>NC_064217.1:7280092-13237210 GCF_023101765.2 Spodoptera frugiperda
GAACCGTTCGTTAGCCGTCATTCTTTGCGTCCTCTCTAAATTATATAAATTACCGAAGTATTTAGTTTTTATATAGGTCCCGTTCCGGCACCGATGAACACTCTTTGTGCAGTATTTTGAGACAAAAGACGATGAGAACAATGGGACGTCTATTTTTTCCGCCATCAGTAACAATGTCGATAAATTAAAACACAGTTGTAATTTGGCAGACATATTTATTTATACACGTTAAAGATCAGCGTCGTCATTTATAGCAATTCGTTTATTTACAAAATCGAGTGAAGGTACTAATTAATCACAAAAAAATAAATAAATTTAATTAAGCTCCTAACTTACGTCCTACTCGGATTTTGGTTGTCACAGAACCAAAATTTGTTTCAAATAACATATAATTTTGGTCTCTTTTATACTTTTGCACTACAAAAACGAAACTTAAGTTATTAAGTACAAGTGTTTAAAGCCTAACATCAACTTTAAACAAATCATTATGACACTACACTGTACGTAATATTACGTGTATGGCTAAGAAATTCTGAAAGACAATCAGAGGTATGGGTACGTAGCAATGGAATCAAAACTCATATTTTCTGGGAAAACCTTAATCGATACATCCACCCGTAACTTCTACAAATATCTGTCATAGGCCAAGAAAAATATAATTTCTCTGTTAAGTTTTTACAATAAATGTTTCCATTATTTACAAATACATACATAATTATGTTTATTGCTGAAGAAGACGTCGTAAAGTTCACTAGAATGAGTCAGAACCTCATCGAAACTATTATCGTAAAATATATCTAATAACTATGTTTAACTAAACGATAATAAGGACTAGTTGTAAAAATAGTTCTAGATATTTATACCGATTAGTCTAATAAACTTGATTCCGTATAACAATCCACTTCGATAACATTAAATAGAAATTTCGTTTTAAACTCCATCTTTACCGATATCAGTCCGAGAGCACTAAAACGAAACTTTATATTCCATGCTCTCGTGGTGGATCTCAATATCTTCTTAGAATACCAAAACGAATTGAAATTGAACATCGAAATCCGGTACACGCAATACAGTTATTTATTTACAAGCAGTATATAAATCAAGTCGTATTTTAGAAAATTATCATTTAGTTGCTATTTTTTTCTTAACATATGTACACAACTAATTTTTCTGGTGTTAACCTTACTGTGTTTCATAAATACATTTATAAGTAGTAACTTTTTAATTTACAATCGCCTAACTCTACGTACAAACAAAATTACATGGGTAATTTTTATTACAGCAGCATTTACATACAGTGTTCCAAAGTCCATTACAATGTACAACGTATAGTTACAGGCATTCCATAATAAATGCATTTAACTTTCACTTATTCTCTCTTTTAGAGTTTTAGAGTATCACAAACAGCACTTCTCTCCACTTGAACTACTTGTCTTTTACGGAGTTCGTCCAAATGCTTAGGAACTGAAGACGCGGTCTTCCACCGACAGCATATCGAAGCTGTGACGTCACACGACCACGTCACGTGGCACCGACTCGTTGGTCGATGTCTCTGGCACCAGCACCGGCTGGAAACAATGCGCGGCTGGAGCGAAATCCTCAACAAGCTTTCGCTTTAAAACAGAAGATGAACCAATGTACACGTTGGTACCTGGGAACGTTCCTCGTCGTCTCCGCCTCCATAGGATGGCAGCTAGTACAGCCAATCCAAATGCAATCATAGCTGATAAACAGCCTAATACTAGTTCAGAGTCAGGTGAACGTTCTGGTACACGTTCCCCTCTCATAGAGCTTACCAGAACGGACATCAGCCGGTCCCCTTCACTAACTTGAACATCCTGAACGCTTTCGGTTGAAACGCGTTGAGCTCTGCTGGTGTCGATAGTCATGGTCTCTGACCTCTCATTGTCAACACCCGGTGTCCGCGACACAAGCTCCACTTGAATGTGGTAGACCGTATCGGGCCACAGAGATAAAGTAACCCTGGTGGAATCCGTGAACAGATTGCCTTTCAGGCCTCCACCATCAACTTCCCAAGTAACTAAATATACTCCGCGTGCTATTCTTGGTTCCCATGCGATTTCACCAATAACTAAGACCTTTTGGTGAATGAGGGAAATCTCTTTTAGGGTCCATTTGTGTTCATCATGGTTGGAGGTGTTTGTATCGTGGGCTACCCACGTTTCATCAGGACTGTAGATGGTGACAAGTCCCAGTGGGTCGACAACAAGAACTCGTAGGAGGGCGCCCTCATTGTTTGAAGGTACCCGAGTTGCTAGAGCTTGAGTTTGAATGATCTGCCGCCAGGGGCCTTCAGCGGCACGACGCATAACGACGTACACGAGTGGCACGGGACGGGACGCGGCGCGGGGTGCTGGCGGTGGCCAGCGGGCAAGCGCTCCACTCACACGCATCACCCCCTCACCCTTTGTGTGGATGACAGGCTGAGTTTGAGACGCACGCGCTGCTTCCGAATGGAATTCACACGCGATCTTGCATCCAGGGAACTATAACAAAAAGGGAAATATTAGTATTCCTGATATTAAAAAGAATATGGTTATTGTTTGTCTTATGAAGTTGTCAACTTACACAAATATCTTTCTCGTCGCAGATGGCTCCCCAGACTTGGTAGTTGGACTGCAGCAGTTCACAATTTTCCCAACACTGCAACAACAAATACGTGTTGTACAAAACCATCAGATCACAAATTCGTCACAATTAAACAAGTCGTTTGAACTCCTGTGATTAATTATCTCGTTGGTCATTACGACAAATGAGTGGTGTGTACTGACATAGACAGATTCAAAAGTTAATGTTCATTCAAGAGACAAGTAGTGTCCTCAAACGGAATCTCTTTTTGTCAAATTAGTGTGTTATCGGATGGTCGACTTGAGAGTAGATACAGTCGTTTGTCATTACTTTTAGAAATGGGTCGGGATTGTTACTAACAGAGAAACATTTTATTTCACAAGAATAGGTCATAATTATCTTCAAATAGCTTCGCTTAAACGTAGTAGCAATTAACGAAGAGTATTTTTAGATCTAAAATAAAACTCTTTGTAGATTGTAATGAGATTCATTGTGTAGTCCTTAATCACTTTTGTGTCTGTTATTACTTTTTAATTAATATTTTCTAAAAATGCTTCCTTTGTTACTCTTGTAATTCAAAGTACTTTAATTTTATTAATATTCTTTTTCGTTTGATGAGAAAGCAATACATCTTGAGGATACGGACACATCCAGCCAAATTTGACTAGGGCGTCGCTCCGAATGCAGCATTTGTCATTGGAAACGCTCATTAGTTGGAGTTGACGTTAACTTGACGCCGCTCTCGCCTCGGTAAGCTTTAATAATTATAAGAACGGGCGAACCGCGATTATTAATTACTGGTATTGACAAAAGGTACCGTTGGAATCCACGTTTTGACTGGGAATTTATTGGTTTTAACACTGAACCCACAGATGTTTTGCAGCAAAAAGTCATTCATTCCTTTATTTATAGCAAAACAGTAGTAACGAGGCCAGTACTGATTGTTGGATAGAAGAAATAATGCTTGATAAAAGAGAAATCGACGGTAGTTATTATTTACGACTTTTGTGTCGTAAAACAAGAAAAACTATACATTAATAAAAAAAATTCTTACAATCATAATGTTCGAAGTTTACTGTTGATTTTATATTAGAAAAGCATTATCTGAAGCTTTAAAATGAACGTGAACAGACAGCAATCCGTAGTATCTACATGCATAGAGTAAGGAAGTTGCAATTAAAATTAAATGTTACAGCAAAACCAATTAGAAAATCTTTACGAGCTTCCTGAATGCAAACTTATAATTGCTGGGAATATAGTGAAGAAATTTAATAATGTACATTTACTATTTTAGTGAAGTTAATGAATTTAATAACTGCAAGTTTATTAGTGAGTCATTTCAATAGTATCTGTTCGATTTGTATTAATTTAATGATATTGGTAATACCTTAATTCTCTTTTCCAATTAACTCCGGATAACAAAAAGGATATTAATAATATTATAATTATTGAAGTACCATACACAATAAATAAACATAGTAAATAAGTTATTACGTTTGGTAATTAAATTTTTTCCTAGAAACAGTAAATATTATAGTGAGTGTAAGTGCTGTTTATAATTATTAATAATAAATTATACAGTGCGATATACATTGACTATTTACTAAAGAGGGTGAATACAAAGCTGTGTTGTATTAATTTTTAAAAAACTGCGTTTATGGTGTAGCTGGTAGTTATGTTATCTACAGCATGAAAACTGTCCACGTGGGTTATTTGACGAATGTATGTATCCTTTACAAACATAAAGCGACGTACAAATGACATTACTTGCATCTTACTTAGAAACAATTAATACTGTCCGTCTGTATAAACGGCAATGTTAAATTCGGCTGTAGTTTTTGACACACCGTAGATAGTATGACGTAGATAGGCCTAATATTTAAAAGAAGATCCTAGATATTCTTTGCGAAGATCCTATATATCCTATTTTGTAGATACTATAAGTAAATACAGGTAAAGTAAGTTTTTTAAGGAGTTCTTTAAATTAATAATATCTAGATAGTTTTTCCACTTACCATAAAACAGTCGGGGCCTTGCAAACACGAGGACTCCCCACCAGGCCGAGGCGCGGCGAACTGTGAACAAACATTAAAAATGTCACTCAAATTCAACTTTTATTACAAGACAGGAAAATTAATAAAAAATTAAACAATATCCTAACGATTATAGCCGTTTTATTACTCTATAATATAATTTTATTGTTTCTATTTAAAAATGTAGAGTGTGCTATTAAAATTCATCGTATTTTTTATTTCTCATTTATTTTTTAATGTCCTGGTGATTTTATGGCGTCCAAAAATATGTATTTTTATGCACAGTGTTTTTTTTATTAAGTTTATGACGAAACAGGTGGTTGTACCTGATTTGCAAGAGACAGAAATTTCAAAATCAACATGGAATCAATCCTTTAATAAGCCTCAATATGCAGTTTTTTTGACAATGAAATAGATATTGACAGGTGTGTACCTAATTTGCATTTTTATTGGCAATATAATATCAGTTTTGTCTTATTTTATAATTTAAATGAATAAAATATTACATCATAAAGAACAATTTAAAAAGATTTAACAATATATCATTTTTCTATGAGCAAATTAGCAATCAAAATATAAAAACGAACAATAAATTATGATTTATTAAAATATGTTTTATAAATGAATCATAATTCAATATGGCCGCCATTAATCCGATAGCCAAACAGCTAAACAGAAATCAAAACGCAATCGCATTTTAATTCCGACCAAACTCAATAAAGAGACGTTTAATTATTCGACGGGGGACCAATACATTACTCGTTATCGGAACACTGTTTCAAGAAGTTTAATGTACGGGTTAAAAAATAAAAGAAAATAAATGTTCGATTCAAGCAACCTGTTTAATGTATTTGATAAAAGTGACGGGCATCTGCCTACCGTCGCCGACGTCTGGACGGTCGCTTTAATTGCCTGATATGCCAATGGGAAGCTTTAGAACCACTGCATTGGCCCAAATGTCAAACGTTTTAATGTCGTGATGAAGAGTTTATAGCGAATGTGACGATTTTTGTTTTAATATATTTTTTCTTTTCGAAAATCGCATGTAATGGCCCGTAAAATATGTTTAATAACATTGTGCCCGATTCTATGACATTCAACTGTTTTCTGTCGCAGTAAAAGAGTTATTTATGGCCGTCAAATGAGTCAAAACAAACGAAGTTCTTGTAATTTACTTCGCCAGCCAATTTCCGAGAGTCATCTTTAGAGCTATTAAGCAAACAAACTTGTAGTTGATTAGAAAATATAATTGTTTCGTCATCATAATCACAGACGTTAAAATAACCTATTTCCTGAACGGATGTTATTATTGACATTAAGATAAATTCACTAGAGTTATAATTCCAGAGTGCACAATCTTCTATTTACGACTGTAATTATTAGAAGTAACCCATAAAACACTTTAGAAAGCAAGTAGCGAACAAAGAATAGCAAAGGAAAACAAAATTACTCTTTTAGGTCACTATCATTGCGGCTAATGATGCCAATCTGTGGCAGAGGCCATCAAACGACTCCGTCCATCCACCCGTTATTAGATGTAATCATCGTAATTTTTCACACAATTTATTTTTTCTACCGCGATACTACAGCTCAGGAGTGTTATTTCACGTCAACTAATGACAACAAAAAATACACTCGAGATTGAGTGCGCAATGCGCCGACAATAAAAACACCCGCTATATTTACAACATTCTTATTCTGACCGAACTTGAAAATAGGCCTCATAAATCAAATGAATTAAAGAGATACCTCGCTGAGGGCACCTCCGCTGTACGCTAATGTATTACTTAATTTTTAAACTCCATACTGGCTTTTACTGAATAACAGATAATCAACTTTCGCCTATCCAAATATGCAAACAACGAACTTCTAACCGATTCAATTATTACTAATATTGTATCGCACGACTTGGTCTTTGAGAGTTTGAAATATGAAAGTTAAACAAAACAAAACGACGTGAATATACTTCGGCAACTGCAAAGGGAAGTGAGTGAATAACGAATGACGGTGATTGAAAACACAGGCCGTCGAGTGGCCTCGTATTTGTGTTAGATGCCGCCGCAGATTACCCCTTTGTTAATCAAACAACGCTTATTGAATATTATTTAATTAATCTTCCGTATTTGACTTCGGATAACGACGTCCCAAAAACGGATCACTTAAATAAACTGAACGATGTAATCAATAGGAAAATTTAAATATAGAAAGATACAAGAAAGGGGCTTCGATCAAAAAAAAAAGGGTCGATAAACATTGTAACACCGGACTTAATAGTTATTTCGAGTGAACCGTTAATCTGAATAGAAAATTAGGGTTCAAGGATGTATTACAATTTAAAGGCGAGCCAGGATATTGCATACCGACACTTAAGAGTTTAAGAAATCCATTAAAGATAATCGTCAATAAGTCAGGCCCGGGGCTGCGGCCGAACAGGAACTAATCGATCGATGGGCACACACGGTCGTTTACAATCAATCCATCAGCGTTTATGTAACGCGCAACTACCGATGATCTTCATTTATCATTTTGTTTTGTGGGTAGCGAGCGCGCGCTCTTGGGGGTCAAACCAGAGGTCCGTACAAAATAAATTCCAGTGACTTACGAAATATGATATGTAAACAACTTTTTCTCCTTTAATCTAACGACATATCTTCGAGATTAATCACTTGTGCAATCGGTAGTTTGGAGTTGATTAACTTTTGATTTATTGGTTTGTACTGCAAAAGATTTATTGTAAATGTAAATAGCGGAGAGTTTTATTAAAATAGAGGTAGGAATCAATTAAAGTGTAACACAAATTGCGATGTTATCTGGAACAATAAACAATGGTGAGTGCGACATTTGCATGTAAGTTAGATAGGAGGAAAACATTAAATACCTAACAGCCTCCGTTGGCGAAAGAGGCAAAAACAGCATGAATTATGATTTCGCATAAAGATAAAATACAATCTAAGCTAGCGCGCCAAATGGCGAAGAAAAAATGAAATTTCTCTACAGAACAGATTGTAAGAGTTGAAGAGCGTAACAAGAAATAAGGGAACCTAGTGCCCGATGCGGATTACGATTAAACTGATGGAGCAAAAGAATTTATTGAATACGCTTCGAGTAAACCGAGCTGTTTTGTTATTTAGATGGTAATATAATTTGGTGTAAGTGGATGTTGAGCTTTGTCTTTGCAAAGTTATTTAAGTTCGATAAGTATTTACATTTTGAAGCTATATTAGGAACATAAGGTTGGACAACTCATAGTCAACAGAAATAGATTACAATTCTTGTAAGTACGTTTAGTTTCTTGAATTCCAAAACTACACTTCAAAACCCAAACTACGCGCCATAGAAAGCTACACTTCCAACGAAATGGATACAAATACCAAGGTTCTAATTCAGTTTTCAATTCAATTTAACGTTTCTCTATAAAAGTCGGTCAAAACTATCAGGCTTTAATACGGCATGTGAGTCCACAGCTACTGTGTACCTAGTCTTTCCTTACGGCGGTTGCCATTTTATTTGCACTGGTGTAGGTAAACTCTATTAGCGGCCCGTTTTTACAAGTAGAAATTCAATTTCATTCCCGTACGGTCTCAGGTTCTTACTGGAAAGTAGGTTAGTCGGACCAGACGGATAAAATAAATGAAATATTTGGTAGGACAGGCGGGTTTTTATTCGTATGTTGTTTTTGCGGTTCGTAGCTTCCGACTTGAAATTGATTTCGAGAGTCTCCTTTTTGTTTCCTGGTTTTTGTAAAACTATGTGGAAGGGACGTCGAGTAAAAAGATTTGGGGGATATGTTTGTATTGGCTAGTAGTATCTAAGTACATTTTACTTCATTGCAACATTTTTAAACTTAATTTGCCTATTATGTACTACGTAGACATGTGACCATGTACGCCTAAAAAGTAAAACGAAAAAAACGTTAAACTATCACAAAAACAACTTTGTAAAGAGGGTCACAAATAAAAACGCCATGTTTAAAAAGGTGTACACGCCGTACATCAAGGAACCTGCCTCCTAATTAGTGATACTCATAGTTTTATTTCGTTTTTTTCCAGGCATCAAGCAAGAACGTCTCGCGAGCATGTAGTATCATAATATACGATTAATGAAAAATATGTCGCCGGCGGCAATAAAAGATGGCATCGACATCATTAGGTACCAACGAAGATATGAATTTTTCATGAAATATGGACTGGCAGAGCTCTCGCACATCGCTTCGAGTAGAAAGGGCCGAGGTATCAACATTATTATTTCCATGAGTTCCATTCGTTGAACGACTTTTTGCGATTGTCTGACAGAAAACAACAATTTTATCTTGCCTTTAGAACAAGACCATAAAATGTTTCAAAGTCGTTGGAAAACGTGAGACGGAATTCATTATTCACTTTTGAAACAAAGAGTCTAATGTGAAACGGGGTGAATAGAAACATATGATTCGAGTGGGCTTGCACAAAAAGTACGATTCATAAGATACGGTCATAAAAATAATTCATTTTAATCAGTTATCGCAGACATCTTGGGTTGAAAGGAGCTAAATTAATTAATTATTTTATGTTTAAAATATTGAGTATTATAATATTACGTCAACCAAAAATATGCTAAACATGTTCCTATCAAAGTGTTGACCCATTTACTTATTATGAACACATCCTGTCAATTTACTTTATTGATGTTATATTAAAGCATCATTAAGTTTTTGTACGCATTGCCTCTCTGACGGACCGCCTATAATTATGATGATACGATCCCGCAGTCCTTAAACTATTTTTAAATTATAGCAAGACGATCTAAAAATCAACCTCGGTATTATAGGGATAATTTATATTATGAGGTCAATATCTTGATTGGCGCCCGCCACACAGTTTAAAGCTTTTAAAACAATTGGTTCTTCATTTAATGTAACAACTTGCCCTCTAAAGATACCCTTACAATAATTACGTATGGAAATAAAATTGTATGCTAAGCAAACGTCGTTCCCAGTCAAGACTATCTTTATTTGCATGTGGTACTCTGTAATTTCGCGATGATTACAGAGGAACGAACACTTTAACAGTTTATCCAGACGTGCATTTAAACAGGGACAATGTCGCTGCGACCCGCAAATCTCCGTAGAAAGCTGAATTAAATCAAGCTGCCACTGTCGACCTAACAATGATATAAATGGTCACAAACACGTACCAAATTTGATCATGCGGCGAATAAATTAAATGGGAACACAATCAAGGATTAAATTACTGCTTCATTCTGCCTCCCACACGAGCGGGCGTTGCGACACATGTGCGACACATCGCTTGCAGCCGACCGATGCGTGTTATGTATGTAGGTGCCTTAACATATAATATTGTGGCACATTGTGCGGCTCCGCGACCGCATATAAATGCGCTGAGAGCAAATAAAACGGTGCTATAATTTCAAATCATACGGACAGAGAATGGGTGTGGACGGCGCTCTCATTGTGTGGAAATGATGTAACCGCTATTAAAAGTGTGGGCCGTATCCCTTGAATATTTCTTGCAACGAAGACGTCGTAGGGTCATATCGGTATTTTATATCTTACCGGAGACAATAGCATACATTTCCAACAAGAAAACTGGCTCCGTACGTTAAGTGGTCGTGGGCCCGCATTTCAATATTCGCCCGATCTACCGGTATTGCTCTCTTGAACGATTATGTTATTAAATATTCCAAATCAAGATTGCCATCAATGATTTATGTGTCGAATAGACCTCTAATGATGGAGTGTATTATTAAAAATGCTTTGTTATTTCATTTCATATCATAAAGAAACTGATTTTTATGGACGGAGCCGTCCTATGTGACATATGAAACAACGACGATAAATTAAAAGCCTTTATGTAAAATAAAATGGCTACTTTTATAGCATACTAAAGCGTTTTAAAATTAGTCGTCTCAAGAAAATATTTGTTACTACTATAAAAATCCCAATTTATAAGATCTGTCATCCTCAGAATTCTATACTGATGAAATAATCTCAGATTATAACTGATTTATATCACTTCACTGTAGTAGTCACTAGTATACCGCCAACTAATACCAACAGGGGTTAAAGATATCGCGTATAGAGTTCAATGAACCTTCGTGTTAAACTAACAATTAACTACTAATACCCAATCTATTTCGTATCAAATCCCAGTCACAAATTATACCCCCTGAGATAAAGACGTGTAAAGGATTACAAGAAACTAAAATGTTCTGTTTAGTTTCGAGAACCCTTTGGTTTAGATGTTCGAATTTCTAACTAAATTTGGAACATTTCGGAGCTCGTAAAATAATTCGTGCACACAATAAACAACGTGTGGGTGTAACAAAAATAACATTATTGTAGTAGAAACGTCAAGTCAATAGAATTTACAGTACGTTGACAATATCGCTTATGACAGCTTATGAATTCTGATTAATGCAATTTCTGTTAAACCAAATCAAATTTTTCTTCGAAATCCATCGAATACGAAGGACATTCTTGTATCCGCGGGATAATATGATTCAATGTTATCCCTTTCCAACCAATGCCGTATTTTATGTCGCTATCCTTTTCGGGCCGAGGCTGTCGGTTTTTGTGAGTCTCAGAAGTTCCGTGGACCATGCGACAGATGTGCGCATGGTTGCGGTTGCTAACGAACCATGATTCAATCGGAATAATCTATAATATAAAATATCTTTGATTGTTTGACCGCTGCGTGCCTCTTTGACGTTCGTTTGACAAAGTAATTTTGATGACTGGTTTCATTCTTCATTCGTAATCTGACAAACAAGTCCTTTAATTTATTTGCTGTATCTTTATCTTGAACCATAAACAAATCGCAATATTTTATAGCAAATCGGGCGGAAACGTTGTAGATCAAGTCGCAGTCTTAGTTGTTGTTTTACAGACATAATGCATTCTTAGAACTCATTTCAGATAAAGCAAAGTATAATCAAGATTCAAGTTAGAAGGAAATCGTGTAGAATGCAGTCTCGATGCAAGGACCGTTACGAAGCGATATCGGCACCGAATCCGATTGCCGCAATGCGAAAATTATCCGCAACCGTAGAGTACAGTGGAGGCGTAAAGAGGTCTCAGAAATGGTTATGTTTTGCTATGTATCTGATTTAAGTTGTGACGTGTCGTTTATACTGCTTACATTGAGTTAGATGCGATCAGTTTATTTCTATTTTATGGTTATTCCATGTCAAATATAACTGAAATAATGACAGGAAACTTCACTATTTTAGCGCTTACGTTGTTATTTTATTTACATTTGCTACATTCGTTGCGGTGATATTATGAAAAACATTTTATTCGTGGAATGGTTTATTTTGTAACAGCTTTGCATTGCGTGAAAATAAATAACACAGAACTAATTAAATCGACACCATTATTCGAATACCAAGAAGCATGTACATTAAAATTGTTAATTCCAAACACGAATATGTCAAATATTGATTTACATTGACTGTAAACTCATTTGATTTTATTTAACATTGCATACCGCCTCTGCAGTTGAATAAAGCATTGTATTGCTCTATTAGATCATATTAGTATTATATTTTGTTCACGAACGTACTTATCGATCAGAAACGTGAACCATAGATATATCATTAGTCCGAATGTACAGTTGCACGAAACACTTAGGCCGATCTCACAATCTAAAGGGCACTTCCTTTGATCTAAGCCACCGATGAGAACGGTAACCATATCAAATCGAATATGATCTCTAATGAGATTAGCGCTACACTTTTTTCAAACAAACTGGGCCATGTTTTTTACGAGTGCGTTTACGGTCGGCGGCATAACTTAAAATTATCAAAGAACATATTTCAAAAGCATAAAATAAGAAGAGCAATTAAAATGCTCATAACCGGCTAGTAAATGGCTGCACAGAATAACAAATATTTATGTAGGCGGCCGAACAAACAGTAGCGTTAAAAGCAAAGACATGCGTTAATCCAAGACAAACAGGCTGAAAGAATTACAAGAGAGGGACACAAACACCATAAAGTCCTCTCTTTCCCGTAAGGTAAACATGAGTGCGTGAAGTGAGGTAATCCCTCCTAGGTGTAGCAGGGGCTATGTAGACCTATTAAGGCCGAGTACCTCCATTCAAAATGTAAATGGCTTACTTAGAAATTCTCTAGGAGATTAAGCTGCAATCTGCATGCGTATGGTAATTTTATACACATTGTCATTGGGTTACAATAAAACCGTTTATTTATAATATAGTGTCCAACACTATGTACCTACGTGAGTATTATTAATTCTGCATTTACATAAAGTTACTTGAAATGCGATAAAATTACAATAAATAATGTAGATGTGGTTAGAAAATTAAAACCCAGGAAGAATTTTATAAAAAAAGCATGGTGTTCCTCTTCGTTATTCTGCCCCTTAACGAACTAACATCCCGTGCGTCGCTAAGGTGGGCGTACATCAGACACTTAGGTACTCTAGTTTTGCCGCTAATTGTGACTCCACCTGTTTTAAGCTCTAGCGACTAGGAACAATCTTGTGTTAGCAAGTGCCTAGGGGAGGCATCAGCATGCACGTGTGTACATACCTTTATGAATCATTTATAGTATGCTTTCCTACATTGGCTCCTATGCGTGTGAATGTGACGTTCCATTGAACTTGACGTGATTTGCAAAATGGTATCTGATCGATTTGGTTTGAATTCGGAATAACAATTGCGGGCTGCCAGGAAATCGCGATTATGTTGTTTTGTGATATTGGATTGCCAGATTAGAATTTAATTGCCAAGTCAGATGTCGTGAATAATTGGTAGAATATTATATTTCTCAAATAAATAGAACGTAAAACTTTGAAAACTGTAATGTTATTACTTTACACTGAATGGGCATTTAATTTTATGTAGTCTAAAGTCGTATGAAATTACGTACTCGTAACAGTCACATAAATGTCTCGAAACATGAAACGGGCTTAAATTTTCATACAATCCGAACTAAACGGTGGAATACTAAACAATGAGTATTTATTACGGCTAACCGTGGGGACTCACAATACATACATAAAGTTCCCGCATTTACCTAGTTACTATAGGCAGATCTAACAAGACGAGAAAGCGTACCGTATACTCGGTAACTGGCTAACTTGCAGCCGCTTAATTTATAGCCAATTAAGTTAGTGTTAAGCTAAATAAACTGACATGAAGATAGCACAAGTAACCGTAATACAAAATACTCGCCCTCAGACGCTTAGCACAACCAACAAGTTTGTGTAGGCTCCGCGCTTAATGCTAAATCGCTGTCGACAAACCAACATTTTAAATAGCCCGGTTTATCTACAACGAGCTTTGATATTGCGGCACTGATGACAAGAACACGACTATTTGATTTATAATATTAACCACTGAGCTAGAAAGTGCCCCTTGGTATTACAGCTGTAGGCTTGTCTTTCATTATTGCTTATTGAATCGGCTTCCAAATGAGGATTAATAAGGATTTATGGTCGCAGAAACAGAATGAAATTTCCCATTGCAAAGTCGATTAAATATAGTTCATTTACTATTCATCTGTCGCGGTTCGCATTTGTTCTTCAATCTATTGAATAGCGATTTACTTCGCACAGCGCGTATTGCCGTCAGGTACGTGGCACCCAACTTCTCGAGCACCCCTTAAAATCATTTTACGTACAAACTTTTGAAATGACAAAGTTCTTAAAATGGTAAGTAAAAACTGAACTAAAGAAGCCAGATGCTGCAGACAGTTGGAAACAACTGGCCGGAGTTGCTTTATAAAAAGTTAGCTTTTAAAACCCTCGCTATAAATCAATAGAAAGGAGTTCAGAGGAAGTGGAAGCGCAACGCGGATATTTACGGTGATAGTACACTCGTTCTACATCCAACGCGATAAATCTTTGGGCCAGCACGCTTTGTAGCCCGACTTTATGGAAGTGCTAATCACTAATGTAATAGAACACGGTGTCTTACAAACTTCACTCGACGATACGACGACCGAGTCAACAATATCCGAGTGCTTTTTCTATCCACTCCAATTCCAGTTTAAAAACATTCGAATGTAAATCCAGTCCACCGCATTGTTTACTTGTAGAGCACTTTTCTTAAAAACTGTTTTAGAAATTGGAACGGTTTCTTTTCCTTTTATCGCGAATCTGGAGCTACGTAACGGTTTGATGCCAGAAAAGCGAATAAAAGCAGACGTTCGCCGGTATCGTAACATTTATTCACAATATCATAATATTATTCTTTACGAGAAGAAAAAACGGCCGAGACCTGTCCATTGTATGCTCGGAATTACGTAAAGATACTAAAGAAAGGGTAAGATTTTTTTTTATAAGATAAAATCGTCACGCTTCGATTGGTATCCAATTTACTTAGGAGAGGCCGCGGTCCGATGCTACCTGACGCTTTGTCGCGTGGTCACGCCAGCCGAGGCCCGAACCGTTTGTAAACGTAATAGCTTCTTATTTATGTTGGTACTTTCGAATTAAAATATTCGAGAGACGATATCTTGGTCTACAAAAACTACTATAAGATAACTTTGATGAGAATAAATTGGATTGCGTCCGCGACCGGGCGGTTGAACTTAATAGAAATACAGGTGAGGCTTTGAGTTAAATGTCAAATGAGTTGCGTCACGGACATGTAACCTCGCTTATGTAAGTAAGAGCTGAGTACATTAGGCTCTCAGCCGTACAAATATAAGCTTAGTAAAGCTTGTCATTAAGTAAAAGATCTTAAACACAACTCACGTTCAGTTTCAGTCCATTTCGCTAATTATGTTACGTAACTATTTCTTTGCGTATTTTGAGGTGCGAGGGCTCAAGCAAGGCCATGAAAGTGATGTTATTACCTAATTGGAGAAAAAAATGTTTGATTAAGTATTTTGTGTAGATTAATTTAGAAGTAGCTAAAATACTCAATTTAAGAGGCTAAATACTTAACCTTTTAAGTCGTAGTCCAGTTATTAACTTAATATTATAAACAATGCTTGCTTTTAAATTCTTAAATGAAAACCTACAAAAACATTTGTAATGTAAACACAAAACTTCCAAACCTTTGTCGAGATCCGCAAGACATCGCAATAACTGCGCATATAATTAGCGAAACAATACAATTTCTTTTCGAACAATTTTCATAAATATCGGACAAAGGCTTTTGAGAGTTTCCTTGAGAACATTAGGGGAAACAAAAGAGAGAAAAAAAGATTATCTACTTACCGAGTCTGACTAGCCACTTAGAGCATAAACGGTACTTAAATCAGCAAAAACAAAAGCCGACTAAGTAAATGCTTTTGCCTAGTGCCAGCACTTTGTACTTGTGTATCCTATTCTTATCTATGTCTGGACTAACTTTATCTAAGTAATACGAACAGGATTTAGGTGTAGCCTTCTTTTAGTTGGGCTAGATAAAATGTGGTGCAATTATCATAAATAATGGTTTCAGTACTGATATCTGGGGCTAAAGCTTTTACATACACATTATTTTTGCACTTAGTCTTCGTAAAATTACGTACTCAAGTTTACTTTTTTTATTAATTTATACGAAGTATGTACTGTCCCCATAAAATCCTCTAAGCTAAACGCGATATCATGGTATACATCAGCTCCTGACTCCTCGTGAACTCTATCAGAGATCTGCGCTTGGCAGACAGCCTGACACGCTCTCACTAGATACCGGGAATGAAAAATCACCTTTCAGATGCTGACCTACATCAAGTAAACTTCTCTTAACAATTTGAGAATATTTATTTACTTAATACTAAACCTTATAACTATATTGATACTTTAGAAAGACAACATTTATGTTCAAAAATGCACTTTAACGTCTGATGAATAGAATACAATTTGCAATACCTTAAGTATCTTCATAGTGTAATAATGAAACTTCTGCTTAGACATAGGTGTTTCTACGTTGCATCACAATCACAGCACTCGGTTCACTTTCATCCTGTCGCCATCTATGTCCAGTCATAAGGTTATCTAGATAACTATTACTTAATGCTATGCCTGTGTTGTTTGCTAAGTCTAAGCTAGCATTACGTGTTGTGAATGAGCCAATGAAACTCTTGTTACGAAAGAGTGTATTACAGAGAAGACCAATCAGAGTGACATCGTTTCAATACTACTCCTGTTAAAAAAAAACAAATATCTTTATTGCTAGTGCTAATGGAAGCCTGCAGGGACCTTTTATTATTACGATTTAAACCCCACTTAGTATTACAAGAGAAAAAGAAATGTACATACAATTATCTCACAGTAAATTCAGCCATGTCAATTATCGAACCACTTAACACTGGCCATAAAAATTAAAATGATAGCCATGTGTTTCTGTGGCGACCTCTTTGGACAATAACGTAACTGTCTCAAGTCTACATAACAGTCACATTACGAGTCCAAGTTAATGTTACCATAAAAATAAGTGAACCTCCTAATACAAGCATGAAAAGGCTTTATTGTTAAACATGAACCCTAATCGAGTGTTTAACAGTTAAAACTTAAACGTGTCAGTTAAAGTTTCCGTTACATGTCATGTTTTTTGTCTAAATTGGTTTCCTGTTATAACAAGCCATTGACATTGCTGTTCGGTATTAAAAATAAACAGATACAGATACTTCGTGGCGGTGTGCATTAAAATAATTTGATTGTGTGAGTTTTGAATGTCTGTTTTGTTCATGTTTATGATCTACTGAAAGAGGTCTTTAACTACGTTACAGGGTTTAATATACAAATTATTGATTTAGGAATTATTGTTAGTTTTAGATAAACTTTAGATTTTTAAGCTTACTAAATAGTGATATGGCCTTTCCTATAACCAAGTGTATGCTAAGCTTTTCTTATCTAAACTGAATTATTATATAACCAAACTTGATGGTAATTACCGTTGTGGATTGACACAAAAATATGCACCTATTTATTCAAATAATGTACAAAATATAATTTAATAAGTATAAATTTAAAAGTAGGTATAACAGAATACATGAGATGGTTACAATCTGAAACAGATTGTAAAAGTCGACACAGGCTGAGGGTCACTGTTGCAAGTAAATGGGTGGTAAGTTGGCAACCCGCCATAACCCAGTTATATAAATTTTAACCCACCGTATTTGTCTTAAATGTGCTTGCTTGTATATTTTGGCTCCGTAGTTGTTTTTCGTGTAATTAGTTTAATCTTTCGTACCTATATTCTTTCAAATAGTTCTTTTAAACATGCACCAGTAATTTTATTTAAACGGTCCACCGCTAATAGTTACTTAGAAACAATCATCGCGAAATTATTAAAAAGTAAATTGTAACAGAGAAACTAATAATATACAATTTAACGAGAGAACGTAAAGCAAAGACAATCCATTTAAGGCGGAGATATAAAATCGTTTAATTTTATCTGCTTACTTAAGGCCAAGATAAGGATAAGTGAACACACTGGCTCCGCAATTTATTACACTTTACAAAACCAATATAATCTTACTCCTGCAATTTTGTCTTGCATTATTTGCTGCTAATAAACCTTCAATATTATCTTTGAATAAATGTCAAAGTGCCATAAAGTAGGTTTCATAAATTATGGACTAATAAATCTGAATAGCGCTTCGATGCCGTATCGAGTCAGGATATTCACTGTGATATGGAGGTAAAGTCAGCTTTCTTAGATAAGTCGAGCTCAGTGCAACGCCGGCTCAGCTTGACAAATGGTGCTGTGACGTCACTACTACGTCTCGAGTTACAGAAGACAGCGATATTGAACGATCCCATACCTCTACAGGGAAAATTCGAGATTTATTGGTGTTATGAGAAACGAAAGGAAGATTTATATTGGAAAACTTGTTGCTAGATTAAAATTTCGTTGTTCTGATTGATTGGCTGCAAAATCGAGTGGAAGACACACAGCGTTTGTAAATGAAAACAAAAATATAATAAATGTTACAAACGTGTGATGTTTTACTTCGACAAAGTAAATTGAATGGTTGGAATTTAAAAAATGGTAAACAATAAAAACGCGAGATCTCAATGAAGCCATTAAGAACATTTAGCGACGTTCTATACAGATCGTAAACTACATCAGGTATCGTGCTTAGAATTTTAATAGAGCATTTTAATATAGTTCACAAACGGCAATAAAAATCACATAAACAGTTAACGATTGACCCACTAGGAGGTCCGCCACACCGATGGTATAAAAACCGTCCAGTCTGTGAAGACCTTCCGAACCAACATTGTTTTGTGTACAATGTCTTTTGCGTAAGGAAGATCTTTATAAAATGGTTGCAGTAAACCACTCGATGTATCAGATGTAGATGGGACTAAAGATAACGTCTATCATACTGTATGAAATATCGGAGAATTAATTATTAACAGACGTAATGCGATTAGCTATCGCGCATTCTCGCGGTAGCCATTGTAATCTGACTACTGAGAGGAGATTAAAAGAAAATTCCACAAGGGGAAATGTTTTGACATTATTTTGCACATCAGAGGTACTGCTTATGCAAAACGATTTTATGAAATGGTGTTTTAATGGATTGCCTTTGTATAACCACATAAATAAACTTAAAATATTTTTCAACAAAGTAATTTTCTTTCAACCATATCACCGGTTAATGATTCTAATCTAATTTCGCAATTTCTGGCAAGAGTTGATGGCACCAACTCAAAAACAACTAAGTATCTGATGGTCTCCAACTGTGCGGATATTCGGTCTACCGCGCTTACTACCGCGAACTCTTTTATCCGACTACAATAGGCTCTAAAATGTTAATAAAAAAAAACTGTATCAATATAACCGCTGTTCATTGACAACTTTTCCACCAATTTACCTTATTTATCTGGATATTTGTGCGTAGTGTGAAAGCCAATTAGAAAGGAAGTGCATCGGTCGCTCGTTCGCGAACAATAGCTTTGGCGGCCACTGGACACGTTCCATTACATGCCCACAATGGACAAATTATAAACAGTCCACTTGCCTCAATACAGGACACATCACTTCCTCTACCTATTGTCAGTTTTCTATACAATAACTTTTATTGAAATGACGCTAGAACGTGTCTTTTGCTAACATTCTATAGAGACGATTTATTTTTGTGAACGCGATTGTATTGTAGCAATAGCTACGTACGATTTCCGCTCTATAAAAGGTTCCGATATACAAGGAATCTCCGAATACCTTATCACAAAGAGTTTTTATTTCTGACTTGTGTCAGTTACTTATAATTGATGCCCATTCATGAATGCGGTTACTAACTTACGACTTGTGATGAATGGTGAGGAAGTTTCCAAATTACCTGCAACAAGAATACAATATTTATTAGCTATTTATAGGAAATTGGCAGATGTATTGAATATAATTATAGGAGGATACGGTAAAGAAGATTTGTATAGAGCATAAAAATCAATGAAATTCTTTGTATCGTTTGTACTTTTATCGTTTCAAGGTTCTTATAATATTGTTCCTAATTTTAGATTCTATGTTACTTAGTCTACTTTATAATATTCTAAAGGGAATACTCTTAGGTAAAGGGTAAGCATCAAAGGACACCGGAGGGTCGGTATGCCTTTACAGACCCTTTGTTCCCTGAACTACACTTAACCTAAGGAGAACTGTTGTAAAATCCGGATCGAAATTTCTGGAAACTGTATGAAAAAGATTAATTTTAAAAGTCTAAATCTAGGCTATAAAAAGAGGCAATTTATATCTATCGTTCATGTGAGCCGCACAAAAACTAGTGCTGTCATATAATGCTATCCATTTAGAAGACTGAACTCTGACAGACTGATTTGATTCGATAGATAATACATTTATATTGGAACTGATTCCTTTATGATTGATGCATTCCGGTCCATCAGAATTCGAAGGAAAGAACTGAGAGATAAATCTTAATACAAAGATTATCTTATGCCGCTGGTAATAGGACTTAGATTCCGAAGTCTGATAAATTCAATGTATGCCGATTTATATCAATTACGTGCGACTGATTTAGTTTCTCGATTAAATTAAGTTGTATCTTGTTTTGCTGCCGTATTTAAAGTTTACCCTGCCTAGGGCAAAAGGCGTGTGTAATAAATATCCTATCCTAATATATTATTCTAAGTGTCTGTTTGTATAGTATTCGATTATGTGTTCTTGAATTAATATTTTAACTAGTTTATTGATCGCAATAACTAATAACTTTATTATGATAGGTACACTGATATTGACTTTATTTGGTAAGAATTTAAGATACAATTTAGATAAATTGTAATGATATGACAATGACATACATAGATATGTATAGCTTTGTTTCTAATTTGAATTAATTTCTGAATTGTTGAATTAAAAATTACCTAACATACTGTTAGAAAAGTTTGAAAAAGGCACTTAGCAAAACTATTTTCACAAATATTTCTCCAAGCACACAATTATAGCATACAAAAGATGCTACTGATATTACAAAAGGAAGAGATGCCTCAAAGCACATTGACGTTAGAACATAGACAGTTGCTCCACATAAAGTAGAAGCAACACTTGAACTGGTTATTGAAGCCACATGTAAAGAAGCTCATCTTGTTTAAATACATACTCTAGCGGTAAGCGGCGAACACATCCGTTGTGGGTATTAGCAAACACATTTCCTTTAATTAGAATGTACGTTCTACAGTTTGCAATCTAGACTAAAAGGTTATTGTTGAACGAAATTGAAATTGTACCAACAAAACTATTCAACATGTACCGGCAAAATGATATACCGAAATGGTAGATTTATTTAATTATATTATCGACCTTATTACATATTTAATACAGTTGAATCTGTACTAACTCGCATGACAATACAAAATATTCATGCTCCAATTTATAAAGACGATTCTTCAGTCCACATCACATTCTTCATCGATTAGACGTATCATTAGCAGCTGCTGTCAAAAATTGAAGGCAAAATATCATACAGCTATTTGATTCCTTTACAAACACGACCCTTTGTCATTATTAGCATGGGTACCATATTTTATGGGTACTATAACCACAAAAAAAAATAAAGATGAATAGAAGAATTTTCGAAGGAAGGTCGTTCGCAATATTTCGAGTAAATAGTCAAATATAAAGATGTTCAGCCAAATGTGTAAGTTTTAAACGAGGAAGGAAAGATAAACGATTATAAAAATTGTATAATACCAATCGTTATCTTTAATTTCATAAACTGAGTTTATTACAAAGAGAATTTTGTTGGTCCAGTAGGCAGTAGTGCATAATATGGTAGGTGACATTTTTTATTTTAATGTCCCTCTTATTATTTTAAAATATTAGACGTGTATTTTTTTTCTTACGGATACAAATACTTTTGAAGATATATCAATTTGAAATATCGCGTAACGTCACTTCTATGTACATTTTATACGTAAAAATGATGTATTTACTTCCACTTCTAAACTTTGATTCGTTATATCAAAGTATAAAAAAATACGTGTCTAATATTTTCATACCCCGTCATCATCCCTATCATTAAAGTATGAGGTTGATTTTCACAATAGATTAGATATAAAACAATAATATTGACATTTCGGTATCAACAAACGGAGGAACTTTTACATAAACGGGAGTCCACATTCTCTAATCAGTATCTACACCACTTTGCTACTTTAGTAGAGTAGTTACAAGTAACTTTGTCTTAGACGTAGCTTGTTATAGCGTATATGTTAGACTATTAGTACTCATTTGCAGTATGAACACTGAACAGGGCTTGTACAGGTCACTGCACTGATCTACCGTTATCTTAGTTCTCCATTCTAACACTGGTTATGGGATTAGGATTATTGAATTAGATATGAAGTATTGTCAGAGAGCGTGCCCTTTGTTATGAGTAAATTGCAATTTCCTTTGTCTGTTCGTCTCTACCGTGAAGATTATGAACTATGCAAAAAGGGATTTGAGGGATTATTTTGTTTGTTAGTTTATGTTTTTTTTTCAAATCCTTTTAACAAACCGTTTACAAGTTTAGAGTCTCATTGATTGGATGGTAAAAAAAATGTTATTCAGTTTTGTAGGTCGGCACTTGCCAGTTTTGGACAATATTTATTTGTTATTGTGTTTGTAAGCGATATAATAATGAGGTAAATCAAAGCTTACATATTTTTCTATTGAAACTTTCATTTAGAATTTGATTTATGTTTATCAAAGGAACGAATTTCTCAAACTACGTCACGGACCAAAGATCAGTAAACAATAAAAAGAAAACTATAGATATATTTCTAATTACAATTATCTTAACTATAAAGCAAATTGCTTTGTTAAAGTGATTGATGATCCCAATAATACATATCTAATGACCACGGTACACCTTCTGAACAAATATTTAGTTGCAAGGAAATTTGACAGCAATGATGTATGGGCTCGCTACTTATTATTGTAGCTTTGTTTTATTGCTCTGTCTCGTTTTATTTCTATTAAAAAGAAAGGGACGGATTTATTTTATGTTCATTTAAAAACGCATGAGTACATTTCTCTTCGTTTTATTTATCTTGAATCATTTATTTATCATGAATATCTTGAGTGATCCGTTAGTCTGATGGTCTGTAGGTACTGCTAGCTAAGAGGTAGGTAAAGGTACGTAGAGTAAGCAACACTCAAATATACAATACCACAACTAACGATAAATTCATAGTCTATATAACATAATAGAAAATGTTTACTGTGGTAGTAATATAATTATGTAGTTACTACACCTTTATATACTACTGTCGCGAAATAGAGATGTCATACTAAAATAATATTACCAATCTAAATCAATTTTTAACAAAATTCATTTAGCTAGATATACGAATATTCCAGGTCTCATTATTCCTTCAAAAATGCCAAGCGCAAAAAACGTCTCTCATTAATTAAAAATTGGCTAACCAAATATTAACCTAATGAACTTTTTATATAAAAATCAATGGTCAATTGTGCGTTTAACCGCAAAGATTCTAATGAGAAGATTAATCACAAAATAAACTATCGCAGACGCATTGTAACGTCTGTTTTTTGTCCACGAAACGTAACAATGACCAGTGATCAGTAGATGCCAGATCTTTTTGTATGCCATCATTTATCATTACGCCAGTAGTAAGCAGACTTTACTCATGAATTCCACATTTTCCAAACGTTACATAATCAGAAAGAATATTTATTTAATTAACAAATTATGTCATGATTGCCTCGTTGGTCAAGTGGTCGCAAGTGCGATTGCCGGACAAGGGGCCTCACGGGTCTGCCAAAGTATTACAGAGCATTTTTCGGTTTTTCGAAAATTTCTCAGTATTAAGCATGGAGTCTGGAATTGTGCCTATTATATTATGGCAATAACATGGGAGTTATAACACAAATGGTGAAAAGTGGGTATACCTATTATGTATAGCGGCATTACGTGCCGTAATGTGCACCTCTGCCTACTCCTTCGGGGATAAAATGCGTGACGTTGTTGTTGTTGTCATAATTTAAGAATATGAATATGTAAGAATTAAACAGAAATAGTTCTGAAATTATACCGCTACTAAACTAACAATGTTTTCATAACAGAACAAATATTATCACAGTCCTTTCAAAATCAAACAAATGTAAACAAGCAACTAAATATAGAAAATGTCGTCCTTGTTTCTATAATACACAAAGAAACTTGTATCAGTTTCTCACTTATTGTTAGTAGTTCGTAAACACTGAGCTACCTCTGAAAGGGCGAGCAAAGTTCAACTAAGTAAAGGATCTAATTTTCATGAGACATCGAACCGTGATGTAACCACTAAGGAGATTAGGCACTTGTTACTTCGACCGCCCTTGGACGAATTCCCTTAATAATGTGTCGGGTAAAGGGTCTTTGAATGCGGAATTAGTGGTCAGTAGAGCTTTTAGGTTGAACAATATTCAAATACCTTTGCCAGTAAACTATATTGATTGTACTAAGTTTTGTTATTAATCAGTAAAATAGCATTAGTGGTTTTCCAAGAATCGGCATGAAAAAATTACCATTACGTAGACCCAGGAATGAATCTTCTAAATTGGATGGCTTCTGTAGAAAGTACATATTATAAATGATGAATTTTTGCACTCCTTGCTATTGAAAAAGGTTTCAATTTCTGCCAACCTCTTCGAATATAATCGATATGATATCGCGTTATACGATTTAATAACTCACAAAATCGTTCATCTTTAAAATTAAATGTGAGCTTGCATTACACCATTAAAGTTTAATGTGCAACTTGTGCAAGTTGTCCGACTATCACGGCACGTGTCCAGGCGCGCGCCACCTGCGCATGATCATGAATATCAGCGGATTGTATGACAATTATACAAACCAGCTATTGAACCATCGCCATATTAATATGGAGTCAATGACTTTCTGATTGTTACAACGTTGCAACCTTTGCAGGCCACATTATGCAAATTATATACGCAAACAAGAAATACTCAGATCAAATACCCCTTTACCCGTTTAATTAAAATAAAACCTTTTAAATAATTTATGCAATCCAACGTTGCGTAAAGACTCCACGGCGCAACAATAAGAATACTTCATTCCAAACTTGACGTCACATAAAGTCGTGGGCGAGGAAGACAGCGCGAATAAAAACAAAATCTTTTTTTAATTTAAAGCGAAGAGACAATGAGCAAACACAGCTGGCGGAATGCAAAACGAAACTGAATAAAGGGAGAAATCCACGAGTTGTGACATTAGCCGAAGCAATCCTCGGTAGCTCCGAACAGTCGAGTAATTTATGTGGAAACAAAGTGTCGGGGATAAAAGAATTGTCACGTCACGTGCGATAAACGAGAGCCAGGACAGCGAGAAGAAAGACTTGGGCGTCCGCGGTGAGGGGTTGCGACGAGCGGCAGAAAAGCTTTTTATTTAGTGTGCAGATAAGTACGAACAGGACAACGGACGTCTGACGCAGCCCGATAGCCTCCCCAGATACTCCTTACGACATCAGATAAGCCGAGAAGCCGTCCTCGGGCAACTGAGAAAGGAAACGCGACTGCTCAAGATGTATTATTGTTGTGACTATTGCCCACCATAAACTCAACCGCAGATCCTTAATTAACAAGCAACGGAACTGTATCGAGTGGCGTCGCGTCCGCAGCTATAAAACTGTGTACGAATGGCTCACTTAGGAGTGCGCTTCCATGCTTTCCAATAAATATGTCCGATTAACACGATTCATGGCCAAAAACAGCGATATTTAGGAGTCAATTAAGAATAAACACGTTGGAACGCCCGGCGTGTCTCGCGTAAAACGTAACTAATAGCCGTTTAGATGGCAACACCGAACAGCAGGAAGCCATGTTGAGAAAACCTGTGGCACTTGCACCGCGGGCGCCGCCGACCGCGGCCGTGTTTACGACACTTCTCCTGTTCTTATTGATTGAATTCGCCACAAATTAAAAGGTTTATTGCCCTATTCTGTAAAGTTTCCTCTGTTTTCTTTTTTGTTTTTGTTCATAAACTTTGCATTACGATCCTCGAGTTTCTAAAGAACGTAAATTTTAGTTACACCTTTTAGGCACTAAATGTTGGTAGAATGTACCTACTCGTACAGTGTATATTTTATTAGTTACTATAGAGACGGGCAAAAAGGAAAGACTCGCGCGGCTTTCAACATCGTTAACTAAAAATCACGGTTTACTCTCGCACATTAATGGAGAAAAGCTCTACTAGTTTCGAGTCACAGAGGGGACTCTTTGTCATGCTTCTAACTCGAAACGAGTTATAATTATGGACTACTGTACGTGAGTATACCGTGATTTTTAGTTTATTTAGTGTGTCTTACTTGTAGCTAACATAATAAATGCATTTTGAAATGAAAATCAAAATACTGTGCTCCTTATAAAAAGACAATAGCATCTATTGTGTAAGGTGATACCATTTTACGACTTAAGAAGCCATATGAAGCAGACTGAAGGAGCATTGAGGTGTCATTTCTTAAAGCGCAAACGATACGTTAAATCGGTTTTAAAGACGGTCAAATTCATAATAATTTTACAAAATTATTGATAAATGTCGTGGCAGTTGTGGTTAATACATGAATCGTGTTTACAGAGTACAACAGTCATCTCGTAAATATTTCAAAAAGACTCAAAAGACGCGTCAAGTCGTCAAGTCGGGGTCCCCTTCAAAGTACGTCCCGAACACGTCAATTTGTTTACGAATTACGCATAAATTCGTCCCCGGAGACAAGACATCTCGTGCGGCGATCGCTGTTGCGACATTTCAATAAAATTTACGATTGTGACTTAAATGGCGTGTCCGATGAACAAAAAATGTCCCGACATGTTCCTCTTTTATTTTAGATGTACAGTCGCTTCGTTAAAATATCTTGGCCATGATAATAAAACTGTCCGTGTACTGTAGCAATAATAAATACACCATTGAAATCGATATTATTGGGTAAAATGGCTGACTAATTTGATTCTAAATCGATGAACATACACACTCTTGAAATTTTATTGATTCGTAACGGGATTTCTTGTAGAATATAGTTTTCACTTGGATATTATGGGGCAATGAATAGGCTATCACTTTGACGCATTTACATTTTGATATCGAATATGTTCTTTTAGCAGATGGAACTTCAAAAACAAGATTCATCAGTGAATATAGAAATGAAATAAAAATCCTTGTATTTTTACAAGTCGTAGAGTTATTTTTTAATAATTATAACCGAAAAAATGATATAAATAAGTCGAAATTCCAGGATATTCCCATCACAAATCCCCATCTCCCTCGTTTTAATCTCAAACAGAAAATTCCCAGAACGAAATAGAAACGAACTTTTATTTTTGGCGAACACGAATTTAATTTCTTTTCACAAAATAAAATAAAAAAGTTAGATGATAGAAAGAGCTAGGGACTTAAAAAAAAGAATAAGAGACAAAAAAAAGATTTGAAAGTTACAATTCGTCAGTGTCGCAACGCGTCAGCTTCCCTATGCTAATACGACACAATGGTTGAAGAGTCAGAAAGAAGAACAATATTATTTTAAGATTCTAAAATAAGTGTGTTACGTGCTTCAGCCAAATACACGGAACATTGATGGGTGCTATTGGCCATGACAGGCAAGTCTAAGACGAATGGCTTTGAACAGCTTGAACCCCTGGTATTTTGGTCTACTTGACGTCCCAACCGTTCGTATGGTACGTGTTTACTCAGATGAGTCGGAAATTTAAAATTAGGAGGTGATTTAGTGGATATTTACTCGACGAGAATTCGTGACTGATCTTTTTTCTGAAGATTTTGTGTTACGTTATGCACCTGTCGTCGATTTACAAGCTTCTTCTTTGATAAATTATTGCTTCAAATGATTAACAATTTGTTGGAATGTGACATAGAACAAACAACATAGCTCTAATACTGGGACATCTGCGCAAATTCCACAGTTAGAGACGTGTCGAGTGTGTTTGTACGTATGTATTAAATTAATTCCTTGGACTTACATATCTAGTAGACAAATATTATGAATTCCTTTCAACATATATATCCTCTTAAAGGGGAAATTGAACTAAGCACATCATCATACAAACAAATAGATGAAGGAACTACCTATGTGCTCGGAGCGGACTCAATTCTATGGTCCTTTCCTGTTCATTCACATGAATAGATTTAATTTCCACGCAGAACCATCTGTCCAAATTGAAGTAACTCATTTCGTATGACAGACTCTAATCTATTATAATTATTCATGTCTATTTTATAAACCGCTACCTTACGCGTTTCATGCATAAACGAAATTATTTAAATGTCTTACTTGTCTATCATATATGAGATATTAAATTTAATGAAAATAAAATTCAGTTATACCTACATTATTGAATGATAATTTTCTAAAACAAACATTGAGAGTTGAATAAAAGAATCTCACTTCGGTTTCGATACCCAATACAAATTCGATCGCCGCGGGTTGTACTTTTAAAGGCAAAGGCGTTTAAAACTCTCAACGTTTTACATAAAAAAGTCTATGAGGAGGCATATTTCATTATTTTTTTAGCTCTAAAACAACGGGGCGCCTCGTGTTTTTGTATGAAGAATACCAACTGCGTCGCGGCCCACGCGAGCCCCCAATGATCGTTTCACACTTTAAGTGGCAGTACAGTAGTGATATACATGCTCCAACTATTTTTAAAACAACTGGAGGATGTAAGAACTTTTTAAGTAGAAATATATTCATCCTGCATGTCCTTACAACTTTTTACATTCTTTCACTGGCTTTGCAAAATGAAAAACGACCATATTCTTATAAATTCAAATATATACTTTCGTATTCTACCTTACAAGAACAGCAACAGCAGTAAAGTTAATTAGGAACTGAGAAAATTAATGTCTTTTAAACTAATAAAAAAGTCAGTAAAATTAATAATTGGACTTAGCAACGAATTTTTATTGGTTTTATTATAAACTACGGCCCTTATAGTTAAAAAATAAGCCATAATAAAGTATAATCTCTTACATCTGTGACATACTCTTGGCTTGTATCGACACCTCTAGGAATTTTGATCGTCGTATTATAGATCTGAGCTCTAGATAAAAGACGGTCCCCCATCAATTTCGTACAAAATATTTGGTAAGATCCAAAGATTCGTTTTATGGGTTTTAAAAGATTAATGCGGAGATAAAGAGATTTGGGGCGGTTCTGACGGACTGGAATTTTCGGAACACGATAAATTCTGACACCTTTACTTTTGAGGGAAATAAATGGATCGGAATTATCCTGCCTTACGTTTTTGTGTAACGATTTTAGTCTTTAAACATTTTAATTAGGGTTGAAATATTAGCTCCCCCCACTTTAATTCTTTCCCCACCTTACGGAAAGCGTTTTTGCTTGCGCGTACGCAAAGGCTCCGCCCATCACAGACATCCTACTGTGCTTTGTTTAACAATGAAGTTCTTGAACCATGACACATTTTTATGTTTTTATTTATCATACTAAATGACGTACTTTAATATCCAAATTAGACGTTAGTCCCTTTTATTTCTAATTGAAATTTATCGTTCGTAACTAGTCTTTGTTTAGTGGTTAGAAATCAATTTGCAGAGCAAGAAGTTGATTGTAAATAGATAATAAGTTTTTCACCGTTCACTGTAATATTTAACCGTCATATTTCAGAACAGTGAAAGCGCGACGTGGGCTGTATTCCCAACTAATAGCAAAATATTTTGAGTGCAAATTTTAGTTTTGAAACTAGCGCAAATACCCGTACGAAAGTGATTAGTTGATCGGACGTCGGAGTCTCGGAATGAAATTTACGAGCATTAAAACTATCTCCATTTCATCGCAGCCTGTAGGGCTTAGTCTGCGCCTTTAGTGAGGGCAGCTGCTTTTAATCGAATCCCAATCAACTAAGGAACGTTGTAAAATAGTTTACTGAAACATTAAATATGTAATCAAAACTGCCGCTCTGGCTCACTACACCATTAAAACTGATTAACTGTTTCATAATTTTTAATCTCCACATCGATGTTGTAATGTTTGTCTTACTTCTTTGTTTATGAACGATCATAATTTGTATCCGAAGGGCATTTTAATAACGTAAAAAGAAAAGAAACTAAAGTTATGAATTATGTGTTCCAACAAAACGAAGAATTTGACAGCTTAAACTCTTTTGTAGTACAAAAGCACCGCATTAAACGATAAGCAAATAGGATCCATTAGATAGCACGCATAGGTTGATTGATTGTATACAAAGATAAATGGGAAAGCATCATTAATTTCTTATTTACCGACCTAAACAACGTGTGTGTCGTTTGTGGAAGAAAACGGTTAATGTCAAAAATCGGACGGCGACACAATGGAGGAGCCAGGATTAAAAGCGAAGCGATGTAGCAGTAGCGGACGCATCATTTATCAGAACAAGTCGAGGCGACCGCGCCGAGCTTTAACAGCAATGGATACGGGACCCAACAAATAATACAGACCCCAATTACTCCAACATTTCGGATTCAAATTAAAATCATCCGAAATGTCCAATAAATTAGACTTGTTTTGGTAATCAAGAGGTCACAGACCATTTGTCATTGACTATCTGGAATTTCCGATTTGATAAACATTTACAATATTCACACGAGTCGGCAAAACAACGCCGTCGCCAAAGGTAATTTAACGATCGTTGCTTCAGGACGATTTATTATCTTGAACCCAATAATTGTTGATCAAATTGATTTCAGCGTTTTGTTGTTTTATGAAAATTCCGTCGTTGACATAGGCTTTAATAAGGCTTAGTTAATTGTGAAGACAATTATTATCGAGGAAGCTATCGAAACAACGGCAGTGTCAATCAATGTTTGCGTTAGAATCCAGTTGCAAGTCCACATTTTGCTTAGTTTAGCTCGAAGCGTGCTTTATCGCCGTATCGCGTGACAACAAGCTCTCCGTCAACTTTAGGACTAACGGAACGTCATGTAATTTCTAGTAACGACGTGTTTCTTTTATTGTCACAGGGCATTCAAATATTAAAAATATGACCACAGAACTCATAACCCTTTTTTGAAACCGGTAAAAAATTACATCTATAGTATTATAGCCAGCAATAAACAATCACAGATTTATTTAGCGTCGCAGTATAAATAGATAAAAGTCGTTTGACTTTGTCTTATCCTATCATCGCATCATCATGGGAAACTAAAAGGAACACGTAAAATATTTTATGACTCCGCAAACACCATATCTGACTTTACGGTGGAGAAAATAGATTTATTATTTTAAGGTTATATTTTTATATGTTTGAATATTTTACGATCCTTTCCGTGAATCTTGGTGTAGTGAGGACGAGGGATGGTCGGATGGTCCGATGGGCCAGACGATACGTATCGGAGTTACATGAAACCTATAACTTCACACTAAAGCCGATTGTAACATCAGCTTATTGCCACCAAACGAATAAATTCCTTCACCTTCCTTATCTTGAATCTTTAAGAGAAACCCGAAACCGTAAACATGCACGTTGAGCATACAGTGTTAACTATTCATTCGGTGTCTCTAGGGAATATATTGAACAAAAGACGGGCTCAGCATCCGACTACACTATTTCTCACTACATCGGTGCGATGTAATCAGAGAAGACGACGTGTCGCGCTTATTTATGTATGAACGGGGCGCGGGCGAGGGTGGGCCAAACGCGCTGGATACAAACAGAATAATATTGATGACACTGCGCTACGAGGGGTCATGAATCATTAATCGTCTGCTCTGGTGTACGGCTCTATTACGACTGCCTTGCCGGATAAGCCACCCTTCATGAGGTGAGGCCGTATGAGCGCGAGCCGCGCCGCGAGCATCGCTTGCCTTTTCACTTTGTTTAACGATGAGCATAACTAAATTTCCGTCTTCAAGACATTAGCAGCCTGACCCTTTCCATTATCATCTAAGCTGTCTTAACCTGTGTTAAATTGGGAATACTTTTGGGTAGTAAATCATTACATTGTCGAAATGTTTTCAAAACTAAATAACAATAGCAACCCTCTAATGAAACCACAAACTGTTTAATTGTGTCAACCACTACCAAAATTGTGATCACAAAAGGAACTTAGAGCAATTTTCTCAGACAAAAAACCGAAGGCAATTTAAGTTAATTCAGTAAGCAGCAGACATGGCTACTTCCAAATGAACTCAAACGTAACAAAAACGAAAACAAATCGTGGACAAAAACGCAGGTCATTTCGGCTTGGACTTTCTCGTTTATTTTTTCTAAACGCTGCGTGGCCCGAGGACGTGCATCCGAAACCTTGAGATCTCTTTTTTCTATTTTTACTCGAACAAAATTTTATTCTACCTCTTGTGCATGGCTGAACAACGATAAAATAATAATGCTCGAACTCGGAGTGACTACTTCAAAAAGGGACCGTAAGGGAAGGCCGGAACGTTCCTAAATTTCTAATCGAGATTTTATTTCACGATCACCCGGCCCGTTCTTTATGGTCTCTTTTTGCAATGTTTTAGGTCTCAAGGTGAAGCCGTCATTATTCTTTTTTTAAGTACAGAACAACGGTTAAAATATTTGGGTAACTTAAAATTTGTGCAATAAAATTTACAAAATGGAGTCATAAAAGTTGTTGATTCAAAAACGTTGAAACTGTGCCAACAATCAGCTAATGGTTTCAACAAAATTGTTACCGAAAATGGTATGACCTGATTTCAGATTGTGTATACAGGTTATATTTATGTCCATAGTTTGACACAATGTCCAAGGAGTCGTGAGTGACTATTGAAATCTACAATTTTCATTTATAAGAATGTGCCGAAAAAAATAGAACACCGAATATGACATACAGGAGACATACAAGAAAATTTATACAAAAACGATACGAACGATAGTAAAATAAATAATAAAAGCCTCATTCGGATTCAAAACATACACATCCCATAACAATTTTCCAAACATGAAAGTATTCAAAACGATTTTTTATAAAGGAACGACACATAAAATTTACATGACAAGTCAACTTACATGCCGTAATGTAGTCATAACCATATCTATATCTTGGCACTTAAAGCACTTTTTAAAATTCATCACGTGTTCTCAAAGTCCAACTTACCATCAAGGGAGGCACGCTTCTAACAAAAAAGTTACCCAAAAAGGAACAAATGTAAAAAAGTACAAGCCAATATATTTAAAGGACCATGTTTCAATGAAACACAATAGAAGAAAATAGGTTCTGGCGACAGCGTGGCCTGTCAATGTCTGTGTTTTGTACAAACCCTGACCATTATTGTTTAAGTTCAGCTCCCAATTGTTTAAAAGGCGCTGTCAGAAATCGATTATTTTTTGTCGATAACTAATAACGGAAACCATTTTACACATCAACCCATATGGCAAAAAATATAATTTTATAAGAGCATATCGGTCTGCAATTTAGTATAAAGGCAGGTAGGCGGCCATTTTCTAAGCCTATAGTTAAGTAATTTGCGTATTTCCTCGCGTACCCTAATAATGTTAAAAAGAAACTACCTATCCTTCCGCCTCCGGCAACGTCACGCACATCCCTTTACAAACAAAATGAAAAAAATGGAGATCATTGTGCCCTTGTCGCAGGTAGAACTTGATAAAAAACGCCCACTAAAAGCCGAGCATTAGTTCTGCAAAAAATGGAAGCGTGATCATAGTAATACATCCTGGATTAACAACAGATGTCGATTTTCGAATGATGTGCATGATATGGGTCTAAAAATATTTTTTGTCGAACTTACCCAAAATCATAAATGTAATATTGCCAAACAACAATAACAATAATGCTGAATAGTTTATACATTCATGTGCGTGTCTCATGACGAATTTGGGATAAAGGATTATGCTGCTCCACCAAACAAAAATGTGATATTTAACAAAACGGTTGCCGAAGAATTTCTCTGAACCAAGCAAAGCCTTCGATTTCTATATTACGTCGAAATGGCATTTGAATTATTTCACGTTAGCTTTGTTGACTTTGGTAAGTTATAAATTTTGTAAAAATAAATAGTTGTTGATAAAAAAATAGTAATTTTGCCTATGTACCCCTGCTGAGACAATAAATAATTTTATGTCTGACATTATCATTTCTAATTTAGAGACGAAATATTATAGATAAATATTTGTATAAAATATTAATGATCCAGCATGACTTATATTAAAACCTAAACAAGTATGTATCCTAAACATACCATCATCTATTGTACCGTCCATCCAGTATACTATGCTATCAATTTTGTTCGACAAAAGGTTCGATTGAAAGGCATTTTCGTTCAAGTAATTTGATTCACGTATTCGTTGGTACTTAATAGTTAACGTTGCTGACACTACTAATTTATGATTCCATTGAAATCTGATTTGAAACGTGGTCCTCATTTGATAAAGTTAATGGACTCCAAAGCTATTTATTGGCAGCTACTAAGTTATTCTTTGAATACATTCTTTATAGGTTCACTATCTAAGCATTCCTTGGCATAGCTCGCCATGGCCATACAATTGTGTCTTCATCTTTTTTTTTTTATATGAAACACAGGATTAACAAAATCTAATTTCAAATTAATGGACTCATAGAAATTCCTCGGCTTTTCGACAGAAAACTGATGGTCAGCTATGAATTTATAATTTCATATTCATTGGCAATAAATAATATTTCGTATACAGGCACACACATATACCAGAATAACTTAATTAAAGTTTACTAAAGCCAGAAATTGATTAACCAACAAAATAATTTATGGTGTAATCTCTTAGTGGAGAGCTGAAACAAATAAGTTTATTCCAATTTAAAGGGGATAGCCGATACAAATTACGTTTATGGAGGCATGGTCCGCGCACCGATAACCAGCAGGCAACCTGTTTCGAATGATTCGAATAAATAATGCGACCAGTTTAGATAAATCCTATCTGTAAATACTGATCGATATATTATTATGGGTATGGTTTTCGAATGTCGATAACTATCAGAAGAAAACAATTTCGTTTTGTACGTATTTGATAAGAATGAGGAATTTTATTTGATTTTAATTTGAGGAAACATTTTAGGTTAAGACAGCTGATCATGATGTCTACTAACATGGGTTCCATTTTATTTTTAGACAAACTGAATCATACTGTCGCTTTGACAGATTATTAGTTTTATAAAAAAGTTCATTAAATAGAATTCCTCAAATAGGCCTAAAAATCGGCAGGTGATGTTTGCATTGATACAGATGAAGTGGTGACTAAGCAAAATATTAATTTGACCATGATTTATAAAGGAACTTTGATGGTGTAGAACCAAAACTTGTCACTACAGATATTTCACTACAGATATATCATTTGACAGTTCAGATTTATTTTTGAATCCACTTTTTAAATAATATAAAATCGACGATCGATGACAGTCGGCGACATGTGACATTTCAAATACAAATTATAAAAATGGAGACACAACAATTTTGATTACGTTTTTGATCTACTATCTCTGTGTTATTAAATATCAGTACCTACCTACTTAAAAATATTCGATTTTATCAGGATTAATCGAGTAACTTGTATGAAGGCAGTTCATGTATCCAGTTAAAAATGTGTTTATGAAGCATGGGATCATATTATGTCTAAGAAAAATAAAGCGTATTATGCCAGAGAAACATGAAGAAAAAGGTACATTGCTGTAATATTCAGCCTATATTCTGATTCTTGGCAAGGTTTGATTTTGATTACAAGTTCAAGATCTGGTTCAACGATAAGTAATTCGGAAAAGTCAATTCAATCAAATTGGATCACGGCCTTGCTCTCTTGTTTTCTTTCCTTCAATTATTACAGTTGTTGAGTACAATGAGGAAGCTCTCTAATTGAGTCTCTTGAATCTTATTCACTTTGGCTTGATGGAATCTTGATTGCTTTATCACAATTACTTAGTTCACCAATCAACCATTCGATTACACTTATTACTTAAATTATCAGTGTAACCATATATTGTAAACCGGCAAAGTTATCGGCCTACATTTACGATGCCATTAGTCTATTATTCAAAATTACAAATCTTAAGATCCTCGTGTACGGGTATAACAGCGAAATACGTCAGAAACCGTCTCGGTCAGAGGATCAAAGGATAGCCTAAGGGGCCTGACATTAAAGTGGATTCAAGAGCTCATGTTTCCTGACAACTACTTAAATTTTGGTGAAAAGGAGAATTTTTATAATGTACCTTTTTCTTAATTGATTTAACTTTGTCGTATGGTAGAAAATTTTAAAATGTGTGGTAATGAGTGGACGCTAGAATGCACATTTCCTTACCTTTTGTAAACATGTTGCTCTGCATTGTGCTACTCGCAACGGAGATGACACTTCCTCTTCAGCCGACACTCCAATCCAAGACATAATGAGAGTAAACAAGGAGAAACAATAAAATAACATTTTGGCACACATTTTCTTTGGTATCCCTCTTTTTACAAATCCAAGTTTGGTCAAAGCTCCGAGCTTATCATAACCGGCACATAAATCTAAGCGACGAAACGCTCATAACTTTTTCTTGGTTTTCTTTGAGTGTTTACAATTCAATCTTACAAGTTTTTCATCACAAAAACATCATACTTTGTACGAAAGTCTGTTACTCCAATGTTGAAATCCGTAATCCAAAATTCAGCGGAGACCGTATCGTAACAATAAAAAACTTAAAATAAACACAAAACGTTAACAGTATGAAATCGCACTTAGAAAATATTTTTCACAGTTCGAATCGTTTCCGGCGGAATATTCCTCGAGAGGCGACGTTGCCGCCGACGCGGTCGAATGCGGACTAACCACCCCGCTTGAAGAAGCTCAGTTCCTCTCCCCTCTGTTGGTTAATTTTTACGTCTGTCTCGCTCGCACGCTAGCTTTCCCTAGTCTCCGTCCCTCCCGGCACAAAGCACCCATCCATGGCTACGTTCGTACTACTACGTGTGCCGCTCTCTCTGTTCTCTGTACTAGTGCATATACATTATTCTATCTCGTTTCATCTCGGGCGGTTTCACGTTGTTTTTCCTTGATGCAGTTTAACGGATGGGAATGTAGTGGTTATTGTTAGACAAAGACGGTGGTAGTAAAAATTTTAGGGTTGCTCAAAAGGGGTGACAAAGAATCGAGCTAATTCAGGGCTTGCGTTTTTATGGGAACCCACGCGGTAAAAAGTATCCCGCCTCTCTCGTTTGTTCAACTTTATGGTCCTCGCATCGTGAAGCCATATTAATAATATTAATGGCTGCCGCATCAACTAATAATACGACTTTTTATGGTGGTGTTTATGAATTCTTAATTTTATAATAGTTTATTTGGCCATATAAGGTTTTATGAAGGACAGCTGAAACAATTTATATCAAAAAAGTTTAAATCATAAAAATTAAAGGTAACTTACAATGTGATCTTATTTGTGTTATTGTTTGTTGAACTGTCAACAAACAATAACAGTCTCCTGAGTATTCTTAGTAATATTTCAGCGTCGAATCCTGATGGTAGAAGAAACAATACATTGGAAGAGGGAAGCACAGCACAAAACCCCATCAGCAAAAAGATTAAATAAGAATACAGTGTTCGTGACAGCGCACAAGCCTTTACGTAAAGGCATTTTTCGTTTTCTTTCTCCAGAATCTAGGCTCGTTCTATTCATCTCGCTGTCTTTAATCTTCCAGCCTCTTGGCAGACTTTGTCTAGACGAGGCCGTCCTGAGGTAACTGCGCACAATTTCGATACGGTCGAGCCAGGACGAATGTTTCTGTTGGACCTAAGTTATTAGTTTTGTACTAACTGAAGAGCTACAGTTATGTTCAGGCTTTACTGTTATTTCGCTGTAACTGCTACAAGCTTACGTGGAATTATGTTGCTAAAGTACCAGCAACTACTGAAATAGTAATAGGGCCTTAATAATATTGAACTTTCCTGAATTGATACAGGAATTCCAAATTGATTCTAATTTTGTGCTTATTTCGTCAATAAGGTATAGATTTAATTATTTTTTTTTATGATGTCGTTTATTGAAAACTAAGTCAAATTAAAAAGTACACGTTTCTAGAATTTCAACTTTATTGTAATTTCAACGTTTATTTGTATGTGTTTCAAGGCGTTTTCTACAGTAACTTAGTTTTACTTGATCATAATTAAACCTACACATTATTTTGTTTGTACGCGTTGTAATTCAAGCGTTATTATCATGATATTATAGCGTGACTTTAATTTATCGAGTGAGTTTTTGCGAATTTGTTTTTGTTCTATACCAATTATAATTCTACTTAGGTACCTTTTTATCGGACACCTACTAACTTGGCTGCTACTGTTTTTCCACCATTGTGTTTTATATGGTGTTAGACCTATTCAATGTTAATGAGAATTGTAACTTAAAAAAAATAGTTCTAACTGAACAGATACTATTTTCATCCGTTTTTTCTATAGTTTAGATTTATGTGTCTATAAAAATGTTACAACTATTAATCAAATTTTACCAAACTGAAGGATTTTGGTCCATAAATAACATTTTGTAAATTGTGAAACACAACAAAACCTAAATTTCATAAACACAAGACCGAATATTCCTAGGAAAGTTGAATAAACTGTTATCCGAGCACTGGTTTTCACCAACGCGGTTTCTCAAGTTTATATTGTTGACAAATGCGATCCGTCCGCCACGTCGGCAGTTTATTGCCCGCCATGACAGCCGACGCATTGTCGACCACGTTGAAAGGTTTACTACGACCTCGTAAAAACAAGTGTACTCTTTGGGAGGTCAAAGTTTGCTTGATTGTTTGCCGAAGGACAATTCGTTAGCGAAATAGAATTTATTGACCAGATTTGGGTCAATTTGGCAGGTCAGGTACATGTTAATACTGATAATCTTGTCCATCTCAGTAATTTGGGGACTAATATTATTCTGTAGCATACTGCCAATGGAGCTAAATTAACATTCATAATGAAGATTGACGATGTAGACATTGTTATGCGTTCTCATTACTACTGATTGTAATAAATTGGCTCTGATAACTCTTTGTATAACCGTGATTGCATTTTATGAACAAATAGACTTCATGGATGAGTTTATTTTTGGGTTCTACTGATACCTTTGTGGACATTTTATCGCAACACGAGTTTGGTTATTGTAAACGTTAGAGGGTCTATGCAATGGATGGAAATCATCGTTATCATTTAGTAGTTAGTCACAAGAGATCCCCTTCTAAAGATAGGTCTCCCCCAATGGCTTCTAAATTGGACTCTTAAAAGCGACCTGCATCAGTGGTTTCTTGTGTCTTTACCGTGGCGGCACGAAGAGCAAAATTATTAAACCTACACACACGTCACACAATGCAAACAGTTTTTGGCAATCTCATATTTATAGTCGCATCTACACTGTTCATATTTGTACTCTTATTATTATTTACATTAATTGAAATAATACGTGTGACCTTAAACAATACCTGACCTTTTCGAAGGGCACCAATGAGTTCAGTATTTATTTTCCTCATATTAAACAGAAATGTGGAATCTGATATCAGAATCTTTTTTTAGAATCCTATTTTGAATCAGAGGTAATAAATAGCAGTGTGAATGGGGTTTTCTATTACTGCCTTACATATAAATATGTGGGTTTGTAGGCATGTTCATATTATTCTCCTTACAAGTACGTCAGTGAAAAGAGACGATAAATTATGATACAAACAGATCTACTGGCGAGACCGGGAATTATATTGTGAGCCTTTTATGTTACACTTTCAAACCTTCAAGAAAAGACCGTTTTCTTTTTAAAAGGCCGGTGACGCACCTCTTTCTCCTTTGGTGTTGCGGGTGTCCATGGAAGGCTCTGATCGCTTACCATCAGGCAATACGGTTGCATGTTTGCCCACTATTTGTTAAAAAAAAATTACAGAGGCAATCATTATTTAGATTATCATGATCTATGGCTTACGTATGTGATAATTGCTAGTTAAAACAGGATTTGTTTTATGAATTTGCGTTTAGAATTATTGGGCAAATTATTCTGGATTAAATAGAATATTTTGATACTTACAAATAATTTATCAAAAATCATCTGATACTGTTATTTAGATTACTTTTATAGCTAACTCTATACCAATAGTTTGACAGTATTTTCTACCTATAATAAAATTTTGGGTTCTATTTAATGTCGACGGTTAAGATGATGCTTCTAAGCTCTTGTATAATTAAATCGTTACGTAAATCAACATAAATAAACTCTAGGAGATGGTACTATAGATGTGGGCTGAATCCTATCAATACTCCTGTTATAGGCTATTAAACATTCATGTTAAATCCTACAGAGGATTACACGTGTTCGGTACAAAGTCTGTACCAACATAACAATGAGAAAAAGTTTTTATGATGTGTTTACTTCTTTTACGTATCTTTTAGCTGTAAATAAGACTTTATTACTACGTGGGTATTGCGAAAAACTTGTGGTAAGCTGAAGACGCCTCCTACATAACTGAAATTCAATATAGGTACGTAGGTTGGTAAACGCCTACATAATTCTTGTTTTAAAAAAAATCTATTACTTTTGCTCTAAAAAACAATACGCCTAAAGCTACCAAGCGTCCTAAAACTAAAGCTAAGGCGAAAGTCGTGAAGAATGGCGGGTTTTTCGTTCATTCCATGAATGAAAGAGCTGGTTGTGCTAATGAGTACACGACTAATTGCTTCAAGCAAAGCCAACGAACAATAGCAATTCGTTAAATAAAATTAAAAAATCTTTTTATTTCAGACTACGAGCCACAAAAAGCCTGTTGTGACGAAACAACTATAATTTAACATAATTTGAAGAAATAATTAGTCTTTAGTTTTAATTAATATAGTTAATTACGAATGAACAATAGGACATTTCCAGAACTCTCCGGATAATTCTGGAAGATTTATGTCAATTATAATATCAGTTTCTATTTTAAAACGAACACAATAGTGGTGAATAAATAGATCGTAAACAACAATAATAACTTTTGTGCTTCTTTCCTATCATGCTTTTACCTTCTATTACATATTTGTTTATAACCTAGTAAAACGTGGTTTGCCAAATGTAACTAAACCCCATACAACACCCAAGCCAAGTGCATGTAATAGAAATAACCGAGCACCGTTGTAGGTAGCTGTTTCGAGAAACAAGGGGGCTAATTAGAACTTGTAAGATGGTCGGAGTAACTAACAGTGAGGGCTTAGGAACTACTTGTGGCATTAGCGCGACAGTACGCCACTGTACATAACAATCCATGTATACGATACGTGTATATAGTACGTATGTATTACTCTACCGTGCCTTCACGTTGTAGCCACGATTTGTACCCGAAAAAGCCGCTTGGATTAAAATACCCCTGTAAATCCACGAGTTAAGATGTCTTGGGTTACTTCGTTGCAAATTAGAATCCTGTAGTTTTATTCTCGGAGTAAGAATTTCATTTTGTGGATTGTATAATACTATGAGGCTTTCCAAGCTGCTTTTTATTCTTAGAAGAATATTGAAGACTATCCCTCGAGTGGCTTAGCTTCTTGCAATTTTACACCGTTGTAGACTTTTACTTTATTTGCAACTTGTGACCGCAAACGTCATGTTGTGTTTGTGGTTTCCGCTTGAAGTAATATGATATAAATCTACAGGTTCATTTGATATCTTTCCTTGTTTGTGTTTTATTTCAACTGTTGAACTAATCGAACGTATTGTATCGATCTTTACTTTTGCCTTTTAATGAAATTGGGTGAGTGGGATATGTAAATGCTCCAATTTCGCATTGTTACAATGTCATGCTATGAAAAACCTGATATTCGATTGCCTCATAGGTATTAAATATCCCATTCATATTTCTTTATATCTCATGTATAAAGGATCGTTAAGTATGCAAAAATATCATATCAATTCATTACGCAAAACGTCCTTGACACAAAAAAATAAAAACAAATTCGTTATATACCAATACCACTCTCCAAAATATTGCCTACACCGGTACACTTCCAACCAAATTTTCACCAACAAAAGTCTCTAGAGATGTTTCATCTAAATTAAAAGTAACTTCTCATGTTTTTCGTATAACCGTAATACAGTGGAACATAAAAAGCAATCGTCAATAATTTTCATATACGTATATTTGCGGAAAACCAATATGAGCTCCCTAAAGCTGATCGTAAATTTTCACGCTTACGGTAACAAATATAAAAAATAACTACTGTTGTGTATGTTTTTCCGTCGTATCATCTAGTATGCATAAAACCTGCAACCGAGGGAGGCTGGGGACCGCAATCCTCTACTCCTTCATTGATTTTACAGGTACTAAGAAAGCCACTGAGTCGTTCTATGACTGAAATAATGTTTGACAGTAAAAACAGTTTGCTAAAAACTACCTTTAAAAAGTATTCTAAAAAATACATAAAATTCCGAAAACAAACTGACATGATATTTAAATTAAGAATGCTTAAAATAAGCAGCCTATTATAATAAACCTAATATAAAGTGTTATAATTGATAGAACTACAAACAAAAAAGAACTTTACGATCAATTCATTCTAAACCATTTTAAAAATGTTCATCACTGTATAATTTCATTGCGGCCCCTTTAACTTAACATGTTAGTTATTCATACAATCCCAATTAAGATTCTCAAACTTAAATTAAGAGATAACAGGAGTTTTAGGCGGTGTTTTTTTAAACTTAAATTATTTAACATCTAAGGAATCTCTGTACATTCTTGTTCTGGATCGTCATCATAATAATGCATACTTTCGTTTATTTCTTCAGTCTCAGCATTTTTATTTCACTCGTTCTGTCTGCTATGCAACTACAGTCCTTAAAACATCAGAGGTAACTGTGACAATTACTGCTTGCTTTCTATTCCTTATTGGGTGCATTTTCTTGTGACAATGTTTGTACAAAAAGTTGGTAGCCAGTTAATGTCTTGTGTTGTGTTGTGCATCACCGATTACCTGGCTATGGAAGTATCTTTTCATTGTGTATCAGTTCGGGGTGGTCTATTGTTTGCCAAAAACACGTGTTGGGGATTAATCGTTTGTTTATGTTAATAGTCTTTAATAAGTTTGTTGTTACATTTCATTTTGCAATAGCAATCGTTTACTTGTACGTCGTCATGTTTGTTTTAAATAGTATAAATGTCTTTTTTATGATAAGTTGTTCAGAAATATGGAGGCTCGGTTTTGATAGACTACTCTGTGCACAGAAAAGTACAGTTGTGACGATAGAACTGTTACACCAAAGGAAGAACAGAGCCATCTCTCCTTACTTAAATATTTTTATGACATTATTTTTAAAATGAAATGAGTTTTGTAGTTTTCGTATTCATGGCAATGGGAAAAGGTTTTTACAATTCCAAGTTTCAATCTTTCTTGGTTGTATTTATTTTCAGCTTACTTGTTAGTGGTTGGAAACTAACAAGATATTTTAATCTCTTTTCTAGCTACAATAAGGTCTGGAGTGCCGTCATCTTCTCTAAATTTATTTATTATTACGAAACAGACAAGAGTGTCATGTGTATCTAAGAAAATATTAGTAGGAGGCACAACTAGACAGAAAAACAGAACATGAAATAAATAAACAACTATACGAACAAGTGTAGGTAGCAGAATACTAAACCAGTCAGTCCTTTAAGCATTATCTCAGTACGAAATAGTGCCAAAAGCGCCCGTATACAATTAACCCTAGGAAAAAACTCGTGTTTCAAAAGTTAGCGAGTTGTTCCATCCTTGTATTCTTTGAAGATATAAAAGAGTTTTCGGTCTCAAAGGGGGATGAGCTCACGTCGTTACTTTGATTAGAAGTTCGCTGGCTGCCTATTGTGGAATGAGTTGGCCGAAGGCCACTGATATCAATAATACTTGTTTCTTCTCTTAGTTTATAATAGAACATTTCTTATATAAGGAAGTATGTAACTTATATTCATAACATTGATGTTGCTTCACAATATTCTTTAGATAACATTATTGGAAAAAGTATGAAATGTAATGTATGATTTTTATAATAAGTATCGTGAGACATACTAAATTTACTAAAAATCACGGCTTACTCACGTACATTAATGGAGAAAAGCTCTACTAGTTTCGAGTCCCAAAGGGACTCAAGATTATTCATTTTTAAAGTTTTGAAATTTGTTGCACAGAGAACTTATGAATGACTTTTCTTTCTATTTTATTAGTTGTTGAAACATTTAAGATTTTCCACAAAACCACCAGGAATAAATGAAGAGATTCATAAAAGAAAATTTTACGACAACATTTAAATTCCTTTGGCAACACTTCCAAGAAACGAACCTTCCAAAACTTTTCTATTGATATTGTGTACCAAATTAATATTGTACGAAGGTACTCAAACTTTTAAGATCTAATAAGAACGATCTTTGTTGTACGCCACGAAGATTATAATGTTACAATACAAAATGTGAAGAAAATCATACCGTATACATGAATAGCCGTGAAGTAGTTCATACATAGTTTGCTCTGGGAAATTTATATTAAGATAATACTCGTCGCTGTCCGTCGTCCGTCGGTAGCTTGTAGCAAGTCCAGAATTACTTGGCCAGTATCTTTGGCCAACTTTAATGAAGTTTCCCTTTTATTACGACGGAGTCTTAACCCCAAGGATCTTTGTGTTTATGATCCTGTTATAACTTTAAAGAGCTTGCAACAGCAGAGTTAGGGTTAATTTTTCTAAAGACCTTTACAACCAAGTGTTTCTTATGTAGAATTAAAATTATTGCTTATCTAAACATAGGTCAAAATACACTAAAATTATCAAACTAATATTTTATTTTTGGGGGTAAAGTTGCCTTCAAGATACAAATTGTTTATTTTGATTTTATACAAAAACCACTCTTCACTAAAGAAAATCTTCTGTCGACTTACATTCCTCCCTCATATCGGACATAATGCGGAAATGCAATTTCCATAAATTTTACACCCTGTGAGCAGAGTCCCCATCCGAAAAGATTGGACGTGACCACATGATAGGTATTATGGAGACCTTTATTACCACGCTGTCTGCAGTTTTAAAAGTAAGGACGTAACTTACTAGGAAAGCAATCAAAAAGCTATCCATTTCTAGAGAAAACTGCTCGCGAAACGAGAATTTAGAACTAAATAATTTAAAAAGATTTTTCATGAATGACAAATTTTCAATGTGCATCCACCGGGACATACATTTTCATGAGAGTAACTGGGGAAGTGCGGTCGTAACAAACCAAATAAATTATAAAAAGAGATCTCGGGAAGGAGACAAGGCTTTCCTTGGGACAAGTCGTAAATTTAACGGTCGAAGGAATCCTTATTTCCCCCGGCTATTCACGTGGTTGAGCTTGCAAAACTATCTCCTTTATGAGTAATAGAAAAAGCCTGTAACCACTAAAATATTAACCGCTACCTCCGCCGCATAATTCCATTTCGCATAAAGTTCAGCGTACATTCAAACCGTTTTAAAACCATTCGTGTTTTCTGCTATTATTTTATTAACAACGTCCATTTTTTCTCCCCGCTAACAGCAAACGTAATCCCAAATGTTCCATTAAAACGTTGCTCCGTGTGTAACTCCCTTAATTAACGCAGTCGATCTCCCATTCGCCTCAGAAAGTGCTCCATTGTACAAAATTTGTAACGTAGTAAAATTCTTCGACCGCAACAGAATTACCACGAAATTATGAGAATAATTTAATTAAGACATAACAGCACCTTTAATACCGATTAGTCACACGATCCGTGGTTTGGGCGTACTAGGTAATTTGAGATCTTAATGGGTTTACTGCGGCTTTTGTCATACCTCCTCCTCCACACTGACCAATCACGAGCGCCAAGCTTTGGTGCTTCGACGGCTTCACTGATTCATCATGTGATTAACACTTGCTGGTATTCTGTGTTAATTTACTCACGTTGCTTGTTTGATGTATAATAATCGTAGGTTCACTAGCCAATTCTACTAATCGCTGATCATACCCCATAAAACAGAAGCTGACGTCACTAATTTAATATAGAATTTCCCCTTCATTAGGTGCTTGCTTTGATCTGAGAGATTGCTGGATACAAAATTGTTTTGTTTTCACAGCAAATTACATTAGTCTTGTCAGTTACAAATGTTGGCTATTACTGGAATATTTTATTATTTTTTAGCATGGAAACAAGTCATTTATATAATGTGGCGGAGTCTAAGACAAAGCGGAGCCTACTGGCCGTCACAGCGGGCGTGCTAATAAGCCCCTTACGTCAGTTGAGTCAAAGCTAGTATTATTTTTCTTAAAGATAGCATTGCGGGAGTTTTCAATGTAATTGCCCCGGTTTCTTCAAGAGCCTGACAGCTCAAAGGCCAGTCAGTGACGTGCTCATTGTCGGAACGCCCACGGTTTACCTTATTCAAAGTTTGCGGGTTTTTTTCTTTAAATATTCACCGGGAGTCAGTCGGTAATACTCGTTAATAAGTGTTTTATTTGCAGCAGTTTGCGTAATTTTTTATGTTCCACTGCTAAGTCCTGGAGCTTTGCGGTTTCCAAATATTTTATTTAAACTAGCAACACGTTTCACTAGTTATATCACCGTAAACGTGAATGAATCCGTATAAAAATATGTTTCATTTTTCTAACTTTCCTTTAAATAATTACCAAAAATTTGCTAACAGCGTTTTATTACGTAAAATTATAGTATAGCATGATAATTTCTTTATGGTTCATCGGTGCCGTGTACTTCAGCCCTCCAATAGAAAATGTTCCAATAGTCATAAAACTAAATTGTGGTTGTAAAATCGTGTAATTAGTGAAACTAATGGTGGTAATCGACTTCCATATGAAAATTACAATCGTAAACTTTTTTCCGTCGTAAAGCCTTTAAATGCTTTCATAAAATTAAATTGTTTTGATTATTTTACTGAAATATGGGTAATTTTATTTATGTGAATAAACAATTGCCGCAATATATGGGTTTCGTTAGTAGTGCTATCGATTCACTTTGTTCGTATTTCCTTAGGTAAATCGTATGACAAAATATACAAAAGGACAAAAAGTGAGACCATTCTTTCCTCTTGGGTAACCTGATATTGCTCATTCAGTTGTTTTCTGGCTGTTTGGGTATAAGATTACAAGCAATTTATTTCAATATGGCAATCGAATTTACGAACGCACTCGGATTGTTTAAGGAGACCATTTTATAGTCGACAAACTTTTATTTTATTTGTAATGCCTTTCTTTTTATAATTAGAATATTTATGTAAATGTCGTGCGTCCCAAACTGTTGTTGAAAATCCTTTACATACTAAAATCGTTCCATAGTAGATAGATAGTAGAAGAGTCACAGTCACACGTTATTTGCTATTTTATTTCTATTTAAAAATCCTTAAATGTCGTAGAATAATACGTTCATTTGTTTACACAGCATATTGCTGTCCTTATCACTTTTAACGTGACGTCACTGTTGTGTTATTTATTTCTTTTGTTTTCATTTTTATGGCGAATTGTCTTTACCGGTAAACATTGTTAATATATCTTCCTTTGGCCGTGCTATTAGATATATGGAAGAAATATCTTGCTAATCACATGCTATAAAACGGTGATATTGATACTTATACTAATAATTATATAGATTTACATAATTTTAATTGGTTTTCTTCACATTTAATTTTTTCCCAATACCCGAATATATTTTCTTAATTACACACAATGTTTTGACATATTTATTTTAATCGAATATTTTATATATATATAGAGTCGTATAAACTAATTTTATGGAAACTTGAGCACCGATTTGAATAAAATATCGTTCGATTTAAATCAAACATATTTATGCATACGCCTTGGTGTGATGATTGCCCTCTCTACGTCGTTAACTGACAATGTTGACACTTTATTGACCATATCGAGTTTATCTAATAACTATTTGTAATTTAATATTCCACTTGGTTAATTATGTCAACGCACGCATACGCTGCTAATCGTAACCCAATACTGTTGCTTGTCAACAGACATTTATAGTTTTAAAAGAATATAAAAATAATAAAACGACACAATGACCATTTTAAAGGTTCAAATAAGCGTTAGTTTTGGCATAGGTTATTAATGCATGTGGCCTTTTAGCGACACCTAATATGCCACATTAAATAATATCATAAAATTATAATAATATTGTTTAATGCGTCTATATAATGTAGTAAATGGATACTTTTCTAGTGAGGTTTATTTTTATTATCATCTTAAGGAGATGGCTAAGTTTAATGTTATTGTCAAACGAGGCATAGATAGTATAACATAGAGATTAAATCTGTGGGACTTAGATCGGATCTCTCAGCGGTAAGAATATATAGCATATTCTAACTGATTACACGATATAGGTGATGATTTTTTTTGGCGAGGACCACTCGTAGTTCAGTACGCTAAGGCTGTTAACTTCTTAACCGGACTATAAATAGTAGATGACACACAATTTTAAGATTATATCCTAAAAAATACTGATAAAATAACCCAACGGTTTCTGGTAATAAGTTTTACACGTGCCTCGAAAACCGCGCACCTTTCCAAGTGCGTAAGCACTCAAAGTTCAACGTTGTCGCATCCTAATAACTTTATACAACTTTTTTCAATAAACATACCCAAGTTTTAACTTATAAGTGTATTTGTATAAGTCCAACAATAGAGTCTATCTAAACTCCTAGACCTTTTTGAGACGTTTTTCAAGAATATCGGTTATCGGCACAATTATCGACGGCGAGCACTGCCGGCCGCGCGATTGCAATCTCCAGATAGGTTGGTTTAATCTACAGATTTATGGGTCCAGCTCCCACACTTTAATCCGTTTACTGTGAAAAACCAACGAGGATTTTTATTTAGTAAAATCTTCTAGCTTAAAGAGTTTTTCTTAATATCTTATTTATTTTTTGGGTACTTTTTTGTAGAGTGCTTCGGTCTTAGATAACCTAGTTTCTTTTTAAATTGAGAAATATAGTCTGGTGTTTGTTATTATAGAAATTCTGGTAGACTTAATGATGTACCTGCCTATCTACCACCTACATAGGCACCAAATCTTTTTAAGAAATCTCATCTATGACTTTCTAACAAATTGAGTGTATGTTATTTGAGTTTAATTATGTTCTTTGGACATTTTCATTTTGCCTCTGACATTTAGTTATTCAAAATTCCAATACCTAGTTCTCCCAGAATTGGACCATGCAGTGATATCAGAGAATGTGGATTTTCCAGTCAAATATCAACAGTGTCACTGGCAAACGTTCCATAATAAAGCCCGTACAAATCATCAAAATGGTCAATCGCAGTACGTATTGGGTTTGGTACTTTTTATTTCGTGGTACTACGGTGGGTTATTGGACAACTGTGGTTATTACTGGAAGTCACACACATGAAGAGAATGACATATACGGGCACTGGTTTGAACAATGATGATATAAAGAATCTCTATACTTAGGCTTACCCCCTATTACATAGGCCTTATTACACAAATGGTGAAAAGTGGGTGTACATTGTATAGCGGCATTCCGTGCCATAATGTGCACCTCTGCCTACCCTTTTAATATAAGGCGTGACATTACTTCTGTATACTTAGTTTGAAAAGTAACATATTCCTATTTCTACAATTAGCTGAGATTAGATAAAATGAAGAGAAATGGTTGTTTTTATAATTTAAAACAATTTACAATTACTAAACTAAGTTTAATATAGAATGGGGACATAGCCTATTAGTTAAAAGCCCCTGAAATCAAATAGATAAAAAAAAACAATTACTAAATTATCTTAAGTGACTTATTGACTTCATACACATTTTAAATAACCAATTATTTATTGCTACATTATAATTTCTGTTCGTCTTATATGGACATGGCATTATACCACTTCTATATTTGGATATCTTAATTAATGCTGCAATTATATCCAATCAAAATGTACGCATTAGTTGTTAACTAACAAATCTATTAAAACATCAGAGCTATAAATAACTCTAAAATAAAGGTATCTTTAGATTTTTTTTTTGTTTTATTATGATTGTGTTTTTGCGACTCAGAGTGGCAATAAAGATTAGTTACACTTCTGATTTTTTAATTCTACAAAAACGTATATCTGGTTTTTTTCCGTTAATACTGCTACCGTTGACTAAGTTTACCTGCTTCATCGTCTCGATACGACTTTTTTAAATTCTAGATTATTGGTAGTCATCATTACAACCTGTGATTACAACAATCCACAAGATTTCGTATCTAAAGTAAGAGGTGGCAAATCACGCTTAAATAAATGTATTCTTTAACAAATACAAAAAATGTAATACTGGCTAAGCGATGGAAGCCATTAGATAATTTACCCCATTAAAAAAAGATCTGCCTACTTCACTGCCATCTATTGGTGAGAACAAAAATCATCACATCACAACCAACAGCAATCAAATAATTCTTATAATTAGAAATTATAAGTCCAGGTTTGTTCGCGATGTTTCCCTTCAGTGTTTGAAAGTGGTCACATTGCTGTTAATGTTTCGAGCTCGCGCCTTAATGTACATATGAGAAATGGGTGTACTAAAACAATCAGCTATCCAGATTTCACTCATCAAAAAATTAGGATTATATATTTAAGAATCTTATTTTTTATTCTACAATATAAAAACGAAATAGGTTGTCTATTTCGTTTGAAACAGCATTTTGTATGAAGAAGAGTTAACACATATTCCCTTTAAGAAGCAAATTGTTTACGTTATTAGTTAGTATGATTAGCATGCGTTATGCTTGTCCGGTCTATGATTTAAAGGTTTATTTCCTACGTGACGATGCGTAGTTTTTTTGTTTTTACAACAGATTTGCTCCTATTTAGTATAATAATAATTAGAAGAAGCAATATTTTAGGATCATGGCTAATCACACATCGTTAGGCTTTTCTATTTAATGGATTTTCATTAAAACATTTGTCCAACACACACACATGTCATAGCGAAAAAGTATTTTTCGCTATATTTGAAAATGCCTGTGCGGGTTTTATTTACAGTGTTGCAGCTGCATCGGCAATTGCTGGGCCTTAATAAAAGCGTATGTGGGTGTATAAAAAACAAAGGCAATAGACGAATATCAGATCAATAGTGAACGAAAATTAAACTTTAGATGTATGTATGCGGGTAAAATGAAAATGTTAGTTGAGGCTCGCTTCGGATTAGAAGCGCGGTTTTTATTAAAAATTTGACGCTTCGAAAAATGTGTGTTGGTTGAACAAAGTACGCGTTTTATAGAATTGGAATACTGTTTGATTAATTTATGTTTTTCTTTTTTTAATGTTTTCCCACATGAAGGTTCTCCTGTGTCGTGGGTGCGTTTACAAACACACAATTTCACATACACATGACACCCAGACCCGTAACAGCAATATGTGGATTACACAAAGAGTTGCTCCGTGCGGGAATCGAACCCGCTACACATTGCACGGCAGCCAGTTTCCCAGCCACCGCGCCAACCGTGCAGTCAAAACCGTGCAGTGATGTTGTCATCATGCCCTTTCATCCCTTGACAGACTAGGCGACGTTGACTTGTATGTGTTGGAAATACCACTTCATGTTGGAAATACTCGTAGTATGACATACTACGAGTATTGACGAGTATCATTCATACTACGAATATGAATGACACGTTGTGTCATCATAATAAAGATAACATCTATGGGTGATTACACAACCCTGTCATAACTATCCTTTCTGCCCGTATATAGATGTAATATTATGACGCTCCATTGCACATCAATTTTACCATGTTCTTACTGTCATCAAAATACACAACATAAATCCGTCGATCGGCAAAACAATTTAATTTACAAAAATACGCCTTCAAGTCAAGAAAAGAGAAAAAAAGCAAAACACGCACGAAGTGCCGGTGTGGTATAATTCTGATGACTTAATAAGACCTGATGTCCAGAGGTTAACAAGAAAATTACACGAGCACAACCTACCTTCTTACGAAGTCGTACTGAACAAACAGAATGTCGTAATTATTTTATGTAGTGCAGTTTCGTTGTAGGCACAAAAATGCCGCTTATGATCGTAAATTGCATACAAGAAAAAAGTTTTGAACACTGAAAATCATGTTTGGGTAGTATACCTTGAAGGCAGGTAGGTACACAAGGTAATTTAGTCCTTATACAGATATTAAAAAAAACCGTTTTATTATGTTACGTGTTCATTGTCCTGCAGGAATTTAACTGAAGTACCTACGTACTATACCTACAATAAAATAATATATGACCATCTCAAAGTACTGAATTTTATAATAAAATCTATCTTTTTCTACATACGTACACCAAAATAATACTTTTTACAATTTTTGTCTGTCTGTTTGTTCTGGCTAATCTCTGAAATGGTTGGACCGATTTTGACGGGACTTTTATATACATGTAGCTGATTACTAAGGAGTAACTCACATTACTCTTATTAGTGAAAAAGTTTAATTCGAGCGAGCGAAGCCGTGGGCATCAGCTCACTGCTTCCAAATCCTTGTTAAGGTTGTCAATAGCTATCGACAGATCTTCCGGCCGATTTTATCTCTATGTTTTGGTTTTTAGGGCCCCTTAGCCAATGGCAAAAAACGGAACCCTTATAGATTCGTCATGTCTGTCTGTCTGTCCGTTCGTATGTCACAGCTATTTATTTCCAAAACTGATGAGCCTACATAGTTGTAACTTTGTAGGTTGATTTTTTCTGTTAACTTTTTCGGTTTTTCGAAAATTTATCAGTAGTAATACGCAGTCTGGAACTGTATTTCGTATATGGCAATAGGCTCACCCCCTATTACATAGGACTTATAAAACAAATGGTGAAAAGTGGGTATACATTATACAGTCGCATTACGTACTGAAATGTGCCCCTCTGCCTACCCTTTCGGGAATAAAAGGGACGATACGTAGTTTTTTGTTTTTGCAACAGGTTTGCTCCTATTTAGTATAATAATAATTAGAAGAAGCAATATTTTAGGATCATGGCTAATTACACATCGTTAGGCTTTTCTATTTAATGGATTTTCATTAAAACAATTGTCCAACATACAGTCATGTCACCGCGCAAAAGTATTTTTCGCTATATTTGAAAATGCCTGTGCGGGTTTTATTTACAGTGTTGCAGCTGCATCGGCAATTGCTGGGCCTTAATAAAAGCGTATTGTGTATAAAAAACAAAGGCAATAGACGATATCAATCAATAGTGAACGAAAATTAAACTTTAGATGTATGTATGCGGGTAAAATGAAAATGTTAGTTGAGGCTCGCTTCGGATTAGAAGCGCGGTTTTTATTAAAAATTTGACGCTTCGAAAAATGTGTGTTGGTTGAACAAAGTACGCGTTTTTATAGAATAAATTGGAATACTGTTTGATTAATTTGTAATTTTTTTGTTATTGAGACTCTCCGCTGCACATCAATATTACCGTGTTCTTACTGTCATCAAAATACACAACATAAATCCGTCGATCGGCAAAACAATTTAATTTACAAAAATACGCCTTCAAGTCAAGAAAAGGGAAAAAAAGCAAAACACGCACGAAGTGCCGGTGTGGTATAATTCTGATGACTTAATAAGACCTGATGTCCAGAGGTTAACAAGAAAATTACACGAGCACAACCTACCTTCTTACGAGCGTCGTACTGAACAAACAGAATGTCGTAATTATTTTATGTAGTGCAGTTTCGTTGTAGGCACAAAAATGCCGCTTATGATCGTAAATTGCGTACAAGAAAAAAGTTTTGTACACTGAAAATCATGTTTGGGTAGTATACCTTGAAGGCAGGTACTCAAAGTAATTTAGTCCTTATAGAGATATTTAAAAAAACATTTTATTATTTTACTTGCTCATTGTCCTGCAGGAATTTAACTGATGTAACTACTATACCTATAATAAATATGGCTATCTTAAAGGAACGTAATAGGCCTACAATAAATATAACTAATAAATAAATATCAAAGTATTGAATTTTAATATAAAATCTATATTTTTTGCATACAATTCATACACCAAACTAATATTTTTTTACAATTTTTGTCTGTCTGTCGGTTTGTTCTGGCTAATCTCTAAAATGGCTAGACCGATTTTGACGGGATTTGTATAGACATGTAGCTGTTGTACTAAGGAGTAACTCAGGCTACTCTTATTAGTCACAAAGTCTGTAATTTGAACGAGCAAAGCCGTGGGCATCAGCTAGTTTTACAAAAACATTCAATAATTTAGAACAGGATCCTTTCAAAATCAAGGAACAGTTCGATCATCATTAACAAAAGTAATTAAAGGAAAAGAATGACCAAGTGATTTCACTTGGAAACCTTTGTGAGCCTAATAATTGATTCCGATAAAACAGAAAATGATGATTATTTTACATCGAATCCCGCGGCTGTCGTATTCGATTCGTCTACATAATTATTTTCTTCCGCTTAACTTGGTCTGAACAAAGACAATCTGACAAGGTGCGTACTGTTTCTTCGACCCGAAGCGTCGTCCCGTGAAATTGACAGATGTTCAAAATAATAACACCAAGTCACAGTCCAACGGGTTCGACTGAACGTAATTGGGTTGCCAATGGTCTCAAATCAATTTTCAAATAACAAAAATCAACGAACAAAGATTTAAAATACGATAATTGAAGTCTGTTGATTGGGAAGCAATTGTATGTCTTACCTATCTACGCCAACACTTTGTTTCTTGTTATGATAATAGAATAAGTTGAAAACATTCGAATATCTTTACATGAAAACAATCTACTACGAACCTTGAAAAATCAGCATAATTATCATTTCTATGTGATTATTTTACACCAGAAAATAATTCCACTCCTCAATACAATAATACTAATATACTTATACAATTACTCAAATACTAAGGACAGACATAACATATTTTTATGAAAAAAAAAAATCTACAAAAAGTACTTTTAGCAGAGCATGGTTTCGATCCACGGACCTCTGGGTTATGGGCCCAGCACGCTTCCACTGCGCCACTCTGCTACATACTAACGTGCCAAAATATAGCTCCACTATAGAGAGCTGATGCAATACCTATTAAAAAACTGTAACTACAATACGTTTGTAAATATACAAAAAGTACATTTAGCAGAGCGTGGTTTCGATCCACGGACCTCTGGGTTATGGGCCCAGAGCACGCTTCCACTGCGCCACTCTGCTTACACACTCCTTCCCTAAATAGCACTACACTTACAAAATTATACGCCTATCTACAATAACTTGAAGTTAAAATAACTGAAATTGTAACCAGAGTTACACTGCGATAAAGGGCAATCATAAATTTTGAAGATAACACCGCATTCTATATTAATATCCCGTACCTTGAGCCAATATTACCTTCTGCTTAGAATATATTATTTTTTGGTAGCTTACGATACAAGATACAATATTACCAGAACGTGATATCGATCTACGTACCTTTCCGTTACCGGCTCAGCATGTACCAGCATTTCATTACTAAAAACTTTCCAGTTTCGGAATCTTAGAGTAAGTTGGTTACTTTGGAACATTGCCATATTACAGAGTTAGGCCAGATAGCTTATCTTATTTATTGTATTAAACAGGAGCCGAAGTTACGAAGATATTTTAATTGTTTCTTTCACATCTCCAAGTTAAAGGAGTGTGGTATTACAATGGGTTTTATCTTTGGAGCGAAGTACTATAATGTTGAAACTGTTGGAATTCCGCACTACTTGACTTTTGTAATATTTTGTTGTGTAATCTTCTAAAACTACTGTGTACTGTATATAAACGTACTTTTATTTATTCTGCTTTGTTCTGCAATGTTAGTTTCTGTAAATGAGTGACGCAGTGGAAGTTGGGCTATGATCTCAGAGGCCCGTGGATCTAAATCACGCTTTGCTAATATATCTCTTTTTCTATGTTCACAGGCGTCTAGCAGTTACAGTTCTTGCACTTACGGAGCTATATTTTGGCACGTTGTATGTAGCAGAGTGGCGCAGTGGAAGCGTGCTGGGCCCATAACCCAGAGGTCCGTGGATCGAAACCACGCTCTGCTAACATCTCTTTTTGTACATTTACAGGCGTCTTGTAGTTACAGTTTTTTAATAGTTATTGCATCAGCTGTCTATAATGGAGCTATATTTTGGCACGTTAGGGTGTAGCAGAGTGGCGCAGTGGAAGCGTGCTGGGCCCATAACCCAGAGGTCCGTGGATCGAAACCACGCTCTGCTAACATCTCTTTTTGTTCATTTACAAGCGTCTTGTAGTTGCAGTTTTTTAATAGTTATTGCATCAGCTGTCTATAGTGGAGCTATATTTTGGCACGTTAGTTTGTAGCAGAGTGGCGCAGTGGAAGCGTGCTGGGCCCATAACCCAGAGGTCCGTGGATCGAAACCACGCTCTGCTAAAAGTACTTTTTGCAATATTTTTATTTTCAGTTATTTTTTATTTTTTGCGATAATTTAAAATTATCGGTACCGTTCGGGTGCTTCTTTTATTACAATAACAGTACCTATTCTATTCTACTTTTCCTTGAAATTTGCGTAAGTACAAATCACCAAAAAAATCTTAAAATGTACCCGCTAAAAAAATAACATGACGCAAATCAACAAAACTAAAATGACTAACAGTTGCTTTAATGACAGTCGTTAACTGTCATTTTATTGCTATACTAATAGAACAACAATATTGTTGCATTAAAATCCCTTTTAAAAAAATCTGCCCATTACAAATTATAAAAAAGAGACATTAAAATTCTGATACATAACAATACAAAACAAATAAAAACAGAAGAAATACCAGACAGTAAAAAAAGCAGTGGTCACTTTTTGTAACGACCTTCAATATGGAACCAATTTTATTAGGGCAACAGAAGGCACCGGCAAATTTTATTAGGCTAGCATAACAATAGTTTATGATTCCTTAGGGTTGTTTGAATAGGATGACGTAATAAAATTCAAGGAAGTAAAAGACACCGGCTAGGTACAAAGATTTGTTTCTGCAGTTTATTGTATTTGCCCATAATTCTGGCAAGTCGGTTTTTGCGTGGCTAAAGCCGCCACATTACGTCAGGGGGCATCATTATTGAATCGTCTACGTAGCGACCACCCGCGTGGGACATACGGCCGCGCACTTGGAAGCACTTGTGTGTCTGTGTGTCACCCTTCTGAGTAGTTGCAGGAATTTTGCAAAAAACGCGACAGTCAGTGACAGGATCGCAAAAATAGGTTAAGGGGTCTGGTTCGTGTGAATTTTATTATTACATGCCATTATTTATCGTTCACGGGGACATCTTGTAAGAATGGTGACATCAAGTGGCCACCTATACATAATTTTGATAATATTACTTTTTGTTAAAAAGAGAACAAAATATAAAACTGGATTAAAATCATTAATTTGACCACGCGTCGATCATTAACTTTAGTATCATGTCATCCAAACATGGCAAAGACGACTCCTACGTGATCCCAATTCTTAGGGTCCTTAAGAAGAAACATATCCTTTCGCTTGAATTCCGTTAATTATTTCATTGTGAGGTCCATCTTGTGTGTTCGCGTTCGATCTATTTGGTGGTCTGACAATTCTGCTAACAATTAGTTAAAAACCAATTCGAAGTATGTAATGCTCGCAGGCTGCACGTTCCGTGATCCCCAGCCATATTCGTTGGTGGCCGCCGTCGGGACTATTCCAAATATTTCACAAATTGCAAGATTGTTCGAAGCGCCACGACATCACGACGCGATACGGCGACGAACCATAGAAATGTCAAAGATCGATCGTTTAGCGAAGCGGCGACTTTTTGCATGCTGATAGAACATCTCTGGCTTTCATAATTGCAAATATTTTCTCATAAAAAGATAAAACTTTCGACAAACTCGTAGCTTAGTTCAAAAAAACGTGAACAATTAATGGAACATATTCGTTAGAACAACTGCGTTTCATCCCAAACTAATTTCACCTTACAAGAGAATTCCTCTTAAAACTTTCTGAGAACATAATTAATGAATTTCCTCGAAAACTTTGCTCAAACGTTTCATTAGAAACATGTGCACAAAAATTCACGTAATATTTAACAACTTTTTATGTTTTGTAAGAAAAAAGGAGAATAAAGTAGCATTTTCATTTTATTAAAGTTAATATGGAGTTATCTTGATCTTGATGGTGTAATATCCACCGAATATTAGTGGTTTATTTACGCACCAAGAAAAATAATAAAATATGGCGCAAAAGGAGACAGACCAAAGGTATTCCAAATAGGAGTATTATTGTAACGCATTGCATATATTACGCAACGAAAATAGTTTCAAACGAAGGAGATCTGAGCATGATCCTCCACGCGCTACACAAATACGGTTTCATGCAATAAATAACAAAAGGGTACAGAACTGATGCTTGCACTTGTCTACTGTTCAAGATTCCTACCACAGCTTCATTACAGCAGCTAAATAATGACTTCTGATGGAAGTTTTCAATAGTCCCGGCTTGGAATAAATCAAATAACTCCGTTGGATTCGCTGTCGTTGGCAAATGTGTCTTCATTCATGACGGTAGCACGAAGGATTAAAATGGTATGGAGATGAAAATTGTGGCGAAGATTTTTGGCCTTCCAATTTTGTTAGGGAGATATTGACAGAAGAACTTTTAAAAATCAATAGATAACAAACCAAAAACTCTAAGGTTTGATGATCGTAATGTGAAGGAAACGTTGTCCGAATTCTCTTCATTATAAACATTGGTAAAGTTGCAATTTGTGATGGAAACATTTTCTATTCCATTGAGACTAAGAACAAATGATGATATCAACCGATAAGTAAAACTTACTCTTTCAAAATCTATCCGTGTTTATAAAACTAAAACAAACAAACAAGCTTCCCTTACAATTAAATCACGAAAACGAGCTTAGACCTCGAAAACTATCTCGCAACTTTTTGTTCACATATCTCTAACATCAATCGTTATACAAGTCATGAAAAATACATAGCGTCGTCTCTTTTCTAAAGTTTCCAGTCATTGTAACAACTCCACGACATTTTTTCCGTGACAGACGTCGACAGGTTCGGGCAAAAATAGTCTGGACTTCGGGATCGGGTACGTACTGCGGGACAATACATTCATTATTGAGATGCGAGCAAGCATGGACACAGCTGCACTAGTCACTACTGTGGACATGTCCTAAGAGATAGATATTAAATTTGAATGTGGAACTTTTAGTGGCAATTATTGAATTAAGCTGCTCATTTTATGAGTTGAACAGCTTGGGCGTCTTTTGTTTTTGTTATTGTATTATACTCATACATGTGTAAGATCTAATTCGTTTAGAAGAAGAACATAAAAATGTATTACATTTTAGAATGACTTATCATTCTTCTAAAAATATCATTCGTAACTAATTTATATCAGTATATTTACCTACTAGGTGATTTGTAAATACTTATCTTATTAAATGATGCTTAAAATTACTCATAAATAACCATAATTAATTATAGCAATAAAAAAGAACTCCTTCAAAACATAAATAAACGAAAACGACATAGAAGACACAGATGACTTTTAAATGAACTAAAAAATTGCTCAAGAATTAAGATTTGTAAACATTCAACCCCATGTATCAATAGTTAGATAAATCAACGTAAATATAGCTCCGTAACATCCGAAACATTTCTTTATATCTCGCAATAGTGGACTAAAGGATCGTCATTCTATCAGCGAACGATCGCATAGCAAAATAAAATAAAAGCTTTAAAGATCACCGTTCTCCGACCAAAATAGCATTGGACTCTATTCAAAACTCTTTGGAATTACTACACTATTTGTTGCCATCGTCCATTCAGTAAGTCAACGCGTCAAAGTAATTTGTTACTACAAAAATTCGACAGTTATTAGACGAATATAAATTGTTAATGTTACGTAGAATTTTGTGTTCACATTAAACGCCTATACTCTAAGTTATTTATCGCGTATATTAATTTTGATGATTCGAAGCAAGCATTTTAATATGGCTGGCTATTTGTAGCTATGTAATGCTTAACTTGGAAACTTTTTAGACATATTGAATACGATTGAATGATCATATCTATTAGTTTACAAAGCGAAGTGCCCCATTGAGAGTTTTATTGTTTTTCTACAACTTTGATAATAATATTTGAGTTATTCATTTTATTTTGTGTATGTAATCAAATTGATAGGTTTATTTATTCATACATAAGATATGTAAGTAGGTAAACTGTTTGTTTTGATAAGTTTTTATTTTAATTTAAATGCCTTTGTCCTTTTCCTGACTTTCGACTATTATTTTTATATGTATATATTTTTTATATTTGTTGAGTAGATAACGTTTCAGTAGGTAAAACAAAAACTTTACATTTATAAAATTATATAATTATACGTCTACATGTGAGTTTAAATAATTAAGATGACCACTAAGAAAAGAATTCCCGAAATTTCCGTTAACAAAGCGAAACACTCTTAGCGTTTTTGTTTAATGTTTTTTATAGGCCATTGTGAAACAAAACGAATGTGACGATAGACAGAATGAATAGGTTAATACAAATAAAATAGAGACGTGTTTAGTAATATTGATATCTATTGTATCTCCCCATTTACTCCATTTAGAAACCAGCATCAATTCCAGTTGCTTAACCCAACCCAATCTATTAAACGATTCCCGAGATAGCTCCCAAGCTAAATAGTTTTAAGATAAGAAGACAACGTTATCTAAAAAACTAAAATAAAATCGTTTCAATTCGAGCCCATTTACCTTCTACTGCACTAAAGATAAAATAAAAAACAAAAAGAAAATTCAATCCACGTCTTTTGTGACTGACTGGAAACAATAGCTCAAGATAAACTATCTACTTAATAGAAAATATTTTTTTTATTTAAATATTGAACTCAGAGATACGGAGCTTCACAACATCAGCCGAGATTGTACTCTTTTTCTTAGGCAATAAGTTATTTTAAGAAAACAAATAAAAAAGACAGCAGAAAGTGAAAAAAGAAGCGCAGTCGAAGTCGTGCCTTCGATGTTATGTCCAGGCTGGAACACTGACATTCTACACATTAATTACGAACGAGAGCCAGACCACAAACATTAAACAAAAGGTAATACACTCAGCACTTAATCTGATTCGTATTATTGCAGTCGTAACGCAACGTTCCCTGGATTTATTACAAAAGAGCTGTTAAGAAAGTTTTACCCTGAAGACGGCATCGGGCTCTTGGATCAGCAAAATGAAGCGTTAGAATGTTTTAAACGAAACATGATTTATCGAAGCCGTAGAGCTAAGAGCAAGCATTCGCTTTGATGCTTACGCGAAATGTAGCTTCGTGCAAAATACTATTCTAGTTTCACACGCAACAAATGTGCTCATTATCTGATGAACTTTGCGAAGCGGCGCGTCCTACGTAGAGTAGGTAAGGTCAGACTTGATAAAATATGAAAACGATGATATAACATTATAGTGTTCTGGTTGTTTAAAGGTCGATAAAAACTCTCTACATGCTTTAATAGAAAATGTATTGTAACAAATGCTATTAGAACCAATAATTATGGTAGATACAGAACAGTTGTGTGGACAAACTAAGAAAATATAGATGCAAAACCAAAACTTTTAATTCTTGTAAAGTTTTTGTAGTACTACAACCATAAGACGAGTGACGCACACTTAATTAATTAAAGTAATGCAATTCAAGGTTTGTATTGTATAGTAATGTTATAAGGTAAGACGACCTAAATTGGCTCCAATGTCATTGCTATTAGTTCATTTGCTTAGCCAATCAACATAATTAGTGCGTTAGTATTGTTGCTTAGCGGACGCCAGTTGCACATTCAGTGAGTATTGGTACTAAATATAATTAGATATTGATAATTATAATTTCGTATTTCCTTATATTATGGGCATTCTTTAGACGAATTAACTTCATAATTAGAACTTAAAACGGGATATTTACCATGTTTATTATTTTTTATGAGTTTCCATGGAAGCGCTTTGCAAAATAAGTCGGTCTACCCTATTTCTTGTTCGTCTTTTTCCAACGACACCGATTCCACTGTCACTTGTATCACTTACAACTGAATTCATTTCTCTTGTATTAACTTTATCCACCCACTTGACTCAACCCGGAAATAGAACTAAAGACCTCAGGCTCAGTAATTACGATTCTGTCCAATAGAATAGTAATATAAAAAAATATCGCTATACAATCGAGTCACAGCATCAATCGATACTACAAAAACTCTATTGTGTTCTTTTCTAAAAACGTCAAAGATGTAACGTGATCTGATAAACATCTCAGAATTAATTACCCGCATTGGGACTACAGAAACGTTTCACCTAAAACTAGATCTCACAGTTCCCTATAAAACCCCAAACAACGGTCAATAAAGGATGCAACAAAAAGTCCATACATAACGGTCGTAAATCGAGGTTCACCTCTGGGCATTGTTGGTCTGTGTCCCCTGCGTGTCGTCGTGGTTCGATCCCGATCGACATCGAATATAGGAGCTTCGATGCTCTGCACCGTCTCTCCCACTGATATCATTAATGCACAACGGGAGATTGTGTTGCGCAATCAAAGTTAATTACCACTGCAATAACTACGGTACTTTCCAATACCGCAAAAAAATATTCATTATTCTTACTTCTGGGATGTGAAGATTTCGTTCTTTGTTTTATTTTTTGCAAATAAAGTAATTACTGAAGCAGATCTCAATTTCGCGTTTCGTTAACCACGAAATAATTTCTACTAATTTTATTAAAACTGCTTCAACCCTTTTTCCATGTATTTTCAAAGCTCGCGTTCAAATAATCGCGCTTCTGCAAATTCTAATTTGTCGAAAGTGCTCGGAGGCAGCTAGAATTAGATTTCTAACGTTTTTGAACACAAAATGCTGCTCAGTTGAGCACAACATGGTCTTCGAATGGAAATTGTGCCGAATTACGTAAATTATCTCAAATTATCGTTCGACTTGGTTACTGTGGACGCTACCCATCATCAGTGGGCAGCATTAAGGCCTGCCTTGGGGCAACCCGTCGCGTGACAGCAGCGAAATATTAATAATTATGATAAGTAATTACGGTCGATCAGATCCTTACAGGCGCACGATCCTTATTTTATGCAAATAAGGTTTAATTTGCCAAAAATTAAAATCGCTTTTTTATATTACGAAGAATTCTTAAGCGATTTTAAATTGCGCTATGAATTTTTTGCCTGAAATTATTTTATCTTGGAAGAATGTTTATAAACATGACCAATAAAGAAATTGGACGCCAATTTTATTTATGTGTTGTATGAATAACATGCAGAATTCATTATCGTTATTTTAAACTCTGGGAACCGTAAGGATACGCCGTGTATCAATTATGATTTCATTTCATAAGATTTGAAAAGTAGAAATTACTGGTAATCAGTAGTGTTTTGTTTACATGGAGGTAATAAATATTGGAAATTGAGTAGGTAGGCAAGTTACAATGAAAATTGTAAAGTAGTTTATGGTGTAGTTGTCAAACAGACTTACGCATAAAATTGTATCAGCGTAATGGATTCCACATTCCATGATTATATTACTTTCCATTCGTCGAAAATAACAATAGTAGTGTCACATTCAAAATTCCCATGAAAAAGTATCTACGTACAAAAACCGGACGGGTTGAAACCAGAAACTTCCCGAGGAATCAAAATTTAGTGTAATGAATATCGACACTCGTATAATGCTTACGATAGATGCTTACCTCTTTAATACGATATCTAATATTTTTATTTGTGTGGTCTAAACGTCATTATGTGACGAAGATTTACTTACAACGTGCCGGCCGCACGAGGATTATGGACCCATCTCAAATTTTAAAAGAGAAAAAGTTTAATGTAAAGATCACTGACAAATTTGTAACAGAACAATGAATCGGATATTAAAGTATCCTCTTTCATGACACGGGCGAGCGGATGGGCAGGTTAGGCTGCGGTCACGGTGACGTGTGGCGATAGCTTGAGAAATTTTTACTAAGTCTATGACATGATCTGGCACAGTTTACCTTTTTATTTAAACCTCAGTTTAAAGGCCTGAGTAAATATAAACTAAATACTGTTCGTTTTATTTGTTTCGATAGACCTAAAGATAATGTTTATAGCCTGTAGACCTTTATCTAAGAGCTAAATTTACCTTGTCTTAGTACCTTTAAAGCTTTTCCAAAGTAGTACAAAGCACGTACCAAACGTGCGTGACATCTAGTAGTCTCCAGCAAGATTACAGTCGTTGTGGAATAACTTAGCTGCGCTGAACTATCGACGGCGTCCTTCGACCTACGCTCGCCGCATCGCTCATCGCTCCGCTTAATGCTCTACGCTCACGCGACACGACCGCTTGCAAACCTCTCGGTGGTGTTAAATGTATCCGCCTGCTTGTATCAGGTTACCGTACCAAAGGCGTGGGCATTGACATGTCCAACTTGTTTTGTTTTGTTCAGTCGACCATCGTAAAGGTTGACTTTCTACGCGCATCGACGTGACGTCCCAGCCGGTTGAATTACTTTAAACTTTATGGGAGACGCTTGTCAAACGTCACCTCGAAGCACTGTTGCCCCGTTATGAGTCTGTGAACAGCAAACTCCGTGTTCTATCAGGAAACTAGTCATATTATAATCACGTTATTCGAAATCGACCGCGCATTAAACCAACTCAAGCGACAAAAATTGATGTTAAATTGGATCGGTTCATTTTGTGTCGAAATAATTAAATTTCGTGTTGGCACTAAATTATTTATTCGCACATTCGAATTAATGTACTCGTAATTTCTGTGCGCATCGGAATTATTTATTTCTGCGTAAAATGTCACTCCGTTGAAAAATAATTACGGCTGTGTTGGGCTCGCGTCATGCTGGGCCGACACGGGCCTTCAACGGATTATTAAGATGTTCAAGTGCAGTGCGCATTTAGCGGGTTGTCTCTCATTGTTGGCGGACGAAGATATGCCAACTGATAATCGGAATGACCGAACCCGGAGCGACGACTCATTTAATGCTTGTCGATTTGAATGCGAAGGAATATCACAGGGTCATAATTAATAATATTTGTACTTCTTCTTTATAACTTTTTTTATTAAAGGGAATGAACATTTTTTGCGGTATATTAAACATTTGCTGCGGTGCTGGTAAAATATGCCTCCGAGTCATGTGAGCTGAACAAATCTTTATAGAAATTTCACACTGGATAATGTGGAGTGAAGCACGTATTTTATTTTATCCTAGACAATTTTATAACTTAAATTATAATTTCGATACGCTTTCTTATATACAAAAATTGTGATTATATTTTAATAGCGTCATAAATATCTAATGTTTTCATACCACCATGCATCATTTATGAGCTATGCTATCTAATAAGGGCAAGGAACTTTTAGTTGCAACAAAACGCCACCATGCGGCGCCACAAGTGCGTGAGACCATTCTATTACATGGACAATGATATTTCCACAGTACTTATAAGCTCTATTAAAAAGAAATAAGGTTGAAAATTAGTTAGTGTTTCTTTGAAAATGTTGTAAGGGAGAATAAAACTAAGCACTACACTTGAATACATATTCGGTTATTATGTTGATAAAAAGTGTCGCAACATGGTTGGAAGTAAGCTGGGACACGGAGGGAATACATTTCGAAGCCCGTTATATGTGACAGAGAACATTGTGATGATGTCATTTGCCAGCGTAATGTCCTAATTATGTCCAATATATTCTAAGTACACGTTTTACATTTAAATTTAAATTTCTGTATCTATGTTTTGATGCAAATGATATTATATTGTAGTGTATGAGTAGTGAACGATTTTATTTTATTCGGTGATGTTCTTTATCTCAATCGCATACTTACGCATACAGGCGTAAGCCTGTTATACTTTAGGGTAGGTAGAAATCAAAATAGCGTACCTTTTGAGTTTCAACTGCATTACATAAATGTAATTCATATACACAATTTAGAGTGCGTTGTTGGGCTTTTGGGGGTTAGGAATATAAGGGTTGTTGAGGATTGGGAAGGGGGTTAATTGGGCCGCCAATAACCTCAGTCACACAACGCAAGCTTTATTTCGCGTCGGTTTTCTGTGGGGCCGTGGTATCACTCTAGTCGAGCCGGCCCATTCGTGCCAAAGCATGGCTCTTCCACACATCAAAAGATGAAGACATACGTTTCAAAGAATTTCCCTAAACTCCAACAGCTACATACGACTATACTTCTCTTTATAAAATCCACTGCTTACTTATTCAATAAACGTTTACAGTGTGGGAACGAAATATAACCCACTTTGTTCCTAAGAAACTACAGCTATTTGTCAATGTGCATCCGTATTCTGAGAATTTCGATTGAATTTACTTGGTGTAGGCTTTTATTTGATTCTGTGCGTGTGTTTAGCAGTTTACATTAATTTGATACACGTTGGCTAAAGTGAATTGGTTAGTGTTTAGAGCTTTAAAGATATGGAATAGCTGTAGACTTGACATAAAACATGACTGTTGACATGCATGAGTGAATACCTCGTATTGAGTATATATGGTGTGAATTATTGATCAAAGAATGCAAGTTACGATTTCAAATTTCATTCAACACCAGAATACACAACTCACATTTTACCATTCCAAAACATTCCTATATTTCTCCGACACTAACACTAGAATTACCGGCGAAAATGCCAAAAGATGAATATTTTCACCAACCCAACCGTACATATGTCAAGTACATGCTGGTGACAAATGCCACACCATCACTAGCATACGGAATACATCAGGAGCATTACATCTAAATTTCGCAGCCATAGCGCTCCCATAAACAAATACCACCTATTCAGGGAACAATTTCACGGCTTATTTTATTCCTACGAATTTTCTAGTCCCACAAAATTTCGTACTACGGCTTTTGTGCGCGGATTTTTTATTACACACTTTAGTTTCTGTGAACAAATGACCTCTATACTTCATTCGATTTAATTTTGTTACCGTGAAATGTTGAAATGAATTGTTTAATTTATTCCTGTAATGCTATGATACACAATTATCCGCTGTGGCTACTGTAAATAATGAAGATTCGAAAGCAATTAGTCGGTGCGGTTCCGTAATGCAGTTTTATAATAGCCATATTAAAGATTCACAACTTGAAATGGGAAGACTGGGTTTGAAATAAACATTTTATAATTATAAATAGGTACTTGGTTGGTTTTTAGGTCAAGTGGTTGCCAGTGAGACTGTTATTGTCTAAATCTTGGGCCATAGTTTGTAATTTCTGATATACCCATTGGTATTATTATCTAGTATACTCTAGAAATCTCTAGTCTAGTCGAGAGAAATCTTTTTTGAGATCCAATGACTTCTTCGGTCTTGGGTTAGGTGAGAAGGAGTGTCAGACTCTTACTGACTAAAAACCACTCCATTCATTCTCCAGCTTTGGAAACTGTTACGTTATCCGCATCTCCAGACCTACTGGGCCTCATTGGTGGTAGTCTGGCTCTTTGAGGCACATACGGAACTCGACGGAACGTACGCACGGGTCTGGTTCTGGTCGGACGGCGAGCTACCCTTGCTCGCCGTCCGCAGACCCGCACTTACGGTGGCCGGAGCTTGTCACGCGGTCCCCGACCCTATACCCCCACGTTAGAAGTAGATGGTCAAAAAGAAAGGCTCTACAAAAGAAGTGAGATCCCATCAAAAAACATCAGCTCAGAAATATGGCAAAAGGCTTGTTCTCCTATGAACATTTAATAATTCACTGAAAAAGAGCGTAAATTTAATATGTTCCTTACATCCTCAATTGTTTATTAATAAAACACTTCGCTTTCATGTCGTTGTAACAATTCAGTAATGAAACCAATTGCTCGTTTAATTGTTTTATAAATAGAATAAGGCATTGTTTAATGTGGAAAATAGCTTTTCTCAGAACCTGTTTGTGTCATCCAAAAATAAATCCTATTGTTCACAATCTCAACGTACAATGTAAATAAATTTGTTTGTCATGAAAATAATTTCAGATAAACTATTGATGAAAATAATATTGTTATACAAGTTTCTGGATTAAAGGAAATCTAAGTATAGACTGACAGAAAATAGGATCGACATTTGTAAGAGTACCAATGTTATGATGTCATGATTTTACATTATATATGAAAACTAGTTTTACTTTAGCCAATGTCAATCGTTCCTTTTTTATATTTTACAAGCTGCTCCCCGCGGTTTCGCTCCCAACAACTGGCTAATCTATTCTATGTACTCTATCCTACTCTACCTTATCTAACCCTACTCTTAGAATCTTCTCCTGACAATAAGGATTACATTAAAAGTTCATCCAATTTGGTGCAGTGGTTCAAAAGTTATGCGCGTACATACATTTGGCGATTCATTTTTATTTATATAGATAATAGATAATTATAGATTTAAAATGAACATTAATTTGAACGCAAAACCCACAAGCAATTACAAAACTATCACTAGTCTACAAACACAATCCTCTGGAATAAGTATACCAATGTGCCATGACTGAAATGTCTTAATCGGACAGATGTGGCGAAATCCAACTGTGAACTGAAGTTTCTTTATAGACTTCATCTCTCTCGTAATGGGATCCGATCCAGTTTTAATTTATTTATGGTTGAAATACAAGATGTAAAGGATACTCTATAGTTTTGGAAATGGAAAACTTTTAATGAGATTTTGTTTCATTTTGATTGGTTTTGTTAATAATGATTATGAATTATCCAATTATGCTCCAAAAAATAGCAGATTTTTGTAGACCAATTTATTATTGTAATGAAAGAAATCTTAAGCTTAAGAAAATTTACAAAAATAAATTAAATCACTAAATATGTGCGTCGTCTTTTTAATACAATTGTAACACAATTCACATTTAATGGGAAATCCATTTCAATTAATGCCTTAACAATGATTTTTAAAGATTCTCTATTCGAAATTAAAGTTCCATTTGAAAGTTTACGCTTTCTAGCAGCATTTTGTTTCCTTGTTCACCGCAGTAAGCGGTAGATGTGCTCTGCAGGACGCCACTCCTCGACTAAGTGATTTTATTTGTGTCCACATTCCGATGTGTATCAAATTACGCGGCCCCGCGACCAGCTGCTTGATCGATTGTCTGCCGCCTTGCTAAAAGCGCCATATTGACTCAAATAATTATCTCAGGAAAACTACGCGGTACGAATTTATCTCTAATCCTTACATGGTTGGAAGAAATAATTGCTTAGGCCTAGAACCGTTTTAGCAAAGATCACGTTTGTTTCTTCTTTAATGAAAATGTTTAGCTTACAAGAATGTTTATTGTTTAACTGTAACACTATATAGTAAGATTCGTAAGTATTTTCAGATACTTGGTATAGCCGAGTTTGATGTCGGTTGAAAAAAAATGGCACACAATTTTGATTCTTTTCTATTGATAAGCTAAGCTGACTGGTATGATATGAACAACCTGACTGACAATTTCCAAACTAGTGTCTTTCACTACCCTTTCAATCCGTTTAACATGTAAATTCATAATCAAATACCTGGAGTCTGCCGACTGTATTTGCCATTCACCTACCCATATTACAGTGTTAAACTAAGAAGATCTAAATTCTAAACCAGTGCCCAGTATAGCGGAAAGGAAATTATACGTACGATATTGGACAACTTCACTGGGCTGGTTACGTCATGTCTAACACAGAGCTATTCATTTGTGCACAGTTATCAGCATGGCTGCGCTCAACAACATTAGTTGTGTCGACGATGCCCCAGGACATAACATGTTGGGTTTAAGGGTTATTACTTAAAGTAAGTTTCATGAGAAAATTAGCTTTGATCCAGTCAACAATGTTGAAATGGCCCCGAGAAATTTCTGTTAATTGTGCTATAGAATATTTTAAAATTGAAATTGTTGAAGTAATATTTGACCTATATAAATTCTGCTGTTAAATCGTCAATAACTTATAAAAGTTCTCTAAACGTACGCACTACTATTCAGTACGTGTGATACCTATCAAAGAACCTAACAATATTCCCAACTAATATGAAAAAACTTTTCCTACGATCCCAAATTCATTCATCAAACACATCCGCTTTCCAAAAGATATAAAATCAAGACTGAAATAAAACTGACGAGCAAATAGATCAAGGAATATGATTCCATCGTCACTTAACGAATATGATGCTTCAAATCTCTTCAATAAAATAATGCTCCGACCCCCAATAGGTTGATGTGTTAAATGACTCGAGCCGAATGCAATAAAACTGTTGCGGCCGATGTAATGTTAACATTTGACATTTTTATGTTCATTTTACGTAAATAAATGTTTGTGGCTTCCTTCTACTCGATTATGACTTATTTATAACCTGGAATTTTGCTCGGGTTTGATTTGAAGTTATGATAGGTACCGATCGGAGTATTGTCATTTGGTAAGATAGTTGCAGAGTAAAATCACGCTTACGAGACAAAAACAACAAAATCTTGATATTACTTTATATTATATTCATACTAAATTATAGTAGTAATATTACCCTCACAAAATCAATTTCTGGGATTTGATATTTTTGTTTTCAGCGTGTATGTTATGAATGTGCGGTGATGCGCCAAATATATGTATTGCACTACACACGAAGCTACAACTTTGAATAAGAACACTTTAAAAAGAAAACGGCAAATTGCAAACCCCTGTCGCAGATACTCCCATATCCAATATTCGTCTTTCTATTCTTTATGCAAATGTAGAAACGCCGAGACGCGGGCCAACCTTATCCAAGGGTGTCACTCTCAGCTGTGGAATCGATTTGGAAGTTTATTCAGGCTGACAACGCGTGAAGCAGGGCTCAGCTCGAAATCTATTCCACTCTGTACACCTATATAAGCCGACGTCTCAACTCCGAGCACGCCTATTACTAGAACGTTCAAACGCCGATTCGAATTTGGTACACGAGTGCTATCAGAATCCAATCTATCGAAAAACATTAGACTTAATTTAGCTGAATGACTGAGATAGACTCGCATTAGAGTTGTCGGCCTACAAGCGTTTGTTTTGAAATCTAAATTAAACAGCAGGGTTATCATTGTCATTGTTAACATAGGACACTTTACGTTAATAATCTTTTGTGATGTTGTACATTTAAATAACTCTGGAGCGTTGTGGAGATAGCATCGAAATTTATGTGTTGGGGTTGCGAAACGGTGGCCGTGTACAATTGGATGTGACAGACAACGCGCCCCGCTTCCCAGAACAGTTCACTGGAATACTGTCTCGTCGCGTAAAATGAGAATATTGTAAAAATAAATGAGGACGTAGACGGGTAAACGGCTTTTATCGGCTGTAAAATGTTGTAAAGGTGATAGTTACGTTGAATTTATATATAAAAGAAAATGTTGTATTCAACTGTGTTCGGTACATTCTTCAAGGATGTAATTGTGAAGTCACAAAAGGTTTGAACATAAGCAAAGTTATAGTACATAAAAGTAGAGATAGTCGGTACAAATTCACCCAAATTAAGTTTTCAGTGCGTAGTTTGTAACTTAGTGTAGTGTGGTCTTATTTGTTTTTGTTTTGTGACCTGTTTCCAAATAAACAGTTATCCACCATCATAAGGAAGGTGAAACATATCTCTGGTTAAATCCGTTGTCACAGTTTCGATATCCCATTGGTTACCATGAGTTTCTGGTTGACAGGGAGTTAGTTTTCTCTGTTATCACAGTGAAAGAAAGGTAAGGACAGTGCGATATTAGATCAGCATAAATTGCCAAGGTTTCTTTTAAAAAACCTTTATTTGTATCTTTAGATAATGGATAATGGAAAAAATACAGTAAGTATTTTTTGAAAGAAATTTCATTTGGCAATTTCATTCATATTTAAATTAGTACTCTACCTATAAAAGACCTTTATAAACAAAATAATCAGTTCACTCAAAACTTATGCATTATATTAAAAATCCGGTCCCCTCTTTTTTCATATCCATAAAAAAATATTATAAAAGATTCCAATCTAGCTAGAGTCATTTTCATTACGTACCATGATAATCCCATCGTATACTTACATAATATAAAAATGTTTTAATATGAAAAAGTTAATTTCACACATAATTACGTAGCACAGTAATAATAATCGCTATTAAGGTTGAAAGTATACATAAACCAATTTAAATTAGCATAAAATAGGTGCTTAGACACTTTAAGCCGGTACTACGGGTAGAAATTACCTCAAAGCTATAAAACGTATGACTTTAAGACAGCCAGTTTGCAACATTGTCCATTCTGATGTGGGATGAAATGGCGTCTTTTCTCCAGCAGATTGAATTCTTGAACTGTGTCCAGCTGGTGAATTTTAGTACTTTATTGCTTAGTTTGTGAATTCTACTTTCCAAAACGTACACATGAGCTATGACATTTTTGGTGAAATATATTTTCGTGATCCTGAGCTTTTCACAATAACTGTTGGAAATTCACGCTTTTCCAACTATGAAGGTTTCTCGTTCGCTACGAAATCAAGAAAAAGGAATTAATTCAAAATCCACCACACTCTATGTAAACTACCTTTACCTTTTTTACATCCGATGACTTCTCTCGCCTTGGGTGAGGCAAGAGGGAGTATCAAACTCTTACGTACTAAAAACCACTCCGTTCCTTCTCCTGCTTTGAACCAGAGCCCAGGTAACCTGTAACGTTGTCTGCAGCTGGACCAACAATACTAAGCCTAATCTCATACACCTATATAAAGTGAAAATAATTTATTTATTCATTTGTTTCTATTTTATTTAGTTCGAACAAGACCTTAACAAAACGTGTGTTTATTGGTTGTCGAACAGGGCTCAATATTTGAAACGTTCAATTTTATTCGTGAATCTTACTTTAGTATACATTATCGAGGTTCGAAGGCAGACCGATCGCGATTAAAATTTTGTTTCGCTTTCTAAAGCGTATTTTAGCGATGATTCAACATTGTTCTTTTATTTGTATGTAACAAAGTACAAGTGTAAAACCAATGTATCGGTTTCTAATTTATCATTAAAGTCATGTGTTACTTTACAATGTCAGTTAAATCTTTATGAACAAATGAATTGGTTTTCGTCGTAATTTACTACCTGAATTTAAGATCGGGCAAAGTACCTAAGGGTAAACTTAAAGAGGCTTGAATTTCAAGGAAGCAAAGAAGAAGGAAACAAATTGTATGTTATCACCCGAGATACATGCTGTGTGAATGTTCACATGGAATATATGTATTAACTCCATCAGGAAACTATACCTAAAACGTGGGAATAGTTCGAAACTCGACATATTGTCAGCTACTTTTAATTTCAGGCATCATCATAACATCTATACATATTACTAACACTGTGTCCATTACACTAGCGAAAGACTTTAAACCTAAAACTACGACTACATTTAAAAGTAGAAAATATTTAGTCAAAGTTACCTAAATCTAACTTAAATGATTAGGTACAACTAGTATGTCAGTACCCAAGCACACATCGTAAGGTTGATTCCAACGAACATATACGTCGGTTCCATTGATAAAATTCAAGTAGAAAAGCCTTTGACTGCCGACAGACGTCTCTTAGCCTATCCTTGTATCGATAGGTACATGAAGACATATTCTTTGAACCATTCATCTCTGCTATCGTAGACATGGTTGTATTCCATGAATATTATAATTTGATGCTAATGCAATGGCTTGAATGAACGTTGAAACTTCTATTGAGTACAAACAATATAGCTAAATATGCATTTCCTGGAGAGATGTTTGTATTGAGACGTGGGTTGCTTTTGAACTGAAATGTAACTGGTTAATAACTATAGAAGAAAAGATTATTTAATGTAAAAGGAATAGATACAATTAAAAAAAAAATAATCTTAAATTAAATTTGCGAGATTGCATTCCATTAACTTGTAATTTGTTAATTCGTAAAGAATTCGTAAGTGTATTTATTCCAATTGGGACTTCGGCTTTAACTTTTTATTTAACTCTAAGTTTTAATGCAATAAAAAAATCTAACTTAAAATTGACGTGATCCGTACGTGTATAGATTATAACTTATTACCGAGAGTTGTTTACAATGCAACACTATTACTTAAATATAAACAAACCCATCGTTTACTCAAAATACACATTTATTTTAATAGCAGAGAGGCTTAATTTTATACTCCAACGACTCCTATCGTGAAAGCGCCAATACAAAATTACGTGGTAATTCAGACTTAATCTAGAATAAGCGGCGCTTTTCTTAAACTTTAATTCGAAGCCTCCGCTCTCCTTAATAAAATGAATATCAATTTGATTAGTTTAAGTTTAATGAGCGAATTAAATATTATTGTAGTACCTGGAAATGGTAAAGACGCTACTGGTTGTAAAGACTTTTTAAGATGCCATAAAATCTTGGAGATGAGCGCATTGCGTACTTTAATGGTTCTTGTAAACAAAGGCCTATTAAAGTTATCTTCTACATTCTTTATAGAATTGCCATAACTGGCTGAAAAGTTCTTCTTTATTATAGTTAAGTAGCTATTTTATTTTAGTTTTAAATATGGAACTGAGATGTTCATTAATTAAACGTATTTCATCAATTGTTCTACAATTATCTATTTTCCTTTAACTACTGGGATATTTTTCAACTTTATAACAAACAATTGTACCTTTAATGTTTGTCTCTTTGCTTTCATAAGGATGAGTCATGGCATCGGTGGCTTTAACTTCGTTATAGGTACGATGCAACTTCTCTCAAAGATTCGTCACAAATATCATTTTCTGTCGTTTGATATTCGATATTGTCATTATAAAACTTTGAATTTTAAAGACAGGATTATTTACAAATAACCTCTGAATCATAAAGTAACGCGAACGTAGTAAAGAGAGCTACAAAATTTTACGATGAATTGATACTCGAAATGAAGAACAAACTTCTTGATGCTGCAGTAATACCAAGTTTCTATGATAGCGTACTAAGAAAGAGTGCTAACTTTACTAAGTACACTCGTAAAGTAACGAAAACTTTTTAGCAACTTGTAATTTTATTGTCTTGCTTACTTAAGTAATATATTTGAAGCCGAGTAATTTCGTATCGAGTTTTTTTTCTTCTCATTAAATGAAAATGTGAGGGGACTTTTACAGACAGCTTTTATTTAGTTCAAAGCTACAACTTGTGGAGACATTTAAATAATAAATAGTATAAACAAAGTTGGCCTTTTTGGTGAAGAACAAAAATGTATTTCTGCAGCAAAGTCTGCAGTACAATAAAACAAAATTTCGCATGTCTCGTCTCAACTGTCTAGTCCTCTCTATTCTGAACGCTACACTGTGTGGCCTTATTACACGCGATTGGGCCTGGGTGGGCCGGCCCGGGCTCAATGACGACAGAATTATCGACAATTACGCCTCGACGTCGTCAGCCCGCGACTGTCATCCATGGATGACGTTTAAGGGCCTTTAATTGCTCCCGCGTCGACTCGGTCGCGTTTGAAACAATGTGTATGAGTAATTCCAACTTCGTGGAAAATGCCCAATGAAGTGTGAAGACCCGTTGTCTTATTTGGAAGAGATTGATTGTGATTACTCTGGGACGTTATTTAAATTAGGTGTTTTTTGTTTCGGTTTCGAGTAGGGTCGGGACACCAATTTATTGTTTGTTTTCCAATCAGGCAACTGCCAATAAATAATGAAACAAAGTGTTTGATTAAGCATGCTTGTTATAAAAGAGTTAGTAGTCAATGATTTTATAAAGTTGTGGGTTTTGAAACTCATGTTTGATCGACTTGGAACACCATCAACAAGTAACTTGATGTCGGAACTTGCCACGGAAACCATGGGGGCTCAATAAATATGTGATATGTAACCGAACACAGCGTCCACAAAGCCTCGCCCCGCCACGGTAAGCCCGCCGCCTAGCAGCCGATTGGTCGACGAACCATGGCTTACCTACTGTATAGGGTTTCAGCACCACATGGATCACACTGGTAATGCCACGTCACTCCGATAAAAGTTTTAAGCTGTTTTTAAAAGGGATTTTTGTGGTGGCTTCTAAGGTGACGTGTAGGTGTGAAGGTTTTTCTTAATCCGGACTACATTACGCTTTGTTGGGCGCACGCTTCACGAGTTGGTCGGAAATAAGAACATTAAGTTATTATAAAATCTTTTCAAAATAAAGTACCAAGACTATGTATTGTATGGCCTCATCGTCTCATGCCAAATGCAAAATACTTATAGCCAATTGAGCCATTGGAACTTTTTTAACAAATAACATTTCCGTTTTCTCTATTTAGCGTATGTTGTTGTGCTAAAAACTTATTCTTATGTAATTTACCGATTTATTCCAGATTGTTCAGATTAGTCGCAACCGTAAGAAACTGATCTAACACCCAACACAACATGACGTAAGTACATCAGAATCTAATCCACAACACATCAATAGTCACCTAACAAAAACCGAAAACAAGAAGGGTCGACCTCGGTACCTATCTACAAAGTTCGCAACCTTATTGCCAATTGACATCCACGAATACCGCTTTTGGTCGTGATCCAATGAAAGAAAGATACTCGTTATTTGCGAGCCGGCGTTCATCCATAAACGTTATCACTAACTAGCGATCAGGTCGGATCGATCCCCTTGATTCGCTCACGAAATTAAGGAAATCGCTCATGAGGATATTATTCTCCAAGTAAGATACCATCTGGTTTGGATGAAGAGGATTTGCGCTGTGCTTTGACGAGATTTTTCGGAGATTCGCCCAACTTTTTGCCGATGATGTGACCTTATCTGTTGATGAATCTTTGTCAATAGGAAAAGCTGATATCAACATTGTATCAGTTGCTCCAAATACGACTACAGTCTTTGCTACAGTAAAGAAATAGGTTGTAAATATCACTCTTTTGTATTTGTAAATAGCGAACGAAATAATTAAAATAATCATTTCATTGGAAAGTTCATTTTGATGACCCTATAAAACGTTACAGCCTTTCAAAGATAGCAATTAATATGAATCTATTAAGATCTTAATTACTTTGTTTAATCGTCAAGATTAAATTAACCTTCATCTAGATTTTGAGCACCTACTTTTCTTATAAATAAACAATTTTCAATTTGCAATAATCGTCGGCAACTGTATTCGCTAATTTAAATTAAACATACTTTACTATTCATAATGGACAATATAATCTTTATTTTATATGAAACTAATTTATTCTGCATTTTATTGCCTTTTCATTTGTTTTTTAAGTAGATTCAATTTAAACTGTCAGCCATAAAAATATTTTAAAGTCCAGACCTTTTGTGTTTATATTTTTCCCATTTTGATTAAATCGATAATGCTTAAGTACTAAACATCTTAAAAGATTTACAGCAAGGCAGGGTGAACAATAAAGAATATTGTGAGACAGAAGGTTTATACAATTTTGACAATGATTTTAACGATCACAAACATAGATTTATGCTACATTTTGTTATGGCACACACCTCTTATTCATAAAAAGAACTAAAACTTTCTTAAAGTTTTGTCTTGTAATAAATTAGAACCTAATGTATTTATTCTCTCCTATTTATTACACAGTGACAAGTCTAGAAAAAAAAAAAAACAATTTCCGAAGTCCCAAAATAGTCTCCAAACCCTCCTTTTACAATCTATCTACCAAATTTCATAGTTCATAGACATCATCAATATGTCATTTACACACAATACTCCTAATGATACCATTATAGGACTGGAAACAAAAGCAAAACGCCCACTGTCCACAATTATCAGTTCTGTCGCTCTTCTTTTTGTATGGTAACAAATTGTTTTAGCCGGTTCTAGTTGACGGGCGTCACCGTGCGTTTTGACGAGTCCTGGGTGGTCCCACTAATTGCCTTATGACGGCGATGTTGGTGACAAATCGGACAAAGTCAAGATAACTTGCTTGTATAGTTTGATCTATCGCGTTTGGAATGTATTGGGTATTGATTTTGGCTTTTTTTGTTTGAGGTCTGGTTTGAGTTGTTGATTAATTCTTTTTTTTTTTTTGTTGAATTATTATTAGGATTTTTTGGTTATTATTACGTCAAAAAATGGAATGAAATGTGATACTTGAAACTAGACGAGTTCCTCATCAAACAGTCACGTGAGTAGCCAATAACGTAATAATTAATTTTATAAAATATATTTGAAGTAAAATATAAAAAAGCAGTTCTGCATTGATGTTATAAATAATAACATAGTTTTAAAGTTCTTTATATTTCAGTGAAGTTGCTTAGCCCAAGAACGTGGAACCTTAGTTTTTATTATATTACTATGCTTTGACACAAACTTGAGAATTTTCAAGTCAAGACCTCCCTGTGTAAGAAACTTTCGGGTCAAATAAACATCAAGTTGAGTACATAGTGATGAATTATTAATTGTTTTGCAGCAGAATATATTATTTGAGTACGTAATAAAGTATTTAAGATACCTATCTATTTTTATATCTTTCTATTCATTTAGGCACTGCGTGATTAAGTATACTCGATATAAGTACTTCGAAAGCCTTGCAAAATTCTCTGCAGCAACATGAAGAATAAAGTCATTGGTATTTGGTATCTAATAGTCTATAACTTACCACTATGGATAACTTCCCACCACCTATACTCATTATGAGTCAACTTTAAAACACTTTTAACAAAACAGATAAACTCAACTTTAAAGATCAAAGTTAAAAAGACAGTAACAATGAAAACATTACACCCTTACAACCATTAAAACAGTATATCTCAAAGGGATTCATACATTTTCATTTACATATAAATAATGCATTGGTAATTTGAGTGAAATTACTCCCGGGATCTCGCGAACACAGAAGGATATTAAATGCATATTAATCAGTTTAGTGCCGGCTTGATGCTTTCCTGTGCTCTGTATTCATCTTTTTCTACTTCACCTACCTATAGGGAAAAATTGTATGCAAATAGGGCTACGGGAAGGAGATATTTTTATCGAAATTCTGATAGAAGTTTGATAGAAGATAAGTTTAAAAGCGAAATAATGAATGGCGCATACAAACGTATATTTCCAGAAAAGAAAACAAAGTTAATGTCATTTTATTTTTACACTTAAAACAGAATAACTTCTCCTTAAACTTCCACGTATAACCAATAAAATATCACACATACTAATCTGACAAATTACATTCTCCAATTTGTCTATCTACCATTATAACCAACGATTAACCACTCCGGGTTGGAATGCCAATCGGATAATAAACTAAAGAATGCCAATATAAATTTTCCGCATTTTAAGACAGACCCATAAATCTTGATATAGAGTTGATAACCCCGCCGTGCAGTTTTAAAATAGCCCACCTAAAGGCAACTCTTGAGAGTCGTAAGAAGTAAAATGCTCAGACGCTCATATGAAAGCTTGGCGCTAACTTGCATAATTCGCATCATTTATTTTATCAAAGATCGTTGCTACCGCTCGGCCAGTTATGGCACCAAAGCATAAAATATTTCACCATAAAAGTTTAAGCATACTTAAAATGTTATCTTCAAAGTCGACAGTGTCACTGTACAGGAGTGTCCGTAGGTTCATGTTGAATAGACTTTCAAATAAAGTCAGTATGTATATATGTGTGTTGTAAAACTCAATTTCATGCAAATAACTAAACGTCTTTAGTAACTTGTTTTTGATATTAATTCGATAAATAATCTATGGTATTCATTAATCGATTCAAGACATGTCAACGTTATTAATTTAAAAAAGCAAATTATCTCTAAAAAGTAAAGTTTATACATCAGTTATACTATAGGTAATACAACCATGTGACAAACGGCGACTTTTAATAATAGGGTCATTTCAACACCCTTTGGGTACGGACACATAAAAATAAAAACATCTTTATTACGACGGTATTAAAACTGAAACTTCTGTATCAATCTTTTACACCATCTTCATTGTCAGTGGTTGTTACAGTTTGCACACACATGGCCTGCCTCCCGTCTTTCTCAATACAATTTAAGTCTACAATTATTTTAGTCAGATGACATTACCCAAGTTAGGGGTGAATTCTTCGGCGAACAGATACTGATCGTGATTTTAATTGTACGTGGCGCTAACGTAACGTTTTAGCTACAAGTGACGACAGATTCGGTTTACATGCCGCGCGGTATAAATGGAATTAAATGTTGCGATTTTAAGAAGTTGTAAAAAAATATCATTGTAGTTAATTTATACTATTCTAGTCGTGTATTTTTTATTAAATAGGTCAGGTTAATAATATAAAAAAAAAAATATTGTAAAATTTTGGAAATAAACCTTAACAACGTTTTTGTTGAAATGCAATAACGCAATGCAATAACTTTTTGGACCGTATCTGTTTCTTGTTAGGGCTACCTTTTACTATACAAGCATTTAATAATAAAATAAAATCTGTTTTAGTGCTGCTATTACATTATATCATCACAATAAATGTAGCTGACATATTAAATTCGGACAAAGTAACAATGCAGTGCAGCGATAAAAATGTAGTATAAATTAGGGCGACTCATGCCTCGAACTGTTTCCCATATAAAGTCATGCATAGTTTACTTCGTCGTCCAACGATAAAGTAATAGATACTTCTATTATCGGACAGTAAAGTGGCTCATCGTGTAATTTACTATTTATTAATGAAGGGAAATAACCCTAAATGAGAACTAAGTGTTCATAACAACAGTTTTACTGCTCCAAGTCACGGATGATTTAACACACGAAGAAATTTGGAAAGGGCTCGCCCTTTTACTTCGTTATCGAGTTATACTATCGATGAACATATATCAAGTGTTAACTACACAAAATAAACAACGCTAAGTAGGAAGTAGAGACGTTATAATGATTTGTATAAACACAGAAAAAATAATAACAGCCATCATTCATACGAGTTTCGAACGTGTTTCTTTTTTTTTCTTAATTTAAATTATTAATTGTAAAACTTTTTAAAATTCACACCCAGCGTGAAGCCTTTGTGGATTAATGAAGTTGTTTACAAAAACAATTTGTTTTAGAATATTTTTAGGTACCTATTAATAAGAAATATGTTTATTACGTAACCAGTTTTAAATAATGCTATTAATAATGTCAAAATTAAGCCTTTAATTTACATGGAATAAATGACACAGATTAATTTGATATCTTCCGAACGAGCCCAATTCTAAAATGTAGTATTAAACAATTTTTTTCATTAATAAGTTGATGAAGTTTCCCTTAGTTTTGAACCAAAGGTAACGCTTAATTGTCACTGCCATAATAGCGCCATATAAACCATGCTAGTATGCGTCTAATTTGGGCCAAGTTGATTTCGTCGTTTTCTCATTATAGCGAATGCCCGGGTGGCCGTCGCTTGACAAGAGGAAATTGTCCCCAAGGATAAATAAAATTTGAGTCGGTTGAAAGTGGCAGCATTTATATGTTTATGACTGCAGTTTAGTATTGCGAAATGCGAAATACACATTCACATTTGCGACCGCAAAAAGGGGATTAAACTAATAATGGACTTTTGGTTGGAGCTGCCCATTATAATAAAGATAATAAATCCACAAAGAAGGCTTAATATCAGCCCTTTTTAGCAACATCCTGTCATTATCGGAATCGATTACTTACAATAATATTTATCATAAAAGAAAATAATTAAGCAATAATTTCGAATCAAATTATGTTTAAATTGGAGTAGTTTCATCGTTCAGATCCGACTTAAAAAAAAGAGTAATATTGATGTCGATGGCCGGAGAGTGGACATGGATGCAATTACGCTCTCCCTCGACAAATTGGTCCACTTATTTATGGTTAATGAAATTCAGATTTTATAATAACACCCCGGGTTTTACGCTCTTGTTTACGTGTTTGTAGTACAAGCCCATTATTTTAAAGAGCCTACGCGTCCTGTGAAACTTTTAATATCGCTGTTGTCGTTGTTTTGCTCCCTAGTCTTTTAGATTTATTACTCATTATCCCGGTAATGTGTTGTAGGACCACAAGGCGTAGCCAACGCGATGTAATTTGCGGTGTGCGCAAATGTTGTATTGTTCGTAAAATGAGTATCGCCTAATTTTATTAAGAATAATTAGCAAGGGGATATTTATGTCATTAGTTAATCCTTTGTGAATAGTATGCCTAGTAACAAGCTACTCTTGTGAACTAAAAATACGACGAGTTATTCTGGAAACTCGGTATAACATCTGTTGCATATTGATATCAAATAAGTTAAACAGGACTATAAACCATTAGGACCTCTCTGAAGTTTACTTCACCTCACCTCACTTAATTCGTCAACACCCAATGACGCACTCGAACACAGTGCTCGTAATAAACTGTCCCCTTGATGCTTTTATACTTCCCCGGAATATTAACTAAGTCCATCCCTTTGAATCCGTGACGAAGGATTTCAACCTTCGAAAGGTCCATCAAAAAAGGTAATTAAGATGAATTAACGATCACAAAGCCGGGTTTCGTGCTGGCCCTACGCTGTAACCTTTATTCCTTCTAATTGGCTCCCACGCCACATAATTTTTACAGCAAATTGCTGGACTAACGATTAAGTTCACCCGATGTCTAATTTTCTGGGACAATAGTCGACTTGAAAATTAAAGAAATATGTTAATTTCTATCTTTGTCGCGGCCCGCCAGAGCGGAAGATTATAATTATTAGGAAATTGTTAAAAAGCACCTTGCTTTGTTATTGGAGTCATCCAGCTGGATGGCTGCTTAATGGATCTTTTACTAAATCTTTTTCAAGTCGAGAGTACGCTATCGTTTTCCTTGTTCGTGAACAGCCGTTCAAAATAAAGAGAAAAGTGGAACACGAAACAATAACGTCACTCAATGTTTTATTTTATATTGGGTTCTCTTTTTTGCGTTCGTTTTATTTCTTATTCGTATTGGACTAAGAAAGTCAACTTGTATAAATGTTTTTGTTTATCCCCGAAACTAGATTAGAGTTGAAATGTATGTACACTTTACACGAACTCGATCGACTAAATGATTATTTTGTTTCTGTATTCATTTTTACCTTTTTGGTGGAAAACAAAGCGTTTAATTCCGTGGTCCTTTGTAAAGTCGTTTTATTCGGTTGTCCATACTTCCTTTATTGCAGTAAAAAGTGATGTCGTTTTAATTAAAGTGACAGCAGTGAACCGTCAACGTGTTGATATTGCCAACGAGGGTCAGGTGCTCGGGAAACTACTTTTGCCTTTGACCCACGACCACTATTTGTTGACCTCTGCCGTTTTGTGCATTTAACTTACGTCGATGAAATGAAATAGTAAATGTAAGAGGACAAAGCGTGTTCCAGAATTTTTATTTGGAGCTATGAATATATTTGCAGAGCTGGAAATTTCGGGCTCGATTTTTGTGCAACGCAGGATTAATTGGATTAGAATTCGACCATTAGTCTGCGAGAAGTGATCTTGCATTTGCAACAGAATTCTATTTTATTTCGTTTAAAACTAAAATGGAATTGAAACGACAAAACTGTTATGATGACAGAATAAATCTTGCCGTAAATCACCAAGCGACTTCGTGTTGTGTGGGTAAAAATATTAAAAGCATATATTTTTTCTTACAATAAAATGAAACATTTAAAGAAGACATAGAAATTAATAACAAAAATCCGCTTATACAGCCAAAAGTTGGGTTCAAAAAGAAAGTAAAGTGAAGCAGGGCTCACAATATTCTGGCCCGCTTATCTACCTCCGCTCGGCGTCAGCGGTCGTTATTCAATAAAACGTCGCAGTAGGACTCGCCCTTTCGAGCATTAGTCGCAATATCTTTCACTACCAACGGAACAAAAAACTATGGAGTTGAGTTATTATTGTCAACAACATAGCAATCTGTTCATATGCACGTTGCAAACTTGAGGATTTGTAAGCCCGATTTTCTGAAAAATGAAATAGAATCGACTTTTTTTGAAAACTGAAGAATTTTTGCTGATTCAAACGTTCAGGCTCTATAGTTTTCGCTGTTCCTTTAAGTTAAATTTAATCATACGATACTGTTCCTCGATTCAATACTCAAACATCATTGTCTGGCTCTATCACCCCTTTTCTCAACAATGTACGAAATATTCGCCCCATCATAGTTTCTGATTGAATTCAACTCAATTCCACTAGGGTAGGGGATGTGATAAATATTTAAGGTAGTTATATTAATTTTCCTACTCCATTCCTATTCGAATAGTGGGAAACTTCATCGTCTCAACTTGTGCTAAGTCTCTCCGAAACTGTCTGTTTCCACAGAACGAGATAAATTAAATTAATGTGACTATTTAAAAGTGGTGTGGGTTTTAGAAATTTCGTTTCATATTATATTTAGATATTATTATTCCTTTAATTTTTTTTATTAAATACAGAAGATGAAAAAATATTCTATGAAGTAACTACAAAATAATAATCTAAAATATTTTAGCTAAACTGAAAGTGGAGCGACAGTTCAGAATTAGTTTTTAATTAGCAAAATAACACGAAAATATAACCTAAATGTATGTTTGAGCTATCATCTTTGTAAAATTAGGCACAACAACAAAACTTAATTACAAGATCTAACTTACGAAACAGATACTAATTACGGATGCTAATTTCGATTCAAATTCTGTACTGCTAGTCACATTATGTAAATGTAAACAGCCAGAAATATTCCTGATTTCAAGAATATCTTAAGAAACTTTCCAATTACCGTCTCGAACTTTAGTGATGTTATATTTCGGATTTAATTTATTCGTATCTGTCTTTCATCGCAAAGAAATAAACTCGGAATGAATTGAAAGGACTTCAATGAGAATTTCTTAGAGTGATCCGAGTAATATCTAATGATGAGACACATAATCCGTCCTCGATCGCCTCTCCGCTTATTGAGTTGGAATTTTCGATTAGTCTGTGATTGATTGAAGCAACTTCTCTTCGAACGACGTGCATTTTATGATCCGTTCTACTTCTTCGATCAGTACCTTTTATATAGTAAACGGACGAAATGAGATGCTACATTTGCTTTTTCAAGATAAAAGTAAGTTCTGCTACAAATCCTGTAAGTTTCTTCGCCACTCGAAGCAAACTTCCGTGTACTATTTTATCCGATATTCTAGGATTTTTTGCAGCTACATTATACAGTTCTTTTGCTGCTTTGTTTTGAATTTTATTACTTGTTTTTAGGAGATTTTACGCATAATTTCAAAGTTTGTATACATTTTTATATGGAAATGGATTTTGAGTAATTTAACTCGATTTTTGGGAATCAATCTAAAAATCTACGTAAACTACATCGCCCCAAAACGAAATAATAGAATAAATCTGAATAAAAAAAAATCTAGTTTATGTGATATTTTTGTTGAAATTTTCTATATACTGCGGAATATCTACACAAGCCTTAATGCAATTTGCGGTAATGTAATATCGCATCGGAGCCGCGTACGGTCGTCGAGCGCAGTACGATTCCAAACTTACCAACTACGTCATTGCTTCTAAAACACCAACGATCCTGGATTACAGTCACGCTTGTCTAATCACGTCGACAGATTGAAGATCACATTCTTACTTTGTAATCTGAAAGTATTTTAGAAGCCTCAAAGTCCTTGAAAGTAAAAGTATCCTTACTTAGACTAGATACGTAAAGAATGTGGAGATTGAATCGAGATAAGCTTTTAGTTCATTACCCAATTCAGCCTTTTTTATCTGTTGCCAGGGAAAATGTCCCGCATTAAGAGGGTGACTTCATTCCGTTACTCACTTGAATTAAAGTACCGCTTTAGGTGAAATGCGTTACTGACAGCGCAATATAATATTTATGCCCAAATATACGATGACATCTTCATAACGCACTTGGCAAATCCACCCCGAACATCCATTCGCTTAATAAGTTAAAAATACATTAAGTTAATAATTCAATATTTTTTCCCGTTGAAAACAAACCACTATTTCATTTTGTAAGCGCGAAAGCTGTAAGCTGAAATTTTTATGACTCCCAACGTCTGGCTACGTGGGAAATTTTTAAAAAGGTTTTTCAAATTTTCGTGATTCATCTTTGCATTCCCCGGTGACTGGGCACCATCATACGCGTATCTTTGTTTAACTTGCCACATTAAACATTTACCGTTCGTTCTTTGCAAACATTGTCCGTGATTTATTCGTTAACGTTAGGAATTTGTAGTAGCTTTGTAGCAGATACGTTTAATTAAAAATGATTGCTAAGCGAACATTTCATATTTGATTTTCATACATCCACTTAATTTATAAACCGCGATAGATTTTATACGGCGAAAAACATTTCCCCACATTATGCTCGAGCAATTCCATAAAATATTTTCTCGGGTAATTTATCGTTGGTAATTATTCGTCGAAACAACAAATTCGTGTGTTTCACTTTGATTCGATGTCGTCTGAATTTTATTTATGTGGTGGGCATTTTTCCACAAAAGCACGCGAGGTCAGCTTAAGAGGGAGGAAACGACTTTGGCCTAATCCGCTGACTTTTATTTATTCAGTGAATTAATCTCACCGTGGTCGGGGGTGGGGACATTGGCCCTTATTTCCTGTCGGCTCGAGACGATACCAGGGTTTCTCGACTGCATGGGGTGATAAAAGTCTAGTCCGAGTATCTTGACATGTGGGATTTATAGGCGTATCAAGTATCACCGCTGACCAGAATGTCACCAAGTTTTACGCTTTGACGAAACATTTTTGAGAAACACGTCCAAGAAGAAACTTCTCTTGGCTCCAATTGGCTGAATTATATATGCACTTAAGCAAAGTCGTGTATTATAAATCTGTAAAGTTTAGACCGGTGCACCACGCAACAAAACTTTGTTTATTAAAACGTACACTACTCGTAGTACCATGGGAAATTTTCTTCGAAACCTTCTATGGCTTGTACAAACTTAGTAACTTTACATACTTATCCTACTATTCATGAACTTAATGTTTATTGTGTACATATATCACTAAATATGGTAAATGGTGGTTATTTTTTAACACTATTAATTATTTATTTACTGTACAAAAATGTTTTCAATAAAACGATTACCAGCTACCACTTTTCCTTTACTTACTCATAGAATGTTTATACAAAATTCCAAATGTATTACTATGGATTGACTGTCATGTAAAATTGTCTATCTCTCAAGAAATCTTTAACTAGATCAGTTATTGTAATCTTTACACTATTTCTTACTTATAACAAGTTAAACCTTCATTGCAAGATAAAAAAACTTTTAAAATGATATTCCTAACTGAGAAATTTCCTGGTAATAAGTACGTAACTCTCATATCAACAAGTCAAGTCAAACCACTGCAGGCAAACGGCTAGGATAGCTCACAGCTCACTTCTACAACTAACAACTTACACAGTTCTACTGACTCAAACACACAGATTTAACAAACTTCTCATTCCTTAGTAGAATTCTCTTTATATTGTCTTTTAAAGTTTCTGTTTGGTTTCAACGTAGAAGATGGATTCATTTGAGTTTTAATGAAGATATTATTGGCATATTTGCTTTGAAAATATAGTTAATAATTAAACTAACTTTTTTTTTGACGTTTGGCCCCCATCTCCCCTGGTGATAAGCGATGATGCGGCCTACGTTGGAGCAAGTCTGCTTATAAGAAATTTATTCATTCGGGCGTTGAAGATGCCCAGGTACCCATCAGTAAACACAGACTCTGGCAAAGCAGTAGCCTTTTACTGGTAAAGGATATGACAGCAAAATAACAAAGGTAAGTTTGATTAATTGTATTTGACGATTGACAAAGTCTTGTCAGTGTACAGATTAAAAAGTATGACCAACAAAAATAACGAACGTGTTATTTTTGAAATAAACAGAGAGACATATAAAATGTATTACAAAATGTCCCCTTATTTATGACGTGAAAACAAAAGATTACGTCAATTACAACGAGTTCCAAGTTCATAGTAAGCTGGGTCCTTAGACAAAGTAACATCGCTTGGTAGCGAAACGATATCTAAAATCGTCATCGTCTCAACGATAACGACAAATATTTCTTAGCCAAAGTAACATCGCGATCGTTATCGTTGTGTCGAATCGATTATTCGCTAAAAAGCAAAAATATTGTTTATGGTAACGAAAATTTAGCTGTCAGTGTCACTAAAGAAGTTCAAATCGGATTATTCCCGCGAGTTATTACTGTTTTCGAATTTTACTGATAAGAATAAGTGAGTTGTTGGCCATCGCCGTACTTCGTGAGGGTGATGTTATCACAGTCAGCGACGTTGGAGTGCTGGGTGACGTCACGGGATCGGTACAGTGCCGGTGGTCGCCGCGCCGGTGGGCTTCAAGTGGTTGTGCTGCAATGTCCTTAGCCCAGACGTAAATATCCGAAAACTGCTGGGTTCAAGTGCTTCCCAAGAGAAATATGACTTTATTAGTTCAATTTCGAACTAGCCCTCGCATAAGACAGTCCACGTTATTTCTAGTAAGTAATATAGTCTTTGTTTTAAGTAGTCGTTTTACTTGAGTGAAATCATAGAAATAAAGAGTTGCTAAAGTATTGTAAATTATAATAAAAACAAAACTTTATACTAGTAAGTAAGTGAATAGAGTATTATTATTCTAAATTGTTGTTTATATTAAGTTTTAATTATCATTAACTTTGATATTAAGTTTTAGTCTTAATGATAATCCATATAGACTCATTTTTTATAAATTACTGGTGTTCTAATCTATTATAATTTTTAGTGATAGTGATGAAACATGGAATCAAGAGTGCGAACAAGTTCCCAACAATTGTCAACGCTGCTTGAGGATATGGCAAAGTAAGTAAATCCCAGTTGTATTCACTATGTAATGTACGAATGACGCAATCTTAACAATGAAGTACTTATACTGAATCTTTGTTTGTTTATGTTACAGTCATGGTGACCCGGCGAGGCCTCTTGCTGCATCACTAGGTTGGGTACGGTCAGCCCGACTGTGGACTGAACTGACAAACATATTGAATGCTGTTGGTGGTGGTGGCAGCAAGACTACAGACAAGTGATAAAAAGTAAGGATCTAATGAACATTTTTGGAAACACTGATGGTAGAGTGGCTAGCAAGCTATTTTCTAAAGGGTTTTGGATAAGTGGACACAAGCCAATTTTCATAACCACAAGTTATGAAAATTGGCTTGTAATAATTTTCTCTGTTATAACTGGACTGGGGACTTTTTATAATTATAATAATGATGATCAATCTCTAACACCCATAGTAAGAAAGAAACAAGAAATGTTTATTGGCATATACCATAAAACATTTGCTTTCTTAGTTGTAAGTTTTCTTTTAAGCAAATATGTAAAAGAAAACTTACACTAAACTTACATTAAACTCCTTACTACAAAAATTCAAACAAGTACATATAATAGTATAGTACAAGCTATACTTTGGTGTCCAAACCCGCATGTTATTGTTATTTTTCAAAAGTTCATGCCAATTTGGCTTTTTAATCTCATTTACACTTATAACATATACATAATTATATATTATACTTATAACTATGGACAAGACTATAGAAAAACTAGGATTTAATGTAAGTACTAGGTATACACCTTCAAGGGATCTGCTCAAAAATGAGCTACTTAATAGTCTCTAGTAGGTAGATGGCAAATAAATAAATCGAAATGTTTTATAAAGCATTCTTAATAACATTAGTCAACCAAGTAACTTCACTTACATGAAAGACACCATTTAATTTTTTGATAAATTAGTTTTTAACTTGGTTAATCTGGTTATGAATTATTATTTATAAATATTACCTATTATATAAATTATGCATTAGTATTTATAAAAAATCTTATACATAAATATTTAATATAAATAATATTTTTCCATCCATCAGGCGTGGTCCGCGGTTGAGTTCGCCAGCGACACCGCAGTCTGCTGTTTCTCCCGACCGTTTGAGCGACCTCCTTCGAGACAGCGGCAAGCGAGTAGCTAAAAAGCTAAGAGCACACAGCACCTGAAAATTATAATAATACAGATTTAGATTATGTGGTTTTATTTTTACTTACCTCTACAGCAGTTAATAAAGTATTTTGTCGTACCACAATATTTTTGTTATATAGTACCTATAATATATAAAACTAACCAGACGAATAATGCTTTAACTCAAGTTATTAGGATCAATAACCAACAACATAAGTATCTGGTTGCCTGCAATACCTATAATTATATTGTTTAATTAATGTAAAATTTCTTACCTTTAGTTCCAGGGGAATCTCAGTAGAACCTTTTAATCGTGCATGAGCTTCTAGCTCCTTGCATAATTTCCTAAATGCTCTTTTATTAAGTGTTAGATGAAAAACAATTCAGGCATTTCTCCAATTGTTTCCAATAGCCGTCGCTGATTTATCGGTTTTGACGCCTCTCCCAGGCGTTCTCATTGTGCACAGCCCACAATAAACGAAGAGAATGCATTTTATAAATTATTTAACCTGCAGTAATGCCTCTAACATAAAATAAATACTCAAGAGTATGTCATCAACCAAGGTCAAAAATCAGCTGTAGAATGAAATCCGGCCATCTTGTGTCGATATTAGTCGATAACTACAACGTTTTAGCGTTCGTTTCGTTATCCTTAATGACGATCACGATCGAGGCGAAGACGAACACTGAAAGTGCTGCTTGTCTACGCATTTGTATGGAGTAAACACGATAACGTTCGCTAACGTATTCGTTACTTTATGGTTTCGTTATGAAATGTTACATTGTCTACCAAATTGCGATAACGATGTCGATTGACCACGTGACTTAACGCAGCTCCATACATTTTAGACTTTTCTAACTTCGTTATCGTTTTTAAATTGTTACTTTGTCTAAGGCCCCTGCGCTGTTTGTTTCAACGTTCGTATTTAGCTTCAGAAAGCCAAAAAGCAAAATAGAAGCAACACGATTGCGTGGGCTTAGCGGATTGGAATTCCATTCTTTATTCACACCACACTCCATTTTTAACTTAGCACGAAAGTACCGATAGACTTTTGTTGGAAACGGCAATCATTACTATCGTGAAAGCGTAGAATCGAGTAAATAGTTAACATAAGAACAGGATTAAATAAAGAACTGTATATATTTGATAATTAGACTTATATTTGCTTGGAGAGGGAAGTAAATATTAATTTTGAAGACTCCAAGTTTCTCATCATCTATTTTATATCGATTTAAATTAGTCCATATAAAAAATCTAAATATAAATTTCAGAATTCCTATCACAAAACCCAAAAGCAATACAAAAAAATTGTCCACAATTAATGTAATATCCCCGAATCAGTACAACAAAAACTATTTCCAACAAAAAAAAAACGAATTGAAAGCTTCGTTCTTTTTTTCCAAAAAAGAAACAATATTTCAGATTAAAACTGTAATCACAAAATTCTAAACTACTCGTATATTTGATACTAAAATTAACGATTCTACGAATCGTCCACTGAATGGCTTGCTGTTGATATGTTTATTATTCCTATGTTCAGAAACATAGGAAAATCGATCGTGTAGCTATTTCCGAAAAAAGAACTTTTATTGCAACGCGTCGCTTTGATCGCGTGTGGTCCAAATTTCAATCGAAATGTAGTTGATTTTAAGATTATATTTTATTACTTGTTTGTTGTAGTTGTCTACTGAATTGCTATTGATGGTTTCCTTACTGATCTTGGGAAGTTGGGGTGCTATTTTATTGAATAAATATTTGTTTCCTAAGCAATAAATAAATACGAAGTACCTAGATGTAGGAAATGTGGATTCTTGACTATGCTACTTTTGTCCTAAGTGCAATTGTTAAGTCCAATTGGTAAGTAAGTGTTAGGATTAATAACATAACATAACTGTTGAAAACTTGAACGCCTTGTTGGTTAAGTGGCTCGCTTTGACGAAAAAAAATATTTTATGTATTTTTTAATATGCGTATACTTTTCTATTTAGGTGCCAACTCTCAACTAAAAAGAATAAACATGTTTGATACCTAACATAATCACAATAATTTTGATGTCAAAAACACCGAGTCACGAAACAAAAAATTGCTGTATAACGGATTAAAATTGTGACCAAAAATGTTACCAAATCGCTGAGTAAAAATATTTGTACCCGTTACTCAAACACAGGAAACATTTACCTTTGTCCTAATGCCACGCACTTTATAAGTACCTAATAAAAGCATAACACTCATAAAATTGTTAATTAGACCGGAATTATGACCCTTAGTTACACGGACGGAGAGCACAGAGTTGATTAATGAATTTATTCTTTGTTACACCGTCCTGCATGTTCCATGTTTTGAAATTCTAACGTGGATTGTTATTGACTTTTTTATTTAGGAAATGAGGTATTAATCGGGCAATGACGTCGTATTTGTGACTTGATTCAATCAGTCTTTTTTTTTTTACTTTAGTTCAAAAGTAAATTAACAATAGACGGACGTTGTTTCTTTTTTCAAATATTATAGGTAAGTTGTTTTTAAACGGTCTCTTCATAAATGTTTTCATCTTTCAAGTTGAATACAGCGACATCCATTGTCGGCGGAGTGAACTAAAGCATAACTTTCTAAGACGGAAGGAAGGTTATTTCCATAGAATAGCAAATTCAGTGGAACGTCTAATTTATGATTAATTCTGTAAAGTTTTATCGTGGGACAGTACAACGGGTAAGCCAAAATCTATTGTTTTACTTAAAAGCCCGATTTACATACCAAAGCCCGCGAAGGAATTTCTAATAGAAGTTTTTGCATTTGTAACGAACCACAAAAATCAATAAGAATTAAATGAAGCGTGTTCAGAACTTCTAGACTAACTAGGGTTACAATGCTTTGTCAGTTTTGCAGTAAAAGTCTTGCTTTTGTTAACGTGGTTCATCCTTCAAAAACTTCGCTTAGTCATTTTATTGTTGAACATTTTATGACTGGCATTAAATATAATATCTCATACGTAAATTTAAACTCAATTTAAAATCTTAAGATATTGTAATGCGAGCTATAAAGACTTAAGTTGACTTTCCTTTATTCAATGAATCGTTAAGACAGTGAGTTATAAAAAACTTGCAAATGTTGCATACAAAATATGTGTCAGAAATTTTCTGGTTTTAATCTGGCTGAGGCAACCTGTTCCCTTGAGATTTTGAATGCTGTTTTCGATATTAAACTTCCAAATTTTTGACGTCATTTTCTGAAGTTGGTTACATTTTAGGTCAGAACATTATATTTAAAAATATCAAGCTAATTTAAATAATATCATTAAAAGAATTATATGCACTGCTGCTCATAGGTAACTGCATAAGGGAATATAATTAATACATATTCACTTAAAAAATATTGTGTAAATACCAAGGCGTCAGGTACTAATGCACATTATTCACTTGCTGTTGCAATAACCCAAATACACCGACAGGCTTGGAGCGTTGGTTTGCTTTAATTTGACAGGCGACTGCATTTCTAATGGCAACATTAGCTTGAAAACCTGACCTATTTTCTCGCCAGACCACACTACCTCTCAGATGGTAAACCTTTAAATCAATTAAGTCCTAAAACTTGGTTACCCTACCATTGTGTTTGTGTTTGTTATTTTTACGCTAAAGGATAAAATAAACTTATGAATGATTGACTTGCGTAATGACATTGGAGAATTGATCAATGTATCAAATAGTCATTTTAAATTATTGAAACATCATATATTATTATGAAGTTTTATTTGCCAAATACCCATACGTTTTATTGTAGCACTCAATAAAACGTGCGCAAGTAATCCAATACGTTAAGTTTGAGCATAAACTAGATCATTTGGCGCACACGAATTTAATTTACTCTTGTTACAGTTTTAAAATATGCTCGCGAAGCCAACTAAAATTTAATAAACAGTGAATAATTTAATTTAGTGTTACCACTCGTGCATGGAGGACGGCCAATAAAGGCGATTTTATGGGGTTTTTATTATGATGCATAAACGTGAATCACCTATAATGGGAGCCATAATAATAAGAGAAAAATTACGCCTGGCACTCGACAAATATGAAATTATACATTTTTAAATATGGGTGGCAAGAATAAACAAATAATTTACTGCTTCATCTCCAGGGCGGGATGCGCTCGCTTGAAATGAGGACACTTAAAAATTCATGATAATATGTACGTCGTAAATAGCTTACTATGATTCTGGACTGGTTGAATACTGAACTGTTTACTGCATACAAAAATGGAGAATTCGTTTAAAGAATAACCTTATTTTGTCTTTTACTATTTTGACTGACTGCGCTATTTAAACTGGTCATTCGAATCGTGAATGTGAAATACAAATTAAATTAGGTTAGTAATGGTTGTTATTGTAGTTTAAGTGTGGGACGGCCATGCTTCGGCATGAATGGGCCAGCTCGACCGGAGTGATACCACGGCCTCACAGAAAACCGACGTGAAACAACGCTTGCGTTGTGTGAGTGAGGCCCAAATACGCTCTTTTCCAATCTTCCCAATTCCTCAAATAGTCTTAAATTCTTTACTCCCAAAAAGCAACGCACTTGTAACGCCTCTGGTGTTTTGGGTGTCCATGGACGCTGGCGATTGCTAACCATCGAGGTGATCCGTCAGCTCGTTTACCAGCTTATACCATAAAAGAGTATATTAGCATTTCTAACTACTATGCATAAAGTAACTTTAACAATAAACCAAATTCTATAATCCAATCTCATTCAAACCCATTACAAAATAGAAGCCAACACACATCGCGTTCTATTAATAACACTGGACGGCCGATGTTATTGAAACGTATTGCACCCTTAAGAACACAACCCCGGGCGTACAATAAATTATCTGAAATCAATTTCTAATACGAGACATAGCTTATCGGTAGGAAGTGCATTGCATTGAATGGCGGCGAACAAGGACGCAGGAGTTGAAAGGTATTCCACCTGCATTATTTATCGCGCAACATTATTAACTGCATATCAGCCGTAGATGACTATCGTGTGCACTACACGCCTGCTCGAAGCGCACGCGCTTTCCACTGAGACCGAGATATGGATCGCGGTTTGTGGTTCCATTGCTTGCGTACGTCACAAGACATGTGTGCTTTAAAACATAACTTTTTATTTCTAATCAATTAAATATCATTCGCAGAAGTTCATTGATAGGTACGGACGCTTTTTACCTTGTAATGTGATAAAGTTTTTGTTTCTGCCAACAAATAAGCCAGAGGCTGTAGAGTAGAAAAATAATTGATTAGTCTTTTAATATTAGTTCTAAGTTAACAACAAAGAATAGACTATTTACATTACAATATTATAGATACAAGTAATAATTTAATTCAGTTGGATAAAACAGCACCTGAAGCTCGAAGCTCAGTATTTGCGTTTGATATACTAAAAAAAAATCCAAACCTATGTTTGTAATGAGGAAAACCAGCGACAGATTATTTTATAAAATAACAACAGGAAAATTATTTCCCTAAATTATTTAAAAGTACCAACAAAACAAAATGATCCGTTTAAGAAAAACCGCAAAATATTTTTGCAAACAAGACGTCAATAACAGGATAATGGAAACAGACGTGTTTAGAGCTGTGCGCGCACATAATTCTTTTGTCTTAGCAATTACACTTAAAAATATTGATTTCATCTTTACCATTATTTTAATACGTACAAAACTTTTATTAGATCCTTTCAACGATATTTATGTTTTACAGATTTATGTTTCCACAACTGTGTGAAATAGCTCACCTTTACACCTGGGTTTCGCGGTTTTATCTACGCTACCATTAGAAATGGCAGTAGGCCAGTCAATAATCATTATTAATGTTTCACGGACTGCATTAGTACATTGAGCTTCCCTAGTTAATCATAACGGGATAAGCTCTTTATCTACTAACGTTTAATTTATGTAGCTACAGAGTAAATGGATCGCCGGAGATATCCATATTAACGATAATACAGACATTGCGAATATTAATTTGTCCGAAAGAAAAGTATCCAGAAAATATTTTAGCCGTATCCTGTAATGTAGTCACGTAATCCTTCTCTCGTCATCTCTTATTGCGATCGAATTTTCAATCGGACTTTGATTGATTGAAACGACTGCTGCGGGACCGAATTGACTTTTAAGTAGACTTAAGCAAGAAAAAGCTCTAATAAATCGTCCAATATTCGATACAAAGGCACAAGGGGATGAAATTCTATTTACAGGGATTTGACAGAAATACGATTAAGGATTTTCTCTGCTTACGTATTTTTTTATTTTGGATTAATTTTATCAAATGGTTTTCATTGTGTTCACTTAATTTTATCGTCATAACGTTATAGGCTTTGTGTTTATTTGCTTTGCGCAATGTATCTTTAATGAACACTCGATACAAATTGAAATTCCACGTCTTAATAGACTAAGGATTATTCAAACACGGTGTAGTATGTGTATCTTCATGATTGTATTTTATTTTGGATGAAATGCTGCTTTTGTAAAGTTTGTATTTTAGATTGAATTTTAAATTCGACTACATTGCTAGTGAGACAACGAATAATAATTTGGTACACGTATCTAATCACGAATACATTAGCATAGTTATCCGAAAAATTAAATTGTAACATTGTATCCTTTTGAAAGAGGGCAAAGATTAATATTAGAGCAACAAGCCACAGGTCCGGATTGTAGGCTCAGGGATACAATATTTATATTCTCTATTCCCTTTAGTGGCGCATCGACATTCAGGTGAGGCCGAGAATTACCATGAACACGGGCCCAGTTCATTTAGAGAAGACAGGGGTGAACAGAGACGTGGAAATTACTGGATGAGACATTTTTCTTAAATGTCAATTTAAATTGAGGAAGATTGAATTTAATGAGGGGAAATGTGGTATTTGCTTTTACATATTCTGAAAATTTCTTCTACATAGTAATATTAAGGTTTCTCATCATCATAGCTCGTTTCTGTTTACAACTGGACATAGGCCTATCGTATAACAAAATTAGCGATGCATGTCTGTCAGAAGTACTTATCAATTGAAAATTAGTGATGTCCCATTAGCCTACGAGTAGCGATTTACTCACTCTGGACAACCACACTTGCTATTTTTTCAAAAAACGACATTGTCATTTCTAGTCCTCCAATTCTAAATCTTCGTCTGCGGCCGCCTCGCCTCGGGACTTGTCCCAATGCCGTAATTACGAGTACACACCCTACTAGCGCAAATAGAAACAAAACCGCACACATTCGCATATGTAAATGGGGTAGGATCACGGCCGAAATTCGGTGTGTTCGGCCTACCACCGGCTTGGGAAAAATAATAGACATGTTTAAGGAGCCCTGTTCAATTTCGCACAACTATCCTTTTGTAAAAGTGTGTGTGAGAGAGGCATTAATAATTCATAGAGCTTGAGTAGGTAGCTCTAGGTACCAAAAATTAAACGAATGTTAGAAAGATTGTCTAGAAATTTTCTTGCATATTTGAATCTTAGAATTATATATAAGTTTTTCTTATATTTTGTTTTTATTCATCATGACTAAATTAATGTTTTTTAACAATACAATGGTTTTGAGGTTATTTATTGCATTTGAGTTAAAATATGTTTTAACTTTTAAGTAAATTAAATACACAGTGGCGATAATTTAACTGCTTTCACTCAGATTACTAATTCTATTTTCCATAGTTATTTTTTCTACATTTACTTTGTTCATTACTTTTACAATAACAAGTTTTGCAGGCTTATGTTTGTAAAGTACCTCTAAGTCCTTACTGTTTACACAAGAAAACAGAATCACCAAGAGAATGTATGACGTCAAGACTATGATTAGTTAGCACTTAAGTTTCGAAACGCTTGCAATATTAAATAGTCCCTACGGAGTCTATAATAAAGTTCAAATATGTATACACTTTATTAGAAGTTCAATCTGAAACATTGCAGACGAGACACTGAATACTAAAATTACTAGACTTTGTATCTTATAATGATTTGAAGTAAGATCATTTTGCTTCATTATGCTACAGTATTTTAATTAATGAAGTTTTGTAACTAAATTTTGATATACATAAAACGAAGTTTTGGGGACTTTGGAAAGGCCTAAAATGTTATACTATGAACTCAGGCCTGTTTCTCACTGAAAGGGTAAACCAGACTTAGTTCTCAACCATTTGATAGTATTGTCTTGACAATTATTTTGATATTCTGTCTGTTACATTAAATTCTATGAAAAGTACGATCTTTTTTTAGGTTTTTGCTTTGCATTTCTTTTATAAAAATATTCATAAACATTTTTGTTCCTAATTGTACTTTCCAAAACTTATCTAAATATTTATAACACATTCCGTCAAATTAGCCTTAATGAACTTTGACTGTCGAAATAAAACTGTAATGAGGTTTTTTTTCAAACGCTGATCACCGATGTCCCCCATGGCGATTAACGCGTTAAACAATTAAGCTAATAACACAAACAAAAAACGCCAAAACTGTGGGAAACTAGACAATTCACACCCTAATTTACGAAACATAACATCAATACCTTGTCATTGAACAAAACTAACACTAAAAACGCCAATAAATTCCAACTAATTATCACGCCAAAATCTACCCCAATAACATGGAAGCGTAATCGCCCGTGTGCAACAACGTCTAGCCCCATTTTAATATTTAACAAGGGACATACAATTATTTATTCAACGCAGAAACAAACAAGCTGGTTGTAAACTAGCCACAAAGTGAATAAACAAAATATTCGATGAGCTTGTAATTTTAGGAACGATATTATAAGCGATTGTGGGTTAAATTATCTAATTTCGAATGTAATTTGCCAAAAGATGTTTTGTCAATCGTTTCTAGACTGTCAAGCTAGTGGAAATCGATTAGGTAAAGTATTTTATTTTTTGAGGCGAGAAAATCGTCCAGTTACTTCTCTAGCCTTGGGTGAGGCGAGAGGGAGTGTCAGACTCTTACTGACTAAAAACCACCCCGTTCCTACTTCTGCTTTTCGAACCGGAGCCTCGGTAAACCCGCTAGGTAGTCCGCAGCTCCGAATCATAACTATATAATGGCTCAAGTTGTAAAATTATCGATCTCTTTTTTTACTAAGTAATTGAATTTTTACATTTTGAAATTTTCACTGGCCAACTGTATTTGTAAGTCAACCTCATTGCATTTTATTCCATGGAAATTATGGAGGACGATGTCCCATGTATTTTGTGGACCTCTGCCTACCCAATTACAGTGTTATAATTCGCTGTGGGCTGTGTAATCTAGTTTTGGCGTGATTTGCCGAAAGATTAGCGGTTTGATTCGTTTGTGGAGCGCACCGTGTAATACCATTAATCTCCGCAACTATTTGACGGATTTGGTTGAAATTTGGTACAGATATAGTTTAGCGGCCGATTTATGGTTTTGGGGGTATGGGGATACCATAGCTGTGTTAGGGGTTTATGTGAGAGCAAATCGATATTATTAAGGATTCCCAATTGGCACAGCAGTCAAAAAGCAAACACATATTTTTTATTTACACATTTGATTTTTTTATGTTGTATTTTTGTTTTACAATCTGTCAAGTATTAACCGTTGCATTTTTTGCTGTCAATATTTTTTTTATTTACAAATACATTTAGCTATCTAAAAGTATTTCAACTAAGTATTTTATATGGTTTGGCTTGCATAGCAACTAATATTTCACGATTGCAATAAAAAATACTTTAATAAGATTAAAATGGATTTAAACATGATTTGAAACCCATAACCACCAAATTATCGATTATTGAATTCAGCTTAAACTCATAAATTACATTATAATCGTCAATAAAAAGCTCCCACTCGCCACCCCTACTCGTATCAGTATCAGTACCTACATCAAAATCAATAAATAAAACAACACCAAAACATTTGGCAACCCTACCGAAGTCACGTGCAAGTTAAATGATCTGCAACGGGAAGCAATAAACCTATTGTTTACAACACTCGTTGCTTGTCGTTTATCAATATTTATAATATTCAATAAACAGATAACGACGACGTAGATTTATGAGTTCACATTTTATAAACGTGCGGTTCACACATACCAACTGATGATTGATAAAATGTCATCATGGCTATTTGAGACATCCTTTAAGTTACTGTAGTATCTAGATCTAATTTAGGTATAACTATAGAGTCTAAGAACTTTGGAAGTTCATTTATCTCACGATTAATCCTTTAGAAGGTTAGCTATAATCTCTACGCTTAGCAAGGGATTGGAGGTCACAGTTTTATCAGAAAGCACTCCTGGTCGGTCCCTGTAAAATGTATATGTAAAAAAAAATGTAATTTAAAGTTATCAAGCAAGTCATTAAAACTTTTGGTTTAGCAAACATTTTCTCAAACTATTTCATTCTAAAAACCACTTAACCGACATTTTTCAAAACTGTCGAAATCCTTTTCAAAGACATTTTATCTATTACTGAAATTGAAACTCATCGAAAAGTTAATTGAAAACTTTTTGAATATAATTTAGTTTTAACTGCATTAAAACACTAGATAGTTAATTTCTTCACTTTCTACGATGCTCTAACAATTAAATTTCGCTTTAAACTGAAATATAAATTTTAAAGCTCTTTAACATTCTTACATTGACTTATGAAATAAAATGATACAATTTTGAACTTATATCTATTTTGATAAGAAAGGATTAAAATAGCACTTATTTTGTTTTAATTAAGAGTTACTCTGAGAAGACATTCCGAAATCAAATTAACGGTCAATTTCAAAATTCAGTCAACGTAAAATAATTATGAAAACTATTCCATACCATTTTTATTTTTCTTATTACAAACGTATCTACAATATTATGGATATGAATAATGTTCGAACAGAAAGTTTTTTTTTATTCCATCTGTTGGTGGTTGGTCCCATGTCAGTCGGCCATATTGGTTAATTGATACTCAGGCTCCATGACCGCAATTTGATACTGCAGCGGAGGGGTTGAATGCCGCTATTCTTAAATTTTCAACCAATCAGAAACCTTCACATTGTTCAACACTAAAATACATACTGGTCTTTGTTCTTTTATAAATAGACACATCTGCTCTCTTACGTACTTGGTACCTATAACTGTAATAATAGAGCCCTCTATCTATCTAAATATATATACCATCTACTTACTAGATTTAATTTGCTTATAAAGTAGGAACCTATATATTGCTTGGATTCGTCTAAGTACCATTTTTTCTGCTCTCTTACTAGTACTTGGTTAGTACAAGTACATAATAATAGACTATATATAAGTACTTACTAGACATAATTTGCTTACAAAGTACCCATATTTTTCTTGGGTTTGTCAAAGTACTATTAGGTTTTTACCTTTTATATAAACCTAACTTACCTAACCATTATCCTTTCCGACCTTTACATTCAAAATAGGTCCGAAAAATAAGAACATTAAAAAAACATAATCACCACGTACCTAAACCTGAAAACATAACAGCTGTTATATTCATTTAAATACAAAAAAAAAGTAGAAAACATTTTCTAAAACAAAACCTAAGCTTGTCGAGCCCTTTTAAAAAGAACTCAGCAATGTTCGTAGTTTTATTAATACGAGAGTAGTTTTAACATAAAGGGGGGAGGTAGTGGGGGCCTAGACTTGTTAACAATGAGAAATGTCTGCAAAGGGACGGTGGACGACCAATCAGGGCCTGTCACGGTCGAGAGTGTACTTTGTTTTAATAGCACTAGGCTGGATTAGTTTTTAAGTACGCTCTAAACAATGCTTCCTGCATGTCTGTGGGGGAGTTATCATGACGCCATGTTGGATTTGTGGTAACGTGAATGCTTGTGTGGTGCAGCGTACGGGGGTACTAATGCTTAGTTATTTGAGCTCGCTATGTATTTTTTTTTTATTCAAGTATATACAACAGTTTTGTGTAAAAAATCTTAGTCATTTTTCCATAAATTGTTGTCTAGATATTGTAATGTCAGCTGCGTTCTGTTGAAAATTGCCAGATTAAAAATTAAAATGAGATAATATGAGTCCAAATTTACCTCAAACATTTATAAAACAAACAGCATTATATCCTATTAGTAAAAGCGTAATAAAAGTTAACATGTCGCCAGGTAGACTAATAATTTTCGAGTGTAAACCACAAAATAGCTCAGGTAACATCCACAAAGCGAATAAAAGATTAATAAGTACACACATTCTTTTACATTTTTTTGTAATTCGCGTAATCTACGGATTATGTTAGCCTGTGTGAACAAAACTGACGAGGTACAAGGCTTTACTCGAAACCGCATGAGGATTTTAAGGGATTTACCCCTTTTATAAAACGATGTCTACCATCAACCTCGTAAATTAAAATTTTCTCGTTAATACGTCACTTCTGGACGAAATTAAAACGGTATTATGAATTATGTCAAGGAAAAACCGATAAGTCCTCGATTTTAATTGGAAACTAATTGGTTTCGCTCTAGTGTCGAGCTGAAACGTAGTTTACCTGCGAATCGGTTAGACTTCGTTTTCAGCGATTTATTTTCTGTGGCGTTCCAGCAATACCTGTCAACAACTTCTTAATGACACAGAAAAAAAAGTTTCTTGTCAGCTTCGTTATTTGTATTTTTTGCTATCCTTAGATTTGTAAACCTCTTGCAGAACCACACACATTTATCATAAGACCATCTCACTGGTTTCTATGTTTAGCACCCCCTTATCCTTTTCGAGATAACGTATCTTGGTTTATCTACCTACCGCAGTTGAGTTCAGAAATAGAATCCTAATTCTAAAACATAATTGTCTAGTTGCATAGGTTTTACGAAACAACATGGTAGCATTTTAATTATGATTTGTTAATGGAACAAAATATATTTTTATTGTTCACGTTTAAGACAGTTTCCATGTTTATTACATAGTTTACAATTTATGTTACATGCCGGTAGTACTGTCTATCTCTGGTAGAACAAAATATTAAATATTATGGTAATTTCAGCAACTGCCAATTGTCCAACTAAACAGCAAAAGAAAGTACCTATATTCTTTAACAATAAGATAAGATGACAAACTAACGACAAGCAGATGATACCTGCCTGTCCGAACGTGAAAATCAATAAATATACTTCCCTTCAACCGGTGCGTCCCATCTGGCGCCAAACGTCAAACGTCAGACGTCAGACGTCAGACGTCAAATGTCACGTCATTAGTTAAAATTGCCGACGTCAATGCAACACCAGAGACAACAGTTGTTTCGTTTCATTTAGCGCGCGTCCCCTTTACGAATTCGCCACAAAATGTGGACCGCATAAATTATATGCGGCCTGACATATTTTATTTACGTTGCAAGTGTTGCAGCGTTTGTTCTTTTAGTGTTATAAATAGCACCAATTAAATAATTTGCTGGCACTACAATGAACAGTATCAAATTATTTTTTTGCTATGTTATGGAAATTAAATGAAAATAAATATAGAGCTTATTTCTCTATCTTGCTGTGCCTATCATCTGTCTTTTCCCTTTTTGAAAATAAGTTATCGATCTCAAAAGAATTAAAAGTTACAGTTTGCTACCCATATTCCACATTAAATGTTGCTAGGTACCAAGAACACAAGAATACTAACAACAATTCGTATAATCATACTTTTTTGATATACAAAGTAACATTCCCACTGAAAATGCGAGATTTAAAATAACTAAAGAATTGTTATTTCAAATGGACAGTAAAAGAAACACTAGGGCCAAATATGTATTTAAAAATAACAAGTTGAAACAAATCCTTTTTCAAAACAGACACAACAAAACAAGAAAGAGAATATTGCTGGAACTGGACACACTGAAAATCAAACGAATGAAATTAGCAATAAAACAATACACAATCACAATATTCTTGAAGCAACGGAAGCGCTGCGAGTAAATGTTTGCAAACATAAAATTTATGAAATGCAATTACTACTTCCAACCATGTTTCCACAATAAAAGCCAATCAGTGAAAGAAGATTATAACAGAAAAGAAAATATACCAAGTTTAAGAATACAAAATAATGTAAATAAATAATGTTTTTAGTTGTGCAACTGTTGCCAGAACTTGCTGGGAGCTCTGCAGTTATTATTGGCCGCACCGGCGCTAATTTGACCGAATTTGCTTAATGCCCCACAATTTGCGCGCTGACCCCACCGCTTATTATAATAATTTAGCAACCAGTTGCAACTTGAGATTCTATGGGTAAATTTTGGAAAAATCGATATTGTCTGCTCGAGAATTATTAACCGAGTTCCCAAACAGGAGGAGGTTCTTTTTAAAGCCATGAATTTTATGTTAATTCTTTAGGGTTCTTTTGAATGTTTAATTCACTGAAATTTTGTAATTATTTCTTTGATTATTATAATTGATGGTTTTTGGTTGCATTCGTAATGATGATAAAGGTAAACTTTGATAAATATGTGAGATTCGTAGCAATTGGCGTTCTATAGTCAGTGCCTACCCCCATGGGACACAGGTGTCAGGTTATATATGTTTGTATTGTATGTAAACTTTCATACAATCTGTAAAAACATTTTTCTTTGTAAACATAATATTTTATTATACGTACCTTTAGGCATGAAACCAAAACATCACAACTGACATTAATTATACATTAACGCTTTTCAGTTGCAAATTGCACTGTGGTCCCATTGTACGCGTTATAATTTTGGCAATTTTTGGAAAACATGTGGTGTGGATTTTAAGATTTTTTAACTAACAATGCCTTGGCCGGGTGCCAAAGCAAAAATACGCCGCACACCTGACAGGCAGTGTAACGAAGATTACAATTCATAATTTGGCACCTTCTCTTGGTTTGTGTTCAGTTATTTTGACACTTTGTAAGCGACAATATATTGAGTAGTGTTGAGTGACAAAGTGTTACAGAAACATTTTTTTTTAATTCATTTGTCATTGAAGTCAAAAGTATGTTGGCGCCTCTCTACGGTTTGGTCACTAAAAATACCACATTGTCAATAGCATAGAATAAGAACAACGTTATGTATCTTTTATTTTGGGTTTTGACTGACCTGAAATAATTCCGTTACCAACACTCGTAGATCTGTCTACGAGTCTCTGCTTTTATTTTTAATCCCTTCCCTTTGTAAAATAAAACTTTCTTCTACAGCCAAGCAAATTATAATGGACAAAAACATTCCGCTAACTTTTCACAGCTAGACTTCAAACGTTTTGTATTTTTATTTTTTCTTATAGTTTAGCAAAATTTATCTTCAGTTTAAAAAGAGCTGAAGCTCTAAAGCAAACATCACGATTAAGATCTTTGTGTACAAGAATAAATTTGTCGTCGGCCGTCCGCCTGTTTGATCAACAGATTAAAAAGTCGACGAGAGCTCCGAGCAAATGGTGCATTTTAAAGTTGAAAACTTCTATAATGTATAGTTGCTTGTTGCACGTCTCGACGCCTCACATAAGGTTGAATATAAACGTGAATAGATTTTGAAAGAGGATCCCCACCTTTATTTTAGTAAAACTTTAAACTGTTCAGTGTAAAAATACGTCCATATCTTGCAAGTACATCAATGTTGTTTTCTTCTACATTGAAATTAGGTCCTCTATAAACAGAATCGATAATATTTCCGTGTTATCACGCGATTAAACCAACAAAAGTGTCCAACAATTCAGGGCTGCGCCGATTAACGTCTTCTTGAATGATTATCCTATCTTTAAAGGGTAAATAAACGAATTATTTGTCACCCCTTTGTTGTTACTTTGAAGCGTTTATTAACAAAAGCTTAATCGCCTAAATGGAGCATTCTCCTTGTAGTTAATCTTTGTAAAAGGAATATTTTAAACGTTGAAAATAAATCTATTCTTTTGTTCACAGCTATTTAGAGTCACAGTTATGGAAGGTTTTTAATCCTTCACGATATAGTCGTTATTTGGTTGGAACTGTTTGTTTTCTTTTTTATTTTACATATAATATGGAACTAAATAATGTGTAATATCACTTTTAACTCTTTCTTTCTTTTTGGTAGTATCTCGAATGTTACAATGTATAAGCAGTTTGAATTTATATTTTTTATGTATGGAATTATTGTGCCCACTAGGTATGCACTATTACGTTGATATTATGTTACTAACACACAAGAGAGTAATATGAGTAATTTAAATAAAATTATAGATGCAAAATACACACACTGGCGTGAACATCGGTAATGCGTAATAAATTGCTACGTTGAAATTCAGGTTTCTAGACTGCATCATAGAATTTTCTGGAACGATTTTTGATAGTAATATTTATTTTTCAATACCTAGTTCTTTGTAAATGACGTCGTTTGTGTGGATTCCTATTTTTTCCACGAGAATTTCAGGTATTCCTTTTGAAGCTCAGTCCTTTATTGTCCCATTCAGACCCTGTGTTGAATGTTCATAGTCCGAATAGTTTGGGCTGTGCACTGTCAATATGTCAGTGAGTCAGTCAATCAGTTTTCCCTTTTATGAAAATCGGTCTTTGAATGGCACTTAACTTGAGGTTTTTTTACGTATTTACATACATACATCATACATCCTTATAAGTGGACATCATGACAATTCTTCTACTAGCATGGAGAAGGTTTACGCACTAATCACCACGCTTGCTCAAGGTGGGTCGGCGATGTTTTCCTTCACCGTTAGTCAGTGGTCTCTAAATAGTCACAGAAAGTACATATAACTTGGGATATGTTACATTAGTACTTGATGTTTGCAGGCTTCGAACCCGTACGCTCGTGCTTGAGGAGCAGGCGTCTTAAACCTACGAGCCTCGTCATTATTTTTCATAAGTATACGAAACTCTCTGTTTACACTGTTTACAAAGAGAATTTCGTGTAAGAAAGTAGTTTTGTAATGAAATAATCTGTGAAAGTGTACGTTTAATTATTTGGATGAAATTATAATTTTCTTATTATGGTTGGTAATCACACAACTAAAACATTAAATTCGCTGTGTCTAGCCTCCATCAAATTACCAAGAAAATAATCCTAAAGTTAATTTTTATAATTATTTTACAGGAGCGTCGGACAGTTGAACGCTAAAGGCTAAAATCATTTGCATATTGCGGTCCTTTGCAGGCCTCGCACCAGACTCATAATCATTACTTGCCAAGCGAAATTAGCCCCTAAGGTGCTCTAGCTGACTACCACTACCGCTTTATTATCCCTCAAACGTGCCTGCTCATGCTAATTCGGACCTTTGATGTGGTTTACAGTATCGGAACTTATTAGTGTAGAATTAAACACAATGAAATGATGAAGGTACGTACGTATTAGGCATGGTAATCGATTTCGGACGGATGCCTCATTAAGTACCAATCTAATACTACATCTTACTTGAAGATGTGTAGTATTACGGATTCTGGACTCCCTTTCATTATTCAAAGGTATTCTGTCCATACAAGTTTCGACTTCTTGTAATTATATTTGATTTGTGATGTATTTTTTGCCCTTAGGTACACTTCAATTTCAACAAATCATACTTAATATTCGCCCAAACTAACATTCGACTTTAAAAAAATATTTTCTCTTCTATGATAATATCAATTCTTAGTTGTCATAGGGTAAGCCTAAGCCATAAATTCCATTCCATGTTTATTGATAACTCATTTGCATGCAAACTGTGACATTTAGGGAAACGGTGATATCGATACCAAGCATACTGAACGCGGAATCGATAATACTGCAGTTATCGATAGGAAATAGCGGCATTGTTCTCAACTACACGATTACGACGGAATCTTAAATCTAAGGGGCCAAGTTTTAGAGGTGCACTCATGAACGATGTAATATTTATTTATAATGTGTGTTTTCTAAAATCACGTTCGTCTTGTAACAAAAGATTCGATTTAAGTAGATAATAAAATTAATTTTGCATGACACCGAATAAAATGAAATCGAGTATTAAAACTGTTTACTCACTTGAAAAAGAAAACGCTCTAAGAAAATAAGTCATTTTTAGTCGTTCTTATCGTAATTGGTTATGTTGTGGAATGAATAACTTAAATTCAACGCAGTTTTACATGAAAACACAGTTTGGTCAGTATAGGCGTGGCGTTTGGCGTGATTTAAGTGACCATTTCACATTTACAGCTTTTGTCACGCTTACGTTAAATAAATTGAGACATTTCGCCACCGTTATGTGCGATGTTTTAAATTAAACTTTATTATTTATTGTGACATATTTACGACCGTTAATGTTTTTAATGTTGTGTTTGTTTCTACTATCATTAGTTGGCCATGTTTTTGTCTGTTACATAATATTATATAGCTAATATCATTATCGTCAGCAATTTGGTCAAAACTGTTCATCCTAATTGTGGTAATGTATTTTATTTTAGTATGGTTTCGTGTAATTTAATTAGGTTGGACGCATTATTAGTTTCGTTTATGGCTTCAGACCGGATTCAACAACTTAATGCCAACACCATTTTAAAATCGTATTAACTTGGGCGAGGAAACCATTAAAAAGGCTGAGAGAAACTAAACAAAAATACCCAATCATTGACAACTAAAAACGACGTGAATAAAAAAAAAATTAAATTCCTGTTCCATTCGCTACAAACACTTTTTGGGACAATTGCGTGGAACTACGTTATCGGCGTTGATCCGTCGATTCAGATGTATGTTGAAACAAAACAGAATCCATCGGGGGATAACCGTGAACCGTGAAATTGGCAAAAAACTTCCGAAATCCATCACGAATCAAATGACACTTTGAAATTGTAAAGCTAACTGAAGAGCGAATTGGATCGACTGGGAAAACAATTAACGGGAACGGCCGATGCGAAAAATTGGTATAATCAACGGATGCCGTGTTGAATAACGTTTGCAAATTTAATTAATGTAATTTTTCAAAAGCGTCAATCTCTCACAGCTCTTACGTGCTCCACTCGCGAGCCTACAAAAGTGCTGATGACCAACTAACACGCTTAAAATTACGAGACCACGGCCTAAAATCCGACTGAACTTTTTGTTTGAAGCTGAACGACATTTATGATATTTTTATTTATTATTTTCTAAACTGTTATAACTCCGATGAAAGTAATATTAGGAAACAACACACTGGCATTTAATACCTATCTTCTTTTATAACACCACACCAAAAAATTAACAAAACTGTTTGTTGCAAGACATCAAAAGATTGTTTTTTATTTACAAAGTTCAAAAATAAATCATACTTTTTTAAGGCACAATTATACAATTTAATAACGCATATAAATCTTGACGTTCAATGCCCCATAAAACGGAGTTTTACGGTCACATAAACCGCTAATTAATATCTTCCACGATAAACTGTAACAATGACGCGCCTTATTTGAACTGCTAATTATCTATCAACTAATTCAACCAAGTATTCCTATTAACATTTTAGAGGACAAAGTTACCGACAGCTACTCGTTGAAAGCCAGGAAATTGAGCATAACGTACCCATTAATATTTCAACAATTTCCTGGCGATCAACAGTGTTAAATATGTTGTTGTAAAAACGACTTTGTGATAAAGAGAGAGGGTGTATATTTGGGGTGCTAGTTGATAGGCCTATGAGGAAAATCCTGTGTAAAGATGTATAAGTTGGTAGGTGTATATGTACGTGAATACCAAAACGCATCGCCTCGCGCACCCCAAAGTTAAACTCTGGAAATTTTAATACATCCTGTCTGAGGGGGTTCAATTCGTGCGTAGCTTACATGGCGGCTATTTTTGTGTAGAGTTGCGGTTTCATACGCTTAATCCTGCTGCAGGATTATTTTTCAGAGGCATTGTCTATTCTATTCTGTTTTTCATTTCTATTTTTAACTCTATAAATTCTTCATTTTACTAGCATACTAGAGTTGTAGAACTTTTCTATGGATTTAATAATGAGCTTTATATTTTATTCAGTATTTTCTCAGTAACAGTACAGGATACGAGCGGATGGCTCCGGTAGTACATGCCCAGCGGTTCGACGGTGGTGCCCCCTTGGGAGAAGTGCGAGCCCACTTTATAGTTCGACCGGCTCCCTAGGTTATCGGCCTGTTGTCTGACATGCTACTAACTCCACAATATAACTGTTCCATGTGTTGTTTTCTAGATAACTTACAATATTGCTTTTGTTGCTGTAGGAAGGAATATTTTATTCCAATGCGTTATTGAAATAATATTTATTGATTGGTGCATTTAATGGGGACATTTTAGAAAGCATTAGTATATTATTCTATCATTGTTTTGTGGTTTACACAGTGCCTATTGAAACTTGTTATTATTTTTATTTCTTCTGGAAGGTGATTATAAAAAGGTAATAAGAAACGTTCGACCCCTTTCCCTACTCACTAGACAAGCAGATTTCATATTCGAAAATACAAATACAAACACAATTCCACATTTATATTTTTAAAACCAACCCAAAAACTCCAAATCAAAAATACACGTTCTAAAGCAAAAAGGGGTTTCAATTTCATACGACATATGAGCTGAATCTAAAATTAAAATCTATCTCACTACCCTGTTTCCGAGGCCCTCGCCCACCAATGTTAGATCTCGTCGTACTTTGTATTTTTTTAATAAAAGGTAGCTTTGATTCTCCACATGAAACGCCATATGCTACATACATAGAATTGTAGATAAGGAATATATTTTAAAGCTGCTACAAATAGAATAAGTCAATGATATTCTAAAATAATATTGTGTTTCGTCAAAATTTCTTTGTGCTGTACTGAATTGTGAATTACATTCGATTCCCCGTGTAACTTTGGCAATGTTTATCTTCTGACCGAAGAAATAGCTAGCCTTCTGGTCACGTGTCCAGTCGATAAGCTTATGAGCAATCTCTTCTCTTTAAAAATAAGATTGTGCAGCGGGACCTAATAGCCCAAGTGTTTCATTAAAATATATTTAAAAAACTGCCTTAGCATCTATTAAACACCTACTAATCAAAGTCTATCAAAATAATATCTTCAAATTGGTTTCAAAGAACCTTGAAATCTTACTTAGGCTTTTCATTCTTCAACAAAGACTACGACCAGACGAAGAATCTGAATATCAACCGTTAATCCACTATTATCTACTAATTGAATATTTATCAATCCGGGAGGCACTTAAAGGATAATCAAAGCAGTAGTTGTAAACAAACGAAGAAAGTTCCCTAGAGCCTGGCAACTACTGGGAAGTCATCCAAGACTTGACCCAAGTTTAATTATAAAGTGAATGAACAAGTTGTGAGAACAATCACGAACTTAGATCATGCTGCCGGTATCGAAATAAGTGCTTCTTCCGATACATCGACGTTTTTAATTGGTATTTGTTAAGGTGAAGACGTTTGGGGTGCGTAATGGAAAGGGTGCTAAGATAAATGTTCGTTAGATGTGCATTAACTGTTGTAGTGTGAAGATTTGTTGCTGTGACAAAATGCGTTACAATAATAAAGGGTTGCTATTGGTTGTATTTGACCTTAAAGTTCTATGTGCCCTAGATGCGGCAGAGGGCGTCTACAGAAGACCTCCATCTTGATAGGTCTTGAGCTTCCCGCTTCACCTCACTTCACGTCACTCATTGGAATGACGATGACTTTAAGTCAAGTCAAGTCATTGGTTGTACCTGATGTGCAGTACACTAGGAGATCTTTATGTAACTAGGATAAAAAACCATAGGCCGAATGAAACATGGCCTCATTTTTGAGAGGCCGGTTAATTGTAACAAATTGTATCTACTTTGGATAACTGTGTCTTTACATTAAAATTAATTAAGCTTATTTCCAATACCTTAAAATTTTCAAATAAAATAGTGAATTTCTAGTAAGGTTCTCAGAGTAAATAAATAATAATCTATTCAACAGTTACCTACCCAATGAACACAATGAAACTTCACAATAAATTAACATTTTAAATAGTTTGATTGGTGTAATTCATTCATTTTATTTAAATTATTTTAATTTCATACGCCCATTTGCATATCGTTTGCGAATTTAACTGGTAACCCACACGTTGTACTTAATTGCCGGGTAATGTTGCCATTATTGAAAATTTGTCAAACAAAGAGATTTTAACAATAATAATATAATTTTATAAATAGGTAGATATACATTCATAACCTGTGCTTATTTGCAAGGCAGATTAACTAGCCTGCTACATTATTAATATCATTATTTTAAATTTAAATTATAATTATAATTAAGCAGTTTTTTAATGACATAAGCTGGAAAACGAGCATACGGATTACCTGCTAGTAAGCATTCGCCGCCGCCCATGTGCACCTGAAACACCAGAGGCGTTACAAGTGCGTTGCTGACATTTTGGAGGTTAGGAATTTAAGGGTTGTTGAGGAATCTGGGATTGGAAAGATTAAGAATTGGGGGTGTAAATGGGCCTTCGGTAGCCTCACTTGCACAACGAAACACAAGGCAAGCATTGTTTCACGCTGGTTTTCTGTGAGGCCGTGGTATCACTTCATTTCGGCCATTCGTGGCGAAGCATGGCTCTCCCACACTTAGTATACTATTAAACTATTGAAATTTATTATAAGTGGTTAGTTTTATGTCAAGATAGCTTTCTGACTACAATTTTTGAAGGACATCTGTTTCAATTTACTTTAACCTTGAAGGTAAAAAGAAATACACCTAAAATTGAAATCCTTATAAAAATTGCCGTTGATATTTAATTCTAGGGCTCCGTATAAATAGCTTTGTAGACATAAGATGATTATGCGTGGAGTACCAAGACAGATATAGAAACATTTTTAACCGCCCCGAGCTTTACAAAGCAATTTACTTAAGTAACATATCTGTGCCGCACCTCAAGCTACCGTTAACCGTTTTCTCTAACACATTATCAACCTTAATATGCTCGTATTAGGGTTCAAAATCTGTAATAGATTTTTCATTGTGTAGGAGAGCTTGATCTGCTGGGTATTCTGAACATCTTGGTAGGACGTGTACTTGATACACATTAAGTTATGAGCACGTAAGCGGTTCAGTTTTATTTAAACTTGCAAGAACAAGATGCTGGTTGTATAAAATAAAAAATAAAGTAATGGCCTTGAGTATTATCACAAATCACATCACATCTACAGCTTATAACTAAAGTGACCACTGCTGACCAAACGCTACTTCTCGCACAAAGAAGGTTTGAGCATTAACCACCACGCTTGGGTGGCTCAATTGGGCTGACGATTTCAAACTTATAAAAAGGAATTATAAACACAGGTTTCCTCACGACGTTTTCCTTCACCGTTTGTCAGTGGTGTCTTATTAATCTTAAAAAATTCGACGTCAAATCCGCGCACTTATGCATGAGAACTATAGAATATTTTTTTTTTTGCTTTTTTGTTATGGTCATCAATTACCGCATCCAATCTGAATTTCTGACCACAGAATTTCAGCATCTAGATTCGTTTGTCGAACTAAACATAATCACCATATACCGTACTAATATGCATTTGACATCTTTACTTCTGCCAAACGCGGTTCGAACAAATAAATAGAGTGTCATGTGTCTTGTATGTTAGTAAACGCACCCACCACGACACAAGACGAAATCCTAGGGAAAATGTATTAAAAAAATATAGTAGACTTTTTTTCTTCAATATTCTTTATAATATTTTCCATAGCTCTCTCTACATAATAGTCGTTTTCAAGCCTCCAATTTGTGGTACCTAATTATTTTCTTCAACACTAAATTAGCTTACCAAAAATTACTTACTTACCAACTATTTTGCCTTAGCACAACCAAGCGAGCCAATTACATGCCCAATTACATATATTATTTGTGACAAAATTCTCGAAAAGATGGCAGCGTTAGGAGTGAGTCTAACAATCAGTTAACCACTGAACGAGGATACGGGCGTTGGAAACACTCGCAAGATAATCCAATTATCTGCGAGCAAGCTGAACAGGCCGCCAATTAGACACCAAAACTACAAGTACGCACTGCTTCTATTAGATATAGTTAGTGATAGTCTCGACTTGCTATAAAAATGGCTGACTTTTTTAGGTGGTTTGTAAAATAGCTGATATTTTAACTAGCGTAATACAAAATTATTTTTGTGAAGAATAAGAATATAATAAGTTACGCCTTTTATTCCCGAAGGGGTAGGCAGAGGTGAACATTACGGCACGTAATGCCGTTATACAATGTGCACCTACTTTTAACATTTTTATTATCAGTCTCCTATTGCCGTAATATACAGGACACAATTCCAGACTCCGTGCTATAACTACTGAGATACTTTCGAAAAGCCGAAAAAAGCCCAGTAATAATTTCCTCGACCCGGGAATTGAACCTAAGACCCCTTGCCCTGCAGTCACACTTGCGACCACTCGACCAACGAGGCAAAATAATAAGTCTTACCGTAATAACTGTACTTCAAAAAGCAAAAAAAAATCATCAAAAATTAAAAACACTTCTACATTTTTCTGCATAAATAAATAAAGTTGCATAAAAACAAACATCAAAGTCGTTTCGGGATTGCTATAATAAAACTGACATTAAAACAAAAAGTAAAAAAAAAAGAAATCTTCCAAATTCAAATTATCATAATTTTTAAACCAAAAAAGTTTTTATTTATCTTAGTGGCCAGTGCGCTGCGGTCTACAAATTCAAATTTGTGCCTAAATTATAATCCCTTTGTTTCGTTGGTGTTGGAAACCGCTGTCTGATCCTTTCTCTTTGAGAATACAACAGCAGTTGTAAAAGCAACAAAACATGGTAACACTGCTCCCGCCTGTGTCCCAAGAAGCTAATTACTAGATTAAAAACATAGATCTAGACGGGGCCCGCCCTCGGGATAATTCTGTTCTCACAAAACGACTAACGACTCTGTATTTTAGTATTTTACTAGCAAGAACGTGTAGGTGGAAAACTCCTAGTTTATAATCCCGAAGGTTTAAACCATTTAAATTAAAGTAAGCTTCTCGTATTTTATTTCGAATGAGTTAACTTTACTGCTATGTTCTTCTATTTTAACGTACATGTAATTATGTTAGTTAAATGCAGTTGTAAGTAAACTATTTTATTGTTCTTTGAAATAAACACTTGTTAAGAACTTGTTAAACGAAGTTATGTCTATTGCAGTTTGTTATCGAAATGATGATTATAAACAGCTTGGATGGTAGTTATCTATATGCAATGTGCAGTAGTTGATGATTCGATCAAATGTTATGACTAAAATAAATATTAAACTGGAAAATTGGTATGAAGTCATTACAAGATTATTTCTTGCTCCACACTATTGTGGGGCAAAAAGCAAAAATCCTATGATTTTGTCCTGTGTCGTGGGTTCGTTTACAAACATACAATTACATAAATGCATATGACATCCAAACACGAAACAACAATATTATGTGGATCACAGAAAAAGTTACTCCGTGCTGGAATCGAAACCGCTACATGTTGCACGGCAGCAAGTTACGCACTACCCAGGGACCGCGTCAACCGTGCTGTCAAATATCTAAATTCAAATTATCTTTCTGATAGGTAAATAATCTTTTAATTTAACAACTTATAATGTTTGTATACCTATTCTATGTGATGTGAACCACTAAAAAATAAAAGAAATAGGCGCACGAGAATAACTTGAATATTATTGCTTTACAGCGTGCCGTGTTCAGTACAATTTTAACTTTGCCCTTTAAGGTTCAATTTCAATATTCAGTTACAGATTGTGTGGGAAGATTTACCCGATACGTCTGGCATTCACGCCGAGATTGTGAACTTTGATTTGAAATGAAATCAGTTCGATTATATGGTAGCTAGCAGTTATATTTATCTATATTAAAGTCAAATAAAGGATGATGAGGATAACAGAGACAAATACACAATAATTTAAACCTTAATATGTTCATCACAGACGACATCACAAAACTTCATCCGCCTTGCTATAGAAAAATAGTCAAAAGGTTGGGTCAAAAGGGTGTTTTGCACCAGAAATGTGCAATATAGCTTTCTAAGGAGATTATAATAGCTAAGCTGTGATACTATGTAACTGTTTCCACTAGTGCCAAGCTATGTGTACCAATGAATATGATTAGTGGAAACCAAACGCATTTACAGCAATGTAGCACAATGTAAGGTAGTTTTTTTTTATTAGAAACATTTCGTAAAAGAGAACTTCAAGAAAATTATGAGGTCTCACAGTTAAATTTACTGACATATTGATAATTGTTATTTTTTCGAAATATGTTTATTGCTTAAAATTATTGTTTGTAAGTAATACCTATTACCTAATCAAAATTTCCATTGCTTGCACGATGCTTTCCTAATAAATTACCAACACATTAATAACCTCCATACATCAAAACTATCGTCTTATACCATCGCATCGGTTTCATGAAATTCAGTTAAATGTCTTATCGAGAGCTTCGACAATGGCAAGGCGACGGAATACGAATGTCTAAATGCAGTACATGACGACGCTATGCACTTAAGATTGGTCGACTGTACAAGATGCAGTGTTCTTATTGTTCAACTTCCCACTGGGAATTTCCGATACGAACTGTACCGACGTAGGAACGTAGGAGTACGTAGTTTCTTCTACGATTCCAGAGATTGTTGTATCATGGTGTTGAGTTTGAATTTCATCTTTATGTGGTTGATATTGGATGTTTATGTTATGGGGAAAATTGTCCTGATGAAGTGGCATTGCATGCCGTAACGTGCACCTCTGCCTACCCCTTCGGAGAAAAAAGGCGTGACGATATCCATCCATCCATTGTCCTGATGATAACAAACCGTAGCCTCATGTCTTTTCATTCCTGAAGGGAAGGTTGTGATGCAAATATACAATGTACCTTTCCATAGGTATACATATAATGAGTCCCATGGAATAGGAAGTAAACCTGCCCTGGACATAATTTCAGACTTTGTACTATAACTAAGGAATTTTCGGAAAAACTACGATAACACTTTGCGTGAAATCTCGCACTAAAGTCACTTAATACTACTTAATACTCAATTAACGATGCAGAAAAAACATTGGTCAAAATATAATATCAGTGAATGTATTAGGTATAGAATAATTTCAAAATATGCAAGCCAACCTCTCAAAGACAACAGCAACCTTAGAACTTTACTTTAAAACTACCCTAAAGATACTTTCAAGACAGCACTCGTTAGACATACAAAAGGTAAGGAATAGAAAAATTGAAAATAAAACATAGCAACTATGTATTATATTATTTTTCTTAGAAATACCTTCTTTACGTACTCCCAACATTAGGTAGAAAATGTCCACAATAAAGTATAAAGTAAAATTATATCTCCATTCTCTATTTTCGAAAGAGAATTTTAAACAAAAATCGCTTTGTGTACAAAATCGTGAGCACCTGTACAAACTGCGACTTCAGTGAACGATGGGATCGCATTGTGTACCCGAAAACATAGGCCATTGTGTTGGATATAGGTCGGCTGCATTTTACCTTTAAAACACGCTATTCTTCGTTCAATGTTCCTCCATTCCTTATAATAACACGCCAAATAAAATACGCGGTAATTTTCAATTTTTCACCCAAGAAACACGTTCCGTATGTTATTATTATTATGTTAGTTCTCTTCATGGTTGCAGTTCATGTATATTTTTGTGGGATTTAATGTCATTTTGAAAGAGTTATGTGTTTTGGGTATATTTGGTTTTGGGTTCAAGTTTCGCTGCAGTATTATGAGGTATAGTATATAATTTAAGAACGAAAGAATTTGTACACTGAATGCATGAAAAAAACATAGTTAAAATTACTTTACTAGCAACGCTATTCATACAATTTTTATAGGATGAAAATTGCGTTATAGTAAAGAGCTCAAAACTGGTCAAAAGGAAACAGTGCCAAATCATCAACTCATAAACAGAATCCACTTAAAAACAGAACACAAAACCGCTTCCTAAAACACATAACCCAACCAAATTAAATATCAATCAAACTGCTTCAACATTCTGGCAAGAGTTATACATTCTAATATAGTCACGTAATAATTCACTAGTTAACGTCATTATATGTCGCTAAGCATAAATTCCCGGTAGAATAGTGTGCGTTAATGAAGTTTCCTGTAACAGGCAAAACGTGCCGAGAACTGATAAACTTCCTCCACTATTAGTAGATATAGAGGATTGTTGAGATTTTGAGTTTGTACGTGTATGTATAATATACTGAGAAGTGTGGAGATGGTAATGTCATTAGTCTATTAACGTAAACATAGTAATCATTGCTTTCCAATGTTTTGTAGAAAATAGTGAATTTAGTGAACGAAAGTATACTTAATATTTTTAATAGGCATCACACTTGTAGCTTCTTTGATGTTGTGGGCATTCATGATTAGTACTGATCACTTAGTGGACAGTAAAGCTAATTTTGTTGGTTGGTGTTAGAATCAGTATACTTTACTTGAAAACGATAAATACTAGCATTGTGGTCACCTACACTTCTTTTGTACCTACCTAAATTCTCTTTTACTTAAAAGATATGCAAATAAATTTTAACCTATTTCCAAGCTTCGTAGTCAACCTTACCTACTCATACATAAATTCAATAAAAAAATCACAAAAAAGCCTGCATTAGCCCACATACACGTACATAGAATCACGCTTAATATTGATCACGGGTCGGTCGAAGAGCTCTCAAGCGAAGGGCCGGTCATTTGGTCATCAAAAGCACTGTTGACCGACCGCTGTGGGACCAGAGACTCTCTACGTACTAATGAAATTCATAAAAAAATCAGCTTCCATTTGTAGGCTTTTGAAAGCGCCATTCTTTTGATCAACATGAATGTATAATTAGAAGTAAGTGGCATTAAGCGACCAGCCCCTCTTTGTTCAGTACTTAGTGCTCAAGCAGGAGCTAGTGACCGCGTGTGCCTACTTGTAGTTCCATGCATGTTTTATTTTTTAGCTTCGTCAGTAATTAACCCTTAGTTTTAGTACATTTGTGGCGAAGCACTTAGTGGATTTATTAAGACTAATAACCCCTAGATTGTTGCTCGGTAGACGCCCATTTTACAAGGTTTTCGTTTCAGAAGTCAATACTTACTATACGTCTATTGAATGTGAGAATTAATTTTATATTGAATTTAGATAAATAAGTTCTGTATTGTCACTCAATTAGGTATTTTGTTTGCTTATAAATAAGGCTTATAATGTTTTAAACTGCAATATTATAGTGATTCAAATACAAGTTATTGCTCCTAGCACCATTCTCATATAAGTTATTCATATCAAAGTATTATTATGAAGCTTTTATCCGATCAATATAATCTGCAATTAATAACTCAACGATAGCAAATATGACAGATATGTATCGCCAAAGTATTGGTTTAATACCCCTGATGAATGCCGCGAAACCTTTTCAATAAAAATAAAGTTATATTAAAGTGACATAAATACCAAACGAATAAGTGGTTTTTATATCGCGGTTTAAAGTAAGTTATGATTGGTATTTATTTTAATCCAAAGTAGAGGTCAATGTACTTTGTAATTTAAAAAGATTTTTAATACTGGTTCAACTTTTGTTAATATCGTTCTTAGTATTGGTACGTTAAAGTGTTCATGTCAACGTACAGTCTCTTAACGCATTTAAGCTCCTTAAATAAATAAGTGTAGTAATAGGGCAATTTTTATTTAATACAGGTTTTTGCTTATTTCTAGTCTGGTTTTCACGACGATTTTTTTTCTTGATTTTTTTAGTAAACACATCATTCCTATTTGTAAAGAATTTCCACAAAAGTTAATGTTAATTTTGTAACGTACTTTACGTGTCTAATAACTTCAAAGAGTCCCCAGACCGCTTCAATGAATGGGTCATAAACCACAAAAAGTGAAATTTTATCTCAATAATAACGACAACGTCGAAAATTTTTCCTCCAAAATTATCTCGCAAGGAAATTTTTCACAGCACAATCTCCGTAATTGAATATCTCGATACCTGAGGAGCTCCCTTATAAAATTAGTCTATAAATCTTCCCCCCATTGGCTGCGCTCACGGCTCTGTAAACTAATCGGTAAATTAAGTAATTACTGCGCTCGGTGAAAATCAATGTGTAGGAAATTTAATTTGTCGGCCAGACCGAGGTGATTTTCAACGTTAGTCCCAGGGGAACCACGCTCACTCGTTTTTCTTTATTAGTTAACAGTAGGCATAAATTAATAGGGTGCTGTTTTATGTCATTCCTGATAAGGGTACGCCACAAATGAAGACAGCCCATTTGTGAATATTAAAACTCGGAAAGTTGTCGCTGACTCAGCAACAGATGTTACTCTGCTTGCCGTTTTTGAATGACGGATTAGGGAAAATTGGAAAATCACGCTGTTTTCCCAATGGCACTCAACTAAAGGAATTATTATGCTCGCTGTAATACAACTGCAGACTTATAAAACCTTTGTGACAAACGATTTCCACTTTATGTTCAATAACAACGGCTTGTTTGCGCAAAATATTTTTGCCGAAAAACTCGCGCAATTTCCGAATACCTTTTACGCGAAATGATGAAAAATTCGCGCAATAATGTCCATGTTAAGCAGGCATTTATGTCCACCCCGCTTTAGAGTGAGTTCAGTTGCAAAAAAGCGCACCAGAAAAATTTCATTAGGCCGCGACAACACAGAAACAACGATCCTTTGTCCCATATATTGACTGAGATTGATTGTCAGTCGGCATGTGCTAAACGAGTTGCACGACGAAATAAAAGCAAATGTTCGCAACCCCTGTCGACATCCGTCACGAACACGGATCGTTTTATTGAACTCCACTACGACCATATTAACTTTTGGTTACGTTGTGTTTATTTGCCTCAAACGATTCTTCTGTCCCACACCTATATGAAACGGAATGAGAAAGTTTTAATGTCGCTAAATAAACATTTTCGTTCCGACTTTCTGAGTTTATAAAATGTTGTTTTATTTGCGGAATCGTTTCCTTTTATAGAACACGTATTTCGATAAAAATATATTTTCGCTGTAGGTACTTAATAGTATTTTTGCTGTCTTATCGAATACATCCGAGCGCTCTTTTGTCACTACAAAGACGAAATCTTTTCCCAGGAGCTGAATACCATCACCGGAACCTTGTATTTATTTTAAAATTGGTATCATTAGGTGCGTTCTTGGCTTACTTCTAAGATAACAAGCATTGTTGAAAGTCTCTCGAGCTTCCGACCCTTTTCTCACTTTGACAAGTCACCCGTAAAGATTGCTTAGATCCCTAGTGACTGGCCCTTAACTTGAAACAGCCTTATCGTCGAGATAGGATTAATTGCGGAAACAGAGAGACGATAACGAGCGAGTTATAACTAGCCGAGCTTTGAGCGCGTCCGAAGATTTCAGTTTTGTTAGAGCGATTGTCTCGGAGCGGTTTTACGGCATTGTAATCCGCCCCGTCGTTATGGGAATAAATAATTTAGCTGTCAGCAGATAGAGTGTTGATAGGTGCACAACGACTCAGGGGTCATTGTCCTCTATTGTTGTCGAGCCGCCGTAATTAATTTTGTAGTTGAGATACTTCAAAGTAAAAGATTTTTTGGTGATGACATTTTCAAGAGCTTGTAAAGGGTTCCAACGAAATTTCTAACAGCAACATTTTAAGGTAGAGCATAATTAATGTAACACAAACCGAGACAACAACACTAAACGTAAGTTTGTTAACGAAATAGCCAACAACGCTTTAATTACCAAACTTTTTATTCAAACAGCGCAAATAACTGTAACATTAAACGTAACTTTGTGAATAAAATTGTCTTTGATAAAATGCAGATAAGCGAATTTATGGTACTGTATTATGTTGGTCTATGAACGAATTTTGCTGAGTCACTTTACTTTTTAATTAATGAGGACGGACTCCCTGAGTGAATTGAATGAAACTGAGTAATACTGAGGGAAGTGCTTAGCGTGACGTGTGACGTGTCAATATTAGCTTTATAACTGTGCAATTACGAAATTGTTTTCTATTGAGTAATACAGTTAATAGTAGATATCAATGTGATATTGAATAATTACTTTGATAGAAAACAATGATTGTCCATTTTAATACTTTTTTTTCAAATACTTATTCGTCATGCAACACGGAAAGAAGGTAATTATTTTAACTGTGCTTGGGACTAGGACAAAAAATAAATAAATAAAAAGTCAAAGTGAAAGTCAATGGCCATGTCATTAATTTATTAAATGATAAAGGAGTATTTTACGCGGAGTATGTATAATATCAAGCCTACGCTTCTATATTTAGTACATCAGAACCGATAACGCGTCTATGGCGCGTTTGAACGCGTTTTTAAGACGTTCATTTTCGCTCGTGTAAACAGAGCTTTAGCTAAGTGGGCCTCCAGTCGAAATATTAATATAACTTTCGCAACACCCTTATAAATAAACTAACTCGATTTGGATTTTGTTGATAAATTAATTATATCGGCTACTTTCAATATTGATTGGTAAATTTTGTAAATAAATTTCGCTTGCGTTCAAAATAATGTTATTAAAGGCTGTTGAAATGTATATTTATTGATTGATTTTAACGTCAAGTATAACAAACTATGTTGTTTTAGTATTCAATAGTTTATTTGCCATTCGCTTTTATGTTTATTTGTTACACAACTGTTTTTGTTATGCTAATTTACATCTAATGTCCTATATGAAATATATAATTGTTAGATGATTTTTAGAGAAGGGCTCCTCTTTATCATTTTCATAGAACGAACGAAACACCCATATTTCAAGTTTATTAGCATTTCAACATGTCAATAGAACATGCTTTTATATCTCAGTATACAGTACAGAAACATTTACTCAGCAACATCATCTGTTAACACAGAGATAAGAATAATATTCACAAAACAACGAAATGCAACACTCCATGCTGCCTTCACACAGCCAAGCACTAGCCGAACAACACGATCTAAATGAGGCTTCATTAGGAAAATGACACCACTTATACCGAGCTAGCAACACTGTCTCCTAAATTATAATACATACTGTTACATGCATTTACTAGCGTCGACTCTCTTACTCGACTCGCCGCAATCGTCGACCGCATGTAAACAACCCTCTATACGGGGTGGGTTTTGTTCAGCAACATTAACAAGAGCTCGTTGGTCTAATAAGGATTCCCAACTAATGTAATTTTAAATTCTTGTTTGGATTATCTTCTTACCTTTATTAAGTGGGAGGGTTCGGTACATTTACTTTTTGTACTTAATTATTCTGATAAGTATAACGGGGTGAAGAGACACAAATATCGTGCGGTCATTTTGCGGTTTAAGATAATTTGTTGATTTAATAAGATAAATGTTACAAAAATGTCCTAAAGATGATCTAGTAACTATCCATTTGGACTGCAAGGTTGGCGCGGTGGCTGGGTGATCTGCCGCGTAATGTATACCAGATGGATCCCACACGGAATAACTCTTTGGGTCGGACGGTCAAATTGTTGTATTGCACCCACAACACAAGAAAAATATCTAGTGTGGGGCTATTCTTAAAAAAAAAAAAAAACACTAAAGCTTATTCGTATTAGCAACAACTACAGGGTCTGTTTTCTGACTCAGTTTCTCATGATCTACATTGTGATCCTAATCTCAACTCATCATAATGGAACTAACTTTACAAACTACTAATCTAAAATTACACTATTACACACAATAATTCGTAATTTAAACCCAAATAAAATTATATAATCAACGCACATACCTACTTATTGACCAATCGGCGCACATTATTGCAAATATGGATAATGTTATTGTATAATTAAACGGGCGACCCGGCAACTGAATGTTGAAAACACCAACATTATTATAATGAAAACAAAATTACCAATATATCTGTATATTACCACATATATAGAAATATACAATATAACAAATAGAGTTTTAACTGCACTGTAAGCGCGGTGGCTGGGCAGTTGCCCTGCTGCAGTGCAACGTGTATGTTCGTTTCCCACACGTAGCAGCTCTTTGTGTGATCCACAAATTGTTGTTTCGGGTCTTGGTGTCCTGTGTATGTGAACTTGTATGTTTGTAAACGCACCTACGACACAGAAGAAAATACTAGTGTGGAGCAAGGTTTTTTAGATACATTAAAATTACCATGTAATTCATAAAAAAATGTTACAAACATACTGAAAAAATATAAAAAAGATTTAAACCCTAAACCTAAACATTCTGTTACCTAAAATTAAAACATACATTACGTAGATTTTTTAAAGTTTACTACCAACAAATTAAGGCTCTTTTTCACCTACATACATTTCTATTACCACGATTTCTACTGCCTAAACAACCCTTTAAACCAGGCACACTGAATTCACATTCAGTGAAATGACAACATTGTGGTATGTCATAGTCATAACAATCATAGTCATAGTGCTATGACAAGAGATTAGTGAGGGTAAACTCGTATTTATAGGGATGTGTAATTCATTAAATTGTTTAATTTTGTAAAGTGTTACATTGATGTTGGTCATTGCGGTAAGCGCATATTTATTTGTATTTAGTTTAGGCTTTTAGTGTATTTTCTTTTTGGCTAAGACAACAATGGATGGTTAATATGGATAGTTAATGGTACTTTGCCATGATCATAACTATACCATACACGGCCTCACAGAAAATCGAAGTAATAACTTTACTTTTAATCGAATCGCATGCATAGGTACCTACCTAATGCAGCCAAGATTAAAAGTCAAGTCTCAATCTAACAGTGTATTAAAATGGGTTGTTGATATTAATGTTTTTTTGATAATTTTTTTATGGGATAATTTTTTGTGTTGTTACATTCTGTATTGCCATATTTTAGACAGTTCGACTGCCATCGTTCCTACTAACCTCACAAAAGCTGACACGACAATCTCGGAAAGACATGATGTCAAACTGTTCGACATTGGAATACTCCGTAACAAATGTCATACATTCGACATTTTCAGGAACAAAAAATATACGTAGAAGTGGTTGTAGGTACGTAGATGGCTAGCAGCTCGAAGTTTCCAGATTACTTTTGAAAAAAACACAGAAAATTCCGAATAAAACTAATTTTAAGGCAACCTAAATCTTATGACGTTATCTAAATCCGTTCTACTTACAACGACGTATATACCTATTATTAAATTAATTTATAATTAGAAACAATTAATCATCAGTTCGTTCATAATTTACTGAGACTACCTTCAAAGTATTAATGAGGAAAAATGGAACAAATTCCACTGAAAGAATGTATAATGAAGAATGGAATAAGAATGAAAAATCTGTAAAAATTGTGAGTGATGATAAAATGCGTAAAAAAATAATGAATTTACCTACTGCCATCTATCATCTTCATTAACTCAAAAAGATCTAACTTCACTACTCATAAATAGCAGATCGGTTATATGACAAATGTAATCATTAAAATATCTACTACATGTAAAAAAGCAGTCAGTCTTTCACGACTTTTCTCCATAAAGAGCACCTGTTGAAAGACTAGGCACGTCTCGTTGCCCAATCAACTTAATTGACTTAACACTGCCTGCGAAAATAACCAAAACACAGCTCGTGGGCGCATGAACTTCCCTACAAAACAAATAGCCCAACAATCAAAATTTATAAAAGCTCCTCTATTCAAATGTTACTACATTAGTCCGCATTCATTATTCCGTTCGTTCTGCACGGACAATTTATTACAACGCAAAGCTAAATACACTGCGTTTAGCAAAATCGTATTTCGGCAGTCTCGGAAATGACGGGAGAATTTGCATGGCTGATTGCCGTCCGTTGCTCAATCAAGGATATTTAACAAAATTAACTAATTGAGTGAACGTTCCACCGCGCCGTCCCCTCGACTAACTTACCGACGACAAATTCGCTAGACAACACAAAAGCAATGTATCGAGGAAACTTAATAAGCGATAATAAGTTGATTTCGTGCGGTTCCGTTGTTGCTCGTTGTTCGTTTTTCATTAGATTGGCAGCACTGTGTAATAATATTCTTAAAGGGAATTTTACGAATTTAAACATGGAATTTTTTTAGGGAACGTAAATAGCTGAACAGATTCTTTATTTAAAAAAATAATCAAAATGGCGGTTGTAATGTTACGCTCTATAAACATACTGAATTAGACAAATAAGAACTTTAAACATTAATCCCTCATAATTACGAAGCACAGTAATTAAGTGTCATATTTTTTGTTATATTTGAGTTGTTTTCTCCTGATAACATTTCAGATTACAAAGCCTATTAATTACTCGCCTACAGTCTGGAGTTGTTCCAAACAAACTCTAATTAGGTGATTGAGTTACAAATTCGTTTCTCTCACGGAAACTCCCTAACATTATGTCAAGGCTATTGTTATACGAACACTTTCATTTAATACAATTTCTAAATAACTTTTTAATTTATTGCTTTAATAATTCGTTTCTTTTTCTATAAGATTTTCTTGTAATTTAGCAAGTCTTTGCTAAACGACAACATAGTTACAATACGAAGATAATTATAAAATAAATCGCCTCTCTGTTTCGAAATGCGATCTATCTCATGGGGCCCTGATGACGGAACGTCTTTTTTGTAACATTTCACTCGACCCTTGAGCAAAAACAGGAATCCCAAATCGAGCTTCTGTCGGCAAACGCTAGCAAAAGATTTATATCCTAGATGAATGATTGGTATGTCGATAGGAACCGCTTTGAGCATTTAAGACAAAGGACGTAGAAATTCTGATTTAATATTAAGGTCTAGCTATTTGAATACCATCTATTTCTCGGATTAATTAATGCCTTTCTTTGACTCGAGGAAAGTTGTACAAGAATGGAAATTACAAAGATTCTTTTGTCAAACCTTTGTAGTAATTTGATATTGTTCGTTGGACATGAAATCGGTCATCGTTAGCCATGAAAGGAAAGTGCGTCGGACCTCCTTGTGGTTTTGTGCCGATGACCACAACGGTCTGAGTCAAAGGCACGGTGCCACAACGTATTAATTACACAATCAATCTAATTCTGCGAAGCAGGTGCTTGCACGTCGCACCGGCTTCTTTGAAGCTCAATGACAATTTCCAGATACGATGACACCTCAAGTTGTTTACGATTATCAGGTACTATTCCAAACTTACATTTAGACATTATTTTATTATGTTGAAAATGTCACCGAATTGTATGTGCTCTGATTTTAAATTTACCAACGGGTAAAATAAAGTAAATACACAAATTCGTGAACCGCTTGCAACTTGTACAACAGAAATTTTGTAAAAAGATAGGACAGTTACAAGAACAGCATCCGAACGAAACATGCACTGATGAGGTTGCAAGTTGCGTGTCCAAGTACACCACAATAAGGAACCTAAACTAGGCTACTGCCTAAGGCTAGATTGACGGTGAATATAACGGTGTAATATTCATTGGCAGGCCGCGATGTGGTTGATTTATCAATAGCACCACAACACGTATTTGGCTTTGTGATATTTTGTACATACCACAACATGTTGTGGTCTATGTTTCCGCGTAATTTGCATTTTTAAACATTGCGGCTGGCAACAACTGTTCGTTTTGTTATTAATTTATGTTCAAAACCTAGTAGCTGGCTAGGCTGCGCCGAAATAAACAATGTTTTATGCAGAAGTTAGCTTTGATATTGCCGTTCTCCTACATTTACTTCGGAAGGTTAATATTTTTAAAACGTAGTACTTTATTCATCATAACTTGGTCTTAATGCAGCACTGAAATGTACAAATATATTTTACTCCATTTTATAAATATGTAATTTGTAATTAATTTACCCAGTTTGTATTATCTGAATGCCACAGTAACGCCATGAAAAGCTCATTAAAACTGGAGCCCGCCATTAAGGGCATTCAAAATAATTAGTAATATCTTTAATTTCCTTACTTTTTCGTGTCTCATTTACATGCCAATCACTCTTCATTAACTCATGAAGTAGTTCCACTTATAATGAACATCTTACTTATAAATCTTAGAGCACTTAGTTCCAAAATCTTGTGATTCATCAATTCAGTCTTTCTTGACATGAAACGTTTAATCCCAACCGGCTAAGAACAGGTTATTAAGTACTAAAACCTTAAGTAAAGGCACTTGAGCCCCATCATCGAGGCATTATGTAACTTGACTAATTTCACAATTAATTCAACCCGGGTCGGTAAAGCCACAACTATATCCAAGTTGCTTGAGGTCTACTTGTAGAATAGAATGAATATTTTAACGGATCCAAAGCTTTTGTGACGCTATTTTGCGTAGATGAAGTAATGAAATAATTTCGGTTTACTTATTTTATAATTAGTTGAAGTCTCTTTCGCTTTTTAGTGGTTAAACAAATTGGCTTTGTGGCCTTATTTCTAGTAATGAGAATGAGTGATGTCATCATGTTTATGTAACATTTTTTGAAACGTAAGTTTCAGCCACAAAAAACTGGTTATAATTTCTCATACAGTTTTTTGCACCGATATAAACTCACCCATATATACAACCACAACATAGGCAATTAAATAGTTAATACTTATTAGATACTAAATAAGTAACTCATTAATTGCCTATTAAATTATTTTTACTAGCTTCTGCCAGCGGCTTCGCTCGCATACCAGTAGAGTAGCCTATGTGTTAGACCATAATCCACCCTAGTTCCAAATTTCATACCGATTCCTTCAATCATTTTGACGTAATTAAGACTAACAAACATCCATACTGAGAACCTTTCGCATTTATAACATTAGTAGGATAATACAACACGAGTGGAAGAACATGGTTACACAGAATCTATAAAGTGAGCTTTAAACTTAATGACTTGTTCTAAGTAAAAATAAAATAAAATCGGAAATTAATTCTAGAAAATGATCCCTGTTTAACACTCGATAAAAGATAGAGATTAAATGATTCAATTACAAATCTTGTTCTCTGCATTTAGTGTCTCGTTAAACGTTAATGTCATTTTGCATTGCAGAACTAGGTGGAATAGATTACATTCTATATGTGAATAAAAAATCATTGGAATTGGAAACGTCTCCTTTAGGCCTTGTACAGACGTTCGATTTTCATCGGTCATGGAATTGTGTCCGACAACTGTCGATTCCTCCCGGTAACAAAGTTCGGTTTCTACCGACTCATCGCACCCGTCCTGCATTAATGCGTGCTCACTCGTATGTTTTATCCTTTTATCCGATTCACGCTTGCGGTTGTAGCTTCAGTTCGGGTGTTAGCCTTTTCATCGATTGTTGTGTGACTGAGCAATACTGAACTAATAGTCAGTAGTAACTTACTTTTATTACATTTCCTCCAGTATAAACTTAATAATATCGTCTGATCTTTAAGAAAAGGAAAAGATAATATCGTAACTTCTTACGAAGACTAATAATGTCGATCGCCTGCGATCGCCCTACATGTCCAGAATCTCAATGCGCGGATAGGCTGGGTACAGTCGTGGCGTTTTGTTCTATTTCGCACGCGTCGTTTAATGTGCGCCTAACAATCACTTGCAGGCTAGGCACTCGGTGATTTGTTCCTTCTGCAGTGGATGCAGAACTTGAACTAAGCTATTAGTTTACTTTCATCTTATTAGAAATATATTGAAAAAACTTTTGTTTATTATACAATAAAAGTAAAATCAGTTTCCAACAATCTACCTTAATAAATATTTCTTGATCACTAATGAATAGGACTTGTTTTTCCACGAAATTTAGTGAAGTGGAAACAGATTTCAATCACAAAACTTTGTATAAAAGATAAACTTTCTAGAATCAGTTCTAAGAAACGTGTTTGATAGAAATCTCGAAATAAAATGAACAATTACATTGTCTCGACACCTTTTGTTACCACTGTGGATGTCCAGAGTACAGGAAACAATTTTATTTGCTCCAACTAGCGATGCGGTGACATTTTTCTTTTCTATTTTGTGCGTTTCGCGTGCGTTGCGTGCTTCGTCGTCGACATTGAATGAATACGTCTTTTACTTCATTTTTGTACAGTTTAGATTAATGTTCCTTACGTCTATATGTCCGTCTGTTGTACAAGAGATAGCGAAGTGAAATATCGTAGGTCTAAGAAAGGGTCGCTTTGATTTCTGAGTGGACGTTGAACAATGATATCTTATTTTGTTCTATTGTGATAGTGTTATGTACAAGAAAAGAGCTATCAATTAAGACATGTAGAAGGACTGAAAAACAAGTCATAAATATAATTTCTTTGTATATCACACTAAACTTAATGTCGTTTTTTTCTCATATTCTTGGTTATATCATTTCATAATAACTGAATAAAGTCAAGCATTAATTAATATTGTATCCACCACGAAAAGAAACACGCGAAAATAAATTTGATAATTTACACTACATTTTTGTCGAACATAGTTGGATAATTTTAAACAACTGAACATTTGTTCCCAACTCCGATGTCGCTGGGGTTAAGTGCTCTTTGAAAACACGAAGCATCTATTCAAGAGAATCCGATAGATACTTCTCGGTTTCAATAGCTGCATCATTATTGGTACCGAATCGATTCAGTTTTCGTAATGCAAGCTTTAAATTGATTGCTTGTGTTTGTTTTAAAAAATAGAAATAAGAATAGTATTGGTAATGTGGAACTTCTTTATTGGTTATGGTTATTGGTTATGGTCTCAATGTTGTTGGTTTCAATTGGTGAGTCAAAAATCTATAGAGGTTTTTTTAATAAAAAAATCCTCATGTCGTATTTTTTATGTTTTTTGAAAGCGGTAGCATGATACAAACTAAATCTGTTACTGGTATGATACGAAAAATATTGACATATCCAAATAACTCACCAGACAATTTCAACAAGTTTTCGTCGGCACAAGATCGAAGCACTCATGTTTCTCAGCGTTACCTTAATCAAAAAATAAGTGAAATAATTTAAACGCTCCCTAAGGACACTCGTCAAAGCAAAGCTACTGAATGGGAATAATGGAGAATACTCGACGGCCCATAGCCGGGGAAAGGAGTGCTTATTTCTGTTTTTATATTTCATTATTGGCCCTCTCATCTCATATTGCACTCCATTCGGATTCATAGAGGCCGCTATAAAAGATTGAAACGCGAGAGGGGCATTTGAATGGCGTAATTGCAAGTGCACTTTTTTTTTAATTCAATTCCTGGCGGCTTGGTAAAGCTGGAATGCACTTCATTGATATCGGTTTAAAGTAATGAGTTTTTTTTTTCATAATTTAGTCCTCCCCTTTGTTTATTTCGGAACAAATTGTGTTCAACTTCTGCGGTTGGATCACAGGATTTTATGGGAAAGCATTTTAATAACGACAATGTTCGGGAACTGCAACAAATGCTGTGTTTTTAGTAATTACATAATAATATTTATTTATTATTTAACATACTTTCTACATTACAATAAAAGTGTGGGAGAGTCATGCTTCGGCACTAATATGCTGTCTCGACCGGAGTAGTACCAGGGCTTCACAGAAAACCGACGTGATATAACGCTTATGCTGTCGTTATGTGAGCGAGGTTACCGGAGGCCCAATTACCCCCAGTCTTCCCAATCCCCGATTCCCCAACAACCCTTAAATTCCTAACGCCCAAAAGCCGGCAACGCACTTAAAACGCTTCCGGTGTTTCTGGTGTCCATGGGCGGCAGCGATTGTTTACCATCAGGTGATCTGCCAGCACGTTTACCGGCTTATTCAAAAAAATATATAATTATTATCTACGTAAATATCTGTGATTAATCCTTAATAACGTTAAATAAAAAAATCAACTTATTTATGTTATGTCTATACGATTTATTTTCATTCGATGCTTTTTGAAAACCGTTAGCTGTTTTGTATTTTATGAGAATGGCTTTCGCTACCGGATTACAGGTTTTATGGAATCGGGCAAAAATGTGTTCGGCTTAGGATTTAAACCCCTTTTTGCCATGCAGTAACTTTTATAGGGTATTAGTGTGAATTTAATTTCAACTCATTGTAAATGGTTCAAATGTGTTTAATTCTCTTTTGCTCTTAATATTTATTGGGCATAAAATTTGGAAAATTCCAGTTGATCAAATTAAGACAATAATATGTACCTAAACAAAAATGAAAAGACCTATTATTCAAGGTATAGTTCAAAACTATCTTTCTTCTTTATTGAAGATGGATAATTAGGTGATGTACTGTATATAATATGTTGATTTTATTAAAACAAAAAAACTCACGATGCTACTGACTAATAATCCTTTTTTTTAACTGCGATATTACTGACTTGTAACGACAGTAGAATAAAATGATGTGAAAAGGTTAAAAAATAGTCTTACTGTCTCTTTAGATATAAACTAATTTGACAAGTAAATAAATCAGTGTTAAATCCTTGGCTAGATAACCTATTATTTTCTAAGTACAATTAAGAACCAAAATACTATTAGCCTGTAAGGTTTTTTCCAGGAGATGACGAGGAAAATGAGCAATTACACGACGGCGGTGGCTCGACTCAAACGCCTAATGAAATTTAGAGTATGCCGAATGGAAACAGAAAGACGTAGAAAGGAGTTTCTAAACATTTTTGCGTTTCTTAGGTTATGTAGTAAGAAAATTGTGAAAAGTAAGGAAATTAATTTCTTATGAAGTAAGGAAATAGTAATTCTAACTCATTTTAAGAAACCATAGTTTTCTGTTATCTACTTCTAAAAATGTAATATGTCGCTAAATAACACAAAGTTGTGATAATCACGTCACCTACTTAATGTAGGCAATTATTGATATGTTATAACTTACTAACTATTACAATATTTTTAGGAGGTATAAAAGCAGATAGATCACCTAATGGTAAGCGATGCGCCGCCCGTAGACACCTATAATTACTCAGTCCTAAAAAAGAAATTATTTCATAACTTTAAAATTTGACTACTTTCTGACTACACCATCCATCTTTTTAGGTTAAACCCCTCCACACCACTCAATGTCTTCACATCTTCATACCATCAGCTAGCAACTCTAGAATTCAGGAGCACGGAAAATTATCCTTAAATACAATTAAAGTGTAAAGCAATTTATTTTAATTTTAAACCACGTCTACCCGCCATCTTGGGAGAGGCTTTAGACCCTAATAACTGGTAATATTCAAAGTTCGGATAACATATATTACTATTACGATATAAGCTGCTTAATATAATAATAATTTGCTATAATAATATACATTTTTCAAACATAAAGTGTCGAGAATAGCTATAAAGATATCGGATTAACTTCAACGCTTTGGTCAACAAGCCGCATGAGTCAATTATGATAATCCCGATTGTAATTTCGTTCGTATTTAATTAACACTTCAATGCTAATAAATAATAAATGACGAATCGATTCGCAAATGAATTTAGCGTCCCCTCAGGAGTTGGTTCGGTCATCAATCATAACCTATTAGGTACATAGTTGTGTGCAGATTAGAACGATATTTGTGGAAGAATGGGTCACAGAGTAGGGAAGTTCCATACAAGAACATTGACTAACTGAATGTTTCTATGCTTATAATTTTCTGTTTTAGTTTACGTGGCCTATGGCTGACTAGAATGTATCGTTGTGTGTAAGCTCACTGACACAGTTTGCTCCAATTGGTAGCATTCAACAAAGAGAAGGAAACGATTAACTGCACACAATATTGAGGGTGAAAATGCATCTTTATATTTTGTCACGATGATTTATGACGTTCTAATAATTTTAGGGTGGCAAATTATATTGATAGGCATTATAGTCTGGGGATTAATATTGAAGTTTGGTTCATCTATTTTAACCAAATGAAGTTTACTGTAAAAGAGCATGCAATATTAAGTCCTATGTCATCTCCAGGCGTTTTCATTTTCTGAACCTTTTAATATTTTATATTTTATCACAGAAAAAAATCTTAATAACAGTTTCGTGAAAAAAACAAGAAATAACTAGATATTTCGCCACTAAACAAAATGCAAACTTGGAAGGGCAGCAATGTGGTATTATCCAAGAGGAATTTCATTACGATGACAATGTTGGCAAGTTCAATTTTCTTGCGAGATAACGAACGTGGCTGAGATTGTTTCAAGTTTCTAAGTTGAGGCCACTTTGACCCCTGGCCCGTGAACATTGCAAACATTCTCATTAGACGTCCACAAAGAACAGTTTTGTTTAAAAGAAAAATAAAAACACAAGTGAATATTTAAATGTTTTCAGATTAAAAACGTTTTGTGTGCTACGGGTTTTTATTTGCGTCAACAGCGGCTCTTTTGGATACCGTTTGTAACTCCGAAATTATTTCTCCAGGAAAACAGGTTTGGGAAAGTGCTTGCGTTGTCAATCAATTAAGGACGCTTTTTCGTTTAATTCGTAGCTTTTTGTTAAAATGTTTTTAGCATACATCATTAACGCCACAATTATTTAAATTCCAGTGCGTGTTTAAATGGCTGAATAAATTCTGTTTGTCGGTGTATGTAAGTAAGTAGATATTTATAAAAGTATTTGTGTTTTTTTATTGTTTTCCTGTAAAAAGTAATAAAGTATCTCTTGCTATGACTCGCATAAATTACTGCAAATACACATCATATTTATACGAGACTCATTTATGTTAAGTACCTTATTTATTTATAAGTTATAATACATACTGAAATGTGGGTGTTACTTTGCGACACAAATTTTTATTTACTTAGTTTAAAAGTACACATTATATAATTACCTACATCATCTTTGACACATACCAATCACAGTTACCTCAACAACACAGCCTAAACACATAAACACAATATGGACACGGTACGTACACATTAGCACAAACATGGCTGGCCGGAATTCCATGCCGTGCCATTATAATTGCATTAATTCCTCGGCACACTAATTACAATAGCTGTTAAATCATTGTCCACACAAATTGCTTCGACCACAGAAATCGCTTAAAGTAACAAGAGCACTATTTGACTGTGATGTGATATGACGATATTTGTGGCTAATGTGCGCTAATAAAGTAAAAGTTGGTAGTTTTTTTGTATGTTGTAATTGAGGACAATATTTTTAGTTAATAACTTGCTCCACAAACTCTGTATTTTTGCTAAGCGTTATTGTAAATCAAAATAAAATTGTATCGAGTATAACTTCAATTTCAAATCCTTTACAGCATAATCCCCACACTAGGATTTTCTTCTGTATTGTGGGTGTGTTTACAAACATACAAGTTCCCATACACGTAACATTCAGACCCGAAGCAATAAGTTGTGGATCACACAAAGAATTGCTTCGTGCGAGAATCGAACCGCCGGTTGCCCAGCCACCACGCTATCCGTGGAGTCAATTACTGTTTTGGCCGTTACTCCAGCAATCCAACCAATGAAACAGTACAAAATATCGTTTATTTAGTAGGTAATCTTCTTTACACAAAGCAATATCACAACCGTAAATATAAAGCGTAGTAAATTTTTAAATAATAAGAGCGCACTGAAAAACTGGCTGGGATATAGCTATTTTTATTGTGAAAAAAGGTTTCATTCCGGTGTTGCTATTTTTTCAAAGCAAAACGGGCTTTGGTTGCAGTATAGCCGTGTTTTGAAGCTGTAACACGAATGATATTCGCTTACTATATGGGCTCCAGCAGGTTTCATTTGTTTTAAATCCAAATACAAATGAATTTATGCTATGGAATTTTTTCTACGTTCTATTTGTAGAATTGTATCAAATATTTTAAGCCAGGACTATTCTTTTTTCGAATTTCTGATATTTTCGTTATTTAGTTGTAAATAAAAATACTAAGTTACTATTTTCTGGAGCTGCAAACTACCTAGCAGGTTTATCAGGGCTCCGGCTAAAAGAACAGGAGTAGGAACGGGTTGGTTTTTAGTCAGTAAGAGTCTAACACTCCCTCTCGTCGAGAAGTCATTGGATGATTTTCCCCCTACAGAAAACGTATTTATTTTAATAACGGTTTGTAATATATAATCCTTAGTACCGACTGTCATAATCATAGCTCTATAGTTGTTTTTATTGTAAGACAATTCTTACGATAAAAAGTATAAATGCTGGTAATATTTTAATTGGATAAATTCTACCAAAACCTGGCATAATGATAATATATTATAAAGTTTACAAAACTAATACCAATACAGCCATTAAATAAACATGTTCGACTTCATTCTTACATTCAGTAGCAACGTTTATTTAGTCGTCGAACCGCTTGATATATTCTTGTTATAAACTCTACATAAATAGCTAATGCATGAATGTAAATCATGAACTTACCTACGTATTGTCCAGAAGGCCAATATTGGAAAAGCACTCGACTATGCGCTAACGAGATGCGAAGTCTAATGAACTTGAAATCCTGCGCTTCCATTTTGTATAATGGACATAAACGTGGAACTACGAATGGCTAATCGAAACACCAATCAAAATATCGCTTTTTTTAACCTTTAGCTCAGAAAAATAAAAACAATTATAATTATACTATAAAGTAATTTAGACTCGCCCATTATAGAATTATTCTCGTTAAATTTACAATGCAGAATATTTCAGTAAATAAAAGCATAAAGTGTGATTATTGTGACGGAATTTCTGCAGCTATTCGAGCTTGTTACCTCATTAGAGATAATTCTATGATGGGCCCGTGGTCATATAAACACAGATTTATAAGGGCTACTCGTGTTAAGTGGCAGCACTTTTTGATCCAATTTAAATCAAATTATAAAAGATACGTACCAAGTAAATATGATAGAACTGAGTTCCTTAGATATTTTCGTCCATTTCTGACAGTTACGACTATTAAAATAGTGATTTTTGATACCCAATAAAAACATACAACTTGAGGGCATTTCAGCCACTAAATATTGAAACTGGATTCTCTTACTCAGCAATGAGGCTCACGACCAATTAATGAAGAAGGTAAATCTACCCTTAATAATTTATTCCTAGTCTTCCTATCTAGTTCTAATCTTATATTCTTCCACATCAAATATGGCCTCTTTTCTTGGACTCTAGAGTTGATGACATGCATGGGCAACTGCCTACAATAATAATCTAGGCTCACGGATGTACATTTATTTAGCTTGGTTGACCGTTTCGCCTTGATAGTCCGGTCTGTAAGCATAATTACGTTAAATATACTAGCATTACGACTATGTAATTGAGGCAGAGCTTAATTTCATACTTTTTATAGCTTATTATATGCATACACAATATTTATGTTAAGGGTCAGATTTTTTATGAATACATAACAACAAGGTTTGCACTAAAAATAAGAAATATTTTGAAATATATTAATGGCAATAATTGTGAAAAATAAATTTTGGATTCTGCTTATTGGACTGCTTACTCTTGTTTTCAAATACTGAAAAATATTGTTAGGTACTTTGTAACTAACTACTGAAAATAAAGAATGAAATACTGAAAATCACTACGAAAATTACCAGATCCATAACCCATAGAACAATCCTTTTCTTTCTCATTCCCACATTCGCAACTCCATGTACTATTTCATCAATTGTGATGACGCGTTCCGATGTGCTTTTCGTACAACGTAAGCCCCGCAATGCGTTTGCGGGAATGAGTTGCTGTTTGTAAGCAGGATTATACGGTTAAAACGTCCGATGGTTACTCTGATATTGACGAAACGCCAACATTTTATATACCACCAGATTATGGCCGTTCGTGTGCCAAAAACATAATGTGATAATTAATATTCATTTACTTAATAGGTTTATGCTTGATTGTCGTGATTGGTATGGTAAAGCCTATTTGATGTTGTGTTGTATTCGTATAGATGTGCTTTGGAAATTTAATCGTTCAATCACTATATTTGCCATGGTGTAGTTTTATGTGTATTCTTAATTGTATCAAATGTTTAAGTGAAGAATTAATTTGATTGACACAGTTAAAATGCAAAGACGTTATTAATATAAAGTGGTTAAACCGAGTATTTATGTATTTAAAATGTCTTTCCATATCAAATAGATGTAAAATTTTTAAACCAAAACTGCAACCAGAAGTATTACAATTTCACTCATAATAAACGTCAAGCACACAATATTCCATACCGTCACCTCATCGCAGCTCAAAGCACCATTTACACCTCGTAACTCCAAACTATGCTAAGGACAGTAGCATGCATTATTCAGACAAGTTTCACAAAGAGAATGTTCAACAACTAAACAAGATGGTACTAATCATATTAACCTGTACCCTTAGTATGAGTTTACATTACGTTTAAACGAGAGCGTGTTCGGCGCTCTGATTGGCCCGCTCGAATGAACCAACCAATCAGAGCACCGAACGCGCTCTCGTTTCGTTTTCGTTCAACAAAATGCAAACTCATACTAAGGGTACTGGTGTACTAAGTAGCCGCCGTTACATCGGAAACTGCCGTCTAAATTGCTCACCAACTGGCTCTTAGCATCGTAAACGTATGTCCAGTAGACGACCCAGCTGCAAGCTTTTAGCTTGATTATGCATTATAAATTATTTTGCTACTAACAAATTCTAGTTTAAATTGTATGGATAGGATAATGTTTTGGATAAAAATTTGGTTGTCCTTTTTATTAGTGTAGGTGGGTAGTGGTTTATTGCTTATTAATTTGATCCAAATACCTTACTCTATGAAGTGAAGCTACATTTTTTTACAAAGTGATCGCTTTACTTAATACTGCTGTTTTTTTAAGGAGGCAAAATCATCAAATGACTTTTCTCGCCTTGGGCTAAGCGAGAGACTCTTACTGACTAAAAACGCCCCGTGTCTTCTCCTGCTTTTCGAACCGGAACCCCGGTAACCCCAGCAATCCGCAGCCTCTTAATACCGCTGATCTGCTGTCTAGTAAGTTAATAAGATTCTTTACGAGACCACTTACACTATAATTAACTAAATTATTAATTTACAGTGAGAACGAGGCCTAACAAAAGCTCTATTCAAACGTATAATAAGTATTATCAGCTACAGCTAGTAAGGAAGCGTTTCGTAACTCCTGACTTAAGTAACTGGTGTCTTAAAGTCGTATATAATTAATTAAAGGAAGTGGGTTACCATGGTGCCATTGGCTCAGGGCAATACCACCTGCTACGAGTATTCTATGGTAAATATGGTCCGTTTTATTTATGGAGGCATTCTGTTAAATAATGTTTCTCAAGCTATTTATTTGTGCGGTTACGTTTCGGAAGAAATTTGCGTGTTCCCAGTTAATTGGGTAATTGTTTATACATCTGGTCGCTTTGCACATTTGTGTTGTTTTTGATACCGTTTTTTGGTAAACATTCTACATGGAAATATTGTAAAGTTATTGGTTGGGAACCACATTAACATACTACTTTGAAATTTGATTTTAATGACGTGTGGTTTATATAGGGAATTGTTATGCAAAATTAAAACTTACAGTGTCATGAACAGGGTGCTTATTTGATTAAAATGTAACTATACACTCAAAGCATTTGGTGCTCAGTGACCATATAGATAATATTACCTACAAACAATACAGTAGTGTCTGCATGAGCGAATTTCAATCACGATAGCCAATCTCAAGGAGACTAGTCCACAATGCAAGAGATATTACAGAGCACAAGTATGTGCGCAAACATAGTGCTAACACAGAACCACTCTCTGCTCAATCTTGCGGATCGATAACTACAACCTGGTCTGAAGATGATGATACAATATCGTAAAATTGATTACTTAACATAAAGGTGATGGCAAAGGGACTACCATAACATTATCTAAGGGATGCCTTTAGAGTATAATGTATCAATGATTTTAACACCCAATTTCGGTATGTGGAAGTCCCGTGTAATAGGGGGTGATCTATTCACTGGCATATTATTACAATGTTCTGTTACTGATAGACGTCCAGTGCTGTTACTGCTATACATCTACTGCTGAACGAGGTGGTGTTTGTTTAAAAGGCTTCATCCAGCGGCTTCTAGGCTAGCTGGTTAAACTTGGAAGCTACCTACATTCAGCATCTTCCTTCCACCTTCATTAGATCACCATCAAGACAATTTGTTAGACATTTTAATTCGCTGGGATACAACCTCCCGTCAAACAAAAATCATTGAAGCTTTTAAAGGAACCTTGTAAAACCTTGACTCTCAGAATGAATGTTTCATTTCCTCAAAATCGTTTATTCCAGTGATCCTTGTTTCACAAAGAAATTACATTACATCGCAAAGTGACCAAAAGGCCCAATATTAATAGAATGTCCTAATCCAAGTATTTTCTATCAGCCTCTAGTTGGGTAAAACCCGATTTTCTGCTTATTATTTTCGGTAAAGGGGAAACTAGTTAGTAACTAGGGACCGTGATAATCAGTATTGTGTCACGTCGGGGCCAATGACCTTTTAGTTTTCCGATTTCGTGTTCTCTTCGTTATTTGCCTTTTATTTATAAGGATTTTGTACCTGACAAAACCCAAAGAAGTTTTTTCTTAGTTTCTAATCTTATCTTGTTTGTTTAAGTTTATAAACCAACCACTAACTATTAACAAACATTCGATCCAGTTTCAAAGATCAAGTCTAGAATTTAATCCGATCTTTAAGACTTAAAATAACTTAGTCTAATTTCTCGGTTGGAAATTCTAAGTTTCTGTAACTACTGAGAAAATTTACGCTTCATAAATAAGTGGCCAACCAGTTTCTAAGATTATAGCTTGCTACATATCAATACAGTGTTAAGTAACATGTTTTCTTTAGATCACTTGAATAGCAACAACAGTTGTATTAATATCAAATCTTCACACCTGGCATCCTTTTCATATACCAGTACAAAAAACCAAACATTGTCAAACCACTCCGTCAACTATAACCCCAGAACATACCAAGAGACGTACTTATAAAGCAATTTCGTCTAACATTCACATCCATTCACTACATCAACTCAGTCAAGATTATGCGGCGTTTTAATAGGTCAGAATTAACATATGAAAGCTTGGGTCACCTCTCCTCTGAAGGATTACGTGTTAATAATGCCTTAGATGTTAATATCTTATGAAGGGTTAAGCTTACGTGTCGGTAATAGGATATTATTCAAGACAGTGTTGAGGACAAAACGGTCTCAGGGCACGTTCTAATTGTGCTTTGACGGTCGGATTTGAAGATATTGCCGGCGTTATTACTGGCGTATGACTATCATGGCACAATGTACCTACGTCAGTTATTGAGGGCAATTATGCGTCTTGAGCGGTTCGGTTTTAAATTTAAATTTATATTGGCACTAAAATTATGATGAGTGATGTGATGATGTCGTTGACACGTGGTTTGAATGCCTATCTGTACAATTACTTAACTGTATAATGTCTTCTGAGAATATAGAAGATTAGATCCACGTCCAGATTCAAATCAGTCCACAGTAACAAAATCTAATTTTGTTATAAGAGATATAAAAAAATCTAATGAAATAATATAACCTCTCAACGAAACCTAATTAAAAGTAAAATGAAAGAACAAGACATCATGCCTAAAGCTGTTTTGTCAAAGGTCGTTCCAGAAAATGTATATTTGAACCGAATAAAACTAGACGGTCCCATTAAAAAACACGAGTTCAGTCCTGTCCTCCTTTGTCGAGAAGTCACGCAACATTTCTCTTTAAAAATCCAGAATATTCTCTTTAATTCCATGTCATTTATCCGCTAGGAGACGAAGAAAGAATTCTAATATAGTTAAGAAAGCAGAGACAGTGAGAGGCAACGAACCCTGATGATAACTAGTTTTATTATGTTGGGGTCACGTCTGGTTAATCTAACTGAAGGTTCTAACTATATGGTTAAGAAAAACGATGAGGTTGTTAACTTGATTGTAAAGGAAATTGCACTTGAGGGTCGTTAAAATGTACTCATAAAGTCTGATGAAAATGTTTTTAATTATAACATAGGTACAGCTGTTGTTGTATAAGCCCCGAAGGGTTGGTAGGGGTTTACTTAAAGTATTTTCACCTTTTGATAGTTAAGTCATGCAAATACTGGCTATTATCTGCAGATGTGCACTTTCAAAGAACAAAAGTTTAATATTGTTGTTAAACATTAGTTTGAATGCAATATATTCTTTTATTTAACGTAGGTATGTTTCTTCATACAACTATCTTGAAACTTATTAATTTCGTTATAGGACGCCCACTCTGCACTCAGTTAGCTGCGTGATATTAGGCATAGGCCACTGGTGTACCATGAAACGAGTCGAGTCAAGATACCTCGTCACCCAGGAAAGTGACTTAGCAATACAATATGTAATGCAGTACAGTTTTCCTTTTTAGCGATTCCTAATAAAAGAAAACGTGTATGTAATTCAGTACAGTTTTCCTTGTTAGCGATGCTATATATAATTCAATACAGTTTTCCATACTGTCATATATACTCATTTTATTCATAACCTACCATGAAACTAAAAAGGAGGCATCTAATAAAATATTCAATAACAACTTTCTAGAACCTCTTGTGTATTTCAATATCATGCTTGCATAATCCCTGCACTTTGCAGACAAAGGTGTCATCAAGTCTCCACGTATCCTGTGGGTGATCAGAAATGCATAATCGAATGTCAATCATTGTAATGAACGCTCGGAAATCGCTAACAGTAGCAGCTATGCGCTTGTGTGCTTCAACTTGACAGCCCGCGATACATACGAGTAACAGTGTTTGCAGGCAATTATTATTATGGGTTTTCATATTATAATGTTGTTGTTATTAAAATATTGAAATGATATTATGTCGAAATAATGCTACAAAGTGTGCGTTGAATGAGAAATGATGACACTGTATAATTTAAGTAAAGTGTTCGGAAAAATTACAGACGAATAAAGAATAGCGATAGTGAGGCGAAAAGTCAAAATATGATCAGAAATAGTTTGAAGTGGTTAGTAGAAGCATTACTCTGTTATAGATCAGCGAGCCAATTGCTTACTTAACTCTGAGCTATCCACAGCAATACTGAGTTTTCTTTTATTAGGAATCTAATTCTGTACGAGTTAGCTTTACGTTTAGAGTAATCGAAACGAGAGCGCGTTCGGCGCTTTGATTAGCCGGCTCGTATAAATCAACCAATTGAGTATAATAGTAAACTAAGATTACTGCTTTGTTCAATCCTGAAATCGAACTCAACAGTTGAGGCAGTTTTTACTTGTAATCCTAATCACTATAATACTAGAAGTTATTACAAAGGTCCTAACCTCAACTTTATTAAAATTAAAAAAATATATTAGTTATATCAACACAAAAGCACAAAGAAATGTCATTATTTCTAAAAAAAAGATTGAATCATTCTTTTTTTACTAACATCAGTAAATTACATTCCCCGCTCGCAATTATTTTATTTTCCATTTAAATTAAAACTATTTACATTTAAACCTGCATTTTATAACCTATTTTTATTTCATGTTCATTTCAAATACTCGATTACATTCAAATTGGATCTTTAATATTGGCATTCAAGATAGGAATCTTCTTGATTATAAAAAGGTAAGTAAATAAAAAGCTAATCCAATTACGTTTTATTTCGCAGAAAGTTCAATAGACAGATTTTTTGCGCAGTCGTAGGCCTGTCTGCAATTTTATAGTTGTAGATGTACCAAATGGCTATCTTGCGGTTGGTGATCAAATTACTTATTTACAGGATTAGAAGAAATACTTAGTAATTAAATTAGTGATTGAGCGGTGTCTAAGTAGAATAGGGTACAAATACCCGTCTTGTAGATTATTTTAATACATTAGACACGTATTTTTTATTTTCGTACGGAAACAAATAGGTACTTTCGACCACAAACAAATAAGTTATCTAAGTATTGTTATATATGACAAAATTAAAAAATACGTGTCCTATTATTTTTTCATTACCTAATTGACGGACTAAATAGATTTTTCATTTTCATACCCTTTAATATAATTGAAACAGAATACAATTTTGAAATAACTAACTTCGTCCAGCAAACATGAGGCAGTACAGATGATACTGATAGCTTCTAAAGAGATTTTTTTATGGGACAAGCTCGTCACAAACTTCCAAAACCACTGCAACTTCTGTAAGCCAGGATTTACAATAGCCATGATAACATCGGAACACTCAAGTCTCAGAGGCATGAATAACTGTCTTGGATCCCGCAACGAAATAACACAAGGAATTTTCTTAAATAACAAATCTCATAAGATTATCAATTAAAATTGTTAGGTGTTAGTTTTATGTAACCATTTTAGTGCCTATTTTACAGTGTTTTTTTTTATAACGACATCCCAAACTTCTGAAATAAGGTAGGCGTGTGGTGTACCCAAAACTTTAGTACGCAATATTCATGCCTTGATTCTTAAAATCCACACGATGTACGTCGTAAAAGCGTACAAGCTTTAATAATTTCATATCTCCTCATATAACACAAAGCGTGCCTTGTAAATTTCTAAAGAAATATTGAAACATCAACGGGGCAAAGTTACGATTCTTTTAACGTATAACATTGTCGTATAATTTTACGACGTAGGAGCGACATACAACATAATGATATGTATAATGTATAGGGTGCTATACAAGATGAAAACATAACTTTTACATCCCGTGATCTATATAAGTGAAATCTACGGTTAACCACGCTGTACCAGGTATATAAGTCAAGTGAAATCAGGCTCCACACCTAAGCTGAAAATCTACCGAAAAAATATAGGCTTAGATTCGCGATTCTAACTTTAGGAGCGGTATAAAAGGTTTACGACGCTCGCATATAAGAATATTTCCTTGGAAGCTTGAAAACAAAAAGTATTCGTTATACATTACAGCGACTCAAAAGCAAAGAAAAACAATTTCATGAGACAAATAAAACAACAGAATAAACAAAGACACAAAGATAATGAACACACAACACAACACTAAAATCTGGGCAAACAAAACTTAATACAGTATGAGAATGATATGTACACACACACATACGTATCACATCTGTGATCTCTGCCCTCAAACCACAGCCACTCCATATGCTCCGAATCTGGGGGCACGGCAGTGCCCCCGCCAAGTCGAGCAAAAAAAAGCGGCACGGCCGTACCATCCTTTTCTCGAAGCAATTCGGGCCTTTTTCGACCCCCTATAATTCGGTTGTGGATAAAGCAAGAAACCTGAATCTTCAGTAACTAATCCGGCATTGTATAAACACGGAATATTTAAAATTTCAGTCAATTTGAACCAGTAGTTTAAGAATGACAACTTGTTAAAGTTTCTAAATTTTGTCACTCACTGACTCACCGATCATCAAAAGTCCAAGGCACTTCTAGCAGACTTAGAAGCTTCATATTTGGAATACATATAGAGTTTAGTGTCTTAATCATGGGAAAACTTAAATATTTTGTAATTTCGGTCCAGTTTTCCAAATACACCAACTGCATCAATAACTTTGTAATCCCATATAAATATATGGGATTACAAAGTTATTTATGCAGTTGGTGGTTGGTGGTGGTTATAATCAAAGCCTCCGAGAAAAGCCCATAGAGACAGGGAGTGGGCTTTGAGAAAAACTGTGGCTGAAGCTCAAGAAGTAGTACCGGAAAAGAAAAAGAGGAAGACTACATATAAAAATAAGAAAATATCATAAGACCTTTAACAAAATTCGTTAGAAGTAGATGGTATCAAAAAGAAAGGCTCTACAAAAAGAAGTGAGATCCCATCAAAAACATCCTGTAAAAAACCCAAGTCTCGCAGCTCAGTCTTTCTACCGTCAAAAGTTGTGAGATCCATGTAATACCAAGTCGGTTAATCTATTTAGTGTCTACTTGAAGGACCTTCTGTCTTAAGTTATTACATAAGTTATTATCATACCAATATTAAAAATATTTAACGTTTTAAACAAATAGATCGACTTGGACATCGCATGAAAACAAAATGAATATTACAATATTATATTAGATTCTTTAGTCTCTCGCGCCTCACGCGATTGAAACTCTCGTTCCTGTTGGTCGCTGGCCCGTCGTGCTGTGTAGTGTGATACATACTAATAATCAAATCAAGCGATGTCCAAGTCGATCTATTTGTTTAAAACGTTAAATATTTTTAATATTGGCATGATAATAACTTATGTAATAACTTAAGACAGAAGGTCCTTCAAGTAGACACTAAATAGATTAACCGACTTGGTATTACATGGATCTCACAACTTTTGACGGTAGAAAGACTGAGCTGCGAGACTTGGGTTTTTTACAGGATGTTTTTGATGGGATAATTTATACTGCGAACCAAACCTGACCTTACCCTTAAGAAATACGACGCTAAAGACGTTCCTAATAAGGGCGCCGATGACCCTTCACTGAGTCGGCTATATCTCGACATTCCCTTTTACGAGGTAGGGGTGTGAAGAATGCCGTCTACCCCGATACAATGGCGGTAAACGTACGGTTTCCCAATTTAACGACGTCCCTAGAAACTAGGATATTGAGATCGTGAAAGACCTGGATCTAAGGGTCGAGGTCGCTTTGTATCTCGCCCAATCTGTTGCTTGTAAAGTTGGGAGTGTTGGGACGCCATTGTTTTCAAATATGTGCCGCGTTGAGATTAATATTGGAAGCAGTGATTGTTGGGTACTCTCAAGTATTTAATATAGTACATACACACCCAGTGACCTGACAAAATTAATACCGCATTTCTTGCTGCGAATGGATGATCGATATACCAATATTCAATATTACGTCGCATATTCGATTTTGCTTAAATTATTTTCGCCATAGAAATTATAAGTGTGTAGCTTTGATTTTTGAAGTTTCATACTGTAAATAGAGCTAAAAGTGTAATATCAAACCACCAGCCGTCGCGGTGAACAAAGCCTTTCTAACGTTTTTGAAAAAAAGTCGAACGTAAAAAATGCCTCCGCCCTGCCTCTGCTCGTTGTCCCGTGAAACGCGCACTTGATAAATCCTAGTAAAATATATCTAGCCTGCCAGTAACTATGTTACTATAATTTTGAATTTAGAATAGTATTTTAAATATGGAATTGTTCATTTCTATTTTCAATTACTCTATTTCAGCGTCAATAAATTGTCACTTATTTTGTGTATTAAAATAATGCTCTTGACGTTTTATAAATTGTTCAAATAATTTCAGAATAATAAAATATTAAGATCGCGTTGCTTGTTACTTTCAAGTAAAACCGAAATGAACACACTTTAAACGCACTAGACATTTTTAAAAGGCTATTTTGAGGCTTAACATTGACGTTTCATTCAGTGGCCAGTTGTAAGAGGTTGAATGAGTAAAACTTAGTGTATGGTAGAAGTTACAAGAGACTAGTATTTCTAAAACAAGATAATACAAATCACGTAATAGTTATTTAAATTAACATTGTCCTCTTTAAGTCGTTATTTAAGTTTTAGAGTCAAAGATACAAGAGATCAACAAAAGCACTGATTATGATACATTTTTTAAAGGATACTTAGATAACAATATTCGAAAATGATGCTCTAGTCGGTCTGGGATTACTTAAATCAAACAGAACAAAGAAGAATACCATTTATTGCGTTATATACGCGAATCATCTACCAGGATTACATAGACAACAGTAAGTCAGTAACTTTAACCAACCACTTAAATGTGAAGCTGTCGAAGTAGCCGCGGTCAGACCCTCGTGTCGAGTGCGGCATTATGAGCGTCTGCTATGTTCAACCCTCGCTCAGATTCCAAATTGAAAATTTAAGAAATGCTCTTTTGTTCACTGCTGTCCTGGTACTCTTGTTGCTTATTAACGGTATGATACTGAAATTAAGGTACTAGGTTATCATGAACAGTGTAGAGTGTGTTTGTTCTTGAATAAAATTTATGTCTGTAAAAGTGTATTGATTTTCATTACGGTAAAATTCGGCGATGCAGTCTATTTTATAGTGATTAACAAGCACATACTATGTTTCTACTGATTTTATTTCATTGCTAATTTACCTATTATTCGAAAATTGTTGATCCATAAGCAACTCCTTACTCATTTTTATAAAAATGAGATCAATAAATTAGGCCTCGTAATATCAGCAAAAAAATCAGTCGACGCCGCTTTTTAGCTCTTAATTTAAAATTTTTACTCCATAGATAATAAAAGTCATTAATTATTCGACGCTAACCTTTTCTTCACTTTTAAATAGGTTCTGCTTAACCTTACGCAACCTAAATGAGCTTCGAAAGTACTTAGAACATTAATAATGTATAAGTAAGACAAAATACAAAAAAGATAAAAAAACTTTGACAAGAATACTACGTAATTAAGCCATACTTAGGGAGCAAGAACACAATTTAGGATCTTAACATTATGACAAACGTTGAAAATAGAATTTTTAATCATAAAATAATAAATTAATAAGTACTTAACGTCGACTTTTCTTTGTTCGCTATTCGCTTGAAACTCTTATAATGTCTAAAAAATGAACAACGCTCGAGGCTCATAGCCTAACATATTAGGTACGTCAGAACGGGATTGTATGAGAAATAAAACATAAATTATTCAACAAAGGCAATGAGCCCACGTTTCATCTTTTCCATTATGTATAAATATTTGGAGAGATACGTTCGTGTTTAACCTTATTCCGTAAATTAACAACGTGTCTAGATTACATGCTATGTCGGCAAATTAATATTTGTAAAATTAATTCATGTACATAACTATAATTTATGTTTCGCGAGCCTCCGTGCAAATGTTTAATTTTTATCAGGCTGTAATTTGAATTCACTCCTGTAACATTATAAAACGTACCTAACATCACATGTTTTCCTTTTATGTAAGATGTTAGAGCATGTTATAAAGACTTATCACCCTTCCCGGAAACATCTATCGGGTTTCTAAGCGACTAATCAAACTGGAACACAGAGAAAGTGACCTACCATTGTAGGATATAAACAATTCACAGCTGAAATAAACACCTCTCCTAAGAATTACGAGAGAGATTCGTAAAATGTTGCAGGCCTCCGTAATAACTCTCTGGTGAAATTAAAATGAGGTCTATACGTTACAAAATAAAGGCTATAATGTACTGTCCATACATATTTTATTGGGTACAAGTTGTGGTTCAAACTAACCTCAACTATTGGATCCAACTTAAAATATGTACGTAGTAAATTAAACAGAGGGACCGTATCATGAATAATTGTAAGGCAACCGACATTGTTTAGTTTAATCAAGGAGCCAACGATTGCCTTGAGTAACCTCGTCTGAACAAACTTCTCAAGTAAATTCAATTAATACTAGGATCAAAACAATAACAGTTTTAGGTAATTATGTTTGTAGTACGATGCTTGCATGTGGCCTCGCCCTAATTTACCTATAATCATGTAATCCGCTGTTAATTAGTATTGTAATTTAGTGATAATATGATTAGATGTTGCGGTGGACATTTTGACGGTTTGCTGTTGTGAATTATGCGAGCAAAGTTCGAGGATTAATGTGCGGATCCGTGACAGTTTTCATGTGATAATCACTGAGCTTTCGTAACTCATTAGTGACATAATAATGAGAAACAAAAACTTATCATGGAAAATGCACGCGATTTATATAGCAGACAACAATCGTTTCAAATGGTTTTGTTGAGCTAGAGCTCTGCTTATCCCACAAAAGGTTACAGTCAACAGAAGATTTTAACATTTACTATTATAGTAGGTATAAGAGCCGGATTCCTACAGCATTTTGTTTGAATTAAAAAAAGAAAACTGCAGCTAGCTTCAAAAGAGCTCTTACCTTCTACAATTAACAACAGACTTGTTAAGAGGAAGATCTTTCTAAAAATATTTAAATGTTCATATTTTTTCTTCATTCTGGTTTGTAAGCACAATCTTTTAAATTATTAAGTTTTATGTTTACCTGAAACGGTAGACAGTATTATTTTTAGAAAGTTAATGACTTGTATGACAATGTATTTCCCTTACAAAAGTGATTAAATCAGTCATATTAAAAAATAGCCACTGCCAACGATTTCGCCCGTGTTCCCATTGGGGTAAAAAGTATCCTATCAGCCGAGTCAGCTCATACACTGTCAGTTTACCTAATTTAATCAAAATCCGTTTAGTAGTTTCATCGTGATTGACGGACAAAAATCCAAACAAACAAACTTTCACTTTTATAATATTTCTAACACTTTTATAACAAATCTTATCCATTAAAATCCATTGTACTTATACTCCTAGGAGATGACGTCATCACTCTTTCTTTATTATTAAGCCGTACGACAAGTGTCACTTTAGGTATAACAGCAATAAAGCTAACAGTTATTCTCAGAGTACAAAGTTTGATACGTTGCGACATAATTTCCTCGACAACAACTCATAACGTGGGTAATGAAAACGTTCTATCGCCCTTCAAGGCTTCAACAAATAGGTGTAGAGGTACTCAAGGGAAATCATAAACAAACACGCTATTGTAGCGAAGTGTGAGCTAAAGTTGCCAACATAAATAATTCTCTATTTTATTTCATAAATAACTACTCTAGAAACACTTCTATTGCCTCCTTGAGGATTAAAGGATTAGATTGTATTTTTTTCTTTCTTATTTCTTTCATTTCGTCGATATTCTCCTGTATATATAGTATTCGTATGTGAAACAGTACCTCCAAATGTAATATTTAAACACTGACAATCATTTTGAAGGAGCTATTTCATATTTATGCAAAAAACAACCACTTATTTATTTATCAAAAACGAAACAGCAATGTGTTTTTATTTGCTGTTTTATAAAAATGTATCGAATTGAAATCGGAGCTCAGTCAAAAATACAGCAATGCAGAATGTACGGTACAACGGCAAAAATCAAATTTTCCTCTCGTTCGCTTTTACGTCAACGAGATCAACAGAGGCACACTGACCTAGCAGGAAAACCCTAACGAGCTTACATTGAAATTAAAAATGTAAAATAAAAAAAAATGTTCAAACTATCCGCTCATTAACTAGGTCTTAACTCAGTCATCGCCAACTCCGCTAATTACGAGAACATCTGTATCACACGCTTGTACATGATACGGGCATTAAGTGCGCCCCATTGTCTGAAGAGCTGTCTCTTGCATCAAATGACTTGTTTTTTATCACTTATTCTTTGTGTCGCGTCTTCCTTACATAGTCAGTAATTTGCGCTCTGAATTCATGTTTTCGTATGTAAAAGGAATTTGCTTTTATTTACTTTTTTCGTGTTTTTGTCATGTTTTGCTGGTGAAGTCTTGTACTTCGTGACATTTACGGATTTGATTGGTTCTATCATTTTGTTTGGGATCGTTTTTGTTGGTATGGAACTCTTTTGTTCACCCTATTGTCTCAAGGGCTTTCATCAACTTTAAGTACCATGCCATGCTCGCAGTTTAGTACTTAGCTCCTGTTTTTAACGTTTGTTCTTTGTGTTTCGTCTGCTTTGGGTACTTAGACTGTAACGTCTACCACGAGTATGTTGTGTCGTTTCACTTTGTTTTTGTTTGAGTTTGGCTTTGTGTTTTATCGATATCAAATGAGTACTTTATATTGTAATATTGTGAGATTGTATGCAGTATGCCATTCGAAGAAAAATCTCATGTAAAAGAAAAACTATATTTCCTTTATTCTATCAAGAGAATCCATAATTACTTTTAGCTAATATAGCTTTAACACCGTCTCCATCGAATTGTTAACTATCGTCTATATAATATCAAAGGACTCTTACCCAGTAACTAACTTGCTCAAATCCCTCCAGAATTCCATAGTATCAAGGACATGTGAGCACATCAGCTCCCAACTTAACGATAACAAACTGGACTTTAAAGTTCGGAAATCATTACTGGGGCCGTAATTTCAACCAACGATACCTGGTTATTTAGTGAATATTGGAAACTTGGGCTTGTATAAACGTTCTCAGAAACATTTATGTGGGTACTAACTTCTAATTTACTTGTATGGGTACCTGAGGTCGAAGTGTTTGCTTAGGTCCTGGGTATTGGCCATAAAATTAAACTGCTATTAGTTCTTGACAAAGTATCGATGTATTTGTACCCGTATATTGGTTTTGGAATACTATAAAGTGCTTCGTTATTTATTCAATCAATCGTTACACAGCCTATATTATGTGCGAAAATAAAAAAAAAATTAACTTATCAGATATTTCTGATATTATGATTATAAAAGAGTAAAACTATTAGACACTAGCTTCCGCCCGCGACTCCGTCCGCGCGGATGTCGGTCTTCGTGTGGAAGTTTTGTTTCTCCATTTTGAGTAACTCTGACAATGATATCTTATAAATATCTATTAGACCCAAATACGGCGAGGCCCATACTAATGAGGGAGATCCCTCTTTTGAGCTACTGCTGTTGAGCTCGCGTTCTGTAGAATAAAACTGAAAAATAAATGCGTGATGCCTGAACATATAGACAGACAGACAAAAAAAATTTAATCCCATATTTGGGTTTGGTATCGATCCAGTAACACCCCCTACTATTTATTCTTTCAATATTTTCAATGTTACAGAATTGACCTTTCTACAGATTTATTATAATATGAATGAATGAATGAATGAGATTGTTATAAACGTAAAAGTAGACAAATATAATCAGAAAGCTCCGAATTGCTAAGCTATCGGGAGTTATACGTGTTATTGTGAGTTAACCATAAGAGATAGACATTTGCTGTCGTGGAATATTTTTTAAACAATTTTAAGGAGAACATTTCCGTCTTACATTATTTCTGTGTAGCTTTAACCATTAAGGCTGCACCTGCGACGGAAGCTTAAAAAATGGAGTAATTTCTCCTGTTTTCCCAACATTTCACTTCACTGCTCTGCTCCTATTGATCGTAGCGTGATGAAAAGTATACTATAACCTGCCCAGGAGTATGAAGAACAATTGTACCAAGTTTCATTGAAATCTGTCAAGTGATTTTTATTTCTATAAAGAACATACAGACAGACAGACAGACAGACAGACAGACAGACAGATTGACAAAAATTTTTCTGATTGCATTTTTGGCGTCAGTATCGATCACTAATCACCCGCTGATAGTTATTTTGGAAATATATTTCATGTACAGAATTGACCTCTCTACAGATTTATTATAAGTATATAGAAGAAGATAGATAACCTAGTGTAGTAGGTCAAATACTGAAAATTAAGGTACTTTCCTCCGTGACGTTACTTTGGAGGCTTAAAATGTTAGTCCCAGTTATCAGGAGAAGATTTATGGCAACCAGTACTCTGCCGCTCGAGCAGTGTAACAGTGATTTTGGCTTGCCATGTCACAAGCGCCTATATTGAGCTACAGTGGTAAAATACATAGACCTATCTGGGCAGTCTAAAGTGACTCAAAGTTAAACTGTTACTCATTATGTTTATATTGTATATGGCATTATGTTCGCCTCTGTACCATTGTTGAGCAATAAGTTTAAATAAATAAATACATCATTTTAATGGGTAACAGTCTAAAGTCTATATATACAATAGGTAAATGATCAAATAATGTATCAGAGATATTGTAAAAAACATTTTTTGAAAAGAGTAACGATGGAGTTTCTTGCTCGTTCTTCTCCATTCGAAGCAACACTTTGGAACGAGCGCCTAGCTTCACTGACAGACAGACTGACGGACAATTCAATTTGACGTTTCAAAAGTGCCTAATTTAGGATTAATTGAAATAAATGATTTGACTTTGACTTTGACTTTGAAAGATACATTGTGATAAAATTTAATGCAGAAGTAACATACTTCAACTAAAATGCATATCTCTATCAGTTCGTATTTGGACAAAACCACAAACCAATACAGGACCAGGACACAGAATACGAGGGTGCCAATTTTTGGACGCGATAGTGCAAAAAAAAGACTTGCAACAGCCATTCCATTGAAGCGCTTGTAAATTAACCGAATTGTGAGTTAAATATCCCCTTAGTCGTTACGTTACGGCCACTCGCGTCCAATTTAAAATTTTTCATGCATCAAATATTTGTATGAATTGTGGTAAATTGACACACGCATTCAAAATACTGTGGTGTATAGAAATTGTTGGTGCGAATGTGGTTTATTTTTGCAAAAAATAATGGGTTGTTGGTGTTCATGAGAATAATATATAACGTTTTAATTACCATTATTAACTTTGATGCCATCATTATTAAATTTTATCGTGATGTCAGTTTCTGTGAAAGTATTGTAATTCATTCTGTGTTGTAACACAGAAAAGTTTGTTACATTACCCAAAGGAGGAAATACCAGCTACGACTAAAGAAATTATTTATAATCTTACATACCTAGGTACATTATAACTGGTATTCCTTTAGCTACTTACAATAAGTTAGGTTACATCATATCAACAGCCTATAAATGGCCACTATACGAGTATTAATAAATACGCTTGATACATGCGGCTGAGCGGTATCAAACTTATAATTAAAAATTATAAGCTCAGGTTTCCTCACGATATTTTCCTTCACCGTTTGACAGTGGTGTCTGAATAATCTACTAATCTTATCTCAAGTTAGATTAACCATATGAAAAATAATTTACCTATTTGAATTAAACATTTTTGAGAATGTAACATAACAAACGATTACAAAAAAAATGCTCCAGATGCTAACATAAAATAGTACAAAATTGCCAAAATAACAATATGGTACCGGATTTATTATAGAGTACTCGGTAGCAGTATTGCTTATATTACTTTTTTTAAGGCCCGCCATTCTAGGCCGATATTAGGTACTTACATAATACACAATATTGTACACAAGCCACGAGTTAGCTATGAATATATGAGTTTGTTATCTAAATTCTGATACTGTTTAGGTATTCTGTGGTAGTGGTATTACCGTTTTTGGAAAAAAGGGCGTACTTAATGTTGTCAATTTTAGTATAGGTATATCCTTAACCTTACCGTAGGTGAGAGAAGTCAATGGATTATTTTCCTCCTTCAAAAAACAACATACTTTTTATTTATATACCGACATTAGTGTGTACTTCAGTTCCATATTTAATTTTTAGTGAACAGGCCACTCCCGTCTTACAGTCACCACCATGGTGTCATAAACCTGGTAAACCAGGGGCTTACTCTTAAACCCAATACCTATCGATCGACATTGATATTGTGATATTTCGTACTCGTTTGCTGTGTAAATCCTATTTTAATAACTACGGTTGGTTGTATAGTTTTGACATTGAATAATTACATAAAGATTAAGATTTTATTGGATTGAAATTGCATTGACATTGAGATTGGTTTCAAGAGTAAGCGCCCTAAACCTTTTTAAGCTGCAATCTCCAATCCAGCAGAGCTTGATACATTTGATCTGAAATCATACATTCACTCAAATATTCTTTCGTAACAAAAGAATAGACTCAATTTCAGCTCATTTGATATATCAAAGATAAAATCAGATGTAATATTTGTATTTCTTTCTATTTTCTTATTTATTTTCTTGTCTGGGCACGTGACTGAGATTATCATTAGCTTTTGTTCGTCTCAATCAATTGACTTCTAATCATATGGATGAGCCGATATGTACCAGTTCATTAGGGAATCAAATCTTGTTTGTTTGATAAAATACTGAATTTATCTTTCGAATTGAACCACGTACATACTTGGGTATAGCATGAATTTTTATTTTCTTAGATAAGATACTGAGACTGATTTGTACCTAATACAGTTTCTAAACCATAATAATATGTCAATAAAGCTCTATTCTCCCACACATTACTAATAACAACTTTCTTTGATATAAAAAGTTACATTCATAAGTAGCTCCTTTATGACAACCATGGACAGTAAACAAAAACGAGAAACCATAAAACAAAACGCCTCCCACATTTCCCTAAAACAAACTTCCCGCGAAAATTAACAATTTAAAAAGCTAAACAGCAATCATGTCGTAAACTCAACGTAAATACTGGCTCAGCTATAAAACGGAAAAGTTATACGGGAGAATTTTAATTACACACACAAGCAAACAACTGACGAAGGTCACAATAAAACGTAATGAATTTTCATCGTCATTAATACTCTGTGGCATTTAGTAGTCATTCGTATTCACACTCACGGATGCCATGTTTGCAAATCTCACGTGTATGTAAAAACAAGGGTGCAGGGTGACGTCATTGGTCCAACGCGCACCCCTCCACTTGCTTCGAGTGCAGTATATGAGTGCACTGACGGTTCAAAGCTTTGTTTCTATGTACTGACTTTCACTATGTTAGATGAGCATGTATTTAGTGGGGCTCGGAAAACTTATGACGGTTTGAGTGCGCTTATACTAGATGGGAATGGAATGTAAACTTTTTATAATTATTATAGTACTTTATGTGTTACTGAGATTGATTTTAGGACAAAGATCATCGTAGAAGATCAAGAGTATTGCCACTATGTACCCGTTGAGCATTCAAAGTTCCTCAACACCAGGTCTTAGTAACACAGTATCCTACAGTAAAATGGTATCAGTTATGCTTCCATTTTACGAACCCCTACTAATAGCCTAACAAAAACAGTGTATCATACATTTTTATAACCCAAATTATTATTTCAACATATTTTTTCCTCTTTATGTTTTCCTAAATGGACCATTTCCACGAATAACTAGAATTTAGGGCTGTTTGGGCTGAATTTCGTTGTTTTAGACAAAAAGCAAAATACCATAGCTGTTTATCTCTTTGGGTAAATCAGAACAAATAGCCTACGGGTAAGTATTTTATGGTGTTCGTATGAAATGATGGCAATACATCACTGGTAAGTGCGGCCCTACAAACCATGGGCCCTTTAAGGCGCCACTGGAATCTCCAATTACATTTGTAAAGGACAAGAATAATGTTATGTGAAGGTAACATATTAAAGGCTTTTTGCTAAGCTGTTTGTTATTGGACTTGACTGCTACTGCTACTTGGTCAAATGGTTGTAAGTAAAAATGCAGGTAGTCTAAAAGTTTATTGTTAGACGCCAAGTTATAAGATTTTATTAAGCTAGAATCACAAAAGCAGCTACATAATTGTTTATGGTTTAGCGGGTAAACAAGCAGACAGATCACCTGATGGTAAGCAATCGCCGCCGCCCATGATCACCCGAAACATCAGAGGTGTTGCAAGTGCGTTGCTTCTAGTGGTTATATATTTAAGGGTTGTCTCTCTATCTACTCTTGAATCTGTGGGGAAAATCAGTACAGAGGTGCATTTCAGTCTCCAATAATCCCTTGATAGGACTTCATTTGGTAGATACTAAATTCAAGCCAGATAAGTCTGATCATAAACCGCAATATAAATCCCTCCTACCAGCAAACATAGATAACTAATAATAATACAACGCCTGGATTTAATAAAGCTCCTAATAAATAATGAAACAGTAAATTGCATACCATGTAGACACGAGCACACTAAGTTATCCTCAACTGTCAAAATTCTTTAACAGATTTTCGACTTTATGACAAAGTGTTAAGGGTGAAAGTTTTTTATAGAATGGTGATGGAGTAGGATAGCTTGATGTGCGGTACATTTTACCTACATACTGGTTCCATACACGAGGTAAAACTTACTCGGATAAGGTTTCATAAGGTCTTAAATTTCAATTTCAGAGGATCAACGCGAGCATTTGTAGACAGAGCCAGACAACGCCAGGTCGTGTGCCGAAGCTAATTCTTACATCTAAGTTCTTATGAAGAAAATTTCATTTCATTACTGCGTATTCGTTGAAAGTAATTTAATCTAAGTCTGGATTAAAATTTAATTATTAAACGAATAAGGCGGGATTAAATGCACTTAACGTTTCTGTAAGAATTCTTGAAATGAAGAATTGTTTAGTTTTCTTTCATTTCATTTTGTTCTATAAATATTTTACTAGTAAATTACTGAGCTGTCTATTTTAACAGTGTAATGAAATTTTACCAGTCATATATTTAATTTTGATCATATTTAAAATGAACTTAAATCAACTATCTTACTATAATATAATTAAGTTAAAATAATTTATTTTATGTACTCAGGGTTAAACATTAAACAACTGTTGTGGGTCACAATATCAACGTACATAGTGAGACAATAGAACCTTACAGTATTAGTAAAGCTTTTTATTTCTTCACCCAACTAATTTTTACGTAATTAACACTGCTCATTACTTAGACACCATTTTATTCAAAATTGAAAGACTTATGATATGTTTGTTTTCATTACTGTCTCATAAACGTCTCTTAATCAAAAGTTACTTAACATGAGCTTAAACTAGTTTAGGTGCTCCCTCACGGGGCTACCCCTTACTTGTACTTGCAGATAGGTGTCACTTACAAGTTGCTGAAAACTACAATGACAGAGGTTCCTAAAATGTAAGAGAACTTGATGAAAACGAGCGTTCTTAACATGAAAATTCTACTAAATCGTATTTAACTTCATTTCATTCAGTGAAATAACAGATTTAAAAGTTTAAGCACATCACACATATAAAACGTTAAATGCAACACTTTATTGTGAATAACGCATCATTCCAATATCCCAATCAAGATCTGCAATAAATCCTCGTTTCTTTTGTAACCCATATAAATAAATCCCGTAATATGAATGGCTACAGTCCACATTGTAATATTATTCCGGAGATTTAACCTCAAAGAGCGATTTCAGTAAAAAAATTGGCTTTAACAGTTAAAGGCGAAATGAAAATGATATTTTCCCGTAGTTTATTCAATTTTTTTGTGCTTTACTGGGCCTTGTCGCTCAGCGAAACAATTTCTGCTCTGGTCCAGTTTCAAGTGGTTCAACGACGGCCTGCGATCGCTATGTACAAGCACGAATATTTCATATAAAAGTATAGGACGCACTGTGGTAACTAAATGGCATTCGGATTAGATGGACTGTTTAGTTTAGTGTTTTCTTTTTCGTTTAATACAATTGTTTTGTATTTTTATACCTTTGAGACGCAATAGATACAATTTGCAAAGAGTAAAAATACATTGGGAGTTGTTTTATTTGCTAGACAAAATACATTATCTCTATTTAAGAGTTAAACGACAAGTTTTATTGAAAGAAATTAAATAATTATCCGTTTTTTGCAAAAGTTAGATTTTATGTTTTGATATTATACATAGAAGTAATGTCATATTCTGAATGTCCTTGAAATTATTAACAAAATCTCTGCAATAAAACTGATTACCTTTACAATTCATTAAAATAAGTAAATGAAATAAAAAACACTAGCTTCACCAAACAGTAAGTTACCTCATACCGTCCAACAACGCAGGACCAAGAACTTTAGTTGAACTACAGCCAACTCGAACTTCTTGGCTCTGAGGAATGGTCCCATTATGCCTGTGACTGATTTGTTATTTATTGGCCACTCGTGAGCTCTCATACCCTACTTACACGAATTTGCATTTTATGATGAACAATGTCTGCGGATTTTGGACATAATATCGTCCAACTGCGGCCAAAAAATATTATGGCTTTAATTTGCTAGAATAATAATTTGTGGGTCATCTGTTTTCCTGTATGAAATTGGGTTTTATTTTTTGTAACTCGTTGTTTTTTTAAAATTTGTTTGGCAGCTTGACAAATGTAGTAAATACAAACACGGGTGAAGTTATTACTTTCGTTGATAAAAGGTTTTTAATATGCATGGCCATAGCTAGAGAAAAGAACTTCAGTTTGTAATGATTATTGACAAGATGGTTTAACTCAAACTCAAATTCTTTATTAGCATGTTACAGGTCTTAATTTAAATATTATGTAGAGCGTTAAGCTCTACATAATATTTTCAGGCCTTTTTCAGGCGTTGTAATTTTGAGGACGAAACGAATTTGCAAAACTATTAGATTCATTTTATGTACTGAACTATCATTTTCCGACTTGTTATTGACGAAACTATCTCATTTGTATATTAATTTATCTTTCTCACTAGAATAAAATACCCCATTAATAAGATTTTTTAATGAATATTATGATTAGTTTATACATCAAGACAAATTACTACAGATGTCGTTGGTACGGTACTATTTTTCATTTCATAGTCAATTCAATTCAATCATAGTAATACTATTTTCATATAGTTAAAAATCTTTGTATTAAATAAAATATTTGATTTTATTGTAAATATTAAATGCTATCAATATTTATATAGCTTAATTTTTTGCTAAAAAAGTATATAGGACAGCGCTTTCATACATAAATAATATCCGTACAAATAACGAAATCCAATTTAAATAAAAAACATAACAAAATATTTTATTTGTGCATTTATATTTTTTTACTTTTTATTTTTATTTCGTATACAGACATCACTTCTTGTTTATGTAGTTAACATATTGCAATATTTATTTAAATTAAAATAATAAAGTGAAACTCAAAGCATTTATTTCAATTAATCCTAAATAAGGCACTTTGGAAACGTCAAATTGAATTGTCCGTCAGTCTGTCTGCCAGTGAAGCTAGGCGCTCGTTCCAAAGTGTAGCTTCGAATGGAGAAGAACGAGCAAGAAACTCCATCGTTACTCTCTTTACCAATTGTAGTGCTATTACAATTGGTATTGATTGGTATTCTGAACTTATGGGATTCTCAAAAATATTCTTTAACTTTTGTTCCCCGAAGTCGATTAAGAAGGGTTCGCCAAACACTAAACACAATTTTTTGTCCATACTACCCTAGGAGGTAGGGTAGGGAGGCCTTTGTCCTGTAGTAAGACAAACATGGCTGAAAAAAAAACTTACCCATATTAATAAGAATTTTCGAAAACAGAAATCTCAATGCTACAATATCCAACTCTTTTGACAACAAGGCTGACCAAAATTAAGATGAACGAAATATTTTATTATAAAATATTTTCAATACTTTACAAAGAATAAAGGATGTTTAACGAATGCTAGTTTTCATCGACGATATTGCTATTGTTCATTGACATGAATGGATTACTCTCATTGTATTGGTATTAAACGGTATACAGCGATACTTCATCACGACGTCCGATAAAAGGCAATCACATTAATTTTGAAACACACCCTTTTTATTTATAAATAATACTGTAATGGATATTGCAATTTTTTCATTATTTTAAACGATATGGTAAGTAAGTAAGTAATTATATTGATATTTTCATGTCATAATGCATTTTTGACACATTGACTGTTATGTTCCTATGAGTAATAAAACACTGTAACTTTTTTTTGAAATAATTGTGTACAGGCATTTACAAATTATTACATTTTTACTATACACTAAAAAAATAAACGGGACAGGATTCATCAGGTTATGCCTATTGAGGCAACATTGTCGTTCTAATTATTGAATCAGAACTACTATAAGTTAGCTACAGATTAAAAACAATACAAACACAATCTGAACAGCTACTATACCATCTAAAAATACATCCTCAATAATTTCGTTAAAAGAAACTTGGCACTTAAAAATATTTTTAAGTCAATTTCAAAATTTTTCGATATCTCGGTAACCACTCAGAATCCCAAATGCTTCGTTCATTCTTTCCTTCAAAATTTTATTTGAAACTAAACCGAGGAATTGGTGTCAAAAATTCATCGGTACCGTTAACACGTACTATGCTTCAGATTGCCTGAATAATACATTAATGCTCCTGAAATTGCGATATAATTTATGAACACGAAAATTTTATTGCTAGCTAGCATATCGCTTTTGATTTAGAAAATATTAAAACGGAATTTTATGAGTCTCAGCACTGGATTTATGTAGTGGTGTATTTTTGAACATAGGTGCAAGCACATCCTGTGAAATAAGTGTATAGAAAAAAATTATTTACAGAAAATTATTAAGAAGAGAAAATTTAATGTCTCACGAAAGTTATACCAATATTAAAATTTTAGATAATGTTATTCCTTAGGCTGCTAACTAGGTACGTTTTATTTAAGTCGTCATCGTCATCATCAGCCGCAAAGACGTCCAAAGAGCAATGGAAATAATTCCTATATGAAAATAGTAGGTACATACCTACTATTTTTCACTTTGAAATCCTGTACATAGTAAAATAAAAAAAATATCTGACACCAAGCGACCGTTTATTACTGCAGATATGACGTAACTCTCAATTTCAAATTTTCATATGGGCTCCAAAAAAAAAAACAGCCTTCAGAAAATTCTAATTTCGGTGAGCGTAGATTAAATCAGTGTCATTTTATTAAAACAACATTCTGGGTGACCGCTCGGCCGGCGCTTTTGGCTCGCTATTTGATATAAGTGCGGTCACCATCATTGAAATTAAAAAGTCGGGATAAAAAGCTGCGAAATGTATACGCAGACCTTTGTTGGATTTCATGCATGAAATAAAATGTTTGTATTCCTTTTTTCTGTCGAAATTTTTATTGTACTGTATGGAAATATAAAAAAAAATTGAACTCCACTAGTGACTAGTAGGAACAAGAAAGTCTAGATAGAAGTAAAAATGGTTATTGGAATGGAGTTACAACAAACTGTCTCAATAATTAATCCGATTTTTCCAACACTCGAATTTTTACAATTTTGAATTTTCAACATTATTTCTATACAAATTACGTTAATTTGTTGTTTAAACCAATCAAGTTAATTATTAGTTTTTCACAAAAAAAAAAACCATTGTAATAACATCTCAAAAACCGAAACACCTTAAAAAATCCATCGAATTGAAAGCACCTGGTATTCCTATACAAACGAAATGTTATTCGGGGTTCGCGGTCAAAAGAGTTCCGTACATCGTACGCTGCAACCCTCTATTTGCATTATCTAGATTCGACCAGGCCGCTTCTATCTCGCGCTTTGGTTATATCGAATACAATTTGCGATACAAGATTTTGTTGGATTTTCCATTTTTCCTGTGCGTTTGAATTTGTGTTGTGCAAATGCAGCTCACATTTTGAAGTATTCAATTCGTTTATTGAAACTAAAAGCAATCAATATTAACAGACGTTTCTATTTCCGAATGTTCCAGAATTTGACGTTCGGTTTAAATTTTTCTCGTTTTCGCGTTTTATGGACGTGCTTTGTATTGTTTCCATATTTTTGTAGCTTTTGACCTGGATTATAAGCCTGCACGTATAGTCGAAAGTCAAGTTCTTCAATAACTGCGGTCGTTAAATCGTTTTATGCATCTTTAATGTAAGTTTTGAAAGCAATATAACAGGAAAATCGTTCCAAATCACAGCGCCAGTCCTCAAAACACCTAATTCCTAAGCTCCTAAAGAATGTATAGGTACTTACAAGTATTTAGGACGGCAGTAAATTTTCCTTTTATCGCGATTCCAAATGCTACCCCAGGAGTTACGTGACAAACTCCTCACTTCATTACAATGAGGCGTGACTGGATTGATAAAACTCTTCACTATCTTGGAGACATTTCAATAGACCTGTTTTGGTTATCAATACCCGTAGCCTTGATAATTACGTCCGTATAGAAACTAAGGAAGGCTTTTTTTCTGAAGTAAATTTCAGTTTATTTTTATACTTTTTATAAGGAAATTTAAATACAGACCTACGCATCAAATTGTAACTGGAATAAATAACTAAGTAAATTCCATTTTTTTAAAAGACGTATACCTTTGTAAATAAATTTGTAAAAGATGAAACACAATAGAGTTTGTAGCCATCCTATTAAACAACACTTCAATCAAACCTTAACGCCTATTTCACATCAAACCTGCCACTAATTCATTCACAACGTATTGACTAGCAATAATGAGCACATACCTGAGCTGAACCTAATACCTTCAGAATAGTTTCCCAATTTATACCGTCTCCAATTTATAGCAAAACCTTTGGAACTGAGAGAATGTTCGGACGGTATTCCGATATCAATGAATCTTAGCTCTGTTCTCGATCTTGAGACCCGAGGGCCGAGGCCAGGTCGTGACCTGTTTGCCAGGTGCAACTAAAGACTTCTTCATAACGAAGACAAAGCGAAGATGCAAACTTTTTGCATAGACGGTCCGCGGTTTCAAAATTGATGTTCTTTTATGAAACACGCTAAACGTCTATAAAAGAGTAAAAGATTGCTCGCTGGATTTTATGTTTTTACTTTACAGTAGTGTTTGTGATGCTGTAAACTTAGTGTGATATTAAATTCGGTTTTGCTATAGTATAGTCTGGATACTATAAACCTAAATATTATCCTTTAGTGCTTAGTAATAGCTAACAACGCCTGAAAAGTTTACACGAGAACATGAAACTTTCAGTAAAACATTCCAAGAAAAAAATGTACATTATAATATTATGGGTATTATACACTACTATTCGTAGTATCTTCTTATACTCTATCCTTCAATCTTCCCATAACATTTCAAAGAAACAATTTAACATTTAAATTCGACACTAAAATGTTACTAAAGCTCTTCGCATTCATTAAACACTTTATACAATGTTCTACAAATCGTAAGAAGAAAACTTAACATAATGTATGTAAGTATTCCTGAACGGAGCTACAATCGTATGTTTCTTTTAATATTGGCTAACAAAGGATTCTTTGACGTTAGTCGGAGTTCGCATAAAGACACATGTAGAAAAGTTGTGAGAGCTTGAATAGACAACAATGAGATTATTAGCTAATTATTCGAAGTCGTGTCGCGGCGTCGCGTCGGTCGCGCATAAGGCGGGTGTCGACACCCTTAGGACCACCCGAACACCGCGAGCCAGCCGCCAATCTAAGGCAATACTTTTATTTTAATTTACGAGCCACGTGTGTTGTGCCACTGAAACCGTTGCCATATGCTAATTTTATGCTTTTTCTCGTTAATGTGAAATTTTGAAACCAATATGCACAAGTTTTTTTCTGCTCAAACGTGGATATGTTCTTTACAAAATTTTCTTTTTAATACCAGAAATTATGATTAGCAAAGCTTTTTACACAAAGACTTTGCTGGTAGCATCTGCTTCTGAAACAGCACGATAAAATAATTGAAATTTGCTAATACTGGTGTAAATAACAGTGCAGGCGCTGTGTCACGACATTTTAATGTTTTATGCACAACGCTACTACGTGTTAATGGCCACGATGAGCCCCCAACATAAATTTTAGGGCTTTTATCCCATTTTTGTGGCGTTTTGTTGAGCAATTTCCTCCACGATCAGCTCGTATGTTTAATGACAACACCTTACTCTCAAGATTGTCGTAAAACAGCTATAACACACGGAAAATTGCCGTAAACGTGGCAATTGGAAGATTGAAATTACATTATAGAACTGTAATGCTCGGATTAACCTCTTAATTTTGTTTCTTATGGTTATTGGAATAGGTAATGTCTAGACTAATGTTTATTTTATACTAAGAAGTTGTTGTAGTACAACTTTCATTGCTTAATATAAAACAAAACTACGAGTAAATCCTGTTCCCCGAAACACACTCCGAGAACTTGAATTATCAAGGTACTACACCCAACAGCAGTAAATATTTTATTTCCACAGAATGGATGTTTCACGACAACTAGTAAACTTTAGATTGATTTGCGGTTAAGTCCACAACTTTTACAACTTAGAAATCATAAAGAAACTACGTACAAAGGACCACTATTAGAGCTACAGCCAATCGATTCGAGACATTCGATCCATTTAAACGTGGAATATCAAACAAAACGCACATCCGACTTCTACACAAGATGGCGTATAAAATTTACTACGTGTTTTACCGAAACGATGTGTTAGTCTGTTTTTAGTGTCGATTTTACGATAAATAGCACCATTTGTTGTTGGCCATTAAGGCTTGACGACGTATAGAATGGGCACTTGAGATTGTGTGCGCCATTCTCTGTGGATAAACTGCAGTTCCTAGCGGTCCCAATCGTTGTAGCCGTGATACATTTGAGCCGAACAAACAAACAATTTTAATGTGACTGCACAACGGTTACAGGAACAAAATGCGTGTAATTATACACATTCAAGAATGTTTCCAACGGTTTCGCTTTAAGTATTCTTGCTTTCAAATATTGCACACGTTTCGCAGTTCTTAGAAGGAAAATTCAGAGAACTGCCGACTAAATGAAGAATGCTATGCTTGTTTCACTGCTCTTAGCACTTGCATGCGTGAAATTAAATTACTGTATGAAAGTAATATAATTGAGTATTCTCTTTTATGTTTAACATACATGCTACCAGCATTTCAATAAAATGGTTAATCTATGATAAGCCACACAAGACGTCTGCCAAAAGTAGATCGCTACAAATAGCTCTATCAGAGTTAACTTGAGTAACAAATGTTAGCAATATAATCAATCACTCACGATAATCACTGACAATTTCATATGAAATGAAATGAATATCGATAAAATATACATTTGATGCGTAACTACGCTAATATTTTTGCTTATTTATTGCCAGTATGCAGGCGTCTCGTTTGCAATTGTTTGAAGATTTATCGCCCATAAACATTTGGGTGAGAACTAAGCTGCGAACAGGTATTGTGAACATAAAATGCATTTCCAGCGCATTATTGTCTCCAAAAGTTACCGTCAAGTCCTTTAAATTAAAATAATTGCTTTGTCGGACCGGGTTTTAACGTTTTGCTAGTGCAAAGTGTAAAGCAACACTATTTGATGAAGTGTTTAGGTGAAAACTTTTCATCCTAACCCATTTTAGTGAGGAATTGTTCAAAGGAATATTTTGTTGGAAAGAAAAATACCAGTAAAGATAACTCCAACACGGAGTAATAAAAAAAAAGTTTAAGAAAACAAAACGGTAAACGATTCGTTTGGCCTAACAACTCAGAAAATTTGCGTTCCACAACTCAGGGGCGTTATTTACTTTTTTCATTAGGCAGATGGGGAACTATGGTATTTGGTTGGCTATTATTTCCCTAATAGATTGTAATAAAGGTCTGGTTGGATGCCGTGATTCAAGCTCAACCACTGAATTGTCGTTAGGTACAAAATTGGCACCAATTTATTCGCTGTCGCCTTTATCACCATTTTCTGTGTTAATTGAGACATTTGCACAGAAATTGCCCACTGTAACAGTGAATGAAAGGTCAGAGAAGCACGATAACGGTCTACATTGAAAGGGGAAAAATTATAACCGCGAACACCTGACGTTTTAAGGTCTATGTTTTGTAAACATGCGACGTGTGTTTCGGTGTTACGTTTTAATTTCACGTAGGTAAATAAGATAATTTAATTACTTTGAACAAAGCTTACTGTGTTAATTAAACATAATATTATCACACCTTTTTGTTCCACCAGGGTAAGGCAGATACATACTAAATCGAAAAAACCCACTCACCAATAATTGTTTTGAAGTAGGTGGTGAGTCAATAGCCATACACAGCCAACGATTGGCTGAAATTACCAAGACATTTTCAAATAAAAGTCTAGCACTTATTATTTTTCATGCTTTCCATCCAACCGAAGATACTATATACGCATAACTTTATAAACATTATCCCCTACTTACTTCACTAAAACCAAATAAGATATTACAAGAGATTTATCAGAGATATACAAATTACCTGTCGGTCGATATGCTAAACGCTCGTTTTGCATACACATGACAGATTGCGGTATTGACATATTATGCATATTGCATTCAATTCCATCGATCAACGTGCCGTTTAGATTGGCTCTTTATTGTAACTGTGTTTAATAATTATATCGTTAATCACATCACAGTTTTGTTAATCGAGTTACTGTATTATAGTGAAGCGCGTCTGCCTCGAATTTGTTTACCTGTAACCGTAAACAATATTCTATCGTAATTATGATTTTCTGTCGTAACAAAAAGTCTTAAATAGTGATATCTGTAGCGTATTTTTTTATTTCTTTGCAAGATCCAAGACAGTCCTTCATTTCCCTGGGACACGCCAGACTTCATTGTTCCGGTGTTTCATGGTTGTATATGGGAAGTTGGCGCGGGCTCGTCCCATATAAAAAATACCGTCTGATAATTCCTGACTCGAGAATTTAACCTGAGACCCCTTACGGCAGTTAAGCTTTCGGTCAACCGACCAACGAGACAAAATAATAGCAGTCAACAAAGTCAGCAGCAGTCGAGGATGAAACTCTAACAAAAAAAAAAACGCTTTTAAAAATGTCCTCTGAAAACAAAGGATATAACGATAAAACATTTTAGCTAAACATTGTGATATTTTCATTGAAAACAACTTTAGTATCCACTTTCATTTTAATTAGGCTGAACATCATTATTATCTAAATGAGTGTTTTTATTAGAGATATAATTAAGATCCTTTGTCCCTCTGTCAATCTCAAAAAATATCTTCTTCAATCTTTTTTAATCTTCCTAAGTAATGAATATTTAATCTGATTTCTTCGTACAAAATTACTTTTATTTTGTCCTCGATAGGGCGCGCTGCCAATCCTGTTTGTGTTCAGATATTATACTATTTGATTAATTTTAATATTCCCTTTAGGATTTCGGCTAAAACGTCTTCGATTTTATAAAATAATGAATATTCAGTGGTACTTTTGTTTTTGAACAAACTTTACAATTTCGGGAAGTAAAAAAAGAATGTAGATTTTATTTAGAGATAATTTTTTCCAATATTAAACTAAAATTCGTATATAAAATAGATTTATAAATGCAAAAGTTACCTAATTATTTTAAAGTTAATATTAACGTCAAATTGGTAATCATACTAATATAATAAATGCGAAAGTTTGTGTTTCTTTGTTACTCCTTCACGTCAAAACGGCTCAAGAAGCGTAACACATAGGACAAAGCCGCTAGTAGATGTATTGTATAACATATACCAACAACAAACATACTACCAAAGCATAAGCCAGCTAGTTTTCAACACAGCTGCAATTAAGCCAAGCTGATGAAGATTAACATCTCTAACGAGGGGCTTAAATGAAAATTCTTTTGTATAATGGACTAACGCTTAAAAATCTAGGACGAAAAAATGGCTATTTTTTTGAAAAAACATCGTGTTTTACGTAATTACATAGGTATTTCAAACAAGTCCCTTTTGTTTCGGGGCGTCAGTTCAAAGTGATGGGTCTAAGCGATCGTTCAACGTTTATTTTCGTTCCTGAGTCAGCCCTTTTGCACCCTTGTCTTGTCTTGATACATTGTACGGGGTAAATGAAATACATTCTACTTTTGCTTTTTATTAAAAACTACAGCTGACGTAGTGGAAGGTATATTAAGGTGGAGTTTTTGAAAGAAAGGGTTCGTGGGGTATAAAATGTACGTTATGTAATAGATTTTTCTTGATGGTTTCGTTTACATTGGTGTTTAAACTAAGTAAATACTTATCAGGACGAAAGTTATTTCTTCAATAGTCTTTAGAATGCTTTCAAATGATATTAGTATCGTTCTCATATTTTAAAAGTTGGTACAATATAGTACAACTGGGTTTGTAAAGTTAATTTAATCCAAACGTATCAGTTGTAGACAAGATTTTCCTGACTCAGCTGGCATACGGAAAAATATTTTGTCACCCTTCCCTATTTTTCTGAATACACAACATTTGAACCAAAGGGGTGACAGTAACAATTGCTTAAAAATGTAAAGCAACTGTGTCTCCATAGGGTAGCAACACCCTCCCTATAGTATCATTGCACAAACATCGAAAAAACAAACGTAAGATATGAGACAGCTCAGTATATTCTTCGTCTTCGAAACTCCAAGAAATAACAACAATTTTAGTAGTAAAATGTTAGCATCACCTTCAACTAGCAGCAAGCCACAACCTTGTTACAGTTTCAACGAAAATAACTAACAAGTTAGTCCTTAAATCGTACCCAGGCACCCCAAAATGCTTTATCATGATTTTCGGCAACGAAGACTTAAATACATTTGAGTACTCTGCAACAGGATTCAATTTAAATCCTCCTAGAGATCCTATTATTACAGCGAGGTGTCGAGAGCTAAGTAACCGTAGCATCTCTGTGTTTCGAGACAGAGTAATAAATTAAACAAATCCGATTTTCACGTGCGAGAGGAAACGAAACTCGTTTACCGAAGACTGGTGATCGCGCTGTTTATTTGTTGACAACAAAAAGACGGTGAAAATAACTAAATTGTTGATGGAGATGCTATTAAATTAGGCCTAATAAGAATTACGTCGTTTGTTCATTTACATTTTAATTAATTTAGTCTTAAAACTGATGAATGTTTTAGGATTTAAGATAGTATCGTCGTGTTGACGAAGCAACTATTGTCTCTGCGTGAAGCTAGTCTTGAATGCATAAATCTTACAAGAATTCCTTCCTTGTATGTTAAATGTAAACAGAGAATTAACTTATCACAACAAAGCGTTGGATAATAAAATTAAATACAAGTAAAAAATATTGTTAGATGAACATTTTCTTAAGTAAAAAAGTTAAATATTGATGTGTCGCTTTTTACACGTCAAGAAAAAGAACTACACAATCAAATTGGTTTTACTAGCTATATTCCAAATCCTCTACGACAAAAAATACCAGTACACAACACTCCAAAAAGTAGTACTACAAATTCAATGTAAGTGCAATCTGTCTCGAAAGATCCAGAAAGTATTTGAATGTGTTCAGTTCACATTTTATGTTTGCGTCGTACGCGAGCACCACTACATTACTGAGAGCTCTCCGAACCACGTGTTGAGGTAATAAATTAGTTTCATACGTCGCACTAACGCTTACCTCATAAGTTGCTTTTATTGATATACTACATCTTTGCTTAGGTTATTTCTTCATCAAGATACGAATAGAGTTGATTAAACAATATTCTGAAGTGGACAAACGGAGGTTACAATAGTCTAATATTCACTTTTGATTTTTTTTATGGTATAAGCCGGTAAACGAGCAGGCGGATCACCTGATGGTAAACAATCACCGCTTATGGACACCCGAAACACAAGAGGCGTTACAAGTACGTTGCCAGCGTTATGGGGATTAGGAATTGTAAAGATTGGGATTGGGAGAAACTCACACAATAAAACACAACGCAAGCCTTATTTCACGTCTGTTTTCTATACGGCCGTAGTATCACTCCAGTCGAGCCGACCCATTCGTGCCGAAATATGGCTCTCCACCACTTTAATCTTGATCTACTATTTATGTTAATCGAAAAATCGGAACAAAGTTAATTCCTTCAATATAGTGATTTAAGACTCAAGACGTGATATTGACCTAATATATTTTTAGCCGAAAATAAGAAATCCTATTCAAGTGTGTACATTAATCCTAGAAACAGCGACCTAAGTAAGTAACCAAGAGAAAAAGAAATCAAAACAAATTTATCGTCAGCGAAAACCCAACTCAAAAAGGAAAATGTCCACAATAAATAAATGATCCAAAGCTAACTTTATGGAGTCTTACCTTAATAGAGAGCAAAGAGGTAGAAATAGGAGAAAAGCAAAAAGAAAATAAAACGGAAAAAAATCCGTAAGCTATGCCGAACACGTTCATAAGAGTCGGTTGATTTCTACGTCACGTACAGAAAAAGAACTTTTATTACTTCCGAGTAGCGTAATTGTTATGGAGAACTAGCATCCCTTATTACTCAACTTTGTCCTTACGTTGTAACGTTACATCGCACTAGTTGAATGTTTTTGTTTTTACTGCGGTCGTATGGTAATTTCGGTTCTATACGTATCTGAAGTTCATATGTGTAACTCAGTTTCATATTGTAACACCGTCAGTTTTCTTGTTTTTTTTTAACCGACTTCCCAAAAAGGAGAAGGTTCTCAATTCGGCCGGTATGTTGCTTTTTTTTCTATGTATGTAAACCGATTACGTTGAGGTTTATGGACCGATTTGTTTGATTATATTTATGAATGTAGTTGTAACATTTGGTTAAAATGCGAATACATAGAGGTAACACTGGTAATAGCCGACACAACCGAACTCAGAAGCGATTTAACAACAAAATAAATCTCCTGACACGCTCATCCAGACTTCAATTTAGCACTGAATGTCTATAAATAGAAAATTCTATTTATACTTCGTCAAGCTAAAACCTTCTTACTTTCCTTGGCAAGATAATGTAAAGATTTACTAAGACAGAATAAGATAGATAAAAATACACATCTAATTCCTAGAATCCCAAAAGCAGATACATCGAACAATACATTGGCGTATAAACACTTGAAGATAACAGACAAAGTCCACAGACTAATCAAACAGTCTTAAGATCCCATAACATTAGACGATAAGGCTGCGGTATTTTGTTAGGCTGTGTCAGGGCAAATAAATGTGCGATTAAGTTTTATCCCTCCAACGATTATCTGGTACTCAATACAAGTATCATTACAATTCTTATTCTTCTCACTGATAGTAGGTATCGTGAGTCCATTTACATTTATACAACCAATATAAGTTGTACGAGGTTAATAAAAAAAAAATCTTTCGCAGCAAAAATAATAGACATTGTCTGGAGCTTTGGTCTACTAAAATTTTCATGTCTCATTTTAAATCTTGAATCTTTATTCGTTTTTTAATAAATTTGGTAAATCTGAGACACTTTTCATACATATTTTACGTTGACTTGACTTTAGCAATTTGTATTCATTGAAAGTGCTTTTTAGTTCTAACTTCATCAGATCTTTTTGAGCATAAGATCTTTTCTTTTTTAAATTCGAGAATTTTCTTAACAAACACGTTCTGTGGGTTGTGACAAAGTTTAATTTCCCTTGGCACATGTAAAATAGTTTTTGAAATAGCCGTTTCATCAGAGGAGTAGGTAAATGGAAACTTTTTAAGACAATGAACGAATCCTATATCAACACTAATAAATAAAATTGGAATGTCTGTTTGTAATATTGAAATAATTGCTTCACTACATGCATATGAATATATATATATATATATATATATATATATATATACCATACATATACACAAATGAAATTTTGTCAAGTTTTGTCTGTCTGTCTGTCTGTCTGTCTGTTTGTTCTGGCTTATCTCTGAAATGGCTAGACCGATTTTGACACGAACTTATTGGCAGATGGCTGATATACTAAGAAGTAACTTATAATTTTAGTTTCAGTCTGTCAGAAGTCGTAATTCTACGCGGACGAAGTCATAGGTAACAGCTAGTACCACATAATACTGTAGATACTCGTACTCCTACGAAACTCATGAATGCTGATTGACACATGCCTACGTAAAAACATGCACCATTGGATGTGTGTGAAGTGAATACGAAATTTTCCCTGGTGTGACGTTTATGCGAGGGCGTAGTCCTTCAACAGAAGGTATGGAGGCACCAAACTCCGTCTTTACGACTGTTCCGAAATTTTCTTTCTACCACATGATGCTTGGAATTCCCAAAAGGAAATAGACAGATGTGCACTTATAGTAGACGCACTTTTCGAAGGTTTTTATGGGGCCTTTCTTTTGTCCAACACTATGTAGTATCTACACAATACTACTACTAGTACTAAAATTTTGGCATAAGCTCTATGCAAAATGTGGCTACCTTATATCTCTAGCAAGCAAATCTACAGATAGATAGGTTATTGAAATTAGCCGTACCTATATTACACGATTTCAGAGTTTATGATTATAAACACTAGAATAGAATAGTAGAATAGAGTTATTCTATATATGTTTTAAATTATTTAAAACATTATCCAAAAAAACTTAATAAACGGAATCCAATACACGAATAGACACTACATTATATAATAAAAGTTTGCCAAAGAAAATTCCAACTATTAATTTAACAAAATTACTTAAAAAATATGATTTTTTTCTCTCTCGAGACGTACGAGTAAAAGACAAGGCAAAACAAAAGTCCGTATTCTTTAGAAACATGAAACGAAACAGTTCCATATAATGCATGTATCCCAGTGTAGTCAGGTGTTCTTTCATCTAAACATTGTTCCCGCTAGCATGGCCGTGGGGAACAGAGACTAAGTAAACTTTGCTCTATTCATTATGCCACAAGAAACCAGCTGGAATAACTCAAACGTTATATTTTATTGTACTAGTACGGACATTTACTCGGAATATTGTTTTATTAGTTTGTTGCATTGTAATCTTTGGTTATGTAACTGGGACGATTTTCTTTATGTTTGTGGTGTGGTTGTGCTTATGGAAACTATAAATCAACACTTTGAATTTTTTTGTTTAAATAACACTCACACGTTAGTTGGGTATACATAATAGTAAAATTCCTAAGTTAACTAAAAAAACGCTCACGTATATTACTGGAGAAAAGCTCTACTAGGGACTTTTCATCATAACAGCGTGCGCAGACGCGGTGACGTCGCGCAGCTTACTGTCAGTCAGTCAGTAGGCGTCTCACGATAGTTATTATAAAAACTTTAATTCCTGCTTACTACTTCTAGAGGCGAGACATCGCAAGAGCGATTCCAAATTGATTTCAGAATAAGTGTATAAGGCATATTGTAGAACGTCGACCTTTTGCCTCTCAACATAAATATCGCCTAAAATAGCGATCAAAACACAACTAAAATATTTAGCTTTATTTTACCATCGCTTAAAACATAATTTTATCAACTTCCTACATGGTAAAATGTTGTACAAAATCCGACTAAAAATATCGTCAAACTAACAACGTATATTATAATTATAGGCAAGCACTTGCTACTGTTATCAATGGCTATAAATATTCAAGTAGTGAAAAGCTAATAGGTCAATAAGCTGTTCGTTGGCCGGTTATTACATTGTTATGAGTTAAGTCACGCTTGACCTCACCAGGCCTTTGATTGAGCAATTTTCTTCGACAGCAAACTCACACGATAGTATGATTAACACGTTGCTGTACACAACACGACATTATTATTTGTAATTATTTTTGCAGGAATTAATCTTTGTAACTGTAAAATAGTTGTTGAAATTACTCCATTTTCGAACTTGGTTGAATGTTATTCAAGCTACTATAAACTATCATTTGAAATCAAAACAAACCCAAGAAGTTCTGCCTTGTCTCTCACCAGACAATTCAACAACAACTTCGAACAATTCAAAACAGGTACCAGGCTACCATAACCCCCAAATAGTTATCTATTTCCATCTCGCATGCAAACTCTCAAAGACATTTAGATTTCAGAACTTAGTAATACGACCTCGCGTTCCTCATGGCGAACCTATCTCGTGCATGTAAACTATGCTCTTTAAACCTAAACTTTTATACGTTGGGAATCCAATCACATGTAGTTCGGCTATGGCGTTTCGTACTACAAACTCTTGGAGTTCAAACCGACCGAATGCGGCACTAGTCGATTCCCTCTGCGAATAACGGAATTTCCGATCAGACAGGACGCTTCTTCCGACGCTTCGTCACTGTTTGTTTATTTTGTTCTACGTATTCCACAAGGCACGAATTTATTTTGAAGTCGTAGTTGGAAAAGTATGTGCTTGAACATAGTGGGTACGTGTTTTTTGCGCGACTGCTTTACGGGATAGCTGGATGTTTATTTTGTGTAGGAGTATGGCACAGAACTTTTCATGCTAGCATGCAATGGACCAGAAATTCAGGTACTTCTCTAACTTGAAATCCTTCAAAATTTTTACGTAAACAGCAGTTTGCCTGCTTAGTTTAAAAAAATAATAAAAATCTTACTTAAGCATCACTATGTTCACTGCAATTTCCCTAAAACACCACCAGCGCTCTTGCAGCTCTTTAGAAAAACTTTTTCTTAACTTTTTGTTACCAGCCTTCGTTACTCGTAATTAAAATTTTCAGCAATTATTCTTAGCAAAAAGTTCTATTTTTAACTCGCACCATCAAAGTGATGGTGTCAAAGCGTCGTTATGCATTTTTTTCGGCGAGCCTCGGAGCGGCGTCGACTCGCTCTTCAGACATCTTTGGGAGTTTTTTTACTGCAAAAAGTAAAGTCGTCATATCCTCCTTGCACAGGCTTCAGATACGATCTGACGGCATGTCTCAAGTGGCCAGTGACCTGTCGCCTGCACACATATCATTTACTTTGTAAAAAGTAATTAACATTGATCGATAAGTCGATTAAAGATCCGATATTAATATACTGTTAATGAAGTTAATTTTAAAATGTATTGAGTATCATCTGTCGTCTTTTTTTATGAAGTAGCTGTGTATGAAAGGTTGCCGACAGGAAACGCAGTAAATTAAAATTGCAAACACTATTGCTGTATTGGTATTACATATTAATAAAATAGATATCAAAATTAACTTTTCACATTATTACGATCAGACCATACTAAGCCTGTTACAGGATTAAAACTCTAATCAAGTTACAGTGGAAATCGATAGTAAGTGCTATGTAATTTAGGCTTAAAATCGTCCATACCTACTCAGACAGATACGTGATGAAGTGAAGGTTTTCACCGTCTCTTTCATTTTCTTTTTTTTTTCTATTTTGTGAGAAAGAGATGACGTGTTACACAGAGTCACCCCTTCATCTCAGTATTTTTTCGATTTTTTATGAATTCTTGTTGTTTTTAAGGCTTTTCGTGCTTCTGCTTCGCGTGCTTAGGCAGCAGTAAGCCTGAGGTAGTTTTCATAAATGTGCATGTCCTAGAAGTTTTTAATGATTCATGCTATGTGTATTTTTTATGGAATCGAGGGCAAAGAACTGATAGATCACCTGATGGTAAGCGACCAGCGCCGCACAAGAGCACCCAGCGACACCAGAAGAGTCACAAATGTGGTGTAAATTATTGAGCCTGAGTCATACGAAGTAGGTCCACCAACACCCACAAATTAAGCTTAAGATCTTGAACAAATCGATCATACTTTATCTCATCGTGAGATCGAAAAAATATTTATTAAACGTATTAAAAGACTCAATCCGTTTGTAAATATATTCCACGCGACACGCAATATCTCTGGCATTAAAAGCGATTCTTTTATTAGTCTCATATTTTGATTAAAAGATAAAATTAATCTGCGTAGCAATACAGACGTTTTTAAAAACATTTTATTTTTTCAATTTGTAAAAGGAAATTAAAGTCTGTTTGTTTCCCAAAGCGGCACTTAAAGTATTTGTTATAAGCCTTATTGAGCTTACTCCGCCTTATCTAACGACGACGCTTATGACGAACTCGCTGCTAAACAACGTTTGAGTAAACATTTTGACTTTAACTTTTTATTTATGTTTACATTGTCGTTTTATTGCCTGAATTAATGAATAATTACGATAAAATGTTGATTTTCTCTTGTATCAATTTGGATTTCAAGTGGGTTGTTGGTGTCACTAATGCTTTTAGTCACTAGGGCCACTTGCTAGCTTAAAGTATATTTTAAGCTTTCCACGAATAGTCTCAACAATAGTCTTTTTTTAGTGGAGAAAATGATTCGCTGACTTCTTGGCCCGCCTTGGGCGAGGCGAGAGGCAGTGTCAGACTCTTACTGACTGAAAACCACCCCGTTCCTACTCCTGTGTGGCAGTCCACAGCTCTGGGTAGGCATTAGCCCTACTGGGCCCCATCTGTGGTGGTCTGATGGCTCTGAGCCGCGCGCGGATTACGTCGCGCCGCACGCACGGATCTGGTTTTGGTCGGGCGGCAAGCTACCCTTGCTGGACGGTTACATTCTGGCTTCAGTGACGATATGTTCAAAATGGTTAACAGTCCTCATTGTATCAAAACTGTGTTATTACAGACTAACGACTGACCTGTTTATCAAAATATTGCCATATATCTACGTTTTTAAGCAATAAAATCAAACGGCTAGACGCCAGACATTGAAACCTTGAGACTTGATAAAATAAGTATTTCAAGGTTTTTTTAACACAAACTGTAACTGACTCAAATAAATCATAAATTATTAAGATACCTACTAGAAAATATATAACATTCGGAATATCTATGAATTATAAAGTCTACTTCAAATAGGACAGAATATAATTATTTTAATGTGCTAATATTTAAATTGTAAAATTGCTGTTTTATCTTGCCGAGACGTTAATTTTTGCAGAGAATATATATTTTATTTAATTTTATATAAATTATGTACTTGAGTATGTGCATTAGCTAAGCATACATGTAACTAGAATTGTATTGTATAAAAAGATTTCTTCCTCGTACCAATAGTTTAAAATTAGCACTAAACTTTACTAAGGCTCGGTCTATATCTGATGAAACGTACGGCGCGTATTATCGGTCGCGTAATGCCAAAACAGATAAATGTATAGAAAATCATTTGACCGTTCACACTCAGCCAATGATACTCTCGATGTCATAGTCTAATCACATCAACAAGTCAAAATAAATGATGATGAGACCACTGTAAATGAAAACAGCTCGAAACTGACAAAATTTCTAGGCTTTGCTTTATTCGTACCTAAGTCTTTAAATCTTATAGACAAGTATTCACTAGGTATGTTAATAAAATAACACTCACCTCCTTTACGACAAATCACAAACTTTACCGCCAACGGTCGGCGCCATCTTGGTTTCCATCAAAATAACTAACGGGAGTAACATGAAAATAATAAACCCAAATTGTTTATGAGTTTAGAAATTAAGTTAGCGTTCTAACACTCGAGAGCTTTCATGGCTTCGACAATAAAAGTTTATTTAATTCTTAAGAAAATCCCGGCTTATAACTCCACTAGAAACTTGCTTAAGACGTTGAAAGGAGAGCTCATTTTAAATGGTATTATTGAGAGATTTATATGTAATAACGTAGGTATTAAACTCTGGCTATAAAAGATTATTTCTTTGCGTATAGAGATATAAATTAAATTCCTCGTTGTTCCGTGGTTTTAAGAGCGACTGCTGGGCCAGGGAACTCAGGTTCGATTCCTGGGTAAAGTATTACTGAGCTTTTTTCGGTAGTAGCACAAAATCTGGAATGTGCCCCCTTTATGGCAAAAAGTTCATCTCCTAATACATGGAACTTATAATACAAACGGTGAAGGGCAGGTGTACATTGTACAATGTACAGTGGCATTCTGTACCGTAAAGTGCACCTCTGCCTACCCCTTCACGACTAAAAGGTTTGACGATATGAAGTATTTTATCGCATCGTCGGTAGACACTAGTGGACCTCTATAAAACGTACTTGGTTATTACACTAAAAGTTGGTGCATTTTTTACTCTGCCTATTAAAGTAAATGCCAGTTTTAGTCCACAGGCAGGTCGGGTAAAATAATATTCGAATTTTCTATTATCAATACATGAAGATAGTTAAATAGTGTTTTCCATATCAAACGTTGCCATTTTCGGTACAAAGCGAAAATGTCTCATGTGGCTGCACACGTAGGCACCAAGACCACACTACGCACCAAAATGGAACACAATGATGGTAACCAAAGAAATAGTTTAGTATTAGATAACGTAATAGTACTAGGACAAGTTCTAGTACAAAGAGACAATAAAGCTATCTTTGAAGTAGTTCATAACATAGGTATAGATAGCACTTTTAATAGAAAGTAGCAAACGTTTGTTGTCTATGGAAATGGGGTAAACGAGCAGTCGGATCACCTGATGAAGATACAACAAAGTATAGTTAGTAAAAAAAACATAAATGCACATAATTTTTTAATTAGATAAGTCTGTAAACATGTAGATGAATCAGCTGACGGTAAGTAATCGGCGCCGTCCGTGGACACCCGCAACACCAGAGGAGTCACAGGTGTGTTACAAGCCTTTGTTAGTAATCATGAACTTAATTAAAAGGCACGACTTCCATTGTTTTAATATTCTTCTCACTTCCAAGAAGAATACTTCCTAATCTACATTTTAAGTCTTTGACTGCCAATAGAAAACTGTTGAAGGCAAATCCTCCGCTAACGTCGGTCACCTGGTGTCCTCCATGGCGTTTAACGTGTTAATTAGCAATTGCTACTATTCTTGATGATTCTTGCGTGAACGTGAAGTAGACTTAAGACTTAACAGGAAATAATACTGTCTTAGTTATAGGTACCTATAGGAAAATACAATCATTCTAGTTCCAATCTCTTTATTCATGATTCATTCCACAAAATGTATCATCGACAGACTAATAGCTCATTGTTATATTGTTCCATTGCTTGCCAATTATACCAATTATGTCATTCATATGCCTATTCAAATTTCTTCCTCCTTTCCTCGTGCCGTAATCGACATGTCACGCCGACATTTGCATAGCAGTAACCATCCGCCTACGCCCCACTATACCAAAACGTACGACCTAATTCATAATAAATTTATTCAAAGTAATCACTGCCAAATCAGGAAACTCATTCTTCCGTAATAAAATACGTAATTACAGAACGAAAACGACTCCTCGGCTCGACTCATCGCCCGCAGAACGATCCCTGAGTTTGCAGTCACAAAAGTAATTTGCCAAAAAATGATTCCCTGTTGAACAACGGTCACAGTCGACCTTTCATGTCATAAAGGAATCCTCTTAAGAATCTAACAGTGGATAAGAGACCCTGATCTGTCGATTTCTACCTATTTAATAATCGATTATTGCCCGAGGGTTGGGACGGATTACCATATCAAAAGAATGCATGATCTCATGTCGAACGTCAATTTGGTAAAACATTTGGCTCAAAAGGCGCGAGGCGTGAGCAGTTATATTGCCTTCGGAAAATTCTTAGGTATATTACGGTCTTCTGTGTAATTTTGTTACGCACATCATTTCCCATTTTACTTACATGTCACGCGCTGAAGTTTTCTTTCGAAAAGTTTGTGCGCGCTGTTCGATGTCTTAGTTAAATTGGTGTTGTCGATTCTTCCTTACATGAAAAGCGTTATAAAGCATCTTTTTCTGAAGCCTTATTTTTCTAGATAGTTTCTAAAAAAATGGAGCAATATCCAATATCTAGGTTCAGCGCTCTATATCCATCGCTCATCCCCGCCAGGCCTTCGGTTAGATACGCAATATCGTCGTAATTGATATAAAATACGAGCTAGTGCCTAAAAGCCTCATTGGGCTTAGATTCAGTCGTCTGATGAAGACAGATTGCCTGAAATGGTTCGGTTGATTAACCAAACCGATACGAGAATGAGCAACTTACTGCTAAACGAGCGTGAACAAATTAAGTGTTTATTTAAGGCATATTAACGTAGCATATAATCTTTGTCATGGTTGCTGGCTTCCTATAGAAGTATAACATTGGTTCCAATTCCTTCATAATATAAATATTTAAGGTATTACCGAAACCTGTCATTCTACTATCACAAAACCAAGCAAGTGGGTACACTACTTAACCACCCACACTTATTGTAATAGTGGCGAGCTAACAGCAGACACTAAATAACTATCTATTGAGTTATTGTTTTGCCTAATTTTTGGATTAATCATTCAATCACTGAACGAAGTCGTTTAATATTTACATGCTTACACTGATACATTCATAACTCTACGTCTTTAATATAGTCTTATCACATAGGAGGCCCAATTCCCCTCTTCCCAATCATTCCAATCCCTGATTCCCCAACATCCCTTAAATTTCTAACCCCCAAAAGGCTGGCAACGTACTTGGAACGCCTCTGGTGTTTCAAGTGTCCATGAGCGGCGTCGATTGCTTACCATCAGGTGATACGTATGCTCGTTTACCGGCGAGCTCAATAAAAAAAAACATCTATAAAAAAAATAAGGCTGTAAAAATAAATGAATCATGATTATTTATTTGAATTACTAAATCAGCTCAGTCATTACAGTTAAATGTTTGTTTGCTAATTCCAAAATGGTGACTAGACCTTTTTTTTATTTTTGAAGAAATTATTTATAGCATTCAGACCTGTGTCAGCTCGTTTTTTGCTTCAGAAAAGCTGTAGATCATAATTAATTAGTCATTAGTGTCATATTGTAATTTGTAGATTTATTTTTTACTGAGACATTTATTATTTTAACTCAATTTGTTTTATGAATAAAGAAATGCTACAGATGGTACGATTTATGTCTCCTAAGGACTTTGGTAGAGTAATTTGTTTTTCTATAGTTTTGATGTTAGATGTGTCTCGATGGGTTTGTGGTCTCTTGTGTGTTACTGAATACGAGGATTGAGAAACGTTTTGGGTTTCCAATTCTGTTTTGTTTATGATAAACAAATTATAACAAAACAACTTTTGTCTTATTGTACTGAGGTGGGGTGAGGATATTAAAGGAAAATATTATGTGCCTACTACTTTTTTAGAACATAGTCTCTACATTAAATACATTAACAGCAACGTCCCTTACTATCCTTTACTTACATTTTAAATATTCATGAAAATTTTAGTTCGTAGCCTCTCCCGATACTCTCAGCGGGGGTTATCTTCCGTTCCGGTTACCCACATCCTTAGCGAGCTGGAAATTTTGGATGTGCGCCCTCAAAGTGGTGTTACTGGCCGGATGCGTGAACCAACTATTATGGCGCCAAAGTCCACAGAGAATGTGATAATGGATTCTCGAGGAAAATTCTTAATAAGTAAGTAGTTACTATTCTAGTAGGTGTTGTGATTAGGAATGGGATTGCTGAGGTAGCGGTCTACAATTTTTGAGTTTGGTATAATTTAAGGCATTTTAATATTTAGTATATCTTTGTATAAGAGCAAATACACATGACGGGGAAGAATAGTCCAATGACTTCTCCTGCCTTGAGCGAGGCAAGTAGGAGTGTCAGTCTCTTACTGACTGAAAAGCACCCCGTTACTACTCATGCTTTTCGAGCTGGAACTCCGGTAATAACCCACCAGGCAGTCCGCAGCTCCAGGTCTGCTTCCGCCCTACTAGGCCCCATTGGAAAATGCCACTGATTTTTTACCCTTTATATTTTTACGAAACATGGAGTTTTAAATAAATAAAAGTCTTAAATAAACAAGAACGTACTTTTAAAATTATTATCAGTATATTACTAATAATACCTATGCATTTCTTTACGTCTACCACATCGTTCACCTTAGCCAACACTATTAAAGAACAAGGGGCGTGATGTTATATTTTCTAAGAAAAGTTTCAAACACCTCCCTTTTATAGTTCGCCTCGAGTCAAGAACTTTTTAATTGGCAATGTAGCAGTGCTTACAAGAACTAATAAAGTTCATAAGAATAAGTAGATACCGTAAAACTTGCAACTTCAACGTTTACTTTAAAACAACACAGAGGTTAGCCATGAACATTACTTAGATTACCTGCATGAAGAAATATAGCAAATAAAATAATTTACTCAAACTCTTTTTCAAAATCAAATTCATTTATTGCATCAAACATGGTAAGTACATACAATTCTTTCAAGCATATTTAGTCTCATATTTGGCCAACACACACCATGCAATAAAATAATTTATATCAATTTATCTGCATAATATTGAAACCGAATCGGTTTACCGATAGCCGAAAAGATTAAGTATTTTAAAAAGTAAAATATCCCATATGAATACTTCTAACCCATTAGTTACAGTCAAGAGAACTCAATGTAACGAGCCATGTTTAAAGCATAAAACATTGTAATGGAAATAAAATATAAAACAAGAATATTGTAATTTCTGTAAAGGAGAACATTCCCGCATCGTAGTACAGAATTCAGTAGAAAAATCCATTTCATAAATACACAGACGCGAGGTTAGTTAAACAAACATTGAACGAAGAACCTTTTGAATTTAAAACATTGAATTTATACAAGAAGCTCCGTTCAGGTGCACCGAGGCTCTAAAGAAAATATCAGCGTTATTTAAATAGCAAAGGGAACCACTCGAACATGAAATCCTTGTATTCGATGGAGGAACTTAAACACAAGCTTACACTATAACGAGTATTGTTAGCGAGCCTCGTCTGGAACGCTTTGACCCACCACCGGCCTCTTAACAATTCCTTTCCTATTAAAATTCTTTCCCCCAACTCGGGAAAACTTTATCTCAAAATATAAGGGGCCCATCTAAATACGAAATAACGGGAAAGTACGCCGCTCCTTATAATTAAACGAATTCTAAACATTTTCGGCGTGTGAACTTCATTTTTATGAAAGGGAAACGGAATTTGTTAGATTTTTTCGAGGATACTTTACACTTTCAGTAGTTGCGAAAGTTGAAAAGATCGGTGTTTGGAATTTTGTTAAGGGATTTGTTACTGTAATTTTTACTTTTTGGGAAAGAAGTTTTTCTCAAATTCATATTTACATTTTTGAATACAGCGCCTGAACCTTTTTGTACACCAATCATGGATGGGGTGACTTCATCGAAATTTTCCCATTTTTTTTGGAAAGACCTTCCATTCTACTCCGCCATTCCCCAAAAACTGTTCAAAGAAAAATACGAAGCAATGAAACGTGTCAAAATATAATAGAGAAATATCTATACCCATTCGCACCTCCCTTTTATCTATAAAAAGAAAATTAAATGTGCAGGAGATGTAAATAGATTTATGTTCATAAGCATAGTAAGATATTTTGGAGGTCCCTTCACAGGGGGGTTCGAAACTCTGAATATTATCGGGGAAGCACCCTCTCAGGTAATCGTCTGACAAATGTCTTAGATATTTTACCAACTTCATTTTGTGGATGCCCGGAATTCTGATGGGTGAGTCATATACGGGACCATCTCACACCTCCCCCTTAAATTGGAATTGAAAAAAGCACTTCATGTTTTTGGGAAAATTGGTGTTGGTTAAGTGCTCGTTCTTTCAATGTGTTGTGTAAAAAATACTCACATTAGTAGACTCAAGTGTGTAGCGGGATAAGTCTCTAGTTGATGGAAATGGATTCAATATAGATATCTTTCCTATACCTCACAATACACCTATGTAGGTATCTACTTGCTCAAATACCTATACGATATAATCGACAGAATACTGTTGATTTGAGTATTTAAATCTTGTAATCACCTAGCCTACCACATTTTGTTATATAAGGGTGAATAGTAGGTACAGAGTGTTCATCATTTTTATAGAAACATCCACGTGTAAGGAAGGCACCCCTGCTCAAACTTTATGATCCTTTGCTTCTTTTATTTTATGCCATCCAAAGTTAGGTCATTACAAACATTGGCAATCTATAATAAGACAGCCCACCACTAAATATCACTTAGTTCACGAACAAAATATAAAAGTAATAAAAGTTCATAGACCTGTAAACGTGATGTTGAATTTATATTAAAAATAACCATTTTCTTACCACCCGCCAACAATAAGGTGCGAAATTAGGAGAAGAATTAGGCGCCCCCGACGCGGAGCGTGCCTCGAATGATGATGCAGCGGGGTGCAGAACAAGAGGATAAAATACCAAAGTACCAGCACCCCTTCCACAATAACAATATATCACACGTCTATTGATTTATACGACGAAAGGTATTTCTTAATTTAGTCCTGTAGATAAACGTTGTAGGCACCATTAATATAGGTGACAGAGACGCTATTATGAAACTTTATAGAGTTCTGCGGGTACGTAAAAGGAATAACAATGTATTGAATTACTTTTGTACGCACAATGGACTATTTGAGGGAGGCGGGAACCTATATTGGATGGTATTTATTGCCGCTTTTTCTATGTTATCGAGGGATCCGACGACGGAAAAGGAAAATTACGTACTTGACGTAGTGACTGCGAGTATGTGCTCATAGTTATTCGTTTTAAAACGAACTAATGTTACATAACCGCAGTCCGACAAAGGAGGCGGGTGAGTTAAAGTTACACTTTTTATAAATATTTATTAAACTGCGGTTAGCTAAAACGTTTTTAAACCAGCTTTAGTAAGTAGTGTGGCAAGCGATTTACACGAAATAACTTATGTATGATAACACCAAATTCTAAAAAAAAAAAATTGTATTAGGTACATCAACGTGACACGAACCTCATACAAACAACACTATCGAAGAAAAATTAAAACAACCCTATTATTTTACTTCTAGCATGCAATAGGTACAACTCAATGCAGTCATTTTAAACCTTAAACATGAGGTTGTCGCAATACCGTCGTGTCGGCTATGATTAAGCAACTTACTACTTACTAAGTATTACTTAGGTCCTATGCGGACTGAGTATGGTGAATCACAGGCTACACAATACCTACTTAAATACTTGTACTTCAGAACTTTGAATTACACAGCTCTATTACTAAGACTTAGATTAAAGTAAACACACATGCCTAGGACTTTAGAATAGCTTGTCTCAAGTGTGGGCTAAACCAAAGGTCTTCCATAGTTTCATTACCTCTATCTCATATCTCAAAAGGTACCGTACCTAAATCGTTGGAAACAAAAACCTATCGGTATTTGTTCAAAAAGTATATGTTAATAAGTACATATCAAATATCGTCTGTGATTCGTATTTTTATAATTTTGTTCAAAACTGCGGTTTTCAGTTTTTAAGTGATTTAATTTTGCAGTAAATGTTCCTCTTTTGCAATATGTAGTGGACGACAGTAAAGACCTTCTAGATTACTAAACATGAAAAGTCGACAGCACGGTTGGTGCGGTGGAGCAGCCAGTTGCTGCCAAGTAAAAGTAGCTTGTTCGATTCGCGCACGAAGCAACTCTTTGTGTAATTAATTGTTGTTTCGGGTCTGAGTGTCATGTGTATGTGAACTTGTATGTTTGTAAACGCACTCACGCAAAATCTTAGGTTTGTAAAAAAATAAAAGGATATAAACAGATACAAAGTTGAGAGCAACTTTGTATCTGATTAAGATCTAGAATTTTAGACAAACACACAAGCCCAAGAATCTTCCAAGGAATATTTGTAACCATAATAATATCCCCACAGGGACGCAGTTAATTTTATTTTACAAATGCTTATCTCACAGGGTCCTCAAGTCACTCTGAATATCGTCACCCTGCCAAGAAAATTCAACTTAGATAAGCCCACATAAAACCAGAACTTTATTAGATTACATAACTTGAGCCTGACAGAAAAATTCACGAGGCATATTTTTTTTATTTTATTTTTTTTGCGCTAAAACTTTGAATGTTAGCACGCCTGTTTATCCAATGCAGACGTGGATATTAGTTCTACTTTTTGTTTGTTAGGTTATTAGGGCCAAGTCTTAGGGCGTGAATTTATGCTTTACAAGTAGGCATCGTAGTATTACAAAGAATTGTGAATGCTACCATATTTTCCTAATTGAATTGGATATTTACTGAGTCATCAGATATTTTCAAAAATGCGCACATCTTATCCGCGGTTGCCTGTGTTTCAACCACAGAAAACTTCTTGTACGACTGAATCTTTAAAATAATAGTATTCTATAGACTGTGTACAATTATCAAGAAACCAAACATCTACATAAATACTTCTTGTAGCAATGAACGAACATTCTCATCAAACCTTAAAGCGACCATAGTCGTAGTCTCTATCTATCTCGATAAATGGACAAAACACAATCAAAAAACATATGAATAAGAATAAAAAACCCTACTGCAACGAGACAAAAGACAGCCATACATAATATGAGTCATTCTCATACGTCACAAAGTTATGTCAATATCAAGGAAAGCCTTGGGAAACAAAAAACATTTTTCTTAGCGTAACCTCGTGTTTACTGGCAAGTGTTTGCCGTCCTCGAGTCCCAGATGTTATTCGCCATAAGCCGCCCTTATTAGGGATTCCGTATGTTCAGCTGAACACGCTGAACTATGTATTTTTATTTTAGCGACATTATTAATATTTCTTTCTTATAAAAATGGCGGAACCAGCAACGGCTATGTTTGAGTTTTGTGGAGCACATTAGGTAAATATAACTTGGTACAGAGTGAAAAGAGTTTTCTTGTTTGTAATAGATTGTTAGAGGAGATTGTTAGAGATATTCTCCGGTGCTGCAGCTACTAGTGGGTTTACTGGGGCTCCGGCTCAGGAGTAGGAAAGTGTTTTTAAGTCAGTAAGAGTCTGACACTCCCTCTTGCTCGCCTAAGGTTGGAAAAGTCATTGGATGATTTTCCCCCTCAAATATAGGAGATACATTGTGTATTTGTGTGAAGCCAAGTTGTTCTACGGTATTATAAATATCGTACAACACGTAATATCATTTTTGAAATGGTACCTGATATCGAATTATTAAGTAATATTAATTCACTTAGCAATAACTACGACGCCAATACTACAATGACTCAATACTATTGTCGATGTTTATGAATCTATATTAAAAACGTTTTCACTTCAACCAAAATAAATTCTGCAGCTACAATAAGAAACAAAAAACACCATGTGTTTCCACAATTCAAGACAAAAGAAAATTAAAAACGAAGCGCCCATATACATTTTGAAAGCTACCATAAATACACAGCAAGAAGGTTTAAAAAAGCACCTAACCTGAAGTAGAAACAATTTTTTATCCTCAAACTTGGCTACAAGAAACATAACATTTTTAAAGAAACGACTTCTTTAAGAATTTCTTCCCATCAAACCGGGTAACAAAGATCCTAGCTTGAAGGCAGTAAACTTCAAGTTTAAAAAAATACGATTAAAAGAGTTTCGCTTTACCTTGTTACAAGACTTGTTTAAAAAATATTTTATTTTTGAAATGCTCTAAACATCTGACAGGATATTTTTTTAAGTTTCCAAGAAGCTGTAATTGAGGCGGACTGGCTAGTTTCTAGACTTTGTTCAAAATTTTATAAATAACTTGGGTATTTTAGTTTGGAACTCAATACCTGCTCAAAATTGTTAATTTACTTAGACATTTCGCTGCTAAAACTGCTTAGTAAAAATGTCCCTAGTCTTTTACTCAAGCCCGCCACAACCTTCCAAACCGATGCAACTCCTGTAAGCCAGAATCTACAGTAGATACAACCATGAAAACACCGGAACACTGAAGTCCGTTCCAGAGACGTGGAAGACTGTCTTGTATGCCGCAACGAAATAAATCAGAAGATATTATTAAAGGAGAAGAAAATAAAACGATAGTCGACCTCGGTGAATGTAATGCAGGAGACAGAATGACTTAAGCCAAAGAATGAATTGCCCAAAGTCTATAAACGTTAGCTTCCTTGAGCCTATAACTGCCGACAGACAATCGTTAAAGGCAAACTAAGTTAGCTACCCACACGTCCAGCGCACCCTAGGCAGTCAACCTCAATACACTATCACAACATAACAATATCTAGTCTGTAATTTCCCAAAGGAGTAGATAGAAGTGCACATGACGCACACTTTCACCTTTTATTATATTGTTAGCCCGTGGTTGGACATCTAATTCTAGACACTGGACACAATTTTAGACTTTGACTATAGTAGGTACTTTTTTATGGAATAGGAGTAAACGAGTAGACGGATCACCTGATGGTAAGCAAACAGAGCCGCTCACGGACAACCGCAACACAAGAGGTGAAGAAGATTTGAAGGTGTTTCTGAGAGTTTTGGTGACTACATGGGTGGTGCAGTGGGTTGCTGCCAGATTAATATCTATACTAACCATCATCGTCATATTAACCACAAGAGGCCACTGCTAAATATACTAGGCCTCTCCCAGAGACGAAGATATAAAGAACAGCATATACAGGAAAACATAGAAGAATTTATTAAAACGAAACTCATCACCCACTTTCATTATACCATTGTAAATAAAACTCTGTCTATCCTACGAGTAGCATACGCCATGGCGGAAAAAATCGTGCTTCAAACTCGACAGTATTATCATATTTCAGCGTAAGCCTGCCTGCTAAAGCATGAAACATCGGGTATATGGTCCTAATCCATCATTTCGGGAGTGGGGAAAAAATCGAGAATATATTTTACGTTCGGTCAGGTGTCGTGGAGTCCTCGGGGAAATCTAACTTTCCCGGAGGCGCAGACACCAATCGATTCTATTCAAATTTATGACAGAGAGAAACGGTTTGTGTAATATTTGTATGGAGGTGTTAGTGCCACCGACTGCAGTATGGTTTTCTATTTATATTTTGATATCAATTATCATAGACATGATTGAAAATATATATGTAAATACTGTGCATATATATGGGGTATCTCTTTTAATACATACTTACAGTACGTAAAAGAATGACAATAAAAATTCTATTATTTGGTTGATTTATCTTATTATTTTAATGCTTATGGCTAAAATAGACGAATAAATTGGGACCAAATTCAGTGATTTATGATTTCTAATATCAACAGAATATTACGGTAGGTATCACCCACTCTATGCAGGTGACATCACATTCGGAACCCTATCGATGGCTGTCTGCAACTGGCAGGCCTGGCGCCGACTTTTCACAAAATTCCCGCCCTTATTTTATTGCCTTCTGTCCAAGATTAAACTTTCCTTCACCGTTTTTTAACAATCCATTCACTCAAATACACTCCGTAATAAAACTTGGTACAGAACGACTGAATAAAAATAGAATACGGACGTAAAATTACCGCCCATAAATAAGACTGATGTACGTGGAAATCGTATTTGTTCTGAACTTATTGTGAGAAACACAAACAGAAATATATACATACGTAGGTATTTACGTGATTGAAAAATGCATTATTCTCAGCTGCACTATTTTTAGTGGACATGGGACTAATAAATCAAGCAATCACCGTGAGACCAACTGCAAAATTTGCACATTTTTTTTTCTTTTGCTCCTAAGTACAAACCATCCTTTGAGTATGTTAGTTCTCAGATTTAAACTGCATATAGACTGCACGGTTGGTGCGATGGGTGGGCAACTGGCTGCCTGGGTCTGAAATTGTACATATGTTTGTGCACCCACGACATAGGAGAAAAGTCTAGCGTGGAGCAACGTATTAAAAAAAAATGATTTTGAACAATGCTAAATTTTCAACAACTTACCCGTATTAGAATATAACGCCCACATTTTCACTAATCACGTACATTGTACTAGCAACTGTTGCAAAGCGACATCGTGTGAACAGAGATTGGAGTGACAGTGACATCACGATTGAATTCCAACGGACGATTGGCTGTCAGACCAAATCACTGAATCCTGTTACATTACTGCACTAATTGCATTGCTTCTAGCGTGAAACGTGGGCAAGAAACTAATGCGTTTTACCCAATTTGTTGAAATTTTCTAAGAATATTCAGTAATAATTAGTAACTTACTAATAATTATATCAAGACATACGGTTCTTGGCCGCGGAGCTGCGAACTACCTAGCGGGTTTACCGGGGCTCCGGCTCGAAAAGCAAGAGTAGGAACGGGGTGGTTTTTAGTCAGTAAGGTGGGAGAAGTAATTGGATGATATTTCCCCCTTAAAAAATGATTCTTAGTTTCCATTTCCAACTTTTTTAAATGGAAGCCGACCCAAATCTAGGTTTAAAGAAGGAAGATCAGTCTGTCAACAGTTTTAAAAATAAAAGAAACTCTAAAGTTCCAAGTACTTAGGTACTGTATTTAAATGAGACAGATTCAGTCGGGCTCATCTAATAAATTATGACGTAATATTCATAAACTTATTTGTTTCAAAAAGTTACAAAGAATAATATTACTTTTTTTGTTCAACTTCCTGGAATCAGAATGAACAAGAAAAAAGTAAGGACTGGTAGGTGGAATATTATTTACTTGCCTGCCTGACTGCCGTGTTGGTCGAGTGGTCGCAAGAGCGACTGCCGGGCAAGGAATCTCGGGATTTTATTTCTGTGTTAGCCAAAGAATAGGTGTAGCAAGGAATCTGGAAGTATGCCCAGAACATGGCAATGGGCTCACCCCCTATTACATGGGACTTATAACACATGGTGAAGTGGGTGTACATTGTACAGTGGCAGTTTGTGGCGAAATGTGCACCTTTGCCTACCGCCACCTCTTTGGGGATAAAAGGCGCGACGAACAATACGAATATTTACTTAAGGCACAAAATTAATTAACAATTAGGGTACAAAATTATTTTCTTGAGTGAACTAGCATAAAAAGAAGTAAGTTAGTAGCGCGGTGAGCAACAAATCTTCATTTTGCCGGATTAAAGCACCTCTCCGTTTTATAATAATAGAGGCAGTGTAAAGTACCCTGAATATTTTACTAAAGTCAACTTCCAAGTTTAAGATTGTTATATCCCATCCTTTTCTGGCTTAAGTACCGGTACTTGGTGCAACAAAGACGGAAGAATTTCGGAACATTTCCTACGTGTTGACTTCTACATAGCTCCACACTGTACGTTAATTCAGTTTAAGTACGTAAATACTGGCTTACGGAATCTTTGAAATTACATTACTTGTTTGTTCATACATATTTATACCAAGTTGCGGAATGAAATTAGTGATACGTTGAGTTTGTATTGTATCTACCCTCATTTACATTTGAGGGTTGGAATCGTTTTTAACATCAACGTAATCAACCGTTTCAAAATGAACATTGTTTGTTTCTAAACTTAGAAAATCTCGAAGGAAATCTCAAGACTGCCTCGTTTGCCGCGTGGTTGCAAGTAGACTGCCGGGCAAGGGGTCTCGGGATTGATTCTCGAGCGAAGCAGTGCTGGGCTATCCATCGCTTTTTCGAAAAATTCTCAGTAGTAGCACGGAGACTAGAAATGTTCCCGGTATATGGCAATACACTCACCACCTATTACATGTGACTTACAATACAAAGTGTGAAAAGTGGGTGTATATAATTGTAAAGTGGTATTACGTGCCATACCGTGCACCTCTGCCTACCCCTTCGGGGAAAAAAGGCGTGATGACGACGGAATCTGAAGAAGACTTGATTCAATAACAATAATCACATCGACTATTTCGATACATCAAACCGTATCGCCGTCCATCTATAAATATATAAAATCGTAGAAAAGTGCTGTCTGTACATTGAAAATATTTCATAAAAAGAACTAGCAGGGGTTATTGTTATGTCGATGTCGAACCCAAAAATGCAAAACTTTTTTTTGTCTGATGTCTGTTTGTCTGTTTGTCTGTTTGTCTGTTTACCTGTTTGTTGTTAAATGAAAGAGCTAATCTCAGAAACGGCTGATCCGAGTTGGATGCGGTTGTCACGAATATATTGTGGGATGCGAAATTTACTATTTAGTGTTTGTTTCATGTCAAGTTCATAAATAAAAAAGTTATTCAAATTAAAGAATCACGTCGAACATTCTATGCTTATTTCATTAATCTCCGCAACTATTTGACGGATTTGGTTGAAATTTGTGTACAGATATAAAGAACCTTAGAAAGGACATAGGATTCATTCATTTAGTTGGAAATCGGCCGAGCGCTTCGGTACTATCGTAAATGAAGTGTATTATCAGTCGTATGATTATTTGTCTGTAGTGGTCCTGCTGTTTCGTATACCGTTCTAAATAAATTGGTTTCGTTGTATTAGTCAATTAATAAGTTTATTGGTTGGGTTTTCCCACAATCTGGTTAAATTATTTAACATAGGTTTAGTTTCATTAGTAGTTACTGTAGTTAGTTTTTTTAATAAATTGTAAGTCTAATTTATTAATTAATTAGAAGATTAGATTTAAGTCGTTTCGAAATTATGTGATAGTTTAAGCTTGGTTATTATAGCATAGAGAATAGGTTGTAATATAATTTCTTTTAGGGTTCCGTAGCCAAATGGCAAATTAAACGGAACCCGATAGATTCGTCATGTCTGTCTGTCCATGCGTCCGTATGTCACAGCCATTTATTTCCGAAACTGTTGGGCCTACATAGTTGAAACTTTGTATGATGATGTATATCGTTAACCGCTATTCGAATTTTGAATAAAAATGAATAAATTTAAAAATTAAAGGGCACTCCATCCATACATGGAACTGATTAAAAAAAAATTTTTTTTTCAGCTAACATATCCGTGATGGGTGTCTATGGATAAAAAAAGACATTAAGGTTCCTAAAACCACTTTTCGTAAAAATCAATCGTTGGAAAGTTAGACGCTTTCAAAGTGGAAAAATGAGTGTCCAACAAGATATCATTATTAGTTTTTAAGAAATAAAACATTTTCAAAAACCGCAAATATAACTTTGTCGTTCATACAAACACTTTGTAAAACCAAGTTATTTTACAACTTTTATATTATGTCATCTACTTGCTGCTACGGAACCCATTCATGGAAGTCCGACTCGCACTTGGCCGGTTTTAATTGTTATAAATTGAATTCGTAGCTCTTTAGTTTTAAGTTAATTTTCAAGTAAGTTCGGAAAAATTATAATATTTCTTTAGTTTAAGTCCGAATAAAACTATTTTTTTCAATGCCCTAAGTGAGACATCTATTAAATCAAACGCAGAACTCATTATGTTGATTTTTGAAATCCCTGGAATATCTACATCTCATTTTTAGAGATTCCGCGAGATCGGGAACTATGTGGTTAAAACCAAAAATTTGCCGGAAGTCACTATTCCACGCGAACGAAGTCGCGGGCAAAAGCTAGTTATAAATATATAAAGTACAAGTTTGAAATGATTTTCTATAATAACATTTCTATTTCATCCCAAAAGAACTTCAACCAATTACATTTCGCCCGGGGAACGGTAAGCAAAACAATCTTTGTTATGATATCAAATATTATTCCTTAGATACGTTCGTACGTACCTATACAATTTTAAATGAAAGAGAAAAAAGTATTTTCGATATTATAATGAAACATTTCAAATATCGCCAGCGACATTACTATTTAATCGTGTTTATTGCATACATTTTTAATTCTGATTAGGGGAACAAGCGATGCTATTCTTAATTTTTTATGCAATCTTGGGTTATTTTGGTAACAGGAGGTTAAGTTTGAAAGCAATTGTGTACTATGAATAAAAAGAAAAAACTTATATAAAGGTTAATTTTATATTTCAAATTGTATTGAAATTGCCATAACAGAGACTTAAACCAATATTACTAGAGAAGAAAACATACGCTTGTTTAAAGAATAACGTATATCATAATGACTAGGCATTAGAACACAAGATCGCATCATTGACACTTAGTAGCCGAACAACAAAACTGGACTCACATTGTGGGTCTTTCAGACACAACAGATACCCGCTTCTAATAGATCTTAGGGCGCTTTTTCCACCAGAAAGACTATACTACGAAGATGTAATAGCTAAGCTTCGAAACTATGTGACTGTTTCTACTGATACTAAGCTATGGTAACTGTGCGAGTAAGATGTGCTTTGAAGATGCGCCGCCGCCGATGTGCGAGGAGTATTCGCAGCTGGAGTATGCGATGTTTCGATAGTAGGGAAACCATACATAACACGCATTTTCCATATAAAAAACATGGCTCAACTAAGTCCGTTTCCATCAGTTCCAAGCTATATGTACCAATGAATATGATTAGTGAAAGCCAAACGCATCCACAGTAACGTGGCATAGCAGATATTTAGTGGAAAAGTGCCCTTAACATCGACAAACGACAAAAGAAACTTTATTGGAATGGATTTTATTGATGCCATGTCGACATGTGGCAAGAAGCATGATATTAGAATTTGATATTGCCAAAATTCCGTGATGGAAATATATTAAGGACAAACGCTGTTCAAGATTATTATGGAATCTTCTCATTATTTATATTCGAAATGTTATTCCATTTCGCATTTTTTTTGGTAAGTTATTGAATAAAAATATTCGAAGTTAGTAATACTTTTGATATTCGTAGGTTATTATTATTATTATTTATTTATTCCTTTTCCATATAAATTACATTATAATATACTAAGCCCCACAAAAGGTAGATAAGTATATTACAGAAACGTCTTGTCTACGCCTCATTTGGAATATGAGTTAGATTTTTTGACTAAATTGAGCACGTAGCTCGCTTGAATAGATGATTTATAAGTAAACACCTAAAATATAACTAACAGTGATTTACACGTAGAATAAAAATATTGATAGATACTTAAATCGCCGCCTATGACCCGAATAGGCTCAACTGCACATAGAGGTACAAATACACAATAATATAATGGGGCTGACATATTTGTATTAGGAAAAGAGCCCTAATAAAATAATTAAGAATAAAAAAAAAACATAATGCAAGACCCCACTATTCATCAGTTGTATTACGAGTCCCATATTACTAGAAAGTAGGCCTGTTATAATACAAAAATGGGACAAAATCCTCCTAAAAATTACCAAACAATTAAAATTTACTGAAGCATATTCTCCAGTGGGTGCACAAACAACGAGCACATTATCCGAGGAACTTAAACAACAAACTGATGAACTTAAAGTTTCAAACTTCTTCCATAATTCCTTTTGAAGTTACAACGCCTGTGTGTATAGAAGAAAATTAAAAAAAGCTGAACGTTTTACCACGTGCCAATTTAAGAGTTGTGCTAGAATATTTTTAAGTGTTGAGAACCATGCTTCGGCACAAATGGGCCGGCTCGACCAGAATGTCCACGGCCTCGCAGAAAACCGACGTGAAACAACGCTTGCATTGTGAGTGAGGTTCAATTTTCCTAATCCTCGATTCCCCAACAGCCCTTAAATTCCTAACCCCCAAAAGGCCGGCAACGCTCTTGTAACGCCTTTGTGTATTTCAGGTGTCCATTTGCGGCAGCGATTGTTTACCATCAGGTGATCCACCATGTTTACCGGCTTATACCATAAAAAATTGGTACTCGTAACCATCGTTTCGTCAACGTTCATGGAAAACTTAAATAAACAATTTACTTTTCAAAACGAATCATAATTTGATCTCAAATTAAACCAAAATTAGGTAGAAAATTCCATGAACCTAACCTATTTATCGGGTCTTTTTGTATTCTAGTAATCGAAAAGTGTTGAAAAGGATTTAGTAACTAAAAAGATTACAGTGTTTCGATCCTGGCATCGCAACAGGCTTTGGACGTACTTAATTGAAAATGAAACACACGTGTATATCGGATTTACTCGTACGAACACGTTTTTAAAAATCCCTTAACTATGTAAGTACAGACGCACATGAAACTCACCCAATCTGATTAATTCCGTTACTGGATTTTCAACTCTAAAGTAAAATCATAAAGTTGAAATTAAATTTATGAATTCGACAGCTGTGGATAGTTTCATATGTGGCGGCGGTTTTACCTAGCAGGTATTTTTAAAACCTATTTTTGGGTTAATCGGTCGAAGTAAGGACTTACCTAATCCATGTGATTCAATTAGTTACGGGTCGCACTTTGTTTGGAAAAAGAGGTTTTACTCTGAATGTATTTCTAGTCACCTTATGTTACATAATTGAATTATTTCTCTTAATTTTGTCAACCCAGAAAGTGATTATCTACTTGCATAAAGGTGGTGGGGCGACCGGTATCCACATATTTATAACATACAACAAAACTTTCATATAAGATTAAACATGCATCGAAAAAGCTGAAAAAACCGATATTTTTCTGTAGCAATAAAATTGAAATTGAAATACGGCTTAGAAAACTTTGATCCAATATTGGACTAAGCTAGAAATTGGCACAAACTCATACGTTACGTTCCAAAATAGTACAACAGAATCAGTGTAGGTCCAATACCCCCATTTACTTTTAAACCAGGGATGTCAAAGAGTTCCGTATCTACAACAGAAAAAAACTTTACAAAAACTATACCTATTCATAATAACGTAATAATCTTTATTACATTCTGAATGAAGCATGTCTTTAATATTAGTTTTAAATCGTACTTAACCAATTTACAGTGGAATTTTCTAAAAGGCTTTTCTTCAGCAATGGACGTCACGGGCTGATGATAGGATGGATTTACGTATATTTAGCAGATTAAAACATCATAACAAAAATCATCAAAAACTACAAGATAATCAGAAATAGCTTAACACTCATAAAAAAAGTAATTTAAAAAACTAAAAAACCCGACTGCGTTTCTTTATAATATTAAAATGAAAAAACCCTAAAACAAGAAAGTAATCGTAAAATTTAAGCAGTCGGGACCCATTCAAAATATAAAGACTTTGTGAGGGCACATACAGCTTGCTTTCTAGAATGGGTCCCGACTGCTTAAATTTTACGATTACTTTCTTGTTTTAGGGTTTTTTCATTTTAATATTATAAAGAAACGCAGTCGGGTTTTTTAGTTTTTTAAATTACTTTTTTTATTTATTTATTTTTAGTTTTATTATTTTTTCATTTTGATATATCTAGTGTCACTCTGACAGTAAATACGAATCAAACGACCCCTATAAAACGGAAATCCATCGAGTCGTTCAGGCTAGAGAGTGAGCAATATTCGAATTTGGCGCCAAAAATCCGCCATTTTGTTTTTTTATTATTTTTATATATCCAGTGTCACTCTCACAGTAAATACGAATCTAACGACACCTCTCAAGTCAAAATCCGTCAAGCCGTTTAGGCTAGAGAGTGAGAAATATTCGAATTTGGCGCCAAAAATCCGCCATTTTGTTTTTTTTTTTAATTTTGATATATCCAGTGTCACTCTCACAGTAAATACGAATCTAACGACACCTCTCAAGTCAAAATCCGTCAAGCCGTTTAGGCTAGAGAGTGAGAAATATTCGAATTTGGCGTCAAAAATCCGCCATCTTGTTTTTTTTTAATTTTGATATATCCAGTGTCACTCTCACAGTAAATACGAATCTAACGACACCTCTCAAGTCAAAATCCATCAAGCCGTTTAGGCTGCAGAGCGTGCCAAACAATTATACATACATACATACATACATACATACATACATACACTCGAAAAACATAACCCTCCTTCTGGCGCAGTCGGGTAATAACTGAAACGAATACATCACCATTCTTATAACCACATCCAGACCCGAACCGTCGTACGCGTAACATCCCTACTTTTAACTTACATCATAACACACGCGAACGGCTGGCAAACACTGATATTAGTTTTCTGTATAAGCAATTTTCGTAAGTGTCCCCTGTTATTTGTTAGTAACACCGCCCCATATTGCCCTACAGTTGCCCCAGCTCAAACAACGCGTTACACTATTATTGAAATGTAATAAAAGGCGACGGTGCGTTATTAATATTGTTATTGTTATTTCTAATCTTGTAATAGTTGGTTTATGTAATAGGGTCTTCTGGTGGTCTAGTATCTTTAGGACCAATGGAGAGTAGAAGGTCGTGGTCTCGGTTTCAGATTCAGGCAAACGTTGATTTATTCATTACGTCGTACATAATGTAATTAATTGTAACATGACGTATGAAATATCCTTTGTTAAAGAACTTGTTTAATAAAATATCTAGGTTCAATGCTAAAAAATAATTTGAATGTCTAGACGTCTTGAGGCTTTTGTTTGCAAAAAATATTTTAAAAACAATGCCAACAATAGTTGACTAATTGGCCATTCTCCAAAATGAAATCCAGAATGAATAGAAAACGAAAAATAAAATAAATTAAAACGTTCCAAAAAAAATTAAGTACCCTGCGGGAAATATAATGCGTGTAACACCAACGGCTGACTGCTTAAATAAAAATCCTTCATCTTCAACAAGAAAAGGACGAAAATGTCGCAGAGCCGGAATATTTTCTAATTTATTTTTTTACATCGAGATAAACAAAACAAAGGAAACATAATCATAGATTGTAGAAAGAGTAGCTTACTTTCGTACATTGTGTGAGTTGGGCGAAATTTTATGAACTAATTTCCCAGAGACAACATTCCTTATATGCGAGGGAGTCGCCTCGGGCTGCGTAGGCATTTTTTGGACAAAAACCGAGCTCTGTATTTAATGAAAACTCTGTACCACAATATGCCTCAGGGGGCCGCTTTCACTGATTGTAGGAATTTTTCCATACTCCATATGAATATTTTTATGGCACGAAATGCCGCTTCATGCGGGCCCAGTGACGTTAACTTTGACTCGCTGTGATGAAAGGGTTTAGAGCCAGTTTATTTTCCATTTAAAGCATACATGAAAGGCTTTTCAGGAATATCACTGACGTATTACCTGTACGGCCAATATATTCGTATTTTAGCCGTATTGTTCCTGTACTTTCCATTGACTTCGATATTAATTAAAGTTTAATTATTACATATAATAATATTCAGGAGTTATTTCGGTAAAGTAAATATCAGCTGCCTATTACTGCGTGTTCTAATTATGTCACGTATTATGCCAGTGTAACACGTCTTTATTTAAATATATTCACGATGATAATGTGTCGTAGGTATTAAGGCTTAAAATTCATTTTAGAATGTAAACAGTAGTTTTAACATAGCAACAATCTGTTGCTGGCTACTTCTAAATACATTTTCTCTTCATAGCATAGCCTTTAACAGCATAAAGACCGGAGTCAACGATGAAGATTGATTAGACAAAACGTACGTGGCTGTAACCTGTCGGAGCTGAAGAGAATTACAAACATTATATTGCAGTATCGCAAAGGAGGTTTAATAGCAACGCAAGGTGAGCGTAGGAATTTGCAATAAGCCCCACCTTTGTCTCGCCAAGCAGCTCCTTTATTTCCCAAGTTCCCTGAATTTCATCCACTATGTACATAGTGTAGCAACACCGAATTGTTCAAACACATTTTTCTTCTAGTCGTGACATTTTCTCGTTTTGTCGCCAAAAGTTCTAGATACCTAGCGATAAAACCGACATACTAAACTTTGTAAATATACTTTTACCTGTATGTACTTGAACGATTTATTGCTATTAAGTCCACAGCTACGTGAAACGACTTTATTAGAGAACCGATATTCATCAGGATCGTAAATTAGAATTTCGTACAAAAATTCTGAAGTTAGGCATCGTATTATTATGAATAACTATTGAAAAGTTTATAAAACTCAATTAAATTTAAATACCAGTCCATTGACGTTGCAATTTCGTTATAAACTACTTAATTACGTTTGAACGAAAATTCAGACTACTTTACGAATAAATTGCTTTATCATTTTCAACCACTAGTCATCGAGAGTGGAGCTGATTCATTACTCCCCAAACGCTTTCATGGTTCGTTAGGAATGTAAAAACTTCACTCCTTCAGGATCAATATTAGGAGGAAGATTAAACTTTGACGCAGTCCACGGGTCCTATTCAAATTAGCCACACCGAATTTGGGGAACAAACGTTCCGAATCTACTAAAGTTTGTGGTCAAAGTTACAATTTGTGCGCGCCCAGAATACTGATCACATTCCGCAAAATTACACCACCAATGAAACCAATAAGTTTTTCATTTACCTGGAAGTGCTAACAAGCCACAAGTAGGTCAACCTACCTGGCGACGCGACGTTTCTAACGATCATATCGCTCACAATGCAAAGAGTTGGAACGTAAAAAATGTAATTATAACTCCCCGTACTAGGGACGGCAAGGAAATTTTATAGCAACTGCGGAAAATATTTTCACGCCAACATTTCCGTTTCTCACAGCTGCAACGAAAACAACTAACGAAATTTCACGTGACAATTGTCAATATTTTCCAGAAGTGTTCATTCGCTCCTCGGCGAAAGGGTTCCGTTTGTTAGCTTGTTTGATTTAATTTATAATAAGCACCAACAATTTAGCGCATTGCAAATTGGTCGTTGAACCTCTATTCTTGTAGCGATCTTTGTCAAAACTACATACGTCCGATATCGTTTTCCGATAAGACGTGAAACTTTGGTCGATATTACTCGGGTAAATCTTTTCAGGGTTTAGAAAAATAATTGGATTGCTACATTGAAGGAAAGCAATTACATTCGGCAAGAGAAGCAATTTCGATTTACTCAACAACGACGATTTAGGTAAACTTCGCGTATTAAATTGTGCTGCCCCATTTTATATATTTGCTTCATAAATCCCGTTTAAGGGTTCGATTACGCGTTTCCCTATACTTATTTAAATGAGATAGGAATGGGTACATTACTGGGTCCTTTACCACAGGTTGAAATAAAGACCGGTTTAAATAGGTACTTCTGTTCAGGTGACTTGAAATAGATATCATTGCCCTGAGGCATACCTTTTCGATCAGATTACCGGAAGATTTACCAATTATTATAATTCAATCTTTTTTATATTTATCTTCTACAAAAAATATAATTTTCTTTGTTTACGACAAGGCTTGTTCAATTCTATTATTTAGATACGGTTACAATCAATTGTACATTTTTGTACATTATTTATATTTCTGATAATGTCAGATAAAGTTACCCTCGGTTCCAATCAAGCCCGGGGGTCGGACAACGAAATCAAAGACAAGTTACTTGAAATACTCTTCGAGCTAACTTTAGATATATGTTGACTGATAACTTTGGGTGGATACGCTTCTTCCATGTCTTCTAAAAACTTCTTATCGTGTATCAATAATTGTTCCATTTCATCACAGAAACTTTGTCATATCTGATTTTCGTTAAAAGAGGACCTTAATTTACTTTGCACATGATTTTGTATCCATATTTATTTAAGTAAATAAAAATAATACCAATTCGCTTTGCAGTGATTACTTGGCCTGAAACATTCGCTTTGTAGTATAAGTTATATTGCTTCTCCGAATTGTGGACGGGCTCCGCCGAAACCCTAAGTAAGAGGAGCTGAAGGGTACAATTTCAACAGTTCAGTAACAAGTAATAAAGTCTAGACTACTAAACTTTTTATGACGGCATTTGTCAAATGAGAATCCTCTCTAAATTTTTAACGAGTCTCCCAGAACAAGTCGGACATAAAGAGGATTTTACTTTCGCCTGCTGTACGACTAAAATTGTAAAGATAATGCCATACTAAGCGAGCATTAAACAGCGCCCCGAAATTGTATTTGAAGCTTTTCAGAAACTTAGGCATTAGCGAGCAAGTTTTTCCTGTAACGCACATGGTTGGGTAGCCTCTAATGGCGAACGGTCTTACGAACTTTTAGCCGAGACGATGGTATAAAAAGTTTTCTTTGACTGGAAATTGCTAAAGACCTGCCTCATCCTTGCCGCTAACTTTTTTGGCAGGAAAAATAATATGAAGTTAGTTCTAAATTCGAAACTTTTTTCCGTGGAGATTTACCTACGTTGTTACGTGCAAAAGAAATTAATTAAAAACAAACCTATATGAAATATATTTGTTGAGGGAATACAACACAGAATGTGCCTACCTATTTCTCCATTGATTTTAACCATTCAGTTGCCGTTCGTAAGATACAACAAACGTTGGGATCCTCACATGCCGAGTAAGGGGTGGCGCAGGGTAGAAACGAGACAAGGTTCAGCCAATATTAACTTGCCGACGCTAGTTTGAGAACGATGGTGGAATAAGAATGGCATAGTGTTGGCTTTCTCCGACTTACGATTCAGCGACTGTGTGCTAGAGTGCATTAATTTTGTAACTCGTTGTAACTTTCTTCATTCTAACATTTGTATTCAACGAATTGATACTGTTTTATCATTTTCGTACTAACCGATATCCAATTACATTAGATCAATTTAATATAGCTTATGATTTCGCAATATTCTATTATAAACCGTCTCAGGCTCTTTGTAATGCAAATCGACAAATATTTGCTGTAGACGTATTAGATGGAATTAGCAATATTGCGACTGTAACACCTGAACCGTAGATGTATTTGTATCAATATTAGACCAATCACCATTAGCGATAATTACTAACGATATTTGATTGAAACGTGGACATTTCAGTGGAAACTGATTCTGGATTACTAGTAGAACAGTGCCGAAATATCGGAAACTCGTAAAAATTAATAAACATGGTAAATATCCCGTAATAAGTTCTAATAATAGTCTAATAATAGAATTTGTATAAAAAAATATTTTTTACTTGAAGCAAATCTTGTCGACAACGTGATATGGAAACTGGAAATATGAAGATGAGAAGTGTTCTAGAAAAGTGTGGATTATATGAGCATGTTTCTCGTAATGTCTAGAAATAAGAGCAGACACAATGATGTACTATAAAAGATTGTACCCAACACTAAAATGCTGTTCGTACAAGGTCGATACGCAGAGACTTGGGATCAGATGGCACGTTTGCGAACCTCGTCTGAAATACCAACAAGCTGTTAGTTAACACGTTGTATTTATATGCTTCTCGTGTGCTTATTGTTTTTATATTTGTGCTGTTTTGTTTTACGCCTTTTTCTTTTTTTTCGTAGACTCTCTTTTTTTGTGTGTGGATTTTTCTCGCGTGCAAATCGTAGTGGCATGAATAGAATACAGGCTTTTGTTTTTATTGGGTGTCGCTGTCTAGTGTTATTGAGGTTTGTGTTATATTTTCTACGTTTTTTAGTAACTATGTAGTTTACTGGTTCATTTTGGTCAAACAACTTAATTTCTAAATCTAATATAGGTATTACATTTACACAACAAATTACCTATACTATAACAAGTACCTATACTTGCATGGTAAAACGAAGGAATGTAAAGGACGCAATACCTTGTTAAAATAGAGAATGTTAGATGAGTAATAACTCATCATATTGGATCATAAGTTTTTTTAAATGTCTGATAAAACTTATCTTGGCTCAAAAACTCAGCTTTGCAATGTTTCACTAGACATAGGTATATCACAAATGAAACTTGACTTTCTTCAAATAAAACGTTTTCAAACACCCACTAACCTACATCTACCCTTATAGTACCAAGTAGGTATACCACGTACAGTATGTATAGTTGTGTTCTCTTTCCTACAACACACCAACGCATGAAAGGCGTTTCCAACAAGTCACCTTGCAAGCGCGTGGGGTTAATTCTACTAACTCAATTATCACATTGTGTATACACCAAGATTGAGTTGTGACAGGTAACGAGATAACTAGCTAATGGAGTCACGGGTTCACTCGCGTTCTGATTAGAATTGTTAACGACAGCTAGCAAGACGAAGCTCTTTAGCTGAATTATCAAGAAAATTGGGATTTTATTGAGCGTGTCTGTTGATGTTGGGTAGTTATCCTGGTCTATGGGTAACAACTAATGCTTAAAAACTAATTATATTGTTACTAACTTATAATGCTCATATGAGTCCACAGGCTAATTCTCGTTAGTTCTAGTGGAAAAACAACGTTAAGATGATTATGTCAAGCAAATAGCTAAAATAGAATATAAAATATACAATAATAAGTTTACCATATACCAATATTGTTTAACTTAAGGTTAATATCGTTTCAATAGAAATTATTTTTTTTAAAGATTTTAATTTTCATAGCTCCATTCAATCCCAAATATGTTCAAAGCAAAAATAAAAATTAAACATCAAATGCATTAAAACTTAAAAAAAATCTTCATCCCACTCCAAATAGCTTTCAAGGGAGATACAAAAAACGCTTACTTTCTTAAGGGTATTAAGTAATTCGAAGGGTTGAACTGAACCCCTCGACTTCCATCCATCATTGGTGCTGCTCAATTGACATCGACGTCATCGCTTAACCCCCAGCCGCTTAAAGTTGTCTCACATGCCGGCCGAGTTTGTCTTTTAATATTGATGCATTATATCCAGACAAGATGTCAATATTGCCAGATTTACTTTCCGTTTTTGATACATTTTTGATATCTAGTTGATATTTCTTTACAGTTTTGGAAAACTGTCTCCCTTCGTTTGATGTTTCGTTTGTTGTTTTAGTATTTTTGAGGAAAAAATAAACGCTGACTGCCGTATTCAGAGACATGTAATGATTACTTAAACTATTATTTCCTAACGATTTTGTTTCAAACACAATTGCTAAGGACTGGGTTAAGTAACCATTAGTGGTTACTTAACGCGTCCACAAGCCCGCATCGTACGCATCGCACGCAACATATTTTAGTTTGTCTTGTATAGAAACTCATACAACTGCGTCCACTGATCCGCACCGTACGTACCACATCATCAGCCACATGATGACGTTATACAAAATGCGTACTTACGATGCCAGCCTGTGGACGTTTACCTTTAAATGACTCTGAGTATGGCGGTGAGACAGAAACGTTATTTAACGAAATCACTTAAGGCGATTTCCATTTATAATTGCGACTACAACAAACTGCTGACTAAAATCGTATAACAATAATCTGTTCGTATATAAACAATAAATCGTGCATTACTTACCTACTAAAGTCAAAAAATATCGAACATACAGTTGGGTGCCTGTCAGATGTTTTAATGCGCAAATAAATAACGGCTTAGGAACTTTCCAACAATGAGTTGTGCTAGATTTATTACAGCATTAGACAAAGACTTAGGAGATAAGATAGCAGGACGTTGGACGTTTTTTAAATCTAATTTTATTGTCAGTATTACAACTTAAAGCTTTTCATTCTTTATAAGATATACGTGACAGCATACACAATACTAAACAGTTACCCTGATCCGGAGCTGCAGTCTGCCTTTTTTTTTGAGGGGGCAAATCATCCAATGACTTCTCCCGCCTTGGGTGGCAAGAGGAAGTGTCAGACTCTTACTGACTAAAAACCACCCCGTTCCTTCTCCTGCTTTGAGCCGGAGCCCCGGTAACCTTTTACGTTGTCCGCAGCTCCGGATCGGGCATCAGCCCTACTGGGCCCCATCTGTGGTGGTCTGGCTCGCGAGGCGCCGTACGCACGGGTCTGATTTTATTCGGGCGGCGAGCTACCCTTGCTCGTCGTCCGCAGACCCGCACTTACGGTGGCCGGAGATCGTCACGCGATCCCCGACGCCCGGAGTGTCTTCTGCGGCGGCTGGGGCGTGAGGAGGATCGTTCCCTTGAGCGCTCCGCCTCCTCCTTAGCTAGCATGACTGCTTCGCAGAAGGAGGAGACGGCGTCCCATTCCCCCTCGCTCCGCACCATGGCCTGAACCAGGGCCGGACGCGAGAGGTCACCGTCGCCGATCACATCCCTAAGGACACGGCGGTGCTCAGCCCATGCAGGGCACACCGCTACTGTATGCTCCACCGTGTCCTCCGGGTGGTCCTCGCAATGACGACACCCGGGCGTTTCCTCCCGCCGAATCCGAAACAGGTACCTACCGAAACTTCCGTGTCCGGTAAGCACCTGCGTCAGGCGGTAGGTGAGGACGCCGTGACGCCTCTCTAGCCACTCCTCAAAGAGGGGACTTACCGCTGCAAAGCTGCAGTCTGCCTAGCGAGTTTACCGGGGCTCCGGCTCGAAGGACAAGAGTAGGAACGGGGTGGTTTTTAGTCTCGTTTTTACAAAGATTTATGGGAGCATTCTGGTCCCACGTATTCGTGCGTCATGCGTGATGACTCCTGTCAATCAACTCTAAAATTGTTGTACACAACTACCATGGTGAGTATATGTATGCAAACTTTCGGTTACAACTTAATTTACAAGTAAAATAGAATGTCGTAACATAAAAACACGAGGTTACTTAGAAAAAGAAAATAGTGAAATCTTCTATGATTTAAATTAAATAAGTATATTTAAAATAGGTAATTGCAATCATGCTTTCACATTAATACATATAAAAAAGAATTACTAAATAAAAATTTGCAATAGATTTCCAAGGAGCTAGATCCGCCATTCATTCGGAAAGTAAACCCCAAGTTGCACTCGAAACTCATTAAAAGTAAATCCGGGTGCATTTTCTAAAGACGTTGAATTAAGGCTTCTTTAAAGAAATTTTCTTAAAACTGCAAGCGGTGAGCGTGCCTCATTTGCCACTATTGAGGCGTATCCTCATAGTTCAATGCGCTGCCTTCCGTTTAAATGAAGCTAAAGATTGAATCGTTCCGGATTCGTCTCTTTGAAAAACCCCGGTCTCATCCTCGTCGACTGTGCATTTCACATAACTTAAGAATCCTCAATCTAGCTTCGTCAGCTGAATCATCCGCTGTAAGATGCAGAATTTCCATCCATTCTACTTTCTTCAAATTTTGCTTTCTTACTTGCTTTACATTATCAAAAAGTTCGCTTCGTATCGTGAAAATGTAGTCAGTAGGGCTGATGCCCGATCCGGAGCTGCGGACAACGTAACAGGTTACCGGGGCTCTGGCTCAAATCAGGAGAAGGAACAGGGTGGTTTTTAGTCAGTAAAAGTCTGACACTCCCTCTCGCTTCACCCAAGGCGGGAGAAGTCATTGGATGATTTTCCCTCTAAAAAAAGCAATGAATAATATCACCTGCAGCACCTTATAAAACTTCTAAACTTCTCATAATCTCACACTAAAGTATACAAGTATACAATCAACTTCAATTATAATCACTTCGTGGCTGAAGGTAGATGAGGTACAGAACACCCTATTTTTGGCACTATATCATTAATCCCATTAACTTAACATCGATAATCGTAATGACAAAGTATCGAAACCCTTGTACTATGTGCAGTGATTTGAATTTCAATAATTTACCACTCGCTCCCGTCGGCTCTATCCGCAGATAGTGATACAGTCTCGTACGTACGAGTCGCCTGTTTATTTAATAACGTTGTGCCGACCCGATAAGCGGGTATTGTGTGAGCCTTGTACGACTTACTGACTGTAGACGCGCTAGTGTCATTTTGAATTTCGATCTAGCATTCAGTATGTTTTTCCTATTTTTGTTTGAATTTGGAATAGATGCCAGTATTTTCTAATGATCAAGTTGAAATTATAGGCTAGTTTCCTACTAGTCAAATTCAAAACTTTTTTCAAAACGTCAAAAACTATATTTTTTATTAATTTTCTATGAAATAGTGCGTTATGACATCGTCAGATTTTTACGTCAAACTGCAAGCTCATTTCTAGAAAATTAACTAGAAAATTTGGAAAATTAAGCAGATCATCAAATCTGTGAATGAAAGTGTGTTTATTTTTTAACCTTCCTATACTCGCGTGATTTTTTGTTACAGCTATACTCGCGCGCGGTCTCACAGACCGATAGTTTGAACTGCTGTCATTTATTTTTTTTCTATGAAAACCTATAAAGATTATATTTTGTTTTCAAAATAGAGGATATAATGAAACAATCATATCATGTTATAACTTGTTAATTATATATTTAACTTGACTATCAGTCTCATACAAAACAGCCTTCAAAATTGACATATTTTTCTTATGTACTAAGTAAACAGAACTAAAACATATTTCTTCAAAAAAAAACTCAAATAAACTTTATTATTTTAAAAAACAATAGCTATAAGATATGTAAATCACAGATTCACTTGGTTATCAGCTTCACAGTAACAATCTTATACTACTTTTATACGTACGATAAAAGTTACACCTATACTCGCGTCGGTCTGATGGACCGATTGGCGCCAAACACACCAACATGTGCGTTTCGCACAAACGCACTGCGTGCAGTAAAATGAAGTTGGCAACGAATCCGGCAGCTACTAAAAAAATGGAGACGCTGGGGTTACCAAAAACAAAAAAAAATTGAAAAAATGTTTCGTCGGTCTCACAGACCAATGCGCGAGTATAGGAAGGTTAACGTTTTATTGTATTGAAAAGTCGAAATAATTTATTTTCACTACCCAATTCTATGTAATAAAGACTCCTTGCAATAGATTTGTAGTACTAATGTTACCTGTTGCAATTTAGTTGAGTGTATTCCTTTAGCACTTTAGCTTCAACTTGAAATGAGTAACTGCGTTAGTGTTAACGTAGTTCGTTTGTTAATTCTATGAGTTTCCTTGTATCTTCTTAACGTTTGAAACTCCTTTTACTTTGAAGGCAAAACTACTACTTCTGTTGCATCATGCTTATTATAATAAAGTATAAGCTTTTATTTATTTTACTAGCGACCCGCCCCAGCTTCGCATGGGTGCAATGGTGATACATTATGCATTTATTATACATTTATACATATAAACCTTCCTCTTGTATCAATCTATCTATTAAAAAAACCGCATCAAAATTCGTTGCGTAGTTTAAAAGATTTAAGCATACAAAAGGAAATAGGGCTGTCCCTATTTCCTTAGCGACTTTGTTTTATACTATGTAGTGATTTGTCAAGGCTATAATAGAATCCAGAACTAAGTCATTCAGCAATATTTACTGCTACACTTGTATCTGTCGCTAGTTGTGTTAAAGAAAAATATTTTTCTAGAAACATTTTGTTTTTTCCCATCAACTGTATCGTCTTTCATTTTTATCATCACGCAGCAATATTTGGATACAAGCTAATCCTATCAGAAATATTATTCTCTGTCTCCTCTATTAGTTAAATTGTCTATGCTGTCACCCCAATTCTCCGAATGCGAACTGCTTGGCAAACACTGATATTAGTTTTCTGCAAAAGTACTTTTCCTAAGTGTTTCCTTCTATATTTCATTTAGAACATAACATTGTAATAACTTATACTGCGTTATTTACAGTTAGTTCGTTATTCGAAATAAAATGTGTATGAACTAAAAAATGTGTGCCAATTTATATATTAAACACCCTTTGATTAAAGAAAGGAGAAAGAGGTTTTTCTTTAGATCACCTCGTTTGTTTAGGATTTGTCATTAGTGTGATAGTTATGAAGCGGAATCTATTATTAGACAGTGACTATTTTTTAAATATTTTTCTTCTTCCAAAATAGACAATTGTTTATTAATACCTCATGAATTACAGAGAACATTACTTCTTTGTCCAAAAAAATCTACTCAAAACATTTATATTTACCCATCTTAAATAACATCTAAAAATTCCTTGTGTGAGACAAGTCACTCCAAAATACCTCCATCCCATCACTGTAAGTCTAAAAGAAAATTACATTAGCGTCCTTTGCTTTATTTCAAACGTTGACGTAACAATAATAAAACGTTTTCTCACAAAAGTTGACTTCTATCCAATTTTTCTCAAGGTGAAATAACTTAAACGAAAGTACGATGAAGACGCGAAATTTACCTTTCCAAGTGAAAAGTTGCCCTCGAAATCTAACGTCTTGAGCTCAGCCCACCGGAAAATGGCCATCTTCAAAATTAATGGATATTTTATTACGTTACAAGTTAAATTATGCGTGAATGCGTAGAATCCCTCAAATGGTGTACTGGAAATATTCTATTCAGTGACTGGTGAGCATGAAGGGGTCAGTTTCGATACTTGGGTCAGCTAAGGTACCTAACATTTAAGAACCTCGCCTCACATCATTGTAGGTATAGGCAGGATTGTACTTTTAGTAAGGAGGTAAATAATTTTTACTCATTGAAGAAAATACGTATGTCGGAATCTGGTTTATGAAACCCGAAACACCGATCGACGAAGCAGACACAGCCGCCAATTCCAATTTTTATTCAATATTGAAAACAAAACGGGTAATGTTTGTCACATAAAATTGATTTAGATGTTAGTTTCGTTTCGATAACAGATTTTTAATGACACTTAATAATACTGGTAATGGTCGCCATCGCATTAAATATTTTTATTGCTTAAATAAAACTTAAAACGTTTGGAACTAAAATTGCCTCATTTCGCTCCAGTATAAAGAGGTAATGAAAAGAAAAGTTGGGATTTCACGACACATAGATTATCCTTAATGCTCCCTTTTGTCCACAATGTATGTGAAGTTTTCATATAAAATTTTATGAAAGTAGCTTTCGAGTGAGGTCCGAATTCAATTTGATGTTCCACATAACGAGTGGTTTTCATGGAAATTATTTTTAAATATTCGCTGACACTTTACTTTTTAACGTAACGTTTTGAAGAATTATGATATTGGAGTCCGCAATTTACAAGATGTTATAGATTAACATTGAATTTTACTGACATTCATTCATATTCGAATACATTTGTCATAATTCCACATCGACACACAGCTTGCATTTTTTCTTACGAGCACATTTATCGTTCATTGTCGCAGCGTTTTCGTAGAAAAATTGTTCGTGAAAATTAAATCTCCTCCACTTGATGTTTACTCAAGCAAAATTCAAATGCCATTATTCGCAACACCATTACGATTCCATAGCACTTTTCCAGTTGAACGGGACGAAATCGTCCGCGCGTCTCTGTAATGGTTTCCCTGGTTCAAATTTGTGCAAGTAAGTGCACTTTACATAAGAGCGGATAAATGGAACCAACAGAATATTTCATAGTGGGTACAACTTGGCTCATACTCAACCAAGTTTAGGCTGACTGCGAGTGCGAGCTATTGTAACACCACCTGATTGGTAATTTATTGCCGCACTTCCCCATTGGGGATACAGTTATACATTTTCCCCGGTTATCTACAAAGTGGATACGGTATCTTCGGATATCGGTGACAAATATTTTGGCAGGTTTATGGGACGTGAACAATTTGTATGCCGTCTGCTTTCACGAGTTGACTTTGAATTTGACACAATTTCTAACTTGTCGGAATAATATTATTTGGGCAGGTATCTATTTCAACAGAAACAAATACTTATAATTAAGCCCGTATTATAATTTCATGTTGTTCAGATAATAGGCTTAAAATTAGCTTCGTAACTAAACACTAGAAATTACCGAACAAAATTACTGAAATTTATTCGGCTCTCTCGAGTCTCCGCTATCCCGAGGGACCTTTAACTCCGTTGAAAACCCTGAGCCGCCGACAATACATCGGTGGATTGTCCGCAGATATATTAGCAATCTGTTTACTCGGCGGGGCGTTACACGAACTCGTTAATATACGTCGTGATGCCGACAAAATATTGCCACAGAAATATAATAAAGGCGATAGCTGCTTCTCCGTTTGCTTAGCTCCTTTTACGACAATTCGTGTTGACGGGGCGCCCGCAAATTGGACGGCCCCGATATTTTTGGAGTAACAAGTTTTTAGTGCCGGGACTTGATTAACTAGAAGCTGTTGTGATGAAGAGGGCAGCTCTAATGTATTTATAAAATAAATTGTAACTTAACGCTCTTATTTTGTGATAGATTGCTGGTAATATTTTGGAATCATTTTGTACCAAGTTGAGGGGGGTCGGAGCCCATTCGTCCCCTAAAATTCGTCCCCCAGCATAAAAGTTGTAGATTCGGCCCCTATATAGGTGCCCATTGGTCTCCTGGTAGGGGACCAATTAATATTTTAATAAAAAATATTATTTTTAAGGTACCCATTCGTCCCCTCTAATATATATACAATATAAGTTAAAGATTCGGCACTTATTCAGGTGCCTATTGGTACCCTGAGATAAAATTAACTATATTTTACATAAGAAACGGTTAACATAGTACACTTGTAAACAGTTTATTACAGGAATACAGATTATTAAAAAAAGAGCTATGATGAATGATAATCCGTCATGATAATAATATATAACCTGTCGATAGGCTTACGATGTAAAATTGTCTCACTACCAATGGCTTGTTAAAATAACGGGTTATGAATAGATAAGGTGTTTAAAATTGGTAAGTACTTACTCTCCAGAAAAAATAAATATTCTTCAGGGGACGAATGGGCCCCTCAAAAGTTGCAGGGGACGAGTGGGCACAGGGTGCGAATCTTAGGGGACGAATGGGCTCTGACCCGTTGACGGAACTTGTGATAGAACTTATTGATTTACATGGTGGTTTTTTAGATAGAAAAGTGTACAATTTAAGATATTATACGAACCTAGTACCTAGTTACTAATAATACCTTTTTAGTTTTCCTTATATCGAATATCTACTTAAAACCCCATGTTCTAGCTGTTCTTCGTAACTAAATTTAATGTCTAGGTACTCATTACTTGTTATTATAATAAAGAGTAACGCCAATTTAGAAGTAAAGCTGCTTTTGTTTTGTTCATACACATCAACGGTTTATTACAAAGCTTTATAAGTCTCACATACATAAAGGTACATAAAGCAATAATAATATTACTGAGTGTTCATAATCGTACCTACAAAGTTCAACGTGCTACGTGCCACATCGTTCTACGTAAATGAAGCCAGTGAAAGTCTGTCTTTAAATTCTAAGACTTTTGCTCTCAAACTTCGTCCAGCTTTTCCATTTGACATTCAAGCGGTTTAATTGTTCCAAGAGCGCTGAATTTGTTTCAGAATTATCACTTCTGCCTCTTTGAAATTCGAACGCCGGGATAAAAGTACTAAAAGAGCAATTAACTTTTAAATAAAGACGATATTCCTTTTTTTATTAAATTTTTTTACTCACCCTACAACCGACCTCTTTTGTTATTTATTCGCTACCTACGTCATAATGTTAGTCCATTATCCGAACGACGAGAATTCCGCTAGGCGGACAAAGAAAAAAGTCACGTTAATTAGGATGTCAGCTACGCAAATAATAATCCCAGTGTGGCTCATTTCGTATGCAGCCCCGGCTTGCGGCCAAAAAATTTATCTTCGCGTTTTTTAGACAACGCAATTACAGGAATATTTACTTAATGTGGGCCCACAGTCCGTCAGGAAACATATGTACGACAGGATTTTTAATTCGGCGTGGCCATGCTCAGAGCCACATTATAGTCGTAAATACATCGTCTACCGTGATATGTGTAGGTTTTCTTTCTTAAATGCTTTATACGCGTACCTTTACATTGTGAAGCGGGCTTGGTGCAAGCAATGACTTCATAAAATTCATAAAAACGTCGGCGCCGATTATATACGGTATTATTTAAGTACGGGGTGCCCGCGCACCGGCAAGTCATTTACTCCGCATAATTTCTGTCGTTGTAAATACTCTCACTCTGCTTGTAAGTACTTAAATATTTACCCAAATGACAAAAGAGCGTCGACGATTAAAAGGTCCGTTGAATTTGAATAGGTAGGTAATCCCCGTGCCCTGAAATTACCCTTTCATAAAATTTGTATAAAATGGATTATAAGTTTGACCTGATTTAGCGAGAAGTCGATTTGAGATTTTTATTCGGAGGCACGTTTCCCTTTCCTAAGTTTACCTACGCGTAAGTTTTAATAAAAATAAAGTTTTTAGATTATTATTATTTCTGTGTTATCTACTAGATACCCTCATTCATATTCGCAGGTTCACTGAACATAAACTGCAAGCTTCTTGTGGATCAATAGAAAAGCTCATTTTGTTTTATTCTACCACTCTAAGGGAACGCCCGAACCCTTTCAAGGGTGCTGTGTTTACTTACATTTCGCTATAGGACAGTTGTTCTCAAACTTTTGTCTTTAACTAACTACTCTTTTTGTAACTGCTCTTTCCAACCACTCAAATTGTTTCTTTTTTGCTTTCTCAAAGCTAAAAGTTTTGTTTTTCTTAATGGTTGAAGAGCTTATTATCTGTAAACATTTTCGACACTTTCCGAGTCCAAAAGTTAGGTAGAAAAATTTGGAAGCGTGGTAAGTAATTGAATGGGAAACCCAAATTAGTACTTACAAAAAAGTTGGACTGATTTTTCTGCGAACTTATTTCAAACATGATGAAAGTTTGGGAACCGCAGTGTAGGATAGTGGGAGTGAAGATAGGGGGGCACGTAGGCAATTATCGTGGTTGAAACAAACAATCCAAGTGGTTGGTGAAGAATGGATTTTGGCAGTTTATTTGGTGTTTAAAGATCTAAAGATTTGCAACTAATACGGGGAGGGACGAGTGTGGCGACTATTTACCCTTTTCGCCCCTTTGTGTCGAACTGATAACACGGCTGTTACTTTTTAATGAGTCAATAAATAACATTGAAGATACAGCTAGCTATCAATGCAAGTATCTATGAAGGGAGAATCTTCTGATAAAGAGAAAAGCTTCCCTCTTTCACGTGGTGGGGTTGTTTTGTTGTAAAAGGCAACTGCTTGCATTCAAGTAATTTTATCTCAAGTTATTTTATCCTACGTTAGGTAGGTACGAGTACTCGCACTCGTATACTTGTAGTAGGTATCTATTTACATATCAGTTACTTAAAATTATATACCTATAATATATGTGGTTACAGAAGCTGCAGTACCTACCTAAAAGTAATTTCCATTACCATCGCCTTCCGCGTTAGTAACAGAAACGAGAGTGGTCTGGCGCTCTGATTGGTTGGTTCATTCGCGCCGACCAATCAGAGCACCAAACGCGCTCTTGTTTCGTTTTCGTTCAACGTAAAGCAAACTCATACTAAGGGTACCTACTATAACTTTAAATCGCGGTCCGCCATTTCATTTGTTCTCATTGGATGTAAGAATAATAAAGATCAGTCATAATATACGTATTATGGCTGATTATGACACGTCACACACTACAAACTTGAAATAGACGCATAACCCAAATCAATATCACACCATCATAGTTGCGCAGATGTTCGAAAGAACTAAGTTTAAAACTATTCTTTCCAGATATTCACATGTTCGCGAGTTTCCATCGCCGCCGCCGTAAGGACTGCACTATAATAAAGTTTTTGAGTTCGCGCCGGATTTTTGGCGATATGACACGAAGCGAAGTAAGCCGGGCGCGAGTAAACAAGGACAACGCTTGTGAATTCTTTTGACATGGTAATTCAGGTTCCTGAAAATGTACCTAACCTACCTACCTAGTAAGTAGGTACCTAAGTATTTTGTCATATTTTTTACCTGGATACCTCGGTAGTACCTACCTTCTTTTTTAAATCATCCAATAACTTATCCCGCCTTGGGCGAGGTGAGAGGGAGTGTCAGACTTTTACTGACTAAAACCACCTCGTGCCTAGGTACTCTACGAGCCGAAGCCCCGGTACCTAACCCACTTAGCAGTCTATGTATAAGTACAGTTTATAATATGAGTAAGGTTTGAACGCCCATCAAGCTGGGTAAGTATTTCGATCTGGACTAGGACTGCACTATCTTATGCATCAGCAAGCTTACCTACAATATCAATGTGTCACAGGCCGCAAGGCTTGAATGTCATACGAAACAAATATTTGCATCTGAGTGTGACATAGAACAAAAATAAATCAGGAAACTTAAAATCAATTTTATCCAACCTTCGTGTTGGCGCTTTTACATAGAGGATTAAGTTCTGTCTTAAGTCTGCAAGTTATAAAACCTAAAACAACTAAACGGTGTGGTTTGAAACAGCGCCATCTAGTAATTTATCACAGAAGTATTTTGGATTTGTTACTTACACATACCGTCTAAATATTATCCTAAAATATAAATTAATAAATCAATGCATAGTAATCTAGAAACAGATTGTCATGGCACAGATTGACAAAATAATTTTTATTTTATTTCAGCAATAAATTAAATAGAAAGATTATTATTTTATTAGAATTCACGATTATATTTAGTTTTTGAACGCTCTTCATAAGCAGCCGCACAATGATTTGTCAAAAAATTCGTAGGTCAGTTCTCTTCACACAAAATACTTAATGTTCATTGGTCTTTATGGTTCTACGTTCCTTTACGCGCAGCAGTTGTTTTGATTTATTTAAAATTTGAGTATTATTTAAATGGAAATAAAAGTAATTTAAAATTCACGATAGCTAATAAAGTTATATAGGTATTTAAAAAATATAGAAAGTAAGTTACTTTTTAATGTTTCAAGATAATATCAGAATAAATTACATTAGCTTTAAGTAGAACGGAACGCAGTGTGATGCGAACGAACGAACCGTAGAATGCAGTAATAGAGAACATATCAATGACAAAGTAAACCGATTGAATTGCCTGTCATCGCCGCCGCAAACTAAAAATATTGTTTGAAATTAGATGTAAAAACGTTAAATCGAATTATTATCAAGCATTTCGTTTTATAAACATTCACAAACATGAGTTCAATCGGAACGGGTGTAAGTATTATTCGCAGAAATGTAAATTAATGTAGAGGTTATTAAGTTTTTTGATGGCTTTCAACTTCTTATTTAGTTACTACTTATTGTAATACAAGGAAACTATACGATTAATCTTTATTTTATACAATATCTCTTATAACTACAATCAGTAACCAGTATACTAATCAACTTTATTTTTTGTTATTCTAGTACGATCTTTCTGCTTCACAATTTTCGCCTGACGGCCGAGTCTTCCAAGTGGAATACGCCGCTAAGGCTGTCGAGAACTCTGGTACAGTAATCGGCCTCAGGGGGAAGGATGGTGTGGTGTTTGCCGTGGAAAAACTGGTGACGTCAAAGCTGTATGAACCTGGTGCAAACAAGAGAATATTCCATGTCGATGAACATGTTGGTATGGTAAGTATCAAGGGTCAATAAATGTTTCAGCACATTGTTATTACTAATGTAGTTTGTTCTTGTATGTGTGACACTTGAATGGAGTTTTGTATCTCCTTGTATATGGTAATATACTTGTACTGTATAATTGTCTATTCATTATGTTGTTAATATACACGTTTTAAATGATGATGTATCAAAAAAGTAATAGAACTGCATAAGTTTGCTAATCTTTGTCATAATATATGTAGATATATGTAGATATTTCTTATATCTTTTGACAGGTGTGCATTGTAAACTTACTAAACTTGACGGGCTAGTTTGTTTCTTGGCTGACCAAGATAATCTATTATAAACTACATTAAATTTGAACTAACATTTTTTAATTTTATAGAGACCAGGCAACAATATTTTCTGAACGTTTTACTCTGTGATCTCCAACCCGCTGGCCAAGTATATGTATAAATTATGATGAATCCTCCTGTATATATGTTTGGTTTAGTTAATTTTAACCCGTTGCATGTTTAACCTTGTCAAATCTACTGGTTTCGCCGACAGTAGTGCATAAGACACACAGACAAGTACAACTCTCACTTATCTACTTAAACCTTATGAATTTCAGGCAGTCGCTGGTCTCATCTCCGATGCAAGACAGATTGTTGAAACAGCTCGTTCTGAAGCCTCCAACTACAGATCTCAGTATGGATCCCAAGTACCGCTCAAGTACTTAAACGAGCGTGTGTCTATGTACATGCATGCTTACACACTGTACAGTGCTGTACGTCCTTATGGCTGCTCGGTTGTCATGGGAACGTGGAATGATTACGAAGGCCCTCAGATGTACATGCTTGATCCCAGTGGAGTTTCATTTGTGAGTATTTATTAACTTTTTTGTATATACACCTACATAGAAATACTTAGATGGAGATTGGACACTAATAGAAAATACTAACCTTGGCTACCTTACTTTGATATTCTATTGCTAGAATATTGTTTGAGTCAACAGTGTGAGTGATGCAGACAACTAAAGTAGATATTAAGTTGTTTTCTGTTGCTTAACTATTGTAATACACCTTCAGTAAATGTATAAATGTTAATATAATAATGTTCTATCTCTTCTAGTCTTGTGGGTTCTAGTTCACATATACATGACACCCAGACTTGAAACAACTATTTGTGGATTACACAAAGAGTTCTTCAGTATTGATCCTGGCACATGTTACTTGGTAGCAGAATACCCAGACACGGCACCAACCGTCCAGTCAAATTAGTACATAGTTTCACACAGGAGACTTTAACTTATTAAAAATTTAAATTCCAATGAATATTTATTATTTTACTTTTTTGATTATGAACCTTATGTTGGTTTCATTGTAGAATAAACTCAAGGAAATACTAATCTTTAAATTGTCTGTTTTCAGTCATACTTTGGATGTGCAGTAGGCAAAGCAAAACAGGCTGCCAAGACTGAAATTGAAAAGCTGAAACTTGCTGATCTCACCGTCAAGGAGCTGGTGAAGGAAGCTGCTAGGATGTAAGTTGTAAATCAAATTCAAGATTCTTTAATGCATGTTAAAATCATTATTTGTAGACTAAAACAATATGAAATTACATATATGGATACTTGGATGGAAAGTCATTTATTTCTTATAATGGTACTTGGTAGCTCTAGTCTTTCTACAAATTTTCTGTCATCATGGATCTAAAGTGATGGCCAAAATCCAAGTAATAAGTGACAGACTAATATCTAAAGTGTTTACAGGATTTTCATAGTCATACATTTGTTATAAAACCATCTACTGGTAGGCAGTCGCCATTCATATATTAAAGTTCATGATTATGTGCAGAAAGATCTTGATAGGCACTTTTACATCATACTGGCTTTTTATATGCATGTTTTTCAAATCATGATGGCTCGAAGCAGGAGTAGGAATGGGGTCTAACTGCCTAAAAATAAAATTTTTGATAGTGTCTGATCACAGAATATTGGCTGACACACCCTCTCACCTAACTAAAGGCAAGAGAACTCATTTAACCCTTTTGCAGTTAGAGGGAATATTTTTCCCACCAATGAAAACCAATAAAAAAGGAACAAAATTTCTATTTGCAATTTTATTTTTCGACCTGAAACCAAATCTTTCTATCTCATCTAGATCCTTATAACCGTTAAAGGGTTAATGATTTTCACCCATCAAGCAACAAGGGCTACCATTCAGTTTGCATACAAGCAAAACCTAATTCAATATGTTTGCAGGTGGAATGAATAGTAACTGATTAGTAGTCATTTGCAAAGTATATTCCCTTAACCCATGGTAGGCCGGGAGCGCAGATCTACGCGAGACACAATGTGTTTTCTATTGTGTCTCATATACGGGCATACAAGATGTTAAGCTTACCTTTGCATTTGATATCGATTGTCTCTTTATTATTTCAGTATCTACCTCGTACACGATGAGCTAAAGGACAAGCAATTCGAGTTGGAGCTTTCATGGGTGTCCAAGGACACAAACGGTCGTCACCAGCTCGTTCCCAAGGAACTGGCAACGGAAGCTGAGAACTTGGCCAAGCAGGCACTGGCTGATATCGAGGATTCTGATGAGGGAGACATGTGAATGTATTTAGATAATAAATTTTTATAATATTAATCTTTTGGTTTTATTATTCTTTTTTTTTTTCGTCTATGAAAATGGCTATAAGTTTTTAAACTGACATGGTCACTAACACTGTTCATCCGTATTCATGACTCTTGCAACAATGCCGAAATATCGGAAACTCATAGACATGAATAAACATATCCCTTCGTTAAGTTATAATATTAGTATGAAAATGGTAGTCAGCAAAAACTTCGAAATGAAGTTTTAGGGTATGATTTTCTTGATTTAGCTGTGTTATTAATTTCCAAATTGGTGTGGTTTACAATGGAGCCAGAAACAATGCTGAGTACTTTAATAAACCATACCGAGTTTATTGTATAATTTGGTTCCATGTTCATTGTCATTCGATATTCATATATCAGACATACAGACAATTACTGAACTGTCTTCTGAATCAATGTAATGATGATAAACTACAAAAATATATCAAATATTTTGGCAGTGCCAATATTTTAAATTACAAGTTTAAAGTCTGCTAAAGAGTGGATTGGCTGATCATAAATATTTTTTGTTTAGTTTAGTTCATGAAAAAAGATATTGGAGGGTAGGTAGAAATTCGTCATAAGTAAAAGTAGGTATGTTGGCATAAATAAAAAACTCGAGTAAAACTAAAAAAAATATTGGTTGGATGTTTGTCATTTATTTTATTCATTCATTAATTAGCTCGATATTAAAAGGGATACAAACAAAAATACACGTAATTAAGGTTACAAAAGATTTACTTGGCTTCATAACATAAGAAGTGTACAAAGGGGATAAGCTGTTGATTAAAAAAAAACATCAATGAAACATTGCTGAATGACATTCGAGTTTCTATAACAAATAATGTACCAGCTTATTATTATTACTAGCTTCTGCTTCTAGTGTGATAAAAAAATCCTATGTGTATTTCAGACCGTAATCTACACCTCTTCCAAATTGTATCACTATCATCATCGCATCGTGCGCTTGCAGTTCGCAGTCGGCGCACCGTTATCATGCTGCCATAGCCGTGCTTATTACCTATGTGTGGTTTGAAATCCCGTCTGCATCCACTACAGACTGACTTTTATAGGCACGGGTGCATACATAGTTGGGACTAGGGACCCAAACTTTGCGACGGCGACCTCTGGCGTCTGGCATTGGTTCAGACCATGGTGCGGAGCGAGGGGGACTGGGATACCGTCTCCTCCTTCTGCGAAGCAGTCATGCTAGCTAAGGAGGGCGCGTGAGGGAACGAACCTCCTCACCTCCCCAACTGTCGCGAGAGACAGTCCGGGCGTGGGACGATCTCCGGCCACCGTAAGTGCGGGATTGCGGATGGCGAGTAGAGGTAGCTCGCCGCCCGACCAGATCCAGATATCTTTGAATGTTTATAGATAAAAAGACAAACTGATCTATGGAGAATTTCATATTGGGGTGAACTTAATCTGGTCCAGTTTAACCCCATTAAGACACAGGTTTGCGCATTTATCAATAAGAAACTGCCGTTGGTCGACTAACCTCAGTTTCAAAGTAGGTACCCCTCTGACTGCCTCAGCTGGTATTGGTATCAACATTTGAACGACGTCCAGTTCTGTGGATGTCCGTCCCAAGCTTTTTTCGAGCTTCCCTGAGCACACGAATGTGCTCAACAGATCGAGACAATATTTCATTCCAGCCCAGTCAGTTGGGAGGCAAAAACCTACCTAAATTGTAGTCGGATACTCAACGATTGAAGATCCTGTAAAATGTGCTGCACAGCTGTTCGTGTGTCTTGACACTGCCACCACACGTGTGTGACACGCTATCGTGAATCTGGAGTCTCCCCGACTTGGTGTTAATGATAATCACGCGGTCGCATGTCAAACCCTGGGCCTCGTGTATAGTCATGAGGCGCGATCCCTCACCAGACCCATATCCCTAGTTCACAAGAAAAGTTTTCTCCTCCTGCGTATGAACCAAAAACAGGATGTTTTTGGCGGTAGCTGGGATTTGCGCCCCCGTGTAGCCTCTCACGCTCAGGGAGTGGACCCGCGACAGCGATGATTTGGAGGCGTAGATTCCGCTGTATATGTCGCTCAAGGTGTATGCTACCTCCATAGGGTTACGGTGAGTGCAGAGCAGTTCCTGGGTGATGCCAGCCACTAGATCTGGACGAGTATACCGTAGCTGAAATAGGTTCTCCCTGTCCAAAAACGGAAGCTGGTTAAAGTTTCCAATGAGGACAAATTCGCTTGCTCCGGACAACTTGGCTGCCATTACTATGGACCCGAAGTGGTTCATGAGAGCCTCGTCTACCGTTAACCGGTAACATTTTTCCATGCTCTTGAACCCGTTCGCCAATATTGAGGCCATAGTGCGCACCTTAGTTTTGATTTTGTCACCTAAGCGGCGCGCAAGCTTTTCTCTCAGATCTTTGGTAGCTTTTCAAGCCGGCAATCGAGCAGACGTATTACCTGATGGTAAGCAATCGCCGCCGCCCATGGACACTTGAAACACCAAAGGCGTTACAAGTGCGTTGCCGGCTTTTTGGGAGTTAGGAATTTATGTTCGGGAATCGGGGATGGGGAAGATTGGGAAGGGGGGAATTGGGCCTCCGGTAACCTCACTCACACAACGAAACACAACGCAAGCGTTGTTTCACGTCGGTTTTCTGTGAAGCCGTGGTATCACTCCGGTCGAGCCGGCCCATTCGTGCCGAAGCATGGCTCTCCCACACAAAAGCTTCGGTGGTTTGGGTTGGGTTAGGTTAGGTTTGGGTTCGGTTAGGTTTGGGTTCGGTTAGGTTTGGGTTAGGTTAGGTTTGGGTTCGGTTAGGTTTGGATTAGGTTAGGTTTGGGTTCGGTTAGGTTTGGGTTAGCTAACCTAAGCTTAGGTTTGGGTTAGGTTAGCGTTAGGTTTGGTTTGGGTTAGGTTTGGGTTAGGTTTGGGTTGGGTTAGGTTTGGGTTAAAAAAAGCTACCAAAGATCTGAGAGAAAAGCTTGCGCGCCGCTTAGGTGACAAAATCAAAACTAAGGTGCGCACTATGGCCTGAAAATTAAAGGAGATGGACAAATTTTGCCCCAAGCTGTACATAATTAAAAGTATTACAATTAATTAAATTAAAATAAATAAATAATTGATAATATCTAATAATATTTCATAGCAGTCTCTGAACAAAGTAAAAAATAAAAGAATTTGATTTTATCCGTTCAATTTCACTTTATAAAGCATATTCAATGTTGCCATTTAATAATATCCATGCTTAGAGGAAAATATAACTAAACGCATACAGCAATTAAAATATTAATAACAAAATATTTATTTAAATATATTTTTGACAATAAGTAATCCATTAAACAAACCTTCTTTTAATGATTTTTTAGATCAAAACTGAAAGTACACAGACAATATCATATTTTAATATTTTTTTTACATAAAGGTTTTACTTGAATTAACTATTACTAACAACACTCAATGAATCCGTCAAACGTCAAAACTGACGTGACATATTATGCACTTGTAGTACTCGTTGTTTATATTGCGTTCACTGTATTCGTTTGCTTCGTATTATTATTTTATGGTGTCGTAGCCCCATGCAAATGCTCCACTAATTATAATAAATGTAATATTAGGTAATAATATACCTAATATTCGGACAACTATCACACAACATTGTAAAATCATGATGAAAACTGATTGAAAAAATCAAGAGTTTCAATTCTTTATAACTTTATTCCACGACTGCATAGCTATATGTAACTTACGATTCTTAATTATTGAAGATATGCCCTATTAAACGACATATACTTCATCTCTGTACATTCTGGGGCACAGGTCCTAAACATTTTTGTCCATCTCCTTTCTGCGGTTTTTTTTTAAATATAGAGAGTGTTTACTATCTGAGCTGAATGTTTGTCTCTGCATACACACACACGACGTCACGGCTTTTTATGCCCAAACGGGGATGCAGAGGTGCATATTACGGCATGTCTTCTTGTCGACTGCTTTGTTAGTCTAGTGGTCGCAAGTGCGACTGTCGGATAAGGGGTCTCAGTCTATTGGGTTTTTTTCGGTTTTTCGAAAATTTCTCAGCACTGAGGTTCGAATTGTGTCCAGCATATGACAATAGGCTCACCCCCTATGGGACTTATAACACAAATGGTGAATAGTGGGTGTACATTGTCTCTGCATGCAAAGGTGAATAAAACTCCAAAGTAATTCTTCATAATTATTTGTATTGTCAGTTTATGTGTAATTAGTTCACAACATTTGCAGAACTAAGATATACAAATTTTATGACCAATAATATCAGTGATGACTCAAAATATTTATAAAATGTACAATATAATCTCATTCATTTGACTTATACAGTTAAATATTTACAAAATATTAGATTTGATAAAATTGTATACAGCGTCGTTACTTTTAGATTACAGTGATATAAATACATAAAAAATAAAAGTAACTAATAGATATTTACAAATTAATCAGGTCATCTTTCAAGACTTCAATCTTGCTGTGTGGTTACTCGTGGATATAACTGAAACAAAAGAAATGGCACTATTAATTACCTTTACTAGACGAATATTTAAAACTTATATAATCAACTATGAGACTGTGACCATTAATTTAGACCTGTATTGAATATTTTAAACCATTTGTAGTGGCAACAACTCTCATCTGAAACCATCAGATGGAATGGAGTTGAGTTGTTGTCTATATCCATGGATTTCTGGATAATCGACATCCCAAATAAAAAACTTCAGGTTCTGATTGTATCTTATTTGTACTTTTATCCATCGAAGAGGCATAATACAGAGGTAAATATATCCATACATGATTGTCTTAAGTCACCAGTCAGATAAAAAGGCAAATTACAGACTTCATGTTCACCCTCTGATGTTGCGAGTATCCATGTGACGGTCACAGTTTATCCTCAGATGATCTAAGCTTATTTGCCCCCTTTTTTTTATTAAAATATTCTAAGTAATGTAACTCACCCCAAGCAAGTTCCTAGGCACGTATCCCTCAGTCGCCTGGTCGTCCCGGCACCACCACCACTCCCTTTCATTGTCGTCTCCCTTGCGCAGCACCTGCAGCCGCGCCCCGGTCTCGAACGAGAGCTCGTCGTTACGCGCCGCGCCGTACGAGAACACCGCGTACACCAGCCCGTTGTTCATTATGCCTAGTTTTTCTTGTACACCTGTGGGATAAATGGAATTGGGTAGTTTCCTAGGTCAAAAATAAATTATTTTGATATTTCAATATAATAAAATATCCCAAAATAATCGTATTTTCATTAATTCATTTGACGATATACTTTTTTTTTTCTTGCTATTTCTTGCGCAATAAGTATGCTATTTGACACAAAAAAAAAATGACGTCATAATTTGCAATGTCATACAAAATTCATAGAAAAGTAACGTTTTTGACATTTCGATAAAAGTATTGAATTTGACTAGTAGCATAATACCCTATTGTGTAAGATAATTGGCTTGATAAACTAATGCCTGTTGAATAACGTGTTAAACTTCATATCATAAGATTTCAAAAAAAGAAGTAATATTTCAAAAGTATAATAGTATAAAGATCGAGTGTGGTCACGTTTGCTTACTATACGAATATTAAAAACAAAACACCATTTTAAATTTTAGCGCCATCTGTCGCCATTGATAGGCAACTGATTCCAGAATTATAAAGGTACTCACTGTAAAGATACTCCGAGCATCCGTCGAACCCCTCCTCGTCCTCTTCGCACTTCTCGGCCGCCGTCTCATGGTCAGACAGCGTCGTTGCGAATATACACGCACCTGAAACAGTTCATCAAGTCTCCGTTAGATGGCGTTGTTATTTAAAAATATTTTATTACTAAACTATTACGGGTGCTGAAGTAACAAATATCATAATATAACCACCACAGCTATGGCAATTCGATCTACCCAGTCTTTCTTTGTAATTTTTTTTACAACTAAAAGAAATATCGTACCTGGGGGCACCGTAGCGCCACCTCCAAATTAGTTACTTATAGCTTGACAAAAATTACGAAAATCGCCTAAAAAAATAAGCACATCAACATACCATTATCGACGAGGAAGCGGACCATAGCTAGGTTGTTGCAAGACGCAGCACAGTGTAGTGGCGTCCAGCCATCGGAGTCCTGAGCGTTCACATCACAACCTAGCTCTACTAGGAATCTGAAAATGAATAGAGCATAACAATTAATAAGATTACTTTCTATGCTACACAAAATAGAAATGAAATATTTTTGGGGTTCGTTATAGGATCAAATTCATCAGAGAACGCTGTTTCCCGGTTTCAATCTGATTAATGGATCGTCATCAACCTGTTATATTCAATAAGTATATGTAAGTACTTACTTGACGATTTCGAAGTGCCCAGCGCAGATCGCATTGTGTAGAGCAGTGATCCCTTCGTCATTTGCAGCGCTTGCATTCTGCACCTGAAAAAATATAGTTGAGTTACGTTAGTCATCAGTTCAGCTAGAATCTGTTCTGTACCCGTAGTATGAGTTTGCTTTATGTTTAAAGTAATCGAAACGAGAGCGCGTTCGGCGCGCTGATTGGCCGGCTCGAATAAACCAACCAATAAGAGCGTCGAACGTGAACATTACGCGAGACATTTCTTTAAAAAGAAGTTAATAAAAAGATATCAAGTGAGATTATAAATATTCCTACCTGTGTTGCCGTTTTCTTAACGAGTTCCAACTCGCCTTCTAAACTAGCATCCAACAGCAGCGCGAGGGGATCGAAACTAACCCGCCTGGCTAGCGGAGCTTTGCCTCCCTGCTTCAAGTTACCCTTCTTTCGCCTCAGAACATTCTCAGTACCCTGAGAATCCTGACCGTTTAAGTCTACTGAACTGATCTGCTCCGTAATATCTGACACAACAATATCCTTACTATCATCCTGTCCTATTGATATGTTATTATTGTTATTTAGCGCTCTATCAACTTCATCCTTCTGTTTCTTATCCTTTAGGCCGTTTTCGTTAGGCGTGGAATCGACTAAGTGATCCATTTCGGGGAATAAAAACGCTGGCGGCATCTCTATACGTCGATTTATGCTTACACTTATTCCATTCTTCGTGCTACTAACGTTTCTAAGCTTAGGCTGCTCACTCATCGGTGGTTTTCTTATGGTAAGTGGGCGCGCCTTAATGATCATTTCGTTGCTACTAGTACTACTGACTGTGTCTTTCTGGTTTTGTTGGTCACTATCGTTTGATAAGTCTGAAGGCAAGGGTATGGTGGGCATAGGTGTTATGTTGTCAGTAGACTGGTTGAAGCCAACATCGTTGTTCACTGACTGTCTCGGTGGTGTCTGAAATGGAAAATCATTACTTATTAGGCGACATCAATTTTTTTCTCCTAAATTATATGTTTTCTTCTTATACATACTATTCAGCTTTTTGTGATCATAATGGTATTCTATTTAATGCAAATGAGTTTCTAATTGACAATACAAGCTACAAATGAAGTGATTAACATACCTTGATGGTGGGTTTTGGAGGTAGGGCCGGTTTAGGGGATTTGTCTGTACCGCTAACATCTGGCGTTGAGAGTGGCGTGCTGGCACTTTGAGGTGGTGACAGCAAGATACTCTGTGACGACGCATTCTGGCCGGTGAACGAGCTTCCCGTACTGGTGGACAGTCCTGACGCCGTGTTCCTAACGATCTGGGGTTGGGAGGTCACCACATTACTAGCTACATGATTTGATGATGATACAGTGATGCTTTGGGTCTGAACGGTCTGTGGCTGGACCGGTTGGATCTTTGTGGAGGATGTCTGATAAATGGGTGACGGTTTCCCGCTTGAGACCTGAACTGATGTGGGTGCAACACTCGATACAGGTTTCTGGAATTAATGAATGATGATGATATTTACAAGCGATGTGTGGATGTGCAGCAACTGATACAAGCGTTTTGTAGTAAAATTTACAAGTAATGGATGGTTATTAGTGAATACGTGAATTTGAATACAAAAGGTCAATCAATTCTATGGCCGTCTCTTACCAAAACGAAAGTAAACTTTTAAAAGGTTAGGTTTTTGTTAGTAAATTGATTGGTCTTTTTCTCCAATTAGTTTACAATTGATATGATTTATTGATTATTATCAAGGTGTAACAGTGTGCAGAAACTCACCCCAAATCCAATAGAACTGCTAGCAGTAGTTGTACTAGAGCCCAAACTTGGTGAGCTGCCTTTTAACGCCTGCTGGCTCTTCCCGTTTCCTTTTGCTTCATTGTTCTGACTATTATTCTGACTTAGCCTATTCTGTGGATATGCCTGGTTTTCCTTCCCTTCCTGATTACATCTACTAGAAGAGTCAGATTTTTGCAACTGATATGTGTTTTCCTGCTGATATGTAGTTTCCGTTTGACTTAGAGGTGTCGCTAGACTTTTATTCACAACCGAAAGTGGCGTAGAATGTACAGTCATGTGATTTACATTGATCGCGTTTTTCGCATCTTGGTTTTCGTTGTTTTTACCATTAACTTCAGGTTTTAATTTCCCGTTCGTACTTTGTGGGAATTTTGTATTGTAAGGCAACGTTTGATATTTAGGATCTGACTTACTCGCAGCAAATTCTGGGAGGAATTCTTGCTCGTTAATTTTCAGATCTTTGTTTGTTTGGTTGCTATTCGAACTGCTCGTGCTATTCGGACTGTATTGTGGTTGTTTTAGGTAGTCCATGTATTGTTTTTGATCGAGCATTGCCTTCTGGTCGTAGGCGTTGCCGATGCCTTGTTGTACGTGACTAAAGTTCTCATGTTTGTTTGGATATTGCCCCGGATATTGGTTTTCCTGTAGCCCCTGCGAGTGAGTGTATCCGTTGAACAACGGATTAATCATTTGTTTCTGTTGCAAGTAATGCGCTTCCTGCGTTAAATGACTCTGTATGTTGTCGCTTTGTGTGTGTTGTTTTAATGGCACGTTGTTTTGTAATACGTTCTGCTTCATTGCCTGGAAGAAATTATAATTTACAGTTAACTTATCACATCACCATTGTGTCCATTTATATGAAATTCATAAATAACATTTTTACGGTCTGACTGAAAAATTACCTGGAAGTTGGCATTATGACTAACGCTCTGGGCATGGGGCACATGATTGTAGGGTTCCACGGCAGCAACATTTCCTCTGGCTTGTTGGTTCTTTGGTTGACTATTTACCACATTGTTACCAGTTGAGTAGCTGGGTAACTGTTGCATGGGCGTGGGGTTTGTCGTTCTGGAATTAAAATAAAATAATTGTAAATTTAGATTGATTTGTGTCCCATTTAGATTAAAGTTGATTAAAGGGCTTCTGCGCAGTTGATTTCGACTTTTCGTATGTCTCCAAAATGACTACGACCTGCAAGCTACGCGTGGATCTTATGGCTAATCATGGGATTAGCCATGATAGTGTAGTAGATTCGGAAGAATTAATTATTATGCACATTTATCATCAGTGGATCCATATCCAAGAAGTTTTTGCCCAGTAGTGGACAGTTACGGACTGATGTTAAATGTGCATAATAATTAATTCTTCCGAATCTACACCAAACTTCATAAAATATTATAACGAACTACGAAAGTTAACGTTAATAATTTATAAAATTCAACTGTTTCTATAGTCTATTGTGCTATCAGGCTCCATTGTTCCGTACCGACAGCCACGGAACCACATTCAACAAGGAACGGGAGCTACGACAATTTTATGAACTTACGATTTTACTCGAGTGAGTAATTCACTAGCACAATGGAGCTAATTATTTTTGGGGGTGACATTTTTCCTGGCTAAGTGGTTTAATGGTGTCTTTAACAAGAGTTTTAAATTATCTTTTGGTACATAGTGTAGGTGGACAGATAATAATTATATAGTGAAGAGATCGAATTATTGATTTGTATTACGTATATGAACATCATGACCAAGTTCTAAGTTCTATTTAGTCCGTCTATAGGAGTTACAAAAGCGTTGCCAGCCTTTATATAGGTACTTTTGTCTTTAATAATTCAAAGACCTACCTCTGCTGCTGCGGCTGTCGATGAGCAGCCGCTAGCTGCCTGTTCAGGGCCCTCTTCCTCAGCAGCCGAGCCTGCAGCTCTGAGACCCGGCGGTCGATACTTCGCATCTCCTCCTGCCTCGCACCCAGCGCTGCCCGCTGCGCCGACAGCCTGCCATTCTGCTGTTCATTCAGCTTGTTGCGGTACTGGAATTGATAAAGGTTTAGTTTGCGTGAATATTGTTATTTTTGTGGCTTAACATTTAAGCATTTAAGAAATAGTTCGTTTTCAAAGAGCTCCTCAGAGACTCATGTTCAATTACTACAAGAATAGTTAATTCTGTCACTACAAATTCCTTATAAAATGACAGAGATAGAACGATAACGAAGTACAACTTAAAATTTAGTAGCATTACAGTATTCGAGCGTCAAAGGTGTAACAGCCCCAAACTCAACTTAATCAATGAGATGTCATTTACGGAAAAGGGCTTAATAAGTGTGAATAGTAAGGTCCATCCCCTATTATAAGGGACTCGAAACATAACGGGTGAAAAGTGTCATCTTCGCTACAGGTAGGTATAGTCCAACTTTTATTTCAATGCAGTAAAATAACAGTTTCAGTGTTGTAGGTAATTGCTGCATAAAAATAATGACGTGGTTAAATTGAACGAATTTGAAAGAATTGTTTAAAGTGAAGTAACATTAGCTTGTGTCAATTTACTGCATCGAATTAAATTGTCGGACTATAGGTGCGGGAGGTGGTTATGTCACCTATGTTATCTAGATTGAGTTCGACGTTAGTTTTAGTAATTGCTAGGTCGATAAAGTATCACTTATAAGTAAAATCATAATTAACCACTAACACATTGAACGCCGTGGTGGTCACCGGTGACCGCCGTTAGCGGAGGATTTGCCTTCAACAGTTTTCAATTTTTTTAAAGCAGACAAAGACTAAAGAAGGTTCAAAGATTCCGTTAAAGATTAGTTTGTTCCGAAAACAATCGATTACAATGAAGAATGTTTCCATCAATTGCTTTTAGCAAATTAAATTAATTGCGGACTCTTTACGACGTAGCTAATTACGTAACACTTAGACTTAGGTTTTCAATCAGAAGCTATTGGATTCAGTCCAGGAAATGCAGTGCTAGTTCTGAGTAAGGAGTTGTAACTTGAATGCCTTTGATAGTTAATGGATGGGCTTAATTATTTCTGGGCAATTCAAGGAAATTTGTGTAGTATCTAAGGGTAGTAGTAATGTAACTAACATTGAAATCTTATTTAATAAAAACTTAGGTGTGAACAGTCAAGCCGTTCGCAAAATGTCCGTTAATTTCCGTTTAAAATTACAAACATTAATGGCTATTAATTTCATCAGAATTGTATCAAAATGCTACCAAAATTTTACTGAGATAAATAAATAACAAAGTCAAAGTCAACGTCAAAATTGTTTATTTCAAATAGACCGGGAAGGCACTTTTGAAAGTCAAAGCAAATATTACATTAATAAAAAACGTCTGAAACTCTTTGCTTCTTTCCAAGTGTAGATTCGTATCGAGAAACTCCACAAGTTACTCTTTTCCAATCAGCTTCACAATACAATTCTTAGTTACATTGTTAATGCAAACCAATGTCTGCCAAAAAGAACCAAATACTAGAGATCCTCTCTAATCTTTTTTCACACAGACATCAATCCAAATTATTATACCCCTGATTTATCTATCCACGAATCCATTCTTGAGCTAAATCAATTCCATGCCAATGACTTTTTCCATGTCAATGATCTTCTGGTCAATATTAACGAGTAATTTGTATTTTTCGTTTCATATATGAACGATAAGAAAACCATCGAATAAGACAAGTAGGTAGGTATCTATTTACTTAGAACAGTGAAAATTGTGGAAAGTCATGATTTTCATTTGTTATTATAATTTATTTAGCACTAGCATACATACATTGTAAATCTATCTATCGGTTTAGCAAATTTTATTCAAATCCGTTCATTAGTTCTTTCGTAAAAGAGCAACAAAGAATACTTATTTCCATCTAACCATATATCTTCAAAAGCTTTAACATTTGGCATGTTAATAGGATTTTGTTCGTTGAGAATCATACGTTTGGATTAGTAACGAATACTAATTTGTTAAGTTAGTCTCGGCACTAGGGATTGCAAGCACGAGTAAACACAAAGTCTAGTTTAATTTAACCGAGTTATTGTACACAAACTGGGTTAGCACTTAGTCAAATGAGTGAGAAAGCATACCAAGTATTTCTTAATAAGAAATTGTTTCCCCTGCGGTAAAGTTTTCTTTTTAACTGCTTAGGTTTTAAGTTTATCATTAAAACAAATAAGGTAGCGACTTATAATAGAATAACATGAAATAATTAGGTACGAATTTATCTCAATAATGATGGATTTCCTATTGTCTTGCTCCAAATCAATATTACCTATACTTAGGTCTAACTTTATGCTGCAAACTACCTAGCAGGTTACTGGGGTTCCGTCTCGAAGAGCAGGAGTAGGATCGGGCTGATTTTAGGCAGTAAGAATCTGAAACTCTCTCTATCCTTACCCAGGGCGGGAGAAGTCATTGGTTGATTTTGCACCCTCAAAAAGTCCTAATTTTAACGACTAGAACATACGAAAAATATTGTAGCTGTAAACTCCCGGTTTAGAAAATGGAAAGTCATAGATTAATTAAACTTAGTAGGTAATAACGTCCTTCAGTCGATATCGATCAACAAATTACAAATGGCGTGGGAATATAAACAGCTGATGCATTATTGCCTTACTTTTTATTACTGTGTCCCATCTATCTATTGTCAGACTTTTTTTTAAATTGTGGTATGCGGTATTTAGCTTTTAAATCTACCTGCGTAAAGGTAAGCCGGTGCGTCATAAAATTTTGTTTAGTTATTGCGTAAAAGAGTAAGAAACTGATCTATTTATCAATACCCGAACTTTAACAATGGGATGCCAATACGGGCAAAATGCTCCAAATGGTACAACGGGCCCCCTGCTAGTTGGGATTTTAAATTCGAGAAATGTTCAACGCAAAATTGTAACAAAGAAATTGGGTTTTTTTTCTGTCCAGGCTATATACTGCAGTGTGCTGTGGGCTTAGTACGAGTTTGTTTTACGATTAACGATATTATGGAAACGAGAGCGCGTTCGGTGCTCTGATCGGTTGGTTCATTCGCGCCGACCAATCAAAGCGCCGATAATATGCAAACTCATACTGAGAGTACTGATTGGCCAGTTCATTGGATCGGTTATAATTGCCCATTATAAACCATAATATTAACTGTAGCTATATTCTATATATTCTACAAAAAAATAAAATATTACACAATATACATATAGATACTAGATATAATTACAAAAAGCTTCTTTAGTTCTAAATATGAAACGGCTTATGAAAATTTAAGTCTCAGCTCTAGGGATTTTCTCTTAGGTAATATCATCTAAGTCCTAAGGAACTCAAGATTATGTTTGACGAACGTAGGTACCTACTTATTATATTTTATCTACTACTCATTATGTATAAGTACGCTTAGGTCGGTTTCTACTTTTTATAATATCACATACGTCATTAGGTACTGTTGAAAATGATCGAATAAGTTGACAATGTTGTTTTAAGATTATTTATGAATGATCTCTATACATGAAAATCAATTGCTGAACGTCAGTCTCACCAAAACTCGAGAACAGCTGGACCTATTTGGCAAATTTTGGTCTTGAATCACATAAGTAGTCAACAAGAATAACAAGATTGTTCTTAAAAAGTGTTTTTTTTAACCGTTGTCCCAATCTAGTCTTTTCTCCTGTGTCGTTGGTGTGTTTACAAACATACAAGTTCACATACACATGACACCCAGACCCGCAACAACAATTTGTGGATCACACAAAGAGTTAAATGTTCATTTGTGAGTATTTTAACAGATACTTAAACTCACTGTACAAGTCACATCAAGAAGAATAACATAAACACGTGACAGAAACAAGAACAAAACTCCAAAGACATCACGTGTTCTAATCTTAAACAGAAAACCGTTATACAAAGTTATTTATACATTTATACACAGGATAAATCCGGTATTCTTAAATGAAACACGATTGTACCTACTGTGCCTGTACTTCGAAGAAATGTAAACTCCCATTTCCCTTTCAATCCTACTTTTGCTCAAGTGAGTTAAATTCCTTCCTTATTCGCTTAATTTAAAGCTCACACTGTATTTTGAGTCTTGAGACTGCTAACGTAAGTCTCTACAGGTGGCAATTTGGAGATTGACAATGTAAAAGGACTATGGGGGCGAAAATGAGCCTGTTTAATCTGATCAGAGATGCTTTGGTACACTTTTGGGATGTTCTTATAAATTGAGGATAGTGTGAATTGTCTTTCATTGATTTAGACTAAGGTGTGTGAAGGATAAAAGTGTAAGGTCCATTAACGTGTGTAAAAAGGTTAAGGTTTGTTATGCTTATTTGATCTAATCTTGATTTTAGATACAACGATAACAGAGACAAATTAATTTATAGCCAAAGGGGTAGGCAGAGGTGCACTTTATGACATGTAATACCGCTGTAAAATGTACACCCACTTTTCACCATTAATTGTGTAATAAGTCCCATGTTATAGGGGGTGAGCCTATTGACATTTACAGGGTGTAATTTCAGGCTCCGTGCTACTACTGAGAAATTTTCGAAAAACTGAAAAAGCCCAGTAGTACTTTGCCTGACCTGGTATTAGAACCCGAGACCCCTTTGCCCGGCAGTCGCACTTGCGACCACTCGACGAACGAGGCAGTCTATAAGTTATAGCATTCTATCTATATCATACATACAACTAACTAACATAGGTAATACAAACAATACTATGCAGAAATGTAGATCAAGGCATCATTCGTTCAAAATGCAAAGAGGTATTGAAATCATCTAAACCGACTCATCATATTTATTTATTAATTAATCAACACATACTTACAGACAAGTTCATTGAAATCCGATCCACTTAGCGCAAAATAACGTAACCATCTACAACTCAAGAAGAGAACAGAGAGAAGGGATCCAGTTTACTAAATAAATGACACAAATTGAAACGGGTGCTGGCAGAAGGGAGATTAACTTGATTTACTCAAATATCGACCTTATTGCCCTCGACCCACTTAGGTATTTCAGCCACTACACAACACTTAATTTCAACGTTCATTGGTCCGTTAATAATTCACTAAATTCCTATACTTTTTTTAAGGTCAATGGATGCACATTAGGCCGGTTGAATGTCGCGTCGCTAACTAAATTGTCAAATTGAACTGAATCAAAATGTTGGCATTAGACTCACTGGCGAAATTAGTCCGTGACGTCGGTTTAGTTGTACTCGCTTACTATAGGGTTGGAACGAATGTTTTCATTGTTATATAACATTAAACAATAAATTAAATGTACGGTTGGTGCGATGGCTAGGGAAGAGGCTGCTGTGCAACGTGTTGCTTCTTCGATTCCTGCAAGAAACAATTCTTGTTGGGATCGACCGATTTACCCTACAGCCAAATCATAGAAACAATGGAACTTTTCTGTTGTTAAAAGTTTATTTGAGTACAACTAAAAAGTTACTTTTCAAGATTTTTGTACTTAATAGCTCCGAACGTCAAGTGACGACGAACGCCGATATATTAAGTTAAAATTGATTGGCTGGTCTTGAGTCAATAGTCAGTTGATAATGCAATATTTTTTTATAAAACAAACTCACATTGCTAAATAACTAATCAATCCTACTTCCCAACTCACATCGCCTCCCTAATTACGTATCGCAAATACGTTAGCACTGTCCCTATCAAACATGTTCCACGGTCAAAATATTGTGTAGCCGTCCAATAAATTAATTAACACATAATTTATCTCATATTATGATATATTGCTATGTGCATATGTAATTGGGACTTGTTATTTTCATGCTAATCCACAATTTATGATAGATTCAGATTATTAATTTATCGTTTATTGATTTGAGTGGATTAAGCAGCTGAGGACAAGGTCTTGAGTCAAGAGAGTACAATTATACAGGGTCGTATTTTATTACGTTAGACAGTAGCCAAGTCTAAGGTTACGTCTATAAAAATGTTTACATAGAATGGAATCAATAACAGAACAATAAGCTTTTAAGGTCGGTAAGGCACTTGTGACATTCATACCTACGTAAGGCGCGCCCCTCAAATTAGCCATTAGACCACCACAGATAGGGCGCAGTAGGGCTGATGCCTGATCCGGAACTGCGAACTACCTAGCGGTTTTACCGGGGCTCCTGCTCGAAAGCAGGAGTAGGAACGGGATGGTTATTAGTCAGTAAGAGTCTATGACTGCGTCTAGCATTCAATGACAAATAAATCATCATGATGATTTTCCCCCTTAAAAAAGACATTTCTTGTCTTGCGGGTGTCCGAATGCGGTTCTGATCGCCTTTTACCAAGTGATCTGTCTGCTCGAGAGACACAATAAAAATATTTACACTATACTACATTTTCACCATAATATTCAATGGAACAGTACAAATTATTGTCTATATTTAGTCCTCAGTAGGTGGCACAACCGTACAACAACGCCTTCAGTATTCCGTGACACGCTCAATGAAATCCTTTCGTTTTCGTCTCTCAGCTTGTTTACTCTATCTACAGTCTACACAGCTGTCACGCCGCAACGACTGTCAATTCAACCCGTTTACGAGATTAACTATCGGTACACAGAGATCTTTGAACCAATATTACCTTTTATTTTTCCTCCTCCAAGATACTCGTACTTTATTATTTCTCCCGGTAATATACTAGGTGTAACTACGTTCGATGTTTTTATACAACGTCCTCAGAAAATATACGAAGACCAAGAGTCTTGTTAGACGCATGTCTCATTATTCCAGTTCGACGAATTCAATATTGTTTCTTTGGCAATACATCTGAGCCAGTCGCGCGAGTTTTATGTCGTCGGTACCTACACACGGGGCTATTCTCAAATCTCGACTTCATAATAAATAATATATTTTATTGTATTTTCATTTGTTTTTGACGGTCTATAAAAGTTTTATTGCGACATATTTATGGATATTACATACAGATATTGCTAGAAATATTCTGTCCTTCAGTAAAATTATTGTCAATAACGGTAAACTAGTTTTAAGGTCCATTCAAAACATGAAACTCAAAGCTATCAATTTGGCAAAGATCCACAACGATCTGTATCGCTCCCAATCCTTGATTAAATTTAACACTATACTGTATAAAAATATTCAACAATATTAATTTAGATCGACAATTAGGCATGCAATACGACGCTCGAGCATTACTTAGTTGTATAAAAAAGATACCAAACCATATAGTAGGTAAACTAACATAAAAACAAAACCTCTTCCTCCCTTATAAACCTCAAAAAAAAAAAACAAAGACATTTAAAAAAAGAACGAAAAAAAGAAAACAAAACAAATTCATAAACAAAAAGCGAACAGAATAGTGACCGAACTATCAAGTCCAAGATGCGGGTTCAACCGACCGACTGCCCGCAACCTAGTTGGCGGGACACTCTCTCTACAAATATTACAGTGCGTCCCCGTGTTAGCGATCTCGTTAGCTATCCGAGGCATCTCCCAGGTGAATGGGATCATCACCTTTATTATATTGTTACCGGCCGGTGTTATTGACCATCAAAACCTTTTTGTTTGACGTCTATTATCAGATGAGGTAATAAAAAAAGAAAAAGTTTGAAAAAGGAATAGTGCGTGGAAATGGTTTGGAAGTGTGTTTGATGTTGTTGACAACTTTTGTGCAGTGGGCATTAGTAGTAGACTGTTTTTAAATATGAATGGTAGTTGTATAATTTATTTAAACTTAAACCTATTTTTCCAACGATATGTCTTCAATATCAATATTTTGAAGGGTTTAAATAGGTCGTGGTGTCAATTCGTTCCGCAAAGGCTGAATAAATCAATCACCATAACCTTTTTGAAAAAGTCGGCCTCTGTTCTATTTTGGTATTCGATTGATTGATTCGTACACTGCCGTCGACCAAGATAGTAATATATCAACGTAGATAGAAAATGCTTTATCACTTGGCAGAGAACAAATATTAGAACTGTGGTAATAGGGAAAGACGTTTCTTTTTTTATCTGTTACCAAAAAGAGGTTCATTAACACGACGCATTGAGGATTTGAATTCGAAAAAAGAAACGTTCAATTTGTGCGCGCAAATTGTCACATTCTGAATTTAAACGAACAAAAAAGAAAAAGAAATGTATGTAGGTATTGACGTTCCACTGTTCTAATTACAGTTTCGATAATAATTGTCCTTCAGTCAGTTGCAGTGACTGACACTGACTGACGGGACCCGTGACGAGGGATCCCCTAAAAGTTTACTTTGAAATAGCTCCAGCCTTCGGTTTTGCCTGTAGGTTTAAAGCTAAAGATTATTACTTAAAGGATTAGAGTTCATTCTACTTGTTCTATTTTTAAAATAATTTTGGATTAAGAACATTTTAAATGAAGAATACAGTTATATTTTAAAAACTAACCCCTGTACTTAGAGTCATTTAATGGTGACTTAACCTCGTGTTTAGCGATTGTTTTCGGTACAAAATCGTTATAGTTTAAGTAATCACTAATTGTTTTTGACTGAGCTGAACAGGGAGCCCTAAATTTAGTATCAAAATATCAAAGGCAAGTTACTTATATACTGAGTATTAAACAGGATTAGGAAAAAACAAACCTTCATCATCTTAGAACATACAAATTTTCCGTAACACCGCAAGCATTATTTGTGAACTTGAACATTTTGTTTAGGCCTGTGTCATAATCATAATCTAATATTAACCAGGTGTAAGGTAAGCCGCTTCTGCAAAATTTCCCTGCAACTTTCTTCGAAGTATTGTGTTTGGAAAATTAAGAACAATGATCTATTTATAAGTAAACGCTTTATAAAGTTGAATTATTGCTTCCCAGCTTCGAAAGGGGAGGACCCGAAGTTGCGACAGCAGTTTATTTTATCTTAATTAATTAATGAATGAAGATACGAGGCGTATGTCTGTTTTGTTTTTTCTGTAATGCTGTTATGGGTAAAATGTAATTTCTAATTTCTATTTAAACTAATTGCGAAGTCGACACTAGAAGCAGAATAGAAACAGCACAGCAGCTAGAATCCATGAACTAGTGTCCATGAGACACTAGTTTTATTCTAGTTTTAGAAGACTCTCGACACGACACACCCTTGACATCAAAAATACGAGTATAAACATTTGACATGAATTGTGACATACTCCACGACTGAATCACTGTTTCCCAAAAATACAATCTTATAGCTTAGTTCGGAAAGCAGTCAGTACCATTCATAATTCTCACGCGTCCATTTATTTACCACATTTTTGTGAATGTAATATTGTGAAATTTTGGCACAAGAAACTTTTTTTTTATACTAATGTCTAGGAAGAATGAGAACTCGAATTAAGCCCCACTAATATAGTTAGAATAACTTTATTCGTAAGAATAAACTGCTTACTCCTACTCTCACCGAACTATTAAAACGCCCTATTTACCTAACACGATATTATATGTAGTATGAACCCTTGTCTGGGATGTCGTAAAAGGTGTGTAGATAATAATAACAGCCCAATATGTGGAGATAGTTGCGAAGTCATAACATGATCCATATTTGCCTATCAACTGTATCGCTGCGAGACACCGAGACGCGCCTACGTGACAATATTATGACATGTAGGGCTAAATTCTATTTTATTTTCATATTCGATAAGAATTTAAAATAATACTGCTAGAAAATAATATGATTTAGGAGAAATAAGCAGAAATTATAAAGGATATAACGAATGTAATCATTGGTTACCGAAGACATAATACATCTAATAATTATGCTGATATTCCTCCTCCTTTAGTAAAATAATTTTAATATTTCTCTAGAGAATTTAGCATAGCATTTCTCTATACATAATTTATTTATTTATTTATTTATTTATTAATAAAGGTTTACCAACAGCTTCTGTATAAAAAATATTAAGTACAGTAAATACATATTTGTTTTGGACTTATACAGTCGCCAATTATAGGTTAACCAGCATTTAATATTAAGTGATAACTTAAAACTAAGAGAAATATGAATGACTTAATAGATAATATGTGAAATTATTTCACAGACATACGATAGATTATGTCTATAAAATAACCTCTACACACGTAGAAGTCGCAGGATCTAAATAGAAGTCATCAGCTCCGTACTCACCATTAACTCCCGTCGCAGCTTGTCGAGTTCATGAGCTGATGGTGGCGCTGGTTGTACTCTCCCTCTCCTCAATTCCTCCAGCTGCCTCGTCAGCTCCTCCACCTTGGCCACCGCCACTGATAATTCTTTCTCTTTTTCATTGAAAAGCGCTCGTATTGATTCTAGGTCACTCGCTGTGGACAAACAGAAAATGGTGTTTTAATAAATAATTCTGTGTAATTTAAAATGATGTTGCTAATGAGGCTTTTATATAATTATAGTTTATTTTACATAGTTAGTTTTGTTAAAGACGTTGCTCCACACTATGGTTTTCTTCTATATCGTATTTGCGATACAAATATACAATTTCACACACACATAGCGCCCAGACCCGAAACAACAATTTGTAGATGGCGCGCACCGCACCGCGCTTACCTTGCTTTAATTATTGTTGATTTTACATAGTTATTTGGTTATTAAATAAAAGTAAGTAACATTGAGTATACACTTTAAAAACACACAGAAGTTGACATTGGGTACTTTTCTATATATCGAACTGGTATATCTACTCGTATAAACAAGGTACCTACTCATATACCTATGATTTACAACTAACCCTTTTGTAACAGGATCTTATTATTCATCATTTTGTCTATCAATAGTCTCCAGCTACTTAACTAAACATTAAATTACCCGCGAAGCCCACGCAGTTCTCGCAGCCTCTTAGAATGGAAACCTTGTTCCGGTATTCATTACAACAATATTGTTGTTTTCTCGAATTTTCTTCAACCTTAAATAAGTATAAATCTGTGTTCTTACATTAATTAACCACTGTCGTATTCAAGTTTTGCTTGATGAGACAGTTCTCGTCTGAAATTGTTTTGTTCCGACCTACTTAGCGTCCAAAAACGTTAACGTTTTATGTTAAAAAAAAGAAATGACGACACTATTGTTCTGTTCCACGAAAAGACACAGAAAGGGGATACTTAAGAAAATATCGGTTACATTTCAAAACACTGAAAGTTTGGGTTATTTTAACTTGTAGCGAAGAAAGATTGGCATCGTTTCTTGAGATCAAATTCTTTGAGAATACACCTGTAAAAAATTTACTATCGATAAAAGTGTGTTTGAATAAAGGGAATGAGTAATAATGCCCTTGAGATTTTAATGTTATCTCAATAAAATATGTGTTATAACATTGGTGGGGACCAACGACATCGTCAGAGAGGCGGGGAGCCAGTGGATGCAGGTGGCGGCTTGTCGTTCTACGTGGAGGACTAAGGGGGAGGCCTTTGTTCAGCAGTGGACGTCTCTCGGCTGATAATGATGATGAACATTGGTATCGTTGATGTTAAAACGATTAAAAACCCAACAACAATTATTGATGTAATACACCCACAAAGTATGTGTTTTGTAATATCCCTTAGAATATGAGTCGGTTTGATTACTAACAATCCAGAATGAAGGTGAAAGGGTAAATCGTTTAGCTACTGGTATACGATCTCGTTTCATGCGTGGGAGTTGAACGATGATCTTTTAGATTGACGTGTGGGGGTGTTAAACAACGTATGAGGTATAATTTTCCTTTTATTTTGGGCCATAAAATATTAGTGGTTATTTAAAAAATTCTCATTTGTCTGAAATAATATTATTTCGTAGGTACTGTATGGAAATGGTGATCAGTGGTTTTTATAAAGATAAAAAAAGATGATACTAACATACTGATGAGAAAACTAACAACTCCTCAGAGTAACTCAGGTAGGTATGTAGGTACTTGGCAAAGAGCCAAAAACTCCGTTGAAACAAAATAAAAGAAAACGAACCTGCTAATACTTCTAATACTGCAGCTTTTACCCTTCGATTTTAGTGCTCAACTTTCCGAATTGTTCACTCCAATTTATAGCCAAATAAACATTGATTTCGCTTAATAGTTGCCATTAGAACAACAATAAAACTAATTTCGACCGAAAATAAACGGAATAAAGTTAACAATTGTGAAATTCTAATGTATTGAGGTCCAAAAATGCTATTTTACGTAGCTGGGGCCCAGCTGAGACACATTTAAAAGCTTGGGAGGGAAATACCTCCGACCTTTCAATTACAGAAGACAATAAAGAGGGCTTTATCTGTATGAAGAGTCCCTCCGTTGGCACGCGACACGATGGAGCAACATATTTTTTATTATATCTACGGTTTAAATTCTAAAACATCTTTAGGTGTATTTTTGTTAAATATGCTTTTGGGACACCCTTTGGTCGCATTAAGAGGTAGGCTCGATATATCCCTACTTAATGATCATAGTAGAGGTTCTAGTTGAAGTGGAAGGCAGATAGAAGAAACTTATCTGACTAGATTTATGTCCTTTATAGTAACAAAAACCATCATTGATTCAGTGCGAGAACATATCAATATAACGTATTCCATAATTATATCACTTTACACGAATAATGCATTTAGTGTGACTGTAGCCCACATTGCATATAGAAAATCGAATTAAACCTCGCTGAATATAGACTAATGAATTTCACGCTGAATGGTTGCTAAGTAAGGCATTCAATGGAGTAGCTTTGAGTAACATATTAAGACTAAATCTAGCTCACTAGTTTATAGCTTGCTTAGCAAAGCTCAGGAGATTAGACTGGATTCAGATAATCGTGGTTATATTAGCACTAATCCATGATTTAAGTAGAAACGTAATTAAGATCCATTATCGGAGCCTAGCCCGATAAGGTTGGCCGGGTTTCCATCGCGGTGCGTCTAGTGTAATGGGATAATGATGAATATTGCGCTATAATTTAGGGTTCTTTACTAGTATTTTGGTAGCTGTAGTTCTTATTATTGTTAGACAATTTTCTATAATGCGAAAAATATTTTTTCACAAAGAAACGCTTTATAGGTATACAAAAATTCGACATGTAACTACACCATTCATAATTTATTGAAAATTCATTTCCTGGAACATTCAAAACGGTTTAATGTTATTTAATATCCAAACAGGGTCGCTTTGGAACGGTTGCGGAACAAAATGTAATCTCGTAATGGTCAGTCGTATGAGTGATTTGCTTAACACGTCACTACACATCAATGGCTGATTTGCTCCATCAAAGGGCCGTATCGAAGCGTGAAATAAAGAGTGCAAATAATACTATCAGTAGCAACCCACCAACCAGCCTTTTCGGAACACAATAGTTCGGTCCTGGATTTTCATAAAGCTTTCTAGGAAATTGATTTCGCTAGTCCAAATATTGTTCTAGCATCGTGGTTTTGAAGTCAGTGTTGTTCATCGGAAATGTATTTCCGCCTGCTTTTCAAGAATTACAGCTAAATTATGAATATATTTTGGGATTTGATTTCAAAGTACATCTGGCGATTTGTTTTACAAGACCGTCCAAGGTAAAAATAAATACCTAATGGCTTTCATGACTAAATTCAAAACTAATATTAAAGTTGAAATGTGAGTATTTTAAGCGGCTCTTAGTAAGCTAATATACTTAGAAATGTGAATGCGTGAACTTAGACATTGTAAACCTCAAAGTGAACGTCTAAGTTTTAAATCACGTAACACGATCTAAGAAGCCGTATCGCAGAGAGCGATCGAAAACAAAAGCTTTGAAGGCCAAACGTCGTATAAACGAATATTTTCTTCGGGGCGAATGTATCGCTATGTGTGCGACCCGCCCAAATTGATTTAACTATACGCCTCTCTAAGAACGTATTCTACTTTTAGTATCTAATGTAGGAACGAACCCTTTTTCCTTCTTTTCTTGAGTAACAATTTACGCGCAAAGGGTTGTCTCTCTCTCGTTATCTCGCGTCAAATATAATGTGCTCCGAATTTGGAGACAGTTCTTTCGCTATTTCTGAGTGAAGGACTTCCGCTTAAGTTGTTAAGTGTCATACTTATTGAGATTCCGTTTACTATATACTACGTGGGAGTTTCTTTAAGAATTTGGTTAGAGGATAAGCGTGCTTAAGATGTATGCATGTATGTCAGTTGCCTTTTTCATTTTAGTTATGATTATTGCACTAACGGCACGGCTGTATTCTAAGCCATTACGAAAGAAAAGTTCTATAAAAGGCATAACAGCAAGAAATGTAGTGAAAACTGGCTTTAACACATGAAAAAGCGGAACATTCATAATTAAAAATCGATATCCACAAAGGTCATTTGGTAGTAGTTCAATTGCTCACAAAACTATGAACTAGAGCGGGTCACAATCAGCTTAATGAGGCGAAACTTGTAAAGTGATTAGCCGCAACAGAGTGTCGGACCACTTCACTAAAACCCACATTTGTTCGCACGGAGCTAATGTAGGAACGACCACAAAAACCTCGCTGACGGAGACTGATGTCTAGGGCCGAGAACAAATGGAACTTTCAACTTTAACAACGATTAGGTTCAATGAAAAATAGCAACATGTAAACATGGGATCGGTGTGTTTTTTGCTTACATTAATTTTGACCTCGAGAGACCGTAGCTACTCAAGTAAAGTTCGCAAATTTGTTGATACAAAAACAAAAGTAATTAAACATAACGATTGAATTTTGAATTCTACATTCGAAACTGGCTCAATAGAATCTCATATAAATAGAAATTTATCACTATTGCTATCGAGAAATAATGTTTAAAGTTTCTTTTACTACTTTCAACCATGACATGTTATAGTATTGATTTTTCCTAAGTTTAGTCGATGCGTCATCGCTCGTATCATTTGCCGACTGGTACCTTCAGTGTGGTAGCGTTAGGCAGTTCGTGATGCAAGGAAGTTTCTATAAAACTAACGCAAAACCGATAAAATGAACTTTAAAGACTTTTAACTAACCGCTTTTCTTCTTGGATCATGAATTTTGATAAAATAACTTGCAAAGACGTCTGTATGTATATCAGTTGCCTTTTTCATGTTAGTTGTCATTATTGCATTGACAAACGTCTGCATTCTAAGCCATTACGAGAGAAAAGTTTATAAATAGGCGGAAAGTGTAGTTAAAACTGGCTTTACTACATGAAAAACGGAACATTCATAATTAAAAGTCGATATCCACAAAGGTCATTTGGTAGTAGTTGAATTGCTTAACTAGAGCGGGTCACAATCAGCTTAATGAGGCGAAACTTGTAAAGTGATTAGCCGCAAGAGAACGAACGGACCATCTACCACTAAAACCCACATTTGTTCGCACGGAGCTAATGTAGGAACGACCACAAAAACCTCGCTGACGGAGACTGATGTTTAGGGCCGAGAACAAATTGAACTTTCAACTTTTCAACGATTAGGTTCAATGAAAAATAGCAACATGTAAACATTTCGGTGTGTTTTTTGCTTACATTAATTTTGACATCTCAGGAGACCGCCCAGTCATAAAACGATTTGCTTAACACCAAGAAACCGAAACCAAGATTGATTTTGAAACGCTTCGGAGCTTGGCAATAAAATGGCGGATTCATAATATTAAATCTCATTTACAGACATGAAATTAAAATCCTAATAAACTCGATGGCTATCTATCATCTTGCAGACTTTAGGGTCTTTGCACAGGACGTTTTTTAACACTACGACAACTTAACAAAACTTTAAATTCTTATAACTAAATGCTTTTCTTCTTGGATCATGAATGTTTGATATAAATGGTCTTTCAAACCCAAGGTACCTTGGGTTTTATTGACGAATTAAAAAATTGACATGAATTTCTGTTCTTGCTGAGCAAGAATTTGCTTGGATTAAAAATAATGATTTCTCTGAAAAAATTTGAAGTTACGTTAACTTACAATAGTAAATGGTGTTGTATACGGCAATAAAGCTAACCTAAGCATCTACACAAAATCATACATTTACGCCGTTAGGTGATTGGTCAAAATACCTTTGTCTTGTATTTTCAAATAAAGTTGAAAATACATTATTTCGGATATTTTTTCCAAAATTAATTTAGACATCTATAAAAAAATATCCAGTCATAAAACGATTTATTAACACCAAGAAACCGAAACCAAGGGACTTAACGCTTCAGCTTGGCAATAAAATGGCGGATTCATAATATTAATCTCATTTACAGAGCACGAAATTAAAATATAATAAACTCGTGGCTATCTATCTCTTGCAGACTTAGGGTCTTTGCACAGGACGTTTTTTAACGCTACGACAACTTAACAAAAGGTCACTCAGTATTATCGCACACACAAACGGCATGAACACGGCACGGCTGCGGAGCACGGCGTTTTTTGCTTTGAAAATAATACTAAAATGCTGTACGCGCGGTGGCAGCGTGCGGACCACGCGCTTACTGCCTTTTTGTATTTGTACGATTGTAGTATACGATTGTAATATAAAATTGTACGATTGTAGTATACAAATGCAAATACCTAGAAGATACGACGTTATTCAATAGATGTTTTCTAGGTATTCAATTAAGTGTAAAAATTGTCATATTATGCAAAAGCCCTTAGAATGAGGTTTTCGTAATTATATTTCAGTTGAACCTCCTTGTTAGTTTAATAGCCTCTGGTTACTTTGAACCCTCCTTGCTTAGTTGTTACCTTTGTTATAATTAAGGATGTGAATGTGAGGTGAATGTAGTGTGATGTATGTTGTATATACACACACGCACGGCTCTCTAAACATCACTCAATTGTTAAATTATTTTGATAGTTCTTTCAACTTTATTACTGCTATTTTATTTTTGAAGATTGTTTCCGTAATAATTACTGAATGATTAAAATCTTTGAAGAACAACAAGACAATATTTCTTGAAATTCCTAATGGAACGTGAAAAAAAGAATTTCTCCACCTCATATCTGTTATTCGACAGCAAAACACAACAAAAGCTCCAGGAAAGCATTCATATAAATAATGTTTTCAAATAAACATTTCTATGAAAACAAACAATATATCGAATCGTTGTTGACGATAGGCAATCAACATATTCCTTAGTATTTATCCACGGATACCATTTTATTATCACCCTAACGACGTTTATCTTCCAAGTAAAAGCTTGCCTCTAAGTAATTGGATATTTACTTGAATGTGAGATAAAATCGAGTGCCTACTCGAATGAATCCTCTAAATCGAACAATCTGTGCGAATAGCAGCGTTACCTAGCAATAGTCAATGAATAGAATACTCGATAGTCTCGATACCGATTCGTTTTTATCGATAAGTGGGTCAGACGTAATTATTGTCTTTGTTTCAATGTGTCTGATGTTTTATCGAGTAGATTGGATCGAGTAAACGGTTGCTGTCGATCATTTTGACAGCAGGAACTAATAGTTTTAACGATACTTGTTTTGAATTTGTTACAATGTTTTTCTCTCAAAGTGATAAGACACATATTATTATAGTTTACGCCTTGTCACACCTTTTGGCGTAAAAGGAGATGGCGGGACGAATTCGACATCTATAACAAGGATTGGTCGCAAAAAGCTTTACGTAGTGAGGAGTGGCAGGAGAGTTCCCTACTCTCCTTTCTTTGCCCTGCAGTGGGACGATCGTGGCGGAAAACAAAATAAATAATTTCACACCAACACTGAACCCACGCCAACCCTAATTTACTCGAGAAAAAAAAACAAAACAAAGAAACGAAATAAAGAGATGATTGGGAAGTATTACCGCTGTTGTTCCTCCTCACATAAATAAAATAAACCAAAGCAGTAACAATAAAGAAAACCCGTGCACTCAATCACTTGATTTTCGCTCGTAAAACCCAATCTATCTCCATCATGTCACTAAAGGTACGCACTGGAGAAATTGCCTCGACAGACATTTATAACCCGGCAAAATTCAGACGCCCCCCCATTTTCATCCTTTACAAGTAATCTTAATATGAACTTTATCTATTTTGAGGACAACACAAATTGTGGTTCCAACACAAATTTTACGCTCCATCGGTGAATCAATGACCCATAAAATGTTGACGTTATTTATTTAGAAGCTCGCACTTTCAATCCTGTTTTATTTTATATCTCCACACTGGAAACCTCGTTTGTCTTAAAAGGTTTATGAAATTGATTTAACAAATTAATTTGAGAGTAAGTAAGCAGTAACTCTGGTAATAAGATCTCTTACTAATAAGGAAAATTTTCTTTAAAAATAACTGTTATTTTCCGTTTAGGCACTTAACGAAGTGCTTGTATAGTATTCTAAGTATTTTTAATTAAAACCTCGTTCCCTTTGTTTTGTAAATACTCTAAAGATACGACGACAAAGAAATTATTATTCTATCTGAGAGTGTATTTCCATTCTCAACTAAATTATTTTGATTTTTATAGCATTCATAGTATAGTCGTTAAACGGTTTAAAGTGAGGTCACATTGATAAACGAAGGAACGTAAAAATAAAAATGTCACTATAAATTCACGCGGCAAACAAGTTACCTACAGAATTTTCACTCCATTTAGTCGCGACGTCCATACTTTACTATTCTAAAAATAAAACTGTCCAACAAGATATTAATATCAGATTTTTAATTAAGCAATAAAACTTTACAGCGTCGCGAAAGGTTCCCGAATTCAAGAGTTATAAAAGATTTATGACTAATAAAAAATTGGAATTAACTTTTTTATTATAGGTATGTGTTGCCATTATTGATATTTTGAGGCTGAATGCGGCCTTAAATTATTCATAAAATTTGCAAAATTCGGATTACCAAATTGGGTGAATAGGTTTAAAAATTCAAAGGGTGATTTAGACAGGGGCTGGTATAAAACACACCTGGGCCGGTGTAGTGTGCCCTGACAAATCGGGATGAACATTAGGGCGACTTATTTACGCAATGAGGATCCTGACTGAGCCGTGCGAATAAAACAAGAAACTTAATTAAACTTTGTCGAAATTATATAAAAAAAAAAAACTTTTGACGGAAAGCCAATTTCGTAAGTGGATATTCTTAATAATTAGGAAATGTAGGTAAATTAAATTTCACAAAGTTACACTTTGTTTGTTTATTATCATAGAAACGTAATTTGTAATTGAATTTGTGGAAGAAGCATCGTGGAAGGTGTGGCTAACGTTACAGAACATTTATCTTACATAACGTATATTTTAGTGTCACCACGAAATCAGGAAGACATAAAACCTATTTAAGTATTTGAGAGAAAGTACTACGAGGTAATAAATGTATTATTCTTCCAAGAACCATAAAGGTTGTTGTATAAGTATTTACTATTATGTATGGAAAGCACAACGCTTAACTGCCTCATGAGTTTAGTGGTCGTAAGTGCGATAAGTTCTGAGCCAAATTCCTAAGTAGGCCAAAGTATTGTTGGCTTTGCTGAATATGAATTTCTTAGTACTACCAGGTAGCCTAGATTTGTGACTGGTATAGCAAACAATATTCTATGCACATAAGAATTAACACAGTTTAGTAAAAATTACTTAATTTATTTTTAAACGGACTCGCTGTCCAAGCACAAGATGCTAGATTTATTTACATTATTTTAAGAAAGTCCTATATCACATAGTTGAACTTGCAACGTCACACCTTTTATCCCCGAAGGGGTAGGCAGATGTGCAAATTACGGCACGTAATACCGCTATCCAATACATACCCACTTTTCACCATTTGCATTATAAGTCCCCTGTAATAGGGGATGAGCCTATTGCCCTATATAACACTATTGCCATATAGTTGAACAGGAATCATAAAAGGTTTAACCCAACTTCCAATAAAGCAAACATTTGATTCCAATTATTGGAACATTAATTGGCATATCTACAATTGCAAGCCGCATTGCACTGCGGTTATGATTACTTAGTTAGTGAACCGAACTGGATTTGACTCGGAATGCTTTTAATTAACGGCAATCGATTCTGGATGCTTCTAGAGTATTCTGGAACATTCGATTGGCAGACGTCACTCGAGTAGCTGCGTAAGTATCTCGATTATTCGAGCTATGTCCTAGGAGAGAGTACGACATATTTTGGTGGGTACCAGGAGGAATAGTTTGTGTTAATTGTGAAACGATCGAGTCTATTTGCTCGGGTATTTGTTGTTGATTATGGAACTTTGTCTCGATTATAATTGTTTGTGTTGAAAATTAAAAATATGATTCTGAGATATCTTTTGCAACATTTATAGACAATAAAACAGAAACGTGATAATAATCTTAGTAGTAAACACGTAGACCTATTACATCGTAATATTATCTATGATAAACTGAACATTTTTCCACACTCATCTTTACATAAGGTCGTTCAACTGACATTATAAACGTAGGTACTCCCAACAAATAGTATTAGGGAGGCAAAGGAAATCCATTTAGACCTTATAAACGAGGACCCAATAAGGAGGTACATGTGTATTGATATTTATCGGGCCGTGGCATTAACCAGACTGCCACGTTTATGAAATACTCGTATCCACAGATAACATCTATGTTTATGAACAGAGCTCGCACTAGGTCCGTACATTGTTTGTCATCGTGAGTTATTCGCGGAACCCTATTTTACATGAAAATATGGCTGGAGTAAATCCTTCAACTATTCGGAACAGTCGCATGGATGTAACATATTTACAGTGTTTATAGTGACGACCGCATCGTGGCGTTTGGCATTTGTCTAGGATAAGGGTGGACATATTGCTAGTGGGATGAAGTTCCAAAATAGTCAGGCGGATGATAGCACTAGTATAATCTCAATGGTGGAAATGAATCTAAAGATAGACCTGAAAAAAGAGATATGGAGAGGAGGAGGAGAGTGTGAGGCCGAGGTATACATAAAAATTAATAATACTAGTTAACGCAATAACTGCCTGGAGGCAGCTGTTGAAGGCAAATCCTTCGCTAAGCGTCAGTCACCAGTAACCGACGTGATGGATAACGTGTTAAATAAAACAGAATTTATCATATCACTATTCATAACCCTAAAATCTCATCACACTAAAACTGCCAAAGTCAACCGCCAAAAGCAACATTCCCAAACCTCTAAAACTAAAAGACAAAATACATTCATCTTAACTCCCAACAGATAAGCGTGGCTAAAGATCGTATTACGTAATACAAAGCTTTTGAGTTAACCCTGTTGATTCAGACTGGGGACAATCGGCCCATCGCCTGGTCACTACGCGATAAAACGACTAGTCCCATTTGGACTGTGAAGCCGCGATACCGACGGATTGACGTTTCTATTAACGGTTATGATTTTTGAAAACAGAATACAGAAGTGACGTCATGTTACGTAATTGAGTTTGTTTGTTTTAATGTTTCGTGTCTATGTGTGTGAGTGTTTTTGTGTCATGTGACATGTTTTGTTTATGCATGGCATGACACGTATGTGATTCGCTAAGGGGGCGATGGTAGAGATGTTCCCATAATATGTAATTCAGTGATTATGTAGATAGCCTCATTTATACATATGTTATGTCTTTGAACTAAAAATCAGGATGATCTCTTGTTTTACCAATAGAACTTTTAAATAGAGATTGGTTCTAGAATATATTTTTTTATATCTTCTGCAGTAGGCACTATTATGTAATACTGAATAGCCCTTTTTTTAAACATTTTCAGTACAAATTCTCTCCTTCCATGAAGTTAAACAATCAAATTACTGTTTCCTCTTTAGACTACCAATGAACCGCGAGGAGACAATTAGGCCGCACCTAACAAATGCTGTTACAAATTCTAGGCGTGGCGTTTCATTTCAGTAGGTTTTTTCTTCTGAAAACTATGTAGGTAAAGAAAAACTAGAACTGAATCAGTTTAACTGCCGTACTCAGAGTCATTTAATGGTTACTTAACCTAGTCCTTAGCAATTATTTTCGGAACAAAATTGTTACTAAGGAAGAGTTTAGAGTAATCATTAAGTGTTGGAGACATTTAATGATTTTATTATATATTATAATTATAATTCATTTTATTGAGAATAACAAACAGTTTATTCTCGTAACATAACAAAGAAATGATCTACTTCTTTCAATTTCAAGTCACAACGAGACTCTTATACATGCCCAAACCAACCAAATTACTTTCAAATAAAAGACAAAAAGAGGAAATAATCAATAAAAACATCATCCATCCGATGATCGAACCTCGAAAAGAGAATTAAAGGATTCCCGACATTAAATTATACGTCTTCCTCGCGAGGCGTGGTGAGATTATTAATTCAATATTCGTGAATCGGATTTTTTCGATCTCTTCATGTGCTTAATTTACATTTAACATCGACCGATATTATCATATTTTTGCAAGCTTTATTCTTCATTCAGTAACGCTTGGCTTTTCCTTTTAACCGAAAACGAGTTTTTGCTACAAATCTTGTTAATGGCCAGTTTTTACGGTACATTTTCTAAATTCAAATATAATTTACGTTGGCTAATACGTTTTTAAAAAGGTGACTATAAAGTCGCCGGTATTAAATCAAAACAAACAACATTAGTCTATTTTAATGTTGGCCATAAATAATAAAGTGCATCAACAAATAGCGCATCGCTTCATTTCATTCAATGCTGCAAGTCCAATGTCGGAGTGTTCGTATGCACTCCAAATAGACTGCTCTTGATCCAATAATGTGACCCATTTACACCGGTTCGCTAGTTGGACGTGAATTTGTAATAAATATTGATATCAAACTATTTTTATTTACGGTCTATATTTGGGCAATATACACACACTTACGACGATAGTTTTAGCAATTTCCTTGCTTTCTCTTTGTACTCTTGTGTTTTAAAGACCTATTTTTCCTCTTGAACTAAATGAAAAAAATAGACGTCTAGATTCTGATGTCATACAGCTTTACGAAGTAACTTCATCTACGAAAATAAAACTCCATTTTAACTGACGAAATGAACTCAACGTACCCAGTACCTACTTATGGAAAAGTCACCTCGATCCGGCAACTGGCAAGCGTATTACAAATGTAAATTGCAATGCAGACATGCATATTTAATGAGGAAGCGAACATGGTTCATTTAACTTCTTTCTGTTCCAAGGGTGGCATGAAACTCATTCCGATGTTCAATGGCATGGCTGGATACATCGGTGAAAACAATTCCAGCTTTTTTTAAAAATAGTTGTTATTCAAATAGAGAGCGAAGAACAAAGGCGTAATTTTTCTCAACGGCAAAAAAGAATTCAAAGGCAGCTAAGGGAAAACCCCTTAAAAAACTTTTCAACTAATCCGAATTCACTTCTCTCCTTATTTAAACTCGTTCAGCAAAGTCCTTGGTAAATCACGTTGCTTTTAATTCCTTTCTTATTTCATCAAGCCCGTGATGGGACATTGTGGAACAGTTTGTATGAAAGTTTTCTAGTTAAGCGTAACAAACAAGTCTTTGGGTTGAACATCGATCGTTGTTGGTTTCATAATGAATGAACGATTATTGATTCATGTTCGAAGAACGTTGTTCGCAGTGCATCGTGCTTGTAACTTGTTTGCAGTGTGAAGCGTTAAGGTCTAAGTGGAATACAAACAAAATGCTAATGCTAAATGTTTGCAAGAGATTCTGCGAACTGGGATGGGGGAATGTTATCTCTTTTATCTAACGATTTTTGATTCGAATTCTGTGTTCAAACTTTATTAAACAATGTCATTATTAATACGTTATAATTTCTTGATATTTTTTAGAGATTACGAGTGGTTAATATCTACAAACGACATCATAGCAAGTTCTTTGACATAAACCAACTTAAGATAAATGTACCTTTTTACGTCTAAATGTCCAAATCTAAATATAACCTCATAGAATAAATATTCTATACTAAAAACTCTAATATTACTTGGTACAATATTTTATTACTTCCTTTAACCCCAACCTATACATGTTTCAAACGACACAGAAAAAGAATTTATAACGTTTCGATAAAAACCGCTATTGTGTACATAAAACAAAGTGGTCGCGCGATTGTCCATACGTTTTGCGGAACATAAAAAACCTTTTTGGTTATTGAAACGATTCTGTGAACTGCAAATAAAAGTGTCGAACCAACAAATAGAAAAAAAGCAATTTAAATATTTGCCGATATTGATATGCACGTTGATATGACTCTGCATTTATTTTTGTTATTGAGGTAAATAAAAATCACATCACACATTACACCAACAGCCTATAAGTGGCCACTGCTGACCAAATACCTTTTCTCAACCGGAGAAGGTTTGAGCATTAATCACCACGTTAACTCAATGCGAGTTGACAATCAAATAAAAATACCTACCTTTTTCATTCAGGGATTCATATGCATTATGTTAAGTAGATAGTCAGACATTAATATTAAAAAAAAATAAAAGGCCAGGAACTCTGTTAAAAAGGCCTTTAACTAATGTACCGGTCTACGACTTACTGAAATAAATATAATGTATGTTGCCTTACCAAAAGCCACCCCTATTTCTTATACGCCTCATTTGTAAGGATTGTGAGTCACAACCCTTAGAAAAAGGTCTTAAGTACGAGGAAAATCAGAACAGTTTTCCCTGAACGAATATTGCAAGAAAATTATTTCATAAAGGAAATCTGTTGCAAAATACCAATTATTATGATCATTTGTTACGATAGTTGGTGTAATATATCAGGATCGTCAATATTTATAAGTATAAGCTGAAATGAATCATAACACAGTACTTACTTAATGCGATATTCGCTTGCTTGTTTCTGTCGAGCTGTCCTCGTAGCGCTCGTAGCCGGCGTAGCTTCAACTCCTGCGCCTCTACGCGCTCGCGTAGCCGCCGTAGCCGCTCGCCCTCGACCGCCACCTGTTAACAAATCATAAAAAGTACTTTTAAACAAAGTTATTTAAACTGCGCTTTTGTATAAAAAGTTCATTTATTATGAAGTGAGGGCACGGAAGTAAGTTTTTAACGTGTTTTAGTTCAGTTTATTGTTTAAAACAAGCGTTGTTGAGGGCGTGTGGGAAACGTTCTGAAAAATTATTTAATATCGCAGTTGATTTACGACGTTATTACGTTAAAGAGGCAGTTGCTTCCCCATCCAAAAGTAATGTTCGATTAATTAAGCGATATAACACTTAAGTGTCCATAAATCGATGATGATGACGCCTTGTAAAATTCAGTGAGAGTTTTATAATGAATATCAAATTAGATGTGTATAGACTCGGTGGGTAATTCTGTTTATTTATAGTCGTACTTATTGCGTGAGAAGAGTTTATTTTGAAGTCGGCGATAAATATCGCATTAGGCTAACGCGCGTCCGGCGCACCCCAAAAGATTTATTAAGAACGGGGAACATTTAATTTTTTTGGCTCTCTTATCTCTTCACAATTTCTCGAAAAGATTCCGGGACATCTTTTTATTCAAGATAACTCGCTTAGTCTTTAATGTCGCAATAAATATGCTAAATAGATAAGCAATATTATTTCTCTGCTTCGTTGGCCGAGCGGTTGCGATTAGAATATTCTTTGTTTTTAACCCAAATCTTATATTAGTCTAGAAGTGTGATCAACGGCTGGCTCTTATATCAATCAGTTATATAATAGTTGTATGTTATTGTGTAGTACTGTAGTAGTTTAAAATAAAGGTACAAATGATAAATTACTACTTAATACAATTATCATAACATACTTATCATAGCTACTTACATAACTCTCATGATGTTAAAAATACAAACTCGAGTTGACGTGATAACTACCGCACATTTCACTACAGTTAAATAAACAATCGCAAGTTTAACATCTTCAATGATAAACCGTCGGACTCAATTACGGAACAAAAACAATCCAGAGTTTAATTATAAATAACACAGTTATGATTATACAAAAGCAATCTAAAAACTTTGACGTGCAAACTCGTAACTGAGAACAAAGATTTTTCGTTCTATTCACTTTCCCTGTTCCTCTTACTTCATTAAAAATCCTTTGTTTTATATTACGGATTTGTGAAAAACCCTTTTTAAAAATTCACACCTTCCCTTTTCATACGTGTCGTCCTTTGTCCCGTTTTATTGTTATTCATAAGGAACAACAATGAGACTATTCACATACTAAACAGGCATATAATGTTAGTACCGGCTTAATTAAAGTGAAGTAGAATAAGGGTTAAACAACCTCAAAGAACTCAGAACAAATTATTTCAAAAGAATTTTTCATAATCCCCTTCTCTTGAATAATGCATAACAGAAATATTTTTGACCTATTGAACATTCTAAATAATGTACCAAAAAGTTAAGCTGTTTACAAGTTGAGCTCAAAATAAAATACAAGATCCAAGAAAACTTTCCGTAAGAAACCACATAAATTGCGCCAAGCTTATATGTAATTTTCTAAGAATTCTCTCGAAATTGTGAGCGCGTATGGCCTAAATATTCCGCGTATTTTGTCAGATATTTAAGGTTCCATACTAATATTACAAATACGAAAGTAACGGAGTTTTATTAGGTTTTCACGACCGAACTGATATTGCTGCAACTATATTATTTTATATAGATAGACTTTAATACATGGGATGGATTATAGTGGATATTTCAAATTCAATATTTCAATTGACGGATAAAAGAATTTATCAGATGTGAAGCAAACAATGGATTCCTTTATGAGATTTTCCGCGGAGGTCGGTATAGTGGGTCGAGGACTGCATTGAGTGGATTATTTGCAAACCCTGGCGATACGCAGCTGCGCCTTATTGACTGAGCTTAGCGTCCCATTATTCGCATTATTATCTAACTACTTACGTACAAATGCTACGTAAGAAGTCTAGAGCGTCTATTTTTGTTAGATATACGGATATGTTATAACTGAATTCAGAAGCAATCGTTTAGCAGTTCTATTTCTTAAGTGACTAAGAATCTAATAATTTATGACTAAATATAATAAAGAAGAGATATATTGTACAACATTTTTGTCTTAACACGTAAACACAATAAATTCAAACTATGTTAGAGACAAAAAAATATATTTATCATCTAAAAGCAAAATAAATCATGCACACATGTTTAATAATGTGACAGAGGAAACATGAATTCCCGATGTCACGAACGTAACAAAAAGAAAATCAAAAAAAGACAATAAGCGATTTATGATTTTCAGTTGGCGTTTGACTGAGATACAAACGAAAGTATAAAAAAGGTAGAATAAACTAGACATTGGGACTTCACAGAGAATAAAAACAGAGTGGATACCTATTGTTCTACGAAGGTTGATTGATTGATAATAAAGTAAATTCGACTAGGTAAGTAGTAAATTATAAAAAACTGATGGGTTTAGGAATTCATTGGCGATTTGTTAACGTGGAGTCTAAAATTATTTATAAGCACCTAATACTTGAAACGAAAGAAAGACCCCATGACAATTAAGAAATAGAGGTGCCTACCTATGGTACCTTTTTCGTATATTAAAGACTTTGATAACACAACAGTATCCTTAGAATGAGTTTGGTTTACGTTTAAAGTAATCGAAACGAGAACGCGTTCTCGTTTAAAGTAAACTCATACTAAGCGTACTGTCAAACTCCTTCAAACTGCTTGACGTTTGAGACAGAAACCCTTTTCAGTAGCGATATTACTTTACCAAATTATTGGAAAAAAGTGCTCCAAATGTTTTCTTATTTGGTAATTTATTCAATAAACTACCGACCCCGCTGTCATGTCGACGATTCAGTAACTACTCCCGTTGAGACTCGAGACTGAGACTATTAAGTTTCCCCAGAACCGAGTCTTACTTTAACAAATTGAATCTATCACTGTGTCGTTGAGAAATAGATATTCTTTTTCCGACAAATGTTTTATTTCGGCATTGAGATGTACAACGTTGACAAGTCTATTTCGTGCATAACTCTATTTTTTCTATTTGTCTTACAGTTCAACGTCTCAATGAATAAAATAAAGTTTACCATTATGCGTACAAATACTTATAGATCCAAATCACGGGATAAATGATTTGTTTGACATTATTTTACAACTAACTGAGATCTCTAATACTAACTTTACATGTCAATTTTCTTCGTCATAATTTTGGTATCTACCTACCTATCTATATCATAGTTTATAATGATAATGAAACTGTCAGAAGCGGCAAAGATGTCTCCATATTAATAGCACGAAGCCCACCTTGGACATTATTGCATAACGTGTGCCAACCTCAGGTAATTTAATAAAACTACTTATTGATGGCCCTGGGCCTTATTGAATCTCCTATACTGGCTACCTCCTCGCCTGTGCAGCCTACATGAGTAAGATACTTAATTACATAATACTGAGATGGAGTTAATTTTCAGGATCTTAACCGTATCCGGAGCTGTATATAACCTTAGGGCTTACAGGAGCTCCTGTCCAAAGCAGGAGTAGGATCGAGGTGGTTTTTAGTCAGTAAGAGTCTGACACTCTCTCTCGTCTCTCCCTAGGCGGCAGAAGTCATGGAATAATCCACTTCTTTTTGGACACAAGTCAGTAGTCATAAAATTTTCTTTGAAATTAATTTGTTATATTTCTGTTTTTACCGACTATATTATACCGACTGAAACTGATATATGTTCAGCCTTAGTACAAAATACATAAAAGCTAACAGCGGATAACCACAAACGTTTGCGAACCTACGTAATATACGCCCTTACATTACAGGTTTACATAATGTGCTCGTGGCGACATCATTACTATAGGGAATGGCATCGTAAAAGGTTCGCTAGAAGTACCAAGTACTAAGCACACAAAGTCCTGCGGGATATCGCATAGTTACTACACAACCTTATGTTTTTAGATTTATTACTGAATTGAGAGTTATTTTGAGACTGGGACCGATGTTAATGGCTTTCGCCGGCGATAGGAAACTAAATTGCGAAGAAAAGCTAGAAAATAAATGACTGACCTCGTCACTATCGATCACAAGGCTTTGGGTTCTATCGGCGAAATAATTGAAGGACATAACTTTAAGATGAAGAAAGAAATTTTAAAGTTCGTAATATGATACAATTTGGAATTTTAGATGGTAAACAAGCAAAAGGAGAGTGACAAATGTTCTAAAATTAAAGTCTGTCTAATTGCAGATCGAGTCAAAAGAAAGCTATGACTTAGTCATTTATACACCTCTATGTCCACCGTTGGGTGGAAATGGGCTGATGACTTTTAATCTTGGATGGAAAAGTCTGATGATGGTATTTAGAATGCTACAATACTTTTGAATAATAAGAGTATCATTTGATGTAAGCACATAAATGGTCTTTTTTTTTTTTGAGGGGGGAAAATCACTCAAAGCATCCCGCCTTGGGCGAGACGGGAGAGAGTATCAGACTCTTACTGACTAAAAACCACCCTGTTCCTACTCCTGCTTTTCGAGCCGGAGCCCCGGTAAACCCGCTAGGTCCGCAGCTCCGGAACCTTTTTTTTATGAAACACGCCGGTAATCGAGCAGACGTATTACCTAATGGTAAGCAATTGCCGCCTCCCATGGACACTTGAAACACCAAGTGTGTTGCCGGCTTTTTTTTTAATTTAAGGGTTGTTGTTCGGGAATCGGGGATGGGGAAGATTGGGAAGGGGGGAATTGGGCCTCTGGTAACCTCACTCACACAACGAAACACAACGCAAGCGTTGTTTCACGTCGGTTTTCTGTGACGCCGTGGTATCACTCCGGTCGAGCCGGCCCATTCGTGCCGAAGCATGGCTCTCCTACACATAAATGGTGTAACGTGGCGTGGTACTGACCTGGTGTTGCCTAGCCTCCTGCTGCTTGAGGTACCGCAGCCGCTGCTCCTTGGCGCAGAGCAGCTGGTGTTGCGTGTCGATCTGCTGCTGTTGGCGCAGCGCCATCGCGCGCAACTCGCCCAAAGTCAGCTCCACCCCTTCCCCCAACTGTGAACAACAAAACAAAACTCTATTAAGTTACCGAATCCTTGACAAAGTTTTAATAAAAAGGTTTGAAAAAAGAAGATAGTGTCGATATAAAAAAATAAACTTTGCCCCGCATTAGGATTTTCTCCTGTGTTGTGGGTGCGTTTATAAACATACAAAAACATACACATGACACCCAGACCCGAAACAACAATTTATGGATCACACAAAGAGTTGCTCAATGCGGGAATCGAACCCGCTACACGTTGCACGGCAGCCAGTTGGCCAGCCACCGCGCCAACCGTGCAGTCAAATATAGAAGATTATACAGGATTTAATTAGAGAATAGCACTAATCACCAGTATTAACGATGAATTGCAAAAGATTAGCTACCAACGTACCATTTCATTTATAGTTCTTTACTGGGATTACGAGAATCCCCAATGAAAATAAAAAGTATCGATCACTTTTAAAAAGAGGTCTTAATTATCACAACCTCGATGTCAGTACGGGTTGGTCAGAAAAAAGAAAAAATATCTTTGCTCTGTGGTAACGGATTGCGGATCGCATTTCGCCTCCTTTGTGGAGTTTAGCTATAAGACTACTTGTATTCAGTATCTACAATAGCTAATTAGTTATTTGAAGGGATTAAGAGATTGGTAGAACATCATGTAAGAAGAAAATGTCGATCGTTAATTACTAGCACACAACTTATTGCATGTTTTTGTGATACAATAATGACCATGGCGACTAATAAACATGGTCCCGTTTTGGGTTCTAATGATAAAATGTAAAGGTATTATATTTTTAATCTGGTAAGCTAATGACCAGATACACTGGCTGTATGTAAATTTGAAATCGGAATTGTTAGAACATGAATGAATGTATTTTAATTATTACATTTAATTCCGTACAATAACAAAAATCTTTTACACCTGCAATTTGATTTATTTTTTAATTACAACTAAATACAGTCCAAAATAACTTACAAGGCTATGAAAAAGTATCAAGCACATTATAAACCTGAGCTTCATAAGACCAATATAATACACAAGATAATAAGAGAGAAACCTCCCGGGAAAGTTCATTGCTACTTTATTATCATGAAAAAGACATTGAGACTTCACCTCGATATTAAAAAAGGAACTAAAACAATTTCTCTTCAGACCTACTATTGTACAATTGAAACTTTTCTCGGGCCATGTAAGAAATTATTAAGTTAAGTTGTAAAGGTAAAATGTTTACTTATGAAATGTTATTGAATTGTCAATGTTCACGTACGTTTGACATTTTTTTTTTTTTAAGAATATAGTTTTTATTTTAGTCTAGCTATTTTATTTTTTTAAAGTCCTCGCTGGTATTTTAACCATATTTGTGATTGTAGATTACTTTTACGCAACGTAACGCCTTTTATTCCCGAAGGTGTAGATAGAGGTACACATTACAGCACGTAATGCCGCTATACAATGTACACTCACTTTTCACCATGTGGCATAAGTTCCATGAGCCGTGAGCCTATTGCCATAATTACCGGGCACAATTCCAGACTCCGTGCTCCGAGGCAGTCAACATTATTATTTATATTAATTTCAATGAAAATTATTTTACAAATCACTAATTAATTAACACTAAAAACCGCGTATAAAGTAGATAGTATTCACAAAATCTGCAAATTAATAAAACAAAATCGTATCAGGCTGCAGTGGAGACCACATTGCGGCGGTAACGGGTTAATCAACCACAATTTATCCGGCGGCGTTGATCGTGTAAAGCTGGGCGCTCACCGTGTGTCCGTGTGTCCGTGTGATAGTGTACGCCACTGACATACGACTTATGACCTAGCTCACGTTATGGACATTAACTGTGAGTTATTAGTATAGGGATCTTCCTTACGCTGTTTTACTGGCTGTGTATAGGAAAGTCTATGAAGTATTTATACTGATGCGTATGAGTTCTATCCGGATAAGTAAGAGTATGTTTTAGGGTAACTAACATACTTGGTTTGAAAATTGTAAATTGTCTTAACATAGAACATGAGGCCCACGAGTAAAATACTTGACTGCACGGTTAGTGCGGTGACTGGGCAACCGGCTGCCATGCAACGTGTAGCGATTTTGATTCCCGCACGGAGTAACGCTTTATGTGTTTCCCAAATTGTTGTTATGTGTATGTGAACTTGTATGTTTGTAAACGCACCCACGAGACAGGAGAAAATACAAATGTGGGGCAACGTTTAAAAAATAAGAGATCAAACTAAGTATCATTAAGTTTTTTGATATCGAAATTGTCAATAAGAACTACGACAAGTCTTAACTTCACACGTTTCTGCTGCGCCAATACATCGAAATTGTATTTCTTTGAACTGCAAGAAAATTGAGACACAGTTTTGCATATAAACGTATACAAACGATGAAAGAACAAAGGATACTATGTAGATCGTAGCACGTCACCTTGTAGTTCCTATATTCCCATGGGTGTAGTGTGAATACATTCCCGATCGACGTGACAGTCGCTTGAATAGACAAATATCTTTGTTCCGAGAAATGTTTGATAAGTTCTAAGGAATTGGACAAATAAAACATCATTTACAAAAGAATAATAAAACGTGGAAATAGGTTTTAATCTCTGTAGAACAAAAAACAGGCGACATTTTTAAAATTCTAATTGTAAATGTTTATTTGCTTTCCTTAATGTGGTATAAGTTCTTATATAAAATATGGGTAACAATTAAAGGCCCTTAACTTTTAACTTTTAGAGCAAAGGCATCCTGATATCTTAGGTTTTTAAATAGGTACACTTGCACTAAAACCTTTTAAAGAAGCGTAAGCGAAGGTTTGTTACTAGAAAAGAGGATAATGCTAATAAAACTGCACTTTACGATAACATTATTATAGCATCATTGCATCGTTTTACTTTATATTACATATTGCATATAGAATGTACTTAGCTAGGTACTCAGCCCATGCAAAGTGGTAGACTAAGTTGTGAAATGGATGAATAAAGTTGCCTTTAGCCTTTGTCTTTCTTTTGACCTCAATTAATTTCTATGAGACTCGCTTCATTTAAGTTGATCAACTCCAACTCAACTAAAGGGGAACACACTGCCTAAAAGACTAGCAGAAAACTAGCACAACTCGTATTTTGCAGTGTGAACTTACAGGAAGGCCAATCAACCCCTCTACTAAAGGCCAACAAAGCACATGTTTCGAAGCCGATGGGCGGATCTGATTGCACACCATCAGGTGATCTGTCTGCTCGTTTGCTCCCTATCCCATAAAATAAAATTCGTTTTCAATTTTCTGCCTGTCCGTAACTAAGCTCATAGATGTTCGGATGACAACCAGAACCGACAGCTTAATACATTCTGCAAAATCGTCCCGATTTGTTAGGGATGGCCGCTCAAGCATCACAATGAGGAAGCCATGTTTGGGGGCTCGTTGCTAAGTGCCGAGGAGTTCACATATTTGTCAGGGATAGTTAAACCCATCTATGGGGTGTGGCCATATCTACAAGTACATAGTAGGTAAATCTGTGTCAATGATTCCGATTTATGTCGTTTGACAAGGGGTTCAAAATCAGAAGTAATTCTGTACAATGTCCTTAATTAAAAAAAGTTATGAAGTAACGAGTGAAAACGAACATATATTAATAACGCTTTTTTATATAAAATAAACTCTTTTGGTTTATTTACCTTAACGAGTATATTTAAGTTACATAATTTTACGAAGCGAGTGTGCGTTCGCCGCTCTAAACGGTTGGATTTTTCGCATCTCCCAAACAGAGTACCGAACCTACTCTCGTTTCGTTTTCATTCAACGTAAAGCAAACTCGTACTAGGGGTACTGATGCCTCAAAAATAACATTTAATTAACTTACAACTTCATGAAGATAGACAAAGTCGCACGTCTAGTTTTATTGTTCCATATGTGACACGTACGTTTTATTTGACTCACTTTGCAACTCGTTATACATGTCTCTGCATTTTCCCATTTCTTTAACGACCAGCTTAGCTAGTGTTTATCTAATGCCACTTCACTTAGTTCTTGCACCTGTACCGATCCTACTTCGAGAGCTTTTCTCTTACGTGGCGTATTAGTGGTAGTTGGCCACTAATACTTAGATCTCGTAGATAAAAGTATTTGGTTTGTGTGAAAGTGTTTGTGTTACAAATGCAAATCACGACTGTGTAGTTAGGTGAATAAAATGTATGTAGAACGTTGTGGTCAAGATTATATCTAGTGTCAGTAGCTAATTTGGAATAAAAATCCTCTCTGCACTATTAAACCGTTGGATCAAATCTTGAGTTGAAAATGTGAAACTGGCCTCTGGTGGGTCTATACTGTAGTATGTAATGTATGTATGTATGGTAGTGTTTATATATATTCAAATATACTTTTACCAAATTCTATTCCTAGATTTCACGTGTTTAATTTGTCAATTAATGCTAAAATGGATGAAACAATTTAGTAAATTGGATGTTCATTCAACATGCTCTTTGCTAATCAAGCTCTATGTTTTGTGGACCACTCAGTTTGTATTAAAATATTAATCAACATTTATCGAATGACTGAATTTTAATAGTGTTTTAATACATAACATGTGTAGGTACCTGTTTGAAAACGATACAACCTTATTTTTGCAAATGCTTGTTTATCATAGCGCGTTTTAATTAAATAATTAAATATGTAACATATAAATGAGTGTCGAATAGCCATTACTATTGATACACTTAGTAGTTGTTCTTTTAACTAAAGCTATTATATTAAGTAAAACGTAACCTTCTTAAACATAAATCTTCCATTATCCAGAATTATACACATTCACTCGTCACCAAAACGAATGCAAGCTTCAGCGTATTATATTCATACACTATAGCACAGCGACACTACTCCACACCCTCGCGTACAGTAATTGCATTTTTGTGTTCACCAGAAACGCTCACTGTCGGGCCAGGATTAGCGAGAGTGCTCAAATATGAGTGTCTCTTAGCGATAGCAGTAGGTCAACGGATGAAGAGGTTTGCCCACTGGGCCCGCCTTTAATACCACATTAGTGGCCTGCGATTGTTTGAAATTGTCTTCATAATTCAGTTGGGTCGCCCTTTTCCATAACTCAAGCGTAATGTATCGCCGTGAAGGGGCGCGCCTCGAATATCTGGCATTTATTATTTTTATCGCAGACTGTTATAGCCGTTAAAGTTATAAGCATTTTAGTTGGTAAATAGCTTTGTGGTTTACGTCACTACTATAGCTAGTAGCTAGAGAATAGTGCCTTGCCCATGTTTTTTGAGACAATGGTAGGTAAATTGTTTTCCAATAAAGGTCACAGAACGAGCTTGGAATTTATGATCGGTTTACAATTGTTGTGAAAGATACGAGTAGCTTATATTTCTGAAAAGGTTTTGTTTGTTATTGGAAGCGTAAGACACCTAATGCAAAAACTCTCGAAAAAGTATTCGAAGAAAATTTCGTACACATGTACTTTTTAAAGTACGATATATACTAGGAGACGTAAGCACGTAAAATTACACATACTATATAATCTTCTTAACGAAATCTTACAGCAACGGTCAATAGACGGTCAAGAAACTACTGTAACCTTTAAAGCTACTTTGTAAGAGCAAAACTCTTCGATTTGGTCCCTTTCAGCGTATCGGCGGAATTAAGGGCGTGTGGGCACGATTTATACCTATATAACTCGACACTTGTTGATAGCCGGCCCTATAGCAGTGTTGATGTATACGCAGAAAGATAAATTGTATTACTGTCAGTCCGTGAAAGTAGATAATGACGTTGACCCACGCTTGTATTGAAATTCGGTAAAGGATGAAGAGATAAAAGTATATGGCCAGCGTTATTTATCTTCCATTCATTGTAGGTGTAAATGAGGGCTGATGAATGATTTGATATTATTGATTTGCTCGCGAATGGATGATGGTAAATGTTTGACTTCATTTGCATATACTGGTCTCGTTGTGACCTTTAGAGTGTTCTGGTTTAGTTGAATATATATTTAGTAGAAACTCTGTCATGTGTATTTTATTGTGCTAAACAAGAACTAAACACAATATCCAATGAAATCTATATTAAGGTCAGGGGGGCTAATGCCGGCATAGTTTTTTTTTTACTCACATTTGAGTCTCCGTATCGGATGAACGTGTTGATGTATGATCAATGATATGGTCTCATCGAAATGAGAATCTATTAAGCTTTGAAATGCCGGGACCTTTTTTAATTAAATTGTCGCCAGTGCCAGGATATTAACTGTTTTTTAAAATTTGAGCAGTAGACGGATTTTCCCTTCTAAAATCGGAAAAATCCGTCATAATCGAAGAATTTATTGAAATCTTTAATTGTTTTAATAAAATACGTATTTGTAATATACTTCTGTAAGTGACAATGAATTCTGTGTTACACAATCTTTAAAATAACGTCTCGTTCTGGTTAAATACGTAAAAATCATTTTTAGGGGCTATTTCGGCATGTTTAAGCTAACAGGGGTGGTCAACATATTTTAGTGGAGCGTTATCATCTCATTTGTTAAATAGGTACTTGTTAAATAAGTACCGCTATTTACGAAAATTATGATTTTACTCCTTATACAACAGTACAAAACATTGGGTGATTCGATTTTTGAGAATACACTTATATACACATATACATTTAAAAACATCCCAAAGTAACATATTCTTGTAAAATAAACATATTAATGATGAAGACGGTGCAGATGAAGTAAACTAAACTTAAGATAAACGTACACAGAAAAATATGTAATTGTCTTGTTAAGGTCGTTTTAATTCACAAATCGTTTTAATTCAATCAAAAACTTAAAACCTATCAAAATCAAATGGTATTTTAAAACAATATTCTGTAAATGTGGCAATTATTCTGTAAATGTTACACACAAAAAAGATTTACGATCTCTGTAATGGGGCAAATTCGTCGTATGATGATTTTGCCCCATTCAAAATAGACGGAATTATGCACTTAATCATTTCGAGGTTACAAATTTGTTACGTTAAATAATCTGATCATTGGTAGCGTTATCTTGCAAAGAAATACACTGAAGATAAAAAACGACCCTACACTATATATATTGAATTCATTCGACACTGTAAATAACATAATTTTAAACTTATCTTCAAAAATACAGGAGTGTAGGGCACTTGCATTTCACTTTAAAAACGTAAGTAAACTTTGTAGACTGTTTTACCCGTTTTTATAGCGCCTAACGCCAATCTGATGAATTTTATTTATAGTTAAAAGTAATGTTGTTTTACCGACCGTATTACAAACGCTGTAACTCGACTGTAAGGAGCGTTATTTCAAGTAGACGGTTACGCCCCATGGACGGAATATGCCACCCTGACCTTAATTTGGAAACCACAAAAAGAAATCATTCATAATTACACTATACAAACGACTAGAAACCTATCTTACAATGCTCTTCCACTCAAATAGAAACATTAATTCCTTTTCAAATATTAATTTTAATAAATAAAACAACGGAATATAGCTCTTATTTTCTAGAGAATAGCGTAAACCACCGTTAATATACGGCGAGGGAATAAAAACACAAGTCTGCAAGCCTTTTAATTTAATTGCACGATGCGACAGTATTTTCTCTTCCATATTAGTTTATGCAGAGATACAATCATTTTAAGAGTACTCGTTTTAATACTTAGTATTTAAATTAAAAGATAAGCGTGACTTTTCTTTAAAGTTTAACAAGATTATTACTTAGCTTTGTTTATTTTCTTTAACACTATAATTGTAAGTATGTCTACCTTTATTTGCATAAGTTCATGCACTTGCAAAAATTGCGTTTTAAATTAGAATAATAAAGATAGTTAAAAAGCTTGAAGTAAATATACTAGCCAAATTTTAAATTGATGAACTATTATTATAACAGAATAGATATTGAAGATTTGTCAGAAATAACCAAAGACCGTTTATTTTACGATAGACCCTATTGTTCTTCATTACTCAATGAAGGTTGAATAAATATTGGGTCTCGTAATATAGAGAACGTTGGATCTCACGTATAATAATCGGTGAATAGTTTAGCAGTACATAAACGTAAGTGAATTTCTATGTCGGCCAATTGTAAAAACTGGCCAAGTGTGATTCGGACTCATGCATGAAGGATTTCGTTCCATTCGTTCTTTTCTTCATTCGAGCATTAAACGGCATTGAATAAATTAATTTGTTGTATGGGAGCCCCTTTTAATAAATTAAATTTAGTATTTTTTGTTATCGTGCCAATAGAAATACATCATATTCTATCTTAATTTCAATTGTCTAGCTGTCACAGTTTATAAAATACAGACAGAGAGACAAACTTCTCTTAGAAATAGAGTTCCCGTTTTACCCTTTGGTTGTGGAACCCTAAAAATGTAGCTAGCGGATGAATTATGTATTGAGTCACAGGATCACTAATGGTAGTAACCATTCAGTGTATTTTTACAATACTGGTCAACACCTTGTTATTTCGAGTGGCAGGTTCTGTCTCCATTATCTGGTCAATGTTGGTGATAGGCACGGTTCAATGACCGTTGATTTAATGTTAGTTATAAAAATGCCCTTATTATTTTTTAATCGGTGCAAATACACTGTTTTTCTTTTTTTCTTCTTTCTATTACCTATCTATGAGATATTTTTTCTTTATATATGACGGAGGAGAAATCTACGTGGTGTTTTGAAAAAGTGTGACGTCATCATTGCTGACGTCACAGTTGTTGTTCTCACGATGGTCACCCATTTTGGGGCTTAGAAAAACTTCACGAGTACTGTAAACTTAGTTTATTCAACTCCCAGAGAGGTCCGTACTGTACGGCGATCGGAGTGCAACTGCCTCGATTGCCTACAGTGCGGGCGTATTTATAGGACTCGGCGCACGAGCACGTGCTTACAAGTTTTAGGTTAAGTATTGAAATTACAATGATAACGTTAATTTTACATCGTGTTAAACTTAAAATAATCAACTGATGATTAATAAACTGATTTTTAGGACAATCAAGTGAATTAACCAAACTTATTCTACTTTCTCTGGATAATTGATGTGGTTGCGCCGACATATATAATAGAGAAAATATCGTCGATCAGTTTTATTATAAACAATTAACATTATCACACAGGAAAAGTAATTTTCCAATGATAAAGATTATATTTTATTTATTAGACGTAAAGCTTTATTTAAATACAGAGTTATATAAAGGAAAAAAGTCATATTATTGCAACAAAGCAACATTAATAATATCTAGTTTTAAACTCCCCTCTCTCTAGTTCGTCATAACGAACAATCCGTAGGGGATAACGCCATAACCAACATGGTTGCCTGGCGGATTTACTTCACTACTTCGATATAAAATAGCCTCTATGTACATTTCTATTGCAAGCAAATATAGACGGTAAGTATATGCCATATAAAGTAGATTTTAGAAAAACATTCAGCTAAAATTCGTAGCTTTCATTCGTGTGGTAAGCCTCTAGGCTTAAGAAAGCAAGTTTCTGAAATGTGTAATGCTCGGTAGTAGTTTTTAAATGTTGCTTACAATTGTAGTCGAAAGGAAAAAGGACAATGAGCTTTGAGTAATAGGTATTACAGTGTAATTTTGTGCTTATTCCTATATAGCTCGTGGAATTTTAGTTAAATAGATACGAGACTTCTTGGGTCTTCCAGGATGGTATGTAAAGATGTGGTTATCCAAAAAACATGTCTATTTCTTTTATTATAGCCACTGCAACCGTAAACTACAGCCATAAAGTTCCCTAGCGATTTTTCTCCACAGAATTACAGTGAACACAGGTTAAGGCGAAAATAAATCGTCTTTTAAAGTTCAAGTAAGTGCAATATTTCGTAGAAACTTTTCACTTCACCGTCTGTTTGAATCGGTAGTGATTTTTCAAATGGTCAGATATCGATGTTACGATGAATCGATTCTTTTTGTTGGTTTAAATGAAACGATTGAAAAGTCACCAGTAATCCCTTTGAATGGGAAGGTACACATTGTACCGTATTAACATAGCATAGGTTTACTCACGTGCATAAAATAATGATCAGGTTTGAACAAATGGAATACCTTTTTTTTTATCAAGTTGCGAACATTTTGTCATTACGAGATTTTGTTCCGCTCGCGCTGTTTATGTAATTTGACAGCGCGCTGATTTTATTTCGTATCGAAATGAATATAGTCTTATATTTTATTTAAAAAGCCTCTGTGCTACTCGTATTTAAAGAGTTGAACTTAATAAGAACTTAGTAAATATGGTTTAATACATAAAATAATGTGTTACCACATCAACAGATAAATGTAATCAGATTCATTAATTAGACAGTTGCAGTAATGTCTCCTCCATCTAACCACACATTTAAATCACAATTTAAACATAGCTTAACGCATCAAAACAAATACATACACATAATGCAAAGCAGAAAGTCACAAATGTAATCCGACTTCATACTTTCCACTGAGTACTTACAAAGTAAGCGAGGTTGTACATAACTGAGTTGACATATTATAACATGAACTTAAATGAACTGTATTTACAAAGCCATTGCTTCGAATACTTTGTTATTAAATATTTAATTTGTACACAGATTTCGAAGATGTGTTTGCTATTGTGAAGTTGGTTTTGCTTTGATCGTTAGAAGAAAAGTTTATGTTGAATGGATCATTGTTTAGTCGGGATAAGAGTTGATTGTTTATTTTAACGCTGAATTGAACTTTTAACTTCCTAATAGAGACATACTACGTAAGATAGTGTAGTCAGTGACTCTAGTGAGTCAGTGCTACTGGCTTGTTAACCAGACCGTTGTGTATAGCGCGCTCGCCCATGGCGGAAGAAGACATTGGATGCTTTTACAACCTCGAAAAAAAGAGTCGCTTTACTTTTCTGAAGATATAAAAACATAAATATTTACAACAAGGGGAGCATTGCCTTCAAGAAGACCTGCAACACCATAGGATACAACACAGCAGAGGAGTTGTAAGCTTACAATTAGTGTAACTCAGTCATAGCTTTTCTTTTTCTTTGAACTGTGAGCACGCCTAATGCAATATTATATTACCTAAATCCACTTAATTTATTTCATACACATTGTATTAATTTCATTATAGACGTAGACTAGTTTGTTAATCTATATTATGTAACTATTATCACAAAGTAACAATTTATGTAAGTGCAAAAACGTCACTCAGTAATACCTCTGTTATTTCTCTACACCATTAAATTATTGCACGAACATTCAACGTGTTAACAATTTACCCGACAAATGCAGCTGTTACGAAAACCAGCGTCAAAGCTAATGTAAATGTGAATCACGTCCCAGAGGGTCATGGCCATTCGAGTGATCCGCGGATATCGCACGATCTCCGGAGAGGCGGCCAACCTCCTTGCCGGACTCCCGCCGTGGGATCTGGAGGCGAAGGTGCTCGCGCGCGTCTTTAGTCTGCGCGCCGACGCGCGCCGCCGGGGCGAAACTCCACTGCCGCGCCAGATTAATGCGTGGCGGGATGAGCTCCGGCGCGATCTCATGGCGGAATGGCAGCAGCGACTGTCGCAACCAAGGGCTGGGCTCGCTGTCATTGCAGCGGTAAGTCCCCTCTTTGAGGAGTGGCTAGAGAGGCGCCACGGCGTCCTCACCTACCGCCTGACGCAGGTGCTTACCGGACATGGAAGCTTCGGTAGGTTCCTGTTTCTGATTGGGCGGGAGGAAACGCCCGGGTGTCATCACTGCGAAGACCGCCCGGAGGACACGGTAGAACATACGCTTGCGGTCTGCCCTGCGTGGGCTGAGCACCGCCGTGTCCTCAGGGATGTGGTCGGCGACGGCGCCCTCTCGCGTCCGGCACTGATACAAGCCATGGTGCGGAGCGAGGGGGACTGGGATGCCGTCTCCTCCTTCTGCGAAGCAGTCATGCTAGCTAAGGAGGAGGCGGGGCGCGTGAGAGAACGAACCTCCTCACGCCCCAGCCGTCGCGAGAGACACTCCGGGCGTCGGGGATCGCGCGACGATCTCCGGCCACCGTAAGTGCGGGTCTGCGGACGGTGAGCAAGGGTAGCTCGCCGCCCGACCAGAACCAGACCCGTGCGTGCGGCGCGTCGCGTTCTGCGCGCGCCTCAAAGAGCCATCAGACCACCACAGATGGGGCCCAGTAGGGCTGATGCCTAATCCGGAGCTGCGGACTACCTAGCGGGTTTACCGGGGCTCCGGCTCGACGGGCAGGAGTAGGAACGGGGTGGTTTTTAGTCAGTAAGAGTCTGACACTCCCTCTCGCCTCGCCCAAGGCGGGAGAAGTCATTGGATGATTTTCCACCCTCAAAAAAAAAAAAAAAAAAAAAATGTAAATGTGAAAACATAATAACAGTTGGCACTTTGGTTCTAGTTTTAATCTATAATATGTACCTACCTATATGGGGTCACTGGTAATTAGTGAACGATATTTAAACACGTGATTGTACTGATGATTACAAACAACTTTCCCAAAGAATTGTGGACAAAAAATACATATGTAATAAAATATATCCACTAGGTAAACGTTAATGCGGAGCTGCGCACTACCCTAGCGGATTTCCCTAAGTGTAGAAGCGGGGTGGTTTTTAGTCAGTATGAGTCTGACACTTAAATTCGTTTCACCCAAGGTGAGCGATGATATTGGACGATAATTCACCCTCAAAAAACGTAAACCTTAATGACATCATAATAATATAAAACTGGTCGTAGGCTTTATTAGGTTTCAATTTTGAAAAAACTAATGTTCCTATAGAAATTTAAAAAGCTTATCACGAACCCAAAATCTCAGCCAGACCAACAGCAATTTTAATCCTAATAATCTAACAGTATTTAATAAATAAATAATTAACACAGCTTGCTTTGCACAAGTGTCGTTTCAAATACAGAGTTCAGCTCTCACAAATGAATTTCTTGCTTAGTAAACCGTTGGCAGTCTAATTCAGTCGAGAATGACCCTTGTGTGAGTCCTACCACTACACTGGAACTCATTTGATAGTTCTGCGTTTTCATTTCGAAACTTAATTAAATTTGAAAGGAATTACGATTCCATACTTTTTTTATGAATGTAATGTCCCACTATAATGTGGTTACTTACGAATCTTTTAAATTTTTCATGTAAATGACTTAGGGTGTTTTTGATATGTTTTGAAGCGACTAAATGCGACTGCACGGTTGGCTCGGTGGCTGGGCAACTAGCTGCCGAGCAGCGTGTAGGGGGTACGATTCACGCACCTAGCAACTCTTTGTGTGATCCACAAATTGTCGTTTCGGGTCTGATGTGAAACTGCATGTTTGTTTGTTTCGGGTGTCATGTGCATGTGAAACTGTATGTTTGTAAACGCACGTATGGGGCAACATTTAAAAAAAAAATATAAGATAACTATCGTAAAACTATATGAGTAAGCGTCATGATTATGGGCCACAGCATGGCTTGAAATTACTCTTACGTGAGAATGCCGTATCACCTAACATTCTTCATATTTTGACGTTTTATCTAAGATGGCGGATCAATATCGATTGTCGAGTGACCTCTTTGGATTATTTTCCCATAGCCTTTAGGGATTTGGAGGTTAGTAAGAGTAGAAAAGGGTTGAATCCGATAGATAAGACGGCATCAGCATTTTTGCATTTATCGGTATTTTACATACGTAAGTAATAAGCAGAAGTATAATAGTATAAGTTTCTATACTATATAGGTATCTTTACTTTTATACTTCTGCTAGCTAAAAGGAACTACTCCTTTTTCACTATTTCTTATGTTATTAGTCTCACTTTATAATTTCAAATCTGAACTACAGTCCAATGACATGCTAGACAAAAAGGCGTACACTAAACTTAATATTAGGTAGCTGCAATAGTCCAGAAGACTAACAAGGCAGTGAAACATTTTATTCATTACGCCATAGAGAAACACAGCTCCCAATAAAATTAAAAAGAGCCGTAAAACTAGGTAGTTAGGTCCAAAATTTATTGTAATGACTAACGTTAAACTACGTAATAAAAACAGATTCGTTACTATAAAGCAGCACCTGTTAAATGAAATTGAATTAATCCCGACAAAGCATTAAGTTATATTTTGTGTTTAGTGTCAATTACAAAAGATAATTAATTATTTTATAGTGCAACGAAATGGTTATAGGTGTTATTATATAATATGTTTATACCTACAGTTAATGTACATAAAATATTTGTATATAAAAATTCTATTCAAAAAGGTTCAACAAACTTAAATAAGTTGGGTTATGTTACGTTTACCAATGTTTAAACATTAATTACACACAAGAAATAGGCTGAACATGTTTATAAACATGTAGATATAGAATTACATAGTGACCAGTACAAAGACCTGATATTTTCACGAAGGTTATAAAAAGTGTAATAAAGAGGACTTAGCCCATTTACATTTCTCAAATTATGTAAAGTATACGACTTAAACTAAAAACATTAAATATTTTAAGGTACCCCGGAGCGTTGTTATGTAGCAAGCAAACAATTGATTAATGTAAAACACATTCACGTCCACTAATCAAAAGTGAACTTTAATAAAGTTAAGATTAAGGTACAAAAACCTCTGTTCAGAGGGTAATTAAACCTATAGAGTGGATGAACGTGTAAGGGAGGTACACACTAACTCCTAGAACTTATGAATAAAACATACAACCGTGTGAGTTCGCCCTTAGACGGAAAAAGTGTGGCGCAAACTATAAACTTTAACAGATCTAATAAATATTAGCGCGGAGTGCGTAATGTCACATAAAAATAAATAGCCTGCAAGAAAAAATGCGGTCATTAATAAGAATTATTGTAGACATTTTTCTTGTTGTTTGCTCAAGAATTTGTGTTGAATTCTTTTAAGGTATCTTGTTTTATAGGACGTAATATTCAAACACAGTAAAATCAGATTAAGAATATTTAGAAATATAATAGAAGAATTATTATTGTGAATTCTAAAAAACTATCATCTAGTACTTATACACATTACGTAGCCTGAAGATATTATGACAATGTATACCAAAATCTATTCAGTCGTTTTTACGATTACATTAAAATAAACCCGCTTTGTCAGGTAACTTGGACCACAAACCAACGAATGAATCACAATATGGACTCGGCAAGGATCATTGGCTTCATGAATTTATTTGTTATTCGACACGTAGCGTGAAAAACAAAACAAGCAACTATAACTATGAACGAACGGTAAAAAAATGAAGTTCTCAGTTCAAATCGCACGTAAAAAAAGTTGTTATCGGTAACCATGACAACCGCGTAAACCTACTCGAGCGTGAAGAAGTTTTTTCCTTGGATGACGTTCGCATTTTTTCCGCTTAACGTGGCCACTCATGTGAGAATTTCATTTATGTGGTTTAATAACGTAATGTATGCTGAATGTAGGTTTTTTGTAATGCGAGCATTTTGAATATCGAGTGAAGCGGTGAAGAATAGACCCGTGTGAGTCCTGCGAGGTTTATACGAAGTAAACGTTGTTATTTTGTAAAAATGATTTCGTCGACGATGTGTAGAATGTGTTTGCTGTTACTTTGTGTGTGGGCTTTCATATAACATACTTAATGAACTGTTTGTGTATGACTTTAATTGTGACTTAAAAAATATAAGATTAGTATCACCTAATGGTAAGTGATCTGAGTGCTTAGTACGAGTTTGTTTTACGTTTAATGTAACCGAAACGAGAAACAAAAGAGCAACGGAGCAATATGTTGCCGGCCTATGGCAGGTCCATTAAAAAACGAACAAAATCCTTTGACAGTAGCATTGCAAATTCGCATAGATTTAACACAATCACAATAACTTAATAAAATTAGAGCAACTGTCAGAATTAACCATAAGGAAAGTTTCCTACAAAATGGCTTTATGTTTCAGTAGATGCGTACATTAAATTCTGATTAATATTTATGGCGTAGCTCTACGTGTGGAAGGGAACTTTATCAATTAATTTTCTCATCACCCCTCTCTAACAAATATGCAAAAACTTGTATGTATTTTAATTATACACTTAGTTTGTAGTGACAGGGTCGTTAAAGAGGTTTATGAAGTAGGTTTTTTATTTACTTTGATGTTTTTCTTCTGAAATATTAATTTTAATTAATGGATTTGCTGTTCAGGAGTAACTTAATTTATACCCAATGTAGTATAGTACTATTATAATACAATTTAGGAACTTTTGTTTCTGTAAGTCGTAAGTTTTGTTATGTACATTTTGTAACGAAGTTTTACCACTGATCACAGAATATATCAAATGAGTAAAAATTAAAAAGAAAACATAACAATATATTTTGCCCCAGAAAAGGAAGTAAAAACTAAAAATAATGTACCATCATAACCATTTAAAACCAGCCACGAATTAAGTTTCATAGTTCCATAATATTATTGTTACCTAACACGGAAATAACCTAAACTGTTGTTACTGGCTGAAGAAAAGTCTAGTTCTAGAAAAATCGATTGGAACAAGGACGTCCGATGTCGCGCGACGTAAGGTGTGGCACAGCACTATGGTAATATAAACGTGTGGTATTTGAAATTAGAACCAATTCAGTTTAAAATTGGAACAGGTTTTTTTTTGTATTTAGGTATTGTGCCAGTGTCTATATGGAATTGTTTTTAAAGAACCTTTTTGTATACAGAACAGAAGGATTTTAATTTTCCTAGTTCATTTTCTAAACTGTGTCAGTAGTGTTTCAATCATTAATTATTTATGTACCTATATTAAAACTAAATATGTTTTGTACTACAAACGCATATCGTGTAGGTAGAGATAATTTTAATAATAACACATTACACAATTAAATATTCTATAATAATAACAAAATTTCATATTTTTACCGAAATTCCACAATAGCTGTGTTATCTGAAAAATATTTTCACTTAAATGATATTACGTTTAGGTTCATAATAAATATTATATTTAATGAGAAAACACCATCCATAATATTATTTTGATAAATTATGTAATTATCTAGAACCGAATACTTTATTACGTCCATATAATGATGGTAATAGTGCCTTATGATGGATTGTTGACCTCGCCTTCATTCATGTAGACATAACCTAATTTTCTAATAAAAATACCATTAGAGACGAGCTTTAGAAAAAGAGACTTAAGCATAAAGAAAATAGAACTCATTTTTAATTAACGTTGCTAAGCAAATAAACTCTTTTGTTTAAAATTGTGTAACTGCAAATGTTATGTCTGCTAATACGTTTACTTACTTATCAAATACTAGACAATGAAATATGTGTGTTATTATATTAGACGTGTCTAAATAGACTTAATTGTCAAACCCATTACATAGTTATTTACTAAGTAAATTGATTTCTACAACCAATTAAGTTATTTTCCCTATATTTGCTACGCTAAGTTTAAGCTAAGTTTAAGTTACGTTACGCTATGTTTCTAAGCTTCCACTTAAGTAAAATTCAACTTGATATCTATAAATGTAAAAGTAATTAAAACTCTGTTTTTGAATTCAAAATATAAATTGTAGTTAAGACACAACATTTAAAATGATAAATAAGAAATAGGTATTTACAGGCATCTAATATCTTTTCAAATTGAAAATAGAACATTCTATTAGACATTATTGAATCGTAACGAACATTGAAAATGTCTTTTAGTTTAAAAATATTAAACTAAAATGGTAAGAGATATAGTCAAGAATTTATCTACAATCCAAGATTTAAGGGTGAATAATAATCAAAAATCAACCTTCTATACAAGAATTAAATTCTATTATCGCTTATCATGACTTTTTGTCTATTGCCCTGCTACGTTCATATGGGACGTTTTGGCAACTAGGATAATCATGAACGCCATTAATCATACGCCACCTGACATTGAGCTAACTTGATTTACGTGATAAACAAAGTTACCCCACTATACAAACTATTTGTGGACCGAAATTAACACGTAACATAATTAACTAAGACCAAATTATCTGATGCCAGTAAATAAAGACAGAAGAGAATTTTGAATCATGGAAAAAAGGTTGGATAACTTTTTTATTTTTATGCTAAAATCTGGCAAACTTTTGTTTTCTTCGATGTTAATAACAAGCCTTGGCTTGGCGGCGAATTCTTAATTCGAATTTTTGTAAGAAATTCTAACGTAGAACTATTTGAATTTGGAAACAAAAGAATGAATAAAATTTATTTTGTAAAATAGATGACAAAATAAAAAGAAAATTAAGTTGCATAATATAATAAGCTTTGAGTAGATATCGTAATGAAAATATTGTCACTACATTACGCTACATACAGAAATTTCAGTCGTTTTGATTTTACAAAACAACTTTGGTTCCTTTGAAGTGACGGGCCGTCATATAAAATTAATCAAGTAGCTACATACACACACCATACTTCAAAAGTCGGTCAAGGTGACATTTATAGGGGTTATAAATTATGCCATGAAAGGTCAACGTGGCGTGCGGTAAACTAGCTAACAATATTGCTTTCCATATTTTTTCTACCACAGTATAATATTATGAGAATTTTATACGGATTTCTGTGACCCATGCCTTTGGTTACAATCTTTCATTTCCATATAAAACAAAGTTAATCTCTACCGCATAGTCAAACTAGTCTACTTTTATAACAATATTCATCGTGCTTTTTGTAAAATGACCCTTATTAGAAGACATTAAAAACTAGATTCATTTGTGTAAGTGAACTTAATATCTTGAAGTGTGTTACGCTGTAGGTAGCTAAGAAGGTAATCTTAAAATCAGTGCCAATGCCAACCTGTTGACGTTATAACCCAATGAACATACATACATTTGAATTCAAGTCCTATTGAATAAAGCTTGATACACATAGGTACTTCAATTCAATCAGAGTATAATTATTGTAATATTTCATAATACAAGTTACAGTTTGATACACAAGTTTAAGTATAATTATTGTAATATTTCATAATACAAGTTACAGTTTCCAAGTTTAAGGTAAAAATAAACAATGACAGAGGCAAACCTCACGTCACTCAGCGGTCGAAACCTTTTCACAAAATTATAATCTGCCATTCATTGTTAAAAATAAAAACCAAAAAAATATAAATAAATTCAAAACTCATTTCCTGCACATGACACTTTCCAGCCAAATTTCGATGTACGTATGTTTGTATGTATTCCATCCTTTTTTATTGTTCACATCCATTTTATTTGTACGAGTACATAGAAACATAAAATACAAGTTGTAATTGAATTGGTATTGTTTTAGACCGGTTAAATGGAGCCGACGTTGATTTACTGTGGCGACCGCACCTGTATCCCTGTCGTGCATAATAAACTTGTTTTATTTCTATTAAAAATCGATACAAACATATTTTTACTTTTCTTCTGTTTCGTATATTGCCGAGTACTCATGTTAAGACATTATTCAAATGAAGTTCACTAGAAATGTGCTATGCTTTGAATCGAATAAGTAAGTACTGTAGCTTCTAAATAAATTCTAGAACGTATCATGTCGTCGTCGAGTCAAGAAATCGATTTGTTGAAGGTAACTTTCTTGTACTTATTTCTATTATTATCACAGATCGATAGTTTTACAAGAATGATTCATGAATAAAAAGAACCACTGTAATCAATCAATACACCATATCCTGCGAATTGATCTTCTCGTGTCTTGGAATCCCTTGAGACCCAAGCCTATATCACCCGGAAAGCTTCCTCTACTGACCTTAAGCCGCCATGAATGTCTCAGGGGATATTTCCATAATCATTGCCCCAACCGGATTAATGATAGTACGTACCTTCAGTATCCAGTCCATCCCCTAAGTAATAACCATTTAGTAGCCTGTTATAACACCCCGAGGCAATTACAGGCTCCTAATAAAACCTCTTAATATCAACAAAAAAATATTATCATACATTTTTTGTTTTCATTCCCATCCATCTAAAGTATTGCCGGCCGTAAACGAAGAATGCGATGACACATTTAATGTTTTTGCAGTTTGTACTTAAAATAAATGGTATGACATGAGCCATTTGTTTACGTGGCCAGAAATACGTGGGTTCGAAACATTTTCGGGCATTGGGGGCTTTTGTTTATATTCGGTACTTAGATAAATAACATTTTGTTTGTAGCCGTGTTTGTTACAGTTAAGCTTGAGAGAAATTAAACAAATACTTTTCAAGATATTTCCAGATTAGAAACTTGGGTTGGGTATAACTAGTTCCCACAATCGACCACTTAGTGGAGAGACCTCCATCTTATTGGATTACCATCTTATTGAAATAGTTTTGAATCCGAGAAGAACAGACAAGGAACAGTACGTAATGTTCAATACGTTTGTCACTAGAACCCAAATTGTATAAGTTTAAGGAAAGAAGACTATAGATTAACACTTAGAAACAGTTCGTTTCTATTGAACATCGACGGGGAAACTAATCTCTAACAATGGGAGACGAGATAAATATCTATGCGAGTACCAATACCCCACATCTGTAGTCTCCTCAAGCTTGTACCGCGCCATTTGCTAGGCCCATAACTTTGTTCGCACCACTGCCCCCAAACTTACTACTCCAAGAAATATGTTCTAAGGTGAATGAACCGATGTAATGTCTTCGGTAAAACGTTTGGATGGAAATCGGAATTTATGTTTTTCCGATTTGCTTGTAAAGGCGGAGTAGAATAATAAAGTTGTCGTTGTGAAGATTGTTGTTTAATTAAGTTGCCGTTGTATGTAGTAGAGTTTTTCATATAGTCTTTATATGTATACTACTACTAAAGGTAAAAAATGTTTTCTACGATGAAAAATTGTTAATAACGAAAAACATGATCGAATAATGTTCTTAAAATAGCCAGAAATATTTAATTTCCATCAGTAAATTATATGTTGTTGTTTCGCACGCGTGTCCAATTACAATACAGCGGCAGCGATGCACAGGAAAATGTAAACCTACGGCTTTAGTAATTACTGACGTATTCTTTATCATACATAGCGTGTGTGGCTCGTGCTGCAATATCTCGAGCAACAATAGAGCGACCCTGGCTCGCCACTTCAGCCTGTTTTGTTCCACTCTCATTCTTCTGGTTGACGTTATTACTTGCTCCATTGTCTTCCACGGCCTTTGCTACATGTGAAAAATAAAGCATTGTGCTCTAGAAGAATGTTTCAGACTAGTGAGACTCGACCCCGCTCAAGAGCCTACCCATAAAACATCAGCATTTTTCATTAAACCCTGAAGCGGTTAAACGTAATTTTCTTTACAGTTTGAGTTTAAGACTACTAAAGTTTACAAGGTCTATAGCGAAAGCCAGGCAGCGTTCAATAAAAAGCGACATCTAAAAGCCCTATTGCGGACATTCTTTGGCTGAGAGAATCCCGACACTTTTCTGCACTTAGCCTCAGATACATACGTCTTAGTATGGCGGACCACTATGTGACCGCAATTCGTTGCTGGAAAAATGAGAACGCTTTTATTGTCAAGAAAATAAATTGTGATAAAAGCACGTCTCGCATCTAGCAGTTTGCGGCAGACGAAACAAAGCCTGCGAAGCCCTTGTTGGTTACAATTACGGAAACGTTAATACGGCAGACGGCCGCCAACGAATTTATGGCCACCTTGTTTTTTTCGCAATTCATTAGCCTTCTCCTCGTTTAGAATAAGATTTTCTCCGGTAATGGAACGACAATTCTATGTGGTAACGATGCAATAAATATTACTGGACAAAATGAATGCTACACTAGTTTTTCCGAGACTAAACAAGGTTATGTAACTCGGTTATCTCAGCCGTCGAGCTCCGGCGGTGGTTTTAATAAATTAAGTTGTCCGAGTGATGCAAGTTTGAAACTTCTTCTACCTTTGCGTTATCTTAGTCATGGATAAGATCTGATGTCTTTTCAGTAAGTAATTGCTCGTCCTTAGACATTATTTACTCAATTTATTAAGGCTTGAGTGCAAAATTTCTAAAGTCTAGAGATGTTTTAATTGATACTGAGTACCTAATTTATGTTATTTCAAGATTTTATGGTACGGCCTAAAATATAAATTATCTCTTCAGACTAATTAGTATAGCGTAACTGCTGAGTAGGCACTAGTTGATAGAACAGAAAAGTTTTTGCCTTCTTCCATCCGCAAAATGAAAGTTAAGTCATTGTTTGTGTACGGTAAGTAGCCACTTTATCCATATAACCTACTTGTTCTTAAAAAATAGGCGTAATATATTATACCTTTTAGGTACAAAAGTATATTAAAAAGAACGCTTTAATATTCAAACAGTGAAAATAGGTAGCTATTATTATGAATATTTCATGATATTTCCCTCGACCCTTGTTTCGTTTTCGACAAATAAGGTATCTTGATGGATTGTCATAACCAGCTCGGCCGTGGAATCAAAATAAACTTGATAAAATACGCGAATATTATTATTTCAGTTTTATTTTCACATGATATTCATTCACAATCAACGGCGCTCACAACCTGATATCGGAAATCAAAACAAAGAGTTTTATCCAATTCGGAATTACAATGAAACGTGAACTATAAATTGGTACATACCAATGTTTATCCACGTATGATGTTTTATGTGAAATTTGAGCACCTTCTAATTTTTATAGGTAATTATTAATAGTAAAAACCTATCATTGATGGCAATGGTGGCGCGGTAGTTTAAGACCGTCACACCCGATTATTATACACCACTCACAAACGATAAAGGAAAACATTGTGAGGAAACCTAGCCTTATTTCTAATTATAAGTCTGAAATCGTCAACCCGCTTTGAGCAAGCGTGGTGATTAAGGGTCTCAGCACACATATGGGATCGGAAAGGGATCGTCACCGTATCGCCTCGAGCCGTTCAGAATGGTTTGTATTAAACTCCCTACTGCAACGCACACTAATCGGAATAATAACGTAATCGCCTCGCCTCAGAACAGGCTCCGAACTTGAATTCCCGCGCTTACGGCTCATCGTCCCCACGCTTACGTTTCTCCGTCCCCGCGCTTACGTCTCTCCGTACCGACTAACTATCGTGTTAGTCTAGTCGGTGTCGCCTAGCCGTAGCCGAGTTGACGTACAGGCGCTGCTGATACGCTTTCGTTACGTGCATACGGTAGGTTGACGCCTGGTTGACAGCGAGGCGAAAGGCGTTACGGTTACGATCCCTTTCCGATCCCATATGTGTGCTGAGACCTTAAAGCTCAAACCTTCTACGTGTGAGAAGAATCCTTGGTTAGCAGTGGCCACTTATAGGTTGCTGATGTGATTGATGGTAAAAGTTTAAAAGTAAAAATAATTGACGTTCCAATTTCGATAACATGGTTGATACTTTTTTCCTTGGGGTGTAAATAAAAGAAATCTGTATTAGATATACTAACTAGGGTCAAAGTCACGTACACGTCCCTTAGGAACGAACTGGGGAAGACGGCTTGTATCTGCAAAGTCGAGAATTTGGAAAACTCAGAACTTAGCGTACAACAACAGAAAGTTTGGCCGAAATACTATCTTAGTCTTAGTTAGTAAGTGTTTAGCATGACTAAGCTACATAAACTGCTGCTGAATAACGCCTTGTGGAAGCTAATATTGGAGCCAAACAATCCGAACGCTTTGAATGCACCAATACGGAATGAGGTAATATTATATACTATAGACTGATTATAAATCCTGTAACGCTGAGATTAAAGTAGATAATATAAGAATACAAAAATGTTGAACAGTTAAGAATTTTGTGTAGAAAAGACAGTAATATCAAGGAAAATTGATAGCGAATATGTTAAAAATTTGGAAGCAACCCAACCTTAAATTTTGTAAGGCGGTTTACGAGACAAATCATGACCATGTTTGACAATAACCAATTACCTTCGTGAAAAGCGTTGAATATTGTTTTATAAGACGGTCTTATAAAGATCCATGAAGATACTGCAAGTTTAAATTATTACTTTAATCTAGACATAACTACAATAAAATTAACAAATTTCAATAAAAATCCAACAGTTTTCTCTTTACTTCATTACTATGGACGTAGAAAATTGTATTCAGATCCTCGTTAGTATTAATCTTTCGAAGCTTCCATTCGTTTTCGGTTACATGACATTGGTTAAATTTATATTAACAGAAGCGATTAATTACTGTGCAAAGATTAATATTGGATGAAGTATAATTTACTGGATTAATTTATTGAGATATAAATAATGGTTTGCGGATTCCTAAACTTTTAGTTTCGTAACTACAAGATTTGAATACTAAAATAACTTTGTTCAATGTTTATTTGTGGTTTTGATTCTTTGAATTCCGCCTCGAGTTTTGATTCACGAAAACGGATTCGTTTTCGTTAATGAGTTCATTGGAAAAGCTTTTGTATTATTTAATCTATTGTATTATTATAATTTACGTTACCGGTTTAGATTAAGAACGGTTTTGGTGCCAAGTGTAATTTAATTAATGTTTTTATTTTGTGTTCTCATTTTTGTTAGTTCGTCTTTAAATAAACAGACTTTAACAATGCACTGTCATTTGTAATTACCAGCTGGCATGTTTCTACTTTTTGATGTTTCTCTTGATTTTCGAATTCCGACATTTCAGTCGGCATCTGCAGCGAATAATTAGTGAATATTCCTACAAACGTTGCCAAGAGCTGATAAAATTAAACGAGACAGTACCCAGTATTGGTTGATCCCTCATATTAAATTTAGCTGCCGATTTGTATTTACGATTTCACAAATATGTGCGATATTCCATATCGTTTGATCCTGATGAAGGAATTCAAGATGATGTACATATTTTCGTACATTATTATCATGAGAAAGAGGTAGATTGAGAAGTCATTGAACTTTCTTTGTTACGACATCAAGGGGAAAAGTCAGTACGGATACTTAAGTTAGATAGAAGAATTTAGTTTTTCTCCAGAAGTTTTTTTTTCTACCACAGCAATCACGGAACATTTCGGCTATTTGTAACATAGTCCAACCTATATGGGATGTTAAGTGGCCAGCATTAGCTCCTATCGATAAAAAGTCGATTAGCTACCGATGCTAAAAGCCAATCGTTAAACCAATGAAGTGTTTATCTAAAAGGACATTAGTATTCTGTCCCGCTCTTGAATACTGTCCTTTTCTAGTGCTACCATAAAATCTTACAGCGTGTGATTATATGGTAACATGGTTATAAACGGAGCTATTATTCCATACACTTTAAAAGGGATCCTATCGTTGAGTTTCAAACAAAAATTGATAAGGATAACGAGCCCTGTTGATACTAAAGTAATCATAACGCATAAAAGCGAGGTTTAATTAAAATTTTAATGGATTTCCTGTTAACTATCTCGAACCGAACGTGAAGGTAGCCAGGGAAGCTAAAACGTGGTTGTGGTGATAAAATCTTTTTGCATATTAACTTAATATATAGTTTTATATGTCGCTTTGTTGATGAATATAATGAAGTACTACATATTTGTTCCACGCTCACAAATCGAACCCTATAAAAACATAACATTTATTCTAATAAAAGCAAAATTACAGTAAATCATCAATCTTCATTAGTCTTTCTAAAAACTTGATAATAAAATTACGAAAAAAGTTTAAAATCTTTATCATATTACCGAGTTCGTAGCAGATGATAACAAAGTTATCAGCAAGGAATAAAAAAACAAAAGAGAAAAATGTTTTTAATCATCTTAATAACCACAGAATATACAATAGTATACTAATCTCCTTACTACTCGACCACAGATTAGCAACTTGACTTAGTACAGAAGCAGTGCACTTTACAATTCCAGCATTTCAAGCACCGCTTTGTAATTTGCGGTAAGCGACGTTTTAAAGGCTGAAAGCGCTGTAATAAGCTAAGAAAGTCATAATATAAGTACATAATATATGTTGTAAACATAAGTACGTGCTCATACATTTTGAAGAAACCTTCCCTTGTTATGGGTTTCAGTGAAAAGTTACAAATGTGTTTGAATATTTAATTTTAAAGCATATTTGTATTCAGTGTATTTTTTATTTGCCCCAGTTTAGAAGGCTTTGTGGTGCATTGTAGGTTATGACTAATCTATTGTGAGCTTTTTGCGTGTCTAACAGTAATACAACTGCAAATGTTAATGCGTTCTTACATTACTAGTATTCTTTATTTTCTTACTTAAAAACCTTTAGGTATAATTTGCTTAGTATAAGTCCAGTTACATGCCTGATCCAGAGGTGCAGCCTACCTAGCCGGTTTACCGGGGCTCTGGCTCAAAAAGCTGAAGTGGGAACGAGGTAGTATTTAGTCAGTATGAATCTGACACTGCCTCTCGCTCCGGCCAAAGCGGGAGAAGTCATTGTGTGATTTTGAGTAGGCTTTTTTTTCTTGAGGGCTCAAGAAAAAGCCTAATTACAGATATCATTTTCTCCTCTATGATGGTCAGTCTATTCATAAATTAATCTGCAACTCAAGTTCAACATCATTTCAAATTAGTATTCCAAAGAAAAATGCTCTTTCTTTTCAGAAGTGAACCAAACATGTGTGATGTGATGGTTTAGTTGACAGATCACATTCATTCATTTGTTAAATATCTTTCTTCTGTTCTCAGATCAAAACGACGTCTCATATAATATATTATGTCCCTGAGACCATTAGTCTTTGTTAAAATGACAGCGTTTTGTACTATGTGGACATTTTACACCGACTTTAGTTCTATGGATATGACATATCGTTCGTAAAACAAATGATGAATAGACAAAAATCTTTAGACAAATTAGATAACACATTTGTTTATTTTAAAAATAGATGCTTTGAAATGCTGTTTTTGTCAGTTTACAACAGTTTTTTAGATGTTGCCCCACACTTGGGTAGTAGTATCGTGGGTGCGTTTACAAATATACAAGTTCATATACACATCACACCCAGACCCGAAACAACAATTTGTGACATCATAAACATTAGTTTACATTAAGTATCTACAAAAAATATCTAAATACTTTTAATTCTCCTTATTTTTAGACATTAATAGACACAAACCTAATTAAACCAAACAAATTTCGATTACCAAGACATTTAATTAATCCAGTAACCGATAGTGATTACCCCACTGTCTATATGAAAATGAAAGTAATTTCCCTAGTAAAATATGTAGGCAACTATTTCCGACCGCCTACGCAGGTCGTGTAGTAATAAATTATTTAGTTCGAGGTCGCTAAGTACTCGTACATCTGAGAAAATCATCCCACCGAAAATAGTAGCCTACAATATGTATGACAGGCGGCCAATACATCATCTTCAAACCCTCGGTTTTAGATATACTATATTTATTAATATTTTATGAACTCTCGCCATTATATTGTGGTTTGAAGTTGGTATTTTTTATATTAACTACTTAATATTAGATCTCAAATTCTATGAAAAAGTGAACCTATGTCAATGTCATACATTGTTACTTATCCACGTAATAGCACAGGTCATTGACACCAAAGCTTGATGAGTTACTAGTGTGTTGCTGGCCTTTTAGTATGGATAAGTATTAGGCCTCCGATAACCACGTTCACTGCGTTGTGTTGCTTCGCTTCAGGTTTCTATAGGTCCTAGCCTTTATCACTTTAATCGAGATAGCCGATCCGTGTCGCAGTATGGCTCTCCCACGTAAAGGCGAAATACACTAAACACAACGAAGTTACCAGAATTTACAAGAAAACGATATGTTAGAAGTAGTTATGTCCCGGAAATCTGTATCCGTATTGAGATAGGGATATCAGAGGGATAAGATGTATATCCGTATCTATTATGTTCTGATAGAATGTTTTATTGTATTGTAATGTATTACAATATAGCTATATAATTGAAACATAGTGTAAACTTGCCCAAAGCACAATAAATTAGAAATCAAACAAACTAATTAAATTAGTATTTACTGCAACTTAATCGTTTCTTATAGTACAATCTTAGATAACCTAAAACAACCTGTTTAAGAAAAGACTATCTAACGAGAAATTATCTGACGAATCAACAGTAACTTAACACATTAAACGTCACAGGGGGCAAAAAAGACCGGCACAAGCGGAGGATTTGTCTTGAACAGATTTTTGTTGGCAGTCAAAGTATTAAAAATTCTAGATTCAACACAGTTTAATCAAACAAACACACAAACTCTTCAGCAACATTACTTAACCACAGTTGCTAGTAAATTTCATACCAGTATACGAATATTTATGATACCTAAACTTCAGACTAGAACTTTGGAGATTGCAATTCAATAGAATTATCTGTAACCCTGCTTGCTACTGGGAAAACAAGAAGGAACTTTAGTTTTTGATTTATATACTTGGTTCAGTTCCCAGCTGGCCAACGGACTGTTCGTCTTTCGTAGATTAAACGGGCTTTGTGTAAACGAGAGCGTTATTGAAGTACGGGCAAAAGTATTGCTTTTAGTTTAGTGCAAGCGATCGACGCTCTTATTGCTCGTTTATAATGAGGAAAGGCTAACAAATTGGTATTTTCAAAGCAAAATCTTCAAACTTCTTCGGTATACAATCGTAGTCTAAAATATAGGTATAATTTTTATAATTGGACGACAAAAAGAATGTGAATTATAAATGTTATGGAAAAATATTTTTATCTTTGTCAATATAATATTTTATCTTATTTTGAAGGAATTAATTATCTTTTTCTCTATTAAATCCTAGTCAAATCCTAAGCCGAATCATAAACTAAAGAGGCATGTGTCATTAAAACAAACATAGCAAACACAATAAGCTTCAGACACACGACAAAGCCTCACTAGTCGATTCTCCAATAAACGCATAAACGTAGTACTTTGAATTACTGATATCCATGTATACGGCCCTCCATCAAAACCATCTATCCTGGGAAGTTAATCCACCAGGCGGCTGTTAGTTTCGACGTAATCCGTTTGCAATATACATGTATAGGTTAACCACTATTGAGCTGTTCTGTGTATATCGTGTTAGTCTATTTTAGTGAAAATTAGAGACTGATTGTAGTTTGGTGAAGATTTCCTAGTGATTTGTCTATTGATATTGATAGTGTGTGAATTAAAATAGGTGAGTGATAAGTTTTCTTTAAAGTTTTGGATTCAGTAGGTATCTTATTTATGGTATAAGCCGGTAAACGAGCAGACAGATCATCTGATGGTAGGCAATCGCCGCGGCCTATGAAAAAGCGAGAAACACCAGAGGCGTTACAAGTGCATTGCCGGCCTTTAGTGGTTAGGAATTTAAATGTTTTTTGGGAAATTGGGGATTAGGAAGGGGGTAATTGGGCCTCCGGTAACCTCACTCACAAAACGAAACACAACGCAAGTCTTATTTCACATCGGTTTTCTTTGAGACTATTAGAAATAGGTTGGCTAACCTATTTGTGCCAAAGCATGGCTCTCCCAAACTTAAGCAACTTTAAAGTGTTCAAGGTAGATCATTTAAAAACTTAACTTTCGACGTATTTTTGAACACGATGACACAGATAACAAGATTCCGCTCGACTCACATTCAACAAATTCAAAGCATAACCATTACAATCCAACAAAGCGAGAGAATCATTGGGGAAATTCTATGAGTATGAAAATTATCATAACCTATAACAATAAATCTTCACGACCACTCCTACCCCGTTCCGCGGAGTGACGAAATGAATAATACGAATTCTCACATCACGTAATCCTATTTGCAAGGGACGGCTCGGCAAGGGCGTCTCCTTATTATTATACAAACGGGCCGTGCGTGTTAATCCTAATAATTATTTGTATATCTTGACGGCTGATTATTTTGTTTGCCTTTAATATTATAACACAGTCTGGCTTCTTGAGGTTTTCATTAGCAAGGTTTGTTTGCTTTACTTCGTAATGTGCAAGGGTCGTATTGACATGATCAATATTCACAGTTTTACGTGGAAGCACCTTACGCCGAGGTGTGAAGATTAGCCAGTCGATAACTATAGTACTAAGGTCGACTAGATACGTCAGACGTATTTAGATAGGGTTGGGTACTTAAATATTTTCACTCCGACACTCTCGAGCCCCTTCTCACATTATTACGGATGCGTAAATTGTGCCTAACACTATTTTACTTTAACCAAAATTGCTATCGTATTATGTCGCTTATATTTGTTAAAGTTGCGAATGCGAGAAAAGGGAATATTGCGGTTTACTTCTTAACTTACATTTATTTGGCAGGTTTATAACGTGGCCTACGGGAATATAATTTATCATAAAACCCCTGCAAAAAAGGAAAATGTTAAGCAAAATATATTTACTAGAAGTAATGAAACAGACCGCCATGTTGCTAATATTTTACCAACTAGTAATAGATAAACGGTTGTACACGCTATTGTGCAATAATGCACACAAGTCAGGGAAATTAGATTAATGTGCTCGGGCGAAGTTTGCAGCGCTTCCTTCCTTAATGCACCGCAATATCGTTTTCAAGCAAATATACTCCCTTACCTAACAAGAAAATATGTGAACAAAACTACGTACGAACATAAGGCTTTGGGCACACCTCGCAACTTAAATTTACAATCCGTCGATTAACATTCACGTCAAGTTTGTTTAGGCTGTGGTTTGGGTGTAAGGTTCAGACTTCGGACAATCGTTTTCGGCAACATTGTTCTGTCTGTAAGCGGCCTAATGCTGTGAATAAGTAAGCAGGGCGGGCGAGCCTGTTAATGTCGGTACCCCTGGAATAGCGGTACAGGATACGCCTTTAGCCTTTATAGCTAGAGATAAACACTTATCTACATAAGCGTAAATAGTGATTTTGTTTCGGTTGCTGGGTCGGATTTGTTTTCGTCTTTGCACCGGTTTACGGAATTAACTTGAATGTTTGTGGGATTAAGTGTTTTAGGTTAGTTTCGGGTAGCGGCACGTGGAAATAGTAATTAGTAATTACGGATTCAGTTTACAACGTGCGATATAGTGATGGTATTTTAAAGGTACGCGTTTGGTACAATACAATAACTAGACGATCAGCTGTTAGTGTATAGGTATGTTAGACCAACTTTATTGTTCTTGGCGAGTACATGAACCTATTTTAATAATTCAACGTACATTTCTAGAAAATAACATAAACTAATCAAAGCATATATATTATGATTTATGATAGCTATACATAGGCGCGAACTAACGAGTTATAAAACTTAACTAGGCATCTAGTAAATACATCATGTTTCCCTCATTTGAAACCTGTAAGTGATAGAGCATGTTCAGATACTGGTCGGTATCAGTACTGTATTATCTAGGTGCCCTAGGGTACCTATCTTAACATGATTGCTACCGTGTTAACGGCAACTAACTTTGTGTATGTACCTACTGAACAAGTTGTAGGATACAGTAATTAATGGAATATAATATATCTATGTCTTTAAACATCACACTAATATTATACAATGGAACGTTTGTTTGTTTGGATTTTGATAAAATTTTGTATACAGACAAGGCATGAGCTGACCTGGGTGATAGGATACTTTTTATCCCACGGGAATGCAGGCGAAGCCTCTAGCAGAACTGAGTAATAAATAAATGTATTTACTCATTTTAAAGTAGGTAGTAGGTTATGTGAACTAACTCCACTATATACTCAGCTAAAATGAATTCTCTTTATTTAACAGACTTTAACGCTAGTATATACCTTATTTTATTCTGTAGTGTCTTCAATTTGGCAGGATAAAAATATGATTAAAGCTATTTAAAATTATTCATTGTTACAATGTAAAGTACCATATTACCATCTGTTACTCAAATAAATTCAAATTTTATAACTACAAGAGCGAAAGTAATAGACGCCAATTAATATTATAGAATAAGCCGCTGTTAGAAAAACCTAGGTTTATTTTATAAAACTCTAGATAAAAATACAAGCAAAAAATCTGAAACTAACCATTTTTCTGATTAATAGCTCCTGTTTACGTAAATAACGGACACTTCTGGCCAAAATTAGTATCTGAATATTCATTTCATAAGAATTTGAATTATTTTATGATAAAAACCGGTAAACGAGCAGACAGGTGATCACCTGATGGTAAGCAATTGTCGCCACCCAAGGAGACCCAAAACACCAGAGGCGTTACAAGTGCGTTAAATTTAAAGGTTATTGGGGAATCGGAGAATGGAAAGATTGGGGAGGGTAATTGGGCCTCCGGTAACTTCACTTACACAACAAAACACAACGCAAGTGTTATTTCACTTCACTTTTCTGTGAGGTAGGTTGGGTATAAACCCTTCTTTTTGGAATTGTATAATTTATATATCTTTAAAATTTTCAACTGAAATTGAAGTAGACGTTATTTAAATTGAAAGCCAGAATATTATTTTAGTGGATTACTGAGAAACGAATTTGTGTTTAACAAACAATGTAGTTTGGTGAGTGGTCAGGGAACTACATCTCGGTAAATTGGACGAGCTGAAACTATGCACTGAGTAGTAATGTTTGTACAGTAAATTCTCTTCCCCATTTCAACGTCTAAGATGATTAATAGAATGAATAGCTGACTATAACTTAATTTTTTTTATAAACTTTTTCTCACTTTAGGATTTTCTCCTGTGTCGTGAGTGCGTTTACAAAAATATAAGTTCACATACACATGACACTCAGACCCGAAACAACAATTTGTAGATCACACAAAGAGTTGCTCCGTACGGGAATCGAAACCGCTACACGTTACGCGGCAGCCGGTTGCCTAAACACCGCGCCATCCGCAAACCAATTTTGTCTATAATATTAAATGATATATCTCAATTACAAACTACAATGCTCTATAGCATTTTATAAAATCGACGTTAAAATTTCACGCTCGAATAATTCAAAAACTGTAATAAATACCTATCAAAAATTGTATTTGTCAATGAGCAATATTTTCCAATCCAATCGACGACGGCCGATCTGATAAAGTAGTCCAACCATGTAGTAAAGGGTTAGTGAGTTAAGCTGTTTTTGTTTCACCCTCAAACCCTTAAAACAAATAAAATTGCCTTCTAATTGTATATAATTTGGGGGAATAGGGTTTTCAGAATTCTCTCGTTTATCAGAAGTTGGCACAAATATTTGTATACCATACAAATTTTCCGCTTTGTTTAAGTTTGTCCCTACGGAAGTTTGCCGGACGCGGACACTCGGTTTACGTCTATTGAACGGTCGATTAGTAGGGGCGACGGAAATTATAAATATTATGTTGTTTATATTTTTAGTTGCCTTTTTAGTTTTAGATGTTATTGTTTATTTATGAGTGACAAAAATTGGCATGATACTACAGGTAATGTAATCAATAGTGCATCATTTTTATCACAAATTAAATATGATACTAAGTATTTTAAAAACGGCAAATTCTATATTTTAGTTACTTACTAACTGAATGTAATATAATTATTTTAAATACTAGGAAGCAGATCTCGACCGCGATTTGTTTGTTAGCAAAAATGTCTGCTCAATTCAGAAACCGTATGAAAGAGCCGTCTCACTGGAACTTCAGAAAGAGTGGCGTTAACTTGGAAAGCAAAAAAAACTTCATTTACCAAACAAATAGAAAGTTTTAATTGAAAAACAAAATTTTCGAGAGAAAGGCTTCATTTTCCACGTTTCTTAATAAAAGTGGCGAACTTGATGTCTAATTGAGTGATGTTTTATACAATTCTCTAATTCACTGTTTTATTTCTTGCGAAGAAAAATGGAAGAGTATTTTTATATTTTTGTTTATTGAATGAGGAAAAGTGTTTTTTGTAGCTGTCGACCGCTGGACCCATTGGTTTATAAAGCCTTACACAAAACGTCCCTAGAGTATCAAAGCCCAAAGCAAAAAAGCACTTAAGACAGCGACGACTCAAACTGAGTCTCAATAGAGCATCCGTCTTAGTTCACCTTTCATTTCGCGTCTAAAAGTCTACACCGGCTACAACCTTTGACCAACTGTAAATAGACAAGGCCACGACCCACAAACAACTCGAACAACACTAGCGCTCATCTTGCCCTGTTTTCTTTCCATATTTAAAAACGGAACCAAGTGACAGAGCGTTTTCCTTATGTTATAAAAAAAGAAAAACGCGTTTGAAATAAGAATAAATTTTTTTCGTCATTCCTCATTGAAATTGGTGTTCAATGTCACCTTATTTTTATATGAAAGCAAAGCATTAAAGTATATAATGAATAAATTTATAAATAAACTTAATAAAAGATAACGTAATACTTTGGCTGCCTCCATAATAGGTATAATTGTATGAACCGTTTGGCTCTTTGTAGCTTAAAGTGGGACACAAACGAACTTGTCTAGCCAAGTAAAAACCACTGCAATTTAAAAGTGCTAGAGTATAGTTAAAATTGTACCTAATGTTATGAAAATAAATCACATATTACATTCTCATAGCTGTCATTTGGTAAACATTTACAAAAAATTTATAAACATTACATTTTAGTCAAACTTCGTAATATAAGAGCGTGCAAGTAATGTAGAGTGAATGCAATGTGTTTATAATGTTAAAGCAAAGAGGTGTAAACTGTCATAGTGGCCATTTTATGGTGTAAACTTAGTTTATGAAACACGGAACGCGGTAACTTCATTATCTCACCTAGAGTAGAGCGAGCGTTGGAAATTTTTGCAGCGTTTATTCATCAAACAGTCGGCCCAAACTTTGTTCAGGTACTAAAATAATTAACCCGAAAAACTTTACAGCTCTGATAACTCCTTCTAAAATTATGCTCAGCTTAAAGTAGAGCTTTACTTTTTTTTTCTTTTTTCCTAATTTCAATTTGTATAGTTTATCGCTCCCAAGATGTTTATTCTACGAGAACTCCGTTCGTGGAAATGAAAATGTTTTTGAAACACGAACTTAACTGTTTGTTTATAATTTTTGGGATTACGTATTTTTTTAAGTAACTTCCGAAACAAGAGCAGGGTTCTTAGAATAAAAAATAACCATGAGTATTGAACTCAGACACGCTTAAGCTGCCTACATCGTAAGCATGGTATTCAATTTTATGTTTTAAATATAGGTACTTAGAACATAGTAAAAATGAATAACATAATTAAGAACACAATTACGTAGGTACTCGCATTCTAAGTTAGGCGCGAAGTACTTAGATTTTACTTAATTAAATACCTTTTATACGGCGCGTATACTCCGGTGCCATTATTTAAACTTTCTTACCTGAAACAAATAACGGAAACATTTAATTTACTTTCAAGTTCAAGAATCAACAGTGCTATTGTTTGAGATGAATGAAGTTCATACAAGTAATTAAGCGAACTGAGAGATTTCTGCTAAATAGATTTTCCTTCTATTAGAATTTGTACCTTTATTTACCATAGTTGTATTTAACGTCGCTTGGATTACGCCACTATTGACTAACAAAAACTTTGATTGAAAACAATTCATAGAGTATAGTACATTCTAAACTTTGAACAATATTTTGGCTACAAATATACTCTCGAAGGGGTAGAAAGAGGCCTGGATAGAGATGAACATTCCCAAAGAAACACAATGACAAGAATTCTCAAGAACATGTGAATAACTATTTCAATTTAACAACTAATATGAGTAGTTCCTAAACTTACAGTAGTTGGATTAAAACTTATAGCATGGTATATGCCTTTGGACTTCAGTGGCGCAATCACTATGTGTGTTTATCAAAAAATAGAACCAAAATGACCAGTATTAAACATACTGGTATCTGTGTCAAAGTGTATCTAACTATTAAATATTCTGAAAGAGAATACAGTGTAATAGTGCGCAGTGTTCACTGTCCGCGTCTCTGATGCCGCCACAGTCGGATACACACAAGAGGCTTTATCATTTCAAAAGCTTCCATAAATCGAGCCCCTAGCGGAACATTGCCAGCGACTGGAACATCTGTTGCTCCAATACTGTCCGATAAAAGATGCAATTTGGAAACAATGGCTTTCAAAGTTGAGAAAACTGATATTATCTTGATCCAAGCGAAATGTTACCACAAAATAATTGAATCGTTACATTTTAGTCTGTAACAATCACGAATACATTAAATCTAAAAACTTTTCCTTTATCATCCTAACTAAAAGGTTTGTTAAACATGTCTGAGACAAACAATCACCTCCATCCCCTCTATAGCGCCTAATATTAATATTTATGCAAATGTCAATATTAAAATCATTCTCGGCACGAGCCAGAATATCAATGAAGCATCAAATGCGGCCGAGAGAACCTTTTTCGGTACGCAATCGACACAGAATCGATTTGCAATGAGGTTTTAGCGAAGCCACAATGAAATTATCCGGGCTTTGGGCACCGGATATTAAACACAGATGGGCAGGGACAATCACACAGCAAATAATTCCAATAACGCAGCGAAATACACAGTTTTGTCCAACACTCAAATTAATTAACTATTAATTTTGAATGTTTTCAGTGAATGGCCATTTAGCATTTACCTACATTTGGACCACTCTGCACAATAACTGCTGCTGAGTCTGACTATATTGCAATTTAAATTTATTTTAATATTCAAATCATAATTTATTAATAAAAAACACAGTCCTAAAATAAACTAGAGCTGAATGCAAACCTATGCAGTATGTCTCGGTTACTTAGTTCCGGTAATGAATATTATCGGTAGTCCATTCAAGTGAATGGTAATGAAAGGGCGAAGAGATGAGTGCAATCCCAGAATGTTCCAGTTCTTCATTAGCATACAGATTGATTCACACGCCGAGACGACCGAAATGCTGGTAATGAACCCAATTCAATACACAAGAGTGAATGATTGTGTTTCAAGTTCTACTGGTGTGCTTTTGAGCTACCGAGAATGCATTTTAATTACGCTTCCACCACTTTTCACTAGAGACCTATTGTAAAACGGCTAATTAATTCTTTTGATTAACGCTAGCTTAGTCTAGTTATTTACTTACCTTCATTTCCTTAACTGCTATAGTAGTATCAGTCTTTCCCGTATCCAATTGGTCATTTCTTAACATCGTCTGATCGGTCATAGTACCTTCATCTACTAAAATTTCCCTGCTATTTTTCCTGGAGTGGTTTATAATATCGGGTTTTTCTGTACTCATCAGGTTACTCGCGTTTTCATTTGTACAGTTCTCTTTTCCAGATTTTCTGTCTTCGGCTGAACGTGATTTATCTTCAGAACTTTTTATTTTGAAACAAGATATCGATTTCTTATCTTCTTTACCATCGCTCCTGCTAATTGGATCATTTTTATCACGTTTGCGTTCGTCTTTCTTGTGGTTCTTTGCGGCTTCAGACTTGAGTCGTTTTTTCTTACCATTCCACTTGGAATTTTTGGATCGATTGCTATCGTCACTTGTGCTGACGCTATCGGAGCACACGGGGTTTACTAAGATTTTCGTTGATTTAGCTTTTCGTTCTATTTTCCTCAGATTGAGTAAGTTTCCTGTAGAGCTTATAAGGGATGGCGATGAGTTATGAGACGGAGAACTGTCTTTAGCGTCATCGCTGGAGCGTCGAACGACTGCAGGAATTAGTTTGATGGCTTTCATGGCATCAACAGGGTTATGTCGTATTTTGTGTGTACCAAGTGGCCCCATAGCAACTGGTGGTCCTCCTTTAAATAATAACGCTGTCTCCGTTGGTTGACACACACAAGCTAACATTTTCAATATTCATTTACTTATCACTATTATCACTCACATATTTGGTGTTGGTGTAACGACACGAAACTATCTGAAGTAGAAGGATTATAATAATATTATGTTTGGCTGGAAACCCCGATGATGGAATACAGTAAAGCAAATTTCAACATTCAACGCGGTTATGTAGACAAAACTGCAATGTGAACTGAGTTACATGCGACCGTACGTGAGACATTTACACAAGCACAACGTACGAATGTAATATGTCTCATAATGCATCACAGATATATGACGCGTTTATTAAACTTCCCGCCTGTCGCGGAGACATGTTATTTCTAACTGAATAGCGTAATCATCACCATCGCGTGGATGCTCGTCGTGTTTCCACTTTGAACTGACTTCCTCAATTTAACATCACAATACATACAAATTTGGGAAACGAACAAATTGTGTAAAGAACAACTGGCATTAATGCAGATTGTCTGAATAAAAACTTTTGAATCGACGCATTGAAAACGTCAAATCCCACTGAGAAAGTATTTGCATGTAACAATATTCAAAGTCATTTATAGAGTTTACTGAATAAAATAAACCAAAAGTGTACCGCAAACATTTTGTCCCCGAATCCTTTCTCTGGGGAGGAAAAAGTTCAAAAGCCAGTTACTGCTTTATTCCTCGTATACTCGTATACGTACTTACGCCACGAGTGAAAAGTTGACTTTATCGGATTTTCTGCTCGGCCATGTCACAATGTCTCACCGACGTTCGTATTTATCGTGGTATAGATCTGTAGCGGTACTGATACACTGCTTCCTTAGTGGGTTTGCCCTATTTCCAATCTTATTACATTATAATTTTTGATGAAAAAATATATAAAACCGATATTTTCCAGTAGCCAATACTACTTACGGGTCACTCTGTTAATATACAGTCACACTTTGTCTAAATTGAAGGTCTCTGTCGTTTTTGATACTTGTACTGCAATATGGAAATACCTATAGCATTTATCACATTTCGTTCCCTTCCTAAAAGCATTTCATAAAAGCGTCCACAAGAGCCCTCCCTACTTGCATAATTATATGAATAATCAATCAGGAAAGAGCAATAAAAGTGAATCGTTTGAATACCAAACGTTTGTTATGGAACGAATGTTCAGACGTTCGGTAACCGTAAAAAACAACAATTGTACCTATTCCCCTCAACCTTTCCTTTGAAGAACGACAAGCTCATGAAATTTTGTCACGAAAGAATAAAAAGGGCCCTCTCTATACATATAAAATGATTCAAAAAAGGAAAAGAATGTATGTATACTGACCGAACAAGAATTTACGACAAAGAGAGCAAATCGTATTTGTGTTAACAGAATTAAAATTTCTTGCAAGATTTAAGTATCTATATTATATTTAGAAAATTCCTATTTGGCAAGCTAAACCGCACAAAACTCAAGTATTAAATAGGACTAAACGGCATCATGTAAGATTATTCTCATATCTTTATAATGAACATTTTCAAGACAAGAGTGACGTAAGTGGATAGTGCTATGCAAAATTTGCACGTTGGGAATTCTATACTCGCCGAAATATCCAGGCATGGTCAGGTGTAGTGGACGGAATGCTTAATATTGAGTCTACCAAGACTGCCAACTATGCGGGTATTCAAGTTCTTTTTTGTTTTGTTCAGTCTAGCTGGATAAGGTTTACTTTAATAACCTTATATACCTCATTTAAAGTGTACAAAACCGAAATTATAATACATTTTTAGACATGTGTGAAGCCCACGATTTCACGTGTAACGAATTGATCTAATACTTAGTTTTGTCTTACAATCAAAACTGACCAAATTATATGCATCTAAGGTTTTGATGATTTGAATTTCTAATAAAAAATTTACGTTGTACTGTGACGTCATAGTACAACGTCTCATGTATTTTATTTTTTAATACTTATAACTAATTAGAAGTTATCACTTGATAATGTTTTAAAGCTACTTAAATATAAGAATGTGAAGGTTTTTTTTTTAAATTTACGTAATATTAACATTCTCCATTGTACACAGTACCAGTGACGAAGATAAATCTCATAGGCTTTAATAAAATATGAATTTAATATACGAGATACACCGAAAGGATTTTCATGACGAAAATGCATTTAATGCGAGCCACGCACAAAGGCATCGAGATATGATATTTCAGGTTCCGCAATGTTGAGAACTTTAATTTGAAACTTCCCGAGAATCGTGGTAAAGCATTTATACTGTAAAAATTGGGCAATTTTCTTTTGTATAGGTATTTAATGATGTAAATATTGGATGAACATCAAATTTTTAAAGTTACGAATGAAATGTCAATAAACGGATTTCAATTGGTCGCAAGAGATAATTAAATGTTAAATCTAAGTTTGATAGTATTGTAAGACTAATAGTTAGTCCGTTTGTTTGTGAATGTCAAGCTATTTCGTATAAATCGCTAAACACTATTGATGCATATGCATTGAATAACGTTGTTTAATAAAATAGACTAATACCAAAACCTAGTTAAGCTGTAAAGAAACAGACTTGTTTTCAAAAATTAACAAATTTTCGCTCTACTCTTCTTATAGCTAAGCTTGAATTTTGAATAACTCATACTAAATTTAGATTACAAGGGGTACAAAGTCATTGTACATACATTAGATATTGCTGAGAGCAAGTGCGCACATTCAAGGCGCACGGCACTGTTACATCGGAAGTAGGCTCGGAAGCCAAAGTGTACCAAGTTCCCCACCTCCCTCTAACCCCCACTTCCTATCCCCTCTATCACCTTTCATATAGCATCAACTAGTTCGAAGCTAGACAACTTAAAGTTTTCCAAATAGGAAATTACCTACTTTGTGTTCAGCGAACAGATACATTATGGAAATACGTTATGTTACGCTTTTTGTTACCGACTTCAAAAACGGAGACGATACTATCTTTGAGTGTTATTATCTGAAAAAGTGCTTACGTACGAGTAGGTACTCATAGGTATACATAAACTTAATGTAACTCATTACAGATGACAATAAGTCAAGCCTATGTTTAAATGCAAAATATGAAAAAAAACTTTAGCAACATGAGACACCTTACTCGGCAGCCACTCCTAATTTCGTATTGCAATCAAAATATGAACACTTAAAATAGTCTCATAATTAAAAAAACTATTCAGTCACGTCTGGAATACTAATGCGTCGCGAGCTCTATTTAAAAGTCCATTCGTAAAAATCCCATTGATTCACTCGCGGAAACACTTCACTTTCGAAATAAAGGTCCAGGAAAAGCCCATTAAAACAGCGTTATTATTCAACCCAACGTTCTAGCGGAAAATTAAGAAGAATTTCTCACACAATGGTTAGTGAAATTGCTTGTAACTTCGCAGAACCATTTTTTATGCTGTGACATCAATCACGAGAAAGTTTAGTCCTCCGCGCAACGCCTGTTAATTGAAAGTTATTGCACGGAAAAATATCACAGTGTTCCTCGGTATTCTTAACTTTATATCCAGCTTTAGGAACGAAATTCTAATTTTCTTTTCTGCCATGGTGTCTTTGAAAACAAACAAATTGCCAAGAGCTTAGCGGCGCCGTAAATTCAATTTCATAAAAAATTACTTATTGTATTGAGAGCTGTGGTTATAAGCTGAGGAAAAGATGTCTTTTTGTTGTAAGATATACTTAGCTATTAGTACAATACAGAAAATGGGAAAAAAGACAAGATCACTAATTACAAAACTGAAAACGTTTCACGAACATTTTTATTGGAATAATTAATTTATTTAAACTGTTTATAATCATCATTAAACTTAATTTGCGTGAGATAAGAATCCAATTAGTGCAGGGCGGAATATTTTTAATTAAGAAGGTATGTGCCGACTACCTACCTACCGAAAGATGTGACAGTTTTGTGATTAATTAGGGAAAATGACGTGTATTAGCGTTATAATGTACTGAAGAGGGATTATTCGGTGATCAAGTTCTGGTAATTACTTCACACTGTCTTTTGTATGTGTTTACTAAGGCATTGTGTACACTAGGCGCGGTGACACAGCGGTATTACTTTATGACTAGAACTTTATTAAGTAACATTCGGCTAAATTGGATACGGCACCTACCTACAGCATGATCTTTTTTATTGATTGTCTATAATTTATTTCGTTTTCTACCGTGTTAACTTCACCTGATTCATTTCTACTCAAATATCGTCATTTTAAATTGTCATACATATAAAGTACAGCTTCAAAATTCCATCTAATGTAATTCCCCCCTAAGGTAGGACGGTCCAGTGACAATCACGTGTGAATGGTATTGAAGTAGGTTCATGAATCATGAAGGATGGGTGCTACTGCCATCGATCCCGGCTCAATTAGACAGAGATTTAATTATCACGCCCGCATTGAGTAGTCCAGTGTGAATCTGTCTTTATGGAGGACGTTTAATTTATTAATTTTCCTTTACACTGCTCGTTGATAATGGGGATAGAATATCTCTGTGAAGCGACAAGTAGTCTCGTTGTAGTTTGTCTTTAATTTATTTTCATAGTAATAAATAGTGTTTTGTGCCTGGCAACAGACGGTATCAAACATTGTGTAAGGGAAAAATATTATGAAGATTTTAAATATTAAAAAGTTATCATTTTGTAAAAATTAGAGTGTAAGAGAACGGATTATTATCACACAGATTCAGATAAAGAGTGTAATTGGAATGGAATATTTCATAAATTAATCAGATTGAAAAAGTTTTCGAGTGAATAAATTCCGTTCGTCGACAACGAAACCCGACAGTCGACGAGACGATGGCGACAAGTTTGGTTTTCTACAAACTTGAATTTTCATTAAGTTTCTGTCAGCACGCCATTTTGTTATTTCCCTGAATTAATAATAGAACACTTGATGACACTCCCTTTTAATTTAACTAATTATGTAGTGTGACAGTGAGTTTATATTGTTTGTTTGTGTGTATGTCTGTTGTATAGAAGAGTGACTTGTTTTGAGGTTGATTAATTTCAAACAGCCTGTAAAATATTGTCAATTTATTGTTTATAGTTACAACGATTTACTTCACAATTACAGAAGTATTGTTCTGTAATATATTTTAGACTGACTTCTTCGTTACATTCTTAAAAAAATCCAATAAGACTAAAATGAATGTTTACTGCCTACTTTGCAGTAAATCGTCAATCAACGTTTATCTTCAAACTAATCGCTGTACATTTCAACTAAATTAAACGCATTGTTCTATCCTCACATGAAAATAATAGCAATTTATTATTAAGTGTAATCTCGCCAGCCAATTCCACGGTAATGAGATAAATCTACACCACGCTCTCACTCATCCCTCTAATTGGTTTGTTACTTATGGCAGTCTGTTAGCAATATCATTTGTTTCAAGGTTTATTTGATAAGATTTTTGTTTAAATTTATAATGGCATTTTAAAGAATGTTTCATATTTTAAATATATCTGCCTGCATATTTTAAAATCCAGCGTGAAATCATTTAAGAAGGAGGTATGATTCAATGGAAGTAAATTGCAGACTTAGATTAAATTCCAGGTCTGTAGATAGTCAACGGAGACTCAAAACATCTTTTCATTGGCCACAGGTAACAGCAATGAGTTTATAGCTGTAAGCTAGCCACAATTATATCCGAGCTACTATCTTATATTACAATTTCAAAATTTAACCAAATTGGAATAAAGACCCCTATCGCATAATGTTATTCGGTTATCGTACTTAAGCATTCATCAATGCTCGAGCCTAATTGAGTTATACTACCATTGTAATTCAGACGAATCTGTTGCCAAACAAAGGGAATAATTCTAAACTCCGTCCCATTGGGAATATTGATATATTCAATCAGTACAAAGCGTAAGTCAATTTACGGCCATAACCTTAAATCTAATAGGCTCAATAAATAATTCGGTATGCATAGTGCGCGGATCCAATCTACTGACTATAGAAAACGATCGTAGTTTTAAACAGCCGTAAATCAAATTCGGTTGAAACCTCTAATTGAGTTACGGGAACAATTCAGACGGAAGATATCGGTTAAGGTAATTTCGCTTAACGTAAATTGAATTTTTGCTCCATACACGTGCTAAAACGTTGGCTATTAAATAATGCACGAAACAGAAGGTCGTGAAAATTGCTTTCATCCATTATAGAATATTAATTATCCTCAAACTGAATTGTCCAAAGGAGCGTGATTTATTTTATAAAGATTATCTATAGGAGATTGGTCGATAGAAAATGCGAAACTTGAGGGTGTCTATTGTCTGCTCTGACGTTCAAGATACTTAGATTTACGGCATTTTGTTTCTTTTGTTTTGGTTAACTGGATCTGGTGTTTAGGAACACTCTATTCATTTTAGTCTAAGAATCAAGGCGATAATAATGACTACAAAAAGAACACAAAAGAAGATTTTCATTATCATTATCACCATTCCTTTTCTACATGAGTTCTAATGAAAGAATTAAGTAGATGATAAAGTTTTACATACCTATGCAATAGTAATTTCCTAACTTTTTATAGATCTTGGTGTTTATTACAACCGGTGTTACGTATACGTATAAACTTAACAACTTACTAAGTATCTCTTGGAAAACTTGAAGCAAGTTTAGTATGTAGAGAGACTATACTTAGAATATACTTTAACACCATAACTTAGTCGGCAGTATGGCGTCGTCTGGCAACAATGTAAAGTACTCCTTAGTAGAAGTTTCAACTCATATCATCTTTAGTAGGAATTAGCTCAGCGAGCATTAGGGCGCGTTTAAAGAGATAGAAGTTACGAAGATATGAGCGTCAAATAAGGGAGGCCAGTTTAATTTTCTCTATAGGACACTATTTCTGAGCTTTATCGTTCAAGTCATCATGCTGCGACGCCTAGACCGTTTTACAATGCCTGAAAATTATTTTGCTGTTAGCTTAGCTGATACATTAACCATTTTTCCTAAGGTAACTTGAAATTGTCCGTCAGTTTGACTAACTTAGGGCGGATTTTTCACTTACCAGAAAATTCTTATCGGTATAATATAATTGACATTTGATAGCAATTAGTATGGAAGTTATTCTTCTGATATCATGTATCAGGCGTTGGAAAAATCGTTATTTCAGACGTTTATGCTTAATTTAAGAATAAACGTCTGAAATAACTGGTCTAGAGAATCATACGAAGTATACGTATCCCATATAAACAGTCAGTTTTGAAGATTCATTAAAGATTAGTAGGTATACACACTAACATTAAAAATTCGCTTTCTTAGTCATCCGCCTTTAACAGAACCGCAACCTTATACCAATGTTCCGCTCCATTGGCGCTCATGAAGACTTAAAGGTTGCTGGCGGAAAATTATATCATACCGCCATTCAACTTTGATAGTTTTATAACTAGTTGATGAAGTTTCAATTGGAGTTTTGAAGATATGGAATTAGATCTGACGGAGCGATGGGAGCAATGACTGAGATAACAGCTGTTGTACCAGGATTTTATGCCTATGAGAAGGCAGAAGTTATATAGTTTATACTTACTTTTGACTGTGTAATTATTCAAGATTTGAGTGTGAATTATGAAAGATATAGACATAGAAATAATAGGATGAAATAATAGGGAAAGAAAACAAACAAGTCTAGTTTCTTAAAGAAATATGTCTTGAAACAGGTTAAAAAGTATTTTCTTGATGTTACATGATTGACGTCTACATGTTTATCTACCTAAAGAGAAGTCAGAACTACAAAGTAAAATCCAAACATACTAGGAATGAAATTTGAAATCCTAGAATTTATCATAATACACGTGTATCTAAATGAAAATGAAAAGGTTCAACCCTGACGGTATACGTGGGAGCTACATTTTATAGAGCCTCCCGTGGCTCTCTGGAGCACGATCCGCCGCTTATGAGACATCGATACTGATAAAATGGCCCTGTCAATATCTTCCATTAGTTACCTTCAAGGAGAAGCAGTCATTAGTAATGGGGACCCTCCAATAATTTACTTATTTACCAAATTTATTTACCTATATACAAAATAATGGCGTTCCTTTAACGTTAATTAGTGAAATAAGTAGTTATTTTGCAAACAATTCTAATCTTATTTTACAAACTTGTAGTTTTGTTTGTCTTTCTCTACTGACCGTTTTGAATCGACTTCAAAAAAGGAGGTTTTCAGTTTGACCTGTATGTATTTATATTGTTGTGTGTATTCGCTCGTGTAAGCCTATGAAAAGCTAGCAAAGTAATTGTAGCTATAATCAAACTTTAGGCAGTAACAAGAACATCATAAGGCATTTAGTTTTCATGTAAGAGCCTTATTTTGACAGCCTCTACTTCCCCGGGATGAAGCCTAATTTAATATGTAATTCATAAAGCTTGCAGCCTTTGTTTTTACTGAATAAAGCAACTTTCTACCTACTTTTAAGGCGAAATTGAGTTACTTAAGCTACACGCCACAGAATTTTATGAAAATATTCACTTACAAAGTTAAGGAGTTAACGATGTTCGTACTCAAACAGACTTGCTAATACAAATCTTAAGGATGAATGGAATGTGAAGATTACCTATTTAAGGTAAAGATAAGCTTAATTTTGAATACATTACTTAGGATTAGCAATGTATTTGTAATACTCCGTTTCCAAGTTAAAAAAAGAATGAGCACTCATTTGAGATCATATAAATATCAAAACTACGTCTTTATATGGTATAAACTGGTAAATGAAAAGACGTATCACTTAATGTTAAGCAATCGCCTGACACTCGAAACACTAGAGCCGTTACAAGTACGTTGCGCACCTTTTGGGAGTTAGGTATTTAAGGGTTGTTGGGGAATCGCAAGGGTTGTTTCACGTTGGTTTTCTGTGAGACCGTAGTATCACTCCGGTCGAGCCGGTCTAGTCATGCCGAAGCATTGCTTTCCCACATTTAATCTCTATAAACATTATATCCATTGATAAGATGAACGGACGGCAATCTAATCCTGACCCACAAAAGCCATCACACATTCTTATAACTTCGCGCCGCAAGAAAAGCCGCCTCGCGATCGCAGAGCGTTTGTACCGAAGTTTTAATGTGGATATAATGAGTTTACGCGACATCTGGTACAAATTTTGAAAGCACCTAAAGCGACTCAAATTATTTTCACAATTTGTTAAAACGTATTAAGAAACGTATTCATTAACATTTGAAACAATAAGTGGATGTGGAGCACAGGTTTTAAACTATACTTAAATACGGATCGGTTTAAGCAAAATTGTTCAAGTTTTGAAACATTTGTGGCGTGGTTCTCTGAGATCACTCTACCTACCTGTTGGATGTGTTAGGATCATTAAGTTAATACCCCCTTTTCACTTGGCTTACGACGGGACCCCCGAAGTGTTTGGGTGTTTACATGACGCATTTTTGTTCCCTGCCTTTCCTCTTTGCTACAGAAGATTTATTATCTTGTCTCAAGGACGGGTGGAAAGGAGCTGAAGGACTATTAGGAAAGAGATCTGGCACAAAGAGTCCTTTAGAAACGGTATGAAATGTTTCATTTTGTAACATTTGTAATCTTTCAACTTGTGAGATAGATTTGTTCGGAAACTAGACTTATAACTTTGGAAACTAAGCATGTTTCTAACAAATGTATGATTTTTATTAAATGTTCGAATTATTTAATGTTTTCTACATCGAGTTTAAAGCTTACATTGTAGTGTTGGAAAATAATAAAACTATTATCTAACTTAATTTGATGCGAAAAGTTTAATGAAAATTGAACCGGTCGGGTTCATGATATTATAATGTTAGTAGTTTGCGGTATTCAAGGTTAATAAACAAGAAAAGTTTCGAAAATATATAAACTCAAGTTGTTTTAATAATATTAGAATAACTATCTAAACCTAAGTACCTGAGGGTATGAAAAATAAAGGTATAATCTGTTATACATAATTATGCCGTGTGATAGAATATATTGTCGTAAGCCATAATTACAAAGGAAATCAATAAAAACCAATAATAAAGATAATAATTACTTATGCTTCTCCCACGTGTCACCGTGTATTTGAGCTTATAATGAATTCATTGAACCGTATGTAAATCTAGTAGATCGGTTGTGTCTACTTACTTATATGTCTCATAACAAATATACATACATACATTAAGCTATGACTACCAGTATAAGCTGACCGTTGAATGTGCAGAAAGATTATACAAAGCGAGACCAAGATAAACTGGTTTTGTATAGCTGGATATGTAAGCTGTGTGTACGCGGAGGCTCGACTCGAAATCCATGCGGAAATGTCACTGACTGTCAGCAAAAGGAATGAATACTCAGGTTGATGTTTATAGGCAAACGGATATTTTGAAGGTAAATAAATTGTAGTGAATACTGAATTATGTTTACTAAGAAAATATATCGTGGGTAAAGATTTGAGGAGATGTGGATACGGAGTTAAGTTTAGAGCGTTTTTATTTTTGAGGGCGAAAATTCATCCTATGACTTCTGCCGCCTTGAACGAGGCGAGAAGGAGTGTTACCCCGTTTCTACTAGGCAGTCCGCCACTTCAGGTGGGTTTTGAACGATAAATCTCAATGTTGTTGAGCAATTTTTGGTGTTTGTGTGATCAATATCATGTGATCAATATCCCATTTATTACTTTTGGTAATGAAGTTATAATTGTATGTTATTTTCATATTCTCATAAAATAATTGTTAAATACGGATTAACAGTAAGTGATAAGCAAAGTTAACTTCGATATATTTCAGAGGTAACTTGATCATATCAGCATTTTAAAAGCTTGTGTATCTCTATAAAATTTACATGATTTCATATTTGATACTTGTAATTAATATTAAACAATAATATCAGCCCCGATTACAGAACAACCTTACCACCACACACAACATCATCATTGACCACGAGATCACTGAATGACACGATGATTTTCAGTTAACATTTTACACAGTTACCGTTGCGGTCGGTTGTACGCTGTACGCGGCGGCCGTACGCGTAATCAACAGCCATCGGACGTCACCGCGTAATATTGGGAATACGTTCATAAACCGTCCAGTTCACACGTTTATTAATTAACTACCCAAAACTAGGTACTGCTATTTCTGTAAATAATTATTATTGTGTTTTTATCTTAGTTTTTTGTTCTTTTAAATACAGGTAAAAAAAATGTTATGCTCCCTAAAGTTGATACCAGTTTAAGAGACTAAAACATGGTATAATAATAATCTAAAATATGAAACATTATTTCTTACATAGGTAATGGAAAAAAAAACAAAATTGTCCATAAAAACTAGACAACTACAAGGATAAAAACGTTATAAGAGCAAGCTTTAAAAAGCATTTCAGACTTCGGCTTTATCAATCCTCTAAGAAAGACTTAACTGGTGAAAAGTGGGTGTTACATATATATTGAAAGCGTCTCTAACAACAAGTTCGGGGATTAAAAGCCGTGACATCATTTTAAAATATATTTTAGGAGTCGAAAATAGACATCATCAAAATAATATTGTTCCGTTTAAACAGAGTAAAGGCTGTCATAATTAACAGGTAATGACGAGTTTATAGCTCAATTAACCGGATATTTCGTGAACAATAATTCTTTGAAGCAGTTTATTGTGGACCTATTACAATTAAATGGAAACAAAATTTCTGGGTAAGTACCTACAGCCTATTAAACCGTTTAAACAACCTACTTTTTGAAGTGTAATATGCTGAAAAATAGATTTAAGTAGATATTTTTAATTGTTCAGTAACCCTATGTTGTAGTGGGGTGCGTCCAATGAGAAATTCTTGTTAGAAAAAGAATACTGTATCCAACAATATCTGTAGTAATATGTAGTATACATAAAGTAGTACTAAAAGGAAGCCTTAAATTAAAACTTAGGTATTAATGACACAAAAATTCTAACAAAATCTAAAAATATCAAATGTCTAAGAGACATTATCAAGTTTGCTAATGACGACACTTGTAAGACAACCAAAACAGGAACATTCACCAGAATTCAAATTATTCAATGGCTTTTGTCGCTGACTGTAAAACCAGGGCTGCCACGCAAACGTTATGCGAACGAATAAAATTTTATTGATCTTAGGTCTCAGCAAGCCGAAACTAAAGACATTTAGCCAATATTGTGGGTAAATACCAAAGAGAAACTTTGTGGAAGTTTGTAACTAAGAAAATATATGATCCTAGTTACTTACTTTTATGTCTTTACTTTGACAGACATGTAATAATATTGTAATAAAGTTTTCAGTGTTATTACATGGGAGATACGTTAGATTAATGCCTCCCTTACTTCAAACAATAGTCCTACAAATTGAGGACCAACCTATCTGTTCATTAAACACGTGAGTCCCCATTCATAAACCTTATTTTAGACAATAGGGTCTACAATCCATTCTGAGAGCGCAACATTGACGGAAATAGCATATCGATCAAAGTTATAACAAGACAAAGCTATTTTAGTTGCCCTTTGTCTTTTTAAAATTGAAAATTAACTATTTTAAACTAAATCTAATACAGCAGAGATATATTAGAATTGTAAAGCTTGATTAATAATTTATTAATTGGACAGTGTACTTTATTTAACTACTATGAAGGGTAGCTATTATTTTGCTGTTCCAAATTAACTTATTGTTGCCGGTAGCCAAAGCCTTGGGCCACAACTTGTATATCTTTAGAATTGGACTGATTATGAACTGGGCAATGAAGCACTGTTAAGATAAACTGGGGACATATTGCAATAATTATTCAGAAGTGAAGTACAAGATAATACTGTGTAATTTGACATAGAGATAGAAATTAATTGATGAGAAAATGTAACAAGGAAATGGGATTAATTGACAAATATTTGTCAGTCTGCATAGTCTAAATGAAGCACCAGCAAGATGTCTTTTGCGCCACAATCGCGTATAATATATATTCCTTTTTCCATACATATAATGCAAAACAATGACAAAATAAAATAGAGAGAAACAAAATGACAAAGTAAAGACAGTTTGTAGCAAATTACACAAGCATCGCGTTTCCCTACTTGAGAGAAGTCTCATTAATATACAATATTAATTTACACTTAAATAAACGGTAACAATATAGATACCATTTGTAAAGTCGGGTAAGTAAGCCCATCTTCAATCGTAGCCATTTACTTTTACGTCTTGTAATTAAAAAGTTAAGGCCTTCACGGTCGTTCGCCATTTAATAAATACTTAAACGTCATTATGGCTCTGTTATGCTTGCCTAGTAACAATAATTGTTTACTTAAGTATTCAGTTAGGTATTATAAAGACATAATCGTTCTTTAATTGAAAAATAAATACGTAATTGAGAGGGTTTCTCTTCTAGGCTGATCTTGTTTAAAATCTTTTTTATAATTGGCAGTTAATAATGTAGCAATTTTTTTTATTGCGAATATCCTTCTTTTTCTGTAGACCCATATTATGGGATGATTGGATTTAGATGCAACCTAATTGACTAAATATTGACTTATCTGTTGTTTAACCCCGTGGCTAAACCATAGCTACCATTTTTTTTGTGGAATGGGGCAAACAAGCATACACGTCACCTGATGGTAAGCGATCAGCGCCGCCAATGGCAACTCCAGATGACTCACAGGCGTGTTGCCGTCAAGTTACTAAATTGTATTGCTATGCTAAACCAAGATACAACATCCTAATACAAAGACCAGCTATAGAACAATACCTTGAAAGCAACTCTCCATTTAAAAAGTACGTGGCAACATTACCTCGTCACAAGATACCTTAGGAAACGAGTGAGAATCTTTGTGTCGTACTTTTATATCACACTTGAGGTTATTGAAGCTTGTAAGGTGGATATCGATTTTCAATATTTTGATAAGCGAGTGTTCGCCGGTGACAGAATAATGCGAGAATTCTTCATACAATGTAAAGTACGTGTACGGATGGGCAGAAACTAGGCATTGTTGTTTTACATTCGTACGCATACCGATACTTTAACGTACATAAATATGTATTTTTATTACTACGCACTAGTCCTAGGTTTTGTGTGAGTCGAATACGTTAAATTTTGAAGGTTCAAAAGATATTTTTTGTGCAAAAGAAATGTCTCAAAGTAGACATGTAATATGAATTTTGTCGGTGACAAAAATCTAAAAATTATCGTGACTCTTGAATTTTTCATTTTAAGCGTAGTTTTTTTTTAGGTTTTTTGTAATATTATTTAAAGTACCTTATATATTTATTATTCCAATCATGTACCGACTGATTTTTTCCTAAAATTTCTTCGCAACACACAAATCTTGTTTAAAGGACCTCTATTATACAGTGCCTGATTTATAATGTGTGTTAAATGTAGCGGAAAGTTTTAATTATTTCTACTTTGTATGAGTATGTATGAGATATGTTAATAACAATTGAATTAGACTTTGTACAGCAGGCCCTAAGCGTAAATATGTATAATGTCTAAAGGACCAAGTTCGATAATATTGGAATGCTTCGCCTATAAAAGAAGTGTAAAAGTACCAAGTTCCATACACAGAATCAGTTAAATATGAAACACAAGTTTTCACACACTTTGTTATAAACCTACTAAACGCAATGAGTCAAGACTGGCTTTAGGTCAAAGTCAGCAAGCGCATATGCTCTGTTTGGGCGTATTAACATTCCAAACGACCATTGGAAGATATAGATAATTTTTTTGTTTTAGTTCCTTAGGGGTATGAATTTACACCTTCATTATTTTTAAAACCGACTCACACTTGGCCATTTTCAGATTTTTTCCTTTACCTTGACCTAATGACCTACCTCCATGCCAAATTTCAAGTCAATACGCATTGGAAGTGGTCTAGGTTTTTGATGAGTGAGTCAGTCAGTGAGTGTATAGTAAAAATATTTTCTGACGTCAATATCTCAAGATCTACAATTACATTAATGAAATTTTGTATTTTAGACAGTAAGTAGATCTCGATAGATACTAGAAATTTCATATGCGTAATATGATTTTGAGTTATAGGTGGGTCGAACTTGGCCCGAAATGGTTCGTGTAATATAACCCACGGCCGGTGTGTCGGTTTTTTTGCTCGAACTTGGCGGACACACTGCCGTGTGTCTAGATAATGTCTAAAACCAACTTCTGCAGTGTAAAATAACATACAAAATAAAATATGAAACACAAGAAACGTTTCAAATGCAGACTGGCTTTAGCAAAGTCAGCAAGCGCATATGCTCTGTTTGGGCGTATTAACATTCCAAACCCATTCGCCATATGATTGTTCAGCACCGAAATGTTCCACAGATTCAATATGGCGCATAAAATGAACTCAACCGTTTTATTTTATACCGCTTTCAATGAAACACAGAATGATTGAAATGAAAATAGTAATTTGAATAATGTGCGGTCCTTTTACGATAGGTATTTATACCACGTATTATTATAATATGTATATTTAAAGATAATATTGTGTGTATTTCATAGAGACGATTAATATTATTTGAAACTCTTGGTTTGAGTGACCCCTAAAACAGATTGCTAGGATTTCGTTCGTTTGTTTTAGAATTTTAAGAACACCCAAAGGAAAAAAATAACTTTGTAATTTTCTAACAAAACGAAACATGAAATTTTATTCTAGTAGAAGAACTGTGGATACTTTCGTCAATTTTCCATAGAAAAATTATTTATATACCAGAAGTAGAATACCAATTTCATATATAGACATATCCATCGAAATTCACGAAGGCGGGTCAACGCGACATTTTTAGTAAAGCAAACAGCATCCTAAATAAATAAATAGCTCACATTAAATCTAGGAAAGATGTTTGTAAATGTTTATACTTACATTCTTATGAAAACAACCTGTTTGTTTGTTTACATAACTGTTATGTTTGGGAATACTATGGCTTGTTTGTTATTTTTTTATTCTTATATTTACTGACTTTTTACACGTGTCTCTGTATGATAGTCGTATGAAGAGTATTCAGTGTTTTATTTTAGCTATGTCGTAATTTGTTTTTATGTTTACAAATGCGAAAGTTGGTTTGTTACCTCTTTACGCTTTATCTGCTAAACTAATCTTCTTCTAATTTTGCAAACATATAGTCGAAAGTATGCAAAAGGACATAGACTATATTAATACAGATAGAACTGTAGATCAAAGCTAGTTTTTAATATCATCATCATCTCATGATCAAAATTATTTGTCAGTGGTGTCTGAATAATATTAGAAAGTACATATATAACTCGGAAAAAGTCACATTAGAACTTGCCGTTGGTAAGTTTCCCCTGCAGTCTCATGCACGACAAGTCTAAGTCTTGAACCTCAGGCCACTATGACGCTTTAAATACCAATTAGAAAAAATACCAAATCCTTTATACATACTTATACAGACCTAGATATAGGTATCTATCAGTCTATTTCTCTGTATAACACTACAAAGGTAATTCGGTATATCCATACACATACATTATGTGGATATCACACCGTTAGTTTCCAGACACAATGATTCTATTGTCCGCAAAGCTAACAAGCTGACTACGCAATTACACAGGTCATCCTATTGGCGACCAGTAATTAATTCTCAATCCTCATATACAGTTTGCAATCAATGTTGAGCTGAATTACCCTGTAAACAACTGCTCTATACCTAAAACTAGATACATACACATGCATAACGTCACGCCTTTTATCCCCGAAGCGGTAGGCAGAGGTGCACATTATGGCACGTAATGCCGCTATACAATATATACCCACTTTTCACAATTTGTGTCACAAGTCCCAAGTAATAGGGGGTGAACCTATAGCCATATACTGGGCACAATTACTCCTTGTAACTACTGAGATTTTTTTGATAATCTGAAAAAGCCCAGTTAATCTGATCTAAAAATCGAGACCCATTGTCCGGCAGTCGTAATTGCGACCACTCGACCAAGCAGGCAGTCTAGTCTAAATACAGTAAGAATAAACTGGAAACAGAGACTTGTGTAGAATGATACCTATGTGATGGTATTTATAATGATTGTACCTATAATAATATAATTAAATGCCGGCAAATTATTGCCTGCTTTTCGTAAAAGGAAGGAAAAAAGTTTGCAAATTATATTTAACTTTATATTAGATGTAGCTGATTCGCCCACGTGATTAAAGGAAAAAATAGCCTTCTAAAATTAGTTTCCTGTCGTTCTTCAAACTCCTGTGTCCCAGTTATAAGAATTAAAATCGCTCGTTCCAAGAGGAAGACAAACAAGTGCTCGTTTCTTTTTATAATATTATAAGTAAGGACTAATAAAAAAGGTTGATTCAAAATACGACAACCTAAAACTGATGCAATATTACAGACAGAGGTTTTGATACCGCTATACATTGTACACCCACTTTTCACCATTTGCAGTATAAGTCCGATGTAATAAGGGGAGAGCTCTTTGCCATATGCAATATTTTGAATAATTATCCATATCTGGTTAATTAAAGTATTGAATTCCAACCACTAACTGATTTATATTTCGACTATTGTTAAACATAACACCCGCTTTTCGCTATACACCACATCACTACTTTCATATACTCAATCTGACCAATCCGGTAAAACCACATCGAGCAAAAACGTACAGGGTACATCATAAATATAATATTTACTAGCGCATTGCTAGTAACAGGTGCCTGGTACCCTCAAGGGTAAGGTGTCGACCTAATAACGGGTGGACACAAAAACCCTTACTGGACCCGTAACCACTAGTCGACAACTCCCACAAAAAGTTTCATGTATGTTCAAAGGGCCATTCGAAACTGTTTCTTACCCATTAGTGGTACACCAAAGGAAGGTATTCGGTCAGTGATGGATCGTTCTATTCTGGACTTTGTGTATAAAAAAACTAAGTCCTGTATTGTATGTTTAATGTGCATTGCAGCAAAAACTGTTTACGTTGACGCACAGTTCATTGTGCACCCTTATCTAAGGTATTTTGGTTTTGTAATGCGGTGGTCACATTATGGACAATAATGCAAAAACGACCCAAAAAGTCTAATTTCATGATTTTATATGAACATGTCAAAATATATGGAAAAGATAAAATAAAAATAATATACGTTAAAACAAACAGAATTCCATATTTAAAGTTAATGAGACAATACGTTCGTAATTTGAATTCACATCATAAACTTAGATCATATTTCAAATTAGGAAACTTCGGTGTTCTTAAAATAAAAAGTAGGCGGTACAGCCAGCTGTTTACGGTCCCACGCAATTCGTTCAAATACGTCATACCATAAACAATTAGAGCAATTTGGTCATAATAAACTCTAGCGCTCATTTTTTTCTAATTATTCATTACTATGAATTATTATATTATACAGTACAATGACGCAAAGATTACTTCTGGAAATTTTGAACCATGCTTACGTAGATACGTTTTCTTAATTGCTATTGAAGTTTTGAAATCGGCTGTCTTAGATGAAATATGTAGATACTCGTAACTTTCAATATTTAGGTTTTAATACACAAAAATGAAAGATGAATAAGACACAATACAATATATTGTTGGGTCTCAAAAAATTCTACATACATATTTGTTTAATGATCATAAATGCATCTATTGAATTAAAATCGATTCGATCGTCTGTTAAATTCGACTAAAACCATAAAATACCAAAGTGTACCAAAATTCTTAAATTCTCATTATCTAGAAAGTAGAAACAATATCTATTTCACACACATTATTTTATTCCACTTAAAAGTTTTCAACTCTTTAAAAACTTCAACAAAATAGTTTACACTTGACTATGAAACGCGATACACAATTAAAAAACAAAAAAAAATCCTAAACTTTATTTACTAATGCATAACATATGAATGAATTATACGCTTCAAACAGACCAAACCTGTTTCATAACCGTGGGAATATAACCAAGATATAAATAAATATGTAAACAGTCAAGAGAAATGTCAAAGGATGCGAGGTAAACCGTGCGTAGGCCATTCTAGTCATAGATATTTAGGTATAGTGTACACTGTAGGATGTAGGAAGTCAGTTCCAAGCTTTATGAACAGTATTTGTAGGTGTCGTTATGGTTACCCACCCCTGTATAACATTTAGTCTTGTAAGAATAAAAAAAAATCTATCGCCAAAATTCTTGACTTTCGATGATGTACTCAAGTACCTACTTGACTTTTTTCTTTCCCTAAGCATGTAACATATGGCGACAATATGCATATCTTAGTTGACCTGCCGAAACTTTACAGATATACTCAAAAGTTCAACCGAAAAATAACAATCCCAACAAAGCCGACCCGTGTTGCGTAAAAAACACAGGTACCTACAAAACATAACAAAACAACGTCTTAACTTATTCATTATACTTACAAGTTTCAGCTATTTACATCATACTACCGACTAATTTTATTTACAAAGTAACATCGATAAAATTAAATACTTTCCGCCCAGTGAACCTTCACAAATTTAATTTAAAAAGATTTATTAACGAAAATCTTTTATCAATAAATAACTTCTTCAAAGTGAAATTAATAAGAAAATTGGGGTCAAAGGAATATTCGACGGTAACAATCATTAAGGTTTCCAGCCAATTTTGTGAGCACGCATAATCCAAATAACATAAAAATGTCTTTGAAAATAAAACTTCACTAAAATTCACGGATGTATCGAAAGAGGCCGTACTGCGGCATCGCGGGAGAGCGCACGACCACCCCTTAGCAAGGGCGCGAAGCTACTGAACTGACGCAGACGGACACGCCGGAGGACGACGACAGTGTAAGCTAGTGTGCACCCCCATCCCTCTACCCCGACACCTCATTCCAAAAAATGCACACATTAAAGAGAAAAAAGCTCAGTAAGGAATGTGAAGTGTTGCACGTTCATAATTACTTGTGCCTTAGATTTGACTCTTTGTTTATGTACGGTTGTAAACGAGGCCGCGAGCCAGAATGCGCTACCTGTATTGTTCCGTGGCACTTGTTGGAATTCATTTATCTACCACCCCCGTAATTATCTTCCGTGTTCTTAGTATTTCGAGTTGCGAGCTCCGAGATAATTAAATGTTGTTCATCATAACTAAGCCGACACTGAACCACATGCTCCTTGTTCACGTACACGTCCAAAGTTGTGGTTGTTGCAGCTGACAGTTCGGTCGAGGATACAGACCTTGCGTTCAATATTTCGTATCAAATATTTACTTTGCCGTCAAACAGTTAACCGAAATACCCACATACAATCTCGCGTATCGTTTCAATTTGAGATAAAAACAATCGACAAACGTTTGTTCCACTAAAAGGTTTTTTCACTGAATCCATTAACTATTTCTAAGGAATATAACTATTTTAGAATTACCTCAAAAATGCATTTTCAATGAGCGTCTCGGTTTCCAATAAAATTCTCCGGTGTTCGTCCGACTGCTGCCTGTAGGCGTTCACTCAACTTCGCACTGAATACTGAATTCATATGACGCTGAATCGGCAAGATATGAGAAAGGAAAGGAAGTTTTGGTTGCTGTTTGAATAATATCAACCGTCAGAGTTGTTGGAATTTGTTTGTCATTTTTCCGCCAACGACAGGTTTGGTCAAGGCATCGAGTGATACGACACCAACCTTTTATCAATCATAACAGACAGAATGTGCTATAAAATAAACTCATTAAGTAATGGCCGACGGACGACAATGACCCAAGTAATTGAAATCGTAATCAGAAGATAAAAGCATGAAATTAAATTACAGTGTGTCAGTATGTCTGACCGTCGTCCAAAAATAAAAATAATTACGTATTTGCGAGTTGACGTTGAAACGGAGCGAATTCATCGGAGACCGCCAATCTAGAGGTGTCCCACTTTGTGCAAGCTTTGAATGGAAGAGTGGCGAGCGACGAGAGTCCACACCTGGCCGTAAATCAGATACGTCGGCCACAAAAGAGCCGAATAACAACCGTAACTTCTCAAAGAGAAGGTCTAAAATAACTAAGATAACTTTGGACTTTGTATCTTTCATACGGTCGAGAATGTGCTATTGAGAAAAGGGCGCTCCCAGATAAGAGCTTTATCGATGCATAAAATATGTTATTATGAAGTTGGCCGGCCGCCTCTCTAAGACGTCCACGCCGCCCAAAAAGAAGTATGTTGCCTTTATTCATTGAGGAATTTGTGGTATCTCTTTATTTGCACCTGTCGTAAATTTGCGACCTTCTCCCGGAATATTTATGTGACAGATCGCGTGAGTGCTTTACATCAACATGCCTAGCGGGATTCGTTTTACTGTTATCGTTAAAAATTATTTTGATAACATTGTATGAATAAGTTAAGCTTACCTACTTTGAAGTGTATGGTTTTAGAATTCAAAATTTTGTGAAATAACGCAATAAAAATTAGCGTAAAGGTGTGGTAAGTACACATAAATTAAACTGAAGCGGGTTTTAACGATTCTAAATGTTAAAGGTGATCTGCCAATAAATTAAAAATAAATCAGGCCGAAACTTCCCAGAAGGTGTAGGTACGAAAGCTTAGAATAGAAATATTTACATAAATTATAATGTTTTTCACACAGTTAAAACATACAGAGTTTTATACGAACGAAAATAAACATTGAGTTTAATGTATAATTAACGAAATAATTTTAAGGTCACTAACATTACACCGTGTTTCACAAAGTTTTTAGCCCAGTGCCTTTTAAGTATACCTAATATCCTCAAACACGTCTAATATAGGGGCTAAAACATACTTAATCACTCATTGTGGAATACATGATACATAAGTATAATACATAGTAGACGCAAATCCATGACCATGTATTTAACCTAAAATACGTAACTTAAGCAGTCTAAGAACCACTCTAAAATGCACTTTAAGACGAAAAGTTCAAATACAGGGCAAAGGTAAGTTGAGAAATGGAATTTATAATTGCTTCATAGTTCGGAAGCTCGTCACAAGTACAGTATTCATGTCAGTCTACCACCTGGCACAGCGCCAAGAATGTGGGGTATCACTGTACTTAGATAATACAGGTACTAGAGTATTAGGATTGTTTGTTATAGAGCTAGTTGGTTATGACGACTCGAGATAAGTATCTATCTATGAATTTTTGGTTAATGAATGTAATTAATGAAGAGGTTGGATCTAAGACGGCGTTACAATGTTTCAAATTTTGTGAGAACGACTCAAATGTCACATTTTCATCGCCAATTAAAAGCCCCTCAGCATATTCATTGATTCACCCTAAAATGAATTCGAATTAAACATAAATAACAGTCAATAAAATTAATTTAACATAAACATTAATTCTTTGATCGCATCAAATCATCATCTTTGAAATCTTTCTAACATAACGCGTATATTTACATTTACACAACATGTTGACACAGGGATAATTCGTCGCCGTCAAAAGGGCGCAGGCAATGTCGTGAAAATGTAAAGATCAGGCTCGTTCCCTAATGACCTACAAACATGGGGATATCACACACGATTTACGAACAACGATTTACGAAGGGACCTTTTACCAGCTACGACCCCTAATTGATAACGGATAGGCGTAGATAAGACGAGGTATCCCCAACACCGGACAACTGACGCAGCTCAAGCAAATGAAGCTTAGCTTTCTCCTAAAGTTATTAGCACGAAGGAGGTAAGTGTGATATATTTTAATTGATTTCGGCTATATGGCTACCTGGCATAATAACCTTAATTTATTACCTAGGTTAATAATGGACTTACTCAAGCGAACATGTTTCAGGTAAAGGTGAAAGGTAGCCTACACAAGAACTTGTAAGATACAGATTTCCACGAAGTAGACTGAGAGTACCTACTACTACTATAACGAAGTAACCTAAGGGTAAAACATTTTAAACGTTTCCAAAATTAACTCGAGGTCGACCCCATAACAACGTTACATTAAAATTATGTAAACGAAGTTCAAAAAAGTTTTCATCTATAAAATTACACTCAAATACAAACGGTGCCCTTAGTAAGTGAAGCGTTCCTTTATTTTCTCATACATTTCGCGTTTTAAACCTTTTAGAACACTCTTCAGAGGTATAACATTAAATACTAATAGAATTAAATGAAGCGAGCCTTCGGAATTGGTTACAAATAGCGTTTTAAAGTTCGATAAAAATGTAAATGTTCAGTAATGTAGAAACAATGTAAGAAAAGTGAGAAAGATGTAATAAAAATCAATAAATAGTGATCACAATAAACGTTAGTCTTTGACCCCTGACGAGATAATGGGAAGGCATTGACTTCCCGCGTCACATTCCTATGATTCCCTATAATTTTTATATTGCCAATGGCGTAATAATTTTGAAATAATAGTCCATTCGCATTCCAGAAGTTGATAGGTTTCTAACTATTATTTGTAAATTGACCCACAAATGTGTTAGTTTCTACCATCAATCTTCTAAATAATTACGTTTGCAGACAAGTTCAAAACTTTTTTTTTAGGTGGCAGAAACTAAAGCTCACACAACCACGCACATTAGTTCGGCTCCGCCTTCGATGACCCTCAAGTGTTTCCTTTGCCTTTTTTTCTTCAAAAAGATAATGAGACGGTTTTTGAAAGAAAAAAATAGCACCCGACGGGAGAGCGTTATTGTATCGCCGAATTCATCTTTGACGCTCGACCATTCAAAAGTGGCAAGTCTGTGAGACTGTATTGTGTAAGTATAGTGGTTTTATTTCCTTTGGAAACAAAAACAATGCGTTCAAACTTAATGGAGTACTTCACTAAACAATACTAAATATTTTTGTCAAAAATTCATAGTTTCCTATCAATGGGGGGAAGTTAAACTGACAGGTCAAAGATTGCAGTTGACTGTGACTTATTTGACAGACACAATCTTGATAGAGAAAACAAACCCCATAGGGCAATATCATCATTTATTTCCTTCGCAAACCAAATAATTGTTGTGAAAATGACATGTCCCGTTTCCTTAGAATGTTTTGTTCTATATTTGGCATTCCAAATAAAAGATTCTGCAAATATTACACAGGATAGCAAACAACTTCTAATCAAGTATCTAAATATCAAACAACGTTGATATACATTACAAAATTGGTAGAAAAAACATATTCATAAAGTTGGTATGATATTATACGATTGGTACTGAGAATTTCAGTCAAAAATAGCCCTTTTTAAATCTAAAAATACACAGTAAACTTTAGCCTTCTTACACGTCATTCCTCAAAAGAAACTATCGAACCAAAAAACAGGTAATACATAACAGTACTTGAGTAGGAATCTTCTATGGAATGTGGGGAATTGTTAGCAGTTACTTTGGTCCTTGACATACATCCCTTATCAAACAAGTTTATGGAGAGGAGGGGTCGTATCTACTACTTACAGGATTCGATAACATGGTGCACTCCGGTTTAAAAGGATTTCAAGTATTCTGACCGTAAATAGTTTACTCAAACGTTTCTGCCGACAACAGATGTAGAAAATTTACATTTTAGGCGACAGATATAAGAAGCTATTTGTATTTATTGTAATGCACTGAGATTGTTACCTCGGACAGTATTACCTACGTTTAGATAGATTTAATGTGACAACAAAAAGAAATTAAGAGAGTTTTGGAAAGTAATCTTTAGCACGTGGCTGAATGAGAAGGGCAAAGCCATTAATAATAATAATTAGTTGTTTTAATTAAGTACACGAACAGTTTCATAAAGAAATGTGTCTAAACAATGAACATCTGGCCTAACACGGCAGCATAAACATTAAGATTAATCACAAAGATTTCTTACTTACGAACGTAAACAATTCTAATCTACCCTAAGTCTTTAATTTATATCGTTAACCCGAAACTGGAAGAAGCATACACGCAAAACACATACAAAACATCAACCACGCCAGTTTAAATGCCCATTTGGATGGAATTTTAATTCCGTCATACATGCCTTTGTATGGATTGACAGCAAGCCGGGGAATTTCACGCCCCCTCCTAATTTATACTTCCTCGTTCCTTCTTTGAAAGGCTCGCTAAGCCGACCGACTATTCAGGCTAACGTGTTTTGTTTAACCAACCATTATTTGTGGCCAAAAGAAATTCATGTTTTGGACAAGCTTTAAAAGGGAAAGTTCAAATATGGTTAACTTACATTATTGTTCATACATTGTACAAAATCAGATACAATTCTATATTCTGTCTAACTAAGTTGATTACAGATCTCCGAGAAACTATAATTTTCGTGAACTGAATATCGAATCAAATGAGCTCAGTTTCAATCCCAATAAATAAATAAACAAGTAAGATTGAGATGTAGAAGGAAAAATCATAGTAATACAATCAAAACATACGATGGGTTTGCCTGAAACCTTGTAAAACATACGAGAATAGGGATGTATGGATGTAATAGTATCTGTTTATCGAAACCTTTATCTATATGTTGTTTATTGAACTTCCCAATTGAAACAACCCTGTATGTATGAGCCAAATACTGAAACAATGGCTGCCCTACATTTTAATACGATTACACATTTCGCGTTTCCTCATAACTTCTGTTTGTTCAACTCTTGACTTTATAAACATCAATATTATAAAATAAAACAAGTCTAAATAGTATGATGATAAATAAATTTTAGATTAAACGTACATTCTCGTGGGATTAAAGTCGGACCGGCTCGCATGAACAGTACCTACAGCTGCGGTTAATTTAATGTCGCTATTCGGACTCCGGTATGCTTTATGAGCATAAAGTGAGAGATAATAAAACATTCCGGCTCCCACAAACTCGTGTCGGATGTTTCAGATATTTATTTAATACTATCTTTTGTAAATATGCATCCGTCGTTTAAATCTCTTTTATTTTTCCCTACGAATAAATGCTGTGTCCGAACGCCCGCGCCATTTATTCCGTACGAGTGAATCATTAATGTGTATAAATGTACGTTTTATGTGTATAATGGAATAAATTCGTAGTTCGCCCGGATGGGTATCGAACTTGTGTTTATCACGGTATTAGTGCTTCCTAAACCACTATTAAAATGTCATTAGAACGCCATTTTCGTTGTTATCGAGAAGCGTCTCATGTTTAATGTTACCAACAAGAAATATATTAAAATATACACATGAGTGTTACTAATTACGTGACTTATGTACTAAATAATGGAACAAAATGAAACAAACATATTAATAACTGAAAAAAATACAAGTTCTATGGTACACATTACGAAACCCATCTCATCTTTTATGTGCAATCGTCCAAGACACGTTTAATATTGACCAAACATCTTCTTATTCTAAACCTACGTATATATTAGTACTGCACACGATACTGATTAGGTGCAACATGTTCTCGGAGCAAACTGTACATGTTTGAATTACTGATGAAGGCAACGTAACCCGAGAGCACCATCAAATGACTATTTGCGTATCTAAACGTTGTAATCGTTAATGAACATGTCTGTTTACATTTGCACCAGTATTATGTCAATTTAAACATCAAATGCCATGTACTAATACGAACATTACATTAACATAATGTTTGAGGTAGAGGTGAACGTTTGAACAGTGCATGTTCACGTACATTTATCCAAAGAAACAAATTAATTAAGTGACATAAAATGTTTGCGAATCCATAAATAAATTTGGATAACACAAGCCATGAATGAGAATTCTCAAATTGAAAAATCTTCGGAAAATTTACGTTAAACGTTACATTTAGATTCAACGTTGTAATCTCAAAATATATTCGTCTCTCAAGTTTAAGTATTCCGCTAGCAATATAAAGAATCTTACAATAATTTATCCAATGTTGCATAGTTTTATGTTACTTTACGTATAGGAATGTATCAGCCAAAGTCATCCCAAAGTAATCCACTGATGAGATGCTCGACTCGGGTATTGCACAGACTAAACCAAAGAGGTAATCTCAATAAATACGCGACCAGTTCACATCAAAATCATCTGCAAGTACCGTGAGAATGACACAAGAGACCATCTTTATGCAAATTCAAATCTAAGTAAGCATCAATTTCAACTTAATGATTGTAATTTTCATCGACTCATCGAGTTCATTGAAAGAACCTAATGTCCTTCTCAACGATACAAATGCGAATATAAACTCCCATCAAATTTTACATCCACGTCTTTATTCAGATACCCTTTTATTCTCAAATAAATATAAAACCGAAGAAAACAAGTTTACGCTAGAAATGTTCTGTCCTACAAATATTTGTACGGAGCCGTCTGAAATACTCGTATAACAGTAGGTACGCGTGATTGCTAAGACACAACATTAGGGCGCGGCTACATTTACATATATGAATAAGTCAGGCACACAAGAGCTCCCTTTAACGCGCAGCCAGTGTGCTCCCGGCCTCAAATCTCGTATGACCATTTCCTGATATAAGTAAGCTCTCGGCTGAGGGCTACATCGGTGAATTTTTCTCATTTCTGTTGTAGGGTTAGATATATACAGTAGCACGACGGATGTCAACGCTTTTTATTTGCGTGTGATAAAAGCCATAGAGGGTTGTGTGATGTTTTTTGTTTGTATATTACGCTAAATCACTGAGCGTCGCCGAGTCTTCAGTTTAAAAGAAAGTAACATTGCTTTATTCTTCTAAGTTGTTCAATACTAAGGTTAAAATGCTAATAAACTAAGGGTGATCATTTTGCACATGCTCCAATGAAAAATAAATAACCCTGAACTGTTGTATTAAGCCTTCAATATATCTTCTTATACGGGGCTTAAAGTAATCTTGGCTAAGTGTGATATATTATTTCGAAAACAAACTCGTACGCATCTCAAGGCTCAAAGCTTCGAAGTAAATCCTCCCGAAGAAAAGAGAACAAGACTTTACCATTGGTTGATAAGGCAGCTTTTTGTTGGTTTTTCGACTATACAATATAAAGTTTTAGTACGTTTTTAGTATAATAGAATTTGGGATAAGTTAGCTCCATTGGTGTAATGGTAGGGTCGGTTTTTAAATCAGACCTATTCTAAGGTTAGGAGTAAAGTTAATGGATTTGTTTGCAGGGATTTCATAAATGGATTGATGGCGGAAATGGACTGGTCAATAGACTTAGCGAATTTTCATTATTCGACCTTAAACCTATTATTTTAAAGACTTCTAAGTTTTCAGTGAATCTAGATTAGTTGCCAAGTTTTTCTATTCCACTGGATTTTTTTAACAATGAACGGATACTAGAGTGAACGTTTAAACCTAATTAAAAAGCACATTTCTACGTCCTCGTGTGCCACGGCTGGTAATAGCCAGTGTCCCTAGAGACCGGACCGAGCTGACTTGACTTAGTCTCTATTACCTCCGTAATACTTTTATAATGAACTTCTGTGGTCCACTTTAAGACAATATTGTAAGGAATTGTAAGGAATAAAAGAATACAATGTCGTCTTTTGTCTTTCAATCTGAAATTGAAAGAGATATAATGTAGCAGGATATTAAAGTTTATATTTTAACATTTGGTACCATTCGTTTGGTCAATTTTAATAAATACGTACCTTCTCAATGAATTGATTAAACGTTATTACATTCATATCACATTAGCTCTATTTCTATTACGATTGGTGAAGAATAAAGTTCAATTCAGAATCACATAAAACGACAAACAAGTCAAATCCAGAAATAAGTCGATATTCCAAAACGCTTACAAAGACAGTTTCTATTGATAGAAACGTCTTATTTCTATCAATAGAAACATAATATGTCTATTCTATTAATAGAACCATTGAACTGACCCTCAATAATTTAAGGAACATATTCCGCCATTTTTATTTTTATTTTCTTTCACATGCTATTACATGTTGTCTAGTAAAACAACGCTGACTACGTTGAATTTAAATCAGCACTTTCCATTTTATATCCTCCATTCTCGACTAGTTTTATGAATGGAGACTTTGCACAGAAACGACTGGATTAAGGGCGTAAACTAAATAGGGATTTGGTTCTTTTGAATATGTAAATAATGTTGCATTTCCTTTGAAGTTATGTATAAATTTGTTAAATTAAGTTGACGTAGGTCTGTTTGTACTGTATACGTAAGAGCATTCGATTTCAAATGACTTCCACAATTTTCTGTTACAATAAATATTGTATGATGAAAGCACAATAAACTAAAGCAATTCATACTTTAGTAACATTAAACTGTTGAGAACAATTAATTACACAATAGTTTCAATGCAACAGAGACATTAACTCGACATAACGTGTTTGTCATTAAATCCTGACGCTATCATTGTAAACGTAGCATTTACTTTGGACTTATTGCGTTACCTGCGTGCAGTAAAACGTTTTATAGCTAAAATAACGACCTCCTTGAGCACCCTTTACTATTTATCTCAAGTACTATACGTCAGATCGTATATGGTCGTATATCAACGTCACCTAAAACAATAAATCAGTAATTAATTCAACAGATGTGCGCCTTTAAGAATAGTGTTTGAATTAAACTAATCATATTTCATGCGAAATTAAACCTTACTTTCATACGTATAAATAAACTAAATATAAATAGTAATTTAACATGTTATAAAGTTTAGATTTAGAGATCAAACGGTGAATAAAAAGCTATTAAAACCTAATTAATGAAAGCCAAACAAACACATTCGTGGAAACTTCAAACTTCGATAAATGTCGTGTCCGTAATGAATCTAAAGGCATCTTATTTATTTTTATAGCATACAATAATAATAGACACATCAACATCTGTTCGAAGTTAGCTTGAAAAATGTCATTCTTAACGTGAGTACGATCAAAGGCGAAGAGCGAAATTTCAGGCCATAAATATGAATAACTCGGAGGAAACTTCACATGCGAAGATTCACAAAATATGCGAATGTGTCGCGTTTTCAAACAAATTTATATCATGGCTCCTTGTACTTTGAGCAATATTTATAACGGCTCATTCTTCTTCATATAGAGCAGCACTATATTACCAAATAATTTATTATGAACTGAAATGGCAATTCTTGAAACTTGTGCGTAACATCTGACTGCTTCTATTTCTTTAGAGGTCTTTCTTTGACTAGACGTCATAATAAAAGCGAAATCATTATTGACAGAGAGTTAAAACAAGGAGTTTCTGTTTAGATCAGTGGCAGATCAGACAAAATACTATTGACCAAACCTTTCATTACTTTAATTTCATAACTGAATAAAACCTTATCCTGTTTCATTTAATGTGCATTTCTGCTTACCCAGAATAAAAGACGAGATATAGCACCATGCATAACAAGGCCAAACATTTGTACAAACACGATTAAAACCCAGCGAATATGTATGAGGTGACTTATAGATGACGGGGCGGGAGTGCCATGGATCGTAATGGATTCGAATGGCCTGCCTACCCTGTTTATACAAACCGTACGTAAATATGTACACAGCGCTAATTGAACCTGTGTTTTATGTGGACTATCTTTAACCTACATCTTTGATAGCATTTACATACAGTATGCATAAATCCACGCCTCTCTGGGCAGTGGGTGGAAAAATCCGACGCGTCACCTATTACAACCTATTTATTTAGTTTCTATTACGTTCATTAATTAGATTTACAAGTAGGTATCTATGACGATTAAGAGTAGTACTCTGCATCTAACCACATGCCGGCCTCATCTAGTTATTTAAGATATTGACGTGTAAAAGAGTAACCTATTTGCAAAAATAAATATCATTTATCTAGCCTTTTTCTAGTATTTCACAAATATAATGAGTAAATGGCATCATTAACCATATATTAAGGGTGTGCAAAAATAATATGTGATCATTGGTTGGCATAAGGGTGTGTATAAAAAAAAAGTGAAAATGAATGGATGCAGTGACATTTTCCTGGTCGCGGCAATGATGTGTCAATGTCATAGCCACTGATAGTGAGTGACGGAAAATGTGTGACAAGTGGTGTGTGGTGTGACCTTTAGTAAATACCAAGCGATGTGTTTAATATTTTTTTAATATAATTTTATCAATTGTATTGAATTCAATAATAATGAGGAATACAAAATGATATGAAAATATTTTTATTTCAATATTTGGTATACCTAATACTTGTAAAAGAGGAAAATGTCTCATCTAGCAAAATCAATTAAAATTTCATTAACGTTAAATTTAAAAAAAAGTTAAGATCGCGGAAATAGAAATACACCGAATCCGTACGTATAAGACACAAGGAAATTAACGATCTTTTCTCAGTAGTCTGAGAAAATATCGTTAATTTCCTTGTGTCTTAAAACTTTGATCATTAGTCAAATTATATTTTTATAAGACCTCAACCTCGACAACGCTTATTTGTCCTGACTTGAACATTCACTCAATATATAGAAGTGTCCTTTCTAAAAAAATACCATGTATCTTTTAAAACTCTCATGATTTAAATCTCCTAGAGCTCTAATATCGCTCTTTACCTAACTCTCCACAACCCACACTAATTTACAAAATCTAATACAATTTCAACACATGCAAAGCCAAAGGCTGTCCAATTCATAAAGCCAGTTCAAATGCACCGGGACCCACTAATTTAGCCGTCTGAAATCGCACTCAGTGCATCCCCTAAGGAAATACCGTAAGTGACACTATCCAAGTTGTCATTTTATGAGGGAATTAGTTTACTGGTAGCCAGCGTTTAATTAAGTTTAGTGGCTTATTCCTGTGAGCATTCAGAATTGATAAGTCCTTGGTGATATGATTTAGGAGACCACGGAGATGGGTAAATTGTTAGAATTATTACTGGCACGTGTGTTTGTTTATACATTTATAATGGTTTTGGTGTTTTAAAATAAGTTATCTAATAATTTTATTACGAATATTAGTATCAAAACCTGATTGTAAGCATTCGCGGGGTAATTATCCGATAACCTCCCTCATACAACGAAACACAACGTAAGCGTTGTTTCACATCGGTTTTCTGTGAGGCCGTGGTATCACTCCGGTCGAGCCGGCACATTCCTGCCAAAGCATGGCTCTCCCATACTTAAGTGTGGGACATATGTTCAACTCCTACACTAAATAAAAATATTAGAACATACATTTGTTTTCTTTTACATATTTACATCTTATATCTACGCAATATTCTACATACGCCCCATAAAATACGAACCTCAATTCCTTACACGTTCGTTCACAAAAACAGATTACAGCGTTTCCAGGAAAAGCGTATAAAACAATAGTTGTGTTACCATAACATTGACTACAGGAGTACACATGTGGGTTTCCTTTAAGCTACCTCATTTTCCTTCAACCTAAAGGTATCCATACACTGTTGAGTAAAGGTCTCTTTTCGATTGCACCCTTTTTTGTCCAAGTCTTTTGCTGTTAACATCCACCTCTTTTCTGCGACCCTGATGATGTCCTCAGCCTCCCCTACCATTTAATCATGTTAATCTATGTTTCTGTAACCAGTTCTTGGTATACATATACCATCCAAACAACAACTAAGAAGCGTCTTCAAGCCCCTTAGAAACAGAGTTTCTGCGAACCAAAAAGTACCCAGAAACCACAAGAAACCCCACTTTCAAAGGAATTTCTTGATAAACGACGAGTAATTTAATTACGACGTTAGGTACTATCATTAATGATAATATATTGTAGAACTTATGTACGTTATTAATAATTAATTATTTCTCGATAAACATTCCAGTTGTAGTATACAATGAAATTAATTTTCATTCAATTTGGTATACACAAGAACGTATTCTATACATAATTATATTTACTACATAGTTTTATGAAAATTACGCTAGTATTTTATTCTTTATTATTTACCTACTGATGTTATTAAAGTATGATAATAATCACAAAGTTATGTATTAAATTACACTGCATTGGAGTCTGAAATTATTCATTGAGTTTGCTGCTTTAACTAATTTGATAGGATGATAAAGAATTATTTGTTACATAAGGAATTAAAACTGAAGATACGTAGATATTATGGAATCCGCCTTGAATAAGCATGGCGATAGAATGACTGTATTTTTCGTGGCAATGGCGATGAACATAAAAATATCCAAAACATTAATTTTAATATTTACACTCTGAAACAAAACAATGTTTACCATGTATTTAGTTCCAGAGTCTTCTCTATCTTAAAGCATTATCATCACGTTTCGTTATTCTCAAATAATCACGTTTTGCTAAGTCGGTCACCGAATGGTTTTCTCTCAATATAAACACAGCTAAAGCGTGTTTCAATATAAAAGCATTATATACTTATTTTTAGTACAAGAGTGGGCGGTACTGCACAAAATTTTCACTTTTAACTGAGAAACGAATTAATAATACTACTCGTATTTGGGATTAAAACTGTACTTTCCTGCAATAGCTAGTAGATGTTTATAACTTCATTATCAAGTTTATCAGTTTAGGAGTCGAATTCTCTACAAAAGTCTAATAGCAAAAATTATTTATTTCAAATATACTGAGAAGACACTTTTGAACGTCAAAGCAAATATATAAAAAAGAAATAATGTCCGTCTGTCGGTCAGTACTCTAGTAACAGTCCAATCTACACACCTTGTACTCTAGGTAGGTCAAGATATAGATATAATACAAGTTGCACTTCAAACTATCAAATAATTAATAATGATGCCTACTTGGGTGTGTCAGCGCTAATGAGCAGATAAATATGACCGAACTACAGTATCCAAAACGACTATAGAACCAAACCATAAAACATGTAACAAATGAAAACCTAACCTTACACAAGAAGATAAATAAAACCCCTAACTATACGAGACAAGATCAATCCAAGCGTCAAATATACAATTTTGGTAAAGGAAAAGAGATACAGTCACCGCAAATATACTCCTATATACCAACAAATGTACTATTTTCCTCGATAGTTCCTTCATGATAGTGTGAGGGGTAATCTTTGTGATTTACACGTCACATTGAACTGCCAGGGAGTGAGGGCTCGATTGATTGCCGTATGTTTGACTACAATCGCATCTCGTTTAGATAGATGACGGTTGACGAACGGTGATCGAACGTTCTGCCTTTATAGACCCTTTTGCTGATCGTCCAAATATGAAGCGTTTGGCGTTTGTTATGTAGAGCTTATGAATGAATTTTGGTGGTGACATTTTTTGTGTTTTTCAGTTTGAGTGAGAGGGAAATTGATGATATGTGTATGTTTATAGACGCATCTACAACGCACAAAAAATCTTGTGTAGGTCAACGTTTTTTTTTTAATTATCTTTGTGATACTATCACGAATAGCTCTTTCATATATAAAAACATAAATGATAACAAATTAAATTTTCTTTACATACATACATACTGATCCAAAACTGTCTTAATAATTAACATAACGTATTAAATAAATAAAACTAAACCCAATCAATTCCAGTAACCAGCAATTGGAAAATTTATACAACAATTCCAAACACTACAAAGATCGCATTTCCTTTGCCTCACATATTTTTTGCAATAGTTAAAGGCACAAAAGCAGCTATATCCATAGGTAGGTAAATAAAACGCTCAATGAAAAATATATCGTTCATGAATAGCTATCGCGTGCTGAATTGATGATTGATCGTTCCCGCGAGCTGTTCAACATTTTTTTTATTCAATATTTCCATTGCATCATGTATAAAAAAAATATTTTTCATTTTATTCTACGCCAAAATGATTTCCGCGTTCAAAAATAATAGGAACAATAGAAAATATGATTTGAATGAGGAAAAACCATTGAAGTAGTCATTTTCTAAATTGTTTTTATCACGCACTAGGAAGCATAAGTACTTTAATTATATACTTCCTAATTTATTTTATAAACGACCTGTTTATGTACTTCTTTAAAAGAGTCAAAGAGTTTTTATGTGTACGACGAATACGTGACTCCATAATAAAAATAGTTTTGCATAATCCTTGAAAAAAAAAATACAAACTAACTGAACAAACATTTCAAGTATAGAAAGAAGAGTTTATGCGAATGAAACCGCAAGGAAAAGCTAGTCTAATGAGCAACGGCTACACGTGTTTGAGAAGTTTGAAGATTCATGTTACGAGTGTACTCGTATCATACGCAGACAAGTTGTCAGTGGACTTACTAAACTTTATCAATCAGAGCTTCATACTAGTTCTCTTCAAGAGCTCGTACTTACATGAAGTTCATTGGTAGTATGCCAAACATTATGGAGCAACGCGCCTATGTATATTTTGATGAATAAATAAAAATGGTACATAGGTTTTTTAATATTAACTATCGTGAGACAAACTAAATTAGTTGTCGTGCAGCCTACCGTATCTAGAGTTAGCTGCGCGACCACGCCGCGTCTGCACACGCTGCTCAGGATGAAGAGTCCCGGTGTGACTCGAAACTAGTAGAGCTGTTCTCCATTAATGTAGGTGAGTAAACCGTGATTTTTAGTTAATTTAGTACATATACTTTAAATTAATCTTTAAGAATTTTCATCAGGTAACTGAACTATGAAATGGTTATAGTCACGAGCAATGAAATTAATGTCATTTAGAAACTACGGTTCCTTAAAAAATCATCACTAAACACCATAGTTTACAAGTCCATCACCGCATATGTATTAAAAATTTCTCATAAATCACATAATAAATTTTAGCTCTAACAACGTGAAAACAACTAAACCTACAACAACATAATACAAAATGCAGAGATAAGCTTCAAAACAAAACAACCGTGAGTTAAATATCTATCACAGCTCTACACAAGGCATGTAAGCACCTATACACGTGTCTTAGTGGCGTAATGAACGACGAAATTAACAAAATCTCGTGTAATCCCTAGTAAGCGACACTGTGTAAAGGATTAAATATATTTGCGAGGGAATAGATTAACATAAGTAATATAAGTGAGGGATACAGCTGTGCTATTCTGAAAACGGTATATTCGTTACGGTAATAGTGAATAATTGAAAATTATTAATAATTATCTACTATTATTAATAATTACCGAAACTCGAGGTAAAAGTGATAAATTAATCACATTTGTTGCTTATTATTAATAATTTTACCCTAGTAGTGATAAATGTGATAAGTGGCCAATATGTTATTTTTATTTCAATTTAAAAGGCAATATATTGTACTTGCACAACAAATATTTGTTGAATTCTATGATAATACTTTTAAAATTTTACTTTGATGCTTTTATAGGTGCTACAGAAGATTTACAGGCAAACCATATATGATTATTGATGATTGCTTTTAGGATTCGTGTTGATTTTGTTAATGATACAATAATTGTTTAATTTTATTTTTGTTAAAATTTCATGTACCACGATAGACTTTTCTGCATAAGTTTGATGGTAGATTAGATTTTACAAGAATTTTACACGCGCAGAACTCGACGCGCCGCACGCACGAGTCTGGTTCTGGTCGGGCGGCGAGCTACCCCTACTCGCCCTAGAAGAGCACTATTTAATATTCTAGTTATATATGTGAATTTGTTGTCCTTTCGGTTAAAACCAAGTACAAGTAACCTTGTTTGTGTGATCTCTGATTAATATAATCGTTAGACGGTATTTAATATTATAAATAAATACCTGCTGGTCAAAAAACATAGGGATTATATTTATTTTATTACTTTCACCAATATGTGTCGTGAATTATTAATAATCACTACTAAAAGTAATAAATTTCGATCGATTAATCACTTTTACCAAAACGTGTGGTTATTATTAATAATTTTGGAAAATTATTAATAATTTTCAATTAATCAGATTTACCGTAACATATTCACCTCGAATGTCACCTTAAAAGTTAAATAAAACACTGATTAAAAATGTCAGAATGCCATAAGCTTTTTTTTTGTGGGGGGAAAATCATCCAATGACTTCTCCCGCCGTAGGGTAAGGCGGTAAGAAGGGAGTGTCAGACTCTTACTGACTAAAAACCACCCCGTTCCTACTCCTGCTTTGAGCCGGAGCACCGGTAGCCAGAATGCCAAAAGCTAAAATGCTAAAATCATCTGGCATAATTCTACTAACTTCATCTGGTAACGCTAGTGTAGAACTCACTTGTTTTCAGCAAACGAAACATCAATCTCACTGCGGATTCAGAAGTGAGTTTGCAAATATTATCTTTCAGAATAACACCGCTTGGACCCAGTGTTAGTAGCTATTGTAATGTACCCAGTACCCACTTTAGGTCGGCGTCGAATAATTTTGACGCTTGACTTTTAAACACTGCCTGTGAAAGTTTTTACGTTTAATTTAAATGTTAATTGTTGTATTTTATTTATGTGTGTGGGCTATTTATATGGGCATGGAAAGTAAAATTTATATTGTACACTTGTACATGTAGGTACTAGCAAATAGTAAAAAAATCATTCGAATAGTTTTGTTTTCTGTTTTAATGTATAAAAAATAATTATGAATTAGAACTTATCATGACTATTGGTCAAATACTCAAACGTCACTCAATTTTAAGACGCTCTTAAAATAGTTCTGTCACTACAAAATTCTTTATAAAAAACAGAGATAGAACAATATTTAAGTACAACTTTAAGTTGATTAGCGTTACAGTATTCGCGCATATGTATGACAAGATTTATAACTTGAGCTCGTGGCTTTGACAAACAAAAGACATAAAACAAAAATCCAAAGAAATAACTCAATTGTCAAACTTGGTTGAAGAAAAATATATTAAAAAAGTATATATTGGTCCCGTTTTGCATAGAATCTTCACTTGAAAAATGTTTTTTCGCGCTAGGGAACCGACGGAATCCCGGCTCGGTCATACATGGAATGAAATTTCGGGAACATTGTTGCTCTCATACTCCTAACGTGACGAGCTAAATATTTTTCCCCTGTGACAGCTTCAAAAGTTAATTAGATTTCAAATTACATTCGAGATTTTGCGTGTGGAAAATGTTATTAAATGAAATTTTTGAGTCACATTTGTTAATTCATATTAAAACGTGGGCCGACAGTTTTCAACATAGGTAAATATATAATTACATATCATGCTTTATTGGATGTGTTTTGCTGGATTGTTAAAATTAACATAAGCTTGAACTTTTAATTTAGAAACTTGAAGCCATTTAAAGTAAAACCAAAGCCGTGTTATGTTCACGGAATAACGCAAGCTACTCGATTACCTAAATTACAGAAATCAATCGTTTACAGTCCATTGGAGCAACGAAGTAAGTAGCCTTAATCCCTCAGGGATTTAATGCCCTCTTAAACAGTAAAACACCCACTACACTCCCCATGTGTCAATTCGGAGTTTAATACATAATCGAGTTGTCTCCAATATGTATGAAGCAAGATGTATGCGTTTAAACGTCTCGCCGAAACTTCGCCCGTACCAAGCCAAGCACGCTTTATAACAATTAAAACTCAGTCACTGTACTGACGCCTGCAAATCAGACTATAATTCTCCAACAAAAGCTGATCCTTCACTCTTAAACAAACACCTTTACAACAAGACCAGATTACGCTGGATACAATATTCGCTTGTGTCGTCCTCTGTACGTACTTAAGATGGCGACGCCTCATTTAATACATTACTTGCTTTAATTAGCGCATTTACAGTTCCCTGGCTTGTGCTAAAAGCTTATTAAAACTATGTGATATTACACAGATGTACGCAAGTTGTTATTACCTACAACAATTAAGAATTTACGATGGTTTTAAATTAGAAAGTGTTAAAATGTTTAAGTAATTGCAATGGGCAGTTCATGCTGGAATGTTTTCATGATAAACATCTTTTAAGTGTTGGTATGTAAGTTAGTTGGCTTTAATTGTACCTACGTAGTAACATTTATGAATGTAAAAGTCACGGAATGTTTCTAATTTAATACAAGTATACTCCAACGTGGCCATGTTCATAATAATCAGATGTAGACTTAAAACAATTTCAGTTTTTCTACGATGGTGTAGCACGGTATAGTTCAACATCTCGTTTAAAGGAATTAAAACAAATAATTTAATAGACACGATTTTTCTCAATAGGGGAAATCATCCAATGCCTTCACCTGCCTTGGGCGTAGCGAAAGGGAGTGTCATGCCCTTACTGACTAAAAACTATCCTGTTCCTACTCCTGATTTTAGAGCCGGTGCCCCGATAACCCGCTAGGCAGTCCGCAGCTTCGGAATATACACTATTAGGACAAGATGAGCGAGCAAGAGAGATATCTAATAGGCACTTAGAACTCACTTGCAAACGCAGTAGTAAATACACCACTTCCCTACAATAGACAACCATTCAAACACACTAAGCACTCCTAACACAAATAACACAAACATGAATGCAATCCCATTTCAACTAATAACTGCATTCAATTAAACTTTCGCGCCACGTCAAACTTGTATGACAGTCATCATGCATAAACTTTACTGAACCGACCCATTCAACTTCACCCACCACAAAGGTACTTAGTCGAAACTCGAACGGAATTAACTAAAATGTTCCCTCATTTAAGATTTGCATGAAGGGTTAACGACCTCTTTGGAACGACAGGTAATTACGTCCATACATAACGTAACATCACCCTCATATTTACCGAAGGGTTACAGAGGTGCTTAGTTCATCCCGTACTTGTCACAAATTATGTTGTCAACCCAGTAAAGTAATAGCACATCACATCATAATACTCGTGTTATTCGCCAAAAGGGTAGAAATATACCTACCTACAGGTATTCAGGGGTTTTTGATAGTTATTGTAAAACTGGGTGACCGTATTTCGATTAATTACGAATTTTCTTGTATAAAAATTGATTGATTTAGTCAAGCTTAATAATCACAAAAAATCTAATTTCAAGCTAGATAACAAGTTCAGAATTATACCTTAACCCACAATCAATTACTAAGTCTGACCGACAAACTGACGAGCTATACGAGCAGCGAAAGGCAACCGAACCTCAAGATTAACTCAATAATGCTATAAGCATCACTATGACCATTTCTAGACATAGATTGTCGTAACTTTACGAGTTGGGAGTCGGAAACTTGTGCTTAGTTCCATTTCCAAACGGAGATTCGTTGCTTAGCGGTGCCCTAATGGAGTTACTTAGATATTCTGGCTCTTAAGTTCACCACCGCAATAGAACTTTGTTGTAAGTACTGTTATACTTAAACAAATTAATCGATACGACTTAAGTTTTGTACTGAAGTTGCACATCTCAACACTGACCGTTTTACGGCTGTTGTGGGCCATTTGGGAGTGCCGTTTTAGCTAAACTGTTCTTAACATATAAGTGTGAAGATGGTTTTATACAAAAGAAAATCTTCAGAATTTGTACATAGTTAACAATGATTTATTTGACACATAGGTAATTAAAGCCTTTTACAAACAATACACGGAATAAATCTATTCTAAGTACACGGAAACTTCAAACAATAAAACGTTTCATGCAATAAATTAATCGTTCAATTATGAAAACAAAGGCTGAGCAAAAAATAAACAATAAATCATAGCTTTATTGCTAATTACTTAATTACCTTTCCTTGTCACTTTGATAACTTTATTACTCTCAGTCGCAAATCAAAGGATAAACCTTTAACAACATACCTGAAACAAAAAGACAAAGTAATTAGTAGACAATTATCAAGATCACAATTATCTCGTAGAGCGGATAAAAATGGCGTATAATTTTTCAATGCCATTCAAAGACTACTCAAAGTAAACGACTTGTAAATGAGTAAAAATTAATTAGTTTGTTCTCGGCCGCGGTTCGTTGGGTGTGACGTCAAATAAAAAAAGATAATTGGGAGAGAAAGAAACAAAGAAATGGGCAAGATTAGATTGATGTTGTTCGCCATTAGGATGCTTAATTGTTTCACGCATTCTCTTGTAAAAGAAAAACTTATGTGAAAGTGTTGGGAGATGGGTGTAATAAAGTGATTGATCATAGTGTTTAGGTACTCTCTTTGTTGTAAGCTCTCAGCTACGTCAAGGCTAGGATCTACTGGGATTAATGTAGTAATCTCTGGAATATACTGATGGAAATTAAGCGTATGTGGTTATGGAAAAATACTTAGGTGCTTTCCCAAAGAAAAAATAATGATTTGTTTCGGTCGGAAACTTCTGGCAGATAATCCTCTCACTGTTTTCTTAGGAACTTTGATATTCATTTTTTATTTACGTTACTTCTACTACAATGATTTGAACTACAAAAATCTTCCTTTACTCGGCAGTTTATTTTATATGGCACAATTATTAAGACTGTTAGAAAGTGGAAATAATTCCGCAACAAATATTTGCATAAAATAAAGAAATTAACTCTATGTAATTAATTCGTTTTTAAATTATACAAAACAATAGCTGAGATTATATTTAGAAAGTGTTTTGTAAGAGGCAAGTGGCGCTGATGTTGATATCATGATCAACATGAAATAATATTAAACCTTTTTTTGAGAGGGGAAAATCATCCAATGGCTTCTCCCGCCTTGGACGGCGAGGTCTCAGACTCTTACTGACTAAACACCATCCCGTTCCTACTCCTGCTTTTCGAGCCGGAGTCCCGGTAACTCACCCTTAAACTGTCAATTTCTTTTAAAGATTTAACTTCATTGCAATACAGGTATTTGATATTTGGGATATTTATAAATGTAGGTGTGTTGATGTAAAATTGGACCTTGTTCTTATATTTAGTATAATGCTACATTAAAATAACTATATACGAAAAAAGAACTATTTCAATTTCATGCTCTGACTGCACTAACCTAATAGCTCCAGACAACCGTAATAAGAAGATTAAAAACTTTCTTATTCTAGACTATTTTCTAGAAAAGAACAAAGCATTTCTTCATATTAGCTACTTAAATTAAGTCAATCTTTTTTATAGTGACATCTTATTTTGAGTAACGAGAAGTAGAATCTCCTGTTTTCTGTACCCTTAGTATGAATTTCATTTACGTTTATTTTAGTTATTTTAATAATTGAAATGGTCGGCGGTCTGATTGGCCGGCTCGAATAAACCAACCAATCAGACCGCCGAATACGCTCTCATTTTGATTACTTTAAATGTAAAGAAAACTCGTATTAAGGCTACTGTTGCCTCGTTGGTTGAATATCTTAACTATCTGTAAAGAATTCTCAGATCAACCTTGGGTAAGAATTATACTGTAGAGATTTTTACTTTTATTCGAAAAATTACTTTGTCTATTTTAGGCTCCGAGCATGGCTTATCATAATAGTCGGTCGCCCATTACATAGGAGTCATACAAATCATATAACTACTTTAACTAGCAAAAAGTTCATATTATACCTAAATGTAACCTCTACCCCTTCTCAAACCAAAACGTTTAACATGATTATATTATGCATCTAGTTTTGACTAACGAACGCTGGGTATAAAAAATCTCTAGTTGGAAGGTAACTTGTTTCATGGTTGGAAGCCGAGAGTCACCCAAGGGACCTCCACCGTCCGACCGAGCATTGAGTGAGATGCAGGATAGCGAATCGGGAAGTAAAGAAATGAATGGACTGGCCTTCTGTTTTAGTTGAAAGGAGGTGATCGTGCATTTGTTTATTCGTGTGATTGTTGATAGGAAATTGTGCATGATTTCTTCCCAATAAATAGGTATTATCTTTATCCCAAAAAAGCATTAGATTTCGCCGTATAAAATAGTTGTTACATGCCTTAGTAACTGTTTTATTTTTCAGCTTGTTAACTGCCTCATGGTAAGATAAGATAAGGTCCCGAATTCAATTTCCGGTTTGGACAAAGTATTGTTGGAACTATTAGGATAATAGAATAGGAAAGAAAATAGGTAAAGGTTCTGTTTTTAATTTTAAATTAACCCTGCGCTGCTTTTTCGTATTTCCTTATCTAGTTAATTTACGTTTGTACGTAATTTTAAAATTTTATTAAAATACAGGTAACTGGCACATTTATTTTTGTTGCTCTTTTTTTAAAATTAGAATAACTAAGTACATCGGTCTACCTTTCCGAGAAAACTGTCCCGTGCCCAACACATTTGTTTGGGCATATTTTATGAGGAAGCTTATCTAACCTTGTCGATGATCCTATTTTTATTAACCGACTTCCCAAAAGGAAGAGGTTCTCAATTCATCCAGTCTGTTTTTTTATGTATGTACACCGATTACGTTTAGATATTATTATATGAACTGAGATGCTTGATTCCTTTTTTCCTACGCTTATTACCTGAAATTATAAATTTTTAGATTAGTTTTGAAAATAATTCTGAAAAGTATTTCTTCATTATTTATTGCACAGGTTCGCAAACTAGTAGACGGATCACCTAATGGCCTGATGGTAAGTAATCGGCGTCACCCAGGCACATACAAGTGTGTCGCCGACTTTTATAAACCAAATGTCCAAACACAGTTATAACAATTTCTTCTATACTACTGCTACTCATATCTATCTCGCAAACATTTTTCTCAATGACGGTTTTTTTTTTTAATTTTCACCAAAATGTTGGGAAGATTTCCAACGTTATTACATTCTTCATATAAAGCAAGTATGTATGTACCGTCCTTTATATGAGGTCCCTATGTCGTTGATGGATGGTGTTTAGACACCCCCGAAAGAAAGTAAGATTAACATTGAGATTAACGGAATAACATGATAGATGTTTCCAAAAAAAAAAAATATTATAGATAAAAGTGAGTTTTTTTTCTGTACATACATACATAACCTCATGCCTGTCGGTAGTAGTAGGCAGATACTATGGTACCTACGTCAATGGCTACGATTTTTACATACGTATACCTCTTTCGTTTCACTTTATACGTTTTTATTGTGAACCACATTTTTAAATACTGTTTTAAAGGCTTAATAAACAGTTTTAGTGGGATAAAAATTAGGTACATAAACTAAAGCCCCGTTTTCCCAGAAGCGTTAGGCAAATATCTACTTAACTAAGCCCACTTTTCACTGATTATTTTATTATGAGTCTTACTGTTTTCGAATAATTCGAACCATGAATATTATTATTAATGATTAGGTATAACTTAGTGGAGCAGTAACATAATTATTCGAATTCCTAGTGTAATATGTAATAGGAGATGAACCTATTGCCATATACTGGGCACAATTCTAGACTCCATTCTACTACTGAGAAATTTACGAATAGCCGTAAAAAACCCAACATTACTTTGGCCGACCCGTGAATCGAACCCGACACCCCTTGCCACAGCACTTGCAATTATTATAATTATATGTCAACTAGATCATCGATTTCCAAGCAGTAAACATCACCAAGACGACTTTAGTATATTGAAAGGAAAATTCCAATACAACCCAAGATAATGACATGACAGTTCCACACCAAACTAAGATAAAAACGAATTTCTAATATAATACCTACAATTATAAATAACTACAGTTATAGATAAACAAGGCAAGTTATCAATAGACACGAGTTTAGTTCGATAAGTTAGCAAAGCTACTAACTAGTGAGATAACTAACTTTCTCGAGAAATGAAACTTATTGCTACGTAGAGACTGGAGACATGACTTCATCAAGGAAAGCAGGTAGCTAAGGGAAGTTGTTGCTTGACAGAATAAGTTTGTATCTATGTATAGTGTATTGAGTGATTATGTTAATGTAAATAAAAATGGACGTTAAGAGTTTAAACTTAAGGACATAACACGCACCACTCCAACCCAGCATTTAAATTATCATTTAAATATGAACTTTGATTCGTATGTCGTATGATAGATTTCATAATGTCAATACAATGACGTCGCATCGTTGCGTGGACGCCGACTGCAAGCTTGTACCTCGCGGGCGACGCGCCGTAAGCACGCTGGCAGCTAGCGGTAGCCACAAGCCGTGCCGGAGCTGAGCCGGAGTAGTGCTTGTTAAATTTGCTTTGACCTTTAGAGTTGAAAATGAATTGATGACGTTCTAAAATGTAGGTAATGTAAGGAAATAAAATTGATTTGCCATAATAATAATTTATCATCTAAACCATACCATGCCTTCATAAGTAGTAAACTGTGATGATATATAAACGTATTTATGGGAACCAGTAAATAATGTAAGCTTTAATCTCAGGTACTTAAATATATCTATTTCTATATTATTAATACCGATTTATTTTGAAACTTGGCTACGGTCTGTATTTACGCACATGGTGTCACTCAGTACCTAATAAAGGTAACTACGTTTTCATATAATATCGACTTCATAATGTGGACATCCGCTATATTCTTAGATCATACTAGAAGTTATTATTATATGCTATCAATATCTGTTCACAGGAAAAGGTACTAATTAATAGGTATTTCGAGATAATCTAGAATCTATTTCTATTCTATATATTTAGAGGGAAATATAATTAGAATTCTGGTTTTCGAATCAAAATCATGATTCTGTTTTTACTAACAAATTAATAGAAAATATTTAAGTATTTAATACCACCAATGTGATATGTGTCACTTAAAACTTATTCCTAACTTGATACTGACTTGTTAGTAACACCAAGTAGAGTACCAAGTGCAGTGCTCTCCTCAATTAGTAACTCTCAGTTAGTTTCTAATACGTGATACAAGTTAGTATTATGAATTATTATCCTGTATTGATCTACAAATGCAATGAATCTTTATTTATGCTGCGTTGATCTATAAACGAGAGAGATATAAAACATGCGTTGAATCTTTAGACTTTTTCCTTGCGATCCTTTTGTTGAATTCTAATTTCAAAGCGTTTTTGAAGCATCTGTTTTTCTTAAAGAGTCTTCACAACTGCTGTATCTATGTTTCTGTATTTTACTACCACACTCAAAGACATTTAATGATTATTTAAGCTATGCCTAAGTAACGATTTTGTATCGAAAGCAATCTCTAAGGACTGAGTTAATTAACAATTAAATGACTCTGAGTACGAGATCAATCGGGTACCTCGAACCTCTAACTAAGTCAACAACGCAATGAAGATGATATACAGGAACGGGATATTTATGTGATTTGCTTTAACAAACAATTTGAACATGACCGTACCAACGACGCGCCAATCACAAAAATTAAACAGAACTCACGTATTTTTCCAATACTATCGTTTGAAATTTTGCCAGAAACGAAATTAAAACAAAATTCACGGAACTCAGCCCTCTGTTGGGCCAAATGAAAAATAAACTCGATTGTACTGAAAAAGGTGCTTATGAAATTGTTGCCAATCTCAATTGTGAATAATAACAGGAGTATTGCCAGCGATAAATATAAACAAAGCTTTCGGGGAAATAATATTAAAGGGAGAATCGGTAGCCAATTAAATTTTATAGAGTAGTTAATTTGGTAATACCTAATACTATTGAGTAACTTCAAGGCTTTCGTTCAGACTAATTAAAAGACGCTTGTCTGGTTTGTTTTAAAGAAATGTTTGTTAACAAAGACAATAAAGGAACCATGGTAGAAGTAACCATTTCGTAGAAATAGAACTTGAGTGGTAATCAGAATTCTTCATCATTTAAAGTTTTTAAGTCTAATACAATCCTTTCTAGAAAGTTTCAGATTAAAAAAATACCACAATGAGCTTTAGATTTTAAACATTACTGATAAACAATAAAGCTTTTTTTAATAATCCAGGTATATATACTTAATATTTTTTATCAACCAATACTTTTTTATTAAGAGCGAAAATCATCAAAAGGCTTCTACCGCCTTGGGCGAGGCGAGAGGGAGTGTCACACTCTTACTGACTTACCCACTAAAGTTAGAAGGCATATTTGTATTGGAAATTCTAATATTGAGGGCAGATCTAATCATCATGTTGACCGATACAAAACCGGCGATTTCCGGCCCCGATACAAGTCGGACACCTTAGTAATATCCGGACTTATAATGACTTAGTATCATTAAAGCTTTGGCACACAAACGATTTCCATCATGTCATCATGAACATTCCTTTTGATGAACTGGTTCTGGGAATCAGGTTATAGGCCTCTAAATATACATACATACATAACCTCACGCCTGTCTCCCATGAGGATAGGCAGAGACAATGGAACGCCAATTGCTACGAATCTTACGCTTTCGCTTCATCAATAGACTTTAAAAATATCTTTATAGTAAAGCCATTGTTATGTAAGTATTAAAAATTCCGTTTTATGTAATTTGAGGTTCACATGATTTATTTTTAAGTCTTTGTGGGGTCAGAGAGAAACGGAATAAATCGTGGTATAAAAAAAAAATGTCTAGCGAAAGAACGCACTAGATGAGATTGTAAAATTAATTAGATTATTTTATTAATATTTAGAACAACGCCAAATTTACTAAAGTAAAGTAGCTTTTGATATGTTATATACGTCCATATAAAATAAGTACCTATTTTCAGACGACTTTACAGTTTACTGATAACAAAAAATATTAAAATATTACTCAGTTAAAAGGCGCTAAAAGGTGCTATACTTAGTCCCAAAAGATCATTCATCAGAATTTACCTAAATCCAGGCAGGGACGGAAGCAACATTAATTTTAGCTCTTGGCACCCAGAAGAATCATTCATTAGAAGTAGCTATGAATGAGCAGAAGCTGGATTCTGTTTGCCTCGTTCCCACGCGATTTTGAGAACTAAAGGATGACTCATTTGCTTTTGTCGTAAGTTATCATTACTTACGCATTGTTACTTATCCTGATCTGACACTAAGATAATCTATGGGTTATGAAATGTAATTTAGTGTATTTATGAGCCTCTTGTTGATGTTGTAGTAAATTGTAGATTGCTTGCACGAATATTGTGTGCTTATGTTTCAATTTCTCTGTCGATACATGAGTTCGATATTGTTTTTAGGGTTGCTGATACATAGGGTGTTCTTAGTATTCACACACAGGCATTGATGTCTTCCATTTTCGAGCAAACTTTAGACACCACTGCAGTATAAATAAATGACACAGATCATTGATAAAATGAATGCCAGTATAACAACAACCTGTACATCCAAAACAAGACAGTTCACGTCACAAAACAAACCACTCCATACATTAACTTTGCGCGCAGAACAATATTAATTTACACTTACGTAACAGCGCACAAAGACAAACAAACACATGTGTCTCACCTACGTGGGGTCCAATTAGGCGCTGATCCACGTGGGCGCCCCTTTTGTTCCCGAGTGGGGCGTTGTTATGACAAAAATGCTGCATTGTACACATGCACATTGTTAGATACGGTTTGTGCCTAGACAGCTTGAAATTGAAAATAAAACGCTACACTGTGCGTCTTGACACCTACTTCCTATGACTGTATGTTGTAATTTTGTTCGCTGCTATTTGAAGTATGAGAGAAATGAGATAATTTTGAATAATGCACATGGGATAGGTAACTATTTTCTAGTATCTCCATTTGACTGCCGAAAGAAAAGTGTTCAAGGCAAATCCTGCGCTAAGTTTTTTCGAAGCTGCGGTTAATGGCGTCTTAATTATCTTAGACATGCCATTTTGTTAAAGAATAATAAGTAGCAAATAATGTATAGAGTTCATACATACGTATCAAAGGCTGTTTTGACTTTAGTATATTTTCTGAACCATTCATTTAACGATAGACATCTAGTAGGTACCTTCTTAATCAGATTCACTGTGTACCTACCTGCTCATTATTCTCCAGGTCTATCTTCATTTTCCTGCTTACGTCTAATTAATTAGTCAAAATGTACGGAGTCGTATAATGAGTCGGCCTAACAAATCAGGTGCTTTGTAACAAAATATTTACTAAATATAGCCTCAACGTACTTCTCTTGAACTTGTCTAATTACCTGATGATAAAATGTTAATAAATATGATGAGACACAAAACTTTTGCTTTTTACGCACTAATTAAACATTGCGACGCATAAATTTTGAAGTCGAAAATATCACTTTTATGTAAATAGTCAGTTTTGGCGCGCACCGCCACAGATTAAAATATTTTACTCGAAGAAAGTTGGCGCCTTGGCGCTCTGTGGTATTTTTGTTACAGTACCCTTAGTATGAGTTTGCTTTACGTTGAACGAAAATGAAACGAGAGCGCGTTCGGCGCCGTGATTGGACGGCACGAATGAGCCATCCAATCAAAGCGATGAACGTGCTCTCGTTTTTCGTTCTACGTAAAGCAAACTCATACTAAGGGTATAGTACCTACATTTTCGGTTCAGTATAGGTATTGTATAGTGTGTAAACATAAAGTGAAACGTTCTGTCTTAATAATACTTCTTGGTAGACTAAATAAAGCATTAAATGATGCTCTCGCTGTTGGTAAAATTGAAATATTTACAAACATACAAGGAATGTTTTCACGAACATGGAATGTTTTTAGTGGAAATTCGATTCGAACTTGGCAGTTTTTATATTGGTGTTTGAAACGTTACCGTATTCCCTCTATGGATCATTTCATTCATATTTTTCTAACCATTCGATAAGCTGTCGAGTTATTTATGGATATTTCCATTCAATATTGGTATGTGAAGTATCTACATTTACTACATATAAACAAAATCTGTTCGTCCTTCTATTTATGGCGAAAAATCATTGTATTCGGTTTAAATATTTACCATCTAGGAATGCAATGAGAATTAATTATTTTACACCAAACTGAAGTATTTATTTTTGGACGTTCTCAAAGATGCGTAAAAGATTTGAAAATAACCTAGTATTTAGTAGCTTAATTACAGTAATACACTTCGACACTAGAGTTAAAACTAGAGTCAAATTTAAAGAAACCAAGATTTAAAACAATAGACGTATAAACACATTAGTACAATCCTTACTACGAGTATTTTCTACTACTTAGCACACATGTTGCCCAGCAATATTATTGAGAATACGACATTAATCGGTTTGTTGCAATTTTCTAGAATAAACTTCAGAGCATTTTAAAAGAAAATAATGAATCAGATTTTCTTAGAAGAAACCATAGGTACACACTAAAGCGATAAGGAAAATAATAACGTTATAGTCCAGAACTACAAATCACCATTCTGACTGCACATAACATAATATTTTTCTAACAAACTTCAAACAAAATACAACTCTAAATACAAAACCAATTAAACTTAAATTAGCATATCATAATACCATTAACGTCAACACATTAATTTTCAAACATAATTTTCTGCGTAATCTATGAGTTTACCGCTGTTACGCTTTGAAAGAGGCTTACACAAGTAATCTCGTACTTGTAAGTTTAAATTGAAGTGTTTGGGAATGAAACGCTAACTGAATTCTATTTTCCGTCGGTTGGGTGTCGTAATGCGTCGCACCGCAGGCATCGATGCCGGAGACGAGGAAATTGCCCGGGATCGACTGCGCCGTATATTGTCAGAGGCTAGTATAAGGCTCCGGTCACACTAGAGCAAAATCGCGGCGTTTTTGACTACGTAATTTTGTAAAGCCACTGGATGCAGGTTGCTTATAACCAGCCGATCTGTATGTCACTGGGAGAGGTCTATGTTCAGTCTTGTAGTTGACAATTATGACTATGATGATGAATTTGTTGAAACAACAAAATCGAATTCAATCAGCCGCGCTTGCGGTTTCATCCCGCGCCTGTTTTTCAATACAATTAAATGTTACGCGGTTAAAAACCGCTGCGGTTCTGCTCTAGTACGGCCGCGGCCTAACTCTGGATTGCGAGCTGGTAAATCAATTTGTTTATATGGTGTTTAGATGGTCATATTCCTAAATATCTCTTTTACGTTATAAAAAGTAATTAATGGGCAATTGAATGTCCTCAATATGATTAAAGTGTATAAAATTAACATGTTTTTTCTTACAAAAATGTGGTATCGATACAGTAGTTTCCAATGAATATTTTCTCGATTAAATTATACTCATTCAAGTTTTTATTCTAATCAAGAACCAGCTGCTTATTGGCAACGCAATTATATCTACGTCTTTCAAGTTAGCTTCTAAGAAATTAGATACGACATACCCTATAAAGTTACATTAAAAAAGCTATGTAATTCCCCATATATGTGGGTAATATTGACGGCCAAGTAACTCAGTATTTGCGCGACTTACTCCGGAATGCGAAGACGCTTCCTGTGTGGAACTGAGCCAACCGTCTGCCAGTATCTAGAAAAAAATGTATGAAGTACAGACGCTAGATCTGTTAAATTTTTTATTGGATTTTCGACTTTATATTACCCAAACAATAAAGTTGAAAATTTAATAAAGGAATTTGGCAGAATGGGGTAGGTTGATCTGTTACCGTCTGTATATCGGACTGAGTGACATAGACAGCCGCCTCTACCTTTAAATTGAGTGGGGTCGTTGACCGCAGCTCCGTACTAACTCTACACGTTTATTCTAACGAATGTTTTTGACATTTTCTTTGAAATTGATGTAGGGAGGTAAACTATACATACATAATACATATGTTTAAGTTTGTTTCGTTGTTGTCATGAAGTCAAACATAATTATTAAATGTAAAGAAGAAAGTGGTAACGTGAATATGTTTCTTTAATATTATTTATGAGGAGCTAACCTAATATTTCGTATTCCGGGAACCGAATCATAGACGTCTCGGTTACGGTACGAGACTAACAAACGAACCGTTCACGTGAAATGAAGCGTAGGTACTTCAAAGAAACTCTTCCGATTCTTTTTAGTAGCGTTTTATTTATAACTATTAAATAACCTTAGTTTCTTATAGCATACCTACTAAACTAAGTATACTAGACTACATTACGTAGCTGCGGACTATCTAGCGCTAGTAGGGTTTACCGCAGCTCCGGTTTGGAAAGCAGGAGTAGGAACAGGGTTGTTTTCAGTCAGTATGAGTCTGACACTCTCTATCACCTCGCCTAAGGTGAGAGAAATCATTAGATGATTTGACCCGTTAAAAGAAAAGAAAAAAAGGGCTACATTATTCGTAAAATTAATTCAATTGGGCTTATAGTAATCATGGTACAAAATTAACACGTTTTGTTTTTACTAATTGGTTGAATGAAATGTGAATTAACGGTTGGACTATTTTAATACATCACCTACATAATACCTATATAACACCGAAAAAGAATCATAAATAAAGTATGCCCTATATAAGATTAGATGTCTAACAATATTGTAATAAATCTAATAAAACAAAAGGCGCCGAGGTCGCTACGCTTCAAGCAAATTAAGGTCAACAGAAAAACTAAGTGAGAAGCGAAAATTATAAGCAGAAACGACCACACATAAATCATGTCTTATAAATTATGTCTAACTAGCTTCCCACTTGCGGTTTCACCTGCAAATTTAGACGATTTTTCTCGATTACAACGAAATAATGTGGATTAAAAGGAGCCTTTGTTACTTTGTTACTACTCCTTTTTTGAGGATCAAAATCACCCAATCTCTTCTCTCGACTTAAATGAGAAGAGAATGAGTGTCACTCTTACTGACCAAAAACCACCTCGTTCCTACTCCTACTTTTCGAGCTGAGCCAGACTCTGGTAGCCCGGTACGATGACCGCAGCTGCAGAACCTATGTTACTCTCTGAAAAGCATCCTTATAAATGGTAAACTATTTTTGCTAATTGGACGAGTAGTTAAAGAGTATTTTCAACATAAACAAAAGCGAACAAACAGTTTAATCTTTCCTTATTATAATATTATCACAGACGACAAGTCTACGGACTACTTTCTAAGAACCAAATTAGGTTGGTATTATAATATTATTTTCACGCTCTCATACACAATCTGAGATGGCAATATTAGACCGTGTAATTAACAAGTTCTGTGCTATATTATTTCGTTGTAGTTTATTAAATTCTTTCCAGATATAGTGAAAAGAGAATTTTCATTAAAACACACTTGAAGGAAAATTTAAGTGGAATAAAAAAAACTAAATGATGAGAGTGAAGATTTTGTGAACTTTTTATTTATGTAAGAAGACTACTTTCTATCTCTAATACCTAAATAGTTCACTGTTCATTTAATCGTTACTTAGTCCTTAGCAATTGTATTCGATGCAAAGTCGTTTCTAAGGAATATTTTAAGTAATCATTAAATGACTCTGAGTCAGTAAGTCACTTGAGTAAAAACGATAACATTAATTCTTACCCATGTTTCAAGACCGAAAGTCCTCACTTCCATTTAACTCTCAACTTTAATCACTACAAAAGCCATCTCCAGTGTTGACCCCACCGACCTTGATACAGAATTCTAGACAGACACTAGTTTGCTAAAAGCCATAGCAAATGGCGATCACTACTCGAGATGACTTTTGGACTCAACACTCACTTTTATAAAACACGCTGTATTTTAAGCTACAGATTGACAAGGAAAAATACTTGGACAGCGTTCGTTTGGTTGCCGAAAACCGTTTAAAATAGCGTTTCGTCCTATCAGTGGTTTACATGGTAAAATACGAACTTCCTGCTTCGAGTTGACGCAGACAACGTTCCTTTGATACCTTTGAAGAAGCAGCTGACAAAGTTATTGATAAATAATGAAAAGCAAAGTTGGGAAATATAATCATCTTCAAACAGGGGATACTGACGAAAGCCCCTAAATCGATTATTGTGGAACTTAATAATCGTGTTTATTTTTTATTATAATTCTAAGTGGAAATGACAAACCTTAACACAGAGAGTATACATCCGTGGTACATAAACAAACGCTGAAGATAATAAATTAAAATCTTATTGGACTAAGGCCAAGTAAAATCTTACAGAGGACTTTTAGAACGGAAACTACAGTTTAAATAGTTACCGATATACGCAGTCCCCACTAGTTAAATAATTTAACAAGACTACATAAAAGACAGACGCTGTACCTAACGAGAATTAAATCCGCCTATTCAAGGCATAAACATAAAATTGTACTCAGGAGCCTACCTCAATAGAACATTTTAAATAAAGAGACGAGATTTATGAATCCTGCTTTTAGGTCCAAAGTATGCATTACCAACGCTGTGCATCTTACATTCGTTTAATCAAAACATCCGGCACTGAGACGCCATATTAAAGTTTTTGAAAGGAGAGGCTCAGGTGACATGAATGGGGATTAACTGTAGTGCGGCTTTCGCACCACCAAACGAGCTGTGATGCCTTTGAAATTCGTTAACAATGTTGGTGACTAAATAACTTAAGATTTGAAGCGTGGAGATTGGCCTTAAGCGAATGATACTTTTTGCGGATTTTTAAAAAGAATTCCACGGTTCGTTCCGGCAATGTTTTGCGTTAAGTGGGAGGTCGTTGATAAATGTTTCTAATAAATAAATTATGAAGCTGATTATTTTTTATGAGCACTGTATAGAAAACGTTTCGTCCAAAATAGGACATGATTTTCATTTTCCCGATTTATACCAATACACCATAAAGATACAGTGAGAGTGACAGCAAGATATTTTTCGCAGAAATCTTTCTTCGTTCCTTTTTCATGAAGCCCTTGAGCTTAAGCACCTCTTATATCTACAGATACCTCATCAATGATACTTTGAACACAAATGGACTCAAGATCTCGTGACAGAGGTCTAATCTCATTTCTGTTTCAAGTATTCGTCCCTCAAATTGTTTGTCCTCACAAATGACCATTAGTTGTTCACGAACAATTTGTCAGAAATTAAGTTTTACTTTCATTTAATTCATCGGCAATAGTTTGGAAAATTAATTTATATTTCATAACGAGCCTTGGTTTTGAAGGCTCGTCTAGATTAATTAAAATCTTTAGCAAATGATTTATAATTTTCTGAAGGCGGTAAACGGACCATTCATATAATGAGGCAAGTTCAAACGTATAGCTACTGCGGTGAAGAGCGTTTTGCTTAAGTGAGGTGCATTTATAAAGTTGGAGCTCGAAATGAGGGAGTTTTTGTTAACTTTTAATTGATACGTTTTTTTTATTCTAATTTATACTTATTCATTAAACTTATACTTATGCGTTTAAGTATTACGAGCGTAAACTACTATGATTTATTACAGTTAAAGTCATAAATAAACGAAAAGTAAATTACGTTCAATTTATTACAACTAGAACAGTACAAGACTACTAAAAGTTACAATTAAGTGGAACAAGAGCAACAAGAACACAGATCTAAGAACTATTTATGTTAGCGTTCGATAAGATGATTGCAATTTATTAGCAAAGTGGGGACTATTCCAGTCATTCCCGTTTTAGTTCTCACAAGCTAGGTGGTACGTAATTCTTTCCCATCCTATAAAAGCAGGTAATTAGTAGTATTTAATCCGAGATATTAATAAGCATAGCTATCAAGTCTATCTGACTATCCATTTATGCTTCTGATCAAAGGGCGCACAGTTTAATTCCATATAATCTAGCCAGTTAGTACTTTTCTTAACATGTCATTAGTCATTACCCTGTAGTTATGACCGAGCCATATACCCCTTAGAACGAGAACCTAGCTTCACTGATGGACAGACTGACAAACTATCATTAATTCTTTCTTTGTTGACATTTCAAAAGTAACTAATTATCGTTTAATTGGAAACCTCTATCATGAGACCGTATTCCGAGCTAGGCCTCATAAAAAACATGATTATTATTCGCCAATATCAAGTATTAACCCAAGATTTTCCTGGTCTATAGACCATAGCATAGTCAAAACCCTTGGTTAAAATTTTACCAGTAAAGACAGCGAACGACAAACGCTAAATAGGGATTTCGTTGCAGACATATGAATTGGCACGGATTCAAGAGTACGTGTTTCTGACTAGCACTTAGCCGGATTTTTATTCCGTCTTTTAAAACCGGCTTAGAAAGGTTTAAGGAATTGAACGCTGTATATTGGATAGACTCAAGCAGCCTGTTACATTACGGACGGACCCGAATGAATCTTAAAGAGTCGGATTGATACAATAAAAGGCTTATTTGATTTCTATCCGATTTCACTAGGATTGTTCTCGTTTCCTCCTGATTCGTATAAATGAGCGGTCCTTCTATTCATGAATGTTGTAAGATGTTTAGAGAACCTTTTCAATACTCATTTGATTAACTGCTCAGACTTTTGCTTTTGTATTTCAATGTGAAGTTAGTGTTTTTAATTAGATTGATGGAACAGCCTTGTGGATTCAGATCTCAATCAGTTCTTCATACCTACATAATTACATGAACCCCATTGGGTTCATCACACATCAACTACATTATTAAAGTTAAAGATGTTTCCCATATTACGTTTTTAAAGCGAAATTAATTAAAACGTAGGGATTTTTAATACCACCCATTTTCATCAAATGGGTGTTACACCTGCTTGCTGCAGGGATGAAAAACACAGTTTAAACAAAATTACACGAATAATACAGCAGGGTGAATGTAGTTCCTGACAGTGCTAATTAAAATCGTACAGCATACCGTGAATTCGTGGCGTGCGTCCGCATCGAGAGCTCGCGCACGACTTGCTACCGAGTTTTATTTGGCCAATACGAAATTCAAAATTTAAATGCTAATATTTTTTTATTCATTCTAAAAAGTTTTGTTCTATTATGAAAAGAGTATTGAACCATATAACTGGCTGAATGTACAACAAAATCTATTTCCCTTTTCACCAGTCATATTATATTATGAGTCTCATTGAAATAGGATCCGAGATTATGGCCTTAGTCCACAATCTTACTACTATAATCAATTCAAATAAGTTTTATGTTTATTGGTAAAGTGTATGTTATGGAGTAAATAAAATTAAATGCAATCACTACAAACCGTTGTCTGAACCAATTACAAGAAACCCACAAGGAAGATTTGTTAAAATTAACGGTTACGTCTCGTATAATTTCTAAGAACACGTAGATTTTATAAGACATTTCCTTATAAAGTCCTATGTGTTTATGTATTCACTATAAGGGAAATTAAAGTACCTAGTATTTTACTGTAATTTTATTTACAAGGCTGTATATTTAATTGAAACTATCTCCAAGAGCAGTTATCGTTAGTTATAGTGATAGTCAGCAGATTGGCATAACGCCTAGTAGAAATACGAAGACATTTATAACACTAAAGGCATTTTTGTCTACCTACACAGAACACTAGGCTCATAAATTGGAAATAATCCAGAACTCCGTCATTCTCTGTCACATAATTTATCCAAACTTATCCAGAGGCTGTACAACTGGGCCTATATTAATCAAATGAAAGTTCGTAAATGTCAGCAAATAGAACATTTTCTTCCACGAAACCTCGCCAGTTATGATCTGTATATTGCTATCTAAAGAGTTTTGTATTACGTGTAGGTACTTATTGAAGTACCGGATCAAAGTGTACCACCCATCCGCACTAACTACTCTAACCTACATACATGAAATATTAACAAGAGTAATTAACGAGCTAGACGGGATAACGTGCTGTATACAATGTACCACTAATTGAAAACTTTTCACAATATTGTTGCAACGGGCGTTCGTTATTTTGTGACATTTCAATTTCATCCCGTCGAAACAGAAACAAAATATTATCTCATTGAACACATCACAACGAGACGCGACAAAAAAAGAAAATTAAATGTTAATTAGCTGTCACGAACTTTGACTCCAATAAGGTTTGACACAATGAGAAAAAGCGTCAAAAATGTTTGCGTGAAAGAACAGCGGCGATATTAATAAAAAGCCCACCTTTTTGTATCCGCCGAGCCGCAGTGCCCTCTGCAAGCGCGCGGCCCGCGTCGTCGACAGGTACACTATAGGCACCGCCTCCCCCGCTTCCAACTCGATATCGAAGTCGTTAACTGCCTCACAAAACTTATAATCCTCAAACTTTTTTGCCTCACTCTTCATTAGTTCCTCAGTGTCCCCGTCGTCACTTATCTCGTCTTTTAAAACTTCGCTGGCCGGGATGAAAAGAGGGTTTTCGTAACAACGATTAAGAAGTTTAGGAGCTTCGTTTAAGATGTCTATTTCTTCGGAAATCCGCTTTTTGATGTCACGAGCTGATTCGGGCTCGCTGTCCTCTTCCGGGAAAGTTATCAGATAATTGTCGGTCACTGGGCACTGCTCGTCCCCGCACAAGTCTTCAATCACTACGGGCGGCATGTTTGTGTCTGATGACGCGGAAGAGTACGCGCTCCACCTCAAGCCGTTGTTCAGGCGGCCACACTCCATTGTTCCGAGAGTTATGTTTACACCGATTGAATAACTTTGTTTATTATTCAAGAGACATAAATATGTATGTGTAACTTTCAGTGCGACAGTAAAAGTAGAATAATGAATTGCGTCTGTCGACGAGTGGGCGTATTGAGTATCTGATTTCAATCTGCAATCATCTGACCGCTGCACGCGTTCACGTGATGGTCATGGAAAACAAACCTTGTGGCGCTAGGCAAAGAAGTTATTTTTGGAAACTCTGCAGTCGGACGAATAAAGCAATGTAAACATTTTTTCTAACACTGGTAGAGAAAATTAAAAATTCAGTTCGCTTGAAAACAACATGTGTACATTTTTTTAAGGACGCGTTTTGCTCACGTGTGTCAGCTGCAAAGTACATATTTTATACGTTGCTTATGGGTTTTTTCGTGAAGAAACGAAGGGAACACAATACGAAAATGTTTTGATGTTTTAAAAACGGGTATCAAATTGTAGCGAAGCCTGTCCGCAGGTGGTGAAAGGTGTGTGATAAGGGTCACCGAGGGAGCCGACCATGCTTCTACCTCTCATCTCGAATAAGCTATGCTCAGCCTTATAGAATACTTTATATTTAATATTCCCCTACCGTTATAGAGTTATTCTGTTTATTTTGAAACCGCCGTGTTGGCGTTACATGTGTAAATCTTTTCTGAAAACAAATAACTGACATGAACTAAGGTTAATTTTGAAATAACCTCGTGTACCGAGAACGAATTTGTACTCGTTGCCATTTATGAAGGCGGCTGAAATAAATCAGACGCAGTCCAGACGGGACAACCAAAAACGTAAATGTCATGCAACAAAACTATGGTCGGTACTCTCGGTGCGGTGTCATCGCTCCCGACCATCTATTTAGAAGCCACTACGTGCACTAAAAGAGGGATATCATCATTTATATAGTCTGTTTCGCTGGAACTATTTAATAGAGTCCGTGCAGTGCTCGAGAATGCTTGACGTCCGATACATCCGCAATGCACCGATATATCAAAGGTCTGCGAGAGCCGCTGTGTATCACCTTCTTTTTCTATTGAAGTTTCCGCGTACCTGTACATTCAATTTTTTTTAACTAAATAACAAAACCAGAAATATTTGGAATGAATAATTCCTGACTATTCAAATCCTCCTGTTGATACATTAATTGCCTTTACTTCATCGAATAAATGGGCTATCTAAAAGATTGGATAAAATAAATCATGAACGTCTTATTTATGGAATGAACTTAATTAAATCCAGACATTGAAGACTAGCCCTAATAAATATTAATTTACTTTGTACAATACGGTTTCTAATATAAACATAGGCCACCTTAAATAAGTATTGATTTTTTTTAATTAAATTCTTTTACAAAATAGCCAATTTTTCAAATACACTAATAAACGAACTATTTACCATTCATAATCATAGCAACAAACTTCTTCTGTATCAAGTAGAGAATAGATAGATAGATGATGTTAAGGCAATGGCACTTTTTTCAAACAATATGATATTTATGTTATCATTATCATAGAACCACATGGCCACATGGATTATGTCAGATGTCAGTAGAGGCCTTTGACTTGATTAGATATTCTATCAATAACTCAATCATAATTCAAAATAGTTACTACTAAAATAAACTACACATTATTTGATTGTGTTCGACAATGAATAGATTTTCAAAACATCGCTACATTAGAAATACAAAGTGATTACAATAATTAATGACAATAGTCGATTGTTAGGTATTGTTTGGTAAATACTGACTATTCTGACATCCTAATATTTAACTACAAACTCGTGTCATTGTTAGCAGACTATGTATATATGTACATAGCTATGTTTTGTTGTGCTAGTTTTATGTGCATTGTTTATAAAACGTTTTAAACTATAGTTGTAGAGTGTAGCAATGTGTTGTAGTTGACTCATCTGGTGTTGCCGCCTCAGGTGATCCGACTACTCCATTGCCCTCTATACCAAAAAAGTCACAGGTCAGTCACTATTAACCTATCAATATATTTTTTAAACATTGAACGCCGTGTTGGTCACCGGTGACCGACGTTAGCGAAGGATTTATTTGCCTTCAACAATTTTCTATTGGCAGTCAAAGACTTAAACAATATGTATAAAGATGTGGATTGCTCTATAATTTTCCACATCTTGTTATTATTTTATTGATACATTAATAAAATGTAAAATAGTTATTGAGTTTCCAAAAACAACTATAAACTTTCCATGAAAAAGGATAATCGGCTCCCTTGAGCGTTTAAAATATGTTTGTTGTGATGCTAACTCATGAAAAGTAAAAGTTTTTAAAGCATTTCCTTTTTCCTTTCCCTTAAGGAGTCAAATTAAAATAATTTTATTTGTAGATGTTACAAGGACGAGCCACTTTATGGAAAAAACACGCAAAATAAATAAGCAGAAGATGGAAAATATTTGCGCCAAATTGCAGATTGATATCAGATTATAATTATAATTCACCTACAGTTAAATACTTGAGTTACGGCTCCAAAACACAATTTTAAAACTAAATCACTTCGTCAAATTACACGAAACGTCAATTTTTGTTTTCGCAATTTTACTCACTATAAACAAGTTTACCGGTTTATGATTACACAGCGGATGAGTTTGTCACATTCATTTCAAATATGTCCTAACGATAATATTTATTTCTTGAATGATAGTTTCCGATTCAAACGTCAACGGACCGCGAGTCGGCGCACGCGCCGCGCGGGATGAATCGAGACTGAACGTTCTAATTTTGAAATGAAGTGGGTTTAATAACATTGCGTATTTTCCCGTTTTCTCCCGGTGACATCCGCGATGAATCATCAATCTCGGTTTTTGCGTTCAGAGATTATTAAAAAAAATATTTCTTGGCACTTACACCCAGTGAAATTATGAAGATGTGAACGTACCGACACTTACTTCAAGTACGCTACGTTATAAAAAAAATCGTGTTGCTACTCGTAAATGGGTATAAATAAAATATTACTCAATAGTAAGAAGTTTATATTAGATTTTATTTTAATACTACAAAATATGAATGCACTATGCTATAAAATATTTTGGTTCGCTGAAAAAGTGGGTGATAAATATTACCTACGCATTGGCTACACGTAAATCAGTTTACTACAATGACTAGCACAACATTGTTTATTATTTAAAAAGAACATCAAAACAAGAAGTAAATCAACATAAACAAGCAGGAAACAATAACACTTTCGAAGAATTTGTAAGACAATACCCATCAAGTCCACTACAGACACGTTAAATAAAGAGTCACCGTAAATAGAAGCAATTTTCCGATTGATTACAATACCTACACAGTCTCAACTAATGACCTTCCCAGCTTTAAACGATTTTCCAGACTCGTCCCATAAAACACGCAGACAACCTTGAACATTGACTGTTTTTGTTTATTAAACCGCACATGATGTACTGATCTATGTAAATTTTATTTTATTAGCTAGTAACCGCGACCTTGCGTCGTCCATCGTCTTGAGTCCGTGCCAGGATCACATTTGCACTGAACGAAAACATTGTGTACATCGCATGCGAAAATTCTTACTCGATATTAAAGATTCAGTAGCTTTACTAAAATATTACCTGTCTACTGCCAAGGTCTTGTGATCGAACGAAATGATAACACAGCACACAATGAACACTTTGATCTTTAAATTGTATAAATTAAAAACATGTAACAATAGAATTTCCTTTTATTCTAATCCTCGTGTTCCCGGTTAATGACATTTAATCGTTTTGACCTTAACTAATGAGATTACCGATATAACACCAATCAATTTATCTTCGTGACAGGGCGAATCCTCCAATACGCTCACAATATCATCCTGCGTAAATTATTCACTACCGTCGCTATCATTAGCATAAAATAAAATGGTTCCCAAAATAAATGATAATAAGCCCTCCATTATTGAAATTTCATACTTGCGAAGAGGCTTACAAAGTGGGTAATGAACCTTGATCTGAGAACTGGCGATGGTTTAGGTTCATGTTTATGTTATTCCACTTGTAATGTCTAGAGGTGAGGCGAATGGTCTTGGGACCAAGCGGGTGTGCACAATTCACAGTAGATAGTCTAAGCACTCTAGCACAATAATCCTCCCGGGATCCGCAGCCTCAATAGAGAACTAAGTAAGCAAAACGTAATTAGGTCCATCTAATGTCCTACATTCTCCGAATGGAATCCAAAACTTCGATTCTAACTGGGTCAATAAGGCTATATCGCAGGTAATTGTTTCTTTCGACACGGTAATCACAAAGGGAGGGATTTTTGTTTCCTCTTCGCCTGTTCAAATGTTTGCGGTGACAACGCTAACGAAATCCCGGCTGCGGCGAGCTCGCACACATGTTGCGGAGATATATAAATAAGCTTATAGCGGATTTACATGATATATTACGTGCAAAGTGTACCATTAATGTTGGATAGCTTTTTTCGCTTGTTCCACTAACATCATGTTTACAAATCATCAAAGAATTGTAAGTGGTTACTATTTGAACATCTATCTTTTATGTAAATAGAAAACTGTTGAACATTTGTCAATTTACAAAGCGAATTTGGGGCTCTAAATCAATCCACTAAGCCGGCACATTACCCCGAGCAGAACCCAATGCTGACCTCGTAACTCATATAGAGCGGAGATCGTAATTACAGAAAGTGTGAACTTAGGACGGAGTTGTAACTCTCCCTAATGAATCCCGGTTTCAGAAGACACAAAGCACGTTTTATACGGTGATACTTGGAAATACGATGACATTAAGGTTGTCTGGTTGTTCGAGTGGTCGTAAATATTTGACAGTCTGGCATGGGACTCGAAATCTGGTTTGGGCTTATTGAATTTTAATTGTCGTGAGACATTTTGAATTAATTAGGTTTTAAAAGTTCTAAATCTCATAACTGTTCAACGGGGTGACTTGACTAGTTTCAAGCCATACTGGGACCCATAACCTATACATATACTGTTAGCTCACCAGGTGGTATTATTTAAAAATGACTCCATAATAAGTTGTAATTTGATATTGTCTTATTAATACACTATTACAATCAGTAAAAAAATGTATATTCTTTTATTTATAATGCTCATGCGCAATACGCTTAAAGCTGACCTACTTATTTAACATTAAAACCTGTATTAAGGCCTGAATAAAACGTCATATACTCGTATTAAATTGGCTAGTAATTATGCAAAGAGCTTCCAAACGTGTTGAGAGATACATTTAATCTGCAACTGTACTTACAATGTTCGTAAATGAAACACGAAATGAATACGACTGCTTTTAACGTGAATGTAATATTTATTGTGTGTGACATAAAATTGAAATCAGCTTGGTTATACTTAAAGAGTATGAATTTTATCTGATAACATCGAAATTCTTTTTACATTTCTTTTGAATAATTAAGCAGAAAATAAATATTGTTTAATATGAGAGTGCAATGATAGCACTGGAAAGATAGGCGACTCTCTTAGTATAGACATTATGAAGTTATGGTAAAAAAATATTACAAACTGTATTTAACACTAAACTTAACCTATTTCTGTTATAAACCGGTAAACGAGCAGACGAATCACCTGATGGTAAACAATCGCCACCGCCCATAGACACTTGAAACACCAGAGGCGATACAAGTGCGTTGCCGGCCTTTCGGGGGTTAGAATTTAAGGATCGTTGGGGAATCGAGGATTGGTAATTGGGCCTCCGGTAACCTCACACACAACGAAACACAACGCAAGCGTTGTTTGACGTTCGTTTTCTGTGAGGCCGGGGTACCACTCCAGTCGAGCCGGCCTATTCGTGCCGAAGCATAGCTCTCCCTTTAGGTATAACTTTTATGTACCTACATGTACTATTTTAATTGGAACATTGTAGCTTATTATTTGTTACTGAACGCTACCAACACAAATTGACGAACTAAGTACCAATGAAACCGCGTACATCTCACAAATTAATTTGATTCAAAGATTTGTTATGGAATCTCCAATAAAGTTATTTTGAGAACAATTTTGTTTATCAAACACTTGAATATTTTGAGGCTTCATAGCTTACTTAAGTACTCGTATACAATATTATTTCTTTAATAACATAAATGTATAATTAAATGAAAAAAGCTGAAGTATGTAGTTATCAACATACATACTGTTACTGATTATGGTGTCTTGTATGTTGATCTTAACTCCTGAACGATGGGCTTCATCTACATAAGAGGATTTGCCATAATCATCACGTTTACAGACGCAGAATACACACCAATGCTTGTTTACGCCAACTATCCCTAAACTAAAAGTAACTTAGTGTGAGAAAACACCTAAACTAACCCCTTACTTCTACAGTTAGGTGTACTTGTAACAAAATTTATTTTAAGAGTCACCAATCTAAGCTTATGGTTCCTTTTAATTTAGTTTTATCAGACTTCTCATGATCTCTATACACATAAAGCAAACATAATTTACTTTTCTGTCAACATATTAAAGAAGTGAGCAATTACTACTGATTTGTCAAATAAAAAAACCAATTACGTCCATAATGTTCCCTTACTATGTTCGGTACATAATATATAACGCGCGTTAGTGATAATTATCTGGGTGAGAGCTTGCCCCAACTAGTTACTTGTATTTCAGATGGGACTGAACAAGAATTAATGTGATGGAAGTCGGTATATTCTTTATTTATTTTGCTGATAGTATTCTGTATCTATCGGTATGTACTAAGTAATTACTAAGATGTTGTTTACTTGTGTTCTACGTTAGTGGTTATAACTAAAGTGAGTAAAATCTAACAGTAACAATGATTATGTGTGTGGGTATTGGATTGACATGGTGAATCAATAAAAAACATTTCTTTTTGCGTTGCCAAAATACAATTTCATATACCCAAGGCACCCAGACCCAGAAAAACCATTTGTGGATTACGTAAAGGCTGGTTTTCTTCGGGAATCGAATCCGTGGCCCGTTGCACAGCAGCCAATTGCCCAGCCACCGCGCCAACCATGCAGTATAATTTACTAAAAACCTATTTCGTCAAATCAAGTTTAATAACATTGTTGAAACTTTAATTTAAATATCCATTATCCAATTTTATACCACAAATGAAATAGACATCAAATAGTCTATGGTGAATTAAAACAATGAAGATAACTATCGCCAAATTGAGGTTTCGCTAATTTTATAAGTAGACAAAGAAGTATTTTAACTAAAACAAGATACAAATAGGAACGTCCTAAATGCGAAGATCGCGTGCATTATCTAATCGAGATCCCCAATTTGAATGTTCACCCATCAGCTTCCAGACAGTAGCTGAGAAATTAGGTTGGCTTGCCAAATACTTAAACGTTGTGTCTGGACACGCAACCTGCCGCACGAACCTCTCGACTTTCACACGACTTTACAAAGTTTATTTCGAATCCTCTTTCCTCTGATCTACAAGCCAATTGGCAATTTAGACCACAACGAGGTCTCACCTAATGACGCTGTTAACAACACACATAACACTCAAATCAAGTGAATCAATAAACCACTCGACGGGTTCCCGATCATCAATCAAACGTGAGCGGGTCCTTTTGAGCTCATAAAAACTGACGTCACACTGGCGTGTACATATTTATGAAGCATCCAAGTGATCTGCTATTGATGGCCTGTCCCATTCATCAGTCAGGGAAGCCGTCGACTAACAAAAACTTGTTCGTAACAAGATTTTTGTGGGTGGACAGTGTTAGACGGAAATGCGTGGATCTTTGCGGGATTCAAGATACAATATTACGAGCCAACCTTGAATGGAGCTTGCATAAGAAACGTTTTGTTTGAACTAAAACACAACTAATGGTGTTTGAAAAGAATGTACACCATTAACTTCGCATCGTTCGGGGTAATGACTGCTAAAGTGCTTAGCCATGTTTATTGTTTTAAATGCCAACTTCAATGCCGTATGCCAAAAGAATGATAAAGAAACAATTTACATTAGGAGTAGAAGGAGTCCATCTATACATCTTGGCGAGTTGATTAATCGGACGATTGTAAATAAAGCAATGTATCAGTAGAGTGCAATTGTCGGTGATTGCGGTTGATATCAGTTCTTTATTGATGGACACCGAGACATGCCTCGTAAATTGCCACTTGCATATGCATGCGGGGAGCGGCCGATTGGCAACGGTGCAGCCGACCCGTTATGAGTGTCGTTTCAACCTACGCTGTCACAATTAACGGATGTTATGGTACTTTTTTACAACGTTTTTCTTTTATGAATGGTATGATTGATGGAATTCAGTGTAATTTGTGCCAGATAAAGGCATTGTGTTTTGTGACCCAAAACGTGTAACTGTTTTATTTTATGGAATGCGTTTACAACAATAGTGTTGATTGGTATTAATTTATGTAATTATATACTAAGAAAATAAAACATAGCTGTAACTAAAAGTGCAACCAGTTCCAACGACCCACGCTAAATCCCTCGGTTCAGTCTACTTAGAGTCTGCAAAGCTAATGTCCACATTAATCGGAAATATTCCAATGATGGCATTACCAATATTTGTTTTAGAGAGTAGGTATGGATAAAACGATAATCCATACAGTCCCTCCGTCAACAACTCATATTTATTGAAGCGGTTATCGCTGAGCGATTTAGCACAAAAAAGTAACAAAAATATTTCGCTTCGGTATATATTTTGTTGAGATAAAATCGTGAAAGCCGGATCAGTTGCTCTCAGCGTCGCAAACGTATATCGAACAGTTTTAATCCAAACTATGTACGTTGGTACAGAGCTATACCATTTCACAATAGGATTGACATTCGTTGTGGAACGAAATGTTTGAAAATTTTCAAGCCTTCTACCGTTTTTGACCACGGTCCAATAGCAATCGAACACCAATCAGTACTAGCATAGCTAGTTCTTTTCTAACAACTAACGACTGCGACTAGTTCTGTGGAAGCCTTTGAACAATCATAAATACTGGCTTCAAATTCATTTCATCCCGCGCGATACTAACTTCTGACTAATTTCAATACAGTTTAATAAATAGTTATAAACACTTTTAATTAACCCCGACAACAGGTTTCCACCATATCAATTGATAATACACAAGTCTTATTAACTCTCTTCGTGCTACAATCTGACTGATCCACTTATCTTCATCAACGATGCAATCGGTCGCGCAACTGACAAGTGACAACTATTACATAATAACCCTTCCTCTGCCGAGTACCGACGACAGAGGGCCTAGTACGAGTTTGTTTTACTTTTAACGAGATTGACACGTTATCGCGTTTAGCTCTCTGGTTGGTTGGATCATTGGGGCAGACGAATCAGAGCTCCATAAGTGTGTCACGATAAAATGTTCACGTTAAATTTAAAAGAAACTCATACTAAGCCCTCTGTACACACTAGTCAAAGCCACGTAATTCAGTAATCCGGTTGGACGACACACCGATCCTGTTAACGCAATCAAATGTTGGCGTATTTAAATGGACTTGTGGAACAAACGTCGCGTAGGCGTCTATCAGAAATGCTGAACGAATAATTACTAGCTGTTTCACTAGAAACATTCGAGAATTAAGCTATCGGAAATCTTTCAAGTGTTCGAAGTGCGAATTCAATTAAAGATTTATTTGAATTTACTCTGCAATACTCATGTTTACGTCTGATTGATTCAATTTAGTTGCGTTGTGGAATTTTCTTGAAACAGAAATGTTATTTGCTGGTAATAACGCATTTCGTCAGTATAGGCGTATTAATCAAACAAAAGTTACGTAGAATAGAATGACAGATACAAATTCAATCACCAATTTTCCATATCATGAACCAAAAATTCGAACCACATGTTGAAGATTAAATAAAAGAACATTTATAGAATTTTGTTCAATAACTTTTATAATTACTAAACCACATACTCTACAATTTGTGCAACTCTCAGTAAACTAATCCAGTTTCCACACTAATCGAGGTTAAATCTAAGAGAGTCACATGTGACGTGTGTCGCGCACAGTGTCGGCCAGTCCGTTACGTACGACTGCGAAGCCTATTTGTGGGCGACGGCAAACGGGTTAGCCTCAATGCAACGTCTTGTTGACCGGCCGCGAATGACCTAAATCTTGGTTATCAACTTGCTAAATAAAAATAAAAGTTTTATGTTGGTCATATTATGACGCTTTTCTGCAAGACTCTGTCTCTTTTGAATGGAGCAGTCAAGTAGTGCATGTTTTATAATAAGTATCGTGAGACATACTTATTAAATTAACTAAAAATCACGGTTTACTCATGTAAATTAATGGAGAAAAGGTACTGTAGGCTGTGCGACGTCGCCGCGCCTGCGCACGCTGCTCATGATGAAGAGTCCCTCTGTGACTCGAAACAAGTAGAGCTTTTCTCTATTTATTTACGTGAGTAAACTGTAATTTTTAGTTAAGTAGTATACCTATGTTTTAAGTTGTAGAGGCAGTTTTACCTGTACCTACGTGTGGACAATTTTGCTTCTAGAAAATTCCAGCCTTCTCTTTACATTATCCTGTAGTGTTAAGAAAACAAATCACACAAAGTATGCGTCTGCCTGGTCCACACCCGCGATATACGTCTTCGAAGACGAGGCCAGTCGTAAATATTACGCCATAGCATTTGCTATAGAAATGGCAACTTTTTTCCGATGTCTCAAGGTGCTGTTTCGATTGCATTGAGTGTACTAGCCACAACTTCTCGTTAACAAGCCGATAGCAATCTAAATTGTGTCAACCCACAGTAGTGGTGCTTTATATTGTATAGATTAGTTGCATCCTTCCATTCTCCCAGAGCAGGTGCAATACTAGCATAAATATATTACACTATAAATAGAGTCTTGGACATTTTCTTACTTGATTGTTAAATCATATAAAGGAGAATGCGCTAAATTGTTTATTTAATTTCACTGATGTATTACGTTTCCTTGTACTTCGAAAAACCAATTGTGTAACCCTGTACTACGAGCTAAAAGTGAGGAAAGAAATCTTCTCCTAACACTCATTAACAAAAATCGTAATTTCACTTCAAAATACAAAAATAATAAACAGCAACCATTACACATAATACTAATTTCTAATTCAAAAGTACAATCAACAAAACATGTTTTTGTCCAAGCAACTAAATATTCCAGTGAGCATGCGCGACGACATTAAGTGACGGACAGCAGATTACCGATATTTCATCGAAGCGGATTTAGATCGCGATCGCTTTGACAATAATCAGAATGGGCACAGAACTAAAACGGATTTAGTTGAGGATTATAGCGGACCCGTAGTCAATATTACGTATTTTATGACGTCATACGGACTCTTTATATTCATGTAATCTATTTGTAATATTGGAGTAGGTGAAAGATAGGTTTGAACATAGCTTGAGTTCGCAAATAGTTTTACAGAAGTTGCATGTCTTTTCAAATAGTAACTATAATATAAAAGGTAATAAAATCCCGTGTGCAGTGAGAAATTTACGCCGCTAAATCTCTTATATGTCCAAACTATTCAGTAATTTATGCAGAAAACATATTTCGTAACTAATGAGCATGACATAATATTCCTCGAATAAAAATATAGGTCAGTTATAAAACTAAAATATCCACATAATAAATGGGCAGAAATGAATGAGCACGGCCTATTAGTTTAGAGGTAACCTACAAAATCATTTCCCCATAATACTTAAATTTCGAACGCAACGGTGTTTAAGATGATAACAAATGAGTGTCGTATCGTTCTTGTTTATTTATAATCCCGTCGCGCCGCCGATGTAGACTTGGCATTATTCCAGCTCCATTTTTTTAGGAATTTATTTCAATTCATGCGTTCTGGCTTTTGTGTTCGTGTGGCTTTCAAATGATTGCCAATAAATGCTGAGAATGGTAATTTGTTGTACGAATATTTGCCTTTATCCAGTTTAACGTTTCACACGGTATTTTCGTGGAAAATTTTAAATTGATTAAAAGTGTTCAAAATTGATTTAGATTAGATTTTTGTTTAAAAAATATAACGTTAAAATTATTTAGTAACAGATAACATGACACTGTTTGTTCTTTAAAAAGCCTGGGGTTAAAATTAAGTTTCTTTGGAAGAAAATAAGATGACATATTGCAACAGTGGGAACCTTATAGATGTCCCTATAAGAGTATGTGTATGGGTAAGGACTAAAACATTTTTTCTTTTCCAACAAATTCCCTTTACGAACTATGAACTGAAATTCATTCCAACCCTAACTACAGCATAAATGTGCTACCAGTATTCGAACCAATCACACTAATTTCAATCACACAGCCTCGCATTGGATATCTGATACTCCAGACAGACGTAATGGCTTCACCTAGCCCAGTAGCTAACCACGACAATTCACCAGGAGCAATTAAACGTGAATGTGAGGCGAACAATCGTAAAGGACCGAAAGCAATCGATCATCTAGAGTTGGACAGGTCATCAGTTGAATACGACCGTAGCGTCCGAATTGTAATCGAAACGAGCGAGTTTGATTGGCACATGTGATAGTCGCTAATGGCTGATAAACTCGAGAAATTGCCCTGTGTTATAGCTACCGTGTTGTTTGAGTAATGGAGAGCATAAATAATTTAGCTAATGCTTTAAAATTATGCTTATAATGCGAAGTGATGGCACAAAATGAGTTTATAATGAACAATTTCATAACCATAATTATTTATCTTACAGAAATTAGGAATTTGATGTTTAATTTTAAAATTAGACTCTTAGATAGCAATTATGAACTTTTTTCTATACATATTTTCATCAGTGAATGTTTTAATTACCTGTATTTTTTTATGTTTTGTTTATAGTGTTGTAAAATGTTAGTAACTCTTTATAAATAAACTAGCGGACCCGACAGACGTTGTCCTGTCTACACGTCTTTAATTTGAAAATTTTAAATTTTATTAATAAGCTAAAACATTCTGGACCATTTTGATGAAAATTATTATTCAAATGTTATGACAATATCTAACGTCATTAATATTTGACACTGCGATGGTAGCGCCGTCTGTCGTATCCAATGTAAAACATTCCAAAATCAACAACTACTAATTCATTAAAAATGAATTAAAAAAACATTGTCCAGCGGACAAAATTGTGAATCTAAACCATTCTCAGATCCCCTTGAACACACACAAAAAAATTCATCAAAATCGGTCCAGTCGTTTAAGAGAAGTTCAGTGACATACACACGTACAGAAGAATTATATATATACAGATAAATAGAACTATCTTACAGTCATCTACCTATCTTTTGTCCCAATTTTGTCCGCTGGACAATGTTTTTTTGATTATTTTTTAATTTATTAGTAGTTGTTGATTTTGGAATGTTTTACATTGGATCCGTCAGACGGCGCTACCATCGCAGTGTCAAATATTAATGACGTTAGATATTGTCATAACATTTGAATAACAATTTTCATCAAAAAGGTCCAGAATGTTTTAGCTTATTAAAAAAGTTTAAAATTTTCAAATTAAAGACGTGTAGACAGGACAACGTCTGTCGGGTCCGCTAGTGTATATATATAAGTACATCATTAGAGAAACATTGAGAGCAAAATCAAAGAGCACTTTCACACACAATTCTGCGAACAGCAGTAAAAGGAAAATCAGAAAAGGTTTACCTATCTTTTCCTTTCCTTTCCAAAATTAGGGACCAAAATAAATACCAACTCGTTTTCAATAAAATCAGCCTAGCATTACAATGGTATCCTTTACCAAACAACGGTATCAAATGCTCAGATAACGTACAGAAAGGTGTAATACTTGAAGCCGATTGAACCGCCTCAAATAAGATCTACAAACGAATCGTGTAAACCGTCTGATTTCGGATACCTTTGGATCTTTTCATGGATATGTAAACTATTTACGTAACGAGGATATGACTATGTGAAGAAAAGGTTTGATACGATAATGTTACTTGTAAATCTTGTGCCTATTTGATAATAAAGATTAATGTGTACGGATAATGAAATGGATCAAACCTTACTGAGTAAATCAATTGTAACTTAAGTACTGTTTTGTAAATAATAAGAACGTGATTATAGATTTTATCATTTGCATTTAAAATATATGAGGAAAGTCATATAATAAGTACTGCATAAAAATATTTTTATTATGATACACGGTTTCAATTGGCTTATATTATATGGGCATCTAGATTAAGAGTGTATACCAAATTACAGATCGATCGGACGTCAGTAAGAGGTTTAAATGCCAATAACTAATTTTAACCCAAACAAATAAACAGATCAAACTAAATAAAATGGTCAGTTCAATTTAAAAAAGTATCGTGCAAGAAATGTTTAATACATTTTAAAACTTTACTAAAATGATTACATACCAGTTCCTCAGGTGATCCCGGTTCCTTCATACCATTGCTCTTATCCGTGCTCCCCGTCTCTGTAACAAAACAACACACAACGTTAGTAAAATTCAGTTGATTACCAAATTAATTATCAATAGCTTCATAATAATCTAGGGAAAGAATCTTAAATTGTGTCAATTAAAGGATCGTCGTTAATATGTACCTAAATGTAGCTCCTTTATGTAATTAGGTCAAAGTCAAAGTTTATTGTAACTAAGTATATGGATAGTCTTAAAATAGGGCAGATGACTATTTTTTATTTTCTTTGGGAAAAAATACTTTTACCTAAAATACTACAATGTTTATTTATTAAACAGAAATACTAGCAAAGGTTGAAAAAGAAGAACATTTAGCACTGCTATCAATAACAAACTATGATTATGTAAATACATAAGCCCAAAATCTACCCACAAACCATTGGGGCGCCATAAAATAAATTAGTCAAATTAGACTAATAATGAATCTAAATCACAAATTGGATTTTGGAATTCGGCGATAATGAATTGGGGCGTTAATAAATCGCGATATAACATTAATTAGCCGAAACCGAGTTCCGATCAACCACAATTTCACAACATTGAAGATACAAATATTTCACTAATTTTGAAACACTATACATTGCATTTAACTTAATTATGTATATAGGCCCTAAATGTATGTAAGCAAACAGTCAAGTATTAAGTGATTATTTAAATTTTTTATAGTATAAGCCGGTAAACGAGCAGATGGATCACCTAATGGTAAACATTCGCCAAATAATATCATTTCTTCGTAAACTTTTCGAAAATGTTTGATACCCAAGACCTACAAGGACAACGGCGACGTAAAATACTCTTAAAATATTAACATATTACTACAAATTTGGAGTAAGATGACAGGAGCGTCCTTGCGATATTTTAACGAAAACATTTTTAAAGTAACTTGTTCTATTTCTTCTCAGAAAAAAAAAATATAGATACCTACTTATATAAATCACATACGAGTACTACTTCACCACTCTAGTCTGTAGACTTTTAAATTTTTCATCGTCAAACAATAATAATAATAACCACAATATTCAGAGGTAAAATTTAATTTGAATATACTTATCAAAAATGAATACGACCAAGTGTTTAATGAATATTTACTCTGAACATTAAAAATGCACGTCAGGTAGAGCAACAGTTAATGCGTTTAACTCAGTATTCAATGAAATAATGTTCGCTTTTAACGTCACATCTGTTATTTTTCAAAAGACAATGGACGATGTGAGATGTGTTAATTTAATTCATATTTCGTCTGTTTTTGCTGGCTTTCATTTTGTTTCATCTGTACCGGTGTTTGTCTGTAATTTTTATATATAGTAGGTACTTAAACTATCCTACGTCGCAAACACAGGTTTCCCAAATAAGAGAATCATGTAAACCCAAATCAATCGCAAATTGCAAACCATTTAAACGAGACACTCTAATTTTCGAACGAGAACATCTTCACAACGTAAGGAAAGCTGCTTCTCTAGCAAAATGTTCTGTATAAAGACGCAGAAAATGTTTGCTTAGATTTAATTAATGCCAAAGAACTGAGTCCCCTTTGGAGCATGTTTGCCACAGCCAGGCATACCCCCATTGACACACTTGTTCATCACAGTAACACGACGTATGGTACAAGCACACTCGTTTTTCTTTCACGTTTCCCCGTTCAAAAGGAATATTTTTCACCAATTAAAATACATTAACGCGACGCGCATTGCATACTACCTACAGTGAGTCAGAAAAGCTGACAGAAGCGGAAATCACGAACGTGGAAACTGTTGACGCGAACGTTCGCGTTCAGCATTTAATTGAAATGTCAAAAATCGTACATTAATTAATTCACGAGAGGCTACAATAAGGCAGCGAGCGAGCAAATTAGTGTAATACAATTTGTTGGAACAATGAGTGTCGGGCGAGGTCGGGCGGCTCATGATAAACTATGGCCGTAATAAGCTCGTGGCAACTAGAATTAATAATTAACTACACGAAATTATCGCTTTCGGTGTATCTATTCGACGGTATTTATACAGCCTAGTTGGATATTACTACAGTATAAACAATTATAATTTTAATGAAGACTAAATTTGTATGTCATATTTAGTGTTTAAAATTAGTTTTCTGTACACGTGTATCTACGTATATGCACATAATTAGTATAAGTACAAAGAACAGCTTATTCTATGTAAGATTTTCAAGAATAAATTTCTAATTTCTACTAAATTAATATCACGAGAAATTAGTGTGACTATAATATAAGCAAAAATAGGTTACTAAAGCGATAATAAAGATGTACAACAAATTATTACTCCACCTGTACCATTGCGGAGTTTATAGCTCGTGTCAGACATACGATAGTTTTTATGTTTCACTACATAAAATATACTGACAAATAGTTCAAAGGTTTTCCATAATAAAAGAGCAATAAAAATCTCGTGAAAGCAGTTTCTAGAAACGTGTCGAGAAATAGAACATTTTTTAAATTATTATTACGGCTACGAGTTTTAATTAAATAAGGACTATGGGACTATTAAATAACATAATAAGCATATCGTACACACATTAACACGGAATTTTTACTAGTTATGTTATGGATCTCGTATAAACAACCTTATTGCTTTATCTTTTCTTTAGCAATGAGTCTCAAATTGACACTTAAAGAAACGTCACAATTGGATTGCTACCGTTCACGTCTGTCTGTCAGATCTAAGCTAGTTGCTCACTGCCGTACTCATTGTACTCATTCGAATGGATTACTTAACGAGCCAGAAACTCAATTGTTAGGGTTCGAACAAAATCGTAACTAAGGAATACTTTAAGAAATCAATAAATTGAATACAGTTGCAGTTTGATATTTTACTTAGCTGTCATATTTATTACCAATCACTGGACTTATATTGTATACCACACTCATATAGTTTTATTAAATGCGGTGTCATTACATAATTAAATACCGTTTCACAAAATATGATATCGTCCCTAATTTCTTGCCGCCAGCATTAGCTTACCGTCCGCAGCTGAGATACGAATTTACTCATAATGTAATCAGAAAAATATTACATTCGTGATTACCTACGTAAACACTTTTAGGATTCGCTTAGTGGTGTCAGCCATTTTTGTAACTATATTATGTTTATTTTACTCGTAATTTTCGGTATGATCTCCATTATAATTCAGTTATTTAAATGCCTGCCTACTCATATTCGCTATTGTCAAGTTTTACTTATAGTTGAAGTATTCAACAATAAATCTTCTATATTTTTTGTCTTCCTCTTATCATACGGACGTACATAAAATATGATTATTTTGTAGATTGTGTCAGCCTGACCACGTACGGTTTAACAAAGATCTCTCTCTTTAGGTTAACCATAAACCCTACGCTTTGTTGGCTACTTGGGAATCACAGCTCATCAAAAATTTAGAAGACTTTGTTGTCCACCCAGTGGTGACTGGTTATAGTTTTAGGACATATCCAAGTTTATAAAATATCTAATACATATAATGTGGGAAAGAGGGCCGGCTCGACTGGAGTGCTACCACGGCCTCGCAGAAAACCGACGTGAAGCTACGCTTGCGTTGTGTTTCGTTGTATAAGTAAGGTTACCAGAGGCACAATTATCCTTCTCAATATTCCCCATATCTCCTATTCCCCAACAACCCTTCAGTTTCTTATCTCAAAAAGGCCGGCAACGCACTTATAACGTTTCTGGTGTTACGAATGTGGCGGCGGCGATTGCTTACCATCAGGTGATCCGTCTGCGGCTCGGCTTGCGACAGGCTTTGTTCCATAAAAAGAAAATAAAAACATAGCACATAATATTATTATCTTTCGATAGCATGAATGCTAGTAAATTAATTTCGTGCAAATTAAAGTTAATGTCACCGACAAGCAGAGGTTATGTAATTTGTTCCGATTCATCGCCCCTGAAGCGACATTGACTGCGTCATACACAGACTCAATCAACCCTTTTGTGCACTAACAAATTATATCAGGATTTACATTTAGTACTACTTTTTATGAGCCGTGTCGGTGTAGAGTACAATATAATTATTTTCTACTTCTTCTAGTTTTCACCTAGTTGACTTAAGAGCTAACTACGCAAATACGCATTGATAGAAACAGGATGGTAGTACTCGCTAATAAATTTGAACCTTTCAAACAACTTTCAACCTGTCCAATTCGCCTGCTAAGCATTCACGCTTATTGTGCTTTTCCACCAGAGATGTCCTATGCAGCTATGCTGTGAGGATGTATTAGCTAAGATGTGCAACAATGTGACTGTTTCTACTGATACTAAGGTATGTATATAGCAGGGCAAGTAAGATATGCTATGAAGATGCACCGCCGCAAAGTAGTTGCACGAGGAACATGCACTACTCAAGTATGCTATACACAATAGTAGGGAAACCATCCATAGCACATATTTATAGCATGCATCCATGCACGCATCCATTGCCCACATCTTTCCATATAAAAAAACGTTTCTTAATTTAACCCGTTTTCACCAGTGCTAAGCTATGTGTACTAATGAATATGATTGGTGGAAGCCAAACGCCTCCACAGCGACGTAGCATAGCACATCTTGGGTAGAAAATCATCTATGCTGTGACAATTTTTTTACGTAGAATGCTATGATGTTCTTGATGTTTGATAGTAACCTACAACTAATTTAATTTAGCACTATTATATTTTTAAGCACCTTGTTTTAGTTGCCGGTTTTCCAAGCAAAATGTTTTTAAGAAAAACTCAAGTTCACTTCAAGTTCGCTGTAAGTCTGAAATGCTGTTAAAAGAAAACTTGCACTTGCTTCACTAACTTAATATTTTCTTGTTAAAAACTGTTATTATAATATCTTCAACTTGCTTCAATTTAAGTGACCTAAAAGTCTGGAACAAAAACTTAAGAATATTAAATTCCGAATAGGGTATTAACTACCGCACTCAGACACATTTGATGATTACTTTAACTATTCCTTCGTAACAATTTTGTATCGAAAACTAAGGATTTGATTAAGTAACCATTAAATTACTCTGAGTACGGCAAATCGCATAATGCTTTTTGGATAAAGATACCAATAGATTTGAGATAACATTTAATTTATCGCAATAAATTGACGTAAAATGTTTTGATGCCCAGCTAGTGCAAATGCCAAAATATGATCTTTCATTGCACGGAACTCTTACATCACATAAAATTAAAAAAAAAAGAAGTAACGAACTTTCTTTTAACTCCCTACAATCAAACTCTTAAAAGACTTTTCTTCTCTTTCTACCATTAAAGATATATACTACTTATATACTATACATATATTATACTCATACATATGTTTGATGGTGACATTTCTCTCGACCAAGTCTCTCAAACCGCTGTAGCACCATTGAGATCCCTTATGAACCTTGTTACCGTGTAGTACTAATTTGTTCCTTTGAAGGCTTACAATAAAGCCTTTGAATTAGAGCAATTAGTCAGTAATCTAGTATAATTAACTCATGCTAGTCATGTATGTAAGTTAAACGAGTATATCACAATATCTTTTACTAAACTTAATATATTATATCACATTGTCGTGATGATATAACGTGTTTCTTATATACTTATTGTTTGTAGAATTTTCTGTATTTATACAGACACGTAGTTTCATATTTGTTTTGTTCAAATTATGATAAAAATTACGTGTTTCAGCTGCAATAGTAGGAAAAGTGAGGCAAAATCAAGCTTCAAAACTTTATTCCTTTAGTTGTCATACAGTCAACTTTCAATAATTGAAAACTTTTTATAATTTTAACTTCTTGGTAATTCGATGTTATCACGAAAGCCGAATTAACAAGAGTCAACTGTATTTGTTCTTATGCGATGGCGTAGGCGAAAATAGTTTTTATGATGATAAAACAATTTTCTTTCTACAAAACTATTACGCGTAACTGCAAACGAGTAAACCTCTATTCATTACATAGGATGTGGCAGATGGCCACTCAATTGCCTACAAAGACCACAATAACCCGCTTTTCTCACGGGACTCGAAGACAGATACCGGAATAGATAGAATAGTTAAGCCGGCCGCTCAGCTCAGTCAATCCGACCAAGTCACTGCTTCGATGAATAAGATTCAGTTATGACGCATATATTGGCAATCTTGAGTTGTGCAGCGTGTTGGCTAGTGGTTTCCTATTGTGTTCTATTTTCATTGATTCAAGTGACACTTAGATCGATTTATAAAGGACAAGGGAACATTAAATGCCAGTACCACATTTACCTTGCAAGCTGATTGGTAAAAAGCGCATTCAAGCATATTGGTCAAAGTCAAAAGCATTTATTTTAATTAATTCTTAATTAGGCACTTTTGAAACGTCAAATTGAATTGTCTGTCAGTGAAGCTAGGTCTCAAGCACTTTCGATTTTTTAAGAATACACAGTTATTATTGGTATTTGTTTGAAATTTAAAGTAGGTACTAACACGGAATCAGAAGTAGCTTGTGATTGGCCCTGAGACTTGAAACTCCAAGCAATCGAAAGCGTAGTGAAAATTCATTACTAAATATGAACATTTCAATAACAACCCATGTTGTAGTTACAAATTCAAGGCAAACGTAACAACCAATTCAGATAGACGACAATAGTGTTTGAACAAGTCCAACTAACACACTGTCACACGTACGATAGCAACATAAAATATAGGCACGTCTAGACCGACACGTACAATTGTGCAAAGCCTACACAAATGTCATATCAGATTGTCTCGCTTATTGGCAGAGCGAGCATAATGCTTCTGCTATACATTATGTTATTATGTAGAATTTATCCTCAATTGTAGCTGATGATGGTATGTAATTGTCAACTCTATTTCAGATGAAAGAGAAATCATTTCACGTTGTATTGTTTAAAAATTCTAATTCTTCATCCCAACTAATACTAACAAAAACAAATCACAAGCCGATTCGATAAATCACGTTACCACATATTCTAAGTACTTATGTGTTATGTAAATTGTGTGAAAATACATAATTCTGTTCGGCAAACAAACGTAAATTCGTAACAATATAAAATTATGCTTGCGTAAGTTATATTCAAACTCAATGGTAGAATTTACTGTGCAAAGTTTTGAACATTTCCCACGGGTAAATCTTAACGATACCGAAGGTTCATGAATAATTTTGTAGCCTATTATAGTCCCAGTCATCATTACCACACATGTCGATGCTTTAGAAGGCAATTAGCAACTAGTAATATAACAGTGATCTAATTTTAACCCCTATTTCTGTCCTAAGACATGACGTTTAACTACCTACCCATCCCTTCCTTGACTATCTAGTCATTAGGTATTATATCACAAACCCGTTCATAAACCTATTTTAATGCCCCAGTTTTAAGTCCCTTCAAAGCTTTTAAAAACTAATTCTTCTACTTCATAGTTCTTTCTCACCGCAAAAGTCCAGTTGCGTGTGACCACTCAAACAATATCTTACTAAAGCTATCATTGAAATTCAAACCCTATTACCATTAAATAGAGCTTGGTTTCCGTTACAGTCACCGCAATCGCAATTTTATAGCAGTTAAGTAAATCATAAATCCGTCCGGTCCCAGAATTATTACATCAGTAAGCGGAAACGTGGAAGCCGTACGTTTCTTTGCGATGAGTAACAAATCGGGGGTCAAAGATGTCGCCGGTCGTCCCGAACGGGCGTGTCGTGTAAAACGGGTATAAGTTTATGCAACTGACGATGGGTACCGCTTTCAAAACTTTCGCCGTCAATTAAAAAGCGGCTACCGCTGTTAGCGAGACACCCGGTCACGATCCACTCCGTGACCGATGACTTTTTGTTACGTAAACGACTATTGTTTTCTACTTTTAGCATCTGTCAAAGCTAGACTATTATGGGACGGAATTGTGTCATAACTCGGTCATCAATCAATGTTACTGGACGTAGCGTACAATTAATCATAGTAGTGTAGGTACCGAGGTACGTACGAGCCGTGGCAGTGATTTAGTTTCCTCCGGCTCCACAATATTGATTGAAATAGATTTAATTCAATCCTAGATTGCAATCTCAGCGGATCTCAATGCATAACGTTTCGATATAACTTCGATAGCAAACTAAAGCATTCTAAAAGATGTAGGTTCTGTACCGTACTACCTATATTTAGAACCTTAGTTTACAAAACACATTAAGTCTTCTTGCCTTCATCCACTGTCTTTTAATAATTAGAATTTAAGTTTACACTTAATAAGTATGAGTTAGATTTCAACATCGACAGTCGATTAACCCGGTAAAATTTATCCGAATCCAGGAATCAACATGCAGTCACGTACATTCCCTTCAAGTAAATTCAGAACCGCAGCATAATGAACATGTTCAATAGAAATTAACACGAAGTTCTAAAGTCAAAGTTGAGAGTATCACCCCTCACCTCAAAGTTGGGCGACACAAAACTGATCCTGAATCAAAGTTCTGATAACAATATTACGTATCAAACTATAGCAAAGAACCAGTAACTCCTTGAGGTAGGGAAGTGGAACTTTGTATCTAAATTTATGACAAAGTTAAGACAAAACCAGCTCATAGAACCGAATATTGTGTATATTTAATAGCTTATATTCGGTGCACAGAAAAGTTGTCATTTGCTACGAGTATTCAAATGTCCATGCAAAGGTTTTTAGAGTAATTGTCTATCGTAAGGGTTTACAAGTTTATAGTACGAGAGCTGGCAACGTCGAAATACCAAGAATTTCTGATAGGTCAGTTTTTAAATATATAGTATATCTTACTCTCCCAGAAATCATATGGGCTACCTGGCTGGCAGATGATGAAAAGTGGAAGTCGTGAGCCTTTTTTGTGAGCCTTTTTTGAGTGGAGACAATCATCCAATGGCTTTACCCGCTTTGGGTGAAGCGAGAGGGCGTTTCAGGCTCTTACTGACTAAAAACCTTTCCTACTCCGCCTTCGAGCCCCGAAAACCTGATAGATCGTCCCATTTCGAGTCGAGAACTCTTAAGCCCTAAACTGTGATAATCTTTATTGAAATGTTTTCATAAATAAATGATAATTATTGTAAAAAATAACATTTATCCTTTATTTCTTTAAACTCAACACATAAACCCGTGACCATTAGCTTTGCAAAACATAAATATGTTATTACCATTTTAATGGACCGTGTAAGTGGCGTGTCGGTGTTGCCAGTAATTGCTGATTCGATGCCATTCGTCATTCGGCTGTCACGATGCAGCCAATTAGCACTGCGGCGTTTTCTGAACAAGTATTACTCAACCTTTTAGAGAAAGGATCGAAGTCTAATTAAAAAGATAATAAGAATGCCGAAACTTGTTAAGGAATTTTAAAAATTTTGCAACGATCACTAAGATATTGTAGGATGTTGATATCGTTGTCACTTTTATCCTGATATCCAAATACCATAAGATATTATGATTATAACACAAAAGTTTAAAATACGACCTTATGACACGTAATTATGTTAAATATCGTTTTTAAAATAAGCTTACAAATAAAAATAATACGATTCGCTATTTAAACCCGATCCTGTAGGTAATATTAAATATCCATATCGAAGATAAGTTTTCAATGTTTCAAAAGAAGTTATATGAGCAAAATTTTCCTCATTTCTATTAAAAACTTTGAAAGAATTTCTTCGTTTTAATCACATGAATTCTCCAACAAGTCTTGAGCTTGTCGTAGCGAAAGGGGTGAGGTTGGCAACGTTTGCCAAGATGGCAAGATTTCGTGTCGCCGCATCTCTAGTTGTCCACTCATATCGCAAGTGTCCGTATAAATACATATTTGGAGCAGAATCTTGGTAAAAATAAATCTGTTTACATCCTCTTAATTGCCATTTCACCTTTCACATTTCAGCTTTGCACAAGTTCTTTTCACTTCTTGTATTAGGGAGAAATAAAAGATGTAACGTGACTACCAATTACTATGAAATACCTACTTAGGTAACTTAGGTGGAGGACTAAGGCCTTTGTTCAACAGTGGACGTCTTCCGATAGATGATGATGATGACTACTTAGGTAGTTTATAGTAGTGTATTTCCTTTATCCTTTAATCCAAAGTTTGAATCGAACTCGAAATATGATTTTCTGTGGTTCAATTACAGATACTCAACCAATAAGTTCCATCTTTGAACTTTAACATAAATATAAATAGTGAAGACACGCACAACTACTCTCACATATCCCCATTAATGCAAAGTGAAACCACTGAAGTGTTACAAAGCACAATCTTAATCATAGAAAATATCGTATACACAACAACAAAGTAGTGTTTTCCAATTAGCACCTCAAATGCCGTTGCTATCTCACAGTTAGACAAGAATAATGAGCACACTTCTTGCAGTACACAGCACACGGCACTCATGTTTGACAAAGACGCATTGTTAGTGTAACTTTACACAGAATACGAAATAAACTACTATATTTTGTGTGTAGTACTTTGTTTTGAAAACATGTACCTTTTAATTTCTATGGGATTTAGAGGAAAAGTTGCTCTTTTAGTTTGCTGCGATTAACTTTTGACATAATTTCTGATATAATACTGTGGAAAGCATTACCTCCAATATACAAGTAGGTACGACATGCACTTTACAAGTTGTTTTGATGACTAGAACTTTGTTATTGCAATTTCCTCCAATATAACAAGTAGGTTTTACTCTTAGCGTGTAGGTTTTTAAGTTCATCCAGTGACTTCTCCCACCAAATGAAGTCCCTCAGTTAGAGGATACCAATGGGATGAGTAGAGATGATTACATTGTTTTACTATTTACTGACTAAAAACCACGCCGTTTCTACTTCTGCTTTTCGAGCCGGAGCCCCAGTGACACGCTAGGTAGTCCGTAGAAGTCATTAGATGACTTCCCCCCTCAAAAAAAGGCCTAAAAATTCATCTCTTAACTGCTTTAAAAAGTTAAAGGCATAATTTACAAAACTAACCCTAAACACAGTTCCGAAACAAAATACACGCTTTAAGATTGTTTCTCCAGTACTTAATAACGAGGTGCACTTTCGTCCAATTAGGAAAACTTGTGCGGTCGACTCCTGTATCAAAGTTTGAAAGTATAGAGACGTAGCCATTAGTTACGTACTTTGTAAACTCAAGTACAAAAACCGTTCGTTTAACTTGTATTGAAATTCATAAGGAATTTGTTGCTAAATATTGATATATTGTTATTTTAATAAGTAACTTAATGTTATGTTAAGGAGATAATGTTTCTCAGATTATTTATACCACCGACAAACGATTAAGAAAACATCGGGAAGAAACGTGCTTATAATAATTTGATTAAATTCAAATTATAAGTTTGAAATCGCCGACCCGCATATGTAAGCGTTGTGATTAATGCTCAAACCTTCTCCGTGTAAGAAAATACCTTTGGGCAGCACTGGCCACTTGGCCAGGCTGATGTTGATATTTTTCTATAACATGGAATCTGGTTATATAATCAGGATTTCAATATATTATACTAGTTTATTATACGCTCTGTCCTCGTAAAACTGAAGCTTAAAACGTCACTGTACTAATGCAGTGACGTAACAAAACAGAAGGTGTGAACGTTGTGAACGGTCCTCAACAAAAATAGAAGCGAAAAGCTCGTATTTACACGAGGAGATTTTTGCATTTTTTATGTAGTTAGTTAGCAACTCTATGTAAAACATTGTTTGTGTAACGTTGTCTTCGTACCGAGGACTTCTAAAAGGCGTCTAACTTAAGTTTTCGACTTTCTTAGGTAAATGAACTCAGGTACAATGAAAGGGTTCCGCCTAATATCACTACAAGTGACGCAAGTTTTAATTAAAATGGCCGCCGTTGGTTTATTTGCGGTCGTAAAGTTGTATCTGAAGTCCCCAGACGTGAATTAATATGTGCCTATGTGGGTTTCAACATAAATGTTATTTCGTAACTGACCTAGTAGAATTAGAATAACAGTTTGTTTCAGCCTTAGGCTCTTTATAGCTATTTACACGAAACGGGTTCAAACTTGGACTATTAAAATACATATATGTCCGAAGCGTTTTGAGAATTGACGCTACGTGCTACAATTTTTTATGTTAATAGTCGTGAAGAGAGAAAATGACAGAAAAAGTTACCGAGGAAGTGCTAACTATTTATGTTCCAGATTGATACTGAACTCTAAACCGATTAACTATTGAAAAATAAGAAAAGTCTAGTAGAAAACTAAGCACAAACTCCAATAAAGCAACACATCACTAGTAGCACACACCCCAATTAATAAAGCTGAGTATACAACGGTATCTTTTATTGGCCGTAAGGGTCCAATTGTAAACCACCCCGGGAACTATGAACCATAAGGTCGAAATTTCAGTAACTAGAGGAACTAGGGATAATTATTCCTTTATATGAACCTGGACGCGCATCAATAATAATTTGAACCTTGAAGGTCATATTATTCTACAATTATTTAGACTAGTTTAGTATGGCAAGTTTAGATTTACAACGCGAAGGTTAGGTGCCTCTGCGGTTAATTAACAGAACAAATATTCATTGTTAATTTTAGCGTGTGTTTTGTGATGCTTTGGCTGTGATGTGATGTGGTGGAGAATTCCATTTCTAGTTGGGTTATTTTTGATCATAATTGTAGTTGGATTGATTTGTAAATTAGTTTGGTGATTAATGCTAAGTTTGATTCGATAAGTTAGCGTTTGATTCTATCTTTTTACAAAGTACCGCAGCAATTAAAATATTGTTTACTTTATATAATTACGGGTTATTAACACCTTCACTTAAACAATATTCGATTAAAAGCATCCGAAAACCGAAACGACTTGACACGAAACTTTCACCTCAAAAATTACCATAATCAAGATAATCACATTACATAACTAAATTATACAATTACCAGCGAATAATATGTGACCATAACATTCGATAATTCTTAATAATCACATAAATAAAGCATTGAGCTATGATCAGGTATCTTGGCCACCCACGCTTAGAGTTTCTACCACAGATTACACAGCTAATAGGCTTAATCGATGACATTTGTTTGAAACGAAGCGACGTTGAGACCGATCGCCTCTAATGTATTATAAACCGATTTTCATTTATTTATAAGATACTCTACTACACATGATAGCGAAACGTCTTTTATAAGCAGCTTTTTATAAACTCAAAGTTATGTCATAATAATGGAATATGTATTGTAGTGATTTAAAAATAAACAAATAATATAGTAGAACTTTCTTTAAATTATTCAGTGAACCAACATTTATTTTATGCAAGAGATTGTGAATGGTTTATCCGTTTCGTTACAAATTCTCTTCCAAAAAATGGATACATACTAGTTAATTATTCGGTTCCACTTCAACGTCAAAAGCTTACATGCACAATTTACATAATACTTGCTACGGATGTCACGTCAACTCGACGGAATTCGACCGTTAATGAGTCAATCACCATTTAATTCGTATCGATTGGTTCCCATCACTAGATAAAGTGTCCCTGATTTTTTTCTACAATTATACATACTAGTTTGACGAGATTTTTTTCCTCATAATTACATCGACTGGTCCAAGCCACACTATTACATGAACTGGATCTAATGTTCCTTCGCTATAATTTATTGGTAATTTAATCGCTGTTAAATTATCCCATACTTATTTAACAGATAAAAACTAACCAGTATTTTCTTCTAAACAGAACTAAGCCACTAAGGAGGTATTTGAAGAAATAGTTGCAAAATTAAATGTCATTTATACTTGTTTACTGGAAAACAACATAAAAATGTTTTCATAATTACAAAGCAAGCGTGTACAGTGGACATACTGAATATAATATCATAAAAAGTCACTAGTAATCTCAGTTTTCCAAGCACCCATAGAGTCAGTCGCTTGGCCAGGCTGGTTCTAAGAATGCCGCCGATCTTGCTCCGCAGCTTCATAAATATGGAGTTGGTGATTAAACGGCGTACTCTGAGTTTTTGTACGACACCCCCTCCCTAGCCGTCTGCCGGTTAAACCTTGGATTAAATCATGAGTTACTGGCAGACGGTATTTTTTAACCACAACTACTATCTGAATACAGGCTCGTGCAAGTATCACTTCCTTTTGCTTTTAAATGGAAACAGGTTTTGTGATTAATCGTTTTGTATTTAAAAGAAAGACTATTGATTACAATAACACCATTAAGATTCTTGTACATTGATTCGTTTCATATAGATGTATTGTTTTTGTTTGGGGAGTGTTGATTCGCTAAAGCTTGTTGGGTTGGACCAGACCCGTAATGGCACCCTTTAGTACTGAATCATAGGTCCCTAGAGCGATGTTAGTAGGCGTGCGGGCGGTGAACATCCAAGACACGATGAACGCACCACCATTTTGCAGATACATACTAGAATTACTGGATTATTGCACAAATGTTTGCAACCGAACATTAGTGGTTAGCTTAATCACTAACGCTGAAACTGATTCTTATGTGAATTATAGACTTTAAGGACTGCAAACTACGGTTATCGTTTTACAAGGAGCTGGGCTTGTATTAGATAGTTTAGTTACATTGTAACGTGCAATGAAGATTCTTGTTATTCTAGTCGAGATTGGAAGACCATTGAAATTAAGGAGTAAAGAAATGGGCAGGAGTTTATAGATAACGATGTCTTGAGGTTTTTACTACCTCAATATACCTTTTAATATAAGTATGAATAAGCATTATGGTACTAACTGCAGCGCCAGGAGTTAATCGACTATTAATTTGATACATATTAAAAATGCATCAGTACAGATTTCTGACGAATTCCTTACTTAACATATCAATTTACTTTTAATGTTCAAGCAACATCGTTTATCAGCCGAAAATACGTCTTTTATGTAAAGCAAAGTAAACTGGAATCACAATCGCTCACATTCTATTTGATACTGATAAGTGGCTGCCTACACAAGCTGTTTGGCGTCGAATCAAAAGAAACATTTCGATTCATCGCATCAGCATCGTTCCCTAAAGGGGGCTAGCAAAGGCTGAGGCCACGGAACTGGCGCCCCGGGCCGGGAAGCAATCTATTGCGCGACCTGGGAAACCATGCTTCGTTTGAACTTCACAATACTCGCATAGGTGAGATCCCACACATGACATTTTGAGTAATCGAGGCCGATTTCATACAATTATATCTAAGTAACTACGTTATATCAAATGAATAAAGTCATATTTCATTAAGCAGTATTTCAATTAGTCTTATAATAACTCTGTGCTCTGTAAAACTTGTATTAATATCAAAAATAACTTAATATTATAAATTAAAATAGTGTACTTAGTGCAGCCAGATTCAATGATCCAAACAGTAGACTTAGTGGAATTAGTTTGAATACATTATAATTCCGATAACACAAAAGATATACTGGTGCAATTCAATGAATATTTAATAAAGGGTTGCAAGTGAACTGGCTCAAGGTAAACAGAGTTCTAAACCCGCTGTGTACCAGTGTAAACGAAGCAGCGCTTAGCGATTCCCTGTCTTGTTACAAGCCGCTGATTGGCAAACTTCGATTGAATGTATCCCACATTCTTATTTTCTTTTGTACCAGTAGTTATTTGTGAACATCTATATGAGAGCCTAATTTGCCAATATTTTGTACGAATTTATGGATAATTGTTAGACAGATTTATATAGACTCGGCCGTTTTAAGACGTAATAACTTAGTGATTTCAAATAACAATTTACATAAAACGGACATAAATTTTCATTCAACTACATAATTCTAGATTAAAAGCTAACTAGACGCTGTCTTTAACCGATTATGACAAACGATCCATTAAGGTATGTGGACAGAATCTATAACTTAATCAGATATGCATCGACACCCATATAATTCAGTAATGTATTCGCTCATTTAACATGCAAACTTGTGATCTTCTGTTAACGTAGATAATGAGACGTAGTAAATAGACGATAAATATCTAATGATCCTTTAGGATTCAGTAATCGTAAACTGCGAAGATCTCACAGCAGGAGACACGGGTATATAGGAAAAATATAAACAACCATGCATGTGAAGAAACTTTTCCATTAATAAGCTGACCTCTCAACGCTATAAAAGTGTGCGGAGTAAGAGGTCATGTTACACTGGGAATGCACTGCCTGATGTGGTCGTCTATACTTTGGAAGGCAATCTATGCAATCAGCGTGCCAGCTAGACCAGACGCTCCGTATAAGGAAACCTACCGAAGAGGGCATCGGTTGACGTCCATCACTATCCTCTGCCCACCACGGCAAAAACTACTAGTTCTTGCTTCCACTCCATGGGAATTCATGAATATAGACAATACACCATTGTTTACTATAAAAATATGCTTTACAAAACCAAATTGGTAAAGATGAAACCTCAAAAAATACTTTTTATAATATTTTTGGCCAAAAAAGATAAGTTGGTCAATCCTGCCTGATGTTGGACAAAAGGCTTTCTCGGCGTCTTTTGTCATCCTCGAAATATAATAAGGTAACATCAAAGTACCATTAAAGGTCTATCTTTTGACTCTTATAAGAATTCGTGACAGCCAGTAAAGGTTGGGGTAGACCCTAAATAGATATTGTTATAATCATCTTAAATATGAATGAATAAATTGCTGATAAAATTTGTGGCACTTTGAAAGGACCGTTTTCACCAAAAGGCACCTTTATAGCATTTTACCTCAAACTAAAGAGACAAACAGCAATTAAATCGCGCAAAAGCAAAAGTGACTTGCAAATTGCGCTTCGCCAGTCCGATGCAAAATAGTTCACCGCATTGTCTGCAGTAATGCATATTCTGGAGAACTTTTCAAGAAATTCTATGAAGGAATAATCAAGCTACTTACTATAGACACTTCCCGAGAAGGAGTAGTTGGTAGAAAATACGTACATAGTAAGTACTTTGTAATTGTAGATATTCAAGTACATACTTACACACACACGTAAACATGAGAGATTAAAAAACCGGCCAAGTGCGAGTCGGACTCGCCCATGAAGGGTTCCGTAGCAACAAGTAGATGACATAATATCAAAGTTATAAAATAACTTGGTTTTGCATAGTGTTTGTATGAACGACAAAGTTATATTTGCGGTTTTTGAAAATGTTTTATTTCTTAAAAACTAATAATGATATCTCGTTCAAACCAATTTTCGTTGTTAGTTTCCATTGAAATCTACAGCATATATTTTTTTCAGTTTTCTCACTCTCTTATTTTAAAAGTTAGAGGGGGGGGGACACATTTTTCCACTTTGGAAGCGTCTAACTTTCAAACGATTGATTTTGACGAAAAGTGGTTTTAGAAACCTTAATGTCTTTTTTAAAGACCTATTCATAGACACCCATCACGGATATGTAAGCCGAAAAAATTTTTTTTTTGAATCAGTTCCATGTATGGAGTGCCCCCTTTAATTTTTAAATTTATTAATTTTTATTCAAAATTCGAATAGCGGTTACCGAAATACACCATCTTACAAAGTTTCAACTATGTAGGCCCAACAGTTTCGGAAATAAATGGCTGTGACATACGGACGGACGGACGGACGGACGGACAGACGGACAGACAGACAGACATGACGAATCTATAAGGGTTCCGTTTTTTTGCCATTTGGCTACGGAACCCTAAAAAAGCTGACAAATTGCTCTAATACTCCATAGAGATTACTTAGCGCTTCAAAACAAACAATTCTATGTTTTACTTAAAGAAATATCTAAGAAAGAAATATTCTTTATTCAAGAAAGTAGAAAATCTTAAAAGGACAGGACAGACACAGATGTCCTCTTTTTACGAACAGTTGCATAAAGTGAAAATGAATAAAGAACATCTATCAGGAATCTCGGCAGTGATCCGATATTCATTTTACTTTATAAAAAGAACTGGCTACATTGTCACGTAGAAGGAAGAATTTTTAAAAGTAGAAGCCATTTCTTTTAAAAATGGAACAACATTTAAAAATTATTTGTTATTAAACTTTTTTTATAGTTGAGAAATGGTATTGTATTGTGTTATTATACAAAAAAGTTTTTAATAGAATTATGAGGGACATTGTATATAATCTGTAAAACATAATTAGTAAATATTTTGTGTCTAATAAAATTCACTTTAAAAAATACTTGCTGAAGGCTCTTACGGTTTAGTAACTGAGATTTAAGTACCGTATTGAAAGACATTTTGAATAGACAAACATTTTGTTTTGAACTACAGACGTAGATGACGTCATTTAGCTGAATGAACGGAATCGAAACCAGAGGTCTATGTCCTTTGAATACGAATTGAACATTTACTTTAATACATTATTAGGACAAATCTACTTTCTAACTAAATTCTTACTTACTATACCTAAAACGATATCACATTACCCATTTTAAATTCATTTCTATATAAGAATGCAAATGTATGCAGTTTGAATAAAATCCTAATGGTTTCTTAAGCGATATAATCCCGACTAGTCCCCGTTATGCCCCATAGCTCGGACCAGTCATAAAGGTCCCCTGGCCTTGACTTCACCACGGCGAGTCTCGCCGGCGACCTTGCACCTTATTGAATATACAGAGTTCCAACTACACATAGAAATGTGCAGAAGTACCTTGATTTTAAGGATTTTTACAAATTGTGTGGATTATTTTGTAACTTTTTAAAGCTTTAAATATTCACATCTATACTTATAATAAATCTGTAGAGAGGTCAATTCTGTACATGAAATATATTTCCAAAATAACTATCAGCGGGTGATTAGTAATCGATAGTGATGGCGAAAATGCAATCAGAAAAATTTTTGTCTGTCTGTCTGTCTGTCTGTCAGTCTGTCTGTCTGTCTGTCTGTCTGTCTGTCTGTCTGTCTGTCTGTCTGTATGTTCTTTATAGAAATAAAAACCACTAGACCGATTTCAATGAAACTTGGTACAATTGTTCTTCATACTTCTGGGCAGGTTATAGTATACTTTTCATCACGCTACGATCAATAGGAGCAGAGCAGTGAAGAGAAATGTTGGGAAAACAGGAGAACTTACTCCATTTTTTAAGCTTCCGTCGCGTGTGCAGCCTTAATGGTTAAAGCTACACAGAAATCATGTATGACGGAAATGTTCTCCTTAAAATTGTTTAAAAAATATTCCACGACAGCAAATGTCTATCTTTTATGGTTGACTTACAATAACACGTATAACTCCCGATAGCTTAGCAGTTCGGAGCTTTCTGATTATATTTGTCTACTCTTACGTTTATAACACTCTCATTCATTAATTCATTCATTCATTCATATTATAATAAATCTGTAGAAGGGTCAATTCTGTACACTGAATATATTGAAAGGATAAATAGCAGGGTGTGTTACTGGATCGATACCAAACCCAAATAAGTGATTAATTGTTTTTTGTCTGTCTGTCTGTAAGTTCAGGTTTCACGTGAAAACTAACGGTTCGATTTCGATGAAACTTGGTATAATTATACCTTACTATCCTGGGCATAAATAGGATAGGTACTTTCTATCCTGGAAAAATACGTAGAAAAAAAATCTTTATTTTTCAGTTTTATTCTACAGAACGCGAGCTCAACAGCAGTAGCTCAATAGAGAAATCTCCTTAATTATTATGGCCGTATTTGGGTCCAATAGATATTTATAAGTGTCATTGTCAGAGTTACTCAAAATGGAGAAATAAAACTTCCACGCGAAGACCGACATCCGCGCGGACGGAGTCGCGGGCGGAAGCTAGTAGTATATATTTTTTGACATTGAAATTGAGTTATAATTTGGTTTTTTGTTTCTTTTATGACACTGCCGTCAACTAAAAGTAGAATGCTCAATATTTTCTTTAAAATACATCCCAAACAATAGTTTTCTATATCCAATTAATAGAGTTTAAACTTTGCATCATACTCTATGAAACTTCTGCACTCTAAATTCCATGTTTAAACTGCAATGCGCTTACGCCCCGCCCTATGTTTTGCGCCTGGAATGCTAAAGCGAGACAATGTACCAAACCAGTTCCAGAAACGCCGGAAGCCTTTCTCTTACAACGATAACCATGTGTACATTCAACTATAGCTTGTAATAAAACATTTGAAATAAATGAACTTTTTATTGCATCAATATGTCGATAAAAACAGGATCAATATTTCAAGCCCCGCAAAGGTTGGGCCGTGTGAACAGTTATTTCGAAAGTCGCGATTTATGATAATGGTTATATAAAACAATGATGTTTCCTGTCATTAAATTCGCTGCATACACAACAATACCACAGGATGCAATATTTTTTTCACGGTACTATAATTTCCTTTCGATTACATGTGAACTCGGCTATGAAGATATATGGTGTCTTTGACAATATTGAGCAATCTTAGGCGTGTCGGTCTGTAGACAAATATGAGTAACTATGGCGAGACAATATTGAATCAAATACAAAATGTTATTTCTAATTTGCATCCTTTATACCAAATTCCATTAAAAGTACTCAGAATTACAGCAATATCGAAATCACCTAAACATTAAACCAATCTCTCCGTAGGCCAATCAAAAATTGATTGATTGACGAAGTTAAGATAATATTTATTTTGTTCAATGTTTGTACCCCGGTGGCCCAAAAAAGCCTCTTAACAACTTTTATCTTTTTATTTATTCCGCGCAAGAGTTGCCCAATCAAATTACTCTCGAAGCCTATGAAAGTAATTTAGCAACTAGCAATTCATATTCGATTCAAATCAAATACGGTTTAATTATAACTGATCTATACGCTGTCGTTAATTTTCCCGTCTACGCGGCCCATAGTCTGTCTGTCTGTTGCCACACGCTACAATTTTGTCTTAATGCTCGACTAATATTACTAGATAGACTTAATTACACCTTTCATTACCGCCTAATATGAAACTACAGGCAGCCATTTACTTGGTGTAACCACAGGCGCACCTAATCAACAGCGATCTGAGATTAAATTCCCTGTAAAATCCCTGCCGACAGTCGAAGGTACACGAAGTATCCCGAGGCTTTCCGAATCTCAAATATCGATATCGAGCTTGTATCACCTAGATGAATCATAATCTAAAGTTTATTGCTCTCTGAATCATGACTTTTCAACTACGTACCTATGTACACACATGTACTGGCTTCAGGTTAAAACTACGGATTGTTAGCCATAGCATGGAGTAATTACAGTGACATAATTAATGCGTGGCCGTTTGAACAATGACACGTAATGGGAACTAACGGTTTCTCTAAAATTACTGTAAAGATTTGCTAACATGTTACTGTTGTGTACAGTTACAACTTATTTAAAAAATATATAACTAGGAGACAGAATGATACATAATATGGAGATACTAAAAAATATCTATTTCCAGAGTTTTAGATCGAACAACACAACTAATTGCGAACAAAGCTAGGAACTGTAAACACTATCGGCCAGGAGTCGATACATCATATGTAAATAAGTTTATTTTGGTCAGTAATCCTAGCAGCAATCGGGCCCACCGTACACGGTATGGCGACGGTTGTGCAAGCACCCACGTATTCAAATAAATATGCCAGTAATAACTTTCCTATAGAAACTAAATCGTCTAGTCACGAACAAACAAGTCAGTTGGTATAGACTGGTTAGCTATCAGCTATCTGTCCTGTCATTATCTATCTGTAACAACAGATGGAATAGCTCGAGATGGAATTGTATCGACAAACAAATAATATCAACTGATTGGTAAACATGACGTAGAAGAAAGTAATCTTGAGGAGATGGATCTTGATCGCGTAAATGTGTCTGTGAAGTGTGAAACCTAATATTTAAATAACTTATTTTGTACATATCATATGCCTATTTCTATCTATATCTATACACTGATAAACATATAAAGCTGAAGACTTTGTTTGTCTGAACGCGCTAATCTCCGGAACTACTGGTTCGAATATAATGTTTATCTTTGTGTTGTATAGTCAATTTATCGAGGAAGGCTATAAAGTAATGTGTAATTTTTCAGTAATAATAATCATCAGGGAGGCATCACCAAAAATATATCAAGCGTAAACATTGTTAATTCAATATCGTAGCAGATTGGGTGGAAAAATTGAATGAAAATGTCGTCACATAACGCACCAATACACGCATTGACACTCCCACTCCATCATTATATAGAAATTGGTTCCGTGGCTTACACACTTTCAAGGGCATTCGCAAAAATATGTGCCTCCCTTTTTATATGAAAACACATGTGACATGTTTTGAAATATTCACCGTAGGGATTGCCGAAACTGTCACATGAAGTGAAGTCACGCGCCAAAAAATACTCAATTTCTGTATGATGTAATAAGTAATAACCATCAAAACAAAAACTCGTCACGTTTTGCATTAGGGCACCTTCATATAGGTAATGGAATTTTCAATTTCACGTCGCACGTTCACATGAATTCGGGGAACCGAGCATTATGGCCGCTGAGCATACGTCACGTGAGTACATGAGTGAAACTGTAGCATACACAACAAAGTTTGTCATAATCACTTCATTACTACGTGCAAATGGACCGGCTTGAATATCTAACAGCTCCTATTAACATAGATTGCTAACTCCTGGGTATATCTTTACCACAATATGCTCTCAACTCTTACAATCGCCGAGATAAGTATAATAGACAAGGTAAAATAAAGCCATTTGTATTACTTTCGCGTTCGTTGTCGACAACACCAAATCTGGTATTACCATTTAAGCTGAGTCTTACGCCATTGTACAAACACCTGAATATTTAGCCGCACAATATGCGGAAAGATCAATAAAAACAAACTACTATTTGGTTCTATACTTACTTATTTAGAATAGTCTTGAATATGAATAACATATAAATAAAACCCATTAAATATGTAAAGTTTATAGTTTTTATATGTTTTTCATTGCTATTTATACTTTGGTATTTTTTCTGCACAATATTCATAGTGTCTCTATAAATGATGATTCTGTTTGCGTCGGATTATAAGAATAAAACGCCTGCGTCCATGTCTCTGACGCCAGGTGTTTCCCGTCATTGCATACCATTAAGATTCTTAACCATAACAGTGGTTGTAAAGTAACCTGTTTTTCTACCCTACCACAAAGGACCTCCTGGCAGATTTTGTAATAAAGCTTAGATAACTAAATCTATGGACATGATCTTCAATCAAAAAATACATTGTGAAAATGTAGAGGTATGAAAAACGTAAACGAACAATTTCATTAAACGTATAAAACAAAACTACGTGAATCATTGATAATCTTTTTTCCTTACAAATAGTGATATTTTACAACTAGTCCACTAGGGAACTAAGCTTAAAATATCATTTTTAATATGCACGAGTGTACTGGCCGGCTTCACGCAATAAGGTAACAGGGTGAAGACACGGCGCGATTACTCTTCAGGCCCGCCTCGACCCCAGCAAGTGCCCTCGAGGCGAGCACGTTGAGATGTAGCTCAAGTACCCGTGTGGAGCATTGTTTTTAATACAACCCACTAGCTATGCGCTGGAATTTTAATGCCAGCTATTTACATTAACTCATTTAAAAGGCATTTTAAACGATCCATTGAAACCCTAATCGAAGAAATATTTGAAAGAAAATTCAATACGCAATCACTACCACTTCCTGCACATTTTTAGTCTGCCATTTGGCACTTAAGTACCAGTTCTGAGCCAAAGCAATTAATGTGGTGTCGTAAAGCTATAAATAAATTAATGCTGTACTTCGTGGAGCTGCATCTTTTAGTAGCTAAAGTTTTGCCGCAATGTAAATCTTTCTCAGTTTTATATTATTCACACTTAACGCGTGACGTCTAAGTACCAGCTTGTTTGTGATCCTAACTTGAGACCTAATTTAATTCCGTTCCTCAATTCCGGCTAACCAAACAAGAAAACATGGCTTTCGAGTTGAGGCTGAATACAGATTAGTTTGGCTTATTTTCAGCACAATTCTCGGGATAATAAAACGGGAATGTTAATTATGTTTTGGCAAGAAAAGGCTGACTTAAAAAATGGACTGGTTGTGAGGTATAAACTTCACACCCTTTTCCCACGTAAACGGTGTAAAGGGTTGTTAAAATACGCTGAATGTATGAAACAAGACAGAGCATTACGACCTGTGTAATACTGTGTAACCTTCGTGATACGTTACGAGGCGCGTGGTCCCGAACAAACACGAGTGTAACAGATACCGTTCGTCGTTTACGGATCGTGCTTGACAAACAAAGACGTCTCTGTAATCCGATCCGGCGATGTGCAATTAACATTCTGAGTGTTACGTTTACTGGTCTCGAACAATGAGTGCGCTGCAATCCCCGGCCACAGGGAGCCGTTTGAGTACACCCATTGTACGAGTGCCGGCTATGTACCAGACTTATGTAGGAGCGAACAAACATTAGTCGTGCTCTCCGGCGCGGGAGCTCTTTGTAAATTCAAACTAATTAGAAGAAATCCTTTTACCACAGTCAACTTGAATTTGCCTCTAATCCTTTTAAAATTCTACGTAGGCTTGATAAGACTTTTACCTTAAGAAGTAATTTTAGTAGCGTTAGACAGTTGTATAATCCTGCAGGCTTCGTTAATGTTTGACCTTGACTTTGATCTTGATTAAAACATTACGCTCCCAGCTGGGCATATCCCAAATATCTTACTGGAATTTATGTTAATTACAATGGTCCGGTATCCGTGCTCGCCTTCGTTAGTCGGTACAGGAAATGCATAACTTTGTTCTAAAGACACCTACGTATAATAAGATATATACTTCAGTATAATTAACATTTCTCTTAGATTTTATTCGGGTTTATTTACTTTAGTGACTGTTGCTTATAATTTAGTAAGCGAATACCCAAATTATTATGAATCAATTCCTATTAATGTATAGACCGATGTGTTTACTCCATCTAGAAATACTTTTCTATCTATGTACGTACTACGTACATAAAATCATATTACTCCGTGGAGTTCACGAATAAAGCCAGCTTTCTATCTATCCACAGTATCCACCCTTGATTGAAAACTGTGAAAGCTGATAGCAAAATTGTTTTACAGGAAAAACTATTTTGAAACCTAAAAGGTTGGGTTGGTTCAGCTTGTATCCACCTGGATTATCGTGAAAATAGTTTTTAGATGCAGAAAATAAAGTGTATATAATTTATAAAATATTTAAGTTTAAAATATATAATGTATATTAATCCACTGATTTAACTATATTATACAAGACTAGCAACTCAGGTATTGACAATGAATTTCAAAGCAAGCGTGTTCTAAAATGGTCCTTACAAAACATTATGAATGGCAACCGCTGTCAAAAAAACCGGCAAATATTTCCATTAACATTCCATCTATCTTATTTCATTGCCAAATAAGACTCTAATTAGCATCACAATCACTCCTCAGCCTCCCAACAGTTCTACGTGGGAATTCATTTCGAATTCTGACCTCACTACAGTTCCCATAAACTTTTTTAAAGTCCGAAGGAATGTATCGTACAATGTGGGGCCCCTGGACGGCCATTTTGTGCGTATGTTCCGTTTGTTTACGTTTTATTGAACGTTGGATAGCGCTACAAAACCAGTTCCTGACAATTTAGCAATCCACAAAGGTCAATCTACGCACGCAATCCTATCCCACGTTGGCTATCAAGGTTATACTTGTGTGTTTAGTATCAATTCAACATAGGATGGTATGTGAACTGCGAATGCGTTTGTAGTTCGTTTCCTTGTATTGTGCAGTTATCGGAGGCTTGGCTGTTACCTTATGTAGAAGTCGAGTTATTAAGAAGTCATCAAGCGTACAGAAATTACGCTATAAATTGTCTATCATTGCTACAAAAGTCAATGCTATTAAAAAGACAATCTTCATAACTGTTTAATTTCTTTTCCATACACGTAAGATCGATAATGACTAGGCGTCGTAGAAAATTCTTATCCATTAAGCAATTCAAATTACAAAACAGCATCTAAACAACTTTCGTTGCAACAGCGCAATCAATAAACAAATAATTACGTGCATGGTAGCGTACACATTATGGGGAATAATTAGCCATGATAATTTCAATAAGCGTCGAACGTACGTTATTACACAAGCAATATTATTGTGACCGCAGAGTGTTACACGCAACCTCGCCTACTTTCTATTCATAGCAACGTTGACGTACAATAATGATGGCATAAAATTAGCTAAGCATGCTAAGCGTGCTTTATATGCTGTGTAAGGTGCATTAATGTAAAGAGACATATTTGAATAATAGTTGTCTTGATTAAGAAAGAGCTGCCTGGACTGAAAAGGTTTCACTCGTGACGAGTTAGATGGAGTAAAGTTTCCAACTATCTAAAAGTAATTATTCAACTGCAGATGACATTTTTAGTTTCTTTATGATGAGAAACTGATCATTTTAATTATTGTTCTATAGAAAATCTCGTGATCCTTCTTTATTGTAAGCACAAGTATATAATTCTTTATTGTAAGCACAAGTATATAATTCTTGTTTTAAATTAGGTAGAACATCGTGAAAACTGTAAAGAAAAGGCTTTAAAGTCCTTAACAAAATAGTTGACGTTCCCAAAATAGCCAATTACAAAAACAAACGAGCTCCTTGAAAGCCAAAATACCGAGAGCCATGAAACGTAACATTAATGAAGTCACTATTTAATATATTCACGATGGCCGACGCCAGCGTCCTCTATCGTGTAATACCCAAACACTAGACTGATTCGTGACACGCGGCTTTAGATGTCCCAGGAAGCGACAACTTAAGCCCCGCCGAGTCCCTCCGACAGCTCCGAATAGCGACGTTGGCCTTAACTTTTGCAATTAAAAGTGTATTTAAAATTTTGCCTTAAAATATTATTATATTTCAGGACTGGTGGTATTTTACGTGAAGAATTAAATTTGATTTGATGAGGTCAACTTAACGAGCTTCAACATACAAATACCAGTAAGCCTTCCACATATTACATAAGGATATTGGCAATCTCAGCAAACTTGTATACATAATATGGTACAATTGAACCCATAGGTGTACAAAGTAAGGTAAAGTAAACATTTTTCTTCATCCGACCGACTTTTTCCGTAACAATATTTATTCATGTCAGTGTCATTAAACAGCACACACAAAGCCAGCCAGAGGAAAATTAAAGGTCGACGCGGGAAATTAAAATAACCATAGGTAACATAGCATAGACGCTTTACTATTGTTCTGGCACAAAGACAATGGGTAGTTAAGGGTGGAGCTCGTCCATAAATTTAGACATACTTTCTACATTCCGCCCACAAAGTTGTCACTATTGTCGTTGAGAGGCTGAGTGACAAGACATGCACGGTCCAACTATTTCCTAACCCACTTATAAACAGTTCATTCTTTCTTCGAAAATAAGGGCAAATGTGGCATTCGATTTACGAAGACCAGTGACACATTTTTATCGAGGAAAAGAATTTAAAAGCCTCAACTATACAAATGATTTAATCTAAGTAAATAGAAATGAAAATCTAAAAGTATTTGATAGAAGTTGGATCAAAATCGCCTAATGTTTTATTAAATATCCATTGAAATCCACAGAAAGCTCTTATGATAACAAACAATAGAAAAATTACCGAATACACATCATGATGTTTATTCAGCCACCTAGTTTAAATTAAAGGCAAACCAATACATTAACATTGCCTTAAAAGCCCTAATTAGAGCAACACCATTAATGAAGGTTGTATCCAAATGGGTTTCTATTTAAAACAAATAAGGTATTCCAATGGGCCCCATGACCCAATGAGCGGCGTTCTGTTTGGAACTCGGTACCTTCCATATGTGGGACAGTTGTGAAACTGAGCATAGCTAACAGAGGTAGCCTACTGAGGTAAAGTGACGACAGTACGGAAGTTTATACTTTGATAACGTTGTACTTACAAAAATGCAATTATATCAATGGTTGATGGTTGTGAGTTCGACTGCTAAGTGAGAGACGATGGAGATTCTCAGCAAAAGGATCAGTATCTGCAAAGTGCTTGGTGTTGTGCAATTAATTCACCATCAATATTGATTTATCGATAATCGCAAATCGGAGTACGACAATGAGTTTAAAATATCCGAAAAGATTACCGCTACCACTACCTCATAGATCCACTGTAATATTTTCCACAAATTTCCATTCCTAGCTTTACCAGTTCTTAAATAATTAAATTTTACACAAGCTAGTTACCCTATTCTAAAAATAAAATGCTTTATACAAAATTTTACAATTTCCCCATAATATATTTTACGACTATATTTATGGGGACATGATAGTTAGTAAAATAGTAACACAAGCTCGGCCCTACAAGTATGTGTTGGTAGACTCAATTCCCGCTTACTGCAAATATTGGTATAACCTACAGAGTACGGACAGTTGTTCCGAGACGCTGTTTGTGTATATGAAATTTTTGTTTGTCTCCCAAATAAGCGCGATGTTAGTGTGGGATAGGAATCTTGTACATATTTTGAGAGTTTCGTGCAATGCTAAATTCCATTCTATAAAAATACTAGCGAAAGAAAATATCGTAAATCGAAAATATCCTTTATAATCATCGAACAATAAGCAAATTATTTGTTACCTTATCTAGTGCATGTGTGTTGACTTAGACTAATCATGATAACATTGAATAATACTCATACATACATACATACAACATCCACTATCTATGTATTCAGATATCAATCAGAATTGATCAAGAGAATAAGGCAGACACATTCAATACCTCTCTACAATTTAGTATGCGTATAAAATTTAAAATATTTTTATAATAAAACTCATCATATCCCCACTCATCCATTCCAAGCGAATTGGATCACAAATTGAACATTTTTTGTTTATCTGTCGTTATAAAAAAATATACGACTTTATTTGCAAAACTTATAAACCAATCACTGTGATGTTTACTCTATATTTTAAATTAAATTAAAGTTTTCATAACTCCACTGAGCTGATCACATTTTTTATTTATTATTTCAATTGATTCCGGATTCCTATTTATGTATGCCATTCGAATTGAATTTTTATTCCATTGTATTAACGTACCTATTCGTCAATTGGTAGGGAACCTTTATTTACTTTCGTGTACAGAAAATTCCATTGCTAACCGGGAATAAGGATATACGTGACTTAAAGGTGCAGTACCCTTAGTACGAGTTTACTTTACGTTAAACGAAAATTAAGCGCGTTCGGTCCTCTGATTGGTCAACGAGAATGAACCAACCAATCAGAGCAGCGAATGCATTCTCGTTTCGTTTTCGTTCAACGTAAAGCGAACTCATACTAAGGTTACAGGTTCTATGGAATAGGTTATACATAATACATATTAAATGGATATTATTTTGTTATCCGATATCACCGTATTCTGTAACAATACGCCTTGATGATCAATGTAAATTAATGTTCATTACTATTAGATACCATTTCATCAATAGACTACTGTTTTACACATTTAGGGGGAAGTCCCCTAGTGGCGGACACCTAAGGTTATTTATAAATAAAACAAAAACTTTTTTAGGAATGTTTATTAAATTATAACTTATATTAGACAACAAAGTTAGAAATCAAATTAAATTAACAAAAATGCAACCTCTGCTAAAAAATAATTAATACCATCAATCAAACTTTGGTAACAAAAATCATAATTTTAAAAAGTGGCACCTAGTACCGGACGCATATTTGTGCCATACCCCTAACACCGGACATTTCAAAATAACCTGCATCGATCACATATGTAGCCATCTCCACACTCTGGAATGTCTGCACAAGCTTCATGTACCCACCCACGACAGGATGAGCACTGGATCCAGTCTTCGTCAGTGTCTTCTAAGCAAACTACGCAAATTGTTATCAATAGCAGTTTGTAAGCTCTGTGGCTCCCAGGATCCTTTCTTTTCTTCTCTTTCATTTTTTAATTATCTTCTTTCTTCTATACTCTAAAACAAAATTAAATAATTAGAATAAAATAAGTCATTTCTTACAAGAAATATCGATATGTTTACTGTCCGGCACTAAGGGACGAGTTAGTGTCCGGCGCTAAGGGACTCACCTTTTCGTTCATTAGGTGGTACCTACTAAAATAGTTTAAAAGATCTAATAATATTCTACCATTTTACGGATAACAATCGAGTACTGCTTTTATATTTCAATACTACTCAAATGTAAATGCATAAATATACTAGAATTACTTACGTTGATATTTAGGTGAGGCCGTGATTTCACGCCTAAAACAGCAAACGGTTACTCCAGCCGCAGCCGTGTGCGTCCCTGGCGAGACCTGGCGCGTGATCCTGTACCTGTGAGCCCCCCGCGACCCTTTCACTTGTATTTTGAATTGAACTGCTTTATACTCGCTTGAATAGTACGAGTATCCGGCGCTAGGTGCCGTCCGGCGTTACGGGACTTCCCCCTACGTCACTCATTGAGTACATTATTTCTATCTTAAAAAACTCAGTTTATTCATTTATTTAGACGAGTAGGGCAACCGTTGTAGTTTGTGAAAATTCATTCACCCGATATTTAAGCACCATGAGGTTAGAACACCCACCGAAAATGGAATACAAAACAAATTTTGCTATAACTGAGAACCACTCGGTGTTAACAAAACTACTCGTAGTACCAAGAAAAGAGATCGATAACGTTCATAGAATTTCCCTTTCAACGTACAAATTGGATTTCTAAATAAACCTAGAAACCAACCACTTGTTATCAGTCAAGAAATTATGTAAATGTAATAAACATTTCCGCTCGTGTGCAGTTTAATCGCTTAAGGTAAAAGCCTGATAAGTAAGTACGTAGAGCGACACATCAAATTACACAAAACCAGTTTATCTTGGGCTCACTTTGTATCATCTTGCCTCACAATCAAAGATCAGTTTATATTGGATTTCCATTACTTGCTTTGTAGCCGGGTCTACCTAACATTGTGAGTCATAAGTTCGTGAGCCTTTAACCTTTAATTCAAATACTTATACAGTTTACTAGAGGTATCTGAAGTAGTTATAAGTTTAGCAGTCCCGTTTCAAATTGTAGACTTTGTACATAAATTGCTACTAAGGGAAGCATAAGGAATAATTTTACTAATTCTTATTCTAAATGCAAAAGATTGTGATTTTATGTGTATATTTAGTTACTCAATCGATAAAAAGAAAACGATCGAAGGGATCGGGATGAAATTTGGAACAAGGGTAGACTATGGTCTGGAATAACACATAGGATACTTTTTATCCTACCAAAACGCAGGCAAAGCCGCGGGCTAGTAATTAATTAAAATTGTTATATTTATCAAAAGCAAGGGATCATACAACCCTCGACGATGCACTACGGGTCTCTTCTACATGAGAAGGTTGGTCCTAACCTCCACGTTTGGCAAGGGGTTGAATATCGCAGTTTAAAAGATTCAGGTTTTTTAGAGCGTTGGTTTTTTAGGCTTTCACGATACCCACGGAAAGAGACAATAAGAGTATAGACAGCATAAAAAATATCTGATAGATATTTTGGATATTGTAACTTTCTATATATAAACTATGAGTCCTTATAGTGACTGTTAAAGACATTGCGTGGGAACTCTAGAGGCACCGAGGAGTTTCAAGTGCTAAGTGGTCATACGTTCAAATTGTACTGATGGTAACTTACTCACGAGCTCTTCTCACACATCGCTTATACGTTAACTGTGATAATAACCGTCTATAATAGAAAGCGGACTTTCATTTTCAGCTAACGTGCATCACACATCACACCTCCACGATAGATACAAGAAAAAACCAAAAACGCAAACGTTAAAGTTAACGTTACGTAAACAAGATAAAATTCTTTTTAGCAAAAATTATTCGAAAGCGTTAAAATCTCTAGTAGGTAATTACACTGTTCAGCGAAATGCAACAAAACCGGAAACCGGAAACCGGGTGCCGCTATAACGGATATTAATATGACGTCATTGAATCCCTCGGTGCTTCGAGGCGTACTTCCGGCAGGCGACTGGAACAATACTCGTACATTCCATATTTTATGAGTTTTATTAACGTTCAATACTCCCCCATTTGTAATAGTGCTCGTTCATTATGTAATGACTCCTTTCTTTGTAAGTCCTTTACCTTTTTAACCGACTTCAATAAAAGGAGGAGGTTCTCAATTCGACCGTATTTTTTTTTTTTTTTTTTTTTATGTATGTTAGTCGATATCTCAGTCAGTTATAGACCGATTTGAGAAATTCTTTTTATGTTTGAAAGAGTACAATGTCCGTGTGGTCCCATAAAAAATTTTTTAAAGTCTGACCATAAATGTGGAAGATAATCCAGGGAACTCCTCAAAAATGAACAGAATATGCTCTGCGTTTGAGTTTAAGTGATGTATATTAGCTTATCTTTCTGAGTAACCATACAATTCAGGACAGATAGTAGCATATCTGGTATAGAATGATGGGTAGCTTGATGTGCTGTCTGATTTACATGTGTATGTAGTCACACACAGTCAAACACAAACCTAATCTGTTTGTGTTTGACAAATGCATATCTCTGGCAGTTATAGTCCGATTTGAGAAATTCTTTTTGTATTTGAAAGAGTACGATGGCAGTGTGGTTCCATATAATTGTTTTTAAAGTCTGACCATAAATGTGGAAGATAATCCAGGGAACTCCTTAAAAATGAGCAGCATGAGCTCCGCGTTGAAGTGATGCATACTAGCTTATCTTTCTCAGTAGCCATAAAATTCAGGACAGATAGTAGCATATCTGGTATAGAATGATGGGTAGCTTGATGTGCTCTCTGAGTTACATGACTGTATACCTATGTGGGTATCTAATCTGTTTGTGTGTTTGACAACTGACTATGTATGTAGCTTATGAACAGGTTACTGTTAGCTGTCGGCTCGGCAGATCATAAGTAAGGGTATCAGGTTAATATACATTTGAAAATAATGTAATTATGCGTCAATATGGATAGATATTAATATTATTCATTTACACGGCACTGTCTCATATGAGCAGCGCGTTTAATAGGGCGACCCATACTCAAATAAGTTATTCACTAAAAATCAAGAAATAAAAAACAATTTTAACAAAAAAAAACCGACTTCAAAAAATAAATATTCCAAAACAAATTAATATGCACTAAAAAGTAAAAGAAATAATTGCGTATTTTTCAACAACTTAATAGATCAACTAACTTTACTAACTCATCACACACATTATAATGTAAGTAGGTACTATTATTGTTATTTTTGGAGTCGGTGTCAGCCTACGAAACGCCAACAACTAGCACGGCACGGGCACGGCACGGGCGGAGTGGTGGTTGAGTACCTACTTACAACTGGTGTAAAACTGTAATGTTTTGTTGTGATAATAGGTAAATAACTAACCTATCTTAGTTGGCTGACACCGACTCCAGAAATAACAACAATTGTACCTACTTACATTATAATGTGTGTGATGAGTTAGTAAAGTTAGTTGATCTATTAAGTTGTTGAAAAATACGCAATTATTTCTTTTACTTTTTAGTGCATATTAATTTGTTTTGGAATATTTATTTTTTGAAGTCGGTTTTTTTTTTTGTTAAAATTGTTTTTTTTCTATGCAAAATCATAATTAGAACCTACATTACTGCATAGTCAATAGGTTGCTATTGCATTTCCCTGACAATTATGAATAACATAAGCATGTTAATTAATTCTTTGAAACTGCTTCCAATTAGTTTCACAGTAATTACAATCAAGTCCGTTTAATAAAGTGTTCTAGAATAAATAATAATCGAAAATAAATTATCTTGTCCTATTCAAATCCGCCACAAAAATAATATCCTGAATACAATTTTCCATAACTTTATGCTTACGAAAATATGACGTACAAGCTAAACGACAAAACACCAACCACACCCATTCCCATTTAAAATTCGTGGCAACAAACTTTTTATACGAACTTGGAGGCGCCAACCAAAATGCCTGTAATAATAAAAAAAATCGCTGCGTGATACAATTTTCACTTTATGGACTCTGTAGGGGTGAGCCTTGATCTCGGAGGATGGGCTTAAAAACGGCAAACTTTCAATTTTGTTCCCCCAAGTCCCGGATAACCGGGGATGATAAATGGGAGAAGAAACGTCGTCAGTCTCATTCCCATCGTATTACGACAAATCAAATTTACGAAATCAGTTTAGTTACAAAAGGTGTTTGATATGATGAAGAGGTTTATCAAAAGATGGCGGTTCCTTCATCGCATCTTGGTTCATATACAACGGGATAATATCAATGGCGGACCGTAATATGTGGTTCTGAGAAATGGTAGAACAGTTTTCAATCATTTGCGTCTTAAATCGTTGTGCTTGGAAAATAATATTATTAGCTAAGACGTAAAATATTACTTGTAACTTTCCCGATGACACACCGATGATGTATAGGAAAATATAACAATACAATTAATACAATGCAATTATGCATTTATTAACAAGAAGTGTGGTTCTTGTTAATAAAAATCACATAATATTAAGAACGTCACTCGTGATTGAACGACAATGGAAAAATATAATGTATCATATAGCAAATTGTCATTGTTTAAGTCCAGCACATACAATGTTTATCAATTTCCTTGAAAATTACATTACCTATATACTAGAACCGCTACTTAGAAAAAATGCATAAATTACTACTGATCGTTAAGAAAATAAAACAAGGAGAAAACACTAACATGAAAAGCAACGTTACAATGCATAGAAAATCAATTCACAACACAATCTTATCAACGATAATAATCAATTTTGCGTCACAAAAGATGATATCGACAAAGCAATCTTTACCTAATCGCCATCATCGTTCTCCCACGAGATTTATCAATACTTTCGCCTCGGGAGACTAAAGTGAAAGCTTATTTAACTCACGTTAAGGAACATTGGTGCACATAGGATAGCAGAAGTTATCTCATTTGAACGTCAGCGTCGCTGCGGACGTACGGCGTACGGTAATGAAGATGAATTCTGCATCAACATAGTTACACGACGCCCACGACTTACAAAGTGCTTTAGTACCTAATGCCGTCGTGTCGCTTACTGCAAATCCCTCTTCGCGTGCCTTTGTAAATAAAACTGTATTACCTTTCACACATGGCTTTTTTAATACATACATACATACATAACCTCACGCCTGTCTCCCATGGCTTTTTTAAATGTTGTTATATTGTCATGTAGGTTCATAACAATACTATAATAGTAATAATATATTTTCCCTGAAGGATAAATAAATAGAGCACCTTCTATTTTAGTCAGTTTTGTTTAGCTTTAAATAATATCATACCGATAATAACTTGATGATACAATGTGCATTATATCCAGCAAACTAAACGTGGAAAGATTGTAGTCTTATAGTGTTTATGTTTTTATTGTAATTTGGAGGAAACGTATTGTCAATAACATTCACCTTTTAGGAATATAAAGGTATTAAACAAATACTTCAAAAAATATATGTCAAAGCTTTTAAAAATACGATTATTCTGATACCTACTTAAGCTTTTTACGACGTAAAAATATGTTCATAGACATGTTGTCTGAATATGATAAACTGTTGTGTGTGCATAATGATAACCTCTTTAGCAGGATTGCGATAAAACCTTACTATGGTAATATGCGTTTATCCTTCTGAAATACTTTACGACCCCGTGGGAGGGCCATTTCCTACTTCACGAACAAAAGAGATTTGGGACTCTCTTAACCGAACCTCTTTGAGTAACTTTACCAATGTGTCATGTTTACTATAAGGGAGAAAATAAACAAATGCAAAGACTAAAAATTTCTGTAAAACTTGTAAAAATATAAACGTAGAGGAAATGCGAACAGAAATTATTCATTCGTAATTTATGTTGTAATTTCCTTATCAAAGCTATAAAATGAAGGATGTATTACACCACACATTATGTAAATTGATGACATTTTATTCGCATGCAATACCAAGTATCACCGAACAGCGAAAAGGGCAAAAAATGTATAGAATGAGACCTATCCACTTCTACGGCAAGTTAGTTATTTAAAGGAACTTGTAATACTGGTGCATGTACCCTACGGTCAAACTTAAACATTTTGTAAAAGAAAACTTTAGTTGGATATCTCGGAGCGGTACAAAGCTTTACTTCAAATTCACTATACGGCTGGCTGCATTTTAAATTCCTGCTTTGAACGTACCTTGTGGAAGCCGACAAGAAACATTTCATCACATACTAGGTGCATGAGCAACTACCTATTTAATAATGTAGCCGAGCGTGTGGTTGCTCTTATAAAGCGGGCCCAACGTGAAGGCATGCGACAGACGTCGGCGTCGGGACGAACCAATGGACAGATTTGTTTTCTAACAAACTACTCATTACTCGTACTGTAAACATGTTCAAATTACTTTTATTTGCCCACGTTCCCGTCCATTATATTCAGTGTGTTGTTATTTCAACGTGACAAAATGTTAACGTAACTTTTACGAATCGGTGTTTGCATATTTTTTGCTAACAATTAATTTAGATGCTATATTTTGAAGCGTGTGTATTGTGTACACCCAGCCGCGTCGTGTCAGCTTGTCAGCCAGAAATTGGAAATAAAAAATATCGAACATGGAACGCACTTGTAAAAATGACGTGCGAATATCTCGACCGTGTATTTTTCGAGTTGGTAAAAAATAACCTTTACAAAGGGCAAAAAGACGGTAAAAGGCTGGATTCTGTTGCTGAATAAGGCTGTGAGAGGCTCGTGACTCGCACGAGCGATCCCGGCGAACATTACGGCGGCGTGACCGCGCTCTCGGTTTAGTAATAACTCTACGGACAACTTAAGCGTAATTGCATAAAATCGTTTTTGTTGGAATTTCGCTTGCTCAATCCGCGGAGGGTGGTATTTCTGTTGTTTCCTCGAAAATTTTGCAATTTCTTTCACGAATGGCAAACGACTCACGGTGTAATCAGTCATGCATAATAGAAGATATCGATACGATGTTGTTGAACGTCAATTCTCATGTCACACTTAACATTTCTAAGACTGAATGTGACACGACTGACCTCCCATACAATCGACGTCGACGTAACCACTATACGGACAGAAGACTCTGAGTGCCATATTAGTCAATGTTTAAGTACTTACTTGCTTCATTATTAATTTTCATTGCGGCAGAAATTCTCCGCAAGTTATAAGTTTTACAATATAACTAGCTATTTTAACTACGTACAAGTTTTCTTAACGTTAACACCACTTCGATAATATTTTACGCAATTTGAAATTCTAATGTAAAGTAAATATATTACATAGAAAACGCCTAATTTAATATTCGAGTAAACCATTTTTCTCTTCGACGTCGTCGTGGTATAAAAATTCTAATGTAATCGCTATACAATAGCCAGAAGGCAATAAATTCTTATCTGGAGATAAGCCACTATTTCAAATACTGCCTACATAAGATTACGACACACGCACGTGTGCCCCTGCTACTGGTTTTACAAAAACTTCGTAGTATTTGATCTAAACCAATATTTATTTAGTAAATCAAACCTTGGTTTACATAATACCATTTATAATATGGCACTATTCTATAACAATACAGCTACTGTACTTTTCATTCTACAAAGAATTTAAAAAATCAAAATCCTAATAATTTGACATGGAAATAATTGCCGAAATCTCTTACATGCCTCCAATCGATCTTAGATACTTTACTAACTTCATGTTTTAAAGCAGCAGACTCACAAAAAACTAATGAATTACTCCCAAAACTTAGAAATGAGTGATATCAATACAAGTCACATAATCCAATTTCCCTAAAAAGAAAAATATAGTTTCTACACTTCCACCATTAGTTCAGAATGCCAACGCAGAAATAAGAACTAACTAACAGTATTTGCAAGCTAATGAACAGAGTAAATAAACATTGAATAACTAATAACAGAAACTGTTTACTGTTTAGCTTACTCAGCTAATGATACCCTTTACTGTTCAGACGTTGAACAAATGTACTGTCATTTGTCTAATAGATTCTACTGCAAAACACCAAACAGTCCAAGAGACGTATCTTTGCAAATAAATTATAAACGAACTTGTAAGACGCTCCAGTAATTAGCTAGAGCAGTCTGGCTGTTCCAGACGTTTAAAAAGTCTAGGAATATAAACAACAACAACGAAGAATTTACGTAATGGAATTTAAAAGAATTATAAAAATGTTCTACTATTTTATCGACAAGATTTACAAGAAAAAAGTCTTATATTCCTTTAAAGGGAAATCAAGGTAAATATAATTATATAGATGCAATCACTGTACATTATTTCACGCATAAGTCGCTCAACAAGAAGGGCGCCAGTATTAACTAAACTTCATATGCTACACCATATTGTCAAAAATTGCTAATCGTTATAATATCCGAAAACATTATAACATTCAGTTTTACAAAAGTCACTGAACAATATAAAATGCTTGTTTTGGTTATCTGATATGATCACAGTAACGTCCAACAATAACATCATAAATAGAAGTTACTGAACATTACTTTTTAGCGTGTACTTACTACTCATACTAATCCAATCTTCATAGTACAGAAATCGGAAAATTAAAAAATACCTAACCCGGAAAGATACTTCTAACTGCTAAGCTATGATCATAATATGACTACTCGATCAATAAAAAGAGCTCATTTTATTTGCACCTATAATAATATTTTTTACACATAACCAATACATGCTAATGACAATTTGATGTTCTTTGATAAAAGGTGTTAGACAGACGTACAAGCATGAATCGCCAGCACTCGAGTTGAACTTACGACCTTCTCTGTTGAAGTTCATAGACACGACGAAACTAAGCAAGAAGCGTTGTTATTGGCGAATGTATCGACTGTACTGAACTTGCTTGTAAGTTCAAATCGACTACGATTCAACTTTGAAACCGAACAAATTACACACCGATTTATTGACAAAGAAGTTTGTTTGAAGCGTTTTATAACTTACGGATTACAATTGAGATTTGTATTGACCGTTGTGAAGGCTTTACGCATTGTTTGTTGGTTGCTAAGGATAGTTTTATCAATACTAAGATCCCTCACGGCAATGTAGGGTGGATTACAGTATGAATCACATTGTATTTAACTTATGTTTCAATCGGTTTGAGTTTTATGATAAACTTAATCTTCCTATCTAGACTACCGATGAAGTCTGGGTACTCCTGTTCAAAGATAAAACGTAGTTTTTTACGTAATATAGGAACCTATTCTAGTTAGTTTTGAAAATGCACTACACATACCATTTTTTCTTTCAGATCTTTGTAACTTTTAGCCATCAAAACAAAAAACAACACAGCTTTGCTACGAACAACTACATCAAATATCAACCACAGCATAAAATATTGAAGACCCACAATCAAAGCAGATGTCAGATTATAATGAAGTGAACAGTCAACGTGTAGTATGTTGCGCCAGCGAGGGGTAACGACAGACGTCACGGCTCTGCGTGAGTCACGTACCGGCAGGCACGCGACCAAAATATCGATGGCATACTATACCCTTAGTATGAGTTTGCGTTACGTAGAATTAAAACGAAATGAAAGCGCGTTTGGCGCTCTGATTGGCCGGCGCGAATGAACCAACCAATCAGAGCTCCAAAAACGCTCTCGTTTCGTTCTCGTTCGAAGTAAAGTAGACTCGTACTAAGGGTACTGATGTCGGCAGTCTGTGGCACAAGTACGACAAATACTCCCATGGTAGTCCATTGTTTGCGATGCGGTTATAATAGGGTAATTTGTGGGTACCATATTTGATTCGACTGTGAGTATGAAGTATTGATTCGTGATTTGGGTGTTGGTTTTTGAAGACTGTGTTTGACTGGCCAAAATTTTTAGGGAACGTATCATTAAGGGTTTTTTTGGGAGGAAATCATCCAATGTCTTCTCCCGCCTTGGGCGAGAGGGAGTGTCAGACTCTTACTGACTAAAAACCACCCCGTTCCTTCTCCTGATTTTCAAGCCGGAGCCCCGGTAAACCCGCTAGGTAGTCAGCAGCTCCGGATCAGGCATCAGCCCTACTGAGCCCCATCATTAAGGGTTATTGCCACAATGTAGAGTAATGTAGAGCTTTGTTAAGTTTTGCAATAGAATAAAGGTTTTAGTAACCCAGTTGGCCACTCACACTATCTCCAGTGAAGATAGAAATTTTCTGGTAAAATACATTTTAAAATAAATAAGTGTAAATACAAAATTCCTTGTAGCTTTTAGCAGCAAAACGATGTGACAGGCGCCTGCAGTTGCGGGACAAGGTGGGACTTATAAGTGCAACACTACAGTTTGACAATTATGAGACACGCTTTTAGAACAGGGATGTCAGTCGGTAGAAATTTCAACCTGTTTTTCATTTTATATATGGATTTTACAATACAAAATACGTATACATTTTACATACATATCCAGAGTTGTTCAAATACTGAAGGAAGCCCATATTTTAAATTTATTATTTTTGTTTCGTTGTTGGAGACCCTTACTAAATAAATAAATTGTTTAATCAATTTTACTGTAGTTTCTTGTTATTTAGAAAAATGCAGTCAATAACACAGAACTATTAAAATCTATAATTAAGAATATATATTTAAAACTATACGATAGCGATTAAAACGACTAATCCCACCCATATCTACCGCATTCCAATATTATGCGTACATGTGAAATGTATACAGATCATGTTTCGTTTGCCAGAACACGCACTTGGCATTCTGTTGACAACTTTACTGACGATCTACGCAACAAATTGAACAATGCATATCCAGATACATTTCAAAGAAAATGCAATTATCTGAAACAATTTTTTCTATTGAAACTTGCGATGTTATTTCCTCTGAAGGCCAAAGGGAGCATGAATCTCTCAACAAAACCGGTAAAGAGCCTTTGATTCGTCATTATAATCAATAAATCTGACTCCCACTATCAACAAGCATTTTCAATAATATCATTAAGGAATTTACAGAAACAAACATTAACTAAAAATCACGGTTTACTCACGTAAATTAATAAAAAGGTCTACTAGTTTCGAGTCACAGAGGGACTCTTCATCATGATTTAGTATGTCTCAAGATAGTTATTACACAAATATAGAAACACAAACATCATTAACAACCTCACAAAACACCACTTGTACACGAAACAACCCTAAAACTAAAACCGTTGTCCATGTATTACAAAGTACGATTTGCCACGTGCAACCCTACCCCGCTTCAACAGCTGTTGTTCGTAAAAAATGCAGGTGTAAGTAACTGGCACGCGACATGACTAACTAAAGTCACAGTACGAGTAGCACCTTTGACAAGTAAAGGTTACTTGCTCGACTGCCCCTTAAACGGGACCCCAGTTTGACGAGGGAACTTAATTGATTGTTATTTTAAGCCTATTACACCTTTCAACTAAGTACTCGAATAAATTAAATGTGAAACTTCTATGCTTACAAATCGACTGATTACGGTAAGTTAGTTACTTAAAAATAATCGCTGTGGGTTTCACTTAAAGTGCATTGACCCTTAAGATAAAATAGAGTAGGGTTATGGTATTAAGGAAACATTTAAACACCGAGAAGAGTAAGGCAACGTAAAATGAAACTAAATAAATTCACCAGTACCCTTAGTACCAGTTTGCTTTTAACGAAATCGAAACGAAATCGACGCTCTGATTGGTCGGCTCGAATGAACGTTTGGTCAGAAAGAATAAAATCAAAGAGAAAAGTCCAATAAGCGCAACTAACAATGTCAAGAACTTAGGTAAAGGAAAATTGCATCAACTAGGTAAAGTAACATCCACACGATAATATGGAAATTCCATTTTCCCTCCGTGACATCATTTAAATACCTCCAATCTGTGACAACATTTCGAAAATCTTTTAACATGGTAGATGGAATCTCTCAATGAATATGTAAAGAATGCGGCCGAGTTGTATCTGATGGCAGTTCAAACTAACGACTTCTCTCATCAATGTAAACAGACAATACGAAATTGATTGATTCTAGTAGATTATAAAGTATTTATTACATTTCTGTCAAACCACGATAAAGAATACAGATGACCCGAAAAAATATATGTAGAGAGAGAGTGTGAAAATGCAACAAAATGGTATTTAATTCGTCAATTGATTAAATGTATCAAGTACTTAGATGAAATGAATGAAATTAAAAAAATATAACACTGCGCTAGTATTGATTTATTTATTTAATCTTTAATTATTGTTGTTGTATTTGTACACACAAAACAAAGATATAGTGGTACATAAGGCGAATTTAATGTCATTGCCACAGTTAATATACATTAATATACACATACATAATATGTTAATTACTCAAAGAAATCTTAGTCCATTCAAATCAACGTCAGACTTTAGAAGTTCCCTTTGATAAGTTTATCAGTTTTATTTATCGCAGAAGAATGTCTGAAGTTGAAGTAAGAATAATTCTTACAAGTTACAGATCTACACTTAGCTAATATCAGTTTCAAAGTTTATAACCTAGAAGATATCTAGACAAGTTATTATCGAAGACAATCTTAATTTTCAAACTTAAGTACTCATTCAAGGACCGTGTGAAAACAGACATTGATATCTACTATTGATCCCTTATAGGAAGGTTTCTTTTTAAAAACACGACTGTTTAAGGAAGAGTGTCAGTGCATTCCACCATAGATAACATTCCTCCAATGCGCTCGGCATTAAACTACCATCCCATGGTAATCCCCTAACAGCCCATAATAGTGTGTTCTATAAAATTTATGACGGTGTCCATATGACCTTATTAATTTTATGGGACCACTTGGTCTACTTGAGAACAGGTTTCTTGAAGTCAGCCAAGAGACGAGGCTCGGTTCCATCTTAAGCCGCTTATGAAATATCGGTTAGTATTACTAAGTAGTACTGAATTTTATGGAGTGCTTTATGGTGTATTAAGGACGCACCTTTCGTGTGGACTAAAAACCATTATCGCTATTTTATTAGGAGAAACTCCCAGTCTTGAAAATTCTTTAAAGATTGTGTAACGTAAGTCACAAAAAGGAGCATTTTAGTTTCTATTTCCACTAGAATTCTTAAGGCTGGTAAGGCACCTTTCAAAAAGTTATAAAACACTTTTTATCGAACCTTTCAATCGTTCATTGATATTTTTATCATTGTCACGATCTCCGATATTTCATCAAACAATTGCCATTACACGAAATAACTTTCAGAATAATCGGTAAAGTTTGGCATTAAACGTTAATCAATGGAATAGTTGCTACTCCCACATTGGTCAATATAATTAGACACTGCGATAAGATCTGGCGAACGGTAACCAATAGCTATTTAAATGTAAATATTTGTGAGATAAGTTGAACGGGTAACCATTTACACCTTTGTTTACTCAACTACGACCGGCCAAGTATCAAGCTCAACTGCTCAAATAACCACTAAATGGTATTTAGTTCACACATAGCTAATGCTATCTGTTATTGCCTTCTGTGTGTAAACTATTACATTAAATGGTTTCCTAGCTTTTCAATACAATCTCGCACGCTTTTTTAAGATTGCAATGCGAACGCTGATATAATACAATACACTACAACTTTATTTGTTATGTAATCCTTTGTTTTGTGGTGCAAAGCATTAGAGCATACAGCAAAGATTTATATAGAGAAAAGAAGAGTCTCAATAGGCAACATATCGTAAATAACACTTTATTTCATTTAGAGTTTTTCAAGGTAAGTCAAAAGAGATGCTTAATGGAAACAAAATTTAATTTAAAACTCAGATGCAAAATACCATGTGAAAGATATAACTTTTAATTGCCAAAAATACCACAAGGCGACCGCACTATCAGATAGAAATTATACCCAATACAAGGAGAATTACTTCCTATCAACCTAAATAATGTTAAGGATCACCTAAAATACTGTTCCTTGTGGAAGGAATTACACTATTATCCTCTACTACTATCTGACAGCTATTTCACACAAAACAAATGTTGTACTTAATCTAAGGACTTAGTCTATGTCTGTACCATTGCCGTGAGATCCGAGATAGCAGTGACAATGAGTCCACAACAATTAAACGCCGCATTTAGATAGCTGGAACAATTCACAATGGCACGTGAGAGGAATCGCATGGGAGATTTTTTCTCCTTCCATTTTGTATAGGTCACACACAGTATTCAGTTGTTCACGGCTACGGATATGGTGCGTTTAGCGCGGCATTTGTGCCAGAACTAATTATTGAACTGCAATTAAACCGACGCGAACCACACCGGAACGGTTACGTATTCTTTGTTATTGTTATGTATTATGGTCGCTATTGTAATAAATTTGAACAATCGTGAGATTACGAGCATCAATTTATAATGTAAGGCTGACCGCCCAAACGAGCCCGTAAAGGCACGTCTCTCACGCGTGAATCGAAATACCCGTTGTGGCGACGCATTCCACCAAAAACTATTATAGTCATGACATTTTACTACTATTATGAATTCGCTATTTTAATATGCGCACTAACACGTTGACATTTAACACATTTACGTGCGCCATAACTGTCCCGCTCGTGCTTTAACTCGTAGAATGGCGATTTTATCACGAGTGGCCATTTAAATCTCGTTTTCTGATTTGGTATAGTATATTTTTTATTAATGATCTATTTCCTCGGAGATGTTGTCGGCCAGTTTCGCCGTAGATTCCTAACTCATCGTTGCCTACACTTGCCGATTCACAAAACTGGTTCCGCCGACCCATCCACTTGATCTTGAGCGAGTGTTGGCCAACTTTCACGAGATTCCTCTTGGGGCCCGCGCCGCCGCCCGCGCCGCCGCCCGCGGTCGCTGTATCGCCGCCGCCTCGTGAGAACATCTGACGAAGCGACGTCGCTCCGAGGGTTACGCGGTCGATGTGCAAACATCGCGACGCCCTTTTTCCTGTTTCCCCAATCTTTACTTACTTTCCTTCGCCATAAGTGCCTTGGAAACTTCGGAAAAGCTTTCATTTCATTTGCATTTGATGTCAAGCCTTCAGCCCTTGTTAACTCCGGTTGGCATAAAAGTAACAACATATCTGATACTACGGGAGAAATACAGTCCCTGACAAACATTATCAAATTCTTGGCAGCAATTTCTACTTGAAAGATAAAACTGTCTCATTTTTTAAACTCAAACTTCATATTGACTTGGACTAAAGTATAAATACTCAATTATAAACAGCAATGCTAATAAGATACGCTCAGTTTACAAACGTGTTATTTATTAAAAGAGATCGTTGACCAAATGAATATCTGTATATAATTATATTTTGTATCGAGCAATTTGTGAAGGCGGTTATAAAGTTTTGCTATCCAATATCCAGCGACTTGTTATTGAAATATCCTGTCGCATGTGGTTTGTGAATATTTAACATTATAATAATAATATTGGGTATTTTGAGACAACTTTGCGTGGGAAGCATTACCTAAGCACTATCATTAGAACTTGAAACGGGATATTAACCATGTGTATTAATTTCTATCAATTTATTATTAACAAGAAAGATAGATTTGTCTCCTTATAAACATCCACCCGCATATACTCCAGTTCATCCGTGATCATGGCGCTTGCAACAATGCCGAAATATCGGAAACTCATAGACATAAATAAACATAATTTTATTTTTATTATAACATACTAAATTAATTATATTATGTTAACGGCTTACTCACGTAACTGTTTGACGAGGAACTCAACGAATTTCAAGCCATCCTAAAATAATTAAAAATAAACATGTTTCAAGTTCTAATGATATTGTTAGTGACCATGTCAGTTTAAAAACTTATATTACCTAAGCACGTTCATTTTGAGAGTAAATAAAATATTCTTTGACATAACTTCACAAAGATTTATTTACACTTTCCAATGTGCTGTGTGATTCTTAGTACTAGAGACTTTGAGACTCTTTTGTATTCATGAATAAATAGAGAATGCAATACAATAGACAATTTAAATACACATTGCTATGAATATGGATTATTAATTGCTTCCTTCCGCTGTTGCTAGATACATGAGGATTTATAGTAACGTGTTATTTGTTTAGACAGTTGGATTAAAAGATTCTGCGTAGTACATGGAACTTGATACGTTGCCATTAACTAAGATAAATGGTATTTGTTTATTTATTTACTTTATTTTGTATCCATTGGATATTTCTACTTGTATTAGCGAATATCTAATCTCATCTTTTATTATCTCAGATACATCTATCCTTATTCCTTACGGCTAATTTACAACAAAAGACTACACTACCAAGTGTGGGAGAGCCGATTCGACCGGAGTGATACCACGGTCTCACAGAAAACCGACATGAAACAACGCTTGCGTTGTATTTCGTTCTGCGAATGAGGTTACCGCGGCCCAATTACCTCCTTCTCAATTTCCCAACAACCCTTAAATAACCCCCAAAAGGCCGGCAACGCACTTGTAACGCTTCTGGTGTAACGAGTGTCCATGGGCGGTGGCGATTGCTTACCATCAGGTGATCCGTCTGCTCGTTAACCGGCTTAAAGTAAAGAAAACGTGTTTTATCTTGGTAACCTTTCATATAAAACTGTTACATATTAATGCTATTCACCTGTTAGGGCGCAGTTGGCAAGCATCCTTATAAGTTAAGACGTTAATGTCTCCGTCGAACAGGCCGCCCGACTTTACCTGCCTCTAATTAAAGGCATCTCAGGAATGTGCTGCGTTGACACTCGAGATCTTTTACGCACACACGACCAAAAACACACCCTAACACGTAACAACAAAGACCATCTTTCTTTAACCTTTATTAAAGGTTTATAATTGAAATCTGAACAATAGTAAATTGGTGAAGTTTGTCGAATATCTTTACGATGTTGACACAGTATATCCTTTGCGAAAGTTTACGTTTAATTTGTTAGTTAGTTCAAATAGTGTTGATTTCAAAGGATATCGGTGAATGTTTACGGAAGAAGCGTATAGCTGTTGTTTTGTTGGTACATAATTGTGTTGGAGGTCATTGAATTTCACATTCATTTGTTATTTATAAGTGTGTATTGTGTGGTGTTACCTAAACAGCTTAATATATTTGTACGAGTCAATGAACTCACGACCGTTTTATGTAATAGCTCTCTATATCCGTTCAAGTATTAATTTATTAATCTAATGTAACATTCTACATAGTATTATGATTATTACGTATATTTATTGCACATGTTACCTCATCGTGAATTAGCGGTTAAGAAATGGACTAGTATTTTTTTTTATTTGCGTGAATAGCGTGCAAACGAGGCACAGAAACATAAAATACTTTTTACAAAAAAATAAACCGACTTCACTAAAAAAGTAAAAAATTACTTTAATTTCGGAAGTCGATGTTTCTCGGTATTATTTGTTTGTTACACCGACTTCCGAAATTAAAGTAATTTTTTACTTTTTTAGTGAAGTCGGTTTATTTTTTTGTAAAAAGTATTTTATTTCACACTTTTTAGTTGCGATACTCAGTATCGCAACTAAAAAAGTCGGTTAAAATTCTCTATCTCAATAACTACTTTATTTATTTGTATTGTCACAGTCACTTAATTAACTTTATTGTGATTTCTATGTGAGTATGAAGTTCCATTGGCCATTTCTGGTCTTCTTCATCAGTTCCACCTCTTCAAAGGTTACTTTTTGACTGTAAATACTTCAATTCTAGATGAATATACCAAAATCACTATATAGTTCCCTATAATATTTGAGGAGTTCCCTCGATTTCTCTAAGATCCCATCATCAGATCCTAACTTGGTGACAATGGGACCACCTCAAAACTATCTACTTTCGAACAAAAAAAGAATTTTGAAAATCCGTCGACAATTGACGGAGTATAACTTTATTGTGATTTCTATGTGAGTATGAAGTTCCATTGGCCATTTCTGGTCTTCTTCATCAGTTCCACCTCTTCAAAGGTTACTTTTTGACTGTAAATGCTTCAATTCTAGATGAATATACCAAAATTACTATATAGTTCCCTATAATATTTGAGGAGTTCCCTCGATTTCTCTAAGATCCCATCATCAGATCCTAACTTGGTGACAATGGGACCACCTCAGAACTATCTACTTTCGAACAAAAAAAGAATTTTGAAAATCTGTCGACAATTGACGGAGTATTCGATGAACAAACATACAAAAAAAAAAAAAAACATACAAACAGCCGAACATAGTACCTCCTCCTTTTTGTGAAGTCGGTAAAAAGAACACAATTTTTCTTTACACTCATAAAGTTGTTAACTCTCTTACCATTACCAACTTAAGTAAAAAAGGTTGGTTAATAAATAAGTAACTATCAATAAAAACATAGATATTTTTCCATACGATTGCAACGTTTTCTTGATAATCCTTATTAGCATTCATGACAAGCGTCCAGTTCCTATTCCATTCCTTTCGTATGCGGCGCGTTGATGTTCTTTTAAAGGCAGATTCGCTCGCTACGATGGACTACAACTACGATCTATTGCATTTTTCCACTCAATTGCTTCGTTATATTTTTCGTGCTAGTATAGTAGGATAGTAAGTGTGAACGCAGCATAGATTGTCAATATTCGAATTTTAAAATAAGAGGTATATTTTATTTTTATTTTTTAATAAATTTATTTTATGGTTTTTATTATAATGAAACCGTTTTTATTGGCCAGTTTAGTGGTTGTAAATAGTAAGATAAAAGTAGGTAGGTATCAAATGTTACCTTCTTAGAAAAATGTTCATGATTCACAGGTAGGAATTCCGTACAACCAAAGTTTTTTGTTTGTAAACAACTAAGTGTAGGAGTCTACTTAAGCAGGTACTCGAGTAATCTATTCAGGAAGTATCTTCCAAATTCCATTTATATTGTCTTGTGGGTAGAATAAAGGATCATAAAATAATAATGAGGTACTTAACCTTAAATGAAATCTGTCTTATTTCTTAAGCATTAAGGATTATATTGCGATAGACATTTATTTAGGTGTGACATTTTGCATAATTTTTTTATTATTATCTTTTACCGTAATACGTATTTTTTATTTTGCTTAGCGACTCATAAGTATTCTATGACAAACAAGACTGGACCGGCTACGATAGTAAATACCGGTGTCAAGGTTCGAATCCCGACCGCATGAGTGGTCGCGCCACTCTCGAAAACCACTGACGTTATCGAAATATTTAATTATACCTACTTAATGTAAAATAAATATTTATTTATTCGATAAAAATGTCACGATTATTCACGATAATGGCTTGGAATAGTTTTGACTTTTATAGTCGCTCGAAAAATGTAAATATAAAATAGATTTATAAAATATCTCCGTATGATACGAGCCTGTATCAAACACCTACCATATAAAGGTGTTTTCGACTACCGATACCGTTACTAGATAGATACAAATCGATATAGTAGAAAGTATTGGAACTAAAGTACACACGTACATACCCTGTGTTAGTCTGAAGTCAATCTCTCAATCCTTTATATGTGGCACTAATTCACTGAACACAGTCGCACAAAGTATTCCCTGCGTAACTTTTTATCTCCACCACAAATTCGAATTTTAACTTTGCACTGGCACTTTTAACGAACCTACATAGCACTGGGGTACATGGCGTGATTTAAGCATTCACCGAACGAAGGCTGTATCACCACAGGCTTTACTACCAACACATATAATGCACATTTGCCGTCACAAAAACAACACAAACGGTTCTCTAATTCAAATTGTGACGTGTTGAACACAACATTGCTGAAAACCGACCGTTAAATCGAATAAAACAAACGCTGCGTTACAACGTTAAGTTAAAACTAAGTTAGGTCCGCTACGCGAGAAAGACCGTTGATCCAGTCGGCGGTCGATACAGCAGCGCACTCTGCTTTACCGACAGTGAAAAGTTCAATGCTGCGTCTCTTTCTACGCGAACCGACCAGACGAGGATAGTGATACTACTATGGCAGTATAGTGGGAGAACTTACAACCTGCGCCTGCGCAAAGCCTCTCAATACAACCATAGCAACAGGTGAATTGTGCGCATGTGTGCGTGTGTCGTGATGGCGACGTGTGCGTGCTTTCTTGATTGTGGTTTAATGATAACGTAGTATTTTGTTCGGTGCTATTTTATCAGTTCCCCGCCACGGTAATGATCCGACTAGTATGCAATTAGTGTTATTTATTAAGGTTAAACACTATTTAAATGCTTCTAGGTCGATAAACTAGACGCGGCCGAAATTTAAAACTATCGATACGATGCGTTAACAGCGTTCTAATGTTAATAATAGCTAAATACTAGAAATAAAACAAGTTTTTGACGTGATACAAAAATGTTGACTACATGTTGTAGGAGGAGTGGATGTGTCTTATAGATAAGTATAAAAATTCCTTCGAGTGTTCGAAGATATTTTTCCTTTAACTTTGTTTATCAAGGAATACAAATTCAACAGAATACCTAAGTAAGTAAATCATCAATTTTTGTGAAAATATGAGTAAATAAAAATATTATGAATTCTTTAATGTTGATGTTATTTATAAATCTTTCCAATAGAACGGAATTAATTGGGCGACCAGGATTTTATTTACATAATTATTTTTATACTTTGCTACGTTTATTTAAACGATGGCAATCATTTAGAAGGGTAATTTAAAAGGATAAGAAAGAAATGTCTAGTAAATGGTACTTACCTATTCATTTTGATGGAGGAAACCAGTTTTTTTTTACTTAATTAAAATATAAATCCTTAACCTTTATCTGTATAAATCACAACTTGGGGCTTACTTTTGTTTTTTTGTAAGTAATTCTTATTGAAATTGTTGATAATATTACCTAGTAAGTAAGTTAAAAGTGACCTAGTATTTTTAAATGCGGAACTGCTGAACCGTTTTTGATAACATTTTGACATAAAGATAAGCTATGAACTAAATTAATAAGTCGACTAAATTATCCTCGAAACACAAAAATTTAGGTTTAATAACAGAACTAACCAAAATATAAAAATGTAAGTAACACTATCACGATGAGCGGATTTTTTTATTAAAATAAAAAATGACAATATTTTTTGCGATTTAAAATTGCAAGTAAATGAGACCCGAGACATTTACCATATTAAAAGTTAATAAAATAAATAGATATAAATGAACACCTAAAAGTATTAGGGACTACATAATCACGTTCCCAAGGCACAGGCATGAGAAAATAAGATCAGAAATCAAAATAAAGGCCAAGGCCACCAAAAGGTGTCGCTGGCATTAGCAATTAAAATAAGGTACCACGAGCGCGCCTAATATGACAAGGTCTAATAGATATTATCGCAGAAATATTGTATAATCAAGTTTTATTCACATACAAGAAGGATTTGACCTTAAGTTATTAGAAAAATGGTTAAAATACGTAGATACTTGTTTTACGTGAAGTTACATCTTTTAGCTAAGCATAAACAGAATTTTGTCATTACTTTCCAAACGATAGGAGTGTCTTTACATAAATTCTACCTTGTAGCAATTTAATACTTTGCTGATCCGGAAATCGAACTGAAAACGTGCAGGAATAGCGCGTGCGACCATTAGCGAGACAGTCAGAGGCAATCAGACACTAACGGGGAGTCTGAATGCAATAAGATCAGCACAAATGTCCTGTTAAAATTCACGTTCTCTCCGGGACATAAATTTACTTAGTATTCATTGTTTCCTAATAAGACGGTCGTCTCATGAATAAATATCGTAATTAGGTTCGTACGGCGTCCGCGTAACAGACGACACTGGACGGAAAACTAATAATCTCCTCGCCCCAAGTCCAATTTGGAAAAAGTATTTTCCCCATTAATCTTTATCCGGCCATCAGTCAGGAAGAAATCAAGCAAAAATAAGAAAGCAATTTCCAAAGCTCTTACAAGAAAATATCAGATGACGAAAGTGACAATAATCCTGAGCAGAGGTCTGATATCCGCGGTCCTATTAGTGGGTTGATTACTTTTATATATGGTTCCCAATGTCAGTTGCTTCCGAAGTTTTATAAATATCACAAGTATAAATAGAAGGGCCTTTATTTTTTACGGGAAAGGACATATTTCCGATTAAGTTGAAAAGAGAGATGTATTGGAAAAATATATTGCAAACTTCTATTAAAGAGTTAACAACTTATGGGTGTTTTTTGACAAGAAATGTAGTCTCTAGCTATGCTACGAAGATGTAATAGCTAAGCTGTGAAACTATATGACCGTTTCCACCGATGCTAAGCTATGTAACTGTGCGAGGAAAATGCGCAGCTCGAGTATGCGATGTATCGATAGTAGCCATCCATAGCACGCACCTTTCCATGTAAAAAACATGGCTAAGTTGAGTCCGATTCCACCAGTGCTAAACCAAACGCATCCACAGCAACGTAGCAAAGCACATCTCTGCTAGAAAAGCACTCTAGCTGGTATGAAAAATATCTTAGTCTAGGTTAACTGTTGATGCATGTAAATAGCCTATTTTACAATCGCAAGAATATCATTATAAAATGTAAATAAACATTTCTTCACTCGTTAATGTTAGTACACGAGCTATACTGTACAATCAATAAATACACAGCACTTCTATGGGAACACGAACAAGTTCTGCTAACTGAACGTTACTTCCAAAGAACACATAAAAGTCCTTAACTCCTAAACTAAACTAAGTTGAAAGCTAACAGTATTTCAGTTAAAGGCAAAGGCGACTGTTACCGGGTTAGACACGAGCTAATGAAATGTTCACTGCACGAGACTGAGGACCTAGCGCGAGTTATTTTTTAAGTTAACGAGATCAAAACTTCACCGCATGTAGCCCTGTGATTGGTAGGTTAAAATGGAGCAGCCAATCAGAGCGCTGAACGTAAAAACGTGTTGGTGTAAAGGAAACTTGTTCTAAGTCTTCTGATAATTCGATTGGCACTCTTCGGCTGGCAGTTTTATGGTGTCGTCTGTATGGTAAGTCAGTAATTACGATCACCATTCGCCATAAACATGCTCACGACCTGATGTCGCTTACACGTCGCTTAATTAAATACTTTGCAAATGTTTGTTGCTTAACTACGACGCTACGAGTGCTCGTATCTCGGACGCGTGTTCGACGCTGTAATTTTCTTGTCGAACTCTGTTAGTTTGTGGGATTAAGTTTTCTTTAACATCGTGTGTATTAATAAATTAGTACTTTTTTATTTTTTCTAATTAGTTCCAATTGTCTACGCCTAATGATCCTTAATAGCAATAAAGCTAGTGCAAGCAAGTGAAGCTACCAAATGATATTCATGCTCTCATGGTATTTTTTTCTCAGTCTAATATTGTACACGGTTACAAGCGTCAATAATTTAATCTACGTTTTCATTAAACCTATTATTGTAAAGTTACTGAGGTTTTAATTGTTTTACTTACATGTAACCTGTCCCTTTAAAGTCTATAAAATCAATTATTCTGAATCTCATCTACCTCTGTGAACGAATTAAAATATCGGCATCCCTACAAAAAGTAATAATACTATGTATTATGAATCTACTTACCATCGATGTACTTCAGTACAAACTGGACTTCGGGTCCTAAAGCTGAAGCCACTTCTAGTGGCAACTCGTTGTCTCGCAGCACATGTACTGAAAACAAACAGAAATATGAGTTCAGTGAGAAATTGCAGTAAATGTATGAAGATGAAGTAGAATGTAAGTATGAAGTGTTACACTTCGGTGGTCAAAAGGGGACGGGAATGCGGGCTCTTCTTACATGTTTCAGATTTAAACTAAATTCATAGTAATTTGCGTGCATACTCAACATCGTTAGAAGGAGTTTGCAATGTGCATCTGCACTTATGTAATCAGTTTATAAACTTGTAGCTGTTTTTCTAGTACGAATCTTCATACTTTTAAGTAGAATAGTAGAAATAGTAATAATACTGGTGTGCAATTGATTTTGCACTCTCTAGCTCTTGGCTGATGCATGAGCTTGAAATTGAGGTTTAGTCGTCTAATACAAAGGTGTATTAAATTCAAAGTGAATCTACTTTAAGCTTAATGCGACGTTTTATTTTTATGTTTCCATTTAAATAAAAATACGTCTCCATACGTTAAATAAAGTACCAACACAACTTTAAGAACAGAAAAATCATGCAAAATCACGAAACGAATGGTCGACAATATCTCACAAAAACAACATCAACGATAAAATGCTCAGGTAATTTAAAAGAATATCAGTCAAACGAGTCTCTTTCATTATAGCAACGAGGATTGTCTGACTTTTAACAAAAACGTTGAAAGAAAAAATACGTCAAGATTTATTTTTTCAGTCTGAATTGAAGTCGTTACGTCTCAAGAGCGACAACGTCAACACAAAACAGATTCACCGTCTCAGTCTGATTGTTTGATTAAAACCAACCTCAAGTGAACATTGTACCTGAATATTGTACAGCGGATGATATTTGAGGTGCACTGAAAAAGACGTCGAGAGTAAAGTTATAAAGTATTGTTTCTACTTTTATAGGATAGCACAGGAGGCAAACGAGCAAACGGATAGCCTGATGCTGAGCATATCGCTGCCCAGGGGCACAATACATGCAATTTTTTTTTTAAGAGGGTAAAATCATCCATTGACTTCTCTTTATTATTGTCAGACTCTTACTGAATAAATATCACTTCCCGGAGTCCCGGTAAACCCGCTAGGAAGTCCGCAATACATGAAACACTAAGTACAATTGATACAGGTGCATTGACAACCTTTTAAAAGAGAGTAGGTACGCGATAATCTTAAAGAAGGTTGTCATTACTAACTACAACTAACTGCCTTCAATATTTTATTTAAATTCACGTCGGTTCTTTTTAAAGGGATGAAAGCAACAGGTTACCGTTGCGACGTAGCCGTAGTGTATTTTATTATGTAGGTTACTGTAATCAAATTTATATAAGTTTGAATACTTTTCTAATAAAATTTATTAAGCTGGGAGACTATTACAATCTTTATTTGTATCAGTACAAAAACAATTTTAAAGTATTTACGCGTTCAACTAGCTCCGACAACTGACATAAGTCCATTGAATATTTCCAAGAATATTTTCCTCGCAGCCAGGTGTTCACATTTTTCTCTTTAATTTACTTACTTGAAGTCGTTTCCAGAAGTTTCCGATATTCCACTCCGAGTCGGGCCCGTGTTTCCGATCCGTTTTCCGATTGTCTGATCCCATTGATTGCACGTTCTGTTCAATAAGGACTAAGGCTAATGGAGTTATCTAGGGAACAGGATTCACGTATACAACCTTTCTTTTAGTGCAGTCTTTGGAAAACATTGTACTTAGATAGTTGTTTTAGATCTACTTATTTTGCTTTTAACTTTAACAATGAGTTTAAACGAGTACGATACGATAGTACGATTACGATGTTTATTGGGGAAACTTAACGACATAGTATGACTTTATTAAATGGGTTCTGTGTTACGCTTATGACCTCATCAAAAAATATTGGTATTTTAAAACAAAGACTACTTACCAAAAACTCTACTAGAGTAATATGAGATAATAACCTACCCAGTTATAGTTACACAAAAACATAATCTTATTAGCTCGTCAATCATATTAGTAAATTGGAATGTTCCAAAGCAAACATTCCCTTCAAATAAAGAACCAATTTTACTGATTTATATAACGAAGTTGTTCAAGATGTAACTACTCATTGTTCTCTACATTAAACAAGGCGGTCGGCAGTTCTTGATTGTTTGTCGGAGAGCGGAGACGGGCCGAGCCCAGACTAAACCAATTGCTTGAGCCCCCAAGTTATAAGATAATTTACGAACAACCATGAAATATTAGCGAGACCGCTGTGTTTTGGAGAGAGTACAAAGTGGCTCGGTCGCCTCAACTTTACTATAATATAGATTCACTAGCCTAGTACCTACACTATTAAATTCAACCTAAAGTTACAAAGCCCCGTATTAATAAATCACTTTCATTTGAAAACTCTCTCCTAAGTACCGTTATCCCCTGAGGTGTGGATTTGAAGAGAGGTGATAATATAATTTATGATATGAATTATGAAAACGCTAGCACTAAATTAAGATGTCAATTTAAAATAGAATTAAAGCTTAGAATACAAGATATCAAATCAATGTGAAAGTCGTATCGTCGTAGGTATATAGTAGTACCTAATTAAATACAACACAATTAAATATCGCTCAAACACTGGACAGTTAGATTTTATCATCAATGTCAAAAAACCGTATAAGTGCAACTGTTTTTAAAATATATTTTTACATCAATTCTTGGCAACAAATTCGCCTGGTGATAAGCGAGATGGGGCCAATATAGATACAAACAACCTTCTGAAAAAACAGATGCTTACAAGGAAATCCTTTCCTCATCAGTTCTTATAGAGAAACTGCGTTATTCCTAATATTGTTCGCAAACTTTAATATTTTTCGATCCTATCACAATCCCTGTCGATCATCATAAACTATTTTATAACCATTTTATTCTAGAGTTACCAAGTAATAATTTTATTAACGAAAGACTTATAATAACATTATTTTTCTATATATTTAAAATAATTCATTTATACTATATACCTATACCTATTTGTGGTTTTTAACAAACATTGTCTAAGTAATAATATCCACAAAGGTCGCAAGAAACTATCTACTTATAGAACTGCATAAAAATTAATAATTATATTATCCTTTACATTTTCCCAAGCGCCTGCACAATTTTATAAGCAATAATTACCGCAACACACAACGATTGCATGAGTTTGCACCATAGGAACTTTTCAAGGTAGCAATTAATTTTGCCGACTCAGTTGCCTTTTAACAATCAAACTGCAATTAAGACATAAAATGGGGTCAAATGTATAAACAAAAGAAAGCTAACGAGCAGGTATAAAGTCGTTCTCACACATTGTGTTAGGGGACCCCCTCATTGCGTCGCGTGCTAACCTTATCTTGACCATTCTTTGAATTTGAGTTCGTTATATTAAATTATGGTTGTTATACTGCAATTTGCGAAGTATGTTTCGTTGATGAGTGCACATAATATGCACTTTGTTCTCGTAACTAAGTCTTTCCTGACATGACATGCTATGAAACCTAATGACATCTGAAATTGTTTGAAGCTAGTCAAAGCTCATAATTGAATGAGAACCTTTTTGGAATTCTAAGGTTTTTGAATGAGAACCTCTTTGGATTTCTAAGGTTTTTGAATGAGAACCTCTTTGGAATTCCTTATTAATTGTGTCTCGTTATGGTGCTTTTTGATAATATTGTGTTGTTATCGTAACCGTACCGTACTAGGTACAAAATTTCCCCAAAACACATATTTTTAAACACACCTAGATATTTATTTAAAGCTATATTTGCATCGTTATCTCACTTTGGTCGGCAAAACAAACGTACGCAAAAACTATAAACGTATTAAAAAAAACCTAAAGCCGTCCATCCGAATCATTTACGTAATCGTAACACCTAAATATGGGTGTAACAACTTATCTATGTCAATAAAGTTCTAAAACATTCCGTTGTTTACTTTTCCGTATAAAACTAGCCTTTAGGCCATCAGCAGACGAGTCTCGTTTCAACCTACTAAGGCATAATGCACATTAAGGACCCACTGCCTATTTCAATTTTCAACGGATCAAATGCGGCTCAAACTGTCTGTCGTCTACGGAAGGCCTAAGTTACTATTTCCAAAGGTTAGGGAGGTGGCGACATGGGTACTTCCACTACACCATGCGTCGCATAATAAGGCGGCTCTTTGCACCATTACTCTGTACATGGGCACGACGAGTAAATATTTATGAGGCCCATTGTACACAGAGCCTGTTTCACGATAACATCTCAACGGATAATTACGTTAAAGTACACTTTCACTGTCCAAATTCACATACGAACTTGTAACGTATCGCCCAATCTTTACTGTCAATTAAATTGGCAATTATATCGTTAGGTGTGGAGAGTTATTTGCATTTTTGCATAATAGTTTTTAAATTTTTGTTTGGCATTTTCGACAATTATTATGGAGTTCAAAATTCCACCAACGCACTTTTCCTTAAACGTTTTTAAGCAGTAATAATCGAAGCACTATCAAACGATTATGATAACTTAAAAGATTACTAGTACACGCAAGCCCTTATTGTAATCCATTAATGAAATTACTGCTTACTCAGAACTTAATTACTAGTTACTTGATTAAACCTATAATTTTTCGTCAGCTGCTATTTAACTTGGATTCAAAGAAACGGTCTAAAAATAAATAAATGCCCATGTAAGTGTTTATTACTTATCCTAAGGTCAAAACGATTTCAGACGTGCTTGCCGAGTGAATATGACATTTCGGGCATATCTTTCCCACGGAGTGCCCGATCGGGATGCAATTACTGCCGTCTCGAGTTTTTGCATCGGAGTAAATCGAGAAACCTTTTCTTCCGAGATGTGCTATCATCGATTCACCACGCTGTGACATAGTGACTAACGGTGATATAATATGCAAATGTCGTAACGTAGGAATAATGCGATCCGATACAAAAAGTAGAAATGTTTCGTTGTAATTGAGAGTGGCGTTAGATTTTCGAGATAATTTATTCGAGCGTGGCTTGTTATCGTATATGTCAATCATTAATTACTGTAAAATATGTGGATGAACAAGCAAACTAACTTTTGTAGGTGTACACACTTAATTTGAAATTCAAATCGGAACAGTAATATTCGTAATATGCTGTTGGAAATATAACTTGATTGATTTATTGCGCGTACAGTGTACCCATAGTTTCGTTTGAACATGATGTAGATATACGTAGATACATAATACGAAAAAAAATACGCGGTTTGCGTAGAAGTCGTACCTTAGCTAAGTGGGCCAACTAGGCCGGTATCCCACGTCGTCATGGCAGGGTTAGAGGCCCATCAAGTACTGTTAAGGCGAATTAAAGTGACATCTCGAAGTAACGGACGGGACGTTTTTGTCGAGCCGCATCGCAGACGCAGGCCGCGGTTCGATTTCCAGATACCGCGAAGTTAACAGGATACTTCGCGTGTTTTTCTATGTCGGGTCACGGGATAGACGGTTTAGTACAAGACTTGTGTTTATGGAAGAAAAGCTTGTAGAAAGTTTGCGAAACTGATACTTAACTTCACTTAGGAGTAAGAGTTTAAATGAAAAATACATAACTATATGGGTGTTAGTAGGTAGGTATACTCCTGAAGTGTATTTAAATATTATTTACTTGTGAGTTCATATTATTATGTATATACTTATGAATTTGCGAGAAATAACTTTCATCCAATCCATAATCCATTCAATTAAAAGTACCCTTAACCGACGACCATGCATGAAAAAACTCATGACTGTTGATGAAGCGAAAGAAGTATGTTAGATTCGTAGCAATTGTTTCTGCCTACCCCCATGGGAGACAGGCGTAAGGTTTGTATGTAATATGTATTTATGTTTCATCTTATTTTACGTTTTCCTAAAATACCAAAATCATATCAAACACAAGACGTCCACTGTTAAAACATATGCCTCGATTCCCCGTTGAGTTCTCTCTAGGACTTTAATACATATTATACCGAGTAAGTTAACTATAATTATCCGTTGTTAACAAACTGATGACAAACAAACATCATTCCCTTTCATCTTTACATACACGTATTAATGACATACCTACTCGTACTTGGTATCTCCATTGCTCAACCACATTGTAGATTGGAGCTCATAATTACACATATCATAATAACAGATGAGGTATGCCTTACATATATGTACCTAGATATAATGTATGTTGGTACACAATATAGCTCATCTCAATTATCTCTCACGAACATAGGATTTAGTGCTCGTCGTTTGCAGATAATCTGGCTAACGAGCGTCAAACAAATGATGGTAAGCAACTGAATGTAAGGACTATAGGTATCCTAGTACTTAGGTACGTATCATACAATACACGACCGCAAATGGTTATTAAGAAATAGTTGGGCTTGGTTTGAATTAATAAAAGCTAATTGTGACACATGAAACATCATGTCTTTGGATTAGCGTATTTTGGTAAAATATAACCGACTTATGAGTGTGTCTAAATCCGCACCAAACTCAAACTCTGATATTATTATTTTTTTATTACTATTAAGACACGTTGACAGAATAAACACCAATAAAAAACTGGAGAAAGACACAAGGCCATGTACTTATGCCAATTATAGATATGCACCATGATTATGATAATGGTAGCAGCGCGTCAATCGCCGCATCGTGTGTCGTGAAATGCTGCTCATGAATATGAGCCTCTAGCATAGCGTGAAACTGGTCGAGTTCTTCGTTAAACAGTTACGTGAGTAAGCCGATAACAAAATAATTAGATAAATATACAATTTTTTTATACCACTAAATGTAAACATATTTTCAAATAAAACAAAAAGAAATTGTAAAACAAACATTAATAAAACTTGGTAAGTTAAACAAAAATTCTTATTTCCAACCTGCTCTAACTTCATGACTCTGTAAGTTACGAAAATACAGATTCTTCCATACAGTTTCAGACAATATTTTCCAGAGAATTGTAAGTACAAGGTGCAGCGGACGCGTAGAAATGATTTATGGTCTCGCGAAGGAAAACCCAAACAGACTTTCTGCTAAGGAAACATCGACGTTAACCAAACATAAGCTTGTGGGTAACATTTTGCATTCTTACCTATCTATTGTTATGTAAGTCTTGTTCTCATTATTATTGCATACTTTTCCTTTGACAAGAATGTCAATAAATGGATATTTTTCTAAATATGAAAACAAGCTCTCTAACTTAATGCCTTAGGCTATGATCCTATGTAAGTTTTTCTTCGATTGAGAGAGATTCGGCACGAATGGGCCGGCTAGACTGTAGTGATATTATGGTATCACATAAAACCGGCGTGAAATAACGTTTGAGTTGTGTTTCGCTGCATTAGAGTGTCCTGCAAAGACCAGCAACGTACTTATAACATCCTTTGGTATAGCGGATACAACGGCCACTATATAGTGCCGATTGCTTACCGTCAGATGAAGAAACGTCTGCTCATTTGCCAGCCTATGTAAAGAAAAAATATAGCTTATAGGCCGTCAACGGTCACAATAGTCTATTTACATCTAAACAATGTGTATCCTACCTCCATGTTGGGGGTGTACGCTGAACAGCAAGCAGGGTTCGTCTCCGGGCTCCCGACAGCACTCCAGCACATCGCGGCAGCTTGTGTGCGGCGTCACCGGCACGTGAGTCGGTGCCCAGCCGGCACCGCTCTCGCACCACACTCGCACTATCATCTGTTGGTAGAAACAAAAAAACTTTAGTAGTGAACATTAACGGCCAGTTTCAATAACCTATCTATTTGTAGATTTGCCTACTAGAGATAGTATTTTGACATAAGCTCCATACAAAATGTGTCAAAATTCTATCTCTAGTAGACAAATCTACAGATAGATAGGTTATTGAAACTGGTCGTAAGAAAATAGACTTAGAACTACGCTTAGGTTTCGCTATATTAGGGTGACTATCGGATGCCTTGCCCTAGGCTCGAAAAAAGGTCGGCAACGCACTCTTTCTCTGGAAGTATCGGGTAATGATGAACATCAATCCACAAATTATTAATCGTTATTCGATAGTACTTAGTCGCTGATTTTAAGCCACTAAGCATAGTGGTTACTGGATGAGTTAGTGGTACACCAATATTTTAAATATTTAGTCTAAAATTATTACATATTCATACGTAGGTGTGCTGTAATGCTAAGCTGTAAAGTGATTCTTGAACCCATCCAGGCCCTGGCAAATATTCCCAAAACGTTTTTCCAGTAAAAACATTTCGCGTATCGCATTTTTATTAGCTGCAAACTGAACCTTTGAAATTCTCAAAAATGAAAAATAACTTCAACGAATGTAGTACATATGCGTGTATACCTATGGGTTTTCCAATGATTCCAATAACTGATAGCATAGATTTAAAAAAGTTTGTTCAAATCTGTACTGTGTTATTAATATCCCACCCAAAACATAAATGTGAAAGGCTGCCAAGTTCGATAATATTGGAATGCTTCGCCTATAAAAGAAGTGAGATCTAAATAAGTACCAAGTTCCATACACAGACCTCAGTTAAAAATGATATAACAAGTTGGCAAGTTTTCACACACTTTATTATAAACCTACTAAACGCAATGAGTCAAGTATATCATTTTCTATTAAAACTTGCCAAGTTATATCATTTTTAACTGAGGTCTGTGTATGGAACTTGGTACTTATTTAGATCTCACTTCTTTTATAGGCGAAGCATTCCAATATTATCGAACTTGGCAGCCTTTCACATTTATGTTTTGGGTGGGATTTCATTTATTTTTGTAAGGTTTATTTTCTTTTTTTCTTATTTTACTTTACTTTGACTAAATACAAACCTTCGTAACGAATTTTAGGTCGGTACGACCATTGGAAGATATAGATAAATTTTTTGTTTTAGTTCCTTAGGGGTATGAATTTACACCTTCATTATTTTTAAAACCGACTCACACTTGGCCATTTTCAGATTTTTTCCTTTACCTTGACCTAAAGACCTACCTCCATGCCAAATTTCAAGTCAATACGACCATTGGAAGTGGTCTAGGTTTTTGATGAGTGAGTGAGTGAGTGAGTGAGTCAGTCAGTGAGTGTATAGTAAAAATAGCGATTTTCTGACGTCAATATCTCAAGACCTACAATAGGTACATTAATGAAATTTTGTATTTTAGATAAGTAAGTAGATCTCGACAGATACTAGAAATTTCATATGCGTAGATAAAATAGATTTTGAGTTATAGGTGGGTCGAACTTGGCTCGAAATGGTTCGTGTAATATAACCCACGGCCGGTGTGTCGGTTTTTTGCTTGAACTTGGCGGACACATTGCCGTGTGTCTAGATTCTATTAACTTGTCGGCAAGTGATGGCTGAAATATCAATATATCTCTAATAATCTCTATGATTATTAAGAGAAATCTACACCCACAAGTTAATTGCTGCCTACTGTTCCTAATCATAAATCATAAATTGAAATAAGCGAATTTGCTTACAACATAGGAAAAATGAGCCGTACAGGCTTCTAGCTATAAAGACTTAACAAGCAAGGAGTTACCATTTTACCTTACCTTACCTACAGACTGATAAAGTAAGCGGTAACTCTGATATAAGAAAATATTGCTGCAAACAGAACTCAATCTCAGTTAAACAACACTATAAAAGCTCGCGAAGGTTTCTCGTGGAACTAACGTAGTAAAATGGCTGACAATTAGGATTTATACAGCGACCACCCGACGCTTTAAAGCGCTTTTTATGTTTAAGAATACATTTTTAGTTGACATTTCTTGGAAATTCTTGTGTTTTAAAAATAGAAAGAAAATTTTTGTTCAGTCAAAAATTTAGTTCTAAATAAAACTTTATAAAGGGGATCCGCATTCAAAAGTTAATGTGCGAACCTCAATTCAATAAACGTAAAACCTTCTGCCAAGTCTAAAAATACTATACTGAAAACCGCCAAATCAAAATCAGTGCAGTCAAACGCGAGATAATCGTCGACAAACTTACGTACATACAGGTCGAACTGAAACCTTCTTTTTTTTGAAGGCCGTTAAATATTTTTACAATTTGATCAAGTCATCTTTGACACGAACGAAATTAATACAATTATAATTTCATGACAGCATCCTTACTAAAAATGTTTGTTATTTCTTATGCAAGGAATCAACTACCAGCAAACAACAAAGTACCCAATATCACAGTCCATACATATAGCTGTAAAATCTCTCTTAGCTACATAACTTCTCTAAAAACTTTAGTAGTTATAACAAGTAGCAACACCAACAGCAACTTACCTAAAACAATAAGTACTAGAATAATGCGTGATAATTCACATACCCTACGCCATAATGCTTTAGGTACCAGTCGTACCACCTAATAGGGAACTAGCCTTATACCGAACCCAATTTGTCCAGCACCTATTCATTCGCTAATTTGAACGCATTCAACCCAAACGCAGTTGGAATTCTTAGGATTTCATACGCAATACTTGTATGGTTTAATGAACACTGAGCTTATTAAAACATAGTTGTTGTTCGCAATGCGATTTATTAAATGGGAAATATGTATTTTAAAGTTGGTAATAAATAAAAGTTATTAACTGAAGTTCGGTCTTAACAAGCATATTGACAGCTTAATTGCCATTACGACATTGCGATTATTACACAGTGGCATTACGTGGCGTAATGTGCACCTCTGCCTACCCCTTCTTGGATATAGGGTAAGGATTACTATAGAAATTATACTTTCAAAGATATGAAAGATTGTAAGTATTCCTTGTAAGTATACGAATTTATACTATACAAGTCAACGATTAAAGTCGACAATAATATCGAAGCTTCACAACCGTCATATTAAACAAAGTATCATCCAGGACACCTTTGTTACAATTACATTAAATTTGAATATCGATATCAGACTACACTACACGCGATTTAGAAATAAGGTAAACAAATTAATATTTAAAGCAAGAAATAGGTTTCGGCAGGAAGAAATTAAAAAATGTAAACGAGATCCCAAGAAAATCTGGGAAAAAATTAATAGTTGGACAGGTAGGAAAAAAGCAAATATAGACAACATTATTAAAAGATATTTTGGAGATACAGATTCCATGTACAATATATGTAGTCATTTTGCAGATACATTCACTAATGAAATTATTTCTATTAAGCATTATTGTAGTGTTAAATTATTAGACAGATCTAAGTATGTTAAGGTGAGTAATGTAACGTTCCGCTTTAAGCCGGTAACCGGTTATGCAGTGTGTAAAGTTATCGATCAGCTGAGCAGTGATAAGGCGCCAGGCAGTGACGGCATTCGAGCTGTAGACTTAAAAACAATTAAAGATAAGATTGCGCCAGTATTGTCGCACTTTATTAACCTGTGTTTATCAAAGGGGGAATATCCTAGTCCACTTAAAAAAGCACTAATAAGACCCATTTATAAGCAGGGAGGTCACTCAGTTTACGCTAACTACAGGCCTATTGCTATCTTATCGGTTGTTAACAAAATAGTTGAAAGGATTGTGGTCGGCCAGGTGAGCGAATTCTTAGAAAAAAATAGTATTTTAGCGGATGTACAGCATGGGTTCAGACAGGGTCGAAGTACTATGACAGCGCTATCACAGTTCACTGAAGACATGAATGGTAGTCTTAACAGCGGTCACCAGGTCCTGGCAATGTTCATTGATTATAAAAAAGCCTTCGATACCCTGGATCATGAGGTGCTGCTGCAGGCAATGGATGAGTGCGGGGTCAGGGGTCCCACGAATAGGTGGTTCCGTAGTTACCTGAGTGGTAGAACCTTACAGACAGTCGTATCCGGTGTTGCGGGCAAAGAAGCAGCGGTGCAGCTAGGTGTTCCGACTGGTTCAGTATATGGGCCGGTTGGCTATGTCATGCATGTCAATAGTGTCAGTAATGTGGTAGAAAAATGTCGGGTATACATGTATGCAGACGACATGTGCCTCATGTACTCCTCTAAAAATATACAGGAGGCCAGGGCTGTGCTGCAGACAGACTTCGATAATATCACCCGGTGGGCGCACGACAATGGTATCATACTTAACCTAAATAAGACGAAAGTAATGCATATTTGTTCACCGCACAACTTGGTGGCAAAAAATGTCAAAATTGAGGACATAGGTATCGTAGGTCACACGTATGAGTGCATGCACGTTAAAAATATTAATTGTGGTTGTCAAAAGCTGCAATATGTGAATAAATTTAAGTATCTAGGTTTGTGGGTGGACTGTAACATGAACTGGAAAACACAGGTTGATACAGTGTGCGCAGGGCTTAGGGCAGTTTTAAGCAAGTTTTATATCCTAAAGGCACCGTTGAGCAGAAAAACGCTGCGAGTCATTTATTTTGCTCTTGCCGAATCACTGATATCCTATGGATTAAACACGTATGGCCGTACATTTAAAACCTATCTCAACAGTATAAAATCACTGCAAATTAGATTTATGAAATATCTTGTCAACCCACACACAAAACTTGCTTGTAAAGATAATTATGAGAAACTCTTTGTTGCATGTAAGGTGCTTCCAGTACATGAAAAGGTCGAGTACCTGTTGGTTCTAGAACAGTACCACAATGAACAATTTAAAATACGTGTGCAAAATAAATATAACACCAGAAGCGTCAGAGAACGTAAACTCGTACTACCATCAGTAAGAAATTACTATGGTAAAAGAACCAACAGGTATTTGGTACCGACACTTTTTAATAAGATTGACCTATTGAGAAAAAATAACACAATGTGTAAAGGAACATTGAAAAATAAATTAAAGAAGGTTCTCCTCAAGACGATGGTCGCAAAATGTGCAAATACCTACTAACTTATAATTTACTCTGGATTTAGAAATAACTATTGTAACAAACAAATAATGATGGTAGATTACATTGTAAGTGCTCACAAAATGTAAAAAATGTAAAAATACCCACTAACTTATTTATTAATTGTTAGATGTAATAATTAACTTATTGTAGATTGCATTTGAACCAATTGTTATAAACAAGCGCTAATCCCGCCGACAAACTGTTAATATGCAGTTTGGTGGGTTTATAAAATGTAAAACTATGTTGGTACAAATAAAGGATTTATTATTATTATTATTATAGCTAAACTTAGTTAAAACATCAATGACAAATGCGTCTATAAATCTAAAAAATAAAAAAAAGTGAAACATGATGGCAGTACAAAAGTGCTTACAATTTTCCACACGCTCTGCCGCTGCAGTAAACTGTTCAAGTTTCCTTAGAATTCGAATTTGCAATTCTGATATATCCCGCTGTCCCACTTCGCACTGAATTTTTATTCCAGTTAGTGGCCAACCCTGGAAATATTACAATAGCTTATGACTACGTAATATCTGTACGTTTCGACTTTGTGGTTGCACATAAACTATTTTGGTGCATATGTTTCTTTAGCTACTTTTTGTGGTTTAGTCTTGAATTTGTTTGCTCCAGAAAGGATTTTATAACTGTGTAGAATATAATAATATCAAATACCAGATGGTAAGAATATTAAATACATACGTGTTAAAGCTAGTTACAGGCGGGCGAACGGTTTATAAAGGTAGTTCACACTTGCGGATTTCCGTAATTAACAAAAATAAATTACTTACCAATTTTTTTATTGATTCGTACTGAGAATCGATAGCCTAGTTACGTCCTTGAATATGCCACGGTTTTAAACCTACACCTTGTATAGATCAGTTCGAAAATACAAACCTGCATTGAGTATAATCATTCATACTCCGTATGCGATACAATACTAAGTAAACAACAAAATTTAAAGAAATTCACTTCCAATTACCTCAAGATCAAACTAATTTATGTGAGGATAATCCAAGATAAGCTTCTAATATGCCTTTTATCTACTAAGCCAATTTGGAATAAACGCTGACATCCGCTTTAGGGACCACTTAGGATGTACTTATTACTACTTACCGCAAGTTGTGGGTCGTGGCCTAAGTACTTAATTAATCTATAAACAGGCACCTATTAAATTCGATTATATAGGTTCAATAAAAAGGATTATGACGTAAAGTGTTAAAAGCACAGGATGTTCTTCCTGATGGTAATATTTATTAGGGCAAGCATCCTGTAATCTGATCGAAGTCTATTTTTCATCTATGTTAGTTGAGCAGTTAAGTAGAGGAAGATATTACGCACGCCCTAAAACTACTAGAAAAAATAATTTAACTGTGCGCTTCTCACGAAACTTTCTGCCTCGCACAGCAAAATTGTTGAATGAGCTATCGTCGGCGGTATTGCCGAACCGATACGACCTTCGAACCATCAAAAAAACTACTCCTTTATAAAAGGCCGGCAACGCTTCTGTGACTCCATTGGTATTGCGGGTGTCCATAGGCGGCGCTGATCGCTTACCATCAGGAGACCCGACTGCTCGTTTACCCTACATCCTAAAAAACCTTCATTGTTGAACTTCTAAAGCTTTCTGCTCACCTATACAAAAATTTAAAAAACTAAAAGGACCATGGACAAGTCTTTAGTTTTTAAATATCACTTATTATTACAGACTCGTCATTACGCAAGAAATTGAATCAACAACATATTAAACTTAAATAGCCCATACAAGTTCAAAGTATGGTTTTCTCTTTGTGCAAACGACATTAACCCAACTACCAATGGGTCCCAAGACCATGAGGAAGCGACGTATTTACATTCCAACGATAATTTGTGAGATTTTTTTTAATTAGCACTAGAGTGCGTTCACTTTCGGTGTTACGATGTGATCACACGCATCACGCATGAGAATTGTAGGAAATGAGTGATGAACGTAGATTATAAAGTGACATCTTATTGTTGTGCTAAACTATTCTTGGAAAGATTAGAACTTAGATAATACATCCAGATATTACTTTTGTTTTTGAGGGGGGAAAATTATACAATTACTTCTCCCGCCTTGGGTAAGGCGAGAAGGAGTATCAGACTCTTACTGACTAAAAACCACCTCGTTCCTACTCCTGCTTTTCGAGCCGGAGTCCCGGTAAATCCGCTAGGTAGTCCGCAGCTCCGAGTCCTGATGCTACTGACAGTGGGTTGTAGATTCTCAAATAAATGAGCTTGATATCATAACTAAGTATCAGCCCAATGAAACAAATAGGTTACTCTGACTTTACTTTTTCCTCAAAACAATACTAAACTTTTTGGATCTCGATATTACCCTGCTACAACCTAACTATAATTTTTCATAGAAATAGTAAACAAATATCTCAATTAGCTTCATATTCAGCTGGAAGACATCCACTGTCTAACAAAAGCTTCCCCCTTAGTCCTTCACGTAGAACGACAAGCCGCCACCTGCATCCACTGGCACTTAGCTTATAGCAGATATTTCGCCATGACCAATTAAGGACCATTTTGAAATAAAATAGGCTCTGAGAGTATCTTCCTCAATTATAGGTAAGTTTCGCAATTTTACCTGTTCCATATTTTATGAATTGAACTGACCGTCTAGAGAGTTACCCAAATCTCAATGCTCAAAACGAAATCAATTTCGAAAGGATTCATTTCATTGACCGAGAAACGAATGCTTAATGTATTTTTCGAACTGCACTCTAGTTTAATCAAGCCTATTCGAGTAGCTCTTTGCTTTAGACCATTTCACGTACAAGTAAGTAAATGAAAGCATACTGACAAAAATCCGTGTTTTCTGTTGCAGTTTTCAATGAAACGAAACGTAGTGTGGACATATTTTTATTCTAAAAAAAACGTTGGACCAGACTAGGATTTTCTACTGTACCGTGAGTACATTTACAAACATACAAGTTCACATACACATGACACTCAGACCCAAAACAACAATTTGTGGATCACACAAAGAGTTGTTCTATGTAGGAATGGTACCCGCTACCCGTTGCGCGGCAACCAGTTGCCAAGCCACCGCACTAACGAAGCTGACGGACTCCTGGTGCTAACTAAGCAATCAGCGTCCCAGATGTGCAACACCAGAGGGATGTTATTGATATGGCCAAATATTTGGTTGGTCTTTCAGATGGGCAAAGGATTGGAACTCACAGAAAAATATATCGAAAGAGGTATGTAGGTATAAATAATAAATAAATAAATTTTATTTCTTTAACATCTTAAACTTCCACAATATATAAACATTACATAAAGGCCTCCTTTTAAGTAAAATAAATACAAGAGCTAGGAGGCCCCGCCCTTCTACAATTACAAATAATTATTTGTATAATATACTTCAACACTAATATTATAATATTAGTGTTGAAGTGCATAACCTATAATAATAAGTGACTTTAGATACGGACAAAAAACTAAAACTCAGAAGAAAATATTACCATCAAAACACACATTCATATTAAAATCCAATTCAAACTTAACGTAACCAATAAATATTCAATAACATCGAGAAGTTGTAAGAAATTTTATACATGAGAAGTAAAACTGAAGGAAACTATGGGGGACAGGCAATTTACAAGGAGCGCGCGATATGGGGGCGCTAACGAGTTACGAACTGCCACACTACCGCCACCTGGCGGCAAACTAACGGAAAATCGCATTATTGGAACACCTCACCATACTCCCAAGTGCAACGTCACAAGTAATTTTAGTGACAGATTTTACACAAGTTGTGGCGTGATGCTAAAGTTATGGCTTGTTTGGTAAATATTTATTTTATACATATATAATGAAGTTGAATACACATATCCTGCTTATGCAATTAGACAACTCTTCGGGTAAAAAAATGTAATGTCACGCCTTTTGTCCCCGAAGAGGTGCACATTACGGCACGTTTTGCCGCTATGCAATGTATACCCCCTTTTCACCATTTGTATTTTAAGTATCATGTAATAGGGGGTGAGCCTATTACCTTATACTGGGCAAATTCAACACACCGTGTACTACTGGGTTCAAACAAGCGACAAAAGCCCAGCAATACCCTTAAAGTACAGTAATACTTTTAAGGTAAAAAAAATGTTTTTTTTTTAAATAGATACATAAGTGTGACTAGTATATAAGCAACAAAATTCGGCTCCAATCTCATAATCTAGCGTCATATTATTGAAGTACTCTATTGTTAATTCTATTTGTTTGTTGATTTCAGATAATTTATGTTCAGAAATGCCTCGATTCAATGCATGAGTTTGGAAATACTTCTCTAAAAACTTACATAACTCTTCTAAAAACTTCATTACAAATCACAACATCATTTCATGTCCATAAGCCACGTCAGTCTCACACGAAACCCGTTACAATGTTATAAAGTATGACAATTTACTATTTACTCTTTATTACTTGTAATAAACGTAATTACATAATCAACCTTTTCTTATATTAATAATGTTATCAACTGTCTCACGTCAAAAATTACTTTAATAAGCCTGCAACACGCAACACGCAACTAGAACATGCGACACGTAATATAATTTTCCTTTTACTAAGAGCAATAGTTGAATCTAACTTAGATAACATCTATACATATAATAAAATCGTAGAAAAGTGCTGTCTGTACATTGAAAATAAAAATAAAAAAAATAGCAGGGGTTATTGTTATGTCGATGTTGAACCCAAAAATGTAATTAACTTTTTTTTGTCTGTTTGTCTGTTTGTCTATGCGCGCTAATCTCAGAAACGGCTGATCCGAGTTGGATGCGGTTTTCACGAATATATTGTGGTATGCTTCAATTTACATTTAGTGTTTGTTTCATGTCAATCGGTTCATAAATAAAAAAGTTATGTCAAATTAAAGAATCACGTCGAACACTATTCTATGCTTATACCATTAATCTCCGCAACTATTTGACGGATTTGGTTGAAATTTGGTACAGATATAGTTTAGAACCTTAGAAAGGACATAGGATAGTTTTTATTTCAAAAAGCTGTTCCTATACTCCGTAGATAGATGGCGTTGATCGCGCAATGGTGTCATTACAATTGTTCAGTTCATGTTATTGTTTTAATTCATTGGAAATTTGTTTTTACAAAATAGTAAAAAGCAATGAAAAATATAATATAATACAACTTTTAGTACAAAGAAAATGCTCTAACGGAGTATAGATAATTCTATGTCGATCGTTACACGACTTCGGTTCATTTTATTGTTTTAATTCATCGAAAAAAAGTAAATAAATAGTAAAAAGGTATGAAAAAAATAATATCAATATAATTAAACATTTAGTACAAAGAAAATGCCCGAACGGAGTATAAATAAATAATCCAAGTTGTCTTTATCCTCGATAGATGGCGTTGGGATCGAAATAGATCGCGCTATGGTTTCGTTACATTCATTTGGTTGGGTATCGGCCGAGCGCTTCGGTACTATCGTAGAAAAAGTGTATTATCAGTCGTATGATTATTTGTCTGTAGTGGTCCTGCTGTTTCGTATATTCTAAATAAATTGGTTTCGTTGTATTTGTCAATTAATAAGTTTATTTGTTGGGTTTTCCTGGTTTTCTGGTTAAATTATTTCAACGTAGGTTTAGTTTGATATCGATTATTAGTAGTTACTGTAGTTAGTTTTTTTAATAAAATTGTAAGTCTAATTTATTAATTAATTAGATTAGATTAGATTAGATTTAAGTCGTTTCTTTTAAATTATTTAGTTTAAGCTTGGTTATTATAGCATAGAGGATAGGTTGTAATATAATTTCTTTTTTAATTGTTATAAATTCGTAATTTGTAGCTTTCATTAGTTTTAAGTTAGTTGTCATCTTAAGTTCGGAAAGATTATAATATTTCTTTAGTTTAAGTCCGTTTTTAAACTATTTTTTCAATGCCCTAAGTGAGTATACATCTATTAAATTCAAACGCAGAGCTCATTATGTTGATTTTTGAAGAGTTCCCTGGAATATCTTCTACATCTCATTTTTGAAGAGATTCCGCGAGATCGGGAACTATGTGGTTAAAACCAAAAATTTGCCGGAAGTCACTATTCCACGCGAACGAAGTCGCGGGCAAAAGCTAGTAGAAAATAACATTGCATTATATAGTAGTGGACAACAAGTCTATGGCTAACGGCCCAACTTAAAGTTCTTTTTCCACCAAAAATGTGCTATGTAGCTATGCTACGAGGATGTAATAGCTAAGCTGTAAAACTATGTAACCGTTTTCACTGATACTAAGCTATGTAGCTGTGCGAGTAATATATGCAGCTCGAGTAATGCGATGTATCGATAGTAGGGAAACCATAGCACCCATCCATAGCACGCATCCATAGCTCGTATCTTTCCATATAAAAATAATATCTTAGTTTATCCCGTTTCCAATAGTGCTAAGCTATGTGTACCGTACCAATGAATATGATTTGGTGGATAGTAGTGTAACTTTAAACTTAAACTACGGCCCTGTAAATTAAATATACCGAGTATTATTTCAATGTAAATGTGTTTTATGTATGTGTGCAATAAAGTATAAATAAATAAATATTTCGAGAATATTTACAACATGTTTACAACCTGTGTCTACAACGTTCAGTCTAATTACAAAATGTCGGACCTGACATTCTAACTAAGGCACAAAAAAGCTCATATCAGCAACAAACATCTAGAATAAAAAAAAAACAATTTGTATTTTCCACTCTATTAAAAAAAATCGCCACGCTAAAAGGTGCTGCGACAATTTATAAAAAAATAAAAACGTTCCTGCATTATGCCCCCGGGCTTCCGTTGGCCTTTAAAATAAGCTTAACCTTTGTATTTTTTTTAATAAATTCGCAAAAGATCCCCTCAAAAGCCCTGTGAGGGATTACGTGCGACGGTGAGTCACAATTAAGAGGTCCTTTCTGTTATTAAAGCAGGAAATTAAAGATTAATATGGCCTACATACTTATAATTACATGTTTCGTGGGACTTAGGACTACTTCGATCGTTTGTGGTGTGCTTACAAGTAAGACTTTATTTCAAACCCCTCTACTTAAGTTGCTTAGATCTTGGCTTAGTTTTCGGCTAAGAACAAGGTATTACTTAGTTGTAATAAATGGGTTGACTTTGACTTATTATTATGTGAAGCTATGTGAGCAGAGTATAATACATTATGCCTGCTGGTATTATAAGAACAGATTAATGGACTACAAATCCTCTGACAGAGAACAAACAGCGCTCTCTGATAAACCTATACTTTTATACTACAGCTACTATCATCACATCTCATAAGTATAATTGTTATTAAAACGTCTAATAACCTTAAGAAACTCAAAATTCCCATACAATGTATAAATGACTAGTTTCTCAATAACATAGTCAAGGGATGTCAAGTATCCAGAGATTTCTAAACACTGACAATCCCATACTTTACGTCCTTAGAGTATTTCAAATGCATGTACACAATTTGTCTCAGACACTAGCAGAGGCGAATACATGCTGCAGAAAGCCACACTCGTGAAAATGTTTACCTCACTTTGTTACAATCTCACAATATCCACGTTGACGAAAACAAACTTGAATCTTTCTATATTACCAGTATAAAAAAAAATGTGCTACTGCCATCACTGTACACAGTCATTACCTATATGGCAAAAAATACTATGTAATTTTTTACTACTACTACTTAAATGATTGTATACATTTTATATGCAATCATTTTTATACAATAATCTAAGTAGCCACTCTTATATTGATTAACAAAATACGGTTTCCTTTATAATGTAGGTTTTATGTGTGGGAGAGCCTTGCTTGAGCATGAATGAGTCGCCTCGACGGGAGTAAGACATACGGAAAGTTTTCGGGGAATCCTAACCCCCAAAAGGTTAGCAACGCACTTGTAACGCCTCTGGTACTTCGGTTGTCCATGGGAGGCGGCGTCTGCTTATCATCAAGTGATCCGTCTGCTTTTACTACAAAGCGATTGTATAATCACCACCTACCAATATTATCCCATTTTATCTCAAGTTAACCAAATCCTGCTTAGATTAGCGTAGTTCCAATCAATTTTATTAGTCCAAGAAGATATTACAAAGACAGTAATGTGAATTGAACTTTATCCTGAAAACAATTGGAGATAATTTTGTATTTAATGTTTCCTTTAAAAGTACAAGCGATGTTAAACGAGTAGGTGTATGTGGGAGGTGGATGCCAAAACACTAAGGTTTGACTCCAAAGCTTGCAAATATTTTATGTACTTAGTGCAATCGAATACGCAATGACATAGCAGTTAAACATGGACATCAGTCATTGTCATTGCGAAATATTTAAATGTGGGAAATGTTTTGTGAGTCAGTATTGTTTTTGGACAAAGGCTTCTATAAAAAAGTCTGATATAATCTTTATTGTGATACCAATTTTTTAAATGATTGTGCTTGCCAAAATATTAAATTCTGCTCCCAAATATCCGGAGCTGCGGAGCTAGCGGGTTTACCGGGGCTCCGGCTCGAGTAGGAACAGATTGGTATTTATTCAGTAAGAGTCTGACACTCCCTCTCGCCTCGCCAAAGGCAGGAAAAGACATAGATTGACTTTCCCCCTAAAAAAAAAACTGTTTTTAACGCAGACGATCTTGCTTTTTCTTAGCTTCCATAAGGTGGTACGTTTGTATTAAAAATTAGCCAAAATTAGTATACAATGGCATACTCTTAGCAGAAAAATAGGCAAAATGTAATAATCTTTTTTTAAACATACTAAGTACGCATTGATTTACTATTATTCCTCTAATGTTTTATGGACCGCACAAACATTACACGTTCTCAAGCCGTCACAGACGAATCGTTTTAAACCTCCGTTCATTGTTTCAAAACATCAATAAATAAAGTCTACTAGACGATTCTTTACGAAGGGAAGCTACTGTATTATGTAAAATTCCATCTAATCACTGTCATCTATGAACTGTCCATCCGTCCGTCCGTCAAAACTGAAGGAAACATATTGCCGCGTAAGAAAATATTGCTTTATTTTAATCAGTTGCAGCCAAATGATTGTAATCCTTATTTTTATGGGGTTATGTTCGATTTTTTAACACTGATACAGAAGAAAATGTTAAAATACATAAGAATTGCGTTTTATTTATGATTCGGTACTGTGATGTAAGAGTTTTGACAACGCAATAGAAAGGCGAACTATGCAAATGCTTGTGCTCAGTTCTGCGTCTTACAAAATGTATTGATATAAGGCTTTCAATATTGTCTGACATAATAATAACGCGCTTGTAAACTATGGCGTGTTTGTCAGTACGGCCATGTAATAATATATACAACCATAGGTCACAATAAGCATGATGACGGGGTATGAAAATTAAAAATCTATTTAGTCCGTTAGTTAGGTAATGAAAAAATATTAGTCACGTATTTTTTTATTTCGTCGTATAGGAAAATAATAGTTAAAACAGTTCTAAGTATTAAACGTCCGTAGAAGTGCCGTCCCTCGATATTTTAAATCGGTGTTTCGGGTGTCCATGGGTGGCGGCGATTGCTTACCAGGTGATCCGTCTGCTTATACTAATAATCATAGGGCTTCTCCAACGAATTGCAGATCAAACCGTACGTTTAAAATAGATACAAGTAATTTATACAGGGTGTCATGCATAACAACAATACCAACACACCCACAGCTGACATTTAAACCCCTACAAACAAAAAGCTAACAAAGTATTAATAGATAGAAATAAAAACAATACCTTTCCTACTGTAGGGTAAACAGGTAACTATTTCCCTACAAGTTTCCGTGCCATCTACATAAACTCAGTAGGTAAATAGATGTAAGTTTTTAAACTGACATGGTCACTAACACTATTATTAGAACTTATGACGGGATATTTACCATGATTATTCGTTTTGATGACAGTTAATCCGTGATCATGGCGCTTGCAACAGTGCCGAAATATCGGAAACTCATCAAAATGAATAATCATGGTAAATATCCCGTCATAAGTTCTAATAATAGTGGTAAATAGATGCTTTTAAATACATAGAAAAACAACCTTTACTTCAAACAATGTCGGTATTCAATATAAAGTCTTATTTCCCTTATTACTATAGCAATAAGTCTGGCAGCTGCCCGCGGCAGATGCTGGCGTAATTATTTGTAAGGAGTGACTGGCGTTAAGCAAATTTCTCATTATATTATGTTAGTGCTTAGTGCTAGCTTTGTGTGTGACGTCGTGTTTAGAGCCCTTTGTTGTTTTACCTTAATATTAGGTCGGTGTATTAAGTTTGTATTTGTTAAATCTTTACCTTTAAAAGATTAAAGCTGTTTTCTCGTTCTATCTTATCTTAATTGGGTCGTCTAAAGTCTTAAAGTGGGAATTTCAACTTTGTAAAGCACCATTTTAGTTATATTATAACGTAACATATCTTTTACTTTCCTAAATAAAAGAAATCTTTAAATCACATTCAATAGGAGGCGAGTTCTTTGCCATATCCTGGTCAGAATTTCAACCTTTTAATGTTTTATCCGAAATGAAATTGAAATTCGAAACCCCTTTGCTTGACAGTCTGCTTGCAATCACTTGACCAACGAACCAGAAAGCCAAACAAGGGGCTTATGACGTTGGTAAAATAAACAATAATTATGTGTCCAAAACTTACCGGAATCATTGTAGGGGGACATGTGTGTTTCCCCCTTTATTGACCGCTACACCTGGAACAAACAATACAATATTATTGTGTGAAGAACTCTAGAACATAATACAAGGTCGTGTGGTTCACCACAAACATCATTGAACCTAATACTTATTGTGTTATTTGATAAATTGTTCATTTTATATAGAAGAACAATATCTACAGCTTCTTTAAAAGAACATTCATAGGTATATTTAGACATTAGATTTTCTATACCACCAATAGGTACCTAGTATGTGTAAAATCTTTTGACTAGCAGAAATGGCTCATCACCTAAATGTAGTGAAACATAAAATACCATTATAAAATGATAGACAAGGTCTATATATTCCAGATCATACTCAAATAACAAGGCATAAAGACGTAAACGCAAATGCTTAAGCAAATTATTAGTTATGTGTGGCGCAGTGCTCAACCGGTTGTGTGGCCCGATCTTGATCTATAATCATAGGAAGCTGGCTACCGTTGAACTACTTTCTTTCGATGTACATAAGTGCTATACCTATTCCACTTTGAATGCTAACTGTCGTTGGATATACAGTGCTTTAGATTAGACTGCATATTATCCATCGGATTTTTAGATATCAATGAAGTTGGACATTTTGGAGATTTCCAAGAGGCTAGTAGTAATAGGTGAAAAATGTGTGTGCTGTATAAGATATTATACGACGAAGGTCCCAGTATAGTGCCTTGAGGAACTCTCAAAATGCCTCAGCCCAAAATACACAATTCAAACGTTACGTCGAAATATTTGAAAAAAAAAATGACACCATATACCGTTGACTCAGTACCTCATTTTATATTGCTCATCAATGTATTCAAAAGTTACAGTTACATTGCTGAGAGAGAATTAATAAGAAATAACTCATCTATTGTTACATCTTTCGTGCTTGAATCATATTCGCTAAGTTGCGTTGCAAGTCGGGCGTGGGCCGACACGAGTCATTGTTTGTCCCCGACCTAGCCCCTGAATAATAACCGTATTAAAATCTTAACAAGTTTATCGTGCATTCATCTATGTGCCTCGCCTTTTTCTCGTCTAATGCCTTACCTTGGCTTACAACATCTCAATTTATTTGTTCAAGCATACGAGCAACTTAACTTTGTTAGAATTTAAACTATTGTAGTGTTCTCAAAATATCAAATCTATTTTGTGATTTGTATTATGTAGGTATAGTTCAAAGTTCATCTTCAAGAAATTTCAGTACACATAAGAATTCAAGGAACACATTCTTCGAACTAAATATTCATACATTTAAACCGCAAACGTGTCGTATGAACGTGTGGGTGTGACATAAAACGTGTTATTAAGATTTCAACTCTAAAGACAAGCCGGCATAACATAGAAGTATACAAGTAGTTGCCTGATGTAGGCGTGGTGAAAAGTACCAATAGCAATCATAATGGAAGTGAGGTAATGACAGCAGGAAGAGTGGGACATACTACGATATGCAGCCTCATTTCGAATGCATACGAGCTGTTCTACAAAATGACATGTTTGGATATGCACTTTGGTGTCGCAGTTTTATCGCAACAGACTCTTCGCCGGCTATATTCTAGTCACAAAAGCAGTGTCAGTCATCTTTCGAAGGCCTCTACGGTCGATTTTTAAGTTTTAGTTTTCGACATTAAAAAACGATATACAAAATTCTTGCTATTGGTTGTCAAGAAATTTAAGGGCCATATTTACACGTCATGTCGTAATTACGTTTGGACAAAACAACGACCGGCGGCGCATACGCCACGCATATTTGTTTATTGTCAGAAGTTTGAATGGAAAGGTGTGAGGTGTTAAGTGGCTACAGTTGTGAGTTGTGTGGAAACGTGGCGCGAGTGCAGACTGCGGTGTAGCGGGCGCTCCGGTTAGCGGCGCCGGCGACCGAGTGCGACGTGACGGTGACGATACAAATTACATTCAACATCTGAATGGCAATGACGTTAGGAATGCCTGACAGCCAATTTGTCTTTTGCCGTACCCAAGCGAAGCCGTGGTGCGAATGCAACACAATAACATTATAATACAAATATGCGGCCCTTTAAGTTCACAGTTAAGCTCGAAAATCTTTACCTTATGCGTGCGATAATTGGAATGCTGTGGTAGGAAGAACTTTGCCGACTCGATTAAGTCATGAAGCCTGAAATCCCAGTAGATAGTTTCGAAGGAGCAATATTGCTAAATCAGAACCCATAGCTGTGGTCTGCGGTATAGATAAAATTAATTAGATATCTCCAATATTCAGTAGGACACCGAGCGAGATTCAATCCCTTATAGAGGAAATCTATTTCCACAGAACCGGTCGCAGTGGTCGGCAGCTCTTTATTAGCACGATGCCTACGGGAATGACAAAATCACTGGTACGGAAGGGACAAATTGGTGGTCGCGCGGTTTCTGGAATGCTTATGGGACCGTTCGATAGTTGTGGGGTCGCGTAATTTGGGCGTCCCACGCGTCGTTCGCAGGCCCCGTCTCAGCGTGAAATATTTGGTAGCGAACGGGCGCGGTGGACCGATTTGCATACAATGAAATATACCGACACAATCGAGGGTGGGTCCTTCACTCGAAAGTTTAGCCTTCTTACTAACATTTCGGAAGTACCGTTCTAGTGGCATCCGATATTTTATTGCGGTTATTTGGGTCGTGATCCACTGAAATTATCAAAGGTTTACATCGGTCAATAGGAGAATGGAGCACCAAATTTGCCTACTAAACATTCCATATTGCAGACACTTCAATAAAACTTTATCGGATCGGAAACTTTGGACACGAGCGGTTTCAATTGATGAAATACTTTAAAAACTTTAACAGAAGAACGATTTTAGTACAAATGTCTTCAATAAGATAAAATCTTAAGTGTAAACAAGAAATTGGATCACAATTTGGATCCTATTACCCAGCTGGTATATAAGAAAGTGCGTTATACATCAATAATATAGGACATTAACTTTAACCCAAAGTAACTTGTATATACCAAAATTATGAAAAAGCAAAGACATTTATAAACCCTATTGATTAAAACCTGTAGTGGCTTATGGCAGCAACCCTCCATTTTATAGCAACCTTGTATCTTATCAATATCTTCAATAAATCACGTCTATAGCTGCCAATCCTTTGTTCCGGCGGCCTCTTTTAATCCCGCCACTCGTCAATAGACCACCCTGTAAACGAGACACCTTATCGTAACACGAACAAGGATTAACTTTACAGAATGGCTTCTTGTCGGTGATCCGAGTCAATCCGAGTATCCTTTATACCGGCAAGTACCTCGAGTACTTTAAGAGCGACGAATTTAAATTGTGGCCCTGAACGACTCGCTTTTTATTGGAATCGGAACGGACGGTTCGCACTTACCACTCTTCGGTGCGTTTATGTCGTAAACAGACCTTGTGTTGGGCGTTTTTTGTTGTACACGCCTCTTGTAAAAAAGGCCTGTTTACTTGTAGCTACTGAGATCGAGTACGTATAATAGATTTAAACTTAACCCGTGTATTAGTCAAGTGTTATGTTTCTTATAATAAGGACTTGATTATAAGTTGCCAACTTCCTACTTATTATGTACGGATCTCAAGGCGCTCTAAAAACCACAAAGTTAAGACGCGTGTATTTTGTTCCGTCAGCAACAAAATAAAAGAAGATAGTTTTACTCAAGCGTGGAATTGACCTTAGAGTTATTTTAGTAAAACTTACCTTCCATTACAGTTGAGGCAACATGCCATATTACAGTAAGACATGACCTTTCACATCCATCTCACTATATCCGACCGTTGACAGACAGCCAACGAAACCCTTTACATCGTGCAGTAATGTTTTTCCAACTTTTTTCTTTAACCCTATAGTTCACGGTCATTGGCTGTCCGGGGTGGGTTCGTGAGTGAATGCCAAATGTAATTGGTGGAAACGGCATTTAGCATGTGCAGTAGAGGCGCGGGATCAGCGATACTTACGCCCAATCATTCTGTCAATCCGTCCGTCGGTGGACGCCCGTGGGAATACCGGCAATCGATAAACAGGATAATAGTATTGGACTTCACATATTTTAAAGGATTCATTTCCAGTGATGTTTGCAAAAAACAAACATTTGTAACACGTTGGCAGCATAATGAAAGCCGTGGCTGCCTTTAATTAAGCTGCGAACCGAACGTTGAAAGAGAACACAAATGAATTTGGAATACCCAAAAATCATATGCTAATAGATTATGTGTATGTATGGCAATCAGTAATATTATACATATGTAGGTATATCTAACTCTTTCAAAATTCAAACATGTCGTTATATTTAGTCAACTCCAACATTTTAGCAACCAATAACTTACTTGCATGTCGCATAAACATAATTATGAACTGGTCCACTACTGCGACAAATAGTTTATATAACAATTTTAATTAAGTGACAAGTATTTGATTAAGTACCTACATTACAGTATTCGGTTCTGTCTCGTATCTGCATAGTTTTGTAATTATTTTTAGTAACAAGACAGCTCATGAATATTTCGTACCTACACGTGTACGACACGCTCTGGTGAAGAAATCAAAATGTTGCGTTGATGACAGCACCTTTTTTTGCTGTTTGTATTAACACCAATATGTTATGGAACTAGATATTGCATATTAAGTAATATTATGTGGATTACAATTTTGTTTGTTTGTTGCCCTACATTCTCAGTATCGGTGTGTTAGGCGAGATCCATATTCAGCAATGATCGTCTTATGGCTAGTATTTTTATGGCTTAAGCCGGTAAACGAGCAGACGGTACACCTGATGGTAAGCAATCGCCGTCACCTATGGACACCCGAAACACCAGAGGCGTTACAAGTGCGTTGCTGGCTTTTTGGGGGTTAGGAATTTAAGCATTGTTGGGGGATCGGTCGGAGGCATTTGGGCCTCCGGTAACCTCTTCCACACTACGAAACACAACGCAAGCGCTGTTTTACGTCGGTCTTCGGTGAGTCCGTGGTATCATTCGTGCCGAAGCATGGCTCTCCCACACTTAGGTAATATAGGTGCTGTTGAATTAGAACAAAACTAGAACTTTAATATTATTAAAAGTTTTGCATAACGTAGCTAAAACATCATGTGACATTTACAATACCACGCCGACTATTATTAAACAAAACCCAGTACAAAGTTTCGTGCCGAAATTATCCTCAAACGTACGGAGAGTCATCTCATAACGTTTTCAATGCCACATACTGTGTTATTACGTCCAAGGCTACAAGATAAAATGAAGGCGATTCAGTTTTTTGTAATGAATGAATTCTTGAATAACATTATAATGTGTTATCGTGCGAACTCTGTGCTTAATAAACATTTAAAAACAATTGAATTAATTAATGCTATTATTAACCTTTCAGCGTGAGTCAACCGGCGGAATTTTTATGTTATTATACTTATTTAATAATTTGAAGGCTCCATTATATTCTGTGGTAATAAAATAAAACTGAATAAGTTTACCAACGCGAGTTAATGGGGGCTCCGGCTCGAAAAGCAGAAGTAGGAACGGGGTAGTTTTTAGTCAGTAAGAGTCTGACACTCCTTTTCGCCTCACCCAAGGCGGGAGAATTCATTTGATGCTGACCACGATCCTCAGGTCCTCAGAGACGAGGGAAAGATCACTTTGCTATCGTAAACTTTCATTATAAAAAAATAACATTTTGTGTTAATCTAAACATCACAATTTTGACATACCATACAAATCACCCACCTACATAGACAGAGCAACAAAATAATAATAACTAATACCTCCAACAATAGAAACGAATGCTCCACTAACCTTTCAAAGCATTTCATATAAAAAATACTCTGCATTTCATCTAAATGTTACATTTTGAAGTCAGTGCTCCTTATTCACATGTGCCGAGTTGAATTTCATGCAGCCTTTACATCCCAACATTGCATTTTAAATGAGAACTATTTGAATTCCTTCCTTTTGTAATAAAGTCTTCAAAGGACCGTTACGTTGTATATTTTCATGTCGTTAAGTTAGCTAACTTAAATTATTTCTGTTTTAGTATGTAATACTGGTTGGAAAGGGTTCTGAATGCAATGCAAGTTTCAAATTAAAAGGATTTGTGACCTCTATATACCAAAATGATTTCAATTCTACTTAAAATAACTTAGGTAATTATAATAAACCAATAATAGATATCTATTATCTAGAACGAAACTGCGGTAAAATATTTTTTTAATAAATAATATTGTTGTAGTATTTGCAAGATCTTAACATATTCAACAAATATTTAAAGAATAAATTGTCCATAAATAACAACAGGGTAGCTGGTATCGCTAATTGAGGAAATATCTAAAGTCTCGCCCAAGGCCATAACTGGCAAAAACTATGAGGTCAGGGCACTCTACATGACTAACAATATTTGAAAAGATAAAAAAAACAACAAGAACAAAGAACAATATTTTTGAATCAGACTTCACATCAATCAGGGAAACAACCCACAAACTGATGTGAAAAGATTTTATCTAAATTACTCAAAAGAACTTAAGAACGTCGCAGAAGCAATTTCTCAAATCTTTTTCAACTGGCAGCTCAGGATTCGCTCTGTAGCAAAACTGACAAGCAATTCTCGGTACATATTGATCACTGTTGAGACCCACAAAGCAATGATTGTTCGGAATCCTTGAATGGAACACAAAAACTCACATTATTAATTTGATTGTATTCGAAACGAGATGTCGCCTTGAAGACAAGATCATTACACACGCCATAACCATCGAACGCTGACCTCTCGTAACCAGCAATAAAACGTTACGATTACTAAATGCTTAACATAGAAGAAGTCAAGAAAGGTCGAACTAAATTGGTGGCGCTACCCGAACTTCACTCTCCCACAAACCTATTGTACAAACCGGTTACAAAGAATCCGCCTTGCGTCATTTAGCCACGTGTAAACATTTTAATTGATGACATGCGGAAGACAAAAACCTATGATAGCGATCGGCATTCTGATACTGGTTTAAGTATGTAGATATATCTCTCGAGTTGCTATAAAAAGTACGGTTACTAGCCCATTATTAGGAGAAACAACGATCTGTTTGGTCGGCCGCAGGGAGGGAACTTCACAGAACATCTCTGGAACAATATCAAACAAACCCGAAGTGAAACCTCCGATGCGTAACAATTTGCACTCAATTACAGGGGACGTCAAAGAAATTGGAAGTATCGTAACAAGATCAAGAAAGAGGAAAACATCTTTTGGAAATGCAAACATAAGATATTCATTTTACAGCGGACAAAGGGCAAATATAATTTCACTAACTGTTTCGGCAGAGATGTTAAGTCCCGCTATATACAAGATTATTGTTATTGGGTTAAATTTAAACCAACATCGTTACGATTAAGATCAATTTACGTGCATTACAGAGTAATTTAACTTTATCAAGCGTCCCGCACTCATTATGTCGTCGTCTAGATTTCTTGCGGAGGAAAATAAAATTGTGCGCTAAATTGCCGTGAAATGCGCGGTAGCGGATTGATATTAACGGTATTTTACAACTGAATTAACTTCACCAGATATAAGCGAATATAATATGTAATGTCTATCTTTTGTGGCCATTATAAAATTAATGTAACGTCCATCAATTTATTGGAATCCAATCGAAAACCACTGACTCGGCAGTTATGCGGTTTTCTCCTCTGAATATTATAAGCATTGTTACATGAAAATACGTTTTATGGCTACATTACAGCCTTTATGGCTTTATTTTAGCAAAATTGCCTCATGTTTTGAGGGTAACATTAAAATTTAGGTATGGTTGAAGGTGCTTTTGTCTTCAACATTTTATTACCTTCTTTATTCTTTCATACAAAGGTTTGGAGATGTTAGATGTCGCTGAACATAAAGTTCGTTTCGACACGACCTTGTAAGGTTAAAGGCACATAGACCACACAGAGTGTGACATAAAGTCTAAAATACTGTGAAGTGATAGCAGCTAAAAGGGTAGGACTTAATAAAAGTACCAGTGACTTGGAACACTATATAATCGTATCATTGTACGAACATAGATATCAATAGCGAAGTTTGTAGTTAGCTGTTTATGTATAAATCCCATGCGATTTCCATTATTCATGTGAAGCTGTGTCGAGCCCAGCCCATGGCATAATTAACGACCACTAACAGATGGCTGATGTTCATGGGAGCCCTTAAATCCTTAATGCTGTGTAAATAAACATACTTAGTTTCCTTATGTGTACCTAGAGGTTTCTTTGCAACATCTGCGGATAAAAATACCAGAGTAAAAAGAGTATAAAAACAAGCAGTCAGTATATAAAAATGCATTAAAAGGCGAACAATGCTAATTCCATTTAAAGTAAAATGTAAAATCTTTGAATAACAAATAGTGTCCCATTTTGTTATTAAAAACAAATACCTTCAGAATATGAAAATTACTACGAGAAACAAGTTCTTGGTAGTTATTTACTAGTAAGTAACTAGGTACTAGTTGAAACATAAACATCAGCGTTATTACTTATAGGCATAGGCATGATATTCCAATAAACTTAATTTACCCGCAATTTCCAACATACAAATTGAATGTTTAGACTTTACTAAACGTTAATTACATAATGCTAATTTATCGGACGTGAATATAATGAACATGATTAAAATACACATGTAACCGTTTAGTTCCGCTTCGTAGAAACGTCCAATATTTCAATCAATTTATAACTCATAATTTACTATCATACTCAACTATTACTGTGGTATAAATCGTGGTACTACGCCCTTAGGTGATGCCATAAAAACAAAACCTGATCCGCGAAGAAGTAGGCAAGCGAAGATTTCGAAAGTAAATTTTATAGTGTACACTAGATAATATTTTCACATTACTGCATTTATCTGCTGCTGTGATCTCCACCATTCGCAGTGATTGCTTCAGTCAGGTACACCATAAATACAGAAACCTAATTTACACTGGAAAGGGCAGTGAGCCACTGTCCTTAGAGCCGTGTAAATCATGACGTCACGAACCGACGGCACAGAGGCGTGAATTGATTTAAAATTACAATCAATTGCATAGATAGTGATGATCGATGGGTATCAATCGGTAGGTATGCGACCGACACATAATTAAGCTGCGATCGATCGTTGTCTGTCGATAGGCACGCCTCGCGCCGTAATAAGTGTCGAGTACGATTGACGAGTTTAGAACGACATCGATTCCAACTCGAAATGCCAGAAACTTGTATAATACAGATGTTTATTTCAAGTAAATTGGTTTTAGTATAGTATTAACAGAAATTCTCGCGTATTTTAATTAAAATCAAATACGTATTTGTAATAAGCTCGTGTGCTTTGCTCAGAGCGTAGGTAGTTTATACCTACCTTTATTAAAATTTAGGTAATACGATATTCAGTTATTGTGTTATTTAATTGCCAATTCAGTGACAATTTACGTTCCAATTGTTTTCATGTAATTTCCTCTGAAAATTTTAAATGTATTCATATTAGTATACAGTATAATATGTAGTTATATATCTATAGCAAATAATATCATCACTTGACACAATATCTAAATATTTTGATTTAGACCGTTGATTATGTTGTAATTTACAGTTGATATCGAGACGATCGACGAGGGGCTCGCTCCGGTCACGCTTCTCGTAAAATGTGAAGCTCATCCAGTAACTCTATCGGTGTGACGGCGACCGCGCGACCGCATTCGATACGTTCGGCTCCGACTTGAGAGATGGAGCTTGTAAATCTGTCAACAGCCAAATTACAGCCACGCGAGGACTCCATGAAGGGCCCTTTGTGAAGTCGTGTGTGCGTGCAACACCCATTCGTGACGGATATTTATAACCCCGCATATATTCTAAATTGCAATGATATTTAAGTATCCATTATTTCTAGTTGTATGGATTTGGTGGATTGGGTGTTTCAGGTCGATAAAAGTTCTATTTCTAAACATTTTCAGTCTGAATGAACTGTACCCTAGATTTCGCTACATTCTACTTTCGTGTTAGTTTAGACAAACTATGGTCAGTTCAAAATGGCATTATTTAATATACATAAATGTTATTAAATATAATATAGCTGTGACGCGGCCTCTCGGCATGTAAATGAATTTCAGTGAACTTTGTATCGTGTAAGCGTGAGTTTGACACTAACGCGCTAGCTAGCCTCGAAAATTCATTAAAACAAAATTCGGTTAGTTTAAATATTCGGGAAATTTCAGCGAATTTCCATCTTCATTTATGTTTTCCGTAACACTCTATTATAGTCGGAAATAGTTGGACTTGAGTTGCCTCGTGTCGTGGGCATAATGTGTCTATGAACCCAAACACTAAATGCTTATGTTGATTACAATGTTTTCAACTGAATCTTGAAGTAACATATAAAGAGTAACTAACAAAAATTGTGTCTTAAAGAACCTCAAAGATATCTTCATAATAACAACTATAATACGTATTACGTAAATACAATAAAAGCTCTAATAGAAAAGATCGTTTTGATTAAAAGCGTATTATGGTCCAATATATCTGCGTACAATAGGAAACATACTCTATTATGTGGTATCTACGAATAGGAGAACAATGGTCACCCTCTACTAGTCTCATTTCGCACATAAATGAGAAAAGGTGAAAGCCATAAGTTGCATAACAACGGTAAATTAAAAATGTATAAAGATCTGTAACGAGTTTCACACAGTTAGCCACTGCTGATCCATTTCACAATGGATTCATTAAAATTAATTGAATATTCTTTCTCTCCCGTCTTTCTTTATTAACGCCGAAACATGTTATTATGTAATTACGTTGTGTCTGTTTAACTGAAGGGTTGAACAAAAGTGAATATTTTATCAGTAAAAATGCTTCGGGGATCGAGTTTAAAAGAGCGACTATCGAGCAAATGGTTTTAAATTCAAGCCTAAAGTCTCATTACGCATCTACATATCAATCAATAAGAAGTCGTAACGTTCTATGTATGGCAATAAATCTTCCTATTTTACTGATAGTAGCAGTAATATCTACATTTAAAATTGTATTTTATTTCAGGTTGAAAAATCCTTAAGCATAAATAATTATTTATTCTGCCAAAGGGACTGTTAGATACAGACAAAAACACCTCAGTATCCCATCTAAATTCTTTTGAAGCAACACTCTAACAATAATTAAGTCAAGGAAAAATCCATACCATTAATTACAAATGACTAGAAGTGGGGCGTCTATGTAAAAAAGCCTTGGCCAGCCATGAGGCGAGATGGAGAAATTCATCATTTTGACTCCATTAGTGGCCACCTTCTAATAATCTCACTTCAGAAACATATGGCGACAAAATAACTTTAGTTTCAATTAGACAATTTATTCTTCATGTAGTATTAACATAAACATCCAAACAATAAGCAAAGATTTAAAAAATAAAAACCAAATCCTCACCCGCTCGCCTTAGCGTTTTTGTTAAGATCTTAACAATTTCACCCTCAACTAAAATGAATGACGTGTTGCATCGAAGTGAAGTTTGACACATCAAAGCTGCCAACGGTATCAGTGTCTACAATATTCAATATTTTAAATACTGTACATCACAGAGTAATTTATTTGTCCATGCCTTAGTTATAAATATTTGAAGGCCCAAATGGCCACAAAGGGGTCGATGGCCACAACCGGGTCACTTGCCCTATATATCAATTAATAAGAATTCGTTGCCATACATAGAAATGTATGGCAATAAATCTTCCTATTTTACTGATAGTAGCAGTAGTATCTACATTTAAAATTGTATTTTATTTCAGTTTGAAAAATCCTCATGCATGAAGAATTCTTTATTCTGACAAAGGAACTGTTAGATACAGACGATAACACCTCAGTATCCCATCCCGAATTTTTCCAAAGCAACACACTAACAATAGCTAAGCCAAAACTTGATACCATATATCAAATCACTTCTTCCACCTTGGGCGAGGCGTGAGGGAGTGTCAGACTCTTACTAACAAAAAAACCACACAGTTCCTACTTCTGCTTTACGAGTTGGAGCCCCGGTAACACGCTAGACAGTCCGCAGCTCCGAAACTCCACACCTCTACCGCATCATTATTAGGTATTAATCAAGATTTGTGTTCAGCAATGCATATGTGAATGACATTGTTTGAGCGTCCCATGTTAGGTAATCTGGGGCTTAAGCTAGGTGCGCCGCAAAGGCCGAGTATGCGGGCACGTCATGTATGCACATTGCACTAGGTATGCCATACGTCTGACATCTAGCCACGTCTGTTTACAATCCTGGTTAGCCGGCTACCATACAAACAAACCTATGTGTACAATGTGTTCAAACCTGACATTCATACCAAATTGGAAATAGCTACAATTGATGTTCGTGAATGATTGTTACGTAACTGATTGGTGGTTGGTGAATAAATACTAGGGTTTTGGTTGGTATTTTTAAGGTTTCATAGATCGAAAAGCAGGAAGTAGGAACAGGGTGGTTTGAGTCCCTACGAGTCTCACACTCTCTATCGCCTCGCCCAAGGCGGTAGAAGTAATTAGACGTTTTCCTGCCTTAAAGAAAATAGGGTGTGTTTTATAAAAGTTTGAGGACTTGCGTTAAACAGTGCAACATAGGTAGCCACGATAATGTTTGATAAAAAGTAAATGAATATTTACTTAAAATTATCCATTATGCCTATACAACTGAACGCATTACAACTAAGCTTTACTTCAATGCGCGTGTGCGCCACTATGAATGAATGACGTCACTGCCGGGCTCACATTACTCACTCTATCATTCTGTTTAGTTGACCAGTGACCACTGACCACATTCATAAACCCATGCTCTGATACCTTTTATACCACGCGAACTAATACTAGAAAGGTAAATTATACAAATGATTCACTGTTTTGTGATATTATTCAGTTATGTTTAATGTTACTTATAGTAACATCACATGAGTATTATTATCGAGTTAATTTCTAAACAATAAGTTCCTACTTAGGAATTTTCCGTACATACAGGGTTCAGACCTAGACACTAACACTTCTAGACTTTTCAGTAATCACACTTAACAAGTCTTACAACCCATTTTATACTTATACATATTCCAAAAACGCGATGTTCGTTTGTTTGTCAGTCCTTCACATCAAAACGGCTGAAGCGATCGAGATGAAAATTTAAACATAGGTATATTATGGTCTAGAATTATACATAAGCCATAGGATTTTTATCCCACGAGAACGAGAGAAAGAGAGTTAATGGCAGAAGCTAGTATAATATACAAATAACAGTTAATAAGGTACTTAAGATCGGGTCGTGAGGTATACAGAAGCTTCCCGGTAAACGTGAGATATGTCCTCAAATGTATCACACATGTGTCTCCGATAGAACAATGGGCCGGATTCACAGTTTATCCGCGTCGCGCGTTTTGTTTCCATTCATCTTGGACACCGTTACATAGACATGTGAATATATTATGTTGGGATACCATCGCCTAATGATGTACCTATGTATATGTATGTCTTAATTAAACTTTGAGCTCGTTTTACTGTTAAATTACGAGTGGTAGAAGTTGAAGGAAAAAGAAGCTATGATGAAGAAACTGTCCAAAAAAAGTCATCGTTTTGGAATGAAAGAACTAAATAAATAAATGTTTGCTGAACTAGCATAGAATTCACTATAAACAGACATCACAGTACTGAAAAAACTTGTCTTATAAAACTAGACAATACTTAAATCGACTTTTCTCCAAATATTCAGATAAATACTTACTCATAATCTACGTAATAATAAATGATTATGGACGTAAAACTTTTCTTTCTTTATTATTTAAGAAACAATATAGGTACGTGCTACTCACTTCAGTTCATATAAAAACTTAAACGGAATTTCCTAAAAGAACCAAAAATAAAAGATACAATAACGGAATTAGCAAATGAATTAAAATCATAAATCCATCAATCTACAGCCGGCATCGTCTCGCATTAACTGCTCCGTGGGCGTAAATTAAATCAGTGACGGTGTTAAATTACTTTCATTGCAAAATAATAGCTCAACTTTTTTACTTGATTTGTCAATGCGTACAAAAAGTTGTTGAAATGAAGTAAAACTTGATAACAGGTAGGCATGGAGGCCACTGGATCGATGGCCGGTGTCTCTTACAACCGAACCCGCTGGCGATCCGATTACTTACTGTTGCTAGCTACTACGTATCTCTGGTTGCGGTTTACAACACTGCAAAGCAAAATACTCCAAAATTACCATCACCTACGCAGAATTCTTATTTTAAATGTTAATGGCAATTTAAGTGCGATCATCAAGACCACTTAGTCTTCCTTCCAACATAAAAATTACAATCGTGAGACTTTACCGAAAAATTTGCAACAATAAGAATATTACGTAGTTTTTTACGTTCACCTCAATTGTTTTTGCAAATATTTTTAAAACACACAATGGCATAAAAATAACAAGAATTACGTTTTAATGGGCGATAAAAAATGTGTGCATCGATTCGATTTTTAAAGCGTGTCGATCGTCAAAATGATTGGTATCTTATAGTTTACTCACTTCTAGGCAATTTTTTCATTTTAAAATTGGTCACAGATCAAACAGGATCCTCTGTTTTCCATAACAATTCGTCAGAGGTCGACTGAGCCAATTAATACTGAAGGTACACACGATACAAATAAAATCGACGAGCTCTAGCGTCGAGTCTCGGTTTGTTTGTGACAACCGTGAAGTCAAACTGAGATCATTTGCACTGAGAGCAAACATCGTTCTGCTTTCGGAATATTCAAAATAGAACTGTACAACTTACATGATAAGATTGTCAATTGTATGAATATTAAGACTGAACGGTCGCACTTCAACTGGGTTAAGTTAGTAGGAAGCCCAGAACTTAGCGTAGTATATTATCAAGATATTGCACACCTATTCTGATTTTATGATATTAGGAAATTGAACGTGTTGGCTTAAATTCATTGCCTTGTTACCAATATTTAAAGGATCTTGATTACATGGTTCAATCACTAGAAACATCCAACCCACTCGCACGAAGCGCTTCGCTTCAAGCTTCCTTGTGCGAACTGCTAGTGAGTGGAACTCCTTGCCGGAGTCTGTGTTTCCTGATGGGTATAACTTGGGTGTCTTCAAGGCCCGAGTGAATAGGTTGCTTATGGGCAGACGTGCTCCACCGTAGGCCGCATCATCACTTACCATCAGGCGAGATAGCGGCCAAACGTCGACCCATTAAATGTAAAAAAAAAAAATACATTAAATTATTTATGAAAACATTTTTGTCGAACTCCCAAACCAATATTATACCTAATATTGTACCTAATATTGCTTAAGTATACCCATTAGGTATATTCCAATAGACGATATTTACTGGTCATTTTTATGCGCACTTGCCTATGTTGTTGTTCAAATATTAAAATATGAAATCATTTAACTCAAATAAACTACTAGCCCATTTCAATAACAGTAGGTACTTATTATATTTGACAAACTCATTGGCTTGTAATATTTCATCAACTTATTGGTTCGTTTTCACTACGCAGATCAAGGCTTTTCGTAAATCGTAACTGAAATCGACATTTTTCTTATTATATTCTAAGCAATTTTCAACTTTATAATTTCTACTCCAAGTACCATTACAAGTTAATAAAATAAATAAAAATTCTTTGAAATCCAATACTTGGATATTTCTTTACAAAAGGCCTTGATTTTTTGTCCATGTAACAGCTCCTGATATATTATTTTAAATTGTTGATTGTAGTAATAATTGTGTCGATTCCACTTTTATAGTCATAAGCGGAAGAAACAAGCAGTAACTCTTGGTTTACGACTCGGCACCGAATACCGAAACTTTAATGAAATACGGTATTTTCCTGATTAATGAAGATTTTTATTATTTACTCTTGTTTTCGCATTCGTTGATGAAAGTCGATCCGACTGAGATCTCCGGTTTGATCCAAATATTGTAGTTATACCAAAGTATTATTATATGGTGTACACTAAAGAGTTTTCAATCAATCAATCAATCAAATCTCTACAATGAAGTCAAGGTTTGTATTTACTGTGGTTCGTCTCTGTTACATAAGGATAAGAAACAACAACACACGTATAGAGATATCTGCATAAAAGCTAATTTGTCTAGTTATAAAACGGGAATAATAAGTGCTCGATTTTGACCTTAATAAGCTCACAATCTTTCCTTCTGTTTCTATCTACAAGATACGTACTAGGTGGTATCGATAACCACACTAGCTTCCTCATAGATAGATCTAGCTCAAATGACATAATAATCGACACAGTCCAATAACTTCGACACCTTTCTGACCAACTGTGGTTATTATAAGACATCTAACACTCTTTAAAATTAAAATTGTGGCTAAAATAAATCCTTGATACTTGTATCCTTAATGTAATGTTTAATTAACTCTTTTTATCGCTATAAAACATAATATCTAACAATTTATTAAACGTTATTTGTTGGATGACGGTAAACGTCGTCGGTAAATCTCAATTTTATTGACAATTAAAGGTCTTCCTACCTTAACTAAAAATCACGATTTACTCACGTATTATCTATGGAGGAAAGTCTACTAGTTTCGAGTCACAGAGGGACTCTTCATCACGAGTAGCGTGTCTACTGTGTGTACTGTCTTGCTACATGCTATGAAAGTAAACATCTTTTTGCCATTCTGATAGTAAAGGGATTGATGGCCAAATGTAGACTTATCAACAATTTAAAAAAAGTTTTTTTAATACTACGAACCTTTTTGAAGGGAAACGTGTTATGTTGACATATGTATCACAAAACACCCGCACAATAAACTCACTGAAGTTTATCAAAACATTTACCTACATTTCCATCCATATTTTTTCCATTTTGAAATATTCATTTCTAACGTCCGAACCAAAAAGTTTGGACTTTTCACATACGTAATCCCTCAGATTAGCGATGTTCATACTTTTTTACGTTTTTCATTTCCGGATGAAAAATCATTTGTTCGTGTAACGTGTTGCGTTTTTTGTCTGACAAGTTGAATTATATTCGTTTTTTTTTTAAATAGGAAATTAATAATACATTGTGGTGCCTGATAATCAAATCAAACTCATATTGAAAGTCAAAACATTTATCTATATATTAATACGTGATGCAAAAACTTTGGACCGCTTTTTACGAAAATTGCGCGGACGTAGGAGCATAAAATTTGGTACACTTATAGTTTATGTGTAGGAGAAGTGCAGGACGCTAATATTTTTCAAAAATAATGCTTATAAAGTACATTAAATTAATAAATAAAACATTACACACACATGCATAGTATCTGATCGTATTTGACAAAACGTCAAAATCGATAGACATTGCGATGATATTGACGTCTCATATGAATAGAGTTTTATAAAAGAGTTTGTTTGAGTTTGAGTTAAATAAAAATTATCCTTGAACGTATGTAAGTGGTATTGTAAATTAAATCGTATATGGTTGAATTTCAACCACCAGGCGACCACTAGTTTCAATTAATCCTTTATTAGGCACTTTAGAAACGTCAAATGGAATTGTCCGCCAGTCTGTCTGTCAGTGAAGCTAGACTATCGATATTGTGTATATCGAATTTTAATAAAATATTTCCAGAATATTCCGCCGTGCTCTAACCACGTTCAAGTAAGATCTTAGATTGACAACTTCGGTGTACGTACGTGCATTCCTTATTAACATAGAAACATCTTCATATATGTATGCAGAGCACATAGGTGAACAGCTAGTATTAACAAACTTCTAAAGTAAACGTGTTGTTGTGATGTGAGGTTAATCTTGTTATTAAACTTTGTTTTAGACGTTTAGCCTTGTACTAAACTCTTGTTTACAAACTATCCACTATCGAAGTTACTAAATCAGACAAACATTATGTTTAGAAAAAATAAAAGGCAGTATTTTGGTCCGACAACTGACGTAAATTAAAATGATTCAACATTCAAGGTCCACTTTGTTTACAGACGCTAAAAAAGTTGTGCACGAACATTGACGACGCAAAAAATACATCAATATTGTCAAAAGAGTATCAGTAACAGCGCAGTCGGCGCAATGAGACGGAAACTGTTCGGTTCTTGACATTTGCGATACGACATCGACACCGCACCGTCGCATCACGAGTCACTTGGAGACTCCGACAGTGCGAGTCCCCGACACTGCGGTTTTGTCACACGAAACGTAACTCGACACACTGGAAAAAGAGTGCGTAGTGTTTAGCGTCGCGACGGAGATACGCCAGCCGGCCTTTGTCGCGCTACGTTTTGTCTATGTGCATATCCTGAACAGCCGCGGCCATTGACCTCTCGATGAAAAGCCGATTTCTAACAGCTCTTTTGTGTGAGATGTGAATGTCCGACAGAGCTATTTTACGTGCTGTACACAATTATGTTTAGGGCCCCGTAATTGCATTTATTTAATCGTCACTCGCCTCTTACATCCGCAATGAGTACTTAGTGAGTGAAGCTTAAGTTTTTTATGGCACAATATGACTATGGATAATGGTCTGTCATGGAGGAATACCGGAGATTAGCTGACGATTACATACTTGCGTACATACCGGTAACTCACTGGCAATTTCTTTCTTTGGTAAAAATCAAACGGTACATCATAATGAGAATACTTTATATTTGTAAAAAAGTTTTATTATTGCCGCACTTTAGAGACATTTAATGAATACCTAAACTATTCCTTAGTAATTATTTTGTATCGAAAACAATTGCTAAGGACTGGGTTAAGTAATCATTAAAGGACTGAATCCATTGTCTAAGTGACAAAGATACATAAATAAGATATTTTTGAGATCAGACAAAGATATTTTATTTGCATTAACATGAATGGCATTAGACATAAGAATTACATGCAATATGATATTATATTTGTTCGCCCACCCACAGCATGAGACAAAATCTTAGCAAGGCATCTTGAAGAACAACATCTTAAAATTAATTGTGACTAATAAACAAACAAATTACAATTTCTAGAAATATGATACCTAAGACTTCAATAATAATCTATTATGACCCATTTCTTTTATAGTAAAACAGCATTTTAATACATTATATTTGATGTCAGCGGCAATCATAGTCATACTAACCTCTTAAACGACAGCGCTACTAGTAGAATGATCATTAAACGTAAATTTTACTGCATTTTGATAACTACAATAAGGTTGGAACGTTATGTAGGTAGCTATGATACCAAAGTGGCACTTACATTAAGTAAATGCGTCTTACATAGTCTTAATGGACGGGGGCCATATTTAATTTATTTTGTAGTGAGATTACGCGTATAGTGTAATTTTATACGGTTAGAGTATTGATGTTTAAGGACGCGTTCTCAAATCTGACGTAAATAAGCTATTTTTCAGTACATATTACGACCAAAAGAAACTTAACTGAACATAACTAACAATTACAATAGATAGATCACTTCTTTATCTCCAAAATGTTGATTTGTAATGTGAAAAAAGTTATATTTTATTATTGCAAACACGATTTTTCTTTACCTCTTCACACAAAATTGACAAAAAAGGGTTGAGTTTAGGAACATTTTACTGCTACTACACGCATAATTCTGAATCTCAAAAAAATATCCCGGGGAAGCAGACATAATCAAAAATTATACTATGGGAAAAAATTACGAAAATATTTCCAATTGTCTCGGAAATAAATAAAAGTTCCCGTTTAATTTTTTCTCCTATTTTGCTGTCAGACATCAACTTTAAAGCGTAGCAATAAGGGTTATTTTATTTGTTTACTATTTAGATTTATTGGATAGAAAATGTCAAATGAAATTTCAGTCTGCGCTCGAGCGCTGTCGTGAGTGGACGCTGCGTCGCCTGTTACAAAAAATGGCCTTGAAAAAGATCGCTGTACGAGTACAAAATATTTGATATTATACTTCACAAACCAATCTTGATATTTTTACCGACTTCACAAAAAGGAGGAGGTACTATGTTCGGCTGTTTGTATGTTTTTTTTTACACATTCTGTACGAGCAACACTTTACTGAATATAGAATGTTTCGTTATATTATTTTGAACATGAGGTTAAATCAAAATCCAAGATGGCGCCGACAAGATTTGCCAACTTTCCACCATGGGTGTCATTTTCATGGTTTTTGGGGTCGCTTATAGCGAATATGGAGTCAAAATCAAAATCCAAGATGGCGCCGACAAGATTTGCCAACTTTCCACCATGGGTGTCATTTTCATGGTTTTTGGGGTCGCTTATAGCGAATATGGAGTCAAAATCAAAATCCAAGATGGCGCCGACAAGATTTGCCAACTTTCCAACATGGGTGTCATTTTCATGGTTTTTGGGGTCGCTTATAGCGAATATGGAGTCAAAATCAAAATCCAAGATGGCGCCGACTAGATTTGCCAACTTTCCATCATGGGTGTCATTTTCGTGGTTTTTGGGGTCGCTTATAGCGAATATGGAGTCAAAATCAAAATCCAAGATGGCGCCGACAAGATTTGCCAACTTTCCATCATGGGTGTCATTTTCATGGTTTTTGGGGTCGCTTATAGCGAATATGGAGTCAAAATCAAAATCCAAGATGGCGCCGACTAGATTTGCCAACTTTCCATCATGGGTGTCATTTTCGTGGTTTTTGGGGTCGCTTATAGCGAATATGGAGTCAAAATCAAAATCCAAGATGGCGCCGACAAGATTTGCCAACTTTCCATCATGGGTGTCATTTTCATGGTTTTTGGGGTCGCTTATAGCGAATATGGAGTCAAAATCAAAATCCAAGATGGCGCCGACTAGATTTGCCAACTTTCCATCATGGGTGTCATTTTCATGGTTTTTGGGGTCGCTTATAACGAATATAAAGTGAAAATCTAAGTTCAAGATGGCGCCGACATAAATATATAAATGACCATGCCAGATTAAAAGTACCTTTAACCGACGAGCATGCATGAAAAGACTGATGACTGTTGATGAAGCGAAAGAAGTGTGTAAGAACCGTGGCAATTGGCGTTCCATTGTCTCTGCCTACCCCCATGGGAGACAGGCGTGAGGTTATGTATGTATGTATGTACCATGCCAGATCCTGCCCCACTTAATTTCATCAATGTACAAAAAATTTAAATTAATCAAAATTATGCAATGAAAATAAGACCCTTGGTTACTTAATTATTATTCTGATAAACTTGCGGATAAAAATTAGGAAATAAAAAGAATTTTAAAAACCCAAGGCCTATTTCCTGTATTTATCGCGACCCTCTGCGTTTCTTAGTACGCTTGCACAAGGAACAAAACGAGTAATTCAATAAAAAAAAGATTTATTAATGTAATGTGTACGAATTTTAATATGAATTTGGTTTTAATACATACTGCTAGTTAATTTTTTTTTATAATATATATTATAATGAATGCATATTATAATTATGATTTCGTGTTTGAACGTTAGTGATTAGATGTAACGAAACCTCATTGGCATGCGTGTGTCATTATGTCCAAAAAGTCATTATTTGACATTCGCTCTTTCTGTTCTGTTTACATTGTTGTTTCGTTATGATTATGAATTAAAGTAGGATTACTAAAGGTGATATTGGTGATGAGTGATGACATTCCTTCCTTTCATAGCTAAACACCCTATGATAGCATTGTAATTTAATTATTTCTACCATTATAACTGCAATTAACGTAACCTAAATGTAATATTTTGTACTTAGATTCATATAGAAACCGCAAGATCTAAAGGCTTTTAATCATGTTTTTAGTTATCACTAATAGAGCAGCAATAGAATGCTACATTTGGCATGTCTGTACACTATATTTTTTTGGTGGAACAAAGCTCTATAGAGATTCTGGCATTGTCATTTTTCGACATGAGTGTCATTGTTGTGGTTTTTGGGGTCGCTAATATCGAATACGGAGTGAATCATTCGATTTTATAAAAATTGTCTTCTTCCGGAATTAATTGACCCAAGACAGGCAAGAAATATGAATTTACGGGCTCATTCCTCGCATATTCAAACAAATATCGTGAAAATAAAGAATTGATGTTTAATTTATTTTATGTATTTTCTTTGTTTGTTCCACCCAGGTCTTGTCACGTTCGTTACCATAATTGTTTTTTTTTTTATCTTGGCGACCCCGAAAACCATTGATATAAAACCATAATAAAATATACAATGTGATAGGGGTGAGACTTCTAACCCGTTAAGGCTGAGTTCTACATCTAATTTTATCGACAAAAGTTGGGGGTCGAAGGGGTCGAATCCCCTCCCCCTTAAAATTATGGCAATTTTAATATTTTTTTTACTTTTTTTGATATCAAAGGTTGTATGCGTCGTAGAAACAAAAAAAAAACGACAAACGGTAGCTAATAACCTTGGCTAACTAATTCATTACTTTTTTCAAATGTTTGATAATGTTTTGGTGAGAAAAAAATCATTTGTGAATTATTTTTACCGAAAAAATCACAATTTTTCAATATTTTCAATTAGGGGTTCAACCCCCATATTATTTTTTTTGTCGATAAAATTAGATGTAGTACTCAGCCTTAACGGGTTAGAAGTCCCACCCCTATCACATTGTAGATTAAAAAAACTTAAAAACATGTTTTTGTGATGAACCGAACAAAATAATTTTAATATTAATACTAACAGTAGGCGGAAAATTTAGTATTGTTATGAGAATAATTAGTATAAAAGATATGGCGAAAAAGTGCTCATCACGCTAAATATCTTTTCTTGAAAGTATATTCAAATCTCTTCAGGTTCGGCTGGGCTGGAGTCCATGTCAGGGATTCTACGCTAAAATGTGCTCATCACGCTGAACAACTTTTCTTAAGATAGTATATTCATATAAAATGCTCATCACGCTAAATATCTTTTGTTGAAAGTATATTCAAATCTCTTCAGGTTCGGCTGGGCTGTAGTCCATGTCAGGGATTCTACATCCTCGATTTTCGTATGGCGCTAAAATGTGCTCATCACGCTGAACAACTTTTCTTAAGATAGTATATTCATATCTCTTCAAGTTCATCTGGGCTGTTAAGTGTCCACGTCAGGGATTCCTGACCCTTGATTAATTTCTACGAGGTATTAATTTGCCACCGGTCCTTGATAAGTCTACAAAGTTTGAACGAAATCGGTCCGTTTAAAATGGGTAAAAATCGAGTTGGAAGAGGTCGGTTATATAGAAACATACAAACAAACACACATACATACATCCTTTACATATGAAACTAAATAAAAGCATGTAAAAAGTTAGTTTTGCGTTGGCACCATTTGATTTTTGATTTCGAACGCTTACTTTCCGAAAACTATGAAAATGACACCAATCGAATAATCCGAGCCCAAATTCGGCACTGAACGGAATTGAACAACAGATAACACAAAACATTTGAGTCTACGCACGCACTAAACAAAATAAAAATATTAAAAAAGAAAGTAAGAAAATATTCAAACTTTCAAAGTATCAAGTTCATTTTGTCATAATTTCCGCAGCTATCCGTGCGTATGTGTGTATTGTCGAGAGTCGTGTCAATGTAGTGATGCGATTCGATACCTGTCAATTATGAGAACGCGTCCTTAATGTCAGTGTATGATAGTTTATGTTATTATACCGTGTCATTATTTTGATAGTAATCTACATGGACTGGTGGACATGCTTGTTAATTGAATTTTTAGTTGGAGTCACGTAAAGTAATTGTCAGTAACTTTGTTATTCGTTTCTTAATAATTGTAAGAGGTTAGGTCGTCTTTGGCATACCACTAACGCCTTGGATAAGTCAACAACAACAGGATTCATTTCAGAAGCTGATTTCAAATCTGTGTATTGACATGGAATTTTCAAAAATCTTAGCCTTCATGGCGATAGAGTTACTCACGATTACACAAACTCAATCACGATTGGCCGAAAATTTATTTTCTAGCATGTGCACGTCTACCTATTTATATCTACATATCATCGAGGCATAAAAGACAATTGTTTATATAAAATAGACAATACCATAACCACTACACCTAAGCAATACTACCATATTAAGAAGAACTCCCCATTCCCTCTAAACCCACTCCATTGTACTGTCACCAGACTTACCAGTATTACCTAACATTTCCATTTCTTCTCCAAACAATATGGCTGAAGTAACGCAATCGTAATATCAACTCGGTAACTTCAAAATTAAAATACTTACGATCGAACTTGCGCAATGAACTTGACTTTCGTTGTGGAGCAACTTGGTATCGGTGCAAATATCTTTGATATACATTAGGTACATATCTAGGGAACCTCTCATTTTTTTAAACGTTAAAACTGATGTAACGTACCTGTGTATCCATATTAATGACAACATTACCGAAGATGTTACTGCATTTCATTGGTCAAATTCGTGGTTCGTCAATGGAAACAGATCAATGAGGGATGCACAAACCGAGAATAATGACAATATAACCCCTTTTTTTAGCAGTCAGCTCACCCCCTATTACATGGGACTTAAAACACAAATGGTGAAAAGAGGGTGTACATTGTATAGCCGCATTATATGCCGTAATGTGCACCTCTGCCTACCCCTTCGGGGGTAAAAGGGGTGAAGATGAAGAAGAAGTTGTGGCAGTCGAATGTTGCTGCTTAGATAACTATACATTAGTTATGTTGCTATGTATGTAGGTATCTATGTATAGTGTTACCTCCTACGTCTATCACGGAATACTCAACGAATCAGGTAAGAACGAGAATTGAAGTAACAATGCTATATCAAATTGTCTAGACGCAGTATCCGACAGTTGACAGTCTAGTGACAAATGTCTGGACCCAGTCTATCGGAATACTGACTTGATTAGTCATCATCATTCTGCGTGTGGTCGACCTTCCATGGATTGTTAATGTTAATAGAAATTACAATGTTAAAAAACATAGTTTAAAATCTTTTTTTATGGTTTAAGCCAGTAAACGACGCAAACGCATCACCTGATGGTATGTAATCGCCGCCGCCCATGTACACCCGAAACACCGAATTACAAGTGTGTCGCCGGCTTTTTGGGGGTTATACATTTGAAGGTTGATAGGAAATTGGGAAGTTTGAGAGTAATTGGGCCTCCGGTAACCTCACTCACACAACAAAACACAAAGGCGCTTACCTGGTCTCTATTAAATATATGCAAACTAAATCTTAACCAACCCAATCACGGGCAAAAAAGTTATTTGTTTTACCTACACATAATGAGAGCAACTCCATACAACTCCAACTCATAAATGTTATTACCAGTACAGTAAAACATTAAATGCATTTCATAAGTAAGTACATAACTGCAATAGAAACGAATGCTGGCTCTAATATGGAAATCTATCTCCTCGCAGGAAATATAAGACAGCGCGGAAACGCCTCCGCGCGCCCTCAATTTCACTTTGATCTATTCAGATGCGACATCCTATACCACGTACCTATGTACTATGTAAGTACATGTTCAATCGCAGTGTATCATCGCACGTTTCTCTTTTCTCATACTTGTAACGCGGAAGCTCATATACATAGGATTTTATTTTTACATATTCTTTGGATTGCGTTGTTAAAGGCTTTGTTTTTCGTGGAAATTGTTACGAATACGCTTACTCTGAAGGTACGTCTAGAGTAATAAATAAAATTGGAGATTTTCAACACATGACATCCAAAGCCTATTTAAAAAAAATGTGTTGCTGTCTGTTTCTTCCGGCTGATTTCTGAAATGGCTGGACCGATTTTGACGGGACTTTTAGTGGCAGGTAGCGGATGTACTAAGGAATATTATACTTTTATTTAAGAAAACATGTAAAACGTCATTTTGTCTAGAATCTAGACTTCACATCTTTCCTGTAGCTATATCCTCTAGTTGTTTTCATTATCTTAACATTATTCCTTTGTAGGATATATTCGTTTGTACTCACTTAAGGTTTTAAACAACTGACCCTTAACACAATAATTTTGTACACCCAAATCGGTAATTCCAAATGCTGTTTCCATTAAACCACCGTTAATCAATAGCTACATTAGCAAGGTAAACCGAACCAACGCTAATCCAAACTTAACACATTTCCAACCGTTCACTGGAGGTAACAGTACTAACTATTAGGTACACTATAGTAGGCAGGTACAGTCTACACAATTATTTGGTATATAAGTCCAGAAATAAAAGTTGATTTAGTACAGATAGTAATAATTATTTTGTTACAATTAAATTAAAAAAAAATCACGAGGAACTCGACTAGTTTCAAGCCATGCTAGAGGCTCATATTCATTAACAGCATTCCGCACCACAAGACGCGGCGATTGTAGCGCTTCTACTAACGTGGGTAAACCGATAACATAATAAATAATTTGTATGTCTCACGAACGTTATAATAAAATTATAAAAAAAATCACGGTAATGTACGTTATTGGAAAAAAGCTCTACTAGTTTCGAGTCATAGAGGGACTCTTCATCATGTGCAGCGAGCGCATATGCGGCGACATCACGCCGTCAGCCTACTGGATAGACTGTGGATTGGCGCTAGCAGCGTTGTGTGCCAATCATCAAACCGTGTTTTTTTTTTGTTATTAGAAAAATTGGACTACAGAGTAAAAAAAGCATGATTTCATCAAAATCATACGCCTAGATGGCTACTGTATCTGTACTGACTCAATCTCTATTTTGTTACCTTCGTACAAAATAACTGTGCAGACTATACCAGATACCTACAGCCACGATGAAAACGTGGTTGTTCGCATTCGAGCATTTTATTATGAACGGCTGATTGGCGCGTGCCGCGAAATTGATTGTGCGTGTTCTCACGTACACAACAAATTGGTATCGCAATGCCTCTTTATTCCACGCTACGTGAACGATGGCTAGGCTACGTCGCCTTAGGATTTACTTAACTGTCATAATTTATGACCAGTCACTTGTAAACATGTATAAGTTGTTATTTGTAGACTTTAAAGGCATATCCAAGTCGTTAAACATTATTGCGTTGTTCGTTTCTAGTGTTTTCGTGTTTTGTAAGGATGGTATTTGAAATTAATAGAGAAAATTCTACTTTATTTATTTAATTACCGTAATAATGCGTGTTGACGAGTATTCTAATTCTATTTAACCAATCGAATAGAATACTCTATTCGATTAAAATTTCTTAATACATTATATTCGATTAGTTGTACTAAATAAATTACCGAGCTTCAGTAACGAGAATAAAAATAAATATTCACAAATGGTTTTATATCAAAGAAATTTAATAAAGGAATAAGCCCGTATACGGTCATTATACAAATAAAAAATATATATAAAAATAAAAGCTTTCAGATTTAACATAACGTTACTGACAGAATCGAATTCTCGAAAAGTGAATCTGTCCATTTTATCACATTTCAAGTACTCTATGAGTTTAAAAAGCCATATAACCCCATTTTTATTGGTCACTTACTTTGTAATAATCTCTTTTAACGTAGTATAAAATAAAATGCTACTTCGATAATATTTTTGACAAGCCCTTAAAATAAATGTCAGTACAACTTATTTACTTTTAACGACTATAAAAAATCCCACAAAAACATTTCATGTTAAATGTTGCCAAGACGAGACCATATTGCCTGCACTGTCAAAAAGTAATCAGATCTAGTGTGGAGCCAAGTTTGTAGGCGTGCAAACCTTGGACGTAACTGGCGAGTCGGCCGCACGGACTTTTTGCTATTCGTCATATGGGCTTGAGCTTAAAAATCTATTCAACTCTTTCCGTGCGGCCAACTCACCAGTTACGTCCAAGGTTTGCACGCCTACAAACTTGGCTCCACACTAGATCTGATTACTTTTTGACAGTGCAGGCAATATGGTCTCGTCTTGGCAACATTTAACATGAAATGTTTTTGTGGGATTTCATTTCTTTTTGTAGGTTTTAATTAAGTTTCCCTATTTCAGATTTTTACCCCTCCGCGGCCGCATTCAGACCTCTAGCGTCAAAAGTTACGGAAGTCTCGAACAAACTTTCACCCCCTAGTTTAAGGGGTTGGGGGGTAAAAGTTCCAAGTTTTAGAATTTTTTTGTTGTTTGGGTACTAATACTAGCTTACATACCAAATTTCAGTTTTCTAGGACTTCAGGAAGTACCTTAAGAATTTTGTTGATCATCAGTGAGTGAGTGAGTGACGAAATCGGGGTATTTTAGATATCAATAAAATCTAAAGTATAAGAGCTATGCAATTGAAACTTTAGAGGTTTATTAAGTCTACCACTGACATTATATCCTGAAAATTTTGTTTATCTGGTATAACCCAAACTCAAGTTATGAAGGTTCAAAAATACGACGAAGCGCTTCGAGAAAAGGTAGGTAGTGCCCTTGCGCTTGCGCTTCGCTTGGCTCGTCTTGGCGGGGGCACTACCGTGCCCCCAGATATATACATCGACGATAAAAGTTCAATCGTTAAGTTAAAATTGCTATGGAAATTAAAAATAAATTGAGTTTGATACAAAACGAATATGTAGATCAAAAATATTGTGAAGTTCTCATATTTTTAATCATAAATGTAATATAGGGACATTTTACTGTGCACATTGCATAAGGATTCTTGTTAAAATAAATTAAATATGTAATTTATTGTCTGGGGGTTATAAGAAACAATTGAATTGGTTTTGGAATTCGTTCTTTATAATATAGATGTAAAATATCGAAGTAAATAAAGAACACTGATAATCAAGTCTCTTTTCAATTTTGTAATATTTTTTTGGCTTTTTTTAAATTGGCTCCAAGTCCTCGACAGTATTCATTGAGGTGGCTCACATCCAGAAGTGGACATTTTGTAGATGAAGGCATCACTGAAAGAAAAAGATTAACCTAAAATATAATAAATAACAGCAAAGAAAATTACCTGTATATCAAATTCTATTGTGAATAATACTCAGTATCAGTGCGAAGCCGTATTGAAGCCTTTGAAAGTACGTTCATATAATCTGCCTGTGCTGTGTTAACCCTGCCAACGCCGGCCAGGCCCCTTGACATCTGAACGAAAACATAATAATGTCTGCACACATTTATAGGGAAGGGTAAAAGAGGGTTAGAACCACTCATGGCTTCTTCATATCGATCTAAGTTATTAATACCTGAAATAATCATGATTTTTAACATGGATAGGACTTAAATTACATGTTTAGTATTTTTAAGGTCAGGCTAACAAAACATACTTACAGGTACTTATATGTATGTACTGGATCAATATTTATGTATCTTTACGGATATTTTATCCTTGTCGGGAGTTATAATATTTCCTTTAGTCTCGCGAGCGAAACTACGGACGAAAAATTTATGTGTTACATTTCTGAAAATTAGCATTTCGATTTTTTTTTATTACTATTCCAGTCTAAAAAGATAACAAGTAAGTATAGATACCTACTTACTCCATTGATGCGTATATGTATATTCTAAAGAGTTACTAATGATTACCTATTCTTTATTTCAACCTCATTCAAATTACATTATTACAGAAACAAACATTAGTTAGTCATAACTTTACAAAAAGTTAAGAATAAATAAACAGTGTCTACGAAATATTTCCTCCTCTAAAAAAAGAAAAAACACAGCCAAGTTAAATGAAGTTAAGAACTGTTGCTCTAGTGTTTGTTCTGACTTCACGTCACTAACAACTATTGAGTTTAACTTCAAGTTTTAAGCCAACACCGTGTTACTTAAAAACAACAAAACAAAGTTTTGTTCATCTATACATATAATAAAATCGTAGAAAAGTGCTGTCTGTACATTGAAAATAAAAATAAAAAAAATAGCAGGGGTTATTGTTATGTCGATGTCGAACCCAAAAATGTAATTAACTTTTTTTTTGTCTGTTTGTCTGTTTGTCTGTTTGTCTGTTTGTCTGTTCGTCTGTGCGCGCTAATCTCAGAAACGGCTGATCCGAGTTGGATGCGGTTTTCACGAATATATTGTGGGATGCTTAAATTTACATTTAGTGTTTGTTTCATGTCAATCGGTTCATAAATAAAAAAGTTATGTCAAATTAAAGAATCACGTCGAACATTCTATGCTTATACCATTAATCTCCGCAACTATTTGTCGGATTTGGTTGAAATTTGGTACAGATGTAGTTTAGAACCTTAGAAAGGACATAGATATATTTTTATTTCAAAAATCAAAAAATAAAAATAAGAAATAAATTATTTATAAATAATTCTATGTCGATCATTACACGACTTCGGTTCATGTTATTGTTTTAATTTATCGAAAAAAGTAAATAAATAGTAAAAAGGTATGAAAAAAATAATATCAATATAATAAAACATTTAGTACAAAGAAAATGCTCTAACGGAGTATAGATAATTCTATGTCGATCGTTACACGACTTCGGTTCATGTTATTGTTTTAATTCATCGAAAAAAGTAAATAAATAGTAAAAAGGTATGAAAAAAATAATATCAATATAATTAAACTTTTAGTACAAAGAAAATGCCCGAACGGAGTATAAATAAATAATCCAAGTTGTCTTTATCCTCGATAGATGGCGTTGGGATCGAAATAGATCGCGCTATGGTTTCGTTACATTCATTTGGTTGGGTATCGGCCGAGCGCTTCGGTACTATCGTAGAAAAAGTGTATTATCAGTCGTATGATTATTTGTCTGTAGTGGTCCTGCTGTTTCGTATATTCTAAATTGGTTTCGTTGTATTTGTCTATTAATAAGTTTATTTGTTGGGTTTTCCTGGTTTTCTGATTAAACTATTTAACGTAGGTTTAGTTTGATATCGATTATTAGTAGTTACTGTAGTTAGTTTTTTTAATAAAATTGTAAGTCTAATTTATAAATTAATTAGATTAGATTTAAGTCGTTTCTTTTAAATTATTTAGTTTAAGCTTGGTTATTATAGCATAGAGGATAGGTTGTAATATAGTTTCTTTTTTAATTGTTATAAATTCGTAATTCGTAGCTTTCTTTAGTTTTAAGTTAGTTTAAGTCCGTTTTTAAACTATTTTTTCAATGCCCTAAGTGAGTATACATCTATTAAATTCAAACGCAGAGCTCATTATGTTGATTTTTGAAGAGTTCCCTGGAATATCTTCCACATCTCATTTTTGAAGAGATCCCGCGAGATCGGGAACTATGTGGTTAAAACCAAAAATTTGCCGGAAGTCACTATTCCACGCGAACGAAGTCGCGGGCAAAAGCTAGTAGAAAATATGAACGCAGTTTTGCTTGTATATTCACTTGCATAGTCTATGACTATTAGTATTCTAATCAAGGTTTGAAAATAGAATATTGGAATAATTTAGATTTTTAGTATATTGTTAACAGCTTTTCAAAAAAAATTTACAATATTTTTTTTTCATCGGAACTACTGCTATATCTATTATTGGATACATGTATGTAAATGTCTCTACATAACATTTAGGTACTTCATACTAACATAATATGTAAGCTATATGCCAATCAAAAATCAATTCTAAAACTACAACGCTACCGACAAATTTTAAACGACAGTAACTTGCAAAAAAAGGCTCATGAAAAACATATTACGAAATGTATGTACTGTCATAAGTAGACATGAGTCATTGACTTGGTATAATGTAGTTTCCATTACTAATTCTATACGAATCACATTGTGTTAGATACACAAAGCCGTGCTAAATGTGAAATGTCTCAATTAGTCACATCGTACATATGAAATTAGTAAGCCTTCTCTTTTTGTACTACTACTTAAGCAAGAACTAACATTTTGAAGCAAATCTTAACACTAGACTCTACAGGCAAGCAGAACAAATAATTATTAAGTACACTAACAATACAATAAGATTTTTAGTTTTAATTCCGCCTATACCACTGCTGCTGCTGCACTTCTGCTGCATCAGCATTTAATTGCGGGGGGAGGGAGGTACTGCACACCGCATGTTAAAAAATACATGAATAATCGGAATTAAAACTAAAAATCTTATTGTATTGTCAGTGTAGCATGGATTTCCGCAAAGTAACGCCTGATTCTATTCTATAAATTATTAAGTAAATTGTCAAACTCCTATCACAGATATAATAATTGCACTGATATAATATCACACATTAAACCTCTGCTTGATCAAATCAAATAACAGCGTCACCTGATACCGACAATGAACAGAAATACAAGTAGACTCGTTAACGTAATTACACACCAACCCCTATCGGGAACAACCCTAATGAGCTAAGTAAACACGCGGTTAAATCCGATTGTAATACGGGATACTACCAAATAGATGTTTGACAATACCAGGGGCGTAGCTAGCGCCATATCTGCCGTATCAATTATTCGGGGCCCAATTAATCAGTATCTTTCTTTTTCGCGTAAAGCATGCGTTCAAAAGTTGGCAGCAACTTTAAGAAAGTTAACGTCTATAAAATAATAAGGACCTTCAAACATGGAACATAGATTAAGAAAAATGGGCCCCCAAACATATTTTAAACGGGGCCCCGCCAAGACACGCTCCGCCACTGGACAAAACCTCTGACAAACACGGAGAGTGTCGCGACACTGGCGACACTGGTGACACTCGAGCTATTATTCAAACGCACTTAAATCAACATCTGTCATTGATCGACAACATCAGGATTAATTTGCATCGTAAACGGATTCGCATAAATCCAAGCTATGTGTCTATGAGACTAATTCCTCAAGTGAATGCGGAGATGTAAGCGATACCGCTGAGCAATATGTCTTTTGATTAGCGGATCTGATAATGGTTTATTGGGGTTTTATGGGTGATGAAAATTATGAAAATATACATTGTATTGCGACATTACGTGCTGAAATGTGCACCTCTGCCTACTCCTTCGGGGATTAAAGGCGTGATGTTGTGTGTAAAAAATTTCAATAGTGGCATAAAATTGAGAATGATACCCTGATATATCATATAGGACTCACAAACTAACTTTACTGGCGAAAGCTATAGGTCATTTAGCTATGTTAATTATATCACATAGAACTCACATCATAACTTTAGGGAAAAGTGGGGATTACAATTAGTAAAATGATCTATGTAGTTCGGAGAATAAATAGAACAATGTTCTAAACCTATATGAAATCCGTGAACAGATCCATATGACACAAAGATCTGTTTGTCTAACAGTTACAAAAGAATTCTTGTCTCGTTATTGACGACTCACCTACTTTTAGGTGAAGAATGTCGATGTTATGCTGTCCGTTTTGGTTAAGCAAACACGAGGCTTCGAAATGGCTGGTTCATTTTATAGTTTGGTTTCTAATGTGTAGGTTTTTATAGCCTAGAAGTACATAATGTTTTGTGGAATTTTCTATTCTACAATTCAATATAAGTATTTGCTATCGCACGAATTTCCTTCACATAAAAGTTCTTTTGTTAAGCGTTATAACAGTTACATCCTTATTACTACTTTTTCAAATAACTAAAAAAGATACAGTCAAGTTATCTAATAAATTTCGTATTGCTTATATCTAGTACAATAAAGTACTTTTAAGTATAGTCTACAATTGAATTAACTATGTCTACAATCCGATAATTATATGCGAAACAACTCTAAACATTCCTTTTTTGGAAACACCAATTATAGGCAAGCATTGAACGTCGATTTCACTACTCGCCATGAGTTTTGTTTACGATGGCGGCTGATATATGGTTTCCTAGATGCCATAGCATCTGTTTCCACAGCAATGTTAACTGACTCGCAGTAAAGTTTCATTGTCAAGTCAAATATTTATTGTAATTTATTCAGACTCTACAAAGTTTCTGAGTACGCATTATGTCCTTACAATACGTATGTACACACATAACTCGCGGTTTCTATTCCAGAATTTGCATAACACTAAATATAAGGTCCGTTTAGCAGTACTGACGTTGGACGTATGTATGAGGTACTTTCGTTGTGTTTTTGTGGCTTTAACTTATAGTGTACCTGTTTGGAATGAAGGCTCTTTGTCCTGACGTAGGCTGGGTCAAGAATAATGAATGATAAATCTAAGAAGTTTATTAATAAATCTTGCAAAATACGCATCTACGTCACGGAGTTTTGATTTACTCGCAGCTACAACAGTCGACTATTAAAAGCGAGTGAATCGCACACCTCTGCCTTCGTTTCATATGACTAACAACTAACAAAGAGCATCATTATAATAGTTGAAAAGATCCATCGCAATATGTTCCGTATCTGTATAAAAATACGGATGTTTTTATCATTTCAATGTGCGCTAGCAGCTGTTCCCGATGAATTGGAAGGAGGGAGTAACGGAACGGGAAAATTCTCAATTTTAAAACAACTTCGAGAGCCGTCCCGGGATAATAGAATGTCACATCTTTACTTGTTGATAACTACAAGTTCTATCTCCTCTGCGATGAACTTTTCAAAAGACTAGATAACTTTGTTCTCATGTGGGATAAGAAAACGTTTGTGTATTTTCGATTCTTGTTGAAGTAATTCAAGCACTTAGGTGATACAAAACTCATTTTATTTGTCAAGCGACTGCAAGGTGGACTCCAAAATGATGTGTCTTTTAGTTGATTTCTAGAAATTACAATTTAGGTACATCTAAGAAATTAGTTTTAGATTTGTTTAGCACGGTTTACAGTCAATATTACCACACAGTATCTTATAGTAATTCTAAATATTAACTCAGAATTCTTGACAAAAATATTTAATATCGGTTTAGAAAGACGTTACTCGAAGGCATCGTTCAAGAGATATTAATTTCGCATAGCTCTCTTACCAGTCCAGCAGTGCATCTTGTATGCAGTTGGAAATGTACGATATTGCGCTGTGCAGTCAGGGCACGTAGTATTTTCAATCTATGCTATATTAATCTATAAGGTCTCCATTGAACCATGTAGATAGCATCTTGTATTTAGAAAAAAATAAACTGTAGAATCTTTGGAATAGAATAAAGTATAAAATACCCCAAGCTGAGCTGTAACACTTGCCTTGAAATAAACTGTCGTGCGTCATAGGCAGAACTGCGAAACTCGAATTATAACTTTATTTTTAATATGTTGATCTTTAAAATTTAAATTAATATAACCAAAAGTCAGTCATAACATAGCTATAACATTAACAATTCTCTAACATTTGAAAGAACAACTTAATTTAAATTGACTTAACACAATTTGCATTCCGACCGATCTAGTTTTCTACATCCATGTTATGAATGAACGCGTTGTAGAACGATTCAAGTCCATCAACCGCCTACGATTTGCGAGTCACTACTTCCGTGGGAGGTTATTGTGCTAGCTTCAATATCAAGTCCACAGAAATGGAAACGTTAACGCGTGCGTTATGCAGACCTCGATTAAGGTCAATAGAGATTTTCTTGACGTGAAAGTAATATTGACATGGGTTTATGCAAAAGTCATCCTACATTGTTGAAACTAAGGTGACTTTTTCTTATTTTCTTAGTATTGCGTACTAAAGTGCGTAAGCATTATCCTACCTACCTACTAATAAACATCTTGGGAGCATTGTACTAAAATATGTAGGTAACAAACAGTGTCTAAAAATAAATAATTTCACCATCGACACTAAAAGTTTAATATCAAAACTTGTGCCAACATAATGTCATAAAATTGTTTATCATAATTTCACAGTTAAAAGTTTTAATGGAGATGTTTACTAAGATATGACGTCACGTCTAATGTTAACACATCATTGGTCTAAGTATAGATACAGTTGCTTGCAACAATCATGGTAATGTAGATTATTTATCTATGTGTATACTTATGTTTAAGTTAGCTATGAACTATTTCAAAACATTACCTATTGCAGAATGTGGAACAGGTTGAAACAGTAACAATTAATTCAGATAATGTCAAAGTACCGAGATAAATTTGTAAAGGGATTTGCAACCACCTTTCGAAAAAGGTTTTATATAAAATGCTTGTTAATTAACAATTTAATTACATTACATTTGCTTATAAACTGATAACTGATTAATATAAACTCTGATATTAAACTATTTATATTATGTGCACACTGTACAGGTTATATAGAACACTATTAAATTACCACTGAAGAGTAGGTAGTAGAGTGTAGAGAGTAGAATACAAACTATGTAGTGAAGTGAGACTCAAAACAATTATTATTTATGTACACGCATACAACACAATAGACAACACATATAGTATAAAATCGAAGTACATAGGTGCCACATATTGCAATTGTAATTTCTTCCTGTGGGCAGAATTAATATTATGTATTATTTATAATAAATAAACATTGCTTTTACAGAATATTCCGAATTCAGGTGTACAAATTTACTTTATACAAAACTATTCGATAAATTTCATATCGATAATGGTAACCATGGACGCAGGTAAGATAAGTAATAAGTACGTACACTTCATTAAGATTGTGATTAAGTGCAACCTTTGGTACGGCATCGTGCGCTCGCCCATTATTTGATAATAACCTGTCACACTTCGAACGAATCGTAAACTTTAATACGTGCCCATCATTAGCTAATAAATATATGTTCGAACGTCCAACTGTTCGTGTCTCATCAACTGAGCTTTAGATTTTCTTGAACTTTGCACTTTTGGCGCTTAATATATGATTTTCTCTTGCAGGTAGGCTTGATGAGAAAATTCCATAATATCAGAATCCGTGGAACGCTAACGGTCGCGTTCCCGCAGGATAAAAACTAGCCTAAGTATTATTCCAGACCATAATATAGTCCAGTTTCAAAATTCAGTCCCGATCCTTTCAGCCGTTATGATGTGATTGAGTAACAAACATACACACAAATTCATAAACATTTGCATTTATATTATTAATAGAAAGTTGGAAATTAGTTGTATTATCACTTCCTGAGAGGAATACGTCGAATTACAAGTCACTCTGTATAAATTCGCCATACTTTCCACGTTTTTATTTATACTTTTCTTCAGAAATGAACATTCATTTCTTAGAATGTCAAATGCATAACTTTTCCTTTTGACTGCGCCGCGGACGAGTAAAGAAATTCATTTCCTGACCACAGATATAAAACACGATGTCTTCTAGAAAAGACATTGTCATTTTAAAATGTCATTTTACGTAACTTAATATTTTAATTTTGGCTTCAAGGTTGCATTCGAAAACAGCTCAACAGAAATTCCTAATGTAGGATCACATTTTATAAATGAAAGAAAGAAAATATTTCGCCAGTAGAGCCTGTAGAGGTTGATACTCAGACACACCAACTTTTCACCGATTATGTGATTACATAGGACTGTTACGAAGGGCATTTGGCAGACACATATTTCCAAATATGTAATAACGCTACAACTGATAATTTCGAAATAGATAAATCCAATAATAAATCCTTTGACCGAGTCCGGATTGAATAATATGATTTTGAACTAAACTCGAAAACGGTAGACAAGATGAATAATTTAATAACGACAGCAACTCTATTTTAGTATTAGTATACAGTTTACCTACAATACCTAATATCTAGGGTTCATGTTCATCGGACTTAGGTATACAGTCATAGGTACGTGTATTTTACTTGCTATCAATCCAGCGAGTTGAATCCGTTATCACAATTGCATTAGGAATCGATCAAGTAGAAATCAATTGTGTGTGAAGATAAACATTTATACAATTTAGTTGTGGTTGTGTAATGCAGTAACCAATGAACGCAATAACTTATGGTTGTATTAAACTAACATGTGGAAGTTAAATAAGACAGTCAATAGAAAACAGTTAGACTACCGTGTATACCGAAGGGTTAAGAAAAGTCAATTATCAATTATTATATATCAATTAGGCGCACATATTATAAGAGATTGCCATAGATTTTTTCTAAAACCATTATCCCAACCCAAAGGCGCCTAGCTTTTTGGGGAGGTTTCTCCTTTGTTTTACCTCACTGACATACAAAATAATAATAGTTTTATGGGGCACCGGGTCCTCTTAATAGACCTGCTCCGGTACAAACTAATAATAGTTGTATTCAGGTATTAAGTCCTAAACAATTTGTGCAGTAACCAAACGCAATCATTACTTTAAGAACTCAGTCACACCTACATGGACGCGAGCAATCTTGAGAACCACCGACTATTTAATATTAACCCAACGTTAAGCAAAAAGCGCACCAAATTGAAAAACCACTTCTAAAGTTTGAGATCAAAAGTTTCCCAGTTCAATCGAAATGGGAGTAGGTGCGGCAAAACTGCCAGGTTTCGTCTGCCGCCAATAGTTTTACCGGAGTCTCTTTAGATTCCCATTGCAACGAGTCCCACAAAGACCTTTTGTTGTCACTATGAAGCTGTACTTTTTCCGTATTGCTCCAGCCAAACTATATAAATTACTGTTGCTATTTTGTTAATCATGTAAGGACTGAGACTTTGGATATTTAGGTTATACTAAGTATCTGTTATTTTGGCAAGCAGATTTACAATTCAAGGAAAAGAAACTAGGTATTGATAAATTCAAAGTGCATTTTCACAGCACATCAGAATAAGAGTCATATCCAATGTCGTATATTCCTACAAATTGATGTATCATGACATTTTCCAAGTCTAGTTTAAAGTAAACGTAAGGAATTAAACAAATTTTGTGTCCTTTAAAATACATACAGATTAATTCGAGCAAAACCGACCACATAACACACGACAAAATGACACATATAACACTTTAACGAAAAAAGAAACCGACTAACAAACATCGAAACATCGAAGTTCCACTCAGCTTTCGCTGGAAACAACATCGACATTCAATCAATAAAGCCAATCTAACCTCAATTTGATAACCGCGTTCGTCATGCCATAATTCACGACGTACGCATGCCCGTAGCATATGTACGGGACAAAAACGAGCACCTCTATCTAGCTTATGCTAGGCCAACACGGTTCATTAGTCAAACCCACGCGCTGCGACAATACAATGAACACTATTGTTTACCGATGTCGTAATATGCACGTTTGATTTAGATCCAAGCTATCAGGAGTGTGGAGAAAGCTTGATTGCATCTCAACTTCGGTATTCAGGAAGCATGTGAGAATGACGTCATTGGACATGTTGTTTGTATCCAAAATATCGTAATAGCTGCTAACGACCAAACTAACATTTGTAAATTAGTTATATGTAAACTTTTTTCCTTTTTTGAAATAAATTTTCAGTTGCTTGCGTTTAAACAATGGAAAACGTTGTTTCATTTTAGGACATACTATCTGTACCTATAATGCATGGAACGGCGATTGAACACAATTTTCCAATATGAAAAAAAAATCTGCGTACGTTTCATAGGTATCGTGAAAAACGAAGATAATTATATCAAACTGGCGAAAAAGGTAAGGTATACCAAAAATTGAAGTTTAAATTGAATTCATCAAGTACGCAGCCAGGCTTTTAAGGATCTTCAGCGGCAGGAAATTATTTTAAACGTTAGAAACTTATCGACCCTTTTCTTTGGCTTGTTGGAGACAGGCAGGTTGCTTTGGAAAATATTACCCACCGTCATATTTTTCATGGGAAAGTTTTATATCATCATAAAAATATCGTCCTGTAAATAGCATACCAGTGAAAAAAAACATAGGTACCGCACACAAGAAAGTATTTAGTATTAATCACTACGCTAACACAAGATATTTTCAAACACAAATCTCTTATTGCATTCATGAGTTACATAAGTAGTAGTAATTAGACGAAGAAATCAATAATTATGATTATTTATCAGCCAGATTCTCAACTGATGTGATAATGCACTTGAAGAGTCCACATATAAACACTAAAGGTTTAAAAAATACTAGCCTCAGAAATTAAACCTTACAACAAAATGCATAAACATTCCATTGCGTGTTCAACAAAAAAGTAGGGAGTTAAAATAGATTGCAGTAGTGCACTAGTTACAAGTCCCCTCATCGATCTCTTACAACCTCTAGTGGGTGATCCATTTCCCACCGGTGACAATACGAACAACACTCCACAATTCATGTTCTCCTTTATTTGCCGGTCAAGTCGAGAATAAATCTTTCATTCAAGTACCTTATACAAAGTGTAAACATTTCAACAACAACTTTTACTATGAAATTATACGTTTTTAAAACATGTTTCGTTGTTAGTGAAAGTGGTATGATTATAGTTTCGATTTATGTGTATTAGAAGGAACGTTTTCCGTTATTTCTTTTGATTTAAATATATGAATACATAGGGCACTTGTGTCTGGTAGATATAATAACAGACAGAGCATGTATCAAAACCAGTAATAACAAATATCGAACATTATAAACTCTAAATATTAATCACGTTCTTGTTCGAATAACCACTTCAAAAATAAAATAAAAATAATTCTAAAACTACGTCAAACGAGAACCTACCACGGACAATACGTAAAACACGTGTTAAAGTGTGAACCTCCTTTTATTAAGTCGGGTAATATACCTTAATCTTACTAAGTCTGACAAATACTATGCCGAAAACCGCATCAAAAATCGGTTTGCCAAAGGCAATGGAACCACGTAAAACATACTTACACACAACAGATCAAACTGAGGACCTCCATTTATCGAAGTCGGTTAATAATTACGATCAAACTCCAATTAGAGAATAGACTTAAATAGCTCTTAACTTTTATATCTAAATACTACTCGATAGAAGCACAGAAGTTATAAACAAGTCATCGTTTACTACAGCCGTTGGTCGTTGCAACCCGTTTCCCAGCTGGCATTACAAACAGCTGATACAATCTATATTCCCTTTCAATCCCCATCCAAGAAGACAAGAACATAAATCTTACATTACACTCATTTTATTATATTATATTTTTATAACGCACTTCGATGTTACATAGTTTTGCATCCGTTTACAGCCTCCGGTAAAATATAATAAAGATTCCAAAAATAAACGTGAAAAAAGTACAATGTGTTTAATAGGTAAAAAAAAAATATTCTTGCTGTTTTCTTCGAGGAAACGTGAGGAAGGAATGAATTAATGAATTTTCTTATACCTAGGTATGTTAAGCTCGTATGTACCTACACTACATGAGCACCATATAGACCTATCATATTCATATAAACTTATCACATATACTCCTATGAATTTAGTAAATTCAAAATCTATTTAAAGCGTACGTATAGATACTTAGTTGAAATAATTTATATTGTTGTTTAAAAGCTTTTACTACTACTGTATGTAATCATTTAAATTTTAATAACACTTGGTATTTATGTAAATAATGTACACAATACAATGGTATTCACGCGCTATTGCATTTTACGGTCAATTGGTTCAAAATTGAATACAACAGAATATCATTTAAACTACTAATTGATTGAATAATAAAATTGCTTTTTCTTATGCAAAGTTCTTCCATTCGTTGCTTTTTTATTTAATACACTACACTTTTTTGCTTTAAGATGGCATTTTTTGTTGGTTCGAAACGTTTAGGAATTATGTAAATGAAACATTTATCTGCTACTGTTCACATTAATCTCTACAACATCGTAACTGCGTAGGTCAGTATCTGACAAACATTAATTTGAAAAATCATTGTGGGCGATAATGGGCGTTATCTAAAATTCTTCTACTTTCCCTTTATTAAGATAAAACAAAGAAAAATAGAAGTTTAACTTTCCAATTCTTTGAAAATTAAGATTTTCTTATCAGATACTTAGCTTAACTCGATTCCTAGTCGAACCTTAGAAGTAGCAAAAACAACCAAAGTTACGCCAAAAATGGCAGACAAGCTTCAAAAAACCACAATCTAAATTACATTTGCTTCAATAAATACACACAACACTTCAACATCAACGATTCTAGTCAATTACGAATCATTATTTAATTCGACAAAAATAGCCTTAAATCAATAACTCGAACATTTATTTAAATACGTGTTCAAACTATTAAAACAACACTGACTTATTATACTAAACGTTAAAGATGTTAGTAATGGACTCTTTGGCAAATCAATTGGCTACACAAACACGTATATATAAATATAATGACTAGGTACACAAGCGGTGTCGTTGACCCCTAAACTACTCGAGTTACAGTTAATAATTAATAAAACAACGGTATACAGCTTGAAGAGCGAAGCACGCGATGTAGGTACTACCTACAAGAAGAAGAAAAAATTGGTGTAACGAAAAAGAAATCAAATGGTCCCTTTTTGTTAGTTTAGAAAATGTATTAGATGCTCTGTGTTTTTGTAGGGTATATTGTGTATTGTGAACCTGAAATTATAAAACACCTTTATACGTCTATGGCCACTAGTCTTCTGCTAATCGTTGACATCATTATGTCAACATTAGTATTGACTAAATCATGAAATGAAATTCGTTAAAAAATCTGCTTTTCCCTTTCTCATGAAAACTAACTACCGTAAAGCTCTGATTTAGCTTAACGGAAAAGAAAAATAAAGTAATGAAATCTTAAATGGAAGAAATTGCTATAAAAATGAAAACAGGTTTATGAAATACATTTTAAATACAAAATGAATTCAATAAAAACCATTTTCAATTGCATTAGATGCAGCAGATTGACTGGAAAATAAACACCGGAAGCGTTTATTATAACATGAGCATCTTGATCCAGGAAATTGTGTAAAATATGAACTGTATGTGCACACGATCTGCGCTGGAGCATGCATAAACATTACATAGCATTCGTCATGTGAATGCATGCATTGTCGGTCAGCACCAACCTGAAAATAGAATTTTTATGAGGGAACTGTCAGACGGCCGTATGTACCCAAGTATTCGTGAACATGCGCACTAGTTATGAATAAAGATGATGGACTTTATTAAGGTACTTGGAGGTTTCATCAGACTTATAAGACTGTCAAAGAGATAAAGCCCAATAACCGTCTTTAACACAAAAAAATACCTTAAATACATCTGAGTGAGCTTAAAACACGCAAAGAAAAGGTAGATTGAGAGTGTGTCACTAAAATATAAGTAAACATTAATAAACTAGACTAGAAAGCAGAACGGGAAAAAGTTTGAAGACCTACATAATATGCACCAGAAACTTAGGTAACCAAATAATACCATTGGTTCAAGACGTAACGCTATTTCAAATCTTAAGACACAATACAAATCTCGAATCACCGGTCACAGGCGTGAAAAGAGAATTGGTTTAAAAGCAGTAGAGGTGTGACTGAATGCCACAATAGCATCAGCGCGGCTCAGGTCATAGGTGACGTAATTAAACCCTCAAGTGTGGCAAAGTGCAACAATGGGTGTTTGTTGGCGAAGTGTCGCGATGCTCATTAGATGGAGCGTGAGGACGTTAATGAGGGGCGATGGTATCGCCACCGCCCGTAGCGGTCGCATACTTTCACTTCTTAAGGGCAATGCTGACTCCCAGCGATGTGTGTTCACTTGACGCGATTGAGATCTTTGTCGGTAAAGCTTTAGACTAAACGGATTATCATAAAGAAGATTAGGTATAGTCCGTGAACAACAACTAATCCTATTATTTACAATTATGTACTTGTTACTCAAGTATCTACTGAAACCTAAACATTGCTGAATGCTGACGCAGTACCAAATATGTACCTGTAGTAAAAAGTAGTCCAGCGCACAAAATGTAACGTTATTATTAAAACAAAAACCATAATGTAATCATTGTTCTAGTTTAGAACAAACAAGTTGAATATTGTATTAGTATACAAAACAGTACAGCCCACACAATCCCGAATAATATTTCAGTGCCGCGTAGGCATTATGTCTAGGAGGCATTGACTCGAGTGACGCAGCGGCAGCGTGGAGGCTCTGCGTGTCATACGTGTTTGCTGTTGATACACTAATTAGTTGTTATTATCGTCTTTACTCAAGCCCAGCGTACCGTGTTTACAACGATACTCCTCTTTACTGCTAATGTTTCAATTATACTAAACTCCAGTAACTTTACACTGTACGAGTACCATGGAAGTTTCCCATCTAGTTTGAATATTCACAATTTTGACCTCATAAATAAAGCTTACAGCGAATCATGATAAACAAAACAATATTTCCCATAAAGGGCGTAGGGGAATCTGTTGTAATGGCACGATTTCATATCCATTGTGGCTTTAAGCCGCGTTCATGTTGAAAGACATGGATATCGGAAGTTCCGCTCTCCCGCCTGCGCTTGCACACCACAATACGTGAAATGCAAGTAGGTAGGTAACTAGGTAAAAGGTGAGTGATCTCGGAACGCGCCGAGCACGCCGCCCGGGCTAGACTTATCAACGCTTTCCCGGCTTTACACACAAAAACTTAATACAAACGCGTAATCGTTGATCTTGGACTAGTTTACACGCACGCGTTTCAGGGTAAAACACACTATAGTCGTGATACAATGAAGCGAGCAATTACATCACTGCGGTAGCAATGGTGTATAATTGGCTGCGTTCATCGACTACTCATTAAGCGTAAAATTATTCCCAGCCGCTGACACGGCAGGTGCTCTGTCTGGTTCTGTACCCGCACCATCGATGGGTAAATAGAGAAAAACAATCAACGGCCAACGTCGGTCATCCGCGGCAGTGCGAGACGTTCTTTATGCGCAAAAAATGGACAAGCGCGAATCGATCGCGTGGACAATATGCGCGTAGCTGCAGTTTACTGTTTTTGTTTTGTTTACATTATGGTGTCGTTTTTGTTGCTCTTATTGCCACTGTAACATGTTTTTCCCTAGTTAGATAATTTAATAGACGCTTGCTAAACAAACCTGAATATTTTTTTAAGTTGGCTACGATTTCGCGACGACTACTCAACCGCTACGAGGGGTACTTATTTCGTTCACCATCGAAAGAAACTCATAAATACCGTAAGACTACAAAAGACGTAAATAATTAAGAAGAAAATTTTATAATTCCCCTTTTGATCCCGCTGAACCCTAAAGCACATCTAAATATTACAGCATAATTGCCAGGGGATGTCTCGAATAAATTACTGAGGATTACTTACCCGACAGAAATGTTGCTTCTGCCTCAAGAACATAGAAATAACGACTGAGCATTATACTTGGATATGATTCTTATCGTCTTGGCCCACGTCTTCTCATTAGATCTTCAAAGATAGGCGACTATTATATTATATTTCTTAATACGCATGCTAAGCTTATGCTTGCAAAACACCGCCAATTCTAGTTATTTTGGTCCTTGAATACGTTTTGTGAGATTAAAATGGATATGTAAATGAAAGATCCTACGTATTTACATTACAATAAAAATTAGTCAATTATCTTAAGAGAATAAACAAAAGAACTTTACTTACAACTTTAACGAGTAGCTAATTAAATAAATAGACGTGTAGATATATAAAAATTCTCAACTATAATAGGTACTTCACACCTGTCATCTAACTAGTCCCATAAAATAGAGTCCATTGCCATTTATGTCCTCATGCTAAAACTATCGATAACTAACAAGTGACACCAGTACAAATCGGAATCCTACAAAGAATTAAAATATTAAGCAAATAGGTACATAGAATTATTAATATTACGAATAAGTTCATAACGTTTGCTGAGCGTGAAATCGAGTTGAATTTGTAATAATTATTCCAAGTCAGCATCTCATATTATTGTTAACGATTGCAAATTATTCTTGTCTGTACCAACACGAGTCTGAGTTGAGCATCGAGTCGAGCCAAACGTGATTTTCATCCTTACATCACACCGTGATAAATTGCCATCATCAGACTATACTGGGAACTGACCAACTGTGATGAATGCCTAATAACTAGGTGTAGTAGGTACAAGTCTGTATTTTCGACACTAGTGTTTAAACTTCATGGTTGCAGTACGTCTATTTATTTTTAACAGATGTATAACTCATGTTACATTCCGCAATCAACAAATTGTTCTTACGAGTTGTAAACATTCCTATGATGTAAGTTTTGTTTGGTAGAGTTCTTTCTTCCGATATTTTTTCGTTTACTTTAGGGTTGAGATTTGGGACTGGTGCTGAGATCAGACTTCAACCTATTTTCGACTTAGGTAATAGTTATATAGTTTAATTTTTACATAAGTAGAGCGATTTCTTCCACAATTCATAATTCGTATTGTCTTTTTACATTGTCACACTCCTTATCTATTACGAAACAAGAAATATTACACAGACGACATTAAAATTAGACGACATTAGAATTAAAACAGCGACATTAAAAAGACCTACCTACGTATTGTTCAAACATTTCTCAATTGGCCGCCGGCGAAGGCGTAAACACCAGATATGGCGCTCTCGTGAACAGTAATCTACATGTACCTACTACCGAGAGAAGGTACATGAGTAAATAATGTAACATTGTGTAAACAAAGATGAGGCGAATCCATCATTAGATACATATTTACTGAGATAAATATGTAACTTTTAGTAAGTACAACGTAATATTTCATTGTTTCAGAGCTGCGTATTATTTAGCGGGTTGACCGGGACTCCGGCTCTAAAAGCAGTCTGACACTCCCTCTCGCCTCGCCTAAGGGGAAAGAAGTCATTGACTATTTTTCCCTGTCAAAAAACAATATTTCATTGTGTTTAACTACTATGAGCCCTAACTTAACTTGAAACTAGTCGTGCCGCCTTGTCGAACACTTACAAGAATAACTTACTACACTTACGAGCCACTGATAGATATAAATAAATTACATCCAGTCTAAATATACCCACAAAATAATATTCCATTATTCCCAGATTAGGAACAAAGCAAGGAAAGTTAAAGCAATTATTGAGCAAATTCGAAATTGGCAGGCAAAAGGTAAACAGAGGCTGAGAGCTCTAACAACTTTTATGGCACTTGTGCGCCAGTTTCAAAACTAACTTCGATATCGAAACTGAACTTTATATACCATATCGAGACGGAGAGCTGCACGATATAGTGAAATACAGGCTTCCTACAGATACAAATAACAGAAATATTATTGGATTTTTCGCAAAGCAACGTCACGCCTTTTATCTAGTAAGTTCTCGGTAGTAGCACGTCTGTCATAAAAATGGCCATTATGAATAAAGTTCTATGTAGGTATCTGTGTGTGATCCACAAATGGTTGCTTCGTTCCAATCGCTCCGTTCCAAAACGCACCCACGACACAGGAAAAAATCCTAGTGTGTGCAACGTTTTTTAAAAAAGAAATTATACTTTTCTGTTAGTACAATTTTGGAAGATGCCTAGTGAATGACAATAGACTCATCCCGTTTTACATACACGTAACTATGTATTCAATAAAGAATTTAAGAACTAACTATATTCTTACAGGCCTTTTAATGTCGCGCCTATCACACGCGAACATTACAAATGTGGATAGACGTCAAGGGTTTTGAGTTGATATACCATTAAGTCCAACTCGTGTCCAAACTATTTGTTCGTCCGTTACCTTGACCTGTCCACGGCCTTGTCACTAATCGTGGTACAAGATATTATACTTCACAAACACATTAGTATTACATAACTCAAAAGGTTAAATAGAAAATTCCTGTCATATGTTAACGTATTTTAACTGAGAATAATGAATTACATAACACCACGTGTCCATTATCTAAGAGGCAAACATAATTAGGTGACTAATCAACCAAATATTCACCAGTTAAATACATGATCAAGTTATTCCATTAAGAAACGAATAACATAGTTTAGATTGAAAAACTATGTTATTCGTTTATTGTTTATCGTCCTAGATAGTTGAAAACGTATTTTCTAAAACTCCTTGACTTGATAATATAGCATCCGTGACCTCATCACTTAGGCACTACCTCGCTACTGACACCAGTCACTCAGTAGGTAATCGAAGAACGATTAGTTACTACAAAAACAAACACCTATAAAAATAATAAGTAGGTACGAACATAGATAAGGAAGTGCATTAACCTCTGCAGAAAAGACCTTGATCAAAAATCTACACGAGATTTATATACGTAACGTCCAATTAAAAAGATGCGGAAATACATCGGAGACGTGAGTATTGTGCACGATACAGATGTGTATCGAACGTGCACGTACAAATAACACAATATTTTCCTCGCGAACTACAGCAAATATTTTATTTTCACCAAACGATTCGTCATCTCCGTGCTACCGACGAACAATGTCAATATTTGCTCTGCTGAGTACGTCGCGAGTCGCAGCACCTAACAGTTTGCTAAAGAACCAACCTGAAAGGCGCCTCCGAGACACGGAGCCTCACCATTAAAACGCCCACCATACAACTTGTTTACTACATATCTGTCTCATATTTATCTACGAAAATCATTTAAGATCTCTACGACTACTACTACTACTGCTACTCTGGTTAAATTATCATATTTTTACAATCATTTATGACGGAAACTTACGCTGCACGCAGTTTGTGGTTAAATGTCTTTAATTATGCATAATAAATCATTTTTAGCTCAAATTAGACAGATATATTTATATGTATGAGGTATTTCGTAACGAGTACCTTAGTAGTATTTAGATAAAATTTATATTATGGTCGGCAGAACACGGGTATAACTACCACATCTGACCAGACCATAAACAATCGATTTAAGTGCCCTTGAAGGTACACGTTTTGTCCGTGAAACAAATGTTAAGTTTATTAGAAAATTCTCATGCGTTGCATTTGCAGTGGGGCTGATTTATGCGACATATATGCCGATACCGAGTGATGTTGGTTCATCGCACCGACGCCGCAACGACGACAGAATATTGTGCACAAGTAGGTACCAACGAGTAAGTACACCTACAAAATAACTTCACAGTTCGTTGATCTTTCGCGTGTTTTCTGTATAAATACGTACCCGGCTCAAGTGGGTATCTGTATTTATCCTAGAATAGGAAAAAATAGATGATTACTACCTATATGATATTTTCCCTACTTAACTCTACATTTGAACGTAAAGTAGGAGTAGGACCTCAGATGGGGCCCAATAGGGCTGATGCTTAATCCGGAGCTGCGGTCTACCTAGCGGGTTTACCGGGGCTCCGGCTTGACAAGCAGGAGAAGGAACGGGGTGGTTTTTAGTCAGTAAGAGTCTGACACTCCCTCTCGCTTTGCCCTGGCGAGAGAAGTCATTGGATGATTTTCCCCCCTGAAAAAAAAAAAAAAAAAAAAAGGAGTAGGACCTACCTACTTGAAAAAATATTGCCACAACTTAACATTGTTTACTTATCGTTACAACCACGACTTTCCAAGGGTAAGATGAAACAGGAAAAGCAATACCTATCAAAAGCTTTCTTTAGATGTTTGTTATGAAAAAAGAAAATTAAATCCACGTGGGCAGAACAATATCAGAGGTGCTTACATTACCCGTAAATAAAGAGTAGGTAGGTGCGTATGAAGCAAATCATATCCTATCGAAACTAGAACCTGTTGAACAAATGAGGACGGATGCAAGATTGAATCCGTTCTCAATGGCACTCACGCTTCCGCTTCTTATATGTACACAAGTGCTTTAGAAAAAGCATAGAAAAAGTCACAACTGTGCTGAACGCGTCCAATCCTATTACAGAAGCGGCCGACAGCCAAACTAGTTTTACAGTTACCATGAGACGATTCGATTCTGCAACGATACGTAGTCGAAGGTCGCGGGAACTCGAGCGGGACCAATTCGGAATTCGTTCTGCAAGTTCACTTCCGAGTCTGGACGCCCGTAGAGAATGTCCCAACACTAGACAACTCGTGTAGTCCAATTACTCGGATCTTTCGTTGCAGTTGACCCTAAGGATGTTTGGAACTATGACCCGTGGATTAGTTCACATCGGATGCAGTTCACCTTCTTAGCTTAGCTAGGTACTGGATGCAAAGTCTTGGGATCATCTTCAAAATAAGTCTCATTTAGTAGATTTCAAGAATCGGCCTTTTAAACCGGTATCTGACAATGCCCTCAGCCTATAGATACACATTTAATAAATAAGTAGAAAAACCAAAAGTGAAAGTAGAAGGGTATCAGGTGGAAAAGCCGGCTTGATGTTATGATACTTTAGATATTCCTAATGACTACAATCTGCAATGCTATCCCATGAGAATCGTAACACCTAAGGAATCTTATTATTTCAGCTGCGTATTTGTATTCGGAACATTTTCTCAGGGCTTATCGGAGCACGAAGACAGAACCTACACCTTCAGCATTCACTAAAAAGATAATTAGTGTCTACTCCCTAGCGTTCTTTGAAGGAAATTAATGAATTGCGTAACTAGAATACGGAGACTAAATATGCCAACATTCGACATTTCAACATAAAGTTTGTAGGTACAGGTATTATCAATATTATTTCAATACATAAACATGTAGATAACACGTAGGTAATCCGAATCTTAGGGACTAGATCTTAGGGACTAGGAAAATACAGTATCGCCTAATGGTAAGTTACCTATAAGCAAGTTCCTCTGCAACATCAAAGTGATTCGTCACAAATGCGTTGCAGACCATTGCGCTATACGATTTCATTTTCGGAAAGCCCAAAAAGATATACACATTGCAAACTAGGAAAGAATTAAATACTACTTCTTTCTCTATTCTGTACTGAAATTCATGATTATGGTAACTGGCAAGACATCATTTCAGTAACAAGAATCACCTACTAACGCGAGTGCGATGATAATGTTATTGGTGGAATAAATAAAATTTTACAACAGCCAGACGAACACTAACGAGCAAATGTTATCTTCTTATTAATATTTTATTCGCATTTACATACGGTTATTTAAGTTCTCACGTTTTATTGTTTTCATATGAGCTTATTATTTATTTCCAATACACTGGTCAACTGCTCGCAATTAAGCAACGTTGCTACTTTAATTTGGGTCCAAGGTAACTTTCATTGCTCTTGAATCTATTTGTGCGACATTTGCTTCAATAAAATATCGCGATGGAATTTAAAAAGTAAAAGATAACTCGTTCTACGGACGTATTATGTGACCAACTCGTTTCCGTTATAGTAAAAACAGAGATATTTATTATGTCCGATCAATAACATGATGTCCGACTTACCTCCGTTCGACAGAACACGTTCTAGCGTCCAAACACTTCCGTTTTAAACACACAACAACACTTTTGACACAGATCCGTTAATTAGTGCTTTCGATTACACGCATCACTAAAGTCCATCAACTGACAGATTGGCGGCTAGTTAGCAACACAATACGAACCAGACAATAGTGATTGATCAGACCACAATAATGTAACACACACTAAAATTGCTATTCACTGTGATATCCCAAACACTGAAAACACAAATAAAGAAATCACATGCCGCAGATGTTAAAAAATAATTAAAAACGTAAACGAAGTGCAAGACGTGAAATACGATTCGAATAATTTAAACGCGCGAAAAGCGCGGCGGAGGCAAAGCGGCCTGCGCGCACGACGCGCGTGCTTTGTCCGCATGTGCCGACAGCTGACTGAATCGCAATTCAAAACAACGCTGCAATTACAAGGCTGAAGCCTCCAATTTTTCGCTAACAACCTTTTTCACTATGCGCTATGCAATTTCTAGTTTTTCACTAAATTATACTTTTTACTGTTTTAAAGTATACAAAATACTGTTTTCAAAATGCTTAACACTACACAGTGTTAAATGTTAGACGCTCACACATATTTTTAAAAAAAAAATAAAATACTGTTAATTTTTCTAAAATACTGTTTACTTTCCTTCTCAGACCTAAATATACTTTATTTCTTGTAAAAAAAGTTGGCAACCCTATTTAAGCTATACCAAAATAGAAAATAGCATTTTTATCCATCCTAAACAAACAAGTATCAAATTATGCCGATAGATAAATAATCCTGAATTTATATCTTAAGATAAATTCACAACATTTACCAAGTTAAGATCATTATTTACATAAGCTAAAGGAAATGGGACTTCAGAATACTAAACACCAATAAATATTGGAAATTTCATAGCCACACTTCTACGCTGGTATTTACAAATGTGTGGAAATATAACAAAATAGGATATTGGCCACTGTATATTGTATCAGGCTGTCTCGTGTTTCGCAACGGACGCTAATGACATTGAATTTGCGATCTAGAATCGCTTCCTGTGTTTTGAATGCGACGAACCGGCCCGTGTACGCGGCCGGGATTGCGTACGGTAATGTATAATAAATTGTACAGATTCGCCTCTCTAGCTCCGCAACTAGATGTGATTTATGCACAGAACTGTGTCGAATTAACAATTACCGCCTTTATGGTAACGTTAACCGAACGCGACCGTTATTGTACTCTTACGTGGGATTTTAAACTGAGAAATAGTGTTATTAAGTTCAATATTTTACGTCGGATTGATTTAAAACAGCATTAGTATTGGCATCAGGTGTTTATATTACGTATTGCTATATTTGTTACAAATTACTACAAGTTTATTGTGTCGGAAGATCTAGGGATTCGAGTCTCTTAGCTTTTGATATTCTTATATAGATACTAGATTTAACTTTTAGGACTTAATTAATTTCCAGCGTTGTCTTAGCAGTTAACTTTGTAACGTTCCTTTGTTCACTCAGAAACTTATACGGATTCCCGTTTAGTTGACTTTCACCTCCTAATTATACCCATTCGTCGTTGTTACCTAGGTATATTCCAGCTTCGACTTTCACTAAGTAATCAACTTCATAAACGATGAAGGAGAAAAGCGGGGTACGGGTTACGCCTTTTATTAATGCGTATACAAGTATTTGCCAATGACCCTTTTGCTCTTTCAGCAAACAAACTTATATTACTGGTTCTTCAATACTAGTTAACGAGATAGCTTATTAAGTTCAATACTTTATACATTAAATGCTTTATATTCAAGGGATAAGTTTTAATGCTCCACTTAAAAAGAAAAAAAAGAACCTAAATAAATTAGATGTTACGTTTTGACTAAAGCTTTCGCACACAGACAACATAACAAGCTGATTATATGCCTTCAGATTTAAAAAAAATGCGCTGTTTAATCTAATTAATTAGTCATTAATGTAAAACACGTCTTTAACCACGTTTCGTACTCTTTTGTGTACGCGTCCAGAAAGGGTTACCCAAGGAGGTATACTGGGACCAACACAAAAATTACTTGGAAAATGTATCATTTTCATTTCTCATGGTTGATTTAATTACTGTATAGCTACTTAAGCAACTGTAATACTACTTGAAAAACCCAAATGTAACGTTAGATAAGAATATCAAAGCTAAGAGACTTCACACGGTTTTGGTTCTTAACAATAATAAATACGGAGTGCTATATTTTCTTATTTCCTTAACTATGGACAGATAAGGGGGAAAATATTAAGGTCTGTAGGAACAATAAGATATTAAAACGAATAGAATATGTCATATGTACTTTCAAATGCTTTATTTTAATAACTCCCAATTTTCCTAATTTCTTTATCGTAATTATTACATCTCAGATTTTTAGGCTTTCAGCACTGGCCTTAATATTTTCCGTGCTACAAAAATAGGATGATATAACAATTACTATTCAAAACATAAATTTATAAATCAGTCTTCATCAAAATAATACATTTGATAAAATTGATTTATGGAATGATACACTGATAGTGTAATTTAAACAGCTTAATCACAAAATTGGACTCCTAGCATAACTAATTATACATTTTTATGATTAGACAACAATTTTAAATTTTTAGACACATTTTGTTCATAGGCCAAACGACTATCCGATTACAATTTTCAATAATAATTAATACACATAGACACATAAACATTAACACAATTCCATTAAATATTCAGATAATACATTGAGAATGCACATAAGTGAAATAAGACATAGTCTACAAACTATTGCAAGATAAAATAAACTGCTGCAAAAATGCGTTAAATAAATACATTACAAGAATAATAATTAACTAGACGTACATTTTAATCAAACATCCTTTAAAAGTAAACATTACAAAACCAGGAACTTTTTTATTCCAATCACATTCACGAATTTCTTATTCAATTAAGATATTTGTATTTTTTTTCGATTGTGTAAGAGCCATGTCTAATTAAAATTAACTATAAATTATGCAATCAATGGCTCAAACATAGATTGATATCACGGTTTCTAATTCCTGAAAGGATAGACAGAGAGGGCTTAGTACGAGTTTGTTTTACGTGTAACGAGAACGCGTTCGGCACTCTTATTGGTTGGTTTATACGAGCCGGCCAATCAGAGCACCGTACGCACTCTCGTTACGATCTCGTTAAACATAAAGTAAACTCGTACTAAGGGTACAGGAGTGCTCAATCTTTTTTCAGAAGCAAACCATTCTTTAAGCTTGAACAACAAACATCTAATCTGCTATCACAAGCTATAGCTATGGACATGTGCCCTTAAGAAAATCTCACTTATTCAACCAAAAAATAGCTATACTTATAGTTAGGTATTTTACCAACTTTTCATTTATGTCTGACTAGCTACTTCCATGCGGTTTCACCTACTCTGCTCGGCTTCTATTCATAGTAGCGTGATGTTTTATAGCCTATAACTTTTCTAAACAAACTCTCCATATATTAGTTTAATACAATATAAAGCTTCATATATTAGTCTAGATATAAAGGTGAAGAGTTTGTTTGCTTTAACGCGCTAATCTCCAGATTACCGATCCAAATTGAATAATTATTTGTGTGCTGTATCCAACAGCTCAAAATGCATTATCATGCATTTATCGAGGAAGGATTTAGGCTATACCCATCACGCTATAGCTAATAGAAGCTGTGCAGAAGTGAAACCGCGCGATAGTAACTGATAATAATATAGGATTAAGTTTCTATTAGTCTAACCGACAGATAAATATACCTTAAGTAATAACAAATATGTCAAATAAATTAACAGCAACTTAATCACACATTTTTTAAAATTAAATCTGATTGATCATTAAAGAAACTGCTATATCATTGACTAACACATTGAAATTTTCAATTCCGTTTACAATGCAACTGTGTGATATAATACTTACTTGTATTTAAACAATTATGTCAGTCTTAAGCCCGTATTGTTGGTACCAGAAAGCAAATCTATGATTGTATTATAGGTACTTGTGATTTCCAATACATTTCGGCTAAACATGGACTATATTTTAGAACATACATTCATAATTGAACGTTCACATCAATACTTTAATTAATTTAATCGAAATAAAGTGACTTTTCCACTGTGTAACATAAGTATAGCGAATCTAGCAGATCTACTTAAGTATATAAGCTTTAGCTAAGCCATGGAACATTGCAACAGAAATTCTGAGTTTACTTAAAATAATTGATATTAAGATAGATCACTGTTTCAGTGTCAGAAATAGGAATTTACTTTATCTAACACATACTAGAATTCACCTTGTATTACCTACATCTGAAACTAACTCCTTAGAACATTATCTAAGTCACTATTATTGAATAACTCATAAATGAATACGAGACGTAAATTTTCTATCAAACAATCAACTGAATCAAGTATTCCAAAGCTTTAACAATAATATGGATGGAATGCAAAGAAAAATGCCAATAAGCAGTGGAATCAGACACATGAAACATTTAAACATTAATATTATTATAACTTTCGTGAGACATACTAAATTATTTATTATGTTATCGGCTTACTCACGTAACTATTTGACGAGGAACTCGACTAGTTTCAAGCCATGCTAGAGGCTCATATTCGACGCGGCTACTGTACGCAACTGCTACTGTAGCAGCGCGACAATCGCCGCGTCGCGGAATGCTGCTCATGAATATGAGCCTCTAGCATGGCTTGAAACTAGTTGAGTTCCTCGTCAAACAGTGACGTGAGTAAGCCGATAACATAATAATTAATTTTAAACATTAAATTCACATAGTAAATATACACATTGAGGTTATATTCAAATATTTAGGCACTAAAAGTTGAATTTTATACATAGTATACTGTATATAGGATAGAACTATTATAATATATTATAATACATCATTAGAGACATTAGGATCACAAACTTTGAAGGACATATAGGTAAAGGTAGTATAGATACCTATTATAAATAGTCAAAAAATTGCTTTCCTATATACATCCGACATTCATATTCCAAGAGTCCAGAAATACTAGAATTCCTCACTTTCAAATTACTTCAAAGGATTTTCGACTCTATTCCAATATAATACAGCTGAAATTCTATATGTAGCTTGTCATACTGGTTTCAGAACAAGTTGCTAAGCTTATGGAATATTCAATACTTAAGACAAAACAGGAATTTATTGCGCATAGGAATCCTTGTTTACTTTTCTAAAGAATTATTCGAGACTGCGATTGACGACCCATTTTCGATAGTGCTGCCATCTATGAATAGCAGATTGAAACACCAAGTGTTGTCACACATCACACATTACACAGCAATACGTGTATTTGTTTATATACTATCGAACAAACGTAGGTAACTGCGTGTCATCTGGTCGTGCAAGGCGCTAATTGAATTGTACATTAGTGATAAGCCAATAATAGATTCAACAATCAATTGACGTGTTCAAGTACTCCAAGTGATATAATACCAAGTGACATCTCATACACGGTTTACACGATATGACATCATAACTTGTTTCATAGTAATTTATCTAATACGCAAAATACAGACTAAAATTATTGAGAATTTTTCAAAACTGAATTGAACTTTTACTCAAGTTGAATATTTAAGGGTTTATACTCAACCAGTAAGTCCAGTATAGATCAAAAATAGAATGTAAAACTGCTAAACACATACTAATAACTTGCAGTCACGTTTATTCGACAGTTCATTGACACAATTATACTATTATACATAGTGCTTTAAAACACTGCCGAAAACTTTAAAGAAAAATGTGTGTATACTCATTTTGCTGTGAAACTTTGTGTTGCATATAAAGAAATACCATTATTGTCTGTGTTCCATTCTCAAAAACTTCAAACCAAAGTTGCTTTCAGTAATACAATCACCCTAATATTGCCTATAAAATTATTATCTAAAGAAAATAAAAGTATCTAATTAAATACTCAATATAAGCGTGCATAAAATATAACATATACATCGTGTACAAAAATAAGTTTTTTAGATAACATTAAAACAAATTGTAACAATATTTTGGTATGTAAGTGAACACGCTACTTTTTACTTGGCGATTTGGCAACTATAGCAATGCTGTATTGCTTTTTGACGACCGTACAACGTAACAAGGTATAGAGCTCGTAAAACTCTTAGCTCAAACTGAAATAGCAAGCTTTCAAAATTAGTGCTATCGACTCATGATGTAATCTATACCTAATTGCCATGATTCATGCACACATACACATTATTCCTCCAAGAGGTCGACTTCATCTTAAAATAAAACATTTCGCCAAAACAAATACTTAGGTCATTAGTAAAAGTAGCGTGTCTTCCCACAACTCACACATGACTCACAGAAGCGGTCATTTAAATCCAATAACAAAATCGATAAATACATTAGTGTTCAACACGTCGACCGTATTATATCAATTAATATTCATACCGGTTACACCGAATTTAATAGGATCCATTCCAACATTAATTAAACCGTTTACCTTATGGCCTAAATATTCTTCTTCGTACACACCGTTGCAATCTCCATTCGAGTATACTTTATTCGCTTTTCTGCTTTCAGCCTCTTCTATACAATCTAGTAGATGTTCAAAGAAGTTTGGGAAGTTATCGTAGCTTGGGTACACGTTGATGTCAATGACCGCGTGTCCACCAGTCACATTGTCAATAACTACATCAAACCCAGCTAAAAGCAAGCCTATCCTCTTCCTTAATATCCTTATGATAGTTTTAATTTTGTCCTCGTTCAGCGTCATTGTAATATCGGCCTTATCGTGAGGGTCTAAGATTGAAAGTGTGGATTGACTATCTGCTTTACAAACCTCTCCCGTACTATAATATATTGGTTCTAGATCTTCTGACGCGTAGAAGTTCTTTAGACTAGGTCGCTCGCAAATGTGGTACCTGGAATCATAAATATTCATATTAACATTTATAATGAACTAGCTTCCGCCAGCAGCCTCGCTGTTCCGTTGGATAAAAAGGCCTATGTGTTACTCCAAAACATAGTCCACCTCTGTTCCAAATGTCATCTTGTTGCATTAAGCCGTTTTGACGTGAAACAAACATACATACAAACTTTCATATTTATAATATTAGTGAAATTTAATCATAGTATGCGTAACTATATTGTTTACTTATAATACAAATAAACGTGGCGTGCATGTATTGTTTTATATTTATGAAATCAGGTGCAATCATCTTTAATAATACACATGACACACAAGATATGGCGAATGTAAGGTGTTTGTATACATTAACCTTGCAAGGTTAAATATAAATATTTAGAATATGGAAATTTTACGGTTAAAGTTAATATTTATTTATTTATCGCAGTTGCAAGGCCAAATACTCAAATACGACCCCCAACTGGAGTTTTTTGGGTTTTCCTTTTTACAAATCTGTGCCGAATAGGTATTTAAAAAACCCATGTTTCTACACATATATCCTCATAACTGGGACTGGCAAGTCTCGTACCATAACTACTTAGCAACATAGGTACTTATGATATGTCCCAGTCATTTCCTTAGCAGAAAATAAGTACTAAAAATATACCAACCTATCTCCTATTAGAAAAACTTTATGTAATACTGCATTATGGTTGACAAAGTTTTGTACAACACAGGGCGGCTTGCATACATGCAACCCTTTCTCATTGAATATCACAATCATTTCGTGGGCCGACTTAGATCCATGAGCTATGGTCGGCTTACAGATGACCGGGAACTTGACACCTCTTTGTCTCATGATCTCTATGTTCATTTCTATGTTAGCTGTGGTAAACTCTGCGAATGACGGTGTGAATATTCCTTGTTTACGAAACGATGGCTCATCTTGTAGGATTGTGTAGTAGCCGTACCTGAAATGTTTTAAGAATTATTTTAGTTGTATGATTCGATGTATGAATGTAGAGGAAGCTAAAATGGAATATTTAAGATCATAGTCGGTCTCTCCCTATGAGACAAACTGCACTTATTAAAAAATACAGTTTATAATAAGTGAAAAAGTACAGTCTATCAACATATTCTTTCATCCTATGTTATGTAAAAAAAAGTTATGTGTAAATAAATAGGATACAAAGAGATAGGTTCTTTTTCAGCTCATTCAAGACTGAATGATTGGTTTATTCGAGCCGGCCAATCAGAGCGTCGGCTCGAATAAACCAACCAATCAAAGTCGCTCTCGTTTCGATTACTTTAAACGTAAAGCAAACTCGTACTAAGGGTACAGATCCATATAAGAATACTTGACTAACATTTCGCTAAGTAGGTAAATAAAGTAGGTAGATTATTAACAGCCTCACGATTCCTATGTAAATTATCTTTTATCACGATAACATACATTGTATGTAGGGAGATAAAGACACTGTAAACATTTGTAATTTCAGAGGCAATAAAACGCAATTTTCTTGCAGTCAATGACTTCTTTCTTTGTTTTCTTAAGTCATTATCAAGGGATCTTAGGTCAAGACATCAATTAACACTAATCACTGCACTCGTAATTATTCTGTAGTCTATACATATAATAAAATCGTAGAAAAGTGCTGTCTGTACATTGAAAATAAAAATAAAAAAAATAGCAGGGGTTATTGTTATGTCGATGTCGAACCCAAAAATGTAATTAACTTTTTTTTTGTCTGTTTGTCTGTTTGTCTGTTTGTCTGTTTGTCTGTTTGTCTGTTCGTCTGTGCGCGCTAATCTCAGAAACGGCTGATCCGAGTTGGATGCGGTTTTCACGAATATATTGTGGGATGCTTAAATTTACATTTAGTGTTTGTTTCATGTCAATCGGTTCATAAATAAAAAAGTTATGTCAAATTAAAGAATCACGTCGAACATTCTATGCTTATACCATTAATCTCCGCAACTATTTGACGGATTTGGTTGAAATTTGGTACAGATATAGTTTAGAACCTTAGAAAGGACATAGATATATTTTTATTTCAAAAATCATAAAATAAAAATAAGAAATAAATTATTTATAAATAATTCTATGTCGATCGTTACACGACTTCGGTTCATGTTATTGTTTTAATTCATCGAAAAAAAGTAAATAAATAGTAAAAATGTATGAAAAAAATAATATCAATATAATAAAACATTTAGTACAAAGAAAATGCTCTAACGGAGTATAGATAATTCTATGTCGATCGTTACACGACTTCGGTTCATGTTATTGTTTTAATTCATCGAAAAAAAGTAAATAGTAAAAAGGTATGAAAAAAATAATATCAATATAATTAAACTTTTAGTAAAAAGAAAATGCCCGAACGGAGTATAAATAAATAATCCAAGTTGTCTTTATCCTCGATAGATGGCGTTGGGATCGAAATAGATCGCGCTATGGTTTCGTTACATTCATTTGGTTGGGTATCGGCCGAGCGCTTCGGTACTATCGTAGAAAAAGTGTATTATCAGTCGTATGATTATTTGTCTGTAGTGGTCCTGCTGTTTCGTATATTCTAAATTGGTTTCGTTGTATTTGTCAATTAATAAGTTTATTTGTTGGGTTTTCCTGGTTTTTTGGTTAAACTATTTAACGTAGGTTTAGTTTGATATCGATTATTAGTAGTTACTGTAGTTAGTTTTTTTAATAAAATTGTAAGTCTAATTTATAAATTAATTAGATTAGATTTAAGTCGTTTCTTTTAAATTATTTAGTTTAAGCTTGGTTATTATAGCATAGAGGATAGGTTGTAATATAGTTTCTTTTTTAATTGTTATAAATTCGTAATTCGTAGCTTTCTTTAGTTTTAAGTTAGTTTAAGTCCGTTTTTAAACTATTTTTTCAATGCCCTAAGTGAGTATACATCTATTAAATTCAAACGCAGAGCTCATTATGTTGATTTTTGAAGAGTTCCCTGGAATATCTTCCACATCTCATTTTTGAAGAGATCCCGCGAAATCGGGAACTATGTGGTTAAAACCAAAAATTTGCCGGAAGTCACTATTCCACGCGAACGAAGTCGCGGGCAAAAGCTAGTCTGTAATAAAGGAGATAAAATGTACTTTATGTGTAAGAGATAGGGATTATAATTCAGGTCACAGATAGGCCAAATGTCAAACTTCATTCAGCAAGTTTATGGGCATAAGCCCACAATGGATAGCTATAAAATGGAAAGCCATTCACAGCAATTGCAATTTATAAAAAAAGTAGGTAGATTTGTATGAGTGAGTGCCAAATAGTTATTAGGATCCGACTGCCTCATTTTCAAAATGCTTGGCGTATCGGTGTAATACATTTTTGCCGCTTATAGCAAAGAACTCATAGCGTAACTGGTGAAATATTGGTAACATTTCACATAAGCACCTCCATCTGCCACTCACAGGAAAAATGATAAGGATAACAATACTATTCCATATAAAATCATACATACCTATTAAGCAATATCCTCACATTATCCAACGGATCGATTACTGTTATATTCGGATGATTTGACAGGTACTGTTCCACTCGACTAATGGTTATTGATGCCTGATAACAGAACATTTACAAAGCAATTAATGATGAAAGTCCATTATTGTAATAGCTATACAGCATTTTGCTCTTAATTACTGATTGGAAATGTTGATATACATATCTTAATTATAGTAAAAGCATGGAGCTTGGCATTGTGCCTGATATGTATCGCTTAACTCTCATGAACATGGGTCTCATAACATAACTGATGAAGTGGATGCTACATTGTAGTATGTACTTCTGCCTCTGCCCACCACTTCGGGAAATAAATGAAGTGATGTTATGCATGTAAATTGTAACATACAATTGAATCTGTTCAACAAAATGTAATAAATAACATCTTTGGCATTTTTCCAAATAGGTTGAGGACAGACTTAAGTTTTCCCTTATACATATATTTTATGAGAAGGCAATAAACCTACTTAAGTAACTATAAAATTAATCTTACTGCCATAGTCAGAGTCATTTAATAGTTACTAAACCTAGTCCTTAACAATTGTTTTTGATACAAAATTGTTACTAAAGAATGGTGTGAGCAGTGCCGGCGTTAGGGGGGGGCGAGATGGGCCGATGGCCCAGGGCGACAAAGTCTAGGCGCCAATAAAATGAAAAACTACTACTAACACTTGATATTGCTTCCCTCAAGTGGGCGCCACAATATTTTCGCCCAGGGTGTCAGTGGCCCCTACGCCGGCACTGGGTGTGAGTGTAGCTATTATGGCCAAAAGAAGCTAATGTCTAACTAATTATGTTGCTGCAATCTCAAGTAACACATGCTTATGCTTATAAAAATATGTCAAATTATCCATCAGTTACATGAACAAAAACTTAATCACACATTGAAACAAGCACTTACTGCACTTATTCCAAAACAATCTATAAAGTAAGACTCTACTAATTACTGGCATTTGTAGTAATTATAGTAATTCATCTTCATTATGATTTAAGATGGCTCAATTACCCATCAATACAAACTCCACAATAATAAAAAAAAACAAATCAGGAAAATTATCTCAATTAGGTACTTTTTTGTTCTTACTAAGCTGTTAATTTCGTTTTTATATTCCACTCACTCAAGTGTGACCAGTTTATTGAGTAAGTCTTTTTACTGACCCCGCAGAGCAAGGACACTAGTTCCTATTAAAAAAAAACAATAAAGGACAAATGACCATGAAACAAATTCGTGTTTTAAAGGTGATAAGAACTAGCTCAGTGACACTATATCACCATTTAACATCCTGCTAAAATAAGGCATTCCATTGATAATATAATTTAATGTAAATATGCATAGATAAGTGATTAAATAAAGGACAAAATCTATAGCTTTTCGAATACTCATTTGAGTCAATAATAGTGAGTCATCTTCAAGTTATTTTAGAGATTTACTTTATAGGTAGCACACCATTACAGAGATGATATCATCACAGTATTGATCTTGGCTTTATATTATTTTTGGAAATAGGTAAAACTTAGTGATTATCAAATCTAATTTATTTTTCTAAATATTTATGGTACATAAATAGATTTTGACAAAAATATTAATTGCATAAATAGATTTTGGCGAAGCTCAGAAAATAGTGAAAACGAAATATGTTTAAAATTAATATTAATATTAAAAAAAAAGTTACCTTTGGGTCCCCATAATCAGCAGCAGCAATGACATCAGTTAATTTGTGAAGGAACACATTGATTGGTCCCTGTTCCTCTAAGGATTTATCCAAATCCAACTGTAAATAATAATTTAATCCTTTAAAAAATCAATTAAAAACTTTAAATAGCAGGTTTTATTAAAAATGTAGTTTCTATCTCTAATAAAAAATATTCCAAGAAATAAGTTTTATTCCACTCATGTTCTTAACAGCACTTATAGTTTAATTATTGAAAATTATGCTGTTGTAATGACCAAGTCTTACTAATCACTTAATTTAATACAAGCATTACTCACTCTTACTAAATTGTATCCATGAGAAGTACACGCCTTTATAAATTCCTTCCAGTTATGTTTCTGACTTTTTTTATCAGACATCCATAAACCAATGGTTTTATTCTGCGGCTCACAACTATCCATCGTAATAAAATTGTGGAAAAAGCTAAACTTTACAGTATTTTTCTAAATTAAAAACTAAACTATTTGCTGCTGTGATGCTTTGTAAATAAATAACTGAATTGCAACTCAATGGAGAAACACTGAATTTAAAAACAATTTGAAATTAAATACAAGGTAAACCATGTTACTTATTTAATGCTAAACTCTAAACGACAAAATTACAAAAACAATAATAACACGGTGCTAAACGCGGCGCGATCGACCAAATGTCAAATTATTTGATGAGGAAGTAAGTAACTAGTGTTGTGCTAGTGATTTTCTTAATTCACTCATAAACAAAAGGAAATTGATTGCATGTTCACCAATATGAAATCAACCAAATTAAAAGCTATACCTTTATGATTTAAAAAAACAAGTTTATTATTATTAAGTAAATAATATTGGTTCACCTGAAGTAAATAATTGTTTTTTTGGACTAGCAAAGTTCATGATGCGCACTGCTTGTCTTTTATCGTTTAATACGTAGTACATTCTCCACACAAAAGTGACAACTTTACATAAAACTATGAGTGGAACATTTCAGTTCTCAATTTCATCTCTGTTATTCGTTTAAAGGTGATTGATTTAATGTTTTGTATTATTACGTCCCTATCTTTGTCTTTGGTTTTGCTCTTTTCAATTTATCTTCCTTGACAGAAGATAAACGTCAAACGGTCAAATAATCAAATAGCTACAAGTGCTAAATGGCATGGTTATAGTTTAATATTTGCATTATTTTGTTACTTTGGTGTATCAAACCCTGTAAAATTATACAACTTTTAAACTCTCAATTTGTTTTGAAAAGGAAAGCTCGGAACAGGGTATTGCTGACTCCCCAGTAATATAATAAATACAACAAAAATGTCTGAGGATAATGTAGTAAATGTAAAACACCGTATGTTAGAATTATTTTCTGATATGGATGAAGCTGATATTGAAACGATTGAACAATGGATAAGTAATCAATCATACAGAAAGGGTAAGTACTTTGCCTACAGCAGGAATAAGAATACCCACAGGAAATCAATATAATTAAATTTGATGGTTATGTCTTATTTTTTTTGCAGATTTGGAACGTTTAAAAGCATTGAAAAGTTCACAGAAAACACTCGTAAAAATAGCGAACTCTATTAAGAAAATTGTGCCATTTGAAGCAGAGATGCCATCAGAAGTAATAAAACCACCAACAGTTGGAAATCAAACAGATTGCAATGAAACTAACACATGCCATGTGGATGAATTCTTATATGATGATAACGAAGTCGAAAAACTTATTAAAAAAGGGAAACTGAAAAAATACTATTGTACAAATTGTAACCATCGGGATGTCCAAGTAATTAGATTTTAATTTATATCTTTAAAATAATTCTACTAAGCAAATGGAAATGAAACTAATAACAAATCCACTCTGTGTTTCAGGAACTGATATACATTTCACATTCAATGTCCTGTCAAGCTCTACAATACATATTCAAAGTTCTGCTTCCAAGTGATTTAGAAGAAAAACAAATTTTGGATGTTGGTTCTAGATTAGGTGCAGTTTTATATGGTGTAAGTACCAATACTACATATTATTATTCTTATTGGTTCTTTACTTATACCTATAAGATGATAAATATTTTAAAACTTATTTATTCTTTTGCAGGCTTACTATTTATCAAATGTGGGAACTATCATTGGTGTAGAAATGAATCAGGAATGTTGTGATGTACAAAGGAGAATCATTGAACAGCATTCAATGGATACTAACAGAATAAGAGTAGTTCACTCGGATGTAATGGAAAGGAGTGATCTTGTAACAAACTCTAATATTATTGTAATCAATATATTAGAATTCTTTGTTGATAATGAAAAACATAAAGAAATGTGGTATTTCTTCAGAAAATATATTAAGAAAGGAAGTTATCTTGTTTGCAACAGAAGTATGACTGACACATTTGTAAATTTAGATATATTTGAAGAATTCATGAATTGGTTAAGTGTTTGTAAACCACATCAAATAGAAAATGAAATACTTTTTGATATTGAGGATTATAATGATTTGTACTTGTACACTGTTAATTAAATAATATGTAACAGATTCTGGTTTTATTTAAAAAGGCAAGTGTGAGGTGTGTATTTATTTTGCTGAATTATAGTTTATTTAGTACTTACTACTTAAAAACTCAAATATCAAAACAGCATGCATTATTCAGTTAGCTAAAACTTTTCGATTTTGATCTGATTAGTGATTATGATTTTAAAAAACCAGCATCCCAGGTTTTTAAAACATTGTATTATTTTAATCTTTTTAAGTCCATTATTTTTGTAAGGGGATGGAAATCCTCATGGACTTCCACGACCACGGTACCGGACTACTTACCGGCTAAAACTACCGGTTCCTGCTTCGCTTATGGCCGTGATCTGGGTCCTTGCGGATTTACCGCACCCGACCGGCCTTGACCTACCGCTATATTTGCGACAGGTCCTGCCATGTAGCAGCCTTTGAAGGCTTGTTGGAAAAGATCACAAGCAGGAGCTTGTGATCTTTCTAAGTCCATAATTACTTCTTTGCCCAAGATTTCATTCGATAGAATGACATCTTATTTTTACGAATAGTTATTTATATGAAATATTTATTAATTTTTATTTATCAAACGTACTATTTTTCCGTACTAATCAACTAATTTGTCACATACCTATTAGTGTTGTAGCACCTCACTAGTGGCAAGATTAAAACCAAGATGGCGTGCAAAAGATTAAAAAAAATACACATCTGTCTGAGTTGATTTAATTTTTTGTTACGTTTTTGAGAAGTTTATCTAAACGTAATGTAAATTGAATAGCAATCAAACGTTATATTTAGTTTATGTGTTTAATTTCAATCTACAACAATGTGGCACGAAGCAAGGAAACAAGAACGGATGATCCGGGGAATGATTGTTGACTATCGTCGAAGGGCGGAGCGCCGAAAGGATTTTTACGAAAAGATTGTGAGCCAATCGTTTGTTTACCTGTATATTATTACTCTTTAATAATATATAAATAATACCACCTTTGATGGGATGGTAGTGATTACAAAAGAACAATGCGAATTTCTCAACTTATTTTCAGAAAGCGGAACCTACACAATTTTTACAACTTCACGGGCGACCATGCAAAATACATTTAGATCCAGCTATTGCAGCAGCTGGCGAGGGCCCTGCTATAATGTTAGTATTAAAAACTTCTACACAACCACAAAACCTTGAAATTTGACACACCTACAAATCCTATTCTGTAATCTTATTGTCAGTAAAATCTGACAAGAATAAATAATTAGTGATACCAACATGAATTGTATTTGATTGTTATCTTAAGATAATAAATAAATGTTGATATTGTAATGTTGTACTGCAACAAATATCTCAAATACTTTTCTTACTTAGGATGCCTTGGCAAGGAGATACCAACAACATGATAGACCGTTTCGATGTTCGAGCCCACTTGGATTACATACCAGATGTGAGGTACCCAGAAATACCTCCAGAAGAGCTGAGTCCAGAAGAAAGGCAGTGCAACTATGAAAGATACAGGATTCTGGCACAAAATGTATTTTTGGGAATAAGTAAGATCCAATAGTTATTTTTTACAACTTTTAAAATAATTCAATAATCAAGAATCTTTAAAATTTGGTATACAACAATAGTGTTCTGGAAAATTAACAGTTTATTCTACTTTTAGGTGAAGACAAGTTTCTCCAGCAGTTAGCAATTGAGGAGCAATTTGGAGTAACAATAGAAGAGAAAGAGCAACAAAAAGAAAAACTACATGAAAAGAAAGGAACTGGTGCTGCTATAGGATACAATTATAATGATCCAGGAGCACAACCGTCTGGTTCTAACGGTAGATTCAGCTTTACTGTTATACCTCAATGTGCTGTGATGCTTTGACGGCTACTTATGTCTGGTCACGGGGTAGTATATTCTACAGACTTTTCTGGGTATTCTTATGGCATGCAGTATTAATTACAGGACCAGACACTAAAAAAGTGGAACAGAAAGATTCGGATGATGATTCGGATCTGGAAATCATTGATGTCGACTTGAGCATTGATGTGAACAAGATGGAGGCTTCACAGGTGAGTTCATTTACTAAGTTTTTAATATTCTTCACACTACAATATTATACTGAAGCATACCTAAATACTTATACAATTATTGTTTGTCCCGCTCATTGTTTGCAAAGACTTTTATTGTCAGATGCTCTTATAGTTACAGCTATTATGTATTCTCGAAGTAACTCCTAGGTCATTATTTGTAATTATGTGCATACCATTAACTGTGTTACTAAAGGAATTATAGCTTGATAACCAACCACTGCTAATGTATAGTTAGAATGTTATCAAAGGAATAACTGCAATGTTATGCAACAGTTTAAAATGTCAATTGTATTACAGTCTTTCACATATTAATGTTTTGTAGGTATATTAACAATTTTTGTTTTGTATGACCCACTTTTTTGTGTTTCTATTGAATGACCTATTTGGCACAGAAATGTTGTGACTGCATTGATTTTCTGCATGACCTATATTCGTGTTTCGTTAATTACTTTATGCATGTACCTACTGTATTCAAAGAACTTTGGTAAAGTTAAAATTACTCTTGCATATTTTCAGTAAATGTTTGTTTGAAGTGAACATACTTTTGTCATTTATAATGATTTGTTTGATAGCTTCTACTTACGCAAAAATGTAGTTGACTATGTCTGTACTCTTGCTCATGCTACATTTTGCCGAGTACAGGCACACGAGCTGAACGGCGTGGGACCGCAATTCGGCATGGCTGGTTGCGATCTCTTCTCCTTCCTGACCGGCGATGCTGATGATGCAGAACATCAGAAGCAGCTGCTAAGGGAAGAAAAGGAAAAGGCTATGTTTTCTGGGAGAAAGAGTAGGAGAGAGCGACGGGCGCATCGGTGAGACATTTTGGTCCATTTCTTATTAGAGTTTAAAATGAGTTTTGTAGTAAACCTGTACAATAGTTTCAAATCTATGCAGTAAATGCTTATGATTGAATAAAGATGAAGACCACAGGCAATAAAATAAATAAAATGTCATTATTAATAAACATCAAGTATAGTGATATGCCATTATAGTCTTAAGTCTTCTTTGTTTTGATATTAAAATATAATAAATAACAATTCCAATTCCAATTTCATGCTGTCGCAAGAAGTTATACTATTGAGGCACGCAAGTAAGGTCGTCTCCTTATTATTAAGTTGCGAGTCGGCGTGTTCTGGAATAATAACGCTTATTTTGCAGCGATAAGAAGCTTGCTACAAGGGTGGTGAGTCCTCCTAGTTACGCTGCTCCGTCGTCAATGCCGGCGCGGTCGCCGAGCCGATCACCTAGTCGCAGCCCCTCGCCAGATACGGGCGAGAATATACAGTTCATCACGTCTTTCGGTGGAGAGGAGGAAGAGAAACCACGTAAGTTACCTCTTAAATCTCCTCACGCTATTCCTTCCGTTGTAGCTCATACCTTCTTAGCTTATAGTTTGATTGCATTAGAATCTTGTTATACCCTGATAAGTGATGATTTGCTGAGCATCTTTTTTATCGTTTTACAGCAACCAAACCACTGTATGCAGACAAAGTAAAGCAGAATTTGAAGATGTTATATGCTGATGTAGCACGCAAACCTCGTCGCAGGTATGAGTCATGCCTTTATCTATCTTATAGAATTTTCTTTGAATATAAAATATCACAAATATTACAGAAATTAATTCACTAATTCTTTTAGGCCTTCACCACCAACCAGCCGTCGTCGACCGATAGGCCCTAGAGGACCCAACTCACGTTCAAGATCGTTCTCGCGATCCCGCTCGCGTTCAAGGTCACGTTCGAGGTCGCGTTCTTGGAGGAAATCTCGTTCCAAGTCTCGCTCATCCCGATCCCGCTCGGTGACCTCCAGGTCAAGGTCTCGCTCCTACAGCTCGTACAGACGAACTCGCTCGAGATCAAGGTCACGTAATCGTAGAAACAGATATTCTCGAAGCCCGGCAAAGTTTGTATTCACACCTATTACTGTCTATTCTAGTTCGCTTGTATTTGGGTTTAAACTAAATTGTCTTTGTATTTTCCAGTCAAGCTAGTGGTTATGCCAAGCGTAATAACTCCAGGTCGATGTCGTTTGAAAGGTAAGCTTGTTTTGAAGTTTATTATATTTGATTGGTGAGGTGAGTCAGACAAAGTGAAGGAGTCGTTGTTGGAAATGGTAATTTGACACTTTTCTACGTAAAATGATGTAGAGGTTTTGAGTGAATGTCGGTGTTGTGTTGCAGTAGCGATAAGAATGCGCAGAGCAAGCCGGCCGTGCCGCGGTACTACGGGCGCCGCAAGGAGGACCAGTCGTCGAGTGAACTGTCCATAGACTCCGACTCTAGCGAATCCGACGAGGACGCGAAAAACAAGTGAGTTTATTTTATTTTGCCAGGTGTACTTAAGCTACGCTATTACGCTACTACAATATTTATTTATTTGTTGTTTCTATTTCTAGAATATTACATATAGTATAATATTTTGCAACAAAATTAACGCAATCAATGTTCACATTTCAGAATGGCGGTGGGCAATAAATCCAATACAAACCAGAATCAGTTACGATTATCTGGATCCAGCTCCAAAGTCAGTAAGAATCATTTGCTTTTATATATTTGTTCTGCTTTCATTTTAGCACCTTACGACGTTACTGGCCAGTAGTTTATTCAACAGCAGATTTCGCTTATTTACTACAATCTGACAGTTTGTGACGAAACCTGCTAAACTCCTGGTTGTACGTTTATGTGTCCCCATGGCATTCTCGCTCGAATTGTTTGAGATGACTGTTGCTTGTGTATCATCCTATTGTGTTACCCGCAGTGTCTTAAGTGTATATTACTTCCTTTATTGTCGCGCAGAAGTATCTCAAGGAGCTTCATTCTTTAACTTTCTAAAAATACCTATGGACAACAATATCTTTTGGCAACTAAAGTTATTATCCTTAGTAAATCCTACGTGACCTTTTTTATTATTTCGACATCACAAACGGATTTCCGAAAATGTAACAAATTGGTGACGCCAAGGGTTTGGGGTAAAGTATTTCTCATCGTCCAAAGTTGCTTTACACTTCAATTTCAGGGTTTATCCAACAAAATTGTGATGGGATGGTCCAGCAACATTTTTACGAGAATCTTTCTCAGTAAAGAGTAGATTCTCCCAATTTTGTACATATAATTAATATGAATATATTTGCAGGGTCCGTCGCGTGAAACGCTATCACTGAAAGAAAAACTCAAGAGGAAAATGCAGGCACAGTTATCAAGGCAGCGTGAGTTTTATAAACTAAGACAGTACAAGAAATACAAATTATACTAATAAAAAAAATGTTTCGTGATATAATATAGCCATTTACATGAATGTGACGTTTGGATTTATACAGTTCGCGCAGACAAGCGGGCTGAAGCCGAGCGCCAGGAACGTGAGAGCCGGCGGCAGGCTCGGAGGGACGAAGAGATGAGAGAACTGGCCATCAAACTTAGACGCAAGTCTGTATTCAGTGACAAACCAAACTAATTAAGAGAAACACGTGGATTCTTATTCTTATTTCATATTCATAAATGAGATCTGCTTGGTTGGTGGCACCTTTCTGTAAAATGTAGTTGTTCTATAGTTATATTTTTTACAGGCAGCGTGAAATGCGGCACCAACAGAACAGAAGATCAAGTGAAGACGACTCTGATAGAAGTCGTAGTGGATCATCTTCTAGGTATGTATATTAAAACCACATTACCTGCGAGAAAGTCAATATTTGTGAAGGCATTGCAATAATGATTTTTAATTTGTTCCTTTTTTGCAGAGAATCACTCTCTAACGGCAAGAAACGAGAGGATAAAAGCAAATCGCGCAGCGCTTCACCACCCGCTCGTATTCCAGTGTGGGAGACTAACCGAGATTTCGCATCAACGTCACAAAGACCCAGGTCTGATTACAGCATGAACAGGCCTCGAGAATATGGAGAGAACTCGTACTATTCAGACAGGCGGCGGTATCACGACCAAGAGAGTAAAGACGATAGGAGAAATGATGAAGATAGGTCCCAATATTATTCGAATAGATACGATAAGTACCAGAATCGCGAACAAGGGCAGGGACGGTATGACAGCTACAATCGGTATGATAACCAGAGTTATGAAGGCAGATGGAAAGAGGATGGTTACAATACGGGGCGGAGGAGGCCTTATGGGCACAGAGGAGGCTACAGAGGGCACGGGTTTAGGCACAACGACCACCATAGCAGTAGTCCCTCTCAAGACCATGATAGAGACACTAGCGAAGGGTACTCCAAAAACAAAGTGAAACTTGTAGATTATTAGATAGGGAAGTTAATGCCAAAATAGGTGAAATCTATGTAGTTATTGAAATGTTAGTTGTGTAGGATTGTTTGTGTAGAATTTTACTTTCAACATATCGTAGGACTTAAGTTTGGATGTTTTATTGTGCGGTTTTATTTTCTCTTAATTTTTTTTTTACATCGAAATTCACTAGTCTTTTTTTCACACCTCACAGCGTTGTAAATTAAAATTTTATTTATTACTTTTTAATATTCTCAAGTGTTGTTGTCTGTACCGAATTTAAATTTTTCATATTGTATCATACGTTTATATTTTATTATCTGTCTTTTACGTGTAGCTGTTCTTATTTGTAAATTAAATGTAATAAAACGATGTATTAAACTATTCTATCTTTATATTATTTACCTTTTTACTATCGGGATATTCAGATGTGGTGCGATTCGTAGTTAAAATTATACACTAAAGTAAGACAAAGGAATTTAGGATTACAGAAATAGCTAAAATATGTTCTAATAATAAATACTTCATAAACAGTTTATTGGTTCTTTTTTATAAAAAAAATATTATGATACTCTCTTCACAAATTGAACTTACCTATTTACAATAAAATAAATTAGGTTAATTAACATGGGTATATTAATATACTTATAAGAACATTATTAAATAGATGTTGCTTTAATTTTAATAGTAAAAGACGTCTGAAATATTAAAACGATAGGCACGTTAATTAGTCCATCAAAATTGCGATAATATCGTTACAAAAATAACTAGAACGTACACTTAATTGGTTTATATTAACTCGTCTCCAGGACATCGTCGCGACATGGAACAGTTTCAACAATATGGCCATCTGTCGTCGCCCGACGTCTCCGGGGCACAAGTCGCTCGACAAATGTTCCTAGCGGAGACGAGGCTTTAGTGTAATGACTACTGTTCCCAAAATAGGTAGCCAGTCAAAACTTGAGCACCAAAAGAAAACAGTTCTGTCGAATGGTTGAGTCGCAAATACCCATTGCAAGACAATAATCCATATTTAAGTCACATAAAATCTCGCCCTTACATCAAAACTGGACAACCCTTCCGAGATTTATGATGTTTTTGATCACCTTGTTATATTTGAACGTTGAGGGCATTATTTCTCATGCCCATTGTGGCATTCTCTCTCAGGCTCATTGGCATTATATCCTTACTTAGATTTCAGCTATGATCGTCCCACTGCAGGGCAAAGGCCTCCATACATTCTGTACTGCCACTCCTCTCTGTTTGAAGCTTTGGGCGGCCAATCTATGTCATGGCGAATTCGTCCTTATAACACCAAATCAGTGCCAATTTATAGCACATTAATATGAAGATGTCTCCTGATAAAGTTTTGAATTCACTTCAGATCAGTTTCAATTAATCACTGAGTGTATCAACATCAATGTCTTCATTGTCATCGTTAGTGGAGTCTGGGTCCCGTCCAGGTAGACCCGTGGTGCCTGCGATACCACCTCGCCCCTCTTTCGTATGCCGCCATTTCATACGGCGGTTTTGGAACCATACTTTAACCTGTGAACAAAAGTAGTAGTGTTTAGGTTATTAAAAAGAACTTAAGAAATGAAACCTTAATCTATTTAAAAAAATATTGGCTTTCGTTGGTCACATTTTTCTGCTGCTATGGGAAACTAAAATAGGTATGAGAAACGTTGCTTCGGCACCAATGAGTCGGTTTGACCAGAGTTGAAACAATGCATGCGTTGTGTTTTACTGTAAGCAATTACCGGAGGCCCAAACCTTCCTCCATACCCTTCAAGCTGGTAGACGGATATCATGATGGTAAGCAATCGCCGCCGCCGATAAACATCTTGTTACATTTGAACGTGGAGGGCCTTATACCTCATTCAACAATGCTCAGTGGCATTACATCCAACACCAGAGGCGTTAAGGGTGCGTTACCGTTCATTTGAAGCATGTTGGGGTTTCAGGGATTAGGCTGATTGGTATAGTAAGCGAGGGGCTAATTGGGCCTCTCGTTACCACGCTCACACAACGCAAGCATTGTTTCACGTCAGCGGTATCACTGCGGTCGAGCCGCCCCATTCATTTCGACACATGGCTCTCCCGACTATGGCCTATGGCCTGGTGAATTAAAATGCCTGACTGTACCGCATTATTCCATAATTAATATTGATGAAATGGAATAGATATTAAATAAAAAAGCTTATAGCTAATATCTACTCTTGCACCTGCAGCATTCAACAGAAATCTACATATGTTTATAGAAAAGTTTTTACTTAAGTAACATCTAACTGGTAAGTATCAACAGATAAGTATGATTATCACCAGTGTTAATTAACGTTAGTGTATTTTCACACCAGGCGAGCGGCGTCGTCGGCGCCATACCGCCTGCGGTGCTATCGTTGGGAACTTATATCTGATACAGATGTTTTTAATGATATCGACAGGTTCACCAGAGCTAGCTAAGTGCAGTGTTAAGTATAACTATACTAGCTGACCTGACAAACGATTTCTAGAAAATAGATAGTAGCCGATTCTCAAACCTAGGTACTGAATACGAATATAAAATTTGGTAAAAATCGGTAATAATGTAAAAATGTTCCTCTTTTTGTTTCATTTATGCACAGTTTCGTTGTCCGAGTGGGCTCAAAAAGCGTCCTAGGTACAAAACCGAAAAAAAAATTGGCAAGGTCTGAGAGTACGTCAATTTTAAGTTATAACACGTCCAATATTATTATTGGCTTATCTCCTAATTGGGATGCATATCTACCTGTCATAAGTCATAATAGGTAATAAGTCGATGTTACTGTGTAGGTAATATACCCCACTACTTACACATGGGGAGATTAAAGGGCGTAGAGTCATGTCAATTGGTCATTTGAGTGTAATCATTCTACTAAAATTTGATTAAATCTTACTTGAGCATCAGTGAGTCCTAACGTAGCCGCCAGTTGTCGCCTATCTGGCTTCGTAATATACTTTTGTATTTGAAACCGTCGCTCCAGTCCTTTTCGTTGGAGGTTACTGAACACTGCCCGGGACCAGGATCGCTTCCTTTTACCACTCGATGTGACGTCACACCGAGGAGCTGATGACGGCTGCGGCGGTGATGATGAGGGGAGTGGTAGCCTGTATACTGGAAACAATTGAAACAATATTAAAATGGAAGCAGCTTTGCAAGAGCTTATTAGCACTAGATAGTACTTGATCAAAAAAGGCGTTTAATCAGGTTTAATAATAAATGGTAAGTCGCAGTGCCGCCTATTAACACCACTTTGAGTTGGGGTTTATTTCTGAATCCAACAACGGACAATGGTCATCTTCAGAGTTCACTTTTTGACGATAGTCCGACGGGTTCAAAACATTTGGCTAGATGGGCTTCCAGATTCAGAATCGGAACATTTGACTGAATCAAATTGTTTGTTCTTTAAATTTCTAAGACAACCAGGCCCTACGAGGGCCTAGTTGTTTTCTAGATAGAAAAGTTTAGAAGTAGAGCTAGAGCTAGAGCTTGTAAATGCAGATTATTTATCAAAAAACATACCGATCGAATTGAGAACATCCTCCTTTTTGAGAAGTCGATTAAAAAGTTGACAGATAAATACATGAAGTATTTATTATTAATTGCTATAATAAATGATAATATAAGCTTAGAAAAATATTTTTATACAATCAAACACAATTATTATTGCTAAAAGGCTATCAATTACAAAGATTTAACATTTTTGCAAGCGCAACTTGCGTGAAAAAAGCGCAACCACCGACCAGCGACAGTAAGACACCGACCGTGAAAAAGTAGGGTCGGTATTTAGAATTCTAGTTGTACCGACGGCAAATATAGTAATATAATCACCCCTTTTACCTACATATCTTAGCATTACTGGTTTCATTTGTGCACCTCTGCCTATCACGGAGCAAGTAAATGAGGCGATGTTATCTGTTTAAGTTCACTTAAACATTCCCTACAAATAAATTCTCATCATTTTGTATTTCGTAACATTATTAATAGAGTAATTTAAAATTAATGAAATATCAAACTAATGCTTAGTTGTTTTTAAATCTTATACGTAAGCAGATTCGTCCTATTCCAGACTATATTAAGTTAGATCAGTCTAGGAATATATAAAGCACCTATTAGAATTAATTTTAAAATATTTTTGAGCAGTGTAAACTAATCAATTTTACTAGGTATGTTTTCTTTTAAACGTTTATTTTTTTGCTAGAGCAAAAGACATAAACGAAATGCAGGAGACGGATTGTGTATAAGATTCGTTTTCCTTTAGATTTCTGAATTGTAACGGACAATATAATTTTAATTACAACGATAAAAACATTTAATATTAGACCCCTTAATATTTACAAGACTTATCTACCTAAGTCACAGTGAAATCTTATTACAAACACGTTAAAAAAAATATAAGTACCTTTGTTTTTTTCTAACAAGTGCACAGTATTTTTCTTTAAAACTTAGGAAAAGCCAAAATGCTGTATATTTTGGCTTTAGGGTGGAAAATGGAAATCTATTAGGTACGCCTTTACGCCGGAATGGCGTATTTGATGTCCCTTTTTTTAGGGACAAAATCATCCAAAGACTTTTCCCGCCTTGTGCGAGGCGAGAGGAACTCTGACAGACTCTTACTGACTAAAAACCACCCCGTTCCTACTCCTGCTTTTCGAACTGGAGCCCCGGTAATTAGCTAGCGGTAGTTAGCTGTATGTGTGAACCTATCAGTAATTTGGGTTACGTAGGTAATCCCAAAGAGATATAGTACTTTAAAATTTTAAATTAATTAAAAATACATAATTTAATAAAGGGAAAAAAATATTAAATATCTTACAATTAATTGCAGTCCTTCCGCAATTAAATTAGGTGGAAGATAAGTAGTACTTACTTATTTATTTACTAGCTTCTGCCAGCGACTTTATTGCGGTCTCGTTCATGGGATGAAAAGTATCCTATTTATTATGTCAGAACACAATCTACCCCTGTTCAAAATTTCATCCCAACCCCTTCAGCCGTTTTGACGTGATTGAGTAACAAACATACACACAAACTCACAAACATCCGCATTTATAATATTATTAGTAAGATATTAATTTGGTTATTTATTTATTATACTTGATTATATATTTACTGAAAGTTAATTCAAAAGTTTATACGGAGGAATTATTTATTTATTTAAACCTTTATTATCATGCAATTATGGTCCATAAATATATGCCTTACAGACTATGCCTTATGCATTTGCTACTAGCCGATCTTTGGGTGATGCAGAAATGGAGGTCAATGAAAGTATGGTACTCCATACTTTAATTAGACGCTACGTTACATAAAATTAATAATTTTATGTTTTTAAATAATATTTCTTGTTAGTTGTCTATTAATTATTTATTTATGTAACAAAAAATAATCGTGGAATGTGTTCTTATGCGTAGGAACGGGACGATTAAACCAATTTCGAAAGAAGAAAAATTATCAGAAGGTTCTTATAAAAGAAAATTCATTAGAAAACTTAGATAATTTCACCCGGGCTATACTGGGACAAACCTTGACCATATATTTTGTGAAAAACAAAATCTTCACAAATATTTCAATCGGCCTCTTAAATAGGCTCAATCCTTTACCCCTATTACATGGAACTCATAAAATAACTGGAAAAACTGCGGCTTAAATGCGGATTAAATATAAGTATAGTTATCACCAAATGTCTTGGTTAGTTTATAACCCCTATCAGTTAGACCAATTTCGCTAATTATTTCTAGCAAAATTTATCAAAACTCATAAAAGATCGATATTAAAAAAAAATGAAACAACTACTGAATAAAAAGTAAAAAATACTAACATACCTGTGGTAGGCCTTAATGCTGGATGTAAATGTGTGTATGGAAGAGGCAAGGGAAGCTGAAGAAGGGGTGGTTCATCCCTGCAGCAGCGGTACAGCGCAGCCACGCAACCGGCACACGGAGGCTCCTGGCTCCGAGACACCTCCGTAACCGGCGTGCTCGAGTGATGAGAATCATTATTACCCAAAATACTGTCCACACTAAACTTCAACTTCGTCACAGAATTAACATCACTATTCAACGACGTCATTGTCACTCAATCCCATCAACGAACCGACACGAAGAACCTTCTGTTATGAAAGCAACTGAAAAACTGACAAGCGTCGCGCCTCCGTTATCGGCGCAAGCGCAAGCTGGGGGCGTGGCGATTCTAATGAAGCGTCCCGATTGGCCGATTGTTATTGGGCGTTACGCCGCTATTATGGAGTAAGGCAGCATTGACTGATCGTGGTGGTACCAACAACTGCACTTGTTTACAATAAACTGCTTCTTTAATGTGTTTTATATGTCTTTGCACTTTAGATTAAATTTTATTGCTAAGGAACTTGCGTCATTCGTCAGTTTATACGATATTCTCAAAATTCCATTAAGTATTTTCAACTATGAAGTTGGTATGAGTACCTAATTTAAAAACAAATTAAGCTTTTATTTTAGTGTTCTATAATATAGTTATTTACCAGAGAATCTACATATTCAAAAACATTAAATTACTTCCCTTATTTTAAAAATTTTCATGAACTATATCGTAAACCAAATATAAACATAAAAAACATAACCCTCCTTCTGGCGCAGTCGGGTAATAACTACCTTGATGGTCGCAAGTGTGACTGCCGGATAGGCAAAGTATTACTTAGTAATACTTTGCCTAACCCGGGTAAAGCACTACTGGATTTTTTTTGGATTTTCGAAAATTTCTCAGTAGTAGCACGGAATCTAGAAATGTGCCCAGTATATAGCCATAGGCTCACCCCCTATTACATGGGACTTATAACACAAATCGTGAAAAGTGGATGAACATTGTATAGCGGCATTAAGTGCCGTAATGTGCACCTCTTCCTACCCCTTCGGGGATAAAGGCGTGACGTTGCGTCTGTTTCTTAATAAACGTCCACAGAATATCACCAGTAATAGAAAATTTATAGGCTATTTAGATGAATCTTATTTAGGTAATGTTAGACTTTTTTATTATAACACAAACACCGCTACAAAGAAACTAAAACAAAATTAAATAAAGTTAAAAATTATGCCTACGAATTTTCTTCATCGTTCTCTTGTTCTTACTAGCTTCTGTCCACAACTTCAATTGCATTCCCTTGGGATAAAAAGTAGCCGATGAGTTATTCCAGAACATAATTTACCCGTGTTTCAAATATCATCTCGATCCCGTCAACTGTTTTTACGTGATTGAGTAAGAAACATTCAAACTTACAAATTTTCACATTTATAATACTAGTAAGATAAGAAGAAAGCGATGGTGATCCTTCAGCTTCAACCCAACAACCCAACATCATATTTCCCCACACTATAGCCTTTTTTTCGACATTTCTGGAGTGGATAATAATAAACGCTGCACTCAATGAAGTTTCGCGGGTCATTCAATTATTTTTAAATCAGTTTCACAATTCTGAGTACCTTATATTATTTAACATAACTCAAAATTCAGGGAGAGTCATGCTTCAGCACGAATGGGCCGGATACAACGGCCTTACAGAAAACCGACGTGAAACAATGTTTGCGTTGAGTTTCGTTGTGTAAGTGAGGTTACCGGAAGCCCAATTATCTCCCTCCACAATCTTCTTAATCCCCGATTCCCCAACAACCCTTAAATTCCAAATCCCCAAAAGGCCGGCAACACACTTGTAACGCCTCTGATGTTTCGGGTGTCCATGCGCGGCACTGCTCAGGTAATCCGTCTACTCGTCTACCGGGAGGCTGCTGCTGTACTCTGCTCGTATATTTAACACATTTATTTGCACTACAAGTCGCTCTATAGATATATTTTCCAAAGGAAGTGAGAATAGGTACTTTCGACCTCGGTTATGATTAAAGAAACATTGTTTACACTGAGAACGTATCGGAACATCATTGAGGCGGTTGTGTTGATTCGAAATTATTAAAAAAACTTGGGTATACAGACTGAAATTTTTGCAATGTATGAAAATAGGCTCAACCCCTATTCTAGGAGACGTGTAACAGATATGAGGTATGGTATTGCCATTGTGGTCAGATGTTATCTGCGTCAATACCGGATAAGACAGTTGGGTGGGTAATCTTAAGGAGTAAGTTCCTACATCTTGCATTATTTAATAAAAAACTGAAATTCAATCGTAAACTTCTCTCAATTATCAAGTTGGGTAACTGTCTGTAGAGTTGCATATCTACCTAGAATATCTATGTAGGTACGTTGCTAATGAACTAGATATCCAGACCACCAACACCAAGGTACTTATAGTTGATTTGTTACAATAGATAAACAACTTTCCTTCCAAATTATCGACTGAAGTTTATAAAACTATCAACAAAGAACACCAGTTTTCTAAATTCTCTAATGCAAAAATTTAAATTATCCTGAATGATTTTCACCTCAATAAATCCTTAGGCTTTCAACCGCACATACAAATAAGAATGTGGGTTCGAGTATACAAAACAGATCCAAGAATAAAACTGAATATTTCGACCACACTCGATTATACCCACTTACCTAAACATAATACAGAATCAATCGATATAAGAACAACTGTTAGCTCTAAAACGCTCAAATCGATTACGGTTGAGTTTATTTTGCTTGTCAGAGTACACCTGTGCTACATCCGCGGCCACAGATATAGATCCCATCATTACAGAGCATCGGCACGCCGCGCCCGCTTACATTGTTTACTCGATAAGTATCAATGATCTGTGGCGAACGAAATTATTATGCATGTAAGTAGCTATACCTAGCTACTAATTATAGCGTACCCCGCCAGATGTGGACGATGTAATCGACAGTTTTATTTAAAATATTCTCAACGCTGTGTGTAGCTGAAGAGCCATTCAGGATTTTTTTCGCTAGCCGACTGTTTTGGTGTAAGAAAATACGACTGTTTATTTTAGAAGTTTTCTCTTATTTTATTTTTCCCATTATTTTTAATTTAGATAGGATTTTATAACAGAAATCTTCATTAATATTCTGTATATAATAGTTACCTACCCATGCAACAAAGTTCCTACATCATTTACACACAATAAAATTAAACTATTATAAACCGCTTTGCAAAAAGGGCAGTCACATTAGTGCGGCAAGGATTTCATGGTCGATATCGGCTGAGCATAAATCAGCAATATAGTTTAGAGTCAAGCAAGATTGGTGTCAGTCGCCCGCGGTTGGCAAACGCAAAGCCAATAGGATCAAAAGATTGGCTCGAGAACGTATTGCTTGGCACACGTGTGAAATAGTGTGAATTATCTGCCGGCTGGGGGAGCTCTAAATCATAGCTATGGTTTATTTACCAATCATGATATGTTTTATGATATCCGATAATTTGCGGATTCCTGATCATTTTCTTTGCAAAATTATTTTCGTTCTTATACAACTAGACACCTATTTATTGTGTGCAGATATCTTACTTACCTAGTTTTCATCAGTTATTTTAGTAATAAATTATAATCTCATCCATTATAACGCGGTCTGGAAAGAATAACTTAACAGTTTACACCAATCTTTCAGGATGTTGCAGTCGTAAAACATTTTTATATGATTTACCAAATATTTACTTTGAACCGGCTGACCCTCGGCAGAGCAAGACAATGAATAGTTTGAACGATTTAACTTCATACGAAACAAATGAGAAATATTGTAAACAGTAATTTAAAAAGTTGACAGGTTTTATTATTACCTACTCCAGCAACTTCATTACCAAAATTACTGGACAGTAAAAAAAAAAGCGATGTGTCCCAATTTGTTTTGAAATCTGCGCATACTTAAGTAGCAATTGAAAAATAATAAACTTATATTATAACATGTGGGAGCAGTTAATTACGCAATTGTTTTTATAATAAGCATCATATTTAACGATATTATTCTCCACATGTAGCTTGGACCAATTGTACCACGGAGTATGAAATGATAAACTTTTGTTAAGTAAGAAATAATTAAGTAAGATTAACTACAATAATTGTAGATGGCTCATTTTTATGTTAATGTCTATATTATAGATTATTTTAAAATATTAGACCCGTATGTTTTATTTTCTTACTGAAAGAAATACCTACTTTCTAAAATAAATCGGTTTGAAATATCGCATAACGTCACTTCTAGGTACATTTTAAATGACGTATTTGCTCCCACTCCTAAACTTAGGTTCGTTTTATCTAAGTATTGTTATCTTACATGGCAAAATAAAAAAAAAAATCGTGTCCAATATTTTTTAATTACTTAACTGACGGACTAAATAGTTTGTTAAATTTTCATACCCAGTTATCATCCCATCATCATATTCTGCTTTTGAAACGTATTTAGATTCATGTTTCTTCCACCACAATAGCTATTCAAACATCTTAAACAGTGTAACGCAGTGGCGCCTACAATGTTTACCAGAACTTGAATTAAAAACACGATAATCCGGGAATCAAACAGGAATAGCAGTGTCGACGGGTGTTCCAAACGACTTCCTTATACGATCGCCATTCTAATTCAACACATTTTCCGGAAATCACATCTTGGGAAGATATATTAAGTCTGCTGTTGTTTGTGAGATAGTAAAATCGTCATTAATGTCGATACTACTGAGTTACGTTGGAACGGATTCGAATCCAAGTACAATAGGATAGTTTCCTACTAGTCACACTCAATACTTTTTTCGAAACGTCAAAAACTATATTATCTATGGATTTTGTATGAAATAGTGCGTTATGACGTCATCAGATTTTTGCGTCAAACAGCACAGTTATATTTCTAAAAAACTAGCTAATAAAATAAATCAATGAATGAAAGTGTGATTGTTTTTGAATATTTTATTGCAGTGAAAAGTCTAAACTTTTTATTTTTGACGTAGGAAACTACCCAATTAGGCCATTGGTATCGAAATAAGTGTATCAATAAACACAGGATCCTTCGGGAGCGTTGTCCGTTCACTGTATTTTGGACGAGTATCCTTTATTTATAGATTTGTGATTGTTATATTTGAGTTTCTTTATTGTAGTTGTAATGACTTTTATGATCCTCTTGTGGATAAATATACAAAATTTGTGTTTGTTACAAATATTGAGGCGAGATGTAAACATTGGGTGGCTATCTAAGATAGAATGTTAGATACAAATACTTAGAAATGCTAACTTGCAGATCGGATGGTTGGAAGCAATCTGAATCTAGCAGATTTTTATAACTTACATGTAACACATAACTGCTAGGCTATTCAGTTCTGCAGTCCGCCTAACGGGTTACCAGTGCCAGCTCGAAAAGCAGGAGTAGAGACTGGGTGGTTTTTAGACAGTAAGAGTCTAACACTCCCTTTCGCCTCGCCGCTCAAGGTGGGATAAGTCTTTGGATGAGTTCCCCCCCAAAGGGCTATTTCCTTTCAATTAGAAAGATTGAAGTGAACTCGATCGCGGTCTGCCATGTCAACAGTCGGCTGATGTAACAGAAAAGTTATATATTGTAGACAAGTGCAAAAAGGTACTTCGTCAAAATCAGTCACCAGTTTACGTAACCCTACTTCGTATATATGAAACAAAACTTAATAATTATTACCTATATCAATTTATAACATTACCTACATATGCGTACATATTTATAAGTGACATTTGATATTAATTATCGCGGTAATTATTACTAAGAACTCGTGTTCTTATTTGCAAATTAAATACACGCCCAACTAACAATTTTGCCCTATAACCAAACCTTATATCTCAAAAAAGCTGGGTAAATGATGTATAAAGGTTTTGGTGGTGACTGATTGTTGTGTAAAAGCGTTTGACAACACAGTTTGGCTCTATAAGTTTATATAGCAAAAACGACCTATTAATAGTTGATGTAAAGGTTTACTTCACGACTTTATATAGCTGTTATAGTCAGGCGTTATAGCAACCTCCATTGTGACTAGTATACAACGATTGAACTTCATAACAGTTTTAACTGTCACCCTAATGCGCCTAATTTGCGCAATAAAGGTTCGAAACGAACTCCTATGTGTCGTTTGTTAAAGTAGAGATGACAACTCAGGAATAGGACGATATTACGATATTGAGGGTTTTAAGATCATCGTTACAGTACACAGTAATATAGTGGGCACAAAAAGTCTACATCGGAGTGATTTGGTGATACAGCTGAGATTCAAATTATATTTATATAGCTTAATTGTCTTATAAAGGGTTGTTAATGCCCATTATAGCTGTAGTGATAAACTTATATCACAAATACACTTTTTAGAAGCAGATTGTTTTTTTATAACTATTATAGTTCCTCTATTACACAACAGTACTATAACGGAGATCTTATGTGTTTTAAAACATTATTATTGTGTATAAAGTTAGGCTAGCAATGCTTTTAAATGATAATTCCGTTTTGTAAAAGCACTTCTGTCGCTCTTCTACAACAATATTGACATTTTGATTCAGTGTAATTAATGCGACAATATTTTTATCTATACTAATATTATAAAGCTGAAGAGTTTGTTTGTTTGTTTGTTTGAACGCGCTAATCTCCGGAACTACTGGTCCGATTTGAATAATTATTTTTGAAGACCCAATTATATAAAATGGTTCCGTACAAAATACAGTTCATGTCAGTGATGAAATGGAGAATAATTCATTTGTGGACAGCGATTTCAGGTGTGACAGTTTTTCAGATTGTTTGATTGATTCAACTGAAAAAAAAACCAGCAACTACGAGATGGTTTGAAGCATTGGGCTATTAATTATAATATTTCACACGAAGCAATAAAAAGTCTGCCTCGTTGGTCGAGTGGTTGCAAGTGCGACTGCCGGGCAAGGGGTCTCGTGCACCTCTGCCTACCCCTTCGGGGATTAAAGGTGTGACGATATGTATGTATGTAGTTATACTTCTCTGACGTCATACGTAGTACCTACACAGATTTATAAACCACTAGCAAACCCAGCGAACTCCGTTTCGCCAGCAATGATTATCCCTGTTTCCTGTTTTTCTCTTGATTATTTCCTGAATTTACTCTGCTATAAACCTCATGGAGCCCGAGACCTTTCCAACGAATGCAAAACCGTGGAAATCGGTTCGTGAGTTCTGGAGTTATAGCGTCAGGAAGGAAAACCCGACTTATTTTTATATTATAGATAACATTTATTCATTAACAAAAGTATTCATCATATTTATGGAATAAGGACAAAAAATAAAACAAAAATAACAAACAAGCTCAAAAGGAACCCTAATTTCATGTAATGGTGGATGTAATCTATCATAATGAGTACTATAGTAGAGTTAAGGAAGCTGGAACTATGTTTATAACTTAAAATAAGAAATTATTTTAGTAAAAGCTCATTAATTCGAAGGGGGCATTCAAATATGTCGTAAATCCATACATAGTTTATCAGTAAAATTACAGTCGCACAACATTTTCCTCGTAAGAGACGAATAATTCGATTAAGTACAAAATAATATCTTAGTCACCACGATACCCCGTCACTTTTCTTATTTTTTTATTTCTCTTCTAAAACACTGAGACACTGCAGCGACGTGAACGAATGTAAAATGAATGAATGATGAATTTTAGTGATGTAATGGAATCATGAACTCTTTTACAGTACCCAAAAACACTTTAGTAGTGCTGCGGTGGCTTATATATCACCAAATAGAGATTGCGTTACTGTAACATCAACTGCAACGGGCCAAAATTGTCATGCCTGATACCCTTATAGTTCTACTTTAACACTGAATGGAGATATAATTGCGCCACTTTCTTTGTAGATGCACCTTCTTTGGCCTTTTATTTGACCACCGTTTAGTTTTTACAAAACGTTCTATGGCCTTCTATAAAACTAACTTTTGTTGGTTGGGCGATGTCTGACAATATTTCTATTTTATGATTTTACAAGACACGGCTACCGTAACATTTGTGTAAATAAATATATCAGAACATTTATAGCTAGCTAATAAGGCTAGCTAAGTACTTCTTGTAAATTATACTTTGGTAATTATATTAATCAGATTAACTCAAATGATTGTTTTGCATTAATTTAAAATGAGGAAAATTTTAGAAAGCTTTCCTAATCGGTTAATGAAGAGCAAACTCAAGAAAACTCCTGAATCGATTCTGCCAATTTCAATATTCCATTAATTCTTCCTTTAGGTACATTCCAAAAGAAGATAAACATTGGGAAACAGACAGAGCCACTGGGTCACTTTCTATACGATTTTATACCTCTCATCTATTCCATCAACCCTTCAACAAAAAATCTACTAAAAGCCCCATAGTTTAAAATTCCTAAAAGATTATCAAAAAAAATATTGATACGAGATAATTATTTATACAAATACGCTGTTTCATATTGGGTGTCTGTGTCGCAATAAATATTAAATATCGACGCCGTTAAAAATATCCCCTTACACTTTACGAGAGCGGCCGTCGACATGTTTACGTACGGGAGAAGGCTATCAATTCAGTTTTTTCATTCGACCTTACGATATAGGCCTCCTTGCACGCAAGCTTTCTCTTAGCACTGAATGCTATACTGTTATGATTGGCGTATTTAATTATGTATGAAAAACGATGCTTCGTACACGAAATTTAAATAACTAGAGGTCGCCTGCTCGAATTCAACCGAAATTGTGATTAATGTCGGTTGATTTGAGTTTAATTTTACGTGTGACTGTATTGATTAACACTATGATTTTGCGTATGGTGGTCAATAGGTTATTTATTCAGAGGTCTATCGATACTGAAGTCACACGGCTAGTCTACAGGAGTTTCATGATTTTGAGCAAAAAGATGGGATCTAGTTTCGTCTGAAGATGGTAAGAAGGTGAAGATTCTAATTTTATAATCAATTAATTATAATAGCAAAATTCTTATTTCAAAATTATTCATTTGTTTTAAGGATATTAAACGTTAGTGTTTTGTTCAAACACTAACAAACACAAAACAAACTAAAGAATTAACAGTGCATATTTAATTTCTTATTTTAAGTTTACATTACATATAATTCTATTTATGTATATTATGTAGGTATTTTTAGACTGCCTATGAATATATGCAACACTAGAAATAACCAAGAAATTACTGAAAAGAAACACAGTTAATACACAAAAAATAACCTCCCTCCGATATCAAGCAACCAGTACACAATCAGGTACACAAATTGAGCAAAATTAAATCTATAATATTTATTATTAAATGTAAATGTGTTTGCAGTGATATCTAGCTGTTGCATTGCGCGTTGGGTTCAGCTAAAGTTTAGAACTCAGAACATAAATCCAAAGGACAGCGAGTATTGTTTGAAGCGATATAAATTGAACATTTCTGTCTCTGTTTGATGTTACGTAGGCTGTATTATCTAGCATCCCACAGAATAATACGCGTCTCCAATTAGGAAATTCTATTCAAAATGTCACGTTAACTGTGAACTATGAATGAACTTATAGGGTAGGTGTGGTAATGTCTTTTGTTCATTTTAATTATAAACCTAACTCCGTAATATTATAGACAATTTAACTAATATTATACTTAATACATTTCCTTGCTGGTATCAAAACTGACATCCTTTGCTCGACAGTCGCCAGACGCATATAAGATCACTTGACCAACAACACAGTCAATGTTATGGCATTATCTCCTAAATTGCGTGTTTCAAAGAAAGACTATCAAAAACAGCGAATCTTCATTAGCTCGGAAGCCAAGCCTGCGTTCACTCGACGTATGAATCTTTATTCATAAAAAGCTGAAAACAAATAATAACAACAAATTCTTGATTAACTAAATCATCTTTAAATATCCAATACTTATAAACTATCCAATCTACTCTCTATGAATCATACCAAGTTAAGAAGCAGTTCATCAAATCTCCCCCATAAATCCCGTCTCACCTATGACACACATTGTTACCAAGTAGGGGGGGAGACATTAAACAGCTGATAAATCTCTTCGGATCGCCCACGACCTTTCGAACACATATTAATATTTAATTGTAGGCGCGATATCATCACGGCGCGCATAACTAACTGTTAATAAAGTGTATTGTTGACTTGAATTATCCTCATAAGTCTGCCGAACGAGCCTCGGATCACGGGGGGCTATTTTCATATACAGATTTACGGACCAAGATTGTTCGTAAGTAAGCACTTTATTTGTGTTGATTAAAAACCCATAATCTTTACTAAGTGTTTACTTTTTTTTCTCTGTAACTTAATACTTGTATTCTCGCAGATAAAGAATCTGCATCGACAATTAAATATCTTTAAAAATATTCTTAAATTCTACTCAGGTGCTCATAGACTTGTTTTCCAACGCCAACGTGATCAAATATTAGAATCGATAAAATTTTATGTTTCCAGATATTTTGTAATTAGAAATCAATAAAAATCAGTAAGTATTCGGTTTCCTGCTGCGAATTACCTATGTCTCATCATATTTAATTTATTCGAGTTTTTATCGATATTACAGCCGCTTTTGCAATTTTATATTGGTTGGTGTCATTTTAACAAGTTATAAGTGTTTGGTTTCTTTGTATTAGTTGCTATTTGCCAATAAAATTCTATACTTTCTCCTATACATATCGGCGAGTTTGTTCAAAAAGGTTTATATTCCCTCATTTGCTCATTTACCCACTCATTACCTAATTCATACACTCACTTAGTGTGCCCCAGTACTACCTCATAAAAAAAATGTGAGGGTTGAAATACTATCGAAATTTGAGAATACAGGCCCATAGAGACTGCGGTACTTGGATGTCGCCCGGGGAAATGCTTTATATCGAGGCATAAGCTCGCGCCCAATAAATGCAATAAATAATACCGCGTCGTGTGAGACTCGCCACGGATCCCATAACAACCGCCTTAAATATCTGTTCCTGTACGTAATAAAACAACCTGACAAAACATTATTCCAAGCTAATTGGTTCAGTATTCTGAGTTTTGTTTTATTGATATTCACTTTTCTGTTTTTAGTTAGATTTATGACTAATTTATTGATTTGATGCGTGCGCGTGTTCCAACCTGTAGCATTTTTGGCAACTAAGTAAGTACGGGTAATTTCAAGTAGAAACTTTTATTGTATCTTATGTTTAAAATTATTTACATTTACCTAAATCTTTGATATGAATGCTTCTGTGCAAATACCTGTCGCTCTAATCAACAATACTTCAGAGAAACACAACAAGGTCCGTAGAACAATAACTTTTATTCTGATGCTAACACAGTAGCTTTTGCAATGAAACGAAAATTTTAAAAATTACCATAATATATTAATTTTATAAACTTAATTATTTAAATGATTTCGATTTCGCGTAGAAGTTAATTAATATTCAACGCCATACGGATGGCTTAAATTTTATTGTGACTAGATAATAATGATTTAGGATATTAGTATGGGAAACGTGTGATATTTTAAATTAGTCTCAGGTATTCATCTGTATCGAAGCGACGATTATCTAAAACAATTTTCAAGTTTATTGAAAAGGAATGCGTGCGATTTGATCAATTCGAGTGGTCATTTTGAGGTTCTTTTCCAAACAGGTTAACGGTAGACCCCTAAAAATATATAAAAGCCGATAACCGTACATCACTTTTATTAGTTCCGATAAATAACACGAATAACTTTCCGATGTGATCGATTCTAATGTGTTGTTGTATTTATTGTAATTAGGAGCGCGGACCGGCGCGGGCGCAGGCTCGCGCGGTCCGCTAGCGGCTGCTCTCGTGTGGCGCGCCCATCAAATGTATAAACTGTTTATTAAGAACTAATAATATTTGCATAATCGCCTTTTAATACTATATTCTATATGAAATTCAATATTAATAGGTCGTTAATAATTGAAATTAGCTTGATACACATGTATTCAATTAATTTTTTATAATAATAAATGCACAAAATCATTAGATCCAATCAATAAAATATTATTAATAGATGTAGGAATTGATATCGCATTAACTAAGTGGGAAAAGGAAATTGTTTTTTTATTGCTACGCCAAGAACCTACGTTGGCATAGGAATGGAGATTTCTTTAGCTATTTTTCTTTAATTTTATACATAGTGGTATTAGTTTTATCGAGTCTCTGGTAACCATTAAATGATTTTGATGTTTTCTGATAATTAGTTTCAACATTCCCAGGAACATTGATTGCATGATGATACGATTTTACATTACATTAGTCATAATTTATTAAACTGCATCAACGAAAATCATCTTTAAAAACCGTTTAATGACTTGAACCAATAATTTGAAGAAGCAACAGCCCAGCAGAACGATAAAAACTTCAGACAAATCTAGCATAAACTGGACATATATTGAGCAATAAAATGACCTATTACTACTCGTATAACCAAAAAGCCAAACCTTACAAAGTTTCTAACCAGCTCAAACCGATCGCAATCCACGGAATCGGCATTTACCCGCGTAAATTCAGATCGTGCACGTTGCAAAAAAGGTGCACAACAAGTAACAAAGGTTGTTGGGGTGTAAATCACAATAAAAGTCCGCAGAGACGCCTGCGAGGCCGGCGGAGGCCCGGAGACGAATTATGATTGCCGCGGGACGCTCGTAAAGCACCCGGGTAACAGACTGTACGGTGCACTCAATTTCGTACTGTGTATTTAATTAATTAATGAGAAAATGCTCCCATGTTGTGTCGGATTGATGGAGTAGTTTCACGCGTTCATACTAAAATGAGGATGGTTTCTTTTTTCACTTAGTGTTTTCTAAGTAATGTTGGGTAAGTTATATAATGTCTAAGGGATTCTTCTGTTTTGTTCGGATGACGTTTAGTAACGAAAAAAAAAGTTGGCATTCATTTATAGAACTTCAACTTCGCCTGCTAAGATTCTCTCCTCAGCACGACCGTAGACATGGCACCTGCTACTACTACCCATTTCACCATTTCTTCATTTATCACACTGCAGTAGTCACACATAATACTATGCAAACTAAATTGTCAATTAGTGGTGGTGTGGCAGTACCATAATTTGTTCGTGCGCGTGTGAGGGTGAGCTCACTCCGAGTCCCCGTATCTCTTGTGCTTATGTCATTTCTTTGGAAGCAACCAACATAAAAATAATTTAGTAACGGCTCAATGATCGATACTCTTGTAACGCCTGTTTTCGAATTTTAATTGCTTATTAGCTAGATGAATTACATTTTAAAAGGTATTTTATATATTACCTTTTTGTTTTTGATTTAACGAGCTGTTTATGTCTTTTTGGAACATGTTCGGAACCAGGGTTGGGTTAGTGGAAATTAATACAAATTATGTTACACCTACATGAAGACAAGGCAGATGATATTAATTATTAAGAAACAATTGTGAGCTTTTACGTTCGTTTTTTAGTTTTAAAGCATTTTCTGCCCGTACTGAAGCAATTTTATAGATTTTTTAACAGATGTGAAGATGGGACCTGAAAATGGTTACAGGTGCATTTCATATGCACAAGCTAATAAAAGCTGTATTAGAATTTGCATTCAAAGTGAAGAAAATTATGACTACGCAACTTATTCGATTTCATTCATCCTAAAACATTCATTTACGACAAAGTTTATAGGAAACCTTTGCACAAGAAAACCCTATAACAATCCACACAGCTTTCTAAACTACAGCCACACTACATAAATTGGAAACATTTTCATAGACTATGGAATTTGGACAAACGATCGTAACAAGGTTAATCGTAATAAAGCATTACCAAAAACGGTTTCACAAATGATCACCACTTCCTCAATATTGTTGTAGGCGTGTACGACTGTTGTGGATAAGATGGTGACCCTACACGGTAAAGAGGGGGACGTGAGGTGTCCGGCGCGGGCGCAGCGTGCGATAAAGCAAGGCGCCGCGGGGTCCCTGGACCTCCAGCATGGCGGAACTGGTGGCGGACCTTAACGTGGACCTGGCCAAGTTTTTTTTTTGTTTTTAAATAAACGTTGCCCCACACTAGGATTTTCTCCTGTGTCGTGGGTGCGTTTACAAACATACAATTTCACATGCACATGACACCCAGACCCGAAACAACAATTTGTGGATCACATAAAGAGTAGCTCCGTGCGGGAATCGAACCCGCTACACGTTGCGCGGTAGCCAGTTGCCCAACCACCACGCCAACGTGGTGTGAGGAATTCTCTTGCTTGTTTGGTTATTCAGTAGTTGTTTTAGGATTTGGCAAATTTCTGTATGTGCCTCATTACTTAATGTTATACGTACCGCTTTTATTTGGTTTCAGTTTTCGAGATTTCAGAATTGTTGCAAGTTGAACTTTATTATCGTCAAGTTAAATCCGTGTAATTTCAGCTTCAAATATAATTTCAGAATACGAACTGCACATTTGCATTTGCACACAAGGATTCAATTAATCGTTTGCCAAAATTTATTGTCAGATTGTAAACCTTCATGTCAAACTTTCAGTTCAAGGTCCTTATATGCAGTTTATATGCATCAAATACATTACAGTGATTATTGCAACAATTGATGAAGGCACATAATTTGACCATTTTATGAGGAGTTTATGAAACAATATTAACGCGAATAAACAAAGGCAGTATGGTTTATATATTCCGAAAATAAATCCGCGGCGTATCCACAACATTCCATCTTCAATTCTCGCGCCCACCGCACCGTGTAAATAATAATTAATTTTATTGTAAATGCTTATATTTTATTGCAGGATTTGTCAACAGAGTGCGCGATGTATTTTGTTGCCTGAGATATTTATTGTTAGTTTCTTAATGTAATGCCTAAGTGGGCATGTGGCCATACATGAGTGTTGCAACTAGTGACTATCTATGCCAGTACGTGTTCACTGTATGAGCATCGTGCCATTTTGAATTGTAATTTGTTGGTCCCGCGTTCATAATAATAATTCATAGTCCGATTGGCGTATTATATGACGGTGTGCTGTGTCTATTTGCTTAGGTACTTACCTATAAAAATATCGTATTTTTTGGAATACTAGCATCCATCAGCATATTCTTTTGCAGGCTATGTAAAAAAAATGTTATACAGATATTTTTTTCGAAATCTAACATCCTATGCTGCTCAGCCTATGCTTCTGCTCGCTATAAAAAAATGTTGTTGTTATTCTAAAGTTATTTAATTGTAATCTCAACTCCATTAAATCCTTCTTAATTATTATTAAACAAAATTCTGGAGTTAAGAACTAATATTATAATTATTTTTATGATATAAAGTAAGAAATCTAAAGAATTTGAAAACTATTACATCACCACAAAACTGAGTAAGATATTCAGCGTCATTTCTAATAGAGTTAAAGGAAAAAACGTACAATTAAACTTTTACATACATTGTCAACAATTACATGGAATGAAATTATCTAAACATCAATACTTAAAAGGAACTCTGACTGAGTTAAGATATTTCTAAGCAACATCAGTATGCAAATAACACCTATTAGAGTTATAAGTTATTAAAAATAACACAGCAACAATTATAGCTGAACATAAACGCAGTAATGTTTTTTAATTCCCTATTACCGAAGAATGCCATCCAACTCCCATTTACATAGGAACTCTTTAGATATATCGTGGGTTAAGAACTAGAGTAGCGTAAGGGCAAAAACTCAAAAATTTTTTTTTTCATTGCTTTTTCGATTATTACGTACGTGCTGAGCAATGGATCGATGTAGTGTGTAGATTGCTTACGACAAAATAACGCATACAAATTAAACAAGTTATGTTTATTGCTAAAAGGAAGTATTTCTACTTACATCTTGACATTATGTCAATAAAGTTATTATTGTAACTCGACTTACGAGCGAATAACACCGAATTATGATAGCCTTAATTTTTTCGTGCCAAATAAACGTAAGGAGCCAACTGCTTATCACTGTACGCTTAAATTTTTTCCGTGCCAAAAAACGTAATACGCTACTATGGCACTAAATAATTAAAGTAACACCGTTATTATGACGTATGTCAACCAGTTTTAGAAAAATATATGTATATATATTTTTTTAATTTAATTTTTTACCATAAATTTACAGTGCTGTAGCCAACCATAAAGCTTTATTTTAAGTAAAAACCTTTATACAGATACTATAGATTGCCACAAAAGACCTACAAGTTGACGGTAGGTAAATTTGAGTTGTTTTTCGGCTCTGTTTTAATACGCTACTCTAGTTCTTAACCCACGATATCGTTTCTAGTTTTCATGTCGATTATACGACGTCTGAGCAATATCGTTATCGATTACTTACGACAACTAGGTTCGATGTTATGACTCGTTCACATATGCACCGTTATTCAATATTATTTTTACATAATGATCCATTAATGCCTAATATATAAAAATCAATTGCTGTTCATTTGAGTACGACTAGATAACGGCTGGACCGATTTGGCAAATTTTGATCTTGAATTATTTGTGGAAGTCCAAGGAAGGTTTTAAAAAGGTGAGAAAAAAATGTTTGCGGTTTTGTTTATCGGGTTAGCTTCAAATTCTTACATCAACTACCATTCCAAAAATGTATGAAATCAATCGACAAAACACTACTCTAACCTCCTCCTCATTAGATTAAAACCTAGGTATATGAAATCGCGATTCAGCAAAAATATCTGTGTTGGTAATATGCTAGCATAGCAAAGTTTTTAAAGGACTACATCCCTCCTACTGAAGCAGTTGTACAGCAGCAACAGTTGTGAAGCAGTGGCCTTATTCTGTCGAGTAGCAAAAATAGACAGAACCTGTTAAAAAAAATTGCATGTGTTATCTTGATTAGCAAAGTTACCTTGATTTACACTTACAAAGTAATCGAAACGAGAGTGCGTCGGTGCTCTGATTGGTTGGTTTATTCGAGCCGACTGCACTGATAGATGCAGTAATTACGGAACTCCAATGCAGACAAACAAACAATAAAACCTTTCCCCTTTATATTACTAGTAGTTATAATATGTATAAGGCGTTACAAACATAGGTTCTTTTAACACAAGTACCTACTATTAGTTATGAAACTAGTTAGTTTAGCTAACTGCTCACTAGATCTTAGTTATCAGCGGGTGCGACTCCTATGTGTGGTAATGAATGATTTTAGAGTGCAAGAGTTATCTTAATGAGTGTTGTACCAAGTAATTGCTTATATGTATAATTTCTTATTATGATGTAGATGAGATATGGACATGTTGTTACTGGTTTCTCTATTAGTTTATTGCCGTGTTTGTGTCTTCGGCATGTGTGATATGTCGCAAGCTTACATGTGTACATGTGTTGTTGAAATTATTAGCTAGTTGGTCATCCCCTATTACATGGGACTTATCATACAAATGGTGAAAAGTAGGTAGGTGGACGTAACGTGCAGGTGCACTTCTACCTACCCCTCGGGGTTGAAAGGCGTGATGTTGTTGTATTAGCTAGTTGTTCTTTAGTTCAAGAGGTAAGTAGTTTTCTTTTTATGAAATAATTTCGTTGCAATATATGATGTTTTGATGTGTAGTTTTGATTTGCACCGAATAAATAAAAAGCTATTCCTAAATTAAATTTTAGATGAAAAAGGGTTTAGTTTATAAAACACCAAACTCCATAGAGATGTTATAATGTAAAGTTTTAAGGCCGGATATCGACTTAAGTGTATAATTTCTTCAAGTTTTGAGTCAAACCAGAACCGTTGGACACTTCACTCTTCGCGGAGTGTTTATCTTAAATCCAGAGAGCTGTATACGCACTGGTTATTTTTAAAATATTCAACATTTGGTTTCAATAAAAACGTTTCAAATACGGTAATTTATTACTTAAATAAAATCAGAATTTTCATCGAATAAGACCCTGTTTATGTAGTAAACACCATATAATTTTGAAATAATTATTTTTCTGTACAAGCAAAATTTTGCGAAATATGTATTTAGAGATATTTTTGAAACAATAACACATCAACAAAATAAATAAACAATATATATTTTTTAAATTTCGACCACGCACTGACTGAACACCCATTTTACACCTCAATCGTACCAACATCTGCGGTCCAACCAGAAACATATCTCATTACGTGTTTATCACACAAACGTTTAGTTTTATTAGACATTAGATCAGTTGACAATTAACAATAAAGGCAAATCAAAGGGGCCGACAACTATCAAGTTAAGTATTATTGATTGGTGACGCATTCCTGATCCTGAGGTGGGCGGGCGATAACATAAACGGTGTCGTTAAGTCCGTTTTATGTAATAGCCAATAGATTGCGAAATGTCTCCCAAAGGCACGTCATTCCTGTAAGGAGATAAATTACAACTGTTCTACAATAAGAGCTTGTTGTATGAAATGATGTTCGTGATAGCTGTTTTGTGGAAGGTTGGGTAGAAATGGGTTCTTATTTTTTAAATCTTTGTTTAGTTCCTGTATAGAAAAAAAAAAACAAGTTCTTGATTAACGGCATCACTATCTTCAACCAAAAGTCAACAATTCTGCAGATTGAACTGACGAAACTGCTCTTAACCAATCCAATAAAATTAGGGATGATAATAAGATACCACGATGCTTGAAGAAACACCCTCCTGATCTGTTACTAGAAGACATCTTCGCGGATTACGAAAGTTTAATATCTGAAATTATATTTTTATATATTGCATAAGTATGACTATTTAATGACCCAATCCCAATAACCAACAGAATTAAAACCTAACGGCTTCATAAGAATTTCCTTACCTTTAATTGTAACGGTGTAAATCAACATATGGTTTTCTCTCGATCTACAGAGCATTCTAGTTCATAGCTGGCACTACTGTTCTATTTAAATTGATGGCAACATTACGCGCAACATATCGCTACGTGCAGTTGCCATCTTATATTTTATTTAACAGCTCTTTGCCGAATACCCCATAACATTCGAATCGATTGTAAAGTCTTACGATGAGTTCTTTTACGATGCGATTCCGAGTCGAATTCAATTTAGTTTAGAGGGTCCTCAATCGTAAACCTTTGACCTAAACACACTCGATTATTCGAGTCATATTAGCACGAATAAATCGAGTCATTTAAATAAAATGTTAAATTATTCAATTCACAATTGATTTAGTAAACACGATACACCTATATTGTATGGATTCTTTTGATTGAGTAGGTATTTATTTTATATTCAATGTTATGAATGAAATATGTCGATTTTATATTGAGTGATTAGTGTCAGTTATTGAATATTTATTGTTATTGATTAAATGATATACTCCTTTAACGAAACCGTATACTGTAGAATATCGTTAATACAATCTACTACTACAGTTATAAAGAAATTCAAGTTAACGTATCCTTGCTTAAAACACCAAAAAGTTTCTTAAAAAAGTAACACGAAGTCTTGAACTCACTCGAAGCTCCATGATCCAACACCCATTTCTGTCAAATGCAACACACCTTAATTTATATTGCCTAGGCCTCGGCTCTTAGGAGGAGGCGAAGTGAAACAACGCTTGCGTTGTGTTTCGTTGTGTGAGTGAAATTACCCCCCTTCCCAATCTTCCCAATCCCCGATTTCCCAACAACCCCTAAATTGCTAACCACAATAAGGCTGGCAACGCACTTGTATCGTCTTTAATGTTTCGGGTGTCCAAAGGCGGCAGCGATTGCTTACCATCAGGTGATCCATCTGCTCATTTACCGGCTTATGCCATAAAACAAATCTAGATCACTTAAAGCAAACTTAGTTATTTTTAAACGATTACTGTTTAACTAGTACACCTTCCTTTACTCAAACATGAGTCATGTCCGTTACATATGGCCGGCATTGGCTACATATACAAGTCGTTTAGAAGTATTGCCAATTTTATTTATTGTTCTTTTAAGATTAAATGCTAGAGTCGGCTGGAACGGGAGTTGTTCAATCAATGCTCGACCAGAACATATTGATTAACGTTCCATATTTATTATCTGAAGAGAGACTTTTCTTGGTAACTTACACGTGTAAATACTATGTAAATAGATGGCCATGGGGAAATTTTCCATGGTACAGAGGCTTGAGGGATCCTTTCTGTAGTAAATTGTGTTTTAAATATTATAATAATATATTCTTGGTGATAAGTATAAATAAAACGGTTGATTCTATTAAAACACTGAGTAAAAAGTATGATGTAATCAATAAAAAATATTTTTAAAGATTTGTTACCTACAAAATCGCAGGTACAACAAACAAGACAAGAGACTCAAATATAAAGAAAATAATAAACATCGATTAATAAAACTGAGACAAAATTAGTACTTCTACAACAGCAACAGATTTGAACAACAAGGCCTACTCAGTATTTATTTTATTAGTATTTTTATTACACTGCAATAAAATTTATGTTAAGAACAAGTGCAGTAGCGACAACTTTAAGATAATTATCTGAGATACGCAAGTTTGTTTACACCATCTCTGTTGGTGGCGGGCATATGGTGCGTTAGGGTCTTTATCTACAAGTCCCATAGAGAACACATTGACAGCTGCTACTGTTTTTGGTTAAACTCGTTTAACGGTACACGTAGTTAATCTCAGGTTGTAAAAACGTGTGTAAATCAATGCATTCCAAGTGACTTGTTCAATGTTTATCGATAAATAACTTACTTATTTATCGGAACCAGTATAACACAAATCTAACAAAGAATAAAAGCGAAATAACAAAATACCTCATTAATTATATGTATTTGAAAATTTTATATTATAAAAAGAAAATTTTAAACAATCTTAATGAGTATAAAATCCAAGTTTTTTTTTTGTAAATTACAAACAGTTTTATGGCTGGTAGATAAATTAAAAATTTATTTTTATAAGACACGTTACACGGCTATTTCGCATCGCTAACAGTGTATGTGGGCTCCGGCCTGTAAACACTAGAACGAACGCGATGACAGACCGAACGCAGCCCCCTCATTACACGCTCTTACAAACAAAACCCAACACTCAATACGTTCCAAAATATCATAAAAATCCCACCAACAACACTCGAATTTAAACTCTAACAAAATACGTCAAAGCACGTTCTTCATTAACCCTTTCAAAAAGCAAATCTTCACTTAAGAGGAATGTACAATAGAATCTTTAAAGCGAAGATGCAGCTATTATTAGGTGTTAGCGTGATTATTTGACAGTTTGAAAACGTTTACAGATTGTAGGTATATTGCTGGGCAATCTGGCTTCCTGCTTTTAATGTAAACAGCGTTTTGTAGCTCTCGGCTTTTTAGTGAAAAATAATAATATCTTCATAGATTTTATGTGCTGATTCTTATTAAGATGAAATACACAAATAACTTTTAAAGCTTATATGTACCTGGAAAACCGAAGTGTATTGAAATAAATCCCTGTGTTACCCACGCAGTTTACATTTGTGTATATTTTTAGGCAACACTTGTATTTTTTTGCACTTTGATAAGTTTATATAATATTTCTGACTAAAAATTGATATAAAAACCACACAACCTTAATCACTTAACCACTTTACAAGGTCCTATACTATCTCTCCTTCGCTCCACTTCGCGTACCCTTCACACACTTGCAATAACGCTGTAAACAATTGCTCTGGAGGCAGATCCACCATCTTCAAACTCCTTCTGAATCTATTGTCCCTCCTCCTTCTCCCATATGACGCGAAATGGGTCTGCGGTTTTTTCTTAATGCCTGCACTCACGAAGAACGTTGTAGGCTGCGTCGTAGGAATAGAGGCGTTGTAAGTCTGTTTAGCCTTAACCGCTTGCACTATCAAACACAATAAGTAACCGCCAAAAGCCAAGAATGCAAGCGTAGTAACGGACATCGAAAATATGTTGCTGATCTTGCTGTATCCTTCTTTCTTGTACAATCCTTCTTCGTAGTCTCCTCTTTTGACGGGTGGTGCTTGAATGGCCATGGCTTCTGCTCCAAACCTTTGTATGTTTGTTGGCGTTGTCGTCGTAACGTTATCGTACTGAGCAGTTACAAGATCCTGCAAGGACGCCTTCAGCCTTAGTAGCTTATCCAATGGCATCTCGTTTAGAAACTCCATGTCCGCTGATGTGACGTCAGCAGAAGAGACTTTGAGGGTCGTATATAAAATGATAAAGATAAGCATGTTGGAGATGTCACTCATGAGATGTTAGGTGTTGAAATAAAGTTGAGCATAACGTTTACGTGTGATCATTGTGGTCTGCTAAGCGCGACAATCGCTTAGCGGTCACAATAAATAGATCAGTGCGTTTTCATCTTAAAACTAGGTGAGCAAACGCACTTACTTTGTAAGCACTGATGACAGCCAGTAACAAATGTCGTATGTGCGCCTAACTTTAACTTAGTCAAAGATGGGTATGTACTTTTAATAAGTGCAGTTTCAGACTTTCTCAATGTATAGACGAATCTTAAGCTATCTGTCTAGAAAGAAGAAGTTCTCAAAGTAAGAACCTAAAACAATACTTCATTAGCAATGTTGCTCTAATTTATCCGGCTTTACATGTATTGTTATAATTACCTATTTTATTGTTCCTATTTCTGATTTTGTAACAAATATGAAAGCAAAACGTTCAAGTCTACATTTCCGTTTCCATTGTCCCCTGTCTGTCAAAGCGTCGCAAAATATATCTACAGGTTGCGTTTTATTTTATTGTGTTGAGAAAATACTAGCGTGGGATAAAATATTTTTAAATGATATAAAAAAGAGTTTGTGAAATCAAACAACGTTGTTGCTGAAATGCTGAACAAGTATAATTGTGTAGATGCATGAGACGTGTTGAGTGAATTCACAGTTCATCACATCGCACTGATGAAATCATAGTTTTTACATATAATTACTTGTTCTGAATAATGGTGGTTTAATTACATTACCCTAATGTTATACATTAATTTCGCCTACTTATTAAGTAGTTGTTTTACAATTTCATAAGTAAAATATTGTGAGTTGATGAGATCTTTGAGGGATTAAAATGTTATTTCAATAAAAATAGATTAAGTAAAACTGAATAGATATAAAGATGTACGCAACAGTAAAATAACTATCAATACGCTGAATTCAGACAATATCCTAAGCAATCGAACTAAAAATTATCACGAAACAAAATCACAACCCGCGGCACCAGTAACGCCATCTATGAAAATTTATATACATTTTTTAATTCGAAAGTTTAACGCCTCATACAACAAAAATAAATATTTTGTCAACAAATAAGGTTTTTGTATGTCTTACAAACACCCTATACTTTCAACCAATTATTCTAAAATGTTATGCTCTAGTACGACAATTGCGTTTGCGCACCCATTACAGTAAGAACCGAAGCATAGAACAAGCTCCCGCGCAGCGCTCCTTCGTAGTTCCGTGCTGTGCTTCAAGATGGCGCCACGTGTGCTTTGCGTGTTACTCATTACTTTCCAAGTTGTGTGCGCCAACGAACAATACAGAAATGATGGATTAATGGACCGATTAAGCAGCGGAATGAAATTTGCGCAGAATTTACTTGGTATGTTAGAATACACTCGTAGCAATGTATTTGCAGTTATTTAATGTTAGTTAGACGAGAAATAGACCGAGTACGGCACGATTTTTCATACTACTAGTACATGGTAGACAAATGAATTTGTTCTTATCACTAAAATATTTCTGGCAATGGGGTAACTTTACCTGCACCATAATATTAAGTAAAATTATGATAAACAGGCACTTAAATGAGTTCAGATACTGTTCTGTATCTCCGCATTCCGGCTTTTAGAAATGTCGCAGATAATGATAAATGTTTTTGGTAATTTTTTCCAGGGACAGACTCGGAGTCTGTGGCATTGAAAGTAGCAGAATTTGTGGTTAGAGCTTTCCAAACGGCCAACAAACCGCCAACAAGCACCAGAAGGTGGCCTCAAAATGATGTGCATAGTGAGGAAACTTCATACAGTGAAAGCGAATCATATAGTCAGGACAAAGGCCCAGATTATGACGTCAATGAAACGCAAAGTCCCCTGACACCTCTGCGTCAAATAGTGCGCCTATTTGGGCTGCAGCCAAACCAAATAAGTGCAGTAGCTGTCAATGCTTTAGTCTTTGTAGCGCAAATGGTAAGTCCGGTTGGATTTTGTATGTGTAACTTTATGCAATTACATAATCCAAAGTCGATGACGCTGTTTTCGGAAGATCCTTTTATATTGAACTATGGAAGACATTAAAGTATGTGGCAGTGTTAATAGAGCGCGGAGATCACAAAAGCTAATAGAAATTGTATTCACATTCCAGATTTCAACATTCCTGTCGGGACCAAGGCGGCCATCAAAACCTTACCGATCAGACGATCCAATGGCATGGATACTGAATAAAAATTCCAGAAACCTTCAGGATCTCATCGCAGCTGCTAAAAACGAATCTCTTCCAGGCACTATTGACGAACTGATTCAAGAACAAGGTTCTGTTGAAGAAACCAGTTGCATTAGACTTTTGGTATGCAAAGTAACTCCATTTATAACTAGGATGCAGAAAACTGTCTTTGGGACTGGAGAAGAAGAGAGAGACAAAGCAAGGTTTGCTAAAGAACTTCGCGGTTCAGCGATTATGTACCGCCATCTACCGACGGCAGAAGAAATTAATGCTCGAAACGACATCTGTGAGCGCCAGCATAAAGATTGTAATCTGAATGAATGAAATCGCACAGGCGCAGTGTTAATGTGTTTCTAGTTCGTTAATTGGTATTTGTTTTTGTTTAAGTACTTATGAACTAATTAAAATAGCTTTTTACGATTTTTTCTCATAAAACCAGTTTAAAAAACGACGTTTTCTTAAAACTCGTTATAAAAGATATGGTTGCTTATAGGTCAGTTTAATAGCAGCCCATAAACCAGTGAAAACTACCTACTAAGGTATCTATTTCTGTGATGTAGCATTAAAATTTTCCAAATATACAGAAGGGATAGTAGTAAGAGGCGCTACCCTTAATCGACTATGGTCTTGTAAGATCATCCTTAGATAAAAGTCTCAAAAATTGTTAGTCAGCTCACCTTAAAATTTCGTACCAAAACCGTCGTCACTTCCCAAGTGGGTATTATATGACTCTGCATAAAATTATGGGGGCTTTCATATATTTTATTTGCTATACTAAGTGACGTGACATGAATCTCTAGGCTGTGCCAGCACTTTCGAGCACACATTATGCAATAGAGGGTCATTGACTGTTAAGACTAATATATTCAGTTATACACATGTGCTATTTTTTCATCAATTATGTAATCTGTCTGTGGTAACAGACTGCGTGGCGTAGGGGTCCGTTTTGTACCAGTTTTTGGCTGATCAAGACACTGACATAGCATAATGATGCAATATCACATACTCAAGTTATCATCGTCTACGCTCATCTAGAATCATGTTCTGTAGAAACTGTAACAGGATTTGTAGTAGAAATTACATTCATAGATATATCGTGCATGAGTGTGTGACGCATCGACTAGGCTTCTAGATTATTTAGTCATCGTTTGAATAAATATGCTGCTTTAACGGTGATGGTCTTCTAATACAACTCTGAAAGTAAAGTCCCATGGTGAATTTAGGGATCTAGAAGTATTATAGGTTTTTGTTGCAGTGTTGGTGATGTTAGTTTATTGTAAACATTGACTTATTCGTGACTAGAAAGAATTGGATAAAATACTTATCGATTCACATTAACATAGCCTTGCGTTTTTTTTTTCATTAGTATCGTTATACATGTAATTATATGTCCAGTAGAAGTACTTGATATGTCTAGTACAAATTAAGGTTAGTACCTATAGCTACCAGAAATATAGGAATAAGCAGTCCACATTTTGTTGTGCTTATTAAAGAACTATCAGATATAAAAATTTCGATTACACTGGTTGTTAACGTTAAACCAACAAAAATTTAATACACATTTTGTGCCACTTTAAAGATTTCCTGTATCCGGCTAATAATAGGGGCATGAACAGACAACAAAGTCGGAGAAAGCACGTTCATATTATACGCGCGGTGCTAATAGCAGCTAGTTATTGCACGTGGTCTGAAGGTCTTGGTAAGTTGGTTTGAGCTTGCCTATAGTTCAGGCTATTAGCGAAATGCTAAGTAGCCTAGGTGTCAACGAAAGTCTAGCTTTAGAAAGGTTGGTGGTTCTTTTTTGGTTAGTCAGATATACGTAGGAAGAAAATTCTCATTTAATTAGTCACTTAGAGCTTTTTTAAATAAACTGCGTTTACGTGTAAGGACATCAATTTCAGTAAGCCTATGCATTAATTCAATAATGAGTCCAAGTTGTTTTTTGGCCAATTTTATTGTAACATATTTATTTACAATCAATTGAGTACTTTTCCACTAATAGAATCGAAAAAAAACAGCAATACTTTGCTCTACCCGGGAATTGGATTCGATCCAAGACTTCTTGCCATACAGTCGCATTTGCGATCACTCGACCAACGAGGCAGACTAGAATTACTTAAACAAAAATAGTTAGAAAAATATAATTACATCGACTGCCTATAAGTAATTATATAACGATGTAATTAAACATCTAAGAGCTAAGTTATTACCTACTTAATTTGCACATAATAAACATTATTTTAATTAATTGTGAATTACAAGTCACACGTAGTAAATGTGGCTTTAAATGAACAATTAAAGACGTTTATTTAATTTTAAGAAGATGTTACCAATTTCTTAGGTCAGGTGGTAGCTATGGAGGTTCTTGCTCGATCTCCTCCATAGGATAATGCTATACTTTGACATTAGTAAAATAAAATTAGTAGACTGGGAGACTTTCCAACAGATAGATATTTTTATTTCGAAATAGTTATTAATATAGATGATTTGAATTTGACTCGAAGGCCATAATTTACAGATTTCCATTAATTCACAGAAATAACAGGCTAAACGACTCATTACACATACCTCAGTACACTTACACATATTCCAAAAATCTAATATCGACATAAATCCCAAGATTACCAAATAAAAACCCTAATAAATAATACATAAGCCTCAAAATCATAAATACAAGTATACATATGTCATCTATAAGGCGCCGGTCATCGGGAGAAAGTGAATGCAGGTCGTTAACCTCACTGCCCAATTCCTGCACTCACACAACACATATGTATATGTGTGCACATAATAGTTACAATTATATTTTAAATCCTTGTACACCTGCGTGACGTCACACTCACGTGTAGGCTATTGTTTTTATTTATAGACGAGTATTACTGATTTTTACAGTGTTAGGTTTGTATTAATGTGTAAGTAATTTACACTTCTGCCTACCCCTTCCACGATAAAAGACGTGACATTACATTTATTCCTTCAGTAGTATATGCGTGATGCACTGGTAACGTCAATGATATGTCTGCTTTTAATAAAGTGTAATAAACCTCGTACATAATTACAATTTATTACCGTTTACTATGGTTAGTGGCAAGTCACTGAAAATTCAGCGTTTAGTATAACTTCGTGTACCTAAATACGCTAGTATAAGGAATCCGATAGTGTTAGACTATTAATGGGTTTTTTAATTTAGAATCAAATACTAAGTAGCACCCAATCAGCATCTCTGGGAGTCATTGGGGACCTCTGCAGTGGACGTTTTGAGGCTGACACAATAAGGGTAGTAATAGCAGTTTTCCCTAACCAAACGTATACTATTTTATGACACAAAAGTTCAAAATGCGTATGTTTCTCTCTCACCAAATTAGCACAGCTATAACAATATAACCCGTGCGAAACCGCACATACCAATCACTAGTAATAGCATCCGGCATCAAAAGATGGCAATATTGCGTGGATGCGTATGCGCAACTATTCGTACTAAACGCCTCTATCTATTATAAATATGATGTTTCCTGCTTACTTAATATGTGTATAAGTATCAATTGATGGTTTATGATATATGGTTTCATTTATTATTAATCTTAAAGTTAATTACAAAATCTGTGTTTCACTGCCCACGCAGCTATTTTGTCTGTGACACAGTCCAAAAAAATGTAAAATATAGCATACAATTAGGTCAGAAAATCTAGGTTCTTCTTGTTATCAAACGAAGAAACAATAATTAATTATAACTATAATTTTTAACTTAGTTTGCGTAACAAAATCCTTCCTACAAAAGACTTCAACGCGTCGTTATTCTCTAACTCGTAATTTGTAAAAATATTTTCTTTTAATTTGAGACTTTTTAATTATTTAAATATTATGCACGTGCTAGATACGTAATTAATGAATTCCTCATTCAATTATAATAGTAAGTAACTTTCAAATGCTTTATTTTTGTTGCATATTTCGTAATGAAAGTTGATTACATCGTGTTGCACTACGGGTAGCTATAATTTAATTAATCAATTTGTTTATTAACTGAATAATTTTATGTTCACTATAATAAGTACACATGAAATCAATATATTAGACGAAGGAACATAAAACTGTTTCCATTATAATAAATAAAATATTAACACTTTGATTTTAGAACCACAAGACACTAGTAGGTAACAAAACAAAAAGTATCTCGATAACAAAACTACACTATAAAAGAAACAAAGTACGACAGGAAAACAACACCTTTCTACATAAACAAATTAATAAACAAAATAGCCAATTACAATCTCGAAATTCACACGCCATCACAAACGTGTAGCGTCCGAACATCGTGCGAACCAATCGGCGAATGTCAATATTTAAATTAGCTTTCATAATAATGATTGCGTCACAATTAGATAATAAGTAAGGAGATCGATGACCGCGAGTGAACGGACTTAGGTAACACCATTTAAGTAGTTACTTACATGAAGAAAGTTTAAGAGAGACCTAGATGTATCATTGTATTGTATTGTGTTGTATTCGTCACAAAAAATACAATACAATACATAAAGACATTGTACTGTGGGTAAATCGTATTCTTTAGCTCAATAAATACATTGTTGAGAACATCTTTAACATTGATTCATTACATTCAATAAATCTTACTTAGAAAACTTTTATATTTTGGTACCTACTAAAATTTGTATTACAATCCCACCATTGACGTAAATCATCCCCTCCACTTACATTTCAGTCTCCTATATTAATACAAAATTCACTTTACAGCGACCAGAAATAAATACACGAAGACACTGAACGCATTCATTTCAGACGTACCTTGAGAAGCTGTTTAATTCAATCCAAGTATCAAATGCATTAAGATGTTTGAAGTTTCTGCATTCAAATAGCTGTCATTTATATAGAAATGCAATAAAAGTATTCTCTTCGCGTATTTCCGTGTATTTCCCTGTTTTCCGAAGAATAGAAAGCGATGTAGGAAACGTGTGTCTTTTGTCATAATGTACGCTTAATTTATTGATTTTATTCATGTAGCTGTTGTAAACATTTTCATTAAAAGACTCTGTGATAATTAAAAATGGAATCTATTCTTGTTGACCTAATTACTTTTGCTTTTCATAAGACCAATTTCTAATTTATTTTAAGAGAACAAAACACGTTCTTATTAAAACAAACACCTACTTCTGGGCTCATAATTGATTCAAAATTATTAAAATATGTAAATGGAATTAGTATAAGATGCATTAAGGCTGCGGAACTCGTCGCGATGCGGTTATTGAGGTCAATCATTTCTCACTAGTTGTAACTTGTACAAATATATTTTATGGTTTGTCAAACCGAGTCGCCAGAGAAAGTGAGTTGAGGACCGGCGCAAGCGTTGATAAAAAGTGCCCAAATTATCTTCAAGACAAAAAGTAAGAGAGTAAAGACGTTCACCTGCGACGGGGAAACGAAACCAAGTGTAATTGTTTCAATTTAACTTAATGTTGACTGAAATTAGTGAAGTTGTTTGTGCGTTTGTAATTTGGTCGTTTAGGAAATGTTGTTCTATTTTATTTGAAACGGTTTATTTAGGTTGCCTTTTTGTTGGAGTCAAATTTTGTAATTAGAATTTTACCCCCTTCCTGACGACAGATCAATCTAACACATTCTTAATCCTTATGACCAATGACCATACACATTAAAACTGTTTAACATTTAACATAAAAACAATTTATGTAAATATTACTTGTATACGGGGATAAGTAGCCAACTATAAAGTTTTTATTGGAGAAACACACAAGTATTTGACACGAATTCAAATTGGACTCAACTTCCTTATTTATCTTACTAGATGCAGCTTTCACACAAACGTATAAAGTTATTGCAATTTAATTTGTTTGGATGAACGAGCAATTTCATATCGTACCTAAATATCTTTCGAGAACTGTAGGAGACGCGGCACCCTTTCTTCTTTGATTGATGAAGAGAAACTAAGAGAAATAAACTTCACGGGCATTATAAAATACCTTTTTGTTTTCTTCAATTATTCAAAGACATATTAATAAGGTATTTAGTAAGTTTTGTTTACTATACAATTGATTAAGTGTGGGTAAGTACGTAACCTATGTGTTTATTATGTACTTGTAAAAACCCAATCTTCGAAATGTAAAAGTTAGATAATGATTCACTCATTGTAAATTCTAAGAAGTTATATTAAGAACTTATATTCAGTGTTATGTAACTAACTACTTAATGCAGTATATTAGAGCCACATAATATGTATTAGTATGATTAAGATTGTATTTGTGATTCGCTGACTAATATAAACATAAAAAAAATAAGTCGGATTTTCCTTCCTGACGCTATAACTATAACTCCAGAACGCACGAACCGACCACTGTTTTACATTCGTTGGAAAGGTCTCGGTCTCCGTGAGGTAAATTTTCTTTGCTATAAGAAAAAAAAAAATCAGGAAAAATAAAAAACAGGGAAAATCAGTAGTGACGAAATGGAGTTCGCCGGGTTTGCTAGTGTAAACATAATACTTAATGTTCGATGAGGTGTGGTGTAGCCTTAGTCACATCTTTCCGATGGCCTTTAAAAGTAAGTCTGCAAATTGAGTTGTCATACCTTGATCTAATTAGATAGTGGAGCCTAGCCCTTTGTCAATGAACATTTATAAGTATTTTTTCGCACAAGATGAATAAACTCATAACATGTTAGTTACTTCTTATGGGGCGTGAGCAGAAGTGTAGGTACTTAAAGCCGTGCCCGTGTCAGTTCAAAACTCCCAAAGTCTGTTCCAAATGCAATTCCAAACTTGTGAATTGAACTCGAGTGCTTTTATTAACAGCCGCACCTGCTGGCACTTTATTTACCATACCAATGGACCTATATTATTTTATAAACAATATTAATACCAAACTTGGCAATGTTTTTGTAACTGTTCTTACGCTCTTACTTCTTACACTTTCAATAAACGAATGATATAAATACAACGAATAAATAAATACACGCACGAGTTCGAATACATGCCTTGTTTACTGGCCCACTAGCCTTCTAATCCAAACTGCGACTGATAAAAACTGCAATGTCATGTAGGATCAGGATTAGGAGGTCAACTTGAAAATATTACATAGAAACTAAACTTTCTTTTGATGTTGTCTATCATCTAGAGTCGTTTGTCAAAAGTTGTTGCCAATTAGAATAGTCTCTTATTTGTATGTCAATAAGTAATTCACACGATTGATCGATGCAATCTCTAATCCACCAACCACTCTACCAAATGGAGATGGTGGCAAACCTTTTTGTGTAGACTAGGCAGGCTTACCGACTTAGGAGTATGGTATTTCAGGACAGTTCATTAAATAATGCCTTTGCAAACCACAAGATAAAAATAGCTTTGCCAATAAATGCTGGATATTACAAAGCCATTATCACTCTCTAATAAAACAAATGAAACACAGCGATATGTTTATTAAGAAAGAATAGTGCGTGAGAAAAGTGATCGTCAAAAACGCATCATTACATTAGGCGCCGCGGTACAATCGTACAATTAGGGGCGGTCCACACTGCAGTCGTAATCGTAACCCATTGTTGTTCGGTACGAGCGATCCGTTCTGCTTCACATTGGGGCAGTCTTCACTTTCTATGACTGTGACATTGCCAACTTATTATTTGTATCAAAGCCAAGCCATTGTTGATGCGGTGAGTGAAAATATCATATATTGTAATGGAGACATTCGATATGGTGGAATTATAGGCAAGTAACAGCTTAGGTAAAAGTGTTCAAAGAAATTTTGTTGGTTCTACTTGAAAATAGGGTAGATGACTAATTTTTATTTTAATGTCCGTCTTGTAGATTATTTTAAAATATTAGACACGTATTTTTTATTTTCTTACGGAAACAAATACTTTCGAAGATATATCCATTTGAAATATCGCGTGACGTCACTTTAGAGTACGTTTTATACTCTATAGTGACGTAGTTAGCTCCCACTCCTAAACTTTGATTCATTTTATCTAAGTATTGTTATCTTATATGACAAAATAAAAAAATACGTGTCTAATATTTTTTCATTACCTAACTGACGGACTAATTACATTTTTAATTTTCATACCCCGTCATCATCCCTATTGGTTGAATAAAATCAATACCTGCAGAGTTTTATTCATTTTCACTGCTTAATTGCATCAAATTGCTTGATATTTCGATAGAATTATTCCTTTTCTTCTCTATCTTAAAAACCGTAAACAAATCTATATAACTACATAGGTACCTATCATAATAAAAATTGGCTTGAGACCATAATTATCAAGACAAGTTTTACTACAACAAAAAAAACTTAGTTTTCTCTCTAGTACAACCTAAACAAATAATTATCGAGTAAGTCATCGCGACACGCACACTGGCAGCAACACGGTCGGAATGCGGCGTGTCCTTCTAGGTCACGCAGCCTTGCCTTGATAATAGTCCGTCATTGGCAGTAACGAAAGCTACCATTTCGCTGATGCCCCACTGGCCAAGTTTACACATCGAATTATTCGTTTACCTTGAACACATCTTTATTTGGATATATTACCTACATAACAAACTCCCTTTCTATAATTTCTCTCTAAAATTCGTTCTGCTTTTATTCAAAACAATTTTTGGCCAATTTCGTTTGGCTCTTATCTAGCTTACAATTAGAGGTAATAGTTTCGACTCTATTTTGTATGTACCCAATTAGTTTAAAATTATAAGGTGTCGGAACTAGGAAGTGAAATTGATTGGCACTAGTCCTAGATTGTAGTCGTTCAGCAATAGACAAGTAAAACCGCATTGCATTCTTGTTGTACATAAAATTAGGACATTGTTCAATTATCACTGCACTTGTTTTTCAATTGAAATCTCTGAATCAGTCAGATTATTTAAATAGAAAAACAGGTGAATCGTGGTTAATTTAAATTTCAAGTCGTTTAACCAGTCAAGTTTATTAGATGAGTAACTACTAACAACGAGGTTTGGAAAAATGTCCTACTAATTTGGCATATGATTATAATTATATCAATTACTTCTGGTTCTTGCCAATATTTTTACTAAATAGCCTAATAGGTAGGTAGGTAATATTGGCAAAATATTTGGTTTCTATCAGGAAAGTCCAAATATTTACTGTCATGCTAATGAAATTAACAAGTTAATTGATACAGCAGTCAGATTTGTTGTTCAATAATAATTATAGTGCGCGTTGGTATGCGATACTCAATTGTTTCTATTCACGACACGACCATTAACGCCTGGATAGTTCCATTACATTCTCGTATAGGTTAAGCCAGTACACTTACTTGACACCCAGGATCTACTAAAGTACAACATTCTAGTTCTATCTGCACTACCTACTAACACAAATGCCTTTATTTAAACATTTTATATTAAAGTAACTGACGATTGGGAGTTACAGCCAGCCAAAACTTATATAAAAGTATTTGAGTGTATTGGTGTACAAGCCAATATTTATATCCAAATATCACATATGTAATGAAACAGGGACATTAACACTGACAGGACTTTATCCTCCAGAGTGTAGCCAATTCGGAGCTGCGGACTATCCGGAGCTGCGGACTATCCAAATATCAGCGGGTTTATCCGGCTAAGGAGAGGAACGGGGTGGTTTTTAGTCATTAACACTGACAGGACTTTATATTTTCCCCCCTCAAAAAAAAAAAAAGAGGCGCCACCTAGGGTGTGCAAATTTGTTAATAGGTAACTATTATAATATTAAAATAGTATTTCCCAGAACGGATGTACTAATGTTACCAAAATAACAACTTTTACAAGCGCATTTGACCCCATACCTCAGCGATGAGTTGAATCTAGTACCGGGCCCGCCCTCTGCGGTTCATATCAAACCACTATGGGGACGAGATGATGCTGTCCCAGTTCTCAAGTTCCGTCTACGGTGAATAGGCACTAAATATGAACATCTATAATAACTCATGGTTGAGGAATAATAAATGTTTCTCTTTTCAAATCCAACACATACTTGCAACAAAATTCACTCTTGAAATAGCGAAAATTGAGCTTCATTTTGTCTAAGAACCTGATCTATGTGCTTTAGCCTTATTTACATATAGAATGTCTATTGTGTTTAACACTCGAGGTGTATGTTGTTAATTGTTTGTTCAGATGCATGGATAAGACACCATTGTACAAACAAGCGGGTTATTAGAGGCGGTTAGTTTCTTGTAATTAGTGGCTCATAGAACTGATTTACGGTGGCATAAGATCGGACTCCACTTAGCGTTATCGAGTCAAGACCAATTGCTGTCAGTGCAACTTTAACAAGATTCATAGATTGATAATTATCGAAGCTGCTCTTCATATTTAGATCAGTGGAGGAGAGAAGTAGGCTGGCCAGTCGAGCTCACATTCCAACTTTACAGTTACCCTCGAATGGTCGCAGCTACATGCAAATTGACAAATATTACCGGACACGCAGCTATCTACTAACACTTCTGTACTCTGCCGTCCACGTTTGCGTAGGTACTTATTATATACTTTACTGTCCTATTTGTAACCGTACCTATAGTAGTTACAATATCGAGGCTAACTCAATTAGAACTTTGGACTGTCATACTACACAAAGTAGATAGTTCAAAACAATCTCTGTAGTGAGTTGTCCATCACAGTTTGTATTCAAAAGGGCTGATTGCATTCGAAGGCCTTCCCTTTATTTCTTTTTATATAAACCAAGAACAGATGAGTATTGAGTGTCAATGAAACAGCGTAAATATTAATATTTCCACAACACTCGAGTTCCACTTGTTTTTTTATCCGGTGGAACCGATAATTGCTTTTCAACATAAAAACAAAATCCCAAAAGTACTCTACGGATAGTTCTCATATATATACAAATTGTACCGAGTTTACATTTCATATTTAACCCTCTACTTACTCCGAGGTCACTTTCTATGCATCGAGAAAGTCTCTCCACGATTAAGTCGTGAGATTAAATTATTATTTTAATTCTGAATTGAGGATTAAACTCGAATAAAGTATGGGGACTTGGTAAAGTCTGAAGTCGAGAAGGATTTGCTAGAGTAGAATGTTCGTGGAGCTAAGTGGGGTTTTCCGAATAAGAAAGTGAAATGCAATCAAATGAGTCAGCGGTGGGTCACTGCTCTGACGCTTATGTCCTCCGTTCATTATATACGATTCAACGATCCTCTACATTAAATAACTTCGAGGAACCTAATGAAAGTAATTCTTATTTTTTTCCTCGTATTCCAACTTTCGTTATTAACATTTCTTTCTGTTTTAACCTTCGGAAACGACGATTTAACTTTATTATCTTCGAAATTTCTGTGCCCTCTATTTGCAAGGAAGCTAGCGAAAGTGTTTTTGTTTTTCCATGCGATGCAACTTTCTTTCTTCAGATTCGTTAATTAACAAAACGCCAACGTAATTAAGTATTCAAAATCTCGTGGTTACCTACTCCAATTACATACTAGTACTACAGACTGCAGTAACAATAGTCAACACAAGTAAGCGGTGCATAATATTCGTTAATGTTAACATGAGATTACACGGCATTGATATTGCTTTTTTATCTATGTATTAATTGTCCCACAAACTTAATTCGTTTGAAACTTGTTATGTAGGTCAGAAACCTTCTTGCCCTCCACAATGCCACTAAGATAAACGTCATAAAAGAATACTTCTTTAATTTATTCGTGCATACTTACCTACTTTTATAATTAGTAGAGAACTTATTAGCAACTCATCGTAACGGCCCTATGATCTACATTTATTTCGATTTGAATGAACAAAAAGAGAAATGGGAAGTTGTGTAGTAATTAAAACACGATATATTGAAGAATCATTTATTGCTGAGAGTAAAAATAAACAAGCAACACACAAGCAAGCTGTCCCACTACCCCACAAACGGACCGCCATAGATTCAGATCAAATGCACCGTAGCGAACGGATGTTATGGCAAAACTACGTGTTTAAACTTTAAACGTAATTAAACAAATATTTTCTAGAAAAAGGTTTAAAAAGCACAAAAGATTGTGTGTAAAAGAGAAAAGCAACAAGCAAAGCAATAACTTACAAAACATATTCAGGAAAATATACATGATGCACGAACGAATACCTGGAAAAATTATAATATTAATACATTGTCTTTGACAACCAACAGGGAGTATGCAAGGCAGTATGGCACAGTTTTGATAAAACAAAACCGATCTTAACATTACGATCACATCTCTTCTCATTATTCTAAAGACCACACAAAATACTGTTTCATAGCCAACAGTAGTTAGTTATAGAAATTAATCATGCAAAAGAAAATGATAACAAGAGTGTCTTAGGTCAATTTGATATACAAGTAAGGACCAACACTCAAATCTGAGGATTACTAGAAAACTTAGCGTATCAATTGAGGGTGAAATAAGTTCAAATACACACAAAAATGTGGCCACAAAACTGGTATTAGCTGTCAATATTTATTCTCAAACTGAAGTAAAAAGCACACAACACTCTTTGTTTATACTCTGCGTAGTTATTCTAGTTATAAGAGTCAAGTAAGACAAACCATGCATTGAAAGCAAATTAGATTGGATATAACAGACTAGAGGCCTAAGTAATTAAGTGATAGCAGTGTGATTAAGCACTTAAGACAAGCGTGAGAAGCAGAAGAATCTAGCCCATTGGATCGAGGCGTTACTCGCTTCAGTTTCCACGAGACACATCAAGTTTACTGGGAAAAATAAGTGATAATGATAAAGCCATTGGATGAGAAAGAGACATTAGACCGTAACTTCCTGTAGAAATTCTTTAAGTGACTTTTCCGACATGTCAGAAATTAAATGAGCAAAATTCGGTTGAACAGCCTCTTATCAGTTTCCTACATTTAGCAGTTATGTACTGCATGTAGATGAGTTGTATTTATCTTAATTATTGCATGTAGTAAGAAATGTGTAAGAAAATTCAGGAACTATCGATCACTTTATAAAAATCTAAGATCGTAGAAGTCTTGTAACATTAAAGAGAGCGCGGCTAGGAATCAAATCGTTGACATAAATGCTTAATATTGGGTACTAGACGTTGATTATCTATACATACTTAGTCCAAGTGTTTAAATTCATTTTTGTTTGTTATAGGTATAAGTGTATAAATCATAACGTGGATGACTAGTATTGAGAAATTCAGAAACGGTGTTATTGAATAGATGCGTGTTTTATTTCTGTTCTTCATTAATGAATTCGTACTAAATAATCTGGTGTTGATTTTTATTTCCAGTCTTATTTTAGTTTCTGTTCAATATTGTGTCACGCACATTGTAAATGAATAAATTCATACGAATCTTACTTCTAGACTATACTTACCCAGTTAGCACACGTGTTTAACCTAGTTTGGAGCAAGTTAAAGCAGGTTTAGGACAGTGGTTTTTGGGTGTCTTACCTAGAGGTTTCCATTTGACCAAGTTTTTATTTTATCATGTAGATTTCAGAGACTCATTGAAGGTATAATAATGTTTTAATGTAAATATAAGTAGCCTTAGACTAGGCCATTAGGGAAATTCTGTATTTGATACCTATTAAAGAGATCAAAAATTTGCGGAACCATATTTTCCCATCAGGCGAATGCTTCTAAAACTTTCTTACTTATTAAGGTGTATATATTTCATGCATTGAATCATATGGGTACATTACAATACTAGTCATTGGTCAGTAAGGTATAATCTTTAGCCTTGTAGGTAATAATTATATCTATCTGAACTTCAACACGATAAAAGCAAGGAGTATGACTGTATTAAAAAAAATCATCTATTTACCTTGTTTCTCCTTGAAGTTATTGGATGTTTGTATAACATGCAATGTCACTTACCCATAATTGCTTTTTACCTTATCAGAAGATATTCCCTTTCCACCAAAAGAATTACCTGGAACAAAACGAACCATTCGTTAATTTCGGACTCTTTAACTTCATTAATTAAGTCATTGAGGAATAAAATACAACAGGAAACTATGTAATAAAATTCTTGTGCATTCAAATGAAGGCTCTGATAAAAATTGGTTAAGGAATCTCAACAATCCAAACGTTGAACCGTTTTCGTTAGTTCGGTAACCGAATGTCCTTGACAAGGTCCATTCGGGAACAGGCGTCCAACGGGATGGGAACAGGTTGGACATTGGACACACGGACAGACGGACCGACTAGCACAGTTAGCCGCTGCCACCATAACTGGGTCATCATATATATATAGTGAAGTTCAAGGCGCAACACTCATTGCAAGTTAAACTCTCGCACAAGCAACACGCACTTTCACCGGTGACGATATAGCTACCTTGTGGAAGATAACGTGATTCAGTGTTAGTGATATATCCCCAAGTTCCAGATAAGGTAAGGTTTTTAAAGGTTCATCCCTTAGGACTCATAGTGGAAATTATTTAAGTGTTCGTGTTTGAAATAGTTGTGTGAAAGTTGGACAGGACGCTGATGATTGCAAGTGACCACGTGATTTGATAAATAAGGTGTTTCACAAGTGATTTTGGTGATACAAATTGTTTGTTTATTATCTTATGAATGATTAAAATTATTGTTTTTCTTTTTTGTCCTTATTAGTGTTCGAAGTGAATAAACAAATTGTTCTGTATCAAATTACTGTGAAATGATTGCCTTTGTAATAATAATTTGCTTTACAATAGCCATTTAATTAATTTTAAATAAATATATGTTTATAAGGAAAATATTTAAACTAGGTAATAGAAATTTAAATAAACTAGCATGAAGCTTGTCGTAATGCATAATAACTAGCTATTAATTAACGCAGTTTGTGTTTGAATGAGTGTAAAGATATTAAAAATAATGAAGCTGATTTTTATGACTATCTAAACATCGCTTTTATGTATTTTACTCTTTTGAGTAAATAGTATAGATACCTATTTAAGTTGGTGGATAGGTATTATAAGGTGTTCGAAAACATTGATGAAGAATGGGAACATTATAAGTGGGTACAAAAGTAGAAATTAGATAAGCATCTTTATGTAGCACATAACGAAGTTTTTCTAAACGTCCATAATTAAGAATCAATAGTTAATGCTTTCTAATCATTATCACTGCTATTCAGAACGCCGGTATGCAACCGTACTAAAGATAACTTTGAAACACAAATAGCTTCTATTAAAATAAAACACAAGAAGCATAAACATAAACAATTTTTAAATACCAATAATTTGAACAAAAGACGGAACAACGAAACCAATCAGTCACGAACACTTCACACGTGTTATGAAGCTTCCACACAATTCACGACATATTATTTTCACTACGCTTTACTCATGTAAATATGAACCTTCACTTTCTAAAATGTGAAAATGTTCACATAATGCGTTCTAACCCTGAATTCGTCGCGCAGCATCAAAAGAATACAAACAAAACACTCTTGAGCAGCTAATTTGACGTAACAATGGCGCAAGGTGCATTGAAAATATTATACAAAGAGATTTTCCAACGCTTCTAACGGAACTTTTTTGCTCATACCATGAGGATTTACGATAGATATTCGCGTTACAAATGATAATGAATTGTTTAGTCTCATCCGGTAGCTCGGTTAATTGCTCTATTCTTCAAATAGAGCGAATCAATCAATTTATGACGCTTTAATATTCAAGTTCATTTAAGATACGCAAGGCGATTTCTTTTTATAAGTAGTTTTGTTTTAGTAGCTATCTGAAGAAATAAGACTCTTCAATAATAATCTTCATCATTAAACTTATTGCTAGTTTGGCGGGAAACTAGGTGCGGAATATTCCTCAAACTTCCATATAAGTTTGTAAACAAAAGATGAGATCTTGACGCTTGACGAGTGTTATGATACTTGTGACAGGTTCTTAAGTAATTAAAAGTCTTGAAACGTGCGCCGGCGCGTGTTGAAAGTGGCGAGGAAAGCTGCTGCGATCGGAATGGCCAATAATCCGCTTGCGTGCCGACTGCCAGTCCCGTCGCCGCATTTCTCGCTCAAACATATAGATACTCGAATGTAATAACGTACCTATACCCAGAAATTAAATTAAAAAATGTTATGTCATAACACGAATATTTTTTTCCAAATAAGTATCGATCGACTATTATAATTATAAAAAAACGCAAGTACCTAAGTAGGTAGTCCGGGAACGACAATTTTTTTTATTGAAACAGTAAGGATTCTTATAGAATATTGATGATAGTTAGCAGATAGATAGACTTATTAAAAAACCGACGATTCTTTAGTTGCATCTCAAGCCCCATTACTAAAAGAGTCGTAGATAAGCCTCAATTTATCGTTTAATTAGGTCTATAAAAACCTCGAGACGTTTTAATATTTCATAAGCAATAGGCACGCAGATAAATCATAGTCGTCATCTTACAGCGGAACTAACGAAATGCCCGATCCACTCATGTCCAAAAAACTTTAAAGTGAAAGTTGTGTCGGCGGACGTGAGAGGCAATCTCGTCATTCACCGCCGTTGGGTAATCGGAATGTTTTTAAAACGAAAATTATATACCTACTGACACCTTGCCTGCGGCCGTTGTCGGACCCTTTCGGATGCACAGAGAAATTTCTTTCTTTAATTGACTTTGAATTCGTGGTATAGAGGCAAGATACTTTAGTAAAAAGATAAGAAAAAAGAGCCCGGAACGAAAATACGCTTCATTTATTTTTTTTGACGTTCGAAGCTTGTTAAGACCAAAACAAAAATGATATTACCGAGTAGTAGCTCCGCGAAATGCATCCACAAAAACAATACAATGCACAAGTCGGCCAAAATTATGCATTCCCATTGTGTTTAGAAATCGGACACAGTGTTGAACATAATAATTGAGATGTAAACCGGTGATTGACACGATTGAAGACTAAAGTAGGCGTCGACCCAAATTGAACATGTGCATCTTGAATCAGGTGTACCGTACGATTGATCCGCATCGAGAACACGGTAACGGTGTATGTCACGCGCTTATGGATCACTTTGCGGAACACCGTAGCACCAGCTACTTTATCATTACAGGCTACAGCTAGAAGTTATCATTAGCAAGAACCGATGATGCGTCGCTATCATCGTAAGTGTTATGATGGATTTCGCAAAGCGTCTGCTAAATCGGTTAACTTCAATATGTCCACATTTTTTTTTTCGCCTCCTCTTAATTTGGTACTTATTTCGAAGAACAACAATTTGTGTAACTTCAGATACTTACAGAAAAAGCCTTTGGCGGTAAACAATCTTCGAGTTTGGTAGTTAGTCCAACTTTACTAGGCATAACACCTAGACGGTTTACGTAATAATAAAAAATGCTCAGGTAAATATAATTTCTTGTAATGTAACTCAATGTTATGTAGTTAGTAGCAGTTAATACAGTTAGTCACGTAGTTTTCAACGTAGTAGGTATGTTTATTATGCGACTGAATAAGTTTCAGTTCACGCTCATATCCGCGTTCAAAACACGCACGGACTTACGGATGGTTTTAGAAAGCGGATTGCACGCTGGACCGGTCACTGCGCCGGCGAAAAAAGCCAAAAAAGCGGATGATGAAAACAAGAATAAGATGTTTTCTGATGGAAGATAGATTATGTTTTTCCGCCAACGAAACTTTCTTTCTGAATCTTATTTTATGCAACAAAATAATGCAGTCAAATTCACCATCGTCCACGCAGGTTCCAATAGCATAAAAGAAAATCTTGCCATATAAAATGTAGGTACTATATGTTATCGTCGCGGGCGGCACGCAGAGGAAAATTGTCAAATGGGTGGTGAAATTTGCGATTCTCATTTTTCCACGGTGAATTTCCGATGAAAGTTGGGAGCGAGTTGGTCACAACGTAATAGCAGGTCTGACTCCTCGCTCCGAAATTAGAAAAACGTTAACCTTGCACGGCAGTGGCACACACGCGACCGGACCGCGTTGCTTTCACCCATCGCCATGTTTGCCGCGCCTTGCGCTAGTCGTTCTGCGTTACTAGACAATATAATTATACTTGATGCTTTGGGAATATACGGATAATTTGTTTAAAGTAAATTATGTAGTTCATAAAATATTTTAAGGGAAAACCCAAAAATATAAAGGTGTTAACCTACTTAAATGCCCACTGTAAAATCACGTTAACGTTCGTTTTTTATTTTCCCATAACTAAGTATCATTCAAACGAAAATTCTTTGGAATTCGTGACGAATTGGTAAAGTTATTTATAGGGAATCGGTAAAAACGTAAAATCAGTAAGTCCCTAATGCGTAAATTCTATGCAACGTTACCAAATTACTTAGGTACTTAACATGATGTCAAAATGTCACAAATTCTGCTTAAAAAATACACAAACAATCAACTAATTTAATTAGACAATAAACAAACACGCTTTACAGTGTAAAGAATGGATAATTTCTTAAAATTTATGCAAATGTGGGTCGGTTGAAACGTGAACATCCGCGACGATCGAAAGTGAGGCTAAGTTGCAACGCCAAGTTCAGTCACCTGTCCAGGGTTATTGGGTTAAGGGGTCAAGCCACCTTAAAACCCGCCACGAAATAGGCTCAACACTAATTAGAAACTTAAACGGGTTTCATCTTCGACGTTCATGAGAAAATCATATTATTTTCGAAAATAATAAATCGTTAGGTACGTAGTTATTCTATGTACATACTAGACACCACCATTACATAAATAGCATCATGAATGTAGTGGTTTACCAGTAAATGGCGGCAACAAAGCATACATAAAACATAAGTGATGACGACGCCAGTCTTGCGACAACAAATTTCTCCAGAGAGAATCTCGACGGACCCGCTGTCGCCGGCGACCGGTGCGCCCGCGCACCACTTCAAACCATCATATAGGTACAATATATACACGTATGTACGAGTATCGCGTTGTATCGACTGACGAACGTACCTCCAAAGGCACAAGTCCTCTTTATTAATGTCCCCATTCATCCAACCGTTCACGTTTACCCTTCAAAGGCACCATGGTATAATTTTAGTCAAGTGAACCGGAAGCCATAGCAAGTGCTAAATAGCCGACTTTATTGGTCGAAGAAAGTAGACCATGTGTTATATTGTTACAGAATACACGTTAATTCATATAACTAGCACCTTATTAAGTACGGTAAGAGGTGACATCTGAAGAACAGTTAGGTACAAAAGACCGGGTCACCGCATTCAAGGGCTAACTAAATTAGTAGTACAAATGTACCTGTCTATAGGTGTGATGTTGGGTTAGTATCTGTTTGCAAAGTTTAAAGAAATCATATTCGCAAATATCCGATAGTAGGTAATTGAAAAACCAGGGAACTACAGCGAGCTATAGTCAGGCATGGTTTCTTTACATTTTGTAGATTTAATCTTAGTATACAGAACGGAAAACAAAACGTTTAAAACGTAAACGACCAACGTCCTCTAATTAGAGACACGGGCATCCTCGTAAAAATACAGAGAAGGCGACACTAGGGGCCACTTTCTAAGCAAGTCTAAAAGCAAGCAATCAATTCGCGCGAATCACTCATCAGAACACTTTCTAGTCGACGTCTATTACGCGAGAGCACAATTAAATTAATCCTCTGTATAGGATTTATTTTTAAAGAGTATTTTTTTTAAACTTATATACTTACGAACATTTTATTTGTCAACAGATGCATCAAAAAGTGACGGGATGGGCGCTGCTGGCGCTAATAAGTTCATCAGCCATTCTTCACACGTTGGCGTATCCCCAACATGTCCCCCTTATAACTCAGGTATGATTAGGGGAAGTCAGCTCAAAGCGGCCATAGGAGGCAAAGCGGCCACTCTTAATTTTTCGGTTATTTGAAATGATAGCGCAACGTTGCCTTTCTGTACGTATAACCAAACCTCCCTCCCCGCGCCAGTCACTCATTTTCAGGAAGGAGAACTAACGCGTGGTTCTAGTAACGACAAATATTTTTTTGTGCGTTTTGTTAAAATAATACGAGGTAAGTTCAACCTGTTTTGGTCAAAACTATTTATATTAAAATGCTTTTATTGCACGTTTAACGTTACTTATCTATTTTGCCTTTTTTGTGTGGTATTTGCTTCGAAATATAGTTAATAATGTGAGTGAAAATATTTTTTTTAATAAAATGGTTGAAAAAGGCAAAGCGGCTCGGGCAAAGCGGTCAACTGACCGCTTTGCCCTTACTTTCATATTATCGCTGCATAGATATAATTCTTATTTATTTTGTTTACACCACAACAGGAAGAAGACGTCTTAGAGTACTTGTTTCATATGGACAACCTCTTTTTTGGCCTCACAAAGGAAGATTTTTTGCAGCTTGTGTTTCAATATGCTGAATCAAACCATATTCCACATCCTTTTAAAAATGCAACGGCTAGACACGATTTTTATAAAGGCTTCATCATGCGTCATCCTAATTTGACCTTGCGACAACCAGAACCCACATCCATAGCCAGAGCTCGAGGCTTCAACAAATCCCAAGTTTATCGATTTTTATAAATTATTTTTATGACTGACTGTGATTAAAATAGGTAAAATGTTGTTGATTTTTATGTAAATTATATGTGTTGATTTTTGATTTTGCATTTTTATTTTGTCAATCACGGTATTTTCCAACAAAAAACAATTCATTGCTTGAAAACTTTTTGGGTGGCCACGTTGCCCTTACCCCCGTGGCCGCTTTGGGCGACCACTCGGGCAAAGCGGTTTTATGACAAGTTTTCGTAATCTGCAAATCATATGATTATTATTCAACTTACGCAAATTTCAATTGGCCATTACAAAAATTCGATAAATTCTCGACTAGATAATATAAAATTCTCTTTAAAAATCTTTCGTTCAATGGCTTTTTTTTAAACTCAAAGTTAAGGTGGCCGCTTTGAGCTGACTTCCCCTACTTACCCTTGTAAACAAATAGCAGTTAATACTTACCTACATACATTCTCACTCAGTACATAATGGCAGAATACCTACTTATAATGTTGTATTATTATTTCCAGGCCACAAGTAGTGTTCGGACACACAACCCACAATATTACAGCAACTCTTTACCGGCGCCCCAACCCGAACAAGCGCAGGAACGTAAATTCGCAGAGAAATCCAATGCCTTAAAAAAAGTTGCCCTAGATGACATCGATGAAATACAGACTAACTCGATTTCGGATGGAGGATTCTCATGGTCAAATATGCTTGGTAAGTCAAAACTATATGTAGATTAATTATCCGTTTTGGTTAGTACGCAAAAAACAACCATTAAACAGGCAGACCAAGTATTTTTAATATTGATAAATATTTTAATTTTCCAGGTATGCTGATGCAAATGATTTTCAATCCTGGCACCACCGGACCAAACAAGAGCGACAGCATTGACACCGATTCAGTGTCTCCATCCCCATGGGCCAACTTACTGTCGATGGGTCTCAAAATCCTAACTGCAATTCTTGGAGGAGGAGCCTCCAGTGATGGTATTGACAAAGTAGACAACGGCTCATCTCCCATGCAGGTACCTACTTAAATTATTTTATCATTCCAAAGGAATTTATTAAAATATATTTTATCAAAATAATGATCTCCAACGAGAAAATCAAAATTTCCTCATCCACCGCAAAGCTTCAGCTCTGAGGTTACCATACAATGTACAAAAACAAATGCAAACATCATTATTTTATTTATATCCCTACTGATCCACTAACATAATTATTATTGTAGATACTTATTGATATTTATTTAGAAGTTTACAAACACTCCAATAATGTAAAAAAGCACCACATAAATTGACCCTCACCTGTAGAAGGCATCATTTATCAAGTAGTTTTTAGAAGCCTCAATTAATTCACTACAAAATAACTAGTACCTTCACGTCCGGGGATCACCTCAGAGAAATCACTTAGTATCTACTATTCACTACTACATTTTTATCAACAAAAGCAATTAGTATTTTCCTTGAGGTCTTTCCTTTCTTCGGAATGTAAATAGTAAAATTTGGTTACGGAGACGGTGTTGCTTCTCGCTTGCTTCAGGGTATATTGGCTGCGGTTCTGTCGACGGTGCTCGGTGCAAAAGATCCCGACCAGGTCGCCTCCATGGCAAAGCAGGCTGGAGAGGTACGCAACCCATCCTTCCTTCTCCCTATTATGCAATTATCTGTTTTAGTGTCTACGATTGAAAAGGAGTACCATTTTGATTATTTGATGATTGAATCAATCCATGATTTTCGATTTCAGACTTTGAAGACATTATAACAGTTTCAAATTGCATTTTTCTTTTCGCAGTTCATCAACATCGTCGTCAATCTTCTGGACGCCTTGAAGACTTCATTCTCTCACAGGTCGCTGGCCGCTAGGTCCATGGGTCGCAAAGATTCAGTTAGTGACGCCGCCCTCGCCGGTATTGCCATGTTCAAGACATACGTAAGATCATTCGGCACAAATGACGACAAATGTCTCCAGAAATATGTGTGCGATGCTAATGCTGAGTGCTCTGACGACATCGGTCCCAAGAGTGTGTTCTGTCAATTCGGAACGTGAGTATAAATTGTTTTTTCTTTCTAGCCTGAAATAGTGCATATTATGAGGACTACCGCTCTAGGATCCTTCTGAGGCGCTAGTGGGTTAGTTCCCAATCCCAGGTCCCAAGTTTCTGGTTCAATTGAATTACATATATATTAGTCATTATACCTAACAGATAATAATCGATTCATATTTTTTGGATAAAAGATCCATCATCTTGATAACAATTTTTCTGAGTATACGTAACCTTTAATTGAGATAAATACTGTTCTAGTTCCAATTCATGATTAGTTTGGATATAAACATTTATTTTTTCAACACAATAAAGACATCAAGATATTTATTTTTTTTTGTATGAAAATGATGACAATTCTGGCAACAGTCTGTCTACAAGAGTGATTCTGTCCAATATCTATCAGAATTTAACACAAAAAAAGCTAGTGTCAACATTTTTCTTGCTCATATTTTGTTTAGGAAATTAGCTTTTTTATTAAAGATTGTATTTTTTACAGTTACGCTGCCAGCTTCGTTTTGGAGAGACAATCTGGAGGTACTTTCGATGACTTCTACGAGGCTGGCCGTCGGGGACGTTCAGGTGTAGACTGTCGCCAGATGTATCTTCAGTGCAATGAAGTCTAATGCCAGTAAAAAGCTCCGCCAAATTATGTTGTAGTGCGACTTCTAAATTAGTGATAACAAATCTATAAGTTAACTTATTGTTTCCAAAGTATTACCTCTTGGTTCTGACTTTTAAAAATCCGTATTACAGCAACATGAAGAAGTGTTACACACAACTACAGTCAAAATGCGATTTTGTTTTGATATCGGTGGGTGACACAAGTATTATAATAACTACAGACGACGCAACGAATTATGTTAGTTTTGTGCTCTAAACTTATCCCATCGCACTAATTGAAACAGCGTCAAGTTTAGTGTTAAAATAATTTATTAAATTATTTATTTATTTAATTTATTTTAGGAGTTAATGAGTAAACGTTTAAATTGTTCCACATTTGTTATACGGTCCATTTCGTGAAAACTTTATAAATGAGTATTGTAAAATATTGTATAATTGGCACATTGTTTATTGTATAAACGATGAAATATTTCGCCAGTTTCTCGATAATTGACGACTGATGTAAAAAGTTATATGTGATATAAATAAATATTTATATCACTTAATAGTTAGTATTGTATATTTTGTGCGACTGAGTGATTGAGGACGTCCTTGTGTGTTTGTGATTGTAAAATAATAAATAATAATATTTAAATCTTTTTGTTTTCTTTTACCATTACCCATTTAGGTCTTTACAAGTACTGTATAACTTATCTCGCGACATAGAAACGTATGTTTCCTAGAAAATAACACTGTGAAAGTACCGTAATAATAATTTCACATTCTATAAGACAGCGTTAAGATAAGTAGAGCGCATCATGCACTCATGGGCACTTGCACATCCTACTGTCAGCTAAACCTTGACATTCGTTGACATTGTGTTATAGTGAGATGACGTTAGAAAATCTTTTATCCCAAGTGGGAATCGGAACAAAGCAGCTGACAGATAGGTGAGTGCTTTCAATTCATACATTCAAAATAGTGAACGATAATTAGGGATACGTAGGTATGGTTAGCCGATTCGTTGCGGATGGCACGACAGACGTGCCATCCAATTTTTTTACATATGGCGTATGACACGCGTTTCGTGTCATTTTTAAATGACACGGAAACGCGTTTGACCGTTTACTTTCGATTTTGGAAGTCGACTGAATACAATTCAAGGGTAAACAAGAAAAAAGAACATTTTATTCTGTACATGGCTGATGGCACAATAGGCGTGTCATCAACTGATATGGCGCTTGACACGACTGTCGTGTCACGAAATATTTGTTCGTCGCCACGCATAAAAGTGCACCAAAATGGGCGTCGCAACGAATCGGTTAGTAACAAATTTTTAAATAGTCAATAATAGACTGAACTGAACATTTTAGATGGGTTAATTTAATTTTAAACACTCGCAATATTTATGTTTGTTCATTCGAAGATCACTTTTGTTTATGTGTGCGAAAAATAAAATCGCTATTGACACGTAAGAAAATTTTAACCAACTTACAACGCGGGATCACGTGGTGTCGATGATATACCAGAATAACTTACCTCAACAGAAACTTTTTTAATAATAGGTACTCGGAGGTTCCAGTACACGATCATCACGTGTATTATGCATATGAACCGTCTGCACCGTCACATGGGCCTGTTGCGACGTCCAAATAGTAAGTTACTCTTTTTTAAACAGGCAGAGATCCAGACTTCCTTGATGACCAATTTTCGTTGTTTCAAATGTAGGATGGTTTACCGTACATGATACAATACCTATAAATAAAATATCTAGGCTACAGCTAACCAAACAAGCGTTAAAAACATTAGGTATAGTCTTAAGTCTAAGGAATGATAGCTTAGAACTTAACCAAGGGTCTATTTCTAAAACATGTGCTGTTTGTATTGGATGTAGCCCAGTTTAGATAGCCAGGATGTATGGAGAACTTAGGTACTGCCGCACAAATCGGTGTATACGGTTAGAATAGTTTATTTAGTGTTGAGTGCGTCTATGGATACGATAAGGAGACAGCGGCATTTGTTAATTATGAGAATTAAGTTTACAATAGAGCATTATTTATGCAGATGCCGAAAGGAGAGTAAAAGCAGGAATAGTGCATGGTTAATTAAGCTATTTTTAAAAGACTGGACTATATAGCTATAAGTGACGGTATTCTAATTTCTGTGGACATAAATTGGGTAAACAATAATTATGCGTTTCTTTTTACCCGACTATAGGAAAATATTTTGGTAGTGTGAAATGAGAATGTGACAAATGTTGATAAAAATTACTTGACCGATTTCGCTAATTCTTTTTTGGTCCGTTCGCTATGGCTAGGAGCTTTTATAAAAGGAAACGTAGATTAAAATAATTTTAACCGTTTGTACAATCATGATTATACGTGCCGTGCATGTCAATGACAAAATTTTAAACCACAATGTGGTTATATTTAAGAAATATAATTTAAATCCTTCAAGTAGGTCTAGAGTTAGTTTAAAAATTGTTGAATTTCTATTTCAGCAACTATGGAGGAGGTCATCATAAGAGCGGCGCATCAATGTCTGCACTAACGCTGTTGGCGTTCTTGTTTTTTCTCCATATTTTACAGCAATGTATTAAAGATCACATGACAGAAATGAGTACCGCAGCTGTTGTGATTATGTCGGCCGGCAGAGAAGGAGAAGATGCAATAACCAAATCGGCAACTTTCAATAAAATGGATAAAACCGGCATAACCGAAACTAGTTCTAAAGATGGCTCAGTAAATGACCGAATGGATAGAGTACACCAAAATAAAATAACCGAAAATTACGACGTGAAAAATCCATACAATAATGATGCTTCATCAAGCAAACATCAATTATTAAAGGTTAAAACCGAACAGTTGCCAAGATCAGAAGAACCGAAGCAAAAATATGTGTTTAAAAACTACGCCAACCGAAGCTCTATGTATGCTGGGTTTTATAGCGCCATGGATGAAGAATAAATGGACGTCCAAAAATAAACGTTACCCACGGTGAAATAAAATACATAATCGAGTGTCACTTCAAATTTATTACGAAGTTATAGGTATTACTTAAAATGTACAATCTTACTCACGTTTGTTTAAAAACTTATTAATTGACCTAAAGTAATAAAATTTTCCTTAGGCGTCAATTAATAACTAGCATTATGTGTGTAATAAATCCAAATGTAATTTAACTCCTAATTATAAGTTTCTCGGCAAAATTATGTTTTTTGTCTATAACTAGTTACCTCATCTATTATGAAAATCCACTCAGTGGTGACTTTATTCCATACAATATAGTTACTTAATCACATTTCAATAAAACTTATAAAAAAAACATTAAGGAAATATTAAACAACCTTAGTCAGTTCACCTCACTTAAAATTTTCATCACAAAAATGATAACTATTATGAACAGCTCGTTTGGAAACCCAATTGGACGTAGTTAAGCAGAAAGGACTCAACCCACAATATGTCATTTTTGAGTTATGAAGGTTTTAAGTTTAGGTGGGTTTTGCTCTAATGGTGTTGTATTTGGAGTAATTTAAAATATAATCATGTGAGGGTAAAATATACACAAATATTATTAGTCAAGTTGTAATATCATAGACCAACTTATTTTTGAGTTATTGGGAAAAATGTGGGTTTGAGTCGTTTCTGCTAAATTGACGTTTACATTAGGAAGTATTTCTTTTAATTTCTCAAAAAAGACCCAATGAACAAAAAATTATGAACAAACAGATATTTATATAAAAAAGATTTATTATTTAGGAAATTACGTATCCTTGGTATGGGTCGTTTTAGTTGAATAAAAAATATACCATTTTCCATGAAAGTAATTTAACTGAAATGACACACATAGTTTGAGTCTTTTTAGTGGAATTAAAAAATGTACTGGTTTCTTTAAATGGTATTTTAACAGAAACGATTCAAGTGTCTTGAGACAACTCTATTATAATAAATATAGACCTGCTTTTTGCAAGTCGGATTTATTAAAAATGACCCAAACAGTTTGGGTTATTACAGTGGTTTGTAAAAAAATACCCGTCCTTATGTGGGTTGGTCCGCGTCATTAAAAAACCATACTTAGGTCAGTAGTATCACGGATCTTTTTTGCTGAGTGATAGAACCAACACTAAGGACCTCTTCGGTATATATAACTCATTTTCGACCAAAGTGTGGGTTGAGTCCTTTCTGCTTAACTACGTCCAATTTATCAAATACTATAAGGTTTTTTGAGCGGTCTTCTTTATTGATTTTCAAGAGTTAATATATTTTTAATTTACCTGAATTTCGTTAAAGTTTAAAGCCATATAAATTCGTCAAGAACGATCCATAACATATACTGTGCGGAATCAATTTGTTACATAAAATATAATTTTACTCGTTCACATGCTAGCGAGTTACTTATTTTATTCAAGAAAATTGTGAACGCAAAATGGTAAACTAATTAGAAAATAAACTACATATTGTTTTATCATTATTTCTTCACTTAACATCTACTTAGTTTATTTTTTCTTGCTACATGAAACACCAATTTATTTTTCCTATTGTATATTAAAATCTTGTTTAATTCTGACAACTGCAATATATTATGACTCTTCAACAATGACCTGTTAAACCTTGTAATGTGGAGTCTAATTGCGTCTCACACGTTCTATATATTTTGTTTGTGTGAGTGCGCTAGAACCCATAGTTGGGTCCGTCATACGATTCCAGTCAGTTTGGCCTACAACAAATCCGATCGCACGCATCTTCTCTTGCTGTCGTCGCTCTTCAATGTCCGCCCATCGTACCTGTTTTAATTATTACATGATGAAAATTCTCTGTCACACGTCGATTAAACACTTTAAAAGGAACTCACCTTCTCAATTTAAAAGAAAACACTGATATAATTTTTAGAAATAATGTCTGCTAAAGCAACGAACATTTAATTTGCGATAAGCTTTAAAAAAACAAGTTTTTTCGAAGAAAATACGATCGAGGAAAACGGAGAATAAGTAGGTACGTTATAAAAAATATGGCAATGTATGCCACTATTTAGAAATAAGGCCAAAACTGCACCAAATTTTGAATATTAAAAAGAGATATGGTTGTAAAATTGTTAAGAAAGTAGAGTCACCTCGGTAAAAATATACCGAACGGCGAAATTAAAGGATGAAAAACAATCAACGCAATCCAATAACACAAATGTTTAAGGTTTAAGTCATGTGTAACTATTTATACGTAGTAAAACCGTATTTCAATTTTTGAGCCGCGCATATTTCAGCAGCTTTAAAACAATGTGGCAGTAGGTGGTTTCACAATCAACTTCGCGTTAACCGGAATCAGAGCCGAGGACGCCAAAATACATTTCCACAACCATATCGCTACAAATAGTGAAAATATTCAAAAGTCGTGGAAAGATGAATTAAAAGTTAGATCTTCATCTATTGCTTTAATGTCAAAATCCACTCCTAGTATAAACATTTTTGCTTATCTGGTGTGGTTAACAGAAAGTCTCGGTAAACAACGGAATACGTCTTTTGTTTCAATATCAAAATAAATATAAGATGAAATTATCTGTGCATACTTACAGATTTCTTTCCTGGCTGTACTTTGTTTGGTGTCCAGTCGTCTAGTTGTAAGTAGTCTTCCATGGAAAGCTGCGACGGCCGGAGGGGCTTGCTGGTACCGTCGAGACGAGCTGGAACAATTTACAAACACATTTAATATCGCAATATTAACCTTCTTAACATGTCTATCGGCTGATTCCTTACATGACAACAATATTGCCTAACCAATGATGATGAATGAAAATAAATAAAAATAACAATATAATATATTCAACCAATAACCTACCTAGTTGCGCGGCGTCGTCCATTTTCTCCCACTTGGATGTAAAAACGCTTTCGACCTGTCATGGGGCAGCACCTTACATGTTTAGTTACAATGCTGAAATAAAACTTATTAATCCTACCCTAACATAGGACAGAATAATCCATTCTAATAAAAAGAAACAAATACAAAATATCAGAATAACACAGAACACACAATCAGTATTGATAGTGCCATCAGGAGGATTAAACACTGCAGTTGGCTGGAGCTCGTTAACGACGCCTCACCTCAGTTTCTTGTGAATCCTCCATTACAATTTGAACGTCTTCAGCATCTTCCATCTGGACTTCGGTTATGGCTGCACTCTGTAGTAATGTGGTAGGATCCAATTGTATATGGTGAAGCGGAGTAGGGAAAAATCGAGAACTAATCGCTTCTATCTCCTCTAGTGTCCTATTGTGAATATTTCTCTTATAACAGACTTGCGCATCAAGTTCCATTGTACAAATGTACACCTACAAATAACGAAAAAAATATATTACATTTTAGTGTTCATTTAAATAACTATTTTGATTTATTTTTTTTACATACTTGGAAACCATTCTGTCGGGCAAAGTTCCATATATCAGCATAACACCTTAACTGTTCATTCACTGCGTCATAGATTAAAAACGTGAAAAAACCATCTGTCAATGTTCTTTTAAAAGCCCTCTTCAAGGAAGTTAGATATGATTCTTCATAGCTTGCATCATATTCATATTTGAGGGTTGGTTTCTTAATCTGAAAATAGATTTTCATCATGGATTTTCTATATATAAAATAGCATAAAAAAAAAAAAAACTTTGGCTTACAATTTTCCCAGTGGATGGATCCTTTTCCTCAACTTCTCCTTCTTGCATAAAATAATCATCAATAGACATTATTCTGACTGTACCACCATATTCTGCTTCTCTATCTCTAATTAACTTAGCGAGGTATGATTTGCCACTTCCAGGGGGACCTGCACAGGGAGACAATGATGTTGAATAATTTGTTCGACCATTGCCAAATGAAATAGCTTACTTACTTGATATAATAAAATAGTATGCTGCAACTTACCTCTCAGAATAACGACAATTTTGTCAGGTCTCATAGACCTTCCAGGAGATTCTAATAAATCATCAATCATTACAATGTGTTTAGATGAAGATGCACTTGGTAGAGGCTCGTCTTTATCTTTTGGTTTTTTAGAATAGTGCTTTCCACTGTCGCTTTCTTTACTCAATCCTCTTTTGCGCGAATCTCTATCACGGCTTCGGCTGCGGTATCTACCTTCTTCTCTTCTGCCTTCTCTGCCAAAATCACGATCTCTATATTCTCTATCCCTATCTCTGAAGGAATCCTCGCGCCGAAGATACTTATCACGATCATCTCTTCTTCTGTCGTCGTCGCGATCATCTCTCCTTCTATCGTCGTCGCGATCATCTCTCCTTCTGTCGTCGTCCCGATCATCTCTCCTTCTGTCGTCATATCTATCTCTTCTCCTATCATCATAATCACTTCTAGGTGGCCCTCTAGCGCGAATCTCATCTAGTAAGTCAACTTCATACCTAGGTGCTCTTCGTTCAAAATCTCTGGAATAGTGATCACGGCTATATCTTTCCCTGCCATAATCATTTTCTATGTCTGGCCTCTTAGATTTTTTTTGAAACAAATCATCCACTTCTTTTTCAAAATCTTTCTTCCTGACTTCTCCATCTTTAGATTTATGATTGTAATCAAATGTGTGGACAGGCTCTATAAAATCTCGAGCTAAAATATGACACAATAGTTAATAACTTATAATATACAAGACATTATTTTTAAGAAATATTTTAGTACAAGTTTCTTTTTACATAAAATCTAAAGTTAACTTTTCTTACCTTTTAATCGAAGAGGCTTGTGCTCATATTCCACAATCAGAGATGGTGTAAACATAGGTTCATCTATCCACTGGGGTCTAACAGGTGGCTTAGGAACAGGGTGTTCAAGTAAAGGCTTCCTCTCGGGTAGCCCTTGATTACCCATAGGGTGATCAGACAAATTTGACATTAAGGGGCGTAATGGTGGCCTTGGTGCAGGCATATTAGGCCGAATGGGTGCATGACCCCGAGGTGGTGCATTATTTTGATATGGAGGCCTCATGTCATTCCCACTATATTGTATATTTCTATCATTATCATAATCATATTGATCTTGAGGTATCTCATCATGCATTCTGTTAGGTGGTGGATAATTAGAATGATCCTGATGGTGCCCTGAATAATTTTGCCCTGGCCGGTTGTAAGACATATTCTGTCTATTATTATCAAATTGTTGATTATTATAGTTCTGATTACTCAGATTTCTATTGCCATGGCCAAAGGGTGCACTGTTCTGAACATTGGAGTTGTACTGGCCACTAGGAGGATTTACATTCGGAGGACCCGTGGTAGCAGGGCTTTGAGTAGTTTGCCCACGAACCATTGAAAGAATATTCATAATTTTTTCATCACCGAGGATATTATTAATTCCTTTGGAAATGGTGGTGTAATCTGGTGCTTTTGGATGTGAGCTTGGGGTGGATGTATCATTTGAAATATCTATAACTTCCTCATTAGAATTGGTTGGATGTGATTTGTCCATTTCTGGTACCAAATCTAAACCAGGAATTCCTTTATTGTCTCCACTAGTAGGCAGAAAACTGCTTGTACTAGTAGAAGTAGGAGCTGGAGTGGAGAAATTAGTATTTGTTGGGTAATCAGATTCTCCCATAGTTTGATAGGATTCAAATCTGTCCTGGGGGTCAATATTTTTATTACTATTACCCATATTGTTATTAGTTTTGGGTCCCTTATATTGGTCTTCTTGGTAATGAGCATTTTTATCGGAGTAGTTTTGGGAAGACTTGTCATTGTAATTCTGTAAATTATTACCATAATTCTGTGCATTTTTATTATACTTATGTGAATTATTTCCATAATTTTGAGGAGTATTAGGATAATTCATTTGCTGACTGCCATAGCTCTGTTGCTGACTGCCATAATGCTGTTGATTATTGCCAAAGTTCTGTTGACTATTATTATAATTCTGTTGATTATTGGCATAATTTTGTGGATTATTGCCATAATTCTGAGAATTATTACTATAATTATTTGAACTATTATTACTACTATAACTCTGTATGTTGTTGTTACCATAATTCTGTAAATTGTTTCCATAATTTTGTGCTTGTTTAGAAGGAAATGCGTTAATATTTGTAGTGTTTAAATTAGCATTCACTGTGGGTGCAACAACTTTAGCAGCTGTAGTACTTGGTGTTGGAGGATCTGGTTGAGTGGGAGGATTGGTTCCCATAAGTCGTGCTCTTTTTTGTTTCATCTGTAGACGGCGTTCCATGAGCTGTGCTCGACACGATTCAAACTTTTGCTCATATTCTTTGTATGCCTGTTTGTCAGGGTGATTCACATTATCTTTCTTCCATTTCTCAATTTCCTCTTCCCATTTCTGAAACTGAATGTCAAAAAGTCTCTCTTCTTCAGCTAATTTTTTCAAAGCATCAGCATTAACTGTAGTTTGTACTGCTTGCGCTGATTCTGTACCTTGTGTCCAATTAGCATTATTGCTCGCTTGATTATGTACATTAATATTAACATTATTACCAGAATTATTATTTCTTTGTTGATTGGCCCCTGGAGCGGGTACAGGTGCAGGCTTAGAAGTGTTTCCGAAAAGTGGTTGGTTGTTCTCATGTGGGGGTGGAGGCGGCTGATCAGGTGGCGGCGGTGCAGGCGGTGGAGCAACACTCGTCGTCGGTAGAGGAGGCATTCCCCCCATAGCATGGAGAGCTTGCATCTGCTCCACATACTATAATTGAGAGTATTAACATTAGATTGTTATCATCATTACACAACAAAAAATATTAATTGGAAAAAAATGCCTATACTTAATAATAATAAATTGATACATAAACCACATGATATGCAACCTTACTAAGTACCAAGTAAAATAGTAACTAACCTTGTCTCCATACTGGCCATGCCATTGGGCATATTGTTGTTGCCACTGCGTCCATTGCTGCCAATTTTGTTGCTGCATTACAGCCCATTGCTCTGCTGTATACGAACCCATATTAGCCATATTTATTTCAGGGGTCATCGCTATACCCGAGCCCCATTGACCTGCAGTGGGCATCGGCCAAGCCATATTGTCAAATTAAATAGTTTGTCACATAAAATACGGAATTTACTTATTCCAATAATTTGTACGACAGTCTACAGTGAATACAAAGTCAAGTCAATAATTAGTAATGGTCGCACAACGGCCATTTTGTTTCCATCATTGATTTTTCTTTCAACGTCGTTCTTTGACGTTGACATACGCGTCGCATTTGCCTATAGTGATGTTCGAAGTCGATTCAGTCGATACTATAAAGAAATTTATTTAAAATACAATTATAATTAAATGAAGACGAATTATTGATCTATGTGTGGTCTTTATTTTTTTCGTCTTATGGTGTTTATTATAGAGGAATTCAATTATACTAGTGGTCGCCTAGTGGCCGAAATTCGACCATATATGATTTAATTTACAATACCACTTAACGTACGTTGAAGGATAATTTTTATATAACTCAAACTCTTTTATAAAACTCTTTTCATATGAGACGTGAGAATATCATCGCAATGTCTATCGATTTTGACGTTTTGTCAAATACGATCAGATACTATGCATGTGTGTGTAATGTTTTATTTACTGATTTAATGTACTTTATAAGCATTATTTTTGAAAAATATTAGCGCTATGCACTTCTCCTACACATAAACTATGAATGTACCAAATTTTATGCTTTTACGTCCGCGCAATTTTCATAAAAAGCGGTCCAAAGTTTTTGCATCACGTATTAATATATAGATTTTTCCCTTAATTAAGTATACAATATACTTTCACTAAAATATACTCTCTACGTTTTGCAGTTAAAAGGAATATTGGGAATTTAGGGATTGGAGATAAGAGATGGGAGAGGATGGGAGAGGATTGTACCTCCGTTAATCGCATTCGGCATTCACATGATGAAACACTACGTAACTGATACTGAAGTAGAAGATTTCCTTATTTCAAAAAGTGCACATTAAAAAAATCATGTGGTATATAATACAATAATATAGTTACGTTACATACAGCAAATATGATAAATGCACTAAACTTTGGACATTATAAGCAAACTAATAATTTAGAGAAAAATTTAAAAAATATTCTTAATAAATGATCATTATTTAAAAATAACATACTACAGTTTTTAGTAATAAAAACTAGTTATGAACAGTCTATTAGCTGGACATCACCCAATTTAGTAATAAATACCGGACTGCCTCATTGGTCAAGTGGTCGCAAGTGCGACAAGAGGTCTTGGGTTCGATTCCTGGGTCGGGCAAAGTTTACTGGGATCTTCTCGGTTTTTCAAAAAAAATCTAGCATGGAGTCTGGATCTGTGCCCAGTATGTAGCAATACGCTCACCCTCTATTACATGGGACTTATAACACAAATGGTGTAAAAGTGGGTGTATATTGTATAGCGGCATTACGTGCCGTAATGTGCACCCCTGCCTACCCCTTCGGGTATAAAAGGCGTGATGTTGCATTAGCATCTTTATATCAGTAAGTTGACTATTACCAGCTTTGTAATCTTAGTTAGACAATTTAGTCATTCCTCATAATATAAGTAAATCAAGTAATAGCCCAGGAAGCCTATTACAAACTTATTATAACTTACAATAAATTTTTATTTACAAAAAAAAATCTTAGGTTATTTCGATTTATTATAACAGAGATGTAAAAACTTTGACTAACATATTTAATTATATTATAAAAAAAATAACCGTAGGAAAATCAAAACTATACAATGAATATTTTTTTAAAAGTATACTTGAGACCTAATCTATAATCGATATAGTATTTTTGTCTGTATATATTTCCAAGGCTAAACTCAAAAAATACTGTATGGATTTAATTTAAGTTTTGTATGATTTTTACTAGAAAGTCGGGTCAACATAAAGGCTATATACATATTATCACGTCGTCACTTACGGGGGCGAAGCTGCGACTGCGGGAAAACATCCAAATTCGCTATTTAACGTTAGAAAGTTGCGGGTTCAGCTCGTATTAAGTAATTTCGATAAAAAAATATTTATTCTTAATTACAAATGTGCAAGAAATAACTACATAAAATTATTACAAAATTTAAACTAAAAATCTAATACAAACATAATTAAAGTTTCAAAGTTATTACCTAATTAAAATGGAAGAATTTTTATTCATTACTAAATCTATATTTTTGAGTTTAAAAGGTTGAATTTGTTAATTAGATGGTAGTAATAAATTGCTACAATTACTTAATGCGACTTAATTACCCACGTAGTTACAAATAATTATTTAATTCAAATAATAGTAACATTAAACTTCTAATCGAATTATGCCAGAATTTCACAACCATAACTACCACAACACCACGAGCACATCACTAGAGCGACGCCATTTTTGCGTTGGATTTGATCGTGGTGTTTGTGTCGTCTGCTACGAATTTTTGATTTTATAAACAAATATAATTTGTTATTTTGATAAAAAGTATTAAATGTAACTGCGGTTATGACACGCAATGTAAGAAGACAGTTTGTGTTATTACAAGTTCAATAATTGTGGTATTATTCTCTGCGCGGGAAATGTGACTACGTCCAATATCAATTTCGCTAAAGGACATTATTGGATAAATAAAGCTACAGTGCATAAGGTTAAAACTTTACAACAATGATTCCAAATAAAGTACGTGAAAGCCGGAGAGTGAAATCCTTAAAACTCCCTAAAAGCCTGGAACGCTTGTATAAAGAAGGAAAATGTCGCGAGTGCTCAGTTGTTGTTACTCGCATGGACTTTGCCAAGATACTAGGCAAATTCACCAAGGTAAAAATACAGTATGAAAGCAGTACAACTCCTAAAACGAAACAAAATGTTGACTCGACTTTGCCAAGCTCAAACGCCAGATTAAAAAACACTGAGAATGGTATGGTCCTAGTCCATAGAAAAACCTGTAGTCAACCAGATAAAGAGGTGTTGAATAATAAAAAGATGAAAAACAACAAGCTTGCATCACCGGTCGCACCAAATATATTAAAAGAAAACAACAGGTTAAAAAAACCTGTACTGAAAGACAAAAATTCTAATTATGAAGAGAAGAAACTAAAAAATGACAATAACCTGAAACAATACAATATTGTATTTGAAGATCCCACATGTAACAACAACAATAACAATGAAATTAACTTTAAAATTTCATTAATTGATTTATTACCAGATATTGATGATAATATACTTCCTTCCGAAGACTGGTGTATAGATTCCTTCCCTAAGAAAGATGAACCAAAAGATGATCAGGTGTATGATAGGATAGCTGCTGAGCTAGAAGATCTCATGTACAATGAGAAACCAATTGCAAAACTGGAAGAAAAACAAGAAGTCACAGAGAGCAAAGTGGATGACTTCCCATCAATAATGGACATCCTGAACGACAATAGTAGTGAGAGTAAATCAACTGACCAAAGTAATACCCTTGAATTTAAATCTAATTTAGAGTCTAGTGATGTGGAGGCAATGCTCCTTGGTAAATCCAATGCTACATGTGAAACTGCTCCAACACCAATGGATGTTGACAACACTAGTATGGGTAATTTGATTGAAGATGTTAACCAACTCAGCACAATTCAAGAAACATTAACTACTAATGAAGACCCTGCTAATAACAGCGAGAACATCTTACCTAACTCGGTAATGCCAGAAGAGGTTGACAACCCCCACAGTCCTTCCATTCTTGATGAAGCATTACAAAAAGGTATCGAAGAACATTTACCAATCAAGCACGAGGAACCAGGACCAGTAAATGAAGAAACAGAAGATAAACAACCTATTGAATCAACAGAAAATTTAAATTCTATTTCAGCTACTACTGACATAGAAATGAAGGAAACTGAATCAAAGGTAACAGATGTCGGTAATGAAGACAAAAAACAGTCTGATGATAAAGTAAAAAGTAAGGAAACAAACTTTTTGTCTCTGAAGGAGGAAATCACACATATTGTATTTAAAAAAACTAAAGAGGGTGCATGTTCAAAGTCTGTAACATGTCCAAAGAATTTAAAATACTGTATTGAAATTTCAGACAAATCGGTTGAATTCTTAGGTGCACCAAAATATATCACAAGTTTAGAAGACTTAAAAGTACTTTTGCAAATAGTAAATGAGAGTGAATTAGATAGTCCCTATGTATTGCATTGAGCTATTCAACAGAATAGAAATACTTATATTATGTAAATATATTCTTATACTTACACAAATCCAAACATAGTTGAATCATTTCAACATTTAAAAATTAGTGCCTACCTAGATAGTTAGGGAATGACTGAAAAACTGTTAAGCTTATTGCATGTTTGAATTTGTAATATTATGACATTACTACATAATATCTAAAATGAAATAAAATATCCATTAATATAATCCTCAAGTCATTAACTTTCTGAGCAGGGTATACAACATCAAAGAATGTATAATTTTAAGTTGTCATTTACAAAAATGATTTGTAATTGCTTAACAGTCTTTCTGGTTCAGATATGAAGGTATATAATGCTTTCAAGCTATTAGTTAATGAAAATATCAGTGGTACTGGTACCCTATTTAACTGGTCATCCAAAGCTTTGCAATACTTTGGCAATTTACATGGCTATAAATCAATGTTTTAACAACAAGATATTGACTGAAATAATTTTATTAATACATTACCTATGTGTTTTGTTATAGTTATATTGTCTTGATATAAATATAATTGCAATTTAAATATATTTTCATTAGTTTAGTTTTTAGAAATTAAAATAATAATTTAGTTGGTGAAGTGAATGTTCATATAAGTCATTGAATTCAACATATGTAACTGGTGACAACCGATGGGCTGAAAGAAAACATTAAGTTTTTGGACTCCATAAAGACTAATAGATAATTGTTGCCCAAAACATGGTTAAAACACAATAAACATAAAGAAAAACCGATTATTCAATATTGCCACATTTCTTCTATTCATTTACAACATATTTTTAAAATTAAATAAATATAGGTAGGTAGGTGTTTACAAAATAGCCTAGAATTATTGTTTCAGTTACATTCAAAGTGCTAGTTTATATTTAATCAGGGCAACATTCTATACTTCATTTATGGTTCCTAAAAATAACAAGGTTACAATCTTAAGCTTAAATTGTATTGATAATTGTTTTGTTTCAATATCTCATTACAATATTTATTTATTTTTTCCAAATACTAAGACATCCACGTAAGAAAAAAATACCAGTAGAATATTAGTTATTTTATGCTGGCAACTGTGCCGTACCTACCCTAAATACCTACGTTATGTACCTATCTAGTAGGTAAAATTGTTTTATGCTACAAACACAGTACCTATTAACATTATGACGAATTAGGTTTCAACAAAAGTACATAAATGTTATAAATATATTTAAAAAATATTGTATGTTGAATTGCAATAAAATTCTCGAAATAAATCTCTATCATGAATATATGATTTAATTAATTATTCTGAAAAACTTAACCAATGATGAAAGCAGAACTTATCATGATTCGGGAGTAATATTTTTTAAATACGACGTTGGTCCCAGGCCCAATTGCCTACGCATAGGGTTGCCACAATAAAATTTACATTACTAAATGCAGACGTCTGAATATTATGAAGAAATCTATTTGCTAGAATCCACCTGCGGAATTAATTTTATTATTCCCGAGTTACGTAAAAGTTTTCTAAAAATACGTATCTACGTTATCGTCACTACGTCCGCGTCCTGGGATCAACTCAACGCGATGTCTACACAAAAACCAACAGTGGAAAAGTATTTAAGGATGAAAATGAGTTTAAATAAAAAAGTACCTACTCTAAACATTCTTGTGTCCTATAAAAAAGGTATTATAGGTGTTTGGTCGAGTTTTTAATTTACACAACTTTAACAAAAAGTTTAGTTTGTAAAAGTATTAACGAGATAAGGAAGTACTCGATGAAAACCTACTTTTCAGAAATCTAAGATTTATAATGAGCATCACATCCTAACAAATTTTGTTTAGTGGTTTATTTATCTTTAGAAATGCCCCCTATGGTATAGAGTAATCTTAGACTTAGATATAATATTTATTTAAGTGACCGATTTGTTAGTTTACATAATGTAAATCGGTTCTTTCTTACGCAATCGAAATCAAAATAGATTAGATGTTGTTTCAAGGTCTCTAAAACTTCATGTTGCACAGTTTACGCTTAGGTATGTCATAAGGTTTTTAATAAGGTACCCAGTGCGGTTCCTATAGTGTGTCCATAACCTAAAACAATAGGTAAACGACAGACGTGACACGATATTACTATAAGGATATAATATAGAAAAACGATCTGCTTATTGGGCCCGCTATGAAAAGTTAATAAATAAGTCGCACTTATTAGTTTTAGATACTATATTCTTCATGTTAAATATCTAATTATGTAGAAAATAGAAATACAGACACCTGTCGGCGGCCTAACGGCAACATTGAACTATAATTATGTTCAATATTTATCGATATATTAGCTATTTGCACTTATTATTGTATCTTTGAGGTACCTACAAATAATTGTAAAATTTGATTAACCACATAACATTAAGTACCTGTCGTAACTGTCATTGTTTGAGACTGGGTAGGTACCTAGTTCCCTACGTAAATGTAGCGTAAAATACTTTAAATAACGAATAAGAAAAGAAAGGTATTTGTTCGATTGTAATTTTGTAGGTAGATGTGTTCCTTCAGGAAATAAAATATTTTACCACCTAAGGCGGATGTTATTACTTTAGGGCCCTCCAAGGCCCGCGTTTTCATTTTCAAATTCTTAACGTTAAATATTCATAGACGTAGCTATGATTGTTGCGTGAGTGTCACACTACGTAGGTATTTTTATAGCGGCACGAATTCAGATATTTGGGTTTGACAGTTCTAGATACCTACTGTTTAGTATACATATCTAAGATCGTCTAACAACAATTAGTTTGTTATTCATTTGTATTAATTTAAGTCGTATTTTCTAAGCTATCTTGAGACGATTTTTGCCTATCCAACATTTATATAATCTAAACATTGGAGTTAATATAATGTTTTAAGGTCTTCTGACTGAAAGCAGACACTTTTTCAGTTTATTGTATAATAGTAGATACATTGTAAGTATTGATATTTAGCTATTTATTTAGTAGGTACCTAGCAAGTAATAGGTAGTCCTACATTATTTTCGCTATCTAAATTATGAGGGGAGAATTAGCTGGGGTTGCCAGATTTCATGAATCGGATTGCAATACGAGACGTAAATAAGACTGTCAAGATGTAAACCATTTTGATGAGTTTTGCAATCACAATCGATCATGGGCTTTTTTATCAAAGAATTTTCCGGTGGTCTCAGATTTTTTGCATCCATGTATTCTTTAGTTTTTAAAATGGATAGGTGTCCTATTTAAATATGGAATTAGGAAACTTGTTAAAAAGCTTACAAATAAATACAATTAATATTTATTAGTGCATATTTTATTGTTTTAAATACCATGTTAAAAATTGCTTGCTTACATTGTAAATAGTTTAAGAATTTGGCTTACGATTAATTTGTTTATTAAAATAGTATAGAACTTCCAGGAGTGTTTTATTTATCAATTTTCATATTACAATAGAGTATATTTATATTCTTTTTTGAAGGCGTCGAATTTGCGCGGGTAGCTCGTTTGGGTGCCCTCTTTGGTGACAGACATTGTAGCCACTTGACATGCAGCGCCTATGATTTGATGCATAGGTTTATCCTTATATGTCACTAAATATGTTGCCAAAGCTCCCACGAACGCGTCGCCAGCACCCTACACATAAAAATACAATTACTGAAAACATAAAAATTCAAAGAACACTAATTAGGTGCATGTATTAAATAAAATATTTTTAGTATAACTAATAGGAAATACTGTTCTTCTGTTAGTCAAGGCTGTAATATTATATTTGAGTAATATACAATTATTTGGAGTTAATGGGACACTAGAATGAAGTAATATTCTTTGAGGCACATATTTAGTGCCTACACTTTAGCACAGAAAAAAGTACATACTGTAGTATCAATGGCATTGACTCGTTCACTGAAGACATGTATTGGTTGCTGGTCAATTCTAGACATGTAAACAGCTCCTTCAGGTCCCAAAGTAATGATCACAGATTCACAACCAGTATCAAGTAATTGTTTCAGGATAGCTACTGCATTTCTGTAAAGGAAATTTATTGTTTCCTCAACTAGGATAATGAGATATTCAAAATAGTTATAAAATGTAGCTACTTACTTCATGTCAAATTCAGTATTAGTTATTAAAGAAGCTTCAGGTTCATTGACACAAAGTATTGAACAATAAGGCAATATTTCTTTTATATCTGACCGTGCCGGTGCAGCATTCAGAAGTTTTATCTAGAAAAGTAATTAAATATGTTACAAAATATTAAACAAAGACTAATTTATATAATTTATTGTTTCCACTTACTCCTTTGCCCAGTTTAAAAGCTTCTAATGTGGTTTCATAAGGAGTCTCTAACTGGCCAATAAGTACTTCTGCATTAGTGATCAGATCAGCAGAATTTTTAACATCTTCCTTACTCAGACAGTTGTTCGCTCCTGGTACAATCACAATTTGGTTTTCTCCACTTTCCGCAACTGAGATTTGAGCAATGCCTGTTGTTACATTTGGAGTAATTTTGACATAAGTAGTATCTACTCCAACTTGTTCTAAATTATCCCTGTATTTGTCACCCCACTGATCATTTCCCAGCTAAAAGTAATAAGTTAAAAATAGTATATGCTAAAGTAATATTAATTCACAATACATACATTGGCTTGTTGGATATAATCATAACCAACAAGAAAACAGATGGATAAATAGTGTAACTTACCCTACATATCATGGAGGTTTTCCCTCCCAACTTAGCAGCTGCGACACATTGATTGGCACCTTTTCCTCCATAGCTTGTTGTAAATTTGCTACCGATGAGTGTCTCACCTGGTTTGGGCAATCTTGGTGCGTAACTACAACACAACAAGAGGTATATGAAACATTATAAAAATAAGAATTATAAATAAAATAACACCTTATAAGATTATTTTACTGATATAAAATCATTTAGGTTCAAACATATTAAGCCCTATCTTTGGGCATATAGAAATTAATTTTGCAGTCACATTTCTTTCAATTTATGCTGTTAATCAGTTATATTATGTAACTATATACAACACTTATCAGTATTCTCAACTATTCCAAAACAAAGAGATAGTTTAACTTGGAAACAAAATACATATCATACGTACGTAGTAAAATCAACACCACAAGATCCAATTACTACTATTTGAGACATTTTGTCTGCAATATTTATTATTTCGATAGTACGACTATTATGTTTTGCAAATCACAAATGCAATAAATGCGACGGTTTAGTTACTTGTGCCACCGATATGAACACAATCTTGAAAAAACTCATTTACTTACGTATCGTAACTACTTCACACTTGTTATTCTTGTCTTGATAATAAATTCATAATGATAAGAAGTTTACAACTCCAACCAGTCCGTTATCATTTATATTATAATGACATTGACAGTTATGACAGTAATCGATGCATGACAAAGAGTCATTGTCATTGTTTTGTCCAAGACTTGATTGATCATAGTGATTGATTACAGATGCGTTCATGGAAAAACAAAGGTGAAATACCTACCTATGAAAGGCAATGCTTTGCTATAAGATAACAATGTAAACAAAGTCAAAGAGATCGTTAAGATTACGATGCATCTAGATCGACTGGGCTCTGCCTAACCTTTAGAAGAATAGAAAGCGTGATGTTTAGTAAAACCCTAGGTATATGGTGTATGGTGTCCGCAATAGTCCACATCTGCCGTGAATGCGCGTGAGCACCATGGCACGTATCATATTCATATGTATGACATGGACAACATCACGCCTATTTCTAAAAGGGTTGGGCAGAGTACTTCAGATTTACAAGTATTAGATAGATGTATGTCTATCTCATCCTCTTTTACCAGTAAACTTAGTCCCATGTTATTTATATTAGGTATTAAATATTTTCCTTAAGATTTTTGTAATTTTCGGAGTTTTTCTGAAGGATAGGACGCCCTCCAGCTAGTTAGAGTTACGATATCCGCACAGGGGCTGGTACTGGTTGTGTAGAGCTGAAGATAAAGCTCAGTGGTGTCCCATTGGTGAGGCCTAGGTCCAGCAGTAGATGAAAATGGGATGATGCTAATTTTCCTTAATAATATTAAATTAATGCTAATAAGATGAAACAGAATGAATATCTTTATTATCTCCTCAAGGATATGAGGACTGTTCTGTGATTAAGAAAATGAACTAGACTTGATTTTATATTCTAAGAATTCTGAGTATGTTATAAGTGGTAATTTCCCTTTCTCATTTTTTACAGTAAACTCTTTTGGGTAGCCAGGCATGTAATATTTTCCATTATAACTTTGACTGTAGACCTATCTTACACTGACATTAAAATACTGTTGTCTTGTTATAACTTTATATTTCTACATTATTTGCCTTAAAATAAATATAACATTATTATTCACAATTTAACTGATGTTCGGTTTTTCAGGGGCTTCATTTAATTTGCTGTCTGTATTCTGTTTAGTACCAATATCTTTGCCAATATTTTTAGCCATCTCAGCAATCTTTGTTTGTCTGTAATCATTTTTGGCAGCATCAAGTAAAACATTTTGAATCAACAGTTTATTGTTGGACTTGTTATTCAATAGGTCGGGAAAAGGATTTCCTCTTAGTTCTAGCACCACTTTATCTATTGTGCGACCATATTGTAGCCTCGGTGCATTATACATCCTTGTATATGATAAGTTTGAGGTTTCATATCTTGGTACTAATACTTTAAATAGTTTATGTACAAGTTCCTTTTCAAGAAGCCAGAAGTCTGCTGTGTCCATAGTTGGTTTGTGACAGTCGCCATGGCGTATGGCTTCAGATATGAGCTGAAACACACGAAACAGTAGTCAGTTTTTAAGATTGTGTACTTTTTATATACAATACCATCAAACATATTTTTTTTTGCTTGTATAGGTTTAACGAATACTTACCCTTTCCGCATATTGGCGTGCTTCATCAGCTCTGTTATAGTTTAGTTCAATCCTTTCAAATTTTATTAGACCCGTTACTGTTTTACGCAATTTATCAATTCTTCCTTCAGGACCCTTAGGACCCGGAAGATTTCGATGTTTAGGTAATACCTTCACACGAAGTTTGGAGACCAATTTTGATACATCTGCTTGATTCATGTCGTTTTCTAGTGATACGTATTGTGTAAAAACTGTATAAATTCTTTATTTTCACCCGTAAATATTTATTTTTGTAGGTTAGGTCTCGCCATAGACAAGATTAAAAAAATAATTAAAAGGCAATCAGCAATGACAATAATATAACTTTCGTTAATTTAAATACAAGTCTTTTGGTACGATAGGACTACGATTCCGATAACAGAATATTGTTTTGGGTATTAAGATAGTAATCAACCCTACCCACGGGAAAATTTACGCAACAGGTTAGTTTTTGTTTGTATTAAGTTGATATTACGTATGTAATTTGTAATAAACTTTATCATGAAATTATTATTTTCAACTTGTTCAAAGGTACCCTTGTAAAAGTCGTGTCAATATTTTGACATTATGACATTGATAAATGTCAAATTGACAATGAGTTGCGAGCACTTAAGCTATTAAAAACAGCGCTTTATTATTAATCCGCAAACTGTTTTATGTTTTAAAATATTATTTACTTTTTCCTGTTACTATTGAATAATAATATGTAAATTTTAGTGTAGGTTATTAAAAAGTGCACTGTGCAGGGCTGAATAATCTAAACCATGTCAAGTAAATTCGAAACCATGTCTACTAATCGCAAAACAACAGCAGACGATTCAGGTGTTTACGATTTGCTAACCGAATTATGCAGCAAAACGGCTTCTAAATACTGCAATCAGAATAGATTATCACAGAAGCGGCTAATGACTAAGATGAGATCGAATGCTTACGAAATAATACTGAAAAAATCGAATAAGGATTTCTCGTCTGCAAAAGGCGAGCCGGTAGTAGACTTGCTGTCCTATTACTTTGTGAGTCAACAAAATGCACGAAACGTCGCTGAGTATAAAAGAACTGTGGAGCTCAAGAAAATAATAAGCACACTTCGCCAAACAGACTTTGGTGACAATAAAGATGTTATTCATAGCATATTACGGTTCCTAATAGGCCTCAGCAATACGGTCAAAGAAGATCTGTCTGCAGAAATGTTTCAGGTACAAGATTTAAGTATACTCAATGTTTTTCCTGATGTTGTGTTTATGATATTACAAGTTTACTCGCAAACATATAATTTCCATGGAAACAACAGATACTATTGATCTAACATGGCATTCATATTCAGCCACCTCTATACAAGTTACTTTCATCATCAATTAAATATTATCATTTCAATATTGTCATATTAAACAAATACAACTGTAATAAACAATTAATTTTTCACAGAATCCATTTACATTTGGCCTCCTTGATGAGATGCTGCCCAAACCAAAGAGGGAGGTGTTTGGATCACCACAGCCCTACTCATATTATCCTTCACATGTATTTGAGTTGCCATTCTCCTTAAAGAAACAAGCTGACAAGCGGGTGTTGGAGAGTCGGAAATCACAGACTTATACCGAATATACTGTGGAGAGTTTTGATTCTAAATCTTGTAAGTTTTTAAACTGCGTTATTATTATAATAATAAGCACAGAATAATATATTCTTTGGATTGAAAATTGGTTATTAAGAGATAATCTTCTTAAAGAGTAAGAGTAATTTAGTTCTTCTAAAGAGCATAAGTGATTTTTTACATTTTTAGTGAAAAAAAAAATCATTGAAAGTTGTAATTGCAGGTAGTATTAGCATATGTATAATTATTTATTGAAGTCAATCATTTCTATGTATCAGTATGAAAAATTGAATAAATTTTGTTTTTGTCAATAAGTGAGTAAATAAATTAAAATGAAAATATATACTTACCGAAAATATTATAGAAAGTTTGCTACAGGTAAAATACAAAATAATTAAGTTAAATGTATTATTTAGTATTTAAATTTACTATCAAAATCTAATGTCTTCTTTTGTCTCAGTGTTACCTGAAACAAACAACACACTTGTGCCTGGTCAAGTGGAGTTAAAAACCTTTATGAGTCCAATGTCACTGGCATCATTGACATCAACACATTTGTCTCCTTACTCTGAGAGTGCCATATTGTGCTACCCAAGGTTGACAGGACCTAGAGACCTTCAAATACCTGGTTCACAGTCTAATGATGTTAATGTGAAGGTAAGTTAAGTAGTAGTTATTTATTTTATTCATTTTATAGTAAAGATTATTTTTAGTTCTCTTTATGGATACCCCATTTTGAAAATTCTTATTAGTATGAAAGTGGATTTGCCTCTGGTATACAATAATAGGTTCACCCCCATTGCAAGGGACTTATTAGAAATCTTTACATCTTAAGTTTGATTTCGATGTTTATTTATTTTATACTCGCACATGGTGATTTCGATGTTCTAATGTTAAATTAGATTAGAACCTTGATGAAAATCAATACTTTATTGAACCTGTTTTTTTCTTTTTCCAGATATCATTGGCAAGTACTAGTATTAAATCTGATGTGAAGGAAGTATTCAGAGCTAAAGCAGCAGATGATTCAATAGATATCTGGGAGTTAGCTACACAAGTTGACAAGGATGTTCCTGATGATATATGGGAACTAGTCTGTAAGTTATATATTTTTATTTATTCATAAGGAACAACAATTTTACAAATACTGTTTTTTTCTTTTAACTGAGGTATTTTATGTGGTATCGTCAGATTCACAATATGATAGGGCAAAAATGTTATACAAATTGATGTGTTTGTAGTGTTTAGACCATTAGTAGCTATTTGGTTTCGTTTTTTTTTCTAAGTTATTGTGATTTTAATGGCACTGTCCTATGTTGCCTATAGAGATAAAATCATTTGAAAAATACAAAAAAAAGACAATAAAGTGTAGAACTTGGCTTTGTTATTTGTGCTGACAACATTATCATCTTATTTTTTTGTTCTTATATTTTTTATTTCTAACTTCTATGTAAAATTCTGTTCATTGTATTTCAGCCAAATTGCCACCGATTCATGAAAGACAGCTACTAGCATCATCTTCAAGAGAACTTGGTTTATGGAGAAAGACTTATGGCAATCATTTATCTGATCTGACTGTGATATCAGAGAAACAGTTCATCAGACATATCATGTATTTAGTTAGTGAGTATCAGGTTTTAATAATTGTTTGACTACCAACAGAAAATATCCATATTTTTTTTTTATATTTGATGTGTCGACATCTGGCCGCTATCTCGCTTGGTGGTAAGTGATTATGCGGCCTACGATGGAGCACGTATTGGTATCATGTTCCTGGTTGGTATAATCTTATTCGCTACTAGTGCCATAGTAGTAGACGAATATGATACAATACTCAAGTTAAAGTTCGAATTATGTATATCATGCATATCAACTGTTGAAAGTGAAATGAAGTTTCTTAACATAGAGAATGGCTGCTTCCAACCAGGCTATCTGGACGTCATACGGGGGAGGCCTTTGATCGGTAGTGGAGGGCTTATGGCTAATATGATGATGATGAACATAAAAAACAGCAATAAGATCAAATTTCTTTTATTCAGTAAATAAACATTTAATATCATCTAATAAATCAATAATTACGTGATTGCAGTTGGCGTCGAAACAAGCTCATTCCCATTCAGTCAAGAAAACAATAGTTTCTATATGAAAGAAGATCTGATACTAGAATGCATATCAAGGGAACATATCAGGGGTTATGTGAGCGAGTTGTTGTTGGTCGGGACTTATTACAAACGATTGTATAAGTTCGCTTTCAATGAGAGTTTGGAGGATCAATTTCATAGCAATGGATTGGTTTACGAGGTAAGAGCTTAAGTTAAAATTCTAACTATACTTATAGAATTTAATAGTAGCCGTGTCGGTAATCGAATCGAACAAGCGCCGTTCATCATCGGGCATGATCGAGACGATTTGTGCTATCGCTAGTTATAGACCTCTCGCTTGCTGCGCTTTGTGTATTCTAGTTAATAAATTCAGTTAAAATACGGTCTCCACTCATTTCACACACATCATGTGAACCTAATTGCTGTACGCAACAGAAAAGGCTACCATCAGATAGTTTATCGAGGACTTATTTACAAGACAAAATATGTATTTTGTAAGTCTTTTTATTTTGATCAATGACTCAAAGGGCGTTTATGCTTTCAACACGAGTATGCGCCACTAATCTTGCTAAGTTTCTTACGTCTATTTTAGTATCTTCAGCCTATTGCAGCATACATTAGTAGGTACAAAAACTATTGCAAAGATATTGGTTTACATCTCGCATTGATAACTTTACCTTAATAAAATGATTTTCTTCATTTTACACTTGTAGGCAGCAAGAGAAGTAATAAGACGGTATCTACTAGACTTTCGATTGAAAGCCACAGAGATCTATGAAGAATCGAATAAGAACACTGAAGAAGACCTGAATACAATGCCGACGTTGTTACAAATACTGCATCATATGGAACCACTCAAATACGAGATAGAGACCATTGCTGCGATATATAAAATTATTAATAATGGTAAGGTCTTAGTTAAGTTGTTTTATATAAAAATTGCTCGTAATTTCATGATTTTTGATGTCTTCCACCACCATAGTCACATTTGTGAACCTCCTAGTGTGACGATCTAGAAAAAAAATTAAAATAACAACGAGCCAACCAGACTTAACCGTTTTAAAATCTAATCTCATGGGCACATATTTGCGCAATATATAGGTAATATTTTGCATATAAGTAATCTTGTATATAAGATACGATACTTCCACACAAGATTGGTTGATGTGACTAACGGTGATGTGTCAACTGACGAAATCAGCTAGAAGACCATTTTTAAATCAATAAGATAGGCTTTAAGTCTATTTTATGTTATAAAGTGTATCATTTTCAGATCCCAAATCTACAATATCGCATGGAGCAGAACTAATGTCGTATCTATTTAACGAAATATCGCTAGTCACACATAGACAGACAACGTTCACCATGTTCAACTCACTGTATTCTATCTGCAAGGTTTATTTCAAGTAAGTATTGCATTATTTATGTTATCATCGTCGTCATACAGCCTATAAGTATACTGAGCAAAAGCCTCTTCTCACACGGAGAAGGAAGGAACATTAATCATCAGGGCGCTTACTCTTAAAACCAATCTCAATGTCAATGCAATTTCAATACAATAAAATCTCAATAATTATTCAATGTCAAAACTATACAACCCCAATCGTAGTTATTCAAATAGCATTCAGAGTACAGAATGTACCTACAAACTCAATACCATTTAGTTCATTCGTTATCCACGCAATATTAATGCAATGGCGACTAGTACGAAATATCAGTGTCGATCGATCGAAATTGGATTTAAAAGTAAGCCCCAGGCTTGTTTAAGATGGATTGGCGATTTGAAACTTATTATTTTTATCTATACATATAGTAATGTTATTATAGTAATTTCAAGTTACCTCACGATGTCTTTGCCACATTTATACCATATTTATAAAAGGCTAATAAAAACTGTTTGTATTAAACTAAAAAGAATATTTCTTCTCTTTAAGGTTCATCGAAAGATTCATATTCGAGGGTGAACTAGACGATAGATTTAACGAGTTTTTCATAAGAAAAGACAATCAGTACGTGAATAATCGTTCAAAGAGGTACTGGGACAAAGGGTTTCATATAACGCAGAGTGTGGCTGTACCGGAGTTCCTGAAGCCTTTGGCTAAGTTCATACTACTGTGTGGAAAGTCACTAAGGTTGCTGAAACTGTGTAATCCTAGTGTAAGTATAATTGGACAATAATTATTATGATTCATTTGTTTAATGAAATATTTTTCTTTTTTGGTCTTGTATTCTTTGCTTCCCACAGGGTCGCAGGTTCGATTCCTGGGCGACTTTGCGATTCCCAATATTTTATGAAGTTGGTGTGCCTGATAAAAGTCAAAATACGTCTGACAGTCGATATATTAAAGTCCACCAACGCCTTTGTATTTGTAACTCTTCAGATGTTGTATATGTATCGTTTATCATCAACCAACACGTCTATTCGTTTGCTTCCATAACATAGGTAATAAATAACTAAAACTTTCCCTTTTCAGGATCCCCTAGTCCTCCTAATATCATCAGATCATCCATCAGTGAAGTGTTGTGCCAGTTTCAAAGAACTAGAGAGGCAGCAACAAGTCCTCGATGTGTATAGAACGCGGTGTCTCTTCGTCAGCGGAGAATTGGTCACGTTTGATCAAATACTCTTAAAGAGGGAGGCAGAAAGAAAAGCCTTTACTGAAATGGCGTCCTTGAAACAAGCTGAAACTATGGAGAAGATTATTGGTAAGTGAAAAATAATATAAATAAGTAAACCTGTGGCCATCTTGAGACAAAGAAGTATTTAGTTAAATGACATTCATCATCGTTGTTTCAGAAATTAATTAATTATTTATATTTTACGGCTTAATCACGCAATTATTGTCACGATATGCTGCTCATGAATATGAGCCTCTTGCATGGCTTGAAACTAGTCGTGTTCTTCATCAAATAATTACGCGAGTAAACCGAAAAACATAATAATTAATTTAGAATGTCTCACAAAAGATGTATAATATAAACGTTAATTAATTGGCCTTAATTCTACCATTTCGCAAATTAGCTAAGTAGGTAGAGCGGGCCTATTGCTGATTATCATTATTTAATTTTCTCAATGTCTGTTTTAGCTGAACGTAAAAGACTAGCTCAATTGATAATAGCTGAAAAACAGCATTCATTAAGAGTTCTTGAGGCAGCTATGGCAGAAGCTAAAGCCGCGAAATGTAAAGCTAAGCAACGCGAGAGAATGCGGAATGAATTGGAACATGCAGCTGAAAAGGCAAGCGAGGAGGTGGATTCCAAACTCAGGGATGATGAAAAGTAAGTCGTTTATAAGGTCACTAGCTTCGTCCGCGCGGTTTTACCCGCTCTACTCGGCGCCTATTGACAACGCAAAAAGAATCCTCCAGTCGTCTGAAGCAATCGAGTATCCTAAGTTACGATCGAGCATTACTCGATTACTTTTGAGCGTTACTCGAAAACAAATATTAGTAGTAGTTTTTTGTAAACCTTCCCCCACATTGCACGAAGCTGCGTGGAAATGCTAGTTAATATGATGATACACTGTCTTATTCACATTAACATTGTCTTAACACTTTTAGGAACAAAATAATGGAGTACTACTCAAAATTAAACATGGAAGTGGAAAAAAGTAAAATACACACAGAATGGAAAATAAAGCGTTTACAGTTAGATCAGAGTAGAATTCAGTTACTTTCGACCGAAGAGAGGAATTTGAAGAGAGAAAAATTGGAACTGGAACATCAGAAAAACGAAGAAGTGATGGCAATGTCGATACAAAGCGATATGTTGAGGTCCGACGATGAATTAGATAATAAAGAAGATATTGCAGATGAAGCTGTTGAAACTGTCCCTATTGGGGATGGAATGACAGTATCAGTGATGTCTATAGCCACTGAACCAGACACTACAGAGGAACCTGAACCTTCGGAGTACGAAAATAACAAATCCAAGGCACAAACTTCCTCAGCAGTATTTAGCGCTATCTGCAACGCTGCCAAAAACTTCTTCGGCGTATCTAAGAGCATCAATGAAAACTGTGACAATAGCAAAGAACTGGACGCTCAAGGCAACATCGTTAAACAAGAATTTGAGACCATAGTAGAAGCACGCTCCTTACACACACAATCTTCCTGCGAAATAGGCAGCAAACTAGACGACGAATACGATAACCAACAATATCAGAAGAGTAGGCAAGAAGCCTTGATGAATAAACAAAAGATTATGGCCCACGAATTCGGACAGACAGACAATGAAAATAATCAAGTTAAAGATCCACCGCTAATAAACATAGCGTCGCTAGATGAAGAGAATAATCTGCAAGAATGGACTCCCTTTGAAGAAGCTAAACGTAATAAAATGAAGGTGTTAGGCGCAGAGTTTGAAATAATTAAACCAGTAGAGAAGACTGTAGTTTCAGAACCAAAGACTGAAGCGCAGAAAGAAGCATTGATTAACAAACAAAAGGTTTTAGGAGTGGAGTACAATCTCCCATTAGAAATAGCAGCTAAAAAGGAACCTGCAAATGATGCTCAGACAGAGGCAGTGCGCAATAAGGAGAGGATATTAAACTCTGATTACGACATGCTTGGTTCGAGTAATGAAAGTTTTAAACGAGACAACGCTAAGCGGTCGGGGCTCACATTAAATTTAAAGCCCTACGGTGAAGCTTCGTCAAACACTTTCAAGTTAGGTGTTACGCCTAATGCAGGGTCTGTTACTCCGGGTGATTATTTTCCAAGGGTAAGTTGTCTATATTATTCAAGATTTTCTCCATTATGATCTAGTATTGTTTTTAATTGGTTTCTTTTTTTAAGCTCGATTTAGAAACACCTACAACGGCTGATGTTCCTCTAGAAAGTGCGATGACATCAGATATTTTTACACCCCGAAGTGAGGCCAGTAAGGAACTCGATTTGAAGTCCAAAAACAAGGAATTCTTAAGTACAGAAGGATTCAATTTCCCGATGATAGTCGACGATGAAAATATCGAATCAGAAGTGACTAGCGACGTGCAAACTGGCGACACTCCTGACTGTTCCCCCTTAAAATCATCAGACATGCCACTAAAACATATGAAAACAAAGCACTCTTTCTTCAACATATTAGATGGGTCTTACACTCTAGACGAATTTGACCCTTTCGGTATAAAGGAATTGAGTACATTTTCCAAAGATCATTTTACAAGTAAGATGAATATAGAAATGACGGCTTCTTGTTACACTCATCCGGCTTTAATAATGGAGGAAGTGAAGAAAAGACCTTATAATAATATATTTGCGTCACATTTTGGCTCTGATGAGGAGGAAGAAAAGAAAATAACTTGTGATAATATAGCAACACTGACTGCTTGCTTGCAAAGATCTGTAATGTTGCCATTAACGTACCAGTTGGAAGTTGTTAACAACTCTATATTAACCTATTTCCTAGTAAATTTAGACATGTATGAACATATGAGGAGTTTGAAAGATTACTTCTTTCTAATGGACGGAGAATTTTCTAGAAGTATTTGTCATAATTTGTTTACGAAGTTGGTGAAGACGTTGAATCCCCAGGAGCTGTTGAATTTTGGGACCTTACACAATATATTGGATAAAGCTTTGGGATCGTCTATTTCACGTAAGTACTTATGTTTTTATTACTTCAGCGTATTATTTCTTTTAGGCTAGAATAGTCGTAAGTAATAAAAACAGTCTAGACAATTTTTTTCATGGTTGAAGTGTAATGGAAACTAACGTAACAGTTAAATGTTCGGTCTTAACCAATTAAAAAATCTACTAAATAATCTTATTTTTCTTTCTTTATTTTTTCTTTAAAAATACTCCTAAGATGTTCTATTGTATCGTGGGTGCGTTTACAAACATACAAGTCCACATATACATGACACTCAGACCCGAAACAACATTTTTTTATCACAAAGAGTTTCTCCGTGCGGAAATCGAACCCGTTACATTACACCCAGCTACCGCATCAACACTGCAGTCTTATTACTAGACATTCATATGTTAAGATTAATATTTAAAATGTAACTAGACTAAATAAACTTATCAGTTACCTAACAAGTCGTGTAAAACTAATATTTTAACTTCTTTTACAGATGTGCACAAATTCTCAGAGAACCTATCGTTCACGATCACGGAGTCCCCTCTGAGCTTCCAGCACAGTTCTCCCGATGTGTTGCAATGTCTCTCCTTGACTTACACAGTCAGTTGGCCCCTGAACATTATATTGTCGCAGGAAGCATTGCTTAGATACGCTAAGGTGTTCCAGTTTCTGATCAAAATGAGACGCATATTTTGGGTCTTGGGTGAGGATTTTGAAGTGAGTATACGTTATAGCAGTTGATAGCATGCCTGATACTTTTGACTCCCGAATAGCTTTCTTTTTTTAAGGGGGTAAAAATCATCCAATGACTTCTCCCGCCTTGGGCGAGGCGAGAGGGAGTGTCAGACTGTTCCTACTCCTGCTTTTCGAGCCTCAGCCCCGGTAAACCCGCTAGGTAGTCCGCAGCTCCAGTCTCGAATAGCTTACATTGTGTTTTTCTGCAGTTAGCTTATATGAGTGCCATGAGGGTAAGCCATGTATGAATATGAAAGCAGGAGTAAGAACGTGGTGGTTTTTAGTCAGTAAGAGTCTGACACTCCTCTCGCCTCGCCCAAGGCGAGAGAAATCATTTAATGATGATCCCTTTAAAAACCCAGTAATATAACGATATTAAGTATATCTGTAACTTGTCCATTCGACTTTATCCAAGAAAACGTAACACTAACAAACCGAAATTTCCTTACAGTCTCTAAAACTATCAGCAAAACTATCAAGACAGCATTCGAGAAAACTGCTCAGATCGCCGCAGTACATTTCAGTGCAAATATACCGACATATGATGGCATCTATGATCCGAGCGCTAGACAACTACATAGTAACGACCTGCATTCTATCCTCTTGGACAGAATTCGAAAATGATCTGAAGAAAGCACGCACTTTAGACGATTTGTACGAATGCCACGTGGTTTATATCAAAAAGGTTTTGTTCCGATGTCTTCTCAACAATAGATCGACGCCTGTGATGAAGCTGCTTAATGATATCTTCACTGTTATTCTAAAATTCAGTCGGGTTTTGAAAGCTGGGTGAGTTATTACTAATTCTTTCTTAATATATGCATGTCAATCTAAAATGGACTGCCTCGTTGGCCGAATGGTTGTAAGTGCGACTGCTGGGCAAGGGATCTCGGGTTCGATTCCCGTATTATTGCGCTTTTTTCGGTTTTTCCAAAATTTCTCAGTAATAAATAGCACGGATGCTGGAAATGTGTCCGGTATATGGTAATAGGCTCGCCACCTATTATTACACGGGACGTACAATATAAATTGTGAAATGTGGGTGTACATTGTACAGTGGCGTGACAATGTAAGAATCTAAAATGGACTGTAAAACTATAATTTTAGAGTTGATACTTCCTTAATTAATTTGTTTTGTAAATATTGTCTATTTATTAAATGTGTTCCTCTCTATTCTCTAGCGAATGGCAACAAAAAGAACCAGAAGGAGCATTCACACACTCAAGCTTTCCACAACTAGAAGAGCTCTTCCATTTATTCGAGAAACTCGCGAAGTATTTACACAAAGTGGTCACCAAGCTGATGGAATGCGGATACCAAAGGCACCTCGTTGAACTACTGACTATGGTCAACTTGAACGGGTACTACGATCCTGATAAGTCTAAAGATAATAATACAACGTTGCAGTCGACAACGTGAGGAGAGACACTTAACAAAGCCAATGTGAATAGAGACACCCAATATTGTAGGATATAAATTTATACTGCACAAGTGTTATCCCAAGCGCTGGTGCTCTCTCTGTTTCGTTTTTACAATCCAAAGAACAGAAATTTGACTCGGATGGAAGAGCCTTAACTAATCTGGTCCTGGTCCGAGCAACTAACTAAGAAATTTAACTAAAAACCACCGTTTACTCACGTAAATTAATGGAGAAATGCTTTGCTAGTTTCGAGGCTTAGAGGGAGACGCGTGCGCTGGCTAAGACTAAGAAAATATATTTTTATTATCTCATTACTCATATAGCGGCAGACGAAAGGTTAATAATTTTCGAAGCACAAAATAATTTGCTGCACTTGAAGTTATTTTGACCTAAACACCCTAACCAATGATCTAAATAAATAAAAAGCGTATTAAATCGGTCGTTATAGCTTTTTATTTGAGCTACAGATAGAACTCAAGTCATGGTCAAAATAACTTAAGAAAATTCAGAAACGCATTGAAGTTGCACTAAATTAGTAATTCGAAGGTCATTATGATGTCATTATCAAAGGAATAACAGTAATAGAAGTGGAGTAGTTGTATTTTCTCGATTGTGGATCACGTGAGTTGATTACTGCGCAGTAGAGATCCATTGTGATTGATGTATTGACGCGCGTATTAGATTGAATGGCGCAACACAATTATAATTACGTACTGAAACGAACATTACATAGCGTTGCGTAATCTTTACTTATACGTCTGAATGGTTGTAATTTGCAATCTAGTACAAAGGTAATAAGGCATATTTTTGGGCGGTTTTTTAAAGCAAGTCTTCCCTTATTTGTTCCATGGAGTTTGTTATTTTTGAGATGCAAGTTTAGCGTGTTTTGTAGGTAAAATGTTAATGTTTTATTCAGAAAATTAAGTACGTAATAGTCAAGTACGTTAGTAGGTTGATAGGATAGGATTAATAGCCAGTCTCAATCTAGACCACTTATTCGTCTAGTCGATAGATTCTTTCTACAAGTTAAAGAATTTTGATATAAGCTTCATAAAGTGGCCAAATCTATCGACTGATAGGTCTTTGAAACTGCACCCTTAGCACGAGTTTGGTTAACGTTTAGTAATCGAAACGATAGTGCGTTCGGCGCTCTGATTGGTTGGTTTATTCGAGCCGGCCAATAAGAGAGCCGAACGCTCTCTCGTTTCGATTACCATAAACTCGTACTGAGGTTACTGGTCGTATGTCTGTGACAGTCTGTCTGAAATGATATTGTTCTACTTACAAAGAATCGAATGTTATTAAGAATCTCTTATATGTGTAGGCTTTTTGCACTAGCTAGTAACATATATTGTTTGCATTTTAATTGTTAGGGCTGTTACACACGAGCGGCATCTTGGCAACGGCAGAGGTAACTAACTGCAGTCGCGGAGCTGCGGACTACCTAGCGGGTTTACCGAGGCTCTAACTCGAAAAACAGGAGTTTGAACTGGGTGATTATTAGTCAGAGTCATTTAACGATTACTTAAACCATTTCTTAGTAGCAATTTTGTTCCGAAAATAATTGCTAAGGACCGGGTTAAGTAACCGTTAAATGACTCTGAGTCGGCTGTAAGTGTCTGACACTCCCTCTCGCCTCGCCCAAAGCGGGAAAGTCATTGGATGACTTTGCGCCATCAAAAAAAATAAATAAAACATGCCGCTCGAGTGTAAGAGCTCTAATCTAAATAATGAAGCACGATAATATGTTATGCTTTATCAAATAAAGACATTGTATTGTTTTGTTATTATAATGTTTAACGTTTTTAAACCATGACTTTAATGTACCTAATATTAATTTTGCTTTTGATCACTGCTCGTGAAACTAGATGAAAAGATGTCCTCTGTAGATGTCGATAATATGTGTAAAATCATTTATAGACATTTTAAAGTATTTCATGAAGTATGTGCCAAGTGATGTGTATCTCTCGCGACTGTGATTAGAACCAGGACAAACAGTTTAGTCTTTATGTAACGTTATTGTTTTGTTTGTATTAGTGGCTGTTGAAAACTAGTAGCAGTATAGTCTTTAAATGATTATATAGCTTATAAACTTCTTAAAAGTCGAAATATCAATTACGCAAGCATTTTTCAATCCGGAAGGTGACCAAACAAATTCAGTAGCTGATAGTTTTATTTGGCGGTTCTATAGTAGTAGTTCTTGCGTCCTACGAAAATGTAGTTGATATGTACTTTTAAGGCTGACTGCCGCAACAGCTGCCATTTATTGATTACTTAAACTATTGGCGCTTAGAAACGATTTGGTTCTGAAAACAATAGCTATGGAACGGGTACCTAACTTTAAAGGACTCTGAGACATGGCGGTAACTTCTTAAGGTGCGTCCAGAAAATGCGATCGCGAGCGGTCTATTCGATAACGCACCGTTTGAGTTTCGTTTAGTAGTGATTATTGAGTAGCGATCAAAAGTCTTTAAAATAATCAAATGTTAATTCCTCCCACCTATTTAATCATGTGATATACTTAATTATTCTTATGTAATTTGATGTCGAATCGTGTTCATTGTTCAGTGTTGCTTAGTATAATAGTAATATTGTTCATGTATGAGTGTTGTGTTGTACCCCTAACTGTTAATGTGGGTTATGTAAATATATTAATGAATAATTATGAATAATATTGTCACTATTATGTTATAATAAATATGTATAGTTATTTTTTTATAGTTTATGGTTTTATTTGTGTGTCCCTAGACTTTTCAGAGTTGTAATGTTCCAGTTTCTTCATACTATGCATTATTACCAGTAACTACCTTCAGGATTTTAGCATGTGTCGTGGGGGCGTTTAGAAATTTACAAATTAATTATTAAATCCAGGAAAACATTCAATCCGCAACACGTTGCGTACAAGCCTCTAACTCATGCACGCGGATCAAACCTCAAAAACCGCTGTGGGTGCTAAGTCCTTGTATCGAAGCGTAATTATTATCATGAGTAATATCAATTTCAATAGACTGCAATTGGGACTTCACAATTTGTGGTGATGTGGGCATGCCCACAGTGGGCACGATGGATCCGCCGCGTTAGACTGTAATATTGACTGTAGGTACTCTCTATTCTACTTGACCGTGTTACACAAGTGAGACTGCGAAACCAAATATTGGGTCATTTACCCTTCTGCCTTACTTACTTACAGCGTTTTTAAAATCTATAAAATATCATATTTTATGCATTTTAAACTTCTCTCTATGGAGAATTGCAGGCAGGCAGGGGGTTACTGGTAGTTAATTTGTACTAGTGGGATCTACATAAAAACTTAATTAGTTTAACATTAAAAACCGATCAAAATAGTATAATAAATTTTGATTGTTTGACATAGGTAGTTGACAAACCCTTTGAATAACTCGGGACGATAATGATTGACGCTGCTTTCTATACATTCTATATTTTCTCCATAACCTAATATAACGGTACTAAAACCATATCTATGAAAAAAATATCTCTTTCGATAAAAAGATTTCGAGCACAGTAAATTAATTTACTAAAATTTCAGCTTAACATTTCGCAAGAGAGATGGCGCTGAAACCTAATAAGTACTAGAATGAACGCCATCTGTTGTCGAATAGTCAATTTACTTATTTACGCCATCTCTTGGCGAGTAGCAAAACTGTAGGTTTGTTTACGAGTTTTGATAACATGTTTGTGGACTCGTATTGTTTTTATTTTCATTAAGAAGGGCGCAAAATTGTAAATCTATATATAATTTCTAATTCCTAATATGAGCATTACGGATATTACTTTATATTATCAGTTATCAAGTAATCAGTAGAACAGATCGGTTTCATTTATTATCCGCTGCGACAGTGGCGCCAATATTTTCCTTATATCAGGGTGTGTTTTCACGAATACTTCATTCTACCGCAAATCGTCCTAAGGTTAACATCCTATCCTAATCAATTCAGTGAACGTGACATTGAGTGAAAGCCGGCATTTCCTGCTGTTTGCTGTCGTTTTCCCTGGAAAATTTTGAAATAATTTTTGTTTAAAAAGTATATTTTTTGTGAAATTTAAAAATTAAGTGAACATCAACAGTTGTTTATAGTTATCGATCGGAGAGCAATTTTCCACGATCGCACTTAGTTTTCGTCCTATCGAAGACGATATTTTACCAAAAACGTTAAAACCCAAGAATCACCGTCACAACCGCCGAGATGGCGTTCATGATGCCTGTTGTCAAGAACGACTGGGACATATACAACTCCCAGCGGAGCCGGCGGGTGTCCGAGTCAGCGGAGAAGGCGGGGCTCGGCCACGGCCGCGTCCGCAAGGTGTCGGAGTCGCGGTCCGAGGGGCCCGTGCTGTCGCCGCGCTCGCACACGCTGAGCCCGCACCGCAGCGCGCCCGCGATGCGCTCGCTGTCCTACTGCCGCGCGCCGCCGTCGCGCGTCTCGCTGCGCACCGCCAGCGACAGCCCCAGCAAGGGTTCGGCTAGCCCCAAGAGCGCCGTGCGCGAGGACAAGTTCCACAGCAGGTTGGTGGAGAAGTTGAAGCGGGCGCTCGGCCGCTCGGATTCGAAGCGCGAGGAGCGGAGCTCGTGAGTTAACGCGTGCTTGTGTGCAGGGCGCGCGCAGAGTCCCCGGAGCGGCACTCGCGCTGCGGAGCGTGCGTGCCCTACCTGTGACGGCCGGCCGCCGCAGCCGGCTCGTCCGCGGCGCCACACTATCTGTGATATGTTTCCGATAGTGCACACGCAAAGAGATGAGTAGACAATGATGAATGTGCTAACTAACCGCCTATGGTCTTTCGGACGCTGAGAACCTAACGTTTGAAGTTACACCGACACAATGCAATAGTTTTAGTTGTCATACCGTGAGTCGCTTTCCTTAACTGTTGCATGTTTGTTAGTTGTCATCGTACCGTATATCATATGAGCAGGTTGTCAGATTTAGGTTGTAAACATGAAAGTACGTTGTATGGATTTTAAGACTGCGTTTAGTTTAAGCACGCCCTGGGGTTCGATAAGTATTATTTGAAAAATCGCCCCAGCGGTCACTAGAGGTTAGTTTGTGGCAGTTTGCGAAGGGTATCTGTGATTCGTTATTTGTAAGTAATGTGGTTTTATTTATTTAAGTTGAAAAGGAGATTGCATTCAGTTTTATTGTTTGTGAGAGTCCTTATTGTTTGACATAATTCTAATAACTATCACTTAGTATTTGTTTAGTTGAAATTTGTTGATCAGAAATAGGATATTTTGGTGAGTTAATTAAAATTCTGCAGCTGCTCCATTAGGCAATTGGAAATGAATCGAAAACAGGTGAATTCAATACGGTAGAGAATGAGACATTTGTTATAATATTTGTACTGTAGTTGTAATGAGAGTACCTTTATATTAATGTACACGTACACGTAGTGCAAACTGTCGATATTGATAATTGTAAGCAGTGTTGTATTGTAGTCATCGATGTAATAATACAATGAAAATTTATTTATATAGAGGACGGGGCTTGCCCTTGTTTTACAAACAACTTTGTTATGATTTCGCTTGATTTTATTATGATGTTATCTTGTGACTGTAATTGGACCAGCTTTGTTAATAGTATTATCTATCAGTGAAACTGAAGTCGATAATAGTGATATAAAGTAAGATGTATCATTAAATTCTAAAGTTAAGGCATATCTCGATGAGATTTTGATGAGGGCACCAAGGAGTGATGTATCGATGTGTTTATTTCGTTTGCTTGTCAAAGTTCCTTATGTCTATTGGGCTGCCGCAAGGTAGTTACATGGGCCTATTTAAATTTTTAGATTTATGCTATCTACTAGTTTTATACGATACCAAAATTTTAATCTTACATTATCATTGAATTGTTTGCAAACATTTTTAAATGCATGTATTGTCATTGTCAACGATGTCTGATCTGATGATTTTAAACTATTAAACACTTAAATATAAAGCTTATTCTGAGAAACATGTTTTTATTGCTTCATTTCATACCCTTCATCGTAACTCTACCACATTTAACAGATTTGTGTTATTATTTACTGTCACATTAGTAAATGAAAAGAGAGCGTCATACGTCATAAGATATTGGCTCGTAATATTTGGCGCACTGTGAAAAAAATAAAACAAGTCGGACAGTACACAATTGGACACGTGTTCTGTCAACGAAAATAGAACATTTTAACGATGTGGCGAGTATTATAGTAACCAGGAATGTCCGCAAGTTCGCATCGTCTGGCGGTCACATTATAATTGGCACTCAGAGACTTATAAATTAAAGACTAAATTCTTTATGAGATCGAAACAATGCTACATGTTTTGAATTCTTTATGAGGCCAAAGTATTTTTATTTAAAAGATGAATATTTAAAAAGGTAAAACTATGGAGCTTGTTATTTCAAAGACAGTTTTTTATTCTGTACAAAGTATAAGAATAAAATGCTCAAAAGTTCGTTTACACGTTGGCCTTGACCTCATTTCCACCTCGCCTCCATTTACACACACAGAGAAAACCTTTTAAGTCTCACAAGAAAATACTTAAACTTCCCAAAACAAGTAAAGGGACTTGCTTCCTAAAGAAGTCTTTATTAACTTGTAAAGAAAGTTTACTTTTATAAAGACAAAATTCACAATAGTGGCAATAAACGACTCTACAATAACTACACCAAAAATAAACAAAACAACCAGATTGACAATGTAACATAAGTCTACACAATTAGAAAGAACTTTAGCATCAATTTCGCTCATTGAACAACATGACACTCAATGTCCCTGTGTTTCATTATTCAATACAACTTTCGCATAATAGGCAGTAAGCACCGCTTGGAATATTACCAGAGGTCTGATCAATAAGCCAGTGGCTGACCATTCTCGAATGTTCGGCGCTGAGATGCAGGGAGCTGGGAATTGGAGACTGGGTAATAAATTGTGCTTGAACGCTATCGTCTGGTTAATCAAAATATGCTACGGTACCTACTTACAGCTAATATTGATGTGTTAGTTTTATTGTTAAAGTGTATATAAGTATGTGTTTTATACTGTGATTGCTTGTTGCATGTTTATGATTTTTACCTAATTATATTATTAGAAAGAAAGAAAGGAAAAAAATATATTTGTCAGGTTGTAGATGCAATGGGTGTTTTATGTTAATTAATGTCTCTTACATTCAACTGAATCGGTGTACAAATATTACACTTGAAATCTACTTATTAATATTATGCACTTTAGGCCCATAATGCGAGGTAAAGTTTAGCTTCAAACCTAAACGCATTTTTTAACAAAATTTGTAACAACTTTCCCATATTAATGAATTTTAAAATACTAATGAGACATGACGAACGTTTGAGAAATGTTAGTAAAATTCAAGTTTAGTGTAATACGAAAGTTCAAGCTACAGTAATTTTCAAAGATTGTACTACTGTTTATTACAACATGAATGGCTAACGACACTGCATAAGGTTGAATTTTGAATGGCAGAGAATTTTAGTTCACATGCAAATGTGATTTATGAGAGGGGAAGGGTTAAGGGGTTCAATAAGACCCAGTGTCGCAAATAAACTTTCTGGAACGTTCCGGAGTGGACATAAGTGCTTAGTGAGTAGTGGCCAAGTGTAACTAACTACCAATTGGCTTTTAACACTAGTTAGAACCATTAGCATACTTCGTTAGCACTCTCTTTAAAAGAAAGATTTAAAATGTCAACAAATATGTACTTTTATGGATAGTTCAAAGTTATCTATGACTTTGTATGTGAATACTTTGTTTTCAGTTTTGACTATTATAACAAGGTGTAAATGTTCCACTTTATATTAGCCTTTTTTTGCTTAATTGTCTTGGACTTAATTAAACACCCATGCAAATAATATGAGATTAAAGAAATGTGTCGACATGTATTGCGTTTAAAATAATCATTTAAATCCATCTCTGTGTGAGAAGAGGCCTTGGAGAAGGTTTGGTATCATCAGGTGATGATGATGATGTATTTAAAATACGACAGGATAATTAAATAAGTTTAGGTAAGCTTTTTCCAGATATTTTTAGTATACGGAGCAGCGGACTGCCTGGCGGGTTTACCGGGGCTCGAGCTCGAAAAGCAGGTATAGGAATGGGGTGGTTTTTATGATACTGATACTCCCTCTTGCCTCACCCAAGGCGGGAGAAGTCATTGGATGATTTTGCCCCCTTAAAAAAGATGTTTCATAATTTTACATACCTAATATAGGTAATTATTATGTAGTACCGATATGATTATAGTCAGTGAGGATATTTAATCCGCTCCAAAGAAGATAACATTTAGAAATCCTTTTTATGCTCGATATAGCGATCGCCTATGACAAAATCTGGGAAAAGGCTCTTCAGCTTAGGTACCACGTGTTGGAAAAATCCAACTACAGGTATTATTTCACACTCTTTCAACGATAAACCACGTAACAAATTGTGACACGATTACTCGTCATAATATTATGATAGTAACATAACAGATTAGGTACGTTTAACTCGTTTTATATATTATATTAATCTACTAGCTACCCGCCCCAGCTTTGCATGGGTGCAATGGTGGTATTATGCAAGTAGGTATTATACATAATTATAAACTACATCAAAATCCCTTGCATAGTTTTAAAGATTTAAGCATACAAATAGACAGAGAAAGAGACTTTGTTTTATACTATGTAGTGATGTCTGATATCGTGCCATCTGTAACCTAAATGTTCTTGTGTAGGTACTTAGTGATTACGTTACGGAAAATTTCCTTCAAACACTGAAACTGAGAATCAAGTGACATAATTGGGTGTGTGTGTTCTTTTGTCATCGTGGTAGTTTGTAGTGAGAATCGACTATATTGTCGTGATGTTTTATGCAGTTTTATTTAGCTCTTTGGTTTATTAATTAAAAAGGATATTTTTTGCAGTGGTCGCAAATGCGACTGCCGGACAAAGGGGCTCGGGTTCGATTCCCGGGTCGGGCAAAGTATTATTAGACTCTTTTCGGTTTTTTGAAAATTACTCAATAGTAGCACGAAGTCTGGAATCGTATATGGCTATAGGCTCACCCCCTATTACATGGGAGTTAAAACACATATTATGCTGAAAAGTGGGTGTACATTGTATAGCGACATATGTTACGTGCTGAAATGTGCACCACTGCCTACCCCTTCGGGGATAAAAGGCGTCCCGTTGCATGTAAAGGTTAAAATACTTATACTTGTTGAGTAAATATAATATTGTAAAAGTATTTTCATGATCCCTTTTGAAAAATGGATTTTGATAAATATGGATGGTTGTTACTGAAATAGTAACTTAATTGACTGCACGGTTGACGCTGTGGCTGAACAACTGGTTGCCGTGCAACTGGTAGTGGGTTCGATTTCCACACAGAACAAATCTTTCTGTGATTCCGGGTCTGGGTGTCATGTGTATGTCACCAATGACATAATTATAAGAAAATACTAATATGGTGCAATGCTTTTAAAAGTAATGAAATTTAAATTAAGTGTTATTTACTTATTACATAACTTTATGTAATAATTAATTAGTATTAATGTACTTGAAATTATCATTTTCAGTAGCACTTCAGTTGTTAAGTCGCCAGACTTGATGTGGGACAATTACTTACAAGAATTGATAAAATTTACTAGTACTGTATTTAATTTTCTTTGCCCCTTCTTATGTAATCAACAGTACTTATATAATTTGATGCGAATTTTAGTACTTATATTAAAAAAATAATTAATACTACGCAGTAAATATTGATTAATTGATCTGGTAATTATCGTATCGTATACACTTACTGGCAAGTGTACCTAAGTACCTACTTAATATTTCAATTACCATATAAAAGTTGATATTTCCAAACGTTGTGTAATAGCTATAGCCATTTAATTGACATAAAAATAATTTAAAATACTTCATTAGTCCCATCTAATATCTAGGTATCTACTGCCCTTAACAAATGCCTTATAATGTTGGGTTTGTCATAACCTCCATGCGGTTGGGGAATTGGGGATTGGGAAGATTGGGAAGGGGGTAATTGGGCCTCCGGTAACCTCACTCACATAACGAAACGCATCCGTGGTATCACTCCGGTCAAGACGGCCCATTCGTGCCGAAGCATGGCACTCCTACACTTATAGGTTACAGCTTTAGAATATAATTCGGTCCAAATTAAAAACTGAAGACATTATTTTACGTGTCTCTACATCGCTCCGCTAGTCATTAATTATTCTGTTTTTCCACTCTTACTTATTTATTCTTACTTATTTTTTTTTTTTTTTTTTTTTTTTTTAGGGTGGAAAATCATCCAATGACTTCTCCCGCCTTGGGCGAGGCGAGAGGGAGTGTCAGACTCTTACTGACTAAAAACCACCCCGTTCCTATTCCTGCCCGTCGAGCCGGAGCCCCGGTAAACCCGCTAGGTAGTCCGCAGCTCCGGATTAGGCATCAGCCCTACTGGGCCCCATCTGTGGTGGTCTGATGGCTCTTTGAGGCGCGCGCAGAACGCGACGCGCCGCACGCACGGGTCTGGTTCTGGTCGGGCGGCGAGCTACCCTTGCTCACCGTCCGCAGACCCGCACTTACGGTGGCCGGAGATCGTCGCGCGATCCCCGACGCCCGGAGTGTCTCTCGCGACGGCTGGGGCGTGAGGAAGTTCGTTCCCTCACGCGCCCCGCCTCCTCCTTAGCTAGCATGACTGCTTCGCAGAAGGAGGAGACGGCATCCCAGTCCCCCTCGCTCCGCACCATGGCTTGTATCAGTGCCGGACGCGAGAGGGCGCCGTCGCCGACCACATCCCTGAGGACACGGCGGTGCTCAGCCCACGCAGGGCAGACCGCAAGCGTATGTTCCACCGTGTCCTCCGGGCGGTCTTCGCAGTGATGACACCCGGGCGTTTCCTCCCGCCCAATCAGAAACAGGAACCTACCGAAGCTTCCATGTCCGGTAAGCACCTGCGTCAGGCGGTAGGTGAGGACGCCGTGGCGCCTCTCTAGCCACTCCTCAAAGAGGGGACTTACCGCTGCAATGACAGCGAGCCCAGCCCTTGGTTGCGACAGTCGCTGCTGCCATTCCGCCATGAGATCGCGCCGGAGCTCATCCCGCCACGCATTAATCTGGCGCGGCAGTGGAGTTTCGCCCCGGCGACGCGCGTCGGCGCGCAAACTAAAGACGCGCGCGAGCACCTTCGCCTCCAAATCCCACGGCGGGAGTCCGGCAAGGAGGTTGGCCGCCTCTCCGGAGATCGTGCGATATCCGCGGATCACTCGAATGGCCATGACCCTCTGGGACGTGAGCAGCGCCCGAGCTGGCCGCCGCATCAGGTTCGGCGCCCACACAGGGGCTCCGTAGAGGGCCATGGACCGCACGATCCCCGCGTACAACCTCCGGCAGGAGGCATTTGGCCCCCGAGGTTGGGCAGGAGCCGCTTAAGCGCAGCCCCCGTCCGTTCCAACTTAGGAGCCAAACGTCGGAAATGCTCCACGAAGTTCCATCGACTGTCGAGGACGAGTCCTAGGTACTTCATCGTCGTCTCGACGCCGATGGTAACCCCTCCTGCCGTTATTTGGGACCCATCCGGAGGTGGCGCGTTTCCGCGGCCATGAAAACACATGGCCTCGGACTTGTGGAGCGCCACCTCGAGTCCCAATTGCCGGATCCTTGCAACGACCGTCGCAACCGCTCTCGCCATTAAATTGGCCGCCGCCTGGTGCGACCTCCCGTGCGCTAGCACCAGCGTATCGTCGGCGTAGCAGACTACGCTGACACCGTTCGGGAGGTCGGTGCGCAGCACCCAGTCGTAACCGATGTTCCACAGGAGCGGCCCCAAAACCGAACCCTGTGGAACACCGCGCGACATCTCTCGCCGATTCCACTCACCTTGGTGACCGGGGTAGGTGACGAACCTATCCGTCAGGTAGGCCTCGATAACACGACGGAGATAGGTAGGCACCCGGTGGTACCGGAGTGCCTCCAGTATGCAGTTCCAGGGTAGAGAGTTAAAGGCGTTGGCGATGTCCAGAGACACCGCCACAACGACCTTACCCCTGGACACTGCAGTCCCCGTCGTGAGGTCTCGTACGCGCATGATGGCGTCCACCGTGGAGCGTCCTCTGCGGAAACCGAACTGGCCATCCGCGAGGTCCGGCCCAAGTTCCGACAAGTGCGCGACGAGGCGGTTCGAAATTATCCTTTCGAAGACTTTTCCCACCTCGTCGAGCAGCACAATGGGCCGGTACGCGGACGGAGAGTCCGCAGGGCGCCCCGGTTTCTTCACGAGGACCAGTTTTCCCGTCTTCCACTGAAGTGGGAACTGGCCCCTCTCCAAGCATGCGCTGTAGAGACCTAATAATCGAGGCCCGAGAGCCTCTGAGGCCAGGACCCACGCCTTGCCATGCAGGCCATCGGGTCCTGGGGCGGTATTCTTGGCGCCCATCCGGCGCACCGCCGCTCTCATTTCTGCCTCGGTCACCTCCGGAACGATGTCGTCGTCGTCGTCGCTGTGGCCCGCATTGGGCACCGCAGGGGGCGGAGTCATGGATGGAGGGGTGAAGCCCCTCCATAGTCGGGGGAACAAGGCGCCGACCACCTCTTCCACGATTTCTGGCCGGAGACTCTGAGTCAGCGGGGGAGCCCAGGTGCGGAGCTTATCGCACACCATCCGATAGGGGCGCCCCCATGGATCTCTGTTCAGAGTCTCCAGCATCTCCCGGCGGGCTTCCTCTTTAGCCCGCCAAATCTCCGCTTTTAGGGCGGCCTTTGCCGCCTTGTACCCTCGTACAACTCCGCCTCTCTTACCTCCGCGTCTGGAGCGCGGATACGGAGCCTGCGGTGCCTGGTGTACCGGCGTCGCGCAGTAACGCACGTACTGCGTAGAGCAGCCAACTCTTGCGACCACCAGTACACCTGGCGCTTGCGCTGACCTGGCCGGACCCGGGGCATCGCCACGTCACATATTTTGGACATGGCGTCCTGGAGCCATCTTGCTTCCTCATCGATGTCGGCAGGCCTGTCTGGTGGTATCACCCAGGCCTGCACGATTGCGGCTTCCAGGAAAAGCTCCCGGTCCAGCTGTCTTAGCGCCCAACGCGGGCCACATGGGGCCTGTCTGACTGGCGGGTCCGCGGACTCGGCGGAGACGTTGAACCGGATGTACCGGTGGTCAGAAAACGTCTCCACCTCCTCCATAACGCGCCAGTCAACAACACGCGGTGACAGAGCGGGGCTGGCGAACGAGATGTCCACCACCGATTCACCCTGCATCCGCACACACGTGGGGACAGAAAACCGGTTCAGGACGACTAGGCCTGTCTCCAGAGCCCAGTCTTCCACCATCCTACCCCGAACGTCGGTCAACCGGGAACCCCAAGCCAAGTTCTTGGCATTGAAGTCCCCGAGGACAAGCACGGGGAGAGAACGGAACCCGACGACGACGTCAACCAACTCCCTCAGGGAGTTGTGGAACTCGACGAGAGTTCGGTTCGGAGAGAAATACACGCCCACCACAGCGATCTCTCCGAACCGTGCTGCGACACAACCCCGGCCTCTCTGAGCGCTCTCGAGAGTCGGGGTACCGGCGGCGGCCGACGAGATGATGGTCACCGAGCCGTCCAAGTCCGCAACCCAGTGATCCCTGGGCGGGACGAAATACGGCTCGGAGACCACAGCGACATTTATTGACCACTGCGCCATGCTCTGGAGTAGAAGGTCCTGAGCGGCGGCGCAGTGGTTGATATTCGCCTGGAGGAGGCGGAATGGAGTCATTACTGACAATCCATCACGACCTCCTCCCTGGCGGCATTACGGCTGGCGGTGGCCGTGGCGGCGGTAGCAGTGGCGACTGCGGCGGCGGCGGTGGCGGAAACGACGGGGGCGGCGGAGGGCCTACCCTTACCCCTGGGTCCCGAAGCACCTTGGATTATTCTTTATGAAAATTTGTGTAGATTGTTATTATGCTAAACTGGACCGTAAAATTATGAGACAGAGGGACTGGAAAATGAATCTTCAATAAGTTTATTAAGCGAGACATTATTTCGTTTGTTGTTTTCTTAATAAGGGTCAGGGGGCCTACTCCGGTTCTCGAATTCGAAGTTTCGTTTAATTTTCGGCCGTAGGTTTACTAATAGAATTACTTGAAATAACGTTTTATTTTTAATTTTATATCAAAAGTTATTCGTTATTTATTTATCTTCATTTCATTCGTTCATTTTTGTTCACGAAAGTTCGCAATAAATAGATTTGTTACAATCTGCGAAGTTTCGTCTGAAACTTCGCAGATTGTAACAAATTGCCATTAGACTAGGCCCCAGGTCAGGCCGTTTCGGTGCCATACTCTGTACTTATACAAAAAAATACACCAATCTTGTCTATACAGACTATTATAAAGGATAGGAAGAATTATAAAAGTAAGGCAATTAGAAGCACTCGTAGAATACACTTACTAAATATTAATTAATTAATTAATTACGTGCTTGTAAAAAACTTAATACCACACAATAGAATGTGTTTATTTATCATTATTTTATAATATTTTTTTAATACTTCTCTTTACATAACACTTACAGTCGAACATACAAATGACTCAGCACTTTTTCTACAACAAAATACAATCATTAATAATGTTTTCTCTCAATTTCTCGACACCTTTATATCGTTTAATAAATGGCAGCTTAAACTCGGGTGCAAATGGGCAATACTACCCTTATCAGCTCATAAGATGAGACTTTGTAAGGGTTTAGCTGTGAAAGCTCATCAAAAAGGGTTTCAGATAAGGATAGGCTTAGCCGCTTATAGCCTATTGTGGGGATATGAGGAGCCCTCTATTCTGTGAAGGACTCTTTATTCAGAGCTCACATTTGGGTTTTTGTCGGCTTCATTTTTCTCGCTCGTATAAGTTTATCTTTTGATACGTTTGTCACATTAATTTTCGTCAGACATGTTATATTTAGGTCTCGTTCGTTTGCTGTCATTGTAAAGGTAGTTGAATATGAGCGGTTATTTTAAAACCATACCATCTGAATATATCGTTTCAGTTATGAACTTGAAAGGACAGATTGATCCGGAGCTGCGGACTACCTAGCGGGTTACCGGGGCTACGGCTCGAAAAGCAGGAGTAGGAACGGGGTGCTTTTTAGTCAGTAAGAGTCTGACACTTCCTCGCCCAAGGCGGAAGAAGTCTTTGGATGATTTTCCCCCTAAAAAAAAGTTAGATAAAAGTCTTTGTTGAAACAAAACAGTTACAATATAGTGTTCATTATTACTATTTTTTTTTAACGAGTACGTTTAATATAAAGGAAGAATATTTTACGTCAATTACTTAAGAAGTAAACGTTGTTGCACCTTGACTAATGCGTTCACGATGGACTTGCAAACAAAGTGTGGGATATTTCCTTTCTGCCACACCTACGTAGGGTTTCCCTACCTTTAATTAAATTGAACTAATCTAATAAGAGTTAAGTGGTGTGAAAGAGACGGAAAGTGGTAAGTTCTGAAACAGTTTTTAATGAGCATAACATAAAAATGATCTTAAATTATTATCTTTCATTATTAATTATCTTTTCACCGAGTGAGGATAATGTTCTATGATCGCAACCGTGTTAAAAATCGTGGAAACCTACCAACGGCAAGTACCAATGTGACATTTTCCAAGTTATATATACTTTCTAAAATTATGTATTTAAATACCACTGACTTACGGTGAAGGAAAACATCCTGAGGAAACCTTGGCTTATGATTTCTGATTATAAGTTTGATGTCGATTAATGCTCATTAATGTTCAAATCTTCTGTGTGTAAGAAGAGGCATTTGGTCAACAGTGGCCACTGATAGCATATGTGGTGTGTAATGTGATAGACTTAAGCGCCTTTCTTCTTGTCTCTTGGTGGATAAAAGGTGTATGAAAATAGATAAATACGTTGGCTAGAATAAAGTTAAGGATCACGATATCAGAAATATCAAGTTCTCTATGTAAGATATTGACATTTAGCCGACTCTAAACGTATTTACAAAATGTCAGAAGAAAGCGTACCTTTCATAGGAAACATTTTTATACCGAGCACGAGACACGATAAAATATTTTCTATTCTACAAGTACTACCTACAAGGTTATTAATAGGTACAATGTTATGAGAAATTGTAATGTAGCTAATAATATTGAAATTTATGAGTCATAGTGGAAAATATTGCGCAGTAAATTACGTTTAAAAAAGAAAGCATATTTTTAATATGCAACGTCACGCCTTTTATCCCCGAAGGTGTAGGCAGGGGTGCACATTACGGCACGTAATGCCGCTATACAATGTACACCCACTTCACCATTTGTATTACAAGTCCTATGTAATAGAGGGTGGGTGGGCACAATTCCAGACTCCGTGCTACTACTGAGAAATTTTCGAAATACTGAAAAAAACCCAGCAATACTTTGCCCGACCCGGGAATCGAACCCGAGACCCCTGGCGCGGCAGTTGCCATTGCGACCACTCGACCAACGAGGCAGGCATATTTTTTAACTGAAAGTTTTTTATAAGATCTGCGAGATGCTTCTATCAAATATTAAAAGTTAAGAATGTTGTTGTGAGCTTGTTTTTATTACATTTTTCTATGTAGGCGTATTTATTTATAAAGTTTCAGTTTAATAATAGAAGTAAATCCAACGTATTACGTCGGAATGACTTGCACTGCAAATATTTTTTAACCGATTTAAAAAAGAAGGTTCTCCGTTTGACCTGTATTTATGTTTGTGCGCGATTATCTCGCTTTTGACTGAACCGACTTTGATGGGGTTTTCAGAAAGTATTTTTCAGACTTTGGAAAAGGTTGTAGTTATATTACCCGACTTAAAAACATGAAGTTGGCAACTAAAATTGAGAAGGCAATTATCTTTTAAAAAACAATCTTTCGAGAAAACTGAAATATTTTCTGTAAATTGTGTGATTTATGATTTATGCAAATATATCAAAATTATTCCCTTATTTTACCAATATATTAATACGAGAAGGATCCAGTATCAATACTTGATACATTACCTAATAAAATAAACCTAAGTAAATAGTCTTTGTACATACTTAATTACAATTTGACTAGAACCATTATAATTACATACCTTCTACAATATATATCTCTCTCATTCTCGCTCTGCATGAAGCCAATATAATTGGCCACTCACACAACAAATTACATGCAAAACTATAAAATAATACATTATTTATGAACAAGGGATTAAATAATTACGGAAAGAATTAACATCAAATAATAGCCTCAGAATAGCCTGAATGGCTTACCTTAGTAAGGTCGATCAATAGGTATTATACCATACATGGACCTAGGTCCTTATTAGTCTAGTATATTGACTAGATACGGTTGTATAGGTTCCTAGGAAGTGAAGAATCGGTATGTAAATCACTTCCAGTTGGTAGTTATCTTTGAATTTATATCGAGTACCGGTTTATTTATAGAATACAGCTATTTATTGTGATAAAGAGCTACTGATTGATACTAGAAATAGTAAAGAGGCTGTATTAGAGTTTACTTTTAATTTCTTCAATTTGAATTGCTTTATCGATACAAAGGACAGAAAGTAACAATATAAGGAACAGAAAGTTTTCGCCTTTGGTCATTGGACCATAACTTTATTTAATTGAGTATTGCCTTAATATTATATTTGAATTACTAAATTATGTATTTGAATTTCAAAGTTATACATATATACTTTTCTATCAATCAAGCTAAAGTTTCAGTGATTCACATTATTTTTCTTCATAAAATAGATAAAGAAACAAAAGACGGAGGAAGTTTATAGAATACAAGGTAAATACAGTCTTTTATTACTTACATATACTTATACATTTATCAAGAGGGGAAAACAAGCGCCATACTGTGTAATTAAGGTATATCAAAGAGAAGAAAGCAATCATCACATAAAGTTAATTAAAAGAACACGTGCAAAAAACGAGAGTATTTTTCCTCCTACCGACCTAATTTAGACAAACAAACTCTCATTATTCGAATAAAAATGTCGCCATTGACAGCGATGCAAGCCAGGAAGAAAACTTCCAGAACTTTACAACATTACACGGCCTTATCATCTTCATAATTGCCTGTAGATATGCACATAATTTATTAATTACAGTCATAAATTATGAAGTCATGTTATATCATATAATTGATCAGTTACCATGACAATATTGGTACATATGACTCGTAATATACTTGAACTATGCCTTCAAGATGACAGAGTACCTACTAGGGTTGCCAGATCCAGACTGATCATTTTCTGGACATTTCTAGGGCCTCGAACGGAATCTGAGTTTTGGTGTCCCATCCGAGATTAAACTGTAAAAGTGGGAATTAAGTAGGTACCTAGAACTCCCCGCCTTTCAATTCACGCAGCGAGCACATTACAACGTTTGGTTTGACTTTTGCAGCCATAGTATTGTATTTTTGTGAAAAAATCTACTATTTTTCTATTCCGGGACAGCCAAGTAAATTTACTGGACACGGGACAGCACACAATATTCCGGGACAATCACGGAAATCCCGGTCATTTGGCAACCCTAGTACCTACTCATGTAGGTAGATACGTCAACAACAGTGGCAGTGGCTCTTAATGAAGTTCATAAAAACGATCCATAGTTTTCACCGGTTCAAACTGGTTTGGAAAACTGAGGCGGATTGTACTGCGTACGCATTCTATTGCCAGATGTAAACATACGTTGGAAATCATAATAGTTTTATTAGCTTTCTGCTTTTATATCGATCGATTGTACGATTGGTTGTTAAATGTTTTCATACCAGTCTGATCGAGAATTTATTATGATTCGCTTTAAACAGATTGTGGCGAAAGGTGGCTGTTAACGATATGAATAAGAGTGTATGAAGTACATATATACTCGTGTGTTCTTGAATGTTCTTTTACGGCGTAGGACATGGACATGTGGTTACTTTTCCGAAAAGTAAAACATAAAAAAGAACAGTTTCGGAAAAGTTGTTGTTAAAGACGTACTTATGAAGTAGTTTTTTTAAAGTCTCACGCAACACGTTTACGATGAAATTAGAGATATTAGGAAGTAAAAAAATTAAAATGTGAATTTATTGTCACCGTATAGGATCATTTAGGGTACCTAAATTATTGTGTTTGCTTCCGTGGTGTACCGGTGATGTCATGCTTTGTACGGGTCTTATTTGCGATTAGGCCAAGCCATGGCCACGTTAAGACCATCACAAACGGGGCCTAGTAGGGCTGATGCCCGATCCAGAGCTGGGGACAACGGTCACCGGGGGCTCCGGATCAAAGTAGGAGAAGGAACGGTGTGGTTTTTAGTCAGTAAGAGTCTGACACTCCCTCTCGTCTTACCCAAGGCGGGAGAAGAAAAATGGAATACACAGAGATCTCATTAATTTTTCCCTAAAAACTTGCACAAATATTGTTACTCTTAAATATATTTTCTATGTTTTAGTATATTTAGGTCTCACCGATTCGTAATGGAAATCGCATATGGGAATACTCACTGAAAGTAAAACAAAGAGACCATCTGTAGGTTACAACGTCATTTTAATAATGGACGACTTTTATATCAACATTTATTTCTAATTATACTTAGTTTACAGTTCATGTCTGGTTAAAACCACTTCGCTAGAATTTGTTTTATAAATATCGAACAGCGGTTCATTTAAAACATTGCTTCTAGGCTGGATATTTCTCGTGTCTGGATATTTCCACGTCCTTATTTAGTTTACAATTTGTTATTGTATTATTACTTATAATAGATAATTATTGTACTTAGATTATTCTGGATGTATTCAGTACTGAATGACGATTGTTAAACGTGTCAGTTACTCATTCAACCATTTCTGCGTTCTTTGAATTCTTTTATTGTCTGATTTGTCTGGTTTAACGCGAATGAAAGCCATAGTTGCTACTGTAGGTATAAAGAGCAATTGTGATGTCTAGTCTATGGCTTTTTGTGCCAATTTAATTCATCTATGGTGTTTAAGAATCTGCTTCCAGCTAATTCTGACTGAAATGTGTCATACACTTCATTAAAGTGTTTGTTTTTTCTGAAAGCTTAATCAACTGAAGTATTTTTGTGAGGGTCAGTCAATTGACGTACTTTTGTGAAGCTTCTGGATGTCAATCAATACTCTATCTATCCATTATCTGTATATTTTTAATATGTCCTATTTGCAAACTTATGGCCTATTGTATACTTATGAACTTTCGTAAAAGTTTATAATTATGTGCAGAGTAATCAAATGGCCAGTCTTACTACACTTCTTCTAGGCCACTTCTACATATACAGGGGCCACTGGTTTGCGGACGGCGAGCAAGGGTCAAAGAGCCATTAGGCCACCACAGATGTAGTCCAACAGGGTTACCGAGGCTCCGGCTCGAAAAATCTCCTACTAGGAAGATGGTTGGTTTTTGTCAGTAAGAGTCCGCCACCTATCGCCTTGCCCAAGGCGGGAAAAGTCGTTGGATGATTTTTCAACCTCAAAAAAAGACCACACACAATCTGAGTGTAAAAAAATAGTATAAATCTAAACAAAAATAGTGTTTTAATGTTTCGCATGACCTTTTAATTGTGCGATAGAATCACACACATCTGCCAAAATCGCACATCTGTCTTACGTCAACTGATTTAAAATATTTTTTATTTTCTACTAAGTGCCAAGTTATATCTAGTGTTGTTCATAGCAGAATGAATGGGATGGATACGAACATACATATTAAAGTGGACTTAACTAATAACTACTCATTAAAATAAATATTAGTTTGTGAAGCAAATTCAATTGTTTTCTTAAGTTGCTCGTAAATCAATTATAGAACTAATTTCGCTTTGAATAGAATATGTTTTGCTGTGACCACGGGACAGTTGTGTCAAATATTTATATCTACGTTATTTGTAGAAAAGACATTTTAACGATTCAATGTGTCTTCTTCGCCAATTTGGCACGGATGACCTAGATAAGTACTAGAGATTTTGTTCTCTCAATTGTAAGATTGAGAAAAAAACATATAAAGTACATAACTAGAAATAAAATAGATATAAATTAAAAGACGCTAAAAATCTTTTTGTCATAGACGAAATAGGTTTTTATCAATCAATAAAAAAGTGTATCTTTTCTATAGTAGACAGATGAACAAATACTTAAACAACATAAATACCTAAGTATAAGTATTTAAAAACAAATTACCAAGAACTCAGAACACTTTCATGAATTACTAACAAGTTTGCTCTAGTATCGACCGATTGAAGCTACGAAAGCTAAACGAACAAACTGACAAACATTTCAATTTATTTATATTGATGTAATGATCCAGTTCGTTGTGTGTGACGCAAAATCTCCAGACAAACAGCGCAAATTGTGTTTAAGTACCTTACAAAGTTTCTCGACGTTCTATTTATAGAAAGATCTAATTCTGTTCTAGCGTTACTCATGTTATGTAAAGTGTTATTGTGTGTTATATCTTCATAGTAATATGTAACATAATGTTAATAACAACTCTTTTTTTTCTGAAGGGGTGGATATTATAGTGTAAGTATCTATGTAGTCCGTTAGTTTTATTGTATTAGGGAGAGTACCTAGGTTTTTTTAGGTGCTTAATAAAATGATGATCATCAGACGTAAATGGTTGAATAGTTTTATGAAATTGTTAGAATAAACAAAAAAGCTTATAATTTGAGGAGTGCTTTCCATTTCCCTGGGATCTCATCATTACATGCCCACCGGTGGCTACAGTATGAATTTGAAAGTAGGTATACTCTAAGGAACCAAAGACGCAAATCACGCAAATCGGACCTATTTTCTATTTTCAAATATTCTAATCTTCTTTTCTTAAATTGGTTGAATGGATCCTTTTTTTACAATTATTGCGGTGAAGGAGACGACTTCCTTGGTAGTTGGTAGTAATTGTTGTTCCGGCGTTTCAGCCTTGAGTGCGTTTCTTTTCTTTGTTGTACAAAAGAAATTCTTTACGTTAGATACTACAGAAACATACGATGAACCTGCTAAGCGAGGATAATAAAATGGCAAACCTCTCTTATGTAGGAAAAGCCCATACATAGTATTCAGTCATGAGCTGATACGGGCTGTTGATGTGACTAGTGGATGTCTGTGTAATCGTGATATGCTATTACTGTAAAGCCATAAAATGCCTTCCAAAAGTAGGTTTAGCGCAAATTCTAATCAAGTATGAATTAGGTATTAATCTACACGAGTTTAGATTTTGAAATGAACAAGAATTAACCAACAAAAAGACTTTATTGAGGTCTTATTTAGATTATCGGAACGAAGGTCATGCGAAGCCAGGTCGGGTCACTAATCTATTACATAAAAGGAATTATACCAACAATTAAAGACCCACGTTGTATTTACTATTTCAATTCTAATAAATTGCTGTCGTGCCAATTTCAAATCATGTCATTGACCATTAAGTCTTAATACAGTATTATTCCCTTGCTAGCAATTATAAGTATGATAATCTTCAAGCTTCTGAACATTATAAAGGTGTATGGTCGACTTATCTTCTATAAGTGATCAGTAGAATACTACCCTAAAATAGGTCAAATACACGAACAAATATTTGAGATCAGTGGGTTGCTGAAAGTCGACAGTGGCGCCATCCGCTATCTACAAAAAAAGAGGAAAAGGTTTCGTTGTTTTAGTAAGGTCTAAGTCAGTTTAAGGTGTCATGTAACATGGTGGAACTCAGAATGGAACTTTTATAGACCATATGGCAAAGACTTCGTACTATTTAATAATAAGGACTTTGAAGAAAATCACCAATGCTAATATTCTACAAACCAAGCTTCATGAATATGTAACCACAAGAACACCGATGTTGGCAAATATAGAACAAGAAAACGTATTTAGTCCATAGTTTTGGGTTAATGATTATTTCTGTTAACTCACTAATAAATAACACTTGGTATTAATAGCATACGCCTCCACAAATTTGAGAATGAGTTAATACTTTTTGGCTAAAATTCTCCTTTGACTCAGTACCACGAGGTGGTCTGATTCAGACTTGGTACATTACTTTTAAATGACGTATTAAGTGCATAATAAGATGATAAATGACTAGTGCATTTCTAGAGGTTTATTATTAGGTGTTTCTTATATAACATCACATTTATAGCCACTAAACAAGATGGGTTTTATGCCAAATTTGCTGTCTGTTTGCATCTCACGGATCGTTACCAATAATATATTTTCTGAAGGGGCATGACTTCTATAAATGTCTTGAAATTACGAGTATGAGCTCTCTTCTGTCAATAGTTTTATAGTAAGTATGTATTTTAGTGGCTTTAAGATTTGACGAGGGACTAATTTAGTTTGTATTGTTTATTTCTTATGTCTTATTTTTAGGAATTCATGAAGAAAATTTTGGCAGCAAAGCTCTAGTTTTCTTCTATATTAGTATATTCTATTTTGAACATTTGTAAAGGACATGTAGATTTTCGTCTTTGTTCAAATATGTACACATTTAAACTATGTTCTTAGTATTTCATACCAATCAAGATACACATCTCTCATAGTACTTTAATCTACAGTAACATAATGTTCGGATTCACGATTGTCCGGCATCGTGCGAATCGGTGTGCTGTGAATCCAGTGAGCAATACCGGCCGAACGATAACAATAACCGGTTACAACCGGATCAACGGATGCCGTTGTCAGCGATTCCGTTTGATTCGCCAACTCTATCACTGAGCTAAGTAACCATACTCAAACAATTTGTAGGACAATCTAATCTGTTTTTGTTAGATTACGTGTACTTTTTACACGTGTAGTAGAATAGATGATGAAATATGTTTTTGCGGTTTTTGAAGGTTAAAGACAAAATTTTAAACTTTTTGTGACGCGGTGTTTAAATATTTCTTTAATCCTGCCATTCCTTATGCTTAGCTGGACCTCGATAATATGGTTGCTCTATATTGTTTTTTTAAAGGTGGACAATCATCCAATGACTTCTCCGTCTTAAGCGAAGCGAAAGGGAGTGTCAGACTCTTACTGACTAGAAATCACCCCGTTTCTACTCCTGCACTTCGAGCCGGAGCTCCAGTGAACCCGCTAGGTAGTCCGCACCAGTGTTTCCCTGTTAATCATACTTTCAGAAGAAAGTAGTGTAGACCACGTTTAACAACTAATAATTTAACAAGAACAAGAACGTTTAACAAGAAAATAATGAGAATATGTACGTGGTCATAATACTCATTGTTATTGTTTGCGGCATGTACTGCGTTGAGTGACTGCAACCTGTCGTGTTAACGGCTATGCCGGCTATTCAAAGCCGTAATCAAATTTAACAAGCGGCGACAGAGGAAATGATTTGGCAATTCTGAACCTAATCCCCTTTTATTAGAATTTTAATTTCTGTTGAAATTAATATTGTATGCAATTGGAAATATGAGAGTGATTTAGATTAATGACTTTATCTTTACTAAGAATGAAATCGTCGTCACGCCTTTATTCCCCGAAGGCAGAGGTGCACATTATGGCACGTAATGCCACTCTACAATGTACACGCACTTTTCACAATATATGTTGTACCCCTTGCCCGGCAGTCGCATTTGCGACCAATGAGACAGACCAACGAGTCTAAGAATAAAAGTGATGATAAAATTTTGCTGCACACATACATAAGTGTACCTGGTTGGAATATTACTCCACGAGATTTTCCGTACAATTAATAGGCTTTTCAACTTACGAAAATAGTGGTAGGTGTGTGTAATAATAGTAGACTTATAGTAGTATATAGCTGACCTCAGGCATTGTGTATTCTGACATAAAAGGTGTCCTTTATTTAGAACCTATAGATAACAGATATAAACACCTCCTCCGACCTTTTCTAGGAATAATAATAGGCGTGATATCATTTTCATATTATGACATAAAATATAGTTCTAATAATGGCGTAGGAAAAATGTCCTTTTAGAAAGGTAAAACGAAAATAAATAGGAAAATATATATAAAGAAAATCGTTATTAAACACGAAAATAGATGTCCTTACAGGGCGTGGTCCTTGACATACTTAATTGAGTAATTTTAATGCTGTATACAGGAGAAATTTTCATACCCATTTACTTCAAACGTGATATAGGCACCTATTTATAGTAGGAACTGCGTGCCTCTTTAAAAGGCTGGCAACGCACCTGTGACTCCTTTGGTACTGCGGGTTGCGGCGCTGATCGTTTACCATCAGGTGATCCGCCTGTTCGTTTGCTTTCTAGTATATATGTTGACGTAGTGACTGGGAAACGGCTGCCGTGCAACGGGTAATTGTTGTTCGGGGTGTCTTGTGGCCTAGGGCGAGAGAAGGTATTGGGATAATTTTCCCCTCTTAAAAAAATAGTGACGCAACATTAAAAAAATATATTAAAAACTAGCTTTTGCCCGCGACTTCGTTCGCGTGGAATAGTGACTTCCGGCAAATTTTTGGTTTTAACCACATAGTTCCCGATCTCGCGGGATCTCTTCAAAAATGAGATGTGGAAGATATTCCAGGGAACTCTTCAAAAATCAACATTTGAATTTAATAGATGTATACTCACTTAGGGCATTGAAAAAATAGTTTAAAAACGGACTTAAACTAACTTAAAACTAAAGAAAGCTACGAATTACGAATTTATAACAATTAAAAAAGAAACTATATTACAACCTATCCTCTATGCTATAATAACCAAGCTTAAACTAAATAATTTAAAAGAAACGACTTAAATCTAATCTAATTAAAAAAAAAATTAGACTTACAATTTTATTAAAAAAACTAACTACAGTAACTACTAATAATCGATATCAAACTAAACCTACGTTAAATAGTTTAACCAAAAAACCAGGAAAACCCAACAAATAAACTTATTAATTGACAAATACAACGAAACCAATTTAGAATATACGAAACAGCAGGACCACTACAGACAAATAATCATACGACTGATAATACACTTTTTCTACGATAGTACCGAAGCGCTCGGCCGATACCCAACCAAATGAATGTAACGAAACCATAGCGCGATCTATTTCGATCTATCGAGGATAAAGACAACTTGGATTATTTATTTATACTCCGTTCGGGCATTTTCTTTGTACTAAAAGTTAAATTATATTGATATTATTTTTTTCATACCTTTTTACTATTTATTTACTTTTTTTCGATGAATTAAAACAATAACATGAACCGAAGTCGTGTAACGATCGACATAGAATTATCTATACTCCGTTAGAGCATTTTCTTTGTACTAAATGTTTTATTATATTGATATTATTTTTTTCATACCTTTTTACTATTTATTTACTTTTTTTCGATAAATTAAAACAATAACATGAACCGAAGTCGTGTAACGATCGACATAGAATTATTTATAAATAATTTATTTCTTATTTTTATTTTTTGATTTTTGAAATAAAAATATATCTATGTCCTTTCTAAGGTTCTAAACTATATCTGTACCAAATTTCAACCAAATCCGTCAAATAGTTGCGGAGATTAATGGTATAAGCATAGAATGTTCGACGCTGATTCTTTAATTTGACATAACTTTTTTATTTATGAACCGATTGACATGAAACAAACACTAAATGTAAATTTAAGCATCCCACAATATATTCGTGAAAACCGCATCCAACTCGGATCAGCCGTTTCTGAGATTAGCGCGCACAGACGAACAGACAAACAGACAAATTGTTGACAAACAGACAAACAGACAAAAAAAAAGTTAATTACATTTTTGGGTTCGACATCGACATAACAATAACCCCTGCTATTTTTTTTATTTTTATTTTCAATGTACAGACAGCACTTTTCTACGATTTTATTATATGTATAGATTAAATTTGTTAAACTAGTTTTAGACTAGATTTTATTGATATTGAGATATGGGCTTGAAATGTTTGGCAATGAAATTGAATTTGTTCCATTTATTCGAAATCTTTTAAAACTTTTATGAATGAGTATTTTTAATTCAAGCAACGAAAATTTTAGCTTAAATCATTATTTGAAACAACTGTTTTGTTTAGATTTTCTTCGGTAGCAAATTATAACGGTTATAAAGCAGGGAAAGAACGTAAAAACCAAAAACACCTGTAGGCGATTGAAACTAGCACACTGCTCTGTATCAGATTTGCGAAAAACAGACAAACAAGAACAATTTATGGTAAGTTTATAACATTTAGAACATGCTGAGTGAAAATGAACTATCTGTTCAATTTATTTTGAAAGGACTACGAGGTTACTTCGTAATGTGTAGCGGGTTCGATTCCCGGCAATGTTTTGGATCTGAATGTTGTGTTCACATGCACATGTCTCCTGAGACAGGCCAGGCAAACAGGCAACGTTTAAAAAAATAAATAAATGTCGTTTAGTTGTGTATCCCAAACATGAAATCAAGGCTCGGAACCGGTTTAAAAAATACCGGTTAATACCGGTTTATATCGGTTTTCCTCCCAACTTTTCTTAAGAACGTGAACATTAAAGAACTTTATTTTAACCTAAATTAACCGGTTTATTCGACGAGGGGTATCTCGGTACATGCGTTGTAATATTATTATTAAATATAATCTGCACAGCGCGCGGCGTTTCTTTGATGTGCGTCGTATTAACCGGTTTTTATTGATCCAAACCGTTTAATCCGAAAAAACCTTTATGAAAATATGTTTACCGGTTGTAAAAAAACCGGTTTCGCGAACGAAACCCAATGTAAAGGATGCGTACAAGTACTAGCGGTTTATTTAAAAGCCTTGCATGAAATTCTAGTATATTTAAAACTTTTGTTATAAATTTATGTTATAAGTATATTTAAAACTTATGTTATAAGTTTAATATTATAAGTTTATTAGTTTATGTTATAAGTTTAATATTATAAGTTTATTAGTTTATGTTATAAGTTTTAAATATCATTACAATATACATTACTTTTGATCATGCTTTTCTGACAGAATTGGTGATTACACGCCATCCCGTCCTATTACCGAAGCGTAACAAAAATGATCTTAAGACAAAGTCTGTTTTAGCCTTTACTTCTCAATTCTATTAACGGTCCATCTGACCACGAGGAGATGTGACATGTTGACCACGCCCCTAACCGCAGCCTTGGATCAGATGGCAAGGCAAAATGTGAAGTATTTAATTTTTTAGATCTTCGTGTTATTTGTATCCTATAACCACAACCCACGTGTAGACATCCTTTGTTTACCTCTTCTAGGAGATCTCGGGTTTCTGTGAAACGTCCAATTCATTGATATACAGAGTATACAAGAACGTATAAATATTTTATCACACAACTAGCTACTTCCGCGTGGTTTCACCCGCTCTGCTCGGCTCCTTTTGGTCATAGCGTAATGTTTTATAGCTTATAGCCTTCCTCGATAAATGTTTTATCTAACACAAAAAGAATTATTCAAATCGGATCAGTAGTTCCGGAGATTAGCGCGTTCAAACAAACAAACAAACAAACAATCAAACAAACAAACAAACAAACAAACAAACAAACAAACAAACTCTTCAGCTTTATAATATTAGTATAGATAATTTTGAATAGATCTGGAAATTTTGGTTGTTCCCTCAATTCTATTCTTGTTTGTATTGTTCCAGTTTCTTTTGTTATTCCATAAACATGTCAATGGGGAATTGGGACTGTATAATCTTTGTTTGATGTGATTATATATTGGAACTCGAGGTAGACAAAGATATATTTTGACGCATTTTTTTTTTTCGTGGCGTGGTATATTATGCTTGCGTGCTTGTTCAAAATATAAAGAACTTGACTGCACGGCTGAAGCGTTGGCTGGATCTCCGGCTGCCGTGCAACGGGTAGTGGCAGTATGATCCACAAATAGTTGTTCCGAGTCTCATGAGAGTGTCATGTGTATGTAAAATTGTATATTTGTAGACGCACCTACGACGCAGGAGAAAATCCAAGTGTTTGGCAAGATTATTTAAAAGACAAAAAAAATATAAAGGAAGAAAGAAGAAAAAAATACAACTACTATTCGACTCTAATGATCAGTAAAGGTCCTTTAATCCTACTAACTTAGCTCACAATAAACCTTACATACCTACATAAACGCCTCTATCAATGCAAAATTCCGCATTAATTCACCTTATTCACTTCAAAAGTGTCGATTGCTTAACACGCGCACTGCACGTGGTGTTGCATCATCAACAGTATCTATTCTATGCGTTTACAGTACCTGCATTCAGTGAACGCCCTTCACCAGGTCATCGGTCCACCTTGGCAATGGTCCATGGTTGTTGGATCTTGTTAACGATAACCGCTCTCTTGGCCTTCATCAATACTTTAATATTAACCTCTGTTAATATAAACATTTCAAACAAACTAATGAACGATGTTTACTGGATTACAGTGGTGTAGCGTGTCTTGGCTGGGTCCCCTATAAAATTTTGTTTAAGGGGGGGGGGCCTTAAACAATCTTTTCGGTTTTTTTGAGAGGTGAAAATCATCTGGTGACTTTTTTCGCCCTACCTCTCAAGTACCTCCTACCTCTCAATAACCGATGTTATAACAGTGAACCCATGTTTGGGGGCCGTTATAATGACGTGAATTTTCCTAAAGTTGCTGCCAACTTTTGAACGCATACGTTATGCGAAAAAAAAAATTAGATTTTTTGTTTAGCACGTTTGGGGCCCCTGTAGCCCAGGGGCCCGTATAATTTATATGGCAGATAAGGCAGTAGCTACGCCTCTGCTGAAATATGTAGTATAAACCCACCCAAAACATAAATGTGAAAGGCTGCCAAGTTCGATAATATTGGAATGCTTCGCCTATAAAAGAAGTGAGATCTAAATAAGTACCAAGTTCCATACACAGACCTCAGTTAAAAATGATGGGGCAAACTTGGCAAGTTTTCACACACTTTGTTATAAACCTACTAAACGCAATGAGTCAAGTATATAATTTTCTATTAAAACTTGCCAAGTTATATCATTTTTAACTGAGGTCTGTGTATGGAACTTGGTACTTATTTAGATCTCACTTCTTTTATAGGCGAAGCATTCCAATATTATCGAACTTGGCAGCCTTTCACATTTATGTTTTGGGTGGGATTTCATTTATTTTTGTAAGGTTTATTTTCTTTTTTCTTATTTTACTTTACTTTGACTAAATACAAACCTTCGTAACGAATTTTAGGTCGGTACGACCATTGGAAGATATAGATAATTTTTTTGTTTTAGTTCCTTAGGGGTATGAATTTACACCTTCATTATTTTTAAAACCGACTCACACTTGGCCATTTTCAGATTTTTTCCTTTACCTTGACCTAAAGACCTACCTCCATGCCAAATTTCAAGTCAATACGACCATTGGAAGTGGTCTAGGTTTTTGATGAGTGAGTGAGTGAGTGAGTGAGTCAGTCAGTCAGTGAGTGTATAGTAAAAATAGCGATTTTCTGACGTCAATATCTCAAGACCTACAATAGGTACATTAATGAAATTTTGTATTTTAGATAAGTAAGTAGATCTCGACAGATACTAGCGCATATGCGTAGATAAAATAGATTTTGAGTTATAGGTGGGTCGAACTTGGCCCGAAATGGTTCGTGTAATATAACCCACGGCCGGTGTGTCGGTTTTTTTGCTCGAACTTGGCGGACACACTGCCGTGTGTCTAGATAAGTACGGAAGCTTTCGAAGATATATTTTCTATTACCGGTCGACCTTTAGGTGTGACTCACGTAAAATTGGATGAGATATTGAGGAAGGTATGAGATGAGAGAAAGATATTGCAAATTATTCTTATTGCACTTGAAGATAGAGTGCTTTTTACGATGTTATTGATGTAGTGCAGCTCTAAGTAGTTAGAGTGGGAGAAAATTATTATCAGTTGGGTTTATTCGAATTTCGAACTCCTCAGAATTAACACCGAAAATGGAGGTGTGCTCCTTGATTTGCAATATAAACTTGCCCCCTACTAAATTGTGAATTTTAATAGCATTATGTGCATCTTTGTCTACGTTTTCGGGTGATAAAAATGGCATGTTTTGGAGCTTGTAATTCATACACATAGTATAAAACTTTTACACATCCACATATCATTAGAACTTGAGAGCGGATATTTCTAATTTTTGTTTATGTCTATGACTTTCCGATATTTCGGCACTGTTGCAAGCGCCATGATCACGGATGAACTGGAGTATATGCGGGTGGATTTTTATGAGCAGATGAACCACATAATATGATTGAATTTCAAATACACACGTGATTTATTAATTAGCGCTTTCATATTTATTTACTATCAATTCTCACATTACATATACGAGTACTATGTGCGCACTATCGCTTACTATCAGGTGATTGTCTTATATTTTGCTGACGCACATATACATACAAACAACGCTAACAAGTTTTAAGTGTTAATTAACTAACAACGCTATTAAAGAACTTATACTCAAACGTCAATGGACTTTTCGAATGATATTGTTAGTGTTTCAGATTATCTTGTTTTCGAAATGATCGCAAGCGCTACTAAGCGAGGGGTCTTGGAATAAATACCTATAATAGGATTTATTCGGATTTTCGAAATCTCTTAGTTATAACACGGATTCTAGAGTTGTGATGCTCACTCTGTAATACATAGAACTCATAACAATACTGATGCAGAATGGGCATTACATGCACTTCTGGGCACTCCGAAAAGTATTAGATTTCTGCCACTACGATATACTTTAATAAAATTGAGTGTAGTTTAAGTGTGTGGACGTCAAAAGTAGCAAGTAACTGGCTGTGTAGTGACGTCATGAGACGCGTCTGAGTCGTCTAACAATTAATTGATTTAAAAATAATGCTTCAGTATGTGGAGATGTTTACTGTAAGATTTAGTTTCAATTTATTTTGTTATTCTTTAGTAGTAGATATTTTGCTGAATAAAGACTGTTAGTGCAGCGTTCAATATTGACTCCAGACGACACGCTACGCCACTGCGACGCTTACGCCAGTAGGAATTCTTATGTAGTACTAAGTCAGGGAAGATTTTAGAAATAATATAACCTTAATAGGTAAGTAAACAAGAAACATTTTGCGCGTTTGCGGGTGCAGTTTGCTGTTTTATTTTCAAACTCTCCAGTAACTTGTTTAACAAATTTTATTCTCATGGAAGAGTACATTGACTCATAAAAGCCACACCTACGTACCTAACACATTGTATAAAAATATCAAAATTTATTATAACAAAGTCATAACACGGTATAAATTAAACCATAAACAGTCAGACATAAGGAAGACTGTTTGCCTAAGTATTAAAATGAAAAGAAGGTGCATATTAGCTTAGATTACGAATAATCCGGGTGTATATGACTTAGCTTTACGATTGTAAACATTATGTTGTCAGAATATACAATGAATCACATAATTATATCATCATCTTATCATTATGCCGTGTAATAAAAAAGGGGTAGGCAGAAGACCTTTATAGGCTTTGTCAATAATAGCGAAGGTGAGTTTATCACACTACACTAGTCACAATTTCAGACTCTATGCATTGCCTGAGAATTTCAGAAAAATAACAATTGACCAATGTGTGTGAGAGTTTGTTTGTTGGAAAGTTTGTCCGTCAACTACGCTGAAACTACTGAACGGATTTAGATGAAATTTTGCACACAGATTGGGTATGAACTGACTTGGGTGATAGGATACTTTTTAACCCGCAGCAACGCAGGCAAAACCGCTGACAGAAGCTGGTTGGTACTATAACTGAAGAAATTGAAGACTTCTGGTTAAACAGTCGCGTTTACAGTAATTTCAACTACAATATTATCATCATAATAATTGATGGCCTTTATTAGTGTGACGTCAGTACATACGTTTTATGAAGGATTAGATACGTGATCTGGTTTGCGTGTTACGATAACGATGGAAATATTGCTATCATATTGATTAATGGCTTAGTAAGCAGATTATGTATCGATCGAGTCAGACAGTATTCTGTGAATATTATTGTTCATAGTGATGATATAAATTTTGGTTAAAATTGCATACTTAAACTTAAAATAAATCATTTTTTATTGAAACGTATAAATTTTTAAAAGTTATAATTGTTTTCGATACAAAATCGTTACCAAGGAATAGTTTAGGTAATCATTAAACGTCTCTGAGTGTGGTAGTTAGATTTTAGCCATGATCGTCCCACTGCAGGGCAAAGGCGTAGGCCTTTACTCTTTACTCTACCCTCCTTCCATTCCTCTCTGTTTAAAGCCTTCTACGGCCAATCCTTGTCATAGATGTTCCACCCGCCATCTCCTTTTAGACCAGCCCCGACGCAAAAGAAGCAGTAACTAATTTCCATGCACAAATTTAAAACATAATATTAAAAAAATCTTTCATTTTTATGTTATGCAGCATGGCTTTTTTAAAAAAACACTAGAATAAAAAACATTGGTAATATATTCTACATAATTATGTATTGAAAATATCAATTTATTCTTCAGAAAAACATAAACAAATGCTTTTAGACATGATTCGCTCATTATGGATGTCAGCGTTCATGAGACGAGCGCCTTTCTCAAGTCTTCACTCCGACGATGTGTTGACGTGACGAAAATAATTCCAGACGACAAGACGTTCACATTGTAATTAGTGCGACGGAAAAATTCCCGACACTTATTGGATGATGGACACCTTAGTTACGTCAGATATTTTATTAGAGCTTGCCTTTTGCAATGGTGATCCGAACTACTAAGATTTCATTGTAAGATATATCGAATCGGAAGGTAAAATCAGTATAGACACGAGAGCGCGTTCGGCGCTTTGATTGGTTGGTTTATTCGAGCCGGCCAATCAGAACACGGAACGCGCTTTGTTCCGCTTACTTTAAACGTAAAGCAAACTTATACTAAGGGTACAGATTAGTCCTGTGAAACAGGTCCAAGAGAAACGATGAAATAATCTATTCGTACTAAAAGTTGGTGGTTTTATGTCATTATTGCTTTTTTACCCTGGGGTACTACAGGCGTGATTACATAATAAAGTTGGTATTGACATTTGATCATTCCTTTGATTGACTATTGAGTTCTGAAATAATTATGATCAAAGTTGACGAACGTTTGTCGAGTATGTAAAATATAATTTTGTAATTACATATTATATCGATCGGTGGTATAACATGACAACCTTGAAACTACTAATAATCTCTTCTGAAACTTTGCACCTACCGCTTCATCGTACTGTACCCTTAGTATGGGTTTGTTTTTCGTTTAAAGTAATCGAAACGAGATTCGGCGCTCTGATTGGTTGGTTTATTCGAGCTGGTGTATTACGTAAAGCAAACTCATACTAAGGGTATTGTACCACCCAATAGTTGACTGTCAGAGAATGCCCATGGCAGTAAGTCTGCTAATTACACAGTTTATGTACAATAAGGTGTTAAATAAATAAATAAATATCATCAATTAAGTACTGCTAAATAAAATGTTTGACTGTAACGTGCCTAAGCCGTTTGTCCAAATTAAAACGTGCCTTTAAATCTTGTAAGGCCGCTTAATTACATTCCAAGCCCACAATGTAATTTCCTCTGTAATGGAAAAATTCAGGTGAAAATTAAAGAACGATTTTAATCGTGCCTACTACTTAATGCCCTGCGTGTATTAATGGGTATAAGCTTGTGTAGACGACTTTAACTGCGTTGTAGAATTTACCTCTGTCTTGATATCTAAATTATGGTTTAGTAAAATTATATTGATATCAATTTCTAGTGGGTTTACACCGAATAATATGGAGATTACTGCTTTTCAATTTCTATATTCTCAATAATAGCTCGGGGTTCCGAGTCGCAGAGTGTCTAACATAAATAGACTTGCCCTCATTGCAAGAAAAATAATAACATAACAAGATTAACTTACGAAGTACGATGTGTTTAACAACACTTCTGCTTAACCCTTTATCCTAACATACGTGACGTTGTATTATCTAATTCCAACCCCAACGACAACAAATATAAGCAGTGTACAAAAGGGGGAAAATTACTTAATACGATTCAAGTGAACACGAACGAAACAATAATGTTAGTTTATGAACGATACAAGCCAGTTTCTTACGTACTGTAAACTGTAAAGTACTACTTTTTATTGAAGGAAATTTCCACATGAAATACCTAATCGAATCGTGTGAGCCTACGCTAGTGCGTGTAAGCACTAGGTTTTATAACAGAGCTATTTTTGTGACGTCATAAAATCAGGTATATGGTTTGTGTTTTATGAGATTTTATAAGTATAAGTCGGTAAATGAGCTGACGGATCACCTGATGGTAAGTAATCCCCGCCGCCCATGGACACCCAAAACACCAGAGGCGTTACAAGTGCGTTGCCGGCTTTTTGGGGATTAGACATTTATAGGTTTGGGAACGGAGGATGGGGAAGTTTGAGAAGAGGGGTAACTGGGATTGGGCCTCCGTTAACCTCACTCACACAAGAAACACAACGCAATGTTGTATCACGTTGGTTTTCTGTGGGGCCATAGTATCACTTCGGTCAAGCCAGCCCATTCGTGTCCAAGCTTGGCTCTCCCACACTTTGGTATTCATAGGCATATGAATTGCTGTTTATCCGTCCCGTAGGTTTATTTTGGGCGGTTAGTGGTTATGTTTATTCATATAGTTTGTTAAATATCTAAAATAACAGTATGAGTAATTTTATCGAAAATAACATGTAGGTTTTCTAAATATAAAAGGTGAAAACTTCGATCGTGGACCAATATTGTAATATCAGCTTGTATTTTTATGGTTTTCTTGCTTTACCTAAGAAATAATTAACTTTGTAATTAATTACTCCTCGTTTGAAAATTACTTTAATAATTTTAATGAACACATACCTAAGTAAATGTTCTTGTCTTCGAAAATTTCTCAGCAGTAGCACGTATTCTGGAAATGTGTCCAGTATATGGCAATAGGCTTACCCCCTATTACATGGGACTTATGACACAAATGGTTCAAAGTGGGTGTACATTGTACAGTGGCCTACCCCTTCGGGAATAAAAAGCGTGACGACGATTCAAGTTAATGGAAAATTTTTGTACCATAGATGACAAAGAGAAATAATAAAAAAAAGTTTCCACTGTAAATGATAATCTTTAAATTCTTTTAAGTATGATAATCTTTATTAAGTTCTTATTACTTTTGTGAATTCCCAAATCGTTTATGTAATCAATTAATTCTTAGTACCTACAGTTTTCCTTATATCACAAATGTTATCTGATTTCGGTATCAATTGTATAGACTGGTATTTAATATGTTACTGATTATAATTTACTTCTACGTTTTAATAGCTTGCAATATTGCTGTTCACATTGCAAGGAAGAACAGATTCTGAAATATTTATTCTTTTTTGGAAAACGGACGTTGACCCTGCACTATTATTTTCTCCTGTGTCGTGGGTGCGTTTACATACATACAATTTCACATACACATGACACTTAGACCCGGAACATACAAAATGTTGCTCAGTACGGGAATCGAACTCGCTACACCACTACACGTTACACGTCAGCCAGTTGCCCAGCCACCACGCCAACCGTGCGTTCAGTCAACTGATTTTCTTTCCACATTTTAATAGCTTGCAACATTGCTTGTCATATTGCAGGGAAAAACAGCTTTTGTAAAATGTTCCTTATTTGCTTATCATTACTTCTCATTATTGTTTTTCTTGGTAATAACGATAAGTAGGTAATATGTAATTATGACATAGTCTTGGCACTTTAGATCTGTCGAGTGTTTTGTTATTATGATTACTACTTTGTCTAGACTACTATTACGACACCACGTGTTTGTATTTAAATGGACTCTTGAATTCTTATGCCTAATACCAATAACTATTAACTTATTATTTTTAGCTGTGATTGTCCTACTGTAGGCCAAAGGACTCCCTTCCCTCCTTCAACTCCACACTGTGCAGAGGTCTCTGCGGCCCATCTTTATCGTAGGGTCAAGATCGTCCATCTCCTTCTGGGCTTGCCGCGACGTCTTAGCAAATAGTTAACTATTTGCTTAGGATTTAAAAAAATCTAGTCATATTCTAGGTACCTATATTAACTAAGGATTTTGGATCTGGGACTGTACTAACAGTTGATACTAAGATCATCCTAAGCCAACAAGCAAAATTACCGTTTCTAAAATGGCAAAAAGAGTGGAATTTTACTGAACATTACATACATATGTATAGTACATACCTAGACTTCAATTGCGAATTTTAGTTAAACTACTCTAATTCAATTAGCAATCTGTAAAAACCGAAGCAGATCCTATAACTTCACTAATAGATCAGTAACGGAAAATATTGGCAGAACACATACCAGCAAGTCAAGCTACTCATTCAATCTAATTTCTTCAAAACATTTACGACTTTATCGCAATGAATTAAAGTTCAAATTCGGCTAAGAATTACTGAAGTGGGTTGATGTGCTGTTGTTTACCAATTAGACAGTCGTGTGATTAGCAATGTCAGACGTAGTACAATGTGATCTTAACTGTCAACTAAGTGTTAAGTACGTCTGTTTCAGTTACTTAGCACTTACTTACTAAGTTATTTTGCGAGAGTTTGTATTAACTACTACGCAACGTCACGCCTTTTATCCCCGAAGAGGTAGGCAGAGGTGCAAATTACGTCACGTAACGTCGCTATACAATGTACACCCACTTTTCACCATTTGTGTTATAAGTCCCATTTAATGGGGGGTGACCCTATTGCCATATACTGGGCACAATTCCAGATTCCGTGATACTGAGAAATTTTCGCAATTTTTTGAAAAAATATTCAGTAATACTTTGCCCGACCCAAGAGTCGAACACGAAACCTCTTGTGATGACTCAACCAACGAAAGAGTCAGTTTGTATTAAATTATTTCGTTATTTTTCAGTAGTTCAACCGTTTATAAATTTTCAATGTTTCCATAAATGTTTATTCTATAGGAGTTTTTGCTCAGTTGACCCGTATCCAGTTGTTTTTAGTTACTCTATTATCATAAATTCATAAACAGTGTGGGTATAGAGAATGCATTTGTGAGCGTAACACTATTATGAGTATTCGTTTTATTTCATGCGCAGTTGGCTATAGTTTCTGTGATAAAAACGTTCAGGAGAACATTATACTGTCGTTAGAGACAAAAACCTAAATTGCATGAAAGCAAAATTATTATACTAACAAAAATAAACATACCACATGAATTTCCATTTTCATTTGAAATTGAAAATATATTTCTATGAATAATTTGTACTCATATACGGTTAAGTTACGTAATAAGGTTAAGTATAACTTATATGAGTAAGAATTATTATAGCATCGCAGTAATAGTAGAATACTTAGTCTGGCTATAAATACCACCACCTGATGGTAAGCTATCGCCGGCGCCCATGGACTCTTGAACCACCAGAGGCGTTATAAGTACTTTGCCGGCCTATTTGGGGTTAGGAATTTAAGAGTTTGTTGGGGAATCGGGGATTGGGAAGATCGGTAAAAGGGGTAATTAGGCCTACAGGTATAACAGAGCCAAATATAATCATACTAGTTTAAACAAGTAAGAAATTAAATATCAATTTATCCTTATACATTAATCTATTTTATGAATCAATTAACACGCGCCACTCTACTATCAGTACCTAAACAAAAAACATAAACAACTGATACTCTGATTATGATAAGAATTTTGTATGATTCAAGTCATTGATACTATATCAGACGGATTCTACTTACATATCGACTGTGTTTAATACATTTCCTACCAGTTATAAATGACTAATGTATCAAACATCTAGAATGATTCGAATATTTCATACATTTTATTGCGACGCATTTTGATATAGGTATTGTATTATTGAATGAATCGCTCTTTACAAATTACGCATTACTTTTCTAATTAATGTTTTTTTAAAGGGGGGAAAATTATCCAATGACGTCTCCTGCCTGAGACGAGGCGAGAGGGAGTGTCTTACTCTTGCTGACAAAAAACCACCCCGTTCCTACTCCTGCTTTTCGAGCCGGAGTCTCTTTAACCAGACACAATTGTAATAGCAGACTAAGGCCCCTGCTAGGCAGTCAACAGTACCGGGTTAGCATCAGCCCTACTGGGCCCCATCTGTGGTGGTCTATTGGCTCTTTGAAGCGCACACGGATTTAATTTAAGTATTTAGAGTTACGCCTATCTCTCTATCAAAACTCATCTAAATCTGCTACAACTGCTCTACACCTTAACATAGCGCACAGCGATATTTTAGTAGATTATTATTAATCAAAGAAAAATTGAAAAGTTTAAGTTAAAGATTTGTTTTTTATTTCCAAGTGCTTAATTCTTCAATGAACCGCACCAGACTCTTGAAGAGCCACTTGATTTCCTTGTAATCTTATCGTGAGATGGCGGAATTAAAACCAAGGTTTTTGATTATATCTCGTTCCATAATTCAAGTGGTTAGGTATACAATAAGTGTTTATTTACATAATACGTGACAATCTGCACGTTTAGAGTGCCTACGTAACATAGAAAAGTAGGCATATGACTATTGTGATTAGGTACAATTTAATGAAGGCAAATAAATGACGTCTAGGGAAATACATAAAACTCACTTTCAATTAAGACGCACATTGTAATCGATTAACGGTAATATGACGTGTCTAGGTAGTTTAGTATCAATATTATTTTTCTGTCCTCTCGTGTCCCTCAATATTACCCTTTTTTATTACAAGCGTACTACAGATAAAATCTTGTGAAAAGTTAGTGTTTAAAATCAAAGCTTACTAACTTCTGCCAGCGGCTTCCCACGCATTCCCGTGGCATAAAAAGAGTCCTATGTGTTATTCTAGGCCATAATCTACCACTGTTCCAAATTTGATACCGATTCCTTGAGCCGTTTTGATGTGATTGAGTAACAAACATACATACAAATTCACAAACTTTCACATTTAAAATTAAGACATAATATATTAGTAAGATAAGATCACGATTTTCGGTCTATTTACGATCATTTAAACGAATTATTCTTATACATTGTAAATAGCTTACATTTTCATTTCAGAAACAAACAAAACGTTTTCACGTTTAAATTTAATAGTCAAAAGGAAAAATTTTCTTCCTATATTTTCCAATACGCATAATCCACAAGGCTATAAAACACAGCCGGTATCTCGGGGTCGCTCAATTCACTGCGAACGTGACCATTTTCACGTAGGCCAAGAGCTTTCCATCAAGGCCGTTGATTTTTCTCCGCACTTTTATGAACTAAAGGAAAATTGCGTTGTAACGTTGAAAGATTTAATACTACGCCTTGTCAGTTGTCATCGTCTGTCTATTCATAGCTACATATTTATGTTTGTCTTAAAATATATGTCTGTTTATAACTATGTATTTGCGTCTTAGCTTAGGTAGACATATTCACAACAAATCATATATTTTATAACTCATACATACATACATACTGAAAATTTCCTGTAAATATTTTATGTAGATTTTATAACATGATGTCTGTAAGGAATATCTACATATTGTATACTAATGTCCTTCAGTAGAGGGTGTGTACTTATTTTCTAAGCCTACTGCAGTACAACTGCAGTGCAAATGACCTGCCCTGACCTCATTTTCCACTAGCATATGTAGGTATTGATACCGATAAGTAATCTACTTAGAACTAAGTAATCGACCAATGACTACTGTGAATATACAAAATATTTAGAACGGCCTAATCTCGTGGTCCCAAAGATTGACAAATCATTTGATAGTAAAGTCAACAAAAATTGAACATTCTGTGGTTCCTTGTTTCGCTTCCTTGGTTACAAATGGTGTTTAGGTCATAGCCAATTCCATAGTCTAATTAAATATTACAGGTACCTAGACACGTCCATGTTGTAAAGAGATCGAGAAAATAAAACCACCTTCTTAATCAAAATTACAGTCGTGCCCAGAAACCGCATCACGTCTTCAAATGGTTCTTCCCGCTGCCAAAGCGAGCGAGTCATTTTCCATAGTCCATATACGACGTGGAAAAATTCGATCATAGATCATAGTGTTGTGATCGTGTTAATTTTTCCCGTTTTGTCGTCACCTTTCAAAGCGTCATAAAACCGTCTCATGCAACGTCATAAACAATGAGTTTTGCGTTAGGAAATTACGTGTGTTGTTATTGGAAGGTAAAACACGTGATGTGATCGAGATGATTAGACATTGTTCAGATTTGAAGTCGCCTGTTTTAAATGCGTTTCAGTATAGTCATCGGGCGATGCCAAATGCCATAAAAAATTACTGATCAACACGTGTTTACTGCATGACATGTCCTATTAATATTTTAATGTGAAATTTTGTGATGTATGGTTGGTTTTGGGGGAGAGGAGGGAAGTCATCGAATGATTTCTCCCACCTTGGGTGAGGCGAAGAGGGAGTGTCAGACATTTACTGACTAAGACCACCTCGTTCCTACTCCTGCTGCTCCGGAGCCCCGGTAACCCGCTATGCATACCGCAGCTCTGGGTTATGTATGGTTGTTAATTATTCTGTCATACACAAAATATTGATACACATTTTATTCTGATAAAATCGTGGGCCAAATGTTAGTAATTCTAATGAAATTGTTTATATTAGTATCTCACGTGAGAAACTGTGACAGGACGTCATAATGATGTAATATTGTGTTTATGAGCGATATTTTCACCGTAAATACACCACATAACATGTTTTGTTTTAACTATTGCGTTTCATGTCAAGATTTGATGGATTTATCAACAAAATGGCACCAGGATTTCACAGGCGTCGGAAAACTGGGGTTGATTTTTGTTCCATATCAGTTTAAGAGAGCTGTATGTAGACTTTCACTCAAATATAAATAATAATGTTGTTACCGCTTCGCTCGCGCTGTATTATGTCTATTAAAGTGTAACTGCAGCGAAATCGATTTCTTAGAAGTAAGAGAAGGAAACGATAAGTGCAATAGTTTCGATGACTTATGCAGGTATCTACGTAGATTGTAGATTATAAGTGAGTTATAAGTACACACACACACAACGTCACGTCTTTTATCTCTGAAGAGGTAGACAGAGGTGTAAATTACGGCACGTAATGCCGCTATGTACACCCACTTTTCACCATTTGTGTTATAAGTCCCATGTAATAGGGGTTAAGCGTATTGCCATATACCGGTATACGAGTATGTGGAGTTATAAGTATACATAAAATGTTATCTCTAATTAGATTTTCATAAGGTTTCGCAATTATCACCCAAGCACGAAGGTTGGGCTTTTAGCTAGTGTATGAATTACCCCTATTTACGTAGGAAATAGAATGATTCATGACGTAGTAACAAGAAACCAATGACGTCCATTACATTGAATTGTTTTGTGACGATGATAAATAAATAAGAATTAACGCGTTTTCTAAGGAGAAAAACACACAATTTCCTCAGATTGTTTTCCTGGTGTAAGTAGATAAACAGGTAAAATTGATAATTAATAATTAAAATGTAATAAATTATACTTACTTTATAGTATAATTACGTAAATAATTATTATCGACAAATTACGGATGTCTCACTTTCGTTATTATCTAAATCCTCGTTATTTCGTCGAAATGCTCTTTAGGTATATTTAATTATTCTGCAGTTAATTCAGGGTATTTCTGGAATCAGTTGATATGAATGCTGCTGCTGAGATTTCTCAGAAATATTATGAATAGGTACCTACTTGTTACAACTTGTTTTATATATGGAGGACTATTTACAATTTGTAAAAAGTGAGCTTTATATTGTATATGTGCAGCTCTGCCTCTGCCCTTCGATGATAATGATGACGTCATATTATTATACCTAGTTAATTAATATCATATTTTACATGACCAACCACAAACCTATAAGCTCTAATTTTACACTTAAGTTGGGGCCCAGTACTACAACCGTAGCTCGTAGCCCGTAGCGCGTAGTTCGTAGCGCGTAGCAGCGATTTCGACACGTATTTCGACTCAGTCATCAAGACTACGTTTTGCACATCTACAAGTTTCTCAGAAGGAAAACGCTACTACGCGGTATGGACTACGTGCTACGACCTACGAGCTATAGACTACGAGAGACGACTACGACCTACGGCTGCAGTATTTCGCTGCAACTTAATGTGAAATTAGGGTTTTCAGAAAATCTGTAGACAGAAAATTGCTATCCTTATAGCAAATAATATTAACACTGTTATAAGTAATATAACAGATAGTAGTTGTAGTGACAAATCTGTGCTGTCTAGAGTGTCTAACAGCACAGAGACACTAGGTTTAAACTAGATTATAAGACAACAGAAGGTACCTTTATAAATCATATGAATGATAAGGTAAATTCTGGCAGTATAAAACTATTTCAAAATAATTATACACAGGAGCAGCACAACCTTAAATTATTTTATATTAACATTCAAGGCTGTTCCTCAAAAATCTTAGAATTAGAGCTGTTTTTAGAAAAAACTAAGTTTGATTTAATTTGTCTATCAGAGCATTGGTTAAAGGAGGACCAACTAACATCTTTAAATCTAGAAAACTACAATGTAATTAGTAATTTCAGTAGAAAACAAATATTACATGGTGGGTCCCTAATATTAGTTAAAAATAGTATTAAATCTAAAGAAAGGAAAGACATTGTAGCACTGTCAGTTGAACACACCATTGAGTTGTCCTGTGTTGAGCTGGATAGACATGTTGTAGTTTGTGTTTATAGACCACCTAATTATCAGAATCTTCCTTTATTTGATTCTGTCATGGAGGATGTTTTAAGAAAGGTTTCTACTAGTCACAAGTCAATAATTGTTTGTGGCGATTTCAATATTAATTTATTAGAAAATAGTACAAGCAGTATGGAATTGTTAAATTTGTTTGGATCATTTAATTTAAAAAATGTTTTTTTAGAACCAACTAGAATAACATCCTCGACCGCCACCTGCATTGATAATGTTTTTTGTAATTGTGATTACAAAGAAAAACATATTATAAATAGCTTGCCATCCGACCACTGTGGACTGATGGTTGCGTATAGCTCTTATTTACCTTTGCTGAAAACTCAAATAAGATTTAGACAAACTACATTTAGAAATTTGGAGAAATTAAACAATTCTTTAGCTAGTAAATTAAGTATAAAGACATTTGATATTAGTAATGTGAATAAGTTGTACAACGATTTCTTTGAATTATTAAACAAGGAATTTAACAATATTTTGCCACTCAAAAATAAAGATATTCATACCAAATTTGTATTTAGCGATTGGGCTACTGTAGGTATTCGAAAGAGTAGAAATAAACTTTTTGATCTTTATGGCATGAAACCATATAATAACGACCCCCATTTTCAACAATATGTAACATCGTACTCAAAGACTTTTAGATTAGTGTGCAAAGCCGCAAAACGTCTTTATATCAGCAATAAAATAAAATCAGCTGATGACAAAATAAAGACAACTTGGAAAATTATACAAAATGAGACTGGTAGGAAAAAAATACATAATTCAGAAATTAAATTAAGATCTGAAATTGGACAAATTTCTTCAAAATGTGATGTAGCACAAGAGTTTGAAAATTTTTTTACTAATATTCCTATTAAAATAACTAGAGATTTACATTCTTCAGCTACACTCTCAGCTAGTTTGCTTAAAAAAAATGTAAAATCATGTCAACATGACTTTATTTTTCAATATACGAATCCTCTAGAGATCGTAAAGGTCTTTAAAGAAATTAAAATAAAATCAACTGAAGATCTTTGGGGACTATCAGTGAAAGTCTGCAAAACAATTATTCAAACTTTAGCGCCCTATCTGGCTATGATTTTTAATAAAAGTATAGATGACGGTGTTTTTCCTGACCTTATGAAATATAGCAAGGTTATCCCACTATTTAAAAGCGGCGAAACCACAGAACCTAATAATTATAGGCCTGTATCTATTTTGCCGGTCCTTAGCAAAGTGTTTGAAAAGTTGATACTGTCTCAGATGCTTCATCATTTTAATAAAAACTCCATCTTCCACCATCAGCAGTATGGTTTCACTAAAGGTCGTTGTACAACTGACGCCGGTGTTACTTTAATGAAAGAAATATTTGGTGCCTGGGAGGAAGCACAGGATGCCATAGGTGTTTTTTGTGACCTCTCAAAAGCATTTGATTGCGTTGACCACGAGACACTTTTGCTGAAATTAAATCATTACGGGATTAGAAACACTGCGCTCCGTCTATTGAAATCATATCTAGGAGATAGGCAGCTAAAAGTTCATATTAACGGTGTTAATTCACAAGGGTCTGAGATAAAAATGGGCGTTCCTCAAGGTTCAATATTGGGTCCTTTCCTCTTTTTAGTGTACATAAACGATTTGCCACTCATATTCGAAAATGAACCAAAAATGGTTCTGTTTGCAGATGATACATCACTGATTTTTAAAATAGGTCGACGTACGAATAATTTTGACGACGTAAACAGCTCCATTCTTCGAGTCTATGAGTGGTTTACTATTAATAACTTGGCGCTTAATGAGAAAAAAACCAAATGTATTAAATTTTGCTTGCCAAACGTACAAAATAACGAATGTTATGTTGCTTTGAACGGACAAAAGTTGGAATTTGTTAAGGAGACTGTATTTTTGGGTATCACATTAGATGACAGATTACAATGGGGGCCCCATATAAAAGCACTTTCGGGGAGACTAAGCTCAGCTGCTTATGCAGTTAGACAGATTAGGCAGCTAACGGACGTAAGTACGGCAAGGCTTGTTTATTTTAGTTATTTTCACAGCATAATGTCTTACGGCATTTTGCTGTGGGGGCGAGCTGCGGATGTAGAATCAATTTTTATTTTGCAAAAGCGAGCTATTCGAGCAATATATAACTTGCCCCGCCGCGAATCTTTGAGAGAACTATTTAAAACTATAAACATTCTTACAGTGCCTTCTCAATTCATTTACGAAAATATTATGTACGTGAGAAAAAATCAACAATTGTTTGAAAAAAGAAGCGACAGACACAATTTTAATACGAGAGGTAAAAATAAGTTAGCTATACCGCAATTCCGATTGTCCAAAGTGCAGAAATCCTTCATGGGATTTTGTGTTAAGTGTTACAATAAACTACCAACCACCATACTGAATCTGAACGAGAAAAAATTTAAATCTTGTATAAAGCGTGAACTGTGTAAACAGGCATATTATAAACTGTCAGATTATATTGAAGATAAAAATGTGTGGCAGCATGTTGGTCCGGCTCCACTGGACACTCGCTCACACTAGACAATGCTCTAATACGATCACTAGTTACACGTTAAATTAAAGTACTAATTTATTCCAATGTAGTCTAGGGATCCTGTGGCATCAAGCAGTTATTCATTTTTTTTATTTGAAAAATTAAATTAAAGATTATTTTTTGTTTGTATAGAAGCATTATTTCAAAATTGTAAGTGTACATATGTGGGCACTATGTTTGAAACAACCCGCTTTTTTAATTTATATTCTTTACAAATTGGTTTTATTGTCCCATAGTTTTGACGTCGTATTGTAGTTACATTGTTCCTACATATATATACAATAGGTAAATGATCAAATAATGTATCAGAGATATTGTAAAAAACATTTTTTGAAAAGAGTAACGATGGAGTTTCTTGCTCGTTCTTCTCCATTCGAAGCAACACTTTGGAACGAGCGCCTAGCTTCACTGACAGACAGACTGACGGACAATTTAATTTGACGTTTCAAAAGTGCCTAATTTAGGATTAATTGAAATAAATGCTTTGACTTTGACTTTGACTTTGACTTTCATTTAGGGCTGAGCAAGTATGGTAATTTCCAATTAATATAATTATTACATTCAAATATCAGGTTTTTAGTTTAATGATAGCAACGGCAAAGTAATCAATATCATCGGTTACTACGTTCTCTTTGTGTCACAGCCCTGACGGAAAATAAACTCACGCAATATGGCTTCAATGCAGCCCTAAAAATGCTGAATATTTTCACCTACACCGGTGTAATAGAAAATCACGTTGGTATGGAAAAACCACCATTAGATTCCATTACTGGAACATTTTAAAAGGCGAATGAAGTGGTAAATAAACTCGGGTCTGTTGTGAATTAAAGTTTAATTTATGCGTTATATTTTTAAGCAGGTATTTCGTTTACGTATTCATTTGTTTATATGCACAATGAAACACGTGTGCAAACTGAGAGTCTTAAAAATAGCACAGACGATATTCCTCTTTACCATCGGGCCATTGAATATCTTAAGATTTGGTATGTAAACCGACTTCCTTATAAAAAATTGTATTTAATAAAAAAAAAACTGAATAACTATTCTGATAATCGGATCTGACAGCTCATATCTTACAGATTTGTGATTAAAACAACAAAACTATAATAACTAATCGGATCTGACAACTCATATCTTACAGATTTGTAACTAAAACAACCAAACTACCTTTTTTTATTTTAGTATGTCTGCTTACAATACTGTCAATTTCATGCTCCTCAGCATTTGGCCTTTTTGAAGGATATTAGAAATGAGGTCAGGACAAGTCCTTCTATCGTGGCCTTCTACTGACACTACCATTATTATTGATATCATAATTTCTTTGTGATAAAATTACACTCATTTCACTACCACTCATTTCCCAGTTCCCTTTATTCTACTCAATCGATATTCGGTTATATGGTGCGGTGGCTGGGCAATCAGCTGCCGCACAACGTGTATCGGGTTCGATTCCCGCACGGAGTAACTCTTTGTATGATCCACAAATTGTTATTTCGGATCTGGGTATGATGTGTCGTGAACTTGTATGGCAAGCATAAACGCACCCACTATACTTGGGAAAATCCTAATGTGGGGCAACGATTTTTTTTTTATTATTTAAAAAGACTTCAACTTGTTTGTATATTGTGTATTTATATGTTACTCGCCTGACATAATGCCTACATAAAATAAATAAACTTGAATTATGATTTCAAACCGCTATTCAGTCCTTGTTAACTAATTAAAAACAGCCGTCTCAAACCAATTAGTTTCATAGTTCTTTGAATAACTTACATAATACAACGCAAACTGCGTCGCAAAACTGCATTCAGCCTTGAAATAAGTCGTATGGATCTGTAGGACTCTTATATTATGTAAGGTTTCATTTCTGACATAATTGTAGTAATTCAATTTATTTCAAGGTCGTGAACGTGAATCATTGCTTAGAGCTTGTACTATGTACTATGAATTAATTGTATAAATGAGATGCTGTGTTTATTCAACGAGTACATTGACGTCGCGTAGTCGTGACTCGTGACGTCATTGTTGCATTCAAAATATCGTGACGGAGATTCTTGATACATAGATGTGCTGATTGATGGCAAGAGCGTCTTATACGTCCTAACATAACAGACTATGATATCATTACACTCGATTTTAGCCAAGTGTACGGTGTGGTAGTTCAAGATAAAATGTTAAATTAAACTTAAAAAAATTAAGGCTTCAAACTGACAAGTAGAAGTAAAAACCAGAAACCTAATAGGTACAATCGGAGTTCAGTACCATGAAAAAATAGTTTAAACCAGATGACAAAAACTGAACTTCTTGTTTCGTCTTGTTAAAAGCAACTGATACCAGGTTTTTCTTATTGAAAGCAAGGCTAAAGTGAAGCCTGTGTTAGTCAGATATAACTTGAAACGTAAATAAATTCTAATTAGGAACTATCACTAGTTTTGTTCGTTGACAAAAAGTGGTTGAAGCTGGGTCTAATTCAGTTGTAGTCAATTTTGACTTGCTTATGTTGCCTGAATTAAAATCCCTGTCATACTATTTTCGGTTGTTCTACAAGGTTAAGAGCCATAGTAGATGTAATTTTCATGGATTTCATGGTGATAGACAATAACACTTACTGGCCTTATGATAGGATACCTTCAAAAAAGAACCTACCTTTTTAGGTACAAAGACTTATGGGAATATCTCACTAAAATCATCTTAGTAGTCACTATCTACCTACATCTTAGCTAAGGGGTATTGGTCCTCTCAGTAGACCAGCTCCAAAGCAAAGCCTATCATGGGACTGGCGTTGTAACGTAGAGCTGAGAAGCATTCCTAGCAAGACCTATGTCTCCCTGGAACTGGCCAGCCTGGCCAGTAAAACTTCTTTAACTTTCTTACTTTATTATAGAAAAATCAAGTTAAACTGCAATAATTTCACCGTCTAATAGATGGATGACTACCAAACATTTCGGGTAGACCTCTAGTCTGATGTTTTCCATAACGTGTCTTTAGTCAAATAGTGTAATAACCAGTTACCGTTAGACAACTGTTATAGTCCGCCAGCCAATAAAAAAATACTGGCGCCATTGCCATGGTTTTTTCCTTAAGTACTAGCTACGCTCGGCAATTAGAAGTGTTTTTGTATTGATTAAAAGTTCGTAATAGTGTAGTAGATTTTCAATACTTAGACATATTATTAAACGTAAGGTAATTGTAAAAATAATTGGTGTTGTCATTTGTCTACTGAGAAATTTCAGTGCTGTAGATGAAACTTGTTAATCTTAAAGATTACATGCATTATTAGCTTACTGCCGTACCCATCATCATCATCATCATCTGTCGGAAGATGTCCACAAAGGCCTCCCCTTAGTCCTCCACGTAGAACGACATGCCGTCACCTGCGTCCACTGGCTTATGACAGGGATTATGGCACCGAAACAATTGCTAAGGACTGGGTTAAGTAACCTTCAAATGACTCTGAATACGGCAGTTAGTTAAATAAAAAATTAAAAAATTGAAATTACAATGACCTATGTGGTGTGGATATGGAATAATACATATATTGCGTGGAGACCGAGACCGAGAAAAATATGCATAATATTATATCATTTTATTTCACTATCCTGATTAATGAATTCAAACCTCTGAAAGTTTCCGCTGACCTGGCTTACGTGTTCACAAATAACCTACATTAATGTTATCGTAAGGATACTCACTAAATCTTGGCATATTATCACGCGATTCATCATTCTATTATCTTGTAAACATTGTCAAATTTGGGTACGGCATGGATTAAGGACATTCCAAGTACATTACACTACTGTATACATACATTATAATCATACCTACTTTCGTAGATACAACATTAGTTTTATCAATTCAATTTGATTAAATAAAAACGAATATACGAAATATTTGTAGGCACATAACTCCGAAACGAATGCATCAAATTGGATGATTATACTTTTACAGAAAACAAGAAACACCACCAGAAAAATCGGAATATTGCATTCATGCAAAACCACGAAAAAAAATTAAAAAGGTTTATCGAAATTTAATTGAAAATATTAATGAACGTCTGTCGACTTACAAACATAGTAAATTAAAAAGCACAACCTGAATAAATACAAAACACAACACATGTTATATTTGTTTACAGACACAAACTCAAAGAAACAGTATAGTGGAAACAGACAACATAACAGTGTTTGTTGTATAATATTTACATTGTATAACCGAATGTTTGCTGTATAAACACTATAACAATAACAAACCTTCTATCTCCATTATCTTTATTTACAAAAGGCGCCTTAAGCTCAATATGAGCTTAATATCCTAATAACGATCTATTCACGTCCTAGGACAAGGCGTGACGTCACATCACTAGGGGTCGACGACCTCAGTAGACTTGCGCAATTTGACAGATCGAACGGAAAATCACCAGGCGGTCGGGCGGCGCTTGGAAAATGTATGAAGCTTGTATTTTATGGCTGAAGTACCCGTGCGTGACTGAAATTCATATACGGCGAGGTTTCTTACAAGTAGTTTTTATGTTCTTGGCTTATATGTACATATGAGCAATATTTTTTCTTGTTAATAAATAAGTTATGTTGGCTATTCGGTAGATTAGTACTTGAAAGTTTTTTAGAGCGTCGTAATAAGTTTTTTTGTAGGCTTTTTATAGAGTTATCTAATATTTGTTACAGGATAATCCAGCATGTTAGTTATAAAACAACATTTAAGAACGTGCAAATGATAATACAGATTTCTTTTCGTTTATTTGGGATCTTGGGTATATTTTTATCGTAATGTCAAAATTCTTATTAGTAACACTATAAAATTTTACCTAGCTATCAAATAGACTCACTGGTTAACAGTGACTGTTACATCTAAGAAGTCCACCCAACTAAATAAAAATTGGGAATAAAAATACGAAGTCCAATCATCATCAGCCTGTTCTCGTCCACTGCTGGACATAGGCCTCTCCAGTGACACCCCATTGAGCTCGATCTTCAGCTCTTCGCATCCAACCAGTACCAGCCACCTTACGGACATCGTCACTCCACCTAGCTGGAGGACATCCTACAGTACACTTACCTAATACTTAGAAGTCTAATATCAAGAACATTTTCTGAACATACAGAAACAAATGACAATCGGTACGTGGTATTTCCAACCACGCTTCCAGTACCTTAGCGTTGAGAAAAGGGCTTGTCTCCACTGGTTATTGATCGATCGGTCACCAGGCTTTTAGCTTAATAGGATCCAACACGTCAAAGTACCACAGACATCTCTCAGCATAGCAACCTAAAAGTTTATCCATTAGTGTTGTGTAGACGAGGAACTTTTAACTGCTGTTGGAGAAAAAACCTTTTTAAGAAGATGTAAAATTTTTCGTATGTTTCACCGTGTCAGGGATTCATTATTATCATCAGTCAAAAGACGTTCACTGCTGAACAAAGGCTTCCCTTAGTGAACTAAGTCCCCCACGTTGAACGACAAAGTCAGTGAACTTCATTTGGAAGTCCTTTATTTTTTTAATATAAATTCATTTATTTAATTATAGCAAATAGCTTTAAGGATTTGTTTCACAATGTCTGGATAGCCGCTATGTATCAAATAACTTAATTTGTAAGCACTATCTGTCACATAAGTTTATCGGGCACATATAAGAAGGTGGTGAAACAGGCGCTAAGAGGACTAAACGTACCCTGTGATTCTAATTCAAGTGAAGCAGTAAAAAGTATCTAGTCTGTGTAGGCCCTTAAAATAAATGGACCGCGAGGAAATTAATGGAAGTGGCTTGAGGATCGTCAACGCTCTTGACAGTACCTTCTGATGGGGTCATTCACCTCTGTTACTAGGCATAGGGAAATGAGGTGATGTTAGAAAAGACGTAGGGCATAGACCTTTGGTAAACATTTGTCTCCCGGTAAATTTGTACGGATGGATAATTAAGGGTAACTGTAAAATACGGGTTTCTTAATGCTTTGTGATAAAATTCACTTCGTTCTTCGTTTAAATTAATTTAAACCGAACTTTTTATACAAGGTACATAGAACTTTATCAGGAAAATATATAGTGACAACTGACCTTTAAAACGTTGGAAGGGACCGAGTACTTTTATTTCCCCCTTTTTTTAGTTAAAACAATTTTCCACTGTAAATGCAATAAGAGGAACTCTTGCCTGACCTTTAAGGTACTAAAAATAGGACGCAATTTCCACGCAGAAACAAGTTTTAAATTGAAAACTTCAAATTGATTTGTCGTCCGTTTCGGAACTTGATAAATCTGAAACTGCAGCTTTTATGAATCGGATTCCGTCACATCGAATTTTTGAATAGCTTTTTTAATTGTAAAATGTTGAACGTTTTATATAGAATGGAATTTACTCCATGATGAGTAAAAAAAGGTTTATATATAGAATCTTCTGGTATGGCCTATAAGCAAGATAAGGATATAATGAGCTATGTTTACAGCATTATCTTGACAAATTGCCATAATAATTTAACGGGGGTTTTACACGAAAATATTTACCTACACTCTTTTGGTGGATATCTAAAAATAATTTGGTATGATCTATTCATAAACATACGTATTAATTTATAACAGTACACGTACATTTCGGGATCCTAAGACCGGCAACGCGTCTGTGACTCCTTTGGTGTTGTGCCTGTGTTCCTTCTCCATCAGGTGAAACGTGGCGACTCGTATGCCTCATATTCCATAAAAAAAATAATCCTTATGAGAGCCGCTAAAAATAGAATTTCTTATCAGAATCTGTTGCCAGACGGGTACAATTTCGATGTCTTCAAGCCCCAAGTAAACCGGGTGCTTATGAACAGGCGTGTTCCATCGTTGGATGCAGCAACACTAGACAATATAGTAGCCAAACTAGTATTCTATGACCAAACATCGATCAATAAATTATAGGTAGGTATGTATAAAACATCAACTGATCACGCTTTGAAACATGATGTAAAATGCAGTTTATCAAGCTATCATCATATTGCATGTATTTAATAAAACACAGATTAATGACAATGATACAATAATCGATAATGGCTTGGCATTATAATTACAAATGTTAAATAATAGATAATTACTTAATTACATTGTTAGTGCTTAAGTTCGGAAACTTCCTTTGTATAAGGAAAAATATCGTATTTTGCCAAGCGATTGTGGTTTTTATTACAATACCTATTAATGTATTTTATTGAAGGTATTGCGAATTTGTGGTAGAATAGTAGATAAGTTGTGGTCTAAATAGCCATGTATTATATGAGGTACACTGTATGAATCAAAATTTATGTTGAATTAAATACCATTTTCGCAATTAGTAACTGTCCATTATTTCAATTTTATTCATTAACATGGAATCCTTATGATATTGATTCTTATTGCAGTCTTATAATACCCATTATAAATATTTTTTAAATACAGTTACATCCAGGCCTTTGCCCCTTTAAGACAAATGACAGACATACGCCGATGAGATTTGGCAAACGAATTGTTGTTTGTTACATTTCAAACTTCAAAGTTTGTCGCCCACCGCCCAATACATTGTTCTATTAATGCCTATATCATCATGGCGACCACAAATTGTAGTAACTAAATATAAAAATAGGATTAGTAAACACCGTGATTGTTGGCAAACACATTCCCACGGAGTTTTGAGATATGACGCGGAAGTTAGTTGGGCAAAAATAAACGCGGGAAATTTGACACCTGACACTTTACGTCACAATTGACAATACGTTAAACGAATGTCAAAAAAATATTTGAAAAAAGAATCTTAGGAAGTGTGTTAGTGAAAAATACTTATTTATATAATGTTATGCTTATTTTAAATGTTATGTAATTGTGTAAATGAAATCGTATCGCGATGATGTTTATAAATTCATGCTTAGATTGAAAATTGGACCCATTCAACAAATAGGTTTGCATTTTATCTTAGAAATGGGTATTCACCCATTAGTTGGGTAGTTCGTTACGACTGCCCACAAAAATGTAATTTTCCGATACATTGAACTTTATGGTGTAGTGCCTGCGATAACTTCACAATCTAATTAGGTGACGTAAAATGTTACAGAGATGTATTTTGCAAGTAAATTGTAGCATCAATTCTCGTATTTTATAGAATTATAAATTATGTACCAACACTATTCATACTCCTGAAGATGAAAAATCTTAGCAATAATAAAACGGAATTTCATTCGGCACTTTGTGTAGTTTGTGAGCAGTTTACAGTGCTAAAGGTGCAATTTGAACTTGTTGTTGTTGATCAAATCTTTCAACTGTCAATAACTTCTAATCATAACTTGGAGTCGAGCCAAAATCTTGTCGATAATGTTAAAGACATAGTCACGAAACTTGGATTTCTTTTCGAACATGTCTACTTCTTTAAGCGCAATAATTATGTGCATAGTCCTAGCAGGCAGTGCTAAGATTGTAGATTGATCAAAACCAGACATTTTTTTTAACAGGGTGAAGTCGTCCAATTACTTCTTCCGCTTTGGGCGAGACGAGTCAGATTCTTATGTACTAAAAACTATCCCTCTACTCTTGCTTTTCGAGCCGGAGCCCCGGTAAATCCGCTAGGTAGTTCACAGCTCCGGATCAAAAAATCAGATAATGCCTTAGAGACCCTACAGTGACTGGTTGCTGTTTTAAGGCATACGCTATGCACGTCCATACCATGTAAGCATTAGTATCCATTTTAGTCTAAACCACATCGTTAACATACTCTACTAGTGATTAATGCAATAAATAACTATTTATCTTAGCACAAATAGCATACCTACTAACAGGTGTTATCTACTTTTAGTAAGACAACTAACTAAGTACATATGATTACGTGTTACGCTAATGAATTCTTTGCCTTAGGTATTCTGTAATCTATATGAATCATTCCTCCAGGTGAATCAGGGCGTAAAATCTTCTCAAACAGTTTATGCGTCACCACGCCTACAAGCTCTTTATTCGTAATGAGAACAGTAAAGGTACTGGAATGGTCTTTCAGTAGACGGCTGACAATAGGCTAATTATTTCTTCCAAGAAGGGAATATCTTACTATTGTCTCACGTGTGACACGTGTCGTACGTACCACTACTTATTAAGCTATACATAACCAGTTCATTCTGGTCTCGCTCTGTATGATCTTTCCATACACTCGGAGTTCAGTTTATACTGGTTTTGTATAGCTTGTAGAACATTCGTTTTAGAGATATTGGGATAGATAAGTTACACTTTGCAACCGTTTCTAATATATTTGATGTAGACTGTTGACAAAGCTAACACTATAGCAATTTAGATTACAGATTTTAGCATCCCCGGCTTGAATACTAACTAAAATATTCAACGCGGACATGCTCCGGAATACATCAAGTGGTATTACATCAGACAATGAGTTTTCAATCCTTTGAGTGCTATGGAATATTACGGCATAATATTTTGAATAATTCAAATGATTTATTACTATGTGCTTGACGTAATGTTTTCCATTTGTTTGTGGACAAAGGTTTCAGTACTATTTGTATTCGAACATAGTGCAGATGCTAGAACAATTTGCTATCAAAGCCATACAATGTAAGATTTTCAACTTTATTGGAAAAGTGTAAGGTTGACTTTGTGTTGCGTCTGTTTATTCATTGTGAAACGGTCAGAATGATGGGGTTCTTAATTTAAACTCAGACTTATCGAGAAATAATTTGTATTCACTGGTTCTGCAAAAATTTAAAAAGTGACAGCTGTCAAAAATAAAAGCCAATCGAATGCCCGACTGAGACAGTGCTGCAACGTTCGGAAATTGAATTTAATCCACGGGCGCTAAGAATTTAAGAGTTGTTGGGGAATCGGGTATTAGGAAGTGAGGTAATTCGTTCTCCGGTAATCTCCCTCACACGACGTTTTTGTTAAAACTAGATATTGAAAATGAATAAAAATATGTATCTTCTTTACTTCTTTCGCATAATAAAAACTCGAAATAGCTCACGCAACAATTGATATTTGAATAATGCGTCCCCTTGTCCTAAGCAACCTACAGACTAAAGGAAAGGTCTAACCTAAGGTCAAATTGAAACATTCGTATTTTTTCTAGCTTTTTGGTTCACTGGCTCTAGCATCATAATTTATCAAACTCTGAATGTATTTTTAAACATGGATTTATTCTGAGACTTCGCCGTATAATTCTTAGGTCACAGAATATATTATTTATACTTATTTAATACTGAGTAAACTTTGCTCTGAAGTTATTATTGTAAAAGCTAAGACCAACAAAGTTAAAGGTCAGAACAATAAGTAGGTTCTCTTCTGTTTGTATAACCTTCAGATACTTAAACAAATACTGTTTTATTTCGTTACGAACGTACGAATATTTTCCTTATAAAAAATAAAGTAGTATTTCGGTAAGTATTCGAATACAACAATCGTAAATGCCAACCGTAAACTTTTTACTTAATACAAGTAAACCATCAGAACTTGACCTTCAAGAACAGGGGTTCTCAATGTTTTCTGGTAAACAAGAAATTATAAAAGTCTTGTTTATCAAAGACAAAAACTTTTAACTTTTCTTTAACTTTTTAATTCTTGTTTTGTTAAGGACCACTATTACTATAACTTTTTGTAAATGGTCCCACGCTCTGATTTTCTCATTCACTCATAAAAATAGCGACTTTTGGATTATTGAAATCAGTTGCTCCTCTCAATTGTCTCAAGTTTAATTTGAGCATTAACCGTGGTATTTATTGGACAGTCTTGTGTATTTTTTTGCAGATTATTGGTGCACGGTCCACCGGTTGGGAACCACTGTTCTAGAAACATGTACTAAGTTGTGTTACAAGTTTAACAAATATGTACTTAGTTAGTAGTAGTAATAGTTAGTTATGAACAACTTGAAACATGCGATGTTACAAACAATTACGGCCTATTAACCGTAGTTGGTATTAATAAGCAGATGAATGGCGATAGTAGGATTCAAAAGATTTTGATATTATTGTGTTTGGAATGTGTTTTAAATAGCTGGAATCAGGATAACCGCATTGTCCAAATCCGTGAAGTTCAACGAAATGAAATCATCATAGGTCATAGTATAAACAGATTGTTCTCTCGGATCAAACGATATAGAATAGAACACACAAACCCACAAAACACGAAAATATAAACATATTAGTACATTAGATACCCTTCTGAACGTATTAACATTACATTAACATATACTATGTCCCAAAACAAATTCGTGTTAAAAACAAACAGGTCGATATCGGCCACCCAAACAGTATTAATATGATAATATCGGACGCCACGATAACTTTTCGTATCACGTCGTATCAGTCCCATTTTCATACGTTTCGAGACTTGGCATCTATCCACAATCCCCTTATCGGGTTATGTGCTGCGCGCTTTACTTTTAGTTCAGTAGGGCAAGCTCAAGGTCACCCGTATTTATATGGGTCAACTGGCCAAGGTCGGTCGTCCTGTAGAAAAATAGGGCACGAAGGCTTTTTGTATGTCAACGGAACTTTCGGGGTTATTTGGGAACAGTTATGGTGATAGAAGATAAAAGATGGGAAAGTAAGGAAGAGCTGTGTTGCCTGATGATGGTTAAGAACGAAGGACATCCTCAAGGTGAAAAGATGACCTATTAAAGGTCGCAGGGAGTCGATGGATGTGAGCCGCTTTCGACTGGTCGATCTGTAAGTTATTAGGGGAAGCCTCTGTTCAGTAATGGGTATGATGATCATGAGGCTGATATGATGATGATGTTAAGCAAAGAGGAATAGAGTCTACTGAGATATTGATGATGAAATGGGAAATATTTCTTTTTACTAAATACATATAAGATAAGAAAGTAAGTATAGTACAGGGCTTAAACTAGGTAACATTTATTACTAAGCTGTATTTACTTGTCAATTGTTTGATGTAGAACGTTTAAAACTTTAAAATGAAGAACTTGAATGTAAATAAATCACTTGCTTCGTTTCCAACGTCAATGTTGAGTGTAAATTCAGTGCAAGAGTTCATTAACAGACGTTTCATTTACGTCAAACGTCAGGATAAAAATGCTTTAATGCCGATTGTGGTTATTATCGTTAAAATTTATTTTTAAAGCTTTCTTAGAGCTTTTAGTCAGAAAGCGGGTTGTAAATGATATCCCATCAAAAACATCCTGTAAAAAACCCAAGTCTCGCAGCTCAGTCTTTCTACCGTCAAAAGTTGTGAGATCCATGTAATACCAAGTCGGTTAATCTATTTAGTGTCTACTTGAAGGACCTTCTGTCTTAAGTTATTACATAAGTTATTATCATGCCAATATAAAAATATTTAACGTTTTAAACAAATAGATCGACTTGGACATCGCTTGATTTGATTATTAGTATGTATCACACTACACAGCACGACGGGCCAGCGACCAACAGGAACGAGAGTTTCAATCGCGTGAGGCGCGAGAGACTAAAGAATCTAATATAATATTGTAATATTCATTTTGTTTTCATGCGATGTCCAAGTCGATCTATTTGTTTAAAACGTTAAATATTTTTAATATTGGCATGATAATAACTTATGTAATAACTTAAGACAGAAGGTCCTTCAAGTAGACACTAAATAGATTAACCGACTTGGTATTACATGGATCTCACAACTTTTGACGGTAGAAAGACTGAGCTGCGAGACTTGGGTTTTTTACAGGATGTTTTTGATGGGATCTCACTTCTTTTGTAGAACCTTTCTTTTTGATACCATCTACTTCTAACGAATTTTGTTAAAGGTCTTATGATATTTTATATAACAGATTTAAATTATAATATATTGTTTTATTAGATTTTCGTACTTCAAGACATGTCCAATCATGTGTTTTTCATTACGTCGACCATTTTACAAGTAATAATGTTGTTCAGTTTCATGGGCTAAACACACCCTTACCCACCCTATACCCCCTCCCTTGCCTCATATGGTAGGTACCTATCTACACCTATTAAATTTATAACCACCACCAACCACCAACTGCATAAATAACTTTGTAATCCCATATATTTATATGGGATTACAAAGTTATTGATGCAGTTGGTGTATTTGGAAAACTGGACCGAAATTACAAAATATTTAAGTTTTCCCATGATTAAGACACTAAACTCTATATGTATTCCAAATATGAAGCTTCTAAGTCTGCTAGAAGTGCCTTGGACTTTTGATGATCGGTGAGTCAGTGAGTGACAAAATTTAGAAACTTTAACAAGTTGTCATTCTTAAACTACTGGTTCAAATTGACTGAAATTTTAAATATTTCGTGTTTATACAATGCCGGATTAGTTACTGAAGATTCAGGTTTCTTGCTTTATCCACAACCGAATTATAGGGGGTCGAAAAAGGCCCGAATTGCTTCGAGAAAAGGATAGTACGGCCGTGCCGCTTTTTTTTTGCTTTTGGCGGGGCACTGCCGTGCCCCCATATTTAAAGTTAGAGAGAAAGATTGTTGTTATTTGAATATTTAGTATTAAGATAAGGATTTCGTAGCAATTTGTTTTGTTTTTAAAGGCGCAAAATTATTCAATGACTTCTCTCGCCTTGGGCGAGGCGAGAAGGAGTGACAGACTTTTACTGACTAATACTGCTTTTCGAGCCGAAACCTCAGTAAACACGCTCGGGAGTCCGCAGCTCCGGAGTAGCAATTCGTCTTGGAAACCTTTTTAATATAAATGTGGGACGGGAATTTAACACATTCATATTTTTATTTTTTACCAGGTTAACAGAAGACAGAATCTTTGTCCACATATTTCTTAAAAAATGTATCTATTTGCTAGAATACGACATACTTTAGATTTGTGTGTGTATTTAACTAGTTTTTTTTAGCAAATTCTCACGACCTTCACCAGCTCGGTCGTCCATCGTGAGACCTGCCAGATTGACAAACGCCATCATAAAGTCACGTTCCTATCAATGTGTGACCACTATTTTCTTTAGCCACGAAAATAAAATTCTAATGTGACGTCGTTAGATCCAGTTTATCTTGAGACGTGCCTCCTATTGTAAAAAATAATTAGCCAATAATAAAGAGATGGATGATCGAAAGATGAAGAGGTCTTTTTATATTGGTGATGATGTGTAGTACATTTTTGGCACGGTTTCAGAAACTGTTACAACGTAAACAGTGGTGGTATTCGCTATGACGTAGGTACAGGCCCCCAACTGGTATGTGATTTAATATGTACGATCATAAATTAACTAATGTAAATGGACGGAAGTAATCTATATACATACGAGTTGCTTTCTAGGTAATTTATTCAAATCTTTCGAATTACTTTTCCTGCTTCATTGTTCATGCATTAAAGCTACAAATTACCTCTGCTACCTGCTGCATCTTTATATTTCAAACGGAATAGGTTTCGAGATTTTAGTACTACGTTCAACTCTTTTCAACAATACGTATTTCATGGGACTTACCACTTACGCTTTATACCACTGAAAACTAACGTGATACAAAGCTTGCGTTGTGTTTCGTTGTGTGAGTGAGGTTACTGGGGGCCCAATTACCGCCCTTCCCAATCTTTCCAATCTCCGATTCCGCAACAACCCTTAAAGTCCTAACCCCCAAAAAGCCGGCAACGCACTTATAATGCCTCTGGTGTTTCGTTTGCTTCCCATCAGGTGATCCGTCAATTCGCTCCGGCTTATACCATATAATTCTTCGTTTCGACCGCATGGGAAAGAAACGGTGCAGTACTGTACAATGAAAACAAATGTTACAAATCCCACCCCTTGACCCTTGTCACTACAATTCACATCATTATAGTCAAACAACCATCTATAAGTCCACTACTCCCCTTCTGATTGGCTCGCCGAAGGATAAATAAACATTTACTATAAAATATTTAATATGAATCGAATGGGTATTGATCATATGCACTCGTATCCTTGTCCCATTACCCTACTTTACATTACTCATATAGTTTTATTATTGAAGAAGGTTGAATTTGCATCGATTTTCTTTTGTAGGAAATAACCTTCAATTAATTACGAGTTGCGTTTTTGGGGTTGAAAAGAAAAATGTTAATAATACATATACACAAATCACTACATAGTATAAAACAAAGTCGCTTTCTCTGTCCTTCGTCCTCCAATCTTTAAAACTACGCAACGGATTTTGATGCGGTTTTTTTTATAGATAGAGTGATTCAAGAAGAAGGTTTATATGTATAACACGTCACCATGGCATGCATGAGAATCTGGGGTGATCGTTAGTAATGTACCTATAAAGAATAATCTTTTTATGGACCTACTGGGAATCATTGGGGTGGTTTATGATCAGCAGTGGATATCTTGTGGCTGATATAATGATGATGATCAAAGATAGTTTGACTCTCTGAGACATTTCTTTGTTTTTTTTTTTCTATTTGGTGTACATTAACCTCGTTTACACGAGTTGCTGTGATTCGGAATTTGTTCCAAGCAGTTAGCAATTTAAAATTCCAACAAGCTATAAAGACAGCTGTAGAGTGTAGATTATTTTACTATTTTAAGACACAGGTATTTGATCTAAAAACAAACGGCCTTGGTCACATATTCCTCCTTCCTTAACTAAATTCCGTCTGACTCATTTATACTGAAATTTTTCAGTCTGATGTTTTGTCTCTGTCACTTTCAAGTGCTTTATAGAGATAGAAATAGTTTTAATTGTGAATGACGGGGTATGCAATGTCTCACGATTTTAGCCAATACTTGTGAAGTACAGATAAAAGTTTGAAATTGGAATGTGATGTGTACCTATTTGGAATTAAGTGTTATTTATATGACTATGGATGAACTACACAATAAATTTTTTGATCACGTATATATTTATGGCTCAAATGTTTGGCTCATTTTTAATCTAGCGACTTATTAATATCACTGAAGATTTGCAAAAAATACCTACCACAACATTTTTACCTAACAATCCTTTGTTGAAAATGTCAGTAAACGCATTTCATTTGCTGAAACAATACAGTGCAGTGAGTTCTTTATCAAATTGTGTTTATTACTTCACGAGTAGTGCTGTAATGTTCTGAGTGGCTGTATTTAGGTCAGACTGGGATTGAAGTAACTAATGTATTTGTATTTACCTACCTATATGTATTTCATATTTGTTTGTACGATAAGTACAATTGTACGTAATGACAAGTTAGCCAATAAAATTAATCTATAATATTAAAATAAGTCGGGTTTTCTTCCTGACGCTATATCTCCAGAACGCATGAACCGATTTCCACGGTTTTGCATTCCTTGGATAGGTCTCGGGCTCCGTGAAGTTTATAGCAAAGAAAATTCAGGAAAACATGGAAAATCATTAGTGGCGAAACGGAGTTCGCCGGGTTTGTTAGTGACTTATAAATTTCCATTTATGTCTCAGAAAAGTTAAAAGTCTATATACTAAAGTAAAAAGTTACTGTTTAGAATTCCATTGAAAATCCTAGAACAAACTGTTATTAACGGAAGACAGTTCCTGCGAAGCTTTCCAACATTCTTTAGAAACAACTCCTCAAAATTCCAACAGAAATGTTTAAAATTTAACAGTACCTACACTACATAGCGGAAGACAGTTCCTCTAAACGAAACAAACAATAAAATGTGTTGCGGAAGATGTTCAGCTCTGCCAAATGTCCAGTGACCTCCAATATTTTTCAGCTATCGCTTTGTGTGAGGAAGCCCGATATTTGTACTTCTATATACAAGTATATATGTATGTTATGTCTGTATATACCAATTTGACATTGAAACTGGCTCGTTCTCGTACAAACTGACCAGTGGTAGTAAATTATGATACGTTTTTAGTACGGATTGCAGAAAACTTATTTTCGTTTTATTTCTTGAGTGATTTATGTTGTATTTTTTGTTGAATCATATTTTAGTAGATACTTTCTTTACTAATGTGTTCCTTAGTTTTATAAAACTTTTTCAGACCATCACAGATGGGGTCCAGTAGAGCTGATGCCTGATCCGGAGCTGCGGACTACATAGCGGGTTTACAGGGGCTCCGGCTCGAAAAGCTAGAATAGCAACGGGGTGGCTTTTAGTCAGTAAGAGCTTGATACTCCCTCTCGCCTCACCCAAGGTGGCGAGAAGTTATTGAATGATTTTAATTTTAACTTAACAATTTACCTTCCTATTTATTTTTTTCAAGAACTATTAATATCAGTTGATCCAGGGTATACTACTAATACTACTATGATTACCATTAGTTAGGAGATCCACTATTGCTTTATGATGTTTTTGCATCATAAAAAGCTCCATACATCATCATCAACTTTTTGTAGAACCATTTGTTTGATGAACAACATGAAAGGACTAAAAACAGTTGAGTATCAAAACAAACACGCATCACATAAAATCGATTGGAATCGGAATTATAAAACGATTGAATCGAAATCCCACACCCCTCTTTCGGTACTGTCCGTACAATATTAATTGGACGTCCACACGTAGGTAGTTTCGTTAAATGAATCAGTTTATTGTTGTTATTGCTACGAGGATGAGAGAAACGTCACGCACCAATTATAACACGCCTCCTTTTTAACCGACTTAAAAATAAAGGAGGTTCCTAGTTTGATCTGTATAAGTATGTATGTATGTATGTTTGTGTACGCTTATCTCGCGTTTGGCTGAAATGATTTTGATGCGGTTTTCAGCATAGTATTTTCAGACTTAGCAGAAAGCTTTTAGCTATATTACCCGACTTAAAAAATGGAGGCTCACACGGCGGTTATTCTTTTTAATATTTTTTTTATAGAAGTAATTGTATCTATTGATATTAATATTGAATGTCGTCCTTATTTACACATACACAAAATATAGGGACAAAAATTAACGGTCAGGTAGAAAGGTTATGAGGAGTATGTGACAGAAGGAGGCGAGTGTCATCATATTATATTATGTATTTTCACTGTCAAAAAGTTATACAATATTTGGTGTAACCCTCGTTTTTCGTCATTTATGAAAGCATTAAATATCAGTCCCCTTTATAAATTCTATACCGTACTAGTTTGATTGAGTTAAAAATCTTCAACCCGGGATCCGAATTCGTGATTTCTGGTTCAGCAACCGTGCTTAGACCACTCGACTAACGAAGCGAAGCTACCAATCATTGTAAAGTATAGGCTAAATGTCAGCAACACACGACAGGCTCTTGGACTAAGTGGCTATCATAAAACATGACGTAGGACAATATGGAATGGATTAAAGTGGATTACTACGTTGTGTAATAATGATAAGCTAGGGAAAATTGCTGTCGGTTTGTTTTGAAAATTACCGGTTTATGAAGAGGTAGGTACTGTGTAATAATTTAGTTGTCTCTGTTATATATGTGGCGACATATGATAGAAGTCGCACATATAATAGACTATCGACAAGCACGATAAAAAGAAATAAAAAAAATCCTTTTGAATAATAATATACATCGTAGAATGTCATAAATAATAATTTATTTTGCGCCAGCGTATGCGGTTTTAGGTAAATACCTAGCCTGCATCTAGTGAATAATGTTGGTTCTCACTCTTTCGACACAATAAATATATTTTCCATTATTTAAATAAAATATATATATTCGCAAAGTTTAACTCTATGTTTGGATAGTAGGTACTGCCGATGGCAAGTCATTCTGCCGCGGGAGTACAACAACTAAAATTCCAAGGTGTATATAGATTTGTAATGAAAAACGTCAACACAAATCCATCATTTACTTGATGAAAAACAAGTGACTGAAACTCACAAAGACACAAAGGATTTATTAATGTTACTACATAATACATATACACATATTTCACACAAATAATACTATACTAAATTCGTATTACAATCAAATCTATTTACCTCACTAACCCATATTTCAATCACGTCTGTAAACACTAGGGATTTAACCTTCAATGCAATGTTCGATGAAACTGAAATGTAATGGGAACATTACCGAAACAACTCGTTGTGTAATGTGTACACTGGATTATTGAATAACATGCTATAATTCAGTTTTCAGACGCATTCTGTAATAGAATGTTTGGTTCATACGAAAATAGAAATTCTGCGTTCTTTCATATATGTACCTACAATTCTGTAAGCCCCTTTACATATACTTAATATTACATAATGGCAAAAAATTTATTCCCTGAAGGGGTAGACAGGGCCAGTTCCATGTTGTTTTATTTGGCAGGTAGGTAAGTTACACACATGTATTGATATGAACATGTAGATGGTTATAAAATTATTTATTTTACTCTCTACACAAAGGTGTACACTACTCTTCACATATCATTTTAAAATACGATACAAAATCAGATGCAAATATGCTCCTTTGTGAGAGACTGGAACCTATAATAGGATTCCCTGTGTGACGGATCTCCAATAGATAGTATATAGGATAAGTTGAATAATACGCATTAAGAAACCAGGCGACAAAAGGCAGTTCCATACAAAATAAATAAACTACTGCAGAATACAGCAAATAACACTGTATCACCGTTTTGATAATAAAACCATATGTCTGGAAGAGACGTTCGTATCCAGTTTTATTCTTAGCTTTTCCGAACATCGTAAAATAACTGCACGCTTCTACACATAAAACGTTTAATGTTTATATCTTTGATTTTATTATTTTATTTTTCTTTCTTTATGACGGCCAGTTGACTTCATATTTGTGTAGATATGTTTTGGATAATACCTAAGTAAACCGAAAAGGACATATGTATTCTGCTTCGTATTATCATGATCGGCCCGTTTGCTCAAATAGAAATAGCACGCCACTGAACTCCATTTTCAGCTCTATGTATCCTGCTATCCACTGTTTTTCCAAGACTGCTGAATAGGCCTTCCTCAATGACTACTCTGTTACAATATTTAATTTTCTCCTTAAAGTTGTTAGCAGATTTTTGTTGAACGTTGAACTAATGATGTTGGTTTTTTTTTCATAAGACATCCAAAGAAGACAAGAAACTATATGTACGTAAGTTCCCCAAAGGCTTCCCATTATATGCGAAGTTCTTCATGTAACGAAAGTGAGGGATTTCGCGGAAAAGACTTAGTTTAAAACTAAAGCAACATATAACGAGTAACCTAAATCAAAGTTAGAGCCTTGAAGTGAAAACTTTTACGACTTGGCTCATAGTTTATGGACCATGTTTCTCTATAGAGTACCGAGGTGAGCTCTCCAGTAAGCTCACCTCGGAGCTGTTGTTAAAATGGGTTCTTCATCATTCCAAATTAAGTAGTACATTGTCGTTAGCATAATTTTCAGTTTTTTGAAACTCGCATTTTGTCTTAAATATAAGTTTATATGCTAGTTGCCTGTATACCTATGTACATCCTACATAATATGTAACTATCATGCCACAACAAAATGACTTTTTTAATATCCTAATCGTAGCATGTATCCTCTAATGTCCTTTTCGTTTTCATTGGCAGACTATCTACTTCTTACATAAAATATTAACTACATGTTTAATGACTGTAGTTTGGCTAGACTGGATAAACTGTAACACCATTTTTTCATCACATAGATAATAAATATCCGTTTTATCACCTAATAACTACTTGACGTTGCATCTTTAATGACACAGGACTTGCGTATATCGCTTCCATTCGCATTTGATGCAAAAAATAGGCACCAACACAGTGTGACAAAATACCCATATAAGGTAAGCTAACCAAATAAGGCCTACCTTATTTTTATTACCGCCTAGCTCGTAGGTTTAAAATGATAATGGGCTGATAATTTCAAAATCTTATATTTATTTATTAAACTTTGTAATAATGGAATCAAAATGGCTTTAGAAACAAAAATTACAATTTTGTAAACACAAATAACTAAAGTGTCACTTTGGCCTTATTGGGAACCCTATGTCTTAATAAGGCCTCAATAAAAACTAGTAAGTATTCAACTTTATCAATGCTTATAATAAATGTAATGAGATCTTATTAATTAATTTTGGTGATTATACATCAGGCTAAACGAGTTTCTCATCATGTAATACCCAAGTAACATCTTTGAAGTCATCGGTACCCCAGCATCAGTACAACGAATGAGAATAACTTCTTGTTCTGTAGCCAATTTAGCGACCGACCTAGCTTTCGTGTAGTGGAAACCACTCTTTAGATGATGCGTACTTCTTTGGAAGTTATATCTGGCTGCAGCAGCCTACCGGGTAAAACAGGGTGCATAAAATTCGAAGGGTGAATAGATACTATGAAGAATTTCCCAATATCCATTCACCCCTTTTCTGTATCTATTCACCCCGTTTACCCCTTTCTACCATTTTAACAGCGTTTTCCATCTTTTGCAAAATCCATTGGCTTTCTTTTTGACAGAAGCTGGTGATCCGTTTTCTGAAATTACTGAAAAACAACTATGCCGTAACAAGGCCTACATAATTTTTTTGTAGGCTTTATTAGGGCATGGCACATAGGTAAACAAAACAACGATTATATGAAATACACCGATATTATAGCTATTTCACTAATGTGATATAAGTAAGTATTATTGTCATATAGACAAAACACGGCACGTCGTATACTGATAAATATAAAAATACTAACAGTTTACGCTACTCGAATTTTATAAAAACTAAAGTGCGCTCCACGTCGTGATTGTTTTCGACTGTAGATTCCAACATAATCGCGGCACGGGTTGCTTGCTGTGCTCAAATTAGTTAAGTAATGTGCATGCACACTTCTACAAACTTTGGCGACCATTTGACATCGGGAAGAGGGAAATTTTCAAAATAGGCTTTATTGGGGCATAGGCCTTATTTGGTTAGGGTACCATCAAGAAGCACTGAAGAATACAGGTTGAATAGGATCACAAAGTTTCAGCTAAAAAAAGTCTAAAAAATTACTTGGTGTCGCATGGTTCTTGATTTTAAATCATACAAACGTATCACAACACTACAGGGATCACTCGCTAATATTACTAAACATTTCTTCTGTAAATCTGATCGCCTAGTACCTGTATCTACCTAATTTTGATGTTCGGTTTCTGGAATTTTGTGTATTGGAAAAATTCATAACTTCGTTCCATGAAAACATGAGTTTAAAAAACCCTTACCATATCGTTTGTTATGTTATCTAGAAACCGTGCACTTGATATGTATATCCCCGTTTTGTTACACCGTGTATAGTGTAAATAACATTATTTTGTATGCAGAACATTTTCTCACATCGTTGGCAATGAATCAAGTTCGATGTATTGATGTTTCTCCTCCGAACCATTTTATGCTCTTACTCGCACATTTCGATGGAATTGAAATTCGTTCACTACCTATATTTTCTACATAGGGTAATTTCACATTTACTGGGGCACCAGTAAAAGTCAGAAGTTGGAACGGAGTGATTTTCAGTCAGTAGTAGTAAATGATAAATAATATTTATTTTTGCAAATAGGTTACAATGTAACTCTTTTACACGTCAATCTCTTAAATAACTAGAAGAGACTGGCATTTCCTATCGGACTACTCTAAAAAGTAATTCCGAAACAAACTCAAAGGTTATAGTCAGACACTCACTCTTACCTCACCGAGGGCCAGAGGAGTCATTTGATAATTTCCCCTCTTCAAAAAAGGGTCATTTAAGATTAGCATAGAGTTAAACCGAAACAAAGTGCTAATCTATCATCATTCTTTACTAAATTATTTCACGGTTCACTCACGTAAATTAATGGAGAAAAGCTCAACTAGTTTCGAGTCACAGAGGGGCTCTTCATCATGAAGAGTCTGCGCACGCTGCTCACAATGAAGAGTGTCTCTGTGACGTTATGTGCTTTTGTGAATTGACCCTTAGTGCTCCTAACTTTCAGTGTTACAGTCGGGTAAACACATTTATTACTTGCGAAGCTATTTCGAATAATGCATCGAATTGGAGTAGAATTGGAATTGGATAGTATTGTATAAGCATCCACAGCTGTAATACCTTTAAAAAACATATCCATAGAGTTATTGGTCCCTGTTGATTTGTTTTTCACAACATTTTGATCCGTTTTTCCCAATACCCTATTCACCGACAGCCCTTAAACTCCTAACCCCCAAAAGGCGACAACGCACTTGTAACGCCTCTGGTGTTTTGGGTGTCCATAGGCGGCGGCGATTGCTTACCATCAGGTGATCCGTCTGCTCGTTTACCGGCTTATAGCATAAAAAAAAACATGTAAACTGACAAAAAGAATAAAATGTATTCCCTGACTCATTGACAACTAACCCCACCCTGATCCATGACTATTACTGTAACAATCTCACATAGGCAGACAAATAACAAACTATGCTTAACAAAGTTCTTAAAGGCATTATCCCACATACTTATCCGAACATAGAGAAATATCCATAGTAAATAAATACTTATATATGAGCTAAATAAAGAATAATTTACATTTTGCCTTAGCATATCTATTATGTCGATAACAGTCTGAAGATATTTGCATATAAATACACACAAAGGAGGTACAGAAATACTTAGCTTTCCATTACAAAGTCATTATATTTGTTTGTGTTCGTTACAGTTTGCGCTTATTATACAATTTTTACTATGACGTCCATACGCTAACATATCAAGCTAAACACAAAACTTTCAAACTGTAATAGATTTTGAACTTTATGCTAGAATAGAATAAAGTTGATAATTGAGTATAGGAGTGTAGTGTAGCATGATGTGCTGTTGTATTTTCATGTGTGTGGAAAATGGCGTTAGCAACAGAATTTGTTGTGTAGGGACGAAACAAGGTAATGGCTAATTATTGTAACTGAGTATGATGGATAAGTTTAATAATGGATATAGGAGACAGAAATTGAAAGCAAAATCACGTAGAAATATGAACGATGACTTATAGAATGGATATAAGGAATCATTTATTATGATGTAGGTATCGGTAAGATCGGGTTTCTTTGACCCTAGGGGGTAACCTTGACCCAAATTCTATAACCAATAGGAATCCAGAACAAAGCGTATATTAGTTTTTCATTGGTCTAAAACTTCCAAATTTTGAAGTCGGCAATAATGTAATTAATTTCTGTGTTACTATGTAATGACAAGTAACAAGTACCTAGAACAATACTGAAAACATGTACAAGTAGCGACACGAAACTCTAGCATTACATTTCATATTACGTAAGTATTCATTAATTATTTATTTCGTTATCCTCTCCACTTTTCGTAGCGCGTACCTACCAAACAACATTATATCGATCAATCGAGTTTGTCACTATTCTGGCTAATTATAGTATCATACAGAACACTAGTTACTGTCAGTAAAAACAATTGAATTAAAGTCGGACATTTCTAGATAAGTGTTTAGCTAGGTAACCTGAAAAATACTAACCTAAAAAGATTTATCCATTCAAATATGTATGAATCCACGAACATGCATACGCGCAAGTATAAAAAATAGTTTCTGTCTACATAACAAATGTGCTACAATATAGACGGCGTATCTATCATTGTTTGACTCCACGTTTTATATTAATACGAGTAAAACTACATTCATTTGTTTCCTTCCTTCGTCTTGAATATTTTGACTGGGCAACCAGCTGCCGCGCAACATGTAGCGGGTTCGCTTCCCGCACGGATATAAGTGTGATCCACAAATTGTTGTTTCGGATCTGGGTGTTATGTATATGTAAACTTGTATGTCTGTAAACATACCCACAACACAGGAGAAAATTCTAGTGTGGGGCAAAAATGTATTAAAAAGAACGAGAAAGAAAGAAAGAGAGAACTTTTAAGACGGGCAATTTAAAACTACTTGTATGCAGAATCTGGATAGTGTACCTAATATTTATTTAAACTTATTTACCATTTACTTCTAGAAATATTAAATAAATAAATAAATAAATAAATAAAATATTAGGCATTTTAAATGGTTATGTATGATACTCATTATTTACAAGTTCCATCCTTGAGTTATTTCTAAAGAACATTTGGTTTTTGGTCTACTATAACAAAGCGTCTACGTTATACGTGTACTACATATGTGACACCATTCCTATCCACTATCCTATTTTCAGTCCCAGATTTAGATTTTTTATGAGAATCGAGGTGAGGTGTAATAGTACCATCTACTATATTATAAAGAAAAAGTATTAGGTAAACTTTGACAAAAGTAGACGACTTATCGATCCTTTATTTTCATTTACTGATGATATACTTTTATACCAATGTGCCTTAATGCCAGAAACCACAAAAACTGGTTAACAATTCAAATCGAGCCTTGCAACTTCATTACCAAAGTTCAATTTTAGCTGCATTTGACAAATAAGAAGTATAAAGTGATACCCCAGAAACTAGAGTGAGTCTAGATAACCTCAGACCTAAACACAATACAAATCAGACCAACCAAAACGACTTAAAAGCAACATCAAACATTAACCGACTATCTACAACGGACACAGACGAAACGCAGACAATTTACATAACTAGAAAAGGTGTAGCAAAATAACAACAATCGAATTTCAGTCATAAATCTATCTAAGTTGGTGGCTATAAGACTTAAATTTGCGTGGTAATAAATGAAGTGGGGCAAAGACTCGGGACATCCGACATTGTAACAGCGACCTTGTAGGCCACGTGCTCGCTTCGTGTCAGCGCACCTGATTATAACATCGTGTGCTTTATATACTAAGTACGTAAATACTAATTATTTATTCGCGAACGCTGACTCAGTAAGTACGCGTGGAAAATATCTGCAAATTCTCAAAAGTATCAGATGCTTCCATTAACCGAACATGACAGTTTACAGCTGGATTACGGTCTTCTTTATATGTATAAGATGGGATGGCCGAAGACTATCTGGAGCTGCAGACTACCTAGCGGGTTACCGGGGCTCCGGCTCGTCAGGCAGTTGTAGGAACGGGGTGGTTTTTAGTCAGTAAGAGTCTGACACTCCCTTTCGCCTCACCCAAGGAGGGAGAAGTAATTGGATGATTTTCTCTTCTTAAGGAATGGATTCATTGATGATTTTCCCTCCTTAAAAAAAGGGTTGAAGACTGTAGTTTAAAAGCTTCAGGTCCAGCAGAGAGCGCTGATGGTCAGTCTCTGTTAATGTGTAGTTCCTTAGTCAGCTTTTAAGACACCCGCGAGTAGACTGTCTGATTTAGGTCTGGTGGCAGATGTATTTTATATTGTCGTCACTACATGGCCTCATATACGAATGCTGACTCAGAACAATACAGTGTACAGTGGAAAATTTTGCAAATTCTCAAGTGTGATCGTTTCATACTAGTATTGGAATGCGTGGGTTGTTCTAAAGTTGCTATCTGACTGAATACAGTATGTATGGAAAAATTGTTACTTCAGCTTTTTTGGGGTATGTAATCTTCTAACGATGAGTGGTTGAAATTGCCACAGCTGAGAACAAGGGCATGGGTTTTATTAAAGGATTTTTTGGTTTTGGGATTCCGCAAAAGCAAGCACGGAATTGTGAAATGTTGGCGCCTGATGAACAACCCTACTTCTTGTCAAATGATAAACTGAGAAATGTCCAAAATGTGGTGGCCTGGAGTTTTAAACATCATCTTCTCATGCATGAGAGGGTTCGCAACCTTCCAACGATAGGTACCAATGTGACGTTTTCCGAGTTATTTGAACTTTTTAAGATTATTTAGACAATTTCTAATTATAAGTTTGAAATCGCCAACCCACATTTATCAAGCGTGGTGATTAATGTTCAACCTTCTCCGTGTAAGAAGGAGACTTTGGCTAGCATTGGCCACTTATAGGCTGATGATGTGATGATAAACTGAGACATGATACAATTTTCATTTTAATCTTAAATTGTTTTTAATTTAGGGCCTGTTTTATCACGTCCAGATAAATTTGAATTAAGAACGCAATTTGTATGAACTATCTGTCCCTTAAGTTTCTCGGGTACTTTTATAGAGATGTTAAACCAGGCTTAGTTAGTAGGCCAGGTTTAGTTAGTAGATTGCTTGAGCAGGTAAATGATTGGACTTTGTTAATACCATCAAAGGGCATTGCCCTCCTTAGTTGATGAGCATAAAATAAGTTTTGCAGAAACTTACTTTGTTCATGTTAGTAAGTAGTATAAAATCCCGGAGCTGCGGACTATCTAGAGGATTACCGGATTTTGAAAAGCAGGAATAGATACGGGGTGGTTTTTAGTCAGTAAGTCTGAGACTCCCTCTTCTCCACCTCACCCAAGCTTTCCCGCCTTGAGTAAGGTGCTGGTGCCTTGGGTGTTTAGATGAGGGCCGATGACTTCTTATTGGATGATTTTCTCCTCTAAAAAAGTAGTACTAGTAGTTGGCCCCTAGTAAATATGAAATATCTAGAGAGCTTTGGTATTCTGTAATGGTCGTATTGTAATCTATTATTTGATAATTATAATTAGTATATTTTGAACTCTGTAATCTCTTCCTTATGAATGACATTTGACTCTAAATAAGGTGATAGTGACAATATTACATAACATAAATACAACAACAGGTTCGTTTTATACTGAGCACAAATTAAGTAATTAGGTACTTTGTATGATAAAGAAATTTAAATTAGCTTATTTACTGTAATAAACGTATTCTGCTCAAAGTAGGTCATGTCCTTCATTTCTATGATTAGCTGACGACTTCTTCTGGAGCTGCGGACTATCTAGCGGGTTTACCGGGGTTCCGGCTCGAAGGGCAGGAGTAGGAACGTGGTGGTTTTTAGTCAGTAAGAGTCTGACACTCCCTCTCGCCTCGCCCGAAGCAGGAGAAGAAATTTGATGTTTTTCCCCTTTAAAAAAAGCTGACGGTTTCTAAATTAATTAAGGCACTGAAAATAAAGAAGATTGATGCCCTTGGTGGTTTATCGTTGTTTTTGGACATAATTAAGTATCTTGAAGTGACTTAACTGTAATACTTTAACAGCCTAATCAAAGACATTTAATAATAATTACTTAAACTCTTCCTTAGTAACGATTTTGTTCCGAAAGCAATTGCTAAAGACTGGGTTAAGTAATCATTAAGTGACTCTGAGTACTGTGGTAATTCAGTTAAAGACTTGGAGAGTATCTGTAGAGAGTACCATCTTAGGTTGCACTGATTTAAGTTCATTACCCATCATTCATCGACACGTGTAAGTGTTTTTGCAACCTATCTAATAAAAAATCTAGCCACGTCCGCTAGGATTCGCAAGTGAATAGATCAATATCGGCGTAGCATCATAAAAAGTTTGCATTTAGTAATACAATGTTGTCACTCATATTATATCTACAACTACACGGTACAAAAGAGTTCGATTGTCAGATGAATGGACTGCAGAGCTTTAGTTATATGTACTTAAGGCCTCGTTCGCTGTGCACTTGATGACGATACACCAAGATACAAACAGATGGTCCTAATTTACAAGTTTCGCAAATCTTTCTTTTTTCAAATACTTGAGAAATCGTGGACTTATTTGAATAAGTATTTTGAAATTGGAATAGATATTATTATTAAATACACACACACAACGTCACGCCTTTTATCCCCGAAGGGGTAGGCAGAGGTGCACATTACGGCACGTAATGCCGCTATACAATGTACACCCACTTTTCACCATTTTGTGTTAAAGTCCCATGTAATAGGGGTGAGCCTATTGCCATATCCTGGACACAATTCCAGACTCCGTGCTACCACTGAGAAATTTTTCGAAAATCCGAAAAAAGCCCAGTAATACTTTGCCCGATCCGGGAATCGAACCCGAGACCCCTTGTTCGGCAGTCGCACTTGCGACCACTCGACCAACGAGGCAGTTATATTATTATTAAATATTTTGTTTTATTTTTATTTCTACTAATCTCTTTACAAGTTCGGCATTTTTTTTCAAAAGTTTGAAAAAACGTGAAATTATTTGAATTTATACATATAGGCACATATTTTAAAATTGGAATACTAATTATATATTGTTTTATTTTTACTTCTATAATCTCAATCCGGAACAAAAATAAGATCACCTATCTGTACTTAATTACTAAAATTCTTATTTTGAATAACAGTAAATATTTATTTGACCTTTATTGATAACTCTTATCTGTATTTGTCTATAAGTCAACAAGTTTATCGTGAAAATGATATTATCAAATAATGCTGAAACGACCAGTACCTAAACATACTTATTTCTTTTTTTTTTAGTTTTTTTTATGTCGAGCGTTTGACAAAGGGATTTGCTCTACTTATAGAATTATCTAGATTCCATTTTTAGCTCCACAAAAGAGGTTTATGAATGGAGCTTATTACTGACTATATGATCAAAGGGCCATCCCTTCTTTATCCTGTTTGCATATATTTTCGTCCCTTTTTTGTTAAGCATTTGGAGATTATCGTGAATGAGATAGTTAGGGAGAATAATTGGACAATATTTTTTCCCATTCGACATACCTACGCCGCAAAAATGTGAAGTTATTGGTATGTAGGTATAATTATTTTCTGGAGATTTAAGACTTTCTCTAATAAACTTAAAACTGGAAATAGGTTAGACTTCTTGACATATAGGTTCACGTTTTGTGTTCTATTTCAATGTAAGTAGATTAACAGAACAAAAGTTACATAAACGTGTCAGATTCGCGAAAGAGAACCGCAGAGGTGATCAATGTACCTCGACTCGGCTGTGCACGAAATAGAAAGCAACACTACTGGGTCAATGAACTCTGTGACCGTTCGGTACCCGCCATCTGCCTAGAATTTGCTGCTCTATGCTCTGAAGAATGCGTACTGGCCGTTTTGTTGGGCTATAAGTTGTTATAATAAATCTGGCCATCTACACTATAGAGACTTAAAAAAGAAAAACAAAAAAAAAATTCTTCGTTCTTTTTTTAAATGTAAATAGGGATGCTTATTTTAGACGCCATTTTTTTAATGATTGTGTAAAATATTTAAAAATATTATTTTATTTATTGTGTGTTCATTTAAGTTTCGAATGTACATCGTTTGAATGTAAAACTAAAAGTTTTTATTCTTATTTATTTACTATTTATCTGTAACAACTCAAAAACAAACAATAATATCTAACTTATGACATAAAACGTAATGATTTACGAGTTCTCCTTGAAACATCGCGAATTATTACCGAGATGTTTGTATAACAAACAAAATAGAAAGTCGCAAGGCCGAACGGATTTAACTCAGCCGCGATCTTGACTTGTGAAGACCGCTACTCGGAGTTAAGAAATAAAACAGAGACTACAGTTTACAATGAAATATTTATTGACCCGGCAAACTTCGTTCCGTCTCAAACATTTTTTTCTTACCTTTTAAATCTTCTTTGGAATTACACAGATGATTCAAGACCGAAATTAGCCAAATCAGTCCAGCCGTTTTCGAGTTTTAGCGAGACTAACGAAGAGCAATTGATTTTTATAGAGATAGATTACTTATTGTTTTAATTATTTTTGTAACCTAGTTTAAATTATAGACATAAATAAGTTCAAGGTCTAGGACCTAGTTATTTTGTTTAAAATACAAATTACAATTAGGGTGCGTTGGGGTAACATCGGACGGATTTTCGAATAGTTGCAAGGATGTTGCAAAAACTTTATTATCTCAATTTTGGTACACAGTAGATTAATGAAAAATAGTGGAAACGAATAATGATTAAACACAGTGTTATTTAAAATTTAATTTATTTATAAATACTCAATACTTTTTGCTTTGCAAGCCTATAAAATCAGGACAATTTTTTTTTGATGTGATGACGATTTGGCCATCATGGGGTAAGTTCGGACAACAATTTAAAATAGTTTCTAGTGCTAGGAGCACAAGGTGTACGAAAGGAACGTAGCCGATCTTTCCTGTACTTTAACATGAAATCACAAAAATTTACCTAATACAACAAATATAGATGTTCCAAATGATTCTATTTTTTTTCGTTTAATTTGTCCGATCTTACCCCGCATACCAAATTTCAAAGAAATTGAGTTTCTCAAAGTTTAGATTTATCCAGCATTTTTAAAGTGGCTGCATACGTGAGTTCTTTATTATTTATTTGCTGCATGGCTAATTCCAGCGCTTCTTTTGTCTGGCCCAAGGCGGGAGAAGTCATTGCATGATTATACCCTTCAAAAAAGTTTAGATTTTTTAAGATAACTGATTATGGTGGAATTATTACATTTTAGAGAAACAAACAAAATCAAATCAACAAATATTTACCAGAAACAAAGTCACCTACTAATATTAGGTAAAGGAAAATAATACATAATAATGAATTTTAACAACGATGAATATTTACTGAATTAATAAATTATTCAAATATAGGTAAGTCAATGACTTACATATGTATTTAAGTTAATGTTAAACATTATTTTATTTTATTTCGATAGGCAAAATGTAAAAAAGAAATAGGTAATTGTAGTATTATGTTGCATCAGACGCGCATTACCTTTACTAGGCCGGTAGAAGGCTATATTTCGTCCTACTATTACTGTATAACATATAAAGTTGCGTCATTCTGCACATGGCATATAAAAATAGTAACATTTGAGGTAAATAAACTCATATTGTGTCTAAATGGAGTTTACTAGCAAACAAAATATGTACATAAATTAAAATTGGTTCGTTTCCTTATTTCGTTGCTCTAGTGTTCGACTGACGATTTGAATACTACCAATTAAAAAAAAAACTATATTCATACATTTGCATAATTATGTTTAGTGTATGAAAATAAGTACGTAATGAATTTCTTTCCAAAAAAATAATAATAAGAGAAGAGAAAAAATATGATTAAAGAACTTTTAAAGTATTCCCTTACGAAGAATTACATAGTAGTATATCATTTATTTGTTTCAAACTAACTTCTGCCAAGGGTTTCGCCTACGGTCGCGTAGTAGGTATTAAAAGGCCTATTTGTTATTCTATGTAATATTCCAGTCCATAAATCTACCCCTGTTTCAAAGTTCATCCCAATCCCTTCAGCCGTCTTGACGTAATTGAGTAACAAACATGCACACAAATTCATAAACTGTCGCATTTATAATTTATAATATATTAATAATAGATCAGATTTAAAACATTGGAATTAAAAGCTGAATAGTGTTGTGTACCGATAATCGATACATAAGTATTTACCGAGACAATAAGCCATTTATATCGATGTAAACTCGATGGATTGTAAATATTGTACATTATGAGATAACTAGACACAAGCCAGTGCTATATTTAGTGCTAATAACTATTCATTGTGATGACGGAAACACCCTGACCTATCTTTATCTGACACGTCATTATGTAAATAGCTATCGTATTATCTTATGCATAAAGTTGTATTTACATTGGATAAAGGTTTGCAAACTGCTTCCATATTTAAAATTTTCTTAATGAAATAAAAAAAAAATCTAATGTTTTTAAATATTTTTTTTTTTTAGATAATAATAATCTAATATTTAGAGTTAAATAAAAATTATTATAAAGTATTTCCTATTTCCTCCTGTCGGCGTTGACGTAACATTGGCAAGATTCCAAGTTTGAAATAAAATTATTGTGTAGTGTAGGCTAACAATTCTCGGTGGACGTGTTGTATGACCGTTAAATAATTATGCAAGCGAGCCTGCGAGTTGCAAGTCGCCGGCGAATACGAATAGACGACCAAGCACCCGCGAACGAGGGCTCCGCCGCTAGTGATGGGCACTTCGAGGTCATTCATCGATCGATATCGATAGTTTTTAAAGTTATTTGCAGTAAGTTCTGATTTTTAGATTGATATTTTTATTTTTTGGGAAATAATTTAATACATTTGTTTAAAAATATTTTAGAATAATAATATCAATTTTTATAGAAGTTTTCACACATTGACAGCTTTATTATTTTATCTTTACAAATTAAATTGCGCTTTAATTTTTTGTCATTGAAACCAAAACTAAGTATTTAACAAAAAAAAAAAAAAATATGTCTATGAGTGTCCGATATTTCGGCACTGTTGCAAGCGCCATTATCACGGATGAACTCATAGACATAAATAAACATGGTAAATATCACGTCTCAAGTTCTAATGATAATGTGGTAGACATCCCTCCTAGTGAATATGGATGTCAGTTATGTTCTATGTTTGGTAATTAGTAGCAGATTAGTAACAGACAGAGTATGTAAAGCCGGCTAAAGGAGTCAGTGTTGATTCTAAAACCAGTTGGGTAAAGGCCAGGAGAAACGAAACTCTCTGTCATAAATCCTGGCTATCACCCAGAAGTTAGATGTATCAATCTAAAAATGCCATTGTAATTTATTTTTACAATGTGATAAGTTTTGTTTATGTTGTGATTAATTAATTCATGTCAATAAAACAATGGTATCAATATACGAGAGCTTTCAAGATTAGATATAACTTCGTTGTTGGTCGCGAGCCAGCAATCGCCATATTGTTTTGATATATCGCCGTCAACCGTACCACGCCGGTGCCAATTCAACTTAAGCTACGTATTCTAAATACTTTGGTGATTTGTCAAACGTTACTTTAAATATAACACTTGTTTTATTTTCGTTTTAAACAAAGATTATTTTTGACGACGGACTTATTCTCTTTTTTTTGTGATGTTATTTTAATATTCCGACGCCTTGTTTTAGTGTTAGTCATTGGATATATCTGTCGACGGTTATATGAAAATAACATCTGAATAACAGAACTCATTAGGTCTTTTTTAATTTTAGAATGTGATTTTTATTTGCAAATAAAGAAATAAATATGGTTAATTCATCACCATTAAAAATGAGGTTTTCGAAAATTATCTTAAGAATTTTATTCCGTTTATTAAGTAAAAAGTATCGATGTTATTAAATAAGCCATCACTAAACCTCCCATACGTTCAAGTTTCAATTGTCTGCAGTGGAAATTTCCACGTTAAAACATGTAACCTTCGAATGTACTCTTCTTACACGCCTCACTTCGTATATTTGCATCTCTATCGCACGGAATCGACGCAGGCGCTCTGACCTAACCGGTTTGGACTGCTCTAACTTATGGGTGCATGTATAAAGCTATCTCTTTCACTTCGGACAACTTATCGTTCTATTTTACGAATAGCTCTGTGCTATGTATACTTCTCAGTCGTCGGCCAAATGATTTTTGTTACCTGTCTTTCTCTAGAGCTTGAATGAAGCAAAATTTGTTTCTTGATGCAGAGCTACAGCTTCAAATCCAACAAAATACTATAGTTACTACGTCCACGTGCTCGAAAGGTTAACGACTGATACAACAGATAACATTGAAAATAAATAAACAATTATTGAGTCATTTATGCGTTAATGGGGAGTCAAGGGAGCGAGAAAAAGCGGGTTTCTGCGATATTTTGCACTTTTTTTTCTTTACTTGCTTGAAATTTTGTTCATGATTTGTATGAGTAGAGTTGTAGCATATAATCTGAAGTAGTTTGTATTTGGGTTGTTAGATTTTGTTGAAGTGTTCTCAGTAATTATTGGCGTTACTTGTAAAAGATTAATTACCTAATTGAATTGTATTTAATTTAATTACTAATGTAACATTAAATTGCATTACTTACGGGAAACAATTATTTTCTGTCTACAAAGTCTACATTAATCTTAGTATTCGATATTCAAAATGAAATACGAAATAAATTGCGATATTAAATGAACTAATAATAATTTCTTTCTTTATAATTTAAATATGGAACTCATATTTTAGGGAGCCGCATATTAATGATAAATAACTTAATAGGTAGGTACGAGTAGCGGTCTGCTTCGCGAGCCCAGAATGTTCTAAGCAATAGCAAGGCGATCGAATATTACGATTGAAGGCTGAAAATTAAGAACATTACCGCTCATGATCGGACGTTACTGGAATATTTGTATAAATATTTTCACATATGTTTATAAACGAAACGTCCTTAATGATAATTCATTTGGCCTCATTTTAACAAGCAAATAAATTAATTGCTATGAAATTAATATAGACACATTGTAAATAGTACTTAATCTAGTGTAACATAAGATGAAACATTACATAGATATGTAAAATCTTAATTTATTAAACAGTACATAGATTGAAACGCGAAATAAAAAGTAAAAGTAATCACTTGCGCCACACGGCTCATGCAAAACGGCGCGCTGTGGAATTTTCCATGCTTCGCACGATTGAAGAAATATTTTTTCTTACATGCTCAACTTAGGTACTAACGTACATATAACTAAATAGAGATTTTCTTATCAAAAGTCCATTGTTTATATTGACAACGCATTGCCAAAATGCTCGTGACATTGGCAGCGTCACAGGCGTCGTCGAGACGAGTCCGTTTTAAAATTACTTTGCTCCGGAATCCGACATCGATGTTCCCGTATCCGTAATATATTGCGAGCAAAATGTAGCTAATATTTATAAATATTTATATACAAACATTGAACGTATCTAAGGTAAATTTCAACGAAATACTGACTTGAATTATGGATGAGTTTTGGAAACTTTAGTTCTTGGTACATATAAGTAAAATTATGGCTTCATTGAAGGTGTTATTAGAGGTGAATCAAAAATAACTATCCAGTTTAAAATGTAATATAGCATATTGTAATTAAATAATAGGAACATATTGTAATTAAATATATTGCAGCTCGTAAATAAACGGAGTGACGAAAGTGCTCGTACATGCGGTAACTTCGTAATTTGGCACAGGATTTGTTTATCCCGAATCCCGCCCGTGAATATATTCGTGTAGGTTGCTAGAGTTCATTGCTAGACATCCGGCTACGAAATAATACTATAATAGGCAACATCATGTATATTGTGAAAATTGTTAGGATTTCTTTATGTCTCTACCAACTCTACGTCGCTCGTTATTCTACTGATAACGGCTGGTTTATGAAACATTCGATCAGGTAATAATAAAACTATTTTACTGATTGATTATAATCTAAGCAATCAATAGTTAGATACAGTTTAATTAAATTAGGTGCTTACATAGTTTAATAAGACTTGCAAAACTTAGAAAAATATTTGGAAATGCAATGAGTAAAGATATGAAAATCTTCAAAGAATATCAGTTTGTTTTAATGGAACCTTACGTGGATAGATAAAAGATCTATGTGTCATGTAAGTACCGTTACATTAGATGGACATTAACTAACTCAAGTACACACGGCTTAATCACCCAGCATAGCTACCTAAGGCGTTTTGTTATCATAAAATCTAGTTATAAGACATAAGTTACTTTTGTTCAAAATTAAATACTTATTTCAATTTTATAATTATGAATAATTAGGTAATATTTAAACCATTATTTACAAACTCTAACATTTCATGGTAGCAGAGCCATCTAGCGACTACTAGCGGAATGAGACGTTAAAAACTGTGCTATGCTACTCGACAACAGATGGCTCTGTAATTGGTTAGTAATTTTTGTAGTGATAGTTAGGTATGCATTACATAGATGGCGTTGGTTTGCGAATCTTCTAAAAAATAATAAACTAATCATCAAATTATGAATCACTCCGACCATAGTGTAATCTAAGCCAAATCTAAGTAATTATGATAACGATAAATAATCAATGTGTTCTTTATGCTTTAGATTGAGAAATATGACTCATATTACATAGTTAATTTTTCTAATTATTCTATCATGCTATTTAATTCACATAGGTATAGCAGAGGTGTACAAATCATACAATGTAGATAAGTAGTGTTACTATTTTTACCATGTATGTAGAAAGACTTAAAACCTCTTTTTTCACAGAAATATCTGCATTTTTATAGGAAAACACATAAATCACAAAAACGATTACAGAATTCACAAAGTCAAAGTCAAATTATTTACTCCAATAATACCATTATACTTAAGCACTTTCGCAACGTCAACAAAGAAAGAAATAAACAATAGTCTATCAGTCAGTCCGTCTTTGAAGTAAGGTGCTCACAACTGTATTTATTTTTCTCAAATATTTATCTATAGGTATGCAAGAACATTGTGTCAACATTAAAGTGTGGGAACAGCTTAAGTTAACTCACACGTGGCAACCCCCGTGATCGGTATCAATTACATCCCCATTACAATTATGTTGTACGTCTGTCCGTTGATTTCCCCTGACAACGATTAGACCATCAATCTAATGAGCACGTGACTTGTCACCACCTACTTACGTATTGTTCGATTATGTCTACGAGTCGACGGATAGCGCAGTGGTCGTCTGGATTAGGTATGTCTCTTTTTTCTTTTTTTTGCCCCATATTAGGATTTTCTCCTGTGTCGTGTGTCGTTTACAAACATACAAGTTGTGTGATCCACAAATTATTGTTCCGGGTCTGGGTGTGAAGTGTTCCCGTGCGGGAATCGAACTCGCGACACGTTGCGCGGCAGCCAGTTACTCAGCCATTGCACCAACTGTGTAGTTAAAGGCGTTTCGTGTGTTCACGAAATAATTTTGTGTAATCATAAATTATTGTTTTGAAACTGGGTGTTGTTTACATAATCCTTTAATTGCTAACAGAAAATTGTTGAAAGCTTATCTTCGAAATCTAACGCCGTTACGATTAAAATTAACATTAAATGCTCCTAAAGCCCCAGTACATTTTCTTTTGGCTTAACTTACCTACTTTTGCTATAAAAAGGTAATAATTATTCGTGTATCATTAAAAAAATATTTTCTTCAGGTAGAATCAATAATATGAATTACGTGTATATTAAAGAAAAAATGTAGTGCATAGGTTTTGAAGAGTGAGGTAAGTTAACACCTCTTGATACGTTGTCGTTTCACGATTAGACACAAACACGTTTTACAAAAAGACGTAACGTAGTGTGTAACGTATAAAATATAAAATCAACTAAACTTCACTTAGAAATCTGAATATACAGCTTTGAGATCGTCCAATGAGAAACATGCCCCAATACTCTGTCCCGCATATTATTGGCTTATTACGAATGCATGGGAACGCCGGGGCCCGTGGAAGCAGCTGCGGCGTAAATTGAGGGACGCTTGGAATCCCCTGAGACTAGGGAAGCATCAGATAAACCATCTGCACCTGTATCTATACCTACTCGTTTAGTTTTATTGCCGTCTTTAAGATAATGATTGAAATGTGCCAATTGGTATTGCTTCTCCGCTCGAGAAGAGGCCTTTGTTCAGCAGTGGCAGCACAAATTATAAAAATAAGCTACCTTAAAAATATTAATGGGATGAAAATCAAATGCATTAATTACGTGTACCAAAGTCAGTTAAAATTATGCGTAGATAAGACTACATATTTATGTTAAAACTTAAACAGTTATTGTGTGATTAAATACTGTGATCAATTGAAGACTTTAAAGAAATAGGTAAGTGTGAAAGCTGCGGTAACAGCGGAGAACCCTAAGAGCGGCAAAACATGAGCTATACCATCTGCACCTGTATACCTACTTATTAATTTTTATTACCATCTTTAAGATAATAGTAGAACAACTTCTACATTGTTGCTATCAATGACACTATAATCTCAACACCTGCGTTAATTTCTGATAACTTATCGATTACTTAGCATAGATTAGAACAGCTAGATTAATTCACACAGCCGATTTTTTTTTCATTTATATCGCCATACTTGGCGATGACAGTCCTGTGTGTTTTATAGCAGCAATGCTTCTTTAAATTAGTGTGTACAAACCAAGTGAAACAGTCAAAATGCAGTTGTTCAAAGCATTTTTGTGTTTTTTGACTCTCTGGTGTTGTGTTAATGCAAAATGTGTGATGCGAGGTGAATGTGTTGGTACAGATGGAAAAATAAAACCATGCTTCGCAGACACCGAAGCATTATCAATAATTACTGGTGTAGATGACGAAGATGTTGAAAATGTGATAACGACATTTGCAAGAATTTGCCCGTCATTTGTAATCGATGATGAAGGAAACAGACTACCAGACGATGAGATTTTTACATGTTGCTCATCAGACCAAGTGTTCAGTATGGCAGAAAGTTTAACACTCGCTGAGAGTATTCTCGGTCGGTGTCCCACATGTTTCAGAAATTTTGCAAGGCAAATTTGCGAAATGAACTGTGCAGCCGACCAATCACGTTTCGTGGATGTAAAGTACCAGCCGGATGCAGATGGCAACTTATACGTCAATGAAATAGACTACAGACTTCATGAAGACTTTATGTTGGGAGCCCATTCGTCCTGCGCTGATGTCGTAGTGCCGCAGACAGGCACAAATGCTTTAAACATGATGTGCGGTAGTGCAGTAAATTGCACAGCAGAAGCTTGGTTTTCATTCACTGGAGATACTCAAGCTAATCCTATAACACCGGTACAAGTCAATTTCCATATGACGTCTGATAAAGAAACTTCAATGCACAAAGAAATCTTACCTTGTGATGAAACTTACGAAGGCGATCTACCGTGCAGTTGTATGGACTGCGTACGTACATGTCCAGACAGTAAACCTTACGTTCCGGATATATGCAGTGTTTTTACACTTAGTTGTGTTGGATTTTCAATCGGAATAGTTTTCTTTGTTATCACTGTGTTGATATTTATTTTGATAACCTATTTGCAACTTAGAAAGCAGAATAGAGAGCATCCAGCTAAAGAAAGTACGTCTGGGCCGAATATGATGACCAAAATGTTTCAAAAACTATTTGCAAAAATTGGAGGGATGTCCGCGAGCAATCCTGTTTTAATAATAATGATTACAACTTGGGTAGTGTTTGGAATGATATTTGGTGTACTGAATCTGAATTTGACTTCAAATCCAATAGAACTTTGGTCGGCACCAGATTCCCGAAGTCGTCAGGAATTGAATTTTTTCAACGAAAGATTTGGTCCATTTTATCGCACAGCGCAAGTTTTCTTAACTTTCCATGCAGATCCCTTCAATATTACTACTGAGGATGGTGTGCAGTGGTACGGCCCTGCATTTCACTTAGAATCAATAAAAGAATTAGTTGAACTTGAAAAACAAATAATGGCCATAGACATTGATGGACTTACTTTAGCTGACGTATGTTATGCTCCACTTCGAGGACGAGATGCTCCTAAAGATATTAATCTCTGTGTGTATATGTCTGCAACCTCTTATTTAAGTAACACAGATTCAATTAATAATGCTACTTATCTTAGCGAGATTCAGAATTGTATAAACAATCACTACGGGTTTGGTTGTTTAGCTGATTGGGGTGGTGGAGCTGATCCTGATTTAGCTTTTGGGGGTTTCGAACGTGGTGATATTTTGAGTGCCAATACTCTTCTTCTTAATTTCCCGATAACGAACCATCTTTTGAGTGAAGATCTAGAACCAGTGTTAAAATGGGAGCAAAAGTTTTTAGACATTTTACATGAATACAAAAGTAATGTTGCTCCGGAGTTTGTTTCTGTGGCTTATTCAGCAGAGAGATCAATAGAAGATGAGATTCAACGAGTTTCAGTAGCGGAAGCTATACCAATTACCATAAGTTATATTCTCATGTTTATTTACGTGACAATATCTTTAGGAAATGTAAGATCTTGTAAAACTCGGTGTATCGACAGCAAGGTAATGGTGGCCATGGGTAGTATCGTTACTGTTGTCGTAGCAATTGTGTGTGCGATGGGTGTCATGGGTTATGCTGAGATAACATTAACACTGCTAGCGATTAATGTAATCCCATTCTTCATATTATCTATTGGAATTGATAATGTCTTTCTTATGGTAAATACACTTCATGATATACAAAGTAACTTAAAATCATTTGACGATTACAAGGAAGACTGGAGTTTTGAAAAAAGGAGAAGGTATGTCTTTGAAAAAATGTTAGAAAGCGTCGGTCCTTCAATGTTTGTGTCATCAGTTACACAAATTACTTGTTTTGCTATCGGCAGTCTAGCTAACTTCCCTGCTGTGGTGACTTTTGCTATATTTGCAACATTTTCTTTAGGATTTCTATTTGTTTTTCAAATAACAACTATCGTAGCATTACTTTCTCTGGACTATAAAAGAGCTTGTCAAAATAGGTTTGACATATTCTGTTGTATTCAGAAAAAAATATTGGATGACGAAAATCCTTTGCATTCTGACACTCCTTATAAAGGCGTAACCCAAAGACTGATGGTGCCTTATTCTAAATTTATACTTGACTGGCGCGTTAAAATTGTAGTAGCTATTTTATTTATGGCTTTGGTTTCTGTCAATGTGATGTTTGTTCCGGAAATTGAAGTAGGTTTAGATCAAGAAATGGCGCTTCCCTCTGACTCATACGTGTACCACTACTTGCAAGCTGTTGCTAACTACATTCGGATGGGACCACCAGTGTACTTTGTTGTTAAAGGCGGTTTGGATTACACTAATCATAGTCATCAAAACGTTATTTGTGGAGGGCAATTATGCCACAAAGATTCTCTGAACATGCAAATATTCTTAGCCACCCTACATAGTGATATTACATATATTTCAAAACCTTCAAATTCGTGGTTAGACGATTTTATTGATTGGTCCGGTTTATATGGAGTTTGCTGTCAATATAATACCACGAACCAAGCATTCTGTGCCAGTGGTGATAATTCTCTGGATTGCGCACACTGCAGTATTCCACGGTCTGAATACGGCAATGGTCGGTTGAGGCCCGAAGCAGAGGCATTCGAGAAATATATTCCTTTCTTCTTGGAAGATCCACCCACAGAGATCTGCAATAAAGCTGGTTTAGCTAGTTACTCAGCAGCAGTCAACTATCTCCTTGATTCGGAAGGTCGGGCAACTGTACATGATACGAATTTTATGGCTTATCACTCACCTTTAAGTACTTCGACAGATTATATTACTGCTGTTGAAAATGGCTATAGGGTCAGTGACGAGATAATGGCTGCCATCAAAGAGCATACAGGTCTCGATATAGAGGTGTTCCCATATTCTATTTTCTATGTTTTCTATGAACAATATTTAACAATGTGGGCTGATACATTTGTGGCCATCGGGTATTGCCTTCTGGGTGCTTTGTTTTTCAATCTTGTAGCTTCTGGTTTCAACATTTTAACAACGTTCGCTGTCATTTTTAATGTGATTTTGGTGATTGTAAATATGATGGGAATCATGTACATCTGGAATATACCTCTGAATGCTGTGTCTTGTGTTAATTTGATTGTGTCTATCGGTATTGCCGTAGAGTTTTGTAGTCACATTTCTTACGCTTATTCTACGAGTCAACGTCAGGGTGACGAAAAAATAGCTGAAGCCATTCAGAAAGTAGGAGCCACAATAATTACTGGAATTACGTTTACTAACATTCCTATAATAGTGTTGGCGTTTTCGTATACTGAGATTATTGAAGTGTTCTTCTTTAGGATGTTCGTAAGCTTAGTTGTCCTTGGTTTCTTACACGGAATGATATTCTTCCCAGTACTATTGAGTTACTTGGACGGTTTAAGAAGGTAAAGACATATATGTTGAAAAATAAACTAGATCTTGTAATGCCAATGTAATTTAATAATAAAATAGTACCATACAAGACAATACCTCAGATGTACATATATAATAACTGATAGAATGTGTATCTCAGTTATCAATGACATGGATGATTGTAATTTTAACTTATGACTAGAAAGTTAAGTTGTAAATAAATAGTATTAACATTTCTTAATTACGATTTTTTATTTTACTACCTGATATTTACACAAACACTGTGAATAGAAAATAATGACTAGAATGTGTTTAACGATATAACATACAATGAGTCATAGATGGAGAAGTAAGCTTTACATTGCTTTATTAGGGAGCCCTACTTAGTACACATTTACTAAAATAAAGCAGTAAATGAAGTCATCATCACGCCGTTTATTCTTTTCAGAAGCAGGTTTACACATTTAAATGATGCAACCACTCTTCACCAGTAATGTTACTAGTTCAGACATAGCCTTGTGTCCGGCCACAATGGCACCCAGGACTAAATAAATTAACGATATCTAACAAATTACCTGATTAGGTTTCCCTATCAGTTTTATGAGTTACGCATCCAACACGTGATTGAGATAAGCGATATAACATATAGCGAGTCGGAGAATTTCGATTTTTGATAGCTTTTTGTCTGGTGGTAAGGTGGGTAGTAGTCTTCTTAGGGCGCCAAATGCTGCATTGAATGCTTCAACGCGGATTCTTTCTCTTGTGGCGTGGGCAGTTCTGTACTTTAAGGTAGCCCGGCGTCGTCTGCGGCGTTCTTCTCTTGAAAGACCAGCACAAGGGGACCCTGCACTGCTTGATAGGTAAGCTTCCTCCGAGAGTGCGCACGGCTCCAATGTTCTGTCCCTAAGGAGAAGGATACATGGTCAGTTGGCAAAGAATTGTTAAAGAAACATCCTATTTTTCATAATTATGTGTATAAAGCTCATTATTGATAGCGAATTATAAGTTATCTAGTAATTTGGCGATAGTTATGCCAAGTAGTTTTTATCAAACGAAGAGCAATATGGTAGGTTAGAACGATGACAAATCACATTTGAATTCATTTCCAACAATAGCAATATTTATTTAAGTTAATTAGAACTTTTGTGAGACATACTTGTTACATCATGAATATGAATCTCTAGCATTTTTAAAGGGGGGATAATCATACATTGACTTCTTTCACCTTTTGCGAGGCGAGAGTGAGTGTCAGACTCTTACTAACTAAAAACCACCCCGTCCCTACTCCTGGTTTTCAAGCCTGAGCCCCGGTAAGTATGGCTTGAAACTAGTCGAGTTACGTGAATAAGCCGATGATGATTACCAAATAAAATTCTAGAATTGTACCTATATACTGGAATAATGTGTATCTACATGTCATAATCAATAAACATAATGTTACTCAACCTTATTCTGATAATTATGAAAGTCTCGGTGATTCTGTTCATGCGTAGTATTTGTATACCTATATGTATTTGTAAGTTCTGAATCACTGAATGAATTCAATTGATAAATGTTACTCATATACTGAATGAACATTATTGTTTTAAAATGGAGGTAGATATTGACGTCGAGATTCATTATTTCAGTAGCTAGTGTATTAGGCAATCTTTATTTTAACGTATTTTTTAACTACCGTGAGATATAGGTATTGGTGCAAGTGTTAGTTGCAGACTACCTAGCGGGTTTACTGGAGCTCTAGTTAGAAAAGCAGGAGTAGGAACGGTGTGGTTTTAGTCAGTAAAAGTCTGACACTCCCTCTCGCCTCACCTAAGGCGGGAGAAGTCATAGGAATTTCCACCCTCAAAAAAAGTGTTCAAAGAGGTTACTCGACTAATTCAGAACTACGCACGGAACTCATAATAAGGAACTGTATGCGTAATACTGGTCTGTGTCGGTCGGTTGTAAGTTGTTTAAATAAGTTACCACTATTTTGTCTAAAATGACACCATGCTTCCAAAACAAAGGGTGTAGTTACTAGAAGATTTAGATTTTTCGTATTCATTCAGCAATTTGTCACGCCTTTTATCCTCGAAGGGGTAAGCAGAGGTGCACATTACGGCAAGTAATGCCACTGTACAATGTACACCCACTATTTACTATTTGTGTTATAAGTCCCATGTAATGGGGGTGAGATTTAGCTATATGATAGATACGTATTGTAATAAAAGTTTTAAATTTTATTTTATCGTTAGTCCGGTTATATCTATTAGTCACCTAGAATATTAGCATTCATTACTTAGATATCGTCATATCGAATACTATCTATATCTATGTATCCATCTATCTATACAGGTACTTAAGTATGTCTTATTATTTTGAGGTTGTAATAAAATATTTTTTAGGACAAATTAAATTTAGGTTGTCCCTGAAGGCGACGTACAAATGGCATCAGGTGATAAGTAAGGTTCCTATAGTTTAAGAAAAATATAGAAAAAAACATTATAAGTCATACACTTTTTAGATACACATTAAAGTGCCTTATATGCTATTCATGAAAAAGCCTAAAAAGCTTGCCTTTAATAAGTGTAGATTGATAGACTGTTAGATCTATAGATTATTTTTTCTATTATTCTGATAACTGTTGTACATTAAAGGAACTCGAAGTTTCCTAAAATAAGGAGTATTAGACACATCTTTATACAATGTGACTTTCATCAATGCAATAAAATATTAATTTAGTTCAATATGTTTTACCTCTTTCTCGGAGCCAAGTTTTCTCTTCCTGTGATGGGGAGCAGTGCTTCCCGCGGTTCTGAGAGCAAGCAAGACAAGGACCCGTCCTCCATGCCACTGGCTTCCAACCAACTCTTCATGGTTATACTGGAAATAAACGCATTCATAAAGTTCCTATATTAGAAACAGCTGAAGAAAATTGTTATGCCATCCTAATTAATTGGAGATATCCTAAAAAACTGCCTCGTTGGTTGAGTGTTCGCAAGTGTGACTGCTGGGTAAGGATCGGGGAAAGTTACTGGACTTTATTTGGTTTTTTGAAAATATCTTAGTAGTAGCATGGAGTCTGGAATTGTGTCCAGTATATGACAATAGGCTCACTCGGGACTTATAACACAAATGGGGAAGAGGCAGTGGCATTATGTGTAATGTGTGTCCTACCTTCGGGGATAAAAAGGCGTGACGATACGGTATCCTAAAAAAAATGACCAATAGCAATTAACTCTTAATGAAAAACATACATATTTAGGAATCGTAGTAGGTAGGTCCTCCATGGGACAAATATGTCAGTTACGTAAATAAAAAAGCATTAGAAAGTACTTTTGTTTAACCAACCAAAAATATATAAAAGCACTATAGGAACCCAAAGATATCGCAACCAATAATTATAATCAGTCAAGTGTTATAGAACTTTAATACAAGAGCCAGAACAGCAACAAATAGAGGCGTCCGCACCCGCCAAACGAATCGATTCGATACGGTTAGAGGGCATGATTCGATTACCAAAGGGTTGGGGCGATATAAAGAGAATAAATACGGATTTATTATTCCCTAAAGAGCTCGCTTAGCTGTAGGTGTGAACGCGTGTTGTAATATTTATCTCGATTCTCGATTCTCGAGCACTACCCTTGCGGCTAGTCAATTCGATTTGATGGGAAATCAAAACACACGTGTTGTTTCTACAAGGGTTGCTTGTACTTGTAACTATTTGCAATAAAATAAAATAATATGATGGTATTGTAGACGCTTTTGTGTAACTGGTGATATGTGAAGGAGTTACCTTTGTCAATTAACTGGATAAAACTAACTAATAACAATTTACGAACAAGAACTAATTAGCAGATTCGTATTGATTCTGACTGGCGCTAATATTAATTTCCCTAGGTAGTTGTAGAATTTGAGTAATAGAATTGTAGTAGTAGAATTTTCTATAGGTAAGTACTCAGTAGTATTCACAGATGGGACCCAGTAGGGCTGAGGCCTGATCCGGCGGATAGCGGATTTACCGGGGCTCCGGCTCGTAAAGCAGGAGTAGGAGAACAGGGTAGTTTTTAGTCAATAAGAGTCTATCTCTCACATCGCCTAAGGCGGAAGAAGTAATTGGATGATTATCCCCCTCAAAAAAATTAGAAATCTTGATCTCAAGATTTCTAATTTTTTTAGAAATCTTGAGATCAAGATCTGTTAAGAATGGTAAGTCATCATTCATAAACTAAATATAGCAAAAGGTATAGGTCTTGCGGCTTACCGAAATAATTGTCATAATTGTTGCCTATAGAATATTTCGGATTTCATATTTAGGTATATTCACTAAGTATAAACGTTGAGACTAATTAATTAAATTAAATTATGTGTGGTAGAAAAAGTTAAAGTTTGCCTGTTATAAGTAAGCTCAATTATAAGACTCAATTATTTACTTTGTATTTTTTTTTTTTTTATTAGTATAAGCCAGTAAATGAACAGACGGATCATCTGATGGTAAGTAATCACCGCCGCCCATGGACAAACAAAACACCAAATGCGTCAGTCGTACGTCGGTTTTCTTTGAGGCCGTGGTATCATTCCGGTCGAGCCGGCCCATTCGTTCCGAAGCATGACTCTCCCACACTTGAAATTAGTTTCATGTATATTTCTTTATTTACAGAACATGCTCATATAGTAATTATAATCAGTTGGATTAGAAATGGTCTGTCGTTAAGTAGACATATACATTTAGGTAGGTAAGTTATCTGTCTCTATCGCATCAATTTATTGTACACCTGGTTAACTATCTTCTTTAATCACGTTTAATGAAAATGAAGTGCCTAGCAGTCAGGATGACGTCAGAGAGTTGGTAAAAGTCATCTTATCTCTTCAGGTGGTAAGGATTATGTACTTTACTTATAAATAAATACAAGGCAAGTGGTGAAAATCAGTCTCAGTCTGCTATCGATTATTACGAAAAATGACAGTGCATTTTTGTTTTTTTTTTTAAGGGCGGAAAGTCATCTCCGAAAGTTATCACTTCTCCCGTGTTGAGCGAAAGGTAGTTTCAAGCTCTTACTAACTAAAAACCACCCTGTTCGTAGACGTTCCTACTCCTGTTTTTCAGCCGCTAGGTAGTCCGCTGCTCCGGAGGCTGCTTTGCTAGCTCAGATTTTATTTTTATATATAAATCGATTTACTGATAAAATGTTTTAGTAAGAATAAATTTTCTGTCATTAAATCTTAGATTCTCCTCAAGAAATAAATCGATTCCACTATAATAATATACTGGGAGCGCGGAATCAAATCTTCGTGAAAAGGACGGGAGGCATTTTTCTCTCTTAGACCATCAGGAGGAGCGTTGTAAGCTTGTAGTTTGGTTGCTACTATTTAAAAAAGGAATATTTATTTATTTATTTTCATACTTATACTAGCTGACCCGGCAACGTTGTTTAGCCTTATAAACTATTTTTATAAAATAGATAGTAGCCGATTCTCAGATCTACGCATAGAATACGCATATCAAAATTGGTAAAAATCGGTAGGTAAAGCCGTTTCGGAGGAGCACGGTAACTAACATTGAGACATGGAAAATTTATACATTAGATTATCATTATAATATGTTATACCTAATGCGATAGAGAAACTACTGCTAGTTGCAACCTTGCAGCACAAGTTTCGAGGTTTGTAAAATGTCGGCACCTTGTAGGTTCTTAGGTAATAGATATACTTGAGATAATAACTGTAGGTACTTCATTACATAGTATAAAACAAAGTAGCTTATTCTGTCTCTATGTCCCTTTGTATGTGTAAATCTTTAAAATAACGCAACGGATTTTGATGCGGTTTTTGTAATAGATAGAGTGATTCAAGGGAAAGGTTTATACATATGCATAATACATGCATAAAATACTACCATTGGACCTATGCGAAATTGGGACGGGTCGCTAGTCTGCAATAAATATATTAAATTATTTAAATAAAATGAATTACTTACGTTTTCTTTACTGGATATAATAATCCTTTAACACATTGTTGATATATTTTGCAGAACGACTTAAATCATCAATCCGAATTTTGTATCTCAAAAACACTAAAAATAGATTTAAAAAAATTAAGAAATCTATAAAACGTTTATGAGGGTCACTTCACGGTATCTCTCTCAGATTCACACTAGTCGAGAGGACAGCATCCCTCTCCTTTTATCCTCTCAAAGAGGGGCTGGACCAACCCTCTCGTTGAGGGCGGTAACCAATGTAATATTTAGACTGGAATACAAATCATATTTTTTGGATTAAGTAGTGTTACAATATTATACGATGTTATTTTTTTACTTTATTTTAAGTTTAATTCATTTATTTAATTTTTATACATATACAAACTAGCTTCTGGTAGAAGCTAGCGGATTCGCCCGCATTACCGTGGAATAAAAAGTTTTCTATGTGTTATTCCAGACTATAATTTAGCCCAGTTCCAAAATTCATCCCGATCCCTTTAGCCGTTTTGACGTGATTGAGTTACAAACATACAGACAAACACATAAAGTCAATCTTACCTATATTTAGTAGAAAGCAATATCTCACTAGTTCAGTGGTTGCAAGTGCAACAGCTTAGAAAGTCTTCCCAATAGATTCCTGAAAAATTTCTCATTCATGGTACAGGGTGACAAGTCAGCTTGTTTGCCACCAACTTCATAAAAAATATTAGTATGATGCGATTATACCTAATCCAATCTCTGAACTATTAGGTACACAATATGTACAAATATCTAAACCAGGATTTGCAAACGAATAGTATTTATGAATAATAGTAAAACAAATAAAGTTTCATTGAAATCGAATAATGTTCTATAAATTCCATTCACACAAATAATAAACTTATGTTTCCATTTTGTTATCAAAATTATACTGACCGATTAGGTGATTAAAATGCTTGTCCAAGGTGAAATTGTATTAATTACTAAATAATTGCGACATTGTATTTAAGTAGGTATGTTGGCTTAGTATTTCAATTAAGTACCTAGAAGATATTATTTATTATTACGTACCAGATTATTTCAGGAGTAAGGTTACGTTTTTCTAGTGTACGAGTATGCATGTAAATCTGATTCGACCGCCTATAACTTCGTTGTGGAGAAAACAAGAAGTCTGAATTTTCAAATTATTTCAGAAGGTTATTAGTTAAAAGGTTATTGGTCCCTGAAGTAGAAACTAAATAATATAACCGAATTGGATACAACATACCTATTACATGGATCTCAAAACTTTTTACGTTAGAAAAACTGATGATGTTTTTGCTGGTATATAATTTACATCCTGAATTGAATGCCTTAATAGCAAGAAAACATTAAAAATTTACCTAACAAAATGATATTAGCCGAGCCATTTAAGACACTATACTATTGAGAAACATTTATTTTTATTTTAAGTACTTAAGCTCACATTTGTTTTGAATATAAAAAACCTAAGCTCTTTTTTTAATAGAAAATCTAATACTGCAGACAGATCCACACTAATGCTTTCGCTGTACCATCATCTGCGACTCCGCCCAGTGTAGGGATGCGCCAATCCCGGCCGACTCCGCCTATTGATCCCGGCCATCCCGGGACACAGGTGTTCCCGGGTAATTGACGACGTAAAATATATTGTAGCCAAAAACATTTCGATGTTCGAAATACTGTAGTAGATGTACTTATGTTTGAAGAAACTTAAAAAAATAAAGGAATTTGAGGATTTTCTTCAATACTCTAAAACTGGAGTAAAAAGGAAATTTATTATGGTCAATTAAGTTATGTTCCCTGACCTTCATACTTTATGGAACTCTTTCTGACTGATAGAATTCAGTGTCGAATGCGAGACTCGGAGAATTACAACATCTCTTATTGATGTCGCCTCATCGTGATCACAAACGAACCCCAATCCTGAGTTATGGCTAAGAAACATTTTAAATTATGATAGCAATATCGATCTTAATTAGCACTTTTTTCTAAGGGGAAATATCATCCAATTTCGACATCAGCCCTGCGCCCCATCTATGGTGGTCTTGATCGGGTTCTAGTCGGGCGAACTACGCCTTGCCGTCTGTAGACCCGCACTTACTATGGCCGGACATCTATCGGCCCAGAAATTAGCAGCATACAGGTACTAAATTAAATTAAGAAATTCCGGAAATTAATTAACAGAGGTATTTTTCGTCACTATCCGAATAAAATAACCAGTAGGTACCAGGTGCGTTTAAATATCAGTTGGTAGATTAGACACCTGAAAGGTAAAGTAAATAATTCATTTAATATCTAATGTATTGGGAATCATCATTATCACCGTGCCCGTGATATGAATGTGCCGGATGCAACAGACAGATGCGTAAAAATAAGAAAATAAATAATAAATTACAACATAAGTAGAATACCCATAGTGTGTGATCGGGCCCAGTAGGGCTTTTGCCTGATCCGGAACTGCGGACTACCAAGTACCAAGCGGGTTACCAGGACTACGTTTCGAAATGTTGGAGTTGGAATAGGATGGTTTTTAGTCAGTAAGAGTCTGACACTCACTCTCGCCTCGCCCAAGGCAGGTATACTTTCCTATAGGTATGTATATTAAGATTGTTATCTTTACGTTTAATTTCTTTAATACTGGCACCTTAAGTAATTAATAACCATATAAAAACCATTGACAAAGATAACCCACCATCTGATTTTACATGATTCATTGAAAGTTTTCGTCAACAAATGTTTTTATACTTAAGGCGCTGTGCATAGTCAAAATAGGATTGATTTAACCGTGTTTTTGCCAAATGTTTACATGTTAGAGCAACAAAAAAAATATATGTTAATCTTGATCATTTTTATAAATGGACCACCTTCTTCAAAACACGTTTTCTATAAATTTTCTCGATAGAAAAAAATCATAAACTAACCATTTAAATTGAAATTCTAGCCATTGTAACTATATTATTTATGAACATATCTTAATAAAATTAATAACAGTGACGTAATTTAAAATAATAAAAGGATCTGCCGCATTTATTTATCGATTGAAATGAGATATTTGTAAGGATTAATATAATTCATGATAAATAACTCAGAACGAATCGAACAAAATGTCGTCCGATCATGACATCTATTCGTTTCTCTTTCATTCCTACGCGGACCGGCAGTGACCGCTGAGGCGCGCTGCTTGGTGGACCTATGTCAGTTTGTGTCAATCGCCGCTCAGAAAATAATCATTCACTAACATATCTTTGTGCTGTTTGTAATATTTTATTTTGTAATTAGCATTTTCTAAGTTGGGTTGTCAGTACATTTTTTTGTACGAAATCGATTTGAATTATAAGTTGTGTAAATACAATTAATTTTTTCTTATACTATTACCGCGTAGCATGGTGCAGATGACACATTCAGTAACGTTCCGTATCATTCTTAAAAGGAGAAGGGGACTTTTGGGCCCAGCAATTAACTAGTTGAAATGTATATTAAAAAAAACCGTCATATTTTTCTAAGGGAAATCACAAAATATGGTACCTTGTTTCTATCTAGGAAGCGAGAAAACTTAAATTAAGTTGTGTAATAATGTATGTAAAATAATGTATGTATAACGTACTCTTTGATTTAAACTTCTTAAAACACTTCTGTCTGACTTCAGTCAGTCACCGATTGACAGATGACACTTTCCCTATACTTATTATACTCTTTGGATGACACTCGTTCGCTGTGTTTCGTTCTAAGTGCGCACGTATTTTCCATGTTTTATTGTTTAACCCCACGACCTCGGCTTTATAAAGGACTTTTGACGGATCTTGAATCTATAAATTACCTGACTCTCTATTTTGGACAACTGCAACAATCAATCGAATATTGACGACATAGATCGCTGTGTAAATTGTACGATTGCGACTGGTCGCTGTAACTCTATTGGCAGAAGAGTCTTGGAAGATGAGGCGACTTTATCAGTTATTCGTCAGTGGCGTGCATCTCAGCCTGTATAATATGGTATCTCAATTGGGAAAGATACCAAGAAAATATACGTACCCCGGACCCCCTACACAATTCTAAGATGACATTCTCCTAATTATTCAACATGATTAATACATATTTTATACTAATATTGGTGTTTTATTTATATATCCTCCTGTCCCTTTTTTAGTTTTTAAAAGGTTAGTGCCTACCTACTGCTTCTAAGGGCCTATGCACACCACGTTTTTTAAACGCGCCGGGGCCGCGAATTAGTATCGATACAAACGACAACAAACTGCTCTGTAGGAGAAAAACGCACCGTCGACGCGTGTTTGTAGCGATACAGTCGCGATGCAAACGCGCGTGTGTAGCGATACAGACACGCGTGTGTAGCAATGCAAACGCGCGTGTTATCGATCCACACGCGCTAGTGGCGCGCGTTTGTATCGATACAAACGACAACAAACTGCACTGCAGGAGAAGAGAACGGCCGGCGACGCGCGTTTCTAATAAGCGCGCCACAAGATGATAATCGATATCACCATTCCTCATGACGAGAACCTCGTGAAAGCTGAAAAAGATAAACAAATAAAATATCTTGACTTGGCTCACGAGGTTGTCGACATGTGGAATGTGGATTCGGCTATCATTGTGCCGATAGTCGTGTCGGCCAACGGATTAACACCCAACAGCCTCGACAATCACCTTAGGAGGCTGGGGTTGGGCGGATGGATCAAGGGCCTGATGCAGAAGGCAGTACTTCTCGAAACGGCACGTATTGTGAGAAGGTTTCTGTCTCTGGAGCCCTAACCACCGGTAGCTTGGACCATGCTCCCGCTACTGGTCGGCTCCTATTTTTATATTTTTAAATATTATTTTATTTTGTATGTTGTAGTATTTAAAAATGTAAATTTAGATAATTTTAAATCAATGTAGATAAGAAATTAATGAGAATTCAATGTACGCTGCGAGTATCGATAGCGATAAAAAAGATCTTTCTAATGTCCATCCCTAATCATGTGGTACTGAGAGACGTCAACGTCATACAGGCAACTGTCACTAGCGCAAAAACTATAGTAGTAGTAAGTTTATGTAAATTATTGTTCGATTTCGGTTTTAGTCATAAAAAAACAAAATAAAAAAATAAATAAAAATAAAATAAAAATGTATACAACATAATATTGAAAAAATAAGAAAACAAAAACTGATACGAGTAATGAGATTCGATCTTAAGGATCACGGAACGCGATTCTAGACAGCAACGCATTGGGCCAATCGTCCATGAAACTATGGAAGCGAAATTACGCTCCTAAATAAAATGGAATACGCGTATCAATGACATTTGCGCGGTGCACCCCTCAGTACACTAGACCCACTTCACCTGCTTCACCCCCTCAAATACATAAAAGTCGTCTATTCACCGCGCCTTAATGAACAGTCTATCTTCCTGTAGATATCTAAATCGAAACCTACAATCTTATCAACTACAGCACGTAATTTGCAACAAGTGCTAATCAAGTTATTAATTTCCATGCACTGTATCAATGTTTATCTTATTATGGAAGTAGGTATAATTGATCTTAATGGCACGTTCGCGAAACTACGCAGATTACCTGACGATTTCTAAGTCTACTGTTTTAATGCCAGATTCAATAACTGATTTCTGTATATATATTTATGTACTCGAAGCTGCGGACTACCTAGCGGCTTCGGCTCGAAAAGTAGGAGTATGAACGGGGTGGTTTTTAGTCAGTAAGTCTGACGATCGCTCTTGTCTCGCGGCGGGAGAAGACATATGATGATTTTTCCTCCTTAGAAAAAATATCTATTTATATACTATTATACAGATAGTATTTCTTACTGGGGATATGTTTTTGAAACATTTAAGCATGTTTGAATATTAGTAGTCAATTTCAAAATTCTGTCTCTTAAAAAAAGGAAGCGATGAGTGAATAGGTTGCCCACAAGCAGGTATGCTCCGTCGTTACTTTGTTAGCCACATCATTGCTTACCACACCAAAGGCCGATATATTAAATACTAATTTTTAAAAAAGTTTATTTATTTTATCTTAATATAATCCAGATGAAAACATAAACTATTTCAGTTCACTTACGGCTTTAAGACCATTCTAAAGTCAGTGAGTGCCAAAACTAAATACATTGGCCTTGCTATCAATAATATATATTTTTTATCTTCAAATCACTTTATCTAATTAAAGTAATTTAATCTAGTTCTGAATTAAATACGAAATGCTTGAAATATTATAGAAGAATGCTTTCTTCAATAGTGTAGATGACTAATTTTTATTTTAATGTCCATCTTGTACACTATTTTAAAATATTAGACACGTATTTTTTATTTTCTTACTTAAACAAATACTTTCGAAGATATATCGATATGAAATATTGCGTGACGTCACTTCTAAGTAGATACATTTTACATATACGTAGAAATGACGTATTTGCTCTCACTCCTATCTTTAATTCGTTTTAGCTAAGTATTGTTATATTACATGACAAAATAAAAATATACGTATCTAATATTTTTTCATTACTTAACTGACAGACTGAATTGATTATTCATTTTGATTAAATTCTGAATAACCATACATGTTGATATAATATGGTTATATGTTCAAATCTGGTTATTCACAATATGAAGCCTAATTAATTAACTTATCGCTTTCGGACCTCCGATTTTCGGATTAATTAGTATTATAACGATATCAAACAAGTGTTCATTCTAATACTAAAAAGATATCAATATCAAGGAATAGATATATTTTATTGTTTTATTGTAAAACACGTGTGCAGTTTTAGATTTTCTTTATTATGAGCATGGACTAATAGAAATAATTATGAGTAATAATGGTGTTACATTATTCTCAAAATGTACCCAAGAGTTGTATTGTGCACCTATTGAAAAAGAGCAACCTATGGAGTTTCTTGCTCGTTCTACTCCATAGGAATCTGCACTTTGGAACGAGCAAATAGCTTCACTAGAGGACTGACTGACAGACAGACATTTTTAATATTTGCTTTGACGTTCAAAAGTGCCTTCTTGGTCTATTTGAAATAAATTATTCTAAATAGGACTTTAAAAAAAAAACATTTTTACTTTTCTTCTTTCCCTTTGCAATGAATTGTGGAACTTTGAAGCTTATCAGTTGGTAATATGATCTCATTTTCATTAACTACTTATGGGCAGGCTTGCTGCATCTAACTATTTCAGATAGACTATTTCAGAAGCGCATTAGAACAAGGAGGTTTAAACTCCGTCGGTCGGGATCTGTCCGTACTGAATACTCTACTATCAACAATCCCTCAAGCCCTCACTTCATATTTTTACAACCAAGATCGATACTAGTTGACTGCCAATAAATTCAAAATTCAACTCTGTTATCTGAATTTAAATGGCTACTCATTTCCATTTAACCGTTCATAAATTGATTTACTCGATCACAAACTAAGATAATTTATGCAAAGAAACATGTACCGCTCGGCGATGTCCTCAGTCTAATGTCGGTTCGCAATTCTGTATTAATACTATAATAAACAGTTATACATAACAAATACAATACTATGACAACATATTTCACGAAGGTCACGGGAAACGCTAATTTTCTTTACTGCGACGTCGCAACGGAGCACGCGATGTAAATAAAGCAATTTTTTCCTTTGTAACCATTATTATTTTGTTGTAATTATAAGTTTTATTGTCATGTTGTTAGGGTGTATAATGAGTTGTTAGGTGCTTTATGATTGGACGGTTTACGCCTCTCAGTAGCGATATTTCTTTGGATATTACATGAAAGATGCGTCGAGTCATTTATGTGAATGAGGATGGATTTCTATGTTCCTTGGTATAGTATGTATCTTCTTCAGAGTCTGTTGTCCTGATTAGTACATTATAGGTTCACAGTAAATAATGTTACCTTGGATATAATATCACAGGTTAAGGTTTAGTGTTCATAAAGTTGATTCCGGTTTTATATCTGCCGTAAGTTCTAAGTCTAACTTCAGTTTAACTTAGGTCTTACAGATACGCTTTTGGTTATTGCACACCCTAAAATTAAAAACAATATGCATATTTAAAGAATATATTCGACTAATACTGCAGTTTTTTTAACATGAAATTGAAAAAGCGTATTCGTGTCTTCGTGACTGTCTATAGAAATTAAACCATTAATCCAGTCATTTACCATGATTATGTAATTATGATCCCACCCAAAACATAAATGTGAAAGGCTGCCAAGTTCGATAATATTGGAATGCTTCGCCTATAAAAGAAGTGAGATCTAAATAAGTACCAAGTTCCATACACAGACCTCAGTTAAAAATGATATAACAAGTTGGCAAGTTTTCACACACTTTGTTATAAACCTACTAAACGCAATGAGTCAAGTATATAATTTTCTATTAAATATTGTATATATATAATATTAAAACTTGCCAAGTTATATCATTTTTAACTGAGGTCTGTGTATGGAACTTGGTACTTATTTAGATCTCACTTCTTTTATAGGCGAAGCATTCCAATATTATCGAACTTGGCAGCCTTTCACATTTATGTTTTGGGTGGGATTTCATTTATTTTTGTAAGGTTTATTTTCTTTTTTTCTTATTTTACTTTACTTTGACTAAATACAAACCTTCGTAACGAATTTTAGGTCGGTACGACCATTGGAAGATGAAATGTGTATGAATTTACACCTTCATTATTTTTAAAACCGACTCACACTTGGCCATTTTCAGATTTTTTCCTTTACCTTGACTTAAAGACCTACCTTCATGCCAAATTCCAAGTCAATACGACCATTGGAAGTGGTCTAGGTTTTTGATGAGTGAGTGAGTGAGTGAGTGAGTCAGTCAGTCAGTGAGTGTATAGTAAAAATAGCGATTTTCTGACGTCAATATCTCAAGACCTACAATAGGTACATTAATGAAATTTTGTATTTTAGATAAGTAAGTAGATCTCATAGATACTAGAAATTTCATATGCGTAGATAAAATAGATTTTGAGTTATAGGTGGGTCGAACTTGGCCCGAAATGGTTCGTGTAATATAACCCACGGCCGGTGTGTCGGTTTTTTGCTCGAACTTGGCGGACACACTGCCGTGTGTCTAGATAATGCACGATAGATAGTAATCTGTCATACAAAGTTCAAGGCATTTCAAGTAAAAAAAGAAAATATTGAGTTAAAAAAGTAAAAGCTTTTGTTTCAAACAGATACTAATCGTTGAATGGTATAGAATAGTAAAGTAAATATTACTTTTATGCTTCGTTTACTCGTTTTAATCTGTTCAGGGCGCATGCAACGATATTCTGTTCAGGGGAGGCATTGAACCTTTGAAAGCGACCTACGCCTTGGACGCACACACGCTTGAAAAACGTACCGTCACCATAACTACCACGCAGTTAGGCCAATAAACTTTCCCATTTCCCGGCAAACAACTGAAGACTTTCCTTCTATTTTGACAAACAAATTTCATTTTTGACATCTTCAAAAGTGCTCAAGCCGTCTGTGATATTTACAAACGTATGTTTACGTATTTAAAGTCTTTGTAATACCTTTGAATTAAGTAAAAGTGGTTTGTATGTACGAGGATGGCCTTCAACTTCGATAGTGGTCAGGTGAGTCTGTGAAATTCTATCGATTTCCTATAAAGAATAATGTTAAGAGACATCATTCACAATCTTCTGGTTGTTTAGAGAATTTCAGATGAAGAAGAAATAATACGTTCTTTTATAAATGTCTCTTTGTAGTTCAGATAATAAGACAGAAGTTAATTATTCTCTAGATGATTTTCTTCTTTATTAAAGAAATGTGCTTAAAACTTCTGAAACCGGTACTGTAAGTAAACATGCTTCAATTGACCATGAACTCATAATAAAGTTACTGTAACTTAGGCCAATTTCTGGAGTTGCGGACTACCTAGTTTTATCGGGGCTCCGGCTCGAAGGGCTGGAGTAGGGACGTGGTGGTTTTTAGCCAGTAAGAGTCTGACACTCCCTCTCGCCTCGCCTAAGGCGGGAAAAGTAATTGTATGATTTCCCCCCTTAAAAAAACTAAGGCCAATTCCAATACCTACTTCTTTTATCTTTAACAAAATGGTGTTAATTGTAATATTCTATCATGTGGTCTTCGCATGAGAATTTGTTGAAGATTAGAATGTCTTAACGTGATAATTAATTTAGTTACTTACCACGTGTTCTGATAGTGTATCGGTCAATGTGTCGGAATAGCGACCGTCCACTATACCTACGATTCAACTATCACTAAGTAGGTACCGTTGGGCCTTTATCAATGTCACTATTTTCTACAATTGCTATGAGTAACCCTAGGTTATTAAATTGATTATAAGAATATTTATGGTAGCAATAGTAGAGAATTTTTTTAGTAGCTACCCGAAGATCTGTTATTAGATACAGACTTTAAAAATTGAATCACCTCATAAATAGGTCTAATATATCTGCTGGGTTAGAGCTGATGAAGAACAGTCATCTGGCTGGCAGGGCAATTTCTTTGATTACCCCTTCAATCCTCCATCGAGCTTCACAGTTTTGGTGTTCTTTGGTTGTTCGATCTGTTTCTAGCTTGCAGTGGTTGGAGGCTTATTCCACCAGTAAGTAATAAATATTCATGGGGCTGCGGACTACCTAGAGGGTTACCGGGTTTCGGCTCGAAGAGCAGGAGTAGAAACGGGGTGGTGTATAGTCAGTAAGAGTCTGACACTCCCTCTCTCCTTACCCAAGGCGTGACTTTACCCACTAAAAATAGAAAAAAATATTCATCGAGTCTAATAATTAACTAAGTAACTAACGTCGTACCTAGACAGTTTATTGAAAAATGTAATCGGTTTTTGGACTTAACAACAATACATTGTGAAAAAATTACAATTAGGATTTGTTATCAGTACCAATAAAATAGGTAATTTCTCTTTAGTCACCATGATCGAGACCTTTGCTCCAACATAATATTTTATATCGTTTTATCTATAAGTGCGACATGTTACACTACATATATGATATACACGGATGATTCATATTACCTGTATATAGATCATGTGACTCATTATATTGCTTTTACGCTGTTCAACACATCATATTTGAATGAACATAAGAGATAGACTAGATATCCAAATGGCCATTGAAGAAACATTACACAAAAGCGTCCGAGGTAAGTACTAGCATGACTAAGTTGAACCTGCTGACTACCTAGCGGGTTTACCGGGGCTCCGGCTCGCAGGCAAGCAGGAGAAGGAATGGATGGTTTTTAGTCAATAAGAGTCTGACACTCTCTCACTCCTCGCCCAGGGCGGGAGAAGTCATTGGATGATTTCCCCCCCTAAAAAAGCATGACTAAGTATTTATAAGTAGTTGATTTTTACAGCAGAAACTGGATGTCTGCCCTACAAACTATCAAGTACAGATGATCCAATCCTGTTAATCCCATAAATTCTAACACCAGTGCACCTGCAGCTCACTACCCCCTAGGGCAGTGCGACGATCGTTTTTTACTTACTTACAAATTGTAATTCCTTTAATCCCTGTTAGATACATCCAATTACATCGTAAACATCCTTAGTTATCTATCCACCGTACAACTATCGATTTAATAGTGTTACACAATAGGGTTCAAAGTTCTTTGTATGTGTGTCACTGTAATGGGTCATGCGTAGAGGGGTGATTTTTTATTTGCAAGTGAATGACAATTTTTTATGCCATTGTTGTGTGCAATGTTAATCCGTGTTTGACACATGGAACTGGTAGTCTTTAGTTAATAGCTCTTGTGCGCTTGCGATTAATTGTTTTCTGTATTTTTGTTTTGATACAAAATCTATTTGTGAATCCGGAGATTACCGGGATATGCATTGTTGTTTTTTATTTATTCCACTTGCTATTGTGTGTCAGAGTCAATTACAATAGGGTAGGTACTTATGGGTTTGGGTGCAAAAATATTGTTAATTCTAGAAAACTGTATTGTCCGTAAAAGTATGATGAAATTAATGTGCCTTAAAGTGACAATAATACCAAGAGATTGAAATCACAACTACTTAACATAAACTGGCTAGGAAGTAAAATGCTTAATACTACAGTATCACCCCTTTATAAATTCTAAGGTCTAACTAGACGTCACTCACCAATCATGCCATCGTCAGCCGCTAATTCGCATTTCCTATTAGATTTCCACACCCCTACTTAGCAATAGGTAGAATTATAGGTCTTGTTTCGCATTAAGGCAGCTTCGTTAACCTGACGAGGCTTAAGTAGTGCGTGATTCTCGCTGAAAGGCTTGTAAAGGGAGTATCATGCCAACATTTCGTGACTCAAGTCAAACCGATGATGTTTAACAGGCGACCTTAAGTTTTACAACTTAAAATAGTCCGCTATTTCTGTATCTTTACTTAGGTACAAGACATTTGTCAATGTCGTAGTTTTTTGCCGAACGGAAGCTTCGACGGACGACTATGAAAATGTAATGTTCCAACTTCTAAATAGGTATTGTCGTGCCATAAATTGTCCATTTACATATTGGGAAATGCCTGTGTATCTCGTTCTAAAGGTTCGGTTGGTTTATTGTGTTTCTTTAAAGGAAAAGCTTGTTTTTGCCTTCTCTTGATAAGATTGCAGTCGGTAGTGGATGTATGTTGGTATTTTATACGGCGTGATTACTGATTGCCGTCTTCTTTACGTTCTAGGACATATTTAGCAATTCTCACAGAGCCAGACCACAAATTAGCCCCAAGAGGACTAATGCCTGATCCGGAGCTGCCTAGCGGGTTTACCGAAACTCCGGCTTAAAGTAGGAGTATGAACGGGGTGGTTTTTAGTCAGTACGAGTCTGACGCTCCCTCTCGCCTTACCCAAGGCGGTAGAAAGTGTTCCCCCCTTAACAAAAAAAAAAGGTTGTAAAATCAAACACTCGTTCTTCCATTCATTATTTGTACAATCCGGTAAATGAACCCGAGGCAATCACAAACGTATAGTACCTGTTTGTAAAAAATGAAAAAAGTCTAACAAAGAAACGAAGACGGTAGTTCTATTGATAACTCCATCGATTCAGTATCGAGGTATTCTATACAAAGAAATCCTAATTTCGTTTACCTTTTTATATTCTATTGCTGTTTTATATGGAAATATTATGGAAATTGTACTGGAAAAAACGCAATGGAATGCTAAAAAGTTTAGACGTTTGTTTTCCATGCCTACTTTAACTATTGGGGTAGTTCCAATATACCTATGTAGGTACTAGGTAGGTATCTATGTCAAGTAGAACATATTTGATGTATGTTCATCGACTTACCATTATTCGTGAACGCAGCTATTTTGGTCTAACATAAATAGTCACATATCATTAGGTAGCTACTCTAAGCTAGGTACGTATAGTAGGTACGTAAGTATAATTTTGTTGAAAGGGTCGGTAGGAATGGTATTTAATAATAAATAGACTTATTCTATACTATTATATTCTACTCTACTACTTCTATTCTATTCTATCATTAGTTTAGGTACTTATGAATGATTGTATCGTTACAATAGAATTTTGAAAAACCGTGTTAAACTTGTTGGTATATTTTATTTATCGTCGTTCTTAAACCTCGTGCGTTTGATGGCAAAACCAACTTAACGCCATAGAGAACTGCTAGGCTATTATTTAACTTTCAATTCGAAAGATCTAAGTGAACTCAGTCACGGTTCGCCATGTCATTGGTTGTGAGAATAATCTCAAGCAATGACGGGCGAGAAAAGCCTAGCAGATGTAAATTAAAGTGATTTGAAACACTACTGTTAAGACTTCATTTCCGATTTATTAAGCATCTAAGCAGGCAGAAGTAGACTATTAATACCTACACACTTATTATCTACTAGTTATGTTATTAACACCATCATGCATGATAAGGAACGAAATATATTAGTCAAACGAGTTCTATATTTGGCATAAGGACAGTGACGATGCAAAAAAAAATCGTGTAACCCTTCTTACGTAAGCTTTGGTTTGAACGATAGAGCCGCACGGCTATTTAAATGTGGATGAAGACCGTGACAAATGATCAAGTTCAGGGACGAAACGCAAATTGATAGCATTTACGCTACACGCTATAAGCGAATCAATCAGAAATTGGTTGCGAATTTTATGTGATACGTCTTATGTAGGTAGGATTTTAATGGGAAGGTTGTAAAAGTACGTAGATGGGAGAAATGTCTTGTAATAGGGTAGATAACAAATTTTTATTTTAATGTCCGCCTTGTAGATTATTTTAAAATATTAGCCACATATTTTTCATTTATTTTACGGAAACCAATACATGTACCTTCGAAGATATTATTATATCGATTTAAAACATCGCGTGACGTCACTTTTATGTAGATATGTTTTATACTCAATAGTGACGTAGTTAGCTCCCACTCCTAAACTTTGACACGTTTTATGTAAGTATTGTTATCTTATATGACAAAATAAAAAAATCCGTGTCTAATAGGTATTTTTCCATTACCTAACTGAAGGGCTAAATAGATTTTTAATTTTCATACCCTGTCATCATCCCTATCTTTGCTTGTCGTAATTTTTACCTTATGACTGTCACAAGAAAAGCACTTAGTAAACTTATTCAACAATGGAAGCGACTGTTTTAAACTGAGTAGAGAACTACAGAATTCAGCTATATTGACATTAGTTATGGTTGAAAATGCATTGTCTGCAAGCAGTCCAACATAAAATATAGGAGAATCGCACGATAAAATTTCGTGTTGTAAAATATAAGACATGCAACACTTCCTTTCCATTATTTTTCTATTATTTTCAAGTGGCTTTGCACTTTCGACTATGTACATTGTACAAGGTAAATCACCACGTGTTTTAGTTTTATTTTTGTTACCACGCGATGCCTCTCTATGCAAGTAGGCAGTGAATTTTTAGATTGGTTCCCAACACGATGGTATGGTCCAAATATAGACTACACAGGTACTTATGTAGACTTTGTATGCGTTGGTGGGGTAAAGTAGGGGTAGGTAGGTACCTATACTGTCACGTATATGTATTTTGTGTTACCCCAGGTCGTGATGTGCTTGCCTCATTTGAATCAGAACCAGTGATGTGGTTTTTGTATGACAAACTTGGAAGTTTCTAGCTTTTGAATTGGTTTTGGACTTACTACGTGAATGAGAAAGTGGTACCTTTGATAACTTATCTACATACATGCATTGGTGTTTACGATTTTATCTATTTATTATCGATCCAATCGATAACGATAGTTATCAAAATGTTTGTTCTTTTGTTCAGTTTAATCGGTTCAAATGTATGTCTATTCGTCAATTTGGTCTCGATCAAAATCATATTGACTGTTAACGGTATCTTCTAAACTGATTAGAGAAATACCTTTGGGTTTATATGTGGTCATTACGTAGGTAAGGGTGGCTTTTAAGTTGATCGAACTCCTAAGAACCAACATGCTACGTAAAGTCGTAATAAGCGCGCGATACCTAATTATGTAGATTTACTAGCTTTCCGCCCGCGGCTTCGCCCACGTGTAATTCGGTTATATATAGCGTTTTTTAATGATCTCGACAGGGCTTTTTCTTCCACAGGCTGAAATCTTCTCCCGCTCTGGGTGGAACGGAAGGGAGTGTCAGATTTTTACTGACTAAAACCCACCTCGTTCCTTCAGTTGCCCTTTGCGTTCCGGGGCCACGGTATCTCGTTAGAACTTTCCCGCAGCCCCGGCTCAGTTTATCCCGTTTCCCCCCTTCAACGGGGGTTGACATTTCAAAAATCCCTTCTTAGTGCTCACTTATGTTACTAAAGGAACCTCTGTTCAAAATCTCAGACTCCTATACCGAGCGGTTTCGGAGGTGCGTTAATAAATCAGTCACCCAATCGCACCCCCTAAATCACGATTGAAAAAACTTATAATGTCAAACATATTTACTTGCCTATGTACGTGTTCATGCCAAGTTTCAAGTTTATAAACCCAAGGAATAAGATTTTTCATAGAAACGTTTTTACCCCTTTTCCCCCTTTGGGGTTGAATTTCCAAAAATCCTTTCTTAGTGCTCCCCTACATATCCCAAGGAACCTACATTCCAAATTTCAGCTGTCTACGACCAGTAGTTTCGACTGTGCGTTGTCTGTCAGTCAGTCAGTCAGTCAGTCACTCAGTAACGGAAGAGTTTTATATATATAGATTAGACAACGCGTAATCTAACTGTCGTACTTAGAGAAATTTAATGATTTTGTGCCGAAAACAATTGCGAAGGACTGGGTTAAGCCATCATTATCATCCACCATTGAATTACTATGAGTACGGCGGTATTTATACGACCGCTACGGTTTATGTAATAAATAGGTACTACGACTGCTACGAATTTTGTTACAAACAAAAATTATTATATATACTTTTATTTCATGGATGGAGATGTTGAAAAATTTGGACTAAGATTGGAGTAGTTGGTAATGGTAACTAACTCCTAGTGGCCAAATGAGACTCATTATTAGTACGTAATTTGGACATTGATCAACGGGAAAACGTTTTATAGAACGAAAATTGCGAATGTTATTTTTGCATTTTACGATTTGTTGAGGTAGATAATGTTTATGACGAAGCAATTGTTTTCGGAAAGTTAGTCATGTTAAGCATGCGTGTTCGATATGAGCGAAGGCAGGAGTCGTAAAACGAGACCTTACCCTGATTTCTTCAAGTTGTACTGAAGAATTTTATGTCGATACGAATGCGTTTTCATCGCAACAGTATGTTAGTAAGTAGGTACGTCCATACCTATTTTAGATGATCTTGGAAATCTTTAAATACAGATAGTGATAAGTTCTAGAAATTTCTCAAAAAGAAAGCAAAATATAATATTAAGAAAACAACATTTTCTTGGTTTCCAACAGAGATCTATTTCAAATTTACTTACGACGGGATGTGGAGCAAAAAATGTTTGTCGTCAACAAACATTTGACAGTATAATTCTAAATTATTGCGGACATTTATAATGTAGGCAAACGGGCGCGTGATGTATGGGGTAAATAACAATTTGCAACCCTTTGTTATAGGGATGATTATTATAACGCCCAGCTCCACGGGGGGTGAGTTGACACCTGATCAATGGGTGGCGGGTGCAAAAAGCCATTGTTACATTTTTATTTGAAGATCTCTCGACGTATTCATACTGGATTAAGTAGTTTTTTGTTGAGATATTTTTTATGATGGTTCTTTTATTCTGATTCAAAAGTATGGTTCAAATTCGCTAGGACTATAAATAGATACGGGTTTCCATAGTTGTGTGACGACGATGCGATAAACATTATGGTGTCGTCTGGGGAGGCGCCGACTTTAATTTTTAATTTTAAAACACGCGCGGCACGTGCTCTTTCACCACAGACGCGTGCCTGACGTCATCAAATAATCACCATTGTATTGCTTTGAAAAATGGCTGTTCCTCTTGTGTATCCATTAATAATATTTTGTTTTAAGTAATTTTGTGTATTCTTTCTTCAGTTCAACAGTGAATCAACACCGAAGCGACTGGGCAACTGGCAGGTCCCACGATGGGCGCCAACAAGAGCAAGACCTTTAGAAATGCGACCCGATCCCAAACCAATCTGTGATATCAACGGCCACTTCCTACCAGGAGCTCCGAGGGGAACATCGCGTTGTTTTGGCCATTACACCGGTACCTGGGAGCTGCCGAGGAAAATAACCAGAAAAGTTGGTACGTTAAAGTGTCAGTACTAATAAAAGTTCCAATTCTTTGATGAACTGTGTCATTATCGTCCGACCTTGGTAAAAGTCATAAAGCTCAGTCATTTATTTGTCAACATACACGCAAAACACTTCCTACTCCCTAAAAGTATCGTGTTACGCAGTAGTTAAGTGACTGTTTTTGAATATTTCGATACTTATCGATTTGCTCAATGGCTGCATAAATATGGATTTTTTAAATCGATGGCCTATTAATGCGATTGCACGCGAGTCCTTTAGTAGGTATATGGCGAAATTATAATCAGGACATGTAGATGTCTGTTACGAGCATTTGCAAATTTAGGGGGCTTCAATGTCAAGTCGTGCAATGTTATCGTGTGTGCCTGTCTCGTTTCAGCGGAGGAGCTAGCGAAGGAGCCTCCGAATGGGAGATTTCCCGATTGGTTGAATCTTCGTGTTCAAAGACCGAAGGTGATCGCTCAGACGCGCCTGCGCGGCGGGAAACGCGGCAAACCTCAGCGAGCGCCTGGTGCGACTGAATTGAAAGATGCCGAGCAGACGTTCGAAGTGAGTGAATAAGGTTACACGCGAGTTTCGATTGACGGAGGGTAGCGCGCGAAACGTGCTCTTGTTTGTTTGTGGAGCGTGTAGTAACGAGTGTCGAACTGCCGACGTCATCACTACATACGTCTCCTTGAAAGTTTTGCATTCCAAAGTAGGTCAGTGTTGGTGACACACGTAGCTGCTTGTAGTTTACAGTTTTATTTTGTTACGAGACTTAGCACTTTCTTTTACTTGACACAACTACATAATACTTAACCGATCGTATCATACCTGAGTTCAAAATCTTTGCTTGACTTTATTATCTAGTTAGGATATTTTGATGAACTCTCAAAATATTTTTAAAGTGCATCCAAGTATTATAAGTAGCCAATTACCTACGGTAACTTGTCAATGACTTTCAATGTGCAGTATTTTTAGAAAGCATAGTAGGCAACAACATATTGTTGATTAGGTAGGTAACCTACGTTTGCAAAATCTATCTATTTAGATAAGGATTTGAATGAAACTTTGTTAATAATGCGTATGATAACATGGCATGAGTAATATAATATGATACCTAAGTATAGTCGAGCATTCTTGAAAAAATTAACTTAGGTATATAAATTAATTCATTAAACTAATGCCATACCTACATATTTTTACAAATCCTTTGTGAATTTAAATAAGGAGAGTTTTCTAAATGTCCTCACAGCACACAACTCCTTTTATTATGCAGTAGTTTTACTTTTTGTTTGATTTTAATTTATTTTATTTTGTTTTATTTTATTTCAGCCACACCAATGTCCATTTCACAAGACCAAAAAGACTAGAATCGAAAGAATACTTGACTGCTAACGCACTATTTATTAGTAACATTTTTGGTGATCTATGTGTTTATATTTTTTGACTAATTCTTTAATAATGGTTGTGTCTAAAATGTATAATATGGACTTCTAAATTACATGTCTGTGCATAGAAGGATAAAGCGGAACAGCAAACGGAAACCTATAGGAACGATAACAAAATAGCCCAGAAAAATAGTGAAGAGAAAGTAGATGATCCGTTAGAGTTGAATATTAAAAAGGAGCCTACAGATACAGAGGGTCGCGGGCCGTACGTCCCGGGTGATCTGACTGACCCAGACAAAAGACACGACAGTCACGATATCCTAGTAAAGGACGCCGTTGAACAACTACACGGACCCCAAGAGGACGACGTTGACAAATTTTGGAAAAAAGTAGCCGAGAACGCTAAGAAAAATGATCAGCTCGATGAACAGAATAATATGAGAGACAACAAAACAAGTGGAACTCCAAAATTGCCTCAAGTTAACGTCGCACAAAACTTTCAGTTCGCTCGTAAGATGCACGTCGGAAATCTGGAGCATCAGCCACTGCCTGATACTTTAGGATACCGAAACTTGACAAAAATCGCAGAGCACCGTGATTCCGATATCGTTGTCAAACCTTACGCTATCGGTTGGAAAGGATACGGTGCATCTGGTCCCACGTGTTGTACTAAAATGCGTGTACATAGGCCTAAGACATGTGACCCTAAGAAAATGGATGGTGATAAAGGAGAGAGTCAGAGGCCATCAACATCTGCCCCGGATTTAGGAGGGCAATACACAAAACCTATGTCGCTCATGGACCTAGCTATTTGCTGGGATTTCAGACCCGATGATCCCAAAAGAGAACCGCGACCGCCAAAGCATATAGATGGGTCAAATGGTTCGAAAGCACCAGCTGTGTTCACAATGGTTCATACACCAAAAGAAGAGCATGAAGGTATCAATATTGGTCATACAAATCCAATTTTTAACCAAAATCGTGTAGTGGGTGATGTCGGCCATCACCCTGTGCCTTATTTCGAGAAGGATATGGCCAAAGAAAGACGAAGGGATTCTTGTGACGTTCAGCATTGTCCTCAACATGCTAGTGCTAATGAAAAGGTTTCGAGATCAGCATCATCCAGCAGAAAGAGTTCTGGCTCTGTCAAGAAGCCAGAGTGTGACGGAATTCATGGATGTGGTACTCCGAGCGAGATAAGCCACAAGTCAAGTCGCGGTGACTCACGGCCCGAGAAATTGCAACCCATTAAAGATGCTTGGAACACCAAAACTAAGAATATGAATGGAGGCTATGACGTAAATCGTAATCGCCATAGTTTAGAGTCATATGAGAAGACTCCGCTTGCACAAGGTAAGCTTCATCACAGCTCACCGAACGAATCGCAACAATTTTCGCGTCGTTCAACAAAAGACAGTGATTTATTGAATCCTAAACACAAGAATTGCGTGTCTTGTAATGGAACAAAATTAGTCCAAGACACGAAACAGAAGGAGGATTATAAGTTTGCGTTTAAAGCTGGCAATCCTAATTCGGTGCAAAGCGTGACTGGTTCTACTGACTCTAAAGGAGTTAAAATGCCTAAGATGCGTCATCCGTACACCAAGAAGTCGTATACCATCCCGACATTAGCTCCTCCGTTCAGTATCTGGCGGGATGCGAACGCGACTGGGTACCCGGAACACTGGCGACTAGCGAGTGTTTACCAACACGCCTACAAGCCACCCGAGCAACGCCGCAAGCCGCTTATAGACAGTGTATATCAATGACAATGAAAACGCACTTTACGATTACATCCGTTTATTGGGTCTAATGACCAATAACAAAGTGTACATTAAATTATTTTATTCAGCTGTTCAGAATTAAACAATCGGTTTTTTTATTCCTTATCGCAACAGCTGCGCTACACCTGCGCGATATCGGGTCAGGTGGTATCAAAATAATTCATGTTTACGACAATTAGTGTTCATGGTAAGAACCTTTCATATTCCATGAAGAAAGTGCACTTCCGAATCGTCTCCCAAGCTTTGCTGCAGTAGTGGAACCATCCTTTTTCTGAGAGATTGGGTACATTGGTGATCTGGTGCCTGTTGACGCCCAGGATCATCCAGCGGAGTCGATTCGCCAGTTGTTCGAATGGAGGGTGGCCACGGTAAATTTCTGGGTTATCTAGAAAACAAAAAAAAATTATTATATCTCTCATGACACAAAGGTATTGATACGTTGGGACGATAACGGCTTACAATCGTAACCGTTTAAGAAAGTAACTTGACTAGTTTCAAGCCGCGCTAGGAGCTCATAAGCAGTATTACGAGACACATGAGCTTCTCTCGCGGATTAAGCGGGAAACGGTAACATGGATAAACCGTAAATATAATTAACTAAAAGATGTTATGTCATTTGCGTAGAAATTACCACTTGTCGTGTAAACATTAATGCGGTTTATAGAAACCGGTGGTTTTATCACTATAATTATAGTAGGTACGTGTTGCAATTCGCAGTACCTACTTTATTTTTACCGACGAACGATAAGTTACGATTGTTCGTAATCTGTACAGGAATATAAAGATATTAAAGAAAATATTTGTTAGTCATCGCAGCTGATCATTTAGATAAGATGATAATCTAATCCCCTGTATATATGTACATTTTGTAATTACCCAAGTTACGTTTATATACTTGGAAGTCAATTGTAAAGTTACTAATGATAATAATATATTGACAGTGACACAATCATGTTTTATTCTAATTTGGAAACCTGGAATAGGTAACTGCTTCGTTAGTCGAGTGGCCGCAAGTGCGACTGCAAGGGTAAGGGGTCTCGGGTTCGATTCCCGGGTCGTGTAAAGTATTAAGTACTGGGCTATTTACGATTTTTCGAAAATTTCTTAGTATTAGCACGGGGTCTGGAATTGTGCCCAGTATATGGCAATAGGCTCACCCCGTATTACATGAGACTTATAACACAAAATGGTGAAAAGTGGGTGTACATTGTAGTGGCATTACTTTACCTACGTGCCGTAAAGTGCACCTCTACCTACCCCTTCGGGGGTAAAAGGCGTGACGTTACTGAAATAAGTACATTTAAAGAGTTTTAACATTTTGTATCTAGTCATTGTAAGCCTAATGCCAGCTTAACATAGCGTTTTAGATTATTTCTTTCCTGTTTTAGATATTAATGCGTTATCGATAGGTTTTGCTAATCAAAATGTATAAGGATGTGTGGAAAACTCACATTCGTTATTGGAACATCCTGTTTATTAATGTGGTGAAATTGAAATAACAATTTATTAAGAAACTATTTTGAAGCGATTCATACTTCAAAGCACTTAGGAGATATAACACTACATTACGGACTATCAAATTCTATTTTAGCGAGTAGAATTAAATAATAATTATTATAAATAATTATAAAACGCCTTGGTAAAATGTATAGGCTGCATAGAATATTATTAATTAAAAAGATAATTGTTATGAATTAAACCTACTTACATGAGTGTTTCATTTGAGTCACGGTTTAGTCATTCGATAAAATTTAATAACATGGCAGGAGTTCCGATGCATTTACCTACGTTATAATTTAGTATGACGATTATCCATGCTTAGGAGATCTTAATAAGTGGTGGGTGGATCACGATACTGTATGCGATTAAAGGTTTTGTACCTATAGAAACAGTGATTGTGAAAAGGTACATTCATTCAATCATAATAATCGTTCGTTACTTGTAATCAATAGTAGGTAAGTCCAATAGGCTTAAAGCATTTGCTTTGAAACTTTTAAAACTTTCAATTACATTGGCATTTGCCATTAGTTATTAGTAAGAGTTCGGAAATATTTTTGCGTTGAACTTGAGATTTTTTTTTAAGTTCTATCAACAACGTCATCAATTGAAATAAATATATATAATGACATTGTCACAATACAATTCTAATATGAAAAAGTTGAAAACTGATTTTGTTATAGAACAAATTAATAGAAACCACGCTACAATACCAAAAGTTAGTTATCATTACCAATAAAATGCCATTAACCTTCAACGACCATAGATCACAAAAACATTAACCGAACAAATCTAAATTATCCAAGTTAACTTGCAACTTGATTTATCGTTAAACTTGTTAACGACAAACTATGTAACCTTTACAAAGACAAATGAATGAACGAACGAAGTGACCTTGTATGAGCGTCCTCGAACTTACCAAAGTCAGCGTATATTTCCGGTAGTAGGAACAAATTAATGGGCGTCCCGCACGTCTTTATGCTGTAACCTTTGCACACGCTGTCGACGTTCACGCTGTTCTTATTTGTGTCACTGTACATGTACATGCCAGAGTTCAATTGTAGGTTTGACTTTAGGAACGCTTTTCTGGAAGTGAAATTGGTGTTACGGTTGTAATATTCAGTCGATATTATTTTATTTTTCATTTACGGTCGATATTAATCCAAAGTCACAGGATTAATCTGGATTTTTGACAGACAAGTTAGTAATGCCAGCAATTGATCTCAATCTAAGGATTTTGCATTTGCGACTATAGTGGTCACACGATAAAGATCAGTTTAGATTACTATGATATCAATCAATAAGGCAGTTGTCCCACCAACGCCGAGAAAACGACTAACTATCGACTATTTTCTCGCTCAAGAAACGTACAATAGATATACTTTCCTTGTGAACAAAAGAGATGTATATACAAACAGTTGATCGCTGACTGTTCACACTGCCGGCAAGCACTCGCTCATCGGAAATAAATCTTAAATATCGGAACTAACTTAACTTTTGAAAACACTAATGACACAAACGGGGATATAACGCGCAACCCCCGACTTTACGATAAGCAACTATGAATTACATCAGAAAATCCTTCAGAAAATCCTTAGTTTTAGAAAATACTGACTGACCTATAAAGATCTTGCATGATGCGCATAGATTCCGGAGTGTAATCTTCTAACTGACATCGGTTGTGTAGCAGCAGTAAGTGGGGGTGGCTCTCCCCGCCTCCCGTCGACTCTGAACCTTCCTGGTTGCTTGAAGCTGTATTCGAAGCAGATAGCGACGGTTTCAGCATTTCAGCTGCTTGGATGTACCTGCAAATTTAGTTTGTATTGCCTTGTAGTTAGGTCTGATTTTAAGTGGTAAACAATAGTTAGTAAATTGCATAAGAAAATACTTTTATTATTCTCAGAAGTAGGTATGTAATTAAGAATACAGAGGTAATTTTTCTAGTTGGTTTTACTGCCTTAGAGTGTGTGTGCTGAGTATTGGAATTCGGTTTAGATTTTTGATTAGTATCCAAAGTATCTACTGACTATTAAAACTAATATTTTTAACAACATTATAAACATATTGATTTTCAAAACTCTCAAATCACAGTCCTGAGTTGTGCTTGGTAGATGACAAATTGGCAAGAGCTAATCTCTGTTGCCATAGGATAGGACTTATAATAAAAAGTGGGTGGAACATTTGGTCTACTCATCTCTGGTTAATCTGTGGGAGCTTAATTAAAGGTATGTACATAGAAAAAAAATACCTCAAGAAGTTATAGTCAGTGAACCAATCCTGCACAGCAATAAGTACATGACAAATAGCCATCAGATAGGAAGCTATTTGGAGACAGTCCACCGTCACTACATTAGCACTTCTAGCCGTGACTGCTGTGTTGGATTCTTCAATGAGTGACGGTGACCACAACGCTTGGCAGTCCAGGAGTATCACTCGATCCTTCGTTATGTACATGTCAATTCCTGTAATGAAGTAGTAAGTATGGGGTGGAAAGTTGTTTGGAAAGAAAATATTGTGGACTGGAATAACTATCCTAGGCTATGTTTCTATGTTATTATAATTTTTAATATCAGTGAATAAGCTACAAAACAGACCTTATGACATCAATATATGCAAATAAAATGCTATAATATTACTTCATTAACTTGGCTAATAATTATTTTTTGTCAAATAATAGATATGGAATAACAGAAAATCTTATGATACTGATTCATAATCACAAGACAATAAACATCTAGTTCTCTACCCTTATTACGAGTTTGCTTTACGTTTAATGAAATCGAAACGAGAGCGCATTCGGCGCTCTAATTAGCTGGTAAATATGAATCAACCAATCATAGCGCCGAACGTGCTCTCGTTTCGATCTCGTTCAACGTAAAACAAACTCGTACTAAGGGGACTGAAACTAAACCTCCAACTATAACTTTCAGATTAACCAGTGTGGAAGTAACAGGTTAATAGTTACTCTTATAACTATTAGACAAAAATAAAACATTTCTATTACCTTTCGTGCAATGAACACCTCTCTCAATTTGTTCAATGTCTTGCATCTTAAACTTAAAGATATTGTCAGTTTTCTCTGTCCCCTTAACCTCAGGCGTTTCACGAAAGTCTAAGTTTTCCATCTGATTTTCCAAAGGCCCCATCTCACTACTGTCGAATGTGTTTTCTTGAGGCATTTCGTGAGAGCTCAATATTTGAGAGCATACACTCTGGTCGTGAGCATTGGCACCAATCAGGTTCATGATCATGGATTTGCCTACACCTTGGGTGCCTGGAATTAGATAATAAATATAGTTAGGCATTAGTTACTTAGTTAATATTTAGGCATAATATAAGTTAATGAATTTTGATGCTCCCTTCGGTAATTCACATGGATGTTGGACTGAAGTCCAACGCATAAGGTTTGTAGACTGAATGGACCTATGATTTACACATAGATAAATTATAATCTGAAATAAAATATAAATTTTTATTCCTTTTTTTTGCATTATAAGTCTGTGTTTGGCCACCAACCCGCTTACTGCCAGGATGGCGACTCCTGATACTACTTCTCTGAGAAATAAATGTTGACTCTTTAGTTTTACATAATACCCCTTTTTCTATTTCTATATTATCTTACCTATAATTCCAACTACCAAGTAATTAGTGCTGGAGTCATGTAGGAACTCTAAAGCACTGGGGTTGAGTTCTAGGTTTTCATCCAGTAGCTTCACTGGTTCCGTCATGAACTTCAGAGGAGGACTCGGCTTTTGTTCTGAAATTAGGAAACATACATGATTATAGTATTGAGTATTTGACACATATTATTATGTAAATAATGGTAAATATGTAATCTATATATATATATATATATATATATAAAAATCAATTGCTGTTTCTCAGTCTTGCTAAAACTCGAAAATGGCTGGACCAATTTGGCAAATTTTGGTCCTAAATTATTTGTGGAAGTCCAGGCAAAGCTTAAAAGGTGAGAAAATAATGTTTGAGGCGGTAAAAAGTTTGCCAGGCAGCTAGTCATTATATAAATTGGAAATATGATTTTAATATTTTTTATTTTGTTATTTAAGTTGTAAATATAATGTTGTAGACTTAATTTATAACAAAAATAATGAATATAATACATAAACAGGTTTGGGAACAAAAAAAATCACATTATCCTCTACATTGGTCACTGGTGACCAACAGCGGAGAATTTGCCTTCAATAGTTTTCTTTCAAAAGTTAATGCTGAAAAGTACCTATTATTATGTACATTGGGAACAACAAAAACATGTTACAATGAAATGAGTCTAGAGTAAATTATTGATTATGATTTTTACACTTATTAGTTTGGTCAGTGGATCCTCGTAACAGGTTTAGTTTTTACACCTGAAGTAGTAGATACTCTATGTTCAAAAATTGAAAAATATGTTAAGGGCGGTAGTTCTGTATTATGTAAAAAGGAGGTATTATATTAAGTGCTGTTGCAGAAAAATATATTTAAAAAATAAAAACTTACCAGGAGCTTTCTTCTCTTTATTTTCATTTTGAGCAATTTTACATGGATGGGGGCCATCTCCTTCCGATGTGGAGGTTTTAGCCGTTTTAGGACTAAGAGGTCGTTCCTCCTTAGGAGTACTCTGTTCCCTGGTCTTCAATATAATGGTCGGCTGCTTCTCTTTCTCCTGTTTCTCTTTAGCCGGGTCCTTAGCAGTCTCACGGTCAGATTTCAATATCATAGGCCGTCTCGGTGTAGTTGTCTCCTGTAATTTTTATTAAAAAATATTAAAATGCAACAAGTTTGTAAAGAGTTTCTATTTTTCTCTGAACTTACCTTTGGGGTGAATATTTTCTTCTTTTTATCTGCCATGTTGAACAAAGTTGTTTAAGTTTTCAGTTAAATATTTTCAAATTGTATCACATTTGTTAAGAAATTATTAGTTATTTTACAAACACCATACAATAAAAATATCAATAAACTTCTTAACAATTTAGTGTCAGTGTCATCTATTTCAAATGTCAATTGTCAAATTATTTTGACATTAACATTAGTGTTGCCGAATAACAATTTTAAAGGCTATGTTGGACGTGTCCACGTTTTGAATGGAATTTATTTGTTTTTTTAGGAAGAATGAATTCCTTCAGTAGTGGAAAGTGATACAAAATGTAAATGCTAAGATGTGGTTAAAAAAATGCGCTTAGCTAACCCCTTCGAACATTATATTTATAACTTACATGACTTTATTGAATTTAGACAGATATTTTTATTTCATTGATATTCAAATATTACGTACTTTTTTTTAAAGATTGAACTAGAATAAAGCACGAAAAGAAAACGTCGGGGAAAATGACACTTAAACTAGCAACCCTCCATCTGTCTTCTTCATATTTTGTTGATTTGTGATTGGGTAAAAATTACGTCTTCTCTTCTGTCGTAAGTCGTACACAAAGAGTGAAGTGGATTATAATACTCAGGAAATTGTACTACGTTTTTATTTGTTAATCCATCAGCAAGATGGGATTCTTTAAAGTTTTTGGTTTTATTGTGATCTATTTGACCTGCACGCTATCTTTCAATAATGCTGATCCGTGTGAGATGCGGGGACCGTGTGTGTGTGTTTTTTCAAATGGCACCGGAATCGACCTTACTCCTGCAATTTCCACTGAATTTTACACAGCGAGTACGTATGAGGTCAAGATGAATGGTTCGCAATACGAAATGAGTACCTATTACTATCATCCGTGCTACGACGTTAATTTGAACGTGAGCCAGTCGATTCCCAAAAACACTTGTACTTTACCTTTGTCGGTAAGTTGTATTGCACCTAATATAGATAATTATAGTCGTTACATTGTAATCGTAGAGCGTTTAGTTCGTCTTACCCGGTATGGGTTTCACAATCATAACGTCAGTTTATATTAGGGCCTCATTTGTTACATTTCTTGCCGCCTACCGACAAAACGTGTTTACAGTGAGACATTGACGAAACCAGTTTTACCATAAAAAATCCGTAATCAATACATAATTCTATTCTAATGAAGTCAAATGTTTTAAACTTTCCAAATGTTATGGAATGTGTTATGGTGTCTAGAATAAAATGAACTTGACTGAAACATTGATAAGCAATCTATTTTTATGTTATGTTCATGATTTATGAATATACTATATACACTACATATTATAATACAATTCTGTTCTCTGTGAAACAATATTCTATGTACGTATTTGTAACAAAAGCAGATTAAAATAGTATTATTATTATATTGGAAATACCTATTAGTATCTTATTGTATCTTATTAGAATTATTTTATTTATCTCCTATTAGAATTTCAATGTGGTTAATGTGTAGAATGTTTAATGATGTAAATTTAACAAAGCTAATGATTGTTGATTTCTTAATTTATTAGGTACTAGTTTTTATCTGTAGGTTTGCTTATGATGTCATGATAAAAAGTGACCTGAATGATATTCTAAACTATATAACTTTATAAGAAATAAATAAAAAAAAAACTCTTATAACTTCTTACTTATAAATTCTTTTGCAATTGTCACTCAGATCTATAAATTTTATACAACACAATTGAATAATGAGTATTCCTAACATTCCCAACTTGCTATCTTATCAATAAATCTCAAGTGCATGTATAATGTAATATGCAACAGAAGCTTATATGTATATCAACAAAACAAACTAGTTTTCTTAAGATATCTAGCGTTTATTTAAAAAGTTACTGCACTTTTATCCTATGTTTTATTGAATGACCTTCAAGATTAGGACAGTCAAGGCATATTTTTTTAATCTATTTAGCTTCTACATACTGATAATAATAATAATAATAATAATAAACTTTATTGTACACCTTTTACAATTCAGACAAATAAATATAAGTAGCGCTAAGTGGATGGTAGGGTACAAAGGCGGCCTTATCGCTTACAGCGATCTCTTCCAGGCAACCTTTGACCTTCAATGTTAGTGGAGGTGGTTCTGGGTGTACTTACAACTTAAATATATGAATATACAATTACATACATACAAAACTACATACATATACATACATACATACACACATACATACCTACATACATACATACTGATACATTACATACATACATATATACACAAGAAATAATAGTTATGTTACAAATGACAAGAAAATGTGATAGCAGAAAGAAAACGACTGCAAGGAAACAATGACGCTGTGTTACAGCCTTGAAAGATAGTGATCCTTCACGAGCACCTTGAAAGTAGCGAGCGACTGTGCCTGCCTTACCAAAAGCGGTAGCGCATTCCACAGCCGCACGGTCGAACCGTAAAAGATTGGTCAAAGGCTCTGCTTTGATGTTAAGGCATCTCAAGCTTGAGCCTCTCCGATGACCGTACTGGTCTAGAATGTGTGTCATGACAGAACCTGAAACGTTCCTTGAGGTAATGTAGAAGAGATAAGATATGAGTATTCCGGCGAAGGCGGATCGGCAGCCACTTGAGTTTCGTGCGATATTCGGAAATGTGGTCATATTTGCGTAATCCAAATATGAACCTTATACTAAAATTTTGGAGTCGCTCAAGTTTATCTAACTGCGCTTCGGTAAGATCCGGATAGCTGACATCGGCATAATCGAGAATGGGAAGGAGAAGTGTGAGCTAGCGCAATTTTAGTAGCAGTTGGAAGAAAGTTACGAAGTCTGCACATAGACTTCGCAGATGCAAACATTTTTCGACTGACTTGTCCTAGTTGAGGTCCCCAGGAAAATCTTGGTCCAGAACAATACCCAAGTCCTTTACAGTATCGCTGTAAGGTATTGTAGTACCGTCGAAAACTATGGGTGGCATCTGTGTCCACGCGATCTTGCATCGTAAACGAGGGCTACCGACAACAAAAAAGTATTCGTGGGATTCACCTTTAGGCCGTAGGCCGTACTCCATTCAGATATACGAGCCAAGTCAGTGTTGACCATCTTGACTGCTTCGGAAAATTCATCAGGAGGTGCTTGTGAGTAAATTTGCAGGTCGTCGGCATACAGGTGTAGGAAGAGAGAAGTTCATTAGAGATAGAATTTATAAAAATTGCGAAGAGTAAAGGAGAAAGAACGCCCCCCTGCGGTACGCCAGCAGCCGTATCAGACCAGGAAGAGTATGAACCCTCAACGGCAACACGCTGCCGGCGGCCACACAGGTAACTACGAAAGAAATCAATCACAGTTGGAGATATGTTGAGAGAGCTCAGTATTCCAAGCAGTATGTCGAAATCGACGGTATTGAAGGCGTTGCTGAAATCTAGCAAGGTGAGGAGAGTTAAATTACCGTTTTCAATACCGGATCGTATGTCGTCGGTGATGTGGACTAGAGCCGTAGTGGTACTATGTCCCAAACGAAACCCGGATTGGTAGGGATTAAGGAGACGGTGTTTGGTAAGGAAAGCACTAAGCTGGTTATAGATCAACGTTCAAGGACCCTAAAATAGAAATTGGACGGTAGTCGGAAAAGGATTCAGGGTTTGGTTTTTTGGGTAGTGGTGTGATTTGCGCTGATTATAGTTTTTAAGGTCCATTTTTCTATAACTGTATAGTGATGTTCTCAAAATGGGATGGGTGTAAATGCAATCATAACACTCTCACCGCCATGCATATATAAGAATTTTGTAGGCTTGTAATAAAAGAATATATGTGGGTGGATCACATGGCGCTCAGAGTGATAATTAGTGTGTCTATACAGGGATACTGCATGAATGTGATAGAAGCTGCATAAGTATACTTAATAGTGTAATTGCTACAGGGATTCAACACTGACTAGTTGACACTATTTAGTATACTACTTTACTATCCCTCTGTACTGAAAATCTGTATTTGTACCATATGTATGCTATATGTAATAACTACTGTACTAAACACAGTAAAATATATTATTTGTTTAAGCCATATACTCTATTTTATAATTTCAGATTTGTCGTCATGTAAGCACCATGAATTTGGCGAATTCAACTACTCAAACATTTACATTCGATCAAGGCTCCTATGATTTCATGGGTAGAACAAATATATCAAACTTCTCTGATCAAGGCAACTCTATCAATTATCCTAATGGGCCATCGTAAGTACTATGTTCATTAATTGTCAATGAGAATACCTGTAATTATTTCATGTGTGTGAACTATCAATTTTATTTTGGTTGCAAATGTATGAAGTGTGGGTGGCTCATTTGCCTGATAGACCTTCAGAAAAAGAACACAGTATTTCTTAGAAATAATAAATATTCTACAACAGTTTTTAAGAAATAACATAATGGGTTATAATTATATTATTTCTAAAAAAAAAAAAACAAAAATAAGTAAAACTAGGTACCTTTATAAAATTCACAAATAAATAAATTATGCATGCAGGCAATAGCCAATGGCCAAGTTGGGTAAAGTCAGTACTTAACAATTTTTTCGGAACAAAATCCATATTAAGAATAGTACCTAATCATTAAATGTCTTTGGAATGACAGTTACTCTTATGTTGTAAATATCATTCTATAACTTTACTGTCCCTATCACAACAAAGCTCTTATTCAAAATATATTTTTTTGTAATTTCAGTGAAACAATAGTGCTATTGGAGTGTGCTGAGACAGAGAACAAACTTCAAGTGTATTCATTATCAGAACCTGATAAAATTGTAAGTCATTCTTGTTTGCTTATAATATACCTAGCATTTTTAATTATAATATTTTAGTTAGTTCATTATGAAACATATGGTTATGACAAGGTCACTTGAAAACAGATGCCTTGTGCGGACTTGACATTTTTTATGATTATACAGGAATTCTGTGTTGAATTTAAAATAAGCCTCCTATGTGAGAATAAAACTTGATCTAACTACGAAAGTGTCCTATTTGTAGTAATTCGTTTTTTTAATTATTTTTGTATAGCAGCAACATGAGCTCATTCTTCTCTGATTTTTTTAATAAAAATATCGGCATCAGCTATGACGTTTTTATCGCAATAAATAAATGAAAATAAGACGGGTTTAATACATACAACTACATAATGTAACGGAATAACTTCCTTTTACTAGATACAATGCAGGAAAACACTATTTAAATAAGTTTCCTATTAAGTATGTATCTAGTTAGTAATCACATGGGTTCCAGAAACTATTATTTTTCATATAAAAAAATTATAAAACAAATTATAGCACTCTGGTGCTGTGTCCGTGGGCGGGCTGCGAAGCTGATCACTTAACTTCAGGCGATGCGTCTGCTTGTTTGCTTCCATCCACGTTGTTTCTACAACCAAATTAAATTCAACTCTATAGATTTAACACTTGTTTCCATCCAATGCTGGACATAGGTCTCTCTAATAGCAAGTTAATGAGGTCGATCTTCAGCCCCAACAAATGCTATCGTCATACTATCCAGCTATAGTAGCGCTTGATACTACGTTTGCCTACGTCTTAATGAAATGCAATAAGACCTATACTATTATATAGCATTCCCCAACAACTCTTAAATTCCTAACCCCCAAAAGGTTGGCAACGCACTTGTAACGCCTCTGGTGTTTCAAGTGTCCATGGGCGGCGGCGATTGCTTACCGGTGATTCGTCGGCTTGTTTACCGGCTTGTTCCATAAAAAAAGGAAATCATAGCATGGAACAGTGTTATAAATATACGAAAATTTAAAATAGCTAGTAAGTTTCCTTCTAATTAAAAATGCATTTGATGCGATCAGACGTATAACCTTTTCTACGAATGTTATCTACATATATCTCTTATGACGTTAAAACTAGTAGAACCACAATGTGATACATTAAAACCAGTTTCTCATTCGGTCTACATTCGGAATAAAACTGTATGGTTTTTTACATGAAAGTTAATTAACTACTATCTTATTATTTATAATATTCTAACTGTGTTAATACTGTGAATGTGCTGCATGTCTATAATTGGCATAAGCACACTTGTGTCTTCATCTTGTCTTTTATTAATGTTGGTGTTTATTCTGTTGACGTGCCTTATAATAATAAATAAATAAATGGGCTCGATGTATTGACCATTTGACATTTAAGTTTTTAAACTGACATGATCATTATCAATATAACTAAAAACGGGATGTTAACCATGTTTAGTTATTAATTTAATGAGTTATACTATTGTGCACTATTGCAAGATATCATTCGATATTTTACATTAATTTGTTTTTAGTTCTTAATATAATAAATACGCAATGAAAGGGCATGATGTTGATCATTACCTACATACCTACCTGTTTTAGTTTTAAAACTTTGTAATTTGCAAAATTAGGTACCTACAATCTCTAATAGGAATTAATAGAACACATTGCAATACATTAGTATTCCAATATATTGGATGTGTTTAAAGTACACACATATAGAGAGACTACCCTCATTGACGTAGGCTATAATGGAACCTCAAATGACATGATTTCGGATAAACGAATTAACAGGCTTTTCTGCTGTTTTCAGGTGTTAGCGTTTTATTCAAAAGATGCATGCTTGAAGCAAATAGAGGTGAACGGAAGATCTTTCGGCTCAACCCTGCTGATTATATTCTTCTCTTTTGTGGTATTCTACCTCGTCCTTGGAATCTGCACGAAGAAATTCTTGATGGGAGCGACTGGTGTTGAAGTTATACCCAACCTTGCATTCTGGTCGGATTTGCCAAACCTTGTTAAAGTAAGTGTGATTTCCATAGCTTCACATTAGATAGTCGTATTTTCCGTTTTTCCGATTTTACATCATCACAGTAAGTGCTATGCTACTTTAATTCTAGCATTGATTTACTGTGAAAGTAGAGGAAAATCATTAATTTGTTCACATAATTAAATTACCTTTTAATAGTTATGGCTTGACTTTGTCATACAATTGTTAAAGATAAATCCTTCACTCACCATTGACATCTTTGGCAGTTAAAGTAATAAGATAATGTGTTACATATTAAATAGTCGCAACTTTGGTATAGTAAGTATCCTCGAACAGAACAATGTAGCAGTGCGTTTTGCTCATATCATAACTATGTATTACATAAGTATGAATTACAGCTTGTGGTCCTCAAGGTTATTTTCTTTTTCTATCTCTGACTGAATATTTGCCATGTATTGTTCTCACATAATTGAACCAACGAAAGTGTGAGAGTGGTACATTGTTTCCAATGTAACCAAGAATTCTATTGTGAATCTAATTGAAAAAGAGTAACCTAAGGAGTTTCTTGCTCGTTCTTTGACATAGAAATCTAATCTACACTTTGAAACGAACAAATACTTAGCTTTATTAGAGGACTGACCAAAAGACTTTAATATTAGCTTTGCCTTAAAAGTGCCTTCCTGGTCTATTAAAAATAAATAATTTTAACTTTGACTTGAATTTGTATTGTTAGAAAGAAATCAAGGAAAGTAAATAATAAATATGCAACTGCAGAATATTATGAATAAACTCTATTAAAAGTTGTTATAAATGCAAGTCATTTGATGCGCAAAATATTTTGGCAACCGAAAAGTTGATGGCCGACGCCTGTTGGTGGTTAGTGTATAAGACCTAAATTATTGAGCTATTTCAAGTTATACACTTAAGAAACAAAGTGTATTTACTAACAATGGTGAGTATACTAGGAGTAGTTAGGCTAAAAATAGATGGTCATTGTGCGGGTAAAGTTCTATTCAATTCGTCGAGATTTAAAAACGATCTGTACTTTGTGGGGTTGACAGACATGGGTACTTAATCTTTTATTATGAATGATCCAAGACTAATGTCTTCATTGGGCCAAATAAAACAGTTTTTTTTTATTTATTCAATGATGAAGTGATTAGTTTAATAGTAAACTACTAGAAGTAGATTTGTATCTAGTATTCGAACGAGATGTGACAAAAGAGTATTCTCTGTGTAGTAAGTAAACACCAGAAATTTTGGTGAAATGGAAAAATGTTATCGTTATGTCAAACTGTCGTGTCGTCTAATCGTATTTTTCGTTTTTTTACACTGCCTTTGTATCCTTTATGACCTACAGCTGTTTGAAGTTGGTACCGAGGTTAATGCAACATGATGTATAATGTATTGACACTTATGTGTGTGAACTTGCACTTTCGAGAGTATATGTAAAACGGGGATTATATGTGTGGGAACTACAGGGTGTGATGATGTTCTTCACGCTTCTCCGTTAATGTGAGTACTGTCTTACTAAAATATGGTTTTTTTTTTTTTTTTTTTTTAGGATGGCTGGCGGTTTATGTGCAATGGTTTCAAGCTGCCCCCGCGAGGCGCCGGCCCCGCGGTGTCCCCCGACCCCAACAGCTATGACAGCATATAACATCAGGGTGACGAAGACCTCTCCGAAGGTCATCTTGTCCTTGTGGAATAGACAATCTGACTGTGTTCTTAATTTCTCAACATTTTTTTTTTCTTTTAATTCGTGCTGTCGTTACATTTGCGTGTGTGTAGAATAAGATATTAGAATTTTATATTTTTAATTTACAAAGAAACTCACGATTGTTTACTTTATAATGATGATATTAGAACTTTTTTGTTGACTTTAATATTTTTTTAAATGCATTCTAGATGTGTCGTTAATTATATTGAACGCAAATGTAATCATAGCTAGTTTGATAGTGATTGAGATTTGGTTTTAAATTTCAAGTCATAAATACGGTCAAGAGACACCTAAGAACATTAACTATGAAGTGGTAAGTTTAAAACGTAAAAATAATTCTCGAATATTTTGTGTAATAAAATAATCTCGATATAATATCATCTTCTTATCCAATTACAATAACCAAATTATTCTCATTATTTTTTCAATTTATCTTGAATAGTAGTAATGTCAAAATTGACATATGCACAGATTCATTATTTATAAATCAGGTAGCTATTTGTAATCTGCAATCGGCATTAGGAACGCTGGCCTATTTATTGTGATGAATATGTGTAATTATAAAAATATTATACCTCTATTTATTGATATATTATATATAATTGTAAACTTATATTATAGAGATATAGTATACTATAACTTGCCATTATTTTTATAATGTAGAGATACTTATTCTTCGACACGCTACTAATAAGTTGTTAATTTATTTGATTTAATTTTTATTTTATTTATTTATTATTGCCTCAAGGTAATCTAAATTGTGCAATCTTCCGTATTACTTATATTCTGTTGATGGTTAAATATTTCAATTGTGCCAATTTAATTTGATTCTTCGAATAAATTATGCATAAGAACATAAATATTATAAAATAATGAATATACCTATATTATACTAAAGTATATAATAAAGTAGCTTAAAATATAACTGCTAATGTATGTATTAAACAATATATATCGCTGCATGGCGTATTATCGAAATTTAGCTTTTTTGTACCACTTTATCATAATGTAACTAATATTTTTGAAGATTAGCTACTTATAAGAAGTTATATCTGTGTAAATCTTTAATATGTCCATGCAGTATATTTTCCTATGTATTTAATGCAAAAGCATATCTAAGTAATGTAAACATTTCGATACTGATTTATTGAATCTCCAAATCTTTGGACCAAATATGATATTTTCTTACTTCACTTAACCTTTTGAATATTTTTCTTGACTATGTTATATTCGAATATATGTAGTTAACTATGTATTATATATATCGTGTGTATTGCCATTAGATATATGAAGGCAATTCATACATAATGAAATCTTAAGATATGTTGTACTATACAGAATCCAAATATAACTTATTGTGAGCTTAAATAACGGTATATCACAATTTTAAACAGTTTGCACAAATACATCACTATACCATACAAATGTAATCGATAGTTTTGTCCATTCTGTATGTAATCATTCGAATAAATTGTATGAGAGTGTGTGTAACTGCATATGCATAATACATATAATAATAATATCGTAAGCACTAGTCATTGTTAGGTTCACTATAACGCACTGTATATCACGTGGCTTATTAAGTTTTTACACTGTCACCAAAATAAATGCATGCTGTATAACACTTTTATATTCAGGGTGTGACGGAAATCTTAAACTATTATCAACAGAAAACAGCTAGTGTTAAACAGTTACGCACAGTTTGAGCTCAATATAAAGTAACTTACTTTAAATACCAGATTTACGGTTTCTTAACGTGAATAGTTCATCGATCAGCAATTTTAGTGCTAATGATATGCTTATTACATCTAAGACTGCCTCGTTGGCCGAGTGGTCGTAAGTGTGACTGTCGGGCAAGAGGTCTCGGGATCGATTCCCGGGTCGTGTAAAGTACTGCTGGGTATTTTCGGTTCTTCGAAAATTCCTCAGTAGTAGCACGGAGTCTGGAAATGTGCCCGGTATATGGCAATAGGCTCGCCGCCCTATTACATGTGACTTACAACATAAATTGTGAAAAGTGCTATAATATGATCTTCTGTCTACCCCTTCGGGGATAAAAGGCGTGACGATATACAGAGATCAATAAAAAAAAAGAAACCGTGCTCTTCGTTTCTAGTTTCTTGTTCTTAGTTTCCGTTATACCTTGAATACAATATAAAAGTAGTTTATTATACTATAAAAAAGTTAGTGTGATAATACATAATTTTACATTTAGTTGCTATTCTAAACGATTGTTTGCGGAATATTATGAAGGACGGGATCGAATTGAATCGACGAATTGGCTCTACTCACGCTATGCGAAAATGTGTCTTAGTAAAAGTTTTTATGTATATTTTGAATCTAAATTGTATATTAGTTAAAACATGCAATGACTGTAAACTTGTAATGAAATGGAATTAAATTCATGTCTCGAATATTTCTTTTTATATTACGAACTTGTAAGAATTGTGTCGAATGGATTTATCAATTCATAAAAAATAAACTTGAAAAATGTTGCTCTTTTAGTTTGTTTGCGAAAGATGAAAGAGGAATAAAACTGTAGGTTAATCGAAAAGGCTCGAGTGTCGAAACAATGAAGATTGATATTATAATAAAACTTTGTAATTTGAAATTTTGTGACACTAAAAAATGAACTTTATCGCTTTGTAATAAAGGTGCAGTCTGTAAAACTGTTACCATAGACGTGACTGTGCGTGTTTCATTTAAGGTTTATTAGATAATATGTATTTCTTTTAATGTTCGCATTATAATTTAATTCCATGGTATCTATAGAGTAGCAGGGATTTATATTTCAGCAAGAACCACAAATATTATGATATTTATGTTAGCTGATTAGAGTTTATGTGAAAAGCGTTTGTCAAACAAAGTAATGGGAAGATAGTCAAAGAAAGATTCTAAACAAAAATAAAATGTATTGACATAATATATACCATGTATGATATCAGCTTCTAGACAATTTATTTCGATTTTATGCTTACTAGTTGGCGCTAGTGAGGCGAAAGATCCTTATAGTTTAAGCGCGCATAACAACTTTTTATCGCGCGATAAAATTGACGCAAAATTGCATCATGTGGATTTAAGTAATTATTAATCGCGCGACGTTTTGTAGTGCGACAATTAATCGCAGCTATGCCTCAGCTATTAGCAAATATTGTATTTGTTTAGTAAACTTTAACCTATACTAGCGCCATCTGGTAATGAAAAACTTATTATAGTAGAGCAGTGTGATATCAATCTATATATCATTATACACGTCATAATAACCTAAGAACTGCGTAATACGTATACATAATAATATAGTAGATATTTTGTATTCAATATTTTAGGGCCCCTGTTGTTTGAAGTGTTTTCTAAGGTTAATAAATAAATAAAATTATTATTATTGCTCATTAATGTAATTTTATTTGTATGAATATTATTTATGTTTATGTGGAGCATGGTTGATCTTCCTGTCGCTTAAGGTAATTTTATTCCAAGCTGAAACAAAAGTTACAGTTAGTCATTTGGATCGCTTAGTATACATTTTCATACCATACATAACCTCACGTCTTTCTCCCAAGTTCAAGTCAAAAATTGATTTGGAGGCAAATAATGATATTGACACCAAAATGACAGTTGTTTGGTCTTAGTATGGTTTACAATTTTCTCAGTAATATCGTATAGATGACAAAACAGCAAAATCTGTGTCATCTGTTCTAATCTATTTAAAAACTAAGTCTAAAGGTAAGCGTGCATAGGCCCACATTGTACGCATCGTACGTATTCCATATGACGTCATCAGTACGCATCGCATGTAGGCATTGCCGATGATGCGGTCCGTACGGATCAGTGGACGCAGTTGTATGAGTTTCTATACAAGACAAACTAAAATACGTAGCGTACGATGCGGACCTGTAGACGCTTATCATAATACAGTGATTAATGGGTAAAAATACTACGAGTATTTTACAACATTACCTGAGGCGCAGTTTCTACAAAACATTTATGTAATAGGACTGATCGTTCACATCCCTTTTCACCATCGGACACGGTCTCGTCGTTCACTGTACAAAATAATAATAATATTATTGGTTAATTAAGTAGATTGTTCATAGAAATTAACGAGAGTGAGATAACAGTAACGTCTAACAAGTGTGGGAGAGCCATGCTTCAGCACGAATGGGCCGGGTCGACGGGAGCGATACCAAGGCCTCACAGAAAACCGACGTGAAACAACGCTTGCGTTGTGTTTCGTTGTGTGAGTGAGGTTACCGGAGGCAGACCTTATATTGTGACATGAAAATTTTATATATTACATATAGAAGTAGGTACATAGGGTGGCAACACAAAATGTGTTTTGGAAAGCGTGGCTTACCTTTCTTGCAAGTTTCCAAAAGTTTCTTGGAACCTTCTAATCTCTTCGGGTCATTAGCGAAATCTTTTTGTGTCATTGCTATTGAGTTTTCTGCGTCATACATGCCTTTGCTGTCCAGCTGTAGGGAAATTAAGGTTAGGTCGGTTAAAACATATTTACAGGTAAATTATTGCTTCTATAATTTGGAGAATAAAGGTATTACAAATACTCAGGGTATGAAAACTGCAACAAGCCACAAGGAGTACCTACTGATATATTTTAAAAAACTCCAGTATTCTGCAATTTCAATTTTCAAAAGGAGGCTTTTGTTCAATAGCAGGTATACGTATTCCGGTTGATGTCGATGATGACGAGGTAATTTGTGGCGAGGTTTTTGGATTTTGCAATTTGATGATCATTTTAAATAGGCACAGTTTCTCTAAAAAAAAAAATAATTTGAAAATTAGGTACTTACCATACCAGTTTTCTTGAAAACGCAGGCAACGAAACATTTAGCGTTGTTCGTATCAGGTATTTTGTTCTCCTTTAGTTCCAGCATTTCCTTTGGTGTTATAGGGTGTTCAATATTACAGTCCATGCCTTCGCGGAAAAACCAGGCTTTGATTTCTTGATCAGTTCTAGCGTGTACCTAATTAAATTTAAGTATCAATTAGTCTTCGGATTTAAATTCTACATAATGTATTTATGTCTACTTATTTAACGTCCTTCAAAATAAATAAACAAAAGAAAACTAAACTTACATGAGCGCCGTAAAATTCTACGATATAAAAACATAATAAAAACCGAAAGATCATTTTCATTTAACCTCAAAAAATGGACTGTTTACCAATTGCAAATTTTAGTAAACTTTATATAGGTAGTTTTTAGGATAAAATATAATAACAGAAGAATATTTAAACAGTAATTTTGATACAGTTGGATAAGATCTTAATTACCACGTTACAATTTTGGAAACCGGTAGGTACGTTACTCCCATTATATAAATAGTATCGGATGACGACCTGCTGATGGTAATCTTTCAATAGTTATTGGAGCAATTATTTGATTTGTTGCACCTGGATTGTGATAATGCTCACGCAGTAGTACGTAGTAGTCACGTAGATTTCTAATATACGCACCAATACTTACCTTTTTTTATTTGAGGAGGAAAATTATCCAATAATTTTTACTGACTAAAAGCAAACCCGTTCCTAGGTAGGTACTCGTAACTACTTCGAACCGGGTTTCCAGTAACCTGCTAGGTCATCCGCAGCTCCTGTCGGTTCCTGTACCTAAATGGGTTAATTACTGTAGGACTAATGATAACTGTAAAAGAATAGAGCTTAAAATCGTTTGCAATGCATGGTTGCCTGCATTGCCAGTGGTTGGGTGACCAGTTGCTGTCAAACAAATAGGTAAACAAACTATTTATTTTCCTCATAGGTACATAGGAAGGTAAATTAATTTTCATGATACTAGTCACGATCACGACCACGATAATTTTAGGTAGTTATTTAATTATATTTAACTATTTACTATTATTTACTACCTATGTATACAAATGTGTATCGTCGTTGATGTTAGTAGTTTTGTATGTTTTTTTATTATTAAGGTTGAATGAAATTAAATGATGAATAATGAATGAATTATTCATCATTTGGGGAAATTAATTCTTTCCTGTACCCTTAGTACGAGTTTGCTTTACGTTTAATGTAATCGAAACGAGAGTTACTTGAGCGCTTTCGGCGCTGATTGGCCGGCTCGAATAAACCAACCAATCACAGAACCGAATGCGCTCTCGTTTCGATTACTTAGGTACTTTAAACGTAAAACAGTCGTACTATACTGTTGACCCTTTGTTCTCTCTCAATTAGTTTACCTATCATTATTTTTTCCTTTTCAGGATGAAAAATCCTCTTGGAACTTTCCTGATGACGACGAAGGGGAGACTGGTAAATTGATCCTGAATATAAAGTGAATAAACCCGACCCGCGGGCTCGCGAACGAGTACCTACACGTGACGGCGGACGACGGATTCATTGGAACCTTCATGGGACACATTCCCAGTTTTGTTCTCTTAATCTATATCTTAAATAGGTTCACTATTTTATAATTTTCTAGTAAAACTAGCGGACCCGACAGACGTTGTCCTGTCTACACGTCTCTAATTTGAAAATTTTAAACTTTTTTTAATAAGCTAAAACATTCTGGACCTTTTTGATGAAAATTGTTATTCAAATGTTATGACAATATCTAACGTCATTAATATTTGACACTGCGATGGTAGCGCCGTCTGTCGGATCCAATGTAAAACATTCCAAAATCAACAACTACTAATAAATTAAAAACTAATTAAAAAAACATTGTCCAGCGGACAAAATTGTGAATCTAAACCATTCTCAGATCCCCTTGAACACACACAAAAAAGTTCATCAAAATCGGTCCACTCGTTTAAGAGAAGTTCAGTGACATACACACTTACAGAAGAATTATATATATAAAGATAGTTCAGTAGCTATAGCTACTGATGATAATATTAGAAATAATATACCTAAGAATAATTAAAATTATATATTATTAGATTAGGAATGAATTACTTATAACGTACTTAAAAATAACGATTGACGACCTATGTAGGTACCTATAAGTCTTTTCGATTTTTTGTAAAACCACTGTCCACTGAAATTGGAAATGGTAAATAGTATTGTAGTATCTAGTATTAGAAATATATCTGTAAGTATGTATGTACCTGAAATGAAAATAAAGACGTACATGTACATGGCAACCTGAGTTTTTACTCTATTAGTATGTATCCAAGTTAATTTAGACGTAACATATCTCATCATATGGGCTGTTTCAAGAAACATAAATGAGTGTTAGAAAAATTGCAAGTTAACAGGCGATTATCTGTAAATTGATGGTGTACGATCAAGTTAGACGGAAGTAGATAAATATCAGTCATAATGTTGTTTTTTTCTTTGTTGTACAATTGTACAAGCTGTAATCAGATAAAGCAATGAAACAATTATAGGGCGACATCGACAGGTTGACACGAACCGACTACCTACATTGTTGTAGTTCATTTGTTGTACTATGAGTACATAAATATAAATTCAGGACAGATAATAAATCTGGAGTTGCGGACTACCGGTATTACCGGGGCTCCGGCTCGAAAAGCAGGAGTAGGAACGTGTGGTTTTTGGTCAGTAAGAGTCTGACACTCCCTATCGCCTCACCCTAGGCTCCAGAGGGAGCTCCTAGATGGGCCAATAATGACTTCAGGAGAAGTCATTGGATGATTTTCCCTCTTTAAAAGGAAATAAAAGATAAGAGGTCTAATATACCACTTTCCCGCTATAGACTGGACTTCTAAGTTGCCTTTGAATAAAAATTATGGTATTTACCGAAGTCGAAGAAGATTCATATGCGATTTTTCAAAATTACACAAAACCTACGTGTAATTACCACATCGTAGGTACTGTTCAGGGAAAAAATAGACAAGATTTTATCTTGCATAAACATTTTATTTCATTAAGAGATTTTTTTTTATTTATAATAATATTTATTTATACAAAGCAAATAAATATAGATCTAAGTAAAAAGCAAATACAGAGTTATATCTAAAAGTCAAGGAAAGTAAAATATACCAGGATTTTGTGTGTAGATGCATTTAGTGATGTGAAATGACGCATCGCAAATATCTTTGTGGGCATCCGCTGAAAAAAAAACAATGGGCAATGAATGTATATGTACACAATGTTAGGAAAGGAAGCAAGTATGATACCTACTGGCTACTTGAAATAATTGGCCAACCCTAATGACTTCTGGTAGGTAATTTGTTCGCAAGATAGATAATGAATGTGATTTAGATTTTTATGACCTTCTATTGTGATTTTATATTCATTAGCCGTTTTAATTTTAATGAAAATACCTATTCTGTGTAACGATTTGGAAAGTTTTTCATACAAAATTATACCTATACGTACCTAAATATTTTTTGTTTCTATTATTTTGTTGCTAAGCCCTTCATACACATCACATTTACGTTGGCCAAATGATTGCGACATTAAACAAATAGGTTCTAATGGGCTATAATGTTATGGGATTTCTTCTAGTATTAACAGAATGCATAGTAATATGAAGTAAGTTAAAGGTAGTAACTTTCTTTTAATAAATGTTGCTGTGGATCCATAAATGTATCTTAGCCTTAAGCCTACCGTAAGAGGTAACAACTGTATTCCCTTTATGGTTGCAAATAAATAAAATTACTCTTGAAATTACTTCTTATATTTCGATTACTTACCAACTTTTCTGCAAGCAGTAATAGCTTCTTTAGCAGGTTCCTTTATATCATCAGGAAGCAACAAATCGGCCTGTTTTATGGCTGCATCATAATTTAATTTCCCATTTTTGATCTGGAATATTACATTAGATAGATAGGTACAATATCATAGAATTTTTCTGGTCATATTTCGAACGATGTAAAGCTGTTTGAGATTCTGATATAGACTCCAAGAAGGTAATCCCCAAACATGAGTAATACCGTTTTTTTTGTTGACGGGGGGAATAAAAGACTAGAGAGTGTGGGATTTTTACCTCACTAAACCACCCCAGTGGTCACCCTCTACACCTGTAATGAGCACCGAGACTTCTTAGTAGATCTTTTCCGGAGCCTCCACGGTGCAACGCCTGTTACGGCACATCCCTAGGCCCTAGAATCCTAATACCTAATACCTATTAGTAAATATTGTTCTAATACTTGTACCAACCGTGTTAGCCATTTTCATAATACAAGCCATGTAGCATTTCACTTCTTTCTCGTCAATGAAGACACCGTCGGCAATCGGATCGATTTTCTCTAAAAACACATTCAATCAAAGTTACATAAGTGCTTTTACAGACAGCAAAAATTTTCTTAATCGAACTGCAATGAAATGCTGAACTTACCGTCTTCGACATTATTCTTTGGTTGGCACGTTTTTCTCATCATCTTACCAGTATTCCTGATCTGTTTCATCGTCATCTAAAACAAAATGTATAAAATTATGAACGTCTACGACTAGTTACGAACGGACCGGTGCGAATGAACCTATCAGTTTATACCCTTTTTTTATTTAGAGGGGGAAATCATCCTTCTCTCGCCTTGAGCGAGGCGAGACGGAGTATCAGACTCTTATTATGTAAAAACCTCCCCGTTACTACTTTTGATTACGGAGCCCGGTAAACCTGCTAGGTGGTCCGCAGCTCCGGAGTCTGTACCCTTAGTACAAGTTTGCTTTACGTTTAAAGTAATCGTTCAGATTGGTTGGTTTATTCGAGCCGGCCAATCAGAGCGCCGAAACGCGCTCTCGTTTCAATCTCGTTAAACATAAAACAAACTCGTACTAAGCCCTCTGGATGAATTTCTATACTACTTTTTTTTCTGATATCACTGGAAACAATCTTTAAGTCAAAACGAAACCTAATTTTAGTTATTAAGTATTCCTACAACTCATCAATTTAAGCATTACTTAAATAGTAAAGGATAACTTACAGCCTCACACGTTGCAACTAATATCAAGAACTTCACAATTTTGGTGAGAAGCATATTTGTTATCTTCTGCGTGTAAGTAGTGTCATGGCCTCCAATTTAATGAAAGCCTTGATCTTCAATAACCGCTTTATATAAAGTTCGACGTGTGATTGGTTAATTGTACTCTTACTGGTTCACACCTGAATTATGACAGTGTCCATAAATTACAAGATTAGGTATATGAGACATAATAGAAAACACATTGTGTCTCGCGTAGATCTGCGTTTCGGCATACCACGGGTTGAAATTGTCTTCTATGAATATTCATAAGAACCATAGTGATTGTTACTTGAGTATCTGATTAATGTTCCCTAAAATTTTGATCTACCTAGGTATTTTTTACACATACAAGTTCATACAAATATGTGTGTATAAGATAGTCTTCCAGCATAAGGGGTGCTTTTTCAACAGAGATGTACGCTACGCATCATCAGCAATGCCTACATACATGCGATGCGTACTGATGACATCATACGGAATACGTACGATGCGTGTGATGCGACGATCCGGCTCTGTGGAAGCTTACCTTAGATGTGAAGTATTTTATTCTAACTCAGTTCTATCCTTTGTGTTCTATTTCTACTGGTCACCCTATTCACACTATTTCATGACTATCAATTGTCACTTTGGTTAATTAATAGCCTGTTATGTTCCCTGTAATTCTAATTAAATGCCGCTAAATGGTACGTGATGAACTCACGTGCGATCAAGCTTACAATGTATCTGATTCTTAACCTGGTGGTACTTATCTAACTGTATTATACTCAGACGAAAGTGCTTAAAAACATTTAAGGTAATGGTTCTTTTTTTCTTTTATGGTTTTCTTTATTTAAGACATAACTAAGCGTGTTATAATGAGTATCTAATGTTTTTTTATCATACCAGTTAAATTACTCTCTCTTAAACAAAGATTACTTTATTGAATTATTACAGGAACATTTTTAACTTAAAATCTTTTAAGTTTAGGGTACGATGGGGCTGTTGTACTGTCCATTGTGCTTGATTGTGCTGTCCATTAGTTAGTAAAAGCCCTTAAAATGAAACATTTTTAATATTGGCTGCATAATATCGTAAGTGACCCGGTTGTGGCCACTTTAAGATTTTTTTCGACTTTGAGGCTTTCTTAACTTATAGTTTTAGTTATCACGAACATATTTCTTGTAAAAAGTCATTTAACATGTATTAACCTTGCCTAAGAAAACCCTTTTTTTAAAGAACGTCCAATAGAAAAATAACTGTATAAGAAAGAAAAAAAAAGGGAGTTTGTGCCATTTTTGGCCAGATTCGTGCCATTTGTGGCCACGGTCGTGTGCCAGTTCTGGCCATCAAAAAATACAAAAAAAGTAATCAAAATTTATAAATTAAAATGGACATTTTACAAACAATGGTTTTTATTTATTTTGGAAAATATGAAATATTATTACTTCACTTGAATTTAACTTACAAATAAGGAGATCAACATTTATATGACGTTGGTAAAAGCTGCAAAGTAAACTGACCTCCCCTTTGTGTGAAGGCAATTTATTGCATCTCTGAAAATGAAAAATATGTATTTATTGATATGTAAAGCCAAGGAAAAAAAGCCACGATAAAATAAAGGGGAAGAAGTCGGGTGTCTATGTACATTAGTTTTGGCCAGCCATGTGGCCAAAGATGGAGAAATTCATAATTTTGTCTCCATTAGTGGCCACCTTCTAATAACCGCACTTCAGAAACATATGGCGACAAAATAACTTTATTTTCACTTAGACAATATATTCTTCATGTAGTATTAACATAAACATCCAAACAATAAGCAAAGATTTAAAAAATAAAAACCAAATCCTCACCCGCTCGCCTTAGCCTTTTTGTTAAGACCTTAACAATTTCACCCTCAACTAAAAAGAATGACTTGTTGCATCGAAGTGAAGTTTGACACATCAAAGCTGCCAACGGTATCAGTGTCTCCAATATTCAATATTTTAAATACTGTACATAACAGAGTAATTTATTTGTCCATGCCTTAGTTATAAATATTTGAAGGTCCAAATGGCCACAAAGGGGTCGGTGGCCACAACCGGGTCACTTGCCCTACTGCCTAGAGGAACACCTGATACGTATTTACAGTGCTATCGAAATAATGTTAACAGTACAACTAATAAAACAGTAAAATAGTAAACTTTATTTAATATTGAACTGCTAATACACATACATTAGCTGCCATAAGGACATTAATATGCATGTCAACTTAGGTAACTTGACGGTTAGACAACGCATTATTTTATTGTCAAAATGCATTTTTCCTATGTAATCAATCATTTATGCCTGCTAAGTAGGTGAACGCCTCCTTATAAATAGTTCTAAACGTTTTTTCGCAATACTTTGCTGAAGTAAGCCTAATTATGAAAACGTATACCTTTCGATTATTCTGCTGCGTTTTATGCATCTTATTGTTTTTCGGCGAAAATTATGGGGTAAGATCTCATAATAATCTAGAAACCACGCATAGTTTTTATTAGAATATCAATTAAATTTTGTGCTATTTTTACGTAAGTTACATGATGTGCTATTTTTGTTTCATTTAAGGAAAAAAAAATATTTTATATTTTCGTAGATGACACGACAACAGCTAAAAAATTCTGGCAAACTTATGAAAAAATCCTGCATGCCGAAGAATGATGTGACCGAAGGTAAGAATTATGATTTAGATTTTTTTAAAGTTTGCCCCACATTCGAATTGCTCATGTTTCGTGGGTGTGTTTACAAACATACAAGTTCACATACACATGACACCCAGACCCGAAACAACAATTTGTGGATAACACACAAAGAGTGCGGTAGCTGGTTGCCTAGCTACCGCACCAAATGTGCAGTCAAAAGACAAAGATAATTAAGAATAAATAATACACAATTGTACCCTTATTTCCATTGCCTGTGACTATGATATAACTTTGGTTTTAGACGAAGTAGGTGACATCGAAAAGGGGAAGTTTATAGAAAGTCGTAACGTTATGTGTTACATCGCATGTGTCTACACAATGACTCAAGTTGTAAGTACAATTTTCTATTGATTCTATTTTACTTAACTAATACAAGTATTATAATTGCAAATGTTTGTGAGTTTGTGTTTGTTTGTTATTCAATCATTTCAAAATGGCTGAAGGGATAAGAATAAAATTTAGAACAGATGTATATTCTTGTCTGGAATAATACAAAAGACACGTTTATCCCATAGCACTACAGGCTAAGCCTCTGACAGAAGCGTTTAAAATATCAAATATTTTTCAATGTAATAGAAATTTCCATTCAGTGCATTATTGCGTTTATCCATGGAACAAAGTCGATGTTTGCTGTTGTTAACTTTATAAAATGTGATCTAATAAGTAGTGTTGGTTTTAAATTCTACCTTATTTCAGGTGAAGAATAACAAACTAAGCTACGAAGCTGTTATTAAACAGGTGGATGTGATGTTTCCAGCTGAGATGAGGGATGCTGTCAAAGCAGCTGCTACTCACTGTAAAGAAACAAGTAAGTCACAATCTCTATATACTACGTATTTTTGTCGTACTTCTGACAAAAAAAGATTTTATTAAAAAAATACTTTTCGTCCATTACAAACAACGTCACGCCGTTTTATTCTCGAAGGGGTAGGCAGAGTTGCACATTACGGCACGTAATGCTGCTATACAATGCATATCCACTTTTCATCATTTGTGTTATAAGTCCCATTAAAGGACTTTTTGTTCATTAGGTTTTCCTAAATAAGCAGTAACGTATTATGAGGTGAATTGAGTAAATCACCTCATCTAAAGTATAAGTACCATGTTTGTTACATCTAAAATTGACATATGATAAAATATCAATATGTCTAACAGTTAATACCTACAGCTAGCAGGACCGGTGATTTTATGACCATTAACCATCGAACAAAAATGGCCACGTCTCAATTTTGATTCGCTAAAAAAAGCATCAAGTTTTTGCTATCTTTTCGTATCTACACGTGTCAACATTTTTTACGCTTTTTGTTAATTACACGCTGTAATTACATGTCTAGTTCAAAACGATGATTAATACATTTTAGACGAATAATAAAAAGTGGAAGGTTTAGTTAAAAGCAGTCCAAGCTGCTCAGATTTTTGATATACACCTACACCTGCTCGCTTATATAATATTTGACTGTTCTGCCAGAATTTTAGCCAAAATAGTTTTGTGAAGGCCGTAGATAAATGCAGCCATTTACATAAATAGCTGTCGTTATGTACTTATGTGGTAACGACCAAATTATGGTTTATCCATCTAGTGCCTTGTGTCATGGGCATTCTTTGAAACACACAGAGTGTGGGAGAGTCATGCTTTGGCAGGAATCGGCTGGACTAGAGTGATACCACGACCTCACAGAAAACCGATGTGAAACAACACTTGCGTTGTATAAGTGAGGTTACCGGAGGCCCAATAACCCCCCTTTCCAATCTCCGAGTCCCCAACTTCCCTTAAATTCCTAACCCCGGAAACGCCGGCAACGTACTCATATAACTCATCTGATGTTTCGGATGTACATGAGCGATTGCTTACAATTAGGTGATCCGTCTTATAGCTTAAAAAACACAATCTACGGATATTTTCAGTGTTCTAGTCATTCTGTAGGGAAACGTGCCTAAGATCTAACCGTTGAGCTTCTCTGTGTAAATGCTCTTCATCTTTAATTTGGAACCGTACTATCCTTCGCCACCACAACTATCGAAAAATGAATGCCCTAATATAGTTCACTTTTATCTTAGCCTTTGGAGTCTATATCACATTTAGGTTTGATGTAAATTAGTTAATTTATTTGTTTCAGCCAAGAAATATAAAGACTTGTGTGAATCATCATACTGGACCGCTAAATGCATGTACGACTACGACGCAGAAAATTTTGTATTTCCTTGAACGTACAAAGTTTACATTAAAAACATTTGTGACGTGAACTATTTAGTTTCTTTTTACATGTAATTTATTTAATTACTGCAACTAATTAGATGATGTACTAATTAGTATTGGATTATACCTTATTGGATTTTTTTTTTTGAGGGCGCAAATCATCCAATGACTTCTCCCACCTTGGGCGAAGCGAGAAGGAGTGTCATACTCTTACTGACTAAAATCCACCCCGTTCGTCCTGCTTTTCGAGCCGGAGCCCCGGTAAACCCGCTAGGTAGTCCGTAGCTCCGGGCTTTATTGGACTCTGAGGCGTTAGTACGAGTGTGCTTTACGTTTAACGAGACCACGTGCGGCGTTTTGATTAGCCGGCGCCAATCAACCAACCAATCAGAGCACCGAACGCGGTCTCGATTCGAACTCGTTAAACGTACGTGCGGTAAAGTCCCCAGAACTAAATAGTTTTGTATTGTTCAGATATTAAAAAAATAACGTTACTGGAGCTGGAAAAAATGCTCACCCCGGCAACCTATCTAAGATCGTGGTACAAAATGTTTTATAATCATCAGCTATAATCCCATGCACTGCTTTGCTGACTGAACTCCTTTCCATTTTCCCGCCGCTGAGTTTGACTTTAAGTTTTTCGCATCCAACTATAGTCAGCTATCCTGTGGATATCTTCGTTCCACCTAAATGGGGGGTACTAGGTTTTTACTACTTTTTTTAGGGCGTAAAATTATCTGAGAGTAGTGCCAGACTCTTACTAACTTAAGAAAACCACCTTGTTTCTACACCCTTGCTTTTCGTGCCGGAGCCCCGGTTAATCCGCTAGGTAGTCCGCAGCTCCGGGGGCAATTATTCTCTAGGCCTGGTCTTTACTCCAGACGAAAAGTATATAAATACTTAATCCAATTTGTTAAATCTTTCTTTCCCCTCCAAACACGATATAGGCACCGAACCACAGTACCTACATACTGTCCTCTAAATAATGTTCTCATACAAACTGTGGTTGATTCTCTGTTACTAAGAGGCCCTGAGAGTTAACGACTAGATAATTTATTACCAAACGTTTAGCTAATATATGGTTATCATGTAACAATGAATATACGTCTCTTAACTTAATCACACGTTACAGATAAAGTTTTTGGACATAAATTGGAAGATTTCAAAATTAATGTTTCCAGTGTTTATTCGGTTTGTTGGGGACGACTTGTGTCCAGAAATTGATTAGGAAATACAAATGAATCATTTAATTTTAGTGTATTTGGTTGTGCTGTGTGCGGGATGCAGTTATGGGGTAAGTATTAACTAAATATGTTATTAACTATTTTTATTACAAAGGCACTGTTATATGACCCAAGTCGTTGAGATAAGCCTGAAGATCAAGTTTGAAATCCAGTATTGTTTTTGGCTGGAAACCAATTTACATGTAATTGGCAATGAGGTCTTCTACTACATCTTATGCAACATTATCGATCAAATTTATAAAAAAGACCACGATAACAAATTGAGTTACTGGTTCAATATGTAACAAAAAACACATTTCCATGTTACAGATGAGTCGACAACAAGTTAAAAAAACTATGGGTATAGTAAAAAATCAATGTATGCCGAAAAACTCGGTAACCGAAGGTAAGAACAACACAATACATTTAATCATTGGTTCATTTAATAAAGCTACCCATTATCATCCAGATTTTGAGTAAATTAATGTGACATACTATCTTTTAGATCAAGTTGGGAGAATAGAACAAGGAGTGTTCAATGAAGACCGTGATGTTATGTGTTACGTCGCTTGCGTATACAAAACTTTTCAAGTGGTAAGTCTTTTAAATTTATTTTCCTTTCTACCACTTGAAGAAAATCATTGTCACTAGCAAATATATTATTATCACCTTCAGAAACATCATCTCAATACACCTTGTAATCTAAATAATTGCACAGACTTCTAGACTTACAATATACCTATATATATTTTAAAAGAACATCATACAGATTCCAATATTCTTTTTCAGGTAAAGAATGACAAACTTGATATGGCGCTCATAACAAAGCAAATTGACATGTTGTACCCTCCAGAACTAAAAGATTCAGTCAAAAAGTCTATAGCAGCTTGCATACATATCCGTAAGTATCCTAAAATGTTAGTTAATATTAATGATAGGAAAACAACTGATGATAAAAATGGAAAAGAAGAACATATTGTACCGTCCTAAGTATCTTGGTATAATGTTAAGAAGAATAAAAAAAGAGTATCAAAGATAATATCTAAAGTAAAAATAGACTGTAAACAAGCAACAACAAGAGCCAATCTATACATATAATAAAATCGTAGAAAAGTGCTGTCTGTACATTGAAAATAAAAATAAAAAAAATAGCAGGGGTTATTGTTATGTCGATATCGAACCCAAAAATGTAATTAACTTTTTTTTTGTCAGTTTGTCTGTTTGTCTGTTCGTCTGTGCGCGCTAATCTCAGAAACGGCTGATCCGAGTTGGATGCGGTTTTACGAATAAGATGCTTAAATTTACATTTAGTTTGTTTCATGTCAATCGGTTCATAAATAAAAAAGTTATGTCAAATTAAAGAATCACGTCGAACATTCTTGCTTAACCATTAATCTTTTTGACAGATTTGGGAAATTTGGTACAGATATAGTTTAGAACCTGTGAAAGGACAGAGATATATTTTTATTTCAAAAATTAAAAAATAAAAATGTTTTTATGAAATAGGATTCTATGTCGATCGTTACACATCGGTTCCCCTAATGTTTTAATTCTATCGAAAAAAAGTAAGTACATAGTAATGTTGAAAAAAATAATATCGAATATAATAAAACATGTATAAATGCTCTAAATATTCATTTTGTAATCGTTCACGACTTCGGTTCATTTATTGATCGAAAAAAGTAAATAAATAGTAAATATGAAAAAAATGTATCAATATAATCATTTAGTACAAAGAAAATGCTCTAACGGAGTATAGATAACTATGTCGATCGTTACACACTTCGGTTCATGTTAGTTTTAATTCATCGAAAAAAAGTAAATAAATAGTAAAAAGGTATGAAAAAAATAATATCAATATGATTAAACTAGGTGCCCGAACGGAGTATAAATAAATAATCCAAGTTGTCTTTAATAGATGTCGTTGGGATCGAAATAGATCGCGCTATGGTTTCGTTACATTCATTTGGTTGGGTATCGAGCGCTTCGGTACTATCGTAGAAAAAGTGTATTATCAGTCGTATGATTATTTGTCTTAGTGGTCCTGCTGTTTCGTATATTAAAATTTTTCGTTGTATCTTGTCAATTAATAAGTTTAACTTGGTTAACCATTTAACGTAGGTTTAGTTTGATATCGATTATTAGTAGTTACATCTTTAGTTTTTTTAATAAAATTGTAAGTCTAATTTATAAATTAATTAGATTAGATTTAAGTCGTTTCTTTTAAATTATTTAGTTTAAGCTTGGTTATTATAGCATAGAGGATAGGTTGTAATATAGTTTCTTTTTTAATTGTTATAAATTCGTAATTCGTAGCTTTCTTTAGTTTTAAGTTAGTTTAAGTCCGTTTTTAAACTATTTTTTCAATACCCTAAGTGAGTATACATCTATTAAATTCAAACGCAGAGCTCATTATGTTGATTTTTGAAGAGTTCCCTGGAATATCTTCCACATCTCATTTTTGAAGAGATCCCGCGAGATCGGGAACTATGTGGTTAAAACCAAAAATTTGCCGGAAGTCACTATTCCACGCGAACGAAGTCGCGGGCAAAAGCTAGTCATCAATATGATTGAAGATGAAATGAAAGAGGCATGTCAGAATCGTGTATCGATTATCTTGCGAACATAGAAGATTGTGTGTAAGAAAACCAATAAAAACCCTTTTAAATTTCTTTTCAGAGGACAATTACAACGACTTGTGCGAGAGAGTGTTTTACGGAACAAAATGTTTGTATGAAAAGGACCCTGACAGTTTCATCTTCCCCTAATGTTTTATTCTACGGAACATTAAGTACATTAATGTTTTTCGAATTAATAAATGTATAAATAATTTCATTTTGTAATTTCCATACTTTATTGATCGAATATAAATATGAATGTACCCGCTGCTTATGACAATTTCGTTTCATTCTGTTAGTTTGTTAAATAGAGATATTGTTTGATTAACTGGTTGTTTTCTTTTTAAACAGTGTCTTGTCATTTATAAGTGCAGTGTTCTTGTGTGACAAGTAACACTTAGCTTAGTAATTAAAGATTTTGTTGTCTTTATAAAAACAACTTTATTACCATTCGCTTTTATTGTTTCATCTTTACATTCCTACAGCACTTCTAAAATGTATTCCATCAATTATTTTCTTATTTCGGTTATCTTGCTTGTGATGTTCAATAATTGTTTTGTTCATTCGGTAAGTACTTGTTACTTCTTTATTTATTACATGTTTATCTTAATTTAATCTATCCTCTAAGGTATTATTAAAAATGCCACATTCTCGAGAAATTATTGAATAATTTGTTTCATTTTTTAATGCAGATGACGAGGGAACAAATAAAAAACTCTGGGAAGTTAATTAAAAAGACGTGTTCTGCAAAAAATGATCTAACTGAAGGTAATTAATTTGCAACTATGTTTTTTTACTGGTGTAATGGTACTTCCAAAATTTATGTATTAGCTGTTACAATTCTTCTTATTCTTAAATTATAACGTTTTTCATTGGGTACGTGAATAAATTCTGTCTGTGCTTATGATATAGTCCCCTTCCACGGCAAACTAGACTTAATGTCGTCTATTGCTGGTATTTGGTTGAGCAGAAAAATCTGAATCATACTATAATATTATTATAAATGCGAGTATTTGTGAGTATGCGCGTGTTTGTTACTTAATCACGTCAAAATGGCCAAAATCGTTTTTTATCCCGCAGGCGAAGCCGCTGGCAGAAGCTAGGCATTAAATAAATATTAAAACTTCTTTTTATCTCTTTATACATTTTACTGTCATTACAGACGAAGTTAAAGATGTGGACAAGGGAAAATTTCTTGAAAAGAAAGACTTTATGTGTTACATAGCTTGTGTCTACAAAATGGGACAGAGCGTAAGTTTCAATGTACGAATAAAGTAATCTACTAAAGTTGAATTAGTTTTGAAATTCCGACTAAATTCATATATTTGTAACTGTTAGGTTAAAGGTAGCACGATCAACCATGATATGATGCTGAGGCAGGTGGATATAATGTTTCCCAATGATATGAAGGCACCTGTTAAAGCAGCTATAGAACATTGCAGACCAGTTGGTAAGTTTTTGATGATCATAAATATTATTTAGACAGACGTAACCTGTCTTGATAAAAAACTAGACAATAGGAAACTACTAGAAGTGGGAAAATATCTAAGCAATACTCTTTTTGCTCGCTATCTGGCACTTAAATAAATTAAAAAATGTATGGTTTCAAATATTTTATAGTCGTAGCTGCAAATATCAAACTCAACCTTTGTATTTAACTTATTACTTGTGTGGGGAAGCCTTAATAACCAATCGTTTTGTATAATCTTGATTACCTTACTCAATATTATAAAGCCACCTCTGAATGTTTTGTTAAATTATCACGCTATATAATCCACATTTTTTTTACTCTATTTGTATAGCGTTTAGTTAGTTTTATATCTGTCTTTATGGGATACCTATATAATTATATACTTTACTTATAGGTAAACACATTTTTTGTACATAATCTTATTATTTGTATCATGATTATACGGAGAGTGCAATTTATTAACTATCAAAACACATTTGAGCAAGAAGGTTTTGCTTACTAATAATTTGTTTTATTATTACAGCTAAAAATTACAAAGATCTCTGCGAAGCCTCTTATTGGACAGCGAAATGTATTTACGATTTTGACCCTGCCAATTTCATGTTCCCTTAAAAATCATAAAATTGGATTTGAATGAAGAAACATTTTATGGAATGAGTCTTGTAGTTTTATTCACTAATACCTAGACAAATACACTTAATGACCAAAGTTAAAGATACAAAGAAAATTATTTTTTTAGTACATATATGCTTCAGCAAGATTATTTCAGAACAAGGACAGTAACCATTAGTTGGCTACTGAGTCCACGATTGGTTGTAAAAGATATACTTTTATAGAAAGCATGCAATTTAGTTTAATTTTGAGTTTTCGAAATGTTCGGGTGTCCATGAGCGGCGGTGATTGCTTACCATCAGGTGATCTGCCTGCTCGTTTACTGGTTCATAACATAAAAAACTTTGCTTACTGTACTTACATTGCAATTTGAATATTAACTAAGATGTGGTTATTTCTATATTTTACTATAATTTTGGTATAAGAAGTCATATAAATGACGATAAAAATGAGCCTTCAATTAGTTTTTGTCAAAAAACTTATTTAACAGAAAAAATACGTCATTATATTTCCATTTAGAATAAGTATTCTTTAGACTACAGTCCAGGGTATTTAAAAAACAACGAACGTATAAAACTACAATAAAGTTTGTTGAAATAACCATTTTAAATCTTGTTAGTTTATGGAAAGACGTTCACTGGTTAATTAGCTAGTAATGCATGTATTTGCTTTGCTAATGATACACTGATCACTATACAATCAGAGTATAGGGACGTCGTATATATGGTTACAAGTAGGTTTTAAGCAAACAGTGCAATTTAGTAAGGGACTTGTGAGTGTCGTGATGGATCGAAAAAGAATATGTTTATTCGTGATAGCTATGTTTTTGGCCTCTGGAAGTGATGCTGTAAGTACTAATAAAAGTGACATTAATGATATTTTAAATGAGAACAAAGTAAATACTAAGTTTGGAGTAAGTGTTCTATGTGATAGAAGACCTTAATATCTTACAGATGTCAAGACAACAGTTGAAGAATTCTGGAAAAATGCTGAAGAAAAATTGTATGAATAAGATTGGTGTGACGGAAGGTACATATATATTGTTAATATTTATTCTATACGTCAATGATGTAAATGATTAAAAATAGAATAATGAGAGAGTTTTCATCAATGTTAAATATTTTTTCAGACCAAATTGGCAGTATAGATAAGGGTAAATTCATAGAAGACAGAAAGGTTATGTGCTATATAGCGTGCATCTATGAATTGACGAATGTGGTAAGTAAATGAAAGATTATTTGCTAATTGGTCAATAAGCATAATAAAGGAGGAAGATATAAAATAAAGTGTTGATTTCTTACAGATAAAGAACAATAAATTAAACTACGAAGCTTCCATCAAACAGATTGATCTTATGTACCCACCTGATATAAAAGAATCAGCAAAGGCTGCTGTGGAAAAATGCAAAGACGTCCGTAAGTAATATGAATTGTCTCTGTAGTTTATTTATTTATAGCATTTTTATTCGTACGCGAAAAATAATATATTAGATAAGCTATCAGTGCGTTCTTCCTCCACTTCTGTGTGTCGGTTTGCCAGGTGGCAAAGGCCTCCTCCAATCTTCTCCATTCTGGCCTTTCTATGGCCAGTCTACCCCAAGTCATTCCCGCAACCTGTCTGATGCCGTCGTCCCACCTTTTTTGTGGTCTGCCTCTCTTTCCCTGTAGTTACTATAGTAAAAAATAACTGTAGTCATAATTAAATCAATTAAATTTTCTTAAGATTCGCTTGTGATTTTTTTACGATCGGAGATTCAGATAAAAACTCTCTTCTTACAATTAAAGACATGAAAGAAATTCATTAGAGTCAGGGATCAAGTTAGCAGATAGAAAAATAATCAAAGACGTTTCACAGCTGCAGCATTGCTGGCTAGAATATGTTTTTAATGTGTAGGTGCCTGTAATATGTGTGTGTTAATAATATCTCAAAATATATTGTTTAAAATTCCAGAAAAGAAATACAAGGACATCTGCGAAGTTTCATTTTACGCAGCGAAGTGCATGTACGAGTACAAGCCAGAAGATTTTATTTTTGCATAATTTTAGATTAAATAGATTAATATGTTTGACTGCGTTTTATTTTATTAATAGCTAAGCTAACTTCACTCGCAGCCAATTTTTCATAGTCCTTTGAAACCTTCATTGGAGTAGCAAGAGTTCCAAAATATTTGAAACTGAAAATTGGCCAATTCTATACAGCCGTCCTAATGAACACAATAATTAGTTTATTTCATAAAGATTTTAAAACTTTTGCTCTATCAAATAGTCCTCGACGAAAAGAAAGGGTTCACTAATAGTCAGGTGACAAAACTATCCACTCGAGGAAGGGAAGCAGCCTCCCAGTGCCGCTAAAGTGGCGGGACCTGCCAAAAACATAGTGGTAGGTCAAAGCCTGCCGGGTGCGGTGAATCCGCAAGGGTAACTCGAATCAATGCCACAGGCAGTTGAGGTACACCGCAGTGGTTTTAGCCGGTAAGAGTCCGGCACGCACCCCTGTTGTCCTTACGACGTGGCAAGGCCATGAGAATTTCCATCGCGTAATAAAAAAGGAGGCAAAACTATGTATATAACAACATAGTTACAATAGTATGAGTATAAAGAGCTCTGCTATAATTAACTCAATCAATTCTATTTCCAAGAAGAGTGTTGTTTTGCCGTGGCGCTGAGATAGCATCCAAGGTCGTCACAATACGTGTAGTTATTGAAATAGCTTTACTATTATTACTTTTTAATATGTTGGTTTGTGTATTTTATTTACTATAATCTTCATTTGTTACCAAAAAAAAAAATTGGACTAGGGAACAGCAATTGCTCAGAAAGGGGTGATCGCGTTTGATCCTCGAAAAGTATTTTTTTTTGTTTCTAAATTCCCATTAGGAACATTTAATCCAGAGATTAATTGTGTGGTTCGTCTTTTATTTTACTGAACTGAACTGAAAGTACCATCTCTGTCTTGTGTTTCTATGAAAAGCATGCAATATGCACAATATAATTGCTAAACAACTAAGAGGTACTGGTACGCTATTCATAATTGCGTATGATTAACTTGTAGGTGGTATTTAGTGGATCTCACAGTGATTTAGCATTTTTGTTTATCTATCAATCTTCGCGAGCAAATTATGCAGAGGCAACGCTGTTGTACATTAATTTGTTTAGATTAGGAACTCATTGTTGGGTTGGTGATCAGTTTCTTATAGCACTTTTAAATCGAAAAATTCTTTAGATATATTTGCACGAAATAAAAATATCATGTTGAATATCACTGAGGAGGTTTTCTGCAGACATTTTGGAAAGATCTTTTCATGAATATCAAAATCACAGTCCACATATACAGTATAGATTACGGGGATTCTCTACATAAGAGTATTTACTTATCCCTAAATATTCAGGCTTGATTTATCAGATAATCCTACTGCCCAGTCTCTGTCAAATAACTTTACGTTACGACATAGTTATGTATATTCTACATTCTACCCCGCCGTCATGAATGTACCGTGTGCTGACACTTACATTTTGTCTACATTTTTTTTTTGAGGAGGAAAAATCATCCAGTGTCTCCCGCCTTGGGCAAGACAGGAGGGAGTATCAAAGTCTTACTGACTAAAAACCACTCCGTTTTTACTCCTGCATTTAAAGCCAGAACCCCGGTAACCCGCTAGGCAGGTTGTAGATTTTGACAACCCTTTATGCTGTGCTAAAGATAGTATAAAGTACTAAATAGTGAAGAAAACCTGTGGAAGTAATAGTTTGAGATGATTTTGGTCGGAATTAAAAATCATTTCGCGTCCATTCAAAAGAACGTTTACGCGTCTAATAGCGAAATCGTGCTATGGGGAAATATTTATATATTCGCTTGTAATTACGTTTCCATTCCACTCATACTATAATTATTGTTGAGGTATCACATAACAATGATTGATAATACCTGTACTGGTTTAATGGGTTTTGTGACTTTTTATAAACGTAAATATAACGCATTTTAATTCTCGAAAGGGTTTGCAGAGGTGCGCAGTGTAACACCCACTATTTACCAGTTTTATTACAAGTCTTATGTCATAGAGTGAGCCCATTGGCATATAATATGCACACTTCCAGCTGTCAACTACCGTAGCTGTGGACTACCTAGCGGATTACCAGGGCTTCGGTTCGAAAAGTAAGAGTAAGAACGGGGTGGTTTTTAGTCAGTGTGACACTCCTTTCCTCCTCGTACAAGGCGAGAGAAGTCGTTGGATTATTTTCCTCCCAAAAGAGGATACCCTACTGTTTATTGAGAAATTTTGATAAACTTTATTTGACTTAGGACTCGGATGCAAGATCATTTGCGACCAGTTAATTCCGTTAATGGCTCCAAGTACGGCTACAAAGCTGGAGCCTTACCGGATTTAGCGCAGTCCTTTAAAAGTCTTGTGCGTACAAACATTTCGACGATTTACTTTGATTTATATGGATTTAATAAACTTGTATATAGTATAAACAATGTAAGATGCACCTAACAATTAGAACCAGTTTACAATCAAGATTGAGGACATTTTATTGTTCTGTGAAAAATGTTATAAATTGTCATGATCGTGAGATAGCGGGAACAACATACATAGTAATTGCAATATCTCGTGTCCTTAGTGGGGTTAATTATACGCTGTTTTCTGTTATTATTAAATATTTTTTATTTATCTATACTAATACTATAAAGCTGAAGAGTTTGTTTGTTTGTTTGTTTGAACGCGCTAATCTCCGGAACTACTGGTCCGATTTGAATAATTCTTTTTGTGTTGGATAGTCCATTTATCAAGGAAGGCTATAGCCTATAAAACATCACGCTATGACCAATAGGAGCCGAACAGAGCGGGTGAAACCGCGCGGAAGTAGCTAGTTAAGTAATAAAGTTATAGTTTGTATGTCTGTATGGAGATAGAAAGATAAAATTACGCTAACACTAATTTACATTTTTGACATACTTACCTAATTTGCATCGTTTATATCCTACCCATCCCCTATCTTTTCATGAATGCTCGTTGGATCTCAGGCCCCAGGCCCCAGACCTTTAAGTAGCTTTATCAATTTAATATGCATCTCTCGTAAATCTTCTAGCATCTTTTCTCTCCGTAAATTCAAATTTTGAATTAGTGTCAATGATTCGACTGTCCATTTACTTTCAGCTGTATTGAAGTCAAAATTATTTTCAGATACCTGTGTGATGGTACATGATAATGTACTTTTAAATACACCATTATTGGACGTGTAGACTTCCCCGTATTTTGCATCAGGTGTGAAACTGATTTTAATGATAAAATTGTCGTAATTACCGTGGCTAGTGTTTACGTGCATTTCATATAAATGTTGCAGTTGTCACCTTCATCCTCATATATAAATCTAGAAAACTGAAGTTGTTCTTGTGTTTAAAAAAATAAAATAAAATCGTTTTCATAATGTTCGTTGTGAGATGTTCCTCTTTTGTGGTGGCGCTGTTTTGTTTAGTGAGCGTTTATGTAAGTGCTTTATTATTTTTAATCCGTATTGGGAATTATTTAGAGTTGTCAGTGTAAGGGATCCTATTAAACTGCTTCGTAGCAGTTTAATAGGATCCTTACAAAGCACAAAGCATCGTTGCTTTGTTCAAATCTATTTATAAGAAGTTAGAAAAAAATTGAAATTATAAATGACACAAAATTTGTTTTCTGTTTTGTTGTAATAATAACTGCTTATAGAAATTTCTATTCGAAAGATCAAAGTGAATTCGATCGCATCATGTCATTAATTGTGAAAATAATCTCGACCAATGATGGGCGAGAATGTGATCGAGCCCACATCAAAAGTTCAAATTGATAGTTACAGAATAGCCTAGCTGATTTTATTTTTATGTTTTGTGATATTCTCCAGGCTCAATCAGATGAAGAGGCAGGTATAAAAGAGGCTTTGCGCCCTTTTGTAGAAGAATGTGCAGATGAATTCGGTATTACTGAGGAACAATTCGAAGAAGCAAAGAAAAAGGGCAATGCTGCTGATATCGATCCTTGCTTCATGAGCTGTTTCTTAAAGAAAGCTGGATTTGTAAGTATTCAATTGGAAGATTACGAAACAGTTTTTAACTGTGATTTTCAATTTAACTTGACAGCGCTTGAAGATTGTTGCAAACCTTCATTTGGAGTGGAGGTTACGGACTGTATACGCAAGGCCTCAGTGTACTATCACATATTTAGATATACAGTAGATAGCCTGTTTGATAAATGGGAGAAACCGTCAAAATGTGGCGAACTTTTTGGGGAGATTGATTAATGCAAAAACTGCATAAAATTTAAATTTTTTTTACCTTTTAAAGTTTTGGTAATTTTAAATTTAATTAATATGCAATTTGTCTGGGCCATACCCAATATTTGTATGCCCATTGGGTAGAACAAAGAGATATATGTAACTCAAATAAATAACACCTTAGTCACTATGTACTACACCTTTGTTCAGCAAATAAAGCTATTTTGATATTGATTTTGATGGAATATTATCCACCACAATTTTAAAAGTTTAATATTGAATAATCAGTAGGTACTGATTAAAGATATTGTGTGGTATTGGAAAGCTCTGGAGAACATTGGTACTGATCTTTCTTTAATTGATTTCAGTTTGACAGCCAGGGTAAATTTGACGTAGACAGCACCATGGCTTTCGCCAAGGACCATGTGAGCAGTGAACCGGCTATGAAGTTCGTTGAAGCTGTCGGAGATGAATGTGTTAAAAGTGAGTAATCGTTTTTTGGTGCTATAAATAATTATTTCAATTAATGATATTTTTTTTATAAGAACCGTCGTTTCATACTAGGATTTTCTCCTGTGTCTTGGGTGCATTTACAAAGCTATAATTTCGCATACATATTACATCTGGATGTCATTGTGTGTGAAATTGGGTTCAAATTATTGTTTTGGGTCTAGACCCGAATAATTTGAGGATTACACAAATAGTTACACGGAGTAATCCGTGCGGGTATCGGCATCGAACCCGTTACACATAGTGCGACAGCCAGTTGCCCAGGCACCGCTCCAACCGGGAAGTAATTTGCAGATTACATAGTTAGATCAGCCTACAGCTAACCAATGACACTTTTGAGATTAAAAACTTAATAATTTCTTGACTAACAATCTCTTCTTTCCAAAAAAAGTAGGTAGAGAGGTATATGCATTTTGGTATAACTTATGAGACCAATATAAGAAGGGCGAGCAATTACCCTAGGCTTACTCTAGATTATAATTAGGCTTTAAATATGACTTCATGCTACACTACACACTAGGCTTACACTTGATTATAATTAGGCTTTAAATATGACTCCACTGAGAATTTCGAAAATCGATAGACCCAATAAAACAATTTGACCGAATAACAATGAGACTTTCGTGCTCGTCGAGTTATCGAAAGGTTTGTCAATGTCGTTGTGAAAGTTTATATTCATGTTTCAAATAAAACATTCTATGATTGCAGTTAATGATGAAGATGTCAGTGATGGAGACAAAGGATGCGATAGAGCTAAACTGCTGTTTGACTGTATAGGTGAGACTAAGAAAAAGGTACGTATAGGCCACGCCCGTGTTGTAATCTAGAGCTATTCCAAATTTAATCTCGATCCCTTCAACCGTTTTGAAATAAAGGAGCCACAAACAAACAAACATACAAATTTTGGTGTTTATAATATTTGTACTTAACACCACGCGTAATAAGAGATGAGATATAACAATATAAAAAGATTTCATAACTGGATTTTACACATGAAAGTCACACACACAGATTTAAATTAACGTTTAAATAATTTTATTTCCAGATGGAGTGATTAAAAAGCAAAAGTACATACTGATACACAAATGGATTTTTTTCTATATGTTTTGTAATTTAAGAAATAAATGCTTGATGATACCACATGAAAATATTGTTTTATTTTGAAGAACAGAGGGCTTAGTATGAGTTTATATTACGTTTAACGACATCGATTTACAATTGACGACTTGCTCCAAGTACGGCTACAAAGCTGGAACCTTACCGGATTTAGCGCAGTCCTTTAAAAGTTGTGTTCGTACAAACATTTCGACGATTTATTTTGATTTAATAAAGTTTTATATAGTATAAACAATGTAAGATGCACCTAATAATTAGAACCAGTTCACAATCAAGATTGAGGACATTTTATTGTTCTGTGAAAAATGTTATAAATTGTCATGATCGTGAGATAGCGGGAACGACATACATAGTAATTGCAATATCTCGTGTCCTTAGTGGGGTTAATTATACGCTGTTTTCTGTTATTATTAAATATTTTTTATTGAGTAATAAAGTTATAGTTTGTATGTCTGTATGTATGGAGATAGAAAGATAAAATGACGTTATAGCTAATTGACAGGCCTTTTTATTGTTAATATCATCTTTTCATGAATGCTCGTCGGTTCCAAGCTGTAGAACCCAGGCTCCAGGCTTATAAGTGGCTTTGTCAATTTAGTATGCATCTTTCGTAAATCTTCTAGCATCTTTTCTCTCCGTAAAAACAAACTGCTGCGCTGTAACATTATTTTATCATTTCTTTCAATTTACTAGTTTCTTTCTTCACCACCTGTCTCCCACGAGGCTAGGCAGAGACTTTACTTTAACCTTTTTTTTAAGGGGAGAAAATCGTCCTATTACTTCTTCCGCCTTGGGCGAGGCGAAAGTCAGACTCTTACTGACTAAAAACCACTTCGTTCCTATTCCTGCTTTTCCTAGCCGGAGTCCTGGTTACTTGCTAAGTTAGTCCGCAATTTCAGATATACTTTAACCTTAATTTTATGTTTACTTAATAAATAAACTATTATATAACTTTTGTTTTATCAAAAGGCATTAGTCATACGATTTGACAAGGATTTTAATATATTTTGAATTAGTTTAAATAATTCAACTCTCCCTCGAATTTCGGCTATATCAAAGTCAAAATGATTTTCAGCAATAATTTGCAATTTTTGTGATACCTGTGTGATGGTACATGATAATGTACTTTTAAATACACCATTATTGGACGTGTAGACTTCCCCGTATTTTGCATCAGGTGTGAAACTGATTTTAATGATAAAATTGTCGCAATTACCGTGGCTAGTGTTTACGTGCATTTCATATAAATGTTGCAGTTGTCACCTTCATCCTCATATATAAATCTAGAAAACTGGTGAAGTTGTTCTTGTGTTTGAAAAAAATAAATAAAATTATTTTCATAATGTTCGTTGTGAGGTGTTCTTCTTTTGTGGTGGCGCTGTTTTGTTTAGTGAGCGTTTATGTAAGTGCTTTAAGTAGTTTTTAATATGTATTGGAATTATTTTGAGTTATCAGTGTAATAAAATTCCACGATTCCAAGGAAACTGTAGAAATGAAATGAAATAAATGCCACAAACAGTGTTTTCTGTTTCGTTGTAATAACTGCTTATAGCCTAGCTGATCCTTGAGAAGTTTCAATTCGAAAGACCGTAGTGAAGTCATTAATTGTGAGAATTAGCGAGAATGCGATCTAGCTAACTTTTAAAGTTCGAATTGATAGTTACAGAATAGCGTAGCTGATTTTATTTGTATGTTTATATATTTTGTTATCTATGAGGTGCGAAAATGTATCCTTATTGTAATGCTAACATTACAGGCTCAATCTGGTGATGAAGAGGCAGGTATAAAAGAGGCTTTGCGCCCCTTTGTACAAGAATGTGCAGATGAATTCGGGATTACTGAAGAACAATTCGAAGAAGCAAAGAAAAACGGCAATGCTGGTGATATCGATCCTTGCTTTATGAGCTGTTTCTTAAAGAAAGCTAAATTTGTAAGTATTCAATTGGAAGATTGAGAAACAGCGCTTTTTCATAAAATCTTGAAGCTCTTGCACTCGACAGCGCTTGAAGATTATTGCAAACCTTCGTTTGGAGAGGCGGCCTTTCTCGAGCAGTGGACTGTTACAGGCTGTAGAAGCAAGGCATCGGTATACTATCACTTATTTAGAAATACAGCAGATAGCCTGTTTGATAACTAGGGGAAACCGTTAAAAGACTGAACTTTTTGGGGAGATTTTTACTTCACTAAAACCACCCTGGTGTGCATCAGCACCTGTATAGGTCACCTGGTCCTCTAATAGACTAGCTCTGGAACTCCATGGTGCGATGCCTGTTTCGGCATATCCCGACAGTAGACTTCCTATCATGAGGCTTTGTCATATTTTTTTCCCTGAGAAGTCTTAACTTGACTGATCTTTCCTTAATTGATTTCAGTTAGACAGCCAGGGTAAATTTGACGTAGACAGCAGCATAGCTTTCGTCAATGACAATATGGACGGGGGACCGGCAAAGCAGTTCCTTAGCGCTGTCGGAGAAGAATGTGAAAAAAGTGAGTAATCGTTTTATGGTGGTGCTTTAAATAAATATTTCAATTAAGTTTTGACTGCCAATAGAAAACTGTTGAAGGCAAATCCTCCGCTAACGTCGGTCACCGGTGATCACCACGGCGTTCAATGTGTTAATGATATATTTTTTTAAAGAAACGTTGCTCCAAACTTGAATTTTTCCTGTTTTGGGTGCATGTACAAAACTACAATTTCACATACATATGTATTACACCCGGACCCGAAACAAGAATTTGTGGGTTACACAAAGAGACACACAGATAGTTAGTTTCATGTTTCAAATAAAACTTTCTATGATTGCAGTTAATGATGAAGATGTCAGTGATGGAGACAAAGGATGCGATCGAGCTAAAATGCTGTTTGACTGCATAGTTGACACCAAGAAGAGGTGAGTTCAGGTCTCGCCCGCGTTCCTGTGGGATAAAAAGTGACCTATGTGTTATTTCAGACGATAATCCATGATCCAATAAACGAGTATCCTTGTTCAAATTTAATCTCGATCCCTACGGCCATTTTGACGTAGAGGAGTAACAAACGAAAAAAATCATACAAGCTTTCGCATTTGTAAAATTAGTACATAACACCACGCGTAATAATTCCAGAAGAGGATATTGCCCATGACTTATGTAACTCACATTTTTGATCAGTTCTTATGAGTCCTACGTAGTAGAGGGTGAGCATATGAGACCCCACTCACTTGTCAGTTTCGCCTGTAGCCACCTGACCACTTGAAGTTGTCAATCAATAGATGCTAAACGTATTTTTTTCCCATTAGTAACAAAAGTTGTTAAATGTGAGTTTAATGAAGAAGCAAATACTAAGAGATGTCATAACTGGATTTCTCTTTAATATAATGCGGAAGACGCCGGACATGCCCCTCTCTATTTTTTTCCATCTAGAGGAGTCATACTACAAAGAAGTGGCCAATTGTCCACATCTAATTTGTATGCCACTCCCAGCCACCTCGCCAACTGTGCAGTCACACACACACACGTGTAGTCACACACATTGATTTAAATTAACTTTTTTTTTCAGATGGGATGATTAAAAAACAACAGATATACATACTGATACACAAACAGATTTTTCTATATGTTTTGTTATTTAAGAAATAAAGGCTTGATGATACCACATGAAAAGATTGTTTTACTTTGAAGAACCGAGGGCTTAGTATGAGTTTATATTAAGTTTAACGAGATCAAAATGAGAGCGGCGTTCGGCGCTCTGATTGGTTGGTTCATTCAGACCGGCCAATCAGAGCGCCGTACGCGTTGTCGTTTCGTTTTCGTTCAACGTAAAGCAAAAACGTACTAAGGGTAGAGAAACGATGATATTTACGCTTATTTCCTTAACGGTCAATTTTAATCCAAAATTTCAGGATCCATCGATACCTAGTGTCAAAAATCAAACTTAAACAGCTTTTTTTTATAATTGGTCTCAATTTGATGAATTTAAAATCGGTTTTTGTCATTAGTCGTAGTATAACTGTTAAGATATGAGTTAGTTTGTCGAAGGCATATATTTTCATACAATACAGTATTCTATTTACACGTGATAGGTAAATACAGTCACGTTATCTCTTGGATGCATAAACACTGCGTGTACTTTGTAATTAAAGTAACTACAGTCGAAGAACGTATAATTTTGTACTTCGTTCGTGATGCACAATATGTCTTACTGTGAGTTTAAGAAATGTGCTTCTTCTTATTAGTAGTTTTTTTAAGGGGAAAATCATTCAATGACTTGTCCGCATTAGGTGATCTCAGATCACCACATTATTGACTAAAAACTTTCCCGTTCCTACTCCTGCATTAAGCCGGAGCCCCGGTAAACTCGCTAGGTAGTCCGTAGCTCCGGTATGTTATTCAGGGTTGTTATTTAGGGTGACCCCTATTAGTAGGGGTAGTGCTAGCACTAACATATTTTTGTAAATTTCTTTAGTTATTTTATTTGCCTCCATTCTATGTCAAGACATTTCTCATTTTTTTGTCACTACGGTATCATCAATACTGCAACGTTTTCTTATCACATCAATCCTCATATTGTCAATTATCCCCATTTCTATTAGTTGTTTCTGTAGCATATATGTCGATACTTCCATTACATTAGTGCAACTAATAAAATATGATTCTGTTCTCATTGAGTGCTGTGTGAAACATGGTTATTAGGATTGTTAAGAGTTAACCTGATGGTTGATGGTGATGGTTCTATTGTGCGTTGTAAATAATAGATTCAGGAAGTAGCAACTGTATTGTATTGGTACAATTTATTACCATGTTTACGTAGTTAGCAAATCAGGGTTCCAAAGGTAATATGATTTCTGAATGCTTCCAGTTGTGGTCAATAGATTTCGGTACGGTAGCAACTACTTCATCCTTGTAGCGTAAGAACGCCTCTCCAAATGTTCTTTTTAAGGAATTCTAATAAATTCTGTTTTGAATATTAATACCAAGGGTCGTTTTTTTCCTAGACGTACAGAGAGACAAGCTGCGGCCTACCATGCGGGTTTTTCCGGGGCTCTTAGTCAGTAAGAGTCTGACACTCCTCTCGCCTCCTCGCCCAAGGTGGGAAAAGTTACTGGAAGATATTTCCGCCCTCAAAAAAATATTTCCAGTTATTAGCGAAAATTCGCAATCGATTAATTTAAAACAACAGGTTTCAAGTTTAAAACTTTGTCTATTACACCAATTATTTACTTATCTGCACGCCAAGTCTCTCCTCAATTTATATTGAATAATCACCAACCCCAGACACACACAAAAATAAAAACTTAAACACCAAAAATTATGTGTAATTATCTCCCAATATTTATTTTTAGCTGTCCATGAACAAAGAGAGATGTGGAAATTGTACATTATTTAGAGGACGATTAGCAAAATGATCATATAAAATAGAAGCGAATGAGTACATTTTTATTAAAATTGGCTATTGTCAGTTCGAAATGTGCAAGTTCAGGGTGCTCTTGCTGTGCTTTGCAGTTGTGGCAGTACATTTTAATCACATTAATGTAAGTTTTTTGTTTTCATGTGAAACTGATGTTTTGGACAGATTCTTCTAGAATCTAGATTATATAGGTGGTGATCTACAAATTGACTTGAATCTGGGTTTTACATAATGAGAAAAGGTTAGTGTTAAATACCAATTCATTTAAACTGGTGATGAAAAAAAATATTGCTTTACAGTGCTTATACGACGAAGACAAAAAAGTTCTACGCGACGGTCTGGAGTCTATAGCTCATGACTGTTTGCATGGATGTGGTATCGACGAAACAGAAATAGAAAATATTGAAGCCGATGACAATGTTGATCAGTGTTTTAAGAAATGCATTATGACGGATGCTGGATTCGTAAGTATAGATACTTATAACTAAAATATAGCAGAACAAGGAAATAAATAAAGTATTGGTGAAATGTAGTACCATCAGTAAAAAGTGACCTATGAGTATGATAATTTAAGTTACTTTTTAGTAATTTTGTAACAGAATTCTAAAGCTGTTTCTGGGATACAAGAAAAAATGAAAATAAATATCACTACATGCATAAAATGTAGTAATTTTGTAACAGAATTCAGAAGCTGTTTCTGAGATAAAAGAAAAAATGAAAATAAATCTATATATTAATACGTGATGCAAAAACTTTGGACCGCTTTTTACGAAAATTGCGTGAACGTAGGAGCATAAAATTTGGTACACTTATAGTTTATGTGTAGGAGAAGTGCAAAACGCTAATATTTTTCAAAAATAATGCTTATAAAGTACATTAAATCAATAAATAAAACATTACACACACATGCATAGTATCTGATCGTACTTTACAAAACGTCAAAATCGATAGACATTGCGATGATATTCTCACGTCTCATATGAATAGAGTTTAAATAAAAGAGTTTGTTTGAGTTTGAGTTAAATAAAAATTATCCTTGAACGTATGTTAAGTGGTATTGTAAATTAAATCGTATATGGTCGAATTTCGGCCACTAGGCGACCACTAGTATCACTAAATGCATAAAATGCGTCAAAACAATAAATGTAAAAGTACAAGATATAATTTTTGGAAATTTATTTTCAGTTAGACCAAGATGGGAAATATAACAAGGACATATTAAATGAATCTTTAAACAAGGTAATTGGCAATCAAGATAACGCCGAAAGGATCTTAAATGAATTAGATCACTGCTTTAGCGGTAAATATATATACCTATTTATTTTTTTGGTATAAACCGTTAAATCATCTGACGGATCACACGCTGGTAAGCAATCGCCGCCGCTCATGGACACCAGAAACACAAGAGGCGCGATATTTAAGGGTTGTTGGGTATCGAGGATTGGGAAGATTGGAAAAGGGGGTAATTGGGCCTCCGATTATCTGGCTCATACAACGAAACACGACGAAATCGTTGTTTCAGGTCGGTTTTCTGAAAATCCGTGGTATCACTTCGTACGTTGGTTGGTTTCATTCGTACCGAATGGGCCGGCTCAACCGTCTTGTGGCTCTCCCACAAAATACTCTATTAATAGTAGTAAATTTTGAATTTTGATAAAAGGATCTATATGTAGTTTACATTTTATCATTATTTTCACAGAAAATGGAGATAATACAGAAGTGGATGAAGAAGCACATATGAAGCGTATCGATGTTCTGTTCGCTTGTTTAAGGCAAATTAGAGAGGTAAGATTTTAAACCGACACCATATTTTATGGTTAAATGAAACTGGTAAAAATAGCCGAAATAAAAACATATTGAAAGGTAACTGAAATCTATGTTATAATATTACAAAGATTATATTACAATGCAGACATTTCGGCTTTATTCCACCAGAACGGCAGGACGGTAAACTAACGCTTGTGAAACTAGTGAAAAATAATTACAGACTCAGTTAATTTTTTTTTTGTATTTCTTTTCAGTAACTTGAATATAGGCGATAAAGGTTGAGGCATCCCATACCCTTGAATGGAAATGTAATAATTATTCAAATAAATCAAGATATGCTGCAACGGTTGTTGTTATTTTAACTCTAGTTCTTCAAAAAGTTGTTAATTTTTAAATTCTTAATAATATCACTCTTTCTCTTCCTCTTTCTCTTCCTCTTTCTCTTCCTCTTTCTCTTCCTCTTTCTCTTCCTCTTTCTCTTCCTCTTTCTCTTCCTCTTTCTCTTTCTCTTTCTGTTTTTCTCTTTTTCTCACTCTCACTGCTTTGTCACACTCTTTTTAACTCTTTATTCCTTTTGTTTTTGTATTTTTAACATGTGGTGTGCCTCATAACTTCCGCCCGCAAATAAATGCTCATGCAGCAGAGATGCAACACAAAAACATCACACATTGCTTGTAGCAAACCACACTCGACATTACGTTTCGCTTGTCACTGTCACTCTCCCTCCACTCTCACTCTCACTCCTACTCTCACTCTCGCTCTCACTCTCGCTCTCACTCTCGCTCTCACTCTCACTCTCACTCTCGCTCTCACTCTCGCTCTCACTCTCGCTCTCATTTTCTCGCTCTCACTCTCGCTCTCACTCTCGCTCTCACTCTCGCTCTCACTCTCGCTCTCACTCTCGCTCTCACTCTCGCTCTCACTCTCGCTCTCACTCTCGCTCTCACTCTCGCTCTCACTCTCGCTCTCACTCTCGCTCTCACTCTCGCTCTCACTCTCGCTCTCACTCTCGCTCTCACTCTCGCTCTCACTCTCGCTCTCACTCTCGCTCTCACTCTCGCTCTCACTTTCGCTCTCACTTTCGCTCTCACTTTCTTTCTCTTTCTCTTTCGCTCTCACTCTCGCTCTCACTCTCGCTCTCACTCTCGCTCTCACTCTCGCTCTCACCCTCGCTCTCACTCTCGCTCTCACTCTCACTCCTACTCTCACACTCACACTCCCTCCACTCTCACTCTCACTCCTACTCTCACTCTCGGTCTCACCCTCGCGCCTACTCTCACACTCACTCTCGCTCTCACTTTCACTCTAATCTCTTTTTCTCTCGTTAAGGCAGTGAATCTCCAATAATCATCTCTTAGTGCCCCCAACGAACACACTTGCCAAATTGCAGCTCTCTACGACTAGCAGTTTCGGCTGTACATCTATCAGTCAGCGTTTTATAAATACATTTAAGATTATCGCGTGTTTCCCAAAAATTTCAGCTTGTTTTCCATTTAAAAAGTTCCATTTTCCATTTCATTTAACAATAATAATTTATTACATTTTAACTAAATTACACTTCATATTAGTGTTTTTGTTATATTCGTCGATTTTCTCAACTAACTTACGAAGATTGCTTTATCATAAAAATATATCTGGTAAGACATCCTTGTAAATAAAAAAAAAACTAACCTAGATAAATGCCTGTTCTGCCTAGTCCTTGGGAGAATTTAAGTCACGTTTCATGTTGTCCAGTTACCCAATTCGTTTTAGGTACCACGAATCGAATCGTATCTAGCTTAGTAGTCAGTTCAATTGTTCAAACCTTAGGGCAGAGTTCCGCTAGTCAAATCGAAGGTCGAGGTTTTCCAAAACAACAATTCATCTAGTTTAGCTGTTTCATCGTGTATTATCAGTCTATTTTATATAAATACGACAAGAGGAATATAGTCATCAAACTGATATTGTGGTTTGATACGATAACACATTTTGTTTTCAATTACCAAATTTTAAATTGTTACTTTCACTTTGCATTATTATTGTCTCTATATTTCACTAGTTGTTATTTGTTAAACATTTTAAGCTAATTTGAGCGCTCATTGAAGAAAAATTAAAAGATCTTCATTTTATTTAATACCATCACCACCTTCATCATGAGTACCTGTACTGACTTGATTCGTATTGGATACGTAATGCTGTTTTGGTTCTTAATAAAAAATGTTGCGGTGAGTTTATACTTTGTGATATTCAACATTAAGTTTTTAAGCTTCATCTGTGTCATTAGATTTTCCTGATTAGTCTTCTTTCCTTTTTCTTTTATAAATAAATTGCGTGGATATTTTGGAAATTTACCTAACATTGTCTATTTTATTCTATATTTCAGGCATTATCAGATAGAGAAAAGTCAACCATTCAAAAAGAGTTAACGACAGTTGGTCTTCAATGTATACAGCAACATCCTCTATCTTTGTCTGATATTAGGTCCTTTAGGAACAAAATGATCCCTGATGGTAAGAAACCAAAGTGTTTCGTAGCTTGCCTGTTCAAGAAAATTGGAGTGGTAAGTAAAGTTTCGAACAGAAGTAATATGTAGGGAGGAAAATCATCCAATGACTTCTCCTGCGTTGGCTGAGGGGAGAGAGAGTGTCAGTTACTTGAAATCACCCCGTTCCAACTCCTGCTTGGAGCTGGAGCCTCGGTAACCCATTAGAAGTTTCTGTTACTGTGTTTAATGCTCTTGTATTTTTATAGTAAATGTTTTTGCAGATGGATGACATGGGAATGATATCACCAATGAAAGCGCAGGAGAATGCTAAAAAGGTCTTCAAAGACAACGAGGAGCATATTAAACATGTCAATGAGATTATGGAGAAATGTTCTTCAGGTAAGATTCGAAGATACTAAATTAAAAAGATATTATTTTGATAGGCACAAACAATCAAGCCAACCAATAACCAAGAATTGTATTGTGAACCTGATTGAAAAAGAGTAACCTATGGAGTTTCTTGCAAGTTCTTCTCCATAGGAATCCATACTTTAGAAAGAGCAAAAATCTTCACTAGAGGATTGACCGACAGACAAACATTTTGTTTTTTTTTTTTAATGTTGTAATATTTGCTTGACCTTCAAAAGTGCCTTCTCGGTCTATTTGAAATAAATAATTTTGACTTTGACTTTGAATCGATGCATAGTATTTTTTTTCGAGTCTAAGATATAATTGTGTTTTTTGCAGTGAATCATCAGAACACGAGTGACGGAAACAAAGGATGTGACAGAGCGAAGTTAGCTTTCAATTGTTTCACAGAAAATGCTGACAGAGTGAGTAATTTTAATGATACAATTAGGGAATTCCTCTGATGGCTAATTATTATTGCTATATACTGGGGAGATTACGTAGCCTTGTTGGTCTCAATGATTGCAAGAATAAAATGCCAAATTAGTTTTAGTTTGTCAGTTAACCTGTTATTGGGATTTTTGGTTAGTAATGAAATCCATTATAGTTGTATCTAGAGTAAAGGTTTGGTGCCATTTTTTCTTTTTTATACATAGGACTTATAACATAACTAGCAAAACGTGTTCTAAATTAAAATATTATCAAGAAAAGTTATGAAGCCATAGTAAAAACACCTACATGTTTTTTCACGGTTTTAGTCCAGTTACTTCCAAAATATATTAGTAATAGTTACTAATTGATGTTGTTTAATATTACACGTTATATTTTTTGTCCTCATTAAAATAAATATTTGTACAAGAAGCTATAAGTACCGATATCTTTATCAGTTTTTTCTCTAATCCCAAACGCATATGAATGCATTGATGGATGATTTTAATATTTTTGTTGTTATTTTTTTCAGTATGGATTCGATTTTGACTTCTGACGAGTCATCGTTACCAGCAGTTTCGATGGAAACTTTTGAAATTATTATTAAATAGTATTAATTTATGTTGTGTGTGTTGTAGATGTGTTAAATAAACTATTTATAAAGAACGTGTAATTTTTTTTATCTTTGGCATGCATCGTTAGAGTTAGTACTCTTTATATTATCGTAATAATTTTACTTAGTTATCTGTGGGGCAGCCTCGCTCCCTGTATTCGTCAATTTTAACTACAGAAACAAACTGATTAAAATATTGCTAGAATTAGGTGTACTGTACCTAAATCATTGTTGTTTATATACAATTTAGTAGCAACAGTTCAGTAAATCATCAAAATACCATTTGGTTATCTTAAGGCAAGTTTCTTTGTTACTTACTACACTCTATTTTCGTCACCCACACGTCTACCAAGTGTGAAAATGATGGAAAACCCTCTAATGTTAAGAAGACTCTAACTCCAGTGTGGACTATCACCCAATTCTTAAGCAGCTTACAGCAGAAGCAACGTGTATTTGAGCCCGCATTTGACCTCAATTAATAGGATTATTAGGTCACAGCCAAAAGATGTCTAATGCTGAAAATTGATAGGTCTAATCATTTAGTGTCAGATTGGTGATCATTTGACCTTCAACAAATTAGTTTTATTTAAATGATGTGTTTTAAGCCTTAACCCAAATAAATGAACTGACTTGAGTGCAATATTCTAATCGGTACCCTTATTCATCACGGTGGTTCTTAGCATGTTTCATGAAATTTGGATCAGCGGTTTAGGAATCAGGACTAAAGGAGTATGCCAAAATGAGTTGACTATTTTATTTTTTTATATTTTGTACTTTTGGTAGCATAATTTTTAAACGACTGCCTCGTTGGCCGAGTGGTTGCAAGTGCGACTGCCGGGCAACGGGTCTCGGGTTCGATTCCCGGGTCGGGCGAAGTATTACTGGGCTATTTTCGGTTTTTCGAAAATTTCTTAGTAGTGCCACGGAGTCTGGAAATGTGTCCGGTATATGGCAATAGGCTCACCACATGGGACCTACAACATAAATTGTGAAATGTGGGTGTACATTGTACAGTGGCATTACATGCCGTAATGTGCACCTCTGCCTACCTCTTCGGGGATAAAAGGCGTGACGTTATAAAAAAATAAATAGCTAATTTGTTTTAATTTTTTTTATTATACGCACATAAATATGAATGTGGAAGTAATTCAATAGTTGTTCGGATATGAATAGTTGATGTGTGCATCATAATATTTATACTAGTAAAAGTATTTTGTTTAATTGTAAAGGTCACTGCTATAAGTCTGTATCATGATGACTTGCAGATTTGTCGGTTCTATCCAGTTGTAACTAGTTTCTAGTCGTAATTAGTTTGGCATCAGTATTTATTTATGAACTTTAACTCGCAGCTTAGACCGTTTTTTTATTTTTAATATCGATATCTTCTTCTGGTCGTTTTTATACTAAATTGTTTTAAATGTCTATCTCTAGTTTTTGAAACCGATTAATAAAAATCCTTTTTTTTATTAACTAGTGTGTCACTTTTTCGAACCAGAGCTGCGGACAACTTAGGGTGTTTAGCGGGGCTCCGGTTTAAAATAGTAGGAACGAGGTGGTTTTTAGTCAGTATAAGTGACATCCCCTATTGCCTCCTCACTCGGGTGGGAGAAGTCATTGTATGATTTTCTCCTCTCATAAAAATTAAGCAGCCACTTTTGAGAATAATCTACGTTTGATGTATATTCATTTGTCAAATCAACAGATTTTGTCCGGGAAATGATAAAATCTTGTTGTTTCTCTGACATCCTCAGTGGTTTGATCAAATCCCTTAGAGATTTGACAAAATTCCTAATTTTATCATATCTGTGCGACATATATATTCATTCCTTCTCCGTGGGAAAAGGCAATTTTTCTGTTGCCTGCAGACGTTATGAAAAATGTAGACTTTCAGAGTTGATGTAAATAAAACAAACAAATATAGATTAAATAATTATAATGTGATTAAAAATAAATCTTATGATAGGTCCGCAATCCGTGCTATAATACTAATGTTAGCTCTCTAACACATAACATTATTAATGTAAATTAAACCTTATTGTATATAAACATAAGGGTGCAAATATTATTGTGCGTCCACGTGTTGATAGGAGTAAGGAGTTGTCTTCTCTATTCCTTTAGAACTCCAGATCAAATCCGAGCTGTGGAAAAAATTATCGTATGAGAATAGAAAGAAAGAAAATACAAAATAATAAGTTAATGTTTTGTTCTTAGCTGTGAATAGATATAAAGATATTCTATCTTAGAGACCATGCTATTGAAAAAACGTTTATATCCAGTAACAAAAAGGTTGAATTTCACACATACACATTTATATTTATACATTATACTTGAATGCAGTGCATATTTAACTGATGTAAACACTAGTTTGTATTTCTGTATTTTTTTTTACTTTCAATGTATCTGTTTCCATTGTCGATATGCCTCAATATAATAAGAAAATAAATAGTAATACATACTTGTTCATAATTTTCGATGAAGCAGTTGTAAGCCAATTTTGCTCTCTCGCAGCCTTTTTCCCCATCAGATACTTCCTCGTCGTTGACTGAAACGTAAGAACAAAGGTAAATATGGTAGTAGGTCTTAGTCGACACACGTGTCATCAATGGCAGTTATGTGGAGTCGTTATATTATAAACAGAACTATATCTATTATTGAAATTGTACATGGTGCTTATAAATTATATCCTTGATCTTTACCATTTCAGCAAAACTATCGGTCAAGTTTAATATAAATTAGACCTTGGTCCCACTTAGTATTATAAATGCGAAAGTTTGTATGTTTGTTTGTAACTCCTTCACGTCAAAATGGCTGAAAGAACCGAGATGAAATTCGGAACAGGAATTATGATTTAGAATAACAGAGACCACTTTTTAACTCAGGGAACGAGGGCGAAGCTGCTGACAGAAGCTATTAACTTCATGTGTTTAGGAAATCAGTAACTCACAGCTTTATTAGAAGTATCTAGCATCCTATACGTTGTTACCTTTAGCACAAGTGGTGAGGAATTTCTCAATATTTTCTAATTCTCCTTGATCTTCAAATACTTTCTTGGCGTTTTCTAGAGCTGTTAAGTGGGATAAAGAACCTTTGTCGTCAAACTGCGAAAAAAAGAAGTGTTTATTTGTTAAGAAGTTTCTTTATTGCTCGGTTAATACGAGTATTAATCCAACATATTGAGTAACCCTTAAAAATAACTGTGTAAAAATAAATAACAATAATTACCAATCCAAGTTTGTTGAAAATACAAGCGGAGAAGCATCCAGCATTTTCACCTTCAGGGAAGACTCTGCTCTTAAAAGCAGACAGATCTTCAATTGTTAGGGGATGTTCTTTTATACATTCTGCACCAACTGTCAAGAACTTTGCTTCTATATGAGATTTTAACTCATCAGTTATGGCCTGGAAATAAAAAAGATAATTATTATAGTTTTGTGTGGGCTAAGTAAAGACGACACTGAGAATGGTACCATCTGTTGTATGCTGGAAAATGCCTTCTCCCGCCTTCGAGGAAACGAGAGAGAGTGCCAGACTATTACTGACTAAAAACCACCTAGTTACTACTCCTGCTTTTCGAACCCCGGTAAAAGAAAATGGTACCTAATGGTGATTGATTTTTTGACACATTTATCAATAGTGACTGACGGAAATTGATGGCAACTTAACTAATCAAAAGATATGATACAAAGATAAACAATATTACAGGTTTTATTACCAGATTCAACTTTTTATGAAGAAGAATGGCAAATCCTAAGGGTTTACTTACCAAAGCATTCTTGAAGAACACGGCAACAACAAAACAATACACAACACCTGACTTGAACATTGTTAAATGTTTTTAAGTTGTAAATCACAATGAAATTTGAGAAACAACTGATATTTCATCATTGTATTTGGTGGGTTTTATACTAAAACAAAAGGAACTCAAAGAAACCCAATATCCTGTGCAGACAAGCCTTCGATACGGAGACAAATCGATTACGTCTTCATTACGAGATAACAATAGAAATATAAACAATGCCTATGTTTCCTTTGCAAGATCATTGGATTTGTTGTAGGTTCAGTATTGCACGACTTGACAACGTAAAACTTTTAAGAAGATACGTTCAAATCTTCCTGACTTATCAAAACCATCCTGGTGCTTACCCTAATCACCTTTAGTTGCACAAAGACTAATCTATAAACGCTCACATGGCGAGATTCGGAGCTGTGGACTACCTACCGTTTACCGGGGCTCCGGCTCAAAAAACATGGGTAAAAACGGGGTGGGTTTTTGTAAGTAAGAGTCTGGCACTCCCTCTCGCCTCGTCCAGGACGGGAGAAGCCACAGGGTGATTTTCCCCGCTCAAAAAAAGTACCTTTGGATGCACCGAGTCTTAGACAAAGACTAATCTCTAAACCATCACAGGGCAACACCTGACATAGCACGCTCTTTGGTTTATTTTGGTTCTTGCGTTAACACGTGGAAATCAGCACCATCTTACTTAGCATGTTATACTAACCTGTACGAAGTTTAGAATACAATAAGACAATACCTACGTATAAAGTAAAATAATCTTTAATCAATTTACAAAAAGATCAGTTTAATTTAAAAACATTACCTATAATGACATAATGTATTATGCGTATGTACGTAATGATAATTATTATTTGATCTGTTATGGCAAAGTCATTGATAAACAAAAGGGATATTTTGATACATTTCCTGTCGTTACGGGTATTATGACATGAAATACTGACGATATCGTTACATAAATCGCTTTATAATATTTAGAGATTAAATATAAATAGCCTCGCAGTATTGATTCTAGAGCATATTCAGCTAAATATCCAAAGGGTCAAGAGCGCAGTACAATAAGTCATGTATAAAATATTCTCTTTGGTTTTCTGCATAGCCGTGAGTTTGAAAAGGGTTCATGTAAGTAGTTGTTTTGTGCTGAATATTATTATAAGTTTAATTCTAATCCTAAAAAATATTTATTATCATTTTGTTATATCTTTTTAGGGAAATGCAGAAGACAAAATAGCTATCATGAGTGCTGTGAAACCATTTGTAGAGGAGTGTGCGAAGAAACATGGCGTCACCTTCGAAGCACTCCTAGGTGCTAAAGCATCAGGCAAAATAGATGGCATTGAGCCTTGTTTCTATAGTTGTGTTTATAAGAAAACAGAATTTGTAAGTACTGGTTCTTATGGAGCGTTGTTAATTAATAAGGCACTGGCAGGCAGGAAGGTGGAGTTCTTCCACTGAGAAAAACAAAAACCATATCAAAAACCTGTGAGATCAATGGGCTTCCTCTAATAAGAAAGGTCTGCCATAATCAGGTTTATCAAAGGATGAAGCTGCTGCCCAGTCTCGGTAATACATACATCGACTCCTACGACATTCGTGGGAAGAGTAGGGGCTGTCACAAATGTTTCTACACTGAAGAACTACTGTGAAGCCAAAATAGGATATTAACACGTCAACCGCCGACCGATCCACCGAGGATTTGCCTTCAACAGTTTTCTTTCGGCAGATAATGCTTTAACCAAAAATTGTTCTCATGGAAACACAACAGTAACTTTATTTGTATTTATTTATATCGATTTGTTTTCATTGCAGTTGAATAGTAAGGGCGAATACGATGTAGATACTGCTTTAGCCAAGCTCAAGAAGTACATTAGCAACGATGACGATTATGCCAAACTCTCACAAGTTGGAAAAGATTGTGCATCAGGTAGCGTACTGTAAATAAACAAATACTTAAGAGATCGTTCCCTCTTAAAGGTTTTATTGAGTATCGACATTTCAATACTTTCTTTTTCAAGTGAAAATTTAAATAATCTTTTCTATATTTAAAAACGTTGCCCCACACTAAGATTTTCTCCTGTGTCGTGGGTGCGTTTACAAACATACAATTTCACATGCACATGACACCCAGATCCGAAACAACAGTTTGTGGATCACACAAAGAATTGCTCCATGCGGGAATCGAACCCGCTACACGTTGCGCGGCAGCCAGTTACCTAGCCACCGCGCTAATCGTGCTGTCAGTTTGTTTGTTTGTTGTGTATTTTCTTTTATTGTATTATTATGCCCATAAGAAGCTGGGATGGGTTACTAGTTGTAAATAACTTCGCGATATTTTATTAATTTTTAGATATTCCTAAGCTGATAAGATATAGTTGCTTCTTAAAGGTATAATTTAGTTTCCAGATTTCACAAGTTTTTGTTTGAAGTGGCAATTAAAGTTATGATCCAGTACTTGACTGAGCATAATTATTTCCGAAGCCTACTGAAACTGCGATTTCTCATCCTTTTTAAATAACAAAAAAAGTTTTCAATTTTAAAGTGAATCTATGACTAAAGATATGTTTGGTTTCAGTAAACTCCAAGCCTGTCGGAGATGGAGAGGCTGGATGCGAGAGAGGTGTCCTGCTAACCCAATGCTTCTTGGATCATAAGGGCGCGGTAACTATTTTTGATATTTTCATTTTAGACAAACGTTACGTAAGTAATGTAAACGAGATTACGTATTTTGGAAACAATGGTTTCTGAAACGATTTATTCTAGATTCTAATATTTTGCGTTTTTTTTTGTTTTTTTTCAGGTACCCATGTGAATCTCTGAAGACAGACTAAAATGATAGAATAAGTACAATAATACTTATTTTACTTCCTTGCAGTACAGTATTTATTAAAGATATCGTATCACTTACACAATGCCTGCAGATTTACTATAAATGATTGAGAGTGACAAATTGCACTATTTGATGTGTTTTAATTTGTATAATATTTAAGTATTAGTACTATATGTATAATAAATGGACAAATAAATAAATGTTTGCAATTGAGCGGTTGTATTTTTAAATTCTATCATTTAATCACAACTTGTACACAAGTCATCATCATCATTAGCCTATAAGTGGCCATTGCTGACCAAAGCGTCTTTTCACATAGAGAAGGTTTTATAACAAGTAAAATATTATACAATATATCTAAGTAAAAATATTTCATAGAATTGTAAACTTTAAATAAGTATTAATGTGGTATTGAGTTATATTTTTTTTATATTTAATTACATCTGGTAAAACCGTGTGAATTCTTTTATTGATATATTAGGTGTAGCAGATGTTACTCTGCTGCACACCTTCCAAAAAATAGGCTGTTTAAGAATCTTGTACAACGTTTTTAGTACAATTTACATGATTTACCTACAGTTACTACTGAAAATTGGTCCCTTATTTATGAACACATTCCGTTGGGCACTTTGAGTCGCAACGTAGAATAAACCATGCCGGCCGCTATATGTACTCCGCAGTGAACGAAACCATAGCGCGATCTATTTCGATACCAACGCCATCTAGTTGCGCTTGGGGAAATTAATTTCGGCCTGCATGAGATGTGCTTTAAATATTTTTATTTTTCTTGTATTGTTAATGGCGTGTTGTTTAGAATAAATAATGTAATATTAAAAAAAAGAATCTACAGCTTTAACTTTGTATAAGGATTAAGTCCTTAAGTAGATAGTAAAATTAGGTCTATAAAAAAATATTCTGCTGTACTTTTGGGAAGACGATGCGTTGCTGTAATTCAAAAGTGATGAAGTGTCAATGATTTAGAATTAATTACTGACATGGGCTGTAAGCCAGAAGGCTCTTGTTAATGCATTTGGCGTTGAATATTAGACTTAGACTTTATCAACCGATTGGTGCTTATAGCGTGGCAGGCCGTAAGCTTTGTAGGTACTTACAAAATTACAAAGAAACTACATATAATAATAATATACTTTTGTACACCCACACACCCTTAAATTGTCTGTCTGCTAGCATCTTAAGTATCCATTAATTCGTTTAGTCCAATTCAAAATTTTAGCAAAAAAATAATGGAAAAACCCGATATAACTTTGGACCAACAACTATTAGCGTTACAAAGTCCACTCAACTAATTATAGGATGTTCTTTATGTGCTACGTTAGGGAAGTACAGTATTAAAGTATATATTATTTATAGTGTTCTTGGAACTTTAGTGTTGGACTTTGTATTTCAATATTGCTTTGAACTTTGTATCGCTGTAATTGAAGACATCCAAATGAATTTCTCCCAGTTTTTTCTGTTGTGACGTGTGGTTTTGAGTGTTTATGTTGTTTGTTACTATGCTTAAGAAGCTTTTGAGTTCTGATTATGTAATAGGTATCTCTTGTATGAAAAAACAATACCCCCCCATTTGTTATCTCTGTCTCTACGTCTCTACATGCATTACTTAAAGTATAATAAATGAAATAGGAAAATGCAAAAATATGGCAGAACTATGACAAAAATTTACGCTATTTTAGGAAAAGTAAAATTTCTTCTTCTGGACTGGGTGAGTTGGGAAAGTGTGCCAGACTCATCAACATCATCAGCCGGAAGACGTCCGTCTATTGACTATTGAACAACGGCTTCCCCCTTAGTCTTCCACGTAGAACTGACAAAAAACTGCTCCATTTCAACTCCTGCTCCAAGCGGAGCCTGCAGGAACTTAATGTGCTTTACTTCCTACACTAGGTAATATTAACGCTCAAGGTCGGATTAGGAACAGGCTTGAAAAGATGAGTGCTAAAATATGACTTTAGATTGTTTGGATAAAAGATTAGGTAAAACTTCACTGATATCACAATTATTAAAGATTCCTGGTGTTAAGTACACCAACTGCAGCAGCTGCAGGGATTACTATCATCAGATACCTTTCCTATCCCATTATTGTCTGGCGATCTCTTGGATTCTTCCAAGAGAAAGACTTTTGCTAGTACATAACAAGGATGCATTTTACTACTTCCTAAATGCATGCAGCAAGCTATTTAAACAGCAAATATTGCCGTCGGTTTCAGTGGGGTATCCCAGGTCTCCCCTTTTCAAGACATCATTATTTACCAATCAAAATAGATGCACATACAAGATTATTCACCAATCAAAATAGATGCACAGAGTTGTTGTATGACTTTCACCCATACCTAATCCCAGTCCCAAATACTGCTGCAGACTGCCTAGCGAGTTACCGGAGCTCTGGCTCGAAAAGCAGGAGTAGGAACGGGATAGTTTTTAGTCAGTAAGAGTATGACACTCCCTTTCGCCTTACTCATGGCGGGAGAAGTCAATGGATGATTTTTCTCTCTCAAATATACAGTTAATTTCTGAATCCCCAATAATCCTCAAATTCCTAACCCCCAAAAGGCCGGGGCCCCAAAAAATAAAAATATCTACAAATAAAATTATGCTTTACATTTTGTCACACACACAGAAGACAAAATCATAAACGTCTCAAAAGAAGGTCGTCCCTAATAGGTTCTTGAGGACCTTACAATGCTCGAAACAATGCACATGCTATGAAAAACGCACTGATGAAGTAGACGAACAAAGATATATTTTTTGCTGCGTTTCCTATTAACATTGATCTGAGCCGCCGAGATAATGTAATGATAATTACTTCGCGTAAAATTACCCGACAACAGGAGTTTTATATAAAAGGCGTGTGTTTACGATTGATGGCATACACAGTTGAAGCTTCGAAGGATCAGGAGTCCAAAGTTCTATTGTCAAACATGTCTATGTTCGCTTGTTTGGTTTTGTGTGTTGTGGCTGTGAGCCTGAGCGGGGTTCATGTAAGTATCAATTATTGTTATAGTTTAGGAACGTTCATTTTCTCTTTGAATATTTAAAAATTGAAATTTGTTATCTTTCAATTAAGTAAGTCAAGGTTATAATTTTTATTTAGAAAATAACACTAGTACCTAGTTTTATTTATACATTATTTAAAATTTTTAGTTTTCTATACTAAAGGAAATGTGTTTATCTTAGTTCATCATGGGGTGCTTTGTACTGTTTGAACTATGATATGAAAAATATTAGTCGTTTGTCATAGACCTGGCACTTCATACTATGTTTTAAATCATCATCATCTGTTGATAAACATCCACTGTTGATAAAGGGCTCCAATGTATAAATTGTTCATTTTAATTAAGGTCTTAACCTTATGTAGATTTAACTAGAAAATAAATGTTTTGACTTAGACTTTTGACTTTTCTAGGCAACTGCCGAAGAGAAAGCAGCTTTCATAGAAGCTGTGAAGCCTCACATACAGGAGTGCTCAAAGGAGCATGGAGTTACTCCTGAAGAAATTAAGTCTGCTAAGGCTGCAGGCAGTGCCGATGGCATCAACTCTTGTTTCCTGAGCTGTGTTTATAAGAAAGCTGAAGTAGTAAGTATGAAATTTTAAATTAAATAAATAATTTTTTAACCTTCTGTGATTGTCAACAAACTAATATAGAATCAAAAACAAACTAATATAGAAACAAAGCTCTTTGTTGAGTCAAGTAGCCACTAGAGTAATGCTTGAGTGACCAATTTTGATCCAATCCATAGAAAGATATATCCAGGTCAACCAGAAAATACACTCATTCTATAGTGCATGTATTTTGAGAAATGGATATAAAAGGAATCACACTGTATATTTCAACGGTAGTTTTTATTACTTATAAATTACAGATCAATGACAAAGGAGAATACGATGCTGATAAGGCCCTGGAGAAACTCAAGAAATTCGTGAGCAACGAAGATGATTATGCTAAATTCGCAGAAATTGGAAAGAAATGCGCTTCAGGTAAAAATTTTAATTCCTAAGAATATCGATCGTAGGTCGTATTTTTAGAAAAAAATAAACCAAATAATTGTAATTTGTGCAGTATGTTAATTAAAGATCTGAAGATGTTATCTGCAAAAAGTATTACAAAAACCATCAATTATTTGTTGTAACAAAAAAGTATAAACGTTTTGTAGCTACATGGATAAAAAAGAAACTAATCAACTTAACTTATGGAAGGAAGACGGAAGACCAAAGAAAAAAATAGGACTCTTTAGATGAAGATATGTTTGATGAATTGTATGAAAAAAGTTAGCATGATGTGATATTGTCAGATTGGAGAGAGTATAAAAAAATTACACCGACCTTGGTAGAGGAAACAAGACCAAACTCGTGTTTGTAAAGTTTTGATTGGTTGATTAACTTTCTTTTTTCAATGATTTCAGTTAACGAGAAGTCAGTAAGCGATGGAGATGCTGGTTGCGAAAGAGCTGCGCTGTTGACCACATGCTTTTTGGAACACAAGAGCGAGGTAATTTCTTTGCTGGCTTAAAATATTTTAGTTAAGCTAACCATCCCCACATTATCCGAATGGTCTTTGTCAAAGTTTTATATAGATTTTTTATATACCTATAATGAAAACAACACATAAAAGATGGCCAAATTAAACAATAAGAATGAATTACTTTGTGTTGGACCAATGATTGTTCCCTGAGGAACTCCAATAAAATTTATTATTCGATATTTGTGACACTCTAATAATTCCCATTCGTTTTACAACATTTAATAGATGTAGTTAACTAAATCTAGTTTGCATTCCTGGCAAAGTACAGTCAGATATAACAAAATCAGATAAATTGTAACAGTAAGTCGGCAGCAATTGTTGGTGTAATAGGATGTAAAAAACTAGATAATTATATCAACTGCCAAATTGTAGTCTTGCATTTAAATTAAAAAATGAATAAGTGAATATCCTTTGTATAGATATCAGCACAGCCAACTGTGAATCCGGTGGTGGAACAAAGATCGGGTCCACGAGTATTATCGCGTCTTCTCGAAGCCGCACAGGGTATCGAGCAAGCTCGAGCTTCTGTGCAAAGACTCTCGTTGCTCCGTGACTTTTCACCTTTTTCTAACCTTGGCCGTCCTTAGAACAATGCAACTATTATTTCTGCTGTACTGTCCAGGTTTGCAAACGTCCTTGAAGCATGACTAACTGCATGAATCCGCCTGATTAGGTCTGTCTCGGTCGCCTTGAGTACCCAATTTATTACTAAGTTATTTTCTTTTCCAGATCCCCGCTTAAATTTCTGAGGTGGCGATGCAGTCTAGCAAGAAATGCCTTGTTGATTTTCTTTGATACTTATGAATAAAGCAGTTTTATATTATTACATTTATTTCGTTTTTATTTTAATTTATCAAAGAATTTTTATAAAAGAATTAAATAATTGTGAAGAACATTATGTATGTATAATGAAGTAGTTTACCTACAAAACTTGTCATGTGTGATGATAATATAATGATTATTTATGTTATAATAATTAATCCTTGAGATATAAATACCTACTCTAACGTTAAGACGTCCATGAGAGGTCGTTGTTCTTACGATAGCATTTAGGTAAAAATAGGATGCATTTTGTTTATTAAAACATAATAATACTTTTCTAGTACCTACTCTCAGAAAGTGAATTTACAAATACGTGCATTCCCACTTAAAAATATTATAAATATTCGTAATGAACGAAAAGAGTTTTTTACAAAGTTTTTATTGCATTGAACGAAGCTTTGAAATATTGGTAAAAACTTGACATTTAAATTATTCAAGGAAATATGTTTAATATAAATAGCTGCTATGTAGTGGACTAAGATATATCCAGTCTGATCTTCTAAGTATTAGGACTGATAATTGATGAACAAAATGGCCAAGTTTGCTTGTCTTGTCTTGTGCGTGGTGGCTGCGACCTTGGGTAGCATTCATGTGAGTACCATCTGGTTTAATTATTTAATACCCCAATAAGGTATCACTTTCTTCCGTATTAAATTGTATCATCAAGTAGAAAATTTATTCCTTTATCATAACTTTCAATGGCAAAAAATTCACCATCGTCGTATTTTGGACATATTTCCCAATTTTCAAAACTTATCTCGTAATTACTTTGAAGGTTGCCAACGGCGAGACTCTCCGGGAGTCTCTGAGACCCGTGATAGTGGCGTGCTCCAAAGAGCATGGAGTCACTGACGAAGAGATCCAGGCTGCTAAGGAGGCAGGCAGCCCCGCAAGTATTAAGCCTTGTTTCATCGCCTGTGTATTCAAGAAAGCTGGATTCGTAAGTTATTGTACTTTATCTACTGTCACTACATTTCGCTAATGCTCTGCGCTTAGTAAGTAACTTGATTCACTCGAATCAGTTGTGGATTCATAAGTGCCTACGAGTAAAGTCATAGCAGTTGCACAATCTGGTGATAATGCATGGCAAAAGTATTGAATACGTATTTAAAATCAGAGTAACAAAGAAGTTTTCAAAATAATAATTTCTTTTGTCAACTTGTGGACAATGGTATGGGTTTCATGATTGTTAGTTTTAATACGTACTTTATTTGTTATGTTTAATTATGTAACTGTTTTTTGTCCCTTAATAAATAAATAAATAAAATATCTTTGTTATTTTAGCTCGACGACCAAGGCCAGATAGACATAGAAACTGGACTAAAGAACCTCAAGCAGTTTGTGAAGGACGATGAGCAGTACAAAAAGCTGGAGGAGGTTTCGAAACTGTGTTCATTTGGTAATATTTTGTTTATGCTTACATAACATTCTTTTTCGGCTTTCAAAAATTTCTCAGTAGCACGGAGTCTGGAATTGTGTCTAGTATATGGCAATAGGCTCACCCCCTATTACAGGGGACTTATAATGCAAATGGTGAAAAGTGAGTTTATATTGTAAAGCGCCATTACGGTACGTATACCGTAATGTGCACTTCTGCCTACCCACACACACACACACACACACACACACAACTTCACGCCTTTTATCCCCGAAGAGGTAGGCAGAGGTGCACATTACGGCACGTATTCCGCTATACAATGTACACCCACTTTTCACCATTCTGCCTACCCCTTCAGGGATAAAACGCGTGACGTTGATGTAACATTCTTTATTTAATTTTGTTCATTTATTTCCACTATTAACAGTAAATGGTGGTTTCAATGTCTTAATGCATGTAATCCACATGGTGGTGACTTTAATGAGTAGGTAGTTTTTGCTTGATATTTCTTTGTTATTTCCAGTGAAGGACAAAGTAGTGAGTGATGGAGCAGCTGGATGCGAGAAAGGTGCTCTCCTGGCTGGTTGCTTCTTGGACCATAAGACTAGAGTAAGTTATTTTTTTTTTTTTATGGAACATGCGTAACGAGTGCGTAAATGAGCAAGACGTATCACCTGATGGTATAGCAATCGCCGCCGGCCATGGACACTTAAATACCAGAGGCGTTACAAGTGCGTTGCCGGCATTTACGGGTTAGGAATTTAAGGGTTGTTGGGGAATCGGGATTTGGGAAGGGGGGAACTCACTCACACAACGAAACACAACGCAAGCGTTGTTTCACTTCGGTTTTCGGTGAGGCCGTGGTATGACTCCGGTCGAGCCGGCCTATTTGTGCCGAAGCATGGCTCTTCCACGCTTAAGTTATCCACTGTTTTATTCACTACAATTTGTAATTGATCGTCAGAAGTAGGCTCCTACCTGTTTATCTTAGCAACTTATAACGCTGAGATTTGCCGTAGTACCTGAATGTAGGATAGCTTCTCTCTTATCGATACATCGGATACTTGAGCTGCACATCTTACTCACACAGGTATAGCTTAGTATCAGTGGAAACGGTCACATAGTTTCATAGCTTAGCTATTACGTCTTTGTAGCATAGCTACATAGCACATCTCTGGTGGAAAAGCACCCAAACACATGGCAACAAAAATGTAAAAATAATATTATTTAAGACATTAATTGTATTTATTTGGTTACAGATCATCATCTAAATGGATTTGACACGGACCTGCTATAATGATTGGAGCTAAAATTATTCTGCAGCCAATAAAAGGATTATTTCAGCCATGTTGAAGCATTATCTATGTTTTGTATAATACCACAGTTCTAAACATCAGATTAATAAATGTAACACGTGCTTTGATAAAGAATATTCTTGTCACTATCGCACTTACGGATTTCTTTATGTGCAAGACGGAGATAGAAAAAATCTTAGTCAAAAACGAATTAATTTGTGTTTAGTTTTTTAGAAATTATTTCATGGTCTGTGCTCCTAATCTGCAATGATAATCATTAGCTCCTTTGTTTTGTTTTATTTGAATAAATTGAATATTTTTGACACAATTCTTTTATTTTTTGTGGATAGTATGGTAGTTGTCAGGTATAGTATTGCTTTTTTAAGGGGGGGGGGGGGGGTTCCAGTGAGTTCTCCCGCCTTCTGCGAGGCGAGAGGGTGTGTCAGACTCTTACTGACTAAAAACCACCCCGTTCCTACTCCTGCTTTTTGAACCGGAGCCCCGGTATACCAGCTAGGAAGTCCGCAGACCCAGTGTGTTACTGCTAAACTGCAATTTTGATTGACTCACTTCCTATTCCATAATAATGCGGATGTGGTTTTATTGAAATAAAATGGGAATCCTCCAATGACTAAAAATGATGAGCAAAATTTTAGCAAATTGTAACATCGTTTATAGTGTAATCATGATAATGACATCATGCCCCATAATACTGTGGAATATTCATATAAACTGGTGTTAAAGCTGATATGCAAAGCATATTCATTCAGTGGACGGCTTAGAATCTCATCAGTGGAATTTGTTGGTGCAATATGGATAAAGTAACTTGCATAGTCTTCTTTGTGGTAGCTGTGAGCTTGGGTAGTATTGAAGTAAGTGTACTAGTAATAATAATTTATTTATTTGGAAAGTGTCAAATATTTAAAAAACTCAGTAGAAACACAAATTGTATGCTTTGTAACCATGCTTTTATAACTGTATTCATTGGTTTGGTTCAATTGCATATTAAATATGTAGTTAGGATGACTGCACAAAGGTAATATATACCTAATTGTATAGTAACATTTTCTATGGATGTATCTAAAGGATGTTGTTGAGTAGTCTGCACTTTAAGATCTGCTATAAATGTTGCATGCGCTCTAACATACTGCATGCAATGTACTGCCTTTCATATTGAGAGATAATCTCAAGCTGCCTGAGGTTGGCACAATATGTTTTCTTTTTCTATTTTTCTTCTATTGTCTCGCTCTATTTCTTTTATCATATACTCCCAAAAGTAAATTATATTAATTCAACGATCAGCTTCTGCCAGCTGCTTCACAGCTGCCAGAAGCCTAGCCTATGTTTAAATTCAGACCACATCATTATAACATAGTCTACTTCTGTTCCTAATTTCATTAGCTTTCAGCCGACAGACAACTTATAATAAATTAGTAAGATAGTAAGATTTTCTATTATTTATATGGAATTTTTTTCAATGATTTTCTTTAATCTCAAAAGGCAGATGATGACAAGAAATCCATGCCTAAGTTGAGCCTGGATCAGATCACAATTGATTGCGCTGAGAAGTTTGATGTCTCTGAAGAACAATTTTCTAAAGCTATAATGTCCTTTGATGCAAGTGGAATCGCCCCATGTTTTTGGAGTTGCTGCTTCAAGAAAGTTGATGTTGTAAGTTTCTCTGATAAATTACTTTCTAGCAAAACTATTTTTCTATCATATTCTATTTTACCAAGTTGCAGATACTTTGTCTGCTTATAAAATAGTAAAAAGTTGAGGCCTTTTTTGATTGATTTTTTCATTGTTCATCAATTTCACTGATTTGTTACCCATCTTGCCATTTGCAGCTTAATAGCGAAGGTAAATACGACGTTGATGCTACACTGGAATTGCTTAAGAACATGTTTTTCTCGAAAGATGACTCCGAAAAAATTGTAGAAATTGTAAAAAAATGTGAATCAGGTAACGTTGGAAACAGATTTTTATGCTTGTTGGAAAGGAAATGGTTTATGCATTCATAGTTTAGATACAACAATTGTATTATCTCGTTAACTATTATTTTATACAAAAATTAAAGTAACTTTTGACCATTACTTAATACAGGTGACTAGGTGTGTTAAAACAAGTTACACTTAAAAATATTTTATGTTAAACGGTGTTATTGAGTTTATAGCATATTGTTTATGTGGTCAAGAAGATTAAATGTGTGTACTAAATGTCAGATTGAGCAGACGTCAATAAGAGGGTTAATTTCCAATGACTAAATTTTTCAAAACGTTCGTTTGCGTTTAAAAATGTCAAAACTTATCGATTTTCAAAATTCATCTTAAGCGAAAAGGAGTGTTACCTTTAAGCAACATTTAGCCATTATTCCTCAGCGAATTGTAAACTGTCAATAAATAAAAATAATACTGTTTTTTTTTTGCTTTCAGTAAACGACGAATCGGTAAGCGATGGAGACGCTGCGTGTGAAAGAGCCTTTTTAATAACAAATTGTTGGTTCGAAAACGGCAAGAAAGCATTCCCAATGCCGTTCCAAAAACGATAGATTCTTAAATGTTTTCACGAAATAATGAACGATAAAAGATATATACTAATAAAATATACTGCATTACAAATATTATTATTATTTACCTAAGTTTTATTTCTATTAATAGTCTTTTCCTGCATACTTCATGATTTTGATTTTTCTAATACTTTCCAAAATTTTTTTGGGTGTTAGGTATAATTCAAACTTTCCATTTTTGAATAAAAAACTTTGTCCAAAATAAAATTATTTTGATCCTTTTAATGTTTTTTACACCGTATTTCTTCAGTAAATTCATCTATTTCTTATTAGTTATTTTAAAAAAAATGGAATGTTGAAACGATCTCTAACTCTCAAAAAAAATTGGAATGTGTTAAAAATATCAGGACGCTGGACTTAATGCTTAGTAGCCTTTATTTTGTATGCCAGGTGTACATTGTACTAAGCACGGGTACTAAGTCGTTAAAAAAGGCCTTGTAGTCATTTGTTACCTTTTTACTTAAAATACACTGAACGTTATCACTATATATACAAAGTCACTGTCTTTGTCTGTTTGTCTGTATGTTTAAATCTTTAAAATTACGCAACGGATTTTGGTGCGGTTTTTTGTAATAGGTAGAGTGATTCAAGAGGAAAGTTTATATGTATACCTAATACATACATAATATATCACCATTGCACCCATGCGAAGCTGGGACGGTCGCTAGTACCTATAATAAAATGCATGATCCTATTTAAATGTTAATATATGTATTGTTATTAATCCTTTAACCGCCTCTGTCGTGTGCGGTGTCCCTGCCGCTATTAATAATACTTTTAATTTTTTTAGTGTAGATATTTTTTCTAGTATCCGCGTGCTAGTGGCACTGTAATTGATATTTAACTGGACGATTAAAGGGTCAACGGTTGATTTCAAATTCTTTCAAGTTTCTCAAGTGTTGGTATAGTGTAGCGACTGTGTGGTGAATCATTGTTAAAATGTAATGTTTGTACAATAACTTACTTTGCTATAATTACTCGTATGCGGATGTTGTTTTATTTACATTCAATACAAATCCTTCAATAGTGTTGACTAACAATTATGAGCAAATTACTTGCAAATTATGTCGTAGTTTAAAGCATAATCATAATAATAACATTGTATTATTTTTGTACCATAGTTTTGTAGAATATTTATATAAACTAGTGCTAAAGTTGATAAGTAATCTGTCGTGCATAGACGGTTAACAGTTTGGAGTCACAAGAGTAGAATTTGCTGGTGCAATATGGCTAAAGTTACTTACATACTTCTCTTCCTAGTAGCTGTGAGCCTAAGTAGTGTTCAAGTAAGTCATTAATTTATTTTTTTATATTTCATTACCTACTCTATTTTTTACTTTATTTATATTTCGAGTGTACAGCCAGCCAATACATTTATTAACATTACAGACAGAAGCTACGATTAAAATAAAATGTATGTTTTTTTCGTTTTTCTGTTTTCACTTAAAGAAGATTAAGGATGTAGATTTATTTATTTATTTTTAGTGGTGGTCATCCCACTGCAGGACAAAGGCCTCTCTACCCTCCTTTCACTCCTCTCAGTGCAGAGCTTTCTGTTTTTCAGTAGATAATCCTTGTCATAGGTTTTAACTTCGTCCCGCCATCTCCTTCTGGGCCTGCCGCGTCGTCTGTTGATGTTGATTAGGCTACACTCAGTTGAGAGTTTTGTCTACCGCTCGTCCGACATGCGGCGAACATGATCAGCATAAATGTAAATATATGGCAATAGGCTCACCCCCTATTACATGGGACTTATAACACAAATGGTGAAAAGTGGGTGTACATTGTAATGGTATTACGTCCCATAATGTGCACCTCTGCCTACCCCTTCAGGGATAAAAGGCGTGACGTTGTTTAGTTTATTTATTTAATTTACACTTTATGTACAATCAATACAAAGGCGGACTTAATGCCAATTTGGCATTCTCTACCAGTCAACCTTAGTTTAGTTTTAGTAAAAAGAAATCCTTATTTAACAATCGATTCCCTCAATTACTTACAATTAATATATTATGTATTTTTGTTTGTTATCAAAAGACAGATGAAAGTGAAAATAGCTCTGAGGTTGATGCAGATGTGGATAAGGTCATAGATGAATGTGCCAAGGAATATCATGTACCACATCAACTACTCATGGCAGCTGTGACGACGGGCAGTGTTCATGCACTTACCCCATGTTTTTGGAGTTGCTGTTTCAAAGGAGTTGGAGTCGTAAGTGATTTAATCTTGACTTAATTTAATTTTGACTGCACGGTTGACGCGGTGGTTGGGCAACTGGCTGCCGTCCAACGTGTAACGGATTCGATTCCCGCACGGAGCAACTCTTTGTGTGATCCACAAATTGTTGTTTTGGGTCTGGGTGTCATGTGACACGACCACGACACAGAAGAAAATCCTAAGAGTGGGGCAATTTTATTAAAAAAAAAAAAACATTTCTTTGATAGGTGAAAAATAAAAGAGTCTTGGTGTTTTCATAAATATTATATTTCTTTATATGACTTACAATTTTCGTAAATACCAAAACACTTTCATACTCAACTTGGTAGCAGGCACTAACGTGCTTCTAATATTATCTCGTTTAACGTTTTCTCATAATTTGACAAAAAATATTCAAAGAAAAATACTTTTTATCTTTTGTCACAAAGTTTATCCATTAAACTTACTACTCTTCTTGTTATTTGCAGCTGAATAGTGAAGGTCAATACGACATCGATGCTACATTGGACTTGTCTAAGAAAATGTTTAGTGGTTCGGAGTATCAGAAAGTTGAAGGAATCGTAAAAACTTGTGGATCAGGTAAAATATCTTTAAATAATAATACTGAAGAAAGTTTTTTCAAATCACACGAATATGATAAATGTGAAAGTTTGTTTGTTTGTTTGTTACATTGAAGCATATTTTTATGTATAATTAATCTATTTTCTTACAGTGAACGATTTATCAGTAAGCGATGGTAAAGCTGGATGTGAAATTAGTGTCTCACTGGCAGTTTGTATACTCGATAATTGCAAGAAAATATTCCCAAACATGTTTCATGATTAGTATTATCATGAATAACGCCGACGAACCTTCACAACATAATAAACGTTAAAAACCTAATATATCTACACCAAATATCATATAATAAATGAATGTGCCTGTCTAAATGTTTTATTTTTATTAACACAATTTGATCGATCTCGAGATCCCTTGTCGTTGCACAGCTGTTGCACTTACGACCACTCGACTATTATTATATTATTAATTGTTTAACTATCATTTCGAAACAGCTCCCTTTTCTCTGATTATGCGGATGATGGTTTATTCACGATAGCACTCTCATGCCCATCATATAGATGGTTAGTAGACCACAACTGTGCGTTTCTCTCGAAACCGTGTAATGCGCTGTCGCTGAGCTGTTTTTCCGAAACGAAACCTTCAAGAAAAGAGTGTATTTCGTTTTAAAAGGCCAGCAATGCACTTGTGACTCTTTTGGTGTTGCGGATGTCCATGGGCGCCACTAATCGCTTACCATCAGGTGATCTATCTACTCGTTTGCCTTCTATCCCATAAAAAAAAAACACCCAATTGTGTTGATGTGCACAATGACCAACAATTATGTGCTAAATGACAGCAAATTGTAACGTGTAACGTTTTAATGATGTCATGCCATGCTGTTGTAATATGGCTAAAGCTACTTACGTATTCCTCTTCATAGTAGCTGCGATCTTTGGTTGTATTCAAGTAAGTGTCATTGTTTTATTTATTTGGATCTCTAACGTACCGTAGTGCGATACACCTTAAAACTGATTGCAGCAGCTTTACAGTCTTTTGAGGCATTGGTAAGTGATTGTGGACCTTAATAAAAGATATTTGAGGTCGGTACAATATGTTTTTTTCTATTTTCCCTAATAGCTCCATCCTCTTACAAACTTTTTTCTTTTCTGTAACATTCCTCACAAAATATTTCCGTTTTTTGGTCATTCTTTATTAAACTCATCCACCTAAATTATAATTAAGAACCAATTTTGTTTAAGTGGCTATATCTTTTCTCACACTGTGAGAATATTATTTGTAGATGTTGACATAAATAAATAAATTATTATCCAAATTATTTTAAAATTCATAATTATTTTTTATTTTTTTATGAATAGGCAGACAATGATGACCAGAATACTAAACCTGAATTTAACCTGGGTCGGACTATACATGGATGCATTGCGAAGTTTAATGTAACAGACGAGCAAATGACTGCAGTTATGAAGACAGGCGATGCTCGTGCAATTACTCCTTGTTTTTGGAGTTGCTGCTTCAAAGGAGCTGGAGTAGTAAGTGTTTTATCTACTTCTTTTTATGTAGTGAAATTAGTTTCTCACTAAAGTTAAAAAATGATCATATTATGTTATAGTGAATGAAACGAAAAGATGATTTATAAAACATTATTTCATTATTTTGAAATAATTTCTTACTTCGCCAACTTTTTATACAAAACTGCTAAGTAGTCAGCAATTTTTCTAATATGTACCGTATTTTGTTATTTATTATAAAAAAATCAATATTTACAACTTAATACTTAAAATTAGAAAAGAAACTCTAATAATAGGAAAATAAATAAAAAAGAAATTGTTCTCATCGGAGCCCAAATGACTTATTATATTATTTTTACAGTTGAATAGCGACGGTGAATATGATCTAGACGCTACGTTGGATTTGGGTAAAAATATGCTCGTGTATTCTATTTATATTAAAGCTGAAGAGATAGCAAAAAAATGTGGATCAGGTAAAAATATATCTGCAATTATTATTATTATCCAACATCTAAATATTAGCACTATTGCTAATATTTAGATCTTAGATAATATGCAAATATTTCCTGACAATACATACATAGGTATTGCCAGGAAATCTTTGTATTTTCTGCAATATTGTATTTCCCGTCTTGACCCAGTAAAAATTAAAAGTTTTAATTAAAATACTTGGATACTATTCCAAGGTTAGTCAGATTTTTTCAAAAGTTATAAATATCATGTGAGTGTTATATTAAAGGACTATTTCCTTCAGAAAACTTGTAATTTTACTCTTTTTTTCTTACAGTGAATGACGAATCGGTAATCATTGGAGATACTGGGTGTGAAAGAGGCATTTTATTAGCAAATTGTATGATTGAAAATGGCAAGAAATTGTTCCCAAAGATGTTTCATTCCGATTAAAGTTTGAATGACTCTTCTCCGATATGCTTTTAACAAAACAATAAAAGTTAAAATGTTAATAAATCATAAGATGTGCATGATGGTTTTATTTCTAATTAGTTAATCAGGGAAACTTCGTGCTGCCTCAAACATTTTTTTCTCACCTTTTAGACCTGCTCTGGCTTCTGGACAAATAATTCATGACCAAAATTAGCCAACTTGGTCCAGACGTTCTCGAGTTTTAGCGAGACTAACGAGCAGCAATTTATTTTTATATATATGAAGATAAAGATAATATGCTCTTAACTCAAAAATAAGCTGGTACACCTCCATAATTGTAGGTTTCCATCATTAAAAAAAAAATCGGAAAGACGACTTGAACCTTAAAAGTCATGTAGTGTATTTGGTAATACGAACAGAAAAAACGTTTGCGCCTGAACTATCTACGTCCAGTCGTATCATGACCATGTCAATTATTTATTATCCATGACTATTATCAGGTTTTGAGTCGTAGTACTTAAATGAAATAAAGATTAGATCAGATTTTCCTTGATTGTCAAACATGGTAAACCCAGTGGTTCCCACTAGACACACTAGATTTTGGCAACTGAGTCACTTGATGACCTCACATAGGTATGTGTATAATCTACAATTTCAACATTTATTAAAATAATTGCGAATTTTCGGAAACTATTTTACCAAATCACAATGAATATAATAGATTTTCAGAATGGCGGCAGATTATGAACTTGTTTAGTTGAAAATTATCATAATCGCTTCGTTCTATGAGTTTAGTCTAGTAGTTATATGTATAAAAAGACCTTTGCATTGATATTTAGCTAACATATGAAGTTTGAAGGTTTAGGAAGGACAAACTACACAATATAACACCATGTCTAAGATAATTTGTTCGGTGTTTTCTTTAGTGGTAGTAAGCCTAAGCACGGTTTATGTAAGTGAACTTTTTAATGTAACGTATTATTTTTAAGATTATATTTCTAATCACACGATAAAAATGAACAGCACCCTTTAATTTATGAATTAGCTTAATGTTTAAAGTAATTGAAACGAGAGCGCGTTCGGCACTCTGATTAGTTGGTTCATTCGTGCCGGCCAATCAGAGCGCCGAAAACGCTCTCGTTTCGATTACTTTAAAGCAGGGATGCACAGACTTATTAAGACTAGGGGCCACTCGGACAAATTATGAACGGATTTCGGGCCGTCAGAAGTATAGGTAATTAAGAAAGAATTGATAATAATGTATTAAAAGTGAAAAATAATTTATTAATTTGAAGCATGGCACTGCATAGTGCTTACAATCTTTTTTATATTTGGCTCAAATTTACTTGTAGCAACTTATTTTTGCTGTTGGCGGGCCACGTTCTGTGCATCCATGCTTTAAAGGGTACTGATGTGTAAATTTGTACGTTTTTGTTCAAAGGCAGACCAAGATATGGAATCATCCAATTACAGACGGCATTCGGTTATGACCGAATGCGCTAATAAGTTTGGAGTCTCAGAACCTGAGCTCAGAACAGCATTTAGATCAGGTGATGTGTATGACATCGATCCATGTTTCTGGAGCTGCTGCTTCAAGGGAACTGGAGTTGTAAGTATTGTGGTATATTCTTACACACAGAGGACAGAGGAGCAAATGAGAAAATAGATCACCTGATGGTAAGCATTTGGTATCGCCTATTTACATTTGCATCACCATAGGAGTTTCAAGTGCGTTGACGGTCTTTTTGCTCCTCTCCCTTTCTCTCTCATAATTATTTTTAAAAACAAAAAAAAAAACAATATGGTTGAAAAAATACACAAGCCATAAGAAAAACCTAAAAGAAGACAATTTGTATCTTAATGTGGTTAACACTAATTTTGTGTTCTTTCTCTACAACCGTCCAATAAAATAAAATGTGTTGAATAATAAATCAAATATTTGCACTTTTATTGCAGTTGAACAAAGAAGGCACCTATGATTTAAAGGCTACTCTACCTTTCATCAAAATGACATTCCAAGATGATGATTACAAGGAAGTGCAAGAAATAGCAAGAATGTGCGAAAAAGGTAAAGGAAACATTGGTTATTTATTAATAGCAATATTTATATCTATAAGTAACATATAGAATAGAATCAGGCGTTACTTTACGGACGTTACGTTACTTTACTTTTTTAGCTTTTATTCCGCTTGTAGATGTATTTTCTCGGCTCCCCCAGCTCAAGCTCGAGTTTCGAGCCGAGTCGACAACTCCTGTAGATGCTCCGTGGAGGAGCAAAACATATGTGGGAGTGTTTTGTTGCGTGTCGTGTATGTCTTTGTGTTGCACTTCTGCTACGTGAGCATTAAATGCAGGCGGGAGGGTAGTGCTGAACAGCGCATGCTGAAAATACATCTACAAACGGAATAAAAAATAAAAATGTATTGCATTGTTAGCGTCCACGAGTATTGTTTAACCATTTATATGTTGAGAAACAATACTTACGATAGTTCTTCAGAACCCTAAGAAATTGGTGAAGGGTTTTCATCAGACACATGATTTATTTATATACTTATACATTTCAGTAAACAATGAAATTGTTAACGACGGGGAGGCTGGATGTGAGAAAGCTGCCTTGTTGATGTCCTGCTTCTTAGACGGTGGTCGTGATAGACAATATTACTGAAATGTGGAGGTAAATTATTACTCACAGTACAAATATAATGGCTGTTACTGAACATAAACTTCCATATTTATTTTATTAATTCAACTGCTGTAATTAAATAAATACGTGTTGGTAAAGTGTGAGTTTTATTTTTTGAACTATTCTATACAATGACATAGTTGATGAACATCATCTGTGTTATTTTTTACTATCTACTATACAATTAATTATTTCCAAATTGGTGTAAAACAAGAATAAATATTGTAGGAATACAAACAGTATCAAATCCCAGGGGTATTGTATGGAAAATTAAAAAAAAAACATCTGGTTTCTTCTGGTTTTTTGTTTTCTTAATACATGATAATAATTGTTATTAAATGGCAAACTTTTGGTAAAATTAAATAAAATAAAACTTACATGTTAATAGTAATAGTAGTAACAGTTATCTATCCAAGTTACCAACTGGTTACAACAAAGAACCAACAAGTTAACTACCAACAATTGCCACTGAGTACATTTTTAATATTTTATTAAAAAAGCTATTGCCAACAGATTCTATGAACGTTTGTCACACTATACTAGGTGTCACACACGTTGCCAGAACAGTCATTCCGATTTTAATGATTCTATTTTACGTTTTAACCTACAATTTACTAAAATAAGTCCAAACGCGTAATAAAATGTTCAAATAGGTATGATTGGTATAGAAAATTACTATATTTATGTAAATAAATTGTTACTGGGGAAGTATATTAGAAGCACCAAAGTTGGTGTTTACGACAAAAGCAGTCGATGTTTCAAAGGAGTAGGGAATCTGCCAGCGACATGACGTTTTCAAGTATAATTTGGTTTGCAGTGATTTGTATTAGTGTTTCGTATGTAAGTAAATAGTTCCTATGTATTTATGTTATTAGATTGACTGCACGGTTTGTTTGACTGCACGGTTGGCGCGGTGGCTGGGCAACTGGCTGCCGCGCAACGTGTAGCGGGTTCGATTCCTGCACGGAGCAACTCTTTGTGTGATCCACAAATTGTTGTTTCGCGTCTGGGTGTCATGTGCCTGTGAAATTGTATGTCTGCAAACGCGCCCACGACACAGGAGAAAATCCTAGTGTAATAAATATTATTTTATGTTATAAGCCGGTAAACGAGCAGACGGATCACTTGATGGTAAGCAATTACCGCCGCCCATGGACACTTGAAAGACCAGTGGCGTTATAAGTGCGTTGCTGGTCTTTTGTGGATTATTTAACGGTTGTTGGGGAATCAGGGATTGGGAAGATTGGGAAGGGGTTAATTGGGCCTCCGGCAACCTCACTCACACAACGAAACACAACGCAAGCCATGTTTCACGTCAGTTTTCTGTAAGGCCGTGGTATCACTCCGGTCAAACCGGCCCATTCGTGCCGAAGCATGGCTCTCCCACACTTACATTTTACTGTTGTATGAATTAATTTTGTTTCTTGGCGATTTGTTTTCACAGGCAGATAGAGGCTCTCATGAAAAAGAAGCCATCTTTGATTGCATTGATAAGTATGATATTCCAGTGTCAGAAAAAGGTTCTTTTGAGAAACATGACATTACATCTGTTGATCCCTGTTTCTGGGCTTGCAGCTTCAAGACAATAGGTTTTGTAAGTATTTTGAATTTGGTTGTTGCTGTTTTTGTTCCCAATATCAAGAAACTAGTGGCCCTAGTGTGATGCATTTTTGAGGTTAATTTATATTTTATAGATAGGTCATATTATTTTTTGATTTCAGCTCAATAGCGAAGGCCAATATGATCCCGAGGTAACACACTCTCGTTACAAAAAGGAAGATTTAGCTTTTCTGGGTGATGTTAAATTGAACAAATTTGAAGAAATCGTAGTAAAATGTGATGAAGGTAACTACTTACAATAAATAAAAAGTACTTAAGTTAAGAAATAATATGAAGGAAAACATTTTACTTCAAAATCAAAACTCCGTTTTTTTTCAATTCAGAAGTCTGAATTAGAACTTTTTGAAATACTTAAAATAAGGAACTACTTATATAAAGAAAGTAAGTGTTTTTTTGTTTCGATTATTTTTTAACACATGTATAACTTGATTCCAGCTATGGAGAAAATAACGGGGACTGACTCGAAAGCAGAATGTGATAGAGGACTTCAGCTGGCAAAATGCTACATAGAAGACATGAGAACCTTAATTCTAGATGATGATTCAAAAAAATAAATTCAACATGATTGGCTTTGGCAAACTGATCGTTCATATGTAAATATGTAATTGAAATATAATATACATAATGCATATCGAAGTGTTGTTTATTATGATTTAAGTATTATATGCATACTATTGTTTGTTTCATGTCATTATTCCTTTAAAGTCATGATACTTCAGTAAGATGAATGGTTTTACCTTCGTAGTCAAATTGTTGCAACTTAACAAACTTTAAAAACAACTCAACTCCTCATCATTGGGAGGACGCTGGCATGGCATGCATTTTGTTTTTGTTTTAATACGTAGGTAATACGTTATACACTTATGCACTTTTTATATTATCAATGACTATCAGTACTATCACATGGTTATTTCTTACAAGGCAAAGCAAATAATTTCTATAAATATGAAAAAAAAAAATGGAGCGATAATTGATCCATGCCGAACACCCATCTTAGGAATAGACCCAGCAGAAACATTTCCTTTCATCTTGAGTCTCTGAATCCTTTTACTCAATTATGAGGTAAAAAAGTCCAGAAAGTTATTTCGTATTCCATAATGTGATAGCTTCCTGGTCAATGTATCACAAAGACCAGAATCGAATGCCTTGGATAAGGCACAAAAAAAATCTATAAAGTCACTTGAGTCTTTCTACGCATCACATATGTGATTAAGAAGTTCAACATCAGCACGAGTGACGTAAGGACTTTTGGTGCAATGTGGTGCTAAGAAACTCTTAGTTAATATATGGTTTAGAAGTAGTTGCCGAAAACTACCATAAGTATGTTACTCTAGATTATAGAGTTAATAAATAAGAGGCTTTTGTAGCTTACCGTATAAAATGCTAAATTCATAACGGTAATGCTGTTATATACTTTTGTTTCACTTCTTCTAAATAGGTATTATTGTTTTATTGTGAGGATTAATAAATTGGCAATAAATTTTATCTTTTAATCATAATCTTGGTATTATGATCAAGTATGGGGTTGCATGAGGAGACAAACATTGAACCCGCTGCCACCTGCTTAAGTAGCGGTAAACTAGAACTCTAAACTGTAAACTTGAAATTATTTTAAATTGAGAAAAGTTTTAGTAGTAGCAAATTGTACAACTGAAACTCTCTACTTTTAATAAAATTAGAGCAACGCTGTCTCTCTGAAGAATAAAACTAGTTATGTTATAATTATTGTGATAAAATTCATGTTTACAAGGTATAGGGAGGCAAAAAGCGCCGCCCATGGATACGGCCTATACCAGAAGAGTTACAAACGCATTGACGGCCTATTTTGGATTTGGGGATTTGAGGATTGGGACAGGAGCGAAAATTATTGGGCTTCTAGTAACCTTATACATACGGTGAAACATAACATTTGTATGTGTTTCTTCACCTCGGGTTTTAGTGAGCCATTCGTGTCGAATAGCATGGCACTGCCACGTGTAAAAATATGAAAATAAAATTATATGACTTACAAACAATTATTTTCAAAGTGCATGTCTACAAAGCTATATTATAATGTAATTATGTATATAAGTACCGAGGTACCTATATGTCAATCGTTGGATGATAAAATGCTGTACAAAAATGAAATAGATTGCCTCTATAACATAATTTGTTTACGAATGCGTGAATTGAAGGGGATTCCCATATCTGAAAAGGAAATAGAACATTTTAAGATAATTGGCATAGGCTGGCGGAAATTTTTGACTCATTGGTCTATTAGTAGGTGCTAAAATTACACATTGCCTCGTTGGCTGAGTGGTCGCAAGTGCGATTGCTGAGCAAAGGGTCCGATTCCCATCGGTCAACGAATTACTCTGTGTTTTTCGGGTTTTCGAAAATTTCTCAGTAGTAGCACGGGGTCTGGATATGTATACAACGTGTAACAAAAAGGGGGTATACATATCAATTGCACGGCTTCTAGATAACATAACAAACGATACGGGAAGGGTTTTTTAAACTCATGTTTTCATGGTACCAAGTTATGAATTTTTCAAATCGCGCTGCCGCGTGTTTCAAAATTAGGTAGACAGGTACTAGGCGATCAGATTGACAAATGAAATGTTTCCTAATACTCGCGATTGATCCCTGTAGTGTTGTGACATGGTTGTATGATTTAAAATAAAGAAACATGCGATACCAAGTAGGTATTTGGCACAAATTTTTTTTTAATCGTATTTTTAGCTGAAACTTCGTGTAAAGACTCTATTCAACCTGTATTCATCAGCGCTTCTTGATGTATATGGGTATTTTGTTACACGTTGTATACATGGTATATGATAATGGGCTCACCCCTATTACATGGCACTTATAACACAAATGGTGAAAAGTAGGTGTACATTGTACAGTGGCATTATGTGCCGTCATGTGCACCTCTGCCTCCTATCCTCGAGTTAGAATGGCAGATGACTCTCAACTTGGTTAAGGAACCTCATTTGAATGGTCGTGATAAGTAAACTAGATTGAATAAAATCTACAGAAAATATACTGAAATTCTAAAAGACCTTACTTATACAGTGATTCAAAATTACACATGAATGATTCACTTTAAAATAGACATTATAATTTGAAGGTTGTGAACTTAAATTAAATAGCAAATAATGTTTACATTGTCATGTGAAAATGCACAAAATCGCTAACCAAATAATTCTAAAATTTGACATAACATGAAAATAAGCCAATTTCCAAAATTAAGCCTAACAAGAAGATAAAAGAGATAACGTGTTTTTTTGCTACGTTCAAACTGAATTAAATAAATATAACGTTGTGACAACTATTATGACCAATTACTTCACTATTCCATATAAATAAGCGTAAAGTTGGTGTTCAGGGCATAACACATTTGAAAATTCAAAGGAGAGTTTGAGAGCATAGAGCAAAAAATATAACAAGAATATGTCTAAATTTACTTGTATAGTCTTTTGTGCAGTAGCAATGAGTTTATGTGTTTTCGTTGTAAGTACTCGTATTATCAGTTTATTTTTATCACGATGTAACTTCAAAAGCTACTAATAATAAACTGGCTAATGTGTAATACACGAACAACATTTTTTGGAACAAAATGATTTTGTCAAGCGATTTCACAATTATTGTCAGTAGCAAGTTTAATTTCAGAATGTATCATTAATTATTATTTTATCTTATACAGGAAAGTCAGGAAGCAAATTCAATTTTCCATGGAGCTATCAAGCCCTTGATAGTGGAGTGTGCAAAAGAATATGGACTTAGCCAAGATACGCTTCAGAAGAACAGGGGTCCAGATGGATTGAAAAATTTACCACCATGCTTTATAGGCTGTGTTCTTAAGAAATTTGATATTGTGAGTTACCCTTTATATTAATTTGTTTCAATAACGCCTCTTATAGAATTTCTTAATACAACAGATAGACCAGTTGCCATTATATTTTCAGTTAGACTGGTATTACAGCCAGTTTATAAAATTGTATGCTTTAGATTAACTTTGATTAATGCCATGTTCCAGATAGACGACAAAGGTAAATATGACGCAGATTCTGGTATAGCCGCAATCAAAAAATTATTGCCAAATAACGAATACTTGGAAAAAATAACAGCAGTTTTGAAAGATTGCGAGTCAGGTAAGAGGTTTTTTAATATTTTTTTAAAATCATTTGTTGAGTTTGAATAGTATGAAAAAAATATATGAAAGTAAAACTCACAATAAAGTTTATTACAATTGTTATTTCAGTTAATGATAAAACAGTCAGTGATGGAGATGCTGGGTGCGAAAGAGCTGTGCTGGGAGCTATCTGCTACATGGAACATAAAACTATTGTAAGTAAATTGACGATTTACAACTGGACCACAGGCACTGTCGAATGCTTAAAATCAGACGATTCGTCTGTTTGCCCCATGAGCTGTAAAAAGCAATCAACTTTACACATTATCTGTAGGTATGGGATTTCTGTCAGTTACTGGTTCTTCTGTTAAAATCAGTCAAGTGTCATTCATTAATTCATCTAAAGTGTCTTTTCCTACATTCGTATAAAGAAATAAATTTGGAAATACTACATACCTAAAATAACATATTTTTTTTTATTTTTCAGGTCTTAGCTTAACTAGCTCAAAGAGTGACTCATCATGATACGGATAGATAAATCAGAACAAAAATGTATATTGTTATAGGAATAAATTTTATTTTTAATTAGCTACGTGTTGTTTTAATTTATACCAAAATAGTTCTCAAAAATTATATAATAGGTAATTAAATCTAGGTATGAGTGGAATTAGTGCTGCATGCGTCATGCTCTAGGAAATCCTTGAGCTTTGAGCCTGAATTAAGGCAAATGTTATTAATTATCTAGGTACATCTTCATACCAATTAAAATGTCATTTTTTTCTGCCAAAGTTATTAACTAAAAACCTAGATTTTTATCAAATGACCTGTAAAAAGCAGACCTGCAAAATGTAGGTGCAGACGCATCTACATTTTGCTAAAACTGATATCTTCTTGCGTTCAGCGTAAGAAGATGCCAGTTTTTTTGGCATTTGCATTAAAATTGAATACAGAAGTACTATTTAGGATTAAACATAAAAAAAATATAGACGAATAAGTAAAGATTTGCAGCAACTAGAGTGAAAAGGCTATCACAAAGTGAAGATCTAAATATTCTTGGTTAAAAATAATACACAATAGCTTAAAAAAAAGTAAATGTGAATTTTTAATCTTGTTTCGATAACTGTCATAATTTTGACCAATCACCCGGTGTCCGTTGGACATCGACATTTGGTATGATATGCTCATAGTAGCACTATTATGGACTGACTACACGTTAGCGTTGTGGGTGGGCAACTGGTTGCAGCGCAGCGTGTACGGAGGAACTCTTTGTGTGATCCACAATATGTTGTTTCGGGTCTGGCATGGTATGACATGTATTTATGAAGTTGTATGTTTGTAAACGCACCTACGACACAGGAGAAAATTCTAGTGTAGGGCAACATTTAACCATCAGATCACCACAGATGGGGCCCAGTAGTGCTGACACCTGATCCGGAGCTGCAAACTGCCTAGCGGGTTACCAGGGCTCAAGCTCGGGCTCGGGAAGTAGGAACGAGGTGGTTTTTAGTAGGTAAGAGTCTGACATTCCTTCTCGTCAAAGTCAAAGGAAGATTATCCTCATCAAAAATGAGGTGTCATTTGAACATTTTAAACTGAGTTGTTCAATCCATTGCTAAGCGTGGAGATTAAGGCATTTCTTTAATCTCCGTATACCCCGGAGTAGACTGTCACGGGCTGTTGAAGAGGAATTTAATTATTATATTTTACCTGGACGTTCTTTACCTATATTAGGCACAAAACTATAGCTATAATCACATTTACAGAAATACAATATTATGATTTTTTCCCTACACACCAATTACCACTTATTTTATTTATCAACTACCAGCAAAGTTTCTTGGAACGTCTGCTTAGCTAGAGACCTACGTCTTGACTGTCAGCTACTTGATCCAACTACAATGCTCGAGACGTTTTCTCAAAACCATTAGTAATTTCCGACGATTTTCGAGGACAAAATGACACTAATTTGATGTAAAGTGACAAGTGCAATTTAGAAGACTGCAATGTTGAGTAGCTAGTTTATGATGTTGCAATAGATATTAGGGAGTTGCTATGATATTGCAATTTGAAAGTTGGTATGGATCTTTAAGATGCATTTAGGAGAAAATAATGTATTGTGATCGCAATGGTATTTTTTTTAAAACGTTACCCCACATTGCGATTTTCTCCTGTGTCGTGGGTGCGTTTACAAACATACAATTTCACATACACATGACACCCAGACCCGAAGCAATTATTTGTGGATTACACAAAGAGTTGCTCCTTGTGGGAATCGAACCCACTACACATTTCACGGCAGTCAGTTGCTCAGCCTTTACGTCAACAACATTGATGGTTGTCATTATCAAAGTGACTACTGATAAAACAAAATTTATACGAAGTCGTGGAGCTTGAACTTAACACGTCTAAATAATTTTACCGGTACGTTTCATGTCCTAATTTTATTTGCACGTGTATGTACCTACTTATTGTTTAATATTAGACTAGTTACAAGAATAGTCATGAAGCTTATAGTAATTAAATATAATACTGTATCTAACATAATTATATTACGTAGATGTTTATACACGTGCCGTCTTTGTCATTTAGAATTATTTATTATATGTACTAGAATGTTCCATTTTGACAAGAACTTAGACTATTTCAAGACCAGGTTTTTCTTTAACGCAATCTTCAAGTTCTAAAACCGAGTCTTAGAAAAAATAAAACAATTAAGCCTTAGTCATTGTTTATCTAAAGAAGTTCCAGTGCGAATTCGTAGTTACTAGTAATCGTTGAAACAATAGAAAATTCCTCTACTTAAGGAAGTAGGTACAGAGATAATGTCCAAAAAGCCAGCTTTTTTGTTGTATTTTGTAACATTGAGTAAACCTTGGTGAGATATTATGATAATTGCCTCACATCACGATGACTTTAACTACAAGACAGACTTTTGATATAAAAAGGCAACTAGCCAAGATTACTGCATAACATTTTGGACACTCATAGCATTCAGTGCAATAACCAAAGAAATCCTAAAAGATGTCGAAGTTTACCTGCATTATCCTCTGTGTTGTGGCTGCGAGCTTGACCAAGGTTTCTGTAAGTACCACCTGAAAGCAGTTCTTCAAAAGAGTTCTTAGTGATCCTAGAATCTTTTTTTAAATCTTTATTAAAGATCCTAGAATCTTCTAAGTTAGTTAAAACATCATAGTTTTATAAGTGTCTGGGTATCACCTTATCACGTATGCTATTTCATACAATGACTATGTCAAACTTTCTGTAATTTCGATTTTGAAAAATGCGGTTTTTAATATCTGAGGATCAAACCGTTCAGTCAGCAGTTACATTTGAAATCCTGATCAACGGGACAGTTAGTAAATAGTTCTAATTTTTACCATGTCACCTCAGCAGGCAGCTGTTTCTGAAGAAGAGAAGGAAGCCTTCCGTGAGGCGATGGCACCCATCATAGCGGAGTGTTCCGAAGAACATGGAGTCAGTGAGGCTGACATCAAAGCTGCGAAGGAGGCAGCCAGTGCTGATGGCATCAAACCCTGCTTCTTAGGCTGTGTGATGAAGAAAATTGAAGTGGTACGTTTACTTCATTAAAATTATTACTAAAATCTGCAAGATGAGTGAACCACTTTGAAATCTGCACATCATACAGTAGAGTGGTACAATCAATTAGCTTGCGAATTATCCTGATATATTTTTGTACAAAGATGTCAACATAGTTGATTCAGTGGTGTACATAAAATGTGTTAATTGGTAAATAATGTTATCAAAGAAGTAAAATCATGGACTTTCATTTACAGCTGGATTCCAAGGGCCTGTACGACGCAGAAACTGGACTTGGCAAACTGAAAAAGTTCGTCAAGGATGAAGCTGACTTCGCTAAATTCGAAGATATCGCCAAGAAATGCCTTAAAGGTATGTACCTAATTGGTGTTAATATTGAAACATTTAAATTATCTTCATATTATCCTTAATTTTCTCTTCGAAATCACAAGAATTTGCTTTTACTATTTATTACCTAGATTTTACATACAGAATGTTATGTTCAATGATAAGGGCTTTTTTCACAGTTAAAACCTTTATTGCAACTAAGTGTAAATTAAATATGATGGTTATAGGATTATAGTGCCTTAAGACTTGGCTCTGTTTTGTTAAGATATAACGCCAGTTTTTTAAATATAAGATCACTAACTTTATTGTTTTTCATCTAATATTCTTGACCTTAACCTCACTTATGACTCCATAACGGTTATTTAATTGCAGTTCATAATAGCATTATGTTTATTTTACTAAAGTTCTTAATTTATTTTGTTACAGTTAATGAGGAATCTGTAAGCGACGGTGAAGAGGGTTGTGAAAGAGCCAAGCTTATTCTGGGTTGCTTCATTGACCACAAAGTTGAAGTGAGTGTATTTTGAATTATATCTACCATGAAATAAAGCTTATTATTCTCTAAAAGCTTAAGCTCCAAAGTGACCAGATTTCATACCAATTTTTTATCTTATTGTTTTAATCTGACTGCACAGCTGATGCAGTGCGATTGCGGTTGTAAATATTATGATTCTGTGGACGAGTATTACTTGTAGTTTCATTTAAGCCATATGAATTATCTCCATACTGTATGACATAGGAAAATATCTCCTACTACAAATTCTAAACTCACTACTCTTTTCAGATGCCGTTCTAAAGCGTTTGGAGATGCGGACAAGATTTAAATAAAATACCGAAAGAGGCACGAATTGTTTCTGTTTTGTAAATTATTATGTTTATTTAATTTGTAGTTAATATATAAATAAAGCAATGTTCATTTGATGTCTTGGTTTCACTCATAAAAATTCTAGAACATATTCTTCTCTCAGACTTGCCAGGTTTTTGTTTAATAAAACTGTCTTTAAAGAGAAAACAAAGGAAGTAATTATATAACAAATTTAATCCAATCCAAATATCACTTAAATTAGCATAACATAGTATTAGAGGTACAATCTCAATTCTTCAAATCGTTTCATAGGTTCGTGGAGTCCGTCCGGTATTTGAATGAGGCTCGCTTAAATATCGAAGCCAAACTGTAAAAAGAAGAAGAAGAAATATTATTAGGTGTTTGTCAAATGCTATTTAGCTTGGAAAACAGTCCTTTAAAGGTTTAAACGGTTTTAATGAACTCTATTCTATCAATGATAACTTTATTAATATCCATGATGGAAATAATTGTGAAAATAGACTTATTTTTCTTTAGACCTTTTATATTTATACCTTTTGCCTTTTAATTGTCGCAATAATTTAAAAATTCTTTGGTATTGTCTGAACAAAATTTTCTGGACAGCAGATTACCAGAGGAAAGAATTAACCAATAAGCTAGTTTTCTTCTAGATTAGGGTATTTTTTTGAGCACCTTTTTAAAAAATTGCCATTTGTGGCATGCCGAGGTGGTTTGGGTTTGCTCCTGTTAGATAAAGATCTTAATCAACTGAACGTTCAGATCAGTTCGATACTGAATACTATCTTAACATCTGTACATACTTTTATTTTATTTTATATTCATTTGCCAATTTGATTAAATTTCTTTTCCTACCTATTTGAATAACTTTCAGGTTTTAACTATTTTATAGCAAGTGATAATTCTTATATTCAATTCAGCTCATTTTGACCACATATGAACCTACTGCTCTTCGATTCTGCACATCTTTCGCAAAGATCGTTCACTTCTCGACAGAAAAGCCACTTTAGTAATCATATCGTAATCAAAATACATACCTTGGAAGCATTCTCTATCATGCATTTGTACGCCAGCATAGCACGCTCACAGCCGGCAGCACCATCACTGACCGACTCAGTGTTAACTGAAATTGTAACGAGGACGAATTAAATAAAATAAAAATACAGGTCATTTTACACTGATACCTTTGTATGTTATTTACAACAATTATTATTAGTGGTCTTCATTTATGCAGAGCAACGTCGTCACGCCTTTCATCACCGAAGGGGTAGGCAGAGGTGCACATTATGGCACGTAATGCCGCTATACAATGTACACCTACTTTTCACCATTTGTGTTACAAGTCCCATGTAATAGGAGGTGAGGTTATTGTCGTATACTGGGTACAATTCCAGCCTCCGTGTTATTACTGAGTAATTTTCGAAAAACCGAATAATGTCCAGTAATACTTTGCCCAGGAATCGAACCCGAGACGCCTTGTCCGGCAGTCGCACTTGCGACCACTCGACCAAAGACTTTTACACAGATTATACAAAGCTAGTTTATATAATTCTGAAGAATATTGTAAATCATGTTAAAATAAAAAAAGTTAACTTGCCTTGTGAGCAGGAGTGCAGGTAGTCTTCGATTGCCTTCAGTTCTTCGGGATCGTCGAATACAGCTTTGGCCATTTCAAGCACATTCTCTTTCTGCACCATTCCGTTATCATCCATCTGTAATTGATCGAATTAAAAAATGATTTCACGCCTTTTTATTAATTTCTAATGACATTTGTAAATTGCACTAGTTTCTTAACTTTATTAGTAAAATATTCATAAGCTTGGTTAGTTTTCCAAAATCAATTTGGAAAATATTGCATTTTTGTGGACATTTTTGTTCAAAAGTGGTTTATTATTTCATCATTGATATTACTTCCCATCATGGGAGCACTATTTAAATTGAAAGAAGTTTCACCATTAGTTGGAATCAAGGTAGAATTGAAAAAATATACGTATACTTACAATGCCAATTTGCTTCATCATGCAAGCCAAGAAGCAAGGCGCATTTGGACCGCTCGGCATCTTCCTAGCTCGTAGATTGACGACATCGTCTGCTGTTATCACAGTGCTGTCTTTGTTACAAGCCTTGCCGATGGTCTCGAAGTGCTCATGGATTATAGCCTTCTGTTCAGCTGTCATGGCCTAGGCAAAATTAAATGAGTTAAATAATACATCAGTATTTTAAATTTGTTTACAATGGTACTTTATGTTATGATATTGCTTATTAAAAATCGAACATTTTGATCCAATAGATTATAAGAATGTTTACGATTGTTTTTAGTTAGCGTTTAATAGAGATGGTGATGACTTATCATCATCATATGAAATGAGATCTTTTGTTGATAATACAAAATATTATTTTGAATATTTTATACTTACAGAAACTAAATAAGGTGTTAAAGCACAGAAGTACAAACAACACACGAATACCGATAACTTGAACATTTTGAGTAAAGATTTTCGGGCACTGTTCACAAATTGAAATCCAGAGAGACTTGTGGCTATTTTTTGGAGATTTCCGAATTTATATACTAACAAAGTAGTAATGATAGATCCCTTACCATGTCATTACTTTTCATAACATCAAATTAAGCATGTCACATTAGTACTAATAAGTAGGTTTCAATGTCACGATGACTCAGTGATATGGGTTTAGTGAATTGTTGCCAAAATTGTGGGAGTCATTATCTGATCAGATTATAAGGTACAGGACCGCCTAATGACTCTATCTACTGGGACTTCTGTTTCTAGATTCTAACAGAAGACAGTGCCAATATAAATCTATGGGCTGTGAGTGTTTCTATATCCTATTTCTATTGTATTTCTTACGAGTCAATGTGCTAAAGTTATTGTGATCGAAATTTAAGAAATTTCCTTATGTTTTATTTCCTTCACATCTTGTCTTGGTTTCATTTGTTTGTTTTATCGTGCCAGTCTTAATTTTGGCCTAATTAATTCATTATTTTCTTTATTTAAGTCTGATTTAAAGGAATCTAAATCTGTTCTGGATTTGAACTGTTTGTTAACACCAACTTTCTGCTGTATACCTTATAACGTTTTATCACAGGATGATTCAGATTATTTATTTGTCAATAATTTTAATGTTGTAATAACAAAAAAACTATTGTGAAACAAAATAATAGCAAACAGGTAGATACTCATATCATCCCGACATGCTAACATGGGCTTAAAAACCTCAGTGTAAAGTTGAAATTGCCGTTGACAATGATCATTTAATATTTATAAAATGGATTACTGATTGCAAGAGTGTGAATGCTTTTGTTGTTGCCTACTGGTTATTCACAATTGCTGTTAACTCTATATATAGGATAATTTGTATCATTTCACACATTTGCTTTACGAATGCGTACGATTTCGTTGGTAACCATGTGGAATTCATTATTTTTACTATTCACCTTTGGTGTTTTCTCTTTAAATGCTGAGGTTAGTTTTGCATCTTTAGTTACCAAATCTTTTTCATCTTAAATAAAATCAAAGCTATCATTACTATAGAAATATTAATGGGATTTGTCTTTTCCAGGCTTTAACTATGGACGATCTAAAACAGAAATACGTGGACAATATACTAGAATGTAGCAAGCAATACCCTGTAGACCGCGCTGATGCAGAACAGCTTCAGAACAGAATTATGCCTGATAAAGAATCTGTCAGATGTTTGTTTGCCTGTGTTTACAAATTGGCGGGAATGGTAAGAGTTTTTAGGTTATCTAGTCTAACTTTTTATACGACTTTCCTGCTTCGGGTGAGGCGAGGGAGTGCCAAACTTACTGACTAAAACCGCCCTGAACTGGAGCCCCGGTAACACGTTTAGTCGTCTGCGGCTCGGGATATCTAACATGGTTGCATAGTTTAGCAGTGGTTGAGTAATTGGCCACTGCACTGTAACGGGTACGATTCGATACGTCTCTTCTAAATTCTTTCTTAGAAAATGTTTTTACTAAGTAATTATTTTCCATATAAGTATTAAGTTCAGTATTTGTCGATTCCGTCGATGAATAAGAACCTACTTGAAAGTTTTTAAAAAACACTATGTCGTCGCGATGACAACGCTCCTAACATTATTGGTCAAAGTCTCACAGAATTGTAAATAATAATAGGTTACCTACTTTTTGTTTCCGGACATCAAAGTCCACAGTCCACTGGACCTGTGAAATTGCAAAGATACACGATAATAACAAGATTTAATAAAAAAACATAAGCATGCGTCATGCTATTAAACAGTTGGATTTTAGTTTTCCTCTACAAAAAAAGATTTGCAATAATCTCCACGTTCTTTTTTTTTGTGGAGTGAAAACTATCCAATGACTTCTTCCGCCTTGGGCATAGCGGGAGGGAGTGTCAGACTCTTACTGACTAAAAACCACCCCGTTCCTTCTCCTGCTTTGAGCTGGAGCCATAATCTCCACGCTTGGCAGGCGGGTCGTAAACTGCAGTTACTTTTGCAACCATTCATCATTGATATAGTCTATTTCATCTAACATTAATTTTAGGATATATTTGTTCTATCATTTAACTACTTATTTCTCTTTTAAATTAACTGTTATCTCATAAAATACCTACCAGGTCAAATTACACCATTTTTATCATGATATTGTTATCACTAGCAATATACATATATTTTGCTGATATAATAGGTATAAAATAGCTATAAAATAAATAGCTTTGAGCCTAATTATTGCGATTTCGGATCTGTAGTTTCAGTTTAGTTCCCAGCTTATGTAAAATTACGCAAGGTCGTGTGATAAGTACACCAATTACACGGTTCGTAGGCAGTGTACAAAGCCTTCGTGGCAGCTATTACAGCTGTGTAATGCTCTTTGTACACCGGAAATCTATTTTCCTATGAATCTGATGATGGTCGCCTTTGTGGTGATGTGTATGGAATATGTTTTATGAAATCCATTTTCTCTAGAATTTTTTTTTTATGGATTTGAATGTGTGTACATAGATTTACATTCTGTATTACATTCAAAATGTTCTTATTCAAAATATGCAACTTCACGCCTTTTAATTAAAGGTGCACATTACGGCATACCGCTATACAATGTACACCTATTTGTGTTATAAGTCCCATGTAATACGGGGGTAAGCCTATTGCCATATACTGGGCACAATTCCAGTGCTACTACTGAGAAATTTTCGAAAAACCGAAAAAAGTCCAGTAATACTTTACCCGACCCCGAAATCGAACCCGAGACCCCTTGCCCGGCAGCCACACTTGCGAGCACTCGACTAACGAAGCTGTCTATTATTTAGGTATTTAAATGTTCTTGATTAAAATATTGGTTTAGTATATTGGAATGATATTTTGCTTAGATACTATAATTAGAACGACGTTTGTATCTGACTAATTAGTTATCCTGTAGTCAAAATATCAGTAATCATATTCAAAAATGAAATAAGATTTTTTCAGTGGACGCTAGAATACCCAAAGACATGGCATACAAACTTATTTGTGAATAACTTTAAGAATATTTCCAAGTGGGTATCGAATCCACGACATACAGGAACCATACGTACATACAGCAACCAGTGTTTTAGTCACTGGTCCAACCGTGCAGTAACTTACGTTAATTATTTCATTTCCAGATGAACGACCAGGGAGAGCTGTCAGTTGAAGGTGTCAATGCAATATCTCGAAAGTATTTGGCTGAAGATCCAGAAAAGTTAAAGAAGAGTGAACAGTTTACCGAAGCTTGTCGAAGTGGTAATATTATTGTTTATTTAAGTCTAAATAAGTACTTTTCTTTCATTCTTTTTTTTTTAATGAAAACGTTGCCCCACACTAGGATTTTCTCATGTGTCGTGGGTGCGTTTACAAACATACAAGTTCACATACACATGACACCCAAACCCGAAACAACAATTTGTGGATCACACAAAGAGTTGCCCCGTGCGGGAATCGATACCGCTACCCGTTGCGCGGCAGCCAGTTGCCCAGCAGCCAGTTGCCCAGCCACCGCACCAACCGTGCAGTCAAGTCATCAAACTTAAGGTCGTGTTGGCCTTGAAGCTTAACACGACCGCTTCTCATGCTTGAGGGAAGAAGCCTTCGGTTAGCAATGCTTACCTTTAGGCTAATAAAACTTATAATACAATATTTTATCGATTGTTGCAGTAAACGACGCTCCAGTTAACGATGGAACAAGAGGCTGTGATAGAGCAGCTTTAATATTCCAGTGTACCATAGACAAATCACCTGATGTAAGTATATTTTATTTAATTAAGCACATTATAAAAGTAATTCGAGTATTTAAATATAGTTATATATTAGTTTACTCAGAGTAGTGGGATCCGACTTGGAACTGCGGAGTACTCAGCGGGTTACCGAGACTCGGACATTCTCCCGCCTCGGGTGAGGCGACTCTTACTGACTAAAAACCACTCCATTCGTTCTCCTGCTCTTTGAGAGCCGGAACCCCGGTAACCCGTTAGGTAGTCCGCAGCTCCGGGTCGGATCGAATTCCTCTGGAGTGTCAGTTATCATGAATTCTCCCCCTTAAAAAACAGTAATTCAAAAGTTAATATTTCCTCCTATTGTCTTGAGAAAATAAATACATTTCTTATATATGTCTTTTCAGTTCAATTTTGTTTGAAGCCTGAGCGAAACCAACGACTGTACCATGAATCCTGATTTCAAGAAAACCGACTTCGTATACCTTTATTGTGTTCTAGCTCTAGGAATTGTATGCCTTACTTATAATTAATCATTGTATAATATACACGAAACGTTTATTACTTTTTAAAATAAAACTTTTATAAATAATTATTTACTTACATATTTATTTTTGTTATCTTAAATCTAACTTTGAGATTCAAAGGTCGAATAGGTTGATAGAAAGGCAGATTCGATCAAAACATGGAACGATTCTTATCTACCAACTGGACAGTAAAATCTCCGAATTATAATTAAAGCTATAATTTACGTAATAACTACTAAACTTTAATGTTATCGTAAATACACAATTTCCTTTAATATCAGTATTTATACGCGGGTTTATTTCATTTGTGATTAGTTCTGGATTTGATTGGAGATCGCTATGTGGAATTATTTAGTTGTGTTTCTGGCAATATGCAGCTGTGTGTATGTAAGTAACTATTATATTTTCTTTACTTTTTTATTTTATTAATTATACTGTCTTAACTTTTTATTTGATCATGTCTGTTTAGACTCGAAGAAGATCTAGTGCTGTTGAGCTAAACGTATGTTAATATCAATTTAAAAAAATGGTAATCTATAGAAATTGCTGGAGTATTTAGTTTACAAATATAGAATTGTATTGCTTGTTTTTATGTACTATATTTTCTTATAAAATTTTTAGATTCAGTAAGTATATTTTAATAACTTTTTAAGAACCTATTATTCTTGCCATGACCAAGTATTGTGTCAATATGTCAATCATGTTTAGTATTATGTCAATCAGTAGGCATGTTGAGGACTACCGACCCAATACGTTGGGTGCAAAATGGGCTTGTTGTTTGCTTGTAACAGTCGGTAGTTATAGTAGTGTTCTGTGGTTATAGTTTTGCGGAGTAAGTAGGTATAGTATTGAGACATCGCGTGAAATGGTGACTTTAAATATAGCCACTCTTACTATTATCATAGATTGATCAGTAGAAATATTAAGTAGCCACATTCATTCTTAAGAGAATGTTTAATACAGACTTAATTCTGGAGCAAAATCTCATACATTCCTAACCTTATCTTTTACTACAGGGTCTCACAGAAGAAGAGCTGAAGATGGAGTTCACGAAGTTGGTGATGAAGTGTAACAAGGACGGACAGATGGACATGACGGAACTGGTGCAGTTGCAGAACTACGTGGTCCCGACGAAGCAGTCGGCCAAATGTGTTCTGGCATGCGCTTACAAGGCTGCGGAAGTGGTTAGTATTTTTATATTTATGCAATGAGATTGAATAACCTAAAGAAAATGGTGCCACCATGCCGTGCCGTTTAAGATGGTAGAAATTTTCAGTAACAGTAGATAAACATCACAGAAAACCGACGTGAAACAACGCTTGCGTTATGTTTCGTTCTGTGAGTGAGGTGATACGATATATTCCATATCAAAAAGTTGGAAAATGTGTCTGATCCTGTTAGCTCCCATGTTATTATTGGCAAAAATTAGTGTTATATTGAAAATTCAAATTTCTGGCTTTTCAATGAGCACATCTTCGTAACAAAAGTATTAAGATAAGTATATAAAAATGTATAAATAAAACATCATACAATCTTGTTATTTTTGCAGATGAACGCTAAAGGTGAATACGACATCGACCACGCGTACAAAGTAGCTGAAATGATGAAGAATGGAGATGAGAAACGGCTGGTTAATGCAAAGAAAATGGCAGATCTTTGTGTCAAAGGTATAAACATTTAGGCATTTCTTCCAAAACCCTCCCTCTAATGTAAAATAGATATAACTATTTCTTACCACCTTTTACACACCATAAGTCCCACTTACAACATAAACTGTGAAAATATGGTGTACATTGTATAGTGGCATTACACATAATGTGCACGCTTGCTTACCCCTTCGCGGAGTAAAGTTATAAAAAAATACTATTTATTTTTTATATTTATTGTTTTTAGTAAACGAAAACAGTGTTTCTGATGGCGAAAAAGGTTGTGACCGAGCCGCTATGATATTCAAATGCACTGTTGAGAATGCACCCAAGGTACGTAGAAAAAAAGAAATAATATTTACTTAACATTATATGTATCTGTTTGTTCTACTCTTACTTATGCTTTATATCTACATTCCATTTCATATTAGAGTGCTTTTTCACCAGAGATGTCCTATGTTGCGTTGCTGTGGATAAGTTTGGCTTCCACCAATCATATTCACTGGTCCACATAGCTTAGTCTTGGTGGAAACGAAAGTTCGTTTGAAGAATATAGCTTAGCTAAGTACCTAGCTAAGCTATATTCTTTATATGGAAAGATGTGTGCTATAGATGGCTTCCCTTCTATTGATACATCACATACTCGAGCTGCGCATCTTCCTCGAACAGCTACATAGTTTAGTATCAGTGAAAACGGTCACAAAGTTTCACAGCTTAGCTATTACATCTTGGTAGCGTAGTTACATAGCACATCTCAGAAAATCACAATTATGCAATCTATTTATACATACCCTTTTCATGTAATTATCACTTGTTTTCTTTCTACTGGTACGGTATATAAAATAAGGATATTAAAAAAATGCTCAATGTTTTTCACTATTAATACAGTTTTCCTTTTTTGCACTATTATACCGAATCTGGTTTGTATAATATATAATTATTCTAATATATAATTGTTTTCTGATCTATTATTTTTGATTTTCAGTTTGGATTCAAGTTATAAACAGTTGACATGATGCTCCACAATATTTATTTTAAGTAATATTAAAAATAAAGTTTTAATTACCTATACCTTAATTTTTATTTCTAGTTTTATGCTTTGGTAGAAAATAAACATGAATTGTTTTTAATTACAACCGAGAACTAAAGCCTCTGGATCCATTCCAAAAGCAGTTTTAATAATGTTAATTTTCGTGTTAATATACGTGCTTCTGCAGTATACCCTATGGAGTTTCAATGGAAGTGATAATATTAATCTTGCGAACTGATTTATGAAAAATTAAAAATAAATGGTTGTATTTGTTTCTTTTTCTATTTCAAAGTCGCGACATCTATTGCAAACTTTGTAAAGTTACTTCCCGTTAGTTCACCTTATGCGATGAGTCAGCTGCGGCCACGGCCATACTTGAACATGACTTATCGTTGGTAGTTCAGTTCTTATCCAATAGATGGCGTTTATTAAAGTTACAAAGTATTACTTTGTAACTTTAATAAATTTTGTTACGGCTAGTTAAACTAGCCGTAACAAAATAAAATCTATTTACATTCTATCTTAATGAGATTGCTGGTGCATTGTAGTATACATATAATAATTTATGTAAGTTTGTAGTAGATATGAATGATTCATAAAATGGTTAAACTTGATACTATTTAAGTTGGACTTATATTTTTAAAGGCAGTTAAAAGTGTGGTTTAAAGTAATTCCTGAAACAAAGAATTCTTTAAATAAAAGAACTCTTTGATAACTCAAACATTATCTTCACAATTTAATATCCATAACCAATAAGAACAGCATACGACGGCAACGTGTCTCACCATGACTCACACATGGGCATTTTAAAGCAAGTTTTTCAACACCCCTTGCGCCTGAGCACGTTCAGTCTGGTACGCGTGTGCGCACACATAGAAAGGTCAACAGGCAGGCAACTTCATTCAAAACTGTCTCGTGGTTCGAACTTCACTCGTTTCGTAAGCCAAACACCGTATGATCGGTTATTTGATGACGTTTGACCAAACAATTGTCGGTTTATATTTTGTTTTGTCAATATTTCTGTGTGTATTGTTTGTGCGTGGAGTTATACACTCTACAAGTGATATGGATCGTCCAGTGTCGTTATGATTATCTTCTTGTGTAATTAATTCTCCTTTATTGCAAACCAATAAGCTGTTTCGAGCCTGTTTTTCTACTGTTTTTGCTGTTTGTGTTGTGTGTTTTAAGTTGCATGTGCTGTGTTATTAGAAAAGGACTTTTTTGAAAAAATTGGACCATTACTTTGGTGAGTAATATGTCAATTTTAAACACTATTTCTTATTGTCTAAGTTTCAAAATGATTTTAATTTTTATAATAAATAATGTTAAACTGTAATTTTTATCTATGATGATATATTTTAAACAAAATTAGACTACATTATTGTTAAAAACTTTAACTATAATTTAATCAGTTTCATTAGGTGTTCTAAGTTTTATTGGTATAGGGATAAATCTGTTATCATTTTCACTATAATTAGGAGATTCCGCTTCTTGATTTTTGTTTCCTTTGACTGGATAATGGACTTTTTTAAAACTTCTATTAATTTTCATGTCCTTGGCATTATTGCCTTTTAATTGTCCCCTTTTAGTGGTCTCAGTGAAGGATGCAATTTTTAAAACTCTATTTTCTTTCGTTTTTCTTCTTAAGTTCTCTTTAATATTTGAATATTTTCCTTCATTGTTTACTTCTTTAATTTTTTCTTCGTACTTTGAGAACATTTCTGAGGCGAAGTCAGGTCCAGTTATTTCTTCTGTGTCTCGTCTTCTACGTTTACCAGATATGACTCCAAGTTGTAGGAGTACTGGATTACTAACTAGTGCTGCTGCTGCCCCCAGTAGTGCTATTCCAGCAATAGGCCACAGAACTGCCTTTGTTGCTAGCGCCTGTGAAAAAGGAGAAGTTGAAAAATTAAATAACGTGGATATTGCTTCAGTTTTTTATACCTATTTTCATATCAATGTCTACCTATTTTATTATTATACATATACCAATGACTATGGTACTTTTAGGATCCATACACGTTCTAAATTTCTAAAGGGCAATTAGTAAATTTTTATCGCTACCAATAGACCAAAAATCTAGTATAATATTTTTAATTAAGATAGGTTTTAAACACACATATTATCATCCATCTGTGTCATCTATCAATACAATAAGAACTAGTGGTCCGAATGGAGTACCTATATTATAACATGCGAAATTCACATCATGTAACTGCCACATTATCATTGTTTTAAAAATATGAAACGAACGATAGCATATACTTAAACATAAGTACTCGGCAGGATAATGTTGATGAAGCACCGTATAATATTAAGTTACATTTAACAAATGAATAAATGTAATAAGCAGTTTCTAATCACGAAGGTACAATTGCGTAGGTTACTTGATCTAAGAATAACAGCATCCTATTCCCCGAAGAGAAATAAACCAATTATGCAATATTGCAATGATAATTTTAGATTTCTTGGAACATTTCATTCTCAAGACATAAATAGACATAAACGAGTATCTTCGAGTACAACATCTACTCTTTTTAGATTTAGAATCTATTTGTCTGTTATCATCCTCGAGACTAAAAACAGTAACTAATCCAATTGACGTGGCGTCCCATGACGGTGGCAAGAAGGCGCATGAGCCACCTGATGGTAAGTGGTTACCATAGCATATGTTCGCTTGCAACACTTGGGGCATTACATGCGCTTTGCCGCACTTCCTTCTTGAAGTACCTCATATTGTTGCCTATTTAACTAACTAACTTAAGACATAAGTCTTTTAAAGTAAACAATTATATGAAGATGCTGACGTGCTGAGGATGCCGATAATAGATAAATCCAGCATTGCATTAAAGGTTATGCCCTCACGCCACCAAATAAAAATATTTATAAACATCTTAAAATGTTATCAATGACTATTTTCGATACCCATTGAACCCTCAACTTCGGTTCAGAAAGTTGTTTGCAACTATTGTTCGTAAACATCACAAATGACAATTGTTCTATTGATCCATTAAACAATGGATGTAGATCAGACACCTGTGACGGGTGATAGTAATTACACCGAAAAAATTTCGGTGTTAAGCAAAAACAAGAAGTTTATATAACAATTCTTTATGGCTTTAATCAAAACCTCAGAGTGTACCTGACTCCGTCTTCTTCTAGTTCAGGAATAGAAAAATATACATTCAAATCACACTATCTAAAAACAATTACTTTATGAAACTAATCATAAGTTTATTTTTGAGTCAGCTAATGACTTTTCACACTTTGGGCGAGGCGAGAAGGAGTGTCAGTCCTTACTGACAAAGAACGACCCTGTTTCTGCTCCTGCGTTTTGAGCCGGAGCCCCGGTAAACCCGCTAGGTAGTCTGAAACTCCGAATTGATACTATTGATAAGCGAAGCTTAAACTTTTGTACTATCAACCTAATTATTATTGGCAACTATAACTTTCATACAGACCAGACGTTCTTCAATATTATGTTCTACTCACATGTTTATAATGCTTATCATAATGCCCATGATGGTGGCCGTGGCCATGGGAATCGTGATAGTCATGGTGATCATGCGAATCATGGTGGCCATGGTGATCATTGTGGTGATATCCATGATAGTCATGATCGAAGGATGGAGGGCCATGACCATCTGAATGGGGATCGTAAAGATGATAATCGTGACCATGTGAGTAATGAGGACTCTCTTCATATTCATTTACTGTGTAACCTGGAACAATAATATGACAATCATTCCTTAAATTTTAGAAATTGTTAAATCATATTGACTCATGCTAATATTATGGTAGCAATATAGTTAGAAGAAAGATAACTGTTAGATTGATTATGTCTATTACTTACAAACTAGTCAAATGAAAAGGCAGCGTAACAATTTGAAATAAAGCATTAATGAAGGTGTTGTATCATAGTTTAATTATTGGTAGTACTAAAGGGATGAAGAAAGCAGTTACGTAATAGATAAAGTCTATTGTACTACAGCTATAGTTATGATTACACATGATGCAGTTTTTCTGACAATAGTGCACACACTAATTACCTAGTTAAGAAATATGGTGACATAACACCAGAAGCACACAGTAATCTGTTAGAAACAGGAACTAAAGTGACCAATGGAGATACAAAAGGAAAACTTGGAGATAACATTAGTGTCATTAAAGTTATAGAAAGAGGAACTAATGTGATTGATAGAGAAACAAATGGAAATCTTGAAGATAACTCTAATGCTATTAATGTCAAAGCTATTTTAAAACGAAATCTAGATGAATGTTACTTTTAATGTTTTACCTGAATGATCATGATACAGCAAGCCTCGGCCATTACTTGAGCTGGACAATGCACTGTCGGGTATTTCCTGTAAAACGGAGAAAATGATTCATGAGTTTTTATCAGAAATCGTTGATTTTGCCTTTGTCTTATTAGCACCAATACGGTTAAATAGGTATGACGAGATACATTTTATATTGAAGATCTTTAAACTCATCGCTACTATAACTGTTAATACTCTAATAGATGCTTACTAAGTGAATATTTTCTGCATTTTATTTTCTTTGTTTTTGAGAAGTTCATTCATGTTCAATCATAAGATTCCCCATTCCTTCTCTATTAAAAATAAAAAGTAATATTTGATTCTGATAAATTAATTAAATACAATTAACCCTTGGCCGCGGTCCGATGCTTCGATACGATCGTCTGAACATCGCCCCCTTTCACATGGCTCTCAATGTTTCTACTTCAATAATTGATGGCATTACACGGTACGGTATTACTTTTCTTTTAAAATGTCCACAAGGTTGTGCCCTTTGACGACAAATATTTATTGAATGTTCTTACTTTTAATTCTTTATCTATCTCAGTTGTTAATTTTTTCTGTTTAAATTGATGACATACGTGCACTACAATACGAATGCAAAATATCAAGATTTTGTCTTGTAGCTTACTTTCTTATTTCCATTTTGAACAAGACTTCCTCAAGAAAGTATTAGTGTCAAGACTTATTTTGAAAATATTTGAATACAATCCTCATCTAACTCGTCATGAATTCGAAAGGGTGTGACTCATGTTTTTTCCCATCTCATATTGAGGTTTCGTTCCGAAGCGTTATTCATTACTTACTACGGGGAACCGATCTGATATCTTACTAACTGTTGCTCTGAGGTCGAGGCCGTCACGGGAAAAGATTCTCAGCTATGCATCTTAAAATCCCTCTTTCAATGGCAAATTGTTCTCATAAATTATTATCTCTACACCTACGTTACATGTAAAAAGTTTGTTGAACTTTTAATCTGAATAAATCATGGCTTTCTGATAATATGTTGGTAATGAGATTAATTTTAAATGACTGCATAGTTTATATAATAAAAACGCAAAAGTAACAAGATTGAGGTTCAATAAGTAACGGTTACGGGTCAAAGCATTACACAGTATTCCTTGTAGTATGTAGGTGACAAATTAAGGACATATTGGTATTCAAAAAACTGGGACACCACGATAAGCAGCTGATAGCCTACTTGTGCTATGTGTTTGCTGATCACATGCATTTTTAATTATACATAAATTGTATTATAACTTTAAAAGTACCGATGTAATTTTATATTGTATCGGCTGCCGGTTGAGTCACATTTCCGTTCCAGCAAGTTTATCAAGAATGTGGGCCATGTCAGTGATATTCCCACAAGCAGCCTCGGCCTGTCGTATTTCTGCATTTGAAATGTGCTAAATGCTGTCAGTTATGCGGCGAAGTAATTGCGCCCGGTTCAAGTACTCTCGTTATAAATACAAGTTAGCCCTTCGACTGCAGCGCAGGCCTATTGCTGAATATTTATCAGCAGCATAATTACGCTCGAGTCCAATGGTGTTATAATTTTGAATGCTAAGAAAATTATGAATTGTTGAAATTCCCACCTTGAATTTAATTGGGTTGCTGGCCGGTGTGAACGTTGCATATTTTACAAAATCTTCCTTTTGCAAAGTTTTCACATTTGTTATGTTCTGCAATTAAAATGTATTGTTTAATAACTTTTTCATTTCTCCTCTTAAGTTAATTTTAAAAGTTTCTTCTTTCACTTACATTTACATCTGTCGCTGCATAATCTCTGATGTTTGAATTGAAATTCTTATTAGCAATAGGATCACATTTTGCTATACCGTAAGCAGCAGTCAAAACAAAGCTGGCTAAGATTCGAAATTTGGTAGACGTGAACCACATAGTCATCACACTAACCACAAACACAGAACCACAGAAACTAAACAAGAGACATATGAGTACAGAAGTAACTATGACGCTGGAGCGGCTAATACGGTATTCTTTATAAAAAATGTCAACGAAGAAGAGGGGGCTGGTTTGGATGACAATTTGATAGTAGACCAAACAATGGTGCAGTCCAAGATATGGTCACAGCCTGTTGACTCGATTGCGAAGTCGTTTCTCTGGCTTTGTTCATAATAAATTATAATGATGGTCATGTTTGTTGAATTGTTTCATGGTGGATGCGCATTGCCTCGGATGCTTTTCAAATTCCAGAGTACGTGCGTTTTGTTCAAGATGTAATAAGACATGATGGCGATGAGAAATAAGATAAACTTTCTTAATACGATGGTTAGTAATTGGTGGGAAATTTTAATGTTGATGAAAGATCTAACAATGACGTTAGAATGTTCAATAGTTTTTGTTCTGGTTGTAAATATCGAACAGTCAATGATTTTGGTATGAGAAGTACCTTCCAAAATGTAACTACTACAAAGTATGACGAGTTGTATTAAAATTAAAATTATGTTTGTTCTCATTTTTGTAGATCGGTAAAAGTACGATTCATAGTTTCTAAATCCTTAAGAGACTCTCAATCTTCAACGCCATATACGCTCAAAATAGAGCATATTGTACTTAATGTCCCATTCTATTACATTATTCGCTAGAAATCCCTCTCTGTGACTAGCAACCGTCAAAGGAACAAAAACACATGTTCATACAACACGAACGTTTAGAAAGCAATGCATTTCCGTAATACATAATGCATTTTCTGTATACATTATTTCTAATTACCACTTTAATATTACATAATTAATCTTCTGATACAGTAATAAGGTTTAATTTAGCTTGAAGATCTGATTTTGCAGTAGTTAGCGTTTGCAGTGTCTCATAGTGAACAATAGTATCGCACTTGCGTAAGATGTGAGCCTACTAATGTACCGTAAAACATGGCAACTTTACCATATTTTGGAACAAAAATCGAAATATATTTTTAACCATAAGACGCATAGAAACCAAAACTATATATTTAGAATTGTAGTCTATCTGGCTCACTTTACCGTAATCGTCATTATATACAAATGCTTACTTTAGCCGTAGTAAAGAAAAAACAACATGGGTAAAGATACCAAATTTTTGGCAACTTTACCTACGCGCCGTATTCATCGTGTATTGCATATTAAAGAGTTGTTGAGGTACAGAGGGCTTCATCTAGGACCTCTTCGTATTATAATGCAAACAATATGAGGAAATCTATAAAGATAACGGCTACACAGACAGTCGGGAAAGTTGCCACAGGTTTCATCGTAATTTACATACAAATAATTTGTTACGCTCGGGGTTGTCAAAAAATGAGAATTATTTTTATGACATGTATATTTTAAAAAAATATATAAACCTTAAACCTAAAGTAAAAAAAAGCATAAATATCTGACATAAATATTGTTCCCTTTTAAACTAAATTAAGTTCTAAAATTTTAAGTATTTATGTTCAAAATTGTAAAAAAAGGCTACAACATAATGTTTAATCTTTTGACTTTTTAATTTTTGGACTTCACTATCTCCGTAGCTAAATTTTAACATTACTTTCGTATACTTTTTATATTGTCTAACTCCGAGTTATCTGCGGTTTTGTTTCATGTGAGCCATTTTGGCTCTAAAACAAAAGGTATTATTAAATACATTATAACTTATCATCCAGGATATTCACTATTATGCTGGGAAATTTAGGTATTTGAAAATGGTTACATACACACAAACAAGAAAAAAACATTTATTGCCAACCCTAACTGTAGGTAAAGTTGCCACAAAGCAGGCCGTGGCAACTTTACCTAACCTGTGTCAACATTACCGAAGCGATTATTTATCAATAAATTAAAGAAAAAGCAATTGCTGACATTACAACAGTAATCCCAACTATATTATACATTCAAGATCAAAATTTCACTCACCTGTGACATATAATTAAGGCTCTGTGAGCACAATTTAGGAACTACTAACTTTTAGCACATTTTCACGCACTACACTGTGACGGCCATTACTGGCATAATAGCAGTCTTGCGTCTACGCAAAATATAGTAAATATTTCCTTTTAATGTCTAAAAAATACTACTATTACAAAACAGAATTCTAGTGGGTAGATTTTTAGATAAATGAGTTTATACTGAATACCTATAGTATGGTAAAGTTGCCAAGGGTCTGGTAAAGTTGCCATAGTTTACCGGTACTTAGGTATAACGAATAGTGTTTAGAATACAATACTATGAAGAAACCTGTTATTTTGTCATTTTAATGAAACATCACTTTGTATTGTTACTGGAACAACTGTTACTTTCTTCCTGATTGTTTTGTTTTTGCTAAATGAAATGCTTAGAATGCTTATTCTACACGTATAAGTTTTATAACTAATTGGACGATGAATGGTTTATCACGTTCTAAGTGAAGATCAAACTTTAGAAAACTACGTATATTAAATTACGAGTGTATTAATTTTACAATATTGCATCTTGTCTCAACGCCATCTTGGCATCACAATTTATATTTCATGTAATCAACTCAGCTCAGCAACATTTTCTCCGAGATTTCCGAATACGTTTTACATTCGTGTTTCGAATATAACTAAGACACCCAAAACATTACGGGTAGAGCCGGTTTTTATTAGTTTTAAATTATTTATTTCGCGGCAACAGATTTACGATTGGCAACGCGATATATCAGGCGCCCGCCAATAAAATTCACTCGTACCACGGAATACATTCAACTAGACATACCAATACATTTTACATAGAAATCGTACAAATATTTGTAACAATGTTAAAACATTTACGTCCGAATAATGAAATGCTACTCAAATTTAAATTGTGCTTAAATCTCGTGCTATCTCTGTCATTTAGAAAGAAATTGTAGGGATAGAACTATATTATTATTTGAGAGCGTCTTAAAGTCAAACGTCTGAGTATTTGACCATTATTAGAAGTATAAAAAGTTACGTGTTTATGCGAAAGGTTTCCACAAATAAATATGTATTAATTTAATTAATATTAAAGTAAACAGAAATATAAATAAGACCTTTTCAATTATGCTAAATTCGAACCCACGCAATAATACACAACAAACAAATAATTTCTCGAAATAAGGTATTTGTACCGCGATATAATTAGGATTCTTTGTAGTCATGAATATTTACATAATAACTTATCTAATTTAATAATCCTTATTTCCTTTGAAGCTAATTGGATACCTACTAATATATTTAACAATAACGTTTAAGAACATAACAAATAGGCAGTTACTTATTGTAATATAATTTTACCTAAATATATACACGTATGTCGCTTCTAGCGTCAACAAAATATCTTCGTTTTCTCTTACATTTGCCAGATATCACCGGGCAGGTAGCTCAAACCCCCTTTTATTTTACGATGTTAAATTCTTCACGAGGTACATAGGTGAAAGAAGAGTATCCAATGCTATTTCGATGGTGGCGTTGAAAAAAGATAAAATTTCGAAACAGGGTGGCTTCCCGGCCAAATGGCCTGGCCACGATTAATGGCTCATGTAATTATTTTCAGTGCATCCTTCGAAATTGCACAAAGGGAGTGGTTTAAAAAAGGCGAAATAATTCAACGAATGAAAGATAGCACTGTTGCTATCTTTCATTCGTATTTTATACGTAAAACAGTTTTATAATGAGTAAATTGGTTCCCACACAATCTTGTATCTGTATCACAATAGACCAGTTCTTCCCATGATTGAATACTAAACGTAGACGGTAATCGTTACGTGGAATAAAATATCCTATTTATTATTACCATCTACGAGTATTTCATCCTTCAAACTTCCAAGAGATTTTCGAGCACTTTCATCCACGTTATCGTATTGAAGAATCGTGTTCGTTCCAATCTAATTTCTGAGCTTAGAAAAGCATCGATCAATGTCTCCGTGCTTCAAAGAGCATATCGGAAGCAAAGCAGAAGGTGTCGCTGTAAATGGATCGGCGCTTAAACGAGTATCAATAGAGCTAAGATTCATGCGATTTGTAATCCCATTTTCTAGTTGCCTTTTTTGATTCCGAAGCTCCTTCTTTGAAGACATTTCGTCCAAACTTCGTTTATTGAACGAATTCTATCAAACATTTCATTCAGCACCAAGCTAATATTTCAATTCTAAAGTGTCAAACGACATTCTCATCCAGACTTTTCGTCGAAACGTGCAGAAGCATTTGCGAACGCATTCGCCGATGAGACAGTCCCATTTGGCAATATGAAAGTGACGTCTTATGAAAAATGCGGCAATACCAGTTGAGGCACCGACATTAAACCATCTGAATATGCGAGGGGTAGTAAATGTCACGTGTGATGGGAGCTTAAAATAGAAGAGGGTGACTTTAGATGTTATTACAAAAATATTTCTGGTGAAACTAGTTAGTTGTACGAAGGGAACGAAGACATTAACGATATCGATTCATGTGCCACAATATGACATTCGATGCAAGAGTCTCTGAGAGATTTGCGGAACAATTTTTCATAAGTATTTGTCCTGTACACAATGGAAGAAGCAAACATCATTGAGGACTTGTAAACTATCGGAAAGCTTGTTTGTAAAGTGTTTCTTGTTGTGGGATCTGTGTTTGTCTCATGGGAACTTTATCATTCAAGTTGAATGCACTATGTAGGTATAAAGAAGTCGACTTACAAAATGTATAGGTAGACTTTAGCTCCATGGAATAACGATCTGTGGTCGAATTTGTTTGTGACTCGATTGGCAGTCATTTGATGACTAATTTGTGGCTTTGTTTGTTTAGATTCACAGAGGAATGTGGAATGAATGAAATTATGTTTGTGGTAGACAATTTGGTTGGCGAAATTTTGATGGAATTTGTTTAGCATTGCTATTTCAGTTTTGTAAATGCAGTGTATGATTTTGTTGACGCATTTTAGAACTACAAAGATAGCTTGTGGTAGAGGTGAATAAACAAGTAAATACATATTTTGCTTTTTACTATTACATCTACATTATTTATTTAAGACATATGCATTGGCAATACAGAAACAGTAAATAACAAACACCACACGGGTTGATACAAAACAAACTTGAATAATAGATCAATGGCCCCACCAGAAGTAACTCGTAAAAAAACACTTTTCCGCCAAAGAATGGAGGGCCGAGAAAAATTGCACTCGTTACGGTACAAGGAATTGGCGTTAATAAAAAACGCACCGTAATTCGGAAATAAGGGTGTTGACAAACGACGAGACTAGCGCCGGACTAATGAGCCACACAGCTGAAGCACCTGACGACGGTAAAATGCCTATCCGAGGGACTTTACAACCTATTTGTCTTTATCTTTCTGCTAGGGACTTTGTAATTTTTACGCGTAAATATTTTGTGGTTGCTTTTTTTTTGGTTGGATAAACATTTGTGCGTTGTTTTATAGTTGAATTTAAATTGTTTGTTTTATGAGCAGTTTAGAAAGAGTAGGTCATCTCGACACCTGTTGTAGTTTGCCACCTGCGTCTAGCTGCACCTTACCTTTGTGAATATTTATTAATATTATTATGGAGCTAAAGAATAAACAGATAGAGTGGTATTGTTTTTAAATGCACTACCGAGCAGTCGTATCACCATCAGGTGATAACAAACAAATAATGTTTACCATCAGGTAAACAACCAGAGGTTGTTGTTACAAGTGCGTTGCTGGCCTTTTGGGGGTTAGAAATTTAAGGGTTGTTAGGGAATCAGGGTTTAAGTATTATCTTTTTTATGGGAGGAAAATCATCCTATGACTTCTCCCGCCTTGGGCGAGGGCAAGAGGGAGTGTCAGACTCTTACTGACTAAAAACCACCCCGTTCCTACTCCTGCTCTTCGAGCTGGAGACCCGGGAACCCACTAGGCAGTCCGCAGCTACTTAAGTACTGTCTGAATGGCGTTATTCTATTTTAAATAAAAATATACTTTCTTCTAATTAGGCAACAATATCATTAATTAAATCTAAACATGTACCTCTTGAATTACTCACGGAGGTTCCAATTGGGTATGATAAATCATCTATCATGTAAGAGAGGTACCTACCGAATATATGGGTGTATTTTATTGCATACATAGATGCATGCACATATTAGATATCTCCGTTTAATAATGTTATATGTGTAAATAGAAAATTAATATTAGATTTGAACTACTTTATAACAGAATAGCTCCAGAGGGGTAGTCTCTGTGTCGTTGAGTCCATCACAGAATACATGATAATTTATTAACTTAAAATCGATATACAAATACGAATATCGAAATTACACAAATCCCAAAATTGGGGAGGTAGACCAAATAAATCGGAAACCAAAATGATACCCTAACAATCCCATAATCCCGTACCTCGGACTATACACGGTCGGATTTGAATTTATGTGACACTAAAATGTTGCATGTCATGTTTTATAGTTTCAGTAATAATCCAAATTAGGTTCGACAATATGTTATTGGCAGAAACATATTTTAAATTAGTCAGTTGCAGAAAATACTTTGAAGTGCTTTGAAAAAGTAACCTACTTATAAGTAAGTAGTAAGATGTAGGTAGGTATGTAAGATCGAGGAGCTGACATGTACGACCTGGGTGAGATGTTTCAAGTATTTCTTTTATCAAAAAGAGGCGTTGAAATATAAGGGATATTACGATAGTTTCAATTATTTATAACTACATCCACGATATATGAGAAAACAAAAAGAAAATAAAATAACTGCGACGATAATAATTGATGTAACAACTTAGCTGCCCTAAAATACAGGTTGTTTAAATTTTAAAGCATCCGGATCAGGGATCAAAGCGTCTATTATATCCATTTCGGCACGAACCGTGCTGTAGTGAGCTGTGTGCGGATACCGCACTCGTCATTTCACAAAGGTTCCAACAGACTCGCACCCTGTTAATCCTTGCTCGTGTTTTGTTTCATATTACTAGAGGATTGTGGGCAAATAAGAGCTTCTGTTATTCATTTTATCTGTCTGTTTTCTAGATTAGTTGTACATTAAATATTACATAATATTTGATTTTTTCTGTTGTTCTAATTATAATACATAACTTATTTTTTGTTGCCTGCTTTACATCAATAGTTTTACAAATGCCTTCGTACTCGATTCATTTCAGTGGATAAACTTGTCTTCATATCACATTAATATTTTTTTCAAATTTGATAAAAGCAAACCCCCGCAATTCACAATTTATTTTCTGTAACACAAATTTTAACAACAACTCTCATTTAGACGCCACGCTTTTTCACGCAACCAATTTCCTCTACAATTCTGTGACGGATAACGTCTACATCCCAGCCTATTACAGTAAGACCAATACAAATTTCAGAGATACACACACATGTACCACCTATCATAAACACTCATCTCGCGAAAGCTTTCATCCCCTTATGCAAATTGGCCACATTTATGGTGTGACTACGTAACTCACGCACGGCCGCCAATGGGTGGGTGTAACACGCCCTACGCACCCTTTTTGTGAGATGACACTCGTTTTTGGTACCCAGGAAATTGCGACTAACTAGAAAGCCTTGAATGTAATTTGTTTGCGGTTTTAGATAAATGAAGGTGTCATAAATTGTCTGTTTTACATGTGTTTTGGGTTTTCATGTGAAGGATATTGTTGATGTGGATAAGAATTTCTAACTAGAAATTGTTTTTTTTTGCTATCGTTGGTTCTAGTAACGATATAATCTTAGAATTGGGATTTAAGGCTGGTATTTTTATAATAACTATCGTGGGATATACTAAATTAACGAAATCGCCGCGTCTGCCTAAGCTGCTCATGCTGAAGAGACTCGAAACTAGTAAAGTTATTTTAGCCTCTGTGGCTCTTTTTGTGGTAAGATTTAATGACGAAGCGCAATAATTTGTTGGCCATACCAATAAATTAATAGTTCCGTTATTAACAAATTGTTGCTATAAGTAATTTCACAAAAATCTGTGTTATTTGACAGACATTACAGTGACATTACCAAGACAGGAAAAAACAAAAAAATAATCTGGCAGCGGTTAGAAAATACACCAACATTCACATAGTCTACATTGTTGTTCTAAATAATAGTACAGACAAAATTTTCAAGTTGAAAAATGTGCAAATCGCTTTCACATATTTTCATAGTAATTTATTCATAACATGCAACTCAGTGTTGAAATGGTATTAGTAACACAATTACATCTGTAATAACAAGCCTTTGTTTACATTTCAAAGTAAATTATCGCAAAGATTTTATTTGGTCAGAGGATATTTTCAACTTGCATTTTTGACGCACTTCCATCAAAATAAAAGCAAAGGTTAAGTTACTGTTGTTTGTTCTTTGACACCTTCAGTTTTAATTACGTGTAGGTACCAAGTAAATAAATAACCCAAAAATTCATAACATGTTTTTCAGAAACCCTAAACAATCCATCTATTTGGCGCTTTATTGACAAAACTATAACGCAATGAATGACAATATTATGTAACATACTATCAGTTATGACATACAAACCTTACGTCTATAACACCGTACCTAATAACGGTATATCAATACAAACAAGCCTATAGCGAGGCGTCATTTCGTAAACATGATTTGGTGTAAACGGCTCTCGGTTGCCTAGCAACGGATCACGGACACTCAGGCGGTTTGCACGCAAATTGCTGCGTCCGAGTTTATATGGTGTGCTCACACTGGCTCATTATGTATGGTTACGTGGACTGAAATAAGGACAGCTAGATTAGAAGCTTCTACGTAATAATGTAGTTGTTAAGTTTAAACTTAGTAATAGTAGGTAGCTACTTTTTCCGTATTGTGGTTATTACTTGATAAAATATTTTGTATCTACTCTTTATTCTTATTCATAGAAAATAAGGAAAAATATTTTAAATTACTAATAGCTGACCAATGCTTATTTTAATGAATAGAAAACAAGGAAAAATAATTTAAATTACTAATAGCTAAAATACTGAAAGGAAAATATTTTAAAATAATCTATGTACATTCTATCTATTCATGTTTTCCTGTATTCTGTCCAAATAAATTTAATACATACATTCTGTAAGTAAACCGAAAACATCTTTTTTTAAATACCTTTCCAATTGGTCAGAAAACTAGTTTACTCTGTATTTCTAAAGAGTTTGAGTGAGCGGTGACCTTTCTACTTTAGGGGACACTTTACCGAGGGTGCAAACAAATAAAACGAAATGTTTGACGGAGTTCGAACATTCGAACAACTCGAGAATTCTCCCTTGATCTCCGAATTACTTCATTCTTTGGAACACACTTCAATTATCGACTCCTGGAATTTCGGTTATTTTTACCAATTAAAAAGTTTACCGGATTAAAAGTTTGAAGGAATCTTTCGTTGATGGCGCCTGGAATCTTATGTTTCTTCTGCAGTTTTGTTGGATTTGATTGGTAGAAATATTCCGGTCTAAAATGTAGTCATTGGTTTTGCAAAGGTGACAATTACTGTTGGGCATGAGATTTTTTTAATGAGAAATGAGAATTTGAATTTTTATAAGAAGCTATCGTATGATAGCTTATGGTGACGCGGTGGTGGTACGTGTGTACCACAGGACTAAAATATTGCATTGAAACTCAATTATTGGTCCTTACTCACATGTGAACAATAAAATATTACTAGTATAAATTAGTTAAACATATTGAACTAAAAAAACATTTTTTTTCTTTAAAGATGTTGCCTCACACTACGAATTTCTCCTGTGTCGTGGATGTTTTTACAAACATACATATGACACCCAGAACCGAACTAACAACAATTTGTGGATAACACAAATAGTTGCTCAGTGCGGGAAACCCGCTACACGTTCCGCGGCAGTCAGTTGCCCAGCCACCATACTAATCGTGCAGTCATATATCTCCTATATTATAATAAAGTGTCCGTCTGTATACAAATTCTAAAGAATATTGAAATCTCATCCCAAGGCGTGTCCTCACACGCGTTGAAAGGATCTCCATGCTTATTATTGCTCTGACTAGTACCTACTTAATATAATATTCAGTTGTCATACTAGATACGTGATAGGTTTTGATGCGATTACTACTAGTCTTGTAGCACGTATATTTGAATGCCAAATAATATATTTCCTATTTTAACCGACTTTATATCTTATTCTGTTTGATAGTAATTTTTTTCTTTTTTTATATCGTCACGCCTTTTATTCCCGAAGGAGTAGGTAGAGGTGCACATTATGGCAACGTAATGCTACTGTACTATGTACACCCACTTTCTCACTTTCTTTCTCAAACTATGTTGTAAGTCCCATGTAATAGGTGATGAGCCTAGTGTCATGTAGATACCGGCCACATTTCTAGACTCCTTGTTACTACTGACATTTTTTTTAAACCGAATAAAGCTCAGCAATACATCGCTTGCTACTCGTCCGGCAGTCGCACTTGCAACCACTCGGCTAACGAGCAGTCTGATAATAAATACGTTTCTTTATCTTGTTCTACATAAAATGTTTAGCTTGAATTTATTTAATGTCTGCTGTCTTAAAGTAGGTAATTTGATCTCCTAATACCGGTTGCAATACAAGTTTTGATATTAATTTCTCCGTCTCGAATGTGACATGAAATCTACACCCTAGTTACATGATCAGGTCTCATATAAGTAGGTAATATGCCTATTGCCTAATTGTATCGAACTTAATGCCAAATGGTACATGAAGACGTATTTTTATCAACTGACAGCAAAAATATTACACTATTAAAACTTAATTTTATTAAAGACCTAAACAGCTATGAAAGTGGCTAAAGTCGTTTCTTAAAGGATTCTTAGAAGGTTAAAGATAGAAGTATCCATATATGATAATTATTTACCATTTAAGATTGAAGAGTTGAGAATAAAATGGAAATAAACCTTAGTTGTGTGTCATTTTGAGTGGTGGAAGTCATCTAATGACTTCTCTCGCTTAGGGCGAGGTGAGAGGGTCAGACTTTTACTGACTAAAAACCACCGCGTTCCTACTCCTGCTTTTTTAGCCAGAGCCGCGGTAACCCACTAGGCAGTCCGCAGGATAATAGATTTACTTAAACATTAAATATAAAAGGATATTTTACATTAAAACAGTTCTCAATGAAATTTTAAGGTAAAACTTTTAACTTCTAAGAACGAATAGGAACAGGCGTTACAAATATAGCAATAGTTTACATTAACTACAAACAAATCCGATTCTATACATTGCACGTTTTCGATTACACATTCCGGATGTTCGGACGATTTAAATTCGTCAGCCAACATAGTGATTGGGTGTTAACTCTGCCCAAATCTGTACACATGTTGGAATTGGAATCAGTTACTTGTAACAATGACATGAGTAACGCCCAAATACTGAAATGCTACTCAATTTTAAGTTGTACTTAAATATCGTGCTATCTCTGTCATTTTATAAGGAATTGATAGGGACAGAACTAGTTTTGAGAGCGTCTTAAAATTGAGTAGCGTTTGAGTATTTGGACATAAGTCCTATACATTAAATGTTGTTAAGAATTCAAATGATAGCTGAACTGAATGGTTGGTGTACCTATTAGTGGCTGGACTATCGTGTCTTTGCGTGATTCACCAAATTATTTTGAATCTAGATATGGTTTGCAGGTGATATTAAGTGGTTATAAACGCACCCACGACAACTAAACATCCTAGTGTAAAGCGAAGTACAAAAAAAATTATCAACCTCCCAAATAATTTACATCTAAGTACAGGATAAAATTAATTAGAAAAACCTTTAGTAGGTGGCATTGCATACTAAGATTTATTTTTAAAGTTCTTTAAACTTGAATTATACGGGAGTTACTATAAAAGCCCTTCTTTCTAGCTGAAGGTTGGTTTAGTTGACTGGTTTGTTTACTCTACTCAGAGATAATGTAGTACAGATGTGTCCAAAATTGTTTATCTACTTCTATCAAGGATTAACACTGGAATGCTGTATTTATAGATACTTGAATGGTTAAAGCTGATGATAATTTCGTCCTCATAGGCCTAACTGATTAAGATTTTTATGTCACTTAAAAGATGAAATTAGTTCTGTTGTTACTCCACACAATATGGCATTTAATACTACCAAAGTTTTCTAATAAATAGATTAAATAATGAAAATGAGAAAGCATTGAAATCTTCGGATCTGAAATAAATGAACGATAAAAAGAAATTGTAAAACAAATACCAGATTTCTGACACCATTATACTCATAAGATAAAAACAATAGAAATCCGCGACAGTTTTGAAACTAGGCTTCAGCGAATGAGTCATAAGACACCGGTTTGCCTAACCCACCTGGTAATGGTTAGGAAACTATATAGGTACTTACTAAGGCTTATGATATCGACCTAGATGTAGGAGTGAATGAGATTGGCGATACATTAATAGCTCAATGAATAAATTTCAATTCGTATTTGAATTTGAATATTTGGAGTGATTTGTGTCGATCTGTGTCTATTGGTATGGTTAGAAATAGTATTGCTGTTTTATTTAATACCATTAGATATCAGACAAGCTCATGGCATAGAAAATGTGTATAACATTCTACGTGTCGCTTATACCTGACCAAATCCTATAGAAACTTTAATATTTCGATTATTTTTATGATATTATTGTTTTAAGATGAGAATTGACACGACACTATAAAACTCAAAGCCTAATGATTATTTAAACCTAACCTAAACTATTTAGACTGATTTTTACACTCTGGTTGCTCCTAAAATTATTCTAACAAAAGAGAAAAGAACCTGCAAAGTTTCGTTTGTAGCTATACTTCAGACACAAGATAACCAGTGTGGATATTTATTTGTCGATTTAGAAACCTTTGGGAAATCTTTGGAGATGAATCATTGATAGGTCTAGATAGAGTCGATGTCTTAATATTGAATTCTATTTAGTTTTTGTCTTAGATTACTTTGTTTGTAACATCAGGGGCAGTAATATACTTTATTTGCTTTTTACCGACTTTTTATTTCTGCGTTTTCGCTCGTTTGACAGTACGTACACTTGGTGGCGAGGTGATCATCTTCACATCTCCTATTTATTAATAGGAGATGTGAAGATGTGTACGGTTAACGGATACTTAAACACCAGAACATTGATAGGAAAAGATTTTGGAGTAGGTATTACAAGTCTGACTACACAGATATTTCATTCAAAAGCATTTCTGAACTCCAGCAATATTTACCTAAGTATAGCCTGTAGCTAATTTATTACAAAAATTAAATCAAGTATTTTATCGGTCGTAAAACTAAAGCCCATGTGTAATTTCTTAATGCTATACGAAGTTTTCCATTTCACTTCACCCTTCTCCATTTTATTATCTCCCTTGAGATCCTGCTGCTCCTTATTTCGAAGGTCTTATGAAGGTCTTCTGGTTTATGGACAGCTATCGAGCCGAAGTCAATACCTCCATGAATTTCTCATTTTATGGTTTCATGTCTTCTTCGACAAAAAAATTATGGCACCTAAGCTTTTTTTAAGAACAAATCCCCATTTTAAATCTACAGAATTAATTTTGTTTAACATACAAAGATTTGAAATCACGTCTTTTTGTATTATGAGTACGTAGGTTTTAATAGGATCAGAAGAAAAAAGTCACTGTACTTACCTAAATAATTATGGAAGTCAGTAAAACAAACAATACCTTAGTTCTTTCAAGGCCTCAGGAGATGTAGCCCAAAACATCATCTGTCGACAGCCAATAGGTTAAGAAACATCCCGTAGCTAGAAAATTGTATCCGTCCTAAGATCACGATTGAAATGACATTGGTAACGATCCTATTGTCTCTAACAAGGCTGTTGTACTTTTCAGAGTGGAAAATGTCGAACATTTGCCAACGGTACATCAGGCGGCATTGCGAAGAGAAGGCTGGAGGGTCCTACATGAAGGTGTGTATTACTTTAATTTGACTCAAGAAAATGAAATATCTAATTATGGAATGAAGACCATATGAAAATATTCAAATAAATAAATAAGAACTATAAAACTTGGGTAGGTAAGTTTAAAGTCTAATGTATCTTAAAATTACTTTGTGGAGTAAATTATGAAAACAAAAAAACTTAATAAATTGCCTTATTCGAAAATTGAGGTCTCTTTACATTAATATTTGCGACCTTTCAACCAACAAACACTAAAAATACAGGGTGTAAACGGAACGCTCCCAAAAAATGTTAATTGTTTTTGGTTTTATAATTCTAATCGTTTTTGTTTCCGTGTTATTTATTCAGCCTTGAGCAGTTGATTACAACTATTATTACATTAAATAAACATTGAATTCATTAATTTTATCATCTCCTGTTTGCATCATTTGGAATCGTTCCGTTTGCACCCCGTATTAATTATTAGACTCCAAAGCTTCTCTATGAACCAGATACAACTGGATCCGTCGTATATTTCGTCTATCCGATAGCCGTCGCGTGCTCCTAGGCTATAACGCGAGCCCACTCAAGTTGTAGATGATTAAGTGCCCAGTTACGGGCAAAGGCTTTCTTTTTATTTAATCTTCGAGACGTTGATGTATAGGACTACGTGTTATGAAATGTGTTGCTTAATAACTTGTAAGGTAAGTAGTATGTTTATCTTTCAAGTTTTTGGATTAGGATTTATTTCATCAGAGAATGCTGTTAATCAGAACACAAGGTTAATCTTTCTCTTGGGTACCTGAGTACATACAAATGTTTGCATTTATGCCTTTTAGTTCACAATTGATTAGAAGGTTATACATATTTTGTACAACTTCATGTATTACTTTGTGTGTACCATGTATTTCCCAATTCTATATTGAAGAATACAAACTAGTCTAGACCATGCCTTCCATAAAATTAAACTAATAACACTATAGCTGTAAAAATCAGAGTAAGTTTCTCTGGGATTTCTGATTGCTCTTTTAAGGTAAAACAGTTATGAAATAGAAACATATCTTTTTACATATAATACTTAATTAATTTTATCTCTAAACACACCTATAAAACTCATTACATAAACAGTCATTAAGGTTCAATTTCCTATAAACAAGTCAGTCGCATCATTTCAATATGCTCGACATGCAGTGACCACAAGCAGAATCAATTCGTGGAATGCCATTTAATTTTTGCCCCCAGGCTTGCGATGTGGATGCATTTGACATTTCCCATTTCCCGGTTTAAAGTCCAGAGTGACCACCGGCCTTTGATGGGTGAAATGAACACGGCTATCATTTTGTTATGTCTGGTTTGGGAATAAATTGTTCGAATATTATTAATGTATTAGATTTTCTTTAATTTATAATTTTAGGTTTAATAGTTCTGGAATCTATATGTTTTGTTATTATTTTACGGAAGATATATATTATCATGTGCATTACGCAGATTGGTCATGGATTTTTTTAAAGTGCCTATTGAATTAGTTATAGCAACAACTTGTAGTAGTGAGGAATCAGGAAAAATAGACAGCCTATCATTGTTTAATTTTTAATTTGCTACTTTAATTTGGTGGTGGTATTTTTGGCTTTTCCACAATATTCTTTAATACTTTGAAAGTTCGAAAATAAGAAATTAAGCTTAAAGGAGTGTAGACAAATTCGAGGCGGACCAAATATCATATACTTAGTAGACATTATCATTACGATGTAAATCACAACCTATTTATAGACACAGCAAATGAACATTCATAGTAGGTACCATGCAAAACATGTTCCTACAAACAAAAGGTGTTCGATTAAAGTTGTCGAGTAGTGCAATGTTGTTCAATTTCCGATATCAGCGTGAAGCGGCGCCGCTCGTCCGCTGTTTCCTTTTGCGGGCTGTTATCTAGTAGGCTATGGTCTGGTTGTAGGCTCAGGCTATTGTGTATTGCAGTGGCTGTAGGAGTAAGTTGTACACAGGGTGTAGTATTGGAATATGATATGCATTATGGTGATCGTGGGATATTGAGCTGTCGTGTGTGATGTTTCTCGCATATAGTGTTGTCGGTTTGTAGGCTTTTTGAGAAGCGTGTGTGTATTGGTATGTTTTGCGGTTTAGAATTTACATGTAATATATACTACAAACATATATAATCTTACTCATGTTATAAATGAGAAAAGTTTGTGAGTTTTTGTTTATTTTTGTCAGTACATTAGGTACGTCAAAACGGCTGATCCAAGTGAAATTTTCATCTGGAATAGTCTGGTATAACACATAGGCTAATTTTTTCCACGGAAACGCGGGCGAAGTATAATAATAGAGACGACTTAGTTACTTTTTTTGTTAATGCTAAGTAACTAATTATTTTTTCTAGTTATATCATCACTGTCTGTTGTCTGTAGTAAATCCATAACTTTAGTTAACACTCATCTTTTATTAAATAATCGATACTCAATAAACTTTAAAGAAAATAAATAAACAAAACATGGCGACGGGCGGCAGAACAAAAACAGCTTAATTACAAGTTTCGCATTCGCTGTACAGGCGAGCAAAACAAAAGGGTCTCAAGAACAATCGGTGCTTTGGGGGAAACATAACAAATGGGAGAACAAATCAGGCGCTAGTAGGTATACTTTTGCTTAATAAGAAGAAAAAAAACAGTACAGTTATCCAGACTGAAAATTCCCCAACGACCCGACGCGATGAATCGCACAACTTTCTTCATTTGTCCCGAGGAAAAATAATATAATGTCTGTCGATGTAGAGACATAGGGATAAAAATATGAGATCTAAATTACTTATTTGAAAATATCTAATCAGAATATTTTCTTTTAGTGATAATTAGAGTATCTCAAAGTCAATGTACTTACTTAGCTTAAAAATATTCCACACGTGGGTTGTGTGAGTGAGGTTACCGAAGGTAAGCCCCCAAAAGGTCAGCAACGCAATTGTAACACATCTGGTGTTTCGGGTGTTCATGAGTGGCGGCTATTGCTTACCATCAGGTGATCCGTCTGTTCTTCTCATTTACCGGCTTAGTTATACCATAAAAAAAAACTTAATAGTAATTAGATCTTAAATTACACAAACTAGGTGTACGTCTACGTCATTTTCCATTAAGAAGCATAGATAAACTCATACTGTGTTAAATAGGGACTTTTAGAATTTCGTAAGTTGAATATTTGAACGCTGATGTTGAATAATTTGGATTACGAAATATTATACTTGACTACGGTTCCATCTCACACAACCTAATACTTTGTACTTTTTCTTCTTATTTTTGTTTCGTGTCAACGCTAGATAATTGACTTTTGACAACTTTTTAATGAGTTCTGTGATGTAGATAGCTGGTCCCTTGGGCATTTTTATTCCATATTTGTAATTTAAAAGTTTCTCCTTTGGGTTAAATAAATGAGAATGTTTGACCTTACGAGTTTTGTAATTACCACTTTCAAACATTGATGGACTAGAAATAGAGGGCGGAATATTATCTAATGTTTTTACATAATAATAGAAAAGTTATGAATTAGTTTTCTTCTTATGCAACTTTTTTATGGAATAAGCCGGTAAACGGGCAGACGGGTGGTAAGACATCTGAAACACCAGAGGCGTTACAAGTGCGTTACCAGCCTTTTGGGGGTTAGGAATTTAAGGATTGTTGGGGAATCAGGTTTGGGGTTAATGGATCTCCGGTAACCTCACTCATACAACAAAACATAACGCAAACGTTATTTCACGTCGGTTTTCCGGTGAGGCCGCTATCACTTCGGTCGATCCAGCCCATTCTGTCGAAGCATGGCTATTCTACTACTGTATCCCAACTCCATCTTATTTTACGACGTCAAAATTTTACCATCCCTACTAACTTGGGCCCTCTCAAAGTACATAAAGTAACTCGTTAAGAAATTACAAGTGTGTTTGTATAAAAAGTGTCATTTAACAGCAGCAGTAAGGATGTGCCATTATTCATATACCAGGCAGCAGGGGTGTTGAACGATGCCGTCTCCTCCTTCTGCGAAGCAGTCATGCTAGCTAAGGAGGAGGCGGGGCGCGTGAGAGAACAAACCTCCTCACGCCCCAGCCGTCGCGAAAGACACTCCGGGCGTAGGGGATCCCGAGACGATCTCCGGCCACCGTAAGTGCGGGCCTGCGGACGGCGAGCAAGGGTAGCTCACCGCCCGAACAGAACCAGACCCGTGCGTGCGGCGCGTCGCGTTCCGCGCGCGCCTCAAAGAGCCATCAGACCACCACAGATGGGGCCCAACAGGGCTGATGCCTGATCCGGAGCTGCGGACTACCTAGCGGGTTTACCGGGGCTCCGGCTCGAAAAGCAGGAGAAGGAACGGGGTGGTTTTTAGTCAGTAAGAGTCTGACACTCCCTCTCGCCTCGCCCAAGGCGAGAAAAGTCATTGGATGATTTTCCACCCTCAAAAAAAAAAAAAAAAAAAAGGGGTGTTGAACCGACTCCCTAGGGACGCGCGTTTTAATGTCCGCATTTGCATTTCGTAGCATATGCTAGGATCGTAGATGAAAATCTTTAGTGAGTTGTACTTGTAGGTAAGTTATATTTGTAGGTGACACTGTTATTTTGTTGTTAGCAGTAGACAAATGGTTAGATAAACGGTAATATTTTTAGATTTCGACCAATTTCTACTAATCTTATTTTATAAATTTCACATTGTCACACCACGTATGCATTAGATTTTCCATGTTATTCAAGCTGATTTTTCTATAGTCAGTAGTTTACCAATTAGATGCCACGATCATTAGTAATCGCAAGATCAGTTAAGCGGTTGAACCATTTTAATATGATTGTATTTCCACCTGTACCAAAAACTCATCTCACAATTTCCCATATACTACGATATGAAATATCATCAGAGCCATAACATTAAACGCTGGAAAGAAATAAAGAAGTTATAATAAGTCTAGCGGCCCCTCGCATAGCGGGACACTTCCAAACAATTAGAGAGCCTCGTTAGCTTTACGAGATATTTAGCGGGACCTTCCTACTTCACTGCATTTTATTAGTGTGCAGTACGTAACACAGTTTATTTTTCGCTGACAATGACTTTGGGGTGGATAATGGTGCCCAACACTACAGATATATAGAGCGTATTCCTTTTTGAAAGGTCAGCAACGTAACTGTGACTTTTCTGGTGTTGCGGGTGTCCACGAGCGATACTGATCGCTTACCATCTGGTAATCCGTGTGCTCGTTTGTCTCCAATTCCATGAAAAAAAAAGATACTCAGAGCAATAGTACCGAAATCTGGTGCCAATAATTATGCATTTTTTTTTATTATTGTGAATGAAAGTTTAAGACAAAGTTACGTGATAGAAAATTTTCCCCATTTTTTTTTTGTTTGATTCTTTCGCACAGATATTTATCGTTGTTTGATATTAGTTATATTATAAAGAAATACATCATGAATCTTTCATATTCGCGTCTAAATTAGCGTGTAGACTAAAACAATTCACGAATGTGTCACAAAATTAGTGGCGATAATGTTTTTCATTAAAATAAGCCATTACAGGGTTAGTCAGCTAGTTTATTAACCTAGATTTTATTCAATAACTGGAAAATCGTTTTTAGGTAAATTGCTTGACCTGGTTTTCCTTTTATACTGAAATAGATAGACCCATGGTACGCTTTGTGCAAATGAAGCGTTAATATAGCAAGTCATATAATTGATTAAGATAATTTGTAGCCAGGCGTGAGTTTCCATCTTAGTAATAATATATGTAGGCTTTGTAAAAGTAGATAAAGTAAAACTAAAAGTAGATAAAGGTACGTCTATTGAAACTAGACTTGGTTTTATTAAATTGTGACCGCCAAGCAAGATGTCTAAAAAACGGAGTAGTAACGGAGTAGAGACTAACGAGATGGCATCTCATTAGTTCTAGCTACATCTCCTCTTAATCAGTAATCAACTGAAGTATGTAGTCTACACTAATATTATAAAGAGGAAAACTTTGTTTTCTACACTTCTACACTAATATTATAAAGAGGAAAACTTTGTTTGTTTGGTTGTAATGAATAGGCTCAAAAACTACTGGACCGATTTTAAAAATTCTTTCACCATTCGAAAGCTACATTATCCACAAGTAACATAGGCTATATTTTATTTTGGAAAAAAATAGGGTTCCGTAAGATATTTGGATTTTTCGGACACAAACTGAAAAAAATCAACCAGAGAAGTTACTTATTTTGCGTACGCTGCCTAAACTACAAAAGATAGAACCATAAAATGTTATAATTAATTGTAGATCTTATAAATATCTACAAAAAAGTCCGCGACACACTATACCTATCTATGTCGAGTGAGGCACAATAACCACATTTTTATTTAAAAATCTTGAATTTTTTGGACTACATTTAAACGCGTTTATTTTACTCATGCTATTAATCCTTATCAAAATAAATTATTTCATCAATATGTACAGTTTATGTTGATAATATTTGGTCTTTGAATGATTAAAATTGGACGTTTGGTTTTGAAGTTGTGGGGAAATTAAAATATTACGATTTCTGCTGCACGGCCCGTTGCGAAGTGGATGTCGTCAAGGCCAGGGGTGCGCGTGCGGGAGAGGGGTGTTTAGATTTTGATGAAATTTGGTGCAGAGATAGAATAGACTCTGAAAAACAACATAAGCTATTGCTATATAGCTTTTTATTGTAAAATATAGGGGAGAGTGGGTAAAAATAGGGGATGAATGGTCATATGGAAATTCGTCATTTTTGAAGCTCTAACAGTGAAACTTTGTATTTAGACACGAATTTAATGGGGAACGAAAGAACACAGGCTACTTTTTATAGCGAATAAAAAGGGTAAAAGGCCTTTTAATTTTGACCACCAACCACGCGGACGAAGTCGCGGGCAAAAGCTAGTCGTAGATAAAATTATGGTATCAAAGTTGTGGTACAGAAATAAAATTTTATTTAATTTCCTTTAAACGTTTTCCTAGTATATGTAACAGAGATACTTCAATACAATATCTTCAAAGATCTCTGACAACCATGAAACTAATGAAATAGTTAAAGTTTACACTGGAGTTCCATGAAGTAAATGAATTTGAACACTAAGTGAGGAATTCTCTGGAGAACGTCAATCCGTGCAAATGAAGGCGCTTGTTCTCTTCATTATAATTAAACTAAGTACCTACATAGTTGAAGGGATTTTAACATCACGGTTGTTAGTTATTTCTCGTTAGGGTTTGTAGAGGAGCAAGAATCTATGTGCATCTGCATATGTATGTAGGTACAGTTCTTTTCTCTACTTCAGTCACATTAATGGCCCTTTTTTAACCGCCTTCCAAAAAAGGAGGAGGTTCTCAATTTTACGAGGTTGTGACACCGATTTCTAAACTAGTAGTAGGTAGACACAGGCAGTACAATGATAGTTATTTTTTTGTTTTTAGTTTTTGGAAGTCGGCTTTTTTAAACGTAATTTTTTTTTAGTAATCGATGGTCTTATGTTTAAAGTTTAATAATATAAATTTAGAATTTCTTAATAAAACATCTCCATAAAAAATCTTAATGGTAGTCGTAATTACAACCTGAGAGGTAATCAATTTAGTCAATTTATTTTATTTATCGATAACTTGCTGAAAACATTCTCAACTCATGAAGGAGCACCTAATTATGCTCATAAAATACCTAATCAATAATACATTACCGATCTAACGACCCATGTAATGCACCTCTTGACCCAGTTATTTTTGAAAACTAAAAGATAAATATCTGTATTTCCAATTCCGACCTTACCCCATCGTGATAAGGTTCCATAAAGTTTAGTAAATCGAGTACATGTTTGTGTTTCTTTTTATTGCTTAGCAACGGCCTTTACTTCAATGAAGCGGGAGGTCGATGACCTTTGTAGTACTTGATAGACAGGAAAATGATTGGAAACTCGAGTTTTCCTGCAACGTTGTAATTGTAGCACCTTTTGCATGCGACTTTGAGTTTTATACTAATGAGTGTTGTAGCATTTTTTATTGCACTTAATGATGAAGTTTACCTGGAAAAGTAAATATGGAAATGTTACTTGTTAATGACTATTACATATCCTTTATGAGTACTTATACGTTTTTTTTACGAGTTAGTAAAATATATCTTCTAATCATTGTGCTTAAGTGTTGTTTCATTTTCCTTCCTTCCTTGTACCATTACATTGTATCTTGAGTCACAAAATTTAATGTAATATATTTTAATCACCGTAAAACAGGGAAAGGACAGATAAAACCAGTGAAGTACATTTAAAAGGGTTTTTTATGCCGAATTAATGGAATTAGTGTCTCTTAGGTATGTAGCAAATTCGTCTTTCAGCTTTGAATTTCAGTCAATGTTTCGAGTTAGGAAAAAGTACCTTATATTCAGATTTTGGTTCCTAAAACGTGTTTATTCATATTCAAAAATTAAAACCAAAAGCCCGCAAACATTCGATCCGCGTATTATTGCGTAATAATTAACATAACATTATGATCATATTCATATGCAAATATTAATAATACGCCACGCTGCGTATCCCGAGGGATATCGTAACGTTGCCAGTCGAGATAATTACGCCAATTAACGCTTATTACGCCGCCGATTCCATTACCGGAGGGAATTTTAAAGAACTATTATAATTGGAATTCAATATTCTTTCATATCTTTTGGTTTGGTTTTCCTCTCTCATTATAAAATTGGTTTGAAAGTGACTGGAATGGGTATACTTTATTTTTACAGTTACAGTTTTTGGAATTGTTTTTTCCTTTACCTTTCGGAGCCATGTTTAGTTTAGGTATTAATAAAGCCTTCGCAAATCACACTCTTCACAAATAAAACTCTTAATCACCACCACATAATTATGACGTATCTTACTTCTTCTCGTAGTTAAGTACATACACATAATAATATTATCATGCCTTATACTCACCGGTCACGATAACAACAAAAACATCCTTGGCAATTTATTTAATTTTGCGCTTGCCAATTTTATGCTCTAGCGAAGTTGGTGCGTGAACTAAAAGCGGCTTACCTTTATGTCCAAGTACCCTCTGCGTCAAAATACACGCACTTGAAGGCATGCGCCATGACAGCCGGATGTGACGGTGTTTACACTGAAGACACGGGTAAACACAATGTTTTGTAGGTAGTATTTGTGTAGGTATTGGCCCTACTTGAATGTAGAAAGACTAGATTGTATTTTGTGTTAGGTAAAGTTAAAAATATTAAAGTAAAGTGTTGTTTTTTTTTATGAAAACTATTAAAGATAGACCCGCCTTATTGAGAGTCATTTAATGGTTAATTAACCCAGTCCTTAGCAATTGTTTTCGATTCAAAACCGGTACTAAGGAATAGCTTAAATAATCATTAAATGTCTCTGAGCGCGAGAGTCTTTCTTGCGCTGAAGTCACTTTGTCATATATAAAGAGTTTGGAAATCTAGATAACGTTCTGGTTTAACTCTATCTCGGTGTAAAGATGACATCTTAAATTCTTGCCGTTTTTTGGATCACACATTATTATTTGAACTTAATAACAACAAACTAAACCGAAGTATCTCCGTATATTCTAATGTTTATGACATCAACTTTTTGCTTCATCCTCGCTATAAAAATATACCACAAGAAAATACTGTGAAGGTTTTATTTTCATCTTAAACTAGATAGGCATTTGACCGCCTGATGGTAAGTGACGATGAGCCTGGTCACTCTGGTCATGAAGAGATTCAAGATATACTTAATGATCGGAAAACAAACCACTCAATAGAAATTGTAATTGTAAAACTGACTACTACAGGAGACTAAAGACACACATCGACACGTTTATTAATGGAAAACGTAGCTAAGTACTAAGTAGAGTAAAATAAAACAGAGTCAGCATAACATGGGGTGTCACGCGTCGATGCTCGCACCGCCAAGAGATTTTTATTTGACAAACTTTTTTCACAGCCACCCCGTCTGCCAACTAAGCATGTAGGTACCTAAGTTGGTGACATACTGCTTTTTGATTCGGAAAGCCTATTTTTTGTTGTTAAATTATGATTGATTTTTTTGGTTTACTCAAATACTAAATTTTGAACCTTGTGTTTTGTTCTGGCGACTTAAGTATTTAAAATTTTCTTATACAAAATATCTGAAATTGTACCTGTATGGATCTCTTCTTAGTATTGGTATAATTTTCTTCGCAATAAAATTAACATTTTATCGTGTGTAAAAATTTTCTATAACCTTTACAAGGCCGTATCTCAAGTGGAACAAACATGCAGGTTACGGCGTGAGAAAGATAATTTGAAAAAAAGAAAGGAATTGTAACTTTGTTGACTTTTTTTTAAATAATGAACTAAGTACATATTTAGAAAAAACGTAACGGAATGAAATGGAAATGACCATTCGCAGGTTGGTGTTATTTTAGCAATGGTTGTCCCAATATGATGAAAATCTTTATATATATAATTCTTCTGTAAGTGTGTATGTCACTGAACTTCTCTTAAACGAGTGGACCGATTTTGATGAAATTTTTTGTGTGTGTTCAAGGGGATCTGAGAATGGTTTAGATTCACAATTTTGTCCGCTGGGTAAATGTATTTTTAATTAATCAGACGTGTAGACAGGACAACGTCTGTCGGGTCCGCTAGTATCTTAATAAAATACGATTAGATCTGAATTTTACATTAATTTTGATATTTAAAAACGAGCTTCGCGAAGGTTTGCACAGTAATAAAATATATGTACCTATATATTCTGCGTACTACTCTGTGCGTCTGTATGTCACACATTAGAGCAAATATCTAAACCTAGAGGCCGTGGCGAATGAGGTTTAACTCATTTCCCGTACGTTTCCAATATGTGGGGCCGCATAGAAAATCGAACAAATCGGTCTTACTGAATAATCGGGATTATGTGCTATTACTGCGAAAATTTCAATTTCAGACCAGAATTAGGTATATGGTTACTGGGTATCATAAAACTATTTTTATGACTAGTTTCACTTTCTTAGAATTGAGTAGTACACATACACATACTTTTAATCTTGATGACTAAACAATATAATCTATTTTTTCACAAAACCCTCAATTATTATAAATATCAAACGTAAAGGCTTTAATTGCTAGAATAAAGCTCACTTAAAACCGTTTAATGCAAAATATATAATTTTATGTATTACCTGTTTACTTACCTGGTCTTTTTCGGGTTTACCTTTCATTTGAATGAAAATGTACTTTATATTCATGCATACTATGTATAGGTAGCTATATTTACTCTTTATTTATGTTATGTATTTCCTCTTTCCAGTTGCTGAACACGTTGTCATCGGATTTGGAGGATATGCTAACTGAACTGTATGAGGAGAATGTATCAAGGTGAGTGAGAATTACTTTATATGTATGTATGTTAGAGAAAAAAAGAATAACAATGTGTAAGGTGTATCACAGATTGGTATTGCATGTTTAGGTACTACAACGTACTTAAGAACTTTTATGCGGACCATTATCTTCTTCTTCTTCTTTAATGAAGGACAAGAAGTTTTGGCGACACATAAGTACTTAACATGACAAAAGATACATGACAGTCTCACATAGACGATCGACAAACAAATCAACGGATGACGTCATAAATCCTACGTCGGTTATGAAACATAACATGGATAGAACATGAATACATGATTATAACAGTTGGGCAGAAAGCCCGCCAGGCCCGATCACCTCGTCTAGTCCGAGGATCCACCTTTTCTTAGGGAACTATACTTACCATTTATCATTTATCATTTGCCGTATTGCTTAAAGAAGTACGTAATTAATTGCATACTTTTCTAGCAATGCATCATTGCAATATAAATGATACCACATTTATCATGTTCTCTGCTTCTTTTTCTTTACTGAGCAATCAAACAATTTTTCACCAATTATCCAGCAGTAATTGTAATCACACTTCAAAATCCAATTAATAAATCTAAAAGTAAAATAACTGTTAGAACATAAAAATGCTTTGTCAAACGATTTTCAACCTTACATAAAGCAAATAAGATTATAAAACGTTTTCCAGATCGTAATAAGTGTAGTGAAATCGTATTATGGGAACAGTGGCGCGCTTCGGCGGCGAATAAATCGAATTACATGCGGTCCTGACTTCGACTCTTGACTTGAGCGGTTCCTTTGATACTGAAACCCTTTTCAAATATTTATGAATACGTTAACGTATACGTACTTTTGGGACGAAATTTTGCCTTTCACGCCATTTTCATTTAGCTTCAATGAACGAAACTTAACTATAATTATGTTTCATTTTACATCGATTATAAATAAAGTGACATCGTTTTTTCATCTAAAAATATTGTAGTTTCAAATTTTGTATCAAGTTAACGAAAAAAACACGAGAAACATTTACCAACTTCATTCCTATGTAGATCTTATTTTAATTAAAAAACCTCTATTTAATGGCACACACAACCCTAGCTTATGAAAAAAAAAACGCATACACATTTCATTTTTTAAATAATCATTCAAAACGGCTAGTCCGCCAGACAGGATCAAACAGAGACGGCGTTGTTCCAAAATTAAATTAACAGTATGCTTTCAATTCCACGCACAGTTCAATCTAAAGCCCGGCCACAACTTTTTACTTTTGTTTCAAACCAGCCAATCCGTTGCGGTCTATTGTTTTACATACATTCGTAAACCGTTTACGACTGTTCGACGTTCAAAAAACGCAAAATGATATGTAAAGAAAAGATATATTGGTATTTGTCATCGAATTTACTTTTGAGATAAATGATAAATGATAAATGATAAATGATATTTATTTCTGTAAATAGGTCATAAAATAACACTTTTACACGTCAATATTTCAAATAGCTAGATGAGGCCGGCATTTCCTATCTGACTACTCTGAGAAGAAATGCCGAAACAAACTCAGAGGTCACAGTCTCTTTTAAAGTCCAGACAATGAAATAGAGGATAATGTGAGAGAGAGAAACAAATTGAAAATTCCAATTTTAATTTTCACAATTTTTCATTGCAATAATTTTAACAATCAACACACACGATTTTCCCTTTCCAATGTCATCAGTATTGTTTAAAGCGAGCCTGAAATATATTACTGGTATCAGTTTTAAAGCCAATAGCGTGTCCATGACAAATAAATCAACGAGAAACAAGATGAGGCCGGTATCGAAAGACCTACAAATCATCCAACTGGTGCTGACGTTAACTGAGAGCAGAGCGAAAAATAATATGAAATAACAATGGTTTTTCGTACGGCCGAAATATTGTTGAACATAAATAAACTAGGTAGAGACGTGTTGTATAAGATAATAGAGTTATCATGCTAGGTGGAGGAATAATTTTCTTAGGTACTTGTACAAAAGTGTTTGAAAGAAACATAATAATGCAATAGCTTGTTGAAGATATGAAGATGAGTCTCATTCCCTGGCAAAACTCATTTTGACTTTAAGACCTTTTGGTGTCGATTTTTTTTTTTTGTTAAAATTGCTTAAAACATGTTACAACATTTACTTTCTGGAATGCAAACGGATCTGAATTACCTTTAGATGCATTCGTGTCCTGCTTTAGACGGTGGTGAGTGCTTACCTGATGCACTGCACGCCTTATATGGTATGCATGAGAAATGTAAACAATTCAGAAGTTTTATTCAATTTCATTCTGTTTCACGACAAGTATTTTATTATGCTACGCTTCTTACTGCCGGAGATTTAAGTGTGGAACCACATATTTCACGCAAAACATACCGTTCGCACCTCAAGGGATACACATAAAATCCGCCCACTACGCAGATTTACCATATAAAAATCCACGATAGTCGTCCCAGCATCATCACATTATGCAACCGGTGTAAGATTATCATAAACGTATAATACACGCGGTGTTGTGCAGGAAAATAAGTCGCTTAGTGTTCCCTTGTATTTTATTCCAAGGTACATTTTACGTCATCCAAAAAATAAAATTGCTCGCCTATAAAACCATCCCCTTATTCTGAGATTAAAATAAACCCTTAAGTGGGAAAATAATTCATTATAACATTTGTTTAGGATGATACCTACAAATACAGTGGGTTTAATATTTGGTTTTATAAATGAAGCCTCGGGAAGCTATAGAACTCATTTGAACACTCGAAAAGTATCTTGTATGTAGATTCGGATAGATGAAAATATGAAACGTCAAAAACAACAAAACGTGCCCAAACCAGAAGCCCGAAGTTACGGACAAAGCATTATGAATAATGAAACACCCTCTGTACAAAGGTTCGGAGTAGGCACTACCTATGGATATAACCACAAAACTGGAAATTTTGCGGTGGGGTGTCGCAAGGAGAAAAAAACTGGAGCGCAAAGTGTTTTTTACGGCTTTAATACGAGTTTATTAAAATATTTAAAGCGAAACTTTAGCGAGAATTTCCCCGAAGACATCTCAAAAAGGTCCCCCGTCGTACCGATATGAAACTTTCAGGCTAGGTGTTGGAATGATAAATTAAAACGAGGAGAAAGAGCGTCGACATGTGTTAGTGTAATGAGATTTTTCGCTCCACCTCATAAATTATAGAAAAGTGATTTCTTCTTCTCTTTGATGGTAAGGGAAGGTGTTCATTTATCAAATCAAGCAACGTTTTACTACTCTAATTGAATTACGTAATCAAGTACATAAAACATAATATTCAGTCAATTTGCATGGAATAGGAATACATTTAAAATCATAAATATAAGACAGCAGCATTCACAAAGCGAAATTCCCCGTTCCGGCTATTCTCATTCAGTTTTATTGAAGGCGAATTAAATTTCAGAAATACTTTTCCAAAAATTGGTACGTATTCAAAAGCGTCCCTTTTCGAAGAACAATGGGGCTCGATTGGCGTTCGCGCGAAATTGTCTAGGGCCCCTAAATGGACTATTAGGCACAGACCTCGTCTGATTTTGGTGCGCTTGCAGAGAGCAACTGTGATTTAAGGAAGGGGACTGAACGAAGGGAGCCTGCATTCGTAGGGTAGATAGTATACGTGCTTCTGTGGCATAGGTGTGAATTTTACAATGTGAATAATAATAGTTCTAAGTGATATTTCTTATAATCGATGCAATCTTAAAACCGCATAGTTTTAATGGTGATGAAATGGCGCCCACGTGGGACTAAAGCATTTTGTCGAAAATCGTAGACATCAAAAAACGTCCGTTATAGTAATAATAATTTATTTCTGCATTTAAGTAATAAATGAAAATATTATCCGTAACGTCTGGAAACTTCAGATAATAAGCAATATTGTTGTCGGTAATATCTTATTGTACGATGAAGAGTCTGAGTTTCTCATATTTTCTCTTTGTACCGGCTAGACATTGTAGCGGAGGCCTTTTGTGGTTTTGAACTCGCCTGCACAGCACAGTACTGCGCTTTTAGTTCTTAAAACCACCCCCCGTATACCTTTATATAGGTTTCTCTTAGTGTTGTAGGAGTGTCGATGAATATATTTTCTGCAAATCCTTTTTTGGTGGATTACTTGTCTTATTACACACAAAATGCAAATACAAGTGTATTTGAATAAGCCTTAAGTTTTTATCAGTACATATGCGAGGCCATTTTACAATATAACTAATACCAAAACTGATTAAATGCAGTACTTTATTTAGTGATTTACTAACTTCTCAGATAACTTTCAAGTCTGTAAAGTTAGTAAAGTTACCGACAAAATTTTCTTGTTGACTAGTAGTCTTTATCGACATCGACGATTTGTCATAGGAAAGTACAACTCTCATCAAAATGGCAGTACTTTTGAGTGATTGCGAGCGAACTCCACAAACAATGCCCACACCGAGTCAATCTCGCAGTGAATGCACTATAGTTATATGGCTCAAGGATGGCGGGCTACCTATCGCAATATTCAGAGATAGTTGATGACAAAAATAAACTTTTAGCTGTAACAATGCCAAGGGAAATTACAGAAACATTTTACTGCTGGGAGTATTGTTGTTTCGAGGCGTACATTGTGGTATTTTTTTATAGTAGGGATCTGTGGTTAGGAAATATTGTTATGTGCTTTTTTTGTAACAGTTATTTTAATGGGTACCTACTATTCGAGAATTTCCTATTTATACTATACTTCCTATCCTTATCCTTTTAATGCAGTGACGTCACAAATTATTAATTGTAGTATTCTAATAAGATATTCATACAAAGCTCTTTGGAAACATGGACTTCGATTCAAGCTATGTATTTTAAACGTTTCTAGAGGTTCTAGTTCATTATTGTCTGTGCCAGCCCTATTGTTATACTCGTGTATGTAGGTACCTATAGTTGAAACCGCTATCAGTTTGTACGGAAGTCTGTGAATCAATAGTTACTGTTTCTGTTTACAGCACGCACATAACTGTTGTCATTGCAAACCGTTTTATTTGATGTTTGTTTTATATGGAGTTATTTTTTATTGAAAACAAATTAACGTTACAGGATATAGTTTCTTTTCTTCAAATAGTACGCTTCAGAAATTCAAATCCAATATTTTATTTAGTCTAGTTCATAAAATATTCTAATAATTTGGATTATGTTTTATGGGTGACTTTTTTGTGGTTGAACAAAAGTTAATATTACCCAATTATAATCCCAACATTGCGGTTAGGGGGGGAATACAGAAATTATTTCCAGATAAACGGTAGCCAACCGCCGGCTGTGCTAAATTAAATCGAACGACAGCCCTCGGATGGACAACCATTGGGCCGTTTACCCTACGTAATGGCGTCATCAAAATCTACGGCAAAAATGTGTTGCAAATGGCATTCGCAATGAGGTCATCAGCCGTTACTTATGTATTTTATTACATATTTATATAATGCAGCTTTATGGCTACATCGTTACTAGGGATATTGGGTTTGATCCCAGAGCCTGAACAAGGAATTTTAAAACTTACATACGATTGCATTATTTTTTAAGAGTTGTACGTACCTACCTACCTATAAGCCTGGCATGTTCGTGATTATAAACAAACTCTTTTTAATAAATAAATAGTAATAAAAAAAAAGAATTGCACGTAGAGGACTTGTAATTAACGAAGACTTGATTTTTACAAGCCTTTAAGTATTTTGTCTTACTTATTATTTCCCAAGGCTCCGTAGAGCTTTTTATGTTTTTATCTGTATTAGGTACAAACATTCTCCCATTGCTTTACCAACAAAAATACTTTTGGATTTCTAAACTTCACATTAAAGTGCACATTATCCTTATTAAAAGGTGTTTCCTGTACAGCACGTGTATCAGACAGGTGGACAGCAGAACACCAGGCTATTAGTATTCATGTTACTTACAATATCCGCAGGATGGGCAGATGTCAATAAAAATATATAACATCAGCTGATGAAGATACTACCGAACTCAATTGGACGGGTTATAATAGCAGGATTAAGTTTTTTTGAGTAAATAATTTAGTTTTGTATCTTGTACGGAATATTTTACAATCAGTATTTCTTATGCCCGGGCCACATTACCAGAATATGCCATTAATTATCGTGATAATGGGCATTGACGTTAAAACTTAATGTGGTTCCGCAGTTAATTAGGTATGAATTTTGATTGCTTTCATTACAACTAATTAGGAAATGATAATTTTGCATCCGTTCTTACTGTACCGATAACAAAATCTTGAGTAACATGACTGAAGAGACGATTTTGTTTTAAATTTGAACCCCTTCTTTTATGACCTTTATATGACTACCTTATTCTAAAACTAGAATCCTTTATGAAGTATAGAATAACACGTATTGACCATGTAAGCAGATACTTCTTGATATAATCCATATCCTAAGAAAACAAACACAATATCTGCTATGACATTTCATAACACTTTTCACAATTTACCGCATCTCAGTCCGGCCTTGACGCCACAAATATCATAAGAAATAAAACCAAGCGTTTACCACCCTGTATAAATATTACCCCAACTAAGTGTTACCAACCATTACTAGCGCCGAAGAAACAATAACTATAACAGTAATATTCGTCTAGCTTCACCCTGTTTGTTGAGTGAAGCCAATTCATGGAAACCAACTTTATTTTGCTGCTTCAAAACTAATGTTTGCACGATTTTAAACCTTGTTCTGTTGTAATAGGGGTGTGGAGGTAACGGTTTGTTTAGCAGATTATATTTGTAACAGTTTATTAGTCGGATACAGGCTGAGGTTTTGAAACGCTTCTGTCAATAAAGACGATTTTGTTTGACGTATCTATGATTGTAGAAAATTGTTTAGTTTTTTTTTTTTGTATAAAATGTTTTCCCATCCTAGGAATTCCTCATATACCCATTTCTTGGAATAGTATTAGTAGATCCCGTATAGGATATTGCTTGAACCACGTAGTTTCCGGAGGCATTTACTCACTTATGCGAAAAATTGCCTAAACCAAAATGAGAAAAAAGGAAAGATAAATAAAGAACATAAATAATATAAAAAAAAAACACTTGACATATTAAAATGAAGCGACAATGTTTACGCGAATGAGTAAGTTCGCTATTTATTCCTCCCACATGCTATAAATAAGGCGATGTTTCCCATAATAATCTCCACTTTATCAGTGAAAACAATGCACCAAAAATATACTCGGAGATATTTTTACGAGTCACACCAAATCCCTGTGGAATCCGTTGCTTCATCGTGCGTGAAGTATGGCAGATAGGGCCAACGTAAAGGTGGAGGCACACGGCTGGTCTGAAGGTGCTCGAAGAAATACATGAGCGTAATATGGCAATACAAATGAAAGGAAAATACAGATAAAAATATATTTAAAGTTAATTTTTATTAAAATCCTTGGTAGCAGATCATCTTATGGTAAGTAATCAATCAATCATCCAAGGACACTGGTAATACTACAGATACAAGTGTTTTGCCGAACTTTTGGGGATAGAAGATTTAAAAATTAAATATATTTCATTACCATATCAAATATATTATAATTTATTTCAAAGGAGAAGGATCATTTCTATTCTTCGCAGTTGTGTGAGCACCTTAACATTGTTCACACAGCCGTCAGTATAGGCAAAAACATTACCCTCTTTTGCGAACTAACAGATGTGTTTGAATAATTACTTCTGCATTAAGCTTCTTCTTCGTTCTTATAAAAAGGAACTTTTAGAAATTCTTTTATTTCATCTGCGGACTAGAAAAAAAACAGATGAATTTTAATATTAATGTAATTTTAAGTAAACCACCTCGCAAGAATGTAAAAACCACAATTTATGTTCTACGATTTTTCAAAATTAGATATAAGCAAAGTCAATCTCTAAGTTAAAACCTTTACTTCAATTAATCCTTAATTGGGCTTTTAATTGTCAAATTAAATTGTATGTCAGTCTGTCTGTCAGTGAATCTAGGTGTTTGTTCCAAAGTGTAGCTTCGAATGGAGAAGAAATAGCAAGAAACTCCATCGTTACTCTTTAAAAAAAGTAAATAATAAATGACTAAAAATTGTATACAATGACTAATTAGACATAGGTAGAAAAAGTTTTAAGTCTTAAAGAAAGAAAAGCTCTATATTCACATGATAAAATATTAACAATACAAAGACTTATCAGAAATTGGTACAAATCTTTGAAGTCTTAAAGAAAGAAAATCTTAATACTATACACATAATAAAATATTAACAAAACGACCCTAATGAATCGATCTACCCACTGATCCACGCATCCCGAATCAGGGTTTAATGATTAATTTAATATGATCTAACAGAGATTAATTTCAGTTGCTCAACGCCTCGGGTCTGCGGTCAGAGACACGACACATGCATCACGCTCTAAACACAATTAACGAGCCGGCTAGGGTTACCATTCATCTACGTTACACTGGAATTTGTCTTCATAACGATCATGAGGAAGTTTCTGCGATACTACGATATATCTTATTTTGCTAGGAGTTGATGTGATCGTTATTGAAGATGTCTAGTGAGAAATGTTGAGATTTTTTGGGGAATGATTTGAGAAAGTGTCCATAGTAGACAACGTGTTTGATAAAGAAGAAATGTAGACATTATTATGATTTATATTTTATCTTTTTTTTTTATAATGAGTTTTTGTCAAACAAGTATATGTCAACCCCATCATAACTTATAACAATATTAAATTCATTTGTTATATAAAAAAAACTAAACTGAATTATTATTATGATAGACATATTTTGAAAGACATGGCTTTTTATCACATTTTCGACGACAGTCGATGTCACATCCTAATTTTGTATTGTCTAGCCTAGCGTGTGTAAAATTCAATTACTTAAGCAGGCTCAGAATAATAAAAACCAAGACCTTTTCTAAAAAAATAAGAAAACTTTATTAAAAACAAGGTTAAGCTATAAACATGACCTTATTTCCATTGATTAGTTAATTCCATTTCAGAATCCAATCCAAATTCAAATTAAGTTTTTTAATAAAATTCGTTTTTTTTTCATTCCTCTTCGAACTGTATTTTCAATAGCATTTAAAAAGCTTTTATCGAGGCCTTATCTTTTCGTTTTTCGAAATTAAAAATAAACGAATTTAAAAATCTTTTTCAGCCAGTACTTTTTTCATTTTTTTTTTTTATTTGATGGTAGTCCTATGCAGAGTGGCCGTACCTTTCGACCAGGCTAGCTAATGTAAAAACCTCGTTTTGCCTCGAAGGCAGAAAAGGATTTGCGCGCTATATAGGTTTATAACTTTATATTTGGTTACTTTGTGTGTAATGGACTATGGAAACAACGTGTGGAAAATTTTGTAGGGCTTGTTAATTAAAGGGAAAAGGTTAAAATGTACTTAAACAATATTTGGTATATTAGACTCACAGCGTAAACAATAAATGTCAATTTTTTATTATAGGTACATTATAATAGCTACTTGTTTTATCTCTCGGCTTATTTACTTACTCATCCATGAGACCACGACCTCGTTTGATAAAATTAATAATATGAAAATGATCATTATGAATACTGCAATTTAATATACATGCTAGTACTATGTGGTTACAATAGGGATGATGACGGCGTATAAAAATGAAAAGTCCGTCCGTATTTTTTTATTTTATTTTGTCATATAAGAGAACAATACTTAGATTCAATACGAATCAAAGTTTAGGAGTGGGAAAAATACGTTCGTAAAAATTACTGAAAAATTACGTAAAAATGAATGAAATGTTAATAAATCTTAACCGTACTCTTCAATATTGTTAATAAAATTTGCCACACACATTTTCCTTCTTGTTTACCCAAAACCAACACAAACAAGAAATCTTGCATGCACATACAAAATACACAAGGCAATCAATATTTCACGACACACGTGCATTTTACACGGATCCCGAACATGATACAAAAACCGTAAATATAGAGAAAGTAGGAACATCGCTTGTTTTTATAACACAACAAAATTTACGCCGACCATTAAACCTTGTATTTACTCGAAGCTAAAACAGTTTCGTCGAAAAAGTCCATTAAACGTATGTTTTAGTGGATAAGTACAAAATTTTGTACGTGATGTTACGGTAAGCACCTTGGATCCCAGGAGTGAGGTATTATTATTTCATAGCGCCTGTACAAGGCATTAGCATAAAATATCTAAGTAGCACTCTGGAAATTGGAGCGGGAAGTTCGCATCGAGCTATGGCTATGATGGTTCTGAGTTATTTAGTATGAGCCTGGCTGTTTGAAGGCTATTTTATCAGACGATGGTTTTGAAAGGGTTGCCTTTAGGCTTTAATTTAAGGTAAAATACTGACTAACATTTTCGAAGTATCGAATAGTTAATGTGTATTTGTAAGTGCTTGTATCTGACGTGACAAAAGGACTATTTGATGATGTGAAGATGGGGCATACCTTTAAAGGGCACATAACGTTTTGAGAAGAACGGAGAATCTTCGTGCAGCTAAAAAAAAATATTTCTCTACAAATTTTTTCCTTGTGCACTTTTATGGTATATTGATACTTAATCTGCCTACTCTACACTTTTGTAAACAAAATATGTAGTATACAGATCCGTACCAGCCTTCTAAAACGGACTGAGGCCAAATGTTACTCCAACTGGTTACCAATACATTAATCGTTCCTTTCATGTTCATAGTAAATATACGTTTGAACATACACGTTCTAGGCTTTGCATGAAACATGTTCCCGCTGGCTACCCGCTGGTCATGTGTGTAACCTCTCTTATAGGTAGTATGTTATGTGAGATGGATATTGCTTGCAGAGCAATCTAGCATTTCGATTAGCAAATATTGCAACTAATAATTTGATGATTTGAAATCAATAGGGATGATGATGGGGTATGAAAATTAAAAATCTATTTAATCCGTCAGTTAGGTAATGAAAAAATATTAGACACGTATTTTTTATTTTGTCATATAAGATGCTTGGATAAAATGAATCAAAGTTTAGGAGGTGGACCAAATACGTACTACTACTACTACGTATAAAATGTACCTAGCAGTGATGTCATGTCATATTTTAAATTGATATATCTTGGAGATTATTTGTTTGCGTAAGAAAATAAAAATACGTGTCGAATATTTTAAAATAATGTACCATTCAAATAAAAATTAGTCATCTGCCCTATTGTACTTACTGTAACTAGTATACCTACATAACCTATATAAAACTAGCAGAATATCTTCTTATTTACAATCTATTTCTATACAACCATACAGACAGTGTAACTATCACCGATCAACAACAAACTAGTCTCCATAGATCTAGAGTTCCATCCGACCAATCTAAACTCGGGAACACTAGTTAAACTGCCTATATCTAAATATCAGTTAACCGCAGCGAACAATTCTGTTCTATATTAGATTCCTTCTCAGATGGAAGTTTCGGCATTAGATTACTTGTAGTTGAGCAGAGTCCCTCCGGCCGAAGTGCATATCCTTGTTTGACATGAGACTCCGTAACTTATTTCGACTTGTACGGTACAAAGTTTTGGCTATACACTACACCCCTTTTAGCTATGGGATTGTAACACAAGGTTTGATGAATGCCTTCTCATTGGTTCATTTCATTAGGCCGTTTGGTGTTTGGATTAAAGCGATGCGGTATAGGAAGTTGTTTAAAGCTTATGGGATTTAGTAGTAAGTGCTTGTAGTGAATGGTTAAATCTGAAAACCTACGCAGAAAGTTGGTGGATTTAATCTTTTGGTTTTTGAACTCCCATATTCCCTATAATATTCGATAAAAGTTGTGATAAATAAGTTGCAATGTTTGCCTTAAACTATACTAATTACTATATTTGACAAAAATAGGATTTTGGATGATTCATGCATCCGAGAACTGTAAACATAATTATACATATGTAAGTATAGGTACAACAAATAATATAAATAAACTAGGTATATTATTTAGTTTTATTAGGTATATTAGTACAAAGGTGTATTTTCTCACACAACTTCACGCCTTTTATCCCCAAAGGGGTAGGCAGAGGTGCACATTACGGCACGTACTGCCGCTATATAATGTACACCCAATTTTCACCATTAGTGTTATAAGTCCCATGTAATAGGGGGTGAACCTGTATGTATATGCATTAGGTGTATTTTCTCATCGTTCATTAACTTATACGAATAACTTGGATAAAGCTAAAATATGTCTCCGTACTTTAAACCTAATAACAAGATATTTCTTCTTTAAAGTACAGACCTATAACAACCTTCGTCAGACTCACAATAAATTGTATAGAGAGCAAATAAGCAAAGTTTGCGAAGAAACTCGAAACTCTAGAGACGGCGTATATTACACTTATTACAACTTACATAAATCTGGGCTGTTGATTTATAATTTTAATGAAATCGAAACTGAAATACTGTCTTAGTTAAAAAAATGTTTCATACGTTCAATAAGGTTTTGTAAAGCGACAATAATGTAAAAAAAATAATAAAAATGTTGATGGTGAAAATCGTTAGATAGTTTCATTACATTCTTTGTCATAAAAGTCTGTCCGCAGAGATGCTCGCGTCGTTAAACTTGAACTTAATAAAACTTATTTGAAAAACACTGAAAAAATTAACAAAATTATGTTTGTCAGTTTGTTTTTAATATTAAATTAAATATTTATAGATTCCTATGGTAAATAATGAGGAAATAACCACAAGTTATTTCGTTTCTAGAATAGTTATAAGGGTCGGACCGCCTTTTACCCCCGAAGGGATAGGCAAAGGCGCACATTACGGCACTGTATAATATACATTAACTTTTCACTATTAGTATTATAAATCCCTTAATAGTAGAATAGCTAATAATAGTCTAATAATAGACAACTTTGATGTAGCCTTTTGCTACCATTAATTAATCGTTGGCATAATGCACTGCTGAACATTGACTGTAATGCACTGCTGAACATCAGGTCAGCGGTCAAGTTGTAGCAGAAAAAATTGTCTGAGTTTTGCACTCTTAAACTGTTCTTGATTTAAAACCCATTTTAATTGTTTCAGGTATGTTACTTGTAATAAATTTCTTCATTACAGCTATGGTAAGTTAGGTTTTTTATTAGAATTTTTAATTACATAATGTAAGGTACTATGGTGGCTTGTTTGACCTTTTCTACTGCTATATTCCATGGTAGCGTGTGATGATTTAAAATTAAAAAAGTAAACTATTTTTAACCAAGATAGGTAGGTAGGTAGCAAGATTCTAACCTAGAACTGTTTTTTTTTTTTAAAGTTGCCCCACACAAGGATTTTCTCATAGGTCGTGGGTGCATTTACAAACATAAGTTTACATACACATGACACCCGGAACCGAAACAACATTTTGTGGATAATAAACCATGTTAAAATCGAACCCGCTATACGTTACGGGGTAGCCGGCTAATCGTGCAGTCAAAATGCGAGAAGTCAGATAATTTCTTGCTTTTCTCTTAATTAAAATAACTTTTTTAGACTTTATTATGAAAATAAAACCACACAGCTAAGCTGCAAATAATATTTAATTAATAAGGGTGCACCATAATTTTTCTTGCATCTTTCGTATTCCCGCACTAGAGCCGTGCCTTACCCGGCACGCGCCTCAGGCGTCGCTGTAATTATTCAGCAGCTATTCACAAGCATCTGCGCGTTCCCAGGGCCGACTGATTTTTTTATTGTCTTAAAAAATATTTTCTTCTGTAAGGTTCTGGCCATACATTGCTCTAGTTTTTGCTCGTAATATTGTGAATTATGATTTAGATACGCACGTTTTTTTTTATTTGTTACACTGTAATATCTGTAGTTGCATCGATATTATAAAGGTGAATACTATCTAAGGTTACTTTATCTACAGACCTTTAATGTCTCTAAAGTAGTCGAAAGATAGAAACCATAATAGGACATTCTACATGATTTTTCTACGATGAAAATCGTTAAAAAAATTTTAGGCAACGATGTTCGTCTTATAGATATAATTTTATCATGCTATTTCGCCACCAATATCACATTCGTATAAACTTTGAATACCAACAAAAATGATACTCGACAAACGCAAAAATAAATCGCATAGAAAATCGTCTTCCATATGAGTAAGGCCTTATAATATTTTTCTGTATAAAAATGGTCGACAGCGTATAACCGGAGGGGATTTAATTAGACAGCGTAACCGCGACTTAATGTACTGTGAACAGATATAAGGGAGATTTGTAATGACGCATGGCTATTGAGTGCAGAACTCCGTTTGCACATAATTAATATTCTTTTTTTTTTGCTTTAGATGGGATCTCTGATGGGATATCAAGAGGTTTTTTTTGTATTATTTATTCAAGTGTAAGTTTTATTCGAACGTTACTGTTGTTTTGGAGCTAGTTGTGTGGAGCTATTCATTAAGATTATCTTAAAGTTAATTAAATTATACGCCCGCCCTTCTTTGGATAAAATGAAGTCATTTCAAAACATAGTAATCTCTCACTTTTCTTAAAAAATCCGGTATCTAAAATTATACTTTTTCTTCCTTTTATATAATATATAAAATAATATTTTAAGTAATTAAAATGTTGGTTAACGTCAAAAAATTCTTTAATAACTGGATAACTCATTACTATTTTGTTCTCACTCATGAATGCGTAACTTTACCTCCTAACTCCATCCCTCCATTACCACTTAAACTTTCCTAGTTTGAACAAGTACAGACAGCTATATTACAAAGAAGCACAACAGGATAGCACATAAATGCATAGAAACATTAGATAACAGTATTCCATAACACATCCGTAAAAAACGTGTTCGCAGATCGCAATCCAGTTATGTTATTGCCAACGGTACGGCGGATGACACTTTTAATAAAACGGTTTACGACACAAACGACTGTTGTCGTCGACTTTTTGTCGCAACGCCATGCTAGTGTTTTGTTTTACTTTTTTTCTCTTTTTCTATGAATAAAACAAAACATGCTAATATTGTACAGTAAAACGCTAATGTGGAGGTAGAAAATGTCGCATGTCTGCGTGTCGTATGCGTTTTGTGGTAAGTCTGATTTTAGCTTTATTTGGTAGTACAGGAATGCGATAATTTTACTTATTCTATTGCCTTTTGAGTTGAAAATGTTTTGTTGCTTTCTTATTATAATGTGTTTTTTTTAATGGATTACGCTAGTAATCGAGCAAACGTAAGATGGTCAGCAATCCCCGCCGCCTGCACTGAAACACCAGAGGCGTTACAAGTGCGTTGACAGCCTTTTGGGGGTTAGGAATTTAAGGATATCTGATACCTGGGTAAGGTTTGGGATTAATGGGCCTCCGATAACCTCACTCACACTACCAAACACGACACAAGCGTTGTTTTCCGAGGTATCACTCCGGTTGGTATTGGTCCTCCGGTAACCTCAAACAACGAAACGCAAGCCTTGTTTCACGTCGGTTTTCGGTGAGGCCGTATCACTCCGATTGAGCCGGCCCATTCATGCCGAAGCATGGCTCTCCCACACGTGTTTAATTTTTCTCTTCTTTTTCTCTTCATGTAAAAATAGTAGCTAATGAAATTTTTGTAAGCTAATTGACATTATGTGTGAGTAAGGGACACATGCCAAGCGTGTCTTGTCATTTTTCAATTTAAAATGTCTTGTACCCAGTGGCGTAATCATGATTCTTACGACATGTAACATGATATCACCGCATTATTAACAGCTACCAAATAGTTATAACCTAAATGTCAGTCAATTCAGTTCACAGTTCTATCAACACAATTTCCTTCATTAAGGTATTTGGGTCATTCAATGTAGATGCATCGAATCGTTTAAACCGAATCGTTAACATCATGTTCAATTATCGAGTGATTGTGCACTGATTGCTTGATGCGATGAATGTTTTCGCATTAGCGAGTAAACACGAGTTAATCGCCGATCTGTAAAGCGACGATTAAGGGTAGTGTGACATCAGCTGTTTGGATAGTGTTTTTTGCAACTATATATTTTTTCTCTATATATAAAAATCAATTGCTGTTCATTAGTCTCATTCAAACTCGAGAACGGCTGGAGCGTTTTGCCAAATTCTGGCTTTAAATTGTTAGTAAATGTCCAGAGAAGGTTTATTGAGAAAGTTTCATTTAATGTAAAAAAAAAGTTTAAGGCTGTAACGAAGTTTGCTGGGCCAGATTATGTTTATTATAATGAAATACAATGTCACTAGTTTTAGTTTAAGTCAAACGAAAAGTACTGGAATCGACAACGAGTCATTCTATGCATATCAGAGATCATTCTCAGAACGTTTTTTGATTCGGACTAATCGCATTTGAAATCACTTAAGTATAATAGGTATACCTACTTAACTACAAAACACAGAGCTTCATCGTTCACTAAAATTACTTCTATAGCTTTACGTAGAACACGTACCTATCTATCCGTCATCTGCAATACCGGTGTCTCATTTCCAAGCCTCCTTTCCAATAATGAGTAATACAGCCATACAGGTCCCCTTCGTAGGTAGGTAGGTAGGTAGGAAGGTAGTAACAATGGCCCGTGATTGCGTGGTACGCTCTGTGCCATGCGGTCCCGCCCTCCTCACCGCAGACAGGCTGCGGCCTTATGCACGAATATTTAATACACCATGTGATTAAATCTGTATTAATTAGAGATTCTTCTGCAACTGTTTAATGCAAAGTTTGAAGTATGGTGAATGTTTCGAACATGCTGTGTATTTTCATGTAGGGTTATTCTCGAATATAATCGAACATTGATTATTGAAACTAGGAGTGTTATTTTTTATTCAGTTTACATTCTATCGTCTTCCCTCAGAACAAGGGATTATTTTCTAGCTACATTCTTTTCAAAGCATGTATTTTCAATAAGCAATAAGTAGTCGGTTATTATTAATACCTCCCCAAGGTGAAAACAGGATTGCTATAGCGAAGCATCAAAGAAATTCGCGAAGCCTGCTATTTTATTATTTATTAGTATTTTTCGGGGGGAAATAAGACTTGTTTTCTAATAGATCAATAGAATTCCAGTGAGGATACCACAAAAGAAAAGCGCTTTGATTACTTCTGGAACACGAATGTGACGTCCAAGGAACGACTCAAAGGCTATTTTTACAGACGCAGAGATTGCGGAACTCGTAATTCAATTTATTGCGTCTACCCTCCGCCAGGGGGCGCTGGCGATAATGCAATTTGATCGAGTCACTTATTGGCCCTTTACCTTTTCATTACCGCGACTAAATTTCAATTGAAAAGAAAATTCTTATTTTTTTATTCAAAAAGGGTTGATCTCCATTCTGGAGAGCGTGTCGGTGAAAAAGTTGTCGAGTGTGAAAATATTTCAACAATAAGGGTCTTAACAATAAGAACTTTTCACTTTTCCTCTTGACACCTGGTAGGCGGGAGATGAATTGTGGAACACAACGTAATGTTGCAAAAGTTGTACAGTTTATGTTTTTGAAGCGACGACGCCGACGCTGCCGTCACCCCGCTGTGAATGCACAGCCCTTTTTATTTTTCAAGGCGATTAAAAAACTTCTATCCCTTTTACAAAAATGCTTTAATGTTTCCCCTTCATAAAAAACAATTTTCACGACGTTTATTTATATTTGGAGGAAAATATTTCCCTTTTATTTACTAACATAGTCGTCTTCATGTAGTGTATATTGTCAATCAAAATATTGTGAAATACAATGGGGGAGCTCGGAGGATGTGTAAAGAAAATATTGAATTTAAATGCAGTTTCACCCCCATCGAGATTAGGGAAAGTTCAAAATAAATTTTGGATCAGTTTTTGAGACACTTGTAATAGACATAGCATAGTAAGATAGCTTTAAAGGTTGGGCTAAGTTTATTAATTCTTTCAAACTCAGATAATGAAAGGTAACTTTTCTGGATGCCTCAACAGCTTATTTTTTATCTAAATATACTTTCTTTATATTACATATTAAACAGGGGCCAAATTAAAAGAGCCCTTAACCAAGGAGCATGCATAAAGAGACTGATGACTTTTGATGAAGCGAATTATAGCAATTGGCGTGCCACAGTCTCTGCCTAGCCCCATGGCTTTATTTTTGTAACTCGCCTTAGCCTACCAAATTTTAAACTTATACCATGTTAACTTAGAGCTGGTGAAGACAATAAAACAAAAACCTAAAAGACCTATCTACACCTCACAACGCCATTTCATCTCAGACCCTCGTCTGTCGAGTTAACTAACATTAATTATTCTCTAACGAAGCTAACTGTTTAAAAGTAACACGATACGTTAATAAAGTTCAACAACAGTCCAGTTTATCTAAATGAAACAACAATGTTGTAATTATGTAACAAACTTGGACAGGGGTGGCTGCCTGATAAAATATTTACTATACAGTCAATGGAAAATTATTCACCTTGGACGGGATCTTTCCTACGTTGATATAAGGTTGATTACTGCGAATCAAAATGTCGAATTGATGAAGTTATTCTGTTACAACCCTGTTCAGAAGGGTTACTAAGGTTGTAGAAGTTTCTAAGTAAACAAATGACGGAGGTCGTCTTATTTTCGTAAATTCGTAGTAACTTAAGTAGTAGATTCCTTGAAATTTGTATGACGCGGTTTTATGTTAAATATTGTACGTTTGCGTTTCTACATGAACATGGTCTCGTTTTGATTGTTAAATTATGATGCCTACATATGTGACAGGCTTATTGGGTCATTCGATGTTGAAATTCTCCACTGCATTAAAATTTAAAATGATTTATCCGCCTTCTGTATTTTTACACCATTGTTTTTGCATTGCTCGCGTAGTGGGACCAGTGATTTTACTTAATCAATTAGATACTAACATAAACAAGAATGTTCTGCCTCAACATACTACAGTGTGAACAGAAGCATACTCATTAAAGATTTGAATATAAACCCCTGTCTCTTGGTTTCAAGGTGGAGGACTACGCTCAGGATTTATTATCGTACGGAGAGAATTTCCCGAGTAATACTAAGATCAGTTTTATTAAAACGAAAAGATTATGTCTAGGGCGTGGTTTGTTCGAGAAGAAATGGATGGGCAATTGAAAATTGGTTTAGCTAGAAGCGCGGAGCTTTTTGCAGTGCTATTACTGCGTTGGGAGAACATGGACTTAGGAAATGAATTTTCGTTTTGAAAAGAGGTAGAAATAATATTGCAGATTACAATAAAATTGTTTGATAATAATTATTGTTTATAATGTGAATCACTTTTCGAAATTATGAGTCATTTGTCGTACAAACATCATGCTATAAATAGAAAATCATATCTTATACTGCTAAAATAAATATTTTCTTAACTCCTTTCGAGCAGTATTTCTTTACGTGTTATGGTGTTTCCTTGTACTATTTTAATTACACAATTAAATAAAATACCTCTCAATCACTTTAGACGCAACAAATCCCTCTCAAGAATCCCTTTTAATAACAAACCGAAACCCTTCAGAAGCAGACTTAGGAAGCCATAATTCTGTGGTTTTCCTTAAAATAAGCGAAAACTGAAGGTGGAATGTGAGCAGACACAGCGGGGTGCTTATAATTGACTACATAAATCAAAAACCATCGAAAATGAGATGTGATCCTTCATAACTTTACCGTAAAACAGTCGTGGTTGAGAAACCATGGGGGTTGTAGAATAAAGAATGACTTAACCATATCTTTGTCTGATAAAAAAGTGTTAGATGTGCATAGACGAGACAAAGCGGTTTTGTTTGTTGTGAATTGTTTGGTGTCGGTTGCCATGGTGATGGTTTATGGGCAGTGGGGGTTCACGTTCGAAATAGATGTGTTCCGGCAAGGTGTGTTTTAGTTCTGTTGTTGTTTGAGGAAGGAATAAAAGCGTACCTGTGTTTATTTGGATGTTACTTTTAATGAGTTAAATGATAAAATGTTTTAAGAATTGTCATAGTTTATGTCAAAGAGTATAGTTTACTCAACTTAGGTATTTCCGAGTACTTTATGTACTTCACCTTAAGTAATTTATTTTGAGATAGGTTTAGCCACATGATAAAACACAAGATTGATATCTGTCAGGGCAACTGATAAATTAGGTATGCATAATAAAATGGACAAACGCGTAGGTACACAAATTTTCAGTTTTTAAACAAGTAAACATTGCTTTCGATCTTTTTTCCTTTAATTAATAATAATTTCATCTTCAATGTTTAACGGATCTTAACTATCAGACGAGAGGCTCCCGAATGCACTACACTGTCAGCTAGTGCGCTCGCCGAGAACAAGAGCCTTTTAATTATAAACGATATTTATTACGGTACCTAACTTTGTCTGAGAGTGGGGATCTTTACTCATAGGCTTGAATCCAGTCAAGTGTTGATGTGATATTATGTGCTTTAAAAGTAAAATGTAAATCTGTATATTGTCTTTAGCTTTAACTATCAATGTTGACCGCGAGGTCTTGTAATTCATTCACTAAGTCAGGAGAAGTAAATAGATTGCCCGACTATTTTTTTTTTTTTTTTGTTAAACTTGCACTTTCTACAAAGCATAGTGATCTGCAGTTTAATCGATACGTTACCATATTTTAATCGCTTTTTACCACCAGAAAAACTTCTGAAGCCAACAAAAAGATACGACTATAATACTTTTTATCGCCCATTCCATAAGGGTTAAGATCGTAAATATATTAAATAAGAGCTTAACATCAGTGTGTGGCTGGATTTATGTCTCAATATCATACGACCCCTTGGCCCTTGGCACCTTCGAGCCTCTTATATTACCTACACTATTGAATCATACTGACTAATAGCTTTAAATCACGCAACTGAGGATATTAGTAGATAATCGTTGTTCTCGAAATTGGTTGTCCAACTTTTGGTGAAATTATGTTACGTTTGATAACATAAAATAGTGGAAATATTTTTGATTTTCCGATGACGGTTATTTTGTTATATCCATGGTTACAAGGACGTTGGTTATCTTTCCAGTTTAAAACAAAAATTAAAAAACTAATTTTGGAATCCCAACAATTTTTCAGAGGGATTTTCTCTACAAGATGACTTTTTTGTGGCGAGGTGAGAGGGAGTATCAGACTCGTACTGACTAAAAACCACCCCGTTCCTACTTATGTTTTTGTAGCTAACCCGTTAGGCAGTCTACACGATGACTAAGAGCATAGTTTGTGAAAACTGTAAATAATATGTTTAACCCTTACTCTAACATCTCGCTAAAAATAACATCTAAGATGTAAAACTACCTATTGCAGAGTAGCCTTGCATGTTTTATAAACATTTAAATATTATTCACTAAATTGAGGGCGCAATCTATAATATAAACAAGAGACCACCTCGTAACAAAACAATAGAACGGTGGTAGCAATTGATATGCAGTGCGGTGTCCACGAAGTTGGCGGTCGCAGGACATTTACTTAATTCTAGGCTGTATCGAGAGTTGGCAGTACCCGTCTTGTTTGTTTATGAAGACGTGCTGTGTTTAGTATGGATTTATTTTAGTTTTATTTATATCTGTTGGTTTTTTTAATAGTAATAAAATATGTTGGGTTTTTAGATCAGCATTGTTATTTGTTACTTCCTCAGTTAGTTGGTTTTTTTAGGAATAATATATGTTGGGTACTTAGGTCTAATGTATAGTTATTTGTTATTTCCTATTATTGAGTGTTTGTGGTTTACACAAAATTTGATTTAAAAGAGAAATTTATATCAAGACAACAGAACAAAATATTGTTTCATACATCCATTCGAGGTTTTTTTAAGGGCAGTGCGGTTATTCTTTCTTATGATTATTTTATTTTATTACACTGATGTTCCCATTATTATTTACTTATCACAACATTAAATGTAGCATTAAGCAACACTTCCACGTGCAGGAGAACAATACCTCAAATCAGTTCCTAAATATTGTATTCGAAAACAAACCTCTTTTGTTATGTCAACAAACTCACATCCCTGTCACAATACATGATAGGTTTACATTGTAAACTTGCAAAATTCATTTAAACTTTTCCCGTTAACTTTGAATAAAACGAAATCGTCTAAAACCACGGAACAAGAGTTGAATATGTCGTTACAATATATTATGTTGCTTATTTAATTAAAACAACAAAGTTTCAAGTACAATTTCTCTTTGACACGGCTATGTAATTAGGTACTGCGGTAACTTTGTAAATGACGTTAAGTTGTTCTATTGTAGTTGCACCAATTTGTCTTATTAGATGGTGACCCGGGACGTTGGAGAATGGATGAGGAGAGTAGAAAACATTGTAAAAGAACTCACGAGAAAATTAATTCCGTTACTTAATCGAATCGATATACATCGCTTAATAATATGTTTAATAGAGTGCATAAAAGTATGAAATATAAGTTGGAATTGTTCCCACAAAATTAACATTTTTACTCTAGCTTTATCTGTTTTCAACAACCCTTCATCCATTCGCCGATCTTGACAAAGAACAAAGATTCGAACGTGAAAAACCGCAAAAGTTTCAACACCAAAACAGTGCAACAAAATAAAATACACGTAAGTCGTTTAAAACCGTCCCATTTCGTAGTTTTGTTCCCACAGACCGTGGACGTGGATACCAAGATTTATGTGCGGACAGTCTTCGCGAGTCATTGCGCCAAACTTTCTAGGGACACCGATTAAGATTTACAATGGGACTGGTCCTAAATAACTTAAATTGTTGGAGAACCTACTGATCCCTCAGTGGTTCGGTGCAAAATACAATTTATGGAGTTTATACAGTTGAAACTATTCAGTGACCAAGTTTGGGAGTTGTTGAGCATTCGTTAGACGGACTGAAATACTAACAATGTTGGTGTGACCATTAATTTGTCTGCTTAGTTTGTTAAAGCAAGTGATTGATGTTGGTTTTGAAATTTCAAAAGATATGGATATGATTAATGAAGGAAACTTTTGAAGCTTAAGCACTAACTCGTGTTTAATAGGACCCAAAATTGGAAAGTTAGAAAATTTAGTCTAAAGAGGAATAGTTTTATATGTACAGAACTTACTTAAGAATATGTCAGTAAGAGACCATGGGATTGCTTTTTAGTTTAATTTGCTGTTCGCTTCTTTATGATGTGATATCACTTCTATTTGACTCATCCATATCTTCAATTTTATCAGTAATACACAATATGACATATTTATATTTGAAAGCCTTTACTTTTACATACATGCTAAATTAATGATTGCTTTGAAGTGAATAGACCTATAATACTAGCTAGTTGCCTATAATCGTTACCTAAACAGTACGTGTGATAACGATAACACACTAAAGTGAATATATTTGCATAATACGTGAACGCACCTACATAATGGTATTACCAATTGACTATTAACTATTGCGAATAAATAATTAATTAGTTCCGTTACGTATAGTATTATAATTGTTTGAACTAATATACGTATTGGATTGTATTACATTGTATAATAGGGGCTATATCAGGAACTAGCGTAAATTCAAACGTGGAAAGAGGGAAGTTAAAAATGCTATTAAAACTGTATTTCATTGATAAACACATCAATATGTAATATTAATTATTTTGTTATCGGCTTACTCACGTAATGTTTTGACGAGGAACTCGACTAGTTTCAAGCCATGCTAGAGGCTCATATTCATGAGCAGCATTACGCGACACACGACGCGGCGATTGTCGCACTGCTACGAGTAGTATGAGTAGCAAATTCAAAATCAAAACATTACGTGAGTAAGCCGATAACAAAATAATTAATTTAGTATGTCTCACGAAAGTTACAATAAAATAATATGTAATATGTAAAATGTGTCTAATATGATTAGCCCCAAAAGTCTGAAATGAAGATAATCTAAAAAAATCAGAATGTTACCAAATCACCCCATCCAAAATTTAATATCTTACTTACTCAACAACATTATACCTAATTTACATAGACTGATAAAACCAATACATCAAAGAAAAACTCCATGAAATCGTTCCCCTTAGTTAGGCACGCTTCTCAAGCGCGACTGCCTACAAAAACCGGTTGTGTGTACCATACCTTACAGCAAAACGCGGCAATACTGAATGCTAATGACGAAGTTTTCTTTTACCGCCGAGTTAACATGGAAACCATACATGTGACGTCACAAAGGTAGAAAATGTACGCAGAAATATTCGCACATTAATAGGCATGTCGTAAGTCGCGTTCTGAGTCTCTTTTGCAAACAACAATGAAATGGATTAACTTCCCTCGTTCCTTCGGGCTGATGGTGTTGGGCAGGGAAGTATAGAAGGACCAGTTTTAGGAGCATAATAAAATATGAGTGTTGATGTTATAACAGTTGACTATTTTTCAGGGCTAGAAAGCAAGCTATCGACGACCTAAGTTCTTAAAGAAAAGCCTTAAACTTGATGCCTACTCGTATGAAAAGGATTGGCCACAGAAAACTTAACGAAGATACAAGTTAAAGGAGAGTGGCCTTGGCTTATAGGAAAAAAAAAAGAAAACGGATGGTTAATTTATTTTTCAGGTTTTAGAATTTTACAAGAAACTGGAGACTGTTGCTGCTCGTTAACTACCTATACAAACCAGATTATTATAATGTCTACCAATGAATTCTATGAAAAAATCTGCCCTAACGTTTTCTCCAAAAAAAAAAAATCAAATATTACCTAGGATATTTCGATTTTTTTTATCTTTCAATCTTATGAGTTTTGTTTGTAAAATAAAATGTTCAGTATACATTATTAGAAAAGAAGGACAGCCTACTATAATTGTGTTTTTTATCTAAATAATAGTTGATGAAATAAACATTTTTTTTTTTATTTAATTTATTTAAGAAATATCTACAGTTCCTTAGACCTTCTGAACATTTCTTGCTTCATGTTGTTATTGTACAATGAGTAGGTTTTCAATTACATACGAGCCAGTACGAGAAAAGGGCGGGACATATTGAATACGTCTGAGAAACATGGAGGATTCTAAATGAATATGTGTGTATGAATCGGATTAGATTTTGTTGCTATTGTCACCAACTTGTATCATAATAATTATTTTATATATTGTTTGTATTTATTTGATATACTTAGATAAAGATTTTGATTTAAAAAAAGTACTTTTAATAAAATCGACTAGTTGAGACTTATACAATAGAGAGCATTAAACAATAATTATTATATTTAAGGTTTCGCCTTTTAAACAGAATATATTTTTTGTATATTTACAATTATTTCACCTTTTTTTGAGGGGGGAAATCTTCTAATTATTTTTCCCGCCTTGGGCGAGGCGAGAAAGAGTGTCACTAGCGTCAGACTCTTGCTGACTAAAAACCACCCCTTACCTGCTCCTGTTTTTCAAGCTGTAGCCCCGGTAAAGCCGCTATACCTAGCGGCTTTACCGGGGCTACAGTCCGCAGCTCCGGGGTAGTTATTCCTACCAATAAGAAGTTTGAGAGAATAAAAATGTCACATTTATATATGATTGTTTGCTAACAGTCAAATCATCATTGCACCATTTACCTTACGTCAATTTTGTATGAACATATGTATTAATATAGGTCACTTTACACCATAATCAAGCAAATCAATTGCGTTAACTAACCAACAACACATATTAATTAATTATTGCTAATTACCGATGATTTGCGTCAGTTCATTCATGTTGCGATAGGCAATAGACAGCTTGATAGGTAGAGCACAATGTATCGCAGGTGTACCAACGTGTGTTAGAAGTATTATTTATTGCCAACCTTAACCGAAATAAATTAATATTTCTTTACACAGTTGCAAATATTGTTTATAGCACAAACATGTTTTATTTCTCCTTTCGATTTTCATTGAAGAAACTACCTAATGCTATTTCAAATTTACAAATAATGTATATGTCGGAGATAGAAGATATCTTAGTTTCGATATGTCGGTAAAAGGAGAATCTCACTTCTGATGTCAGGATATGACGTAAAATCCCAATTCCCAATCTTCTCAATCCTCGATTCCCCAAAAACCCTTATATTCCTAACCACCAAAAGGCCAGCAACGTACTTGTAACGACTCTGGTGTTTCTAGTGTCTATGGACGGCGGCGATTGCTTACCATCAGGTAATACGTTTGCTCGTTTACCGGCTTATACCATAAAAAAATACAGAAGCTCTTATTTCAGATTCCAGTCGTATAATGATTACACAGGTACCACTTACCACATACATAGTTTTCCCTGTAGAATCCCAAGCCGCCATACTGTAACTCGCTAGCGTAGACCAGCCTTTATGCTTTATTCATAGTCCTGATTCCACACAGGGGTGGCACTTGTAAAATTAACGATAGTTTTGTGTCTTGTTTTAATGGTTTGATGTTTAATTTTGTGTTATACACATTTTTTTCTGTACGTGTACCTATATGTGTGTATGTTTTTGTTAGTGTTTTTATTTAAGTATAGTTTTCTTATACGACAAAATAAAAAAAAACTTATCAGATATTTTTCATGACCTAACTAATGGACTAAATAGATTTTAAATTTTCATACTCTATTATCAACCCTCTTCAAATATATAAACACATTTTTACAGTTTTTTTTTATGCTCCAGACTTGGATCTATTACTGAAAAACATTTCTAAATTTAATTATATTTTTACGGAATCAAAATCGAGACAATTTGCTCAATTGCCTCACTTACAACGAAGCAGTCTACAAGCCTATTCCATATTAATAACTTCATTTCTAAAATTGCAGCCTGCCTTTGTGATAACTGTTCAAAGAGCATTTTCAATGGGTGTCAGCCCTAGTGCTGCACCAAAGCGGTGTCCATCAAGTGTCTGCGTTGATTGTAGAGGAAATTAATCACAACACTGAAGTAACAGGGGCATTGTGTACCTATTAATGTTTTGTTTTTATATATTTTTCTGTTGTTTGATAGTTATAGATTATGTATGGGAAAACTTTAAATTATTGTAATAGAATATGTTCTTTGCTTATGAAGTTAGGAACTCAAATTATATGTATAAGGAGCTTTAAAAGTATCTGCACTAGCTTTAATGATGAGAGTTTAAGATTACAAATAGTAAATAGAAATTATTCATTATGCGTCATTTTTTTTTTCATATAAAAGAATCAGTGTGTTATGAAAGAACTATATCTTTCACTGTATGTCGCTGTCGCCGATTACCTAGCCACGCGCCAACCATGCAATGGAAAAATTATAACTTCACACCCGTTCTTCAATGAATGTTTAGTAACTACTTAGGTGCTTACTTATACTGGTACCAAGTACAAACCTATTATAGTATACCAGGTATAAATCGAATCAGCATTTCGAAAACGACGTTCGCAAATCCGCAAATTTCTTCACACATAAGTATATGTAGATCAATCGTGTTACACCAAGCCGCCATTAATCACTAATTAATTACACAAACTACAATAAAAACGATCATAACCGCGTACAATATCAAACCGCGTACAATAACGCAAGACAAACAACATGTACGCAATTAATTATTACTTATACGAACTAATATCGTGCAACATTATCGTTAACAGAACAAATAACGAAAGTTTTCTCGATAACGATACGAAGCGCGATGGCTGAGTTAACGATAGGAGTAAGTTTCGGACAGATAATGCGGGCTGTGGACTGAATATGCTATTTTGTTGTGCCTAACTAGCTAACTATATTATGGAGAATACTTGTGAAGGTTTTACGTTATCTAACTTGTCTTATTATAACTTTCGTGAGACATACTAAATTGATAACACACTATATATAAGCCTCTAGCAAGGCTTGACACTAGTCGAGTTCCTCGTCAAACAGTTACGTGAGTAAGCCGATAATTTTTATATCAATTATCGTGAGATATAATAAATTAACACGGCGCAACCTACTGACAGCGTCTGCACACGCTACTCATGATGAAAAGAGTCCCTCTGTCACGTGAAACTACATAGTAGAGCTTTTCTTCATTAATTAACGTGAGTAAACCGTGATTTTTAGTTAATATTACTAGGTACCTAAATAAATGATACCTATTGAAGCGCTGACCAAACGTACACAACCTCTCAAGTAGTCAATGTACATTTACAATTGACATAAGTTTATATGCAAAATATACAATTGATATTCACATTAAACACCATGGGGAGAAACATGTGAACCACGATATTTGACGATTAGCCCTCAATACTTTTCTAACCGTCGTCAAAACTTTGAATAATGATTCCATCGAAGACACATAATATATAAAGCTTCACAGCTAGAAGTGAGCTATAAATACTTATAGGTACAAAAGGTACGTATGTGTATAAGAATAGAACCTAGGTCTCGTTGTTGTTAATTCTGATTATAAAACAGATAACAATGATTTACATAACCGGTACATATGCATCACATTCTTTGCCCTTTACTGGTTAAGGTGGTCCGGACATGGTTAACATTTTAATGTGTACTGGCGCCTAGTGTCAAAGGAATAACTATTAGATGTTTAATTAGTAATTACATATGAATATATTGTTGTTCTTGGCGCTAATGTATAGTTTGTGTGGAAACTGTTTTGGATTAAGTGTTGGCTATGTGATTGTAATTACCTAGTTGTGATATAATATCTGTTTGTTTCCAAAATAAAATAAAATATGTTACGTACCTATACTTGTGTTTTTTATTCAGGATTATTTATACAATTTATTTAAGAGTTATGTGTGAAACAATTTTTTCATTGAGGCTTGAAAAGTTGCATTAGTCATTCAACAATCTTCAAATCCCTAAACACCAAAAGGCCGGAAACGCACTTGTTACGCCTCTGGTGTTTCGGGTGTCCATGGGCGGTACCGCATGATTACCATCAGGTGATCTGTTAGCTCGTTTACCGAAGAACCACTTAAAAAAATCTTCTTAGATAAAACATTTTTAAAATTAACAAAGCTGTCCTGTCCTGAACCTCATGTCTTTGCATCACGTAAAAAGTAAATGAAAGTATAATTACATATTAACTAATCTGAGCACCACTTTGGAGTAACAAAAGACTCTTTATATTATTATTATGATACTACCAATGGACTCCATTCTACTTACTATACATAATTATTTACCTACTATAATGATAGGTATTGATGTAGGCGATGGGCGCAGGATTATACACAAGCATAGTCAAAATATACCATGTACATTATTATAATCTGCTAAGGCGTCAATCACCCGTGGCTCTCTCCATTGTGTGTTACAGTGAACATACCATTGTTATTACATTCTACTCAAAATATAATATACTGATAGCATTAATTATACTATTACTAGAACTAACAATAGAATTAGTCACGCTTGTAGTGTTTTGGTCTGGAACATATTTCCTCGTGTCAACTAGGGCTGTGTTATTTGGGATTAGGTGCAACATCACATCATCTGGGAATAGTCCCCTTTAAAAAAAAGTTTTTGCGAACGAAACGACACCGCGTTCAGCACTTTGATTGGTTGGTTCATTAGAGCCGGCCAATGATAGCGCTGAACGCGGTAAAAACAAACTCATACTAAGCCATTAGTTTGTGACAGTCCACTATGGAACTGTGGGTCTTCTTTAAATAGGAGGTATTAATCTTCGGTTTTTAAATATTTTCTTTCATAAAGAGTTTAATGGCTTTTCAGCAAATTGTTCAGTTTTACGACTTCTTTTAGCCTTCTGGTTTATTAGGTATCCTTGTTGTAGACAGTACAGTACACGATAATTAATACGCTTAGCTACATTTTACGCATGAACGATAAGCTTTAGAGGTTCTATTTACCTATGTTATGTACGTAAAACTGTACATAATATACTACGTAGGATTATCTAATATTAGGCTCATGTATGACGATGATTATTTAAATAAGTTAATCATATTATTATGTTGTTAGTGTTTATTGTGTAGGTACCATCTATTTAGTGATTACTATATTTATTTGTTAGTTTCAAGGGATCCTTTATGAATTCTTAAAAAATTTCATTGACCAAAAAAGTAGTTAAAATAACTACTAGGTATACTAAGACCCTCCTCTTCTCAATTTTCATCAGGTAATAAAAAAATGTGATGTCCTGTTATTTATGTTAAATCTAAAAGATTGGATTATGTGGCTTGCTTATAGCTTTAAACAGAGAGGAGTGGAAGGAGAGTAGGATGGCCTTTACCTTTGCAGGACGATCATGGCTAAAATAAAAAAAAATCTAATCTAGCCACGAGCCAAAATCTTATATACTTCTGTTTACGCATAGCCATGATTAGTAATACTTATCTAACTTCTAGTAGGACATCTGCTCAACCAAATTTGTTTTAGGAAATACTATATTTCTTATAACAAGGCTGGTTCATACATATTTAGTAGCAACGTGGGCGTTTGTTTATATTCATTACTCATCGTTATAGTATTCCAAATAATTTGTTTTTAACACTATTCGGCCTGTCTTGCTTGGCAAGTTGTCGTTTATGTGAATATTTAATGCTTTAGTAGCATGTTTAAGTGTGAATATGGATACAACCACACACAGACTCACACAAAAAAGTAGATATAGTGTCCTCTAGATTCCTAAATGAAATGCTTTTATTGCGCAGTCAACTTCGCCACATCCAGCGCATCATACACATGTGTTATTCCTGATTATTGAACTCTTATCTTATAGCTTAAAATCCGGAGCTGCAGACTACCTAGCGGGTTTACCAGGTCTCCGGCTCGAAAAGCTGGAGTAGGAACGGGGTGGTTTTTAGTCAGTAAGAGTCTGACACTCCCTCTCGCCTCTAAAACTAATCGAACACCCCCTTCTAATCAGTTTTTTACACGATTAAGCGATCATCGAGAGACACTTTTGTTTTCAATATACAATATAAATCTTCCAATCTTCGGATGACCGTGAAAATGGGTGATGATTATTTATAACACAAGTGTTATTACAATACAAATACCACCCACATTTGAATATTACTGGAGTTATAAATATTATCTCACGGTGCCCTTAAAAGTACATAGCAGAGGTAAAGTTGAATCATGACGTTCTGAAGGCCACTACGATTTTTATAAGTGGATGATGTTTACAGATATCTATAACGATGATACTAGAAACCTCTTTTGTATTCAGTGCTGATGAATAGTATCTCTTTTAAACACGGTTTTATTTTAATGTTCTACAAATAAGAATACATAGATAATATTATTTATAATGAGCATTAAACCTAAATCCTTTGAGCTAGAATAATCCTTAACACAGAATACACACAGAATACCTAATAATGATGTAATACATTAACGTGACAACCAAAAATAGGACTGAACTAGGAAATAATAACATATTGACACTGATTGAATTTCTGCAATGGTAGAGTAATTAAGATGGTAACGGTAGGTGTGTATTTCAAATCGATTACTCTGCTATCGTATATGAGAATAACTTTTAGTAGGCGTGGTACATTACGTCATCACTATAGGTAAATAGTCCAACACACACAAGTACGTACAAGTCGTGCATCCGTGAACTGTCACTCGGATGACCTCCAATGAGTCACTCTCACTCATCCTTGAGATACCTCTGCGGTCAATTTCTCAACGTGTAAGCTAATGAAATAACTATCTGATGTGTAGTTAATTATAACATACAAGTAAATATCACGCTTGGCTTGTTAATCTTTGAGACTAACTCCATAATGACTATTGCATTTTCAAACTATTCTGATCAGTTAATTGGATTTTACGGATTTATAAAATCTTTATATTATTATTGCTTATGTATTGAATTTATTTTAATTAAAAAAATAGTTGTACCATTATTTAAGTGTGGGAGAGCCATGCTTCGGCACGAAGGTTGTGTGAGTAAGGTTACCGGAGGCCCAATTACCCCCCATCTCAATTTTTTCTATCCCTGATTCCTCAACAACCCTTAAATTCCTAACCCCCAAAAGGCAGGCAACGCACTTGTAGTAGGTACTCTGGTATTTCGGGTGTCCTTGGGCGGCGGTGATTGCTTACCATCAAGTGATCCGTCTCCTCGTTTGGCCGGTTTATACCATAAAAAAACCATGCAAAAGAAAAGTAAAACTGCATACATAAAAAGAAACGAGAAATATCTAGAACTAATTTCATAGAGACGAAAATGATAAAGGACCAGCTATTTCTAAAGCATTTACTATCTTTTCATTTTACCCTGTCTGTCTTATTGTTGTCTTGAAGATACAAACTACTGAATCTAATTTTCCCCGCGATGTTTTGATAAGTTCCCTACCTTTGTGACTTTGAAGGACTAATTTACCTGTTTCATCAGATTGCGGAAGGCTTTATCTTATTCCTGTCTTTTGTTCCAAGTTTTCAAGCTCGGTGATTTCTTATCTTGAAGATTCATTTGCAATGTCTCTCTAATTTTTGCAGACAATAAATTGCATTTTATTTTTATCTTCACTTATTGTTGTGTGTTGATACTTTATATTCATGGGCAAATGATTAGACGGATCACTTGTTAGTCTTGTTAGCGATCAGTACTGCTTAAGGGTACTAAGAGTTCCCAAAGCCGCCATTATCAAGCCTCAAGCTCAGCAATCGCAGTTACTGTCAGGATAGTATTATCTACTATGAATAGTGTTATATACTGACAAACATATACCTCCAATTGTATCTGAAAGTGTGTGAGTGAGAATGTATATGCATTTCATCAGTAATGCTGATTTATAATCCCATTTTTATGTCGATTAGATCCACATCTATGTCATGTATGTTTATACTGATGCTGCCTATTGACATTCATATAAAAAAGATGTTATCGGACGTTCGTTTTGTATGAATTATTTGCCAGTTGTATAAATATTATTTTGTAGTAAATGAGGCTGTGTCATTGAACTTTTTGTGTGGAATTGAGGTTTGTAGATTCATTTGTGTTTATTATTATAATTATTCACCTACATTATGGTTTGCATAAAACTCTAAATTGCAATTGTAATATTTTATCCAGATGAAATGGTCGACAAAAAAAGTTATGTGAACTAAAAACTGATAGGGATCTTTGTAAGTCGTCTGATTCTAGATATAGCCATACATAAGATGGTTTTAACTAAAAAAGAGTCCAATCTCTTATTACTCTGTATCCTAAATATCATACTGCAATCAGTTTCTGATTTCCTATCTCAGGTTTACTTAATTCTATTGATCCTTGACCTCATCAAATTCCATATTCCTAAAGGTACAAGACCGTTTCAGCATTCGACGCCCCTTTAAAATCGTTTCAGCCCATCTCAGTCAATTACGTCGCTCTAACAATTTCACGGCTCCTTCGATGCTAAATTAATTAAGAACGGTGTTGAATTGGCGAGTCTACAAGATCGTAACTTGGAACTTGGAAGTCTTTGAAAACTTCGTGGTGCGAAACTTTTTATGAAATATTGCAAACCAGTGCCAATACTTTTATAACTGTGTACCTATTATTCGAATCTCATATTGAAGAAATAAAAATTAAATCGACGGTTAAGAGGCTAATTGATATAAGAAACATTTGATGGAGAAAAATCGGTGATTCCGAATATGTATACTATAAATGATTATAAAAAAAAAATTGTTAAATTTTGGTTGCGAATACTTCTATTCAATATGCAGAAGCAACTAACATCGTCTAAAGCAACACAAATATCGACATAAAGAATATAAAATCTACAAGTTCCTTTGAGCTGGCCCACGTTGAAGATGAAATTATTTAATAATTCTTATAAATGAGCACCTTAAGGGGTTGGTTTGTAATTAATTATACACGAGATCCAAGCATTTCTACCGTTTAATGCACCAATATGTATTCATAGCTCAGCTTCATTAGCCAGTACGTCTCTGAGGTACGGTTTCAACGTACAACTGATATAAATTTTATAAAACTGCTGTCCAGAGATATGGACGAAACAAATTGTTTTGCCTTTTAATTTTTCCCTCTATTTACGTTACACGTTTTAAAAGAAAAAGTAAACCTAGTTTTTGAACAGCTAATTTTGTAAACTGTAAAAGGCAATTCACATTCAGAAGTTACGTCAGCTTAAGTCAATGAGAAGTTCTAGAAATTGCCAATACTTTGGAGTTATATGGACAAACCATTTGGCTTCATTCCACAAGCGTAACATAAAATATCCTTTCGAAACTAAAAACTTAGTTAAACCGCTTTATTTGACACCATAACAGCAAATATCATCACAAGCCAAGTTAAATGTAATACCCAGATTTGGTATAGAAATAAACATTGTGTATGGCTGTAAATAAATTTTACTTTCATATGGACGTTAGCGAACCATTCTATGTAATGACCAACTCGTTTCAACTGACCTTTTTTGCTATACGACTCACGATTACGTCCCATAAAAGGCTATGTCCAGATAACTTTATTCCACATAATGCGTCCCCATCCCTTTGAAAAGGAAAGTTGTATAACATTTTTTGAGATCGCTTCCCTTTAAGGCTCACCCAGTACTTTTTATTGCAGAAATGGATGCGAATAGGAATGTTCGTGGAGAATATCAAAGGGTTCGCCGACTTTGTGGTAGCATATTTTTTATTTAAAAGCCGGGAGACGCTGCGATAAATTGTTTAGATGTCTACTGTTTAATAGAATGAAATATGTTTATACCAATGAATGGGTATTAACTTTGTAAAAGGAACAATTTATTGATTGGAAGAAAGAAAAGAACGGTAGCTAAGTAGTTGTTTTGGTTAGAGGCCAAGCACCTTTCTTGTGGTATTCCAAGTGATTAACGGGCGTCGCCTCGGTGACCGAAGCCCAATAAAAACACGTCCGAAATTGCATCCCGCATGTAGAGTTCCAAGTTCAAATTAAACCCGTCGGCTAGCCGGTAGTCCTGCAGGGCGCGCGCGCTCGCCGCTCCTCGTAGCAGGCAGTGCGCCGGCGCCGATGTTTCTGATCGGACGATTGGATAGCGACGCAGACGCGTGCGCACTGCGAAAATACCGCAAATATATTTACCGTCGTGATTGTGAAAAGTGTACAGACATCTCTTTGTACGAGTGCCGTTTTAATCGATTTAAGAATTCGAGTGATTTAAACTTTGTGTGTGTTTTGTGTCAACTCCACAATTTTCGTGATTGTGTGCTGTTTCTGTGACTAGTTTAGAACTCAATTGCTTTATGTGTCTAGGTATACAGTCGCTATCTTGCTTAATTAAAGTTCATCGACCTTTTGAAAACAAGTAACAACTGTGCCACCATCATATTTCGTCAGACCAACTGTTTCAGTGTTACCGTCATAGGTACATTACTTGAATCACTTAAACATGGCTACAACAGAGCTATGTTGTCAAATTGAATGACCTAATCGACACCTACTGACTGATTATTATTAACACAAATCTTAATCACTCGTTTGGGAGGTATAAATTTGTCAGAGAATTATTGCCTCCTACTATTGAAGTGTTGGTATAAGAGCCGCAGATTTCTACTTACAACCATATCTCTGAGAATTACGAGATGCAACGGACGTATGTTTCCAGGAAGTCATTACCTTGATGTGACAATAACTTCATTTCATTAGAGAGCTCTTGTGCTTGTTGGAACTGACCCTCATAATAAACTATTAATGTTTCTTTATTGCCTGTCCCAGTTCTCCCTTCGACTTTTATATTTGTCTGATATGAAATATGGCCGCTAGCTGCTAGTTTGTAGTCGTTGCGTTGTTCTAGGTAATGTTATTGTTTAGACTCGCCGGCTTACAGGGAACTGATTACAGTCACTGCCGTCAGCATTTGAATCATATGATATCGGCCTTTGCAGTTGCTTAATACCTATGATACATTAATGATAACACGTGTATTAGATCATGGAAGAGTCAATACAATACATTTACAAAATTCGTATAATATTATTGGTATCATGCACTTTTTGATAATGGCTTTGCTTAAGCGACTATTGGAATAAATACCATCGTCAATTTCCTTGTAAACTAGACCTTCATTTTCCAATTAAAGTTTGCTATAAATTCTGCTATCAATGAAGTTAATTTACTATTTAAACTGATTGTTACAAGGATTTACACAATTGGATTCCGATCCCATATTATGTCGGCTAAATGTGACGCAATTATAAACTTTGAAACGTCTTCTAGATAATCCTTATTTTTTTTAAACTGCCTTTCATTGTTATTGGTATAACTATGAAACCATTATGATGATTACATCATAATGGTTTCATAGTATGTTTTTGCAGATTATATTGTGTTATAACTATCACTCTGCAATTATTTATGGCTGTAAAATTTTATAGTACTACAGTTTTTGCAATGTACAGAACAATAGCACGTTTATGAGCATGTCTTTCTTTCTCGTCTTTTTTCGATTCGATAGAAAAACTGACTTCTTTAACATCATCATAAAGTTGAAATTAATTTACCAGAGGTCAAAATTATGAATGTTTAGTAGTAGTTAGCTGAGCTCAAATACAAAATTACACCGCTTAGTTTAGTCATAACAGGCTTCACCAATTTGTCAACGGATCACGGATATTCGTACAATCTTCGAAGCGTTTCCGCACTCCAAAATAGAATGCAAGTGCAGAATTCCTGTGAGTCTGCGTACATGAATGTCAGTATCAAATGCGACACTCGACAATTACGAAGTTATTGCTATCCAGTTGCTGTGGCCATATATGGTCTAGTCGGCATCAAGTAGTACCCTCGAACTTGAGGCCTACTCATACGCACTCCAATTACGGTCCGACAATTCGATAGTTAAGGAATTCAGACAGTTCAATGGAATCTGCTGGCGTCAAGTGTATCTCATTTTGTGTGTGGGCGGTGAAATATGGGAAGCGGTGATTTCATTAAAAGCGAATGTATCATTATTCAAACATCACTTACTTTAGGTTTAAAAATGAAAATATTGTATACTCAAATATATCAAAGTAAAGTATAGTATACATTGATTACTTAACCTACATATTGGATAGGATGCTTTTTTTGTTTTAGATTACCTAGTGTTTATTGATGAATGTCTATATTTCCTTTACGAACAATACCTAACCTATTTTCTATAATGAAAACAACTAAGATCAAACTTTATCTATTACTTAATCTATAAATAAACTTTATCTACATTTAGCCCTTAATTGACCTTTATACGTCTACCAAACGTCCTTATACGTTTAAGAACAAAACATCAACAGAAAAGGTCCGAAGAGATAACAGTTCGGATAACTGATAAGTTTCTTTACACGCCATATTATAACCAGGCAGACCATTGCAATTATCTTTGGCAGATCTTATAGATAAGATGGGGCCCACAACGAACCATGGTACTAACGCACCATGAAAGATATTTATGACAGTCATTACCTATGTGAAATGCAGTTTCTAAGATAGAAGTTAGACGTAAATTTAATTAACCGTATCGTAGAGGTCATAGTCAAGTTGTTGATGATAATGTACTTAAGTAATGTTATCGTTGTTTTTATTATGATCGTTTAGCTTGTTGATATCGTTGGTGCAAAGTTTAGGGAGAATTGCGAATGGGAAGATAGTTGGGTGATATTATGATAGGATGCTGATGATCTTTCTGTTTCCTTATGGGAATTTGAACATTGTGAGCTTAACGTATGATCTTAATTCGATTGATTTATTTACATATGATGCTGAGAATTTTAATTTGACCTGATTTTTCAATTCGTATTCTGGACCGACTGTTGCATTTCTACTTTCTAATCAAGGTTTTTTCTGAGATCATCAATGTATAAACAGATAAATACCAATTTCTCACGACTGAAGAACAAGTAAACCACCCAAATTGCAGTGCAATAAATCGTAACTCAACAAGCAAACCGTCTGTACAATCTAAATTATACTTCTACCAACAATCTCTGTTCCAATCAACTGAACAAATGTTTTGTATAAACACATTCGTTGATAACTAATCCTTGATCCAAATACGTTCTAACATATAGTAAACATTATTCCTATATTGCTAAACATGTGATGGAACGTTTATTTGTGGAGTTTGAAATACTGGTTCAACGACACAAGCCATTTTGTTTTGTGTAATTGCCGCATCCCTTTATACAATTGTCGGCAGTCTTAGTACTGTCGTGTTGGTCTTGTCTTGCGTTTACGTTGCATCCTGGAAACTTAGTAATTGTTATTAGGTGTTATTTATACTGCGTTGTGGTTTGTATTTGTTGGGTGGTTGGATAATTGCTTGTGTATTAAATGTTAAAATAATTATTAATATGATAACAGTGACCTTTAGTAGGTACAACTGGAACTTGCAATGAGTTGAAGGATCTACATTTATTTTAATGATACTTAATTTGCATACAAAAACAAACAGTGTAGTAGATTATATAAAATTATTCCTTTTTAAAAGCAATCTAACCCATACAGCGTAGCATAGTTAACTACTCAGCCGCTGGATTAACCTTACCTTATTTCCTTATTAATTGTCAGCTTATTATGTCAAAGATTTGTTACGCCATTCAATTTGAGCTTACCACTTTCTTGGACATTCTGAACGAAATTGTTCAGAAGACAAAGAAATTAAAAAAACAGTCTATTGGAGTTTTTCTTCTTGTTGCCGCGTTCTTATCAAAAATAAGTATGGAAAGAGAATAAGGCTTTTTATACTCATTGTTGATATAGACAACTTACACACGAAAGGCTATGAATATTCATAACATTTTTATGGTTTCCTCATTTGCCCAATTATCAGTCGCCGTTGAGTACTTATTTCAATGCATATTTATGCAAAATGGACTCGTTTAATTTTACCGATATTGATCTTATGTAGGCTTGAGTAAACAATTTAGGTAGGCCCTTATCGAGTAGAAGATTTATAAATAAGAATTAAATTTTCGTAGCAGACAATTTTATTATCTCGTCCATACAATTTATTTTGCAGAAGAATATTAAGTCGAAATCGACAGTATCTCATGACTTTGTTTACGTGTCTGACTGTACTAGAATTATATTTGCCACTATTCGTCGAGTAGTCCATCAAAAATTATACACTAAGCTAATAAACACAAGTAATAATGCAATTACTTTAATACTCCCGGCAATTCCAGCTTATGACGGAGATATAAACTGAAGTAATAACCTACTGCAGGTAGTCTGTAGAGGATGATGACTAACGCCGGTGAGCATTCAAGTTCCTTACATAATGTCCATGGAATCTTTACGAGCTTTAGCTATATTTAAAAATGTATAGCATCATTAAGAAGATATTATATGATTCCTATCTAGATGCTATTTTGTTGAATTATTTAGGTATAAATTTATAAGTAATTGCTAATGTTAGTTCTGTTAGTCCTTCGCAATTCAACGGCTTAATTTCAATATTTATTCAGTTTCCTTTGAAACTCGTTCTTATTACTGACTTTTACGCGTGGGTGTCACGCATAATTCACAATATCCCGTTGTTTGGTCGGAGGGATAATAACGTGTGATGGTTGGTGGTCAGTACACCGTGACGGTGCGGATGTCGGCGCAGTCAGTTCACTTGTTGCTTTCCGATGTTACACAAATTATAGAGAAATTACTTTGAAATTGCGGAATTTCAAAGCACGTTTCTATTAAGGAACATAGCGAGATGTAGGTAACCTGAGAACGTGAAGTTAATTGGCAAATGAAATTTCTAGCACGCTGGAATGAAGTCTGTTTAATGTGTCGAAACGAATAAGCACAGTGTCTCAGTGATAAGTGAATATAAAAGGAAAGTGACACGCGATGTTAATTACGAAGTACACGGCGATCCTGCTGGAGAGCGCGAGGAGCACGGAGGCGAGGAACATGGCGGTGTCCCGGTCAGACGCCTGGTCTTCGTCACTCGACAGCTCGACCGGTGGACGCCGACCTGTGAGGCGACGGCATTTTGTATACAGGTTCGTAATACACTGCTATTCAGACGATGAGAGAATAAAACAGTTTTATCGTCTAAAGTGTTAAATTTTACGCACAGTACTAAACGAAACTGGTTTTAAATGGTGACAAAAACCTAAATGCAGTCTGCAGACGCTTTTGATCTAAATATTTTTACACACAGTATACACTGCACTTTGTTGAAGCTTTTGATCTCATTATGCAAAACTGCTAACGCAAAACAAACTGTACGGAACTCATAAAAACAAATGACAAAGTTCAAGGTCATACAACAATAACACCTTTGTTTTAGACATCGACGTGTGGTACACGTCATGTATTTTTATTGTAGCCAGCACAAGCCAGACAAAATCAAGTTTGCACAAAACGACAACCAATCACAAAGGGCATTAGGTATTCATCGTATGCATCAGTGCAGCGGCATTAAAGGTAGTAAATAGAGACAGGACACATTACGAGAATTGAATTTTTATTAGGCTCAATTGCACTCTCTGTTGTTGCCAGCGAGACGATGCGACGCTTACGATAAACTATTTAACGCTACCACAGAGGCATAACGATATGCAGTCGGCGGGGTTTTGCATTACAGAAGCTGTGTTTTTTGGGATTTCATGAAATATTTAAAGAATTTTCGCTGTTTTCGGCGATTTTGTGTAAATTCGTTTATATTGTGTTGCATTTTTCAACCATCGAATAGCGAGGGAATTTGCAATAGTATTCTATTTTCACTCATCCCTTACGTAATAAGATTTGTTTGTCGGGATTAGAAAACCTACTTTCATATTCAGAAGTGTCCCGATCTCCAAAACATTTATTCGACTACTGCAAAAATAACCATTCAATTTTGTGGAATAGCTTCTTGTACTCTTTCAGATTATTTATTTTTGCGACGATTTTCACAATTTCTTTAGAGATACATGTTAGATGTATATGGTCACTTTTTTCTAGCTAATAAATTCAATGATAAAGAATTACGAACAAACAATTCTTAAAGTGTATTGAAAGTAAAGAAAAGAATAAAGGGCTGACCATGTTCTACAAATGATAAATTGGTAACATCCGCGATCGTTCACTATGACCCATTAGTTTAAATTTACTTGGACATCATTGACAGCTTGGGTTATTGGCAATTATGTCTTCGGTACGAGAGCCTATCGGCCGTCTTCTTATTGGTAACTATATGACAGGGACTTATTTGTTTCTAGTGAGTTTATTGAATTGTATATTTTTTCATTGTGGTGTTTTTTTTTATAATTGTATGGTCTTTTTCACCATTTTGTAAACCTAAAGGCTCTGAGACAACATTTTCACTTTAAAATTATTGATATTTCTTGTGCTTAGAGCTAGCAGTATTATTCTCCATGATAAATAAATCGATTCTGGTGTTATGTGATTGATTTACAGAACTATGAACATGACTGACAAACACATTACACTAACTTTTTAGAGCTCTTATAATAAGTAGTTCTACTAGCCCCTTCGGCGAAATAGCAATTATGTTGAGTCCGTAGCAATTTCTAAATCTGCAAGAGCGCATGTTCATGTAGCTTCACAACAAGATTGACCTTAATAAGACTATTGACAAAATGTTTGAAGCGGCGCGGCGCTTTATTGGGCAAGCCCTCGTAAAATAAGACTTGTATAACCTCAACGTTTATGCGTTTTGATTGATTGATGCCTACATACGTACCTATTTTGAATATTGAGAGATTTTGAATTTTCATTTTAAATTGGGAGAGGAATGACAATACATAAATCTTTTAGTTCCTTATCATCAACATCGTATCATCAGTTCTTTCTACTAGAGTTTCATCATGTTTCCTTAGGCCTTTTTTTAAGGGGAAAAATCATCCAACAACTTCTCCCGCCGTGGGCGAGGCGAGAGGGAGTGTCAGACTTGTATTGACTAAACACCACCCCGTTTCTACTCCGGCTTTTCGAGCCGGAACCCCGATAAACCTGCTAGTTAGTCCGCAGTTCCGGATTCCTTAGGCCTGGGCTTCAATTATGATCACAGCAAACTCCATGTTATTAGATGCTAAATGGTTCGGAATAAACCAATCGATTTTTCTGTTGGACTTGTTTTTTTACAGCATCGCTTATGTCTACATCTACATGCTATAGGTCCTAGTATTAGTCGTATTATTCAATATTTCTAAACAAGTATCGTGATTGCGTGATTGATTCTTATCTCGATACGGTCAGTTGGCTGAGTACGTTTTTGTTACTCAAGTGATTGAGAGTAAAATATATCTTTCATACACATGTCTCTCGTCATGTAGTGCATAACTGCATAACTTGAGATCCGGTTGCCTTGAAAGGTGTAATTTGAATATTGGTTTTAGGTGTAAAACAATATTTGTTATTTACGCCCATGGATACCCGAAACACCGGAGGTGTTACAAGTGCGTTGCCGGCCTTTTGGTGGTTAGGAATTTAAGGGTTGTTGGGGAAATCGGCGATTGGGAAGGGGGATAATTGGGCCTCCACAAACTCCACGTAACATGACTCCTGCAACGAACAGACGTTTTTCTGTGAGGCTGTGGTATCACTCTGGTAGAGCGGCTCCATTCGTACCGAAACATGGCTCTCCTACACTGTGATGAAATGTTTTAATAATATTGTATGGAAGAAAAGGTAGGTACAACCCGTACAATTTCAAAGCGAGTCAGTAGAACTCCACATTACTTCTTACCCGACAAATACTACATTAAATCATATACTACATTTCATTTTTTCTTTCATAGATCTAGTACGTAATTCTCGATAAGTACAGGTCTTGTTACCTTGCCAGGGGTGTCGTGATTGCTGGCCAGTAAATGATAGGGGGGATCTCTTATTGCATGTTGCATCCTTTAATTGCAGGACGTGGTGTTCAATCTATGGAACGTAATTCTTATTTAATTTTTTGCTTCGAGAATATTTTTGCGGTTATTATTGCATGTGCTGGTTTTTTATGAGTTGCATAATATGAAACAAAATAAAAATATTTTAATGTAGTAGTTAACTTATATAAGGCGGACATAATATATCGACTCAATTGGCGATATATTTAAGAAGGGCAAAATTAAATGTACCCTTACCCGACGAGCTTGCGTGAAAGGGCTGATGACTGTTGATGAAGCGAAAGAGGTATGAAGATTCGTAGCAATTGGCGTTCCATTGTCTTTGCTACCCCAATGGGAGATTGGCGTTATGTTATATGTAGATATGTATGAATCTTGTGTGTAAAACCTTAACTTCTACGTACAATGCTAATTTTGTAAAATACTTAGTGCATAAATTTTAGGTAGGTACATTAATAATACAGCTGGTACCTGATCATACTGTAAAGGATAATGCATAAAATATTATCAATAAATTCATTGAACTTGCCCATAATTGTGATTAATATCTTCAAGGGAACATTGTTTCGTAATCTTATCTATAATCGCGAAACACAATGTAATATAAGACCATGAGATAATGCAACGGACAATGCACTCTTGCATAATGTGGTCCGCCTACATTTGGCAAATTGTTTGAATATTTTCTTCCGCAAAGAATTTGTTGAAGTTGTTGCTACTGTATTGTTTTAGGTCGTTGAACTTTGCGGGGCAATTAGTGTGAGCTTTGCGCGTATGATGAGAGCCTGGTATAAATTTATTAATTCTGTGTTTTGTTTGAAAAAATATATGTTGTGTTTCGACTTATATTTATCGTAGTTAGTAGGTTAAGAGAGGTCCTAGACGTTTCATGTAATAGATATTTTCAGGTACTGAGCGAAAATCGAAATGTTCAATAATATAATATTATACATCGGCTCGACCTCGAGTCCAAATAATTGGCATTTCAATCCACGTACTGTACAAAATACTGTTAAATTCCTCTGTGTGCCATTGTATTGACAAAACTGTAATGTTTCAGTTAAATTATTTTACTAGGAAATCAATAGTTAGTACTTTTACACTAACACATATTTATGAATCATTCTCTATTATTACCAGCAAACTGACTAAATGATACCGTTTTATGTACAAACATTGCTTGCACTGATTCATACATAAGTAGGTGATTTAATGAATGGTAAGTACCTACGACTACAAGAAGTACAAAGGCTTAAGATTTATTTGGAATTCTTTGATAAATCTGAAAAAAATCAAGAGACGCTTTGCTGTGCTACATACGATGGGCTCGGCTGTCGTGTAGAAGAAGACTTTATTTTTTACAGTTTGTATTATTGTAGCGGTATTCTTAGTATGAAATGAATACGTATACATGTACTTACTAAGAGTGGCACATTAAAAAAATATATAAACCAATAACCGAGTTTTCCAACCCATCCATTAAAAGATAAACCATTGTATGTTTCTATAGTATACTTAAGTAATTCTGATTTAAGTGCATTGACATTGATCGTTATTTTTAGTAAATCCGCGGTGCATTCGTCGCATATGGAACGCATAGCGAGTTCCTTGCGAGTGATGTAATAATTTTGCATACAACTGCATCTGTAAGTGCATTATGTAAATTTTCACCTACTTACACGTATATTTAGAGTTTAATATTAACTGTATGGAGTTATGAGGTTTGTGGTGAATGTAATGTATTGTGAGCTTTTGACCTGCGTGTTCAGATTTGAATAATAATAATAACGTTTGAGATAAAATAATGTTTTTGTGATAAAATAATGTTGATGTGCACGAGATATTTATTAAACATCAATCCAATCCAGAGCTGCGGACTGCGGGTTACCGGGGTTCCAGCTCGAAATGTAGGAGCAGTAATAGGATGATTTTTAGTCAGTAAGAGTCTGAATCCCCCTCTCGCCTCGCCCAAGGCGAGAGAAGTCATTGGATAATTCTTCCCCTCAAAAAAATATTGAATTAAATAGCTAAAGCTTGCAGTTGTAGACCTCCACAATTTTCTAACAAAAAATATTCCCTTATTTTTTTACAATATATATCTATATCTATTCATTTATACCTGACGGCGCTCTCCTATGTGACATGCAAACTCCAGCCGTTTTAAATTATGCAAATATTATTCATTGACGGCAAAATGATTCGAGTCTCCATCAGAAAATCTATCAACCAAGCAGTTTTACTGCAATCTAAGGAAAAACGTTTGAAGGGGTACTCACCTGTCTTAGATAGGAGCTATTTCGCAAATTGTGAAATAAGTACCCTTCTTTGAAATTTTCGATCAAAACTTTCATAACGAATTTACGTGAAGATGGTTATCGTTTTTTTTTTCAATTTTACTAATAGTTTATTATACATATTATAATGTAACCGAGAAGACAAATTTTTTTGTTTCGATATACATACATAGATTTTTTTAGTTGGCAAACGAGCTTATATGTGACCTGATGGTATGCGAATAGTGCCGCCCATAGAGATTGATAGTTCTCGATAATTTTATATCTAAGAAAAGAAGCTTAAACATAGAAAAATGTGCGTCAATACATATTGTACCTATATACATATAACAATTGAGAACCTGTAATACAATTTTTAGCTCGGGGTCATTAGATTTCTAACATAACTGGGCTACCGTTTCTTCATAAAATCTTCTTAGTATTCACGACTAGACGAGTCTAGCAACTGAATAGAAACCCATTTGAAACCAGTATCATAGCTTCTTTGATTACTCGGAACAGTTATCTATAAAGAAATAATGAGAGCCCTGAAACGTTGGTTGCAGATAAAGGGAAGTATAAGATGCGAGCGAAGTACAACTTATATGGAAGTGAGGTAATAACTCACTACTTGATGTGCTACAGAAAGTTTTAAGTACACGCCTATAGAAAATGGTTTACGATTTTCATCAGATATTATAATATATGTTGGAGTTAAAGGTTTGTCGAAATGAATAGACTATTCTGTATCGTGAATAAATATCCTATTTGAAGCTTCGTAGCTATAAATGAGAATGAAGTGTGGAAAGGCTTAGTTTGAAGAGGTGTAAATATTTTTTTGATTAATGTCTCTGTGTCTAGATATTTTAGGGATAAGTATTATTTACTTAGCTATTGACTTTATTATTTCCTCAAAACCAATTCATTTTGAAATATTCTATTGTTGTTGTAACTGGTGGCTATCTGCATTTTCACCTGCGTTTGTCCCCAGTTACTATAAGTCGATATAGCGTGCATTTCTACATTATCAAGATATACATACAGGGGAAAAAAAGGTTTGAATGACGATACATTCAAACCATTCAATCAATCGATCTTAGACATCTAACTGTAATCCCATTACCTCCACCCACAATTCTAATTATCAAACCAACTATCAATTTAAAAGAAAATAGTTTTCCGTCTAAGGTTGATTGGTTGTCAAGTTCCAGTCGAAATGCTTTACCATTAAACACGAGATGAGGTCCATTGAAATAGACTGGCGTAAGTAAATTGCCCAGCACTCCATTAAAAGTTTCCCGAGTACCGAAACGGTTTTGCAGGAGTTCGTTTCGTCGCAACATTAAATATGTGCTGAGAAGGCCGAGCCCGACTCAAGTAAATTATATCTGAGCCTCAGATCGTATTTCTTTTCTTTTTGTCGTAAGATACGGTTTTTAGTTTAGAGTTTTTATTTTTTTGGAATTTATTTTTGTTAATGGTTTCGGTGTTTCCTTTTATCTTGCGTACCAGTAGGTATAATGGTTGTCAACTTTTTAATATTTAGTATCTTGGTCCAGTCTCTGCAAGAGAGTTTTTTGTATCGTCCAGCTTGAATACAATATAATTATAGAGTATTATTGATGTAAAACCCATGGTCATTGAAGTAATACGCAGAATAAGGAAACGTATGTACCTAAAAGTACCCAAAAATATCATATAAAATATGATATAATGATATTCATCATCAATCATATTTAATAATATTTTTTATGACTCTATATATTTAATGACATTTAATTAAATATGATATTATGAGTATTATTAATCAAACAAACAAACCCACAACCACACATCTCAACTCATATTTACTAACATACAACACAAGACGCCATAATTTGTAAGACGCAGGATCCCGGAAACCGGAATAAGGCAAAACTTCGACTGCACGTCCCGTAATAATCCCACGGAATCGCCAAACTTGCGGTAAGCGCATGAGTCACGCCATTGCAGTTATGAGCTAACTTTCTTTAATAACTCGCATAAAAATTAAGACTTGGATCTGACATTGAGTTTATGATCTGGAATTGGCGTATGAGATTAAAAATGGATGAGTGGTGAAAGAAAATTGTGTACAATTTTATGTGTAGTACGTTTTTACAAGGGATTATTCCTTACACTAATATAAGTTGCGTATTAATTTATATAAGCTTAATAGCAGCTATTTGAGATGGTAGTCAGTATTTGGTATAGTTAGAATTTGCTCTTAATAATACCTGATTTACTTAATTAATTATCTATATTACTTAAATATACTAAAACGAGGATGCTTTCAAAGTTTAGATTGTAATTAAATATGGGTCTAGCTAATGCATGCATTTGCCGATTTATCCGTGAGATAATCGCATAATAATTTCCGTTCTCATTTATTTCACGCCTACTTTATATGAGATTAATAATCTTATGCAAAAGACTGGGCAGTGAGCAATGATGGTTCTAAAGTGATGTTTATGTATCTTATTGTAATGCGTAACCATGAAACAGTGCACTTAATGCTAACAGTTTAATTGTGGGAGAGCCATGCTTCGGCACGAATGGGCTGGCGCGACCGGAGTGATACCACGGCCTCACAGAAAAACGCTTGCGTTGTGTGTGTGAGGTAACCGGAGGCTCTATTACTCCCCCTTCCCAATCTCCGATTTCCCAACAACCCTTAAATTCCCAACCCCAAAAGGCCGGCAACACACTTGCAACGCCTCTGGTGTTTCGGATATCCGTGGGCGCAATTGCTTACCATTAAGGCATAAGTATGCTCGTTTACCATAAAAAAGTCACATATTTTCTGAACATTTAATAATTCAGCAATATATGTATGTATTTTGTCTTTCAAATCATAAAGCAACTTCCTGTATAGAATGCTTTGTTACCTACCAATAAGCTACAATTTCCTTCAAATCTTACGACGACATTTATTGCAATTGATGCTATCGTCTAGCCGAAGCCGGGACCATCGGCCGTCGACTTACGATCTTTAAATCTAATATGTCATTGCTCAGGGATGGCGAACCTTTAAATACAAATGGACTAATATTGAAAAAAAAAACTAATTTAGTTTAGAATATAAATATTTTGACTCTTAAGTTAATATAGTAGCAATAAAGTAGCTGGACGCATGTCCGGATGGTAAGTTGGAAGGGAGCCTAACAGCCAAAATTAATCCGAAATCCGTGAATTAGGATTAATTGTTGACATCACTTGTGTCGAGTTGAATCGAATCGAATTCAGAGATTTCTCAACTACTCTGCAACACTGAGAATAACACAAATGCGTTGCTAACCGTCAATTTAATGATTAGTGACGCACTAATAGTTTGTCATCCCCGTCATAGCTTTTTTTTTGAGGGAGGCAAATCAACCAATTCTTTCTCGCCTTGAGCGAGGCGAGAGAGAGTATCAGACTCTTACTGACTAAAAACCACCCCGTTCCTACTCATGTTTTTCGAGCCGGAGCCCCGGCAAACCCGCTAGGTAGGATCAGGCATCAACCCTACTAGGCCCCATCTGTGGGTCCCTGTCATGGCTAGACCTTTCAAGCCCTTCAATAAGTATCGTCAGTCAAAGTTTTATAGGAAAATGGTAATATCTAGCTTTTGTTTAATAAATACGACTCGAGACTGTTGTATCATAATTGTTGCTAAATTAACTACTTCTACTATGTAGCTAGCTTTGTATGTGGTTGTAAAATTCCTAATGTAGCGTGCATCAGCATCGCTTTTGTGATATATGAGGCTTGCCATGGTGTTATGATATTATTTATTCAATGGTCTTAACGGTGTTCATTCGGTTCAAAATATGTGAGATTATTTTTTAGCAATTCTTGTTCAAACTAGTACTTTAGATTTTAAATATATTTGAACTACAAAAATAACTTGGTTAGTTTTATTTTTTAACAAACCACCATTAATTTTAAAAATAACACTATAAGTACGCATTGTCTAAGTTGTATAATAAACGTAGATCTATAAGTCCTTTAACTTCGCGATCCCACATAGTTTTTGTTTTATCGTCTGTCTAGTCTAGCAATATTGTAGATTAAAATTCCAAAGTACAATTTTCTTATTAAATATCTTCTCGTAAAATAATATCAGAATATAACAGACGCATCAGTTGAAGCCATATTACCTATCTATACACAGGGTGATAAATGTTGCACAGTACTTTACCGACGGCTATTTTCAAATGTTTGACAGTTAGTACCCACTTTAAAGGTGCATACCTGAAAAATACGCGTTAAAACAAATAAAAGAGATGACTAACTAAAAGTCACGATTTTACTCGCGTAAATTAAAGGAGAAAAACAGCCTTCAGTAGGCTGCGCGACAATGCTCATGATGACTCGAAACTAGTAGAGATTTTTCTCTATTAATTTACGTGAGTATTCCGTGACTTTTAGTTAATTGAGTATGTCTCATGATAGTTATTAAAAAGAGATGACTATTAAAAACAAAAAAAAAATCACAACGAAGATGAAAAAGAAGTTCACAAAAGAAAAAAGTAAACTAAAACACAACACTATAATAAAATTTTTGATCGGAATATCTATCGAACTAAATATAGCTTTTCAATACATCCCTCAGATATGGAACATCCTATACAGTTACCCGAGAACGCGAACAATTTCTATACATACTAGCACATAGTTTTCCCTAGCAATTCAGTGGTGACTATCAACCTAAGTACCTATATGACGTAGGTATGTACGTTTGTATATGAGGTCGTGTATGTCTAAGGCTGGTATGCAGTAACTGAGCTGGAATTTATATTGAGAGGGTAGCAAATAGGCTTTGGTTGTAATTTATGTTATCTACTCTGTGTTCTGAAACTAGGAGATATAGGTATTAAGTATGGATAGTATGGATAATATTGTTTGGGAAATTCAAAATGAGCTATTTGTACATTTATGTTTGTACATGTCCATAGTGTTTTGTTGTGATCTACATCATATCATCAACATCATGATGTTGGCTGTTCATGATGTTGTCTGTCAAAGAAATTGTTCGTCTGCCATTTACAGTTTGAAAACTATAGCTTAGTAAAGGGTGTCCCAAAATTAACGCAAGATTTGAATTAAATAGAAAACGCCGTTTTTAGTCTTTTGATAGTTATATTTTTATTGATACGTAAAGTACATAGGATAGGGTTATGTATGGAATAACACATCGGACAAATGGCCTTACGGCTTTGCATGCACATGCGCACTCTTTTGTTGAAAATTTCATGACCATTCTGCATAAATGTGGCTGAATTTCGTTGATGCAGCGTTGAATCTCCTCCTTTAATGCACTTGCTGGCTGTGGGCTTGTTGATATAGACTTGTGATTTCAAATAACCCCATAAAAAGAAGTCTAATGGTGTTAAATCACACGATCTAGGAGGCCAATTTTGATCACCGAAACGAGAGAGTACACGACCTGGAAATGTCTTTGAAATATTCTTTAATAATGAAGACACGTTGTTCTATCGTGTAACGCTCCATTTTTAATAACCCTATAATGTTAGCTGTCAAATTGCTTTTTTTTCAGGGTTGCCAACACTTCACTGCACAAATGGCAGCAAATTCAAATCTTGCGTTAATTTTGGGACACCCGATATAAGACCTAGCACACATGTGATAGGACTGCATAGGATTGCGCAAAACCTTTTCTCATCTTTAGTGGACAGATTTTGCGCAATCTTATTAGTTAATATTTCTCCGTTTTTCCGCTCACACAGTACACAGGCAGTCTAAAGCTCCGATCAAGATCTCTCAAACCCTAATACACTGATACAATTTATTACCAGCAATTAATCAAATTATACGAACTTATAAACACCAAATCCGTTAACACTAGATTGTCAAAATAATGAATTACATCTCAATTTATTCCTAAGATTTGCTTCATTGACGTTACAATTAAAATTCTAAATTAATTTCTATACTAATGAATACATAGATAGTGGTGATATTGCAATCACAATCATAATACAACTGTTATATTGTTTAGGTACTGATTGAATATTTAAGCGTCTACGGCTGCAGGACGTGGCGTAAGCCTCGCCCACAGTTTCTGGGTGAGATTGTTAAGTGGTACTTAGTTATTGACGTATTATAAAGTACCATGTACATAAATGTACGATTTGCACAAAATAAGATAGAAGTTAAAGTGTTTACAAATAATGTAATAAGATTACTTTAGGACTTCGCTAAGGGACTGATTAAGAGATATTTTATTGATTTTGATTGTTTATGTTTCAAAAGTACCGTTGATTGTTTGTGATTGATTTGTTTATTCATCTGTCAAGATGATCGCTTCACCTGCGTTGCCGTGGGATAACAAGCTTATATCCTATCACCCAAGTCAGCTCATACTCTACCTGTATACCAAATTTCATCAAAATCCGTTCAGTAGTTTCAGCGTGTTTGACGAACAAACATCCAAAGTTTGTTTAACTTTCACATTTATAATATTAATGTGATAGTGTGATGAAAATTATTCATGAAACTCGTGCATTTTAGTCTCTTTATCTAACGATTACGGCTCAAACTTACAATTATTCTACAACACTAGAAACAACATTAACTTTCCTCATTTCCATTCCTTTTTAAACAAATAGGTTAGCGAATTAATTCCTTTTTATACGGAAGGTAAGTAAATTCTCTGTAGTAACTTATTAAGTAAGTATACCGCAACAACCAAGTAAATTAAGAGTTGCCAAGCGAAATCTCTTTGAAAAACGGACTTTAATTATGTTAAGGAAAATTGTAAGTGCTTTTTTGTCTTTTTAGTTTTCCTTGAATTCAAGTAACTGCTTGTAAAGGGACTGCCTGGCTAGGTTGAGTATTTGCAAGTGAGAGTACCTAGCAAGGAGTTTCATGGTTGATTTCTAGATGGTGTAAAATATTAGTGAGGTTTTTTACAAAATATCTCAGTAACTGCACTTAGTCTGAAATTGCGTTCGGTGTAAGACTATACTTTAGTTTTGAAATTCATAACGTTACTGACGAAAGGAGGTTTTTTGGTGCCTTTTCTGCAAGATATTTAATTCTAGCTATCAAACATTATCTTGCGTTTCCTAACCACTTTAGGAAGCAATGAATCTACCTATAAAATGATGAATCTTCAAACCTGTGTAGCTTCTACATCTTGGATCTTACAACGTGATGATGTTCCATTAAGTCATTTAAAATGACCTTGATAGAGCAACTCATTCAGACTTGCAACTACTCGACGATATTCAAAGATGTCATCCAAAAAAGTACAACATAACTTAAGGGCTATACAAGCATTATTGACCCATCTCAGGAAATTTGAATAATTTAATCAAATATGTAGGGCCCTTGAGTAGCTATCCCAAATTTAGTTTGTAACATATTCAGAGAATAGCTTTAGTCTGACAAACGAGAGGGTTCAAGTAAATAGTTTAATGGAGAGGTCTTGGTCCTCAGTCCAGACATGTTTAGGGTCTTGTCTGACAATTTGCACACCTGTCTCAAGTTAGTCACGGTGTTAATTGTCTTAATAATGGCGGCGTTGGACCGGTGCGAGCTGGGACCATGTGTAGGACACTTGAGGCAAATTTTGCTTGAGGTAAGATGTGGGATGTTTTGTACATGTCGTTTGTTAGTGTTTGTGCAGGTGAATCTAGGTTTGGTCAATTAAGTTATTAGTTGTTTTTTTTTTACTTTTGGATGTATTGTGAAAAAGTTTATCTGCGGAATTTGATGATAAATATGAAGTTTCTAGCCTTTTTTTCAATGAAATAAGTGTTATTATGATTGGTTAATTAAAAAAAACACAATTTATTAATTGTTCGTTTATTATGTCTACGCTTATAAAAGGTTGCATTTAATATTATTATATTAATATCCCATCCAAAATACCTCCATCTAATTTGAATTAATTTACTAGATACGTTCTATCATTAAAATTGAACATAATCTACCTTTTATTGGTAGAAACTATCTATGATAATGTTACCACTCTTCTATACAGGCACCCTATAAGAAATGACACAATATCGCCAATAAAATAAGATCTAAAAAGGCTCAGAACTCAATAATAGACACTCAACTATACTGTACTCTCTATAATTAAACTGCGAAACTTAGCGCAATAAAGTTTAACTTACGAAATAGCAATACGAAAGATAATAAAAGCCTTATTACTTGGGGCGTGTTTCGACTACCAGCCAGACTACTACAGAATAGCACTATTCTGAAAATTGTAGGTAAATAATTTCATCTCGTAAGTCAAGTTAGACTTCAAAATACTCACCTGGTCTAATTATTGTTTTCACTTCTGTCATTACCTGGTGGTGCTCGTGGCGAAATCACTTACATATTTTCATATTACGAGACTTCAAATGCTGGCTCATTGGTCTAGCAGTTGCAAGTGCAACTGCTGGGCCAGGGGTTTGTTGTTCGATTCCCGGTTTGGACAAAGTAACACTGGGATATTTACGCACGGAGTCTGGCATTGCGCCCCGTAAATGGCAATAGGCTTATCTCCTATGACATGAGACTTTATACCTATAAATACAAATAATGAAAAGTGGGTGTACAACTGTACATTGTACAACATAATGGCCCTTTGGGAATAAATGGCGTGATGATACGATATTATGAGACTTATATCTCATCGTGGATTCAAAAGTGGCATTGCAAATTCCAGAATAGTACGGCTGGTTACCGGTGCTAAGTTTAAGTAAGTTACTGCAGCAGTTAGTTGCAGTTGTAGTTGCATAAACGTATAAGAGTTTATCGAGTTTACGATTGCAGTTAATGCAATTTGCTCTTTGAGTATTTAAGTAATTGTTAAATGTTGGTGTTAAGTATATAAAATATGAACATTTCTTCAGTTTTTAAACCAGTCGTGACCAGCGAGAACGACTGATCAATACCTAACTGTGTGTTTGAATAGCTGACTATATTAATCTGCCAGTCATCAGCTAAAAAGTGAAGAAATTTTCATTAGAACCAAATTGCAACAGAACCTCAATCTCTTCTCCTAATTAAAAAAGCAACACAATCTCCATTCGACGCTGTTGTACTCATTCATTACATACCTACTTGACTTGGTATTGGTAAGGTCAAGTACCTTACCAATACCAATACTAAATAGTATGATGAAACGGATCATCTGATCTATCAAAATAATCAAAAGATCGATAACTGTAGAGTAGGTAGGTAGGTATGATATTCGATACCTGTCATATATATTGACGCTATTGTTATAAAACGCTATTCAAATATAACAATTGATGTTAACTTGAAATGTGTCTATTACATTATGTATTTTAGGTACGGTACCTATATTGATTGAGTTCATTTGCAATTTATATTCATGGCTCCTACTTGTGTTATTAAGAAATAGAAGATATAAGATATTAGACTGAAGTTGTGCCCAACAGAGTCCTGAACTGTTACCACCATTAAAGAAAACAAATAAAGATTTATAATTTGCATTTGAATTTTTTGCATTACTTGCTATAATGTGCACCTCTGCCTACCCTTTCGGGGATTAAAGGCGTGACGATATGTATGTATGTATGAATTTTTTGCCCGCAGCAATCTATCCGATATTAACGATTATCAAAATGAACACTGAACTACAGTGATTTTGGCGAAATAGGATAAATTAAGGGTGCTAAAGGAATTAATGACATGCTGACAATAGAGTAGCCCACTTAATACAGACGTAACCCCTTTCTAACTTAATTGATATAATTCATTCATTAGTAGTCCAACTACTACGATGTTGAGTAATAATTAATTATTAACATCATTTAAAATACTGACAATGGTGGTTTAGTAACCTTCTATCTACAATTTACAAAGCAATCATTTTCTTACTTGAATTCAACTAAACCATAACTGTAGACAATCTAGCAATCGGGTTAAGCTACTTCGTTCAGAATCAGCAATAAATATCTAAAGACAAACAATGCCTTAAACAAAGGAACAGCAAATATAATTGTACCTTACTCATATCTATTATATACAAAAACATGAAACCGAAGAGTTTGTTTGTTTGAATGCGTTAATTTCCGCAATTACTGGTCCGATTTGAATAAATCTTTTCATGCTTTTTTTTTTGTTTTTAAAATCATTGGGAAAAATCATTCAAAGACTTCTCCCGTCCTGGACTAGGCGATAAGAGAGGGAGTGTCAGACTCTTACTGACTTACAACCACTTCGTTTCTCCTTCTGTCTTGAGCCGGGAACCCGGTAACCTGTTACGTTGTCCACAGCTCCGGATAAATATTTTTATGTTGGATAGTCTTTTTATCAAGTTAGGCTATAGCCTAAATATAAATATTACAATAGAAGCTGAGCAGCAAGAGAAACCGCGCGAAATTAGCTAGTAAAGTAATATAAGAAGCAAACCAAACACAAGCCGCTCACCGAGTTATAGATGGCAGGAGTTTTGTCAAGGCCTCGCAATAACACGGGACAAGACACGAATTATTCAGCCTTATATCGGCCACTCTATCTTAATAGATATGTGTTGTAATACAAATGAAATCTCCGCACGAATTGGTGTACATCAATTGAGTTTATTGATGCTCTGAGGTAATACGTATCGTTATTTATTAGTTGATAAATGCTTTTGAGCTTGTGATTGAAACTAGGTTGTTAAAGGTGAATTTATTGCTTTTAATTTTAATTTGATTGGTTCTTAACAATATTTTATTGACTTATAGGTATTTAATAGTAGGAATATGTTAATATTAATAACGTAAGTTAAACATTAAATATTTTAAGTGTGTGAGAGCCATGCTTCGGCACGAATGGGCCAGCTCGATCGGAGTGATACCACGACCAACAACAACCGACGAAACAACGCTTCGTTGTCTTTCGTTGTGATAGTAAGGGCCCTTCAAAATCTTCCCAATCACCGATTCCCCAACAACATAACCCCTTAAATTCCTATAATTTGCATAAACTTTGAATCCTATGCTAGACTCAAGGAAACAATGAACTTAAGTATCATAAAGCAAAATCAGATTAAGATAATAGAAAAAGAAAATGCCAAAAGTAAATTCAATTTCTTGGCATAAATAGTGTTTACTGTTTAGCATTTATAGTCGTCTTCTGTCAGAACTACAAGTCTCTCCACGTGGCATTTAGTTAGGTACCATACATTGCATCTGTCTCCACGTCTAAAAGTACTCCTACTGCCATTAGCGACCACTTACGACTTGAACTTTCTTAATGAACATCGTGTCAAATAATTGAGTACACTTGACTTGAGCATATTTTGGAAAAGTTTTGGAACTTTACGTCGAAAGACTGTTCATGCATGCATTTCTTATAGTAACGCAATGTTTAATTTTTTATTGGCATTTATTCTATAAGCTCTATTTAATCGTTCGAAAATGATAGAAAGAGACGCTCTCTATTAAATCTAAAACTGCGATTCACTTGCCCAGTTTGAAGAATTTGGTAAACCCTTTTATGTAAAGATGGCCTATAGTAAAGAAGAAGTAAATTATGAATCTTTTTGCGCATTTCAGTCCATAAAACTGCTGTTCCAAATAAGTGGGATTCAATGCCAAATCAATCAGTTGATTTCAATGTAAGTCATCGTACGGTAATTTGGTGGACCATTTGAGTAATTATTCCTTTGTGACAAAATTTTGAAAGGCCAAAAGTCGAAAACGCACTTATTTTTCGAGTATTGTATGTTACCTAGAAAATCACGGTTAACTCACGTATATTAAGAAAGAGCACAGTAGGTTTACTGCCACACTCACAGTAGCAATGGTTTTCGATACAAAATCGATACTAAGGAATAGTTTAAAAATCATTAAATGTCTCTAAGTGCGGCAGTTAGTCCAGTAACGCCTTAGTCTGTTTCAGTAATAGAATAGTAATATTGCAATATTGTTACTACCAGTCATTAATTACTTCAGTATTTCATACTAGTAACAATCTAGTCCCACGAATTATATCCTTGGCATTTCTCATAGAGTACTAACGAAGAATTTAAGCCTTACGAACTGACACCTAATTTTGTATTGCGTAAGGTTGAATTTATAGTAACTACTTAGTTGAAATGTTAACTCGATAGTTGTCTATTTGCTTGAGCTTTATACCTATGTATTTCGATTTCTTCATTAGTTGAAGAGTTAATTATGACTTCGGTACCTACTTACATACATTTGATTCAATGGTGACTAACAAAAATGACATAGTAATTCTCTTTTCGGATTCCTTTTGATTAATTATTAAACAACTGTAACACGCTTTTTGTCAATGAATAAATAACAATTCATAAAAATCCACAAAACTTGTTTTGGATCTGGGTGTCATGTGTAGGTGTACTTGTATGTTTGTAAACGGACCCACGACACAGGAAAAAATCCTAGAGTGGGGCAACGTTTTAAAAAAATATATTCACCATTTTCAGGAAATAAAATAACAGATTGAAATATTGGAAGACATCCCTAGTTTAAAAGGTTCTTAGAAATAAATAATGACGGACGACTCCTAATCTTAACCAATTTGTGTTAAAAATTGGGTCGCGTAACGTTCACTGAACATCACAAAGCAGATTCTATGAAATTGATTGGAAATGAAAGCGCTTTTAGATTCAATACGGACGTTACCGATGAATAGTGATGGGAGAATATCGATAGGCTATCGATAGTTTCTGATTATTAAAATTCCTAAAAGGTTGAATTGAGTTTGATTGTAATAAAACTGGTCTGATAACGATCAATATTTTTAATCAAAATTAAATTCAAAGACAGAAACGGAGAGTGTATACTCAGCAACTACTGCTGATATGGGACTGAAATTATAAAGAATATTGTGAAGAATAATTTTATTGTTAAATTATTGAAAAGAATAAATAAAAGATGAGAGGAGGAAGAAGAGAAAAAAATTTCAGCAATTTATTAACACGAGCCGCCAACTAGTTGCGCGCGCACTATAGTTAGATTAGAAAGACAATGCGTAAAAGAAAACTCGTGATCCTTAAAAAAAAAAAACAAAAGAAAAATAATATTTCAAAACAAAATCGAAGTACTAAAGGATGTTACCTAATACTACCATTGAGATAACTCAATTCATCGATATTACATAAAGGTTCAAACTTATCGACATCAAACTAGCACGCGTTGCAAGAGTACATCCCTAACGTTCCCTCCGAATATTTCTCCTCAAATATTTGTTTCAATTAGACGTCTCAGAGGTCCCTCTTACGGCTCCACGTCAAACAAATGATGATCGGTATATCAAGAGTGACGCACGCGAATTGATATTACCAAGACTCTCTCTTATAAGGATGGTTTTTAGCTAATGGTTCTTCTGGGGAATTTGCAGGAAATAATGTTTTATAAGCGTAGATAAAATTTTACTCTTGTCACTTCTTTTTTATATTTCAGTAATATCATATTTACCTAAGTAATGGGTTTTTGCTATATTAGTATAGATTAATTATTTTTACTTGTGGCTATGATATGTCACATGAAAAATGAAATATTATTTTTGACTGTGGCTATGATTTGCCAAAAGAAGCAAGAAAGTTTACTTACCTACATACTCACACAGATGTAGATAGATAGACAGAACCTAGTTTTTTCTATTCCGTGGACAGAACAATCTTTATTGTACACTATAATTAAAAAGAAAAAAAGATACATTAATATAATTATAGTGTCGACAAAATGTGACATAAAAGTTAATTTACAAATATTTACAAAAAAATAAATATCACAACTTAAATAAAATATCCAAAGCTTTTTCTCACATAAAAGGCCACAATCTTCCAAACTAAGAATAAACTTAAAATGACTTTTTCTAATAGGAAAAAGTAATTAAAAACATCAAAATGTCTTTCGGAAAAGCAAACACAGAGCGTGCAAACACTGGCTGAAATAAAACAAGATGGCGCGACAAAAAAATATTCGCAAGTTTTCTACTAAAGTCATTATTATTTTTCTGATGTCTGAGAGTGTCCTCCTTAAGTCAGAAGTCGGCGACGACTTTAATTAAACGCGACTTAAGACTTAAATTACTTTGAAGATAATTTTTTTGAGTAACGCCTACCTTTTTAACGGACTAACTGGATTAAAGATTGTCTGCAAAGTTTTTATGTGATAAGAATATTTTGTTACGCACATCTGAGTCTTAAGGGTTCAGTCAAGCGTTTGTTTTAGAAAAGTAGGTTTTAATGTAAAAGAAATAGAACACGATTTAAAATGTATCGTGTACCGTACTTATTTGCGTGAATAATGCGCATGTATTTCGTTATTTTGAAAATAGAACACGAAAATAATTTTAAAAGTAAAAATAAACAAATTGTATTCCATTCCTTTATTTTAAACTGTTGTCAAAAATAAAATCTTAATTTTTTTTATTACGTTTTCTTTACTAATAAAGCATGAAATAAGGTTTTGCTGATATTAAAAATCATACCCACAAAACATTTTACTCTAACTATATCTTTGTACGCGCCTATTGCGCGAGCAGAGTGCGCCGCTGCGACTTAATAGTGTGCTCTAACTAAACCGACAGGCGTTACAATATAACTGGCCGGTAATGGTTACGTTCACCAAAGTTTTAGGTTTACATTGCCGAATTTTGTTGACTATGTTTACTATTATGTGTTTATTTGTTTAGTGTATATTTTAATTATTTTAATATATTTTTGTTACAGGTAATAATCATCATTACATTCAAGTTTTTATTATCATTCATAACAAACAACAGTTTTATTACGTGAGTATCTATTTTTATTTATTTTATGCGTTGGCGAAATTATAATTTTAAGAATGTATTTTGTAATAGAAGTGCTAAATTAGTATTCTATCCGTTGAATTCGAAACAATACATAAACTTAACCTAAAATTACTTAACCCTAAAGTATCTTAGCTTGCCATTAAACTAAACTTTAACGATACTAATCGTCATGATAATACATGTAAGACATCAAAGCGATACGTGGCATTAAATGTACCCTTATAATTATATAATAGATACTAAATACAGACAGCACATCAAAATACACCACCCTGCCTAAAATATCCAATCGATTTTCAACTTTACTGTGTTACAATAAGGTGGCAATGTGTTTAAATAGTTTGATGGAATTGTATAGCTTGATGTGCTGTGCTTAATGTATTCACTCCCCTAGAGGTAACAAGAGACCCGTTTGGAGACTTCGGTAAGTGAATATCGCACAGCGCTCACCCACTATAATTTACATAGAGATAAAGATAATGGCTATTGTTAGAAGTGGCTTTGCAATGTGGTATTGTATTAAGAAATGTTTATTTTATTTTATATTTTTGTTAGTTTGACTTTAAGTACTTTAAGTTTGGCTACAGCATGGGATACTAAATATTACAATAAGGGAGTAAATAGGTTTCTTAATTATCAAGTGGGCCGTGTGACAGTTTTGGCACCGTCGTGTTATAAAAAAAAGTTTCGTTTTTTTAACAGAAAATTAACTTTTCCGGATAGGTATAGGAACTTTACTTACCTACTGAGGAAAATCAATTTAAAAATGACCTTTCTTTTTCCGGATAAATACTAAAATATTTCGAAATCAACAGACCAACATTTGCAGTTTTTCCAAAAATAATTCCACATATCCTAGAGTTGAGCTAAAACATTTAGGTACGCCATACTCAAATTCTAGACTCAAAAACATCAAAGACATACCACCACCTAAATATACGAAGCACGTTTGTCCTCAACAGTTTTCTTAGAAACATAGAAAGACATTTCTAGTTAGTAATTTGCATCTACTGTTAATATAATTTAAACAGGCGTCTACTTGGCACAATCAGGACTCTTCGCATTGCTAATTGCACCTCTTCTTTGTCCAACTTGGCCGGCTAACAAGGCCAATCCAACTAAAATTAGTGCTTTAAAGACTGTCCAGAGTAGGAAAAAAGAAATACATGTTTAATTAAAGAATTGTCTTTAGTAGATGGACTTTAATTAGTTACTATTATTGCATTTTATAGTACTTACTTGGAATTAATCTTAGGCGTTACTTGTTATTCGGGAGCTGCGGACTACCTAGCGGGGTTACCGGGGCTCCGGCTCGAAAAGCAGGAGTAGAAAAGGGGTGGTTTTTAGTCAGTAAGAGTCTGACTCTCCCTCTCACCTCGCCCAAGGCGGGAGAAGTCATTTGATGATTTCCCCCCCTCAAAAAAGGTATTATCTGTTACCTGTTACTTATTACTTTTTTAATAATTACAAATTGTATTGTTATTAATCAGAATTATAAATAAATAAAGTCTTAGTTTTCCTATTTAATGTCTTTAATTTCCTCTATTTCCTTTGAATTTCATAACATCCATCCAATTGTAATGAAAGTCATTTAATATTTTATCCTTATTTCATTTTTATTGAGTCAAGTGCATCATCAAAGCTTCTCATATTCTTTTAATGAATTAGCACACCAATTAATTCAGTCGTTTTTACAATAAAATGCAATATAAATTAATTACCGTCGATGAAGTACCTCCAGTAATGCGGGGTACGATCCCGGCAGTGATTAAAATCAATGAATTAAGCCCAAGGGCTGTGTTGCCACTTAAAAAATAATTCATAGTCTCCCCTTCATTACCCTGCAGAGGAAAATACTTGAAGAATTGTTTTAATTATTCCGAATTTTTTTTCTTTTGAAGATTCTTCGATCATCGATTTGAGGAATTCGATTATTTGTTTTGAGTGTGTTTTTTAAAGTAATTTTGAGTACTAAGTTTTTGAAATTTTAAAGTTTTATGACTTTATTGAAGTTCTCATGTTGAAATTCATTACCTACATAATCCTTATTTTTGTGACAGTACATGTTTTGTAGTTAGATTGATAATAATTATAATTTTGTACAAAAAAAATGTACCATACTCTACTAAACTAAACGTTTGTTTAAGTAGCTACACAAAAAAACTGTCTTACACGTGTTGTGAAACGTAATTCCAAATCTGACTTCAAGAAAAACAAAAAATATGGGATACTGGAACGTAAACATACAAATATGAGGGCAGTATTAAATTTCCTATAGAAGAAAAACATCAGAGAAAGTAAGGATAGGTAGGGATGTTTGCTACTGCGGTTACAATTTTCTCTTATTTACACTACGCCCAACTCAAATGGGTTGGTTTGAGAAAGTTAATCTATGAGGTACTCGATTCTCTATTATGAAAATGGTACAAGTTTAGCTTATACACATAATAGGATAGCTACTTTCCAATTACTCAGATTCAAATTCAATACTTTTTTATTAAAATTTTTAAAGGCTGTTGATGAATATGATGATAAATACAACTATCCATTAGTGCTTGTTTAGCTACAGTCTCGTTGCTCGAGTGGTTGCAAGCGTATCAACATGGCAAGGGGTCTAGGGTTCGATTCCCGGGTCGGGCAAAGTATATTGCTAGCCTTTTTTCGGATTTATAAAATATTCTTAATAGTAGCACGGAGTCTGGATTTGTACCCAGAATACGTAATGCTTTGTGCATCTCTGCCCACCGCTTCGAGGATAAAAGGCGTAACGACACTACTAGGTGCCTATTTATCTTTATATAGTTATAGCAAAAGCTGGATAGGACTTGTATGATCACTTTGAAAATTAATAGATTCACAACACCATGACATTACCAAGAGCTCATTGTAGAAGTAATTAATAATTACTATCAATTATGAAGCAGCTCGTCACAAGCGCATATTCGCATACATGGATAATCGCGTACGTCCCAGTTAATTACAATATGCGTTAGTCGACGATTAATTATGTCGTATTAATTAATCCGTCGTATCTCGCGGGTAAAGTAAATGTGAACAGTATCTACGAGTATATTGGATGGTAATTTAATTCGCTTTATGAATTTTGGTAATGAATAGTTAATTATTATGGTGTTGGTATTGTTTTGTTTTGAGAAAAATATTAATGTCATCTTTATTAGAGTATGTGGAAACTGGTATTGTTGGACTTACTTAAACATCAAGGGCCTGTGATAGTCAACATATATTAGAGGGTTTGCTTTGGTTCAATTGAAACTGCATTAAGTCATATTATTTGTTACAATTTAGATTCAGTAAATTGAAAAAGCCAATGATTTGGCAATAACTAGAATACGAAAACAAGTACAAAGAATTCCGATGCTGATTCGGCGGAAAGGCCAGAAGAAAAAGTAAATTGGCATTCCTAGGTAGGTACCTTCTCAACGTTGAAAACTTCAGAACGTTGGAACTTCACACACATTTTATTACGTTAAGTAACTTAAAGGTCTACTCTACTCCATTCTATTTCTACCTTCCACGTTTAATTCTGCGTACTCATGTTTATTGTTAAAGAGGGCGCCACTCGCGCATAAAGCTCACTAGAATAGTAAAGTCTGTATTGTATTTTCACGTTACTTGACAAACGTACTTCACAGATGAAATATGAATAGGCAAAGGGAGATGGGGTGAAATTTTATGAGGCTCCAGCAAAATATATCACCGCACTTGTAATATACTTTTGGTATAAACAAATAAAATATGTGGGAGATGAACTTTCCCTGATAATAATATCGCTTCGTGAACACTTGTGTATTCGCTTTCCGTGTCAATTTTATGGAAAATAACCTTTATTTTCTTTTTCATTGGAAGGAAATTGCGTGTAAAAGTATATTATTATGATTTTCTATTTATTTTTATTCATATGGACCTCTTAATAAATAGGTTATAGTGGTAATATGTTATTTTTTTGTTATAACTGTCGTGAGACATGTACATTAATGGAAAAAAGCTCTACTAGTTTCGAGTTTTTAATTTAATACTGTTAAAAATATTTTGTTATTTATTTTAAATCATTCATTCGGTAAGTAATACTAAAGTATGATTATATGCATAAAATATTCTTCTCCAAAAAATATACAACGACATTTTTTATTAATCTTTTCTATTCTTCTGGGAAAAGAATACTGACCTAATTTTTTTCAAAGAAAGGTGAGTAAAGAATAACTCTCGGAGTTCATTGGACTTTAAGAACAATGAATTCAATGTGATCCTGTTAATTAAATTTTATGGAAATTCTTGTAGTTATACTTATTTGACGTTCAAAAGAGCCTTCCTGGTCTATTTGAAATAAATAATTTTGACTTTGACTTTGACTTTATTCCTGAACCGTACAAGATTTTATTATGAAAAATGTGTACTTGATCCTTAGGTATTCTTATTGCTTTTATAAGGATCATAAAACTCTATAGGCCTACATCGTAAATCGTTATAATATAAAAAAAATGCCCATTCTTCAGGGTACCGTCGCCAACAGTAGTGCAAAGTGCAAAGTGGGCCAATTCAACACAATTTATGATATGGCTCGCTGCCTTCGTTTATGGTTTTACAGCATATTTATCGTTTTACGACATAATGGGGGCGGTTTATGATAATTCCTGAGTTCTCCCCGATATACGAGATGGATGTCCTCGTGTTTAATATTGTTCGTCTCGCCATTATCGGCTGTCCTTCAAAAGAAGCGCTGTAAAAGGGTGGAGTAATGTCGTGTTGGAGGTTAAGGAAATCCCTTCTAAAACATAGGGTTGCGGTATCTATACCTACCAATTACCAATGGGACCTTTTCCAAGTTACATATATTAAACTACTTTTCTTAAATTCATTGGTTTATCTAGCTAAATATTCCTGAATGTAAGATAGAATTGATGTAATATAATAAACTGGTATTTGGTAAGAGCTATAATTAGAGATGAGCGATTTTTGAATATTTATCCGATACATCGCCCATCTCTAGTGGTGATTCATGATTAATTAGTCCTCCTCAGTGTGGGAGAAAGCCTTCCAACAGCGGGGCGGGTTATAATGTCTGGAGGACCCCATTAATTTACAATACTGAACCTAACCTAAAGTGCTACAAGCTCTTCAAGACAATTTAGTAGCCCATATTAATTCTACTACAACCACAAATTGCAACCGATTTATTAAAGCCATTGTACAACATAGTCCACATTTATTCTAAACTAGCTTTTGCCCGCGACTTCGTTCGCGTGGAATAGTGACTTCCGGCAAATTTTTGGTTTTAACCACATAGTTCCCGATCTCGCGGGATCTCTTCAAAAATGAGATGTGGAAGATATTCCAGGGAACTCTTCAAAAATCAACATAATGAGCTCTGCGTTTGAATTTAATAGATGTATACTCACTTAGGGCATTGAAAAAATAGTTTAATAAAAACGGACTTAAACTAACTTAAAACTAAAGAAAGCTACGAATTACGAATTTATAACAATTAAAAAAGAAACTATATTACAACCTATCCTCTATGCTATAATAACCAAGCTTAAACTAAATAATTGAAAAGAAACGACTTAAATCTAATCTAATTAAAAAAAAAATTAGACTTAGGTACAATTTTATTAAAAAAACTAACTACAGTAACTACTAATAATCGATATCAAACTAAACCTACGTTAAATAGTTTAACCAAAAAACCAGGAAAACCCAACAAATAAACTTATTAATTGACAAATACAACGAAACCAATTTAGAATATACGAAACAGCAGGACCACTACAGCCAAATAATCATACGACTGATAATACACTTTTTCTACGATAGTACCGAAGCGCTCGGCCGATACCCAACCAAATGAATGTAACGAAACCATAGCGCGATCTATTTCGATCCCAACGCCATCTATCGAGGATAAAGACAACTTGGATTATTTATTTATACTCCGTTCGGGCATTTTCTTTGTACTAAAAGTTTAATTATATTGATATTATTTTTTTCATACCTTTTTACTATTTATTTACTTTTTTTCGATGAATTAAAACAATAACATGAACCGAAGTCGTGTAACGATCGACGTAGAATTATCTATACTCCGTTAGAGCATTTTCTTTGTACTAAATGTTTTATTATATTGATATTATTTTTTTCATACCTTTTTACTATTTATTTACTTTTTTTCGATAAATTAAAACAATAACATGAACCGAAGTCGTGTAACGATCGACATATTTTTATTTCTTTCTTTCTTATTTTTATTTTTTGATTTTTGAAATAAAAATATATCTATGTCCTTTCCAAGGTTCTAAACTATATCTGTACCAAATTTCAACCAAATCCGTCAAATAGTTGCGGAGATTAATGGTATAAGCATAGAATGTTCGACGTGATTCTTTAATTTGACATAACTTTTTTATTTATGAACCGATTGACATGAAACAAACACTAAATGTAAATTTAAGCATCCCACAATATATTCGTGAAAACCGCATCCAACTCGGATCAGCCGTTTCTGAGATTAGCGCGCACAGACGAACAGACAAACAGACAAACAGACAAACAGACAAACAGACAAAAAAAAAGTTAATTACATTTTTGGGTTCGACATCGACATAACAATAACCCCTGCTATTTTTTTTATTTTTATTTTCAATGTACAGACAGCACTTTTCTACGATTTTATTATATGTATAGATAAACACAAGTGTTTATGCACGGCTTAACTTAATACCCAAATCATTAGAATTTAACTAAAGTGGGGGATCGTTTTGAGTATCCCCCGTTAACAGGACATTTAGTACTTACATACACATCTGATTCAAATTCTACTAATTAGAAATGATACACATCCATTGCTGCGTGGTTACCATCGTTCAAAATATCGTGACTAACAAAAATAGCAATGGATATCTAAATACATGTTGGTGGTAAAGTAACAATTCTGGTTTGGATATATTGGTACAGTTGCAGAGTTGTAATAACGTTTCCGCTCTTTACCCCAATGTTTGCCGAGCCAATGCAAACACGAGAGATTGTATAGGAACCTTTATGTTTATGTAATTTTCGGGTTTCGTGTATATTTTTGATGTCGGTTTTATGCCCACGGATGATGGATTAAAGTTTCATATCGTTGGTATAGGTGCTAATGCTCGAATAAAATACACTCGTTCTGTTTGTTAAGTGTTCTGATTTTGGAATGTAATGAGTTCTGTGGTGAAAAATATTTTGTGATATAAAGCTTTCGTGAGAGTAATATTTCTAGGTAAAATTTTACTTTTAGAATAAAATCATGTATACAGTATGGAGATCACTCATATGACTTAAACGAAACTATGAATGTTACTAGTCCACATAAGCATAATACAACTAAATATTTCATCGAAAACCAAGAATTATTATTTGTTCAAAGTAGCTCATAGAGAATAATGCTATTTTTGGCTTAGGTAACTACTGGGCCTATTTCGCTCATTTTTCAGCTAAGATTTTAACAAATATGTGGTTTAAATTAAGTCATAAAAAATTACCTCATACGGTATAGTTGAAACGAGGTTTGGTCCAGTTATTCATTTTGACTCGGTACTATGATTCGAGTTCTGGCTACTCATAAATAAATACCAAAACTATAATTACAATGTCATTACTATAAAGTTATGCTAGTACATGGGTGGTAGTTCTGATTCTAAATAAATTCAACAAATATGAAATTGTAATAACTGTAATATCCAATCGTAATTTAAATTAAAAACCAATGACTATATTTTAAATACCAATTTACCCAAGCTAGATTTATTTCTTCATTTCCTTCCAATAAAATTTTAATGCATCTAGCAGTACCTAAGTCTAGTACTCGTAGGTGTCTGTAAAATATATTATTTAGAAGCCGACTATCTAGACTCTTGTGTTTGAATAAAACATTTTACTGTTATTTCTGTGCTACCAACTTGCTATGCCTTTGCTTATTTTATTAGGAGAACTTGTATAGTTTCATTATTTATGTACCTATTATAGGAATTCATTGACAATTATATAAAAATGTGTTTCCGTTCTCAATCATACCTTTAGGTGTGGCTTTATAGGAGATTTTAAAGTGCTTAGGCTGATTAAAAAAAGTTAAGTATAGTCTTAATGCAGACGTTTCAAATAGTGATCTATTCTACCCATATAAAGCAGAATCGCAGATATGAATGAGACTGCATCCTCAGCAAAGTCTCATTACTCAAATATGTAAACATAAATAAACAAGTGAAATGGATATTTCCTCAACATTCCATACTTACATATCTTCAAGTTGATGCCATCGCGCTGAGAGCAACCTGTTTGATATATTTGCGGAACATGATAATGTTTGTTTGTTGCTCCCGTGCAAACCGAAATAAATGAGTTTGTCGTGTAACACTATACGTTGTTTGAACCGAAACGTCTTTATTTGACGGCCGATCAAATGTTCCGGTTTAATGTTTGTCTGCCAGCAGTTGGATTTCAATCAGGAATTTAATGATGTGGATTTAAGGCAGTCTGGTACATACTAAAAAGAACGTGGTACTGTTTGCCAAAACAATGTTTGATGTTGAAACTCAAGGTATCTATTTCTATATCATCTGATCTACAAATATAATTAAGAAAATGTGTGTTGTTAATGTTATAGCTAACCAATTTTTGGACAAAACAATATAAGAAAAAGTAACCAAAGAATAGACCTCCTTAAATATCAGATAAGCTATTTTCATCCACATCTTAAGTAACTATCTACACGTGTATGATAAAATATGTAGTAAAAAGGTCTTCATTGAATCCCGAGTTATGACACATACATAATAAATTCATCCCATTCTTTGTTGGGAAGGTAATGAGGTCACAGTGCCTATCAATGCTAGTACCTGACATTTGACCTAATGCCTGTGTCTAGACGAGACTGGGTGTCTCGCGTGCGATACTAAAATGAGAAGGCACGACATAGGCGAGAAATGTAATTTCACACCGTCACGATGGGTGAAATTCCATGGGAAATTGTTTCATTTTAAAACATCATTGTTTGTGACATACATTTCACTTAGACTGTACTTGTGTTGTGTATCACTATTGTATTTGTATTGTATCAGGATTGTTATCTGCTGCAAAGTCCGATGTTACCAAGAGATATCTGGAGATTAATATGAGCTCTTGGTTGTTATGCTTTTGTTTTGCATTCGAGATTATTTGACGTGATCTCCTATGATCGGTATCAGGGTATTTTCATTCACTTACAAATTATAATTATTTACACATTAGATTAGTACCGTAGGTAATTGGTTATAAGTAAAGGACTGGTAGTCATTTTCTGTAGAATTTTAAACCTTTTAGTTGCGAAAATGCTAGGAATTGACTTCCAGAATGGCATAATCATCAATATTATTGAAGAAAAAAAGAAAGCAAAAAGTTTTTTAGCATCTGAAATGCTATGAAATGATAACAGGAATAATAATAATGTACGTGTACATCATGTTTCTATTATAAGTAAGGTAAAGTGGTATATTCATTTCTCGAGTAAGAATAGAGAGAAACGAATAGCTTAAACATTGAAGAATGTGAAACAGTTGTATGTTCAGCAAATAATATATAGTACTCCATTTAAAAGTAAATAAAAATCCCGTAAGGTGACGATAAAATCTAAAGCCGTGAAGTTGAATGAGCGGTTTCTCTAACCGTAAACTTGAACAACAATGTTAAAGTTAAGTAAGTGTTAGGTAAGATAGGTATTAACATAAAGACGATTGTACACTAGCAGTTCAATGTCAGTATTGACCACGTGCATATACTTTCGAAGTAGCGTTACTTGTTCGCGTGACCATACAATGACCAGAGGTTTTAGTACGAATTTGTTTTACGTTAGATCGAAAAGAGATATCGTGCAACGTTCTGATTGGTTAGTTCAATGTTCTGATTAGTTGATTCAGTATTCTGATTGATTGGTTCTTTCGCACTGGCCAATCACAGCGCCTAACTCGTTCTCGTTTCGTTTTGTTCAACGTAAAGCTAACTTGTACTAAGGGTACAGATAACGATAAATTCCAATTGAATAAAGAATTTGACGCCTTTTTATGTGAGTGTAGGAAAATTGAAGAAAAAGTTAATACAATACAAAATACTACAAAGTACGCTATAAACGTACAGAGGACACCAATAAATATGTTTGTGTTTGTCACAGAAATGTGTTTTATTAGATTGTGTCCGATTGTCTCGTTGATTAAATCTGATCAAGGTAATATATTTCGAGGCTTCCCTAGACGCTGTCACTGTAGCCACGCATCATCATCATTCTCGTAAAACATTATTATGTTGTTAAAACCCACTTACTTCTAAGATATACCACTTGTAAATTATTTGTAAAACATTTTTATTCAACGACGACATGTACTGCAACAATTGCTATGTACATAATTACCTTTAATAAAGGTAGAAGATAAGTTTATTGCTTACCGAGGTTATCAAATAAGTTATCAGACATGACCTCTTTAGTTTTATTTTTATATTGCCGTTTCATTGTAATTTATATTGCATAAACATACATCTCGAGACAGAACAAATACGCACTCAAGGTCTTGATGAAAGCCATTTAAAATTAATCGATTATGATGAGTAATCGAGTAAGCGCCATGAGTTGCATTTGGCAAGTAAAATTGATGATCGATTATCACACATTGTTTTGTTCTTTTGTGTACATTTGTGTATTTGTGTGTCCGATGTAAATTGATGATTTCATAATTAACTTAATTTGTTTTTGCGAGAAAATTTAAATTAGTCGTGACTTTAGTTTTCTCACGATCGAAGAAAAAGGCTCAAATACGATGATCAAGATTTAGAAATTGAACTTGGACATCTAGAAAAAATATTAATAAGTATTATTTTAATGAATCATTTTCTTATCAAATACATTGTGTAGTTGATAGACCTTTCGTCACTGATAACGTAGCTGGGGATTTTGCGTCGTAATCAGAGAACGCTGGCTGCTACTAGAAAACACTTTTATATTTTTTAAAGTCCTAATCCAATTTGATTTCTTTAACAGACATTGTATTTTAAAAATGTTCTAGTTTCCCACACCAGTGCCTCTAGCCAATTGTCTCTTTAGCGTTGGTCGACAGAGAGAGTAGAAAACTCAATGTATGGGGATGACAATGACAAGTGTCAAAATTTATGTCAATCCCGTACAATTTAGTTTTATATTCTACAAGTAGACATGCGCTAAATGCCATTTGGCTAAAGGCTCTGATGAGAAACAAATAGTACTGGGTATAATCAGCGATAATTAAGAAATTTAACTTCTCCTAATGATATTTAAATCTTAGTAAACACAAGTTCACATAAGTATATTTTTAGTAAAACCCCAACACCATTTTTTCTGACCAACCAACCTGCATATAACCAACAAGTTCACAGCACATCACAAAATAAAATAAAAAAGTGTCTACACTCTACAATCTACAATAAATCTTGCTGGCACATAATTTTTTGTAGAAAAATAAAATGTTCTTACAGTATACAGTTCTGCATGTGCATTATATCAGCCGGCGTCGTCGTAACAAGCTGTTGCGACGATTGCAAGAACGTGACCTCCATTCGAGGACTGCTTTACTTATAAACACGGGCCAATTATATCTATGTATTTATGTTTCTTAATGCTTTGAATTACGTGTGGAATCGCTGTTTTTCCTATATTTCTATAATGTGTAATTTAACTTAGATTATTGTTAGGAAATGCTACTGCAGCTATTTGTTTACCTTCTGGTGTGTTGTGAAATTTTTGTTGATTGTTCTAATCTAGTGTTTTTGGTTTAACTTCACCACTTTAATTTATTTTTCTTTCCTGATTTGGTTTTCTATTAGTATTTAGTTTTGGATTTACCAGACTTTTTAAGTCATTAGTTAGGGTCATCACATCTGATGTAGTGCCATGTGTGAGGTATATGTGTATAACCCACAATATTTGTCCATGATAATCATCAACAATTAGTTAACAAAAATGGTTCAAAAACTCTTGAGCAAAATCGTTTCGATTTGATTCTGTAGGTACGGTATCTGTCTTCTATTCGTGAATCACAAGTTTCCGCAACACGAATTACATTTTTTTTCATAATAAAGTGACACAATGTCAAAACTGCCACACGAAATAGTTCTGAGAGACGCTGGGCCATTGTGTTGTGACAATGTTCACTTTCATTCAACCCATATGTGTCATTGTAGTGAAAGTGAGGAATATTGAGATATGAAAGTATTATCCAGCCATGGTATTGTTATTATTTAGTACCGTTTCTGGTCTGGTTGAGTTTTCTAGTAAGTTTTTAATGTGGTGAATGCGTTTTGGTAATGAATCAAATTGTTATGGCATGTGATATTAATTATTATTTTGTTCTTGCCCATAAAAGAACTAACAATAGTAAAAATTATGATCACCAATGACTCCAATGTCAAAAACTCAAAAACTAATAAAAAGTATGAAAAATACCTTAAAATAAAATGCGTAAAATTTTGGGCCAAACACAAACCCGTAAAAACGCTAGATATGTCAAAAAAATATATCGTACGCCAAACTTTAATAAACACTCAAAAATAATTTCACAACTCCAAAATAAACGTCAATCTCTTTAGCAAATCATAAAGATGGACCGTAAAGTAATTCCCCTTCCGAGATTAAAAATCAGACAGTATTTATGGGCTCAGAGCAATTTTAAATCTCCTTATCTTCACCAGCCAGGTGTAAAACCCGAACTGTTAGCTTTTGCTATAGGCGATGTTGCAACACAATCACGATCGACCTTGTCTCTACATTTATTGCCATCCTTTTCTAACAGACCAGTTGTTTACCTGGAAAGTTGAGCTACACCTTCAGTGTTATCACTAAAACTGTTATTATTTAGTGGGATATAAGCGGGAAATGCACTGAGGATTTTTAAAAGGGTATGTATGCAGGAATTATGAAGGGATGTAGATCCGGACATGCGTACTGGAGTGGGACGGCGACAGCCGGGCATCGGCAGTCTACGTTAGTTGTTGGCCGGTCGCCGCGCCGTGCGTTGTGTTGCTCGCGTCCACCCAACCGTTTCGATACAGTACACATATCAAATTTCACGCGAAAATTTGATATCGTCGTCGTTTTGTGAAGTGTTTTGAAAAAGTTCGCGCGTTTACCGGTAAATGTTTCAAGTTAATCCAACTTTAGAAGTTTATTAGAGTTTGTGCTTGGAATTATATTTTTTGCGCCCCTGTGTTTTGTTGCTCAGTGATATGTTTGCAACTGTTTTGTTTTTGTAGTACGTATCTTTTATTTTTATTAATTATAGTTAAGTAGTTGTTGATATTTTTCCTTTTATTCTTTAATTCCTTTCCTATATTGTTTCTAAATGATATCACCGACAGAGTTGCTTTATCGCTACTGATAAGTCTTATCTACAACTTAGTACGTTGTTCTATGCATTAGCAAGAATTGCACATTTAGGACACACCAGCTACCACTAATAACCGTTACAATAATTTACTTTTACAACTTGATTAATGTTTAATCAAATACTTTATTGTGGAAATTAGAAAGTGGAAACCTTTGAATGAAAAGTTCATCGAACCGATATTTAATGTTGTAAACTGATCCATTACGACAATGCAATCAAGCGTTATTATTATATTGTTTGTCTACGCATCATTTCATTCACATTATAAGGCAATCAGAGTGATATATTCCTCATTGCAGTAGCATATCAACCGGTTTGTTTTGTTTTGAATGTTAATAAATTGAATGTTATCGACCGTTGGAACAAGTAGACACGCGTTGAGATGACTGTCTTTATTGTGAATCACCGACTGTATGAAATGCGAAAGACAAAGAAGGGATTTGAATATAAGGCGAGGGGGCCCTTGAAATTGATCGTCTGGTACACCCCAGCCTCTGGTTAACCGAACCCTTGGATGTAGCGTAGGCACACTTAATGCGGTACAAATTTGATTTTATACCTCGGTTTCTGTAACAGTTAGAGAATCGGCGAACTTGTTGAATTAAATTTCGAATGTAATAACTTGATTTAAGACCTAAGTTCGTGTAACTTTGTAATATTCTTATGTAATTAGAGATAAATTAATAAATTTAATTCACACAAAATTCTAATTAGCATCGTCTGACGCTAGACAAAACGATTGAACATGGGTATTAATTAAAATTGAGAAGCGTGTCCTCTCAGTTGTCTTGTTTATTAAGCTACTTAGTATGGAAAAAAATTATTTATTCAAGGATTAACTATTGAATTCTCACTTAATACATTTTTAAACGAGTTTGACAGGGTTGTGAGTCGGTAGGCGCGTGCCATATTATTATTCCAGTATCAGCAGCATTCGGTTGCCCATTGAAGCGGTAATTGCGCCCCGTAATGGTACAAGACCCTTTTTTCGGATCTGTCTCATTGTTGTCCATAGGGTGTAAGGTCGTTGACATTGGCCTTCCCCTTTATATTTCGGATTTGCAACGATATTTTTCATCGCATGTCAGATTAACAATATATCATTTCTAATCGCTGTTTCGATTATTACTTCACAGTTTATTATCGTTATGAATGGTCATCGTAATCTCTCGTATTTGACAGTTTTCACGTTTCGTGTTGGCCATTCATTTATTTCTATTGTTTATAATATTAAAAATACCATTTTTAATACTTTTTATCGGATTAATGGCAGTTGCAATATACAATACAAGAACAATACCGGGATTTGTGATGTTTCACGAAAAAAACTTGGAAGCGTTTTTTTGTTTCGACTTTGGTTTTTGTAAGCCTAACGGTCTCGTGGAGTCTGGTCCCGCTGTTTCATTAAAAGAGATCCACCAATTAGCAATTGCTGAGTTTGTTTCACGTTCTTGTCGTTAGCTTTGTTAATTATTATTCTGTTGAGAAAATAAAACAACTACTTGGTAGGTAAATTGTTAGAACTATTGTCACTACACTAGACTGTTTTCTGCATGTGCGAACAATGTTTTACTATACATTAACGTTTACCTTGAGATAGAATCGTGAGAACTGCTGCACAATCACAGACGTTGAATATAGGTGCAACGCATTAACATAATATGCAAAATACGCAACAGAGTTGTTGTAGTAGGTACTTAATTCTTACGCACAATTGGCTACTCATGCGGTCACCGAACTATAATAAGACGTAAAGAACCAGCGAGTGATGACGTGAGCGTCACGCCTGGGGCGTAAAACTAAACTCTAATGAGAGCCACATTCTTTTCGCTACAATGATAGCTATTGACCAAAACAATGCGAACAGAGCGGTCGAAAACACCGTTAGAGAGCTGTGCAAGAGTTCAGTAGATATTCGTTGCATTAGTGAGGGCAACAATCTTTGATAACTCGCCGTGGATTGCGCAAGCGGCCTCCTTTTTGCACGTGTTCCCCTACAGTTCTGCAACGTTTTCCGGTTTTTAGGTGCAATACGTCTCTCTACGCATAAAATTACAATAGGTTCACAATTATGCTCGATAATTTATACTAACTTGGGCAAAGGTTACCGTAAAATAACCAGAGGCTATAACTTCAAGTCTGGTTGATGATTTGTGGCAAAACTAGTAATCATATTGTTAGTAAGTATTTCAAAATGAACTATGATATATTTAATATCTACTGAGTATCAGGTACAATAATGATGTTTGAGTAAAGACATTGAAGCTAACACAAATCGTTAATACTGCCTTGATTAAAACCTTCACCTATTTACTTGTTCCCACACTTTACTTTTCCATCTATTTGATCTGCCGCCCACTTGGTATGACTGTGCTCCTAAGAAGTATCAGTGTAGGTAGTGGCAGCAGGTATGTTTATCTACACTTGTAGTATACGTGCTAGTATCATCAGTAACCGTCGCAGGTCTATCCCGTAGGGGCGTTGCACCGGCGCCGCGATGGAATGTGCCCGATCGTGGTTACGAAATGCCGTGACTCCGCAATCGTGCCTCTCCACTAGAATACGCAATTATATTATATTTATCGAAATATTTGTCTACACGAAATACTTTTTATGATACCTTTCATCTAAGTTACGTTTAAGTGGTAAACTAGAATTCTAACCGATTAATGGTTACACTAATTGGGTTTCTTGCTCCGCTACTGTTCTGCAATAGCTTTTTAATTTCCCTTTTGTATGGGCAGAACATTCGCTAATGTGTACGCTTAAGGTCGTTCCGGAAAACACAACGAAGCCCATTGTTAGGTGCAGCTCCTTATATTGCAAGTAGCGGTCTGACTTCATAGGCCCCGGTCTCCATGTGCCGGGAGCCTAAAATTCTTAGAATGTCTGTGGAATAAATTTATTCAGCCTTCTATGGCACTCTTTAATATTAATTAGGTCCATTTCTTTTTTTAGCGTTATCGTTTCTCCTTATAAGTTTTATTGCTTCTGATATAACTCTTTGCACTTTTCCTCGTTTAAAAAACTTGAAAATGCATTTATCAAAAATGTGAGTGGCTGAGTATAAAGTCTTATCTCGTCTCCCCCACTTGCAGCTTCGTAAAAGAGTGATGGAAGCGATTCGTCATGTTCCCTGCTTAGTGACCCACTTACAAGAAGGTTTTCGACTTGAAAGATTTTTACGAAATGTGTGTGGGTACTATTAGCGTCATGGAGGGCCACCCCTACGGAGGAATCAATCGGTTTCACGCTGTGTCACACATTTATATTGTTTTATCCTCCTTGATCCATTCGACATGACCGTCTTATTTGTCCGTGCAAATATTATCTGAACGGATAAAATATTTTAAAAGTGCTTAAACAAAAAGTGCTTAACTAAAGCAAATAGGCAAAAAAAATCTTTTCAGTGTAACAAGGACAATGAATATTGATAGGAAGGGCGTGCTCGTGCCTTTAACGGATAATAAAAGATCTTTTTGCACCATCCTTCTTTTTTAAACTCCTTCCGCGTCAACTTTTTTGTACATTGATTAATGACCGTCCTATTTAGAGATTGTTCAAGTAAAGAGGAACAAAAGCTTTGCACTTCATTGATTGAATTTTCAACGGTCCTTAGATTTTATACCGTCATCGTAAAATCTCGGTGTTCATTGATATTGATTACATTAAGTTTTGTAATCGGCAGTTTTATAACACCTTTCAATTTGTTTGCATGATGCTAATTTATCTTGGCGATTACAGTATCTTATTAGCTGTAGTGTAAACACAAGTTATGAGTGAAACTTGTTATTACATAGATCCGCTAGTGAATTGATTTGTTTTCAATTATATAGACTTCGATACTCGTATTGAATTTTATTTGTTGATTCATCTAAATTAGACTTTCGAAGAGATAGAAGTTGAATACTGTAATTTGCAATAAAGCTTGTATTTCCTTATTTCAGTAGAGAGTTTCTATGATTATTTACTGGGTTGTTATAATTAAATAGTTTGTAAATTGCAGGTTTGCAATTATTATAATTGAATTGAGTTTAAAATTAGTTTTCAGTAGATAGTAAAATTAGATTACTTATTAATATTATGTAATAAAACTCACTGATATAACGGGTAACTCATATAACATGTGATGTTGCACTAGTTTCTTATTGTAAGCGGATCACGATTTTTCAATTCGATGTTATGTGTGGAACCTCTCATCAAGAAGTTCCGTGAAGTTCATTAACCGAACATTCGTACATACATTTCAATTCTTTATATCCTGTTGCGAATAGCTAAATTGTCGGAGACCGCTAATAGCCGTACATGTACGTTTCCTGTTCGTTTGTTGATTAACGATTTCCTCAAAATATCTTATGCAAATCTCCATGTTCCACACGTGTTACGAGATTCGCTGTTACATCAGTATTCCTGTCATCTTCATCAACGTACCTGAGACATACCCGCATCGTTTGCTTGTGTCAACCCGCTGTGTTTGTTTGACCGACCTGATGTGCATTGCAACGACCTTACACAGTTAAGGCGACCTGTACGTATCCTGTTCTAGTACCTCTGCCAATATTAATTTGATCTATTATTATGACAGAAGCACCGTAAATATAACTGCACTTTATGACGTAATTATTTAATTATTTATCTTTATCGTCGTTTAAGTTGCCGTTAGTTTATCATTATGATTATTTCCACTGATATCATCGTAGCAAACGCTACACAGTGAACTACAGCCACTAGTTTTAAATACGATTCCCTGATTAGATAACCATATGTTTATACCACAACCACAACACAGTGGGTAAGATGATACCATATTCGTTCAACTACGTTCCACAAACATGAGCAAAAAATTTGATCTTTGATAGCGATAAGCAACAAAAACCGACCTCGAAGTTTTTATACGAAAATCGTTGTTGCGATCAAGCTTCGAGTGCGTAATTCGTATTTCCAAGTAGAAGTGTTCTATTTAAATTGATACTCGTACTACCTACTCAAGAAACTACGAAGCGCTACACTTGAAAGATTAATCACAACTTGAGGAAAAAAATGCAACAAATTGTTCATGTAACTTTACTCATTTGGTATTGACTGGATAAGTGATAGGTTTTGCTTGGCGTACAGAATATAAATGGCAGGAAATTCTTAAGATCTCACATGCAACTTTCTTTTGATAGCAATATACAACGTTTAGGGCTGATCTAGTATCAATAATAGAAATATTGAACAAGAGTCGGAAGTCTCAAGACACATTGTGGCTTTTGCCTTCCTGTGCACTACGTGGTCGGAATACAGATCGCGCTGTTATGATCCCCGCACATTCTGAAACCCTTCACTTAGATAAAGTGTTGTTTTTGTTCAACACTTGGGATAGTTGTCACGTGTAGACCCTTCTCTGCGGGGCCTTTCGCTAAATGTTGTTCTGTTTTTTGTATATCTCCATTTTCTATAAATTATGTAGCGTAGTCTGTTATAGGTTTTTTAAAAGAATGTAATTGCTAATACACGTGTATTTTTTGCGGATTACAAATTGCTTCCATTTATAGTCTAATCTTAATTTATTTCTTGTTCATTCTTTGGATTGAAAAAGTTATGGCCGCTGGCCTAATGTTTATTAAGATTGTTTTTCTATGGCAGCACGTGCCTCCAAGTTAAGTAATACGAGTCATCGATATGTAGTGTAGCGAGCTCTGTCACGTACACTCGTAAAAGGTCTGAGTCTATCTCTAGCATGTCTAGGCCAAGGTTACATCTAGTTATATGACAGGTTGTTGGACTGTAACCTAATTCTATTCAATCACTGTTACAGACGAGTTGCGCACATCCTATTGAATAATAACCTTAGTTTGCAAATCGCCTACATGGCTAGCACCTTCCTACGCCTAAACTGCAAGGTCTTTTTAGATAGGTACAGTGTAATTAGTAAGCTTATAGGTTATTGAGCAGGTAATTCAAGTCCCAAGTTTGCATTTTCGATTAAATTAATCTTATATGGTATGATTATTAATCACTTCATCACCATACTTGGATTTGTCTACCACCTTCGCATTGTCTTTAAAGTCTCGTTTACCTTGCAGAGAAAATATTGTAAATGCATTTGGAGCAGGTGCTTCTACATTTAGCAATTTGGCATCATCAACGTTTATTACTCTTTTGCCTATCTTAGATCCAATTTGTAAAAGATATATTGGAATATATCTTTGACAAAAACTGCAGCAGATTACGTAGTGATTCAACAAGATGAATGTGCTGCCATATTCCCGAATTATTACCGAGCCTACGTAACAGCTTCAGTTAATGTGCCAATCAATTACCAAATTATTAATGTGTACGATATATCAAATAAAAGCGTTGAAACCGAGCCAAGTACTCGTTATCAATTTATTGAGCTACAGCCTATAGATACTGCCGCACGTGCGTTTGTTTATGATCCATATTCCGCTGCCGCATTCCGCGAGACGGATGAATCATGTCTGTTGACAAGTAATAAGTATGTATGACATTATTGTTGGTTTCACCTTTACTTATCGATTTAAGTGTTAAATGAATTTGAACCTTATTGTTTGTAAATTCGGAGTCGGTTTTTTAGGAATGTATGATTGGTTCAAATTAGGCCTTTAATCTTACGATGTGGGTGGTCGTTTTTTTGCTGCCTTTTTTCGTTTAATAACGGTTACATTTTAAAAAAGAATTTCTTTCTTTAAATGTAACGTTTTACAGTAACTAGGCGTTTTTACTTTGTCTTTATCCAGTATTTCAATATGATTAGTCTTAACAATGCTTACCAGTAAAAGTTCATTAGTGAACACCTGCTTTGCACCTTTCTGACATTTGATCAGTTTTTACGCAACGATCAACGGAACCTATAATATGACACCTTTGCCTATACTTCTGTGAGGGTGCTTATAGTGACATTAATATTCAACAGCGTCATCATCACTTATAAGGTTAATTGTAAATTACTTCTAGAGAAAGGTTTTTTTAAAGAAAATTGAATTGCAAAATAATATAATAAAGGTTCAAAATGTAATACGTTCTTCTTTTTGTGGCATTTTACTTTATCTTTAAACATTAAAGACAAATTAGTATCCAGTCTCACAACGAAGTATTAATATTTTTATTGGTATTGACTGAAAAAATAAGTATAATACACATGCACTTACTTTTATTCCAGTAAAAGTGGTTCGCTTATTTCAGTTCCATCCAAATTAAGCGAAGTAAAGTGGAAAGTGATACACATGCATTAATTACCCTGACAGAATGACATATTGCGATTGCAAATTCATTGTACGTCTGTGTTTACTTTCATTAAGTATTCAGACCAACGAATAATATCCAAAAGAGTGCAACTTACAATGCAACGCATCTGTGACTCTTCTGGTGTTGCGGGTGTCCATGGGCGGCGCTGGTCGTTTACCATTAGATAACCCGTTCGTTTGCCTACTATTCCATAAAAAAAAAAACTTAAATGTATGAAAAAAAAGAGTCTTAAGGAACATTTTGCCTTTCGACGTCGCGTTGGTTAACAAATACTAATGGGAACTAAACTAAATTGGATTAGAAAAATGTTAGACATTACTCATCCTAACAGTATGAAAAAATGTTACAAGAACAATTTCAAATGACTAATGTGCTGAATGAACTAAATTGATGATGTTTCGTAATTAAGAACATAGTTATTTATGTTCCTATTGTAACTATTATAATAATTATGTTTGAGTATAATATGTTCTCTTTGCCACTTTATATTTTGCAATTTTAATGGACTCAATTACTTTTGGTTCTAAGCTGTAGGATAGGAAAAAAAGAGACTCTTTGGTAATGTTAAATTAAACTTATATATGTAATACATACTTAGCAATCAAAGGCTCATTAAATCGGTGAGAGAGATTGACAGAAATATGATATTATACACGCTTCTGCCAGCGGCTTTGTCCGTGTTCCCGTGGAATAAAAGGTATACCCAAGTCAGCTCATATTCTCTCTGTATACCAAATTTCATCAAAATCCGTTCAGTTGTTTCAGCGTGATTGACGGACAAACACGCAAACAAACAAACTTTCACATTTATAATATTCAATTGCGATTAAATAGAGATTCTGACAAAGTGTGATAAGTTACTAAATAATTACAATAAATAGTGATACATTATTAAAAAGTAAAGTGTGTAAAACTCTCTTTGTTTACAATAGCAAATTATACAATGGCAATAATGCCATTGTATAACACTCAAAGTATTTGTTTATAACAATTGTTGGAGAAAACAAACCACTGCTTGGATAATTTTCTGTGTTAAAAGTAGATATCTTTTTTGTATTGACATCTTTGTAAACATTACTACTACTTTTATTACTTGTAGCACGGAAAAATAGTGACATAATATTCATAAATTAGCAAATAATTACCTGCACTTAGAATCATAAATACAAACAGATCTTTTATTTTTTTTCGTGCGTATATAGACGAATTGAGAACCTCCTCTGTTTTGAGAAGTCGGTTAAAAATAGTTCTGCAAGCGACAAGAGATAATATATTTTTCTAGTGATGTAACCATTCAATCTAACTTCATGCTAACTCACGATAGGTATACCGTAATAACTGTTACAGAACTTACAGAGTAACAACCTCATAATAAATAGTTGAATAACGTTTGCATGCTCACAAAGAAAAACAAAAAAAAGTAACAAGTATTAGAAAACTTCTCGTTCTATTCAATCATTCATGACCGACACAATATAAAGGAACAGACGCACATCAACCTACCCCATAACTGTAAATACATTCAACTTTATCGTCTTGTAATAAAGTCGGAAATGTAACAAATAATTTTTGACAGTTCGGGTTAGCTTATAATGCTGGCGTTTGGAGAAGAAATGGATACTGCCAATGTTTACATTGCACAAGATGGAAGCGATGGACGATAAAATCGGTGTTGCTTACTATTTTTAATTGCTTTTTTGTTTACTCTACGCACTTTTTATAAAAGCTATCCCAATTCCAAGTCTTACGTAAAGTGACCCGGCCATTTTCTTAAGACAAGATTGGAACAACATCTGATATCAGATACTTAAAAAGTTCCGGCATTTTACATTAATAACAACGTATTAGAACGTTTGAGAATCTGAGCATCGTAAATAGAGTTCTCGATTTCCATTACATAAATTAAACAGGCAGCCATATATTTAAAAGGAGTTGCATGAAAGTAGATCTGAAATTGCAGCCTATCACTGTTATTTAGTGCTCAGGCTTTATTGATGGTCATGCGATAACGCTACTCTCTGATCAATTAGGTTGAGCGGAGGCGAATCCGAGGTGGCTAGCCGAGTCACCGGACTTATGCAATGGTTATATAACCCGTGCGGAGATGGCGATGAACGACCGTCGCAAATTACCAGTGTCCGCACCTTACTGGGTCAAATGTACCCGACGATTGACGTGACATTCATTTCCAACGTAAACTCATGTCCTTTTATGAAGATAAGCCTTTTTACAGTAAACTCTTGATACGCACCAGGTGTCAGATAAATTACAGATGTCGTGTAAATGTTGGTGTTAATTTTTTTACGGTTTGATAATATTAATTTAAGGAGCTCAAGTTGATTTTATGTTGCAACACTTTCTTGTTATAAGGAATTCGATGCCAAAAATAGATAGGAATTTTATGTAACTGTAAATGCTACCATTTCAAGATATTGTAACGTAAAAATGTAAAACTTCAATATAGCATGACGTTGGAAGCGAATAAAAAAAAAGTTAACTACCACACCTTACGTTTACTGCATAACTATACACCGGTGTATTGCAATTATCATAGAATGGTAGTGTTAAAAAGTACCATAATATGAGCGTGCAAGTGGGTCAAGGTGGTAAAACTAATGGAGAGTTTCCACTTTTAATGTGAATAAATGAAGTACATTGAGTACAATGGACAACGGGACGCGCCTAGCCGCTGCATATAATGACGTACAAGGCCAATTGTTACTATGCAGACGAGCGGACAGCATAATAGAATTGTGTCTATAGAAAAATAGAAGCGAAAACACAAAAAAATCTAAGAATAAATGTTGCGATAATTTTAATGATATCGAAATGTTAATTCAGTTTTCTTTAATAGTTGCCAGTGAGTCATCGAATGCTAAACTAGGTGTGGATTAGCCAAATCATAAACAGTTGGGGGAAACGGAGGCCAAAAAACAATTCAGCAGCGTTTTTGTCGTTAGTCTGCAACAATGCGTAATAGCTATGTCCGGCAGTTATTACCAAATTATGTCCTTCATTCGAATTTCTACTTTATTGTTACAACGATGGATGTTAAAATGACATTTTAACTACAACTAAATAATAATTATTCTTTGAAGCGAAACGTTTGCTCATTTATATTTCGTAACAAATTGTGTACTAGTATCTACTTCAGCATATCAGTTTAGTGAAGAACATTGCGGAACTCAAATGCCCATTAACCTAAATTGAACTCTATTGTTCGATGCCCTCTTCATTATATCTTAGCTGGCATGTCACTTAGCAACCAGCTTGTTGACAAAGCCTCAATGGTTCGATTATTGATTGCCATGCAATGGCTGTCCTAAATTCGGCACGCATACAAGCAACTCTGTCGGTGGTGTCTCAACTAACTCTTTATTGTACACCCCTAATGTAGACAATTCTTTCCTTTGCAGAAAAAAATGTAGATAGATGAAACGTAGGTTACATCTACATTTATTAAAGTACGATGTCCATTGACCAGGCGTCACCACTGGTGCCGATCAAGCCTCAAGTGGTGTTACAGAACGGTGCTTTTATAAAAAACAGTCATAACCGCAGTAGTTTCTGTGGGGTGGCACCAGCGTCGAACGGTAATGGAACGTTCAAAACTTTCGCCGTCAATCGCAAGAGTTGGAGTGGAAACGTGACTCTTCCGCTCCAGCAGTTCACGCCCGACGTGGAACAAGCTCCGCAGTTGGCAACTTTTCGCTCAGGAACTGGAACATTCCCGAGGAACAGAGAGCGGAACAATAATACGACGAATGGAATATTAACACCTAACGGGAACTCTGTGCAGACGTTTAAAGGAAATGAAGTGAGGAGGTGCGGAAGCTCGAACGGCCGACGTTACGCTGAGATCGGAAACTGGAATAAAAGGTGAGTTGTTTTGTACGAACGTGCGTCACATCAAACATGGCGGGGGTTATAGGATACATCGTTCAGCCTTCTGCCAGAAAATGTTTATAATAGCCGATTAATGAAATATTAATTAATTCTGATTTCACTAGTCTATTTAATAAACTCGAAAGGAATCAACATGCCTAAATAATTGAATAAAACCTACTCATCCTGCAAGTAGCATGCATAAACAAAATCTGAAAATACAGGTAAACTTTGGGGCGAATATTAACAAACATAAAAAGTACGTCCGCAGCATGATTACTAGCAGATCAAACGCGAACCCCCAGGTAAATAAAAACATTCAACCGTATCGTTTCACTAACTTTTACTAGAGCTTTATTTTCTCCTTTTTCATCTCGAGTAATTCTGTAACAAGTTTTCCAATTTCATTCTCTCGTCGCTTTCATTTCCTCCCGTACGTAGCTTCTCGTTCCCTTAATATTACTTTTATTAGCTCAAAACGTTTGACAAACATTGGTTTGAGAATCTAATAAAGATTAGGTTACGTTTGCACAAAGGGATGATCGAAACTTGATTCATATTTCTTCCTTCTTAGTTTGTTTAAATATTTTTTGTTTGAGTTTCGTTTTACTTTGAGTACATTTTAAGACGTATTTGATCTTAAATATATTTATATAATAGAATTTTCTTCAAATAATCGTGTAATAATACATTAGATATAAAAAACTACCAACCCACATTACCATTGTGCATTCCCACATATCTTCACCATAAACGTTTATACGTATTATACGGATTCATCCAAATGTTTACCGTATTTATCTAATCGGGATCTTCATTATCTTTTATTTCTTGCTAGTAGAAAGTTCGTCCATAATTCTCGCTCACTCAATTTGGGGCGGCCTAAGTCACTTGATAAGGCGTCCAATGATCTGGTCAGGACTTCCTCCTTTTATTGGGGGTTAAGTTTATCGTGACATGATTCCTCGTCACCGCCGATGCTATCAACTACGCTATTTAGCGATTCTCCCTTCAACGGGTATTTATGACCAGTATTTACTGTGACCCTGTCAATTAATCCAAGCATTTGCTTGGAAAAAATATCGGCTGCCCTTTCTGTTTAGTGTTCGTTCCTTGTTTGAAGAATAAGCACTTTTATATTCTTTTTTATCAATGTTTATGTTAGTATAGTGTTGGTAGTAGGTTTGATAAGATTCGATTGAATTATTCAAGAAATTCCTTAGCTTTTCTTTGCGTGGGATTAAGTTGCGATATGTCTACAAACATTCCTATTACAACTTACAAGAATATTTATAACGTAACATAAAGATAAACTTCTCCTTTCCTCTATAGTATTATGTTGTACTTCGTTTATAGCTTGTAGGAATATTTTTGTAATTTATTCTTTGGTCGTAATTTGCATGAACATTCAAGGTTGCGTGGTACGTTTCTCATTATTCTCTTGATTTCTATGCTAAACGTGGAACAAAATAATTTCAAGTTACATGGATGTTTGAGCCGTGCTCGTACATTTATTCTTATTCCATTTGCGTATTTCATTATTTAAATGATAACACACATGTGTAGCTAAAAGAGTTACTATTTTTCTTCTTTAGAGAATTAATAGTAGGTATACAAAACTGAAATAGAAAAGGGCTTTTCTAGCTTTTTAATTTGTTACTGTACGATTTGTAGACAGAAAAACTGTTCTAGCAAGCTCCGTAATAATAACGTCTTTTGTCTGAGTGGGCGCTCAGCGAGTGCTCGGTAATCCGCTTATTATTTTATTATATAAGAGGAAAACAATATTACTTTGTACGGTAGCGGTAGGTTTAAGTACTTTCCCTTTCTATATTACCTTCCATCTCCACCATCAAGCTACTGCATGCTTCGTTAGATTTTCAATAACATGGTTTACTTACTACCGTCATCGAAACAGTAGCCCTTTCTTCAATCCTACACTCTTAAACCCATAGATCTATAATTTTATCGTTGCTTTTATTTTTGTTTATACACAGCTAATGTTGTTACTCACGCCTCAAGCTTTAAGGAAATCAAAACGACTCCGTAGAGCATTTAAGTAGCTGGTTTCGATAAAAAAAACAGTCTGTTGGGCCTGCAATCATTCGAAGGGTCCCTTGAAGACGGTAATTTAGGCCAATTACGTCTACCACGACTTTCACTAGTGGTTCTGTGTTTGTTACCCGCACTAAATCTTCCTTAACAAATTGAAAAAAACCTAAGTCGTACTGTTGGATACCGTTTCTTTGCCTTCGTCGACCACATGTACTGCCACGGTTAATGACTGCGTTTGTGAACTTTTCCAGTTACGGTGCGGTGTTCTAGATCCAGTTTTGTGTTATAATGACGGGTAATAGCGACATTACAGGTTAATTTTTATCGTTCCTAACGTTTGTATATTGGAAATGTTGTTAGTATTTTATATTGTGAGATTTATAGCATTTTGTGATACGTGATACATTGGATTTATGTTGTCTTTTTTTTCCTGAACATAAATATATAATTGGTTCTGAAACAAAACTATTATTAACTCCTATTAATTCAATGATCACTATTTTGGTCAACAAATCTTCAACGTCAATCTACAACTTTATTCTGACACATGTGTTATCCAACAACTGTTACCTGCCCTTTAAAACCCACAAAGAATAAAAAAAAACAATCATGATACATAATACCAATCTCAACCCACCAGTTTCTTCACAAAAACTATCCAATTTAGAAACATTGATGGAACAACAATTTACTACAATTGGCGCATATTGATTACCACTTCAAATAGATGGTTGCACGCGTCATTTCGCAACTGCTGCCGTATGACTGATGGTCGTCTGAGTTGCGCTTCACAACTGACAGCTGCAATGATGGAGCGACGATCATCAGTGAAAGCGATGGTCGTTGCGTATAGTTATGTCATTGATACATATAGTATTTAGTATGCTAATAATATCCTTTGACCTTTTGTGATACGGTGTTACTTTTCCTGGTTCATTTATAGGTCTGAATGTAATTGATGGTTCTGGATAATGAGTTTGATCGTTAATCAATGTGAAATTTGAAATTGGTCCCTTAATTACCAACCGATTGCTTTTAATTAGTAGCGTTGCAGACTTAATCCATGAGCTCATTCTAAATGATAGCAAAAAAATCTTTAATTTCTAAATCACGAAAAACTCTCGTTTTTTACCGCAGTGGTCATCCATCCGATGCAAGTCCACGGTCAAATTTGATTAGGATCGTTGTAGCTAAGGTGATTGGGCATCAATGAACGGTGAAAGCGAAATAATTAGACTTTGTGCTGGAATTAGAGATGTCACTGATGTTGTAGCTGATCGTTTAGTATGGTGATTATGCCCATGTCATTTTGTTAAAGGGTCACGATTTAGAATTATTTAAGACTGACTGTTGATAGAAAAATGCTGAAAGCGACTGTACTAACAATGCATCTATACAGTGTATTATTTAAATAAATATACATAAATATAGAGAATATTTTATCAACCCCTCAAGTTAATACATTGTTATATTACGTTAGTACTATGTCTACGAAATTATGGCAATCTAACCAAAAAACTTACGAGGACCTTACTTTTGTTTACGTTTTAGAAGTATACAAATCAACTAAATAAGAGTGAAACCTAACTATCTAAAGGCGTGATGTTCAATGCCTAATAACCTTACCTATACGTAAACACTTGTAAAATTGACAATAAAATCACCAACCTTATTTCCTCTACGCTGTAAAATAATGATGCAACTGAAATACTCTACAACCTGTATATAATGTGTATCTAAAGTTATTGCCTGTGCTGATGCCATAAAATTCAGTCGCTCGTGCGCGACGGCTCACATCATCAGCTCCGTTACATCACTATTAAGGCTGAAATATATTACCGCGGCGTGGCGCATCGTGGCGCCACCACGCCGTGGTCACAACTCTGGTCCAATCGGCTGCAAGCATTTGGAGACACACGCTACACGAGAACATTAAACTACTTAAAATGAAAACAAATTCAAGTGTTGTGGTGAAGTACAGTGGCAACCAATCGGCTGTAGGCATTTGGTGACACACGCGACACGACATCTCTAACCATAATACTAGCAAATATATTAAACCGATATGCTTCCTTAGAACCACGACACGCCACGATACGTGAGTATCTTTCCGCCTTTACAGACGTACGCTCATTCACTTTATTGATTCCATAAAACAGTGATTACGTAAAGAAATTTTGCGTTAAAACTTTTTGCAACTCGACTTTAAATAATTAATTTCGTTGACAACGAAGTTAATTGGGTTTTTGGGTCGTAAGCGATAAAGATCTTGAGATTAATTATTATTGTTGTAGAAGAAAATACTATCGACACATTGGATTGAATAAAGTCAATTACACCACCCAACAAGTTGAATATGGCTTGTACAATGAATTGGCTTTTTAAAATAATTAACTGATTCGGATGCTGGTAACTTTGTATGCAAAAACGTTCTTCAGTATTACATGAAACGTTTGGTAAATAATGCACAAATAAAATAAATAAGCAAACGTCATCTGAGAATCTTAACTTCCACAGTTAATAATAAACATTTAGGTAACTACAAAACCATTAAAGTAATCAAACCTCAAATAAAAGTGAAAATAGTCACGTATCCAATCGAACATTATAACACAGCGAAAGCAGACCGAAAAAACATCAAATGTCGAACATTTTCCTCAATAACAAGAGACTTAAATACTTTACAGAAAGCCTACAATGGGAGCGAATATTATTTTCCTAGGCGACGTATTCTCGAGGACAAAGGAAGGGAAAATAATTTTCTTCCGTTGAGACAGGTCATCTCACACTATTGTGAAAGGATTTGAAAAGCCCTTTTCATAGCTCCCGGCGCTATTAGGCGTTTTCTAGGAGCAATATGGGCGTTATTGGTTTTTATAAGGCTTTCATTTGGGACTTTAAGGTTTTTGATCCTGATAGGTAATAATTTAGAGTTACTCTCAAATATTTGACTAAATAAAATTGATGATTAGCTGTTAGTCTTACTGATGATTTTATAATTAATTACAGTGCTGATGATTATTCAAATAATTATTTAAAAGTGAAATACATAGATCAAGAAAAAGATAAAAGGGTATCCCTAAATAAGACGAGAGCGCAAAAGAAGTAAATAAAAACCTTAGAAGCAACCCTCGAATTCCTTTATTTGCCTCAATTTCCTTACATATTCGCGAACCCAAACTCTTTAAACACAAAGAAACAAAACATCTAAAATCAACACCTGTCAGCATGTTTGTGTAGTAAATGATGTTGCAAATATCCCAATTCGGGCCTACGGTCCCTTATATTGAATATTCGAGTATCTAAGACTCATTGCGTATTCGGGACGCGTGGTGGGGCATAAATATCCCGTGTCGTTCTCATTACAATAACTTGGTGCGTCCCCTGGTTTTTTTTTTATTTTATTTTATTGATTAGGGACAAAAAACAGTTACATGCTAAGGTACTAATTACAAAAAGAGAATAAAGATAAATAGGTAAACATATAACCCACACTATTGTCCACAGATAAGTCAATTAAATGTATAACGGAATTTTAAGAATTATTGATTTATTAGAATTAAAGAATTTAAGATTAGAAATTATAATTTAGATTTTAATGTCAATTTATTAATAACGAGATTTTTGAATTTATTATTATTATGAAGGGAAAAGATGTCTATGTCCATGAAGTGCGTGTTATAGGTTTCCACAAGACGACGAAGAGGCACACGTGCCCCGGCATTAGTCTTACAGGAGTCCAAATGGAATAAACGAGGCATGCGAGCCCCCGCCGAATTACGGTTCTGGGTACAGTAAGGCATATTTTATTTGTAATATCGATACAGTCGAATCTATTGTGGCACAAACCATGCAGCATCATTACATCTAGAAGCAAGCGTCTCGATTCAAGACTTAGAATTTTATACTTTTCCAGTAAATCTGTATAAGGAATCTTTGAATGGTAACACTTGAAGTTCATGCCACGTAGAAACTTTTTCTGAACCATTTCCAATTTGTTTTCATATTTAAGGTAGTGTGGATTCCAGATAGGAGTGGCGTATTCTAGCTGAGATCGTACCAGACTCTTGTATAACATCAGAAAGGTAGAGGGCCGCACAAAGTCCCTTGACGATCTCATGACGAAACCATACATCCGAAACGCCTTATTGACTATACTATCGATGTGCAGGTTGAAGTGCAAACTCGAGTCTATGATCACACCGAGGTCACGAACGGAATCAACTACTCTCAATTGCTGACCATCCAAAGAGTATACAAAATTAAGTTTATTTTTATTATTTTTAGTAAACGACACACTGTGACACTTAGGGAGACTAAGGAATAGTTTGTTGTCTTTACAATAGGCATGGAGTCTAATGAGATCATCTTGGAGGAGTAGGCAGTCTTGAGTACTTTTGCAGGATTTATATATTTTCATGTCATCCGCATACATCAAAAACTGAGCATTGAAAAAACATTTTCCGATATCGTTGACGTATACAATGAAAAGAAAGGGTCCCAATATTGATCCTTGTGGAACCCCAGACCTAACCGTAACAGTATCAGACTCATACCCATTGATAACCACTTTTTGAGTCCTGTTAAAAATATATGAGGCGAACCAGCGAAGCAAGTTTCCCCGAATTCCATTAAAGGCAAGCTTTTCCAGAAGAATTGAATGGTCCACCTTGTCAAAAGCCTTCCGAAAATCAGTGTAAACGGCGTCGACTTGGACCTGACGATCCATGTTTTCAAACAGAAAGTTGGTAAATACCATAAGATTCGTCGTTGTCGATCGCCGCTTAACAAAACCATGCTGTTCAGGTATGATAAGCCGATGAAATAGAGGGTATAAAGCACCGTGCACAAGTTTCTCGAAGAGCTTCGACAAGGCGGAGAGGATAGAAATAGGACGGTAATTTTCTACGTTTTCTTTTTCACCACTTTTATGAATGGGTGTAATAAAAGCTCTTTTCCACGTAGTCGGAAAAACACCCTCGCGCAAACAAGTATTGAAAATCAAATACAGAGCAACGTGAATGCTATCAGCAGTTTTGATGAAAAAGGCGGGTGGCAGTCCGTCGGGACCAGCCCCCTTCGATGGGTCGAGGGATTTAAGAGTTCTCAGTATTACGTCTCTAGAGAGATAGATGTCGCCTATGCTAGAAGAATTATCCCCGTACTTGTTCGAAGGTTGCCATGTCTCAGGGTCAAAAGTAGATGGTTCATAAACAGAGGCAAAGAAGGTGGAAAACAGGTTACATATATCTGTAGGGTTGTCAGTAGAGATATTATTTAGACGTACGCTAGCTGGGAAGCTGGCCTTGTTCTTTCTATTGGATATATAACTCCAAAAAAACTTAATGTTTCTAGGAATACTATCTTCGACCGAATTAATGTAAACACTAAAACAAGCATCAGACTCTTTATGAAACAGGGTACGATACCTAGAGAAGCGTTCATAGTCGTATAGGTTGTGATACTTTTTCCATTTAGCCCATGCACGTTCCTTATTTTTAAATATACGAATCAAAGATGGCGAAAACCATACAGGAAATCGTGAACTTCTAATTCGGGTTAAAGGAACGTGTAGTCTGATAATCCCATATAGAATATCATAGAAGGAGCTAACTGCCTGTTCAGCGGGCAAACCAGAGAGTTCCTTATCCCAGTCGATTGCACTAATTTGCTCATTAATCTCAGGATAGTCAGCCTTATGGTAGTTACGGATGCCGCATCTCTTGGGATGTCACTCACATAATGGAATTCTAGACCGATTTCCCTGGTAATTATTTAATGCGATGGCCTCGTTGGTCGAGCCTGTGGTGTGACAGGAAAGTTAATTATTTTGTTATTATTTGATGTAACGCGTTGATATTGTTCGTGAGATTTGATTTATGTTTGTGGTTGTAGTGTCTCATTCTGTTTGTTTCGTTATGATGCTTCGTAAACACGAAATATGACAGAGTTTCAGGTGACTAGTATAAACATATTTTTATGATTGTACGAGTATTTCGTATGCCGCGTTTGATATTTCATGCCCAGCAGTTTCTCGAGTGCAAGCTCTACATTATGTCAATTCCGTACATGTAACGTTGGGAGTTCGAATTCGATGTATGTGTTGGAAAGTCGATGCAGCTGAAAGCCACGGTCTGGCGAGCACGACTGTACCATCCCGTTTGGACGTGTGGCCGATACCAAGCAACCCTACCGCACTGCACCGTAGGTACCGGCGCGGTACGGCCCAGTGAAACTACCCGTGCGTACATCGCCCGTTTGTTATGCTAATTGAAGCTGCTGATTTGCACAATAAAACAACTCACACGGACCACTCCACGGCTTTAACGAGCCTCAACGCCTCTATGATACATATTCCCGTCACATTGCATTCATTTCTCGTTTTGTTTCAAATTTTATTTTCCATTTTCATTAAAAAACGCAATCTGCATTGGTTATTCAACAGTTTGTTCTCGTTACAAATGTGATAATGAGCTGTAATAATAGTTCAGTAGTATTGGACGTTAATTGGGCCGATGCGATAGACAGTACTTCATAAAAACGAATGTAGATTTGTTTGTACGACTACTCACGTGATTCAGCAAAATTGTTTGCGTCAATTATGTGTTCGTGATACTTTCTACTTACGAGCATTGTTAGAAGATTTTGAATACCGTTATTGAGAATCTATCGTGAATATTGGAGTAGTAGGAATGATAATAACAGGTGAATTGTTGGTGATTTTACATTCTTAAGAAAGAGATTGCGTTCATCAATACTTACATTAACAAATGCTTTCATCTACTTGATTATTGTATGTACTACATGAAATACGCCTAATTTAAATTCAATGTCAACGAAATTCCAGCCATACCTTAGCCTATTAAAAGGCATTGTACCAATTGAGTTAAGGACAGTTGTCTGACATTAGCGAAATCATGCGGTGCTGTGTGCATTGGGTCGATTGGCGCCGGCATTAATTGTTCCAAAGTGGCCATTTAACACTACTTATGAATTGTGACTAAACGAATTTAATGTTTCATGCCGTTCTATTTCATAAGACCCAATAACATTCTCAGTTTCGTTCTTCATGTGTAGTTTTAAAGTTATTAGTTTTGTTCGACAGTTAGCAGAATATTTCAAACTAATTTAGTTCGTTGTAAAGCTCTAAATAATTAAATTTAGTTCGTGTTAATGCGTTCCAATAGATTTACATATATATTTGCCGTGCGTAGTTCTACATAGATTAGTGTTCTATTTAAAAATTTATCATCACTGTTCACCAGTGTGGAATTATTTTACTAGAAACTAATTTGATTTTTGCAACAATAAGATATTGTGTAGTGTTTTTTTCTCACTTTTTCTATCTTATTATAGTATTAAATATAGTTTTTTCTATCTTAGATCAATATATAGAAATTCCATCGATTCTGATGAGTCATATCCACTTGTATGCATTCATACGGATTCCTTGACTCAGTCTGAATGGATGTGACGCATCATAACAAATGTTTTTTCATAGTTGACCGACTTTACGCTGTATTTATCTTGTGGGAGGAATTTACTCATTACAATTTGTAAGAATCTTACATTTATTTACTTACATATCTTTTAACAAAAGCTATATATTATTATGTATAACTTCTGCCATTATTTCTCTGGCGAATTTTTTCCAGACCATAATCTATCCATGTTCGTCTCGATCCTTTTAGCCGTTCTGACAAGAAGTAAAAGTAACATTTTCGCTTTTGAATTATTTGTAGGATATTATAATTTTATTATATAATAATAAATCACGACGATTAGACGATTTGCTAAAATATTGTTGTAATAAAATAAATATTACAGTTTTAATTCAACGAAATGTTTTATTTTACTTTAAACAAAAAAAAAAACAATCATTACTTCTTCTAAACTTTGACAAGAGAGAGTTACAGAACAGAACAGAGTTTCTAACACACAATATTAAAAGGAGGTGGGATTACATTGTTGCCACATATTTTAACAAATATGTATTTGTACGTAGAATGAAGATTTTTATCGTTTAGAAATGTGTAAAGGAGAGTTTATGTTATTAGGTAATCTTAGTGCAACCAGGTTAGTTTCAATATAGGTATTGTGAAGACCAAATCTTACCCAATCATAAGTTCAAGTATAAACATGAAGCTCTTCAGACACATCAGCTATCATTGATACATGTAAATAAAAACAAACTTAGAATATCATTCAGTTTTAGATCTTAAAGTAGGATGAGTAAAACAGGTTATTTTGATATCCGCGCAAGTTGTACAACAGGAAATACTAGAAATCTCCATTAATATATGTATATGTCATTTATTACAACGTTCATTTATGTAATCTTGAGATGGGTCAATGAACTCAAGTAGGAAACATACCAGCAATTTTCATTTCTAATTGGACTTCATAAAAATGATACAAATCTTTTAATAGAGTAGATTTTATCTAGTCACGACTAACGTAGAATTCACTCGTAGTGTCAAACAAGTTTGGGTTGTAGCCCTATGTGAAGTAGAATAACTTAAATTCATTAGCAAACTAAGGATGAAACTATACCCTTGTTTAGCCCTGTGGTTAGACTTTTGGACTTTAACAAATAAGGACTCGAATAGGGTACAAGAACGTAATACCTAAGGGTAATGGGATACTCAAAGTTGAGTAATAAATCACCCTAATAATTCAGTCCAAGAGCTACAGCTACATGAAACATAATATAAGAACATCGCAAATACTCAAAACTTTGGAAAGACTAATTACCGTACTATTTTGAACATAATAATGAAATAAGCGAACAAAGTCAGTAAACTAGAACTACATATAATAGAAATGCTACAAACAGTTTTGGATATAACAATTATTTTATTAACATCTTAATCACAGACAGGGTATTAAGACAAGCTTTGATCCCATCAACAATATCCATTATCGCACGTGGATTTAGCAGACATGCAGATAGCTCTATTATGTCATAACCAACAGGGCAGGTCAATCAAAAGATAAAGGCCTGTGGCGTGAACCGCTGCGGGCATTAATTAAGACCAGATATAAGCGGATTGACGTTGAGCAGATTATGCAACGTTGTCCTGTGAACCTGTAGTTAGGTTATGTGTGATGTATGCAGATTTTATTGAATGTCTGATTTTCAGTCCGCCATGTTTTACGGTTTGGTCGTATTATGGAAATTGATTTCGTTTGTGAGTGCTGAATGAATGGGATGCGAACGTAGAATTAGTAACAAGATTATGTGCCAACTATTACTATTACTATCTGACATTTTTTCTCATGCCAGGCTTCTTTAACTTTTAATGTGTCTACTGCACTTATAAAATGCTACACATTTTTTAAGACATGGTTGACACAATTTCTCAGAGAAAATGCTGGGGCTTTTAAACTCTTAATGTCATATTTTCCTGTAGGTAAAATGTTGCACATATTTTATGTAAAAAAAAAATTGTAGACTCAACGATGTTACTTGGTGCAAATAATTCAGACTATAAATTATTCCTATGTCCATCAACCTTATCAGTTTGTTAAGCTTTCAGTTGCATAACACGGAAACTGCTCAGGATTAACTTATATCGTTAACATTTATCAAATCGTCCATTTCCTGGATTAATGTTACCGCCATTTTGCAAGCATTACTTATTTTTATCTTAAATCTTGTTGGTACACCTTTAACTTTAGTTCCTTTAGGATAAGGTGACCTCTTTTCTGTTACTATCAATCTACTACTATTAAGTTCTTGTTTGGGTATGTATTACGTTCTTTATTCGTGTAAGGGATACTATTAATTGCTTGCGATATCTTAATCATTATTATTGTCTTTACCACCAAATTCGATATTAATAGAAAACCGCATCATTTAAATTTTATTCATGTAACTAATACTGTAGTTACTCTTACTCTCGCTATAAACTGCACTGCAACACAAACTCCTAACAATCGATAAAGCATCTCGCTCATCCTGTCAACCTAGTACATCAAATTCCGTAGTTATTGAATCACTCCTTGTTTGCATGCACTTCAATTTATCGTCAATTTTGTCAGTGAATTGGCAACGGCGCATACCCTCGTTTATTGTGAAACCATCCCGTTCCCGTCTAGGAATTTTGCATGCCAAAGGATGTCTTTATTTACTGCTCAACTTCATTACCGCCTACAATGGCTTCGTTCATTAAACCTCAGCTGATATAAAATCGATAATGAGTATCGGTAATGAGTTTTATAATATTCCGGTTGGGAGAACTACCCTGTTTAATACAAAAAGAGGATTAAACGCTGTTTTATTGGTGTGTAATATTAATGAAAGCAATTATAAAATTGATAATGGAATGAGTACAGGATATCATTTAAATTGACAGAGTTCAGAATGTTTTTAAACAGTTCAACCGATAACTACATAAAAATACACACGTTAAAACATTAACGGACATGCTAGCGGACGTAGACGATTAGATAGATACAACGTCTTAAGATAATTAAGAAATATAAATGAGCCCTAATCAAGTATTTCCAGCAACACATCCCCACCTAATTGAATCTAACATGACTAACACTGGCAGTAATTTCATGAATGAACTGCGAGCGATAAGTAGTCTACAGAATGGCTAGCCGTACAACAAATTAATTGTGGATGGAATATAGACTACCTACCATTTATAGACGGTGTAATGCCTATATTGAAAGTAGCAGTGTTGCAATTATCTGTGCTTTCCAGTCCACTGAGCTGAACTTTAGTGGGGACCCGTCTACATGCGTCTACACACTTAGCCAGACATTAATTATGAGGGAATATTTTGGAAAGACTTTACGGTAATTAAATTTTCCATCCAGCTCAATTTTTACTGACATGTTATATCATCGGTTTACTCATGCGTGGTTTTTTATTTGTCCTAATTTTAGGAGTAGGTAGTCAGAATTTTGCTTCAACTTTATAAATTAATTTTAACACGATAACATCCTTATTATTAGTCTTTAACCTTTCCTGTAATAATATTAAAAACAAATCAAAACTTCAAAAGCCTTCTGTCTTGATAATTAATTAGTGGAACAATTGATTTTCTCCTTTAATAATAACTGGTTTTTGTTGGCCGCCGAGAAGTTTTCTTTATCCAATCTCCTGGCTTGCTCGAAGGGCTAATTTTGTAAGACGATCGAATTACCGACGAGTCTTTCAACTTCAATTTACTCAGTAATTTGTTTAAAAATCTACTTATCTTTTTTGTGTTACGTAACTAAATTATTCTGCTGTATTTTTGTTATAGCAAAATGATTATAAGATTAAAGTTTAGGTTGTGTAGCGTTATCATCAAGTACATAACTTGCAATTGATCCATTTTATAGTCTCCAAATCGTCCTTACGTTCGTTTTGTAGGTATAAAAAACAACAACAAAAATACAAAAAATCGATGAGACGGAAAGCAGAATGGCGAATAACAGATACCGGAGCATTCGCAATAAAAGCATTGCATTGCCGGTGCCCGGGGGCAAAGCCGATCAGCCCCAACTCTATAGTCTATTCAGTCTAAACACCCACAACTTAAAGTCTAGTTTATTGCAGAATAGCTCTCCCTAGTTTCACAATCTGTATTAGGTTACCGAACGCCCTCGGCACTGCTACTGTAAAGCTTTATATTTCGTATGTTTTTTTGTTGTCTGAAATTTAATCGGAAACCCATTTCGTAGTTCCATTTGAATAATATGTATGCATGCTTTCTAGTGTTTGGCTTCGTTTTATGTTTATTATTAAAAATGTCAAAGACATACATTTCAACTTTATTTAGTTGTTTAAAGTTCAGTTTAATTATGTTGTGAGCTCATACATGCGTGATAGACGTTTGCCATTAATCAAAGTCTGCGTTGCATTAACGGTCGATTAATTAATACTCCCAAAACAACATTGTGACATGGTCGGCATTCAGTTCATTTGACCGGTGGCGGTGTCGTTCGTCGGGACTAGAATGTCACGCCGCACGCGTAACTTTCCCGCGCTCCATTCGCCCGCATAGATTGACAGATAAAACCCGTTCTAAATTTAAGCGTCTTTTGATTCTGGAACAGAGAATGACATCAGTCGACCTTATTTCGAAAGTTAATGAAAATCATCCGATATCTTGTTAGCTAATCTAATTAAGATATATGTTAGCATTTGTTACAAAACTTCCGTCCGTTAACCCACATTCGATATAATCTAATAGGAATCTCGTGTTTGAAATTTTGCTGTCCGAATCAATAGAGGGACTTTGCTAAGGTGATTAACAGTGAGTACCTATAAAGGTTGCCTCCCTACGTCCGGTCACTAGTATCACATAACCGCACTCGAGTACTGTACTGATTGACAGCTATATTCCCTCGACAACCCTAATTGTCTGGCCACCCTCGTATTACGGGGAATTTAATAAACACAGCCCTGCAATGCACACACTTTAACAACGCTGTTTGGATTATGCGCTTCGAGTATCGAATAGTGATTGAAATTGCGATCCAGTTTGTGCAGACATACCTGCGATACGTAAAATACTAATAGGTATATACGAAACACCCACTCAAGCACATACATAAACGGAGATACAAATGGTCAGGATGTGGCTGCTTATACCAAATACAAAGTTACCGATTTGCATATGCGGGTAGACAGCAAGACAGGTGGCAAAAAACGCCAGGTGTTCCAATTTTGGCAAGCTTGAATTTATACCTTACTGTTGCCGCCTGGTACAAGATCGGACGGCGAATGATTAAGAACCACCTTTCATATTGTTTCAAAACGTGAACCAAAGCCGGAGGCTAAACGCTGGATACCAAAAAAGGAACATTAGCATGCATAGTCAATTTGCGTCGTGTTTGTAGAAGCACTTAGATTCTTTTTATTTTGGTTACGCAATATGTATGTTAATATTGATAAGGCTCGCTTCTTTTGTTTATAATCTTTCGGCATAAGGCCTAAGAACCAATCTTCGTCATTGCTCAAATATAAAATTGAAAATTATGATACAGACCAAATCAAATCTGTACAAAACAAACAAAATGAATTGAATGCAGCCTAAAATACCTATCACGCTGCAAAAGCACCAGCCCTCAATTATGATTTCGCGTAATTAGCCCGACAACAAAGAGAATCTATTATAACCACATCAGTGCCGTCAAAATAATCCTCGGAATATGAGCGTTGATATCACAATGGGCTATACCGAAAAGTTGATTCGGTTTGTCGCGCCCCACGAGTATACAGAAATACGCTTCGTTGAGATCCAATATTCTGTTTCCCAATAATGAAATTGCACTTCGAATGCTGCAGTGATTTCATTATTAAATCAGAGTTCATATGAAAATTGATATTGGATTTTAATCCCCTTTATTTGATGCCACTTTGTTTGTTATGAGGTTTCTTTCGAGTGTTTTGTTTTTGCTTTCTGCTAACTTGTTTATTACATTCTTGCGATATTGATTTATTGTTATTACCTCTGTTTAAGTGATTGAATTAAATCGCTTTACATATTACCATCTAATTCATAAGCTGTTAAACGGTCTTTTATATTCACAGCACCTTTAAATTCAAGTCATAAAACAATTTACAAATCGTAATTGTCGTCTTTAAGTCATCGTGAATAAAGGTTACTTTACTAAGAAGTTTCGAGAACGAATCCAACATAGTCTTGTTGTATAAACTCGTGTATTAAACCCGGAACATACATTTGGTGGGCGGGTGCCGTTGTTCATTTTACACGTACACCCACCTAAGCCATAATTAGGGGGCCGTTGAGTCGAGGTCATTTTTAAACTTTTATATCATTTTCAAACCAGCTGCCTTCACTTAACAGCTGTTCATGGTATTATTTTGTTTTAAGGTCCACTTTGATATGTTTATCATCAGTTTTATTGGGTTTTCTTATTAATTATATAAAACGACTTTCTTATTTTATGATCTTGTTTCTTTTCATTTTTTTGTAAACAGATCGACGAAATATAACCATATGCATGGGTTTTATTATTGTGATATTTAAGCAAATAATCAATTTTATGCCTTCTAGCTACGCATTGTACGTCCACAATTCCATGGCTTGAGTACAAATTACTAGAAGAAACGAGTCAAAATGTAGTACCTAGTACTACGTTATTATTTAAGGCTCTTAACCTCCACAAGTATGACACATTTGCCCTCATTTGGTTTGGACGTACTTTCTTTTACAACTCATACATAAATGGCTAGGTCCGTAGTATATCTGTTCATAATAGATGTTGTAGTATGCATATTAATAAAGCAGGACAAGTTTTATGGCCGTGAGTGTCTGTACCAATCACTGGGCTAAGTAATTGATAGGACGTTGATAGTGGTACGAAAGAGGTTGGTACAGAAGGTTAAGTTAAAGAGCAAGAACTGAGGAGAAAAGAAGGTGACAAAACTGTTTCTGTCTCTTTTCTAACAAAAGCTTTTGACTACGTATTGTAATTTTTAGTTTTCTTGTTTCATAATGTTAATTTTAAATAGGTAAATAGCAAAAGATCGCTGATTAAATGAGTGGTGAAAAGACTCTAACAATGTCTTTAGGCAAAACAAAATTCAAATATGTAATACCTGTACCATAATCTATTTTACTCTAAATTATACCTGTATCAAAATGCAATTTACTCTAGATTAGTCGTAATTGTTTAATTTCATACATTTAATTCATTTGTAAAAATTTTATTAATTAAAAAAATCACTATCTAAATAGAGCAGTTCTACTCGTTTCGAGGCACTGAGGGACTCTTCATCATGAGCAGCGAGCAGACACGGCGACACCATGCGGCCTTTTCGCAGTAACCCGTGATTTTAGTTAATTTAGAATGTTTCACGATAGTTATTAATTTTAAAAATATTTTTCATTTTGGTTTGTACTGGGTTTTCTGCCCACAACTGTTAGTTGGAGGTGAGTTAAGATCCTTGTTACATGACATTACCGTCTCATCAGTGATGTATGCTCACAAGCGAAGTGCTTAATGTATGTTCTGCAATCGAGATGGAAGTGACGAGATTCATGTCTGATTGTTGCTAAATGGGGTTCCTTCAAGTGATGCGTTTGAGTGCATTTGAATTCAATTTATGAGTTAAATGTTTGATAAAATATATTGTAGTTATTTGGGCTATTGTTTTTTAAGGTGTGGTAATATTGTGACTACTACAAATCTTAATTTCACTTATTAGAATTTGTGTACATTTTTATCTCATATTTTGCTCACATTCAAACACACACACACACACACACACACACAGTCAGTAACATCCTGAATGATAACATAATAATAATTAATGATTATCAATAAAATCCATCTGTTCTTCACAAGAATTCACTCATAGCAAGCAAGTTACCTACTCAACGAACTGTAAACCCTGTACTAAGTCTAAATAATAACCCCATAACTACAATTTCCGATACAACAGCACCATCCTTATTAATTTCCTATCTGCAACACCACGTTATTTATAACCTCGTTTCCAAACGTTTCAACTCTCTCTATAATGAGATCGAACAGGCAATGATGACAAAATTTATCGATATTATATTCAGAGTGGCAATGAGATGCCTTCCGGCAGACTTAATATCCTTAATTCGTACCCCCATGCAGGAAGTCACCATTCTAAATCAAACATGGCTGAAACGCCGCGAATCCAAATGGGGGATGCGCATATTTTAATATCCATAATGGTGATTTGGAATCGAAGGGATTTACGTACATTGAAGGAATGGCTGCGGAATTGGCTTTAACGAGCGCTTTATTAAGCTAACTCTGTATGGCTTTACAATTGTCTATCGTGATTTGGTTTATTGTCTTTTAAATGTAGGATTACAATTAGACCCTTTATTTTATTGGCAAGCAATCATAGAATAACAAATAAAAACACCCAAATAAAGAGTTAGAAACAATATATATACGATACTAAATCGCTTGTGGAAAGATGTGTGGGCGGAAGTAATGCCTAATGCATAACGCACATGACCCCTTGTTATCTTGTCGCCTAGGAGCTCCATAGTAACCTCTCTAATGAACCCCTACAGGCCTACACAACGAGTTTGCAAGTAACTTGATCGGGAAACAGATACCGTATTTGTGTATTCCATTCCTTATTATACCCACATATCTCGGTAAAACATTTTCCGCGAGAACGAAGTTTGGAAGAAGAAAAAACAGCGATCCTATTTCTTAGACTTTTATCCCGGTTTATGATCTTAATACCATAAAAGGGATCGAAGCGGAATAACTTATGATGATCAGATTTTGCGTAAGAAATTCCTTCTTCGTTCTTTGATATTCTGTGTTGAATTCATCAGCCAGTATTGGCCTGCCAATCTCTTCGATTGTATCAACTCTTTAGGTCTTGTACTTGACGTATTGTTTACGATATCTGTCTATCCAATTAATTAAAGACCGTGACACTCGCAACTGATTCGTGCTGTCAGATAATTAAATTAATAGTGTAGATAATTTGAAGTGAATAGTAGATTTTCCTTCAATGATTGTAATCGGTGCAATAAAATAGTGAAACTAGAATTATGAATGGAATAGAAGTTGTTGAATAAAATTACAGATTTAGACTGGAGTATCTATTTGAAGTAGCCATTGTCAGTAATATAGTGTTTGGATTTCTCTGTAAGTGGTGCTGGGGGTATTAAATTAATCATTGTGAGATAAAAGTCCTTTGCTAGATACTCTCAAATTGTTTATAGATATCTCGATTACTAACTTGACTGTAGGTGAGACTTCTTGCGGGAAAATGAATATACTTACTACAAAGGAGGATGCCAGAGTTTCTATGAAACCTGGTCCCACTTCCAATAGCTATATGTGTTAGATCATTGGGTAGGTAATTTAGAGCTGAATAAAAGTTACTATGGCGCCAAGTCCCAATTCCTCCTTTTCTTTGAAGATATCATCAATATTAAATATTTTCATCATTTTGTGCATGATTACATAGGTTTGTGTATGTAGGTAAATACTGTATCTATATTTCCGTACTAGGTCATTGATCCTAAACTAATATTTTGGCGTGGACTTGTTAATTGATTCATTCAATACTGTTGTTGAAATATTTGTTAGACACATTATTTTTTAAGCCGATCCAATTCCGGTCTGCTTTTAAAACCTTTGTAAATACCCAATTAAAGTTTCCTCTTGCATTTTTTCCTATATCTAGTCGTATGTATTTGTAACATGTCGATGATAATAAATTCTCTACATAGCATTGTTTACAATAATTTCAGTGAGTGTTAGATTATTTATAAGTGGTGGAATTTATTTACAAGATGGTCAGCTTCAAGTAACTGAATTAAATAATACTCTTGATAATAACAGGACTGTTTCTCGAAAGACTAATGACTGTTGATGAAACGAAAGAGGTATTTTAGAATCGTAGTAATTTGCGTTCCATAGTATACACTATGACTAGACTAGAGACAGGCGTGACGCTAAGTATGTATGTAGGTATGTTTGTCAAATCCAGGAAACCTTTTATTTTTATTTTGTTTTATTGGACTCCCAACAAAGGATACACTTACATGCTAAAATACGATTTACAATAATTTACATAATATTTAATTTATATTGATTGTTTTATTCTAAAATTATACCTGTTTTTTCCAGCTAAAAGCCAGAACTATCCAAAACTAATTATTACAAAACGTTGGTGGCCATCGAAACAATTCAGTAAGCGATTTATTTTAGTCGCCCGTTTTACCAACTTTGTCGCACAATGGTTAGACGTCAAATGAATAAATCATTGCTTACGGCAGACAGCAGTGAATAGATGTGAATATTGAGCGCGATATGCGTGTGTGTTCAATATTAAACAAATAGTGTCCGTGTTTTTATGATTGCCTGGTACCGTAAATTGATTTGTTCGTAGCTTTGTGATGGATTTTCTTTTTAATGGACGGACAACACGTAGAATAAAGTTGCTTTTTCAAATTTCGATATTTAATTGTTTAATCGTAAATAGTACTAAGACAGAAATCATAAAATTAAGTGTAAAAAAATAAACTTTGGCCCGTATAAGTATTTTCTCCTGTATCGTGGGTGCGTTTACAAACATACAATTTCACATGCACATGACACTTAGACCCGAGACAAGAATTTGCGAATCACAAAAAACTGCTACACGGTCCACAGCAGCCAGTTGCCCAATGCGCCAACCGTGCAATCTAATCATGCAGTTACTTATCTCATTCACAGATAAATGCAACTTTGCTTTTGTTTGTTTACTACTAACAACTGTGTTTGTGTACTACTCATAATACCTTTACAATTTAAGCAAAGGTAATTGTTATTGCTGTTATACCTAACAATCGACTAAAAGGGAATATTCAGAAGAAGAAACAAATTGCTGCAATAAAATATAAATCCACGTAGGCGTAGTACAACAAGCATTAAGTATTATTGGAATACATTTGCATTTGGAAAGCACTAGACATGCAACCCGGCCAAAATAAATTGAACATCAGGTGTATTCAAATTGCAGTAGGCAGGCGTAAATATTTAAATCGGACGCGTAATACCACGTTAGGGTGGCTGCCTGCTCGTACTATCATCTGATGCACGCTCAGTCCATTTCCATAAAAGCCTCTTCAATCTCGCAAAACGTTTCGGGAATTTCAATTCACGCTTAGCGTTTTTTTTTTCTTCCCCCCTTTTACGCAGATTTTTGCGTAGTAAATATTAAGCTGCTTAATTGTATCGTGAGTACAGTTTATATACGGTACCTTGATCAAATTCAAAATTTTTTATTGTGGAACATAAGTTTGTATATAATAGAGGTCTTAAATATTTGAATAAATTAGCCATGTCCCGCCCTTTGGACATACAATAGTATGAAAGGAGGAAAAATTGAAAAAACCCATTATTTTAAAATATCTATTATTTCAGGTATAAAAAAATAAACAATAAAACTAAGTACACATCTGACACGCTTCTTGTTCTTTAGCAAAGAATAATTATGTATTTAAATAATAGGAGGATGTTTTAAAATAACATAACAATCTACAAGTAGGTACATAATACGTAATATCATCATCAACACTTGGATATTCAATACATGACATGACCAACATAATACAAATCCACTTTAGTGATCCACTAAACATCTTAAGGTGTTTATTAAGAAAACATAAAATCTTAAGACGACACACAACGAATGTTGATACTCTTTCGAATCTAAACTGGTTCCATTCCAAACATAGGCAATTCCTTACTAAGTATTACATAAACACTCGGTAAAAATGTCACAGACGTTAAGTGGTGTTCACACTTTGGAAGTTAGTATCGATTATACCAATCGATCGACTTATTAAATCGATAACAATCGCTCAAATTTATATTTATTTATTTTTTAATTTCATGTAACAGGCGAACTCATTAAATAAATATTTTTGTAACTTGGAATGTGAGTGAGTGTCAATTAAGTATGTTTTCAATTACGTTAATATCAATTAATTTTCAATATTTTTATTGGGCTATGTGTCATCATTACTTATTGCCAAGGAAACAATAAGAACGTGACGATTTAAAAGAATAAATCATTGACATTATGAAATAATAGGAGATAGAAGAGAATAGACATAGGCAGTAATATTTTATGTAAATTCTAGACCACTAGTCATTCTTAAACAATAACATTGATAGACTTATTATACATTTATATTACTCCCTTCCTTTATGAGACTTCAATAGGCAGCAATTCATTCAAACGCGAATATAAAATAGGCAGGTAATTTATTTCTCTCATTGTCTGTTATAGTAAGCAGAACTATTATTGTCTATCATAGTATCGTCAATCAATAGCCTTTTATTTCCGAAGCACGGCACACAATGCCACTGTACAATGTACACCCACTTTTCACCATTTAAGACTTTAAATTTACCAAAAAGACAAATAGTAATATTTTTATCATCTATTTATCATATTAGCAATAACTCAAAAAGACGTTCAATGTTGAACAAAGACCTCCAATATTCTCCCATCATAGTAGAATTTGCCAAAATCCACTGTCTTTAACTACATTTTAGTACTGTCTTAGTTCATCTGATAGTATCAAATAGACACGTGTTTATCTTTCGACACACATGCCTTACCTTTGCACCGCACTTCACCGAGCGTATCGAATCGACATCGATGTTTAAGATCGAGTGTCAGTGTGCACGCGGTATGCGAGAGGTCACCGACCCCGACCGATGCGGGCTCCAAATTCGGTAGTGAATACCGCCGGGGACATTAATCGGCCACTGCTTGGTCTTGGGAATGAAGATGAAGAAAACCGAATGTTTGGGCTGTTTTTTTATTCAAACTTAACGGACGCTTTCCTTGTTGGTTTCAACAGGTTATAAAAACCTTGAAGGTTTTAGGGATCTAAATATAATAATATGATTAGTCGTTTACTGATTGATTTGAAATTGCATTGGCATTTGTATTAAGTAAACAACATAAATCATACTACACCAGGAACATGACTAAGATAACAATCATTCATTATTTTCTTAGAATTATCAAACTGCATATCAACAACAGAATCGGCGAAATAAACAACAAATCCATGTGTCAAATTAGGAACGGCCGTAGTGACTAACAATTCGTCATGTCTTATCATTTAACTTTAATCGATTACACGATCGAACACAACTAATATCGAGTCGCCCTTCAACAAATCTTGTTCTAAGACAAAATTTTAGAATGGTTATTTTACGGTTGGGCGCAGCTCTCTGTTACGCCCTATTGCCTTTTATTTCAAAATTCGTGTACCGGATAAAATCTCCAGCGAATTCCTCGCCATTATTTTCAATTTGGCAATCAATGTTGGATATCTTTGTCTCTTCAAAGAAGTTGTTGAAACAAGACGTTGTTTAATTAATTCTCTTCATCTTGTCTTTCCAAAATGGACTCAAACATCTCTTCCACTAATGTAAATAGAACTGCTTTTATCTACACGTTTTAAAAGTTGCGTAACAAAAATAAATCGACTCCAAATTAATGTTACGAGTCCATCATTAGCATAAACAACATGAATTTTAAATTTCAACATCCAACGTCAGAAAATATGTGAATTTCTTAAGACAGGGAAACTGAGAAATTGGATTACAGCTTCCCTCGGCGAATGAGATATTAATGTAGAAGTCGGCATTGCTGACAAAATTGCTTTGACCGCATTAATTCTACGGCTATAAAGTTACCTGTTGAGAGTCTCTAGGGACCCTTCAAAGGGATCTAGGGCGGGGACTAAATTGTCTTACTTAAGTAGCTACATCAAAGAACAGGGAAGGCGAAAGGATTTCATTCGACTGTTCTTGTCATTCATAATTCTTGATTGTACGCTTTAGTTTGTTTACGAACTCATTCCAAAGAACATCGGGCATTTTTGTATGGGACACTTACCTACGGCGAACAAAAATAAAATTAGGTACGGTGGATAGGCAATTAAATCTAGTTCACAATGGTATAGTTCCTATATCTGTGGGTCGTGGCAATAAGGAGAAATTGGACATTTAAAAAATATTTATAAATGTTTTTGGGCAATAATTGAAGAGGAAAAAGGGAATCAAAAATAATTAAAACAACATATTTTTCTCTTAACTTTTGGCGAAGGACTGCGATGATGATGACGAAGGACTGCGATGTAGTAAGATAAGCTAGCTACCTGCGCGAGCGCAACATAATACCAGTTTTAGGACTATGGGCGAGAGTGAGAACGAAACATGCACATCAACTTGACGGATTTAGTCTGATTGGGTTTACAAAAATACCACGGAGTGATATTTTAACTTACTGAGCGGTCGTTTAGTAATTAGGAAAAATAGTCAACTTAAAATATCATTTTAATTTTACTAATTATTTCCATTTTCCCATTTTTGTGAATCAAAATAACTACACAATATTAAATATGATTGCAAACACTATCATGTAAAAATGTTTTGGTTTATGTTCGCGACTTTTAAAAAATCGGGTAAAAAACGCCCGATGTCCTTTTACGAGTCTTTAGCAGTTGACGATGATTTCTCGCCATCATTACCGTGAAATGGGTTATACAGTGAATAGAGACAAATTGTTGAAAGATATTTTATATTTCCAAACAAACAGTTAAGAAATAACTCTATGAAAACTTGTATTTTTATTAAAACATTGCAATAATCTTTGTGACTTCATTTCGTCATGTTGTCTTTTCTTCGCTCCAATTACAAACGTGTATTTATTCACCTTAGCTAATGTTTTAAATGTCACATTGATTAATAGAGTTCCTCCTCTTACAATGATGAATGCGTTTTCTTACAAAAATAACTTGTACTAACATTTGTTGTTTCTGGCAAATACTCAAAACAAACTCGATCATCACTGAAGGGACCGGTAGAGAGAGTAAGAAGTAGATAAAACTTCATAGGATGTTATTCTTCAAGCAGTAAAATAGTGAAATATTTTTTCCATTACTTCTCCCGCCCTGAGAGAGGCGAGAGGGAGTGTCAGACTTTTACTAACTAAAAACTATTCCGTTCCTACTATTGCTTTGAGCCGGAGCCCAGGTAACCTTATCCACAGCTCCGGAAAATAGTAAAAGTTTGAGTTTAGTACACATAACACATAATCCTACCACTTACTAAGTTAAGCCTAAATACATAGGTAATGTGATAGGGCTCAAAGGCATACTCAACAATACAACTTTGCTCAGCTCTGAACTGTCAAACTCAAGGCCAAAACTTCGTAGTTACTTCCCAACTTCTGCTTCAATTAGTCTGAATTGAAAGCAAAATGCTTTAAGGTTAATATTGTTTACAATACAACGTTTATCAGCAAATGAAACATTTCACTATCGTCCACCTATTATGATAAGGAAGTGGAGCGTTCAGTACTTACACCTGATGACACAGTTTTGTTAATATAACTATGTTTTTGTTTTACAGGTAAATATGGACTTCAATCCATTATCATGAAGTGGTTTGATATTGGCATATAGCAGTAAGTAATAGAATTAAGAAAAATATGATATTATGCTTATTTTTACCTCATAAATTAAGGCTAATAGATATAAGAGATCCATAAATTCTTTGGCAATAAATTAGTCTATAATTACTACTGAAATTATTCTACGCCATTCCGGTTCCTATCGTCGTATTTTTAAAGTGGATATCATTAACAGCTTAGCCTCCTATTTGCATCTGTTTCACCCTACTCCGCTTTTAAACTAATAACAATAAAGTTATCAAACGCAGCCTTGTTTGCGAAAATGTCGCTGCTAATATTTTCTCTACAACCAGACTTAATGCATTTTACCTACAAAACAAATCCGACCTTAAGTTCGAGTAAAAAGTGCATAATTTTCATTAAATTTCTATTTACTATGGTAATTTAAACCGTAATGGTAGATAAATAGAGTTGAAATTTAATTAGTCGGACTGCAAGTCACGCTGTCTGAGTCGAAAGTGTCGCAAGCCCTATCGAATGTCACAGACATGGCTCTGTTCACATAAAGTAGCTAAAATAAGTCCTCTGATGTTGCTCTTCTATGTAGGAAGTGAATCTGTTTTATAGGGTCGTAATATTCAGGACGGACAATCTACTTATCACTTTATTATATCGCTCATCTCATCTGTTTCGTCTGGCATAAATATTTACCGGTTACGATTTTGATTACCTATAGAGTGATCTAATTTGTGATTGGATTTTCCTCTTGTGCTATTTCTAAAGTAGCCTATAAAATCTTGAAGAATGTTTCCTTTCAATTCGTTTCCTAATACAATGGTATTTAAACAAGATAACATCGTTATTTCAAATCCTATAATATTTCTTACGAAAGCACTGTTGTTTGCGTTTCGTCAACCTATAAATATTTTTATGTATAGATGTAAACTAAACATTCTTAGTAAAAAAAATTGTTTGGATTTATAAGGAAAATTTTGACGAAATGCACTCATCCTTAGTCCAAATACTGACTGTTTAATTCAACCTTAGAAGCAGTTAAGCTTGTAACATAACCACGAGGTTCTCAGAATGATCCAGAATGTTGTTGGCAGAAAAACTAGTCCAATTATTCTTTGATTCTCGTAACAAGTCTGGAGCTTGTCCCACTTGGGAACTTCTTTTTACTAAAGCTGTTTGTTCTTGTTTTATTGAGCTTCGTTACAGACGCAATCTATTTGACTGGAGTTTCCTTGCCATGTTATATATGGCCTGTTGCTACCAATTTACATTATACAATCTAGCTAAACTACTTTTCTTTAACGTCTACACTTTTTTATACGTATTTCGGCGTCCGTTTATTGACTCTAAAATAATAGGAAATATACTATACGATATGGGATAGGCAGTCAGAAAGTCTACAAAGTTCACTAAGCCTGAGGCAAGACACGACGAGTAAGAACTTTTTTTTTTTTTTTTTTTTTGAGGGGGGAAAATCATCCAATGACTTCTCCCGCCTTGGGTGAGGCGGGAGGGAGTGTCAGACTCTTACTGACTAAAAACCACCCCGTTCCTTCTCCTGCTTTGAGCCGGAGCCCCGGTAACCTTTTACGTTGTCCGCAGCTCCGGATCAGGCATCAGCCCAACTGGGCCCCATCTGTGGTGGTCTGGCTCTTTGAGGCGCGCGCGGAACGCGACGCGCCGTACGCACGGGTCTGGTTGTGGTCGGGCGGCGAGCTACCCTTACTCGCCGTCCGCAGACCCGCACTTACGGTGGCCGGAGATCGTCACGCGATCCCCGACGCCCGGAGTGTCTTCTGCGGCGGCTGGGGCGTGAGGAGGATCGTTCCCTCACGCGCTCCGCCTCCTCCTTAGCTAGCATGACTGCTTCGCAGAAGGAGGAGACGGCGTCCCATTCCCCCTCGCTCCGCACCATGGCCTGAACCAAAGCCGGACGCGAGAGGTCACCGTCGCTGATCACATCCCTGAGGACACGGCGGTGCTCAGCCCATGCAGGGCACACCGCTACTGTATGCTCCACCGTGTCCTCCGGGTGATCCACGCAATACGAGTAAGAACTTAAGAACGTATATAATTGCAGGCCACACCTCTTCAGTTACCAGTAAATCAAGAAAGTGAATCGTTCCATATCCCTGGTTGACAATAAAAGGCTGTGCCAAGTGAAGTTAGGAAATTGTGGCAGTTAGACAAATAAATGAAATGATCTATTGAGCTGTAACATCTTGTAATATGAAACTGTGAATGTTGCCAATTTAATTATTAATATTAACGCAAACGATGAAGTACAGAATTAACTGAAACAAATCAAACATTTTCCTTAAAAGACGATAATTGTGGCTTTAGTGTTTTTGGGGACAGAGATTATCCCGAGAACAAATAAATGTAATCGGTTTTATTGAAACAATTAATCAGCTAATTTAATTGAAGCAATTAAACCAGCAGGAGTCACTATAAATACTGATTAACCTAAGCTCATTCGTGATCCTTTTGCATTACTTGAATGGGAAAGTGGGGAGTTGGTTGCTATGTTACCGCTATTTAGATCAAGAGCTCTCAAGGTTGAGACACACTTGAAGTCGACGGGTTAGAATGGATGATCTTAAATATAGACTAGATTTTTTGCTTATTACTTTAAGATACTTAGAGCTAGCTAATAACGAACATAGAAAAAAATATGTTGTCTTTTCCAACTCACTTGAGATGCAATATCTTTTTCTTCCATTCTCCGTAAAATCCTTGTTAAAATTCAGAGCCGACCTCAATCTTTTTTGGGTCAAAAGAAAGAAAGAAATATTGCCACAAATATTCATCCTCATGTACTAGAAGGTCAATAAACTTTTCTAGTTGGCAAAACGTCTGTTATGAAATAGCTTTAATAAAAAGCGGTCACTGAGAGCTTCTCATTATTATGTAAAATCTCATTGTGTCCAAAATCCCGGGAGATGTCTCACTGGCCGAGTTTGAAAGGAAGTTTTATTTTCCCATCCCGACCCGGCCGGCCGGACAGTTGACATATTGAGCGACAAACTCCAACCTTCATCCAATATTTACTCTGCAGGATAACATTCTTTTCCGTAAAAGTATGTTTGTATGTATTACAGTTTTGGTGAGTATTATTCATTGCTACATCTGCCAGTCGTAACATATATCAGTCACAGTACGGTACGCAAAATGCGAACGAAATTGTAAATTGAATTTATCGATATGAATAATTTCGCTTTTGTTGTTTCGTTTTATTTCAGTTCTATTCCTATCGATATGTTATGTTTCGCTCTTTGATATTTCGTTTTTGTTATTTTTAAACCAATCTGCTGGTTTGGGTAATAGATAAAAAACTGAGTACAAACTAAAGTTTGTCAAATTTACCAAATCGAATTCCTTCCAAACTATCCCAAACAACATCATTAAAATCAAACTACTGCCCAACAACCCCTGCAACTACTTTATATTTATCAAGAAAACTTAAATCAGATATTCTCACAGCATCAAAAGGGCCTGCATTAGTTTCGGGCTGTCGATCCTGTCAAATTTCTTTGTACCGACCCCTATTGCCCGAAGGTTTTCTAACCCCTTGTATCCATTTGACGAGAGGCTCCCGTACACATAGTGCCTTTACAATCTATTTGTAAGAAGATGAGTATATAATTCTCCCCTCTATAAGAAGCGACGCGGCGTTTTTCATTCCCTCCAGGGCAACCCTAGATGGATGTTCCGTTGAAATGAGATCTGTTTGTTTATGTCTCTTAATTAATCATTATAGGGATGTAGCCTTGTCTTATCCGCGGCAAATAATACTTTCTATCTACGCTTTCTTTGTTGAAGTAACTTGAACTTAGTCATTATTGTAATAACATAATTTGCTTTAACCAATAACAGGCTGGTACTGATGGGACTATCTATAAAGTAGTCATCTATATAGTCCCATCAGTATAAAGATTTTTTTATAAAGATAATAACACAACCCTATATCGTAACTGTTTATCCAACAGTTAACAACAGCTCCTCATAAAAATAATGAAAAACACCGTTACTAATTTAATAACCAAATTACTTAACCCAACTAACTAGAACAGCATCTACAATGCAAATACCAACATCTATAAGCAAATTAATGGCTCTATTAATGAATATTTCTTCATAATAATAGTTGCCGTCGCCTACAAGACGATTTGCATCCAGCCGTGCATCATTATCACCTACGCATGTCTTTGTGTATACTGAACTAACAGACGGACATTTGTGAGAGCTTCAAACGATTTGTTTACTATTCTCATCACCAGTAGCCTTTTGTATATTTTCCTGTGTACTTAAGGCAATTAACATAACAGGAAGCCAGGATGTGTGTTTTAAAATAAACTTTTGCTTGCATTTTCGCTTAGCCTTAACGTAATTAGATTTTGTTAATGAATGGGAATAACAGTACTTGTAGTAATAAGGTCTAATTTGAATCTTAAATTATTGATTTTATGTATGCTACTGTGTAGTTAAGTATTAGATTTAGTGCTAGGATCAACGCCCTTATAGACCGTTCCAAGATATCGTGCTCAATGTCTGTAATAAGATACTTTAAAGAAGTGTTGCAATATTGCTTGAGTTGATGCTTTATCTAGAATCTGGAGCAAAATTATATCGATATTCTAACTAAATGTCTTTTCTAACTACCTACTTACTGTGTTAGACATTATGTGCCTTGTGAAACACTAAGGCGTATAATTTGTTCAAGCGCTCTTATCGCTGTTTATAATCCTCACAGAGCGTAGAAGCTACCTGTAATGAAACAAACTTCTTACTACTATTGAAAACTGTATACGCAAGTTAAACAAAAGCTTAAAAAAACCTTTATTTTTTTACATTTTTCAACCCAAATATGTATGAAAACTGTGCCATTGAAACAATACACGTACAGTCATAACTCACACAAAACTCACATATTTCACGAACAGTACTATTGTTGTGCTCCAGCAAAATGCATACAATGTAGGTCAGAGTTATTTTCGCGAATGACTGAAGAGAAAAACGTATACGAAAAGTTAAGAGTAGGTCACAGAACACCATCAGAAAGTAGTGAACATCTTTTCTTCATCGCATCTTTTTACTCGTATTGCATTTACGCATCTGTTGTCTTAGGATGTTTGGAAAAAATTACACTATCCAGTTAACGTATAGGTAGCATCGTTCTATAAGTGTTTAATAACCGATAAATTAATTGGCAGTGTGGAGATTATGGCAAAGCTTCTATTGAGGGAGTCTGTAGTTGATCAGTTCTTTTTAAGTATCTACACATATTCGTACTGACGATAGTGTCTATGATGAGAATGGTCTCACCTGCACACGCACTCGCAGATTAGGTGTTCTTCCAGTGCTTGTGGCTCGTCGCGTTCTACACGCCGAAATGCCTCTAAGAGCCATCAGACCACTACAGATGGGGACCAGTAGAGCTGAAAAGCAGGAGTAGGAACTTGGTGATTTTTAGTCAGTAAGAAGTAGTTTTTAGTCAGTAGTCAGAAAAAAAAGAGTCTGACGCTCCCTCTCGCCTCGCCCAAGGCGGGAGAAGTCATTGGATGATTCACCATCCACAAAAAAAAAGTTAGTTGTTCTTGTAACCTACGCCTTATTTTACCGATCGCAAACGAGACAACTACGAGAAACAATGTTTATACTTACGGTCGTTCACCATTGTACTGTTAATGTGGGTCGATTGGTTGGAGTTGCGAAATTCAATCTTAATACAAGGGAATAAAGACGGTGATAAATGCCCATTTGTGACCATGGTGTGAATGACTGTGTCGCTGCTGCGTTTGTTAGTAATATCGCACGTTTGTGTTTGAGTTTGTATTGCGAACTGTTCTGTGAACGGAATGTTTTGTGTTTAGGGTTGCATATATTTGTATCACTTGGACTTAATTAACTCAAGAGAACTTATATTTTAGACAAAAAAAAAATAGTAATGTGAAAGGTTGTTTGTTTGGATGTTTGTCCGTCAATCACGCTGAAACTACTGAACGGATGTTGATGAAATTCGGTACACAGACAGGGTAGGAGCTGACTTAGGTGATAGGATACTTTTTATCCCACGAGAACTCGGGAAAAGCCGCTAGCATAAGCTAGATCATCATAAAAAATTGTTAAGCCTTAAAACAGAAGTAAGTAGTAAATGTACCTATTAATTTATTTTTTGTATTTTTCTATATCTGAACGTAAAACAATAACCCAAATACTCGCTTACTTAAACAATAATAAGAAATATGTTCAAAGCTTAAGAGAACATAGGAAAATACGAAAATATTGTCTCAATCTCTTAAGTCGCGCCTCACACAATCCACGCTGTTTATTTATTCGAGCACCCTTCTTAGCAATAAAACTGTCATACATTCAGACTTACGACTGTTTTTATAAAACTCTTCCGTATTATAGAAATTAAAATATACACTTTATTTTCATATAGATAAAGTAGATAATACATAAATCTTTTGCAGCGACGAAAATCAGTTATACAATTTTCAACCTTATTGTTACCTATCAAAGTTTATAACCAACAAATTATAATGTTTGTGTTATTTAATACCGATTTAAATGAAGAACGGACGTAAAATAAACACACTGTATACTCTCGAATACATAAATGTATCGTTAATGAAAATTGTGTAATTGATTTTCGACGTTATTACATACAGTAAATAAGGTTGAAAATCTTATCAAGATGCAGGGTTAGCTTGACGTGCTGGTGTCTGTTCATTGATTTGTTCGCTTTATTATACTGATAATGCTGTTGCACAATTAACGGTTTCGCGTTCGTGTATTAAATCTTCGGTTTATATGTATCGCTGGGTGTGGCAGAAAATACATGATAATAAATTTATTATCGTCTTAAATACGATTTTATCGATGGAGTAATTGTTCTGTTTTGATGTCGGGTCATTAAACTTTTTATATATGAATACAACATGGTACCGTATGTTACTTATACTGAGGATATTGTAAGAAAAAAAAAACGTAGAATTTTAACCTCATGAATTTTCTCTTATACTTACCGTTCCGCAGGAGTTATAAAATGTTAAGTACTATACAAGATACCAGACCCGAGACAACAATTTGTGGATCATACAAAGAGTTGTTTGGTGCGGGAATCGAGTCCCACGACATTTTACGCGACCACCGGTTCTACAGCTAATACACCAACCGTGCAGTCATTAAATTAATTTTAAGTAGGTACGTTGTGTTAGATAAGATCGAAAGATCTTATATCTTGTTTTATGAAAATAAAACATAGTAATATTTTTCAGAAAATAACCTATGTATAACAGAGTATCAGTAGCTTATTTATAACATAAAAAGTGCAACAATATTCACACTTAAATAAAACATGTATCATTGCAAAATGAACTCTATAAAAATAAGTATTTACTTAGCCTGACCTACTCAGAACTTTATTTACTTATGTTACATATTTCGTCGAAATTGCATTGACAGTTAGTTTAACTTTAAGCTTTAAAACCCGGTCAGACAGATAAAATACATGTTATCCTTGAATTATGTTGTCATGTGCATTATTTGTGCAATAACATTCTACTGTAGTACAACTATTTAATTTATGTATGTATGTTTTATTAGAACGACAAACGCGTTTACAAATACATGACAATTAAAAAAAATACCTATGTGTTTTATAATCATTATTTACTCAATAACTAAGTAGTTACGTTAGTGTATTGTGTTAGTGTTCAGTATGAAACAAAAGCAGGAACTAAAATATTATTATGTTTATTAAACAATGCCTATTAGAGAATCGCCAACAATGTATAATAACTATGTATAAATAACTATGAATATTAACAACCTACATTGTGTACCTGTGTGTAATAATAGGTCGTATGTATATGTTTGCATCATAGATACTACTCTACTAATTCAGGTATCGTAGTGACGTCGTATGTCGTAGTGGCCCGGAGGCTTAAGACACTCACTTCTCATGCATGGAGGTGCATTTTCGAAAACTACCAACAGCAAGTACCAGTGTGACTTTTTCCGAGTTATATGTACTTTCCAACAGTGGCCACCTATAGGCTGATGATGATGATGTTGATTTTAGATGTCTAATTACGGATTCTTGTTTTTACCCGCGGCTTTATCTTCGTTTCCGTGGGATAAAAGGTATACTATCAAGTCAACCCTGTTCGTATACCAAATTTAATCAAAATCTCTTCAGTAATTTCAGCGTGATTGAGGGACAAACATCCAGACAAATAAACTTTCATATTTATAATATTATATAGTGTGATACATAATCTCTTATATACTTGTATGTACGAGTACTAATATTACATGCGCAATTCTGCATGCAATAATTTTTGACACAGAGTTGTTCAGAATATTTGCATTTTATATCAAAGTTGTGCCTTTATATTGCATGTGGGATTCGAAGTTAGTTATCCAACGGTTATTGCATCGGATAACTACTTTCCAGACTGTGTTGGTTTTAGGTTTTGTAGAGCTTTATAGGGTTAGTAATTGTTATTTGTATTGTCGTGGGATTTAACTGATGCTTAGAATTTAGATAATATTATGAAGTTTTGTTTAATACACCCAATTTTCTAAGCATTCTGGCAATTAAAGCAATTTCTATTCAGTACCCTTAGTACCCTTTGCTTTACGTTAAACAAAAACGAAATGAAATCGCGTTCGGCGCTCTGATTGGCCGGCGCGAATAAACCAACCAATCACAGCGCCGAACGCGAACTCATTTTGATCTCGTTAAACGTAAAACAAACTCGTACTAAGGCTTTTGTATTCCTTTAGTATCTATATCAATAAATACAGACACATCTACTTGCAAATACGTATACTAAACCGAAAGCAATTTACAGCAAATCACACAAACTTTATCTAAATCAAACATAACATACATATTATATCAACTCCGTAAACCCCATGAGTTATATTAATTTGCAGATAACAGCAACGGCCCAAGCCGAGTTACCTATGCAGGGAAGCGTAAATCGTCAATATAATCTCTCCTATTCCGTACCCACACATATATATACACCTACCTACTACCCATATACCCACACCCATATAATACCTGCAACCAGCTATGCAGACGTCCTTTGTGGCCACAGCTGTCGCCCCTAGCTTGAAATTCTGCTGACAGGCTAGCCACCCTTATATTATTTAGGTAGGTACTATCTACCTCGCTTTGACGATACAATTTTCAACCTATTCCTGGTATTTGTCTGCCTTTGTATCTACCAGTTTATGTTCAAAATGATCCCTATGATCTTACTAATGTTGTAAATGTAAAAGTGTTTATTTGTCTTACTGCCGCACTCAGAGTAATTTAATGACTATATTAACCGGTCCTTTGCAATTGTTTTCGGAACAAAATCGTTACTAAGGAATAGTTTAAGTAATCATTAAATGTCTCTGAGTGAGGTAGTTCATTTCACGTCGCAACATCATAATTAGGCGGCTCCCCAGCCGCTCCAGTAATACAGGCTTGACGTTAGGTACTCAAGGATTTTTAATATTAATTACATTTCTCGAAATAAACGCCTTTATACATATATTGATTTAAATAATATCTGATTGTAAACAGTTTACATTCAGTTACTAAATCGACAAGAATAATAAATACACTAACTTATGTAACGCTGGTTAAATGTCAATGTTGTTGTAATTTGGTAACAGAAAGTATTTTTAATTGTAATGCAATACTTTCCTCGAATACAGTTCAAGTTGATCCAGACGATTATTGTAAAATATAGGTTAGTTTAATTTTTAAAAGGTCAATTTTATAATTAACCCTAAATCGGAATTTATTTTCGTAAGACCAAGAGTTGTAGACAGAAATAAAAGAAGAATAGATATACTCGTATCTATTAACATACTTTCTTTTCCCATTTCTTAAAGTCCTCTTTATAATCTGAAAAGACCAAAATCGCATGAAGAATATTTTATTCCCAAAATATCTATTTTGAAACATAGTTCCACCATAATTTTATTATATTGCCTAGCTTAACATAAGAAGTTTATTTGTTAATAGCAACTATAAAAATCATGGGCTTAAGAATTTTACTACTCCTAATTAACACAATGAGTGAGTAATAAATAGATACTATAGTTCATATAAAATTGAGTTATCAAGTACCTACATATTAATCTGACTATCAATCCTCTAAGTTTAAACCTATAAACTTCAACTATCTACATATACGCATACAAAAGAATGGTAAATGAAATCCCAAGACGCCATTTCTTCGAACTAGATAGAGAATTTAAAGTACCATAAAAATTCTATTACCCCGCTTAAAATCACCGCTTGACTGGAAATAGTTTTTTAATAAAATACATAAAAGCTTGAACGTAATGTTTTCACGTTAGACGGGAAATGTGGAAACCATTATTATAATGAAACATTAGTCAAGTAACGTTTGTTAGTTTTAGTATTTATTTTTTTTATTTGAAACTTTACGTCTAATTTTTGTTGAGAAGGAAGTGTGGGTTTTATATCACTATAATCATTTATAAAATAAAAGGGTATCGGTCTTCCAAATATCGACATCAGTATCCCCACAATGGAACTCCTGTCACGGTACATTCCTATGTGATATTTTATGAAATGATTTAACAAATCATCATCATCAGCCGGGAGACGTCCACTGCTGGACAAAGGCCTCCCCCTTAGTCCTCCACGTAGAACGACAAGCCGCTACCTGCAATACCTGCATCCACTGGCACTAACAAATAGCGAACTGTTACAAAATACTAATCATATTAATATTACCTAATCACACCTATATAATAATATTGTAATCAATAGACAGTTATTGATTAAATCAACGCGACGTTGGATTTTGTAATCAATATATTGGAAATAATAAATTATTGAACAACAAATTGGTAGATCATTAGTAGAATTAATTGACGTTACTATCAGTAATTGGAAGTAGCAAAATGTCTTGTCGGAATTTTAATAGAAATGACATTGGTCTAATGGCCCTATATGTTACTGGCAAGCACGATGCCGGGTAAAGAATTTGGTAGTTGCTTTTTAAACGACTTAAAAAAGGAGATTCAGTTTGACGTGTTTGTGCTCTCGCGTTTGGCTGAACTGATTTTTAATGCGGTTTTCAGCATAGTATTTTAGGAAAACATTTTAGGAATACTACCTAACTTAAAAAGAAATGGAGGCGGTAAAGAAAATTGAAGACGGTTCTTATTTTTAAGTTTTTTTTTGTCAGTAACAGTAGTGAACTTGTAAATAATTATTATCATCATCAGGCTATAGCACGAAAATTAACTGTAAATTAAATCTATATATTAATACGTGATGCAAAAACTTTGGACCGCTTTTTACGAAAATTGCGCGGACGTAGGAGCATAAAATTTGGTACACTTATAGTTTATGTGTAGGAGAAGTGAAAAATGCTAATATTTTTCAAAAATAATGCTAATAAAGTATATTTAATCAATAAATAAAACATTACACACACTACCATGCATAGCATCGTATTTGACAAAACGTCATCGTGGTTGACAGACATTGCGATGATATTTTCACGTCTCATATGAATAGAGTTTTATAAAAGAGTTTGTTTGAGTTTGAGTTAAATAAAAATTATCCTTGAACGTATGTTAAGTGGTATTGTAAATTAAATCGTATATGGTCGAATTTTGACCACTAGGCGACCACTAGTATGTATAGATCTCCTTACAAAAGAATGAGTTCAGTAGCAACCATTATTGAGTGTCGACACCTGTATCTACCTCTTTGGTATGGTAAATTAACAATTCCAACATACTCTTTACATTACGAAACACAAAGCATGAAGGGTCCATAACCAAGATCACTGTTTTAAATCAATTGGACACGCAACTCTTATTGTAGGTAAAGGTCAGTTTAATAGACACCACATTAATTATCTAACACGTAATAAATAACTTATTCATTCAAAGCAACATAAAAAAAAAATACATGCAAACAACTCCAACACTATCTCACGAAGCAATCGGTAAACCAATTTGTTCGAACACGACAATCGATATCAAATATCAAGCTTCTTAAATTCAGTATCGAGTACCGATTTTTAATCGAGATTTAGAATCGAGTTGGTTATCGGTATCATGTGTCTGTGGCCTCGGTTGCGGTTGCCAAACGTGATGTTTGCGGTCGCATCGCTCTACTAACTTCAAGGTGATTGGCTATGAAACCAGTGCATTCGTTGCATCGATAATTACGTTCATTCATAATGATAACAGCATGTAATCGTTTGTTATGCTTACAATTACTACTGATTTAGAGTAGATAATACATTATATTGTTTATTTTCCTATTTTGCGTGGCTTGAGTAAGATTGAAAATAGAACGTCTTTTGTTTTAGAGCTATGAACCTTGACTTTTATACAATGGTAGTGTTTAACAAAACATCTTTAGGTAGGTGTTTTTTGGATAATTATAATTAACCCACAGTTTACGTATAATCTATATATTAATACGTGATGCAAAAACTTTGGACCGCTTTTTACGAAAATTGCGCGGACGTAGGAGCATAAAATTTGGTACACTTATAGTTTATGTGTAGGAGAAGTGCGGGACGCTAATATTTTTCAAAAATAATGCTTATAAAGTACATTAAATCAATAAATAAAATATTACACACACATGCATAGTTTCTGATCGTATTTGAAAAAACGTCAAAATCGATAGACATTGCGATGATATTGACGTCTCATATGAATAGAGTTTTATAAAAGAGTTTGTTTGAGTTTGAGTTAAATAAAAATTATCCTTGAACGTATGTTAAGTGGTATTGTAAATTAAATCGTATATGGTTGAATTTCAACCACTAGGCGACCACTAGTGTAAATAGTTATAAGTAGATAAACAGCTGTTTACTAAAAATCACGGTTTACTCACGTATATTAATGGAGAAAACCTCTACTAGTTTCGACTCACAAAGGGACTCTTCATCATGAGGAGCGTGCGCAGACGCGGCGTCGTCGCGTGATTTTTAGTTAGTTTAGTATGTTTCACGATAGTTATGTACTATAAAAACAGTAGTTACTTCTCTAATTAAGATGATACATAAGTAAAGAATTTGCAACAATTTCCTAAGATTTTATTTGAACGAACGATATCTTTGTTAGTACTACTACATACACATATTTACTAAGTACCAACTCGTATTTAAATTTACTCAGATAAGATTCTGATATAAATCTTTTTTTAACCAAAATGAATCATATTCTGTTTGAAATTCATCCTCAATTATCATGCTTAGCTCATGTACAATTGCATGAATACTTGTGTGAACACGTAAGTTTTTCTTTTAAAATTAAAATAGACTGTGTACAACAGAGTAGTAGGAACGGGGTGGTTTTTAGTCAGTAAGAATCTGACACTCCCTCTCGCCTCGCCCAAGGTGAGAGAAGAGATATCACTGAATAATTTTCCCCACATAAAAAAAGTTCATCATTCGAGTTTCGTAAAAAAACCTCCGTAGATAAAACAAAAATTCAACGAAATTACAAACGATGATCACAGAAGACATAAACCTAGATTTTCATACTAACAAAAATGTTAACACTTAGATGACCTAAAAATGTTGTAGCACAGTCAGTAAACCTGCTGTTAATCTAGATTCAGACTAGCACGACCTGCTTACTGTTTTAACACATTTGTATGTATATTGTCGCGTGTAAGTATGGTAGCGAGTTAAAAAAAAATAAAAGATATACTGCTACTCAGAGTCATATCCGGAGCTGCGGATTACCTAGCGGGTTTACCCGGGGCGCGGGTATGAAAAGCAGGAGTAGAAACAGGGTGGTTTTTAGTCAGTAAGAGTCTGACACTTACTTTCGCCTCACCTAAGGCGAAAGAAGTCATTGGTCATGATTTTATCCGCTCAAAAAAAAAACCTCAGGAATTTAATGGTTACTTAACTCAGTCCTTAGCGATTGATTTCGATACAAAATCTTTTCTAAGGAATAGTTTAAGTAATCATTAAATTAGTCTGAGTTTGTTAGTCAGAGGTTGTTTGTATTTTCTCTTTACCTTGGCATACAGTCTGTCGTAAAACGTTTAGCTGACGTGAGTCAACCTCCAGTTTGTCAACTCTTAAGTCAATGTTCATTTAGGTCACCGTTGAGTACATTTATAATACTGACGCACAGACAGACAGACAGATATGACGAATCTATAAGGGTTCGGTTTTTTTGCCATTTGGCTACGGAACCCTAAAAATTGAGGTATGTTTTCTTCTATACCTTCGTGGTTTCTTTTATGGAATAATAACTCGTCTGTAAACGAATAGACCGGGTGATGGTTTTAATTTCGGTTTAACTATGTTTAGTACCTACTTACTAGTTTTAATGCATTGTTGTTAAAGGAAATTTCGTAAAAGTACTTCATTTGTACGTCTACGAAATTACAACATACGTATAAGTAATTTATATCTAATAAAATTTATTGATGTTTCCAATTTTAGTTATTATAAAAAGCAAAGATTACTCAATCGTGACGAAAACATAACCACTAAGTTAGCTATGTTTCAATGTAAATGAAACCTAACACTACATTCATAAAGTTCTTTTTTCAAATGTTTCGCTACAGTTAAAGGTTGAATGACCTCTGTAACATATTTCCTTTAGAAACATTCTTATTGTTACAAATATTGAATTATAAATAAAAAAAATGTTTACTGCTTTTGCTCTTTTTAATATTTTCTTAATTGGATTTCCGTTGAATGCTTTTGATCATTCAAAACGGGACATTTCACCAATCAAAGAACTGCCTAATTAATACTATGAATAGGTTATGTCTTTTTAAAACATTCTATAGTTTTATTCAGTTAAAAAAGATGTGTGACAGAAATAGTTTTTATAAACATTAATATTACTACGAACTTAACTTCCAATATAGACAACTCAGTTGTGATAACGTATCTCAATCGATCTTCTCTTAATTCGTTTGAATAATTTAATAGGGATCGATTTCATGATGAAAACCTACATACGTAGACATATCTTGTAATTGAACTATCTGATTTTGCGGTAAACCCTTACTTACGTATGTATATTGATAGGTGGGATTATTATATGTATTATGTATAGATGTATATGTGTAGATCTATCTTATACTATTTGCGTGTATGTAGGCATTTACTGTGGTGTATTTTATACATTTTATCTAAGGTCTATCAGTTATTGTAGCTTAACTATTGTCTTCAAACTTCTTCTTCGTGTTGTTCTTAACTTTTAACAATACATACCTATTATTAGAACTTCAAAATTATTATTACAATGAAAGAAGGAGGATAGGGAGGCCTTTGCTCTGCATTGGGACGATCACGGCTGAAAATAAATTACAATACAGAATAATTAGAAATAATGCTATATCTAAGAAATTAAACAAAAATAAAAGTATAAACATAGTACTTATAGTGGAATAGTACTAAAATTATATCTTCTTCCCATTCAAATATGCGCCATAAACTACTCCACAACGCTGATGCCGGTAATAATCCAGTGGAAATGGAATCCCTTTGAATCTATTCGCAGCAGTTATTTATCTACCAAAGGAAATATCTGTTGGGTAATTCCTTCGTTGAAACTATCGGGAATCTAATTTATTTTGTCTAGAATTTCTAATCTGCCATCTTTTTTATTTAGGTTGCTTTTTCTAAGTCTAGTTAGTCTTTCTAAAAGGTCAAGATCGTTTTTCTCATCGCTTGTTTTTTTTATTAGCATTGAAATCAAGTATAACATCGACTTTTAGATAATTATTATCATTAATCCTATTGTAATATAGAGCAATCCATCATTCGGATTTTCGTATCGGACTTCTTTAAAAACTTTGCATTGAAAATTACTATGAATTCTATGACTTTCAAAGAGTATGGCTGTCTCCATTTACATAGGTGCTTCATCAAAACTTTAACCGTTACAAAATTCTGCTATTATTATGTTACTGGCCACTGGTAACCGCAAGTAACGTGATCTAACATACGTTTCCTAATATTTGAAAGCCATAGCGGTGGCGACACGGTCGGTTGCTCCGTACAATACGCAAAGGGTGCCACCTGGCTTCAACGGTGCGTGCCCACGACTTGTGGTGCATTACCATAGGCACGGGAAGTTGGTGATCGATCGCCGTTTTAATCGGAAACGTGTCGTAACAGCCTGTCTTTCTTTCCATAATGTTCCTGTAATTGTTTCCTTTTATAAATAAGTAGCTTTTGCCAGCGGATTCGCTCGTGGTTCTGTGGGTAAAAAAGTGTCCTATGTGTTTTTCTAGACTATAATCTACTCCTGTTCCAAATTTCATCCCGATCCCTTAAGGCATTTTCACTTGATTGAGTAACAAACATACTCATTTATATTAGTCATGTTCTGTTGATAGATTACACTGTCGCTTTCTTCTAGTCTAGATGGTTCGGGTTGTCATCTGTTATTATTAATTTATTTATAAATATCTCCAAGTTCTTTATTATCATCTGCATCATCTTCAATAAACATAGGCATATTTGTTTTGAATAGCACATAAGTTATGACTGACATAGTTGTATACCGTTTTACATTACGAGTACCTAGTTAAATTTTACTTAGTAAATTTGTATTTGCATTGTCGTCTTTCAACACAATAATTTATTCATTCAATAAACTATCATCATTAGTTCCTTGAACTATGTCATTGTTATCATCTATTAAGCCTACTTGATATGTTTTGATGACACATAACATTACTATTGTGAGGAGTTTAATGAAATTATTAATTGTTATCCATGTGCGCTGTAAACTAGTAGCTACACGTGTGGAGTGACACACATCAAGTCGTGTAATTCTTCCAACTGTGTTCCAGTTGACCCAGATATGATATTATTAATAGCAAAGGTATATCTATCGATCATTGCCACCCGGGCATTGGCATTAAGCCGTAACATTTTCAAATTCATCAGCAACCACATCAGTAGACATTGCGTGAGTGCGTCTCAGTAGTCGCACGCTCTTATTTCTATTCAAAACTTATTTCTCTTTCGTGGAAAAACAACTTTGTGTCGAAGTAATAAAGTCTATTGTGATGGTAGTGTTATGTTGGTTTGTAGTGCCGCCTAATTACTCGACGGTGACGAATGGAAGCGACGTAGCGTGCGAAATTCCTATGAAATCTTCAATGTTCACTGTTTCTGTCCATAGTCTAGTATAACGCTTTCAACTTGTTGTACCTGTCTTGCCGTGATAATCACTTGTGCTAATTTCGTTGTTTATTTTCTTCAGTGTATTGTTTCGTAATTGGATTTTGAATCGTGACTCTTCGTTTGTATCAGGTTTGTTGACAACGTTTTTCTTTTGTGTAACAACTATAAGATTTGTATCGTTTTCAATTTTGATCTTATCTACTGTATTGGTTTATGAAATTGGTTTGTTATCATTGAAAATGTTTTTAATTACTATTGTTTCTGTAATAGAACTAATATCATGAGTACCAATAATACTAATATTATCCTACATGCTTCCTTTACACGTGGTATCTGTGGTATTGTCCATGTGAGTAAAGGATCTTGTAACAAACACAATTCCTTATATTACATGGTTATTCTTTGTAACAACACGTGTTTTACATGTATGATAAACATATCATTAATGGACTTGACATCGTCTGTATTAATTTTAACACTTAAAAAAATAGGAAATGAAATTGTGAACGTCAATGGTCTTGTCGATTAGATAATTGTCCGATTACGATTTGGTCAATAAAGCGGAGCTTAAGGAAAAAGTAAATTGTATAATGAATGCATAATTTATTCAATTAAACGGGCTAAAGATATCTTCTTTTTTTTGTTTGCTATTGCAATCTAGAAAGTCATTGAACGACATTTTTCATTTAGTAATTACGTCAATGGATGATTAAATATATTTAAAACCAGTAAGTATAATATAAACATTCTTTTCTCTCTTCTTTTCCTAATCAAACATGAGAAACGTTACGCCTTTTATCCTTGAAGGGGTAGACAAAGATGCACATAACGGCACCAATCCAATCAAACATTTAACTTACTAAACTTCTAAAACATTCCAATTAAGTTACAATACCGGAAAAAACGACTCAAGAAGGTATTTAAAACCGATAATTTACTCCAACGGCGCCAACATTAGCTCATAAACTCATATTTCATCACATACTTTATCGTACAATTTATCAGACACGTATTTACTAAACCATTGCACCTTCTGCGAGCCATTAGAGGCGGTCCTTTATCGGGTTATAGCGAGTGTCATTACGGGCACTCGTTAGTCATATGCCAGTGACATGGAACGCCTGACGGCTGGCTCTGAGCCTCTAATACATTGCCTTCTGCAGCCGTCATGATCATGTCCTTTGACGGGCTGTCGGGACAATGTGTATGGGGTTGGGTTGTACGGTTATTGAAGGGTTAATAATACTTTTTGGAATGTATGGCATAATTTATTGAAACTCATCTCTCTGCGTATTGGAGTTAGAGTTTTGTTTTAAGTGACAATCTTGATTATATCGTTAAATTATTTTGTTTGGTAATAGACAGAATTTTATTGATATTGTTCTCATATGTCTAAATATAATTTTCAAACAAAAATTCGTGAGAACCTATTTATAATAAAATTTATTACATAAAACACGAATCCTAAGTTTACCTTTTAATCCTACTAATTGGATAATACTCACATCACTTAACACGGAAGTAGTGTCAATGTGACTGTATAGAAAATAAATTACGTAAATGCTGTGTATGTGCTAATCACATAAATATTACATTAGTCGGAAGACATACAATTTCCTTCATTGCCAAATAATTACATCGACGTCAATAAAGAAAGATAAATATAATTTGAAATTAATATTCAATTTTGCTAATCTTATTATTAAGATAAATGATAAGATAATTTCAATATCATTTAATGCAGCTCAAGGCTAGTATTGTATTTTGGGAGTTTTCCAGTCAGCTGTTGATATGATATGGGAAGATAGCAATTTTTTTAAGAAAGCCTTACAATTTACGAAATGTTTTGATTCTGTTATAAAAGCTCGCTTATACAGTAAACCACATTGTGTCTAAATGTTTGATGTACAGGTTGTTCTATTGTGTCATAAGTCGAAGTCCAATAAAATTGCGACGACATCCCTGAACATTATTGAGACATCACATACATCAACAGCCTATAAGTGGCCACTGCTGTCTAAAGGCCTCTCTTCAACAGAGAGCTCTTTAAGCATTAATCACTAAGCTTGCTTAGTGCGGGTTGTCTAATAATAATATAATTTTTTCTAGTAATGATACTTATTGAAAAGTAATAATAAATTCTTCTGTTTCTTTTTCTGTTCCATTTTCATTTTAAAAGTATTATTTATCCATTACAGATTATTGTGCAAAATACAAGTTTTGTTGTAACATTATCTAACCAATTTTCTTATTTTTTTCAGGTAAACATCGTACTTTTATGAACCATCAACGTTGCTACGTTTGTGTAAGTTCTATAATAAATGCAAAACGATCGGAACTAACGCTGAATGGTTTGAATACTGATTGCAGATGCATACATTATGTAGATCGAAACTAATTTCATTGGCGCCTGAATCTATTATCTTTTACTTCGATAGTTAAGAACATCGGAAAGAACAGTTTTTAAAAATATTTTTCGCAACGACACATTAAGTTCTTTTCTTTTCATTTTATATAACTTTGCCCCAAACTAGGTTTTTTTCCTGTGTCGTGGGTGCGTTTACTAACATACAAGTTCACATACTCTTCACACCCAGGCCCGAAACAATAATTTGTGGAACACACAAAAAATCCGTGCTGGAATCGAACCCGCTATACGTTATGCGGTAGACGGTTGCCCAGCCAATGCGCCAACCTTGCAAGTTATTCATTTTCATATTAAATCTTCGATAAGTAAACTAGAATAAAATAAATACCAATCTGAAACTTATTATCCTTCTGCTGAGTAAAATAATGTTTATGGGTGTGAAAAATCACTTCATCACTCTGTTCGATAAAGACAAAAGTCTTCGACCTTTTGATTAATGTTGATAACTATTGATATTATAACATAACAGGAAGACGTATAAAACATTTAAACAAATTAATGTATGAGTGAAAAATGTTTCTTCTTTTATCTCACAAATGTTCGAGTCTTTTCATAGAAAATTTTACCAAAGTTTTCCACATAAACTTTCTACTTACTTATGTTTGCTTGGCTAATCATATCAGCATTACAGAATCACTGGTGTGTTCTGAGAGATATTAAAACAAAGTTTGTTAAGTACCTCGTGGCTTTTAGACACAGGGATAATAAACGACGTGTATTATTCACAAATTTTACTAATCTTTAATAAGTCTACGACTTAAGTAAGGCGGTTTTATTCGATTGCTTAAATTCTTGAATTTAGTAAAATTGCCGTTGTGTTCTAATGTCTTGCCATTACACAACTGACACAGAAATATTTAAATACGACCATCGCTAATGTAAAACAAACGCAAAGTTAAATTAACATAATAAATTATTCGATTTCGAGTATTACGGGTATTGCGCAAGACGTTTTCCTACAATATATCATACTTTGCAATATCCTAGAAAGGCATCCGCCTCCAGACTCGTTTAACATAAATATTTGCAATTAAAATTAAGCTTCACCACCCTATCTGTGCTATTATTCAAATTGCACGCCACAGGAGACCTCAGAAAGTTTCAAATTAATTAAGAGGGCCATAAGACGGCCCGTTAAGGAAATAACAATGAAGGTAGCCCCTTGACTTAGGCATTATTTATAGCAGGCCTGAGGACTATTACGCTTGGCCCCTGTCATCATCTTGCGGCTTTTAAGTCTGCCCCATTCCTACCCCTTCTAGCCCCGCATACTTCCACAAACTGCAATATCCCGGTGCATATTCATTTGTCAGGTTATAAATGGTTGTCTCTGTGATGGTGATAATTTCCTGAGGGGAGATTGTGGAAAGTTGAGGACGATGTTTCATGTAATTATTATTATCATCGTTCCCTTTTATGGTTACGTTGAATCTGTTAAAAGTTTTACTTACAATTGTTGTAGTTTTTTTGTTTACCTCATAAAGCAACTTTTCTATTACAGCTCCTAGACACAGTATTTAAAAATCTTTTAAAACGAAACTAAGTAGACGACAAACAACTTCCCGGTAGATATTTATTTATAATGTATACTTCCTTTGCAATGTTAGGAACTTACGTACAGAAAACTCCAATCAATAACTTTCAAGTGTGAGATATTTTCAATAGCGTAGCTCGTAACAAATCAGTGCTCACAATAGAAATTCTCAGTGAATCTATTGTGCACAATGCACATTTTCACACCGCGCTACCGGCTCACGGGGACTTATTCCGATTCACAAGGTTACACTCTAAGGTCGTAAAGAAAATCGTGATTTCGTAGTTGCCTTTGTCAGTTTCGTAAGTTATGTCACTTTTTATTGCCTGCTTCAATGGAATGTTGCAGTCAATTGATTTGAACCGGTGAAATATTGTTTGTTTTGTTCAAATTGATTATACATGCGCGCTGCCTGAGAATTTAGCGCTGCTCTCCGTCCATAAATTAGCGTACAACTTTTGTTTTCAACTGTCAAAAACGTTGGCTTGTTTCTCGTAGTTTCCGCGCTTGTTTCTAGCAGTAGAGTATAAATATTTTAAGCGTCATCTCATTACACCCATTACGTATTCACTTCGCAGCTCGTAGAGAGAAGAAATATGCATAATTCCGCATAGGGATGCTGACGTATCGCTTGCACTTTTTCTTTGTCGACGCGAAGCCTCCGGCGAACGAGTGCACGCTACAAAATGCATTCTTCCTACGATTTCTGCCGTCTGGCAACTTTCATACATATAATTTCAGAGAAAATTGCCTTTGAAGCCTTTACTTAAAGCGCTCATTGTCTGCAACTTTCAACTTCCCCCAACTTCCTTTTATTGAAGTTAAAGTGTGGCATTATCGTATTTCGAAAACAATAACCGCATTTCTGTTTTGTTTTGCTGTTTTTTAGAATACTGATGTGACTTAAATATTGTCTTTTCAACAGAAAAGAGAAATACCGGGCTTTTGAAATTAGGTTTCGTATGTTCGTAATTGTATTTATTGGAGTTTGGAGTCGAATAAACGAAATTAGGCAGGATGTACGAGATGCCGTAATATATCTTTATGTTTTTCGTCTATTTACAAATAAACCTCATCATGGTATAAAAGAGAATAGATGTTTATTTATTTGGTTTAGTTGGAGTTTTATAAACAAACATTTTTGTTTAATAATATTTTCTCTCTCGTTTTCGGTAGTATAAAAGTATATAAGAGTAGAATCATCCGAATATTCTATTTGGAACCGCGTATTGACCAGTTGTCTGATGTGAAAAGCAACCATTCTTTTGAAATAGTAGTTTAAATTATTGAAACTAAAATTGTGATAAATATTCGAGCCTAAATAAAAAATCTGGTAAGTCATTTCATTTACAATTAATAATAGGATTTATAATTATGTATGTGTATATCGCGTAACATACTCGTACTCGTTTATAACACTGCTATAGGATTTAATAAATACCACGAATATTATTTATTAAAGAAGAATAGTAATTACATAGTACATTTGGTCCCCAAATGAAAAACTGATGACTGTTAATGAAACGAAAGAGGTATGTAAGATTCGTAGCAATTGGCGTTCCATTGTCTCTGCCTGCCCCATGGGAGACAGGCGCAAGGTTATGTAATATTTATGATAAACTACTTACTTTGCAAATGCGTTTAGATTTCTTTTTTCGTCTTATTTTTACTTGTATGTGCAACAAATATAAAAAGCTCTGATAAGCGCCTAATGACAAAATTCTTCAAATATTAGTTCGGTATCGATGCATGTATGAACCGACACAACTTAAATAGAGATTATATCTATTTGTATTAGAAAAAGTAAATAGTGTCGTAACTTTTTCAAAGCTATCACTTAGCAAACTTGTAAGTCGACGACCCTTGTGATACCGACAAGTTAAATGATACATAGGTCACACGTAGGGTTGCTATTTCTGGTAGAAAAAAACAATACTTTTTATACTACAGTTGGGTCGGTTGTTGTTTTTTTAAGGTAGGTAATATATAAGTTAAATGGCGTTGATTTTAATGTATTAATAATGTTAATATTCGGTTGTAAGTTTATATCTCTTAAATATGGTAGTTAACTATATACGTAAGTGGTAATTCTGTAAATTGAAAATATTAAATAGTGGGGGTGTTACTAGAAAGACACTGAAGCCAAAAATGTGATTACAAAAAAATGTCTGTCTATTTCGTATGAAACTCATATCATATCATATCAAGTTGTAAAGAACTACGATTATAAATGTTGTATTTAAAAAACTCAAAAAATAAAACAAACGAAAAAAGACAGCCCTATCTGTCCTGCCCACTTATCTATCCTTCGAAAGTGATTGCGCAAACTTGTCTAGCAAAACGTTTGAAGTCGGATCAACGTCGTCTTTTACTTCACACTCTACTGCACATTACAATAAGTACAAAAATTGCGTGTTTGTGTAATCCAAATAAAAAATTGACATATTTTTTTCAAATATGACAAATAAGTAAAGAAAGTTGATAGGAACATGAAAATACCAAGGAAAAAGAAAATAGGAACATTAAAGAAGTAAAAATGTTTTAAATATACTGCAATATATTTTTTCAGCAAAAAAAGCAGCAATATTGTTGCAAGGAAGCATTCAATCTGCATTTTGTAAACAGTACATCAATCTATGCCAAACAATCGTTCCAAATCCCAATTTACGTTAAGTAATTGATTTTAAACCCAATTACTAAAAAAATAGGGTTAATATTGTACTAAATAAATGCAGATTGAAGTAGTCTGGTCTTTATCAGCCAGTCATGTGAGCTGTAAAACGCATAAAAACTAGGTCGAAATAATGCAACTGAAATCTTATAATCTAGGTCACTCTGTTTTTCATCGTTTATCTCATCTTTAAACATTTTCTGTAAGCTGATTAAATTTTGTTATTTTTCAGCTCACTGCTAGTCGATTAATAGGTATTGGTTAATGCACCTTTTTTTACTTGACCCCAAAAAGCTTTCCTAAAAAATACGCTTCTTATCGATGAGTAGAACTTTCTTTACATTTTAGCTATTTTACGAGTTTATTAACGTTTTTCTTTTCTATCTACTAATTTATAGAACACGAATTGTCAATCTCAAAAATAAACGAGTGTGGCTAGTATTGGTTTTTGCGCCTTTATTTTTTGGTTACCTCAAAACTCTCCTGAAAAAATGGGTATTACATTATTAGTAAACTTTTATTTTCGTTTAAGTCTTAACTCTATTTTAAAAACGTTTAATTCTAAATTCTTAATTCTAAACGTAAAGAAAATTTTAATAGTTATGGAAAAGTTAATAAATATTTTCGACCGTTATAATCTATTACATAAACACAATTTAAACTTCTACCCACTACATGAGACTGTCTACAATTCATGAATAACGTCTCTCTTCTACTATTTCTAAGAATAAAAATATTTACATCTTGACATCGTCTAATAAAAACATGTTAAAAATATACTACAAGGTCGTCGCGGGGTCCCTGTGTCATTCTATACGGCGGCGGTTACAACACTTGAACATGTGACTGAAGTATTGGTTTGTTTTAATTACTACTGTGACTGATTGTTGACAGAGGCTCTTCTCAGTTGCCAGGGTCCCTCAAGTAGCTATTAATATTACTTGTAGAGAAGAACATCGTGAAAATAGGATACATTAGGCGAAAAGCTACACCAGTTTTTTAGCGGTTGCGAGACAACCGAGCCATTTGCCAACAATTAAAAAATTTACGTGCTGCTTTGAGCTTGTATTCGTCAAGGTATACCTTAACTATGTTCAGTGTCCTTAACTACTGGAAACTAGCCTAACTTTTTAAATACTAGTGTTCCATAACACGAGCAATGTGTGACACACCACGTTCAATATTGACGAGTGGCAATTAGTTGCCTTTTAAAAACTACGGCAGATGTGCTGTCGTTAAAATTGGAGTGTTGATTCCGCCATCCGTTCATCATTAATTTATAAAGATTTTGTAGATATAATTCAGATTCTAGACAGAAACAACAAAGGTCAAAAGATAGATCTGAACCCAGTTTTGTCTAAAATAAAAGCCCCACTTTCTACACTTTCAACACCTCTGTGACTTGTATGTCACAGAGGTGTTGAAACTTTATAATTAGTAGAACATAAACCATTAGTAAAGCAACAAAACTAAGGTTTAAGAATGTGAAAACCCATATTTTAACTATAAATCACATTTACAAAGGCATAACATATTTTCAAAACAAAAAATATCAAAAGAAACCATAAAAGAAAATTCAATTTTCCGCAACGACACCGTAGTAACGCGGGTTCATTCACTCGCGAAGTCGCGTGCGTTCCAAGGCATAATCCGTGGATCTAAGAGATTGCAGAATGGCTTCCCTCGCTGAATTACTGCAAATAGTTTTACCTATAAGTACGTATAAGTGGCAATGTAGTATACTAGTAGGTATGTAGTAATAATATTATGTCATAAAGGTTGTAGAAATAAAATAGTATAATAATACAGAGTGATGTTTTAAATAAGATGTGTTTAAGAAATGTGAAAATGGTTGTTTGATAAATATTTACTGAATAAGATTACCTCATTTGTTGACTAGGAGCTGAGAGTGTCTCAAGATTTCAAGTAATTTTTCTTACTAATCAAAAAGAAGAATGGCAATAGGTATGTAGTAGATGCCAATTGAGAAGTTTTTACCCGACTGCGCCAGAAGGAGGGTTATGTTTTTCGAGAGTATGTATGTATGTATGTATGTATGTATGTATGTATAATTGTTTGGCACGCTCTGCAGCCTAAACGACTTGATGGATTTTGGCTTGAGAGGTGTTGTTGAATTCGTATTTACTGTGAGAGTGACACTGGATATATCAAAATAATAAAAAAAACAAAATGGCGGATTTTTGGCGCCAAATTCGAATATTGCTCACTCTCTAGCCTGAACGACTCGATGGATTTCAGCTTAATAGGGGTTGTTAGATTCGTATTTACTGTGAGAGTGACACTGGATATATCAAAATATTTAAAAAATTAAATGGCGGATTTTTGGCGCCAAATTCGAATATTGTTCACACTCTAGCCTGAACGACTTGATGGATTTCAGCTTGATAGGGCTCGTTTGATTCGTATTCACTGTGAGAATGACACTAGATACCTATATCAAAATATAAAACTAAAAGAAAGTAAAATAAAATAATGTAATTTAAAAAACTAAAAAACCCGACTGCCTTTCTTCATAGTATGAAAATGAAAAAATCCTAAAACAAGAAAGTTATCGTAAAATTAAAGCAGTCGGGACCCATTCTAGAAAGCAAGCCGTATGTAACTAAGTCTTCATATTTAGAATGGGTCCCGACTGCTTTAATTTTACGATAACTTTCTTGTTTTAGGATTTTTTCATTTTCATACTATGAAGAAAGGCAGTCGGGTTTTTTAGTTTTTTAAATTACATTATTTTATTTAGACAATTATTTATAAGCATTATTTTGACATTCATACTATATTATTTCGTTTCTTGTAAAATGATTTATTATTATTTCACTACAAAAACTTCAAATCAAACTATTACTTACAAAAATAGAACAAAAGTATCTAAGTTTTGTAACTAGAGCGGCGACACCAAAGTATTACAGAACGCTATGTAATCTAACTTCAAATGACTTAATGACAGTGTAATTTGCGGCCGTGCCTACTATCAAAGTCATTGTTCTTAGAATCTATTAGAGCTACAGCCGTATCACACGCAATGTTTACCAGGTTACCCGATAAACTAGACATCTGTGGTGAGACGAAACGGTAACTAGTGCCTTTGTTTCATTTGGTTTATAGGGAGTAAAACAGATGAAGGGATAGTGATTAAATAAGGTAGATAAAAATTATGATACAGACAAAACATAGTTCTTCCTCATAGTACTCAAATTGCTATAAACACTTTGAGTGGGAAAATGGACAGTAACAAATGCGTTAATTATGGCAATTACTGTCTTTCAACCGACATATTTTATACCAACAGAAATTCCATCTAAATTAAAGGACTGAAATAAGAAAATATAACATATATCCAGAAAGCAAGCCCAATCATACAAATCAACACATAATCAAAGGTAATAAACAACGTAATTATATCTGTCAGTGCGTCTTTAAACGAAGTTCCCCAAACAGCCAACAAGTGAGTCACTGGGCGCCATACGCATACCTTCCCGATCCAGACTAAGCCATTATATTTTATCTTAATCTAGTTTGCCGAAAGTGATCCCACTGGCTTTGGGCCAACATCACGACAGACAAATATTTTGGGGGCAATTCATTCGAGCCCAGTGCGCCGGCCGCGTGCCACCACGGGTATAAATTCCACCACTATTTATATAGAAACTAAATATAAACATTTGACTTTATTGGGATGACCAAATTGTACATGCGATTACGCGGAAATGGACACTTTTGATAAGCCCGGCTTTTGTGGGATGATGTTTGAATTTGTAAATATGAAATTGTGGTTTGTTTTACCGCATAGTGGTTTGTTTACATAGGTTAATAAATGAGGATGTTTATGTGTTGTGAACTGCAACTGTTACGTACTCAATGAAATAGTTAAGGATAACGTTTATCTAATAAATCAAAACTTACAGATTGGGTAATAAAATCTGTAATACACCAGCAATCGTACTGTGTGGTACATTGTTTCCTTATTGTTACTAGTAAAACATATATGTCTACAGCTTTGTTACCGAGTTCAAAGCCCTCCTAGTGCTCTAGAGAAAAGTCATGCAAACTTTACTACCATCAAATGAAGCTAGCAAAATTTATGACCAGCGCAGACGGAGAAAAGTAAATAACGCATATCTGCTGGACTATCAAATTTATTTATAGGAACATAAGCAAATATCACAGGTCAGCATCCCGCAGTAACAAAACTGGGTGCTCACAGAGACAATTCAAAAACTTTCGCTGCATACGAAAGGGTGAATACACAGTGTGTATTCCCGTATGCATTACGTATTCGGCCTCACGTCCTGTGAAAAGCGGCGCTGCGAAAAGAGTAATGTATGGCGCTGTGCATTTTTCCTCGTGCATTTTTCACAGAGTGTAGAGAAGCTTGTCAGAGCGAACATTGGCCACGTTGCGGCAAAGTCGCGCAAAAATAAACTGTCGTATAAAACTGACGAATTGGTGAGCGCATTCTGTTTGAAGTGGCTTTTTGGTCGTGTGCAGTTATTGATGCTTCGAATTTGTAACCTATTGAAAGGTATCTATTGTAAGGTATATTTTGGTGGATGTAAAACGCGTCATTCATAAGTGTAAATCAGGGGAATATATTTCAAAATACCTTAAGCAGAGCCTTTGTCGTTACAATTTCTGTTAAAAATACAGACTTACCACAGAACAGATGTAACTTAACCGAATGAAACATTAAAGAGATGAATACTTTAGTGCGGGTACTAAGACTGCAAGTATCCAGTGGGAATGAAGAAATGATGTCCATTCCTCCGACTACAGTAGTACTTGAAACTTGGTTCCTATTTAATTTTATTACCCACAGCCATGTGCATCTAGGCGGACATGTTACTCCTCTGTCTTATTTATTAATTTCAAAGAAATTCTTTCCCTCTAAAATAAAGATATAAAGGAGATTTTTTTTAATAATTTATCAACTCGATTTAGTTAACTATTAACATTAACTTTTTCGTTAATCCAAAGATCACAAAAGAAATACCACGAACTTATTGAGTACATAACCACCTATAAAATAAATAATGACCTGGGTTTATTCCGCGAGCATATTAAAAATTAAGTCATAGGACTTATGGATTAAACTATAAGGGGACATAGGACATTAAGTCCAGTAAGTTATACTAAAAATTGACATTAGGAGCACGGAGTAAAGAATCGTGACTGGTTTTTTTTTTTTTTTTTTTTTTTTTTTATGGAATAGGAGGCAAACGAGCAAACGAGTCACCTGATGGTAAGCGATCAGCGCCGCCCATGGACACCCGCAACACCAGAGGAGTCACAGGTGCGTTGCCGGCCTTTGTTTTTTAAAAAGGAGTATGCTCTTTTCTTGAAGGTTTGAAGGTCGTATCGGTTCGGAAATACCGCCGACGACAGCTCATTCCACAGTTTTGCTGTGCGAGGCAGAAAGTTGCGCGAGAAGCGCACAGTTGTGGCCTGCCAACCATCTATATGGTGGGGATGGAAATGCTGTCGTGTGGGTCGATGGCGAAAAGAAGCGGCAGGAATAAGACCAAACAATTCCTCAGAGCACTCCCCGTGGTATAAGCGATAGAAAATGCACAATGAAGCTACATCTCTACGCATTGCCAAAGTGTCAAGTCGGTTTGAAACTTCCTGACACTCAACAATCCGAACCGCACGCCGCTGAACGCGGTCCAGAGGATGAAGCTGGTACTGGGGTGCCCCCGCCCAAAGATGAGAGCAGTATTCCATATGGGGCCGAACTTGCGCCTTATATAGAAGCAGGCGATGGGCTGGAGTGAAATACTGCCTCGATCTGTTGAGCACACCAAGCTTTTTCGAGGCTAATTTAGCCTTATCCTCCAGATGACCACGGAACTGGACGTCGCTCGAAATGTTGATGCCAAGTATTCCAATACCGGCTGAGGCAGTCAGAGGGGTACTTTGAAACTGAGGTGAGACGACCAACGGTAGTTTCTTAGCGGTAAACACGCAGACCTGTGTCTTAGTAGGGTTAAACTGGACCAGATTAAGTTCACCCCAATCTGAGATTCTCTGCAAAGAAGTCTCGATTTCTGACACAAGTCTGTTTCGGCTTTCGATGACGTTTTCCCGAGAAATGTTAGCGCGGCCGGTATAATAGGCATCACCTGTACTGTCATCCGCATAACAATGAATGCCGCTGATTTGCAACATATCATTGATATGGATGAGGAACAGGGTAGGTGATAGCACGCAGCCTTGAGGGACACCTGCGTTCACAGACAGAGAGTCGGAGCATTCCCCGTCGACAACGACCTTAATGCTTCTGTCTGTAAGGAAGCAGGAGACCCATTCGCACAATTTCTCCGGAAGCCCATAGGAAGGAAGCTTCGAAAGAAGCGCTTTATGCCAAACCCGGTCGAAGGCTTTCGCCACGTCCAAGCTCACTGCCAACGCTTCCCCCTTAGACTCGATCGCCTGTGCCCAACGGTGTGTCAGGTAAACCAGAAGATCCCCAGCCGACCGACCTTTACGAAAACCGTATTGTCGGTCATTGAGTAGTTGGTGATCTTCTAGGTACCGCAAGAGCTGGCAGTTAATAATGGACTCCATTATTTTCGAGAAGAGGGAAGTTATGGCTATCGGTCTGTAGTTGGACGGATTTGTTCGATCGCCTTTTTAGGGATCGGGTGGACCAAGGCCGTCTTCCAGGATTTCGGTACTACGCCTAAAAAGTAAGAGAGCCGAAAAAGACGTGTTAAAACTGGTGCCAACTCCGGAGCGCACATCTTTAACACAAGGGGTGGAATCCCGTCGGGCCCACCCGACTTTTGGACATCAAGGGACAGGAGCGCCAAACGTACCGAACGCTGGTGGAATCGGATATCTGGCATATGCCACCCACACCACGGCACGGCAGGCGGCCCACGCCCCCGTCATCCAGTGTCGAGTTGGACGCAAAGATTTTACCCAAAAGTTGGGCTTTATCCCTTGCGCCATGAGCCAACGAATCCCCCCCCATGTGCAGAGGTGGAAATGACGGCCTGCAGAAATTGCCTTCGATAGCTTTGGCGAGCGACCAGAACGCACGAGTTCCCGAAGGAAGGCGTTCAAGCTTCTCGCCAATTCTACCGATGTACTGAGACTTAGCCCCTGCAATAACTCTTTTGAAGGACTTGGAAGCAAAGTTATACTCCTTTTTAAAAGTGCTGGTATTTACATCCCGTGCCACCACCGCATCGGCCCAGGCTCGATAGGCTTCACGCTTCCTGCGTGAGGCCTTTCTGGAAGACGAATCAAACCAGGGCCGATACCTGCCACCGACAGGGACCAGAGAGGATGGGACGAACAGCTCCATCCCCTGTAGCACCACATCGGCGACAGAATCGGCAGCGGCGTTGGGATCATCCTGCAAGAAGCAAACCTGTCTCCAAGGATAGGATGCAAAAAAGGACCGCATCCCATCCCAGTCTGCCGACCTATAGTGCCATACGCGGCGAAGACGTGCATCTTCTAGACGCGGCGAGCGCGTCCAAGGTACAGAGCTCCGGACGAGACAATGGTCCGATGAGCCTAGGGGAGCAACAACGGACACACTGTAGCCGTCCGGGTGAGAGGTCAGCAGAAGGTCCAACAGTGAAGGCCTCTGGTCTTCCACATCTGGGATGCGCGTAGGCGCGGTAACCAGCTGTGTCAGGCCAGAAGCAAGGGCTAGGTCGTGGACAGATCTCCCCGCGTGGTCAGTTCTACTAGAACCAAGCCAGTCGGCGTGGTGGGCGTTAAAATCGCCAAGTAGAACGACTTCTGCAGAGGGTATCTGCCCTTGTACAGAGTCTACAGCCGTCTGGATGTGTTCCATGAGTCGGTCAGTCTCGCTATCACCACTATGGGACCTGTATAGGCACGCATAGACACGGGGTTGGTCGTCGTTATCTACACGCAGCCATAAGATGGAGAGGTCCCTACCTTCAAGATTTCTGAGGCGACGAAAGCTGATATCGTCTCTAATGTACACGCATACCCCGGCCCTAGGCAAGAAGGAATGCTCCAGTCCATACCCAGGGTAGGTGAGGTACGATGTGTCCAACGGAGACGATATCTGCGTCTCAGTTAAAAAGAGCAAGGCGGGCTTTGCTGTCTCAAGATGGTAGTGGACAGCGTTAAGGTTGGAATGGATTCCCCTGATGTTGCAGACGGTTTATAATGAGAAGTTATGGCCACCAGTTGAAACTTAAATATATCTTATAATCCCTTCTGTTTAACTACGTTTATCTTATCTGTACGTTAAAGTAGTTTAGAATTATGCTACTGATAAAGATCTAAAAACTACCAGGCTCACATAAAACGAAACAATCAGTTCAATAATTCCCTTTTCAATAACAAACACATAATCGAAACACAAACAAATGTTCGTATTAAAACGTTCGCAGTTTATTATGTTTACTTCTCAGGATTATGCAAGGTTTAACGACCTCTTATAGTTTATGAGAAGCAACATTTTGCTGTAGTAGGAAGAACCAGCTAAATATATCCGCACTAGATTCGCTGGACATCGATATAATAAAGCTCTATATTAAAAGTGCTCTAGGGTTATCGAAAATAGAAGTGAAAAGTACCTAATGTTGTTCAACAGTTTTTTGTTAAAATTAACGATGAGTTTGAAGTGTGATTTATGTGGTGTTAGTGCATAGAAAGTTTGGAAATGTTATCAAAATATTTAAGCATACAATTTTTAATTAGAACATCGTGTAACTTTGTGTAGTTAGAAAACATCTTAAACCAATCTTCTAAAACTATTTCTATCATCATCATCATCATCAGCCGAGATACGTCCACTGCTGAACAAAGACCTCCTTAGTCATCTACATAGAACGACAAGCCGTCACCTGCATCCACTGGCTCCCCGCAACAATAAATAAATATTTAATATTTAATTTTAATATTTCTATACTTACAATAAATCTTTAAAAACTTGCCGATACACAACCAAACAGTTGCTTATTAAGATAACTTACATAAAATAGGTATCTAACTAGAGAAAGGAATTAAAATTTCAACCTTCCATTGCGGTTGACGGGGACTAAATTCCTAAAATCCTTTCGCGGTTAACTTTAGAACAGCCAGCTTTATTCAGTTTGGAACACTAAGCCACAAAATCTGGAGATCTAGCTTTGAGATTAATTGTGTAACTTCGTTTAATTGTTTGATAAAATATTGATGAAAGATTTAATTTGAAGTTCGTCTTATGTATGGAATAATATGAATAATTAGTAAATTGATAAATTGGTAGATATAATCAGTCAAGTTTCTTGACGTACCTAAATGAGAAGATAAATTCATAACTACCGCAATTTAATGATTACTTATACTATACTTTAGTGACGATTTTGTTCCAAAAACAATTGCTAAGGACGGGGTTAAGTAACCATTAAACGACTCTGAGTAAGGTGGTCAAAATGTTTTTGTTTAATGCCTAAAAATGTATTTACAAAAATGGTCAACCCTAACCATATCGATATAAAATGAACCTCAATTTTATAGTTATCCATTTTATGACGTCATAAAAATTATTTTAGCTTTTTCCGAACAAATCACATTGTTATGGAGGCGACGAATTCACCTTGATTTTATTAGTTTATTTGGCATCCCCTTGCCCTAGTTATTGAATGATTGTGATAAAACATTAATTGTTGGTTTTATTATTTAATAAAAAAGGAATAGATCTGGCTATACCTTACATATAATCAATAAGATGTCTATATAAGGTTTTGTGTCACCTAACAAAAATATTGTTGTAGTATGAAAAATATTATATCTTATATCACACCACATTAATTTCTAAAACACTTAGGCGCGAATACTGAAATGCTATTCAATTTTAAGTTGTACTAAAATATCGTGCTATCTCTGTCTTTTATAAAGAATTGATAGGGACAGAACTAGTTTTGAGAGCGTCTTAAAATTGAGTAGCGTTTGAGTATTCGGACATTACAATCTTAAAGAAACTTCCCAGGATATCAACCGTACCATCTAATCACCTCCCGCGGGTGTCGTAAAAGGCGACTAAGTGATCCAACCGCCAGCATTCCCTTGTGTATAAATAACAGCGTATTACGATAACCAATATTGCTGTCAAGCGCGATAATTAGGATCAGATCCCTCTGGAATATTGTGGTCATATTCGTGAATAATAATTTAGTATTTGTAAAATTTATATGAATAAATTAGACTAACAAATGTTTATACTGACTGCAGATAAGGGGATTAACTCCTTTCCTAACTTTACAAATTGAATAAACTCATTTCTTGAATTGGCAAACAATTCAATTGCCTAGTAAAAATATTACTTCTAATGCAGATCATTATTTTTACAAAATACTCGTCGTTACCAAAATAATGAAATAAAAATCTTACTAATTCAATCCCACTAAGAAGAAATACCGACCGAAAATCTTCCCTAAAATTCCGAGACCCTTTACCATACAATTTCGGCTGGTTGCACATTAGCGGAGAAAAGGTAAAACGTACATTTCATTAAGTCAACGTACCCTTAAAACCACTTGGAGCCACAATCCAGCCTGTCTATTCAACCCAAAGCCTTTTAGAGTATACCTTTAAAACATCCGCACATGTGCTCTTACCCTAAGTCTTGCAAAAACACGAACTACGAAGCTTTTAGATACGCCTTATTGGGAATGAAAACACTTCTAATTTGAAGGAGGGACGCAGTTGATTTTGTTAATTGATTTAATGGGAAGTAAATAGGGATAGGGTTCTACTAATATGTATGATAAACATCAAACATTAAAGAATTTTACCGATAATGTCAACTTGCAGAAAAAAATATATCTATCGAGCCAATTGTATATGGGTAAAAATATTACTTCAAATAACCCTAAAACGTATAAGGGGCTTTAAAAGCATGTAATATTACAAAGAAGCGTGAAAACACAATACAGATTTGCAATAAAATATAGCTATTTTACTATTCAGTGAACACATTTTGTACAAAAAAAGTATAATGAGAGCATTTCCTCCACACGATTGTTTCGTACATCATGTCCCCTAAGAAAGCGGGGGATTTGTCGGGGGTTGATAATGAATCCCCTCACAGTACATCTCGCAGAAGGAAATGACTGCAAAGTGTTTTTCTATTCTCCTAGTAACGGTAGGGAGTGTTTCTAGTTGAACGACGATTTGTAAATACGCGGCAAATGGGATATGGATGATGGGGACAACAAATGCGTAAAATAGTACCTACATAGATTTTGTATTGTTACGACGTACTGGAGAAATAGTATTATTTAAGAAAAAATAATTTTACTATATTATATAATATATAAGGAAGATAATAAGATTAATTTTACAACGAATTTTGGTAAAAATAAAGCTTCATCGCAGTGTCCATAACTGCAACCACGATTTAAAATTCATGTTACACAAAAGCGATTGAAAAATGAAATTCTAAATTAAGATTCAGTTCAACATTCCACGCCAAGGTAATCAGTAAGCGAAGCACGCCAAAAGAGATACGACCGAATAAATTCAAATTCTATTCCAAATCCTTTGTCACATCAAAATCTCTTCATCCAAGAAAGGTAAGGATTGAGGAAGCGAAGACATTACGGGTGTGCAATGACGCCTAACGCTTTATGTAGTGTGAAGCATTGACGCTGAGCCGAAGGGGACACCCTCCGGTCTTCGGTCTTCAGACATCTGCCTCAGAAACGTATTAATCTTCGTCGAAAAGGGGCCTCTCGACCTTAAAGTTTGGTTGGTCAAAAGTTACAGGTCATGTTTCTTCTGGGTTGTAAATTGCTTTGATTTGGAATGGACGTGTGTTTGGACTGTAAAAGGATTGGTTGGATTGAAAGAAAAAAGAAAACACTAAAATGTTAGAGCAGATTTTGGTCGTAGATATTATGATCAATATTTTTACCTTGTTATGTACCTAATGTCATAACCTCAAATAAAGTCTAAACACCTTACCAGAAATCAGAAAAGTTCGTTTTATATTCAAAGATAGCTAAATCCTTGATGTTATCGCAATGAAAGTCAAAACTCTCGATTATACAACATCTGGCCTTTAAGAGCTCGACGAAAATATTTAGAAATTAAGGCTAATAGACATTGTATGACACAACTGCGTTTAATCAATCAAATTGGGCCACCGCTACGCTAATCTCTATGTTATCTCGTATACGACCCAGTTGTGACAATTGCCGATTGTCGTTTCTTTATCGTGTACGATCGAAATGCTTCTTGTGAGCATCAAGATGTTTTTATTTGGATTATCATAATCGTTTCAAAGGTCATCTATGACAAGTCGCAAAACATTATTTACTATGCTGAATCGGATGTTTACCAATCTGTTATCAAATGTCGGCGTTCAGACTTCCAAAAATATTACATTTAAAGAGAAATATTTGAATATAAATATTTTGGCCTATGAAGTCTTCCAGATTACGAAAATGTTAATCTTATTTTGCATACTTACATCTAGTTTTGAGCAATTGTTTATCTATTATTTAGAGATAGAGTAATTTATAGAGTTTCTCAATATGTTGTCAGCGGACAACTATACAAGATTACAATAACTCATCAGGTTGAATTATTTTTGTTAGATTTCGAGTTGATTTATTTATATTAGGTGATTTAGTAACATTGTCTGCTGTGGTAATCAACGCTCCCTGATTTATGCCGTTTGCTAGGAAGTATGGACTTTGATCTTAGCACCATGACTGACAATTTAAAAGGATGATGTTAGTAGCGCTGTCAAATCAATGGAAACTTCAGGAGTTGGATTTACGATATCTCTGAACTTCTCAACTTGTTCTGCTTGTTCTAAATCTTTAGCATCAAAGAATTATATGGCATCTAGTTTGTCATTTACAACTGTTTTATTTGCTTTGATATTTTCTTTATCACTTATACAAAACAAATGTAATAAATTAACCCAATTGTGAAAGCCACTTGACTTTTGTGTTACAATAATAAAATTGCTTCAAACGCTAATGCCCATTAAGGTTAGCTAAATTTAACCTAACTAAACGTTCGTCCGTGGACTTGCGCTACACAAAATAAATCAGAAGCAACACCATTAAAGCAAACTATTTAACGTTAACAAAAGGGCGTTCACAGTAAATTTACGTTTAAGCGCTTCTCTAAAACTCCTGTAAACGGTATCTACGTTTCGCTACATAAAACACTTAACCGGCTATTAAGGGTACTTGTATAAGTATCTGTCTCGCCTTTGACCATGTCTGCGGTAAATTCAGGTACGATATGATTTATATGACGTCACTAAATTATACCGGAGGCAATTCCCTATGGCACTCGGGAAATATTCTCTTTATAATGGAGCTTGGTCCGCAAAGGCATGCCGTACGTTTGGTACGGTCCAATACGGTTTAATTTAGATAAAGTAGCCATCATATTTTTGGGATTTAAAAGATTTATTGGTTGGAGTTTCATAATATTTTGTTCGAAATTTATTATTCTTCTTTGTTGTTTATAAGGCCTAAAATTTATTTTTTCTTATAAAGAACTTTCTCGATACTTTGTGAAGTAATATCGTAGAATCCCAGACAGGTACTTACATCTTAGAAATATTTCAATCCCAGCTCTTCCATTCCCATAAATTACTTGAAGAACCAAGTAAACACGCTAGCGAAGTTAAATTTATTTCTAAAATTGAAACCATGAGTAAGCACGTCATGAAATAAGCACGTCTAAAACATTGTTAGTACATGGAAACTGGTGAAATCATGAACATGTGTTCTCCGAATGTGGCAAACTGTTTTAGCTTCCTAATAATCCTATGACACAGTAGGACACAGATGTTAGCTATCTAGATTTCTACGTTCCCAGGATGCGTCAAAATTGGAATGTTTGTTTTCTATACGCACATTTTGCGTAACGTTTTTTTTTTACATTATACATGTTGTTTAACATAGGGATAGGAAACATTCCCACCATATTTGGGCACTAATTAAACTGACCCAATAACCAGATGTAGGTTATATAAACGTTATAAGTCATTACTAACCTTATTTTGAGACTACGTACGAGACTATTAGATTTGACAGATATTCTGATATAAATCCTAAATTACCAGTACCTCCTATACAGCAAAATCTATTTCACTATCCAGCCAGTCGCGAGAAGCATTAAAAGCGGATACCATAGTCAAAACCACGCTGTTTTTAATTAAACGATGCCGGCATCACGTGCTGCCTAATGCATAAACCTTATAAATAGGGAGCTATAAAGCGCAATGCGCGCTGAATTTCAACGACCGTTATAATAAATAATTTGAAATTAGAATTTAAGAAAGAAAATAGTCTAATTTAAAAATCTTCTTGCTTCCAAATTACACCGTGTTTGTTGTTTATTGTTTTCTTCTTTTATTTTTTCATTGAGATAATTTATTGTTATTAGTTTTGGTCCTTTGATACCAATACGGATTTAATTTTACAAATTAAGTCCTTTACAAATTATGTTTGTGATGTCATCTGTTTAACCATAACAGTTCGAATCAAAGTAATTTACTATAAAAGTAGTTACGAGTATAGCGCTATGTAAACGTAAACAAAAATCTACCATAAAACATTCTACAACTACACCATTACAGAAAACAAGCTCTTCAGTTATAAGAGCATCAACATAATAAAACCAATAATAAATATTTCCTAGAAAGAGCATTATACGGAGGCGGCGGCGGCGGCGTACAGCATATGCAAAGTGTAGTGGACCGCTCTAAAGCTCTGCACTGTGGTTTGCGAAGAAAATTTTAATAAAGTGAATGGGTTCCACTGCTTTCTGAATTTACTTCTCAAATTTTCTAAAATTTCCCTGCATTTTTGTATTCAGTGAATTTCCTTTGAAAACTTTTGATGATAAATGTGATTTAGATAAGCATTTTGAAAAGAAAATGGACGTTATAAATATTGTCTTAGAGTTCATTATTTATTGCATCAAGTGTTGATGCGTCTTTTGAACTCAAATGAAAATGTTTTTTTATATTTCCTTCTCTAAACAAGGGATATTGAATAGAATTCTAAAATCAATGAACCATGTGCTATCTAGTCTTCGTTAAAAACAGTTCAGAATGCTCCCATGAATATAAAGTAAATAAAATCCTTAAATCACTATTCCAATATCACTTAGCGAACAGCGCAGACCGAAAAGATGTAGTACCAAGTCGTCAAGTACTTATTGCATCAATAAAATGCACCGTAAATGCTTCAAGCGTATCCCAGACCAATTCTCAAGCATCGGAACATTGCAAATGTACCAATGCGATACGCGGAAATCCTATTCTAATGGTAATAAGAACTAAAATCGCGTGATGTGACTGTATATTCAATTTTGCCGAGGAAGTAGTCGGTATAGGTACGGAAGGGAAGTTTTAAAGGAAGGATTTTGTCGTCAGTAAAATATAATTTCTTTTGTACACTGTATTGAATATTATTTTATAGGAATAGTGTCTTTGATAAAGTTCTTACTTATTGCAAAGTGACTAGAAATTTGCAAAAAGGGTAGTCTGTTTATAAAATACAACTTTGTAGACATAAGTCAATCTTTTTAGGATGTATTCCTTAAATGAATAATAGGTCTGATATTTAGTAAAGGTTAGTAGTTCATGAGATTCTTAAATCCCAAAAAACTAAGCAGATAATTTGATCAAACCAGTTAAGATCAGTCCTAGAAAGCCCAGAAATCTCATTATCAATAACAACGTCTCAATAAAAATAGATGTACGCAATAAAACATAAGAGAATATTACAAGACAGACACAATAATGAAATAGAAAGCAAACAGGACCATTGAGGCTTGTCTCAGTAGTTCTGAGAACACCCAATTATTTCCGTTATTCCTCGACATAGTTAAGCTTTATGTAAGAGAGTATTATATCATATGGTAGGGCTGGCAAACATCTTGTACGTGCGTATGTATAAGTATGTTATCCTTTTGTGTCTTTCTATTTTTATCTACATTTGGGCAAATATAACCATTGTTGTCTACTAACTGTTGTGCTAACCTATGAAACTTTTCGAAGTGATTTTGGTTAAATTATGGTGTACTTATTCAAATTATATTACGAGAATGTCAAAACTGATTATGTGTATAATGTACCCATTTGTAGATGTGCCATCCTTGCTTTGGTATAGTGAAATTTCTCATCGCTTGTTTATTAGCATCTTTTCTGCTAAGTCTTATCACGGACTTCATCAGTCTTTTTTATTTCTCCTAATTGGATTATTTAAGTTTAACATTGTCTTAGGTGGTTGTTTGAATCTGAATCATGTTTCATGCATAAACGATACATCAGAACGTTTAATTCCAACCCAAATCTGCTCATCTCTTCAAAGTTCCATCCAAAACACAATTTCATCCGCATTCACATTTCGCTCCAAGTTTAAATTTAAAAAACAATCTTCTATGATATATGGAGCAGGCAACATGAGGCTGTGAGCTCAACGTAGCGGTCCTAAAGGCGTGGCAAACAAATAGCTGTAATCAAGTCGTCGAGAGCCATGTTCAGCCACCACATACGCCGTCGTAACGGTCGCACAAAAGACTGTATGAAAACTGTTACACTTCCTTCATAGATTATTGTAACACCCGTTAGTACCGTTGGTCTGGTGTTTTATTATAAACTGTTACATGTTTTAAGCTAGCTGTGTTTGAAGTTCCAAGTTTTGTACCAGATTTGTCTCTATATTCTCCTCTTCCTTGATCTGTTTTATGTGAATATATTGATACAATTCAAAAATCTTTCTATTGGTTTAGATTAAACTTAGTACCTAGACAGAGAACCTTTATTTATAGAGTCACTACTATCCAACACATTTTGCATCATCAAGATGCTTTGATTATGTTACAAAAATTGTCTAAATCTTTTTAGTATTTTTGTATTGTTCACCATCATCATCGTCATCATTATGTTCACTCCATTCACTGTTAAATCATCTTCCTTCCTTTGACGCATTTTAGCCTCAAAGAGATTCACTCTAGTGTAACAATTGTATTGTAACGTTTTCCTGCTTCCCTACCCTCATGATTATTGTGTTGCTTACTGATTATTGTTCGCCAAAAGACATTGACTTAGCAATAGCGTCGGACTCAACACAATTTGACAAAAAAATAAACACTTTTCTTTAGCTGGTCATAATTAAGTATCGTCATTAACTCAATAATTATATGTCTGCCTCCAATCTGTGCCGATCTTTACTATGTTAGACAATATACGATTAATAACTGCGATCTAAGCGTAATTCATCTTCAGTTTCACCTTACCACCACATCTACTCATCAAAATAACTTTCAACTAATTTCTTGCTCGTAAATTCTCTGGCACGCCAACTCCTGAAGATTAGTACGTGAATTTGCAGTAGGTACGTTCAAAGATTAGTACCACATAGCGTGCAGTTGTATTGAGCTTGTGAGATGCGTTGACACTCCTGGCATTGGCAATGGCAGACGAAGGTGTGAGACGTGCCAACTGGAAACCCGACCGATGCCAAATACCCATAATAATTGTACACTTGACATTGTTGATGTGTTCGTTCGGTGTTAATGTTATTGCACATTGTGTGGCTGTACCTTCATTGGTTTTGTGATCATTTGTGCTATGGAGCACGAACTCTTAAGATCAATAACCGAGTTCGGAATAGTAGTTTCGAATTATAGAACGTAAGAACGTAAATCCATTGTTTATTATAAAGCTGTTTACAGTTCTGGTTGCATTCTTTTGCTATGCCTGACAATAAAAATTAGAAAAAGGTCTTATGCATACTTTTCTGGGATTTCGGAATTATTAGTTTTTATTAGCTCTTTTTCTTAGCTATTTTAACAATGTGTGAACAATATATTCTTTATTATAAAATACCAAAATAGATTTACTTACGTTTTGCATTCCAGACATTTAACTAGCTTGTTTCGCATAACTTTCACGTTTCGCATAATGTAAAATGGCTACGTGGACACATGTCGGAATTTAATTTAATGGCTCCTCTAACGTAACATCCATCATAAGGAGAATTTTATACCGCGTTTTAGTATGCTTTAGTTGTGACACCTCCAAAGAATAAAGAACATAATCCAGTTGTGAGTAATCTATCCAGTCAATCTAGAATTAGGTTAATCCAATATTAATTATGACCTGAACTCCCAAACCCTTTCTTTCACTACTACAGCTTCAGACAGTATTAACATAACCATTTTAAAATTAAATTAACTTTTTCATTAAACAATCTTAGTTCATCAGACTAAGGGATTCTAAAACAAACAGTAAAACTTCCAAAGCCGGATTCCAAAGAACATTTTATATTCACTAAATTAATGTAAACACAGAGATTTAAACGAGATTCTCATTATATATTAACCGAAGCAGGGATGTTCCATTTTGCTTCCCTTTGATCATCCCTCCTTACTCTAAGCCTCAGGATTAAGAAACACTGACAAAGTCTCACTTTAGCATAATTATTCGCTTTATCAACTAGAAAAAATCAATTTGCAAGATAAAGGAGGTCGTGTTACTCAAATTAGAGGTGGCAGCCCTAACAATAGTATGGAATTTGAGAAAATCCTGACTGATCTTGCTGCTCTTTTGTTTGAGTAATCTGAGTAGTGAGGAGATAGGTTTAAAATATTTATAGTCTTTAATTTAGAAGACTTTGTGAGCTTTATATTAGAGTCTTTCATTGAAAGGCCAGAGTTTGTGAGCTATAGCAGATTATTGTGTACTTTGTAAATATTATTATTTATGTTTCTGTTCTTAACGTAATGTAATTTACTGTAAAAAAAAAAAAATGTTATCGCAGTAATTTACATTTACTGTGATAATAATTTTCTCAGATTTTTCTTATATAGGAGGACTCTTGCGCTATTGCAACCACTCTGTTCTGCTCCTATTGATAGCATCTACTTGACCTTCTTCGATAAATTTACTAACCAACATAAAAAAAATCAATTTGGGTCAGCTTTATTTATTAATCTAATATAGTCAAAATCAAAGCCAAAACGCACACCAAGCATGCATCCTTACAAAACTAATAACCACTTCCCATTCAACTTACCACCATTATTACCAAACTCGTTGCTGCTAATATGCAACACACGATGTTTGCATATTAAAGTTATTATGTAAACGCTATGATTGATCACCAGAAGACGTAGGATATTAGTTGCATATATTCTTGCGTCATTTGTTCCATAATTACCCCTTTACTTTCGCTAACTCAAAGATGTTAGAAGTGCACATTAAACTGTGGTCCCGTTTTAAGCTTGAATTTTAGCTAATATGGTTTTTAAATTGATAAGAGGAGACTTATCGTATTGATAACATCAAAATCATCTCTTTGTCAATTATCACGCTGAAACTACTGAACGGATTTTGATGAAACTTGGTATACAGCCAGGGATAACTGATGATACGATACTTTTATCCCACGGGAACGCAGACGAAGCCGCAAAAGCTAATTAAAATATATTTCTTCCTATGTAAAACAAGTTCAACTATAAAATTACATCGTTAATATACTAGGATGTCTAATAAAATCCGTACCTATAAACTGTTTAAAGCTTCCTGAAGAAAGTGGAAGTATTTGCGTCGATGAGTAGAAACTTCTCGGACAGCCTTTCATTTGTATTAATAGTTGCTGGTAACCGGATAATAACTGAGAATTACCTATGATAATATACAGCTAGTGAACAGTTTCACCGGCATGTCACCGTTATAGTAATTTTTATGCCTAGGTGGAAGGAAAGTCTTTAAAGCAAACTTTTATTACGTCCTAGTACCTAGATAATACGGCGCGTCGCCTTCCGCGCTTCAAGGAGCTTTCAGAACACCACACAAGCTGCGGACTGCTTAGCGGAATACCGGGGCTCCGGCTCGAAAAGCAGAAGGAGGAACGACCCTGTTCAAATCCACCCGGATTTTAGTCTGTAAGAGTATGACACTCCCTCTCGACTCACCCAAGGCGGAAGAAGTAATTGGATGATTCCCCGCCCCCCTCAATTTATTGCATAAATCGTATCTAAGTCACCGTAAAGAGTCAGAAAAGGTGTTTTTACCTCGTAGCAACAATAAGGTGCTTAAAACAATGCTGCGTGAGGCATTTAGTCTTTTTTACACCTCATAGAGATTAAAGGTATTAGCTTTAACACAGATTTTTTGTGAAAAGTTTTCTTTCTTATCTTCCCTCCTACGTCATTAAATTTCTATAAAGATTTCACCGCAGTTCCTGTAGCCATTGTCCCAAAATTTATTAACCCGTTCGCCGAAAATAAACCTCACCACATACCCGTATTATCTCTTTATTTTGTCCGTCTCAACCCTCTCATATCATCATTTGGCGGTCCTAAAGGTGAACATTATCTGGATCCGTGTTATCATGCAGGCTTGGGTCATTCCGGCCCAGTACCCGACGTTAACAGGGTTAACACCGCCTTTTGTTTCGACAGCCAACTGAGCGGACGTACATCAATTTTAGAGTGGTCGTGAATTCTGGGATATTTTGGTAGTAAATATTTAAACAGGACGGTGTACAGTAATTTGCTATTCATTTCGTTGGAATATTATTTTGCTGAATTAATTTTACTTTGTAAATAGAGAAAATCGTTGAAAATTTTAAAACTAGTTTTACATGAAATAGGTAGGTACTATAAATTAGTATAACGTTTATAATCCCTTTAAATTATACAAATAAATTATTTATTTTGTCTGTCTATTCAATCAAAGTAAGTTAATTATAAGCATAAATAAATGGAGCAAAAAATGTCGACATAAAACTCCCAAAAAATGTCTCGATTAACATGAAAAGACATAAATGACGGGGATTCACACTATACTTAGATAAGTACTAGATACTTCAAAGTATGAAATAACATCCACTATAGAAAAAAGGAATTCTAACCTTAAATCTAAAACATCAACAGTTTTAGAGCACTTAAATTCCGCTGAGGTAAAATATAACTCATATACGGGGTGTAGACTAAAAGCCACCAGCGCGGCGTAACATTATGGCTGTGAGAGCTTTAGTTCGGTACAGTTATAATCGTATTAGTGGAGCGACGCTCGTGACGTCACAACGAAGCCTGACTAAACATGCTACGTACACCTGCGAAATTTTATTATGTTTAATATTTCATGTAAAGCTGAAGCCATCTTGATTTTTAGTTAAGATTTTGCGATGATGAAGTATCAGTGATGGTGATTTTTTTGAGTTGTGGTATAACAAACATTACAGTAATGTTATGTTTATGGAGCTATGAGACATATCGTTATTATAAATAAAACTCTAAAGAATTGTCCAACTTGATTTTCTTTATTATTTGTAAAGAACTAAAAAACTGATCATATTGGTTAGGTATCGCAGCTATTATTTTTAACGTAACAGATAATAATTATCTACTGTTTTATTCACAAAATAACAAGCAAAGCAAACAGCCTGACATTACAAATACAATTTCATATAAATACACCTGCACAATGACTTACAAAAACCTTTCCATTAAACTAAGGGTAAATTGTATTCCCCAAAGATTTTCCTTCTATATTTTTACGTTTCCTTTGTAAAGCAGAAAACGGTAAAAAACACTCCAACCATTTTACAAAACGATGCTTACATAGCATTTTAGCTGAGAGCAGAGAAACGGGGAACTGAACACGTTTTACGTTTGTGTAATGTGAACATTTTCACGTCACATAAAAAACATCGTCCTGTACATTGGCTGGGGTAATTAAAAATGTATGAAATCCTGTGTAAAGTGCACCGAGCGTACGTCATTTATTTTAAAGGGTTTCAGGTTTTAAATTGTGTCAATGTTTACGAATTTTCATTTTGTAGATTTGTTTAAAGAATTTCATACAATAAAATTGTTCTGTTCAGTAAAAGCATTTAGCATTTAGCAGCGTCTAGTGGGTACTAGACGCTAGAAAGGACAGGGTCGATAGAGACTTTTTTATAAGGTTGGAAAATCATCTAATGACTTCTCCTGCCTTGGGCGAGGCGAGTGTCAGACTCTTACTGATTAAAAACCAACTCGTTCCTACTCTTGCTTTTCGAGCCGGAGCCCCAGTAAACCCGCTAGGTAGTCTACAGCTCCGGAGGCTCGATAGACACTTACAAACACGAACCAATAAGGCAGATACCATTAATATCAACGAAAGCCAACCCGATATTATCCCACGATATCATCCAAATCAAAAACAGATACCGCAATATTCTTCAAACATTTATCAGCCACGCGAAATTAATTACGCTATCGTACACAGATTAATAGTCAAGTGTCAAGTGTAGAGGCATCCGGCACAGAGTAGACCGAACGAACAGAGAGTGCTCGTTATCGGTTCAGATACAAGCACCCTCTTCAACGTCACTCGAGAAGTGTAACTTTACTTAGTGATACATTTACTGAAGGTTCTCGATGACGGGTCGTGTGACTTGAAAGCGGTTTGTTTGACTGTTTGATGGTTATTTTGTGGATTTTGCTCTGAAGAGACGAAATTAAAAGTAGCTTGAGGTTTTGGGTATGACCCTTGTATCATTCAAAATAGCTTTGGTTTTTGGTGAGTTGTTGATTTTAAAATAATATAAGTTTATATGTGCATATACTCAAAGCTTGGCAATAAATTAGTAGGTACATCTGGTACATATTATATTGTGTAATAAATAGTGGCAACGAAATAGTCATCGATATGATAAAAAGAAAACTTAAATGAAACTCTCAAACTTTCTCGACAACCAATAAAAAAACAAAAACAAGGCGAAACTAAAACCAAAATAATGAATGACATTTACAACAAGCGAACAAAACAATATGTCCTAGTCACCACATTACGCAAAACTCGTGGACAAATGTCCCCAAATTAACCGACAATTACAACGACAAAGGTAAAACGGCTCCATTTTCGCATAAATTTGAATACATTTGAATCGCGTTCCACAGAGTTCCACTAGTAGCGTGTATTCAAACGTTCATTGAATAGAGGACGGTGGACGCGACGAAACCCTTTGTGACAGATGCGGTGCAACCCGCCTCAATAGACGTAGAAATGCGACACGATAAAACGCGTCGCTTACTTTGATCGACGAACATTTTACGTGAAGTTTATACGATTATAGTACTGTGAGGAATGTTTTAGTAATGGCTGTGTGCAGTTTGTGAGACGTGTCTTCTAAAGTCGTGAGTTTGTTGCTCATTTTATTTAATTCTTTGACTGTCAATTGAATAAGACAAATCCTCCGCTAACGTCGGTTACCGGTGACCCCTGTGGCGTTCAGTGTTAAATATCTGGTGAGGAAAAATTTTTAAGTGTAGGGAGTCGTATTTACACTCCAATAGCATAAAAAAGTAAGATAATTCTATCCATAATATGGATATTTTTAAACACTTCTCTCAACCTACACCAGACCAAAGATTGCACGAAATAAAACCATATAAAACCACTCCCACTAAACTAGATAGATTACGTTGGAGAGTGTTCTGTTACTAATAAACTCTCGTTAGCCCTGTCTTAGGTTTAATGCAGCATTAGTCTCGACTTTTATCTACCCACTACAGATTAAGTTACGGGTTTCCAGACTGTGTAGGAAAAGTTGCCTGAACGGTCCTTAAGTGGAACTAGAAAACGCTTCGTTCAATTTTGTTAGTAGAACCAATAGAGGAGAATGAGTAAGGTATTGGCGTACCTTAATCGCTACTGACAGTGAAATCAGTAATTAAGAAACATGTTTATTAAAGGAGATATGTAGTGAAAATTTTATACAAGCTGTCGTAGCAGCCAGTGAAGAATGTTTTCAAAATATGCCTAAACCAGGGACTAAGAATGAGATCTTGTGTTCGAAAGTAAGGGTTTGTAATCACTCGATGAACGAGTCTACAAATCCCAACCATGTCATTAAACGTTCATAGATTGGCTTACTACATAGTAAAATTAGGAATTACAAAAATCTATTTATTATTAAGGATTCAAAAATGTATGTTGTCATAGTTGGCGTAGTGACTGGGTGATCGACTATTGAGCAATGTGTAGTAAACAGCATGTTCTTTTGAAATCCAATAAGTACTACAATATAAACAAACATGAAACATTTCCCATTAAATCGATGAATAACAACAATAACAAAGTAAATTCAAACAAATCGCTTTATTACATTAAATTAAGTGGAGTGTTCCTGCAAACGTTGGGTTCTTTTGTATCTAAATAACGGTACCCTAGAGGCGGTCACTAAATGAAGAAAAACAAAAGCCGACCATTAGGGTTGTGCCCGGCTATGACAAACAATGCGGTGTGAACGAATAGGGCTGCCAGCTAAGGAAATTGAGAAGATTGTTGGTCGTTACTATTTCATTTTGGTTTGTATTTATAATCGCTGTGAGTGTAATATTTTAGGGAAACTACAGTTGTGACAAGTCATTGAGATTTATTTTTTGGGGTAAGGAATGAAATACCACTGAGTACAATAAAATTTACCTTGTGTATGTGTACTGATTTTGTCATAATTTATTCTGAAAATTAAAAACGAAAATAATAAAGAACCGTTCTTCAAAATACGTTTTATTATGAGTGAGAGAGATTTCATAGCGATAAAATCTTTACAGAAAAGTAAGTGGGTCATTCTCTTAATTAAATTTCGCTGTATCCGTCCACCATCCAGGTGACAGCCCTGAACGAAAATAATATATTTTTCCCGTAGTGCGTGTGCGGAATTCACATTAATCTCGTGGTTCCACCACTTCCGACCTGTGTCCAAAAAATCTATACTTTTTGCTGTTGTAAGTCCAATTGAGCCAAATTTTTGCCACGTCCGAAAAATTATCGACGTAGAGGTCTCATATAAAAATGAGAAAATCTTTTATTATTTCAGTCCTTCGTACCTGGAACGCGAGAAAATAAAACGTTGGGCTGAAAAGATTAATACTTTTAATGGAAAAATCTTTGAGACACATTAATGAATTAAAAAGGTTAATCTCTAAAAAGTATTTTTATTAAATGAATACTAATCCTGAATAGGCACCTAATGAGACGTCGAACGACTCTAACTAATGAAGGGAAAAACATGGATGAAAAATGCGATTAAGAATATAATGGAATAAAAAGATGAATAGGTAATTGCAACAAACCCATGCGATACCAATCATCAGACAAGAATCTATGTACCCTTTTCTAGCTTTACATGAGATTTAAACATAGACGTTTTAATGACCAATATCCAACATTCATTTACCACTTCAAAGTTTCCAAAATGATATCAACCTAGAAGTTTGGTTTTGTATAAGTATTGTGAACTGTAACCAAACCGCAAAGGCCACCATAGCCTCTGTTAATGACATTTAATATTAATAACTCTTCGCATATATGACATGGGCATTAAAATTAATTAAAGTTTTCATCGGTACACCTGTGACGGAGGCGTCAGTATGACGTTTTAATTAATTGCCGGCGTCACTCGTCCGTAATGACCATGGGGGTGACATGTGACGCGATGCTGATTTGTTACCGTTGTGGGGGGAAGGGGGTTGCGGTGAAGTTGCTCTGTGATGTGTAGTGGCAAAAGTAAATAAGGAAAAAAATACAAGTGTGATTTGCTTTGGTGTGTTGTCAGTATCATAATGATTGGTTTGTGTCTAAAAGCGCCGTTTTGTGTCTGAACATTTTTGAAAATTTATTGGTTCTAATAGCTCAATTGGAAATTGCTTGTTAAGATAATCTAATGGGTCAGAGCTATGGACTACCTAAAGGGTTTACCGGGGCTCGAAAAGCAGGAGTAGGAAAGGAGGAGGAGTAGTTTTTAGTCTGTAAGAAATTGACACTCTCTATCGCCACGCCCAAGTTGATAAAAGTAACTGGATGATATTCCCTCCTTAAAAAACAAATAATGTTATAGTACAAACACCCCACTCTAAGAAAGAAAGTAAAATAATTAATTCCATACAAAATTTTGCACAAAAACACTTTCAATGTGATATTTATATACAGATATCACAATTCCTAGCCAAATATTACCAAGGACATGGTGCTCCAGTCTTTAGACCCATTAAATATAATGTAATATATTAACCACATTGTGGCGTATGTGCTCTGAATTGGGATTAACTATTCAGCAAATTAATTGACTAATTCAATAGGAAACTCTAAACTAAGCTACGTAGAGTTTCCAACGATCCAATTGATTAAATCTATACGCATGATTGGTATCTGTCGAATTGAATTCCGAAAATAGAAGAACAATATTGTTGATCATTTTATTGTTACAATTTAATTAATTGATTAAAGCGGATTGAATATTTTCCTTATTTCTTTTTTATGTTTTATTCTACCACCCACCACTGGTGTACCTCATCCATTAGTTTTCAGTGGTTCTGACGATATTGACAATATCATCCCTTAATAATGGTCACATGAAGACATACATAGTTCTGATGTCCTATTTTCTATAGGTACATTTAGTGTTTTCGCAGTTAAGGTTATAATAAAAAATCCAATACACATATCAACCATTTTATGACACGCTATACCTACACAAGTGCATAATGAAATGACCCAGACAGTACTTTATCATTTCTGCTTTCGTTTCGTCTCGTCATGTGTTGGCACTAAAATTAAATGGCTCCTCGCAAACGGACAATTGCGGAGATCCAGTTGCCATAAAACTTTCGGTGTCTCCTCAATGTTAATTACAGTTTTTTTTTTCATTAGTATTTTCAGTCTTAATACTTAAAACATACCTAAAAACAGGATTAAACATAGAATATTTTACCTGTATCTTGTCCAAAGCAGAAATACGACGAACTTTTTAAAGCAACTTTGAAGGCTAAATAATCCCTTAAATTACATGTATTCCTCACTGCTGTACTTAGAGACATTAATTGATTACTTAAACTATTTCATGGTAACGAAAATCCCCTAAATAACATGTATTACTCACTGCCGTACCTACTATTGAGATATTTTAATGATTAACTTAAACTATTGCCATATTCTGTTCCGAAAACAATTGCTATAGACTAGGTCAAGTAGGAATTATTAAATGACTCTGACGTACGGCAGTGAGCCTAAAAATCAAAAGTAAAATATATTCGTCATAAAAAAAAATATACGCCAGTTACAAAAAGCATTTACATAGGCGACCACACACAATACATAGATCCACCACTTGTAACGTCCACACCGGAATACGCTGGTCATAGTGACGTGTCGTCATTTGCTTTAACAAATTGAGTGTCACTTCACATCAGCCCGACACCGACAGGGTTATTACGACCGTTTTTAACAACAACTCGCCGAGACGGGTTAAATTGCGGAACTGAATCGAGTTGTGCTCATGAATTCTTTAGTAGATGTCCTGTAACCCCTGGACAAACGAGAAATGAAATCCTACCAGTTTTTTATTCTCTGAGGGTTTCACAGGATTTTTGTAAGTTATTCATTTGATTTAGAAGGTAAATGCCAGGTTATTGTCATGTAAAGCCCACATTTTGGCCTAGAAATCTAATCCAACGATATTGGTCAGCTGTCTAAATAATCAGAACATTTGGTGGTCCAAATAAAAGCAGTAAGAAAATCTGTCCATTGATTTATTTTAATGAAAAGCCAATTACGAAACCAATTCACATAATCAACGTTAATTGTATTAATTACGGTACCCGAACAGCTTGCGAAATCTTTCTTTTCTTAACAAAATCCTGCTGAGTAAGTAATTCGAAAGAATGCCTGACGCACTCGCTGCGTTGTACCACGGCGTGCACAGCTTTTTAATTAATACCTACGCGTCGGGTACCATGCTCGGGAATAAATCTTGGTTAATGTCCCTTTAGTCTGGTCAGCTCGGCCCCATGTGTTGGTAAGCTGAGACTAGATGAGCCGAAATCGATTTCGCGTCGACTAGATGGCTAATAGCACATTTATTTCGTCGAGTTAATTCTCTGAATTGTGGAGTATTGGTTGAATTGTGGCTGAGCTCCGTTTATTTGCGGAGTCTTTATACGGTTTTTTTCTGATTGGTCTTTTTGTCGAGATTTATTTTCGTTTACAAAATTTGTAAAATTTTACTTCTACAAAGAATATAATAATTGACCTTGAGTTTTTCTTGTTTACAGAAATGCGACATTCCTCGAGCCACATCTCCAGGGCGTAAGAAGACGCGACAGCAGAAGTTCAGACTCAGATCACGATGAACGCTCCACAGAAGACGACGAGAGGTGCTTGCTTCGAAGTTCACCGCGAACAAGGCTGCCCCCTCCTCCCCCGCCGCCGCCTGACGACGACCCACCACCACTAAAGCCTCGGGAGTTCTTTGAAAGACTTCAAACTCAAGCGATGAGGGAAGCCCAAGAAAGAAAACATAGATCAAGAGATCTGCCAATCAAAGACTCCAACCAACTCTTTCGACCGGTCGACGCTGACGGCAGTCTAGGAGACAGCCTCAGTCAGGTAACAAACCCCTTTCATTTCTCTTTTCTCCAGACTTTGGAAACTTTAAATCACGAAGAGAGTTAGTTCATTCGGATGTAGCCTAATGAACCGTACCGCAGTCCTATTTAGTTTTAAGTTTTGTAGACTTTTTCTGAAACTGTAGCTACGAGTTTTATACAGTTAGTCTTTATTTGCATATCCGATAGCATTATGTAAAGAGGGAACGAGGAGTATTTCTGTAGTAAAATATTGTGAAGAAATGAAATTATATTTAGCCATTTATTTGTGTAGTATTTGAGATGTATGCCGTCGGATTCGGAATGCGTCTCCTCTCTCCATTTTGCTGCCATTACCATGTGAATGCGGCGAGAGTGATGTTACACGAAAGCAATATTTTTCAATAGTCGATACAGAATTAAATTTGCGGTTGTGCAGAAGGGAATTTTCAGAGAGGGGTAGCTTTTCGTTTGATGTTCCTTTATTCATCTTATTATTTACGGTATATAAAACCCGGATAGCCTTAAGCGCAGTTTTTAAAATGCTACCTTGTTTTTTACGGTGTTTGGGCAAAAATATTTATGTTTTTTTCAAACACGGCGACAACAAATCCCCCTAACTACGTGGGGAAAATTTTATTTAAATAAAAGTAGAAAATGCGGTTAAAATGGCAATAAATAAACGCAGCGCATTTCATGGTTTCAAATAGAACTTGATTAGTATGCAACGTCATTGCTCTGAAGCGTAATTAAAGAAACATTAAACGCGCGTACGGTGCATTATTCTTAGCACTTGCTGCATGTTTCTCTCTAAAATGACAATTAGCCGTTGTTGCAGCACCACAATGTTTACAAACCCTGCCGCTGCACTCAGCCGCACTAGAGCTGTGACAGGGGCCCACTTGAGGTGTAAAACTTCTCAGTCAATTGCGGGCGTTGCTTTGTGAATGCTTGAAGCCCCACCAAACCCTTGCATTGTCGCCGGCTCTAGTTTAAAATATAGGGAGTAATAGCAAAGTTATAGTGCACTTAGCTTTGCATTTATATCGAAAAAGTGAACGTTTTATAACTGGGGTGATATTCTGTTGACAAATTACTGGTTGGAATTTTAAAAATAAGATGACTTTAAACGCCTCTTAGATGAATTTACAGTCTTAAATGCCACCCCGAAAAGTAAAGGGATCGCCTGAAAGCATAATATTCATTACACTACACTTACTGGTCCATCGGACTGCCGATTAACCCTCAAATTAGAGCGGGGGCCCGAAGTTAACTGCCTTTGCGGCACATAAATGACATGTGCGACTTAGAAATTTCGCCGGGAATTCGTACCATACCTACCATTTATGGTCTGTAATGGTGTTTTTAATTATTTCGCGGGTAATTATTGGACACGTTACGGTTTCAAGGGTTAAATGTACTTTTGTTGTAACCTCAAAATTTACTTCCTAAAAGTTGGTTTTAATGATATTTTATGAACTCACGGTACATTAAATAAGTTCACAAATAATGTGTTGTAGTTTAAGTACCATGTCTACATTAATATGACTTTTACTTTTTGATGCATGTCGTTTGGTAGACTTTTTACTATATACCGCATACAAAAGGGATAGTATTTTTGAGGATTACTAGGTTGAAAATCCTGAATAATGCTTTATCCACTAAAAAACTGGAAAACCAAACCAACGTGATAACAATAGTGCTAGTGACTACTGAACTAACGAGACAGTCAGTTTCAAAGGATTCATATTTTTCATCTGAATATTACTCATGGTTCTGAAAGGCTCGTTTGCCATACAAATGAATAGATAACGTAATGGAACTCCGGTCGCCCCCATTTATCAACATTTCAACGACAGACGACAAAATGGTGAGACTTTACTCCGACAAAATTCAATTTTAAAATTAATACTCATCTGTTAATTTATTTGCTTTAAAAATCTTGTTAACATTCATTTAAATAAATAGCTTCCTACAATAAACAATGTGTTTAAGTAATTTTCTTCACCATTAATGTAATGGATAATAAAACTGTCTACAAAATTGTTTAAGTATCGGTATTTACTTTGATTGCTTCTAATAGACCATGTTATCCCTATTTGTTTAATGGTGCGTAAACTAGCCCGGCAATTAATATCATATAGACGGCAATCACTTTGAAAGCTTTCAAACTACTTCTTGGACTTATCAAAAGCGTTTGATACACTCGACCAGTTTAAATATACTCAGAAAATTGACTCAGTTGATACTCGGTAAAATTTCGGAAGTTAGGCGTTTTATACGCGATAATTGCTACCATTGTCAACACGGAACGATTATCGGGTCGCTCGGAACTTTGTCTGCGCCCTTCCTACGTCCGGGGCAGACTTTAATTGTTGGATGAAAAAAAATGAAGCCATCCCTAGTTTAATTTGCATGCGGTGCAGTGGATGCCATCGATTTAGTACAACAATAGGGGGATAGATGCGTCTCTTGTTTCCTCTTTATTGCATTGTTCGGAGCGACGCGAATATTTTCGGTGATTATTCGTTCTCATTTTGCCACGTGCGTTTTATTGAATCGGCATGCGTATACATTTTATTATTTGTTGTTTTAAACATAGATATAAATATACGTTTTTATTTTATTTTATTTATTAACCTGATTCAAATATTTACACACCAAATTACAACTACGCAAACATTTCAAGCTTCTTTTTTTACCACACAACAAATTCCTTAAGTCAAAATCAACCACATCACGGTCTAATTGAGCATCGCGAGCAATTTAAAAAAATATGCAATCAGGCCGCCAATAAAGGAAACGACGAGGCGTAAGTCAGGCGTCAAGTCAATGGCTTCAAACCCCATGAGCTCCGACTCCCCTGTCCAGTTTCCGGGACGCTTATTATGGTAATGACACCTTCGGGCTATGTGGACTTTTACTGCTCCATACATAATTTAACTTCTCATCTACCTATGTTGATGTAGCCTTAAATATATGCAGGAGTTTCAGGCGAAAGTTTGCAGGTACGAGTCATTTCGTTAATGAGATAGATCCGGGTATGTGTGCCAGGATGGATTAATGGTTCCGTGATAAAATATTGAGCTGGAAGATATATATTTTTAGAATATATGAGGACTTGTTTTCAAGAAGAAAAAGGTAGTAGTTGTCACATCCAGTTTAAATATATTTAAGTTTAACAGAAGTACTATTCATTCTACGAAGCTCCCGGCAATATGTTATTATTTTAATTTTTCTCTGAAAAGTATGCCTCACAGAATAAGCCGACATAATTCTATACAAACATAATTACTTAACTACATCTATTTCCCGCGAACTCGTTAATAAATAACCGACAAAAATTACGGGTAATGAGATAAAAAGTGAATTAACGCACTTCGCAGAAAAATGGTTATTACGCCAATCTGATCGGTACACACGAGCGGGTCGACCCGACTTATTGATTTTAACCACCCCGGGGTGAGTCATCTGCCGTTGCATGCACCCCACCCCTCCCCACAGCCCCACACTGGACCACAAACACTGTTTGCTCTCTTTGATTGAACTTGAAGAAACTAAAGGGCGGCTGTAAGTTTGTTTGTGAAGTAATAACTGTTTTTTCTTCCCACTGTTCCTTGTTTGCGTGATTTTTTCACTGTCTGCATTCGATTGGTGCTCGTTAAAAGTTTGTCGCGATGTCGACGGTTTCTGTCGCAGAAATAAACATTTTTAAGTTTTGATTTTGTTCCTCCATTTTTTGATGAAAATGTCCACGGGAAAAAGATTTTAATGACATGCAGAGGTCGCTGTATCGCTGTGGGAACTGTAACAGTATTCAGATTTCAATTTGCATATTATAATTGCAACATGAAAAAGCTGTTTCTCGTCCAGATAAAATATCAAACAAACAAGAACCTACTTACAAATACACAGCACAGGATCAAAATTCGAAAATCATTTACCTCTTAAACGCTACTTAACCGGCCATAAAATCGTTAGTCTACTCCCGATACCCTATTACGTATTCTGGAAAACTTTTTACCTAATTAAAACTTCCCTTCTCTTGGTCGCAGGTGTGCGGCGTTTGCTCCTAAAACGTTCGAACCATTTACAACGCCACAGCACGTGCGACCGCTTCGCACTTGAACCAAACTCGTGTAAAAGTGAACTGTTATGCGACACTAAGAGTAGAGTGCTTTGCGATATTTCCATGAGACACAGATGCCTTTAAGAGATTGCTATTGCAAAGTGTTCATGTAATAGGCGCTGGAGTAGTTGTGAAGTGAAGCGCGAACGTAAAATATTTTATGGTTGTAGTCGGGTGCAGTAGGTACTTGAAGTTTGAAGTGCTTCTTCATTCGCTTTGAATTTCGATTATGATGAAAGTTGAAGACGAATCAACGTATTTTAAACTAAAATTGCCTTGACATGATCTCATTGATAGATAGGCAATTGGGACACAAAGACATAACAAATGTTCCAAAAAAAGGATGGATCACTTTTATGGTTGTTTTGTTTATCCCTTTGACAAAAAGTGATGTTGAAATTCACCAGCACAGTCTTAAAATTAATGTCCACTCTTTATAGCACATAATGGCACGAAGTACGGCTATAAACTTTTCTTTTAACTGTCAGCATTTCATCTCAATCCAGATTTTACGACTCTGTCTAAAATTATATACCTCAGTCTTGCATGATGTTGCTGTAATATTATTATGTAGAATGAAAATCGAGATATCAATAAAATGATCTAATTTCTATTATACTTTCAACTGGTGATTAAACTATTCGGAATGTGAGCTATTAAAATAATTAGTAAAGAAAAAACAGTACACTTAAGTAAGAAGTTATCTGTTTATGCTTATGTGTTCTTACAATACCCAAAGGTATTCCAGGAATATAAAACTGTACTTAATATTCGAATCACAATAACTCATTGCCAATAAGTGGTTTCCATACACGACCAAACAACCGCATCTGAACCGAAGAAAACCTAATTGCAAACCAACTTGGGACATAAATCGTCCACCGCATCCCGAGGTGGTGTGATATTTGTTACCAAAGCCGTATTGTACCGCAAAATTTAACACCTTAACTGCCGCCTGGTCTATTGTCACCCATGATTCATTGCAGTTATTATTGTTACCGATCGTCGAATTAATTTCCCGTGTAGTCGACATTTTCGGCCTGTAATATGCCCGTTTAAATGCCCCGAATTGCTGCGAAAATTAATTTTATCACGATATTTGTTTTACTTCGTAATTAATGTTGTGGTAACGCACGGTGCGCGTTCTTCCTTATTATTATCGGAAATATTTTACGGAACGAAAGCCTGTCTGGTATTTCATTTTGTTCACTAAAGGAAGTTTTGGAGTGCCGTTTTATAAGCGTTAATTTTAGTAAATTGTTTGTCAATCAAGAACATTGTAAAAGAAGAAATAGAAAATGTCTAAGATATATTTATAACAGTAAGTAATATGTAATGAAAAATATAACATTTGTTAATATAGAAAATATTACCCTGTTTCATAAAGCTACAGTTTATTTTTAAACCACGTTAGTACGAGTATTTTATAAAACCAGCCAGTACTAATCAACAAAAAAATAAAACCTTGCTTATTATTTATTCACTCCAAAGCTAAGAACTAAAATCTTCTCAACTACTTAATGCGGTTTTGTGCTTAATTTAAACTTTAATGTTTGAGTTGTAGAGTTAGTTTTTGTTTGTTTCAACTTGGTTGGTGGTAAAGTATTATCATAAAGCTGCATTAATTAGTCAGATATTGTTGGTGCAGTTCGTAGATAGTACTTAAGTACTTGCATTTTCTTTTAACAAAAAGTACCTACCTAATATATTTTATTCTCTGAATTATGATGTCGACTTTTTAGAGATTATGTAATGTCCTCTCATTTTCCCTACTCTACCTATATCATTAATAGAAACTTCGACTGCACGGTTGGTGCAGTGGCTGGGCAACGGCTGCCGTGCAACGTGTAGTGGTTCGGTTCCCGCACGTAGCAACTCTTTGTGTGATCCACAAATTGTTATTTCTGGTCTGGGTGTCATGTGCAACTTGTATGTTTGTAAACACGGGTTTATAGTTTTGGTATTACGTAACTTATAAACTATGTTAAGTAAGTTTTCCTTGTGTCATTCATGTTGATTTTGATTAAAACACAGACATTTTACGTTAACGCTATGTAATTTTAAAATGCACCAAAGAGAAATCCAATGAAACAAATGTGACGGACGCCCGACTTTCTAGTAATTACTCCTAGTCGTAATGAGATGTTTTTCCTTGCAAATTGCCCGTTTAAAACAGACACTTACTGTATAAATTACTAGGTAAAACTTCTAGATTTTTTCTAAAGGATTAAAAAAGCATTATCTAAGTTTTGCATTGTGTCTGCAAAATTACTTTTGGTCAAGTCAATAGATATATCAAGTATTTATTTTTTTATTTATTCGTTAAGGACTTATTATTCCGTACACACATTTCAACACAAGACTAACTGCCGATCTCTAACAGTTGTCCGAATTTGCTTCTGAATACGTTTTTATTGAGAAAAAATATGTCTTAATAATTTATTATTATGTCATGCATCTTATCACAGTAAGTAACTTCTTCTCAAACCGGTCATAGGTATTTAGGTGATTTCAAATCACAATATGATTATTCACCTCTTTGAATAACTACCACCCATTAAATTAGACTACATAAACATTATAATTAATTCATATCAACATTAAACAAAATAACACACTGCAGTATATTCCATTAGTGTACAACAAACCGAAATTTCGCATTAATTAAGTCGAGAAGTAAAATATTCACATTCGCACCAACAATTTGAATTAAATACGATCAATTTTAATTCAAAACTACATGGGCGGACTGTACGCAACGACTGCAAAGGGATTCTGAACAAATTAATGAACAAACTCGTTGGTTCATATTATGCACTAATATAAACCTTAATGCGCTTTTATTTAGTTTCAAATTGTGTTTTCATTTTATTGTCTAGTGTTATGCAAATGAATATTTTATTAATTTAATAGTTTGTTATTGTGACCATGATAAACTCGTTTGGTAAATATGGATAGGCACTAGTCTTAATGTAGTAAGTAGAGATTAATCATTTTGTCTCTTAGGTAATATAGGTACATAATGATGAATCTAAGTTACAGAGGTGTATAAAAGATACTCAATTGGTTTCAACCAGTGACCCAATCCATACCTAAAAATATTATTATACAAATATTTTACCAAAAACGTAATACACCGAAAAAGAACTTCATAAAAAATATAGACAGATAGTTTCTTCTACAGTATGTCGAAAAAACGAAGAAATATTTTAATTTATTCGGCAAAAATCCGACCCATGACCGGGGGCTACTTGAAATTCACGAAAAAAGATCAGAGGGAAAATTGCGATCTGCTAAGAATATATCCAACAAAGATATCATGATAAAATCTTATATGGGGGCAACAGCCGGACGAAAAGGGTAATACAAATTTAACATATAAACAAGTAAAATGAAACGTATCGTATCGCTGGGCGAGTCTGGCCAAGTTCGCCTTTGTGGGATCCAAGCATCCTTTGCAGAGAAAATCGGGTAATAATATTTCCAAGTTAGTGAACAAAGAGCCTCCTTTTCGTTTGAAGCGAGATTGTCGTGTATATTTTCCCTTAAATATTGTACTCTTTTTACCAAAGTGACATTTATATGAAGCGTCCCATATTGTTTTGGCCTCGCTTTCATCCCCAGTTCTCGTTTATTTTGTGTAAATTCTTTTTCTGTTTAATAAAAGTCTTCTTATTAGGATTTTTTGTCTCATATTTTCTGGATTAGATTCTTTATGAGTGTAAGACTTGCACTTAAAGAACGTTACGGTTTTGAACGTATGAAAGCAAGACAGGTATCATTCAATTATTTCGAACTCCATGAAAGCCATTTAAATTAATACGTTTATTATATTTCACTGTACCTTCAAAATTGAATATCCTCATTAAATTACCATAAAGGAATATCATTTGAGACGAGCTTACTAACGACATAGGAGCGCATCACAGACGAATATTCGGTGTGAATTTAATAGGCTTGTGTACACAGAGAGAAGCCATAAAGCCGGTTGCAGACTCGCGACTCCCTAAGCCCCCACACACGAACTCATAAAGGGACTCACTAATATTTGCCTATTACGATTATTTTCACGTACCACACAACCTCAATTAGCGGAGCATTTTCTCCGAATGTGTTTAGTACTAATGTACGCGATGAATGGAAATGAATGGCCTACAAAAGCTATACGAGTATTCGTTAATGCCATCATTAAAATTTTGGCTAATGAGTGTAAACATGACTCTGTTAATACGAAGTTTTAATGTGTTTTTATTTTTAATTACTTTGTTTTGTCGTTATTTTATTAGTATCTAAATAAACAAATTAACATTTATTATGTTATAAAGCTAATTACTATCAATTCGGCCAAAGGTGTTTTACTAATGACTTCTAAATAAATATAATGTATAGTAAAAAAATATACATATACGAAAAATCTTTTTCTTCCATTGTGTTTATGTCAACTGCTTTTCTTCTTCCCACATGTCGTACGAAGTTAATTGATACACTACACATGCACTATACCCGTAAATTTCTCTTCATTACAGAGTCGAGAAAGTCTATCATCAGACGGCGAAGGTGCTCGAGGTGACTGTTCTTCAGTCGATTCTTCTGGATCAGGGTCTGAAGAACAGCCACCATGCGACATCGGGCTGCTGGAGAGGCTGATCAGGACGCACCCTGTGTGGTTCCTACCAGGCATTCAGAGGGCAGGAGCCTTCCATTTGCTTCAAGGAAAAGAAGAAGGAGTGAGTAGAAGATTTATTTCCTTTATCTTACTTCAATGAAAAGATAATCATTTTATGGCTTTTATAGATAAGAAAGCTTCTGAGATCGTGAACAAAGTGTTTTAGTTTTAGGTCTTAGAATCCTCTTTAGAAACTTTTATCGTTTAATTAATTTATTACCAAGATTTATTTGAACCAAACTTCTTTCAAAAACTTATTAAAACATTTATATGGGCAGTTACACCGACAGTTTCAATTATAACGTATCTTTTAACACTTTCTTCGTTGGAAACAAAGCGTTTTTACAAGGAATTTAATATTATGCTATTCTAATTTCCAGAACTTCGTAGTACGTCAGTCAAGTCAGCCCGATACCATGGCTATTAGCGTCCGCTTGCCAGCAGACAAAGGGCCCTACATCGAACACTACTTGATCCAAGCTTCAGGAGGCCGCATCGGTCTGGAGACATCACATAACCGCTTCGATAACATACCTGAACTGATCGCACATTACTCTCAATGCTGGTAAGTAACTAAGAGTTATTAAAAATTTGATGTAGCCTTATACTATTAGAGGTGAGGGTGATGATTAATCCAGAAATCTCTAACTCCCAAAAGGCTGTCAACGCATTTCTAACTCATATGATGTTGCGAGTGACCTCAGGCTTGCGTGGCATTGCTTACCGATAAGTGATCTGTCCACTCGTTTACGCCCTATATTGCATAAAAAAATATTTCATCCTCCTTTTTGTCTAAAACAAAGTAATCATTTAAGTCTGATTAAATTAATTTTAATTTTAGTGCCCAACGCCATGCAAAACTGTACCTTACATCTTTGATAATTAGTAATTATTTCCTTCCAGTGATGAGTTACCAGTGCAGCTCCAATTACCTCGTCCCCTTCGAGAGGCAAAAAGCCGTCATCAACTAAGTTCCTTAGCTCTTCTTGGACAAGAGTTCTGGGGTTACCCGATGGCAAACCCGAAGAACAATCCGAACAATCCTCTCTCTCCATGTCAGCTGGCCAATGGTGTTGTTCCCATGGCTGTCACGCCGTCTGATACGGGATCTAGTCTTAGCAGCTTTAATGCCAGTAAGTATAATTATACTACAAATTTAAAAAGTACATTTTCTTAATGTGTGTATATTCAAATTAAAACGTATTTTAGGTACCCGAACAAATTCCCGTGAACACATTCTCAGCCCTGACAAGGATCAAAACGTAGTGCTTAAGATGTCTCCAATAGACACGTCAGGTTCCCCACCGAGTCAAAATTCGAACCTCAGCACATTCAAAGGCAAAACAGCTCCATCACCACCGGCTAAACCCAACAGTGCATTCATCAGAGCGCCAAGACCTACCCCACCAAACACCTTGAACCTAATGTCTAGTACCGTAAGTATTATTTTCAATTTCATTCAGCTTTAACGGTGTTGTGTTTAAGAATTTTATTAATAGAAGCTTCACCTGTTTTCAGGCGCATATAACACAGCCTCATACTTTTCCAACCACCAACACGCAACACTCTCCCACCCAATTAAATAACGTAAAAACTACACCACCGCCACCACCACCTCGTTGGGCGAAGCCGCCATTTACCAAACCATCCTTATCTCCAAAATCTGAAGCTTTCAGTCCTATTAACAAAGTGTCACAGAATGGAAACATAACAGTCACTACCACCGTCACATTCTGTGTCAATAACACTCAAATTCACAATCATCAAATCAATGAGAGTATTCAAAGCGACAGATTACAACTAACGCTTGCGTCTAATGCAGTCAATAATAACGGTAGCGCAGACTCTGTATTCAGTATCATGGATGCAACAAAAAATATTGCTGATTCTAACGGAGAATCCCAGGTGAGGATTATTACTTTAAAGCATGATTGTGCACCCGTGTATGCTTTGCACGTACTTTGTTTCTTGCTTATGCCATGTCAGACAATTATGTTTGTTTCTAACCCGTATTTTTTTTTCTTATCTTGTATTTTGGAACTTGATACAACCAATGGACTGACTATAACTTCCTGTTCCTGTATAGAATATGATGCACCGTATGTCACCAGAAGGAGAGTGCATCAATGCAATGACAGCTAGTTTGCACGGAAGCTTCAAACGGCAAATGACTGAGCAGAATAATGTTGAGCCCGGATCGCCAGTCGAACAACAGTCTCAGACAAATACATCTGATTCGGTGGACCCAATCGTTAACAGTTTAACTAAATCTGGCAGCACATTTGCTCCTAATCAACTCGTGTCTCCTAATGGTACAAACTCAGTCACTAGCGGAATATTTTCGCCAACGAGTCAAATCAATTCTCCTGTTTCTAACGATACAATCTCTTCTAAAAGCGGAGTCTTTTCTCCTATGAGCCAAACAAACAAAAGTGAAATCTTCTCACCGATATCTAGAAGTTCCCCGATATCTTCGAAAAATGTATTTTCACCAACATCCAATCAGTCAATTATATCTCCCGTAATGGGCAAAGATCGTGATAAAGTTATGTCTCCAAATACGAATACAGCAAGTACCACACCATCTGGTAGATCGAGAAGGAGTAAACACTCTCACCGAAAGGAGTCCAGACATTACCAGGTAGAGTATATGTTTTCTGAATGTGGAACGTTACACAAGCATTTTTGATTGATTTGACTAATAGCACGAAATTGTTGATAACAAACAGCACATTGTTTTCAACCTACTTAACCTTGTACAGTCTGTTATTCAATTGATCCCAAAATTTGCATATAAACAGCATTAGTTTCTTCATGACACAGTACTATGTGACCTAATTCAAATGTTATTTTACAGGAATCAGATATCTTAGAATCTCCGGGTGTGTATTGCCGAAGTTCTTTAATGGACAAAGTATCAGACTATGAAGATATTTGGGGACCGGAAAGTAACAGCTGTTCTACTTTCAAACCATTGAAACCCGAAAACGAAAACAATATTCATAATGGTCTGATGAAAAGTAAAAGGCCTGATCTTTTGCCAGACACTTTACGTAAGTTAAAACAAAAGTTTAGAGATCATTAATCATTTCCTGGTTTCATAAATCAAATAAATTCAACATAACTTTGATTTTTACAGCCAAACTCAATGCAGCTAAAAGTACGCAATCCATCTTGGAGAAGGAAAACATACATTTAATCAATTCGACGGAAAGTCTGAATGAAAAGAAAACTCTCTTGGATGGTTCATTAAAGAAAAGTTTTAAGGGTTCCAATGAAATCATAGCAACTACGAACAGCAAGGGAGAAATTATACCAAAGAGGCCGGACAGACTTAACATAGCCATGAATATGAATAAAAAATTAACCGAAGAGATTGAAGCTGTAGTTAAAAACAGAGAGAATTACAGTATTGAAAGTATGGAGACAATTAAAATTGAAGATGAGAGTGTTCTTAATTCTATGGGCGAGGATTCTGAAAAGGATAATGCAGGCAGCCCCTTCTACGCTGATCCTGTAGATGCTTTAAAGGAAGTGAGTATAACATATAATGATTTATATCTGATGAATGTTATTGGTTCCTACTGACTGACACTGTTTTTTTTTTCCTTTCAAAGGCTGCCTTGCCACAAGTGCAACGACGAAAACTTTTAAGAGTGGGAATGAATCTGTCGCAACGCTATTCGGAACCACCGACACAAAATCATCCGTATTATCCGCTGCGCGATATGCATAGTATTGAGGAACTTTCTCGTAAGTATACTTATGATATTTGTTAGTAAAATAAACTACTCTACAAGAATGAGTGGTTTGAATCATAGTTTATTTTGCTTCTATTGCAGCATCATCACCAAACACGTCATCTTCGGTGGACAACCTGATGTCTCTGCGCAGCAAACCTAAGATGAAGCCAGTGCAGCCTCCACGTATCGCGAACAAGCCAACCTCAGGCAAGAACGACCAGACTTGGACCGTTGATTCCAGTTGGGAGTTTATAAGTCAGTGTTACAGAGATACTGTAGAACAGTAGATGCTGCTTGTAAATTTTGCTCTTGCACTCCCAACTTCCCTTTTATCAGAATTCAATATTCACACACATTGGCTACACAGATGATCCCACTTCAAATCGTGGTTTCCATCTTTACCATAAATTATATTTTTATTCTTAGGCTTATATTTTTGTGGGTCTATTTTTCGATTGGTATACTGGTGGCACATAAAATTTAAATACCTACTAAAATGTGTAAAGTTAACAGCTACAGTAAATTAACCGAATATTTGATACAATCTTACAGATAAAAACGACGAAGGTTCAAACAGTGAGAACGGCACGTTCCCTTCACTGGCAGAGCAGGAGTGTCGGTTGAGTGCAGTCGATGATGGAACACAACACTTGACTGTTCATCAAGTTGTTGCACAAAGGTAACTTAAACTTAGTTACGAATAAGAAGTAAGATTACAAGTATCAATAGTTTTGATATACATTCCGAAAAATATAAACCTCGGTCTGTCACCTGAATTAAAAAAGAAGAAAAATAGAATTTTTAATTAATTGGTCGGCTCGACCCGAATGCTACCACAAAAAACCGACGTTGCGTTACGTAGTGTGAATGAGGTTATCGGAGGTCCAATTACCGATTCCCCAACAACCCTTCAATTACTAACCGCCAAAAGGCTCTGGTGTTTGTTTCGGGTGTCTATGAGCGGCGACGATTGCTTACCATCAGGTGATCCATCTGCTCGTTTACCGGTTTATACTATAAAACCTTTGATAATGTACTTACTGATGATTACAATCATTTCAAATCTTGGACATGACATAACCTCGTGTAATGACAACAATGAGAATGCTGATAATAATGATTAGGTTCTCAAAATTCTTATGTAAGAACATGATAATATATGACAAGTTGTACCACTTGAAAACTTGACGACATTGGAAAATTCTATCCATAAGTATCAATTAATGTATTGTTTGTTATTTCAAACAGATTACCTGATTTGAGACTGAATGCAGAACCGACGATGTTGCCAGAAGAAGTGAGATCACCACCAAGAGCTTCGTGCTATGACAACGTGCATGATCTGAGACCTTTATCTGAACAGGTACCTATAACAAAAGATCTACTTATACCATTATCAGACCGTAGGCTTATTTGCCACGCGATTTGTATGAATAAATGTCATTGGTGCCAGTATTTAATCATTCTAAACTTCGAAAACCAGATTCATCTTCAAAATTAGAACATATAAAGACTTAATTGAAATGTAATTACTAAAATAAAAAACACTCACGAACATAATGAGGATCAGATTGTTTGTTTGTAAAACTTATAGAAGGGCGTAAATATTGAATGAACTTATGTTGAAAACCAAATGAGTTTTGATTCTTAATGAAGTTCATTCAATAGTTGCTGAGCTTATGAATGATATAATGTATACAGTAATTTGGAAAATCTAAATGTGGTCACGATGACTTTTGACGCTGACTGTACATCAGAATATATTTATCAGATGATTCAAATACAAGTTATTGCCATTGTCAAGTATCCCACTTTAGCTTTTGTTTAATCTTAAGACGTTTAACAAGCTCTCATTCCATGCACTACTATAATATATATTATGAAGATGACTTTAACCTAGAACTACATTATACTATTGATAATAATAATCCTTTCTCTCTATTATATTATTCGTTATCTATTTCACAGGCAAGCGACGATGGAACAGTGTTCTCCGAACCTTGGGACAGTTCACAGTGGGACGGCCTGATACCTCCTTCTAATGGACATCAACTTTATGATGCTGTAAGCAATTTTTTATTTAAATAAAGACATTTCTTTAATTATAAAGACCAGTCTCCTTTGACTTCAATGGGACGTTGCTTGTTCTTAATTTTGATCACGTTTGTTTGTCACAGCAACAGAAAACTAGAAAGTAATTGTTTTATTTTTACAGATTAAATGCTTACTTATCTTGCAAAAATATTTGATCTAGTATTATCTGTTTATCTTCAACAATTTTATGGCTGGCTGTCTCGCAAAGGTGACCCTACTAAATACTTGATTCCGAAGTAAATAAGTCTAGATTTGGGATCATTGTATTTTTTTTTCACGCATTTTTTTATCCAATAGGCACCTGAAAGAGTTAGTACCTTTAAGAGAGTAGAGCCATTAGGCCGTCCATTGTAGAATTTATGGTTACTATTGAAAACATGGCTTTGTTTTTGGATTATGGCATACAATAAAGAACTGTATTACCTAAATAACAAAAGACACAATTTTTATTGTTACCAGTTTTAGCGGTACAAAGTCTACTACAGGGTGGGTCTAAGCAGACTGAACCTCCTTTTTTACCAAATGGAGAAAATTTTTATTTGTTGTGGTTTTTAAATGACTGATGTGTTTTAACAGGAGGAGCCTTGTGAATGGGAGTCACCTCTTCCGAGGAGGGGGCCGACTGTCGCCACGAGGGCAAAGAGTTTCAGAGATCGATTGGATCCTCTATTAGGTGAGTTAGAATATAAAAAATATATCGTCAAAATAGTCTGAATCGCTAAAAGTTATCGCTACGTTCGACTAAAAATGTTAGCAAATTCACAAATAAATAGTATAATATTCTAGTATGTAGTACTATCTGCATAATGATTGAGTACAATAAGATAAATGTCGATGAAAGTAACATTTCCACATTCATATTAATTGATTAACAATTCTGTTCTGAATGGGAAGATAGGACCTATAAAATACGTCAGTGCACGTGTCATCCAGTTCATTTATTTACTCACGTTACACAACGTACTTATAACACTATGTAAATACAATTTAATATAGAGCACGCGGTGATAATACTCCAGTCATGTAGATACTAAAACGGAAGATTCACTAAGTCATATCCAAACATAAATATACAAATTATTGTTCTATTAAAAGGCATTTTAGGACATTACTATCAAAAGTCACGTTTTTCCTCTTGTACTTGGATGTTCATATAAATTATCTCAACAATATAGCGCATGCTATATGAATATCACTCATCGCAAATCACAGATGTTCTCTGCACAATGAAGACCGATATGTAATTAATCAATTATTACACATCATTATCAAATTAATTAACTGAGTAGAGCACACACAATAGGACCGCGGCGCACAACTATTATCGTTAGTAGGTACATTAGCTCTGTAAATAAATTAATTATGGCTAAAGAGCAAAGGTCTGCGCGTGCCGTGAATTTCTCAGACAATCTCAGTGACCGGTGCAGTGCAGTGACAGTCGCCTTCCAGCCCGCGTTGGATGAACATCTCTTCCACCGCGCTGTGTGAATGAGAAACTACCGATTTAAATCCTTCGTGCACGCGGGCCAGAACCGCTTAGTAATCAGTCATGAAGTGGTTCAGAAGGTGGTTCCTCGGAAGGTTCGGGAAGTCGAGGAGTGAGAAGATTGAGCCAGGCCCCAGCAAGCACTGGTTCAAATCAATCGGTTCGTTGGAACACTTCACGCCTTTCAAAGAAGAAGTTGAAATGGCAGAGGATGCCTTGGAAGTGTTGGACGTGTTTGTGCCAGTGAAACGTAGTGAAGTGTTTGCGTTAACCACCATCAGGAACTTTAGGACGGACAGTTTAAAGGAATTCGTGTTAGAAAGTGATTGGGTTATCTTATCACGAGATCAATTCATGGAGCCTAAACTCCAAAGACGATTACGGAAAACTAATTCATTAACCAGTTTCTGCAAATCTCTAGCAGAAAAATCAGTTTATAAAAAAAGGGCAGAAGTGGTTGCTAAGCCACCACTTTGCCATTGCAATGAACTATTAGACTCGTGTGAAAGTGATAAACCATTACGATTAAGTGTGTTTCGAAGGATAGCCAACAGTTTCCAGAGGTTTTTCAGCCTTCTCTATCGTAATGTAAAACGTACATTATTTAAGCCTAAGGATGTCGAAAGCCAAATCATCGTCGAGGATCATTCATTCGAAACGTTTGCTTCGTCCAGCACGTACTTATGTAGGTAATTATTGTTTCATTACAAATGAATATCCAATGTGCCGTGTTCTAAGATTATGACCGTTTATAATTATCACGAAAATGAGGTTGAAACAATAAATATGTCACTTTAATGTATCTAAATACACAAATTACATGTTAATTCGTCTTTATGATAGTAATTACGTCCTAATTTATTATTTTAGGGGTTCTATTTATCTGTTTATTGATCGTAATGCGACGCCTAAATTGTTTTTAAATCGTTAGACCTTTCAACTCATTAATATTTTTGGTTCTGTTTACAAGATTATCTTATACACATGTGTATTGATTTACGAAGAAATTCTTTTCTAATGAGTGTGGGGTTAGCTAAGAACTATTTTACAAACAAGACATTACTTAGGCTTGATAAGACAATGGTCAGGAATGTTGTTGTCTGACGTTTAAAAAGCTCAAAGCCATTGTTACCGCAATACCAACCTTATCATGGCTGACTCACAGAGATACAGGGTGTGCACCGAGTGCCGATGTGGGTCAAAAAATCCCTCGGTCTAATGTTCGCATAGAATATTATTATTTTATCGGTTTATCTAGATAATGAGGTCATAATTTCCGACGTGCATCCATCGTGTGTGTTGCATGCAATTGAAATGCTAATAATAATTCTAAGGTACTTTGATTACCTTTTTGAATGCAAATCGAAACTTTTTTTAGTCAAACTATGTTTTTATTATAACTTGTGTGAGATACTAAATTAATTATTATGCTTTTCGACTTATTCACTTAATTATTTGACGAGGAACTCGAGTAGTTTCAAGACCATTGCTCATGAATTCATTCAATTCAAAACATTTCCTCTAGCATTTAATTGATTAAAACATAATAATTAATCAATCAAATTACTTATAATCTACCAAGTAAGATTTGGAAATTCAAACGTTCGACCATGCCAATTATGTTTATATTATTACTTATATATTTAGTCTATTTATACCATTTAACCTCGATTAAAAAAAAAACAACTTAACTAACTTTTGTTTCCTCAAACAGCGGCTGGCAGAGTGCGTGCCTTGCGCGGCGGTCGTCAAACCCGCGGCGCAGGCGCTGCGTTGCGTGCGTACGCGCTCCATCTTGCGCAAGACAAGAGTACGACTTTCGCTCAGAACATCGACAACTTTATCGCTTGCACCCTTGATTCTAAGGATACAAGTCCACAGGTAAGATAAAGAAAAAAGATTATAGAAAAAAAATACTAATTATTATTTTGAAAATTGATACGTTCCCCACCTATTACATGCAATAGGCTCTCCACCTACTACATGGGAATTACAACATAAATTGTGAAAAGTGGGTGTACATTGTACAGTGGTAATCTTGCCATAATGTGCACCTCTGCCTAACCCCTCGGGGATAAAAGGCTTGACGATATATTTTGAAAATTACGCTAAGTACCAGGCAGTGGCAGGGGCCATTAATTCACAAATTCAATAACAATTTGCACCTAATTTGTAAACAAACGCTGTTTATTTTATTTGCTGCTAATTTAAACTAATTACGATTATAAGCCATTTTATGCTTTTATCTTAATTAATGACAACAAATTGTAATGATTGTCAATATTTGGCAAATCTTAAGTACCTACTCCACTAATCACCCTATTAATTATCTTTTTCTCAGGTGATGATGAGAAACATGAGGCAGTTCATGTCAGGAATGAAGAACTACCTGGTCAAACATGGCGAGAGGGAGTTTGAAAAAGAAGTCGAAAAGGAGCGATTGAAGGTGAGTTTTTATTTACTTCCACCATTTCTAAAACATGAGTCATAAGATAATTATTTCAATACAAATATTTATATCAAACTAGCTTCTGCTAGCGGTTTCGCCTGCGTTCCCGTTGGATAAAAAAATATTCTATCACCCAAGTCAGCTCATACACTGTCTATATACCAAATTTCATCAAAATCCGTTCAGTAGTTTCAGCGTGATTGACGGACAAACGTCCAAACATATAAACAAGAAAACCTTTAGATTTATAATATTAAAGTGATGCATTTAAATGCATACAACGCCCTAAAATTTACTAAAATTTAAAGAGAGGTAAAATACATTAAAGTACGTTATATATGTGTCAAAGGTTAGCGTGTCGTGTTCTTAAGACGTATCAGGGACCGATCCCAGAAGACGTAGTAGGCAATGCTAACTTTCTGTACAAAGCTATGACTTAGAATTCCCTTAAATCACTTGCCGAAAGCGTGATTACTACTATTACTAATTCTAACTGTCTTAATATTCCATTTTCCAGCTAAAACCAACAGAGTTCCTGAATTTGGATGCTATACTAGAAGGTGTGATGCACCGACTGGTGGTACGTCCATTGCGCGCGCGCCTCTACACGCTCCTGGCAGCTTGGCACTCCGCTGATGTGCGCCGTCTACACGCCGCCATTGAACGAGCACAGCATGCCACTCCTTTGCAGCTAGGAATTAAGGTAGATTTATCATAAAAACTACTAATAAAAAATATGTTTCGGTTTATAGACCTATAGAACATAAATAATAATCAATCTTCTCCATAGGAATTTACACTTTGGAACGAGCAAATAGCTTCACCAGAGGACTGATCGACAGACAGACATTTTGTTTTCTTTATATTGTAATATTTGCTGACGCTCAAAAGTGTCTTCGGTCTATTTGAAATGAATAATTTTGACTTTGATCACTTATTTCATCCTATATTCTTCACTATGAAGCACGTACTTTATATATTTTCATTTCTTTCGAATAGAATTCAGCATAATAAGCTTTAAAACTATTTCTTACGTTCTAAAGTACCTTAATATTGAACCCTATACACATATTATTAACATGAACTTATTCTTCCAGGAATCTACTAAAGTTCCATCATCAGCAGTATTAGCAGTGATCTCGAAGCATTTCCTCAAGATGCAGGAAGCTGACTCCCCATTGGATAAGCTAGAGAATCTCCTGGCAGCTATATCAGTCATGTTCAATGCTGTAAGTACCTACCCTTAGTCCCTTTGTAACTTAATCAACAGGCCGTTTGACGTGATCATCACCTAAGTAATTAAAATCTTAATTCAATACCTTTTCATTGAATCTTAACTAAACACCATTTATGGTAGCAAGCCGATTTCCTCTAGAAATTTGATTAAATGAAAACTACTTTTAAAGCTATAAGTTTTTAAACTGACATGGTCACTAACACTATCATTAGAACTTGTTTATCCGTGATCATGGCGCTTGCAACAGTGCCGAAATATCAGAAACTCATAGCCATAAGTAAACATGGTAAATATCCCGTCTCAAGTTCTAATGATAGTAGGTACTTTTAAAGCTTTTCAATTTTATGGTAATTGGTAAATATCCCGTCTCAAGTTCTAATGATAGTACTTTTAAAGCTTTTTATTTAATTTTTTTCTTCTATTCTTCACTTTCATTGATCAATTGATTTCCATCTTTCTAGATTCGAGGTGAACGCAGTGTAGGGGCAGATGATCTGCTACCAGTTTTGGCGTGGACTATTGCCAGGAGTCGTCTGGTCTGTGCTGAACTGGAAGCGGAGTTGATGGCTGGACTGCTACCAGCTGCATTGTTGGCTGGAGAAGGTGGCTATTACTTGACGGCACTGTTTTCTGCTGTGGCTGTCTTGAAGAGACTTGCTCCTGAACCGCAGCCTGATAGCACTACACCTGTAAGTTTTTTTTACTATAATATCCATTATATCAAAGTTCAGCAAAGTATCAGTGATGATAGTTTTAGCATTGATAGAGAAATGTTATTGTTAACATACATAAAGATTATTACAATCGTTTTATTAGCTTTTCTTTTACTTGATTGCTAAAAAAAAATGGCACAAAGTTGTTTTGTTTTTGGTTGAAAAAGTATTTTTCGTATCATCATGTCTTTAATCCCTAAAGGAATAGACAGAGGTGCATACCGCTATAAAATATTTTTCTAACAACAATAATGTCACTTGTGTTTTTAGACATCATGTCGGACAACGTTGTCCGACACTAGTGGAGGAATAGCCTTTAACAGTCATTTCTTGGCAGTGAAAGGCTTAAAATAAAACTATTCAATTCTCTTCCAGCAGTGGCGTCGTGGTTCGGTAGACAACAACAGAGAGCAGCACTCAGTAGCAGTGGTGCGGGTTGTGTTACCGGACGAGTGCCGTGGGTCTATACGGCGCGTCCCAGTGCCGTGTCGACCAGGCGCGCGCGCAAGGGACCTGTGTCGAGCGCTCGCGCATGCCGCTGCAATCACCAATCCGCAGGATTACGCCTTGTTTGCGTTACATGATGGCCATGGTACGTATTTACTATCATCATTTTTTTCATTAGTACACTTAAACCTTAGTTATAAGAAATAAGGTCTGAAATACTAAATCTTAAAATTGTCTGCACCTATCTTAGAAGTTTAGGTGCCATGTGGCGTGTGCTTACATTACCGCCCTTATGTAGTATGTCCTATTATTTTTGTTTTCGAATATTGATATCATTTTTTATATTTTTTGTTACAGAGACTATGCTAAACGAGAACGACTGCCCACAAGAAGTGATGTCGGAGAAGACTGGACAGAACTTCACGCTGGCCTACAGAAGAATAGACGCTAAGATCGCCTGGCCGCAGCAGGCGTTACTCTCTTACCCCTAGACTGCTTCCTACAATAATAACTAGACATACGAAGCGACAGAAGTCTTAGCAATAATAAATATTATAACAAATCACGCTCAGAACCAACAACACAGTATGGGATCGAATGAAAATCTATATTTTTGTCACCTAAACAATAATTATAAAAGTGATATTTTATTCGAACTGTTATTTATAGAATGCTAACATTTTCTAAGCTTACCTTACTTATAAGTACATCGCTTATAGGCAGTATTTTTAAAGCATCGCTACTCAACGAGCATACTAATGTCATATAAACTGTAGCTTTTTTACTCAATAATGTATAAGTACCTAATTTTATATTATTATTGTAATCTGACTGAACCTTTGGGGCGTGACTCCCATTTTGTACATTTTGTATCGCGTGGGGAGCTCTCATTCGAATGTGAATGTGATGTATGGATAAAATGTTCACCATTTTTTGTTTATTCTATTCGCGTAGTACCTACAGTCGAGTCGTTCGCAGTTTGACCCTTCTGCCTTATAAAGGCAACGTTTGTTTCTTAAAGTGTGCGTTTGTGTATGTTCCTAAAATTTCGTCGCGTAGGTACACTAAATAAAACTCACCAAATTGTTGTTTTTAGTTTTTTATAAATTTTAAGTATTTCTTTAAACACATTTCTAGTGCTAAAATTTACTTTTGAAGTATCTATACATACATATTTTAACTCTTACTAACTTGTTTATGAACTGTGATGTTAATCGTATTAATTAGTAATACTGTAAGGTTTTGTATTAATTTTTGTATATTCGTAGAGCTGTTTCTTAATATAATTTATTTATATGTAACATTAAGGTAATTAACCCTCAAACTTTAGTATGATAAAGGATAAATTATAGTGAACTGTGAGATCCATAGAATTGTATTAAGTATTACATATGGATTGCTTTTTATCTTAACATTTTCTAATATCGATAACTAAATGTCGAATGCCCACATCACTAAAATTTACCCTTTATTCAACACGTATTCAGATGAAACATTGCCTTACATTATCGGTACCTAACAATATTTTTGTAGTTGGAAAAAAAACAGAATATTTGAATATTGTCTTGGAGAAATTAATAGAAAATAGTAATAACCATTTGTGGAAAATCAAAATACTTTTTGACACTGCCAACCTTAAAAATGGACTTTTAGACGATATTTATTTACTATCTACACTAAATCGGATAAATCAAGTCTTAACTCTTAATTAAACATTTCACTGCCAACTTGTTTTCCGATTCTATTAAAACAACATATATTAAGTATTTCATTAATAGAAATAATCGCCTAAGAGAAACATCTACATTTATGGCAACGCACCTGTAACTCCTCTGGTGTTGCGGGTGTCCATGGGCGACGCTGATCGCTTACCATCAGGTGACGCGTCTTGCTTGTTTGCCTGCTATTCCATAAAAAAAATCATTTCATACTCATAAAAAATAACATCATAAGTATTTTTTTATAAACATTTCTCCAATAAATACAAGAAACCGATACATAAGAAAAATATTTTTGATGAAGGCAACACTTGATTCTGAATATGTGACCGCCGTACGCGCAGTGTAAAGCGCGCTATTTTGTATTTATTACGTCACTCTTATTAACGTTAGTTGTAAACACGTATATTGTGTTTTGATAAAGTTTTCAGTCATTATTGTGAAGGAGTAAATGAATTTTTACCAAATTTAAAATGTGTTGTTTTATTTTTTCTCTTGAATGTTTTAGGATTGCCCCTAAATGATGTGTAGAAAGGTCTTGTACCTTATTTTTAGTCAATAGTAATAAAAAACTTGAGAAAATATAATTGAAATCGTTTTACTGTTTAATTTTAGCCACTGAAATGGTACATTCCAGTCTCATTCTACGTCATTTATAGGTACTTAAGTTATCCAACAATAAGTACTACTAATTGCTTAGACTACCTACACTCCTTACTATTTAGTCACTTTAACATACATACATACATGCATAACTTCACGCCTGTCTCCCATGGGGGTTCTGTTTACTCCCTAACTATGGCTATGAAATGCCAAAGGAATATATTTAATACAAACACAAAAAAAGGAACCTAAAAACTTAATATAAAATAAATGTCAGCCACCCTAATACTAAAGCAAAAAGCCCAGTAACAGCCCCAGCAAAATAGTTTCTAAAATCATACAACTGACTCAGAAACCATAGCAACTAATTCCCATCACTACAGTTACCCTTATTGATCACACATCACCCAACACAGTCAGGAACAGTCCTTATCTCTAACCTACGCGAATTCAATTAAAATCATTTGTACAAGGTACCTTTACAATGTACCCACTAGATGAAAAACGCACAATGCAAGCAAATTACCCCAAAAAGTTACCCAGACCACATTGGGATAGAGTGCATTTGGAATACCCAGTAAGAAAATTTCCAGGCACTGGAGTGTCTAGTGAGACTATTGGACGAAAATGGGCAGACCAACCAGAAGTGATAATGGGGAAGGTAAATATTGTATTTAAACTTAAGCTGTTTACATTTAGATGTTTTGTTAGGTGTTAACGTTCTGTCTGGACCAAAAATAAATACCGAAATTCAATTTCACTGCACAGTTGGCGCGGTGGCTGGGTAACCGGCTGCCGCACAACATGTAGCGGGTTCGATTCCCGCACGGAGCAACTCTTTGATCCACAAATTGTTGTTTCGGGTCTGGGTGTCATGTGTATGTGAACTTGTATGTTTGTTAACGCACCCACGACACAGGAGAAAATCCTAGTGCGGGGCAACGTTTTAATAAAAAACAAATTTTAGAACATAACAGAAAACATAAAAATATGGATAGGAATTATCTAGAACGAGATTACATTAGATTATTACCTTTTTTCTAAAACCTTTTTTCTCATTTAGAAAACTCCGATCGAAGAGATCAAGGATTACTTTCGAGATTACAACATCACCAAACAGCTGACAAGGTCGCAGTCTGCTAACCACTACGGCTTCAAACTGCCTGACACGAAGAGGTTCAACAAACATACGTCTTGTTTGGAAAACGAGTATGTTTATCCACAGCCTAGAAGGGTAAAGTATTTTTTTATTTTGACTTGAAAATAATCTACTTTGTCTGTAAAAATGCCTATCACCTGCTCGTTATCATCAACTTATGAACGTGTCGTGTTAAGACATTTATTGCCATTCCTGAACAAAAGCGTAAGTTATGGCTTAGATAAAAAGCGATCTGCGGCCTTTATCAGGTCATTTCCCAACATTCTACATTTTATTTTATTTTATTTTAATAGAGTAACCCGTTGTTACACAAATAGTCCTATCGCAATTACATAATTTGTACCTATATTTTCAACCCTCGCTGCTGATGTCTTACATAGTAATTTTCATAATAATACTTATAAAATAGCATTAATTATCGGTACTCAGACATTATCAAGACCTAACTAATAAGGATAGTGAATAAATTGTTTCGTACCTCCTATTTTGCTTTTCACAATGCATTTTAGTTCTGTTTCGAGACTCACATATTTCAGATCGAAGACAGAGTGCCACAATGCTCAGCGCATGGGACTACAGAGATGAAGAGTCATTACACGCCACCAGTTGTACCTCCTCGGTTGGTAACAGATAAGGATCAGTACAAACTCCCCACTAGACTACCACAGGACCCAGTAAGTGTTATATTGTTACTTCACTTAAATTGTCTAAAATATATTTTTCTCCTCTAGGTACCTGTTATTGTGATAAGTTTGAAATACGTAGACTGCTTAATAAATGTCTTGTAAGACGGTTTAGCGTAATTAATGTCCCAGCAGTTTTAATGGCAAGTACTTTGATATTTTTAATTTTGCCCCCACACTTGGATTTTTTCCTGTGTCATGTGTGCGTTTACAAACATACAATTTCAAACATCTCTTGACACCCAGACCCAAACAAGAATTAGTGGATTTCACACACTACTTGTTGTATGGCAGCCAGTTGCCCAGCCGTCACACCAGTCGTGTAGTGATTCTCATTAAAAGAGAAACTTAAAAAAACGCAGTATTCTATTCGTACGCAAATAAATCACTCTAATTACAAGTGTATAAATCTTATTTACACGTCATATCAATTAATTACCTTCTAAATACCGATTTACATCACTGAACAGAAATAACAGTGGATTAAAAAATTACTCATAATAAATTATTTTTATTCAAGTGATGTTCTATTTTAAGATTTCAATTATTAGATACTCAAAGAGAAGAACTAGATAGCAATATTAAATTAGTTGTTTTACTAAAGTGAAAACCGACTATACTACCTATTATTTTGTTGTATTGATTAATTTTTCTCAATTTGTCTCTCTTAGCTTCCTCAAGAACCGAGTTGGCGAACAGAACTGGAGCCAATCGACACGACTCATGAAGGTTTTGAGAAGTACTTGGACCCGTACCTGACGACCAGCCGACTGCACCATCGACCGTACACAGCTGATCAGTTGCAGAGACAGTCTTGTAATAAGGATATTGTTACCTATTACACTTTCAAGGATATGCCTTGGGTAAGTTTTTATTGCAGTACAGTTCCGTCAACTGATGGATTATAACTGATCAGCATCACCCATGGACATTTGCAACACTAGAGGAGTTACAAGTATGTACATTGGCAGTTTTTTAATATTTCGAAATGTTTTTAAAAAGTTTAAATGGGTGTAGGTGGAATGAATAACACCATGCTTGGTAAGAGTGTTACCACACTAATCGATCGATGGTAGAATGGATAACTCGAAGTAGATAGACAGTTTCTACCAGACCAATCGATGGATGATCGGTCTATGGTAGAATGGATAAGTCGACGTCTATCGATGCCATCGAGCGGCAACCAAGCGATGGGTTAGTCGACCAATGTTGATCGATAGGATCAACCGATTGGTGTGGTTAGACCCTAAGATAGAAACAAATGCAATTGATAAAAGCACATAGATAAAGAGATGATTGCAATTATTAAAAACTGTACGATTTGTTTTATTTTTCAGACAAGAACTCCAAAACCACAAACAGAATGTCGACTTCCAGTGAGCAAAGCAAAGTCTGTGTATGACAGAGAAAAGTTTAAGGAAGGCTTTCGAGAAATAAGGACACATAATAAGCTGCCGTGGGTACCAGGGTATGTAGACAAAGAAATTATCATCATAAGCTGTTGAAAAACTAATTTTGGAAAACTAATCTTCTGTGTTATCCGCTTTAGTCACTTAAAGAAGAAATCTGATCGAAACAGCATTTGTAAATTAAAACTTCTTTTTTTGTAAATTCTTTGCATAGAGGGCTCACCTTAAAACCAGTCATTTTGTGCTTCACTATAGTTTTTTGTCTTCTAGAACGTTCCGGACAGAAGCAAGAGACAACTACATACCTCCAACATTGCAACCAGTCTCTCAAATACACAATTATGAAGAAGAAGCAAGAAGTTTCTATGAGAAGTCCATTGCACATTTATCAACTAACATCTCAGAAGAATACGACGCTTTCCAAAAAGAATATTCTACGGAAAATTCTGTTGTGGGTTCTAGAAGACCGATTTGTTCTGTCCTCGACCAGTATATCGAGAAGAATAAGAGACTAGAGAGAAAGAGTATGCAAATAGGATAATTTTGTTGTAAAGATTAAGTAATTTAATTGTGAAAGTAAAATAAATTTAAGACAAGTTTGATTTGTTTTATTTTTCTAATTTACGATTTCGATTAGTTTACCTTTATTAGTATCGGTTAATACTTAAGTATTATGAAATGAATAATGCTCAAAGCTTCTCCATACGAGAAGAGACCTTTGGTTAGCAGTGGCCACTTAGACTGGCTGATGATATTTAAATATTATGAAATGTTACCTTATCTTCATCTCCATCGACTGCAAAGACTTTGGCATTAGCCAGTTGCAAATAAACTGAATTCTTTTACTAAACAAAGAAAATAACTATTAGTTACTTATCACACCCATATTATGTAAGTTTCATAATGCAAACGTGGACGTAATAATGATAAGTACTGCAAGCGATACATACATACGTTATTAAAAGTAGCAATAATATCACGCCTGAAATCCCTTAAAAGAATATGCGACGGTACGATTTTCAACTTTTTACCAATTAGATACAAAGCTGAAAAAAAATTATTCTTTCGATGTTTGTCTCTTTCCGATGTTTGTCATTGTATATCAAGTTTGCTTTACGTTGAACGAAAACGAAATAATAGCGCGTTTGGCCCTCTGATTGGCCGGAAAACCCATCAGAAGTCCGGATACCACCGAATACGCTCTAGTTAAACGTAAAACAAACTCGTACTAAGCCTGGTATCTCTATTTAAAAACCGTGATAAAAAGTTACTCTTGTAACCAATGAGGTAGTCTACTATAAAAACTTTTTCAATTCAACAGACTACAATGAATCTATGTCGACATGAATTTTGACAGTTCGTTTACAATCATGACGTAAGATTAGGTACTATTATTTTCAAAATAAATTATATAACAATTAGAGAAATGGTTATAGCCAAAGCCGATGAGAATGCATAACAAGATGATGATGATTATTAAATGGAAATAGTATACTTCCTTATTGTAATAATATTGATTTCGTATGCCATATATTTGATTCAACCGTACTGGATCATGATACTGTCGGGTGCTATTATCTATTCGTTGTATACACAGCTGGAAAATTGGTAAGTGTTAGAAGGCATAAAGGCATAATAGCTTTCATGAATGCGTATTTGAAATGAACAATAACCTCGAAAATTATATTGGTAAGTACATAAACTGCGTTTCAATCAGCATTGTATAACTTTTCTTTTCTTTATTTTCCTGATCTTATAGAATCGGTTTAAATGTGTTTACCCCATGAGTTTCACCTAAGCGATACCAGTTGTAGTGAAAAAAATTTACGAGCTAAAACCGACAAAAACCATGCAGTATAAAAACCTGCACAGGCCTGAAACCAGCCCCAGGCCCCGGGACCGACATTTCTGGGTCATTTCGCCATCATAATTATTACAATTTTACACTGCTTGCTGTTTTGATAGAGCGACAGCCGGCTGTCAGCGTCTGAACTTCTACACTTCGTGCAAAGTGCATACTGAAATACTGAACTGGTCGTACTATAGTGCCTTCTCCTCACAACTGACCGCGAAATTTCGCGCATTCTCTTGTATAATGGTGGTCTTAATAATATTTGACTGTAGAATATTTTTTCCTTGGTCTTAATAACATTTGATTATACTTTTTTTTTCTTTTTGAAAATATGTTACCCCGTACCATATACAAATGTATTAGCAACAATAATTAATACATGCTATGCAGATATTTTTAAATCAATGTTGTAATGTAGTATAAAGTGGAATCATGGTGTTTCTTATATCTCTATATTTAATGCTACTTACTGATCCAAGTGCGTCTGTTGTTTCAGTTAAAATAAATGTGTTAATATTTAGTACCATGTCCACCGTAAATTGGCAATTACTTTGCATCGAATTTTTCTTAAGTAAATTATTGTAGTTGTATATTACGTAATTAGCTGTTAACATTAGAATTACTTGGAGGTAAAAATTAAAAAATGATAAGCTACGTTAAAAATAATGAAACGGTAATTATCCATGTTAAAAAACAATGAAACTTAACCGTAAAATTACTGTAATTATTGAAAATATACATATTAAATATTCGATTAGAAAACTCAAGTAATTAGCAACAAGTTTTTAAATATATAAACTTGATGCAAACCTGTTATTGGTCTTGCACGACTTCAGTGCTAGCTGCCGAGTCTAGATCAATAGTTTATTTTAAAAATTTCTCTTTATTCGATTCAGTAACCTCCATACATTATATTAAAATATTCATCTACGTTCTATAATTCGTAGACAGTACTGTAGCTATCTATCGTTATCGGTCCGTACGTAAAAGCACATCGTAAAATTGATCACATGTGAGTCAAGTCAGGTGCGGACCGGCCGCGAATTAACAGCAATTGTAACATTTACTCGTAAATATTTACCACAAATGTTCCCCGCGCACTAATCAAACATAGCCCGGTTCTATTAGAGACAAATTATCACCATTTCATAGTACAAAATGTTACGGTTTAGTCAACTAGTGCTTGTGTTTGTTGTCGCGCTGAAACAGGTCGAGAGCGATGCTCCACAAAAGGTAAAAAAATATTTTATTAAGTAATGCACTACGTTCGAATACATTTAGCCGTATCTAAATGGTGCCAACGCCGCTTACCTACTATTATTTAATTCGTGAGATGTAAATGTTCACCAGTTTACGTGTTTTAAACAATATTGGTGCCAGATGGAATTATATGTAAAAAGAAAAAGAAAATGTTTTTAGTTTTGGACTATGTATTTTAGTTCGGTGTTTTCGTAGTAGAAGTGGTAAAACTGCATTGTAAATAACTACATATTACTAACAGCTGTGAAAACATTATATTCAAATATGCACATATTTACTGTAATTTTCGGTAGGTAGTACATACATATTTCTTTATTCCAATACGCTTACACCTCATACTGTTTTCCTACTTCAAAACTCGCACAAATTACAGTGGATCAAAATACTTTATTTAGGTTTAAAAATAAGGCAGCATGTGAACTCCTAATGTTAAGACTATCGCAATAGCTAGACAGAAGCCCTAAAAATCTAACGACAAGTCTTACTCAAGAGTTCATTATTCTATTTAATAAATTTTAGAGGGCATTTGTGGACTATACCGATATTTAGCTAAATCTGGCAGAGAATTGATGCCAATTTGAAACTAGTTGGTAAAAGGCCACAGAAATTAAAAGGTTAAAATATCTCGTATTCATACCTTGTTGTCAAGAAATAGAGTATCTTTCGGTAACATGATTCAATCTCGGTAAGCTATTTAGTACGAATGATAATGAAAATGAGAACTTAGAAAATATAGCCAACTGAAGTAACTAAGCACAATGTAGAAACTGTAATAAAAAGTTGATTCGTGATTTCCAAACAACTGTGTGAAATTGATTACATTCATTATTGTTTTGCAATAATTTTCTCCATTTATTCTTTGTAATTGCATACAATTACTTTTTTTTTACGAGTAAATACTGTTAGTTTCTATTCTACTTCGTCTTTATGCACATGAGCCAATTCTTTTGATTATCTTGTGTATTGAACTACATCAGTATAACCTTGTTATATACCTCTAGTTTCATTTTCAATGTGAATAACTGAAGATATTTTAAGCTATTTCATAATTTAATTAGGAATGACTTTTTAATCTTCCACTTATGGATAACGCAACAATGTGTCTCTAATGTGTCATCAAAAGTTAACAAAATTTTGCTACATAACATGTAATATTCCTATTCCTTTTTTTATTTTTGTAGTAATGTTTTGTATAATAACTTAAATAATAAATTATACTACAATCATTTGCTCTAAATCATTTCTGTGATAAATATCAACAAAACCACGCAATACAAAAGTTTATAATATGTAATTATTAGGTGATTGCTATATTTTTCTTTGACAAATGGAAGTATTTTGTTGCTGGAATTCACTCAGGCATTCGATAGTAAAGTTCTAAAAATATTTAATTTATTTTAACAACATATATTACAATACGCCTTACACTATCTAAAGACGTACAGTAGTTACTTTTCGAAACCCTTTCTTGTTCTTAAAGTTTAAATGGAGTAGTACGCAAAGTGGGCCCAAAATATTACCTTGTGGTACTCCAATAATCTCATCGAACTTACAATTGTTTTAGGATAGATAATGACCGATGTCATTGGCCAAATCCTCAGGCTATTTAGCACAGTTATCAAGGCGTGTGCAGTTAGTAAAGTACGTATGTACCTACCACATACCAGTAATGGGAGGTCAACATCTCATGAGCTTGTTATCTGGAGCAGTGAAAGTTGTCCTGCACATAAGTTTTAAGTCCTAATATTTATTTATATCACGTGTGTTATTGAGGGTGTGCTAAAATTGTGTTATTGTATTTGTGGCTATACATTTATATTATGTGTGACGTTATTGTTAGATGTTTACGTCTTCTATTTTTAAGTAGAAGAAGCAGAAGCAGTAATATTATCTGTTTCATATTTAGGTTTACTACTTAGTAATAAAAAATGAGCTGTTTATTAATAAGTCATGCGATGAACGATCAATATCTTCAAATTAATTTCAATACTTGAGTATTGACATTAATTTGCTGTTAAATTACATAGCCATTTAATCTTCTCTTATTAAGTAAATTTTTTTTTCTTTTATCAGATACCTGTTAAAATATACTATGAGAGCCAGTGTCCGGACAGCAGAAATTTCATTGAAAACCAACTGGAACCATCTATACGCCACCTCCAGGATTATATAAGTCTACATTTTGTACCTTTTGGAAAAGCTTCTGTAAGTTATTTTTGTTTAGCGAGGTAGGAAATCACATACAGTGTACGTAACGACTTATGGTAGACCTGAAAATACACCTAGGCATCAATTTTTGAACCACAGGCTGTGATTGGTGGAACTAGGATCAATAATAAGAGAGGATCTTGATAAATTAATAATTAGTTTTCTTTTGTGCTAATTCCTAAAACACATTTTACAAGTCTTCTTCGAGATTTTCCAATTAAAGGAACGTCGATTCTTAATCTTTTTCTCTAGACCTGACATTTTCTGTACAGTGGATGGGTCAGAAGGTCCACCAATTAATTTCCGTCTTTCTTACTTTATTTAAAGTTATTTAACACTTTGAACGCCGTGGTGGTCACCGGTGACCGACGTTAGCGGAGGATTTGCCTTCAACAGTTTTCTATTGGCAGTCAGACTAAAATCCAATTAAAAATACTTCTGTATTCTATTAATATTTCTATTAATTTAATAATTTTTACAGAGCGTTACCCAAGGGTACGATGGTTTTGTATGTCAGCACGGTCCCAGTGAGTGTACCGGCAATATGGTGCAGAGCTGCGCGCTGGATCTCATGCAGGAACGAAACGACGTGGAAAAGGTTCTATATGTACTCTGCGAAATGAGGACTGAGGCAGGAACTAGAAAGGATATGAAGGTATTTTTGTGTTATTATCTATCTTGAAACAAATTAATACGTTAACTGCCACCTTGGTCTACATTTGTGGAGGATTTGCCTTCAACAGTCTTCTAACGGTAGTTAAAGGATTAATTGACGTCTGTTGGCTACACGATGCCACCGCGCCGTGCAAGCTGTTCACGATTAACCGTTTCACTGTCGGTGTAGAAGACATTAGAGAAAATACAGGAGAATCCCGATGCAAATTTAAAGCACACTAGAGCTCTTTTCTTCAATTTCTTGTACATGTGGCTACTTAAGGACTTAAGGTTCCTATTAGGTACAATGAATTTGACTTTTAGATACCATAAGATGTGATTCCTATGATCCTACAGGGTAACTATGACCTAAACTTTTAGACCAATGAAAAACTAATATAAGGTTTGTTCTGAATTCCTATTGGTTATAGAATTTGGGTCAAAAAGTACCCTGAATTTACTATATACTTCATATGTCGACAATATTCTCTTTTCATCATCGTTATCATCATCCCGTCTCCGTTAACTTCTGGATGTATCTCCAATACATACGATCCACATCTTCGCTTCGCCGTCCTGGCAGTAATCGAGTTAGTGGATACACGCAGACTTATCAACGTTAAAATAAAGAATCTTTTATTTTATTTTCATTGCTTCTCTAACCACTTGATTTGCGTAATGGACATGTCTTAGTACAGAATTTTTCATTCTAAAATACCTAAGATTCATCATTCATATCATAAACTGTGCCATGAAATTGTGACTTTCATTGGCTATTGTTTCCTAGTCTTTGACTGTCGGTAAATAAGTGTTAATGACAAAATAACTTCCACTAAGCATGAACATATACCGTGCATTAGACAATAGTCCGTTAATGAAAAAATATTAGACATTTATTTTTTATTTTGTCATACAAGATAACAATACTGAGATAAAACAACTCAAAGTCTAGAAGTGAGAGCAAATACGTCATTTCTACGAAGAATAAAACGTACTTAGAAGAGACGTTACGCCGTATTTCAAATCAATATATCATCAAAAGTATTTGTTTACGCAAGAAAATAAAAATACGTGTCTAATAAATAATCTACAAGACGGACATTAAAATAAAAATTAGTCCCACTCACCTACGCTATTGTGTGGTTAATGGGATCGATAATTTTATCATTCTTTTGTTGCAGTGCGCAAAGAGGGTGGGTCTCCGAGCGAGTGATGTGAGAGCGTGTGTGGACTCAAATATGGGTACAGTGTTGCAGCTGCAGGCTGAAAAAGATACTAAGCGCATCAGACCGAAGTTCATACCCACTATCACTGTAAACGGGGTAAGATATATTGTATTATTTTTATCTACAAAGTCACGCCTTTTATCCACGAAGGGGTAGGCAGAGGTGCACATTACAGCACTTAATGCCGCTATACAATGTACACCCACTTTTTGTTATCAGTCAGTTACCATTTGTGTTATAAGTCCCATCTTATAGGGGATGAGCCTATTGCCATATACTGGGCACAATTCCAGACTCCGTGCTACTACTGAGAAATTGTCAAAAACCGAAAAATGCCCAGTAATTGTTAAAGATATTGGTAGGATAATTGATGTACATAATGTTTTTGTTTCAGAGGTTCAACCAACAGATACAAAATTCTGCGTTAGTAGACTTCCCAGGAACAATTTGTTCGATACTTGGAAACATACCGCCTTGCGTTGAACACTTCAATAAAGTAGTCTATCAATACGTTTTAATTTGAACAGACAATAAATATATATTTCGTACCTAATTTTTAATGCTTTAAGTGATTTATTTTCCTTCCTTTTTCAAAAACATATTACAACTGAAACGAAAGCATTAAAAGGTAACCAAAAGGATAATGTCCTATTATTTTTCAAGTTTTAAAACCCTATATGGACATTAATTTGGATTATTTGGTACCTTACGATTTTCTCATCTTAGTGCCACATTGTTAATGTACACCTTTATCTACTGCTTCGAGGAATTAAAGAAATACTAATAAGTTCTTATTAAATAGAACCTCCAGCTTAAAATATTTTTATTTGTAAAATACATTTCATAACAACTTGTTTTAATCAAATGATTCAGAAAGATTTCATGGACAATACGAAAGGATTTGTGAAAAATTTCCACCATTGCTTACATATGTAATTGTGTATTTCAAAAAATGCTTACCATCTACATAATTTTTATAATTTTATTGTAACTTTCGTGAGACATACTAAATTAATTATTATGTTATCGGCTTACTCACGTAACGTTTAGATTTTTTCAAGAGATAATCATGAGTTTCGACATCACATCACTTTTTACAAATGTTCCAGTAGATGAGGCAATAAATATTATCACCACAACTTTGAGCGGGACAGATTTACCTACTGGATACATTGACTGTGTAAGCCATTGCCTGACAACAGGTTATTTCTTGTGGAGAGGGGATTATTACCAGCAAGTGAACGGAGTTGCTATGGGTTCGCCGCTAGCGCCAGTGGTTGCTAATATGTATATGGAGTGGTTTGAGGGTCAAGCCTTAACATCCGCCCCGGTGCGCCCGCGATACTGGTGGAGATATGTTGATGACGTATTCGCCGTCATCAACCGGGAACATGTGGCTGAATTCGTGGGACACCTAAACTCGGTGCACGGTAGCATTCAGTTCACCACTGAGGAGGAAAAAGAGGGAATGTTACCGTTCTTGGACGTGCTCGTGAGGCGTGAAACGGACGGCCGCCTGTCACACACGGTTTACCGTAAACCGACACACACGGACCGGTACCTACGAGCCGACTCACACCATCATCCCTCCCACCTTGCCTCTGTTCCCCGTACTTTAATCAACCGGGCACTGAACCTGTGTGATCCCCAGTACATTGACGCGGAACTTGATCACCTTAAACAGGTACTGGAAACAAATGGGTACAACTGGCGCCAATGTACTCGACTGGCGAGTTCATCATGTAAAAGACGACCGGCAGTTGCGGAGCGGACTCCAGCATTCTTACCCTATGTGAAAGGAGTAACCGACACCATCGGACACCTGTTACGCCGAAGGTACAGCATCAGGACGATCTTCCGCCCACCCGGTCAATTACGGAACTTATTACGCTCGCCTAAGGATAAGGATCCACTGGCAGTTCCCGGGGTATACATGATACCGTGCGACTGTGGCTCGAGTTACATCGGGGAAACTCGCCGCAACATCACAACCAGACTCAAGGAACACATACGCAGTGTGAAGAACAGGGACACTCATACATCGGCAGTAGCGGAGCATGCTTGTAGCGCGGGCACGACTCACTTCCTCCGTTTCGACAAGGTCTCCGTACTAGCGAGGGAGAAATACTTCGTACCGCGGAAAGTACGTGAGGCTATCGAAATAAGTCGTCGTCCCAACTTCAACAGAGACGGTGGCTGGGCATTACCTCCTGCCTGGAAGCCAAGTCTGCAATCTGCGTCAGCCTACAATGTTGCGGGTCTGGAGTGTGACACAGTGAGCGCGGTATGTGACACCGTTTTTGCGTCGACCCGAGAATCGAACCCAACACCTGCGCAGCCGCCGGCGAGCGAGTCTAACGAGCCAACATCGTCGCGCGCGCCGGATAGTACGCGCGATTCCAGGCAGAGGGCGCGATGGGCGCGTAGCTCGAATCGCCAGTAGCAGTGCGACAATCGCCGCGTCGTGTGTTGCGTAATGCTGCTCATGAATATGAGCCTCTAGCATGGCTTGAAACTAGTCGAGTTCCTCGTCAAAACGTTACGTGAGTAAGCCGATAACATAATAATTAATAATTTTTATACTTACGGATTATGAATAACCTATTTACAGTATTTATTTGAGCTATTGCCTAAAGAAAAATGGTTACTTATAATTGCATTTAACTATTTGGTGACGTTCCCGAAAAATCTTCAACAAATGTCTTTTCTTTTTGTGATATTTTAGTAAAAATCTCCTAAATATTTCACCGATACAACACCGCATTTTCGTGACTAGGCGACTGTTACTTTCTGGCTATTTGTGGGTTGGGTAAAGTGAGGTTATGACGGTGAGTTGTCCACGATCCACCGGTAGTAGTGAGCTATGTTCGTGTACACACTGGGTACTCCCTCGCTGCCACAGTTCTCTGAACCAAAGGATACAATTCCAACCTGAAATAAGTAAAGAAATGGTTCAAGTTATTGCGTTAAACATGGACTATATCAATTGTGCATTATTATATACATTTATTTTATATGTACACGAAACAGAAACACAGCATAATCTCTATAAATAATATATAATAGTAAGAAAAATATATAAAAGTCTGTTACTGTTCGTTAGTCTAGCTAAAACTTGAGAACGGCTGGACCAATGTGGAAAATTTTGGCTTTAAATTGTTTGTGCAAGTCCAGGGAAAGTTTTAAAAGTGAGAAAAAATGTTTACGAAGTTTGCCGGGCTAGCTAGTACATAATAAAGTAAGCCTCCCCCAATGACTTTCAGTTTAGCAATATTATAATGTGCAGTTCATTGTAAGACTTTAATTTTATCAAAAATAAACAATGTCCTGTCCTCACCTGTACATGACGGCCTTGTCTAAACAGAAGTAGGGGGGCGCCTCCAAAGCCTGAGCAGGCATCTTTTCCCTCCTCGCCACCAGCACAGAGCTGACCCTCATTCACTGGTACTGACTCTCCAAATATTCGCTCACAGTTCTCTAAAGGCACCAGAGGAACTTCTAGCTGTTGTTGTCTGCTCACCTATAGAATATAAAATCCATTATGTGAGTATCTTCAAATCCCCTAAAGGCCGATAACACTCTTGTAGCTTATCTGAGTTTTCACGGCTAATAATTTTAATCATCAAATGATCCGTCAGTTCGTTTGCAGACTTTTTCCATAAAAATGGACATTATTATAAAAATTATTAAGGTGTTTTTAAGAATTAAAGAACAAGTGTTCACACGCTACTACACAAAGGGTGCTATTTCCAATCATGTTCCGTATGGCCTTTCAATTCATTGTTTATGAAGTTTTTACCCTTAAACGACTGTTGACTTTTGTTTGAGCTCACACATTGTCTGAGTATTCGCATAAAAGATCGTCCCCAATATTCAAAAGTGAGTCAAAGGGGCATTAATACAAACATTGCGACTTTCCTATTGACAAATGAACATAACATTCATCCAAGTGTGAAATAACATATTAAATAATTATATTAATCATATCAACATGATTGACAAACATTCCAAATTTCAAAAAAAAAATTACTTCAAACGAATCAAAATTCAGTACAAAAATCACGGGCAAGGGCAAAACAATTAACCTGACATAACTTCCTATCATTAGTATGATGACTGATAGCCATGACTGGCAACTGATGGCTATCACACACTCACCACGTTATTCTGTCCCGACAGTTTCCCCCATCCGACAAGCGAAGCTCGTTCGTTAATTACTATTTCCGGCTTATCATTCAAACAGATCGGCGCGGCTGTCACTGGAAAGAGCAAAAATGGGTGTTATGGGACACTGAGTGACAGCAGGAAGTGTGAGGCTATCAGTCCGTCAGTCAACAAACTGCTGCCAAGGACAAAATGGAGGTCAATGTTATCCCTTGATACTTACATAGCCTTGGGAAAAAAATATAAGCAGTATCTATCTGCCATTCAGTAAAAATTAAATAAATTGCCTCTAAGAGATAATTAAACTTTGAATTGAATTGAATTAAATATTAACATTATTAAAGATTGGTTAAAAATATTCCTGCGCTTTCTAATGTTTAAAAGTGAACATAATTATTACAAAAACAGTACCTAATTATTCTTTATCATAAGCAGGTTCATATGATCATCATTATGATGATCATAATAAATCTTCAGTACCCTTAGTATGAGATTGAAGTTCGAAATGAGAGAGTTCGGCGATCTGATTGGTTGGTTTATTCCCGTGGTTTATTCGAGCTGCCCAATCAGAGTGCCGAACGTACTCTCGTTTTGATTACTTTAAATGTAAAGCAAACTCATGCTAAGGGTACAGTACTAGGCTTGAAAAAGAAAATAATGTAAGTATACCTGAGTATTTAATTTCTTCTTTAAGCATGATCAATGCTATATCGTGTCTGAATATCTTCTGCTCATACCCTGGGTGGACGATGACATTCTCCACTTTGATGGCTTGTGTAGGGGGTGCACAGAAATAGTCGTTACAGTCAGGACTTCGGCCAATGTCCCATTCACCAACCACTACAGTTGATCTGGAACAAATAAATAAGCTTAATATTAAATATAATCAAATAAATCAGCATCTTTAGTTGCTGGTTTTTTTTTCAGCGTGTGGCAAGAGAGAGTGTCAAACTCTTAACCAACTAAAAATCGTACACTCTTCGTCAGGCACATGTTAGATAATAAACATGGCATTAAGTCCTTATTTGCAACGACGTACTTGAAGCTTTTTAAATAAATACCACTCCGTTCCAACTACTGTTTTACACCAGAGCCCCCGTAACCCTTGCATTATCCGCAGCCCCGGATTTTCAATTGCAGCTATGATCATTATAAAAAGAACATAAACTGGTATTTTGGTGCATTCAGATTGTTTGAAATATGTAGTTGCAATAGTCCTCAACTGCTGGGACTTATAGATCCGCAAACAGAAATAATTTATCTCTTAATCGGGAAACAATAAATATGATACCATAATTTAAACTCTAAAACAATGAACTTACAGTTTATATCCCTCTGGTTTAGCCAAAGCGCAGTGAGCAGCAGTCAATACAACCCGTTTGCCAATAATGGATCCGCTGCACGCGAATCTCACATTACCAGTCTCCTTGTCTAAATTAAATAAAAAACAAATAAACTATTATAATTATACACCAAATATTAGATTAACAACAATATATTTCCTTTTTTTGTGCCAGTTCTAGATAACTTGTAAAACTAATTGGTCAAAAAACTCAAATGATTAAATGATTCAGTTATGGGATTGTTATTTTTTTTTGTAAGTTCCTTTGTGTGTTAAAAAAGGCAATTAGTAGTTAAGATTCCAATGAAAAGATACAAAAAGTTATTTAGCTATTCCTAAAAGTTATCAAGGAACAATCATCGTCATACGAACAAAGATATTATATTTATTTAGTATTACATTCTCACAGTTTGGTAATGATTCCCTTCCCATAACCCGTGAGATTGGGCAAAGTTTGATCCATTATTAATATGGTAAATTGAATCGTTATTATGCGGAAATAAAACATCAACATTTTCCCTTACCAAGTACTTGCAATGAAATAAAAAAAAAAACGGAATCAATAATGAATATGAAGAAAACATACTAGTGAAAACACAACTTTGAATTAATAATTTAAGTTGTATGTTCTATCTGTCTCATAAGTTTATCGGGCACTTACGCTAATTCTTTGACTGCCTATAGATAAGTGTTGAAGGCAAATCGCTGACGATGCAAATATGCCATGCATAAAACTTTTGCTGGAAAACAAATTGTGCATCTGCTTAAATATTATTGCTTTGCTTATTTCTAAACACTTACGTGTAAATCCAATTCTAGCAGTCCACGGTTGACTTCCCAGTCCATTGTAGTCGACTCCCCGCACCATGCTCTGTCCACATTTCTCCATTCCCTCCTGGTAGACCCTGCCGCAGTCACAAGACGGACAGCATACGTAGTCCTCATCGTCCGCATTGCCACATATTAGTTGATTCAGCCGGTGGAAATATCTGGAAAATTGTGATCTGGTTAGGTCAAATCTTTAGGAAGGGCTTCTTTTAATGCTTAAGTTAAAAACGAAAGCTTTAACCCAAATACTATTCAGCATCTTATTTACTTCTTATTTAAAACAACTTGTTTAGTTACGTAAAAAAGGTAGGGGCTAAAGATTTCAATTCAGCTATAAAATATAGCACTAAAATTACCAAATAAAAGAAAGCAGCTGTAAGCTAAAACAAGTCTACAACATGTTGCTAATATTATCACACTATTTATATGTACTATGCAACTTCTAGGTATAATAAGTTCGAAATCTATCTAATCTAGACTCAAGAATATTTAGACATTGTTTTACTACACCTACACTTTAAAGTACAAAGTTCTTACCTGTCTGAAGAGAAACACGAAAAGTCCATTAAGTCTTCCAACATAGGACACGCGCTGACAGGCATACATGTCGTGTTTTGTGGGCACGGACTCTAAAACAACAAATAAAAATATGTTCTATGAGAACTATACTAGAGTGATATATAGCAGATATATAGTATGTTTTATCAAGGCTTTACTTACTCTTATACTTAACGTTTCTTCACCGCTTTTTATTCCTCCCATACCAACGCTTAGGCCTAAACCTGAAATGACAATAAGACACTATAGTTATTTACTTTGGTATGATTAAAATAAATGATAAAGTGTGTTTGTTTGTTTGTTTATTTGTCTTTCTTTTGCGTTAAAATGTAACATTTATACGAGTAATATGCTTTCCTGGAGTATAGAGTTAGAGATCGAGAATGAATACGTGGAGTAGACGAGATATTCAATGCAGAATTCAATATCATTCATATTTTTTATGGTATAAGCCGGTAAACGAGCTGACGGATCACCTTATGGTAAGCAATCGCCACCGCCTATGGACACCCGAAACACTAGAGGCGTTGCCGGCCGTTTGGGGCTAGGATTTTAATGGTTGCTGGGAAATAGGGGATTGCGAAGATTGGGAAAGAGGGATTTACCCTCTTTACGGGCCTACGGTAACTCACTTATACAACGAAACACAACGCAAGCGTTACTTCACGTCAGTATTCTATAAGGCCTTGGTATCACTCCGGTCAAGCCAGCTTATTCGTACCGAAGCATGGGTCTCCCACACATTTAGTATAGAAGAAACCTAAACGTAGTCAAATTGAGGTAATTGCAAGGATTTATTCAGTTGACTAGAATTGGAACTTGAAACGGGATATTTACCATGTTTTTCAATTTCTATGAGTTTCTATTTGTTCAATTATTTCCTATTCATATTAAAAATGTTAGTCAAATTCCATAATTATGTAGATAAGTACCAACAATGACACCACAAACTCAAAACCTGCATGTGAGTCCTTGCATCAACTATACTGCGCATATTACTCTCGATCAGTGGTACACATTATTTTACTTAATTGACGTAATAACGAGTGGTTCATAATGCACTACTGGTAAATGGTAATACATGGTAATACCGTAAACACGGCCTTGATGTAAAATGATGTTATCATTCTGTTTTATGCCCTGATCGAGGTTGTCTATTGTCATTGGTGCTGCAATTATCGGATGCATCATTCGGACAAATTATATGTATAGTATATGACAGTGGTATGGAAAAACTAAATATCAGGTCTGTTTTTAGTATTCATGAGGTTGTTTGGTATTTAATTTCAGGTTTTGGTGGCTTTTCCTGTGAGTACGGGCAGAATTACCTTCGTTTAATATTGTGCATGATGCGATCGTTTTATTCCGGGTAAGGATAGGTGTTTTTAAGGGGGAGAAAGAGGGTATACGATGAGGCGGATAACCTGATCGTAAGCGATAGCACCAACCATGGATAGTGGATAACATCATAGGAGTTACAAGTTGACAGTCAATTCGCCAGTTATGTTCAATACCATTTTGTGATTAAGTTATTATATTTTGTTTTTTTTTTTTTAGTAGGAAGTAACCTCATGGTTTATTAAACCAAAATCGAAAAACCGAAGCGTTAACTTTACTTAATTCAGGAATTGAACTTGACACCTCTATCTCAACAATATCGTATAGGTAGGTACTGGCTACACAACAATACTACGTACTATGTATTTGTGAGAGCTAGAGACTAATGAGGAAAAAGCTATGTAAGCCAACATTATGTATTGTGTACAAATCATAGCTACACCGCCCTCTATTATTTAGGAACTTTTGTGAAGCGAAATATGAAATCTATGATTGTATGTTACAATGAGTAATACATATTGGCCATCATTGGTCATTTTATGAAGCCATTTTCTACGAGTGTTAGGTGAGGTATGGTTGAGGATGGTAAGGTATGAGGAACTTTTTATCCTACGGGAACGCGGGCGAAACCGATGGCAGAAGCTAGTCACATAACAGTATTTAGCAACTTAATTTCGTTAAAATCGTCACTGTTTTATCGGTCTAATTTGTATGTAATGTACATATTATTATGTTAATACCGAACGAAGTTCTATTCCCAGCTAAGTATTGTAAAAAATCTTGAAAGTAGCAAGAAAATGTTTCACATTGTCCCTACCTGGTAAATAAACCCAAAGGAGATTATACATAGGCCTGTAGTCAACTGATTTAGTTTCTGCTTGCTACTAATTCATGTTATTAATTCAATGCAATTACCATAATTTAGAGGTTTCATCGAAATACTTACAAAAAGTATATTTTAAACAATGGTTAGGTATCTAACTCATTGTTACGAATGCGCGTTAGTGCAATTAAAATTAGCATATGAATGAAGGGTTCAAAACGATAATAAACTTGACAATGTTAAAAATATATTCCACCTTTAATTATGTAAAAATATAATATCAGATGTGGATATAAAGAAAAAATTGTTCGTGTTTAAAAAAATGTTAAAAATATTAAATTAAGTAATTATATCATTGTTACACGATTGAAATAATAACGAAGTAGCTTAGTACTTATTCTACATTAAAAGAAAAATAACTTACTTCCAAACTGTGCATTACACCATTGAAAAACACACATAAAAATAAACACACACACAGCGAAAGCCATTGTCATTGTTCAAATTAAAACTTTAAAAAATAAAATAAAAAATACAACACTAAAAAAATCGGTCACAAATTCACGCCATAAAATTTTTAAATTATACGAAATATGAATTATTATGATGGCCAGATGTCGTCAGCATCGTCGGATGGACCACAACAAAATTGACACGGTACAGAGAATCCATTTCGACCGGCACGATACAGAGGTTATGAATCTTTGGCAGTCAACCATTGTTTGCAATTTAATGTTTTAATTCACAGACATTTTTCGATACACATAACATTATTTAATTCATTGAATTGTTTATACTTACTTATGTTGTCGTCCTGGTTTCCCACGTAATAATATATTGTTTATAATGGTCACAAATTTCGATACTGTGGTGGGTGAGAATGAGAGTTGCTTATGAATGTATGGGGTATAATCCGGTAAACGAGCAGACGGATCATCTGATAATAAGCAATCGCTGCCGTCCATGGACCTGGTGTTACCGGCCTTTTGTGGGTAAAGAATTTAAGGGTTGTTTAGGAATCGGGGATTGGGAAGAGTGGTAATTGGGCCTCCGGTCCTTCGGACCTCACTCACACATCTAAATATAACGCAAGCGTTGATTCACGTCAATCTTCTGTGAGGCTGTGGTATTACTCAGGTCAAGCTCTCCTGCACTTATACACAGAGTTCTGTTTTGTAGTATAGTATCGTATATAAAACCCTCGGAGGATTGATTGAATTAAAATAAACATGTAGCAACATAGAGTCTGGAATTGCATTATATCCATTCGCTCCCTACTGAGTACAGATAAGTACCCCTGAGGATTCATAATACATGATCATAATTATATTATGAGTGACAATAATTCACTAATTATTATTAGCTTGTATTCGTATGCACACAAGTGTTTACACTTGGACTATTTCCAACTTTGAGGAATAAAAGGTATATCTAATGTTGTATTCGTTGAAAATAAAACATTTTCTTCTATCAATCTATAAAATTAAATAATGGTTGACGACCCATGGACATGCCGTGATTCACCGGTACAAATGTTTGCTTCAGTTTGATACAGGCATTTTTACACCTATTCACGGGTATTAAAACAACTACCTACCATAAAAAAATATTAATTGTATTTTTTTTCTTTTATTAATAGTATTGCTATGGTTTTTATGATTAACCAACTATTCTTAGATCTTTATTTTAAGATCGTGTAATTTCTTATATTATTGAATTGATAGAAGTTCGACAACTAATCAATAATTTATTAGTTTTAACGTATTTTTGTATATCAGTTGTCAGTGGCTGTATACCAAAACCAAAAATGTAGGAGTAATTACGTATTACATCATCGAGATTCATGGGACTATTACCAGTACTGGTCAAATATGAATGAGAATGTATGATTAAAAAGTGACGACAGAAAATTAAAAGCATTAATTTACATTGCTCATATGAATAGTACGTACTTATTAGGGAAAATGTAATACTTATACGAGTTCTTAATTAAAATAACAGTTATTCCCATACGATCTATTAAAATTATACTATGATACAATCTACAAAGGTGTAGTTGTACAGCTCGCATCGCAAGTCGCGGCGAACCGTGTCAGCTTAATCTTTGCAAAATCAGTTTTTTTTTATACTTTTATTGTAATACGTTTTTGTGAAGCCCGGTGTCGTTCACATCATTGGTTTACGGACATTGGACTCATAACAATGTCTTCTTTCCCAGAAATAGACGATCAGATTATAACTGGATCTGTTTCTCTGTTACACTTTTTATGATACGGATTCTAAATTAAAATATTTCATTTATGTTATTTTCTATGTATTGTGAATTCAATTTCGAATGCTATGTGGCCAGATGAAATAGTTTCATTGACATCTATCTGTTACCTAAATCTGATTGTAACGGAAGATATCGTATGTTCTACAAATAACAGGAAGAAAGCTAAAGATCACATTATAGAAACCTACGGTCTCTGTACTGATACTGTAACTCCAAGATTTCTATCCACCATCACTGACTACGTTTGTCTCATTTATACAGAAAACAATAATATGTAATATCTAGTCTTTACAATAAGTACAAGAAACAGTCTCCACATCCTCGCTATATAAAATTCCACAACGAGACTACCGCATACAATACATGTATAGTAGTTCGCTAGCTCGCTCCTATCCGCCGACAACAACGCAGGTCGTAGCCCGTTGGTTCACACCGTGACACCAACATTGTTTGAAGCACGTAAAAAATTACTTCCTAATCAGATAATGGAACGTTTTCATACAATTAACCAGCACGAATTTTGGAAATGGCACCACCATTGTGAACTGACCTTTAATGAATGACATTATAGTGTTTACCGTATAATTGCTATGGTTTTGTGAGTGGTGGCGTTTTAATAGCTGCATATCCCGGTTAGAATAATAGTTTCATATACAATACACGCAAAAATGGAACCTGAGAAACGTGAAACTTTAATATACGAAGTTATTTTTATGGGGTAAACAAGCAGACGTCTCTTAGATAGCAATAACTCCAAAGGAGTGAGAAATACAACATAAGTTTTGTTTCAAAATAAATGGAAACTTCATAGACTTATTCTACTTATATGTAACAGAACTTTACAAAGAAAAAAAATCTATAGAACGAATGTCAATTTTGAATTAATGTCATTGTTAACATAGAAAAAATGGCATAATAAATAGCAATTCTTGGATAAATTTTTCATGGACTTGGACTAAGCATAATGTTTGTATAGTTAAATTCTTATTACATGAAGTCTGCAGAAGCATCAAATTAGTGGAACATTTTTCAGATGACTACAACATCAGCATAGAAATCTTCGTTAAAAGCTGAAAGCTAAAATGACAGACACACGAGATTATCATCACCGCCCATCCAGTGTATTTTCAACGGACACTATGAAATTAACCAGTAGCGCCTCGGAACAAAACGTTTACTTTACGTACGTGTGTCTTGTCAACGACATCAAACCAAGTGGAAATCTATCAACTAACTATAAAGCTTGCGAAAAGTTATCTTCACATGCTGATAATGTTTCTTCTTCGCTAAATGCAGAGGTATGTTTTCCACACATCTATCTAGTGTATCTTTAAACTTAATGAACAATTTATAATATGTTTTTTCTTTGTTTAGACAAATCAAGAAGAGCAAACAATTCAAGTAGAAAGATCAAAAGCACTTCATGAACTTTTGAACATTGAATCCTACAAGAAAGCCGATTTAGGTGAAGAAATCGGAGAACGTAACGACGCTGAATCATCCAAAGTATATGTTAACAAGTTTCTATATTATTTCTTAGTGATTTCTGTATTGTTTTTACATTTCTACTATAAGAGTGACTTTGTACTAGCAACCAACCACATCAGGAGAAGATAGCGAGCTATCTGAGAACGATGAAAATAATTTCCTTCCCTGCGACAACCCCAATGTTTTAAAACTAACGAAAATGAAGTGGCTCTCTGAAGATCACGACGACGACCACAATTCTAGGTTTGTATCTTTAGACAATATTACCAAGTCACAGCCGTTTTCATCAATATACACCAACCAGCATCATGTCGTTCCAGAGATGTGAACGCTCTAACAGGTGCAAAATTGCATAAAAAACCGAAAAGAAGAAATTCATAATATTCGACGTGGATGAAAAGTAGGTAACGTTAATGGCTAAATATTAATACTGAATTAAGATGTCGGTAATTATAAATATTCATGTACTCATTACTTGTCGTAATATTCCATTTTATGACCTTGATATCAAGAGAAGATTTTATAATTCTTCTATACGTCATTTCTTTTCCAACACCAGCACAACCGTCACTGGTAGAAACTACTCTTAAATGTTAACAAAAATGAACATTGACAATGCTTTTCAGTTCACCATCGGTATCACCAGTTTCATCAAGTTCTAACTGCAGCAAAATATCTGAAGAAGACCTCAAAGAAAGAAACGAGATGGAAGATAAATATTTGTCGACCATACTGCGGTTAGACAAGGAACATAATTTGTTTGGATTGTCCAACATAGCCATCGTTGGAGCCAAACAATCGAAGAGTAAACGTAAGGATGATGAAAAGGCTGTGTTCCACCAAACAGCTATAGTTCAAGTATGCTGTGGCAAAAGTTGCTGCAAGCATAAGGTTGGTCAAAATTCTTAAGGTGATATTAAAGTCTCCTCTATACTCAATAGTAACGTAATAAAACATGGTGATTTATTTTTCTGTTACAGAGTAATACCGATTTGCCGGCTTCTTTAAAGGTAAACTTTTAAATTAACCCTTTCAAATGTTACTCTTATTTCAACTTAATTCTTATCTTTAATTTGATTTTGATAGTGCGGCGGTGGTTGTCGGGGCTGTTGTACTGATCCATTCTGCCAAATATGCGCGCCTCCTTGTAGCAAGGTTTGCTTGGTAAGGAATACATTTTTCAGTAGTTATAATTTTAGCAACGTCACGCCTTTTATCCCCGAAGAGGTAGGCAGAGGTGCTCATTACGACACGTAATGCCGCTATACAATGTACACCCACTTTTCACCATTTGTGTTGATAAGTCCCATATAATAGGGGGTGAACCTATTGCCATATACCTGACAGAATTCCAGACTCCGTGCTACTACTGAGAAATTTTCGAAAAACCGAAAACACCCCAGAAATACTTTGCCCGACCCGGGAATCGAACCCGAGACCCCTTGTTCGGCAGTCGCACTTGCGACCACTCGACCAACGAGGCAGATTAGTTATAATTCTGAGCCTTAATATTCAATACTTAAGACCGTTTCTTCCTTATTTCAGGATGATCCATCATGTATTACATTGCCATCGGTAAGTTGTTCTATTTTAAATAACGCCTCAAGTTTGGCTTTATTTGTTTATTTAATTATAATGTTATCTTTTTTGTTCTCAGTGCGGTTCTTGCCCAAGAGGAAGATGTTCTTGCAAGGTTAGCATTTAAAATAATTATATAAATCTACTAATATTTTTCTTATGGTAAGCGTCCACAGGTCCGCATCGTACGCATCGGACGGATCGCATCAAACGGATTGACTGCGTCCGTACGATGCGGATCAGTGGACGCAGTTGTATGAGCTTCTATACAAGACAAACTAAAATCCGTTGCGTGCGATGCATACGATGCGGACCTGTGGACGCTTACCTTTAGTTCTCAATTTGTCCATTAAATTATATTCTAATTATTATCTTCTATCCACAGTTCTCACGCCCAACCTCAAGATGCGCCTTGGACTGCAATAATTGTTATGGCTTAAAGGTTTGCAGCAAATACATTATTAAGCGCTGTTTTTTTTTAATATTTACTTCTATCTAATTAAAATTAAGATTTTAAATTATAGATCAGAGTAAATCGTAAACCAAAATACGATGAACCAGTCGTAGAATTGACTCCACGTTCTAGCTGTGTTCTGCATAAGGTTAGTTTTAAATACTTTTTACACTAAATAAATTTACACCCACATTTCACAATTTATGTTGTAGGTCCCATGTAATAGGTGGTGAGCTTATTGCCATATACCGGGCACATTTCCAGACTCCGTGCTACCACTGAGAAATTTTCGAAAAACCGAAAAAAGCCCAGTAATACTTCGCCCGACCTGGGAATCGAACCCGAGACCACTTGCTCGGCAGTCGCACTTGCAACCACTCGACCAACGAGGCAGTCGTAGTTTGAATACTTTTATATTTAATACTTATTATTCCAATAGCAACTTGTTCCATTAATTTAAATTATATTTCAGCCAATGGCGGCTAGATCCTGCCATCATACGCCGCAATGCATTCCACCGTCTTCTTGCTTTCCTTACCTGATGCCATGCTATTGGCCATCTCGGCCTTCTGCCCCTTGTGCCACCCCAACACACTGCTTCCATAATCCTCCATGTCCACCTCCCAAGAAGCGAGTGAGAGTTCCCATACCTCCTGAATACATTTGCCCTGAAGTAAGTTAAAGTATTTTGTACTTTTAATACATTATCACAATTTCACCTATATTAGAAAGGCCGGCAACGCACTTTTTGCTCTTCTGGTGTGGATATCCGTCTATGGGCAGAGTTGATTACTTACTATCTGAGGGCCTAGTACGAATTTGTTTCTGCCTTCTGATTGGTTGATTCATTAGAGAAGAATAGTCAGAGCGCATAACGCGATAACGTTTCGATCTCGTTAAACGTAAAACAAACTCGTATTTGAGCCCTTGAGTGATTCGTCTGCACATTGGTTCTCTATCCTCCTATATTATGAACCTATTTTTTGTTAAGAGAAGCGATCAAATAGTGATTGTATCATTAATATTTTCTGTAACCTTCATAAACGTATTTTTTTGCAGAAATGTGTAGATGACGCTAATAAGACGAAATGTCCTAATGATCAGTGCCCAGGGGTAAGTATAAATATAGTAGATCTATCATAGGTAGATTAATTTTATTATTCCAATTCTTATACATATTTCTTTTCTTCTTTTCTAGAACAATCCTCTTATGAAAGGAATTATTGAAAAAAGATTCAAAGAAGGAAATAAGTAATAATGGTAAAACCAAACTACAAAATTCAATGTCGTCGTTGTTTTGAAGAAGACGTGAGTTATTTATTGAATTTATGGGTCGGTTCATATCTGAAGTAACGTACGTCGAGCGTATCATCGGTCGCACTAACGTATAAAACGTATAAATAAAACCAAAATAATGCACTTATACTCACCTCAAAACTTAGTTGCAAAACAAATCAATAGTTCAGATATCTGTGTACAGGGTCATACATACGAGTGCTTGCATGCAAATAATATTAGTTGTGATTGTCAAAATATAGAATATGTTAAAACATTTAAATATTTGGGTTTGTGGGTGGACAGCCACGCCAACTGGCGGACGCACGTTGACACAGTGTGCACAAAGCTTAGAGCAGTTTTGAGTAAGTTTTATGTATTAAAAGCGCCACTAAGTAGAAAAACATTACGCATTGTTTATTTTGCCCTAGTCGAATCATTAATAGGTTACGGATTAAGTGTCTATGGTCGTACTTTTAAAACTTATTTAGATTACATTAAATCCCTACAAATCCGCTTTCTTAAATATCTTGTACCACCTAAAGTTAAACGAGAATGTAAACATAACTATGATAAATTGTATATTACATGTAAAGTACTTCCTGTTCACGATCGGGCCAAATACTTTTTGATTCTTGAACAATTTTATAGTCAGCAAAATAAAGAAAAAGTTACAAATAAATACAATACGAGGCGTGTAAGAGAGAATAAGCTAGTCCGTCCACCGAGTAAAAATTATTATGGGTCAAGAACCAATAAGTATATGATTCCGACATTATATAATGATAATGATTGGTTAAGGAATATTAACAGTAAAATAAATAAGCAATCCCTAAAAAATAAATTAAGAAATATGTTACTCAACGAACTTACCAAAAAAATTAAAAATACTTAGTACTTAAAATTATTAATGATTATCAGTGTTACTGTTATAATAGTAGTATATATATGGTTTGTTAATAGAAGTTAATTTAATTTTTTGTTAAGGTAAAGTTTATTCCGAGGTTTTTGTTTATATAATAATAGGTATATAATAGATATAATAATAATAGGTATAAAATAGATATATAATTTAGAGCGCTATTCCCGCCGTCAAACTGTCTTAACAGTTTGGTGGGTTTATGTAATGTTTATTTTTTGTAAAAAACAAATAAAGAATTTTATTATTAAAAAAAAAAAAGTATCATCGGTTGAGTGTGAACGGGCAACTGTTTTTTTATACATTTAACTATTCTGGCGTTACGTGACCGACTCGCGAATACGCGATGCATGTTCAGATATGAACCAACCCTAAGCTATATTTGTTTTTCTAAATACTTAATATCCAAATCATGTTTCAGAACGACAGTGATTCTCAGAAAGCTATAGAACACCTTGACAATGCTATTTGTAATATTAAAAAGAAGAAGATTAAGAAACGCGTTAGTATTTGTCATTCTTATTTCTTTTAAGAAATCTTCCATTCATATAACTATAAATACATTAACATTATTTTGAAAAAGACCAGCGATAGTAAATACAGAAATAATTAGGAACAAGGGCTTGTTTCACAATATTTGGGTAACCGTTATGGATACCTAATAAATGCGAATTAAAAACATCTGGCCAAATGACTGGACTATAACTATAAAAATACTGAACTTTCTGTAGATAATAATATGGCTACTACTACTTGCCAAACTTCTTTACTTTATTTAAACAAGAAATGATTGTTTTTTTTAGAAGCACCCAATTACTGACTGCGAATGTTCGCTGCCTGGATGCGCCAGTTGCTTCGTGAGAAGACCTAAGGTAACACCTCGAAACATTTATTTTTTCATAGAGCCTTTAACCTTTTTGTTATAACAAATTATCTCCTATGTCTTTCCTGTATCTACAATATTTTTGACTTTTATTATAGGGTAAACTACCCAATTATCAGCACTTTAAGAGTTAGTCCTAATTTAAGCCAATTTATTATTGTGAAAAAAAGGCTTTTGTTCATTAAGGCAAATTTTATAGTTATAATATTTAATAAGGAAGACGATAATAAAAGAAAAACATGATTGACCTCTATCCAAGATTATTTAGACAAGTAAGAATAAAAAATGGGTCTGTCACCATTTACTGGCACCATCTCCACCAATTACTAGCATAGAGCAACCCAATTATCAGCACCTAACCATCATTGTTAAGAATTGCATTAAAAAAGATTAGTTACATTATTAAAATCTGTTTTTAATTATTTTTTATATAGTTAGTAATTAGGTAACAAAACAATTACTTATAATCTAATAATACTTTTATCTGTATAAGTCGAACAAAAAAAAGCGTCACGGCCGTACCATCCTTTTCTCGAAGCCATTCAGGCCAATTTTGACCGCCTATAACTTCGTTGTGGATAAAACAAGAAGCCTGAATTTTCAGATACTAAGCAGGCATTGTACAAACATGGTAGGTATATTTGAATTTTCATTAAATTTTAATCATTATGTACTTTAAGAATTATAACACGTCAAAGTTTCGAAATTTTGTCACTGACTGACTGATCATCAAAAGTATAAGACACTTCTAACAGACATAGAAGCTTAAAATGTTTGCGAAAAACTAGTATTTAGTACCTACATCAAGGGAAAATTCAAATATTTTGTAAATTCAGTCCAGTTTTTTAGATACATCAACTGCATCAATAACTTTGTAATCCTAAATGTATGGGATTAGAAAGTTATTGATACAGTTACAATTTCATCACACCAATAACTTTGTAAAAAACAATACAAAGTTATTAATGCAGTTACATTTTATTGTTTAATGGAATAATTGAATCTATAAGACAACAGAAGGTACCTTTATAAATCATATGAATGATAAGGTAAATTCTGGCAGTATAACACTATTTCAAAATAATTATACACAGGAGCAGCACAACCTTAAATTATTTTATATTAACATTCAAGGCTGTTCCTCAAAAATCTTAGAATTAGAGCTGTTTTTAGAAAAAACTACAAAAAGAAGTGAGATACCATCAAAAACATTCTGTAAAAAAATACAAGTCTCGCACCTCTTCAGTTTATGTACCGTAAAAAAATATGAGATCCATGTAATACCAAGTCGGTTATTTTATTTAGTCCCTACTTAAGGGACCTTTTGTCTTAAGTTATAATGTAAATTGTTATCATATCAATATTACATTAATTTTACGTTTTAAATAAAATAGATTGACTTAGCCATCGCATGAAAACACCTACTTTTGTTGACATTTCTCGTATTAAATTGTTAAGTCTATTTCATGACAACGAATTAGGATGGTCTATTGCACGATTACGTACGATGGCCCGGTCAATCTCTTTTTTTTAACACCTTTTCGTTCAGATGTTTTTTCAGTAATCAAAATGTCCTGTAATCTGACTGGTGTTAGTAAATATCGTTGACTATCAAGACATACCAATTGCGCACTACTAAAACAATCTCCAGTATTATTATAACATTGTATATATTTTGTTATAGAAGTTGTCGTAGCTTGCATACCATCTACAAAGTTTCTGCTAATAATACTGGTAATAAAACACAAAATAAGAAGAGAAAAAATAAATAGAAAGAAATAAGAAGAGATGATGAAATTCTAGAGAAACCAATTTATCAGCATGCTTCTGATCCAATTATCAGCACCATGCTAACATTTGGATTTTGATGGTATAAACTACTTTTACAAAGCAAAATTAATTCTTGGCGTAAAATAAACATAATTTACATTAAAAAATATGAAATTAGTATTTATGTACTTTTTTCCATTTATCATCACCAGTGCTGATAATTTAGAATTTACAAAATATTCGATCCATTTATCAGCACTACGTATTTTACCAATTAATCACCAGAACCTCAAATTCTACTCTTCAGATTATCATCAAATATTATCTCAAATATCAGAGAAATCAGTAGTTTCAATATTAAATTTGTAAAATATACGATATATCATAAAATGTAAACACGTGAACTTACGCGCGATCACAAGAAACGGGCAAAAACAGAAGAAAGTGCGAGACACAAATGTTTGTTTACAAAATTTCCACCAATTTGAGGTCTCAAAGTATGATTTTCCCAATAGCAGGATTCCAAAAACATACATTTATTTATTTATAAGTGTGGAAACCCAAATTAGTAAGTCAAAACCATAGAATTGGTCGATTTATTCAGAGTGCTGATAATTTGGTGCAGTGCTAGCATTTGGGTAGTTGCCCCTAATATAGATTTTTGTTTCAGCGAAAAAGCTACTGTCATAAAAAAGTTTAGTTTAAAAAGTTTTACATTATCGTTTTGTTATATACAACTTTGCATACTTCGGGCTTAACGGAAATGTTATCTCAGGTAATCAGTTTCTTTTTGTCACTCGTTTACATAGTACAGGTATTTTTCAGTGTTCTATCTCTTTCTTTTCTGTTGCTTGGTATCTGTCATCTATCTAATTCAGGTGCACCTTTTTTAATTTGAACTTTCCTTTACAGCCCACAAAATATTAGCCACTTCATATCTCAATCAGCTGTCAAGATTACTTCTGTCTCAAAAACAATAAGTCCTAAAAATCTCCTGAGTTCTCTCCAAATCAAAAAACCTACAATGCTATAAAAAGTAAATAAAAGCGTAGTCTTTATTCAAAATCTTTTATTTATATTATCAAACTTCAAAATCCCTTGACACGATGTATCTTTGGACGCATTTTTTATGTACTGGCAAGTTGTGGGTGAATTGATCTATGACTGTATAAGGGGGAGTTCCTTGGGCGATATGGCAGTAGTCACTGCAGTACATGAAAGGTGCTATGTTCGTCTGGTAAGGATTCGGAGGGAATGGAGCCAAGTCAAATACTTCTCCGTGATCCCAGGATGCAAGAGACGATATCGCGAAGGGCGTGGTGAACTTCTTCTTTGTTTCCGATACGAAAACTCTGTTTTAGAAGATTTACAATTAGTATTTAGACTACTATAAAAGAAGGCAATTTTTTCTCAATAACTTAAAAAGAACAACGAAGCAGAAATAAGATGAAAATGCGACAAAGCATCCACATTTTTTTGCAAATTCTCCTGATCTCCTTAAAAATGTCACAATAAAAATTAACCCCTGCTTACCCTTTCAAATTATTGACTGGATTATGACTAGCAGCCACCTCCTTGTATTCCTTTTTGACATGGATCCTATCATACACGCCTCTATGAACTTTTCCTGTCAAGGGCATCCATATTTCCTTGTGTCTTGGTCCAAAACCTTTGATCTATTAACGAAGGCAAAATTATCATTCAATCGATTCAATTATCGATCATTACAATATTTGACTTAATCGGGGTCTTTTATCATAGTAACCACAACCAACAAAATAATACATCAGTTACCTTAGGAGTATTAGATTCCGAATAGAAAGTGATATGGTCCTTAGCGCCAATACCATACTGATCGTCCGCAGTGAACGGTCTATGGTACGTTCTGTATGTCGACACGTAGGGATCAAGTAACTTCCTATAACCACCTCCAGCACTGTCAAATATCACTGGGGCTTCATTTCTTCCTGCTGCTACGGCCTAAAATAATGAAGAAAACGTTGTGCTATCTTGTATTGCGACCAGTCCTGTCATAGTACAATTATTATTTCTGATATTATCAGAATTTTCTATAGCAATTAGGTGCAATCGTTTCGAAATAATACTAATTAATGATGAGCTAAAAGAAATCATAGGGAGCTGTTGGATGCAGGATGCCTACAATTAACCGGTCTGGTAGTCATTGGAGAAGTTCTATGTACAGCAGTGGATGTCTCGTGGCTTCTGGTTGCTGTGATGATAATGATGTTGATGATGATGCTGATAAAAAGAAAGAGGTAGGTATTAATTATTCTAGGGCAGAAACAAAGGTAACATACGCATTCGAAGATATACAATAGGCATTTTGTGAAAAACTTACATCAAAAATAAATTCAGGATCAGGAGCTCTAATTTCAATTTCTGGTGGAGCCAATGGTGATTTCACCAGGCCCCTAAAGTTGTCTTTCATTTCTGATATCATTAACGGTTGTGTTATATTTTTCGCTTGTAACTGTGAAGCAAAAATATTATTGTTATTTATTTATTAGAAAGCTGATAAAAAGTGAGACTTGAAATAGAAAAATAAATAGTCTAAAACCTCGATTAAACGGTTGAATGAAAACTACTAAGTTCAATATTAAATAGAATTATCGGTTCGGATATGCTCTAAAATAAATGTGGTGTTACTTATTTTAAGGGGGACAATCATCCAATACCTTATCCTGCTTTGAGCGAGGCGAAAGGTAGTGGCCGATTCTTACTGATTGAAAGCCACTTCGTTGCTACTCCTGCTTTTCGAGCCGGAGCCTCGGTAGTCCGTTAGGCAGTCTTCAGGCTACTCTACAAGAACTGACGTAGGACCTACCCGTTTTTCAACTCCAGTCATGAAGCCAACTCTTTTGCAGTTGATGGCACAATCAGATCGCTCCATGGCTTTGTTAGGGTTTGGCTTCACACAGTATTCGCCAGTTGTTGTTTTATACGATTCCTTTTCCACCACCATGTCACGACCTGTAGCTCGCTTTGGAAGCGGCTCTGTGATTTTCTAAAAGAATATTAATACGTATTTTAGGCCTGCCATTGACAACATGTTTATTCTTTGTTTTAATAAACATGTTGTCAATGGGAGTGGAACTCCTTGCCGGAGTCTGTGTTTCCTAATGGGTATAACCTGGGTGTCTTCAAAGCCCGAGTGAATAGGTTGCTTATGGGCAGACGTGCTCCATCGTAGGCCCCATCATCACTTACCATCAGGCGAGATAGCGGCCAAACGTAGGCCCATTTAACATAAAAAAAAAATAATAATAGGTACTTTAAAGAAATACGTGTCTGCCATAGCATCAAAAGCCAAAGCATATCTGTTGAGTTGCTATTAATAAAACGGCAGGCGCAAGTTTCTTAGGTTCTGGAGTTTAAAAAAAACTACTACCATGTTCATTTTTTCCGAATGGTAAATTAAATTAATTTTAAAGAAGAATTTCGCTAATAATTTATTATAGCTTAAAAACTACCCATACCAAACCCACGCCAAATTATTATTGCCTCATCACATCATAAGCCTTTGCTCAATGCGGATCGGCAATTATAATTTAATGACATAGAATATACAGAATCTACTTACACAATCCAGGCTCTGCGATATAGCAGGTATGTGCCTAAGTGCAATACTTGTGCCTGTCCTGGTCTCATTACTGGAAAGTCGCAGAGGTATATTATACTGCACATTACCCCAAGTATTAACATTCTGTATTAAAAGTTCGTTCAAAACAAGCGGCTGTTTAGGTTTAGGGACTGCCATATTTACTAAATAATAAAATTAATAGCAAAATTAACTATTGAAATATAAATAAATAATTGTAATAATTTAATCTGTTATGTTGACAAGCGGAAACTTGACATTGTTTTTTTTTCTATATTTTTGACAATGATTTACAAATAATTGAACCTCGTTGCTACGAATAAGGTTAATCAGACCTAAATTAGTTCTAAAGATATCTGTAGTTTTGCAACTGCAGACAAATGACTTTACAATTTCGTAATGATCGGACAATATGAATCTTAAACATTTTTAAAACGCCTTGATCTTCATTTTCATGTCAGCCGCAAGATGTTATACTGTTGAACATCTATCTAAATAAAACTGATTAACAGTTCGTGTGTCGGAACGTAGATCCATACGAGACACAATGTGTTTTCTATTGTTGTATTTTATACAAGAGTTTACATACCAGAGGTTAAGGTTGGTAGGCGCTGCTGGTTGCACAACGACTGAAGCCTATGTTCAGCAGTGGACGTCTTACGGCTGATATGATGATAAAAATAAAACTACATTTAATATCAATGAATTTATTTATAAAACAACAACAATTAAACTAGATAAGAATACAATAAAAAGGTTTAAAGTATCATTTCAGAGACGCGTCTCTTAGCTTTCTTCATTATAAATGGATTGTTGTCAAGGTCGTATTCATAATGCCCTACCTTACCCGGTTGTAAGTACATAGGTAGGAGTATATCGTGTTGAGTCAGCCAATCTATCAAGAACTCCGTCAGCGCTTCTATGTGAGAGGAATTCTCGAAACCTCTTTGCATTTCCAACTTGGATTCCAATGTGATTGTCTGTAATATTAAAGAAATAAAATATAAACAGGATATCCCAAAACCGACCGATTTAGATGACCCTTTTATGACTGCTCTGAGAATAGATGTATTTTCTGTCAAGGTTTTTGAAACCGAGTATATGGAATGGGCCCAAATAAAACACCTCAATAATAAAAAAATAATGTGGTTTAGTTAGGCTTTTTTTAAAGGGTCATCATCCAGTGGCACCTCCCGCCTTGGGCGAGGCGAGAGGGAGTGTCAGACTCTTACTGACTAATATCCACCCAGTTCCTACTCCTGCTTTTCGTGCCGGAGCCCCGGTAACCCCGCTTTGTAAGTCGCAGCTCCGGATGGCTCAGTTAGGCTATTCTGTAACTTTCAATTCAAAAGATCGAAGTGAACTGGATCCCGGTCCACCATGTCAATAGTTGTGAGAATAATCTCGACCAATGACGGGCGAGAATACGACCGAGTTCACTTTAAAAGTTCGAATTGACAGTTACAGAATAGTCTCACATTATGATTTCGGTATCGAACACAATATTATTAGGTTTGATGTTTTTTTATTAGTTACAACTAGATTGTAATCAGGACTTGTGTCTGATGAATTACGATAAAGTCACCCGTTTACCTTGGGTCAGACCACCAGGTTTAAGATGATGTTACCTGGTCATCGTCTTGGAAAACAAAAAAGGCTGCTATCGTACCTACCTACACATACATTTCGATTGCTCCTGCTATAAATCCTATAGCAATTACGACGATTACGAATGTGCTCCGTGCGGAAATCCAAATCCGAATCCGACGGGTGCATTAGCAGTCAGCATTTAAAAAAATATATGTCCAATATTCTAACAAATTCTACCAATTGAACATTAAAATATTATTTAAGACTCTACCCTATTGCGAGTCCATTTCGCAGCAGCCCGACACAACGCTTCTTTGAGTGTAAGTTCGCTGGATCGACCCTGTAATATTAGAAGAAAGGTAAAATCATTAAATAATGTACTCAAAATCCCAAGAGATTCTACTTCTGGACTATAGGCACTCCTCTCAGTGGCGTAACTATAGGGTGGCAAGCCGGCAAAATGCCAAGGGCCCCGGGCCGGGAGGGGCCCCAGTAGAAAAATTATCATCTGAACTATTATTTTTTATATTGGGAAGAAGGGCTCATCCAACGAATTTGCCGCGGGCCCCGAACGGTATCGTTACGCCACTGACTCCTCTACATAAGTTTGGGCACTTAGGAACTTGTGAGGCAGGTTGAGCATCGCAGTATCTATAAAAGTTGCCATGGAGTTTCTAAATTAGTTATACCCATACTTAATAATTGTATTTGTGACGTGATTTTAAAGGAAGGTGACTATGTCCAAAAATTACATACCTTGGGGTACAACTGTTTGATCATAGCGAAAAGATCGTCGGCGTGGTCGTGGTACAAAAAGAATGCCCACGACGAACGGAAGAATTCATAGAAGTCATCCAATCTGTTCGCCTGATGGAATATATCAATAAAATTATTTCAATGTATTGATGTTAATCATAATGTGAGTAAATTAGTTCTCATATTTTCTTCAACTGTGGCTAATTTAAAATTGACATGCTACGTCCAGGCAATTTAAATAAAAATGAACTCGACAAGCATCATACCCTATGTTCTATAATGATTTGTTGCATAGGCTTGTCCTTGGCTTTGGTCACGGCATTTAGAAAGCGATCTACTCTTCAGTCTATCAATATGTATTAAGTACAATATATCAAAAATTCACTTACCATATATCTCAAGTGCATATTATTTAGCTCAGAAGCCGGTCGTCCATAAAGATATTTAAAGTTTTCTAACGAATAATTTCCTAGACATAAGCAGGTAATACCATCAACAACAAATTCTTTGTTCAGGTGCATCTTAAAGTAACCTGTCTTGTAAGTCTCGAACACATATCCCTGTTAGAAAATAATATTAAATTGTATTAAAAGCATGATCGATATTTTTTCGCGATACGTAGATGGTACTACTATCGAGTTAGATCGGCTAAAATTGGATGTCAACTTTTCAAATTCTAATAGTGTTTAGACATATATGCATATGATCGACAGCTATAAATTGTTCCACAAAATATGTATCGACTGAGCATTTTATTATTTGATTAGTATTTCCAGCTTTTACACTCTTTTTATATCGAACAGTAGATATACTTAAAACAAACTATGGTACTTCACTAATAACACCGTTTAAACTAAACAGATTAAAATAATAACATCTAACAGTAAATTTTATAGATACTAACATTATATGCCAATGATTGCACATAATTGTGAGGCGTCTTCAAACCTGGCGAGCGGACTTCCAAGTATTTGAGCCCTCCGGGTAGGACACAATGCATGACCTTGGGTTTGTTTAGTGCTAACAACGACATTTCTGGTCTCGCATAGTCACTCAAATGTAGAGGTCCAGCGCGTCGTAGCCTATGATGATTTAGATATTTTATTGTTTGAATGAGATCATAAAGTATTTCGCAGTTCAGGATATAATAAGGGAAGGGGAGACCCTTTGTTGCAATGGGATGTAATAATCCTAGAAATTAATTTAAGTGTTCTGTATGTCATAAAAAAAGCCGAGGCATTTTCTATATTTTTTCTTTTTTTAAAAAAGGGTTGCTCCACACTTGGATTTTCTCTTGTATCGTGGATGCTTTTACAAACACATAAGTTCACATTCATATGATCAGACCCAGAACAACAATTTGTAGATCACACTAAAGTTGCTCCGTGGGGGAATCGAACCCACTACACATTGCACGTTATTTGCATTGCATTTATTATTAACATAGCATATCAATTTGTTTTAAAGTTGTACCCTTTACAAGTAGGTAATACTTACGATACTGATGACCGGTTAAAAGCTCTAGGGAAGCTTATATATTCTGCTTGAGGCCACTTCTGTGAAAATGGTTCTGTCGTCTCCGTAAATAACGGGTCTAATTGCTTCCTTATTTGAATGCCCAACTATAACAAAAATAAAATGCTTGTGTGATAAATATTGTGGACGAGTTTAATGTCCAATCCAAATATAACTCATCAGTCCAATGGCTATAATTAAGAAGCAATCCTAGTCCAAAATCTTTGGATAGCTCTTTGTTTTTCGTGAGTTTACCGGGGCTCCGGCTTAACAACCAGAAGTAGAAACGGGGTAATTTTTATTCAGTAAGAGTCTGACATTCCTTCTCGCCTTGCCCAAAGCGAGGGAGGTCATTTTATGATTTTATACCATTAAAAAATAACAGAAACTTAATACAACTAAACAAAAATCAATCACAATATAAATTATGTCATATCTTATAAAGTATAGATAAAAAGGAAAAGGTATGAAATATGCAACTAACCTTTTCTCCAATCTCTGTACTATCGTAGTATTTATGGCTTCGTGCATCAGCGTAGTACCGTTTATGGTACCTTGTGCAAGGGCCCGCCGCGAATACATACGGGTCTAATGTGCGACACTCATAGTCTATTACTACACCACCGTCATAAGCTAATCCGCTCTTGTGAATGGCTAGAAGAAATAGAAAAACATGAGAACCAGAGAATTCAAAGCCAATCATGACAGGGGACTGAATACTCTCTGGCCCAACCACTACCCAGAAGATACAAGACATTAAGTCAAGTCATTAGGAATTTACTTTATTAAAGAGCTACATTATTTTTGCAACAAATGCTTTCTATAAAAATTAAAAATAGTACCTACTAAATATTATAGAACTCTCAATAATTCAAGAGTATATATCACACAAAAAGAAACTAAGGAACATAACATGAACCCCCCAGGATCAAAAATTTCTTTTTAGATAGTGGTAAACAGTGAGGAGTGGAAGGAGGCTAGGTAGCCTTAGCCCTGTAGTGAGACGATCATGACTGAAATCTAAACTAATTTAGGTGATAGTAAGGGACTGCCCTCAAAATAGAGGTTTTACGGATAAAGATTCAAGCAAGTATATTTACCAATAAACGCTCTCATATTAACTCCAATTCTTCCGTAATAGAACAACGCACTGCACTCCAAGTTCAAGTAATCAGCATAAGACAAGAAATCTGCATGTGTTATGACATCTTCGACAGTCACCTTCCATGATTTAAAGTAATAAGACCGGTAGACTTTCACCTTTAGACTATCCAAAACTTCGATTACTGTTTGGTCCACCTAAACAAAATAGATAATTATAAAATTTAAATATTATATGAGATATATTGACTATCGTGATGGATGACAATTGATCAGTGTGAAAAAGCCATGCTTTGGCACGAATGGGCTGGCTCGGCCGCAGTGACACTACGGCCTCACAGAAAACCGACGTGAAACAACGCTTGCGTTGTGTTTCGTTGTACGAGTGAGGTTACCGGAGGCCCATTCAACTCAGAGTTATAGCAAAATGTCTGACTTACAGTTACATTATCAAAAACAGGTACTCTTGTCTTTTCAGGATGTTCTGGAGGGAAAGGCTCGATGAATATTATATTTTCTGGACGAATTTTGGTATCCAAGAGTGCATTGACACATAAGTATGCGTGAATTGTTGAGCCATACACTATCACTTTCTCTAGAACGATAAAAATAAAAGTTTAATTTTTATTATTTCATAGGTAAGTCAGCAGTAAACAAACATGATTTCAATATAAAGTCAAAAGTCATATTAATATTATATAAATCGTGATCATTCATTTTTAAATCAGCAACCACATATTGTACTTACAATCCTCAAAAAGGGTGAAGACATCCAAACTACATGCTATTATTTACAAAAAATCAATAGATAAGATCAATTGCTTTATATTTTTCGCATAACGACCATTAATCAACTGAAAGCCTTAAGATTTCTTAACATAATACGTACTAGAATCGTCATCAGCAAATTTTTTAACGTAATCCAAAGCTTTATTCGCTTCACCAACGGAGTTGATTATAAACACGTTCTCCGGCGTTTCATCATTGGCTATTTGGATCTCTGTGTCACTGAACCTCGGCTTATCCAGAGGTATGTACGGCGTTGTAGTCAAATTATGTCTGTGTGTATAGAAACATGAAGAAACAAAGCAATAACTATCATACGGTATAACTATTCCACCTTCAAGAATAAGTACTTGTTGTAATGCTGGCAAAACGCTTATGCATTTGAATCTTTGGTGTTGTAGATGTCCATGGACGGTGCTGAGCGCTTGCCATAAAGTGATATGCAATTAAAAAGGCCGTCAACGCACCTGTGACTCCTCTGGTGTTGCGGGTGTCCGTGGGCGGCGCTGATCGCTTACCATCAGGTGACTCGTTTGCTCGTTTGCCTCCTATTCCATAATTAAAAAGAACGACTTCGTTCATAATAAAATTAAAATGAAACCTGAACCATACTTGTATTCCATATCTCTTTGTATCAAATGCACCATGTGATCAGGATGCTGGTACTGCTTACCAAAGAACAAAAACAGAAGATCGTAATAATAGCAGTTACCACTTGTCAATGTGATATATTTTTCTTGCCTGCAATTTTATGTGTAATAGGTACTTAATGAGTGATTCGGTATTTAGGATCAAACAACATATATTTCAGTCGAATTTGAAAAGAAAAGATTTAGCCATAATTGATGGGATGAGGCAAGGAACCTCGACACGTAGTAAAAATGTCTCTCTCATTGTTACTTTCACTCGCATTTTACATTCTTTGAATATTTGATGATGCACAATTACAATTAGCAAATAATGTATTGAATAATCATTAGCATTTCGTACTGTTAGACATAGGCCTTTCCAAAAATACATTAAACGAACTCGATATGCAACTCTTTATAGATATCTATCATCTGTCCATCTAGCTACGTAGAAGATTTCTTATTCTGCAAAACTTGATGCTATTAAACCTTGAAGTGTCTTATGTGTATCATTAGCAAAAATTTGCCTTCAACGCTTCTATCAGCAATCAAATTTAAATGAAAAAGCTTACAAATCCATTTCCATCAATGTTCCTTGGACGACATTCACGTAGTAGGAATAGGGTACGCATTTCAGGTATTTGTCGGTAGTGACATAGGATCGAAGAAACATAGACTCTGCTACCGGCTTGTTATGTTTTGTGTATGGCAAACCATTCGGCGATATTACGGTCACATTGTTAAACGTCAGATATGTGGCTGTTTTACTGAAATGAATAGAGTGGAAAAAATATATAGTGGCTTCGCTCGCGTTCCCGTGGGTAAAAGTGTAGTATCACCAAAGTCTAGTCATACCCTATCTATACCAAAATTCATCAACATCCGTTCAATGGTTTCAGCGTGATTAAAGGACAAACATCAAAACAAACAAACCTTCACATTTATAATATTAGTGTGATCATTTTGATTATGTATTTGCCTAATTTCACAGACAGACCAACTCATGGATCTATTTGTAACGTTTCAAAAGTGCCTGGTATGGTTTAACAGAAATATGTGAATTTGATTTCTGGAAAATGGAAGGAACGAGAGAACGACTGGAAAGAACGACTTTGATGATGAAGGTTATAAGAACATGATTACATGAGTATCGTACTTATAGGTACGTATAGTACAGATCTAGGTAATTAAATAGATATGGACAATAAGTAAATAACATACCTGAACAACAAACCGTTTAAGAACCCTAAAGCAGTAGCAGCAGCGCCAATGACTACGATGCGAGTATTTACTTCAGCTTTAGGTATCGTTGTAAACTTTCGTCCAATAAACCAGGTACTGAATGGTACTCTGTTAACATTTGTAGTCTTATAAGTCATCTTTTTGAACATTAAATATGTAGTTCCTTATTGCTGCCTCATTGGTTGAGTGGTCGCAAGGGCGACTGCCGAACAAGGGGTCTCGGGTTCGATTCCCGGGTCGTACAAAGCATTGCTGGGCTTTTTTCGGATTTTCGAAAATTTCTCAGTGGTAGCACGGAGTCTGGAATTGTGTCCAGGATAAGGCAATAGGCTCACCCCCTATTACATGGGACTTATAACACGAATGGTAAAAAGTGGGTGTACATTGTATTACGTGCCGTAATGTGCACCTCTGCCTACCCCTTCGGCGGTAAAAGGCGTGATGTTGTGTGTGTGTTCCTTATTGCTATTTTTATTAAACAAGCAAAAATATACGCACGTTTTCTCAGTGAAAACACTTATTTTTTTAAGTTCTGGAACAGCGTCGCAATCTATCTCAACGGTTCTTGGTGTTAAAGGTATCATTGAAGCTACTATAGAGTTGGCTTTGTGTATAGTCTACAAAATACGAATGAACTTAATTTCATAGGTACATACAGAAAAAAATTGCTGCTGCTCTAGCCTTATGTAGCCCAAACTAAATGTGGACTATTACCTAACTGTATTTAGGTATTTGATGATGATGAATTCAACTTAAATAATTATGGTAATATGCTCACCCCCTATTGCATAAGACTAACAACACAAATGGTGAAATGTCTGCCTCTGCTATCACGACTTCGACTCAAATTAAAATTTTATATACTGTCTATTATAGAAACACCCCAACATTGAACTCAGTAGGTAGTATGGGGTCTAATAATATGTCTAAAAGTATCAAATCCACTATTTCTTATCCTATAGAAAGTACCAAACATAATCTATATGTTAATATCAATTACATATAACATAGTTAAAAAATTACCCATTTATTTCTATAAGGCGTAAGCCACAACAGGGTATTATTTCCCGATAGCCTCATCATTTCTCTTGCAAAGAACCTGTAATGTGGCTCAAACACAGGATACACTATCGTGCATTTGACTGTGGCAAACCCAGCTTGTATTCCATTCCCCATGTAATGGTATTTGTGTATCTGATACGAATCCAGATTGTATCTTCCTCGTATGCAGTCAATTTGCTCTGCTGGCCTAGAAAATGATTGCATTTTATGAGGAGCAAATAAGACGAAAGAACTGCCCTCATTAAATCTCTAACTTTAGTTAACACTTTTATCAGAAAATTGTTTGCTAACTTCATGTAGGAGAATAATACTTCTGCATCAATAAGGCGGTTCAAGCGAAGTAACCATGGCGTTACACAAAACTGGCATGAAACAACGCTTGCGTTGTGTTTTGCCGTGCGAATCAGGTCCGTCACCACCTCAAAATACTAGCCACGCACTTGTAACTCTTCTGGTACCTATTACGAGTGTCTATGGGCAGCGCTGTTCACTTACCATCAGATGACTCGTATCCTCGTTTCCCTACATAGACCATTATAAAATTCAATAAGAGAATCTGTAGTTTATCTACCAAAATAAGACAATAAATACGTACTCTAGTATTCCCAGCCCGATAATATGCATTCCAGTAGTGAAAATATACGCAAGATTTTCTTTTTCTTTTATAGTATTTTCAATATGTGTTATAGTGTCCTTTGCTTCCGTATTTGCTAAGAGAATTGCTATCTCAGGAATGTCCATAATCTCTGCTTCACGAACACGTAATTTCCTTTATATGAAAATGATTTTAAAGAGGTAGGGACTTGTATCATTTAAGGTCTTATTATAACTTTCGTGAGACATACTAAATTAATTATTATGTTATTGGCTTACTTACGTAACTGTTTCAAAGGAACTCGACTTGCTTCAAGCCATTCTAAAGGATCATATTCATGGGCCGCATTCCGCGACAGACGTCACACGAAGCGACGACTGTCGCACTGTTACTGACTGTAGCAGTAAGTACTACTACTGTAGCAGCGCGACAGTTGCCGCGTTGTGTCGAGGAATGCTGCTCATGAATATGATCCTCTAGCATACGTGAGTATGCCGATAACATAATAATTAATCTACGCTCATTTTTAATATCGTCAATCTTTAAAATGGATTTTTGTGCAATAACTAGCTACAAAAAAGTGATATACTTATGAATATTTTACTAACCCTAAAACCGAACTCCTGTGTGCAATATACAACGAATATTCGCAGCAAATTTTCGGTTTCGCTGGTACAAACTGGAAATAATGGTCACTTAGTAATTCTACTAATTACTATAGTTAACATAATCTAAGAAGTCAACTTTGTCCTTGTATCGCAATACAACTTCTTATGAACGTCCTGAAACTTAACTTGACGTTGACTTCTTAGATAGATTATGCAGACTACAAGTCTCATACCGTAGGTACCGTAGTCAGGTACCTAGGTACATAGAGGACTACGAAGAAAAATTGTTAACATTATGTGAATAAGTATATGAAAGAACTATGCAATGCTTACACAAAAATGTTGTAATAAGGGAAAGGTCTTGTCAGCCGAAGGTACACGAATGATGCAGTAATCCAAATCTTTCAATAACTCAAAAGCGGCTTCCAGTAGATCGTAAGCGTACCTGGAAGGTTGAATTATTCAGTAATATTAGAACTTGATCATGGCGCTTGCAATAGTGCCGATAACAGAACAGTGATATCGGAAACTCATTAAAATAGATAAACATGGTAAATATCTCGTCTCAAGTTCTAATATTAGTGTTAGTGACCATGACAGTTTAAAAACTTATGATTATTCAGTATTTTGCTAAATATCAGTATACACCCCGCCTCCTCCCCCCGAAGTTAACATTAGTTTTACGTTTCTATGTATACAGCCCTGTATGTCTGTCTGTCTGTGACATCGTATCTCCAAAACGGACGGACCGATTATGATAATATACAGATGTATTTTTGGAAATGATATAAAAATTAGATTCAACTGACCTGTCATCAATATCGTCACGGATCGCAAACAGTTCTATAATAAAAGCATTCTCCGTTCCTTGATACGTCATGTTATCCTCGTCATCCAACTTTACAAATTTTCGCTTTGGTTTCAAAGCTGTAATTTTGGACGATTAAAGGTAAGCGTCTACAGACCCGCATCGCACGCATCGGGCGGATCGCACGCAACGGATTTTAGTTTGTCTTGTATAAAAACTCATACAACAGCGTCCATTGATCCGCACATCATCGGCAACGACTACATGCGATGCGTACCGATGACGTTATACGAAATGCCGATGCGAGTGAAAATGGTATCGACAATCCGATTGCTGATACTTGCGTCGGCAATCCGATGGCTGTCGAAAGTGGACACAGTCTAAATTTATCCGTTTGATGCTATCCGTCCGATGCGTACGATGCGGGTCTATGGACGCTTACCTTAATATTCTAAGACTGGGTTAGGCCGGTGTAAAAAACATGTGGAACTAAATTAAAATATGCTTACTTTTCTTAAAAGACAATGAATTACTTGAACTATTAAACATCTGATGCTGCTTAAGCAATAACGATTCTCTCACAAATGCACGTTTCGTTTTCAAAGATGGACGGGCTCTGAATGAAAATGGAAGTCATTAGTAAGTTCTTTTTATTTTTAAAGTATCTACACATTTTTTAACAAGTAAAGCTGAAGGGTTTTTTTGAACGCGCTAATCTCCGGAACTACTGGTCCGAATTAAATATTTGTTTATATGTTGGATAGTAAATTTATCAAGGAATGCTATAAGCTATGAAATATCACGCTACAATCCATCGGAGTCAAGCAGAGCGGGTGATATTAGTAGATAGTTTATTTATAAAATAAAAATTCAATAGGAAAAGTAAGGATTTTGTCATCATCCTTACATAATATTAAACGATTTTCCTTCATTTAAGTTGAACAGTGTGGTGTCAATGTTCACGATATCATAGTCAAAAGGGTCTTCATCCAACATTTCCACTACAGAAGCACATATAGATGGTACTGCAGGAGACTCCAGAATTTCTTGTTCGATTAATACTTCTGAATCAGCCTTTTCGAAACTCGTCTGAGATTCTTGCTCGACATTCACTTTACGTATATCCTTTTTCGACCTCATTGTATGATCTCCGTCTGCCTTTAAGAATTTTAGTTTATTTTGGTTTTATTATTGTGATTATTCTTAATACAAGACATTTTCAATTGTTCTGTTGATACTTACTTCTTTGTGTCTGTCGACATTTACTGTAGGACGCTGAAAAGGGCTCCACTGACCGCGCAAAATGGGGTCACTAAAATATGTAATATTATATATTATAGTTACTTAGTTGGTAAATACTATATTATTAGTATCAAAACCAATTTTTTTAAGAAATGAGTGTTTTTCGTTTGTTTGATCTACTTTCCACGTTAGAACAATCTAATATCTAACAAAACCAGCGAACAAATGGGTTTCCTTTGAAGGAACAACCCCTATAATTAATTATAATCTTATGTACTACCTACTACCTGATAACTAACCACATTCATAGTAAAATATTACCCAAAATCCGTGAGCAAAACGTTCTTTCTCTTATTCTGTTCCTTTTCAAGAGAAGTAGCAGTCTGCAGCCCATGAAACGGCTTTAATTCATAAGACGTCTGCAGTTTCTTATAGTTTATCTCTGTGTTCAAGCACATCACTGCTACTGCACGACCTTGGATCTGAAATCTCATGTTTTTCTGTTCTTCGAAGGGGTAGGCAGAGATGCATAGGTAATGGAAATCAATCTCCGTGTCCTAACTTCAACTTTTTCGTCAGTCATGTTTAATATACCTAACCTGCGGCGTCAACTGCCTACATGATCAAAGGAAAAAAGTAACCTGCATCGGCTCACCACTCTTCGACCCCCTAATAATCTCTGGACCCAAAAATTATAACAAAAATCGTTGCGACATACATCATTTATCCCGTGCGTGCGGCGCGTCGCGTTCCGCACGCGCCTCGAGCCATCGGACCACCACAGATGGGGTCCAGTAGGGCTGATACCTGATCGGAGCTGCGGACTACCTAGCGGGTTTACCGGGGCTCCGGCTCGAAAAGCAGGAGTAGGAACGGGGTTGTTTTTAGTCAGTAAGAGTCTGACACTCCCTCTCGCCTCGCCCAATGCGGGAGAAGACATTGGATGATTTTCCCCCTCAAAGAAAAAATGCATCATTTATAATACTACAATAAGGACACTCACTTCACTTCGCGACTGTAAATCTACTATTGACGCATTCATCAGATGGTCACCGAAACTAGGCCTGAACCTCTGTAGAACAAAAGGTACCTACTAGTCCTACTGTGTCTAGAGTTTAAATAAATGGAAAGCTTACGTCAGCAACAATAACTTTTCTATTAAATTCTGGATGGCGGCCAATTATTTCACTAATATAATATTCGCCATAAAGTTCCTTCAGACGAGGACATTTCTTGTCTAGTATTTCGACTATGTCGTCGTTATCTTCCTCCCTATAGAGAGAAATATAGTATATTGAAAAAGTAATAAGGTCTATTGACGCTTGAAATATTTGTAATGTGAAATCATTAGACACTTGTGATAGCTGAGAAGACTTTACGCCTCACACGCGCCATCTCATGAACGCAAAATCGAAAACGAAACGTGGACTAAAGATTTTCCACAAGAGGCCTTTAGACAGACACCGTATTATCCTTAAAGCAAACAAGACCTAGGCTACCCGGTTTCAACGGGGCACCACCAGACACGTCTGACCATATTGTGGAGGCGCCAAAAAATTTTAGATAGATCTAGTTGAAAATAAATATAGATAAGTTACAACTTTCAATCAGGAATACATCTGTAACTACAAAATCACCAGTGAAATTCAGGTAGAACTTAGGTAACTTACACGGCTCGTCGCATCTTCAACTTCGGACAGAAATCGATTCTTAGCGCCGTGTATAAGTAGTTACCGAAGCCTTCCTTAACCTTTGGTAGGTATTTTAAAATGTTGCGTTTCCTGAACGTTACAAATCTTGAAATAAGTTCTGTAATCAAGGAGTAAAGCTATTATGTGGGCGAGTATAGTAATGGAAGGTCATAATTGAATTTTGGTTTACGATAAATCCAACGCAGGTACTATGAGAGCGGTTACGGCACTCTGATTGGCCGTCTTGAACAAAACAACCAATCAGAGCGCTGAACGCGCTCTCCTTTCGATTAATTTAAACGTAAAGCAAACTCATACTAAGTCATACAAACACTCATATGTACACAGTACTTACCATCTGGACAAAATATGGGCACCACCAACACAATGTACAGTATGTAGCTGTCGTTTAAAAACACCGATATCAATGCTTCCTCTACGAAAACGTCAGTCACGGAGTCAACGCAGCACATGAAATGTATGAAAAGCGTGCTTCTTGATAGGTAATATCTCCTACAAAATGGAAAATAGAACATTCAACTACATTAATAAAGACGTAAGGTTCAAAATTGATTATAAAAGACAGAGGTATTGTACTTGATTATTTGCAAACATGACTGTATCAATGAAAACTGAACTTTACGTGTGCAAAATAAGGTTCGAATTTCACTAACCGATATAAATTCCTAATCCAATTTTCCCAGTCACTTGGGTCTACCCCAAGAACATTGGGATGGTCAGAAAGTGCCATGAATCCGATCACTTCTTTATTTTCATCCACCATACAAATTGATAGGGCTGAAAGTTCACTGAAAGTCAAACGAAATAATATATTTAAACTACTTATTCTTTAGAAGAACTGAAGATTCATGTGTGCAACCCGTAATTATACATTACAAATCACACTCAGACATAGAACATATATTTGGTTATCATACAAAAAATTGTTCCTTGCAGGAATCAAACGGAAGACACGGTACTTAGTCAATGTGTATCTAATATTTCTATCAACAGTCAGTTCCTTGATTGACCAGACAAGGTGAGAACATTTTATCGTTACGTATGTTTTCCCAAATCAAATTAAAACTCAAATTAAAACTCATTCCAAGTAGCAAAATGTCGGAGCTGCGGACAGTTTGCTACGGTTTACCGGGGCTCCGGCTCGACAAGCAGGAGTAGGAACGGAGTGGTTTTAACCAGTAAGAGTCTGACACTCTCTCGTCTCAGGAGAAGTCATTGGATGATTTTCTCCTTTAAAAAAAAGTACCAAAATGTGGTCCTAAGTGACACTCACATCAACGACCCAATATCAGGATCACAGAATAGATTTTCAGTGTGTTCTCGCTTCCAAATTAATTCAATGTCATGCTTATCACTCTCCACAGCCCTTCTGAACATTCGACCCTTAGAGCCCACCTTATAATCAAAGTAAATTGACATATTTATCTCTGTAACACTATTCTTTATATATAAAGAAAATATATGTACTTTCTAGTTATTCTAATGACACAAGTAAATTCACAGGGGTAATCTTGTAGGTCATGAAAAAAAGTCGTTCATCGTTTTAAACTATGCAATATATTACAACCATAATTTACATTTTTAAAATTATTAATAATTATACATTAGTTAAATAAGCGACGCATATTAATTAGTAATAATTTTATATTAATGTTAGCATGAGAAATGGCCTTTTTGCGAACCCATCATGAAATACTGATCGAAATTAAGTACACTGTCTTGGTGTTAGAACCTCTTTCTGTCGACCTTTTAAAAAATTAAAGCTGCCAGCCATATTAACATGTTTCACGCAGTTCCTACATATGCAAAATACTTAATTATATCAATGTTCGATGTCCTGTTCATAAGAATTATCAAGAAATATTGTCTAACAAAATGTGCCAAGTGTTAGTAAAAGACTAAAACTACTCTAAAACAAAATTATTCCAATTGAAGACAAAACTAAAATAACTCTTGTAAGAACTGAAAGTAACTTATAAAACTATCATTTAAAATACTATCTATCAATCACATCTATAAACATAATCAACTCCTTAAAATTGAATGTGAATCAGCACATAATTATAAGAGATTCAAATATACAAGGATATAAAGAAAACACTATATTATCAATGTGAAAACAAGCATTCAATACGTCATAAAACTTGAGTCAAACCACGGACAACACACAATAATAAAAATTGCATTAAAAAATCTGGATAAATTTATAATTACAAGTGAACATCTCGGGTACTATTGTAAGGCACAATGCATACACCTTGATATAAATGCGAAAAATTAATAAAATATTAAAAAAAAAACAAACCAAACATTTACATCAAGATCTAAATAATGTACTCAGTCTAAGGTGCTTAGATAAGAGGCGGGAGATTTTTGGCTCGTACTAAATGCGAGTGGGACTTAGACCTGCTAACGTTGTTGGGGGTAGTTTTGACCGTTAAACTAGCGACCGTGTTCTGTCTTTGAAGGTTGACTTTGTTTGCGCTGAGGGGAGCCCGGGGAGTTGCGAAGCCATCGTTGTTAAGCTTGAGAGCGGACCTAGTTAACCTAGTCGGCGTATACAACAAATTACTCTTAGGAGTAGCTACGTTCACATGTTGAATGTTCTCCTTGCCTACTTTAGGCGTCAAAGGGGTTTTGACTCTGGGAGTCTTTTTTGGTGTGCCGTTTTTTTCGTCGATTGTATGGTAGACGATGGTTGGTAGGATAGGCTCGTTCGGTCTCTGGTTTGCCATGGAACTGCGGCTGATCTGTTTTTCGTTGATTCCGTCCTGTAACAAGAAAAGAGAAATTTAGAATCACTCAATAAAAATGTATGTGGTAGACTATTTTAAGTTTCAATCTTCAAGGATGTTTTGTCCAAAGAAATGGTAAGAAAGGTAAAGTGTTATTACCTTAAAGTCTGTATAAGTAGTCAGGAGTGTGGTTTCCATGAGAGGATCCTTGTTGGCGACCCTCTCCTCCTCCTGAGAGCCAGTCGAGCGCGTCGCATTGATCGAACGACGACTGGAGCTGTGACGCTTACCGTGCGACTGTATTGAAAGGAAACAATAATTATTAATAAATTTAAGACACGGCATTATGTACTTCCAGAATTATATAATTTTCTACTTTGATAAAATGATTAATTTGTCCAGATTTAATATATTTTAAGTGTAGAATTAGCTCAGCGAAGTTTACAAAAAGAACACATGTTTACTCTATCGGTGAGCCGTAAGCCTCATTAACTAAGATATGCATAACACCTATAATTAGTTATGCAAAGCAGCTAACACGCAAGTTTAAATTAAGTAGGTAATTAAATAACATAACATTACTTTTTTCATTTTACAATTTATTAAGATACTACAGACTAATAACTGTAGTCTTGATCATTGTTATATAACAATTATTAAGTCAAAGCTTAAGCTTTGTTAGGTGTTAACACCAGACTTCGGTTTATTACCGAATAATTTCAAAATCATCATTGAAGGATAGTGAGCTTGTCCTGCAGCTATATACGATATCCGCGCAAGTTGCTTGCGCGCCAATTATTCGGATGCGAAGACCTATCATAGGCCTCTCCAATAGGCCGCCGAAGACTAATTTCTATCTATGTTATTACTTACCGTGCGCTTATGTTTGAGAATGCTGCCGTTGACTTTAGGTGTCTTCCTCAGCTCCCCTCCGTAGTCCAGCTTCCTCTTAGCATCCTTGCCCTCCGCGACAGCCCTAGCCGCCAAACGACCGCTGATACGCCTGTCACAATACATTAAAATATTAATTTAAATCATATAAATATTATATTACTTGTTTGGGTGATTTCCCAGATATGTTTACAAAATGATGTTACTTTTCATAGTGTTTTATGTTTAGAGTCAAGGCAAGTACTGTAGTTAATATATAACACCGAAATACTAGAATTTTATTTATATTTCAACATGTAAAGATTGGAATCTCATATTCAATCGGGATTTGAAAATGTGTATGTCTCTATACATTGTTCCTAATTTCTACTTTCAGTGTATTCATTTTAGGAATCGATATGTAATCAATATTTTTTTTACAATGAGACTACTTTTCGTCGCTACAATACATAATGACGGCGAACGCAACTCAATCTACTCTCTACAATCTAAAACATAATTACTTATTCAAATACTCTAATTACTTCATGCTGAACAATGAAGCGTCGTAACTACAAAGAATATTGATCTACTGTTAATTAAATTGTTACATAAGAATGTATCTAGTGGTGCTGATAAACTTGAGCGCTTCACTTGTAATGAGCATTCTTGTGAATTTTACATAACAGAAACAATAATGAGAGCATTTTCGCAAGCATTCTATCAAGCCTTCTAGCGAGTATTGCAGCTAAAGATATCAAAGTCGCTAAAGAATATTCGCTAGAATACTCATGATACTGTTCCTATTAACTTTTAGCTCTGAGCTTGGCTCTGGTCTCAATGTTATGTTACAAGTGAATGCTCAGCTCTATCAGCACCTTAAAGCCAAGGATACACTAGGGGACAAATGTCCTACGACAAGTGTCGCCAGAGACGTTGAGCAAAGTATCGCTACATTGCCGGACTTTGGTCGACATATCTGGGCAACATCATCGTCGCTGTGGACATAAGCCGAACAATGTCGCCATATATGCCAGCCGAAATCGGCGGGCTTCGCTTGATAAATGTCGTAGGACATTTGTTCCCTAGTGTATCCTTGACTCAATACAATATTTCTCATTCCCTCTACTTATATAAAATCAACATATTCTCGTTCAATGGCTACTCATCATCAATCAAAGAAAACTTGCCTCAACAATTATGACGTAATGTTGTTTTCACATCAATAAATTCACAAGCGCGCACTGAAATTGTAAAGGAATGAAAAATATTATCTAAAACATGTGTAAGTGCGTGCCGTAACTATTCAGTGTTTTTTGTGATAAAAAAGTGAACAATGCCAATAACTTTTTTATGACGATAGTAATAATTAATGTTTACATTACTTTTTTTATATAATCTGCTACCTAGATTTTATTCAAGATTAAGCTCATTAGTGTAAAATAATTGTATCTAGCGTTATCCAATGAAATATCCTGGTGCAATTATGTTACGAAGTAATTTTCTTACAAATGAAGCAAACGATGGAATTACGAATACCAATGATTGAAATACTAACAAAGAGTCACCGGTGACCGACGTTAGCGGAGGACTTGCCTTCAACAGTTTTCTATTGGCAGTCAAAGACTTAATTAGCAACACATCTTATAAACAATAATTGGTAGATGATTTAAGTATTTCTATTTTAATATCCGTCTTGTACTCTAAAATGGCGTAGTTAGCTCCCACTACTAAACTGATTCGTTTTTGTAAGTATTGATTTATTTACAATACACTGTACATTTGTACATACATTGGTAAATATGCTATTTGTCAAATTAATATAATTTCATTAAGGGCCTGTTTCACAATGTCTGGATAGCCGTTATGTCCCAGATTGATGAGAATTAAGAACATAGTTAATTTGTATGAACTATCTTTATATGAAGGTGGTGAAACAGGCGCTTAATAAAATTACGTATTATAATACCACATTACCTCTTAACAGTAGTGATAGCAGATCTCTTGAGCGCCGAAAGGTTGTTGGTGAAGGTAGTCACCGCCTTGGTAGCACTGCCCGTGATCAACTGTCGCTTGGACGGCGGCCTACAAATTCAAACGACCTGCTTATAATCAATGCTACTATGCTTACTTCTAACACTAAATACAAAGCCAATCTAGTTACATATTTCAAAGATTGACGTGTAAAAGTATTATCTTATAACCAACTGGCCACAATAAATATCAGCATCAATTTTATTCATAGCAGAAATTTTAAGGTGATCACTACTAATTACAACTAATTGAGAGTTTATGAGAATATTAGCTTCTGCCATGCGGACTTTTATTATAGAAGTACCACTCAATTCAGATCATACCCTGTCTGTATACCAGATTTCATCAAAATCCTTTTCTTTCAGCATTGAGGGAGAAAAATCCAAACAAACTTTCACACTTATAATTTTATTGTGATTCTAGAAAGGTTCCTTTTGAATATGGAGTATCTAATTAAACACTAATTACCTGTACAAAACACCATCACCACAACCTAAAATCTCCATACCTGTTCCTTTCAGCAGTAGCAGCGAGTCCCGCGGCGGTCCTATTCCGTTTCCCGAGCGGCGATGTGGCCAACGACCGGAATAATGGCGTCGTCGGCGTCAGCGCCTGCTTGCGAGCTGACAGCTTGTTGTGACGCTCCTGTGGAAAGTCAGGCGTTAGTAAAAATGGACCTTTCGTACATTGATCTATGGTTGTTTTTTATTTGTCACGTTTGGTATGGTTATTTGCTTTTGAATAAAGTTATAGCATGGTTCATTGTCTTAAATCTGATACCTGTTTCGTATGTATATCTATGTCTATGCAATATCTTTGCCAGACAATACTGTTGGTCGAATTGGTACTATCACAATTGCCTGAACGTATACGATTTAGATTCTGGTATTGAGTGTGTAAATGGGTTTTGGATAATCGGTTTTAGGAAATTCTCAGTAGTAGCACAGAATCGAAAGTGGCCTTTATACATTTCTGCCCACCCCTCAGGGAATACAAGGCATGTCATGTCATGTAATCAAACCAAAATAAATGGCAAATACTTTTATTCAGTAAGGATTTACATCACAAATGTGCACTTTAGGGAATTACGGTTATGAGAACCAAAGCATATCAAACTTCGAAATTTGTATTTACTGTTTTTTCAATAGGGTTGAGTTTATTTCAATCCACTGAAATAAAATAGTAATTTCAATTCAAGATGGAACTAAGATATTAAAATACATGTCTATTCCTAGTTTTAAGTGGAGTTTCAAATATTGAAGTAGCTTAAATTAATGAGTATTAGTAGATTTCCATCTACAACTGGACATAGGCGTCTACATCACATGCCACTGAGATAAACCACGAATCTGGTGTCCTACACAACGTTTGCCTAGATGCAGTATCCACGCCAGAGGGCCTACTACATTTTTAGCACTTATAGAGATCGATACGTTGATGTTACAGCGTTTAGCCCTCTAATTGGTTCGTTCAGGCTAATCAGAGCGCCGAACGCGATAACGTACTAAGCCCTCAGAACACACCTACCGCCAAACTCATTGGTTCTCTAATAAAATGGGACTGACTTATTGTCATTGTCACTTCTGACTGCTAATGCTAGTTATAAAAAGTATAAGTATACTTACAGCCTTCCTCGTCTCCCATTCGTCTTCCATGAGCTGCAGAAGAGGCTTGCCATCGACAGTGAAGATGTTACCAGTCTTAGCTTCATAATCAGACACCAGTTCACGGATTTGTGCCTCAATCTTCGGTAACTGTAAAACCATAATTCATTCATTGAGATAATAGATAGTCATAGTCTATAAAGCTACAATTTTAGTGATGAATGATATTACTAAAATTGTAGCTTTAGTAGATTCTGTAACTTTTCTGTATCAACTTTGACTGTTGTATTGCCTTAAAACCGTTTAAAGGACCCAAAATAGGTTTGAACTAGTTTCAATCAACTCACATGTATAAACTCAATAACATAACCAGCACAAGGTGTACTAAAAACATATTTACTACAAAGGAAATAGAGTCCAAAACTATTTAAAACTAGTCTACAACTGTAGTCAATAACTTACATTACTGGCAATGGCCTTCCTCTCTTTCTCTTCGCGCAGCAGTTGCCCTCCTCGGTTGTGATAACGACCTGGCTCCGTAGCTCGAGCCTCGAGCTCCGTCATCTTCAGCCAAAGGTTCTTACGTGTGACCACCAGCTCAAAGATGTGCCTAGAAAAATTATGTGATATAAAGAGACTTGCTTTGATGGCTTGCTTGAGACTTTGACAAAACCGAGAAGTTTGGCTGAATATTTGACTGGCAACAAAAATCAGTTGAAGGCAAATTCTCCGTTAGCGCCGGTCACTTTAGCCCCCCATGGCGTTAATGTGTTAACACAAACCACCAAAGGCTGAGACAATACTATGTAAAAAAAAGGATATTAAGTACTTACTTGTGATCATTATAATACTTGGTGATCTTCTCCAGATAAAGCTCGTGTAAAGTCAACGTGTCTTCAGTGAAGATGTCTTGGTAGTAATGCACGAACTCCTCACGTTCGCGGCTCGAATACATCACACTGTCCCACATCAACTTTATCTTTGTGCGGACATTCGCCACGAACACCTGAGTAAAGAAAAATGGTGCTTAGAATAAGATGCGAGAGTTTACTATTGAGTGCATACATACGATACGCTTTTATTCAACAAGATATTTATGGGTCGTCTAGTGCCGCCTTCAAGAGAACATAAGTCCATCCAAGACCTAATTCATAGATTTATGTATGATTCCCTAGTGAATGGAAATTCCTGCATTGACTATGCATGAGGGACGGGAAGAAATAAAAAAACTATCTAGATTACTAGGGTGTATACTAAATGCTGCTGCCTAATTAAAATTATGATTATTGTCACCTGATAGCATACAGCAATAGGCGAATTACGGGTGACAAATTTCTGAAAATTTTAAGGCGTCATTATTATGAGTCCTCAAAATATTTCTAGATGTACGAAAAACTAAAAAATATAAAAAAGTTGTTTGCCTGATACTTATGCGACAATTATCCTAAGTAATTGTTTGCTTAATTGATAATTATTCTATGTATATGCTGAAATGAAATTGAATGAAATATCTAATTGAATATCCATATTGATACAATGAACTACTGGTTCAAAAAAGAACTAAATAAGTACCTACCTCATAATGATTTTATATAAGGAAACAATCTTGTATAATCTTATACAACCTTAATTAGGGCAATGTACACAATTTATCTATGTAACAATTAATACGACATCTAAACATCTAACGTCTGATCGATATCTATCATTACTAGTTCGCGTGAAAGTAAACCGATTTATTATTCACCGATGCAAAACGACTAGTTAGATTACGTTTTCGCATACCATATTGCAATATTAATTGCATTCCGATTAAAAAGCTAGTTTTAAATAAACGAGAGCAAACAAATTAAACTGTCTTATTTACGAAACTGAAATTCTGGGGACTTCCCTATCCTAAATACAACTGCCTATACTATTCTAACTAGACCATTAAAAAGCTGGTCGCATGAATGATTGGCGTGCTGGCGGACTATCGCTTTATACTTAGTACCAGGTTTTCTAAGAGCTTGATGTCACTATTAAAGTTTTTTTTTAATTATTACGAGTTTGTTTTATGTTTTCCGGCTCCAATGGACCAACTCATCAGTATCTTTCAATCGTTATTTCTATTATACGTAAAACGTACGTACGTGTAATGTCATAATTTCGATACACTCAGTAACAAAGATTTTTCTTATACACACTGCGAAATGGGGTGTTGCACACAGTATGCTTCACTTTTGTCTAATCATTCGGGAATTGACAGGCGTGATTTTATGATTTTTCTTATTGATACTGATACTAACTTTGTTAGACTCGCTAGAGCAATTTCGATAATATGCAAGTAAATGTATAGCAACTATATGAATTATGTATCACAATCATCATTTTAGTGTTGAAAGAAACAGGCTGTATTAGAGTTACAACAGTTCCTGTATGACAACTAGTTACTGGGTAACTCTGCAACAAACTATCAATATTTAGATAATATTCCACCCATAATGTAGGCTATCAGATCAGTGAAATGTACCAATCTTGAATTTAAAGTACTAGGTAATTTAGACATGAATTTATTTTCTTTAGGCTCGGTATTTCGATTAAAAAGCTGGTTAATTATCAACTTCAAGCTTCATGTAAATGATGTTTATGAAGATAATTTCATGATACAATAAAATAGTGTAAGCCTTTATGTCATCTTACACTCATAAAATCTATTATAAAAATCGTTGAAGTTTAAATAGAACACCCATTATACAATACAATATTTCTAATTTCAAATGGTGTCCAACAGTACTAAGAACTGCCTTCAAAATAGCAACAAAAACATGAATTAAAATTACCATTGACCTAAAAGTTGTGTGACTCTTGCTTTACGTACCTGAATCTTCTGCCGTTTGATTTGGTCGCAGCGTTTGATCTCATCTTTGATGGCGGCTTCAGTCTGCGGGTGGCAGCCAGGGTGTGCGTGCAAGAAGTTTTCTCGGTAAATCTGATCTTCATCGAGACATTCCCAGAGTTTTGTGAGACGCTCACGAAGCTCCAATACCTAAGAGAGACAATTTTTATTTACTAATTTGTTTGATTAATTATAATTTGTGACTAAAGTTAAAATGAAGACCAAATTACGACTGGCGTTAATCATATTTAAAATGTAACTATTACCAGTTCTGTTACATCTTATAAAACCAAAATAACCAGAGTGGCAACATGGCAACGTCACGCCTTTTATCCCCGACGGGGTAGGCAGAGGTGTACATTACAGCACGTAATGTCGCTATACAATGTATAACCAGAGTATCATACCGAATCCTTCACTCGAAAGTAATATTTGCTACTATTTTGAACAAGGGAGTCAAGTTTAATCGTTATTATTACCTAAAGAAGATACACATAATTTTTAAGTTACATACCCTGTTATTAGTCTGTTCATATTTCTCTTGCAAGTCTTGCTGAAGCTTGGCGAGCCGGTCCATGTTCAGGTCAGTCACTTTGAAGTCCACAGACAGAGATGATGTCACAATATGTTCAAACTTGTTCTGTGGTTTGATGCGGAGTTTGTCTGAAACAATCAACATTGTTTATTAATAGCCATTGGATTTAATGTCTCAAAAGTATTGTGTAGTATATTTTAAATGAATTGTTTTAAATATAAGATGTATAAAAAATATAGTTATTTAACTTTCATTTGCATAATACAGAAAGATGTTAATAGTATAATACTATCAGTTGAAATGGTAATGACCTACTAAATCTCGAGATAATAATTAATTAAATTATAATAATAACTAAGGTTAAAGGCTCTTTGCTAATTATTTAAAGTTCTAAAAAGTGCTATCTGCACAGTTAGTAAGTTTACTAAGCAGAAAACATAATAAAAATTATTGTTACAAATCATCAAAATAAAGAAAACTAATCAGATATAAAATTATCTGAAAAGAGTATTTAGGCTCTATAAAATATGTGAAGAAATAATCCACAGTGCATTAAACTACGAATCCAACACAACATACTAACGGTAAAATAGGGTGAATAGATTCCAGAATGGGCTGAATAGATGTTAGAATATTTTCCCAACATTATTCACTCCTCGTCAGTATCTCTCCTCGAATTCTATTTCACTTGTTTTACGTCCTACTTATATAAATACAAGTACAGTTTTATTCAAACTCAACTCACCCATAATATCCTTAATCTCTACTTGAATATTCAAGAAGATCTCTGCCCTCTTATCCCGTTCAGCTTGAAGCATTTCCAAATGTTCCTTCAGCTTGTCCAGCTCCTCCTCAGCGGGAAGTGGGACCTCCTGCAACTCCTGGATGGTGACTCCAAGCTTATCAGCCAAGTCCCGCTGCCATTCCAACAGCCTCTCCATCTTCATACGACGTTGTTCCACTTGTTCTCTATATCTGAAGGAATAAGGTGCATTTTTGTTTGAGTATTTGGATAATATTTACCTGGTTATTGTGTTAAGTGACTAATGTTTGCGCTAAAAGGTTACACATTTGTTGTCTTTAACAACAGTAAAAGTTATGAGTTTTATGTATGTGAGTTTGTTTTGTTATTGGCATTCAAAAAAGATGAAAGTGTTGCTTATTAAACTTTATCAATATGTTGTTTTTGTATAATAATATTATATTGTGTGTCTTGAAGTTGCACATATTTTGAGAGTACTTTTGAGAGTAAATAACTTAAAAAGTGTAATATAAACCAGTGTACCATTGAAGTTAATGAAAAAGATTTGTTTTTACTTAATAATTTGGAAACCATTCTTTTTCACAACAAACCTAATTAGGCAATAAATATAATGAATTATAGGAAGTTACAACCCAATAAATAGTTCTCATATAATTATGAAGAGATTGCAAAGATGACATTAGGTCATATCAAAAGAGATGCACTAACAAATAATCTTTCCCATGTCGGGTCATGTCACCAGACTTACAAAATCAGACTAAAAGCAATTATAAAATTGTCTAATACTTCAGTCATCAAGATAGGTAAACTATGAGAACTGTAAGTCATAATTATATGAGAAATAAAAATAATTAGCTGTGAACAAGGAAGATGAGAGCAGTGTTGAAAGGTTCAAAGTTTGCTAAGTTATGATGTGTTACCCATTGTTTTAATGCATGTTAACTGATTATCACATGTTTATAGTAGTTATAAAACTTTCATAGTAATTTTTAGTGTTACAGTAACTTAAAATTTTCAAACATTAAAATGTTTATGGGTAACTTATACATTGTTTAAGTATTATATTGTGTGTTAATGTTTGAAAGAATTGTTTATGTGTTAATTTTTAAACATTTAAAAGTTTATGGTAACTTACACATTGTTTAAGTAATACATTGTCTTAGTATTTTGTGTGTTTATGTTTTAAAGGATTTTACTATCAGTTGTTGTTGTATGGTTGTGCTGTGGAACACAATCTTACATTGTAGAATTGACCTATAATTAATGAAGCAAATGCATAATCAATGCATAACCCACACCATGAATAGATAATAAGTAACTACTTACCCTGCAATCTGTTCCTCCAGTTCCCTCTTGTATTCCACCAGCATCATGTCTTCCTTGAAGTCCAGGATGGTGATATCAACAGATAAACATCTGCTCAATTCTTCTGTCTCCTCTTTTAGTTCTGTTATATAAACAAAGTATTAATTAATTTTTATTTTGTCAAGATAAGAGCAAGTAATATGTGTGTGCTTTTAATAAATTTCAGTATCAAGCATAAACCTCTACATAACATTAAGTATTAGGTACTATAACAAAGGATAACATGCTTTAAAACCAATACAATAGGTACCAATATTCAACTATACTAAATAACACTATTATGCAAAATAGGACATTGTTACAATATTAAATAAAATGCTATAAAATCTTACACTCTCTTGTAGCCAAAATATAGTTCAAAATAAAATACATTGTCCTCCTAAAATCATCTCATTAGCATAACAAGTCTACAAAACTTACTGTCAACTTGTCCTTGCATAGTTTTGAGCTTCTGTCTGGTCTCGGAGATCACGTCTCTATGGAGTTCCTTCTCGATCTGCACCAGTTTTGTGATGTTGTTCACTTTGGTGTTGTCATCAACGCCGAGATGTGACCAGTTCAGCCAGAGCTCTTCCATCATTGAGCGGACATTCTGAGATATCTCCACGAGGACTTCATTGCTATAAAAGTAAAAAGTATACAGTATTAAGATAGTGTTTTTGTTAGATAGGTGGTTAACTAATACCATTTGTCTACAAATAAACCATTTGGAGTAAAAATATGAAGTATGGAGCAAATAAAAGTAATTGATATAGCAATGGTTTTATTTGATAGTTCTTTGATGAATGTTTGATTTGTGGGATATTTCTTTAAGAACTTCATTACTGTAATGTGAAGTATTTGTACCAACATGGAAAAGTTTGTAGACATTATTAATAACTGTATTGATTGATTGTTATAAAATAGGTATTTGTATTATTGCATTTATCATGTAACAGTTGTCACATGTTGTTTATCCGTTTTATTTTAATGAAATGTCTTTTATTATTGAGACAAAGGCCTATTCTATTATACAAGAGAGAATCAATACGCTTACATATTAAAATTCTTAGGAAAAACAACTATTTCAAAAGATTTGCTTGACAATATCCCAGCATGTAAATATGCAATAATAGGTTACGAAACATGAATAACAACGGTAGTGAGGAAGAAAATATTGTTGTTTCAATGTATTTATAGATGTTTGTATGCATAACCGTTTGAAATCAATCCGTAACGGAAGAGAACCCGGAAAGTTGACGCCTTGTGAATTGCGTGGTATTTTTAGTAAAATTCATAAATTTACCACCATTAATTTAAATCACACAGGTCGTTATCGAAAATATTGCCTTAAATACACTCATAAACGGCTATTCAAACACATTCGTGGTATAAAAACTCAAAACTTACAATAGCTTGTTGACATCTTCGGTTAACGTAATCATTTTGCCTTGAGTTCTCACTGTTTTTCTTTTAATTAAACACACATAAGTTCACAATAAATGTTTAAATTGTGTCCGTATTACAAATCACTAATAAAACTCAATAATTCTAAAATAACCACCAACATGAATCCGAAATCTAACGAGTCTTGAACGTTTGTTTTCAAAATTCAAGACGTTACAAATGAAAGTGTCTTCCACTGGGCTGTGATTGGTCGGATATTTTGTCGTTCGGAAACGTTTAGTTAGAACGTTGTGATATCTTTTATTTAATTTTGTAAGTTTATTGATTAATTATTATTTTATTAAAACAGTTTATTACTAATATTGAAATTAATCAAAATAATATGTTATTATCTAAAAATGTTGCACTAAGTTTAATGAAAACATGGAACAAAACTTTTTTGTTTCGTTATAATACTGTAGCGAGCGGGGTGGCGCCACTGTAGCGGTACTTACAATTTTATGTTATTTAACATTTTTACTTGGATTTAATAAATAAATTTCCTGAATATTAATTTTAGTTATTTCTCCGGGGTGTTTAATTAAGTTGGTTGTAAATAACACATATACAATACTGTTAAAATGTGCCTATTGAAGTAAATAATCGTTATTCCTTCATGTATGTGCTCCATTGTTATTGACGCAAGTATTCTAATTAACTACAATTGATTAGAATAGTAGGAAAGTTCCGTAGATTCTGATTCTGATCACTTTAATTACTAGAATTACCTACCTAAATGACTATGGTTTGTCTGTAGGACAGATAATATTACGTAAAATGTTACGTGGGTTAAGATAGACATCTAATAATTTATGGACAGAGATAGTTTAGCAAGGTAACAAGGAAAGGTACTATTATATCTAAAGGTTGGTATTGGTGCTCCTTTCTGGTATCTAGGTGCTTATAAAAAAATAGTTTATCAGAAAACATAGGTTATCTATGGTCAACCAAAACGGCCGAGCAAAGCAAAGAGTATAAATTGTAATAAGTATAAGAGCAAAGGCTGTTTGGATTTCCATGTCGGACATCATTTATTAGGTATAATGAGATTTTTTATTAACGCAAAGATGGTATTGGTCTCGTGGGCCTCGGGATTGATTCAGTCCAGCAAAGGCTTTTTTCCGAAAATTCGTTTAACTTTTTCGAAAATTCTTAGTAACAGCGAAAATAATTAGGTAATCAACCCTGGTGGCTCATCCCCTTTTACAAAAGATTCATAACATAGCTACTGGTAGTATTTTATTATAAATGTGTAAATCTCTGACTGCTCCTCCATAAAAGATAAGGAAGGTATGATGATAATTATCTAGGTATACTTGTTACGTTATGTTCACTGATTCGTATCTACTTACATTATTTTCCCGTGGTATTAAACCGTGCGATATTTACTTACAAACGAAGGTAGGCATTTAATGTTTTAACTGTAACACTTTTACTTTGCCCCAAAATGGTAATCATTTTATTACTTCCACGACTCTGTTGGCGTAGCTGTGGCTTTATGACTGTCTGCTGTGTAATTTGTCGCGCGATCGATTCCCACGCGGAACAATTTAAATCCACAAATTGACAATTGATACTCCTGGTCTGGGTGTGATGTGTTAGTAAAAATTTGTCCTATTTTTGCCGTAGTTGCGGATTCCCAAGCAGTTTACTGGATTACCGGGTCTCCGATTCGAAAAGCAGGAGTAGGGACGAGGTGGTTTTCAGCCAGTAGTAGTCTGACACTCCCTCTCGCCTCACCAAAGGCGGGAGAAGTCATTGGATGATTCTCGCCCCCCCCCCCCCTATAAAAAGCTGCCAAGTTTTACCTACATGGATAGGTAGACAAAATGTCTTTTAATTCTTCGAGGCTCTGTGGAATTCAAAACAAAAGGAATTAGAGAATACTAAGTCCCGATTTCATTACTAAGGTACTGAGGTATCATCTGAGGCTATATTTAGCTGACTTTAATCTGAGAATGGAGGCATAACGTTGTTATATTAATATCTAATCTAAAAACTGCATAATGAACAAATTTCTACTTTCAATTTAGCAATAAGCATGCCTAAATAGCTCTATTTACGTCTCATTCGCCAACATATCTACTAATCTATGCGTAAACCTAACAAGTTGCTAATGCATAGTTATCATCTGAAGTACCGCCATGCAACTTTGTCATTAAGTCATGTTGCAACCAATTGGAATGCATTCAGTAATCACTCTTACTGAACACCTTGGTCGATGGATTATCGTTGCTTTCTGATGTGAAGTACAGTGTAAAACTTTGAAAGGGTACCTTAGTAATAAAATTGTTAAAACACATCATAACCGCACGCATCAATCAAACACGCAGAGAAAATGGAACGTCAATTACTACGATTCTTACATCCTACCTCTTTCGCTTAATTAACAGTCAAAAGGATTACAATACTTACCTATTTTATTTAGATACGTAGGTAAGTATAAAAGGTAAGTATAGTAAGTCCCTTTTCTCTCGTCTAAGCATTATGTTAGTGTATTTCTATGGGAACTATTCAGTTGCAATTAATAAGCATCATCTCCAATTCCATAATACTAATTTTCTGCCTAATTACTTAAGTACCTACTAAAACACCTCTTGGTGTAGGATCACATGTCTTATTCATGTCAAATAGTCCTAAATAAACAGTTTAATATCTCCTCAGTCTCCTCTACAATGAGTGAATATACTTAGGTAGATACTTTATAGGAAATGAACTTGATGGCAAGCTAGGGTGCCAAGAAGTAGGTAGGTACCGAAGCATGGCGAGCTAACCTTAACCTATCGTATGTTGGAACTCTATGCGAGACACAACTTGTTTTCTATTGTGTCTTATACGTATACCCGCAGACCAGAGGTTAACTTTAAGACCTACCTACCTACGTTTTAACTTAGATCTTACCAGCTCATCGTAGTATAACAACAAGCACAGTTCTTGACAAAAATGTTGCTTGAATTATTGCGAGCATACTTATACGGATGTTGCTAAAACAGCAACTTCCTTTGATGACATCTTGGGAAGACTACATGGCGCCACTGCACATCGGCCTCTACAATGTTGCAAGAGGAAATATCTCCACGCACTGGAGGAATTACTACATTGTAACGTGTTAATTTGTTGTATCGTCACGCTATTTATACCCGAAGGGGTAGGCAGAGGTGTACATTACGTCACGTAATTCTGCTGTACAATGTTCACCCACTTTCACGGCGTGCCTATTGCCATAATATACTGAGAAATTTTCGAAAAACCGAAAAAAGGCCAGTAATATTTTGCTCAACCCGGGAACCTGCAGTCGCATATGCGACCACTCGATCAACGATGCAGTCAGATAGATATAATTGAGATAACTACGTTTACTTTAATGATTCAAATAACTACAATAGATTGGTACCTTTTTTACAAACAAGAAAAGTTTTCAAAAGACTTGCTTTTTGGGGAGAAAATACTATGGAGTCCAGGGCGACTAAAGGACTTTCTATTCAACTGTAACCAGGCAACAGTTTTCTCTGATTAACCTGATTTTTTAACTGGCATAAGCACATGACCGTGTGTCTTCATCTTGTTTATTAATGTAGGTGTTTATTCTGTTAACGTGCCTTAATAGTTATCACTATTAATATATATATATATACAAATAAACTGCGATTTCTAAGCTCAGCAACATTTCCAAGAATCCCTAATAGTCCCATAATCCAGCAGAAGACTTGCACCGGTCGTAGATGTTAATGATGACATTATTTTCTACTGTCCTTCACCTCAAAAAAGCCCCCGATTTTACCCAACAACAAATAAATGCGATCACTTTACATATCCACCTACTTATCTAAGAATTACTTATTCACCTCGCTTGATAATAAAACGTAACATACAAGAACACGACTCGGATACGGATGAACAATGAAAGTTACCTTTTTATGGGACCACGTAAGAAATGTATTGAGTTTACATAATTGTTTTACTTACGATAGATAGGCCCTATTGTCTCTTATTGAAAGGTTACGTTAATAGTTTTTATTTTGAGATTACAATTGTGATGACAAAGCGTTATAAATTATGCGTGTGATAAAATATAAACTTCTAAGTGATCGTACTTAATTGAAAATCAATGTTTAAGCTTTTTCTTTAAGGTTTCTCATTAATTGTTCTTTCATTCATTCATTCGTAAAGTCGTATTTAGGTATAGGTATAATGAAAGTCATTGATTTAATTTGTTTTTTATTGTAACAAAATCTTGTAGGTACTCGCATCTTTTGCCTTTTACAAATTACCGATGGCGAGGTTGAGAAAGTAAGTTTGTCCTTGCATTCGTATAAATGCATTGCTGGGCCATCACGTTGTATGTATCGGTTCCTTCTCGGTGAAACGTCGAACGTCTTATTCTTCAGACATGTATCTATCTGTAGTCACATAAAGTTCGTTAATTTTCTTTGGCAGAAGTTTTTATGAGCTGCTCAAAGAGAAACTAGGTACTTCTATCTATCCATCTTAACCTGCACCTATATACCTAATATGAGGGCGGCCAATGGAACTTTAATAAGTGCAATACTCAAATACTTTAACAAAAAATTTAGATACTAAATAATTTGTAAGAAAATTCTTTACTATGAACTTAACGTTTTATTTATTTACTCTAAATTAATTCCCATAACCACCAAACTTCTTCAAACCCCACATTAGTAAGTGGTTATGCTAATCCAAACCATCCAATATTATCTGACAAACTCACAAACCAACTCATAATCCGCTGCGCCACTTACAAACTACTTATCAATTAGCGGTTGCCAGCATTACAGCAACCGGGCTTAGATTATAGTTTACAGTCGTTACGTATTGTACTATGTGAATCGGGTTGCTCAATCATTACCTGTGACGAGATTTTGTTCGAACATAACTAGTGTAGGAAAGGTTGATTATGAGATGCGTGATCGACAGCTTTGACGGCTCGATGTGTAACATGTAGGTGTTATTTTTGACACGCTACTAAATACATAGTCATGGTATCTCTATACTTATACTAGCTGACCCGGGAAACGTTGTTTTGCCCTATGAATTATTTCTAGAAAATACATAGAAGCCGATTCTCAGACCTACTGGCGCATATAAAATTTGTTAAAAAACGGTAAAGCCCTTTCGGAGGAGTACGGTTACTAACATTGTAATATGGAATTTTTATCTGCATGCTTATCTAATATATAAAATTCTCGTGTCACAGTTTTCCTTGCCATACTCCTCCGACTTGATGAAATTTTTTGTGCTTATCTAGTATCTATGAGAATCGGCCAACATCTATTTTTTATCCCACTAAATGTTAGGAGTAGTACAACCCAATTTTTTTTAATTTTCCGCGGATGAAGTCGCGGGCAGAAGCTAGTACATCTTTATATATATAATTCTTCTGTAAGTGTGTATGTCACTGAACTTCTCTTAAACGAGTGGACCGATTTTGATGAATTTTTTTGTGTGTGTTCAAGGGGATCTGAGAATGGTTTAGATTCACAATTTTGTCCGCTGGACAATGTTTTTTTAATTAATTTTTAATTTATTAGTAGTTGTTGATTTTGGAATGTTTTACATTGGATCCGGCAGACGGCGCTACCATCGCAGTGCCAAATATAAATGACGTTAGATATTGTCATAACAATTGAATAATAATTTTCATCAAAATGGTCAAGAAGGTTTTAGCTTATTAAAAAAAGATTAAAATTTTCAAATTAAAGACGTGTAGACAGGACAACGTCTGTCGGGTCCGCTAGAACTTATATAAAAATCAATTGCTGTTCTTTAGTCTTGCTAAAATCCGAGAACGGTTAGACCGATTTAGCAAATTTTGGTCTTGAATCATTTGTAGAAAACCAGAAAAGGTGAAAAAAAATGTTTGAGGCGGTACGAAGTTTGCCGGGTCAGCTAGTCTTAAGTCTTAAGTAGAAATGCCTTGTTCAAACCAAAGCATTTTGTCGCACTCATTATTTAGAAAAAATCATCTTATACATACTTACATCTAATCAATTAGGTCGTGGTCTACTGATGATACGTCACGAATCACGGTCTACATTGAATATGTAACGCGCTCATAATGCGAGTTAGATTGCTCAGTAACTGTGCTGTGTAACTAACCACATACTTGTAGTGTAGAAACATATTATTATCTCATAGTCATATTGTATGTACCACCGTGGTATACCCTATGCGCCGTAACAAGGTGCGGCTGACAGATTCAGTAACGTTTCGTATCACTCTTGAAAGTTGCTGCGATTTAAAAATTATGCCTTAGTATTTTAACTGTATCACATTCGTATTATGTTAGATCATTCGGAAGTGTAGTTAATTAAATTAAATCCAACCGGAATGTTCTAGTCTTTAAATAAAATCTAATGAAATGAAAAATAAAGTAAAGAGTTATGCGTATAACGTAAAGCCATAGTCGTGTTTAGTGATGGGATGTACTGCTACGATGGATAGGCAGTCGATGTTTTTTTAGAATAAAAAACGTCGTTCAATTATCACTCTTAAAAAACCTTTAATTATGTGGGTAAATCTACTGTAGACGCGGCTCTCTCTGCCCGAACCACAGTGACTTTATCTGAGCACAAATATGTAGTAGACATTTCCGGCGCCTTTGATAATGCGTGGTGGTACTTAATCTGAAAGATCGTGGTTGCTTTAGTAACATATACAAACTAATATATACTTATATTCTTCACGGTTCTGTAAAACTGAAACCCTGAAACACCTCAGGGCTCGGTCATAAAATATTTATTTTGACAAGTATATACACGTAGTTACACTGCACAACTAAATAACACACACATTTAATAAAAAAATTAAAGATAATTAAATGTATGCTGCGAGTATCGATAGCGATAAAAAAAGATTTTTCTAATGTCCATCCCTAAAGAGAGACGTCAACGTCATACTGGCATCTGTCAGCCGCACCTTGTTACAGCGCATAAGGTATAGTAAATGAGATTTGAGTGATATGTTTGCAATTATTAGTCCTAAACAAAGTTATATCAAAAACTCCGAACCAAAATTCAAATGGCAAACCTAGATGTAAAATAACACTTTTAAACGTTAATATTTCAAATAGCTACATGAAGATGGTCATTTGATCTTGATTTGCTAATGAAAAAAAATCGAAAAATGCAAAATAAAACTTTAAAACCCACAAATAGGACACAAAACCGCTCGACTAACGAGGCAGAGTAAACAAAATATTTTCTAAGAAAATCATTAATAAATGGTGTTCTTCCGATGTTTCAAATCAATGAACAGAACTTATTGTTTTCCGATATTTACGTGATGTTCGTAATTAATGGCTCTATCGAACCACTGAACTGAAACTGTACGATTTATCGCCCTTTACTGAAATCGATAAGGCTTTCAATTAGCTGTAACAAGTTTTTTCTTCGTTTGCACATACACCAAACAAAACTGAGGAGTCTCTCTCTCTCTCTCTCTCTCTCTTTCTCTCTCTCTCTTTAGTTAGACGGCTGGTTAATTTGAGGGTGCTTTTCCACCAGAGATGTGTTATGCTACATTCCTGTGGACGGTTACGTTACGCGTATATACTTATACATTGTTTGGCTTCCAAAAATCATATTTATTGGTACCCATAGCTTAGGACTGGTGGAAACGGACTCTATAGCTGAGTCCATATGGAAAGATGCGTGTTGTGGATTTCTGTTATGGAAATAGCTAGGAATCTATCCATAACAAGTTCGGATGCACTCGAAGATGCGCATCTTCGTAACATATATGTATACATAGCACATCTCTGGTGGAAAAGCACCCTGACGCGCATATTGTCTTGATGGTATAAAAATGTACATATGTATGTTGTAATCAACAACTGTAATCAATAGTCTTACCTAACTCTTCTTATTTTAGTGTATTTTATGAATGAAATTTCTAATTAGTGTTTTATTGGAAAAACACATTTATGGTGATATGTGCAATATTTCAACTATATAAGGACAGACAAACACATAATTCAATAATTGAGAAATGGCATACATTGTTTCTTGATTCAGTAAGAATATTAATTAAAATTCTTAGCAACATTTACTCACAATTTATTTCTTTATTGCAAATATTTATTGTGAAAACGAGAGGCTTAATATTTCAGCAACCTTACTTATATGTAATTGAACATACGCATAGCTGTCGAAAGATTACAAATTTATTTTCGATCAACATAGTAAAGAAAGAGATAAGAAAAATATAATCCTGAAAACAAAATTACAGATATGGAATTACTATCAGTGCGACTACTCATAGTTTTAGGATAAAACTTAAATATTGTTAAGTTAATTTTAAATATAGTATGAAGATCACTCGTATGACTTAAATGACACTACAAGTAGGACGCGTCCACAAAAGCATATTACAACTACATAAATATTTCAACGAAAACTGAAAAGTAAAAAATGTTAATATTTGGCTTACCTACTGGGCCTACTTTTCTCATTTTTCTTATATCGTCAGCCAAGATGATAACAAATATGTGGTTTAAATTAAGTCATAAGAAGTTTCCCCATACGGTATAATGTGATAAGAAATAAGCAAATAATATTTAGTATTTGCTTAAACATATTATAATGACGTTACCTTACGCTCAGATTCTATCCAGCCTCCTAGTTCCGTAAAGGTTATCGAACCTACGATACGTCTATCTATCGCATACCCTATTACTTGGCTACTACACCAACCGTACCGTCAAATATATTACATAAGGCTTTATGTAATCCAAAATGAAATAATCAACATTAGTCCATTGCTCTATTATTAGAGCACATCGACCTTGATATGCCAATTATGTACAGTACATACATAGGCATGAGTATTTCAGTTAATTTTAAATCCATACAAAGGCAACAAATCTAATTTCTTAGTTATTTCAACCTAAACTCAATATTGTTAAAAATATTTTTATTCAGTTAGATACCTGTATGAGGTATTTTACCTATTTCTTTACATAATAATATAGATACATTTATTCATGATCACAATCAAGGCCATTTATTTCATTAAGCAGTTTTACAACACGCAATTATCAGTTCCTACCCAATTGAACCAAAATTTCGTGCTCATTTCACACAAAACAAAAGACATCAACGCGCGCAAAAATTTCACATCTGCTACATTTCGTTAAATCACATGCAAATGGGAGTAACAAATGCATTTAATTTAAATTAATGACTAATAAAACCTGTTGTATGTTCGTGTGATGCAAGATTCAAGACGTGTAGCATCTCTTAGTTCAAGATCAGCCATTCATCATCTCGGTCATCAATCTTTATAGGCATTACAGGATACTTTGAATAGCTATTCATCAAGTTTAGTTTTTGTTTAATAATTTATAACTTGAATTAACGTTTGATCTTGTTTTTGCACACTATATTCTATATACTAATACTTTCGTAAGATCAATAAGTGTGGTAATTCAATTAATAAAATTAATTGTGTTAGCTTTCAGTTTTGTTGTTTAGAAATGTAATTACAGTCGAGTTTATTAAGTTTTATTGTAGCTAATAATTTTATCTACAGTAATAAAAATAATAATGTTCTAATTACATCATCAGGCAGTTTCCGTTCACTGTTAAACATAGGCCTCTTCTATAGCTTGCCACTGAGCTCACATATTTATTTATTTATTTAATCTTCTTCACACAAATACAAGAGAATGATGGACTTAGTACCATAATCATACATCTACAGGTTTTACTGATTGCCTTTGATATCATCACACCATCTATCTAAAGGGCTTCCTACACTACATTTACCTAAATTACATAAATAAATATAACTCATAAAAAATCATACCTTCCAAAATCTTACATTTGCAACCGAAACACTTAAACCGTAAAACGTTACAGAAATATGTTCCGTTCGTAATTATTTAAATAGGAATAAAAAAAAATGAAAGTCACGCAATAAACGTTTGTATTTTGGGACACACGGAAACGGTCCGAATCACTTGAGGGCTTATTACACTTTTTATTTTACGTTCACGTTACGCATTCGGCGCTCTGATTGGCCTGCACCAATAAACCAACCAATAAGAGCACCCGCGCCGAACGCGGTAACGTTTCGATTCCCTCAAACATAACGTAAACTCCTACTAAGCCCCTGCTACGTCATAAGAACTTTAGGATTCCATTAAATTCTACGTAACTTAACAGATAAAGAGTAATCGTAATAATGTATTTTATTGTTGCCATTATTGAATTACAAAACAATGGTATATGGTATTGGAATTGAGTAATAAGAATGCGTAAGTAATAAGGCAGTTGATCTATATTTATTTATTTCAACAAGGAGACCCTCTTGGACCTGCCATTTTTAGTTTAGCCATAAATCCTATTATTCGGGAACTAAATTCCAAATTTAACGTATGGTATTTAGATGACGGAACTATAGGAGGTGACGTCAACACTGTTTTAAAAGATTTTACCATATTAAAAGAAAGACTAAATTCCATTGGCCTTGACCTAAATTTATCTAAATGTGAAATTTACATACCTAACTCTACTGACCGACAAACGATTTTATCAAAATTTCAGGAAATAGCTCCCAATATCAAAATTAAGGATAAAAATTCACTTCACCTCCTAGGTTCCCCAATATTCGATGAATGTTTTCCTTCATTCATCGAAGACAAAATAGAAAATTTCAATAATATTTCGGATAGACTACACAAAATCAACTCACATTCGGCTTTCACTCTGATTCGGTATTGTTGTTTTGGACCAAAATTTACTTATATTCTCCGCGCATCTCATATATGGAAAAATTCACATATTTTGGAAAATGTAGACAAAATTATCAGACACACATTATCATCCATACTTAATGTGGCTTTGGATGACCGTGCTTGGCAACAAGCTACCCTTCCCATTCGCATGGGTGGGCTCGGCGTCCGCAAAATTTCAAGTATTAGCTTACCAGCATTTCTCTCATCGGTCCACAGTACCTCTGAATTAGTCAGGAAAATTCTTTCTCCATCACTGGCTAGTTTTGAGGTGCCGTGTTTGACTGGTGCAGTGGAAGCTTGGAAAATGGCCTGTCCACTTACTGATTTACCTGTTCACCCTTCTTCTCAGAGACAATGGGACGTGCCGCTGTGCAGTATTATTTGTGAGTCATTAATCAACTCTTCTTCTAATGCTGCAGAGCGAGCTCGCTTATTGGCTGTGGGAGAGTGGGAATCAGGTTTGTGGCTTCAGGCGCTCCCGTCACCCTACATAGGAACTATGTTGGATGACATTACGTTCCGGCTAGCTGTGTGCTTACGGTTGGGTGCTCCCTGTGTCTCTCCGCATTGTTGTCACTGTGGAGAAAGAGTCGATGGCTCGGGACACCATGGTCTTTCATGTCGTAGAAGTGCAGGCCGCATAAGTCGTCATGCCAGCATCAACGACATTATTCGTCGTGCTCTCGCCTCAGCCGGCGTACCAGCCGTATTAGAACCTAATGGTTTGGTACGTGATGATGGCAAGAGACCAGATGGTATGTCGTTGCTGCCTTGGAAGATGGGTAGGCCTTTGGTGTGGGACGCTACGTGTGTAGACACCCTTGCGCCATCTCACCTTCTAAGTACTGCTGTATGCGCTGGTGCGGCTGCTTCCGCGGCAGAGGACCTCAAGCGGCGCAAATATTCTAACTTAGTTGGCAATTATTGTTTTGAGCCGTTTGGGGTCGAAACACTTGGGCCATGGGGTCCTGGTGCACATTCTCTATATAAAGAAATTGCACATAAGCTATTCGACTCTACGCGTGACCAGAAGGCTGGCTATTTCTTCGGTCAAAAGATAAGCATTGCCATACAACGTGGCAATGCGGCCAGTCTTCTGGGAACGTTCCCCAATGACAGCGATGCGGACGAGTACTTCGACGCCTAACCACACCTAACCACGCCTATTGCCTTTATTTTAGTTTTAAGTTAGTTTTTATTCCTTACTTTTTTGGTATTTTTAAGTTGTAAATAATGTGTTAGTTTAGATTAATAAATATTTAAGTTATTCAGTAGATGTCTTATACAATGATGATAAAGTATGTGTAATAAGGTGTATGCTAAAAATTCCACTGTCCACAATAGACTTTATGACATAGTAATAAGGAGCAGAAAGTGTTATTGTTATTTCAGCTATAAGACAATCTACGATGAATAATAGCCCTTGATAAGTTCCAGATCACTTGCAAACAAACTACACATTATAAGGAAGTTATAATCTATGAGTACACTTTGAGTCTCGAAATTTGAGATCATTAATATCATCCAATCGCAAAATCAAATAATTACTACTGGGTTTTATTTGGATTTTCGATTTTTTTTTTTAGTAGTAGCACGGAGTCTGCAATTGTACCCAGTATATGGCAATAGACTCACCCCCTATTACATAGGACTTATGACACAAATGGTGAAAAGTGTACATTAGCGGTATTACATGCCGTAATGTACACCTCTGCCTAGCCCTACGGGGATAACAGGCATGACGTTGCGTTATAATCAACACTTTGAATCTCAAAATATGAGATCATTAATATTAACCCTACACAATAAGAAAAATATTACTTCTAAAATTCATTACCACCATAATAAAACAAACTAAAAAAAAAAAAAACAACAAAAGATGCATTGTTTTCAATGCGTAACGTTTCGAAAGAGGTTTTGAAACGAAATCTGTATCAAACGCAGTGTTTACGAAACTCCGAGACGATTAAACAGCGGTTTTGATCCGACTCTTACTTACGTGCAGCAATCAACTAATTGTTACTCGCATTTTAAACAGAGACCAAAATCCTGTTTTACTTGATTTTCGCTCGTTCGTGAAAATGTTACAAAATTGATGTTTGCACTTACTTATAATTACACTTTTTTTTTTAATTATTACCACTTCAGTGTGCCCTGTAGACAATTATATCTACAGTCTATGACAATCCATTGCTGGACATTGACACACAGAAGATCAATGTATCAGATCCATGAAACTGAGCAACATCTTCGCATTAGGCACATTATTGTGTTGACTTAAAAACACTTTGCTTCTAAAAACTTTATCATTTTTATTACCAAATGGTGTAAGCAAAACTTAAGTTAAAAGAACTACTTAGCTTTAGTTCATAGCATGAATTATTATAATTTCTTTTCCGCGCAAGGATGACACGCAAAATCGTGAAGCGTTCCACATTTTTGAGCTTTTCTCTATGATTTTTTAGTTAATCTAGGATGTCTCACGATACTTATTTACAAAAATAATTTCTTTTATTTCTTTAAACAACAAATCGATTTCTGTTATAAGCAACTACCTATATTATCTACTCATTTAATCACATAAGTAATACTTGTATAAGTCAATCATAAAATATAAAGTTAATCATATATTTGATTGTTCGATTGTAAAATCAGCTTTCGTATAGTACATAACGCTAGCTTTTGATTACGGTTTCGTTCCGGTTTAGAGAAATCGGAAACGTCGTACATTACATATTACAAGTGTACATATACATATATCTATGTAATTTCTGCTCTATGTCCCTTGCTCGTTTTTAATATTAGCTCGAAATAGACTCAGCCTTAACGTTTCTTTTTTTTTTAAACATTGTACTACACTAGGATTTTCGCCTGTGTCGTGGGTGCGTTTACAAACATACAAGTTCACATACCATGACACCCAGACCCGAAACAACAATTTGTGAATCACACAAAGAGTTGGTCCGTGCGGCAATCGAACCCGCTACACGTTACTTCGCAGCCGAAACTCAGCCTGCACGCCAAACGTGCAGTCGGCTCCAAGTTTAATTTATACATGACTTTTTATCACGTGTTTTTTTTTCTAGATTAGATAAAACCTATTACTTTGTTTTAACTAGATTCCAAGTTTTGATCACAAAATAAATTATTAATATGTGAGATACAAACAACAATTGTGTTGTGACAACAAAAAATTGATGTTACTTAAACATCAAATTTTATTATCTAAGCTAATAGCGAAACTTACTAAATCAAATGATCGATTCGTATTACAACGTCCTCTCAAACATGCTTGAACTCAAAAGCTAAAGATTACATTGCTCTTGAAGCAAAAAAACTTAAAAATCGGATCGTCCTTGCTCCTCATACGATTCTTATGTATCTCTGTAATGGACCAACGTAATTATATTTCGTACTTATACTGCTTACGAATTTTTATTTCAGAAAGTGAAGGTTAATTAGTTTTTTTGGATCTCATTTTGAGTTTAAAACAAATATTAGTATTTTAACATTGAATAATATTGGTTATTTTATGTTTGAAAATGTTCCATGATCTTAAACTTACCATACCATACTTTAACTTACCCTTAAATTCCTGACCCACAAAATGCCGGTAATACACTTGTAACGCCTCTGTTGTTTCGGGTATCCACGAGCGGCGGTGATTGCTTACCATCAAGTGATCCGTCTACTCCTTACGTTATAAAAAAACGATTTACGAATCTTCATCATACTGTTCCAAGCTAGATGTTAAACAATCAAATTATTTAACTATAATACACAATCAATTACACTCAAAATAACATTTAACGAACATTATTTTCTCATTAAAGTTCTTTCTTCTTAATTTCAAACAAAATATAAATGGTTATAATTCTCTAAACAGATGCAAGGAAGTTATATCATCTTGCACAATAATAAATGAACATTATGAACGTATTAAGCTACCGACTTAGAAGTTCATAAATAAAAAAATAATTTATTCGACGGCTTATAAATTGTCAATTAGAATAATTGAAATTTATATACGATACCACTAATTATATTGCCACTTACTTATATTAGACAAGTTACTTACATAAAATCTTAATTGAATCGTAAATTGTAAAGTGCGAACATTGGAACCTATGTAAAAAATGAGATTACAAACTGTATGTACATTTGTATTTGTATTTGTCATGGGGTGGCGCGGCGGTGATTGTTGTGTTTACTTTACTTATCTTGTTTTTATTTTTCTTTTATAATATGTTTCTGTATATTACTAACACTAGTCTATAAGAAAATTGTTACTAACTAAATGGACACGATGGTCTGAATTAAATAAATGATTATGATTATGATTATGATTATGATTTCATTCACTTTAGCAATAACACAATCTCGCGTGTGTTAAACTACGAGAAATGTGAATTACTATGAAAAGCTATTAACAATCAATTTGCAAATTTATTGATACACAATATGCTAAAGACTTGCATAAAATATGCAAATGTGGAACATTCATCGCTACACAACATAACAATTACGAGAGCACAAGAGATGTTACGTGATAATTATGGTAAAATGTTGATTTTGTCGCTATCGAAGGCTTTTTCTATAGATCTCCCAACAAATTTCTATCTATTGTTCTAATTGAGACGCCGATAGACTGACAATGCGGCACACGGCGCACACGTAACTGCAGCCCGAGCACTCGCACACACCGGCCGCTAAGTGAAAACGAGTATAAATACGATGCAAATTACAAGTGCTGGCATTACCCACCACCCTCTCGTGGAGTAAGGTGTTCCACTGTAATCCACTGCCGACATGTACTACCACGTGCGTAACTGTGTACTTGTGATACTTAGTGCTCTCGCTGAAATCGTCCACCCAGTGCAGCCGTCGCACCCGACGCACCCAGTGCGCCACTCGACAGTACCGTGATCGTGCTAATTGGACTGTGCTCGAAATGTTAAATAGCCCATTGTACCGAATTAGTTCAGTAACCAGGAATATTAACTGGTTGATCGAACGCACTGATCAGTGAACGAATTCAGTGAAGCATCTATAAGAGTAATTCTTCCTGGTAACACGTCGTTTGGTTTCATAGGAAGTCTTTCACGTTACATAAATCAGATAGGCTCTATTCCTCGAGTTAGTGCCCGCAGCGAAACTGGTTAGCGACAGCCAGCTCGATGTTTTATTGTCGATTCTTCGTTTATTAATTGACAGCCGACGTCCATTCTTACAGCGAGACATGTTGTTGTATAGGCTTATGTAATTACCGAGACACAATTAGTTCAAATCTATTTGGGTGAAGTTAGTAATATGATAAAACATCAATTAAAATGTTTTTATTTTATGCGCAGATTTTCCTGGGATTCTTGGCCGTGGTGGCCGCCTACCCTGGCATCATCCATGAGGAGGCCCCACAACTAGAAGCCAAATACGACCACCATGCCCTCATCGGCGAAACGGGACACCATCACCAAATTGAGCACGAACATGCCAAGTCACACCAGTCGATCAAATTCGAGCACTTCCACCCAGTCCCCGTGTACGTGAAGAAAGAGCACAGCCATCTGCTGAAGCACCCGCTCGAGAAGGGCAAGTCTGAGCAAAACCTGAAGCTGATCCACCCTGAGACTGAGCACAAACATGGCGGTGGTCTGGTCCTCGAGGACGACAGGCACAACACCGACCACGCTGCCGCTCTCGAGCATCATGGCTTCGAGCACGGAGGTTTCGAGCATCTGTCCGGTGGCTTCGAAGGTGGTCATGGAGGTTTTGAAGGTGGCCATGCAGGATTCGAAAGCTACGGTGGCGGTGAGGGCTTGAAAGCTTACGCAGAGCTTGCCCAACCTGAAGCCGGTGAAGGACACTACTTCGCGGAGGCGGCGCACACACTCTCCGACTCCGGGGAGGGCTACAAATACGAGAGCTATTAACTGCATTTACCAGAGACTACCACGGGCATGTCGCGTGGAGTTCACTCCACCGTCTAAAGTAAATTTAGGTCTATCTCTTGCCTGTTGATATTAGTACACATAAGGTTAGATCGTAGCTTGAGACTAATATGTATTCAGCTTACGTTATGCAGTTGAAATGTGTCTTGTAAATCCAAAATGTACCTGATCTAGAATTAATTCTAAAATCGTATTTAGGAAGTTTGTATGTAGGTCTTGAATTTGTCGTTGTAGATTCTAGGCATTGCGCGGCAATTAAATTATGAGAAGTTAGGAACAGTTTAGATAGGGCGTTAGAAAGTACCGCGCGATGTGTTTCTGAGTTGATCGACTGCTTGTTCGTGTGATTGTTTTCTATGTAATTGTTCTCTCGCTTGATTCTCGTATTAGTGATTATTGTGACTAGGCGATCGTTGATTGAGTCCCAGAGAAATTGTGATATTAATAAAATGTTTGTTTTATATAAACATTGGTGTTTGAATTTGAACTGGCGATGTTTCCACATAACTCGTGATACAGGCAGTATTCTTCTGCTCCACTAGACCATGTACTGATATCGGCAGCTACAGCTGTTAATTGCTTGTTACTGGCGGTTCATGTAATTGTTACCGATTGATTATGCAGGGTTGAGCTTCGTAATTCACAAAAAGGATCATACCTAGTAGTTACACAAGAGTGATTTAACTAAGTTACAACACTCGCTAACTAATAAGAACTTTAAACAGTATTTTGTACAGACCGACAAGGCATACCAAACCAATCAATTTAACAAAGGGAACAATGAAAGAAAAAGCTTATTAGCACTACCATATTGAATCACTTAATTAATTTACATAACAAATAGAATAACATAATTTAAACAACTCCAAATAAAACAGGACCTAATCACAAAGTTCCAACCAATATATACAGTCTTGCTAAGGCACATAACTAGAAGAAATTGTGAAAGGCAAATGACGGTAGTAAGCTCCTATTTCATTGAAATTGCCGTCCCGTAGTTTCTGAGTCACGATATCGAGTATATATTCCATGTAGACAAGGAAATAATGCTAAACGATAACTATTACTTATCTAGGTAGACCCGATGTAATATGCGTGAGAGTAATATTGAGGCACGGTTTTAAGATATTTTATTATTGTTGTTATATTTATAGTTTTATTATTGTTATTTATTATTTTATGTACACACAATACACATATAAATCAAAGGACAACAGATAATATACATATGTATATGATTGAAATACATATTTGGAATTTCTTCCTATAGACCTGTGGCAGGAGAAGTAATTATAACTTACAACACAGTGTGTAATAAAATTCAGAAAATTCTATTGTTATGGTATTAGGTATGTATAAAATTGCTCCACTATTGTTCTGAAGTCTGTTGTTATAATTGATTTATTAATGAGTTATTTTAAAAAGTATTCCTCCATTCAATGGAATAATGATACTTATGCATTTTTTGAAAACTTGTAGACATTTCAAAACATCTTAAAGAAATATTCTAGGTATAATAAAATGCCGAAGTCCATTAATATAACAGGTATTTTTTAACACAATTCAAATTATCCATTAGTTACACAAACCGAATCTTACTGCCGTATTCAGATACATTCAATGATACTACTTAAACTATTCCTTAGTAACGATTTTGTTCCGAAAACAATAGTTAAGGACTGGGTTAAGTAACCATTAAATTACTCTAAGTACGACGCTGAAAAAAGTATTACAAAACAGGCCCTTAATTTTACAATTCATTATTTACTTAATACTTTGTTCTAACAACTCTTTACTTACTTAATATTACATTCCAATTACATACGCTCTACTTGTGAGTGTCAACAATAAAATTGTTGTGACGTAATGCCACTAGTATATTTTTTTGTGCGTTTTGTTAAAATCATACCACAGCTGTGGCCTACTCTTTTATTGCACGTTTAACGTTACTTATCTATTTTGCCTTTCTTGTGTGGTATGCTTCGAAATATAGTAAATAATGTGAGTGAAAAGATTTTTTTAAATAAAATGGTTGCTCGGGCAAAGCGGCCAACTGACCGCTTTGCCCTTACTTTCATATTATCGCTGCATAGATATAATTCTTATTTATTTTAGTTTAGATGGTCAATAACTACAAGAGAAAAACAGCGCAGGCTTCTTGGGACGAAGCTGCGATGGCCCGAGCCATTAAAGAAGACACAGAAAAGCGTAAGTCAGTTAAATCTGTGTCAATAAAATACGGTATCCCTCGCACAACGCTGAGAAGGCACCTAAAAACTGGATCTGCCATAAAAAAAATTTGGCAGATTTACCACAGTGTTTACACCACAACAGGAAAAAGACCTCTTAGAGTACTTGTTTCATATGGACAACCTCTTTTTTAGCCTCACCAAGGAAGATTTTTTGCAGCTTGTGTTTCAATATGCTGAATCAAACCATATTCCACATCCTTTTAAAAATGAAACGGCTGGACACGATTTTTATAAAGGCTTCATCATGCGCCATCCTAATTTGACCTTGCGACAACCAGAACCCACATCCATAGCCAGAGCTCGAGGCTTCAACAAATCCCAAGTATATCGATTTTTTCACCTCCTTGAAGCTGAAATTCAGAAACTAAAAGAAAAGAAAATTCAGAAACAGCGATTTTTTTAGTGAATTCCAGCCTTGCACATGCTGAACTAATCACGGCCAAAAAACAATTCATAGCTTGAACAGTCTTGGGATGCCACCCCCTTGTAATCACGCCAGTACTATAGTTACAATATTTTGTACTCTTGTTTTTTTGTGTGAGAATAAATCTCTTTCTTTCTTTCTATATGAAACTTCAAAACGATAACGAACGAACTAATATCAAAACTTTATGTAATAGATAAAGCATTCTTCATCACTCAAAGAAAAATCGATAACAAACCACAAAACTTATTAAAATTTGTCCATAAAACCTCATTCTTAACGAACGATGAATAAATTACTCATAAACCGAACGATAAAACACTTATGTGGGGCGATGTTACAACTCCTACTTATGTAACACCAGCGAATACAAATCTTGTGATTTTAAAACGCGACATCTCAGCTTCCTCGTTCTACGATTTCGTATTCAAGCTGTAGGTGGCACCACTTTCTACGCGATGATATACACAAACATAATTCCAAATGTATTTTGCAATTCTACTTGGAAAGGTCGCGATCGATTTAAATGCGAAAAAATGATATAAGATTTCCGTGTTACAAAAGTTGTTTTGCAAATTTTTGCCTCAGTATCCGGTTGATTCAAATTCATTTTTATGTAAGTTATTACCTATAAAATATTATGGTTATATACCTATATTAATTAATATTTTAGGTAAATAAAATCTGCGTTTAAATAACAGATTAGTGATTTTTCTTAGAATAAAACTCGCTTCTAGAATGTGCATTGAATTTTGCAAATATGCAAAATTCGGATAAATAAAAAATATCATAACTAAACTTATTATGAAAGAAATATTAATACATGACATTTGTTTTAAAATAAAAGAAGTTCGTCACATGAATAAACCTGTTAGTCTAGGTAATATAAATGTAAAACACACTCATTTCAAACAATATACTATAATAACATTAAACAAAAAATATCACGTCATTTAGGCACAGATTCACTTTCAAATTAAATGTATAGGCATTACTAAGTAAATAAATATTATCCCTTAGCGCCTTGTACATTTTGTCGTGCAACTCACAGCGAACAAGAATAATGAAATCATGTCTCAGGCGTAAGCCACTGAAACCAGCAATAAATTCTTTACTAAACTTGTCCAATCACATTTTATTTAACTATAATAAATACAAATAACAACTTTCATATTATTATCTTAAATACATTATATCACTTAATCAATGGCATCAATATTGCACTGGGTATTCTAAATACTATTCTTCGTAAAATAAATTATGTTTCAAAGACCATTTGTGTTTGAAACGACTAATTCTAATGTTCCCAAATGTGACGGATGACGTAAGAAACTGGTTCCTGTACATTAACTGGGATCCTGGTGGGAATCAGATACCTCTCGGTTCTAGGAACTTCTTTGTAAGTTGGCTGTGGTCTCTCCAGTTTAAGATAGTTTTTACCTCCTTGGTAATGAGGACCACGCTTGTTGTCCACGGGTTTCGGGGCTTTAAACAGTTTCATGAAATCCGGAGGCGAGGCGTAAGGAGCAGGAATTTTTACTTCTTGAGGCTGAGGAATACGTATCACCGTTGGATACTCAGTACTGCTCGCCAATTCCAAAGGCAGTATTCCAGATTGTCCTGAATTAGAAACCCTAGAAGCTTCAAGCTTTGCCAAAGCATTCTGCTGGCCCAAGTTTCTGTTCAAGTTATCCACAGCTACGGTATAAGCCTGATGGTTATAATTATGAGAATCCTTCATTTCTTGTAATTTGCTGCGAATCTTAAACTCACCGTTCAATAGTTCTTGCTTTTGATGCGTAATTGTTTCGGTTATAGAATGGTGTTTGTAAAGTGGTGCCAAAAGTACTGCCAGTTTATCTTGGTGCACGACTGGAGTTGGGGCAGTTGGTAGTGGTTTCGGCGTAAGTTTTGGCTTCTCCTGTTGCACCTCCGGTGGTGTTCGAAGGCCCTCAAGAGAGCTAAGAGTTTTCTTGAAATCAATAGCATACTGAGATTCTAAATATGATTGAGGTGTAGGTGTAGGCGTAGGTTTTGGTGTAATTTCCAAAAAACTCTGAGTCTGAGGAGGGACTGTGGTTTGCTTGTCCAGTTTGATACGAATTTTGACCGGCCTATAGAGTTCTTGTCTGCTATAGTTATTTCTTTGGGTCGTATGCACAGGCGTATATAAAATTTGTTGTTGTTCAACTTGTACCGCAGTATTTGCAATTGGTTGAATCCGCTCAGGTTGTTGAGGGGAGGTTTTTACCTGCGTCTCAGTAGTAACTCCTACATGCGTTGTTATTTCAGCCGGATCATTAATCTCTGGGTTTATTTGTAACTGAGTACTTGCAACAGTATTAGTAGTTGGTAGAGTTATGCCAGTTGTTTGCATATTAAATTCTGTTTGAACTCCAAATGTATATCCAGGAAGGGGTAAAGTGTCGAAGGGAACCATTTGTAAATTTTCACTTTCATAAGTTGGTAGGAAACGAACGTACTGTTGTTCTTCATTATTTTGGTTATTAGGTTTCTGTCGATTAGCTTTTTTAGGAGTATATGGAGTTGAATATTCTTTGTCTTTGTATTGTTGTCTTGCTTTCGTATATTTATACTTTGGTGTTGTAGTCGTTGTTGTAGGTGTCTCAGTAGTAGTTTCCGTGGTTGTAGCTAGCATAGGGTGATGAGACAAATCGTCATTGATTTCTTGAATGTTTAAAAGTTTGTAATAATCTTCTAATATGTCTGGGTTCTGTTTGATGTCATCGCTTGAATTCATCCAAACTTGATGAGGCATTTGGTTTTCATATTCAATGCTTTGTCGGAACCGTTCTTGCAGTTCAGCAAAATCAGATTCGTATTCTGGGTAAGGTTGTACTACAGCCCCAGCTGCTTGAAGCACGTCCACTTGATCGGGTGTTAGGAATAGTACAATTTCTTTCATTCCCCTCTGTGCAGGGTGTTGGGTTGACGTGACTGGTGCTGGTGATGAAGACTGTGGAGTTTCATAGAACGATTGTGCAACATTGTCGTTCAGTCCAGCTCTCACCGATGCCAAGAACATCGGTATTAGGAGACACCATTTCTGAAAATGAGAAAGAATAATCTTAGTTAAATAATTTATCAATAAGTCCACATCATCAAGTCATGTGTGCTTTACTAACCTGTGCCCCCATGGCTACAGCTGTATGGTGACCGGCCTCTGCCCCGCTCAAGCGCAGTTAGTCGTTTGCTCTTAAATGAAGAAGAACAACATTTTATATAACTATATTACACATACGAATATTCAATAGATTCATATCTGTGTCGGTTGGAGGCTTCCGTATTGATTACGCTTGTAAAATCGAACTTCGCTTCATACAGACCCAATATTGTCGCAATCTTGTTAATATTGGGTGAAAGCCGTAGTCATTAAAGAAGTATTAATGAGCAACAGTATTGATTCCTTTATTTGGATGTAATAATGGCAATTACTGTTATTGCTAATGAAAATTAAACCTTATTGTATGTCATGACGACACAAATTGCCTTAACGAATCAACACTGTTGTTGTAAATAAATAAACTAAGATTTATGTACGTACCTATTTATATCTCCGTATTACATTACACGTTAGTTTAAAATAATTGCTTTTAAGATTACATTTATTATCTTCGAACACTACCTTCGTACACAACTACATAATATTTAAGACCATATTGTGCAATGTTTATGTTTCTTTTTCCAATGTACCACTGACTGTATCTCACTGCAGCTTACCTAACCTAATGAGCCATAATAATTTTCGGTTCCTCTCTTTTATATAAACTTTTGCGGCGCCCCCCGAAAGGCGACCAATCATATCTTACTGCGATTTTTTAATTAGGAGACTATCAAAAATTTGTGATTTATTCAAAACTATGATGTAATCCTTCCGAATTTTAATTCAATTTCTATCTCTCTGACTACATTTGCACTAAAAGCATCCATTTATTTTAATTGTATGTGATTTAATCTTTTGAACCAACCTGTCGCATTAAAACCTAAATATTAACTGCCCGACAAGATACCGCTTGGTTATTTATAAATGCAAGACCGACAATGACTTGACGAATCATTTTATCATTGAAGGTTGCTTAAGCGTGATGGCATAATCATGATGAGTAGTAGGGGATAAAGGCAATTGATTCTTAAATACTTTTCAACAGATCCTGGTAATAACTTAGTATTAACTTATAGTAGGCATTTGGGGAAACGGGAATCGTATTCTTAACGTCCAAACACAAAGGTGACTTACTAACTAAAATAGGTCACTGTGAGTCATTGGATGTAGGTTACTCAACCGGCCAATCTGGAAGTGTATTAGACGAGGCGAGATTGAGTGTCAGACTATTACTGACTAAAAACCACACCATTCATACTCCTGCTTTTCGAGCCGGAAGCCCGGTAAACTTGCTAGGTAGGTCGCAGCTTCAAATCAAAGTGTTTTAGGCAGATTCCTATGTTCAGCTGTGGACGTCATGCGTCTGATATGGCACGTATTGGGTTATAGACGGTAACTATTGAACTAATGATAATAATGTCGCGCGTCATTTTTAATCCCCGAAGGTTTAAACCACAGAAACACAGACATAATAATAGGACGCCACTTTTCACCAGTTATTTTATAAATCCTAGGTAATGGGAGGTCGAACTTTAACCATGTACTAAAAATCTAGATTTTAGATGTTTTCTAATACCTACCAATTATGTCATGCATTAAAAACGGAACCATATTTTTTTATTTCCTGATTTCAAATTTTTTACATATTTGTAACCGACTTCTCAAAAAGGTCATCTGAGGTTGTCAATTCGTACATATGTATGTTAGGTTTACTAATTCCTTTTTATAGTAAGTGCATTTTTATAGCAAGTGTGACTGCCAGACAAAGGGTCTCGGGTTTGATTCTCGGGTCAGGCAAAGTATTACTTATAATACGAATGGAGAAAAGTGGGTGTACATTGTATAGCGGCATTATGTGTCGTAATGTGCGCCTCTGCCTACCCCTTCGGGGATAAAAGGCGTAAAGTTGCGTGTATTGTATTTGTAGTTGAATATAACGATAGAAGATACGATAAGGACTGCATAGCATGGGTATTACAATTAAAAAGTTCGATTGAGACGCTCATATTATGAGTTTATTTTTCATTTTATTTCAACTAAACACTAAACAATAGATAGTCTGTAAGTCCTCCATGTACTGAATAAATAAATAGTTAATATTATGAACAATAATAAGGTCTCAAAAATAGTAAGTATTTAAAGTTTCGTTATATATTCATATCAAGCGCCTGATCATAAATTGACAGTAACGTTTTGTTTCATCGCTATTGCGTTACACATTTAGTTACTTCGAGTAACATAAAAATTAGGTATATACTTTCTTATTAAGGATGTATTTATAAGAAAGTGCTTATGACAATATGTATTAGCATCTTTTTATCATAATTATTAATCAAACATGACTTGTTATGATTAAATGTTTTAAATTTTACGTTCACTGTCTTATTTTTTTATGGTGGCAAATGCTTATCATGCGTATACGCCAGTACTTATCATGAGGCGCTAGTTTTAATGGCAAGATGACAAGTAACTTACTCACTGTGAAACAGTGAACTCACTGTTTAAACGATATATGTTTTTGGTAAGTGTAATAAATAGGTACGTACAGATTTAAGTTACGATTGAAAAGAAAATAAAAGTCATCACAACAAACATGGTATTTTTTAAACGTTGCCCCACACTAGAATATATTCTTGTATGGTAATAGGTTCACCTACTATTACACGGGACTTTTAACACAAATAGTGAAAAATTACTGTACAATGTACAGTGGTATTACATGCCGTAATGTGCACCTCTGCCTACCCGTTCGGGTATTAAAGGCGTGACGTTATCGTTCTACTTAGCTGTCACCACACAAATTATCGTATGCTATACTAGTTAATGTTACACTTCTTGGCAGGATTTCTCTAGACATATTTGTATGATCGGAAGTAGCATCCGACTATAACATTTCATTGGTCCAATAATCAACAAAACAAACTGTTACATAAACCATACAGGTTTTAATATGACTCATACATCGCAAGTGTGAAACCAACTATCTTCACCACACCCCTTTTTAATCGTAGCACAGATACCGTACATAGTCCGTGTTAATACGTGACTCCATGATTATAATCCGGTTTTTGTTCTAATACCATAATAATATTATGTACAAATAATTAACGCGGTTGTAATCAACGCCCACTTCTCATCACCTTATTTATGTTATTAGTTAATCAAATCATGTTAGTCTTTATTTTGTTTTGATTGATGTTGTCTATAAGATAGTTTAATTATCACCTTTACTTGTTTTACCATGCCATACGATAATGTTACAACTTTATGTCATGGTTTGTTTGTTTCCTCAGCAGTCAAGATACTATTTTGTTTCGTTTTTTTAATTAAAACTAGCTGACCAGGCAAACTTCGTATCGCCTCAAACATTTTAAACCTTCCCTGGACTTCTACAAATCATTCAAGACCAAAATCAGTCAATTCGGTCTAGATTTTCTCGAGTTTTAGCGAGACTAACGAACAGCAATTGATTTTTATAATAGAGATAGATTAACCCTTAATTAAATCATTACTTCATGTTTGCAGGAGTTTCGGTCAGCTTATAAGCTTAAATTGAAAACACTGCTCTCCGTCTCTATGATAAACGAAACCCCTTATTGACTTTTAAGACACACATAGGAAGATTAATAAGATTAAATCTAGTCTACTCTATCATTGCAACACGCTACATTTACCTCTCATACATTCCAATTCTGATAGGCCATAAATTGTTAGTTAATATCGGAATATCGGAAATAAGAATCGGTATGTAGGCTGCGATTACATCGGAACTCGATATTTCCACATTCGCCGTCAGATTAGCATAATAAAATAATTGATCGTTGAATATTATCTAATTTAATTTCACTCTCACTTTTCTTTACTAGATTTTTGTGACAAAATTACATAATTTTATGGTGAGTTTATATAAATGATGATCGAGTGAACTTTTCATAGCTTTAAATAAATTTTCTAATATAGCTCTGACTGTTCGTTACAAATGGTATTCAAGCATACGGGTATGCATACATAGAACGGGTCATTATAATATTTTCAAGAAAATTATTATATTGGAATAAGTTTTGACTCGTTTTAATATAGGCTAATGTATAACATGAGGATTACCTGTATAATGTGGAGTGTATGTGTCTTTCTTCTAATATTTCTGAGATATTTTCTAATTTGTCTGTAAGTTCATCAAATATTGAAAATATTGAGTAATAACCAAATGATGAAATAATTTTAATCATTGTATACTATGTATAGGAATAAAATCTCATAGTTCTGTTCTCGTAAAGTTAGGATAAATAAGCAAACAACTAATCGATTGTAAAACGATACGTTTTATATTCATCTATTTACATGTACAAACTAATGACTATCAAAGTATTTACAATTCTATTGACTATTTGGTATGATCACGACTGTTGCTGGTCGGCGCCAGCTGGTTGAGGAGCAAGGCACCGCTTTACCAGCAGCAGCTCTTCTTCTTGTAGTGGGTGACGTGCTTGATGATGTGGAGCGGGTAGGGCTTCCACACGGGGACGGGAACCTCCACGTGCTTCTCAATGGGCACGTGGACCTTCTTGATTACTTCGTAAGGCCTGTCAATAGGTATGTGCACCTTCTTGATGACTTCAACTGGGACTTCTTTGACGACCTCAACGGGCACTGGCCTCTCAACGCTCACGTGCTCAGTCTTGTACACAGGGTAGGGGACGTGCTTCACAACGTCAACGTGGACTGGGTAGGGCTGGGGTACGGGAACTTTGACCTCCTGGCGGACGGGCACGGGGACAGGCTGTGGCACGGCGAGCTGGACGTGGCGGGTCACCTCCACAGGGATACGACGAACGACATTCTGCACAACAGATTGCAGCTCGTATCTAGTAGCGGAAGCCACTGGGCGGCCGACGGTGACAGTTGTTCCAATGACCCTCGGGGCTCCAAGAGTTGCAGGGCCAAGACCGCTACCACTGTTGTCACCAGGTCCAGGCAGATTCGAGTCGAGAAGAAGGCTACCCTCAGAGTATCCGTTACCTGATGGACCTGAGAGGTCGGATGAAAGAGAACCGACTCCAGGACCGGAGAGTCCAGATCCTTGGCCTGGTGGTCCATATACTGGACTGGGACCATTACCAGAACCGAGTCCGTGGCCACCACCGAGAGAGCTTCCACCAAAGCCAGATCCTCCAATTGAGCCTGCTCCAGGAAGAGATGCTCCAGAGAGAACTGGACCGTGATCCTCTACTGATTCTTCAAAGACGTGGTGAGGGCCACTGCCTCCACTTGGTGCTCCATAGGTCGATGAGGGTGCGAACGAAGCTGAAGGTGCACTTAACGCAGATGCCAGGAACGAGTCGGGGCTTTGGTGCTGGCCAGTTAAATATCCGGCATTAGTGCTGTACACTAGCGCTGACAGGAAGAGAATTTTGACCTGTAACAAATAGTAGTGATGTCAGTTTGGTATATGAAAAATGGCGGCTATTGACATGTTTGTTTGTTTTAGTGTTTAAGTTTTAGTCAATGAACTTACAACAAATGCCATGGCTTTTAGCTAATCGCTTTGAAGCCAGGAAAAAAAAACGAGCTAGTTGTTGTCCCTTCCGAGTGTCGGTTGCTTGTGCTGTGACATCGGACGGCTCCACATATTTATACAAGTCGCTCTATCCAACAACGCCTATGAATACATTATAGTCAAAACTTGAACGGACATCGCTACACTACGTCATTGATGCTAAATATATTATGTTAATTTCTGTACTGATCTCGTTAACATCGTTTTCTATGATTATGCAAGGGAAACTTGGTACTGAAGGTCTGAACTCATCTTCCATGGGACCGTTGCTTCATACAAACTTAATTATGAAAATCAATTTCAAGACTCAAGGTTCATATTTATTGCAGTCCTCAACGACTAAAGTTATATTTTTATCGATTTTCATCATTTTCTTTACTTAGTAAGTCGTAATTTATTCTGTTAGTTGCATTAGTGTTATTATTAAAATTAGATGGGTATATATGTTTTGATGTCAAATGTATTTTAATGAATATTAGATTAAAGTTTCACAATTAATTATTCACGTGTAAAATCTACTCCAGTTTAGTATGATGGATCAACATAACTAAGAATAGTCTTAGAAGATTTTTCAAACGCATTAATTAGGCTTAAAAAATTAGCGTATGAAAGACTAATCTAGAATTTGGTTCAAAATCTTAAGTAATTGCTAAACATGACTTTACAGTTGGAAAATATAAACTTATTCCACCAAAGATATTTTATGTAGGTTATTAATTCTTCCATATTCAGATTAGGCAAAAAATTTAAACAATATAATATGTTATGGCTTTGTGGCCTTGAATTTAGGGTAGCCGCTCCTCAATCTTAAATATGTAGTTTTGAAAACTGGCAAGCACCGACGATTTTTTCCAAGTAATATGATACAGTGAAGAATGCGTTTATGTAGAATTTTCCATCATCCTCTTAAGTCATTAGAGATGTAAATATTTCGGGAACCACATTCGTTCTGTAAGATGTCAATCTCATAAACTTTTCTATTCTAAGTAACAAGTGCTGAAACTCCTAAAAGATGATAAAATGGGCATAATGTTATGTTGTATTCGTTATTATCATTTGATAAAACTCTCACTGTTAGGTTAGGTTTTTTATGATATAAGCCGGTATACGAGTAGACGCATTACCTACCTGATGGTAAACCACCACCACCGCCCATGGACACCAGAAATACAAGAGCGTTGCCGGCCTTTTGAGGGTTAGGAATTTAAGGATTGTTGGGGAATTGGGAACTAGGAAGATTATGAAGGGTAATTGGGCCTCCGTTATCGTCACGACGGTTTTCTGTGAGGCCGTGGTATCACACCGATCGAGCAGGCCCCATTCATGCTAAAGCATGACTCTCCCGCATTTGCACGACCATGGTGTTAGGTAAAAATCTCTTCTCAGAATGAGCATTAATCACCACGTTTGCTGAAGATTAGCAATTTCAAACATATAATTTCAAATTATGAGAATTTTGTGTTATGTATAGCATAGGCCTAAATATAACAGAGGAAAGTAGACCAAATCTCATAGAAGTTACTTCATAAACTAGTATGTAATGTAGATATTTTTTTATAACTAGAAAGCTCACATTATTACGCCTAAACCAGTCTAATGCGTATGTTGAACCATAATAGAGCTGTTGATGTGATAAAGTTATTATTGTGTTATATCATCTCTGTTTGTTCGTTGGTTGAGTGGTATGGATGGGAGTAACTGATATGGATGGAATCTGAGTTTCATAGTAATAGCATCAAGGTCAGGATTAGGTCCCAGAAAGGAGCTATATGCAGGTCACTTCAACTGGGTGATCTGAAAATTATTGGAGGAGGCATAACTTTTTTTGAGGGGGAAAATCATCCAATGCCTTCTCCCACCTTGGGCGAGACAAGAGGATGTGTCAGACTCTTACTGACTAAAAACTACCCCGTTTCTACTCCTGGTTTTTGAGCTGGAGCCCCGGTAAACCCACTAGGTAGTCCGCAGCTCCGGAAAGACTTTTAACTTCGACTTAGGACTGAAACTACATTTGTTATGATTGTATTCTCTATTTCCTAGTTTTGCAAAATGATGGATAGCAGTTATATTTGAATAAATTAAAATTATGTTTAGTGCCTGATATAATGATAAACAAACTTTGTACTAAATAGACTTATCTATTATTATGCGAGACTTATGATGAAACTGCCACAAATTGTTACGTGTCAAGGAACACTAATATCTCAATGTTTTTAATAGTATAAACGATCTATTTACATATCATACATTTCATGAATTTTGATACTACGAGTATCTTCAGTACGCTGATACCAAATGTAATCATTGTGTTAAGTAAGATAGTGGGTCGATTTATAAAAAATTATAAAAAAAATAAGAAATTATTAGGATGGCCAGTTGGTCACGCATTATCATACGAACGCGAAACAGATGCCAGATGCCAATGTTTCCTCATATCGCATTCAAATGTGAATCTTCTTCGTAATTTATTTGCGAATTTAGATAAGTTAGGGTTATTAGCTTTTCCTTTGACTTTGGTCACGTTTTCTTTAGAAAACCCCAAAATTACGTAAAGAAATATTTGGGACGAACTAAGGTATGATCATCATACTAGGATCCGTAAAGAAATGACCAGGATTTGATTAACGATGAACCAAGGCATATCAACCTGGTACGGTGAATCGGCAAGGGCGTCCGAGCTACCGGCACAGGCATAGGAGGAACACCCCGGCGGTTTTAGCCAATAACAGTCCGGCATGCCCACCGTCCCACGAAATGGGAAATTCACGATTATTTCCATCGCAATATAAAAAAGGCATATCACCCTCCTACCAGCATCAGCCGAAAGGCAAGCAGTAGCATGGATTTAACGAGGAGATTATAGCAAATCCCCTCTTCAGTAAGAGGCCCTTTTTCTGCAATTAACTTAAACCATTCCTTGGTAACGATTTTGTTCCGAAAACCATTGCTAAGGGCTGGGTTAAGTAACCAATAAATGACTCTGAGTACGGTGGTAAGATGATGATTAATAAACAACTTTCGTAATTTCACTTTAGTTTATCTGTCACGCATTAGAAGAAAAATAGGCATACCATCAACTTTATGATTTACATTTGAAACCTCAACCTCTGGACAATAAATCAGTCACATTGAAATACGATGGCCCAATTTTTAATACGTCTTTGCCAAATGATTACATCACCGGTCCTATGATGTCAGATATGCATGTTTATTTTTTTATTATAATTAAATACAATATTAAGTTTCCAATTTCACCTGTTCATGGGAATTCGTATGTTAATAGTCTATAGCTTGATCGTTCCACTTGCTTTTCGTTTCCGCATTGTCGTGTGTTTTTTTTACATAATTGTCAATAATATTAATCTCATTGACTTAGTTTAGAGCTTTGATTAGCTATGTATGTATGCTTCTTAATAAATATGTAATGTATTAGGAATGAATTTGTAAGTGCGTTTTTATTAATGTCTCATCTTAACGTTTAGACTCATTTTCAGAGAGACACATACTACCAAATGTGTAACTGTCATACATTTTTATACACTTTATTTATTTTTTGAGCTTATTCTCGGCCACAGTCCGATTAATAAGGGATTATTCCTTAGTTTTGCGATGCAGTTTCCTAGTTAATAAACTCATCCATCTCTTTGTTCATTTTAAACCCAATCCTGATGAAAATAATAATCATAGTCAAAGTCAAAATTAAAATTATCTATTTCAACGGGAAGGCCTTTTTGAACGTCAAAGCAACTATTACAATAATAGGAAAATCAAAATGTCTGTCTGTCTGTCTATCAGTCAGTATTTGCTGGTTTAGATTCCTATGGAGAAGAACGAGCAAGAAACTAATAGGCCTCTAAACCACAATGCGTAGAAAGGGAAAATAATCTATAAATAAACTATGCGTCGTTTCATTTGGAGTACACCAATAACAGTTTCTCCGTGTTACGTAAATTAAATGACAATAAATCATTCCTAAGGTCGCACAGCCTTCCAATTCCAGTGAAAAGCCCGCCCACATTGGCCACATTCAACCTCATTTATAACCGAAATGTTACCGGCACTTATTTATAGATTCAATCTCGGTTTCAAGTTGCATAGATTTCTTATAATCAATCTTCTTGCTATCGTTTTATATGTCGTTTAATTGTTGTTGTACTTTGAATAATAGGCTGTAAGTAACGAAGTACTTCCTTATGTAATTTTAGTGTACTGTGACTGTTCTTGGCAATAAAAGGTAAGCTTTCATTCAGTAGGTATCATATTTACTCAATGGGGCATTAATTAACCTATGTACCTCATGATATAAATAACTTATCCTGTGTAAAGCTCTGTAATAGGTATTTGTTGTACATAATAATGAATAAATAAATAATTGTAGGAGTAGTTATGCACTGAGTTATACTGACATAGCAATTGATTTCAGAACAAAATCGTTACAACGGTAATAGTTTAAGTAATCACTAAACGTCTCTGAGTATGTACTCATACTCATAATGTAATCTCCTTATTATCATCATCATCAGTAGCTGATCACCCCTAAGGACTGGGTAGTAGACTAATCGGTTGTATGTTTGTCGGTAGGGACTAATCCCTACCTATCGGGTTACCGGTTGGGTTTTACGGGTTATCGGGGCTCCGCCTCGAAAAGCAGAAAGAGAAACGGGGTAGTTTTTAGTCAGTAAGAGACTGACATTCAATCTTGCTTCACCCAAGGAGGGAGAAGACATTAGATGGTTTTCCACCCCAAACAAAAAGTTCCACACACCGAAAGATGTAATTTATTGAAAAAATTGCTCAAGTAGATTTATTAGAAAAGACTAACTTATACAAATGATTGCAATATGTTTTTGAACTAATGGGAAAAACAGTAGTAGCATGGAGTCTGAAATTGTGCCCGGTACAAGACAACAGGTTCCATAACAAAGCTATTGAAAAGTGGGTGTTACATTGTATACTTGCACCTCTTCTACCCCTTTTGGGATTAAGTGTACTAGAAATATTTTGTAGGTAATAATAGTATTTTCTTAATAATTCTTATTCTTATTATGTTGTCCTACTATTTGAGACTAGTGAGTATCTAACGATGTATTATGTTAGCTAAATTTTATTTCTCCACCATCTTTATTCCATAACTTTATGATAGGGATAATATGTACCCTCATAAATGTCACAAAATTTGATGTTGATAGCATGGAATATATTAAAGACTGTCTTTAATAGCGTTTATTGGACTCTTAAGATTTAGTGTCATGTGGTCATATCGCATAGGAAAATAAAATAAATAATTCTTTGGATATTTTGTTTTATTTAAAGTTATAAAGCATAACGTTACTATTTACAGCAAACATTATAAGAACATACAGTTAGTATATTCACCTAAATTAATGACTTAGTTATCACCCTAGATTGCAGCCTCACGATGAGCTATGAAGCGATCTATATTTACAAAAGACCGGACTAGGCTTGTGACGATTAGACTATGTACAATGTATTTCTTTGGTTATCCAGAATTACCAGCTGGACCAACCGTGGCCGTGACCGTGGCTGCTGTGGCCGTGGCTGTGAGCCTTGTGGTGGACAGTCTTCACGACTGGGACGGCGTACTCCTTCACAACTGGCACGGGCACCTTGACCAGCTTCACGACTGGAACTTCAACAATCTTCTCAACGGGCACGGGGTTGTCTACGTGTACTTTCACAATCTTCTCGTATGGGACCTTCACGATCTTCTCGACGGGGTAGGGCACTGGCTTGTCGACCTTAACTTGCTGGATCTTCACAACTGGTACTGGTACGTTCTTGACGACTGGCACTTGAACGGGGTAGGGCTGGGGTACTGGGACCTCGACTCTCTGGGGTACGGGGTAGGGCACAGGCTGGGGCACTCTGTGGGTAACTTCCCTGAAGACTTGGTAAGGTTCCTCACGGATGCGGTACTGAGTAGGAGCACCGTTACCATTAGCAAGACCATGGATCTCTTCAATAACAGGGGCCTTGGCACCTGGGGGTGGAGCATCACCTCCGGGAACAGTCAATCCAGATCCTCCGAGTCCAGATCCACCGAGAGCGGGTCCACCAAGGCCAGCACCGCTGAGTCCAGAACCACCGTCAAAACCGGGTCCACTGATTCCGGGTCCACTGATTCCAGGTCCACTACCGATGCTCGGTGATCCAATTAAAGATCCACTGCTGTAGCTGGGTCCACCCAATCCGGAACCACTGCCAAATCCATGACCACCCAATCCGGAACCACCTAGTCCATGGCTACTCAATCCGGAACCAAGGTTCAATCCGTGACCACCGCTGATAGAGGGACCAGACAATGAGGTGTCAAGGATGCTGCCACCATGAGAGTAGCCACCGTGGCCTAATCCTGATCCAGAATAAGTCGCAGAGGGTAGTGATCCAGCAGGAAAACTGCTGGGGGAGAAGCTGGATGATGAATGTGAGGGGTATCCACCCGATGAATGGTCACCGTGATGGTGACCGTGGAGGTAGCCGGCGTAGGTGCTGCTCAATAGGATGGATAAACATGTCAGTTTCATCTGAAAAGATAGAAACAAGTTAGTCTTTCATTCATACTTTGGAAACTTGTCTGTCATTTTTGTTTTTTTTTAATATACTTACAAAAGCAGCCATTGTGACTAGCTAATCGCTGGCCGCTACGTGAACTTGTGTTGACTGTAACAAGCGACGCTTGTTTGTGATGATATCGTGTACTTCCATGATATTTATATCGATGTCGCGTGTAGGTCAACACGCGTTGAGAACGAGAGTAAACGAACTGGTTTCTGAATAGTCTTTTCCTTTTCTAACGGAAACATTTGACGTACTAGCCGTTGCTGTGGAATATATTATGCTCATCGGTTACTCAATGGCTGCTGATGAAGGAGTCTGTCTTTATTGATATGAAAATTATGGCGATTTCTAACTTAAATGACATTGAAAAGGTTTTAATATCGAAACATTTCATTTTAATATTTATTTCGATACCATGGGTGACAAGGTGACCATTGCATTAAGCATCTAATTATGAACTTTGACAACTTTCCATGTGTGAACTTAGGACAAGTCAAGTAATATATAATTTTAAGTGTGGGAGAGCCATGCTTCGGCACGAATGGGCCGGCTCGACCGGAGTGATAGCACGGCCTCACAGAAAACCGACGTGAAACAACGCTTGCGTTGTGTTTCGTTGTGTGAGTGAGGTTACCGGAGGCCCAATTCCCCCTTCCCAATCTTCCCCATCCCCGATTCCCGAACATAAATTCCTAACTCCCAAAAAGCCGGCAACGCACTTGTAACGCCTTTGGTGTTTCAAGTGTCCATGGGCGGCGGCGATTGCTTACCATCAGGTAATACGTCTGCTCGATTGCCGGCTTGTTCCATAAAAAAAAAAAAAAAAAGTAATAGGTTTTTTTCTTATAAGGACTATAGTGAAACATTTTTACAATCTTCAGATCTAATGAATTTCAGTTTCGATTAACCACCTTTCTTTTTTGTTTGTTTATTGGTTTCAATTTCAGACTGCAGATTTTAAACTTAAAATAAAGATAATTTTAAGTTTGGTGATCAAGTGATAATTCCGAGCCACAACAATAAAGTGTGATGCAATACAATTGAAAAAGGCCTTAATTTTTCATACCTTTGCATAATAAATAGTCGTCATAATGTTGCATATACGGTGAATCCGTAAAGTTATGGACACCGTTTCCTATTCGATCAGAAATTGCTTTGACTACCAAAAAATGATTTTATGCGACAAATCAATTATAAAACATAACGGTTTTCTTCTCACGTAATTATACTGAGAAAAGCTCTAATAGTTTCGAGTCACAAAGGGATTCTTAGGATTGCAGACGCCGCGTCCGTGCGCTATTCATAGGGAATAGTCCCTCTAGTTACTACTAGAGCGACTAGTACTCTAGAGTAACCAGTAGAGCTTTACTCAGTATTTTAATTGAGTAAACCGATATTTTTAGTTAATTTAGTAACACGACAGTTATTGTAAAAACTGAGTTACTTCTTTATTTCTAGACTTAATGATTAAGATTGGCTTGTAATTAATATGCAGATCATAGGAATCTCTGACACATCAAAACAACTTTCATTTATATACTTCTATCATATTATAAGAAGAGATTAGTATCATGAAAGGAAATATAATTCAACAGGGAAAAATTTCCTTACCTCACCAATCACCACATCATTTTATAAAGACTTTTCCTACGGGGTTGTACTCGGTCTGCTCTACTCCTATTGATAATACCGTGATTTTTTATAACCTATAGCTTTCCTCAATGCATGCACTACCCAACACAAAAATAATTATTCAAATTGAACCAGTAAATCTGAAGATTAGCGTGTTGAAACAAATAAACAAACTCTTCAGCTTACTATATTAAAGTAATATAGATGAAACCTAAACCCTTTTACACAGTCAGTTATTACCAACCGTAGCAAACAGTAAAATGCCGAAACATACCAATTAAGTGTTAAACATTTATGTTGTGTAGTGAAAAGGTTGGAAGTGAGAGCTTAGGTCTAAGTTTAGATCATAGCGTACCTAAGACTATAATTATTTTAATGCATTATGAATACAAGTAACTATGAATATATGCTACTAGGTTCGAAAAGGTCAAAAAGGCTAAACGTTGAATATTTCTAGAAAGTTTGTTTGACAAATGAAAGTGACGTTTCTAATTCAGATATCTGTGTTATTCGGAGATGAATATAATTATAAATTTGGTTTTATTTATAAATCTCTGATCAGTGATGTAATATTCGTAGTAGCTCATCGTTCTTTCTTTAGTTTACACGCCATTTGTATTCCACCAGCCCGTGGCAGCTTACTGCTGGACTGTGATGCCTCCTCTACACAAAAGGGTTGGTTATAATCTCTATGTTTCATAGGTGGGTTGGAAGTTACAGAACCAGGTTCAGGTTCATCAGAAAGTAGGCGTTGCTGCCCGGTCTCTATCAATTAGGGTACTTTGCCACGAGCGATGTGCTATGTAACTATGCTAGGAAGATGTAATAGCTCAGCTGTGAAACTATGTAACCGTTTCCACCGATACTAAGTAATGTAGCTGTGCGATATCTAGTAAGATGTGCTATGAAGATACGCCGTCGCAAAGTAGCTATGCGAGGAAGATGCACAGCTCTCTTAGATGAAGCAATCCATAGCACGCATCTTTTCATAGTTTAGCTGAGTCCATTTCCACCAGGGCTAAGCTATATGTGCCAATGAATATGATTGGTGAAAGCCAAACGCATCCACAACAACGTAGCATAGCACATCACTGGAGAAAAAGCACCCTTAATGTGTATTTACTCCTTGAATTTCTTCATGCCATTCCGACACTCGCGTGAAGATACTATACGTATAATTATCAATGGTGATGTCAGATTATGTATTCTATAATACTTTTTGGCATTTCGTTTACTAATGCCTGTTTAATACGCTATAATAAATTATTATCGCAGTAATAAAGTAAGTCATAAATCACAACTACAGCGTCCACGCAAAAGTAAAATAACCGATAATAAGACTCATTACATTAATTGGACTCAATTTAATCAAGATCAATAATTTGACGAAAAAACTTATGTCTGTTAGAAACTTGATTAAGAGTAATCGTTGACCATATATCTCAATTTACAGTTAAATGTCATGTATGTGGTAAATCTTTGGTTTTCTATGAAATATTAACACGTTCACTGCGGATCACCCATAGTCGGCCCGCCGCGGGACTTCTGCTTGTGCGGACGCGAAATGTGAGAACTTCCCGCCAGTGCGGGACATGACAGGACATTATAGTATAGGCGGGCTCAAAAGGCCCACCACGCACTGTCCGTAAGTTGGCCTGTTTGGACCGCCACCGCACCAGATGAAAATAATACATGTTATTAAGATTTACTGTGTTGCATTGGTTGACCAATGCAAGAATGAAAATGAATGTTTTTTAATTTAATGCTGGTGTAAATTAATATGTCCTTAACCGGAGTGATATAATTCAGAAACAGGGTCATTATTCACATAATTTTATATTACAAGCTGAAACTGGTACGATACCAAATATACTGAGTAGAAACATATCTACTAATTGAACATGCAAACTAAGATACTCGAAAGACATTACAACCGTTTAGCTGATTAAAATGACCAATGAGTTTCATAATTTGAATTGATCGCAAAACGTGAGATGAGAGTTGGGTCCCATCGGCGACGTGGTCAAGAAAGCGAGACGCACGCGAGTTCCACTATATTTCAATACATTTAACGCATAACAGTCGAGACAATATGATTTTTTTGTAAAATATTTATTGATTATTTCGGTATCCAGTGAAATTAAAAGGTTATAATTGATGATTATTTATTTTTGATAAATATAGGCATAAATATATTTTAAAGATTACGTAGGGGCAACTACCCAATTGCTAGCACTGCACCAAATTATCAGCACTCTGAATAAATCGACCAATTCTAAGGTTTTCACTTACTAATTTGGGTTTCCACACTTATAAATAAATAAATGTATGTTTTTGGAATCCTGCTATTGGGAAAATCATACTTTGAGACCTCAAATTGATGGAAATTATGTAAACAAACATTTGTGTCTTGCAGTTTCTTCTGTTTTTGCCTGTTTCTTGTGATCGCCGTTAAGGTCACGTGTTTACATTTTATGATATATCGTATCTTTTACAAATTTAATATTGAAACTAATGATTTCTCTGATATTTGAGATAATTTTTGATGATAATCTGAAGAGTAGAATTTGAGGTTTTGGTGATTAATTGGTAAAATAGATAGTGCTGATAAATGGATCGAATATTTTGTAAATTCTAAATTATCAGCACTGGTGATGATAAATGGAAAAAAGTACATAAATACTAATTTCATATTTTTTAATGTAAATTATGTTTATTTTATGCAAAGAATTGATTTTGCTTTGTAAAACTAGTTTATACCATCAAAATCCAAATGTTAGCATGGTGCTGATAATTGGATCAGAAGCATGCTGATAAATTGGTTTCCCTAGAATTTCATCATCTCTTCTTATTTCTTTCTATTTATTTTTTCTCTTCTTATTTTTTGTTTTATTACCAGTATTATTAGCAGAGATTTTGTAGATGGTATGCAAGCTACGACAACTTTAGAGATTATTTTAGTAGAGCGCAATTGGTATGTCTTGATAATCAACAATATTTACTAACACCAGTCAGATTACAGGACATTTTGATTACTGAAAAACCACCTGAACGGAAAGGTGTTAAAAAAAGAGATTTACTTGGCCATCGTACGTAATCGTGCAATAGACCATCGTAATTCGTTATCATGAAATAGACTAAACAATTTAATACGAGAAATGTCAACAAAAGTAGGTATACTTGTGTTTTCATGCGATGGCCAAGTCAATCTATTTTATTTAAAACGTAAAATTAATGTAATATTGATATGATAACAATTTACATTATAACTTAAGACAGAAGGTCTCTTAAGTAGGGACTAAATAAAATAACCGACTTGGTATTACTTACATGGATCTCACATTTTTTTACGGTACATAATATGATGAGGTGCGCGACTTGGATTTTTTTACAGAATGTTTTTGATGGTATCTCACTTCTTTTTGTAGATTCAATTATTTCATTAAACAGTAAAATGTAACTGCATCAATAACTTTGTAATCTCATACATTTATATGGGTTTACAAAGTTATTGGTGTGATGAAATTGTAACTGTATCAATAACTTTGTAACCCCATACATTTTTATAGGATTACAAAGTTATTGATGCAGTTGATGTATCAAAAAAACTGGACTGAATTTACAAAATATTTGATTTTTCCCCTGATTTAGGTACTAAATACTAATTTTATGCAAAAAATTTAAGCTTCTATGTCTGTTAGTGCTTTTTACTTTTGATGATCTGTCAGTCAGTGACAAAAGAAACTTTAACATGTTATAATCTTAAAGTAATGGTTAAAATTTAATGATATACCATGTTTGTATAATGCCTGCTTAGTATTTGAAATTAGGCTTCTTGTTTTTTGAATTAGGCGGTTTTTACGGCCGAGACGCTTTTTTTTGTCGACTATACAGATAAAAGTATTATTAGATTATAAGTAATTATTTTGTTACCTACTTACTAACTATGTAAAAAATAAATTAAAACAGGTTTTAATAATGTAACTAATTTTTTTAATGCAATTCCTAACAGTGATAGTGAGGTGCTGATAATTGGGTTGCTCTATGCTAGTAATTGGTGGAGATGGTGCCAGTAAATGGTGACAGACCCATTTTTTATTCTTACTTGTCTAAATAATCTTGGATAGAGGTCAATCATGTTTTTCTTTTATTATTGTCTTTAAATATTATAACTATAAAATTTACCTTAACGGGTGAAAGCCTTTTTTTCACAATAATAAATTGACTTAAATTAGGACTAACTCTTAAAGTGCTGATAATTGGGTAGTTTACCCTAATTAAACTTACGCTTTTCCTTACTTTATCAACCTTTTTTCAGGTAAGGTTCAATGCTAGTTCTTAATCCAATCCTACTGAAATTACTCTTCATTCCACTACAAGTGAACTCGTTTTTTTATTCAGGCCCTTGTCCATTATTTTTGTTTCTGTCTATATTTTAATGTAAATGATTAGATTAGATTTCAGCCATGATCGTCCCACAGCAGGGCAAAGACCTCAAATGTATGCTCATAAAGATTTGATTTTATTCAATGACCAAATTACGTAAAAGTTGGTTCAACATTAATGATAATTTAATGCTCTATGACGACCAAATTAAAAATTAAATCGATTTCGTATTAGATTCTTAATCGCAATAATTAGCTCTAAATTACATAATGCTCTATGAATCTGTCTCAGTGACATTAGCCTCTGTAACATATCATTAACATTGTTTAAGAGAAATCATAAGAAAATTATTCCGAGCCAGATTTATTACGTGATACAGTAGCACCTGTTTTTATTGTTCACAGACATGCGTCAATGTTTTTATCTTTGATAAAAATGGAGGCAAATAATACGCAGTTTAATTCTACATTTTATTTTTGTAAAACATCGAGAACACTTAAAAAATATTAACAACAACCTCAACAGCTACGAATGTATCTTATCACAACAATACAATTAGAATACAAATATTATTTTAAGTACAATATTTACAATAATACATTTGTGTTCAGACGCTTTCAAATCATACATTTTTAATTTTACTAAAACAAGTCTTAACAATAATGTAAACCTTAAATAAAATATAAATGCCAAATTTTTATAATACATCATTCAAAGAAGTTCAAAAATCCTTTTGAGTTATAAAATTACAAAAGATAAATTAAATAATAACTTAAATATCTAAATACAACATAGAACATTGTACATCAATTCAGAAAATGTACTTACACAAGTAATAAATTATAGAATAAGTTAGGATATTCTACGTAGTATCCTCTGCACTGACGGTATCTGATTTTGACTCAGCAACCGGTGGCGGTGGTCGCAGTAATATTGGTACGGACGTCTCTAGACTTTCAGTTTCAGCACCAGCCTCAAACAATGGCTCTGTCTTCATGATCCGAAGTAGTTTCGGTTTGTTAACACGCCGTCTGCGAGCGTGTTTTTCCATTTTCATATGACTACCTCTACCTACGGGTGAATGCGGAGGAGGTGGTTTCAATAAAGGATAAGGTTCATCAACATCAGCTTTAGGATACTTTCTTTGATACATATGACGTCCTGACAACATATTGGGATGTCTATGCCTTTCGTTTGCTCTAGAACCTGGCATATACCTGCTTTTTGTTCTACTTTCTTCAAAGTTACTAGTTATGATGTCATCACCTTGCCCTGTTATGTCAGATGCAGAACTAACGTCTCTTTCACTTGCTAAATCATCTTGTTCCATGACAGCGCCAATAGGATGAGTGTTGGATGCGTCAGCAATAGGTACAATGCTTTCTTCTTCTTCTTGACTACGAGAGTATTTAACACCCTGATAAGGATATCTTCCAGTGTTATAAAGATCTAGATACGAACCACCAAGCGCACTAAGCCCGTCGTTGATCGGTGCCAAGTTGGCAGTGTTTTCATTTTTCAACAAGAACTGTAGTTGTGACATATCAAATTTCAATGGTGCTGGTTTAGTGTACTGGTCCCTTAGTGCTATCATTTGAGAATCATCCACTGTGGGTTTTCCTTTCAACATTTCTGCCACCAACTTGAGGTCCATATTGAATGGGTTAGCAACTTTGAAGCCGTTTATGGTGGACAATAAACTGCCAGTTTGGCTGTCTATTTCCGGTCTGTTAAGGTTTAAACTAGGTTGCTTATTTAGTAACAACTTGCTCAGCAAGTTAGTTGTGACGTCAAGCTGATGACTGCCAACATTTTGGTTGATACGCATCGGCAGCGGTGTCGGTATACCTCCCTGATCGAAATTGATATTATGTAACTTTAACGCATCGGTTGACATACCCTGGGTTAGTTTGTATGGGATATCATTGAGTTTTAGAATGTTTGCTAACTCAGATGATAACTGGCTTTGTTGATTCCGATTATATCCTCCTTGTTGTGAAGTCGGGGATTGCATATTGTCTTGGTAATTCGCCTGTTGTGATAAATAATTTAGACCTTGCGGTTGTCCGGGATAACTAACAGGATTATAGTTAGTTTCTGTAGATAATGATTGTTTACCATATATACTAGACTCTAATTGTTTCAGACTATCAGAATTTACATAGTCATCTGATTTGGTTTTGATATTAAATCCGTAAAGGGAATTTTTATCTTTATAGAAGGAATCTGTTACTGGTCTCAAGTATTGCCTAACATTCTGATCAAGTTGATCTTTTTGATAACTATTTGCGTACCTTCCATTATTATCCAAACCTGTGCCTGATTTGACTGAGGAATCTGAAGTAGCAACGACATTAGATACATCAATAGGTACAATATTTTTCAATGCTTTATCATGGTCGAAGGGTTGTTTTGGCTTGTTATCTAAATTTTCCCTAGATGTTGAAAGATAATATGGAGATGCAGTGATGAGATCATTTTGACTACCGTAAATATAGGGATTATTTGTATTGTCTGTGTATTTATTTCTATTTTTGTCGTTGGTGTTATAGTAGCCATTTCCTGCATTACTGATATCTAAGCCACCAATGTTAGATGATCCATAGTTGTTGCTACTTGCGTATAGTTGCTGTTGTTGCTGCTGTTGTTGTTGCTGTTGTTGCTGCTGTTGTTGTTGTTTAAATCTCTCTTGGGCCTTTGCAGCTGCTTTGGCAAATTCTTGAGCTTCGATAGCTTCCGTAGCTGACTTAGAAACTTGGTCATAGCTGCTGTAAGGCTTACCAGTTTCCATATGAAAATTCATCTGACTAACTGCTGGGCCATCAGACGAACTACTACCCAATGAGGAGTATCTAGGGTGAAAAGAATTGTATTCTATCAAAGGCTTCTTCCCAGTAAGTTTCCATCCAAAATCACCATTAGAGTATATTTCTTGTCCTGTTTCTTGTTCTAAGTCTCTTGTACGAAGTTTCAGGCTATTCAACATTTGATTATCAGGCTGTACGTAATTCACATATAAATTATTGGCAGAAGCCATAGTACCAATACGATGAGTTTCACTATTAACATTATCTGCATTTGATTCCAACCTGGTTTCTTGTTGGGAATTTGGATATTGATAATTTTGGTACTGGTTATAAGGACTGTCTTGAATAGATTTTGATGCTGCATTCATATTTGAATTCATTGTATTTTGCCATGATTCTCTTATCTGATCCTGGTAAGGTGAACTCGTAGTTGTAGAGGAAGATGAGTACTCGTTTGAGAATTGTTGTTGAATATTTGCTGGGTACCGCACCCCATTGCCAGCGTAATCATAATGATCTATTTGCATTTTCTTATTCTGATCATTGTAATCATTACTTACGGGGTTATTTCCGATCGTCGTTGATACTCTATTATACTCCGGCGTTCCAGTTTGAATGACTGATAATGGTGACGATACATATGACTGCAAATTGTTTGGACTAGAAAGGTACAATGGAGAAGAACTAGAAACGTACGAGCTAGACGGCGTCCCAGTATATTGACCGTTATTCAATGGCGTAGACAAATATGAAGGAATGGGGGACGCTGTGCTTTGTGCACTATCTAAAAACGCGTTAGGTGTACTAAACTGGTAAGGACTAGGACTAGACAGGTACGTTGCACCATGTGACGCTTTCGGCTCCAGTGGTATTTGATTGTTTTGTTGGTTGTTGCTATCGTAGTTTGGCGAAGAGACCGTCGAATACTGGTATTGTGGCTGCGGAGTAGCCGTATACCCTATGTTTGGGGCTGGTGTAGATACCTGTGACTGTTGGTAATACTGATTTTCTGCTCTTAATTGTTGAAGGAATTCTTCTGGTGGTAAAGAGTACTGCATCGATGCATACTGGTTACTAGCCCCTGCACCGCTGTCCTGTGCTTCCGTGTTCTCAGGTTGCTTCTCAGTTTCTTCTATCTGCTGCTGGAACGGATTCTTGATTCTGTAAATTTTTCTACTCCTTGGATAAAATGTTCGGCCATAGTTATTGTTCTTGTTAGTGTCCTCGTTTAGGTTGAATGATATGCTGGGTGAACTTATTGGTTGGTTGTTTTGTTCTCTCTGTAGGATGTTATTGATCGCTTCTATGTGGCCATCATTTGAAGCCATCTGTTGAAAACGGAGAATGTCTTGCTCGGAGAATCCATTTTGACAGCGGGTGGTTTTGATCAGTTGTATTATGACTAGTAGCCGTATCTGTAAGCAAAGAAAAAGTTTGTTTTATGCAATTGTATCAAGAACCTAGACAAAGACATCTGTCACCAACTAGTTTTGATACTATCTTGTGTAAAATCATTCATGAACACGTGGTGTTATGTTACATTATTTTATATACTGTAACGTATGATCTCCATCAAGCTATATTTAGTAAAGCACATAAACCGGTTACATATTTTAACCCGCGCTTGCATTGGCGCGTGAACTTGTTATGCATCACATCGCGTTAACCAATTACCTGACCATTTAAATAAAATGATGTTTAGGAAAACTGACAACTACTGGTTCTAAAGTAAGGGTGCAGGCGCTACCTGTTTAGAAATTACCATTTTAATTAACTATAGATTTAGAAAACTGTCCACTATCTAATAGTTCAGCATTTTTAGAAAGGCAACAACTTTCGTTAAAGGACTTGCATACTGTTGACCTATCCACTCTCGATCTTCACAATTTCCTAACTCGTCTGTCTAGTTGTCAAGTGTATTTTTATCTTTAACTACAACATTTTCCCTTTCAACTACTGCTTATCAAGGGTCAAGTTGGACTTCGACACTCATTTCTTGTGTACCCGCCTACACCATAAACGATTATAATTTAAAACTTCTAGTACTTTCACAACTAGTATTTTGAATTTGAAATTGATAAGTTATAGCACAAACCTGTTGATGCCGTGTTTTAGAACAGTAAATTTCCCAGATAAAACAGTTCTCGGTTAATACGGTGTGATTATTAAATGCTATAAAATATGCATCTCGTGCAGTTGTCTGAATAATTATTGTGACACGCCCTCAGAAGTGAAACTTGGGACAGTTTAAACTTCAACAACATCCCGTGAACAACTATAGAAATTGAAATATTTATCATTAATCAATATCTTACAAGGTAAGAAGCTGACATTATGCCTTTAACTATTAACTAGTTCACAGCAATTAATCATAATTTTCTACTTCATGACAATATCTTTATCATGTCTCTCGATTACGCTATGATACCGTCGTTCGATATAGTTGAACAAGAAATACAGCCCGAAAGGACCTAACTCGGGGATAACATAAAACAAATCTAGGAGATAAAAACACAAATAGGTAATAACAATAGCTGCAGGCATGTCAATTATACGAATCATGAACTCTATCGTGGTGAACGGCGCGCGATGAAATAAAATCTTCAGTATTGTAAATCTTGACATCACTAGCGTCTAAAGTTTGAACCAAGTTAGAAGACAGAGGCTGATTATTACTAGCACATTGAGGGATTTTGCTTCGTACTTCCCACCAGATAAATAATAATGATATAGGTAACGTGAGGTCTTTTGAAGCTTGTCGAATAGGGGAATATACTTTTTTTTTTGTTAGCTATTCTGATCTGTTAAGCACAATAAAGTTGGGCCTAATTGTAACAAAATAATTGCACGTGTGTTAACAGCGAGCGTGCAAGGTGATGCGTGCGCAAGTAAAGGTGTGCGCGGGCGTCGACCGTGCGGTATGCGCATGCGCAGAGCGATAGTGAGATGTGAGTCTCCTCAGCCGTGAATCGCTTTCCTACACTCTTCTATTACTGGATTCCTAATACTATTACGATGGCCATTTATCTTCATTGATCTTGAGAATTAAATGAACGTAGTCTTTATGAACACGTTTATTTAATTTAACCGGTAATTTAATTTATTGGGTCGGGAGCAATGAGTGAAATTAGTATACATATAAAACTGTCTGTATATATAATACTCTCCTGTTACTGACTGACTGACAGATAAAGCACAGTCAAAATACTAAATCTAGGAAGCTGAAACTTGGCATGTACTGTCATTGAAGAGTATAGAGAGCACTAAAACAGGATTTCTCTAAATTGCCCCGAAACTTCACCAATTTATACGTACGAACTCACAGGCAAAAGCTAGTATATTATCATTTTTATTGTTTGTTTCTCTGAATATTTGTTTTTTCTTTTATAATTGTGCCATATTTTAGTATTTTATACTTTCAAACTTAATATTCAACATTATATTTTGTTACAGGATTATCTTTTGGACATTTTGATAATAAACAAGCATTAGCATAATAAATCCTTTGTTTTCAGGTAACAGTGAAAGTCGAGTCTTTATTTTTGGCGAGACAGATAGACATTTGTCTCGACAAAAGTCTAGCATTCTGTGAACATTATTAATTCTTACATAATTTGGTGTTTTATACAGTTTATGAACATAAAACCAGTTTATTTTTGTAATCTGTATATAAAAATAAACATTACATAAAATTGTTTACATTATTACCTAATTCAGTTTAAAACTTTTCCATATTTAACCTCAAATAAATCTATAAGTGATTGCAGAATTCATCCTTTTGTTTTAAATTTTATCTCTAAATTATTTTTAATTAATTGCTTTGTGTCATATGCAAATCTAAATCCTCGTGTAATATAATTATGTAATATATTAGTGTAATATGCATATACATATGCATAATACACATATTAAATAATACTGAAAGTTGAAAGATAGGTTACAATACCATTGTGCTTTATCAACTGACGAGATCCGACACTACGATTTGGCGTGTAAGCTTAAGTGTGAAAGTGTCAATTAATAACAATAAAGAAACAATAGGAAATTAAACAAAAGGCAGGGGAAAGAAAGACCAAAACAATTTTGATAAATATTACTTATACATCCAATAAAATCTAGCCATAAATCACCACAAACGGCAGCTTTTCCAAATCGCCACTGCTTTGAACACAAATAAATCAATAATGACCCCCATATATAGTCATCATTATTTTAAAACTGCCAAATATTTCTTCACAAGGCCTAAAAGAAACTAAACTAGAGAAACGCGTAGAAACACACAAATTATACGAAACGGTTGTTTTATGTATTCATAAAACGTTATTTAATACAATTTATGCGAGACTACACTTTGCTCGCTACTCCACTCATGTTATATAGGATTTATCAAACAAACTTAAATCACAAAAAGGGATAAGCGACATATAGGCTGACAGATCATCTGATGAAAATTGATATCTACGTCACCCATTAATCAACACTCGCGCACATCAGGGACCTTTCAGAGCATATTCGGATCTCTGATTGGTTGATTCATTTGAGCCGGCCTATCAGAGCGCCGAACATGCTCTTGTTTCGATTTCATTAAACGTGAACCAAACTCGTACTAAGAATTCAGATGTGTTTCAAGTCCGTTGACGTTTTTTGGAAGGTCAGCCATCAGTAATCTCAGTCAAATGAAGAAAACATTAATTGTTTGGTGCCAGATTAATTGAGAAACCACGACGTTTTACAAGCGTCACATTATAAACATACATGTATGATGACGACTTTACCTTACGAAACTGTTTTATTAATAAAATGTTAAACCATGATTACTAAACTTATAAACATAAACCATGCAGGTTCGAACGCCAGTAATTTTCCATTCATTTCCAGCATTCCTTCCAGTTTTAACAAACTTTAAATACATAAAACAACACAAACAAACTTACTTCAATATTACCTATACCATACCTAAATAATACGAAGAACTTGGCGAAGAGACGTTTAAATCGCGAAACCATTGATTTACGATTAAAGGAACTGATTCACATAATAGAAAGTTCGAGAAGCTTTCAACTCGTGACTATTATGTATGCAAGACAGGATAATACCCGTCCGGGGTGAAAGGGCAACGGTATAAGTTACCAACTACATGGGAAACTGTTAGCAGTTATACAACTAATTTTTATAGTCATTTTCATTTTGACTGCACGGTTGACGCCGTGGCTAGCGTGGAACGTGTAGTGGGTTCTATTGCCGCATAGTACTCTTTTTGTGATCTACAAATTACTGTTTCGACTGACTGTTATTTGCTTGTGAACTTGTATGTTTTTAATTTCACCCACGACACAGGAGAATATCGTAGAATGTTGAGCAAAGTTTCTTAAAAAAGGTCATATTCTGTGCCATGTGTTGGCAGTGGCAGAGAAAATTACATTAATTTGCTCCTCTCTACTCTAAAGAGAGTGGGATATCACAAATTCCTAGGTACAGGCCAATTATATTCTTGACGTATTTCGAAATGTATGCGGGGTGGATAAAAAAACTATTAAACGCACATAAAAGTCTACTCACTAACGATAAAACGATCAACCATTTAACAGTTGTGTTGCAATGTTGCTTAAACATTTTAATGTTATTTATCAAAACATTACACTATCGCCTATCTCTCGATTAGCAACTTATCCGACTATTATAGATATACAAAGTCTTTATTGAAGCTGCCTTCAGCTACGGGTTATGATGTCTCTGTTTACATGTTAACATACTCACAGTCATGACGCCTATCTGTCTGTATAGCTGTGGTTGCCAATTTGAACTTATGTAATAAGTAGTAGCTTTTCCTGCAACTCCACTTCCTACATTGGTTCTAAGTTTCTTTATTAATTGTAAGAACCTTCCTCTACAATTGTGCTAACTACTTAATTAAAGTATTTTTCTAATAAAAATAATTAGGTAAATTATAAATTATAAAATTTGAGCCGACTAGTATACATAACAAATTGACAGGTGCGCGGAAATATATAAATATGTGCATGCATATATTTATTTAAGTTTTATGTGGGACATTAGTTGCATAATTGAAAAATGTTTTATATTAAAATGTTTTGGTTGACACATAGCCGGCAGAGTTGAGTGAGTTTTGGCCGAGTGTGGGTCTGTGTATACGTATTTATTTCACAAACTATATTCAGAAACTATTAAACACCGTCAAACTCAAACCAGAAAGCTTTATTTCGATAATAATTTGTTACAGTCCTCTGTCCTTAATATCAGATATTTGTACTACCCAATAACTGAGGAAAAAAAATAAACCAACTCATAGGTTAGAAAATGTCATTAATCATATTCAAAAACTATTAAACACCATCAAACTCAAACTATAAAGCAAAAACTGCCTTTAATAGTTAAAGTTTGAACAAATACTTTTTTTAGTTCGGTTAATAAACCTAAAACCTTCTCCTAAGCCTGAAAACTATGCTGAAAACCACTTCAAAATCAGTTTAGCCAAACGCGAGATAATCGCGCACAAATATACATACATACAGATCAAACTGAAAACCTCCATTATTTATTCGGTTTAAAACGTCTCCATCTCAATAGTATTAAACAAACTAATTCTCTCTAATGTCTATGCAAAGCGATACGATTGATAAATACTCGTTAGTGGCGAACTTAAGGTCAACATTAAAGAACTTAATGGTAATTGGTTGTCCATAAAGATACACCCCATTAAAGTTCCTAACCAAGTTTATGTATACATTTACTGAATTTTAAAGACCATTTCATTTTATTACCTCTTTCGCATGTCGGTATTGTCGTAGAAAACAGTTTTATTAGGAAATAATCGTTAGTCTTCAGTAATGTTTATAGCATTTAAAGATTTATTTACAAAATCTTCAAATACCTAGTTCCAGATTGATATTTACGACTTCTAAATTTATTTTATTTCAACTTTCGTATTGTTTTTTCAACATCGTTCAAACATTGATCTCTTTAAGTTTCGTATTTTATTTTATTTCACTGCTGATCGTGACTTGAAATGGACCATTTTCATTGACATTTTATTTGAAGAAAGTAAATTAATGTTCTGAGACATTTCCTTTTCAAGAGTTGGCATTCCTTCCTAATAACAAATATTGAGTTGTTTTAATGTTTAGTTTGTATAATCAGTACTTGTATTCGACGTTTATTGACACTCGTTGCATGTTATGTCAATAAAGTTGTAAGCACTTTACAGCTTTAGCTCAACGTATGAAGTTATGCGATCTCATGTAATATGTAGCTACGTAAATTTATTAATACTTACATGAGCCAATTACATCAGAGGATTTAATCATAAATAAAATTGGTACTAAGGGTACAGAATTATTTTGTACAAAGCTAGACCATAAACATCACGTATGTGAACATATTTTCCTATTACTACGTAAATACGTACATACGGAAATTGGTTGCAAACACCCACACTTACATAACCTACAGTTAAAACAACTATCTTTAGGACCATAACAAAACCATAAACATAGTTCAGGGCTCCATAACTAAGGGCTTAGCTAGATAAGCGAGCGTCAAAGGTCGTGAAGACATCGAGTGGGATGCTCACCGTTTCTCTGCCCTTACCGGTCACGCATTTCACCCGGTGTGGCCAGGGAAAGTGCGCTTCTGAACATGCCATGTCGCTTTTAGCACTAACTACCTGTTCTAACAGGCTGTTAGGTCTTTGACGTAGTGTGGGAACGTGAACAGGGAAATTGATTTGAGTGCATTGAAAGTGCAAGTTGGTTGTTCGTTTACCATTGGGATTACGTTTTAGATTATTTTGTTTAGCGTCTAATTGTGATGTTGGTGGTGATTTTGCAATTTCTTAGTTGTACTTGTAGTCTAAGATCCGATATAACTTCGACCTGGACCGATCTGTTCTGGAATCATATTACATCACCGATCTCTAAATGATTAAAATTACTTAATAGATAAAAATTATAAAAACAAATATCTTGTCTGGTATCCTCTACTATTAATTTTGTGTTTTTATTACCTATTTATACAATGTGATAGGGGTGGGACTTCTAACCCGTTAAGGCTGAGTACTACATCTAATTTTATCGAAAAAAAATAATATGGGGGTTGAACCCCTAATTGAAAATATTGAAAAATAGTGATTTTTTCGGTAAAAATAATTCACAAATGATTTTTTTTCTCACCAAAACATTATAAAACATATGAAAAAAGTTATGAATTAGTTAGCCAAGCCATGTTTTTTTTTGTTTCTACGACGCATACAACCTTTGATATCAAAAAAAGTAAAAAAAATATTAAAATAGCCATAATTTTTAGGGGGAGGGGATTCGACCCCTTCGACCCACGACTTTTGTCCATAAAATTAGATGTAGTACTCAGCCTTAACGGGTTAGAAGTCTCACCCCTATCACATTGTATAGCTGGTATTTTATTAATGCTTATAATTTTGGATGCGACCTGCATCAGGCCTTGCATACAATGCAAGTGCAAGTTTGTATGGCCTGTCATTTGGTACCGTTGAGTTTTCATAGTAATTGTTTTGAGTGGCGTGAAATTGTAACGTTGGAGGTGACATTGCGTTTGCTTGGTTGAATTATGACTTTATTATAGACTGAATGACAGATAAGATGTTAACCTTTTCTAAGTAAGATTTATTATACAGTTTAAATGTCACATGAAAGTACCTATATTAATAGTAGTTACTTTATGAGCATCAACCACCGTACTCAGAGCCAATTAATGGTTACTTAATAGTACTTACTAATTGCAAAACTAATGAATAGTTCAAGTAATCATTAAATTACTCTGTGTGTGGCAGCAAATCGTCCAACTTCAAAGAATAGCAAAAAGGCAAGCAAAAAACTCTCCATTACAAAAAATATCACCTTTTCATGTAACTTTTAAACTAAAATACTAAGATATTGTAATGAAAACAGATTCCCAAGACATAAACAACTTTTAGTAGAAAAACCTTGTAAATACCACGACAGCCATGTTTTATTAATGAAGTCTGTCTTGTACTGAAGCTGCATCTTGTGCATCTTGTTGAAAGTTTACATGTTTTCTTGTATTATACAGTAATAAAGTACAGCGTGACACGGCTACGGTATTTGCTACGCAGACGCTACGCCGTATTGGGTAAGGTTAGTTAGGTTACACCGTGTCGATAATAAATTTATTCTGCGTAGACATTTCACGTTTTTACTGTTTATTTATTTGTCTATTTGACTTTTATGCGGTTGCTTATGGTAATTTTATTCAATCAATAAGAATGGATAGAAGGTTTGTTGTTTTGTGAAAAATCCAAAGTTCTAAATCGCTTTCGATTACGATAAGAATACATTATGACGACTTTGTGATAAGTATACTTTTCTTTAAATTAATATTTAAATATCGATTCTTCCTTCTATTCTATCTTTTTTCAGTGAGAAAATCATCTATTGACGAGAGGGAGTGTCAGACTCTTACTTACTAAAAACCACCCCGTTTCTTCTCCAGTTTTTCGAGCCGGAGCCCCGGTAAACCCGCTAAGCAGTCCGCAGCTCCAGGATCAATCATTAGTGTAGCTTGAGAGTCACACAAAATATACATTTATTATCAAAACTTTCAACGCTTTGTTTAAAACAAACTTATCTATGTTTATATGACATAAAATGAAACTAAATTACTAAACGAAACGAGTTTAAGGGTCTCACAAATATTCCATAACCTCATTGATTACGTAATGACAAACATTTAGGTTTATGGTTATAATGTGGGACGACATTTTAAGAAAATGGGACCAGAATGTTATATAACTTTATACATATTTTAGAGAAAGCGAGTACTTACGTAGTAACTGGGAATTTATTGTTTAGTAGTAATCTGATGGAGGTGCGCTATAGTGGCTTGGCTTGAGGCGATTATTTCATTGTTATTTGTTATTGTTGTTGTTTATTTAATAAATAGTCAATTGTTTTTGGTTTTCTAATTTTATATTTATTTGACTGGTTTAAATTATGTAACAGGTGTGATGTTTGTTTGTTCTCTGAAATCTCAAAACTACGAGTAGCACCCCCATTTTTGAGATTTTATCAAAAATATCTTAATAGCTTTTATTTTGAAAGCCTAATATATTATATTCTCTTAGAATTGTTTAAATTAATATTTGTTTTAAGTTTAAAATCATGTCTCTAACCACGGAATCACACTAATATTATCTATAAATCTGAAAGTTTGCATGTGTGTTCGTCAACTGAAAATACTGAACGGATCTTGATGAAATTTTGTATACAGACAGAATATGAGCTGACTTAGGTGATTTTATTGCCCAACGGGAACGTGAACAAAGCCGCTGGCAGAATCTAGAAGTTATCTAATAAACACGATACAGTTCAGTTACCTATCACATGTCAATATACGCGCGTATTTACACGCTACGATAAAAATTAACACTAAATCAAACGTAATTGAAATCAATCTCACTACATTCAAGATCATTGAACATCGATCCATCGATCTAGTATCGTTTCTAACCGTTGCATCGATCAACAGCTAATTAAAATGTGATCGCAGGAACATGACCAGTTGCCGTAACCGTCAATAGCTGACCATCAATCATGGTATGATAGCAGACTGCAATTCTATGGTAATACGGTCAATGAACTTTATTGTAATTGACAGTCTGTGTAGACACCAGCACTATAAACTACCCCTATTCATTCAATAGATTGTCAGCTTTATTGTCTTTGTTATAATGTTGAAAGTCGATTGAATATTTTTGCAGTTGGTGTAGCTTGATTTGCTAGGGTTTGTTCAGTGCACGACTGCGAATGGTTTCTAGATTGAGTAAACAATTTTTACTGGACTTTGTTCAATTGTAGCTTTGCTCGGTAATCTCAAATGCCTTGTTGAAATCTAAGACATTTTGCTTTCTGAAGTTTCATCAATACCATCAAACAATTCGTGATAATCCAATGTTGGTCTATGTGCCTACTCTATGTAGAAATAAAATCCATAATGTTCACGCTTATGGACAGTAAAGTTAGACGTCGATGTTAGACATATGCTAGATCACCGTTTTTCTTTTTGTTTTTAATTCTTATTAGTTCTCCACAGACTCTTATTCCGTAAACTTGTTATACAATTTATTTTACAATGAGTCTAATCAATATTTATAGAGTAGGTTTAGATGATGGTGCTACATATCCTTTGATAACTATCCAGAGTCTTCCAACACATCATGACACGTCATGCATGTAGTTCTTAATAGACATATATGTATGTATGTAGGTATATACTACACGAGATGCATCAAAGTAAAACGAAGATGAATTACTAGTACATCATAATTATAAATCTTGCATGATACCGTTCATTAGCGTATCTCTGATGTCTACCACGCACACCATTTCAATACACGCATACATAACTCTCAAACTATTTGGAAAATTGGTGTTTTATTAACTATCTACTAGTAATTTGTAGTCACGTAGCTACAATACATGCACTTTAAAAATATATTTTATAGGCACTTTATTTCTATAAAATTATTATAGCTTGTTCTTCCTTCGTGCTAAACTGGATTGTTTGTGGTATATTATGATTATTAATACATATCTGTGTTTGTATAATAATTTTATTAGTGAAATAATTCTTCATTCAATTCACTGTCTAAATATATCTTAAAATGGTAATTATTGCTCAAACCTTCTTCATGTGAGAAGAGGCATTTGATCAACAGTGGTCACTTATAGGCTGTTGATGATGATAATTGTCTTAATATAAATCGCTCATAGCAAAATCAGTAAACAGGTGAGTAGGTGTATTGTTTAAATTTCATACTAATGCTAAAACAAAAATCATAATCACATCATAATAATCAGGATGTTTAGTGTTAAACTTGGAACTATATAATTATTTTTCTTTTGTGGAAGATGTTTTAAATCTTTTATATGATTAAATAATGAGTAAAAAAAATCATTAGCAGCGTGCTCAGACGCGTCGAGGCGACGTCGGTCAGCCTGGCTGCGGATTTTTCAGATAGACTTTATTTTTAGCTAAACACTTACGTTTTTGGAACTTAGTATATAAAATGAGTATTATATCATCAATACTATTTGAATAAACTATCAAACTACTAAACAGTTGCTCCTATTCTCTAAACATAGACCTAACGGCAACTGTTTTTCCATTTTAAACTGAATTGTGTAATATAAAAGTCACATTTTCTAAGAACTCATTTAGAAATCGATGAGTTATGAAGCAAAGCGTTACGGTAACCTTACTAATATGTCTTAGTAATGTCTTCCGATGGGATTTTCCCAAATTAGGGTGTTATGCAATAATGAAACGTAGTGGGAGCTCAGTTTGGTTTAAATTACATTATTAATGCTTCGCTGTATCTATTTATAGCGTGTTGATTTATTATGGAGGTTTTATACGTGTATTTTAGGTTGTGGTGTTATTAATAGGTGAGTGTGTAGAATGCAAATTTTCTTTGTGATATGAAAGTGAAACATTGAAACCTTTAAATTAAGTTTAATTTGGATAAAATACTGCACAGAAATGTATGATTTGCAATACAACCTAAGTAATAATTCAACTACAATTACTATTTATCAATAAAAAAACCTAAAACTAAACTTAAACTAAAGTTAAAAATGTTTATTTGGTATAGCAAAACAGTATTTCATCAAAAGAAAAGCAACTTCACTTTTCCGATGCATCATTCTTGATTAGAATACTCTCATTGTATGGTAATGCAGTTTCCGATGAAGTTATTATACGACAAACAATCTCAACTGTATACGTACTAATATTAAATGCGAAAGTAAGTTTGTCTGTTACGATTTTAAACTTTATCTACCAACCAATATTTTTAATATTTTTAATAAATATGCCATCAGCAAACTGTAGTCCCATTTGGTAAGAAAAGGGCCCTATTGACATAGGAGAAATAAAACTAAATAGTTTTGAATTTGGCTTTATATTGTAATATTTGCTTTAACCTCCAAAAGTAACTCTTTGAAATAAATAATTTTGACTTTTGACTTTTTTTATTTAATTCCATACCCTTAATGCAGTTTTAACAGCGACGACTGGGATTGTATAGTTTTGATATTGAATAGTTATTCAAATTTAAATGGATTGAAATTGTGTTTATATTAAGTTAGAATAAGCGCCCAGGTTAGCTCAGGATGTTAACTTTAATTTTAAATCTAAATAATATTTGTTTTTAATACAGGCAAAGCTACAGACAAAAGCTATATGGTTACTTTAATTGTATATTGAAAATATCGACACCAGCAGGCAATGTGTCACTCGAACAATGCCGTCGCCATTACTTTGCGAATATCTTCCCACTTTCATCTCTCTATTGTTAGCTGGTATATTTAATTTATTGAGGAATACGCTTTATTTATTGGTTCTAGCATTTTAACGATCGTGAGAATTTCTATTAGAATTTAAGTACATCGTTCTGTGTTTTCCGTAAACTTTTTCTGTTTTTAATTAACTAATAGTTGTTTTGTCATTCGTGGTAGTGATAGACACTATCTATAGCAATAGTTAAATAATAAATGTACCTTGAGATCATAAGTAGTAATTGTTAATTATATCTTTGTTTTTTCCAAGGTAATCTGTATTTAAAATACTAGAAGTGAAAATAAAAGCGTTTGAAAGGAAATCTGTTAACTGAAACTTGTCATTGTTCTGTTTTTATAATATTTTGTGTTTGAGGTAAACATAATAATTTTAAAGATAGTGTTGTATTAAAGCTAATGAAAAAGATGGTGATTATTTATTTCAAATAAACCCTTAGGAATTATAATTTCTACAAATCCTGTTTAAATTGGCTCCGAATTATTCTATGTTATATATTCTATTATTTTCTAAAGATAACATTTTTAGTAACAGTATAGTTCTGGATTCACCGTACCTAAACTATAATTTATCTTCATATTGAAACCAATTAAAATAAAACAAATACTCACGGTTCGCAGTACGGTAAACATGATGACAAATCACGTGTATCAGAAGACACCAATCAACACAGTTCTCAACACACCATAGTTCATTCACTAACACCGTATTCCAAGTCCTATTACAACGACTAAGGGTTGATTTTTAATCGGGGTATGTTTGAAATGGTACGGCTGCGTGTTGCCGTTGTGGTGAAGTGAAGTTCAAGGCTGGATTGAGATAGGCTTATATACAGGGTGTGCAAGGGTAGCGGAGCGTGGAGCTGAGTATGTGTGCGCTGCAATACTGCAAGTGGGTGCATACAGCGGACACTGCTCGTTGCATACACACAGACATACGGCGCTGGTTCTCAAAGTGGACCCTTAGTGTTGAGTAGGATGGTAAAGTAAATTGTTTGAAGAAAGGGTGTAGTTTGGTGTTAATAAGGTTTAAATTAGGATTGGAAATTAAGCAGTTGTTGTCGTGTGGGAAGGTACTGTTTGGGTAGTAAAGTATGAAATTGCGTATGTTTATGATTGTATTTAATGTTATTCTATGTTTGGATTCCTCCCAACCTTTTTATTTGTTCCCAAATAATTAATACAGTTTGTTATTCCTTTTTATTGCCTCGTACTTAGTTGTAGATTGGGATACCTTTTTTAAATTTAATTTTAAACCTTTGACTACCAACACAAAGCTGTTGTAGCCAAATCCTTCGCCAAGGTCGGTCACCGGGGACTTCCATGGCGTTTAACTTGTTAAGTAAGTGTGCAATTCCAGATACCTAAGCATTTAAAGAAGTATTCAACAAAAACAAAACCTAGTGATTCTTTTCTATCAATCACGAAAAACAAAAGATTAATCATTGATAAAAATCTAAAAGAATTAAGATAAACATCACATTAATCTCAAATTCACACCGTGACGAAATATCAAACGAAAACAAACCGTATTACCAAACATTAAAGATGTAACTGTTTCAAATAAATAAATTGTGATATCAACATAATTTATTAATGAGTGTATGGTGAAATATTTTCATTAATAACCACTAAAACTCGTGTTCGTGTGAAGGGTTAACCAAAGGCTTACGATACAATGTTAGTTACAAAATCTTTGTAGTGTAAACTAATCTACATATTCAGTTAACCCAGTTTTAGAGAAAAATCGATGATGTCGACTTTAAAGTTATAAAATGAGTTGATCAATAACAATCTCTACTTTAATATTATATTAATTGTAATACAAATTGCAAAGGGCATGTTGTTACCTTTGGATATGTTTTTTTTTTAGAAAAAAGACGAGTATGCTTAACTTTTAAAATATTTACATATATATAGAGTAAATAACACAAAAAATTAAATTACATAAAAAATAAATAAAATATTAAACAAAAAATTATGTTTTATTTCCAAAACTTTTAGTATCAGCTTTTAATTGCACTTATGCTATAAATCTACTTAATTAAAGCAGGATGATGTAAAAGAAAAACAGTGCTCTCGTTCAATTCAGAGAATAAATAACAACTTTTACTGTGTACTGGTACTAGGATTTCCTCCGTTATTAAATCCTCTTTCGCTGGAAACTGTCCAAAACATAATATAATTTTAAAATTAATATTATGTTATAATTATAAGTATGCTCATTAATTAATTTCGTTGTGGGATCCAAGACAGTCATTCATGTCCCTGGGACGCACCGGACTTCAATGTTCCGGTGTCTTCATGGTTGTATCTACTGTAGATCCTGGCTTATAGGAGTTACAGCAGGGTGGGAGATTGTGGCGAGCTTGTCCCAAAAAAAATGCTCATTAATTAATTATGTTAATTTAACAGTTTGAGTATCACTGTGGGCAGAGCGTCAACATTTCCACGCCTAGGGCGAAGCTAATCTTCTTAAAGTACCTTTAGCATTTACTTATTTATTATGTAACAAAGACTTTTATATCACCCGACGTTTAATAATAACATTACGTCGTGCTTTGTCATTTTCAAAGGTATGTAGGAGTGCACTGTATAAAGTCAAATTCAAATCATTTATTCCATTAAAACCATATAGGTACCATTAGGTACTTTTGAAACGTCAACAAAGAATTAAATAGGTAATATTCTATCAGTCTATCCGTCAGTGAAGCAAGGTGCTCGTTCCAAAGTGTAGCTTCGAATGGAGAAGAACGAGCAAGAAACTCCCAATGTAAGTTACATTACATTGGGAGTTTCTCAATGTAATATCTTTCTGAATGTAATATCCACTTTTCTCCAGTTGTGTAACGTGTTCCGTATAATAATAGGAGGTGAATCCATCGTCATAGTTTATTTCCAGGATCCATGCGTACTAAAGCTGAGGTTATTAGCTCAACAGTTACACCACTCAACCAACAAGGTAGAACTAACAGACAAAGTTTCCAAAATAACCAATTATAGTCTTACCATTCTTCAACAGTCTAAATGCAACCAAACTTCCTTAAAAGTCGTTTAATTTAAAAGACACCCGTCACGTTTACTATCGAGCGCCATAACTTCCCAAAGCATAAGTTAACAAAGCTATCGGCCCATCTAGAAAGGGAAACCATTGTTTATTAGTCCGATTCCCCGATATAATTCACATGTTCTACTCTATTATTGTCACTTTTAATGTGTTAATTGTTTAATTACGTCTATTAGTTTTTGTTGTATTATAGATACATTTTCAATTGCTGTTCGTTTGTCTTACTAAAACTCGAAAACAACTGGACCAAATTTAATTATTTGTGGAAATCCAGGGAAGGTTTATAAGATGAGAATAAATTATTGAGGCCGTACAAGTATACCGGGTCAGATAGTAATTTAAAAAAATAATTTATAAAAAATAAACAATCAGTTTTAATTAAACCCTTTGCTACACGATTGCTTTGGGACCTTTCTTTACCCGATCAGAAAAAGAAACAAAACAAGTTATAACACAATGTAAACTTCAACAAAATCCATTTAAGTATAACAAATTACATTGTTTTATCAAAAAGCGCCTACAAAAAACATTTCAAAATGATACCTTAACACAAAATCTTGCTTTTTCCCTCCCATCCGTAACAACATAGGCACGAAGCACTGCAATCTATACAAACAAACCTGCTTATTTCCAGCCGTTGGGTAGAACTCAAGGTGCAAATTACACAGCGTTTCAATTAACAGTTTATTCTACCAACAGCTGTATAACCATCAAGCTGTTTTACTACAGGATAGTGACAGATAAGTGATTGAAACTTGATTGTATCCGTTGTATTTCCTGATCCGGAGCTGCGGACTACCTAGCGGGCTTACCGGGGCTCCGGCTCGACAAGCAGGAGTAGGAACGGGGTGGTTTTTAGTCAGTAAGAGTCTGACACTACCTCTCGCCTCGCCCTGGCGAGAGAAGTCACTAGATGATTTTCCCCCTTCAAAAAAAAACCATTGTATTTCCTTGAATAGAGAAAATAGTTTTGTGTATAAATAAGCGCCTACTCGAACTTATATTGCATAGTTCGTTCTGAGGTTTTGTGTTTCTCTGCTACGATTAGATGCTACTGTTATTTTATTGGTCCATTGGCTTATTGCATTATTAACTTTATGATTGTTAATATTATAGTTTTGCACGAAGTTCTAGATGAATTTCGTGCGTCAGGAAAATGGTTTTAAGTTCTATATTTAGAAGCAGTCAATAATGATGATTGAATGTAGTAAGATACACACATACACCAACACACCACGAAGCAAGAGGATACCACCACCAGTTCATATAGGGCTTCTGGAAGATTTTTTAAATATTAATAACATGTGTTAATACTAATTATAACAACGTCACGCCTTTTATCCCCGAAGGGGTAGACAGAGATGCACATTACGGCACGTCATCTAATATAGGTTGTACTAATTACAGAATAGAAAATCGATGCCAAAATGTAAATTGTTTAGCATAAAGGAAGAAATAAATGCATTTAATAATAAAAGACACACCGCTAAGGTTCCGTCCGCTCGCTTTTACAACGGGCGTGCTCGATCTAATGATAGTTCGCTGTCCTAGCTATTTTCCTGATTCCTCATAACAGGTACTTGGCTACTTACACCGGAAAACGCGGAAATGGGAAGGGAAACGAGAGTGAAATCCGCACACCCAGTCACCCAACCCCAACAGATAAGAGTATTACGAGATTGACCAGTTTTTCTATGTACCTGCTACTAGCGACTGGCAATTAGTAATATTTCCTGACCAAGCTTCTTTATCCAATTATAGAATGCTGGTTTGAGAACAAGAAAGTATCCGGTCGATGTTTTATGTCCTGGTCGTAGGAATTATCAAAGGCTTTTTCTCTATAAGCGGTTTCATTAAATTGTTTCCTAATCGTGAATTGCTAAGAAGAAATAAGTGGCTATCAAGTAAGATTTTGTTTACGACAAGTCATTACATAGATTAAGTATTTGTTCCTGGTTATAGCTATTTATATTAGTATTTTATATAAATATGTTTGATCAAAGCTCTCTTTACAACACTGCGACAAACACAATTTATTATAATCAAAATGCGTTACACATTTCATATTAAAAAAAAATAAAAGAGAAAAAGAATGATTCATAAATTGTACAAATCAAACTAGCTAAACAGGAACATAAATTAACACAAAGCCTTAAAAACTAAGAGGAGCTGAACAATTAATAAAACAAAAAATATAATTAAAATTTCTAACACAAAAACATTACAGTTGCACACCGGCTCTCACAAAAGGCTCTCTCTTTAATTCATACAGAAATTATAACGTCCTTAAAAAGGTTAGGAACGCCAGTAGATTATGGCAAACCCACTTATGTACAGAAGGCTTCCAATTTAGCAGTGGATCGCATCGGGCTGTTGACCTTGACATAAAAGAAAAACAATACAAATCATCCTCGTTTGACGTCTGTAAACGCCGCCATTTTTCTCGTGCTAAGTAAATAAATAGCAGAGTTTATGTTCGTGACAAAGTAAATAGCTATGCGTACAGTTTTATTGAACAGTATTAAATATGATCTTCGAGAACACGATCTTACACGAGCGGTTAATTGTTCGTGAAATATGATGGAAATGGTCTTGTAAACACAGAAGGCCGACATGAAATAATGTCTACATTATGTTTTGCGATCCGAGTGTGGTTACCAAAGGTCCAACCACGTTTTTTTTCGTCAAAAACGCACTTGTAATTTCTGGTACTGCAAGTATCTGAGGTTCGTATGAGAATGATAAAATAATTGGTCAAATTGCAAGCGTCCCTTGTAGCAGATTTTGGGTAGTTCGATGGTTCGAAAATTGAAAATTGTGCCTAATGTAGGATAACCAGACCTAATCCACTATTATTTAAAACCCTTTGTGTAACTGGCCAAAAAAGACTTTACATTTCATGTGTTTTCTTAAGCTAAAGATTAAATAAACGAATAAAAATTTTATTGTGATCATTAAAGCTTGTATTAAATAGCACTTGTGACAGCACTGTGATTTGTAATAGCACTAATCAATCAGTGGCATAATAATATACTAGATAATGGCATTAAATCTATAATCACCCGTTTAATAGATATGTTAGTTATTACTTAAATTAACTGAAATGAAGCACGCAACATTTTTAAAGAACAGTCATGACAATTATCTTCTAATTGTTCTCATTTAAGATGCCTGGAATCTGACATATGTATTGTATACAACCCCAACATCTTTTTTGAATAAATACAGGGATCCAAACCGAAACTGTGGCACAGCAAATATCGGCTTACACTGCTACTGTTTGTCTGTCTGTCAGTAAAGCTACCGTGCACTAAAGTATAACATTATTTTAATAATGGTACAAAAAGGAATTACAAAATTTTCTAATGTCTTTCATTTGTCTCTTAAATGTCTGTAATTTTGTGTACAACGTCGTGTGATGCACTTCCATCAAGAAAATTAGTACTATTATGTCAACGTCTGGTATGTATGTGGTCTTTTGATATAGAAGGTACATAATATGGACCGTACATAGTAGTTATTTATCTGTTTCCTGATCTCCATCTAAATTACTTAACTTTCATTAGAACTTAAGACGGGATATTTACCATGTTTATTTATGTGTATGAGTTTCCGATATTTCGGCACTGTTGCAAGCGCCATGAGCACGGATGAACTGTTTATTTATTGATTATTTAACTTTGTTTCACATTCTGTTCTTTCTGCATTCCTAATACCGTTGGTTTCAATTTCGTTTTGATTCCAGTTTCTATCAATTTGTTTACTTTTTTAAATGAACTAAGATGTATGTATCTCAGCAACTAAATATAAAATTATGTACCGGCAGAAGCAAAATCAATTAATGAGAGTTAGCAATAAAAGACTCTATGTCACATAGAAATAATATATATTATGTATGTCATTTAAACTTTCAGCGTTACTGGAAATTATTATGTTAAATAGTTAGTTGTATTTGCCACTATTAAACCAATAAACCAGGGAATATTAGTAGGATCAAATCATTCAAACACCAACTTTTTCAAACTTTATTTATAATCTATTTAATTTATTACACTAAAGTATACCTATCCCAAATTATTGCACATCAAAATAGGAAGAATACACAACAATTTTTATAATAAATAATTTCTAAATTTGAAAATATTGCATTCACACTTAAAATATTATTATATTGTATAACTACAGCCTCTTATTGTACATTCCTGTGTGTATTTACATGTGAGATGTATGATGTTAAATCGTGCTTGTTGTATTATTGTCTGGAGAAATCCAATGTTGCACGCAGACATAATTAGATATATATATCTCTGTCTAGAACTGATGAATGAAAGGTTAATTGTCCATCTGTTCAAGTTTCCATTGCTGCCTGAGTTTGTGGAGTACAGCACGCATGAACACAGTAATGAAAATGATTTTCCTTACTTTCATGGCATGTGAGTCTGGACTTCAAACCATCTTCGATGTACGTATATTAGTACTATAAGGCTCCTATATTTACAGTACCTTATCATTCTTAACAAATCACATTAATTGTGATCTTATCGTTAGAACTTAAAACGGGATATTTACCATGTTTATTAGTTTTTGTGTGTTTCCGATATTTCGGCACTGTTGTAAGCGCCATGATCACGGATGAATATCATATCCCGTTTTAAGTTCTAATGATGTAACTAGTGACCATGTCAGTTTAAAAACTTTGTAATTGTGATCTTATTAATTTACGATAATCTTTTCTTTTCATTTCGTTCGTTCTTGTTCTTTGAGAATGGTGATGAATCAGTCTTGTGGTGTTCTGACTTCACCATGCGTTTGGGGTGTGAGTGGTAATTCCTGGGGAAAGATGACGGCTTCTGTTTGCCGATTGATGGAACGTGGCGATATCCTACAGTATATTCTGTTTCAGGGTTGTAATCGTGATGACTCGACTGGCTGTAAGATGATGACATTGGACGTGAATGCACATATGTGACCTTCTCAGTTGATGGGTTGTAAAGGAAGGTTTTCGGCACCATCACTCTGTAAGGCATCTGGTATTTTGGATGAGGAAGAGGAGTGACATAACTGACTGTCTGAATCGTGCCAGAGTTCTGTTTTCCAGTCTTGTAATGTGAAGGCAAAACAGTCGCGATTGTGTGGTCTTTGCTTGGGTAGTTCTCTGTGAGGACCAGACCTTGGTCATCTTGTTGCTCTGATTGCTGGACTTGCTGGTATCCATAATTTTGCTGGCCTCCTACATCAGCTTGAGACGCGTGGCTTGATTGTCCAGATTGAGGTGAGAACACAGTGTGATCTTGTTGGTCATGTTGAGTTTGGGTGTAGTATTGGGAAACTTGATCTTGAGATACACCTGATTCCTTTGCAGGACCATATTCTGGTGCGGGAGTCACTGATGATTCGTATCCTGGTGAAATTGATTGTGAATACTGTTCTTGGGGTGGTCCGTATTCAGGAGCTACTGTACCTGAGTGCTCATACTCTGCTTCTGCGTGTTGCGGTGGAGTTCCGTACTGGACTCCAGGTGTACCATATTCAGCACTGGGGGTTACAGCTGCTTCATACCCAGGGCTAACTGATGCGTATTGTACCTGAGCGTTACTATCATGTACCCCAGCTCCTTGGTCTAAAGAAGAACTTTGATAATCTTGTGACGAGCCGTGTTCCGTTTCTTGCTGGTAATGCGACGAAGGCATGTAGTAGGATTGCGATGAAACAGCTGATTGTGGCACGTATTGGTACTGGTACTCATAATTTTGAGGAAGGGAAGGTTGTTTGTAAATAGAATAACCTTTTGGCATCGTCATGTAGTGTTGACGCACGTAGCTAGATGGGTATCTGGCCATTACAGGTTGAACTGCGGAGTACTGCACTCCATCAGACAGATGCGCTTGTGTGTATGTTGGCTGGACATACGGGTGTGCGTAATGTTGAGGCTCGTATTGTGAAGAGGGAGCTTCACCTCCCTGTTGACTGTAGCCCTCAGCTCCTTGGCTCTCAAGACCATGGCTAGGGTACGCCATAACCTGAGGAGCAAACTTATATCCAGCTTTCTTGAAATACTGGTTCACCAGCTCTTGCAAATTCAAATGATTCAAGTAATTAGACAGAGGATAATTTTGCGGTAGGTTAGCATACAGCTCAGCTGTTGGGTTGGTTAGTGATGAGCTTGGAATCCTCAATACTAAGACTGGGACAACTTTTTGTTCCAAGTGAGAGCCAGGAGTGTGTAAATGATCTTGGGTCAGTCCAACGTTTTGGAACTCTGGGTTCTTGATCAGTTGTGAAGGATCGACAAGGTAATCAGGCATCACTGTAGGGAACTGTCCAGATAGACCAGAGAATTGTTCACCGTTGTAAGTCGTGTACAGAGTTGAAGGGTGCGATGAGTAAGAGTTGCTGCTGTGATCCGCAGATGAATAAGAAACTGGTTGTGGTGCAGGAGTTGTGAACTCAATCGCTGGTTTATCATAATGATAGGCTGGCTTCTCATCCTTCACTTGCACTAATTCAAAAGCTTGAGATGGCTGAATTTCAACACTTGTTTTTATTTTGCCTGAGTGATCATAATGATTTATAGAGGTTGAATGAACGTTATTAGGAGGGATGTCTTCTTGCGAATAAGGATATATCATGAATTTTCCTTTTTCTTGTGCTGGTTTTCCGAAGTAAGAGTATGTGTAACCGTTATTGGTTTTGTATCCATATCCAAGGTTAGCGTCAATGGTACGCTTTCCTTTGCTTTTTGTGTCTGTATCGTTTACTATCTCAATGGCTATAACAGCTGGGAAATGTGTAGGAGCTTTTGGTTTAGCTTCACTAGCATTTTTAACATTTTTCTTTTCTTCTTTAGGAGCATCATTATTCTTAATACCATACTTTGCTTCTACATCTCTTAAGAATTTCTTCTCTTCTGCTGTCAGGGTTGTGTTTGATGCTTTATCTTTATCTTTTACTTCTGATTTGTATTTCTTTGGATCTGGTTCGGCGCATGTTGTGGTCAGCACCACGCAAAACAGCATCTGGAATTGATATAAAAAATCTATTAATATTGATTTTGTACAAGCATTTAATTAATCGATTTAAACAGACGTATAATTTAAAGTTAAATATAATCATCGTGATAGATTTACAAATTATGAATCTGTGTACATATTACACAGATTTGGACATCTGTCCAAAGTTACTGTAAAATAATCAATATTTCTCAACAATTACGAAAACTAAATTCTGAAATGTCACCATCTTAAGTCTTAAGTAGTACTTTTACAGTATTTACAACACACGTTGACACACAACGTTAAATAAGGCAGTGTTCTAAACCGCGACACAATAATGAAGCTACTATCAATAGCATGTGTACCAGCAGTGTCCGTACAACATCCCATTAACGTATTGCGTGCTTGACTCATCGTTCACTCTCTATACGAGCACTGCAATTAGGTAACATAACATTATCTTTATTTGTTAGTATTCCAACATTGAGACCATCTTGTGAAATTTTACATCTGTTACGAGGCAATGACGCCAGATGATCTCCTCACATAATGCACATATCCGCATACAAATTGATGCACATATGTAGCTCGTTTAGAATTTATTGGAATTTCTCCGTTATGCGCTTCTACTTTCGATTTATCAAGAGTTTTTAAAATAGTAAAAATGTGATAAGTTTGAAATTTGAAAGAATACTTGGTTTATCATGATGGTTGTGTTGTTAGAATAATGACTAGTGTGTGGATGCGCGTTATCGTTCCTTACGATCTGTCGCTTATGCAACGGCGATTTTCTCGCGGAGCGCGCGACCCGCCGCGCCTGCGACTTTCCACGACCTCAGGCTCTCGATGGTTACCTCGCTGATTAATTAACGACAGCTTCGCATTATGTGGAAGTTGTGACTATGAAATTATGTAACGGTTACACGCTCACTGCTCACTGGTGACTACGCAGCGAATTTTATTCACGTCCGCACTAGATAGAAATATTGTCGACTAATTGATTAGTCTCGTGACGCGAATAAATGGATACTTTCCTCCTGAAGATGCGTTTACTGTGATGTTTATTACAACTGCAATGTCCGCATAGTAAATGTGTTTCTTGTAATGTAGAAATAATTACTTGTCTCATTGGTCTAATGTAAACAAATCGCTAACAAGCACTTCTCGATGTAGTTTGAGATGAAAGTATTCGTTGGGAGCTGATAGTGGTTTGGAGAAAGTGTTTGAGTGGCGTCCAGGTCGGTCAGGATTGCGACACCAAATAACAATACGTTTCCTAGTTTCGATCTGACTCCTGCCAACTTTAGATAACTGTAATTTAAGTGAATCTAACCGTTTTGAGTTCGTGACTTCGTTCGGTGCTTGGCATTGTTCTAAGCGAGCTAAAGAGAATGCTTCTGCAGACGATTTTATAGCACTAATTGAAAACAACATAAGCATGTATGAAACATTTACTCAAACTTCATTTAATCTTTAGCTTTGACATTTAGATACACCATAAAAAATTCATTAATAATAGTTGTATTAGCTGTTGGTTGCCCTAAAAATAAATAAATAAATAATAACCAAAAATTTGCTAGATATTTTACAAGTATTGCAAGTATGGGCTATAGTTAACCATATAACCAATTTCAATTCTAAACGCGTACTTCAAGCTGCATTGTTATTCACTGAATATGTTCAGGTCGCACTCAGTCTGCATCAATTTTGTTTTGTAGTGATTTACAGTTATTCTATTCAGATGAAATCATCAATCTTTTCCTCTTATATAAAACACTAGTTCAGTTTTTTAATTCGATAAGTATTGAACATTCATAACTGGTTATTTACAAAAATAAAGGAATGAAACTGGTTTTGCAGTTGGATTGCAAACCTGTTTGTTTTGGTAAATTGGTTTGATTTATAGCTGACTGGTTGTAAACAAACGGATTTTTAAATTGTTACTAATTTCATGGTATGAATAGTAAGTCTTTTTGTTGGGTAAAAATAGAAAACATACATTTTTATTTATACTTTAGCTATTTGGGACTTAGGGACTCGCTAATTGTACGTACTATGATAAGTTTTTTCACAGCTTATTTCATTTTACCGTTATTATCTATGTAAGACATTTCATATCATTTCATTAGAGAGCAAAATTAGAAAAAACGTTATCGATAGTTCAATGAAAATGAAAAAAGGCTTTGATAGATACATGTCCCTGATATTTCTAATAAAAATGAGGAACATTTCACATAATAAAAAGTATGGAGAAGAACTAACATATACTCATAAATAACTGTCCATACCTCACACTAATATCAGTATTATATAATTACACATTATCTGATGCTACTGAGAGCTCACCACAGCTTTGTGGTAACTAATGTTCATGTTATACAGTCCGAAGTAACCTAAATGGCAATCATAATTGTGGTGAAAGAAGAAATTATGGAAACCGCCCAACGGTTCGGTCCCTTTACTTTAGTGGTGGAAAATATTATGGTAACAAGCATTCGTTCATCATCAGCCACAAGAAGGCAACTGCAATGAAGCAACTGAAATGAAATGAAACAGCATATAGATTTAGCAGTTGGAAACGACCTGCATCCAGAGATTCTTATCAAGTCGTTTGTCAACCGTGAGAGTAGGTTCTTTTTACCAGGCTTAAAAAAACCGTGCTGTAATATGCATCTCTGCCTATCCCTTCGGGGATATAAGGCGTGACGCTTAAAAAATGGTGAGACACGTCACTTCAACAGCCTTTAAGTGGCCACTGTTGCATATTAATGCTCAAACCTGGAACAAGCGTGGTGATTACACCACGCTTGCTCAATGCGGGTTGATGATACATCTATATCTATCTACACATGCATATAATAGATGGCAATCACTATTATCAAGAAGTCATCGACCATCTCATGGTTACATCGATACAATCTATAAATGCATCAAATTATGAATAATCATAACCGAATATTAATTTCGAGTGCATTACCGGCACATTATAACTGTCACGTTACATAACAAATCTATTTACTTTGCAAACAGACCATATTTCTATCATCATATTACGCAAGCAACTAATAACATAATTTGCAACGGAAATATGTGCATAAACTTAGTAATTCCGGAAAAAAAACGGAAATAATTATTTATGTATGGTATAATCGCCTAATTATGCTTACGGCTGCTATGTATATGTTACGATATGGATGTAAGTGTATGATGCGCGTAATTTATACGTCAATCAAATTGAAAGCATGATTAATAATTCAACTTTTCACTGAAATTAGGTGTTGATTTGTGTAATCGATATAACACCTAATAGTATTAGGCTTAAATAAAAATAAGTGTTATGAATACTTATCACGTTCGTCTCATATTCTAATAAAAACATCCTAATTTTAAAATTATTTACTTCTTTCTAACTCGATCTATATTATATCCATCAAACATTTCGCATAAACTCTATAATTTGCGTATTACATAACGTAAACATTCTATTGTTGGATGCACATCACAATGCGTTGTATTTCATACAACATTTTTTCTTTCCCATGGATTAAGAAAGAGGTTAAGTATCTAATTTTATAAATAAAGAAAATACTTGCTAACATCGCCTTTTAAATATTTATGTTTCAGTTGATCTATAAGAACGCTAGTACAAGTTTTGTATACGGTGAACGAAAACGAAACGAGAGCGCGTTCGGCGCTCTGATTGGCCTGCACAATTGAATCAACCAATCAGAGCGCCGAACCAGTTTTCGTTTCGTTTTCGTTTAACGTAAAGCAAACTCGTACTAAGTGTAAAGAACTATTGATTACAAGTGTTGTCATCGTAGTAAACTTTAATTACAAAAAGTACAATAAACTTTTGACCTTTTCCTATAATGAAAGATTGAAACTCGTATTTAGCAACAAATAGACATTTAATTACCTATTAATGCATTATCTATTATGTCTCCTCTAACAATAACTGTACATTCTAACACCTAGATAAATGTAATAATAAAAGTTTAATTATAAAAGATTGCGCTAACTTTATACTAGCTTATAGCTTGCGGCTTCATCCATATGGGAGTGAATATGTCATAGGTCCCGACTATGAAGCTTGCTTTGGGATCCCGATCCCGTCATGTTCTCTAGCTAACTCTAACTCTTTGGAAAGTTAACTTCGTGTTCAACTGCCAATTTCAATGACCTATCAATCTTTAGATTTGCAATCAATCTTTACAAACAAAACAATACAATACAAAACGTGACAAAATTCTACTATTCCACGTAACGTCACGCCTTTTATCCCCGAAGGGATAGGCAGAGGTGCACATTACGGCAAATTTTACCTTTAGTGAGTGAATTTAATGATAAAGTCAAAATTACTTATTTCAAATAGACCAGGAAGGCACTTTTGAACGTGAAAGCAAATATAATAATATTAAACATGTCTCTATATTCTATTGACACTAGCTGCAAGTCAGTCTATTAGTTACAAAGTCTATTCAGACTAAACAAACAGACTATAAAATGCAACGTCTTTACAACATTAGTTGAGTAAGTACGTTTAAACACATCATACGTGTCAAAATAATGATACAGTCAATAGAAGTGACCATCTTTATTTCGTTACAAAGAGCATCTTGTGTGCTATTGTGTGTTTCATGTCATAACAGTTGAGTAATATCGTCTTGTCAGGTATTAATTACTTCCTATTAGCAGACAGTGTTGGTAGTGAAAGATTTTATTGATATTAATATCTTTAGTAAATATATGATTTGAATGTTGTTAGTAATTAGATAACATTAAAACATATTATAGATATCTTTGAAACACGCGACACGTTACGCTGCTGCTGGTTACCCAGCTACCGTGCCAAACCTTCAATCAAACATGTCATTAAATTTCCTATTCCTATTATCCTTTTTTCGACGAATTTTGCAAAATTTGCATTCATAAGTACATTTTCCTGACAATAACACAGAGGTAATGAAATCGATCTAGCCACGATTGGATTTTATATGTATATATGTTACGGTAAATCTGATTAATTGAAAATTATTAATAATTTTGCTAAATTATTAATAATTACCACACGTTTTGGTAACATGCTGAATAATCGATCGAAATTTATCACTTTTAGTAGTGATTCAGTTAATAATTTCTACGACACATATTGGTGAAAGTAAAGAAATATACTTAAACCCTATGTTTTTTGACCAGCATGTATAATATTAAACACCGTCTTACGATTATATTAATTAGAGATCAGCACAAACATAAAATGATTTTCATAAAAGTCAATATACTTGTATGAAACGGAACAGTTATGGCTTTCAAACAAATTTGTTAAGTAAGTATCAACCACATATAATAATTTTATGACGTTTATAATACAGGTGCAACAGTTATTAATAAGACGGCTGATGTTACCAGTTAATTAAATGAGGAACTCAAATGAATTTTATAATTAAGCTTGAAATTAAATATAGTTAATCGAAGTTAGTATCGTTGTGACCTGGAGGTTTAAGCCGCCCGCTTCTCATGCATGAGAGTGTGGGTTCGAAACCTGCCAACGACAAGTACCAATGTGACATTTTCCGAATTATACGTATTTTCTAAGATTATTCAGACACTACTGAAAAACGTTGACGGAAAAACTCGTGAGGAGCTTATGATTTCGAATTATAAGTTTGAAATCACCAACCTGCATTAATCAAGCGTGGTGATTAATGCTCAAACCTTGTCTGTGTGAGAAGAAGCCTTTGGTCAGCAGTGGCTTATTTATAGGCCTTTGATGTGATGTGAATCGAAGAAAATAATTAACTGAAGAGTTATAAGAAGTCTCTTTTATTATTATTTATATGGCCTTACTATAATACGGTATAGTTGTTGGACTGAAGATAGCATCTTGTGGAACTAATTGCAATAATAACTATTGCATCATAAACAAATAAAGTGGAACGCGTGTGTTTCTTAAAATTGGACCAATCATAATATTATGGTGGTGCACAATACTTTTTATAATGTAAACAAACTCTAACTAAGCCTTCTAGACTGTAGGCCGCCTCAACATTAGATTTGTCATATCTTGACGATCTTAATTGATTAATTACTCGTAGGTCTCGTTTGAAACTTTTAAACCCGTTTGAAAGAGTTTTTGTTACAGATTCTTGTGACGTTATATTTTTTTATGAAATAGGGGGGCAAACATGCAGACGGAACACCAATGGAAAGCAATCAGCGCCGTCCATGGACACCCGCAACACTAGAGGAGTCAAAAGTGCGTTACCGGCATTTTAAAAAAATCTGACGCTCTTTAAAGAATACAATTTGGAGTTTATAATAAGTAGCACGATTTAGACATAGTTATTATTATGTTCATCTAATCAATATTTACAATAATTAACTGTGAACTAATAACTAGAAGACCGTAGATGACAGCAATCAATTAGCAGTTATGTAAGTTGACGGAAAATATATTAAATCTTAAAAAACAACTGTAACTTCCTAGAGTAAGCGAAATTTTGTTATGGGTGAGGTCAAATCGGAGGTCGTATGGTAATATTGGTCGTTGACCAATTTTTAGATCGTGACCTACAAATCTGTAAGTAATAAATAGCCCACGTGTAAAGAACCTAGAGGTATTATATAACACGTACTAAGCATGTCTTCTAGTTGGTAAAATTTCGAGGAGTTTTGTTTTTTATAATATCCATCACAAATTCAATGAGGGTTCGTAACATCGGCATTCATTTTTTTTTCGGTTATAATAGATACTAGTTTATTATAGCTTTTCACCACCATTCAAATTTATGAATTTTAGGATTTTGCAATTAGAAATTATCTAGTATTTTAAATAAGAGTTTCATGTAATTCACATTCACTTAGAATTAGCATACTGTTTAAGTTAATCTATAGACGTACTAATATTATAAATGTGAACTGTCTGTTGGTCCGTCTTTCACGGTAAATCAAAGCGGAGCAACGCTGCGCATTGCCTTAACGTTTTTAAGTGGAGATAATTGAAGGGTTCAATTATTCGTAGATTTGGCAAACCCTTTTATGTAGAGGAGGTTAGGAGACCTATAGCCTTAAAGTGGGTTATTACGGGCTATTGATAAATATATATTTACATTCACGGTACCACCACACATAATACTAATACAGTCATACATATTGTAGGTATATCTGTATGTATAGACAAGTTATTTACATTTTAATCTAAAGTGCTGGAAAGTTTTGTTGTTCACTCTCCGAATGATTCTAATATATCGCTTGCAACAAACGTAATCGAGAGTCGAAAGGAGTTTAATCGGTAGGTATTTTCTAATTTTACATGTGCAAGTGTAGTATAAAATTGGTAGATCTAAAAGAAATAATCTTACTAACATTATGTAATGCGAAAGTTTGTTTATTTGTTTGTTACTCCTTCACGTCAAAACGTGTGAAGGGATTATGATGAAATTTGGAACAGGGGTAGATTATGGTTTGCAATAACACATAGGCTACTTTATCCCATGGGAATGCGGTCGAAACCGCTGGCAGAAGCTAGTTATGTCTTCTCTAAGATCACACCTTTTATTCCCAGCTTTTATAAAGGCTTGACTTGTTCGTAATAAAATGTTATGTCATCAGTTCTATGTATTAAGGACCAAGACTATTAGCATAAATGTATGATTATAAATATGATGCAGGAAACGTGTATACTACCACGCCAAACTAGAATCTAAAACTAGGTACTTTAAGCATTAGTAGCCATAAAGTATGTAAGTAGATAAGTTTTACCAATTTATATCGACGGTGGAAAGGCTAATTGGTCTACGCGACATTTTTTTACGATATTGAGTTATATTTGGTATTATAATACGAGTATATGCAATATTCGGAATCGACGATTTTTTATCCGTCAAATGATGTGTGAAAAAAATTGACACTTACATATATCAATGAGCCTTTCAATCACCGATATAAATGTGTTATTATGTTTTTCGGCTTAATCACGTAATTATTTGACGAGGAACTCGACTAATTTCAAGCCATGGTAGAGGCTCATATTCATGAGCAGCATTCCGCAACACACGACGCGGCTTTTTTTTTTTTTTTTTTTTTTTTTTTTTTTTTTTTTTTTTTTTTTTTTTTTTTTTTGGGGGGAAAATCATCCAATGACTTCTCCCACCTTGGGCGAGGCGAGAGGGAGTGTCAGACTCTTACTGACTAAAAACCACCCCGTTCCTTCTCCTGCTTTTCGAGCCGGAGCCCCGGTAAACCCGCTAGGTAGTCCGCAGCTCCGGATCAGGCATCAGCCCTACTGGGCCCCATCTGTGGTGGTCTGATGGCTCTTTGAGGCGCGCGCGGTTCGGGCGGTGAGCTACCCTTACTCGCCGCCCGCAGGCCCGCACTTACGGTGGCCGGAGATCGTCCCGCGATCCCCGACGCCCGGAGTGTCTCTCGCGACGGCTGGGGCGTGAGGAGGTTTGTTCTCTCACGCGCCCCGCCTCCTCCTTAGCTAGCATGACTGCTTCGCAGAAAGAGGAGACGGCATCCCAGTCCCTCTCGCTCCGCACCATGGCCTGAACCAGTGCCGGGCGCGAGAGGTCGCCGTCGCCGACCACATCCCTGAGGACTTGGCGGTACTCAGCCCACGCAGGGCACACCGCCACCGTATGTTCTACCGTGTCCTCCGGGCGGTCCTCGCAGTGATGACACCCGGGCGTTTCCTCCCGCCCAATAAGGAACAGGAACCTACCGAAACTCCCATGTCCGGTAAGCACCTGCGTCAGGCGGTAGGTGAGGACGCCGTGGCGCCTCTCTAGCCACTCCTCAAAGAGGGGACTTACCGCTGCGATGACAGCGAGCCCAGCCCTCGGTTGCGACAGTCGTTGCTGCCATTCCGCCATGAGATCGCGCCGGAGCTCGTCCCGCCACGCACTGATCTGGCGCGGCAGTGGAGTTTCGCCCCGGCGGCACGCGTCGGCGCGCAAACTGAACACGTGCGCGAGCACCTTCGCCTCCAAATCCCACGGCGGTAATCCGGCAAGGAGGTTCGCCGCCTCCCCGGAGATCGTGCGATATCCACGGATCACCCGGATGGCCATGACCCTCTGAGATGTGAGCAGCGCCCGAGCTGGCCGCCGCATCAGGTTCGGCGCCCACACAGGGGCGCCGTAGAGAGCCATGGATCGCACGATCCCCGCGTACAACCTCCGGCAGGAGGCATTTGGCCCCCGAGGTTTGGCAGGAGCCGCTTAAGCGCAGCCCCCGTCCGTTCCAACTTAGGAGCCAAACGTCGAAAGTGTTCCACGAAGTTCCATCGACTGTCGAGGACGAGTCCTAGGTACTTCATCGTCGTCTCGACGCCGATGGAAACTCCTCCCGCCGTTATTTGGGACCCACCCGGAGGTGGCGCGTTCCCGCGGCCATGAAAGCACATGGCCTCGGACTTGTGGAGCGCCACCTCGAGTCCCAATTGCCGGATCCTTTCAACTACTGTCGCAACCGCTCTCGCCATTAAGTTGGCCGCCGCCTGGTGCGACCTCCCGTGCGCTAGCACTAGCGTATCGTCGGCGTAGCAAATTACGTCGACGCCGTTCGGGAGGTCGGTGCGCAGCACCCAGTCGTAACCGATATTCCACAGGAGCGGTCCCAAAACCGAACCCTGTGGAACACCGCGCGACATCTCTCGCCGTTTCCATTCGCCCTGGTGACCGGGGTATATAACATACCTGTCTGTCAGGTAAGCCTCGATTATACGACGGAGGTAGGTAGGCACCCGGTGATACCGGAGTGCCTCCAGTATGCAGCTCCAGGGTAGGGAGTTGAAGGCGTTGGCGATGTCCAGAGACACCGCCACTACGACCTTACCCCTGGACACTGCAGTCCCCGTCGTGAGGTCCCTTACGCGCATGATGGCGTCCACCGTGGAGCGCCCTCTGCGGAAGCCGAACTGGCCATCCGCGAGGTCCGGCCCATTTCCGGACAAGTGCGCGACGAGGCGGTTCGAAATTATCCTTTCGAAGACTTTTCCCACCTCGTCGAGCAGCACAATGGGCCGGTACGCGGACGGAGAGTCCGCAGGGCGCCCCGGCTTCTTCACGAGGACCAGTTTTCCCGTCTTCCACTGAAGTGGGAACTGGCCCCTCTCCATGCATGCGCTGTAGAGACCGATTAATCGAGGCCTGAGAGACTCTGAGGCCAGGACCCACGCCTTGCCATGTAGGCCATCGGGTCCTGGGGCGGTGTTCTTGGCGCCCATCCGGCGCACCGCCGCTCTCAATTCTGCCTCGGTCACCTCCGGAACGATGTCGTCGTCGTCGTCACTGTGACCCGCATTGGGAACCGCAGGGGGCGGAGTCATAGATGGAGGGTGAAACCCCTCCGTAGTCGGGGGAACAAGGTGCCGACTACTTCCTCTACGACCTCTGGCCGGAGACTCTGAGTCAGTGGGGGAGCCCACGTGCGGAGCTTATCACGCACCATCCGATACACGACGCGGCTACTGTTGCGCTACGGTACTAGTCTAGAGAGTAGTTCCTCGTCAAATAATTAAGTGAGTAAACCGAAATACATAATAATTAATTTAGTATGTCTCACGAAAGTTATACTAAATATAAATGTATGATAATAAGTATGATGGAGGAAACGTATATACTACCAAGGCAAACTAGAATCTAAATTAGGTACTTTACATTAATACTCATACTGCCACATTCAGAGACATTTAATGATTACTTAAACTATTCCTTAGTACGAATTTGTATCGAAAACAATTGCTAAGGACTGGCTTAAATGACTCTGAGTGCGGCAGTCACAAAAAATAATCTATTTATTAAATAAATGTTGTTTGTGTGAGTCCAGAATCGAACACCACATACTGTGCGCAAATACAGTGCATACACGCACACGACTACTGGGCAAACAAGTTTCTAAAATATTTGTTTTGTGACTAGCCAAATTTCGATATTATATTCAATATGTCTACTTTTACTTATTGTATGTTGTTTTCCATTTATGATGATGAGCAGTGAGGTAGGTCCGGTTGTGACACTCAAATTTTAAGTGTATGTCACTCTTTCACTTGTTGAATATACATATGTTTTATCTATTAAGTATAAAAAACTTTCAGACGTTAAGGCTATAACTAACTTTGTTTCGTTCGGGGATCGAACCCGAGACATGGCCGAACAACCACTGCGCCATGAAGTCGGTACAACAGATATGTTTAAAAGAGTAAGATGCCAACATTCAAGTACTATTGATTATTTATGTTAGTTATTGTTTTGAGAGCAATTTCTTATTAAAAGTTTTTGCGACAAACATTACGTTTTCTGCTTCTGTCGGTTGTACGCAACTTTTATGTCACCGACAAGTTCAAATGTCAACGAATCCAAATACGCAAAATTACTGTTGACTCTATAAACTGCAGTTACAAACACTATTGAGAAACAAACTTGAACTTTATGTCAATTGCGGAATACTCATTATTCTTATATAACTTATGAAACATTTACCAGTAAATAAAACCGCATGGTGACGTCACGGCGCCGCACTTTCTGTCAAAAGAAAACAGACTTATCAGATCACAGCACTACACATCACATCACTGTTATCACGGTATCACAACACTGATATACCTGTGTGTTGTCCGGAGTTGGGTATATGGAGCGAGCGGGTACATGCAAAGCAATGGTTCAGCGGAACACGACGTTACGTTCTTTTATACCTCGGAAACATTCCCACGAGATGCGCATGTGTTGGAGGCTTCGCTTGACCGAAAGCGCTCACTCCGGTAGAGCGCTGTACCGCCAATATAGTCTACGCGACCGACCAGGCTGCGTGCTTTCACTACTCACTAGAACAAGCAAGCATAAACGTCTTTTTATCAAGTTTTTGCAATACTTTCTCAATGCACCTGTGCTACAAATATGGAATGAATCATTGCTGAAAAGCTTTATTAGGTAAGTCTTGCACTGAAGAGATTCTATGCAATGAGTTGAAACACATGTTTAACATATCTTCAATGCAAACTCTAGCTACTAGATGCTAGTGATAGGATACTATAACTATTAACCTTAATAATAATAATAATAAGTCCGCAAGGCAGCTTGTGGCGAGCTGTTGGGCAGTGGCGACCCCACGGACCTGACTCCCGGGAGAGGCCCTACTTTTTAACTCCGGTTGGTACTCGTGACTATCCGGAGTGGCCTCTCCTACCTCACTCTTGCCTTAATCGGCTGGTTTGAGTGGAGATTCGCAAGAGTGGAGTTGCCTTCAGCTCCACTTGGGGGAAGGACGTATCCCAGTAAGATGCTGGTAGGGGTCTTGACCGTACTTCCGGGATTGCTCTGATAGCCGTGGGATGCCTCCCCTTCCTCAAGCAGCTCAACGGATGTTGCTTCCCTTGTCGCTACATGCTAGCGGCCAATTCAATATTGGTCAGGGGCAGGGGCCATAGTCCCCATAGTTAACCGGTTAACTATTCCACAGCCACCCACACCCATATCCCTATCATTTCCTTTTACCATATCTCACAATAGTCCTGCATCAACCGGGGATTGTCCTTTGGTGTACTTCCATAGTGCATACAGGGATAATCGCCGGATGATGTCCCCTTACATTTAGATTAAAATTGTTCAACGGGCCTCTGCGAGTTGGCTTCGGCCCCTCGTACGCCTTCCAAAGGTCCGGGACCCTGTGGTCCCGTGATTATGTAAGGAACAAACATAATAATAATAAGTTTATTTGACATTTAGAGAAACTACAACATAAGACACAGACAGAGCACTTAAAAGAAAAACAATGCACAACAAACTGATAGACTAATGTCCCCCATGCTAGGAAGATCCTGTGTTATGGGAGACATCCATCCGTCCATTCGAAAATTTAACAAATGAGTTTACTAACATTATTACTGAATGTTTAAATATAACTTATTAATTACATATAAGTTTTTTTTTTTTTTAATTTATTTATTTTTATTAAACGGTTAAAAGGTGGCCTTAAGGTGTTAACGGTCAACATAGATTATGTTTGGAGAAAATTTTTCAAGTTTAATTTTAAATGAATGTACACTATCAATAGTTTTTAATATAAAATTCATCTGCTAGACTAACAAAGCATCAACAGAAGTGTTCTCCTAACAATTTCATGGAATATATCGATTATTATTTATTTATTGAAACGACGCACCATAGTTTAGCGATCGAGTCATAGTAGGCGGACGGTAGCGCTTTCGATTTATTTGCATACAGCAGACAGTTAGGCTGAATAAGCGATGGTGTACTGGCAAAATTTTGACATTTTAACAAAAATAAAGTATAATTTTAAAGATATCATAATATTTATTAATGTTTTCCTACGGAATACAGAAACTATAATTCCATGTCTTTTCCCATAACGGCTAGATGTAAGAAAAATCTTTTACTTCAAGTTGTTTAAAGAAAAGCTTAAATTCTTAAAGGTAGATTACTTTTATTTATTTTAATTAACACATTTCTCTAAAGATCAACTTGAGAAATATATCAAATTATAATAAATTTCTTAACTAGGAAATGTACCCGCTGTAGAGCTAGGTAACTAAATATGTATGTAAACAAATTCTAGTGATACATATTTATTATTCTAAATAAATACTTTATTGATCCAACAGACAAACTAGATACATATTAAAACATTTCAAACGTATGTCAAAAATTAGTTACTTGGCTTGGATCATGAAATTATGCATTGAGCTCGATACGGCGAGAAGAAGTGTGAGACTCTTACTGACTAAAAACTACCCCGTTCCTACTCCTGTTTTTCGAGCCGGAGCCCCGGTAAGCGCGCTAGGTAGTCCGCAGCTTCGGTTCAGAACTTAGGTACTCTAAAAACACAATCAAAATATAGAAATAGGTATATGTGAAATGGCTATTTAGACAACTTGGAGTCTTAAGTGTCCACTTAACATTTGAATGTCAGAGTTCGAGAATTTTATTGCAATTTCTCTCGAATTTCGTCTGAATGAATTTTAATCCTTTAGAGTAAAATCTTCAAATTATAACATACAAACCGCATGTTGTGTTGCTAAGCAAAAATTTGAAACCGGTTGGATTAATTCCGACATTTTGCTTTTGATAAAACTCATTCAAATTTATAATTTGAAAAAAATATGACATTTATTGAATTTTTTATCTCCTAATAGAGTGATGCAGTTTACAAACACCTAAGGATTATGCACAAATACAGTAAGAAATAAGCAACATTAAATAGCCTATAAAAGTTCAACCCTGGTTTATAAATCTCATTTACATTGGAGGGCATGCCGCGCTTGGTAGACTGTAGTTCGCAGTTTAAAAATTTCAGTACCCTTAGTACAAGTTTGCTTTGCTTTAAAGTAATCGAAACGAGAACGTTTAAGGTAATCTAACCGAGAGCGCGTTCGACACTCTGATTGGCTGACTCTAATAAACCGACCAATCATAGCGCCGAACGTGCTCTTGTTTCGGTTATTTTAAACGTAAAGCACTTACATACTAAGGGTGCCTACAGGTTCAAAAAAAAGCATTCCTTCCCAGTCTTTGTCAAACGTTAAGACCTCTACTTGGGTCATAGACTATAAAATATATACGGAGAACTCAGCTTTTACAACACTTACTAGAACAGTAACAGTGGTAGTAAATGTACTACTCTGCCATCCATTCATCCATGAGCTATGAGCAATTACAAATAATACTTACACCTTAAAGAGAACAAAAAACCGAATTCAATAGAAAAAAACGAATTCAAGTATGTAGCTCATCTTCTATTACTTCATCGAAAAAAAAAACATTAACTGTACATAACCTAACCATTACATTGTAGTTCGCAATCTCTTGTATATAACTCTGTTAATTATATGACGAAATAAGTATATAAGTACCTATATGAGCAATAGTGTTGGTGTTGATTGGTCTTGGTCAAGCATCTTCATAAATCTTTATCTGGTTCAAGAATGTTTATATCCACATACTTCAATTTAACTTATGTAAACACATTTGTTAGTTATTTTTTAATCGCTTCATCGATACGGCTTTATTGCTTCTTTTAATGTATTACTATACACTGGGTACTCCCTAACCAAATAAGGCCTATGCCCCAATAAAGCCTATTTTGAAAATTTCCCTCTTCCCGATGTCAAATGGTCGCCAAAGTTTGTAGAAGTGTGCATGCACATTACTTAACTAATTTGAGCACAGCAAGCAACCCGTGCCGCGATTATGTTGGAACCTACAGACGAAAACAATCACGACGTGGAGCGCACTTTAGTTTTTATAAAATTCGAGTAGCGTAAACTGTTAGTATTTTTATATTTATCAGTATACGACGTGCCGTGTTTTGTCTGTATGACAATTATACATTTAGCCATCTCCTCACATTAGTGAAATAGCTATAATATCGGTGTATTTCATATAATCGTTGTTTTGTTTACCTATGTGCCATGCCCTAATAAAGCCTACAAAAAAAACGTGTAGGCCTTATTACGGCATAGTTGTTTTTCAGTAATTTCAATTCACCAGCTTCTGTCAAAAAGAAAGCCAATGGATTTTGCAAAAGATGGAAAACGCTGTTAAAATGGTAGAAAGGGGTAAACGGGGTGAATAGATACAGAAAAGGGGTGAATGGATATCGGGAAATTCTTCATAGTATCTATTCACCCTTCGAATTTTATACACCCTGTTTTACCCGGTAGGCTGCTGCAGCCAGATATAACATCCAAAGAAGTACGCATCATCTAAAGAGTGGTTTCCACTACACGAAAGCTAGGTCGGTCGCTAAATTGGCTACAGAACAAGAAGTTATTCTCATTAGTTTGACTGATACTGGGGTGCCGATGACTTCAAAGATGTTACTTGGGTATTACATGATGAGAAACTCGTTTAGCCTGATGTATAATGACAAAAATTAATTAATAAGATCTCATTACATTTATTTTAAGCATTGACAAAGTTTTGTTATAATTAAGAAGTTGAATACTTACTAGTTTTTATTGAGGCCTTATTAAGACATAGGGTTCCCAATAAGGCCAAAGTGACACTTTAGTTATTTGTGTTTATAAAATTGTAAATTTTGTTTCTAAAGCCATTTTGATTCCATTATTACAAAGTTTAATAAATAAATATAAGATTTTGAAATTATCAGCCCATTGTCATTTTAAACCTACGAGCTAGGCGGTAATAAAAATAAGGTAGGCCTTATTTGGTTAGGTTACCTTAGATTAAAATAGGTATGATCAATTAAAGATTACTTATTTTATTGTACAAGCTTTTATTTGACTTTTTATAGCACTAATAAAATCAAATTAAAGTCAGAGTGGCATTGCCTTATATATTAAACGATTTATAATATTTGGTATTTGAGATCTGTAACTACTAATAAAAGTAGTTTAATTTTTGACAATTTTAATGGCATGTCCCTCTACTAGTTAATAAAGCGCGAAAATAGGAAACCACTCAGACAAAACATCACTTATTAAGTGATTTTGCAATAGTAACAATAAGTCAAAGTCAAAGTCAAATCGTTTATTACAATTAAACCATAAATATAGCTAGGTAGCTTAAAAAATCAACAAATAAAGAAATAAATAAAAGTCTGTCAGTTTGTTTATTAACAACAAAGATGATACAAGATAAACCTCTTAAAACTTTTTGACCAATTAAAAGCATTTACGGTGTCCTCTTTTAATCCAGGCTGACATCTAATTTACAACAAAAGTAGGTCAAATACTTGATACTTGATATTAGTACATCATTAATCAAGTCCAAACCCATCTGTTTGATACTGGAAAAGACATCGATTTAATGATTTATTTGTTACTCGCCCACTTTTCAAAGTATTGCTAAATCATTGATGAGTTTTTCACGTAACTGATTGAGTAATGTGGGATAATAAAACAAACTTTGTCAATAACATGACGTCACAGTAAATGGACGCTTTTTGTTTCGTTTTGAAACCTCTTTAGAGACATATAAGGGTCGTATGTGATTTTCACCTCACAAAAAATTCTTTCTTCCACCTATCTTAAACAAATGTCTGCAAAATTTATGTATTCAGTTCATGGAACGAACAAAAAACATTCCCCACATAATTTCCGTAAACATAATAGTCGATTTAATTGTTTTAATTTGTCTATTCGTAACATTTTGTTGAGTGATTACTGTAATTATTCAAAATAGGTAATTTATGACTTATGCGTCGATACATAACACGTATTTTGCAATGCAACAGACATACATTAGCCTGCCTATCTGCAAGACGATTTATATTTCCTACATTGCAATACATAACAGGAGGAAAGTACCAGGCGTTCATGAGTACTGAGGAGGTAATCAAACAGAGACGTCGTTTAACTGAATGCAATATTAGTCGATCTCTAATTACCTGTAGAACCTTACACTGAGTCTGCGTTTACATTGGCAATAGTAAATGTTTTATTTTATTGCGTTGTTGTCGTCGTTAATATACCAACAGTCAGCACGTTAAACTAACAAGTTTATAACTTCTGAGTTATAAAGTTAAGTACAGAGTCTTGAAGTACGTACTATAGGACGAGCTTAGCAGATATAATTGATGAAACCAACCTAAACAGTGGTCTCCCAATTCAATTAATGTATGAGTTGTGAACAGTTGATTCCTATACAATAAAGCTATCTCCATTACATAGCGTATTTGTACCCACTCTTAACCATGTCGCCATAAAGTATCATCTCCTTGCAATATTTGTTCAATTTCCTAACACAGATACGAAGTGTATCGAATGCTATATTTTACGCTACACTGCATGATCTACGTAGGTACTTCTACGTAGGTTATTATGCAAAATTTCTTTAACACATTCTCAACCTTGAACGTTTTGTAATAAAGTCCAATATGTATTGAAAGAATTTGACAGATCGGAGTAAGACGATGTACTTATGTAGGTATGTGTTAAAACTAGTGCAATCTTTTTTTTTTGAAATCGCATTGTATTGAGACACGTTCAGTTTCTTTGAAGGTCGTCTAGATGAGTAACATTCACTTGTAACCTGAGATTAAATTATACCGGATAGAGTGCATGGTCAAACTGAAACGTTGAACCGCTTATTACAGTTGCTATTTGGAATAAATTAGTACGCTGAATTGTATCGAAAATCGATGCAAGCAAAACCACGAACTAAAAATAATATTTTTTTTTTATTTATTCAATTATTTCAGGCTTCATAGGCCCATATCATATACTATAAAGAAATACATTAAAATTTATAAATACTTTACATACATGCATTACAAACAATATTACAATACCTAAGTTAAAAAGAGATATTATTTAATTTTCAATAAATATCTGTACAAAAAAAAAGATTACGATAAAAAAGGTTTAATTCCAACGCATTTGTTTTGTTCTAATATCACGCAACAGTTCCGACAGCATAACCGTCTTAATTTAAATTTGGAACAATGGCGGCCGGCGGGAAACGTACTCGTGTGTATAATGGCGGCTCGGAGAAAAGTGACAGTTGGCTAGAAATTAAACACTTACGTAATAATAACAATTAGCTCGTTAGTGAGTTTGTAATTATATGAAATTGTGAGTAAACTGTTAGATACTATTATTGTATAAACTATGTGAATGGCTTGGTTTTGATTATTTTGTAGTGGATTTAAGGATTTTGCCGCCTTATGAATATAGGTATATTAGCTGTCATAAGTTTTTAAACTGACATTGTCACTAACACTATCATTATAACTTGAGACGGGATATTTACCATGTTTATGTCTATGAGTTTCCGATATTTCGGCCACTGTTGCAAGCGCCATGATCACGGATGAATATGATGTCTTTGTAAGCTTACTAAGTCTAAAAAGCTAGATTAAATTACATTCTAACTATATTTATTGTTATCTTTACGGTTCGGCTAAGTATTTTTCTCACAGTTTCCTTACGTAAGACATAGGTACATTCAGATGTACCGCAGAGCGGCCTAGACATGTTTAAAATACCTAGGATTGTTCGTTTGGGTATTATATGCAAAATTCTACTGTCCGAAAATTATGTTACATAAAGGTCTTGTGTTACTTAAAGTCTAAAAAAAAGACTTAGATTAATTTAACTGAAATCTACAAATTTTAAGAATAGTGGAACTCCTTGCCGGATTCTGTGTTTCCTGATGGGTATAACCTGGGTGTCTTCAAAATACAAATAAAGATTCCAAGCATGACTTAATATACGCCAAAAAATTAAGAATGGTATTTTGAGTAACTGATACAGCTTAAACCAAATTCATGATTGATGAAGTACAATTCAATAATTTACAATAATTAATTATTCATGTTTCAATTTGTTAACAATCTACATAAAGCACTTTAAAAGCTCTCTATAATTGGTTTATTTCAGAATACCGAATAACTGGCCACTGTTTTGAATTACATATAGGTAGGTACACACCCATTCTTACAAGAGTCATCTAGGAATGTTTATTTGTTAACATAAATAAAAACCGTAATAAACAAATTAAAGCAATTAATTCCATAGCCAGATTGGGTCACCATAGCCAACGTCTTGCGTTAATTATATTACATTACCTACCTATGTTACTGACCCATCAGTTTACGCAACTTACTTCAAAGAGCTCCAATAACAACAAGACGATTTAATACTGTAACAAATCACTAATTAAGAGCCCTTTCGTCATAAATGAAGATCTCTTTCAAAAGTCAATAAATAACTTGCATTATTACAAATGCGTGGCCCAATTGTATCATAACAATCTAAATTCGATTCTCGATTCTCTAATCAACTTCGTACGTAATCGATTAAGTATCGAGTTCATATTATAAAGTAATTACAATGGGTGTAGACAATCGTTGCGTTTACTTCTGTGTGCGTGTGTATTATTTCGTGTTTTTTTATGGTATAAGCCTGTAAACGAACAGACGGAGTACCTGATGGTAAGCAATCACCGCTGCCCATGGACGACCTAAACACCAGAGGCGTTACAAGTGCGTTGCTGACCTTTTGAAGGTTAGAATTTTAAGGGTTGTTGGAGAATCGGAGATTGGGAAGGGGGGTAATTGGGCCTCCGGCAACCTCACTCACACAACGAAACACCACGCAAGTATTGTTTCACGTTGGTTTTTTGTCAGGCCGTAGTATTACTCCGGCCGAATTAATAGGCTGTAAAGTTCGTTTGTCTATGACTAAAATGATGATGAATTAAATTGGAAGAATGTTTACCTAAATGGCATAAATCAAAGGTAGCCCAAAAATGTCTGACCAAGAGGACCTAATATGAAATATTTCGAAATTGTAATAAATGTAGGTCATATATTTCTGAATGAATGTTATTCGTCTTCATAAAGGCGAAAGCTGGAGGCAAGCTTTACGAGATATCAGTAACAAAGTGAATTAAGATAGAGAAAGAATACACCTCTAGAAAAACACACCAACATTCAATTTGAAACCTTAATACACAACTCCATAAAGTTAAAAATTCTCAGCATCTAAATTCAACGAACGGTCAAAGAGTATCTTAAGATGGATCTCGTACACACTTTTGTGATTGAACGAGATAAAGCAATTTTATTTCTTTTTGCAGGTGTACAAGGTTGAAATTCTATTGCGTCAACTTTACGCATGACGAATGGATAATAGCTATATCCACAACAGACGATCCAACATAGATCCTGGCGTTCTACCGAGGAGATTTTCGGTTTTAGATCCAGCAACAATTACTTGGGACAGTGTCGAATTCATTGTAGCTTATTCCTTTCTCCTAAGCTTTCCTGACGTTTTCCTACTAGGTTAGAGGTTAACACTGAGTTTTAATCATAATTTTACCCGAATATCAATGTAGTGACTGCCATCTACTCTCTAAATCCCGCTAAGGATGAATATGAATGAATGAAAGTCCATCAAATATATCGGCCTAATACAACGATTGGATTGCGTGATACAAGAACACCAGCCGCTCCAGTCAAACACAATCGCAGCGCGTTTGTTCGTCTGATGTGAATCTACTGTAGAATCTAATGTTAAGAGAAAGAATGCCGGTTGACACGTGACTAGTGGATTATTTGGCGTAATCGTAATTGAATGGCATTACAACATAACCCGTGATATAATTCCGGCCAAAGAATGATGCGAAACCTGTTTTGTTTTTTGCACATACACAAAACATAATGAATATTACTACACAGCTATAATTATGTCTCATTATCTCACTTTATATAAAATGTGAAAGTTTCGATGTTTATCATTATCTACGTGAATTCGTCTAGTAGTTAATCAATCATACTTTAATGGCTGGCTAGTTTTGTATATTATTTTTTCCTAAGCGACAACCATTATCTGCCCGCTATCAGTTATTTGTCATTATTACTTAACTTATTGAAATTTAAATTGATTCTATTCTAAATACGACCTTACGTAAAGCATGTAAGCTGATAAAAAAGTAGGATAAATAGCATAGATACAATTTAATTAGAAACCACTGTTGTATATCTAATTTAAATTACATCGGTTACATACATTTCTTAATAATGTGAATAAATAAACGGATCCTTGAAAGTGTTAGTAGCGTTTTGTTTCATATAGCTTACGAAATATGAGAGAATTATTTAAGCTAGCAGCTAAAATATAATAATTATATATAATTATAAGTGAAAAAGTGTGTACTTACATACAATATTTTGCCAACCTATACCCATTCTAAAGGTTATCTGCAACAAAATTAATAGGCATATTAAAATCATTCCTCAACAATAATTATAGATCTGGAACACATTAAACACTAAACAGTCATCCACATGTTTAAATTTTACATTCTAGTACCTATGTATTCAATCCTCTACCGAGAAACGTTTCGATGTTCGATCCTTTAAAGTCTTTAGAATCATCCGGTGCTGCGGATAACTTAACAGGTTCTCGAGCTCCGGTTCAAAACAAGAGTAAGAATAGGTTAGTTTTTAGTAATAGTAAGATCTTAACACTCCTTCTTGCCTCACCCAAGGCGGGAGAAGTCATTGGATGATTATTAATGTATATCCACAAAAAAATCTTTACGATTGATCTGTATCATAGATCAGGTATAAATCTGATAACAATCTCGATCATTCTACCAGATAATCAGTCTACAGATACTTAACTTGGCACAACATGTTTTTCTTACCCCAAAACACATGACCCGCGAATGACCTGTAAGACATCTGTTATATCACAATATTAATGTATATCCACAAAGGTTACACAATTTCTCATATTATATATTGTATATTTTATATTTTCTATCAATTATCTATAATTTACCTATAGTTCTTGTCCGTTTGGTGTTTTCGAATTGAATAACCTCATTTATTAGCAACATTATCTAAACCCTGATTTCTATTAGCATACTTATTTAATAAATTGGCTATAAAGGCATCTGAATGACACCTTGGATCGAAGAATGCCTACTTTATGCCTTTTTTTATCTAAACGGCTATAGGCTCATGCTTATTAATATTTAAAATCTATTCAACAAATCGGAAGATTTAATGATTAGATATTCAAAATTCTAAGGCATTTAAAATTCCGTAGTGACTATTTTGTTGGTGTAGGTTATGGTTAAACATGGTTGCTAGGCGTTTGGTTCTGTGATGAAAGTTATGTAATTGTCACTGATTACTTTATTTACTTTTATGTCATTAGATAAAATCTTTTACGCTACCATACCGTCGGAAGTGGTGCCCATGAAGGATTCGAGTTAGTTATTCGAGCGCGTCATTAACACATTATTATGGGAAATATTTACCTAGCGTCATGTTAAATAAACCCATCAACCTCAATTCTCAATTGAATAGTGCTTACTTGTAAAAAACTAAATGCTTACTTATAAATATGACTTAACAACAAATTACAAAATGCTTCTAACGTTAAAAAGTCCAATTAAGTATGCTTCTCCTGGTATAAAACATTATTAAGTGTATATGAAATTGATAATCTGCAATAAGATATAAAAAGACTAATACAAAAAAAGCACCAACTGCAAAATTAAAAAGGAGCCATTGTTAAAGATCAACAAAAAAAGACATCTAAAAGAGAGATCCAATCTCATACAAAATAATCTTCATTATGTTGAAGCTAATCCAATAAAATATGACGATGTATCAAAACATAAATCAATGATTTGGTTACATTTAAGTATTCAACACTTTCTTTGGCTCCAACACAGAGTCATGCAAAAACTGTACTGTTCAAATTAAAACCTAATATCAAAGAGAATTGAGTTCATTACTACTTAACATGTGTTACAGGAACTCAAGCATGTTTGTATTATATGGTCAAAGGATGACGGTGAATGACTATAAATCTGCATCTTCCTGCTGCACATTCAATACTGCAATCTCATGAGATTACATTTCGTAATCATTTTCGTATCAAAATAACTTTTTCAATACGAAACTACCACTAATGTGTTTCAAAAAGAATTATGACTACCACAATGCTAATGAGTATTAATTAGCACGACTGAGTTGCTGCGACTGATCTGGTTTGATTACTGCATCTGGTAAAATATCATACTTATTTTTAGATTCTCATTGCAATATAGAGTCTAAAATTTTGCTCAATAGTCAACCTAGGTGTGATTTTATCATCCTACTAAAATTATACATGCAAAAGTTTGTACATTTATTTGTTTGTAACTCGTTCACGTCACAACGGCTGAAGAAATCGAGATGAAATTTGGAACAGGTGTAGATTTATATGGTCTAAACTAACAAATAGACTACGTAAACGCGGGCGAAAGTGTTGGCAGAAACTATTATAACATAACTGATTAAAAATTAAATAGGAAAAGTAAGCACTAAATAGTAATAAACTACCAGCTACTTCATTCTATCTCGATAAAAGATCTTCTTTGTACATCAGGCCTATGATTAAAGTTATGTGACAAATAATTATCTTCCTCATAGGTTCCAGAGGTTAGTTCAAGAATTTCAATTATTTGCAAGCATTAACACACGTTAGAAATAAACTTTTCCTAGCTTATATAATAATTATAATGAAGTGTGCGATTTAACATAGTGCGATCTTGTGGTCAAGCCCCGATTATAACCAAACAAGCTTCTGCCAGCGGCTTCGCCCGCGTTGCTGTAGGATAAAAAGTATCCTATCTCCTAAGCCAGCTAAAACCCCCTCCAGATACCAAATTTCATCAAAATCCGTCCAGTAGTTTAAGCGTTATTATAAATGATACATGATATTTATTTTGCAAATAGGTTATAAAATAACACTTTTACACGTTAATCTCTTAAATAACTATGAAATGCCGGCCTCATCGGCCGGCATTTCCTATCCGACTACTCTGAGAAGAAATGCCGAAACAAACTCAGAGGACTCTTTTAAAGTCCAGACAAAGTCAAATAAAGATGTCGGAGAATTGACGGATAAAAATCCAAACAAACTTTCACATTTATAATATTAGTGTGACACTGAGGGTTTTAGATACCAAAGTCGACAGACTAGAATTACGTTTATCTCCACCTCTACTCTTCCTGCGGGTATTTTAAGAGTTCACTTTTAGTAAGTTGTTTTTTTTAATCGTTTATTCACATAATACATACATATAAAAATACATACAAAAATCGCCAAACTGTAAGTCAGTTTGTTCCAAACTGTAAGTGAACTAAGTGGTCTCACTGCCAGCACTCAGAGACATTTAATGATTACTAAAACTATTCCTTAGTAACGATTTTGTATCGAAAACAAGTGTTACGGAGTGAATTAAGTAATCGGTTAGGTAACATATTTTAAATATAATAAGCAAAAACCATATATTGACGTTTCTAAGGTATATTATCTTATATACTTGATTCCTATGAACATAAAACAATAAGCCGAAATAGATCTTATGCAATTCGAAATGGAATCTAATTAAAAATATTACTAAGCACTTTTTTTATTCATTTAGCTCATAAAGATGATAATTAAAATTGAGATTATCTAAATGAAGACATTTAACTTTAAGTCGCGTCACTGTGAAATAATTTGTATTAAATAGATTTTATTTTAGTATAAATTGCATAATTTCCTCTTAGAAGAGAAATTTCGTATGAATTAACCATAATTTTCTAGTTACGTTAAATAAACGGATACAGATTTTTTTTTTTGATGTTTCGGTTAAAATTTGAATCGAATGTCTTCGAAGAAAGTGCGTGGAGGAAATCTGATAAAATATTATTCTTGTGGTGGGTTTTATACATGAGGGTATTGGTTTTCTATAGTTATTCCTACTGATATGCATTTTTAGCCTAATTAGAGCGAAATTAGTACATTTTTATCTATATAGAATAGAATTAGGCGTTACATTGCGGAAATTTTTATCTATTTTTCTAACACATTTTTATCTATTTTTGATATGGAACCATATTTCTAACATACACGATTTATTCGTTTCTCTTACCAGACACCAATCAAAACAGTAACACTCATAAAAAGCCGTCTACAATCAACAAAGTTGTGCGAATCGTACCACTTTCTTACTTTCGATAATTCACAATGGCCGCCTACTCCAATGACCAACAAAAAACGCAATAAACTAGATACGGTACTTAAATAGAGTAAAGATACACGATTCTATTAAACTGAAACTGTAGTAGTGAGTGTTTTAAGTGGTTTACTCATTTATTACTGTCTCATTCCTAGATTGAAGATATTAAATGCATGCAGATAATCACAGCATCTGACTCTTTACAATGTCTTTTTTTAAATTTTGTTATTCTGCCAATCTGTTTCTTACGAACATTCAGCTGGTCAAGAGTTTTATTGGTGTTGTAAGGTCAGTCCATTGGCGGTGGCCCTTTATATTTCAAGCCTTACAGGCCTCTTGACGATTTTTGTTTTAGCTGTTTTTTAGTGATTGTATTTTTATTGATTAGGTGAGCAACCAGAATGTTTGTATGATTGCCATGTCGTTTCCTATAGGATATCATAGTCTTCATTTGAGAAAATATTGACAAAAATCTATTTATATCCCTTTTTGAGGGCGGTAAATGGTTGATTTACCGCCCTCAAAAAGGACTTCTCCCGCCTTGAGTGAGGCAAGCAGGAGTGGCAGACTCTTACTGACTAAAACCATTTCCTACTCCTGCTTTGAGCCGGAGTCCCGGTAATCCACTACGTTGTCCGCAGCTCCTACTATTTAATATCCCTGACACGTACTAAAACATTATTTCTCTTTAGGACTACGAGTATAAATCTGTAGACTTACATAGACAGTCTACAGTGATTACCATCATAAAGAATTTGTTCTAATAACTTTTCTAAAAAGTTGTCTATTATGCTTACTGATATTTAATAATTTACTATAACTTTTTACCCGTCTGCATTTAATAATTTGCATTTAACAAAAACGGTTTTAAGACTTGACATTCGATCGGTTCTTCATTGTCATTGTCAAGTGAATGGCATAACCTGATACTTCTTTGAATATTTAGTTACATGGTATGCATATTGTGCTCTCAAAAATCGATCGTTAATTTTTTGATACCGCTGCGCCGCTGGTATTCAGTCCTTTTTATGCACAAAAATCATTCACTTCAATAGTCTCAACTATAATGCATTAACTGATTTGACGACTAATCTTAAAATTGTATCTACCTGAAGTTAAACCTGAAATATTTTTGAGATTTCGCGCAGAAATTTTATTTTGATTGAACCTGTGACAGTATCTTTATTATTCTACATATTAGAGACATTTCTTGCAAAGTGGTTTAGTTTATTATATCTCTACCGACCGCTTCAACAAATATTAAGACAAAACGTTAACACACTTAACTCATCTGTTTTTCGTGTCTTTTTTATAGCAGTTATCTTCTTACATCACCCTATAAAGTTTCCAATAGTTTGACACCAAAATTATAATAAATTCATATATGTGAGACTAATGACTAAGTTCGTAGTACCCTTACATAATGTCCAATTAGTTCACGAGATATTTACTTTATATAATTGTTGTGGGCGGTATAATTATAATGGATGGTAATACTCGCCTTAGTTATATGTTTTGTGGATAATTTCTTTTTTGGAGAATGATTATGACGTAGTCTTTACAAAGTAAATAAATAAGTGCGAGATATATTAAAGGTGAAGTTAAGTTTTTGATCTGATGATTGTAGGTAGGTACGTAAGTTGGTAATTGCGTATTTTTAGAAATACGGTTTTTAGTGAAATTATTTTACCATATTTTCAAGAACACATTAAATATTTGAAAGTCGTTCATTTCTTTATTACTTTTGAGTTTCTAAACACCCTTATCGTATTATATTTTAAAATTTAATTATTAAACTTGTTTTAATGTGTAAGCTATATTTTAACAAAATTATTTTTAATTATATAACAACACAATTCAAACCTTTAAGACCTTTATCTTAATAATAATCGTCAAAAAATCCTTGACATGTCAAAAACCTATTAATAGAAAACTCGAAGCATCTAATTGTACTACAAAAAGCCAAAACTATGCGATTCGTACTGATGTAACTCCGTGCGGTCCGTTCATCGTCCCATCATTTCACTTTTTCTCGAATGAGGTATCTCATTTAGCTTAGCATGTATGAATTCGGGTGTAATAACCGTTGGCACGTCGACTATGAAATATTTATGAGATGGTTGTACGCCGATCTCACTTATTGTCACACACAACTTATCTTATGTAATGCTGTGCTATTTTTAAATCGAGTATTTGCGTATTTAGGACTGTGTATTGACGTGGAAATTCGTGTAAGAAAATATAGAGAAAATTTAATTTAATGTTTGCCTTTTTCGCAAGTGCGATTGCCGGACAAGGTATCTCGAGTTGGATCCCCGGCTCGGGCCAAGTATTACTGAGCCTTTTTCGGTTTTTCGAAAATTTCTCGGTTGTAGCACGGAGTTTGGAAATGTGCCCGGTATCTGGGTTCCTATTATAATATGGGACTTAAAAGTGGGTATACATTGTACAGTGGCATTACGTGGTATATTGAGCACCTCTACCCTTCGGGGATAAAAGGCGTGACGTTGAACGAACGAACCCTTTTTATATATCAAATAAACAAAAATTGCTAACAACTAGTCCGGCAAACCGCAGGGCAGGTTGTAAAACACTTCTAAAGTAGAAAGATGACCTAATAAAGGTCGTACAAAACAAAAGGAAGCCACGGGATACAACATATGGAAGTCATTACAGGAGTCCTATGTTGTGAGTGGACGTCTTATAAGCAATATTATAATAATATCATTATAATAAGAGCTAATAAATAGATAGAAATACCTACCTATCCCAGTCTATTTGCTTGCAATAAAATACCTTAAACTTTGTACCAGACATTCTCTGCAAATAATTGCCAATTACATTCACATTATTACCAAAACCAGGTGCAAACTTCCGTAAAACAGTAATTAAGCATTTTAATGACTCAATAAACTACTTTACTATGTCTAGAGAAATGTTCTAAGTTACATAACTGGTTGGTTGAATTTAACTAAACTAATGTATAAGGAAATAGATGTCGGTAACGGTTTTATTTTAAACCGTCTTGGTGAGAATCTTGGAGTAATTGAAGTGAATTGAATCTGTCGCACGCAGTAATCACTGTACTGTAAGTGTGTGGCCACTAGGACTGAGAGTTAAACAGCTTGAATAATATAAGTTTTCTGTTTCAATTTATTCTTATACTCCTCATCACCCAAAGGTTTTGGCTGGTAGAAAATGCATAGATTTATGTGCATGAAGAGCTAATTGAATAAAAATAAACTAATTAAAAAATAAATGTTCCTTGAAGACTTTTTTCAGATCACCACATACTGCGTTTATATATTTTGCTGAAGCCAACAAAGTTACTGGCACTTTTCAATACATAACGCAATTTGGTATCTAATATTGAACAAATAAACAACGTTTATATTCTGCAGAGTGTTCCAAAAACGAAACCTATCAAAAGTTCAATCATAAAGTTGTTTAATTTATTATTTAATAACTTACTATGTCTTTATTTATATGTATGTACACGTATGTATATGTAATAAAAACACTTTTTTCGATATACATAATTGCATATAGATTTATTACATAGTATTCAGGTGTGAATTTGATTGATGGACATGTAATATTAATTTATGATGGAATATCCATGTTTGGTTACGTGTGAATTACAATTATGTTAAATATGTTGTATAATAATGGCACAGAAACGATATCTGACGCGAATATTCTAGGTCTCTCTGTGGGTTAACAATTAATCATAGACGCATGTTGATTTTTAAACACAACCTTTGACTTTATAATTAAAATACACGGTAAAAGATTGAAAAATACTGGTTATTTTCTTTTTAGTATAATAATTGAATCTTCCCATAATGATATTTTCTTCTCCAGCCTTAAATGAGGCGAGAGGGAGTGTCAGACTCTTACTGACTAAAAAATATACCGTTTCTATTCCTGCTCTTCGTGCCGGAGCCCCGGTAAGGTAAGTTTGGATATTTAGTACATACCAAGGAAAACCAGATGTCCTATTCAGATGAGCTGTGCCTACTGTGCTAGCTGTGCGTTACACATAATTATTATCCCAGATGGTTATTTATTCTATAATATAAAAATTTGTCGGGTTTTCCTTCCTGACACTATAACTCCAGACCGCACAAACTGATTTCCACGGTTTTGCATTCGTTGTAAAAGTCTCGGGCTCCGCAAGGTTTATAGCAAGCAAAAAAAAAATCAGGAAAATTCAAGAGAAAAGCAGGAAAACGGGATATATTATTTTTCACATACAGCGCCATATCTGATACAAAAATAAGCGAAGTCATTTGTTGACGAAACGGAGTTCGCCGGGTTTGCTAAAGTATAATATAACAATTATAACACCCCACTTATCACTAAGTATGTATGCAATGGATTCAGATACCTCGGTATTTTTCCATTTACGGAAATATCGTCTATGCATTGACGCATTGATTTAATGTCAATCCATTAATTAACGCCCGATTATCTAATATAATCTATTTACTATTTTTAGTAATATTTTAGTAATCACGATTATGTGTTACCTCTTATCTTATCTTCCGTTACTACTGACCGAGTGCTAGATTCTGATATAAATACTAAAACAGCAGAAAATTAAAAAGTAGACCGTATAGGTTTCTTAAAGAGCATACTTACCTTCAAGAAAAGAGCGTACTCCTTTTTTAAAGGCCGACAAACGCACCTGTGACTCCCCTGGTGTTGCGGGTGTCCATGGGCGGCGCTGATCGCTTACCATCAAGTGACTCGTATGCTCATTTGCCACCTATTTCAAAAAAATACACATAAGACCATTAAATCGTAAATCCCCAATCCACCGAAATGTAGAAACTCGGTCTCTCTTTTCACCATACTTACTAGGAAAAGATTTATCATGTGAGATCGCAGTCAAATCGCTGCCTAGATTAAGATTTAAAAAATTGCCCAATTTGCATTTGCACGTCATATTTTTACGCCCAAAAGCTAATTAATCTAAAACTTATTTCCTAATGCGAGCTCCATCTTCGGCCACATCTTCGTTTCGCCGTTCTGGCAGAAAGCGGGTTAGTGGCCAAACGCTAACTTATCAACGCTAAAATAAAAAAAGATATTCTCGCTCCATTCAAATCGTTTTTCTTTTGGCCCCACTTTATGACTTCCGGCAGTAGACATTTGTAGTTTTCGCAAGTTAGAAAATTGAGTAACTCGTTGACATTGTTTGGGTAATAACGACAGAAGGTACAAAATCTAACAAGATGGCAGGTTGCATTAATGCCCAGTAATCTGATCAAATACACCTTGGAGTAATATCAGTAATGTGTAAATCGCATTTACTAAGTGCCTTGTCCAATTTTGGGTAAACAATTTTCTTGTCAGAGTAAGTGATTGTGAGTCAGCATTTTTTCATTTGAATCTGGTATTTACAAATATTTTAAATGCTTAAGTAAAATAGGCTAAGATAGTCAGTTTCGGTCACGTATTTTTATTGAGTTGCGTAGGAAGACTTCACAGTATAATAAAGGATCGTTGAAAAAACGTTACTTTTAGTCTTTCTAAAAAATATGAAACCGATATCTTGAATACCAAATTTTTAAAACTGATTTCCAGTACAACGCCATCAAGCCGCTCCTGTCTGAACTTCGAAATACTTCCAGAAACTGCTTTCTAAATCCATCGTGAATGTTGTACAGTTTCAATCACAAAGGCATAAATCGAGAGCAACGCCATCTGTTAAAATTTGTTATAATGTTGGTCCAATTAAAAGTCGTCAGATACATAGTTTCTTAACGTCTTTAATACTTTCTAAATTCACCAAAAACGTATACCACTTTACAAAGACATAAGTCGACTGCAATGCCATCTATTAAAAACAGATAACAGTATCTGTCCAATTGAAAATCATCATTGCATTCGTCTCTGAGCCTCCGACTACTTAACCGAATCGAAGCTACTTTCTAAATCCTCTAAGAACATCAGAGGCATAACTCGATAGCAACTCCATCTCTCGGACATCGGTTGAAACAGTATTCTAAGTGAAAGGCGACGCTTGTATAGAGATGTTATATTTTGCTAGAGCAGTTTCTTACGGCTTTCGTTTCGTCTCTAACCTTATCGATGTTATCGATGGTACACTTGGTTTCTCACACAAACGAAAGATGGCGTTTACTAGAAAATCACAGTTTACTAATGGTCCGAGATCCCAGAGCTGTCAGACATATGTTATTTTTACAAGCATTTAACCTTCGGCTTACAGTAGTCTTGTATATACTTTTTAATGTCTGAATGTTTGTAAAGCTGGCCGAGTGACACCAGCGCAGGTACCAGGTGAGAAAGGTGACTAAAAATTAGACTAACTTAACTTATTTTTTTATGTCTGATTTTTATATATGTTTTGTAGAATATGACTCTGAAATCATATTAAAAAAATCAGACACTTTCCATGGACCAAAACTTTTGTCAGACGCTTTAAAGCTGTAAGTAAAATAAATGAACTTAATTTATTTTTTAATATCTGATTTTTTTATATTCTCTTAAGATAACTATTACAATGTCATATTTAATTAGTCAGACAAATTGCATGGACCAAACTTCCCCTAAATACCAAAATTACTCAACCATGTGTATGAACGCGAGAGCACTATGCACATGCGCTTCAGACTAAAATATCTTAATATTTAAAAAAAAACTTACTACGTTTAATATGAATATTTATAGATAAAGAAAAAAATATAATTTAAAAAACAATTATTTATTAAAAAAAAATGCATAAACAGGCAAAAACAAATCATTTCTGAGCAGCTGTCTTTTAAAGAAAATAACATTTATTTTATCTATTACTAATAATAAAACTGTAGCCTTCTACAGTGCAGGAAAATGTCAACATCAGCAAAAAAAAATTGCATAAACAGGCAAAAACAAACTATTTCTGAGCAGCTGTCTTTTAAAGAAAATAACATTTATTTTATCTATTACTAATAATAAAACTGTTGCCTTTTACAGTGCAGGAAAATGTCAACAGCAGCAAAAAAAAATTGCATAAACAGGCAAAAACAAACTATTTCTGAGCAGCTGTCTTTTAAAGAAAATAACATTTATTTTATATATCACACACACACACACACACAACGTCACGCCTTTTATCCCCGAAGGGGTAGGCAGAGGTGACATTACGGCACGTAATGCCGCTGTACAATGTACACCCACTTTTCACCATTTGTGTTATAAGTCCCATGTAATAGGGGGTGAGCCTATTGCCATATACTGGACACAATTCCAGACTCTGTGCTACTACCGAGAAATTTTTCGTAAATCCGAAAATTATTATAGGCCTCGCCGTATTTGGATCCAATAGATATTTATAAGATGTCATTGTCAGAGTTACTTAAAATTGTTTTAAATATAAATCATTTAGTTGATTTTAATCATCTTCATCATCATCAAAGTAATTAGAATTATAATTTTCATCATTTAGTATATCGCGTTCATCCAAGTCATCATCGACAAAGTTATATTGCGTTCTTAAAAATACATACATATACATACATATCGTCACGCCCTTAATCCACGAAGGGGTAGGCAGAGGTGCATATTTCTTAAAAACTAATAATGATATCTCGTTAAAACCAATTTTCATGTAAAATTTCCATTGAAATCTACAGCATATGTTTTTTTTAGATTTCTAACTCTCTTATTAATAAAGTTAAACGGAGGCACTCATTTTTCCACTTTGGAAGTGTCTATCTGCCAAACGATTGGAAGATAGACTACAGAACCTTAATTGTGGTTCTGTTTTTCGCCATTTGGCTACGGAACCCTAAAAAGTGTGCACATAGTATATACACATACATGTGCAGTAGTACCTACAGTAATAGATTGTGAGTTTAAGAACGGGAACCGAGTTACCATGGATGTCTCACTCGGTCTGAAGCGCATGTGCATAGTGCTCTCGCGTTCATACACATGGTTGAGTAATTTTGGTATTTAGGGGAAGTTTGGTCCATGCAATTTGTCTGACTAATTAAATATGACATTGTAATAGTTATCTTAATAGCATATAAAAAAATCAGACATTAAAAAATAAATTAAGTTCATTTATTTTACTTACAGCTTTAAAGCGTCTGACAAAAGTTTTGGTCCATGGAAAGTGTCTGATTTTTTTAATATGATTTCAGAGTCATATTCTACAAAACATATATAAAAATCAGACATAAAAAAATAAGTTAAGTTAGTCTAATTTTTAGTTACCTTTCTCACCTGGTACCTGCGCTGGTGTCACTCGGACAGCTTTACAAACATTCAGGCATTAAAAAGTATATACAAGACTACTGTAAGCCGAAGGTTAAATGCTTGTAAAAATAACATATGTCTGACAGCTCTGGGATCTCGCTCTATAACGTACATTAATGGAGAAAAGCTACAAGTTACGAGTCATGTGAGAGATGGCGTTTAAAAAAAAACACGCGTCCTTTTAATTTTAATTCTATATACCTTTTTTGATGACGGGGGGAAACCTTCAAAAGGCGCCGAGCTTTCTGAGGATAAAAGACTAGGAAGTGTGGGATTTTTACCTCACTAAAACCACCCCGGTGGCCACCATCAGCACCTGTAAGGGGCACCGGGACCTCTAGTAAACCTGCTCCAGAGCCCCCAAGTTGTAGGCCTGTTACGACTCATCATTCTTTCAATATACCAACATACTTTTCTATATTGTGGTGTAGATATTAAACTGAACTCAATAAAGATAAAAGAAATAACAAACCTATTAAAGTACACATTTAAAACCTGTATAAACCTATTAACAGTTGCTACGAACTCTTTCAACAATACCTACGAGTATTGGACTACAACCTATAACACATCAAAAAGCTATGATGTAACAAATAAAGGATATTAAAGAAGCTACAACATAATTACTTAATCAGTAACTGTAGTGAAGAACCAAACCCAATAAATGGAACATCAAATTCGCACCATATTCGCACGTACACTATAATAACGCAGAACTAGATATTGCAATAAAAATGTAAAGAACTATAATTTAACCAGATGTACCTTCCCTGCAGAGGTAACAAAAGGAATTTGAACCATTATGGCACTTGCAAAAATTAGAAACCGGAGCTGTGAAATCATTTACCCATTGATGGCAAGCTAAATATAGATTATACTGATGTTATGTTCAAAATTAAGTCATTATTGCCCGCAAAAAAATTGGAACGTCAGCAGTTTGACTGAAGAGGCAGAGGTCAAGCATCTGTCACTCTCAATCAATCTAGTATAGTGAGGGCTTTCATTAAATTTTTGATTGATATAGAACTTTTAAAAAAAATACAGTGTCTCAATTTTGTACTGGTGATCTAATATGTGAACTAGAGACTAATGTTGAATTCCTTACTACGTCATTGCGCCATCTTTTAGTGTCTATCTAAATCCTCCGCTGCACTACTCCTTCATGACACAAAGAGTTGTTCCGTGCGGGAATCGAACCCACTACACGTTATGCGGTAGCCGCTAGCCCAGCCACTACGCCAATCGTGCAGTCCAGTCGACTTGATCTTGGATTCAGTATCCGGGTAAAGCAGAATTTTCTCATTAAATAATAACACTAAATCTTATAATGATACCTACCTGTTACCCCAACATTAAACACCAATCAATTCAAACCAACAATAGACTACCTCTGTCCACCTTAACATAAAAGGTGCGAAATTATACTTACACAACTTTCACGGATCTTCTAATAAATAATAATTGACTCAGTACCAACCTAGAAGAATCAATCAAAATCAAAATTACAGATTTATATAACCTGTAGACCATAAAATTGGCTGGCTGCATAATGATTGACTGTCATGAATCATTACTATTCACTCGCCCAATAATATTACTCATCCGAAACGATGTTACAAAACAATTTTATACAACAATAGTGTTAGATTGATGCAAACCTAGAACACCTAGTTAACCTGCCAACCTGTAGTTAGGTCTACCATTCATCATGTTCACAAACTGTTACTATATTATAATAGCAGAGTTTTAAATCTATAAAGCTGAATGAAAAATTATCTAACTTTGATAGAAATTTACTAAATGGCAGAAAGGAGAAGAACTTGACTTGTTGCGTCGGGTCTGGGTGGCATGTGCATGCGAACATGTATTTTTGTAAACGCACGCACGTCACAGGAGAAAATACTAGTGCTATAAAAAAGAATGCTTCTATTATTGCTTATATGTAAATCATATAAGCATTTCATCATTTTCAGGAAATTGTAAATAACATTTACCACGAACCACAAACAAGATACTGTACAACAAACTAGAAGAATCAATCAAAATCAAAATTACAGATTCACAAACTGCCATAAAATTGGCTGGCTGCATAATGATTGACTGTCATGAATCATTCCTATTCACTCGCCCAATAAACATTACTCATCCGAAACGATATTACAAAACAATTTTATACAACAATGGTGTTAGATTGATGCGAACCTAGAACGCCTAGTTAACCTGCCAACCTGCAGTTAGGTCTACCATTCATCATGTTCACAAACTGATTTAATAATGAAGTAGAATCGAATATCTAAGTAAAACCATCTATCTCCAATAGAAACGTATCTTAAGTGTGGGAGAGCCATGCTTCGGCACGAATGGGTTGTCTCGACCGAAGTGATACCTTACAGAAAACAAAAAAACAACGCTTGCGTTGTGTGAGTGAGGTTACGAAAGGCCAATCCTCCCAATCCCCGATTCCCCAACAACCCTAAAATTCCTAACCCCCAAAAGACCGACAACGCACTTGTAACACCTCAGATGTTTCGGGTGTCCACGGGCGGCGGCGTGCCTTACCATCAGGTGATCCATCTGCTCGTTTTCCGGCTTATACCATAAAAAACTAAAATTTTATGAAAATACCTATATTTTTATGTGACATAACTTTTATTGAAATAAAATAAATCCTAAATTGGAATTTCAAACATTTCTTTTATCCCCTCACTTATGACGAAATACTAAAATCACTTATTATTATCATACAAAAGTATGTCATAACATCCTATGCGCCAATCAAAAGTAGGCTCTATTAACTTTCTATAGAAGTTGTAATAATTAATTAGGCTCATTAGCTTCGCTCTTTAACAGCTATTGTGCTTAGACCATTGTCGGTAAACTTTGAAGTAGTAACGAACACATCTTTTGACAACCGTGACTTAAGTGTCATTTATTTTGACACTAAAGGGGCCTAATGTTGATAATTATTTAAGCCAGTAATTAGCAAAAGTGTGCTCTTCAAATTGTTGTATGTATACTGTATAATTTATATGACAACGTATAATTAAATCTCTATTAATTTCACTTACTATTTTCTTTGTTTTATTCTGTGTAGCCTCATGTTAACTGTTTGGCTATTAAGTCTAAAGTACCTCGTTAATCTTGTAGTTATGTAAGCAATGCAAAAAGTTTAAATCTCATGTTATGTTCTTACAAACAACAATGTGCTGATAGGAAGTAGGTGAGAGTCTGACACCCCCTCACACCTCACCCAAGGCGGGGAAAGTCATTGGAAGATTTCCCTAAAAAAGGATATATAAATTCCATTTCATACTGATATTAGAATAATAAAACCAAAAGAATATTTAACAACAGATTTATTTATAAATAACAATTTATTTCCATTAATAAAATACTGACCATTCTAATTAGTACTTTATAAACAAACCCCCTGGGCATTTTCACAATAAAATATTTAATACACAGTATTTATTAACACTCGTTCTTTGTACAAGTAACATTTGAGTTAACCTCATATTTTTAAATCACCCTATATAAAGCTAACAACACGTACATCATGTATTTTACTATCTCTAACTTCTTAACAACTAAACAAGTTTAAGTATCTATGATTATGTATAAGTTTTCAGTCGAGGGGTCATTTGTGAGGGGCTTTATCTACTTTTGCATTTCGTTTATAATGCCCATATGCGGCCCCGCCATTGCCGGTGGGGTACATTTGGTTCGGCAGGAAACCTCGTTCGAAATGTCGTGGAATCGGATTAGCGAACCTTCCATTTGATAACGCATCATACAACGTTGCAGGATCTTTTGCAAGACCTCGCTTCAGATACTCCGCCTGGATACTAGAAGGTATGTAAGAGTCGAGTAGGGACGCAGGACGTTTCTTGTAATGTGTATGGGGAGGAATGACCTGACTGTGTGAAAGACCCTGGCTATGTGAAAAACCCTGGCTATGTGAATGACCCGGGCCGTGTGAATGAATCTGGCTATGTGAATGACCTTGGCCATGTGAAAGTCCCGATCCAAATGAAAGACCCGACCCATGTGAAAGCTCCTGTTCATATGTCAGACCTTGGCCATGTGAAAGACCCTGGCCATGTGAAAGACTCTGGCTATGTGGAAGACTCTGGCTATGTGGAAGACTCTGGCTATGTGGAAGACCCTGGCTATGTGGAAGACCCTGGCTAAGTGGTCGTGCAATGTACGGATTGGTAACTGGTTCAACCTCTTGGTACACCGATTTTGTCAGAGGTCGAAACACTGGCAAGGTTCTCGGAATATGAGCTAAGTGTGGAGGTGGAGCTCTCAGTAATACAGGATTAGGACGAGGCAGGTCAGGTATGGTATTGTGATGATGCCTAAAAGGCTTCCTTATGGGCGCACGAGAGTTATAGTGACGCGGTAATTCCGCAACAGTAGGCAAGTACGGTATCTCAGTCTGAGTACTATATTGCTTTGGTTCTTGTTCCCCAATGTCATCTAATGTATTTGAATCCGTATATTCCGGATTAGCGTAGAAAGCTTTGGGTGCAGTTGTGGGTGTAACTCCTGAACCGAAATGAAACATAGGGACATGGTAGGCTACTACTGGTGCTACAGTCGCTATTGCTGGAGGTGCGGTTGGCTGAGTCTGATAAACGTACGTCACTGTTGACGGAGGTGTAGAATAATGCTCAAATGGTTTCCCCGTTGTTTGGGTACTATACGAAGATTCACTGTTATACGTAGGATAATTTGTGGACGTACTAGAAACTGAACTTGTCTGATAATCTACTTGCGTCGTCTCCGGCTGTGTTGTTTGGTCAGTGTAATATTGTGGGACTATGTATATTTGCATTGGCATGTTCGACAAATATCCAACCATAGCTTGCTGGTGTCCTGGTGCCGCGAATTTACTTGGAGCCGGTGCATGTTTTTCTGGCTGTTCTGTAACTGCATACTGATGAATATAACGCTGTTGTTGAGGAATTGAGTGGCCCTGAGGATTCTCGAATAATCGTAAAAATCCAGATTTCATAAATTCTAAGGAATTTAAATTTGAGTCAGTATTAGAACCTTTGGTTGGTGGAGAATCAGATTTAGCATGATCTTTCTCTCCTTCACTCCTCTGTTCACTCCTCAAATTATCTTCCTCGATGTCTTGCAACTCGATTTTCTTTTCAGCTCCCACGACGATAGCCAATATGAAAATGGCAGTAATCTGAAAGTAAAAGTGGATATATAAGTAAAGAGTAAGATCAACGTCCAAGGTAGCGGACAGGCATCGCCTCCGCACCAGACCACTTGAGATGGCGCGAAGAGGCGTGCCGGCCGCCCGCACCCAACATTACGCCAAACAGGTGAATGGCAAAAAATAGACTAGAACCTATTATGAAACCGGTTAACATTGCCGACGCACTGTGATACGGGAATGCAAACTTTTACTCGTAATTTATGTGGTTAAAAGATATCTCGTACCTACCATGTTACGTGTTACTACATTAACTGTGATTACAACTACATGTTATCTCGTAGGTACATGTTACAATCATTAGAAAATTACACATCAATGTGCTCAAACTCTTAAGAATTTTACATCATACATAACAGCGAGTGTTTATAAATCTAGTTTGAAAAATAATAACGAAGATTGATATGTGAATAGCATTCGCATTCAATGAAAAGATGTAAAATTAATTCTTTTGTTTTCAAATTTCACATCGCACGCCAACGTTATTGAAAACGGAATAGAATAAGCCTTTTATTCAATACAATACATACGGTACATAAGATGCACTGGTAATCCGGATATGAATAGACAATCTGCTACTTAGGCCTGTTAGCAATTTATGTTAATTATCCGTCGGATTACGTACAAGAATGTGTTGATGAGCTGCCGAGTAAATCACCAATTTACACGCTCCGTAAACGAATGTTTGTACACATAGATAAGGCTGCAAGAACGTGAATGTATCATTAAATTTAGATAGGCAATTAGTTGTATCAGCATTAACGACCTTTATATCCGCTCTATTATCTACATAATTGGTAACAACATTCTGATTTAAATTAAAGAAATCACGTGTGTTTTACAACTCACACATGCATTTTAAATGTAGCTATTTATACATACAATCCCTAATTACGAGACTGCAAGTATGCGCAACTCTGATTTTTTTTTTTATTTATTATACTCGTATTAAGAAAAAACTTTTTTAGAAAACATTGCTTCTCTTTCTAAAATACATGTGACTAGGACTGCATTATTTAATATAAAAAATTGTCACGAAAATGTGATCATGACGGGGAAAACTTAGGCTTGGTTTTGAAAAGTTAATGTTTTTCTTTCAAATAATGCTGAATGAATATCAATAGGATTAGGCTGATAAATGGACAATGCCCTGAATATAAGCAAATATGAGTTTTTTTAATGCGGATATCACCAAATCATAGAATAAGAATCAAGTCTAAATAAATAACATTCCGAAGCATTTGCTAATTTTCATTCTTAACTAAAGTACCTACCACTTCGAGGTTTTATGATTCATCAAATATTATAGCATGTACAGAACTTGAAGTATATAAAAATCTATGGTAAAGTGTCTTAAAGAGCACACAAGCCGTTCCACATAATTAAAATATAAGTTTTGATTACGTAATTTCAAGTACGCTATGAGGATGTACCGATAAAAAATATGAACAGTAAAACTTGGATGATTAAATACCAAACCATTACTTGATTTTGAAAGATTGGTGAACCTAGATAGAACCAAAGTATAGGTTATAGGTAACTGTTATAAAATGATCGTGGATGATAACATTTTTATTACATAATTACGTTGTGCCAAGTTCTTGAATGCATATTATAATTATTATGCAAAACGAAAGTTGCATGAGAATTTTGTTAGTGAATGTTAGCTTAAGAAGATCCTTAAGTGTTATTTTTACAAGATTAGTTACGTTTGTTTTTTAACACAGATTTGTTTTTAATTTTTAGGTGCAGTTTATAATTTTATACTACTTTATTCATCTAGATTTGTATCTAGATGATATGTTATTATGACCATGTTATGAGATTAGACTAGACTTTTAGAGAGTAATAGAATTACCAGGGCTTTGTAAAATTTGTTAGTTAACGTCTGCGTACTTCTGCGATGGTTAAAATGTGTGCGAAGCTTTTTTAGGGACGGAATATCTTGTAATGACTTCTCCCGCCTTGGGCGAAGCGAGAGGAAGTGTCAGTCTCTTACTGACTAAAAATCACCGCGTTCCTACTCCCGCTTGTCGAGCCGGAGCCGCGGTAACCCGCTAGGCTGTCCGCAGTTCCGGAATATTGATGTAGTCTTCAAAATAGTCGGTAATATTTCGAACACAGTGCGAATACCCTGACGAACACGGTTAAAAATTACAAGACTTGATCAGACTTTAATTAAAAAGTAAAAGAACATGTAATAATTGTTTTGAACGTGTGATTACAGGGCGTTGACCCACAAATGGATTTGAAAGTAAATACAGAAGTTCAAGCACATTGCCAATTTATATAAATGTTTAAGTGGATGCAATAAACGTGTATATTCGCAATATTTATAAGAACCTTCAACGTAGGTACTTGGTGACTGTATAATTGCTATTTATATGTAAATGAAACTGTACTTTCTTCATTTCACTTCACTTTTTTATATTCTACAGTTGTTGGTATTTCCTACCAGGGCCCTTAAAAAAAAATAATCTTAATATACAAACTAAATTACTGCATCGTTGGTCGAGTGGTTGCAAGTGTGATTGCCGGACAATCGGTCTCGGGTTCGATTCCCGGGTCGGGCAAAAGCGTAACGGATATGCAATATGCAACGTCAAATATATAGAAACTAAATTACTCAAAATTTTACCTAAAGAACTGCAGCCAAGATTAAACATCCCAAAACTAATCTCATAGGTTAATATAGGATTTTATTTAGTCTGGACGAATATGAGGTGTACGAAAAACCATCAAGTTGATAATTCACAGTACCTACTAATCTTATAGTGGTATAATGATAAACAATAAAAAAATGACTAAACGTAAGTCTAAACACCAGTCAGTCATCAGTTTTCGAATTTCGTGTTCTCTATAGTACCTTTATACTCCTTGAATAGGAATTGTCAAATTAAATTAGAAATTGAATGTCTTCGCGCATTCAAATCTGTGTTTATTTTTTTTCTCGTGTGAAAAATATTCTCGCACCGGTAATGTGACTACTAACTATTGGTTAAGGGACTTATACCTGAACCAATATTTTTTTCAAAGGCATAAATAATTCATTCCTCATTCATTCATCACTACATTAGTAAATGGTTGGAATTTTTGGTTAAAAATTCAAAGTATTTAAATATCAAGGTTAGCCTGATATTTGGTTCCTACCATATAAGTAAATGCAAGTGATATTTAAAGGAATCCGCACATCATCATGAATCATTTACCTTTCTTTTTAAAATTACGTAAACGCATATTAAGCTTAAAAAGTCAAGTAATAAGGCAAGATCATTTTTTGTCAGAATTGTTCCTAATTTGGTGTATGTTACGAACTACAACTTGGATTACATAAAGGACTTGTTTGATATATATCCTGACCAAAAACTGACTTAATTGGAAGTGATAGTTGTACTACATTATAATATACCTACCTATGTCTAGTCAAATCAGCAGATATTTTAATTGATTAATATTAATTGCCAACTAATTATAATTAGATGGTAACTTTGAATGAAAGTATGTACCTACATATTACACAATAATTTGTATAAGTTTTTATTGCTGTCAATGCAACTAAACACATTTCTGATTGAATTAATTTAATTCGTTCAATTGCATATTTTGTAAAGAGGCTGTACATTTCTTTCTACAAAAATGTAAAACCGTCGTTACGTATTAGTCGGTATTAGGTTAATCTAAATGTTGTAAAATGTTGATTTATATCGTTGAACAGATTAATAATACCTTTCAATGGTATTAGCAATTATTCAACAAAACAATGATTTGGTGAATGTAAACCATAATACCAATACTTAATTAATCATCTTAAAGAGGAAAATCTTCGCCATCCCATTCACTAATTAGCAGCTTTTTACGTGTAGTAAAACTATACCTTAGAAGGTAAGAGTGTAGGTTTCAATTCACAAGAAATTTTACAAATTCAAACAATGTTCGGCCCACATTTTGCTTATACTTCTTACGTTTATATGGTCAAAACTACATTCGCATGTGTGGGTGTCTCCGAAAATCTTGAATGGGCTTTCAAGTCCGTTCTTACTGCACTTAATTGGTACTGACGTAATTACTGACACCTTCGCTAATTGGCCATACAATTTAATGACTACGATTGTGCAGCTGTCTCTAAAGTGAATGGCCCAAAATCTGTAATGAGTTTGCTATTTTATTAATTAGCTTGCTGTCTAAGAGAATTATGTGGTACCCCAGTGTCTATTATGGAGGATAGAAAAAAAACGACCTCGGAAAATTTAATATTTCATTTCACATTATTCAATTTAATGTTGAGTAAGTACGTATGTGGTCCTTCCAAAATCTACATGTATAAAATAGTATAAATACATCCTCCCCCACAAATAAATCTTCTATGCTATTTCGTTCATTTAAAAATGGTATGAGATAGCGCTTGCTCTTCCTCCATCAACCCATTAGCACATACTAATCAGAACTACTTCTAAACATTCTAAAATCTCTACTTTGCTCAATGGTAATAATTAAGTATAGAAATAACAGAAAATAGAGCTCTACCCGGTAATGTGGTAATACCCATCCAAGATGGCAGGTCGTATATAAAATTGTTTCCCAAGAAACTACAGCCACTTTCATACACTCTTCCGGGAATTTCAAACAAATAGGATTGTATTGGACCTATGCAATCCATCTCTATTAATAAATGTAAACACGCCATGTTTACATTTGTTTGTTTACCGTCTTCATTAATATCGTTTATTATATCAGTTAGCACGTCTAAAACTACTGAAGTTTTTCTAGTAGAAAATACAATTTTAATAAGATTTTGTACCTAGGTATAACTTACTATAGTTACAGACCTAAGGATTTTCATAGCTCACATATTTATTAAATAAAAGCAACGTCACGCCTTTTATCCCCGAAGGGGTAGGCAGAGATGCTCATTACGTAATGCATCTATACAATGTACACCCACTTTTCACCATTTCTGTATAAGTCCCATGTGATAGGGGGTGAGCCTATTATATTTTATTTATTAATTAACTGTATATCTTTTTCATGGGATAAGGACAAGGCCAAACGAATTACCTATATCATTATTAATTACCTCATTAATTACCTATGTTAATAGATCATCGTCACCTATGGACACCCGGAGAGGGCAAGTCCAAAAAGGTTAAGATAACCTACGGTACTTCTAAATTCTAATAAGTACGGTACTTATTTTAAAGCGTTTCCTTTCTGTTTCTAATCTACGAATCACACTTCTAACTGTGTTCTAATAAAATTAAACAATCTGTATACTTTCTATTGTGACAGCTGACAAAACATTCGGATCGTGTTTGTGTTTATTGTTTTTTGTATAGAAATTGACTTGTTTACATAATAGTTGTCTGTCTTTGAATTATCCCTTGAAACGTTAATTGTTACTTTTAGTAATGAAATAAACATATATCGTCATTTTAACTTAATAAGAGTATTTACCCAATTTTCCCAAAACATTATTTTGCTATCAGTAGTCCTAAATCAGTTTTAAGTTTATTAATTTGGTCTGAAGGATTATTATGCTTTTTATATTTCGTTCCGTTTCTGAAAACAAAGATCCCTGATCTTCAGCCGGCAGAAGTTAGTATTTAATAATATTCCTAGATACAAAATATGATTCTTACAGGTATCAGTAGCATTAGATAAATAATTAATTTCTTGAATACAGTATAAATCAACACTTAGACAATCGTTTAGCAATCATTAAATCTGTGTTTCAGAATAATTTCTTAATAAAACAATCACTGGCGAGTGTTAATAAATCGTTTTGAAAAAGTATTTATTTATATTAAAATTAAAATGCATCGAGTTTATTTAAAAGCATTTAGGCATTTAAAATTATTTTGATTCAACAAGTTATGTTACTTCGATTAACAGGAAAATAGACAAAATTTATTCACTACGTCGTTTATCTAGAGTCTATGAATGTTGCTTTGGTAGCTAGTCTTTTGATTAGTTATTTATTGCTTTATAAAAGTGTGCGTGTTTGTTATAATGTGTCTATTATTTTCGTCTGTTAACACTACTTTATCTAGTTTCTATTGAAACATCTATTAGGTACGCGTTTTGTGGTGGTAATATTGAAGTATGGTAAGTCACACAAATTCTCACCTTCCACAGATACATCTTGAAAAAATCACAGCACAGAGTCCCGAATATAATTCCCAGCACAAAACACCATTAACGGTCACTCAGTTCAAAGTCACAACACCGTCAGTTCACCGCATCTTGCCCCGTTGACAACTTCAAGTGTAATATGTCCACATATCCGTCGTTGCAAGTCCACTGTCCACGCAAGCGCAGCCAAATGAAACCCTATAATTTAAAACAAACCATCGGTTAAAAAGAAAAACTTTACTCCACCATTGATTACACTTGATAATTGAACCTCCTTGCACGTGATTAGCATGTCACAATGCGCGCGAAATTCGAAAATCGAACTTTTTTCTTCTTTTTTTTATTATTAGACTTTGATTGAAATGAGTTTATAATATCGAATGAGATTTTATTAGATTAATTAATGATTTTATATATTATTAATAGAAATATGCACGCACTTGTTATTATTGTAAAGCAAAGGATGGCAAATGCGTTCGGACGGCTGCCCGCTCGGAAAGTGGTCGCGCGTATCGGCCGTTTGTTGTTAAATACCGCACTACTCTACATATTGGCGTACAGAAAGGCAATCATATCACTTTTGCTGGTATGATGAGCTCAATGTGCTGCAAAGAGATCACTATATTTAATATCATTTGGCATTAGGCGAGTTAGAACGGTTGTGATGTATTATGCCGTCATTCGCCCTTTGTGACATCATTTCTGATCAATTGTTTGATGCACTTTCGATTTCAATTCAAAATAAAACACTGTGTTGCTATGTCCGAGCCGAATCATGTTTTGTTTTTACTGTTTTTGCATTCTTGATTTTAATCTCTTATTCTATTTAGGTAGTTTTTTTTGAGAATGTGCATAAAACTTAGGTTACGAATAAATGTTATAATCACTGTACATCGTTTAAGATTTCTTAATAAATCTGATCATCTCATTTATTTTTATTAAAAATAATGTTGTCCTATCATTTGTAAAAGTAGTTTGGCACATAATATGAAGATGAGGACACCATATACAGTTTGTAGGTGATCTTCATATTACGATTTCCCAAGTATAAACAATAGAAATTCCCTCAGCAATGCCTACATGGTCTAAATTCCAACGGAGACCTCGACTTTATTTCGAGGATGCTGCAATTTTATAGTAATTCTGCATACTTTTCTATGACAAAAACCCTTAATTGTAAGTCGAATTTTATCGGCAACGAAGTATAAATTTAACAAGACTTCTGCTCTTCCTCTGAGTGTATTTTAAAAATTGACAATGGGACTTCATACTTGGTTTGGATCCAGCAGCAACGCTTTCTCATATGAGGTTTTAAACTGCGGTCTCCAAAGAAATTATAGTAAAATTCCCTTATGTAGAGCCTAATTGTACCTTTTTACTATTCTGGGTATCCTCATGGAACTGTTGACCTTGGTATGGTGTACAAGCCTTAGCCAAATAATTATAATATAATTTTATTAAGGACTAGCTTCTATCCACGACTTCGTACGTGCTATCCCAATTTTTCTCGTTCCCGTATAATTTTCAGGAGATAAAAAGAAGTTTTACAATTTTCAACGAAAATGATTCGAGCCGTTCTAGACTTATAAATAGTGTAACTGATGGTATATATAGATTAATTATAATAAACTTGTTTCAGAAATAATTGGAAAAATGTAGGTATGTTAAAAAACTAGGTAAAGCTACAAACTATCTTAATAAAAACGTCCATAATTTAAACTAGATAACAAGGAAAACAGCAATAAGATAGAGAAATGTTATGTAAAAATAAACGTTTCTGTAATATGTTTTTATAATAAACAAGTTCCAACGATGGTAACGGATGTAGGAATCCAAACACATTCTTCCTGATGGTCACACGTCTTAGAATTACTTTCAAACAATGGAATTATAACATAACCACATTGTATGTACGAAGAAGTCTCGAGACTCAAGTACTAGGCTACCATAAGTGTAAGGCCGTATAAGTTTTCAAACTGACATCGTCACTAGTAATATCATTAGAACTTAAAACGGGATATTTGCAATGTTTATTAGTTTTTGTGAGTTCCCGATATTTCGGCACTGTTGCAAGCGCTATGATCACGGGTGAACTGACACAAAACTCACAAAAACAAGTACTAGGCTACCATAAGTATTAGGCCGTAGTCTAAACCATATAATTAGAAGGCAATTCCTGTCTTTATACCTTCTAAGTAGGTACTTATTGCAAAATCATAGTGTTTACGAACTACATTGAGTAATTTTATGGGACGGCATCGAATGGAATCGATATCGCTTTAATAGAGCAATATTGTGGTTAATACTGAGTTGTCTACCACTAGTAACACTTTAATTCTTTTGTTTTATGGTTGGAGCTTACTGTGTAGGAGTAATCTTACAATAAGTGTCTTTAATAGTGGGTGTACCTACTAGTAATATAGTACACCTAATTCTTTTGGATCGAAAAAATACTCTTAACCGACGAGCATGCATGAAAAGACCGATGACTGTTGATGATGCGAAAGAGGAATTTAAGATTCGTAGCAATTGGTGTTCCATTGTCTCTGCCTACACCCATTGGACACAGGCGTGAGGTTATGTATGTATATATGAAAAAAAAAATAAAGAGCGATTCACATTGCAATGGGTCATTGACTGAGATTGCATTCAAAATCACAAAAAGTTGTTGCATTTTATTTTCCAATACAAATATGTAACTGATTGAGTCAACCGACCCATTTAGGACCTTACTAAAAGTTACAACGGACTACTCTGTATTTCATAAAAAGTCCGGAGATGACTCAAAATTGACGCCCGTATTACTCAACAATGCCCGAATTTTATCGGCACAAAGCGAAAACTCTTCAAGGCTAACACAGAACTTAAGGCTTACACAATATAATCCCACATGGCAATGTGACCGTTGAACAAATAAAAGTAATGTTCACTTTTATTTTTACTAGTGGTCACATCCGCTGTGATCGCCCGACGCCATTAATGACAGGATGATTATCTTCTTCAACGGTTTTTTTTTAAATTACGTAACAAACTGTTTTCTTCACATTATCGAAACTTCGCAAGTGGTTCGAAGTTTGAAATTGAAGTCACGCAGTTTTTTTTTCGTAGACGATTTTTGCTATTATAAAAGAGGTCGTGACGCGACAGATTGTAAGGTTCAGGTTCATGTCAATTAGCTTTTACGGAGTTAGTTGGATGTGAAGGGAATAGTCGTGACTTGAATAACCAAATTTTTTTCACATTATAAAAGAACTCTAACCATCTGTCATTAGAACTTAAAACGGGATGTTTACCATGTTTTTTCGAGTTTCCGATATTTTGGCACTGTTGCAAGCGCCATAATCACGGATGAACTGGAGTATATGCGTGAGGATGTTTATGGGCAGAGAATCGACGACGAAATATCGGAAACTCGAAAAAACTCATAAACATGGTAAATAAGTTTTAAGATCTAATGATAGTACTAGTGACTAGTTCAGTTTAAAAACTTTTAGGGAACAAAGAGTAAAGTTCCCTTAGAAAAGGAGGATCCTCCGACCAGGCGAGGTGATCGTGCCTGGCGGGCTTTCTGCCCAACTGTTGTTCGTTGGGATTTTCTATCCGTGTTATTTCGCATGCAAACTTCATATGTGCGATGCAGGATATTTGTGACGTCATCCGTTGATTTGCTCGTCGATAGTCTATGTGCGACTTCTGTCATCTGTCACTTGTTACTTGTCAATGTGTCGCCACAAACTCTATCGTTTCCTAACACAAATGGAAGAAAGAGATGGTAAACTTCGGTCACTGTTTATCAGTTTAAGAAACAAATTTTTAAACTCATCCACAAGCACCTACTCTTGCTTAACCCATTGCAAAAATGTGCATATATCAATGAACTGGCCCCTGCCCACTTTTATAAATTAAAACTGCATTCTACTTCTTTTGAATGAATCTAAAATTAATGTTTCGCATTCACTATTTGAACATCCCAAGGTTTTTTAAACCAACATAGAAGTACATAACTAACTAAATAAATAAAAATTTTGGAAATTTTGTGCCGTAAGCAAAAAATTAATCACCTAATTTATATTCGAAAAAGTGACGGTTAATCATAGCGAATATTGCAAAAAAAAACGAAAATATATTATGATGTAAACTCATGATCAAAAGTGCAGACTTATAAGTCAGATGCAGTTGCATAAATATTGCAAGATGTTGATTCAATTTTGAATACAATGATGGGAATGTGATGTATGTATTACATAACACTGCAAAAGGAGAGTTTAGTTATAGGTACAGACAACGGAACAAATACTGAAACCTTGAATAATATTACTGTTTAGTTGAATGAGTGAAAGGAGGGTTCGATTCTAATCCGATTTTTTATATTTTCTCTATTGTACAACCATAGAATATTTCTCACTGATGTCTTGCTCTCGTATTTCAAGTCCTGTTAATGGATGTTACATTTTAAATGCGCACCTCTATCTAATCCTTAAGGTTTTAAAAAGTATTTACGTTTAAATTACTTGTACTGTTATTTTATTCTTGCTGCCCAACAGGGACGCATACTGAAGATTACGATTTTAACTTATGATTTTAATTTAAGAACACAGGTACTTGGTAACAATTTTATTGTAACTTCTCACCTGTTTTGTAGGAATATAAACAACCTACTTTCTATCAAGACGGATTACGGCAGGGTTTCCTATATCTACAAACAAATCCACATAGCTAGAATTGTTGTTGCCATGTAAATATGAAAAAATATTAAAAACAAAGTAAAAATTCCTTTCTATCCTACTTAATTGATTTTTTTTAATACGTAAGTACGTTGAATCTTTTTCCGATTTTATAAAGTTCAGATTGGATTACAGCTGGTCCATAAGTATGGTCATTTGTTTTAATTGGCGCACTTTATTTATCAAATAATTGCAAACAGAACAACAGCTTTAAAATTGTACAATACTGATTAAATAAAATAATCCTGAACTTTCTCCAGCACAGCCCTAGTCCATCACTAACTAGCTACATATTTGAGTGGTCAGTAAAATTCACTAACTATACGTATTATTGTCACAATTATACTTTACGCTTTAAGTAATACTTTGACGCTGTCAAATCAATGTCAATCAATGTTAAATCTCTCTGTAATTTCCTGGAAATGTATAGCTCCTTAACTTCATTATATTATTATGACTTATATTACGTCTAAATTGTAATACTCAAAATTATAGATGTATTTGCTGTCTATTTTATTACGAGTATACATAGAAATGTCTATTTGACCGAGAAATTTATTATGCAATTCATGATTCGATTTTAGTTTCCGTCGTCATTTCAATAGATATTATATATGCCTTCAGCTTCTACCATGTAATGATACATTAATGGAGAAAAGTTGTACTAGTTTCGAGTCACACAGGGACTCTTCATCGTGAGCAGCGTGCCTACTGACAAGGCAGCGCGACGTCGCCGCGTCTGCCTTTTAATATATTACGCAGACGCAGACGTATGTACGTGCGTCTCAATGTACGCCTCCGAAACCGTGTTTTTTTTCGTTAATTTAGTATGTCTCACAATAGTTATTATAAAAATATGTGATGTACAACTATAGTACAACTCTAAATAAATCCTATCACCAGCCAGACACAAACATCCCGAGGACAAAACGATAAATAAATAAATATACTTTCACATTTTAAGTTAAGATTGCGGCAAGCGTCATAATCACGTCGACTTCCATTAGAATTAAAAAAAGACTAAAACTGCTTATGAACGGATAAAAAAATAAAGAGTATTTTGCCACTCAAGACCGGATCCATCTATAATCCCCAAATTAATGATGTCGTGCTAGAGTCGTTATGTATTTTTTGCACTGCAAAAACATCTTTACAATGTGTCAAATTCAGATCTTTACATAATCAGATTACCTATACATTTATGTATAAAAAATTGTATTACATGCCTACATAGCGACGCAATGTAAGTTTAATTACACCTTTTTAACCTTACGTTGTCAAAACTTCTACGGTTCGGACTAAGCGTTTCGCTTCGTCGTTTATTCCGCGTACATTGAGAGACTGGAACAATCTGCCTGCTGCGGTTTTTCCATCAGATTACAATGTGGGTGTCTTCAAGTCTAGAGTGAATAGGCTCTTAATAAACTAGTGCGCCTCACCATCAACGATTACATCGCTACTTACTATCAGGTGGGATTGTAGTCAAGCATTAGTTTATATCGAATAAAAAAATAAAAAATGGTACCGTCTGCGGTCAAAATGTCGACAGATACTTAGGATCCATCTTGGTACTTCGTACATGAAGTATGATAAGTACCACGACAGAAGAAAAAGGTCGTATGTCTACTGGTTTTGGAAGTAAAAGGGGAGCTTTTACTTTGTGATAAGGTTCTTTATTGAGTGACATCAATATCAGTGAGTGACATCAATTGAGGATGATTTGTTTGAACTTGTAGTTATTTTAATAGTTAAAGCTACTATATCAAGGTCTCATTAGTATTAAATAAGTAAATTTTTATTTTCCGCAATGTGCACCCACTTTTCACCACTGAGAAATTTTCGAAAAATCGTAAAACGTCTTTAATACTTTGCCGGACCCGGGAATCAAACCCGAGACCCCTTGTTCGGCAGTCATACTTGCGAGCACTCGTCCAACGAAGCAGACATTGATGCCATTTCCCTAAAAAAAAATCAACGCCTCGTATTGTTTACCTTTTGTATGAAGCAGCCAAGCAGTCCAAAGTGAAATTAACCAATTAAGAAATCGCAGTAAGTTCAAATTGATCGCCATTCGCCAATAATAGTGTCGCCTTAGTCCAAAGCACGATTTTATTTACCACTTTCGCTAAACGGGTGCAGTGGGCATTAAATTATGGATTACTATTAATACTGATGTTTAAATGATAGGTTTAGAGGCTACCAAGGGCGTTAACAAATGGATTTAATTTGTTTTAGTTTAGAATGAATCGTAGTTATCAGTAATTATGAATGAAGTGTTTCTGGAAAATTAAGAAAATGTATGTAAGTAAGTACAATGGAGAACTTTACTGGAAGAAAATTAGAGCAGATAAATCAAAAGTATTAAGGTGAAATTAATGTATATCTAGACTAATAAATAAAATGATGGTGTCTGTTTGTTCTTTTTTTGTTTTACATTATATCTATGGCCCTTGGCAACAGTAAAAAGTAATTTTAAAGATTATCAATTATAAGTCTATTTGACTGCACGTTGGCAGTTTGGCACAGTGCCTTGGCAACCGGATGCCACGCAACGTGTAGCGGGTTCAATTCCCGCATGAACCAAATCTTTATGTGATTCATAAATGGTTTTTTCGGATCTGGATGTCATATGTATGTGAACTTATAGGGTTGTAAACGCACCCACGACACAGAAGAAAATCCTAGTGTGAGGCAACGTTTAAAAAAGGAAAAGAAGAAATATACTAGTAATTTTAAAGATAATTTCAATAATTATAAATATATTTATGTAATCAGTACAGTTTTTATTATACAGTTCAAGTTATGTAGTTATCAGTAAATGACTCTAGTTCACATACTAATCACCTCATACGATACACCATACACCTATTATTCGCATATAAAAGTGTTTGGATGACGTCCACTGGATCGGTTTCACTCAGTACTTTCTAAGCAAGTGGAGCAGCGCAGGCGCACCCGATGTCTCTTTGCGCACTCCCTTTTGTAATCCACACCTTAGGTATTAAGTGACTTCTTTACACTAGTTCTTACTTTCATAGAGATAATAATGATACTGCTAATTTCGCTTTTATTGAGTGTAAAATACATGTCATTTTCCAATAGTGGTAGTGTACCTACCTAATTTTTTGGACATGGTTTTCCTACTTCTACGTAGTTTCCTATTCTTATTATAGACTTAGCAAAGAATTTATAGTGAATAGCATGGCACATATTAATCAATTTAAATAAATTTCAGTAAATAGAATTAGGGCTTGTTTCACAATGTTTGGATAGCAGCAATGTATCAGATAACTTTGAATAAATAACGTAATTTGTATGGACTATCTGTCACATAAGTTTATCCGGCACTTATTTTATGAAGGTGGTCAAACAGGCGCTTAGTTTGATGTGCATAACGATAAAAAATAGTATACTATCTCTAAAGAATACTATCTCCCTCTTATACCATTCGAACTATGACCCATCATTTCAGTCAACATTGCAAAAATCGACAACGACTAACCATACTTAAACCTCCTCCAAATTATAAATCTCAAGATGTGCATACATTTTTTCATACAATGTCAATCACCATTTCACGGATGAATGAACACATCAATCAAGCTCGCACACATACATATTATAAGCAAATATAATTTGGCATGTAAACTTATTAAATAATTTCGTTCCAGTTACAATACTTACCATCATACGATGCTCCAGTGCCGAAATTATCCTAACTGATAATAATATGATGTGAAAGGTTATTTGTTTGTTTGTAATGCTTTGAGAAGAATTTGTCTTTATTTTTACTGTAGCGGATTCGATTCCCGCATGGCAACTCTTTATATATTTCGGGTATGAGTGTCTTGTGTATGTCAACTTATGTTTCTAAACGCACCAATGACACAGGAGAAAAACTTTATGCGGGGCAATGTTATTTAAAAAATATTATGTCGTAACGCCTTTTATCGCCGAAGGGGTAGGCAGAGGTGCACATTATGGCACGTAATTTAAAAAATAATAGTGGTTAATGGTTGAAACCCTCTAGGCAAAAGGTACCAGACAAACCGGAACCAAGGAACCGAAGTCGAGGCAAAGAACTAGTGCAGATCAAACGAGTTAATCTAATCAAGTCCTTAGTTTAAACAAAATAGTTCTTGACAGGAGGACGATCGGTATGTCTACAGGCATGTACTTATGTTATGTGAATATTACCTACTATAATTACAACAGAGCCTTTCAGCGCATCTACTTCCAAGAATTTCTCATTGTAATTATTTAATAAATTACATTCTTATAAAATTATTGTGTGTTCGGTACGTAATGCTATTATTGTTATAGTTTTTTATTGTTGGTGTTATAAATTCTATTATCGAGCAATACAGGTAAAGTTCCGGAAAGGACATTTTTTTTAATTATTAAAAAATATAACAAGGATTCTTTACTAGTGTCCAGGACCTTAATGTCTTTATGGAATTTAGGACTGGACCCAGTGTATTACATTTTTTTTATGGAATAGGGGGCAAACGAGCCTGCATGTCACCTGATTGTAAGCAATCAGCACCGCCCATGGACACCTGCATCGCCAGAGGAGTCACAGGTGCGTTGCCCGCCTTTTAAGAAGGAATACACTCTTTTCTTGAAGGTTTGAAGGTCGTATCGGTTCGGAAATACCGCCGACGATAATTTGGCTTAAATGTTCAATCATTTAAATTTGCGCATCTGCCAACCACTTCATCGACTAAAAGGCGTGACATTATGTAAATTTATCACCACTCAATATACTAGTGGAATTTCTTCAACATTCCGACATGTTACTATAAAGGGCCAGTATTTAATTTACATGAAAACTAGATACGTTATGAAAGTTGTCCCTGGCGGTCGACAGATTAGGAACTTTCATTGCACTTGACTTTCGATATCACTATAAACACTATACCTATACTTATTGAGAAAGATCGTAATTAAGACTTGAAGATAATATAATCAGTACCTAGATACCTATTATTTCTCGTAATTAATCACGATTAATTACCATAATATAGATAGAAGATTTTTTATGGTATAAGCCGCTAAACGAGCAGACGGATCACTTGACGGTAAACAATCGCCGCCGCCCATCATTGGCCACATATGAACTGTTGATGTGTGTAATGTATTCTTAATTTCTATCCATTATGCCTGACCAGGGGGTCGGACTTAAGACTTTCAAGTCTACAATTTCCCTTGAGCCTAATTGATCAAGAGAGTTAACTATGTATAAGTAACTAATAAGGAACTTCAGCATAGGAAGAATGTTATAACTAAATATTAATTTATAACTAAATATTATATTACCCGACTCGTGCTGTATCCCAATATGTCATCATTAACCAGCTAAATTATTGCTCTCATAATATTACAAGTTTACGAGCGTACTTTAGCTATTAAGTGATCTTCTAATAACCATTATATACAAGGCCTTTAATTTGAAAAAAAAAGAACATTGTATTAAACGTCTGTACTAGAACGATGCATATATTGCTGTACTTACTAAATCCACTTCTTGAGCTAATCTGTTGTAATTGCAACATTAATCGCGCTAATATTGTGAATGTTTGTTTGTTTAGATATTTTAATGTTTGTTAGTCAATCACGCTGAAACTTCTGAACAGATTTTGACGAAATTTGGTATACAGATAGGGTATGACCTGACTTGGGTGATGGAATACTTTTTATGCCACGAAAACGGGGGCAAAGCCGCTGGTAGAAGAAAGTACACTGATAAAGTAGGAAAGCATACACAACAAATCCTTTTTGAAATGCCAGCATCAGTCTTATAACTTCACTGATATTCCGGGAGTTACTTTTCCCTTACCATCGAGTAATCTGTTTGCTCATTTACCCCCTATCCCATGAAAAAAGGAAAATAGTGATTTAATACACAAGTGTTGGTAATATGTAGTCTAAATTAATTACGTTTTATGTTAACAAAATCACTTTGTATATAATAAGGAATGTCTGAGTGAAAATAAAAAAATGTATTACATGAGCATCTGTCATCGATGTTACATTGAGAAAGAAAAATCAAACAAAAATAATCCACTTAACTTCCACTTTTACATAAACGTAAAGGTGTTTTTGCACCAGAGATGCAATGCTACGTTACTGTAGGTGCGTTTGACATCCACCAATCATATTCTGTGTTAGCACTGGTGGAAACGGATTCAACTAAGATATATTTTTATATGGAAAGACGCATGCTATAGATCTGTGCCAGAGATGCACATCGCGAATGGTGTAACTATGTGCACAGCAGAGTATCTACAGCAACTACTTTACGAGGGCGTATCTTCATAGCACATGTTACTCGCACCGCTACATAGCTGAGCATCAGTGGAAACGGTCACATAGTTTGACAACTTAACTATTATATAACTACATCCTCGCATCATAGCTTCATAGCACATCTCTGGTGGAAAAGCACCCTATCACCTAACACAATATGCATACCATTCTAATTCTAATTACGAAAGTAATTATAAAGATAGACACAAAAAATAATAATAACTTACTCTCTAAAAATATCTCCAAATGAATCTACATGCTACATACAGCAAGAATGTAAAGGGTATGATCAAATCATCAGACTACAAGGAAATGGCAAGATATATTCGAAATGATTATAACACTGAAGTCACGCCTTTGATCATGAACAATCAACGCCAGAAATGATTTTGATGACTTGCAAAATCTTGGGGTTGTGTAGTGAACGGTATGGTATGAGTTTTGTAATTTTATTTCATAGCTTATAAGCCTGTAATTATTTGTTACATATGAATATCTGTAGGTGCACCTGCTTGCAAATCAAATTCGATTTTATAGGTACATTATTTAAAGTTTAATAGCAGCCAGACGGATTTTCATAATACCGTATTCTCGTCTTGAATAGTTTCCAGATCCACTGTGAGAAAAGAGTAAAAATAGTTACGTTTCTATATTTTGTATAATAATAACTCATTATCTTTTACTAATGATTGGGAAAATGTGAGGTGAGCCTATTGCTATATGCAGAGCACAATTCCAGAATTCGTGCTACTACTGAGAAATTTTCGAAAAGCCGTAAATAGACCAACAATACTTTGTTTTGGAATCGAACCCGAGACCGCAACAACTTGACCAACGAGGCAGTGGAAATTTATGCTAGCCGTAGAAAAGGCGATTTAATTTTCAGATATCTGTTCTTTATCTTACCTACTACATAAACTAACTACAGAATGATTAATTTACGTTAAAACAAGAGATTTGTTGCCTTAGCAAAAGTTTGTGAGGAAATTTTGAGTTCAGTGAGTTTCGTAATGTTTGTTTTTTATCTTTTTATATAAAAAGTTCACAGTTAACATAACAAACCGTCTTGTTTTGACGTAAATGCACCATTATGTAGTGACATACTCGTATTTATAAATAAAATGTGAACTGCATTTATTGTGAAATCGTTACGACTCGACTGTCGACTGCCACTTATGTTGACCGGTGTCATCATTGGATACGCCCAATTTGTAACACGACACCTCTTTTTGGCATTTATGTAGAGTGAAAATTAAATGTGAAACAAAGATAAAATCCCAGAATTATATATATCTTTGAAGATCTCTCGAATCGCCGCAAACAATAAAAAATACGAAGGAAGAAGGGTCAATTTGTAAGACTATTTGTCTTACAATGTACTCGGTTGTTTTAATGTATTGCAGTTTACTGTACTGTTTCATTATTGTGAAAAACTATCAAATATTCATATATCCTCACAAGCATCACATTCCACATAGGATATGCAGAAAGTGAGGGAAACACACGTCTTTATTAAATACACGTTCTTCTATTAAGCATAAAAACACAGGAATGTCACATCTATAAAATTGTTTTTATTAAGGATACCTTTTACCTCAATAAACAATCTAAATTACGTTTCCAATACACCAAAAGTGCGATGACCTCGTTTCTCCAATGTAAAAAACGTGAGACCTGACAGCAGGATACAGGTAAGAGGCATATAAATGACTTGGAAGCACAAATGCTAGCAGATCAACCTATATCAATTAGTAATGATTTTCATTTAATTTTCGACTTTATCCCAAGAGTGTTAAGTTGATAATAAGGTGTTAGTTGACCAGCTGGCGTCTATATAAACCTAAAAAGGACATTCAGGCAATTATTCAGTGTACTGTAGCAAAAACTAGTAAATCAGAACTAATCTAGAACATATGCGAATATCGTTAGCACGCCCAAATCAAATGTGCGTCTAAGTACAGTTGGAATGTTTTTTCAAGTTCTATAATAATAAATGAAAAATCAATGTATTGGTGTCGAAATGAAAGTTTAACCCTTGAATACAGTCTTCAGACTTCAACTTCGCCTCCCGGTATTTGGGTGAAGTTGAAGACTCATCCGAGTACCACGCCTTGACGGTGTAGTATCAGCTCGCCCCCTGGATCTTGCCCCTTCCGATTAAAATGTTCCACTCGCCCCGTTTTTATTAATTTGGAGTTGTGGTTCGCCCCTTACGAAAATCCTTACGGGGCGAGTGAAAAATTTAACAATTAAATAATTATTTTGATGCATCGACTCGCCCCTTGCGGCATTTAAGTGTGGGAGAGCCATGCTTCAGCACAAATGGGCCGGCTCGACCGGAGTGATACCACGGCCTCACAGAAAACCGACGTGAAACAACGCTTGCGTTGTGTTTCGTTGTGTGAGTGATGTTACCGGAGGCCCAATTCCCCCTTCCCAATCTTCCCCATCCCCGATTCCCGAACAACAACCTTAAATTCCTAACTCCCAAAAAGCCGGCAACGCACTTGTAACGCCTCTGGTGTTTCAAGTGTCCATGGGCGGCGGCGATTGCTTGCCATCAGGTAATACGTCTGCTCGGTTACCGGCTTGTTCCATAAAAAAAAATCCGTTTGAAATTTTTGAAGTTTTATTGAAGAAGAGAGAGTTTTATAAGAAGTATTATTGAAGTTTTAAGAAAAAAATATTCATTTAAATATTTTATAAACTTAGAGTGCTGACAGTACTTTTAACTGGTGCTCATTTTTTCTGATACAACACCTGAAAACTAAATTTAGTAATGGTACCTACATACATATATTGTGTTATTTTTTCTGATACAACACCTTGTTTATCTACTTTACTTACAGTAAGAAAGAAAATGCTCACTATTTTAATCAGATGGCCAACATAAGTACGACAGAGCTATAAGACAGTAAACCAACCTGATCTTAAAAACCAGCTATTGAAATTGAAATTCGTACAGATCGAAGCATTCAATTCGTTGATAACACGTATCTAAATCACGTGTCACAATAGCTCTTTCTATTCGAAACAAAGCTATGTAAAGTAGTGGATTCCGTATTGGTTACATAACAATTGTATCGTGGTTCAGGGTTCACGCATGCTGACTTTTGCCATCAACGCACCAGGTGGCGTGACAGACGTTTATAGGGCTGTCTCGAATGCGTTCATGGTAGAACAATTTCAATGCATGACGTCATATCGATTTTCGACATCTGTTTTATTTTTCTAAGTCATTCAGGTACTTGTGTCTTACTAATGATTGCAGACAAACAGACTGGCCACTTGATAGAAGTGTTTGGTGCCGCCCACAGTCATTTGCAATATCGAAGACATTGAGTGCAGATGCTCTACTATAAGTCAAAATCTGTAATAACTTGAAAGCATAGTGATACTCGTCATTTAGATACCATCTACATCTTTAAGTATGATTTAGAAGGGCCACATATTATCAGCTATCACAATCAGTTTTGCCCATCACTGTCAAGAAAACATCATGATAACTGACACTTAGTTATTTATACGTTCGAAAATGGGCGTGAAGTAGTGACCAGTGTAAATATACGCACTTTTAAATGTAAGCTGTCACTAATATGGCATCTCAAGGATGATTTGATAGGAAAACGTTTTTGACATTGAATTACATAAGTATACAAACATATAACCTACATGTTCATGTAATTGAAAGCATTACTGCATAGTAACGCTTTTTTCGGTTTCGAAAATTTCTCAATAGTAGCACGGTGTCTGGAATTGTGCCCAGTATATGGCAATAGGCTCACCCCATTACATGGAACTTATAACACAAATTATGAAAAGTGAGTGTACATTGTATAGCGGCATTACGTGCCGTAATGTGCACCTCTGCCTACCCCTTCGGGAATAAAAGGCGTGACGTATACATTGATGTAATTGAATTATTGCAAACCCTAGCCACATTTTTTCTTTTCGCCGGCCAACGACGCGACATCAATCTTATGTTCGACAAGGACTTTAACCAGTTAGATAACTAAATTCGGTATTAGAAGGCTAGATTTTGGTTTTTGAATGCGTTAAAATCTATCCGTCTAGACTAAAGTATTGGGAAACAAGTCTGGGGCGTGGCAATGAAGTAAGAGTGAGGCAAAAGTTAAATGTTAGTTTTGCATCCTCTTTGTATTAAGTAGGTAGATTGAATTGAAACTTTATTTATTAAATATCTAAGAAAGTTATTTACGACGGGATGTATGTATAGAAACGTCTGAATACTTTAGATTCCCATTTCTAATAACATAAGAATGTTGAAGGCCGGAATATCTTCGGTAGACGATGGTGAGATATTCAAATATACGTAACTTACGTCGTCATTGTTTGACTATACGATACCGTATCGTAGAGATCCTTGATCGTAGATATCTCTGAAGTGTTAGGCAGAGGTGCATATATTTAATGTACCAACCACATATCACCAGTTATCTATACTAATATATAAAGCTGAAGAGTTTGTTTGTTTGAACGCGCTAATCTCCGAAACTATTAGTCGCATTGCTATCGAGGAAGGCTATAGGCTAAACATTGCACTATGACCAATAGAAGCCGAGCAGTGGGTAATTAATTACATACATAAATACGAAAGTTAGTCACGTCTCTCTTCTTTATGCCTAAAGCACTGTACCGATTAGAATAATCTTTTTCAGAATCATCAATCGTGTCTGATACTATTTTGACCGAACCCGGCTCAAACACCAGGCACAAACCCGTTACCAATGTTCACTTACTTCTGAAATATGGTAGTCATTCTAAGTTAGAATATCTAATACAGAAATAAATACCTTTTAACAATATTTACGAGCTTACATGACAATCAACTTGCGAAAACAGCAGTAACAAGTCGGAAACTACACGTAGACATCTTGTTTTACACACAAAGTAATTATATACATTACTAGTATATATTATGTTACGCGATATTTCCCTTTCGAACAGGGACGGAAGCGTGGCCTGCGTTGCTAGCGTTGGAGCTTATGTTGTCTAGATCACTTTCACATAAAAGGGATCAGTGTCCAACTACCGATGGCTACATAATAGGTAGGCTGTTCTGTTACTTACTTGACTACTTACATGTACCTATTGTTTGTAAATTGTAGCTTCACAGTGCAATCAAAAACTGGCTAACTCTTTTGAATTGTGTTATTCATCCTACTCTTGGAGGATAGTTTATAACAATTATTTAGTACGTATGTCTAAGTAAGTATTATTTTACGAGCTTCTTCCGCGCGGTTTTACCCGCTCCTTACAAAGAGATTTTTTCAAATCAAACCAATAGTTTAAGCGTGTTCAAACAAACAAACGAACTCTTCAGCTTTATGTTATAATAGAATAAGATCAAAAATTTGTATCGACACGATGGATATTTCAGACTTATAGAACGCCGTATATTAAAACTTGCAGTCAACAGTTATAATGGCGGCTAATAGACGAAAAGGTACTTTCTAAGGTACTATTATATTATCAAAAATTAAAACTAATTACAAACTCTTCAAAATATTCCATAATATGGTAGCATTAACAAGTCTTCCTACATGTACGTAATTATACCCATCGAAAGCCAATCACCACATTTCCTCTCACACAAGACGAACGACGATCGATCTCGTATTAATTAACACATAATTACTACACATCTTAATGAGATGCAAAACTCATCTGATATGAGTTCTTCAACGTTAATTAAGCGAATGATCAATAAATTCTTCGAATTAGTTCCACACATTATAGCTTGCTCTGGACGATTAGAAAGAAATGTTAATTACAATGTAGTTTTTATGTTAATTGTTGTATTTACTTCAGGGTGGTCTATATCGCACACGTATACGTAAAGCGTTGTAACAATAGGTAAGCTTTAAGTAGATAACGCCCGAATAGTGATGAAATGCTAGTCATTTTTAAGATGAACTTATAATCTTTTTTTATGTTATTAGCCGGTTAACGAGCTGACGGATTATCTGATGGTAAACAATCAAGCATTACAAGTCGGAGTCAGGTTGAGGATAAAATAAAACACGTGTATCACATTTTTCTCGTAGCCTTGATTCAAACAAAACTACGTCATAATAAGGAAAACATATGGTAGGTACCCGTAAGCTCAATGACCCGTCACTAAAAGTTATAAAAAACCATTAAAATGTATTTTTTATTGAGTGATAGATTATGCTCCCATTTTGTATAATACAAACTAGATGGTCAAGCAATTTTTTCAAATGACGAATTAGTAACGCTAAAATTTTGTAGCATTTTGTAATACCTAGATTATATAGCTATGCTAAGTATGAATCTACCTCTAATCCACTACAACGTAATCAGTATTAAATTATGCTGTTAAAACAAAATTAATCTAATCGTAATACCTTATTTCAACACAATATCTATGTTTAGACCAATATAAATTAATTAAATCAAACACAACATAAAATTAAATATAATGCATTAAATTTACATTTAAATCATGTTAAACACAATTTGCTTGCAACACATTTTCTCCTAAACTATTAAATCGAATTTAATAGATTTAGTCCTAGAGATAGATACTGAAGACAACTGTAGATTTGATGAACGGGGGTAAGTATTTGACGTAGAGTAATTAATTGCGAGGTAAGTGATTAGACGATGTTCCCCCCTTAAAAAAAGAGGCTACTTTCTTAATTGAATTGACATTTATGCTATAGAAAGCAACAAATATTTAAGATCAAGTTCAATGGCATGCTATTTATTCAAGAGAAGTATGTCCACACCAACGGCCAGATAAAGTATTGTAATTATGAAAATCACGAGAATAACACGGAAGATGGTAAGAGACAAAATGTAAAAGAATAACATTACATAAGTAAATCTTTTACTAAATTAAAAACAAGTTCTTTCAAAGCTAACACTTCAATAAACGAAAGCAATGATTAATCGCCAGCTAATAAAATAAAATTACTTTAAAACCTTCAATCAAATGACACGGAAATCGTAATTAATATATATGTGTATAGTTTATAGTGTTTGAAAGTTGTTTGTACCACAAATAGTATGAAATAGGACCTGTATGACGCCATGATATAATTAATGGGTATTACGTGTTAGAGATGCGTTACAGATGTGCAGACCGGTAATACAGGTACCAGTTGGTACTTAATGTAAGATGATACAGTTATTAAATGCTTATTTATGGCTCTTAAGTAATCTGTTTGTGTGTCTAGATTAACCAGGTCAGATGCATGACGGAAAAGATGTCAAAAGTGTTTGTAATAAACAAGAACAATTCCACACTATTATACTACGTGCAGCTTTTTTTGAGGGTGGAAAACCATCCATTGTCTCATCCCGCCTTGGGCGAGAGGGAGTGTCAGACTCTTACTGACTAAAAACCACCCCGTTCTTACTCCTGCTTTACGAGCCGGAGCCCCGGTAACCCGCTAGGCAGTCCGCAGCTCCGGACTATGTGCAAGTACGAGAATTTTACGAGAAACTTTATAGTTGATATCTACTTTGCCCGACCGGAGAATTTAACTCAAGATGCCATGTTATTGCAGCCACTTGACCAGTCCAGCCAACCAACTAAAGAAAGTCAAAGTCATAGCATTTATTTCAATTAATCCTAAATAATGCACTTTTGATACATCAAATCCAACAGTCTGTCTGTCAGTGAAGTTAGGTGCTCGTCCCAAAGTGTAGCTTTGAATGGAGGATGAATTCATTAGTATCGATTTGCAATAAATATTATCACGCGAAACAAATCTCGAGTTTATCTAATCGATATTAAAATATTTTGTTATCAAATACACTTTGAACTCTGTCACACATTTCGTGATAAAAGATCAAATGCTACAAAAAGGTTAGTATAACAAGCATAATTTGATGTTAAAATGTATTCACGAATTAATAAGATCACAGCATCTCATCTGCATTCATTTACTTTAGTAACATTTTAGTCACATGATAACAGTCACATGAGGAGAATCAAAGTAATATTATTTTTTTATTTAACTTTTTGCAACTTTATTATAAATGTGAAAGTTGGTTTGTTTGAATGTTTGTCCGCCAATCACCTTGAAACTACTGAACGGATTTTGATAAAAAGTATATAGACAGGGTATGAGCTGACTTGGATGATGGGATACTTTTTATGGAAGAAGCTGCTGGCAGGAGCTGGTGTGATAATAATCAAAAACGTCATTTAATTAAGAAACAAATGTCAGTTTGGGTCATAATGTAGAAATTATTTGTAAGATTAACTGCCGCACTCAGAGTCATTTACTGACTCAGTCACCAATTGCTTTCGGAACAAAATCATTACTAAGGAATAGTTTAAGTAATGCCAATTTTGGTCAAATGTAGATATTATTTGTAAGATTAAGAAAGACATAGGTGTAGATGTTGAAAGTACCTAGATTCACCTTTCAAACTTAATTAAGTTAGCAGCATCATAGCATCCAATCTCGTTGTAATATTTTGATATGTAGTTACCTAATATTCCAATTTATCTACGAGGAAAAGAAAAAAAGCTTCTGTTCTTTTTTTCAACTTTTACTTTGTACATTTACAGACATATTGTTTATTAGACACGCTTGGTAGACACTAAGCAACTAAAAAAATATTCATATGTAGTGTATGTATACTTAAAATAACATAAAATATTTGCATAATTGATGTTGACACCCAGATGGGCGGAGGTGAGTCAATAAAAATATTCTTACTTTATCAATTTTCACATCTAGGTCATTTTTTATCTAGCCAGCAATTACAGACAGATGCTCTTCGTAAACATAAATATTACACAACATCACATTAGTGAACACACCCTGTAGATAGGTACAGTCGCCAACGCAACTCCTTGATCAGTTTACAAAAGATTTTCCCTGCACACAAAAATCCTAAATTGCTCAACTTACCCTACCCTAATTGATCATTGAAACATTCACAAGACATTTTTTAATTACTTTCCTAGCACACAATGTTCAAAGTACACACATATATACCATTATATTATTATAAGTAGATATTTGTATATATTATAGTTTATGTAGTATTTCATATATTTATATATGGTTTAAAAATTGTATAAGTTGTATGGGTCGTCTAGACCCATATCACATTCCTATTTTAGCTCCATCAAAGGTGGTCTGTAAGAAATCGCCTTGTGCGATAAGACCGCCCTTTGGACATTGTGGTTATTTATGTTGTCCTAAGTGATTATGTGGCGTCGGTCACTCACTGCACACAAAACTCAACGTTAGGTTGAGAACTGATTATGTCGACTGTACATAAGTAATAAGTGAGACAGGTGCGTCGGATTGCGCATCTTGAGAGTAGAAATGATACAAATAAAACGCGAAGCAATTAACCAAGCACGCAGTTCCCTTTCACTGATGATATGAAGTGTCCGAATTGTAGCGACGACTAGAGGCTGACTACTATTCGGCTACTGCTAGTCGGCTTCGGCTTAATATTCGGCTGTTTTTTGTAGTAACAAGCCTTAGGATTACGATGTTAATTTTTGGTGAAGCTTTTGCGTTACACTGACTGACAATAGTGAAAAATAAATGGCGATGACCAGGTTGCACGATCAAAAGTAATATGGGGCTGACGGTTGTAATATTATACACACTAACGTAAATTAATCATATATTTTCAAAATCTTCAAATTATAAATAATTACTCCTAACTTACCTTCCCTTATGTTTGTAATCACACTACATTTTCAATTTTACAGAGTGGAGCGACGATTTTATAAGAAAAAAATTGCGCTACATCCGTAGATTCGGCCTTACCAAAACTTTCGGCCTAAAACCTGACCTTGTGTCGAACTCTAGAGATAAATCTTACACCACTACGGTGATTACGTTAATTCTCACGTCTATCAAACGGATAATTTTCGCCCAATTTATTAACAACATGGCGCATCGTTTGTCGATATTATTTTTTTAAAAGAACTTGTTTTGACTGTGTATGTCGTAAATTTATCTTACAAACTTTTATTGGTCTAAAATTTTAATTTCATAATCTTTACTAAGTAGGTGTGCTAACATCTTTTACAATCTAGATGTCACGTGATGTAGTTAAAGTCTAGTATTTTGCATCTTATCTACATTTTCTCGATAATCTGGATGTCGCAATCACCAAGAATGCAAACCTTGTGATTCGTAACTGCCATTGAGAAGTGACAGAGTTTGCTAAAAACATACTTTTAAGTATTTCCCAATAAGTTTATTTTAATAAATACGCATATAATAACTTTGTTAATAAGTACAAATCTCATATACGTGTCTCAAGTCTCAACCAGACTTAAACAAAATCCCATATCTCAAAATTTACTGTAGCGTTTCACAGTTCACTACAAGCTTTCTTCTACTCGTAACACATAGTCGAAAGTCAATCACACTATCAATAACGGACTGTCATAACACTATCGAAAAGTATCATAAGCACACATTGAAATAGTTCACATCTCATCACATATATTACAAAGACGTTACAACCGAAACCTTACAACACTAACAAGTGGGAAAGGAAAATCGAGGGCGTGAAAGAAATCAATTTGAAAGAGCAACAATACTCGTATTATGCAAAATACCTGTTGCATTATATCAGTTAGTAAAACGATGGGTAGAAAGTTATACTTTGGTTTTCATTGTTCCTTACAAATACCAGTAACTAATATTTGTAAGAGAATATATATTGCAGTACAGTATCTGGCAATAAACAGTGTACATCGACATTTGGAAACAATTTGCCAAGTCGCCGGGTATCATATCAACAGCCTATAAACGGCTACTGCTGACCAAATGCCATGTCGTAGGGAGAAGGTTTGAGCATTAAGCACCACGCTGCCCGATTGCTTGGCGATTACAAACATATCATTAGAAATTTTAAGCTCAGGTGTTTCACGATGTTTTCCTTCACGTATACTGTTCATAATTATGAGCAACTAAAACTGGAGACCTCTCTTCAATTCATAAAAAGATTGGAACAGAAAAAGTTTAGTACTTATGATTTGTACCTAAATAAAATATGTGTCTAGTCTAGAGACTCATCGACCCCACAGTCAAACCATTAAATGATAAATGATATTTATTTTTGCAAATAGGTTACAATGTAGCTCTTTTACACATCAATCGGCAACGGTTTTGTGGGGCTTAGTTTATAAGTTTTTTTTTACTTGTGTGAATCAAATAATGTGACAGAAAGAAAAAAATGATCGTAACATCACACAGAATAATCTCTCCAAAACTCGATGTGTAATATTTACCACCGGGTACTGTACTTACCTCAGGGTGTTCCCTATTACATGGTTCGATGGTTTGAATGGTGAAAACAATTCAGGGCAGCATCATGACCACTGTTCTCGGACCTCAATTATAGTCCATGTTACGTCAGTATGTCTGTTATGTCATCTTCTGCAAATTGGTTTGTTTTTGTTGGTATTTGATCTACATACCTGCGTATTTGTGTAATTTGAGCATTTGTTTTTGTTAATGACTTATGTTGTAACTGTTCTGCATGTTTCATTAGGTATGGTTTCATTTGGGTGGGTGTAATTATTTTCTTTGCAGCAATTTTCTATGATTGTAATTACAAGATGCCAAATACACACATTACTGAAGATGCAATGAGGTTAGCAATTGATTAGAATAGATAGTTTGTAACAACAAAATTGTTTGAAGAAAAATCATAGAAAAGTTTTTATTCTTATGTAAGTTCTCTCAATGGACAATGACGGAATAAAATCACAGGAAAATATCGCAAAGCAAAATAAAAAACGTGATCAAAGGAAAACATGCAACATTTATTTCCCAACAAAAGATAACAAATAACATACTTAATACAAATACAACAATAATTACTAACACCTAATATCTAAATAGTCTCCCATGGCAATAAATATCTGTGGTTAACATAGCGGCAACTATATGTTCAACAAATAACTCTATCAGTACGAAGCACTTACATGGCTATAGTTTAGCATAATTACGACTTGCCGAATACGCGTTCTTGTACGAGTTGGAATCAGACGAAGATGTGTACTCACTGCTGTGAGCAATATCATTGTCTTCCTTCGGAACGCTTTGGGACACCGGACCTTGCAACTTTTCATACTCCGTCGTCGATCCTTGAGACACGTACTGAACATTATACTTGCTCTGAGCATTAGTTGGATAGTAATTATAGAAACTCTGAACTGGATTTTGGTATAGAAGATTATTGTAGGGAGACGGATTTGGTTGAGCAAAGAGCAGCATTGTAGACGGCTGACCTAAGTAAGACCCTCCAAGTGGCAAAGTCTGGTAGTTTGGCACATTGTAGTGTCCTTGAGGCAAAGGATTGATCAAAGGCGTCTGATGTGGACTTATCTGATTAGTGGGAGCAGGAGAAAAGAGTTGAGGAGCATAAGGCACAATAGGCTGTGTAGGGTAACTAGTTGGCTGCTGCAGGAAAGCCAACTGAATATTCCCACTCGATTTGGAAGGTACTATTTGGTATTTGGATTGGTAACCAGGGCTTGGCACGAAGTTTAATGGCACGAATTGTGAAGTGGTCGGCGGTGGTAGCAGGTTGATTTGAGGCTGCTGCTGGGTATAAGAAGAGGATGACGATGACTCGCTTGGTGTGTTAGGTGACGAGTAATACTGGCTGCTTGCCTGACTTGGGTAGAATGAGTTTGGCACTTGAGACTGGTAAGATGATGGGCTGGTCGAACCACTCTGTGAATTAGGATTCTGTGTGTAAATGCTGTAAGTGTAGTCTTGCTTCTGTGCCCCTGTAGGAATAGAATTCAAGCTCGTTGCCTTCCCAGCATTCCGCTTCTTCTGTTCCACATCTTCAACCTCAGTACAGCATGCCAGTGCAGCGAAAGCGACGAAAATCTGAAACAAATTACAAAACAATCAATCATAATCTTAATATCTACGAACATAAAGAAGTCAATCAATCAAGTACCTCGTTATCGTAATACATATTTATTTCACATCATACAATAAATCGAGAACGTTTACTTTTGCTTCAACGGCTTGTAATAAATGGCTTCTAAAGTAACGCCCAAATGTTTGATCTGTTTCAATTGAACGTTTGTTAGTACGTTACATAAGGTAGAAACTTACCAAAAGCTCCCATTTCCCCATTTTGTTCAATGTTTGCTTATAACGCGTTAATATAATTACATTATTTACTTGTTGGAAAACGCGTATTGCGAAAGGAAAAGTGTTCTATTCACCAGGGCGCTCGGAAAAGTGTAAGACGGTATCAAGTTCATGCATTTATATGAGCGGCCGTGGACAACTTTCCTCGGTTCCAGATCACAGCGAGGGAAGTGACCGCTCGATAGGTCTTTGTCCTGCATCGGAACGTATCCAGTTTACTCCGATAGTGTCAGTTTCCTACCACGGCAAGCGGAAACGCGTTGCGGTCATACCTTCATATTTCTAAGTCTCAGACTTGCACGTTTACTTCCAGTAACGTATAAATTAAAGCTAATATTGAGCGCGCTGCATTGCCATTATTGGAACGTGATTTATTATCGGTTATATCTCTTAACTAGCTGTACGAGAATTCCCTTTCACGTGATACTGGAATTGTAAAACAAAGCAAAAAGTTTAACAAAACGTTTATGATAAACGGAGATTCAATCTACGAAATGCGTGAGGGGTATTGAGGCATTACGCAACTTTATCTAAGAGGCTTCGATCGATATCGGTAAAATAGCATCAGTAAAATGATCTTGATAAGAAGTCAGTAAAATACTAGTGATCGTAAATCGAACAAATGTAAAGGAAACAGTTCATTATCAACATGTGCAAGTAAAAGGGTTCTCGAAGTATCTCACGGGCTTTCTACTGCGGCTGCGAATTACCTCTAATTGTGGCCAGCAGGTGGCTACTAATGAAAATTGTACAACACCACTCCTTACATCGCAATTGATGGTTGCGTAACACGTGTCATTATTTAGTTCTGTGGGAACGGAAACTATAGACCAAATCCTTATATCCTTTTTGAGCATGTAATAAATTCATTTTATTTAAACACAAGTTATATAAGCCTATTTCACACATCTTAAGTTTAGATGGCTATCTAAAATTAGCCTTAGATGGCTGTTCACCTGTTCGTAATGTAGACTTTCATTATACTGAGGAGTTTATACTTGTTGCCAGTAATAGACTTCCAGATCGTTAATTATATTAATGTTCCTCCATCAATCAGCCTATGAGATTGGTTAAGCTTTACAATTTCCTTGTCTATTAATTTGATTCTTGGGTAAGTACGTACATATGTAAGTGTGGGAGAGCCATTCTTCGGCACGAATATGCCGGCAGAGTAATACCACGATCTCACAGAAAACAGACATGAACAAAGCTTGCGTTGTGTTTCGTTGTATGATTATTACCCCAATACCCAAACCAACGCCAACTACGCCAACTACGATAGTACTCATCATCGATCAACAACTTACGTCGGAACTGCTATCAATGATTTATCGATGAAGGAAATCAAAAATTAAACAATGATTGATTCTCTCTACAAAAAAAAATATACAAGTCAGCAATAAGTAAAGTTATAAGCATGCTAGGGTAAGTAATCAATCAAATATTAGTTTTACCAGTACCTTATACTTTAAATAATATTCTTTAAGTAAGGTACTACACATATTTTTTAAATAAGGAAGCTAACTTTGAAACACCTTCGGTGGATAGGCCATGGACTAACTGAGCTATCGTGGTTGATTGACAGGTGTCTATCAAGAGGACACAGGGAGGTCCTGTGAGATTATAGTCCAGAATATACAAAACATAAAATAGAAGAATGTACCAATTAGGTACAAGGAAGCAATCGGATGCCAATGCATACTTACAATTTTTTTATAGATTAAATAAAAATATCTGCTATGTAACAAAGATAAACTGACATGCTAAACGTCTCCGGCAGATTCAACATAGATGTAATATAAAATAAATATCTTTTGTGATAATTAGAGCCACACACATATTGTATGTTAAGCTTCTTGAGGCCGCCACAGTCCTGGCTATAATATATATTAAGATATCGAGCTATATATTTTGGTATAGCTAACTACCTTACACTGGAGCCCATGTGTTTAAGTCAAAATTCACGATCACAACAAAAAAAGCAAATTTCCTTATACCTTAACCTAAGAAAGAAAACAAAGCAAATTATACCGTGACCTTAGAAAACGTACTATCCCTTTTGCATTTAAACCTAGAAATCTTCAGTAAATACACACCACACATGCATTTCGCTCATGGCATTCCTAATGCAATGATTACACCAGATCAAACCACTCTCCGATTCTAATAGCTTTAATGGCGGCATATTATCACGAATCTAACAATAATGTACAGCAATTACTTAGTGTATGAGTAGAAAAATAGAGTTATTAAATGATTTCGACAGACAGACGTCCAGGTGTGTTAATCTTGTTCTGTTTAAACACACTGTTATTAGTTGGGCTGTTGTGCAAAAATATTTTGTTGCTGTTCACGATGTTGTAGCTTTAGGTTGCTTTTCCACCAGAGATGTGCTATGTAGCTACATTACTAAGATGTAATAAGCTAAGGCTAAGGTGTGAAACTATGTGACCGTTTCCACTAATACTAAGCTATGTAGCTGTGCGAATAAAATGTGCTATGAAGATGCGCCGCCGCAAAGTAGCTGTGCGAGGAAGATACGCAGCTTGAATATGCGATGTATTGATAGTAGAGAAACCATCCATAGCACGTATCTTTCCATATAAAAAACATATCTTAACTGAGTCCGTTTCTACCAGTGCTAAGTTATGTGTACCAATGAATATGATTGGTGGAAGCCAAACGCATCTACAGTAAACGTAGCATAGCACATCTCTAATGGCAAAGCACCTTTAGCCCAGGTGGTTTCAAGTTTACTAACTAGCTGTTGCAGATTTATATTTCAAGTATTGATTATGAAATAGTCTCAATGAGATACTCATCTACGGATGTACCTACTTATTACATTCTACATTTTACTGCGCTATGAAATACTTTACCTTCATGAAGAATCAGCGAATTCTTCTTAAAAGAAACCATTTGCCAATTCTGAGTCAATATTATAACCTTTTTAACCGCCTTAAAAAAAGAAGGAGGTTCTCTGTTTGACCTGCATGTGTATACGTATGTATGTGCGCAATTATCTCACGATTGGCCGAACTGATTTTGATGCGATTTTCAGAAAAGTGTTAGGAGCAGGATTTACTATATTAACCGACTTCAAAATGAGGAGGTTTAAGCTTGTAAAGGTTTTTTTAAACGTAGTTTACTGAAAATTATGTAACTAAGTAGAGGATTAGATTAAAAATATTATCAACCTAACATTTAACATACGCTATTTAGATAAAATAAAATCCATCCAAGAAAAAACAATCCTTAAAATGTACACGTACAAAATCCACTGATAATGCCATCTATGAACTACACGATGAACTAATGTAAGACATCGATCCTTTCGCTCCGAAGCCGTCGTGAATGGATACTATACGATGCTGATTTAATATAAAACTACAGTTGCCATAACGGATTACTTTCTATTTTGTGTAGATGGTGCTGCTTCTATACATTGTACGAAAATAATATTATATTATCGTACATATTATTCATTTTCTAAGCATATTTAATAGTTGTAGCCTGAATCTGGAGCTAGTAACAGAAAGAAGAACTAAAACTAAGAAAAAATAGATATGATTTCGTTAATAAACTTGAACTCAGCAATATACGAGGCAATTAGGTATGTCCATTTTTCTCCATTCAATCTTGAATCTTAACTTAAAAACCTTAAATTTGCGGGTGTCCATGGGTGGCGCTGATCGCTTACCATCATCAGGTAACTCGTTTGCTCGTTACCACCTATTCCATAAAAAAAAACTTGATGCTTTTACAAATGACCACTCCATTGTATATCGGATTGCTGTGTCCTTAAACATCATCAACATCTGATCTTAGACCACTAACACTAACTAGAAAAATATCATCGAAGTACTTTAACCGAATGTAGAGGCACCATAAGATACGCGTGGGCAAACTTGGGCTCCTTATATGAATTACAACTACTTTACTTTCCCAGTAAGTGAAATAACACCTTCATAATTTATTGCTTCTTGCAATTAAGTATCAGTAACAACGGATTTATCGTAACTCGTGACGTCATCACATAAATCTTGGTACCCACACCTCGCTCAGTTACATGAAGCTGTATTACAGTTACCTATGTGATTCCAACTACATTAATGGATAAAACGTAACCTAACATTACGTCTTTTACAAAGTAGGTACCCCAAACACATTTTTATCAGCATACTTTAGATGCTATTTTAAATTGGCATACATACATAACCTCACGCCTGTCTCCTATGAGACCAATTGCTACGATTCTTACATACCTAAGTACCTCTTTCGCTTCATCAACAGTCATCAGTCTTCATGCATGCTCGTCGGGTAAAGGTTACCTTAAATTTGGCTCTTCTTTAATATATCGGTAATCTGATCGCTATATGTCTGTCTAGGACGCCTTCAACCGACAGACGACCCCATTCATATTTTTTTCGCAAATCTGCTTTTAGATTGAAACTATTCCTATTTAAATTAAACCTAAAAAATATTAAGATGAAAATAAAAATCTTCAGTAACAACAACTAAGTATTAAGTAAACACAAAGCAAAGTATGTAATTATTTATAGTCAAACATTTTACATTGAACTTCAAAACGCAAGTAAAGTTTATTCAACCGTTTCGAGGTTGTATCATGATTTACGCAAACTAGCAGACCGACTACCCAGTAAACATGCGATTGAACAGTAAAACTAATTATGATTTATAATCGACTACAATTAATGCGATCATGAACGTTCTATTTATTTTCACACATAATACTCGATACCTACTTGGGAATTAACGTGATTAACTTTTTTTTATGTTAAATTGGCCGACGTTTGGTCGCTATCGCGCCTGATGGTAAGTGATAATTGCGGCTAACGGTAACTACACTTAAAAGGAAAGAATTTTGTATATCTGTACTTTGTAGATATACTGGACCTATTTTTCTCGCTGTATCGATAGCTACGCGTGAATATGAGCCCTGGTCGTAGCTTGAAAGAAATCGAAGATCCTCCGCAAAATATTACGTGCGTAATTCATTTTATATATAGTTATTACTTATTAAACAAATAAAGAGCTAACCTATATACAAATAGAGATTTTAAAATCTCGCTAGATACGACATAAAATAAACAAAATGCTAAAAAAATTTAGATATCTCGAAAGTAACAACAATTAAAATACCATGTTTTTTACTAAACCCAGTTATAAACTTACTGCTTAATTTAAACCAAGCTTACTCAATTTTCCATGCAAATAACCGCATCGCCACCAGACCGCAGACTTTAAAAACAAAACTAAAACAAACGAAACCCTTCATCCACGAAAAAAGTTACTAAAATAAGTTAGTCGGTCAATCGAGCCAATTTCAATATTGTTTATTTACTTAACACTTCAAGCATAACTTGAAAAAAATACAATAAATAAGTTAACTTGCTTTTTTTAATGGCTTCACCACAAGCTGGAAATTTGGCTCTATTAATGAACCATGGTTGATTGGGTAACGCTTATTAGGAAAAGGGAGAGTACTATAATCTTTTTGTTTTAGCATTACGTGCCGTAACGTGTATCTCTGCCTACCCCTTCGGGGATAAAAGGCGTGACGTTGCGTATTGTTGGTAAGTTTCTGTAAAAAGTATTTATTTCTTTACGCTTTAGAAAGGGCGACTTGCTTAACTTGCGAGTACGTGACAGATAGATTGATTGATCTGTCTAGATGTGTATTGAATGCGTTTCTGTTTATTGATTGGCAATCAATCAAAAATGTCTATGGAACATAATTTGAATGATGAATCTTCTCTCTTTTTTTTGACTTTTACTAAGTTTTATCCACACTCATATCGCTATGAGATCTGTAAGTCAATTTTAAAATGCAATTCCTATGGAGTGATGCAGCTGACATCCATCCATTATAAAAAGATCGCCTTCCTTTTCGGATTAACTTTATATCTTCTCAACAATTGTCTTACAGTCAGTTGCAGAAAACTGTCTTTAAATTCGACATTAGTTAATCCGTCATTATCGCTAATATTCCATTAAATTTAAAGACGTTGCACAAAACTGTTGCGGGTCCCTTTAATGGGACTTTAACTAAAGACGACATTAAAAAGTGTTGCAAGTTAAAACACATATTTTGAATGAACTGATTACGTAGTATTTGTATACTCTCTGGAACTGATTGAATGTAAATTGTCATTAAGGATGGAAGGAAGCGAATCCCGCTTCGAAAGAAACCGATTTTTTAAAATGACGATTTATCGATTGTGTTTGGATTTATTTCATGTAGTTAAAGGACACTATAAAAATCAATACAATACCATTTGTTACTACTTAGTTACTTGTAAATTAAGACTCAGTTATGAGTTTTTTCAGAGCTAATTACATTATTTACGTAATACCTATATCTATATTTTGTATTTGATTAAATATCTCTATATTTGACAGATTAAGCATATGTGTTAATTTAATTAGCTACTATTAAATGTATTTTGTAGTGTCTTAATAGTGGAATACATATAAATATCAAATCTTATTCTAATTCACTGACCGATTCAATTATGTGTTCCGATTTAAAATAGGTATCAACCTTTTTGGTTCGCGAGAAGAAATTCCTAGATCGCCAGCCCTAGTTGTCAATATTGACATCATGAGCGTTTCTGTCATCTCTGTATTTAGGAAAAATCCAATTTTTTACGATAAAAATATTATCAATTGCTTTAATGTGGTGTTGAATTATCTTTCATTGGTATCGTAACAGCGTTTGTAAGAGAGAAGATTTAACGTAGCTTCCAGGTGTTTGTTATTGTTGTGATTAATTGAGAATTGGACTCGTCTCGAGTTTTCCTTTTGTAGAAAGAATTTTCAGCATTATTCATTAACCATGGTATCTGGTGCAATACAGGCTGGTTCAGGCAGTATGCATCGCCCTTGTACTAACTTTTTAAGCAAAGAATTAACCAAAGAATGGTATAATATTGCACCCACAGAGGAAGTACGAATTGCCCCCATGTAATGACGGTATGGTATTTTAGTAAAATAAATATCTAATAAAATAAATTAATTTAAAACAAGATTAGTCGTTTTATTTATTCTTAAAAATATACAAGGTATATACATCTATTAATACACCTATTCCCCTAGCATGATATGGAAATACCGAATGTTATTTCAAGATGCGAGAAGATTAAATGAAATTCATAACATTTCAGGAATTACAATTTATTTTTACAGAACTATTATAAACCAACAATCCGTCTCATCGACCAATATTCGAATTAATTATTTTCCGCCATTTTTAGGGTTCCGTAGCCAATGGCAAAAAACGGAACCCTTATAGATTCGTCATGTTTGTCTGTCTGTCTGTCCGTCCGTATGTCACAGCCATTTATTTCCGAAACTGTTGAGCCTACATAGTTGAAACTCTGTAGGTTGATGTATTTCGATAACCGCTATTCGAATTTTGAATAAAAATTATTAAATTTAAAAATTAAAGGGTTTTTACATCCATACATGGAACTGATTCAAAAAAAATTTTTTTCATCTAACATACCCGTGATGGGTGTCTATGGATATGTCTTTAAAAAAGACATAAAGGTTCCCAAAACCATTTTTCGTCAAAATCAACCGTTTGAAAGTTAGACGCTTCCAAAGAGGAAAAATGAGTGCCCCCCCCTGTAACTTTTAAAATAAGAGAGTGAAAAAACAAAAAAAAAATATATGGTGTAGATTTCAATAGAAACTAACAACGAAAATTGGTTTGAACGAGATATCAAAAACCGTAAATATAACTTTGTCGTTCATACAAACACTATGTAAAACCAAGTTATTTTGTAACTTTTATAATATGGCATCTACTTGCTGTTACGGAACCCTTCATGGGCGAGTCCGACTCGCACTTGGCCGGTTTTTAAATATATCATTTGACGTTCCATTTCAGCTAACATTTATTTTAAACAGTTTATGTAGTCTATGAAATGACGAAAAAGGTTTAATATGAAATGACGAAAAAGGTTTAATATATTTATTCCTATGAATAGTACTCAGTAATTAAAAACTATTATATTACAATTACATCCTACATTATATCTGTCTGGTGTTGCTAGTGGTTGTTAACACTAAGGAAGGCCTATGTTTGGCAGGAAGCTGATCTTCGGCAGATCCAGTAGCGAAGAATCTCAAACATATCAATAACTATGTGAGGCCATCAATGGCTCTATTTCTTCGAGTTTGTTTGTAAATTGAGTATCTCGCAAATGTGTAAAGCTTTAGAAATCCTGTATCTCACACGAAACTCTTCTCCGTCATGTTTTTCAAATAAATTTATCCTATCTGGTACACGACGTCGTCGTGGAAGGAGCGGATAAAGATGAAAGGGACAAAATAATACTGTAATAAAGTAAAAAAATATTACTAGCACTATTTACAAAAGAATTCAGAGTTTAATAACAAGTTTAATGGATGTTTGACTAGGCATTAAAAATTATAACCCCAAACTGTCAATTTAATGCTCCTTTAGCGCTAATGACGTTTTGTGCAACGTAAAAAATAGGCTAAAGTCCCGATTTGACGTTTCTTTAATTAAAGTTAATCCGGCATTAAAATGAGATAGAAATACTTCTTTGTGCAACACTTTAAAGCTTCATTAATATTTAAAGTCACTTTAAAAATTTAATGATCGTTCCTGCAACTGACTGTTAGTCTTATACAATTTTATAGTTTTGCAACTTGTACTTTTATTATTTGGATTTCAAAGTAACGTCCAAATCCTACTAATATTACCTATAAATTCGAAATTTTACATGTATATCTCTTAGTTGGTTTGTTACTCCTTATTCCTTCTTGTCAAATCGGCTAAAAAGAACGAAAAGAAATTTGAAACAGGGAAATTGGGAACAATTTTAGCCGCTGGCAGAAGCTAATAGGACACAAGTCCGAAACTAAGTTATTATTTACCTACTCTGTAGTCAATTTGTACTTTCAAAACTCTGATACAAAAACTTTAAACAAACGCACGTGCAATGTAAAACACAACGCGATAATTTCTTTACATTCGATGTTTGTAATCTGGCCATAATAAGAATTGAAGCATTGTCTCTCTGGTTTCCCACATCTGTCAATGGAGATCAATGGAATAAGTTGTCAAAACTTATTGCACAATGAACTTTTTGTACCTTCTTTATTAAATCAAAATAAAAACATCATTGCATACATTATAACAGTATTCATAAGGGGGAATGTACAACTTGAAATCGCCAACCCGCATTGAGCAAGCTTGGTGATTAATGCTCAGACCTTTGGTCAGCAATGGCCACTTGTCGTCTGATGATGATTATGATGAAGGTAACATTTACACACACGTATCTTGCCTTAACAATAGTGTGGGAATACCATGAGCAGGTTATGGACGTTGTATGATAGTCAAATAGTCAGTCGTCCCATCTAAAATGTCAACTAAATCAACAACAACTTTATTCATGAATCTTTGAAACAACTGTGCAATGTTTGTAAACAAACTACAAAGGAGAGGTTACCTTTGATCGCATTCAGACCTGTCGCTAAGTAAGAAAAAGGGTTAGATTTTGACACACGTATATAGGATGAGACGAAATTGATGAGACGGAGATTTACTCTTAAGAAGTTTGTAAACACACATTTCTCATCGATCTTAAAAAGAATGGATACATATAGTTTTATAAAAGGCAAGTACAAATAAATTACAGGTTACTAAAATAATTCTAGTTTTGCATAAAGCTAGAGACTATAATGGTAAGCGAGCATTGAATCAGTGAAGATATGAAATGAGTTTTGCAAATATAATGGAGCTAATTACCTAAGTCCTTTTGATTACCTATGTATGATTTTGTGTAGAGGCATTTACAATATTAGTTCAGCAAAAGCAAACAAACCAGAGTAAACAACACCCGAGAGTTAAATTCGAAATATTTCTCGAGAATTTTCAACTACTACGGCGGCTCACAAGAATGTTAATATTGTGACAAACATCACGAATTTGTTCACAATAGAAATCTAGATTGCAACAATCGTACCTTGAATGCATAATACCTAGGTGGCGTTTAAAAACGTGAGCGTTGCGTAAGGAAATTTAACGTTTTAGAATTCGGAAGTGAATGCAGCGCTTCCATTCTGACAGCACTCGATCTCTCGACCGTGAAGTATTAAGTAACTGTTTACACAGAGCATACAATAACAACTGTCTTATGCGTTACTTGTCACACAACACGTAATAACTAGTGATCTGGTTTACTATTTACATTTTATTGAATGCCATTGCACCTTGTCTTGTTTTATTTAAAAAGTTATAGTTTTATGACATTGTATAAAAACTTTATTACATAAATTTTCGTTCGTAATATGCTCTACTTTTTAAAGGATTGTTGTTTATATCTTATTATGTAATATGAAATTCCGTATAACAAATGTTACTTGTATCAATCATCTTTATATTAGGTTTTCCCGCCTCTGTTTTGGCTGTTACATTGTAATTAAGTATCATGCTCTACTTTCTCATCAAATCCTACAGACAGTCGAAATTAGATCCGGTTTGCATTCATTCAGATATTATTTATTACTTAATATATTTCTTGTCTAGTGAACTTGCTCTCAACACGAAGTTAGCGTTCGATTAAGGAAGTAAGGAGCGACAACGCCAGCGTGAGTCGGTGTTAGGCTTATTTCAATTTCCTATAGTACTTTCATATGAGTGAAACTGGCGATGCGCGCCAAGTGCCGATTACCCAAGCAGTATCATGTTTCCTGTGGATAGTTCACTCATTGAATGAGTTTCCATTCAATTGAACTCAACTATAAACACAAACAAAACACTCGGGAAAATGAAACTCCAATATTTTATTGACATTTTATTATAACAATAACAACCATAAAACTACATTTATAAAATAATAAATAGGCAACCTTAACTATTTACTATATTTACAGAAATTCACGTCGCTACACACAACTTCAAGCGGGCTCTTATTTAGATTAGATGCATATCATAATTCGATATTATTATTTCTAATAACACGAGTTTCTCAGCTGTCTGCGATGAAAGATACCAAGCTACTTGATTATACAAATTATACACATGTTACCGAAAAGAAAGCACACCGGCGAGATAACCAAAACACGCCACGTACGCGCGGTGAGTAACAAAGTGGTCGCACAGCTAATTAGCGGAACGTACGCAAATAAATAAAACCAAGAGCAACACTTTCGCTCACATACACCATGCCATCATTCGAACCACGCCTACACACCCCTCACACAATACTGTCACTATCTACTATTTACACAAAACTATTCGGCAGGTCTCGATTTAATGAGCACGTGGCTTTAATTCCTCGCTGTACTTAATAGTGTTGTATGAAGTCTCACTGGCAGCGCCGTACGCGTCTTTTGGGGCATAATGAGAGCTTGAACCACCAAAGCTATATTTAGGGCCAGATCCATAAGAGCTCAGAGCACTGTGGCTGGAAGCCGGTGACCTATACGATGAACCACCCTCTCCGAAGCTTGGGGCAGAATGTTGATGATGCTTAGCGCTGACGTAGTAAGGCTTGTTGGAAGAAGCTGCGTGTGCGTTATTTGATGCGTATGAGGATGAAGGGAAGCCGTATGTGGTTCCAGGAGGAGCTACATGTCCTGATGAGAAGGCGCTAGCACCCTCTAAACCTTCACCTTTAGCAGATTGGTAAGATGGAGCGCTGAATTTAGATGATCCGCTACCAAAACCCTGAGATCCTCCAAAACTGTGACCACCCGAGCCAAGGGACAAGGAGCCATGACTTGCGCCACGGTAGCTGCCGAAAGATGGAGTGCCATAAGATCCAGAAATTCCAGACAGACCAGATAGTCCGTGGCCAGAGGCGCCCTGGCTAGATAGTCCAAGAACTGATTCTCCTTGTACTGATGAGCCTAAGTAAGCAGAGGGCTTGAAAGAAGATTTACTGGGACCAGCGTATCCATTTAAGTGTTTGTATTGGCCTCCGAAAGAATGACCACTACCACCTAGAGTAAGCCCAGCACCACCAAGACTAAGACCATGCGGAGCTGCACCAAAACCATGTGAAGATCCACCTAGGCCAAGTGAAGATCCACCAAGTTGAAGTGAAGATCCACCAAGACCAAGTGCACCTAGTGAGTGACTGCTGCCGCCAAGAGAAAGGGAACCTGCATCTCCTAAAGACTGTCCAGAGCTAGGGGCTCCATAGGAAGGCGCAGGAGCGTTATTAGACTGGCTCTCGGAAGGAGTGAACAAAACGGGTCCAGTAGAGTATGATCCCAAGCCCTTGGTGCCAGCGGAATATGAAGGTGCACTAGATAACTGTTGCTGCAACTGCTCCGACAAAACATATTGCTGCTGTTGCTGTTGTTTAGGAGCTCCATACGAGAATTGAGGGAAAGAGTAGCCTTGGATGCCTTGAACTGCCTGAGCTGCCTGACCATCTGCTCCTTGGTGGAATTCGGCAACGGTTGTGGAAGGCTGCAGTGATATTCCTCCTGCATTTAGGCTGTGGGAAAGCTGGCTCATCAACTGAGAGAGGTCTCCGCTGGCGAAAGCAGCACCGTGACTGGGTTGCAGAGTAATAGGAGGTAACTGGATGCTGCCATGACTGTTAGGGGATAATTGAGATAAGCCTTCAGCAGAGTATTGCAGGGCTCCGCTTGATCCTTGTCCGCCGAAGCTGTAGGAGGGCTTGGCGCCACCGATGCTGTAGCCTGCGCCTACGCTGATGGCACTGGCGTCTCCTTGTCCCAGGGATGGCGCGTGGTAGCTGTGCGCAGACAGGCCGGAGGACCCGTATCCCACGGGCGCCTCACGCTTGTCTTGGTGGTCTTCCACCTTCTTCGCCAGCACGGCCCATGATGTTGATATACACAAGAGTGTGGTAAAAACGACCTGCAACAGATAAAAATATAATTTTAACTTTAATTTAGTTTATACTAAAAAAACCGATAGATTTAAACTATAATTTAAACTTTCTTCCAAAGTTAGTATTGAAGTTGAATAATAACAATAAATATGATATTTAACGCAAAAGTAATTCAAAAACTGGTTTCGGAATGTGTACGGTGGTCGCTCGTACAAGTGCAAGTTTAACAGCGACCCGCATGGTAATGTTAATATTTACGCCCACATTATAAAAATTTCACTTTTCCACTTTTACTTTAAATATAATCAATGGATAGATATCTACATGTATCAAAATTATCTTGCAAAAAATCTAGCAATCGAAGATCATCAATTACTCTTAAAATGTCTGAATTAACAATTAATGATTCGTGATAAACCAGCCGCAGATATTTAATGGTTATTTTTATTGCAGCTCTTATAATGTGGGTGTATCCTTTGATCGTATTACAGCAATGATACAAAAATTAATTAATATTAATTATTTATCTTCACTAAACTTCATACTTAGTCTTTTAAGATAAAGACATTAAATATCAATTAACAATTGCACATCCTTAAAATCCAATTAAAACTCCACACGAAGTCCTTAAAATCACAATCACTTAATTCTAATTTTTCACTTTTCCACAAAACGCGAACTCACCGTGAATTTCATTTTATATTCTTATTTAATATACTCGTCGCGTAGATGAAACTAAATCACTTCACAATGTTTGGAACACAACACAAACAAATATCTGCGTGTATCGGCCGGCTTGCTTGTGCTGCCGCCGAATTCGTAATGTGATGTCGCCGTGTTTTCACCGAATTTATAAGAGAGCGATCGGTGGCGCGCACCCGTCCGACGGAAGGGTAAAAGTGTATCGGAGGACCCTTTCACTGCAGCTCGGCACCGGCTGAAAGAATGGGAGCGAGCCACTGAGCTTCCGAACCCAACAATGAGGTAATACAATCCGGAAGTATTGCATCACACTCGATCACGGTTTGGTGCACTTATCGACACAGATGTCATACGGAGCCTGTACTGTAGGCGACCTCATTACAAGTGCTCTCATTTTGTTATTTGGCTATCGATTTGTATATTATATGTATTGCAAGTGAAACCAATTAAACTTATACGCTTGAACGTTTCGTAAGGAAATGAGCGATCATTTACACAGTAGTATTTAACGTCTTCACACTATAATTAGCACTTGTAGCGGTAATAACTTAATATACAAACAGCTCATTAATATTTTATACTAAGTAAGTAGTATTCAGTAAAAAGTACTTTTTTAACTTCATTAAAGGAATTCAACAATATTCTGATTATTTGATATTAAGTTCTGAAAACAATCTATTTTCACGTATCGGATGAAACTCAAGCTCCAAAATGCTATTGATACAATTAAAAAAAACCAAACAACTTAAATTAAATAACAAAGACATTTTGTCGATGCTTCAAAATTAAAAAACATAAAAAACAAAGTGACTAAAAATTGACACTAGATCAATCATCACCAACCAGTAACCTCATTCATAATTCATACAATTCGAAATTCCATTTTCGATTTTTAAATTTTAAAAAAGAGAGTCGGTGTCCTTGTCTTTGACACTGACACTGGTGACAGCCAGTGAGTGAGATCAGATGCACTTTCGTTCATTGATGTAATTTGTAGGCGAGACATTGACGCGAGATGAACGGCCGTGTACGTAAACTAACTGTATATGTTGACATTACCGCGAAACTAAGAGTATTTGGATGGCATTAACTTGGCCATCGGCAATTTTTTGCTCGTTTTCGAGGATTTTTTTTGGAGTTTTACTGTTACATCATGCTGCTTTTATTGTTATCTCGTAAAATTGCTTTGTTATTTCTTTAGGTGCACAATCTATTGGTATAATAGGTAATCATACCATCACAAATTATTTCTCCATCCCTCTTAATTTGTCCTTCTATTATTTTTTGTGAAAAATGACATTAATCCCAGTTGTATAGGTATAACTAGGTATATCCATTATAGTTCTTTGCAAACTAAACATAACACAGACTTTTATTTGTTCCAAAAGACTACCTTTCTTTTTACGTCTAAATTCTCTGTATTCCTGCAGCCTTGTATGCTTCCGTCATGCACTTAGAACACCTTTAATTTATATTACTATGTTGGTAAGATATTCTCATTTTCTTCAGTAAAGTAAACAATGTCCATGTTCAATGTATGTCTTCGAACTCTACCACAATACCATAACTGGATATTACACAAGAAACCACCCATTGTGAAGAACGTGTACAGTTCCTAGCATTGTTAGTATAAGATAGGGGACTATTTGATTAATACTGCAGTTTATCCAAGTCAATGACATCTCTGCGGACTGCCTCGCGGGTTACCGGGGCTCCGGCTTGAAAAGCAGGAGTAGGAACGGGGTGGTTTTTAGTGGTCAGTCAGAGTCTAACACTCGCTCTTGCCTCGCCAAAGGCAGGATAAGTCATTGGATGAATTTCCCATCTTTAAAAAAAGGCTGAAACTGGAGCTTGTAACAGAAAGAAGAAGAGTAAAAAGATATCATCTCTTATGAGATGGAAGTATAAAAATAAAATATTAATTTTCCACCTTCAAAAAAAAAGTCAATGATATCTACACTCGTGAGTATTAATAGACACCACGCCTTTTGTTTGAAGAGCCCATAAAAAAATGAAACATCTATTTTTCAACGGTTATGTGTCCCATGTGTGTACAGGGGTTAATTTTAATTGATCACATATGTAACATGAACGTGTCATTGACGTAAGTAAGGCTAGTCTCAATGATTTATTTGTCGGTAGATTTTGATGTATTTTGTGTGAGTTTATAAATGTTTAATAGCTGCAATAATATCCATGTCTTTTGGGTCAAATTTACTAACTAAGGTATATACCAAAATCACTACCATTATCAGTCAGCCGTAACACGTCCATTGCTTAACATAGGCCTCCCAATGATTTGTTTTTATGATGTAAGCCGGTAAACGAACACACGGATCACCTGATGGTAAGTAATCGCCGCCGGCCATGCTCACCCGAAACACCAGGGGCGTTAGGAATTTAAGAGTTGTTGTTGTTTATTATTTCCTGAACACCTAAGCTCTGTATCTCAACTATAGTTGACTTAATCTCAAAACTTTTACATAAAGAGTATAATTTTCCACATCTGCATTACATAAAAAAAAGATAAACTTACAATTCCCGGCACGGCCGCGTCTACGCGACCTGCTGCATTTGTCGCTTTTCACATTTGATCTTCGTCGTCAGATAGTCGAAGAATCTTTGTCATTTCCTACGATTCAATCTGGACTTTCTCTACGTGCTATTTAATAATACTAAGTACATCATGACATCGTCAAATATGGTTCTAAATAAATTGCCATGATTTGTTAACGCTGATTGGCTATTATAAAGCAATTTTTACCCACCCAAAAGTATGAACGCTAAACTGGTTTCAAAACATCGTGACATTACGTAAGTCTCTATAGCTTTTCACTACCTAATGTATTTCGATCTCAATCAAATCAGCCACTAGACTGTTAAATAGGCCAGGAGCTCTCCCAGAACACCCGGTTGGAAGCGACCTTTATTTAAGTCTATGATAAAAAGAATTTACCAGTATAAGACACGACCATTGCCCGTCTCTATAGACAGACATTTATGTGTGGGAGAGCCATGCTTCGCCAAGAACGGGTCGGTTCGATTGGAGTTATACCACGGCCTCACAGAAAACCGACGTGAAACAACGCTTGCGTTGTGTGGGTGAGGTTACCAGAGACCCAATTACCCCTCTTCCCAATCCCCGATTCCCCAACAACTCTTAAATTCCTAACTATTAAAAGGCAACGCATTGGTAACGCTTCTGATGTATCGAGTGTTCATGGGCGGCGGTGAATGCTTACCATCAGGTATACCATACAAAAAAAACGTACAAAAGTTTTGCACGATTGAAGAATCAAAACCTATCAAAATTTCAATTGGAAAGTGACAACAACAACTCAATAATAAGCACAAATATATCGGACAAAGTACAACATTTACATTATTTAGTTATTATTTTATTTTGTAGTGTTATGTGGCTATGTAGTTATTTTGACAGGCGGCCAGTAATAGCACTATTGTTATGTACTTTCAAGCCAAGCACCAAGTATTACGGCCTGAGTAAATAATTAAGTCTTACATAATAACGCTATTGTACTCCAGATCTGACATTGATCACTCATTCAACGTATTGTTTCGATATTATGCAAGTTATTGTGTGATAGTTTTGTGTACAAAATTTAGGGTCGATTACAAAATATTGATCCTGTTTTTCAACTATTTATTTCTTGATGATATTTTTTCTACATAATGTAAAACATTGATGGGTTAGCTTACAAGTTACAACGCATAATATCACTGCAGTGTAACTGGTAGTATAGTCTAGAAGGGACAGGCAGAGGAGTTTGAGAAATAATAAGGACTTTTAAGTTCCATGTCCTGTAAAAGACGTCATTTCAAGTAAGTATAAAAGTAAAGACCTTTTGACGTTTTTTTTTTTCTTCTGAGGGTGGAAAATCATCCAATGACTTCGCACGCCTTGGGCGTGTAGTGTCAGACTCTTACTGACTAAAAACCACCCCGTTCCTACTCCTGCCCTTCGAGCCGGAGCCCCGGTAAACCCGCCAGGTAGTCCGCAGCTCCGGATAAAAGTAAAGACCTTACAGATGAGTCCTAACGTTCCTAAAGAATCTTGTCTAGACAATCTTCTTTAGGAAGTACTGCCCAAAAGAATATAGAGCAGCGCATGTCCTCTTCCTAGCTACCTACTTCCAACAATTAATACCTTCCGTGCAGTACTTAGTAGCAGAAAGAGTGTCAGGTAATTATGTTCCTTTTGTAACACTTTCAAAACGAATTAAAAATTCTGTATGAGTACCCAAAAAAGTTAAACCGTGTCGGCACGATCTGGCGGTGTGAGAAATCATGTAATGCATCATCATATTTATCATTCATTCAACACAGAAGTAGGTAAAGGATTTGATCATGTAATTCAAGTGTGTTTGTCATTTTATTTAGGACTAGCCAGTTATATGATATAGAGGAAAATATCAGTATAAAAATATGACAATTTATGTTATTTGATTTGAAAACCGAATACCATATTCGAGCAAAATTAAGCGTCTTATGTTAAACATGATTCTTGTGTATCTGTGGTAATAGTCTATGGTGATGGATGATCTAGGGAGACATGGCTGAGCCCGCCGATATGTGAAAAAATAAAATAGTGTGTCAATAGTCTTCACTCGTTTTTTATTGTATCATTCCCATTTAACGTACTTGACACAAGAATAAAATCAGGTTTATCAAAGAGTGCTGCACTCCGTATAAAGTGTAGTCCCGTGGTCCTGTGATCAGCTCTCACGACACCTGGAAAGAGAAGGAGCGGCCACAAATGTTAATGCAAATCAAAATCGACTCTCATATTTTATACAGAAGATTCATTTTGTAAAAAAATATGTACCTACACAAGAATTTACGTCATAAGCGAATACAATTACCTACAACCTCATAACAACTAAGAGAAAATTAAAGAAGGCGTAAGTGAAAATAAGCCTATTAACAGCAAGCAGTTACACATTTTGATGTTCAAAACTACTTTATTACACACATTTACAAACGTAATGTCTTATGCAAATAATGGAGATTTAACGTGCGTCTACACACATCGTTACCACGCATGTGCTATAAAATAATAAACACATTAAAAGAGGTACAACGATGCTACACATCAATCTGCACAAAACCAGCGTAAAGTGACCGTCGAATGTACGCAAAGTTCATACAAAGCGAGACCTTGATAAATTGGTTTTGTTTTGTATAGCTATATGTGAAGCTTTGTGTACAGTTGCACATGGCTAGTAGATAATATGTAATACAATAAGTGCACCTTGTATAATGGATCAAAGTAATAAATTAGACTTCTCACGATTTTATCGGAATTCTTTAATGATTGATTTATTCGTTTTATATCAAGGAAATATTGTTCTAGGTGCATATTTAAAATACCATTAACTTGTTTTTATTTTTATCGTTCAAACTATGATCTCGATTATTTCGACCATAGCAAAGAATATTTCTTAAAGTCTTCACCATGAGCAGTCGACGTCAGCGTTAGTAGGTTGCGCGAAGAAAATGTTAGTAGGCTGCTGAAAAGGACTCTTCTATGATGAGCAGTGTGGCTCGAAACTAATAGAACTTTTTATCATTAATGTACGTAAGTAAACCGTAATTTTTAATTAATTTTGTAAGTCTAGATAGTTATTATAAAAATAAAAAGTCTATCAAGCCTAGAACACATTCAAAAGCAGACCGCCTAACCTTACTCAACTCTTCATGTATCATAAGATGCTAAAAATACACCAATACGGTACTTCAAAATCTCACAAAACAAACTACCTATTCATATAAAAGAAAAGTGTCAAGTTGTACTTACAAGATGATTCTAACAATAAGCACACATAATGTAATTCACACATTGTGTATGAATGAAATTGGTTTCTTATGGAAATGTGAAATGTACTGCCCATGTGGTGTGTGCTCGTTCTCGTCTTGCGTAACTTATGAGTACTGGAATATCGTTATACATAAGGTTTTGTTGTTTTGAGATTTACTCAGTTAACTGTGGTTAACTTATTTTAATTATGAAATCTATTTTTGTATGGTATGCCGGTATACGAGCAGACGGATCACCTAATGGTAAGCAACCACCGCCGCCTATGGATACCCGAAACATCAGAGGCATTACAAGTTTTGTGAGGTCAGGAATTGAAGGGATATTGGGTTTAATAATTTGCCAATTTTGGTGATGTTGTGAACCTCATGATGATGATAACGTCGTAATATGTCACAAAACACAGGTTGATGTAATGTAGTTGAATCATGATCAAATAATAAACTGTCATCTTTTACTCGAGAATATTAGTATCAACTTTACACCAATTATGAAACCTTCACGGTTAATTTTTGCATTAATTTTACACCTATAAAATCATTGAATATTCCAATAAAGACACCTATTTGTTAGTTAACAAATTAACTAGTTAGTTACCACAGATACATTAATTATCAATGTTATATAGATGCTTACGTATTACTAATAATGTTAGTTGAGACATAAATGAAGGCTATAAAATATAGCGAACAAAATCATCAACATGCAACTATCGGTGTCGAGAGTCTGAACGCGGTAAAATGCATAGATTTTATCGGCTTACAGTCACTTCGAATTTAAATTTAACTCACTTGGTGTTATAACTTCTTAGAATTATTAACTTGTTATGCTTACTTAGTTACATCGTATTGATTTAAATATAGTTATTTCGACCACAACTCAGACACTTCTCTTTTCTTTTTCTCACTAAATCTCTACATTTTATCCATGAATTCTGTTATGACTATGACACCTCCTCTTTGTCAAGTACAAGGAGGAGACGTCATAACTGAATTTCTTTTAACACAATGCGTGGATTTTTACGAGAAGAAGAAGAACGCAGGACGTTACAAACCTCGCCCTTTTCTATTTTCCAACAAGCAGTGCCATATATAATTGCCCTTGTCAATTTTCCACATTTCAATGTGCCACTTTCTGAGCGCTTATTACCTATCTACACCTTTTTACTTATAATATCTTTAGGCAGGGCCCATTTCTTTTGTCGCAGTGCACAATCACATTACTTCTTTGTATTTGCTTCATGATTTTATCTATCAAACTATCGTTCGATATGATCCGACTCACTCACACATCCTCACAAATTCTTACACTAGCTTATAATCTGGAGCTCGCTCCAAAAAGTTTGGTTTGAAATATTGACAGTGACTTTTATTTAATATTATTAATTTACATTTCATGATAGAATTGATGCCATCCGCTACGTAACCAACAACACGCAATAAATTACCGTATGTCAATTAATATCAAAAACAGCATCTTCAAAATATTTTTCACTAATTACTAAAGAGTCATGACCTAGATTTAGGACACTTATTTCCAAAACCGTGATAACTGATCATGCATTAAATTGTAATTGTCAATGAACTACAAAGTTAGACAGAACTATCTACGCTAGATTACGACTGTAATAAAATGGCCAATGTAATTACATAAGACTTTATTTTTAGTATAAACACCTCATTATACTGACCAATTAATTTAGTTTTCTAATCTAATGCCTACAAACTTTCTAGCACTAGACTAAATCTGAATTATTCTTACATTAAAACATGTTAAAAATTCAGAATACTAACACTGACCAAAATATTTCCATGCATTATATAACTAATAAAACATGACTATGACAACTAGTCAGAGTAGCTGATATGTAGAACTTTTCACTTTTACCAAACCTTCCCACGAGACACAAGAACATAACCGAAGAAAGTCGAAATGTTGCAATATTAATTGTAAACCGAAATCCATATAAATGGTGATTTGAACGAGGAAATTGCTAATACAATAAGGTTCCAGTTAAAAACCATAATACTGGCACAAAATTAAACAGCGTAGCATTATATTAAATAAATAAAAAAAGGTAATGACTAAAAAACACTTTGCAGTTTCAACTGTTATTAAAGACTTTGACAAGTCATCGCGAGCGTCGGGACCCCTAAATATGTACATGCGGTCGTTTAGAATGGGTCCCGACTGCTTCTGTTACGATGAATCTATTATTTTAAATCTGCTTTTTTTACCCGAATTACCTTTTTTTTTTTTATTTTGCTGGTTTTTTTAACATTTGATATATCTGATGTCATCTCACCATTCAATAAATAAACGAAATATCATGCGGAAATATACCAGACTATTACATAAGAACTTTCGATTTTTAGTATAAACATCCGCCATTATACTGACCAATTTTTTAGTTATTCTGATATATTCAGTGTCACTTTCAGTAAATACGAATCTAACGACACCTTCAAGTCAAAAATCGTCGTTTAGGCTAAAGTCAGAAATATTCGAACAAAAATCCGCCATTTTGTTTTTTTATTATTTTGATATAGTGTCACTCTCACAGTAAATACGAATGTGACATCTCAAGTTAAAATCCATCAAGTCGTAGGCTAGAGAGTAAGAAATATTCGAATTTGGCGCCAAACCTTCCGCACATTTTGTTTTTTTTATTATTTTGATACCCAGTGTCACTCTCACAGTAAATACGCATCTAACGACAATATTCATTGTCAAAATCCATCAAGCCATTTAGGCTGTAGATTTGAACAATTAAATACTACATACATACATACATACATACATACATACATACATACATACATACATACACTCGAAAAACATAACCCTCCTTCTGGCGCAGTCGGGTAAAAAGAAATGGAATTCAAAAATAGAATCTTGAAAAAAAAAGAAGCATACAAAAAAAAAGTTTCAATTTCCATAGACCCATTATGTCTGCGTCATTTCATAGTGACAGTGATGGTGTAATGTCCGATGTCCAATCTTACTCTGACGTCATCTCCTATTTCTATTCCTTGTTAGAAAGCGGTTACTGGAATACCTGTTAGTCATGCACCGATTCTTAATATAAACAATTCTGTTTATTCAATTATTCATAAAGTTTTGCACGAGTTAACAGGCATCGGCCTACATTTTGTAGTGAGATGACCGGTTCATTAGATCGCAAGTAAATTTGACGTTGAAAAAAATCGCACCAAACAGCTTTTGACCCAGATTTTTTTCTTGATGAGATTTTAATTAGCGTTTAGTATCCGCTGAACATTTTACGGTCATTACCGTTTGTCGATTCGCATCCTGTCTACTTTCTGTCACTTTTACTTAATGTTTTGATGAAGGATCCTTTTGCGTCAATCTTGCAAAATAGTTATGATCAAAATAGGATTTTTTTAATTGAACTATAAAAACTTTTACTTGTAGGTGTGCCCTTATCTGATCCATAAAACTATAACCATAAATGGTTAAAGCGAAAAGTGTAGATTCAAACATCATTAAGCATCGTAAACATTGCGAAATATATTTTGGTAACTTCTATACTTTATACAATCCTTTATAAACGTTACATAAAGGCTTAAAGCCAGCTTAAGTAAGAAATAATAACCCGAACTCGTACCAGAAATCCAAATCCTACTTTTAATCGCTAATTCATCGAACTAAGTAACACCAAACACGCGAGATTGACAGAATGAGACATAACGGTTACGGAAAAGTGAGTAGCAATTAGATAGTATCCTCGGTCAAAAAATTATTATAACAACTTTTCAATACAATAAAATATTCAAAAATAATCACACTCTCGTTCACTACTTAATTTTCGATTTTTTCAGCTAAATTTCTAGAAATAATTCAGACCACTTACATACTCAATTGACATTGCGAAACAAATCTCCATAAGACTATACAGTTGTACCTCAGACCACTTACATACTCAATTACGAAACAAATCTCCATAAGACATACATACCTCAGTCATATAATCCCATGACGGTTTTAACCAATCCCTTTGCTGCGTCACTATTAGTTAGCATGTTATATGATGTACCTACAATTTCTATAGCCGAAAGTAAATCTTGTTTGCCATTGAAAATGAGTAAGGTCAAGTCGATTCCACTTAATTCGTTTGTGGAAGACTTAAGCATATTATTATGATTTTACGTAATCTCTTAAAAGAAACGTAAAATTGAAAGAATCTTTACAATTTTGGCTTTCTTAGAAAGAAATGTTTCTTTTTTATAATTAGAATGAAATTAATAATTAGAATCGCGGGGAGCCAGTGGATACAGGTGGCGGCTTGTCGTTCTACGTGGAGGACTAAGAGGGAGGCCTTTGTTCAACAGTGGACGTCTTCTGACTGATGATGATGAATAATTAGAAGCGGCTAATGATTGAGGGAAGGTCTGCAATTATACCTCGATTAGATGATACCTGTAACGCAAGTGACGAACACATAAAATTAGAAGTAAAACCCATTGGTGTCATAAATATTAACTCAAATAATCTTTGACAAAATGATAGCGAAGAAACTTTTACTGATAAACTATCAGAACTATTACACTATAACTTAAGCAATAAAATCAACGATGAATCTATTAATTGGTTCATTAAAGCAATCCCACTTGTCGCTACTACTAACCTTTACTTGTAAATTATGATATTGCTATTTAACTGGGTCGATGTTTAATTTAACTCTAAATGAATATATTTAATAGACATTTGATGTGATGCAGTGTGATAGAATATCGATCAGATAGTGCAGTTATCTTGAACTGGTTTATTCCAAGGGCTAACTAATAACTATGTCGCCTGTCTTTCTATTAATAAAGGTTTCTGCTCCTTCCTGTTTTGTTATGAATCCTGTTCTAAGATTTACTGCCGGTACCTAGTATCCGTATACTATTAAATTATCACGTTCGTTATGTATGACATTTGCGATACCAAACTAAACCTTAAAATCTATTTTAAGTTTTGGGACAAGCCCGCCACAACCTCCCAAAATGCAACTTCTGTAAGCCAGGATCTACAGTAGTAATAACCATGAAAACACCGGAATACTGAAATCCGGTGCATCTCAGGGACATGAATTGTCTTAGAGAACGCAAAGATAATACATATAATTAGAGGAAAAGGAAAATAACGATAGTTTCCATTTCCTCCCTTGTAATTTAACGCGGGAAACAGAATGACTAAAACCTAAAGCACAGAATAATATGCCTAAAGGCACAAAAAGAGACTCCACAACTGGGAGAAGTCCAGTCGCCAAGCACCACAGATATATGACACCTTATTTGTGAGCTGTTATATTTGCTTCCAGTAATAGGTAAGACAAAAACGCCTAAATGCACGGATTGTTCTAAATTCCATACGGTCCGTATAATAAACTACACCTCATAAGACCACTAAATTATGTTGTCAGTATTATCATTATCATTATCGATTATTTCTATATCAAAACTCAAAGGTCCATTTCATAAATAGAATGTCTATTGTTTTCGATATCATCAGCTTGTACTAGCCCACAAACGTCATAAAATCAAGAACGTTATATTGTATTAACCGTTTAAAGAACGTCCACTGACCCATATTTACCTAGTACATAATTTGTCACATCAAATACGAATTTTGGTTACAAAACATGCATTTGAACTATTATACCACAGTGACCTGCTTTCTACGAAAACTGCAGTACGATTATAAACGTATTTGCTATCTGTTTCCGACAGTGATTAATACGTATATTTCAATGTTTGGTAATTTCATCGCATCATAGGGGTTAATGAATAAAGTGCAGACAGAAATCAGTTAATAATGTCAGTTTTTCTACTATGAAACAAGCTTATCATGCTGATTACTCTAGCCATCTGTTTGCTGCAAAATCATTGCGGTGTTGTTTTATACTTACCATGATCGTCATCAACATCAATCATTGTACTGTTTATCACAGTCTTTTTTATAAACAATCGAAATTCCATTCGGACAGCTACTTTCAACGTGAGTATGTTATGACTGGCAACCTATGAATGAGACTGTGCTGAGAGGCTGAGCACACTCTAAGACAAAATGATATTAAATTACCGTTTGCATAACCAATCGTAGAATCTGAATTTGAAACCAATTATGTGAATTTGTTACCAATTATATGGTTACAAGTTTTGGCCTAGCACAAAACAATCCGACCCGGAGCTGCGGACTGCCTAGTAGGTTACCAGGGTTCGGGCTTAAACCAGGAGTAGAAACAGGGTAGTTTTTAGTCAGTAAGAATCTAACACTCCCCCTCGCCTCGCCCAAGGCGGGAGAAGACCAAATAAGTACATGTCACGTGAGGAAGAATCTCAAAACAGACAATGTCTATAATATCATAATTCGCGTCTCTAAATCAGTTAAAGATTAAATAAGTAGAACCTAACTTACAACGTATCCATAAAATAATTCTCCGATAAAAGTATTGACCGGAAGATTCGTAAAATGCATTTAAACTTCTAAAGTCACCAAAGAAAGAAGTAAGTAGAAAAAATGAGGCCACTTTTTGCACATCTAACCGTATTGCGAGAATCAGTTCTTTCCGGTGCATTGAGGATCTATAAATCTGTCATGGTACATTCAAGAAATGTAAACTTTGCTTCTATTATTATTTAAGACCAGAAAAAAAGTTTTGTAATGTCCGGAAATTGAGGCCGATCTGAGATAATAGGTTTTTGTCCCTTTAAAGTAATACTTTTTCGTATTGTAGTGTGGTGAGACACGAAGTTGTATCTATGGAGAAACATCTATATCTAGAGTATCTCTTATTGATTCTAGTAAGCGCATCTACAACGTCTTAATACAGTAATAATTTCTACATATTTTACCGTCATTAGGTACTTATCTACTATGATTTCCTCACGGAACGTAATTATGTAGATACTAGATACAGAAGTTCAAACACCACCACAGACAGGAAAAATAACCTTAAATTCACGTAACAAAATTGTGGTTAGAACATCTAATCACTGCTCAGTACATTACCGCCAAAACCAAACCGTTACTCGTTACTCCATAAAACAACAAAAATCGACATATCACCACCGTCACTAATTTTATATAAGAAGTTACATCGGTATTGCCTTTCGAAAGCCTTTCTAAGCCAATCGGATCCTCTCATTATGACGCAACTGGATACGTGGGACCAAGGAACTGATTCCGACGTATATCAAGTACCTGATACCTGATTGCTGCCTTAGGAAGTTAGGAACTACATTCTCTTTGTTTCTGCTTCCTTAAGTTGTTGTTTTGCTTAGTCATATGATTCAATCTTTTGTGTTTCTTTTATTATGTACGTGTATGTTCCGTTCATTTCCCATTTAATTTTAAGAGAAGGTAAACTGAAATAATAAGATAAGATAAAAGCTCTTGTATATTCCAAAGAATGGTATTTCGAGAATAGGGATGATTGTCATCATCCCTATTCCCTGTCATATGAAAATTAAAAATCTATTTCGTCAGTTAGGGAATGAACAAACATTAGACACGTATTTTTTGTCATATAATATAGGTACATAAATGTACCTAAAAGCGACGTCACGCGATAATTTAAATTGATATTATATCTTCAAAAGTATAATGTAAACTTAAAAGTAAACTTCAAAAGTATATATAAATTAAAAATACGTGTCTAGCTATTTGAAAAGAATCTACAAGACGGACATTAAAATGAAAATTAGTCGTCTACCCTATTGAACAAGACACTAAGACTGATCATAGATAAAACGATCAATCAACTCCCTTTCAGCATTCACTATCACTTAGTTTAAAAAAGAATCACGTGTTACAAACATTCAAAAAACCACATTACTTAACTAAAAACACTTTTAAATTAATTAAGAAATTGAAAGAAGAACAAAAAATTACATTTTTTAATGCTTTTTAATTAGTCGAAAATTACTTTTTGTTTCTTAAATTAATTGTTCGATGTGCGTCGGAATGAGAGCGTCAGTTATGTCGATGTCGGCGAAGTAAAGCGAGTTCGTATCTCGTTGACGTCTTTTTTTACAAGACAGACCACTTTTACTATCTCTACCGTTATTACGACCGGCGAGATTTACATCATTTTTTATACTGAATTACATTATAATATATTATATAACATATACAATAATGAGTACCTTTATTGCGTGAAGTAAAAAGTATCTTTAATATAGGTCTTGTTATTTTATTACCCTTACGTTTAATGTCATTGCAGTTTTTTTGTTAGTCTGCTGCTACGAGTATTTGTTCCTTTAACACATAGAACGCCGTGATGGTCAACGGTGACCGACGTTAGCGGAGGATCATGCTTCATGATGTTGTTAATTTACTTCTTTACGTTTTTGTAATTCCATCTACAAGAAAGTATATGAAAAAGAGATACAAATTGTAAAGCTTTTTTATGAGAATAAAACAGGTTTTCCAAATGCAAATGACGACGAGTTCATTCATAAATTTTAATGTCAATATATCAATGAAACGTTTATCTGTTAGAGAAACAGCGAGATGTTCTGATGACGGGCGTCCTCACATTGTCTCTTTATTTGTTTTATATGGTATAAGCCGCTAAATGGGAGACTGATAACCTAATAACTGATACCACCCATGGACACCAAAAACATCAGAGGTAATACAAGTGCGTTGCCGGCCTTTTGGGGGTTAGGAATTTAAGGGTTGTTGGGGAATAGGGGTTTGGGAAGATTGGGAATAAGACATGCATTAAACATTCGTATCATCAATTATATTTTTCATTTTAGCTGAGTGACATGATAGCACTAAATAGTTACCCCGCTCTGTGTCCTACACACGACACGCGCCCTTAATCTATGTGACCGATATGTCCGATGTGACCAGTGTGTCATGTCGTGTGATCGTATGACTCCACACTCTCTTATTTATTAATTTTTTGAGAAATGGAAGTCGTACATTTGCTTCTCCCGCCTTGGGCAAGGGGAGTTATGACGGGATATTTACCATGTTTATTCAATTTGGTGAGTTTCCGATATTTCCAAACAAACCAAATTGAATAAACATGGTAAATATCCCGTCATAAGTTCTAATAATAGTGTTAGTGACCATGTCAGTTTAAAAACTTATATCAAGGGGAGTGTTAAATTCTTACAAACTAAAAACCTCTCTGATTCTTCTCCTGCTTTGAGCTAGAGCCCCGTAACCTGTTACGTTGTCCACAGCTCTGGCACTCTTCTGTGTGTGTGTCACTGCTCTAAAGTAACTATTTCAATTATAAAGTTTTCAAACAGTAAGTACAAAACTGAATGACATAACAGAATTCCTTGAATTCTTTAATATCATAATCTATGTTAATTTTATGCGTCGCTAGCGTCATACGATGAGACAATTTCTACTATAAAATATAACTTTCACGTGTTTTGTCTATATTGATTGCCATTATGAGTTTATTAAACTTTGCCCCTACGATTTCAAATGTACATATACGCGACACGTTGAAGTTTTGCAAGTAAAATTATAATCAAAATGTCATTATTTTTTAACATTTTTTTACATAAATATCTACATAGTTAGCTAACAGCTTACTCCTAGACTCTACTGTAACTGCTTCACTCAAAAGATCGAAATCGGTAGATTTCACTTCTAGTTAATTTTGTTCTAGGTTATAGTATAATCAGGCCATTAAGTTATTACTTACAAGATATTACTAACCAAACATCTTTCTTTTTTTTTTAATCGGAAAGTTATAGAAATAAATAAACATGGTAATATATGGTATCTTCAAAGCCCGAGTGAATAGGTTGCTCCATTGTAGGCCGCATCATCACTTACCATCAGGCGAGATAGCTGCCTAACGTCGACCCATCAAATGTAAAAAAAAAAAAATATCACGTTTCAAGTTCTTATGACATTCAAATACCTTTTGTCTGAACCTATAAAAAAATCTTGTGAAAAAAAAGGTTTCGAGTTCTAATACTAGTGTTAGTGACCATGTCAGTTTAAAAAAAAGATTATCATCTGTCTTCACGTTTTTTTTTTTATTTTTTATTTTTTTGTTGTTGATACTTATCGATTACATTACATTAATAAGTAAAGATAAAAATCGTCAGTGTGTAATTGTATATGACACTTGAGATAAAATTCTACCATTACGATTATACAATAACTGGTCCAAGCTGTTACGATAATATGACCATCTTTGGCATCTCTGTGGAATGGAGAGCCGATAAAAGGTTGAAACTGGTTTACAGATTAATTTTAAAGCAGAACTGGTTGTATGTAATGATTGTAATGCTTTCTTTCAAAAAAATGGTTTGGTTTCAAAGGGAAATACTATTGTATGTCGTATCACTAGGAGATACATCGTATCGTCACGCCTTTTATCCCCGAAGGGGTAGGCAGAGATGCACATTACGGCACGTAATGCCACTGTACAATGTACATCCACTTTTCACTATTTGTGTTATAACTTTAAAGTCCCATGTAATAGGGGGCGAACCTATTACCATATACTAGGCACAAGTAAAGCCCAGTACTACTTTGCCCGACCTGGGAATCGAACCCGAGACCTCTTGTCCGGTGAATCCGTCCAGTAATCACACTTTCGACCGCTCGACCAACGAAGCAGAGTATATTTAATTATATTATAACATTTTTCATTAAATCATCAACATTGATAAGTATCTCTATTTGTTACAATTACTTTATGATAACAATCTTCAACATTGAAAGTAATTTAAAAAAAAACATTGTTATTGTTTTGTTTTTGCGTAACTTTATCGCCTTAGTTGATTTGATTGAAATTTCAAAGCCACGAAATTCTAAAACATTTGTTCGACAGAACCCAAACAAAGATCGAGATTCCACATTTGAAAAAATCCAAATGTCACCCGTGTCCCCAATGTCATGGGAGTGCGAATACGAAACCTACCTACGGCAAGTACCAATGTGACTTTTTCCTAATTACTTTCTTAGATTATTTAGACGCCACTGACAAACGATAGAGAAAAACATCGTCAGGAAACCTCGGCTTAAAATTTCTAATTCTAAGTTTGAAATCGCCAACCCGCATTGAGCAAGCGTGGTGATTAATGCTCAAACCTTCTTCATGTGAGAAGAGGCTTTGGTTAACAGTGGCCACTTATAGGCTGATGATGATAATGACATTTTAAATTTTATTATAACTTTCGTGAGACATACTAAATGAATTATTATGTTATCGCCGCGTCGTGTGTCGCGGAATGCTGCTCATGAATATAAGCCTCTAGCATGGCTTGAAATTAGTCGAGTTCCTCGTCAAACAATTACGTGAGTAAGCCAAAAACATAATAATTGACATTTTAAATATTCGCAAAGTAAAGGCATAGCAACAAAAACAACAAAATAATTATAAACATATAACTTGCAGTGTATTCATTACAAATGATTATTTACAAGATGAGTATTAAGAATTAAAGCCAATGGACAAAGTGCGAAGAGCATCAGCAGTTGAAAGTGGAACCTCCTAGAAGAATGCTGGGCCGACGTAACCAGGGGCGACGAAGCGAGCACCAGCGCCGTTCACGACAGTAGGGCCAGCCACCAAGGTCTGGAAAAAATATGAATGTTGTTCAACCCTATTCGGTAGTATCATGTTCCGTATCAAGAGAAAAGGTTGTCTTAGCAAATTTTTCTGTCTGTAGTGGTTAGCAGACCTTCAGGCTACGGTACCTGTGTTCCATTATATTGCGTCTTAATTCTTTTTTCGACTATATTTTCTAATTGAATCGGGTTAAGCAGACATGACTTCTTATAAAACTATGCCGAAAGACGCATTACCAAAAATATAGGGGCCGTCGTCTATTTATTGCGATATTGAATAATGGCTGATTAAGGAATAAATATGAGTAGGAAACAAAATATGTTCGTTTAGCATTGTTCCCTCTACCTACCTACTAAACCTACTAAGGTGTTACTACGGAGTATTAAGAAATTAAGGTTATAACATCAGGAGTCATTATAGGTGAATTGCTTAGGAAACAACAGAATATTATTTTTCGGAGAACAATTTCTTTAATTTGCAAATATTGATACGTACCCTGCTAGCGGGAGCAAAGCCAGCATATCCTGGCCAGGCGAAGAATTGAGGTGCAGCGGCAGCCAACGCCACGCAGACGACGAGGAAGACCAGCTGTGAACGTTTGGAAGAAGATTTATATTTGCTGCTTTTTTAAGCCAAAAGAAAATATTTATAATAAAATATCTTTGCCTTTAAATGCAATAGCTTTTACATTTTCTAATAATCATCATTATATCATTAATATGCACGTATTGTGAAGGTTTCTGTCTCTGGAGCTCTAACCACCGGTAGCTTGAACCATGGTCCCGCTACTGGTCGGCTCCTATTTTATTTTATAATGTAGTTTTAAAAAATGTAATTTTAGAGAATTTTGAATAAATATATGATCATTATGATAGTAAACTTACGAGGTATTTCATTTTAATGGCAGTGTTGGTAGATCTCACTAGAACTGCTGCTAAGCCTTCTGAGTGCAAACTATACTGGCTTACGGAAGGCAGACGCATATATAGGGCCCTTGAAGGTCGTCCAGCAATGTAGGCAGCCTAACACGAGCCTAGACCCTCCTAAGGTCAGACGGCCTATCTGAATATCTAATGACAATACCAGTTGTCAGGAAAAAATATACAAAGTTAATTATTGCTGCTCTAGTTATGGTCTGCATAATAATTTATTAGGACTACTTTGTCATCAAGCTGTTCTCTATGTATGGATGATTAAATAGGTGGTAAAGAATTTATTTTTATAGAGGTAGAAATACGTTTCTTGATCTATAAAAATATTTCTTTTGGTTGTTCTTATCGTAAAAGTTTAATGAATGCTTATCAGTTTCAGGAAACTTTTAGCGCTTTTCTTTGTCTCTGTAATTGTGAATTGTGGGTTTACGAATGTATTTTTAATTTACGATTTCTTATTCCGGTAGATATGTTGTAAATACTGTCAGCAAAATATTTATTCCAACTATTGTATACATACTAAGGTAGAGTTAACAATGTATCTAGATTTGTAATATACCTAAGTAACTGACGAATAAAAGATGTTCACATTCGGTATTATGTTTATGATCCTCTGCCTGACCACAGGTTCAGTTTTTCTTCTGCACTATCGGGGATTGATATAGTGCCCAGTGCATCTAAAATCGAATTTGTATAAACACTCCAAGTTATGACTAACATAACTATATAGTAACAAACATGCATAACCATAAGCATGAATTATAACCTCACTATGGCATAGGGCAACGCCAATGAGCAAACGGATCATCGGATGGTAAGCAATTGACGTCGCACATCTGATGAGCTTCAAGTACATTGTGAAATATTAAAAAAGAATATGTTCTTTTCTTGATAGACTTGAGTGATTAATCGTATTGTCATTTCCAGGAAGGAGGGGTAGTCCCGCATTTGGTGAGACCAGAGGGAGTGTCAGACTCGTACTGACTAAAAACCACATCGTCCCTTCTCCTGCTTTGAGCCAGAACCCCTGTTACGTAGTCCGCAGCTCCGAAACGGGCATCAACCCTACTGGGCCCCATCTGTAGTGATCTGGATCTTTGAGGCGCGCGCGGAACGCGATGCACTGTTTCCCAATTTAATCCTAAAGCTACCTTACGCGTATTATGTACGCAACGAACAACATTGCCTTCTGCATAACCTAACTAGACAACAATGTAGACTTTCCTAATAATTTAGTCATTCAACAGATTAGCATACTTACTAGCATTCGTGTTGATTTATACACATAATTCGCTGTTTCTGGGAAGTTACGGCTATCATTTGCATGCCGACCTGTCTACGATCGGTCCTAGTTATCAATCATGCATATTTAATTTGTAACTCGTTAGCTTACATATTACTTACATGACAACTAAGTAGTTGCTACAAAACTTAACTATGACAGTAGAATAGATCGAGTGTTCACCAGCGTTACTTCTGAGCTAGCTAAGTATCTTGCGTTCAATCACCAGAAAATAATCTATTTACGGGCTTTGTAAGAACTTCTATCGATACCCTTAGTACTAGTTTGCTTTACGTTTAAAGTAAATGAAACAAGAGCGCGTTCTGTGCTCTGATTCGTTGGTTTATTCGAGCACGTAAAGCAAAATCATACTGAGGGTATTGTCTGCAGGGAGTCTAGAACTGCGCGGGATGTATGAGAAAAGGACAAGGGTCTCATGTACTCAGCTTTATTTGTAAATATCTTTACTAAATAGGACTATATAATATAATCAGTCATGTCATCAACTTCAAATAAAACGCATGATAGGTATTAAATAGCATAGATATACTTTACATTAATAGAATCTTATTCACCACTGTAAGCTAAAAAAGAAAGTGTAGCAGTGCCATGCTTCAGCATGAACGTGCCGTCTACGAAAGGCCGGCAACGCTCTTGTAAAGTTCGGGTGTCCATGAGCGGCACCAATTGCTTACCATCAAGTGACCTGTCTGCTTTTTTACCGGCTTATCCCCAAAAAAATACCTACTAAACCTAAAGAAATTTGCAAGAATTGTAACAGATGGAAATCTAAAGTTTCAGGTGCTATGGGATCTTCGATCATAAATACATATCTACATCTATCAAAGTATGAGACAAAGGCGTCAGATTATATTGTAGTAAGCGTATGAATTGCGTATACCTATATTATTATTAATTCTATATTATTCTCATAGATAATTTCTGAAACTTCAGGTCTAGAGGAACGAACTCATTTCACACCTTGCTTGTCAATTTGTTACGCTGTGTTACAACTGAGCTAGATCTGTTACCTAACTATATAGGCATTCGTTTTATTGATAATCTTTTGTAATTTGACTGCATCTTTGGTCCAGTGGTCGCAATCATCAAAAATCTGGGTATTCAACCTAGATTTTACTGCGCAGTATTGATGTATTTTTTTATTTTTTGTAAGACCTGAGACTGTATATATGATGATGATGATAATATAGCAGTATTTATAGGAGTATTTTAAATTACTTATAACAAAAATCATTAGATCAATCGTATTAAAACAACACAATTTCTATAAACGATACTTTTAATTTGTGTAGATATACATGTTACAGATGTTTATATACAAAAGACGAATATGTAGTTTGGGCCAAAGTGTGACAAAGTGCAAGTTGCTAGGGTTGAGGGTTGAGGGGGAGAGAGCCGGCTTAGAAGAATGGATAACCAGCGAAGTAGCGGGCAGGAGCTTCGTTCACCACGGTTGGACCAGCAACCACAGTCTGTAAACAAAAAACAAAAGAATTACAGCTATTATAAGGGTAAAAGGCTAAGGAAGTAATATTGGTGGATTGTTCAGGAAACGACTGAATATTTTTTTTTTCAAAGAACAGTTTCTTTCATTTGCAGATATTGATACGTACCCTGCTAGCGGGAGCATAGCCAGCATATCCTGGCCAGGCGAAGAATTGAGGTGAAGCGGCGGCCAGGGCCACGCAGACGACCAGGAAAACCAGCTGAAAAAATATTAATTAGTAAAAGAAGAATCAAGAAAAGATGGAAGGTTTATACGACGAATGATATGGAAGAAAAGGTGATGTGATGACTACTGATAAGAGAGAATGAGGAACAGATGGCATAATATGTGTAAATTACAATCAAATTGGGACAAAAACAAGAAGAGAAGTTAAAGCAGGAAAAGTTTGGTCTTCTTGCAGATGAATTAACTTTCCCGTATGTAACTATACGAGTGGAAGAGGCAACTGAGAAGGTTTTCTTTTTAATCAGTGCCCATGTGAGGAGAACAGAACTGAATGATCCTTCGGGACCATTGGTCCAGTCTGATCATCTGAAGATTTAATATCAACCTCCACAAATCAATCAGAAAACTTTTAATAGAATGGTGTAACTTACGAAGTATTTCATATTGAAGGTTTAGTTAGGACTGCTGCTGAGTGCAAACTATATCGTCCTACGGAAAGCAGACGCATTATATAGAACCTTTGAAGGTCACTAGCCAGGTAAGCTTTGTCACCAAGCTTTGTAAACACTTAGATAAAAGTAACTACTGCATATTTATCAAATAATTATTATTATCGATAACTAGCTCTACCAGTTTAATCGATAGTTTACGTTGGTAGGCAGAAAATCAGTGGCCACCGTTGAGTCAAAGCTGGGACGCCGTGCCTTTGGGTTGATGCTTAATAATGTTAAATTATGAAGAAGATATTAGTATTTCTAACATTTTTTGTGACCTTTTTTAATTTCTCTTAAGTCTAAGCGCCTGTTTCACCACCTTCATATACATATGTGGCAGATAAACTTATGTAACAGATAGTGCATACAAATTACGTTCTTAATTCAAAATTATCAGATACATAGCGGCTATTTTGACATTGTGAAAAAGGCCCTAAAAGTAAATGAATAATTTTACTATCAAACATTAAGCCCACTGCAGATTGCAGGCACTTAGTTCTTCCAGCTTGAATCGGAGATGCGATTACTCCGTCAGAATTAGATTCATATAATCAATTCATAAAACACACTATGTATGTTTAAAATTACTCTTATGATCCAAACAGGTACTCAACATGATCATAAAACACATACCATAAATTCATATAAGCACCTTACCTACACCTAAACACATTACCCTCTTTGTTTCCAAGTATGCAAATTAAATAACTGTCTATTTAGAAGGCAGTTATGTCAGTAAACACTGGTATATAAAGTTATGTATATAATTATACATAACTGGATCGAAATGTAGGCGTAGCTAATAATTTAATCATTCAATGTTCACATTATACGCCTGTTATGGAAGTATGGACGCGTTTCAATTAAAACTGGCTTATTGATATGAAATGCCTGTGCAACAATAGTTTATAAATCATAAATCATGTACCAAAATATAGGAAAAAAAAAAAGAAAAAAAAAGTATAATATGATAGTTAGTGTACTTTTCCACCAGAGATGTGCTAAGTAGCTATGCTACGAAGACCTAATAGCTATGCTGTGAAACTATGTCACATACGCCCGAATACTGAAATGTTACTCAATTTCAAGTTGTACTTAAATATCGTGCTATCTCTGTCATTTTATAAAGAATTGATATGGACAAAACTAGTTTTGAGAGCGTCTTAATATTGAGTAGCGTTTGAGTATTCCGACAATAGTCTTCGTAGCATAGATACTTACCACATCTATGTAGCTTAAATTCTACCCTTAAATTCCTAACCCAAAAGACCGAGAACGCATTTGTAACGCCTCTGGTGTTCCAGGTAACCATGGGCGGCGGCAATTGCTTACCATCAGGTGATCCATCTGCTAGTTTAAAGTTGTTGATCACTCAAGAACATAAATTCTATTGATAGGTGGAGGCCGCCATTGAAATGTTAAGTTATTGCATGAGTTTATTTTAAAACAATTTATGCACCATTGTTGTCTTACTTGTCATAAAATTCCATTTCATTATCATCATAATATTACCGCTATTGAACGTTGTATTTCCATAATTTATTCAAATTATTGTTAAATGGACCTAGAGATCTCTCGCATTTGTTAACAAGTTTTATGTCTATATGAATTTAGACCAATTATCGATTTATTACAGTCTAAGTACCAGCATTATTTTTGCATCAGTTATTAAATTAATATTCTGCGGAATCTAGTTGCCATTCACAGATCAATAGTAGTTATCTTGTACACACCTAGGTACCTATAAAATGTAACTTAGTAAACACATTTAATATTTTCTATGAGAGGTAAAATAGGTAATCTCTACCATTGAATAAACTTACCCGCTCACAGAAATTTGAATTTTATTTTGATCAGCAAATGAGTGGTTTTTCTGCATCAAGTCGCATATGTTCATCGGGTCCCTTGCTTGATTCGGTTTCAGCGGCGTCAGCGCGGTAGACAGCGTTTTCGATCCACACTGCGATGCGGTCGGATATAGCTACCATGAACCGAGGGAGACGTCCAGGGTTCGTGCGCGTTGGTTTGGGTTCACCTGGAAGAAGCATAGCCAAAAATAAGTATTGAAAGATTATGGTCAGAATTTTTAAAGCTTGAAGTTTTTTGATATACGGCCTAGGTGACTTAAACCACCCCGTTCCTTCTCCTGTTTTGAGCCAGAGCCCCGGTAACCTGTTACGTGTTCGTTACGTAGTCCGCAACACCGGATTGGGTATCAGCCCTACTGGATCCCATCGGTAACTCGATATTTGGGTTGGGCAAAGCCATTATGTTAGGTATCTATTATATTATCTATATGCAAACATACGTGATGCAAAAACTTTGGACCGCTTTTTATGAAAATTGCGCGGACGTAGGAGCATAAAATTTGGTACACTTATAGTTTATGTGTAGGAGAAGTGCAGGACGCTAATATTTTTCAAAAATAATGCTTATAAAGTACATTAAATTAATAAATAAAACATTACACACACATGCATAGTATCTGATCGTATTTGACAAAACGTCAAAATCGATAGACATTGCGATGATATTGACGTCTCATATGAATAGAGTTTTATAAAAGAGTTTGTTTGAGTTTGAGTTAAATAAAAATTTACCTTGAACGTATGTTAAGTGGTATTGTAAATTAAATCGTATATGGTTGAATTTCAACCACTAGGCGACCACTAGTTAAGTATTATTAGGCTTAACAACTTCCAAAAATTGCCAATAACCCCGCCCCTCGCCACATATTAGTAGATACATATTTGAACTTGAACCAATGATATAGGTACTAACCGAGAATTTCAGCGACTCTCTCCAGAACCACATCGGCGATGCTTCTGAGACGGTTGGACACCAACATTTCTTTTTGGCCTTTAGCTATGTAATCACATAAACGGTACGCCACCTAAACATATCACAACTATGAATTAACTCCTTCATTAAACCCACAACAAAATCCATTTTGTCCGGAACCTCATAACCGCATTAAAGTCCAATTTTAGTTCCTGCCAGATTTATTACATTTTTAGAAAACACTTATAGCAGATTTTACACTTAAGGACATGAGGACTTGAGGAGTTTTGCGAGGGCCCGTTTAGTACGGGTCTCAGTAATGTAATAAATTCAAACATTTTAAACAATGCTGTAAGTATTTCGAGAACCTGGGCACTAAAGTTGACGAGCCACTTCTGCCTCTGACGCAGCTCCTTGCTTCTGTCAGCGTGTTCCTTGCGGCTGACCATACCACCCGGTCCAGACCATCGTTTCGATGACTCGTAAAACGCTTGGAAATATTGCTCAGTTTGTCTGTATTAGGTAAACAGAAAATGAATTGAATATACCTAATGCCACATAATACTAGCTTAGTTGAAACTTCTGAGATCGTCATCGGACAGAATACGTCCACTTATGAACAAATCTCCTACTTACAATAAGGAATTTGGTGATCCTCAAACCGCTGCTTGTGGATTAAAGTTTGGTCACTGAAAATTTTGAGAATATTTCTGCCGTTCTTTGACAACGCATCACAGTATTCGGCCAGAAATAAAAGAGGTACCTATATGTAAACTTTCGTACCTAAGTTCTAAACTGTTTTCAAAAGTTATAAACTTGTTACCTCAAACTCTGGTTTCGAAATAAATCTGTATCTACATATATAAAATTAAATTGAAAACCTATGAATGACTCACTACTACTAGATACACACTCAGTAGTTTCGTAATAAAAAATCTAAGCGAAACTGTCACGCTGCCATGCGTGAATGAACATTCACACAATTTGAATACAACCATTTCCTAATTTCGGATAGTTGTCCAAAAACTTATGCAAATCACATTGTTATAGTATTGATTGTGAGTTTGTGAGTCAACAATGTATCTATTACCTAAATGACCCCATTTGATCACTATTATAGGTTAATACCTACTTTTTAGTTCGCAATTGTCGTTGATTGGTAGGTACCGTAGTTATATCGTAGGTTATCTAGGTACCTACGGTTCTGAGCCTTAAGATTATTTTCAGTTCCTTAGAGTGGGAGAGTTATATCATACATACTCTTATCAAATCATAGGTGAAACTCACATAAGTCAAATCCTGGACAATGAAAGACACATCATTAATGAGGTCTCGAAAATAAGTGGTGATGTTATTTATGACCCTCAAAAATAGCGTCGATATCGTCAAAAAACAAAGTATTTCATACTCAGGACTCAAGAAGTAGTCCTCCTCCAAAGCGCTCTTGATCTTGTCTCTTCGGTCACGGGGTAGTATGGCACATTTCTCGTCCCACAAGGAGCGGAGTCGACGGGAGTTCGGCCGAGCTAACATCTCCACTCTTTCCATATTCCGACGGATTCGAGGTGTCATTTTACTCCTACTTTCTTCTGTAAAAATTTAATTGTTCTATGAGTTTTTATTGTGTACCCACTGTATTGTAGTTTGATAATAAAAATCAGAGATTCTTCTCCTGTTTCTTTTTTTGTTTTTATATGGTTACACACCGGTAATCGAGCAGACGTATCACCTGATGGTAAGCAATCGCCGCCGCCCATGGACATTTAAAACACCAGAGGCGTTACAAGTGCGTTGCCGGTCTTTTGGTGGTTAGGAATTTAAGGGTTGTTGGGGGAATTGGGGATTGGGAAGGGGGGAATTGAGCCTCCGGTAACCTCACTCACGCAAGAAAATGCAACGCAAGCGTTGTTTCACGTCTGTTTTCTGTGAGGCCGTGGCATCACTCCTGCCGAAGCATGGCTCTCCCACACTTATTTCTGTTCTTAAATATTTTATTATTTTATTCTCTTCTTCAATATTTTGTTATTTAATTCTCCTATCTTACTCTGCTTATGTAACTACATTAGGTGCGTACAGTTACAGTGCCTACTTTCGATACCTACCAAAATAAGAAACAAAGAATAGGAGAACGGACGGTAGACACACTCGCGATCATTATTAATGAAAGGAATGTGTTTTTATTGCTATAGGTACCACTTATTTCCTTCCTTTGAAAGTACCTATTATGTAATATTCGAACAATATCAATAATGGTGAATGGTGCCCACCTACCTTTTAGGTTCGTGACTGCTATTCTACACTATCTTTTAGCCCATCTTATAGCTTATTAGACTTACCTAAATAATAGTTATGTATATAGGAAAGTTGGTAGGTAGGTATACAATGTGATAGGGGCGAGACTTCTAACCCGTTAAGGCTGAGTACTACATCTAATTTTATCGACAAAAATAATAATATGGGAGGTTGAACCTCTAATTGAAAATATTAAAAAATAGTGATTTTTTCGGTAAAAATAATTCACAAATGATTTTTTTCTCACCAAAACATTATCAAACATATGAAAAAAGTAATAAATTAGTTAGCCAAGGTTATTAGGTACCGTTTGTTGTTTTTTTTTTGTTTCTATGATGCATAAGTATAACCTTTGATATAAAAAAAGTAAAAAAAATATTAAAATAGCCATAACTTTTAGGGGAGGGGATTCGACCACTTCGACCCCCGACTTTTGTCGATAAAATTAGGTGTAGAACTCAGCCTTAACGGGTTAGAAGTCTCGCCCCTATCACATTGTATAGGAATATAGGTACCTACTACTAACGGATGTTTTTGTTGCTAGACTATAACAATCCTAACGGTTAATTGTAAAGGCTAACGTTGCAGACGGGAAAAGATTCGGTTTTTCGATTCGCAAATCCAAATGTAGGATAGTAAGACTTTTCACTGATACTTTCAGCACCAATGAAAAGAGGTTCACTACTACTACTCTATAAAGCACATACATCCAACGTCACAATGTCGTCTGTAGATCCACTTTGTGGGCGGTCATTCTGTGCTAAACTGTAGTGGGTAGGTTCCTATTTATATTAGGGTATAGTAGTAGTAGGGTATAGTGGTAGTATATATAGGTAGTATAAAAAATAGGTAGATACCTATATCCATTCTCACGACCTTGACATTCTGGTCTGACGAGGAATTAAGGTTCTGTCTGGAGCCCCTCTGTTTGTCCTTCGGGTCTATTTTCCTTGAAGCCGTCGGCATGATTACATAAGTAAATTTACCACTGATAATTTAAATAAACTTCTCCGAAAATCACTTGGTATTTGATGCGTTGCTTATTGACATTTGGCATGTGAAAATATTATTTTGACATTGTTTAGTAAATATGGCTGAACCAGCCAGTTCTAGAGGCCGAATTTCGTGTTTGATCCTTTTTGGTTTTCGAATAATTTATAAATTCCTTATAGTTTTTTTTTTTTATGGAATAGGTACGTGGAATACGAGCAGACGAGTCACTTATGGTAAGCGATTAGCGCCGCCCGTGGACACCCGCAACACCAGAGTTGTCACAGGTGTGTTGCTGTAATAATAGTTAACTACAGATCTACTACTTCATTGATCGTGCTCACCAAGAAAGTCGAAAAAAACTCTCACGGCACGATTGCAAATCGGGGTCTCACTCACGTTCGATTTCCACCAGTTTCAGAAATGGTGATCCATGTAGGTACTCAAAGCTGTCGAAGAATGAATGCTGTTGGAGTAGCAACTGAGCAAAATGTCAAAAATTATTTCATCATCATTAGCCTGTTTAGTCCACTGCTGGGCATAGGGCTATCCACGCCACTGAGCTCGATCTACGCATCCAACCACTACCAGGCCGCCTTGCGGATATCGTCACTCCACCTAGCAATTATAACAATTCTTTATGATCCACTAATTCTTGTTCTCTTTTCTGGGTAGGCAATAAAGTGAAAAAGAGAAAGTTTTTAAATATTTATTTATTAGTTCTTAAGCACATCCAACTGTATAAGTCTGGTATTCCATCATTGACGTGTGCTATAACTGGCGACGCTTCCTGCTCGTACGGTAGATGCCAGGTATTGTTCTTCTTTTGTGCACAGGGTGTAAACTTTAGGGGTGCCTGCAATCATAGATAGGATTTAGGATAAGAATAATAATAAATTGTTTTAATGGGATAAAGACGGCAAACCGGGAGCCGGGTCACCTGACGGTCAGCAATCGGTGCAAGGCATGGACACTCGGAAAACCAGAGGAGTTACAGGGGTCATTGGAAGGTATTCGAGCTTACAGTAAACACACTTACGCGGCGAAACACAATGCAAGTGTTGTTTCACGCCGCGCCGGTTCCCTATCTGTGAGTCTGTGATATGATGTGGTACCTACATTGCGACGAGAGATTGCAAGCACAACTGGCGAACAAGACAAGACAATAACTCTCGGATTTGATCCCTAGATTCCTACTAGAATATAAAGCAAACAAACTAATACATTACTTTACCTGAATGGAAGGTCTTTTTTGAGGATTCTGAAATATCATCCATTGGTGCTGCCACTGCCATCTTTTGAAAATTTGTATTAAACTTTCATCTTTTAAAAGGAATTTATGTCCTCTCAATAAGTCTTTGGAAACTATATCTGTATGAGGGCCACTAAGTATTGCTGCTGTTATGAAGTATGGATCATCTTGAGACCTGTAAATTGGGAAATTAACATTTAGTAACAGTTGCACTAATGAATGAAACTTTCATTTTATTTCAGAAGGAAATAACTTACACATTTTCAGTAAAGAAACACTTTGTTTTCTGCATAATTTGCTGCATCATCTTCATATTCCACCTCATCATATGCTGCCTGCCTAAGAGCAGTATCTTTTTGTTCTGTCTCACAAAATGATCAACAACTTGGTTCAAAAACTTCATCTTGTGCGTATGTGAGGCCATACCAACACCATAAGCTATGTTAAGTCCATCTAAAACAATGTCATAAGGTGCAGTTTTGTCTACAAAGTCGGTAAAGCTCTTTAGTTCTTCAGGCGATGTTTTTAAAAACAAATCTGAACCTACAATAAGTTTTTCTTTTACTATCCTTTGTAGTTTGTCGAATTCATCATTTGTTAATGTTAAGCAGTCCAATTTATCCCTACAGCATGAACACTGGCCACTAAAAAATAAATTATAAATTAATCTTTATTATTCTGTCTCCTTCCCATAATTTTGATACTGATTTTAACTAATACTTACTCTAATTTCTTTATTCTAGCAAAACCTGCATTCCAATTTAAAGTGTCATACACCTCTTTTAATTTATTAGCAGTATTCAAAGGTATAACAGCACAATTTTTTGCCACAAAAGAGTATATTTCATCCAAATATTTGTGAATGGTATTCTTGTCCTTATATTTTCTTAGAACATAGTCTATCCATGCTCCGTAAGCATTTTCTAGTAGAGGCCGTTTGTTTTTTATACTTTCATCAATTAATTCAAGAGCCTTTTTCTTCTTATTAAGGTTAAAGAAGGTTGCTACCAGAGTGCTATAGGCTGAATGTGATGGAGTTGTGGTTAAATGTATGTCACTTAATACTTTCAATGCTTTGTCCGTTTCATTTACAGCACACAGTGCATGCAACAGACGTTCACATGTACTGTACTCCAACACTTTATATTTATTATATAAACTTTTATGGGCATCTAAAATAAACTTTATTTGGTCCTTAGTCAGTTTCTCTTTCTTCGATATTTCGTAATACAGATTCAGTAAGCTATTGATTGTACCCAAAGACAATTCTTCCTCTTTACTTTTTAAATGTTGAGCAAATGATAGTGCAATATCATATTTCTTTAAAGATGTCGTGTATTTTAAAATGACCGCATCTATATTTTTTTGGTTAACATTGCCTTGTTTAGATAAAATATCATTCTTAAACGTAGCCCAGTCTTTTAGATTGTGTTCATCAATTGATTTAATTTGTTCTATTTGCTCATCGAAGTTCTTTTCTTTTACAAAAGACGCATTCTGGCTAATAAGTCTTAATCCAACTCTCGCAACTGAAATAGAAACTTACACATTATAGTTTTTCTTGTTTTTAGAGCTTGAATGAGAATATGTACATAACTGAAACCGCACTGGAAACTTACATGAATTATTACGTTGAGTTACTATTCGCGTTAATGAATAAAACATATTGAACACTTTCATTTATATTTATACATGAGTGTTATACATAAAATTATAATATTTGTAAAATATAATATCATTAATTGAGGTTATATTTCAATTCAAACATTACCCATTTTGACATCAACGACATTTTGTCATGAATAGTTCAGACTTGACACTGACATTGACGTATAAATGCCTTCTAGCCCAGGATATATCTATGGTACATCTATACATCCTAAAGATATTTGCATGTTTTATGATTATGGAAGAAAGAAAAACGTATTCACGTTACGCCATTTTCTTTTATTGAAACCATATTAATACGAATAAAACTTATTTTTATTTTTGCAATTTGCATTGTGAACAGTAGGCTTCGTATCTGTGGATGCGATGCGTGTCTGCGTTAGGTTCCCGCGTTAACGTCAGGCAGCGTCATCACCTCTATGGTCTTTATGTTTGTCTTTGATGTCGTCTATATTTCTTGACTTGTCTATTATTTCAGTCTGTCACTCAACTTTATTTACGTACGACACGCTACTTATTATTTTGTCTAATTTTGTAGCTTGTGTACAAATTCCAATATTTATTCATAAGTAGCATAAACCCATAACAATCATGGATAGCAAAACAACAAAAATGCCCAAAGTGGCAAAGGTAAATATTTCAACAAACAAGTTTTGGAGAGTGCTACTCAAAGTATTTGAATTTATCTTAAAATTATTGCTTTTTAGGTCAAAAATAAAGCACCAGCAGAGATACAAATCACTGCTGAACAACTTTTGAGAGAAGCCAAAGAGAGAGACTTGGAGATTTTACCACCACCACCGAAACAGAAAATTTCTGATCCAGAGGAGCTTAGAGACTACCAGCATCGCAAGAGAAAAGCATTTGAAGATAATATCAGGAAGAATAGACTGGTAAGTCTACGAAGAAACTAACTAAACGATATAAACCTCTTAATTGATATAAAAAAAATAAACATTCTTTGGAAATAACCTATAAATAAATACCTACTGTTATGACAAAAATCCAATAAGTAGAGTATATCTCAATGTTTTAATAGTGAAATTTAACTAAGTCAATTATATCTTATTTCAGGTTATAGGAAATTGGCTCAAATATGCTCAGTGGGAAGAATCACAAAAGCAGGTCCAGAGGGCTAGATCCATTTATGAGAGAGCTCTTGATGTGGACCATCGAAATGTTACCTTGTGGTGAGTTGTTATAGAATATACTTTCTGATAACTCTAATTGTAATACTGCTTTAACACAAAAACATAACTAAAACCTGAAACTAGTAGAACTTTTCTCAGTAAATTAATGTGTACACTATGATTTTTAATTAATTTTACATGTCTTATGATTGTTAGTATAAAAAAATATTTAAATATAATTACAACCTTTGATTTTAGGTTGAAATATACTGAAATGGAAATGAGGAACAGACAAGTAAACCATGCTCGCAACTTGTGGGACAGAGCAGTCACTATACTGCCAAGAGTCTCACAGTTTTGGTACAAGTACACCTACATGGAAGAAATGTTGGAAAATGTGGCAGGAGCTAGACAAGTAAGAATTCTATTTATAACATACACTTTTGTATACCTAAATTTAAAAATCTATCTAACTACAATATTTTTATATTTCCAGGTCTTTGAACGCTGGATGGAGTGGCAGCCAGATGAACAAGCATGGCAAACATACATAAACTTTGAACTACGATACAAAGAACTGGATAGAGCTCGACAGATCTATGAAAGGTTTGTTATGGTACACCCTGATGTCAAGAACTGGATCAAATATGCCAGGTTTGAAGAAAATCATGGATTCATCAATGGTGCAAGAAAAGTATTTGAAAGAGCTGTTGAGTTCTTTGGTGATGAGGATCTTGATGAAAGACTGTTCATTGCTTTTGCAAAGTTTGAAGAAAATCAAAAAGAACATGATAGAGCCAGAGTTATCTACAAATATGCATTAGACCACATTCCTAAAGACAGAAATAAGGAATTGTACAAAGCTTACACAATTCATGAGAAGAAGTATGGAGACAGATCTGGTATTGAAGATGTTATTGTAAACAAGAGGAAGTATATGTATGAACAGGAAGTTATTGAGAATCCCACCAACTATGATGCTTGGTTTGACTACATAAGACTTGTTGAGAATGAAGGAAATGTTGATGATATCAGGGACACCTATGAAAGAGCAATAGCAAATGTACCTCCTTCTAAAGACAAGCAGTTCTGGCGACGATACATATACTTGTGGATTAATTATGCTTTATATGAAGAATTAGAGGCAGAGGACACAGAAAGAACAAGGCAAGTTTATAGAACATGCCTGGAACTAATACCTCACAAGATATTTACATTTTCTAAAATATGGCTGATGTATGCTCAATTTGAAGTGAGATGTAAAGATTTAAAACAAGCTAGAAAGACCCTAGGTATGGCCCTTGGCATCTGTCCCAGAGACAAACTTTACAGGGGTTACATTGATTTGGAAATTCAATTGAGAGAATTTGATAGATGTAGAATATTATATCAAAAGTTCTTGGAATATGGCCCAGAAAATTGCATAACATGGATAAAGTTTGCAGAGTTAGAAACATTGCTTGGTGATACTGACAGGGCTAGAGCTATTTATGAAATAGCAGTTGCGCAGCCAAGACTTGATATGCCTGAGCTGTTATGGAAAAGTTATATAGACTTTGAAGTACAACAAGGAGAAACAGAAAAAGCAAGACAACTTTATGAAAGATTGTTGGAGAGAACAGTCCATGTAAAAGTTTGGCTTTCTTATGCAAAATTCGAATTAAATGCTGAAAATGCTGATGACATAAATGTAGACCTAGCTAGGCGCGTCTATGAGCGTGCTAATGATAGCCTCCGAAGTGCTGGTGAAAAGGAGGCCAGAGTACTGCTGCTAGAAGCATGGAAAGACTTTGAAACGGAAATTGGTGATGGAGAAAAGCTTGAAAAAGTTCTCTCTAAGATGCCAAGAAGAGTTAAAAAGAGACAAAAGATTATTAGTGAAAGTGGAGTTGAAGAAGGGTGGGAAGAAGTATTTGATTATATATTCCCAGAGGATGAAATGGTTAGACCTAATCTTAAGCTGCTTGCTGCTGCAAAACAATGGCGCAAACAAAAAGAGGTCTCACAACCAGCAGAATCAGAATCTAGAACTGACCAAGAAGAAAGACAGGAGGATGATGATGATGATAGTAGTGAAGAAGAACAGACTCCCCCACAACCACAGGAGCAGAAAGAAAAAGAGGATGAAAGTTAATTTGACATTAATTAAGAATACATTAAAAGATTTTCTGTAATTTTATTTCATTTATTTGTTTTTGCTAATCCACATCTTCGGGCCGAACTGGATGTGTCAGTGGTATAACAGACTTTTTATTAACATCTCTCGAACATGCTTTTCTCATATCTGTAACACAAAATAATTAATGAATTAGTGTACCTACACAAACTAAATATTTTAAATCAAATACCAAAACACCATCTTACCATAGGCATCTTCATCTGGATCTCCAGAGTAATATTCTAATACTGTCCTATACACTATGTAGCCTAAGTTCTTGTACATATTAATGGCAACTTTATTGCTTACTCTTACGAAGAGATCTACAAAATATGCTTTTTTCCTGTAAAAATCAAAACAAATTATGTAATAATCATACTTGGAACAAAACCTTTTTTATGCTAAGTATTATACTAACTTTTCTGACACATCTTCCAAAATGTTCATCAAAGTAGCTGCAAGGCCCAGCCTCCTATATTCAGGGCCTACAGTCAATGCGGTGACATGACCATGCCAGTTCTCACCATGACCCTCTGCCTTTCCCATAACTGAAAATATATTTCAATTATACACTACCAGAACTAAATTATGTAGGTTGTACATACTTAAAAATAACTAAGTACACCACAGAAAATCAATTGAACCACTTACTATATCCCATTATTTCTCCACTTGGAGACTCAACGACTTGAAAATATTCTGGCCAATGGGCTAAATATTGAGTGTAAAACGATAGCCCATAAGTTTCAGTAAGAGGGTCCAAATTTCTGTGAAAATAATAAATAAGTTATTTGACAAGGCGGCATGCGGTATCTGCTGTCTGCAATATATTTGCACTTACACATTGTTGAATTTCAACATGTCCTCACAAGTAAATGGTCTAATTGTAGTCATTTTTGTAAAATGTATTGTACGTGCAACTGATCGTAAATACGTGAATATTAGTTTATTATTATAAAAGTGTGACAATACTGTCTTGGTAGAATATCAGTTTCAGTGTCTAATATTGTCTTGTCAATGTCAAATATCAAGAGTATGTCAAGTGTCATGGAACTCATAGACAATTTTTTTTTTCTTTTAAAACTAACAAAAAACATATAACCCGGAACCGTGTATCGACAACTAAGATAATAGTCGAATCGTACAATTTACACTTGAAATCTTGAAACGAACTCATGATTTTTCTTTCTCATTTGTTGTACATATGTCTATATCATCAAAAAATACCATTATCGTTGCTTGGCCGACGCGGGAATCAAACCCGCTATATTGCACATCAGCCAGTCATCTAGTCACTGCACCAATCGTGCAGTTAAGTCAGTTCCGGCGTTAGGGGGTGGCGTGATGGGGCGATGGCCCAGGGCGACAAATTCTGGGGGTGCCAAGGTCTAAATTTGGAGTCTCTTGCCTCTCCTGATGCAAACCCTCAGAACTGTGCTCTACGCTCTGTGCATATGCATATTTTTTATTGAGATTTTTTTTGATGCACTTGAGTCAAGTGGGCGCCACAATATTTTCGCCCGGGGTATCAGTGGCCCTTACGCCAGCACTGAGTTAAGTACTAAAAGTCTGTAGCCACTACACCAACTGCTGACCAGCTATTGGCGATATTGAATAGGTCCAAACGTATTAATTGTACAGCATACGCATTTGCACAAAACGTAACCATTTTAAAGAAGACAGTTGTTATTATTTTGTAAGTCGGCCCTTGTTCCTTAGTATACAGCACTTGACGATAACTATTGTACATCGACTTTTGAAAAAACCTACTAGCTGAGTTGCATAGTGCCGTTAGAAGCCACTAAAACTAATCGAGCCTCGAATCATCATTTATAGAAGAACGAAAAAGAAAAAAAAATGTATGAAGAAGAAGTTGTAAATTTTTCATAAGTCGATATTTATGAAAGTGTGATATTCGCTATTATTGTGCTATAATTTAATTGGATGTGAAATAAATCGAAAATTGTACTTATTTCCCTAGTCCTGGAATACCTGGAACGTTACCAAGGCTATAAAAAAGCATTTTAACTACATGAAAAGCTTAGTAGTGAAGGTAGTTTGTCAGTTTTAGTAACTTAGGTTTAAGTATTATTATATTTTTGCAAGATTAAAATATTAGAAAGGTATCTTCATGGTATCTTGAACACTGTTTTATTCTTTGCTTGTGACAACGATGATGATACAAAATCATAATCGACTAAAACGCGACTTATGCATTTAGTACTTACAACAATATATTTAATTTTAAATCATAAATTGCTTAAATAATAGTCGTAAAGTATAAATCTTCATCAATTTCTATTTTAATTTATAAATAACATCAAAATTTGTTTTAAAATCCACAAAATCTGAAGTAAAAATAGAGAAAACAGAAAGATGCACGATTTTGTTGCCATCAACAATAATTTTTGTTGTACTAGAGTTATTGTCTGACTCGTTTTAACACATGTCGAAAGACATATTTATTACTCTTTTACAAGCTAAAAGCTCAAGTGGAGCGATCTATGGGCTTCTTGCAGTTTACCAACACGACAATGGCCGAATTGTCCGTATAGGATATTTTTTATTGGCCCGTACGTCCCAACCTGCCATGTCTTTGGTTTTAAAAATGGCGTATACAAGCTTTTTGTTTGCCGGTGTACGCTGTTGAATACTTTCCAAGACCTCGCGCGTATTCCTATAAGACCTAAACGTCGTGAATATGAAATTAAAGTACATGTGTAGGTATATAATCAACGCTGTGGACCCCGTGAACAAAATTTTGTAGCGTTATGGTGAATTAGAATGGTGCCTGTGGCTTGTCAATCTCGCACGTCGTCAGGTTACCCGTTCGTAACGTAAATATCACACAGCGAGCGTTTTATATTTCAGATATGACAGCGTCGCAAAACAGTAGATAATGGAGAGTTCAGAAGATGATGCGGGCACAGCGACGAACGCTTCCCGCCGTGCATCGGCGCGGGAAAAGGACGTCGGACTGGCCGAGGACGTCAATGCAACTAGTAGTTTCCAGCAGGAACCATCTGAAACGCGGACGGCTTGTGATACTCCCGCGATGTCGGAGGATAATTTCGACGGCGATAGCGTACCGTCGCCGTCGGCGCAGGACGTCAACGCGAGCACCGAGGCGATTTTGGATATGATAGACGAAATTGTTGACGGTCCGGGTGCGCCAAAGCGGGTACCTCTAGAATCAGAATCTGTAGATACGCTTTTTGACGAACTCGAAATCACCAGTGAACACTCGAATATCGTCGTACAAGAATCAAGTAGCACTCTTTCGGACAACATCACCGCACATCCCGCAGAAGCATCACCAGCCGACAGTGCCAAAAGCGATTTACCGGTTCAGTTTGGCATTGACTCTCAGACCGAATCTTTAAGTGATCTATCACCAGGTGTTTTAAATACAGACAGTGTTGACTCTTTACCACAAAGTTCATCTCTGCCAGAGGCAGGTGAGCCTGCAGTGTCTACACAGCCTGAAGACAGTGCTCTGTCAGATGTGGTACCCGAGGCATCAGAAGCACCTGCTAGTTGCCCTCCACCCAATATTCCTTCCAGCAGTGAAGAAAAGACTGTGCTGAGCATTACAGACTCTAGTGGTGATTGTGAAACACAGGAACGAACAGTAAAGTGTGTGTCATCCAGTGATAACAGGGACAATGTGACTGTCGAAAGTGCAGAATCAACATCTAGTGATAGTAGTGTTAGTGAAGGTAAAGCAGTGTTTGTAGAAACGCCAGTTCGGTCACCACTCAAACGGCGTCTGGTACGGCCAGCACCCAGTGAACGACGGCCAGACTCTACAGTGTCCTCGACTGTTGATTCCCAAATTGTTCATTTACCCGCTACTGAACAAACAAGTAGTGAAAATATCACCAAGGATGTGACAAGTTCATCTGATGCTGTGCCCACATTACATGGTAACGTAAAACCAGAAGAGATTAGAAATGTAAGTGATAATAATTTCTGCAAAGCAGAAACGTCTGTGAGTTCTCCTAAAAAAATTAAGCTTATTAGGCAAAAAGTTATTTCTGGTACTAATAATAGAGATAATTCTATTAATCAGTCTGCTATTCAATCAGATAAGGATCAGTGTCAATCAACTTCATCTGATAGCCATTCATTACCCTTGCCTGAGCCTCATTCAGAATCTTCAAATAATATTAATATCTCACAATCTCAAGACACCAATGAACCATTAATTCCTGTTGTTAACTGCATATCTGAGTCGCCTGTTGATAGTCCTGTACAAACAGCAAGCTCCGATGAACATTCCCAACCCAGAATAGACCATTCTCATTCATTAAAACTAGAAGAGATTGAAAAACATGATAGTAATGAACAGATGTCGTCTGGTCAGTCCAGCTCATGTTCACCAAATTCTTCTGAAGCAACTCAACCTATTGTTGATGATAATAATGAAGTTAACGAAACAAGTAGTATATCTGAACCAAACTCGGCTCCACCCCAAGCTGAAATTATACAAAATGATTTGATCCCTGATGAAAGCAATGTTAATTATGATGATCATGGGGATGCTAAAGATGTAGAAAGTGCTCAAAATGAAGTATTGCCTTCCTCACAAAGCATACCTGCATGCATACAGAATGTAGAGAGTTCTGAACCAGAAAGTAGCAATAACTTAGCTCAAAATCTTACAATAACTCAGGATTGTGTACAAATTCAAGATCATACAGATGACAATCATGACACAAATGAGCAAAATGATATGCAAGTAGATGACCGTACACAAGTCCAAGATCAAAAGGAACAGGAGGATAGCATGCAAGTGGAAGAGCACATAGAAAGGCAAGATCCTACACAAGCCGAAGACCAAACAAAACAGCAAGATGATATGCAAGTGGATGAGCAAACAGAAGAACAAGATCTTTCAGAGGTTCAAGACCAAACACCACAGGAAGATAGCATGGAAGTGCAAGATAACTCAAAAGAGGATAATCATACCCAAGAGCATGATCATACAGAAATTAAAGATCACACACAGGTGCAAGATCATACACAAGTGCAAGATCATGCACAACCGGAAGATCATATACAAGTGCCAGAGCATACAGATGTGCAAGATCTCACGCAAGTGCAAGATCATACAAAATTAGAAGATCACATGCAAGTGCAAGATCATAAAAAACTAGATGATCACACAGAAGTGCAAGATCTTACGAAAATACAAGATAACACGCAACTGCAAGATCATACACAAGTGCAAGCTCATACACAAGTCCAAGAACACACTGATGTACAGGATCATGTACAGGTGCAAGATCATACACAAGTACAAGATCCTACACAAAAACAAGATCATACACAATCGGATCCTTCACATGCGCAAGATCGCAAGCAAGTGGAAGATCACACAGAAGTGCAAGATCATAAACAACTTGAAGATCACATTGAAGTGCATGATCATACACAAGTTCAAGATCACACGCAAATGCAAGATCGACCGCAAGAGCAAGATCATACACAAGGGCATGATCAGACACTACAGCGTGAACACACGCCAGAGCCTGTTAGCATACAAAGGCATGATCAGTTGCCCCAGCGCGGACACACGCCAGAGCCTGTTAGCATACAAAGGCATGATCAGTTGCCCCAGCGCGGACACACGCCGGAGCCTGTTAGCATAAAAGAGCATGATCAGACGCCACAGTGTGAACAAACGCCAGAGCCTGTTAGCATACAAGGGCATGATCAGACGCCCCAGCATGAACGCACGCCAGAGCCTGTTAGCATACAAGTGCAAGATAATACCCAAATGGAAGAACCTAAGCCAGTGCAAGAGGATGAAAAGAAAGTTCCACCAATCAAACTTAACTTATCTATGGCTAATCTATCTGAATCTAACAAAGAGACAGAACACAGCAGTATTAGTAGAACCAATGCTATCCATGAAGAATCTGAAGTAACCAAACAAGTCCCCAAATTAACAATCAAGTTAAAACAACCAGATGAAATTAAGTCACCTGTACCTAAAGTAACAATAAAACCTATCAAACCACCTGTTGAACAAGATTCAGATGACAACACTGAAGATAGTCATCAAGTACCTTGTGTTACTAAAATAAATATCAAGCCTATTCCCAAACCAACGGAAAATCTTAATGAAAAAACATTAAGATCACAACATACGATAGAGGGGTCCACTAGACCAAATGCAAGCGTCACAAAGCTAAATATAAAACCAATACCCAAACCTCCAGAAAAAATAAATGATTTTCATAGAAAATCTAGTAGCAGTGAAATTTCAGAATCTGAATATTCTGAAAATGATGAAACCAGCACTTCAGACCAAGCATCGACTTCTGATCAAGGACCTTCTGATGTTGTTCCAAAAGTAACAATAAAACTAGGAAAGCCTGGCACTGAAAGTGAAGGTAAATTTTATACTGAAAAAAATATTCCAAAACTTACTATAAAAGTTCAACAAGATGAAAATGATGAGCAAGAACCTAAATTAAAGAAAATGGTAATTAGTCAGTCAGAAGCATCTTCTGACACACAACTTGACAAAATACCTAAACTGACAATAAAAACTATCTCAAAATCAGAAAGTCAGCCTCTTAGTCCAAAGTTGACTATCAAACCATTAAAACCACCAGATACAACCAATAAAGATGGAGAAATTCCTAAAATGAAGATATCTACTGAATCATTTGCATTAGCAGATGTAAAGGAGAGTCCACATGTGCCTAAAATTACAATTAAACCTGTAACAAGGTCTACAGCAATGTGTGACAGCCCAGAACATATCCCTGTAGTAACAAAATTGAATATTAAACCTATTTTGAAACCTACAGACAGTGGAGAGACCCCTGAAAGCTTTGAAGATAAAGTTCCTGTAGTTTCAAAATTAAATATAAAACCTGTACTAAAGCCTAAAGATAATGATGTAGATTCTAGTGTAGATGATGTACCTAAAATAACTAAATTAAATATTAAACCAATAAAGAATCCTGAGGAAAATTCTTCGGAGGAAAAAGACTGTGATGAATTGAATGCTGACATTGAAAAAAATAGTATACCTGTTGTTACTAAACTTAATATTAAGCCTATAATTAAGCCTCATGATGAAGAAACTCTAAAGGATTCAGAAAACCAATCATCAGAGACTGGTAATTCAAGTGATGATAATGGAGACCACATACCTGTTGTTACAAAACTAAACATAAAACCAATTGTAAAACCTGACAGCTCAGATGAATCTTCTAAAACTGTTTCGTCGAGTGAACCAAGCATTCCTGTTATTACTAAACTAAATATTAAACCATTAATAAAACCCGGAGACAGTATCTCACCATCATCTCCTAAAAAGGAACACAAAATAGATGGCCATAGCCCAATACCAGTTGTTACTAAATTAAATATTAAGCCTGTTGTAAGGCCTGAAGACTCGGATTTAGCAAAAAGTAAGGATGATACTGTAGATAAAACTCCTTCAAAAAATCCTCCTCTTGTGATGAAAATCAACATGAAAACCATGACAGAAAATTTCAATAATGAACATGCATCTTGTAACAACATCATCAATGAACCATTGCCTATGTCTCCTAAAAAAGTAAAGGTAACCAATGCAATAGAATCTAAATCTGAAGCAGCCTCAGAAAAGAATTCTAAAAGAAGTAGTGAACCAGTAAATGATATACTGGCCCCAATAAAGGACCATTCTGGAGAAAAACCCAAACAAAACTGTGTACCTGACTCCAATGAAAAGAATGCAGTTGTTGACACATCATGTGTAAATAAATCAGCATCATCAGAAAAAGAAAAGCATTCATCATCAGGGACAGGCAATGAATGTGATTCTATAATTACAGGATCCTCATTTCCTGAGTCTAGTACAGATAAAATGCCTACTGTCATGAATGCAACTGGCCAAGAACACAAGCATATGAACTTAGGATCCACTGACTCAATAAGTGAGGCAAATATGATGCAAACTATTAGTAGACACCAAGAATCAAGGAGTAGACATTCATCAGTGCAAAATTGTACTTTGTTGAAAAAACTTTTAGAAAATAAATGTAGTTTAGATAAAAACCTTGAAGTGTCTCCAATAGTGAATTATGCTTTGCCTGCTGAAAATAAAACCTTAAACAGTGATCATTTAGTTGAATCAGGAAAGTCTAGCTTAGACAAATTAAGTTCTGGAAATCTAGAGAAAATTGAGAAGAGAAGTGCTACTCCTGATAAAGTAAATGATTTAAAAAAGTCTGTAGATTCAAGTACACATGCAAACCAAGATCATTGTGATAAACCAAATGAGAACCTTACCAAACCCTTAGAAATTACCATATCTGATAAGGTTACAAATCAAAGTTCTGGCCAAGATTCTCCAAGAATAATATTAAAAATTAATAAGACTGATCATGGTCCCTCAGCAAAAATTATTACTGAAGAGGTGAAAAGGCCTGATGTGCAACAAAACCTCTCTGAAAATACTCAAGATATTGTAAATGATAAGCAAAGTCCGAAAAAATATGTAAATAGTAGAAAGAAACAAGCATTGGATACATCATTGAATTTATCTTCAGGCAAGCGCTTAAGGAGTTCAAGGATTGTAGAAAATACAGAAAAGACGCCTATAGCAAGGCGGAATATGGGCAAGAGGCCATCCACGACGGATACTAGCCCTCCTCAAAACAAAGATTCTGACCTTTCCTTGTTACAAAGTAAAAGGTTAAAATTAGGACAACTTTTGGGCAACAAGTCCCTTACAATGAGTCCTGTTACAAAAACTTCTCCGCCCTCACCCACAAAGACTGGTTTAGATTTAAAACAGGGAGGTAAAAATGTCAATCATTCTCTGTTGAATAATGAGAATTGTTCAAAGAATGGTAACTCAAAATTACATAATATTTTGTCCAATTTACATGCAAAACAAAATATGCAATCACTGTCTTATAATAATACAAACTGTTTAGACAAACCACAAACCGTGGCTACTGATAAAGAAGTGAATGCTTCAGTGAGCAGCTTGGATGCAGTTGAGACTGCTTCCGTAGAAAACTCGCATCCGGAAGTACAAGAGATGATTATAAATGAAAATTCAGAATATCGTGAATTTACCACTACTCCTGAAGAGGTTTCTCAAGATCCTTTAGAGGTAGCCAGGCCAGCTGAAGAAAGTCCAGAGATTGTAGACATTCCTAAAACAGTGGAACTGACACCGCAACCTAAAAAACGTGGACGGCCACGGAAGTTGCCAGTATCTGAAGGAGCGAAACCCGTCGCATTGCCGGTTCCAGCCTTAGAAGAGCGGCCGCAACGGTCATTGCGCCTAATGAGGTAAATATAAATTTTCTCTACAGATCTTGTGTTAATCTAATCTAATCCATAATATTATTTAGTGAAAATATATATTACTCACCATCCACAACTTTATGAATATTAACATCAAATATGTTGTTTTCAGGGACAGACCGGCAATCCTGACGAAGCCACGAGGACGGGGCAGAGGGCGAGGGGCACGACGTGTGGAAGCGACTACGCCGCCTACAGAACTCGAGACTATAGTGGTTATCGAGCCTGCTGACGAGCCGGAAGACCGACCACCCCCTGCCGAAATCGACCCGACCAGTTCGAGAATCAAGCTTCCGCGTATGACGGAGGCACTCGACAAAATGCCTTCAGCATGCACAACACCTTTATCAAGTAGACGACGGAATTCGTCAGGGAATTACTCGACTGGCGAATCGCCTGAATTGAAGGTGGCGCTTGAGAACTCGAAAGGCGATGAGACCATGAAGAGTCCTGAAGCTGGTAGTTCAGGGAGGGGTCGAGGTGGGCGGGGGAGCCGTGGCGGTCGGGGGAGGACACCACGTGGTCGAGGACGGGGGCGGGGAGGCGGCCGCGGCGCTACCTACATGAAGGTATGTTGTTACGTTACAAATCTGCAACCCTTTTTCTATTAGAAGCAATAGTCACTGAAAAAGAGCAGTGCTAATTTAAATCATTGCAGTAAACATATTAACATGGTTAAACTCGTGTTTCAGGAAACTATGGGCATCTACGGGCGAGTGTGTGGGCCAGCTACGACGACAGTGCAGCTCTTCGAAGAAGAAACGTGTATGATGGACGATAACGCCACTCCCGCTAAGTGAGTATGACTAAATTATCTGACTAACACTATAATTTTATTAACTTTATCTGCATAACGAATCGAGTTATCATAAGAAATAAGAAAGTGAAGGTTGTAAACGACACTATTTTATGTTTTAGACCCACACATTTATTGGACGAAGATTCTCAAAGTTCCGTGAAGAGTTCGACGAACGAAAGTAGTAAAATGAAGAAATCAAAATTTGCTGATTTGTTCGACAGGTATTTATGGAAAATATTCCATTCGAATAAAGTTGGACTCATATGACATATAAGTTGCTTAACATAATTTTATTTGTGATTTACAGTAATAAGGTGTGGACGGCCGCGGATGTAAAGGAATACACGTGGCCCCCACCAGACAAGGCTGATGTTGAACATAAGGTAAATTAGACAGAGTAATTAAATGAGAACAGAACAGAAACAGTTCTCTAACAACCGCTGTTTTTAGCAAATCGCTGCTACAGCCACAATACATTGCACAGCTGAATATAGACCTCTCCCCAATTACTTCTACATCTGCCAGCTGGGAACGACCTGCGAACTCCACCTTGTGCGTGGACGACAAATACCTATGCCACATATTAATGTCTTGTTTGTTACAATAAAAATTATAACATTTGGAACAAATTTTCATTTACTAGTTATTTATCTAACCCTTGTCTAAAGAGAAAGTAACCAATGCACAATAAAAATGCATTTTATTGTCTTTATTACAGGTAATGATGATTCAGGAGCAAGTAGCGATGTTCTTAGGAGTGAAAAGCTTCAAGCGGCGATACCCGGAACTGAAGAGGCGGACTATTTCTGGTGAGGAGAGGGACTACGTTCTTAGTAAAGGTCTCGTGACTGAAGCATTGTGTGACCTTGGTAAGTTTATAATCTGTATTCATTAAAATTAATTATGGCATTTTGGTCTTCTAAGCATAGAAGACCAAAATGACCAAAATGAAGAAAGCATTCTGAGACTAGATTTTAACGAAATCTTAAATGGGACTAGACACCAATGTTATTCTAGAGACTAGATGCCCATGCGAGACTGCGGCGTCTCGGGTTCATATAACAATCGTATTCTTCGTCTGCAGCTTGTAATAAATCCTTGCTTATATCATATCTACTTGTCTAGTTGTACCTAATCGGGAATTTACTGTTAGTGTTGTATGTCGTGGGTATTTGAATTTTTTAGCTCACTTTCTATCTCTTTGCTCAATAATCTAAAACACAATTAACATAACATCCCTTTTCAACAGGTATCACTGCGGTAGACGCCAGTGAAGTATTAGACATTATGTTATCGGACTATCCTCACAAATATGAAGAGTTTCGGTCGTACCAACGGCAACGGCAATTGGCTGAGGCTGCTGAGGAACCAACCGAGGATATTAAAACCGAAGAAAAGGTGGTTAGGGTTGAAATGAAAGCGGAGAAACCGGCTGAACATAAACCTGAACCACCGAAAGTTGATCCCGAAAAGACAAGACAGGTAAGTTCAGGTCGTAAGGTAGTTAAATCTTTGGTTTTCGCGATTTTCTTATTGTAATGTGGATTATTTTTTGTGTGGGTAGTTCTTTTTATTTATTTTTAACATTTATGTTGCATTTTTTTTTTTCATTTGTGGTTCCAGGTAGACTAGTGTTTATATTTGACAGATATTTAAAATAGTTTTTGTTCTACCGCATATTTTTAATTTTTCGCGATCTATGTACACAATAGTACCCTATCTTCGTGCTGCAGAGATGTACACTGATATTATCCATGTAAACAATTTATATTATGATGTGTTTTTGTTTATTTATAACTTTATTTTACCTACAATATTGTTAGTTAATAATTTCCTATTATTTGTTTGTGTTTTTGTTACGTTATTCCAGTGAACCGTAACATCAGTTGGGTAGTTTCTTTAGTCCAGCATCTTTTTTTTTCTAGCTAATTTTTAGGACGCAAATAAAGTATGTTATTTGACGCAACAAAACTCAACGCTACTTATTAAACGTACTTTGGCAATTCCAAAGAAGTATTGAATATCAGTAATGTTCATGTAGTTAATTTATAAATACGTCGTGGTAGGACATGGCGGCGGCAGCTATAGCGTCAGCGAGCGAGTGGAACGCGCGGACGAACGCGTTGCGTCGCGGCGCGTGCGCCGACCTGCAGTCGCTGACGGTGCAGCGCGCGCGCGTGCCGCCCGCCGCCCCGCCGCGCCCCCACCTGCGCCCGCCCGCAGGGTTCTACCCGCACGCGCTACTGCCGGGGCAGTACCAGCACTCCTACAGGGTCTACACGCCTGATCAACTACGGTACCACAATGTTTACTCATGTTCATCTATCTAATTACATTTTCTTCTAAACCTCCCATATTTAGAATAGAGAAGATGTACACTTGACTTTATGTAACTCCAATAGTTTGGTAATGAAATACGTTTTTATTTGCATTAGTTCCTAACAGGTTGTTTATAGAGATAAAGAAAGTTCAGAAAGTTCAGACCAAATAGATTGAGAATAATAAGTATGTAACTATACCTATATTTCTAACAGTAATGTTTACTAAATGAGTATTTCTCCCGTAGGTACTTCCCATTGAACACAGTACTAGCGGCGCCGCCGGCACCACCGTCAGAAGAATGGAGTTCTGACTCAGAACCTGACTGGGGCTCAAGATTCTCGTCATCCGAGGATTCTGACGGCCCTACACATCATTCTGCTAAGGTAAGTCATACATTTGTAAAAAATAAAGTTTCGCAATCTTTCTATTTAAAATCTGGTGGAGAATGCCATATGGCATTAAGTTCGCCGTATGTACCACTGTTTTATCGTATTGTGTGTACTACCCAAATAATAATAAATTTTATTTTTTTGTTATTGGAATTTAGGTCATTAAGGTAACTTTTATACATTACTTCTAATCTTTGCTACCACAAACAGAGATTTGTCATAACCTATGCTCATCTGAAACGTATCATTGGGCGTGCATCGTTGACGACATCAATATAAATATTTTCATACTAAATAACGTTCGTGTGCACTTAAATAGTATTTATATGAAATGTGGGTCTTGATGTGTGTTTACAGCGGAAGAAATTGACGAAGACAAAGCGCAGCAGCCAGGCGGAGAGCCGTGACGTGAAGGAGTCGCGGGAGCCGCGCGAGGAGACGCGGCCCGAGGACCTGTGCCGCGTCTGCAAGCTGCGCCTCGAGGCCAACCGCCGCTACACGCACGAACGGTTCCTCGTCTGTGCCAACTGCAACGCCAAGCGTACGTAACCCTTGCCAACAATGTGTCTGTGCTACAAGACTTAGTATAGTACTTGGAGGAGCTGTGATTGAAGACCTAGTAGAATACCAGCACAGAACCCTATCTTTATGATCAACAGCCTATTTTTGAACTACTATGAGTTTTATGTACCATTGTGTTTACCACTATACCCAAGCTTTACACACACAACAATTTGTTGTTGTTTATAATGATGCGTTCTATTTTAATGGGTATGATATAATCGAGAAGTATGGCAAAAAGGGGGATGTCTATATCCATGATATGGTGATGATGAATGGGACAGACAGCTCTTGATATTCTTAGTACTTATTGTTGTTTGCGTACTACGCAGTGCACCCGTCGTGCCTGGAGCTGAGCGCGGACACGATCCGCAAGTGCCGCGACTACGCGTGGCAGTGTGCCGAGTGCAAGACTTGCTGCACGTGTCGCCAGCCCGCAGACGACGACAAGATGCTCTTCTGCGACCTCTGCGACCGTGGCTTCCATATCTACTGCGTCGGACTCGACACCGTGCCTAGCGGTATGTATAACCAGTAAACAATCCTCGTTTGCTTTCTTATTTCCTAAAAAACTGTTTTTTTTTTTTTTATGTGGGAGAGCCATTGCTTCGGCACGACTGAAGTGATACCACCTCGAATGAAACCGGCCTTAACAAAAATTGCGTGAAATTTTGTATTTACATATTATATTCGCCCATGTCTGTCGATCTTAGATCATTCACTCCTCTAAAACAGAACGAGTATATTACATAATACTATGAACTTCTTTTTAACTTAACTTTTGACAAGAACAAACAAATAGGAAATAAGAAACAATTTTAACTTTTTCACAAGAACAAACAAATAAGAAACAAACAAGTATTTGTTTTGTATAGCAATTTACGGCGAACAATGAATGAAATACTTATCTGTATTTTTCGGAAGTGCGATAAGAGTTATCTATTCGATTGTATCACGTGTTTTAGTAGCGTAATTTGTGTTTACTAACAACCTCATTTGCCGGTCATGTTATTTTTGTTAGACCACGAAAAATATTGTTTCTGTTTACCAAAACTGGTTTGTGCATTGTATAAACTGTTTTTTAGCTGCCGTAATTTCAATTAAGATTAATTAAGTACTTATAAAGTGTCTTGAAAATGCAGTTTGTAGACTTGTGACTAAGTAATGTTGACTTTACATAATACAACTACCGACGTACTTATGTCCATTCATAATTTCATAATAAGAAAGTTCATAATGAATCATTATTCGCGTTACATATAAATGTACTTTAGGGCGTAACAAAAACGTTATCAGTAACCAGGAAGGATAAATGAAGTATTATGTAGTTCTTAATTACAGAAATTTGACTTCACAATATCATGTCACTCTGATCGTTTTGTTCTTTTATAAACCTGAAAGTATGGATGAATAATCTTGTCGTGTACTTATTACTTAATCTGGTATCGTATATTCCAGGCCGGTGGCACTGCGTAGAGTGTGCGATCTGCAAGTCCTGCGGGGCGCGGTCTCCCGGGGGCGCAGGGGGCGGGGGCGCGGGGGGCGCGGCCGCCAGTACCGAGCCCGCTGAGTGGCACCACCAGACGCGGCGCGGGCTCGGCGGACACAAGGTCTACTCGCACTCGCTCTGCACGCCCTGCGCCAGGTCAGTTCCTCACATACTCACACTCTGCTCTCTACTGACGCTGGTTTTATTCTCACACCGATCGTTGGCAGTGACTGTTATTGCATTAACAGCCTTAAGACCTTTAGTCCCACAATGTACACTGCCAAAAATTGTGTGTACATTGTCAATAAGATAATCTAAAGAAAACTATAATAGGATAATTATTTTCCTGCCCAAAGAATTGGTTCCAATGGTATGTTTGTATAAACACAGAAGGTTGAAAATACATTGTCCTGTCAGTGTTGACGTTCAGTGTGACTATAAAACTAGCCTACTATAACTCCCCATAACACACAGTCGATACAGAAGCACTTGTGACTTGAACCAATATTCTTATTGGTCACACTAAGTCCTAACTCTTAGGTTACGGTCATACTGACAGGTTAGATGGTATTCTATTTGGATGTAGCTGTGAAGATGTGGTGGAAGGTGACTTATTAAAACTCGTATATTTGTTTGTTTGTTATTTTGTCCAGTAAAACTGAATTAACCAATGGGTAACTAATGTTCCCGTAGTATGGTCTTGAGTTAATGTTTCTTTGACTCATATGATATGTATGTTTTGTAAATCAACCTGTAAGTATGGCCAAAGGTTTCTTAGATAGGTGTGTTGATACGAAACAAAAATATTTTTTTTTATATATAAGTAAATTTAAATTAAAATACAATCAGTAATCTACAGCCACAATAAAAAGCCGACAGAAATAGGAACACCTTACAGACTTATAATTAATAATTTATTATTAAATTTAAGTATCCATTTAGTTCCATTTATATTATACCTTTCATTATCATAAATCGTATTTACTCAAATACAGTCTTAATTCATTATAATACCAATTTGCCAATGAGGATTGATAATAGTCCTTGTATTTGGTAGATGGTGATGCCTATTCCTCAGTAGACTGTACATTTATCATCCAAAATACCTGTAGTACAAATTATCATGGAGTAGTGTTGGTTAGTCATTAAACAGAATAGTATCATGTTTTTAAATCGGATTCATTGCTAGTACCGCTGCATAGTACCTTTTACTGAAGAATTAAATGAGGTTTCTGTTTGTAGGTAGGATTGATTGCCTTGTTATCAATGTGTCAAAATTAATAACATATTTCAATTGGCAACTGTAGTTAGGTTGTTAGGTTGATGAAGATAACAGAAATTAACAATAATTAAATATTATTTTTCAAGTAACACCAAGAGGGTGGCCAACAAAACCTGAGTTTCCCAAAGGAAGAATATATATCGAGGGATGCTGATACAAAGTACAAAGTTTAATAACAAAATCATTAAATGATTTCTATGTGTATATGTTTACGTATTAATTGGTCTTGGTAGTTGATGTGTTTTCACGTCATTTCATGCGTGTTTTGTGGAGTAACACGAGCTGGTCATAGTGTCGTCTCTCCGTCCGCCTTCACTCTGTCGACATCCGCTTTGTCTCTGGTACCGTAGCATTGTGGCCCCGCAGAATGTTTACTTTGCCCCAACGCAGCGTTCTTACTCAGCACATCCCAGTACCGTATAAGTTGCATGCCATCCCCATAGACATAAGTTTATTATTTATGCATATTTGAAGAATGTTTGTTGATTGTTATAATCTATTAATCATTTCTTTAACTTTGTATATTTATTGTATTAAAATCTAATCATTTACGAGCAAACAGTCTTCACAGAAAGAACAGCAAAGTGGACCTTATGCGAAGCACCGCCAATTGGTATGAGGGGATCACTTTGTATAGCACTGTCTTTATACAAAGTTGCTTATTGCAAACACAATTCTGACAGTGGGAACCAAATTCTGGGCTTTGTGGATTTGAGAATACTGCCAACTTTACTGTTCCTCCTATTTTTATTGATTATTTTAATACTTTCATTTGTTCCATAATTGATGCAATACACTTAGGTAGCTAATAACTTTTGTCTTTCTGTATTATCGTTGTGTTGATGGTTGTACTGCGTCAATTAGCCTTGTATCATCAATGACAATGGGTGTCGACATCTCACCAGTCATCCTGCAGTCGGCTGCGACTAACTCACATCCATCTGTTAACTAACAAGGGCGTAGTACCATCAGTCTCCCCACTGCGTTCACTAACTCGACTCTATGCTTGTTGCTCGTCTTCGGACTCCGTCGATACTCGATACACATGGGACACGTAATTATATGTTCTTATTGTTTGTAGCTAGTCATTCAAGTTTAATGTTTGTTATATTTTATGTTTTATTTAGTAAATTAGTGTTATTTCAATGTTTACGTCTTTTACTCTCAATGTGTATTTGTATGGCATTCTTCGCAAGCACTTGCAAATTAGTGTTTGAGATCGATTTAAAACTATCGCCAGTTCCGAGCTGTCGCGTTAGTGATTAATGATATTGTTAGTACCGTGTGCCGCAACTGTAACTGTAACGTGTAATGAACGAACGCTAGAAGAGAGTCACTCGAGGACAAGCAACAATCCGTATGAATGAAGCGAGACCGTCCACTCGGCGCGGGGTTTCGGTGTTAATACTAATGGCGTGTTTCTGTGTTCCGGTGCTTGTGCGCGTACGGTCCGTATGTGTGTGTGCGTGCGTAGGGCGTATCGCATCGGTCGCTACTGCCCGCTCTGCGAGCGCTCCTTCATCGGCCCGAAGGGGACCATGCAGCTCGTCATATGTAAGCTCTGCGATAGGCAACTGCATCAAGGTACGTCAGACCCACCGACACGTGTAGACGCATTCGCTTGCCCGCCCGCTACTCCGGTTAGACATGTTGTCGTAGAATGCATGACACCTATGTAAGCCTATTCTCGTTTTCTGACTCCGTGCACGGGTCCAAACCAAGTTCAACCGTAGATGCCCCTACCAGAACCCTTCACTTGTAATGTTGCTTTATAACGAGGTCTGGAAGTAGTGTTACAGTTTAGCTTCGTTTGGGCCAATATGGAGCTCACAAAACGGAAATAACCTTACGTAAACGTAAGTTTATTGGTTGCCCTATATTTTCGTGGGGTTATATTGCCTGGTATAAAGATATCGTACGCATGTCTAACCAAGGGCGGTTTTCTGAAAGTGAGGAAACATATTTTATGTTCATTGTCCGAAAACCGCTTTTAGTCGAGCGCATGTTTATTACTGTTGATGTGTGAATGCGTTGTGCATGACTTAGTACTTACGTAAAACATGTTATACTCACAAGCTTTACTCAATCCTTCATTTTTGTCATGATACATAGTTTCGTTTCCATAGACATTATGTAGCCTTATAGTATGTATATTTATGCTTATGTTTCCATATTATATAGCTATACCCTATATTATCCTATTTGTGCTACCTATTATGATTGCCTACAGAACAACTTGTACAATATATCCTGATATATACGTAACGATACGGTTCGCCGTCCAATACAATAAACTTACGACATATATACCGATAGGGAGCTTTTGTTTTTGTTAGATGTGATTAGATGACAACGTATAGGTGACCGCATGATGTATAATACACAGTAAGCAATGACCTGCCTAAATTAGAACATAGCTGAAAATATATTGGGTCGCAGAACACGAAAGGTTTATCGAATCTTGCCGAATTGTGTGTGCCATGCATTGTCGTGTATTAGGTGTAGGTAACGGCTCGATTGAGCTACCGGCATGGGGATGAAAGGGAGATATATTATGGCGTAGGTATGTATTCAACGTACTAAGTACAATACTGCTACCATGTATCCTGTGCCTCGTTGTGCTGGCCGCCTTTGTATTTATTGTGCTCAGTTGCATTTAAATAAAAGGTTCATGTAGTTTATGAATCTACCATTCATTATAATGAATGTGTATTGTTAGTGTTTTACATTTGTATACATGTAGTCTGACATGATCACATGACACAATTAAACATTGGCGGTCAGACGGTCCCGGAGCCTTCGTACATATTTAGATAACCAACGTGCCCGACTAAAGTAATCTTTTTGATTTTCTTATGAAATTCACTCTTCTTCCAACTGTCTGAGTCTTCATCTTTCTTCTAATCTTCTCTTTCTCTGCATTGGAAGCAGCACTGGAATTTCAGCTAGATTCACCTGAATGTTATACATAGAACGACTACAGTTTGTTTTATTATTCTCAAGAGTTAATTACATCACTATCTAGCTATGATTATGATACGAAAACTATCACTCCAATCCTAAATTGCTAAGTGAAAACGAATATTTCTTCCGCTACCAAGTATTGGTTACTTCATTAAATTCTTATATCGGGCACACGAGGCTACGAAGGCTCCGGCGAAACGATATAGCCAGTGGTGGTTTGTGACGTTGGCGATATTCCCGGCAGATTGCGTTAGACAGACCGTGTCTAACCTGAACGTGCTGGACTACACGTGCGCGGAGTGCCGGCGGACGGGCATCACGTCGCGCGCCGCGGCCGTGCGCCTGGCGCCGCGCACCATCGCCACGCTGTTCATGGCCAAGCGGCGCTTCAACAAGTACGCGCACCGCCAGTACCTGGCCAGCCGCGCGCGCCAGGCCGAGGAGGCGCGCCTGGAGGCGGGCGAGGACTCGGTGGACGCCGCGGAGCCGCTGCGCGTCGAGCTGCGCGACGACATGTCGGACGGGTCGGACGCGCCGCCCGACCTGGCCGACACCAGCGACCCGCTCGACGCCACGCCCGACGCCTGAACTCTCCGTGCGCGAGTGAGCGGTGGACTGTATACAAACTGACCGTGTAATATATATGTAGCTGTTGTTAGTTCATATGTAACTCTTATTCGCTTCGGTACTACGGTTGTAAGGTAAACTGTTACATAAATCTGATTAATATAACGATTAACCGGTAGGCTATGTACGTGTAAGTTGTCGGATAGTGAGGAGATACTAGGTGTATTGTCTCTTTGTGTTATCGCTGCGTTTTATTTTCGATACGCTGAGATGTTTGCGAGTACGAACCCCGGAGGAGCCGGCGCTGAAATATTATGTATATTATTATATCCCTAGTGGGAGTTAGACGGTTTGATTTAACAGATGATAAAGATCATAAAAGTGGTTAGATAGATAGCTGTAGATCGCAGGACTCTTAACATTAAAACTGTACAGTAATTTAATACTAACTTCACTATATGGGTAGCTGGGCAATCATACTATTTTTAATATCATAGATTTGAGTTAAAGTATCCTGCAAGACAAATCATGTATCTTATTGTGTATTCGTCCACAATTGGTTATGTTGAAAGTGATTAGATTACGAGAGATTGTGTAGTTGTGCTGTTATTACTTTACGACGGATGGTTTAGTTGCATTGTGTCGCATCATGTTCGTTTATTTGTGTGAACTCTATATTAGAACTGCAGACGGACATGGTACATTTTGTCATTTACGAATTAGTTCTCAGGAATACAAAATAAAATAAATGCATACAATAGAAATCTGCCTTTTAATGCATTTTTTAATTTTGTTTCGAAATTGTTTTTGTTGTCACTGCTGTTTATGAATCGGTCCACACACTATTGAAGACAGTGCGCATTTTGTTTATTTTTTATATAGTATAATTTTTAGATTATCGTTAATTTCGCTTAATAAGGTATTTATTTTAGTTGTACTTTTATATGGATACAGCTGTATACAATCTTATGTCCCAGATAATATTCGCGGAGGATTGTTACATGAACGTAGGGAATTTATATAATTCAACAGGTTCGGATAGTTATGATTGATTCTGTTTGCCTGTAATGAATTTTATTTATGAATCGTTTGGGTATGATTAAGAATATGTTTCCCCCTAATACGCACTTTATGAAAGTTGTTGATTAATTACACTAGATTATTTTATAAGATTTTTATCGTTTCTGTAGTTTAATTATTGTACGAATCAAATTCAGCAGCTCTTCTTTCAAATAACATTTATTGTTTTCCTTACTTAATTTCAAAGTACAAAACATAGGCTACCTTTATGTACATTTACTAGCACTCGTTCTGGAAGGCAATATGAACCCAATAAATAAATAATTATAGTTTTATAGAAAGATCAAATAAATTATTTTATTCAGAGTATAGTATGTTTATTTTCAATATGAGAAAATTATTTATTTATACCTATGGATACAAAGATAGTATTATAGCAGAATTGGGTGGTATTTATTTCCAGGGCGAATCCGGGAATGATTGGTTGGACACTGGGCAGTAGTCCCTGCAGCCTGGTATTCGTTTTCGGTATACGTAACATTCGATTCAACAACGTGTATGCATTTGCTGTACTTACGATATAATCTCTGCGCGCTATCGTCTTTTTAACCACTGCTGTGTGCAATTATCCCCCATAATGTTGTGTATTATATCTTGTATTAGAATTATATTGTGTAAGTGCAGGTGACGACCTTAGTAACTTCATTGAATACTGACACTAATGTATCAATGTTTTAGTTTATAATTATGCTTTGGTTAATATTAATCATAATTTACTTATTAGTGATGACTTTTAAGATAAAATTGATGTCCTCGAAATCATGATAATATAAACCTTTTATACAATATACACAACTGATCCCGGTGTGGCTCACGCCGTAATTCGCATTGCTTTATTGACACAGGTGAATTTGTAAGACTTACTTGTAAGAGAATAATGATAACTTTATGTCTACTTAATGCAAGTGTAAACGTTCTAGAAATCTCGCACTGTTCGGTCAATTTTTGTAAAAAAAGATAAATAAATTTTAATTTGAACTTTCGTTTTTCTTTTTTATTTTCGAAGCTATGCAAGTTTGTCTTTGGTGAAATAAAACACAAATGCAATAAAAAATAATGTATATATAATTTGACTTATAGTATGGTAAACTCGGTAGCATAATTAACAAAATTTTATAAACACTGAAAATATTCAGCAAATATATTTTATAAACTGGCAATAAAGCATCTGTATCCTTATATTTCGATGAAACCTGGGGACAAGAAGAATGTATCACGTTAATATAACAAGACCTGTAATAGTGAGAAGTTTGATATAAGATAAACATACACATTTATAAAACTACTATTCACGGAAAATTTTGCCTATATTGGAGCGTATATGAGGTTCATCAATACTCAAAAGTATATCGCAGAAAATTTGTAATAAAATTAAATCTTCTCAATCTACTGCTTCAGAAATAATTAATTCAAAATATACGCAAAATAATCCTATCAAAAGTAGTCTTATACAAAACCCTAAGATATAGACGGACATTTAGTTAGTAGTGGTGACGAGGTCACTCGTCGAGTCGCAGGCCGCTGATGGAGAGGAAGGTGAAGGCGTTGTGCAGCGCGAGGACCGGCACGGCGGTGACGGCCGCGCGGTGCCGCGACCGGGACCGGACTGCACGCACCGCGCCCGTCAGCACCGACAGCGCCGGCGCACTCCACACCTAAGGGGATACGGAACTTTAGCTTCTACTAGATCGTGTAAGGGTCGAAATTAATAATGTACGAAAAGCCAAAATCTTTGAATAGGCATGTTTCTACTAGTCAAATTCAATACTTTTTCCGAAATGTGAAAAACGATATTTTCTATAAACTTTGTATAAAATACTCTATAATGACGTCATAAGTTTTTGACGTCAAATAGCAGACTTATAGAAAGGAGATTGTCCAAATCTGGCTATTTTTGAACAGGCTGCTCAACAAAAATGTAATTTACCAATAATTTTATTTATATTTTAGTAAATGTCTGACGCTAATAACTTTGTATCAATTTGTACTTTAAAAAAATCGATTTTTATTGGTATTTGTTATGATAAGACCAAGTATTTGTAGTAAGTGGCTTTAAATTTGACTTTAGTGCTGCCAATGCTGTCAATCTGTTGTGTTTTTCGTCAAAATGACAGATATTATTCGCTTTGTTCTTTTGCATTGTGAGTGTTGAAACTCCAATTTATTGCGTGGGAAAATACAAAGTAGACACATTAGTAGGAAAACATATTTTGTATATATATTATATGAAAATAACACTAAAGGCAGGACAGCCATAAAACATTATTGCTGCAACTGCATGGTGGGTCATAGAACAGTAGGTTGATGTGCACATATAATAACTATTATTTGGTTTTTAAGCTGGGCAAGGTACCAGAAAATTATGAATCCACCTGCCGAGTTCCTTGACCATATTTTAATTACATATGAATCGGATTAATAATGCATTTTAATAGAAAAAAAATGTTTTATTTCATGCATAACCAGTTTCAATAAAATGTAAAAAAATATCTAAATATAAATCTTGATACAAAACTAAGTTTGTATCTTCATTCTTACTGATATGAACTATTAAATCAAACATATATTATTAGCTGAAGTGCTTGTTCAAAAATAGCCAAAGTCCCATACAAATTGGTCAATCCCCTTTAGCTAGAAAAAATCGAAAATTAAGTAATTCATCAAATTTATGAATGAGAGTGTGATTATTTTTGAATATTTTATTGTATTGAAAAGTTGTAATCATTTAGTTTTGACCCAATCATTCATCCCTATTGAGACTTGAATTGGTTTATCTAATTTTTGTTAAAACTGACGAATTCAGAGATTTCGTAAAAAGTTAATGACATTAAAAATAAATCCAAAAGCTTAGAACTTCTTACCTGATAAAATATCCTCATCTTGACAGCGTGTTGAGTTTCCGTGTCCCTGTCTTGTGTGAGCTTGCGGAGCGCGTACTCGAGCACTTCTTCGATTTGTTCCTGCGTCATACTGGACGCTCGCATGCGGTGCGTCGTGCACACCTCCTCGCTCGGGAATGACAGCTGGCAAGTCGATGGCGAAGAACCTACGCGTGACAAGACAATATCATTATTTGCCCTATTACTTTGTACATGAATCAGAATAAAGTCGATAAAAGAGAATATACAGAAGCATCGCCCTAAGGTTGACTGTTAGAGAATGTTAAATTGGCATTAAGTGCACCATAGTATAAATGTACATAAAGTGTAAAATAAATTAATTAAAATTCCGGTAGATTAAACCGAATTGACCACATTGAATTAAAAGTAATCTTTTATAGCTCATTATTATATTATACATGTTAGCTCGCGATATTTCTAAATGTCAAAACCGCGAAGAGTTAAGGAAAATTGTTGGAACCTCGTATCTGAAGCCAAGACACGCAAAGTTCATAATTAGTATTACTATAACTATATCACTACTATTATGTTTGAACAGTAAATACATACCTGTAGCAACATAACAAACAAAAGCGGCGACAGTGTTCTCGTAGTTCCACCTCCTCGTGATAGCAACTTTGTAATCACCCACGTTGCAACCAGTCTCCTCGTCTGTAAGTGTAATGTAAATAATAATTAATATTGGAATTTACCTTTACAAGATATGTGCGATAATCATTTCTATTTTCTTTAGAAATCTTTACTAATAAATGATGGATTGTTCATCATAATTTGTTATACAAATCACAGTGATAGATTTCTTTTGCCCGCTTTACTATGTTTTTTTCTTTATCATTGGGAAATAATTACAACTTTAGGTCTTTTGCTCAATTCCTATAAAATTGTACTTTTAAAAGGAGCCTAGACAAAAGAAAGTGTCGTCGCTATCCACATACTCGCGATGCCTCCGGAGTTGCAGGTATATTTAAACTACTGTATCGCTTACATGGTAAGCGATACAGTAGTTTAAGGCAGCCTGTAAACTTAATTGCTACTGACAATAGTAAAACAAAGGTAAGTAAGTGCGTCCTTACACTCGAACCGGTTGTTGTCAGTGTGTGCCCAGGCGTGCCACTCGACGCGGGCTTGCCGCGGCAACGCCTGCACGACGGCGTACTGCACGATGGCGCCCGCCGTGCGCCGCTCCAGCTGGCGCCGCGCCTCGCCCACCGCGCCGCCCGCCACCACGTAGCATACACTCTGAGGGACGGAGATAGTTTCACTCTTAATTATTGGTTTTATCCCATCTAAGGTTGATCTTCAACGGACTGATAAGGTGGTGAACAGTGAAAATTATTTTTAAGTCTTTGACTGCCAATCTAAAAAAAACTGTTGAAGGCAAATCATCCGCTAACGTCGGTCACCGGTGACCTGAACGCCGTGTGTCGTTCAAAGATAAAATATGATTATAAATGTGTACCATAGGGTTACTCTAAAAATATTTATAGTTATGGTTAGAACTTGTTTGTTTATCTTTTCTAAATTTGGCTTATAAGTAATACTCAAAAAAGGTCTTTTAGAGCTAAATTAAAGTGGTAAATAATCAAATATTTATTTTGTTGAAAAAGAGTAGATAAATATAAGAGTTAAAAGTTACTGTTCATGAAGTAAATAAAGTTCACACAGTGTCACGGACCTGCACGACACTCCGTATATGCGCCCGGGGATGCAGCGCGCGCAGTACCCGCGTGAGATGCCGCAGCGACAGGGCGCTCTGCGCGCGCGCCCCGCCGCCCGCCAGCGTCAGCGTGCCCGGGACCAGGGCGATCTGCCCACACGTACCCATCACTTCACCCACCTGGGACACAAACATATTTATTTTATTGGTATTTGGCATGATTCTGTGGATATTTTTATTGGAACATCACCTTAGTTGTTTAGAAAAGAAACAGGCTTAACAAATTAAGCTGACGTAAATATTTTATCTTTATTATTGACTAATTTCCTAGAAATAAGTAAGTAATGTGTATTACAGTGTTTCTCCAAAAATGTGAACATAGAAAGACTCATGAATGATTGCAACTACCGAAGATCCACGGGCTTGAATTCAGACTTCAAATTGAAGTTCGAAAAAACTTACGTAAAAACATCCCTTCTTTATAAAAGAAACAATATGTGTTTTGTGGTAATATACAGAAAAACTTACTTTAACAGCCTGACTATAAGGTCCAATGTTGGCGGGCGCCCAGTGCGATATTCCCTGCACGTGCATTGTGACGCGCTCCTTCGTGACCGCGCCGTCCACGTCATGTGTGTTGTTGTAGGTCGACTTGTGAGCCACCTGGGAACAGAGAGACATATTCAAATTAAAGACACCTGTTTTTTTTTAATTACATATAGGTAAACAGTAAGAGAACCAAGTTGAGTTACCACCTCAAATAAAAAGGTCAGCTATTTCGTTTTGGAGGTAAGTTTCTTTTTGTAATTTCTCACTAGAGTGATCTAAAATAATATGTTTGCCGAGTTATAATTTAATGCCTCTAGCCCACAAAACGGGTTATTTTTCTTTATAATCTTAACGTTCAATATTGCACCTCCATTTCACTAAAGGTACTAGTCCTGGCACATTTTATTTACATTCCTTTCTAATTCTTATCCTACAACCTTGTTAAGAATTTGAACTTGTACACTAGTGAACCAATTTCATATCAGTTAGTAAACAATATTTCTTTATCATGTACGTACGTACCTGTACGTAATCAATTTTTCATCAATTACACAATGCGGTAGTTTTATCACTGTTCTACATTTCTGTACAATGTATTATGATTACATTGGCGTATTTTTATGGTAAGCATACTCACATGTATCTTAGAATAAAAGGTAAATTGTGTGCAATGACAAAAAATGCGGTAAACTTTACCAGCTTAAAAATGTTTATAAATTAAATTCTTATACTAATATTATAAATGGGAAAGTGTTTATTTGCCTTTCATTCACGTCACAATGGTGTGTTTTGTGGTATATTTTTATGTAGATAGAGTTAGACGTACTTACTAGAGAGTGTCAAAGTCAAACTAAGGCAAAGGAATGCATTTTTGAAGGTCAAAACAAATATTATAACACACTCGGCGTCACAAAAATCGCACCTCTTGGAAAATTGTAAGTTTAAAACATGTCCCGCCAGTAACGAATACATTACACCTTATTAATATTGGTATCAATTGAAAGTACGTTTAACGACCTTTAAATTAACAACAGTTAGAATTCCTAAACACAACAGATCCCATCAGCACGTAACGTTAAAAAAATGTTGTCAAAATATTCAGAATGGGATAACATTCCTCAAGAGACTGTTGTCACATTAATTCGTCCATGAGAGAAAGCATGGAAGCAGTCATCAGGGCTAGGGAGGGTAACACTAGGTTTTAAGTTGTTTTAAGGACTTATTTGCTGATAAAATAAAATGTAACTTTTTAATAATTTGCATTTGCTTGCTTTTTTTATTCCCTGGTAAACAAAAAACCAAATCCATTGATTTATTCTTAAACTTAAATGAATTGCCTTTCCAATGATACCTTACAGTCATATGTCTGCCATTGTTTAATAGGGTTAAAATGACTATGAAGGGAACTTTTAAAGAGGTGCTATTTTTGTGACGCCGAGTGTATTTAAAAAAGATATCTGTCTGTCGGTCGTCCGTCTTCTAGTGAAGCTATTTGCTCGGTTTAAATAATAATTATAGTCCACTTTTTTTTTTCTTATGATCACATATGGGCGAAGCTTCAGGTGAATAGATCTATTACAAGTTAACGCTTCTTTAAACTACATCAAACTACCTATTTTTTTCTAGGCGTTCACAAATGTTTTCTACCCTACAAATCTCCGGATAGGCTATAAATACCACTACGTGTATGAGATAAGGTTGAATTTCACTTACAGCATCAAATATAAGACCCACATCCGCAGGTAGAGGGCATTGCACACACACGCGGGTTGGTGGATTGGGGAAGTTAAACGTTTGTACGTAGACTTCGTTCAAAGCGGCATATTCTTCCATATCTCTCATATAGATGTTCACTGAACATACGTCGTTAAGACGCAGCGACTCCGACTCCAGCAAGCCTGAAATGTAGTAAAGCATAAATTAAATAATACGGAAACTGGAATAATAATACTAATTTTAAGAACAATAAAGACTGTTTTAGTATAACTTTCAAAGAAAGAAAAGAAATGAAATCAAACAAGAAAAATAACGCTCGTGCACAAGTTTACCTACTAATGAGTTTTTTCATAGCGTCCTCGGTGGCGACCCTGGTATCCACGCCCTCGCCAACAATGCCGCCGATGAAGTACCAGCCGTGTTTGTTGCCGTATATACTTCTGTGGTCATGTATAGGTTGGCTCTCGTGCTTTCTATGAGCCTGCTCGTAGGTATACCCGGTCTCCGCTATACTGTCCGGCTCATCATTTTCATAGTCCACCTCAACACCAGTTACCTTATCACCAGAATAAGTGAGCAATGGATTCAGTTCATTCTGTTTCTTCTTTTCCTCCTTTTCTAACTTCTCTATAGACTCTAGCTCCGTCTCGCTCAGTTCAATATCGCTTATATCGCTAAACACAGAATCGCTTAAATCGTTTACAAAATCTAACGGGTTCTTAACAGTTGGAGGTAGTTTTATTGCTTCATCGAAGTTTTCTTTTGGCGCTAAATGTAGTTTTAAGTTTAAGTAGCCGACCGGAGCGACTGGGTCGTCCGTGTGTAACACCAATTCCTTTTCATCTCTGTTGGAAGAAAGAAAATACCAGATTACTTAATTATATAAAAACATGGTTATATTTGAGTATAAATGTGGCAACTCAAGCGTAAGTTTGTTGTAATAACTTTTATAATTATAATGGAGCAATATTATTCACAATCGAACCTAGACTATCATTAAACGATATTTACTTAAACGAGGTACTGGCTATAACCATTAAGTCTCCTATACGCTACGCCAACTGCGCATAATCTTCAGTTAATAACGTATGTTGTTTATAAGAACAAAGTTACAGTAAAGTAAATATGCTCGTTGATAGGCATGTTTACAGCTTCAAAGCAACGACCAGTGTTTTTAAATATTTATTATTGTTCATACTTTAATCTTTATTATAATAGACATAAGATATTAAAAAGAAAGCTTGGACAAAGAAACTAGGAAATGAATATAACTGGATCATCCTAGTACACTATGTGAGATTTTTTTATTTAATTGAAAAGTTATAACGGTGTACAACCAATTAAAGTAACTTACATACATAACTAAAACATAATTAAACAGGAACTAAAAGCATTCATAAGTTCCCCTAGCAGTACTTCAGGCATTCCGACAAAATCTCCTTCCGATCTACTTACATAATTATATTTTTGTATATTTTGTGTCCATTCACATTTCTGAATAAAGATTATTATATTTATAACATCCTGGCTGGTATTCCCCGATAGGCTATACTGTGTTTTTGTTCATTGAAACCGATAATCGACACTGTTGCATAGCACCATGGTCACAATTTAAGCATACTAGTGTTAGTGATCATGTCAGTTTAAAAACTTATATGGGAGGTAAAATAAAATAAGGAAATTGTGGACAGAGACTTGAGTGAAATAAAAATATAAATAATTATTTCGACAAAACGTTCCTTATCATATTGTAATCCGACGTCAATAACCGAGATAACGACTAATAAGCTCTTGGAAACAATCATCTAACGTGTATATGATACTAGTTACTAGGTACAGTTCGATACATTAATTGGTTAACACTTCCCAAGTTGGATATACCTACATATTATTCTGTGTATAAAATCAGTTCACAAATTATGATCACTAAATCATTACGATCGACATAAACATCTATTAGAAATTTATAATGTTTTTTTTTTAAGAGATAGGTGCAAACAAGCAGACGGAACACCTGGTAAAGGTACGTAACCAGCACTGACACAACACAAGAGGATTTGTATTACAAGTGTGTTAGCTGACCTAGTAATTACCTCCTGTAACCTCACGTGTGAACTCAATGTGAATTTAGTACCCTTAGTACGAGTTTGCTGTACTCTTAACGGGATCAAAACGAGAGCGCGTTCGGCGCTCTGATTGGTTGATTCAAACACTGGTTGAGCCAATCAGAGCACCGAACGCGCTCTCGTTTCGTTTTCGTTTAACGTAAAGCGAACTCGTACTGTATAATATTAAGAACACCAAATTCATAACCCTATTTAAGCTTACTAACTTAAGTATTCAATCAAGTATACGCCTAAAAACCACGATATACTCAAATTAAAATAATAATTCATACATAATATTTACTTTATCCATTAACTTTTCTCGTCCAATGTACCATTCTAGTGTCACAAGTGTATTACATGATCGATAAGAGAGTATCACTTATTGATTACAGCCTAAGCTCATCAAATAAGGTCCACAGATAACATTTATTATGATAAATCTGTATTTATGAGGAACATAAACCGAGTTTTATTACTTTTCATAGCAGTTGTTTACAAAAACTTGATTCATGGCAATATATTTTACACGGAATGCTTTTCAGCTTTCTGGATGTTTACGACTTTATTTTATTAGTGGTTTAGTAATTATTATTACGTTGAAATATATTTTACAAGGTAAACTATGAGCATAATTTCACAGACGAATCGAAGCGTGTGTTTTTCAAGATTAACACATTAAATGACGAATATGCGAAAAATAAAATGCACTTAAACAAAATATAGCTAAATCGTGCAATCATAATTAAATCTGACACCAGATCTCAGCTCAAGCATAGTTAGAAAGGGATATACACATATCTGTTGAATGTATTTGTATCTCTTTTTAACTGTAACCACTTGACAAGAGATCTCCACTTTAGTATCTTAAGTGTTATTATAGTCTAAATAAGCCGAAGTTTAAGAATAACTTATGTTTGATTGCTTTTGATTACGAAATCCTTTAGAAAATACATTGTGTCTCGCGTGGATCGACGTTTCGACACATGAAGGGTTAAAAAGCTTAAATGATAAGCATTAACATACTCACATAACTAATTTCTTCTTAAACAAGGGACAGTCTAGAGTGAAGGTCTCGTACTCGCCGCCCTCCCCGCACACGTTGAGCCCGTACTTCTCCTGCATGACTAGAAGGTGGGGTTGAATGTCGCGGAGAGACATGCCCAGGTGCACTCGAGGGTCTAGACCGAGGGCTGCCACCTGTGTAAACATCAATGTCAATAGGTATTATAATTAGCAGTTGAAAGTGTATGTGAAATTATGCGGTTGTAAGTGTACGCAGTACCCATGATACGTGCGTAAAGCGCGTCGCGTTTCGCGGGTGCCTCAAAGAGCCATCAGATCACCACAGATATGGTTCTGTAGGGTTGATGCCCATCCCGGTTACCGGCAGTTACCGGGGCTCCAGCTCGAAGCGCAGGAGTAAGATCAGGGTGATATTTAGTCAGTAATAGTCTGACACTCCCTCTCGAAGAAGTAATAGGAAGATTTGCCCCGCTTCAAAAAAATACCCATGATACAAGAGCTAACCTTAAAATGGGGTCAGATATTTGTTTTAAAGTAAGACTTCGTATATGTCCAATGTATCCCTATGCAAGAAGATGGCTCAACATTCTATCTCCCGTAGCCATTTATTGAGACTGTCCGCTAAAAACGACATGACTTGGTTAATAATAATGCTGCGGTTCCAGTTTTTGTCAATACCAAACATTTAGTATTCAGGTTTAGTCACGAGGCATTTAGAAACCATTACTCTGGCTAACTACTGGGCAGCCAGCCAGTTGCCATAAATCCACCATAAAATCGATTCGTTATGTCGACAGTCCCATGACGTTTGGTATTAGCTAGTAAAGCATTCTAAATGCTAACTAACATTACAAATAGTTAAACATAGATTTATATGAATGCCACTAAACCGATTTTCATAAGTATGCTAATTGTAGTTACTAGTATTAATCGTGACTAATAATAAGTAGTGTTTGTTTGTCTTTATTTTAGTTTGCAACGCAGCAATTTTTTGGTACCTATTATTTTTATGTCTTAAGATATGAGACTTGTTTCAAAAGCTGGTACATAATTATGTAGTATACTTACAATAATATTTACTCGCAAAAATAAGATTCAAGGGAAACAATTTAAAGGCGAGATAATTACCAAAACTTGTGTAGGTGTGTTGTTGTGTGTAAACAGTTTATTTGGCACTAAACGAGACAGTTAATGGACGCCTAACATCAAGTGTCACCAGCAACACAACTGATTGATCAACGTCAAATGTATAAAATAAAATGACCATTGACGAATGACGTACGACTTTGTGTTAAGAAATGTTATTTTCGACAATACAAATAGGGTTTTTGCGTCATCAATTGTCATTAGAGAGGCGCTAGTGTCGCTTATGGTCGACTGAGCAATAGAAATTTTGCTGAGTTCAAGACTTTAATCATTTAACTTGTGTCAAGTAAGCAGATTGGACTAGTAGGCCTTAGTACTATTCAATCAAGTAGGTTTCTATACATCTATAGATGATTACTGAGTCTATCCAATAAAATCACCTAAAAATGAATGCAAGCTCAACAACAAGTCAGACAGTCAATAAAATTCAGCCTTTATTTAAAAGTACCTAGTTGATTGACCGTACGTAGGTACCTACTATTTGTCCAGTTTATCTGCAAGATGCGTCGGTTGCATATCACACTTCCTTGATACTGATATGAGTAAGGGTAATGACACCATACAAGCAGATTATTATGGCTCAATTCACTTGTAAGGCATTTTCTTTGAAGAATACTTGACTAATGATGTATGACGTAAAATGAAGGAGACTACTGAAGTAAGGCAGAAAATGACAAGTTCTCCTCACTTCGCATTCGCAACCAACAACAAACATCTATACGTCACTCAAAGGCAGACGGACAAAGAATAAGTTCGGCATTATATCCGCGACATTTACTTGCGTGTTATATTTGACAGTTTGTTTGCATTGAACAGGTTCTGAAATTACAGGACTGATATGAAAACTCTTTCGCCATTGGACAATGTACTCTTCAGGGTCAGGTAAGGTATCATAGGCTACTTGTTTTTCCTTTTTTTTTTTGTTGCCCTACACTTTGGTGTTCTCCTGTGTCGTGAGCCCGTTTACAAACATACAATTTCACACATATAACTTCCAGACCCATTATCCTGATATTCTCTTAACGTTGTAGTATATTCGAAAGAAATCTACTAAATTCTCTGCAACCAAAGCCTTTACCAAAAATCTATATGTTTCAAAACAAACAAATACTACGTAGATACTCGTGTGCCCACTTCTCGTGATAAATTAGAGACATGATAATAATAAAAATACAGTTTAGTACCATTAACGCGTCGGTGCTATGTGCCTACCTAATAACGACTTCACAGCCAATTGATCAATCGATTATATTTACATTATTCATTCAGTACAGATGTTAGTAGGTAGATAGGAATATAGGATAGCTTGATGGCAATCAGATGATATGTAATTGTTTTTTAATTGTCACTCAGCCTGACTATATGTATAAGTAGGTCTTTTGATAAATAAATATATTGTATTATTAAGTTTATTCCTCTATTTCATTATAGAATAGTTTATCTTGCGCCATCTATCTGTAGATGATGGAAAGTGGACAGTATCGCTTTTGGACACCCTTAACACTAGAGGAGTTACAAATGCTTTGGGATTTTTAGAAGGGTGATATTTATTTCGTTTAATCCTGTTTTAATGATGCTACAAAACATATTTTAACGACGTTACAAAACATTGAACATTACTTCTTCTCTCTTCCATCTTTGAAAGGAGATTTTCTTCTTTGATCAGGAAAATCTCTTTGATTATTTAATACTGACCTTTATGATGATAGCTTCGACGCCGCTCGCTATCATCTCCTGAAGCAGCTCCTTTTGGTTCCGCCTCCATAAGTACGCAAGCGACACTAGACCTAACCGGTGACATCTAGAAACAAAGAACCATTTATACATTCATATATTTTACATAAGAAAGAAAATACATTTCAACTCAACACATAGAAGTGCCTACAACAATGAGTTATAAAACACGAGTGGTTTACACAGCAAAATTTCGTCTAGTGTAGCTAGTGCTTATTACACTATGCCTAAGCAATTAAAATCAAAAAACACCTACAAAATAAAACATCCAAAATCGGACTTTATTTCAAATTGCATTAGGTTAAAAATAAAAACTTCCACAGTCTCCATTTATTTTCGAAGCCTTTTAAAAAATCCTATTTCTAAGTATGTTCTCCCTTTTAATAAGTACTTATTCTAGCAATTTTAGCGTTATTTACTACACTAATGACTCAAAAACTATAATATTATTTAACCACAATCGTGCAACTGTTAAATATTCAAGAGAAACTACAAACTAGCTTCTAGAACGGGTGTAATTAAGTGATCTTACTATAAATTGTCGGAGAAATAGTATTAAAACAATTATACGCACGCGAACTTGAACTAAAAGTTCATTAGAATAAAGTGCTAATTCCAGCAAAAACTATGGAAAGCTAGGTCGGATGACACGTAAATAATATTGCATGAAACAATTTTAATGGATATTTACAGGTATAATCACTATGTTGGTCGGTTAGCCTAATGAAATTAAAAACGCAAAATAAAATAATCTTACGCAGAAATTGATCCGACAATCCGAATAACGACGAAAAAGATAAAACAAGAAAAAGAAATAAATGTAATTATTCATGGTGTGACTTCCTTATTTTTAAAGAATATTTAAAACATATAGTATAAGTAGGTAATTAATATTGTGGTGGACACAAACCTCAAAACTTTACGGAAATGTCGTCATTAGATACATAATAACATATATCTATACATATAATAAAACTGTAGAGGTGTAATCGATATTATGAATGCAAATCTATAAACATTAGCAATTGAATAGTACCAACTTTACTCAGTTCCAAAGTCCATAACATCACACAAAGAAATAAATATGTTTATGTTCTACTGTACAATGAATACTTAACTCTAAATACATCATGTATAGAGCATATTTTTCTATATTCATATGTAAAGTATTTAAGGAAGGAAACATGATTCCTGCCTCTTGGAAAGTCATATTTTTATTAGAAAAACTGGTTTCCTCATATCATTCATTACTATGCATTAGTCAGGTAAAACTGACTCGCTAATTGATAATAATATTTAACATAACAAAGCCTTTTATTTCCTGGAGTGGTAGGCAGAAGTGTCTCACTCCCAAGTAATATAGATGTGCATTCAAGTAAATAATATGCCTATATAGTTATAAAATTAAATATATTTTGTAGTACTTACACATTTTCCACCCTAATTCTTTGGTAATCTGACAATATGGCACCAACGGCAACCGCCTCTATATCTAAATCATTCTGAAACAATCGTTATCTATCGTTAAAATGTAACAGAGAACTTATCACTGCAGATTTTATTTACATTCAGATTATACTGTCAACTTAACATACTCAGATACAGTATATTTAAATATTTTTAGCACATATTTACAATGTCAATGAAACTCGTTTCAAAGTCAAGTTGTATGTGAACAATTTATAATGAATCACTTCTGTGAATTTTACATGATCTACTTTTTTATAATGTTGTTTTTTATGTTAGTTATCAGCATTTTTTACCTACTTCCCTATAAGGAAGAGGTTCTCAATTCGACCAGTATGTATTTTGTTTTTTCTATGTATGTATACCAATTATGTCAAGGTTGCGTGATTATTTTTTTGTTTGAAGCAGATTAGCTGAAATTTGGTCACATAAAAAATATTTTAGGCTGTTTCAGTATTTATATTATAATTTTATCAATAATAGGTAATTTTCATATACATGTTTTTATATTGAAAATTATCTTATTCTCCGAAAAAATGCATAATGACAAAAAAAAATAATTAAATGTTCATATTATTTGCTGATTCAGTTGATGATGAATAATAGCATATCAGTGTAAACAATTTTGCCTTTACTAGCACAATATCAGGCAAATTGATTGCCACATACAGACTTTAAACTGGGAAAATAATATATTGATAAGTGTGTAAACTTCATATTATAAACTATAAGTAACTATACTTATTATGAAAGTCATATTATCTCTTTATTACTCAACCTACAGATAAATACAGCTTCAATATGAACCAGTGATAGAGATATCAAGAATTTATCCTACATTAATTCTACAAATAATTGTCATCAACAGCCTATAAGTCTTCTCACATGGAGAAGGTTTGAGTATTAATCACCATGCTTGCTCATTGCAGGTTGGTGATTTCAGACTTATAATTAGAAATTATAAGCCTAGGTTTCCTCACAATATTTTTCTTCACTGTTTTACAACAGTGAAAAGTCACAACAAATGTAATAAATCAGAGTGAATAATTTTCCAGGAAAGAATGTTACATCTGTACATGTGCTTCTGTACAGGAAATGCTGTATAAGTCTAACTTCTATACTCAGAGACATTTAACGGTTACTTAAACTATTCCTTAGTAATAATTTTGTTCTGAAAACAATTGCTAAGAACTGAGTAAAATAACCATGAATCTAAGTGTGGCAGTATGTAGAGATCATATACAAACAGATAATGATTCCTACACATTTTCTTTGTTTAATCCATCTTTATACATTCTCTCAAAACACAAAGAAAAATATATTTCTATCATTATCTTGTATTATCTGACTATACCAACCCACAATAATTATACAGGTCAAACTAAAGACCTTGTCTAAGTTAGTTCTAACATGACATTCTGTTACAAAGTGAACAAAAGCTTCTAATTTGAATACATTATTCACAATTGGTCATTACAATCATTGAATAGACTTTGTCTATCTGTCTGTCCACTTTAAGTGGTAATTTAAAACCTGTTGCATGACTGTTGTGTGTGTGAACATATTTTTATACATATACACACAGATATTTATGGTTTATGCCTAGTTTAAACATTTAAAAAAGGAATGTTTATGCTCTTTCTTTTTTCAGATATTTTTTTAATGGCTCACCTTAACTTTAGAAAGGAGTCTGTACAAGTCCTCAACCTCATCATTTTCTGTGGGTTGATAGTTCTTGCCTTGGTTGACAGCATTGCCAGTTATTGCTTCCCTGTATAGTGGTAGGCCCATAGCTTCAGCATACAGATCTATACCTTGGTGTCCCACTGTTTGGTACATATAGCTGTCCAGCTCATCTGAAATATTATTCCTACATTATTAAACTCATCAGACATGAAAGATCAATTGGATTTTTTAAATCATATCATGCAGTATCCAATTGGTTTTCAGAATTAAAATGAAAGTATAATTTATTTCTTAGCCCTGCACAGGTAAACTGATAACAATAACAATTGATGCCAATTCACAGGTAGGCTTAAAATAACTTCAGATGTTTTTATTTTAAGACATATGTTACAAAACCTTAGTGACACCCTGTAGACAATTTCTATTTCTGTTTCCCGACATTTTAGCGGGATAAGATAAATAACAAAATAAAAAATACATGGTAAATATACGCGTCTAAATTCGTTAACGGGACAAAATTAACCTTTTTGTGTAGGTTGGAGGTTGGCCAGCGCTACGATCGTGTGCCCGGCGCCGACACACTGCATCATGTTGTAGCAGCTGTCCTTACCCCCGCTGATCAACGCCACCGTCCTCATCTTCCCCACAATATTATAACCACTCACGATAACACTACAATACACATTACATAACGTTCACAATAATTGTGCGCCCTTTTTTGGCAAAATAAAGAATAAAACGCGGTCCTGATCACGACAGTGGCATTACTCTCAACACCTCGGTAATGTACTTCTTACTATCTGTGACGCGACTTTACCACCTGTTCGTGAAGGAATTACAACGAAACATAATCGTTATCTATTTTGATAACATTCTTGAAACGCAAAGCAAAATTAAAGTGTTCATGAAACCTCGGCAACAGTATCTGTCATTTTGCGTTTCGTTCTGAAATAAATTCATAAACATCATCTTTCACGTAGCATTACGTTTTGTTCGTTTTTATGCATTGATTTTCCCAACTCCTAATGATGGTCATATAGCATTATTTTCTTGCTTTAGTGGTTTTTGTTATAATTAAATACATTAAAATAAATATGTCTTAATTTTTAAATACTTACTCTAAGATGAAACCTTTCTAAGAACATCTATTTTCTATGAAAATCTGACCGAAAAAATACATAAGTAATTATTGTATGTTGTACATGAAAGTTCCTAATTCTTATACCATTTATGGAATTGAAATCGTTGATGAAAAATCAGTCGTGTCGTAACGCTGGGAATTCCCTTATTTTACCAGACTTATGTAAGGTATGGTGTTTATAAGCTGTTTAAACCCGTAGAACCTACCTACACCCTGAGATGTGATTTGATGTGAGTGTTTTAACCGACTTCAAAAAAGGCGGAGGTTTTATGTTGATGAGTATGATATTCAATAGGTATTCACAGGTATATAGTTGTCTTTTGTTACCAAATCGAATACATACCATGAAATTCAAAAGAAAATCGGTTTATTAATGGAACATTGATTTATTAATGGTTAATCTGCATGGTTAATTTCGTTTATATGCATTTATCTAAATAATTTGTTTAAACTCAACGAAGTTAAGATTCAACGTAAACCATCATTTGCCAAAGAATACTAGCTGCTTCCTTCTTCTTCTTTTGTAGATGGGCGATTTTCGAATAAATTCTCGTATAAAATCGCAAAAAAATTATTGAACAGCTTAAAAAGATTTGTTTGGGCCAGAGGTATGTACAACAAAATATGTTTCTTTAGTAAATAAAATTTCAAATAGTTAAAGTTCCAATTTTAGCTTCCTACATAGAAAATGGTGGATTATCCCATATCCATACAAACTTCCATCCCACATTGGAAGTGGGAAATTACGTCAGTTCGTCGCTACGGACAAATAAACAGACACACTTTCGGAATATTATAATCAGGATAGCATAATAGGGAAAATCATCCAATGACTTCTCCCTATATACGTATATGCTTCTCCCGCGTTGAGTGAAGCTGGACGTTGGAGGAATTATTAACTAAAAATAAAAACCACCGGTAACTATCCCGTTCCTACTCCTGCTTCTACCCGTAGCCCCGGTAATCCATAAGGTCGTCCGCACCGAGACCCGCAGCTGCGATCGGGTAACCCGCTAGCTCGTATGCTCTCTCTCTATCTCGATAATAAAATGGATTATCGGAAAGTCGAATAGAAAAAGAACTTCTAAATTCCAACCAATAGTTACGGAGTAAGCATTGACTGGCTTAACAAACGAACAATCTTTTCAGCTTCATTAGTATAGTTTTGTTTTCGGTTAATCGGCTCTCAAATCCTTTCCAGAGGAACTATAATGTATGACAAACATCGATTGCATTGAGCAACCGCGCCGTTTATTGATAAAATTAATTCTAGGCTTTAATGTCTCACTTTTAGGACTTCTATTACCAATTAATCATGATAATATTTGTTGTCAGCTATGTCATAGCTCATGATGTAGCAGTATCTGTCTAAATAGTGTAAGTTTATACATTGGTGAAAGGAATTTTGGTTTGGTCTTCCATTTCTTATCATCACATACAACCAAGATGAGATGATGCTTAATAACGCCATCTCTCTTTATAAAACTAAACAAATGTTTGAACTTAGTTGTAGGCGTTTTTCAATATGGGTTGAAATTCCACTGTGAAAAGTTGTTCAATTTGCAGTAATAGTATTTAGTAATGTAAAAATTAAATAAGTTCAATTTAATGAATGAGGATAATTGGTCATAAAACTAATTAATTTATGTGCGGTGTTTCGTGTGATTTCTAAAAGTCTGTACATAAATGTTACTCGTGTTAAAAATATTAAAATAGAAGTTTCAAGTAAAATACTAAGTCCTTCTGCCTTTATTTTAATAAATTTTGCAATAAATTTAAATAAATACATAAATTTTACGCCTTTCAAAAATTTAGGACGGAATATTTAATTTTCAAATTATTAAAATAAAGTGAATGTTTAGTGAAGTACAGACGCCATTAAATGAACTATTACAATCTGGGGCTGGTTTGTCAGATTATTGATGCGGTGGTTTGAATCACGTTTGAATTTAAGTGCGGAGCTCTATATTTCTTTTAAAATCTTTTATTCAACCACAGTACTTCATAGATGAGTTTTCGTATTGTGTGTTAATTAAGTGAAATCTGTGTTATCAAGTGTGTAATCATGGTTTTGGCCGAAAGAAGTAATGATGTTCGAAACGGGAAGCGGTCAAGGGGGCCAAGCCCCAATGGCCATGGAAGTCCAGATTCCAGTTCTGAAGATGAGAATGGTACGAAATACTCAGAATTTTTTATTGCTTTATGTCGTCATGAAATAATTTTAATGGGATATGGGGGAGCTTTTTGCATGTTGATTGGCACTTCTACTTACGAAAATATCACACGTACCTATAACAAGTACATACTTAATTGATTGATTGTAATAACAGGTCGAATAATATTCCATATTGTGTTTGTGTTAACATATTGTTGTGGAGGAGACATAATTATCATGATCATCTGACACTCGTGCTTTCTTTTTATGCTTACCATCATCATCGCCTTGCTGCTGCGTTCATCTCATCCACAATAATAATAAACACGCGACCAAGCAGTAATACCGTTTGCAGCTGAGAAAATAAGAGTGGGCAGAGATTACCAGGCAGTGTGCCCTGAACTGGAACCAGTAGAGCAACGCAGACCAGAACTTATTTCTGACAGAGCTTTATTAGTTTGGTCACCTACCTGTGACATATCTGACATCAAATGTAAGTGGAAATATAGTTATAGGTTTATTTGATTTCCTCATCATCATTTTTTCTAATAATTATATTTTTTTAGTGGATGAATATATTACTACAGCAAAAGAAAAATATGGTTATAATGGAGAACAAGCATTGGGGATGTTATTCTGGCACAAACATGACCTCAACAGGGCTTCAATGGACCTTGCCAACTTCACTCCTTTTCCTGATGAGTGGACCGTGGAAGACAAGGTTCTCTTTGAACAAGCTTTCCAGTTTCATGGCAAAAGCTTTCACAGAATTAGGCAAATGGTAGGTTTTCTATGGTATAAACATTAACAGATTAAATGTTTAACATTTTTCAATGATTTTAATGATTTTTTTTACTTTAGTTGCCAGACAAATCAATTGCATCATTAGTAAAGTACTATTATTCATGGAAGAAAACAAGGGCTCGTACTTCATTGATGGATGTCGTCAGTGAAGGTCGCAATGCTACCAGCTCCGGAACTGGCAAGCGTGAATCGGGTGCAGGATCAGAACCAGGCGGCTCTGACAAGGATTCAGACAATGATGAGAAGGTATGTGTTGCTTGCATTTTATGTTTCATTGCTTGTAACATTTATCAAGTATAATTTGCTCCTTTTTAATGTGTGCAATGTCATTGTATTACCAATGTACCTAATTACAGTAATGTCAACTGTCTCACATTCCCCCAGTATTACAAGACAGTATATCTGGATTGTCCAAATTGTAACTATGTACTCTACAAATGCATTTATGTGTCACCTGTTTAGTAAATAAAATAGCAGAGCGGCAGAAACTTTCTTACGACACATTGTACGGTTTTTCTTTGTCACTGTGACAAACTATTTTCAATATTTTGAAAATTGTGTTCACAGAGTAGATAATTGTTTTAGTGAATTATTTGCTCTGCATGTAGACCATTTCATATTGTATAATAGATAGAACCTAAAATATGATTCACCATAATTATAAATAAAAGTAAATCATACCAATTAGCCGGGTGCTTGGCGGTCGCATATTATTGTTAGTTATGGACTTGTGTTAAATGTAACAGAAGTGGACTTTCCACCGTGGTATTGTCCGAGGAGGGAAGTCCCTCGCGGCAGGCGGGGCTCCACAACGCGCCGCCGGCCAGCAGGGCGCCCAGGTGGGTGCTTTGCTTCCCCACATTGCGTATTAACTTGCTGTCACCATGGAAACTTGATGTTCAATGTCTTCTTCCATCATGTCACTTGTCTATTCAATTGGTGTTATCTCATCCATTATATTGATGTTTGGTAACTTCTACTTGAGAAATGCTCCTACTTCAGAATCCCAATTCATGAGATGTCTTTCTTAGTCATGCCATGTCATAGTCTGCACTTCATAGCATTAATTTGTCATCATGCAAGTTTTGATTGTGGCAACGTGAGCTTGTTTACTAGTCTAGTATCCACATGATAATATGTCTATATATTATTTGAACAATGTTTCAGTCAGTAAGCTATAAATGTTTGCTTCAAATAACTATTCACTTGTAATTTTATCAAATATTGTACTCCACCATATTGTAATTATTACCATAATTTAAAAATATTATGTCCAAATGCTTTATGTATTCTGATAATGCTTGTTAATTTTAATTTTGACCGCTCTGCATTTTTATTTACAAACTATGATCACTACTACTCTCGTACATACATATACAACATTAATATATACATCTTATTTTATAAATACTCATGATACATGAAGTTATTACATTTATATATATTTTATATAATAAACACAGATTCTGTATCAAAATTCTTATGTCTATAGCACATATCAAACTGTATGTAAGTACTTGTATGCAAATGGATAAAGTTTATTTTTTCTTGCAATATTATATTTTTGGTACGGAATACGATAATATGCATTACTGAAAAAGGAGAATGTATGTTCTTTAATACGCATCAATTGTAATTGTTGTGTTGTGGTTGTTGATGGACCTTCAAGACAAGAATCCATTGTAATAGTGCTGTAACTGTGTACTCATTGTGTTCCCGCATTAATCAAACTTGTGTCATGTAGCCTGCCTCCTCCCTTCCTCCCAATCTCCCATGATTTTCCCGCATGCTTCCTTTAATAGCCCCGAACAAAGAAGGAACAACTCGTTTAATAAATCTAATGTGTGCAGAATATCATTTAATATTCTAATGGGTTTTAAAAGAAGTGTGTGAGAAGTCATTGTAAACGTCTTTGTCCGTCCCTACACGATCGTTGTAATATTTCGTGTAGCTGGTGGAAGTCGTAATGTGACAGGAAATGTAAAATGTTAATTGGGGTTTAGGGCGAGGGCGGCGGCGAGAGTGCGGGCAAGTGGTGCACTGTGTGCGGCATTCTGTGCAACCAGATCACGGCGCACAATTCGCAGAAGTTGTGTCAGGCATGCCTCGTGCACGCCAGGTCGGTAACGAAACTACTCTACTACAGTTTTATTAGATTATCCACTCGTTGCAATCACTTGCATGTTACATAAAGCAGCTCAATAACATTTCGAGTGTGGTTTAATTAAATGTATTTAGGGATGGTTGTTTGAATATTGGCGGTGATGTAACAGACGCACGGGGACGATGCGACCGCTGTGCGGACCGTCCGGCAGACGCGGTCCGGGGTCCAAACAGCAGCGGTACAAGCACCGGCTGCCGCGCGGTATTTACATCAATCACGATGATCTCGTCGCCATGGCCACCGGCCCTCAGCCTGGCGATCCCCCGCAGCCTGGACTTATCAATCATGGCGAAGCCATGCTCAAAGCTATGGACAGAGAAGTTATATCTCTAAAGAGACAAGTAAGAAGCAACTCGCTACGATGTCGCTATGTAGTGTCGTTGCAACACATTCTCACCCTTACCTCGACACTGTACTTCTAAACATGTTGACATCGGTCACTTTCCTGATACAACATGGATGTGACTAAACATTTGTGTGATGTAATGTGAGAATGTGATAAATTAACTAATTTTATTACTTACTAGACATTACATTTGTAGTAGTTCATGCTAATTATACTACAATACTGTATTAGGTGGTATTGTGGGAAAAAGTATTCTGCACACATAGATTAGATGAACAACGTTTTGTTAAAGTTTTATTGAGTTGTAACATTAAAAATCCCCAGAAAATGTCGTGCTTCATTTTTTGCTGTGCGTCCAAATCCCAAGTCCTACTACGTAGTTTCTTGGATAATCCAGATATGCACTTTGTATCCTATGTTCAGAACTTTTTAGTTATGTATTTGTGATTGTTTCAAAGATGTAGATGTTTATAATGATCTAAATACAGAGACTTCAATTTTGTAATAGGTGCAACAAAACAAACAGCAACTGAGTGCGATGAAGCGTAAAGTGGGCGACACTGGTGTAGAAGAGTTGAGGCCCGGTGAGCCACCAGCGAAGATCAACTCTCGCTGGACTAATGATGAACTACTCATGGCAGTGAGGGCCGTCAGAAAGTACGGTAAGGGATTACCAATAAGTTTTATTTTTCCTTGACGTTTTGGCTTCTTTATCACAATATATTTTTCCTTATCTAACGAATGCGTCAATCGTTTTCCCCGCTCGTGGGTCATTTACCAGACGGGGATTTACCATAACGTAGATGACTTGTTCATGAAGTCACTTTATTTATATGATTCTGTTTTCTTTATGCAGGAAGAGATTTCCAAGCTATCGCCGAAACACTAGGCACGAAGACTGAGGCGCACGTCCGTTCTTTCTTCATCTCGTATCGCCGTCGGTACAACCTGGACGCTATGGTGCGCGAACATGAAGCAGAACGTGGTAACGCTCATCATATACAAGCCGGTTTGTACGCTTTAATGTTCATTTCTTATGAACAAGTAGCTTCAGTACAAATAAACTACAATAACATCGAGATCGTCGAGACAATGTCATAACACAAGTTAAATAAATTGCAGGTACCACAAGCACAGAATCTGCTGAAACAGGCGACAACACTAACAATGGCACAGATTCGTCTCAGTCTACGAACAAGGATGAAAAAGTAAGTATTACTTTATTTAAATTAAAATTTAGAAATCTTTTAAGTAAAATGCTGGTTTCATGACACGTATTGTCTTGTTTTAAGATGGAGGTAGACAGTGAAGGCGTCGCTATCGGAGCGTCCGCGGAGGCCGGCGGGCCGCCCACGACCCCGCCGAAGCACAAGCCCGCCAAGTGATGCGGCGGCGCGCCCGCGCGACACACTCGCGCCTCGCGGCCTCCGCACGCCGCGACCTAGTGTCCACCGCGCCCCAAACATTTGGGTATCGCACCCCATTCCATGAAATCATAACGTGGCGGGATACACCGATTACTATTATATAAGACAAAAGTAGGTTTCGTTTATTATATATATCGAGTAGGAAAACGAGTACGTCTCTTTCACACGCTGTATATTAAAGTGCTGTTTTCAGTATTCAATCGAAAAACACAGACAGACGTAATTGCACAACTCGTAACTATGTAACCTATTTTAATGGTGCCGATTATTATTATCAACTAGACGTACTAATCATAATGTCTGGTTGATTATAAACTTTGAAATTCTGATGGCATAGATCAGAGATAATGTTTGTATACGCTTTAGGGAAGCATCGGACTTGTGTATATAAATTATAACGTATGCTAATAGGTTAGTTTCCAGATTAGGGAGCTTGTGTAAAGAATGTAATCGTAAGTGTGTTCCTGTCTCTGGTTTCTCTATGAGGTACACAGAAGAGCTGTGCTCTTTCAATGAGCTGTTGTGCTTTGTCCAATATTTCTTCAGAGTTCTCAAGTGTGATAGATTATAGATTTATATTATGGGATAACACATTAATCACTTGCCTTATGTAATAAGTTCGTCTCATGTACTCGCATGTTTACTAAAATATGGCTTAAGTATCACAGGAGATATAATTATTCGAATCTTAACTAACTAGGCCCTTCTGTGGTTTTTATTCTTAGGCTAAGAAGTCACAGTGCTGCTACCCCTTTTGCCGCGGTTATAAAACTGTAACTCGCGTAAAATGTGATATTGAGTATGTGATGTTAGATTCATGAGTAACCAACTTATATTTTTTCCCCTCATTACTTCTTATATTTTTCCCCTCATTACTTCTTGAAATAAGTAAGGACAACAAACTAGTAATCTCTGTTAAAATAAACCACAAAATTGCGGTTTCGTGAGTTTTCAAATAATCAGATCTCCACGCGCAGCCGGCGCGCATATAGATCGCTCTGTGACTTCTTAGCCTAGTAGTTTTCTATATAAATGATTCTAAGAGATAATAGTAGCTAGATATTTTTATGTAAGACTTATTATTTTAACGATAAGGATACTATCAATTTGGAATGTTAAGTTCAGCCGTAGTTTTAGGTAACAAGCGACGGATGTTTTAGTGGTTACGCAAATTTCTATTATGGATACTCATATTATAGGTAAAATGGCATTTATAGTCGCGAAAATATAAAACTCCAATAAAGCCATTGACAAACCGCTTGGTTCAATAAAAGCAATATATCGAATAATACAATATTTCTTATGCACATGTAGAATAGCTATTTTATTATACATTTTAATTATATAACTTTTCCATACATTTAAATAGAGCGATATAGAGAATTGACGATATTTTTGTACTAGTAAAATGACCTCCCGATGATTAGGAAATTTTGGTGTGATTAGTTGATGTTTTTTAATGAATGGTATTAACTTTAATTTTGTACTTTTATTTAGTGTTATGGAGTAACGCGTTTATAGCATAATTTACGGTATAATTTTAAATAATAATATATGTACATCACAAATGGGATGAGCTATTCGCACCGGTCGCTACGAAGCCGAAGATGAATCGTTACCGATATATCATTGTTCTTATTCATTGTGACTACTTGGCTGTACATAATTATGTAGTATTATTTACGAATAAACTTCAGACGGTGCACTCGGTACTGAAATTATGTTATACTAAACTGAGGTGAAGTTTTTCCAGAATTCATTTTGTTAAATTCAACGTCCGCCTACAATTGACGTAAGCAATATTTTTTAATTCAATTATTTAATATAATAATATCGATGATGGAAAATATTAACTGATTACAGATAAGTCTGTAACGATTTTATTATTTGGGATATGGGTTTATAATAATTTCTGTAAATATTATTATGTTCCTCAATGTTAATGTAATTTGTACCTAATTTGCGGTCAGACAAAACTGGTTTACTAGATTTAGTTTGAAATCCTTAGCATATTTATGAACGGCGTAAAACCTTAATCACTCCAAAGAGATATCCACAAAATGAAGTCATCTTATTTATTGACGCTAATTAGGGCTAGTAAGAAGATTGTTACTGAATTAAATTATTTTTATTAGGATTATTGTTTTCTGTATATTAAGAACTTAAATCAATTGACAAAGTTTTTTTTTATTATTAATAAGTAATGCTCAAACTTATTTGTTTTGTCCCATCACTTGACCGTGGTCTCCACAAATTATTTAGTAGCTAAAACCGAAGTTAAGGGAGTTTTGATTTTAAGAATAATAAATAATAATAATAAGTATGTATTGATTTGAGCCTTTTATTTTTATCAGTTTACATTCCTACCCCAGAGGGGTCTAATTATGTTTACAACCCTGGGCTGACGAAGTTCATGTACATGAGGCACATAAAAGTTTCTTTGTATGGGATCACACGAGTACACGGACCACCAGACGGTAAGCTATCGGCGCCTTTGCACACCAAAACACACGAATAGTTACAACTCTGGCAGCCTTATGAATTGAACATCTGCTTTGCCTATACTTATTATATTCTTTGACATCTGGTAACCTCAACACCAACAAGTACATGTTGCCAATTTTCTGAGAGGTTGTGATATCACTCCATTATCACGCGACGGTTGATGCAAAAAGATCTAATACATGAAATAACAAGCACAGACAAATAAAGCATAGAGTATTCAAACTTCTTACTGTCAGCCAGGATCGAAAGCTTGTCAAAGAACTTGATTTTAAACGTGTATTATTTCTTGGGTATATTCGTAAGAAACGTAGTTGTGTATATTGAGTTATTTAGGTTCATATTCGAAGTACTAGATGGTTTATACAGTAGGCCCTCGGTCTACGAAACTACCGGTCTCTGGCATTGTGAGGTTGGCTAATATCGACGATGCGCCTCATGTTCTCGAACTGTTGGGGGATTCCATATCCAAAACCTTCAGGGTCTATTGCACTAACGATATTATAAATCTTATGTAAGAACGTTACCTTCTAATATGTTTTAGCAATGTGTATCTCTTGATTATGTAGATATGTTAGATACATTGCCAATTTTCTTGTGGTTTTCAAATCTTTTATTGCAAATATATATAGGTCAAGTGTAGATTTTACAGTAGTTATTATAAAATAATGTGTACAACTACATTCTGCCAGGTACAGTATACTAGGCCAATAAAATTAAAAACTACTACTAACACTTGATATTGCTTCAAGTGGGCGCCACTATTTTCGCCCGGGGTGTCAGTGGCCCTTACGCCGGCACTGCTGCCAGGTGTATACTAGGTACCTGTCTACTACTAGGTACCTATACTGCTCGAGTCATAGCAAACGTGATGGCCAAGCGAAGGGTTCGAATCCTGCACCGAGCAAATATTTTTTGGTTTTCAAGAAATCTAGAATTCTCTGTCATTAGCATAGAGCTGTATCCATTGATGGAGCCTATTTATCCAATTGGCTAAAAGAAAACTGACCACTTACCACCTTTGGGTGAGAGGTTTACATTATACTGTTTATTTTCTACTACCTATTATTTTCCAGTGAGAATTCTGTGCTAGCTATATGCCAGCAAGATTTTAACACAACGGTTGTTGGCTTCTTAGCTGTTAGAGATTATCCGTTACTGCCTGCGATACATCCGGGAGCATGGGAGGAGTACGTGTGGGCCAAATACAAGTACGTATACCTATATACCCATATTATATTAATTTAGTTTAAAAACTAAAGCTGCCAACTTTGCGTAACACGGTTGTAACATGTTGTAGAGAAGGCCCAAAGAAGAGTTATTTATACAAGTTATTATCACAATGCAAGTTTTAGTTTAAGCTGTGAGTGCTAATAAACGAAACTTAATTTTAGGCTTAGAATTAGTGAAGATACAAAATACTTAGATGTTCATTCGTCAACATAATATATAACTGCAATCCTAAAGTAAGCTAGGGAGAGACTTATCTTGTGTTTTCGGATTGACGACATTATAGTGATGATGTTAAAAAAGACAATAGATATAAGGCCCAATCACCCTCGTTCCCAATCTTCCTAATCACGGATTCCCCAATAACCCTTAAATTCCTAACCCCCAAAAGGCCGGCAACGCACTTGTAACGCCTCTGGTGTTTCAAGTGACCATGGGCGGCAGCGATTACTTACCATCAGGTGATCCGTCTATTTGTTTACTGGCTTATTCCATAAAAAATAAAAATAAATAAGGTAATTTTATTTCAGGGCACCAGAAATGAACTCCCGTAACACTCTCTTCATACATTTACTCTGTTGGAGTCCCAGCTACGGCCGCGACTTGGTCGACACCATGCTAAAGTCGGTGTTCATGCACGATGCGTACCTTACGCACATCGCTCTCATCAAAACTGTTAGAAGTTGTCCTGGTATTTAAGACTGATATATTTATCAATAATTTTATTTTTAGTAAGACCCTCTTAACCCCTGTTATTTATGCCGGAACGTAGATCTACGTAGATCTTCCCGGTGGTAAAGTAAATAAGCCAAGTAAATCAAATCAAATCACTTTAATGCATCCATAGTATACAGTGTGGTCTACAATTTTACAGAAATATGTTCCAACTATGGGCCCTATTGCAAAATTACTTAATCTACTTACATATTAATTGGTAACATTGTTTAAATAGTATCGTATTATAGTATAGCCACCTGTCTTAAGTTAACTAAGGATTCGAAATTTAGCCAAATTAAATTATACAAAAGTTCCTTCCTTTCTTCTATTTAAAGAGACTAGACTTCTAGGGAAAAGACTTCCAGTAACAAGACAATTTTCATCTGTAGGTTGTTTTATCTTTTATATTAACATTCTAGTACTGATCCCCGGCCAGCCACGCTCTGAGGCCTCATTTAGACGTGTGACGGTGATCGAGCGTGGCATTAGTGGAGAGTTGCTGCCGGCGCTATGTGTCGCCGACCGTTCAGAAGTCTGCCCTCGACTGAGGATCAGAAGAGCTGTGTTAGTTGACATTTCTCTTTATATTTCACTCACAATACAATTAAAAAGCCATTTCTGTTAGGGAAAGTTATCTTTAACCTACCAATTATTTTTTTTTAAGGAATGGGAACTAAATACCACCCCGTTTACTCCTGCTTTTCTAACCTTAGCCCCAGTAAATCCCTCCGCAGCTGGGCGACATGCGAGAGGAAGTGTCAGATTCTGACTGACTAAAAACCACCCCGTTCATACTCCTGCTTTTCTAACCTTAGCCCCAGTAAATCCGCTATGTAGTCCGCAGCTCCGGATATGTTTAACCTGAAGTTCGTGTTGTGGCGCGACTCCAACTTCTACCCTCAAGGTACTGAAATACACGATTAATTCAGGGAAGAAGACAGTTTGTGCGGTACGATGATTCCTAGTACCGATTCTGCACGTGTCCTTCTTCGGACTAGTCGGTGGCTGTGGTTTGCCACGGGTTTGTTGACCCCCTTTCGCTTTGATCCGCTTTGTTTGCGTCACAGCGGGCTTGTTGGTGGCTGCTACTGCTGCGTAGGCGCGTTTTGGGGTCGATGTTCCTACACGAGCCTCGGCCGCAGGTGTTGACACAGTGAGCTGATATCGCAGAATTCGCCACCCGGAGTCCGACAGGATCATACTCGTCTGTGAGGTCACTGATCGTAGCCTGTGACGCTTCCATCTTGGACTTCATATCTTCCAGGCTTGCCTTTAGACAAGTTATGTCTTTCAGCAGCCCGGTGACATCGACGTGATCAAACGTGACGGGAGGCAGCTTATGTAAGTCCCTCGCCACGAATTCAGGCACGTCATCAGGATCAGTCCTCTTCAGCAGGGAGATGATGTCCTGCAGGCTCTTGTCGCCACCGTCCCTTCGGCGGGATGGCATCTGCTCTAGTTGTCCGAGCGACTGGAAGAGCATCAGCTTAGCACTGCAAACCTCCTCCTCTTTGTAGGCTGATCTGCAGATCTGCACGATGCTGACCTCGTCCATGTAGTCGATGGCATGGATAATAAATGCCAAAACTTCGTTGACGATGAGTGGTTTAGAACTCATCGTGACTAAGACGGGCAGCGGCTATTGCCGCGCAAAACGCGAATATAATATTCGTACAGTGCAGCGAAAACGCGACCGTTCTCGAGCGCGCATCGCACTGGACTATACATACGCCAGTGTCCTTAGTACGATGTTGTGATTGGCCGGATCCATGAAGCAACCAATCAGAGTGCTCTCGTTAAATGTAAAGCGAACTCATACAAAGCTCCCTGTATCCACAATCTCAAGAACATTAGTCGTCACACAGTCACAGTCAAGCGATTAAACATTCAATCAGGAGCAGGGCACGGCGTCTATCATATCCTAAGGTATCTAATTGGGGAAAATAAGTCTGGAAAAATAATGATAATGATAGGTATCCCGCATTTCTTAGAAGAGTGAAATTACTATACCTAAGTACTATGGTTTAATAAGTGTCTGCAAGTGCGAGCACTGAATGCGTTTATTGGAATCGATCGTTAGGTACAACTCTAATTTGTTTATGAGTTAAAACAGAAAATATATCCACAAATGTCTTCTGTTTTGCATTTTCGTTTCCAGCACAGTGAATTAGCCGTGGGAATCATGTGTCTAAACACACAAATTAATTATGAATCCTTGGAGGAGAACTTTGTGCTATCACCGTTCGGAGGGCTCAGGCAAGTGGTGACAGGCCAGAAATTCGCGGTACCTAAAGTGGTCGAGTCCGTTTGCAGGTACTATTTTTATATAAATAGTAATTTGGCCAGATAACATATATTTTTTCCTGAGATTTCCTGATTTACAAATTATGTCTGAGGTAATTTTGCGATAAAACTTACCGTTTTCAAGAAAATCGCGTAAAACCAATTTTTCTTCCTTCTTACTCCGCTAAATTTTTGGGACTTTTAACACAATGTTAATTATTGTGATTTGAACATTTACCAATTTTCAGCTAGATGTGAATTTGTTGTAGGTCAATTAATGTCTAATTTGACCGGACTATATTGTTTTCAATTAAGGCCATTTTGAAACTTTTTTTTATTGCATTGTGTACATTATCGGCACATAGTCCTTTGAAGCCTGTGATACACGAATGAAGCGCAGTACCTCAGAGCGAGACAAATTTATTGCTGTCAAACCTAGCACCCTAATGTTTTGCCGGCAACCAAACCGTATCGCCCTTTAACTCGATCCCAACACCATCTATCGAGCTACATGGTAGTTTTTATGTAAATATTATTTTTTATAAAATTTTTAATCGTAGTATGGTGTTGGAACGGTGGTACCGGGTGCATTTTTTATAAAGATTCATTCTGAAATGAACACATTGTTTTCATGGTCATAAATATTCTGGAAGAAATTAATTTCTATGATTATTAAGCAGGTAATTTCATGATATTAAATGACGATACAATTTTTCTTTATAGCCTTTTGCCACATTATACTGATTCTGCAATAAAGACCAAAGACAAATCAAGGGTAAGAGAATTTTGAAGAATGTGTTATGTAATGAAGTATACAGGGTTATTTGTAAAACACCGGTGGCCTCTCAGGACTATATTACTGGCATCATAGACAGCAACTTTTGTTCTACGACTTTTTACAAAACATAAAACATTTACCAAAAACAAACCTTCAATATTTCGTTGTCCTATCTAACACATTTCAACTCTGTATTTTGCTGTACCTACATACAGTTCATTCGCCCCCGCCGCCCTTACCCCGCTCTCCTCGCTATTGTCTTCTTTTGCTTCGCATAGACTTTAGAGGGTTGAATTTAAATATTTTTATTTTTGTGTGTTAATCTGATGAATTAAAATATGATGAATTTTTAAAAGTCATAGAACGAAAGTTGTTGATTATGATGTTAGTAACGCAGTCCTGAGAGGTTACCGGTGTTTTACAAATAACCCTGTATAGTAAATCTAAGTTATAGAGATACAATCATTAAATTTGTAATAAATAGGTGACATGGGTATTTGAAGATGACGAATTCAATTCATTCCGAAGTTCTACAAGAGTTAACAAAACTATAGAACCTGCAGATGAGGTAAGATAGTTTAAAATTTTATTTAAGTCGTAGCAGCAAATTATTGATCAGTTTCCATTTTTAAACGACTTCCCAAAAAGGAGGTGGTTCTCAATAGGGATGATGACTGGGTCAAAAATAAATTATTACAACTTTTCAATACAATAAAATATTCAAAAATAATCACACTCTCATTCATAAATGTGATGAACTACTTAATTTTCGATTTCTTCTAGCTAAATTTCTAGAAATAAGTCTGCTATTTGACGTCAAAAACTTATGACGTCATAATAGAGTATTTCATACAAAGTTCGAAAAAAGTATTGAATTTGACTAGTAGGAATCTAGCCTATTCGGCCAGCAAGTTTTTTTCTGTGTATGTACTTTGTACACCGATTACGGCGAGGTTTATGGATCGACTTCTAAAACTAGCAGTGGAAGACACATCCAGTACAATGAATTATAGTTATTTACTTCTTGGAAGTCGGTTTTTTTTTAATCATCAATTTTGTAATCTTTTTGGCCAGTTGGAGAATGGCTCCAAAAATACGTAGCTGAGATCGATGTTCTTCATTTCTCTAATCAAATTATGAAACTAAAAACGTGTTTGATTAAATAATTATCCAGACTACACATGTAGTTGTTTTTATAGAGAAGGTGATTATAAAAAAATTAATGGAGAAATACCTAAATACTTATATTCGGTAGTCACAATCACAACTATTCGACCAGTTATCCAATTATATTTCAGTCAGAACTCTCGATGACTGAAGAGTTGCCGCCCAAACAGCAACATATACTGGACCTATTTGATGATGAAGATGAAGAGTTTGAGTTTGACATAGTCAACATTCACACAGACTTGCTGAGAGTTCCCGAGTTTATACGATACGATGCTGTTAAGGGAGGGTAAGTGTATTTTAGTACATTTTTTTTGAGAGGGAGTATCATCCAGTGTCTTCTACTGCCTTGGGCGAGGCGAGAAGGAGTGTCAGACTCTTACTGACTAAAATCACCCCTTTCTTATTCCTGCTTTTCGAGCTAGAGTCTGTAGTTCCGGGTCGGCATCAGCCCTGCTGGGCCCTATCTGTGGTGGTCTGATGGCTCTTTGAAGTGCGCGCGAAACGTGACATAGTATAACAAGCCAAACGATTAAAATAGAAAAAAAATAATATTTTAGTCGTTTGGCTGTTTCTGACATGCAATAGGCAATTATAAATTTTCTTCATTCAGATTCCTTAGCTAATAAAGTGCGTCTCGACAGAAGTATAGTATATACAAATTATGTTTCATGGTGTAGTATAATAGTAATTAATAATGTTCTAGTCCTGCTGATAATATTATGAAACTCATAAATGGAGGGAAAGAGTCCGGTCAGGAAAAAAAGCCAGATCGAACAAAGAGGAGCAGTAAGTATTAAGTTTATGAAAATATTACTACTTTATTTCATTTTAATAGATTCAAAGTTATAACGATCAACGCTACGCTGTAGTGTTACGTCGCTACGTCAAAATTGTGAAATAAGCTACGTCGTAGCAAAGAATATGCGACGTAGCACCAAGGTAGTATAAAAAAATATTATATACAGAAACTAACTCTGTGAGGAGCGGAAAAGATTGAGGGTATATAGTGGGGGGGGGGGGGCATCTATGTCCAGAAGTAGGATAACGGATTGTTTATGATGATTTTTATGTTTGCGACCAAACTCTATTGAGCATATTCCCAATAAACACAAACGTAATATATTTTGTCCCATTTTTATGCATATTTCAGCAACTTGACACTGCATATAGCTCAGTTTCTAGGAAATTGCGAGTTATAGATACTCCTACCAAGAATCGTATAATAATTATCTAGAAGAAAAGATCACCACTTGATGACATAATTTCTTTTTTAAAGCATTATTAAACATGGTTTCAGTATCCACAAGTGGAGTGACAAATTTCAAAGTGGAACCTCAGCGGTTTCAAGGAGCACCAAATGCATTCTTACTCGAATTGTACGCTATGCATCCTGCCTACGATGAAAGGTAATATCAATAGGGTAGAACACTATTTTTTAATGACCTCTCACTGCCTAAACTTAACTTCGTTTTATTTAAGTATTGTAAACATATAAAATATGACAAAATAAAAATACGTATCAATAATTACTTTTTAATTATGTAACTGATTGACTAATTTGATTTTTAATTTTTATATCTTATTTACTACTCGATTATATCACATACCCCATCGGTTTATTCAGTAAAACAACTTTTTTATTGATAAAAAAACATTGAATAAATTTAAAGAAAGTCATTTGAGTGAGAGCCAGGCTTGTCTCGCCAGTGTATGGAGACGGACGGATAGCATGAGCATCATTCTTTGATATGAGCTATAATAAATACTTGATAACACCACTATTACAGATACAGCTTTGATATGTTAGAAGCAGCATTTGAGATGTTTCCCAATAGAGATTATTGTATCATGAGTATCCCTACGAACCAAACCTCATTTCCTCTGCTTGAACACTTTACGGTAAGAAACAAAGATAGCTTATTTGATATTTTATTGCTTAAAATATCATGATTATGAGCCCCAATGTAACTTGAAACTAGTTGAGTGTTTTCGATCAGATTCGAGTAAGCGGTGTAATATTTTAATATTCTAATATGTCTTAGGATAATTATTAGATAATTAATTTTAAATTCAATGCGTCCCTGTGATTGTTGTCTTTTTTGCAGTTGGTGACGCCTTATGGTTTTAAAATGAGGTATATTAATGAATCCTTGTATGTGGCACACGTTAACTCAGTTCGAGGGTAAATATCTATTACAGGTTTTTGAAATTGTTCTATTCCCAGCGATATTCATATTAGAGAACTTTATACACAAACAGATTCCTGTTGTGTTTAAATAACTAAAGATCTCACTAACTGCACCGACTGCACGGTTTGCGTGGTGGCTAGGCAACTTACTGCATTGTGACGCGGGTTCGATTCCCGCACGCTTTTAACTCTTTGTGTGATCCACAAATTGTTGTTCCGGGTCTAGGTCTCATGTGTATGTGAACTTGTATGTTTGTAAACGCACCCACGACACTCGAGAAAATACTAGTGTGGGGCAACGATTTTTTTAAATGAATGAAGATGAAATCATTTCTTCTTGTGGACAATTTTCTTTTGTAATTTCAGTAAAATATCCGTGCGTCCCGGTGAGGCGAATGATGTAAAAGCCCTAAAGAGTATATTAGAGTATGCTCCGCGTAAGGACAATCTCATTGATCTGTTTAAATCCACTCTCTCATCTCATGTTCTACAAGCATTTACTTTACTCAGTCAGAATCAACCAATGGGCGTCGTTGTTATTGGGTAAGTATATTAATTTTTTTTTTCTATTATGACCACATTGAATTGCCTCTGTATTGAAAGAATTTTTTATGGTATAAGCCGTTAACCGGTAAAAAGCCGAGTAGACGGATCACTTGATTGTAGGCAATCGCCGTCGCCCATAGACACCAGAAATACTAGAGGCGTTACAAGTCCGTTGCTGGCCTTTTGGAGGTTAGAAATTTAAGGGTTGTTGGGGAATCGGGGAATGGGAAGGGGGTTTGGTCACCTCGCTCAAACAACGAAACACCACGCAAGCGTTGTTTCAATGTTAGTTTTCTGTAAGGCCATGGTATTACTCCGATCGAGCCGGCGGCCCATTCGTGCCGATGCATGGCTCTCCCACACTTAGGCCAGCCATACACGGACTGCTTCAAGCAGTTATAACCGACTGTTTGAAGCCGCGACTGCGCGATGAACTATAGCCATTCATTCGCTGCCGTACACACGACTGCTCGAACAGTCGCGACCGCTTCAAGCCGTCAACTGCACGATGAAATTCCATCGTGCCGTCGACCGCTCGTCGAGCGGTTGCGAGGTATACACCGACTGCTCGAGCCGTTGACTGCGCTAGAGCAGTCGAAAGCTTTCCGACTTCCGACCCCCGCCCTTTGCGTCTAAGGTAGAAAATCAACTGCTTGAGCAGTTGGGTAGCGTAGCTCGAGCAGTCGACAACCGACAGCTCAAGCAGTCGACGCCGACCGCTCGAGCGGTCCGTGTATTACGGCCGCCATTAACCAAGGAATGTTTCATAACATCAATCCTAGCAATTCCCATGCCAATTTTTATTTCATTTATTTTTATTTTATGTAGGCCGTTAGAAGATGGGACCGCTATACGAACTCAGTACGACTTAGAACCAGAGCCACGCAAGCCGGGTACTGATGGCACGGTTAGAATAGATTCATTACTTTTTTCTACTATTCTTTAGTAGAGTAGCCAGCTACTCAACAACTACCAGAAACCCAGGTTCCTGCTAGGTGTAGTGGTTTACAACTAGTTATTTAACAAATAGTTGTTCAAAAATAAATTAACTATATTTTCCTACTCCATCAACAATATCATTCGATTCATTTTACTGAGTGTTGATTTCATGACAATTAATTCGTTTGTATTAATTTTTACTAGCTTGCCTCTATTATCACAAGGATCTCAATATGAAGTCATAGTTATCAATCAGTATATTGAGAATATTTTTTTGCATTTGGTAATATTATACTTTAAGGGTACCTACAAGTTTAAGATTTATTTTTCAGATTTTAGCGGGTGTCTTGTCACCTGTATTCGAGCCTCATGCTCGGTGGTTCATGAGAGAGTTACTACGATATTCTACGTATAAAACACTATTTTGGATTTGTAGATTATTTTCCAAAGGAGATGCGGTGAGTACCTACCAGTTTGACAAGAATAGCCAATAAATGCCGACGATGCCGGCTTTTATTCTTAGAACATGCCATCCCCGTAAAGATTTATGTTTATAGTATTGGTACTTGATAATATTTTTGCTTGATTCAATAGACAGCTTAATTTAGACAGCACGGTTGGTTGCTAGGCGACCGGCTGCAACGTGTAGCGGGTTCGATCCCGCACGGAGCAACTCTTTGTGTGATCCACAAATTGTTGCTTCGGGTCTGGGTGTCATGTGTATGTGAACTTGTATGTTTGAAACGCACTCACGACACAGGAGAAAATCCTAATGTGGGGCAAAGATTTAAAAAAAAAAAATGACTTACTATTTCTTTTATAGAGCCCTGGTCGTAATTTAATGTCACTGGCCGGACATATGAACCCAGTGCATCCACGCCAGTCAGTTCCTAACATAAGTGGTAGTAGAGATCTGGACAAAATTTATAAAGATTTGTAAGTTATATTTTTTTAATTTTCTTTTTCACTAGAATTAACGATTTTGTAGTTGAATGCCTGTTTTTTAATATATTATAACCATCGTCTACGTCACGCCTTTTTATCCTTGAAGGGTTAGGCAGAGGTGCACATTACGGCACGTAATGCCACTATACAATGTACACCCACTTTTCACCATTTGTGTTATAAGTCCCATGCAATATGGTGAGCCTATTGCCATTATACTGGGCATAATTCTAGACTCCGTGCTACCACTGAGAAATTTTTTAAAAACCTAAAATAGCCTAGTGGTACTTTAATATATACAATGTTCTTTTCTGTATTAGGGGTTGTCCATTCGCGTTATGGGTTTTGGAGCGTCCATTGACAAGTTTACCCAAAGTGTATATCAACAGCAGCATCGTGGTCGTGGGTGCCAGCCGTACAGGACTGTCTTTTCTTGAGACTTTACTGATGGGGTAAGAAAAGTTGTGCACTTATACAATATTAAAAATATATATATTAGGCGCCATCCATAAATTACGTCACACAAATTTCATGATTATTGACCCCCTCCCCCGTCCCTATCACACTTTGTCACATTTGTGAGACCCCCCTCATCCCTAGTGTGACGTCACATTTTATAATTTTACATCTAGATTTTTTTGAGATTTTAGATTATAGTTTCAAGTTCGTGTTTTAACTGTTAGATTATAATAATTGAAATGTGACGTCACGAAATTTAAGACCCCTCCCTCCCTCTTGTCACATAAAGTCACACTTCGTCGATCCCCTCCGCCCCCTCAACGTGTGACGTAATTAATGGATGGCCCCTTAGGTACTTAATCTTATTATAGTTTGATCACCAATCAGTTGCTACTTGGATTTTTGGTGTGATGACAACCTTTTTGTCTTAGTTGAAACATCCAACCTCTTTAGTTAGGTTAGACTCTAAAACGATGGTAGTTGAAGTAGCATGTCTAATAAATGTTGAAGGTTTCCTAAAGTTTGTTCATCGTTCATCTGTTAGTTGCAACAAAAAGTTGTAGAGGATGATAGTATTACGGAAAAAAAGAAATGGGTGTAGCGCAATCTTTAATGTATACAGCTATTAATTAGTGGTACATAAGGCGAACTTAATGCCATATAACTTACTATCAACTTCCACGCGGTTTCACCCGCTCTGCTCGGCTCCTATTGATCATAGCGTGATGTTTTATAGCCTATAACCTTCCTCGATAAATGCACTAACCAACACAAAAATAATTATTCAAATCGGACCAGTAGTTCCAAATATTAGCGCGTTCAAACAAACTATTCAGCTTTATAATATTAGTATAGAATAAGTTTACTTATTAGCTGTTGCTCATATTTTTGTTCTTTCCTTCAGGCCGACATCTCAATACCTGACATTTAGTAACGTGACTCTGGTATCAGAGCATGGGCTGCCAACGGTATCTGATTGCTTGAAGGCTGCAGATATATGCGTGCCCAGAGATGGTCGGTACAACGACCGGTATCTCAAAAGCGTACCGTTCTACTACTATCTGGATGTCATGTCTGCCGTTATGGTGAAAATTGACAGGTGATTTTGAATCTTATGATAGTGGGAGTGTAGTTGTATTTTCCATACAGACTTATGTTTTTTTATATTTGATGGGTATTATGGGTATTGGGTGGTATTGGTTCAATATTTGTTTAATAAGTTTAAGCCACAATATTGTTAGATTAATGCTAGCATTATACCAGATACCTTATTAAACTTCTGTTTGATTTGTTGGACAAGACTTTCAAGAGCCTTTCAAGAGAATTTTGCTTTATTTTAAAGAACTAGCTTCTATCAGCGGCTTTGCCTGCGTTCCCAAGGCCACCAAAAAGTTACCTATGTGTTATTCCAAACCATTATCCCACCCTGTTCCAAATCTCATTACAATCACTTCAGCTGATTGAATGTGAAGAAGTAACAAAGAAACATACAAACTTTCGCATTTATGATATACCTAAGTAGGATATCGTATGATGTGCTATTGTTTTACAGGAAGAGAAAATGCATACACTTAAAAGGTTGCGGGACGAAGTATTACGATGAACTAGTGTTGGCTTGCGGTCAACAGTTCCAACATCCAGATTATTTGAAAGAATCTATTGGACTTGTTAAAGAAGTGGCGTAAGTATAGAAGGAAGGACTTGGTATTGTATGGCTCGGGTTGTACTGGGAACAGATGGGCAATTTTTGATATGGGACTTAAGTAGATATTTTGCAAAATGATACAGAATTTCATGGTCATAACGATACATACATAGCCTGTCTCCCATGGGGGTAGGCAGAGACAATGCCAATTGCTACGATTCTTACACACCTCTTTCGCTTCATCAATAGTCATCAGTCTTTTCATGCATGCTCGTCGGTCATAACGGTATCATCACTTAAATCCATTTAACCTGGTGATATTTTAGGCTCCATGTTGCTTTTGAGATTTACAAGACTGTGAATCGTTTGCGTTTGCGAGAATCTGTCTCTAAATTGTATTTGTTTTTTGTTTAGCAAAGGCAAGCCCTGCGACAGAATGTTATTGGACAATCCCAAATACAAGCCGGAGACTGTGCCGATGCCTCCCGATATGCCTGAGAACGTGTTTCTGATCAACTCCTTGTTTGAAGCCAATATGTGCTTGAGGAAACTCATGCGTATGATTGGTGATCCAAGTAAGAGTTTTGTATTTTTGGTTTCATAGAATATTAACTGCTGTTCTCGGAGTCATTTAATGATTATTAAATTTAACCTAGTCCTTAGCGCTTCTTTTCAATACAAAATCGATGGTAAAGAATAGTTTAATCATTAAATGTCTTTGAGTCCTGCAGTAAGTAGCAATTCCTTGAGTAATATATTCTTTCTTTACTACTTGATTGCTTGTTTGTTGCTTTAGTGTTAGATGTGGTAAATAGTTAATGTGAAGGTCGAACCTGAATAGTCATATTTTGAGCAACATAAATTTGAATTTTTGTACCCACCAGTTTACTCATTTAAAAATACACACAAAAAAACAACACCTTTAGTACGAGTTTGCTTTAAGTTAAAGTAATCGAAACGAGAGGGCGCTCTGATTGGTTGGTTTATTTGAGCCAACCAGTAGAACAAACTCGTACGAAGGTTACAGTTTAGAAAAGGTTGCGTATGGATAAGATTACCATCATATTTTATCTTCTACAGAAGAATATGGCGAACCTCTCAGCAAAAACAACCAAGTGGTTGTGTACGGCGACTGTATAGAAGCGTACTCTTGTCTCGCCGCTCTCTTGGAGCTCGGGCTACAACCAGAACTGATTGCCTTTGTCGAGCCGTTCCCTTCGAATGAGGAACCTGCTCCCATGAGGGTCAACTGCTTTAATGATGAGACGGTAATAAAAAAAATATTTTCCACTAGCTACTTTCGCGCGGTTTCACCCGCTCTGCTTGGCTCCTATTGGTCACAGCGTGATGTTTTATAGCCTATATATAGCCTTCCTCGATAAATGCACTATGCAACACAAAAATAATTATTCAAATCGCACCTGTATTTCCGGAGATTAGCGCGTTCAAACAAACAAACAAACAAACTCTTCAGCTTTATAATATTAGTATAGATTTCCAATTTAAACTTTTACTGACCTTTGTACATCTATTTAGGTAATCGTTTAGTAACTATCACATTTAAGTATCTGCATTTTTATTATGTGATACTCACTTAGTCTTATAAGAAGCAGTAAAGACACCGTGCAACTTAATTCATTTTTACTTCTTGCATTCAAAATGGTAGACGATCTTGATTTATTTGATCGACTAAGTGAGTAGGTCTTAAAGGTACGCATTCCTTATGACGTCATGAGTACGCATCGCATATAGGCATTGCCGATGATGCGGTCCGTACGGTACGGATCAGTGGACGAAGTTTTATGAGTTTCTATTCAAACTTAAATCCGTTGCATACGATGCGTGCGATGCGTACGATGTGGGCCTATGAACGCTTACCTTTAGTGATTAGGTCTTTATGAATTTCTATACTACTACGATGATTTTCCAAATAACTCTCCCTCTTGTAGGTCGATGCAAGGGTTCAAAGTACTGTGGAAAATATGGGTATTCGTGTGTTACGCAAGTGCCATCTAGCAGCTTGGCACCAGATAGGCAGCCGCGTGGAGTCTCTGGACTTCATGGCACCTTTGATCGCTATCTCGTTGAGATGTTTCGCCCTATTCTACTACGGGCTACGTGCTATCAATTTACATGCTTTTAAAGGTAATTTCTGTTTTTTTTTGTTATATAAGCTACATCTAAAATAGTTTTTTTTCGCTGTTGTTCTTAATTTAAATTGTTTGATGAAGCTCGACTAGTTTTACGTCACACTGGGACCCATACTCAACCAAATAAATGCTGTGACGTCACACACACGCACGCACACAGCTCATGATAATAAGTCTCGATCTGTTTTTTTTTTTTTATATTTATTTAATCCCTTTGTGCAGCCATAAATGAAAGTGGTTTGGTCTACGATGGTGGTTTGGTGGTGAGTCCCACGTTCGAGACCAATGACCCGAATATATACGGAGCTGGGACTTGTGTGAGGTATTCTCGGCGCTTATACGCAGGCCGGAGCATGCATAAGGATCATTATTCAGAGGATATTGGAGAAGCGGTAAATGTGTTTTTTTCATAATATTGTCGCCGCAACAGAGAAGAAGTGAAGTTTAAAAAATCGATGCAATACAATTTTTTTTTCTGCTTGTAGATGTATTTTCAGCATGCGGTGTGCGTGTCGTGTGTGTGCCTTTCTGTTCCACCTCTGCTGCATGAAGATTGAATTGCGGGGAGGAGGGTGGTGTTGCACATAGCTTGCTGAAATGCATCTACAAGCGGAATAAAAACTATTTTGAAATTAGTATTGAATATTGTGAAGACTATAACATCCTCTTACAGACCAAGTCCATAGTACAACAGTCAACCTATCTATGAACAAAGTTCGTACGAACTCAGGCATAATACATAAAATCCTTGTTTCATGAATCCGAAAAGTAGCATACATCAGTTGCAATAAAAAATGTACTTTAAAACTGACACATGGAGTATATTTTCAGTTGGCGAGACTGTTCTTGCACAAACTGGATCCGTTCATGCTGGGAGACCCTGAACTGTCTCAGACACCGTCCGACCTGTTGCCGAGATACAGCTCTTGTGGCTTAGGGTAAGGAGATTATACTGTTTTATACAAAATTGTGAATCTAAACCATTCTCAGATCCCCTTGAACACACCCAAAAATATTCATCAAAATCGGTTCAGTCGTTTAAGAGAAGTTCAGTGACATACACACTTACAGAATAATTATATATACAAAGATACAGGATTTACGTATCTATGTACAAAACAGTATAATACTAATTTTATAAATGTGATAGTTTGTAAGACATTGTATAGAGACGTGTGTGACTCATCAAATAACTTTTTACACATATTTTTTTGCAGCTCTGTCCCTTTGAGGTATAATTATAGTAAATACGTAAACTTTATATAACACTGACCCGTTTTGCCTGCGAATTTGCGTACGTGGAATACTTAAAAAAAATCTTAGACAAAATATATTATCAAGACTTTATGAAATCGATCCACTAGTTTTTGTGTGCAACATTACAAAGACAAATGTTTCCTCTTTACCTATAATATTAGTATAGAAATACTAGCTTCTGCCCGCGACTTCGTCCGCGGAAAATTAAAAAAATTGGGATGTACTACCCCTAACATTTAGGGGGATGAAAAATAGATGTTGGCTGAATCTCATAGATACCGGATAAGCACAAAAAATTTCATCAAAATTGGTCAAGCCGTTTCGGAGGAGTATGGCAACGAAAACTGTGACACGAGGATTTTATATATTAGATAGATTAAGAAATAATATAAATAACAATAATTTAATATACTTTTTAATAATTTTCTAGGTTTAAGAGCACTTTGTCAGCAACCAACAGCCTATCCAGAATGTCGATGTCTTCACAGTTTAGGAAGTAAGATTTTAGTTACTATTTAAGTTTAATAAATTGTTACTCGAATTAACTATTGCTATAACTCGTGGGACATTAAATATATTATGCTTTAGGGCTTAAATCTTGTAATTGTTTTATAAACATTTATAACCCCGAAAGCTCTGCACAAAGAGGAGTGGGAGGAGGGTAGGGATGCCTTTGCCCTCGTTGAATTATCGTGTGTTATATTATATTAAACAGTGATAGAAGTAAGAGCGTTTGTAGTTGTAACCGTACCTACATTTGCGGCTAAGTAAAAACGAAACGATTTTTGGTGCATGTACAAACTCATTAAAACCCATACACCACCACGAATCTAGTGAAACACCAGACAACAGTCTACAAACGATCTACAGTACTCTCAACGGATCTTGGCAGGTCTGAACTACGTGCAGAAGGCTGCGCAATAAGTGTAAAGGGTCAATTGTATTTAGAAATGGTCAATCTCTAGCCTAGATCGCCGCCCCGCGCACCTCGCCTCATGCCACCATTTGGTTCTAAAAAAGACTTATTGCGCAGCCTTCTGCACGTAGTTCAGACCTGCCAAGATCCGTTGAGAGTACTGTACACCGTAAATGATACTTAATTATAATTTGAAAGTGAAAAGTCGTTAAAAATTTCGACGATAGTTTTATTATTTGAATTATTTCAAAAGATTGATTACTGATAGATGGCAACCGGTGATGAAATTTGAATCCCCCATCACCCAGTATGCGGTGTTCCCTGGTCCATTATATTACTTGAAGTTACGGAAACCTGGCAAAGAGATTCCTATGGCTATCCAGCAATGCTTATCTCGACAGGTCTGTTAATTGTTTTATTTTTATGAACTTAGAAGGTTGATAATGAATTAGAAACGCGGTATATTTACTTCAAGATGTCAGTAATGAGCGACATACTGCTCAGTTTATGTGTAATTAAACAAAATTGTTGGATTCTTGACTTAACCAAGGTGACATTGCCATATAATTGGCTTCATGTAGCTATGTTTGTTGTTGCTCTCCTGTTATGCTTATAATCCCCTCCTAATATATCCTCGTTTTTCTAATATAAAATAAATAATTGATCTCACAATTTCTGTAAGCCAAAAAATGGGGTCTTAATCAAGCCATTAACCAAAAATGCATCGAAAAAAAGAAGCCTGATGACAACAACAGAAATTAAAAAAAAAGTCTTTTGGATATCACAACAGAATTAATCAGAAGACATCATTGAAGGAGTAAAAACTAATCTTTAAAATCAATTAAAAATCATAAAAGCTCTACTAGTTTCGCGCGACGTCACCGCGTCTGCGCATGCTGCTTATGATGAAGAGTCCCTCTTTAACTCGAAAGTAGTAGAGCTTTTTCTTTATTAATAATACGTGAGTAAACCGTGCTTTTTAGTTAAATCTACAAATATTTGAGAGATTAGTCTATCAAGTGGCTTGTCATTAATAGTGGAACTACCACCATACTCTCTTTTACCCGACTGCGCCAGAAGGAGGGTTATGTTTTTCGAGAGTATGTATGTATGTATGTATAATTGTTTGGCACGCTCTACAGCCTAAACGGCTTGATGGATTTTGGCTTGAGAGGTGTCGTTAGATTCGTATTTACTGTGAGAGTGACACTGGATACATCAAAATAATAAAAAAACAAAATGGCGGATTTTTGGCGCCAAATTCGAATATTGCTCACTCTCTAGCCTGAACGACTCGTTGGATTTCAGCTTGATAGGGGTCGTTTGATTCGTATTTACTGTGAGAGTGACTAAAAAATAATAAAACTAAAAGAAAATGAAATAAAAAAGGTAATTTAAAAAACTAAAAAACCCGACTGCGTTTCTTTATAACATGAAAATTAAAAAACCCTAAAACAAGAAAATCATCGTAAAATTGAAGCAGTCGGGACCCAGTCTAAACATGAAGACTTAGTGAGACTTTGCTGGCTTTCTAGAGTAGCTGGGTTTCAAGAAACGCAGTCGGGTTTTTTAGTTTTTTAAATTACCTTTTTTTTTTAAACTTAGTAACTTGTCTAGGGTCACACTTTCACGACGGATAAGAACGACAATTACTTCCGTCTGCACCTGAACATGCTGCACGTGGTGGACGGCGTCACCTGCCTCTCACACAACCCGTTCTCGCCGGAGATACTGCAGCAGTTGTACGGCAAACACGAGGCGTTCTTCAATAAACTCTACATGAGGTTCCAGGTACACATTTATTTGTACAAGGATTTTAGAAGTAGAATGTTAGTACCAGTACTATCAGAGGTATAAGACAATAGCTCTTACTGATCTATTTTTAAAGCTTCTTACTCGAAATATTAATTAGTAAATAGTCTGGAACTCTAACCTTGCAGAGGCAAGAAATCGACGATTTCTACGAATTCTTCACTCAACCTTGGATGTCGGCGTTGTACCAAGAATCGTTCAGAGATCTCGTCGATGACATCAATGAACAAGATATTGGGACGGTAGGTTAAGTTTTTAAACTGTTTACTTAGTTTTGACCTGTTTGTTTATTTGGATTAAAAGTAATTGGAATTTCTCCCCCTTCCTGAATACAGATCAAAATGATATTTGGTACACATTCTTATTCTTGACGACCATACACATTATAACCGTTTAACAAAAAACAAGATGTGTCAAATACTATTTGTTGAAAGGAGATATAATTCTCAGAAAGAGTGCTGGGAATATAATAAATAGTCATGAGCTGGCCACTGATACTCTAGCATTATTTATATTTGATTTTAGGCATCAAAAGTTTATGTTATCAACGCCATCTATCCAATGAAAGAGTACTTACTACCTTTTGTTTTGGCTCTTCGTAATGTTGAGCTGTTTATCTAGGAGGGTGAGGGTTGAAAGCCCGTTTTGGAGAGAATTGATTCACCAGAATTCTACACTCGACTAATAGATGGCGTTAGCAATGCAAAATGATTTAACACCCGTTAATGGTCAAAAAGAAAAAGAAAAGTTGTCTTTCAATGCATTTAGATTTTTATACTATAGAATACAACGTTTCTACCCTAAATTATTTGGGTGTTCCTAAATTGGCACAGCGACCAAGAATGGGAACTGTTGTGTGTTTATTTTTTATAAAAAATAATGAGTTCTGTTTTGCTTCGTCTAGCTTATTTAAGTAAATAATACTGATTCTGAAATATGAGGGATTTAATAGATAGTAATAGAGGTAAATTACGGGATTAATCAATTGCCAAATACTGTGATTGCCGATCCTAATTACAAGAATATATTATTTTTATGGTAAAATAATGATGAAGGGGTAATATTTTTGCAATATGTGGTTGTACTAGACAACAAACTATACGAAATACATAGCTATACCTACCAATAATGTTTGGGTAGATTGGATGTTGAATAGGATGTAAATACAATGTTGCATGCCACTATTTGCAGCCACACATTGTGATCGTCGTAATGTGATCTGTTTAGAAGCACCTTTAAAGTGAAACGTACGGAATATAATATCTTTCTTTATGATTTGTTCTATTCAAGAATACTTGGTAAATGTTTTCCTTCTTTACTTCTTTGAGTTCGATTTCCGAAGGATCAGACAAGGGATTATTAGTTTTTTGAAAAAAATATCATTATTAGCACTGGAATTGTAGCACTATAAATAAGGAGCTTTAAAAGTATCTGTCACGGCTTCAATGGTAGGTGTTGTTGTGTTTGAAGATTACAATAGTAAATGTAAATGATTGATAATGATTATTGTTTTTTTCATACAAAAAATCTACGTGTATATTTGTTTTGAAAGAGCTATCCCTTTTACTGTCTCTGTCGCTTCGCAATGAAAACAATTGCCATCAAATTGTTTTCATTGATGAAGCGACGCATCGTGCGTATTTTATGTAGAGTAGAGTCAATGTTTATTTAAGTTCTTTATGTTCTTTAATTGAATTGACTGGTCCGGGGTACAAAATTTCTTATTTATTTATTTTTTACTATTGTTATCTTGAAACACAGCACTACATCCCATTAAAGCCGTGGCAGATATTTTTATAACACCTTATGCATGACTGTGGCTTACCTCGTTACATATATAGGGGCGCAAAATAAATCACTGGTGAAATGTGGGGTTTTTTTAAGACAAAGATTTATGTCGTATGTGTAACTCTCAAACACATATTTGCACTATGTAATGATTTATTTATGAGAGACGTCCACTGTTGAACCAAGGTCTCCCCCTCAGTCCTCCACGTAGAACGACAAGCTGCCACCTGCATCCACTGGCTCCCCGCCACTCATTTATTTACTTAAACTTATTATATTATATTATTTGCACAATTTAAGTAGAAAGGTGTCAACCTTTAGGTGTTGCAGAGACAAAATGGTAGCTGGAAATTAGTCCGACATAAAATGCTATTATAAAATTGCAGATACAAGAGCTACTGAAATCAAAGTTCGCCATGTATGACGCGGAGCTGGATGAACTGCAGTCCACATTATTAGAAGCTCACAACTCTATTTCTTCCATATCTTCTATCGGCAATTATAGTATGGTATGTATTTACTGCCTGAAAAGTATTTTTTCATAATAGGGATGATGACGGGGTATGAAAATTAATAATGTATTTAGTCCGTCAGTTAGGTAATTAAAAAATATTAGACACGTTTTTTTTTATTTTGTCATAACTATACGATAACAATGCTTACATAAAACGTGTCAAAGTTTAGGAGTGGGAGCTAATTTCGTCAGTATTGCGTATAAAACATACTCAAAAGTGACGTCACGCGATATTTCAAACCGAAACTTTCGAAGATATATCTTCGAAAGTTTCGGTCATATTTGTTTCCGTAAAAAATGAAAAATACGTGTCTAATATTTTAAAATAATCTACAAGATGGACATTAAAATAAAAATTTGTCATCTACCCTATTGGGCTAGTAGTTTCAGAGCTTGTTCACTACAAACAATCAAATAAAAAAATATTCAAATAATCTTCTTGAAATTTTGCTTGCATTATAGTGGAGAGTGTGGAGAAGGATATAGGCTAAATTCTCACATGTAGAATGCAAATAAAAGTTAGTTATTATCTAGTATTATTTTGTGTGTCTCTTCATAACTGTTGTGTTTCAGGAGGCACGTAAGGTGGGCACGTTCCGTTCAGTGATTGATAGGTTCGTCGCTAAGACTGCCTTTGTAAGTACTATTTGATTTTTTAATACGTAAACAGATTAACATAGTTAATCTTATAAAATAAGGGTTTTTCACATAATCATACATGATTAGCCTACTTCGAATGATCATTATGTGTAGTGCACGCAATAAAGATAGTAGGTTTTATGCACGATTTTATTCTTATTGAGGTTTTGTTCTTCGTAACTGTCCGCAAAAGAGAGGTGTGGATTGGGTCAGGAGTATTACATGAAATATTCGAGATAAGTTCTGCTGGTTTGACGTAGAACGACACGACGATTATAAGTCCCGGTATCATTAGAACTTAAAACGGGATATTTACCATGTTTATTAATTTCTGTGTCCGATTATTTCGGCATTGTTGCAAGTGGGGTGATCACAGATGATCAGTTTAAAAACTTATATAAGTCCCCGTGTGACCGGAAACACTAGTAGAGCCTTCGCGAATGGAAGCTGTAGATTTGAATTTTTTTTTTGCATTGGTGATATTATTTGTCTGTATTATTATTTCAGGAAGAGGCTAGCAGAACAGGGATGACTTTACCGTCGGTAAGTATCGTTACTTTGTGTACAACAACAACTGCTACAGTACACTTATCTTTAAAATGTATACTTATTTAGTGATTTACATATTTGAAACTTTACAGTATTTTAAAATATGATAGCTTTTTATCTGCGGTTATCTTTTAATAATGCCTACACCTTTATTACTTATAATTTGACCTAATTAATATACAAAATAAATTTTTATCGAGGATATTTTTTAAGAAATAAGTATGATATTTGACGCACATAAATATAACGTCACAACTCGCAGTCTCATACAAAATTATCGGTGTCACATTTTGAAACAAGTTTAATTTGATTACCTGAAAAATACCCTATAAGTACACATTTCTTTCAAGTAGTGCTGATAGAATTAAAATACTGTTATTTTGATCCAGCTTCTTTATCTATTCTTTCAAACATACTCCCTTTTTGCTCGTGCAGGAATGTGGTCAATGTTATTTTGCTTCAGTTTCTTTTATTATATTTATTCTTCTATACGTACTCCATTTTTGCTCGTGCAGGAATGTGGTCAAAGCAAGCAGGTGCGTCAGGAAGCAGCCAACTCCTGGAACAAGGTCGGCGGGGAACGCATAGTGATGGCCCACGTAGCGCGATACCTTGAGAAGTACTCCGTCACTAACCCACACTTCGCATTACCAAAGCCAGAAAACCCATGAAAAAGAATTATATTATAAAGGTAGGTACTGACCGGTATTCGCATTGTACCATTAGGGGTGATCACGGGGTATGAAAATTTAAAATCTATACTATATATATGTATAGTCCGTCAGTTAGGTAATGAAAAAATATAAGGCACGTATTTTTTTATTTTGTTATATAAGATAACAATACTTAGATAAAACGTATCAAAGTTTCGGAGTGGCAGCAAATACGTCAATATAAAATGTATCTAGAAGTGACGTCATGTGATATTTCAAATCGATCTTCGAACGTATTTGTTTTCGTGCGAAAATAAAATATACGTGTTTAATATTTTGAAATAATCTACAAGACATTGAAATAAAAGTTAGTCATCTACCCTATTATTTTACACCATATGTACTACGCCAGGGCTACAATCTAAAGTTGTTGCATTGCTTATTACCATCAATACCTTGGTTTCACTCACGGACTAACAGTTCAGTAATTTCAGTACTGGTCAATTTCAACGCATCAACTGTCTTTCTATTACACGCACTCAGCAAGTCAGTACCTACCTTAACAATTGCGAAGATTGTAAAATGGTTTTTTTTTTAATTATGAAGAGAGGAGTGTTCTGATTATTATTATGTTTTAATTTCCATATTTTTAGATGTTACTTTTATTGATCGATGGTAATATTATTATGTTAGAAATATTTTCCAAGTTGTTATAGCAATTTTACCTATCTAATTGGATACTTGAACAGTTGAGGCATAATTTTGTAATAGTAATTGTTCAATAAATTAAAAAGTCGATTACATTTTAGACAATTTATTTCATTTTACACATGTTCATTATTAGACAAGTTCCTTACATATTATATTTACATTAAAATGCACAGTGTGGCCACTGACTGTGAACTGGGAATCGCCGAAACAGTCTTAATTGATATGATTTTGTTTTGTACAAAAGCCGAAACAATTATAATTATTTTCTTTTTTTATTTTATTACTATAATTACGTCTATGAGATCAAAGTGTGTTAATAAATGTGTATAAGTTGACTAGCAATCTTTGGAGTTAGAGTCTCCTCACACCAGCGATTTACTTGCGACGTGAGAAACGCAGGAGCAAGCCTTGTGCGACTTTTGATAGAAATGTCGCAGCGACATCGGTGTTGTGTGAGAAGGCTCTTATATTCTGTTAAAAATGTAATGAAAATGGCCTCTTATTATAAATTTGACTAAACAATATCTATTTAACATTACAATATCGTTGAGCTGTTAACACCTTAGAAATGACCATGCAAGACCAGTTTATATTTACACAGGCTGTATTGCAATGTTAGTTTACACTTTGTTCTGTGATGGCTCTGATACAAAACATATTACAAGAACAAACAAAAAAAAAATCACGTCCAATTCACGCAGTGATTAGTCGTGAACTCATTTATTGGTAAAGAAAATAAATCATGGACATGATGACTAATATGATAACCAAATACCAGGTTTAATCCCTGATGCTAAAACACAATTTAAATTACAAAATAAACAGTATTTGAACACTACCCGAACAGAAAAATCAACATAATTGTATAAGATTGACATTCAACAAAGTATGTCAAAATTTGTATCAAACTCGTACATTAACTTTTTTATTCAATTGTTTGACTGCCGTTTAAAGGTAAGCGTCCACAGGCCCGCATTGTACGCATCGTTCGCATTCCGTATGACGTCATCAGCACGCATCAGATCGATGTGGTGCGTGCGATCCGGCTCAGTGGACGCAGTTGTATGAGTTTCTATACAAGACAAACTAAAATCCGTTGCGTGCGATGCGTACGATTCGGGCATGTGGACGCGTACCTTTAAATGCCAATTATCTAGATATACTCAACGAACGATTCTTAGAGCCATCACAGTAATAAAGTCGAAGAATTTATGTCAATAAATACATACAACAATCAAGAAAATACATACTTATCTTATTCGATTTAAAATGTCTGTACAATAATGACTAGCATACACAATTTACGCATATCGTGAAACAAACGTTTTTAGACCCGCACTGATAAACCACTGAGGCTTGATCTAGTGTTGACTGAGGATTTGTAGTTGGGCCATTATAAATGAGAAAACTGTCTAAAAGAGTGTTATTATCTCGCACTACTTGCATAAGTATGAGCGCGAAATCAGAGGCCTTAGTACGAGTTTGTTTTACACAAAACGAGAGCGCGTTCGGCGCTCTGATTGGGAGGTTTATTAGAACCGAATCAGAACCGAACCGACCAATCAGAGCGCCGGATGCGCTCTCGTTTCATTTACGTTCAATGTAAAACAAACTTGTTCTAAGGGTACTGATAAAAATGGCATATGACAGTTCGCACTGTAATGTCCCAAATACAGTGTCAGGTACAGATTTAGTAATTATCAAGGTAAGGTGATTAATTTCGAAGTCAATGATTTTTTGAGCCTAATAAATAACAGTTGCTTAACTGATTTTAGTATAAAATACTATGCTACCCTAAAAGCAACATCATTAATATCAATGTTTAATTCTTAAATTGATGAAGTTCGAATTCAGGAGTAGGGTGATAAACGCTATAGATAGTGAATTATCTCGCTGAAACTCGATTGTGGTGTCGAAACTCGAACATCAGAGAGATTTGTGATAACAACTTAAAAAGAAATATTACTGAAAAACCATTGATGTGTTTGCCTTGTGTTGAAATAGTGACGGACTGCTTATTTATCATTCCTTTAATACCATTTAAGAAATATTTTTGTATGCAGGTAACAAATTTATACGAGCTTTAGAAACGCACGTTAAATTGCAATAAGTATTTCTATAGGAAACGAGTAGTTTATCGATACGGGTCTGAATAAATTAAAACACTATTTGTACCTATTTATAGACTAAACACGTAATCACGCGTGAAAGTAATTCGATAGAACTTCAATTTGCGCACCGAATTGCGACATTTCAAGTCATATTTGTTATAAAACATGTTTTCTGATTGTGGAAACAGGCGCATCGCTTGAAATGAAAGATTTACAATACTTTAATATAAAATAGATTGATTTTCATTGATGAATACTTACCTATTTAAAAATGTCTTCATTTATTTTTGCTAACTAAATATTATCGGCATCATTTCGATTAGATTTTTGTTAATTATTATGTTTTTCGGCTTAATCATGTAATTATTTGACGAGGAACTCGAGTTTCAAGCCATGCTGGACTCATATTCATGAGAATGAGTAATTATGTGAGTAAGCCGAAAAACGTAATAATTAATTTAGTATGTTTCACAAAAGTTATAAAATCAACATGATTTTTGTTACATTCTGGAAGGCCAAGAAATAAATAATAATTTACAATTCATATTTATGACATAAGCTTCCATTTCCATTAGAAAGTGTTGTGACGAGATTTGTCGAGACTTAGACATTATCCAAATCTGACAAATCTTCAATTTGTACATACTCGCTAGTACAAATGCATAAGCCACATCTACTTACTTTTAACCCTGAGAAAGAAACAAAATAATACTTTTAAATATAATTCAATATTGTCTTTGATAACTTAATCTCTTGTATATGCGACATAATAGAAAATACATTATGCTTCGCGTAGATGTCCGTACGGCATACAAAGGGTTAATAAAGTATAAAGAAAGTTAGCAATAAATCACTGTAACCACAAAAGTTAAAGTTATGCGACGTTTCCACATGTCACAATACTTTGCAATCCATTGCGCGCTGACTACGGAGGCGCGTAGTCGTGCGCCGGCGCCGGCGAGTAATCGGCGCCGTGCAGCAGCGATTAGGTCTGGTATTGCAGCATCGGCGCGGCCGCTAGGTTTGCGTGGTGGCCGCTGTTCATCCGCAGCGCAGACAGCGACTTGTTGTACCATTCGTCCTCGGCGCTCATGCCTGGTGGAGATAATTAATATTATAATAACAAATCTATACTTCTATACTAATATTATAAAGCTGAAGAGTTTGTTTGAACGCGCTAATCTCCGGAATTAGTGGTCCGATTTGAATAATTATTTTTGTGTTGGGTAGTGCATTTATCTAGGAAGGCTATAGGCTATAAAACATCACGCTATAATCAATAGGAGCCAAGCAGAGCGGGTGAAACCGCGCGGATGTAGCTAGTTAATTATAATCATTAACACATTGAACGCCGTGGTGGTCACCGGTGACCAACGTTGGCGCAGGATTTGCTTTCAACAGTTTTCTATTGGTAGTCAAAGACTTAAATACACTGTTAATCGGTAATAAACCTGAACGCACGTTTATAAACTCGAACCTTTAAAACTAAGATCTCCAAGCCTTGCCTGCCTATCGTATAGCAACTATAATAGTAGCAAATCATGCTGAAAGAACTGAACAGATTTTGACGAAATTATGGTATACAGACAGGGTATGAGCTGACTTGGGTCAAATACATTTTATTTTACGGAAACGCGGGCGGCAGCAGCAGACTATTACGAGCGGTTGACTATCTACACCTTTTTTACCGCGCCACATAGGATATTATTTCAAGTTGAAAATATTTATCACAATTAATCGCTAAAAAAAGGAAATACAGAAAATAATATTCGACAACGCCTCCCTTTAACCCCCGGCGGCGTCGGTCTGTTACCGTCGGCCGTCGGATCGGCAGCGCTAATCGTTAGTAAGTTCGTATATATTTTCATTGTAATGCAGTGACGAAATATTGTTTGTTATAAATAAAACAGACGACACATCAAGAGTCTAAACATTTTGGAAGTTAAGAATAGTAGAGTACTTATAAGTAAATTAAGAACATATTAAAAGATCCAAAACAATAATTGAACAAGAAAACAAACTGAAAAAGTATTAGAAATAAAAGACATTTCAGTTTCATTATTTCAAGAGAAAACTCTAGGTTGCAGCGTTAGTTAAACTAATATTTAACTTCGTTCAATAAGACATTAGACATTGTTAGCACGAAGAACATAGGTATTAGCAGTCTACGAGAGTTCGTAGCGAGTTCGTAGCGCGGCGCGCACGTTCGGCCCGTTGTGTTGTACGTAGCCCCGCTACGGCGTAGCGACGTAGCTATATACATTCGATGTACGTATAGGAGGGCAGGGAAGCGAATAGTGAGGTACCGAATCGACCCTCGCGTTTTCTCAAGATGCAATCTCGCCGCAGGAAATAAGATATTTGCCAAGACGCCGCGAGGACGCCCGCCAAAGTAAATGTAGTGGAAATTTTCTTATTAGAATATCTACGGTACGATGCCTCGCTTCCATTACTTGCTCGTTTTTTCTTACGCAGGAATCTTTGCGCCCGCGGCCGCTTCGTATTTCACGGTTTATCGCTTCGCCTCTTCCCGTTTCTATTTTTCATAGAGTGCAGTAGATGGATTCTGGGTACGGAAACCTATTAAAATTGTAATAAAAAATCTATTCGCTCTCTAGCAGAAGTGTATCAAAGGAAGGTTTTTTCTTATAAAAAATTGCTATGATAGAAAAATGTCTGTTAAGTATAAAGTAGACAAAAGATGATGCTGAATAGCTGACTCATAAATTTCCAAATACAAAATAAAGTAGAATCATGTACCTAACTACCTATTTATTTTGAACCAGTGCAATGATTGACCGTTGGTTTTTGCCGAAGAGCCAGAATCGACAAAGGCAAAAACCAAGGCAAAGCATGAAATCGGTTTAAAATAGTACATTTTACTGACATAAAAGAGAAAAAGATTGAGAAATCAAGAAGTTAAAGAGAAGAGGCATCTTCCTCAAAAGTGTTGGTCCATCTATAGGTTTCCATATTAGGATATAATATAGGTCATAGCTAAACGTCTTGAGCTGAAGATGGCAAATGAACAATCTCCGGCTGCATGCTGAGAGCCGATCAATTTATACAACACATGCTCCTGAGATTTACATAACAGATTTGTGTTTATTACCAAATACCAGTCTAGTTGTATTTTTTTTAGACATTTTCTGGAATCGTTGGTTTTGGCAGTTAAGAAATAGACCAAAGATTTTTATCTAGACATTTATAATAAAAATATAGAAGTAATAATTCTGTCCATTGAATTGACGCATGTTGCCAGAAGTTATTAATCCAAGAGAACGAAGTCACGGACAGTAGAAGAAAAGTGAAAATTGACCTCAAGCTTCCATAATAAGATCCTGATACAACACATCGTCATTATATTATACCTAAAAACGTAGATTTATGGATAAAAAAATATCTTTATTCCTAATAAATTAAAGCCGTACGTTCACAAATACGAAGCAGAGAGCAAAGAGTAATGAAAACCCAGAGACCGACGATACTAATAAATTGTAATCAAGTTCTTTTTCTTTCGTGATCATCTGTCGGAACTGGGGCCGTGTGGCGAGGAACAAGTTTTCCCATTATTACAGGGATATTTGTATAAAAACGAGGCATCATCTCCACTCCAGCCAACTTTATAATTGCCTTGACGGTTCTAATGGAAACTTGATGAAAGCTGCCGTCTCTCGTCTACCGCTTTTTGTTTTACGTTACAAACTTACATTTTAGTTGTAAAGTATTTTAGAGTTGATAATTTGTTATTAATTTTTTGGTGCTGTTTTTGTTTATTAAGTAGTCTTTGGAGATGTTTTTTAGATATTAGTCGTTACTAATTACTTAAGTGTCCATGTCTATGTCTCATAGAGCCGAAACAGATTTTTTTCTGAGTTACAATTATTATTATTTTATTATTTATTCGTTTCTTTTCCACACAGATTACATTATTATATACTAAGTCCCACAAAACCGTTGTAATTATTCGTATATAATGCCGTGCTATCTTCAGGTCAATCCATTAAACCCTGATTACTTTACACTGAAATATGCAAGTAACATCTTGAACATAAAAGTCTGCAAAAAAATCGTCCTAAAAATACGTCACAAATTATTTGGCAGTACCGTGCTGGAATACAGAAAATTCTTTATAATTGGTAAAAATTGCAACTCAACCTCAATAATTGACTACGTCAATCTGCAATCTCCAAGGCACCATAAAATTCTTAGAAACTGATATGAGTCTTTTTTCTTTCTTTCTTATGTAACTCACCCATAGTATCCTGTCGCATTCCGACGGCGCTCATGTTGGCCCCGTGTCCCATGGAGAACCCTTGCGGCATGGGGTACGACCCGCCCCCCATCTGGGACAGCGAGAATATGTCTTTCTGCAGCTCTTCGTAGCTCCCGTGGTGCTGTGGGATATACAGGCTGGTTATATTTTGAAACATGAGTAACCTATTTTGTTGAGTATGGTAATGAATTGTCACAATTTGTTTATCTCACGTAATTGTTTCACGAGGAACTCGACTAGTCTCAAGCTATGCTAGAGGTTCATTCATGAGCAAAAATTTGAACATCTACCATGGCTTGAAATTAGTCGAGTTCCTCGTCAAACAGTTACGTGACTATATAAGTTGATAACATAATATTAATCCAGTATGTCTCACCAAAATTATAATAAAATTTGTTTATCTTATGAATTCGCTTAAAAATTACTAGGTATAAAACAAGTACTCGATTCGCAAAATATATAGAAACGAAAAATGACTGTTACAGTGATAGGGTTACTCTAAGTTACTAAAGAAAACAAATATTTGGTGAAACAACTCTTCTATTCACCGAACTGCTGTATACTTAGCTATGTTAAAAACCAAAAAGATAAAAATTACAACTCACTAATTACTCAACACGATCTAAACCTAAATACAAATCATTATGAACAATAACATTAAACGAGAATGATCTTGTACAAAAACCTACGAACAATTTACTCATCGCAGCGTTCAGAATCTCATCATCGCATTACTAGCACGCAGGATCACGCGGCTTCGAACATAATGATTTTTCCCACCCTGTTTTATGTTAATCGCGTAAATTATTCCGTGGCTTTATGTTTTATACCGATTAACACTTCCAGTAATGGAATAGCGGTGCGGAATTACGTTAGGTCAGCCATGTGATGCGGATATTGTGAAGTGTCTACGGATTTTATCAATTTATTTTATGTTATAGTAGGTATTTATTTGTTTGATATGTAGGGTTGAGATTTATTTGGTATGCAAGAGTAATTTTACGTAAATTGTTAAGAAGTCTATTTTCTTGATAACATTGACAAATTGGCATCATTTTAAGATTGATGAAGATGCGTAGTTAAGCTCACAAAAGTACCCAAGTAAATATAATAATATGTGATATACAAAAAAAGAAGAAGATTTATGTTCTAATTTAAACTAATTCTGTTTAATTTTTTTTAAGCATTAGTAGGTATACGCATTATGATTAACTCAACACCCACACAACGGACATCTAGTGCTAATTCCATTGGACACAATGCCAATCAACGGCACGATACTAACAAGCAGTGCAATGATCCAATCCCATCTACAGGCTGATACATTTATACACTTCCTGAATTATTGGAACGTGTGACCACTATTTGCATTATTTTCGTCGGTCTGTCCGGCCGAACGTTCAATCGCATTATGGCGTAATCACGGAGACTGATTAGCGCCGCATGGTAATGGCGTACAAATTGCGGCGAAAATGAACATCCTGTGTGTACAATGTGTTTTAAGTTGGTCATTAATTATTGGTCACGTGATCAGTGCCTTGTTTCTGGAAGCCTTTGTTTGTGCGAACTAAATAATGTTCGTCATTGAATATTAAGACTGTTTCAATGTGTTAGTTAGGATTGTTCAGGTGATCAAAAATTTGTGATTGTTTTACTAGCCGATGTCAGAAAATAATTATGGAAGATTTAGGGCCGGTTTCACAATGCCTTCTGTGTCAGGCTCTTGATCCACCCACCTAACGGTAGCCTCCTAAGATGGATGTCGACGCTTTTAGGGATCAAACCATTGGCCGACACAACCATCGGCATAATGATAGCCGACCGAATCCACATTCCTAATGTCGACATTTATTTTATTTGTTTATCTTACTCAGCATTCACGAGGTTCTCGTCATGGGGGATGGCAACATTGATTATCAACGTGCGGTGTACTTGTGGTTTATCACCACTATATCGGGATATTATTATTATAACCGTAAGTTTAGTCATAGGTATACTATGTTATTTCATATGCAACAAACTTCTATCAAATCAATATGAATAACATAGATAGAGCACCTAGCTTCATTGATGGGCAGACGGACTTCAAACAAATCAATATGAGTAGATATCGATAATAGTTTCAATTACCTGTGGGTATCGGTTGATGGTGTTCGGATGTGGGTAAGGCTGATATCCTCTGTATCCTTGGATGTTCCTCATCATGCCGTTGCAGCCAGGCAGGACAGCTGGAGCCAACGCTTTTTGTAACTGTTTCTCCTGCTTGCGGTACTTCGCACGACGGTTTTGAAACCAAACCTGTGTAGAGAGAATAAGGTTGAAAATTGTGCTGTTGTGATTTTTGGGAGAAATTGATGTTAAACTTTAACTTATTGTATATAGACTAGAACTTGTGAACGAGATTCATTTCTTGAACCAAACGAATAATGGAATGTTCTAGTATTTCGTGGTTTGCATTATAGTATGTAGTAATTTGATTTTTATAGCCGTTTTCGTGCAAGACTCCAACTAACCAACTCGAATTTCAATGACCCATCCTAAAGTAAGGATAGTTTTTTGTAATTCGTCATAATTAAGTAGGTAAGGTATATTACCTTACGTACGTACGTCCGTACGATGTACAGTTACTTAAATGTCATACCTACTGATATACTGTACAATATAAAATAAACCTATCACACTGCTGTAGGTATGATTAGTTATTGAATATACACTACACGCGTCCATTGGAACATGTATAGAGCAGCTCATTCCCAAATTGAATTTTACTGTGATTTAACTACTCTCTGTTATCACAAATTAAGTATCACATTACACCACTCTAAGTTCAAAAAAGGATTTAATTAACTAGATTATAAAATCGAATATTCCCTGAGCGCATTACAGAGTGGCACTACGGTATATAGGTATGTATATAGAGATAAAACAATGGACAAAACACGAGCCCTTAATCTGTGTGTTGTCACCGGGAATGAAAGCGTGCGTCGTTTGATATGGTGATTAGAGCTGATTAGAGGGAGAGGGTGTGCCTCCCTCCCATCCCTCGTACGGCCGAGAGGGCGGAGCGCCCTCCGTACGCACTCTCCATATAAATAAACCGATATACCCTATGCCTAACTGTTAGTGAAGCCACCCTATCCAAAATGTATATTATGTAGGTATTTTGTGTCGGCGTTTCTCAACATTGTCGTTTAAGATTTATTTACATATACTAACGACTTGCCCCGGCTTCGTGTGTGTCGTCTTTTTACTGAAGAATTTGATAGATTTTTCTTTCGTAAGAATTTTGTTCGTATAATACTTGTTTGTGAACTATCTCACAAAAAAGGTGACGATATTTAGAATGGTGAGACGATGCTGCGGCTACACACATATTTTGCTTATTCGCTTTTCTACACGTCCTTTTAATTGTTATGTTAATATACCCCCGTTTATAACATTAATTTTTTTGTCAAAACAAATATTAATCATTAAATAACCCGCCCCTGATTGTTCCCGGTGCAAAAGTGCCCATAACACTCGCCGCATTGCCTCGCTGAAATTAAATTAAATTATGCAGGAATTGTTTTGTTTATTAATAGGTCAAACCTCTATATTAAAACTAGACGACCCATATAATATTATCAGACTCAAGTTCCACCCAAAGGTTGTCTGTAAGAAATCGCCTTTTGCGATAAGACCACCCATTGCACACTATGCTTATATTGCTTATTTAATAAATAATATTTATGTTGTCCTATGTGTTTAAGTGGTTTACAATAAAGTATTAATACCTAAACACATACTACCAAAACCTGCATTTTTCTTTTAGATTCTCGTTGTATTTGTATTCGACAGTTGTAATAACTTTGTACACTTTTAAAAATATCTTTAACAAATATTTTTATACCAAAACACACATCTACCCATACCCAAGTTTCCCTTTATATTCGAACCCCAAAGATTGGGAACCGCTCCCTCTTTCCCTCCTATAGTTATAGATAGAGAGAGGAAATATAAATGGGTTATTAGTTTTTTCGCAAAGCTACCCGCCCGCATTGCGCGTTGTAATGAAAAACGAAGCAATTTCCTAACCGTTTAAAAAAACAACGTGTATTTTGTATGAGGATAGGTAACTACTGATACAGTTATTGTTTTGTGATTTTTGGAGTAAGAGGACGAAAGTATGTGTGCTTAGGATAAGATACGTACCCGTATTTTATCTAAATCTTTTCCACCAGAGATGTGCTATGTAGCTTTGCTACTAAGATGCAATAGTTAAACCGTGAAACTATGTGACCGTTTCAACTGATACTAAAATATGTATTTATGCAAGGAAGATGCGCAGCTCGAGTACGCTATGTATCGATAGTCATCCATAGCACACATCCATAGCATGCAGCTATAGCACGTGTCATATAAAAAACATAACTTAGCTGAGTCCGTTTCCACCAGTGCTAAGCTTTGTGTACCAATGAATATGATTGATGAATCCAAACGCATCCACAGCAACGTAGCATAGCACATATCTGGTGGAAAGCACCCAAAGCCAAGTTAATTGGTATGCAGGTAGTGGTGAAGTTTAATTTATTATAATAACTCACCTACTACACCTAGAGATTGCGCACGCTCGCATTAAGTAACATGTATGCATTTTGAAAGAAGCTTTGTCTTTTGTAACCATTAGTTATACTGTTCATATTAAATGTATCTGCTATAGGTATTTGCTATTTCTTAGCGAAGTTGTAAAGTGTGACAATATTTTAGAATACAGTTCAACATTTTTGAAAATGTCGAACATGTTCAACCGAAATGTCGTGTAACAATCGTGCAAAAATCCGAAACCTGAATGACAATCGTTTTTAAATATAATTTGAATACCCATTAATATTGCATTCATATCGAAAATGTATAAATCATCACGAAGGACGCGCTTCTAAAAATATACTGTGGTAAAACGCCCATAAGGTAAATAATTGATTGATTACCTAATAATTACCATTAAAAAGTTAGTAACTACTTATTTACCTAGGTTAGTCGTAAACAATGTAAATTTTAGAAACTATGTATTATCATAGATGTCACATTATAATTCATCAAAATGCCAAACTATTCTATCATATCAAAACCACTTCACAAATAAATAAATTATCATCATAGGTACTCGTACCTAAGTAAAACGTAAAATATTTTCAACCGAATCTTTCAATCAACAAGAAACAATTTAGAGATAGAGTTAACATAATAAAGGTCGTTCTCGATCGACACTTTGTTCGAATACAACGAGGTATAGATAGCTATCTAATATCGTGGCGGAGGACCGAGTTATCCGAAGAAAACGGTCGCCTTTAAACTGAAAAAGCACGGGGATCCAACAAAACATTTTCTTATTTCCAATTGTAGAATTCATTTGAGGGCAGAGACAATGTCGAGAGGCGCGCGGGGAGGATGAGCGGCTAACTTCGTTACGGATCCATTTGATGGGATTGCAATGCCTCAGGGGCCACCCTCCCGCCCCGCCGCCCGCGACCCGCGCACACCCGGCGACGTTGTATTTTTATATCGAAATTTCCTCTAGAAGGAGGGAGCTCGACGTCGACGTCGTCTTTAACGTTTACATTCTTATGTAGCGTCGCCTAAACGTTAATAGCCTCCTCCGGAGCGCGTGCACGGCACATACCCCGAGACACATACCGTGTATTGTATCGGCACGTGTGTGTGTGTGTGCCGCACTCACCTACTACACCTACCAGAGAGGCGCACGCTCGCCTACGCGCATTTCACGTGCTTTTAGTCTCGGTAGCGACGTAAAAGTATGAAATAATGTCGTTTCGTCCATAACCTTTCATTTCTCAGAAAACCTTCGACTTTCGTTGCGCTTGAAAGAAAAGAGTAATTGTCGTCTTGATGGAGCGACAGTGAATAAAATATCACTTGAAAGCTATTCCATATGGATGAGAGTTAATATGTGATGATTAGATTACCTTTAGAGAGAAGAAATTCTTTGTAAGGTGCGGTAATAGCATTCGTAGAAAAGAGCAAGTCGAGGAAAAATTCATAGGTAGACAGCCAGACGGGACTTTAATAGAGGATGCTAAAAGTCATGTTCTGAATAAAACATCTAAAGCGACAAATTAGGTGCTCCAGGGACAAATCAATATCGAGGGTCCCGGGGGATTGAGCAATTTTAAAACTGAGATAAAGATCTCTCGCGAGTTACTGTAAGCATTTCGTATTCATACGGTCGAGCCCGACAGATGCCACTTTAATTCAATCCGCCTCCGGCCTACGCTCCAAATTGTATTATCCGAGTATTCGCGCATCATTGATATTTCGACAATTTCACCGAAGAACGACTGGCGTGATACTATTGTGCTGGCTGCCATATTCCCTACCATTTTATTCACACCGCGGGTGGTCCATTTTTGCAGCATTCCTGTGTACGTTAATTGAGTCGTGAGCGTGAATATTTAACATGCAACGTAATGCATATTTCAATCTACGTGTATTGTCTTTAGGAAAGAACAAAATGCATGTAAGTATTTCAGTTTCAGTCAGTCATTTATAAATCATCGGAGGGTGATGTTTTTGCGAGTCAAATAATCAAATGACCGTAGTTTGTATTTTGATGCGCTCTGTACATTCAATGTAGATTTTATGAGTTTTTCTGGATCCCTATAAAACTGTTTTATGTAATTTACTTATGGTTTTTCCTGGGTTTGTTTCTGAGTAAAAAATTGAGACAACTATAACGATAAGATCACCCACTAAATCTTAAATATACTTCTTACAAAACAGAAATTCATGACTCAGCGACCGATGTTTTTCCTTACCTATCAATGTACTGCATAATATACGATTTAACATAATGTATTAAATATGTAATGTAACTGACCTGTATCCGTGCCTCGTTGAGTTTTGTCGTCCGCGCCAACTCCTCTCTACAGTAAATGTCCGGGTAATGTGATTTAGCGAATGCCGCTTCTAATTCTGCTAATTGTTCCTGTTATAATAAAAATAAGAGAATTATTATATATTATGTCATTTATTAAGTAGTGTTTTGTGGTGGTTACGGTTATGGTAGCTACTTGAATAATATACACCAGGGTTTCCCAAACGGGGAATATGGATTGCGATCCATTGGTCGCAAGCGAATTTCTAGTAGGCCTTGTCTGTAGAAAGATGCACTAACCAACCGTTCTGTATTTGATTTTTAAAACGGTAGTATAGTAAATAACAGTTTCAATTTATCGAGTAAATCACACTAATGTTAGTGTAAAAGTTTATTTGTTTGGATGTTTGTCCGTCAATCACACTGAAACTATTGAGGGATTTTGATTAAATTTGGTGATAGAACACTATTTGTCTCATGGGAAGGTGGTCCAAGCCTCTGGCAGAAGCTAATATTCCAGACTTATGTTCTTTGAATCCTAACTGAAAAAAAAACGATTGAAACAAAAATTAATTTTTAAGTTCATTTACCTGTGTGAAGGTGGTTCGATGCCGGCGTCGTGCGGGCGTGGGGCAGGAGGCTGTGGTTGGCGTATGTCCGGCGTGTTGTGGGCCTAGCGCTGGAGACAACGCTGAAGCACCTCCAGATACACCTCCACTGCCCCCGCCAGGCTCCGGCTTTAATTTTTTGAACGCACCTTCCGCTGTTGTAGAGAAAAGTAGTGTTAATGCTGAAGATGTGGTGAGGTATTGTTTGGGGTGCTTTCCACCAGAGACTTGGTATGTAGCTATGCTATGGATATGTAATAGATAAGCTGTGAAACTATGTCATCGTTTCCACTGATACTAAGTTATGTAGCTTTGCATGTAAGATGTGCTAAGAAGATGCGCCGTAATTTCAAAGACCACAAAAATTAAAAGACATGATCGTCCATACATTGTTGAGTGACACCAATCTTAGGTGCAACGACTTATAAACTTTATTTAAATAACCCGAAAAACCATTTTCCATTCTCGCTTCACTACTAAAGAAACGTTCATATTAGCATAACGGTCTACCGGTGTTAGCATCGACCCGTTGCCGTAGGTCAAGTTCGCGCGGCCCGTGTAATTCTAATTGCGTTGCTTTAACTAACGCTGTTAAGAGGCTAATGATTCCAGTCTCGAGGTGTGCCGCAATGTTTTACCTCACTTGTACTACTGATTTAACTGTCGAGGGTATTTTTTAGGGTGTTGTTTTTTTTTGCTTTGTGTGGGGACAATGTTTACGAGATGGAGTTTAGGACATAGTAATTGATGAATTTTCCGTTTGTATTGGATGATAGGATTGAACACGGAATATTAAATTAATTTTCTTAGTGAAACAGTTGTAATAAAGAGAAATTGTAGATATTATCAGTGTCCAATACATGAATTTACATGAATTTCTTTCGAGGATTTCCTCACAGATAAACAATGAGTGAATGGAATTTTAAACCCTTATAATATAAGAGATACTAAATTCTTTGTGACTAATTTAAACTTTCACATCGCATTGAATAGCCGACTTTAAACACGATAAATCATTTACAGAAATCATAAAGCCAGCGACAAAAGTAGATCCACATTAAAAGTGGTTAGTCCTCATAACAAATTCCAAATAGCGATCCTTAGCTCGTTTTAATTGTATTCCCACATGGCCGCCTCAAACGTACGGCTGGAACGCCTCAAACGTAACGTTCATTTTTGTGAAAAATTCGCATATTGGCAACATAATCACTTTACCTTCGGTTTCTCTGAGCTTCTGAATTAAGTGGGGGAGATTTTAAAAGCACCGTTGGAGGTCGGTTTGGAAGTATTCATGCATTCCCTTTGACGTTGTTCCTGGCTACTTACTAATTAACATGGAGCTAAGTGTTTGCGTCCGCGGTAAACGGTGCCTTTTAACGTTTAAAAGGTTGTATTTTTTCATTCGCTTCCATGTTTTTAGGGGCTTTGATGCCGAATATATTGGTTTCGCTTTTTACCTAAAATTTTTCGGGATGCGATTAAACCATTAGAGATAGAAATTAAACATTTATATTTTAGATGTTTCCGTTAAAATGTTTCGTGTTTGTGTGGCGTGTGTTAATGGCTGGTGTGGTTCAATCGCTTCGATTAGTGGCCTGATAATTATTTATTAATTGCTCTATAGAAAAAAACAGAAAATATATCGTAAATTGTTTGTAGAAACTGATATCAATCGAATTCGACTTGTTGTACAAACACGAAACAGAACAGCTTCAAAAGCATTTCTTTACCCATTGCAACGAACTTATCTCGGCAAATCGCGAGGGGTTGTTTCAATTAGAGTCGAAAAATTGCGCCTGACTTGCAACAAGTCAGAGAACAGTATTTATTTGTTGAACATTTGTTCGGGGCGTAACAGAGATTCAATGTAACATGTCATTAGGGGGTTGTAATCCCCTAATTATGACGATTGACATAAAAGCGCCATCTGTGGCCGGCGAGAGGTGTCGGGTGACTGCTCGAAGTGTCGCAAATAATAGATTTGGGGAAACTGAGGAGTCAAGTCTTGCGGATTATGTTAGTGGAGACTTGTTGATCTGGTTCACGTCAATATGGAGTTTTTATTTCTATTTGTTGTGTTCGAAATATACGTAAAATCATAATGATACATATAGCAAAACATTTTTTTTATATATATTTGATGGGTCGACGTTTGGCCACGATCTCACCTGGTGATAAGCGATGATGTGGTCTATGGTGGAGCACATTTACCGGTTACGTATAAACGGTTGTTTATGGGCAGACGTCTACTTGTCTTCTGAGGCCCGAGTGAATAGGTTTATTCATTTAGGAGACAGAAGACATCTAGGTTGCCCTTCAGGAAAAACAGAATCTGGTAAAGAATGGAATTCATTTTCTGTGTTTAATTTGTTTCTCCTTAGCAGTTCATGGATTGGATGCCGGTTTTCGATAAATCAGGGTCATAACAAACTCAGACTGTACAATCAAATAATCACTGACCATTTTACTGATAGAAATCAAAATTCCTATTAAAAAATGTATTTTTTGTGAAAGAGCCCCCTCGCGGACCACCTCGGGTGAGCCGCGGGGTACTCGCCGGCGGTACATATGTTCTGCACAATAATGCACTTGTGATCGACACAAATGCCGCAAATCCAACAGATTGCTGTTTAATCGGCGACGTGCAGAGGGCGCGAATGTTGTTGGATTTTAAGATACTGCGATAAGTTCTCGGTGTTATTTAGATTTTTAGTTATTTTTATTCTATTTGCGACGTCACGCCTTTTATTCTCGAAGGATAGCCACAGATGCACAGTACGTTACACTTTGCGTCATTGTTTTTTAAGTCCCATGTAATAATGAGTCTATATATTATTTTGATTCTATAGTGCTACCGTGTGATGCTTGTGGTCTCATCTTTCAGAAGTTTGTTAACACATTGTTTTCTTTTTTAGATGCTTTCGGTGACCTTTCAATCTAATTTCCATTTATTGTCATTAATATTCAAAGCAAAAGAGATAAAAAATATCGAAATGATTCAATCCATCAAAATGGGTGCCATCAGTGTTAAGTACACGTGCCATTAGCCAATATTTTTTTGTTGAATTAATCCTTATATGACGTCAAATATATTTACCTTAAAAGTACCGCCGTAGTCAGAGTCATTTAATGATAACCTAACCCATTAAACTCGAAAACAATTGTTTTTGATACAAAATCGTTACTAAGGAATAGTTTAAGTAATCAGAAACAATACCCATAAGATAATTATTAGATCTTTGAACTGCAATACTGCAGTACTCAAAAATCAGCACAGTTCAAATATCACCTGATCACTAATCAATTCTTTCAATAAATCATTACACCTAAATAACAAACTCAATGAAATACAAGTCAAAACAAAGGCACAAACATTTGTAACCCGTTAAATAACTTTTTTTCAAGTGCCAGCTGATTCTAAGGGTCGGTCTACACAATAGGTTTACCGGATTTGTCCGAGGGGTGCGCACGCGCTTTCAATCGACACTCCATTATGTCGAGAGCCTCTTACAATGAGATTATTATGCGCATATTGGTTAGCTGTTTAGTCGGATTACGATTTCTAGTTTTATTTACTGTTGCATTTTTTTTACTTTGTCTAATATTTACCGTTTTTTTATTCTTTTTACTATGAAGTACAAGTAAGGTAGATCGGAACCTCTTCTAAATAACACATTTTTTAGACTTGAAGTTTGCGTGACTGTAGCCACTGGACTCATCATCAACATCAACTGTAAGACATCGACTGCTAAACAAATGACCCTACAAACTTAAGCTACTGGACTACCGTCTCTACTCTTATTTTAATCTAAATCTATATTAGCCACTACGTGGATTACAGTACCTTTCATATGAAATTATTTTTCATTAGTTGGTTCATTCGCGCCGGTCAATGAGATCGCCGAACGCGCTCCGTTTCGTTTTTGTTCAACGTAAAGCTAACTTGTACTATGGGTACTGTTAAAATTCTGTTTTAATTTCTCAACTAAATTCATATTAAAGAAGAATAACAAGTAAGAGTAGTAAATCTCACTTAACTCATCCGATTAACAATGGTCATCGGACATCTGCGGTCGAACAAACAAACTGACCATTTCCGTCTTAAAGCACCATATTTTGCTTGTAATAAATAGAGTGAGGATTATAGTAGGGACGGGTGTGATTCGTACACGATGGTCACGCGACATGGATTAACGATAGTGAAATATTGAGTATATTGGGCTAAAAAAAACTGTTAACAGATTTGTAAGTCATTTAGAAACAGTAATTTTTAATGTATAGTTTAGTAATTTGTTAATATTCTTCCTCTGTTGTCCAAGGGAGTGTGCAATAACATCAGTCTTAAGAGGATAACAAAGAGGTTAAGAAAAAATTTAAGAAGTTGTGGTCAGCACACTCTGCTGTATAACCAAATATACGGTGTAAGTATTCTATGTTTACAGGTAACAATGCGCGGTGGCCGTCGTTATCTATTATATAAAAATAAGTCGGGTTTTCTTTCCTGACGCTATAACTCCAGAACGCACGAACCGATTTCCACGGTTTTGCATTATTTGGAAAGTTCACGGGCTCAGTAAGGTTTATAGCAAAAAAAAAAAAACAGCAGGAAAACAGGGAAATCATTGGTGGCGAAACGGAGTTCGCCGGGTTTGCTAGTCGGTTATAAGTATTACATGCCACAGAAGTATAATCTGAACTGCGAGAACCTCTTTTTCTAAAACAAAGAAGACATAGACAGTATTGAAAAAATATTGAACTCTGTCAAAATGACTGTCAATATGTCATGATTTTATAAGTTTGATACAATGTTTGTGAATAAATGTTGGCGAATTACGAATTGTATTTGTAATAGTATTTATCTTTTATAGTAGTTCCTTACGATATATTATGATAATTGCTTTATTCATTAATAACTCGAAGATATAATTTATTATTTAGGAAGTATATGAGTATAAGTGGTATGACTGTTCATGCAACTATGCAATCGATTAATTTGTTATTCTATTTGTACGTGGTTATTGGTAAGTTCACTTCGTTTCTATTACATTTTTTTTTATTGTATGCGCATGTATGGATGTTTTTGGTTTTTGTTGTTAAAATTGTACAAGTCATAGTCAACACAAAAAATTGAAAAATAGAAACATCTAATGTTAAAACTTTAGCTTCAATCTAATGAAAAAGATCAAATGCTAGACACCTATAGTAGTTTTATAAACGCATCCGATCTAATATTTTTTCTTTTGTACTTTGACTGAAACATGTAATACAGGTGCTTCTTCTTTAAAAAGTCATCATTAACGAAAAAGGACATACATTTTTACGACTATTAGGTACAGAAATATCAATTTCTGTAATATCAATTTCTGCAATAGTCGCCAAAAATGTAGTGTCTCTATACTATAAATCCACATAACCGCACTTTTTCATTACTAAAATGTCGGTATAATGGTTGTTTGTATATTTTTAGACCATGCAGTATCATCAGAGGCTGGATTATTAGATCCCATTAGAAGTATGTTCAATCCGATCCCATCAAGCCGACCACGGCGCAGGCCCGATCTATTACTCGGACCATTAGTATCACGATTCCGGGATTCGGAACTACGTTATGACAGCATGGATTTTGATAAAAACGCACGAAGTATCCCTGAGAAGTATCCCGACTATCCAAGGCCTTACGACGACACCATTAAAACTCACATCATTTATGGGCACTCATTTAGGAAGAAAACAACAAAAAAGCCGAAAGGAAAGGCGACATGTTCAAAAGATTCAGATGAGCCTTGTAAGGAGGAGCCACCAAAGGATCCATGTAAAGAAGCACCACCGAAAGATCCATGTAAGGATCAAAACGAATGTAAACCACCGAAGGAACCCTGTAACGATTCGCCACCGAAAGATCCGTGTAAGGATCAAAAGGAATGTAAACCACCGAAGGAGCCCTGTAACGAACCGCCACCGAAAGATCCGTGTAAGGAATGTAAACCACCGAAGGAGCCCTGTAACGAATCGCCACCGAAAGACCCATGTAAGGAATGTAAACCACCGAAGGAGCCCTGTAACGAATCGCCACCGAAAGACCCGTGTAAGGATCAAAAGGAATGTAAACCACCGAAGGAACCCTGTAACGAACCGCCACCGAAGGACCCATGTAAGGACCAAAAGGAATGTAAACCACCGAAGGAGCCCTGTAAAGACTCGCCACCGAAAAAACCGTGTAAAGACGAACATAATCCATGTGTACATTCAGAACCACAAAAGGACCCATTTAAAGAACAAGAAGAGCATAATCCATGTCCACAACCAGAACCACCAAAAGAACCATGTAAACCTTGTAAGCCACCTCCCAAGGAACCCTGTAAACCAGAACCACCAAAGGAGCCTTGTAAACCACCTCCCAAGGAACCGTGTAAACCATGTCCACCACCAAAGGATCCATGTAAGCCCCCTCCGAAGGATCCGTGTAGTCCATGTCCACCGCCAGAGCCACCAAAAGAGCCTTGTAAGCCACCTCCAAAGGAACCGTGTAAACCATGTCCAAAACCAGAACCACCAAAAGAACCTTGTAAGCCCCCTCCAAAGGATCCGTGTAGTCCATGTCCACCACCAGAACCACCAAAAGAACCTTGTAAGCCACCTCCAAAGGAACCGTGTAAACCATGTCCAAAACCAGAACCACCATGTCCAAAACCAGAACCGCCATGTCCAAAACCAGAACCACCATGTCCAAAACCAGAACCTTGTAACGACTCACCACCAAAAGAGCCATGTAAAGATAAACCACCACCGTGTCCACCAAAAAAAGAACCGTGTAAAGAAGAAGAAGAGAAACCTCTTAAAGATGAAAACAATTCAAAATGGCAATCAGATGATATTCATCCAAATGATCCCCAAAAACTTTCGTACAGACCATATTATTCTAAAGTGTCTGCTTCTACCACGACTACTTCCAAAGTATCTATCATTGGAACTGGTGATTCAAAAATACATCCTTTTACCTATCCTAAACTATCTGCTGAAGATCTATTTCACGCAAAAATTGCTAATGATTTATTCAATTCCAAAATACCATTTGAGCCTTTGATTCCAGACATACACACTGATAGTTTAGACAATTTACCTAATGAGGATTCAAACAATGCGGTCGGCAGATCGTATGATGAGTGGCCTGAAGTTTCTGAGGCCGAAGCAGTGGTTTCTGGTGAAACCCCATCTAATTTTAATGCAGAATCAGATGTGGTTGATGAAACCACAACCAAGTCTAATGCAGAACCAGATGATTCAGAATATGATGACATCATAGCCCAAAGGTTTCCTCAAGCTATAAAGTTATTAGAGGAGCTAAAAAAATTAAACCAACTAAAAGCTATTTTAAAACTACAAAAATTACAAAAGGAAGGACATGTGAGTGCTATCACTGAGAATAGTGAATATAATGAACCAACAGAAGCAGTGACAAAGGTATCCTCAAAAAAATCTTATAATTTTCGAGATATAAGCGACCTATTGGTGACTGAAAAATTTTTGAGAACTTCTACTGAAGCTAGTTACATTCCTAAAAAAGTAGTTTTGACAAAACTATTAAAAAAAAGACATAACTATCAAGCAAAATTTGTTTAGCTCGATGATGATTTGAGCAGCACTAATAATACTAAAGAAATTATTTACTATATTGAATACAAATATAACATAAAAGGTGTTAAAGTTTAGATTATTTGTATAAATAAATATATTTATTTTTAACTACCCAGTAACATTTATTGATATTTATACTGGATTTAATTTGGAATGGGTACTATGATTTTTAGTATTTCAAACTATAAGTATGTATAATGATGTATTGGTACTTCATCGTTCAGCTAATTTCATTAACTTCAAATACAAAAACCGTGATACCGTTTGCAAATGGCATTCAAGTGATTATTGTCAAGCTATCATTACAATGACAATTCAATAATTTTGCACGGTTGGCGCGGTGGAAGGGTAACTCTTTGTGTTATCCACAAATTGTTACACCCAGACCCGAAGGACTGGGTGTCATGTCTATGTGAACTTGTATGTTTGTAAACGCACCCACGTTACAGGAGAAAATCATAGTGTGGGGTAACGTTTAAAAAAAATCAGCGGTCACAAGGTTCTGGGTTACGATTGCCTTATTGATATTATTTGCTAATTAAAAACTAACTAGAAACCTTCTATAGGTAATGGATTTTTATAGTGTTTTGTATTTTGGAAAATGACTAACGGTACCTACAATGTGTATTATTTATATATTTAGGTTTATTATTCATGTATCTATATACGTTAGCTTTTCATTACGTTTATAATTGTCAACATTAGATATTACTCCTATATGAAATGAATAGCTTCATTAATATATTTAGTCAACTCATACGTTTCAGCGTTACTCAATTGAATTTATGTTGTAATATTATCCACATCGATCTCATTTTAATTGTTAGTGTTTAAAATAATACTATCAACTAGATTCTGCCAGCGGCTTTCTTCGCGTTCCCGTGGGTAAAAAGTAACTTATGTGTTATTCCAAACCATACCATCTACCTTTGTTCCAAATTTCATCCGGATACTTTCAGCCGTTTTGACACGTTTTGACGTGATCGGGTAACAAACATAAACACAAACTTTCATTTATAATTGAAATATACAACATTTATAATATTAGTAGGATTTAAATTGTTTGGGATTCTTTGTTTTAATATTTTGTCTTAATTAATTAATTACGCCTGGTTAATGAGTCGCACATAGATATAAGAAAGTTTATATCTATGGAGTTATTTGTCAATCTATTTATCAATGTTTATTTGCGTAAAGTATGGTTTCGCATGACAAAAGAGAATCTAATAATTTTCTTCTCATATTCTTTAAATGTCCGTAATTTATTGATTAACTATCGAATATCAAAATGTGTTTTCAGTCTTAAAAGAGTTAATCCCCATAAATGTAAAACTATCTTAATGAATTCAAATGTGGATCACTAGAGCGGTTTAACAGGGAGGTGAACGAAGCCGTTTTATTAAAATAGCTTAATTTACCCAACACGAAACAAAGTTTGAGCAATCATTTCCTATAGAACGTTACCACCACACATTTTCGTCAATGTTACAATTATTATTATTCAGCGTACATTAAACGTGCAGAGCGTATATTCAACTCGGCAACTCGAGCCGCTTGAAAATTCAGGCTTCGCTCGCGGCGGGGGCGCGGCGGGCGGTGGGGGGAGCGCGGGGTACAGGGGACGGTCGTTAGTGACATTTCGTATTCATGACGTCACCCGCGGGCCGATTGTTTGCAATATTACTCTAATTGGAATTGTAATTATACGCACATATCCCGCGTAGAGGATGCCTACGTGCTCGCTGCTACCTTTAGTGAATATTGTTGTTTTAATAACATAAATATATGTACAAAAGCGACAATAGACCTCTTTCATTTTGCATAAAACTTTTGCAAAAAATAGCATACAAAAACTTCTTTAGGTGTGAAATTATCAACGTGGTACAAGTAACGAACTTACTTTGACCACTCAACTGAAGTTGCAGTAACTATTTAAATATGCTTTCAAACTTCACTAATATTTTTATAAAGGTAATATACAAATATACATAGGCCACCATAGAAATTTTAGAGCTTTCAGGTAAGTGGAGAACTGATGAGTGGAGTTTGTCACCGATCATTTCCTCTTTAGTTCCAGTTCCCGCAGGTCTTACTAGGGGTGGCTAAGTAACTGCATATTTTGATAGACATCGGGCAGCAGAGCTTTTTAAGAAACTTCAACCATTTAAGCTAAATCCACACTATAGTACCAATCACAGTTTAACTTCGGTCTAGTTTAGTTTTGGTCAAATAATTTATATGGGTTTGTATTGAAGTGGAACTTGACTTCAACGGTAGTATGAATGCCCTCATTGTTTCTCATATAGGTAATTCTTTATTATAACTGGCACTTTATTGTGGATCCACCTTTAAACACGCTGTAAATTCTGAAGATTTTGCCAAAAGATGATGACTCTATCTCATCTCTTTCAGAGATACTCTAGGAGTGGACTGTCACAGGCTGTTTAAGTCAACAGTCCACTGCTAGATTATGGGGATTTTCTATGTCTAGGGTGAGATATCGCAATTTAAAAGATTTAGGTTTTTCAGAGAGCAATACTGCCTGGTTTTTAATGCACAGTATTTTGGTGAGGTTTTGCCATATTTCCATGCTGCTCGTCTAGTGGGTTGGAGAATAGCGAAAAAAAATAGGTTTATTAGAGAGCGCTGCTGATCTGTATTAAACGCGTCTTTTATACCCTGTGCGCTATAACAAGGTGCGGCTGACAGATGCCAGTATGACGTTGACTTCTCTCTTTAGGGATGGACATTAGAAAAATATTTTTTTATCGCTATCGATACTCGCAGTATACATTTAATTCTCTTGAATTTTTTTATTAAATGTGTGTGTTATTTAGTTGTGCAGTCTAACTACGTGTATATACTTGTTAAAATAAATATTTTATGACCGAGCCCTGAGGTGTTTCAGAGTTACAGTTTTACAGAACCGTGAAGAAAACAAGGATATATTAGTTTGTATATGTTAGATTAAGTACCACCACGCATTATCAATGGCGCCGGAAATGTCTAGAAAAATGCCTACTACATATTTCTGCTCAGATAATGTCACTGTGGTTTGGGCAGAGAGAGCCGCGTCTACAGTGGATTTACCCACATAATTAAAGGTTTTTTAAGAATGATAATTGAACGACGCACGATTTTCGTTTTTTATTCTAAAAAAACATCGACTACCTATCCATCGTAGCCGTACATCCCATCACTAAACACGACTATGGCTTTACGTTATACGCATAACCCATTACTTTATTTTTCATTTCATTAGATTTTAATTGAATACTAGAACATTCCGGTTGGTTTTAATTTAATTAACTACGCATCCGAATGATTTAACATAATACGAATGTGATACAGCTAAAATATTAAGGCATAATTTTTAAATCGCAGCAACTTTCAAGAGTGATACGAAACGTTACTGAATCTGTCAGCCACACCTTGTTAGAGCGCATTAGGTATAGTGAGGTTTATTTTTGTTAAAAGAAATTTCTGTATTTTTGAGACTTTATTTTATTAATTATACCATACTTTTTTGCTATTAATTATACAAGTTTCTGTAATCACAATAATTCAGGGCGCTTACTTTTGAAACCAATCTCAATGTCCATGTAATTTCAATCCAATAAAATCTCAATAATTATTCAATTTAAAAGTGTAAAAACTATACGACCCCCATCGTAGTTGTTCAAATAGCATTCTGAGTATGTAATGTAAACCAAACTCAATACCATTTAGTTCATTTAATATGCACGTTATACGGACGCGATAGGCGCGAGTGTTGCAACTCAGTATGAAATTTCACAAAATCAATGTTGATCGATCGGAATAGGGTGGATGACGGGGTAAGAAAATTAAAAATCTATTTAGTCCGTCAATTAGGTAATGAATAAAAATTTGACATGTATTTTTTATTTTGTTTATAAGATAACAATACTTAGATAAAACTAATAAAAGTTTAGGAGTGGGAGAAAATACGTCATTTCTACGTTTAAAAGTTACTAGAAATGACGTCATGCGACATTTCAAATAGTGATTAAGAAGAAGTAATTAAAAAGTATTTGTTTCGGTAAGAAAATAAAAAATAGGTTTAACATAATCTACAAGACGGACATTAAAATAAAAATTAGTTATCTACCTAATTGGAATTTTTGGATCTCTATTGGATTGGATTCAATAGTAAGTCTCCTGGTGTTTAGGTTTACACAATACACAAATCTGAGAAATATTTTGTTAAAATAGTAATAGTCCATACAGGTTCCGATTTCCTTTGTTTTTTCTGATTGGGCAATATTTATGCAGATTTCAGGACTTCTCTAATGAAATAGCTAAATGCTTTTTATATAAAACTGTAAAAGATGCCTTTTAGTTAGTAGCGACCACTTATAGACTGATGTGATGTGATGATAAAAGGTTCTAAAGTTTCTAGGCTGCTGGTAGTTATAGTATAAACAATTGGCTACATAGGTAGAAGACTAAGACTGAAGACCTAGAATTCATTTCCTAATAAAGACTAGGTTTTCATAATCTTTAACTTTGAAACGATGACCGATTTAAGTATCGTACCTATAACTTCAATAAGTTAATAAATCTTTAGTTTTCTTAAACATCCAGTAAAAAAATGAGATATATGTAGGTAATAAATAATAATAGGTAATAAACCTACTTCATTAATCTGTATTTGTGTTTGAGAATTATGCTGTATTGATGTTATTATTAGTTTGGAAATCATAAACCACTCTTTAAAGTTATTTCCCAAAAATCTTTTATAACAATTAGTTTTAATTTAAAGTTAATCTTTTTTTATTGATAACATTTATTCCAAAATTTGTTTCTTGATGCTCTTCTTTTGCAGTTTTTAAATAAGTAGGTACGCAGGCTAAAAGTCAAGTGGCAATAATAGGCGTCTTCTGTTTATTTTAAATTAATTAAAAAGATAATTAACAAGAGTAAATAGGTTATTTGATTTTCCCATTAATCCAATAAATCATTTAGTTATTTGATTGGAGGAATCGAAATCAGGACCTCTTGTGCTACACACCGAACAAGAAGTTCCCGTTTTCGATATTTATGACACAACACTTAATTAATTATGTAGACATTTTCTTTGTTGATCGGTTAATTCACTGTTCAACTAACTACAACAGGATTGTAGTTGGCTCTACCTCTTTTTATCTAGGGGCACGGTAATGGTCGGCCAAGACCAGCCTTGTATAATAAACATAGTATAATAGTAGGTAGACAAAGTGTTCTTATAGAATATTTAAATCCAAAATCTCTGGAAACTGTATAGAACTAATATAAAAAACGATTTCAATCTAATGGTTTAGGATTAAGATCGGTAATTGAAATCGGCAGATAGTCAAGTTATAGCAAAAAAACTAGATCAAGTAACAAATTAAACATAAAATGTTGTTTGTAAACTGAACTTTTAATGAGATTATTGAGATCTATTGCCCTATTGTCACTACTATAGTAGTAATCAGTGTAAAGAACACAACATAACATAAAACATTGACAATAGTTACCTAATTACGGATCTATTTAAGTGTGTATTTACAAAATAAATAGAAGAAAAATTAAGTCATCGACGTCTTACGTTGATGGATTAGGTATATCCAAGAACTTAATCCAATAGGTGCCAAAAGGAGGCTACCTAAAGCAAATAGAAATGATATTTCATAATAAGAGTGACGTACCTGTGTTGTCTTGCAAGGACCGGCTGAGTGGTGGTGCAGGCGGCGTGGCAGCGTGCTCCCCGCCGTACAGCCCGCCGAACTCCTCCGCAGACGACGAGGACGCGTTGCTGCACTTGCGGCCCTTGTCTGGCGTGTACTTGCTCTCCCCTCCCGTCGGCAGGAACTTGGCGTCTTGCTGGTGCTCGTCCAGTAACCCTGGCACGCCCAGCAGCCCACCGACCAGGTTCGGTCGCAACTCTTCCATTATTTTGGAACCTTGGCCGCATCCACCGCCGCCGCTGAAGTTGAGCTGGCGGCTGAAGAAGGCCGGGAATATGTTGAACTGCTGCGGGTCCGGCAGCGCGGCGAGTGGCGGCGCGGGCGGCTCGGCGGCCCCCGCGCACGCCGTGCTCTTGAACTCCACCGTGCTGTGGCCGGCGCGCTGGCTGAGCGACCAGCGCGGCTCTCCCGCGCTCCTGTGCTCGTGCTCCGTGCCGTCGCCGTCGCCGTCGGCTCGGCCCCGACGCTCACTGACTAACCACATTATAGTGACGTCGCACGTCGCGCCGCACCGACCACGCCGCCCCGCGCGTTAATTGTCCGCGACTGCGCGAGAGGAACTCACGTCGCCGCCCACGGGCGAGACAGAAACGGCCTGCTCCCATACCCCCATAATCGATGTAAAATCTTTATAGGGATGCTGCGTCTCATTCATCCGCGGCGGAGAGTGCGGGCCGACTGGGGCGGGCCGATGGGGCGGCTGCAGCGCGCGCTGTGATTGGCTGGCGGCGCGGGCGGCCGGCCCTCGCCGCGCACTGCTCCGGGCCAGATACGCTTTTCTTTGTTTTATTGTCCCCACGGCTCCTCGTCGATCTTGCGTTTAAAGTTTATGCATTGCACTATGTTTTGTTTCACAAAACGCAAAATCATGTATGGAAGTTCTTGAGGTAAAACGTGAAACAGAGAAGGGTGGATGCTTTTAATGGAGCGAGTGCTTTGTGTCGGTGATTGTGTCTGTATGACAGTCCTGTAGGTGGTGCTGGCGCTCGGCGGCTGGAGCCATGTACGCGATGACAAATCTTTGTTAAATGTTAAACACAATTATGTACCTACATAGATACGGCTGTTCAGCTGCGAGCTTGTAACTTGTGAACTTGCGACGTATCTTTGTTTCAGCATATATTGTGAAACAATTATGAAGACCGAAGAACGTTTATGTCACAAATTATTGTCGGCAAGAATTGTAACGCTTTGTTCCTGATTCATTCATTTTTCGTAGTACATTTTCTGAAAGGTTCTAGGTATAATAAAGAACATATGAATTGCGTTTTATTTAAACCATAACAGATTCATTCTGTGTTTCAATATTGACGTCTATACTATTTACACATTATAACTTCAAGCAATTATTTTTGTTACTGTACGTGTAGTTTCATTTATTATTTGAAACTTATAATAAATGTTAGGAACAGACTTTTGTCCATATTCATTGATATTGCTACCTACATACCTACCTAAGCATCAAATTTTTAGGGACCTGGGAACTGAACGGAATTGTACTGAAAGAAACTTATTCGTAGACAGACTGTCCAGAGCTGCGGACTACCGGGATTCCAGCTCAAAACAAGAGTATGAACGGGGTGGTTTTTAGTCAGTAAGATTCTGATACTCCCTCACTTCAAGCAAGGCGGGAGAATTTGATAACTTGCCGCCTTAAAAAAAGAAAGAAAGGAAAGAAGCAGTTTCTATAGCATCCAATAATAACCAAACTTGTAAACACCACAAGGGACATTCAACAACAAACTAAAAATGCCTATTAAAATTAACATAAGGGTTCAAAAAAACCCTTATCACTAAGATCTTTAGTAACAAGTGTAGATACTGCAACCCTTTATAATACATCCCTGCACAATATTATGCATATCATTAGCAGTATCAAGTTTGTGATATTCATTACGAGATGAAAGATATTTAATTGATATTCAATTTCAACTGCGATCACTTTGAGGGCGCGGTTACTAAATCATTCGTTGTCGATAAATTATTCCACAGATTGTAATTTGTTATGTGGAGTGGGTTTGGAAATGTGGCGGTTGAGGTTTTTTTTAATAGTATTTTTGTAGTATAGTTGTAATGATAGGATTTTTTGGAGTTTAAGAAGAGTTTTTGAAATAAGTTCTTAGGATTAGGATGTGTTATGATATGGTGGATTTGGAGATAATATTTTGGTGCCATTTTAATTTATTTTTGTTACTTCTGTTGTATTTTTTATGAGTGAAAGGAAGCATGACGTTTGGTCTTTCGGGACTTACTTTACAGAGTGTTTGGTGAATTTTGCATGTTGTACAAAATACGGGTAACTAATTAATACCGGAACAACATCAGTTATTACAATGGGTAGTAAATGACCTAACAAATCTTAAAAAAAATGTGTCTTTCCATGCGCCAAACACGCTGTTTATACAGCGTGTTTCTGTTTAAGCGTGTTTGTGTTTCTGTTCTGTTTAAAATAAGTTTTAATATTATTTATTTTGTCTCTCCTACCTACACACCTATCTAACTAGATAAGCACATAAGAGCCAATTGCATAGCCAAATGATAGACAAGGAATCCTTTAACGTACATATTTTAATTACAGTTTTCTAACAAACCTTACAGCACCCAAAACAAAAGCCTTCCCACATCGAAAACAATTCGCGTACCTAATTAACTGACGGAAGGAAAAGCAAAATAGAATTCGTATTAAACTAGAGGGAAGTTTTTGGGTACACGAGTACCAGGGATACAGTCGAGCGAGGAGGTCTTAGAACTTTACTAGCAGTTTTAATTGATTCCTCGCTTCTTGAAGTAAGGTCTTTGCGAAGTTCCCTCTCGTATGTATTTAATAGAAAAGTGCTAGTGTCAAGATAACCAAGTTTGCTTATGTCTTCCTAATGTTGTTGATAAGTAATCTTTGATGTAGTTTTGTTATGTGTGTCGGATTTGGTATTTGTGTGTGTTTTGTTAGTGTTTATGAGTTTTTATATAGATTGTTTTAATTGTTATTTAGTTATTGGGTGTTTTGCTTTTCTACATTGTGTTCAATTCTCAAGTAGCTTGCTTAGTAAAAGTTAAAGTTTTACACTTTTGAAAACTCAAATTGATTTTTGTTTGAGGTTTCAAATTGTCAGGCAGTTTGTCCGTCATTGAAGTTAGGTGGTCGTTCCAAAGCAAAGCGATCATGCGAAAGCCTTTTAAGAGAGGTTTCTCCTGTAGAAGGAACTGTAGTCCAGTAGTGAACTATCATGGAATTACTGAAAAATCGGTTAGAGTTCGCAATTTTTTAATTCTGTTAAACAGAGATCCTTTTGTCTGTCGTATACACATTTCCTTTGGAATGAATCTTATGACACCCACGACGTCAAAAGCTGAGTGTATTGTATTCCAATTTGTCATCACCAATTACTCCCCTTCCCAATCTCAGATTCCCTTAAATTCCTAACCTCCAAAAGGCCGGCAACGCACTTGTAACGCCTCTGGTGTTTCGGGTGTCCATGGGTGGCGGCGATTGCTTACCATCAGGTGATCCGTCTGCTCGTTTACGATACGGTTTTAATGTACAACATATTATCTACTTCGATAAATTGTTGTTTATGTATTTGTCAGGGTATCATTATAATTGTGTTTAGTGTTTATCGGTTCATGTCACGACTTTTCATGTTCGTGCAGTGTAGAACCACGAGTAATGAAAATATATTATGTTATGTATATTAAATATTACTTGTTACTTATCTATTTTAATAAACAGCATTAAAAATTACGCATTATTTGAGTGTTTGTAAATACGAGAGTCGAGCGAGGGGGTTCGGTTTCGATTCCTAGCATAACATTGGGTGCCTAATAGGTTGTTCGGTTTCAAAATTATCAATGTGCAATTTTAAGTTATTATTTAATTTTAGATTATGGCCTATAGGATCGCTGTCTTTTAAAAGGCAGCAATATAATTACATTATTCACCATGCTCCTCTTCTCGAGGGTTCACCAAATCGCCAACCAAGTGTGGAGATGGATCCATCAATCGTTGATACCTATGTATAACATGTACCTACAACTTATGTATAAGATTTTAATGAATGCGAAGGAGTTTTAAACGTAGGAGGAGTAAGAAGAAAAACAAGGAAATACTACAATCTAAACATTAACATTAAATCAATATTTCGTTTAAACGTCCATGACGTTTAAACGAAAAATATTTATTGTGTGCAATAAATAATTTAGTTAGTAACAACGCAATACAACAAGAGGTTCAATGATTAGTAATGAGACAGACATTACTATGGCCACGACGCGACGCATCATTCGACAATTGTCAATCTAATTTTATACCTTAACTTATTTCTTATCAATTCCTATGTTCTATTTTCATCCAAATTCCACCCAATGGTACAGTGGTAAGCAGTCTCTTTGGATCTAACTTCAATACTGCTTTAGTTTTAGAAGACGGTGATACCTTGAACCTTTTTAAAAATAAAGAAATATTTGATAATACTAACACTTTTGATGCTCTTATACCTGTAACAAATAAAAAGATATTAGATGGGCTATACGTTGAAGATCGGGTATTAGAGGAAAGTATGATAAACATGGAAATAATGCTATCTATATTTTTATAATAACTATCGTGAGGCATACTAAAAATCACGGTTTACTCAAGTAAATTATTGGAGAAAAGCTCTATTAGTTTCGAATCACAGAGGGACTCTTTATCATGTGCAGCGTGCGCAGACGAGGTGGCGTCGCGTAAGCGTGACTCTAAACTAGTAGATTTTCTCCATTAATTTTCGTGAGGAAACTGTGATATTTTGTTAATTTAATGCTATATAGATTTGTAAAACTGGCTCTTATTGCCGCACTTAGAGTAATAAATGGTTGCATAAACCAGTCCTTAGCAATTGTTTTCAGGACAATATTGTTACTAAGGAAGAGTTTGAGTACGGTATTCATTAGTTGTCTCAGAGTGATAAATCTTCAAAATTAAAACAAAATACAAACCTAAACATGCTCTTGGTCCGAATCCAAACGGCAAATAAGTGTATGAAGTTATCTTATCCTTGTTTTCTGGCAAAAATCTATCCGGATCGAACTTACAGGGGTCCTTGTAATACTTCGGATCAAGTTGCAGTCCATGGGTCGGTATGAAAATAAACACATTTTTATCTACAGTCAAATTCGTGTCTGGCAAAGTATATTTAGCTGTAGGTCTTCGATCAAGGACGTGCGACATGGGATGCAATCTTAGAGCTTCTTCATATACCATATCCAGGTACTTCATCTCACTTAAAGCTTGCAAAGATAGTTGTCCATTATGTTTGTCAAACACAGACGTGATTTCTTGGTAACATTTTTCTTGAATCTCCTGATGAAGAGCCAGTTCGTGAAGAATCATTCCTGACAGAATAGACGGTGTCTCGTAACTAGCTAAAGCTATTGTCAAAGTCTGCTCTATTATGTCTGTGTTATTTACTATTGCATGCAGTTTACTGTTAAGCACTTTCTCATCTCGAGATTTAAGATTCACCATATGGTTTAGAAATATGTGACTCATATCATTACCGTCTCGTGGCTTATTAATTAATGATGTTATATAATGGCCGAAGCTCATCAGTCTTCTCAGATATATTATTCGGAAGAGGGGTGCTAACATTTTCAATAGTGATGGACACACGTAGTTGGCTATATGTAGTGGCGAATTTATTAGATGAGGATTGATAGTAGTTTCTATCAAAGCTGTCTCAAGTTCGTTGTCACCAAAGAAAGGGTCGATTTCTACACCAAATGTTAAGATTCCAACGTTTTGCAGCATGAACTTGGATTGTAGATTATGAATCTCATGGTCGATATTGTTATCGATCAGATAATTCACATATTTCGCATAATTGTCAGCAGATTTTTGAATACAAGGAAGTATTTTGGATAGTTTGCTCGATGTGTACAGAGGTGTCATCAATTTTCTTTTTGCGTGCCATTCTTCATTTCCTTTCAACGTGAACACGCTCTTGGCAAGCTGCAACGTCTTCTCAATGCATCTGTCGGAGAAGTATTTGAAGTCTTTGACCATCACAAGCTTAATCAATTCAGGGTCTCTGAGTAGAAGAACAGGTCGGACTCCTTTGTACATTCCAACAAACCTTTCATTTGGGTACTGTTCATATATCTTCCGTAACAAATCTGCTTCACTTAGTCTTCCAAATATAAACGGTGCGTAATTCCCAACAAACGGATAAGGTGTAGGTCCGATAACACCCTTCTTTCTCCAGAATGAGTAAATTTCAACATACTTTAAATAAATAGTGACCAATAGAAGAAATATTATTATACCCACTAACATTTCTGCTATGTTAAATAGGTAATGTGCTACAAACTAAAATAGGAGTCCGAGGTTTAGATTGCTAAATATAGGCGTAATTAAGTTAGAATTGGGGTTCAAAAGGGGAAATAACAAAATATAGACTTACAAATTACATAATCAGTACCTTTAGTAAGAGTTTGCTTTACGTTTAAAGTAATAGAAAGTACTTGAAGGGGAAAAAAGAGTAAGAGAAGAAACTCTTGTTTCGAAGGATACAGGTACTTACGTGATAATCCAAAAATAACTATAACCAACTCTAAACAGCACGGTCACGGCACGGACAGGAGATCAACTGTCTGTGTTTCCTGATGGGTATAACCTGGGTGTCCTCAAGGCCCGAGTGATAGGTTGCTCATGGGCAGACGTGTTCCATCGCATGCCGAATCATCACATACCACCAGACTAGATAGTGGCAAAACGTCGTCCCATCAAATATAAAAAAAAAACGACTTATTTGTTAGTAACTACTTTAATTATGAACATTTTATGAAATATTTAGATTAATTTATAATTATTACGGAACCCATTACTGATATTAAATGTATGTATTTATTGTGTATATGTATTTAATTTGTCACGTGTCACCGCTAAAAAGTTATTAGTCGTTAAAGAAAGAATAATAATGGCAATAATTTTAAATTATCCTGAATTACATATTAATGGAAATTTTATGAAAATTAAAGTAGTTTACGAACTATTTTTTAAACACATTCCTTTATAACATATTTATTATTGTATATGTGATTTTAGTAAAGAAAGGTGAACTTTTCGTATGTATGTCATTAGTCAGATGTCTGTCTGTTATCTAATCCCTTCTTGGTAATATGTCTGACTTACAGATTCAAGGTTAATTCTGAAAACTTTAAAATTGGAAAATGAAATCATAGTACCCAACCTTAATCCTTGCGGAATGCACCAGAAAAATCCTTTTAAAGAACGCGCACTTGCACTTTCTCTATAGTAAGAAATATAGTATGGATATTTTTCGGTGAATTGGCTACATTATAGACTTACTGCGTTATCAGAGTCATTTATTGGTTACTTCAGCAAATTACCCGGTCCTTAGCGATTATTTCCGGAACAAAATCGTTACTAAGGAATAGTTTAAGTAATCATTATATTATGTCTCAGAGTACGGCAGCTAGAATAACTCAATTAAATAAACATTAAAATTTAAATAGACTTATTCGTATTTTACATAGAAATCAAAACAAAATATTCTGTAACATATAAACAAAAATGATGAAAAGTCAATAATTTATTACAGAATTTGCGACATTTGTTGTGACCATGTGTGGGGTCCGCCTACACCCGCCCCTGCTCTTTGGGTAATACCATGTCGTACTAGTTGCGAATGGAAACACATAATTTTGAGAGCAGGGGACTGATGGCAAATTGCACAGCTTCGCCTCCACTTACTGATGACACGCGGCCTTTGTTCTATTGTAGCTTTATTTGTATTTATAATCTACTAGCTTCTGCCCGCGACTTTGTCCGCGGAAAATTTCTTGCATATAGCCTATAATTTAAAGCCTATAGCACTCAAGAAAAATGTAGCTTTTTACCAGTGAAAAAAAATTTAGGATTGGATCATTAGTTCCAGAGATTGCGCCCTACATACAAACTTAAAAATTTTACCTCTTTATAATATTAGTATAGATATCTACAACACAGGAGAAGACTGTGACTTTTGTAGACTGAAGAGAAGCACTAATAGAATTCCCAAAATTAAGACGAAAAATGACTGTCATAATAAAAGTTTGTGTACGGTTTTATAACTTTACCTAACAGGTTTAGTTGACGCAGAAATATTGAATGAGCGTCACCCAATCCATATCATATAAAATAATTAATTATAGCAATCCTTAGTAGTAGTTTTCAACCGTTCAACGTCAAAGAAAGAAACACTAGAACTTTACTTATAACCTTTACTAAACTTAATATACGGTACGCATCTAAAAACCAGTAAGTAACTTGTATTGATATTTTTTGTGTTCTACCACAGCTTCTACAACCACAAAATTATAGTGTGAGGAACTAACTGGTCCTTACAGTTTGTTTTCATCATATTTTCCTACAAAATAAAACAATAACCCAATCAGCGAACTCGATTCCTTCCGCTAATTTGTCGCTAATAAAAATATTTCTTTTCGGGACATTTTATATTGGAATAGTGAGATAGTAAAATAAATTCCGGTTGGTTGACGGTGACGTGTGTGCTTCCTGTGGCTCGGCAGCCACGGTTTCCGCTGGTGTGTCCGACCGTCCGTCGGGGCCCGCCGATGTATACACAGCCTTATATGAAGTATATGTTGATAGAATTCCTGCACGACAAGATTCGGTCACTGTGGTTATTCCCTGTGATTGTGATGGTGTTGGTAGAAGTGTATGGTACTTTATCTTTCGAAAACTTTAAGGGTATGGGAATATGTATAACGTTGATAGGATACTATCACTTATGATTGTTGTTTTACGTGATTATGAAAGATATTCTCTCAGATCAATGTGTACACTGATTAGAAATTACAATAAGCTAAAACAGTTCGACGATAGATTTGGTTGAAGTGTGGAGAGAAAGTTACATGATAATGATAAAGGTATCTGTTAAAATCAATATCAAAAAAGTTGTAGCCTACGTATACGACTAAATGAAGGCTAACATTAAAGCTTTAATCTAGCAACCCGTTCATGATACGATTAAATCCACATATCATTTTTACAGTAAAAGCTCTCGTATAAAATACGTCCCCAATTTTACTTGTAGCTAACACTAGCAGGGCGACAGGTGGGGGGTTGCGTGGCGGGTCTGCTCAACTTAGGGGGGGAGGAGTAATTGCTCGAGATGATGTTTAATAAGTTTTTAATGGCTGTGACGGTGCGGACCCCGCCGTTTAACCATGCCCGAATACATCAATTTTTAGAACCAGCTTCCCTAGACCCCCTTACCTCCTCTCCACTTATCATTCTACCGACGATAGCAGGGAGAAAAAGGGGAGCTCCACAGACCAATTTAAAGTAGACACACGATTTATCTGTCGTTTCAAGAAACGTTTCAATTTTACTTTATAATGTACCCCTTACCCTTTAACTTTTCGATTTGTCTTCTCCGAATTATTAATGCCTGTGTTTTATGTAACGGCAATTGTTCTTATGTATAACGATGACATTTTATTTCTATTGTTCTTTTATTTTACACCTAGACTACAATGATGTCTTCAAAGGGTTTCAGGACATAGTCGGGACGTACGAACGTGCTTTTTTGAAGAGAAATCTGTAAACATAGATTTATTATTATCGATACAAAATGTGGCTACATTTATGGTACCCTTTTATTACGAAGGGACCAAATTTACCGACAACTGAGTGTAGGCGACCCTTGAAAGGGGTGCCTTCACCTGCCCTGGAGCCTGGAGTGCAAAAAGAGACAGAAACATCGTGTGTAAAGCTTCGGAAGCACACCCTTTTTGGTCGCCACGAAACGTTTGAGAGGTAATTTTATAATTCATCCTTTTTGGGCCATTTTCAATGATTAATAATTTATTTAAAGACAGATTTGCCAAGCAGGTCACTTAGGGTAATGAATTATTTCCATCAAACGCATTCATTTTTAACGATTAAGTAACGATTAAGTAATGGCGCTGTACCGTAAACAGCGTGCAAAATAAGCCCGCCGTATTTAATTAAGTTCTAAAAATATAAATAGTGTTCATAAGTGAATAAAACTAACTGTATTTGTTTATTATCACCTAATGACTAAGTGATAGTGTTATCAACGGATACTATTCATTGACAGTGCAGTAAAACATAATAAATACAAACTCTAAAGATCATCCATAAAACTTATAAAATAATTGTGTGTGAAGTGTTTAAAATGAAATTCATAATATAAACAACATTCAGTTGATCAAATAATAACTATAGAAGTGCATTAGTAACAAATATAAAAGTAAAAAGTGAAAATTGATTTCAAAATTCAACCGCCGAATGTAAACAATAATTTTAAATTATTTCCAAAATTAAGAAGCACCTTAACGAACTTTCTATTTTGAAGAGCCTAGGAATCCACAATTTCAACCTGGCTAATAACTGTCACATTGGCCGAATCAACGAGCTTTCGCCTTCCGTGACAAGTGACTCGAGTTCGATCCCGACGACAATATTTGTCTTTTTGTAAATGTTTGAAAAATATTTATAAAAATATTTAAATAAATTCAAAAATGAATTTCTTTGAAAATATTACGTTTAGAAAAACAAAGTCACGTACGCTGACACAGAATAGCTCCATGGACAACAGTCGTAATAGTTCAAATATAGATGGCAGCACCAGTAGCTTACCGAATATATCTCAAGATGATCAAATCCAGCAACTACAAAACCAAATTGAACAGCTCAATCTTCAACTAAACTCAGCACGTAAGGAGATTCAGAACCTAAATCTAGAAAATACATCATTAAAAAACACTGTGGAAGAGCTAACATCCAAAAACGATATGTTAAAGAAAGCCACTAAAATACTTACCAGTGAAGCAGGATCACCAGACAAATGCGTACCTACCACATCAACTCCACGTGCCAGCTCTCAACGGAAAAGCAAGAAAAAAGAACACCTCAAACAACCTCCCTCTCATGTCGACCAAGAAGGTAGCAAAACCCCCGTTAAACCTCGAAACAAAGGTACCCAAATTTTAGAAACTACGAACAAACCTGTAAAGAATAAATTGTGTATTTTAAGTGCTAATAAAAACAATCATATTACCTCCATAGCTGAAGAAACATTTGAAAACTTACAAATATGTCACTATATTTCACCCAACTGTGGTCTATTACAACTTATTGCTAATCTAGATAAGAAAATAGCAGACTTTTCTATGACTGATTATTGTGTAATTTTAATCGGTGAAAAAGATTTTCAACAAACAGAAAATTACGTAAATATCATTATTAAATTAAGAGAAACACTTCTTAAAATTCATCATACTAATGTTATTCTATGTGTTCCAACCTTTAAATTAAGTAATTATTCAACTATGTTTAATTGGCGAATAGAAACCTTCAATAATTTATTACATCTGGATCTTCAAACTTACAACTATGCAACTGCGTTTGACTCTAATTTGAATTTGCAATATGACTTTACTATGTTTTCAAAAATCAATAAAAAGGTAAACGAACGCGGTATGCGCAATATTTTCCATAACCTACAGCTAACTTTATTTGATAACACGACAGCATGTAATGCCCTAATTAATGATAATGTTAATAACGTCGAAGTGTCTCCAAGTCATGAGTTTTTTCTTTGATTCCATGTATGTTCTTCATCAAAACATTGCTGGACTCATAAATAAATCGGATTTACTAAATATATATATTCAGGAATTGTTGAGTCAGCAGAAAATTATAGATATAATATGTATAACTGAACATTTCATAATGTCAGGTCAGGAACATTTACTACATATACCAAATTATAGACTGGCAGCATGTTATGCTCGACAGAACAGTAAACGCGGTGGTTCCTGTATCCTAGTTAAAGCTGGTCATGAATATAAAGAGCGACCTGACATAATGAAGTATTCGATATCAGGAATTGTAGAATGCTGTGCCATAGAACTCCCTGTACACAAAGTTATTGTTGTATGTGTCTATAGACCTCCTAAATTGTGTAACCTAAGTAAGTTTTATGAAAGTCTAGATCTTATATTAAAAAAAGTATGTATCAAACCCTTGCAAAAGGTAATTCTTTGCGGAGACTTTAATATAGACACCTTGAATAGGAACAGAATTACATTCGAATTTGAATGCTTTCTCAGGAGCTTCAACCTCAAACTTGAAATAAATCAGCCGACTCGATTTACAAGTAACACTTGTTTAGATAATTTTGCTCATAATTTTAAACAAAACTGCCAACATGAAGTAAGGGACTATGGATTATCTGACCACACTGCTCAAATATTGAAAATAAAAATTAATAAAACTAGTCAAATTAAAACATGGAGATCATTAACACGAGATATAACCCAAGAAAATCTTATAAAATTTCGTACCCATCTCAAAAGCCTAACATTCCTTGATGTATATAATACTGAAAATTCCAACGAAGCTTATGATAACTTTCTAGATATATTTTCACTTTTACACGATCTCTGTTTCCCATTTAAACTGGTCACAATTAAATCTGAAAAAAAATTAAAATGGATCTCCCGTGGAATACGATTATGCAGCAAAAGGCAACGGCAATTATTATGGCAACAGCGACTAAAACCAACCTGTGAAAACAAAACGAAATTTAACGACTACTCAAAGAGATTTAAGAAAATCATCAAACTCACCCAAAAGGCTCAGAATAGTCATCTAATTAATAACTCAAAAAACAAATCCAAAACCGCTTGGCAAATTATAAATAATAATAAAACCGTAAAAGAACCAATTTCTCAAATAAAAATAGGCGACAAAATAATATCCAATCCAATCTCAATAGCTGAATCCTTTAATGACTTCTTTATCAATCAGATTACAGATATAACTAAACGTAATTCATGCAACTTAGTAAACCTAGATATAAATCCTCACTCAATATTTATGACCCCAGTTGTCCCTCAAGATGTCATTCGCATAATAAAAAATCTAAAAAACAAAAAGAGCGTTGGCTTTGATGGTATCTCAACTGCAGTTATAAAATTTGTGTCTGACTGTATAGCTGCACCTCTCGCTCATATTATAAACGCTAGCATATATTCCGGAGTATTTCCAGAAAACCTCAAAACCGTAATAGTTGTACCAGTATACAAAAAGAATGATAAAGATGAACTAGTAAACTATAGACCTATTGCACGTATTTCTATATTTTCAAAGATAATCGAAAAAATAATCTATGAATCTATTTATAACTTTTTAACAAAACACCACATACTGTGTAACGAGCAAAAAGGTTTTCGGAAGAATAAAAATATAAATATGGCCATTTTTGATTTTCTATGTGAAGTAATGCCGAAAGTTGACTCTAAAATACCGGTTTGTGCAATATATGCTGATATGTCGAAAGCTTTCGACTGTGTGGACCACGATACACTCTTAACTAAACTTGATGCATATGGTATTCGTGGCAATGCCTTAAATTTAATAAAAACATATTTGAAAGGTCGGAAACAATGTACGGAAATATCAAGCCTATGCATAAAATCTAGAAGGGAAATAAAAACCTTATCTTCTTTTAAACACATAAAATACGGTGTTCCGCAAGGAAGCGTCCTCGGACCCTTACTATTCTTACTTTATATCAATGACCTACCACGTAACATATCTAACCCCATGGTCTTATTTGCAGACGATAGCACCTCAATTGTATCATGTACCAATAAAGATTCATATGTAACGGATATTCATAATTCAATCAGCAGTTTAATAAAGTGGCTTGAGAATAATAACTTAGTAATTAATCTACAAAAAACTAAAACTATGCATTTTCACCAACGAACACCTACAGTAGACACAAATATCAACTATGATGGCCAAATAATTGAAAAAGTGAACAGTGCAAAATTCTTAGGAATCCTAATTGATAGCCAGTTAACGTGGAAGCCGCAAGCGGAAAATATATGTAAACGTTTAAGTACAGCCGCGTTCATGTTACATAACCTCTCAAAAAAAGTTGATACCCCAACAGTGTTATTGGCCTATCATGGTCTTGTAATGTCCGTTCTAAGATTTGGTTTAATATTTTGGGGAAATTGCAGTGAGCGAGAAAGCATTTTCAAAGCACAGAAACGATGTTTGAGAGCAATATTTGGGCTTAAAGTAACTGATAGCTGCGTACCTATATTCAAGTCTCAGAAACTATTAACCTTTCCTTGCCTTTATATCCTTGAATTAGCAATATTTGTAATAACCAATAAATGTTTATTTCCAACAGTAACTTCAACCAGAAAACGTGATACAGCTTTAAGATCTCAATATCAGAACCTATTATCGATAGGAGTATTCAAAACTAGTCTACTGAAAAAAAGTGTAATCTGTATGGCTCCTATTATCTATAACAAAATTCCTAACCAAATTAAAAACTTACCGCTTCAGAAATTTAAGAAATGTTTCACAGAATTATTAGTAGACAAATGTTATTACTCTGTGCAGGACTTCCTAGACGACAACTTGTAATATTTTAGTTGTAAGCCTTATATTTGCACGCCAACAAGGCCGAATGTATATGGATCTCCCAAATGTAATTTACCACCCTATTCCTATGTACCTACATTCTAAGCAAATAAAAGATTTATTATTATTTTTGGGTATTTGCCCTTACTCTCAGCTCTAGGCTGGTATTCACCTACATTCACGGGCCAGGGCCAAGTGAATATAGGGTGTGGTGTGTAATATTATGTGCTTGTAGTGTTTTCATCCAACTCCATAAACTTTCGGACTATCCTGCATGTGTTCAAGATGGCTGCTTTCTGTAGTGTGATGTAGATGGTGTCTTTTAGGTCTATGAGTTTCAGGCTATTGTGCAAGTGGTTGGGTATCACACCGGTGGTGGAGACAACGATAGGGACTATATACACTTTGTCTTGTCTCCATATCCTTGCGACTTCTTCTTTTAATTCAGCATATTTACTTATTTTCTCTCCTATAGTTTTTTGCAAATTGTGTGTATTTGGGACTGCGATATCTATTAAGTATGTAATATTTTTTATTTTATCTCGGAGGGTTATATCTGGTCTATTGTAGTGGACAGTTCTGTCTGTTAAAATGGCTCGATCATAGTATAGTTTGTGCGTGGTATTTTCTAATACGTTTTGTGGTGTGTACTTGTAATAAGGAGTGTTTGTGTCTGGTATGAGTTTGTGTTTGATTGCTAGGTTCTGATGGATGATGTTTGCAAGTTGATTGTGTCTGTGAGTGTAGTCTGTCTGTGTGAGTGTTGTGCATGCTCCTGTAATGTGTTGAATGGTCTCGGGCTGGGTGTGACATTTGCGGCATTTATCATTTGTTATCGTAGGGTCTTTGATGATGAATTTTCTGTAATTTTTTGTATTAATTATCTGGTCTTGTATAGCAATTATAAAGCCTTCGGTTTCCGGAAATAAATTGCCTATTTTAAGCCATTTATTGGAAGCTATTGTGTCTATGTGCGCCTGTTCAAGGTCGTGGGGATGACGTCCGTGCAATACTTTCTTCTTCCAATCTTCTAATTTTTGTTTCTGTGGGTCGTTGTTGATGTCGTATGATAAGTTTGGTTCGTGTAAGTTGAGAGGTGTGTAGTTGGTGTCATGTGTAACGATGGCTTTGTGGATGTTGCTTGTATTAGATTTTGTGTGGAAAAATAGTTTTAGTTTTGCTATTTGTTTCTGCCAAAGGTGGTGGATGTCTATAAGACCTCTCCTCCATGTTGTCGTTTGATTGTTAATCTTTCTATAGCGGATTTTGGGTGTAGATTGTTGTGTTTGGTAAGTGTGGTGCGTGTAGTTCTTTCTAGTTGGCAGATCTCAGTTTTCGACCATTTAATTACTCCAAATGAGTACGTTAGAATAGGAATCGCGTAGGTGTTCAGTGCTTTTATTAAATGCTTACTAGAAAGTTGAGTTTTACATACGGCGCTTACTCTATTTTTATATTCATTCTTTAGTGTATTCTTAATTGCTGTGTGATCTAAACCCTTTAATTGTTTGTAACCTAAATATTTATAAAAGTCTTCCGGTTCCATAGCTGTGATAACGTCAATATTGTTAATTTCGTAGTCCCCTGGTTTAATTTTGCCCCGAATTATATGTATGGTTTTACATTTATCCAACCCAAACTGCATGTTAATATCTCTGCTGAATTTCGAAGTAATATCTATTAGTGTTTTCATTTCTTTTTCCGACTTTGAATATAGCTTGATATCATCCATATATATTAGATGAGAGATAGTGGTGACTTCTGCTGTGTGCGTAAGACAGTAGCCTGCTTGGCTACGGTGAAGTAAGTGGGATAGAGGATTGAGGGCGAGACAGAACCACATTGGGCTAAGGGAGTCGCCCTGGTAAATGCCTTTTTTAATAGTGATTTGACGGGTTGTTATAGTATTGTTGCGATAATTTAATTGAAGTGTGGTTTTCCACTGCGACATTATATTTTTCAGGAATTTTATAATTTCGGGGTTTATTTTATAAATCTGTAATATTTCTAATAACCAGGAATGTGGGATACTATCAAAAGCTTTTTTATAATCGATGTAGGTGCAATGTAGATTTTTATTTTTCGCGGCAGCGTGTTTGTGTATCACGGAGTCTATAACTAGCTGTTCCTTGCAGCCCATGTGACCCCGTCTACACCCTTTTTGCTCCTCTGCTATTATGTGGTGTTGTTCTATGTGCTTGTTGATTTTTGTGGTGATTGTGGACGTTATAATTTTGTATATTGTGGGTAGACATGTGATGGGTCTGTATTGGGAAGGTTGTGCTGTATATTGCGTTTTCGGCAGCATATAAGTTATTCCAGTAGCAATGAATTCTGGTATGTTCTGTTTTCCTAAGATGATTTCTGTTATATTTTTTGCTAAAATTTTATGTAGACAATCTAATTTTTTGAACCAGTAATTGTGTATTTTATCGATACCGGGGCATTTCCAGTTATGGAGTTTTGCTGTGGTATTAGCTATATCAGACTCAGTAACCTCCACGAAGTCCATTTCTTCCAATGAACTCCATCTGGCTGCTTCGTCTGATATCCAATCAGCTGTTTCATTATGTTGCACTTCATCTTCCCATATACCTGACCAAAATGCCTCAAGTTGTTCTGTTGTAGGTAATTCTATGTTAGTGTCATGAGATGTTTCTGTTGTTTGTGTTTTTGTTCGTAAGTTTCTGTAAAAAATCTTTTCGTTCATAACAAATGTGGAATTATGATTCTTACGCTCTTGTGCTTTTTTGTATCGCTTTAGTCTATGGGATTTTAATGCCAATTTTTGCTTCAGAGTATCTAAATATTCTTCCGGTCTCCTATTGTCTGCTTCGTGTCTCGTGTGTGTAGTGTATCTTTGGTTTCTGAATATTGCTTCTACTTTCTTAATTACTCTATTTGAACGATTGTTATTTATGTATTGTGTTAGTCTACTACAGTCCGCTCTAAGTTTATCTATATCTCTTTCTAGCCTAATTTGCCATGCTGGCTTATTGTTAGTTTTAGTTCTCGTATTGCCTGTGTAATTAGTAATTTTATAATTCAATTCTTCGGAGATTACAAGTGCTGTGCAGTAAATCAGTGTGTGTACATCTGTTAGTTTGGTGTCATCAGCAGTGTATTGGATGAGGATATTTTTATTAAATAGATTAACAAGATGCTGTAGTTTTGGTGAGTACCTAAGCTTGGGTAATTTTGGTCGGGCTGCCGGGTTCATCCCGGAATATAAGTTAAGAGCTGTTTTGAATTTATCATTTAGTTGTTGTGTATACGTGTCAGTTAGTATATTTTGTTGAATATCAGCTTGAATTTCGACGTCATTTTCTATTGTTATAGTTAGGTTTTCAGTTTGTGTGGATGTATGTGTGGCTTGGGAATGTGTGTGTGATTGATAGACTGAAAGGGTTTGAGTGTTAGATTCTGATTGAGTAGTATGTGTTAAAGAGTTTGGTTGTTCTTGTAGTATGTCTTCGGCTGTATTATCTGTATATATGTTGTGATTGTTAAGACTCTCAATGTTTTCTAATTCAAGTTGTGTGCGGACTTCTTCCTTTAACTGATCTATCTCGCTTTGGGACAAAAGTTTGTTTCGGACTATAACTCTTCGTTGATCTGCAATTCTTTGTTCTGAGACTATAACATCTGGGTATTGTTGGGAGAAAAGTTGATGCAGTTGTTGTCTATATGTGGTCATATCGGTCTCTAATTTAGTAATGTGTAGGTAGGTTCGCATGATGAATAGGTTAACTTCTTTACTCCATTTCATGCGAACTCTTGTTTTTCCGGCCTTGGTGGACGCGGGTAAGAAGGTAGACACCTCCCGCGCAACATTCAAGGTCGGATTCCTATCACCAGTGCTCAAAGTAGCAATGGGGAGTGACGATGATGATAATATGGGTGACGATGGTAGAGACGGTGATGATGATCTAGATGGTACGTATGATGCTGTGCTTGGACTATACGGTTCTACAGGGGTTTTTGTCCTGTCTGTTAGTGTGCTACCATCGTCAATGATTTCGGCTGTCGTATCTTTGTTGGTGGGAGCCCGCCTGCTCAACTCCGCACCACTGACGGTTCGCATGCTGAAACACCCAGCGTCAGCTCCAGGTGTGCCCCGGCGATCGCCCCCGGGCAGCGGTCCTATACGTTTCCTCTTTGAACGAGTCTCCATTTTGAATGGGTTTCCAGAGCCACGTTAGCCACGCCAGTAATTTCGTAGTCGTGTGTCCGCCCCCCACGTGATCAGATGGTCGATCCGGACGTGTGGTTGTTTAGGGGGCTTATTATTATTATTATTATTATTTCTTGGAACTTTTTTGTTTCTCCCATCCTAGTGGGGTTTTTTAAAAAAGCACGGGCCGAAGCCAAGTGCAGTTGATAATTATATGTCTCTATGTATTAAGAAATTTTCGGGTAAGGCGACATGTGTTTAAAATTACGGCTTTTTGTAATAGAATGTACGTTGACGGACTAATATTTAACTCATTAAGACTATGGTGGAGTGTTTTCGGGATAACTCCCGTGGTGGATAGGATGATTGGGATAGTTTTAGTGTGGGTCACGTTCCACTGAGTTTTAATTTCTATTGCCAAGTCTGTATATTTAGCTACTTTTTCAGAGTGTGTGTTAGTGAGATTATGGGTATTACATATGGCTATATCTATTATGTAGACTAATTTCTTTTGTTTATCTAACAAAGTTATGTCTGGTCTATTGTTGTATATGGTCTTATCTGTGATAATGGTTCTGTCCCAATATAATTTAAAATGATTATTTTCTAATACGGCCTGTGGTTTATATTTATAGTACGGTACTTTATCAGTGATTAATTTAGTTTGTATAGCTAGGGATTGATGGATAATCGCGGCGACTTGGTCATGACGGTGTTTATAGTCTGTCTGGGCTATGGCTCTGCAGGCACCTGTGATGTGCTGGATAGTCTCCGAGGCACCGTGACATCGTCTACAGGAGTCGTTATAATTGGGTCTACGGATAATGAATTTCTGGTAATTTCCTGTATCAATAACCTGGTCCTGTATGGCCATCATAAATCCCTCCGTTTCAGGGAAGAGTTCGCCTCGCTGCAGCCACGCGTTCGATGCTTTCATATCGACATGAGGTAGCTGCAGGTCGAGGCGATGTCTTCCATGGAGGGATTTATGTGTCCAAGCTGCTATTTTGTCAGAGTTACTGGTTATGTATTCATTATGTTGTGGGTCAGTATCATGTAGATTAAGTGGGGTATATTTTTTATCTATTTGAGAAATAGTTCTATGTAAAGGACTATTTTGAGATTTGTGTATGAAGAACTTTCTCAAATTGACAATCTGCTGGTTGTGTAAGTTTTTTATATCTATAAGTCCCCGTCCTCCTTCCTCTCTCGGCAGTGTTAGTCTTTGCACACAAGATCGTGGGTGGTGCTTCCTGTTAGTGGTCAAAGATGTATTTATTAACCGCTGCAACTTGCTAAGATCGGTTTTTGACCAGTTTATTATGCCGAAGGAGTAGGTGAGTACGGGGATGGCAAACGAGTTGATGGACTTAATCAAATTGCGGGATGTTAATTGCGATCTTATCAACATGTTAAGTCTGTGTTTGTACTTGGTGATTATTTTATTTTTTGTGTGTTTCTGGTCAATTTGGTATGATTGTTCAAAGCCTAAATATTTGTAAGTGCAATTTTGAGTCATTGGTTCTATTGTGTGATCGGAATCTAGTTTGTACGGATTTTGTTCAATAAGTTGTCCTTTTCGGAGGGTAAATGTTTTACATTTGTCAATTCCAAATGACATGTTTATGTCATTTGAAAAAGTTTGTGTTAAATCTGCTAGAGAGTGCAACCCGGATACACTATTACTGTAAAGTTTGATATCGTCCATGAACATTAGATGTGTTAATTTTAAATCAAGAGTGTCATTAGATTGTATTATGAGACCATTTTCAGAGGAATTTAATAGATTGGACAGAGGATTTAAAGCAAGGCAGAACCAAAGAGGGCTTAGAGCATCTCCTTGGAAAATCCCTCGCCTAATAGGTATGGGATCTGTTTCTAGCAGTTTTCCTAGCTTTATTTTTGTGTTCCAATGTTTCATGGATTCTGTCAAGAAATTTGTGATGGATGGATGAATCTTATAGTGTTGTAATATGTAAACTAGCCAACTGTGTGGGACTGAATCAAACGCCTTCTGATAATCAATGTACATAGTGCAAATATTATTTTTTACCTTAACGCTGTGTTTCATGGCTATGGAGTCTATTGTTAATTGCTCTTTACATCCCTGGCTATATTTGCGACATCCTTTTTGTTCTTCTGCTAGGATATCATTTTGTGCAATGTGTTTGTATATCATTTCAGAGATGCAACCGGTAGTTAATTTGTATATGGTTTGTAAACAAGTTATAGGTCTGTATTTAGCTGGGTTCGCGTGATCGGAATCTTTGGGAATCAAGTAGGTTAAACCTTGTGTAATAAATTCTGGTATCGATTGTGGGTTGTTTATGAAATTATTGATATGTTTGTAGATTGAAGGATGTAAGTGAGTTAATTTTTTGTAATAGTAGTTATGGATATTGTCAGTGCCCGGAGCCTTCCAGTTATGCGCCTTTTTTATAACGTTGACAAACACTTCTAATGGGACAGCTTCAAATAACATATCTGGCAAATTGTCGACTTTTTGTTTGTCCTCTTGTATCCATGCAGCGGCTTGGTTATGTTCTGAAGTGTTTGACCAAATATTGGACCAGTACCTATGAAATTGTTCGGGATTCGGGCTAAAGTTATTTGGTGCTTGTTGTCTGCTGTGTGTGTTTGTTGAGTCGGTGTTTAAGGTTCTGTAAAATTGCCTTTCGCAGTTAGTAAATTGGGTGTTTTGGTCTTTACGTTTAGTACAATTAAAGTATCTACGGCGTCGGCTTGTGACTGCTGTCAGTTTCTGTTTTAAACTATCTATAAATTGTTCATTTGTTATGTTAGGTTCTTCATAGCTAGAGTGTTTACTATATTTGTGTTTTATTCTTTCAATATGTGTGATTAAATTTGGATGTCTATTTCCGTTAATGTACTGTGTCATTCTACCTATAGCTTTGCGTAAAATATGTATTTTTCTATCTAATCGTTTTAACCAATTTGGTCTCCTATCAATGGTTGAGTTTTGTTGTAGTGTTGAAGATGTTGCTTGGCTATGATCTTTAATTTTGGAACCGTTGCAAACAGCGGCAGTGTGAGCAGCACAATATATGAGTGTGTGAGTTTTTAAAAAGTCATCCTGAACTGACGCATAATTGGGTAGAACTATGTTGTTTAAGAAGGAAATTATATGCGCCAGTTTTTTTGAAGTTTTTTGTTTGGGGATATACGGTCGATTTGTGGGGTCTGTGCCTAAATATTTATTGTATATATCTTCAAATGTTTTAATAATTGTACTATCAAGATTTTCGTCAACGAAAGCTGTATTTATCTCTCCGCTCCGCACTTCTATGTTACCTACTTCCGTGGTATCTTGACTATGTGGGTTTGTTTCATTAAATTCGTCATTAAAATGTTGATTTGAATCTACAATTGTATAAGTGTCTGGTGTATTGTCGTGTTGAGTATTTTCTATCGCTTGCATATTTAGACTGTTTCTTACTTCCTGTTTTATTTGTTCTAATCTATCTTCTGGAATAAGTCTATTGTTAACAATAACTCTACGCTGATCAGCAATGCGCTGTTCAGAGACATGTGCAATGCTGGGAAATTTCTGGGTGATAATAGTGTGTAGTGGTTTTCGATAAGCTGTTCTATTGGTTTCGACGTGTGTTATTTTAAAGTATTCTCTGATAATTGCTTCATTAATATCGTCAGTCCACCTCAAGCGGGTGCTTAAATTGGTAGACTGCTGCGTTGCTATGAGGGGCTGCGAAAAACCTATTGTATTCTGAGTACTGCTATTTTGAATGGTTAATTGGACCTCGTTTTTTATTGACTCTATTGTATCATCCGGGAGTAACTTGTTTCTTAAAATAGCTCGTTTTTGGTCGCCTAATCGTTGTTTTGAAATTTTTATCTCTGGGAATTTTTCAGTGAATTGAATATATAATGGGTCTAAGTAGCCTCGGACTTTGGTATCTAGATGCGTAACATAAAGGTAGGTGCGCCAGATGAACTCGTTCATTTCTCTTGTCCATCTCAATCGCGCGCGAACTTGGCCAGTGGTGGGTACAGGGTTGATGGCTTCTGCCTCCTGCACAACATCCACGGTTGCTGAGTTGATAGATATAGGAGAGGGAATAGAGGAAGAGTCAGTATTATAGTTTAAACAAGAGAGGGGAGAAGAAGGAAGTGAAGGAAACAGGGAAGTTGATGAGGATGGTCTGCTGTCGCATTGTTCGGGTGACCCGGTAGGAGCCCGCGGACTCAACTCACTACCACCGATGGTTCGTATGCTGGAACGCCCAGCATCGGCTCCAGGCGTGCCCCGGCGATCGCCCCCGGGAAGCGATCCTATACGTAATTTCTTCTTTGCTCTAGTCTCCATTTTGTTGATGGGTTACTATTGCCACGTTAGCCGCCCAGTAATATAATTTGTGCGTTGCCCGCCCCCCACGTGATCTGGTGTTCGATCGGGACGTGTGGTTAGATTTTAGGGGGCTTATTATTATTATTATTATTACGTTTTTGTTGAAAGAAGAAGGCGGGACTTGACGAGCGTGTAGTCAGGACAGCATTGTGTTGTAACAATAAAATATAACAAGTAACTATTATGCTAATTGTGGTTTTGTTTTGTTATTTGCAAAATAGGCGTAAAAATCTCATTGTATGCGAAACAAGTCAATTGTTTGCAAAAATATTTTGACAGCAAAATTCTAAGTTACCCCGCTGTCAAAATTGCCGCCTAATTTGTCGCGCGCGCTCGTTTACGCCCACTGTTAATTTGAAATTAGAACTCTTAACTTTTTTATTGCAGCCACGTGGCTTGGACAATGCCATTGTGTTGGTTATGTTTTTTATACTTTTTTGTATTATTTGGCACAATGTGCAATGATTCTGGACATCAGTACATACAAGGGTACATAATAAACTGTAGAATTTTGTGTTACATAGGATATTTGGTAGTAAAAACCTACTACGCCTAATCTAGTTAATCCTCGTACGCCGAAATGTTTAGGTACTCGTACTTCCACGTTCGATTTTTGTAGTAGACGGTACAATCGCACATACAAGCATTACTTTTGTGAAATATTGGTAAGTAATAATGTTGCATAAGATTTTGTTATCGAAGTTTTAGTGTAGGCGTCTATTAGATTATATCAAACCAAAGAATCAAGTGAATGTAGATTTTTTCCAAAACGATTAGGTACTATTAGGCGACTGTTCAGTGTTCACCAAAAAAAAACTAAACAAAAAATTAACGTCAAAAAATATAACGCAACCAGGAAAAGCGGCCAACACAAAATCCCTTCCACGGAAAATACAACCTCAATTTTGAGTAAAGAGTTTTTATGCAGACTCAAACGGCGACCTGGGCTGGCGGACATTTTTTTTTGTTTCTCGTTATTTTTTCGCGGCAAAACGGCTCCATATTTGTTTTAGTCGTTGGCAGTACATGGCGACGTCAAACGAAAACGCGGCAGTCTTAAAAGCTCACCAATTACGGGCTAAAAGCACCTTCGAGCCAGGCTTGCTTGTCGGCTCGCGTGGTTACGTTCCCTCATCAAATTTGTACGTAGCTCTCTCGTAACTTAAAAACTTTACATTCTGGATAGAAAAAGTCACATGAGTGATCTAAATTGAGGCTATATTTTTCTTAGAATTGGGTTTTTTGTTGATTCATTATTTGGTTTAATACTTATTACGTCTATTTACTGTCAACCATTCTATAGAGAACATTCATTTTTGTATATCTATGTAAAACAACAAACTACGTAACCGAATGTTGGTTTGAATTACAAAAAAACCTAATAACATTTGTAGACCACACTGTCTATGAATGCATTAAAGTGATTTGATTTCATTTGAAATTTCATGTAATAAGTTCTTACTTATGTACTTCACAGACTCATCTACTATTCAAATTATATCATGTTTATACTTACTGAAATAATAAAGGTTGTATGTCGCTTTTAAAAATGATGGAATCTATATTATTACCGTCATATGCAGGTAAGTGGCGAGGTAAACGTCTCCACATTTTCCACGCGAAAATAATCAGCGTGAAAAATGCTCCACCTTTGTTGCAAACAATGTTGAGTACTTTATCGATATTATTTTATGGAGGATGAGTATGTTTACTGCTTCTTCGGATTATTTTAGTGTTATTATAGGCGTTGGTATTAAAGAAAGATATTCGTAATGAAATCACTACATATTATAAAACAAAGTCGCTTTTTCTGTCCCTATTTCCCTTTGTAAGCTTAAATCTTTAAAACTACGTAACGGAATTTGATGCGGCTGTTTTAATAGATAGATTGATTAAAGAGGAAGGTTTACATCTACTTAAATACATGCAAAATATATCACCATTTGCCAACCACCAATTGAATGTATCACATATATTATTTTGTGGGAGACTGGGGCCTTAACTAGCCGACACTTGTATTTTAGGACGCCAGGGTATTTTGACTTTTCTCCTCGAATGCACATTTTCTCGTCGCATGTACCACTTGTCACACTCAAAGATCGCAATAAATAAATAATATGATATTTACAAATCAAATGAACTCTCTCAATGGTCGTAGAAAATATTTTCCTTTCGACTCCCTAATTGTATTAGACGACGCTTGGTCCGCGTCCTATGTAAAATTCTTATACACATTTTACGAGTCAAAGAATTTCCTTAGGTATATCTTAAATAAATTAGGTACCTATTACGAGTATTTTTCCCAAGAACATTTTCAAGCTAAGAGTACCTTATTCGTGTTGTTTTCCTCTGAAAGAGGCTTAAAACAAAAAGATGGCGAATCCGAGAGCCACAAGCAAACCTTAAAAACTTTCCGACATGAAAGTTTAAAAGTGATCCGGGTAGGGGGACGTCGGGGTGGTGGGGGGAGTGGTTGCTTAGCAACGCCGCCCACACCCGCCCTACGCCGCAAATCTCCGTTTGATACAGAAAACCGAAAATTTATTGTTCCTAACATAGAGATTTATGATTCATTTGGGATATGTTTTCTTAGAAACGTTATTTCATGTCGGAATTTTCAATTAAGATATGTTTTATTAACTTAACGATAACTTAGTATCTCTAAGTAAGATCTAAACTAACTTAAATCACTTACTTATTTCGGTAGGTATGTTTAATTTGATACTCGTAAAATGTACTTAAACTAAATGTACACCTAGATTACGAAATGTGTTTACAATTAGGTATTCCACTATCCGTCGTCGGCATTTAAATTCAGTGTCGATCAAATCCCTTGAGAAAAATGTCGCCCTTGAAAAACGAGTAAACAGATTTGTATTGGTTTATCAATATTCTAACCTTATCTGGGGGCACGGCAGTGCCCCCGCCAAGTCGAGCAAAAAAAAAGCGGCACGGCCGTACCATCCTTTTCTCGAAGCAATTCGGGCCTTTTTCGACCCCCTATAATTCGGTTGTGGATAAAGCAAGAAACCTGAATCTTCAGTAACTAATCCGGCATTGTATAAACACGGAATATTTAAAATTTCAGTCAATTTGAACCAGTAGTTTAAGAATGACAACTTGTTAAAGTTTCTAAATTTTGTCACTCACTGACTCACCGATCATCAAAAGTCCAAGGCACTTCTAGCAGACTTAGAAGCTTCATATTTGGAATACATATAGAGTTTAGTGTCTTAATCATGGGAAAACTTAAATATTTTGTAATTTCGGTCCAGTTTTCAAATACACCAACTGCATCAATAACTTTGTAATCCCATATAAATATATGGGATTGCAAAGTTATTTATGCAGTTGGTGGTTGGTGGTGGTTATAAATTTAATAGGTGTAGATAGGTACCTACCATATGAGGCAAGGGAGGGGGTATAGGGTGGGTAAGGGTGTGTTTAGCCCATGAAACTGAACAACATTATTACTTGTAAAATGGTCGACGTAATGAAAAACACATGATTGGACATGTCTTGAAGTACGAAAATCTAATAAAACAATATATTATAATTTAAATCTGTTATATATAAATTGTTAGCGCGACTAGCCTCCTTACAGACAGACTGGCCTCTATTTTACTCTATGACTGACAAGCAAATATCATAAGACCTTTAACAAAATTCGTTAGAAGTAGATGGTATCAAAAAGAAAGGCTCTACAAAAAGAAGTGAGATCCCATCAAAAACATCCTGTAAAAAACCCAAGTCTCGCAGCTCAGTCTTTCTACCGTCAAAAGTTGTGAGATCCATGTAATACCAAGTCGGTTAATCTATTTAGTGTCTACTTGAAGGACCTTCTGTCTTAAGTTATTACATAAGTTATTATCATGCCAATATTAAAAATATTTAACGTTTTAAACAAATAGATCGACTTGGACATCGCATGAAAACAAAATGAATATTACAATATTATATTAGATTCTTTAGTCTCTCGCGCCTCACGCGATTGAAACTCTCGTTCCTGTTGGTCGCTGGCCCGTCGTGCTGTGTAGTGTGATACATACTAATAATCAAATCAAGCGATGTCCAAGTCGATTTATTTGTTTAAAACGTTAAATATTTTTAATATTGGCATGATAATAACTTATGTAATAACTTAAGACAGAAGGTCCTTCAAGTAGACACTAAATAGATTAACCGACTTGGTATTACATGGATCTCACAACTTTTGACGGTAGAAAGACTGAGCTGCGAGACTTGGGTTTTTTACAGGATGTTTTTGATGGGATTGTTATTATATCTTAAGATTGATTGACCTAAGAAAATGTATAAAGATTGATTATTATGTTTTCGGCTTACTCACGTAGCTGTTTGACGAGGAACACGACTAGTTTCAAGCCATGCTAGAGGCTGATATTCATGAGTCGCCAGTAGCAGCGTTGCATTCGCCGCTTCGTGTGCCGTGGAATGCTGTTAAGTAATAATATAAACATGTATAAAGAAAGATCTCCAATCCTGTTTCCTATCTTTAATTCTAATTAAATTAAGATCGCTTTTTCTAAAGTCTTCCAATACAAAGTCCCACTAAACTGTTCATCTACAAGTCAGCAAGACGCTAATTCGTTTCAATTTGCGTCACACACGCTCGAGACAAAAGGAACGTTGCGAGAGAAGTCAATTAGCATGCAAATGTAAGAAAACGACCATTAGGGAGACTTCAGAGTCGAGGACACGCAGCCTGTTCGTGTATTGATCATACAATCCCTCACACGCTTACATACACCCGTCTCTTTTTAACTTCCCACAACAGATCGCTATAAACATAAACATTTTCATACTGAAAAGCCTTCTATTGAACACCTGCACACGCAATTCTCAACTATAACTCCCAGACACAAGCCTTAAAATCAATCACGATTAAAATGTGTAGATACGACGTTTTCCTGATAGCTAAAAGCCTTGTTGTGCCAGCAAATTCTGTACCTATCTTTAAAGGAATAAGGATCTATTTCAAAGTTGAGGTAAGAGAAAATGAATCGTATATAGAAATTTCAAAGGTTATTATCGACGGATGGTGTTCAGTTTTCAGTTGTTGACAAGTGTATGGTTGTATGGGTAGTATGGAGATAGAGAGTTGTAAACACCATGATGAGTCGTGGATTTTACACGTAGCTACTTAGGTGAAGTTAGTGGGTTTGGCTATATGGCAAGATGTGTTTTTAGAAGTTTCAGGGGCTGTTAAGTAGATTTTGTGTTTTAGTGTAATACAATTAAGGTTGGTTGTAAAAATTACCTATGAGGATTCGTTTATAGATAGTTCTGAGATTGTGTAGTACAGTAAAGATTTCAATAAGAACCTGATACAAAGATTTTAAATTTGAATAAGGATATTAAAATATGTATTCGAGTTTTATATGTATATGTACTTATGTTTCTCAAGGGCTTTGGTTAACAATTTAAATTGATGTAGCATTTTACTACAACTGTGTTATTACTCCCAAATTGTTATTGGTAGCCCTAAATAAAATAAATAATAATTCATGAATTCTAGCTAGGTGCTATGCAATGCAAACAATTTTCTAAACGAAACCTCCATCATACTTTAGCACGCCGGGGAATCGAACCAGTAACCCACAGCATTCTCATGAAAACCGATGATACCAATTTACATGAATCTAACCTGTGATAAGCCTCGTAGCGACATCTCGCGGGTGGCGAACTAAATTAAAGAACCCTTCAAGAAGTGACACTTGACATGCGCCAATCGAAACAGTGATAGAAGCAATAATAGTCCTTATCCTCAAAGAAACAAGGTCTAAGTTAGCTTGTACGGTTTGCGCGTGCGCTGTAAAATTGATTTCTAATGTCAGCCCTTGACAGATGGTGTAAAATGTATCAGTAGAAGACTGTGATGTTATTTGTTTTCAAAAAGAGGAATTAGTGAGAATCTGAGTGATGCAGCAGAGATGAAACTTGAGGGTGAGGTTGCTTACCATTACCATAACTTCTTGTAGTTTAAATAGTCTGTAATAAAATTAGCTGAAGTATTGCCGAGATAACCTATAAACTTGAAGATCTTTTCAATATCTGTAGGTATTCCAATGCTGAAAAGGACTTTATTTAGTTGTTAGTTCTGTTTGGTCTTAGTTACCTCTTTATCGCTTTGCCTGTTCCCAAATCTGCAAATGAGTATAACACTTAATAGTGTTCTCAAAAGTATTATTGTTACTGTAACCTCTTATCAACATTTTCTATGCATTACTACACTCAATGAGCTATCATGTACAGTAATGATTTCTCGATTAACCCTTGATATGAACGCAGATCTACGCGCATATACGAGAGCTATATCGCTATATAGCTACGAGAGATAGGTTAATATATCCAACCATTAGATTCTTATCAAAAACCTGTAAACTTGAACCCCATCACAAAAATCTCTTAATAAGCTTACTCCATCACTTCAAAGATCCCTATCTTCAGTACCACTTCATTAGAAGATTATTTGGCTTTGTATCAAACCAAAATGTGACCAAGGTTTAGTAGAAAATAAAAGAACCTGTGACCCGTAGTGACGGATCTATTGTAATCGCAGGGGATTGGGGTGTTATCAGACGATAATACGTAGGGATGGATTCGCGGACACCCTTGTTCATTCATACTTGTGATGTACTGGTCGTTTGTGTGACGAATATTTTGGTTGGGATTGTGAGTCTGCTAGAGTGTATAATTTCCGGAGCTGCGGTTTGCCTAGCGGGTTATTAGCTCCAGCTCAAAAAGCAGTAGTAGGAACGTGGTGGTTTTTAGTCAGTAAGAATCTGATGAGAGCGGATGAAGAGTGGTGAATTTCTGTGTGCTTCTTCTGATTTGATTGGTACTTTCTATGGGAGCTTGGTGTCTTGTTTTTTAGTGACGGAAATAGGAATATTTAGGAGATGTTGATGTTCTAAAGCATGTTGAATAATAGAGCTTGGAGTAAAAGAGTTTGGATGCGTATGGGACCCAAAGTACAATAGACTAGGTGTATTGATATAATCAGAATATCAATACACCTTGTACCTATTCTGGCGTATCAGGAGTATCTGGCGTATCAGACGGGGACCACTTAAGAAAACGGTACTAAAAATAAATATCTGAGGTCTCCGAAAGTGCATTATCCTTCAGCCCTGTGTGTCCCCTTTGCTCGTAGCACCGTTTGCGTCGGACACCCCGACATATGGACAGCGCACTTGTCACAGAGCGCATAATTTGTCCCCCATTACGGCTTTATACTGCTCTATAATAAAGTGGGGTCCGATTAAAGACCAGTCTCGTTTTTCTGTATAACAACTGTTCAAAAATCGAGGGCCCAAAATAAATTATGCATTCGATACATTGAAAGTTCTTTGTAATAGATTTTTTATCTAAAGGGTGACGGCACCTGTCTCTTTTTGTTTTAATGTATGTTTTTAAGAGGGTTAGATTGCAATCTTCTATTCGGGTTTCATTGAAAATTGGGGCATTTTATTTGAATTTCTGTCACAGTTAAGATTTACTTTCTATGTTCTACGTGTAATACGATCATGTTTTTATTGGAAAACCTAACATATTTAGAGGGAAATTTATTAAAACTGGCCTCTACTTTAACAATCCTATGCCTAACTATCGCATTGGGAAAACTGTAATGATACATTTTAGGTAAGATTTTATAAATAAACGAAATCTTCTTGAAAACCTACTTAATTAATGCAAATCAGAAGAATTGCCTTCCATTTTTATAACCTACCGAAGCGCTCGATTATAAAAACATACAATAGAAATTTAAATAAACACGCAAATTACAATACGGCTAATTTTAAAATAGTAATCGCAGTAAAATATTCAGTTTGACGTGCTTTTGACTAGGCGATGACAAATGTAATGGGCAGGACTCTTGTGAAATGAGGTGTGAATATTGGGTCCCGGCGGGATGCCTGTAGACCGCATGGGGAGCAACGGGACCCCAGCTGTCGCACCCTTTATGCCCCCAAGTACAATGCAGGACAAATTAAAGACAGGTATTAAGTGTTGTTCGCTCTCTGATTGTTGTAATATTTGTCAATTGATGCGACGAATTTGTGGCGCGTGCCGGTTGTTAGTTTTGTAGAAATAATCTCCTTATTGACGAAGGGTCCGATGTATCATACTTCCGTTAATTCCAGATATTGGTTGTTGTTTGGATGCTCGAGTGATTTGTCATACTTATGAAGTTGCTGCCAATCTAATGGAATCGTAAGCTTTTGTCTGGTATTGAAAGACGAAGGAGGTCTGATGTTGAAAAAGTTACAGTTCCAGAATTATCTACATATTAAAAAAAATAGAGTTGGTTTTACTACATTGTTAATAATACAACTAGTCTTCCAGTTTTATCTCCCTTTTCGAAGAGCAAACGTACATTAATTATTAGGTACATTAGAGCAATTTTATTAATAGGTTGGATTATATTTCATGGTGGTTATAATATCACTATAACTCAACTTAACTTCCAGCATGTCTAATCCTAATGCTGAACGCGATGGCGTTGGGCATGCGTCGCGGCCCGCATCACCCTCACGGGCAGACCCCGGTTGACCACAAGCACCACCACTACAAGCCACGGGGCTCGGAGTCACTTACCGGAGACGTGCAGCTATTGCATGATACCAAGTAAGTTACAGTGAAGACTATTTTACATTAGGACAAGCCCGCCTCAACCTCCCAAATCGCTGCAACTCCTGTAAGCCAAAATCTATAGTAGATACAACCATAAATACACTGGAACACTGAAATCCGCTGACTGTCTTGGATCCCGCAACGAATTAATTAGAAGAGAAGAAAAGAAAAGTGCTCTCCACTTTTCTTTTACGGCAATTAAGTAGTTTGTCTTTAAATTTTCATTTCGGTCGTTTTGGTCGACTTCAAAAGCAGATTGATTAAACAAACTATAAATGCTTTATGTAGACGAACTTGTCCAAATCCATGATACACCGGTGAACAGCGGTTCCTTAGCAGAGGACTTGCCTTTAAGAGATTTGTGTCAGTTAGGACTTCAAAATAAATAAGAAAATAGCAACACAAAAATCTTAAGATAAATTAAGAAATGTCCTCTCTACTTGGCATATTCTGACCTTGAAGTAGACAGTCAAAATGGCGTGATGAAATGTTGGATATTCGGCGAACTGTTTCCACATTCGTCTCCATTGTTGAATTTTAATAAAATGCCTAAAAATAATTGTCCAATTCTTTCTACTGATGCAACTGTTGCTTGAGATTAAGTAAGCCATTATGACAATGGTGACGACGTTCTGGTCGACAGCGTGGAACGCAAAGGTTGTTAGTAAATGCAACACAAACATGATATTTATTATCGTTAAGTCATGTGGCAGTTTTGTTTGATTCGTTGATATATATATTTAAAGAAGAAGTCGTGGTTATTGAATTGAAAATTTAAGTTTTAGATAATTTAAAATCAATCTAACTAGTGGTGGTAAATCTACCACTATCTTCTAATTTAGACAGACATTGTAGCAGACAAATACAGATTTTGATCAAACCTTAAAAGAGTGTAAATTTTTACATATCGACGGCGAAATACTTCTAACTCTGAAGTGTATTTTTTTCGAAATCAATCGAAATAGGAACTAATTTATAAAAACCAAGAACCAAGAACCAAGATATGAAATGGTTTTTTTTTCAATTTGTGTAAAATTTTAACTTTTTTCTATTAAGAGCTATTGGTAATTAGCCATCGATATGATATTTTATCTAGTCCAATTATAATAATATGCTTGTTACAGACACATTGAAGAAGACGCACAGGTACTGACAGCGGAAGCGCTATCGAAGATGACGCCAGAAGAATTAGAGTTCCATTACTTCTCAGCTCACGATTTCGATAAAAATTCCATGTTGGATGGATTGGAACTGCTGAAGGTGAGGGGAATAATTAATTAGCTAACAGATAACCTTGAACTTAGAAATAAGTGAGTGTGTCGAAATTTTTACGGAACTTTTTTATCTGCCGTATTGGTTGAGTGGTCCAAAGTGCGATAGACTGACAAGGGGTGTTGGGTTCGATTACCGGGTCGGGCAAAGAATTACTGGGCTTGTTTCGGTTTTTCGAAAATTTCTCAGTAGTAGTACGGAGTTTGAAATTGTGCCCACTATATGGCAATAGGCTCACCCTCTATTACATGGGACTTAAAACACAAATGGTGAAAAGTGGGTGTATAAGACGTGACGTTGCATATAAGGTTTTGTATCTTAAAAATGTCTTTAAAGATGTCTGTGTAATTTTACAGGCTGTATATCATACTATTGAGCATGAAGCACCAGATCCTGATGCAGATTCATCCATTGAACCAGAAGCCAATGATCTTGACGCTTATATTGGTAAGATACTAACAATTTAATAATATTGAAATATTTTGTAATACATTCGTCATAGTGTCATACTGATAGTCACACGTCATAGTGTCCAATTTATGATATAAAATATGAAGAAATTATATTTTCAATTCGATAAGACTAAGTTATCAATACATATCTATCTAAATTGAAAATAATGACTTTGTTAGGGAACAGAGAGTAGTTATAGTTAAATAAGAAAAGGAGGATCCTCTGACCAGGCGAGGTGATCATGCCTGGCAGGCTTTCCACTCAACTTTTGTTCGATGGGATTTTCTATCCATGTTTATGCGCATGTAAACTTTATATGGCCGATGTAGGATATATGACATCATCCATTCATTAACTCGTCGATCGTCTATATTATACGAATTCTGTCATCAGTCATGTCATGTGTTACCACATTTATAATATCTGTTCAAATTTCAGCTCTAGTGGATCGAACATTAGAATCAGACGATAAAGATGGAGATGGTTATGTGTCCTATGCAGAATACAGAGCAGCCAGAGCCAATAACCCATCAGAAAGAACTCCCCATGTTCTTGCAGCGAATGCTCCTTAATTAAATAATCAGGAATTGTGATATGCAGTATAGATGGACCTAAATGATTTTAATTTTGTAAAGAAAGCAACGAATGTATTTAGGAACATTTTAATAAGAATAATAGATCTATTTGGAAATGTATGATTGCAGACTGATTTGGGCTAATTTGTGGATTTGCAATGGGCTGTAGCTAAAGGATTTCTATGAATAAAACAATACGTCAGCTCTTTCTGTACATAGTTTTATTACTTAAATAAACTTAGTTTCCTGTTTTTCTTTTTCATTCGTTTTATTTTTATTGACTATACCTTACCTAATGGGAATACGTTAATCAGTTTTGACTATAATAATATAAACTTTTACTATTATAACTAATATTACTTTAAATTCATTATTAGCGATAATAAAATTACAACTTATTAAATATGATTTATGCTCTTAATTGTAGCTTTTTATTTGAATTGTACTGCTATTTAATTCTACAAAAAATAACTGTTTTGTAGGTTGTAAGTTTGGCCAGTATAAGAAACCTAGTATATTACTTCAAATTACAACCTCGTAAATATTTTTTATACACTTATTTATAGTATTTTGTTTGAAACGTATTGATATTTATTTCTACAACAATAACTGTTTTAAGCTCAAGAGATTATTCTACTATCAATATATGATTAAAAATAGTATTTAAATAATTTAGTTTCAGCCTTGTTACTCTCCGCACTTGTACCGAGTGTCGCAGTTCATGCCTCCTTCGCCCCATTCGGCTGCTTGCTTGATGCCCATCGCTATTTCTGCATACGGCTCCAAGTCCACGCTGTCTCTGAAGGTAATTAGAGATATTAGTTTCTTATTGCCGTACTCTAAATCTTTTAATGATTACTTAAGCCAGTCCTTAGCAATTATTTTCGAAACGAAATCGTTTCTAAGGAATACTTTAAGTAATCCTTAAACGTCTCTGAGTATGGCAGTTCGTAAATTACTTGTGATTTAAAATTATTGGTGAAGTGTATTACTGTTACTGAGGATTACGTAGGTTTAAAAGTGATTAAATAAATTATCCGCATGGCCATAAAATACCATCAATATGATCCCTTTACGAGGACATTATATATCTCCTAAGTTTATTTCGGTAGCGGAGGCAGAACTTAACTGGAAAATGATACAGGTGACATTATAATGCCCAAAATGGGTAATTATGTAAATTTAAATGTATTATCTTATCCATTGGTCTTGTAGCGTTCAAACGATTTCAGCCAACCTTGTACTTTTGTTATAATACGTACCCTTGCAACATCCTGGTGCCTTGCAGCAGCAGTTCAGCTCCAGAAGAATACATGCTGGCCTGCTGAGGTCGTTGACACGACAGCAGGTACAGACAGCCGTAGTCTTTCTTCTGTTGACCAGCCAAGTAGCTCAGGTACAGCAGGATCTCGTCTTCGCTTATGTAGGTCACGTTTTTGTTGTCTGCGGAAAAGATTTTGAGGGTAATTTCTTAACTTGTGTTTAGTGAATAGATTTTATAGACTGGTTTTGTAATTTTAAATTTTGTGATGGAAGGGAAAGTTTGTTTTTCAATCTTTATTAAAGATAATTATGAGGTTTTTAATCGACAAGATCATGCCAGCCTCATCTTACCTTAAGGTTTGTTTGTTTTAAGGTAATGGTTGTGAACATAATGATTCCTTTTCTGGAAAATTATCAGTTATGTTTTCTTTGACAGACAAATTTTGCTAGCGTTGTAATAATTATTGGCGAACGATTAATTATAGTTAATCTAATGCAATATGGAGTCATGGAATCAATACCGTTAAAACATAGACGATAACAAACTGTAAATTGGGTTTTCAGTTTCTTTAATTTAATTGATTTTTCCAAGACTATTATTGGTTAATCGGCCATAAAATCTTATATGAATGTGATATTCATCGTTATAATAAAACAAAGCCTAACAACCAAACGGCATTTAAATACATACTTTAAATTGGCTTTTACAAACAGATCACGGAACATACTTAACGGGTGAAAGTGTAACAGTATTTAGTATAAAAGTTCGTAGCAACATTGTCCTTTTACTGATGTTATTTGATGGTCATTTGTCGGGAGGGCCGGAGATAATCCCATGGCAATGGGATTACGGGCCGGACACAGCAAACCCATCGGCCCCGAGTATTGGATTATAGCATGGTCAGTTTGTTTGTGTGTATCGTGCCCTTGAAAGGTGGACGGCAGATGTAACTCTTTACGATTCATGATTTCCTGGTCATTCCGTTGATAGTGTTGCAGTTTTTGCAAGAGGTTATTGTTAGGATTTTGGGAATATTACTAAATGGGGGCTGTAATCAACTGTAATGGTGATTGATTGTAATTAAGTTTGGTATATTGACGAATTTTGGAAGTTATATGGGGGCTTGTATGATGATAAATTTGAAATTGTTATTTTTTCCCATTTACAAAGTTCTAAAATTAAATAAACTCAAAAGTTTATATGTTTCTTTGTTTGGTAATCCGTCACGAATTGATTGTCGATTTAATAGAAAAAATATAGTATATAGCTACTTCCGCGCGGTTTCACCCGCTCTGCTCGGCTCCTATTGGTCATAGCGTGATGTTTTATAGCCTATAGCCTTCCTCAATAAATGGACTATCCAACACAAAAAGAATTATTCAAATCGGACCAGTAGTTCCGGAGATTAGCGCGTTCAAACAAACAAACAAACAAACAAACTCTTCAGCTTTATAATATTAGTATAGATTTCCGTTATCAACGCTTTGGATCTTAACATCCTACTAATATTATTAATGCGAAACTTTGTATGTTTGTTAATCCGTTACGTGAAAACGGCTGAAGGGATCGAGATGAAATTTTCAACTAATAGTCTGGAATAACACATGCCACTTTTTATATCACAGGAACTCAGACGAAGCTGTTGGCAGACGCTAGTTATATAATATAAAGAGCAGGAAACACTTTAAATTCCTTGTCACTATAATCTTAATAATCTACACGACAGTTATGTATGTATAACACATTATATGAGTCACTTACCGTCGAGACTCCTTCCGTAGTAGTGTCCGCCTTTCCATGCGCCTGCGCCGAAGAAACCAGCCGCCAGGATCAACGCCTTCAGCACTATCAGGATCACTAGGTTTGTCAAGTTTAGACTTAGTACCTGTAGGGAAAATAAACACGAATCTTAAATACTGCTACTGAAATTTGGACGTTCCATATTCTGAAAATAAACTATGAATTATTACATTAAGTAAATCTTATTTATAACTGAGTTTGTGATGTGATAACGTCATCTAATATAAAAGATAATAAGATGGAATAAATTGTGTTGTTCCCAAATAACTTATATAGAACTTAGATAAGGGTCAGTGCAGGAGACTCTTCTTCATAACCTAAGTTACACTTAAGAAGAAATTACGACACGTAAATTATATTTTTCATAACAAAATATTTTTCAGTAATTATTGAACATAACTTTACCAATAGAATATTGTAAATTCTGGTTATTTATGTAAAAGGTTCAAGTTCTACAGGCGTTAAGCGTCATACAACCCTACCGACTGAGTGATTAGTCATAACTACTTCATTGTACCCAATTCATCAATAGTTGCTGTCCTTTCCTGATAAGATAAAACTTCAAAGAATACTTTCACAGAAACCATTTCTTTCAAACAAGTGACGTCATCTTACCCTTAACTCTATGACTCACGAAAATACTTTTTACATATTCAAAACAAAAAGCAATATTAGTCATAGAAGGAATGCGTGCAACTTTATAGAGAAGTGTGATTAGTACGAACCTGGGATGCGCAGTCAAAACCAACCTGACTGCTGCCTGTGGACCGAGCGATGAAGTCCCTTGCTATACTGGTCACCACCTGCCCTCCTGTTCCACTGAGGAAACTCCCCGCTGCGTCCAGAAATGATGACCTCCCGTACAGGGACGTATCATTGTTATTGTCGAATCTGGCGATGGAACCCTGATCCGGCTCATCTTTGAACAGCACTGGAGGCTTATCCCGGGGCAGCAACTCGTTCGTGTCATATCCTTTCTTAGGATACATCTTTTTCGCGTACTGAGGTGATGAGTACGCGCCCGTATGCTCCGCGGAAACATAAGCGATACTTAAAGACAGTAAGAAATAAATTGCAACCATTTTGTGCGGTGGTTGAAGTGCAACTGGGACCAGGTAGCGGCCACAATGGTCTCTGATAGTTTGAAGTGCTCTGTCCGTGTTCCGTTGTTTTATCTCTTCCCGACTTCTTTTGTTTGCACGCACGATGACATCTCCTAATGGTCCTATTGTTGTTCGGTTTAGTGGCGAAATGGTTGTTTTTTCAAATAAATCGAATGTATGGGCAGGTATTTGTGGTGTTATGTAACTACTGGGAAGTTTTTTGTTATGATTAAGTACTTTTGTTGTTTTAAAATCAATGCTATGTGTGTAGCACTTCGATGTTTTAAATTTATTGAAAGCTGCTGATGTATAACCCATTTCAAGAAATATTGAACTTTGAAGCATGTTCTTCATTTCAAAGTGATTAATTTGTATTAATTAACTACATATTATGTAATTAGTATCTAAACAACCATTGCATGAACTAATTAGTAATTCTAAAGTACATGAGTGATTTGTTATTCATCGTTATTATTTTCTTACATAATCTTTATCCTAATAAATCACACATTGAAAAAAAATCTGAGACCTAGTATTCATAGAAAATAAACAAGAAACAACATTGTACAGATACACTATCTCAAAAGTAGGTGACAATGTTAAACTTAGTGGAACATTTTACCTCACTGGTTGTTCCGTAATGCTCACATTTGGGCCGACTGCGGTAATTGTGACATAACCATACGTCATGGAGATGTTATTGACATCATTTACGAGGAGACTGATGGAGTTCTGTCAGTGGTATGAGTTGAATAAGTAAATGAACGTATTTTATACAAGTGTTAGTAATTGTATGGAATGTTTAGTACTTGTGACATGTATTTTTCAGTATTTCATTATGAGATCCGAACCTGTCATAGAATTGGATTGGATTAACATACGGTATAGCTACTAAGGTAAATAGACAGTAGCCAAAGTCAAAGTCAAAATTATAGACCAAGACTTTTGAACGTCAAAGCAAATATAATAACCCGAACCTAACCCGAACCTAACCCGAACCTAACCCGAACCTAACCCGAACCTAACCCAAACCTAACCCAAACCTAACCCAAACCTAACCCAAACCCAACCCAAACCCAACCCAAACCTAACCCAACCCAAACCTAACCTAAACCAAAACTAACACAAGCCTAACCCAAACCTAGTTAGTAAGCAGCTATCCTTGCTCACCGCCCGCAGTTATTGTGGTCGGAGATCGTCACGCGCTTTGCCTCCTCCTAAGCTAGCATGACTGCTTTGCAGAAGGAGGTAATCCAGCAAGGAGGTAAGCCGCCTCCTCGGAGAACGTGCGGTATCCACGGATCATCTAAAAGGCTATGACCCTCTGGGATGTAAACAGCGCGCGAGCTGCTCGTTGCGTTTGTCCTACCCCTAAAGTGTAATTTAAAATCGTGTAGGCGCGTGGGGCCGCCGGAGGCCCGCAGCGCCGGAGCCATGGCAGAAACCCTGCCTACTGCATGTTTGCTTGCATGCTGAATGCTTGTTTGCATGCTATTTGTTAGGTTACATTATCCAAGTCTTCGAAGATATTGTATAAATAGCTAGTTAATGTGATTATTTTTTTAAATCCTGATTTTGCTTTGGCTCTAACATATACACAGATTACTATATAAGCATTCGACAAAGAATACCCGGAAAAGCAATCCTGCGTTTACGCACCCATTAGGTACATCTAGAGACAAACAGTAGCAGTTTTTCTGTTTGATCCGAACAATTGTTGAAGCAACAGCAACATAATGGAGATGTCGATACAATACACCAGTCTCGATACAAACAAGGAAAGTAAAATTTTCCGTCTGGTTAACCATATTGCACGCTTTCAATAAAACGGTAAGTGAAATGATCACAACAATGACTTGAATGAATGCTCCGTTATGTCTAGTAAGTGATTGTAAAATTATGGCTAAGATTTTGTATTTTTTTTTTCATGGAATAGGTGGCAAACGAGCAAACGAGTCACCTGATGGTAAGCGATTAGCGCCGCCCATGGACACCCGCAACACTAGAGGAGTCACAGGTGCGTTCGAAGAGCAGGAGGAACGGGGTGGTTTTTAGTCGGTGAGAGTCTGACAGTCCCACTCGGGTCTCAGCCTAGACGGGAGAAGTAATTGGATGGCTTTCCCCCTTGAAAAAAAGATGAGTTAATAATTATAATTTCATATTAGTAAATTAACTGGTTTAGATTATGTGCGAGTGTGATTTCACACGTAACGTTGTATGGTTTTATATGCATCGTTTTTGTACTCTTCATTAATAATTTTTGTTTTTTGTCTCAAAAACAGTTTTCTTTGCCTTTAAATGCATATGCAGGCAAATATGCCAAGATTTGAATGTACCTTTTATTCTGATTCATTTTCAGAACTACTGATAACTGAGAAAGAGCTGACAAAATCTCATATCAGCATCTCTTTTGAACAAAAAGAAAACATTAATAAAATACCGTCCAAAGTCACCGCTAATGACATCTAGTAGCATTCACAGGTACCATTAAACATGAGAGTTTACTTTCTCTCTGGTCTCATTTAACTTAACATAGATGGCGGTAGACACGGTCTCGGTGAAAGGCCCCTCGTCATTGCTTTTCTCATTGATTCCACGTTGTGCTGATAGATGGCGTTGTTAATAGAACTATTTCTTACTTGATGCTACAGAGGGCAGAATGAATTTCATAATAATTTATATTTTACTAGCGGACCCGACAGACGTTGTCCTGTCTACACGTCTTTAATTTGAAAATTTTAATCTTTTTTTAATAAGCTAAAACCTTCTTGACCATTTTGATGAAAATTATTATTCAATTGTTATGACAATATCTAACGTCATTTATATTTGACACTGCGATGGTAGCGCCGTCTGCCGGATCCAATGTAAAACATTCCAAAATCAACAACTACTAATAAATTAAAAATTAATAAAAAAAACATTGTCCAGCGGACAAAATTGTGAATCTAAACAGATCCCCTTGAACACACACAAAAAATTCATCAAAATACCGTCCAAAGTCACCGCTAATGACATCTAGTAGCATTCACAGGTAATATTAAACAAGAGAGTTTACTTTCTCTCTGGTCTCATTTAACTTAACATAGATGGCGGTCCACTCGTTTAAGAGAAGTTCAGTGACATACACACGTACAGAAGAATTATATATATAAAGATAGTTTACACTATTATATAAAGCTAAAGAGTTTGTTTAAATGCGTTAATCTCTTAAGTCTGATTTGAAAATATATTTTTGTCTTTTTTTCGAGGAAGGTGGACGAACAGAGCGGATGAAACCGCGCCGGACCGCAAGTTTGCAATAAATTACCAAATTACATGAGTATCAGTTGAAATTGTGTGTGAAATACGAAGTTAAAATTTTTATAAAACGTATATTTATATAATCGAACATCGATTAACTGAATAATAATAATACCTAAATGCTTATTTTCAAAACAAATAACTCTTACTTACCAACTCCAAAATAACTCTTGAAATTCCTAAAAATAATTGACCCAACTTGTATTCCCTAACGGAATCCAAGACCTACATTAATCTTGAACAGAGATACTTCTGCCTAAGTTTGACAGTCGCTAAGTCAGGTTAGCAACTGACTGATCTTGAAACTGCCTGAAAGCAATCTGAAAGTTAGTCAGAAGTTATTCGGTGAAGAAACTTTGATTGATCTGCGATTCCAATGAGCTTTTGCTGTGTTGCTATTACAAGTACCCTTTAGTTATTAGTTGACATATTTGATTTAGTATTTGATACCTTGACTGTTTTTTTGTAAATAAGTATTCTTATGGATAGAGACGTTGAATACGGAGGATTTTAATCTTATGCTGTGTAGGTAAAGCCTCGTAAGAAACTGTTCCTTGTCGCACAGTCAACAATGTCGCAGCGATGTCGTCCGACGTCGCCCGACATCGTCCGATATCGCCCGATGTCTTTTGAGACACATGTCGCTCGACAAATGTTTCTAGTGGGGACGAAGCTTAAGTCTAAATATCAAGATCAGAAGATTTTGAAGAGTAAGAAATTATACACAGAAATAGAATCAAGTAGGTATTTGAATGAACAAAGGTACCCATAATTTACAGGAACCACGTTCCCCATACAAATGCATTCATACCATTAACGGTACATTAGCAGTTATAATATTTGCTTTACCAAAACCGACCTTATTCACTGGAAATAAAGAAAACATTGTCATCAACCGTTGACTGTGCTCTAGCACAACAAAACTCACCGATGATCAATGATCATTCATTTCATGGTGGATGCAACTGTCATGGCAGCATAATGCGTTTATTATTATTTTAAATAACAGTGCGGTGCGCAAGCGCAGAGGGCTTAGTACGAGTTTGTTTTAAGTTTAAGAAGAACGAAACGTTACCGCATTCGGCACTCTGATTGGCTGGTTTGTTGACGCAGGCCAATCAGAGCGCCGCAGACAGTAACGTTTTGATCTTGTTAAGCGTAAAATAAATTCATGCTAGGTCCTCAGAGCCGTGAGAGCGGTCGCGGTCGGTGAAAAGTATCAGAAAGTGAAACCGCATCGAGCCTTGACCGTCACGCTAAGTTCAAGTTAAAATTTGACTTTAAAGTTAAAGTTAGAGTTAAGTTACACGATTGTTATCTAATGGATTATAAAGTAAAAGTGTCATCATTATTGTCTATTCGGTTATGGTTTCTGAATGTTTTTTTTTTCTTTGTTTTGATCTTTCTTTTGTACGTTAGTGACAATGTGGTTTGTAAAGAGTTATTATGGTTTTAGTATTTTGTATTATTTGTTGTTGCAAGTTGGGTTAAAGTATTGTAAGTTTGGTTCGTAGACTTGTATACTATTAGAGAGGAGGAAAATCGAGGGATTAATCGATTTAAATATTACTTAACAATAGGATATTAAAACAAATATATTAAACTTAAGTAATAGTTTATTTACAGCTTAATTTTCAAAAATGTATTGCTGACATTAACTATGCATTATAAAATGTATTTATTATTAACAATGTTTAATTTGGATGTCGGTTTGTTACCTAGAGAATGACCTGAAATATGTAGCACATCTAAATTTAAGCAACGTTAACAAAGCTGTTGGCAAAAGCTAACTAATGTATACTAATCCACTTTCAGCGGTTCCCTGGTGGTCAGTGGACCATCCGAAGAAAACAAAAATGTGGTCCGCGAAATAAAAAAGAATATACACAAGATAACAGCCCTGGCTAAATAAATACCACGGATAAAATTAAGATATGTTTATTTATCAAAGGAGACAACTGATCAAGAGAGACTGATCAACTGATTTCAATAATCCAAAAGACCACTATTTTCACTCTAGAACGTCTAGAACTTCTTCTTCTTTCTTAGTCTAAGTAACTTAGTGGGACAAGTCATGAAAAAAATAAATAGTAATAATGGTTTCTAGTCAAAAAAGAATGATATAAAAGTGACCATTCTTGACCATAAAAGGGTTGGGAACAAAAAGCATTAATGTTACAATAATTTTACGACATGCAGATTGTACCAAAAGCGACTCCATAGTCCATACTCTAACAATCTCCAACCCATTCACCCATTAAAGTGTTGTGATTCACGAATTGTCGTGGAAAGTGTTTTTGTTTCTTGCTCTTATAACATTTGAGTGTAATTACGCTTTCGACCGTGATGCAATTGTATTCCGTCGGAGTAACGACTGATACGTAATCATAACTGCTGTCTTGTGGTTAGAACACAACGATTGGTTTTTTTTTACAAAGATGGAGGAGGAAAAATTGTGGTGAAATGGAATTGTTTGGAGATGGTTTTGCTCAAGTGTGTAATACAAGATGGCTAGTATAGGGATGTTCATTTATTTATTCTCTGATTATTTGGTTCTTTTTTTTTTGAGGTGGGAAAATCATCCGATGGCTTCTGCCTTGGGTGAGGCGAGAAGGAGTGTCAGACTATTACTGACTATAAACCACCCCGTTCCGACTTCTGCTTTTCGAGCCAAAGCTCCGGTAAACCCGCTAAGTAATCCCCAACTCTGGGATTATTTGGGCCTATATTTTAAATCTAGTCTATAACATCTTTGTTTTCTTAAGCACCTCCAAATACTTGTGAAGATCTTCGGTATCATGCAATGTCCATTAAAACATGAATTGCAGTTCCTAGGTAAAAAGTAAATTGCAGAAAGCACACATCGTTTTAATATTGAAATTTAGATTTTTGAATTTATAGCTGAAATTTAACAATATTAAGTACTCTAAATAGTTCAAGGAGTACTTTCATAACAAAGAAAGAACACTTTTAACATTTTCCTTACAAATCAAAAGCAGAGTATACACAAACGGTTCGCATTAATCATATTTTTAATTCCGGTCTTCACTGCAGTGCTATACCAAGCAGTAGCAGATTCATTCGTCACGTTAAAGTATAATATTCGTGTAACCTTTGCCTTTTTGTCAAACAATGCTTCAAGTCCGTCGTTGTGTTCTGCACTTTATAGCAAAGAAAGCTACAACAATGGCCGCCGCAGAACGTAAACACTACCGCTGCAATGACACTTTCTTCTTTCTTTTATTTTGCAAATGTAGTTGTGAATATTAAAGTAGTAAACAGTATGTATCTTAAGGTCGAAATCTTTGCAGTAGTGAATAAAATTAGTTCGATACCGGAGTTATACCACGACCTCACAGCAAACCGACGTGAAACGACGCTTGCATGGGGTTTCGTTGTGTGAGTTAGGTTACCGGAGGCCCAATTACACTTCTTTCCAATCTTCCTTATTCCTGATTCTCCAAAAACCCTTAACTAACACCCAGAAGGCCGGCAACGCACACAAATGCACTTGTAACACTTGGATGTCCATAGGCGGCGACGATTGCTTACCATCAGGTGATCCGTCTGCTCGTTTATCGGCTTAAACCATATAAAAAAAGGTTAACTTTTGTGAAAAATTATTTGGCACCTCAAATGCTTCACAAGACCATAGTCATAGTCATACATAGTATTTATTTCTGTTAAATATTACTCCAAACTCAATAATGCACATTCAAAGAAAAGTAAATGCACTTTCTTAACAGTTTTGCATTCATCTTTTCCTCAATTAAGCAACCACTTAGGACGGATAGTTACAAAACTTTAGAGAATTAACAAAATAAAATGCATTAGCGTTTCGTTGTGAGCGTTTTTGAAAGAGTTTGTGGGAATATAATGATAATACAAAAGGTGAAAGTTGTTCGTGGGTTGTATAATAGTTATGAAAGCGATTGCCCCTCCTGCCTTTACAAAAATAGGTCAACGAGCGAAGGCCAATTATAAATTTCCTGTCTTTGAACTTACTTGATAAGAAAAGGTGTGGCTTAACTTGATATTGTCTTTCCGTAGCGTGGTTTGAATGTGTGATTAAGGAAATGGTCTTTTGAATTTGGTTCTACGTTACGTTACCCTAAAATTATGTCGATGTTGGCGTATGAAGAAAAAAGTTGAATTTCGTTAAGTTGCAGAAGTTGTGTTTGCGTTGGCCCTGTAGTTGATTAAAGTATTATTGGGTTTACAAAATTCTCACAATTAACACAGAGTTAGCAATTGTGCCTTATTTTTTTAACGGGAGCAATCCTTCAAAAGCCAGCTTTTTGGAGATAAAAAGATTAGGAAGTGTGGGATGTTTACCTTACTGAAAGCATCCCAGTGGCCACCTTTTTCACTGTAAGGGCCACTGAATCCTGTAAGTAGACCTTCAGAGCACTCGCGGTGCAACGCCAGTTAAGGCACATCCCTAGGTTCGATTTAGCCTGACCAAGCAATAGATTCGTCACTTCATGATCCTCTAAACATCATATGAAAACGAAAATGCAAAAACATACATCTTTTGAGTGACTCAAATTTTTTTTAGATGCTTTTAATTACAATATCTCTGTATAAACGTTATAAATCACAGGACCCCAGCTCGGTATAGTGGTGCCAACAGCATGTCTTGTCACGGTGCTGCCCAACACTCCTGCCATTCTCATTTAACGCTAGCCACTTCTTTTATGCTTTCTACAGCTCGCAAATGGACGCGACACTTTGAAAATTTCTAAATAGTTATTATTTAATGTGTTATTGTATATGCAGTGGAGTTTGAAACCAAGCCCTTGAGGTATAAAAACATTTCGTTAAAAATGTTTTTTTTTATAGCTATCCCGCACTAGGATTTGCTTCTATGTCGTGAATGCATTTACAAATATACAAATTCACATACACTTGACATCCAGACTCGAAACAACAATTTGTGGATCACACAAAGTGTTGCATCGTGCGAGAATCGAACCCACTACACGTTGTACGGTAGCAAGTTGCTCATCCATCGCCCCAACGGTGCAGTCAAATTCGTACCTTTTTTTTAAACCACGACGGTGACAAGAAAGCACCCACAATAATTTTTATATGCTTAAATTACCTTAATTTTGCAGTAAACATAATATGAAACATAATTACTATATTGTCACAAACATAACGTGATGGCAATACAACTGTTGTTACAGCACATTGCCCCATTAATAGTAATTATATCTCCACTCGCGTGTACACATACACTTTTTCATATAAAACATAATGTATTATAGCATTTACGGCTGTGAACAAAGAATTTTCTAATAGCCTCTAACTATAACGATAGTTTCCTTTCTCTACTAAATGTTTGTTACATAAGCGGTTCTAAAATGAGGCGAAATATTCGTGAACCGCAGTTATATCTAAACTATCATAATTATCAAAAGTGTGTTGATCACGTGTTGATGATGACTGAGTGAGCTTAACGCTGTCATGTTTTTTGTTTACCATAATTGTTTTATTTGTGTTAAAGTCAACGACCTTAGCAAGCCATGGTTCACGAAAATATCATTCAGCAGTGCATAATATGTATCTTAGCATATAAGTGTTGTAGTTAAACTACACTTTTACTAAAATCGACAGAGCAAACATACTTTATTGATCCTGGGGATAATAAAATAAGGATTTTGGTTGAAAAACATTTCATGAAAGCAATGATCTAGCAAGATACGACTTTTGAAAGACACAAACAACACATAAACCATTAGAAAATAAATCGAAACTGTCCTCAATAAAGCTAATAAGAGATATACAGAAAGGCATCCGGATATTGCTCTTAATTTGTTCTAAATTGCCTCTTAACAATAACGCCAATAAGAGAGAAAATACGAGACCGAGAACATTTAATATCATTCCACGTGCGACTCACTAAGGAGCCAGAACGTCGGGTAAAAGTATAGGGTACAATTAGAGCGAAGTTGATCAGCATCATGATACAGATAATAAGTGTGCTTGTTATTATGGAGAGAGCAGACATGTTGCCAAGAAAATAGATTATAAGAGCCCGAGTCGCATGTTTTAGGTCAATTTACGTTTTGTTGTTGAAAGTGTCGGTTATGTCACAAAGCATGGCTATCGATACTGTTACCAAGCTCCCTTTGTTATAGATACCTGACATTGAATACGTATCTGTTACACCATCAATAGCTTTGATTATTACATAAGTGAATGTTTTCAAGTCGTAAACAATTTTTTCCCAGCTACTGTATTGTTGCGTCATGAGCTCATTAACTCCTTGTCGCTTTGTTATGATGATTCATTTCGTATAGAAAGTTTGTACTAAAGTAAAACGTTCATCTATCGCTGTCTTCATCATGCATCTTAAGGTAAACAGTATCTAATTAAATGCAAATTTGATTATAGGCCGTTTATGAATTATTGTTGTTTATTATCATTTAAATCATACATCATGTACGCGCTATAATTTTACTTTTCATGTAGGTAATGATAGAGATTACAAGATTGTGCCTAGAAACGTAGGCCTGCATGTCTTTGTCGTCGATTCGCGATGGAGATTTGAATCATAATTTCACCGAGTCGTGTGTGAACCGCGAAACTTTCCTATTATCCGTGGAGAAAATATCCCATAAAATGAAAAACGGTTTCACCCGTGCTCGGGTCACGGCCCTGAGAGTCGCGATAGTCAATTAAGATAGTCGCCGGCAAACGACAATCGCCACATAATTATCTCGCTCATTCGTCGTGACCGAACTGAATCAGCATTGCATTAGAGCGCAGGGAGGGTTAGTGTGCATCCACAATCAAAACTATATCAGTGGGCTGCGGCGGTCGCCAGCGCTCAGTACTAGCGCGCCTTGCCCGCGCGCCGACACGCGAACCGACGAAAGTGAAAATAAACACGATGAAAATAACAGTGCAACTATTTGTTTTTTGCGTATATACCCTTGCGCTTGCGAACTCTGATGACCCGACGCAGTTAGAGAAATATGAGAAAAAAATCAAAACGTACCAACTGGAAGTGCCTGGAAAGGATCCGATCACTATTATAGAAAAAGCACAAGATTCCACAAATCGTGATGATAAATGGGAAGATATGCACTTTGAACACAATGACAAAGATGATGCTGAAATAAAGAATCTCATGACCCATATTGTTCATGACTTTGATGAAAATCGCCCGAGATGTTACGGACCTTCTTGTCAAGATGGCTTCAACAGTGAAGAAGAGGATGCATTAGATGATTACATACTAACAGCAGAAAAACTCAAAGATTATGGTGACTTACCTCAGGACCGACTTCAAGCAATATCCGCTCTTGCTGCCAAACTTAAAAAGGATAAAATTAAAGCAGATCGCTTTTCTTCAATGAACAGTGACAAAAACGAAGAAGATGGAAATGGCAAAGTATACACTACATGGAATCGGTTAAAAGTCAAACAACATAAACATCCTTTCGACGACAAAGATGGATGGGTCACACTGGAGCCGGTCGCTTGGTCTACAAGTAAAATATCAAAATGGAAACCTAACGTTAAAAAACAAAAACCAAGTCACTGGAATGACGATGAAAACAGATTTCCCAGTAATGACAGATTTCCAAGTGACGACAGATTTCATAATGACGATCGGTTTTCTAATGACGACAGGTTTCCTAGCGATGATAGATTCCACAATGATGACAGATTTTCATCCAGTCAAGATTCTGGAAGTAATTATAACTACATGCCGCATAAAAAACCATCGTCTAGTCGACCTAGTTATATGAATAACAAATTGCACTTACCGCCAGAATATGAGCAGGAAATCCCATCAAAGCCGTCATGGACGAAGCCTCAGCAAGCAAGTTATCCATCATCTTGGGCTCCTGATGAGGGACGACGCCCTCATAAGCCAAATTGTGATCACCATGAAAATTATTCCGATGACGAGTCAGTGTATTACGGTATGTCCGATTCTGTAGTGACTGATCAGCGACCCGTGAATTATCCCTATGAGTACGAGGCTCTTCATCAATCTTCGGGTTCATCGCAGAAGCGTCCTTTCAGGCGTCCCACTCAAGTAGTGTATGCTGGAGGTCCCGAATATGAAAATGATCGCATTTCTAGGCCACCGCACGGAGATGGCCAGTGGGTTTTGTTATCAACAACTAAAGGATACCGTAATAAGAAACGCCAAAGATCTTTGAATCCTCCAGCTGACGATCGCGCAGATGTATCGACTATGACGTCACACCAGGCTGTAGCACTGACTGTATTACCGGTGGACAAAGCCCGCACTAATATGACAACTTCGCATGGAGGTATGTTGGAAGTAGAAAAGAGTTTCCAAACTGTTGAAGAATCTAAAAGGGACATGGATAAGAAGAATGACTTGGAGGTTGCTATGACTCAGTTTAGGCCTGTTGTGAATAAGAATAGGCTTGTGAAGAGGAAGATTGTTTCAAACGTGTCTCCGGACAGCTCGACGCTGTTAGCTGCTGTGGGAGCGGGCATGGTGCCAGCTACCATGGCCATGGTAGTCCCCATGATGTTAGGGAAACGAAGGAGAAGAGAAATAAGAACACCAGCAGATTCTCAATTAGACAATTTATTATTATATAAATATCGATAGATCTTTTAGTTTACGTAACATTATTTATTGACTATTTATTAAATAATTTATTTTGATTGATTGATTGATTGATGAATATGTGATATTGGAATGTTTTGAGCTATATTATGCGTATGATTGTTAAACCAGTTTTTGTAAAATATGTTTTTTTTTTACATAAACATCTCAAATAGACTATGTAAGACTGTTGTGATTTCTTGTGTTGTGTTTTTTATTTAATAAATTAAATGTGTTTTTTTTTAACTTGAATATTATTTGATATTTATTATTCCGAGTGCCTTATAGCCCAGTACCTTTACAACTGCGTTAAAAATCAAGATGTTTTTTTATAGCTACATTAACAATTGTAACTTTAAGCTCATAGATATTAAATCTATAACATGTTATATCAATATTCTATGACATCCATTTCAGACAAAAATAAAATAAGATGACATTGTGTTCTCTAGACACAGACAGAGGGATCAAAATTTACAACAATAGGATAAATTGCTAATTTTTATTTTAATGTCCGTCTTACAGAGTATTTTAAAACATTATTACATTGATTTTTGTCACGTATTTTGTTTTGTTACGGAAACAAATACTTTCGATGATATTTGATTTAAATCTTATACGACAAAATAAAAAAAATACATGTCTAATATTTTTTCATTACCTAACTGACGGACAAAAATAGATGTTTAATTTTCATATTCAGAAAATTATTATATTTTTAAACTTAGATTGCGAAGATTGATTAGATGACATACATAGATACAAATGTGACTTCCACGAGATGCTTTACTTTCATGTTACTAACGGTATGTATACAGTTAGGGGATAGCTAATGAAGTATTAAACACTAAATTTGGGCACATGGTTTTAACATTAAGTGATGAATTCAGCTAGTTTAAGTGGCACGTTTGGAATGGGTCATTATTCGAAAGAAGCTAATATAATCGCGCTAAAATGTTCTATAAATGTGTTTAGATGTTTGTTCGTCAACCATGCCGAAACTACTTAACGGATTTTGATGAAATTTGTTATAGAGATAGGGTATGATCTGACTTTTTATCCCACGGGATCGCGGGCGAAGCCATTGGCAGAACAAACAAAAACGTTTTTAATAGGAGTATCTTATGCTTATAACTGAGGCATAAAATAAATCTTAATACTAGTATTTTAATTGAGACAAAATAAAGTACAAGAAATAGTGTCCTATGATTTACAGGGTCATCGACCTCACAAGCTAAGTAATGAGTAAGTACCTACTTAATCAGATCTGTAAATAAGTATCAAAATCAAATAACAAATCTACAACTTCTTCTTACATTTACTCCACTGTACTTGTGACTTGTTTAAAGAATATTGGGTCTTATTGTTTAGTAATAAATTAGTATTTATAGTAAACTTCTCCTGGCCGGCAGTAGATGTTCCCTGTTCGGATTGCTTCCATCAAATATTTGACGCTGAACAGGCAAACTATGAGGAGCACTGGAACAAACAGAATAATATATTAATTTAATTATCTTGCAAGCGTAGTTATTGGCGAAGATATCTTGATTAAATCCTTCTTGGTTAGGTTAGTACAGTTCAAAATTTGATATGAAATATGAAGGCTAAGATATTGCATTGATCCGGAGCTGCGGACTACCTAGCGGGTTTACCGGGGATTCGGCTCGAAGGGCAGAAGTAGGAATAGGGCGGTTTTTAGTAAGTAAGAGTCTAACACTTCCTCTAGCCTCACCCAAGGCGTGAAAGAAGAGGCCTTTGGTCAGTAGTGGCCACTTATAGGCTATTGATGTGGTGAGTGATGTGTTCGAGTTTACACTGTAAACTACTAATATACTTATGCTATAGCTACATAAAGGGCGAGGTGTCACACTACAAACATCTATATCATATTCAGTGTTAATTATAAGTATTTTATGTCTTCACATAAAGTATCGTACGTGCCATTTATAGGAGATATCTCAAAATCATGTTTCTTTAATTACTAATTTAATTATACCTCTATCTCAAAATTAGTTTAAACATTTCATGGGTAGGAAGCTTGATAATTTTATTCTCTACACGTAGTAATATACCTGCATGGAATGAACAATTAACTTTATTACCGCACGCCGTGTATCCGGCAGTTTGTACCCGAGGAAGTGAATAGGGTTAACTATCCATGCTACTCTATAACGGTTAAATGATTCGTTAGACGTTTAACGTGAAACAGCTTTTTTCTACAGTTTCATTGTACTAAAAGTTGGTTATTTAATAGAGGGAGAGTAGTGGAGAATTAAACTGGTGGAGTGACGATAGGAAGCAATGGTAGTATGAGAAGGGCTGAAGATCGAGTTAAATGGCGTGTTATTTTCGTGTACGGGAGAGCCATGCTTTGGCACAAATGGGCCGGTTCGAGCGGAGTGATACCGCGACCTCACGGGTAGTGAACCACAGTGACACATTCGAAATTGTACATAGTAACGCAGTCCAAAGTTCTCATGTTCAGCTTTTATACTCGTATACATACTGTTTGGTAAATATTTGACTCACGCTATATGGCATCTGCATATGTTCACATGCACTAATGTGTCTGGTTAACAAATCAGCCAATATTATTAAAAATCGCAAACGCAGTTAGTCCAATTATTAAATATCTCTACTTAAATTATTTCACAAAAGTAGATAGGTACCGGTAAAACATGGCAACTTTACCAAGCCCTTGGCAACTTTACCATACTATAGGTATTCGGTACAAACTCATTTATCTAAAAAATCTACCTACTACAATTGTTTTTTTTAATAGTAGTATTTTTTAGACATTATAAGGCAACATTTATCATATTTTACATAGAGGCAGCACTGCTATTATGTCAGTAATGGCTGTCACAATGTAATGTGTGAAAACGTGCAAAAAGTAAATTGTTGCAAAATTGTACTTACAGAGCCCTAATTATAAGTCACAGGTGAGTGAAATTTTAATATATTATGTATAATATAGTTGGGATTACTGTTGTAATATCGCAGTTGCTTTTTCTTTAATTTATTGACAAATAATCGCTTCGGTAATGTTGGTACAGGTTAGGTAAAGTTGCCACGGCCTACTTCGTGGCAACTTTGCCTACAGTTAGGGTTGGCACTAAATAAAGCATAAGTGTTTGTATGTTTGTAACCATTTTCTAATACCTAAAATATGCCCCACGTTTAGTACAATTTTGGTCCAAATTCGAAAGTGCCGGCCACGATGAAAAAATATGATAATACGTTAGTACTTGACCCCTTAAGCATTTTTTATTATGGCACCAAAACTGTGGAACCAATAACTTCGGTTTTATCCAGGGTTTAAATATACCATTTTGCGTACATTTTCGGGAACATTATTGTAACAATAAAGGGTTATAGATTGAATAGGAACATCCAGGTAGCTGCCGTTTACCGCCATACAATGGATACCGGATAAACGAACCGCTCAGTTTTTCTTTTTTTTTTTTGATGTGGGTTAAATCATCCAATGGTTTCTCCCGCCTTGAGTGAGGTGGGAGGAAATGTCAGACTGTTACTGACTAAAAACTACCCTGATCCTACTCCTGCTCTTCGATCTGGAGCTGGGTCGTGCCATAATAAAAAATGCTTATGGGGTCAAGTGCTAACGTATTAATATTTTTTCATCTTGGCCGGCACTCTCGAATTCGAACCAAAATGGGTTATGCCCTTTCACAGCATAATAGTGAATATCCTGAATGATAAGTTATATTGGGTTTGCGCGCATGTGGGCTTTAGATTTATTTAATATGTTTTGTTTCAGAGCCGAAATGGCCCCCTTAAAAAGAAACCGGAGAAAACTCGGAGCTAGGCCATATAAAAATTATACGAAAGATATGTTGAAATTAGCTTTGGAGATAGTAAAGTCAAAAAAAATGACATCTTACGAAGCCGAAAAGAATTTTGGAATACCACGCAGGACAATTGACAAAAAATTAACAAAAACTCACACCGATAAACCTGGACCACCATTCAAACTGACACCAAATGAAGAGTTAAAGTTTGTCAAAGTCCTTATTGTGGCCTCTGAATATGGTGCTCCGTTGACACAGTTAGATCTAAGAGTAGTCGTTTATGAGTATTAAAAAAAAAATGGCAAAATGGATACATTCAATGAAAAACTGCCTGGAGAATGGTGGGCGAAGAATTTTATTGAGCGTCACTATGATAAACTTAGTTTAAGAGCAGTTCAAAATATTAAAAGGGCAAGAGCGGAAAGAACGAAATTGGAATTTGAACAATATTTTAATAACCTAGAATTTGTGTTACAAAATGTGCCTCCCAGTCACGTTTTGAACTACGACGAGACGAATTTTAGCGATGATCCCGGGTCGGTAAAGTGTATATTTCGCCGTGGCGTTAAATACCCCGAACGCGTAATGAATAGTACAAAAGGCAGTATATCGGTTATGTTTGCAGCTACAGCTGACGGACAAGTACTACCTCCTTATGTTGTGTACAAATCAGAAAGCTTGTGGTTCCATTGGATCGACGGAGGACCCGAGCATGCTCGCTTTAACCGAACCAAAAGTGGTTGGTTTGATTCAGCAACATTTTTTGACTGGTTTAACACAATAATTCTAACATGGGCACGGAAATTGGAAGGACCCAAAGTAATCATTGGCGATAATCTTTCTAGTCATATCAATGTGGAAGTGATTGAATTGTGTGAAAAATATAACATTCGCTTTGTGTTATTGCCAACAAATTCAACTCACTTAACTCAGCCACTGGATGTTGCCTTTTTCGGGCCCTTGAAAAAAGTATGGCGTCAAATTTTAACCTCGTATAAATATGAAAATCCACAGCAAGCAGGTTTTAATAAATCCCATTTCCCGGTTCTTCTTACAAAAGTAATGCATGAGGTAAATATGAACAAAACTGAAAACATCGTCAGTGGATTCAAAGCAACAGGTATAATGCCGTTCAACCCTCAAAAAGTTTACAAAAGAATTCCTGAATTTCTTCCAGATGAGCCAAGTTTTTCTGTGGACAGCACATTGCTGGATTACCTTAAGGAAACTAGAAAACCGAATGAAATGAAAAGACAAAGAAACAAAAAACTAAATGTCCAACCGGGAAAATCCATCACAACATCAGACCTCAATCAAATTAACCTAAACAAGACAAAACAGACAAAGAAAAATTTACATAAACTGGCACCAATGAACAATGAAAATTTGATACAGATGTCATTCGATGAAGAAAGTAAATATAATGCAAAAATCGAACACAGCAGTGGAAAAATATCTGAAATACAAGTTCATATCTGTGGTAGTTTGAGCGATGATGGAGAACCCAATATTGAACATTCAATTGTAGAAAGCAAAGCCGCTGCAGCAGTAAAACAAAATAAGCAACGCAAGCTTTCTCGTAAGAAACACTTTAAAAAGAAGACCCAAAATCCAGCTAATAGATTCAAAAAAGTTTTGATTGGATCAACTACTATAGAAAATAGCATTGAATCCAGTAAACACTATGATTCTAAAACAGAATGGTGTGAATTAGATGACAGTGACATACATGTTATTGAAGAAAATGACGCGGTTGACTTAGATGCAAAAAAAAGTAAATACAATGATTCTAAAACAGAATGGTGTGAATTAGATGACAGTGACATACATGTTATTGAAGAAAATGACGCGGTTGACTTAGATGCAAAAAAAAGTAAATACAATGATTCTAACACAGAATGGTGTGAATTAGATGACAGTGACATACAAGTTATTGAAGAAAATGACGCGGTTGACTTAGATACAAAAAAAAGAGTTGACGAACTGGAAGACAATATATTTAAAGAAATTATTAAAAGGGATCTAGAAGAACTTGAAGACATAGAAAACTGTCAAGATATTATTGAAGATGAAAATATCTGTAAGGATCAATTGAATAAGGATACATACCAAGGGAAAGTTAAAAACGTCAGTTTCGAGAAATTTAATGAGGAACTTCCGGAAAAGTCAGGTAAAAAAATGTTATGTGGTAAGTTTGAACCAGATCAAAGAGAAACCAAGAAGACCGCCAAAGGAGTTTTGCAGGACAAGGAAAATCTAATGCCTAGAAAATTTTATGTCGAGGAAAATAGAGTTGAATGGGATGAAGGAGACACAATTTTGGCTAAATATTATTCCCGGAAATGGAAATATTATATCGGTATTATCAAGAATATCAATAGATACAAAAAAAATTATTCTGTTTCCTATTATAAACTAATACGTAACAAAAATGGTAATTTTAAGTTTATTACGCCTAAAAAGCCGGATGAAGATAAACATCTGCCTGAAGATTGTATAGTCAAATCTATAGAATTACTGCAAATATCGGAAAATCCGAAAGAATTTGTCCTTTTGAATGATGAAGATAATATTTATTTTAATTAAAGTTATCATCATCATTCAAAATATGTTAGGTAATCCGTACCATTTTATTTTAAGCGAAATAGTAGCTTACGTTTAAGTTTAAATATTTTTGTTTTATTAAAATAGGTAATTTTCACTGAATTAAACAAATTTATGTTCTAAATTGATGCGTTTTTTTTTTTTACTTTAGGTTTAAGGTTTATAATTTTTTTTTAACATATACATGTCATAAAAAATTTCCTCCTTTTTTGACAACCCTGAGCGTAACAAATTATTTGTATGTAAATTACGATGAAACCCGTGGCAACTATCCCGACTGTCTGTGTAGCCGTTATCTTTATAGATTTCCTCATACTGTTTGCATTATAATACGAAGAGGTCCTAGATGAAGCCCTCTGTACCTCAACAACTCTTTAATATGCAATACACGATGAATACGGCGCGTAGGTAAAGTTGCCAAAAATTCGGTATCTTTACCCATGTTGTTTTTTCTTTACTACGGCTAAAGTAAGCCTTTGTATATAATGACGATTACAGTAAAGTGAGCCAGATAGACTACCATTCTAAATATATAGTTTTGGTTTCTATGCGTCTTATGGTTAAAAATATATTTCGATTTTTGTTCCAAAATATGGTAAAGTTGCCATGTTTTACGGTACTAATACCCAGTTCGTTATGATTGTAATAAGAAAAAACTGGAGAAAAAGCCCATTCATTTCACAGCTATTGGAAATTTTCAAATCGGATCGGATAGGAAATGAATTTTTATGGATTTGAGAATTGCATCTAAAAGAAGTACCTGTCTATAATACCAATTTGATTGTAAGAAGACGCTGCTCAAAAGAGTGGGAATAGAATGAAGATTTATTATGATTTAGCTATTGACGATCTTTTTCGAAACCTTCAAAAGGTGACCTAGCTTTCTGCGGATAAAAGATTAGGGCATGGGGGATTTGTACCTCACTAAAACCACCCCGATGGGAAACCTCACCACCTGTAAGTCGGCACCGGGTACTCTAATAGACTTACCCCGGAGCTCCCAGTATTGTAAGTACCTATAGTGTATGGGAATTCATTTTTTTGGCGGTCTGGTTACTAACCCGTTATTGGCTTAACTATGAGATCGAGATTTTTTATTAGATTTATTTAATGAAAATGTACAAGTTACGACAATCTGGTCTTTATCAATCTGTCTTTATCAAGGTTGAACTATTTTTTAACTAAAAACTTCCATTCATATAGAAGAACGATAATGAAATAATTGAATCCTATATCCATATATCAATTATACTAACACTAATTGAATGAGGATACATAGACATGCCAATGTCATTTAATTGGATAAATTAGAAACTGTTATTTATTATGTTACTAGCTGACCCTACGAACTTCCCTACATATAACATGAATGAAGACATGACATATTTTTTCGTGACTTATTTCATATAAGGTAAGGTGGCCCATTTCTTATAATAATTATAATGGATACTACCCACTTAAAAGATGACTTTAACTCTTAAAGACGATTCTTCTTGCGTTTTCGTTTTCGTAAAGTCTATCATATTACTTATGCTATTTGATTAGTCCTTAGTTATATTTATTTCTCCTAATTTTACAGTTAACTTATGCTTTAGTGTTACGGTGTTTTCATGGTTGTATCTACTATGGATCCTGACGTACAGAAGTTGCAGTGGTTTTATTCTGGTATACAGGAGTTACAGCGGTTTTGAAAGGTTGTGTCGGCCTTGTCCCAAAAAGCTAACTAATAATGATTGGTGAAAAGTTTAGTGCCCTGAGGGAGACCATGAATGATGATGATATTAACCTAATAGTTTAAAATTTCCATTAATATATAAGGTTGTAAAGGTACTCACAGTCAAACAGGGCAACCAATCCCAGCTGTATCCAGCCAGCAGTCAGGGCTTCCCAGATGATTAGTATTACTGAGAAGAAGAGGTGGAAGAAGCTGTACACGAAGAATGTTGTCACCAAACAATGGTTCGCCTGCAAAAAGGAATAAGATAAATTACATAAGGTAAATGAGAACAAAAATGTTAACGTATTTGTATACTATCTACGAATAGAATTGGATGAAGATGTCCTAAAACTATTACAAAACATTATTTCGTGCAATTTTTCGAATACGATTTGAATGATATAATTTTTGTTTTGAGGCAATCATCCAATGACTTCTCCCGGCTTGGGCGAGGCGATACGGAGTGTCAGACTCTTACTGACTAAAAACTACCCCGTTCCTAATACTGGTTTTTGACCCAGAGCCCCGGTAACCCGCTAGGCAGTTCGCAGCTCCGGGTGTTATTATGATAAAAATATATACAGGGTATAAACAACATATAAAACTAAATAACTACAAACAAAAGCATATCATTAAAATTCACTTTACGTACAAAGTGTCTTCCTGGTTTCTGTCAAAGCCGTTAAAAGTAGTACCGTGTTCTAATTAACTATTCAACGTTAAAAGGATACTCTGTAAAAGACCAGCACATCCCGATATCTCAAGTAGACAAAGTTGTATAAATAATTTTCAACCTTATCACTAAAGTATAAAGTTGAAAGTCTTTTAAAGAATTCTGTCATTTTGGTATAGCAAATTGTGCTGGCTTCTAGTTAGACTGACAAAGTTCTACAAAGTACTATTCTGTAGTAGAAAAATATTTTGATGTAGCTTACAAAGGTATAAGTTTTGTGAACAACTGTATACAAGAGACGGATTTATTGTTTGCATTCTCTGTATCAGAGGGAAGATTAAAAATATATTTTTCTTGATTCTTATCAGGAATTGAGTATGACTTCAAACTATTACCGACAATCAAGGGATGGGTATCAAGCGTCCTCTTAAGTTTTATTGACCTAACTACCACTGGTTACTGGCTGGTCTCCCACTGTCACTGTGCCACTTCCAAGCGTGGGGATAATTAAAATCAAAACAAACTTCCTCTTAAGAGGGTTTTTTATGAGGGGAGAATATCATCCAATGACTTTTCCCGGCTTGGGTGAGGCGAGAACGAGTGTCAGATTCTTACTAACTAAAAATCAGCCCGTTAACTGCTAGGCAGTCCGCAGCTCGGGTCCTCTTAATAGGGTAGGTTTTGATCAGGTATTATGCACAAGTCTTATAACAATTCATGCTTTAAAAGTTGAATTATAACGCTTAGATTTTCCATGTTAGTCGCAGTTGAGTCACGTTGATTTTGGTCAAATTAGCAGCAATTAATTCATATTATAAGTCGTAGCCGACGGAGCTGTGGACTACCTAACAGGTTACCGGGGTTCTGGCTCAAAAAGCAGGAGTAGGAACGGGGTGGTTTTTATTCGGTAAGACTCTGACATTCCTTCTCGCATCGCCCAAGGCGGAAGAAGTCATTGGATGATTTTCCCCCCTCAAAAAAAGTTACGTAATGTCAATAATTTGAATGAGTAATAAAAATGGCGCCATATAATTTGATTGATTTCTTTTCCTTCTTTCTATTCGAATTTATTGCAAAAGTATAAACTACACCGATATCAATTAGGCTTGTTTCGTAACACCAATTTCAAACGAAAGTATTTGATCAAAAGTTAATTGTAGAAAATCTGTGGAAACTAATCTTTGTAGCTTTTAATTTATTTCAATTTGTTGCTTTAATTATTTAATTTGTTCGTGATGTTGAGTTATTTCATTTATCGGTGAGATTATGTAAGATATTGGCAGGTGATTTAGTGTTAGTTGATTCGAGAGTGTATTTAATTAGGCATTAATCTGATTCATTACAAAATAAAGATAAATCAGATTAGTTATGACATGCAACGTACGTATGTAACGACACGCTTTTTATACTCGAAGGGGTAAGCAGAATTGCACAATACGGTACGTAATGCCGCTATACAATGTAAGGTAACCTAACCAAATAAGGCCTACCTTATTTTTATTACCGCCTAGCTCGTAGGTTTAAAATGAAAATGCGCTGATAATTTCAAAATCTTATATTTATTTAATAAACTTTGTAATATTCAAAACAAAATGGCTTTAAAAACAAGAAATACACTTTTATTAACACAAATAGCTCAAAGGTCACTTTGGCCTTATTGGGAACCCTATGTCTCAATAAGGCCTAAATAAAAACAAGTAAATATTCAACCTATTAATTAATACAAAACTTTGTCACTTCTTTTATTAAATCTAATGAGATCCTATTAATGACTTTTGGTTATTAGAGATCAGACTTTATGAGTTTCTCATCATGTAATACCCATGTAACATCTTTGAACTCATCGGCACCCCAGCATCAGTCAAAAGAATGAGAACAACTTCTTGTTCTTTAGCCAATTTAGCGACCGACCTAGCTTTTGAGTAGTCGAACCATTCTTTAGATAGTGCGTACTTCTTGGGAAGTTATATCTGGCTGCAGCAGCATACCAGGTAAAACAGGATGAACAGATTTCAAGGGTTGAATAGATACTATGAAGAATTTCCCGATATCCATTCACCCCTTTTCTGTATTTATTCACCCCGTTTACCCCTTTCTACCATTTTAACAGCGATTTCCATCTTTTGCAAAATCCATTGGCTTTCCTTTTAACATAAGCTGGTAATCCGTTTTCTATGATATTACTGAAAAACGACTATGCCGTAATAAGGCCTACACGTTTTTTTGTAGGCTTTATTAGGGCATGGCACATAGGTAAACAAAACAACGATTATATGAAATACACCGATATTATAGCTATTTCACTTATGTGAGGAGATGGCTAAATGTATAATTGTCATACAGACAAATCACGGCACGTCGTATACTGATAAATATAAAAATACTAACAGTTTACGCTTCTCGAATTTTATAAAAACTAAAGTGCGCTCCACGTCGTGATTGTTTTCGACTGTAGGTTCCAACATAATCGCGGCACGGGTTGCTTGCTGTGCTCAAATTAGTTAAGTAATGTGCATACGCACTTTTACAAACTTTGGCGACCATTTGAAATCGGGAAGAGGGAAATTTTCAAAATAGGCTTTATTGGGGCATAGGCCTTATTTGGTTAGGTTACTATACTCCCACTTTTCACCATTTGTGTTAGAAGTCCCATGTAATAGGGGGTGAGCCTATTGCCAAATATTGGGCACAATTCCAGACTCCATGTTACTACTCAGAAATTTTAAAAAATCCCAAAAAAGCCCAGTAGTGCTTTGCCCGACCCGGAAATCGAACCTAAGACCTCTCGTCCAGCAGTCGCACTTGCGACTAGTCGACCAATGGGGCAGTCTCTATCTAGCTATGATAATTTAATGCTTACACTTTACTGTTTAGCTATGATACTATACACATGCATCATAATGTATCGTATTGCTTGTCTCATTGATTTATATTCAATAAATTACAGCCTTCTTTAATACAATTTTACCCAGATATTGAGTTCTCCAATCAATATATCGTATTGCGTAACAACGCAATACAGAACTGTCCTGCATCTATTGACGTTATTGGCTGAATGATATCGTATCTGTGCATCGCGACACGATACAAAAAAGTTCAATAGAATTACGTCACAGATTGGCCGCACGTCACATATTGCAATGACGATTGTGAATCGAATAAAGTTTCCTGGATCGATTGGCATAAAGCTATTGTGATTAATCGATTGTGAAGTTGAGTTAACATCTTTTTAATTACTTAGGTATCTACAATTAGCTAGAGAGCTAGCTAGCAACATATTTTTAGGTATTTGACTGCACGGTTGTTGCGGTGGCTGGGCAACTGGTTCGATTCCCACACTGAACAACTCTTTGTGTGGTCCACAAATTGTTGTTTCGTGTCTGGGTGTCATGTGCATTTAAACTTGTAGTTCGTAAACGTACCCACGACACAGGAGAAAATCCTAGAGTGTGGCAACGTTTCTTAAAGAATAAACAAACAAATCTGTTTAATCGGTAAAACTATAGTTCATTCATTTGAATTTCAACCTTAAATTTGAAGTCCGACAGTTACATTTGCAACGGAGAAGAATATAACTAGATTTTTACCAAAGATAATGGAAACAATGTAAAAAGTATATTAGATTCACATAAACAATAACTTGGCAGTCGGCAGTCGGCAGCATATTTATAAAATCACAAAGAGTTTTCTCGAGACGCTTTCTCAGTTCGATATTTCTGAATGTATTATTCAATTTTATCTGAATTAATCTTGAATAAATATCGATACCATCTCTACGGGGATATTAAACGGTTACTTTGTTTCTCCTTTTAAGTAAAAAGATTGTATATCAGAGCGGGAAAGTATTGCCATGTTTGTTTACTATTGCTGTATGTTGGGCTAAGTTAACTAGGTTATTTTTTTTTCTAGTTTAGTGTAATCACATATGAAGCGTGGCTTAACGTTTGTTTTGTGTGATAATCAAATATTAGGCAAGTATAATAAACATTCAAAATTTTTTTATGATATAAGCCGGTAAACGATCAGACGAATCACCTGATGGCAAGCAATCGCTGCCGCCCATTGATATCCGAAATAAGAGAGGCGTTACAAGTGCGTTTTGAACGTTAGGAATTTAAGGGTTGTTGGGCAATCGGGGATTGTGAATTGGGGCTCCGGTAACCTCACTCACGCAACGAAACACGCAAGCGTTGTTTCACGTTGGTTTTCAGTGAGGTTGTGATCTTTATCGGTTCAATATAATATAACATCTTGTTCGTGAAAAGGTAGGTATACAAAAACTTCATCCAACTATATAATTTCAGGACATCATCTCCCACAAAACCCTTTCGTTGACAACATAATAATAACGGTCTGAGTAATGTGATTCCTTACCTTATAAGCGCCTGCCGTAAACATAATAGCAAATAGGAAGAGCAGCATTCCTATCGTAATATACGTGAGGTAATATGTAAGGACGATTATCCTCTCCAGTGAGTCCTTTGTGGATCCAAATATGCTCTCAAGATTGTCGAAGTTCCGGAACTTTCCATCCTTCTCGAAATAGTTGTTGGTCACGTTCAAGCCAAGCTGGTACAAATGAAAGGCCACTGTCGCTATTGCTATCAGCTGGAATAGAAATGAGTTTTGTATTAATTTAATGATAATCAGATTAGGATAATAAATTAGAAGTATGTTTAGTATCCCTAAATTGTGAACATCTAACGATGTTTTCATTTACATTTAAAAGAGGTGATAAATAGATACCTTGTAAGTTAAAAATACGCAGTTTTTTTTTTAATATGACACACAGTTAACAATCATAACAATCGTCTTATAAGAGAAACTAAGCATCACAGCTCTAAAAAGCACTTAGACTAATTCGAAACTACAAGTACTTGTGGTGAACGCCTGATAGAATAATTTAGGCAAAGCCGCAAAGCAACAACACGAGTGTAAAGCTACGGGACGCGACGACGCTACGCTACACAATTTCGATTTGCATATTTACGTCAGGCGCTTGTTCGAATGTGAGCTTCATTTGTCAATGATTCGTTGCACGATTGAAACACTTAATACAAGTCTTTTATGTCTTAAAGGGGTAGACAGACTACCACATTCAGTAATGTTTTGTAATATTTTCCAAGAAATGAGAAAAGAAACTAATGTCATGCACTAGATGAAGACGATGTAATTGTAAGAAACAATTTTGATACAATTTGTATGGAGCTTATGTCAAAATTGTATCTCTAGTAAGCAAATCTACAAATAGATAGGTTATTGAATTCGGCCGTTAATTGGTTGTCTAGCGTAGTAACTGTTGAATTAAGTAAATAAATAAATAGGTATAAATATAAATTTCGAAAATCTCATAACTCTTCTATAGAGTTGTACCTAAGCGAAAAGGCTTACCGGTAGCCAAACTATATTAAACTCAAGGTACTCAGTAATAAGTTACAAATCCAATTTTAAATGGAATCCCACGTAAATATAACATTTTTATCTCATATAAAATACTCCTCTACAAAGCCTCGTAGCGTCGCAGAATGTAAATAATATATAATATGGGTACGCAATACTTACTATTACAATATATCCAAATATAATATTCCCCACCCTTAAAGGGAAACAGAAAAGAAACTTCCTCGTCATCTTTTCATCTGTGTATCTGAAAAGAAAAAAAAAGATAAATGATACACCTTTCTATAATACAACCGTTTCCCTCAAAGGGTTGCGTAGAAATAATAGAATAAAATACACATACATTTCACTAGTTTTTCTTTCTGTATGCCTGTTTTAATTAAAGGAAAATCTACATGATTTTAACTAAGGATAATACTGTTATTCTTAACATAATTCAATTATGTTATTGTTTTATGTGACTTACTCACACTCTAAGACTAGAATCCTCATTCTAAAAATAAGAAATAAAGAGAACCACTTACTGTGCTGTAACATTTAATGATTACTTAAAACATTCCTTAGTAACTATTTAGTTCTAAAAATAATTGCTAAGGATTGGGTTAAGTAACTATTAAATGACTGTGAGTACGGTGGTTATTTTTGTAAGTAAAACAGGCCTAAAGTAGGTATTTTAAGGTGTATAGCAAATTGTGTGAAATGTATCGTTAAATATTATTAAAACTCCAATTTGATCTTTGAATGAACGTTAAAATCACCTTTCGAGGTCAAAACAAACCTAGATTTAGCTGATAGCAATAATATTTTTTAAGTACTAAACTTTATAATACAATAATGTCATGATGGTAATATTCATTTCTGAGAAGAAACAGAATTAAATTAAAGGTCAAGGTATCTTTAAGATCAGACTTTCATTCGTAAATATTCGAGTAACTCACTTGACATAAAATTTAATTGAGTTGACCTTTACGATCCAAAGGTAGCCTCTTCAGACATTGTCACTTGAACTATGACAAATACACACAATAGTTCATTGTTCACCATACACTGCGCGTTTTATACGCGTACACACAAAACTAATCAAAACAAACCCGTCCATGCACACAACACACAACCGAAACGTTTGCTATCAAAACACGATGTGCTATTTCAGTTACTTAGGTACACCGCACCTAATCGTTGTAGTTCACGACCAATTTAATTGGACCTTTGACAAAGATGTTTTTAATGAGTTTGAAGGTTTCGTAAATAATGGTTGTTGAGGAAGCGACTGCACGGTTCGCTGAACGCTGGAAAGGTTGCAGTAGGGAGAGAGACCGGGTGAACGGGCCAAGGTCGGGAGCAACGGCTATAAAAAGGTAAGTACATGCAAAAAGGTGGCCTTTCTATATAGGTTTTATGCGACAAGAATAGGATAGGTAAGTCCCTGGTTTTAGTTACATTTTTCAAGAAAGTTATTGAACCAAATTCGTCCTGGCTACTTCATTAAATACGCAATTTCATAGTTTGAAATTATGATAATCAAGTTCAACAAAAACGCTGTAATAATAAAGACAGTACGTATTAATTATTATGTTATCGGCTTACTCACGTAACGTTTTGACGAGGAACTCGACTAGTTTCAAGCCATGCTAGAGGCTCATATTCATGAGCAGCATTACGCAACACACGACGCGGCGATTGTCGCACTGCTACTGGCGATTCGAGCTACGCGCCCATCGCGCCCTCTGCCTGGAATCGCGCGTACTATCCGGCGCGCGCGACGATGTTGGCTCGTTAGACTCGCTCGCCGGCGGCTGCGCAGGTGTTGGGTTCGATTCTCGGGTCGACGCAAAATGATCGGGTCATGAATATGAGCCTCTAGCATGGCTTGAAACTAGTCGAGTTCCTCGTCAAAACGTTACGTGAGTAAGCCGATAACATAATAATTAATTTAGTATGTCTCACGAAAGTTACAATAAAATGACAGTACGTATATTGACATACCCAAATCCTTGTATGTATGCTTGAGGATTTCTAGATGAGCATAAGATAACGTATACAGCTGGGCAATAACCATAGGCTTACAACGATGATAATGATAACGAAGCTGACATGTTTTATTATACTGAAAATGTTAAACAGTCACTAAAGAAATGGTATCTATACTGTAAAACTTGGGCAAGCTATCAAGACAGTTGCAAGGAAGAATTGGAAACTACACTCATAAAAAAAAATTTGGACACCTGGTTTAAAAATAACTGGTCCACATAAAAGGCAATCACAACACGTGTCTTCCGTCCAATCAACATTGTGAGCATTAAAAGGTATAGGACCATATTTAATTCTAATACGTAGGTAGGTAGGTCCATAATATCTTGACCCAGTTTCAATGCAATTAGTTTTGTAACTCTTTCTCTGCAGAGAACTTTCGAGATAAAATGGTGCAGTGGGCCAATCCCTGGATTAAGACCGTCTGCTTTGTAGCATTGGTAATACGATGAAATGCTTAAGATGTGAATTTGGGTTTAAGTACTAGTTGTTGTAAAATTTTGAAGCTTTAATTTTCTTTGTAGATTTTGTGCTACGGATTTAAAGTTGGTTGACGAAATAAGAATTTGGGCACATAAATCCATCAACTACTAATCACAGGGAAGATTAGTAGCACCCTCTAAATTTTCTCTACACTAATTGAGAAGATTAGCTTAAGGGTAAGCAACTACTCCAAAGTCTTTAGTGACATATTGACATCTTCTTGTGGATGAGTTAAAAAAGAAACCATAAAAGAGTATACAAAATATCCATCACTCTAGCCGGTATCACATTTATACTCACAAAAAAAACATGAGTTTTGTTTTTGAGTGGGGAAAACCATCCAATGACTTCTCTCGCTCCCTTGGTGAGGCGAGAGGGAGTGTCATACTCTTATTGACTAAAACCCACCCCGTTCGTACTCCTGCTTTAAGCCGGTGCCCGGTAACTTCGTAGGTTGTTCGTAATTCCGGAGCAACAATCATATAGCTCAATTTATAAAAATGTATCAAAAACCAAACACCAATGAATTTGGACTCTCTAAGTGGTCTTTGATCTTCTAGCTTTAGTTTATTTCTGTTAGCCACATTGAAGATTCAAAGACCAACTTCAGTTTTAAATTTAAAAGGGCGATACGAAAATAAACTGCAGTTTATACAAGCTCTTTGGGCTTCCGAACCGTTTATGTATGTTGTGCAAGTGTTTCTTTTACTCTTATTTGTTTTATTTAGCTGTTTTGTAGCACATTTGCTACAATTTTTAACGCTAGTGTCAAGAGTTTCTGCGTTCTTTGTTGATTAAAGTGTAATTTTTCCTTTTTGATTATTTGCCGTTGGATCATCGTCATCATCAATAACAGCCCATTTGCATCCATGTTGGTACAATAGCGCTTACACCGTTCTAATAGGGCTGTAATTAGCACAGAGTTTGAATTTTCACTCTTCGTATACAACCAGACAACCACTACCAACGTATTAGGTACTTGCAATTATTTAATTTACCATCTCATATCGCTTTTGTGTTGAAGAACAAACAAGAACAAACACGCCATTTTCTTATAACCTAACCAAGGTATATTATTAACATAACAATGTAAAACTTGCTCGATAATCTTTCCGTCCCATTTACATCAATTTGGAGCACGAGCACACTCGTCTGATAAGCCATTGCGACATAAAAGTAAGCGTGGTTGAGGCACCATTTTGTTAATAATGTTTAGTGCCTATTAAAATGCTGGCTGTATTAAAATTAGGTCGTTTATTTTGTATCCTATGAGTGTGCTTTGGAGATTAGAAATTATTATTGCTGCGCGGAAAATTGTGCGTGGCTTGAAGTTCCAATTTCGTATTTTTTATTGTTATAGCATTCGCTGTGAAGAGTGGCTACCAAGGGATTTTTTTTATAGTATGTTTATACAGACGGCTATATACAACCGGTTTTCGCGCAACGTGTAGCGGGTTCGATTCCCGCACGGAGCAACTCTTTGTGTGATCCAAAAATCCACAATTGTTTCGGGTCAGGGTTATATATGTTTGTTAACGCACCCACGACACAGGAGAATATCCTGGAGTGGGGCAACGTTTTTTAAACGAAAAAGAAACAGAAGGGTGGTCATGGACTTTTACTGTTAAATAGAAAAAAAAGAGATGTCAAAGACTGTACTATTTATTGACTACAAGACAATTCAATGACAAATTAAAGATTAATTGTTAAGTACTTAGAGTAAACATCAATTAATTATTCAAATAATTATCTGAATGTCAACTTAGCATACATATTTAATCATGCTACTAGTGTAGACAGGAAAACAAACAACAACAATACTCATACAATTACTAATGTTCCTTGGCTTACAAATGAAACAGCAAACTAAAATAGCTATTCACAATCGTACCATAGGGACTATGAGAGCTGAATGCATAAAATATAACCTTTACAAACTTCTAGGTATATCAGTGATGCACGATGCATAGTGCAGCTGTGCATGCAATTTCCATCACAAATATCTGACGTAGTACAAAGGGTCGTACACACGAGCGGTATTTTGTTAATGGCTGATACAGGTGGCCATATTATCTGTCGCCACCTGTTGGTGATGGCTATCAATGCGATTCAGTCATCGATGAGTACTATTAGCTGTTGCAAAGTATATAGCTATACAATGTACACCCAATTTTTAAATATTTGTGTTTTAAGTCCCATGTAATATGGGGTGAGCCTATCGCCATTTACTGGGCACAACTCCAGACTCCGTGCTTTTTTTTTTTTTTTTTTTTTGAGGGGGGAAAATCATCCAATGACTTCTCCCGCCTTGGGTGAGGCGGGAGGGAGTGTCAGACTCTTACTGACTAAAAACCACCCCGTTCCTTCTCCTGCTTTGAGCCGTAGCCCCGGTAACCTTTTACGTTGTCCGCAGCTCCGGATCAGCCATTGAGAAATATTCGAAATAAATTAATGGCTGATACAGGTGGCCATATTAACTGTCGCCACCTGTTGGTGCATGGCTATCAATGCGTCAAGGGCAGTCATTGATGAGTGGTATTAGCTGTTGCAATGTCACGCCTTTTATCCCCGAAGGAGTAGGCAGAGGTGCACATTACGGCAAGTAATGCCGCTATACAATGTACATCCATATTTCACCATTTATTGTATTATAAGTCCCATGTAATAGGGGGTGAGCCTATTGCCATATACTGGGCACAATTCCAGACTCCGTGCTGCCACTAAAAAAAATATCTAATTACCGGAAAAAACTCAGTAATATTTAGCCCAAACCAGGAATCGAATCCGAGACCTCTTGTCCGGCAGTCGCACTTGTGACCACTCGACCAACAAGGCAGTCGAGAGTTAGCTGTTGCATGTGTCTGATGTCACTTGAATCTATAGCAATAGATGTGTTAACGATAGCTGTTCTTTCCGCATCAACCAACTTTTATTCATTATTGTTAACTTTTTGTCTTTCCACATCAACCAACTTTTATTCATTATAATTAACAATTCTTTTAGATTTGAATCAAGCAACTAACTATTCTTCCAGCTTCACTTTGCCAGCTGTCTTCAATGCATCGGTCACTACTGCCAATGCGTGGACGATTGCAGTGGCATCTACTAATAACAATGTTTTGCTCATGTGTATAAGCCCTAAGCAACCATTTTCAGTTAGAGCCGGTCAAGATCAACTTGTGCACGGCTCGACTGAAGGTTTTGTATAATTTTTAATACAAGGTGCGACAGATGTGGGTAATGGCCACTAAGTGTAGAATAGTGTGAGTAATTATTATAATTATCTCGGTATGAAATACTCACTGTGTCTTTACTATTCTCAATGTTTGTTTTTCTTTACGCTAGGATTTGCTTCTACATTATCGTTGACAGATGTGTGACCACACATAAGCTGATTAAACATTCAAAAATTGACAAATCTTATCTCGAAAATACTTCTATGTCTATAACAAGTGCTGGTGTTTAACACATTGAACACCGTGGTGGTCACCGGTGACCGCCGTAAGCGGAGGATTTGCCTTCAACAGTTTTCTGTCGGCAGTCAAAGACTTAATCGGCATTTGTTCCGGGAGTAATCAAATCTGTAACTTGATTTTCATCCTAGGTAAATAGGCTTACCAACTTTTAGCCCTTTTATGACATGATTTGTAATAAGTATAGTATCTATATGTTTGCGTTGTGTACTGAATGAGTCTGCATTATGTACTTGTACTTATCAAGTAAAAGGACGTACATTGGGTTCAATGTTAGGGTTTTTAATTAACTACCTACCTACAATAAATTTTCAAGATAGAATTTTTCAGTACCTACTAGCGACGTAGGCGTAACTTGGCCATGTTTGTGAATATTGCGTATGCTTAAATTAGGCAAACCCATTTAGTATATGTATAGAATAACCTAATGACAAAGCAATAAAGTCGTGTTTCGCTAAACGCTAGCTCATTGTGTGCCAAATGTGCAACATAGGATATTGTAAAGAAAATAGTCCGAAGCAACAAAGACCTAATGTTTTCAAATTGTCTAACACTAAATGGCAACTTTGTGACATACTTAGACCACTAGTGCATAGAAATTTAAAATCGAAAAATCTTTAAACTTGCTAAACCTAAGGCAAGAATACGATGCCTTATTCTCTACAGACTAATATTAAATAATACTTTTTTAGTGACGAGGGGTTATGATTAATAATGTTACATATAATTATGTAAGTAGATTAAGTATTTTTGCGGTGTCCAAAAGGACTCATAGCTGGGACAACGACATAAAGGTATGTTACTGGTATATACATGTGTATGTTAAATATAAAATAATACTCGTATGTACTTTGAAGGTTAAATATTAGTTCTTATGACCCCACGATATTAGGATTTTCCTTAATCTAATGTTCATCATTATGTTTTTGTAGCAATTAAATTCCTTACAGCATCCAATAAAAACACTAATGTTGGATTTTTACATTGGTTGGTTAAATGGTCTCAGTTGCGACTGCTTTGCTATTTTTTGATAGGAATAGATTCTTAGGTAAAGTTGAGGAGTTATTGGGTTATTTAATGTGTCATTTGTTTTAACTAAGCTCGTTATCTCAGGATTATTAACAGATGAAGTATAAGTTCATATCCATTTAAGGATACTTGGTACACATAGCTTAACACTGGTGGAAATGGACCCAGCTAAGCTATGTTTTTTATATGGAAAGGTGCGTGATATCGATGAGTTCCTTTCTATCCATACATCGCATACTCGAGCTGGGAATCTTACTCGCACAGTTACATAGCTTAGTATCGTATCGTGGAAACTGTCACATAGTTTTGCAGCTTATGTATGTGACAAATCTTGCACAAGTTTCCTGACTTGCACGCTCCGGTATACTTGCACAAGCCGTCAGTTCCGGTATACCGTTCAGGTATACCGCTACGTATGTGGCCACTATTAGATATTACATCTATTTAGTATAGTACGTCTCCCTAATATAAAATAGAAAAGCACCCTAATGGTGAGTTCACATTTGGTTTAAAGAATAAAGTACGTCTTTAGTTACGACCTAAATAATGTCTATGACCTTCAATTATTCTAGGCAATGATGTTTACACTTAGTTATGTAGAAACAATACAATACAACTAATTCTGACCTAACAGGTGATTGTCTAAAACATTAGTATTGATGGATATAAGAATGATATCATCCAAGTCTTGAATGACAAAACTACTACCAACGTAATCGCCTAAAATATTTCGATGTATTTTAAAATAGAACAACATGAATGCTTAATATATGGAAATTGGTGATAAATATTTAACGAACATTTATAGTTAGGCAAGTAGATACTCCGGAGCTGCGGAATACCTAGCGGGTTTACCGGAGTTCCGGCTAGAAAAACAGGAGAAGGAACGGGGTGGTTTATAGTCAGTAAGAGTCTGCCACTCCCTTTCGCCTCGCCCAAGGCGGGAGAAGCCATTGGATACTTTTCGCCCTTAAAAAAATTGTTTGTAAGTCTGTGGTAAGTAGATACGTAAATTACTGGTATTTTTATCATTAATGAAGTAAGTTTATTTAAGTTAATTATTAGTTCTTCTTTGTTATTTTATAACATCGTTGTAATATAAAAAATACTATTACTATTTTAGACATCATATAAAAAAAGTCTTCTCACAATTTTAGAGGACACACTCAAAAGAAAGTAATCCATATTCATCAAAAAGATTCTATTAAAATATTAGACTAATATTATACATGAAAATATAAAACGAAATGCCGCCATTACACTGAGGGTATCATACATAAAATTATCATTTGATTACTGTTTGAGTCGACATTCAACAACCAAAACAAGAGGGCAACGAACTGGTTCCATCTTTAATTAATCCAATACTAGATGTACTCATAAATAAAGTATCACCAAACAAGAATAACAGCTTCCACGAATTCATATCTAACAGTTTTAACGTGAGTTTTTTGAAGAAATATTTGATAAGTCTTCGCTTCTTTCGTGTTCTAGAATAGAACGGTAACTATCTAAAAATAATTCTATAAGTTAGTAATATGATAAAAACATATGAATTCTGCGTTCAAATTGTATAATTCTAATGTTGACTTCTCTGTAATGAACACAAGAAAACTTGTAATAGGTACCTAAACAACTTGGTAATGCCACTTAATGGAAATATTTGAACACAATCACACAAATTACAAGAAAATATCACTTAAAGTTGACATCTTAAAATATTCCTATAAGAAAAAAATCTCAGACTCTTAGTTACAAAAGAAAACAAAAAGGTCATGAACTTACATCGTCCCACGCAAACTTGTCTATTTCTCACAAAATCCAATTTGTTTTTATCTTTCTTTCGTCAGTATTATATCATAATAATATCACAACACAGCACTATTGTATCACATTGAATAAGTACTGCATAGAAACACTGGCAGCTAACACTTAAAATATCGATTAAATTTATTATCGATTTGTTTCGCGTGTTTTAAAGAAATTCGATTTTCGAGATGCGCTAGCGCGCGTTGTCTCGCTCGGTCGCCGGCTCTGAGACTTGGAGGCATACAGGTTGGTTACGTCACTACTACAAGGCCGGTTACACGGAGCAACCTACTGACTCTCGATTGGGGAATTAATCGTCACCGTCCAAGGTCAACTCGAAAATGGTAACGTTTATTGATAAAGCTCTCAGTTCCGCCATTTTGAAAAATTCTTTAGAAGTGTGTGTTAGTTTAATTTTAGCGACACATATAAATTGGATAAAAAATTATTTACACAATTTGTTATGTTCGTATCTAAGCTAAAAGTAGATAAAAGTATCTATATTCTATTTCATTAAAATACAATCGTAATTAATTTAAGATCTTCGTGACATCTTAGAGGAATGAGAATCACGTAAGTACCTATAGGTATCTAGAGAAAATCTAACAGGTAAAACAAATGATAGCCCATAGCCAAAGATAAAAATTACCGTCACGATTATTTTATTATCATCTAATAAAAAAAAACAAGTCATAACTTCGCATTTAATAATTATAATAATATGAGTAGACGTGGATTTACCACATCTTTTAAAACTTTACCAAAGATGGATTTGTAACTCCCAAGATTTAATAGTAGGACCCCATATTGTGTTCACTTAGAACGAAGTCTGAATGACGAGGCGAGTCTAGTAGCACTATATAATAGTGCCACAATGGTCACAATTGGCCATTAAAGGGTCACGGTTAGGGGTCACCGCGTCCTGCCACTATTAAAACGAATAGTGACAATGCGTTCAAATGACAATGCAATTTATAACTTCATTGTGTACTAGTATAGCCGATGAAGTAAAATTGATATATTGTATTGTGTTACCTGAATCGTAAAATAATAATGCATTTGAACATTAAGAGTTTTTATAAAGGTAAATCGGTGATGGATGGAGGTCATTGACCATTCAGATTCGAAATTATCAAAACGTAAAGTAACTTATACCTACATGGTGAAGGAAAACATCGTGAGGAAATTTGGGCTTATAATTACTAATTGTTAAAAGTTTCAAATCGCCAACCCGCATTTAGCAAGCGTAGTGATTAATGCTCAAACCTTGTCCGTGTGAGAAAGGCCCTTTGGTCAGTTAGTGGCTACATATAGGCTGTTGATGTGATATGATGTGATGTGAAAATAACTAGATTGTTTTTACTTATTCTTTATTTATTTTGTTACACCTTTTATATAACTGTATTCGGTCTCGTACCATGCATTACGATTTTCTTCTATTAGTTGAAACATTTTAAACCAAAATAGTGGTCACTCTGTTGCATGACTAAAACTGAGAGGTCTAGCTTGTATTAAAGAACTAATAGTAGATAAACTAATAACTTCTGGACATAGGTCTTCTTAATAATCTTCAGTAGAAGAACTTATTCCCTCAACGTTTGTATAAAAGTTTTCGTAATGTCACCCACGCACTTCTCCGCGTAGATTACTGATCTTATCTCAAACAATAACATCCAGGTTGAGGTGGTCTGGTATTACTACTTTGTGTGCCTTCTTAAGATAAGGACACTAACTATTAAGTGTAATAAAACTGCTTTGAAGAAGGCACTAAAGTAGTCACTCACTTGGCATTTTTAGCACAATACTTGACAATTGTTTTCCAAAAATCTTATAGCGGCGACTTCTAAACTTGCAGTGGGTAGGCATAGGTAGTGCAATGAATAATTATATTTTTTTGGTTTATAGTTTAAGGCTTGTAGTTTATGGATTTGTTGGTTTTTTATTTACAGTACGTTTAATCCAATTTCAATTCTCATCACTATGGAATGGAAGTAAGTAATTTGAAAAGGCATTGTATTTTAGAATTGAAGATATATCTAATATACATATTATAATAATTCCTTAATGTAAAATAATTAAGACGTACAAGATTATTTTATCTCTTCAAGATTACTCTGTCTCTCACGTAAACACAAAGCTATTGTGATGTTACTCACCGTTACACTGTTACAGTTAAAATTATACAGTTGTGTAACAATGGAACACATTCACATCCACTCTATTACCCCTAAAATATGTTTAAATATCTTTTTGCCATTAGTTTGTGTCTAACTGCCGTACTCAGATACATTTAATGATTATTTAAACTATTCCTTAGTAACGATTTTGTTCCGAAAACAATTGCTAAGGACTGCGTTAAGTAACCATTAAATAATTATGAGTGCGGCGGTAAGCTAATTGCTAATTAATTGATAACTAATAGAAAACTAACAAACTTCTTAGTTCAAAAATCTAAGTTACAAAAGGAGTATAAATAAAAAAATATCTACAGAGAACAAAATATGTTTCTAGAAATAAATCCTAATTCTAAAAGACAGCGATAACTATCATCGATAAAATTCTATATCACCTGGGTCGTGCGTACACGCAGGTAAGAGTGGGCGGTGTGAAACAAGTTATACTGGTCATTCTGCCTACTTGATAGGGTAGTGACCAACATGGGATCACTATGGGAGCATTAAGTACCTAGTACTAGGCATCGATGGGTTAAAATATCTGTAATCGGAATACTCGCCTTAGTTTTCTTTTTAAGCGTTTACGAAGAATAATATACTAGTGTGTATTGTTATTTTTACTAAATACTGTTTTTTAAAACTATTGTGCTTTTTTTGAGGGGTGAAAATCATCTAATGACTTCTCCCATCTTGGGTGAGGCAAGAGGGAGTGTCAGACTCTTACTGACTAAAAACCACACCAGTTCTATTATGCTGTGCTAAACACAGATTTTTATGACGCCCTAGGTTTTGTTCGACTGTTGTTTCTCGATGTTTTCGGTGAATGTATCGAATTTTACTTTCATGTAAATCTTTCTAATAACAAATACGATAAAAATAATGATATAATGTAGAACAGTGAGTTATGTGCGTATGTATATAGCTCACTGTACTTTAATAATGTACAGTGAGACAACTCCTACACATTTATATCTTTTTAAGAATTCTTTTTTGAAATCAAACTCTCACATAGCAACAAAAAGCTAATTTTAGTTTCAGCATTACAGGATATCTTCCCAAAAATACCTGTACAGGAGGTAGTATTGGTTAATTATTATAATTATTCACTCGTGTATTATACCAGAAACTCAAGTGACTAATTAGCATTGTTTAACTTAAGTATCTTTTACAGAAGAGATGAAAATTATACTTTAAGGGCAGGCTTATACTGACAAGAAATATGGAAATTGAAGAAATATGGGGATTTTGTACCTTTACAGGGTATCTCGTACCTATCAAAATAATAAATAAAATACTGGTACTACAAATTCTACTAATTTACTATCGGTCAATATCAATTCCCTATCCACCTATAAATATACTTCCAAACTAGGCAAATAAAAGAAAAATTACCGAAACATCCAGGAATGTTCCAATCCCAATATACGGCGAGTAATCTCAGCTATGACAAATATTACATCACCTTCCCATTCTACCAATAAACGTTAACCTTAATAGAAAATGATGCTAATAATGTGACTACTTGAGCATTTTCATTAAGTACAGATAAAGGCCTTACAAGTACTACTTGCCTCGCCCTCGGTACCTCATAAAAGCCATGGGGGTCGTAATAGTGTTATCATAAACACCCATAACATTGCCGCTAGGTGCCTCGATGATACTTCATAAAATAAATTGTTTTGATGGAGTCTTGGGATCGATATGGTGGTATTTTGAGAAGGAGTAGAAAGGTACTTTGTTAGTATAAATACACCTAACCATTGTGATAATCCTATCATAATGCCAGCTTTCTGGGCACTTTCCCTAATGACATCGATGCGGACGTATTTTTTGATGCTTTGTAAATAGTGAATACTAATTGTTGGTTTTTAAGTTTATAAGTTAAATCATAGTAAAAAAAAATAACTGTAACTTTTAAACTGCCACCACCATTTGCCAACCATTTTGAATACGAGAATCACACGCAGCAAACCCAGAGGTCTATTTATATCGACAGAAGTCGTAACCTTTCCACAATGGCAGCTTCCACAGCAAAATTAGATGCCAAGCCTCCGAAATCATCAATTGCCTGTCCAATAACTCAAAGGGAAAAGAGAAAGCAATTTAATAACAGGAAATAAAATGGCGAAAATATCTTCACTTCGTCCTCTAACCTTGTTTTAGGAAAGTTCAGACTTCAGTACCCTTAGTACGAGTTTGCTTTACGTTTAAAGTAATCGAAACGAGAACGCGTTCGGCGCTCTGATTGGTTGGTTTATTCGAGCCGGCCAATTAGAGCGCCAAACGTGCGTGTCAAACTCGTACTAAGGGTTCTGAACATTAGACAGGTGGAGTGAAAGTGACTTGCTATAGGGTTACAATTGTTTATGTGATGTTTTATAGCTTTAAAATCTTTCTTGTTAAATTAAATGGATATATGTACATATGTACTGTGGATGCAGGTGGCGACTTGTCGTTCTACGTGGAGGACCAAGGGGGAGGCCTTTGTTCAGCAGTGGACGTCTCTCGGCTGATGATGATGATGATGATGACATATGTACTAACTCATACAAAGAATTTTTCAAATCGGTTCAGTAGTTCCGGAGATTTAAACAAACAACCAAATCATGCAAGATTCATCGAGTTACCAAATATGCAACTAATTTAATCGAATACGTTTCTAGATCAAACACGGAAATAAGTTAAATGTAATTTATTTTTAACCCCGAAATCCTTTTAATTTATACCCACACAGTATTCAAGGTAAACCATGCATCATTTGTTGACTGCCCCAGTTTTCAAAGCGCGTTGAAATAGAAACGATTTTGGAGGGAACATGGGATTGTTCCGATATTTCTTAATTACACATACATCGTTGTTTTGTAATGTGCACCTCTGCCTACCCCTTCGGGGGTAAAAGGCGTGACGTTGTGTTGTTTTGTTTGTATATTTTGAACATGGTTTCGTTAATTGTTTATTTGTATTTCGTGTTTTGTTCAGTATTATGTATATATATGTATACAGTGTAACCTTACAAAAGTGGCCCTAGAGATGCGGACTACGTCCGACTCCGGCTCGAAAAGCAGGAGTAGGAACGGGCTGGTTGTCGGGCCGGTAGTCAGTAAGAGTCAGACACTACTCGCTTCGCCCAAAGCGGGAGAAGTCATTGGATGATTTTTCCCTCCTTAAAAGAGCCTTATTAAAGTGGCTAAGTGGCTTTCTATAAATAGCAGAGAAAACCAGACATATAGAAAGCTGTTCGACTGTTTTAGTAAAAAATGTTAAGAGACTAACTAGTCTAGCCTACTTAAGATATTTATTACTGTTTAAATATATTTTAACGGTGTAAATAAACTGTTTTTCTTATTACATATATTTATTCTTAGATTTATTTCTTTTAATGTTAAAAATACACAATTAAAGGTTGTTGGCGTGTGGTTCTGGCGAAAGGTTGGTGAAGACTACAAAAACAAATATAAAAAAATTACTATGAAATATCTCAAACTCCATGCAGTATTGAAGTCCTCATACTTTTACACTTTAATGTTGTAAATGTGCAAATCTTGTTTCTTTGGATGTTTATACATTCGTGTGTCAATCACGCTGAAACTACTGAACGAATTTTAATGAAATTTGGAATACAGATGGTATGAGCTGACATGAGTGATAGGATACTATAGGACTTTTTATCCCATGGGAACGCGGGCGAAGCTGCTGGCAGAAACTAGTCTATAAATAAAGCCAATTGCTATGGAAGCCTTTTACGGCCTTTGACGTCAATCGACCATTAAATCAGGTATACCTATAATCCAACATAAGGCACCTTTTTGGTTTTACGAGTTGAAAAAACTTTGCCGATATTTTATTATGATTTCCTTGTACGCTTATACTTTGAAGGGTAAATATTATATGTATTATACATTATGTTTACATGGTGTTCCTTTGAAGTTTTTGAATAATATACCTGTAAATATGAAAGTTTGTGGTTAAAAACATAAATTCTTGATAATACGGTAAACATAAACAGAAAGTATTTATTTCACAACAGTTAGACACGCACGCGCCCGCGCTCATTACATCGCCTAAATGATGTCCACTCGTTGACTGCATGCCGTTTGCTAGTTGACAACCAGTCGTTCACTGGTTGACCACGCGCCGTCCTCCCGTGGACCACCTATCGACAACGAGTTGAGGCGGGGCTGGTCGGCGGTGCTCTAATAAGCTATGACCTTAAACCAGAATATTTACTCCTTACTACAAGGTCTTAGAAATGACAAATGACGTAATGAGAATAATTATTTTAATTAGATGACTAATCTATTTCAAGTCACTGACATTTACAACTTAGTAGCAACGAATTAACATGTTAAAGATAAAATATTTTACTGCTGACATCATGGGACGAATATAAATAAGGATAAGGAAAAAATATTATGAATAATATGCAACTTTTGTATTCGCAGTCAGCCTGAGAGATAACAAAGAACCACATCTTTTTCATGAGGAAAACAACATGAAATGTTTGTCTCGTTGAGTCATTTATTAATTACTTAAACTAACACTTCTGAACTGACTTCTTTGATCGACGGTGTGGTGTGGTGACTGGGCACGGGCTACCGTGCAACATCTCGTGTGTTGGATTCCCGCACGGAACAACTTTTTGTGTAATCCACAAATTGTTGTTCTTAGTCTGGGTGTCATGTGTATGTGAACTTTTATGTTTGGAGACACACCCATGACACAGGAGAAAATGGATTACACAAAGAGGGTTTATTCTCTGGTGCGGGAATTAAACCCGCGACACATTGCATAGCAGTCGATTGCCTAGCCACAACGCCAACCCTACAGCCGTAACACTACCTATGTTAATAATGAAATCTAACGTACTCATTATTCCAGTATCCACGCTGTAGTAATGATTGCATATTGAGTTCGTACCATTCAGTGTTATTCTCAACTGACATAATAATATGATGTCGTCATCGTTCTACCTACATACAGACATCTTCTTCATGAATATTTACACAAAATTTTATCCAACTCCCAATCTATCAGCTATGACGTCATATTCTTTTATTCTGAAGACACACTAGGCATGAGAAACGTGACGGTGCTTGGCGTAAATAAAGAAGAAGGAAAACATATTTTTAAATATACACAATTACACATGAAATCTCTTGAAGGTTCTACCATCATAGGTGATATTTATTTTTTATGGATTAAGCTGGTAAACGAGCAGACGGATGGTAAGCAATCGCCCGTATATGCTTGGAACACCGGAGGCGTTACAAGTGCGTTGCCGGCCTTTTGAGGATTAGAAATCTAAGGGTTGTTGGGGAATCGGGGATTGGAAAGATTGGGAAAGGATAATTTGGTCTCCCGTAACCTCACTTACACGAAACACAACGCAAGCTTTATTTCACGTCAGTTTTCTGCGAGGAAAGTTTACATATCATTTTCAAAACAGTAATCGAACTAGGACTAGGAGTGGGTCTATTAATATAGGCGTCTCATAGTAACGTTACAAAACATAATAGGGGTAAGCCTATTGCCATGTACCGGACTCCATTCCAGACTAAAGCCAGAAAATAACATTTTTTATTATACGAGTACTATAATAAAATGCGGCTGGCAAAAAGCCGAGTGCGTCAACTGTCTTGATATTACCAAACTCCATAACTCAAAAGTGATGTCACCGTGATAAGAGGGAACATTATATTTTTACATTTCTGCCCTATATAGACTGCGTAGGATGCGTGCTGTTATTTATTATTTATGTTCGAGTGTTAGTCAATTGGATATAACACTGAGATTTACATGGAAATTCCAGTTTTTTTTTTATATAATATTATTAGAAGAATGAAGATTTTGTCTTTCACTGTTTCATTCTCAAGCTTATAAAGTAAATTACTAAAAGTAGGTAAGTCAGGTATTATATGTCTCCTGTTATCCGTGGCTAATAGAGTGGATAGATAAACTTTTTTTATGGAATGAACCGTTGAGCAGGCGGATCACCTGATGGTAAGCAATCGCCGCTGCCCATGGACACCTGAAACATCAGAGGTGTTACTAGTGCGATGCCTTTTGGAGGTTAGGAATTTAAGGGTTATTGTAGAATCGGGGATTAGGAAGGATGGTAATTGGGCCTCCGGTAACTTCATCAACATGGCTCTTCCACACTTAAAATACGGCTATTTTCTATCGTTGCAGTGCCTAAAAATCTCTATATATAAAGATGGCATGTTTTCACCAAGTTTTTGTAGTAACAAAATAAATCATACGACAGATACGCCTGACTGGGCTTATGTACCAGTTACCTATAAACACAGTAAGCGGTACACACAACAAAGTTTCACAATCTACGATACTAAAGAAAATATGTGTCATGTCATGAGTAAAATATTACAATGGCGAGTTCTATACGAACGAAGTTGTCTCACTTTTTGCTCACGGTAATAACAACATCAGATTCATTTTTCTAGACTTTTACCAATTACACGGGAAAGTGAACAATTATGTGATTTTCTTTGGAAACTTATCTTATGTTCTAATTACAGGAATGGTATTTATGTTTGTTCTTTTTTTTTTTAGCCTGGCAACTTTAGTAAGGCTTTTTTAAGGGGAAATATCATCCAAAGACTTCTCTTGCCTTAGGCGTGGCGAGAGTGAGAGTCAGGCTCTTACTGACTAAAAACCACCCCGTTCCTACTCCTGCTTTTCGAGCCGTAGCCCGGTAAACCTGCTAGGTAGTCCGCAGCTCCGGATCAGGCATCAGCCCTACTGGGTCCCGTCTGTAGTGGTTTAATGACTCTCTGAGGCGAGCCGTATTTATGTTTGGTCTAGAGGTACAATAAAAGGTACACGGATCTGGTAATGACAATAAAATTAACTCACCAGGATTAATTCGATAACGCCAATATTAATCACACAATAGGGATGATGACGGGCTACCTAAGTTAGATAATAATATATATTTAGTCCGGCAGGTAACGAAAATAATATTAGAGACTTATTTTTTACTTTGTCGTATAAGAAAACAAGAATTACGTTCATAAAACGAATCAAAGTTTAGGAGTGGGAGAAGAGGCCTTTGGCCTGCAGCGGTCATTTATAGGCTGTTGATGTTGATTAGCTCGATAGCCGGCTATTGGTTACTGTCTCTGTACTTAAACAATTTTTATTTCTTTACCTGAATACTAAATAACTTACCTGATTGTACGAAATACCGCACTAAACAAAAGAAAATCTGCCAAAGAGAATACAATGTTGCCCTAAAAAAAACGCTTTCCTTAAAAAAAACTTAACAAAAAGATTTCTTCGTTAACAAGTTCTCAAAGCAAAAAATCTTCGCCAAAGAAAGAAGTCTGCAGAGTAACCTTTGTAAATAAACACACGAAATACCTTTGGTAACACACGAAACACCTTCACAGACCAAAATTGCACGACTTCATTCATAATTCGTAACTCGAAAAAACACTAATTAACCAGTTTTTGCCAACATTCGCACAAAGGGTTGAGTTTGAAATCTCAGTGAATGGTGAGTAGCTTTGAGGGTGAGTGTGTAAGAGGATGAGTGCACTTGTTCGCTGGCTTCTTCACTAACATATAAAGGCTTATAACGAGGAGTATCTTCAACGCTCGAGCTGCTCAACTGTTGCTGCCATTTTGTGAAGGAAAACTTTTTGAAGTTTTGCAGCGAAATTTTTGTTGGTTGTTTGTGTTTCTGTGTTGTTGTAGCTGAGCATTGTATTTTGATGTGAGGAATTAGCAGTAAGCTCAGTGAGTTTAGTATATAGTTTTTATTTTACTCACCTATCTATGTACTGAAATTGCAGTAGGTACCCGCATGTCTATGTATCTATGTATGTAGATAATATGGCGCCAGCAGTAATGGGGTCGTGAATATTTGCATTTTTTGTAATTGTTTTGTTCATTTAAGTACCTAAGTAGAATACAAGTATTCTCAGCCAAATAATTTTATTATAAAAATCATAATCAGACGCGGAGGAATTCAAAGGGTCAATGTCTTTTCTACTTATGTACTTATCCTTTACCGTCTTTTCGATAGAAGTTTTAGTGTTTACCTACTTAAAGAGTAAATTAAATCTATTCATAATACTAAAAAGGTTCGCTCTTAACGAATATTAAAGTTATTTGAATTTCTTATAAGCGAGTAAGGAATTATGTACACACTTTCTTTTTAAATATTCAATAAACAAAACTGAGTTTTTCGTTGATTGGAATTCCAAGAAGTTTAATTTGTTAAGTTATTTCCTCTTTCTACAAGGAGTGAGAGGGTGTAGCTTTATCCTCCCTTCAAGTTTTTAAACGTAAAAATAATTTTATTTAGTAACCAATGAAGCATATTTATGTTTGATTAATAAGCATTAACTGCCGAACGAAAACTGTTGAAGGCAAATCGTTCGCTAAGCGTCGGTCATCAGTAACTAGTGAGTGGCGGTTAACGTGTTTATAAAGATCCTGTTACGAATGTCGCAGCATATGTCTTTACAATCACATTGCTCATGATAATTTTACAGGCACTTTTAAAAACGTTCATCACCTCCCTACTCTAATTTCTGTATGAATAACATGTAACTTGATATTTTATTATTAAATGCCAGTAATGAATTTGGTTTTTTTTATTTTTAAATTTATTATTCATCCATTTTATTTTTGTACATAAAATAAGTCACATTTTACTTTACTGATCTGTAAATACACAAACTTTCGAACCTTATCAGATGATTATCTACCTTTTCAGGTTCCGAAAGGAAATTGCCAACTCGGCGGTTGATAAGTGAAAATGTTTTATCACTCGAGTTAGTACTGGCTTGTAGGATTCGATCGGAAATGAAGCGTTTGCGTCAAGCAACAGGGCGTTGCTTGAATAAAGCTTTTACGATTTACGTATTTTTAAGAAAACATCTTTATTTAGTTGGCCGGAGATCGTCGCGCGATGCCCCCGACGCCAGACGTGTATTTATCTTCAGTTATATTAGGTAAATCCCAAGTAATATACAAAACATCTAAGTTTTTAAACTGACATGGTCACTAACACTAATATTAGAACTTAAGACGGTATATTTTGCCATGTGTATTAGTTTCGAGTTTTCGATATTTCGGCAATGATGTTAAAAACGAACTAGAAACAGGGTAGACTGATTTATCCGTGATCATGGCGCTTGCAACAGTGCCAAAATATCGAAAACCCGAAAAACCTAATAAACATGATAAACATCCCGTTTTAAGCTCTAATGTTAATACAAAACATCATTTAATAGGCTATTATTCTATCTCATTACGTATCACAATTTAGGGTTATGCTAATAAACGTGACCAATCCCTTTCTAAGATCCGTATGTTGTCGCATCCCTTTACGGAAAGGGGTACTAAATACCTCATACCTGGTGTTTTGAGTTGTTTCTAGTCGAATGATTTCATTTTCCAAACGATTAAATCGGTTCACTCGATTGAACACTCCTGGTTAGGAGTTAGTGAGGTAAATAAATCGGTCGCTCCCTTGCTTTGCTTTACCTGTGATATATTCTTGAATTTTTGTGTTTGGCAGGTGTCTCAGTTCTTTTATGTAAACAAAATATGTGTTTTAAAATGATATTGCTTTGGTTTGACTTTTATAAGATGTTTAGTTTTAAGAGAGAAAAGATGTTTATGTGTAGAATAATTCTTACCGGGATCTCCCAGATTGTGTAAGAAAATGTTGACCTCTTACATACAAAATTGCCCGGTTCTGGGTACTACCTAGCGGGTTTGCAGGAGCTCCGGCTCAAAAAACAGGAGTTGGAACGGGATGGTTTTTAGTCAGTATGAGTCTCAGTTCCCTCTCGCCTCGCCTAAGGTGGGTGAAGTCATTGGATGATTTCCCTCCCTAAAATCGTCCTTATCCTCGTAAAATATAAAGCACGATTAACGCCTTAACCGGAATAAAAATACATAAATTATTTTCTTTTCACCTTCAAAAACTGAATTCATGTGTAATATAAGCATACCTATCGCAATGGTACATATGAGCGGGTTATTTAAAACATAAAGTATGCAAAACTTGCGGCAAGGCACGTCTCGACTCGATTTGGATCGATTTTCGATAGAAAGCACTGAATTGGTTATGAAGACTCGATGTACGCATTTATTATAGGAAGTATCTAACCTTCTAGTACCGACGTCCAATTTCAGTTACATAAGTACCGACGTGAGGTCTGCCAGACCCCAGCCTTTTATTATGGAAATCTTTGATGTTTATTAATATATCATATAAATATATTTGTTTATGTGTTGTATATGTATTTAGCAATTATATAAATTAAATAAAAAAGTAAAGTATAACCATTCATTACTAATATTAAAAAAAAATATTGCAGGCGCACATTTTTTGAACGAAAAAAGTTACTTTTATCTTGTTGACTACTATGATTCAACAAACAATATATATTTTCTGAAAGTCTTTTTTTCTTAAAGATCAATAATCATATAAATAAAAAAACATTATAATTTATACATAATCAACAAATATCGTGGAAATCGCAAGGCACCAAATTGGTGGGTAACCAGCTACCTTCACAAATACGCTTTGCAGACAGGTTTGCTGCACTATAGGCATACATGCTTCTTACAAGTGTCAAATTTGTACGCAGTCTTGCCCTTCAGTTTTGATGGACAAATGCTATTCTTGTAAAAAAAATCATAGCTTTTATTTTGGAGGGTTATTTTATAAATTATCTATTTCAGAGAAACACTTTTACTTGCCCTGATACTTGCCCGTATCAAGCTCGAAGTACTTAACTTGACTTATAAATATATTTGTATAGGTCATATTTGTACCTGACTGGAATTAAAAGAAAAAAACTTTAAAATTGGGTAAAAGTCCTATTCAAAAAAAGTTACATAAGTACAGACGAGTGGTCTGTCAGACCACTCGAAATTTTCAGTAAGGCATAACTCACCGAAATGACGAACGCTGATGCAGTTACTTTCCATGAACGCTCCTGGGCGACTAACTAAGGGGTAGACAGACTCACAGGGTGATAAGTCCACACTAACATATGTACCTAGATTTTCGTAAGCATCAAGGTGTCTGTCAGACCACGCGTCGGTACTTAAAGGCTAAGGCGAAATTGATAGATTTTCTTAGATAAAGAAATGGATGATTTTTTTAGTTAAGCATGTCATTGGTTTTATAGGTGTGACAGAAGGCACTACTTTATTTTTTATAGTTTAAGCCGGTAAATGAACGAGATGGGTCACCTGATGGTAAGCAATCACCGCCGTCCATGGACACCTGAAACACCAGAGGCGTTACAAGTGCGTTGCCGGCCTTAGGTATTTTAGATTGAAATTAGGTTTTCGTGTGTAGTATAAATTTATTTCATGTAATTGCACTGCTAGAAAAGTCACTGACGTTTTTTCAGTTAGTCGTGTTTAAGTATCTTTGAGTTAAACTATAAGACTTCTGGCTGATATGAAAAAAGTTTGCTTTTATTTTACAGCAAAAGACTGAAGCGTGAAAGCCAAATAGCGCCCGCATTTTATCCCACAACTCACGTAAAGCCAGCGACGTCGGTCCTAGCTTACATATGTGGACAGAACTTTACAGTCTCTCAAGTGAGTGCCAAAAAGACAGACAGATTTATCATTTTATATTGTAGTGCTTTGCATTTTTCATTTTGGTGCATCGTAACAACGTGGTAACGACAGACAGTTCTTATTTATTTTCTTACTGTTACGAAATAATTGTTATGGTTTACTTTAGATGATGCAACGTCACGCCTTTTATCACCGAAGAGGTAGGCAGAGATGCATATTACGGCATCCGCTATACAATGTACACCCTCTTTTCACCATTTGTGTTATAAGTCTCATGTAATAGGGGGTGAGCCTACATACAATTATGAGTCGGTTATTACGAGGTCAAAAATTGTGTAAATTGCAAAGTCCAAGGCAATGTGTGTGTAAAGTTTAACGTCAAATAAGATAGAAATGATACACTACTTAAAACATACAAGTATCTAACATATCAATATCCAACATACTCGTATTAAAACAGTGAATATAATTTCGTCTCCACATTGAGTGACAAATGAATTCTCGACAATTCGACATGGAGTGAGCTCTGCAAATTAATTGGCGTTGCATTGATTGCTTCATGAATGGTCGTGCAAGCTCGCTCGAGTAGCTTGTAAGACATATAGGGTGGTACATTGCAATCTGCAATCTGTGAACTGATGAACGGATCTTGAGATAGTTAGTTTATTAATATCTCTGTTAATGAGTTAGTATTATTGGTAAATATTTCAAGAAATGTGAGGATATTGAACTGATTCAAATATATACGGATTTTTAAATAATAATAATAAAAAAGGTTGTTGCTTGTTGTCTTTAGTTGTTCGTTTGCTGAAATTTTTGGTTAAAGAAAACCGTTTACAGGTTTAGCTTGTCATTAAACTTAAACATAAAATAATTAAATGATACAATGATCTAGCCTCAGATGATAATCGCTGACGGTGACGCTAAAATGCTATAAAAAAACCAATATTAAAGTTCTTAAAACTAAAGACCTGATACCTCTGAGACTCAATTCGTCGATACTCATACAAGATGTGATGCCGTTCCTTTATAACTCCAAACACAGCACAGTTGTTCGAAAAGATTAATTTAGAAAATTTTATACGCACACAAAATTACGAGTAAAAGCTACTTTCATACATATTTCCATGAACAACTGCTCCCCAATTTATCAAACATTGCAGAAATACCGGCTCTCAATCAGTCGTCTAAATTACGTTTCTATTCTCAAAGAGGCGATCAATCTTGCGGGACCGAAGTTGCACCCATTAGCCACTGTCGTGCGAACAAATTGTTCTATCGACACACACCGCCTTAAGTACAAACCGATCAATCTGATAGTGATACGTGCTAAGCCTAAGGATTAAGTACTGTCCGGTAATCCTTGGGCAGATGATATTTACTGAAATGTGTCAGTGTTGTTATATATGTATACTTTTATATGTTTATTTGGTATATCAAAGTACGGACATACATATGTATGCTAAGTTTGTATGCAATTTGGTTGGATATGTGGTTGTAAGAGCTATATTTGTTTTTCGACGGGACACCGTGGTGTCCGTAACCTACTAAACTAGACACCAAAGTCGGGACACCACACGGTGACAGTATCAAAATGGATATCGAAGTATAAGTTAGTATGGCGGTTGGACTGGTGGCTGAGTGAGTGACACACCATACAGCGCTATATTAATTTATTAGTGGTGGCGCGACCAGGGTGGATGCGCAACCAGTAATATTCTGTGCTGCCGTCCAAGTGGGTCGCGTCGCCAGATTGCTTGCTCAACCAAGTAAACATTTTGGTGGTAGCGGCAACCAGTCGCGCCACCGTCACCGTGGTGTCCCTGTGAAATAATTATAACCCTTAAAGTGACCGATGACCTTCAGGACTCGGTTTTGATAGCCAAATTATACGTATAAAGTATTATAATCATTACTTTAGAAAAACCTTAGTAAAACTATTTATAGTGTTACATCGTGCATGTGATTCTATTGCACATGACACTCACAAATAAATGACCTTGAAATTGTCTGAATAAATTCTTAAACCGATTCTAACAAATCGTTAAACATTTGTAGGTATAGAAAAATCTTCGCTCACCGACTGACTAGAAAATTGCTTGGATTGGATTACGTTGTACAGTCAGCCATCTTGATTCAGAAAATCTTGGTACTTATAAGTTATTTGATATTAGTCCGTCTAATTCTATTTAATCTTGTAGTTACTTCTTATTACTTTCTTCTTCTTATTCTTATACAGTAATGAAATGAGTTTTTACCGGGTAAATGTTTGTTTCATTTGTGTTACGTAATTTACTCATTAAGCTTGTCCTTCATTAAAAATATTCAGATGTAATTAATATACACGTAGGTTGCTTTTTTGTCAGGTAAATGTTTAAATGAAAGCGCCTTCTTTCCAAAAAAAACTAAATCTATAATTAGTTTTCATGACAAACCCAACTAAAGATTTCGATTCACTGGTCGAACTCATAGTTTTGATCCACCGTTCCACAATGTGGAATTATTAAACCAATGAAAAGCGGCACAGTCATTATTAATTAATATAGTATCGTCAGTAGGTTCTTCAAGATAGAAGATATATAATAGAATTACAAATTATACGTGAGGAAACTCACCATAAATACGTGCATCTTTTTATAACACCCAAAAGACATTTTCATTTAATTACGTAATTAATTAGCTCGGTTGAACGCAGTGACCACCCCGGACCCTGGGGCATTTATATCCTGATTGCTTTCAGGAGGTAAAGAGAATCGGAATTCGTCAAATAGGTATATACATACGTACATTTATGCGATAAACAGCAGCACACTAAACTAGTCCAAGTCAATATTGAATTGCAACCTTTTTTCCTTTGAATTAGAATAGAAAATGTATTGTAGGCCTACAGTAAAAGTAGACTTATGATATTCAATTCGGCTAAGTATCTCCTACGCTAAAGTACGTTATATTATTCGATTAAAATTGCGAAATATATACAGTAACTTTACCAGCAGAATCATTAATTTTCATTACAAAAAATGAGCACCCAATTTATTTACCGAAAAACCGCATCACAAAGGGAACCGCAATATATTAAACACGCGAGAAAATCTCGTATTTTACAAGCGTTTTTTCCTCCCAACACCATATTGAGAATGCGGAAAATTTCAACAGAAGCCATTATATATTTTACACGTTTAACAAAGAATGAATGCAAATTGAGCTGCGAAATGTAGTAGTATTTATCTTCAGCGTGTTGCGGTAACATTGCGAAATAAAGACCAAGTTTTAAAAGTAAAATTCGACATTGGAACTAAGGTTGGCGCGTTATGCTGTTTTCGCGAATAACTTGGCGTAGTGTCTGCATAGCGTATGGCGTATGGGGCGACCTTGGCCGTTTGGCAACCCTCGCCAGTCGATACAGGGGTGCTGACTCATACTTGTTATTATATGCACCATGGCAGGGTAGCTTTCAGACTCTCTAAAATGTTCCAGATTGTTTAAGACAATGGTTTACTGTCATGGAACATTGCTTTGTAGATTTGTTATGATTTAAGTGCTTTACTTATACTTTAAAACCCTCGTTTTACTTTTGAAATTTTTGTATCATCATTCAAATTGTGTAGTTTAATTTCGACCACTTTAAGATTTCTTTAGATATCTTTGTCAGTATTTCACAAAGTAGGATTAGTAATTAGTCTTTTATTTAGGCGTCTACGACTATAAATCTTACCAACTTAAACGAAACAAAAAATGAACTTTCACTGTATTTTACAAGTTTCTATTTCTCGAAAGTATGAATGGTAAATTCCTATGTAACTCCTGATATAATCTAGTAATATTCCTGACTACCTATAGTTTACTCCTGACTGCGACACAGAAATACTATTCAGGGTAACTTTATAGTCACAAAGGGACGTGAATTTTAACTCGAAATCGTTAACCTTGTGAGTGACTCGAGACAATGGCGACTATTGTTTTATTATCACTACAGAGAATGTTTCTTGTTCGTAGAATAACGTATTATACAGATTCGGGGTTTAAACATTAAAAGGTGTTTTAAAGGTCTTCAAGCTTTCTATGAAGGTGCTAACACTTTATCAAACCGCCGCCGTATCATATGTTTTGCTAATTTAGAAAACGTACAAGCTAATAATTGTTTGCTTCATGTTAAGATATAAGATCAAAGACCAAGCTCGATAGTCATACTAAACTGAGTAGACTAAAATAAAAAAAAAACATGCTCCATGTTTTCTTGTAAATCTTAAGTACCATTTTTTTTGGATAAACAACCGATTTATACAGAAACTTAGACCCTCAAACATCCACATTAGAAATTAATAACGATAAAATAATCTATAATGTATAGTACCGAAGATAGTTTTGCAGAAGAAATGGTGTGTCGCCGTCGAGTCGCGTCTAGTTGGCGCCGCTCCCACACCACAACGAGTTCTATATTATTACGTCCATCTCCCACAAAGGAGGCTGATTTTATTAAGGATGAATGTGTATTCATCCTTCTCGTGTCCCCTTGAAGGGACGTCATAGCTTCGTGTTTGAGGTGGCCTGCTTTATGACGCTGTTTGAATAATTTTCATCCAATTGGCTGAAGCAGGGTTTTGTTATTAGCTGTTTTGGCGTAAGCAGAAATATTTTGTTAGAAAGAAGTGGGTGGAAGGCAAAGTACAGTAGGACGATCATGAATAAACATAAAACGAATAAATAATACTTTAACGTAATAAGGAAGTAATCGTTGTGTAGGGATAAAGGTTCAAATCTAGACATAAAAGTGAATCAGTACTGAGTGGGTAAATATATTTAATTGTAAGTTTCACCGTAAAGAAAGCATTTCAAATAAAATAGTTTAAACAGTAAACGAACTACATTGATAAATAATCACCACTTCTTTTCAACATCATGCTAAAGGGTTCATAGTTCTTTCCAACCAAATACAATACATATTTAAAAGAAAGTTCAGAGGTACTCTAGCGAAGCAATAAAAGTTATTGTCGGGATGATGCTGTTTGCAGTGTGTCGGAACTCAAGCTAGCTGTAGGCAAACGACAATACACACGGGCACACAAGCGCACAAGCTCACAAGCTCACAAGCACACAAGCGCACAAGCACACAAGCACACAAGCACACAAGCACACAAGCAATAGGCAATACAGCTCTATTTGTCTAGTCGCCGCGACCGAATGACAGGAATTCTCAATATGAATGTGTGTGTGTTATATAGAGGGTGTGTAGTGTATTATGTGATGTGAATGTTAATAAGTACAGTATTTTCGGGTGCATGTCGGTTTTAATTAGATTCGTGTTAATAAAGATGGTGTTTAATGATTCGGTTAAAGGGATAAAACTGAATAACTCTTTATTGCTGTTTGCTAAAAAGGATATTAAGAATAGAATATAAGTTTCAAATTTTAGAAAAAATATTTATTGTCCCATACCAATACATAATTCTAAACTCAATGCTCCAATGATATTTATGATTTTTTACTAAAAATAACAGTTTGCTCAATATATCGAGAAAAGCTCTACTACTTTCGAGTCACAGGTCATAGGAAGACACTTCATCTCAATCAATCTCAATCCAGCTAGACTCTCTCTTAATCACATTTGAATTCAATTAAAAACCAGCAAATATTTAGTTGTTAAGGATATTTTAAAGCAAAAGGGAGTAAACAAGTCGGGCGGACGGTCACTATGTAATTTGTTTTCGCAATAACTGGGTCAGGAGTGTAACGCAATTACAACCAGGGAAATTGCCTTTAGACGCAGCCTTAATCCTTTGAATCGAGTTTAAGTTTGATAACTTAGATAATTTTACGAATGCTGTTTATATTATGGTTGGAAACAAGCTGTGTTTTGGGTGTGCTTTTTGATTATATATCGTCACGCCTTTTATCCCCGATGCGGTAGACAGAGGTGCACATTATTGAGATTTGATTTTGTTTTTGATTAATGTTCTTAAATCTAATGGTTGAAGATATGTTTTGGAATGGCATTACATTCGGTTGATTTTGTATCATAATGTATGGAATAAAATGGATAGATTTTTTTACACACATAGGTACGCTAAAGGATAATTTGTTGTTTTACAAGGAAAATAACATTGTATACTGTTAACATCCCGATACTAAGTGTAACATACTGGGTGAGACCTACGGTAGAAGAATAATTTGTTGTTTTACAAGGACAATGATTTTCTTATTTCTTTTGTTTCAATCAAAACACAGAAAGACACAAATCCTCATTTTGCAAAACCACACAATCATCAAATACAAAATGAAACCTAATTATAAATACCATACGTCTGCGATTAGAATGACCTATCCCCATCTTTATTATGATCATTATAAGTTGACCGTATTAGGGCCAGCTGTAATTTCGGTCATTACGGCGGCGTCGGGGTTGGTAGACGTCTACACGCAAATGGAAATGGCGGGTTGTAAAAGCCATGAGCCATGAATCCCTTGTTCAGATCGTAACACTATGAAGTAGGCTTCATAAACTAGTATTTTGGTGAATAAAAAGTCTATAGGTAATTTCTAGACAGGCTAGACAGACCTGTTAGGTAAGTAATCACACATTTTTAGTCATCGTCGTAGTTAATTATCGGTCGTCATTGTGATTCTTTTGTTCTATTTACAGAAAACACAATGCTTTGGCTAACTTATATACAGGAACAAGTGACTATTATCTAGAAGGGTACTAAAAATTTTAAAGAGATGTGAAAATCATCCAATGACTCCTCTTGCCTTGGGTGAGGCGAGAGGGAGTATCAGACTCGTACTGACTAAAAACCACCATGTTCCTACTCCTGCTGATCGAGCTGGAGTCTAAGTAACCCTCTAAGCAGTCCGCAGCAAAGGGTACTAAAATTCTCTAAGCATTTTTACTTATTATTTTTAATACGAGTATTCCATGTTATTTTTTCCTTGCCAAGTTTGTATCAATTTTCCTGGAACATGTATCCAAGTAAACATGTTTGTTGTGTAGCAACTCTAATTTTATTTTATTTGAACTTGTGTATCGGTTTTTCTTCTGGCAATATATTGAATGGTAAATAAATGATTGGCAATGTTTGTAAGCAAGTAAGTACGCATCGTGGTAAATAAATATGTGATCCCTTTACAAAGTGAGGGTTATTTAACTTTGCTTGTTAAGTTAAAGTTCCAAGGAGTTTCGTAATGGTAGAGCAGATTAGCAGATTAGATAGGGGTCTTCGTTATGATATTTTGAAAGTGCAATTTGTAAGATGAAATGATGGTCGTCGGTAGATGGCAGCTCTCGTTCTATGTTACACTTTAAATACCACAGTTTTAAGGATCAGCGTCGTCTTAATTATTATGTTATATTTATTTAGTGAATGGAGGTAATGTTTTTCTTGAATCTTTTTGTCTCTCCAATAACAAGGTACTAAACATTACTAGCCCATGCTAAGGATATGAGAACGTATTAGCGTGAACCAAAACAAAAGCAGAGAGAAGTTGGGCAACGGGCTGCTGATCCACAAATTGTGGTTCCGCGCCTCCGTGTGATGTGTATGTGAACATGTATATTTGTAATCGCACCTATGACACAGGAAAAAATCTAGTGTGAGCAAGGCAAAGAAACAAGAAGCTATTTAAAATTATCTACTTACAAAATCCTCAAGTAATCAAGTCTGAACCTCGCGAAGTCGAGATTAGTGCAATGTGAGACGACATCGCGTATCGCCATTAGTGTCGGCCGTGGACCGAACCGCTTTGTATTCATACCCTCTGAATTCATTATCCGCTGTATAATGGCCACACTTTTTGACTAATTGTTTTAATTGCATTGTGGCAAGTTATCGTGCTGGGTTACTGTTCGGGTATTGTTTTAGTTGTAGCTAATTGTTTATTTGTTGGCAGGGTTATTAAGTTAGAGTTAGACCTAAATAAATTAAGTGTGGTAGAGCCATGCTTCGGCAGGAATGGACCGGCTCGACCGGAGTGATAACACGGCCTTACAGAAAACTGACGTGAAATAACGCTTGCGTTGTGTAAGTGAGGTTATCGAAGACACAATTAGCCCCTTCCCCATTCTTCCCAATTACCGGTTCCCTAACAACGTTTAAATTCCTAATCCCCATAAGGCCGGCAACGCACTTGTAACACCTCTGGTATATCGAGTGTCCTATACTTATCTGTATTAGTTTAGATATAAAACTTAATACTGATAATTTCAGGACTTTTAGCTTTTCACCGTAGTCAACTTCAATAACTTTCTGTGACAACCTGCAAACTCCATCCCAAACCCCAACCAACCATCATTAAAAGTCAGCTCATGTAAATAGCTTCCTGGAACAGTTGGCTTTAAAAATAAGATGTTACAACTCGAGTCCGGTAGTCGACAGAACATTTATGCTGAAGGGAAATCGATTAGGAAACCAATCTCATAGTACACGTGTACTCTGAGAACGATGGGGTGAAGTAATCTTCACACACAGTTATGTGCTTTGGTATTTCTCTGCCGAGGTTAGCACGTGTGCTTTTAACCGACTTACGAAAAAGGAGGAGGTTCTCAATTCAGTCGGTATGTTTGTATTTACTATGTATAATACATACACCGATTAAGTTGAGGTTTATGAACCGATATAAGTCATTCTTTTTTTTGTTCGACGCGGATTAGATAATTTGGTCCCGTAAAAGTTGGTGCAGATTAGTTCAGAAGTTCTTTCAATTGGCATTTGGATTCATAACCTTGACAAGGATTAAGTAAGGGCGCGTAAGTGAAAAAAGCATGGATGTATGCTGTGCAGTGATGGCTGAGTAGAACACTTTTCTCACAAATCCTTCGGGCTGTCGTTGAGTCAACTAATGGTAGATACCATTTCGCTAGAGACCCCTTACCTAATTGAGATTGGTCTGTTGAAAATTAGTCACAATTAGTCCTTAATTATATTTGCTATGATTTATAATCAAGAAGTTAAAATACTTACCTAATAACTATTTAATCAAACACCTTGAAAACCTCACACAACTTTTACTAACTACAAAAAAATGATACAACAAATATAAACATAAAATCCTCTTTACAGATGCAAACATAACAATTAAACATTGATATCGAGCTGACAATGAATGACACTGAATCGTCACAACACCTCGGTTGGGGATGGGCGGTAATTGCAAAATTTGGCAGTACTCTCCCAGTTCATCTGTTATTGAAAGTCGTTCTGAGTTAATTAACTTCATAGAACTATGAAACTTACGAGAAGGCATTGTTGTTTTATGTTATTACAAAGTTAAATTGTACATTTTGAATTATGGCTGTGATGAGTTTGGTTTAAACTTAAAACGAGCAGTGAGTTTGTACTAATATACATTTTTTTTAAAGGTTGCCTCAGACTATAATTTTCTCCTGTATCGTGGGTGCGTTTACATACATACAAATTCACATACATAGGACACCTAGACCTAAAACATGGACTATACAAAGAGTTGCTCTATGCGGGAATCGAACCCGCTACACGTTGCGTGGCAGCCCGTTGCCCAGCCACCGCACTAACCGTGCAGTCAAACATGGTCAATATTTAAGTAACAAAATCATTATGATTGATTAGGGCGTATCATAAAAACAAGCAATAAATTTATTAATAGAAAATTGTATCATCATGGTCATAATATCAACCACGAGATGTCCAAAGGATGACTTCCGCATTGGCTGGAAAACTGGGCCTAAAGAGTGACTGAAACGAGATACAAACTAGGTACATTTATGTACTTTGTCAAAGTTACGCAACCCTTTCGTTTTAGTCTAACTTGCAACCAATTTGTAACCTTTCTTGTCCTATTTTTCGGCAACATGTCTGACAACGCACCTCAATGATTAATACCCTTCTGCGTCAGCCCTTGTTTCCACTTTCCTATAGGTTTTTAGGCCGAAGGTCGGACAAATTAAGCTAGTCTAAGGGGTGTTACGCACTGCCGACTTTTCGATTGCGACTTACATACCTAAGTATAGTTTGAATAGATGTTTATGCATTTGATTTTCTGTCACCATTGCAGCTCAATGGTGATACGCAAACAACTAACTTATGTTACTTGCTCGTTTTTCTACATAGAAATCTACACTTTGGAATGAGCAAATAGCTTTACTAGAGGACTGACCGACAGACAAAATTATTTTAAATATTTGCTTTGACGTTCAAAAGTACCTTATCGGTCTATTTGAAATAAATAATTTTGGCTTTGACTTTTACTACCAGTTGCCCCTGACCAATAGAAGCACAGTCGACAGGGGACTACACATTTAACAGAGACTGGACATCATTCTCGAATAAACCTGATCTTTTAAACTGTAATCGCCAACTCGCTTGCTAAGCGTCGAAATCATATCAAAACCCTTTTTGTAGAGGAGGCCCGTAGTCCAAGAGAAAATTCTCATGGGATGTTGTTAATGATAAAATACTGGGTCGCAAGCTACCAGTCGATAGTGCGTACAAGCTCTAACAGGCCCACGTTCTGCGAAGGGTATAATTATAAAGTTCTTGTTTAAGATGGCCTGTACTTAAGGCCGGTGACAGAGGATCAAAGCTTCAGTAATTAGGCGTTCCTTTTAACTTTCTTGTACGTGACGTCACTTGTAATTCATTGTTATCTAACTTTACGAGTATATGTAGATTCTGAAGACTGTTCAGTGTATGTGAATGTTTTAAAAATGACTTTAAAAAGCATTTTGTTACTCTCAACGATATGAAGCTGTTATTTAATCTATGGTAACAGAAATTGCACCACATTTTTATAAAGTCGATTGGCACCGTGTCTGGGCAACATTACAGGCTGCCGTGCTACGTGTAGCGGATTCGATTCCCGCACGGAACAGATCTTTGTGTGATCAAACAAATTGTTGTTTCGGAGCATGCGAACTTGTATGTTTGTAAACGCGCCTACGACACAGGAGAAAATACTAGTGTAGGGCAACGATTTTTTTTAAAAAGAAAAGCAAAATATTTCCTGCATCAAAATTAGAACATCACTATATTATTTTTGTTACAATTTAAAATCGTTTAAAAAAGAGAATAGTGGCTTCCTATTTCATTTTCATAGCTCAATGTCTAGTATTTACGAGTATGATCAGTTATGGGTTGCGTAATAGTGGCTGTCGAGTGCTTTCGAACCCCAATACCGCACGCCACAGGGCTTGTATTGATTGTACTCAATAACAATATAAATAGCATCACCATCCAATGTGCAAAGCCAAGGTGAGACTTAGTACTTTCAAATTAGGTCGTTGTTTGTTTGTCAAGGTTTTTACTAGAGCTTATTAAAAATATTACTGTTATTTAGGTAATTAATGTGAAATTAGTATCTTTGAAGAAAAAGAGTCATGTTCATGTGTCTGCTATAATCTATTGGTGTCTCGTTGGGAGTTGCTCCATTTTGTGTTTTTACGATTTTTTTCTATTATACGTCTTTACAAAATCAGCCTTTTGATTTCATATAGTTCCTCTTAGAGTCTATCCAACAGTAATATAAAGAATAAAATGTTGAAGAGAATTTCTACAAATACATTAAATGTAAAAAGAATCGGATACGCTAACCAATGAATCTGAATGTTCACTGAAGCACTGCAGAAATCTATAAAATTACTCTAATTCACTTCCCTCGTGGGTGATTGTCTACAATGCATACGCTCGCCCCGCTGCGGTGGCGTGAAAGCCTTGCCGTTGCCATGGTTACGAGACGCTGCAGTGCTTTCTCTGCCCGCCCTCCACCGCAGTAAGCGCCCAACCCTCGCACAGAGAGGGTGTACGGCACGCTCCCGTATAACTGTCGATGTTTCACTTGTTTTCCGAACATAATTGAATATCGAAGTCGAGATTTGAATTCAGAAACTTATTTTTATTTTTTTATTTAGTGAGGTTTTATTATGTATCGCCAAGGAGGTTCAACGAAGGAGTTTTGGATGCAGTTGCAGTGTTTAAGAGTGATGCAGCTGGTGTTGTGTGTGTGAATCATGGATGAATTTTGTATTGTATTTTGGAAGACGGCGATATGACGGCCCAGGAGAGAAGCAATATTTTCTCCGATGATGACGAGGACTTGGTGAGTTTTATTATAGTTATGTAACAGGATATCCTTGAGTTTTGGAACTGTTCCAAGAATAGCGACTGTTACATAAAGTTTCGAGTGCCTGCATTGCGAGATGAGAGACGCTCAAATAAATAGAAAGTACTCTCGTTGAATTCGAAATGCATTTTTATTTTTGTAATTTGCATTTTAATTGGTATGCAGATTAAAGTTGTATGTAAATTTCATGCACAGTCTGTTATTTAAAAAAACTTTTGAAGAGTTATTTAAAATTAGTTTTTACAATCATGTATAGTATTTGTAGCATCATGAAAACTTTACTAAAGGTAACAAACATTTAATTTCAAAGTTGGCAGCCTCTTCGTCATTGATCAAACTACAATCATTGCTACGAGCCAAATGGCATTTAAACGCTCTTCGAACGAGTATATGAAAAACTTAATGTCTTATGCATTTGTTTTTTTATTCACTTATTAAGACAAGTTTTAACATATTTAAGTAGGTGATTTGTTAATCCTGTGCTTTGAATTTTTTGATTACCTGGTCGTTTGATTGCCATATCTTTGGGAATAGTGCAAAGTCATTTAATAAATGTAGACAATTTTTAATTTTAGTTAAATGAAAGAAAGAAAGAAAGAAATAAATTAATTTACACCGTTGTTAGATAAAACGGTGTAAATAAACTGAATTTATTATTGCAGGTAAAACAAGAAAGTAATTAAAAAAATCGTTAACACGGCGCAAAAAGGCCAGTGCTTAACTAGACTGCTGTCTTGGGCCCAAGCACGAATGGATTAGTCTATTTTCACATAGCAAATGTTAAGCGTGCGTTTCGATAACGTGCGTTTAAAACTACATGCATACATGTCTTTAAAATCGTATATGATATGAATGGTCACAAAATTAAAGTTGTTTGTCGGATATGCAAAATTATCTAAATACGTGGTGTGCCGGAACGTAGATCTACGCGAGACGCAATGTATTTTGAATTGTGTCTCTCATACCAGCAGGTTACGCTAGATTCACGATTTTTCTAGGACTCTTATGCTAAATATAACGACAACTTAAGTAAATTTTATTCTATTCTAGATTACGTAACTCGAACGATACAATCGCATTTCGATTTTATCTACATTTATTCATGAAGTTTAGCAGTCAGTCGTTGCCTTTTCTTGTCATCGCTGTAGCTTATCGGGGGACCCATGTCAGAGGTTTCTATTTAAGATTCCTGCTCTTTAATCTAGGTGTAAAATAGTATATAGGTATGATAAACTTGTTTGACATTGTCATTTTCAACTTTTCTTAGCGGTGATAGAGTAGAAAGTCCATTAATGCATTAACTGCCGAAAGAAAACTGTGGAAGGCAAATCCGCCGCTAAGCATCGGTCACCAGTATCCGACGTGGCGGTTAACGTGTTAAAGAATGTTTACCCTATTAATATCTATATTGAAACCTGCTCATGAACTTCTAGTCCTAATTGAGATTCCAGTTTGAAAATCAGTGTAAAAATGTCAAAACTTTTTGATAAAATAAACCTTTTTGGAATAAACCGTTTAATGTCTGGATTAAGTAAGTAACAAAAAGAACTCATTGCTCATTTTAATACCAAGCTCTACTCAGTTAATCCCATCATTATAATCCCGAAACAGACAAAACACGAACAGTATTAAATCCAAAAATATCATTAATTTAACAAAGTTACGACTGTATAACACATTGAATTTAATGAAATGATTCTGCGTGCCATTAAGTTGGTATAATGGCAAGTTTAACAGTCTAATCTGACAAAAGCCAGTGAAACAGTAGAAAGCGTTTAAACTTAGTTAAATGTGGCTTCAAATTCAAAGTTGAGATACCTCATTACTTTGGTACTCGGAAGTAGGTATTTCGTGTGGGACATAAATCTCTGAGCCACAATGATACGAGGTAATGTGGCCCGCATTGTTAGGCCGGCCCCACCGACCCGCCATATTTACCTGTTCATAACTCCGACTAGAAACTTTTGTGATAGAAGCACACACGCAACTGCTGTTTATCTCTGTTACGGTCATTAGAAAAGTTGTGCGACTCTCAAGGTAACTGTGATTAAATCTATTTTTGTTGAGCTGAGTAGAATGGCACAGTTTGTGGGTGGAAGTTCTCGTTGTAAGTCTGTACGTGTGGTTTGTTATGATTTTTGCTTGAATATTTTTTATGGTATAAGCCAGTAAACGAGTTGACGGATCACCTGATGGAAAGGATTCCCCGCCGCTCATGGACACCTAAAATACCAGGGGCGTTACAAGTGCGTTGCCAGCTTTTTGGGGGTTAGGAATTTAAGGGTTCTTAGGGAATCGGGGATTGGGAAAGGGGGTAATTGGGCCTCCGGTAACCTCACTCACACCACCGTCGGTTTTCTGTGAGGCCGTGGTTTCACTCCGGTCGAGCTGGCCAATTCGTGCCGAAGGACGGCTCTCCCACGCTTGTTACTACATTTATAAATATACAGAATTAATTTCTAGTTCTGAATTAAATTCTAATTTACTTGCCCTATTCCTAATACGGACTCTAATGTGGGTTATTATAATATAACATTGCTGACTAAAATAACATTTTGCTCTACCTCTCTGGGAGCGAAAACAGGTGTAGCATAACGTATCATATTAAAGCAGATAGCACCTAAAATAGACACGTGAATCTTTTAAAGGTTTCGTTATATAAATACATTTTCTTTTTCGGGTTAGCAGAAGGTAGCAGGTAACAGGTAACCATAATTTCACATAAAAATGATATACAGGACCGCCGGTATACTTAAAAGGGTGTCCAAAATTTATGCGATCCCCAAAAACATGGGATCTTTCGAGAAAACATGACGAGGTAGCGAAAGTATGAATGAACAATCTAAGTTTTTATACCCGCGTCTACAAGTTAAATGAAAGAGCGAGACAAGTTTTCATCGTTCAGAATTACTTCCCCAGAGCACTCGAAAACAAAACGTGCTTAGAATAAATAAACACCATCCTTCTTTATTGTTATTCTAAACATTTACAATATTCATATTTCTAGATTTGTTTGCCGAAGCCACAATTCCGCGACGACGTTTACATTAGGGCGCGTTTAGATTGAGTGTCACCTTGTTACTTAGAGTACGGTTGTATAAATGGTTCAGAACATTAAGAACATTTGGTTCGTTATTATGAATTCATTATTACCTATTGAATTGAAATTCTATTTAATATTGAACAATTTATTGTTATTTATTCAATAAAATCACAGAGTTTACTATTTTTAATAACTATCGTGGGTATGTCCCGTAAATTGACTAAGAATCATGGTTTACTCGCGTGCATTAATAGAGAAAAGCTCTACTAGTTTCGAGTCACAGAGGAACTCTTCAGACGCGCCGACGTAGCGTAATCTAGTAGTCAGTAGACTGTTTAGCTGTTCTCCATTAATGTATGATGTATATGAAGAAACTGTGATTCTTAGTTAAGTTTACATTATTCTGAAATCAAACTCTAAATCTGTGTGTTAGGCTCAGTTAGGCTAACTTTCGTTTCTTGTCGCGGTTCTCAGTATATTAATAAAACCCTTAAGTTTTACATTTATAATAACTTAGTTAAGTAAGGTTAGGTATTTGTACTTACTTGAACACAAGTATAATCCCTATTCTACAGATACTAACTCAACCAATGTAAATGCGTCTCTATTTAAGTACTTCAGAGGTACATAGATACAGGATGTTCTAAAGCGGTTACCACGACAACGGGTGTTCACTCGCTGAATAACACTGAAGATTTGTTTGAAAATGGATTCAGGACTTGGAGATAAATAGACAAAGGCACTGGATTCGACTCGGGAATATAACGTGATAAGAATAACGACATTTTATCCCGAAATAAGGACAAATGAACTGTCAACAGAGGCCGCCGGTGTAAAGTTTTGGGCAAATTGAACTTGATTTAGGTCGGTTTCCTGGAAAAGTTGTGCGTTGAAATATCTCTCGCGTGACCAAAGTTGTTTGGTAACCGATATATTGCAAAAGTATGGGTATTCTTGTTTATTCTTTTTACATATGACATACATTGTTTTAGTTCCGTTTGGTATTGATAGGTAAAGTATTGCTATACAGGTAGCCCTTATACGATATTACTTCACACTAAGGCAACATTTTTTATGGTATAAGCTGGTAAACGACGTATTAGCTGATAGTAAGCGATCGTCGCTGACCATGGACCCTCGAAACACCAGAGGCGTTACAAGTGTAGGAAAGCTTTTTGGGGTTAGAAATTTAAGGGTTGTTAAGGAATCGGGATTGGGAAAATTGAGAAGGGGAGGGGGGTAATTGGGTCGTCAGTAAACTTACTTACACAACGAAAGCGTTGCTTCACGTTGGTTTTCTGTGAGGTCGTGGCCGTCTGTGACTCCAGTTGAGCCAGCTTATTACGTGCCGAAGCATGGCTTTCCCACATTTAAACGCATAATTAATTTATCAATGCACTTGCATTTTCAACAAATACATTGTGCAAATGGACCAGCCTTAAGTCTTTTATCCTGTGACACTAACTTCCCCAAGCTTAGATCTAATTTTCAGCTTGACATAAATCACAAGACCATCAAAAATCCCTTCAAGCCAAAATCGATTTTACGTACACTGATGTTTTGCTATCAGTTCCCGGTATTTAGCGTTTCAGTGCAGCTCTAATCGAAACCGTTAAGCAATTACTGAGACCGCTTTCAGTGACGTCGAGAATATTCTGGAAAATGGCTTAAAACCGACCTTTATGTCAGGCCATGTCATTTATCTTGTTATTTGTGCGTTATGTAGGTGTAATCAATATTGTGATGTGCTGTATTGGTATAATGATCGAGAAAGCTGGATCGAAGCTAAAATGTTACTTTATTTTTCCATATTAAATTTTTCAGTACAAATCAGTGCGGAGTCGGAGTGCGGAGTTTTTTTTTTGATATATTAGCTTCTGTCAGCTGTTTCGCCCGCGTTCCCGTAGGATCAAAATATCATATCACTAAAGTTAGTGCATACCTTGTCTATGTACCATGAAAATCCGTTGATTTTGATGAAATTTGGCATGACACTACTGAACGCAGTAGCGTCAGCGTGATTTACGGCAAAACATCCAAGCAAACAAGGTTTAATATTTATAATATTAGTGTGATTTGTGTCTTTGTATGCTGTAGTCGCATTACTGCCTACTACGAGACTTAAAAATGAGAAATCTTCCAACTATCAGGTCGAACCTTGTTTTTACTGGCATCGTAACTCCTTTCTTCTACATTTTCATTATTTTATATTATTTATCCACTTTCTTATATTCTACTTTTATTATTTCATTACAAACGTGTACCTACAATGTATACACATGTTTTCTTTTAAGTGAACGTAAGGCATCTTTTATAACAATATATTAAAAGAAAAAGCAAACAAAGTGCTTCCGTTGTGTGTCGTGACTTTCCTCTGAAGGTTACATAGAAAGGAATTGGGTTAAGTTCAAAGTTATTGGGTGAAACCTTTAGTGAGTTGTCAATAGTGCTTTGGTAATAACTCGTACTTTGATAAAGGTTCACTTTGCTGATGTAAAGGTTTTGTTACGAAATAGGGGTATATTTACATTATTCTGTATATCTAACTTCTTGTATCAATTGTTGTACAAATACTAAATTAAATCGAGTAATTTCATAGTAACGTTTATGTACGTTTCCGTCATTATTTATTAAAACTGTGTATGATTGCGTGAAGTTGAAAATGTGACTACGAAATAAATGCTCGCCGTAGTCTCGTAGCACTTTTCGTAGCAGCGTAGCAACGTTAAAATCTCGTTAAGGTAAAAATGTACGTTTATGTACACTTTACGGTACATTTTAAAATATTTTTAAATAAGCAATATTTTACCTTTTACTGAAACTACTTTAAAGCACATACGTCCTCTGCTGAAAAAATATTCGAACGTTCGTTTTTTGTGTATTTGCGTTTGATCGATGTATTTTTTCAGTTGAACCTTTTTACAAATTCAGGATGGCACCTGTCCGGAATGAATTATCCGTACTGTGTGCTACCAAAACAGTTTTATTTCACGCTCGTAACAGTGGCAAAGAAAATTAATGTATTCAGATAGAAAATTTGAATTTCAATCGAATGAAATAAATAAGAATAAATTGACAACAGGACTTGGAAGTTGTAACGAGTCTGTCGCGGTGACGGACGAACGTCAAATCAATTAATTTGAATATATTAGTGACATTTTCTCTACAGAATTGGAATATTGATCGTTAGCGTGATTACTGAGTCCGGGTCTGTAATTTGACAGTTCATGAGTTGTATGACAATAAGGTCATTAGTAAATCTTAATGTTGAATTCTCCTTATTTATTCAATACCATTATATAAAAAATACATGTAAGTATACAAAGTATAAACTGAATAAAAACTCACATCAAGTCCTGCAATAAACATAAAAAAGAAAATCTCTTTAATTTAAAACAGGAAAAGTAATTTAATTGTTTAAAAATAAATAGCTTACGAGAGTGTGACGTCGAATTCCGATAACCGACAACCCACACACTATCACTTTCGACATATTAATTTGTATACACGGCTGCACCTAAAGCTATACATAACCAGTTTACCATGGTCTCGCTTTGTATGATTATTCCATACATTCAACAGTCAATTTATACTGGTAGTGCTAACATATGTAGGTATTATATTCCCGGCTCCATGTATCTACAATGTATTCACAATTTGGCTCTCAATAGCCTATTATGTTACATGCAAATTTTCCCCTTATTAGTATTGTGTGCAGTGAAGATAAGGTTTAATATTGTTTGGATAGGATAAGTGGTTGATGCAATTAATGTGGGTTGAAATATGTTAATTGAGTTTTTGTTTGTTATTATGTTTAAGAGGTATATTGAATTTTTGAGGAATGCTAACTCAGAGGAGCATTGAAGTGTACATTTCTGTAGAGGTAATTAGTTTCCATAATTTATTAATGTTATAAAATTTAACGAAATAGTGTTGATTCTATAGCAAACACCAGCCATAATTCTTTTTTAATTGTATAAGCCGGTAAACGGACACACTGATCACCTGACGGAAAACAATCGCAGTCGCCTATTGATACCGGAAACAAAGCATGTTTCTCCCTCACTTAGCATAAACTCCATAAAGGAATATAATATATATTAAAACCATACATAAAACCATACATAAAGAGCAAAACTATTCCTGAAGTGTCACCTTCAAACATATGATTTACACCTGTGGCGACCTGCTCGTGTGACATGAAGGCTTGCCTTGAAGAAAACTCGAAGGTTAGCACTGGTTAGTGGTTGGTATAGAGAGTTTCACATGCAGCTATACAAAACCAGTTTATAATGAACTCGCTTTATAAGACCTTTCCGCATATTCAAAGGTCAATTTATACTGGTGTTGTGTAACTTGATGAGTAGTAGGTACGTATGACCTACTTGTATTATAAATGACCTCTCACGCCCGCTTCACTGTCTTAGGCGAACTTTCTTTAAATTATGTAAGGGTCGGGTTATGCGGGCTGTTTTCGTATAAAGGTTAGGCATTTGGCCTTTTCATTGTGTTTGCAATGGAATTAATTTTATGTTTTATAAGAATGGTTTGTTTTCATGGAAAATTGGTGATGTGAGAGATAGATTAGACAGGTTTTACGTGTCTAGTCTGTTTTCCAAATGTTTTATTCGAAATCTGAAGACAGAATCAGCATCGGAACACATAGGTGAAAATTTCTCTCACTATATTTTTTATGTATTTGATGGGTCAACGTTTGGGCACCATCTCGCCATGTGGTAAGCGATGACACGGTCTACAATGAAGCGCTTATAAGCAACCTATTCACTCGGGACTTGAAAACACTTAGGTTATAACCACCAGGAAACACAGAACAACATAATATTCATTGCAAAATGTGTTTTTGCAATTTGAAACCTTTGCATAAGATTCTGAAACAATTTCATAATTAAAAATTCTTCCTATTTATTTTTATTGTAACAAAAATAACTCAATGAGTAATTTAATCTTCAGTTTGCTTCGCAGATTGAAACCTTTAAATACTGAAGAAACAAACTGAGCCTTCTTTTTAATTAAAAACAAAGGCTACTGATGTTTGCGATATTTTAATGAAATGTGTATTTTTGTGTGTATACAGGGTGTAAAATATGTGATGGTAAAATCCGAATTTATTTCTTTGAGCGTGACTAACTGATTATGGTTGAAAAAAGGTGATGCGTTGAGAAAACTAAGGTGGGAATTTAAGGATTTTGAAAGTTACAGTTAAATAGAAGTTTGACTTTATGTCTATATGTCATGATTAAATATCACAAACTTATCGTAATATTATAAGATTTATCATCAATCAACGAGCATATATGAAAAGACTGATGACTGTTAATAAGTAAAAAAGGGTATGTAAGATTCATAGCGATTGGCGTTTCGTAGTCTCTGTCTACCCCATGGGAGATAGACGTGAGGTTATATATGTACGTATAAATATCATATCAAAATTGCCACTGATTTCAACCACTATTCATCTCTGAAATATAAAATTTGCTTCAAACTGAATGACAAAAAGACGTACAATGAACCGAACATTTGACAAAGACTTTGATACAAACAAAAAGTATTTTGTAAATCTCTGTATTTGTTCGAATCTTAAGGCTCACGCAATTTATACTGAATGTATATTCATACTTTCAGTCTGGTTTTGAGGTTTGCGTGATTGCTGTTCAAAGTGAAATACTTTACACGCGACGGCTAATAAATCGTAAGCCTGCTTTCTTTGTAGTCTTTTCTTGAAATAGAAAACGATATACCATTTATTTTATGCCTTAAAATAAGTGTATAATGTGCGTTATCCTTTGTATTAGACTAAAACACATCTCCCGTCAAACAAGCAAATGGCAGACTGTGAGTAATTTTTAATATTTTATAGAAAGCTTAAAGTAAACTTCATTTAGAAGAAGATAGTACAAGAAAATAAATTTCTATTTAAATAAAACTTATTTCAATCAAACAAAATTAAATTATCGTTAATTTATTCTAAAAGATAAATGAGAGCAATTATTTATTCACTTCACATCCATTAGTTGAACATTTTCGTCTTGAATTTGTGAAAGAAAACTAACGCTTAGACACTTGGCACGGTGTCCCCTACACAGTTGGCGTACAACTTCTCCCCTCTTAAGTACGGACGGGGGGAGAAACGGCGAAAATTTCCAACATTCGAGAAAATATACAGTTTGATCTTCGTTGGTACAAGACTTTAAATTAAGTTAAAAGTTGACACTTTACTGACTAGGCATGTGACGTGGATTTTTCTTTCCTACTTTTTTCCTTTTCGTCTAAATCTTTTATTTGGTACAGTGTAGTGTATTTTCTGACTCTAAATTTTACTTTCGATATTCGAAATCGATATTTTGTTCTAGATAGATATTTATATTTCTTCCAGTAACTTAATACAATAAAATACCGAAACAAATACTTAAGAGGAAAAAAAATCGACTTCATTATTATTCCCAATACTAACAAGGGTGCTCGAAGCAAAATAATTTCTATGAAGTGTTTTATTCGCACGAAGTAACACGAACAACAATTGAAAACACCTTTGATGTTACTATAAGCTGAATTCAGATATTTAAACCAGAGATACTCCAGATCAAATAAATCCGTTGCCACCGGCGACAGGAACTGCCGGCCAAATAATTTAAGGTCCATAAAAAACTTTTGAAGAAACCGGTGAAATATTTTCCCTCAGAAATAGTCCTGAGGGGAGGAAAAAATTTATAGGCAATTTAAGCACCTACCTCTGAGTTAGTCCTTTTATTGTGAGTGGCTATTCTGCGACGTTTTCCGGGCTGTTCTATCGTTTTGTAGCGTTTGTAACCTCCTTGGAAATAATTGCTTTAATGCTGACCTCGTTCTTAGGATTTCCTCAAAAGTGTCTTTTTGTAAAAGCTTTCTACAGACTTTAGCCGATTAAAGAAATGTATTTCTTTGTTATGCCCTCTAATATTTGCCTCATTAAACTCGTGTTGACGCCTTTGTTGTGAAACAGTGAGGCAGTTGAACCGCAACTGCGGTCGTGGAAATGAATTTTTCAACTGGATATCTCTTCATACTTCAACTTACTCTAAATTGCCTAACTCTGACTTATCTTACTATTTTACAATACAAAATCTGTTAAAGAATTTGATCATTATAATTAACTCAGTGTGTTGGACTATTCATCAACAGCCTATTAATGGCCACTGCTGACCAAAGCCTCTTCTCACATGGAAAGGGTTTAAGCATTAATCACCTCGCTTGCTTAATGAGGGTTGGCGATTTCAAACTTATAATCCGAAATTATTATAGTCTAGGTTTCGTCACGATGTTTTCCTTCACCAATGTGATTACTCTGATACTTGCCTTTGGTAGGTTTCGAACCCCCCTCATGCATAAGGAAGTGTCTTAGACCTCCGGATCACCACAACTTGTTGGACTATTGCTGTCTTAATATTACATTACTCTCATTAAATCCAAATTTCAATTTCTATTCAAAATGAAGTTGCGTTAACAATCCCACGAAGGCCACGGTGCGGTTGCGTGTAACCCCATTCAGTTTCCCTCAGCCTCGCTCAACCTCACCGCCGCACCTTTAAAGCCAAACTTGCCTCCAACTAGACATGTTTATTCCAATCTAGTTATTCTATTAATGCTTGAAGAGAACACAAATGAGCTTTTATAGAGTATTCAATTTATGTCGTGTCTCTAGAGTTCCATGTTGTAATTAGATTTCTGCTTAAATCTATACTTAGAAAGGTGAAGAGTTTGTTCGTTTGACCCCGCTAATCTTCGGAACTACTGGTTCGATTTGAATTATTGTTTTTGTGTTGGATAGTGCATTTATTGAGAAAGTTATTGATAAGGCTATATTCATTTATGATAACACTTATTTAGAAGTAATGGTCCACGCGTATAAAGCTTTTCTTTTGAATTTATTCATTACTATATCTCTATAAATATCATTGAAGAGTCAAATTATACATTACGAAAGACTAAAGAAACATCATACAAATAGCCTTTTTACCCTTTTAAAAACCCTGATTTTAAAGGTAAGAATTCTATTCAAACAAAAAACGACATAATAATTACAAAGCGAGCCTTAAGCGTATAAAAACTCCAAAAACTTGGTCATAAACATTTTGTTCAAAGAGTTAGGAAGTTTGTTCCAACTTCATCGGTCAATCTAATTCAAAGGGACCCTTATATTTAGCATCCCTTTCAAAACTCTCTAAATAACGACATTCAAAAAGTTTATTAAATCTCATCTATATTTAGGAGTTACTAATAACTTTGGTCGATGAGTATTGCTGGATGACCTCAAACTGAAGGAACACCCACGTCAGAGTTTGAGGTGAATGGTAGAATGGTAGTGATTGAAGGGTGATCTATTAATAGGATTGTGAGTGGTGACGTCTTGTTAACCTGAATGATTGAAGTAAATAGTAGTTTGTAACGTAGATAAGAATATAAACAATTATCTCTAAAGGTTACGCAGATGTGTGTTTGTAAATGCAGATTATATTTTGGATATATTTACCAATTACTAATTACCAATCCCCATTCCCCAACCACCTTTAAATTTCTAACCTCTAGGCTGGCAACCGAATTGTAATGTTTCTGGTGTTTTGGGTGTGCATGGGCGGCGGCGATTGCTAAGAAGGTGATTTGTCTACTCGTTTAGAGGCTCTCTATACAATCTTCTCCCTAATTGAAGCCGGTAAACGAGCCTACGGTTGCTTACCTGATGGTAAGTAATCGGCGCCGCCCATTGACACTTGAAACACCAAAGTTACAACTGCGTTGCCGGCTTAAAATACATATTTAACTCTGATAAGCCTATATAAAAGAACACCCATTACTCCGCTGACAACCATAAACCTTGAACATTTCATATAGCCACTAAAATAAACCAACCCCACGGGAGAAAGCACAATAAAATGCCAACAAAATATCATAAAACAATAGATTGTGAGAGGAAATTCAATTCGCCGCCTTACAGAGTGGAACACAAGGTTACAAACAAACAAACAAACAAACATAAGTAAAGTTATTTATTCAGTAGATATCGATCGACACAGGCCAGGGGAGACGTGACCTGTGTGAACAACCCAACTTTCCCCCTAAATGGGGCTCGTTTATAACGGCTATGCTGCTAATAAGTCGCTTCCACCCACGAATATTTATCTTTGAGGAGATCGAGGCAAAGTGACCCTGGTACCTCACCCTTTATTATTATAGAAAGGAGTTTTCCATCGTTCGCAGAAAGTTTTTAAACTATTTGAGTGATGGTGGAAAAGTTTACGTTTTAATATTCGGTTTTTGAAATCACAAACAAAAGAAAGTTCAACAATTTAATCTGTACTCTTGAAAGAAAATGCGGAAATTCTGGATATAATGACGTCGTTGTTTTATGGTTTAAAATGCAACTGAAGTTTACAAAGGTTGTTTGAAGGTTGTATAAATACAAAAGATTTATAAATGTCCGTTAGTTTAATGACACATCTACTAATTATACGCTTAAAAAATGAATTATTTCTATCTGTTTGTCATCGCTATCACACGCAAAGGTCGGTTTGATATCTTAGGTCATATTTTATTCCGTTATATCAGTAGCGAGGGATATGTAAATTTTTTACGTACGGTAACATCGTCATCGTTATTTTATCATGGCGGCGTGTCCGGAACACATGCCTACGTATTCTCCCACATCTATCGAAACTCCCCACATTTCTTTCCTAACCAGATTTATTTGCGTTCGTCGTATTTTTATTCACTTTGTTTTATCCTGTATAAAATATTTTTTACACACTGTACTTACATATGTCTCGATACGCTTTTGTTTTTTTTTATGATAAGTAAGATGCTCTTTTTTACGACGATGAGAGTCTACGAATGGGATTTGTTATTTAATGTTAAAAATAATAAATTCAAGGATAATTACCATAAAAAAGAATTACATACTGTTACTTCACTCGTTACTTGAGTGGTCTATTATAATGGGAATTATAGCTTAATCAGCAGATTACTATTACCGTAACAGTCTGTGCTCACCTTACATAGAAATACAGACATAGCACTCGTACAAAGCTTGTTAAGGTCCCTAAACGTACCCATACTTGCATCAACAAAGATGATGGTAGGTGGTATAAATATATATACAAATAACATAGTTTACGAAAAGCAAGCACATAATTTAATATATCTATCCAAACCTACTTCAAAGATTGACAACCGTAACATAACACAGTAATACTACGCTAAATTATACAAACTCCAATCTGGTAGTACCTCTAAAACCTTGATGAATGCGAGGCACTCACTGCGCGACCATAATTCCGTCATTAAAGCCGAATTCTCCCCCAATCCGTACATACTTGAGCTTAACTATCGCATTCAACGTGTGAGGTGCTTAAGTACTGGGATACACGAGATATTAGTGCTTTCAATGAAGCCTGAGAGGGCAATCTGAATGTTTCAGTGCTGCTGTCGTGAAATGTAGTATGTGTGTGGGTAATTGAAAACTGGCTCTAAATTTATCAGAGATAAAAAAGTGCCGAGAAATAAAACTGTCTCGCTGGTCGAGTGGTCGCAAGTGTGACTGCCGGGTAAGGGTCTCCGGTTCGATTCCCGGGGCGGACAACGCATTGCTGGGCTTTTTTAGGTTTATCGATAAAATTTCTCAATAGAAGCACGGAGTTTGGAATTGATCTCAGTATATGGTAATAGGCTCACCCCCTATTACATGGGACGTATAACTTAAATGGTGAAAAGTGGGTGTACATTTTACAGTGATAAAAGGGGTGACGATACGACGAAATAGAACTCGAAAGATATTTTAGAACAATGAAGAATACTTCACCAATATAATAGGATGCTTAGACATAATATTTACACAATATTGGCACTCAAATGTTTTAACAAGGCAAGTTTACGTCTATTTGATTAAGGATTCGTAAAATGGAAAAATCATCCCTTTTTACCACTTCAGAAGTAAAACAAGTTCCAACTAATAATAACCAATTTCGCAGACATCTTTCAACAAATGAGACACAATTTGTTCAAATCACAGCTCCTAACTAACTTAAAAGCTCATTTCCGAAGATAGACGACTAATTACGATCTTGTCCGAAGTTATTCATGAAGTCTACAAGGCGTCTGAGTTATAAATTACAGTACCTCTACTATGAGTTTACACTTTAAAAGCAATTGTATTTGTCGGTACCCGATAGCGTCGAGTCGACGGAATTTGACGGAATTGTTTGTATACCAAATTTTAGTTGTGACGATGTAATACTTGGCATACAAAGTCAAAGTCAAACAATTTATTTTAATTAATCCTTAATTAGGCACTTTTTAAACGTCAAATTGAATTGTCCGTCTATCTGCCATTAAAGCTAGGTGCTCGTCCCAAAATGCAGCTTCGAATGGAAAAGAACGAGCAAGAAACTCCATAGTTAAAAAAAAAATCATCAACGCTTTTGAGTATTGAGTAATATTAATGCTTTAAACTCACAATAGAGGCACAACACGAACGTTAAATACTAATGAGAAGCCAAGGTCAAGTCTGATGGATGGGCTGAACTTCGCCCTTGACCCAGGTAAGCGGAGCACTGAGTAGCGGAGAGCAATGTAAATCGAGATGACACTGAAGACTATTTATTATGTACCTTCTTGTTGAGAAGACTGTCTTGATATATGGGTTTTGGTTTTATTAAGAATAAGAGAAGTGTACCAATGGGCACTCTCAGGGTGCTTTTCCACCAGAAATGTGTTATATGGCTATGCTGTGAAGATGCAATACCTAAGCTAAGTGAAACTATGTGACCGGTTCTACCGATACTAAGCTATGTAGCGAAACAATTAAGATTTGCCGCCGCCAAGTAGTTGCACGAGGTAGATGCGTAGCTCGAGTATGCGATGTATATCATAGTACGCATCTTTCTTCACTTACCATCACTTAATGTGAATGCTCGTTAGCCTCTGATGACATAAAAAGTATTTAATTACCTACGGACATACAGGGTGTCCCTGAAATCGACGTCCAACAGGCACCAGATGATCGGCAAGGTTCCAACTGTTATCAGAAAAATATAAAAAAAATTCGAAGTCCTACAGTTTTTAAATTACAGTGACTTATGTGTTATCCACGAAAAAGTACACCCTGTGCCAGTCTTTTGACTCTTGTTGCTACAAATCTTTATTTTTTCGTCTGCAGTCTTCCTTACATTATCCTGAATAGTGCTCCAGTAATATGGAATCATAAATTCATAGCCAACTGCTTTAGATTGGAAAACATTGTTAGTTTTAGAGGAACCAAATACTCTGAATAAAATTTTCACCTTACTTTAAGTGACTGTACTGAATAAATTATGTATGGCGCTAGTAGTGGCAAATTTCACCAAAGTTGGCGCATTTAATAAGGATTATAAAATGGTATAGCACTTTGCACATTATTTGTTAAATTCGACACAAAAAAAGATTTTCCAACGAAACTCCGTTTCGATGAATTTATTTGAACTTACTAAAATTTCTTCTAGTGTACTCCAATCATACGTTACAACCTCGTATGTACTAGACAACACTTTGCACGCGATTTGTTATCATCATGTTGAAAATCAGCGAGGATCTCTTGTGATCTTGTCAAACAACATTGTCTGTCTACTCATGATTTCGCTTGCAGCATTCGTCGGCAATATTATCGCTAGAGGAACTGGTGTTGTGCATTTCGAGCTATCGTACTAGGGCTACGGGATTTTAGCTGAGCACTGGCTTTTTTGCACCGTGTTGATTATTTAATTTTAAAATTATTTTTAACTTTACCTGCAATTTCTTGTAACGGTGCAAGGCTAAGAATTTATGATTCCATATTACTGGAGCACTATTCAGGATAATGTAAGGAAGACTGCAGACGAAAAAATTAAGATTTGTAGCAACAAGAGTCAAAAGACTGGCACAGGGTGTACTTTTTCGTGGATAACACATAAGTCACTGTAATTTTAAAACTGTAGGACTTAGAATTTTTTTTATATTTTTCTGATAACATTTGGAACCTTGCCGATCACCTGGTGCCCGTTGGACGTCGACTTCAGGGACACCCTGTATAGTCACCTTATTCCTGTTAGTACTTTAGTAAAGGCACTCAGTTATCTTTTAAATAAACAGAAAACACTTTGCGAATTACAGAAAAGATTACTTAATAACAGAAAAAATAAAAGAAATGTAACCTGACAGCGAGTTTGCGAGATTCAAAGGCTCAAAGAGAAATTAAAATTGTTTAGTTTTATGATTTTTCACAAAGCTTTTATTTCAAAAAGGAAACTGACTTTGTGACTTTATCCTTTTATATAAAAAAACAGTACGCTTTCCACAGTAACGTGATTCTTTGATATTCAGAGATAAGTTTCATGCCTTACAAAATAAATACTCATTAGTTTACAAACTTATTCCTAACTCCTTGCATAAGTTACCTTCTTATAAGTTTGTCGTATGTTACCTCTCTAGAGAGCGTAGAGAGAAAACTTCATGAAGTTCCTATACAAACAGTACAATAATAAGTTAGTAAAGTTTTATATACTTCATTAGTTTTGTTTAACTTTTGATAAAACTCCTTTGTATCTTCTAATAAAATTCCTACTTAAGTTACGCGTCCACAGTCCCGAATCGTACGCACCGGATTTTAGTTTGTCTTTATAGAAACTTATACAACTGCGTCCACTGATCCACATCGTACGCACCGTATTATCAGCAATGCCTACATGCGATGCGTGCTGATGACGTCATACGGAACGCGTACCATGCGTGCGATGCGTACGATGCGGGCCTGTCGACTATTCGTTTTATTCTTGGTTTAAAATAATCTACTGCCAATTTAACATAGCAAAGTTGATAATTTGGGAACTAGTACTTTCATAATACACTTGTAACAAAATATTTTAACGAAATTCCCATTTATTATTCTAGGAAACAAGTTATTATGAACTTTTTATTAAAACAACAGTTCGCTCTGGTGCTGGTGCCTATAATAACAAAAAACCAACAGTATAAATATTTAAACCGCCAATTTCAACTTGTTCCATTACTGTTTCCAGTTGAAATTTACTCCGTACTCTAGGGGTTGGAACTAACTTTATTACACGGGGCGCATATTGATAAACATAGCGCTGGTTTCACACGTTCTCGTCCAAAGTTTGACGCCAACGACATACGTCCAATATTGCAATGTATTTGGAACATTAAAAGCTTTACTTTGATACTACATTACTTGTATGCGTAGTTTAATACCATGGTGTGGATAAAGCGACCTAATTTTATCTACGGTTTTTGATCTCTTCCTCCGTTGTCTATTGTTTTAATGGAAGCTACGCATTTTTGTTAAATACTTTCTTATTACAATATAATTTAAGTAAAATCTATCTTAAGACTTTTATTTTCCTAGAGCTGCGGACTGCCTAGCGGGTTACCGGGTCTCTGGCTCAAAAATTATGAGTAGGAACAGGGTGGTTTTTATCCAGTAAGAGTCTGACATTCCCTCTCGCCTCGCCCAAGGCGGCAGAAGTCATTTGATGATTTTCCCCCCTCAAAACAAAACTTTTATTTGAACAGCGCCAATACTGTTTCTAGCTACACACATTGGACAAGTAGCATTGGCCAACATTTGGGCCAACATGCGGAGCCGCTTTAACACAGTGCCACAGTACACAAACGCGGCTAATTTACCAGCATCCTGAGACATTGTTCCTTCAATGAGACTTTGTTAGTGCGCTTAAATTATGTACAACTGGTACTGTGAACCAGTTGATGTTAGACTGCTTCATTAGCTCCTGAGATCTGTATGACTTAGTATTATCGGTTCTGATCCCTTGTATACTCAGTTTTCGTATGACAGTCTAATCTAAGATAATTGTATGTCTAAGATTGCTTAAGTTAGGGATGAAATGATTCACGCAGTTCTGTAGGCAATTGTTAATATACTGAAATTTACATATGTGTGAGTACTATGATTATACGAAAGATTTTAGGGTGCTTTTCCAGTAGAGATTTGCTATGCTACGTTGCTGTGGATGCGTTTGACTCAGCTAAGCTATATTTTTTATATGGTAAGATACGTTTTATGTGTGGCTTTCTATATTGATACATATGTACTCGAGCTGCACATCTTCCTCGCACAGCTACATAGCTTAGAATCAGTAGAAATGGTCACATAGTTTCACAGCTTAGCTATTACATCTTCATAACATAGCTACATAGCAGCACATTTCTGGTGGAAAAGCACCCTAATACAGCCATATCATAAAATGGCAAACCCATTGCTATTATTACCTAAGCAGCACATTCTATGCTTGCAAAACAAAAACTTATTAAGTTTTCCTACAAATATAATTGCACAAAAACAATCGATATTTATATACGCGCCAAAGCAATATATCCCTTATTGATAAGCGGACAGAATACAAATTTCATATCCACGTACAGGAGATGAGGTACCGACTTTGTTCCATCAAGATATGGCTTTATTTGTAATACAGCTTTCGTGTGACTTGAATATGTAAAGGTCGATCACTTGTTTCGTATTTAGACAAAGTATTTTAGCCCGGGGAAAAGAATTTTGAGAGATATTGAGTATCGATGACAATGTAGATGTAGGTAACTAGATACTAAAGCACCTTGAAATCTTTTAATTTATTAGATTTTTTATGTATGAGAGAACTATGCTTTGGCACGATTGGGCCGGCTCGACGAAACGAGTCGTTTGCGTTGCATCGTTTGCATTGTGTGAGCGAGGTTACGGAGGCCCAATTACCCCCTTTCCCAATCTTTCCAATTACCGTTTCCCCATAAACCTAACCCTCAAAAGGCCAACAACGCATTTGTAACGCCTCTGGTGTATTGGGTGGCCATGGGCGGCGGCGAAGCTCGTTTACCGGCTTGTAAGATAAAATAAATGATAATATGAAAAACCAGTCAGAAAAGTAGGTTTGTTGTTCATTAATACTCACTTATTGCATTGAATTAATATCATACCTACTACAAAATTGTGTATTAATAGCGTCTCTTCCAAAAAGCCTTGAAATATTGTGGACAGTAGACCCCTGATAGACATAAATGTTCCAAAAATAAAATCTAGAATGTAATAATTCTGTGATTTAACCAATCTAATAATTTTGTGTACGAAAAATCTCAGAAGATATAGGTATTGAGAAAAGGTTGAATGAAAGCCTGAGACGGCCATTAATAAAAGCTAGACTAATAATTTCGTGGTAGACATATTGAATTACATTTTCTTACTTATTTGGGCTTTTTGGTACCTGGAAAACTAATCTCAGGCCGGCCGACGGGTTGGCAAGATCTATAGTTGGCGAAACAAGTAAATAAAAAATGATGATAGCCTTGGTATCTAAAGTAATCAGCGGTGATTTTATAGTGGTATATAATATGTAGTCTGCTGTGTTTCGAGTAGGAAGAAAAAAGAACATTTATTGTACACCTCGCGTGAGACAGGGAGACGTTATATCTCCGAAACTGTTCACGAACGCACTGGAGGACGTTTTTAAGCTCTTGGACTGGAGCGGACGCGGCATCAACATTAATGGCGAATACATCACTCATCTCCGTTTCGCCGATGACATAGTCGTAATGGCAGAGTCGCTGGAAGAGCTGAACACCATGCTCAGCGACCTCAATACCGTTTCCCAACAGGTGGGCCTTAAAATGAACATGGACAAGACGAAAATCATGTCAAATGTCCATGTTGCACCTATACCGGTTGTCGTTGGGAACGATATACTCGAAGTTGTAGACCACTACACATACCTGGGTCAGATCATCCAGCTAGGTAGGTCCAACTTCGAGAAAGAGGTCGCTCGAAGAATCCAACTCGGATGGGCAGCATTTGGGAAGTTGCATGAAGTCTTCTCGTCAAAAATCCCGCAGTGTCTGAAGACCAGGATGTACAACCAGTGTGTGTTGCCAGTGATGACGTACGGTACCGAGACATGGTCCCTAACTGCTGGCCTTTTAGAAAGGCTCAGAGTCGCCCAGCGCGCGATGGAGAGAGCTATGCTTGGAGTATCTTTGCGCGACAAAATCCGAAATATGGAAATTCGCCAAAGAACAAGAGTTACAGACATAGCTCTCAAAATATGCAGGCTGAAGTGGCAATGGGCAGGCCACGTCGCTCGGAGGACTGATGGCCGCTGGGCCAGGAAGGTGACTGAGTGGCGACCGCGGACCGGAAGACGCAGCGTGGGCAGACCTCCCACTAGGTGGACCGACGACATCGTCAGAGTGGCGGGGAGCCAGTGGATGCAGGTGGCGGCTTGTCGTTCTACGTGGAGGACCAAGGGGGAGGCCTTTGTTCAGCAGTGGACGTCTCTCGGCTGATGATGATGATGATGATGATTGTACACCTAGTTTTATATTAAAGTATTTTTCACTATCACTTCAAACATAATACATTTATATATACATACCTTCTATGTTTGAAGTGATCAATATATATTTGTGTTGTCTGTATTATTTGAACACGTATGTATTGTGTTTGAAGTGAAAATATGTTCATATTGTCTGCAATATTTGAAATTAATTTGATAAAATAATAACTGTTTGGTGCAATACAATTCCGTTATTCCATTCTGATCAAAATGGAATTGTAATTGATTTTCATTGTTTAGCTAAATAATATTTACCTCAACTAGTGTCTGTTCGTGTCATAGTATTTAAAAAACGGACTTTACAGTTTAATTGTAATACAGTGTTGTAGCAAAAGTAAATGAACGCCGCTGTGGCAATAGTAGAAATCTTTGAGAATTTAAATCATCATCAGCCGAGTGACGTCCACTGCTGCATGCTGGATGCAAATGGCAGCTTGTCGTTCCACGTCGAGGACTAAGGGAGGCCTTTGTTCAGCAGAGAATTTAAATAACTCAGAAGAAATAAGTGACTTTTCTACATACTCGTAAATGTCACACGTGCGTAAAATATAGCTACTTCTAATATCTAAATTACTTTTGCTTCTAACATATAAAGAACTCAAATCGAATCGTTATAATTTCTTGGAACTCAACGCCGATGTTGCCATCACCTTTCCAATATAACTACCTATATTTTTACAAAAAATCATAAATTCGTTTTAGTGTAATCACTTCAGATATTGATATTAGATTCTATTGGCGCGTGTTTTTTACTGTCTGGCTTATGACTGTATCGAGAATAATAAGACTCGTATGCTAAGGGTTCTGTACGTACTGTTTCGTCCAAAAACACCCAGAATTAGTAATGTTCCTTCTTGTGGAAGAGTCGTGTTTATGAATTGTATGTAAGTTGCTTTAATTGGTTGTCTACCATTGTAACTATTGAATTAAATAAATAAATGTTTCAAATAGAATGGGCATTTTAAGAAGCCGGCAACGCACCTATGACCGGATTGGTACCACGGCCTCTCAGAAAGCCGTAAAACTTTGGTTGCTTGTTGGTTCGCCTATTAAGAAAGTTGTTATTATAAAGGTATTATCGTAAGATCCCAGTGGTTGACAACACACTTATAGCTCTTCTTACGTTACAGATGTCCGTTTACCCAGTATCTCTAAACAAATAATAATATTTAATCTTCATCGTACATAACCCTAAAATTATACGAAATGAAAGTATGTTTTAAGTACATGTGCTTAATATTTTATTTATAAAAATACTGGCTCGGAATATTAAGAGGTACTTCATTGAGTGTCAGACATCACGTACTTACTTATTTATTTATTTTATGTAAAAAGTCAATATTTTCCTTTATAACCGTCACGTTTGTAATATATTTGTGGAGGGAGAAATATGAGGCACCGTGTATTTGCTTACTCTTTGTTATTGATGAAATTTATTTCTAAGTGGTGTTTTGCACTTTATTCAAATGTGATTTATTGAGTTCTAGTGTTTTACTAAGTTATTAAATCCGATGAGTTTAATCGGAAAACACAGATAATATGTTTAGTTTGCGATGTTTTTAAAAATATCAGAGCTTATTGGAGTTACTTTATTTATTTACTTGAATAGAACGGTACAAAAAACAATTACTGTGATAAACTAATTTTGAAAATAACAAATTATACATTTCTAACCGGCACTTACTATACATATAACTACGGTTACAGCATGATATTGTATTGTAAGTCCTATGTAAAAGGGTAAAAGTCTATTGCTCCACGCAGCGTACACCAGACATCTTTGAGACCCATTATACAGCAGTCACAATTACAACCAATTGAAGTTAAGACAATCAAATAAAATTACCAAAGTACTTACTAAATGAAGGAGCAGATAACTTAATAGAAGTTCAATTATAAAGTATATAACAAGTTAGAACTAGTTGAATGGACAAAGGGAGACGTTTAAGATAAATTTATCGAACAGGCCACCGTCTGCTTAGCTTAATAGTTGCTAACGATCGCTGTTGATTACTCGACTTGGTTAATTACTTGGAAATTGTAGAAGAATTGGGATGGCAAAGAGAGATTTGTTGATTATAGGTATACTCAATAAATGTAAATGAAAACATGCGATAAGTTGAATGCGGAGTAGCACACTGAGTGCTATAATTGATATTTACACCTATATACCTGTTTATATTTGGCTTATTGTGCTAGGTAATATATATCTACAAACTGCAGACTGAGGTGTTGCCTGTGCCGTCAAGAAAAGAGCGTACGCTCTTTTAAAAGGTCGGGAACTCATTGATAATCCGTCTCTTCATTTGCTCCCGATATCATTGAAAAGCTACACTTACTAAAATAATAAATTAAATAATTAATTCTTAATTTAATCAATTTACCAATTTTTCACGTGGCAACAAAAACGAACCGGAGATGGTTTAATTATTATTTGATCAAGGTGAATTTGTTTTAAGGCTGTTAAATAAAGTTTGCTTAAGATAAACCCACATGGTATACAGGTACTTATGTCTAACGATCAAAGTTACTGCATGCTCATGTTTCATCCATCGTCGACTTCCTCATGGGAAATTTGGCATCCCACGAGAATATTGGAAGGTTATTGAGTTTCTTTTTTGTTATTAGTTGGTATGTTTGTATGTTTAGTTGTAAAAACAAACAATGCGTTGTTACTGATGATTTTGTTAGCAAAAACCTCTATAATACTTTGGCACCACTGCAAAGGCATATTACTTCGTACTCCTTTATGCTTACAACCTCTAGATTAACAAGTTGAACACTTTAAAAATGACAAATTTATACATATATTTAATCTACTAATAATACTCCGGTAACTTCTTCCGCCTTAGGTGAAGTGAGAAGGAGCGTCAGACTCTTTACTGACTAAAAATCACTCTGTTTAATCCGCTAGGCAGTTCGCAGCTCTGGGTCGGCATCAGCCCTATTTCTAGCCATACTTACCTTTGTTTTATGTCAAATTACTTATTTAAAGACATAATAAAATAGTCAAATCTTAAAAAAAAATATTTTAGTCTCAAATAAACTAAATACTTAATCATTTTGACGTTATTTCTATATCAGATAAAGAAGCAAATTATCTCTAAACAGCCTTAAAAGTCTTTTAATAAGTCAGCCATATTTCTTTGCAAATTATTATAAGTAAGTTATAAGTAAATTATAAAAACAGATGTCTAAGACGGACAGCTAATTAAAGTTAGGACCGCGTATCGCCAGTCTCACGGAGATTGCTCGATAATCTGCCGACCGTCTGGACTCGCAAACTTTTCCTCAACGACCGTGATCGCGTTAAGTAAAATTAATATCCTTAATGATTTCATGTACTCTCTATATTAGCAATTAAGGGTCACTTAAAAATACTAGAGATCGTTGCAATTTAATTATGTCGTTAACGTTTTTCCTAAATTGTGCCATCTTTTTCCAAAAATGGCAACTGTTACTTATTTTATAAGTAACTGGCGCTCTGCTTACGACATGCCCTTTCTTCTTGCTATATGATAGCTTAGCAAGCTATAGACTTAATCCGATGTAAAAAGGACATCAAAATGTAGTCTTTTACAAGACATTCAACGTCTGACATTCAATTAATGTTATAATGTAACGTTACATTAAATATAATCTGTTATTTAATAATTTAAGACAAGTTTTTGTTACTATTGTGTTATTACTGTGGTCTTGTAGATTTGCACCTAAAACAAATACATATCATAACAATTGGTAAACATTTGGAACAACATTATAAATCACATCACATAATGTATACCATTTATCTGCTTCACACAGAATAAATAATGTACACAGTCGCATATAATTATCGAAAATGGTTTTTAATAACTATAAAATCTCCAGAGAATTAAATAAGTTAATTGGCGTAATTACCAATAGCGCGCGCCAATCGCCGGGAGCAAATTGCCAACGTTAAAATCATATTTATTTTGAATCAGAGGTCGATGTTCATCGCACGAGTGAAATACTCGATGGATTTCATTCATTCCGCTCGGGTTGTTTCAGTGGCCAATGTGTATGTTGTAAATATTTCTGTTTATATGACTTTTTATTATTAATTACTTATCTATGTATCTTACATCTTTATCTGATAATAACAATTGTTTTTATCAAGAATGAGAGATTACTAACTCACACAAAGAAAAATGCAGACAGAATCTTACAATACAAAACAACTTTCTTGATCGGTACTAATCATGATAGTTGTCAATTAAACTGTAGAACTTCCACATATTCACGTCAGATATTATTAATGATAAATGATGTTAATTTTTACAAACAGGTTACTAATACATAATTCTCTAAAATAATAAAGCCGCATTATAATCAATATTCGTATTTCGCACGCCCAACTATACATATATGCAATATAAGTATTTCATTTTCCCAAACGGTCCATGTTCCGTTGGAACGGTCAAAGCATAGTTCGTCAAAGAACTCAGACTTCACGCTCCCATGAATATTCCTTTACATTCTCGATACCCTTTTCAACATTAATTCATATAAACGTGTTTCCCTCCAAGCGTGTCCAGTAAACACGCTCGCTAGATGGCGTGTAATGCAATTACGTGACAAGTTTGAGCTCGTGGCGAGTGCCGCGTTCATTAAGGGTTCTTGAATGTTCCAACTATGTATAATGGGCGGGTAGATTAGTGAATTAAATTAGCATGATGCGACCATTTACGAGAACTGCTAGTCACAATTCTTGGTTGCGAAAATTAATTTTTAATTTTGTTGTTCTGTTTTCGAAATAAGGTTTGGAATGAAATTTATTTTTTATTTATTTATTTATACTTCATCACAAAAAAAACAGTGAATGGCGGACTTAATGCCTTAAGGCATTCTCTAACAGTCAACCATAGGGTAGTGCAGAGAAATGAAGCGGATTGAAACGAAGCCAAAACACAGGTACAAGAGAACAAATATAAGAATACAATATACAATATATACAATACATATACATATATAATACATATAATACATATTATATACATAGGTATACATACACATAATACAATATATATCTACTGCTAAACAACTACATATACTGCATAAATAATAAAATACACATAATGAAGAAATAAGTTTCCTCAATTGTTTTGCGACTGCCAATCCTTAAATATATGCTCGCAGACTTTAAATTTAAAGGAACTGCAAGAACAGCTTGAATGAAAAAAGAAGAGTGAAGGAAGTCAGTGCGATGAGAGACACACTGGAGGTGTCGATTTTGAGACGAACGAAGAAATTTAGTGTGGTTGGCGCAAGAATATTGGAAATAAGAAGCAAGGTAATTAGGCGAAGAAGGAGAGTTAAAGTAAGAGAATAAAGTGGTTAATGCCCTCTGCTGCCTGCGCAAGCGTATGGGCAGCCACTTTAGTTGCAGTCTATGTGCAGAAACATGATCATATTTACGTTTATGATATATGATCATATTTAAATTTAGGAGTACGGTATTTTAGAAATTAGATTTAGAATGGGACTTTATATTTTTCTCTTTAGAAATAATATTGTTCTAAATATACTACAGTGTTCATTGGTTTTAAAGGAAAGAAAATCTATTTTGTCCGGTAAATGATTACCTTTTTAATCTTAAATATTGCAAAGAAAATTGTGAACAAAATTCTTATAAGAATCAACCAATAAATGTGAACTGATCTAGATTTCACTCTTAGCTTTTTATATTTACATCAATATAGTTTGATAATTATGTTCTAAACAGGCGGTGCCCACAAAATATTTTACCAAGTCAATCTAATAAAATGATTGCCTGAAAATCGCTTCAAAGAGCGAATATCGTGACACTAATTAGGGATTGAAATTAATTAGTGAAATATGATAATTTTGGTAAGCCGACTGGCGTCATAAGCTAGGCATAATTAAATTTAATTTTCATAGAAAATCAGGATTAACCTATAGCACGTTCTATTGAACTAACACGTATTGTATTTTCAGCGTATTTAAGGTTGATTTTGGCGTAATATTTAATGATAAAACTATGGTATTAGTACTTACATTACTTTTATATATTAAAAAGATTTTATTTTTATCGATTTTTTTATACTATAACGAGCTGAAAAGTAAAAAGACACTAAAAAGTCAGGTCTGGAAGTTTGGACAGGGATCAGATTATTTTATTGTTGTTAATTTTAGGACGATATCATCACCAAATTGCTAAGCATATTTGAAAAATCTGCTTAACCTAATTAACTTTATCTACTTATTCTTCTCTCAAAATAAAAGCAAACTAAAATACCTCGTTTACCTCTTTTAAACAAATATGCATAATGAATCATCCCATTTCCGACTAACAAAACATCGGAGGCTTTGTCTGATAACTTCGGACCGGTAATGACGAGCCCAAATAGAACAAAACGCCATTAAATCTACTTTCATTTTCTCAAGCCTTAACTTGTGTTTAGACTAATCGCTTGTTCAAGCTGTTTGTTTTACAAACTTTCTTTGAATTTGTTTTTGAATTAAATTGAATTGTTTAAGATATTGACTTCAAAATATACGAGACACCCTAAAACAAATTGAAAACGTACGGTACAAATTACATTATTACACTCAATCTTCCGTCTCCACGTACCAATGTTTCTACCAATTTACGGAAATAAACTATTCATCAATTTCCAAAACTGTCTATTATTCAGCCTTCATAGGTAGCAATAACAATCAGTCTTCGATGATATTGCTGTTATCATTTGGGGAATTGGATTTCATGATAGTTATAAGATTTTATCACTACTCAGGTAGATGGTTCTGCCTACCCCATTGTAATAAATCCCCGTTATCTCTGACTGAATGTTGTACTATCAACGGTAATGGCATCTTTAACGTTCTTTGGTATTTTTGGTGATCTCGGCGTGTTTTGATAGTGTTGGAGAAATGGGGGATTATAGTGGAGTGATGTTTTAGTTAGTTTTGTTTTTAGTTTAGTTTGGTTGTACACGAGTTGGACAAATTATTATTTACTTAATCCTTATTCTACAAAATATAATTAAATAGTGCTATGTAAAGCGAACTTATTGCCATAATAATATGGCATTCTCTACCAGACAACATTAGGGTTCAAATATACATTATTATTGAGTGCACTGTGGACAGATAGGTAAGTACTTTGTAAAAAAGGCGATAAAAAGATTAGTGCTCCTTCGTATTAAATAGAGAACTTAATAATATCAGCACCCACTCTTCTAGGATACGATTAAGTACTTAAAACAGTTTCTCAATTGCCTCACATAACTGGCCAAATAAAACAAAAATAAAATCCCAATGACATAAAATCTCACTCATCATCAAAAAAAAAAAAAAGACAAAATCACAAAACTTCGTTCCAGTTTTAAATTTCCTTCATTACCGGCAGTAATTAAAGAGACTTATTTTGTCCATTGTGGAAATAATTAACGCCTTCCCAGTTTAGTCTTGAAGACAATGGACAACACCAACCCACTCCCTAATTAAATATGAATACGCTTTGGATACTTTTAAAAGCATCGTTTTTATTTTACAAAATTGCCTGGTTTGTTTTCATTTTTAATTATTGATTATCATTTTAATTCATGGCTAACTTATTAACTTAAATGCTAATGCTATTGCTATATTTTATTGGTATGTGGTTATGTACTTGAAATAGATATTTGGCTAAAAACATAATTGGCGTAATATAGGTGTACTCTTACTCCCGTACTTAGGGACATTTAATGATTACGTAAATTATTCCTTAGTAACGATTTTGTATCAAAAACAATTGCTAAGGACTGGGTTAAGTAACCATTAAATAATTCAGAGTACTGCAGTAACTATACTTTTGTCTAACATTTAAAGCAAAAAGCCATATTTTCTTACACTTTAGTTCCGCAAAACTTTAACAAAATTCACAAAAGCTAGGTGGAGGAAGATGTTAAAGTTTACTAAACTGTCGTTAAAGTTATTTCCCTCAGGAGTTAAAATGCACTTACGTGAGATGTAAGCACGTAACATGAAGGTAGCTTAAAGTAAGTGAGTAACATGGTAAGCAAGCACACCAATATCGCTAATGGATGGGTTTGGCGCTATCATTTATAAATGTCATGGTCGTATACTGGTTATTAGGTTAAACAAGACTCGTAATCAGGCCACGATTGTTTATGTTTACATGTAAATGTAATTAGTTATGTTCTGTTTAAAAAGAAAGTGTTTATAAATAGCCTTTGGTCTTTTGCATATTTATAATGTGCAGTTTTAATTGTGTTTGCTTTTACGCTTGAGTCATGTCTGATTTATTTATATTACAGAATTTATTTTGTTACAATGTAATTATGTCTTTGTTTTATTACTCCTTTTGTGTATATTAATTAAATACTATTGAAGGACTTATAAATAAATAATGGGCATTCGTGAAAATGTTATTACTAAATGTGGCATATAGAAAAGTAGAGTTTTTGCAAATCTTGGGCGATTGTAATGTTTGCCATCATCTCGTGAACCCAAAATTCAAGTACTGTTGAGTACAGTTTTATCTGAGAATGCTGCTACCCCAGTCCTCACCAAATGACTCAGTCCCTTATTTGGCTCTTTAGATACCCACCCGCAAGAAAATATAACTCAAATGTATTTTACTCTTCTATTATCATACGGTTAACCAGTCATCAACCGCCTATAAATGGCCACCAAAGTTCTCTTCTCGCACGGAGAAGATTTGAGTATTAATCACCACGCTTGCTAAGCCCAGATTTCCTCATGAAGTTTTCCTTTCCTGTTTAGAACTCACACCCATCTGCATGAGAAAAAGATTTAAGACACCCGTCTTAACCTTCGGGCCGTAGATACAATAATTATGGATTATGGATATGGGCCCTACTAGCCTGCGATGGTCTTGTTCCGACGTAAATAGATTACGTAGCACTTTGATCAAAGCTTTGTTAATTACGTTCAGGGTATAATAAACGTCTTAGTCTGCCAACAACCAGAGTCAATTAATATTTGGAAATTAATTTATTATAGGACTAATTAAGTGAAGGAACCAACAACGCCGTATGTGGTACGAGACAAGTCTATATATAAGTTTATTTATGACGTTATCTATAGAATAATTTGGTGGAAAATAATAATTGCAAAAATGTGTATTTTATTCTTCCATTACAGAAAAACAGAAATGTCATCATTTCGTCAAACTCAAAGCAAACTGAAACGTCAAATTAAATTGTCTGTCAGTAGAATTAGGTGCTCGTTCCAAAGTGTAGCTTCAAATGGAGAAGAACGAGCAAGATACTCCGTCGTTACTCTTTTAGAAAAATATTTCTTCTCACAATCTCTCTGATACATTAGTTTGTTTATAAATTACGTCTATTTATAAACCAGTTAAATACACATACTTACGTATAAATAAACCCTAAATATTTAAGAAAAAAAGCACTCTCCACACAATATTATAAAAGGATTTACTCAAGAAAACACTCCAACAATATCTGACCGAGAACACCCTTTTTACTTTAGGGTACACTACACCCTGTTTATCTGTAGGGTAAGGGTTTATGTTTGTACTCAAGTTTACCCTTACCTACGTACTTACCCTTACCTTCGTACACACGTTTTAGGGTCATTCTTCGTAACTCCTGTAAGAGGTGGCGCATAAAGTTATCGATGTAGATGACCGCACGTTAAGTTATACCAATCTGTGAACTCTTTTCAACTTTATTTTCTTGTAATAAAGTCGTAAATCTATTGAAAAAAATGTATAAGTCGGAATATGTTGACATGCTGGCATCTGAACTTTGTAAAATGACGTCATACGTGTGCGACTTCTGAGGACAATTTCGATTGAGTGTATTGTGTATAATATTGGAATAAGTAAACTAAAATAGAACTCTATGATTAGAGGGTGAAAGAATATTTTACAATAATGATATTTGAATAACATTACGCATAGATTTTTTTGAACAAATATAGAGATGTTTACAGCTCCTACACATTCTATCAGCTGTATTTATGGTCTTAACACACAATAATATAAAACTAATATCGTAAGTGACCCGGTTGTGGCCACTTTAAGAATTTTGTCGACTTTGAGGCTTTCTTAACTTATAGTTTTTGTTATCACGAACATATTTCTTGTAAAAAGTCATTTAACATGTATTAACCTTGCCTAAGAAAACCCTTTTTTTAAAGAACGTCAAATAGAAAAATAACTGTATAAAAAAGAAAAAAAAAAGGGAGTTTGTGCCATTTTTGGCCAGATTCGTGCCATTTGTGGCCACGGTCGTGTGCCAGTTCTGGCCATCAAGAAATACAATAAAAGTAATCAAAATTTATTTAGTAAATTGGACTTTTTACAAACAATGGTTTTTATTTAGTTTGGAAAATATGAAATATTATTACTTCACTTGAATTTAACTTACAAATAAGGAGATCAACATTTATATGACGTTGGTAAAAGCTGCAAAGTAAACTGACCTCCCCTTTGTGTGAAGGCAATTTATTGCATCTCTGAAAATGAAAAATATGTATTTGTTGATATGTAAAGCCAAGGAAAAAAAGCCACGATAAAATAAAGGGGAAGAAGTCGGGTGTCTATGTACATTAGTTTTGGCCAGCCATGTGGCCAAAGATGGAGAAATTCATAATTTTGTCTCCATTAGTGGCCACCTTCTAATAACCGCACTTCAGAAACATATAGCGACAAAATAACTTTAGTTTCACTTAGACAATATATTCTTCATGTAGTATTAACATAAACATCCAAACAATAAGCAAAGATTTAAAAAATAAAAACCAAATCCTCACCCGCTCGCCTTAGCCTTTTTGTTAAGATCTTAACAATTTCACCCTCAACTAAAAAGAATGACTGGTTGCATCGAAGTGAAGTTTGACACATCAAAGCTGCTAACGGTATCAGTGTCTCCAATATTCAATATTTTAAATACTGTACATCACAGAGTAATTTATTTGTCCATGCCTTAGTTATAAATATTTGAAGGTCCAAATGGCCACAAAGGGGTCGGTGGCCACAACCGGGTCACTTGCCCTACATTGCAAGATTCCATTATTTCTAGTATTAATACACTCGAAAACCAAATATCTGGTTTTGCGTCAGCTGGGCACACAATCTGTGTCTCACTGGCGAACACTGACAAATGTGTTGTAATTCTTCCGGGAATTAAACCAGGAACTTGCAATGTAGCTATTACACTGTTAACACGTATATTTACACTGGAATGAAATAGTTGATGCAACGGGTAATGTGCAAGGATATTATTCAAATCATACTTCTATTTTTAAGATTCAGTGGATAGGTAACAAGGATGCTTTGGGTAACAATACTTTGTCAATAACATTTTAATACCGGAATATATTATAGGGTGTAAACGGAACGCTCCCGAAAAACGCTATTTATTTTTTTGTTTTTATAAGTGTAATTGTTTTTGTTTTCGTGTTAGTCATATAAAATCAGCCTTAAGCAAAATAAAAATAGTTTTTACAATCAGAGCATTCCGATTACACCATATCTTACGAGAGTTTGACTGTTCGTTTACATACTGTTAGATATATTTATCATTGGTGATTATAACAAATACAGATCACGAACCTATTTAATAGGTAAGTCTAAATCTTTATAATCCAATTGAAAACATTTGTTTTGGTCACACCTGTATCAAAAATGTATCAGCAACAAAGCACATTATCTACAAACGAACGCAAAATCACGTCGCGACACGTATCTCCTGCCGGAAAACTTTTTCCTACTTATAACCTCCAAATGTGTATTCGAAGCATCGAAGCGGAAAGTCGAAACTCGTATCTGTACAAATACAACAATGCAAGGTTTCACAAACTTCTAAGTCCCAAGTTCGACATTAGATAATCCTTGTACTTTTAGAAGTAGAAGTCGTGAGATTAGTGTAAGACTCGGCCCTCTTTCATCCTCCTCTACTTCAGAGGCACATAAGGTCTATTTCAGCGAATTGATGTCTTTATTATAATGTACAAAGAGCCGCGTATAAAGTACAAAGTAATCGCTAATCTAGGATAGAAAGAGTATTTATTTGGACACAATACAAAGGGGTTTTTAAAGGTACTTCAAAGTACATTCAGAGTCATAGGTACTTATGATTATTTTTGTATTTGTAGTCAATTGTATACTATATTTTATAATTTAGGCTACTTGTATTATACAGTACTAGCAAACCAGGCGAACTCTGTTTCGCCACTGATGATTTTTCTGAAATTTTCTTAAACCTGACGGAGTTCGAGACCTTTCCAACGGATGCAAAACCGTGGAAATCGGTTTGTGCGTTCTGGAGTAATAGCGTCAGGAAGGAAAACCCGACTTATTTTTATATAATAGAAGATTGTGATTACCTCACAATTTATACGTCAAAAAATGCATACAGCTTAAAAATGACCAAAATAGGAAGGGCTTTGCTTACTTTTTAAGGCTTTCCAATAGGTGGGGTTTTTGTTTGCAACTCTCTGTGCTCTGAAAAAGCTACACTGCTACAGCATAGTGTCTACAAAAAAGTGTAAAACAAAGACAATAGGGGTGAGAATAGCATGCACCAGGTCTGTATTTACCCAAACAAAGGTTTTAACATAAAAATGAATTAGTACCTCTCCAATTTGCGTGCAACACCGCGAATTGACTTTGACAAATGTAGCGAATAATATCTGCAGTACTTTGCCTTACTCATTCTGTTGCCGGAAATTCGCGATCCCGAGGGGATTTATTCTCTTTCGCTGTGAATATTACTATTACTGATTTAGTGGCTAAAAGGAAATTAATAGAATTTAGCGTTATTTTGTTAATTTGCGAAATTTAATTACTATTTTGAATTCCAAAGTAATTCTACTTTCCATATATTTTTGTCAATGGTGATGAATAGTCATTCATTGTGTATATATGAATAGAATGACTTTTTATTAAAAAAAATATATATTCTTTTTTCTCTTTGACAAAAAATATGTATTGTATTCAGTACCCAGTACTGACGTCACAAGTAAAAAAAATCTAAAAGCTTTCAGTCATTTTATTAAAACCGTCGATACCTTTCATTTCACCGAAATTGACTGCAAAATTCGTAGAACAGTCAACATCCAAACATCACGTCAAGCTACACTGAACTGTCAAATCATTGCAATAGAATTTGAACTTTACACTTTATGGGATACAGACGAAAATGTATTGGAAGGAGACTGGGTAGGTTGATCTGCTGTTGTCTGTTACTGATGTCAGTCTATTTGAAAATCCTCGCTTTGTTTGGACATTGTACGTGTTGGCTCCACAAACAATGCGTACGTAGAATTAAATCCTTTATTTACGGATAATTTGAACCGAAATATATGACAGAGATTAGTGGGAATTGTTGTCATACGAGTGTAATATGGAAATAATTTGATTGTAACGTTTTTATGTACATATGTGTGTGTGTGTGTGTGTGTGTGTATAGATAGGATTTCATGTGATTTTCTGGTAATAGCTAAATGATTGATTTAATATTTTCAATCGAAAATATTCTCTAATAATAATTGTGTTTTATTAGTATTCCAAAATTTAATCTAAAATTATTTGATTTTACCCGGTATTTATATACCGAGAAACACTGTAGGGTGCTTTTCCACCAGCGATGTGCTATACTTCGTTGCTGTAAATGCATTTAGCTTCTACTAATCATATTTATTGGTGCACATAGCTTAGCATTAGTGGAAACGGACTCCGCCAAGCTATGTTTTTTATACGGAAAGATGTGTGCTTCTTCCTCGCTCAGCTAGATAGCTTAGTATCGGTGGAAACGGCCACATACTTTTACTTCTGAGCGTTGCATAGCTACATAGCACATCTCTGGTAGAACAGCACCCTTATTGTCATTATAGAACAACAAATACCATTCCATCACTAAAATTTAAACTTTAATCCAATAACATAGAATTTAAAGTGTAACACCAACTGACAAGCCCTCATACGACAGTGGAGTACACTCAAATAAATTAATGTGTACATTTGTGCAGAGTATTTTACACATAGATGCTTATCCTAAGTGAATATTGTCGTGTAATTCAAGCCTGCATGTAAAGGGTGTGTTTATTTGTCTTTTGATGACAATAAGTACAAACTGTGGAAATTAACGAAACTGTGTAAGTAATGAGAAACTTAACTGCACGGTTGACGCGGTGGCTGGGTAACCGGCTGCCAAGTAACGTGTAGCGGGTTTGATCCACAAATTGTTGTTTCGGGTCTGGGTATGATCTGTATGCTTGGAAACGCACCCAAGACAGAAGAAAATCCTAGTACGGGACAAAGTTTATAAAAATTATAAGTCTGTTTTCATACTCACTTACAGAAAAAATACATCCTTTGTAATTATAATTATGATTGTTCAAAAATGTTTTAAATGCAAGCACAATAAATGCACACAAAAACATTTGAACCTACCACGTGAAGTCACTGGTCGTTCAGTGGTCATTATCATTTAAAATCCATTTACACAGACGGAACACAAAATGTTGGATGTCATTTTCTCTTCATAGAAAAGAAATGCCTAATATACAGGTGAATCAATGTTACTGTCAGTCATTGACTAGACTAAAAAATCACTTTTTTTTGTGAATAGGCTGGGCGACATCGCCGAATCTACTCACCCTGCTCATGATGAAGAGGCCTTGATGAGATTTTCTCCATTAACACATTGAACGCCGTGGTGGTCACCGGTAACCGACGATAACGGAAGATTTGCTTTCAACAGTTTTCTAATGCCAGTCAAAGACTTAATAATGATGAGTAAACCGTGTTTGTTTTTAGGTTAATTTAGTAAGTCTTACGATAGTTATTATGCAAATATAGATAATGTCTACTTTAGATAGACACAACTATAATCTAAATCGAATAAGACCAATCAAAAGACTCCTTTTGACACTATCATGATTTATTTAAGAGCTGATTGGCTAATTCCTGTGCCGTTCAGCCCTTTAGTAACAAGCTTTTACGTTTAGTACGAAACTAGAACGCAATTAATTTTCACCGAAGTTAGTAAAACACATTTATCGCAGTGCTAATGTTTGGTTAGTGTTAATAGGAGGATTAAATGTGTATGTGCTTGTATGTGTTTGTTAGCTTGATTTATGTATGTACGCACTGTAAGTTGAACAGTAAACCTGTGTATGTAAAGTTGATATTAGCTTGTTTGTTATGGAAATTGTTTATATAAACTAGATAGATATTTCTTTTTCATCATTTTAGAATGTTTTGAAAATATATATTTTCAAGAAATTTTAACTCTCGCAGTCAACGGTTTTTCATCGTAGTTTAAAGAGGAAGGGATTAAGGGTACATTAAACAAAATCTTTACTCAATAATAATAGCAATGATGACGGGGTATAAAAAATATTAGATATGTATTTTTTTATTTGGTCATATAAGATAACAATACTTAGACAAAACGAATCAAAGTTTAGCACATTCCTAAACTACGTAAAATTCAACCTTAAAACTACATATTTAAAGTTACTATTCAATAGCAAACCGATTTCCTTACAATGTACCTATACCGTCAATAAAATAAAAAGAATTCAATAACCCTTCAATAAAAATATTGCACGATGTTGTCCAATTGAGTTTCCAGTTACATTTTCGATTCCCTCCGCGTCGCCCGTAACATTTTACCGTACCTCGAAATATTATATTAAACTTTATTCAACTTTGCGCAAACTATCGGGAAATATTCAAGTGTGCTCTTCCAGTAGAAATGCATGCGGGGTAAAATAATTAGCGTTTTCAAGCACCGTGTGGTGAAGTTTCATTAATAGAGTTGTTGGTATTATATGTATGAGTATGTAATTCGTGGTTTTTATTATTAATGCGTTTATTTTACATGATATTTTACGTTCTGTACTAAACTTTAGAAGCTAAAAAGGTCTAGAGGAGATTACGTTCATTAGTACTTTCATATTTACGTTTAGAGTGCTTTTCCACCAAAGATGTGCTATGCTACGTTGCTATGGATGCGTTTGGCTTCCATTAATCATATTTATTGGTACACATAGCTTAGCACTGGTGGAAACAGCTATGTTTTTTATATGGAAAGATGCGTGCTACGGATGGCTTCCCTACCATCGATACATCGCATAATCGAGCTGCGCATCTTCCTCGCACAAGCTACATAGCTTAGTATCAGTGGAAACAGCTTAGTTATTACATCTTCGTAACATAGCTACATAGCACATCTCTGATCGAACGCACCCACCCTTAAAGTCCTAAATTAATTTTCCTTTACCATTTTAATGGGTCCAATCAACGAAAATCCTTACAAGAAATACGTTAGAAATCAAATAAAAATTGCTACAAAAAATATGAAACAATTTTCGAACTACAGGTAACAGCAACTTTTATCCCAATTAAATTTTACGACCGGCGAATTCGACTGTGGAGTGAAACCGTAGGTTTTTAACGAGGCCCCTTCCGAGCTGAGGTGCGAGGTCCTAGGGGCCAGGGGCCAGGGGCCTTGGCCTCTGAATAATGTATTGAAATTTTAAATTTCGTAACTCGATAAGAAATTTATATCTAAACCTTGTGCCGAAAACCAAAGGTCTTATGTTGCTCTATGATATTGTTATAGTATTGGCTGTTGTCTGCAGATTCGATCTTGGTATTATGGGTGGGAGAGCCATGCTTCGGCACGAATGTGCCGGCTCGACCGGAGTGATACCACGGCCTCACCGAAAACCGACGTGAAACAACGTTTGCGTTGTATTTCGTTGTGTGAGTGAGGTTACCGGAGGCCCATTTCCCCCTTCCCAACCCTAACAACTCTTAAATTCCTAACCCCCAAAAGGCCGGCAACGCACTTGTAACGCCTCTGGTGTTTCCTTGCTTCATGAGGTCATGGTAAGCAATCGCCGCTGCCCATGAAGACGCTGTATGAGGTTAAAAAAATGGGTTTTGTCAATTCATTTCTCATCATGTCTGTGGTACTTTCCACTTGAACTCTTTAAAGGAACTGCTTGAGAGATTTAATAAAACTTCTTAGCTTTTGAAGTACCGGTAAACTATGGCAACTTTACCGGACCCTTGGCAACTTTACCATACTATAGGTATTCAGTATAAACTCATTTATCTAAAAATCTACCCACTAGAATTCTGTTTTGTAATAGTAGTATTTTTAGACATTAAAAGGAAATATTTACTATATTTTGCGTAGACGTAAGACTGCTATTATACCAGTAATGGCCGTCACAGTGTAGTGCGTGAAAATGTGCTAAAAGTTAGTAGTTCCTAAATTGTGCTCACAGAGCCTTAATTATATGTCACAGGTGAGTGAAATTTTGATCTTGAATGTATAATATAGTTGGGATTACTGTTGTAATGTCAGCAATTGCTTTTTCTTTAATTTATTGATAAATAATCGCTTCGGTAATGTTGACACAGGTTAGGTAAAGTTGCCACGGCCTGCTTTGTGGCAACTTTACCTACAGTTAGGGTTGGCAATAAATGTTTTTTTCTTGTTTGTGTGTATGTAACCATTTTCGAATACCTAAATTTCCCAGCATAATAGTGAATATCCTGGATGATAAGTTATAATGTATTTAATAATACCTTTTGTTTTAGAGCCAAAATGGCTCACATGAAACAAAACCGCAGATAACTCGGAGTTAGACAATATAAAAAGTATACGAAAGTTATGTTAAAATTAGCAATGGAGATAGTGAAGTCAAAAAATTAAAAAGTCAAAAGATTAAACATTATTTTGTAGCCTTTTTTTACAATTTTAAACATAAATACTTAAAATTTTAGAACTTAATTTAGTTTAAAAGGGAACAATATTTATGTCAGATATTTATGCTTTTTTTTACTTTAGGTTTAAGGTTTATATATTTTTTTAAATATACATGTCATAAAAATAATTCTCATTTTTTGACAACCCCGAGCGTAACAAATTATTTGTATGTAAATTTCGATGAAACCCGTGGCAACTTTCGCGAACGTCTGTGTAGCCGTTATCTTTATAGATTTCCTCATATTGTTTGCATTATAATACGAAGAGGTCCTAGATGAAGCCCTCTGTACCTCAACAACTCTTTAATATGCAATACACGATGAATACGGCGCGTAGGTAAAGTTGCCAAAAATTTGGTATCTTTACCCATGTTGTTTTTTCTTTACTACGGCTAAAGTAAGCGTTTGTATATAATGACGATTACGGTAAAGCGTTTGTATATAATGACGATTACGGTATCGTAAAACATGGCAACTTTACTATATTTTGGAACAAAAATCGAAATATATTTTTAACCATAAGACGCATAGAAACCAAAACTATATATTTAGAATTGTAGTCTATCTGGCTCACTTTACTGAAATCGTCATTATATACAAACGCTTACTTTAGCCGTAGTAAAGAAAAACAACATGGGTAAAGATACCAAATTTTTGGCAACTTTACCTACGCGCCGTATTCATCGTGTATTGCATATTAAAGAGTTGTTGAGGTACAGAGGGCTTCATCTAGGACCTCTTCGTATTATAATGCAAACAATATGAGGAAATCTATAAAGATAACGGCTACACAGACGTTCGCGAAAGTTGCCACGGGTTTCATCGAAATTTACATACAAATAATTTGTTACGCTCGGGGTTGTCAAAAAATGAGAATTATTTTTATGACATGTATATTTAAAAAAAAATATATACCTTAAACCTAAAGTAAAAAAAGCATAAATATCTGACATAAATATTGTTCCCTTTTAAACTAAATTAAGTTCTAAAATTTTAAGTATTTATGTTTAAAATTGTAAAAAAAGGCTACAAAATAATGTTTAATCTTTTGACTTTTTAATTTTTTGACTTCACTATCTCCATGGCTAATTTTAACATTACTTTCGTATACTTTTTATATTGCCTAACTCCGAGTTATCTGCGGTTTTGTTTCATGTGAGCCATTTTGGCTCTAAAACAAAAGGTATTATTAAATACATTATAACTTATCATCCAGGATATTCACTATTATGCTGGGAAATTTAGGTATTCGAAAATGGTTACATACACACAAACAAGAAAAAACATTTATTGCCAACCCTAACTGTAGGTAAAGTTGCCACAAAGCAGGCCGTGGCAACTTTACCTAACCTGTGTCAACATTACCGAAGCGATTATTTATCAATAAATTAAAGAAAAAGCAATTGCTGACATTACAACAGTAATCCCAACTATATTATACATTCAAGATCAAAATTTCACTCACCTGTGACATATAATTAAGGCTCTGTGAGCACAATTTAGGAACTACTAACTTTTAGCACATTTTCACGCACTACACTGTGACGGCCATTACTGGTATAATAGCAGTCTTACGTCTACGCAAAATATAGTAAATATTTCCTTTTAAAGTCTAAAAAATACTACTATTACAAAACAGAATTCTAGTGGGTAGATTTTTAGATAAATGAGTTTATACCGAATACCTATAGTATGGTAAAGTTGCCAAGGGTCTGGTAAAGTTGCCATAGTTTACCGGTACTTTAAAATGTTATGTCATGAGAATATAGACCCATAAGATTTATTGTTAGATTCACAGAACAAATGGGCGATAAAAATAACATAAAGCTACTATCACTATACAAAGAAGTAGCTACATACAATCCAGATACTAAAACTCAATCCACTTAGGCTTCAAATCTTGATAGAGTATGCTTTGAGTTTTGGTCAAACCACAAACTTTATACAGATTGGGGTCGGAAACTTGCGAGTAATGTGAGTGGAAGTGCCCTTACAATTACATTATGTTTGAGGGTAAGGATCTTACTTCTTCCTGCCCATGAACTTACATACATGTTTGATAGTAGACATGGATTAATGAATTCAGTTCTAGCTTTTATCGTCGAATTTCTGTAATTACTCTCAATTAGAATTACGCATAACTATATTAAAAAAAAATATCTTTGAACTCTTAACCAATGAGGTGTTGTAGCTTCAATCATCAGCTCTTTGATGTGAAATGATGATCGTCAGACGTAACTAATTGAATAGATTTATTAAATTATCAGAATAAACGTAAAGAGTTTATAATTTGAGGGTTGCCTTCGATTTCTATGGAAAATATCAAGAAAATTGGTTGAGTACTTAAAAAAGGAAACAAATAAACTTACTTGCTTACTTAAACATTACATTTGTTTCAATTTTAAGATCTACGTACATTATTCTTATTATAAAAGGCATAAAGCTATGTTATGTATTCGTAAATCCAAGCGCCAGTAAATAGACCCAAAATATTTGTGTTATTTGGGGTCAATGTCAAGATTCCTTTAGAGGTGGAATTCGAGCAATAATAATAGAGTTCGATAAAAAATAAGGTCATTTAGGACTTTGCTTTATTAATAAATTATACATTACACGACTGTAATGTCAAAGGAGTATTTAATAATAATAGAGTTCGATAAAAAATAAGGTCATTTAGGACTTTGCTTTATTAATAAATTATACATTACACGACTGTAATGTCAAAGGAAGTATACTAGTTGTTTATATTTGTATGTAATGGTACTAAAGAATAATTAAATAAATAGAACCCAATTAATAATTCTTTTGAATCGAGAATCGAAACTTTGTCCCGTAATTAAACTGCAACCATTCCACAATTATAATTAATATGTAATTTATAATTGTATTATTGTAATTGCCTACGGCATTCAGTCCACCTACTGTACGATTGTGCATAAGGCCATAAAAAGCCTAAGTGTTAAATATAAAAACTAAATTACTTTTCAAAACTTGGTACTTAGTACTACGAAAATAACCCAAACTTAACTATAATAAAAATGATTTAGTGTGACTAACAAATTATTTTCATTTACTAACAAAGCCGACCAATTAGCCGAAATTAAAACGTTCAACTTGATTGGATTTTATTGCAAAGCAGATTACATTGTTTTAAATATTAAATAAAATACTTAGAAAAACTTTTTAATAAGCTTAAGTTTTAAACATAAAAATATCGTAGAATTACTTATGAATTCTACGAATTATGTCTTCAATTGCATTATAATAATTAAATAGAAATAGGTGTCTGGCCGATGACATATACGAAGCAAAAGAAAGCACAATAACTTAAATAAACACCAAAGGCGTTACCCGTTATGTACGTTGCCTTTTGCGGAAGTTAGGAATTGGGGATTGTTGGGGATTTGGGGATTTTGGGATTTGAGAGATTCGGGAGGATCTAATTGGGCCTCCGGTAACCTCACTTACATGGTAAAACACAACGCAAGCGTTGTTCCACGTCGGTTTTCTGTGAGGCAGTGGTATCACTCCGGTCGAACCGGTCCATTCGTGCCGAAGCATGGTTCTCCCACATTTATTTTTGTTTATTGTTCAACCCTTTACCCCAATTTCCAATCAGCCGGTTGAAAACAATGAAACAATTACCCTTCCCTCAAACCTGTAATTTAGCAAACAAAACAAAAATAATATCTTTCCAAAGAGGCCAACATTTAACCCAAACCCTTTTTAATATTCAACGCCATACATTTAAAAACAAAACGGAGAATTTATTGCCACACCGAAAAATGTAATAAGCATGAAACTTGGCAATACAGACGATAGCCCGAACAATTTCATTCGCGGAAACAATTGTGGATAGAATTTGGTTTTGGAATGTTGGCTTATTGGCCAAGTTCCTTGTCATTCAGTCGGCCAATGTGAGCATCCAATAAACCTGTTTAGAAACGATTCGAGTGATCTAATCAATGCAAGGGATTCCTGGCTTGGCCAAACAATTGGGCCTGATTGACGATATTGTCGGCTGGCTTATTGTTAAGCCAAGCCTATAGGTGCTTATAGGTAGGGATTGGTGGGGTTTGACGCTTCACTGATATAATTAATGGTTTTACCTGTTATTGTGTGGATCGGGACAGTTCTGTTTAATTATTTTTTGTAGAGATTAACGACTGTTTGAATTTCGTTTAACAAATTATTGTTATAATATAATATTTCATTAAATATAATCGTTCTATCTATGTTGTTCTATCTATGTTGGCAAACCAACTTTGTTTTACTAATTCTTATATTTAATAAAATCTAAACATTTATCAATAAAGACAATGTGCCTAATAAAACTTACGCAAAATTGATATTTCTAGTAGCACTCGAAAGTAAACTGTTTTTACTGGGGAAATCTTTCATTTTCCCAAAAAAATATTTGGCCACGACCCTTAGGGATCTTGGGCCAAGTTATTAGGTCAATGTAAATAAAGGGTGATTCTTCCCAAGGATTCGTAGGGCTGTCCGCACCATATTAATAGGGTTGTGCAAACATAACTACACAAGGTTGTGCTCTGTTTATCATATTCATACTGTTATAAATTAAAATCTCAGCGAAATAATATACTTCATGACCTTTGTGTATTATTAGATTTCCAATTTTAGAAAATGTTAGTCTAGCGGTACTTTTCCACCAGTGATGTGCTATGTAGCTATACTACGAAAATGTAATAGCTAAGCTGTGAAACTATGTGACTGTTTCCACTGATACTAAACTATGTAGCTGTGCGAGAAAGATGTGGAAATAGGACCCTACGTTTTATTTAACTTTATCTAGGTTTTTACCATCCCAGTGTATAGGTAAAAAATTAGGTTCATTTGCTAGCTCATATTGTATAGAGGTAACTGTACCTCTACACAAAGTGTATGGTCCATTATGTTTGTTTACCTCTGCCTACGCTTTCGTAGAAAAATGCTTAGTGTTATATTATTACATAATATGTTTGTGTGACCTTTAAAAGCTCCATTGACATTATTCCTTAATATCTATTTATTTTATCAGTCTAGTCTAGACTCTCTTTTGTAGTAACTAAACCGATTATTGTAAAACTAATTTATGTATATTGATGTAAAGCCGTATTTTTTTATAGGGAAAGGCCTTAAATTTTCTTTACCAGCTCTATATTTTTTAAGTTAGGTAATATCTCTAAATCCTTTTCCTAATTGAAAAATGTTATGTTGAAAACCGCAACGAAATTGGTACAGCCAAACACAAGATAATGGCGCACAAACATACAGGTCCATGTTTTACCTCCATGTTTTTTGAAGTCGGTTAAAAATTAATATTGACTATTTTTATTTTTATTTTAAGCACTTAAGTGATTTCGTTGAACAACATTGTTCATCGTGGAAATTAATTAACATTTTTGTCTAAAGATATCATTTTAAGCGCAATAAACGAAATATACTTTATTTGTCAAGTAATATACGAATTGTCGAATTGCTGATTACAGCCGCACTAAGAGAAGAATGATTACTTAAAATATTGCTTAGTAACGATTTTGTATTAAAAACAATTGCTAAGGACTGGATTAAGTAACCATTAGCTGACTCTGAGTGCACCGGTTAGTGTATCGAAAAAACATGAATTAAAACTTAACTTTGGTCTCCAGATTGTTAGCATTAGAATTAATTACGTTTATAGCTCAACTGCAAATGTGGAGAATTACGTTTCTCTTGTATACATACATACAATTATACATATATAACCTCATACCTGTTCCCATGAAGGTAGGCAGAGAGAACGGATCGTCAATTGTCACGAATCTTACGTACCTCTTTCGCTTCATCAACAGTCATCAGTCTTTTCATTCATGCATCGGTTAAGGGTACTTTTAATTTGGCCCCTTTACTGTTATATTGATAACTAATTATTAACTATGACTAACTTCAATCTCTTTGTCCATAGCGGCCGCGGCAGCAGAGCCTCGGCGGGGTCCTAAGACGAGAAGGCAACTGGAAATGCTTCATGCTAACCCTGATGATAGCTGGTTGTCTTGGCTCCGTCGCCTGGTGCAACACCGCAGAAATTGATAGAGACCTCATTGATTTCAGCAAGTAAGTGTTAATACGTATGTCAAAATTTTGTGTTTAGTAGATGTTATCTATTCTTATACTAGAATAGGAGTTTTATAGTTAAATACTCATACGCTACCCAAACGTCACTCAATTTAAAGAAGGTCATAGAAATAGTTCTATCACTAGATTTTTTTTTTTTTGTAAAAGACAGATAGAATGATATTTAAGTATTACGTCAAATTGAATAGCGTTTCAGTACTTACGGTATGAATATAGCAGAAGGTTTTCTTGTCAACACAATTATTAACAAACAAAATATGTAAGCTGCTGCTAAGAAATTAATCACATTATTTATTTAATGTCACTAATTCTATAAATCACTTCCATTATCTCTAAAAACTTTGACTGAACCTATTGCAATTTGTATGAACTTTGTAGCCAATTTAAACAATAAATATCAGGTACTTACGTTAGGCTATAAAATAAAGAAATTATGGCAACATTTTCATAGCCCGTTCCATTCAAATTACTCCATCGAAGTAACGGCTATCAATTACGAGTTCCAATTTTAAACGAAACTTAATTGGTACCGTACACACTTAAATTCAAATTTTAATTTTGGAACGCGTTTAATTTTCCCGTTTTCAAATTATTACAATTTCATACTGCCTGGTTGGTCTAGTGGTCGCAAGTGCGATTGCCGGACAAGGGGTCTCGGTTTCGATTCCCGGGTCGGGCAAAGTATTACTGGGCTTTTTTCGGTTATTCAAAATATTTCTCAATGGAAGTACGGAGTCTGGATTGTACCCAATACGTGGCAATAGGCTCATCCCCTATTACATGGGACTTATAACACAAATGGTGAAAAGTGGCTGTACATTGTTCAGTGGCATTGCGAGCCGTAATATGCACCTCTGCCTAGATAAAAGTTGTGACGTTGATTCGTTGATACAATTTCCTATATGACAACATTTTCGTACTTTTTTTGTATTTAAATAATGCATCTGTTAATCATCGGTTTGACATGTTTAATTATGTTCGAAGCGTAATGGAGTTTGTAACGAACTTTAGTTATTTAAACAACAATGAAATCGAACAGGACGTTTGTGGTATACAATGACTAATTGACTGATTGGAAATGAGGAAATCATTTAATTATATGTATCAATCAAATGAACTCTGTGCATAAATGATGTCCAATTGTCCATTATTTTTATTTAGTTAGTTATATTTGTTGAAACAAAATGGAACCTAGTTTGTAATCTATCCTGTAATTTAATCATTTCATATAATTAACTAAAAATCACGGTTTATTCATGTAAATTAATGGAGAAAAGCTGTACTAGTTTCGAGTCACGGAAGGACTCTTATATTATAGTATACTATAATATAAATAATAGACTGATGAAGAGTCCCTCTGTGACTCGAAATTAGTAGAGCTTTTCTTCTTTAATCTACGTATGTAAACCGTGATCACGATAGTTATTATAAATTAATCATATAAGTATCATTTACTCTGCCTTCCAGGTATCTCCGAATTACTACGTGTTACTACATTATAATTATGTTTAAATTTTAATTTCAGCTATTTCAACAGACGAAACTAACCACTAAATCAGTTTTGTGTCCGTCAGGCATCCGATAAAGCGGACGGTGCGGGAGTCGCCGTGTGACGTAGGATACGCCTACATCCCCATCGCGTTCGTCCTGCTGCTGTACTTGGTGTACCTGGTGGAATGCTACCACAGCACGGCCAGGATACAGCTGGCGAGGAGGGTGGATGTGGCTGCCGTCAGCGCCAGGGTCCATGCCATGAGGAACGCTACGCCACGAGTTTGGTAAGATGGTTTTTGAGAATTTTACCTATTTATACTTGTAGTTTTGCCCTAGGAAAAATTGGAATAAAAGTTACTTACAAGTAAACGTATAGCTCGGCCAAATCAATTATACGTTTTAGTAACAGTAAAACTATTTATTACGTATATAACTGTAAGTAAAACCTACTTACAGCTTGAGGTACCTATAGCTCCAACACATCAAATGTATGGTTTTAGTAACATTCATACACATAACTACATATTTTATAATTATATTTTAGTAGGTAGGTACTACATAATTATGTACATAGCTGATGTACCTATAGAACATAATAAAACACAAAACAATCACTTCAAAATACAGCTTTCACACACATTCCGGGAATTGCTAATAAATTACAATTCTGCTAAAACATTTATATGGTTCATAAAGCGAAAGGCACACTTTCGTAAATTAATTTTACTCTACTGATTAAAGTGTAGTACATACCTACTGCTTTTATGTTAACGAGTGAGCTAGTTCATGATTTAGAAACACGCTGTGTTTAGAAATCTTGCATACTTACCTCCTATTAATTTGAAATTTGACTTTCTTGTGTGATGTTATGAAAAGGGGTGGATAGAGGATTAATAATACAGTATGTTAACTAACAGAGGGCGTTCCTTTAAACTCGTTAATCTATATCATTAATAGATTAAAATAAAAATATCAGCATAGAAGGAAGTCGGTTAAAAATAAGCAATAAATTGCAACGTTGCCTTCCTTCAACTACGCGTGCATAGAGTGTTTCTTTTATGTATCGATTTAAAAATTTGTTTTAATAATTTAATATTAAAAAAAAAATTGTTTTGTTTTTGAATGGTAATATTTTTTTAGCATGTATGGATGCTATACTGTTGCGGGTTAACAGGAACATCCTCTGTTAGTTAACATACTGTATATAATACGCCATCTCTTCGCCCTTTACCACATATGTAGCTGTAATAATAGTAGTAAGTTTCATCACGGGATATGGTATCTTGTGTAGATAATGTGGGCAAGCATTGGCTTGCCCTTTGTTCTAAGGCAATTACTCGTATCTAATGCAATTATTTGCATGGAATGACATATAGAAATAAAAGAAACTAATCATACTTTGCTCTACTAACTCGGCAATGGCTTCTAAACGAGGAACTCATATTGAGAACGACATCATAAAACACAGGATATGAAACTGTAGAACACGAATATTTTAACTTACCATACGCACACACTACCGACTCGATATAAAAGAATCCTCTCGAATTTCAACCCACAGTCAGAGCAAAATCACGTATTTCAGTATTATTTCCCCTCTTCATATCTAGAGAGGACAATTTTATTTGTAAAGCAAAATGCAGTTTGGCCCCGAACGTTCTACCTTCAATACAAACGCCTGCATATCAAGTTACACCATTACTATCCATTTTCAACTTTATCATTCTTGAACTAAAGTCGAAAATGTATGAAAAGTGTGGGGTAGGTTAATGTGCTGGTGTGTCCCTATTGGTGCATTTTTGTGTGCCGCCATCCACGGTTCGAAATTGTATTAACCTCCGTCAAGTGACGTCATATGCATACTTATGTATGTATGTGACGTTTGACAATTTTCTGGGACAGTTTATGCCAGTACTCGTAGAAATGGAGGAGTATAATATTCAAATATTTTATGGCAAAGTTGCGCCATTCTGATTTGGTATTTATTTGTAAGCGTTTAAAAACATTTTTCAGTAGCGAATGGAATATACGTAAAGTATTCTTTATTTTGAGACTGAAGTTTAATATACGTCTATAGATATCTTTTTATTATTTTCACTTACGTTGTCTTTTTTAATACATAATTGTAACCATAATTAACTATCTGTTGCATTTCCTATGTATTTACTATTGAGTAATTACCATGTATTTGTATGTATGTATATTCATCAGCTCGTTTGCCTCCTATTCCATAAGAAAATGTAGTACAACAGTAAACCTAGGTTTTTTCGCTATGAAAGAGGTGCCTCTTTCCTCTACCTAGGTTTCCCTACCCAAATTGCCAAAAAGAAAAGCCTTATTTTGAACCGTCCGACCTTCTGTCCGTTGACAAAAAAACGCCATTTTTTCCGACCGACAATATCCTCCACACAGTAGAATGTAGCACGTGCCGAATCTTCAATTCCTCGTGCACTCCTCGCAGTCTTAGCACTCAGCACTCACTTGAATGTCATTATGAATGGAACCTCACCTGCCTTAAGTACTGTTTCGTTTTTAATTAATTTCTTTAAAGTTACGGCTATAGATTCCTGTGTGGGTTTTGATTGGAATGTTGTGTTTTGTAGTTTCCTTTAAACCTTTAAAGGATTTACATTCAATTATTATAAAAATCCAAATGTTTGAAACATTTATTTTTTGGAATTTTTGAGCAAATTAAGCTTTTTTTAGAAATTTTATGTATGTTTTAATTATAAAATATACTAGCTTCTGCCAGCGGCTTCACCCGCGTTCCCGTGACATAAAATCTCATACTCTTGTTCTTTAATACCAAATTTCATCAAAATCAGTCGTTTCAGTATTATTGACGGACAAACACCGATACAAAAAAGCGCCAACACTGACCTAATAACTGTACCCTTAGTAAGCTTTACGTCGTTTAGTTTGCTTTACGTTGAACGAAAACGAAACAAAAGCGCGTTCGGCGCTCTGATTGGTTGGTTTATTCGAACTGACCAATAAGAGCGCCGCAAGCGCTCTCATTTCGATTACTTTAAACGTAAAGCAAACTCATACTAAGTGTACTGTTCTCTAAACATCAGAACCTATGAACAGAAGCCTACTCACATAATCTTACCACGCATTACCTAAGCCAACACCATCCCGCAGAAATTACAAAGATAAACTCAAATCCCGATGAGAAATCACTAAATTATTAACAAAGTTTACATTCCCATACTCCAATCTAACATAACATCTATGTTATTTGACGTGTTTCGATACAACGTGACGTGGCGCTGACGTGACGTCGTATCGAATAGGCACGTGCTTGAAAGCAATTTATTTCTCTAATTAGAAAATTTACACGTCGGTTAGCTGCGAATGGATTCACTGTTCTATTTTATATTATGGATTTGTGTTATGTAATATTCACTGGTTTGGAGTTAATTATTATTTTGTATTGTGATATTTGAGATTATATATTTGTAACTTCGATTCAAATTGAAATTAATATTCGTAATGCATATATCTTCGCGCAAAACTCTCAAAAGCTTAACCAAAAAAGAATGTATTTAATTGGAACTTTGATTTTGTCCAGTGTGCTAGTCACGAATACCACATCCTTTGAAAGTCATCCAATGCATTCTCCCACCTTGGGTGAGCCAGGCGGGAGGGAGTGTCAGACTCTTACGGAATAAATATACGAAACCCCGCCAATTCGTATTCTCCTGCAAAATCCGATCAGATCCGTGTTGAGTCATAAACCGTATGAGCCTTTACGACACCTCGTCAAAACGATATACTAGCAACTGTTTGTTTCAGGTAATCGTTACCCTTTTAATCAAGTATACGACCTACGTACGCACGTACGTACGTACGTACGCCCCCGCCAGGTAGCGTTTGCACAGTCATTTAATAAGCAGGTATCAAAATAAAGATTGATATAAATTTTGGGCGAACCTAACATGTTAAGGCTACACAGACACTGTAACACCAGCCGCTAGTACTCGTATTTCATTTCATTAAAACCTAAATCCAATCATTAAAAAGAATCACATACGAAACAAAATGAAAACGTGCCAATACGTCGTATTAAACGCCCCTGTAAAATCCGATCAGATCCGTGTTGAGTCATAAACCGTATGAGCCTTTACGACACCTCGTCAAAACGATATACTAGCAACTGTTTGTTCCAGGTAATCGTTACCCTTTTAATCAAGTATACGACCTACGTACGTACGTACGCCCCCGTCAGGTAGCGTACAGTTTGCACAGTCATTTAATAAGCAGGTATAAAAATAAAGATTGATAGTTTTTTTGGGCGAAGCTGATCGATGATTACGAAATATATGGTTGCATTAAAAACTAAACATATAATTTAGGGCTGATATTTCCAACCCCAGACATATTATTTATAAAAGGCATTTTTTGGATATTGGACAACTCTTCTATACTAAACACATACAAATGTCAATTTTATTCTACAGATAACAATTATTCCTTGATTTAAAATTGCCCCTTAGTGTAATAGTTACCATTTCTGTATTGAGTCAATCTTTATTTTCTTGCTTATAATAATAACAAATGACTGTGCAGACCGAACCAACACACCAACAAAAAAAATACATATTTCTTTGGATTTTCGACTTTATATCAAAACAATAAAGTTGAAAATGAAATTAATTTCAATTTTAGGTTATAATGCTGTCATCTGTACGTGCGTACGCCTCCGTCAGGTTGCGTACGGCGAATTCATTTTCATGGACTATTTATAGACATGGAACATAAAGGTCCAATCCCTTTGAGCTTATAATTGTAATTCCATTAAAATCTCAGAATTGTTATTAAGTTAAAATTGTTGCTAATTATACGGTAATATAATAAATTGGTTATGAATGTGTGTGAGAGATATTATTAACATTCTTGCTGTAAATATATTGTTGTAGATGGCTTAATTTCTACAGTAAGACAGGTCCTACTTTCATGTTTCAGTTTGTGTATTATTTTTCCGAAATAAATGATAATTTGTGAATGATCACTACACTAAAACAAAACTAAATCTTAAACTCTGGTGATGGTTAGTTTTGTTTTGCATAATAACTTATTAGATAGCCTTGTGAATGATTTGATAATTGCATCTATTTAGGTACCCTCTTACGTCTAGCTACCTAGACACAATAAAATACTTACAAAAATATCTTGAGTATAATCCTATGAACTTACACAAAAACTCACAGAAAAATAATATCCTCGCGATTTAAACTGGTCCCCGTTGCTCGCTCAATCAACCGTCTTACTGATTGATTCCGAAGAAATTCCAAGAAATAAATGCTAGTCGTACATCAATCGAAAAATGTCAAAGACGAGATAAGATCCCTTTATTGGTCGGACAGAATTCGTTCAGTTGTGAATTTGTTTTGTTTTTTTTTATATTGGTGTATTTTTTAAGAGATGATACAGAACAAACAAGGGTAACGTTTGTAAAGATAAAGGCTTTACGGTTTTTGCTGGAAGAAAATTAATAATGTATGTTATGTAGATACTTATTCAGTACCTTAGTATGAGTTTGCTTTACGTTAAGCGCAAAACGAAACGATTGGCCGGCGCGAATTAATCAACCAATCAACGTGCCGAACACGCTGATAAAGGACGCCCGATTATTTTCGAGGACGCACGTTTGTTTTCGAGAATTTTTAAATACTTTTACCATAATATATTGACAGCAATCAGTTACAGTATTATTATATGTACAGATAGATATTTTATTCTACGAAAAACAAACACGACCAATCATTTTAAAACAAAAAGACGCTCAAAAATAGAACACATTTAAATTAAACTTTATTTTATCTACATCATACATATAAAGACAGTACAAGTCCGCGTTACCGAAGTTATTGAATACGTGGACGCGTTTAGACTACGTAATGTATTCTAAATATAATATGCGTTCGTCTTTACAGGTGGAAGGCAATATGCTACCATTACGTGCGACGTAAGCGGCAAGTCACGCGATACAGGAATGGAGACGCCTATACTACTACACAGGTAAGTATCAAATACCTTGTACTTACTGATTAGTGTGTGCAAGTGTGGGAGAGCCATGCTTCGGCACGAATGGGCCGGCTCGACCGGTGTGATACCACGGCCTCAGAGAAAACAGATGTGAAACAACGCTTGCGTTGTGTTTCGTTGAGTAAGTGAGGTTATCGGAGGCCCAGTTCCCCAACAATCCTCAATTTTTTAACCTCTAAAAGGCAACGAACTTATAACGCCTCTAGTGTGTCGGTTGTTCACGAGCGACGGCAATTGCTTACCATCAGGTGATCCGTCAGTGCCCCAGCACTCAAGTAAGGTCATACCGTATCTGTATACCAAATTTCAGGAAAATTCGTTCTGTAGTTTCACTCTGATTGACGGATAAACATCTAAACATCCAAACAAACAAACTTTCACATTTATAATCCTTATTAGTATGATTGAGACACGTAAATTACATAGGTAAAACATATTACGATTTTTTTAAACCCACCTAATTTTGTTGAAAGACAATAAATCATGTCTGACTAAAATATTTTGTAAATGAAATGCCTACGGTATGCCTCTAGTTAATCAATCTTTTTCGAGGCCATTATTAATCGATTAGCGTCATTGCGGATAAAGATCGTGGCTTAATATGTAGATTTTAAACGTTGTTTATTATGCTACAAAAAACTTCTGTCGAACACAGTAACTGATTTGAATTCACATTCAGATTCTTTCAGTCATTAATTTGTCAGTAGTAGCACGAAGTTTGGAATCGTGTCCAGTATATGGCAATAGGCTCTTTCCCTATTACATGGGACTTATATCACAAACAGTGGAAAGTGAGTGTACAATGTACATTGTATAACGGCATGCCGTAAGTGCACCTCTGCCGACTCCTTCGGGGATAAAAGGCGTGACATTGCATTCTTTCAGTTTTATATACAACTGAAAACTTTAGTCACTATACGATAGGTCACGATGCCAAAACAATTCTATCCAATATGACAAGCCTCAACAGTCAAAACCGATTACCATCTCTAACAACAAATCTCCTAAATCAATTCTCGAACTAAATTGCCTATAAAACCAATAAATTGATAGAAGCCAGTCTACACAATTACTTGACAACGATATTTGTAAAGTGGTATTCCAAGTATCAATTCTATTTGTTGGAAATAAAACAAAAATGCGAAGAAATCAGATCGACTAGTCGACTAATAGAAATGTATACTGAGCAATATGTCATCACAATAAATGCGATGTCGGACACTGGTGTATGGGCGAGACAGCTTGTTACTTCAGTGTATGAATGGGATAAGCTAGATAGGTTGTGAATAGATTTTTATTCATGTGCATTTTTATTGAATTTTGCAATTGTATATTGCAGGTTTTCCTATAGTGAAGCACGTTCAAGTATCCATGGAGTAACTACTGAGCTTCATCAAATTGTATTTCTAACAATATGTACTATGTAAAGAACCAATCTTTAATTTCTCACTGCATACCAAAACAATTTTACACTTTATGTACATTGATACAATGGCGGACTTAATGCTAATTTCGTTTTCTCTAAAAGTCAACTTTAGGGTGATGCAGAGAGACAACAGTAGGTGTAAAAGATTGAGCTCTTGTTGAAATCTTTTAACTTTATATAGCACACATATACTTTTAGTCAGTTTAATTTTGACTCAGTGACTCAGAACTCAGCTGACTGGTACTAGCCCCGCCCCGCTTGTAAGTGGCAAAAAAACCTTCATAAAATGACAAAGACCTTGACACGGGTTCCTTGTTCCCCAATTGGGAATACGGAGAAGGTTACGAACATAGTTCAGTTTATTCCTTCGGGGATTGGCAGCGGCTATGTGTACTACAAACTACGCAAGTTTGTTTAACCAGTTAGTTGATTGAAGGCTTCTAATATGACGCTGATTTTATGAGGAAATTTTTTTAATGATAAAGTAAAGACAATTGTATTATGCCTATTTAACTGTTTTTATGGTATAACCCGGTAAACGAACAGACGGATCACCTGATGGTAACCAATTGCCGCGGTCCATGGACATCCGAAAAGCCAGTGGCGTTACAAGTAGGTTGCCGGATTTTGGAGAATCGGGGATTACAAAGTATGTAAAGGGATTTCACATCGGTTTTCTGTGAGGCCATGGTATCACTCCGGTCGAGCCGACACCCGTTCGTGCTGAAACATGGCTTTACCACACTTATTTATTTTATTGTATCAATAAGATACAATTTAAAACAAAGTTCAGTTGACGTCAGAATCACGTTTTAAGACGTCATCCGATTTATACTCAAATGTTATACCAGCGCTATATTTAATAAATCCATCACTGTACAAAGCCACTTTAGTTGCTTCCAAACATGTCAAAAACCCATCTGGCGCTTTCACCGCTGAACTGGGTTAGGCACACAGTAATTGTTTGGTTTAGTTACCTTTGAGCGGATCGAAAACTGTGCCCTGCATATTGATGTATGCATGTAGCTTGGAATGGGTACGAAACATGCAATTTGACAAAAATAGCACGAACGTCGCGTGATCGCTTCAAGTTCTTGCTTTTGTTGTATTTTCATTCAATTTTGGAGTACTATTGAAGTCAAATGTTTAGTAAAAAGTGTACTTATGTATAGCAATTACTATAAGTATATTTCGATATTGAACCTATAAATCTATTGCTTAACATCAGGACAAGACTAGTTCTAACCCAATATATAATAAGTGGCAATTTTAACGTTTTTCTATCTCTACGGGCACTTGACCTAAGAAGTGACTTGGAATAGTATTCATCATAAATACCTTATACATACTTTATACATTAAAAAATTGGATTTTTTGTTACTAGGTATATTACGAGAGGGTAAATACCCACAGTGCCAGTACATCCTTCGCCCACGCCTGTTGTGGGCAGCGGGATGCATCCAGAAATCTGGTTCTGGATTCCAAGACGCCAATCACAAAAGTACGCTTTAGCAAAGGTTTCGCTTTTGCCAATATTGAAGCGGCCAGTGGTAAGTTAAAAACAGTATGGGAAAAGTTAATATTACTTTTGACAATAGATTCTTTTTTATTTTGCTATGTATCAAAGTATTTATGTATTTATATGTAAGTATTTATATGATATAGCAAAATAGAAAAAAAATTCAAAATTCACATTCAAATTGTACGGTACCTCAATACAATTAGTAATATACAACCCTTTGATTTAAACTTGCATTTAATGAAAGCAAGTTCGAATATTAATGAAATTACAACGAAAACTAAAATAAACATTCTTTTCTAGAATTTGAAGACCAAAGATCAAGGTTCTTTGCTGAGCACGAAAGGTTCGACGACTTCATGGAAATGCGCGAGGGTTTGGACCTAATCGGAGTCAGCTCATTCAAAGAATATATGGTAGCTTATAGGTAATTATCAGAAGGTTCATTTTCCTTTGACATCTTACAAAGTATAGCCCAAATGTGTTAGTATTTAAGTCATTTGTATTACAGGGACGCTGACCGATGTCCGTGGTACTCATCTCAACTGCTTTTCTGGACCCTTTCTTGTCTCCTTCTCTCCTGGCCTCTACGTATACTCATAGAATGTAATACAGCTTATGTACATTATACGGTAAGTTGAATTTTGTACACTACATAAGATTTTACACCATATCTCAAAGCGACATAGTAATCTCTCCTAAACCCAGCATTATCGTTCAAACACGCCCAGAGTAATAACTTCGTGTTATTTTACCTAATAAATAATATAATCTCATTTCGAGAACACAATAAGCTTTGATCTCATTATTTGATACAACCGGATTGTTATACAACGTTGTACAAACATGTTAACTAAAATTGCCTCGAGCCCTTGCCTCCACCCAAATGTTTATTTGATATTCCGTCTATTTTGTTGCAGATTACGAAGATATTTGGAACGAATTATGAGTTAGATCCCAGTAGGCAGTTAGATATTGACACTCACATGTCAGATACTTTGCCGCCAGTGACCGCCAACAACTACGCGTGGGCACTTGCTGATGAGCAAAGTGCAGTGCTGTGTTCAGCTCCCCGTCCACCTCGAACCTTACCCCTCTCACACGCTTCCACTGTCGACAGTCTTGAACTGTTCGCTGCAATACGTGGAAACTGTGCCTTAGTACCCTCTTATTCTGAAGCTATGCGAATTGACGCAGCTCTTAGAGAAGAACCAGCAGCAGCAGCAGCTGCAGAAGGCAATGCCGACAATGAAGCGGCTGGAGTTGTTATAGATATGGAGCCCGAAGCTCGATCATCTCCACTTAGGACAGCCAAAGCAGCCTCATTTGACGAACCTCCACGAAGACCAAAAGTTACCATCGCCACCACACATTCCACACATAATATTTCTGCGACAGCCAGATCTAATGAAGCAAAGCAACAAAACAGGCGCTCTTGGGCGGGAGTTCTCACAACCGCAAGAAGTGCGAGACAGATCTTAGAAGAATTCAGGTCATCGAATTCTCAAACAAGTTACGAACAAATGCCAGAACCTCAAGTAAGTGAAAACGGAGAAACTACATTATATTTCTCTAGAGAATTATCGCCAACTTGTTCGCGAGATCCATTTGGTGGTCGTGCACAAACTACGCCTACTGATGAGCCGCCTTCTTACGAAGAGGCACTAAAAATGCCTGCGCTGAGGAAATTAACGAGGTCTATTACGGGGACTAATTTAGCCGGCTCCAGGCGCGCATTCCTGCGAGATGTGCTCACAAATAGGAGGTCGTGTCTGGAGGGTGTCGGCGTGTTAGCAGGAACTAAGGTAGTTAGGTTGCCGTACAGCGAATCCGGTGACGAGACGCCTCTATAGCGCTTCAGTAAGGCCCGTGCAATTACTGACTTTATATGGTGCAATAAAATGTTATTAGGTACTTGAATGGAGAGACTACCGTATTGTGTGAAATAGATAGAGCAGTTAATAGTGATAGTGTTTGTACTAACGTGTTTATACGCTTTGGAATTGTAGGAATAATATGAGGAATGAGCTTGCAGATGTAGTTACACATGTACGTGGAATTGACGGTGGAATTCAAGTTTTTGTCAAGCTATTAAGATTCTGGAAGAGCCATTTTGTCTCGACGATGACGTAAAGTGGTATACTGATATTTGGCTTAGATTAATGTTTAATGCTCGTGTTCTAAGACAAATGTGACTGGTCCCTTGCTATTTAACACTATTATTAAGTAAATTATATTAAATCTACCTTTAGATAGCGACTGAATTAATTGAAAAGCCTATTTAATCATTTTAGTTTATCTGTAAACTGTTTACTTTGTGTAATAAAACCACTCGGAAAATTTGAGATTGTTCAAAAAATATTCCAATATTTCACTTGAAATCTTTGAAAAGAGTAAACGACCAACAGTTTAATGGCACAATCGCTTTTATTCTGAACAAAAAAGTAACACGAAATGGACTGGCGATGTTCTTTGTTCAATGAAATAGGTGTATCCTATTACATAGGATTAAAAGAACAAGAACCTCCTTTAATTAACCCTACTGTGAATTTTACACAGAATTGTTTGTCAAGTAATTGGAAATTATATATAAGTTTATATATAAGTACAATGTAGGTATAAGGCAGTGCCTTATAACATTGTTATAGTTTAAAGCTATATAAATATATATAATTATATTGCAATTACTGTATGTACTGTAAAAAGTAAATATAACGCGATGCGTAAGCTTTACCGCACCACTTAGATAGATAATATTATAAGCTAACCATTTTATATTCAAAATTATGTAGGTGCACTACTTAGCGCCGAGACACCGATAATTTTTATTCATATAAGTCCGATTCGTGATACGAAAGTAATTCTTGTCATTAACAAAGACTACGTATGTATATTTAATGTTAGTAACTGTTTGCTTTTGACGAATGAATCGGAATTTTCGAAGTTTTTTTCGCCTTTAGGCTTGAAGATGCTGGATGAATAAATAATTACTTCGATTAGTTGACAAGTGTCAGATTGTTTGGACACGAAATAATGAATTCCTTTGATGTTCTGTTTAAAATATTCTGTTTTGTTTCTGTTTACAAGTCGTCTCACTCTGTTCTCTATTATGAATACATTCTGAGTACGATCAATCTTTTTACTTATTTATTTAAAAAAATGTATAAATAATTAAATGGTAGGCAATCGCCAAAGTGATATTAATGTAAGTAGCTTATTAGGGAGCTCGATTCAATTAATATGGCTTACCCATGGAACCAATTAAAGTATTGTATATTTTAATGTTTTTTAATCATATTTATGACCATTTTATTCATTGATATTGGTAAACAAATGTACATTTAAACGTAATTCAGTAAACAGATATCTTTATTATGTTACATTTTGTGAAGCTTCGGTGAAACCTAATATAATATTCATTTTAAATAAAACCTCATTCATTTTATATCAATTTATAACATCTCATAAATATAATATTAAAGCAAATTGTTTCAATCATATTTTTTAACTCTGGCTGATTAAAATCTTTGCTATAAAAATATGAAATCTCATAATTATGGAACCCGTCCAAAAATAATCTCGAATGGATAAATAAATTACATTATAATAGCATTTAAATGCATACATAAATAATAATTTGGATAAACTTTTCTATGGATTTGAAAAGTTTCGCAGTAAAAAAATTAAGCCCTGTATATTTTTTCAAATGTATTTATTTGCAGAATAAAAATAAATAAAAATAAATGCTTGTAAATAAATTAGGAAGTAAGGTTACGGAACAAAATAAATGAATAAATTATATAAAGTGCCAATAAAGTCGTGTTAGTTTGTAGGGTACAATGTTTTGAGTTAAACATGGAACAGATTCGGAGTTGCGAACTAAGTTTCGTGAGTACTACGGGAGCACGCCTCACAGAATTGGATTTCGCAAGTTCCCCGCGGTTTCTCTCCGATCGCCATGTTTGAAAACTCACTAGAAATACCACTATAATATTTATGTAAATTGTATCCAACTCGAGGCGTACTTTCCTAGTACTATTCCTGTTCCATTAAAATGCGCATAAAATATTTTGGCTGTATAAAATACCAATTTATGTATGTAGATATATTTAATGAATACATAATAGTTTAAATACAATGCTTTTATTGTAAAACAACGTTTTATTGTATAATTGAGTACTGTTTAGTTGATAACGCTAATAAAATGAATATTTTTGATTGTAAACTAATGAGCAAATAATAAAGTTTATTATTTTCAATAAACTGTGTTACAAATATTTTGAGTTTCATTTTGGTTGCCTTTTCATTAAGCGACCTTGAGTTTAAAGTTCAAGGTCTCTTATTGGTTTAAATTACTCAAAAAAATATATTAGAGGCGTAGCAAATACCATATCTGACTTATACTAAATTATACGGGACCCGGGGGCAAGCACGTTAGGCACAGAGGGCGCTCCACGGTGGACGCCATCATGCGCGTAAGGGACCTCACGACGGGGACTGCAGTGTCCAGGGGTAAGGTCGTAGTGGCGGTGTCTCTCGACATCGCCAACGCCTTCAACTCCCTACCCTGGAGCTGCATACTGGAGGCACTCCGGTATCACCGGGTTCCTACCTACCTCCGTCGTATAATCGAGGCCTACCTGACAGACAGGTATGTCACATACCCCGGTCACCAGGGCGAATGGAAACGGCGAGAGATGTCGCGCGGTGTTCCACAGGGTTCGGTTTTGGGACCGCTCCTGTGGGATATCGGTTAAAAAATGGATTCAAATCAGAGGCATAGCTAGCGGCGTATCTCCACAAATTGTATTATTTATACGGGGACCCCCAACGTGCTTTCGTGCATAGTGCTTCAGAAATTACAAACATCCAAATAATCAAGTCCTTTTTTTGCGTAAACCAAAAGTGAGGTTAAGTTCAAAAGTAAAGTAGGCAGCAACTTACCGCCTGACGCAGGTGCTTACCGGACATGGGAGTTTCACCGTTAAGAAAATTAACGTTATCATAAGAACCCCCAAAACATGGACTTGCCGTTGAGGCTTGAGAGACAGTACGGGCAAAGCGAATGGATTATGTAAACCCTCGGGTTTACCGGGGCTCCGGCTCGAAAAAAAAAACAGACAAAGAATGAATTACCAAGCCACGCTATCCACCTGTTTAAACTATAACACACCTCTACTTACCTATCCGTTAAAACACTTGCACAAAATTTCCTATGAGAAGAGAACAATTTGTGAACATCAAGGTCAAACGTACTCCGCGTAAACAAACAACCTGAGATGCCCTTGGAAGGTGCTTTCGACTTCAGCAAATTGGAAATACGAGATTGTTATTAGAATCCAACACTTCTTCTTTATTCGAAAGGAAATTTATATTTCAAATCATATTGTACTTTTTGTATATTGTTATAGGATTCAATTTAAAATGAGTGTTATAAGAAATACCTAAGTTTTTTTTTAGTAAATAATTCAGGATTAACCTTGATGTGTTGTTAAGGTTGAAATATAATATTGTATTGCGTTTAATTTTACAGACAAACTAGTTATTACTTCTCATATTTCCGAATAACGCTTGATCATTTCCTCAAATACGATCGACCGTTACTCGAAAACGATCAAAGTTTCCTCGAAAACAAATGAGAGTCACTTTGGAGCGTTACTCAATTACTTTTGAGCGTTACACGAAAACTAATATTAGTGGTACTTATTTGGAAACCTTCCCCCAACCCCTTAAACCAGCACGAGTGAATCCCGTGGAAAAGCTAGTTTATCAAATAAGAACACAAATATTTACCTCAATAACAAAGCTACATTTTCAGGAAAACTAACTGAATATCAGCGAAAATATCCGTGTCGGACTTGTAAGGAAAAAGCTAAGGAAAACAAACCTATAAATAACTTGACACTTATTTACTGTCCTATTCTATACACAGTGACGTCACACACATAATACAAACTCTATATAGACAAGGACACCAGTATCAACCTACTATTCTTTCTAATATCTACACTCGATTATCGACTTTAAGACAAAACAATAAAATATATGTACTGTGTAGGTAAAAATACCAGCATATCAAACCTACTCTAGTATTTCAAATATCTACAATAGATTTTCGACTTTGATTGAAAGTAATAGGGTTGTAAATCTGATAAAGTGTACCTAGAAATTTCATTGATGTAAGAGAGTAGAAAGTCATAGAACGAGTGACACCTACTTGGAAGTAATTGAATGTTTTTTGGGATTTTCCCTGGAAATGTATCCGCAGGATTTATAAGTCCTTTGTTTTTTGTTCGTCTCGTATTTCGGGAACACGATTTTGATAAATCCAGTGTGCCAGTTTCGGTGTACGAATGTGTCATATTGTTACGAAGTAGTGCAAAACCAAGAAGTAAAAGAATAAATGTGAATTTCGTTTGTCATCTAAAGGGTACCTAAAGTAAGATGTGTAATGGAATAACATAAAATACCATAATTTTTGTTTCAACTATACTTATAAACAGAAGCCATAAATTCATTTAAAAGACCTTTATAGTGTACCTACCCACACTATGCTCAGGAGTCTCATAAAAGCAATTTCTAACTCCAGCCGTATATAATAAAAATTATAAAAATACATCAAACGTTATTTCGATTTAAAATTTCTATAAATTCTCACCAACGTTTTATTTTCCAATTCTTTGATTGAGCAGCAAAGGAAATTAATCTTTAATACCCGAGAAACGCCTGAGAACTTGTAAAACTTGCAGTAAACCAGATACCAGTGAAGTATATTTACGAGGTTTTCATTGCGAGAGTAAAATATCTATACATACACGTCGTCGGTTTATATTTGTACATGTTTACGTTGAGAATTAACACCTTTTTTTTTATGGGGGAACATCATCCAATGACTTAAAAACTACCCCGCTTTGGGTGAGGCGAGAGGGAGTGTCAGACTTTTACTGATTAAAAACCACCCCGTTCCTACTCCTGCTTTTCAAGCCAGAGCCCTGGTAACCCACTAGGCAGTCCGCAGCTTCAAGAATAACACCATAAAATTATAAATTTATTCGTCCAATTAAGCAACTTGGCCAGTAAGCTATGTGGAGGTACTCGTATCATAATTCTAAGATATTTATTACCAACATAAATATGAAGAAATCAACGAGCTCATTACGATTCAGGAAGCTTTGGAGTCGTCTCTCGTAATCCAATTATTCGTCACTGGTGCTAAGAGCGATTTAAATATCAAGAGTAAGCACTCAATGAAAAACCGTAATCATTTTCAAGTACACATTTATCTTCGGTCAATATGAAGGCTCTTATATAATCCAACGTATTATATTCAAGTTCGTGCAAAATGGATGAATTAGTTAATATATACAAAATAAGTAAGCATTCTTGTAAATCTAGAATACTTGCGTCTTTTTCCATCTTACAATGTTGATCTTGATAACTTTATTTAAAATTTTTAATTGTATCTTTAAGAATTCGGCTATTGAGAAAATATCTATGTATAAGACACATATTTTGTGATTTTGAACTCTGATCACGGATCAACTCATCCGCTCATCCGTGATCATGGAGCTTGCAACACTGCCAAAATATCGCAAACTCACAGAAATTAATAAATAAAAAACTTACGTTTAGATAGTTGTAAATCAATTTGCAAGGAATATATTCACGAAAATAAATAAGGCTACCACTGACCAAAACAGGGTGCATCGCAAACTTTTTGGGTTCGATTCTCGGTCGGAAAAAGTACCTAATTTATTTCTCAAAGTTTTCAACTAAAACTTACTTTTATTAAAGGACTCGCGAAGCTAGTAGACACATGTATAGAGACATATGCATAAGACCTTGTGTGTGTGGGATTAATCGATAAATGCGTATGTGTGTGAAAGAGGCACGTTTGGAAGGCCACTCCTATCAATTTATTCAACTTGTTGTTGATCTATTCATTGATGCAATGGTATTAATAAAAATAAAATCTCTATTCGTTTTAAATAGGTAGGTAATAAGCTGTAATGTGACGAAAGTAGAATGCATTCGTTGTCACTACTCCGTCTCCGTCCCGTGGGTGTGCTAAGCCGACTATGAAACTATACATTTGACAGAGACTGGATAGCAGCGATTTCGTTATTAGAGGAGGTTACATAGATAAAGAAATATCTACCACCATCGACATCATATGCCAGATATGGAGATTATGGCAAAACCTCTTATATAGAGGAGGAGGAGTGGACAATCCAATAGTACAAATGAGACTTTTGTCGAGTTATATGTACCTACTTTCTAAGATTATTTTGATAAATGGCGAAGAAAATAAAAACGACGTGAGGAAACCTGAGCTTATAATTACTAATTATGAGTTTGAAATCGTTAACCCCCATTGAACAAGCGTAATGATTCATGTTTTCAAATCTTGTCTTTGTGAGTAAAGGCAAACCCTTTACTTCACCAGTTACGTGGCCACTGTTGACCAAAGGGTCAACAGTTAAAAGGTTGATGGCAATGTCACAACGTACTTTTACCTACTTATTGTTAACATGTTCCAAGTATATAAAAACGCTATACGCATACCAATAAACACAACGATTTATAAAAAAAAAAACTCAGAATTCACCCTCGTTTATAAGCATGGTGTTGAACAAGGAGCCAATCAATGGATGACGTCACAATCTTCGAATTTTGAAATTCAATCAGCCTTTCCCTACAAAGAACGCCGTCACGCCTTTTTTAAATTAAGCTTTACGCCATTACAAAGTACCTGCAGATGCCAACACATGAAGCTACCCTTAGCTGTTGAATTAGTTACGGAATTTTCAACTTTATTAACCAGATATAAAGTACAAAATTGAGTGAAGAAGAAGATACTCGGGTTTAATTTGATGTGCTGTTGTTTGCCCCAACACTTTCCGCTTCTTTTTTCATTGAAATATGTATGTGGGGTGCAAAGTATAATATGAAAAATTACAATTTTCTTGCAAGTCACGTGAAGCTAACGGTTTCGGGTCGGAATATATTTTTTGGCAGTGAATTTATTAGGCTAAGTTTTTCATGATTTATCTATATATATATACATCAAGAAACTTGTTAGCAGTGTTAATTTCATAATATGTAGATATCAACGTATGTATTGATAATAGGGTAGATGATTAATTTTTATCAAAATGCTCGTCTTGTAAGATTATTTTAAAATGTATTTTTTTATTTTTAGGGAAACAATTACTTTCGATGATATATTGATTTGAAATATCGTGTGAAGTCTCTTCTAGGTACGTTTTATACATAGAAATTACGTATTTGCTCCCACTCCTAAACTTTGATTCGTTTTATCTAAGTATTGTTATGTTATATGGCAAATTAAAAATATTTTCTTATTACTTGATTGGCGGACTAAATATATTTTTAATTTGCACACCCCGTCATTATCCCTATTATAATGTTTAGGTAGAAAAGTCAATAGTTCTATGTTCATCAATAGCCCTTAGAAGTCCACTTAGGACACCCACAGAAAGAGTAGCAGTAGTCACCATTCAGCTTGTCCTCTACCGCCGTAGCAGTATGCAATATGTAGCTTCTAAAATATGTGGACTGCCTATCAGCTTACTGGGGCTTCGGTTCAAAAAGCAGGAGTAAGAACTTGTTGGCTTTTAGTCAGTAAGAGTCTGACACTCCCTCGTCTCGCCCAATGTGGGAGAAGTAATTGGATGATTTTCCACCCTCATAGAAGAGCTACTTAGGACACCCACAGAAAGAGTAGCAGTAGTCACCATACAGCTTGTACTCTACCGCCGTAGCAGTATGTAGCTTCTAAAATATTCAACAAAAAAGCAAATAGAGTGGAAACAGATCACGAACAGCCAGTACGAAACTCAATTACCGAAGCAACATCTGACAGACTCCTGTCGGCTGCGCAACGTTCACAACAAAGTGACTTCCAATTTGCATGACAATTACTGGCCGATTCATTTTCCCTTTAATCTCGACCAACATGAAATAAATTAAAATTCCCCATTTTATGAAATTCTCTCTCGACTGTGTGAGGTTGTTTCGTAGTTACAAATTTTATTTTTATATGTGAAGTTTTTTCTTTTTTTTTATCTTTGTTAACGATGCAATTTGGTTTTTATCTATTGTTATAAAGTTTTGCTAGTTTTCTAGTACTTTTGTTGCAAAAACCAAAGCATTGTTTTGCACGTCCGTCAATCAGTCAGTTTGTGGGTGTATATTTGTTTTGTCAGAGTTTGTTACACCCTGTGCGAGCAGTTGGCTTGTTAGCTTGTATTTTTATTCGTTATTCAATAACTTACATTGAAATCTTAAAACAAAATAAATATCTTCTTTCTTTATAATTTCTGTATACTTACCACCTTCTCAGAGTCAGTTAATGGTTGCTTAAATCAGTCCTTAGCAATTGTTTTCGAAACAAAAATCGTTAAGGAATAGTTTGATTAATCATTAAAAGTCTCTGAGTACGACAGTTAAACACTTAAAAACATAGATTTATCATCACGTATTCCGTTCTCACATAAATTGTACAAAGAACGACTTACTCACTAAACTAGACTGTAAAAAATCCAATCCAATATTAAACCAGCAAATGCAATTGTCCAATAAACGAAAGAAGACGATTAATTAATTATTCGAAAACCTACCAGTTCAAAGCGCCTAGTTCGAGTTAGTTTTACGTTACTGAAGCAGCAGACGCAATTGACATGTTATCGTGTTTAGCCCTCTGATTGGTTAGTTAACTTGGAGCGGACCAATCAGAGCGCTGAACGTCACAAGCGTGTCGATTGCGCTAACGTAAAACAGACCTCGTACTACGGACTCAGTTCCCAGTAACATTTAACTCTGTAATAAACGAGCTTTGTGAACATTTTATTGGTTTAACTTCACTCGGCCGCATTAACTGACGTTTTGGTCGTCCAATTTACTAATTACTAGAGGAATATTTAGTTAGTAGTGGAGTCGTAGTAGTTTCAAATAAATTGGAGTTTTATTTCAGGGAAGTAAGGCTTAAATTGGGTTGTAGCGTTTGTTAAATGTAGGTTATTGGTTTCGTTATAATATACCTAGTTGGTGTTTATAAAATAGGTTGTTTTGGTACCAGAAATGTGAAACAGTTGCAAAATCTGAACCCAATTCAAGAGTTTGTGCTTATTAATCTTTACTTTACATTAGTAAATACAAAAGTGTAGTAGTATATAGTGCCATACTAGAACTTTTGTGTTTGGATATAGGATATATTTTCCTTTGACCACATACGTGAAAGATAAAGAAACTATAGAAGGCGGTTCTCATTCAAGGAAAAAGGATCAAACTCATAGTATGCACCTATGATCACTTGTCAAACGAAGTAACCAGAAACCAACTTTGTGAGTAATATATTCAACAAGAGTGCAATGAACTCTTCTGTCAGCGTTTCAGACTAACTTGCAAATATGTGGTTCGAATCTGCGTTTCAAAACACGTACAGTCGTACATGTCACTTGAAGATGCGGATAGGGATGAAGCGTAGTTAAAACTTTGAATATCTGTGAAATGGGATTTTAGTAAATTTGTAATAGGAATTCATCAACTTAATGTAGTAAAAATATAGTTTAAGAATAGTGTGATAATTAAAATTAATAACCTCTAGTTAGATTAAGACAATCATCAAAATAATATTAATTGAATTTTTTAGTAATTGACTTTTCTGATAGACTCATAGGCCTAACTTAGTACTTAATTTGAATTAATGAAACATTGTACACAACAACAAAATTATAAACCATCAGCATCGCTATTTCCAAAAAGATACTAGATCGAAATTTGTCACGAAATCGTTGATCCCTGATGACCTAACGACAAAGTCCACCTTTACGCTTTGAAGCCTAAACATCGAATTCTGTGTTATTGACAACCCTATAGCTTTACGTACAAACAGCACATCAAAGTATCCGAAACTGTTACAAAACAATTTCAACTTTATCGCAGAGAGGTAAGGTTGGGTTTTGATTGAAGGAAGACAGATTGAGTATTCGACGAAATGACATTCCGTTACCGATAGCGTTCCACTCAAGGGTTGAGGGTACAAAGTAACGCCTGGCCTCTGACAGGCTCATCAAGTTTGTAATCACTGGGGTAACAGCCGTCAAAGGATTTTGATGGACGCTGTACAGGCTAGGAAATAAGATGTTACATGAAACTGTCTATTTCATTACGGTACGTCTTTTATTAAAACCATGTTTAATAAATATCAAAAGTAAATCTAGGAAGGTAACAGTTCAACTTTACGTAGTTGTAATTCGTTTTTACCCGACTGCGCCAGAAGGAGGGTTATTTTTTTTGAGAGTATGTATGTATAATTGTTTGGCACGCTCTGCAGCCTAAACGGCTTGATGGATTTTGGCTTGATAGGGGTCGTTTGATTCGTATTTACTGTGAGAGTGACACTAGATACCTATATCAAAATATAAAAATAATAAAACTAAAAGAAACTAAAATAAAAAAGGTAATTTAAAAAACTAAAAAACCCGACTGCGTTTCTGAAAATGAAAAAACCCTAAAACAAGAAAGTTATCGTAAAATTGAAGCAGTCGGGACCCATTCTAAATATGAAGACTTACGGCTGTTGTCAGTGAGGCCGTGGTATCACTCCGGTCGAACCGCCCCGTTCGTATTATTTCGCCATTTTTTTTTTTTTTTTTTTTACATTTAATGGGTCGACGTTTGACCGCTATCTCACCTGATGGTAAGTGATGATGCGGCCTACGGTGGAGCACGTCTGCCCATAAGCAACCTATTCACTCGGGCCTTGAAGACACCCAGGTTATACCCATCAGGAAACACAGACTCCGGCAAGGAGTTCCACTCCCTAGCAGTTCGCACAAGGAAGCTTGAAGCGAAGCGCTTCGTGCGAGTTGGTGGGATATCTACCATGAAGCGGTGACGCCTCGCCGATTGTCTTGTGGTTCGATGATGAAAAGGACTAGGGGGAATCAAGTTGTGCAATTCCCCCGCACACTCTCCGAAATGTATCCGGTAAAAAACGGAAAGGCTTGCGACCTTGCGCCTGTGTTCAAGGCTTTGAAGCCGGGCCTCCACAAGCGCATCATCGTTGATGAGCTTCTTGGCACGCCTTTCAATGTGTTCGAGCGCATCTAGCTGGCATTTAGCCGAGCCGTCCCAAAGGTGAGAACAGTACTCCATACATGACCGAACCTGCGCTTGGTACAGGCTCAGCAGTTGTTTCGGTGTGAAGTACCGTCTCACCTTCGAGAGGATACCCAACTTCCTACCAGCCAGATGCGCCTTCGACTCTATATAAGAGCCGAAGTTTAGCGTTGGCGATAGAGTTACGCCAAGAAGCTCTAGATGATCCGATATTGGAACGGATACATTTCGGAAAGTAGGAGCCAGCGGAAATTGACTCCGTTTGGCAGAGAATAGACACGCCTGGGTTTTGGTAGCGTTAAACTTGACCAAGTTGGCGTCACCCCAATCGGAGACCGCCTTCAAGGACGAGTTCAACCGTTCGACCATGGATTCTCTTAGAGACTGGATCTGTGTTCCGCTAGTCCGCGCATCGGACACATACCTTTCAACAACTGTGCTGTCATCTGCATACCCAAAGATACCGGGCTTAAGCAGGTCGTTGATGTGCAGCAAAAAGAGCGTTGCTGAAAGTACTGACCCCTGAGGGACTCCGGCGTTGATACCAAATTGGTCAGACGAGCAGCCATCGATAACTACTCGAATTGACCGATCCCTCAGGAAGTCTGCTATCCATCTGCACAGATCAGCGGGAAGTCCATATGCAGGAAGCTTGCCGATAAGGCTGTCGTGCCAAACCCTGTCAAAGGCCTTCGATATATCGAGAGAGACCGCTATTGCCTCCCCGTGCTTCTCGATGGCCTCGCTCCAAATGTGGGTGGCATACGCAAGAAGGTCCCCAGTGGATCGGTTGCGGCGAAACCCATACTGCTGATCGCTGAGGAGGTCGTTACCTTCAAGGTATGCCAGGAGCCTGTTGTTGAGTACACGTTCCATACTCTTACAGAGTATGGACGTGACCGAGATTGGTCGGTAATTGTTAGGGTCGGCACGACTACCTTTTTGGGCACAGGCTGCACGTTGGCCAGCTTCTATGCAACCGGCACTTGACCAGTCTCCAAGGAAAGTCGAAACAGGCGTGTCAGGATTGGAGACAACTCAGGCGCACAGGTTTTTAAAACCACGGCCGGGATTCCGTCGGGGCCACTGGCCTTGTTCACGTCGAGATTACGCAACGTCTTATACACCTCCTTCTGTCGGATGCGAATTTTCGACATTTTCGTCTCGCATACGTTATTTAGAGAAGGAGGTATAGCGCCACCAGTATCAAGACGTGAAGATTCCGCAAATAGAGAAGCAAACAGGTTTGCCTTCTCTACCGCGGTGTGTGCCAGCGTCCCGTTAGGCCCCAGGAGAGGTGGGAGTGAAGGGCGGCAGAAGTTCGATTCAACCGCCTTGGCCAGGGACCAGAATGCTTTACTACCCGCTGGGTAAGAAGCCAGTTTGTTCCCTATTCGGCCAATGTGGTTGAACCGGGCCATCCGTAATGCCTTTTTGCATGACTTGGCAGCCCTGTTATAGGCTCTCTTCCTCTGAAGAGTGTCGTCAGCCTTACGACGCCTGGCATCCGCCCATGCCAAGTATGCCGCATGCTTTCGCGCTTCAGCACGTCTGCAGTCGGCATCGAACCATGGACGAGTCCCACCGAAAGATGTCGCGTCAGAGAATGGAATGTAGTATTCCATGCCCTGACGCAACACCCCTGTTATGGCATCCGCACAAGCTGACGGGTCTTCAGTAGAGAAGCAGACAGGCCGCCAAGGATAGGATGCAAAAAAGGATCGCATCCCATCCCAATCTGCTGACTTGTACCGCCACATCCGCCGAGATCCTCTGGGACAAGGATCCGGTGGGGAGTACGTGGATACGGATTTCACCAGACAGTGGTCAGAGCTACCCAAGGGTGAAGATACTGACACCGAGTAGCTGTCTGGATCAGTTGTCAGCAGAAGGTCTAGGCAGTTGGCAGTGTGCGAGTCGACATCGGGCACCCTTGTGGCCTCCTGGACCAGCTGGGTCAGGCCAAGCGTTAGCGCAAGCTTACGCATTTCCCTCCCAGCATGGTCAGTGCATGGTATGGGAACAGCCACTCCTGGTGATGAGCGTTAAAGTCCCCAGTAACACCAACTGGGCCGAAGGATACCTCTGCCGAGCCGCATCCGCCGTCTCCACAAGGTGCTGAGCTAATCTGGTCGTCTCCAAATCTCCGCTGTGCGACCGGTAGACACAGGCATAGAGGATTTTCTCTATGCCTGTGTCCACCAGTATCCACAAGGTTGAAAAACTGGGGTCCTCAAAGTTTCGGAGACGCCGGTAACAGACGCCGTCTTGGACGTATAGGCATACGCCTGCACGGGGAACGAAGTTGTGCTCCAGAGAAAAGCCTGGGTAGTTCAGGTATGATACGTCCGACGGACATCTGATCTGGGTCTCCGAGAGAAACAAGAGCGTTGGGTTCTCAGTCTCCAGATGGTGATGGACCGCAATGAGATTTGAGTGCAAGCCTCGGATGTTGGAGAGGTGCACTTTGAGGGAGAGGAGTGCAGCCGCTGTTGAACCCTTTTCTTAGCTCTCGTTTTCATAGTCGTAAATAAGTTGCTGAGAGGATGGCAGTGAAATGTTCCTCCTCACAGGCGACCCCAGACGCGCACTGCAGTTAGCCACATCAATGGGAGGCCAGCCTGGAGACTGCGGGGACGCCCGAGCCCCCCCACGTAAATCCATCGGGCCCTCTCTTCCGGTCGCCAACCGGCACGATGGCGTATACGTGGGATTTTTCGCTAGATGGCGGGGCAGCCTTTCACGTGTGGCTAGCACGCTAATTGGGCCCCCAACTATCTGCGGTCGGCCAGCGGTGCACCGTGCCTCGGATCCCGCTACCCTCCGCGACTGGCCACCCGATGCAGCCACACCAGCGCGCGCCAGATCGGTCTACCCATAGTGGAACAAACATTTCGACCCATCCTCTCGTACGGCGTCACCGAGCATCGTGGCGGAACACGGCTAGGCCGCTTGGCGACACGGTTTTGCTCGGTGGGTGGTTATAATGCCGTCGGCCGAAACCTACCACCATTTATCCTAGGTATATATTCTTTAAAAATTACGTTAATATTTCATAACTTTTCTGTAAGATCAACTTGACAATTACCTGTAGGTATTGTGAAAGAATTAATAGAAATAAATACTTGGGCATAAAAAAATTACACAATAATAAGTACGGTGTGACGTAAAAAGAAAACAAAAATAATCCAGACAGAAATAACATTTGTGTGTCTGAGTGCACCTCCCACGCTTCAATCACTTTGATATGATTTCAGCCAATCCGATTGACTTGGATGGAGTCAAAACCTTGTAACAAAGGTGTATTCAGTAACAAAGTCAGGATTATCTCTCAAAACACGTATTAAGAGGTCTTTATTTGAGGTCGTATGTCTCTTCATATAATAATAGTCGTATGGTTATGATAACGATAGAAAATAAATAGTATTTTTTTTCACAATCCCTATGTTTCCATGCAGCAAAACTCTTCAATGTCATAGTGGTTTAACACCTACCAACACAAGTCCCAAAGCTTTTTCCAAGTTATATGTTGTTCTATCTAAGATTTTTAGACACCAAGGACTAACGGTGTAGGAAAACATTGTGATGAAGGAAGGAAACCTGGGTGGGTTATAATTTTTAAATTTGAAATCAATAACCCACATTGAGCAAGCGTGGTAATTAATGCTCACACCTTCTGTATGCGCATTATTGGTCAGGAGTGGCCGCTTATATGCTGCTGAAAATGACGTGATTTTCAATAAGCCTGATTCATTTCAACTGATCTCCAACCTGCCTTGCAAGTATGGAGATTATAATAAACTCTCTCATGACTGTCACAAGCTATTATAAAAATCTAAATTTCAAGATAAGTATTCTGCATCTTTTATAATTATGGAGTAGGTACTGTTTTAGTTTAAATGCATGCTTTCTGTGTTGTGAGTACCTGTTGGAATCGTGTTCCAGAATTTGTCTCAAGGAGTCTTATTTCGATGTCAGCCATTTTGAGCTTGAAAATGGTCTTTGTTTTTTATCATCAATCGGGACTTTTTCCTCAAGGATTTATTCATGAGAGTTATTTATGTGGTGCCACGTATTTTATTGGTTCCAAGGATTTCCGATTTTTTATTCAGTTAAGTTTCTCTCGATTCTTTGTAAGGAGGACCTTGAAAATGTGTAATTTTATTTTCAACGTATTTTTGGTCGTGGTAAATATGTGTGGTGCATTGTATTAGTAGTCATGAAAGTAAATGTTTCTGAAGTATTGTTTCACATTTCTATGTGAACTAGCACATGCTTAAAGACCTTATTTCTACACACTCTATAATTTGTAGTTTTCATACACTGAAACAAACAAGTTTTACCAACATGATTCCGTAACTCGATCAACTAACGAACTTAATTAAAAGGGACATTCAATACACCTTTTTAGTTCTCTTTGGACAATCCCTTTCTCAATGTAACATTTACAAATAGCTAGTATAGAATAGAAACCACTAACACGAACACAGGAGATCTGAATCTTTCCCGTACACACTCAAGCTATACAAAACCAGTATAAACAGATCGTTGAATGTGAGGAAAGATTATACAAAGAGAGATCAAGATAAACTGGTTGAGTGTAGCTTGATTTGCACTCGTGTATACACCTCAGCACTAGCTACAAAATTTATGTTAGACCTAATTACTTTTCTGCCCGGACACGGTCAGGTACCGCAATCCCGCGGTCCCGGGGTCCAGGGATCCCGGTATTCCGGGGTTCCAGTCCCGCCACAATTGTCACTGGCACAAGTGATATACGAGTAGCTAATGATCCTTTTACCTTTTCGCTGAGTATCATTTCCTTTTCTTTTTACCTAGACATTGTATGGTTTGATTAGAAATTGGTTTTCTTGTGTTCATTGGTCACTGTGTAGTAGTGAGGAGTGAGGGGTATGATAGAATGTTCTGTTTATTAGAATCATTAGGTGTAATTTGCATTGTTACGCTAAATCGAAAATTTTATAAAGAATAATCTTGTAAAAGAGTAATTTATAAACTAGAAAATCTTCTTTGTTTAGACAAATATAATGAATTTCTAGAAAAGTAAATTTCATCTCTTAGCAAACAAATTGCAAAGTTTTAGACATTAACATCTTCATTAGAAACAATCATTCTTCAAGTACTACGAAGCGCTTAATCAAAAAGCTTTTATGGTATTAAAAATGTAAAAAAGGGTAATTTTCTATGAAAAATCCTTTGCAAAGAGCTACTTGATTTATGACTTTAAGATACGGTCGGATAGAGGCGTAATCAGCAAGCAAATACCTCACCTACCCGTAGTCTCGTAGCCCCGTAGCTCCGTAGCCCTGCTACGATTACGTAAGCTACGGCGTAGCAATAGGATTGTCTCCAAAGAATATTTATTAAAAAGACACCGTATTCTTAAAACATTAAGGTCTATAATTGTTCGAAGATAGAAACTGTACTTATTTCTATACCGTAGTCTTGTCCATTTCTGTTGAAAATTCGTAAATATCTTTTTAATCTCTGGTCATTGAATTGGATTTCGATAAACCGTTCAGGGAACTTCTCGGAAAGGGATTATTAGGGAAATATAAATATGTATAAATATACACGTGGAACCACTGATACGGATGGCTATTTATGGTTGACTGGATTATTTTCACTTCAGTGAATGTTTGTACAAAAAAATTGTATAATACTATTGTGAACTTTTTAACAACGTAAATGTTTAGTGGGACGAGTATTTTATTGATTTTGTATTATTCTCATCGATAAGATTACACATACTTTAGAAAGGACATCGGGCGTTTTTTACCCGATTTTTTAAAAGTCGCGAACATAAACCAAAACATTTTTACATGATAGTGTTTGCAATCATATTTAATATTGTGTAGTTATTTTGATTCACAATAATGGGAAAATGGAAATAATTAGTAAAATGAAAATGATATTTTAAGTTGACTATTTTTCCTAATTACTAAACGACCGCTCAGTAAGTTAAAATATCACTCCGTGGTATTTTTGTAAACCCAATCAGACTAAATCCGTCAAGTTGATGTGCATGTTTCGTTCTCACTCTCGCCCATAGTCCTAAAACTGGTATACATATGTTGCGCTCGCGCAGGTAGCTAGCTTATCTTACTACATCGCAGTCCTTCGTCATCATCATCGCAGTCCTTCGCCAAAAGTTAAGAGAAAAATATGTTGTTTTAATTATTTTTGATTCCCTTTTTCCTCTTCAATTATTGCCCAAAAACATTTATAAATATTTTTTAAATGTCCAATTTCTCCTTATTGCCACGACCTACAGATATGGGAACTATACCATTGTGAACTAGATTTAATTGCCTATCCACCGTACCTAATTTTATTTTTGTTCGCCGTAGGTAAGTGTCCCATACAAAAATGCCCGATGTTCTTTCCTTTTTTACCTATAAAAAAAGAGAGAGAAAAAATAAGACTCGTATTTAGGTTTCTCAATCTGATAGCAGTATTTTTGCACCGTCACGCCTTGTATTCCCGAAGGGATAGGCAGAGATGCACATAACGACACGTAATGCCACTGTACAATGTATACCAACTTTTCATCATTTGCTTTATAAGTCCCATGGGACGGATAATACGGGATGAGCCTATTGCCATATACCGGGCACATTTCCAGTCTCCGTGCTACCACTGAGAACTTTTCGGAAAACCTAAAAACTGTTAGCTAGTATCTTTAAAAATAAGTATGTTCATGTAGGGTAAGTATATTTAACTTATATATTTTTTTTATTGTAACGTCACGCCTTTAATCCCCGAAGGGGTAGGCAGAGGTGCACATTATGGCACATAATGCTAATGTACACCCACATTTCACAATTTATCTTGTAAGTCCCATGTAATAGGTGGTGAGCCTATTGCCATACATAACGGGCACGAGAAATTTTCGAAAAACCGAAAAAAGCCCTGTAATACTTCGCCCGCATCGAACCCGAGACCCCTTGCCCGGCAGTCGCACTTGCTACCACTCAGCCAACGAGGCAGCTTATTTAACTTATATAATTTTCATATTTTAAACCCTACTCACAGAAGGTATAGATCCGTATACAAACTGAATTTTAGATTACAACAGCGCGGTTCACTTGGGAATAAAATGGCGATCCAATCTCGTTCCATTCACAAGGGAAGCGTTTGTGATCAAGACTATTATATTATTATTGAGAAGTTCCAAGGAACAAAGCCATTGATAACTTTGTATATAGGTTATTTCTATTAAAGGAAAGGAAAGGCTAATACTACAGTTAGATTTACTTATGTGAAAATGTATCATTTGCATAAATCTGACATTACATCCCAATTTTTTATCCAAAAGAACGCTTTTGAGTTGTGTCGTAAGTAGTAATCTTTTTCTATTGGTACTAATATTATTTCCTTTCGGTACATTATCTGGTTCCATATACAAGTTTCTCAAATGAGTATCGTAATTAGTAGCAGATATGTACGTAATTAGTACGGTATCAGTTTCTATAAAAGGACAAGCCCGCCACTGCCTCCCCTCCCAAAACCGCTGCAACTCCTGTAAGCCAGGATTTATATGAAAAGTAGATACAACCATGAACACATCTCAGGGACATGAATAACTGTTTTGGATCCCGAACTAAAATAAATCAGAAGGATATTATTACAGGAAAAAAAATACAAAAGAAATTGTAATAAAATAATTATGTGTAACCTATAATACCTTTGTATATTACACATTACCTACATACCTACATCAACATAAGATATTACTAACCTCTAACCCAGCAACGCATTACAATCCCTATTCTGAAATTCCCGAGAAACTTGGAAAGACAATAGTAGAAGATAACAATATCGGAGTTATTCATTCATTTCGCTTTGTACCCTAAGGAACCTGAGTTCAACAAGTCATCAAGATTACTTTGAAGACTATGCATTCTACTTGATAGTCAAAACAATCGAGAGACGTAGATTTGAGTACTAAGGGTGCTTTTGCACCAGAGATGTGCTATATTATGTTGCTGTGGATGTGTTTGGTTATCACTAATCATATTTATTGGTACCCATAGCTTAGCACTAGTGGAAATGGACTTAATCTATATTTTTATATAGAAAGATGAGTGCTATGGATTCGTGTGATACATCGCTTAATCAAGTTATGCATCTTCCTCACACAGCTACATAGATTAGTATCGGTGGAAACGGTCACATAGTTTCACAGCTTAGCTATTACACCTTCGTAGCAAAGCTATATATACCACGTTTCTGTTGGAAAAGCAACCTTATAAGTTTTTAAACCGACATGGTAACTAGTAATATGAACTGATGAACTGAGTTCATCCGTGATCATGGCTCTTGCAACAATGCTGAAATATTGGAAACTCACAAAAATGAATAAACATGGTAAATATTCCGTTTTAAGTTCTAATGAAAACCAATCTTGTTCTACTAGATAGTCGTTACAATTGAGAGATGTAGATTTGAGTACTAATGATTGTATAGTGTGTGAACAATTTAGTATAACTTCATTATTATTTAAGAGGCTGTGTGAGATTGCTTTATATCTATGTTTGTTGTTATAAATGATAAATGATAAATGATATTTATTTCTGTAAATAGATTATAAAATAACACTTTTACACGTCAATATTTCAAATAGCTAGATGAGGCCGGCATTTCCTATCCGACTACTCTGAGAAGAAATGCCGAAACAAACTCAGAGGTCATAGTCTCTTTTAAAGTCCAGACAAAATCAATTAAAGATGTCGGAGAACCGTGCAAGTTTATTCTGTAGTGGTCTTTTGAGGAAAGAACCACAGCAGTTTGAGCGGACCTGTTCAGATGGCAGCACGCATGTGTCAGTTTACAATGAGCTCAGCTGACGGCTGTTGCTGAATGATCCGACGAACAATACCTACCAAAAGAACATTTGGGTAGGCCACACAAATGCTCACACTGTCAGAATATAATTAACTAAAAGTGAAATGACTAGGCAAACTCTCGCACGGTCCTCAAACTAACAATTTTAAAAATAATATGTGAAAACAAAAAAATATCGAATGATATTAATGTATATCATGTCAAATTGTATAAAAATGTAACTTGTGTTACAAACATGTCAACATGACCTGTGTGGACATTATAGCGGCTCACTCCCAAGCCTGACTATCATCTAAGTAGTCTTTAATTTTATAAAAAGCTTTACTATACAGTTTTTCTTTAATAACATTTTTAAATTTATTCAGGCTCAAACTTTGAATATCGCTGGGAATTTTATTGTAAAAGCGTATGCATTGACATCTGAACGAACCACTTATTTTCTTAAGTCTAGTAGTGGGAACAATATATTTGTTTTTACTTCTAGTGTTTATATTATGTATATCACAATACTTTTTGAATAAATTAATGTTTTTGTGAGCATACACTACATTTTCATAAATGTATTGAGAAGGAACAGTCAATATATTAATATCTTTAAATAGTTCCCTAAGAGAGTGCCTCGGACTAAGATTATAAATTGATCGAATGGCTCTTTTCTGCAGCACAAAGACAGACTGAATGTCAGCAGCATTTCCCCACAGGAGGATACCATATGACATGATACTATGAAAATAACTAAAGTATACTAATCGCGCTGTATTTACATCGGTCAAATTTCTAATTTTTTTAACGGCATATGCTGCAGAGCTGAGTCTTTTCGACAACTAATTGAATGTTCGAATATGTAATCATTATTTAATTAGCTAATGAATTGACATTACATGATGAGTATATGAAACTATAGCTCCAAGGTAATCCTTCATAATACAACGTTACGCCGTTTTATCCCTTTGGGTGTAGAAGTGTAGAGATGAGTATCTGGGGACAGTATAATATATGTATCTATACAATGTAGCCAGTATTATTCCCTTTTCCAAGTTCACCTGCCTTTAACCTTTCTGTTCCCCGTTTGTTTGGACATAGAAAGTAGTACTTTATTTATTTTCAACCGACTTCAAACAAAACGAGGTTCTCAGTTTGACCTGTATTTATGTATGTACGTTTATACGCGATCATCTGGCGTTTGTCTGAACCTGGATTTTGATGCATATCAGCATAGTTTTTTTTTCAGACTTAGGAGAAGGATTTACGTATATTATCCGACTTAAAAATTGGAAGTTCTCACTTTAAATTTCGAAGAAGATTCCCTTTTTTTAAAAAAAATATTGTGTTATAATTGTTTATACTAGTTAGTCAACAATTCTCAACTTCAGATAGAAAACAAACGAGAATACATATCCTACACACAGAGAACTCATAAGACCTTCCAGGTTTCACCTACCTTGTCAGCATACTCGAAAAAAAATCAGTTTACGACCCTCGCTCGAGCATAATATTATAATAAATTCCAAAGTAACAAAGTTAGCTCATAAAAAAACCTACATCATCTCAAACTGTTGGTTATAAAAATAAACCTCTTTGACTCTTTGTAGTGTACTCATGAAAATTTAATTTACCAGATTCTGACTTAAAACTTCTCTTACAATTAAATGTTAAGTATTCAGGGCAGAATCTTTGGATAAGGGTTGGCACTTACTGGAAATGTTAGCAGTAATCTTAGTATGTTAGGAATATTGTACCTAAGTCTGTGTTAATATATGTTGTCGCACTTATTTTGATACCTCCGGTTATGACGCACTTAAAAAGAAACGTCATCAGATGTTAGGTGGGGAGCGCCATGGCGGCCATTTTGACACACCACTGAGGACGTTCACTTGACCACGCGCCGTCGCCGAAGCAACACTGGTGTACAGGTAGTCAGAAATAATGTTGTAAAACATTATTTCCTGACTTTTAGTTTATTTTTCTAAATATTTTACTGTATTTTATTTACTGTATTTTATTGTATTCTAAAAATTAAAATTAAAATTAACGGATTTGATTTGTTGATATTTTGATATTGTAAAAATGAAAATGTAACGGTTGATGCTTACTTGCTATATGTGTTTGTATGCTATCTTCATGCAATAAAGGCTTTTTATGATTTACTGACCTTGTTTCTTTTCTAATATCAGAAGTGGGATACCGTACATATTACGCTCGCAAACATGCCGCGCGATCGCAAACGAAGATCAAGAAGGACGACCTCAACGAGTTCAAGTTCGTCTACCTCCAGCTCGAGCAGCAGTAGCAGTGCCAGTGACCAGAGGCGCAAGAAGCGACGCCGCCGCAAGGATTCGCAAACCGTGAGTCAAAGTGCTGTATTATCGTCAGTGATTCCCGAATTCGACCCACTTGTAGATAGCGTAGATATGTGGATTAATGTGGTTGAGGCAAATTCTCGTGCGTTTGGATGGTCCGATAATATGATTAAGTATCAGGCGCTTCAAAAATTACGTAATACTGCAAAAACTTGGCTTGACGCTTTACAAAAAAATGAAACTAGGTGGACCACGTGGAAGTGGAAGCAATGGCGCAATACGTTGTCAGATACGTTTCAAGTGAGAAGTGATATGTTTAGATCTCTTAAAGAACTAATTGATACGAAACCTTCAGCTAATCAGTCGTTATACGATTTCTATTTTAAACAAAAATCGAAAATAGATCGCTTGCAGTTAGGTTTTCGGGAACGCGATGTAATATCGATAATAGTAGGCTCAATAGGCGATAAAAATATTAGTATAGCCGCCGAAGCTGGCAATTTTAGGTATTGCGATGATTTGGCCTCATTTCTTCACGGCAAAATTTATTTACCTAGTAATGAAGTCCCTTCTAAGAACGCGTTACCACCAAAACATCTTTCTCGATCGTTACAACCCGGGCAACAAAATGCATCAAATAAATCTGACGTTAAAGTTGAACCTTCTGTGAATAATAATAGTGTGCCAAATCATACTTGCTACCGATGTGGGGAGGTAGGTCATAGAAGGAATAATTGTACCGTCAAAGATGATGTAAGATGTACCTTCTGCAAGAAGTTAGGCCATTTAGAGGCAGCCTGCCACGCAAAGTCGAAGACTAAAGTCGAGAAAAATGTTGAAGTGAAAATGATATCCGATCCAAAAATGAAACAAAAATTTTACAAAACCGTTTTAATAAATAATGAGGAATGTACTGCATTTTTTGATATGGGTAGTGATTGCTCTTTAATTACATCAGCGTTAGCAAACCAATTTAAGTTACAACCTTTTCCTTTGAATAATTCTATTACTTTAGTCGGATTTACTAATGATTTTTCTGCCACGGTAACTAATGCGGTCTCAGCTAATCTTAAAGTCGATTCCGTGGAATTAATTATCACGTTATACATTATTGACGTTCTGTCCGGCTGTGACATTCTGATAGGCAGAAATTTTACTGAAGACAAAAAAATAATGTATGTTCGTATAGGAGAAACCTTAACTTTTCAATCTGTCCAATCATTGAGTGTGTGCAATATTGAGTTTGCTAATAATGTACCCCGTGAGTACCAATCAACGTTAAATAATATACTTTCAAAATACCCTCAATCTTTTTCTCAAGATTTATCAAGTTTAGGAAAAACTTCCTGTGTAGAATTAGATATACAATTAACGTCTAATAAACCTGTTTACCAACGGCCGTATAGGATGTCTGAGTCGGAAAGGGCTATCACACGTGAATTGATAGATGATCTTATGAAAAATGGGATTATTCAAAATAGTAATTCTGCTTATGCTAGCCCAGCTCTTTTGGTCGACAAAGCATCTGGGGCTAAAAGACTATGCATAGATTATAGGCAGCTAAATAAAATCACGGTTAAAGAAAAATACCCAATGCCTATGATTGAGGACCTCATTGATAGATTGCAGGGGTGTAAATTCTATACTTCTTTGGATCTCAAAAGTGGCTATCATCAAATCAGTATTAAGTCTGAAGACGTGCACAAAACTGCGTTCATTACGAGTGATGGCCATTTCGAATTTTTGAGAATGCCTTTTGGCTTATGTAATGGGCCAGCTGTTTTCCAGAGACTAATGAATACAGTTTTGGGCAATCTACGTTTTGGAAGGGTAATATGTTACATGGATGACATTCTTATTGCTACGAAAACTATAGAAGAAAATATAATTTGCTTAGAGAATGTTTTAGATATTTTTGTCGAAAACGGTTTAACTATAAATTTAGATAAATGCTCCTTTTTCAAAGACCAAATTACCTTCTTAGGTTATGATATATCCGAAAAAGGTATTAGTCCTAGCTGCCGAAAATTAGAAGCCATCTCAAAATACCCGTGTCCAAAGTCGATTCATCAGTTAAGACAATTTTTAGGTTTGATCAATTATTTTAGAAAATTCATTAAAAACTGTGCACTTCTCTGCAAACCATTGACTAGTTTACTGAAAAAGGGAGCAGTCTGGCAATGGGGTCCACAACAAGATCAGGCTGTAGCACAAGTGAAAGTTGCATTGATTGAGAATGCAGTGCTCAGCGTCTTTGACCCCAAATTACCCATAAATTTATATACTGATGCCAGTCGCGATGGTATAGGGTGTATTTTGACACAGCTAACTGCTAGTGGTGAAAGACCTGTGTATTTTTATAGCCGTCAGACTAGTGATGACGAAAAGAAATACCATTCTTTCGAACTAGAGCTATTAGCAATTGTTTCTGCTTTACAAAAATTTAGGCACTATTTGTTAGGGGTAAATTTTAAAATCACAACGGATTGCAATGCAGTACGACATGCATTAAATAAAAAGGAAATAGTTCCACGAATAAGTCGATGGGTATTATTTACACAGGATTTCACCTTTGAAATAGTTCACAGGGCCGGGTCACAGATGCAACACGTTGACGCATTGAGTAGAAACCCTATTGTTAGGAATACCAGTAATGCATCTAATGAGGTAGAAAGCATTAATACAATTACTGAGGGTGATTGGTTGCTAGCAGTACAGTTACAAGACCCTAAAATAAATAACATTAGAGAAATATTGCAGTCAGGTGAGGCCGAGTCTAATAAAGATATATTTAATACGTATGAACTATTAGGAAACAAAGTTTATCGTAGAACGGAATTTGGTAGGCGTTGGTTAGTACCAACAAAATGTATATGGTACGTAATTCGTGCTAACCATGATGATGTAGGGCATTTTGCAGTAGACAAAACTATCGAAAGAATCAAATCAAAATATTGGTTCCCTCGGTTAAAGAAAACCGTTTCAAAATATATTAAAAACTGCCTGAATTGTATTTATTTCAAAAACATTCACGGTAAAAAACCAGGGAGGTTGTACCCAATCCCGAAATACGCTAGGCCGTTCCACACACTTCACATCGACCACCTTGGTCCCTTTGTTAAAACTGCCCAGCAAAATAGTTATCTGTTAGTGATAGTTGACTCTTTTACTAAATTCGTTTTTATTTCGGCTGTAAAGAACACAAAAAGCAAACTCGTCACGAATGAATTAAATAAGATATTTAAGGTATTTGGAAATCCAAAGCGCTTAATCTGTGATGCAGGTAGTGCGTTCACATCCAAGTTGTTCACTAGTTATTGCGACAATAAAAACATTAGACTTCATATCATTGCCACTGCTGTTCCACGTTCAAATGGCCAAGTCGAGCGCTATAATCAAACAATTTTAGAAGCATTACGTAGCATGAGTGCTGATACTGATAACAATAAGTGGGATCAGCACATAACTAGTATACAACAAGGTATTAATAGCACAATTAACAAAACCACATCTGCCGTACCAAGTGAGGTGTTTTTCGGGTTCAGAATTCGAATGGATAATGACGCAATCACTGATGATAATAATGAGCATTCTATCGACGTGACTGCGTTAAGAAATGAAGTCGACGCACACATAAAGGCTAATGCAGAACGCCAAAAAGCGTCCTTCGATTCTAAAAGAAAAGAGGCCCACATCTACAAGGTTGGAGACTTAGTGGTTCTCAAAATTCCAAGTCACACGAATGATGGACAAAGCACTAAGCTGTTACCTTTGTATAAAGGGCCCTTTCAAGTCACAAATGTCTTGGGGAATGATAGATACCAAGTGGCGGACATGAGAGGAGCTGAAAGATCTTCCAAAAAGTACGATGGTATTGCCTGCGTCGAGAATATGAAGCCCTGGATCCGCGTTACTGAAACACCGGATGTTGTCGAAGAGATATAGGTAAAATTTCACCTCACAGGTAAAGTTATTGAACTATTTATATATTTAGCTTGTGTTTGTAGTAACAATTATTCAGACTTTAAATGATTCAAAGTTATTGTTGTTATCTTGAGCCGTTATTAGTTGTGGTCCAATGCATTCGCTTGAAACATTGAGGATGTTTATAGGGTGTTCGATCTTGTAAACCAACAGGCATCCATTGTGAACGCTGTTGTAGATTCGGTGGTGATACACGACTAGATTGATACTGAGTGAACATTGATCTAGTTTAAACCACGTATAGCAGGAGCATGTTAACCGTCGATGGCATAGCATGCTCTGATGTTCGAACACCTTATGTGCAGTCCAAAGTTTAAACTGGGTCACATAATATGTCCACAGTTAATTATGCAGTTAAACTAATTATTGTTATTTAATGTTTCCAGCTTCCACATTGGACCAAAACGCTGTTCGAGGACGAACGCGTGAGCAGGATAGCCGGATGTTGTCGCACTTATTTTGATACTTCCGGTTATGACGCACTTAAAAAGAAACGTCATCAGATGTTAGGTGGGGAGCGCCATGGCAGCCATTTTGACACACCACTGAGGACGTTCACTTGACCACGCGCCGTCGCCCAAGCAACACTGGTAAACAGGTAGTCAGAAATAATGTCGTAAAACATTATTTCCTGACTTTTGGTTTATTTTTCTAAATATTTTACTGTATTTTATTTACTGTATTTTATTGTATTCTAAAAATTAAAATTAAAATTAACGGATTTGATTTGTTGATATTTTGATATTGTAAAAATGAAAATGTAACGGTTGATGCTTACTTGCTATATGTGTTTGTATGCTATCTTCATGCAATAAAGGCTTTTTATGATTTACTGACCTTGTTTCTTTTCTAATATAATACAAAGTATATTTTGCTTTGTAATGTACTGCCTACTTTATCACTAAAACAATTTGTTATGTAAATTGTCTACTGTTTTTCTCATTAAAGCTAATATTACTTTATCCAAACCAAATCACATATTCAGCAGGTTTTTTGATCTTTCAACCAACGAACGCCTTTAACCCCCGTATCGCTAATCTAAGTAATACACAATGTGATGTTTACTATGACTCATATTTATAGCGGCAATCGGGATTTTAATACACTATACCTACCTTTTGTCATTTCATAATACACAAACGCAACACAACACAAGCTACTTACTGCCGCACTCAGTGTCAATTTAATGGTTACTTAAACTATTCCTAACATGTGCTAAGGACTGGGTTAAGTAATCATTAAATGACTCTGTACGATGGTTAATCAGATTTTATGTTTTCAGCATGTACCTTCCCTAAGTTCAAAGAAGATTGTATATTTGAAGAAGATGGGTCAACAAACATAAGGAATTAATCTAATTAAATGTTTGTGTCGCTCGTATGACCAATTTGCGTGGCATTTGTGACCCCGTGAGGCCCAATTCTCACTTCGCCATTAGATTATCGAGAGGCTAATGAAATTGCTAACAAAAGTAAAAAGGTTTGGGCTGTTGATACCTAGAGGATAAAAAAATAAATGAGTAGGTTATTGTAACGCTTATTAGAATCCGAAGGCGTTAGTAACAAAGTATGAAAGCTATGTCCAACATCTTTTGAATTCAATAAATTGTAGTGAATTAATAAACCATTACCAAATACATATTAAAAAATTAGGTTGTATAAACCTAATTTCGAGGCTGCACAATTTTATGCTATATTTACACTCTGCAAAAGCGGCCACTAGGACTACAACTTTTTCAGACTATGGATGCTGCACCAGAGATGTGCTATACCAATCATATTGATTGGGACACATAGCTTAACACTGGTGGAAACGGACTCAGCTAAGCTATTTTTTTTATATGGATTATTATACATAAGTATGATTATTTAAACAAAATGCTTAATAGGAGTTCAATAACTTGAGATTCAAGTTTAAAATTCTTTGAAAATGTAACTGATAAATAAAATTTATCTTTATCTAGAAAATGATTGATAGATTAAAGTCTAGTCTTGTTATTTTCAGTTTTCTCAGTACTTACAGTAAAGTTTTTGTTTTTAATACGATTTATTGTATTTTAAACAAATTCGTCAAAGTATTGACATTTGCATGAATAGACATTTGTTAACAGACTTCAAACAAAAGGAGGTTCTCAGTTTGACCTGTATGTATGTTTATTTGTGCCGGATTATTTCGCGTTTAGTGTTTTTCAGACTTATGAGAAGGTTGTAAAGATATTATCTGACTAAACGATAAATAAAAAAAGAGGCGGTAAAGAAAATTGAAGATGGTTCCATTAACAAAGATATTGTGTGTTTGCCTCGTTGATAAAATCTTCGTAAGTGCTTAGTACTTACTGCAATTGGATTCAATTCCTCTATTACTATTAAACTATTTTTGAGACATTTCGGTTACCAAAAATTCACAATCTATCACAGCAGTAGACTTGGTCAAAACATGTCTGTATCAACTAAAGTATTACAGTTTAAACCCTAAGTAAGTAAGAAAACTAACAAAGCGTTACAATGCCATGCAAAGTTCACTATCCATTGTATCCAAATGAAAATGGCACAAAGGACAAACTCATTTAACTTAAACAATTGCCTTGTTCCAAACAACTGGACTTTAAACGTATACATATACACAAGACCGCACATCAACCTACTCCAACCTACCAAAGGATTTTCGACTGTATCACCAGATGGTAAAGTTGGTATTACATTGAAGAAATCTGGAAGGTTGGTGTAGGTTGACTTGCTGGTGTGTGTAATGTATGTTTGACGAATGTTCTACAGTTTCAACATACTGTGGTCGCATAGTGACCTTAAATTATACCGTAATTCATTAATAAATTTAATCTGTGTATAACTCGTGAATTGTATACTAACTTTGAATATGGTAAAACTTAACAATTGTTGTTTCGGGTCTGGGTGTGATGTGTACTTGTATGTTTGTAAACGCACCCGCGATACAGGAGAAAATCGCAGTGTGGGGCAACGTGTAAGTAAATAATATATATAATAGTAAAACAAGAATTTGCCTACAAGTGTCGTTACCCGTTAATAAAAAAAATATATATTAAGATATTAATTAAGACAAACAACTTGACATACAATTGAAAAAATATTACAAATCAAATACTCACTCAAATATAAATACCAAAAAGAAATCAACCACCAAACGATGTCAACAACATACATAAAAAAATAAACGCAAAAAACATAAATTAAATTATACGAAACCAGACTTAATATTGGACGAGGTCAAAGAAGAAATAGGCACGTTGACACTTAACAAATTTACAGTGGTTCGCCCTTGTACCTCGCTTTCATGGCTAGTAATGAGCTTGTCACAATATCGGACATTAGCCCCAACGCCACCACATTTGTTGGCCCAAAAACATTTACTTTTCGCCCCAGATTTTGAATACTCATTAAACATTGTATTCGTTTGTGACATACTTTAGTTTTGGGGTCAAATGTTTTGATTACTTCATTGGTTTGCGGTGTATTGGAACATACAATTTTGGGCCTTGCGGTTTGAGAAAATACAATTGAGCTTTATAATCAGATATAACATCGTCCTCTTGTTTATGTCTCGTATTCATCGTGTTCTAAGGGGTTGTGACTACTTTTTTAAGGCAAGCGTCCACAGACTCGCATCTTACGCATCGCATACATCGTACGCATTCCGTATGACATCATCAGTATGTATCGCATGTGGGCATTGCTGATTATGCATGTGTGGGTGAACTGAGGGACCACACTGGGAATTCGCGAAATGAAAGTTCTAGGATTTAGTAGTAGACCTAAAACAATTGTAGAACGAATCTAGGAATTTGTAAACAAATATATTAAAAACTACGACCCATAAAGTGTGGTCCCTCAGTTCTCAAAGACGATCAGCCAGATCTCGGAAAGTATCTTATAAAAGAAGGTTTTGTGAATACAGACATTTAGTAAAGAATTTGTAAAGATATCTATTAAATAACAGAACACAAAGCTTTAAAGATAAAAAAGTATAGCAACTGAACTGTGGTCCCTCAGTCCACATAACAAAGATAAATATTTTAGTGAATATTACTGAATAAAACCGTTATTATTCTACATAAAGTTTTAGTAAAAGTCTTAAAATATATTGTAAAAAGAAATGGATCTCAAATATCGAAGCATTTCGAAGATAGCGATGATTAAAAGTGGTCCCTCAATCCTCTCCTCCACTGACATATAGACACTGCTAGCTGCTAGACGAGAGGAATATCAGAAAGTCTAGTGTACTTAACATTTAGTAATAGTTTTCTACTAAATAATAGGTATATAAAATTTTGTATTTCTTAACTCTAAACTGAGAAAATATTAACTTTTTAATCCTATGAAAATAGGTAGACCAGTGTGACCACAAAATCAAACAAAGTGTAGACAGTACTATTATTCTTTATTTAATATAACATCATTATTCAGATGAAACGAAAACAAGGTTGTACGGTTAATTTAATGCTTTATTACATGGCTTATGTGTATTTAATAAAAAGTAGAAAAAAATGTACAAAATTAACTCATCACTTATTAAAATACTTTTATTTAAGTAAGTGACATTTGGACGTAGCTTAATGAGTGTAAGTATATTTGTTGGTCAGTACTTTCAATAATTTTGAGACGTTGATCATCGTAGCAAAAGAAACGCTCATTAATAAAACAATGACATCGGTAATGGCCAAGACCGCCTGGAATTAATGATGGAATGATTTCAGATGCGCCCAGGATTTTGTAAGTTTTGTTCTTTACTGTTACGGTAACAGGAACATTACTAAGACAATGTTTATCAGTGCCACTCAAATCGAATGAAATTATTTTTGAAAGCTCGTAATTGTAACTAAATTGGTGATCACAAGCGGTACAGTTCCTGTTTCCTTCATCGATGGTAATTGCCTCTTCTAAAATACCTATGCGTATGTCTACACTTTGTTTGATTTTGTGGTCACACTGGTCTACCTATTTTCATAGGATTAAAAAATTAATATTTTCTCAGTTTAGAGTTAAGAAATACAAAATTTTATATACCTATTATTTAGTAGAAAACTATTACTAAATGTTAAGTACACTAGACTTTCTGATATTCCTCTCGTCTAGCAGCTAGCAGTGTCTATATGTCAGTGGAGGAGAGGATTGAGGGACCACTTTTAATCATCGCTATCTTCGAAATGCTTCGATATTTGAGATCAATTTCTTTTTACAATATGTTTTAAGACTTTTACTAAAACTTTATGTAGAATAATAACGGTTTTATTCAGTAATATTCACTAAAATATTTATCTTTGTTATGTGGACTGAGGGACCACAGTTCAGTTGCTATACTTTTTTTATCTTTAAAGCTTTGTGCTCTGTTATTTAATAGATATCTTTACAAATTCTTTACTAAATGTCTGTATTCACAAAACCTTCTTTTATAAGATACTTTCCGAGATCTGGCTGATCGTCTTTGAGAACTGAGGGACCACACTTTATGGGTCGTAGTTTTTAATATATTTGTTTACAAATTCCTAGATTCGTTCTACAATTGTTTTAGGTCTACTACTAAATCCTAGAACTTTCATTTCGCGAATTCCCAGTGTGGTCCCTCAGTTCACCCACACATGATTATGCGGTCCGTACGATGTGGATCGGTGGGCGAAGTTGTATGTGTGCATAGAAACACACAATGAGGCATACAATGAGGCCCTGTGGACGCGTATCTTTATAGTGATATATGATATTTATTTTTGCAAATAGGTAACAAGATAACACTTTTACACGTCAATCTCTAAAATAACTAGATGAGGTTCTAAAGTAATGGTACATGCAACAATCCTGTCACCATTAATTTAATTGTTCATATGTATAACTTTAAATAAAAATAGACAATGCTGTCTGTTCTATCCAGTCTTTGATCAGTAGTTATCTTTGGTTAAAGTTAGTTATTCAATAACCAATGAAAGTGTATACGTTTCATTGGTTATTAAGTGGGATCATATTTTCCCCACACTTCAACCGCTTATAAATAAAAAACCATCTACATTTTTCTTTTCATAACAAACGAGCGGGCTTACAAAGATTACACACATAATTACGTCCAGGCCTCTACAATGACGCTCCAATAAAGCCTATACATACCGGTGAGGTCCCCACTATGAATAGAACACCGGATCATTTCCCGAGAGAGACATAACGGGGATTATGGCGGGCTGTATCAAGCTATGTATTAATGTCACTTTAGGATAATTGAGTGAACTTGGCTGCTTTTGTCAATTATGTGCTGTTTGGAGTATTGTTAGGTTTTTATGTTGACTAGATGATGATAAACGTCTATTGCTGCTTTGTCTCTAAGATGTATGTCGACTATAGCAACAAATAAACAGCAGTTTGTTTATTCTTTAACTGTGCTTAAAATGCATAACATGAAAAGTAAGTAATAACATTTAAGTATGTATCAGCAACTTTCAATTTTCACCAGTCGTAATGTCACTTTCCTGCAGCTGCAAAAGCTTTTTGATTTCAAATCGAAACTAGATTTTCATTAAGATTTACCACCATATTGTGCTTCTTTACTATTAAAATATTTTCATAGCTTTTAACTTTGTTGAATTTGAGAATAAACACCAAAGTTTAATTACTGCCAACAATATCGTATAATGAGTATCACACGTTGACACCGAACTTAATCAACATCATTATTACACCACAACATTAACATATTCACCAACAAATCCCATTTTATATCAACAATGAAAATCCAGTCAGCTGTTCACAGGTATGTTGTACAAACAAATCGATAGGTGGCAGCACTGACCGAGTCCACACGAACACAATATAGGGGGCGATCGACCGTGACGATGAGATCAAAGCGAGCCCACCTTTGATGTGCCATCGAGCGCGGGAGCTCCCGCACAACCCCAGCCAAACACTGCTTGATAATAATCTCTTTTTTATTAAAATTATTTCAATAGCTCTTTTACTCAGTACACTATGTTTAATGTAATTTCTCGTTAAATATGATACACGTGTTAAGGTTTTAATAACATTTTGTCAAATGCTGAGATTAAAAAAAGTATATTGTTCTCTGATAGTAACAATGTCCTACTAACAACGATATATCTGGAGCTGGGGACTATCTAGTGGATTTACCGGGGCTCCGGCTCGAAAAGCAGGAGTAGGAACGGGGTAGTTTTTAATCAGTAAGAGTCTGACAATCCATCTCGCCTCGCCCTAGGCCGGAGAAGACGTTGGATGATGTTTGACAAGGATATATTATGAACAAAAATATTAATCTTATTCGGTACAGCAATTCTAGAGATATGAGCGAGCAAACTATTCAACGATTTATTGTGTCAAGCTATTAATTCTGTAAGCTTAACTCTGTTTATACACATAGTACCTACTTGTTATCAGCACAATAGGGCATGCTGCAGTTAATTCATCACCATCATGAGCTGTCTACACCACATTGACCCTTTCTCTTGACACAATGCAATAGAACAATGGAGTTAGCATAATCTAATAATGGTGTTCACAGACGTAGTAAATGCTACGTTGTCAAGAAAGTCTACAAGTTAGACACAATGAATCGTGTATTTTTTTTTTTGAGGTGGGAAATTCATCCAATGACTTCTCCCGCTTTCTGCGAGGCGAGAGGGAGTGTCAGACTCTTACTCGTATAATGTTACTATCGTATAATGTTACGATTATTTTATTACCAGTAAAGTGTGTCATTTTCAGTTTTCCGAAAATCGCAATTTATCGAGGCGGAGAATTATCTCTTTTATTAGTTCATATGGTACATACAAAGACTGAAAATGAATGCATGCTATTCTACTACCGTAATTCACTTTTGATATCAGTATCGATTGATAATAATAGTATTCATTGAATGGTTCTAAAGTTGGTAAATAAGGATCATAAAATCCATATCCGTGCCAGATTTGTATCTAATGAAAGCAATTATAGAAATAAGAGGTGACGGTGAAAACTTACTATGAATTATACTACAGTAATCCTACCATTAAGATTGATAGTATCTCGATAACCTAAATATCTGGATCAAGTACTAAAAGGGTTAAGTACTAGATAAGTAAAGGCGTCTGTCTGTCGCGACGTTGTTTGTGTGTAGGCGTTGATAATCCTACATACAAAAACGACGCATGTTACGAGTTATTTAGCTAAGAGAATGTTCACCGTCATTTATTGTAATGAGAATAAGTTCTAAGTTATGTCGCGTATATAAAGTTATTATTGTCATTGTTCACAACTTGACTTTAGTACTTTATTTTGTCTTACAGAAATGTCGAAAGTTAGAACGTTAACTTATAAAATATAGTTAAGTAAGTAAGTATGTGTAGATGTATGTATACGGAACCTACGTGTGACGTCTTGGTGAGTTTTCTAACTTTAAAACTTCTTACCAGTGATACTTAGCCTTCATTGAAATAGCTACGTTGAAATTATTCTTCTAGCAGCAGTAACAATGTGACTAAATAAGACCAAAAAACAATATTATTGTATAAAATATTATTGTTCACGTACACTTATTTTTAAAATACAAAAACAAGGAAAGGAACATGCAAACACTTAATTTACACCAATGGAAACCAATGAGGATTTTATTGCTACAAAAAATAAACATACCGATTCCCGCTACCGTAAACACTCAACTGTCGATTTGTTTGTTTATCGATATCAATACGATGTATCGATTTAAACTCGATACACCCTCGTCAAACCGTTTGGCGATAAATAAACACGTCTTGATTTCCCATTCATAGGATTATCGATATTTATTGGATTTCGATTGAATTTTAATCGAAGAGTTTCGTCGAGGTTAATGTGGATTAGGGATTCTAGACTAGTTTCTTGACAGGGAATATTCATCATAAAGGAATCGATTATGGATATTTTATATACTTTGTTTGTTGTATATTATGTCTCGGAAGCTTAAGACACCCGCTTCTCATGCATGAGGGTGCGGGTTCGAAACCTACCAACGGCAAAGTACCAATGTAACTGAATTTTTCCGAGTTATGTAATTTATAACCATATTTAGAGCCACTGACTAACGGTGAAGAAGAACATCTTGAGGAAACTTGAACTTATCATTTCTAATTATAAATCTGAAACGTTCGTCGTCAACCCGCATTAAGCGTGGTGATTAATGCTCAAACTTTCTCAGTGCGAGAAAAGGCCTTTGCTCAGCAGCGGCCACTTATAGGCTGTTGATGTTTAAAAATTATCTTAGTAATGGTTTGTTTAGTAACACAAAACTATACACCCTAAAATATTCGATAATGATGGTATGCAAAGATCTTAGACTGACGTTTTAAAAATATTAACTCATCGCTATTTATTCCCATAAACCTAGACTAGCAACTCATTTTAAAATGCGGTATAGTTGCAACTGCATCTAAAATATGCAAGACCATGCTGGGGGAACAGGATACATGATGCCGCGTCACGTTCCTCGCCTCGCCCCGTTGCTCTAGCATAAATCATTCTAGCTTGATCACTTTCTTGGGACACAAATATGCTATGAAATTTCATATTACTAAAAGGTAAGGTAAGGTAAAATATGACTATGAACTTTGTGCAGTGGGCGGAAGGTTAAAGTTTCCACTTTTTAAGCACTAAAGATTTTTAAAAAGGAAAATACTGTTGCCTCGGAAGAATTACCAGAGGATTTACTTGTGTATTATTTTCGTGAGTTTTCCCTTAATTTTTTTTGCGTACAAACAACAATAGAGCATTAACTTTAGAACCTACGTTATCTGAAAACTGAATACCAAATTGTGAAGAAATCCTACATAAAACATCAACTCTTTAAAATATTATCACACTAATATTGTAAGTGTGAAAGTTTGTTGAAATGTTTGTCCATCAAGCACGCTGACACTACTGAACGGATTTTGTTGAAATGTGTTATACGGACAGGGTATGAGGTGACTTCGGTGATTGGATACAAACGAGGGCGAAGCCGCTGGCAGAAGCTAGTGTCTAATAAATGAGTCTATCGATTAACTTAATCATTACCTTCCTTTTTTTGATTTCCAATAAAAGTTGTAATAAATTAGGCCACTTACTAACTAACATTACTAAACCAACACATTACCCCCGATACATCAGAATCGATACTAATAAGCTGTATCGATTAGGTAAATTACTTGGTATTCAAATCTCGTGACTACACCCGTGGCGACAATCTAAGGGAATCGATACACGCGTGAAGATAATCCGTGATTGGGTACGTGTGGGATTATAGGGACCATGTCGCATGGATTATATTGTGTACAAACAACAGATCATTGGCAAGCCGGAGATCCTTGTATGATGTCATGTTTAAGGGCTTGTTGGTATTATTTCTCCTGAGGACATAAAAGATTTGTAGACTAAAGAAACATTCAGTTTTCACACAGTTATGTTAAATACTCTTGTTTTATTAGAGAGTGAGTTGTACTCAATTCTGTAAATTGATCTGGTGAGTCCTCTGATGTTTGTGTCGATGAGCGGCACTGATTGCTTACCATCAGGTGATCCGTTTGCTATTGTGCCTCCCTATTCCATAAACAATGTAACTGTAGGTACTGAGAAATATGAGGTCAGAGTAAATCCACATTGTCAAATTCTAAACTTTATTCTCAGAACTTTCAACTCAACCAATGATACACTCATTTAAAACTCGAAAACGACGAGATCGATATTAAAAATTCCCAACAGAATACCGCAGATTACTAGAAATGCAGAATTTCACCAAATCACTCGAGGGAGTACCTTCGACGTTAAACTGGAGCATCATTTATCGAATAATCGCAACAATTTGTGACGCTAACGTCGATCGATATCGCGTTCTATCGAAATGTCAGTCGAGAAGTTATCGACAACTTTGGATATTATGAATTGTTTGATGTTTTGTATCTGAAAGCGCTACGTGGATTTCGTTCGAAGATCTGTTGTGGAAGGTAAGTCTATAGTTATTACTCTTAAGGAATGCGTAATGAGTTTAGTATACATATGAATAGAAACAAATGATATTTTTTTAGTGGGGATAATTATCTAATGGTTTCTCCCACCTTGGGTGAGGCGAAAGGGAGTGTCAAACTCTTACTGACTAAAAACCACCCCGTTCCTACTCCTGCTTTTCGAGCCAGAGCCCAGGTAACCCGCAAAGCAACCCAAGATATAATTTGTATACAGGTTTACTGAACATTTTTTTTTGTACCAATTAAAGAGTGCTACGTGATTTATTTCATTGAATTAAAACCTAAGACGTATTCTATATGACGAAATTTCGTTTATATTTGTTTGGCTCTTTTTTGGCTTTCTTTTACAATACAAGAACTTGTACTTTAGTATTACTTACACCGTCGCGTCACTTAAATACAGAATACCATTCAACTTAAGACATAAATAACTGCAATGAAACACAAACAGAGTTTTCTCACCTAATAATATAAAAACAACACGATTAAACATCAAATGGAGCAGTACATTGACAAGTTTCTTCGAGAAAGAGTGACTTAGTTACGAACTAAGCCAGCGTTGTACTCGCAACAAAGCGTTTGCATCTAAAGTCGTTAGTAAAGTTGCTGAGTTTACAACACTTGAGAATTTGCTTTTAAAACTTGGCACGGTAGCGTGACTGATTCGAAACTCCTTGTAAACAAGATTTTCTTCCTTGATTATGCCTTACATAGGATGGGTTTATCTTTTGAATGACTTGATATTGCTATTCAGATTAGGATGTGAGGTGAAAATTAAGGAAGGAAAAGGAGGAAAAGCTACTAATAGGACATATATGACTAGTCAGCCAACCTTGGAAAATGACAAGCGTTATATACAATTTCATATAACATAGGACGTAAAAATAATGCCACGCCTTTTTAAACTCTGAAGAGATCGGCAGAAGGGCAAAATATGAAACTGCAAAATATAACACCTACTTTTCCCAAAGTATGTTTCGAGTGCCATTTAAAAGAGGTGAGTTCATAGCTATAAAAAAATAATCACCCTGTAACTTCGGAACGAGTTTTAAGAAAACCGAAAAGACCCGGATATTCCATGAATGATTCCTAAGAACCGTAAATATGTAAAAACATTCATAAAGTTTCGTATGTTTTCGTAATTTCCGGGGTTTTACATATTAATCGAACCACAAGATAGAAGTTTTGGAAACATAATCAAGAAGGTTTAATTAGATTCTTTGATATGAAGATAATATTGTCCCATAATGTCTTTTGTGTTTTACTTCCTAAAGGATTCAGTAATCATTAATTGCCTCTTTACCGCTAAAAGACAGTCAAGTGACATCTTTTTGATTATATTGCTTGTCATTCGCTCAAGCTTTTGATTGATTTCGTAAATTCATCTTTCGAAGTTTTGCTTTGATTGAAAATGTTTAATTTACCACACATTGAGCAAGCGTGGTGATTAATGCTCAAACCTTCTCTGTGTGAGAAAAGGCCTTTGGTTACCAGTGGCCACTTATAGGCTGTTCATGTGATGTGAATCTCCTACACATTACAAATACACTAAATAAACCAGAGATAAAAGAGGAGGCAAAATGTGTTGACGGGCATTTGAGAAAAGGCGAAAACTTGTAGTCTTTAAAAAAATTGTCATAATAAACCTAATTTCTATAAAAAAAAATACAAACTCGTAATTTCTGTAAAATAACTTACGAGTACATATTCTATAATTATAATATACAAATATTCTTTACTGTGGAAATATTAAACAGATTATAATACTCTCTCGGCATATTTAAATTGAATTATCTCAACATTCAAAGCCTTTTACAACGCTCGTGATCACGGTACATGGATGAATGATTGGCTTACAAACTCAGTAATAAATATCTATTTATGGGAAGGTTATTTATAAATTCTTTGTAAACTTTTCACATAAATAACGCAGTGAATAGCGTTTTTGTTATTTATGCAGCGTCGCATAAAACAATGTGCTTTGTAGATACGTAAATAAAAGTAATTTAAAGTACCACATTCATTTTTAGATAATAAAATTACACTGTATGAAAATGTTAGAATTAATAATACTAAAATAACAACATGGTATTGTTGTTGCTACTCTAACTGCCGTACTCAAAGATATTTAATAATTACTTAAACTATTCATTGGTAATGATGTTGTTCAGTTTCTTAAGAACTGGGTTCAGTAACCATTAAATGACACTGAGTACGGCGGTAATTCCCAAAACCAATAAGAAACACTCACAGCTATTGTTTTTTTTATTTACCAGTTGGTGCTATTGTAGAATAAAGTCTGTTTGTTCTGTAACTGTCCTACATACACTATACTAATGACACTACCAAATTCAAATTTGAACAATCAACTCCTACAAAACATAGCAAAAGATAGACGTACCATAGCAAGTACCTCTACTCTACATCACAGATCAGCCTATAAAGAACCTATAGCGTCATGTTAATCAACAGTTACCCAATAACCCCCATACAAGTCCCTATACAAACTATGAGATTAATCTCCGCCACGGTTTATCCAGCTTTGTAGACGTCGAAAGCCATGTAGTTAGTTGTACACACAAGTTTAATTAAATGTTAACAGCGACACTGGCCCGGTGTACAGTCGGCGAACTTACCTCGTATGCGGGCAAGACAAGGGAACAACTTAATAAGAGACGACTTTGTTACCATGTGCTCCTGTGTGCTTTGTGGTGGCTGACTGATGTATGCAAGGTCGGGCTGACTGATATTATGCAATGTTATATATAGTTTTTAACCGACTTCCCAAAAAGGAGGAGATTCTCAATTCGGTTGGTATGTTTTTTTTTTCTATGTCTGTATACCGATTACGTCGTAGTTTATTGACCGATTTGCGTGATTCTTTTGTTTGATGCGGATTAGCTGAAATTTGGTCTGAAACTAAAAACCTTATTAGATAGACCTAATAAAAAGTTAGTCTTTTTTAAAAAATCTTTAATATCGTTTGTATAAAGTTATATTCCTTCTAATTTGTACACCAAACTATTTCGTCGACTGTACTTCGAGGGTTTACGCATTATTATTTCAAAGACTCGGTCCTTCATACTTGACTTTGTAGGAAGACTTCAAGTTAACGTAACTTTTACGTAAAAGTTTACGCTTGCCATGAAATAATTAAGCCAAGAGATGTAAAATGCTTTTAAAACCTAATTGTTTAAGGTTCAAAGTTGCTTGAACACTGCAAAATATTAACGAAAAATAATTAATGATTACTAAGAATTAAAAAGAAAACTGTTTAGTTGCTTTTGCTAAGCACAAAGCAATATAATCCGAGACAGTTGCATACGACCATCAAAAGAATCACATTCAATTTTCTTTCTTCGTTTTTTGTGTGGATCCAACACATTTACTAGTAAGTTAAAGTGCTTATAGTTACATGAGGCGATGATTTAGAACAAACTACGAAAAAATAATAAAAAATCTTAACATTTTAAAAGATACAAGTTAAAAATAATTATCAAAGAAAACATCGTTCACCTACCCCATCGTTAACCCGTAAAGCCTTTGAAACGTATAACTTAGAAGTTTCAAAGGACTTTAGATCACATATTCATAAAGTTATACCGACCAGCTTAATGTGGCCTTCACTCACTCAAAGGTTGGATTCAGTGTTTCTCAAATGCTGGGAGACTCTGTAACCGGTTATCAAAATAAAGTCGAGGATTACTTTATGCTACACTTATCTACATATCATACGATACAACGTCACGCCTTTTATCCCCGGAGGGGTACGAAACATAATGTACATAATCGAACTAAAATTATTTTAGTTTAAATGTATAATATTTATGGACTAAACAGTAATAAGAACTAAGACTTTATTACAACTTTAACAATATAAGAATATAAGAATAAAAATATAATTTGAATGAAGTGTCCAGAAAATTGTCCTCTTCGGATTTGTGAGGTAGGGTGTCCAAAAGACTAGCAGCATTGTCACATTGAATATCAATGCCTTCTTACCTTACCTTCGACCAAGGTCGTCGCCAGCCTGACGTGTCGACCCTAAAGTTTCGACCCCAAACGGCTTAACTTTGAGAAACACTGGTAGGAAGTATTAGTCAGGAACTCCAAACCACACGCGCCGGTCACTTCAGGACAGCTGTAAAGCTGTAACTTCGCTGTACGTTGCGTCATAACTTCCGACTTCCAGTCATAGTTAAATTAAATTTTCTACGGTCGAGCGGTCGGGAGGGTAACTAGGCGAAGTATGTGGATTGGATTGGATGGGATTTTAAAGTTTGTAGTGTTATGGGGTTTTTGATTCTAATATTTTGAATGATGGCATAAGCCTGGAATTATGGCTATTGTACACTGATCTAATTAATTCAAATTATAAGCATAAGCCATTAAACGAGCATTCAGATCACCTGATGGTAAGCAATCGCCGCCGCCCATAGACATCCGAAACACCAGAGGCGTTACAAGTGCGTTGCCGGCCTTTTGAGGGTTAGGATTTTAAGGGTTGTAGGGAAATCGAGAATTAGAAAGATTGGGAAGGGGGAACTGGGCCTCCGGTAACCTCATTGTACACCTGTAATAAAAAAGAAATATAAAATAATATTAATTGAATAAACATTTCTCATATTTGATCAGCTAATTGATTAATATTTTTATATTGTTTTACTTTTAAAAGCACACACAGTTATTACGACGCAATATCGTTATTCCACAAACACATAAAAAAGTCAATCAGAAAAATTGCAATAACGCTAATAGCAATATTCTGTTGCATAGACATTCAAACGTGCGGCAAATATACATCACGATTGGTAATGTATTAAAACTATACAATTCACCTGAATGTATTTTCAAATTGAAAGGCTTATTTGTCTATACAACTGCATCAAATATTGTTCTAAATTTCCATTTATTAAATGATTTCAATATTCATAATTAAAAGGATTTTTTTTTAGTGACACATTCTTAACAATCTGCTGTGTACTCTATGAGTTCAAGTTTGCTATATAATATTTTATTTTAAAAACGTTACTCCACACTAAATTGTTTCCTGTGTCTTGGGTACGTTTATAAACATACAAATTCACATTCACATCATACTCAGACCCGAAACAACAATTTGTAGATCACTCAAAGACTGCTACGTACGGGAGTCGAACCCGTTACACACATATGTGTCACTTTGTCAATAAACATTTATTTTACGTACAAACGAACCGATTATTTTGAAAACGAACTCCAGTAACACATCGTTTACGATATTTCCTTGACCGTAATAGCCGATTGCTTCCAAAAAGGATCACGTACGGTGTCCGCTCGCAGTTTGTATTGGCATTTTACTTCGGAAGTTGCGACCCTTGACGGAGCCTTGGTTTCCTTTCCCGCACGAATTCGGCCCATCATAACAATAATGTGTGAATGTTGTCACGTATTTGACCTTTAAGATTGTCATTTGAAGTATCCTGTGTTGGCAGGAAGTATTGGAAGACCAGTGAGTGGAAAACTGTCGTTGATACGATCGTTGATTTTGACTTGTTTTGTTTGATTGTCTAGTTGAGTAAAAAGTCTCTATTTGTATTTGTATTGTAAGATATTAAAAACTCGTTGGTTGTGCGAGTTTTTAATCTGGTATTGCGTCTTTTATCTCGTATCCCCGAAGAGGTAGACAGTGGTGCAAATTACGACACGTAATGCCGCTGTACAATTTATTCCCAGTTTTCACAAACTGTTGAGTTTTTAATATCACGAAAGAATAATAGCAGTTTTACAATTAATAAAGTTTATAGGAAATATCAGTTTAGAATAACCGTTATTTCAAAGTTAGAAATGTCATAGTATACAATATAAATCCAAAACCATACAAAGAGTAACTAGATAGTTAACTGAAATACATGCAACTTTTCGCAATTAATTTTACATGCTGTAATAATTTTCACTGCCTTACTTGGCACAAAAAAAAACAAAAAAGTTTGAATAAACGACAATTGTAACTGTTCACAAAATAAAATAAAATGGTTGACCTCAGTGCTCGCAAATATAAAATTAATTTTACATTTTCTTTTCACGAACAATACAATAGCGCCACATCTTTTGTTGCAATTGTTTTGTTGCGGTTAGGCGTGCGACATCATCTAAGTAATAAGTAACAAGTATAGCAATGATTACATAAGTTAGTAACAGTTACTACTAAAAATACTACTGTACACTTGAAAAGTCAAACAAAATCACAGTCCAATTTCAATCAATATTACAGCTCAAATAATTTTATAACATTACTAGCGATCTGCCAGCGGTTTCGCCCGCGATCTAGTGTGATAAAAAGTAATCTATCACCCAAGTCAGCTCATAACCCTGTCTGTATGCTAAAATTCTGCAAAATCCGTTGAGTGGTTTCAGCGTGATTGACGGACAAACATCCAAACAAAGAAACTTTCAGATTTATAATATTAGTGTGATATGTTACAGTTGGTAACTGATGTACCAAAAAACTCTGATATACCTCTGGTGTTGCGGGTGTCCATGGGCGGCGTTGATCGCTTACCATCAGGTGACTCGATTGCCCGTTTGCCTCCTATTCCATAATAAAGGAGAATGATATCTGTTATTATCTATGTTATATTTAAAAAAAATAACAAGCTATTATTTAATAACAGGTATTGAAACTTTTTTACGTTGAACAGTAACATAGAACAGGTATTGTGTTTGACCTGTTACAACACAATTATAGTCGTGGCTTAATGTTAATTTAATGTAAGTTTTCTTTGAAATATGATTCGTAAATGTTCTAAGTTTATTTTACATGTAACTATTGTGACAAACTTAAGTTTGATTTAGTTGAACAATAAGATAAATTAATTCTAGTGATAAGTTTACTGAAAAGGTCAGACTGAAATTGAATACTATTTATTAATTGTGGTATTTGTTTTGGAGTATTTTGTGTAATGTCAGTCAGTAAACGATTGTGTAATTTAGTCAAGTTGTTTAGTTTGATTAGTAGATTAAGAAGTTTAAACAATTTTGGTTAAACAACAGTTTAATTTAATTATTCAGGCATAATGAATACTTTCTTTTTGTACTAATGTAATATAAGTTTATAATCATTCTAACTAATCAATATATTACCTAAATTTACATTTAATTCTGTCAATCTAAATGTAATTAAAACTCATTAATTATCATATTGGCCATATAAGACGTCCACGCCAAATAGGCCTCTCCAAAAAAAACGAGTCATTATTTACATAGCTCATATTGGAAAATGCTATACTATATATACACTACCTATGCCGGAAAAACAAACAAAAATATATAAAATCAACTAAATAATTCAAGCTCAAACTGGTAATTAATTAAGCTAATAAAATACTAATAGTTAAAACAAACACACAAACCTAATATTCCATTTACCCAAAACTTTTGACGTATAAGCAAAACCATGAACAGTGTACAGTAACACAGCATTAATGTTTAATTCATCTAGTTAAGCAAGATTACGTGGTATCAAAGCGGTTTGCAAACTCCATGTCACTCCTATGAATATTACATTATTATGCGACGCGACTCATATGGCCAGGCAGGCTTGTGTGCCTGTGTGACTGTGTTTGTTCGCTTACTACCAACAGATTTTATCACACTATACGTTTGTTATAGTTTACTATGCTTGCTTAGTAAATTTTGCTGAAAAAATTACAATTATTATAGTCTACTAAGCTGTGTGTGCAATTTTTGCTATGAAGATGTGAATGTTCTTAATTCAAATAAAAACACGGAACTCGTCCCATACATTAAAAGTAATAATAACAAATTCATTTTGTTAATTGTATACAGGGTGACTTTGAATTCGACGTATTTCTCGGGAGGTTTTAATACAACTAATTTCCCACAAGTAACTAAGAACGTTGTGATACATTATTATGTAAGTTTTAAAGTTTCAAAAAAGCTTCTCTACATCAACAAACTATAGCAAAAGACCTTGTCTCCCTTCTGTAAAAAAATAAGGGAAATGTAAGAAAAACTGAATAAATTTAATTGTAATTAACTTTTTTAACTTGACCTTCCAAGAAGGACTTGGAACCCTTTTATTTTGAAACAGCCTGACGCTGCGGACTGAATGATAAAATGACATTTTTTAATTACTTTTTATGTACGTACACACGAAAAAAAGTTAATTTGAAATATCTAGTTTGTAACTTTTTTTGCGAAAATAAATTATCATCTACCGTACGTATATTGCGTTAAAACTGTTAAAATTTAATGCTAAGTGTGGGAGAGCCTGTCGGCACGAATGGGTCGGCTCGATCGGAGTGATACCACGTCCTCACAGAAAACCAACGTGAAACAACGCTTGCGTTGTGTTTCGTTGTGTGAGTGAGGTTACCGGAGCATCAATTATCGCCCTTCCCAATCTTCCCAATCCCCGATACCTTAATAACCTGTAAATTCCTAACTTGTAACGCCTCTGGTGTTTCCAGTGTCCATGGGCGGCGGCGATTGCTAATACGTCTGCTCGATTGCCGGCTTGTTCCATAAAAAAAAAAAAAAAAAAAATATTGCTTTTGGCATATTTCGATGAAAAAATTGTCCAAAAGTTATCTGATATTTCTAGATATGTTGTTTTTATTTATATAGTTAACAAATTATACACACACAGATAAATAACACAAACACAACTCAATTCCATGAATTCTGCCAAGCACGCTTCTTTCTCTTATCAAAAGAAATATTTAAATCAAAATGTTATCATACTTCCATACATCAAACGGAACGTATAAAAACATTGGTTTTCAAGCGAGTCTCCTTGTAGATGTTATCACCATCCGCCTTAAGGCACGTTGGATGCTCAGGGGATTCGTAAACCGTCGCCAACATCGAAACCCTCTTTACCCAAAGAGTTTCACATTTGAGCCAATGTTGGGCAAACCCTTGGGGCTCGAAAGGAAATTCTGTTAACACTTTGGAAGGATCTTGGGAAAGTTTAATAATAGTAAATTACTTTTGAAGTTGGGTGTAGTTTTAGGTTTACACTATATTTATTACAAACGGTCACCAAATTTTATTTACTGAAAGAAGAAGAACAATATTTGTTTCTCGGACGTCTTTTTTATGATGAAAATTCTACGAGTAGGTAATTTTTTCTTAATTTACATCAAATTACACATTAATTACTTCTTTATGACAAAACAAAAAAACAAATTATATGGTAGTTTATTTACATCAAAGCTTTGTGACAATCAAATAAATTCTCGAAAGTTCTATCTTCTATCACTTTCTTGCTCCATATTGCTATCCTTGTTTCGCAATTGAGTCATCCCGAAAAGCGACATACGGGCGCTGTGTAGGCGCCTCGAAGTCTGGACATAGGGGGACCAAAAATACAAGCTAAATGCGAGAGACATAACTCTTACTTCAAAGACATAAGGTTTAATTTGTTGTATACAATCAGTATATAGCTTCCCTGTCATGGGAGCGCAGGATTACGTCATTCCCTATCTTGCCAGGTCATACTCGACCAATATAAAGTGGCCTACCATTTTATAGGGTTTTAATGGAAATGGTAGGTGCGATTAAATAGTTGACATAAACCTCTTTTTGAGCGAACGGGCCCAAGGTTGTGTTCCATTTGTACATTATATTGGATCGTGGTCAAAACAAGACCAGGGTTCAAACTAACCTTGATCCAGTAGGTTCAGAAACTGGGATACTAGGCCTGCATATATTTATATATTCTTGGCGTTGTTCGCAACCTAATTTTAAAAATAGATGGACACTAGGATTTTTTGTTATTTAGGCTTAAACTCGTCTCAGATTGAGTTTATTAACATTACATATACATACACTCCCTCTCGCCTTGTCCAATACAGCCGCAATTCCCTAAACCCTATGGAAAAGTAATTGGACGATTTTCCCTCTCGCCCAAGGCCGGAGAAGTAATAGGATGATTTTCCCCCCTCAAAAAAAAGTGCAACACAACACTAAACAAACAAACAGACAAACATGACAAAAAGCGCAACACAGGTCTCACTAGCATTACATAGTCAGTTCACGTGTGGTAGGCTTGCAAGCAAACAATATGCGTGATGAGTTCCCTTGTTTCACGCGCCACACAAAAGGTAACCTACATCACCGGTACAGCCAGGATTATGCCAAGCAGGTTTAACGAAGTACTGCCTCAAATTAGAACTGACTTACGTTATGGAATAAGGCTCATTGTTCTCGTGTCATTTTACGGTTATTGTTTCTTGTTTATGTAGGTGGTAGGTAGTTTTGTTGGTGGCTTTCTTCATACAGAGAATGATAATACTGAGTGACGTTGAGTTTAGTTTAAGATCATAGAAGCTTCCAGTTCTTATAAAAATGTCTTGACGTCTCAAATAGTCGAGCTAGAATATATCTAGTTTACCACGACACTTTTCATATCATAAAACAAGTTATAATAGAATTCAGCAGCTATCATCCACAATAATCTAATCGAACGCAGAAATCTACAGCCATTTTATGAAAACAAAAATAAAATGTCCGATGCAATGCAATTACGCGACCCATTTCCAACGCCCGTAGCACGTTGCTACGAGCTCGCTACGAGCTTGCTACGACCGCTACGCGGCTACGAAATGAAAAACAGAATACAGTATGCATGTTTGCCGGAATTAATTCGTTAATAAATTCAAAATGGCTCCCATGTAATGGTTTTTATGCTACCCTAGTCATTGTTCGTGCAATTTGAACTCGGCTATTGAAGGAAATTACTTTTTCTTAACAGCCCCGTGTAAACTGACGGTGTGGAATCCATTTGAACATTTTAATTTTAACTTTTATTAGCTACTCAGGAATTTACTTAAAGATATAGTCTAAGTACCAGGTAAAGTTCTAATTACGAGCTATGAAAAGTAATAAAGTCAAAAGAATTTTAGTACCGTATTTTTCTTTAATTCTCTTGAAGACTTTCTTGAAGGCTTTCATTTCAAAGCTGTTTGTTTAACTTACGATAATAGCTCTTATATCTTTAGGAGAGGCAAAATATTTTTTATAACTATTTAGTAAGGCGTTAAATATCAAAATTGCCTATAATGTGTATATTACGTAGTTATGTATGTATATCATGCTAAGCGGCTCATTTCCTCTGATGTCAGTTTTGGTTCCGTAACATAATTACAAAACACTATACATACAAACACCCACAGATAGTTCTGTGTACTATCGTGTGTATTGCCTGACGATTTACTTAAGTTATCTATTGCTTTAAATGGTTTTGATCCTTAAGACTTAAGACATGTTGATTTAAGTCGATGACATTCCGATATTAAAAAAAATATTGATGGTCTTTTCTCCGAAGTATAGAGTTGCACACTTCTTAACATAACACCCATATTTCACCAATTATTTTATGAGTTCCATGCAATAACGGTGCAAGAATTAGGTCACAATTCACGAAAATTACACAAGCAATGATTTATAACTAAAATTTAATTAAATATCGTGCCGCTAATTAGATGTCACCAAACGTTGCGTGCGACACGACACGCTGGTACAGCTGTTGATAACAAACAGCGAATTACAGCATTTTACATGTAGCGAAAATCCTGAATCGAATTTTTTCATGACACAGCCTTTGTAGTGAATTTTAATGAGTTTCTAATGTCGTATAACATTACCGAGTCCTTGTTGTTAGTATACTATACTTTTCATGAAATGTGTGATATAGGATTTTGATTCTATTATCGTACTAGCTTCTGCCAGTGGCTTCGCCCGCGTTCACGTGGGATAAAAAGTATCCTATCATTTAAGTCAGCTAATACCCTGTCTGTACACCGAATTCTTTATAAAGTCCGTTCAGTAGTTTCAACGTAATTGACGGACAAACACCCAAACATCCAAACAAAAAATTCTCACATTTATAATATTAGTGTGATAGGTAACGATAGATGTAAATAATAATGAATACATTCAGTAAATATAGAGAATTTCAGCTCTAGAACACCCATGCGCGATGACCACCAATACGACTTTTAAGCATAAGAATGTGAGAAGTAAGCATTGTGTAAAATATACTACGGCCTTTGTGTTAAAAAATAATGACTTTCTACTATTTTATACAACAATACAATTTGAATAAAACATGAAAAACTATCTAAATGAATTCCAAAATGTCCTAACTTAATAATCAATAGTAGGTACGCCTTCACTTTCAACGCAATAAGAGCACAGCCTCCCTGGAGCGCCGATAGTCGCGACATCTTGGCGCCCATCGGCCAAGGACACTCGGCGCCCGTAAGTCTGAACCCAAGGTAGCTTACATCAGCCAAGCTTAAAAACAATATAGACAATTTCATTGTATGCTATAGAAGTTTTATTATTTGTATTAGAGATTAATTTCATAATCCAATATTGCTTTAAAAAGAAAATAAATGAAATGTAAAATTGGTGATTCTGAAAGACGTATCCATGGTAAGATGTGTAGGCTGTAAAGTGAAAATGTAAAGAACGGTTGGTGTGGTGGCTGGGCAAACTGCTGCCGTACACAGCAACTCTTTGTGTAATCCACAAATTTTGTTTCGAGTCTGGATGTCATATGTATGTCTTTAAACGCACCCAAGACATAGGAGAAAAAAATAATAAAAAAATGGCTAATCATTTCCTTTCGCCACGCGGGCAAAGCCTCGAGGTAAAGTTAGTAAAATACATAACTAAACACTCCTTTTAGTAATCTATCTGTCTTCCCACAACAAGACGAAATCTTATACCCTTTCCAGTATTTCAATATTTACTCATAAATATTAACAAAGAATACCTTTTACCTTTTGATATTGGAAGGAAGGTTCCAGACTTTCTTTATAAATGCTGAATGGGATCTAGTCAGCTCAGATCCCTGGAGCGTCAGATGTCGCGACTTTGTGACGCCAAGCGGCGAAGGACGTTTGGCGCCGGTCAGTCTACAGCCAGAAATTAAATGCTATCGGATGCGGTATGCTTTTAGGATTTGCGTAGGAGTTTTTGATAGATAGATGTTTGCATAGTTGGTGTTTACTTTTTAGTTTCATGTTTTGGATTGATATTTTTGTGTTTAAGTCTACGCATGGATAAAAGAAGTGACCTTTAAATGTTTATGTAACAATATTAACTTCATTTGATTATCAGATTAAGATTAAAAAAGCAATAGTACCTACTCAAAACTAAGGGTGCTTTTCCACCAGAAATGTGCTATGTAGCTATGCTACGAAGATGTAATAGCTAAGATGTGAAACTATGTGACCGTTTCCACTGATACTAAGCGGTGTAGCTGTGTGAGAAAGATACGGAGTATGCAATGTATCGATAGTAGCCATCTATAACACGCATCCATAGCACGTATTTTTCCATATAAAAACAAAGCTAAGCGCTAAGCTAAGAATACCAATGAATATGATTGATGGAAACCAAACGCATTCGTAATAGCAACGAAGCATAGCAGATCTCTTGTGGAAAAACACTTTAAAGCTACTTTCTAAGATAAACTTCTACTACAAAGCCCTCCTCCTTGCTTACAATTTCGTTAAATTTATTCATTACTTAAACAACATAAAACAAATGAAGTGAGTGCACTAAAACAGTAGAATTGAAACAAGGGTTTGTTAAATAAACATATTTTATTTTAAAACAACACACAGTCACACTGAAAACACAAGAACTTTGTTGGACGGGGAACATAAAGCTGAACGCATACGTAATAAGTACTACCAAAACTGATTTTGTTATTTAAAGAATATTTTTTATAAGCAAATTGCAATCTTATCAAAATTGCATTAAACTGCGGAGTAGAAGTTGGACATCGTATTAGGCAGTATTTCCGGATACGACTTTCAAACCTTTCAAGAAAAGATCATACTCCTTTTTAAAAGGCTGGCAACGCACCTGTGAATCCTCTGGTGTTGCGGGTGTCCATAGGCGGCGCTGATCGCTTACCATCAGGTAACTCGTCTGCTCGTTTGCCTCCTATTCCATAAAAAAAGGAACGGAGTGGTTTTTAGTCAGTAAGAGTCTGGCACTCTCTCTCGCCTCGCCCAAGGCGAGAGAAGTCATTGGATAATATTCCCCCTTCAAAAAAAAAACTGACATAGAGCATAGGGTCACTTATTTTCATTACCAAATGTAAATCTGCAGATTGTTTACAGTTTGTAGCGAAGAATGTTGTTACATCGTCTTTTGGGTGTTGTAAGAAGAAGATTAAGCTCCAGATTACATTAGCCTTTTGAGACGACTTTGTAAACTGAGTAATTAGAAATTAAAGTACCTTATATACAATGTTTTTAGTACGTGACACGATAAAATATGCTTACTTATATGTACAATTAGTGATTGGAAAAATGTATCAGAGAAATTGTAAATATATATATTTTTTAAAGATTAACGAATATAATTTCTTGCTCTTTCTTCTCCATTCGAAGCTACACATACATGTTTCAAGAATGGTAAAGGTGCAAGAAAAAATATTAGGTTATATTTGCTTGTACGATTACCCTAATGATAACAGACCATATATTGTGTTGAAAGCATGTTATGTTCACACAGTATGCTGTCATAACTCATGCCGCGGAACGTATGACGTCACAGATTTAATTTAATGAAACACTTCGTGTTACACTTTTATTAAAAACCTAAAGAAATATTAATAAAGCAACACGTTAGAAGTTATGGGCAATCACCTTTGCCTCAGCTTTTACTTTGTAAAACATTTTACTTTATGAAAAATCCACGATTTAATTTTTTATTTTTTTGTTGAAAAATCATGCAATGAATGAAGAACTAAAAGAAAACTTAGGTATAATATTTTTTGCCCAAGGTGCTCCTGGCGGCATAAAAGAAAATTGTTTTTTTCTAAGCTTTGGTCTAGGTACAATTTGTACTGAAAGAGATAAGACCAATGAAAGCAATATGCAATGCAAATATTGTTTTATATTATAACGGTGCCATTTTATAAAAAAAAATCTAATCTCATACTCAATGAAAGAATAATATACGTAAGTAGCCTAAACATATCTATACATATATGGTAGGTAAGTAATAGTCAGGTATTTCAATGTACCTATCAGTACCTACTCCTGCCATCTTTAATAGAGTAGTTCAAACCCTAACCCATTTCTAAGAATTTCCTAAATTGAAACTCCTTTCTCCTGAACGAAGCAGTTGTATACTATACATGGATAGATGGATACCCCATTATCACCCCTTTTCGCATAAAACGGGTACCTTTTTAGTAGGTATAAAAGGCTGTTAGTAAAATATACGGGATCGTAACGTGTCTGCTGCGTCATTGATGGCCACCGCTATTTACAATGCTAAACGATACCTGGTATTCCAGACTACAAAATTTATCTATGTTTAGGGTAATAATGGGTATTGGTTTCTTTTTTGCAAGGCGTTCTTGTTGGTTGTTCACTTGGTAGAAAGTGCTACGGAAAAAATATGTCATTGTCGATCACTTAGTACTAGTAACGCACTAGTAAACCCCTATTGTGGCAGGTATAGCACAGTCTCACAGAAAACCGACGTGAAACAACGCTTGCGTTGTGTTTCGTTGTGTGAGTGAGCTTACCGGAGGCCCAATTACCCCCTTCCTAATCTTTCCAATCCCCGATTTCCCATAACTCTAGTTTTTCGGGTGTCCGTAGGCGGCGGCAGTTGCTAATCATCAGGTGATCTGTCTGCTCGCTTTGTAGCTTATACTATAAAAAAACGACATCTACGAGTGTGACTGATCAAACGCAATCAAAAAACACGTTTGGCTCCTATTCTATTTAAAAATACATAATAGAAACGTAGATACTATAGATCACTTTCATTAACATTTATTATGCATCTTATCATAGAAGTCATCTAGTCAGTTAAGAGTACAGCTAACTTTTTCTTTTCGTCTTTTCTCTAAATAAAATATTTCTATGTATAATAGAAAGGCTAACCAAAAGAGCTAAAGTACTATTTCACCACATTTACTGCCTTGGTGACTTGAGTGAGTAGTAAAAAGTATTTATATGGGCACAATTAATGGGGCAATCAAATTGAAAAATGCGAAAATCAAGTGAATTTACTGACATTGTTAAAGTTCCATTTTATTCGAACGATCGATTGTCAGAGAGTGGTCGCCATAAAATCGTACTCGGTTGTATATCGAAAGTTGTATTTCATTCTGCTTTAAAGAGTAATCAAAAAGACATTGAACTTCAGACTCCTGACTTGATTAGAAATTGCTACTGCATTTTATAACTTGAAAACATTACATGCATAAAAAATTACTAATTAGCATCAAAAATCTCGAATCTGAGTTAGACATACGAAAGATTTCTTTATATTGTTCAATACGCAAGACTTAGTTATAGCTTAACTTAACCTCAATACTACATTTAGTATAACTCTAAACCGTCAACAAATATCCTACACCACATAAAAACCAATCTTAAATAATACTCCACAGAGCTCATAATAAAACCGACACGGTTACACACAATAATATGAAACTGAGATACTGCAGCTCTCATTCTAATAAGGCAAATGGGCCATCTGTTCGCGGATCATTTCGTTTAGACGACCAGCTCTGAACACGAAGTTTGTGAAATGAAAAGTACACATGCAATGTTCCTATTTACCGCTAACAATGTAGTAAACTTCTGTGGGATTTTAAATTGTGGATTGTTTGTATTATTTTGAACGTTGATAGAACTATAATCTACAATACAGATATGAAAGTGTTAAAGTACTATCACCTCTAATTACCACTACTAAAGGAATGAAAATTATGTTTGCTTCTCCTAAAGTAATAATTGGAAAGTAAAAATCGTCCCTGTTATCAGGAGTGAACATATTATACCCACTTTTATGTCCCAATTCTAGGTACAGGCTAAATATTTTCTGATATAGGTACGTAGCGAAGCGATGTCGATGCATTCACAATACCGCACTCTGGGGACCTTTTGCGAATAGCACGAAGATTTCCATTCAAAAAGTAACCTATACAGAATGTACGAATTCCATAAAATATTCAACTTATAAGTCAAACCATCATGAACAGAACGAAGCGTAATCTTATAAACTTCCACCCAAAACAGAATTTATTCAAGCCCAGATGTGATTCCCTCAGTATCAGCAAAGTAATTCGTTTTATACACATAGGTACATAGAATTTCTTTGAAAATGGCCGCCGTATCCGTCCTTTGTTGGGTACAGAGTGATAAATATCTTATAGCTAAGGTGAGGCGGGAATAAATCCGGTAAAACTTGTATTCTTGATAGATGATCACGAATTTTTCACGATCCCTCGCGTAATCTTAAAACACCTTGTTTTTCCTTCTTTCCTCTAAATTTTTTGGCGTGAAACCGGCTGGAATTCGATGTGCATATTTTTTGTAACTTTGAATCAGATAAAGTATAGAAGTTGGCGAAAGGGTTTTTATTTTCTTTTTAACTTTTCGTGAGACATACTAAATTAATTTATTTCGTTATCGGCTTACTGATGTAACTGTTTAAGCAGCAGTAGTCGTGTGTCGTAAAATTCTGCTCATGAATATGAGCCTCTAGCATGGCTTGAAATCGCAGCGGTAAGTCCCCTCTTTGAGGAGTGGCTAGAGAGGCGCCACGGCGTCCTCACCTACCGCCTGACGCAGGTGCTTACCGGACATGGGAGTTTCGGTAGGTTCCTGTTCCTTATTGGGCGGGAGGAAACGCCCGGGTGTCATCACTGTGAGGACCGCCCGGAGGACACGGTAGAACATACGGTGGCGGTGTGCCCTGCGTGGGCAGAGCACCGCCAAGTCCTCAGGGATGTGGTCGGCGACGGCGACCTCTCGCGCCCGGCACTGGTTCAGGCCATGGTGCGGAGCGAGAGGGACTGGGAGCTAAGCTAGCTAAGGAGGAGGCGGGGCGCGTGAGAGAACAAACCTCCTCACGCCCCAGCCGTCGCGAGAGACACTCCGGGCGTAGGGGATCGCGAGACGATCTCCGGCCACCGTAAGTGCGGGCCTGCGGACGGCGAGCAAGGGTAGCTCGCCGCCCGAACAGATCCAGACCCGTACCCGTGCGTGCGGCGCGTCGCGTTCCGCGCGCGCCTCAAAGAGCCATCAGACCACCACAGATGGGGCCCAGCAGGGCTGATGCCTGATCCGGAGCTGCGGACTACCTAGCGGGTTTACCGGAGCTCCGGGTCGAAAAGCAGGAGAAGGAACGGGGTGGTTTTTAGTCAGTAAGAGTCTGACACTCCCTCTCGCCTTGCCCAAGGCGGGAGAAGTCATTGGACGATTTTCCCCCATCAAAAAAAAAAAAAAATAGCATGGCTTGAAAATAATCGAGTTTCTCATCAAACAGTTATGTGAGTAAGCCAATAACATAATAATTAATTGGCGGATATTTTATTGGATGTATCTTAAATCAGTTAAAATTACAATCTACTTTGAAATACTTGAATATAACATCAAACTAAACTTCGAAACTAACCAAACTGGCCATTTATGTCGGTAAAGTTGACCGAGTCTGGCCACATTAGAACATTTACTGGGAGACGTAAGACGTTGTATTGAATTATTCATGCGTTCGCCAGTGACACCGTCCTGTCAGCATTTTAGTTTGGTAGGTTTTGGTATCTTCCTTCTATATAGCACATAGGTACTAAGTATGTATGCACTTTGTTCCTAGATATGCACTAACTAACCACTTACTGAGAAAAAGTGTTTTTTATGTCATAAAAGTTTCTTTTTATGGAATTGGGGATAAATGAGCAGATGAGTTACCTGATGGTAAACGATCATCGCGCCCATGAACACCCGCAGCACCAGAGGTGCGTGGCCGGCCTTTTAACAGGAAATACGCTCTTTTCTTAAAGTTTTAAGGTCGTATTGGTTCGGAAAGGTTGTTTGACGAGTAGCCGCTAATATTCGGATTTCGGATTAAAGTCCTAAATCAAGCATAATAATTTTTTGATTGCTATGCCATATTATGCAATATTCTTTATTGCAAGATTATGTTTCTGTAATGTTTTGTTCAACAATGTAATACCTCTCAGGTAAGAATATTTCTTCATATTTTACATCAAGGTCGCGAGCTCCGATAACCTCATCTTTAAGCTTAATCCTATCCATCAATTTGTTAGCCGAGTCGATATTTGATAAAGGATATTGGTTTTCTTTTTACAAAGTACCTACAACATTTGTGTGCTATTTGTAAAAAAAGATAGATTTATGTGTAGATATTTGTAGTACACTAACTCCTCAAGTAGGTAATTAGTGTCTACTTGAGATAAATAGATACATTTATAAAATCTACACCATGAAAAATCGCCGTACTCAACTCAAAGTCATTTGATGGTTACTTAACCCAACCCTTAGTTATTGTTTGCGGATCAAAATCGTTACTACGGTTAAATGTCTCTGAGTACGACAGTAGGTCCTTACAAAGCACATTTAGTTTCGATTTAAAATAACTCGTAGAAACTTTCACCTATCTTTTAAAATCCATAGGATTTTCGATCGACCAGCCATACAACTAAGTTACAAGATCAATACAGCAATTATTAGAATAAGTCGTTAAAATGGTCTATTGAAGTCATTTGCAAACATTAATTCTATCAGTAGAGCCAGTCGGGAACATTTATTGGTTCTCTTAGTTTTACAGCGGGAAAACCGATAAAACTCAAAGTACTTTTATTTCATTATCATCCGTCGTCGTTCCAGTAACGTAGTTAAGTAGCTGGTATCATAATAGTACGACTTTTTAATCTCCGAATGGGTAAGTAGAGTTATTTATATAATGCGTCCACTATTCACTAGTTCATAGTCCCATGTAACATGAAGTTATGTGGAGTCAGGGTATCTAATATGAAGCCAAGATACATACACTAACCGGAGCTGCGGACTGCCTAGCGGGTTACCGGGGCTCCGGCTCGAAAGGCAGGAGTAGGAACGGGGTGGTTTTCAGTATGAGTCTGACACTCCCTCTCACCTCTCCCATGGCGGGAGAAGTTATGGGATGATTTTCTCCCCTCAAAAAGGGTACATACACTGAGCATAATTCCAAACTCAATGCTATCACTTAAACATTTTCAAATAAACTCAAAACACCCAATAATTCGATGGGACGACTGACTAGATCGAAGTAAAAACACTAAGTTTGGAATTGTTGAAAAGACTGAAAGTATAGGCTAATGCCCTATTGCGTGAGTCCACCTTTACCTGCTCATACAGATATAAGTAGTGTAAGTAAAAAATATGTTTGTCAGGTAACTTACTAAATATAGGAAAAAACTAGCATAAATATGAAATGAGGTATAAAAGAGCAGCATCCATCTGCACGAGAGTCACGTTATAATGCGGTTGTCCTATGCATTATCTAGGTTAGGAGGTCAGTCTAGGTAAATATAATACCTTTATTCCATCTCTGTTAACTTGTGAGATAAAATTATATGGAAACTTGGTTGTTTTTTTTTAGATTTAACGAGAATTGGTGAGGTCACTAGTAACATCATTAGAACTAAACTAAACTAAGAAAAAAAAAATTAAAAGCATGGTAATATCCCGTTTTAAGTTCTAATGGTGAGAATATTATTGAACAAACAGTGATAACTCATTGATCAAAAGCTATTATATACTCATACAACAAACTATTAAGTCCGCTTTAAGTTAGTACTAGATCATCATACAATATGTCACCTTCTGATACCTAAAGTCTCTACCACTTCAGGTAGAGGTACACAAATAAAATGTTATGAATCCGTGCTGTTACGCTCATATAGATACATGCCCCGTTTCCATTCGACGGTCCCAGAGACTACACTTACGACACCCACAGAAAGAATAGACGTGAACAAATGTCCTACCGTACTATGCCTTCACCACGATTTTAGTTATTTAATAAGACAACATAGGGTTCGATTCCCGGGTCGGGTAAAATATTACTGAGCTTTTTTCGGCTTTTCGAAAATATCTCAGTAGTAGCACGGAGCCTGGAGATTTGTCCAGTATATGGCAATAGGCTCACCACCTATTACATGGGACTTATAAATTGTGAAAAGTGAGTGTACATTGTATGACGGCATTACGTGCCGTAATGTGCACCTCTGCCTACCCCTTCGGGGATAAAAGGCGTGACGCTGCACGTAATTAGACAACATACACCTTTAAAACAAAACCAATTACCTAACTACAAACAAAATCAATAAAAACATATCACAAAAACGGACACCAAAATAAAACAATAGCCATCATTGACAAAAACAGGGTAAGAATGTCACTTATTTATTTGTTCGGTAACAATTTGGTACTGTGGAGATAATACACATGTAGGGTTGACCCTCGTCACAACGCGTCACTGACAACACATTACACGGAAACTAAAAATATTACAGCCCTGTTATACTTTATTACGAGCACATTATATAACATTAATTTTGATACAAATTAGGGTCGTTGAGAGTTTTGAGTTAGTGTTTTGTTTGTGGAATTTGATTAGTAACTTAGTACTACGGCTACCTGTGACTATTATTGAAATGTGACTGTAAGGGTTCTTTTCCACCAGAGATGTGCAGCTATGCTACGAAGATGAAATAGCTAAGCTGTAAAACTATATAACCGTTTCCACTGATACTAAGCGAGTGCGAGAAAGATGCGCAGGTTAAGTATATAAGCCATCCATGGTACGCATCTTTCCAAATAAAAAAACAACTTATTTTAAATAAAGTATGATGTGTACCAACAAATATGATTTGTGGAAGACCAACGCATCCACAGCAACGTAGTGTAATCGCTGGTCGAAAAGCACCCTAAAGCTTGGAGTCTCGAGTTCAATCTTAGACATTGCATCTCACCTATTCATAGAAGGCATTTAAGAAGACAAAGATACAATGTAATGTATACCTTATGATTATCAAATCAAAGAACAATGTAAGACTGTTTTTCTATAATTTAAAATTCCTAATTCAGTCAGACAGTCGGTTGACACATGGTTGTTAATTCCCGTGTGAGTATGTTACGCTCAAAAAATAAATTCACCTATCCGAAGCTGAATTACGGTACGTACGTGATACTATGGTATGTTGTTATATATATTTCACGGGGGTGATATCCCATGGGCGCAAAACGATAGAATATTTAATTGACCTTATCCGACATTTTATCGATCCACGTGGAGGACTAAGGGGGAGGCCTTTGTTTAGCAGTGGGCGTCTCTCGACTGATGAAGATGATGATGATGATACAACATCTTAAATGTTAAAATATTAAATTCACGTTTACTCTGAATACAGTCTACGATACATAGGTAGTTAAAACGGTCTCAACAAACTTGCTAACCCAATAAAGTTTAAAATTCTAGCAGTTATTACTAGAACTATGAATCAACAAAGTTCATCGAACTAGGTTGCTGATAAAGCAAATCCCCATGAACAAGGTAAATAGACCCAAAAATAGACTGCCGACAACCTAAAATGCCAAAGGAAACAAATTAAAACAGGGCCCATTACTAAACCCCTAGTTGTTTCAGCAAATCAGCCTTTTATCCATAGCCGAGGTAGTGTAACGAAATAATTTTCGGTTCAAGTCGTTAAGCCTCCATAAAGGTCCACTTTGTACCCTGTAAAACGCTCATTTTGAACCCAAAGAATATTGTTTACACTCTGTACCCATTTTGGTGTTTATGAAACATTCTGTATATATTTTTTGCATAAATATCGTAATATACACCTTTTTATTATAATAGTCTGTTAATTTATAGATACGCAAATAAAGTTCACTTTAAGTTTCGGTTCTTATTAGTACTTTATGTACAAAGTAAAGAGACATGCAATTGAGTCATAACTTTAAAAAATGCGGATATATAAAATGCTTAATCAGTGAACTTCTATCGCCACCTTTTTATAAACATTCAATCAGTATTTTCGTCTGTATCCCTGCGTATATAAGCACTGATATCACATACATATTACATGTAAACTCAAAACGTTTATATGAACCAAATACAGAGTTCCAATCTAGAATTAAACGTACAAACGTTGCGCATTAACCACCAACTCGAGTGAAAATACCCATTTATTTATGTCCCATAATAAACAACTAGCGAACAAGTAAACTCTCGTAATAGGACATCAGTTAGCGATCCTACTGATATAATAGCAATAAGCTCTGACAATAGGCTTTCAGGCAGTCTGGAATTGTGCCAACCACAATCCAATAACACTATACCCGGGATTGAAACTGGATTTATCACGTGCTCAGTAATCGCACAGCAATAAAGCTTTCTGTAACAATAATAACATCATTGGTAGTACGATTTTCGGAGCGTCTGTTGTGATGATTATGGGCCCCGGTTGTAGCTCGAAACTAGTTGAATGATTTAGTTTTTTTCTCTTAATTTTAATTTTCAATCGAAAATTGGGAGCATTTAAAAAAATGATTATGATATTTATATTATATTGGCTCTGCTCCGACACATTAAGTATTTTTGTAACTTACTGGAGCTGTTTTTGTTTATGCATGAGACAATGTTTTTGATATGAATTTTTTTTTTGCATTTATATTGGCTTATTTTAAATCTCTTTAACACTATCTAACCAGGTATTTTTTTAGTTCATCTTAAAGACTAACTTTGTACCCAGTGAGTGCCAATTAAGAGAAGCACCAAACTACTTAACTGTCCCCTTAATGGTTAATAGTTTAGAGGCCATTGAAGAGTTAGTAAGTACTTAATGGAATAGCCGTGTACAAGTGGAATAGTGGTGTTATTATTCACTTTTCATTGGTTATGTAATGATTAGAGGCTTTTTTCCGGAGTTGAGTAATATCAAGAAGACTGGAATTAGGCTTTTTACGGAATGAGAAACAAACTAGTAGACGGTGAGACGGACCTAGTGGTAAGCGATCAGTGCCGCCCATACACACCCGCAGCACTAGAGGATTCATAAGCTCAATGCACTTAATATAATCATTTCTATAAATATATTGAATTTGTGCAGCTCTACCCTTTCGATTTCAGGGATTAAAAGATATCAAAGTCCTTAGAAATAAAAGGTTAATCTTTCATGTGTATTTTATTTCACTGTTTCTTTTTGTTTCTTCTTTTATTATTTTGTATTATATAAGTATTTATGTGTCTGTTTTTCTTTTTTTTAATCCATGTCTTATGTTGAATAAATGATTTGTTTATTTCTTTTCATGTTTTTACTAGGTAAAACACGAAAGGTTTCATCAATATTACTCAGGTACTATGTTATTGAGATTGCCGATAAATTACAAGTCTAACTTAGTTACTAGGTAACGGTAAGTAAGCAAAAGTTTTGCTTGTTTATGTTTTGACTTGATCGCTCGAACAATTTGGAAGTAATCAGTTTTCCATATTATTTAAATATTATATATTGTGTACCAATTATTTGTGTAAGAACTTATATGGTGTTTTGCTACTTTTAGCTTTTCCGGATATGTTTGCTTCAAGCACCTACCACTGGTATGTCTCTGCATCACCCAAAGGTTTGGATAGTAGAAAATGCCTACGACATTAAGCCCGTCTTGTATCCACATTTTATATGCATGAAAGTACAACCTAAAGAAATAACTTGCTTAATGCCATGGAATTTGAAACAAGACAAATTACTAATTTTATGACTCTCAAATTACCGGGATTGGGACCAGTAGGGCTTTCCTAAAAATCTAGAGCCAGTTTGGCGGCATTCACTTTACTTACATTAACGAATTTAAACCTTCCTAATAAATACTACAGAAAATTAAATACAGATACTATTTATATTTACTGTCGCCATTTCATCTCATTTCCAACAAAAATCTCATAGGCCTAATCTTTAAAAGATTTGTCCTTTATCCTTTATAAAAACTGGAAACGACGTAACTTGATTAAGCTATAGCCAAGCCACCGAGAACCCACTTCAATTCAGTCGTAGTCCGACTCATTTGTGAAACGGCTGCGTCATTGCGGAACCCAAATTCATTAACGGAGACGAACCCGCCAGTCATCGAGCCCGCAAAACGTTTTGACTAATCTTTTGGAAAAACAAATCAAGAGATTATTTTTTGATTATAAATATCGTCACGCCTTTTGTCTCTGAAGGGGTAGGCAGAGGTGCATTAGGGCACGTTATGTCACGCACTGTACAATGTACACTCATTTTTCACCTATGTGAGCACATTTCCAGACTTCGTGCTACTACTGGAAAATCTTCGAAATACCGAAAAAAATTTGGCCGGCAGTTGCACTTGCGACCACTCGGCCAACTATGTAGTCCGTTTTTAAATTCTGTTTTTCGGCTGCCACACTTGCATGTGATTCAAGTGACGTTGTTTTGTTTCTTTAACTTTTACCCTGTTTTTGAAGACAATTTCCAAAGAAGTAGAACAAGTAACACATAAACAAATAAATATGTACTGAAATTAAGATAAAAACCTTCACATCTTTACTTTAAAGCCAGCAATCAAAGCCGGTCAACATTTGTAAGCAAAAACAGAACAATCTGCCACTTTAATTGAATCTATCATAATTATTTAAAACAAAAAATATAAATGAAATCTTTTAACAATTAACTGCCCGTCTCTCCTTCTTAATAAGTCTACCAAACAGACAGACAACGTTTTTATACCCACTCAAAGTGAGTACTTACAATGTTACCTAAAACAAATGCTCAAAAGCTTTTTGGTTCAGTTATAAAAACAAAGATATTTACACGGCCCTCTCACTCCGAATCATAATGAAGCCAAACTTATTAGTACCTAGTCTTGTTTTGTTTTCTAACAACAATAAACGCTGAAATAACTGGACCATTTCTTTCACTCAAAGAATATGTCTGACTCGTCATCAAGAGTCTTGTGAGTGTCCACTTTTGGAGTCTTTTGGAGTAAGGGTTCTCTATATAAGAGGGTGTTTCCATACATCTCTCTTCGAAGATGGCAGTATACGAAGAACAATTTTGTAAGAGAGTACTGCTGCTCGGTTTATGTAGGTTCAGCTTCTTTTGTTTATAATTCTATTTATATTAGTTCTCCACGGACTCTTGGTCCGTGCCCTTGTCATATATTTTGTCGATTTAGCTTAGACACTGCAAGAAAAATATTCGATTTTGCTGTCAACCAGACGACAAAAGACTCTGATGACTCTAGCTGAATTTGTAACAAATATGTCCAAGAACAGTAATGGTACAAAATCTTACTTCGAAACAAACATTTCCCTTACCAAACAGTATCATTAAAAATTAAAACACCGAACAAAATTTACATAAGCCACGAAAATAAATGGCGTTCTCTGGTTAAACGAGCGCAACTTAGCAATTAGCAAAAAGCCTTCAATATTGCCGAAGTTGACATACCATTTAATACCTTCGGGCGGACCTAATGAGACCTTGGATACTTGCAAACAGAGCGGGATTTACGAGCGGCCATTGACGATGAAATAGCGAATGTTTGGCGAGAACTTGGTGAATGGTTTTTTTATGAAAAAGCAAGTAGACGTCTCACCTGATGGTAAGCAATCATCGCCGCCCATGGACACTTGAAACACCAAAGGCGTTACAAGTGCGTTGCCGGCTTTTTAGGGGTTAGGAATTTAAGGGTTGTTTTTCGGGAATCGGAGATTGGGAAAGGAGGAATTGGGCCTCCGGTAACCTCACTCATACAACAAAACACAACGCAAGCGTTATTTCACGTCAGTTTTCTGTGAGGCCGTGGTGTCACTCCGGTCGAGCCGGCCTATTTGTGCCGAAGTATGGCTCTCCCACACTTACTACACTATATTTGCAAACAGAGCGGGATTTACGAGTAGCCATTGACAATGAAATAGCGAATGTTTGGCGAGAACTTGGTAAATGGTTGCAGGATAGCAACCTAATTAGTCGGTCGACGGAACAATAATTGATGGGCCGACTCCCACCGACTTCTAGACTACACAACTTGTTTTGACAACACAACTTCGAATCGACTTGGAAGACTTTTATGCCTTTTTGATGACCAAGTTGGGAAGGAATAGGAATTTAGAGTGGAAGGAAAACGTGTATTTTATACTGATGACTTTTGTTGATTGATTTCATGGAATTATATTTGCATAACAATTTGATACGTAAAAAACTTAGTATTTAATGTCACTTTATTGATTAAGTAATGTTAAGGCTATTATACTCAACCAGGGAGGTCCTTATGAGCATATACTGCTGAGCCACGGCGGCAGATATATGAATAATTCCGATGTCGAAATGACGATGAGTCCAGGTTACGTGTGGCTACATTTATTTTAATGTAGAAGGACTTGAATGTCTTTCTACGTACCTATTTTCCTTCAATACAGATGAAAATACTCCTTAAAAATAAATAATAGATATATTTACAAACGTATACACAGTCTTACATACAAAGGGAAGTCAATATTAGTCGAACCGAACCCAATTTCGGGGTTACCGAGTTAGACAGTTCGACATTTCTCGATTACTATGTCATTTCGATTCCAAAACAAATTTCCTTTTTTCATCTCCTTCTATAAATTACTGAACAAGATAACGTTTCCTTTGTTTTCAAATTAGACTAATCTTTACCTACGTCTAGGTTTATTTCGGTTGTTCAAACACCTAAGCAACATTAAGCTATTTAGAGCTTAAGGCTTTATTTATCTAGGGTCCATTAAAACCTCAATTACTGAACGTTCCCAGAGACTTAGAAAGTTATTTTACGAAAATACCCGCACGTCAAACTTGAGGATTTTCTTTTCTTAGCTTTGTGACCAGCTATGAATAAACCATCGGATCATTTCTTGTGGGATTATATCAGGAGAATAGACCACGTCTTCCTATTGTATACCTACCTATTTTATTTCCAATCATGGGATACTTCGTAGACTTTAATATTATATTTCGAGACATATAAATCTTTGGTTTTTATCAAAACTTAATGCAACACATTGTAACTCTGTCTTAAAAAAACATCTAGTAAACATCTTTAACAATAGTTATGCCGCATGAATGATTATTATTTTCGTTGCGATTTTTTTTTTTATTTGTTTTAATACTCGGTAAACCTAGCCACCTCTTGCTTTTTGTTGCACATTCCCCAAATTCGAGATTTAACCCTGATTGACGTATTATGCAGACAAATTCACACTACATTAATTAATGATAAGTACACTGAAATTGCCGCCACACAGTCATAAACATCACAACGCAAAAGTTGACTTGAAAAGTAAACTCGAAACAGGAATAGAACCGCGATCAATCCATCAATACTTGTGCAAGTTGGTGGCAGTTGAGAAGTACATTGACTGCTCAGTGGCGGCTGATTGATCACCAGTCACCAGCCGTTTGTCGAGCGATCACTGTGGGTAATAAAACTCAAAAGAAATTAAGAACTTCTCGCTTTTATGGGTTCGGTAAGAGTGTCCTCATGATAAAATATAGGTACTCTCTCTGAGGTGCGATTTAATATATAATAGTTAAGTTGTGAAACTATGTGACCGTTTCCATTGATACTAAGCTATGTAGGTGTGCGAGTAAGATATACTATGAAGATGCGCCGCCGTAAAGTAGTTGTGCGAGGAAGATGCGTAGCTCGAGTATGCAATGTATCGATAGTAGGGAAGCCATCCATAGCACGCATCTTTCCATATAAAAAACATAGCTTAGCTGAGTCCGTTTCCACCAATCCTAAGCTATGTGTACCAATGAATATGATTGGTGGAAGCCAAACGCATCCACAGCAACGTAGCATAACACACCTCTGGTGGAAAAACACTCTAATTGTCTAAATATCAGCGCTTACATAAAGACCTAAAGATAGAACCTATATCCTACACTAACGTAAACTAAACAATACACCTACAGTACAAATTAAACAAACTTAGACTATTACCACACACATAGTTTGGTTTGTAATTACCTACATAATGGACACCGTGGTCTCACAGACCCTAGATTACTGCTACACCTACGAACCCGACCCTACATAGTTACAGGGTTAGGTATACTTTAGGCCCCGTAACGAGGATAAAGCTACTTAGAGTATAAACGTCTACACGTCAACCGAACATACACTTTTAAATATACTAGTGGTCGCCTAGTGGTTGAAATTCAACCATATACAATACCACTTAACATACGTTCAAGGATAATTTTTATTTAACTCAAACTCAAACAAACTCTTTTATAAAACTCTATTCATATGAGACGTCAATATCATCGCAATGTCTATCGATTTTGACGTTTTGTCAAATACGATCAGATACTATGCATTAGGGTGGAGTGAAAAAATCTTTTTCTTAATTTGAAGTTTCCTGTGTTTTCAAACATTGACCCATAGTAATAGAAATGTTCATGCAAAATTACAGCTTTCTAACTCAATATCTTGAGGTGGCGCATTAGGTATGAAGTTTGAAAAAAATAACAAAAGTAGAGTTACAAGCCAATATTTATTTCTAACTATATTACCATACATTTAAATGAATTTAAACTTTAAACCACTAGAATAATAAAATACTATATGAAATTACCATAAAAATAAAATTTTGATGTCCAGTATCAGAGGTTCCAGTGTCTTCATTTTGGCAAAAATACTGAGATTTAGTGTCAAAAATAGGTATTTCTTGCCTGGATTTTATTTTAGTACGGGTGAAGCCATTTCTATCATCGGGTCCACAAACAGATGCCGAAGCCTCCGTTATACGTTTGACACACCTTTCTACTGTTTTAGTAGACTCAATTAATTATTATGATTTGATAGAATTGGCGAAAAAAAGACAACCTCCTCTAACAATGAAATACAGCGACTCGGAAATCACTACAATGATTGTACCTGGAGGTAAATTGTTTGAAATTGAGAAGTATCCTTGCCACACTCAAGCAGTAAAGGTGTGTCAAACGTATAGCAGAGGCTTCGGCGTCTGTTTGTGGACCCGATATATTTTGCAGCAAACTCATCATATTATCGCTTCTTAATTTCATGACATCGCATAGATTGAGTTGTCATCTTATCTACAGAACCAATGTACATTTTGCGCTCATTTCGTTGACCTTTTAAGAAGTTTTCCTCAGCAGCAGGTGCTTTATTCACACATTTGCATACTTCTCGGGATAAATATATACGTGGCGCGATATAAAAAAAAATTGTAAAATATTGCTTTTTGGGGCATTGCGTAACATTTTACATATTTGTACTTTTGAAAGTACAAAATAGACAACCTAGACACGACTTGTTGATGGATAATTGTAGAGATAGATGCCTTATTCTATATCGCTTTACTATAGAAAGTCAAAGTCAAAATTATTTATTACAAATAGACCGGGAAGGCACTTTTGAACGCCAAAGCAAATATTACAATGTAAAGAAAACAAAATGTCTGTCTGTCGGTCAGTCCTCTAGTTGCTCTATTTGCTCGTTCCAAAGTGTAGATTCGTATGGAGAAGAACGAGCAAGAAACTCCATAGGTCTTTTACAGTCAGGTTCACAATACAATAGTTGGCTAAAAGCAATCATTTCACATTTTTCTTCTAAGGATCCTTTCCATCATTCAATTCTAACATATTGTTTTTTATCTATAAGTAGTGTTTTATCACATCACAATATGTAGGTAACATAAATTACCGTTTAATTTGATTGGATCGCCAAGTAAAGGACATCAGAAGTCTTTGCCCGTTTTAGGCATTTTTTAATAAAATTTACTTAACTTTGGCACTATTTTACAAGTATATATTAAAGTTTTATAAGAAAATACTGAATTTGCATACGAGATAACACTTAGTAGAAGTTAAAAACAATACATTTGTAAGGAAAACATATAAGCACAACTCTTTTTTGTGGGAGGTCTTAAAAGTAAAAATATGAATTTTCTAGAAACTATTTCCTCGATGCGCCACCTGAAGATAATGTCGTAGAGCTTTGATTTTTTGCATAAACAAAGCTTTTACATATGGTCACCAATTAATAATACAGGACAAATGAATAGAGAAAAAAAATTTTTTTTGGTATGTTTCACTCCACCCTACTATGCATGTGTGTGTAATGTTTTATTTATTGATTTAATGTACTTTATAAGCATTATTTTTGAAAAATATTAGCGTTTCGCACTTCTCCTACACATAAACTATAAGTGTACCAAATTTTATGCTCCTACGTCCGCGTAATTTTCGTAAAAAGCGGTCCAAAGTTTTTGCATCACGTAATATATAGATGAATGATTTAGAAATTTATTTTTATAATAACTATCGTGCGATATATTAAATTAACTAAAAATTACGGTTGTGATCTTCGACTTTATGTATTAAAGTAGAAATTGTATAAACATTTTCGTATATTGAAGGTTGTGATAAAATATTAAATTTATGTCAGCCCTAACGTAGTCCTTATAATTTTCCAATGTTTGCATTCGATTATTAATACCAACAAAATGTTGTAAGCATTTATCGTAAATTAAACATACTCTAGCAATTTTAGGTATGCAATGCAACGTCACGCCGTTTATCCCCGAAGGGGTAGGCAGAGGTGCACATTACGACATGCCACTATACAATGTACACCCAATGTACAATTTTAGGTATGTAATACATTATTATATTTAAAATACATTTAGTAGAACTTCTTTTTTAAGTAGAACTTCTTAAACATTAGCATGCAATAAGGCCTCCGGTAACCTTACTCATACAACGAAACACAACGCAAGTTGTTTCACGACGGTTTTGTGTGAGGCCGTGGTATCACTTCTGTTGACCCGCCCCATTCGTACCGAAGCATGGCTTTCCCACTCTTGAAACAACCGAAAAATGCAGGTGTTTCATAGATCAGAGTCCTCCAGTAACCACTCAACCAACACTTACTTATTCATAATATCAAAATCGTAAACATGCTGCTTCGATTTTAACAATATTATATTAAAAGCAAATTCTTAATCATATTTACGTATCGATCACTAATTTGGAATGTAACCCGTTCCGCGCTAATTAATTTAATTATCGGCTGGCACAATTAGAAAAGCTATAATAACGATCGACGCAGATACCATATTAATCTAATTTATCGTCTACTCAAGTGATTCTCAGTAATTAATTTGTATAATATTAATCAACTAGCTTCTGCCTGCGGCTTCGCCCGCATGGGATGAAAAGTATCCTATCACCCAAGGCTCGGTAGGAGTGATACCACGGCCTCACAGAAAACCAACGTGAAACTACGGTTGTGTTGTGTTTCAACGTGTGAGTGAGGTTACTGGAGGCCCAATTACCCCCTTTCCCAATCTTCTCAATCTCCGATTCAAAAGGCTGGCAACGCATTTGTAACGCCTCTAGTGTTTCGGGTGGCCGCGGGCTGCGGCGATTGCTTATCATCAGGTGATCTGCTATCTGCTCGCATTATATCATAAAATAAACTTCTCACACGCAGAAGATTAATTAGCTATACCTACTTTAGTTTCCTATACTCCAATACCAACATACAAAACTAAATACAAACAAAAACAAAATAGAATTCCCGGAAAACAAGAATAACAGAATTGAATACGTCCGCATTTCGGAACAGGGATATTAAACACGCCAGAAAATGCCCCCTAACACCTTTTGAACCCCCAAAAGCTGTTCACAAAGTTGTAAATGTTACCCCATCGACCACCGTACAGGGAAATCTTACTGGGAATGTATGGGCATACTTTATGACGCAGCTCCTGACAAGCACATCAAAATACCCCTTTATGGAAATTTTCTGTAACAGATTTTGAACCTTATGTTCCCCAGTTATAAAGTTGAAAATTGATTAAAGCATTTCGACTGTTAAGGGTAGCGTGATGTGCGTGCATTTGCACCGACCTATGTGTATGTTGCTCTAAAAATAGAATGTAGGTAGAGGTTTTCCTGTTTCCTCTCTGATTTGAAATCTGAGAATGGTGATGTTCTTTCCGTATTTATCCTTTCGTCATTAAGTGGGTTCGTGTATAAGCCCACTTAATAAAAATAAAGAAATGATAAAATAGAATACTCTTTTTTTGAGGGGGGAAAATTATCCAATGACTTCTCCCGCCTTGGACGAAGCGAGAGGGAGTGTCAGACTCTTACTGACCAAATCCACCCTGTTCCTACTCCTGCTTTTCGAGCCGGAGCCCCGGTAATCCATTAGGCAGTCCGCAGCTCCGGGTCAAAATAAAATACTCTATGATTTGACTCTTAACACGTTAACCATCCGTACAAGTCACTACGCGATCCAAGTTAGTGGAGGATTTCCTCTCAATGGTTTTCAATCGGCTGACAAAGGCTTATAGTATCCAATTTGTATTATGTCTGTCTGTGGCTACATTCCCGGCAAGTATTTATAAAACAATACAGTAAAGTTATTGCCATTTAAGAAGCTTAACGTCCAATACGTCCATTCACTCTGTCCCATTCAGAATCGCTCTGTGTATTGTGAAAACCACGTAAAACTCAATACAGTTGCTTTTAACTTTATCGCAAATAGTCAGACGTGGTAATATTCATTCATTCATATATCTATATATTAATACGTGATGCAAAAACTTTGGACCGCTTTTTACGAAAATTGCGCGGACGTAGGAGCATAAAATTTGGTACACTTATAGTTTATGTGTAGAAGAAGTACAGAACGCTAATATTTTTCAAAAATAATGCTTATAAAGTACATTAAATCAATAAATAAAACATTACACACACATGCATAGTATCTGATCGTATTTGACAAAACGTCAAAATCGATAGACATTGCGATGATATTCTCACGTCTCATATGAAAAGAGTTTTATAAAAGAGTTTGTTTGAGTTTGAGTTAAATAAAAATTATCCTTGAACGTATGTTAAGTGGTATTGTAAATTAAATCGTATATGGTTGAATTTCGACCACTAGGCGACCACTAGTATACATTAATTTTTAACCTTTTTTTATAAAACTAGGTATCAAAATCTCCTGATCTCGAGCTGTGGACTACCTAACGATTTTAGCGGGGCTCCGGCTCGAAAAGTAGTAGTAGGAACGGGGTGGTTTTTAGTCAGTAAGAGTCTGACACTACCTCTCGCTTTATCCAAGGCGTTTGAAGTCATTGGAAGATTTTACGCCCTGGAAAAAGGTATCTAACACTCATTCGAAAAAGTACTAAATATTAAGGTGTACAACATACCTATATCTTAAATAATGCATTATTAAAATATATCATGTGAAATTATTCAAATAATGTGACCCACCCAACAGACTTGGAGAAACTCCCAAGTTTCCAATCCACGTGTCCTAGGAATCCTAAAATCTAAGTGTATCTAAAATTAGACCCAAACCTACAGATCTAACATTAGGTTTATTCTTAGCAGAAACATATTAAAACCAATCCATGTGAACGATAACGTTTCAGGTGTAACCACTTTAAAGCCAAGTGTAGTGAAGAAGATTAGAACTTGCACGATTTATTAAAAGGTTCCTTTACTTTAAAGGGTGAAGCCAAAGTTTCTATGAAATCTGGTCCCACCTTCCAATAGCTATGTATGTTACATCAATGGATAGGTAATTTTGAGCTGAATAAAAGTTCCAAACCTTAGTCTGTTCAGAGTTATTATTAAACAAGGTAGTAGTTTTATCAGTAGCCAAGTAATGTTGTTTTTAGGTCATAGTTGCATTTGAGCTTTATACACCAGGATTTGTATCCTCCTTTATTTAAATTTTCACAGCAGTGTGGCTCTTTATAGAGAATGATTGGAGTTCTTAAATACATATACCAAATACAGCATATTAATGTTCAATTGTCTCGTTTTCGAGTTGTACACAATTAATATCTTACCTAAATAAGTATTAAGTAATTGCTATAATTAATCAAAACTTAATCCCCTTGTTCATCTGCTATAAGTAATTTTGATGAAAAAGATAAAAGCAGTTTACCTCAACACAATCATACGCATACTATTCCCCGGAGAGGCAAGCAAGAATGTATTTACATATATTTACCACAAGCAATTTGCAGTAACACATTTTACTGGAGAAAAATTTTACACACCACAATAAAGCCTTACATTCTGGCGTGACGTCATATCTTTTTCACCCTTTTTTAAGGGGGGAAAATCATCCAATTACTTTTCCCGCCTTGGGCGAGAGTGAGTGTCAGACTTGCTAACTAAAAACCACCACGTTCATACTCCTGCTTTTCGAGCCGGAGCCCCTGTAAAACCGCTAGGTAGTCCGCAGCGGTTTTCACCCTTATCTTTAACTCTCTGTAGTGTAATCTATGGTATAGAAAGCTTCCTTATAAAGATATTTCAAAGGCTTCCCTCATACATATTAAGTAGGGGACATAAAAGAAGAACCACATTGTCACATTGCATGGAGCGATAAGCCTAGCTTTTCATCTGCGCTCGTTTCGTTCGCTATCGCCGTCGACCACCGATCAGCCATGTCGAGTGTCGAGCTATCGATAAATCTGTCAACCAAACGGATGTTTTTATCGACACATTGCTGCTCTAGCTGCTATGATTTTAGAGGGATTCCAATGTGATTTACTAGGGGATAGTGGTGGGTATTTTAACGAATTTGTTCTTTGGATTTTGATTGTGGTGAGTAATGGAAGTGTTTGGTTTTCATTCGTAACAAACATATAACCTAATGATGGTTTAGACGAAGAAACTTATAAAGATATCTTAAATTTTAAACTTTAAAACTTCAGACACTTATGTCGCAGTTAGAGAAACTTTCCGATGTTTTTTCTTACATACATTTGAAATATTGTATAATCGTAGCATGTGCTACGGTGTAGCATGTAGCAATCTACAAGACATTAAATTGCATGCATAGTAATTATTTTAATTTTACATTATTAATTAGACTATACTCCTCCTAATAGAATTTGAAGCAATATAATATGCATAAAAATACTAACTGACTGCACTTTGATAAGTTCGAGAATGTGCCCTAAGCGAGCTCACTGGAGCTTCAAACCTAATTAACATTTTCGCTGTACACGCTAAATAGGCACCTAATAAGATTGCAGTCAGTTAGTCGAATGTGTACTGAGACTAGGATATTTTACTCTCAAACAAACCTTTGACTGCCAACAAAAAAAAAACTGTCGTGTTAATAAACCTTCTAAATCACAGCAGTAAACAAACCATTTCTGGTCAAATAGTTACAGATAAGTGTGAGACAGCCATGCTTCGGCACGAATGGGCCGGCTCGACCGGAGTGATACCACGGCCTTACAGAATACCGACGTGAAACAACGCTTGCGTTGTGTAAGTCAGGTTACCGGAGGCCCAATTATCCCCCATCCCAATATTCCCAATCCCTGATTCCAAATCAACCCTTATTCCTAACCCCCAAAAGACCCCGACAACGCACTTGTAACGTTTCTGGTGTTTCAGGTACCCATGAGTGGCGGCGATTGCTTATTATCAGGTCATGAAAAAAAAAGGTTTACGTCGTACCTATATTTAAGTACTTAAGCAGAAGTCAGTGACTGTCTACTCGGTAGGTACTAAAGCGTAAATGTACCTACTCTTATATTCTTACATATATACCTACCTATGTATGCAAATGTAGGTACGTACTAAGTGACTGGATAATCTGGATATTGTTTATCTGGATGATATCAAGAGGATTATCCCTTAATGGACGTTGGGAGTACATTAGTAGTCCTACCTATCTACTGTACCTAATGGGTAACTGAGTAAGTACCTACTTAAGTACGAAAGAAAAGCAAAGGCAGTAACGATTTAGTACGTCAGGCTATGTTTTTTAGAATAAATAATCGAAAATGACTTATGGTCAAATACTCAAACGTCTATCAATTTTAAGACGCGCTCAATTATAGTTCTGTCTGTGTGAGATAGAACGATATTTAAGTACATACAACTTAAAATTTGAGTAGCGTTTCAGTATTTGGACGATAGTTCCATGGTTAACGAACAGAGTGAGAGATTGTTTGCTGCATATGTCGTCGGAAAAATTCTCCGTGTGGTACTTACTGTGGTCTGCAAATACCTAGTTATTCATAATCTGGATGTATACTTAAGTGAAATTTTGGGTTTGTAAACTCACCCTTGACCTATGCCAACCCGCATTGAGCAAGCGTGGTGATTAAAACACAAACCTTCTCTGTGAGGCATGGTGCCAGCAGTGGCCACTTATAGGTTAGGTAATGATGTGATGATGTGAAACTCACTCATGCGTCTGGCGAAAATCCTTGTATACATGTGGCAACATTTTATTAAAAGGGAAAGGATATATATCTCTATCAGAATAACATCATATTATCTTACTGATTCAACAAAATTGTATTTAGTTTTACAACGCATAACCATGTAAGTACACAGAGGATACTTATAATAAATCACTTGACAAAAATTGGCTGCGAGTACCAAGACTCGGGTTCCGTGTTGCTAAAGCCCCGGGGGAGTCGCAAAGCTTGTCAAAGACAGACGGGACTCTAGTCGGGCTTGCACCTCGAGGCGATTTAGTACAAAAGCCACTTTGTGGACATTTCAACGACTATCTTCGAATTATTTTACCATTTGAAATAGGGTAGGTATTGTATTTTCTTTGTTAATATCGAAACATGTATATTTTAGAGGTCATTTATTTTTCAAGCTGTTTTAAATAGGTATGTATAGTAACCTAACCAAATAAGGCCTATGCCCCAATAAAGCCTATTTTGAAAATTTCCCTCTTCCCGATGTCAAATGGTCGCCAAAGTTTGTAGAAGTGTGCATGCACATTACTTAACTAATTTAAGCACAGCAAGCAAACCTTGCCGTGATTATGTTGGAACCTACAGTCGAAAACAATCACGACGTGGAGCGCACTTTAGTTTTTATAAAATTCGAGTAGCGTAAACTGTTAGTATTTTTATATTTATCAGTATACGACGTGCCGTGTTTTGTCTATATGACAATTATACATTTAGCCATCTCCTCACATTAGTGAAATAGCTATAATATCGGTGTATTTCATATAATCGTTGTTTTGTTTACCTATGTGCCATGCCCTAATAAAGCCTACAAAAAAAACGTGTAGGCCTTATTACGGCATAGTTGTTTTTCAGTAATTTCAAAGAAAACGGATCACCAGCTTCTGTCAAAAAGAAAGCCAATGGATTTTGCAAAAGATGGAAAACGCTGTTAAAATGGTAGAAAGGGGTAAACGGGGTGAATAGATACAGAAAAAGGGTGAATGGATATCGGGAAATTCTTCATAGTATCTAATCACCCTTCGAATTTTATGCACCCTGTTTTACCCGGTAGGCTGCTGCAGCCAGATATAACTTCCAAAGAAGTACGCACCATCTAAAGAGTGGTTTCCACTACACGAAAGCTAGGTCGGTCGCTAAATTGGCTACAGAACAAGAAGTTATTCTCATTTGTTTGACTGATGCTGGGGTACCGATGACTTCAAAGATGGGCATTACATGATGAGAAACTCGTTTACCCTGATGTATAATGACCAAAATTAATTAATAAGATCTCATTACATTTATTATAAGCATTGACAAAGTTTTGTTATAATTAAGAAGTTGAATACTTACTAGTTTTTATTGAGGCCTTATTAAGACATAGGGTTCCCAATAAGGCCAAAGTGACACTTTAGTTATTTGTGTTTACAAAATTGTAATTTTTGTTTCTAAAGCCATTTTGATTCCATTATTACAAAGTTTAATAAATAAATATAAGATTTTGAAATTATCAGCCCATTGTCATTTTAAACCTACGAGCTAGGCGGTAATAAAAATAAGGTAGGCCTTATTTGGTTAGGTTACCTTATGTTTTAAATAGGTAGATACCTTTGTATTGTCTTACTCTGTAAATTATTGTAATTACAATATAATTTTAGAACCAGTAAATAAATACCGTATTTTTTCAAAATAATGTACTTCATAAATATCTTTACAATAATTTATTTATCAAGAGTCTTATCCAAGAAGTTTGTTTAGCTTTTAAAACTTTTTGATAATTTATAGTTACGTCTAACAAAACTAGATGGCGTAACGTTCGTATCATGAAGTAATTCTCCTTTATTTGTCTAGATGGCACTGTTCACAATTTTGTTTGTAATTTGAATACGTAATTTCAAGTTTGTATTAATTTAAAAACATTTTACGTATTTTTTTAGAAATAAATACATAATTTTGTAATTGTTTTTTTATGGTTAAGTTAAAACGAAACCATAGACAACATGCAATCTATTTTACTTTAGTAAACTGGCAACACTCAGCAGTTTGGTTTGGTTTATGGTTTCATCACATGACCCTTTTATTTTGTTCCCGTGATCAAATTGTGGAAATTCAAAAATAATTACAATGGCAATGGCCAAAGTGGAAATTGACGTTGATGACATGCATGAAAATTCACTTGATAACAGGTAATATGCTGTTGAATTTGGTGTTATTTGTTTAGTGCATTATATAATATGATTTTAAGGCACCGAAGGTCATCGCTTTATAGTTTTGCAACTTGGCAGTCGACGCAGTATCTCTCGATTTAGATTTTATTTTCAAGTGTTGTATTTTAATTTATCGCATTTGTTTGCAGTGCAGATATTGAATATTTGGGCATGGTAGATGAAGGATCTTTTGGTATGTAATATCTATGTGTTTTGTTTTCCTTTTATTTTTATTTTCTTCTTCGTAACAAGTAGTCACAACTAATTTGTTTACCATTGCACAGAAGTAACCCTAATTCGCTGTAACATGTTTCAATTTAATTATGTGCGTGCATTATAGTGCTGTCGTGTGTTATTCAATTAGTGATAGATTTGATTATTATTAATTTCAGGGAGTAACGAAGAGAAATCCCAACTAGTGTCTCAGCCCTACTTGGAGCCCCACGACACTAATACTACGTATAGCTTCAAAGATCTATGTAAGTAAAGTTCTTTTTTTAAACTAGAGTTACACAGATAATGTCTAATTTGAGTATTTCTTACTGGGAGACTCATAAGCTGCTCAATTTACTGACTATTTTTAATTTGATTTGCTAATTGAACTAATTCTATGTAACACCAAACTTTGTTGTATGAATCGTAAACTAAATGTCCTGGTAATATAATATTAATCTTGAAGTTTTGAAATACATTTTATTTACATTGAAACTTTTTAAATGAGTGGATAGCTTTGACTAAGTTTGTGGGAAGCGAAAACGCTGAAACGGTCATTATTTCTTTACCAATAAGATTTAGAATGCAATCAACATTGTAACCTTTTAATTGTAAATATTTTCTCAATGAAGAGAGTTGTTGGATCATCTCTGCTATCAGTGTTTGTTTACAGTATTTAATATTGTAAATACCTATGTATACTTACACATAATGTTGTTATTTTATCATCCTGATTATAACTTTGAATGTCATCATAACATAATTATAAATTGATGAATGCTTCCTGAAGTGTGATACTTAACATTATTTCCTTAATGTTAAATAAATGATTATATGTATATGAAGCTCAAACTCATTTATTGCATTAATGTGTAGGTATGTAGATTATGCTGGTGTTTGAGAAAACGTCTATAACAAATTCAACTTTTCTATATTCTCATCCTATACATATTATAGTCCTTTTTTGATTACATACATTATTTATTTTGTATTTAAAATTAAAATAATTTAAATTGTTAATATTATCTCGGCTCCTTTTGATCAAAGCATTATGTTTTATAGCCTTCCTCGATAACTTGAATATCCAACACAAAATATATTTTACAAATCGGAGTAGTAGTACCTGAGATTAGCATGTTTCAAACAAACAAAACAACTCTTCAACTTTATATAACAGTTAAGATTTATCATATTATACTAGTACATAACACTTGTAATACAAAATGCATGCTGTAACTTGATACTTCGGTAGTGGTGCACCTCGCCTCATGCTATTTGTGTTATTCATTAATTATTATGTCAAATTATCAGCCATTAGTCACCCGCTGCTGAACATAGACCCGTCCTAATACTACAACAACAGATAAATAATACAAAATATTTGTCCTTCCAGCTGGTGCAGTCAAATACAAATTAATAACTATGACAGGGGAAGAAGCTGGCATCAACATCACACACTCGCCATCTCCTGGTAAGGATTCATTGGTATAACTTATAACTACGAAATTATACATAATATTTGTCCTTCCAGCTGGTGCAGCCTGAAATACAAATGTAATAACTGCTGGACTATGGGGCAGAAGCTGGCATCAACATCACACACTCGCCATCTCCTGGTAAGGATTAGATTATTGATATAACATAAGAAGTAATAAACAATAACATAATAATATGTCAGCAATAGCCTGACAGTATCATGGACTATGGGGCAGTTTAAAGGATCACCTGATGGTAAGCAATAGCCGCCGCCCATGGACACCCGAATTACCAGAGGTATTTTCATTGTGAGCCAGCCTTTAGGAATTTAAGAGTTGTTGGGGAATTGGGTATTGGGAAGATTGGGGAACGGGTAATTGGCTTTCAGTAACCTCTCTCACACAAACGTCGAAACACGTCAATTTTAGTACTGTGGTATAATTGCTCTAATTTTTATGTTCTTTTCAGATGCAGAATATTTTGTAATTAGCAATCCTGTAGAAGTTTTTGGCACTACAACTACACCAAAGAAAAATGCACGTAGAGATCCACTGCAGACAAAAGCAGTCACAGCAAAAAAGGTTTGTGTTAACTTATAATTCTCTAACACAGTATTATCCTGATATAATATCCTATATTCGGGTCAATGACAAATAATTATGTATTTCTTCAAATGAGAAAAACCATGCTCAATCAACTCTTAATGATATCTATATATTAATACGTGATACAAAAACTTTGGACCGCTTTTTACGAAAATTGCGCGGACGTAGGAGCATAAAATTTGGTACACTTATAGTTTATGTGTAGGAGAAGTGTAGAACGCTAATATTTTTCAAAAATAATGCTTATAAAGTACTTTAAATCAATAAATAAAACATTACACACACATGCATAGTATCTGATCGTATTTGACAAAACGTCAAAATCAATAGACATTGCGATGATATTCTGACGTCTCATATGAATAGAGTTTTATAAAAGAGTTTGTTCGAGTTTGAGTTAAATAAAAATTATCCTTGAACGTATGTTAAGTGGTATTGTAAATTAAATCGTATATGGTCGAATTTCGACCACTAGGCGACCACTAGTTTTAATTAAAGCATTAACTGCCGAAAGAAAACTATTGAAAGCAAATCCTCCACTAAACGTTGGTCATCAGTATCCGACGTGGCAGTTAACATGTTAAAAAGCTCCCATTTTCTATTCAACCATAACCACTGTCTCTTTCAGCGTGACGACAAAAGGCGAGCAACCCACAACGAGGTCGAAAGACGTCGTCGAGACAAAATCAACAGCTGGATTTCTAAACTGGCCAACTTAGTTCCCAATTCTGGTTTACCGGACTCTGCGAGTAAAGGGGGAATATTAGCTAAAGCATGTGACCATATCACAGACTTAACGGAGAAACAAAAGAGGTTAGTATACTTTTCTTTTTATTCCATATTCCATACTATGACTTTCAATATTGTTTTCCACCTGTGTAAATTCTTTGTGGTACAAAAACATACAATTTGAGATGAAAATATTAATTTATTCACCTTCAGTTGTTATTTCCTTATATTGTAATTCTATCTACTGTACTAAGCTACTGCAATAAATAACAAAAATGGGTTAAAAAATAAAACTGATAAAGTTGGGCAAGTCTAATGCTGTATTTCTTATCTTTGTATTTAATCTCTAATCAATGTTAAGTGATAATGTGGTGTCGGTCAGTAGTGTAGACTGTGTAATATTTTTGTTTTGTTTTTAGAGATAAGTATTAAGTGATTAGGAAGAAACAGAGAGCTTAGTATGAGTTTGTTTTACGTTTAACGAAATCGAAACGTTCGGCGCTCAGTTGGTTGGTTCATTCGATCCGGCCAATCAGAGTACAAGTACCAACTAAGGGTACAAATTTACATGATGTGCTTCTTTACCTCCTTGGTTATATACTTTACTTTTCGATTTCAAAGTCCCAAAGTCGTCAATAGTGAAAGCTGGCTGTCTTCAAAGACATTATTTTCAATTTTGTAATGTTTTAAAAAGTCTAATCCAATTATAAACTGTTTCAGATTAGAAAAACTGGAAGTTGAGAATGAAAAACTCGTACTAGAAATATTGAGACTAAACCAAGAGCTGACTGAAGTGCGCAAAGAGAACAGCTCAATGCGCAACCAACTCGCGGACAACTGCATAGTGCTATCACACAGGCCTAAGGGTCAGAAATCTTAGTTCAAAGTGATGTGTAGGACTTGATGACTGACTAAACCAAGGTGCTGAATGCTGTGTGAAGTGACAACTGAATGATTAAGCTAAGTACACATTGGAATCAATACTGTCATTTTGACAGGCTGTATGAGTTATCTGTGGTGATATTCAACCTTTTTTTTAATCTAAGATGTTGTGTCATTGGTGTAGATGTAATTGGGTAGTTTCCTCAGTCAAAAATAAATTATTTCGACTTTTCAATACAATAAAATAATAAAAAATAATCACACTTTCATTCATAGATTTGATGATCTACTGGATTGTTAATTTTTTCTAGAAATAAGTCTGCTATTTGACGCAAAAATCTGATGACGTCATAACCGTACCGAACCGAAAATATCGTTTTTGACGCTTCGAAAAAAGTATTGAATTTGACTAGTAGGAAACTAGCCTATTGCAAGTAATGAAAACGTTCAATGTGCAATCATTTATTTTTTCTTAATTTTTAATGATTACTAGTTAAATTAAACCGTGGTCTTGCTGTGGCAGCTAGCTGAGACAGTATTGTGCCAATGTGTTGTTTATTGTCCTATTTATGCATGTGCATTATGAACACCAATGTTTTGTTGTTATTATTTTCGTTTTATGAATATAATTAGTTGATGTTTTAAATTGATTTTGTGAGTTATTATGTGCATATACAAGTTGTATCATCTCTTTCATTTGATTGCAAATAAGCAATACTGTACAATTGATCTTGTTATTGTGCTATTTTGCAATTTATCTGTCTCCACTTAAAGTTCACTTTGCATAATTATATTTGTTCAAAGATTTGTAGTCAAAAGTAATTAGTTAAATTAATAGATGTGTCTGTGATCAATGGCACTAAAGTTTAGACGCCTAATACTTAGATGTAAGAATTGAAATCCAAAAGAGTATGATTTTAAAATTTATATACATAAATTATGTAATATAATGTTGTTTGTGTATTGAAGTGGGGTTCCGAACTGTAAAATAATGTTTGAAGTAAAATGTTAAGCCAAAAATTATAAAAAAGCGCCATAGCTGTTACTTATCGACTATGAAACCGATATTAGGTGATGGAACAGTAATATGCCTAAAGTTTACGCATTTCGTTGTTTTTAGGCTTGTTAGATAAATTAATAATCTGTGTTCCGCCATGACAGGCAAAGGTACACTGCAATACTGCCTTACAATGAATCATTGCTTATTTTACAGTTAGGAAGCTTTAGTAAAATCCGTTTTATAATTATAATCAAGTTCAAGATGTTCTGTGTGTGATGTCACACACGTACTGTTGTCTATCACTGGTTAAATCTGAACAAATATTATATTTAAATACTTGGCACCCATTTGCACTGAATGACGGCTAACTTATTATCGAAACAATAATTATTATTTATTAACTTCCTTCGTGCTAATGGGTCCAAAACCTGTATGAATGTTCTAAAGTAACTATGTATGTTGTTCTAGTTATACATTTTTATATGATACTAGTTATAGCTACTTACAAAATGTGTAAGGATAGTACTAAAGTAGGGTATACTAGCTTTAAGAGTTGAGTTGTTCTTAATTTAACAATTGGCTTACATTTGCATTTAATTTGAAATCCTCATACAAATGATCACATACTGTATACCGGTCATGTTTCAGAATGAATCAGGTATTTTGTATTCGATTTTTTTTTATTGTAGCACAGTCCTACTTGAATATAATCAGATGTTGTTGAAGATTTTGTGTTTTATTGATATTTTCTTTCTTACTACATATCAGATTTGTAAGTGGTTTAGCATATTACAGAACTACAGGTGTGTGATTTAATCTTATATTTACGCTAAAAATTCAAAACTATGGATTATTTCCTATCAGACTGTTAAGTACATTAAAATGTGAGGAAGAAAATAAAACAATACAAAACCATTTTAAAATTAAAATATGTTTTCTTTATATCTTTTTAATTATTCAGTTCAGTTTCCAAAAACGGTAGCTCCTTTTTAATAGTTTCGTTATCTCCTACAGCATATAGTACAGTGATATTATTATCTAATTTTGCCACTTTTTTAATCAGTCTGTTCTTTACTTGTCTATCAACATCTTTATTTGGTTTCGGTCCGCACTTATTTTTCTTTAAAAGGTGTAGATACACATCATACTTTCTTTTGAATTTTAGATGACACGTGTCGCATTCGTATTTCTTAAAATCTGCAAAAAAAATAGTTTTATTGAGTGATTACAGAACCTTTAGTACGAGTTTGCTTTACGTATAAAGCAATCGAACGAAGGCGCTTTCGGCACTCCGATTGATTGGTTCATTCGTGCCGACCAATCAGTGTCGAAAGCGCTCTCGTTTCTTTTTAAACTTGTACTAAGGGTACAGATATTTGATAAATCGTACAAAAAGGGTTAGTTGGGTAGATATAAAACAAGTGCAAAAACATAGATTTTAATTAGGATATGATTAGCATTTATGTGCCTTTGAAATCATTCTGAAAATTTTTGATTAATAAATACTTATTTGCTAAGTATGGATCAGCCAGATCAATGAATTTTCGCGCTGATCTATGGAAACAAAATGTTTTAGTAATGAAACAAACATACCAAAATGAACTTTCATGTGCCTACTCAATATGTCTTGTCGGGTGAATAAACGGGTGCAGTAGTTACAGCTAAACGGAGTTTCACCTGTATGTTGTCTGTGAAATAAAAAAAATAATATTATAAACAGCCACTCAATTATTAGCAGTTAAAACGGCAATTAAAATACAGAATAAACTATCGTTCTCCAACCCCCCACTATAACGTTTTAATTTATTCATAGTTGATACGTATGCGGATAAACTAACGAAAAACTACAAAGCGATACAATGACAAATTGGGTTTGTGTAGTTCGATGTGTAACCATAACATGTTTGCGTTTTTATCCTAGTTATACTTACATAAAAATGCAAATATGATACTATAATTTTTTTAACCTGGTTATTAATAACTAGCTTAAAAAAATAACAATATCAAATCAACTAGCTTAAAAAAGTCTTGAATCATCTAATCAGCCAGTCATGATTCCGGAGCTGCAGACTACCTAGCGGTTTACCGGGGCTTCGGTTCAAAAAGCAGGAGTAGGAATGGGGTGGTTTTTAGTCAGTAAGAGTCTGATACTCCCTCTCGCCTCGCCCAAGGCGGGAGAAGTTATTGGATCATTTTCCCTCATCAAAAAATAAAGCTAGCCACAATGAAAGTTATATCAAAGATAGCAATAAAAAAATCTTAGTTCTCTTACCTCATATGAGCCGTCAAATCTGAAGCTCTATAGAAACCTCTGCCACACTCTTTGCACCTTATGGAATAATTCTTCTCATGTCTTCTAATATGCAGAATAAAGTTGTTGCGCTTATGCATTATAGCGTTGCAAATCGAACAAATATATTGCTAGAACAAAAAGTTGAATAATTTTAAAATTTTATAAACATAGGATACTTATGAAATTGCCTTTGTAGGCAGTATTTTTTTTTCACAATGATTTTCTCCTCTGTTGTGACCATTTACAAACATACAAGTTCACATACACATGACACCCAGATTCGAAACAACAATTTGTGGATCACACAAAGAGTTGCTCCGAGTAGGAATCGAAACCGCTATACGTTACGCGGTAGCCGGTTGCCCAGCCACCGCACTAACCGTGTAGTCAATATTCAGCCAATCTAGAAACGTGCTTATAGTATTTTAAAATGCGGGTGAAGCCAGCGCAAAAGCTAGTTAAATTATAATAAAATAGATTTACGTTTTGAGATTTCTGTCTTGGGTTTGCCGAATGGGCCCTCTTATGTTTCTTCAGTTTACTTTGTGAAGTAAACGATTCTCCACAACATTCACAATCATATTTAGCCTTAGGTTTCTGAAAAAAAAATAAAAAAAATTAAAATCTAAACTTTAGTCACGTTTAAACTACTTCGTATTTTATGTTAAAAAAAGAAATTTTGCTGAAAAGTCTGCAAAAAGATTTTCCGATACCGGGAATCGAACCCGAGCCTCCTGGGTGAGAGCCAGGTATCCTAGCCACTAGACCATATCGGATATGAACATCGCGTCGAAATAGCATTACTTATTCTCTCATTGAATTTCCCCAACTTTACGCTTTTTATCCCCGAGGTGACAAGCAGAGATACACATTACGACACGTAATGCCGCTACACAATATACAACCACTTTTCACCATTTGTGTTATAAGTCCCGAGCCTATTGCCATATTATTATACTGGGCACAATTCCAGACTCCATGTTGCTACCTTTTTTTATGTTTTTTTTTTAACTTATTTTTGTGCAATTGAAAATGACGAATAGTTATAGTATTATTTCAGTTATTCGAAAAAAAATAATAATAATAATAGCAAGGAGTTTGGAATTGTGTCTGGTACCTCCAATAATTAAGAACTGATAGAACTCATAAATAAAATAATTGATAAAAGTGGGTGTTACATTGTCTACCCTTTCGGGGACTAAAGGTGTGACATTATAATATTCTACCAGTTCTACTTACCCCACAAACTTTCAAATGTCTTTTAAAATTTGACGTATCTGTCGTCTCCAATCCACATTGAGTACATAATATTTTAGAACTTTTATTATTTAATACTTTCTTTTTCGCCAGTCCATGTATTTTGGCCAGATGAATATTCAGTGCTCTGGCGTTTTTATATTCCTTGTTACATGATTCACAGTGCGATTTCTTATTCACTTCACTTTCTTCAACAGTTGGAATTATTTCTTCATGATTTTCAATTTGTCTATTTTCATTATGTATAAAATCCATGTCATTTGAATCTCCATTTTCAACTTTAATACCAATCGACTGTGGGTCTCTTTTCCATTGCCCTTTCGTATCTACATAAGCCCTTTTAATATCATCAATGTCAAATTCTTTAGTATCGTTTTGGAAGAATTCTTCGAATATTTCTATATCGCCTTGGACATTGTCGTACGGTTCTATGCATTGTCCTATTTTTTTATTGGTGTTCACGTCAGTGTCAGATAATCCGTATTTCACATTAAATAATATATTTCTGATAGTTGGTGTTGATGCTGCTGATGTTTTTTGGAATTCTGAAAGTTCAAATTATTAAAATTAATAAAACAGGATACAATTGAGCAGGCTGCGCGACGTCACCTCGTTTGCGCACGCTGCTCATGATGAAGAGTCTCTCTGTCACAGAGGCTCTGTGACTCGAAATTAGTAGATAGAGCCTTTCTTCATTAATATACGTGATTTTTAGTTAATTTAGTAAGTATGTCTCACGATAAGAAAAATATAGGATACAAACGATTGCATGTCTACATAATAATTACTCTTATATACAATTTTTAATTACCTGGTGGAGAAACAAGTAATTCATCCAGAGAAAATTCTTTATTGTCAGGATTCTTTAATGCTTCTTCTAAGTTCCTATCTATCGTACACGGCTTGTCTTTTAAAAGGGCTTCAATATTAATACTACTGTTGCTCATTTCTGCAACTGATTTAACTGATCCCATATTTTCAGTATAAAAATTCATGGCACTAGTTCTATCCTTATCTGAATAGTCTAATGATGGTAGATCTAAATTGCTAACAGATTTATCAAGACCATCAATTTCATCAATACTAAAATCACTAATTACTTTATCCTCATTCTTTGCATTATTTACTGATTTTACTTCACCAAATTCATTTAAAGTTGCATCACATAATTCTTTTAAACTATCATTTTTATTGCTATCTGGCTTTTCTAAAGGACTATCTAAACTAAAATCGCATAGTTCTTTCAGATTTTTGTTTGCAAAAGTTCTTTTCAGTGCAATCTCTTTGGTGGATATTTCTTTAGTTGCAAAACTGGTGATCTCTTTAATGTTTTTTGTATTGGGTTTATATGGTTCCTCTGTTGATTTTACAGGATCAACATGAACAATTGGTTCATCTGCTTCAAACGGATAAAGGCTTTTAAAACTTTCAGGTTTCTCCATAACTTTGTTTTCAAAACTATCTGGTTCCTTAATATTTTCGTCATTTTGGAAAGCTTTTGTAAAGTCGTTGAGTATTCTAGTTTGTTTCTCAGTATTTACAGTTTCAAAGCTGATTTGTTCCTCTTTTTGCTCAACATACTTTTTAGGTGTATAGCAATGATCGTTGTTTACGGACCGAGGTGTTGAAAATGGGCTGAAACTGAGAAAGATAGCAACATTAATAGATGATAAATAACAATGAGAAAAATATAGTGATAATCCCACCGTAGTAAACATAAGAAATCTATTAAAATGTTTAAAAATGTATGATTGTGACGGAATGAAGTCACATGAAATTATTCTAATTCTTAATTAATGGTTTCCAATAAAGGGAACATGCAAATTGAGGATAGTCCTCAAAGAAAGCTGGGTAACTAAGTAATGCCAGATAAGAATCAGTGGTGTAGCATGCCTTAGGTGGGCTCTGTATAAAAATTTGTTTAGGAGGGGGAGGTGGTAATATGACCCAATGACTCTTCCCACCCTAGTTTTCAAACCTCAAAGAGACTTATCGATGCTACAACAGCTGAGCTGATGACACTAGTTTTGCTGTAGTTGATGCCAACTTATTGATTATTTGCAATTTCTTGAAAAATTGGTAAATTTGTTATTTGCTTACCTACGGCCCCCAGGTAACGGGGGCTCTGAAAAAATTAAAATTTAATATATAGAATAGTTCTCTGTACCTACCTAAAATCTAATCTGAAGTCCGTATCAATAGACACGTCATCTTGTAGCCAGTGGGAGTCCAGTGAGTCTTCCAGCACATCAGCCTCCTCTTCAATGACCTCTCTGATGATCCGAGCCTCCGTGTCAGGCATCTCCTCTCCTTGTAGGATGTCCGTCATGAAGTTACGTATACTTGTGCATGTTGATTCTGAAATCAAGTTTTAGATTGTTAAAATGTGCAACACCAATTAGGTATTTTATATTATTATTTCTGGTCCTCCACCTCTGCGGTTTAACAAAAACACAATCTACTTCATATTCTGGATGGTATGTGTTAAATAGGTAATAACTATGTGTAATTGTATTGATATTTGTTTCAATATAACAGCAACGAATCTTACCGTTGTCATCATCTCTCTTCTGTGTAGCTGGTGTACTACTTCCACTTGCTAATGGTAATCTGAAATGTCAATAGTAAAAGGTTTTATTCCAAATCCTGTAGTAGATAAAAAATCGTACATAATAAAATTTTGTGACAACTTTTCCTTTATTTTTAATAAATGTGATGGTCCACATTTATTAGGCTTTTCTTCTGTGTCGTGGGTGCTTTTACATACATACAAGTTCACATACACAAGAAACCCAGACCCGAGACAACAATTTGTGGATCACACAAAGAGTTATTCCGGGAGGGAATCGATTCGCTATTAATTGCGTGGCAACCGATTGCCAGTCACTGCCCCAACTGCCAACTATGAGGTGCTTGCCTAGGGCGCATTCTAGGTTTGGGCATGGACAGAATACGCTTTGCTGTAGTTATACACATAACTAAGTATATTGTCACTTTAACCTAATTAAGACTTAAGTTGAGTTTAAACTTACCGGAATGTTAAAGCATCATCACAATTTTTAAGGAATGTACAAAAATCTATCGGGTCTCCTACATCTTTCAACGCTTTGTAGTTTTTAAACTGTTTGTCTGTGGTTCTACATTGTTTCTTAAACTTACAAGCTTGCTTCATATTCAGGAAACAATCTCTACATAGTTGGAATGTGAATGTGTCATTTCTTTTCACCTGGAATTAAAATAAAATATTTTTGAAGTGATGTACAAACTATGTGATTAACTATAATGTTGATTTATTTCATGTTTCATCAGGAATGGGCCGGCTTGACCGGAGTGATACCATGGCCTCATAAAAAAAGCAACATGAAACTATGCTTTTGTGGTGTGAGTGAGATTACTGGAGGTCCAATATGATCTTCCCAATCAACGATTCCCCTACAACCCTTCAATTCTTAACCCATCAGTAATCTGTCTGGACATTTACCGGCTTATATCATAAAAAAAAAAAGTTATATGTAATGATTGGATTAAGCTGGATATGAAGGAAGCAATAGATAATATTTACACATTATTTTACTGCTCATCATTGTTTACACTTCATTACTATGTACTAGTAATAGACAGTACTACCTACAGTGGATTTTATATTTTTTATTTTTACCTGTATCCCAGTGGAATACACGAACAGTCTTCTATATTTCTCTGTATACTGTAGCAGCTCCATTGGATCATTGTATTTTATAAGACAACCCCTGCAAAATCCTTCCATAGTTCCCATGTTATTGCAAACCTTATTGTTTACTTTTACTATGTTTTAACTTTAACGTAAATAGAATTGGATAAAATGATTATTTTTCACAAGAATTATACCGTCGTATTACTTGTTTTAATACCTACAATATTTAAAACTACATCTTATACAGGTTGTTAGTTTCTGTTATTGTTTTTAAAAGATATTATTTGGAAAAATCCGCTTTCCATATACAGACTTTGACATTATGTACACAAATCACTAATTACAGTAGTGACATAATTATACTGACATGACAGTGACAAGTTGGTGAAATTGCTCTTTCTACGGCGCGAAGCAAGAAAGCAAGACATGCCACAACACGCCGCTGCATCGTGGTATCAAGATAAATTATAAACACTATCTCGAAATTTATTGAAATAAGATTCAAAATAACTTGATTACTAATCAAATTGTTTGTTATGCTGTGCATACCGTGCTGAACCGGCAGTGATGTATTGAATAATATGCAAATTAAATATTATTTAAGATAAATATGTATTTTGCATGTCATTGTATTTTGACTGAATACTGAACCCATAGACATTTTGTGACACCTTTTATATAACTTCATTAGCAAATAAATCCTTTGACTTTGATTTTGAGCGGTGGCCCTAAATTTAAATGAATTCGGAAAGTTACAAAGTTTGTAGAACGGAACAGTGTAAAGAAACGTCGTCGTCAAATTGACGTCTCACGTCATTCGATAGAAATAAACAGTGACGACTACTTGACAACATTGCTCTTTTGTAAATAATTTTAAAATGGAAAATAGTTCGGAAGTTCAAGTTACAATTAAAAAACCTGGAAGGGTTCTGCATTTCAGCGATGGTGTTGAAGAAGAAATAGAACAAGAAGAAGTAGCGGAGTTAGCAAGCGAACCTCAAGAAACAAATGTTGATCCGGTGAGTAACCATAATGCATACATTGTTTGTTTTATTACCTCCAGCAAAGGTAAGGCCTTGATGTTATTCGTTTCTAATAATATCAATGACGGTAAAGATCCGCTTTTAAGGCTTTTTACGCGTTTCATTTAATTTTATTTGCATACTAAGTTGATAAAGGATCTAATGCACAAAGATGATGTTTGTTGTTTTTACTCTTTGTTCTTTATTATTTATATGATAAATAAATTAAATTTGACACGGTGTATATTATTACCGTAAATCCATGCACTATGAGAAATTGATTTTTTTTACTGTTTGTTACACAGTATGAAATAATTCGATTTTCTGCTTTGATTAATATGGTAATTGCACTGTTAAATATTGTTTACTATTTATAATATGAATACCTAAGTGATCTACTGCCCAAAATCTATAAAAAATCAACAATAAGTTATTAAAAATTAGCATACAAGCACAAATAATTAGTATACAAAATTACAATATATCAAAAATATCTGTATCAATACTGTCTTTTTAATTTCCAGAAAACTCTAGAATGGGGTCCATGGTTCTCCCATTACGCATGGAAGTCAGGTAACAAAGTTCTTAATGCAGTGGACTATGCTGGCGAGTCACTGGCTAGTTTCTTTGGTATTACTACACCGAAATACCAAATAGAAATAGATGAATATGAAAGAATGAAGGAGGAAAAAAGAAAAATGGATGAAGATGCTGTTGGTTGGGTACCCAAGAATGGTGGTGGAGACATACCCTTAGTTCTTAATGAACCTGGCAAGGACAAAGCAGAAGTTTAGAAAAAAAAAACCTATTTTAGGTTCTACAGATGTAACTAGTGACCATGTCAGTTTAAAAACTTATAAAAAAAAATAGATTAGTCTACTTCTCTTTGGAGTAATCAGTATTGGTATTCAAAATGTGACATTATTGATATTACTTTAAGATTTATTTTTCAATAACCAGTTATGAGTATCTGTCAAATAATAAATATTTATTTTATTTGTTCTGTAAGTCATAATTTATTTATAGTCTGTTATAGTTTTTTTTTTTTGTGAAATGCAACTAGTAAAGTTCTGAGTACATTATATTTAAGCAATAATGAATTTATTTTAATATATTTATAGAATGATATTGATCAATTTGTTTCTGGATATTAATAAGAAAGGAATTTGATTATGGGTCGATTTTATTTGTGTTATATTGTAAAACAATTTTAACTAACATAGTATTAGATGTGACTAAATCTATGTGCTAATGTAATTCGCATATTACGAGGGACTGAATGTATTAGAGCTTTATTTTGTTGTACATATTAATAATAAAATTAATATTTAACTCAATATTTGTTTTTAATTTCAAACATGAATCAATTCATCATCAAACATGATTCAATGTCTACAAAAATGAATCAATTGTTTTTTTTTTTTTTTGTCTACAAAATTTAAATGAATAAAAAAGAAATAACAGTATTTTAATATTATTGGTGCCAAAAATATGAATGGTCACAGAACAGCAACTGTTTTTGTGTGCACTCTGTGTATGTTCAAAATCTATGAAGATTTCTTTTTTAATTTTAGTAAAAAAATATATTATCAGAAGATGTATTAAATAAGTTAATGCATAAGCAATAATACTTTCAAATAAGAATTTGAATTGGAATTTCAATGTGTAGTTATTTGATTACAGCGACATCTATGTTAGCAATAAAATGTCGACGAACAGCGACATCTTTTAACTGGTAGCAAACACTAATTGAACTTATTGTCACTTTAGTTGATATGAACTCCGCTAGATGGCAACATATTTGATAATTTTATGTTTATAAAAATCTTAATAATTCGTGTTAAATACATTTTTAGTAGTCACAACTACTTGTCTGAAATAATGTTAAGTTCAAAAAATATTGAGACAAGATTGCGCTTACTATTTTATATCTTTCGAATTTTGACGAACACCAACAAATTATTTTCCCTGTTTGAATTAAATACCTATTTAAACTTAGCTAAATACTTTTGAACCTAGTTACAAAATATTTTAGTAGAAATTTAAAATAATCCGTTTTAATCATTTTAATTTCATGGCCTTATGCACTAAGTAACAAGGTCCACTATCGTACGAAGTCCACACACATTATAAATTACACCCATTCTAAACAGCTAAACGTAGTATGCGACATGAATTTCTCCTTCCAATTTTCGACCATACACCTAGGAGATAAGGTTGAAACTCGCATAGCAATTAACATATGTTATTGTTTGTCGGTGTTTAGCATGTGATATGTCGAAATGTAAACGGTTCGAGCGGTGTCCGCAGATCAATATGCGTGTTGCGCGGCCCGTGAGGGTGTTCGCCCCGTGCGATTGGCCGGCGTGTGGGGGGCGGGGCGAGCGTGTGTGAGGCGGCGCGCGTTCTCGCACGCGACGCGCCGTTTTGGCGCCAAATTGGGCAATAGGCATTCCATTTTCAAGTTTCGCGAATGAGTATTAGGCCGTAAGCCACTAAGATAAGCTAAGGCCGTAGACTAGGGTAATACTTTTTGGATTTTATCGTCTATGGTACGATCTGTATGTAGGTACGGGTTAGAATTAGAGGTTAGGGACCTATTAGAACTTTACCTATAATATTTTGTATAAGTATTCCCTATAGGTACGTCTACTTCGATTCGGTACCTATCTACCTACTTAAGCAGTCTTTTAGTTTTTTCGGCCGCTGTAGGTACCTATAACGGAATTCTAAACTTTTTAAAGTAGGTACCTAGGTACTTAGCCGAATCATACCAATGCGACTATCGAATGCCGAGGTTTTGGGTTATTTTTTTTTCAGTCGGGCAAAGCACCCGTTTTCCAAAAAATAATTTTAATTAGATCTTGTAACTTAATAAAATTAATTACAATATTGGCACAGTAGGCTGGGTGACCGGATGCTATGCAATGTACCAACTTTCCTACCTATCGTAGATTAAATTCTTGCGTCAGGCGGATTGCACTACCAAATGAATTTTGGTAGACCAGAGTTAGGACATTCAACGCTGTAAACTCCTGTGCATCGGAGAACACATTACCCCTTCGATATTCGTTTAGGTACCTATATAGGAATATCCAGATAGGCACCTAAGACATCCATAGCATGCATCTTTCCATATAAAAAACATAGCTTACTGAGTGCTGAGTCCGTTTTCACCAGTGCTAAGCGAATATGATTGGTGGACCGTGGAAGCCAAACGCATCCACAGCAACGTAGCATAGCACATCTCAGGTGGAAAAGCACCTTTTTTGTGGGGAAAATCATCCAATGTCTTCTCCGGCATTGGGTGCGGCGAGAAGGAGAATCAGACTCTTATTGACTAAAAACCACCCCGTTCCTACTCCTGCTCTTCGAGCCGGAGCCCCGTAAACCCACTAGGCAGTTCGCAGCTCCGGAGGAACCACCCTTAAGAATGGATCTCCCTCCTGATACCAAAAAAGTGAATCAGAACCAAAATTGTCAAGCAACAATACCACAAAATGATTTACGTTCTCCGTCCAATTGCAACATAAAATTTACTACAAACGCGTATAATTATAAACTAATTCAATAATTCGTTAACATTACAGGTCATTCCAGACAATATGGCACGGGACATGGGACAATAAACACGCACCAAGGTTGCCAGTTCAAAAAATATTGCGAATTAAAGGCGCGTGGTCCGTGGCCGAACGGGTTTTACTTTTTAAATAGAAATGAACTTGAATTTCTGGTTTTTGGCTCGCTTCATCTATTGTGTCAGAATTTTGCGCGAATTTGCCAAACATAATGATTTTCTATAGATTTTGAACTAGTTTTCTAGTAGGTTTGTAAAGGTGTTAGTTTTTGTAGTAAAACGTATTTCTATGGTTGTCAGGGAATTATTGCGGAATCCTGTGGGCTGGTCAGCTGTTATTGTGCACGTGGATTTTATTAAAGAATTAGGAAAACTGGTTTTATGCACGTGCTCAAACGCAATAATAATTAGGTAGGTAATCTAAGTTAGTGTGGGTTATACTTACACCTATTTTATGTTATATTCTTTTACAACTTTATTTGGGACCTTTTGAATCCAAATGTGACCAAATAATTAAATTGTTGCCTCACAGAGGTACAGTTTAGACATACTTAGGTTTGTCTTAATTGGGTGGATGTAACAACTCCTTTCAGCAGACGCAACTGTAACAGGTGTGGTGGCAATAGTGGGGTAAACTTCGGTTAATTTTTTTTCTATTATGTATTTCAACACCGAGATAATGTCGTCGTTTCCTTCATACACACGAATGAACATATTCAGTTCTTCGTACAATTCATGTCCATCAATATCACATGATTCTCCTACTGTCATTGATATTTGCAAGTCGCTGCATCGTTTCAAAAGTTTACTATCACTAATTTCGTTTAATCTTTTTGTATTACCTATACATGAAACCAAATATGCTCTCATGGTGTTTAAGTGCCTCAAACCTAGGATGACAGCTTGCGCGCACGTTGTCGACAATAACATAAAAATAGTTTATTTTGAAAATCTCTTCCGCATTCAATTCATGAACTGTAATTATGCAACAAATGCGTTGGAAGTACACTACTTCACGCCTTTTATCCCCGAAGGTAGGCAGAGGTGCACATTACGGCACGTAATGCCGCTATACAATGTACACCCACTTTTCACCATTTTGTATTTAAGTCCCATGTAATAGGGGGTGAGCCTATTGCCATATCCTGGACACAATTCCAGACTCCGTGCTACTACCGAGAAATTTTCGAAAATCCGAAAAAAGCCCAGAATCGAACCCGAGACCCCTTGTTCGGCAGTCGCACTTGCGACCACTCGACCAACGAGGCAGTCCAAGACATTTTTGTAAAATTAAAGCTGTTTTAGTAATTTTAATGGAATTAGTTAAGTAACTAACTTTATTTTAATTTACCGCTATGTTATAACCTGAATAAGTAATTAAGGATCAAAATAAAAAGTTTAAAAAAATCTACTTATATTTTTTTAAATTTGCTTGGGTTGTGTAGCGCGAGGCCCTTGCAAGAGCGAGGCCCCGGGCGATTGCCCTGTTCGCCACCCCCTAAGGCCGCCTCTGCTATTAACCTTTTAATAAAAGTTAATAATAAGTATCTTTTTATCCTTTTCCAATCCACACAGGTACGAGTAGGTAGAATGTGCAACAACGCTAATTCTATCGATATTCAAATTTCTGCGCAAGCGGTCTCTCCGACCCCACACAGCAGATGTTCTACTTTTAACTTTGCATGCATTCGCAATGTTGTTTATTAAAAAAATCTTTTGTGGCCATTTACAAAATAAAGCTTGCAACACAATACCTCATGCAAATTAGGACCCAACTTGATACGACAGGTCATAAATGCATTGCAATCATTTTGCGAATTTCAACTGTATTAGCGCGCAAAAGCTCTCAAATTAAACTGCATAGCTATAAACTTTTTATTGCAACATCAAAAATTGTAACAACCGACCTTATTGTGTACGTGATAAGACTTAAATTTGCGCAGCGTATGCAGATTAAGAGAGAAATTTGCATAAACGACGCACACCTTTCGCGTTTGATCCTTTTTATGCAATTTGACTGACAGCTTTTATTGAATAGCCGATATTATTAGAATTTATATTTACTGCTATTGGTGCTTATGTACTTCCGATTTAATGCAGATTATAAACCATGTACAATACCTATTGTAAGTACAGTTTAGGATCTAATAAATAATAATAGGTAATAAAACAATATTTCTGAATTAAATATAATAATATAAATTACTACATTTTAATTCTGGCAACACTACTAGATAAAAAAAAACAACAGTCAGTTACCAAACATATTCTAATTTCAAAATAAAACAAAAGAAGAAAAAAACAGAAATGCTTTATAAACAGCCTTACCTACTTTTGAAACAACCATTAAAAAAGTTTGTATACCGAAATTATGTCCGTTGGAACACCTTAAAATATTAGTGTTAGCTTGGCCTGAGTAAGTTGGTAGCTTTGGGCCCAAAGCTCATCTAAGATGCACATCTGTAGCACCGCTAGTTACACACGAGGGTAACATTTCCGGTGCATAAATAATAACAATAAATTGTTAACTATTAGAAAGGGGTGTGTTGCTGTATGCAAAATAGTTGTAGGTTCGTTGCAAACGTTGCTGATTTTTGTGTCGTGTGTGCATGTGTTGTGTCGTTTACTGGTTGTATTGGCTGTTGTGTGATGATGATGATGATGAGTATTCGTTGTTGAGGAGTATTAGAGTTTTGTGGTTGGATTTGAATAATATTCATTGAATCAAAGTCTTTGTTGAATCCAAGGTATTTAATGTGAGATGAAATGTGCTAGGTTTAATGAATCTCATTGTATCAAAAACTAGCTACTTCCGCGCGGTTTCACCCGCTCTGCTTGGCTCCTATTGGTCATAGCGTGATGTTATATAGCCTATTGCCTTCCTCGATAAATACACTATTCCGAAATCCACTATAATTAACTATAATTCCACTATAAATACACTATAGGTCGATTTGAATAATTCTGTATTGAAACAGAATTATTCAAATCGAACTAGTTCTGGAGATTAGCGTGTTCAAACAAACAAACAAACTCTTCAGCTTTATAATATTAGTATAGATACCCAATATTGAACTGTTCACGTACAAATATCGAACTATCTACTCTTAACAAATATGGATTGTTTTTATATAATTATTTTCACCTATAAATTCGACAAAAATGAGATAAAATACTTATTTATTTTAATAACACCACGTAAGAGATTAAAAATAAAAATAATCTAACCGACCGACGGACGCATTTATTTGCCAAATCTAAAATAGATAAAAATGATAACTCACAATAGACACAATACGAAACCAGTTTTGACCGCTGCGCCGAACTAAAGCAAAAGCAAAAAAAAAAAATTCGCCAACCAGTTTCGCAAACCCTAAACTGCAAGGGGGACACTTAAAAACTTTTAATATAAACACAATGACCGACGAACGAATAACGGGTGGGCAGTGTCCATACAATGGACATACTAGCCGATTAATTCGCTACACAATGACCAGGGGCTAGGCCGAGAGGTCATATTTAGGTAGAAGGGTTAAGGGTCAGTAAGGGTTATTGGTAAATAGGAGCGTATGCCTGAATGCCAGGGGAGTGACGCGGCCGCCAAGTTTTGGAAAACATGTCGCCGTTGACGGGTTAAAAATTTATGTGTTTTCATGTTTGGTTTGTAGTCGTAGTTGTGCTGTTTTTAAATTGTTGTGCGTAGTGTTTTGTGGTTGTAAAAAATAAATGAAATAAAAATAAAATATTGAACAAAATCAATTATATGGTACCGAGATTAACTTGACCATAATTAGACTGTTTAGTATTTCCGGAGCTGCGGACTATTTAGCTGGTTTACCGGGGCTTCGGCTAGAAAAGCAAGAGTAGGAACGGAGTGGTTTTTAGTCAGTAAGAGTCTGAGACTCCCTGTCATCTCGCCCAAGGCGAGAGAAGTCATTGGATACTTTTCCCCCTTAAAAAGACTGTTTAGTATCTACTTTGGAGTAGAATACATTTTCTGTTTTCTTCTATTCTGCAGATGTAGTAAACAGTGAACTAAGCGTGACGTACGGACTGCACATTTGACAGTGTCTGGCCAGAAACGTTCTCTGTTATACTTGAATTTTGTTCCATTCTCGCACCTGCTTGTTCAATGACTAATAATTGAATTATCTTCTATTCTGCACTAAGTATGTACCTTCCCCATACAAAGGAGGTCTACATTCAATAGTGGTCTTATTTGAAATATTGAGGACAAAAAGAACGAAATTGTATATTTTTAAATGTAAAGCGTAAAATGTAAAACGTCTATTTTATAAACAATACCTAATAATTTAAGATAAAGACTATTCTATACAATAATAATTATTAAAAGACCTTAATACAATCATATTTAAAGAACAACATGGTCTATTTACGTCTAAACTTAAAAAAAAACACACACCAGAAGCAAAACACAATAGCATAGCAATACAAATAAATTACAAAATCATTGAAAACTTTTTATCTTAATTATAAAATCACATAAAAAGTCAATAAGACCAGCACACTCGAACATAATGTCATCAAATGGAATCAGGAGCGATACTTATCGCACTAAATAAAGCACTCTTCTGTCAAATTGAAAATATGTGACGCATGCGCACTAGGTGTGAAATCGTTGATGATATCTCTTAGGCTTTTTGTCTGATAGTTTTTTTTGTGTTCTGGTACTATTGTACCCTCGCGGGCTTTAAAGGGTTGGTAGGTATACTTTCTATTGAAGACGGTTTGAGAATTGTAACGTTCGATTTTGTTTCGTTGTTGCTTTTAAAATTAGTTTTTTTATGAAATAAGAAAGTGATTGGTGACACAGGACGATACAAAGATTAGTTTACATGTCATTGTTTTCTGCTTACTTTTAGAATAAGAAGAATAGAATAAGAATTAGAACTCAAGTGCGGGAGAGCCATGCTTCGGCATGAATTTGCTAGATCGACTGGAGTGATACCACGGCCTCACAGAAAACCGACGTGAAACAACGCTTGCATCCTGTTCCGTTGTAAAGTGATTACCAATCTTCCCAATCCCCGATTCCAAAACAACCCTTAAATTCCTTACCCCTAAAAGGCCGGCAACGCACTTGTAACGCCTCTGGTATATCTGGTGTCTATAGGCGGCAGCGATTGCTTACCATCAGGTGATCCGTATGCTCGTTTACGGATTTATACTCGTATCATAAAAAAAAAACTAAATAATCAGAATGCAATGTTTTATACGACCCAAATAATTTTCCTGACGAAAATTTAAAGATCAAATCATAACTTTCCCAAATAAAAGTCATCACAATATTTACCAATACAAAAGTCACAAAAAAAATCAGTCGTTGCAAAACGCAAATTCAACTTTAACACTAATATAACGAACCGTCACGAACCGCATACGCAGGGTTAACTCATTGTATGTAGGTACGTCTCAAAAAAAAAATCACATTCAAATCACTACCGATGCGTCTAACCCTTTCGCCGAGCACAAAAAGACCAATTTTGTATGCGTACCCGGTGTCTCATTTCAATAAAGTGTAATAAAAAAAAAAGATAAAACTTTTTTACCCACGATGCTTTTGGGGTCACATTTTTTTTATAAGGGTTGAATCCTTAATTTGCAACAAGGTGCAACGCAGGCAAAGTAGGGTGCATCGAGAGATTTAAATGAGTTGCATAGAGAAAAAGTCGATGGGGTACTAGGTACTATGGAGTAGAGATCACTCTCGGTTATTTTTTCCCATCGATATGACAAAAGATGTTATGGTGTTTGACATTGATGTGTGGATCGTTAAATAATATTGACCTGTGCTTTTCTCATGATCTGTTTAGAAATGGTTTATTAAGTGCCTAGCTTCACTGACGGACAGACTGACAGACTTTTATTTATTTTTTCTTTGTTGGCGTTTCAAAAGTACCTAAGTATTTATGATTTAATTCGAATATTTGACATTGACTTTAGATGGCTTTCATGGTACTCAAAATTATTGATTTGTAATTATGTTACGAATAGAGTTTCTTGCTCGTTCTCACGTTCTCCATTCGAAGCTACGCTTTGGAACGAGCACCTAGCTTCACTGACGGACAAACTATTATTTCTTTATTTGTTGACATTTCTAAAGTAATTGGAATAAATGATTTTATTCTACTTTGAATTTGGCTTATTGTAATTATAGTTTTCGGAGTAGTTTTCTACTATACAAAGTTTTCTACTATTTTTATCATCTTTGAGTGTCTAAAACACATTAAATTACACTCAAAGTAGATAACTAAACTTTACTATATAGAAATATCATTGTAGATACATCAGGTTAACCAAAAAAACTAATTTATTCATTTCCAAACTAATTACTGTACCACAACATACATTTAGATACATTACGATTCCATTTGCTCTAATATTCTATACATACATACATAACAACATATATACATAGACCTACTTTCACCACTCGCACCGTATAATATATTCACGCCGTGTTAAATTATTAACACGTCCATTACTGTTCGCTATCAATCAATAGAGCTTTGAATTTTCTAAGGAGACGCCACTTGAGTACCTGTGCTGAGTAGCGGGTATAAAATGTGGGTAAGAAATGTTCTAGATGTCTTGTGGAGTATTAGGGAATATTTTTCTTTTAATGTCTGAAGTTAATTATATCGTAATTTAGTTAAAACTATGAAAGTTTTTCTGGTCCTGCTTCACAATGTCTCGGATTACGGATTTTGTGACTAATAAAAGAAGCCTAAATTACTGTTAAGTACATCAGCTACTTGCTCGTTAAAATCGGTTCATCCATCTCAGAGATTAGCTAGGCAATCAGACAGTAAAAAATTGTAAAAAAATATTATGATAGTGTATGTATCGTATGTAAAAAGCAGTTATTTCAATATTCCAAACAGCCACTCCAATTTTATTTTTTATTCAGATCTGGACTAGATAAATCGAAATAGGCTTTCCTCAGTGATATAGTAATACATTCATTATGTATTATTACAAAAATCCTGATTTTGGAAGAAAAAGGGATATTTTTAGCTCATCCTCCAAATACTGGTCAACAAACCCCTGTTTCAAAGTAAAAGTGGACTCCATACTTGGAATCGAATTGTGCCTCTAAAAGGAATAAGCCCTTTCATCTGCAAGTATCATCTGCAAGGGATTACGTTAAGTGACACACCAGTGGCAATCTTCCGTGTGATGATGATCAGGTGCTGTACTTTGTCCATCAAGTGGTGAAGGATCACTTCTCTCCAAAATTCAAAGCAGTTTATTTCGGTTGATCCGTGTGGATCAATTACCTGTATAGGAAGGTATGGGCACTTTTTAACGTTTTTAGAATTTTATTATAACTCTCATGAGACATAATAAAAGTTACGCACGTAACTGTTTGACAAGGAACTGGACTAGTTTCAAGCCATGAATAAGCTATAGTTGCCTACTCATAAATACTACTCTCCGAGTCCAAACTTCATACAACGAAGAGTAACTGAGTGTTAGTAAGCATTAACCAATGAAAATGAGTATTTGGGAACATAATATGAACTTAGGAAACCACACGAAAGTGTGTGTGTTTTTTTGTCTGGTTTTGAAGTAACATACTTCAAAAACCTTCTAAAAAAATCCTACTCTTTATTACATTTCATTTCGTTCACATACACGTTACCATAGCAACGAAAACCCTCAAATAAAATAACAAGTAGTGAAACCTATGTACACTGTACAGTCTTCCCATAATCTCAGGCATAATCATAGATACTTACGTTTATTCATACTAGCTTCTCCCAGCGGCTTCGCCTGCGTCTCCGGGATTAATTACTCCATATGTTATTTCAGACTTTACCTCATCTATCTTTTTTTATATGAAACACCGCCGGTAAACGAGCAGACGTATCACCCGATGGTAAGCAATCGCCGCCGCCCATGGACACTTGAAACACCAGAGGCGTTACAAGTGCGTTGCCGGCCGGTTAGAAATTTAAGGGTTGTTGTGGAATCGGGGATTGGGAAGATTAGGAATGGGGGAATTGGGATCTCTGTATTAAAGTATTTATTTGTTCAGTATTTTTTCCTGATAGTATAACAAACAAATAACCAAATATATACAATATACATCCATACTCACAAACTTTCGCATTTATAATATTTATAGTACGTTACCATGATTACCGAGAGCTCTTAAGCCCTCAGACAACTAGTAAAAGCATTATACAGCGTTCCCATAATCTTCTCAGTAATAATCCTAGATACTCGTACCTGCCTACTATCACAACGGGCAATTTTAGCGTTCTGTCCTGTACAGGATTTCCCTTTGCGACGTGTGCCTTCATAGAGGAAAACGTTACCCCCTCATACACCCGTTGAAACACCCTCCTCCCTGCTTAGTTGACGAATAAATGTTGTTTGAGTTATAAGCGGTGAGCGGGGAGTTGATTAGACAAAGGAATAGTTGTTAATTATTAAACTGACATGGTCACTAACACTAGAATTGGAATTTAACAGGATATGGCGCTTGCAACAGTGCCAAAATATCGGAAATTAATAAAAATTTAAAAACATGGTAAATATCCCGTTTTAAGTTCAAATATTAAAGGAATAGTTGTTAATTATTGTACATCGAAATAAAAGTTCGACCATTAGCGGCAACAACGTCACACCTTTTATCCCTGAAGAGGTCGGCAGAGGTGCATATTACGGCGTGTAATGTCGGCTTGTAATCCTGTAATACATTATATACGTATATGGAGATTAATTGTAATTACTTATGTTATTGGTGCTCTCAAATGTCCACTCTGTGGAAGAATATTTATAAATAAAGGTGGATTCGCTAGCCACATGTGAGCCCATGATAGACCAGTATTCGTGAAACGATCAGATTTTATACGACTACTCAGAATTATGAAATTGTCGTTTTGCTTGTCACTAAATAGGAAATGAAACAAACATTTATTTTAAAGATGTTTATTAGAAAAAATATTTGCAATTAAGTAAGTAAAATATAAGAAGAAGCTAGTCAAACAGGTTAAGTGGCGTACCATTGAAGAGCCTTGGATCCAGTGATGAACCAATACGAATGATCAGGTATCTGAAACCCATAACATGTATTAAGTTTTAATACCGCAGCACTAACTCACTAATATTTTTTTAAATGACTAAGAATTAGGTATGTTTATAAAATAACTATCGTGAGACATGCTAAATTAACTAAACAACACGGTTTCCTCACGTACATTAGGCTGCGCCACGCCTACACACGCTACTTTTGATAAAGAGTCCCTCTGTGACTCGAAACTAGAAGAATTTTAGTTAAACTAGGTATATTTCCTTCTGCGGAAGAATCTGGACTCCCGCCCCCACGTTCACATGCGAGAAGACACCGGGGGGTTTTAGCCGGTAAGAGTCCAGCATACCCCTCTGTCTTTCCCCGGACGGAGGAAGTCCCTGAGGATTTCCCCCCGACAAAAAAAAGGTATATTTCCTTAATTTTATTGTAACTTTCGTGAGACATACTAAATTAATTATTATATGTTATCGGCTTACTCACGTAACGTAGTTTCAAGCCATGCTAGAGGCTCATATTCATGAGCAGCATTCGGCGACACACGACGAGTTTTCGAGTCCCTCGTCAAACCGTTACGTGAGTAAGCCGATAACATATAATAATTAATTTAGTATATTTCCTTGATGTAGTTTTCCCCTCATAACAACCCACAGATACAACCATCCGGCATCAGCTCAAACCTTGTACCCCACACCTAAACATGCGTTACAGGACCACCCTGCTTAGGCGACCAAACAGGCGGGGTGGCTACATACCGCCATCGCATGATATATAGTGCCCCTTAAACTTAAACGGATTACCTTTGATATATTACGTGGATTCGCAATTCAATCTCGGATAGTCGATCTCTCCGTACCTACTCGTACATAGATGTGATTGCTTTTTGAAAGACATTCGTCGTAATTACGTGTTGGCAAGTCGTGATTGGAATTGAGGTATTTTTATTGCTATATGTAGTATGTGTGTATATGTTTTATGGCTGTATATTATGGTTTTGGAATGTTATTTTATTAGTCGTGTGGTCCTAATTATAAGTGCCTAGAAAGGCGTCTCCGGTTCGATTTCTGGATCGGTCAAAGTATCTTTGGGTTGTACTCGGGTTTTGAAAAAAATCTTAGAAGCACGAAATATGGAATCGGAACCCTTATTATATGGGACTTATTACATAACTCATTCATAAAAAAATAACTAGTATAAAGTTAGTGTAACATTGTGTGTAATACGGTGTGTAATACGTTGCTGAATCAATATCTTTTCTTTCTTCTTTCTAATATAATTATGATAATAATGCTTTATTGGATTTATACAAACAAAATACATACGTGCTTTTCTACTGCTTCGCCTTATTCAGGGATTAAAAGCCTTGACACTGTAAATTCTTTCAGAATTGTAATATGTAACATTCAATTAAAAAAGTATTACAAACCTACCATAAAATTAATCACCACATTCTTGAAAATCTCTTACGAAGCCAATCTTTTACTTCAAACAATCTTCAATATTAGTAGGAGGTGTTTTTAAATTAAAAGTCCTACTTCGCAAGGCAGGTGAGGGTGCTGGGTTCCCCTTGTGTACCTCAGGTTGGTTGCTGTGAAACAACCACAATAGGGGGTGCATCACACATCCTTTCATCACTTACCACGGAACGAAGGCCTTGGGAAGACGAAGATTGAAGTTGATAGGTTTTTGGATGTGGTATCATTGTTTTAAATTTAGAAATAAGTGTTCAAATAGGCTAGTTTCGTACTGGCCAAATTCAATACTTTTTTCGAAACGTCTGAAACGATACTGGCTATGAATTTTGTATGAAATGGTGAGTTATGACGTCATCATAGTTTTACGTCAAATACCAGATTTAGTTCTAGAAAATTAGGTAGAAATAATCGAAAATTAAGATCGTGACATCTATTAATGAAAGTGTGATTATTATTGAACATGTTACTGTGTTGAAATAGTTTATTTTTGACTGAGAAACCTACCCAATTAAGTATGTTTTAATTTGTAAGAATATCAATATGATAGACTAGATGATTACTAAGATGGTAACCGAATTTATTCATTGAATTTTGGTTCATTGTATGAATAACGATATCATAGGATATGGGGAGTAAGCTAGAGCTTGTGTCTCTAATAAATCTTTCGATACCATGACAAAACTTCAAATTAAGCTTCTAGAAGAAATTAAGATATTTAAAGTTAAAATAAATAGTGTTACTAACTTTACTACGCTTTTGTAGCCACGCGTAGCATTGTAGCTACATATCGTAGCGGTCGTAGCTAGCTACGAAGATATTTCGTAGCTAATTAGTTCACCACCTACGTCGATAATAACTCACAATGTTTTTAAACCTTTGACATTAACTTTGGTATATATTTCACATACATAGTTAAATGTATGTCATTACCAGTCAAAATCTTTACTCTTTTTTTTACTAAAGTCTCCAAATTAAGTCATGTCTTATTTCCTTATATAAAATGTAAGCAAGTCGCCTGTATCGTGCGACATATCGGCGAGTTCGTTGTTCTGTATCCCGATAGGGGGTGTACACACTGGGGTAGCGCGGGGCGCGCGTGGACAGGCATTCGAAATGAAGAGTGCTCACAACTACGTCTGTCTGCCCTCTGATGTTGTTGGGTGAGGAAGTGGATTCTTTTATCAGTAATTTTTTTTTTGTAATTTTTTTTCAATATTTCTTTTGTATTATGTTTTGATATGGAAAGTAAAAGGAGCATTCTACAGCCTGTTTTTATCAAACACCAGCTGATCAGGCAAAATTCGTACCGCTTCAAACATTATTTTTCGCACCTCTTAAACCTTCCCTGAGCTTCTACAAAATTTGCTAAAATGGGTCAGCCTTTCTCGAGTTTTAGCGAGACTGACGAACAGCAATTGATTTTTTATAAAGATATATTTGTGTATCTTGTACAGTATTAAATAGTGTTGATATATTTGACAAGCGGATACTGTTGGTATAATTAACATCTCTCGGAAAGACATTTGACAAATGTAAGAAGCAGTAATAAAAAGTTGTAACATTATACGTCTAAAATCCCATATAATAATTGTATTAACTTTTTTATTAAATTGTAATCGACAAGCGTTTACGCCAACATTTGTTTGCAGGGAGCTATCGAGGTTGCTCTGTTTAAAAAAATATCTATATTTTATAGGATTCCCTTTCCACACTTAACAAGCCAAAGCCCGCAGCTACTCATATCTTGGGCCGCGACTCCGCCTGCCAACGACGGACCAACGTTTATATTGAAATACTCCATCGAATTGCTGTACACCACTACCGAGGAATCCTAAGATGAGGACAATGCACTCCTTGTGCCACTTTAATACCCTCTTGCTTTACGACCGGATTGAGACAAGGGAAATGCATTCCTTTGAATAGGCGTGCAAGGTATAAATTTGAATGGTTTGGGTAATTAGGTAGGGGTCAGGAATAGAGTGATGTGTCGTTTGTCTTGTTTGTCCCTATATTGGTGAGACATGATCCAGGGTGAGTGTAACTTCACTAAGGGTTTTATTTATTGGGAAATGGAACATTTGTTTCTTCTTTGTGCCTTATTCCAGACTACATTTGTGCAAGTTCATTCCGTGATATATGCCAGTAGAGCTGCTATAACGTTTTTTTTAAGATTCTAACGTTTTACATATTATACTAAAATCTACTATAGCTGCTCACCTTGATATAGGTTTTATATAAGCTAATTTTAATATAAAATATTTTATTACTTAGAACTACTGGGCTTTTTTAGTCTTTTTGATAATTTCTGTAGTGGCACGCAGTCTGGTAATGTGCCCGGTATATGACAATAAACTCACTCCCTATTACATGGAACTTGTAACACAAATAGTGAAAAGTTGGTAGACATTATACAATGGCATTACATACCGTACCTCTTTGAAGTGAGAAATATTTTAGTACAGACTTGTAACTACGCCTACTATAGAATCCACTACGTTTGTAGTCAAAACAAAACAGCTATCCATGTCCATCCCACCTTTCCAAAAAACCACTCATTCACATCCCCATCACAATATCCTCATAAGCAATACAGAACAACAAACCGTGAAGCTATTTACATTTCAGGTAGCAGGCAGACAATTCGCGGCCGGTTGTCATGGTAACGGCAAGATGGCGGCTGTCTGCTGCGGTTTCAAACTTCGGCTCTAGTTCCAAATTGTTCCAAGAGTATTTTAGAGCGGCGTACGTATGTACGAACGTGCATAATTACATTATATACGTGCCCCTATATACCACGGGCCCACTAATTACTGGTACGGTTAGCAACGGAATCGGGAGTGGGGATTAAGCATGGAATTTCTCATGTATGTGAAGCTTGAAGGTAAGTTGTGAACACCTATTGTTTATTTTTGTTGTATGAAATGTTGGTGTATTATGGTATACGTACAAAAACTTTGATTAAGTATTTACTATCTAGTATCAAACTAGCTACAATTCAAAAGGTATTAGTTATAATATTATATACTACTCAAAAATATACATTTTATTATTTCAGATAAAGTCCAAGATATTGATGGTAAAAGTGGTAACGAAAAGAGATCTATGTCTTTTTGTTCCTATAGATGGGAATAAAAATGCGTGAAGTTATGTGTGATGATTATTTATATTCAATCTTCTAGCTTCTACCGGTGGGTTCGCCTGCGTTCAATTGGGATGAAAAGTGTATACTGTATACCAAATTTCTCAAAACCCGTTCAGTAGTTTCGGCGCGATTGACGGACAAAACATCCAAACAAACAAACTTTCACATTTATAATATCTTTACTAGTGTAATACTTCACGTAAACAAAATTAAACATTTGACAACAGAACATCACAACAAAAAAAAGAAACTAATAAAAACACCTCACCACTTTTGCAACCAGTACTTCTGAAGGATTAGTTAAGGAGGATTTAATAAGAGTTCCTTAGATAAGTGTAGCGAGCGCTCTCCTATCTAATGCTCATCAACTTAAACACCTCTGAGCAAGCTCGCAGGTCACCTGAACGAGATTTTACCACTTAATATGACATACATGTTCGTAACAGGGCTTCATTAAACTTGTGTGTGTGTGAAAGAGGATTTGCTTTTTAGGTTATCTGCTTATGTAAATTGAGAGTGAGATTAGTGACTTGTATTAAATTACCTTTTATATTTCTTGAAGAATGATACAGAAGTAGGCAAACGCAGAAAATTTTCTGGATTATATGTACTTTCTAAGATTATTTAGACACCACTGACAAACGGTGAAGGAAAATCATCGTGAGGAAACCTGGGCTTATAATATCTAATTATTCTAAGTTTGAAATCGCCAACCCATATTGAACGAGCATGGTAATTAACGCTCAAACCTTGTCCGTGCGAGAAGAGGCCTTTCGTCAGCGGTGGCTACTTATTGGCTGATGATGAAGTATCACAGAAGTTAGAAATCTAGTGTTGCGGGTGTTGCACCCAAATCCCGTAAAATAGTACCTATACGTTAACAACTCACTTCCCTCCGCGCGCGCGCACGGTGCAGTGGTGTTCCTATTGCTGCTAATTATTATTTTTTTTTTCTCTGTTATCTACGTGATCTATTCCGGTTTGTGTTGTTTTTGTTGTGCGCCCTGTGTCTGAGTGTGGTATAAGTAAGTAGTTAGGTGAATTAATCCACGTAATTACGTTATATTCAGCACACTTTCGGTAAGTCCATTTATTTCTTTTATTGCGGGTGACAGGATATAAATTTGTGTGTGATTTTTTACAGTTTATTTCTTTATAGTCGTACTAAGCTGTGTTGTTTTTAAATTGTTTACGGGAATAATCGTACTCTTAGTATAATAAACGATGTCGTCGTCGCACAATGACCCGCCCGATCGCGATGGCTTTCGAAAAAGTCGATTAACTCCGCGATCGCCGCCGTGTAGCTCGAAGCGGCTATTCAGTGAGATTGAGTCTCCGACGTACGCGACTCCCGAGGATAGGTCGTCCAAGCGTGTACAAACCTGCGTTTCACCGAATTTGTCATCCCCGGCGAGTGAGAGTAATAAGGGTTACACAGACCTTATGACTGAGGCAACCCAACTTTTGTCGAAAATTAATGAAGTCGTGCTCGATTCGCGTCTAGCCACAGGCAGCAAAACTACGATTGTTGAGCTGACCCAGCGAGTCACGGGTATTGTCGCGATTTTGGCGGTGAAATCGTCCTGCGTCGAGACAAAGTTGTCAAATGCGGAACGTGAGTTGGACAGGTGTAGGTCGTCGTCTTGCGTGATAGCTGAAAAAAAAACGGTCGATAATAAAATGTCATATGCCGAATCGTTAAAACTGCGTTTGCCCAGCAAGATCGCGCCCGCGATGGAATCCCGCGCCCCGCTTCCGTGTGTTGTCGCCTACCCGACAACCGAGCGGTCGGCTGATTTTGCGTCGTCATCGGCGACTAAACAGGCGCTCATGAAGGCGATCAAACCCTGCGACGACGGTTTCCAAATTGTAGGCGTGAAAAAAACCGCGAAGTCGGGTGTCGTATTGCGTGTTGCTAACGAGCAGCAGATAAAGAAACTTGAGTCCGTAGCAGCGATTCGTACCGCCGGTTTGCGTTTAGAAAAGCCAAAAGGTCGTAGGCCGCGTATCCTTGTCAAGGACGTCCCTGGTTCTATGGAGGACGCCGCGTTTTTGACCTCACTATATCGTCAAAATATTAGTGGGGAAATCGAAGTAAAGGAGCAAGATTTTATTAAATCTTGTAAAATTACCCGCCGGCGTACTTTACAAAACGGTCGCAAGTGGGTTGGCATTGAATTAGACGCGAATATACGTAAACATCTGGCTACAACAAAAGACAAACTTTTTATAGATTGGGCTACTTGTCGTTTCATCGATGATGTTGAGATTGTAAAGTGTCATTTGTGTCAGCATTTCGGTCATGTAAGAAAGCATTGTACTGTAAAAACACCCACCTGCGCTAACTGTGCCGAGTCGCATGAGACCAACAACTGCCCTCATACAAATGATAAAAATTTTGTACCGACATGCGTGGCGTGTAAACGCTTTAAAAAACCTCACGACCACCGTTGTGGTTCGCCCGAGTGTGGCACCTACAAAGCGAAACTTGAACAACTTATCTTAAATACAACTTATTAAATAACAACATGGATAGGTTGACTATAGGACAGTTGAATCTCCACAATGATAGGGTTGCGACGTCCGAGTTAGATAAACTAATAGTCGACTATCAACTTGACATAGTACTTGTTCAAGAACAGTATCAAAATGCCCACTTAAGGCACAGGGTAGTGCAGCTGAACAGTAGGTCACGAGCTGGAATTTACGTCACGAGATCACCTAATTTTACAGTAACATCAATAACTAATTTAATGACGTCACACTGTGCCGTGGCGGAGATTGCTTCGGGAAACTATAAACTTTACGCTGTGAGCTGTTACTTTCAATATTCTGACTCAGTTACTCCTCACATTCATCACCTCCGTAACGTCTTGCAGTCACTATCCGGCTCCAAAATTATCATTGGCGCCGACGTTAATGCGTCATCATCCTTATGGTATGGCAAGGTTAGGGCTACTGACATGGAACGGCGTTGTGCCGTTGAAGAATTCATTGCCGAAATGAATCTCTCCATACATAACACCCCTGATGCACCACCTACTTTTTGCAGCCAAATGGGCGAATCTTGTATTGACGTCACACTTTCTAGTTCGGACGTTAGCTTGGATAGGTGGCGTGTCCTACCGGATGCGTCATGTAGTGACCATCGCCTGATCGTGTACGAATTTGTTTCGGGATTACCCCGGGGTCCAACGCTTTGCAGTAGTGGCTTTAGATATAAAACTAAGGGCGCGGACTGGAACTTCTTTAGCTTATTATTTGCATCTCAGGCCACAGACTTCACTCGCGGAGATCTTTCGGCCGAAGAAGGTGCTGAAATCATGTCGGATACTTTTACTTACTGTGCCGACATTGCGTTTGGTCGGGGTTCCTTGACCAGTACGCGCAGATGTGACTGGTGGAATAATTATCTGGTTGAACAGCGTAAATGCTTCCGTAGAGCGCGCAAACACTTAAATAGATTAAAGAAACGTAAAGTCACAGGTTTTGCATTTGATGAAGCATTGATTGCGTTTAGAGTTGCCAGGTCACGCTATAGAGCTTCAGTGGAGAAAGCCAAGGGTAACCTGTTGCGGAGAGTAGTGCAGAGACTGGATAGCGAGGGTCCGTGGTCGCCTCTGTACCATGAGTTCAAAGCCAACAGATCCGTCGATCTGGCATTCGTACAGAACATAAAAGTCAACAATGTTCACACCATTGGTATTGAGGAGACAACGGAAGTTCTACTCGATGAACTCATCCCGGACGATGTATCCGAGACAGACAATGATTATCATCAGCAGATTAGGTCGTGGGCAGCTATACCGCCCGATTCACCGGTGTCTGATCTTCCTTCCATCAACGAGCTCGTAACTGTTGTTAAAACCTTGCCTTTGAATAAATCGTCTGGTGAGGATAAGGTTTCAAATAAAATGATAATAGAAGCGTGTAAATCTGCGGCTGATGCGATCCTGACCGTGTTTAATCGTTGTATAGCGGAGGGCGTCTTTCCTCGTATATGGCGACGTGGATTCATTCGCATAATACCTAAGAATGGAAATAAGCCACCCGATGACCCTAAGTCATACCGGCCTATTACGCTTTTACCATCATTAGGAAAACTCCTTGAGCGGCTTATCGTTCCTCGTTTAATGCCCGGTGGACCGAAATTTCACAATAATCAATTTGGCTTCACTGTAGGTAAATCTACTGTTGACGCGGCTCTCTCTGTCCGAACCACGGTGAATTCATCTGAGCACAAATATGTAGTAGGTATTTTTCTAGACATTTCCGGTGCCTTTGATAACGCGTGGTGGCCAATGTTACTCCTAAAACTTAAAGGGCGTGGCTGTTTCAGTAACATATACAAACTAATATACACGTATTTTCTTCACGGTTCTGTAAAACTGAAACTTGGTCATTATTCGCGGTCGAAGTCATTGTCAATGGGATGTCCTCAGGGCTCGGTTATTGGCCCGTATCTATGGAATCTAGGGTTTGATGATTTGCTCGCGATCCCCCTTCCTTCTGGTTGTACATTGACTGGATATGCGGATGATGGCCTTTTGTTAATACAGTCAAATACCCGCGCCGGACTGGAGAATCTAGCTAAAGACTGCCTCGGTGAGATCTCGCGTTGGGGTGAACGTAATCGATTAACTTTTGCACCACATAAAACTTACCAGCTATTGCTTAAAGGAAACTTGAAATCATGGCCGTCCATTAAATTCAAAAACGTTCCCGTAAAACGAAAGGAGTCGGTTTGCTATCTCGGTCTAGTCTTAGAAAAAAACTTTTCTTTTATTGAACATATTAAGGCTATTAGTGAGAAAGCCAAAAATAATTTCTATGCACTCACGCGAATTTCGAAGGCTACCTGGGGTCTCTCTTTTCTTACGCTCAAAACCATATATGGAGCAACCTACCTAGGATGCGTGTGCTACGGGGCACCAGTATGGGCTGATAGGGCCACAATAGGCGCGGTACGGCGGAAGCTTCTTCAAGGTCAGCGTCTAGCCTTGATCTTTCTGTGTAAGGCTTATAGGACGGTTAGCACAGAGGCCCTACCTGTGCTCGCGGGACTACTTCCAGTCGATCTTGAGGTGCAGCGACGTGCTGCTATGTATTACAATGCGAGACCTAACTTTTCCGCAAACTTTCTAGCACAACGTGATCGAAACAAAATTGCTAGACTGCTTAAGCCATTAACGGACGTCTGGGATGAGCTTCTAATTGAATGGCAGTGCAGATGGGAATCTTCCACCAAGGGCCGTCACCTTTACCAGTTCTTTCCATCCGTGCATGAGCGACTGGAGAGGACATGGTTGGAGGTGGATCACTGTGTTGCCCAGTTTCTTACTGGCCATGGCAACTTTAAAAGCAAATTGTTCTCATTTAAACTCGTTGATTCACCATGGTGCCAATGTTCGACAGCGGAGTTGCAACATGAGCAATCCGCCCATCACATACTCTGGGAGTGTGGTCTCTGGCAATCTGAGCGTAACACTATGTTAGATAATTTAATTGTTTCATCAGGTGTAGTCTATTATACGGACCTTGTGGAGTCTAGAACGAATTTCCGTGCGTTTAGGCGTTTTTGCCATACCTATTATTGGAAGCAAGTATAACAGCTCACACATAGGACCCACTTAGTTTTAAGTCAAATTTCCGTGGTGCTTGGCGACTGGGCTTCTCCCAGTTGTGGAGTCTCTTTGTGCCTTAAGGCTTAAGTCATTCTGTCTCCTGCATTAAATTCACCGAGGGAAGTGGAAACTATCGTTTTCTTTTCTTCTCCTCTAATAATATCTTCTGATTTATTTCGTTGCGGGATCCAAGACAGTCATTCATGTCCCTGGGACGCGCCGGACTTCAATGTTCCGGTGTTTTCATGGTTGTATCTACTGTAGATCCTGGCTTACAGGAGTTGCAGCGGTGTGGGAGGTTGTGGCGGGCTTGTCCCAAAAAAAAAAAAAAAAAATACGTTAACAAATAATGTACTGCTATCCAAAAATGTAGAACATGGACTAACTTGAAGGCAAATTCTACAACATACATAAACTTCGCTATACGTATGTTACCAATCATACATAGTACATAGGTATATCAACAATGACATAAAACCTAGTCTGATCATCGTAAATCATACATGTCGTCACCATAAACGGGTTTACGATGTACAACCGACAAAGGTAAGTAAATATGTATAGTATGGACTAGGACAAAATATAAAATGTGTACAGCAAGGTTATTGGAGTGCTTTTCCACCAGAAATGTGCTATGCTACATTACTGTGGATGCGTTTGACTTCCACAAATCATATTCATTGGTGCATTTAGCTTAACACTGGCGGAAATTAGCTTGACACGGCTAAGCTATGTTTTTTATATGGAAAGATACGTGCTATGGATGTTTGCTATCGATAACTTCCCTGTAATCGATACATCGCATACTCAAGCTGCACATCTTCCGTAGCACAGCTATCTTACGGCGACGCATCTTCGTAGCTTAGCTACATAGTACATCTCTGGTACATTTCTGGAAAAGCGGCCTAAGGTCGACTCGGTAAAGATCTACATCATTATTCTTTTTTATTGCTATTAGAAAAAATAAGACAAAAGACAGTGCTTTGTCTACATCAGATCATTTATATTAAAAAAGGGCTTGTACATATTCTGAATTGAAGTTGTGTATTTCGTATTACCTATGTTTTACCTACCTTTATATACGATGAGTTGACTGTTAACTATGTCAACAATTCCATAATAAATACATATTTTACCTGTCTTCAAGAATTGTAAGAGTTGTGCTTTGATGCTTATTGTGTTATTATGTATGTTGCCGTGTCCTAACCGGGTTTCATATTGAACCAAATCTGCTAGTATAATGTGTTCGATACGACCTTAAAACCTCCAAGAAAAATGCGTACTCCTTTTTAAAGGCCAGCACCGCAACTGTGAATTCAGGTATTGCGGATGTCCATGGACAGCGCTGATCGCTTACCATCAGGTTACCTGTCTGCTCAATTGCCTCTTTTCCATAAAAAAATCTATGCACCAACACATGAATGCAATAAATGATTTGAGTCTGAGTTTGAGTTGAATCTGAAATTTTACCTTACAAAGATGTTCAAAAATAATAGACTAATAAACCAACTATCCTGCTCTTAGATATTTACGCACCAGATTACTTAGAATAGCAAATCTAGATATGTAGCTAAACATATTCTAAAAAAGTGATATACAATGCTTGTGTTAGGTCTTTGTTTTAGTACTCAAGTCGTCTTCAATCTTTTATTATAAATAGCCAAGTCGTAAAACTGACTTAAGAGCTAAAGTCATGAATTCTGCACTGGATTTTTATGTTTTATGGCATATATGTACAAATGTAGACATCTATGTATTCATATTACAAGTACTTTTTATTCTTTCTGTATATGTTTGGGTTATTCGAAACAAATGGGATTCTTTATTACGGCATTTTTTTACAGAATTGAGAAAAGAGATTTCGTGTATATAATTTTCAGTACGCATTCTTTTTTTCGACAAGTAAATGAGTATTTATTGTATTTCGACAATTAAATAAGTATTTAATTGTCGAAATATTCGTACGTAGATGAGATATTGCAGTAAGGATGTGAATGTGTACATCCATTAAAATTTGAATCTATTACATACATTCCCGCCTCTAAGTATGGAATAGGCAGAAATGACAGCAACATCACTATTCATTTATTTTTCTAAATGTGATAAAATATTATACAAGTTATTAGAAGAATAAAATTGATACGATGCTATTTTAGTCACCTAAAACTCTGTTCAAAAATAATTTATTTATACAAATATAGACTCTATTATCTTGGCAGCAGTATCGTTTATTATATAACATATTACTAATCATATGATTTCCCAACGGTTCAACCAAACTATAAAACGGCCTATAAAATAAAGAATATGTAAGAAAAATCTTCTATATACATGTAAAATACGTTATGTAAGCAGTAAGCCGAAGCAATATCCGTTTGGTATCGGCTGTCTGTCAGTTTGTTTATGTAGAAACATGTGGAGACTAGGGATTGCAATCCGGTATCATTTTCAATCCTGCCGGATTTCACCGGATTGATGCTAATCCGGCCGGATCCGACGGATCCGGCCGGATTTTAAACTTACTTAGGGCCTAGTATTTAGTGGTTTTTAGTTTTGATAATAATGTATAAAAAGAAAATAAAATACGTATTTATGGAAAATAATTGGACCACGCTCCCGCTACTGGTCGGCTCCTATTTTTATATTTTTAAATATTATTTTATTTATTTTGTATGTATAGTATTTAAAAATGTAAATGTAGAGAATTTTAAATAAATATACATACTATTAAACTCTTATTAATAATCTACACACTTATATAACAAAACAGTATTTTAAATTTGTACTTATAAAATCAACAACTTCAGTTCATAATCCTAAGAAACAAAACAAGAAGCATTTATTTTTTGCAATGCAAAATTCAAATGAAAATTATTTCTGTGCCTGAAAAAACGATCTAAGAAAACAAATAGTGTTTATTGTACTGTCTCCTAGTCTGCTTCTGATGGCACTACAAATATAACCTGCGGCAGAAAAGGCCCTTTCTGCCTCAACACTGGTTTGCCTAATCGCCATCAAGTAACTATAGATCAGCGAAATGTGTTTTCCTTCTACTTCATACGCAGTCATTTCTTTTTTAAGTATTTTCTCATAATCTGTTTCTTTTTTAGCATTAACTTTGCACCTATACCCTTTTTTTCTTGCAGGATTTGATTTTCTAGTTCCTCTTTTAATGTAATGTTTTTTTCTATTAGCAATAATGACATGGAATCAGAATCGGAATTGGAATCTATATTTTCGCGTATTTTTTGCTTTACCGGATCCGCCACCGGATCCGGCTGCGACTCACCGGATCCGGTAGGCCCAAAACCACGCCGGATCCGCCGGATTACCGGATCCGCCGGACCGGATTGCAATCCCTAGTGGAGACGAGGATTCAGGGACGGTGGGGGAACTATAGATAAGAATCAGTAGGCTTTTTGTTAAAAAACTGACGCTTTTTCTGGTTTTTTAGGAAAGAGGGATGAGAAAGATTGAGGTTAGGGTTTGGGAGGATAATATCTATACCTAAATTGTATCTATACGTTTTTAATATACTAACGATGACTTTGAGAAAGGTAGTTGTAAATGTTTTCTGAAGGGAGATAACTCATTCCGACAATTATGTTGTAGTTTTCATGTAAAATGAGATGGTTCACATACGCATGAACAGCGTATAAGTGGCCACTGCTGACCAAATGTCTCTTTTCGCACGGAGAAGGTTTGAGCATTAATCACCACGCTTGCTCAATGCAGGTTTGCCACTATGTTGAATGATGTGGTTGCCGAAATTAAAACACATCGTGTGTAATCTGGTTATTATAAATACTGGACATTTAGGCTCCATATGCCTATACAAGTCTCCGTTATTGAAAAAACAATGACGTGTAATTAATTGCCCAACCCGGGGACAAGCTATTCTATAGCCGCGCTTATGGAGAAAATATGCCGTATCTAATTAGGTGTTCACAAGACCAATGATTGAGCTTCAAGCAAAATATTAGTTCGATGACGTCACATAACAGTGTTTCCATATCAATCCTTATTTACAAGAAGAGCTTAGACCAAAACGTTCGTTGCTAATAGTAAATTAGACCGTAGTTCCATAGGCTGAAGGTTCAGTCTAGAGATACTTATACTGACTTAAAATGTGCTTGGGAATCTGTGTATAATGGACAAAACTTACTTGAGATCTCTAGAGCTCTACGAATGAGGTTCTCTATAAAGTTTTTAATGAAGCTATAATACCTTTAGTTGTGTGCTATGCAAAGCTAAAAGTTGTTCTGTTTATAATAGATTTCAAATTCAAACGAAGCATATGTTGATTGTGTAAGTGCTCATTCATTACATAAACGGTGATGAATATTGTAGAAAAATGAAGAAGTTTTCTATCGATCCATATGTATTTAAAACTGCTAATTACTATTGAGCGATTCAAAGCTATAAACAGGTACTGTGATTCTGTTTGATAGTAGATAATATAAAGAAATATGAAGCAATCTTAAATGCAAGATGAAACTTATTACTTTGGTCAAATAATCACGAAAAGAACAATGGGCCTTCCGTACAATTAAGCCACAAGTACCTAATTAACAAATGAATCAACCCTTAGATTAAACTTCAATACGCAATAATCCGAACGTCACATAAGACCCAATACACGAACCGGCTCCAAACTAATTTGTTACGTCTAATTCGATCCTTAACAAGACGGTATCCGTAAACTTACAGTATATACCTCACGCACACATAAACAACGTATGTATATATTCATTTAAGCCTTCCGAAAGTAGCTTCACACTGGAACGGAAACGCACACATACGTATTAAAGCCGCAAGGCACGTAACATAAGGAGCTTTGAAATTAATTTAGCTCGGAACTAGCTGGCAAATGGATAGACGTGTGAGCTCCAGGGGGGTAGGTGGCCTCCCCCAAGGGGTGAGGGGGGGTCGTGTCGGGAAAATTCGGCGTTTAGGTGAGCCTTTGTGGTGAGACCGGTTGCGCTTAGCAGTAATTGTGTTCCGTTGTATATGGGCCCCGGTAGAGTTTGATTATAATTGATATTGTTATGTGAACTCGCCAATTATGTATGTTCAATGCTTCTATTGTTTCGTGCGGTTGTGGTGTTACCAGGAAATTGTGATCGATTTTGCTTTGGTAGGACACAAAGGAATTGTGTAATCTGTTCCACTACATGCTTAGTATTGAAACGTCTGTAGCTATACCTACCTAGAGATGAATAAACCATTTTTTTTATACCCTTATTAATTAAGTATGTTTGCCATTTTTTTGGCATCAGTTGCAAACTTAATGTCGTCATCTATCGAATATTTTTTATTGTGAAACCGACCTTTTTAACATGACATCACTACACATAATCTATCTAACTTATCATACATTACTGAGCCATACTTTAAGGTTCAATTTGCAATGATCATTAACCTTACATTGGTTATGTATTTATAATGAAATTGAATGTATGCAAATAGGTAATATAACTAACTACCGAATTTCAGTTCTCGGTATCTTACAGAGAAACTAAATTAGTAGAGACGTCCTACGTCTAATTTAGACAACTTCAACTATAAAGTAAGTACAACATACGTATATACATACAATGTGCAAGTACAGTCGCATATAAAAAGCATTTACTACTGTAAGAGTAAGTTCATATCTGACGTAAAATACGTCGAGCGTATCATTCATTGGTCGTACTGACGTATCATCGGTTGAGTGTGAACGGACAATTGTTTTTCTATACATTTGTCTGTTCTGACGTTACGCGACCGATGATACGCGACGCATGTTCCGTCAGATATGAACCGATTCTAAGTACTAAGTTCTAGTACTCGGAGCAAACACAATACATGTTAAAATCTTAAAAGGGTAATTTGATTTTTATATGGTTACTCTTCTTAATATTATTAAACTATTTTATTTGTTTGGTTTCGGATATATTGACTGCGCGGTTGGTGCGGCTACCGCGCAACGTGTAGCGGGTTCGATTCCCGCACAGATCAAATCTTTGTTTGATCCACAAGTCGTTGTATCAGGGTGTGATGTGTAAGTGTATGTGAAGTTATCATCATCATCATCATCAGCTGGAAGTCCTCTGCTGCTCACATCTCCGGTGGAAAATATCCTCATAGTCTTTTGATGCCAAAATGATAAACCACAATTTATTCACTACCGTACTCAGAGTCATTTAATAGTTACCTAACCCAGTCCTTAGCAATTGTTTTCTATACAAAATCGTTACTAAGGAATAACTTAAGTAATTATTTAAATAGTCAGTAAGGATCAGACGGGAGTGTCTGATCCTTACTAACTATTACCGCCTCGCCCAAGTCATTGGATGATTTTCCCACCTCAAAAAAAGTAATCATTGAAATGACTGAATGCGGCAATTAGACACTAACTATGCATTTCTTTCAACTAAAACAATTTTACCTTCGCACAAACACTTATCTGCTCGCCTGTACACAGCCCATCGTCTATCAAAGTCTATCTAATGAAATACACGTCAATATCGCCACGTCAAAGGCCGTACAATATCCGTGCGTGTCACACACACAGGCACATCTCCCGTGTGTGTGTGTGTGTGTGTACCGCTGTCACTCCGGGCGATTGCCGGATAACCAGCTTATTAATATCCGGCCCGTCTACTGTATGCCTTTGATTTATATTCTATATACTTGTAGTTGATTGTTGGGTGCGGTTGAGGGTATTTTGATGGGTAGGTACTTAAGTATGGTAAGTATGTTTTTGTGAAAGAATTATGTTTTGGTGATAGTTTTATAAATAACAGTAACATAAGTCTAAGGTGATTACACAACGTCACGCATTTATATCCCCGAAAAGGTAGGCAGAGGTGCACATTACGGCACGTAATGTCGCTATACAATGTACACCCACTTTTTACCATTTGTGTTATAAGTCCCATGTAAGGGTTGAACCTATTGCCATATACTGGGTATAATTCCAGACTCCGTGCTACTACTGAGAAATTTTCGAAAAACCGAAAAAAGCCCAGTTATACTGTGCCCGACCCGGAAATCGAACGAACCCGAGACCCCTTGTCCAACAGCCACACTTACGACAAGGCAGTAATTTGGCGGGTAGTATTTGTGATTTATCCTTATTTGGTGACTGTATCCGTAAACTATGAAAGAGTTCTAAAACGATTTAAAAAAACAAACATTCAATACCACTCGTCTTTAACCAACAATTAAAACAAAAAAAGTAAACGTCACAAAACGGTTGACAGTTGACCTAAACTGAATGCTCATTCAAATTAAGAACAAAACAAAAAAATCGTTCCATTTACATATCCATCACTTAGCTGACATCTACGGCCCTTTTAAATATCGCGATCAAAGAAATAAACTGAGATTAATTCGCGCCCTGCGAAAACAATGAAGGATCTCGCCCTAACAAAGGGTTAGGACAAAGGCCACGAACGGAGTTTAGTCTATAACTCTGCATGTGACTTCTAAACTTATTGTTTTAACGTTTGACAAACGAAAACAATGCTCGAGAAATTAATTCGACGTATTGTTTTGTTTTTTTTTCAAGTTTTTGTATTTCGAATGTACGGCTATTTTAAATGCTGGCTGAATTTATTTCGATTAATGCGTAATTCTATTTTTAATTTGTAAGTGAAATGCGAACTTGTGTAGACTATGCAAGAGTGGTTCAATATTATAAGTAGTTTTAGTAATTTAATCGGGTATAATATACAATAGCTTGGTAAAAAACCTATCAAAAGTAACCATCTCCAATCAATCAAAATTTCAATAAAGAGCTGTACAGTATGAGTAAAAAAATAAATAGGTACTAAAGTAGACATGATTTAAAAAATGGCGGCAATTTCTTTCTTTTTTCTCTGCCGCTGAATTGCAGACTACGGCATAGCTTCAAAAAGTCTATCAGAGCGGAATATTCAGTTCGTCAAATGGTAATCAGAGGGAGGCATTATACGTTATGGTTCAAATATCACAAGCCTTCGGAGGCTGTATGAGATTTTTACTTTTACGAGAAAATAAAAACATAGATAACTTTGATTGAAGATAATACCTACTTTAATATTTTTATCTGTTGAAGAAAAATATGTAGCTATCTTGATGGAAAAAGAAAGTGTATTACATGTCATGAAAAACACATTTTCTCATCAAGGGAAAAAACTTTCAGTTCCCAGGCACGTAAGCCTACTCGAAATTATTTTATTTGTGCGCAGGCTCGTATGGTTCTTATTGGGTTGTGATAGGGTTGGGTTTGGTTTGTTGGGGGGTCGACAAAGAGTTAAAGGTTTAATACACGTGACTGTGAGAACGCTAGTTGTTACGGTCGTAACAAGGCGAGCGCATCAAAGGACGTTTTTCAAAGAGAACGTGATTCTCGACCGATGCTCTAACAAGTCCGCCCCCGGCTGACTCGGGGGAAACTCGACAATATATTTTTAAGAATTACAATTTTATTTGAAGGATTGTGCGGGCAATGTGTTTTATGTAATGCATGCTTATTGTTCTCCTTCGTGGAATTTTATTTAGAATGTTAATTTAAGAGCAAGATAAAGGAGATTTTATATTTATGAAAACAACTGAGTGGAATATTTTGGTTACAGATATTTTTCATACGTGGTTTCGTTTTTATACTTTAGTAGCTGCGTGTAATTTATTGTCTTTTCATTCAGATGTAAGAATATGTCTGTAATGTTGGACTTTAGTACTGGAACCGACACCGTTTCTATGCTTTAGACTGCTAAGAATTGCTATGGTAACCAATGTGAAAATGAAATACAGTTCAGTCTTTAGTTTTAGGCATGTCTTAACTTGTAATTATGTGATGTCATTGAGTGATGTCATTATTGACGACATTTAGCAGAACTTCTACGTAATGTGTCGATTATCAACTAGACCCATTTAAAGTTCATAAGTTCTGGGCAATATTATCCACACCATAGTAATTTGTAATGACTCCTTAAACATTTTTCCAATCAATAAACTAAATCACACCATATAAACAAAACACGAACAAAAAGTAGTAACACATGGTGTTCCTCTTATCCCCCACTCCCCCAAAGCAATCCCAATAGTTTCAATAGTTCCACGGCTGGGATTAAACCGGGGTCGGGGATAACATGGCGCATATGTCTCCACAGTCACCTCCGATACTTTACCTCGATACAAAGGTGAGGACTGATTGAAAATCCGAACCGTATGCTACACATCAAACCACACAACCAGTATAAACTGACCGTCTGATATATGGAAAGACCGTACAAAGCGAGTCCATGATAAACTGGTTCTGTGTAAGTCGATGTGTTGCTGTGTATACATACATACGTAGGTACTATAATATGCTAAACTCTTTGGATAGATGTGTGTGGTTGGGTCTCTTTGTTAGTGAGGCTATGTGTCTATAGGAATGTAAATTTAATCAAGAAATAGGAGAATAGGGCTGCCCGTGTTTAAGATTGGCTTGTACTATGGGGTTGATTGAATTTTTTGTCAATTGTTTCTGTTTGCGATTATCTGTGTGCTTTGTTTTAACGTTTACTGCTTGTAGTTCATCAATAGTGTTATTAGTTTTCATATTTTGATATTCTTTGTAATCTGGCATATAGCTGTTATTCATAACATTCATTGCAAAACATATTATTCAAAGGTTTGATTCGTCTTGAGAGGAAGTGGGGATTTTAAATAAAACCACTATTTTAAAGTTTATTATAAGTTATTTTATTATATAGTACCTATGACAGACAATAAATTATCAATTATTATTAGCTAGTATGTACAACAGACAATAATTAATATCAACTTAATAAAATATTTCCACCATATCATACCAATCTAGAAGTACATTCCCAGCACTAACACTATCTGACAAAGACAATAGTCAATTTAACATTTGCTTAAATTAAGACAAATTATATTTTCATTTTTCAGTTTTAAGACGCCCGCTTCTCATGCATGAGAGTGCGGGTCCGAAACCTACCAACAGCAAGTACCAATGCAACTTTTTCCGAGTTATATAGACTCTAGAATTATATAGACGCCACAGACATACGGCGAAGGAAAACATCGTGAGGAAACCTGGGCTTATAATTTCTAATTATAAGTTTAAAATCGCCAACCTGCATTGAGATTAATACTCAAACCTTCTCCGTGCGAGAAGAGGCCTGTGGTCAGCAGTGGCCACTTAATAGGCTGTTGATGTGATATGATATTTTTATTCATTATACAGATGCATTATGTGCCTACATTTACAACTGGACTACAACATATGAAATCATATACCATCAATAAAATACATATACAAGTTACTACACAATTATTTACGTAAACTATTTCACGTTTAACTTAATTTAACGCAAGATAAACTAAAGGATACACTCGTAGACTTGCGATGGTAAATAGCAATGAACTGCTATGGGGACCGTATTTACTTACATGGGGGTAGTTCCTGCTTTAGATTTATGGACACCATTGTTTCGGGATGTTAATTTTGTAGTGAAATTGTGTTGTTTGTGTGTAGGTAGATATATCTTTAAAGCTTGTTGCGTGTATGTAAGTATTATGTAATGTGTTCTAAAAGTATCTGTTACGGCTTTAATGGGAGGTAGTGTTATGTTTGAAGATTACGATAGTAAATATAAATGATTGATTATGAGTTTTTTTTTCATACTAAATATGCAACTTATAGGAAGGTACCTTGTTGGGTGCTAGCTTGAGATAGCTCAACGGTTTCCTAGCAATCACCGAGTCGTCTCAGATTCATTGTCTGCAATAAATAAAGCATTATGAGTTTTTCGTGTTAGACTTGTCTTAATTTACCTTTATAATAGTTTATAGTGAGATTTATTATTTAGGTACTGGCTTATATTAACTATTTTCAGCTCAATTACGAAACATAATAAGCTCTTGTTTCCTAATAGGCTCTTCTTAAGAGAGGTCTGCTATTAAATCGCTTCGTAGAAAACACTCGTGATGTTAAGTAGATATATTCAATACACGTGTAATGAAGGCGAATGTTACACGAGCTGGGTCCCAATCAAGGACCCACTCGAATGCCTTATTTAAGTTCGCTGTAAATCCAAACACATTTTCTATCAAAAACTTATTAAACTCTACAACGTTATAATAAAGTGTTCTCTTTTGACAAAAACCCGTGCGTACAACATTTTATTTAAAGAGACCCAATTTAAAGGCTTTGAAGCGTAGGGAGGCTTCTATATCACATATAGGGTAAAACGCCCACTCGAACACACACATATTATACTACGCATGTATACATAGAGAGCATATAGCCTGGGGGCCCGTCAAACGCCCTGAAAGTCACGTATGCCTGGTGGCCTCGCAATGTTATTATCCGACACTTACGCACGAACATACACTCACGTCTGCACGCATCTGTGTGCGCTATAGATGTGCGTAGGTAGGCGAGCCCGGGCATCTCACAGCCCACACGACCCCGACCGAAGGGACAAAGCGAAACGGGTTTGTCCCAAGGGAAATTCAATATTCGGGACTAAACCTTAACTCCCCCTTAAGACACCCCGTCTACCACCCCCGGAATGCTTATATGGCCACGACGTGTATCGATTTTCTTGCCAAATGGAAGATTGGTGTCGAACCGTTCTCGGCGGACGAATGAATGATGTATTGGAGTGGCGAGTGAATATTTCAAGTGTGTGTGTGCCACCTTCGGGGTTTTGTGTTTAGCCACCGTATCGGCTGTGATGGAAATCTCCTTCGGAAATTGACGTGAATTTTTTATTTCGGTAATGCATTGCGGCGTGGGGCGGGAGAGTTCGGTAACCGCGTACTTCTTTGAGCTCGACGCCAATTATCTCTGAAATGCCCTTTGAGGTGACTGATTGGATCGCAACCGTTGCTTTTAGCCTTCTGATGCTTTCTGTTATGAAAATTGTGATTTCGGGGGATTATTAGTAAAATGTACACAATGAAAGGTTGATTATTGTTCTTTTAGGTGTAAATACATAAATAGGTTCATTCACTTTGCTGTTAGCGCTTAGGTCCCCTTTTTGGCTTATATTTTAGCTGTTAGCTATGCTTATTTGACTCGTATAAACATAGTAGAATTTATCTTACTGGTCGAACTTATATTACGTGGTTGATATATACTATATACATTATTTCCCAACACAAGTGTTATTAACCACTTACTGGGGCTGTTTTGATCACTTGTGTTATGGAAATGTAAGAGGCTAAATAAAGGTATTTTATTATTATTTCAAAACGAATTACCACACCACCGTTACAAGATACAAACATCAAACCGCAAAACTTTACCAACCTTTGTTTACTCAACAAGCTCTGCAATACGCTTCATATTTCCCCTGTCAAACGACTAACAGACTAAACAAGTTCCACATTAATTTCTAAAGCACTATTCTATTTACTTTTCTTACGGATCTAGTGTACATATTTACAATATAAACTGGAGTTACTGCATGACGTTTTACTTATTCATAGAAGAATCCTTTAAAGGGTAAATCTTGACTTTTATGTACGTAACATGCCATAAAGCTACGCCATAACGTTTTCTCGTAAAATACGCTACAACCAAATTATAAATACCTATTTACTATGTGTGTTTTATTTGCTTTATATGACGATAAATTAAATTGCTATGTTGCTGTCAAAGGTTGAGGAGACTTGCGTTTGATTTGAATTAGGTTTGAGAAGTGTTTTACTATGTGTGGGAGAGCCATGCTTTGACACGAATGGGTCAGCTCGACCGGAGTGATACCACGGCCTCACAGAAAACTAAGGTGAAACAACGCTTGCGTTGTATAAGTAAGGTTACCGGAGGCCCAATTACTCCTCTTCCCAATCTCCAATTCCCCAACAACCCTTAAATTCCTAATCCCCAAAAGGCCGGTAACGCACTTGTAATGGCTTTAGTATTTTAGATGTCCATGGGCGGCGACGATTGCTTACCATCCACCATAAAAAAAGAAAAAATTGGTTTAGAGAGATCTTTGTCAGATTTGGTTGAACATTATTATGTATCCAATAGTAGGTACCATCACGCTAATATTATAAATAAGAAAGTTTGAATGTTTGTCCGTCAATAACGCTGAAACTATTGAATGGATATTGATGAAATTTGGTATACAGACAGAGCATGAGCTGACTTGGGTATAGGTTAGGCTTTTTATCCCACGGCTTACTAATGAATGTCTAATGGTCAGTTTTAATGATCCATACCCTACATTTTGAATGAAGTATACCAATGTCAAAATTATATTTCTGGAACCAAAGCCAAGTCAACGATGTAGTCCGAAATATTTTCCATAGAGGACTGACCGACAGACAGACATTTTTAATATTATTATATTTGCTTTGACGTTCAAAAGTGCCTTCCTAGTCTATTTGAAATAAATAATTTTGACTTTTTAACTAAAAATCTTAAATAATTATTTGACAAACAGAACTTTTCTGCATGGCTTCACAATAATAGACGTTTAGCTACCGTATTTATAATAAAGATCTAAAATTATCCCATCTATGTATAAATATGGCATCACATGAGTGCGTGGACTATAAACGCGAGGTAAAAGTAAAATATAGTAACAATGAAAGCCTTTTTGGTCTCAATAAACAGGCAAATAAGATTACTTATAAGTACAAGAAAATAATATTAAAATATAACCTTTAATGTACAAGGTTTGTTTATGTAAGTACCTATTTCTTTTTAGCTTACCTTGGTATAAAATTATAAATATTATAGTATCCATATACTTAGATATGTGCTTTTTACTCGACATAATTTAAAGTGTGTTCGATTCTTGTGAGTGAATGTGACTGGCCGCAAAAGGACGTGTTTTTTTATTATTTAAATAAATCTATGAACGCAATGAAAGTCTGTAGGTACTTAGATGTATGTGCTTCTAAATTAAGATTATTTAAATTAAGTTCGATCCTCTTTAGATGTGATTGGCTAAAAAGGGTGTGTTCTTTTTTATTTAAAAATCTCTGGAAGCAATGATACGCCAGCCAAAAAACAAACATTTTGAATTAGGTTTGATAACTGTTAATGCGATTGTCGTATTGTGTAGATGTGTCAGATGTGTGCCTAATAAAAATATATTTCATCTGAAGTAGACTAGATTAGAGTACTTTACTAATCTATTTGTATTTTTATCAGGTTATAAATAATTTATGTAGACGAGTTTACCTATATCTTTTTCGTGGAAATAGTGAATAGGAACGGTACCTGCACTACGACTACCTATACCTACTACTACTATAGGTAATAACTATACCTAACTTATTTAGCTGTTGTAACCTACTTAATACATATCAAGTTATGTTTAGTTACGTATATGGTTATTTTTTTTTAAATATTCTGTATATACACGTATTGATCACGTAGCCCACGTCTACAACAAAACAATCGTCACTCTACTCCATCCTCTCATTACAAACAAGTAAACACAAAAACCAAACAAAAAACAAATTGAGCGCAAACAATTTAAAGCTCACACAACCTGTGTGTTCTACATTAAACACACACACGCTCATACGTAGAGGACATTAGTATTAGTGGGTTTCGGCCTTTCAAAGGCCCCTTAGATCGAGGGGGCGATGTTTGGGGGTAAGATTGAGCGTGGGTGGGACGCGGGGCGGGGGAAATTCCAAGATGGCTGCGGACCGTGCCGGCCATAAGGGTAAAATAGGAGCCTTTATATATTTATGTGTAGTTTGTACTTGTATTGGTCAGGCCAGCTCCTGGATTTGCTATCGATTTTTACTTATTTCTCTTGCGGCGTCTGTGGGCCGGTTTTTAATGAATTGCATTTGTTTCGCAACTGGGGGATGTTTTCGTTTGATGAATGTAATTCTTTGTTAAACTTTGTTTGATGCAGATTATTGGTTTGTGAGTTCCTTTTCTTTAGCTCGGTGCTGTATTTTATGATGGAGTAAATAGTTGAGACGTTTTAAGAGTATGTTACGATGGTATTATGTATGTTTGGAGAATGATTTGAAAGTGCTTTTTAATTTACACAGTTGAAGCCGATAAAAATGTAAATAATTGCTCTCTAATATTTTCATTATCAACGAAAATATCGAACATTTATACTGAACTGTCATTACATGCTTAATCAATCACATACCAATTAAAGAGTTAGATTTACATCTACATAAGGCAATAAACGAGCTAACAAGCCAATAGCATAAAACAAAGTAAGTACCTACCTAACATAAACAAAATGAACAAAATTAAAGAATCGGATCTGTGGTTAGCCATTTCGAAGTAAGGAGGTTGCCTATAAAAAGTTTGAGATCTCATTATCAAGTGACGCCGAGATTTTTTCTGTACGTACGCCAAGTCACGGAAAAAAGAAACTTTACGAATATTTTACTCGTTGAACTTTTAAAATAATATTTTTTTCGTGTATTAAGTGATACTGTCGGGTACTTTTTGAATTAAACGTGTGCGTTAAGGGGTTAACTATTATATATAGGGATTTGGGTTATTGAAATTTTGTGTAACTATGTATATAGTACGTTTTGTAATAGGAATGATGACCGAGTATGTAAATTAAAAATCTATTTGTCCGTCAGTTAATAACAGACACGTTTTTTTTTAAATTTTGTCATACTAGATAACAATATTGAGATAAAACGAATAAAAGTTTAGAAGTAGGAGTAAGTACGACATTTCTACGTATAAAATGTACCTAGAAGTGAAGTCACGCGATATTTTAAATCAATATATCTTCAAAAGTATTTGTTTCCGTAAGAAAATAAAAAATACGTATCTAATATTTTAAAACAATCTACCAGACGGACTTTAAAATAAAAATAAGTCATTTACCCTATTGTAGAGTGCCTGTAATTCTGTATGGCACCTATCTACTTAAATAACGAACAAAAATAGCATTAGGAGAATAAAAGAATCTACATGGGTCCATATTCTTAGAGAAAATAATCAAATAGTCGAGTAAAACACACATACTCTGCTATACTATAACATAAAATGTCACCTATTTTCATATCTAAAAATAATCACAGTAAACCGTCATCTACTATATCAATTATCGTCAAATACTTCAGCACAGCGCTCCAAAAAACTTTAGCAATCCATAAACAAGTTCGAGAGCTGGAAATGTGCTTGGAACCTCAAAATGTCCATTACGGGTAGACGTTATACATAATTGAATAAAGGCTGCTATCCACCTACATACAACAAGTACCTAAAGTCTACTAAACCGGGTCCATCCGAGGAAGGGTTTCACTAGGTGTCATAAATTACAGCCCTGTTTATCGGGCCAGGGGAGGGCCACCCCTCCCGTGGTTTTACAGTTTATCGTCCCTCCGTATGGGCCCTCCGTAAGGCGAAGGGTAGTGAATTACAGAACTGTTACTCAGCGGAATGTACCCTCTGAAAGTTTGATAAAAAAGATCCCCTTAAGACTGTCCATTGCGTGGGGTCGTGTTTAGAATGTGTTGTTACGATGATTTGAGATTTTTCGTTTTATTTTTTGCGTGAATTTTTTGTTTTTTTGCTCTATAGTTTAAAGTAAAATAGTCGACGTTTCCCCTATTATAATAAGTCTTTGTGTGATAAATTCGTATTCCATTTTTTCACGTCTGTATTCACTTTTTCGTCTGAAATTATACCTAAGTCATAGTAATATTTATTATCAATAATCAAAATAAAAGTCTTATCTAACACCTTGCGAATTTGTTGTTAAAACCCGTATAATACAATCGTATCAATATCAAATTAATTTATAGCAAAAGTTTGAAAAGTATCAAGTTTGTTCGGTCGGAGTCTTGCCGCCTTCCATACGCGCGGTCAAGCGGATTTTGAGTCACAGAGTAACAAATTCTTTTAGAAGAGACACAGAAAAAATATCTTGCATTTTTTTGTGATATTTTTCACACATTTTTTTTATTTAGATTTTAGGGACGTAAGTATGAAATATGTATTGGATTTGATTGGTTTGAATGTGAAAGTAAAAAAAACAAAAGTATGTTTTAATTTACTTTATTTTGAAAAGCATGTTTGAGTTGTGTTGTATTTTTAGAAGAGCTTAATATAAAATAGGAGCATGTTTACTCTATCTCTTGTTTAGATTCTGCCTGTCTAATAATAGTTAAAATAACAGTGCTCAGGGCTCTTTTTTACAAAGTATACAATATCGTTAGCAAAATGGGGTCTACTAAAGGAGAAACTAATGTCAGTACCTAAGTTAGAATAATAAGAATGAGACTTATTATAATACTCCTTTTAAAATGTATGGCTAGTCGTACAAAATTAATATTGGATTAATATTGTCTATTAATTATGCAATAGACATTACATTATTATGCTTAGAAACTACACAGAAAAAAGAGGCCTATAGTAAGTACTACTATTTATAGCGATTTGCGAAATACGAACTATTAAGCAAAACAATGATGACAAGTCATGATGAATATTTATTCACACAATAGATTAAAGACAGAGAACGAATAAACAGAATCAAAACAGTATCAACATGAACAAAAACAAAGTTTAGGTGTTAAACATTGGAACCATGCCATGTTAACACAAACGACTCACGCAAAGCAATATGCATAAGTAACGCGAGAAGACGATACAAGACAAACATATTGTGGTAAAAAGCACATAACAACAGTACCATAACAATTTTGGGAGGTCTAAATTACTCTGTGGCAGTTGACAATGTAGGTGGAGGCGTGCGGTCTGAGGGGCGGGGAGGCCGGGCGGAGGGGGGTAGTGACACAGGCTACCGGTCACCACCGCTCGTATTGATTTGTTGTATCGCTCGTCCTGCAACACCCATCCCTTTCTTGCACACCTACATCACAATACCTCCGTCTCCTTCCTACACGTGTCCCTCCCGCGCACACGTGGGCACATACGCCGCGTATGTGAACGCTAGCATGTGTGCGAGGATTACTATGTGTTTCGCGAATGTGTGCGTTGGGGTCCGAATATTATGTACCTACGCATTTTCGACAGAGTTTTCCTTATTCGTTACGGACACCGTGTTTTTCATATTGTTAGAAAATTTCCCGTCTTAGGTAGGTAGGTAAGTATGTTTTCAATAAAAAGTTTTTTCGCATTTGTTATTACACTCATACTTTATCATTTTGTCTGTCAAATATTTATATCGCTTTGATTAGGTACAAAACCAAATTATTATCTTCAATAATATTCTTGTTATTATTAACTGAAACTAGAGTAAACTTTTCATTCATAAAAATATTGCTAGTAGCTACAACACAACCAACTTCAAACAACTTTTAAATTACGAATTCTTAAAAAAAAATAATGGAAACAGCCAGTACTTTATTTAATCAAAATGAAACCTCTAACATCTAAGGCAGCGTAGAAAAAAAAGAACTAGAAAGCTCCAAATTCAAATTCAATAAAGACTGGCACACATGAGTTCAACGAAAGGGCGTGCCGTGTCGTCGTATAGAGGTCCATACATGTGTGCCTCTGATTTCCAGAGGTCAGGTCACACTTACGTACTTCATTACAAATAAGAGCTGAAAAAAGGGCAAAAAATGTGTAAAAGCGAGTTCTCTTAGAACTTTAGAACCTTCTGAAGTACGAACGTTCTTTCAACACAAGAGTTTAACTTCGTCTAAAAGTTTGAAGACTATTTTTATGTTTTTCAACAATGGAAGTTTTACTTTTTTATTTAGAGCAACAATTATATGGCTGTTGTTTATACTGTTTTTACGTCTCTCTGGTTAGGCTTATTTAGTGTTAGTTTATAGTTAGGTTAATATTTGAGAAAAACACGTTGCCTTTTTGTTTTGTTTCTCATTACTACATAGTATAAAACAAAGTCCCTATCTCTGTCCCTATGTCCCTTTATATGCTTAAATCTTTAAAACTACGCAACGGATTTTGATGCGGTTTTTTTTAATGAAAAGAGTGATTCAAGACGAAAATGATGATATGTGTATTTATAATACATGCATAATATATCACGATTGCACACAATTTACAATAAAAAAAAAATCTTCCATTCTGATACTATGCTAAACTTAGACTAACAATATTTCAATGAATTGAAAATAATATCATTTCAGCTTTTTTGACGTGCATCGTTTGTAAAATGCATAAGATTTTTAACGTTAATTCAACGTTTTACAGAGCTTTATTAGAAATATTGTTTGTTTTATAGGTTCTTGGCACCGCACTCGCACCTGGCATTGTCTGAAGGCTAGACTTTCATGAAAATAAAACAAATATTCTCGGATTGTTTGCAATGACTGCTCTTAGTGCTAGTGCTAGAAATAAAGACTTTTTTTGTTTTTATTTATACTCGTTTATTCTTATGATTTGGTATATGAACAGCATTAGTGTGAATTGTTTGTTTGTATAAAATGTGGTTTACTTTTAACGTGTTAAAATACGCCTAGGTACAATTAATTGTAGTAATTTTAAATGAACAAAATTTTGGTCGGAAACATTGTACTACATGTTGTCATTTTAGTGTATGGTTACCTATTAAAAAGGCGGGTACAGGAGTCTCCAAGATACAGGATTATTCTAGTTTGGGGGCTAACGGTACGCTAAAATTTAAACAATTTGTGATATAGCGTTAAGAACATAATTGTGAAGTATATTAAAAAACTTTATCATTTATTTTTATTATTATTTCAGAACTTAAAGCAAAAACAAAACAACATTATCACCATAGGCCCCTGAGTACCTACATACATATACAGTAAACGTCACCGCTCTATGGGGCGTATGTGCTAATTACGAGATCACAGGGCCTGCATACTAATGGCCAGTGGATGTCTACAGAATACTAAGTAGCCGGCATTTAATTGCTCACTACTCTGTGTACTGGGAGGCATATAAGATGCTTGACATGTCTACTTTATCTATAGATCTGTAATAAAATTTTTTGTTTAGCTCTTAAGTATAAAACAAAGTTGCTTTCTCTGTCTCTATGTCCCTTTAGTATAAAACAGAGTCGCTTTCTCTGTGCATATGTACCTTTGTATGTTTAAATCTTTACGCAACGGATTTTTTTAATGGATAGAGTGATTCGAGAGGAAGGTTTATATGTACAATATGTATATGCATATTACATCATCATTGCACCCATGTGAAATTGGGGTGGGTCGCTAGTATTCTTATGAAGATGAATTTATGTCATAGGTGGACAATAGGGTAGATGACTTATTTTTATTCTAATGTCCATCTTGTGATTTTAAAATATTCAAACTATTCATTCAAAATTCGAAACAAATACTTTCGAAGATATGTTGATTTGAAATATCGCGTGACGTCACTTTTAGACTAATTTTATACGTAGAAATTATGTATTTGCTCCCACTCCTAATGATGTAGAACTACATGATTTAGGTTAAAAATTTTGCGTCTTTTGAATTTTTATGGTTACTAGGTAAGCGTACTTTGGAAAATTAAAAATATTTATAGGTAAATTCTATTTTCTGAGATAAATACAGCACACCTTTACTATTTTGATTTATACATATAATACATAAGAAGCTTTTTAGCATTGGAAATAAATGTTGAAATGTAAAAATATTTATCATATTATGTAGTTTTATGTGCTAAACATATAATTATTTCTATAACACTACTAGATACATTATAAAACCCATATAAAAACGATAAAGCATGAAAATAACCACGACATTAAAGTTTTTTCCACGTCACGCCTAAGAAATTGTTTCGAACCCCACATTTTTACATAACTAGTGCAAAAGTAAACAAAGTAACGCAGAGAGGGAAAGTTTCCTCGTTTTTCATCCCTCGGGACCCTCTCGGAGGGACGTAGCTCAAATTTCCGACAAAATAATAACGTTTGAATTTAATTTCAATCTTACTTTATATCGTGTGGGTTGAAAAATAACCTTTATGAAACGTACAAAGCATTTATAGTTAATGTTCATATGTGTTAAGAAAAATTGCTCATGTTCAAATGTCAATAAAGACCAAATTCCCTTATTCATGCACGTTAAGCTAACTTAACGATCTTAAAGAAACGCACTCGCTTGAACTTGTAACCTTTTCACCTTTAAAAAGACACACGTGCGTTCGAAATTATAAATTAAACGTTAAATTTTCAATAAAATTTCACCCTTAGTCTGTAAACCGGTCTGAGCCAAGCCAAGCTGCGAAAATATTAAAAGATTTTGTATATAATGTAGCGGACACGAGGGTCATTCGGCCAATCAGTCCCCTTTTCAATGACCGACGGCGACCCGAACGCGCGTCGGTCAACTCCGAATAATGAAACTTTAAAAAAGGAACAGGCCCGCCAATAAACAAACCGTATATCATTCGTTATTCAAATATATTTTGGTGAATGGTTGACCCGAGCCCACGCGACCATTTGATGGTTAAATATTTTCAGTGGGCAACACCGACCGCCGGTTTTAATTTATGATCTGTGAATTTGAAACAAATATGTCACCTTTTTGGGATTGATTTATTTCTTTACAAAAATGTGTCAATGGTTTTTTACAACTTGGTAATAAATGTAACGGTAAATATGAATAATTTAATTAAAGGTATTGATGTGAAAAATTAAATGGTATCGCCCTAATTGTAACGATCTACTTTATTAATAAAATGGCTTGTAATTAGGCGGGGGAGCGAACGCGGGAAAAATTGTATTAGTTTGCCTTTTAACACGACCAGAACACTGTTTTAGCTCCCCCACAAACATAATTGTATTAATTGTTTAGATTAATGTCTTTTTCTTTCTTTTTATATTAACCGACGTACTCAGAGTCATTGGTTTCTTAACGCAGTCCTCAGTAATTGTTGAACAAAATCGTTATTAAGGAATAGTTTAAGTAATCATTAAATGACTCTGAGTGCGTCGGTAAGTATTTATAAATTCATAATATAATAGTACGAAATATGTTTGTATTTATTTGGCGAAACAATTAGTAGAATTAACATTTTAATCAATTGGATATGTTTTTTTTTTCAAAAAGTAATTAACTAACAATTACCTTCTCAAAAGTAAATTGAATGAATATTAAATTGTAGTCTTCTATCTAAATATAAAAATGACTCTCAATTTATTTTAGGACACCACTATATTAAAGTAAGTTTTTATTTATACTACTATAAAAAATATAGTAGAACCTAAAGTTAGGTCTCCTAGGAAATCTAACTTTAGATTTGAGGTAACAGTAGTGACCAGACGTGACTCCGTCGGGGTGAAGTTTCAGTTGAATTTGAGTTTATTACTCAATTACTTAAAGTGTAATTTCGAATGTATAGTTGCTGGTAATAATATTGCTTGTTTCTTTTTAATAATAAAAATGGCTAAGTACATTAATTTATAAATGGCTAAGAGTTTTTTATTGCGTTATCTAATAAAATAAATAACATGACATTAAATATCTACTTGAGTAAGCGTCTATTTCACCACCTTCATATATTATGTGCCCGATTAATTATTGTGACAGATAGTCCATACCAATTAAGTAAGTACGTTCTTAATTCAAAATTATCTGATACATAGCGGCTATCTAGAAATTGTAAATCAAGTCGTCAAAGTTCCATGTATTTACGATTTTTATTTACACCTTTAATTGGTTCAGTTCAAAAACATAACAAAAAACGTTAATCATAATTACCTACCTATAATATTTTATCGTTATAAACTGGCATTTAACTCCAAATAAGTTAAAAGTAATAATATAGAAATAAACCAATTATTTGACAAAACAACAAAGCTCTTAGTATCCCTAACTTACATGTACGTAATAAAACATAATTATCTAAAAGCCAAAACCTTAGACAAAGACATTATATTTATTCCTAAATATGAGAACAATAAATAAGAAATTCCCGTCATGTTTCCCGAACCATTGGTCCTCGCAATAAAATTATATACGCCTACAAAATAAAACGACCCCTACCGATGACATTCTGCATGCAAAATTAAATTTTACAATCCAGCCGTTTCAATATAGGTAATATTAGAAATTTATGTCGCGTGTACGAATGTCCCTTCTCATAAATTTTGTTTCGTCTGCCTTGTTGTGTAGTTGGGACTTGTGTTTATGTATAAAACTGTAGTATATACTAATATTCTTGATGTAAAAGTTTGGATGTCTATTGGTTAATAATTTTATAAAAGCTGGACGGATCTGGGTGAAAGGCATAGAGATCATTTTTATTTTGGGAAATTCCACGGTTCTTATGGTTAGTTGCTAATCTAATAATGTAATGCGATATTTCGTAACAATTGAATTTATTAATCGATGTTAATCCCAAATCTTTGCATAGAATAGATATTTGACGTTTATTCTAAGTATTGAATTTTTGACAAAAATGTAAAGTAATTCAGGGATTTGAATTGAAAGTTGTCAATATTGTACTTTTTTATTATAACTTTTGTGAGACATACTAAATTAGTTATTATTTTATCGACTTACTCACGTAACTGTTATATATTTAAATTGTAAGTTAGGATAAAAGCTTTTAACTACAAAACGGACATAATCGCAGGCAGAACTAGTAAGTAATATTTTAAACATTTTAGACTTATTAGTTAACAACAGTTTTGGTACAAAATTATTTAATTTATGTGTCTGTCCTTGGTCTGTTTGGCCACGTGGGATTTTAACACTAAAAGAGAATTAGTATCCAGTGACAAAATACAGTAAACATATTAAAATATTTACCTAGTTTGTTTGGTTCATTTAAGCATACTACAGGAAAACGACTCGTTAGTCACTTTAACAGTTTTTTTTAAAACGTTGTCCTACATTGTGGGTCACACAAAGAATTGTTCCGTGCGGGAATCGAACCCGCTACACGTAACGTGGCAGCCAATTACCCAGCCACCGCACCAACCTTGCAGTCAAAAAATTTAAGAAGATTTAATTTATCTTCTAGTTTATCTTGATCTATTCTTACCGAAGTAATCAGAGTAATTTAATGGTTACTTAACCCATTCCTTAGCGATAAGTAATCATTAAATGTCTGTGAGTACTGCAATTAGAGATAGATTGGATTTAACTGAATTACAGTTTTTCTTTCGTTGGCAAGACGAATTCATATGGATAAGTTCTATGGCACCTACGTTAATTTACACACATCGATAGACTGTCTGACTCCGTTATAAATAATGACAGTGTTTAACAAACCAATAAGAGCAATCGCAAGATAAAAGGCATCTACATGATGTTCGGAAAAATGCCGATATTTTTTAAACAAGACAGGAGCACTCAACGTAAAACATCTCATTATAACGTACATACCACACACGCCCTTAAAAGATAAAGAAAATCGAAAGCAAACATCACATCGTGCACTCTAAAAATAATAACATATTATGTCCCTTCAAAGTGCTCGTCTTGGAGCGTACCTCCGTGCCCTCCCTCCCTCCGTAACCGTACAATAACTTCACCCTCACATGGTCATAACGAGTCCCGATAAGGGTCTCCGAGACCCGAGGTAAATCACCCTGTATCTGGGGTGACACCCCGCCTCCGGGTATATACAGTACTATGTATTTACGTCGGACATTCGATTTCGAAACGGCTGAATGTTTTTGTGAGATATTTGTGTATTTCGTTCGCGAATCGTTTTTGATAAATTGTCCTTTTGAGAGACGCAGGTTGGTTTATTCTATGGTAATGTTATTTAATTTGAAAGAAAGGAAAGAAAGTTTTAAATGGTATTTAGCATTTTGGTGGTCTAATATAACTGTAGAGATCTTGTAAATGTAATATTTGGTTAATTAAAATCAGACATGGATTTCGCGTCTTAGAAGGTCGTAAGCAACGAGTATCTTGTTCTTGTTTAGGCATCATATACTTCTTACTTCACATTAATTACTTATAAAAGTATAACTGTGATAGTTAACGCAAATTCTTAGATTGCACAACGTTTACTTAACTAGTCTAAAACGTAAGGAATTCTTCAGATCAGTTACAATTGAGCAAAAAATGCCTACATAGAAACCTTTAGACCCACATAAATTACACATAACAGTCCGCTTCACGACAACCAGCATCCACATCCCATAAAAACACACACAACACATTAAAGATTAATGTCTAAACAAAAATCAGGTCTGACGTGCCCCTTCTGGAAAATAAAAATATCTTAGAGGAAGGCTTTCCCTCGAGGAAACTGGTGAGTCTAATGTTTTCTTTTTATTCCATCACGCGGGATGACGGCGTAATCCATCAGGGGTAAGCCAGGGTAACGGGGAGGGGGGAGGGTAATGATCGATTTTCTATACGAAGGGACCCCCGTAAAACTATGGTTATTGGATATTTCGGCCGAACATCATCTCGGGACGCACTTGTTTGGTTTATGCGCTGGGCTGTACCGAACATAGAGTGGTATGGAGACGCTAATTTGAATTTGTGTATCCTTGTTACGCAGTTTCAACTTGAGGTTTTGTTTTTAAGAAAATTTCTTTAAAAGTTTTGAGTTTTAGAGTCAAATACGAATTATTGTAAATTTAATATGCATTAGTTAACAATACATTCTTAAGAATTGTTTTAAGTCATATTTATAACTCGTTCGATCAACATTTTCACTCTAAAAACAAATATATTTTAACTATTAACATTAAAAATCGAATTACCAAAAAATCCAAAAACAAGTCAACTGCACAGTTTTCCCTCAGCATTTGTGTTCGCTCCAAAATAGGGGTGGATTTATGTTAACAGGAAGTGCCCCGGCGAAATGGCGTCCTAAGCCTTCAGATACGGTTTATGTACCGAACAGCACAATACGTGTAGCTCCTACACGTTATTAATTTCAGAAGCGTCAGTTTGTTCAGCTACATTGTTAGATTATAGTTTGGGGAATATTTGTAGGTTATGTGTGACTAGAAGGATGCAATTGTATATTATTTTAATCTGCATAATATTAAATAACATACATATGTATCTTGTTTTAACTAAAACCACGGTTAATACATTAATGGAAAAAATCTCTACTAGCGTCCGCGCACGTTGCTCATGATGAAAAGTCCCTCTCTGACTCGAAACTAGTAGAGCCGTTCTGTCATCATCATCATCTTGTTTTGTAATTATCCAAAACAAATCTTGTTTCTTTAATAAAATATATAATGTTGAAATATTGACTTCAAAAAATAATCGAATTATAGAATAAACACATTATTGTCAGTTTTGTTACTATATACACTATATTTAACTTGTGATGTTATATTTGTTTTTACTCCTTGCAATAATGATTCTATGGCTTGAAGGTTTTCTTACACACAGAATGAAAAAAAAAAACTGAAAATTACTTCTATGTTTAGTCTTTATATCCCACATATTATGGCTTCAACCTCAAAAATTCTAAGCATTCGCGATCTCTATTCTTATACTACTACGGCCACGACTATAGTTCAAAAACTTAACACCTATTTACTGTACCAACTCTAATCTCTGACGACATCGCATAACCCCATAAAATGGAGCAGCGATCCTCACTTATATGTCATATACATATAAGTAAAATATAATGGCGGAGTTTGAGTTTTATGACGTCACGGCATCCATTGAGAGCTCACGGCTATTTGGGGATAAGGCAGTCGTTAGAGGGTTGTGCTAAAAACTGATATGCCGAAGGCTAAGGAGAACAGACCTTTATGGGGTCGCAACGGTTATTTGGCCAATATTTATCGTAAATAACCTTTTATGGGTTTGCGTGGATGTTTGTAAGCGATTTTCGAGTTGAAAGGGAAAATGGCGTCGTATGTGTAGAGTAGGTAAGCTGTTGTAATTGTTTATAGATGTAAAGGCAATATAAGAACATATTTTGAAAAGATAATATTTGGTATATTACTGAACTGGTAGCTCTAAGTTTGGCTTTATGATTGGTCAAAGTATATATCACATCATCAGCCTATAAGGGGCTACTATTGACCAAAGGCCTCTTCTTACATGGAAAAGGTTTGAGCATTAAGCATTAAGCGTGGTCGCTTACTCAATGCAGGTTGACGATTTCAAACTTATAATTAGTAATTACAAGTCCAGGTTTCCTCGCGGTCTTTCCTTCACCGGTCAAAGTATGGTCAAATACAAATAGTACGTAGGTAGATACAGTTACAACTATATATAATTATGTAGATATATTATCATACACAGGCACCTATGGTCTGTAGTGAATGACAAGTTAAGATGCTGATAATACCATTACACACTTACATAATATAGTCCACTACTCCGTAAGACGTAATACAAAATAATACATAAATTAAATTACTAACAAATACTTAAGACACATCACTAACACGATAAACAACTTAACACACCAAATGTAAAAAGCGAACTAATCTTAGTTCAATGCAAAAGTTAATAAATGCAAGCTCTATAGAAACTGTGAATAGATTCAACCCTTTCGCTACCTCTGCGCGCACGCATGGAAATTAGATCAGTAGGTAGCGGCGCCGGCGCCATGTGAATGGCAACTGTCAAATTTTGTTGCGCAATATTAAAGTTTATGTTGCGTTGTTTGGATTTGTGTTGCGTAATATTTAAGTTGATTGGTAGTTTTTAACCCGTTGTATGTCGGATTGCAGATCTACGTGAGACACTATGTTTGTCCTCTTGTGTTTTATTTATATACGTAATTACATCATGTGAAGTAGTTTAATCTTAGTTTAACTGTATAATGTATTGGCTTAAGTTGTGTATAATTATGCGTGTTTTTATATATAATTATGCGTGTTTTTTTAACAGACAGATTAAGAAATGTAATTTTACATTTTGTATTTATTGCCGCACTTCAGAAATATTTAATGATTACTTAAACTATTCCTTAAGTTAAGTAGCCATTAAATGACTCTGAATACGGCAGTTAGACTCAATGATATTTAACTTTATGACTAAGCTTTACCTGAGATACTTACATAATTATTGCGCAAAAAAAAAAAAAGTTGTGTGAATTGGTAATGAATAAACTCTTATATCTTCATCTTACAGTTGGCTGTACCTTTACCTTTATCTACGACATAAATACTAAATAATATTTTAAAGATAGTTTAAGACCATGTTAGTCCTATACACCTTTTGCACTTGTCACCGTCTGTAATAACCTTACACTTCAAGAACACTTCACGTCACTATCACGTAAAAACAACTATTCACAACAAACGTCAAATACACACTAATCTTGGTTCAACGCAAAAGTTAATAAATGCAAGCTCTATTGAAACTGTGAATAAATCTAACCCCTTCGCTACCTCGGCGCGTACGCATGGAAATTAGATCAGTAGGTAGCTGTGATTTGAACTGCGAATGTCAAAGTTTGTGGTGTCGAATTGTTAGAGTGAATTGATTTTTTTATTATAAGTTTTATTTCGAGTTTTATTTGAAAACTTAAATAATACAATGAGATATTATTTTTAAAATTATTACTTAATTTTATGTAATTATTATTTAAAAAAAATAAGTGTTTCAAATGAGAAATCTAATTATCTATTAAAAAAATAAATTTGATAAGATCTCTAACCTTTTATCATTTAACACCTTTCTTCGTCGTAAATTTTCATTTAACCCTTTATAACGCAAGGTCGCCTTCAGTCGGCAACCGTTGAAAGCTCTGGGTTCACAACATACCTGAGAAACTTTGAGAAACATAATAAAAGATCGTATGTCGCGATTGTGCAACATTTTTTGCAGGCGCTCATTAATTTGGAGCTGTATGTACAGACAATAGCAACCCTTCCGGTGCCGCGGCGCGGTCTCTCCGACCATTGTGGCATTATCACTGCATTTGTGTTTCCGGACGCTTCTTTTTATTATGTAGATTAGGGGCTTTATCAGACCCGGATTTAGATAATACTGCATTTGCGTTTCTAAGCTTCGGATTCGCATACAAAATTCGCACATTTAACAGCTACATTTTATTTTTAGTTTGGACAGAGAAACGGTACAGATATGCGGGTGGTTATTCCAAAATTTACTTTGACTTTCACCCTCGTTTTAAATAACAACGAATAATAGAACACTAACTGCCAATCGACATGACCGATCATGCGTAACGCAAGATCAATGAATAAACAGCAGTCAAATAAATCTAACGAGGACTCTTACATCTGCATGTCATTGGAATAAATCAAATCACCATTGAATGCATCCGTAAAATATTTTTGAACTATTTTGAATGCACCATCCGTTTGATAGTAGGTAGTAAAAAAATCATCCCTCGTAAGTCAACCCGTTCACTGACACGTATTGAACGGATATAAAAAAGTTACACCCATATTTTGCACTTCCCGATATCGAATAATAGGGTCTATTTATGCATTCTCGATAAATGAAGAGTATTTTTTTACTTCTATTATAAATCAAAATGTATTATTTATCTTTAGAGAATCAGAATCTGCATCCTATTGTTATTCGGGATATGCGGTGTGTCAAGGGTGTAATGTTTTTATGGATTGTAGTAACATTAGTTATTCAGTAATAATAATAGTACTTTATATTGAATCCAGTCTTAGTTTAGCAATAAAACTGCAAATGTATAACTGTAATATTAGGTACGTCGTTTTGGGTCCAACAGATTTTAATCGCTTGCATAAATTGAAAGGAGAACAGGCAGCCATTTTGAATATTTGAAGGGCCGAGGGTGTATTCGACCGTAGGGCAGTAATTACTTGATTGGAGTTAAGAGGTGGCATGCCGAGATACCGGCCGGGTTGCATTGTTGGAACCGCGCCTTGGCGGGGCTCGAGTACTGCGTTCAAGTGTTTTATAAAATGTACGGCATGTCAGATTCACACCTACAGCGTTCGAGGGTTAACCGTCAGAAATACATGCTTTTAAATATAAACGCTCATTATTATACAGCTGTATCTGTAATAGTAGGAAATAATTTGCATAATATGTGTTGTTAACAAAAGCATTTCAATATAAATGTAACCCTGTCGAAGTATCAAAGGATCAGCTTATCAATTAGTTGGAATATCGGCTACATTCAGCTTGCACAAATGCATATTATTAAATCACAGAGTAAAAAGTTTAAAACATCTGACACTGCCAAGGTGACGGGTGATGGGGACGTTGAAAAAACCGTCACACACACAAAATCCGGGGCCTTTAATCCGTTCTATTATGCATATAATTATTATTTCCGATACTCTATCAAAGAAAATAACAGTCCTTTTTGCATATGCGTTTTTGACGGAAGTGTGAATAAAAAATGTCACCCTCAGGTAGTGGAAGGGTGACCCAGAACGTTTTTTTTTTATGAACGTAATACGAGTAGAAATGTATTGGAGATTTTTATAAGATGATTATTATGCATGCATTCTCAGGAAGATTTGGCCGACACGTCGCCCGAGGCGTGTGTGAAGGACTTCTTTAGGGTCTAGAGTTGTGGGGTGGTGTTTGAGGGTTAACGGAAAAATTACACAAAGTGGACGTGGTAGAATTATTTGAAAAAATATCTTCGCATATTTTATCGGCTCTTTTTTGAAAGTACATTGTGTGAAAAGTTATACGGATACTTGAAACATTTTTGTACTTATTATTGGCCCACTACTTATACGTGGAAGTATTGAGTACTTGAATTTCGATCAATTTTTACCTATAAAGCTGAAAAGGAACAATACAAAAACTACTCTTTAAATATTAATTAATTCAAAACAATTTGTACTAAGTAAAGAAGGAGATTTCATCCATTTGGATCTTAGTCTCAACTTCCTAGTTTCATACACATGGAACAGCCAAAAAAAAAAAGATAAAACGAACAACAACTCTCGGTGCATTCATTCAACAATTTTTTTTATAACCCTCAAAACCGTACCCACCTTGTATTCAGGGTAACCATTATGCTACTGTTTGTTTGTCATATTTTTTATGGGTTTTAGTCCAGGTAATCCCATGTCCTCTCACGTCGAATGGGTTGTGACGTATAAAGGGATTAATTTTTAATAGATAATTAATGATGTCAGTGTAGTGGTGCGGTCTGTGAGTTTGTACGTATTTTGATTGTACGTGAGATATTTTTTTGCATAGTGATTAGGTTTTGATATATTGTTTTTGTGGGTGTAGCGATAGGTTATGTATTTAGTTTATAGAAACGAAAGATTTGTTGAAGTCAAAGTATAATTGACTTTGACTTCAACTCTTTATATACTCAAATCTCTATATACATGCACCTATACAAATATACATAGGTACTTTTGAAACGTCAACAAATAAAGAAATAAATAATATTCTGTTGGTCTGTTCGTCAGTGAAGCTAGGTGCTCGTTCCAAAATTCGTTTTCTTTTCTGCTTTAGGTGTTTAGTTAATCTATTTGAAATTTTGCATACCCTATTGAGACGGATATAAGCGTAGCAAAAGTCAGTATCACAAAGTTTGTTTGTTTGGATGTTTGTCCGTCATTCACGCTGAAACTATTGAACCGATTTTAATGAAATTTTGTATACAAGTAGAGTATAAGCTGACTTGCGTGATAATATGCTTTTTATCCCACAGAAACGCGGGCGAAGCCGCTGGCAGAAGCTAGTAAACAATAAACTTATAAAGTTGCTTTTGTAATTACTGCTTTCTTTAGCCAAAATCAATCTTGACATAATATAAATAGGGTTCAAACTAAAATATCAATCGATAAAAGTATCACTGAAACTTTGCTTCCTCTAACAAGATAGAGCCCCAGAAATAGTACTGAAACGGCATTGTACTGAAATAAATAATTTACAGGCGTATACAGGTCAGCAGTTCAGCACTGCAAGCTACTGTAAACTCGCTGAAAAATGCAGAATCAATACACTAGGAGACTAGGAAGGCAGATGCATTGTTACTGTAACTATTTTCAGGTAGATATTTCATGAAGTTTTTGGTTAATCATGGGTGCTTTTCCACCAGAGATGTGCTATGCTACGGTGCTGGATGCATTTGGCACAAATCACAACTAGCATAGCTTAGCATTGTTGGAAACGGACTCAGATAAGTTATGTTTTTTTTTTTTTATTTAGAAAGATGGGATTTTGATTATAGCAGACTAGAGACTATATTTTATTTTGTTTTGTTATACATACATACGAGTATAACCAACGAAGTGAAGCTAGTACATTAAATAAATTCACTTAAAAAGCAAAAATATATTAGTTGTATCTTAACAATTAAAAGCAAGTCGTTCATGAATTTAGTCAACGTTAATTTGATTATACCGCTTTTATTAACACTGTTATCACCGTCTGTACAGAGTAAACGATCCATTACCAAAACACCTCCGCAAATCGAAGTCTTGAATGACAAAAACAAAAGACAGCTGTTGGAAAAGTTCATCGACCTACGGCAACGTGGCCGTAACTTTCATTCTTAAAGCGTACCAAGTTAGTAACCTACTTTTCATTAATAAGGCGAGCTAAAAAATGCAAGAAGAAAGTATCAAAGATTGAGCGAGCGAAGTTCGCGAGCAGCGAACGTGAGAAACTAGGGGATCTGCCGCGGAAGATGCGTATTTATTGCCAAAAATATTCATTAATGTTTTCATTCACGCATAGACCATATATGTAGTTATTAATTGTGTAAAGCCTACGCTTTACATACAGTACGTAATTAATCATTTCATAATACCTCGTCGTTGACATTATCCTTAAGTACCAATCACAATTTGTACCTAAATATTGCAAAAGAAAGAAGAAGACTAGGTTTTCTAATTAAGTTTAATCTTTAATACGAAAAGGAATTTTAATAACCGAACCATTACACCGACTGCAAACCGCGCAATCAAACACTAAACAAAAAAAAACAAAAATAAAAAACAAAAAAATTGGCGCGCAAAAAACAAAGATGGCGTCCACCGTAATACCATCGTCAATTTTTCCTGGAGTTCCCGCCAGACGTCGAGACGTTGAAAAAAAAAATAATTAAAACGACCCGCCGGCGAGAGTGAAAGCGCGCCGTCTGCCACGTAATTAGTACAATGGAGTTTCCTGACTTTGAACTCAACGATATCATTTTTGTTCATCTTTAAATTATCGCCCTTTCAGCTAAATGTTTGCCCTATTTTTTGTTTCCGACTTTGTTAGGTTATATTTAGAAGATTGGTTTTTAAAGTGTAGATGATTGCTTATGTTTTGTGAGCGTAATTATTGTATTGCGGTTTCCTAGTTAATACTATTAGCTGATAAGTTTTACTCTGGTTTTTGAGACGAAAATTAGTATAGGCATTTCTTTATGCACATAATTAAGTATACTGTTAACCAAAATAAAGCGTGAGAGGGTCATTTGTCCATACAAAATAACCTAAAAATAATTACATTAAAATAAAATTTTAAACAGTTTCATCATTTGTCGCATAACATAGGTAGTTAACGGGTCAAAAAATATTTATATTTTTTTTATACATATTAATCCTGATATGATTTTTTAATGATAAAATAAGAACAAAGTTACATAACATGTATTTTTGAATACTAAATGCACATTTACCTTAATTACCTTAGGTATATAGAAAAAAAATATTATTTTTTTCCATTTGTGCACAGCATTACGATTGTATTCGAAATGTGACTTAGTCCACGAGGTACATAAATGCAGCCATTCAATACTCCAGATAGGGAGAAAATGGAATGGTCTAGACTAGACTACCTAGGCTACCTATGTTTGGTACCTAACTTTAAAGCTATTTTTTATATCCAAATGTATTTTGCGTGGTCGCAAATATAAATGGAATTGTTTTGGGATAGGTATTTTCGTATGCAAATATTAGCGAAAAAGGTTGATTTTAATTCGATTTTAATTCTTCAGTATAAAGTGAATAGGCACAATGGTTATGGTGTGTTATTGCTCAATACCTTAAGGTATAATTTTGAAGAACGACAGTTTTGGTAAATTTTACGTGATTATATAGCGGTCAAGAATCCAAAGCGTAAACTAAAGAATTAATAACTATTACTTTCTTGTTCTCATTTAGAAATAAACAGTCAGTTAAATGTGTCATCATCCTAACAGGATCCTCAGCAAATAATGAATTTATTTACGAATAAGTAAGTACATATAAAATCATTTAAAACGAATATTAAAGATGTAGGAATGTCCATCAATCACATCTCTAAAGGGACAAAAAGGACGGACGATAAAACTTTTTTCTCAAACATTCTACACGCATAGGAGAGAGGTCAATGACCGCTTTTTATTCTTTTCATACTTTTTAAAGTGTAACATTTTAATTGCAGTTAACAATACATAGAATTTTTCTTTGGGTTTCTACTAGTGTGTATTTGTCTGGTTGAAATGGATAACTAAGGATTTTTATAAGCTTTTGTCCATGCATGTGTACATATTACAAAAAATACGAACATATACCTAAGTAGCGAATTAGTGACTAAAGTTACAACTACTTACTAAGTTTTTTTTTTAGTCATCTATATTAACATAATTTTATATCATACCTTATTGTATGTACCTACAATGCTCATCTCAATAGGATCATTTATATTGAACGGATGCCATAATAAAGGACGGCACCCAAACAGAACACGCGAAATTAAACCACCAAAATCCAAAAAAATAAACTCAATGCGACTCCATACGCTGAATTAGAACTGAGAAGCCTCACCTGTCTTTAATTTGGTGACGAAGCCCTAAGCACATACATACGGGCAAAGCCAATTTTTCCTCTCTATATTGAAAACTTGAAAATTAATTCCTCCATCTAATTTCCTCCACGTGAAATATGAGGCCATGTTATACCCCGACGCACACAGGCGTGCGTGACGCAAATTTCGTTACGTAGCCATAGGGTTGCCGAAACTACCCCCCCGCCGCGCCGTGGCATCAATCTTCACCCCGCACCACCTACGATCGTATAATACAATAATATATGTCTAACTTTCGGACCGGCCCTGTAGGTAGCTCCATCTCTCTCCCTCTCAGAAGATAAGCCAAAGCTAAACAGAGACAGCGATAGGTGTGGGGGCGTCCTAAAGGGTGTAGGGAGTATGTAGGGGGTGCTATTGAAATTGAAGCGGGGTTTAGGCGCGGATGACGCCTGGCTGGAGAATGGATGGAAATTTCCTCAATTTAGCGTTTTCGCCAACAAAGGACGTTGTTTAATTTTTGGTTTTTGTCAGACATTGAGGTGTGGTGATTGTTGTGTGGGCCAGGTGGATTGATAACAATGGCGAAATATAATTCTCTGAGGGAAAAGGATTTTTATATTTCTTTTTCGTTTCGTTTATCTCGGTTTCATTGTTAGTTATTCAACTTTTAGTTTGATGTAGGTAATCTAGATTGGTTATATTTATAGAGAATACGTATTAACATATATTTAAGCTTTTTTTTCTATTTTCAGTGCGCCTAACACAGTATGACTCTCACCTCACCCACCTGTAAAGTTCTTCAAAACATCATTACTGCTTACCTACAACTACGAAAGCTGTCGCGTTACTATGAGCCAAAGTTCTGGCACAAAGGGGTACAAAACAACCCGTCTACGTGGCTACGTAATCCGAACGCAATTAATTAACCCCCACAAAGTTTTACAACGCCGATTTATATTCACGCCGGGTGCCATCTATTTGTGAAACTTCATTTTTGTTTAGGATTAGCGCGGCGTTCGGTGGGTTAGTTCGTATGTGAATGGGTAAATAAATATAGTTGGGGGTTTTGTTAATGCTTATGTATTTAGATTTGGTTAAAGGACCAGGTATATAATTATTGTACTTTTCTATTCTGTACGTATTTTTTTTTGCGCACTATATTATGTTAAGAGTTGTCATATTACGATAGAGATTTTATAAATAAACTAGCTGACCCGGCAAACTACGTACCGCTTCAACCTAATTTTTACTCACCTTTTAAACCTTTCCCACAAATAATTCAAGACCATAATTAGCAAAATCAGTGCTAACGAACATCAATTGATTTTTAAATAAATTTCTAAATGATTTCTAAAATTAATACTAAGTAGATCTGTAGTTCCGTAAAACTCCTGTGTATAAGACTTAAAAAAAAAACACTACAACACGATCATTAATAAAAAATAGCTCAATCAAATAAATTTCTCAACCTCATTCTCGAAATCAGACCACACGGATTTACGATAAGTAGAGGTTACGAACGATCGACCTCTCAGTCCACTCACTGAAAATAGGGCAGGTAGGTAAATACTTCATTATAAGGAACTTATCGGTAAAGTAAAAGTTTTCAAGGTTTCAAAAGATGTCAAGAGGTTTAGCGAAAGTTGTGCGTATTTTTGTTCGAAAGTCAAAGTATGCAACCATTCAACCGGCCAGGGATTTTGTTAAACAAGAATTAATTTGTAATTGGAATGAGAATTGCCAATTTTATTATGTACGTCGCTGTAGAAGAATTGAGTGAGACATGTTTAAGGGCCATTCTTGCTGTTTTTTATATAAATATACATGGTTTTTGTTGGATTAAATTAAAAGTGTTATTGCTTGGATTAAATTAAACTCGGAATAACCTAATCTTATTTATTAGTTTTAATGGGAACTGTCATATATTTATTGAATTTGCTTTTACATGAGTGTGAAATGTGTTACTGTTTAGAGATAAACTAGAATTTGCAACTAAGTAAAGAACAAAAAAAATCATCTTAAATACTCCACACGAAAACTTCAACACAACATACAAGTACTCGTATCCAAAAACACGAACGCTTATCTACTCACATCTACGCACACTTACGTGCCATTTAACTGTTCACTACACCTATCAAAGTACGTCTTTCTCGGTATATAGGGAGCCTTATCTCTCGCGTCAGGCCCATACTTAAGCTTGAGGGGTAACTTGAAATAGGAATAGTCGCATTAGGCCCAAAATTACAGGCGACCGTCACAGCCTAACGTGGTAAAATTGCCCAGCCACCTGGGGGGTTAACCTTCTTACACCCTCTTAGTTTAGCGTCGACTTGGGACTTTAAAGACAGGAGCGCACATTTGAATTTCAACTCTATTTGGGAAGTATAGGGTTGAGTTTGAATTGTGTTTTAATGTGAAGATCTTGGACTTTGGAACAGCAAGTAAACGTTAGCGTTTGACCCCACTTCGCATTTGGGTCCTTGCGTCCCTCCGTGGGAGGGTTGTTTTAGTCATCAATAATGTTAGAGGTAAGCTTTAGTGGATACGTGTGCTATTCCTCGTGTGGACTGCTTCGTGCCGAATTTATTTAAGACATTTGGGAATAGGGATTGTTAAAGAATGGTTTGTTTGTATTGTAGTAAATCTAAGATGTATTAGTTAGTGTTTTGATGAAGGGTAACACCAGATATACGAGTATGATAAATATAAAACTTCAAACTCAAAATTCAAATAATTTCTTGCATTCATGTGTAGGTACATAGATATTACATTAACAGATTCATTTTAACATGAAACCCGTCACAGCAATATACATAATGACACAATAAGCATCAAGTCAGTTGGTATTATAATCTTAACACAAATGTATTGTGATAATTATAACAAAATAACATAACATTACAGCTACAGGTCAAGTAATCACTCCATATAATTCATACTTATGCGACATAAAACAAAACTTCGATAAAAAGTTCCTAGCTTCTACAATTTCTATTATATACGAGAACTTAATAATTATACAAAAAGAACATAATAAACACATAAGCCTACGTTAATACCACCTAATAAAAACATAAACAAAAAAATTACCCACTACTAAATAACATACCAAAACTATTCCTCAGCACTTAAAAACAAATCCACAGTCTTATCCTTACTAAGACGTCACGAGACGACCACGTAACGACAATCTCACGGTGCGCAGCTTATCAATCACCGCTGATGGAAAACCTCTAGACTGCGGGGAGTCACTCTAGGACTTAGAGATGTGAACGCATCGACTAACAGATTTATGTAGATATATTGAAATGTTTACGAGTAGTATGTACGTACTGGAATATTTTTTGTGTTCGCTTTTTTGAATATGTGAAAGTAAGAGGTAGTTACTGGATATAGAGTAGTAAAAGGTTAAATGATAATATCTTTCTTGAAATTTAAGTTATTTGGCTACACGTTAGACGCGGTGGCTGGGCAACCGGCTGCCACGTAACTGGTGGCGGGTTTGATTCCCGCACGGAGTAACACTTTGTGTGATCCACAAATTGTTGTTTCAGGTCTGGGTGTCATGTGTATGTATGTTTGTAAATGTACCCACGACACAGGAGAAAATCCTAGTGTGGGGCAACGTTTTATATAAATTATAAATTATAAAAAAATGTAAGTATTTTCTTAACAAAGCTCGTAAAAATTACAAAAGTGCTACGCCGTAGCACCGTAGCAGATGAAACGTAGAAAAAGTATAAAGCAAAGCACTGGTTATTTATAGTAAATTCAATTTTGATTTTACTAAAACATCTCATTAACATATGAAATTAATTCAATTCTATCGAGTCAAAAAAAGTCTACGAGTGCCATTAAAATCAATAGTAAGCTTATGCCATCTATCGTGATCAAAACGAAACTCAATTCGATTTCCAATATCAAGTCTATTCGATAACAGATGTCACTGTGTGCGCACTAATAAATCTTATTAGACTATTTTATTTAATCTAACTAGATTTTTGGTAAACAACTGTTTTTCTAATTAGGAGTTGAAATATTGTTTACTCAACTACTGTGTCATTAAGAACTCAGTTTAGTATTTGTCTAAGTGGAGTCGTGTCGTGTGTCGATTTTTTATTATGTACGTTGTTGGTAATAAACAATATAATAATATGAATACAGCGCCCGTGATAAATAATAAATATCTACCCAAAACGACATAATTAAAATCTATAGATAATAAAAACGTGAAATACTACACTACAACGCTAATACAGAATTAATTAAATACATAACTCTTAAAAAATCAGTAGTTTCAATCTCCAAAACCCAAAACAGAACATCCAATCACGTCTTTATTACTTAAACAATAAGGTGCTAAATTGTACCTTAAATACAAGACACAGAAACATTTCAGAGAATTACTGTCGAGCTCCTATTCTGTACCCCGCAGGTGAATACCAACTGTCAGCGTTTCAAGATGGACGGGGTAAAGAGGGGGGAGGGGTAACATGGGGTGAGGGGTAAGGGGTAAGGCGTACCTATTTGTCTTGTGGGAGACATGTGATCGTAGCCTGAGATGTTTGTTTATTTGTTTTTAGTATAGTGTAGCTGGTTTGATGTGCCAATGACTAATGCTGCGTTTGTTTTGTCTGTGGATTTAATTTGTTGTGTCTAAAGGTTGTTTTGGGGTTAAGGGTTTTAATTTTTGTAAGTGTAATGTTCTTTTAATATTTTTTGACATACTTGATAAGTGGAAGAAATGAAAGTAATAAAAATATAATTAGTCGGACTACATTCGAAATATAATAGTAAAATACTACAGGTGACCCAAATGCACGTTTGTCCACTATTCAAAAAAAAATTGTGCTGAATTTTTTGGTGCCATACTCAGAGTTATTTAATGTTTACTCAATACAGTCCTTGGCTATTGTTTTCGTAACAAAATCGTTATTAATTAAGGATACGTGATGTAACCTTGATGATTAGAAAAATAAATTATATTATATTTTAATCTCCACGTATACATAATATTTAAGTACCTACCCTACCATGATCCATCATAAATTAAATAAACACCACAACACCAACACACGTTAACCCTAAAACGCCGACGTGCCAAAAACTATAGCAATGCATCCAAGCTGTCACCATTGTACCCCACGTAACGTAGTGTTCATGTAACTAGTTATAACTCACCTGTTTCGGGCGATAACTGTCCAACTTCTGCTGCGACGTAAACCACGGGGCCCCGTAATTAGAGGGTTATGATTTAAGCTTTACTATTCATAGTTGAGATGTTGCTATTTAATAAAATATATTGATAAATCTGGAAGTCATTAAGGGAGGCCTATTCAGCAGTGATCATGATTATTAAGAAGTCGGGTGAAGTGATGGGTGTACATTCTACAGTGGCTTTACGTGTCGTAATGTGCATCTGAATCTGTGCATCAAGACTTAGATTAAAATCAACAATTTCTCTTTTTCTTTATAGCTCGCAATCTATGATAACTTACTTTATAGTAAACAATACATAATTTGTTGCTAGTAAAGGTTCTATAACCAATATTTAATTCAAAAGCACTTAAACTTAAGTTTTAAGAAAATCCTGAAGATAAACACTTCGTTCATGAACACGACATTTTTACATTATTGATTATTGTAAATTAACATCTTAGTTGTCTATTATTTGGTACATATAAGATAAACAACCTTTACTAGCAAGTGTAAATCAATAGTAGGTAAAGATATTGGCAAAATACGTGCTCAAAAAGGTTAATGTACCTTTATCTGAATAAATTAATATCGAATATGAAGGAAGCAGTAATCATTCCATACCGGTGAATGACCTGACTTATACTATTCAGGTTAAGAAGGGAAATAAATTATTGATAGAGCGTACTCGTTCCTATTTGAAATCAGGTATGTTATATCTCTTATTTTGCTTAACATATTTGCTAGCAAGATAAAATTTAGAGCGCTTTCTTTCGTACCTACCTATTTAAGCGATATTTTATTTATTATTGACTTTGCTTCTGTCAGTGGGCAATTTTCCTTTCCTTTCACTCAAGTCAGCTCATACCCTGTTTATATACCTTTAATCAAAATGCGTCCAGTAGTTTCAGTGTCGACGGACAAACATCTAAACAAACAAACTTTTTCGAAAATTTCTCATTTAGTAGCATGGAGTCTGGAAATGTAGGTATATGGCAATAGGCTCACCACCTATTACAAGGGACTTACAACATAAATTGTGAAAAGTGGGTGTACACTATATGGCATTAGTAACATAAAGTGTGTGGTCTAAACCATTAAAAAAAACCTTACATTCATTCTTATGACAGAACAAAAATCTAGAACATATTTTACATATATCTCTTAAGTAAACATTTTAGCAATATAACAAACAATATTTGTGAAAGGAATCGACATTCCATTAGATATCAGGTACTAGTGTCTACTAGACAGAAGATGAATAATACTGAAACATGATTGATAAATACTATGTACATTTTAGTGACAAGCTTCTATATATTATAATATGTATTGTTGTTTGTTTATACAAAAGATTCTGTGCCACAATAAGATAACATATTGAATATGTCGAGTTGAGTAACGTCTATAAATGTTTGTCGAAATTATTCGTTGGTGTGATTCTTCTGTGTGAGTAAATATGTAAATATGTTTTGTGTTGGTTACATGTCTGGCAAGATTTTCTTATTTGTGATAAATATTTATTTGGTACATATGTAGGTACTAGAGGTCTTTTTTGTGGTGAGACATACTAAAGTAACTAAAAGATCATGGTTAATGGAGAAAAGCTCTAATAGTTGCGAGTTACAGAGGGCAACGTCGCGCAGCCGACTCTTGCAGACGCGGCGACGTCGCTGTGCTATAGAAACTAGTAGAGCTTTTCCCTTAAAGATCTATTTAAATAGTTTTGTAATAGGTACCAGTAATAATTAATTATTTAAAATGGAATTTTGCACATTAGTACATACTTTTTATAGAAAGATACATGACTTGTGTCTTATTAGAAACTAGCAACTCCCGCGCGGTTATTCCCGCACTGTTCGGCTCTTATTGATCGTAGTGTGATGTTTTATAGCCTATAATATAATTATCCTTCCTCGATAAATGGACTATCTAACACAAAAATTGTTTTTCGAATCAAACTAGTACCTACAGAAATTAGCGCGTTCAAACAAACAAAATCCTTAACTTTATACTCGTATATTAGTAAAGATAATGTAACTTAAGTAAAGTTATTAAGTACAAGTTTTACTTAGTATATACGTAAAAAAAACTATATAGTTTGACACATTTCATATGGAAAATTACTTCTAATAATAAAATTAACCATCAGCCAAGATAACAGCAAATTACCCACACATCTTGTATAAACCTTTTATGTTCTAATTGGAATCTAGTCTTATTAGAAAAACATTAAGCTTATGTAATTGAATTTTACACGAGCCAATATTTACAGATTTTAAAATTTAAAATCTCAGTGGCCTGGTTCTCGTCAATGCATGGCGAACAGACTTAGCGAGCATAATCCGGATCAACCCGGGTAAATACGCTGGCTACCGACGTACCCGGATATCCCGTAAAAGGCACGTGTTTACTAAAGTATGGGTGTTATTTAAGATTTTTTTTTAATATGGTATTTATTTGAAGTACCTACGTAGAAGAATCTACACTTTAGAACGAGCAAATAGCTTCACTAGAAAACTGACCGACAGACGTTATTAATATTATTATATTTGCTTTGACGTTCAAAAATGCTTTCCTGGTCTATTTGAAATAAATAAATTTGACGTATGGTAACTGGTAAGGGTTGTATTGGCATGTCGACATCTTCAATAGTTTGCAAATATTTTTAATAATGTCTGAACGTGTTCGTAATCTACTTAAAAGGAGTCGTATTTATGATTTATATTACATTTCTCTCACATCTTTATTTGATTTGTCTGGACTTTAAAAGAGACTATGACTTCTGAGTTTGTTTCGGCATTTCTTCTCAGAGTAGTCCAGTAGTGCTGTCGGCCTCGTCTAGTTATTTAAGATATTGAAGTGTGAAAGAGTTACGTTGCAAAAAAAAATAATATTCCAGCAAACGTTCTGTCTCTCTCATTATAATTATGTTACATCATCAAAATTTTCTTCTATCTTCTATCTTCTTCTATATTTCTAACTCAAACTCAATCTACGACCGTGAAGAGAAGTCACAATGCAGTCTGCTTTTTTAAAACCCACGTAAACAAACAAACCCTTCACATCCACATAGTCCGCCTACACCTAAAACCCTATAGTTTCCAATTACCAAACTTCAATATCCACTAATCTTTTCCAAGCAAACTTCGATCCTTTAGACGTCTTAATTAAATTTCCGTACATCCCCCACACATCAAAGAGGCAGTTTTTGCCCAATCTCCCCTATAATTAGACCGCGGGCGAACCACGGAGTTTCTTCATCAAGATACTCTGCGCGTTAGTTTAGTCTTAGTTTAATGTATGCACATTATCTAAGCAAGTTCGGTACGCTTCCATTTCACCCCTGCCTCCCCTTACGTGTGCTCAATTTAGTTGGTACTTCACATAGCGTTATGTGTGCTGTTAACGTTTATATACTGTACGGGGATGTGTTTATTTGGAACGGTGATTAATCAATACTAGATTTGTGTGTTGGTTTTATAATAATTTATGTTCTTGGTACTTAGGAAAATGTTACGATGTAAGTAATGGACGAAAAACAGTACCGTGTTTTTTAAAATCTTCTACATACTTCGTTTTAATTATTGTAATGAAAAAAAATCAAGACAGTTATAATCATTCAATGGTATTTTAGTTAAAGTGCAAATCTCTCTTTGTTGAAGTCGTATAACTTACCTAAAACCTCCTCCAAAGTCTACGTTGAAAACCACTTTAAAATCGGTTCAGCCATACAGGTCAAACTGCGAACCTCCTTATTTTTTGAAGTCGGTTAAATAGTTACAAAGCCGACTCTATTACGAAAGAGGGAAAGATGTAAATCCAATCAAACCAACCAATTCAACAACGATAGTGATAGGTAAGTACATACTAGTTCTAGCTGAAGTCTACAATCGCTTCATTCGTCAGTCACATACGCAAGTTGCAAGTAGAAGTTGCGAGTGCAATTCGAATTCACTTTGTGGGTCACAGTTCAGTACTGTCGCTATTATTGTAAGCGCTAGAGGTTTTCAATTGCTGTGTAGGTACTTGTCGAATTGTCGAGTGGTTTTAGAATTGTATTGTAATTGAGGGAGGAATATGTAACTTATTTGTTGTAACTTCTCGATTATATATAAGTAACTTTGCAAATGCGAATGCTGAGTATGTGTCTTGGATTCTATTATCTAAGTGGGTAAGGTTTGGTTGAGTTACAAGGACTTTTAGTAGGTTTCCAAAAGTCTGCAATTGAATCCGATAGTGGTAATAGGCTCTCTCCTTATAACATAACTGCTTAAAAATGTGCAATTCTGCCTCCGGTAATTAAAATGCTAATTACGTAATTAATTCAAGTTTGTTTTTAAAAAAAGAGTTTTATTTATGTCATTCCAGTTTTCATGTAATCTATCTATCTTTGCTTCAATGTTCGGGCGGAAAACGGGTTGGTGGTCAAACACAGACTTAACAACGCTAAAAAAATCTTCTTGTTCCACCGAAAACTAACACCCATTAATATTTAAAAATGTTAACTATGAACCCCAAACAATACCCTGAGTTTGTCAGCTGACAGAAATTACATGTAACCTCTAAACTATTGACATGACGGGCCTGGAGTAAATTTGGCGTGCCTTTGATGTAACCAAATAGTGGGGGAGACTGTTTGGCGCAAATTAATATGAAAATTATAGTTTCAAAGCGGCTCTAAAATGGTTAGATGATGTGAAGAGTTGATGTTTTATTTATATTGTTTTTTTTTAATAATAACATATACACACATAGAAAATCAAAACTTTGTAGGTTAGGTTAGTTAAGAAATGTCGTGATTTATTCGGTCACCGAGACTTTTTTTTTGGTGGGGGATATCATCAGACTCTAGCTGACTCAAAAACTACCCCGAAAAGCAGGAGTAGGTCCTGCTTTTCAGGCCGGTGCCCCGGTAAACCCGCTAGGTAGTCCGCAGCTCCGGATCACCGAGCCCTACAAGGATTTATGGAGTCACACCATACTTACATTCAACTTACCTAGGTACTTTAGTCAGTGAGACGAACATTTTAAATATTTCATCAACATCCATCAATTTAAAAGGTTTAGGTGTATCAGAGAATACTTCTGCCCTGTCTCTGTCCAATATGTAGTCCCTTAGTTACCATTTACGACCCACGCCAAAAAAGGCTTGATGACAAATCTACACTATCACTGCACGACAAACAAAATTAATATGCAGCAACAAACTTATCATACATAAAATAGAACAAAGAAATAAATGAATACATAAGGCGAACCACACACATAGTAAGTTGGCACGTAGTATATAAGTGGTTATGTACAGCTAGCAGACAAGTCCGCTGAATACATTATGTAAGGGTAACAAAGCCTCGTATGTACCTATTGCCCACCAAATTCTAACTCTTGATGTGGTTCAAGGTGTGAGAGGACGCGGAAAATTTAAAAGAGATGTAATCACTCCTTTTAATCCTTGAAGAGGTAAGCAGAAGTGCTTTCACAACAAAGTTATTATAAAGTATTCATAACGAGTATCTGACGATGGACTGTAATATTGAACAAGCGAGCAGAAGGATCGCCTGATGGTAAGCCATCAATCCTCTCTATAGATACCTGCACTACCAAAGGAGTTACAGTTGTATTGCAAGCCCATTAAAAGTGATTTTTACTAGTACTTATTGATTGCTTGCTAAATTGCTTTGTAATTACAACAAGGCCTACCAATATTGGAGTTATTTTATTGGCAAAACTCAACAGATTACTGAGAATTTCTTGAAAACTGACAAAAACTGCAATTATACATTGCCCGACCTTGAACCGAATCTGAGACGGTATTAGGATATTTTACTTGAATACTCTAACTGCTCCTCTATCCTAGAGGATATCTTAGAGGATAGAATAGCAGTTAGAGTAAGGCTAGAGCCTTTTTTTAAATATATAATATAAATTAATCTCCACGGACTCGATTCCGTGCCCTTGTTTTACAATTAGTTATAATTAAACAAAAACTAGAACTTATTACAAAAAAAAAATATTACATGCTACAGAGATTAGAGTCTAGAGCCTTACCCCGCTCCCACTTATCCCCGGCACCAGTTCCGCGCGGGTGGGTAAGCAACAAAGGCGGAATTTCGCCAGAGCCATCCACCCACAAACAAACAGCCAGCCGTTTCGCATTCCGTCCACCGGAGGCTGTGACGAGCTGAATCCAAGTCTGCGAACCTCACACATGGAAATTGGAATGTGTATACTAAATAGCTGGTTTCAGGATAAACTGCTATAGAAGATTTATTGGGTTTGTGTGTGTGAATGTGTAGTTTGTATAAGAGGTCTTTGGTGAGGATGATAATTAAATCAAGTTAAATGTATCATTGTGTAGTAATTTAGTTGTGTGTTTAATAAAGGAAAAATAAGGTTAAGTTTTTAAATCAAGTTAAATGTATCACTGTGTAGTCATTTAGTTGTGTGTCTAAAGGAAAAATAAGGTTTAGTTTTTAAGGTACTTGTAACAAATAATGGTATAAAGATTGATTGATATTTATAACAGGTAATAACTGTAAAAAAACCATTGAATTTAGGATAGGACAGTTGTTCAGTTGTATGAACATAACTTCTAATCTGTCCACAAAGAAAAATAGACGTTTCACGTCACATGCATAAAGTGAAATATCAAAACAACTTCCCTTAACCCTCAACAGCCACAACAAAGTTTCACATCACACCTTAGCAGAAAAATCAAACAGAGTTGTCTTACAAAATCTCAACCGTTATACACAAGTATAACATATAAAGCTGGTACAAAATCGTATGTTGTAGCATACAGCTTTAACATAGTATATGTTGGAGGGTTATTTACCCAACGTATTTGCTCCGGGCGGGGCGCGGACCGACGGGTTACAAACGTTTGCATTACCAACTGGATATCAACTAGGGATGGGATGTTATCGATAGAATTGGGGATTCTATCGGTGCGAGATGTTTTTGAGAGGTAATGGAATGTTTGAGAGACTGAAAGTCATTTTGACGGTGAAGAAAAAATCTTATTGAATTATTGTGACAATATCGGCGCAATTCCTAGGTTGGGGATTTGTCCAAAGCAAGCAATTAATTGGTGTCTATCTATGTATAAATTTGAAAGCTCTCTATCAAACATAATACACACCTGTTTTTACCATGAAAAACATTACTAGCAATGCACTTATTGTAAACCTCATTCCTATGCTCTCAGTATAGAAGTTACAAACTTAAAAACAATGTGAATTTTCCTTAAGAACATTTGCTATAAATTACGTAACATTTTCACCAATACCGATATCGATCTACAGCTCACCCCCTCCCTACCGTTAGCATAGCCCGTGGTGCTTGCGGGGCGAAACCGAATTTCCGAAACGTCTAATAAGTTGGATGTTAAGCTGACAGCACCATGTACTATGTACATGACAACACCACCCGAACAAGACCTCCCAACCCCCCTTAACCTATATATTTTACTAAACCATTAGGGGAATGTTGAAGGCAGTGATAGCTCATGTTAGATTGGTCGGTTTCAGCGTGTGAGTCTCATTTGCCAACGCTAGTTACTACGTTGCTGAAGATTCAAAATTAGGAAATGTTTAGTTAGACGTTGCAAAGGGTGAGGTTTATACACATTGCATTTTGGGAAATAATTGCTTGCTTGTATTTAAGGCAGTAATTTAACATACATACACAACGTGTTTTAGATCTTGAAAGCGTTATTACGAATGAGATGTTACACATGTCTAAGATAATAAATAAAAATCGCGGTTTACTCACGTATATTAATGGAGAAAAGCTCTACTAGTTTCAAGTCACAGAGAGACTCTCCATCATGGGCAGCGTGATGACGTTGTGCAGCCTATTCTAAGGCTAATATTGTGTAAAGGGTCTTCTATATAAGCAATATGTGACTACAATACAGTAACCGATGACATTGAAGCATTACTAAGTAAAACTGCAGTTACATTCGACACACATTCACAACAAAAATTCCACTAAACACAACAGTCCCTCCATTCCGATTTCACTTATCTAAAACATGTCCCAAAACCTGTCTGATTAACGCCCACAAAACTTAACTATTCACATTAAAACAACAAAAATCTTTCAAGCAACACCAATAAAAAGGAACTCGAAACACAATCAACATCAAATTACAATAAACCGCAAAACAGCCAGCGAATTACAATTTCATAAACAAATTCAAAAAGTCTTCTAAACAAAAAATGTTCATTCATTCTTGTATCCGTGGATCGTATTTATCATAAAAACGGGACTCAACAAGTGTTGGGGACTAAGAATCGAGTGTCGAACGTTAATGAGTCTCCCCCCTCCCCCCGGATTAACTGACTAATTAAGGGAAAAACGGGAGAAAAACTCGGCCAGTCACCCGACGCGATCTACTTTCATTTGAGGCAGGTCCGGGACGATTTTTACGTCAGTTTTGAAGTCGTTTTTAGATTGTTCGGGGAATTTGTATTGGCCGTTGCTGTTGGTTCGTTAATTTTGGCGCTCCGTATATTACATTTATCTTGCATCAAGAGAAGGAGGTTATATCTTTATCATAAAAGAGTTAATTGTGTGATATGGTTTTAAACCATTTAATTATTAAGCTAAAGTTAGATTTTAATATTCATTCAGTTTTTTCATTCATTCATAAATAATGGAATGAAAAAATAAAAAATATTTCCAATTGGAATTCAGAATAAGTACACATATTTTATTCTGATTAAAGCAATTGGGGTAGCTTTACCTGCTCTTATAAGACTGAGGTAAAATATTCTTATTGGAAACTATAATTCGAAATCAAAAAGAATTTTTAATTACATATACTTACACAATAGACCAATAAACTACAATACATACAAACATTCTCCCAAACATGAAAACAAAACGTAACGTCTTCAGTGGCCAAGACGCTCCAACCGGAGTACCCGTGCTCTCGCGAACATTGCCGCGTTGAGCAATCATAATGAATATTTTATTTTATCATAGCGCGCCCGCGCCCCGCGCCCCCGCCAGCGCCCCGCCTCCCAGCCATGAACTTGACACCGAGCGAAAAATTAGTTCACAAGGCGAAAGTGAACTTTGTACAGAGTTTGCACTTTTTGAGCGAACCTAGACTGAGATAAAAGAAGTTTCAGACTTCCCCGAGCTTCGCGACGCTTCCACGCTCGCTTCATCGCGTCACCTGCCCGCCTTACACTACCATCCGATACCTTCATCGTAATCACACTTATAGTTTAACCATACAATTCTCTCTCTCGCTAATTAACCCCTCAAAGCTCAAAGTTATCAAATAAGCCTTATCCACAGAACCCTTTTTTTAAACAGTTCAAAAAGCACCGAGAGCAGGCTACTTGTGAATTAACATACTTTACTCAAAGCTACCAAACTAACCGCGTATGAGAAAAAAAAATCTAACGTATTTCACGCATTCACTCAGTGTATGAGGCTAATTAAAAAAGTACAGAGGTTGGTTCCGCGAGTGGCGTAGTTCCGCTACTCTCCGGTAGGTAGCGTTTTTCGCTTTGACGAGTCTTGGGGGGTTTTTGTGGGCTTATGGCATGTTTGTGAGGTTTCATTTTTTAATGAGGTCGTGTATTCGGGGCTCGGTGGGGGATTGCGGTTGCCCGGCGCGGTGCTTTGTGCGGCCGATAAGCTCAGCGCTGCAGCGTGCACCACGCAAAGGGAGGCCGCACGTGTGTGCGTTCATGAAAGAGTTACATTAAGGCTTGCTGTTCACTTATTCATGGCGCACCGCAGATGGAAAGGTTATTAGGACGGGCCGCTTGTGCCTGCCGCCATGCCGGTGGCAGATACTAGATCTCTTTGATAGGAACATTGAACCACACAACCATATTCACATTTACATTTGCAATTAAAACAACTCTTTCGAATCCGCATCTGTTACCAAAGAATGGAAGCTCTCAGACAGCAATAATACTTATATTTTTTGACAATTTCGTTTTATATAATAAGTCTTTCCTAGACGTAATTTTGAATTGAATTATTGAACACTACAGAATGAAATAAAATCACTTGTTTGAGAATCAACACTTTTATTAAGACGATCACTTGCTGGATGTTGACGCTTAGACATCACAAACTCAACTGCCTCGAACTTACAATCTACCCAACAGGAAAGCAGCCGTAACAATACACTTACTTTATTTTTACACAACTTCCTTTAAAATTATCCAAATACATTTTACTAAACTATTTAAAATAAAACTAAATAAACGGTATAAATATTTTCAAAATAAAATTAAATAATTAATGTGCACTTCCAATATAAATTAAAATTTCATTCTTGTTACAACTTCCGGCACAAATCAAATATAAGAACAAATCAATCATAAGCTTCCGGTACAAAATAAAATACATATTTAACATAATTCGCCTTAATAATTATATTTCTTATATTCTAAAAAAAACATAAAAAACATATTTTTCTATTAAAAATTTACGAATCACAACACTCGGCCATCCACATAAAGTGCTTCCTCCGGAGCACTTAAAAATCACAACACTCGTGGCCAGTATCTTAAGATTGGTTACTTTTATACCTAATTAAGAACCTATATATTTATATATTACAATACAATACTAAGATACGGTTGAAAAATACTGTATGCTTAAATATAAAAATTAAAAATACAAGAAATTTTTAATATAAACATTATTTGTTTTAGCAGTCTCTGTTAGCAGAGCTATCAGAGTCTGAAGATGAACTAGATTCGGAACCAGAAGATTTGTTTAGTTCGTATGCCTTGACATGTATCCAAGGTCGTATCCTATCAGCGGCTACAACTGATTTATAACGTTTACTATTAAAACCTGGCACGTTGACTATCTCGTAGCGATCATTACCTAGAGATTTCGATATTTTATACGGTCCGATAAATTTTGGCATTAACTTTTTACTCTTGCCATCATTGTAAAAATTGGTTTTAGCAACTTTAACTAAATCACCTACGGAATATAACTTAGCAGCAGACCTCTTCGAATCATGGGAATTTTTCATTCGTTTTTGGCTTTCGCTAATATTTAAAGATGCTTCACGTCTAATTTCTTTAAGAGCTGAAGAATCGCTTACTTCATGGTTACTATCAGTAGCACTCTGATCGATTTCTATCGCGGAAGTCTCATGTTCACCTACAATGGTATTGCTATCAGTCAGTTGAGAAGTTTCCTCATCCTCAACCATTAACATGTTGTCAGAGGTGTTGCTTAGCTTCGTACCAAATAACAATTCCGATGGACACTTTTTTGTTGTGGCGTTAATTGTATTGTTGATACCCCATTGTACTTTGCCCAGTTGCTCATCCCAAGTACGTTCGTCTTTACCAAAGTTTTGAGATGATAAGGATGTCAATATAGTTTGGTTAAAACGTTCTGCCTGACCATTAGCCCTGGGACAAGCAACTGCGTTGAGCACATGTTTAATTCCATTACTACAACAAAACTCTTTAAACGGTCCGGACGTAAATGCGGTTCCCCGGTCCGAAATTATTCTAGTTGGGACCCCAAAATCTTCAAATAAATGTTTCAAAACTCTAACGACATTTTTAGTTTTAGTGTCTTTGACTGGTCTCGCGAAAATGTACTTTGTGAAAGCATCAACTATTGTTAAGATGTAACAATTTCCAGTTTTACTTCTTACAAAAGGTCCTAAATGATCCAAATGTAAAGTGTGGAATGGCTTTTCAATTTTGGGAATTGGATAAATAAACCCTTTTCGTGTCCTACTAGTATTATCTTTATTATATGCGCATTCGATACAAGCAGCAACATATTTCTTGACAAAACGTCTTAATTTGGGGAACCAATATTGACTCTGTATACGTTCAACGGTTTTTGCAAATCCAAAATGACCAATGTCATCATGATTGGATTTGCAAATTTGCCACCTAGCACTTTTAGGAACCACCAATCGCAAATCGTCACCGACCTTTCTATACAAAGTATGATTTTTGACTGCATAATTTTTCTTAATTTCTGTGTTTTCCTCTTCCATGTTAGGTTTAAGAATTCTCATGATACGTTGTAATTCGGGATCAGCAATTTGCAAAGTAATTATCCAATTGCCAGAGGTAATGTTCAAAGTTTTTACAGAATCGGTTGAATCGTTGGGCGGTGGATTTCTACTAAGAGCATCGACGTGTAACATACGGCAACCTGGACGATATTCAATATTAAAATCAAAGTCGCTGATTTGAAGCCACCAGCGTGCTATGCGTGGAATCAGGTCTCTTTTAGTTAATGTGGTCCTCAAAGCATTACAGTCGGTGTACACAGAAAATTTTAGGCCTAAGAGATAAGGACGGAATTTCTTTAAAGAGCAAACCACTGCCAGAGTTTCCAATTCATATGAATGAAAGAATTTTTCTTCTGCAGTGGTTTGTCTGCTAAAATATGCTACTGGCTTAAGTACCCTGGGGCTGGACTGCCATTGCATAAGAATACCACCCAACCCCAAGGAACTGGCATCTGTGTGCAACTCTGTTTCAAGATTTGGATCATAAAGGGCCAACAAGGGTCGTTCGATAAGACGTGATTTTAAAGATTTAAATGAATTATCTTGATCTACTGTCCATTGCCACGGAACATCCTTTTTTAACAACTTTGTCAGAGATCTAGCTATTTCTCCGAATCCTTTAACAAATCTCCTAAAATAACTAGCCAGACCAAGAAACTGCCGAAGTTCGTGGATATTTGTTGGCATGGGAAAATCTCTTACCGCTGCAATTTTTCTTTGACTAGGCCTTATACCATCGGCCGAAACTTCGTAACCCAAGTACTCTATCTCTCTATCAAAAAATCGACACTTCGACAATTTCAAAGTAAGGCCCGCATCTTGAATTAACTTCAAAATCTCCTCTAATTTTTGGAAACCCTGGTCAATAGTAGCTGATGGAATAAGCAAGTCATCCATGTAAGCAAGCACCGAATCAAATCTACGCTGTCCTAATAGTCTGTTAATCATTTTTTGAAATACCGCTGGCGCATTTGCCAATCCAAACGGCATACGTTTGAATTCATAGTGGCCATCTGGAGTGACAAATGCCGTGATGTGACGGCTTTCCTCCGACATTGGTATTTGGTAATAACCCGAGGCTAGGTCTAGGGTGGTGAAGAAGTTATTACCACTCAAATTCGAAATCTGGTCATCAATTAATGGTAAGGGGTATTTATCTTTAATGGTCTTATTATTCAGGGCACGATAATCTACACACAATCGAGATTCACCATTTTTCTTTTTAACTATTAAAATAGGACTAGCGTAGTTGGACACAGATTCTTGGACAATATCATTATTCAATAGGTCATCTACAATTTCCCTAACTTTTTGCCTTTCGTGATAAGATAACCTGTAAGGTCTGTATACTATAGGAGTTTTGTCATCGAGTTCTATGTTCATTTGTGTATTTTTAGCACAGCCTAACTCTCCGAGATTTTGAGCAAAACAAGACCTATATTTGTTTAAGATTTTATGCAGTCTTTCGATTGTTTCTAGATCGATATTTTGTCCAGCCTTTATTTCCGATTTATCTAAGGGTGGTAGTTCCGAACATTGATTTTGAGTATTTATAGCAAATATTCTGGTCTCCACTATAGGATTCACCCGAGCTATTAAAGTATCCGCTTTATATATTAAGGGAGCAGTAGTAAGTGAAGTAACAAAAATAATAGCGGTCTTGTCACTGATTTTATAACATCCCTGGTGTAAATGATATTCCTGATTGGGACTCGTCCTTGTATCACCATCAATATAAATATCGCCTGAGTAAGGTTCTTTGCAATACACTTCAACTAAACCCCCTTTCGTAATAATTGTATCCTTCTTAACAAATAATTTTATTGTGGAACCATGAGCCAATTTTTCGGGTGTTTTAAAGTAGAAAAACAATGACTCGCTATCTTTCTTAACCATTACAGAGGGAAGCTCTGTAAAGTTCTGACCTATTAACAATGACGCTGGCAAAAAGGCATCATCAACAGCCAAGACATCCAGCTTAGTCTCTACTTCATCTATTCTTACTGTAATTGTTGACCGAAAATCCGGTTTAATAACGGAATTCCCAAATCCCCTTATTATAGGCAAGCCATCGCAACTTTTGGTTAGGTCAAGTGATTTGGCAACTGAAGATTTAACAAGGCTACAATCACTTCCAAAATCAATAAATGCATCATATTGTTGGTCGTTTACACAAATATTTTTAAAATATTTACTATTAACATCAGTTGGAACTTGACTAGCTGAGCGGATCGGTCGAAGGTCTATTGCCGAGGCCTTTTGATTGTCAACTGGGCAAGTCTCTAGAATGTCAACGTTCAAATTCGCGGAGGAGGCTATTTTTAAAACCTTTTTGTCAGTAGGCTGTTCACTTTGGTTGTTATTGTTATGTGAAAGAAGAGGTTTTTTATAGCAATTATCAAAGTTGTGCCCTATCCTGCCACATTTAACGCATTTTACTAGAGGTTTTGTGCAATTTATGTAAGAGTGTCCGCGTTCTTGACAGTTAAAACATGTAATATCATTTCCTCTGTTTGTTGGCAAATTTCTATTTTGTCCGTTAAAACCAGTACGAAAATCACGTCTTCGGAAAATGCTATTATTGTTAGAGGAGGAAGGATGACGTGAATTTTCTTTTGTTTGATTAATTTGCTGCGAAGCCAAGTAATTCAACAAATCCTCTGGTTCGCTACATTTGAGAGCTTGTGCTCCATTACGCACAGAAACATCAGCAATTCCATAAATTATACAGTCAACTGCTTTGCGACCACTTATCTCACACCTACTTAATAATGACAACTTATCATAAAAATAGTCTCTAAGTGTTTCGTCAGAACGAGATTTGCGGTTCAACATTTCCTCTAATAGCTTTCCAAAGTTTTCTTCACTCGGGAAAGCCTTTTTCATTTTACATTGCCATTCTTGCCACGAGAAGTTGAGCGTTGGAAGAGACTCGTACCATTTCTTAGCTAAACCAGCCAACTTCTGCAACGAATAGTGAATAGTCTGTTTCTCATCCCATTTGTAAATAGCAGCACATTCATTTACTTTTCTCAACCATCGCTCAACATCTTGAGACCTATTATTGGGGTCAAATTCTGGGACAACATTTGTATTATTCATGTTCTTACTCGAGCTATCCTGTAGCGCCGTGATGATCTTCATTAGGTCACCGGCTGTCAGACCTCCTGATGATCGTTTGACCTTTGCGGGTTGCACAGGGGATTCGGAGTCACTTGATGATCTTCTACGGCGTCGCCGACTAGGTCGCTCTGGGGTAGTCCCTTCGGCCCGACCAGCTAAAATGAATTTTTCGAGCACTTTATATCCTTTTACCTTGGTCTACACATACATGCAGAAAGATAGTCAAACTTTAGATGCACATAAATATTTTGATTGCTCAATAGAAATAAATCTGAATCAAAGAGTTTGTTAGATAAGGAACTTTCAACAAATACGTCAATATCAAAGCCAAAAGTAAGCTGGACGACCAGTTGACTTTACTCAGGTAATGTTGTTAGGTATTCGAGACAACACTTATACCTGACACCAAGCCCCAAACTTATTAAAGGCTAGCTGATTGATTTAAATATTTATGCTTATCAAACAAACAGTTTGTCATCAAGCCCAGTTCTACGCTAGCTCTCCTAGGTTTCAATAAAGCTCTCTTAGCATGTGATCATCATCATGCTAACATTTTGTTACGCCCATACGTTACTCTGTAACCTACTATCTCTACTCGACTTAACTTCTTGCTCGCCTACATGGCTGTTAACATATACATGGCTCACCTACATGGCTACCAATTCACTTCAATGATTGACTTCTTGCGCACCTACATGGCAGTTATCGTATGCATAGCTCACCTACATGGCTAACAACTCACCTACATGATATCTCTTGCTCACCTACATGGCTGTCAACGGATGCATAGCTCACCTACACGGCTAATAATTCACCTACATGACTGCATGTTCACTGCTAATCTATTATTATCTTTAAGAGCACACCTACATGGGTTACCGTTCCTACAAAGCTCATCTTGCATAATATAATATCTATAATATACCTTCACAAGCTAAAATACTAAACCACTTTCGTGGGAGAGTTGCCCTGACCCAAAACACTGCATATGTTCATATCAACCACTACTATTAACTTAATTAGTAACTCATAATAGCAATACTACCGTAACTTAATAATAATAATGAATCAGCCAAACGCCGCACCAATATTATCGGAGAGTTGCCCCGACCAAAATATGGTGCAAGCATTTAACAGAATCATCGCTATTTCACAGATCACTAGTGTAAAGTGCCCACAAGGGGTGCCTGTGACTCCGGAGAGCAATGGGTGTGAAATATGTGTATGTATAGTGTAAATAAAAATAAGAAGAAATCTTATAGCAACAGAAATAACATTTCTTCTAGTAGAATAAAATAATTCTCAAAAATTACTTACAGTTTCTTTCAGCCATAGCTCGTGGGTTTTATCCCACTTCTGATTTGAAATAAAATCAGTTGTTTGCGAATCAACACTTTTATTAAGACGATCACTTGCTGGATGTTGACGCTTAGACATCACAAACTCAACTGCCTCGAACTTACAATCTACCCAACAGGAAAGCAGCCGTAACAATACACTTACTTTATTTTGACACAACTTCCTTTAAAATTATCCAAATACATTTTAATAAACTATTTAAAATAAAACTAAATAAACGGTATAAATATTTTCAAAATAAAATTAAATAATTAATGTGCACTTCCAATATAAATTAAAATTTCATTATTGTTACAACTTCCGGCACAAATCAATTAATATAAGAACAAATCAATCATAAGCTTCCGGTACAAAATAAAATACATTTTTAACATAATTCGCCTTAATAATTATATTTCTTATATTCTAAAAAACATATTTTTCTATTAAAAATTTACGAATCACAACAAGAATTAAAGTTTTGTGATTGAAACTCATTCAGAAGTCTACCAATATGTCCAGTGGATTCATAGGAAATTGTGGGACGAGCGTCAGTAACCTATACTCTATACTAGCAATCAATACTACACTACTTAGTATCGATGTCGATATGCGCCCATAAACTGTACCTATTTCTGCTTAGGCTATATATCTAGGCTTTTTCTCATACGGAGATAAAATTATTGGTCATCCATCACGCTTGTTCAAATTGGATTGGCGATTACAGACTTATAATTCAAATATTTTCAGCTTATTCATGATGTTTTCTTCCACTGCTGGTTTAGTTTTTTGTGGTAAATATTTAAAAACGACATTGCATTACTTTCTTCAATTATTAATGTACGTAAAGAGTTAGTAGCAGATAAAACAGTATTCGAAGTCTTTGGGAACCAATTAATGCTATCTATGCTGAAACTAAAAAATATAATATTGTAGTAAGTCTTACAATTGGCTTCGAAACAATCAAGGGGTGATAAGAGTACAAGTAACAGCGTAGAAGTAGACGACGGCAACAAGACAATATAAATCAGATTTTGAAGTTATATTAGAGTAAATTAAATAATGTATTGTATAAAAAATTATAATATTATTACGCAAACGGAAATAAATTAAAAAGGGTAAAAGTTTCACTGATTCTATTTAAAAAATCAAGTCATTATCCTCACGCTAGGATTTTCTCCTGTCGTGGGTGCGTTTACAAACATACAAGTTCACACACACGTGACATCCAGACCCAAAATAATAATTTGTGAATCATTCAAAGAGTTGCTTCGTGCGGGAATTGAGCCCGCTACACGTTACTTGGCCGGTTCCCTAGTCACTACGAAAACCGTCCAGTCAAATTCAAAAAAGACTTGTGAATAATGAAGGTTCTAATACAGGTATTCATTAAATTATAAAAATGTTGCCTAGGTAAGTACTTATTACTTACAGTAGCTTACAAGGGTAAGCTACTGTTATAGGAGTTCGGATTAGTTAAAAACTACTCCTTATGCCACACATCAAAAATCTTCCAAGAGAAAGAACATTAAATAGATTTCTGGTATATTAACGTCACATGAATAAAAATATTTTAAAGAAAATATTTTATTTTAAACATATTATTATTTTCTTCACGCAGCTTCACAAGTGTTATTAATTTAGTACAGCGCCACCTCTCCGCGAGTAGCTAGTTCAACTTTTTGGCAACAGATGGCGCAACCGAGTTCATTCTGTTATTAGGGGAAATGTGAAGGGCGGCAGGAGTAGCACTGCCGCTACCTATAGTAAAGTGTGAAAAAATACTATTTTACACATTGTTTCATGATTTTGGTAACGTATTGTGATAAGAATTTAACATATCAAGAACGGTTAATGGTTGCCTTTACTTGCTGACATCATATTGTCATGCTTTTAGTTCTAGCATGCTCAATGCATATTTTATTCAGATGCAGGTAGTATACAATTTAGTAATTTTTAAATATTTTAAGATAGATTTGTATATTTATGACCATCCTCTTTAATATTGTTTCACTCTTTAGTATTTACCACAGCAAGAATAAATCTATGGAAACATAAAGAGGCAAAATCAAGAAACTTCAAACAACGCCAGAAAAAAACAAAGAAAAAATTCCAAACACGAAAATCTCATGTCGTGAGCTGTCAATTACAAAATTCTTGGTCACTTCACATCTCACAATAATTATATTATTTTTTGGTTATTAAAAAAAGGAAAATGTCAAATCCAATGTTTAGTGGATGTTTAGTTTTGGCCAGCTGGTGATTTAAGTGGTGAAATGGTTCGGTGGAGGTATTGCATTGCGTTGGCAATGCTGCTCCTTCTACCAGCGAAAACTGAAGACTTCGATGAAGAGTGAGTATCCCCTTCTATACTGAGTCTTAAAAAATCAATGAAACGTACCATATTGATGTGGCTCATGGCATCCGATGAGGAAAGTCATGTCGTTGTCATGTTGACATGAACAGACTATAAAAGTGGCCGTGATAAAATAAAAGCCATTTTTTATCCGAGCTATCAGCACTAGTTTAGGTCCATAATTGCTTTTATTATTAATGACATGTTTATTTGCTTTTTAACTTCTTATGTCTCTTCTCATGTGTTGTAGTCCATAAGATTACAGTCGTGCCTCGACTGACTTGCGGTCAGTTTCACAAATCTCTCTCAAACTCCCGATAAAATTTGAAAGCTAATGTTGCGCTTAATTTCCATTTCTCAACGTATCACGTAGATGTAACTAATGATTATTCAAAAATTGAAACTGACTGTAAGAAATGTAACGCTATACTTCCTTACCTTCCATATTCCAACCCAATAAAACCGATATAACGATTATATCAAATAAAAGTTTAAAAAGTTCGACTTCAAGCAGTAGAAATGAAGAAGGTGAAGAGGAGGATGAGGATGATGAAGATGACGAAGAAGACGAGTCTGCAGCTGCAGCAGACAAAGGAGAGAGAGTGACAGTGGTACGGCGACCGCCACCTATCGTACCGACACCTAAAGCACTCACTGTCACTAGAACTATAAAAAAACGGCCCCTCGAATGCTATGTGTGCGCTTACAAAGCCGAGACGCCATTGAGAGCGTGCTTGGATCCCACTAAATACAGGTATTTTGTCGTTTCTTAACTGAACACGATTGATACTCTGTAAAAATTTCCCTGTTGATGTCCATTTTGAAATTCTAAAAAAGAAACTTTAAAAGTTTGACAATAATATTACCCAAAAGGTGTAATATAATAAACAAATGTCATACTTAGTCACGATTTTCTTTGGAAAAGCAAGAGATCTTAATTAATTACCGAATGTGTTCAGCAATAGGTACAAAATTAGATAAAAACCATTACTCTTTATTTGGAATAGGGGGCAAACGAGCAGACGGGTCACCTGATGGTAAGCAATCAACACCAGGGGAGTCACAGTCATTTGAATAATTTCGCCTATTCACTTTCATCTGAATAGGCGAAATCTCTAACAGTTCCACTATGCAGGCTTCTAATCATTGTGTCTAGTTGCAGATACAATAAAAGTATTATTGTTTAACAGCAATATCCATTTAGAGCTCATTTATTCATTAAAATATACCAACGAAATTGAAAATTTCTCAGGCCTAAGTACACTCCTGTTGTCTTCAGTAAGAGACATCCGAACTTTAACCGCTTCGGAGAAAGGTAGCGCTAATTCCTAGCCTGCAAATCCTATTTCTGTTGTTAACAACTCAGTTAAGTTTTTCTTATTTTCAGAGTGCACACGATCACATGCCACAGTGTGGACGACAAATGCTTTACGTCTGTTATATCAAAAGGCAACTCGTACGAGGCGGTGGTGCGAGGGTGCCGCTCTGGCTGTGTTGGCTCACCGGAGACTACTTGCTGCGAGGTATATAAAACTTATTTATACATACAAAATTGATGTTTCAATAATTTTTGCTGTATGTTAGGTTAGTTCCCTAACCTGTTAGTGATTCTTAAAGTGGTTGTTTGCTGAAAAAATCTCATTTAGGATTGATTAGCAAACAAGATTAGGCTTCTGTATTTTCTAATATATTTCTCAATTTGCAGTTAAACCGATGCAATAACCAGGCGTTTGCGATGCCTGTGATAGCACCCCGCACGCTGACCGCCGCCAATGGCAAGGCAGGCAAGACAATACCGCCGACAATACTGTTCTTCGTCACCGTGTTGTTAGTGCTACAGACAGTTGTCAAAGTGGCCTTTGTGTAACCTGAGACGTCCTTCCATGAGACTTGCATCAAATTGAAGATGAATATTGCTCTCCATTTTTTTCCTCTTTCTTTTCCTTTGAATGTATAGATATTCAAAGGAATTTATCACAATCAGTACCTTTTCCAACATTACCGATGGCCGCATGGTTCGAGAGCCAGTTTAATGTAATGGCGGAAGACATATACAGGATTGAAATCTTATAACCAATAAATTTATGAAGTACAAGCTACGATCGTGTGAGGTGACAGTGAAAATTCGTGGTGCATTTATAGTTATGATGTTTTTGTGTAGTGAAGTATATTTTTTTGAAGTTTGTATTAAATTTTATCGCTCATTTTTCATTGTTTTATTCCCTGTACCGAAATTGGATTAATTACACAATTATAAGCTACAAACAGGTCTCAATTGCCCTGGTTTCTGCCAAGAGTTAATTGTAACTTCACGAAATGGGATTAATTAAGTTTCAAAGATACACACCCGACCTGTAACCTACACGAGCCAATTCTGAGAACCACATAATTGTACAAAAGTTCTCCAAATTCTTCAAAGGAGCTCCTCAAAGGCCGCCCTTATAAAAGGTCTTATGATTGAAAGGCGCAAGGGAAGGGTCACTCGACCTCTGCGGTCAAGCCGCCTTTCCGCCCAATTGAGCCGCTTCCGCCCGCCAGGGGGTGCTGATGTGAGGATGGAATGAATTATTGACGGCTATAATGTTACGCCAAATATTTTTTGTATGAAGGAAAATGTTTGAGTGTGAGATTAGCTTTATAGTTTTGGAGTTGTACCCTTTTTCACACTTCTATTTTGCTTCATAAATGTAAGAAGAGGTATATGTATACATATTTACACCAACTTTTCTTCAGTTATATTATGATACATGAAATAAGACTAAATCCTTTTGAATAGTGACCGAATTTCTGGATATTGGATACTCAAGTATCCAATCTACAAAGCTACCTAACAATTACTTACTTTACAATACACCAACAATGCATTATAATACTAGTCTAAACCCAAAGAACCACACCATTAGATAACTTAATTCCCAAAAATTTCAGTTGCGATCACTTGAGTAGGCTTGTCCTGATTTTATTCAATTGGATCCCATCATGTCAATTTCTTTAGATTTCCGCACCACTCATTCGAGGTGTTGAACCCAAACATATTTTGACGGCCGATCATAATCTCTACCCTAAGGCACTTACCACGTGTGAAAACCCATAGGAAATTCCAATAAACCCGACGATTTCCCCTCGAAAAACCCTCAATTTGGGGTGTCCAGCGAGTTAAGAAGCCAGTTCACTTGTTCTCGACATATGGAGCAAATCACTTGAAATTGAGATGAATAAAGCCACCATACACGTGCAGTTGCTTAGGACTTTAACTTTACACATATAAGGGTTATTTTTGTTTGTTTTTCGTTGGAAGGAAAAGTTGGTATTGTTAAATTTTTAGGGTGAGAAAAGTTGATATCCGGACCGGACTTGTGGGTGATTTTTATTGGTTATAAACAGGGGGCCCGTGTTAGCGGTGATTTGGGTCATGTGAAGTTTGGTCAACATTGTACAGGGCGCGTCTGTTTGATTTGAAAGTTAAGAAGCTTGTTTCTTTTACTTTTGGACATTTTTGGGGTGTTTAACTTTTGCGTGTAGTTTTTTTTTATTCATGAATCAATTTCACAGTAGTTACAAGCTCGCACGTGTTTACAAAAATACTTAAAAAACATTACCATTACGAAGACATCAGCATATCAACCTACCCTTGATTATCAAACATCTGCATTTAAATTTCAACTTTATAACTAAACGAAATAAGGCTGAAAATCTAATAAAGTAAGGTATAACTTGATATGCTACATACATTGGTAAGTTTGCAATGAGGTTTTGCACCTGGTAGGTGCATTACAATAGTGTAGAGGCAATGATCGATCGACTCATTTGCCACGCACCATCGGTCAACACTGAGATTTGCACAACACTACGCTAGTGAGGGGCGTGGGCGATATGAGAGCTTGTCGATAAATAGAGTGGTTGGTGTAAAAAATGTTGTTAGAAATGTATTTGTAGAGTTATAGAGCAGGGTAAAAAAATATCAATACCTAGTATGTTTAAACATAACTTAATTTACATAATATTCTAAGTACATTACCTTTCAGTAGCATAACTTGCATGGTGAAGAACTAGTAAAACTGAAGAAATGATTGAATAAATTGTGAAATACAAATAAAACTATCTATATTTAACTTTTGGTTAGTTTCTATAAAATCCGTATAAGTCACAAATACTCGTAATATTGAAAACTCGATATCGACCGACACACATCACTAGCAAAAAATGACAACTTTTAATACGCATTATTGACCGAATGACGAATGATCCACGCTGATTTGGATCAATAAAATTATGCAAAATCATCGCGTCATTGATTCGTATTGACCGTTTTACTTTATTATAGAAAATATTGCGTTTGATCATAATCTTCGCGTCCGTGACATTTGTGGCTGTCATTGGGCAAAGTGAAGTAATGCTTTGTCATTGTTGCAACGGTTATTTTTACTAAATATCTATAGAAAAAGATTTCTATTATAATAATTTTGGTGTGTATGTGTGAACTAGTCCTGTGTGCTATTAATGTGATAGTAATGCCAGTAACACTACAGTTTTTTTAAGGAAGCAAACCATCCAATGACTTGTCTCGCCTTAGGCGAGGCGAGAGGGAGTGTCAGACACTGACTAAAAACCACTCCGTTCCTACTCCTGCTTTTTGAGTCGGAGCCCCAGTAACCCGGCCGTCTGCAGCTCCGGTCATCAGTCCTACTGGTCCCCATATGTGGTGGTCTGATGGCTCTTTGAGACTAATACTACAGTTACCGGACATATGATATTGTAAGTAGTTACACAATCTAAGAATTTTAGTCTGACAGTTGCCATGTAGTGAGGTAAATAAGATCGGTTGCTGTTTTTGAAAGATCCACAAGATTTTTAAGAATATTAATTTATTTAATGGATCTGAAAATAGACAACTGACATGTAACATCATTATCGTAACCAACCTGAAGGTTTGAAATTGTAATGACGGTTTTTTAGTATAATATTATATTATTCTTTCAATAATGCGTCTCTTTAAATGCATTTCTATTGATACTTACGTATAAATATTATCCTCCTAGGTCACTTGACCTATGTCGCATTTCGCATTTGCGACCACTTGGTGGCAAATGCGACTGCTAGACAAGGGGTCTCGGGTTCGACTCCTGGGTCGGGCAAAGTATTACAGGGCTTTTTTCACGTTTCCATATACTGGGCACAATTCCAGACTCCGTGCTACCACTGAGAAATTATCAAAAACTGAAAAAAGCCCAGCAATACTTAGTAACATTAACTAGTAACAATAATAATTATAACATACATTTTTATATTAATTACCGATGCAATAACTTAAGTAACCGTTCTACGTAGGTACAATTCAACAGAAAAATCACTGCGACTGAAATTCTCAATTTAGACGTTTCAGACAGAATAAAAACTAATAAAAGGCTATTAAAAGAGACGTGAGCGAAGCGTTTCGTTTCACTTGCGGCGGTACAACACAAAGAGTGCAAACTAAACACATGGTAACTACACTTAATAGTCTTGTACTAACCGATTATTTTTTAATCTAGGTGGACTTTCTCCTTCTTCTTCTGTCTTGATAAGACTATAGAAGACAGTGTAGTCATTTGATAAGGTTATATTAAATTACGTAGTCTTACTATGTGCTAATCAGTAGCTCTTGAGGTTCAGCTTGGTTCAACTTCTTATTTTTTATAAAAACATGTTGCCCCACACTGGGAGTCCCTCACAGTTCATATACATATTATGGGTCACACAAAGAGTGACTCCGTGCGGGAATCGAACCCGCTTCACGTTGCACGGGAGCCGGTTGCCCAGCCACCGCACCAATTGTGCAGTCAAGTTTTGTAGTTTAGATGTTCGAATGTGCTATGATTTTGCAAATACCTGTATCGATAGTTATCAAGTATCAAGGCACTAGAGTATTAACGTCTAAATACATTAAATTAGACAATCACAGCCCTTGTATAGGTATACATCAAATTATACTGTCGCAGTCTTTATACCTATATATTGATTTTAAATTAAATTCCCATTCTATAATCTTATACTAAGTCCTGAAGTAGAGTAGCTGTATGAGTAATCCGAATACTGGTGGGTTTGTTGGCCGCAGTGACCGGCGGCCGGTCAGACGGACAAACAGTAGATATTTGCGTACGCGCCGTTTTTTGTTGGCACCCGGCCAGATGACCGCGCCTGCACTGCAGCTCTATACAGGGTGAGAGTTATTGGAAAGTGGTTTTTAGAGAAATTTTATTGAGTGTACATAATAATATACATTTTAATATACTCGTAGATATAGGACGACAAGTAGGTACAGAGAAGAATGCATTTTTGTGGCTCTTGGGTATCATATAAGAATTTTATAATATATTTCAAAAAGATCTGTTCTTGCACCCGGCAATAGCGCTCTCTGATGAACCTAAACTTTTTAATCAGCGTCAAATCAACTTCACCCACCTACATTACAACACCTTAGTTTCGAGGTTATGGGAAATTAACTTATGTGGAAGAGACCCACAAATTGGCAGTGAACGCTGTCCATGATTTACTGTTTACTCTGCGTCAATCGATTATGGTACAACGCATTTGATAAATATTTTTAACATTAATTAAACCTTACAAATATTAATCCAATTTTGTAACTTCGCATACGAGTCAAAAGTCGAATATGCGTGAAAAAAATAATAAAAACAAACTGTGATCCTATATTCCAAATTTTCCACACTTTCAGATAGAATGTTTTAAAAAATACCAAATAAGTAATGTCCACCCACTGTTCGCAGTGCAAAGTGCATTAACATCGGCCGAAATGTGCATGTATTTTTGTCGGACGATAAATAGCCGGAATCCAGTTGCAGGCCGATGCTAAATATTTGCTGATAACTTCATCGTTGATGCATTTATGATCAACAGTTATTTCTGTTCGGGAAATTTTGGGTTTTCGGCCTTTACATGAGAATCAAAATGTTCTTTGTTGCTGAAGAATTGTTCTGAAATTTTTCCTTAAACATTATTATTTTTGTCTTGTTTGTTGTTCGCTGGGAGGAGGAAAAAAAACTACAACTACTACTAAGTACTAAATTTTTAATTTGTTGAAATTATTTTTTAGCGTTGATAAGTCTGCGTTTGGCCACCAACCCACTTTCTGCCAGAACGGTGAAGCGAAGATGTGGCCGAAGATGGAACACACAGACTTATACACACAGACATGTAGTACCTATTCACTCTAACCTTGAAAATAATTGTTATACTTTGAGACTGAACCAAAAATGTATGTGACATACCATTTCCAGATTGCAGAACATAAACTATCTTATACTATTCTCTTTTCCAATATGTCCATTGTCATTTTAATTTTCTCTATCATAAAATAACTATAGCGAATATCTTCCCTACAAACTGGGTCATAGGATTATTTAGAAAAAGTGGAACAGTAAATTAGTTTTTTAAATTGGTTGGGAATATCGGAGCAACAAATCAGCTTTGTAATAAGTAGAGAAGTGAAAATCTTTCTTAGTAACTAGCTAGTATGATTAAAATAAAAACTTCCTAGTTACATCACAAATAAGGTTGAAAAACCAATGACAGCTTATAATATCCGTCTTGTACATTATTTTAAATTATTAGACACGTATTTTTTATTTTCTTACGGAAACAAATACTTTTGAAGATATATTGATTTAAAATATCGCATAACGTTCCTTGTAATATGTACATTTAATACGTAGAAACGACGTACATATTTGCTCCTATTTTTTAATTTTGATTCGTTTTATCTAAGTATTGTTATCTTATATGACAAAATAAAAAAATACGTGTCTAATATTTTTTCATTACCCAACTGACGGACTAAATAGTTTTTTAATTTTCATACCCCGTCATCATCCCTATTTTGGTATAGTTTGAGGTGCTGGTGTCTACATACGGGTATTGTCCAAGTGTGGTAACAAAGCGTGACCCGACGTGTGTCGGTAGATAATAAACTCAGTTATCTTGGTCTTCCTTCGCTCAGGACCAAGTTTTTCGACTTAAGATCTCAGTTACTGCTAGTTTGAAGAGGGTGGGTAAGTATGGAGTTTGATTTTAAAGCTAATATCATGACCTTTATGATCAGTATAACACTATTGTATTGGTTTTTGCCCAAGTTGTTCGGGTTCGGCTCAGTAATTAGTTGTTTGGGCAAAGAATTACTGAGTTTTTTTTTGGATTTTTGAAAATTTCTCAGTAGCGGCACGGAGTCTGGAATTGTGCTCAGTATATACGTGTAAAATAGGCTCACTCCCTATTACATGGGACATATAAAGCAAATGGTGAAAAGTAGGTGTACATTTTATAGCGGCATTACGTGGCTCTGCCTACCCCTTCGATGATAAAAGGTCTAACGTTACATAATATATGGCAAAACATACTAGAGTAAAATAAAAACAGAATACAGAGAAGCCATCTCCACTCCACAGGACGGCAGCGGGCAGTGACTAGGCCGCTCACACCGCCGCGACCCCACATACGGGTCTGATTGAAAAGTTCTTTAAGCCACAAACTTCACAACTACTCCAGCGAGTTCACAAGTCCACGTACCTCTAGCAGGCTTTGTTTGAAATTCACTCCGTGTGTCCCCACACTCCTTACTGAATCCTTTAGATCGCTTCAGATAGAGATAAGGTTTTCATCTAGTTCTTAGTTTGTTTAGTTTGGTTTAAAATTGATGTTTTTTAAGTTTTGTTTTTGTGTTTTGAAACTCTTGACCATTGTGTTTAATAGATTTGTGTTATGCGTTTGATGAGAGGGTTTTATAGAAATAATTATCTACTTAACTGGTGAAAAAGAGGTGAAATATTAGGATGTATCTATATTTCTTTCTCTCTTTTTGTTTTGGAAACCAGAAGCGCAACGTTGTGTCCTTGAGTGGAAATGTATTGTTTTTAGTATAAGTTAAGTTTAGCAAAGCTAAGAAGTAAATGCCATTATTTGTAAAATTTTTTCAACACAAAGTTTTTTATATGAGCCTCTAGCATGGATTGAAACTAGTCGAGTTCCTCGTCAAACGATTTAACAAAGTTTTACGTTAATTTTTATTTATAAGTATTATCACACTCCATAACTTAATAAACTTCAGTAGCCAGTGGGTAGTGAAGTAAACAAAGCGATATTACGAATGTACCAGTGCGACCAATTCATTATTTATACTCAGTGTAAATGTAAGCAGAGTCGGGACACAAGTATATACTAATTGTTGGTTGTGCAACCCACCACAATGTTGCATGAATGAATTATCATTCAGAATTAAGAGGATTGCCAGCTTACAATAATATGTTTAGATATGTTTGTGAGTTAGTGTTGTTTAGGAATACCATAAGTAAGTACCTAAGATGAAGAAGAAGAAACTGAATTTTGGATTTTTCAAGATACGCCGCTTTTTTTAATTCCTTCCAGCTAAAAGCCGCTTTTTAATTCCTTTCTTTTGGTTAGTTTGCTATTTCTAGTATTATCTTTATATTATACATGCCATTATTATGAACATAAACCCAACGCTTTTCATAATGATATTTCTGTCATTTAGGGCTTTTAAAATCTGTGCTGAATTATTTGTGTTGTATGTATATGGAATTCTGTTTTTAACTTTCTTACCTGAAATCCTAACAAGTTACCTTTTTCCTTGTATTTATTTTTTGATATATGTTATGATCTGTATAACCTTATGTAACTCCTACTGCTCCAAAATCAGATCGAAAACAAAAAACCAATGCCACAAACATTTAGTCAAATCATCGATGTTTATTTACTACATCGTCCAATAGATCACGTTACTAGCACCTTTACACTGTAATCATCACTAGCATTAATGCTGGAATTCAGACAATGCCACGATCCGAGGCCAGCCCTGTTGTAAATCCGAGTGATCAATGTTTATCGTTCCCTTCAAGAAATAAGGTGGTCAGTGCCAAACAATTTGTATAATTTCCGATAATGTGACCACTTCCAGATGTGTCAACAGCTATTTAGTTGTAATTGATGTATTGTGAGGTTTGGTAAACTGTGTTTAGTAATGTTGTGTGGTGGGTGGTGGGATTGCAAGAGAATTGACGCGTGTTTTTGTGTGTTAGTTAGGGCTTATTTTTATCAGACGTCTGGTGGTTGACGACGAAGGCACACGTGTAAGTGGTCAGTAGTTTTCTATTTGTCAATTTGTCTGTAATTGATATCATAGGAAAGCATATGTATTTATTACATTTATTATGCTTTATGCACAATCGTACTTTACGCGGACTTAATGCCATTGGCATTATCTTCCAGTCTGACCTTTGGGTGATGCAGAGAGGAGTATATACGGTATTTCAGAAAATTGATACAGAGTTACGGGCTACATTTAATTCCGATATTCCTAAAAACTCCAATAATAAATTGTAGTTCTTGAAATGTTATCTTCACTCGAGCATTCTGCAAAACAGAAAATATTTTTAAAGCAATATTTAAATACAAATCACACTACGACACTACAAACGATAGTGATACATAACTCACCAGTACAATAGCTTAATTTCAGCCTCCCCCCACCACCAACAACATCAACCTCCAAATCAAATCAGGGTCACGACCACAGGAAGACAAAACATAACCTCTCAGCAAGCCAGGTCATCCGGACTTCACCCCACGCAGCCTGTCAAGCAAGCGCGCATATTAAAACATTATTCAAGCAATCATTACCATAATAAATGTTAATAAAGTCACTGTACATGCACATTAGCCGCCACTAAATCATTTGTGGGCTTGCTATTGGTTTTTAGCGGCCTGTATCAATTATAGCGCGGACTCTGGCGAGTGTTGTTCGGGTTGTGATGTGGCTCTACTTGGGGTATAGCGGGATTAGCTTTATTTTGAATGCTCACGTATATTAATGGAGAAACGCTTTACTAGTTTCGAGTCGCCACGTCTGCGCACGCTGCTTCATATCTGATTATTTAATATACGTTAGTACACCGTGATTTTTAGTTAATTTAGTATGTCTCACGATGGTTATTACAAATATTTTTTCTAATGTTGGTTGGATAAATATATGAGCCTGTTAAACTACTGTAGCTCTGTCAACATCATTGTTGGGGTATTATAATTAGTTTGGACTGGAAATATATTTTTCTTCTTTATTACAAGTTGAATGAACTTTTTCAGCAATCGTAGGGTCAATTTACTCGTAGTTTAAACTGAAGTTTATTTATGACTGTTGAAGAAGCTAAATAAGTATGAAATATTCGTAACAATTAGCGTTCCATTGTGTGTTTAAAGAGTCCCACCAAAAATAAATGTTCTCAATCTTGTGAGAACGACTAATTCGTTCGTTCATTCTAGTAGGTCCCTCGAAATTAAGATTAGTTTAAAACAATCCTATCGGCTTTAGAAAACATAAAAATTTACAACAATCCTTAAAACAAGTTTGTAAGTTCGAATATTTTACAATGATGTAGAGCAACATACATAGTCAGTCAGGCATTGTATCGCGGGCGTACATAATCGCAGACCTTACGACTCGCGCCCACGTGACCGTCCTGCAGGACGAGCCGAGCCAAACGTTTAAGGTGGGAACATACACCGGCCAACTAATTGTAGGACAGTTTTGTAGGGAGGGAAATGGATTAGAGGGTTTGTTAAGGCTAGATTTGATAGCTTTCTAGACAAAAGTACAACGTTAAATTGTAATGCTTGACCAAAGTACTTACTGATTAAAAAAGTTGTCATTAATGTTACTCAGAAAACCGACGTGATACAACGCTTTTGTTGTGTTTCGTTGTTTGAATGAGGTTACCAGAGGTCCAAATACATCCCATCTATTCCCAATCCCCGATTCCACAACAACCTTTAAATTCGTTACCCCCAAAAGGTCGGCAACGCACTTGTAATGCCTTTGGTGTTTCGGGTGTCCACGGCGGCGATTGCTTGCTATCAAGTGATCAGTTTGCTCATTTACCGGTTTTTAATACCATACTTTTTCTTTCAGTCAATTCAAAGTAACTACTTAGATAATTACTTGTTTCCAGAGTCAAGCTATTTTTGAACACGAACTAAAGATATGGTTCATGTAGGACTAAGTAAAGGACACTAACACCATGTAGTCTTCGCCTAACAATCGAATCCACTCGTCTTGTTGTAAACACTATGAATATTCATCATCCGTTTATACGTTTTAAAGGAGTTATGATTTGCTGCGTATGCTGATCAAATTTTGGCCTAAGCATAAACTATGCATTAGTGTAAATTGTACACTGTGCACGAATCTACTTGGTATGGACGTGGTTGCATTTGTTAGTTGCAAATCATTAGCTGGAATTTTAATTCTGATTTTGAATGCAGTGAGTCCAGTTGAACCGGAGTTTAAATGAGAGAAGCGGATCGGAGATGTTTTTGAAACATCCAGTAGCTATACTGAAATTCACAAAATATTGTTCAAAGTTAACTATACGATTTTAAAAGCATAGAAAAGTTTGACTATTCAAATACATGTACAGAAAACATTACAATCACACGTAAAACTTACATTAAACAAAAATAAATCGAACAACAAAACAATACAATCGACAATTACCTTCAAAAAGTCTCGATTCCAATTACAAGCACGGAATCTCACACATTTCGTGTCAAAACTATTGAGAAGCACGGCTCGAGAGAGCGTGTTCCCATAGTAACCCCATGGCGTGGTGCAAGCCCAGTGATTCGGGCCGCAGAAGGCCGCAGTCGTTATCGGTCAACTCGCGACCTTTGAGAAGATGCCTCGCTTGCACAATCAGTACCTTTAAGTTCTAAGATGTTTTAGGAAATAACGTTTTTTTGTGGAGGATGTAATAAGAATATTTTGGTTTAAAAACAATGAGTGTTGTAAAAAAATAGTTAGTCGCCTCAGTGATTGTAGGTATTTCTGATAGATTGGAATAGACATTATGTCTAGACAAATCTAACGTAGTTCCAGCTATTTCAGGTAGAATGACAATATTTGTTGGCAGTAATTAGAGTACAGATCTTCGTGTTATTGGAGTGGGCCTCCAATCAACAATGAAATTGTGGAGTTTTATTTCTGGATTAACCTCTTGTATGCCGTATATAAGACAACAATAGAAAACACATTGTGTCTCGCGTGGATCCACGTTCCAAACATACGAAGGGTTAAGTTCTAGATTTACAAGTCTAAAGCTTAATATTTAGGCTTAGTTTTACAAGACACAAAAAATGGTTCAACTCCACTCTACACCCATAAAAGAAGAATATACCTAAATATTTATGAAAATATCTCTCTTTAGAATCATTTAATTCCACATAATACCGTCCCATCCGGCTGGGACGGTGACATTTGTGCGCCCGCGCTGGCCGCTTGACCTATAGCAGCATCCGAACAATATCGCTGTATCTCCACTACCTGAGCTGTTTGGCGCAAGATTACAATACAAGGATACTTGTGTCTGTCTGTAACTGTTAGGTAGTTGGTAAGTGTAATGATGGTTAGGATATTTCGATGTTCATAGCTTATGCGTACTTGTGTTAATATGATCGAAGATTTGTATTACTGGGCTTTTCTCGGTTTTTCGAAAATTTCACAGTAGTAACATAGAGTCTGGAATTGTGCTCAGTATATGGGACTTATAACACAAATGGTGTAAAGTGGGTGTACATTGTATAGCGGCATTACGAGCCGTAATGTGCACCTCTGCCTACCCCTTCGGGGATAAATGGCGTAACGTTGCATATTAATATTGATAAAAATTTATGATATTTGACATTGCTTTCTCTAGTTTTTGGGGAATTAGCTATTACTTAAGTTGACCTCTACTCTCTACTCATGAAATGAGAAGAAACTAATTAGACAATAATAATATTATTAGGTGTATTTCTGTTGTATCTCCTATTCATCTTTCTCTGTTTGGAGTCTTGTTTATTCCTCAATGATAAATTATGAATGAAAAACAAAAACGTAAAAATTTTTCATCGATTTTCGACTCCATACCTTCCATAGCTCCTTACATTTCTAGATCAGCATAGTTAATTTAGCCGCGGTTAAATTGTACGAAAGCTTGTTAGCTCTGTAATGGCAGTGAGCGCTACTCATATATCGAAGGTATCGTGCTAAGGATGCAACATTCCCAATCATTGGAATTGTGCCCCTTACCATATTAAGATGTTACCAGAATTACACACGGATACACATCAAGCTACACATCACCAGTATAAACTGACCCTTGCATATAAGTAAAGATCACTCAAAGTTAGACCATGATAAACTGGTTTTGTATACCTCGATGTGACCACTAACCATCAGTTGTTTACGAGAGATTTGATGTTGGATTTAGAGTTCTTGTTCATGTGTTACTGGGTTCCGTGTTCCGTGTCATGTCTTTGTTGGCGATTGTGTAATGATGTGTCTATTTATCTTTGTAGAAGATTTTTTGCAACAGTAAGTCCTTACTAATATTGCTACTATAACTAAAAACATTAAGCAGAAAAATTATTAAAGAAATAATTTCTATGATTTGTCCTATAAGCATCAGAAAATCTATTGTCAATCTATTGACCAACAAAATGATAAACTTTAAAAAAGCAACATTTTGCAACATCTCGACACCGAGGCGTGGCTGGACCATTTCAAATAATTTATGTATAAAGAGATCAAACAGTACATCTACAGCGAGTGACCGTTGACATTTAAGACTGGCCACAGATTTATCATTGTTACACGGACTAATAGCACAAAATTGTCGATCGGGATCCGATCCGATTCATTTTAAAACTCGTCTCACGAAACTATGAGCGTTATGACCTTTGAACGTTCTCATAGTTATGAATAATATTCTAGTTACAAGGGAATCTTTGTGCAAATATGGCGGTGCATAGGACAATAGATTTAGTGCCATTAAAATTCAATAAGCAGCCGTTTACCAATAAATCTTCATAGAAGGCTATCAGAGTAGGAACTATCTGATCCAGAATAGAGGCGGTCATGGCTGTGGCTATTGTATTGGGGTCTGAACCTAAAGCTATTCAAATAGATGCCCATAGTGGGTCGTCGGCAATTTGTGTCCGACGAAGTGTTTTGACACCTTCATACATAAACATTTCACTGCTTAAAAATGGTGGGCTGGTTGCACGTTGGTGAACTGAGATTAACGTACTAGTTTATTTTTATTTTTTTGTTATTTAACAATAAGGTGAAGATTGTTTGCAATCTTACTTCTAATGCTTTCATTACTGATATTGTGTTTGAAATTTGCAACTCAAATTATTTTATTATTTAACAATCATATTTATATTCTCTCAAAAACGTCACTTAACAAATGGTCCATGTTTTCCCAAAAAAAAAGTTTCATGTCAATCATAACTATCACTAACAAAAATATTAATTGATTTTTTTTCATCTTCCTCAATAACCTTAAACGAAGCTACGAAGCTTAACACAAACCGAAGTTAACCCACGATGCCACCATCCCCACAATGACATAATATATTTTCAGGCCGCTATTGTGTGCAAGGTGAATGCTTATTATTCCGCGTGCTGCGGTCACCACCCGATTATTATTCCCTATTATCGTAATATAATAATATTATTGCACAGCCCAAGATGGGACGGAATAAGGAAACGGATTGAAGAATTGCATTGTGATTTATTGACATAGCGGTTTGTACAGCTTCCACTCTCCGTTTCCTAGGATTTGATGTTTGTGTCAATAAGAAATGGAATTGGTGGAATAGTTTTATCTGTTCTTTGGTGACTACCAACTTATACAGTGACACAAATGGCATGTGAAGCTTTACAATCAATCCTCTAGTTTCAAAATTAAATAAGCCAGGTAATTAATATCCGATGTTTTGTTATTTATTATATATTAGGCTGCACTGTTAGCGTGGTGACGCGCAACGTGGATCGGGTTCAATTCCCACATGGGTGAACTGTGTCTCTTTGTGTCACCACAAATTGTTGTTTCGGGTCTGGGTGTCATGTGTATGTTGTATGTCAGTTGTATGTTTTTAATTGCACTCTACGACACAGGAGAAAATCCTGGAGTAGAGCATCGTTTTTTTTAAAGAAAGTATTAACGTCTAGCATTTACTCATCAAAATTTAAATGTTTCTAATCTCCAAAATATTTATGTAATTCTATAATTGTTTTTCTTAAACGATTTCAAGTATTTATTTAAGAATCATAATGTAAGTGTTTAAACTTTAGCACTGCAGTAAAATAGTTGTCGTAAAACATACATTTGTTTTCCGCTTTCCCTTAGCAAGTTTCGAGTATTTTGTTGGTGGATTTTCTTTACTTTCAAACATTTACTATTTCCATTTCACTGCTTGTCTTATTGCTTTTATTAAAGGGGGGAAAATCATCCAATTATTTCTCTTGCCTTGGGCAAGGTAAGAGGGAGTGTCAGACTTTTACAGACTAAAAACCACCTCGTTCCTACTCCTACTACTTTTCGAGCCGGAGCCCCGGTAAACCCGCTTGGTAGTCCGCAGCTCCGTACGCCTAATACCCTGGATTGATAAAAGTCAAACACGAGGCATAAATAGTGCATGGACTACAAACCTCGTGGTTTCTCCATCAACCAGGCAGTTCTACATATTCTTATATACCAGGAAAAATAATACACAAATTAAACGCCACAGCATAACAGCATCAAATATATCACCGTCATCCAGTTCCGCTACACTATTAGGAACAAGAGACACACGACATAATTATTCCATGGACTGACGCAAATCTTGGGCCACAGGTCAAACTAGATCCATAACTCATTCATACAAACCTAAACACAATATTATTGGACACAGTGTAAAAGTATTCCCTAGATAATGTTTTACGATATGCCAATAGGTCGATATCAATGTATGGGGTGTTGCTAGTCTGTGGTCTAAGGTTAGGAGGGAACACACGTCTCATTGACTGCGAGGTCACCCATGTGAGGTCTGAGGTCAATACGGGACACGGAGGTCAATGTTATGTTACATTGTTATGTAGATATGTGACAATTGTATGAAAAGTATTTTTGTCTACAATGTCCATATTGTGTTCACGAGAATTGGTGTTTGGCGGTCCCCTGGTTTTACTCGTAGTAGTAACACAGGTTTGTTGTTGTTGATTTTGTTAATGGTTTATTGATGTTATGTATTAAGGAAGATGTAGAGAAGGCCCTTAGTCCAATTGCGGACTGTTTCAAGTAGTTGATTTCGATAATTTGTTAAAGTATTTATTTTAATCGGAGGGTTTTTGTTCCTAAAATAAAAATATCAGCCCCATTATAGAATACAAAATTAGTACATACTAATATACGGCTTATCTTGCCCTAAATATAAAAATGAAATAATTATAATACTATACATGATCTAGCTTTAGATGATAATGGTGATTAAAAACCTCTGGGAATCAGACTCAAACTTATACGAAAGATGTGATGCATGATTTCGATGATATGTAGATTACTCTAAAAATCATTTTATGTTAAAAAAATGTAATTACGCGGATGTCACAAGATAGGAACAAAAAAAATATTTTGTAGTCATCATACTATTTAGGTTGCTTAATGTGCAACAACAATATTTTTCAGAGACCTTATAAATACCAACTAAGATGCCTGCATTGAATGGACTTAAATACCAACAAGCCTTTAATTTATGCTGATAAAACTAAAAGGATGCGAGTAGATATCGATACTTCAAATAGACATGAATTTGTATAATGCATCCAAGAATATGTAAGTTATTACATAGTTGATCAGTAATTTATGCAATGATAGTGTTGTAGGGTCACGAATTAATTGCAAATGTAAAAAACACTAAAATGTTTGTTGTTTGATGTACAGTTTATTGTGTGAGTGAGGTTACTGAAGATTTAATCCATAGAGGCGGGACGTACTTGTGACAGAAATCCATGGACAACACAGAATGCTAAAAAATAAGGTTCAATTTAGGTGTCTGTTTTATCATTAGAATGCAATGGGATATTTCATGTTTATTAATTTCTGGGAGTTTCCGATATTTCGGCACTGTTGCAACGCCATGATCATGGATGTACTGATGAAACTCAAAGAAATTAATAAACATCCTGTTGTGTTCTAATGATATTGTTAGCATGTATGAGGCATGCCATGTCAGTTTAAAATATTTCTGTTTACTAGTGGTCGCCTAGTGGTCGAAATTCGACCATATACGATTTAATTTACAATACCACTTTCCATACGTTCAAGGATAATTTTTATTTAACAAATTCTATTAGTTTTTGAAATTCAAATTAATATATTCCGGCGGATCTTGAATAAAAACCTCCTTCAATGAGAAACCTCTTTTTATGAGACGTGAGAATATCATCGCAATGCCTGTCAATTTTAATTTTGTCATATAGATGCTATGCATGGTAGTGTGTGTAATGTTTTATTTATTGATTTAATGTACTTTATAAGCATTATTTTTGAAAAATATAGCATTTTTCACTTCTCCTACACATAAACTATAAGTGTATCAAATTTTATGCTCCTACGTCCGCGCATCGTAAAAAGGTTCCGAAAGTTTTTGCATCACGTATTAATATATAAATATCCAGAAGCGATTGGTAGTTTGATAAGACTCTGATCAATCACCATGGCAATCGTAGCAGATACAGACACAGAGGCCACACTGCTATAGGTAATTTTCCTTGGACCAAGCTCTCCAAGTTATAGTTAACATCTACTACAATAGGTACATAACTTTTAATATAACTGTCAACGATTTTTTCATCAGCTCTCATACATTAGGTCACACACATCCGCGGTCTATTGTCACGTTACCCAACATGTGGGTTGACATCGAAAGCTGTTTGTCTGTCCGTCACCGCGACATGGTTCTAACAACTTAATGATGTCATACACCGTAGGACATTGTCATCCTGCTTAGGTCTTTGAAGAATACCTTATTGTTAGTGTGTTTCTAGTGATTCTATGTGGGTAGTGATTTGATGTCTTTATTTAACAGTGTAGTGGAAGATTTGTATTTTCTAATTCTTTGAAATAGGGATAACTGTGGAGTGCTTTCGGTTTTTGTTGTTTCAAGTATCATTATCATGTTAACTTTTTATCAATTAGCTTTCTAGTTTAACTAAAAATCACGGTTTACTCATAAATTAATAGAGAAATGCTCTATTAGTACAGTACTATAGTAGGCTGCGCGACGTCGCCGCGTTTGCGCACGTTGCTCATGAAGAAAAGTCCCTCTGTGACTCGAAATTAGTAGAGCTCTTTTCCATTAATTTACGTGATTTAACCGTGATTTTTATTAATTTAGTATGTCTCACGATAGTTATTATAAAATATAGCTTTCTAGTTACTGCTTTGCACTTTAAATATAATTTCAGATATCGTGGTATAAATGAAAAATTCGATAACCATGAAGCTTATAATAGTTATCCCGACAAAATGTTCTTAGCAGTTAATGGAAGGAAATTGCAACTACTAAGTTATATAATAATTTTAACCTGTTTACCTTATTTCTTTTTACATGCTATAATGTAAGGAAAAATCCTTAAATGACAAGGATATGTCTATTCGGAAGTGACATGTTTGCCCGCACACACGCGTACAGAGAGCATGAGAACAGATCGTATCGGCATCTCACTCGCGCACACGTCCCGATTGAGATAACACGTGTCATGCACAGGCGCACGCTCTTGTCAATTTTTACTACCACTACTTCAATGTATAAGGATAAGTTTGTTGGTGGTTTAAAAGTTGGTTCGAAGTAATTTAATTGTAGTAAGCTTTGGACAAATTGCAGTTTTTTTTGCTTTCTTATTTAATAATTTTAATAGTTTTAGTGTAATGTCCCATCTCTGTCATACTCCTGTGACAGGGTCTTACTCAGCAGCAGAATAAAATAAATAATACTTTGTCTATTTTTCATAATTTAAACTTTAAGTAGATACTTTAAATCTATTAAACAAACATAATTAACGACTAGGCTCATTACTTGACAATAACATTATTCTTCAGTAATATAGTGTAGGTAAGGTAAAATGCACTGAAAGTAACTTTATGTGTAACTTCCTCCGTATTATTTCTAAAACAATATCAAATACTTAATATATAAAAAAGTACAAAACACAGTTACAGAATATCAATACATGAAATAAAACACGAAGCAAATAAAAGTAACACAAAACACATTAGCACACCCTACCTCTTTGAAATCATCTTCAACTTCAAATAAAAAACCTAATCAGCTCCTGTAAGTGGTAAATTAGCGTAATTGCGAGCAAAACCGTCCGTATTCTAATCGTGGTGGTACGTGCGATGTGTTATCTCCAAGTTCCCATGGTCGTGTTTATAAATGACCGTCGTAAGGTCACCGATGGTACAGCAGATGGTCATCGCTGTCTCTGTCTCAACCGGGACAGTCGCTGAGAAATGGATGTGTTTGGTTGGTACATTTGGTTTTGTTTGGGTTGATTGTTTTTCAGTTTCGTTGTTGCAAATTTGGGAAGTAAAAGTAAATAATTGTATTGTGCAGTTGGTAGTGTACAAGATTATAAAATTCGGTTGCTAATTCTTGATGAAAAGACAATAAATGTTGTAGTTTAATGTGGTACTTTTATAAATGCACAGTAATTGGAACTGATTTTAGGGTAAGGGGGTGTGATTGGGCCTTCGGAAACCTAACTCACACAACGAAATACAACGCAGGCCTTGTTTCACGTTGGTTTTCTGTGAGGCCGTGGTATCACTCCGGACGAGCCGGCCCATTCGTGCTAAAGCATGGCTCTCCCACATTGTTGTCATATTTATAATTATCAGCCCAGAAGTAGAACAAGAAATTACAAATCCGTCAACCGAAAACAATCTAAAAAGGTAACATCATCGACACAAAATGTGTATGCAAGCAAGCGTGCGTGCAATATGCGATTAGTAACTAAGCACGGTAGTGTTACTGCGGTTATCTGACCACCGTGTGTGAAAACGATAGCATTTAAACCCTCGTTATTGTTGTTAACTGTACATTTATGATTTGCATGATTTTGGATTTTTTTAAATGTAAAAATTAGGGCAATGTTACTGTCTAGTTTAAGTCACTTATGATTATTAAAGTTTATTGATTTAGATAGTAAAAATAATAAATGATATTAAATATGTTATTAGTTTTCTAATGAACAGCTTGTAAATTTTAGATCTAATCTAGGACATGACTGGGACCTGCAGACTGCCTAACGGGTTACCAAGGCTCCGGTCGAAAAGCAGGAGTAGGAACCGGGTGGATTTTAGTCAGTAAGAGTCTGACACTCCCTCTCTGGCCTAACACCAAGGTGGGAGGGCCTTGGCATTAGATGATTTTGCCCTCCTGAATAATGAGAGTCTAGGACATCAACAGTACATGATGATTTTGTTTAACTTAGCGTAAATCCTTATTGTAAATCGTTTCTCACTACCCAACAGCATTCCACCACATCACCACCTGCACTGAAAAACCAGTCTTATTCAACTATAATATTTAGATCAAATATTCAATAACTCGACAGGAAACCAATAAAACTGTCGATACTAAAACTTTATTGGCGCAAGTAAATCAGGTAGTTTAAGTGTTAGCTGGTAATACATTCATATCTTCCTACTTAACATCCACTTAAGTAGTCAATGGTAATTGTATTACACCATAAAGTGATAAATTAGACGATTAAATCTATTATAGGAATCTATTTATAAATCCCTGCCTACTTCCCATGAGTCACAGTTTCAAAATTTGCAAATCAACTCCAAAATGTTAGCAATATTTCGACCATATTGCTTTTGCTGTTCTGAAATTATAAGACATTCAATTGTGAATCTTATCGCAAATGATTTAAGGTTGAGTTTCTGTTTGTGAGGGTTTCTAGAGGTGGTAATTATTGAGCCATACTTATGATTGAACGGAACAATGAGTGCGTGGGAGTAGTTTAGTAATATTAGTAAAAATGTCAGATGGTAATGAAATGTTTAGTAAAAATTATAGTTTTGTTTCTTTGGTTAAACGGTGGGTTTGTAATAACCTTTTCTTTTGAATTGTATTGTTACGTAAACTCATTAATTTTGTAGCGTATTTCTCTTAAAATGCTTAATCTAAAGTTATTCTTTGTTAAAATTTTCTGTTTTAAATAGTGAATCTTTTATTGCATCACCAAGTAACATATTTGAAGCCAAAGATGATTTTTGTTTTGAGTATTTTGTCCAAGGCCTGAAAGTATCTAAAATTAGCACTTTCTATTTGGGAAAATGCGCAATGTGCTAATGTAGGTATGTCCCAAAATAAGTGGTGAGATTGTGTACGAAGTCTTAAAAATATTCTTTCTTTGATATACGAAGAAAAGATAGCAGTAAGAAAGGATAGTAGTTCAAAGGGTGCAAACTGAAAACCAGTGCTGGGTACTTTCTGTGCCTAGCTCAGACTGAGGTGGCAATCCTTTTCGTGTTGTGTTGCCACCTGTTTGTGCTATTTATATTTTTATTTCAAATGTTATACTTTAACAATTATTACTTTTGTTGTGTTTTTAGTGTATCATGCCCGAATAATTTATTTTTCTCCTTTTCTTTCTTTCTTTCTGTAAAAATGATTTATACAATCTTGCAAATGTTACAAGTTTCCTTGATTGATCAACAAATACCTCCCAATATATGAACATAGTAAACAAATATAGTATAATATCAAAAACCAGTTAATATAAAGTATAAACACTTTCTCTAGATTAATTTATATGCAGTGAACACTAGTCGGTCGGTATAAATTATACTGGAACAATTTGTGCAAGGTAATTACTGTGGACAAATGAGCATAGACACACTGTCTGCTATGGTCTGGTATCCTCGACTTTTGTAAAATAAATCGTTAATTTTATTAGAATGGTCGTTAATTTATAACTGAAAAGTGTGAGAGTCAGAGTGCTATATTGGGAATTGAATTTTAATTTCTTTAAGTAAAGTATGTACATAATATACATAATAATAATATGTATTTTGCACATTTGTCGACGCCTTTGGGTTTAAAGGTGTTTTAGACTCGGTCTAATAGGCTAAGAGCTTGTGACTCCAAGACCTTCCTGAAAACTAAGTTTTATGCTATGACGAATTTGAACCACAATTTTAACTACCAAAGCCACCGCGACTCAGGTTATTTTATTGTTGATTGACTGCACGGTTGGCGCGGTGGCTGGGCAACTGGCTGCCGCGCAACGGGTAGCGGGTTCGATTCCCGCACGGAGCAACTCTTTGTGTAATCCACAAATTGTTGTTTCGGGTCTGGGTGTCATGTGTATGTGAACTTGTATGTTTGTAAACGCACCCACGACACAGGAGAAAATCCTAATGTGGGGCAACGATTAAAAAAAAAAAAAATTGTGGGTTTGCTTATACCAAAATAGGGGGCATTTATGTAAAAAATGATCAGCTTTTATACTTTAAGGTAGGTCTGGGAGTCGCGGATCTTGCTTTATTATCATTATTAAAGAAAAACCGAGAAACCCCAAATAAAGTTCTACTACTTGACCAATAACGCAGATAAATTAGTAATTAGAAAATATTAATAACTTCGTCAGTCGATAATACCAGGACGTGTAATACGTGTATACGTCCATGGGCGTAAACTCCACAATGTCGACCACCACGCGTCGTGTTCGCACAAACACTGCGCCCACGCATCTGCATCCATTAAATAGTGATTAACTTGTAAGTGTGGGTACACAATCGCTTTTTGTTTTCAAATAGCCGTTACTTTAATTTTCAAGGAGCGGAAATGATTCATATTTATTGATGTTTGAATAGTTTGACAAGATATCTGACCTGTTTGATTTAGTTGACGCTTTGGGATCAACTTGACATGTCCACAGACCGCAGGAATATTTTGCGAATTACCTGATATTATACTAAACTTATAACTTGATATATTAGTTGTAGTTTGGGACGGATTGCAAATATTTACAAGAAATGCAATTTAGTCTTAACTTATTATTATAGTGGCTGCATTTAAAGTTTTTACTTGTTTAACTCAAAAATGCTGCATACTGGAGAAAATGAAAAAAGTATACATGAGAAAGACAAAACTTTTTACAATTAATTCCAAAATACATTATCAGATCTCAGTGCAAAATTGCAGTATGTACTTATTATCTTTCCTCGTGTATGTAAACTTGTACATATTACATATGAAGTCTCGTTTTCTCATCATAAAACAGTTTTATAACCTGAAAACGTGTCACAGAGTTCGCTTACTAAACCATATTCAGCTTGCCAAATCCCCGTAGAAAGTTCTAGATGTGCAACTAACAAATTGGCATCGCGACGCGAGGGGTGGGAGGTCGCGCATGCGCGCAAGCTTGCGCGTGAGTGGACGCACGCTCGCGCCGCGCGCCCATTCGTCTTGTTTAAACCCATTTGACTAATTATTACTGTAAAATTTGTTTGCAAAATTGTCTTGTAAACTTGGATTGTATGAATGTATGTACCTAGTTACATTTGGACAATATTGCTCTATAGCTACTACTTTAGATATTCTCCGACGACTTTAGTTCTAATTGATGATATTAAAATTGGCATAAGGGCAGACTAAACAAGACGACAAAATTAGAATAAATTTGCATTTCATTGCTTGTTTCAACAAATCACTAACGGTACTTAAAACCAATACTGATAAACCTATACGTACAAATAAACTAACTCCAAGGATGAAACTCGTTTAATTTGACCCGGACCAAACAGATCGAACCTTCCGCCAACCTTTGATTGAAAGATTACCCGCGTAGGCGCACACGAACAAATTATCGCAAGCAAATACACATACGCACATCCTTTCCACTTTCCCTTGACACTGATACCCTTCGATAATCTCAGTTCTAGGAGAAGATGAGTAATTTAATGGAGGCGTGTTTATTGAAAATTATCGTATGTCCGACCGGCGCCGGAGCACGCACGACGTGCGCCATCTTGCGGCAGATAAATCAATCAGGGTTATTATTCAATGTTTGAGCTATTCATTTCGCTTGTGAATTGGCTTCGGTGTTCAAATTGCTGGTTTGAATATGAGCGGTAATATTATTGTGTGTGGAGCTATGATGACGATGACTTTGTATCAATGCGTGAAATTATTTATTTTGGTATTGTAGAAGGTTGGATTCTATCATACTCATCACATTTCTTCTTTCGCCTATTAAGCATTTGAGGTGCATTTCAATTGCCTCCAGTTTCATCTACTTCTACCAATTGGTCTATATCTTTTGTCTTTGTTTGTTACATGACTCTATCACAACCTCATACAGTCATTACTTTTTCGTTTTAGAATGTAATTTATCTTCATCTGATGAATCCACTATCTTAGCCATTTTTCATTCTAGAATATCTTAATCCAATCCATAGTCTTTATTCACACGATCCTACAGAACATTTTCGGCTCCACTATCTTTCTTACCAGCTTCTATACACACAATCTTAACAACATTTGCACATTAAAACAGATCTGGAGCTACTTAGCCAAAGTCCGGCTCACTATCAGTGCGCCAATGATGGTTCGCACTTAGCCCCCGTCGACGCTCACGACTCCCATACTAGCCATAAATATGTACGGTGCTGGTGATTACGATTCTAATGCGAAATATTAATTTAAATATACTTGTAAGGCTGAGTGTAAAGGGAATGTGGATTTGGAGAGATTTGAGTATCAAGAATGGGGATTTGAGTCCTAACAAAGTGAGTTTGCTTGGGCAATATCATTTACACAAAATTCTAATATTTGCTTCATATAAAATGTCGATTTATTAAGTATTCACAAGCAACGAAAACTAAAATAAATAAATATGAACAACTTACTATAACTTAAAACTGAAATAAAGAAAATTCACTGTCACTGAAGAACGTTTCAGAAGACTGGCAGTATTGCTACGTTGAATGGCAATGCTTATCTTCTGACCGAAGAAATAGCCAGCATTCTAACGCAATATAAAGCTTACGAGCCATCTCTATAATAATATCCATTAAAATATTAAGATTCTTCCTTCCTTTTTCGTATTTTGATCTTTTCAATTCGTCTCATTCTTCGTTCATTCTTTATCAATTCAATGCTTATCTCATAAAATTACTTATTCCCAATCTAATTTGTGTTGTATGCAGTCACCCTTACCAGGTAAGTGGTCATACATTTCAAGGAATCCGGCTTTAAATCGCCAGCGCTGTGATCCAGGCACACCATCGTCCGTCAAAGTCTGCTTTAGATACGTATGTGTTGGTGAGCTTCACTTCAAGAGTAGGGAAGCTAAATGTTCCCTCTTTTGCTAATATTTTAGCTAATGATATGAAATTATTTGAGCAAAGTAGTTCTGTTATGAGGGTTATGATGAATGGTGAATAATTGGTTCAAACATGATGCTTCAATAACAACAAATTGATTTGAACTGTCGTTGATGAAATTAATTAAGTTTGGCAAGGCAGTAAGTGATACATAATATTATTGTTGCAATTTTTGTATCAGATAATTTTCCATTCTTCGACAATGAAATAAAATCTTTGTTAAATGATGCAGAAAACCTTTTTGCAGCACAAATATTTAAATTAATGATTAATTAAAGGATTCCGTAATATTGATACAATCTCCCTAAGTCCGTGAGACTTCGGGGTGCGAACACGTTACCTATAGGGGCACGCAGGAAGCGCAAGCGCAGATAATGAGTGTCGGCGTGTTCTTAGTGCGGGGCAATGAATTAATAGTGGCATTGCTATCTTCATTGCGGTCATACTACGTCGAATACACACATTAGCGGGCTTTGGTCACGAATGGAAGTGCTTAGAGATGGTTTGGACTGTGTTCCTGGATATTTTTATGGTGTTTTGCATGATTTTTTTGTGAAATTGTCTTAAGGTTTCCCGTATAAATGAATGGAATGTACTGACAGGTATTTTGCTTCATGTAATAAGTCTATACCAGTCCACAAATGAGAATATAAAATTTTGAGGCAGTACTTTCATTTCGAAGACGATCAATCACCTAGTCATATCATAAACACCTTCCTTCCCCCTTTTGAATATCCTCGATTCTTCTTCAATATGGTTATTTGGAACAGTTTTATGAACATTTATGTCTGCTGAAGATTGTAAATCGTCTCACCTTGAAGGTATCATCCTCTCTATACCGACAAACAATTGCAACACACTATCCAACCCTCCTGCATACAATCGGACGAAATGCTCAAGAGTACAATTTTCGCGTTATAAATAAATTCGTTCAATTATAGCCGTTAGGGTGTTGAATACTAAGATGATCTTCTATTGTATCCTCGCTGCGTACATCTTTGTTCTCGCACGATTATAATTGGATGCCCCATTCAATGTTGTTCGGTTTAAAAGGTTGAGATATTTTTGCAATTTTGTTGCTGGAGTTAAGATTTGGAAATTGGTTTGATTCGATGATTTGAGGTATTGGTTCGTTCTTGTTACTGTTATTAGTTGTAGTAGTTATTTAAGCAGAATATGTAGTTGTGATAATTGACATGAGATTTGATTTTCAATTCTAATCCGTAATTTTTGGAAAGATTTTTCTATTAACCTATTTATAAGAAGATTGGTAGGTTTTTCAGAGGGTTTTTACTTGTAAATGAATGAAATAATAATCCTTAATAGATTAATAAGGTTAATAATCCATAACAAGCTCGCACTCTTCACGCCTAAACAATTGTAGCAAGCGAGCATAAATTCGTACGATCAGCAGACAGGACCCGCACCACCGACCTATTTCATAAACTCACGAAGAAAACTTACTTACAACAATCTTTAAACAAAGCGAAATAAACTTTATGGTCTCTAGATTAGGGTTGGATCTTGATTGCTGGTGAGGTGACGGAAAGTCGTGTGTTTTCGGTTACCATGGCGACCGAAATGTCGGTGAGGTGCAATGCAATAGTTTAATCTGGCTGCGGGCACGACCACACGAACTCGCCGCCCGCGGAGGCCTTGTGGGATGAGTTGCACTGTGTCAACTTAAACTTTTGGTTTAAAGTTGACTTAGAAGTTTGTAGAACTTCAGAATAAAGTCGATAACATCTTTTTTTAAACTACAAATGAAAGCATTGCTCAATCTCCAAAAGCTATGTAACTGTTCTTATTTTATTCAATTGAAGACAATTTCAACGTATTTCTAATGATTAGGTAACAGTCAAATCAAGTGCATAATTTAATTAAATCGGTTAAAAATCAAGTGTTTATCGGTTATATAATTAACATACATCGGTAACACGAGAAGACATACGGTACAAAACTTTTATAATCTCATCCATAATAATTGTAGCCATCCTCAATATTGCCTTCTTAAAAAAAAATCAGTAGGATCTGTGTTCACTAATCTCAGTTTAGCAACAGTGTCACCGGGCGCCAACGTGTCACCCGGTGTCGCAAGAGCCGCGGACGACTAAATATCAGGCGCATCACTAGCCTAATGACTCCAACAAATAGCTTCCACGAATGTACGTAATGTACGTAGCCGCCGGCGAGTATTATGTTTTCAGTTTTCACATACATTTTACATATATTTTGTGGGAAGCAGGTCTCATGTGTGTAATATTTTAGAAGGTTTCTGTCATCGTCTGTCAGTCAGTCAGGGATGTTCGTTCTTCGTTCTGTTGCGGTCTGATAAAACAATTAAAAGTAACTTCTAAATTGAAAAGCACAATTAAAAATAATTCAGGTTGTGGTCTAGCTTTCGAAAAAAGGATGGAAAAGGAAGAGATTTGGGTTTAAAATTAGCAACCAGGTAGCTCATTTTCTGTTCCACATTGAATTCTTCCGGGTTATGAAAGAAAGCGTATTTCCAACTGTCACGAATATTTTTTGTAACTTGATGAGCATTTTAATTACTATTTGTTGGCATGAACTGAAGGTTTGCCATCTAGCCCGATGGTTTAAGACGCCTGCTTCTTACGCATGAGAGTGCGGCCGGGTTCAAAACCACCACTTCTAACAGCAAGTACCAATGTGACATTTTCCGAGTTATATGTACTTTCTAAGATTATTTAGACACCACTGACAAACGTGAGGAAACCTGGGCTTATAATATTTAATTATAAGTTTGAAATCGCCAACCCGCATTGAGCAAGCGTGGTGATTCATGCTCAAACCGTGTGAGAAGAGGCCTTTGGTCGGCAGTGACCACTTATAGGCTGATGATGTGATTGTTTTCCAACAAATACAATAAAATCAAACAATATCCTTATAACCTTAACAATTTGAAAGTAAAAGGGACGCTCCACAAAATATAGGTCACCGTTCACACTAGTTTGTCCAGTTACGAAAAATCTGCAGTAATTGGTTGCGTGCGCGCACGAACTTGCTCAAAATTGACGTTAATAAACACGTTTGAAATATATTGATTTGTTACTACAATTTATCTAGATCTAATTTGTTGTTTCTGAAGGGACTAATTAATTGTCTTGTTAGCCATTTAATGCTGTAATTTTAATACTAATTAGAAACGAGTTGATGAACAGAAGTTACGTATTTAAAGCTGAAGATTCTATAAGCTCCGTTACTTTGTTTAATTGATGTGTATTTATACAATTTGTTTCTCAAAGACTGCTGTTCATTATAAGACCACCTTTTACAGATCTTAATTTGAATATTATAATATGAAGAAGCTACAAGCTACATTAGTTGACTTCTTTTTGAGTGTTTAGCATATCTTCAAAAGCAAAGCTAAACGGTGTGAAACGTTATTTAAATGACACATATGTACAGAACAAAGATCACCAAGAATTTTCCAATTGACAGTCGTGATCGACTACGTACATACAGCATGAATAAGTACAACACAGCTACTTATCAAACTAAACAAAACCAGTATAACCTGACCGTTGAATGTGAGGAAAGATCATATAAAGGGGGACCATGATATAGTGGTTTGTATCGCTTGATTTGTCCTTACTTACATACAAGAAAATGTCAATCCTTTGAAAGTTTCGCACGGCCGCCACCGCCGTCGTCGTGTTAGTCCGGGGTCCGGGGTCGCCGTTTCGGCCGCGTCCGGCAGTTGACATTCACGAATATTATTAGGCATTGTTTCGGTGTTTAAAGTTTAGAAGGAAGAAGGATGTGATAAATGTAATGTAGTTGTGTTTTAGTAGATTGGTTTGTTGGTGTAGTTGCTTGTTGGTTATTTTGGTACAATGAGAATGAAAAAGCATACTCAGTCTGACCAAACAAATCATACTAGAAATCTCATGCTAGGCATACACCAGTGCGACTTTGGCTCGAAAAACAGGAGTAGGAATCGGGTGATTTTTTACCCGACTGCGCCAGGAGGAGGGTTATGTGTTAGTCAGTAAGATCTGACACTCCCTCTCGTCTTGCCGAAGGCGGGAGAAGTGATCGAATGATTTTCCCATCTTAAAAAAATGCACAGCAGGCTTGGTTCAACACCATTCGAATAACAAGCTACTCACAGTGATATGAACATATCGACAAAAACGTAAGTACTCATACTAGTATCACTTTTTCTAACTCAAAACCCCTGCTTGCTTTACTACTGACCACAAAAGAAAAATATATTATTTTTAATTTAATTTAAAAATGGCTGCTATATTATTACGGATAGTGAATATATGTAGCCTCTGTGTGGGCAATGTCCGGCTGCTTCGCAGACATATCACGACCTACCATAGGTCAGTTTAATCATAGTTAGCTTTAACTATAGTTAGTCTATAAATACCAATGTCGTGTCATCAGCCTTGATTAACTAGCTGGTTTCTATTGATATGATGTCAAGATTGGAGTAATGATGCAGTGATAGTGTTTATTGGTCATAAACTCTAGTCAATTATTCTAAACTGACTTATTTCAATCTAGTGTATTTAACACGTTAACCGCCACGTCGAACACTGGTGATTGACGTTTAGCGGAGCATTTGCCATTAACAGTTTTGTTTCGGCAGTTAATGCTTTAAACACATAACTATAATTGTAACTATAATTGGACAAGGACAAAATATCGAAATAATATAGTACCTAGTGTAATATGGCCTTAATACATTTTGGTACGGTATTCAAGTTATGGGACATAGATCAATATAACAGATTTATCAGTTATTTTTATTTTATTTATTAATCAACAATTCTTTACAGTCAGACATGAAGTACTCACACAATTAAAAGTTGCAACAATCCTTTACAAATAAACACACATCAGTTAGTCAATATTAGTTACTCATCTCTGAACCAAGAAATATCCTAGCATTAGACATAAACACCACCGAACCAATCCTAAAATCAGTTCAAGGTATCAAAATAATAGTTTTATAAAACATTTGCAGAACAGTTATGCGGTATGGCAGGTATGACCTTTGCTCTTACGGACTGCAAGTCAAGGATGCGGCGGATCATAGTTTGACGGATGTAACGACAAGGTCCCATGAATGATCGGTGAGTCTGTGACAGACGGATTGCTTTATATTTATGTGTGTGTATTTTCTAGTGACTGTTGTACCGGGTTCGTGAGACTGTTTGAGGTTTTAGGTTATTTTGCTGTTTGATTTCATTCATGAGTTTATGTTTTAGTAGCTCGATATTATTTTTGTTTAAGGTTACATTTTTAATTAGATCATAATATAATTTCATTTCAGAGTAGACCAATATGAAATGTTGACCTCGTCTATTTTCGAGATTGACGTGTAAAAGTGTTATCTTGAAACTTATTTGCAAAAATAAATACCATTTATCATTTACATATATTCTGGCTTTTATGCCAGTACGTAGACAGAAGCTGAACAGTTACGATTCAAGTTCAAGATACGAATAAAATAAAGTTTGCACACCTCAATAAAATAATACTACAGGATAAGTTAATTCGTGACGTAAGGGACCATTTGTTGAATAACATAATTTATTACCTGAATATAATTTGAACGTTTTAATTGCACAACACTATAAATCAATTACCGTAGTCTTGTTACTTACTATCAATACACCCAATGAACATGTAACACAATGAAAAAAAATACAACATTCGTGTGGGATAACAGGACTAGGAAGCTTGGAAGGGCTAAACAAAGGCTTTATTATCTAAATAAGTCAATTAACCGACGGAATGAGGAAAACATCGTGTGATGATCGCCAACAATAACTGTCCACTCGGTAACGAGCGCTTTCTCAGCTTCTTGTACAACCCATTGTACGCTTTTCCTAGTGAAAAACTATACGGAGCGGCGGTTGCACTGTTCTTTAACTGCCGTTAGTTAATCGGAGGTTTAAATTAGATTGACGATCAAATTTGATGAGCGATGATTTGAAGTTTGAATTGGGAGTGTCTCTTGTACATAATTGTTTTGTAATTTTATTTTATTTTCTTGTTATTTTATCTCTTTCTGTTTATTGAAAATAAATGTTTATAGTTTATGTAAATCCTCACTAGATTACCATATACCATTTGTGATTACGATGAAGTCACGGCATTAAACTCACATTCGGTATTTTGTTCATTTAAGTATCCATAAATCATTCAGTGTCTTTAAAACATTTTACTAAGTGATATGGGCAGATACTAATTTTGTATTAGTAAACTTTAGTAACAAACAATTTATAATATTATACTAAAGTTTAACATACTGTTGTAATCTCAAAGGTGAACAGAGGCACAATCTGTGCTCAAGTAAATTAACATAGTATTTCATGATAATATAGAAAACCTATAGTTTTCATAGTTAAATTGACGCGCCTATCGTCTCAATTGTGACTTTAAACGTCTTGTTAACTCACGATCTAATGCACGGTGCAACCGTACCTTCTCATATCACCCAGTATATGAGTTCGCGCGTAATTGCGTTCGACGAGCACTCTTTCAACCGAAAAAAAACAAGCATCTCTCTCATTGTTCACCCCGATTTTCCCACATTTCGCCTTTTACAGTTACACTTTGGCTTCCTGATTTACTTGCAAAAAGTGTATAAATTGAATTCCTCGTGCATCAAGCGCGCCGGGATCGTTTCATACTTTTTTCTTAGCCCGGAAAAGATTGTCTTTGTTATTAGATAATTCATTTTCTGTGCACGGGTTGCCCTTATTTTTAAGCTAGGTGTATGTGGACTTTTATGATGCAGATGAATGCAGGTTTTTATTGATAAGAAGTATTTTATGTTGTCTAGACAATGGGATAGATAGTATAAAATTTTCTTAACTTTGTCAAGAAAGGCTCACGGGAACTTGAAAAGTTGTGAGCTCAGTTTCCGCGGCACTTACGCCGCACAAACACCCATCCAAATACGGTCAAAACAAAACTTTCTCACTAATTCCGGCGCGGATCGTGCAAGGAAGATTCACATGCGAAACGACCACTGCATACACGTGAAACTATCAGTCAAACTACTAGTTAAACATCTACATAAGTCACGTCTCACGATTCTCTACGAGTAACAGTTTAATAATGTCCGCCAAGTGACCCACCACGACCCCAGTGAAATACGGTTGAACGGACTTGGGGCCATATTTTCCCCCATGCATCGTACTAAAGTCGTGTCTTCCTCGGTGGAAATAAAACGCGAGGTCCATCTCTAGGGGCATCGGAGCCTCAGATGCGCTATTTTAGACCGCATACCCAAACATTTTATACACCGAAAACTGTTAGTCAAATATCATTCTTATATCTACAAGATACGGTTGTTTTCTCTTTGTTTGGTATTAACATATAAGTGAAATCAAAGTGGGGTGCACGGATAATGTCATGGGAAGAGCTCAATGAACGTGCGGACAGCGCGTGGACTGCCGACCGGAGGAACTTCCCAACTTGTTAGGCTCATTAGACAAATGAATTTGGGTTTTAAGGCTTATGTAATAAAGCTTACATTATGTGCAGATGGTGATTGAGTAAACTTGTAGGCCATACTGCCGTGATCTTCTGTCTTAATAAGTGTAAATCTGTTAAGTGTCATTGGTTTAGTTTTGGGTTTGTTTCCATTATATATCGGTCGGTCATGAGGTTTTGTTCCTTGGTCATGTTTCGCACATTCGTGTTCTCCATTTTGTGAGTTTATTGGTCAATAATTAATATTGAATTATCGTTCAATTACTTGAGTAAATCTTTGTGAAGATGGTCTAGCCAATGTAGTTTGTGTAAGGTCTTTATTGGCTGGTAAATGATGAGATAATTAAAACGCACTTACGATGGAGTATACAGTTCGATCCCATCATAGTTATAAAACAGAGCGTCTCGTTCCAATACTTCTTAAAGTTGATAACACCTAGCATGCAAAAATATTAAATATTTAATTATTAAATTAATAAATAGTTGATATTCCTTAAGTTTTCGGTTCATATAAAAGGTAACAAAAAGTCAATCAAAATCATCTTGAAAACTTCTTACACTATCTTGACTTTGAATACTTCGCACAGGCTTCTATTAATGATTTTAAGATTATGAGTTTATACAGGTTATTCTTAGTAATATTTTTAATTTCCTTCAAACAAGAAACACGGAATAACTAATTATTAAATCAATGAGTTGTAGTTGAGAGAGTGAGACAATAATGAAAAAGAAATAAACTCATTTTCCAACAATCACACACCGGTATTAGCATCTCTATACAAATACCCGTGGGATGACGTCTGCCCTTTCCTGTAGGAAGCGTCGTGACTCACTAACCTATTGCCTCGCCGCTACGTTCATTTGCTAACTTTACATATTATACCGTGCCTTGTACGATATACGTATGTGGAGTGTAAGTGCAATGGGATACTACCTTTACTATTGTATGTGTACGCGTATTACTGGTAGCAAGGTACAGATGTTGGATTTTGGTTTTTAATCTGTGTGATAATGATTACGGAATAGGGATGATTAAAGGGTATAGATATTAAAAATTTATTTAATCCCTCAATTAGGTAATAAAAAAATACAAGGCACGTTTTTTATGTTATTAAGTCTGCGTTTGGCCACCAACCCGCTTACTGCCTGGACGGCGAAGCGAAGATGTGGTAAGTATTTGTATTATGCCATATAAGATAACAATTCTTAAATAAAACGAATTAAAGGAAAGAAGTGGCAGCAAATACGTCGTTTCTACGTATAAAACGTACCTTGAAGTGACGTTACGCGATATTTTAAATCAATATAACATCGAAAGTATTATTTCCGAAAAGAAAAACAAAACAATATAATTATGTTTCATATTTTAAAATAATCTACAAAACAGACAATAAAATAAAAATTTGTCTTCTACCTCTTTTGCTTCATCTACCTCTACACTTCACGCGATTGCATAACACGCTTGACAGAGACCGAATAGTAGTACTATCTGAAAACTTCAATTCTTCAAACAATGGTCCCCAAATTGCGTGCAGCTCATGTAAGTTATCACGCTAAGGCATGGACCGTCTTAACGTAGAGATGGTGATAAAAATGACTAGATTCTCAATCCAAGAGAAAAACAGACAACTTTTACGTTCAAATACCATCTAAGTACCACTTAAATCTCAATAAACTTTACAGCACGCATTAACACCTAGTTTCCATAGCTTTCTCAATCAATTTAAATAGCACTATTGTTGTATGAAAACTATTGTTCGATGGTAAGCCCATCACTGAATTCCTGCATAAATCAATTGATATGTAGACAACAGCACGATACACTACACCAATCTGTCAAAATTCAGCAAGAGATTTCCAATCTTATTTATCAAGAAGTAAGGGTGAGAGTCTATTGAATGTTTTGCCTGTGTAGGATAGCTTGATATGCGTCTGTAGTACAACTGAACATTTAACATCTAACAATTACCTCCGACCTTATTTTGACATTTGCTTGTGTCGCAAACGACCATGAATGAGCCGGGATGGGGGCTATCTCTGTTTCATCGGCCTCACCTGTGAAATGTTGCATAAAAAGTTCGTCGGTGTTTAAACGTACTTGATTTTTTATGCTCATGAAATGGAAATGGGTTGTGTATTGCCATGGTCATCTGAAGTCAGAAAGTAAGTGTAAATTACTTTCAAAATGCTTAGACTCAGAATATGAGTTGACTGAGTAAGTTGAGTAAGTAACTGTAAATAGATTGCATATACATAATATAATAATCATTTGTTTTATTTAGTTATGTATTTAGTAACTAGCTTCTGCCGGCTACTTCGCCCTTGTTCCCGTGGGTTAAAAGTCCTATTACCTAAGCTAGGTCATACCTTGTCGGTGTACCAAATTACATCTAAATCCGTTCAGTAGTATCAACGTGATTGACGGTCAAACACCCAAAGAAACAAACATTGACATTAATTTCATATTATCAGTATGTAATTATTATAAAAAATATCGTGAAACATACTAAATTAACTAAAAAATCACAGTTTACTCACGTACATTAATGGAGAAAAGCTCTACTAGTTTCGAGTCACAGAGGGACTCTTCATTATTAGCAGCGTGCGCAGACGCGGCTACTTCGCGCAGCCTACTTAATTTTTGTTATCCAGTGTCTTTCATATGTTTATAACTAACATAATATATCTTAGATGGTTAATTTTATATAAGATAGAAATAAATATAACCTTACCAATATAAAACTGGTAACCTAACCCATTTACAAATGACCTTCACTTTTAAACTCTAAAAAAAACTATAACAAACAATCAACCTGTCAAAATATCATTCATTTTACAACAGCCAAGTTGAAATAAATAAACGGTACGGGTCACGTTGACCGGCTACTGTCACAAATCATTTATACTAACAACATTAGCCAACTGACCCTAAAGTAAAGATCAGGTCAATTTGTTCATTCATTGTTAAAAATGGAAGCAAAGATGGCCACGTCTCCCATTTTGATTTCTATGACACATACTGCCACACTCAGAGACATTTAATGAATAATTATTATGTTATCGGCTTACTCACGTAATGTTTTGACGAGGAACTCGACTAGTTTCAAGCCATGCTGGAGACTCATATTCATGAGCAGCATTCCGCGACAATCGCCGCGTCGTGTGTCGTCGATAACATAATAATTAATTTAGTAGTCTCACGAAAGTTACAATAACATTAAATGATTACTCAAACTATTCCTTAGTAACGATTTCCTATCGAAAACAATTTCTAAGGACTGGGTTATCATCATCATTTTTATCAGCCTGTTTTCGTCCACTGCTGGACATAAGCCTCTTCAATGGCACGCCACTGAGCTCGATCTTCAGCTCTACGTATCCAACCACTACCAGCCACCTTGCGGATATCGTCACTCCACCTAGCTGGAGGGCGCCCTACACTACGCTTGCCTAGGCGCGGTCTCCACTCTAGCACGTTGACTGTCCGTGCATTACATGTAATGCAATGTTGATCTGGCTGTGACGTCCGTGCATTATATGCAATGCATTTAGTCAGTGGCAACTGAACTGCCTTTACTGCGCTGGACGTGTGAGCTAGAACTTTGAATTTTCTAGGGACGTATGAACAAAGACTTGAAAAAATAAGACTTAAATGTTCCATCGAAATTTTTTACACTTTTAATCAGTAGAATATTTTAAGTTCCATTGGACGTACCACGAGATTATTCAAAATAGATGGGACAGTCAACATGCTAGAACACGTTTACCCCAACGGTCATCGGTTAAGTAACCATTAAATGACTCTGAGTACGGCAGATAGTGTCTTATCTAGCAATAGCATCTGTAAGTTTGTGACCTTTGGACATTCGTAGCAAGAATATTATGGCAATAATTCGTCTGTACTGTAATTGTTTGTGCCTTATGCCGTGTCTGTCTGTCAGTCAATTTACTTTCGATTTTGTGATCTACATTGGACTTGGGTGTGTTATGTTAGAGTGAGCCAGTAAAATAATTGTGAGCTTATAGTGTCGATTTTGGTATGATTGTCTGAAAAATATATTATTATATCGTATACAAATAGATTACACAGAAATCACTGAGAAATAACAGTAGTTTTATTTTTAATATTGAAAAATTAAACCTCCAATAAAAATAACATTGTTATTAAGTCTCACATAAATATTTTGTCATCATAGAAACTTATAATAATTTGTATCTATTAGCATAATACCATCCATGTTACCTCGTAGTTTGTCAATGTAGGAGGGTGCGCGAAATGCTAAGCGTGATCGATGGGATGGACGCTTGCGCAAGACAACCGGCGCGTGCGACGAGCCAAGTGTTAACTGGGACATTGTTTTGATACAAATCCGATTGATGCTTCAGTTTCTATAATTATAATAATATAGAGGAATTGTGTAGTTTAATATCATTTTTTGAGGGACATTTGCTTTTTAAGGAATTTTTGTTGTGATCTTTATACGAATAAAAGTACGGTTACCTGTTGTTATGTTTGTGTATTCATATTACGTTCTTAGAAGACTATAAATCTTATAAGTTTGCTAATGGTACTTGAATGAAGACTTTAAATAAGACCTGCAAGCTACAGTACACATAACGTTGTTATTCCAGGAATGGAACAGTAAGACTTCAAAAGTTTAGTACATTATCTTCATATGTACATGAATGCATTTCTTGATTGGTGGAGATTAGTTTATTTTGATCCAGACCACTATATTTAATCTACTTTTAATTTTATGCTTAATCAGAACTTGAATCCAAACTACCATGACCTGTCTCTAATCCCCGTAACATTGGCATCTCATCATAATATACCATCACATCACTAAAGTATAGTTCGTCGGGCGGAGTGGCGACTGGCGTGAGAGCGGCCCACTGACAGACGTGGACGTCACGAGTCGGCTGCTCGTGTGCACACTGCCTAACTGTGCCTCACCTACATACTACACGAGACGTGATATAATTATGTGAGACTGGGAAATTGTGTTTGACATTTCGGATGGGTTTTTGCAATGTTTTTAGCGCAGAAGTTGGTGTACTGCTGCGTAATGTATCTTGGTTGCAATTTGGCTATAGCTCGTTGTGTGATCCATAAATTAAAGCTCTTTCCATTTTATATGACACAACATCAACACTATATAACTATGCAGAGCTGAACTACAAATGGGCCTTTTTTCATTCAAATATTTTGGCACAATCTCTACTGATGCATTGGAGATATCTACTGTCGTAGACTGCCTGGTTTTAGATACTAAATAACAAGCCTAAACTAAGTAATCCCACCTTTTTTGACCTGACCGAAATCACCTCATTATTTCATATTTAATAGCCTCTATTCCAAAACAGAGACAACCCTAAACTAACGTCAATTTATTAAGCATACCTTCAGTTTCAATATCAGGCTCAAGATGTGAAGATAAAGTAAGTAGGGCCCGGCATTGCGTGAGAACGCCCGTACGTCTGGCCCGACCTGCGACCGCCTGTAATCTAACCGACTGCAGCTACCGGTCCTTTAATTTATAAACGCATTGCACTCAATGTCGACGTTATTACCTTCATTAGATATTACTGCTGTGTTATGTCACGAGTTATTAATTAATACTTCTTGTTTTGTTTTTAATGAGGATTTGTTTATTGGTATTTGTTTTTTGTTTATTGCTGAAGATGATGTGGTTTTTGTGGCTGGTTATAAAGTAGAGCCTATTGTATGCAAGTTTCATAATTAATATATTCATAGTTAAAACTTACTCTACTTTTGCTAAAATGTGTCTGTAGATAGGTGTTTCTAAGATAGACAGAACACCAAAAACGTATGTCACATTTTAATGACTAGAAACAGATGATGATGAACATAAGCTTTATCTAATGAGCAAAATTTTTCAATTTTCAATAGTGCCTCTTATACTGTTACTGTTTATTTGAAATTCAATAGTTATTACGATCATTAACTAGCTGATATTACCAATTCATATGTGAATGTATAAGAAAGTCACTTTTGCTGGGGTTTAGAGGTTCTTCCGTGTACTCATCTTTAGCGTCAACAGCCAATATTAGGGCTATTTATATCTCCTAATTGAAATGCAGTTTAATAGTTGCGCATTAGCTGAGGTAGATTGGCAAATGTATTTGTCTAAGTTATTCCTCCTCAATTTAAAAATTGACAATTTAGGAATCTCAATCGATGTTGCTGTCATATCTCTCGACTCCTTCTTAACAATTCATCAAATATGGTACTACTTACCACATAATGTTCTTCAACGATCATGTTAATTATGGTAATGAAAACCTAAATCTCTATCTAGTACTTCATTAAAACCACCTGTTCTCGATGAAAGTTAAAAATTCTAGTGTCGTGTTATTCTTAAGACAATTTTAAATGAAGGTCCATGTCCACTGACTTTGCGTGAGAATTTCTTCCGTCCGACCTAAGCGTCCGTTTTCAATCGGTCCGCAAATCATGGAGGCTTAGAGCTTCTCATTAATTTATTAAGTCGGATTACATAAAACCTTTAGTTAATGGTTCAAAATGAAGCGATGGATGCTCTTGATTATTTCGTTCGCTAATTTTGCTTGCGAGATAGAAACAGTGAGAATTGTGATGGTTTCTGGAGTTATTAGATTTTTGTCAGGCTTCGATAAAAAATTATAGAAGTGAAAATCATAATTAAGTTTAAAACTAACCCATACAGATTTACACATACCTATTTCAGTTAAATTCGTTTCAATTCCGTGACCCACAGTTTTAATTGACCACAAAGTTCGCGTGTCAGCTTCGAAGCTACCAATTTGTTTCGCTACACCAACTTCGTGAATCGCTGATATTTTGCGAAAAATATTCCAAGTGACTGTCAGCTCTTAACTGCGGTGCCATCTTCGAACCGCAGCTATAAATTAAGTAGCATTCACGGATAGGACGGCGTGAGAGAGTCCGATGGTCCAGCACGACTAGCACACACGACCGCTCAAAGAACACGGAGCTTAGAAATATGGGATATGCTTAGAGAGCACGATCCTGGTACTTGCATGGCTGTAGGTGAATGTCCACTGTTCAACATGAGCCTTCCTACAGACCTTACATTACGTGATTGTGGGGAAGTCGTGCTCATACTTACATTCCTGTAAATGTCAAATTTGTACTTACTTGTTGCACGTCTTTTCTTTCTCGTGTCCGTTGGAGTGTTGCTTTGGCAGTTATTTCAGTTTGTGTTTTAAAGTAAAAGGTATTGGATTCTTTTGTGTTGCATAGAGATATCAAATGGGATAGTGTGTCTCTTTTCACACTGGCGTATCCATTTACACGAAGTAAAGAAAAATGGTAATGAAAAGTAGGAATAACTCCACGTTTTCTACGTAAGGTACCTAGTACCTAAGTACATAGATGTAAGAAAAAAAAATGTGTGTCGTTTATATCACATTTCTACAAGTCAAATCATAACTTAACACTTAGTTTTAGGAATTAGGAAACAATGGCATGTTCAAATTGTATGCTCCTAAAGAACGTTGTCAGAAACTTTAATCAAATAACATTGCGGTCTTACCAATTCATACCTTAGATACCCTAATGTATACGGTTCTCAAATCCAGTAATGACGTATCTGCCTCGTTTCTTCAATCTACGATCTCAGCCTCTTTGTTATGTCATTCTGGCACAGAACGATTTATCGAGCGTGCTGTTTACCTCATAGTGGCGTTTGTTGAAGTCATTAGCCGTTCCTATTTGATACCCTATCTGATGGCAATACGACTAATTTGTATGATCTTTGTTTCAGGTTATTAATATTTTGTTACTGAAGTACCGTAATTCTCCAACATCTAAGCTGTATTTGGATTTGAGTTATCGTAATTTTTCATTACCTTAGATATATTTTGGTTGGTTCTGGAAATGGAAAGATGTAGGTAAATACATATTAAATGTTGGTTCCTAAAATTAATAGCACAAACATACACTGTAGCGCGTCCGAGAGTACTTCCTTTACTAGTAGACATTCTAACGAAGAACGAAAACATTGTATTATACACATGTTCAGTCAAAACTCACCAAACATAAGAAAGTAACAGAAAGCCATCAAAGAATACCGTCATCGAATTCCAATCGCGAAAACCGTTGAAACTAAATGCAATGTACTAAACACACAATCAAAAGCTATCTAATAACCGCGCGATTTGCGTAAAGGGTTGTAAGGTAGGATGCAATCGCGCGGCCGAACAACGTGCCATAAACGCGCGTACGCTGCGTTTTACGAGCGTTTTCGCTTTCGTGCCATTTGCAATAAATCAGAGACGCCACTGAGTGGGCGATGTTGGTGCGCCCGGCGCGTCAAACCAAATCATGGTCATACGAAGGGAGAGGAGACGGGCGTTTTTGTGAGAATTATTGTAGTATAGTGATATTAAAAATAGTCACAATATTAAGTTATAATATAAGGAGTATTCTTATTAGATTGATTCCAATTGGAAATTTGGTTGCGAAGATCACTATAAATGTGAATATTAGAGTTGGATGTATCAGCAGAAGTTTTAAAAAAATACCCAAATAAGTCTGTACTTTTATCATACAATATTTACAATTTAACTCTATTAATTGGTCTTCATGAGACTCTTTCTCTTTATCCTATTGTGCCAATACCTATTTATGATTTTGAACAAAATGTAACAAATATTATAAGCTACTCAATATCATTTGTGCTAAGTTCCCACTCACATTATCGCTTATTATAAGCTGCATCAATTGTACTAAGTGTGAATGGGAATTTACGTCTCCTGCTTGCGTTCTACCCGCTCGTCAGCACGACACACACTCTGTAACGGGACAAATTTCACTCCGGCGCCGTCGCCGCTCGTACGATTCCCCATTTTACTGTCAATACATGTAAACGTCTCAATTTAGCCCAGCTCAATTGGCGCTAGTCAATATGTTATAGGCTAGGCTCACAGTTCACACAGCTCTCCATGTAAACTTTATTTAAAAACTATAAACATTGTTGCCTGTGTTTGGGATTTATTGTTTGAACCGTTTTGGGTGTTATTTAGTGTTTAGTGTGTATTTTGTTGTTTGCTGTGTATTTGGACTTCTGTATGTATGTAGTTACAGGTGCCTGCACTTAAGTAAGTATTTTAGTGCAGATCTTATCTACAAGGACACGAATACTAGTTGTTAGATCAGCGACAATACGAGATCTTGTATTCATACTGAAAATATAGAAGTTGAATAATCCTAATAATACTTACCTGATCCAGGGATGATCCTGAACGTCTCGAGACCTTGAACTTATTAGTTGTACTTAGGAAAAGCTTTACATACAATAAATCTGAAAGAGAAAACAAGCATCCACGTGCCTACAAAACTGTGTTCTATTTTAACGCTATCAATTTCCTTTCCTCGTCATTCATAGTTTAAACCTACCATTTTACCATATCCTTAGAAACAGCGAAGTTTTCGAACAATGCGTACCAAAAATAACCAAATAAAACGGACAATAGTAGTAAATTAGCGTTCCTCAAGCCAATTTGCGGCGTAAAAGGTTCCGTACACACCATAACAGGTTATCAAAGAGTCGTATGTTTTCATTAGGATGTTATGCGTGCACCTTTAAAGCAGTTATTGCAGGATCCTAACAAGATTGCACGGAATATTGTGGAGTAATTTCAAATTGTTTTGCATTTTCGTTAGAATTTGTGACATTGTGAAGTTATGGTCAGCAAAAATATAGTCTCGGTTGGCAATTAGAATATAAGACACTTTTTAAAAGTCAACAAACAAATTAAAATTTAAAGATGACTTTCAGTCTATCGGCTAGTTTTTTAGTGAAGCTATTTGCCCAATTTCAAGTATTAGATGTTATACTAGAACACACATTATTTTCGCTAGTAAAATAATAGAGTAAGTTTGTTAAATACCTTATACAATTCATTTTTTTGAGGAGGGAAGTCATTTAGTTCCCTATTCGACTCTTACTGACTAAAAACCAGCTGCCATCCGCAGACCGGACTTACCGTACTTACGGTGTGGCCGGAGATCGTCACGCTATTCCCGACGCCCTCCTGCGGCGGCTGGAGCGTGAGGAGGATCGTTTCCTCACGCACTTCACGTTCTCCTTAGCTAGCATGACTGCTTCGCAGAAGGAAAACCTCATACAGTTCTAGACTCAGCTTCTACCTACAAACAGACGGTAGATAATAAGTCTTATGTTATTAACAAACCTTATAATCAGACACGTAATTACCAAAACCTAAATACGTTTCGGTAATTCGCAATCACTTTTATCTCAGTTTGCTTATCGTCCACTAAACAGTTTCATTTGTAATTTCCCTGTAGTGTCGTGTATCTATACAGTGGTATCTCCCAATCGTTATATAATTAAGACGGATGGCCGGACAGAGTGTCTGTGGATTAGTACGGACTTATCACTGAGTGTACCTTTATTGGATTAATTTCGTGTTGTTGACCTATCGGATTTAATGGGGAGCGTTGATAAAGGATGGAAGTATGAAAGGTTTGGTAGAAGTTGATTGTTCTTTTAGAAGGTCATAAGAGTCATGGAGATGAGTTTTGTTTGAAATTGTATTCATTTTACGGAGAGAACGTTTGCTGCCGGAAAAATGACGATCTTAAGATCCGATTTAAAAAATGCCTCGTTGGGCAAAGTATTACTATGTATTTTTCGGGTTTTCGAAAATTTCTCTGTAGTAGCACGGCGTATATAGCAAAAGGTTCAGCCCCTAATGCATGGGACCTATAACACAAATAGTGAAAAGTGGCATATATGTCTGCCAACCCTTTCGGAGGTAAAAGGCGTGAGGTTTCAATTGAAAAATATACTTAATTATGTTCCGAGTATCTTAGAACATTTTGAATATTGTTCTTGAAGTAAATTAATTCCCATACAAATCGAATCACACAAATAAAATATTTGACATTAACAACATCACAAATTATCCAATAAGACACAGACTTATTAGAAAACAATGCGAACCCATAACAATAACGATAAAATAAATCCAAATTTCAATCACAGCACATAAACTATAGGCTAAAACAATTGACCACAGCATTCACATTCGAAGCCAATAAATCTATTAGTCTGCCCACCCACTAATAATATGAGTACCGTGATAGAGAAACGTATACATCAAGCTGGAACAATTCATACCTGATGATATATGAAGCGTTAACAGTAACTATTTTGCCGCAGGGACCTTAAGCTCGCGAGTGGGGTTTTATGCACGTATGCCATTTTGTGTTAGTGGGGAAATTAAGAAAGTAGTCGGTCATTATTTTTGTTTTTGCGATAGATGTTCGGAGATGTTATGGAATTGGACTACCTTACCTACTTAATAGTATCGTATCGACAACGCCTTTTATCCCTAACTAGGGGGTTATGGCACTTAATGCCACTTTTCACCATTTATGTTATAAGGTCCCATGTAATAGGGCGTGAACCTATTGTCGTATTGCCGTATACTGGACACAATGCCAGATTTCGTGATACTACTGAGATATTTGAAAATCGTAAAACACCCGACAGCTCAACGGTCGGGAATCGAACCCAAGCTCGGCAGTCGAATTTGCAACCACTCGACCAAGGAGGCAGTCACCTACATAAGAGTGAACAATAATTCTGTGTCACTCATTGAAAACTTACAATGGCATTATGAGCGATTTCTAAACGGTTCGATCAATTTTGGATCGTTTGTGGATAATTATATAATTCCAAAAACGTCCGGTAGATGGCACTATGTCTACATCAAATTTTTTTTTGGTAAATTCTGTGACATGCCAGACCTTTACAAGATTGACAGAGTCTTGCAAAAACATATTTTATCACTAAGTACACATTTTTCATAATTCATATTTTACCTATATTTAGTAAGAGAAATAAGTAGTGTTGAATTGATACTAAACAGTATTGCGTAGCTGGATGTTATGATATTGATAGGCAGGACGACGGGCAGTGTCGCACAACAATTGCTACCAATAGGGTAATTGGCGACCGACCGCGCGCCAATGGTCGCACCATTATGATTGTACACTGTTGGCCGTGTTTATTTGGCCATTTTATTAAGTGGCATAATTGGTTTGTGGTTTTTGTTGAAGAACAAATATCATGCTTTGGTAGTTGAGTGGAATTTAATTTCGATAAAACTCAAAAATATCGTACATCATTATTTGTACATTACATAGTGTGCCTATTATCTGCGTTGAGATTTTCTTATAAGAATTCAATGATAAACCACCTTCATCCATCCAATTGGAAGATTCCAATTCTAAGATGATTCTAATTAGAAATAACTGAAGTTCTTATACGAGATACTTATTGATTATCCAATAAATATTTTCCAGATTTATTTTCTTAAATGTTGCTTTTAAACTTCTTCATCATATTTTATCATTTACTAACAATTAATGACGCTAAAATAACTATTATTACTTTAGTTAAAATCCACTTTATTATTGAACATTGATTTAGAAAACTTAAAACTCTTTAGTATCTAACTACTCCTTATTTAGAGAAACTTAGAAGAGAAATAAGAGAGAAAAAAGATAAACAGACATGTCCTACTATTCCAGCTCTCCAGTGTAACATGGACGCAGCACGCGGTGTTATCAGGATGTCCCGTCGGCGTATCGAGTGACGACAACCTGTAATCGTGTCATGCTCATGCGCATCTACACTCATGCGCCGATACCGTGCCCGTATCGCACCAATGTTTATGACCTGACGTCTACTTACGTACTTGGAAACTTGTGACATGAAAAGTTATGTTATGTATGTGACGTCATGGTTTTTTGGCTGCTTCTGTAGATATGAACTTCTTGTCTTTCCAATTCCTTGATTAATGCATCTGCGGTAATACAGAGAAAAACTGTTTGGCATAATGGTTAACACGACCATTATGCCAAACAGTTTTTCTAGTATAATTGGTATTGACAATGTCGAGTCAAAAGAAATGTAATTTAGATTGCCAAAGCTGAAATGCTTGCTACTTTAAAACAGGCTAGTTAGCAAAACAATGGTGTTCATACATACGTTAGGAATTTAAGGGTTGTTGGGGAATCGGGGATTGGGATTGGGGGTAATTGGGCTTTCGATAACCCCATTAAAACAACGCAAACATTGTTTCAAGTCAGTTTTCTGTGATCACTTCGGTCGAGCCAGCCCACACTGAAAAGATAGATTAGACTAATAATTTACTACACTAATAAATATCACCTATGCTAGTTTAGGGAACAGAGAGTAAAGTTCCCTAAGAAAAGGAGGATCCTCCGACCAGGCGAGGTGATCGTGCCTGGCGGGCTTTCTGCCCAACTATTGTTCGTTGGGATTTTCTATCCGTGTTAATTCGCATGTAAACTTCGTATGTGCGATGCAGGATATTTGTGACGTCATCCGTTGATTTGCTCGTCGATAGTCTATGTGCGACTTCTGTCATCTGTCACTTGTTACTTGTCAATGTGTCGCCACATCACTCCCCCCCAAGACCGGAGGTCGATCCTGTTGAGACGGCTGTCGATGCTTGAGATGAGCGGTGCCAGAGCCAGTGTAGAATGTCCCTAGTTCCAGTGAGTCGGAACTGTGCCGCTGAATGCCCAGTGAGTCGGGTGAGCGGTGCAGGGTGATACTCCAGTGAGTCGGAGTAGTGAGGCTCGCAGTGTCCCACGGTGAGTCGGGGAATAGATGCTGCGAGGGTAGGTGCGTAGTGGCTGGCGTCTGCGTTGACGGGAGGAAGACGTCCTCAGACCGTGTGCAGAGTGCTGTGCCTAGACGCTGATGAGGCCGTAGGGAAGAACCAGGCTGCATATCTTCGATGTAGCGTGTGGTGGTCCCTGATGAGGCCGAGGATGCTGGTTGGCTGCGACTTGATTACCGCTCAGCGGAGAAGTGATGGGTGAGGGAGATAGCGATAAGGATGACGGTGCTGATCTGCTCCGTGAAGGTTGGTTTCAATCACGTCGGGGGTCACCACTTTAGGAAACAGCGTAAAGTTCCTTAAGAAAAGGAGGATCCTCCGACCAGGCGAGGTGATCGTGCCTGGCGGGCTTTCTGCCCAACTATTGTTCGTTGGGATTTTCTATCCGTGTTAATTCGCATGTAAACTTCGTATGTGCGATGCAGGATATTTGTGACGTCATCCGTTGATTTGCTCGTCGATAGTCTATGTGCGACTTCTGTCATCTGTCACTTGTTACTTGTCAATGTGTCGCCACACTAGAAATTGTGATGGAACTTTGAGGTCATACAGTTTTACTGCCATACCTTTCCTATCTCACCAGCCTCTAGTACGGCTTATGATCATCATGGATATCGGTCAAGGCGTCCATCGATGGATAATGAGTTAATGCCATCCCACGCCCCTTATTGTTCTAAGTCCGTCTGTCCGTTGCTCGCATCCACATTTTAATATGTATATTTAATACAACTTTACTATCACACACTCCCTAAACTCCCTGCTAAAGGATTTTAAGTCTTATTGCTAGATTAATAAGAGTTGTGGGGGTGGTGTTCAATGGTAAATTAACATGGTCGAAATATACAAATGGGCTCATTGTCAGCAGAACGAATTTGCATGAAGTATGAAAGTTAAGGCGTTATAGAGACGTAATAGATGATTTGTAAAATGTACCTAATGAATTAGTCATATTTTCTTTGAGTTTTGATATAAGCAAGTTATGAGAGAGCTGTCTTTGCGTTGGTAATTAGATGCAAGACTACAATATTTATGGCTAGTGTTTTTAATTAGTGATTGGCTTTGAGTGCGTCAATGTAAAGTTAGTTGATTTCAATATGAGAAATATTTTCGTGACCTTTATTTATATGCTCTTTATCCGTATCAAAATTATAGCTTATAAACGTTTTTGTTAACTATAACAACTGAAGATTCTACAGCAAAATCTTGTGAGCTAATACCTACACCTGATAATGATTGCTACCATACTGTGAACTTCTTTTATCTGCTTTTTAGAACCTTTTTCCAATTCGTTTTCAAGTCAATTATTTACTAGATCATCATTGTGTAATATGTATTTTATTGAGGATCTGTTCTGTAAGAATACTGAATAGTCTTCAATTTTCAAATCGAGACAGGTTTTTATAATGTTAGGAACGTGTGGCAATCGCTGTTCCTTTTTAGTGTTAATAAGAACAAATCCTAACACCTAATTAAGCCAAGAAACAATCGCTTCACAATTCACTAGAACCACTATAGAACAAGACATATTTACCGACCTGCCAATAAACTCCCAATTAGACGTGGTCTGTCTGCTGTATCCCATTCATTTTAACAAAGAAGCATTGATGTTGCCAATCGATATTTATCATTATTATTATATAGAAAATGTTTGTCTGTTTTGTTTTACTTATTTAAAAAGTTGAATGATTATTTCTTGACTGTCAGAAATATGTATCCTCATGGAGCCTTCTGGTCTGGAAAAGAAGTAGGAGTTTCGCTCTTACTGTCGCTCACCAACTAACTTTTTCGCTGCCATGCAATACCAATGCAGAGAAAACTGCATCTTAGAAGTACTTAGACGAAGAAAGCTAAGAAAATAAACATTGTTTTATCAAACAAACATACCAATATGACTACACGTTGGCGTAGTCATATTCATTTATGTAGTCATATTTCATTTATCAACTGACTACCGTATATTGTGAAGCGGGTTCGATTTCCACCCAGAGCAACTCTTTGTGTGATCCACAAATTGTTAATTGTTGATTGCAAACACACCCACGACACGGGAAAAATCATAGTAGCGGATATTTTAGGATAATAATAATAAATGCTAAGTCAATCCCATTATCAGATATTCCTATGTGTACTAAGGTACAAAAATTCAAGTAAACAGAGTAAGGAGTAAAGCACTAGTGATGAATAAGTTCTGTCGGTCCGTCCGCCCACGCAAGGGTTTTGCAACACATCTATTAAATTTTGATAGATCCAAGCATGACTCACTGATGCGCTTGCACAGAATGATTTGATTATTCAGGGTTATTAAGTATTGTTTGAATTTGCATTTAAATAGGTTTAATTGTTTATCAATCATGGTTGTTGTATGAGAATGGTGAATGAAATTGATTGGCGGGTTTGGAAGTAAAATGTAGCTTTGTTTTAGTGAATGGGGCGAGTGTCAGGTAGTTTGTTTCAAATGGGTAGGCCTATGTGGTTATTATGAGTCAGTTTTGTAAGACTTTAGTTTTAATTATTATTTTTTTAATTCAAATTGTCTTTCTTCTAAGAAACTCTGGCTTACAAACAATTTTTATTACTTAACTATGATTTGAAAGAAAAATAAAATAAAAGAATGTTGGAAGAAACATTTTTGGTTATAACAATATTGTTACAATATTACTTACTTATTACATATATTACTTCACAATATTGTTATAACAAAAATAAACACGAAAAAAATATCCCACAGTATATTTTTTACTACATAATTACAATAATGATCATCAATAATACTGCAAACAGCTCAAAGTTTAGTACATCTGTCAACAACTTGATAAATCGTATAAAAAGCGCAAAATAACGGTACTCGATCAATTCAATAAAGCGCATAAAAAGTGGTCAACACATCTGCGTGCGCGCATTGCGTTCGATATTCAAAAACTTCTTTCTATTTTTTTTAATAACAATGGTAACTTGACTACCGCGAGATCGTATGACAAAGATTTTTCTATTCAGCCTAGCTGTGTAATAATGCAAGTATTCAAATATGCATCGAAGTCAACGTAAAAAGTAGTGTAAGATCTTTTACTGTTTAATTTTAGTGGCAATAAAGTGCATAGAAAATCTTCTGAAAATTGACGTAGCATGAAACATTGAGAATTTCGGAAATATTTTGAGTCCTTTATTATAAAACTAATCAAAATCAATTTAGTCCCGTAAACTGTTTGAGAAACGCTCTACTAATTTCAAACCACACCGGGACTGTAAGATTCATTAGCTATGTACCTTTACTAGTATTACAATGAAAAGTTTGGATGTAACTTTTATAAAAGTTTGTTTTGTGTACTGTATTATATAGAAATCACCCAAAAATAAGGTTATGTTTAAGTTTTAATCTCTAATTAAGGTAAAATAATTATCTAATAGATAAACCCAATCCTGCTTCCTTTCCAAATGAGTAGTGCCTTAATTACAGAGTTAATTGCTCCATATAAGGTAATTGAAGGATCATCTAGTGAAGGGATAGTGATAAAGGTAATTGGGCTACAATAACCTATAAATGTTAAGTAGTGTTGTACCACGAGTATTGTTAAGTTCTAGTTTATATTGCTAAGTTTATTTTTTTAAACGAGTTCTTTGAGTGAAAGTATTGCCTTATTAAAGATTAGTTTCTAATCCTCAATCAATTGCACATTTAAATAAATTTTGATTAAATTTTGAACATTATTCAAATCAAAGCAAGCAAATCTCAAAACAAAAAATCAAAAGCCTTGTCATAACTACATAACAATGTCACGATCATTGCTATAGGAAATGTTTGTTTCTGATAATATGCGAAAAAAATACTATTGTTCATAATTCCAGTCTGCAAAGCAATTACATGACGCTTGTATTGACCAGTAAATAAAAAAACGAAAACTGCTTAAAATGTCAGCACAAAACCTAAAATTCGAAAAAGTGGATCTCTATACCATAATTAAAACTACAAACATATTAAAATTATCCCATAACCAATCATTATTATTGATTTAGCTTCAAACAGACACTATCTACCTATGTAGATTCTAGAACATTAATAAACTTATTTACCTTCGCATACTTATTTTTAACTAGCCATGCTTCAAGTATTTCCTTACCAGTGCTTACCTGCACGTATAAATGCGGGTTTAACGAGAATTGATCAGCGGTGAGGTAAATCTAAGTGACCTCTGGCTAACTGTTAATGTTATCAGCGTGTTGTCCTTATGCTGTGTGCATACAAATGCTCGCCACACCCGCATTGCCTATTTGCTGTGTATGTTGAGAATGCGTCATTTTGTTTTGCTGTTGTTTGGATGTTGGTTTTCGAAGGGAAGCTTAGCTTAGCTTAGCCTTTTATAAGAATGGTAGGCAACTGGTTTAATTATCAAATTTTGCCGAAATAAGGTATTACATGCCGTAATGTGCATCTCTGCCTACCCCTTCGTGAATAAAAGGTGTGAGGACGCAGTAGTATTTTATGCATTAACTAGTTAACCGCCACTTAACGGAGGATTTGCCTTCAACAGTTTTCTTTCGGCAGTTAATGCTTTAATGCCATAAAATTTTCTGCATGTTCAGTTTTATTAGCAAAACTTTCCATGTTTTAACATTATCTCTTAATTTCTCTAAAGAGGAACAAACGTAATCAACTAAAGTAAAAGAGGATTCCATTCTATTAGTATACACTTTCTACAATATGGAAGAATATACTCATCAATAGCATTTAAAATCTAAGACGCAGTTCACAATCTCACATTATTAACAATAAACAATAATAAAAAATGCAGATGCATTACCGTGAGAAAGGTGACCAGGAATCAATTTGCGTTACACTAGCTATGCATATTACTACATCCACTGGCCTCGTCTTAAAAAAATCACACACGTTACTATGGGGCTCAGTTTTTGTAAGTCACCCCACATTTTTTTATTTATTCAAATCGCAACGACGTTCGCCCTAAGATTTTTTAACACCAAACAATAGCCTTCTTTCTTTGGCCGAGTAATTTATTTTTTTCTAACGGCCAAGATGGCCCCGGGTCATAGGTGAGGCTTAGGACAGTTCTCAGGAAAGTTTTTTAATAGTTCCTTTATCATTTTTGCACATCTGCCAAATCTTTGGTAAAAAGGTGAGTACCGCGTGGGAAATTTTGAGGCTCATCATCGGACGCATCTGTTTTTTAGTTGGTGTATTGATCTGATATTTATTTTGGTGTACTTTAGATATGTATTGTTGAGTAGTTTATTATTTTTTAACTTTAAATGTGGCTTTACAAATTTCTGTAGAGAACCATAAACAAATCGAAATTATTTGGTAGTAGAGTGGTGATTAATTATTGTTCGATAGTTTGGTACGAGCTTATCTAAGTTCATCAATTTGTTCTACAAATTGTTAAAAAATAGATTACAAGTAAAACTCTGTTTTAAGATCTTTGTAATGGGTACTAATAGATAACTTTATTTCAATGAAGATCTATCAAATAAAAATGATACTCATAATAAAATGAAAAGCAAAACAAAGCCACGGAAAATTGTAACGGCATTAGCGGGCTATCGGTGAGTACGCGTCCGCACCCCCCGCCACCCGCGAGCCAACTGAAACAAAAACGCATTGTCCCATGACGTCACGGCGATAACTCATTTACGACTACCCGCATGTCGGTGAAAGAGGACAATATGAGGACAATCGATAATGCTAAACGCGAACACGTGTGCCGCGGACTGTGAGCGATCCTATTGTTTTTGTTTTACAAACGCGATGAACTTTAGAACGGTGCTTAGCGATTGATTTCATACTCTTTTTTGTTTCGTAATTTTATTAAATTTACATTTTGTATTGCATCTTTATGATAACCTTGCATTATATGATAATTAGAATATTACATTATGACTGTAATATCAGCAGCTATCGGCAATCTCCATTAGAACTTTAATATCGGACCAAGCATTCAGTTTTATAGAAAATGATTGTGTATTTTTAGACGTTATTTCAAGAAAATTCTCAAGAACCGACAGCTGACATGATAAGCTCAAGGCTAGAACTTTATATCAACAAAACGCGTTTGATTGGGTTGATCGTAAAAAGTTTCTTCCTTGAACAACAATGGACCAAGCCAAGCGTTACACATGTCTACAGAATAGCCATGAACTATCCCAAAGGATTAACCATACCATCTCAACAATGACTACTGCAGATTTTTTATCTATTTTTTTGCTAACAACACCTGGTCGTCGATTTTTTTACTTACGTCATGTCTCACAGATAAAGTCAGCGGGATTGCAGATAAAAAATGGACCCGAAAACGAAAGGAGTCGGTCGGCATACGGACGGGGCATTTTCAAAGGGTGCAAAATTGAATTTGATAATACATACTTTGAAAAGGTCCGAATAAAAATGGCTTTTGATTTGTGGGGTTGCAGATAAGATAGTGAATTGTTATGATTCGAAACTCACTAGGGTTTAATTCTATTTTCGAGTTGTGTTATTATTCTTAAGTGAAGTATCTATACCAGTTAATTGATGGCAATTTTTCTAACTCATTTTTTTTTTAGTAGCCCGTTTATTTTATCCAGATCATTCCAGAACTGAATACGGAAGTTTTATAACTCCGGGTCCAACCCGGAATAAAAAGGAACGGTCTAATCACCGTGCGAATTTAAACAGTCATTTAACATTCAAATATTCAATAGTTCGTTACATCAATGGCGTTGCTAACACTGGCCAAACAAATGGTGACCCCTCAGCATGAATAAAAAAATCTCACCCCAGAGTTTTTTTTTCTAACCCTTTTATGCATATCCTGTGTCATGCGTGCAGTATTACTAGTCAAATTTAAATAATTTATGTCTAAGGTCCGTTGGATTCAGCATCTGCCCTCAGATGGAGTTATGAAAGATTTATAGAACGTGATCGGGGATATACGGGCGGGTTTAAAAAGGATGGCTGTAATTAGGAGTGTTTTTAAAAATGTCTTTTGTATTAAACAGTGTTACACACAAAGAGTTCTGTTTATACTCACTTTTCAATGTGTTTTAAAGTTAAAACAATACTTTATAGTCGTAACGATACTAATGTAAGATCATCCTGGTTTACAATTTACATGGGAAAGACTGAACCTTATCTAACTTCATCTGTGGTATATCATAAACCTTCGACACTAATATAACTATGACATACCAACAGAAAAACCCAGTACTCATAATTAAATCAGCCAGGACCTCGCACACAATGACTTTAGCGACCTCTAGATCAAAGAGGTAGGTAGGCAGTATAATAAAGAACAATGAAATATATTAACACTGGCAACACAATCCAATTGACACGTCGAAAGTGAAAGGGATGCGCTATTGTTCGCTTGATTGTCGTTCAACTAAATATCGTGTCATTCTCAGTGGTGTGACGAAATACCGATATCGATAAAGTCGAGAACGCCCTATGTGTTGGTGTTGCAGATTTATGTGGATTTGGATGAGCCAATGATCGTTTCAACGTTTGATAGTGTTGTATAAGTTTGGTTTAATGATAATGAAAGTTCTAGAATAGTAGAATTGGTGGTTGAATGTAATATGAAATAGTGTGTTGTGTGTTGTTCTCTCTCTGTATTAAATTTAGGTTCATATAATTATCGTTCCTTACTTCTTTAACTTCATGTGGTTTGTTCTTGTGAAAGTTATTATCAACGACTCCTAAAGGTCTGAGAATATTCATATACCTAAGTTCAATTTTAAATTTTATTAGCTTTTAGATTTTCTTTCTTTTGATTTTAGGTTTACTTTTTGCACAGTTAAACAAACAAATAATAAGTAACGTATTAGTTGATAACAATACAAAAACTAAAAAAAATTTACAAAGCTTATGTTACAATCGTATTATTGAACGTAATTACAATGTAAGCCATAAATCTGATTTAAAACAAAATTAACCGCTTGTCCCAAAGCCCAGTTAGCTAACGATAACAGTCCATGGTGTTTTTTTTCTATTGTTTTTACACACCCCTTTTAATTTTTTTTTTATTTCAATCTCAGTAGCTCACCCTAGTTAGTTTTTTGGCTACTTTTTATGAACATTGGCTGTATTTTTGTCATCTAGTTTATATTAAATTACCGTTTTTATAACGTAATGAATATGCGGGACGCCATTATAAAATTATGCATATGTAAACTGACGAAAATGAGTGACTATTATCGCTGAGATTTTTTTTGGCGACGGCTGTTATAGTTTTTCGTGGGATACAGTTACAATTTATTGTATTTTTTTTTTAAATTAGGGTTATATTGAGCAGCTAGTTTACTGACTTTAACATGTAAGTATGCAGACAATATTTGAACTACATTAAGTTCAATTCTGAACAAAAAATCCAAGCTCAGAAAATACTTATACGAAAAATTTAATTGCAAGCGCAACAAACTCCAATTTTGAAATTATTAATATCGAAAAAAACCCTATGAGTGCGATCGCCAACGAGTTTTTATCCCAACATTTGAAATTAACAAATCAATGGCAGTCATACGTGAAATCAACAATGACGATCGCGGATGTATCTACCCACAGATCAGCTTCTGCGTGAGAAATATTAAAAAACTCGCTCGCACATAAAAAAATGCACTTACTATTATCAAATACCCTACAAGATGTCCCTTGCACAATGCACACCTTGAATCTGCCGAAGATTGTCTCTTAAAAAATGTGCATATGTTTTTATAAACAACGCAACGCTCTCTGAGGATGTTTAAAAAAATCGTGGGGTGCATTCTCGTTTGGTCCTTTAGACCGAGTAGGCCAGCGAGGGTCAAACTTTTAGGGTCATAATTTTTTGGGAAGATATTGCAGCTGTATTTTTACTGTTACTGAGTTATAATTTTTATTTTTATTTTTCAATATGTACCTATATTATACAAATATCTTACAGTATTTTGTAGATGCAGATGTTTACGTACTTTATGCGAAATAATTGATTAAAATACACGTAGATTAAATTCTATCTTTTGTCAATGTTTATTTATTTATTTATTTATTTATTAAACACACTATCTTTACAGACTTATCAATACAATAGTGAAAGTAATAATATTTTTTGAAAATAATTATTTTCTTATAATTGCACTTAATGAAGAAGTTTTTAATTTACAAGGAATGTGTCATAATAATAGAGATAAATATTAAAAGATACAAACCTTTTCAATGGAGGATAACCTTTCATATTTAAGGTGTCGTTTTTAATAATTTTTAATAAATTAAAAGACATAATGATATGTTGAGCATCGCTGTCCATGTCTATAACGTGATTCGATGGTTTTTGATGAAATTTCTCTCGTGGAGATTCGTTTTTTAAGTTTTTTAAGCGGAAGCAAACAGTACTGGGCTTCCGCTCGATTTTTTATCTATATCTAAAGTGGTCCGTTAGTGTAATTAAATTAAAACCTTTTTTGTTGTTTTTCAGATTGAACTAATTTGAGGATGATACTATCTATTATATGAGATTGATTGTATCAGACAAATAAAATTGAAATAGCGTGTCGTACAAATGACCTGTACCGCTTTTTTTCTTGATTCTATAGATTTTCCATAATTCAGTTTTGTATTGTATAATTATTATTTTAATTTTTCGTAGATTTCTTCACGAGTAATGGTATCAAAAATACAAAATTTTAACAATAGTTACATAAAAAAATATTAAAGATTAATGGTTATTACAAAAATATTAATTGCATCACCCAAATTAGACAATGGTTTTAGGTTTAGAATTATAAATAAATGATTTTAGTATTATCATTAATGGTCATTCCATATTCAAAATTAACCAGCCATTATCAACTCCACTACGGACCTTTACGACCTAATTTTTTAGGCGTATGTTAATTTCTTAGTCCCAAGTTGATAAATCTTTCATATAAATATCCTTCCATAAACTTTCTTGTATGTCACCTCACATATTTACACTCACCGTTTCCTGCCCCATACTTTTTTACTATCGTTCCCACAAGCAAGATTGTTTTTTTACGTTTTTTTTTAATGTAGATTAGAATTAACGGTAAAATTTCACTCCCCTAAGGATACTTTAATTTATTTCTTTGGCAACACAAAAGGAGATGCGGTTGCGCTTTGTTTGTGAATGTCATGGTGTCAAAAAATGCAGTGAATTCGCATTTCCTACGTGTTTGATTTTTTTTATTGTTATATCCGGATGATACTGTTATATTGATTAGTGTTTTATGTTCAATAGAATTAGATCTTATTCTTGTTCCTTTCTTTCCTAATTGACGAATATTATTTTGGACAGGAATTAAAAAAATGCACAATAAATTACTATTATAAATCTTAACGTTAGGTTAAGATTCTTCAAAAATGTATAGAGTAGAGACAGCCAATCAGAAGAAATATATACTTTTTTCAATGAAATATTAATAAAAGTAAAAAACAACAACGATACTCGTCCTCTTAACTTAAAAAAGAAATTTATATGCAACCGAAACGCATAAATAACAATGCAATTATTTTTTCTGACAACCGTAGAACGAGACGTTGTTTTTGCAAACAATGAAACAAGTAAAAAAAGTACGAAAATCAAACCCCAAAGGGTTCTTCAAATTAAACCGTCATTAGAAATTTTCTAGAAAAAAAATATGCTAACGTGAGAAAATTAAACCTGTATTTTTTTGACAAAAAATGGCGACACAATGTCGTGACGGTTGCAAATCATTAGCATACGTTTTTTATTACATTTGAAATTAGAATTTTATTTTTTTAAACTATGAAGATGGAGAGTCTGACGGCCTGTAATTATAGTAAAAAAAGGTTTGATACCGCCTCTATTCTGTGGAGCTTTTATGTGACGGTCAGGTAAAGTACGTAAGTGTCGAATACAACAATGTGCTCCGGATTTCCTCTCTTTAATACGAGGACCAACCTTTGCCTCACGTGCAGATTCTATATAAAAGTCCGTCAATTTTCCATGGGCGTGATTGATTTTGGAGATAGTCTTCATTTTTTTATCGATAAAATTGATCCGCCGGAACTTTCGACGGCTATTTGTTGTGTAGATTGTGCTTTAAGTGGCTTCTCTATAATTATATGAAACTTATGGGAAAATATCGATTTACTTATCGTTGGAATATTTTTAATCACAATAAATATATATTTAATCCGACCTAACATATAAGTCTAAACCTAAAAAAAATACTTCTAGACATAAAATTTTTACAATATGTCACTTAATCAAAGTATAAAAAATTAATTAAGTGATGTAATTAAATAAAAACGACAAAGCGCAATAAAGTCAACAAAAGCATTCATAAATTGCGGAGATTATGCAACGGCACGGCTTACCGTCCTCTTCCTGGCTTTGGGGCCATAAATTTCATTTAGCTGCAAGGTGGTCTGACAAATTTGCGGTCGCTACGACTACTAACTGCTACTTTTACCTTATTAGGCGCATAGACGAAAAAAATCCAGTGTAACACCCGAACAATACTTGCAGTTAGTCAAAGGACTAGAATAGCATTATTGTGGACTGTGGCGTGTTGATTATTGTGGTAGGTGTACACCATAAAAGTCTTTCTTTAACTAATCTGCCGGCCATGAAAAAAGGGACAGCGGGGGACAGTTTGGGCAAAAAATGTTTGGAACATTATTGACGTTTAGTTTGGACATCGATACACCGTTTTTTTGGGTCCTTTGAGATGTTGTAATTGCTGTGTAATTGTTTTCTTACAACGGCCATGTTGTTATGTTTTGACGGGACGGACAATGAAACAGTAGTGCTGCTTTTAATAAGATTTGTGAGCTATTGACAGGTTTGACTTCTTTTTTTGTTTGTATGTTATCTTGTCCCATTATTTGCGTAAACATGTTTTGTTTTTGTTTTTATGTTTGTTCATCACTGTTTCGGTTATGATGCCCAACTGCTGGGATCCCATCCTCAATGCTTTTGTTGGTAATTCATTAACTCTTCTCTTTTTTTCATCTGTACATTTTTTTACAACTGAACAATGGTTTTGTGATATGTTTATCTTTATGACACTTAAGTCTTTGACTGCCAATAGAAAACTGTTGAAGGCAAATCCTCCGCTAACGTCGGTCACCGGTGACCACCACGGCGTTCAATGTGTTAATTAAGATTTAACATAATAGAAATCTTAGCATTTAATTTGAGTGAAATCGTTTGTTTGTATGTAGGTTTAGGTATAGTGATTACGACTCAAAGCTATAATGTTGATCATGGGTATTACTCACGGGGAATACCATTGTTTCATTTAGACACACCTACAAGGATTACCCGTTTAGTTACATAATCTTTAAAGGTAAGTTATGTGAGCTATAAGTAGGTAATGTACTCTACGTCTATCTTTATGTTTCTTGGTATAATTGAAATTCTTGATATGTTAATTCAACCATAATACAACACCAGTTCTTTTGCACAAAAAAGCAAAATAGAAATAGTATTTCGTTTATAAGTTTGACCTTAAATAACTGCAATATTCGTGAGTTGGAAAAACTCTGAATGAAATAGATTAATTTAAATATTTTTATGCTACCTACCTGTCCTTTCTTTGCAATCGATTTGGTTTTTTTAACAAAATTAGCAGTCATTTTTATTATTAGTTAAGATTATTGTTCTTAAACAGTATTGTGGCATGGTATACAGTAATCGCTAACCTTTTTTTGAGGGGAGAAAATCATCCATTTATTCTCCGATCTTGGGCGAGAGGGAGTGTCAGACTCTTACTGTCTAAAAACCACTCCGTTCCTTCTGATTTTCGAGCAGGAGCCGCGGTAATCCGCTAGGCAGTAGTAATCACAAAACTAAAAGGTAATTTTCATAAAATTTAACAGATTTGTCCAGCAATGAGTGATTGAGTGATTCAACCATTACCTAACACAGATAGCCAAAACCCCATACAAGACGTGACTGACCCGAAACAAAATTCTGTGGTCACTCCACTCCAGTACCTACATACTCCAGTACTAATCAAACAAAACATTTTTCCGTCAATACGTTAGTTTGCCGTTATCGGTTTGCGGTTGGTTTCCCTTCGTGAGAACACCATCGTGCACCATGGTTGATGGTAATTGGTGTCAAACGACGGATGCTGATTGTGTGGTTCCTCCACTGATGAAGTCCGCCTTGTGGGTCTCTCTGATTGTTGAAATTGTTTTATGTTTTGCCGGGTTGGTGATGGGCTGGTAGGTAAGGGTTCGGTGTTGTTTAAGAGTGGTATTTTTATAAAGTTTCCTTGATCAATATGCATCAGTAATGAATGGTATTTCTGTTTCACAATAAATGTTATTCAATACAAGATTTATCGTAAATAATTTTGAGTGTATTGTATCGCTAGCTTAAGGTACGAAGATAAAAAAACTAAAGATAATTTGTGTATCACACAATGAATTGCTCTGTGTGCGAATTAAACCCGCTACAGGTTGCATGGCAGCCAGTTGCCCAGCCACCGCACCAACCGTGCAGTCTAAACAAGTCTAAACTAGAAGTCAAATTTTTTTTTGTTTAGTACGTATATATTTTGTTGGGTATCTCATCTCTATGAAAATTCCAAGCAAACCCACAACAGCTGTCTAGCTGGTAACTAATAATATTAGTGGTTTTCATATTATTAGCTATCCGTTAGATTTGTTTGTCTGTTGCGCCAGAGTCGGTCTTGACAAATGTGGTGAGAGTTTGGGATTTATTGGCTAGTATTTACTAATTTGTAAACAAGTAATACATTGTTTTTTTAACGGTTTTAATGGGCTTATATTGTATGATCATAAAGATTAACAGTGGGTACCAAAAATCACATCGATTGGACGTCAAAATGAGGGATTAAATTCCAATTATTAAATTTGACTGATACAAATAAAATACACAAATAAACAATTATTACTTAAAACATATTAACAAACTTTTTGTCACATAAAATGTTCCTATAACTCTATATATTTGGTAAGTATTAAAAATCCAAATTCTTATATAAACGGAGCACTTAAATAAGAAAATTTATTACTGTTTATTGTCCTTATTAACACAAAACAAAATGTCTTTGAGACAATCGTTTCACGTGTTGCTATTTACCTCACTATCTTACTACGAATCTATAAATAACTACAGACAATATATACATACAAATGCAATAATCTCTAAATATAAGTAGTATAATTAATTACTTAAGACTTGATATAAATATGTAACAATATGAGAAGGCTCACGTTTATTGTGTGTGGTCCAAGGGTGACGTTAGCTAATATTTGTACACGCCGCAGATACCGCTGGAAACTACCAAAGGCAGTGCTTTGTTTATAAGCGAAGCGATTTTATGTACAGGCGATAGCGTGCGAAGAAAGGTACTATACTAAGGTATTACCTTTATATTTATTAAGTGACCAATTCTTGTATCTATGCGGAATATACAATTGTGTTAAGATTATAGACTCCGATTGTGGTTTGAAACTAGTCGACACTTCGTCGGACAGTTACTTGAAAGTACCAACTCAACAAACCTTACATTCTTTAACCCCAAAAGGCAAGCACTTCTAACGCCTCTGACGATGGACGGTGGCGATTGTTTACCATCAGGCGATCTATCAGATCGTATTAAATGCTTATAAAAAAACACGTTTACCTACGTTCCAATAACCTAAAACATAGTGTTATATTAGCTAAAACATAGTTATAACAATATTTTGATCAGAATCATCTTCAGATTCCAGAAACACTAACCATCGGTCATTCTTATCACTAGCCAAATGATAAGGTGACATTATGATACATTACTAGTACATAAACGTTTCAGGTCAGGCGGCAGTCCACGGTAAGGTGATTAAGAGCCACTGTGATGAATAATTCTGTCCGATGACGAATACGGAACAGAATTCACTATTTAAATTACATGAGGTGATCGTAATACGTCATTATTCTCTTCCATTTTTCTCAATGGACGCCAGGACGTGAGTAACTCTTTATTCTTTGGAGGCTACTCTTTACATTTAGGTTGCATTTAGTCTTTTTTTTACATTTTCTCTGTGTTATTATTTCTATAGAAAAATACTTTCTGCCTCGCACAGCAAAACTGTGGAATGAGCTGTTGTCGACGGTATTTTCGAACCGATACGACCTTCAAGAAGAGAGCGTACTCCTTTTAAAAGGCAACGCACCTGTGACTCCTCTAGTGTTGCGGGGTGCAATTGGTGGCGCCGATCTGCTCGTTTGCCCAGCAGCTCAAGCTTTGATTAACTCGGTCATTGCAACCGAAGATTGAATTGAATGACTGAGTCCACTGGTAAATCATCCAAAAAATACTAATTTCTAAGTTTCATCATCAGTTTAACGTTATTATTACTATAAAAATCCAAAGAAACCTCTACCCGCTAGATCTCTCTCGAAGCATCACATCTGACGACAGTTTTACGGCCAGGCTTTCCACTGCCGCAGTGCCCTCGCCCCCGTGGCGGTCACCATATCCTTAACTAAATAATCACGATATCTTTTTAATTACACAGTCCGATGTCACAGATAACAAACGTTTGTTTTCAAATTCTTACGTAGTATGAGGAGATGTTTTGAGCTGTTGATAATTTGGATCGCCACTTCATTTTACTGTAGTAAGTACGAGTATGTAACGCGGAAATGTTGATATAATTTCGTTATATGATACGTGATAGTAACGTATATTTTTCTTTCACTGTTAGAGCCGTTGTGTTTAAACTACACAAAATCAACTCGTGCTGTGAATGCGTACTAAGAATGCGTGTTATGAATGGGTTCCTAACTATGGATACATCGCATACTAGCACCTTCTTCGCACAGTTGCATAGCTTAGTATCGGTGTAAACGGTCATTTAGTTTCACAGCCTGGCTATTACATCTTCGTAGCATAGATACTCTCGTGGTATAGGACATATCTGGTGGAAGCCAGAGACAACCTTAAAATTTTCTAGACTAATCTGCATAATATGAATTGGTGATGACTAACATAAACATTACAATGATATAGTATTAGGTACCATGGTTCAAAATTTGTATTACACAAGATATGCTTCATTAGACGAAATCACAACCACACATTCCATACCAAAGTCTGTTTATGTATACAAATGGCAAATTCTCAACCAAAGACTAAAATTTTCGGTAATATTTAGCCACAACCATTTATGGCCAGTGATTACAATTCACCGTACAGAAATAATTATGACCCAAAGCCTATTTTGGCCGGTGCAATCTTTGGAAACCAAAATGAGTGTAAGGTAAGCATTAGGTTGGGTCGGGTTGTCGTTACACAAGTGCAGTTTCGCCACAATCGCTCCATCTTACTAAGTTTAGTTTTAATTTCAATTTGCTTTGCTGTGTCCAGACACGACCTGGGGTAAGGCTGTGGTATATTGGATGAAAGATTAAAATTGTGAGTTTCTTCAAGATTAGTTTACTTTGAATCATTGGTTGTGTACACACATGTGTATGCTATATGCTACGCACTTATTTCATACGCTATTCATTCATGGGTCATTTGATTAGCAGTTATTGATATATTTTACTACTGCTACTACTTCTATCGATATATTCTTCTTGCTACTTTCATTATCATCATCATATTATCAGCCACAAAACGTCCACTGTTGAACATGGCTTTCTCCAGTATACCATATTAAGTTTATCTATCTCTATTTAAATTGCGAGTTTTGGTAAATAAAATTGTTATGACATTATGTCGTCCATTAATCTGGGGCCATACCAATATTTAAGTACATTAAATGTTTCTAATACTAGTTTTAATCACAATATTCTAGTTTCCACCATGGTAAAGATAACATGATATTTACAAATACATTATCTTTACGTGTAATGCGTGTCAGTTATTCTAGTATAATTTTATTTACCTACGTATGTGACGTATACCTTTAGGCCGGCTTTGTAATTGTTAAGTTAAAAGATTTCAGTTCCTGAAATAAATCAGTTTGACGAGTATTTTTATATCGTTTTAGCTATATATCTCATATAAAACTAAGTCTGAAAAATAAAAAGCGCATCAAAACAGTTCAGCTAAACCTGACATAAACCCGCCTCCGTTTTTTTAAGTCGTTTAAACACTATGTGTATTGAAGAAATAACAAAATGAGAGAGACTATACTTACGCCTCCATACTTCACAAAATCTCAAGTAGAAAATCCCTTACACAAAAAATATGTTCCAGCCGACAGTGTGTTCACCCCCTTACAAGTTAATATCACAAGTTAGGATGGACGCAATTAGCCTGCGGTTAGGTTTGCAACACTTGAATTATCCAACAGTCTGTTCTAACCCTTAATTGCTTACGTCATGCCGTATATTTTTTATAATTACATTTTTTCTTGTAATCAAGGGTTTTGTTTTTCTTGCTGTCTCTTTTTGTGTATGAGTTCATTTTTGTGATGCAGCGTCACGCCTTTTATCCCCGAAAGGGTGGACATATTATGGCACGTAATGCCGCTATACAATGTACTCACTTTTCGCCATTTGTGTTATAAGTCCAATAGGGGTGAGCATATTGCTATGTACTGGGCACTATTCTAGAGTTCGTGATACTACTGAAATATTATCGAAAAACCGTAAAAATGTAAACGATATTTTGTTATTTTTCTTTTAATTAAATCTAGACGGGCATACCTGATGGACTAATTTGAAGATAAATGTCACAATATATTGAAAGACCCGAATCGACGAAGTTTTCTTCACTCATAGAAGCGTCTTATTTTCGAAATGAAATAAGTTACTTTCGTCCATTAATACATATAGTTATAAGAAATTACTATCCGTTTCATTTTAAATACCAACAGTTCTAGAACATTCCTCGACCAACGACCGAAAAACAAATTGCAACGTAATTTTTTTAACATATCAACCGTTCCAGTTGCATATATTTTCAGCCAGTACGTACTAAAAGGACCGATGTGGTGTCTGCCAGTAATGTATGTATCTGGCACATGGCGAGCCAGCCAGGTTCAAACATGTCCATTGTGCCTCGTAGACTAATATCTAGTTAATTCCGACTTTAATTAGCGTGTTCTCGATTTTGCTTAGGAATTTTGCTTGCATGTTTTGTTGGTTTGACAAATTGTTTTTGAGATAGGGCTGATATAATAAGTGGGGCTTTGTATTTATTTTGACTGGAGCATATCGATAAAAAATAAGCTGTAAGGGAGGTAGGGGAGGGATGGGCACTTTTTCACAATTTAATGCATAAAAAGTCAGATTTTGTAGATAATCTACATTTATTGCCACTTCCTATTGCTCCATACTTTTGGCTAGATATCTTATAAAGAACTTTCTTATAATAATAATCAGTCTCCTAATTAGGAGGTAATTAAAAAATTAAGTCAAAAGTGCCCAAGGCTCCCTATGGTAGGGAGATATGGGCACCCCCGGTGGGAGGCTTGGGCATGGCCTGTAAAACACTTAACATCTATAATAGACTCTAAAAATAAACTTAATAACAACAAAAAAAAAACATCTTAAATATATCACGACTTATCTTAAATTAGTTATAACCCATAAAGGCTTATATTTATATTTATCAGCTGTTGTTTTTATTTTTGATCCTTTTGATACCTCTTCTATGGCTCGTAATATCAAATCTTTGGGAATTTCTCGTTGTAAACTTTCTTTTTGAATCTTTCTGTAATTAAAAATATTTCAAATAGTTTAATTAAAGCAGGTAATTATAATTTTCAAAAGACCTCCTGTACGCAATATAAAGAAGAGAGCATTGGACATGCCCAAACCTCCCTCACATCCGACTGCCCATTGCTCCCTCTGTACACATTTTCAACACAATTTACCGGCATTTTTTTTTTGTTTAGGTATTGAAACGTAAATTTTAGTTTAATTTATTAGTTAGTAAATATACAATAGATATATAATAAAAAATACACATACCTTTCGTTAATTTTCTCTGTATTACGATCCGAATCCACAACAAAATACTTACTTTTACGAGCGCATAATCTTCAAATGTGTTTGTGTTTGACAACTGACGGAAATAACAGATAGTCTATGGATGAACAGTTTTGCCAGACGGTAAAGTAAACTATCAAATTAAGAAAAAAGAAAAACCTATGTCAGGATCAGAATAAAAGGGGGGTGCCCATGTCTCCCGACTGCCCATCCCTCCCCTACCTCCCCTACTTTCAAAAAATAGGTATGTCCAAGAAGTAGTACATAATTAAACTATTATATCGCTGGTTGATAGGATAATTGATCTAAGCGATATATATTTTTTGCGATACTGAAACCATACATATCCGGATTCAGCGTATATACAATTCAATATCGCAAATCGCTTAAATGAATTACCTTTTTGATCACCGATATGACTGGGCCCTTCTGGACATGATATGCCCAACTACGCTACACTTAATGATAATTTTACTGGGTTTTGAGTTTATCATACGGACTTTTTATTTATATGTGCTAAGCCTTGCATTTCATTTATAAAACCCCTTGTTCTTGATGTAATTTCAGGGAATATCAAACTCACAAAAACATTGTAACATCAGATCCCAAAATATTAGATTATTATTGTACCAGGAGACCAGAGGACAGGAAGGCGTCATCATAACAGATGGAAACTAATCGTCAGACGTTCTACAATCATTAATACGCATTGGTGTACGTCCGAGTGAGCAGTAACATTGGGTACACCCCACCAGACAACTTCATCTCCAACCCCACAATACTCCACCCAAATTCTGATCTTATTTTCATTAGCACAAGATTGAATATTGTTCGAAGGGATGATTGTGCAAAAATATTGTTGATAACTGTATAAACTATTGTTGTTCTTGGACCATCATTAGCTGTATTGATATATCGACTCTGATGTAAGAGAATAAGTTAATTTTGCGACAAATCTCGTTATTAGTTTTTGCAATCATTAGTAGATTTTAGGGGAGCTAAATTACTAAGGAATATTTACGAATATAATAGCAAATTGATTTGAATTGTATAAATCAAATAACATGTTAGTTTTATGAGAACGTAACTGTCAATTTCGAGCTGTTTGAAGTGTAGTGAATCGAGTACATTAATCTCGTCTCTCAAAAGGAAAATCTTACAAAATGTGCAATAACACTTACCCACAATAACAGCACAAGTCAAGTGCAAATTTACGACTATTTAAGAAAAAAAAACATCCTTTACCAACTTTAGCAACAATTGAAGTAAAAATCTAAATACCCAAAAACTGCTAAAATCCACGAACGCATCATTACATTCGCATACAAAAGTGTTTTGTGCAAAAAAGAAACAAGTATGACGTAGGTGGTCTCGATTTTATAGCGTAAAATAATAAGGGCACCTATGTGTTCCATTCTATATAATAATGGGGGTACAATTTCTGTGGGCAGTATTATAATGGTTGGTCGTTCACTGGGTGGTCGGATTATAACGCAAAGCCGTGGATTAAGCCACATCGACACGTGTGCTTTTCTATGCCTTCGAGTGGCTTTAGGCGACTGTGCGTGATTGTACACCTTGATAACGCAGTTTACTGTGATTAATGATGTTCAAATAACTAATTAAATTATTTTTTATATTATTTTGCTACTTATAGAGTATAGAAATTGCAAGGTTACGCGGTATTGTTATAAATATAATTTCTGTTTGCTCAGGTGGTGTAATAAAAATACGGAAGCACTTTTGACCACAGAAATTATAAATATAGGAAACGATCCATTGTGACCTCTACAAATATCAGCATTTTTTTACGAAAACCGAACCACGATAATTTTAATCTCAAAAAATTCAAAGGCAGTCTAACCGCCCACAAATAATTTCGGCTACCGTGAAGCTCTAACATGATTATTTTTTTAAACTCCACCACGGTAGCATTTGCTGGCAACTTGATTTATTACCACCCTTATAGTAAAGGAGATAAGGTTAGTTATAGAACGGTGTTTATTTAGAGGGGTGTAGTTTCTATTGTTGCATTTCATTGCGAAGTCCTATTCAAAATGTGAAACGATCCGCGAAGAATTTGGTTGAAGCTAGCACCCGTGTTTGCTTGGCGGACATCGATTAAAAATTCCTCCGTAACTCGGCCAAATAATGGTATTAAATGTCTACCAGAATAATAGTGTTAAATTTCTTAAGATCCATCTCGAAATATGATGGATCTGTCTGCGGTACTTTTGTTGCATGTTTTTTTCGATAATATTCGTACGTGAACCGCCAAAGAGATTATTTACGTGATCATTGTGAATTTGTAAACTGTACTTCAAGTCGGTTTGTGTTTGAGTGATAAATATCGAAAAAGTGTGATGATGTTAATAATATTGATTGAACAGCAAAAATGCAAAAGTGAGCGGTAGCCGCTTTCTTTGACAGACATAGTGGCGGGATTCTGTTTCAAAATTACAAGTATATGTTTACTTACGTGCCGAAAGATCACTTCGGCATTTTTGAAACTAAATAATAAGGAACAAAATAATGTCGACATGTGGAATGTGGATTCGGCTATCGTTTTGCCGATAGTTATTATATATATTATTTTATTTCATTAGTAGTATTTAAAAATGTGATTTTAGAAAATTTTCAAGAAATATAAGGAACACAATAACATAATTGTCTTATTTTACCTAAGTCAGAATACAGTACCAAAGTTCCCATCTTTACCAGATATTACCGACCAATTTACCCCACGAAACCCAAACCACCAAAGTTTAGTGTGAGGGTCAACCTCTAGGTAATCATGGTCTGTGGTCATGATCGTGTGGAGTTGTGTTATGACACATTATCGCGAATACGTTGACAGGCCCGCGCAATTTGCAATTAGCTATGGAAATAACACGCGCTCTGTGATACGGTCAAAGTAGGGAGGTGACTTATCGATAGTGGAGATTTTGTTTAATTTTTATAAGGATACTATAAGTATTTGCTTATGTTATTATAGATCTTGTTATTGAAATGATAAAGTCTGTAATGCAATTGAATTGAATTTATTGTAACTGATGCGTTACTCGATAGTTTATCATTAAGTTTTTGTTTTTACGTTTCAATAGGGAGTTGCAGTTTTTGTACATTAATAAGATTGGTTAAAACAACAAGATTATAGTAATTTTGATAGTGTTGTGTAGAGAACATATTATATTCGTCACTTCAAACGGTTAAAATGTCGATAAATTATAGAATATAATACTACAAATGTTTATGTTTATCTATCATCATCATCAGCCGAGAGACATCCACTGCTGAACAAAGGCCTCCCCCTTAGTCCTCCACGTAGAACGACAAGCCGCCACCTGCATCCACTGGCTCCATAGTAGTTAAAAACCTGATAAATATTACCATTTTCGATAGTACAACAGCGCATCCCTAAACCGTGTGATGGAGAGGTGTCTCGTGTTCACGAAATAGGTGATCATTATGTAATTCACAGGGCTTCGTATCACGGACCGTTCTGAGAACCTAAGGTCATAGGAAGTGAACCACTGGGTCCTTACAGGTATGCATAATATGTGGGATATGGGAGGATCCTTAGAAAACGGTACTAGAGACGAATTTGTTTTAAAGTGTTGATGTAATTTTGTTTTGCTTTTTATATTACACAATTTAAATTTGTGTGGTTTAGTTTACTCATAGCATTATGGGTTAGGTTGTAATTGATAAATCATTCGTTTATAATTGTAATTACAATTTCTTTTTTGCAATATTATTTTCTTTCTCTAACATCTTAAACTATGTTCTTTTACGCAATTCAATAAAATACAAAAACCAGCTGTTATTATTTTTCTAAATATGAGCATTTTCACACCACAACAAATTTCAAAAGAAAATATACAAACACGTAACAGTTAGCAAGCATTTACCCCAGCCTGTGATAACAAAACAACAAATTGTTTCGGAGCAGTCACCTAAACGAGGTTGTATTACATTATAAGTCACCGGCTATCTTCGACCGGTATTTTATCGTCAACAAATTAATTACCGGTCTACCGACACGGGTATCGTTAGCACCATATTGGTGTCGTTCTTTCATTTCAGGTGGCCTTATCTTATCTATAGAGGACGTGCGGGCTGTATATAGGCTCCTTCATTGTTGCCACCAACCCATCACTCAACAATCAACTCTAAAATTCAGTCACCAACGTCTAAATTTGTACTCGAGTCCTAATATTTTTTCTTAAAATTTTCTCATGTAAATTGTTAATGGATTTTAAAGTTAGTTTTTTTAGACAGAAGGTTGAGTTTTGAGTGTTTAGTGGTATGTTTTTCCGGTAGTTTTACAAGTTTAGCGGTGTCGAACAACAATGGGCAACTTGTTCGTCGATAGGTATGTAAATATGTAGATGTGTGACTGGTCACCTACCAGTTTTGTTTGGTGTGAAGATAAGAATTGGTAGCGTTTTACTTTACTGAAAGGTTACTGTCGGTCACATTGGCGATAAGAGGAATATAACCTGCTCTTTTAACTACATAATATACGTTTTATTGGAAACGGTTTGATGCCAAAATAGTCTTCATGTTAAAGTAGTATTCCATTGGAAAATATTCTAGGAACTGCGTCGCTGATATAGCCAGTGCAATTATTGGCTGACTACGTTGCATGTGTTTGTTTTACAGTAGTCATCTCTTGACTGATCATACTAAATTAAATTCTGATGATTGTCATTGAAACATATTTCCAGAAATAAGCTCTATTAAGTCCATTTTTGAATTAGCATTTCTACAGCAAAACTCAAGATCTTTATGTTACAGAATGATACCCATTTGCGAAACTATGAAGCAGACAAACAAATAAATGGACAAAGCAATATTTCTTTTAGTATTAACCGTTACTAATAGACAGATATATCAGAGAAATATCCAATAACCAAAGAGCAACACAAAAACCACAAAGATTCGTATCGTTATAACCACGTATATCTAATTACATTACTCGTACACTACAATATAATCCCCAAAAACCATACACACGCGAAAATAAACCATAACATCCACACACAAAGACCAATTTCGAATGATGATTCTGAAGAAAAAAATCACACACTACCATTGGTTACCCAAGTGTGACGTCATAGATGTTGTTCTAAACGAAATGTTTTGTTACTATTGCGTTTTTTGTTTGTGTTAGCTGCGTATGTTTGTATACTGATGTGGCAATGGTTGTGAAATAGGGTCTGGGATCGTGGGTTGAGGTCCCAGTCGGTACCATTCGCGACTGACCGTCGTGTGCCCCACGCGACCTTTCACCTTAGGGGACAGGACAGAGCAATGAATGGAGTACTCAGTACCAATATTTAATGCAGTCTTTTTTTTTTGTTTAAAACTTTGGATCTCATTAGGATTTTCTCCTGTGTCGTGACTGCGTTTAAACACATACAATTCCACGTGCACATGACACCCAGACCCTTAACAACAATTTGTGGATCATACAAAGAGTTGTTCCGTGGGGGAATCGAACACACGTTGCACGGTAGCCAGTTGCCCATCCACCGCGCCAACCGTGAAGTCAAATCATTTATTCCAATTAAACCATAAATACTTAGGTACTTTTGAAACGTCAACAAAGAAAGAAAGAAATAATAATCTGTCAGTCTGTCCGTCAGTGAAGCTAGGTGCTAGTTCCAAAGTGTAGCTTCGAATGGAGAAGAACGAGAAAGAAACTCTATTCGTTACTCTTTTAAAAAAGTAAATGCACTATCATTATGAAATGATGATTCATGTCGATCTTGAATTCTTCTTATTTGCTTCTTGTCTTGTAGAAATAAGATGTTTGTTTAGTATTAACGTTTTATCATTGCGGAAAAGTTGTTGTAATTTTGAAGGAAACGGCAATGTTAACAGTTTTATTAGTGTTGACATTTTAGTTTTGCTCTTTTTTTAACAGTCACAGTGGAATTCCGTATCTTTGATGGAGAAATAATGTTTTTTGTGTGCAGTCATAGTTACATTTTTGTTAACGTTTTGTAACACATTTTTGTACATTGTGTTAAACATTTAATTAATTGGACATATTTTGGGATACACTTTTAAATAATCGTTAACTTTTAAATTCATATTTTATAAAAATATTAATGCTCTGATAAATATTTGTTATATGAAACGTAATATGCATAAACGTTACAAACCTCGAATATATAATATAACAATATTGTAAAAGTTATTTAATATTCTCATGAATTTGAGATTACAAACAATTACAAACCTTAAAAATATTACTAAAGAAACGATAAAGAAGTCGACTCCACGGTACTCGGCCAATAAATCGAACTCAATATGAATAACTATCACAGATTACACCATTGATAAATGAATGCACGGTGCCAGTCAATTGCAGGGCATGGCGAAAAAAAAAACTATGAATAATAATTCATATAGTTTTATGGCAGAAATCACGGTTCGTTGCTAATGGCTGACCATAGGGTCCGTTTTATTTGATTTTTTCGCCAAACGATTAACGAAACGAGCCTACAGTTTCCGTTGGACAATGTGTCTCATAAATTATGTTGGACAAACAAGATCAATTCATATTCGGTATGCATGGAAGTAATGTTCAATTGCCAGCAAAGAGTATTGATTTTTATTCCCCGTGTGTTATTGATTCGTCTGTTTTAATGGTCAAAAGTACGTGTACTGAGTTTGAGGTTTTCTGACATTAAGCTCAGTTAGAGTGCCTCGCCTAAGGTGGGAGAAGTAAAGATGATTATCCTCTCTCAAAAAAAAAAAAATCGAGCGGTCAGTTAAGGTGAGTTTTTAATATTGGAATGTTCAATTTGAAAGATTTCGTCACGATGTTTTCCTTCACCATTTGTCAGTGATGTCTAAATAATCTTAGATAGTTCATAAAACTCGGAAAATGTCACTTTAGTACTTGTCGTTAGTAGGTTTCTAACCCGTACTCTCATGCATGAGAAGCGGATCTTAAAACCTACACCTGTTAGATCAAACCAAATAGAATAAAGAGAAACCTTTAAAACAAGGAAACGATTATGCAACTCTAAATTATTTTAACCTAAAGATTCATGAACGAGAATCGCTTGAAGCTAAATGAAGCGGTCACGTTAGACCTACATAGGTAAGCAATAGAAACCTTCTGTGTAAGTAGCTTATCCGAAGTGTATTGTATTAATCAAAGCCCCTAAGCTTGTTGAAGCTTCATTTCTTGTTGAGAAACTGTCGATTGCTGCATCTTTGGTATTTATGCAAAGCCTGTTATTTCCTTGTAATTTTTGTTTTTCTGGGTCTTCTGTAGAACAAGGTTTGATGACCATTTTATCGTGGTTTATGTGATGCTTCTACGATGCATCAAATAAGGCATCTTAAAAATGTTTCACCCGATGTAACCTTTTTAAACCTCCTTATCCTAGGTAAGAACTAATTTAATTGTTATGAGATTTTGCGATATGGCGATCGGCCCTTGATCATGTAATGTGTTCAATGAGATTCATATACGAGGTTGTAAACAACACTAAATAGTAGTAACTATACTGTTTGAACTTCTCAAAAGAAATTTTATAGATTATTGTGTAACATTTCACTATAAAAAGATATTTGAAAACAGTCTAAGTAATAATCGTCCTCAATTGCGCAATTCCATTACAATCTTGTCATAAGTAGGGTATGCAATAAACGTTTGTTTATGAGCTTCATAATATTATTATAAGGATTCCCACTAAAGGACATCGTGAGGTTATAAAAGGCACAAACAGTTGTGTAATCACACGGACGCATACAATACAGGTGATACTAAGCGTAAATACTAATGTAGACAATCAAGAATTAAATCATCATAAAGCATAGCTTTACTGGCCTCTATAAATTACTGCGTTATCAAGACGAGACAAACACAGGAATGACTAAATTAAATAAAACACAGTGTGTTATCTGAGAACATGTTATCAAAATGGACATAGGTCCTAGCATGGACAAATAAAAATTGTAAATTAGTATACGTAACGAAGATAGTAGAGATGATGACAAGATTTTTGTTGAACATTTTTAAGATATTGTTACGAAATTAGATGGTTTGTACATTTAAAGTGTTGAAGGCATTAATAATGGCGATATTTATGAATCTGATAATGCTATAGATGACTTAATTTATGATTTAATCAGAAAAACGAGTCACGGACTTAATAAGGTAGGTTTCATGCGGTTTAAAGTGCATCCGATTATGATCTTTAGCGTGAACTTTATAGGACATTTTAATAGTGTTCATTATCGATGGATCTGTTTATAATATTATAATCAATGTATTTGCTAAGCAGTTCCTGTTAATAGGTATGTAACGAGTATCATGTTTAATCTTGCATTGTATATTTTTATTTACATTTGAAGGATATATATCTAGTTGAACTGTACACTACAGCTTACTGTCATAATTTTAACAAAGTGAGTTTGTAAGAAAAAAATCACTTTAAAAACATTATTTTCTGAAATTTCACCTTGTAATGTGATAACAACTCTTTTTAGTTCCGTTAGATTTAGGAAAATTTGCAATTGATATATGAATTCCTAATATAATACCATCAAAAATCAATCTCCCCTATACAACTACAAATCACGTTTAACATTCTTACATCATTCTGCGACACAATGTGAGAAGACTAATTCTTAAGTAAATTTTACAGAGAATATTTACATACCTGCTAGTTGATAACGTTGATGTGAACAATCGTCGCCTGTTCCCCACCGAGATAAAGGGATGATAAAGGCTCTCAATGTGGTCAAAGGAAACGCCGTTGTTTGTCTTTCTATGTTTGATTTTACTTTCCTGTCATTAGATTTTATGGCCCATTTATTTTCTGCTATCTAAGTGGCTGGTCTAATCAAATGTGTGTCAGTTCTATGCATAAGTGTGCATGTGACTCTGCATGCACTGTAGTGATACGAGGTTCTACGTCGCGAAAACTAAAACTGTTGATGATAAATGAAACTGTTAATGGTGTGATTGATAACTATGCAATATTGTTTAGAGTAGAAAGGCACAATAAAATTATACATATTAGGATGAATGTTGGACAATCTGTTTTTATGGCATTCAGTTTTTTGGATGAAATCATCAAGGTTTTTTCTAATCCAGCATCAATTTCCACATAACAGGAAAGCTTATCTGAACACGGAAGCGTTGGACATACAGTAAGCAGTTCTGAGCCAGGGAGCACCGGAGCAATGGACGCTCAGACAATTTGAGGGGCAGCAAAGCGTTAAGATCGTTAACTTACCCCGTGTATGACGTTTGTCATTTGGACGCAACTAATGTGCAGGCAGACGACTGAACCGAAACTGCAGAGCGATTTCTGTTTTGATGCGAGAATCGCATGATATTGAATCGTAAAAAGGTTTTTTTTCTATAGAAGATAGAATGCTTTGCAATAAGATTGTGGAACCCATGCAATATTTTGCAGATGTCAAATTCTTAAGAGACAAAGTTCAGATTGATATAGATAAATCCTTACGAGACAAAGATCAAATTGATAAAGATCAACTAATCTAATTGATTCCTAAGTAACAGGTGTAGATGTTTAAATTGGCACGCTAACTGAACAGAACTCATTGCTTTTGTAAGTAACTAAGAAACAAGAACATTGCTTGATACTCATTATCCTATCATATACAATAGTGTGCCAATTGCAAAGGAAATTTGAGTGTCCCAGTTTGCAGGTATCTAAATGTTGCTCATTTTCGTCATAGCTACCGTAATGACTTATAGTCATGGCCAAGCAACGGACTAAGAGACAATAGGCGAACCGTACCGTGATACGTATAGGGCTGACAGTTTTGTCAAGGACTGCTAAAGTTTGTCGGTTTTTGTAGTTTTACTGATCTGCTTTTAGATTACTCTCTTTCAAAAACTCCCATGTCAGTTAATGTTTATCATTTACTATTGTAATTATAATATCTTCATCATCATCTCCCATTTCTGTCCCATTGTTGGGCATTAACATTTTTACTTACGCAGAATTGAACTTAGACAGTATGTTTAACTCGATTGCCTCAATTCCTCAAAATCATTTTACAAATTACATTAGATATATTTTATAAACATTTTCCCACTCCTGGATTTTCTCCATTGTCGTGGTTGTGTTTACAAACATACAAGTTCACATGCACACAGAAGAACCGAAACAACAATTTGTGAATACACAAAGAGTTGCTCCGTGCGTGAATCAAACTCGCTACATGTTGCACGGCAGCCAGTTGCCCAGCCACCGCGCCAACCGTGTAGTCCAATTCAACTTTGTCTTTGCTCGACCTAACCTCAATCTAAGCCAGTAAACAATCTATTTTCAAAATATTTAGGTTAATTTCATTCAGAAATGATGTGTAGCGTGTCTGACTTAGTTAACATTAAGACGTTTTAACCTTTACATGAACGTTCCTAAGCCAGTCAGGGTTCATCTCTGAGCTAACATCGCATAATTTAATTAGAAGCTAATCCTTTGGGTATATGGCTGATGTGGAGAATAATGAACCTAATAATAAACTAACGTTGTTGATTGAAATATCTCAATCTTTAGGAACAATCCCAATATCCCTTTCTCAAGTACCTGTATTTGACCAGCATAATTTTATTTTACGCTTTTATTCAGGAAAAGCACTTGCAATTTCTTTAGTAATAGAAAGAACTGTCGCCAAAATCGGACGTTTTATGATATTATAGATTATTTTAAAATTGAAAATCCCAGTACGTACATCCTTGAAAAGACCTTGACATTTATCGTTTTCTTTTCAAGAATCATCAAGTTTTGGAAGAACAGCACATTTTCTCATAATTATTAATTGCCAAGTCGATCACTGGTGATCGACACTTAGCGCGGGATTTGCCTTCAACAGTTTTCTTTCGGCTGTAAATGCTTTAAACAATGATCTCAATATAGTGTCAGCCCTATCCTCCACATATGGGAGGACAGACACAAGAACATGACCGGTGACCACGCGCTCGATCATCACTCGCCGTGACGCTGTTTAGAAGCAGCGTCTCTGCAACTATTTGGACAATGGCGAGGTGACTAAAATGTTGCTGGAATTTTATTTTTGTAGTATTGTCTTTTAATAAAGATCTTTCTGACGAATTTTGTGGTATGAGGTCAGACGATGAGATGAGATTGGAGGTGTTCTGTGACTAGTATAAAATATGTATTTTTATTGATAATTGTAGACTCAGGATTTAGAAATTCTGTTACCTGTGTTTTGCCATGTGTTGTCGATATATTTTTTCACCACGGTGGACTTAGGCGAGCAATTAATTATAATAATTTTACACCATATAACTTATGATTCAAGTCTTGCATTCAACGAAATATAAAAATATTTATTCTGATTTTTTTTGCCATTAATGTTTTTGATGAGACGAAATTTCAAGATGCACCATTTTAGCTTCCCCACTGTTTTACGGAAGATGACATCAAATTGGACGATCGTAAAACCGTACGGTATCAAAGATTAGTTCGCCCACCTGTGCTCAGAGGGCGCAACCGTCCACTCAAGTTTAGCATTCACCTGTCACACGCGTGTTTACGTGACGCGATCTCATTCTGCAATATTCGACTTTATGGCTCGTTGATAATATAAATAATTTAGGAAATTTAGAAAATTAGGATTAATTTGCAAAATATCTTGCCTATTAAATTGTTCTGCTGACTTATTACATATACTGTATGTCAATATGCAGTTTCTCTTTCGCAAAAGAAATTGTTTTACAAATTGCACCTGTTATACATATTTTGGTATCTATGTCTGGAACATTGTGTTGCAACTTGGTAAACAAAGGTATCAAGCACATACTTTATAGTTGAAGTTTGTCAATTTTTTGCACATACCAGGAATTCGTCGTACAATTAGAATATTCTTAGAGCTCTTATGGCCAGTGTCATAGGCCTATTCCTAGTACAATCGCTTAGTTAAGATAATTTTGTACTTATGTTGGCCATTGTTATTATGAATCAAGATTTGTGTTTATGTCATACAATTTTCCTGACCACAAGATTATCTGGGATGACTAACAAAACTTCAAGTGATTGCAAGAACGTATATGTACATACATCACTATAATGACATAGAGAAAAGCTAAAACCATATCAGTTATATTGGGTAGCCAATCATTGTGTCCATGTTCAAAATTGATGGACTTCTTCCTAACCCTTTGCATACAAAAAATACCTGTGCAGTACATTTTTTTTATGTTTTACTAAAGTATCGTCAGGTGGGCATTATTAATAAATAAAAAACAAATGTTGCGGGTGGCACGTGGTATAGTTTTTATAACATGTTAAAGGCTTGAGCATGAACAGGATGTTGTAAAAAATCGGTCAATAGGTTAAGTTTATGAATGAGGAAAGTACCGCATGTTATTGTTGTTTTCTAGAATATTCTTCTAAAACTTATGAAAAGGGATCGAGACTGGTCTTAAAAATTACCTGCTTAGTTAGTATTGGTTTAAATTTAGGTGAAATACAGTATGATGATAATGTTTATTTTTGGACTAAATAGACATACTTTGGTAATAGGTTTTTGAAACAAAATTGTTTTTTTTTTAATTACGATATTTTTTACTACTACCTCTTAAACCAGGGGGTACTTTTTTAATGTCAGACTCCAACTGACTAAGAACCAGCCCGTTCCTACGCCAATTGTGTCTCTAATGTCTTACCCTTTAGGGTACGGATGCTTCACTGTTCTTACAACGACCACAAAAAGTGGTCTCCATAATGAATCATTTAGAAAAAATCCCGTAAATTACCATATAACGAGTACATCGTATCTCGGTATCTAAGTCAGTGTACAAAAACACTGCAAGGGTGAAAATGTCTACATATTAACATATTTTTTGCGACAACCGATTCATCAAAAACATTTTTTTCTTTTTTTTTTTCTCTCGAAGTTTTATTGGGATTTACTTACCGTGTAATTTACAACTTAGTTTTTGAAATGAAAAAAAAGAAACTAGTTTCTTGAATGAAGTTTTTTTGTGAAGCATTGTTTAATGTTTTTGAGACCTCTTTTTGTGTTTTGTTTCTTTACTTTTTATTACACGGTTGATATTATGAAATAATGCAAATGAACTATACGTGTTTCAATTAACAGTAGTAAATCTTCCCACAGATCTTTTCGCTGAAAAACGTTACTAGGTACATTAAGTTTTATTTTTGCATAGATAGAATAACAAAGCTGTAGTTTACATTTAAACTTATTATCTAAACAGTTATCGTAGGATTTGAAACCTTATCAATATTTTTTAAACATTTATTTCTAAGCTAACCTTGACATTAACTGCACTGCATTCATGTTGAATTCTAATCGACGTACCTATGACCTTTAGGTATAACTAGGTACCATTAACCATACTAATATCCTAGTGATCCATTTCGTGCTAATGATTAGCCTTGATGCTTGCTAATGTTGCTGATAGCCTAGTCGTAGCCCTGACTCACGTTCGTGTCGTGATGGGCGGGCGGGTAGGGCGGTTAGGGCGGGAATAGCCACGGGCCACGCTCGCCGGCGCTGTCGCCGCCCCGCCTCACGTGGACACCCCCCTTTCTTCCCCCCTTTACGTGGTTAAAGACGTGTGTTCAGATTGTTTGTATGATACTTTTTTTTGAGGTGGTTTGAGAAAGAGATGTGAGGGATTTTGTTTTGGTTGTGTCTAAGAAACTATGTGTGTGATGTTGGAAAAGTAGTTGACCTATTGGTTAATAAATAAAGAAATCCCAGTTTCAGCTCCTAATCAAATTGCTATCAGGTGCATTCATGTACTGTTAGTATTGAGTATGTCGTAATAAAAAGCTAAAAAAGTACTTAAATAATTTTCACATTTAACAATGAACTTAATTTCCTATATAATGCCACCTGAGTCACAAAGTACTATGGAAAAAAATTAAACACATCATTCGTTTAAAAATCATCATACATCTATAATGTAAGCTTGTTGAAGTGTTGCTAAGGTTAGCTCTCATGACCAAATTGCTCTCACCCCCAGCAAAAATACCACAATATCGATCTGTGGGGCTACTGGGCTAGGCAAGTAGCCGTTGGGAGGGGCGGCGATGGCCGTACCACGAGGCATGACCTCTGGGCCTCTGCCCATGGTAAAGGAAACACAACAGAACAAGGTGCGTCGGTTGTAAAACTTTTTATTCATTTCCAAGATAGGGTCAAGGCAGATAATGCAAATGTGAGGTGCATATTAAATGCGAAATGAGTTAAGCATTTCGGTAAGTTTGAAGTTAAGCTTTAAGAGATGCAAGTGGATTTTAAATTACAACCATGAGTTAAAATTAACCTATGTATTTTATGTAGTTTTAGTAAGATTTAAAATCGCTCGAACTTACAACCAACAGAGAGCCAGAGAGCGAACATATAAAAAATTTGGTTTAAGAATATTTACAAGTTTCAAAGTACGTAGATACTTTGAAATAGAACACAATATTTCTAAACTCAAGTACGTCATCAACGGTGAACTTCCAATGACTATAGATGATAATGATGATCAACACACAGATAGACCAAATACAAATGATTTCCCAGTAATATTAACATTGAAGAAATGAGATCCCAATCACTGTAAGTCTTGAACCATGAAATGTTACTGCGAGTAACGGACTATTCAAGAACTTAGTAAAGCCTTAGATAATTTACTATTAAACTCACGATTTCATTGATTACCTATTTAATTTCTTTAACCATTTCGTAATCAGTTACTAAATTGCCTTAAGTAAACATTCCATTACCTACATCAATATTTTTAACCCACTTCAAAAAAAGAAGGTTCTCAGTTTAACGTGCGCGATTATCTCGCGTTTGGCTGAACCAATTTTAATGCGGTTTTCACCATAGTATTTTTCAGACTCAGGGCTATTACTTGATTTAAAATACGAAAGCAGCAGAGAAAATTGAAGGCAGTTCCTATTTTTTAAGAAAAAAATATTTCTACATTGATAATCTAATAACACCTGGTGAAAAAGTATCCAGCCAAATCTATCGCATAGCCTATAGCACCGTTTGCGGCGTGTCGCACGGCACGTTCCGATAAATACAAAAGCAAATGGCTCAGTGAGTCACGAAGGTCGTCGGGGATGACATGCAACCACTATCCGAATTTACCACCACTGAACTGCTGGAAAAAGGCGATCAAAGGTGCTTATGCAACTAAAATTATTATAAGTAGCGTTATGGGATATCAACGACCATAAAGACCAGAATGGCCCAGTTAATAGTTAGCCAAGACTGGAATAACAGTTTTGGTATTCATATATTATTATGCGATGGTTACTGGATAGATATCCCAACTCGATATATTGGTTAACCAATGGATATCCATTGGTTAGGTATATATACCTGCGAGTAATGAGAAATGCTGGGTAAATATCCCAACTCCAAACCATTTTGGAAGCGATATATTGGTTAACCAATGGGTATACTTAAACATTGCAAAAATGGAAAAAACATGGTCCAATCTTTAATTAAATAACTAAAAAACGCTTTCTCAATATTGGCAAGCTACCACATCAACAAAAACATGATTGTGGTTGCCAAATAAATTAAAATCTTTTCCTGTAATATAAAGATGGTATCTTCCATCACCACATAAATTCTCAGGATGACCGTGTAAAAGATTGGAAAGATAAAAAAGGACAAAAGATGAACGTTGATATAATTTGTTGCTACTAGCTGATCGGCTATTATTTATAGATGATGGCTTTTTGGAAGTAGAACGCAAACATTTACATTTTCGTAGTTTTAGTGGTAGAAATTTGAAAAAAGAAACTAATATTAAACCTAGCGTTGTTGCAATTATTAGCTTCACCCCCTTGTTACATAAGACTGGTTATTATTAGAAATCTGTACCTCAGCCTAACTAGTACGGTGACATAAAGAGCCATTAGACCACTACAGATGGGTCCCAGTAGAACTGATACCGACCCGTAGCTGCGAACAACCTAACGGATTACCGGGGCATGAAAAGGTGGTAAGAATCAGTAAGGTGATTTTTAGTCAATAAGTGTCTGACACTTCTTCGCCCCATCTAAGACGGGAAAGGTCATTTGATGATTTTCCTCCCTCGAAAAATTGCCTAACTCCTTAAAAGAGTGATTTGACTCCCATTTTTACGTAATATTAATAAAAATAATCTCCTAATTTATAAATTATAATGTAGCAGCTCTTACAGCATAATGGTTGTCCAGTCATATGTTTCTTCATCAGTCCTATTCTACGGAACTATCCTTCCCCTGACCACCTGTTATAAAGCGATGAATCTGCTGTATCAAAATATTGTATCCTTATAGCTCATTAATTATAGAGAAATTTATACGTAGAGACAAATCGTCATGGTGTTTCTGCGTAGACGTGTAGGGATAGCATATTCCATTCATGTGTATTTATAATGAAATAGAAGTGAGCTTGAAACAAAAAGTATTTAATGCAGTATAGATTTAAATTAGATAATGGTAATCAACCAACCAAATCTCCAAATAAAGGCTAGAAACACAATTTGGCTCTTTTGATGTTGAGTGAATGTCCATAGGTGGCTCTGATCTCTTACAATCAAGTGATCTGTTTGTTCGTTGGTCTATCAAAAATAATAGATTAGAAATGACTTTGAAAATAAAATTAAACCGATATATTAAATACCAACCAAAAAGGTGTAATGACATTGGCCACATAGATATTGGTCTATACCTACTAAAAATCACATTAATCATAATAATTTTACTAGCATCGAATGGTTGTGATATATTGCAGTAGCGTGACTTATCATACAAGATTAATATTCCTAAATTAAAGTTTTCAATCACTCAAAAATTACTGCAATATTGAAAATTTTTCATAACAGACAGTTGACAGTTTTTAATTTTGTTTCACCTCTAGAAATGAATAAAATGTCGTCATAAACTAAATAACTACCTAACATTCAGTGATGATATTTATTTATCCAAGACAGTTAAATAAAACAGGAGAATTAAAATATGACATTTACAACAAAATTATCAATTAACTAAAAATCTCCGCTTACACACAAACATTAGTTAGTATTTACTAATGGAGAAAAGCTCTACTAGTTTCGAGTCACAGAGGGATTCTTCATCATGCTTCGCAGCGTCTGCTTTTCTCCATTAAGGTAGGTGACCGTGATGTTTAGTAAATTTAGAATGTCTCACGATAGTTTATAAAGAAAATAATCAATTTTATTTTATACATTTCATTGCAATCCTTACTTGCACAAGGTCTGGGGCACGAACGGTTTTTTGTTGCTAAACGCCGGGCCATCTGGCAAGGGGTTTTTTTGACAAAAAACAGTTGCCTGACCCTTTCTTACCTTGACTAGCCCACGTTTTTTATTCATGGACCCCTTACAATATGTTGAATTAGCGTATTAGTAGATTTCTAAAGACTCGATGAAATTTTTGATTGAACCAAACGGATTGTACTAACGGTTTCATGTGGCGTTGCCCGGTTTTTTGTCTAGAATTATTAGGAAATTTAATCATGTACCGTATACAATTACCTTTTTTTGGAAACAGGACTCACCTGCTGTAAATATTGTTATGTTGAAATATTGCGTGACTTGGTGTTGACATAAGGAGTGCCATTAATGATTTTTTTGTACCTATTATTGGTAATTTTTGATGATGATCCGAAATTCCGTTTTTGAGATGTCAGTTAAGACGCCAGTTCTGCTAACATTCATTCGTAGTGGCAGATCAATATTTTTAACTACTAGATATGACTATCAATGAACTTGTCTAATTTCTCAAATAAATATTTAAAATTTAAAATTGCGCTTAAATGCTTGAATGAAGAGCACAACAATTTTGACGCGTAAAGAAAAGCTATGTAAATTCCAGTCAACAATTTCAACAAATTGGAAGACCGTTAAAACCTCATAATTCGAACACAAAAAGCACGCGTCAGACATCGACAACGCGAATCAAGATTATTAATATATTTTGAAAGGCATCGTTCCCAATTTGAGGGTGTACGCAATCTGTCTTCAATCAAAGCGACAGCCTGCAGAAATCGTAATTCTCAAGTTCAAAAGCTTACCGCCTCTACAGCCAATCGAAGTGCTTGAAAATTAAAAAAAAATCCCGGCTGGCGACCGAACGATTGAGGGAATGAGTGAATGAATGTAATATCGGTATTCGGATCTCTTTATTTATTGTATTAAAATAATTTCTACAATAGTCCATGCGGTCCTTTGTTCCGAATGCGGGGGCTGAGAGGAATGCGCCGATTTTGCATCACACTCTATATAGCAGGGGTTGCGTGCCGATCAGACTTTTAATTTGTTGATAAAATTCTTGGTTGAAAAGTGAGGACAGGTAATTACTTAGGAACGTTTAATGTGATAACTTTTACGATGTTTTTATTGCCTTAATCCTCTGTTGGTTAAGTAGTACTGAAGTTTCCATAAATTACACACAAACAACCTCATTTTGTACTGAAGCTATTTGGTAAGTCTATTTTGACCGTTTACAGTCCCAAAATCTCCTCTCCTAAGTTCCTTTGAATTCGAAACTTATTCTTTCTAATTAAATTACCTTATCAACACCATCAAAACTACTTCTCTACAGCACACCACACAATACCAACCAGTTACACACACCTACAAAACTAGGGTCACCTCCACAGCGTTACGCAAAACATTTTGCAAGTAACTCCTAACAATACCCGAACTAATTTACTAGTACCACTAAGCACGATATTTAAATTAAACGTAATATAAATCATACTAAGACAAGCTTTTGAATACCCTTCGTGTGTGCTTAGTTCTTTGTGTGTGTTATGAGTTTGTTAGTCCAATCAAATAGGACATTAAAAAGAAATATTGCCATATACAGTTGTGACACTGTTGTGTTGTGTGACGCGGTGGAGGTGGGACAAAGGTTGGTATAGAGGTGACAGTATTGACCTGGTTTCCTTTGGATGTTTTGGCTGGAGTGGTTCCTTTCGGAGGTTTGGATGATTAAAGCCAACGTCATGCTGGTTGGCTTTGTAGTTCTTTCGGAGGTTTGGTGTAGACGAATATTATGTTGGCTTTCATCATTAAGTCACCAGTTATTCCTGATCACTTGGTTTATGGAACATGGGCACCTACTTTTTACTTTAAATCAGTATTTTTCATAGTTCTATCCATCCTTAGACATTAATGGTAGATAGTGATTTCACTAGATTCGTCAATGTCTTAACTCCACAGCTAGCTAGTTATTTCAATTTCTGATGCACTACTATGGTTGTATATATCATGTTTGTGTACGGTATTTTATATAATAACAAGGAAACAATTTAAAGGTTAGTAAAAAGTAATGTATTTACAAGTCGGCGACACAAAAAGGAACTTTGCAAAAATTACTTTATGTAGCTTTCTTAATATGGGTGTTGTGTGGGCGTCGTAAGATCTTTTCGTCACGTTTTTCTGCTACCGAAAACAATAATTTCATGTTGTATACATTTTTCGTCACTTTCATCGCGAGATAAGGTTTCTGGTGGAACGCATGCGCGATAACGGCTTGATGGACGATCGCGTTAAACTTTTCTCACGCATGACTTTAGAAGTTATAGACTTGGCGAGAAGAAAATAGGAACTTAAAGGAAGTAAGAAAATGTTAAGTTGAAATATGTTTAAGTTTAACTGGTTTACTTTGGTCCAGAACACTGATGGACATAATCAGTATAGGTTTGGGAGGCACAGGAGATATTAATTGGTGATATTATAATTGCACATAGATTTGTGTCGATACATGACAAGTGACAGCTGACATAAGTCGCACATAGACTATCGACGTGCGAATAAATGGGTGACGTCATAAAAATCCTACATCGCACTTATTTTCGGTATATTTTCTTGAACAGGATTCTTAACGAGAGTTGTTATCCAATCCAAACAACGACCGAAAAGACGAGAAGATCTGTGGCTGAGCAAAAACGGCATATAAGATGAAAAACTTTCTCTTCAAATTAAAAACAAAATTGAGACAAAAATGCCTGTTCTACACATACCGTGTACACACGACAGATACTAAGAGATAATGCGTCGCTCTCTGATGGAGATTGATCGTCACCGCCGCTGTGTGTAAACACACCTTTATGTATGAACGTGCGGGGGTGAGACGGTAACCGGACTTACTTATGTGACATAGCTTTAGTACATAGTGTAGTGTGAGAATAATTATGATGCCTTTTTTTAAATTAGATGTTTAGCTGGTTGGTCGAAAGTTACCAAGGACAGTAATATAGGTAGAGCTTGTGACTTGTGAGCATTAGGGTGCTTTTTCACCATAGATGTGCTATGTAGCTATGCTACAAAGATGTAATAGCTAATCTGTGAAACTAAGTGACCGTTTCCACTGATACTAAGCTATGTAGCTGAGCGAGTAAGATGTGCTATGAAGATACGTCGCCGCAAAGTAGCTGTGTAAGGAAGATGCGCAGCTCGAGTATGCGATGTATCGATAGTAGAGAAGCCATCCATAGCACGCATCTTTCCGTATAAAAACATAGCTTAGCTGAGTCCTTTTCCACCAGGACTTATTAGCTATTTGTAGTAATGGATATGAGTGATGGAAGCCAAACGCATCAACGTAGCATAGTACATCTCAGGTGGAAAACCATACTTAAAATTATGACTTACTCTAGAACATGGCGTTAGTACAGAAGCTACTACGATCCCACTTTCCACTATAATTCAGAAGTGAGCTGTCACAGAATTCGGTTAGCGGTGTCTGTCCAATAAATAAGTGGCGACGTGACCGGCGCACGCGCACGTGATCTCCATGTATGATAGATAATATTGTTTATTTGTTTATTTTGAGAGTAGTTACTTTTTGCAGGATATTCTTCCGTTTTTGAGAAGAAAACTGTACCTGTATCTTAGACAAAATCTGCGAACCTTTTTGTTTTGGTCTGATCAATCGGCTTCAGGACTCGATTCCTGATATTTGCCTTTTAAAATAATAGATCAGGTTCTCATGTGATTTATATTTTGGTCATTATCTAGTATCAACAGTTCTTTAACGCAGCTGCAGTGTTTGGTCCTTTACTATACAAATACTGTTTTAAATCCTTTAAACAAAACAATGTTTGACCAAATTATCACATCTCAATAACAAACCAAATATTGACCTCACATCACACGTTTTTAATAAAATAATTAAACAATCACGTCTAACGACCCTCTAATACATAACCTAAACTTAATTAATAAACTAAAAACCGACCAAACATCCGTTCGAAACCAAACTTAGGAACCGTCCACCAAAAAAACCTTACCGAAATCTTTCCCACATGTGGTTAGTTCGACAACAATAGATATGCACCCCCGAAAATAACCGTACAACTTTATTATAGAGAACATAAGGTTGAAATTCCTTTGGGCTTGTGTTAGGGGGTTGTAAAAATAAATTTGGTTTGCGACTAGGTTTTTTCTATGGCCGGATAAATAGGTTACAGGTTATTTGCCGTTGCAAGGTGCAAGCATTTCTAACGGAACTCTCGGTGCCAATATAAACGAAACGACAATATTTGACAGAGTGGTGCTAGGATGATAAAGGAAGCTTTTGTTTTTATGGTTAAAGCTGTGTTTGGTGGTGGGAAACTCGATAGACCGTTAGGATCAGGATGTGAGGTCTCAGGTTATGCCTTGCAGTTTGACTGGTGATTTATTAAAATACTCTTGGGAGGACGTCTTGTAATAGTGTTTCTTGAGGGTTTCCAGTATTATAAAGTATTTTTTTTTAATGGGAAAAATGAAAATGACTTCTTTCGCCTTGGGCTAGATGAGAGAGAGTGTCATTCTCTTATTGACTAAAAACCACCCGTTACTACTCCTGCTTTTTGAGTCGGAGTCCCGGTAACCCACTAGCTCCGCAGCTCTTGGGCATTCCGCAGCTTCGGAATATTGAAAAGACTTGGAGTTCTTTTAGCAACTGATAAGATGCAGCTTGGACTATGTCTACTTAGCTTTGCAATATCAGAAGCACATTGCCAGTAGACTTAAAAAAGTTACTTTTTATGCAAATATTTGTAATGTTTTCTTTAAAAATTGATGAATTTGATTAACCTAAAGATGACTTCTCGAAACAGGAAGATTTCCTAATAATTATGAACAATTCTTAGTTGTTCATTTATAATAGTATATTATTCTAAAACTCTGACCCATTACATCTCAGTCCCATCTTGACGCCCACCGTAGACCAAACAGTGGTTAAAAATAGTATCGTGTGTGGACAAAAAACTGGAACCGCTCATATGGACCGACTTTACGCAATATGGTATTTGACCCTTATAACCGACGGATATTTGTTTTATCACCGGCTTATCCTGTGGGATTTCAGATCTTTACTATGAAAAGTATTATAACATAAGTTAAAATAAATAACTATTAGACAATTGCTTCACGTACGCGTGATCAATTGAAACTAATCTATTGAATACAGCAATATCGTGTGAGGAAGCTTTAAAAGCATCATAAAATGTTGAACAAAGAATTAATAGGAACGACTACACAGTGCACCCATCAAAAAACTTTTCCCGCAAGCGTTGCCCCGGTTCCGTGTCATTTCTCCTGTCTGGTCGACATGCGAACGTAATTACAACTATTGCAATATAATTTCATCGTAAAACAAAGCCGATGCACTCCTACGCTAGTTTTTTTTGCCCCCGCCGGGTCAGAGCGGCGCACTGTGTAACGGTGAGGCGCAAACGCAACGACTTCCAGATGCGTCGGTTAGCGGTATTTCACCGTGATTTTTTGTCTAGAGTCTACGGATTTTATGCTAGTGTGCGGTTTGTGAGAAATGTAAATATGGGGGTGGACTGGCGACATGAATTAATTAATCTATGAAAATACTGGAATAATCAAAAGCTTCTGAGAAAAATCTTATGATATTGCTCACTGACTTAGTTCTATTGTCACTCTTAAATGACTATTAAATAGAAATACATGATTTTATAACGTTTTAAATATGATAGCAGTATTAAAAACTACATAAACAAACTCTATAGATACTGTTTATGTATAAGCAGTAGAAGTAGCCGTTTGAAGTGCCAAATGTGGCAGCACACTGTACTACTCGTACATTAGTACTTACATCTATATGGACCATAAATTAGTTCGCAGTTAGTGACCCATCTGGTCAGAGCTAATAAAAAATAAAGTACTGGTCTTAAGTACAATCGCTCACAAACTGCTTGGTGCTATTTAAAGTTATTTTTAATCCTTAATTTAGGTAAGCGTGCCGTTTACAAAATGGAACAATCTGTTGTGTGAATTATAAAATATTTGAGTCCGGGTGTTATGAGTACGTGAAGTTATGTGATGCATCTACCAGACCAGAAGAAAATTATCTAATATTACCATGAAATAAATGTTAATTCAATTTTCACCAGTTATGTTAAAAGTAAGACTATTGTCGATTTACCAGTCTATTTTACCCATTCACGACTTTGGAGAAAATGTCATATAAATTTAATCACGTAAAAAAGTACTACTAATAGGCCTTTATTAAATGGTCCTTGACTAACCAAAAGTTGGACACCCCTAGTTTTACTACAGATTATTTTCTAAGTAACATTTTGTATGACCTTAACATCGCACATTGAGACTTTAGCGTCACCAGACAACCAGCAAGGCAATCTATTTAAAGTTATTTCAAATATTTAATCTAGTTTCACGGAACATTATTTTTACACAACAAATAGAAGTATGATGTCACAATTTACTTTCGTACTGAAAGTTATCTCGCTCGTCCACTCGTGTATGTTTAATTAAAATGTAATCTTGAATAATTAAATATAACGTTTTGTGTATTTTGTCAAATGCCAACACAATGTCACAATGGTGGCGTAATTCCTGTGAAAAAAATAACTAGATATAGTTTTCGAAGGAAAGAGTTCTGAGTGTATGAAATTGTGTATTTGCATTTTTTTGTAAGTAAGTACTAAAATCAGAGAGACAAGATAAAGGCTACTTCCCTATAATTACAAGGTTACCATGTTTATAAAGAAAAGCTTAAACTAAATACTCTAAATACTTAACTTTGAATATTACAGAAAAATCACATCCCATACAGCTATCAATTTAAACAAAATATCCCCAAAAACAGTTTAGCAGCGACTGTCCCATCATCTAAACGGTCACATACACCGTGGTACGTAAATTCTCATACATGAAACACGATGTGGACATCAGTTCCACATGTGGGCCTCACGTGTGCCTCCGCGTCCCTCCTGTCAGCCGCATAGTTACACTGTAGAAAGCAAAAGAAATGTGACTTGTGGTGACAGTTTCCTCACGAATTTGATGCTGAGAGTGATGTCAGTTTTGAGGGGATTATGTAGTTGTGAGAGGATGACGGTTTTAAAGCGTATTCAGTATTTGTAGATTACGATACAGAAAATTAAATCAAGTAGGCCAATGATGAAGTTACAGATGTAGAACTAAGTTTGTAATAAATGACATTGAAAAAGTTTTGTTTCGAACAACAAAACGTTACTTTCTTTGCCAAAAACAGATATTCAGTTACAATTTAGTTCTGTTAACAGACCATAAAAATAGATTAAGCCCACAAACCCTCATAATTGTTGAAGATTTCACGCAAAAAAAACACATTTTATAATCGTTAAAAAATATAAAATGCGATGGACATCGCATGACAAAAGCTCGGGGCGTGACGCCACGTTCTAAAGGCTACAGCTGAAGCATTTTGTGACAGGTTTTATATCATAAATCAGTCAGCGGCCTACGTGAGAATCGAAATACAAGAGATGACCCAACTTCTCGCGAAGTCAAAATATGAGGTTTCAGAAAAAAAAATGTTAAAAAATATTATTGTTGTTGTCGAAGTGATGAAGATGAAGATGGACGATAATGTGATCTATTAGCTTTATTATTTGGTTTTATTTCGAGAAGCAAAGAGCAATTATGACGAAAAATGTAAGAAAGAAATAAAATATGTCTGGTTAATCTTATATGTACAAATTATCGCATAAAAGCACACAGAAAATACACAGAACCGCTTTGCAAATATGTACTGAAGATTGAAAGGAAGATTTTTGTATTCTATGCCATTCTATCTAAATAAAAATTGCTTCTTCATTTCCAATACCTATAACTAAAATAAAGTTAATGTCTGCTACTAAATTTTATTACGATTTCTGCCTCAAAACTACTATCGCTGCCCAAAATCAAAACATCCCTCACACGAACCGTTTCATCCGAATTTGTTTTTTTTTTTTTATTTCTGGTCCCAAAATTCTGGTGACACCAAAAAAATGTACCGTTATGGACACCACGAGTTTTGCATAAATCATTTCAAGTGGAAGTTTGTGGTTTCAAATTATTGCCCCCTTTTTGCTCCCAAAAGTGAAAATGTTGTGAAGAGTCCAAAGTTAACGTTTAAATGGTCCGTTGTGTAGTACATTTAAATTTTGGTTTCATAGATGTTTATTTACAGCTTTTGTGTTTGTGTGTGTATGTTTGTTTAGTACTAGTGATATAGAATTCTTTTATTGTCTGAAACATTCCAAAAGATAAGTTTATATGTTTCTAATGTATTTATTAACTATGTTATGTTATAGCAAATGCTAAAATGTGGGTGTACATTGTATAGCGGCATTACGTGCTGTAATTTGCACCTCTGCCATTCGTGGATAAAAGGCGTGACGTTGCTTGCTGTTATTTAACATATTTTTTCGTTCATAAAATGGAGCAATTCTTATTTAATAATTCTAGTAAAAGTTATATAATAGCGCAAAACAAATTTTATTAGAAAAATATGGCCCATCTTTTTAAAACCACTCAAAACTTTACTATGGTTAGTAGGTAAGAGATTTTTTATTGGATGTCCTTAAAATCATTAGTGTGCACAACATGTGTTGCAGATCCTATCTGAAGGAGCATTGGTGATTAAAAATAATGTTTATAGACACCGATCCGATAGTTTGACGACAGAGCAAAAAATTTGGGACAAATTTTAAAATGACCGCTTCTATAGTTTTAGAGATAGCTATGTAAATGACCGGTGCTCTTGATGTTCAGAAACAGAAAGATCAGATAAGACTGATATTTGTTTGAGAAATTGCAAAAAAAAATACTGAAGTGTGGGAGAGCCATGCTTCGAATGGGCCGGCTCGAACGGAGTGATACCTTAGCCTCACAGAAAACCGATGTGAAACAACGTTTGCAGTGTCTTTCGTTGTTAAGTCAGGTTACCGGAGGCCTAATTACCTCTCTTCCCAATCTTCTCAGTCCCCAATCCCCTAATAATCCTTAAATTCCTAACCCCCAAAAAGGCCGGCAGCGCACGCATGTTTCGGAAGTCCATGGGCGACGGCGATTGCTTACCATCGATTCCCGGTTTTCTTACAGCTCGTTTACCGGCTTATACCAAAATAAAGGAAATTTAAATTGTATTGATTACATTTTCAAATTTATACCAAAATAATAAGGACAGAACTGGAGACATTTTGCTTGAAAATCACTTGGACAAAACAGAAGCAGTTTATTACCCACTTCTGGTATAAAACATAAGAGACGAGTTTCACTGGAAACTACTGACGAAGTTTATGGCTATTTAATGTTGTGACCGAGGTTACATAAAGCAGGATATACAAACAAAATTAAATGTTTATTTTACTCCTATCAATCTTACCATCCATCAACTCTTTCGTAACTATGACGTTACGTAAAAAACGACACTGGACAATGAAGTCCCAAGTCCATAACACTAAGGAGGTCTATCAAAAGGAGATTAGATCGATAACGACCAACAATGCCTGTGGGAGTTCAAAAATAGAACCTCTATGATAGAAAAAAAAAACTAAGAAACATGAAACGAGGAATTATTCGCATCGTTTCCCTCGAGATCTTATAAAACCGTTTTTTCGTTGCAAAAAAGCATAAATGAGGGTGGATTTTTTGAAAAAAGTGGACAAAGGCCGAGCACAAAGAGGTTTTATTTACGCATTTTTTCGTTCCCGTATAGTTTTTCTATTCACATGCCCATATGTAAGCCTACCTGGGACGTGTCGGCGTTTTATACTCATTATAGAAAGTTCATCTATCGATATCAAAAACGATTAAAGCTTTCTCAATATTGTTTACCGGACTTAAACCTCATCAAAATAGTGCTAATAATTCAAGTGGCAGTACTATAAAAATCATTAAAAACGTTGATGAAAATATGCATATTTAATTTGCATTATACAATGCTTTATAGGTATTTTTAAAGAAAGTTTTCCAGTCAAAATGACAAAATTGCAACAAACAAGCCACATACATTACAACAACACACAGAAAAGAAAGCCACTCACACATCGTACGCGCAACTCAATAAAAAGTACAGTCACATACAAAATATTATTGTCACCTATTTTCTTAAAACTCGTGTCGCAATCGACCGAGTGTTGAACACAATAATTTGAGTTTGGAACAGGGTGGAGCGGCGACAGATTGTGCACGTCCGTTAATGACAGGCCGCCGATGCGCATGTGTCCAGCCCGCGTTCATTCAATGCAAATCTACTTGGAACGAGCGCTCGAATCGTTAGACACGACAAATACACGAACGGTACGTGTCGTACATTGTGTAACTTTAACATAGTCAAATAGGCTTGCTCTTAAAATGTGTTGGAATTGATTGAGTCTATTTTATATTATATTTATTGGTTCGATATGACCTGTCATGTTGTGTTTTTCATCTTATACATAAATTACATCGTCACGCCTTTTATCCCCGAAATATACATAAGTTAATGTTCAATAAGTCTATTATTATGGTATTTTTGTTGATATAAAATTTAATTTACAGCTTAAATGCACGTCATTTTACCTGTTTATTACTAAGACGAAGGAGATTTCGTAAGAAATTTTACACGGTTCGCATCTCCGAAGATAAACCTCCTTATAAGGGCAATAAACGCAACGCAATGCACATTTTGTTTAAGGGTGTGTTTGTTGAGAAGCGGAATGTTTCTACTATCGCCACAAAAATCTGTAAACGTACGTAACGTAAAGTTTTTAAGTTTAATATGTCAGTTCTATAAAACGCCGCGGTCTTCGTTCTCGCACACAATGACCTCTCGCGATGACAGGCCGCCTGCCCACGCGCACGCTTATTCTAATCACACCTATCTCAACTCTTACACAGCTCGTCCATTCATACATATTTGGACTGATTTTTTTTTCATCTCCAACGGCCACGAGTGGGCAGACATTTTGTTTTGTGATGATTACCGATTTGTGAATTAATAAAAGCAATCTGTTTACAATGACATCGCTCAATATCTTATTTTATTTTGTTTTCGGTTGGATTAACTTGCTTCATATTAAGGAACTAATGATAATTTATTGATAAAAGAACTCTAATCATATCGTATTACTCATTACACGTATTTTATCAAGTGTTTAGAGACAGATTACTGATAACAACTGGTAGTATTGATAATTTTTGTGGGTGTGACAAGATTATGTATCAGTGAAAGGGGAATCCCGGAATTTCAATTATTACTTCAATTAATCTAAGGCCTTCAACATGGTAGCAATGTCTACAATAAGATTATAATGTTCTGATATCATAAATAAAAATAGATAAAATATTTCTTTACTTTGTTGACCAGTCTTACTGATTTTTAGTTTTAATTTATAATAGCGTGGAATAGCATCATTTAACATGAATTTTAACATCAAGATAATTTTTTTTTATATAACTACGCTGGCAATAAACCATATGGCCCACCTGATGGTAAATGATTCTCTTGCTTTGGACGATACAAGAAAGAGTGTCAGACTCTGAACTAAAACCACCCTTTATTACTCTTGCTTTCCGAGCCGTAGCCCCGGTAACCCGCTAGGCATAATTCTGTCATTTAACATAGAAATTGAATTCATGATAACTAAAAGCAAATGCTTTTAGTTATCATGAATTAATATCTATAAACAAATGTTTATAGATATTATTTGGACTAAATAAAAAAGAAAGGCTATATAAAAGTCTCGGTACTGACCAGTATGCTAATACCGACACCACTAAATGTCACTCCGAACGGTTGTCGATGACTGTACATATTCGTGGACACACCTTTTCCTTGACATGGTGGTTAAAAAACTTATTGGTCATCATTCATAGGAAATCATTCATGTTTTATTTTGTTTTTTTTTTTATTTTTAGTAAACAGTTTTGAATGTGAATGTAGCTTTGTGTGATAGTGGGGGAAGGGATTTTTAAATGAATTAATTGTTCTTTAAGACAGTGTAATGGAAATATTTATGTTAGTATGTATGGTAAAAAAATCATGATGTGTTCAGTATTGCTATTAAAGGACTAAATGTATAGTATAGCTGTATTGAACAAGTGGTCACTTTAATCAATCAAACAAACGACAAAACAAAATAAATACTCGGGATTTATTAACACATTCGTGGACAGTACTATCTCACAATCTTCGTCGTGAGGCGTACTGATTTTATGCAAGTAAATACTGATACGTCGACAGGCGTACTGTTGTATCACTTTTAGCTATCTAGACGCCTATGGTCATTACTGTCCACGCAAGTATTAAAATTGCACAACAAAATTAAAACAAACCATTAGAGCTGCACCTAATTTACTCACACAACCTAGATACTTGATAATAAACAGCCTACATGTAAAAAAAACAATAAGCCACGCAAAGAAAGAGTTTTTGCTAAAACACAACCTACACTATACTTAACGGTGTTGCCAATAGCAATTATATAGTCGCTTATAACACATTATAAGCACTTCCATTAATTATAAATATCTGATTAATTTGTATTGTAACCATATTTTTCTTCATTAACCATTACGGCAGATAAGGTAAAATAATGATCTTTATTGTAAAGGGATAAGGTTGGTTTTTGGTGTAGAATGAAGTTTGGTTTTGTACTCATCAATATTATATAGTGAGCAATAGTTAAATCGTGGGTGCTGAAAATGACGGTACTGTCGTAAGCAGATTGATTAATTATTATTATTCTAATTGTTGTTTCATCAAGTAATATCTGTTTCTAAATAGATTTTAGAAGTAATTTATATATCAAACAAAATTAAATCTTACAGTAGAATTATAAAAGAAATAAAGATTAGATACTTGTAGAAAGATTGGTATATTGTATAAATACATAATTATATTTAGACCTCTGAGGGATCGGGTGTGCAGACAACTTAGCGGGTTACCAGGGTTCTGATTCAAGCAAGATTCAGAACGGGATGGTTTTTAGTCAGTAAGATTCCGACACTCCCTCTTAACTCACTCAAGACGGGAAATGTATTTAATAATTTCCTCCACCCCCTTGAAAAAGAGGGAATGACGCGTGGTATCTGTAGGATTTTTATTTCAACTATAAAAACAGTGTTCCTTACCTACAACAATGTGACGGCAAAATTATTATAAAATAATGTCGTCATACAACAAAAATATCAATTATATCATTACCGCAATAGCGATAACAATTATATCTATCTATATCTTTTACTAATGCCATCATTTTTGATTAATGACATTTATAAATCGAAATTCTTTTGTAACCTTCACTTTACTGAATTAATCTTAGTCCCATGAAAGAATAATTCGTATGAAAATTCAGAAAAATATAAAAAAATATACCAATCAAAATTAACTATAAATCACGGTTTACTCACGTAAATTAATGTAGTAGACTGCGCGACGTCGCCGCGTCTGCACACGCTGCCCATGATGAAGAGTCCCTCTGTGACTTGAAACTAGTAGAGCTTTTCTCCATTAATTTACGTAAGTAAACCATGATTTTTAGTTAGCATACCAATCAAACCTTTGACCGGTACAGTCGGTATAAAAATATACTCGAGTAAGAAAGACTTTTTACAACAACAGTACGTACGTACGTCAGCTAAACTGACTTACTAACCTACGCAGCCAGTGGGCAGAGCCCAACAAAGCTATCCACCGCTCATCACGACCTGTCATTAATTACACGCCGTTTACCGCTCATTATAAATAGACAAAACCAATTATCTTTCACGACCACCATTGTAACAACTTATGATTTATATCAACTTTTTGTTTTCTACTAAATACTGGATGAGTATAATTGAAAGTGTTCTTTATTCTTTATAAAGGTTTTACTTTTGTGTGTGACTGTACGAGTACTTGTGTTGTGGAGATTTGGAGCGCGAGCGCTGATATGGGATCGAAATAATTATGCTTTTTGACCAGTGTAGTTATTTATTGAACTGTTTTGTTTCTTGGATATTAAAATTACTTTTTTAGAGTTTAATAGCTGTCTGCTAGTGACTTTGCTGCGTTCCTGTGGGATAAAAAATAGATAAATGTATACCACCATAATTTACTCCTGTTCCAAATTTCGTCCCTATTTCTGTAGCTGTTTTGACGTAATTGAGTAACAAACACACATACAATTCAAAGTAAGATTTTCTGAATAACTTAGTTTTACATAAATAGTTGTCTGTTATAGTACTTTTGACAGTTAAACGTGTCAAAGTCAAAGTTAGAGTCAAATGCATTTTTTTTTTCATACATACATACATAACGTCACGCCTTTTTATCCCCGAAGGGGTAGGCAGAGGTGCACATTACGGCACGTAATGCCGCTATACAATGTACACCCACTTTTCACCATTCCTGTTATAAGTCCCATGTAATAGGAGGTGAGCCTATTGCCATATCCTGGACACAATTCCAGACTCCGTGCTACTACCGAGAAATTTTCGAAAATCCGAAAAAGCCCAGTAATACTTTGCCCGACCCGGGAATCGAACCCGAGACCCCTTGTTCGGCAGTCGCAGTTGCGACCACTCGACCAACGAGGCAGTCTTTTTTTTTCAATTAATCCTTAATTAGGCACTTGCAAACGATAACTTGAATTGACAGTTAGGTAGTCTGTCTGTCAGTGAAGCTTGCTTTAGGTAAGTGTAAAGGTCAACCAAAGAAATAATCAAAATTCGTACGATAATCATATAGGCACTTAGTAACAATGTTAATAAACATAGGTTTGCCCATCTGCGATCACTTCCAAACCGCACAACAGGTGAACTCACTGACCACGGACAAAATACTTAATCTACATGCGCCGGAGACCACAATGCGCGCGCGCATTAGAACAGCAAACACAGACATTTCGGCATATGGCTAATGTTTTTATAAAGAACGGGTTATTTTGTTAGCTTTAGTAACTACCTATGTCTATAGATATTTATATAGATGTACCTATTTAGATTGATGTGAATAAATGTGTTTACTCATAGAAAGCCGACGTGTTTCATTGTGTAAGTGAGGTTACCGGAGACCCAATTACCTAATCCTAATCTTCCTAATCCCCGATTTCCCAATAACCCTTAAATTCCTAACCTCCAAAAGGCCAACAACGCACTTGTAACGCCTCTAATGTTACGGGTATCCATTAGCAGCGACGGCTTACCATCAGGTGATCCGTCAGCTCGTTTACCGGCTTATACCATTAAAAAAAAGTTCATAATTATTAATCAAGCAATTTAAGCTTAAAAAACTGAAAATGATGTCAAAATATGCACTTAAAATGGAATGGTAGTGCATTGGTCGTGTGTCGACCGTCTGTCAAGGATACCGTGTGTGGTAATCACTCTATTGACAATGCAAAACGTATACTTGCCCTGTCCGAGGATAATTTCACCTTGAGACTAACAGAAGTGGAGTGGAGCGGGTATTTTGTAAAAGATTTTTATATGACCCAATCTACTAATCATTACCATAAATAATTAATAGCCATATTAGGTAACAAAAAATCACGGTTTACTCACGTAAATTAATGGAGAAAAGCTCTACTGGTTTCGAGTCACAAAGGGATTCTTCATCATGAGCAGCATGTGCAGACGCGTAGGTCAGTAGTCTGCGATATTTCAGCAAAATCCGTTGAGAAGTTTCAGCGGGTAAATATTTATACAGATATTTACAATACTGCCGTACCTACACTTAAAGAAACTAAACGAAAATTTTAAATATTTTTTTGGAGTCTCCATGATTCCGCAATCGGCCGACCGCACGACAACATTTGGCTGAACCGCGAAAGTGGGATTGTTGCCATCATTGTTTGACACACACGAACTTGGCCTCACATGTCATTATTGAATACATTTCTTCATTTTTTTTTTATTTTCATACAATAACACTGGCCAAGTAAAGTCATTATAGAATATAAAGACGTTTTGTCCATTGTTGAAATAAACGCACGTGAATATATCGGTATGATGCATTCTGTTTTGGTATCAATGAAAAATATTGGATTTGCTGAAGTAAAATGGATTTTATTTCTCTATATTTAAGTATATTTTCTGTATTTATAGTTACGAGTATAACAACCATTATCGTATCATTCATCACATAGGGTATAGAAAAGTGAAAAATGATGAACTCTTACATGTAAATTAAAAAAAATATTAGAAATTACGTATCAATTAAATTACTGCTACATTTTAAATTAAAAACAAAATCACATCTTTAGATTCTGATATCGATTCTCTCCAATCGATACTCACCAATGCAACGATTACGAAACTCTATGAAAAGGGATTCTAAATTGAAAATTTAAATTTAAAACGAACATGACCTCCAACCCACATGCCGACCCACACCAGCCAGTCATTTGCGATTCGGCCTGCGTAGCCATTGTTTTACTTTTATTTGTATAAACTGTACTCCTGACAATCCTTGGACACGCTATAATGATCCTTTAATCTCCTTATTTGGCCCAATTTTCGTACATTTTTGTTTGCAGTTATATCTGTCTAGTTTCATTTAATTTTAAATACTATAGCTATTTGAGTTTAGGAACTATTTGCGTTAAAAACATACAAACATACATCACAACTGACACTTGAATTAAGTAGGTATGTATGGTGTGTGTATTCCCCAAAATTTCGACAGCCAAACGCTTCGTAATGCAACTGCACCGTCAATTATACTAAGACCCTTTACTGCTTAACAGTAAGCTGACAATTATTAAGCAAGCGAGCTCAGTTTACAATGGCGTCCATAATTTTGTGGTCACTTGCAATTTTTATGACACTTTCTCTTGTTTGTAAAACTTATTGCAATGGACATTTTGGCAAACGATCAACTGTTTCGAAGGACCAAACGTATACTGCCAAAAAAAAGTAAGATTGACACTTCACAAATTGTTTTTTTTTCTGTTTTTTCAGAAGCCCATTCTGTGACTAGTGATGTGGCAATTGTCCTTTAAGTAACTCAATATAGCGCAACGGACTTTTGTCATAATATTTACTTTACCCGACTTTTAACAATAGGGCTCTTAACGCTAATAATGCTGTTCGGGACATTCAAATCCGAATCGGCATGTAATTGTCATTTTAATTCCGTCTGTTCTCTGTATGGGCCTTATTTTGTATGATAATAAGACATTCGAGAATCGATTGTTGAATCGATGTTGATCTTGAGATAACATAGTATCGAGTTGCTATGCAGTGTGTGAATCGATAGCCAGCTGTGAATGGAAGTGCGAACTTTTAAATAGATATGTTCTTAATTCTTAAGTTACTTTTTTTTACGTCGACAATATTAAAGATAGTTGTCATGCCCGTTTTTCTTTGATAGAACAAGCAGCAGTGAAGTCTAAACCAAAATCATTTAGCTAATGTTATTTTCACTAAAAAAAAAACACACACAACTTAAAACAACCACAACAACAGAAAATTAATTTCCCAAAACAAAAACACGTCACAACAAAAAAAAACTAGACAATCAATTTTAAACCTTAACCGAACACATTAAAGGCTACCGATATGACCAAAAAACGTTCATTTGTACACTTGTGGACAAAAACAGTGACCTCTTTGAACGGCCGGCTATTATTGAAGACTTTGTATGTAAATTCTAGGCTTATGTGAGGTCTCCTTGACCCTCGTCATCAGGAATGAATTAGGAGCTGCACTTGACCAAAGGCCAGAGGTCTGGGTCACGAGTGATTGACATAAAACCGGTAACTGCTACTAATGTTTTGTTTAACAATTTTCTTGATTTGTTTACGTCGCGTCGCGTCGTGGCGGCTAATTGTGTGAGGTTTAGAGTAAAGGTTACGTAACATTAGGATGGTGTACGTGTTGACTAAAAAGAAGTATTTTATACTTTGTAATGTAATGAGGTTTTTCTTTCTTATCACTCGTTACATTGATATATAGTGATTAAGTACCTAATTTAATAAAAGTGAGTCGGTAGATCGAAAGATGTAATGGGATTTCTTTAAACCCTGAATTTTGAAATACGACTGTGTCCTTAAAAAATGCCAAATTATTATTTTCTGACGCTAATATGTTTTGATTTAACACTACACTACGTAGAAGATACTGGTGCATAAGTGTGTACGCCAACACAGGTGCACTCTGTTTTCTCACTCTGTAAATCCAATAGGACGGCGGACCGATATCTACAACCAGAGAGGTCAGGTGCAAGACCAACAGCATTACGTACTTTCCGGGGAACAGGGGTGAAACACAGACGAACTTCTTGAATATACTACTACTTTTTGGCTGGTGCATGGATCGAACCCGCGACACATTGCACAGTAGCCAGTTACCCAACCAGTGCGGCAAAAGTAAATAGTCAACAATTATCAAACATTGTCTGTCTATTAAACTTAATCATGTTCGATACACCTGCCTACCAGCGAGTGTCCGCTCACCCTTGACAACGGTGGACTATTTGCCGGTCAATAGACGGTGCCAGTTTGTGCCATACTCCGCCATCTTTACATTTTTAGGGTGCCACTAGCCACGGCAATAACTTTGGTAAATTGTGCCAGAAACAATACTATAACTCATCGTAGCTAGCAATGTAGCTATTTATTTGTTATATGTTTGCCATATAGGTATGGCTTGAGAAAATACTTTTGTAGCTTAACCTTTGTATTATTCAAGGCCAAATAAACTATAGGAAAAAGAATAATATTATTTTTCTACATTTTTCTAAAAGGAAAAATGTAATCCAAATTTTAAAGATTTGTCGGTACTTTTCGATATCATCGTCTTATCAGCCACAATCAAGACGGCCCATGCTGTAATTAAGCCCGGCTCCTTGAAGCCTATAATACTAACATTACTCAAACCTTTAAGTATTACTCTAGAGTCAAAATAACACAACTCCAACGCATTAAAAAAGCAAAACAATCAACAATGCCCTTTCACCTGTACTTCTAAATTTAAATATTCAACAAAAAACTTTTTTTTTATAATTCCAATTTTGTAAACAAAAGCGTATTGGTAATTCTAAAGGCAGTAATACACTGGAGAGTGACCCGCCAGAGGGCGGTAGGTAGCGGTCAATACCTCGTGCCTGCCTCTGCCACCCGCCAATGAGGGTACGCTGATTTCGTGATTAGATTAAAAAAAAGAATGATTTCGAATTTCAAATATAAATGTTTGGACTTTTGATGTCAAGTGTTGTTTTTTTTTCTTTTGTTGTTTTTTTTATTATGACATTTTTTTTTCTATTTTTTTTTATTTGTTATAAATGATAACTGTTTTTATTTATTTATACATTTAAGCCCAATGAGTATTGTTTACCTTTAAGTTTTTTATGGCATATTTGCAACTTTGAAACACATTACCTACTTTAGATATAAAATTTTATAAGTCAAGTTTTGCCATAACATAATTTCCACGGTGACCTAGTAGGCAATGATTTATTCGTTGTTATTTTTTATTTACACATAAAAAGTGATGAGCGCCATAGGTCTACGCTAATAGTCACTGAGCATTGTTCAACATTACAATAATATTCAAGGTGAAGGTTTTATACGTATTTGAAACGATTGCTAGTTGCCTACTTTTTGTGTCCTGATTTGTAATTTGGACATGAGACATACGAAATATACAATCAGGTTAGTTTAAAAATAATGCTAGCAAATCAGAAGTTTAACTTATTTATTGTTCTTACATCTAGACACACGGCAGTGTGTCCGCCAAGTTCGAGCAAAAAAACCGACACACCGGCCGGCCGTGGGTTATATTACACGAACCATTTCGGGCCAAGTTCGACCCACCTATAACTCAAAATCTATTTTATCTACGCATATGAAATTTCTAGTATCTGTCGAGATCTACTTACTTATCTAAAATACAAAATTTCATTAATGTACCTATTGTAGATCTTGAGATATTGACGTCAGAAAATCGCTATTTTTACTATACACTCACTGACTGACTCACTCACTCATCAACAACCTAGACCACTTCCAATGGTCGTATTGACTTGAAATTTGGCATGGAGGTAGGTCTTTAGGTCAAGGTAAAGGAAAAAATCTGAAAATGGCCAAGTGTGAGTCGGTTTTAAAAATAATGAAGGTGTAAATTCATACCCCTAAGGAACTAAAACAAAAAAATTATCTATATCTTCCAATGGTCGTACCGACCTAAAATTCGTTACGAAGGTTTGTATTTAGTCAAAGTAAAGTAAAATAAGAAAAAAAGAAAATAAACCTAACAAAAATAAATGAAATCCCACCCAAAACATAAATGTGAAAGGCTGCCAAGTTCGATAATATTAGAATGCTTCGCCTATAAAAGAAGTGAGATCTAAATAAGTACCAAGTTCCATACACAGACCTCAGTTAAAAATGATATAACTTTAGTTTTAACAGAAAATTATATACTTGACTCATTGCGTTTAGTAGGTTTATAACAAAGTATGTGAAAACTTGCCAACTTGTTATATCATTTTTAACTGAGGTCTGTGTATGGAACTTGGTACTTATTTAGATCTCACTTCTTTTATAGGCGAAGCATTCCAATATTATCGAACTTGGCAGCCTTTCACATTTATGTTTTGGGTGGGATTACATTTTCAGAAAAAAAATAACCACTTCAAATGGTCAAATTAGTTCCATAAAAAAAAACTACAGAAAAACGTATTGTCACAACACTTACAGAAAAAAAAAACAATACAACTTCAATAGTCCTGATTCTGTTTTCAAAACACCCCATATTCCGAAAAAAAAAAAAAACATTAAAAAGTAAAGGGTAGCGATGGTATCGTTTAGAGGCTATCGCCCACACAATGTGGCACGGGCCCACCGATTGTTGGCGACCCCTGCCATTGTCTAACAGGGCTTTTGTTTTTACGAGTAGCCCGCCTGATAAGAAAAATATATATATTGAATAAAAAAATGTTTTTGATACCTGCGGGGTAGGTGTGTTTTTCTATATTTGCTGTGATAAGAATTGAATATGAAATTTCACCTGTCTTTTTTTTAATGGTAGGTACATATGTAAATAGATGCAGGTGTATCTATGTATGATAAATTTGATTCACTTGGCTTTAATAGGGCGTCTAGCTTTGCACCATAGGGACTCCGGAGCAAGTCTAATTAGAGAAGTCGGTGCCCCTTATCGGCCCTGAAGGTAACCACACTCTCTGGTCTTTCTCCACAAAAAGCTAGGTGCATTTTGAAGGTTTCACTCTGTCAAATAAAGGCTTCGATAGCTGAAAACATAAATAAATCTTCATAAGTAGGTATGCCAAATAAACCAAAGATTGAGAAAGCCTGCTCTACATACTATAAATCAATAATTAGCGTAGTACCACGCTAAGATCGGCACTTAACTGTACATAAATTATTCTAGAAGCTTCTACGCTATAACGAATTACTCTATTATTGCTTGTGAGAGCCTAACTAATACTACTTGACATGACGCGGTTAAGTAATGCCCTATAGATTTTAAGATTTTCACAAAAACACATGTTAAAAATGACTATCGGTCAATATAGACCATGTAGGCGGTTAAAGTGTTAAAGCTTTCTTAATTTTTTCTCAGATATGTTTTAAAGATTTATTAGCTGTGCGAGGAAGATGCGCAATCTTCCTAGAATAGCTACATAGCTTAGTATCGGTGGAAACAGTCACAAAGTTTCAGAGCTTAGCTATTACATCTTCATAGCATAACTACATAGCACATTTCTGGTAGAAAAGCATCATAATAGTTGCTAAGGTTGCTAAATTCGACAACTATCATTTCTACACAGTAGTTATTAAATCACGATCACCAACATTCACCAACCATTGAAATTTTCAAAAAGTCAAGCAATGCTAGTAGCCAGATGCCTATCAAGCTAAACAAAGGTCTAATGGGCCTTTGAACAAATATCGAACTGAATAGTAAGTCATCGCTGCATCGGTGAGATTGCGGAGCTCTAAACAATACTTGTGGTACTCACATAAATTGAGCTAGGATAAGCATTTAGCTTGAGTATAATACTACGTTAAACCGCTGGTTTGGTTTCTGTTGTTCATTTAAAATTAGTGAAAGAAAAATGTTTAGTTTTATATGTATACATTCCTCATTTCTTTAGTTTAGTTTAGCGACACGCTCCAGCTTCGCATGCGTGAAATAGTGATATATTATCCACGTATTATACATAAAAACCTTCCTCTTGAATCACTATATCTATGTATTAAAAAACCGCACCAAAATCCGTTGCGTAGTTTTAAAGATTTAAGCATACAAAGGGATAATATAGGGACAGAGAAAGCGACTTTGTTTTATACTATGTAGTGGCAAGCAAAAACGTAAAGGTTTTTTTGGAAGAAGAAATTATATACTGCACAATACCTCGCATTTAGGAGACATTAATTTTGCAAAACGATAAAAGTGCATAAAGTCGTATTTATTGATGTTGCTTACATTAAAGAAGTAACAATGTCTTGTCCAAAACATTTGTAAATATTGCATGTCATTAATCTATACTTGTTATTGTTGTTAACTTCCGTAAATACTAAATAATTGACCTTCGAAATCATATTTACTTTTATTCAAACAAATACTATTAAGTATAATGGAAATATTATTACAAACGATTGCCAATAGTGACTATTGAAAAATTGTTACGATTGAGTAACACGATAATGTTCTTAAAGACCTTGATAATTGTTTGTTACTATGTATTAGGATACTAACAAATAAGATTTAATAGATAGATATGATGCAGTATGGTATGGCAATATCTAATTCTTTGGCTTTAAATCTTTTTCGCGTCCAATTTCCATAAGTACTAAATACGAGTAGATTAATGGAAGAAGATACTAGCTTTTAAAACGTAAAAAATACTTATAGAATCTAAAAGACGCCAGACATAGGAAAGTGAAAATAAAAGATTTATTATACAATAAATGTTAAATATTTTGTAGTATGCACTTCAAGTAGCTTGTATTTACTCAGAACAAAAAAAAAAGAAGAAACTAAATATTGATTCAGTATCCTGAACAAATCCACACATTTTATCTGAATCAACAGACAAACAAACTTCAAAACAATAAAAGCTTAACAGTCTACCATAGAAATCCACTCATAGGTACAGTTGGCTCCTTATTAACAAACTCAAGTTATTGAGTGTCGCAATACAACTGATGAGTAATCGTGTGAGAATATTCCGAAGCTCGTGGCGTGGGTGTGAGTACGTTTGCTTTGCATAGCTTACATCATGACTCGGTTACTTGGCTAATGACTTTTTAAATGAACACCTTGCCCTACATTTAATTTTAGTCCTGTGTTGGTTTTAGTGATTAAGTCTTGTGTAAGGTGAGGAGGTGTCGTCCTTTTTGTATCAGTGTATGTTTGTTCTTCAACAAGTGCTTATAGCTTTTGGAATTCTTACAGAAATAAGTACGTAAGGACATGATTATAAGAAGTACGAAAAACAAGACCTCACAGAAAACTGACGTGAAACAACGCTTGCGATGTGTTTCGTTGCGTGAGTGATTCCTCAACAACTTTTAAATTTATAACCCCCAAAAGGAAACGCACTCGTATTGCTTTCGTGTTTGGGTGTCCATGGGCGGTGATGATTGCTTTTACTATCAGGTGATCCGTCTGCTCATTCACTAGCTTTTACCATGAAAAAGAAAAGAGCTTTGAACTAATGTTTTCTCTTGTATAGCTAATACATTTGTGCAAATCTGAATCACAGTACCTCCTTTTTTTGAAGTCGGTAAAAGATAAAATCTAATTAAAATAACAACAATGATGTTTGTTTTAGTGCAGTCATCAATTAGACGCTAATAACGGTTCAGTTAACCTCTGCCAATGAGGTTGGCAATTATCAACCTGTCACCATACGTTGCAATATATAGCCTTGAACTAAATGGTTGACTATATATCAAATTATATTTAAGAAGGGATTATGGTGAGTATGATTTATATTAAGTTCTTTTATAAACCAATGTTAGTACCTACTAATCGCCTAATTGTTTAGAATCAAGCCGAGAAAAGTATGTTGAAACGACATTAATTTGTTTGTCGATATTAATTTGTCAATACTCAAAATAAAATTACTGAGGTATAAATTGCAATAATTTGTGGTATGGTAAGTTATGTATATTAGACCCATAATGTATTTTATGCCTATTTTATCGGTATACAACATCCCTTTCCAGATTTCTTGTTATTTTAGAAAATTTTCTGTATTTAGTCCCTAAAGACTATCGTTTCAATATGAATGATCGTGAAACATTAAACTTTAAAATTCACCGTTACCCATGAGGTGACAAAACAAATCATAAGAGAAGGGGTGTGATGACCTAGGTCGTCTAAAACCTATAATTTCTGAAATACCACAACAAAATACCGCCGATTTAATCATAAAGGAGATATTTAATGTTAAAATAATTCAATCTATACGTTTTGACTCTAAAGGTACGGGTGACATTTGATTGTAGATAACCTTTGGCTTTCTCAATTGTCAAAGTATTTATTGAAATAAAATACGTACTTATAGTAAATATCTTATATTACATAGTAATCTTGGGGAGGAGATGAATGAAGAGGTTTGTAAATAGTTATTTTAAATTAGCTGCCTAGCTTGTTAGTGCTTGTCCAGATTTGAATTACTTATCGGTAATTTAGAAATGAACAATTTGTATGACACCAACTTAGAGTCCATTTTCGTTAAGCTGAAAAATTGTGATCTTAAGAAATAAACTACACCTAGTTGTCTAATGTCTTTTGTGAGACATACTAAATTAATTATTATGTTTTTTAGCATTCTGACATAACTATTTGACGATAAACTCGACTAGTTTCAAGTCATGCTAGAGGCTCATATTCAGCAGCATTCCACGACCCCCGAAGTGGTGACGTTCACGCTGCTACTGTTGGTCGTCAAAAAGTTAAGTCAGTAAGCCAAAAAATTTAAATGCAGTTTCTTAAAGATATCTCCAATTAGGGATACTAAAAAGCCTTATATTTAAAGCACAAACTTTCATGACAGATGTAACTAATTTGATTCAAGCCAAGCTAATTACGGGTGTACGCACAAAGGTCATTGAGGTAACTCTCCAGATGGATGCGACGCCTCCTCTCGATTTATTGTCACGTTGGCGGGCCTTGCATTTAGTACCAACTACTAGCTACCGACTATTTAGATAGTGCAACGAGGTTTAGTGATGGGAACTACATCGATAAAATTTGTCTTTTTTATATATATATTTAATGGGTCGACGTTTAGCCGCTATCTCGCCTGGTGGTAAATGATGATGCGGCCTACGATGGAGCACGTCTGCCCATGAGCAACCTATTCACTCGGGCCTTGAAGACACAGTTTAGAGTAGTCTAGTTACTTTATATATAATTCTCGTGAAAATCTTTTCTGGATGACGACACTTAATAAATACATAAATCCCTATATGTATTTAATAATTATGGATTAATTGCAATTTTTATGATAAAAAAATAATTAGACAACATCGAACGATTTTTTAATCCCTTGTCGTAGATATATTAATTACAATTTAAAAAATCATAACACCAATTGGTTAATTGTTATTTTCATCATGTTAATAGGTAAGTCAGTTTCATTAAGGTTATCATAGAATTAAAATCGAAACATATTGCAATTAATCCGTACATGGGGACTTTTGAAACGTCACAATAGAGCTGTCTGTCAATTTGTCTTGGTGAAACTAGTTACTCGTTCTAAAAAGGTTGGCAACGCACTTGTGACTCCTCTGGTGTTGAAGATATCCATAGGCGGCGCTGATCGCTTACCAGCAGATCTGCCTGCGTTTTTGTCCCATATTCTACAAAGATGCAGATGTATAGTCAGATTATATCGATAAAACACTAACAAGAACATCACTAGAACGCAAACCCGTTGACTTATTTGGCTCAGCACTTGATTAGGTGTATCGTAGGCGCGTTCCCACCTCGAGGTACACATTCATCCTAATTAGCTCCTAACATCGTTCATAAACAACGATATAACATAAGGACTGTCCCTAAATCACTTGTAATGTCCTCTGCTTAATATCATGTACCTAGAGGTGAAAATGTTATTCTCAAAATACGGTTGTGAAGAACATTTTTGTGGGCTATATAGCTTGTTGTAAGATTATCTTCTTATTAAATGGCTTACTTGACTTAATATCCTGTGTCCTTTTATTGGGACAGAGTGTATCCAATGAAGTTCTCCATCGTAATCTGTCTTGAGCTTCACGCTTCACCTCGCTTCACGACATCCCGCCTTCCGCGCCAAGTTAGCAAAGACGGCCACGGGGCGAGAGAATTCCAGTCCATGTCTTGTTTGGGTATGCGATCGGGACTACTTCGGAGCGTTTGTCCTATTCATCCCCATGAAACTAGGAACTAGGATCTAGGAGATCAGGATGAAACTAGGGTCTGCACATCCACGTTTGTAGCACTTTGTGATCAATCGATCAAACTATGGTCACAACCAAAATTAATATTAACCACTCTTCTAAAAAAAAGACAATAGAAGTATCTCTATTAAGCTATCTAAAAATAAACAAAAACAAATACTCTTACGAAGTGTTTACAAAATCAAGATGTAAACACAACACAAGTTTACCTTCTTACAAGAATATCACCCTCATTTCCAAGAGACTTTAAAGCCACTGCAGAAAAATACACAAGCTTTTGGACTTCACACCTCATCATAAAAAGTAAATTTTAAAAATAAATGGATACCCGTAGGTGCTAAATTTAGAGAAGCGCCCAATAAGTGGGTTGTGGCTCGGCCAGACCAGAAATAGTCTGGTGTTAGGGTGGGTCGCGGTTCAAACTCTTAATTCAAGACGGTCATGCGTTGAAGAGTGTGTTGTGACAGGACAAACAAATATTTTTTATGATATAGGTGGCGCGGGTGACAGAGAGAGAGAGAGAGAGAGAGAGAGAGAGTTCTTATTGTTCCATGTAGTATTGGTAAGTAACAGAGTCAGTGCAGAGCCTGTGGACTAATGTGATGTGAATGATAAGGCGTTATTCCTTGATTTATGCATAGCATTGCTGCAATTCTATATTTTGATAGGAAATAAATGTTAAAACAGAAGTAATCATAGTCCCTACCCAATCCCTAATGGAGAATAGGGAGAGATACACACTAACAATAATACACATCAACTTTTCTTCAGTTAGGTTATTACTCCGAGAAAACTTTAAGTAATCATAAATAACACAAAAAAATCATAACTTACACATTTTTTTTTAACAAAAACAATAAGAAATTTTCATTCTGGTTTAAGAAGTGTATCATTTTATTAACACTATTTCTCTTAGTAAGTAATTTAATAATCAAATCAACATTAAGTTTTCTAGCTAAACCTTTCAATTTACTTTAAACAAAGTTACCGAAATCCTTCAGCCTGAACAAACTGTCCGACACACGTGTTTCAAAAATATGCCCTTGAAAAGGGACCCGGCCCCAATCTATTTTAAAACAGGCCCCCAAGAAGGCACAGTTGCAATGAACACGTTAATTTATGACAATCTTAGATTCATATTTTTCTATACAGATATTATTTAGATTCTTAGGGATGAAAATAGAATATTAAGAAAGACAGTATATCATAATTGATTCTAGGTTTTATATTGAAGTGTTATTAATAAACTGTTATTTAATTATTTATTAAGTCACAGGTCAACAACTTATTACTAAATTATCATATTTGAAAAAGTCATATTTTAAAGCTACACACTTACTTGTTTCTAAATAATAATATGAGCTAATTATGAGATCTGAATTACTACTGAGTTTTGGTCAAAAGTCAAAGTATTTTTTTCAATTAATCTTTAATTAGGCATTGTCCGTCTGTCTGTCTGTGAAGCTAGGTGCTCATTCCAAAGTGTATCTTCGAATGGAAAAGAACGAGTAAGAAACTGCATCATTACTCTTTTCAAAAATAACAGTGACTTTTAAAACTTAAAAGGGATGCCAGAGGTATTTATGAAATGTGAGTAATTTTCAATCATATATCTATGGTGTTTCGCTTATAAGCTGACAAGCTTATACTCAAAAAAGTAACAATAAAATCAAGAAATGCAAAACTGCATCTTCATTTCTCCAAATTCAAACATTACCATACATTTCACAGAGTCGCATGCATCGACAAACTAACAAAAAAATAAGCTTGTCAACACAAAATAGAACTCGATACATTGGTATAACGTTACGTGTCTCAAATTGAGCAATTTCACATATCCTGTCCCACATCTGTCTTAGAGGATGATAGAAAAAAAGTATCCGTTGAAATATTCAATTATAGATTTTTACCCGGTTATTGGTACAGTCCAAATTTTAACTTTGAAGACTTTCAGAAAGAAATAGGTGTACTTACCTTTTCATAGGGTGACCTGATTATTGTACAATATTTATAGTACCTACCCCTAAGGACATCGCACCCGACTCAGAGCTGCGGACTGTCTAGCGGATTACCAGGGCTTCAGCTCGAAAAGCAGGATGAGGAACGGGATGGTTTTTAGTCAGTAAGACTCTGACACTCCTTCTCGCCACGCATAAGGTGGGAGAAGTCATTTGATGACTTCCACCTCCCACCTCAAAAAAAGGATCAACGCGCACATAAAAGGCACAGACACGTCAAGGCTGCAGTACGGTGCTTTGGAAATAATACATTCATAATAAATTAATGCATTCATTATAGATTTCTCAATATATGTTTGCTTGTTTGGGTCAAAATTTATAATTGGCATTTAAGCCCCTTCTTTACTTCCGATCAACCTGATGTTTGGTACACACACCTTATCTTGATTACCATACAATATAAACCCATTAAAACCGTTTAAAATAATAAATGCGTACGCACGAAGAAATAGCTACGTATTAATCTAAAGCGAATTAGTTTAACATCAAACACTGAAATCTCTAATTTGATAAATGTCTATTTTTTATCGCAGATAAACGGTTTATCAAAGATAGTTCGGCATCATTTCATTTGTTGACACAAAAAATCTAGTTTGATTCGGTTTTTAATTATTAGTAAATCGTCATGTACAAGTACAGGCCGGACAGTACTAGATTTGATTATGGTAGCTATCTAAAAATGACCCGGTCTTTAGACTGAGTTTATCATAACTGTCCATTTTTAAAGGTAATTAATGTAACGTCACTAATACCAGTATTTCCCCGGTAATATCGTTTCCTACTAGTCGATTTATAATTTCTAAGTATTTAGGGTCAAACACCTAGTAATCTAAACTAGATTTTAATTAAGTCTTCTTATACGCGAATTTTTCTATTTTATTGTGAAAATTGTTTCATAAACTTTTCATCAGTTAGGTATGTTCTTAGCCCAATGCAAACTTATAAGATTGCGTAAGTAACACCAACAATCAAAACATACACAATGTCATTAACAAGAACAATATGGTATTTACATTCTCGTTTAAGAAGTGAATTCTTCTATTAACGATATTTCCCTTAGTAAGTAATTTAAGAACCAAATCAAAATTAAGTTTTCTAGCTAAACCGTTCAATTTATACTCTAACCAGTGTTACCCTAATATTTCAGACCAAACAACTGTCCAACACATGTGTTTCAATTATTATTAGTTAATTATGATTTCAATTCTCAATTCTCAATTCTTTATTGCTTGCCATAATGTATTACAGGTTGTTAGTATATAGATATTAGTCACAATTATGGACCCTGTCGGGCACAGCAAAATAATACCTAGTAGGAGAGAGGAGGAAGAGCACTGTGTTTATATTCTATGTATTATTAGTTAAGTAGTTAGTAATTTGGAGTTTTTTTATATATAATTATTATTTTGTTTATTTATTTCGTAATTTTCTTTATTTTATATTAGGTTTTCTAATGGGATGGTTTGTATTTTTTATTTTTTAATATAAGTATGTATGTAGATTAGTAATAGTAGGTATATAGCTTTTATTTCTCATTTAGGTATTCGTTTATACTATAGTAACATTTGCTTATAAGGAAATCTTTTAGTTTATTGATAAAAATTGAATTTTTATTTAAATTTTTTATTTTTTCCGGTAGTTTATTGTATATTTTTATGGACATGACAAGAGTACTATCAGAGTGCATTTTTATACGTGACGTTGGTAGATTTAGCCTATTTTTATGCCTTAAAGAAATTTTTGTTTGTATGTCCTCTCTTTTTGTAAATAATTCTGGGTACATACGCACAAACTTACAAATTTCAAATATATAGAGACAGGGTAGGGATAAGATTTTGAGTTCCTGAAAGTGAGGTTTGCAACTGTCGGTGTCTTCAATATTTACTAATATTCTAATTAGTTTTTTTTGCAGGGTAAATAGCGTGGGTGCGTCAGTACTGTTTCCCCATAGAATAACACCATATTTGAGCCAAGCGTAAGCATATGCGTAATATGTTGTTAGTGCAGTTTTAAGGTCTGTAGTTTTTTTTATTTCTCGGAGGGCGTAAGCAAATTTGGATAATTTTGATCTTATTTTCTGGACGTGTGACTTCCAATTAATGTGTGTGTCAATGTTTAGGCCTAGTAGAGTGAATGTATCGACTATTTCCAATTCATTATTTCTAAATGTAAAGTTAATATTTAACGGTAGTTTTTGGCGAGGGTAAAATGGAATTATTTTGGTTTTGCTGAAGTTAATTTCTAAGTTATGATCTGTCATCCAATTTATTGTTGTATCTAATATGGAATTTAATTTATCATTTATGTTTGCATTATTTTCACACGACGTCAGTATAGATATGTCGTCTGCGAATAGAACACATGACTCGTTAATATTATTAGGAAGGTCATTTATATAAATTAGAAATAGGAAACATCCTATTACGCTTCCCTGTGGTATTGACGCGGAGATTTGGTTGTTGTCTGATCTAATTAATTCTATTTCATTTTTGTTGATATTGTAATGCTCTATTTCTACTATTTGTTCCCTGTGTTTTAAATAAGATACAAACCAGTCATGGCATTTACCGCGGAGTCCTACATTGTAAAGCTTTTTTAATAAGATGTCAAATTGCACTTTGTCGTATGCTTTCGTCATATCCAATAGAAGTCCTATCGCGTATTTTTTATCATTTAAGGTGTCCAGAGCTTTTTGTATGTATTTATAAACGGCCAAAATTGTAGAACGGTTTCTACGGAAACCGTTTTGGCAGTCATTAAATATTTATAGTAGTAGTAGTCATTTATATTTCTGTGACACATACACAAATTATTCATTTCTTTTTTTGAGAATATGTTCTAAGTACTCTCCTCACTCTTCAGAAAAACTTTAAATACCTACACGTTCCTTAAATTCTTATGGCAAATTATCGTGGCAAGCATGTGAAAGGTTTCATTAGTATTTTGCCTGACAGACATTCTGTATGAGTAATACATGTCAAATATTTTTTTATCGAATAAGTCGGTAAACCTACAAACGGATGACCTGATGATAAGCAATCATAACCCCCAAAAGACGGGCAACGCACTTCTAACGCCATTGGTGGCCATGGGCGGCGGCAATTGCTTACCATCAGTGATCCGGCTTATACCATAAAAAATAACGATAATGATAAATTAATCATCTAAACAAACTAATATTTATTGTATTATAATTATATAAATATGTTTGTAGAGCTTAATATATAACGATAATTCGGCATTAAAATCATTATGGCTGATTAAAATTTAAACCAAATTCTTAGACGTTGATGCAATTGTCTGAAAAAAAATGCGTAAACAAGCAACGTATTATTTTGTGATAATACATTCCAATAGTAATGACACATTCAACATAATGTTGCGTGCAAATCAATATATTCAACTATACATTAATTTTTTTATTTAATTTGCAGATATCTATAAGTATTTCCAATCAACGCCTCCACGGCTGCATTCGCTGGAAAGGTCTCAGGCTTCGTGAGGTTTAAAGTAGTTTATAGAACATTTTCAAGAGAAAAGTAGGAACACAGGGAAAATTATTGGAAGCGAAACGAAGTTCGCCAGGTTTGCTAGTATACCATATTTTTACCAAGTCAATTGTGTGTTGAACTTTATTTAACGCGGCTGAGAACAAGCTCTGCCTATAGATTCGCCCATCGGTCATAACATCACTTATTTTCCTAACCCCCGTAGAAATATTATACAAAGATAAATAATATACCTAATATATTTATATTATGTCTTATAAAAATTCATTGAAAAACAGTTTACATTTTCACAATACAACATGGATAGTTTTCCAACTACCGAAGCTAAAAAGCCCTTGAATGCATGACATTCACATTGATACTTGAAACCATGTCAGGAAATCTAAACAACAAATTTTATGAACGATTGAAACACAGCTTTTGTTAAAACAGCAAAGTCAAGGCTACTAGTTATGGCATTGGTTACGATTCAATTGATTTACGACTATAAAACTACTATTGATACGGTTTTGAATAGAATAGAGACACATTAGTTCATTATAATAGCTGTAATAAAATTATTATGTTAGTTGTTAGTTTGATATGATAAGTACTGCAAATTGAAAATTAATCTTGGCAGAATTAAAAATATATTGTTTTTTAAACATCTCGTGAAAAATACTTACTCAAAAAAATATTATTTTGTTTAATATCACACTAAGAAAGCCATTATTAGATACAATAAAACAACAAAGTAGAAATCTTTAACTTATAAACCGAACTCAAAATATTTCACGAAACGCCACAGCGTTTTCCACGCCGCCTAGCGTCGAGTAGCGACGTGAAAACTCACCCCACACACCCGAACTAAGTCCGTGTACACCACCATCCCTTTCCACACACCCACACACCCCTACATATGAACGAGATAGACATATATCGGTCATTATATCCAGATTTCCACTCGAGAAAACCGTACAACCCTTTAGTTGTCTCTATTATCGCCGTTCATATGAGACAATTAGACAAGGACGGGTATAGATTGAAGGTTTTATGTCACTGGACAGTAGTGACCACGATTTTTAAAAGGTGAGTGTGCAGCCTATCACGGTGTGTTTGGTCAAGCGATTGGGGGTCTTAGGTCGGGTACAGAACGTTGAGATTTTTATTTTTCACTATTAAAAATAGCTTGATTATTAAAAATGGTTTTGTATTTTATTTTTGTACTTAATTAGCTTAATGCAATTACAAAAGTTAGATTGCAACATGAATCACAATTTGAATACTAAAATATAACATCAAAAACAAAAGCATTCTCGAAAAACATCTCCCCACAAAACAACAAAAATAACGAAATCAATAAACAATCAATCACTTAGAACAATTTGAAATTTCAATAATCGAACAGTCCCGCGAAGTTTGCGACTGACTCGAGAAACAATTATGAAAAAGTTCTTTTTCGACGCCCGTTCTCGCGCCAGTTAAGTCCCGACTGACACTCATAAAACTTATTAAAGTCAAGGACCGACCGAGATAAGTTCGTCGGCGTCTTAAGTAAAATAACGGCGGCGAGGGAAAAAAATGTGCCGCGAAAACTTGCCAGCGAGAGTGAAGATCTAGCTTTACGTGTTGCGCTTTCTTGAATTTTTCGGTAATGTAGTTTTATGTTCTTACTTTTTTATTTGTGCGAATAAAAGTTTGTGAGGAAGCTACGGAGTGTTTTGAAGGTTTTATTTCCGTATCACTTATTTTGTTTACCACACGTCTTTGTTTATTTTAAGCATTGACTTTTCTATAAATTTTGTGATGTACCAAAAATATTTGGGCGCCGTAGTATACCGTTAGATTTTTCCATTGAGTCTACGAGCACAACGTGCTACGAGCCGCGTAGCGTACGTAGCGGTTTGCTACGTTAACGTGTCGTTTACTCAATGACGCTGACGTAAAAACGTAAGCTTTACTATTACGGTGCTATCATTAAAATACATAAATATTTTTTACGTGAGAGCTCATATCATTAAATTTAATTAGGTACTTAATAGTCAATCAATTTAAATAAAGCTCTATCATGAGATAAAGACACGTCTTCCAACTTAAACAAAATAAAACTTTATAAACCTCTTTTACGGCAGTTTTTAATTTTTAAAATCCGCCTTAAAACGTAAACTGACCGCGCTCTGGTCCATTCAATTAAAAATTCCATCTCCTAATCGAGTCATGAAATATGCAAGCAAATATTATCCCTTTTCTTTTGTACGCGCTGCATCTTCGCCCCACCCGCGCACGCACACTGACGCACGGCACTTATGATTTATGCCCGTCTCACTCCCACCCACGCGTCTGGTGGTAGAGCACGCGTGACACGGTCTCTGTCGATCAGCCGAGGCGGTGGCGACCGCGAGTAACCCCTGGCCACTTCGTGTGGACTCGCACGCGCCGTCGTCGGCCGGCTGAGCGAGACAGCGCGAGTCGTGGACATGAGGAGGCCGCGGAGCCCTCGCGCAAAGGGACACAGGACAGACGCTCTCGGACATCGGGCGAGAGCGGGCGGCCGGCCGCGCACCTGCCTCGCACCAATTCGCACGCGCGACGTGCTCGATCGCGAGACGCTACTTCGATATATCGTAAACACAAGACAACTGTTAACATTTTAAAATTATTTTATTTTGGTGTTATTTTTGGCGTTAATTTATACGGTGAAATAAACAATTATTTTCACCGGGACAATACAAATTATTTTGTTTTTTGGACAGTGACAAAAATTTTGGTTTGATCGGACTGAAAAGTGAAGAAGTTTAAACAGATGATATTTAATGAAGTGTGACCAAATGATACGTTTACCGAATCGCAGGATCGCCACTAGGTGTGGATAGATTAGATAGGGCACTGAGACGCTCATTCAAGTGTTGATAAGGCCCTCTTTATGACCATTCGATTTTGGCGAGCAAACATTCGGCTGACGTGTGAACTGAATCACCACACCATGAAAAGGAAAAAGTAAGATAAAATAGTTGGATTTTAATTCGTGAACGATGAAGAAATTAAGAAGATGACTAAAAGTTTTATTGATGTTTACCGTCGGACATTCAAGGGGGGATTTACGATAACACGACCTCCGTTATCAATAACGTTTTAGAAATAGGACGATAAGCCGCTGGACCGACGGCGGCACGTGTGAAGTGAGCTAAAGAACTGTCATAAGATAGCAAAGATATTTAGATAAAAATTCCGAGGATCAAGAAGTTGTTGAAGATCTAAAAATAGGTGACCAAATCAAGATGAGAATCAAGATGCCAGCTGTACGCATCGCGCAAGGTAAGGCTTTAGAACTTTTCTAAGTAAATAATCCTGCAGAATTTTATTTGTTGAACAACTTTGCAAAAAAAAATCCCTAGACCAAAATTAACGTGAAAACGGTTTGCAAAAAATTCTATGTGGACTAAAATCTAAAGTATAGTAGTAATCTGGACAAAATAAATTCAAAACCAAAAATGAATCATCGCCAAAAATTCACAACGGCTTTTAACCCTGAGTAAAATAAAAATTTAAAATAAAAAAAAAATACTGCCGTGTCCGTGCAGAACTCCATCCAACCCTGTACAAAAACATCATCTAAATAAACACACAGTCCACATGCACAATGCGCCAGAGCCGGCGAGACTCCATTCACTCTGGCAACGAGCTACTTAATACCAGAGCTTGTGGCAATATTGACACTACGTCCGTGGTCATCACATGTCCGAAAGGGAAACATGAAAAGAGGACTAAGTAGCCGCTTTAAAATATTCATACCAGTCTTCCCTGAGATGGGGATAATGGACAGCTTACTACCGTAACAGACAATGCTAAAATTAGTAGTAGAGATGAATATTAAGATGACAGTAACGCTATTGATATCTTTGCAAAAATTTGTAATGAAAATTATAGACTTACAAATTTGGCTAATATGATTGGTGAAAAATTCCTGACGGAGTAGAATATTTTTTTTAATGATCACATAATGCAATTGTACTTAATAAAAAATCATAATTGCAATGTCAATTATTATATCACGTGCAATAACTTTAATGCTAGTTTTAAGGTCGGCAACACTCATACATTGTAAGATGTCGCTGGCTATAATTAATTTATTAGCTGTAAAATTAACTCTGCTTTTATTATCACCAAGATCATAAATGCAACAATCTACTATGTGGACAAAATTACCATTTACTTCAATGTCATTAAAGTGTAGAAGGATGAGTAGAGAAAAATGTGTCAAAATATTTAAGCTAATTTTTATAAGCCAATTAAGAGTTGTAACATGAAACATTAGAAACTGTTTTCTGAATACACATGCCTTTTCCATTGTTTCTAGATTTGATTCCCACTATCAAACAGTTAGGTGTATTAATTAAAAATTATAAGCAAAAGTGTAAGCATCTCATGTTCTTTCCCATGCTTTACTTTACTGACAATGGGATGACCAGTGAATTTATAATTTTAGACCGCCAATTACTCTCACGTTGCGGTTTTTATTAACTTGGATTTAGATAATTGTCTATTTTCATGTATAATGTACCTACTAGTTTGTGTGTCAAAGTAATTGCCCTTATTATAGTACCAGAAAAATATTTTTATCTAACATGATTGATCCATTTAAAATTACGTTTTTATTACCATTAAAAAGATAGACATTAAAAAAATCAATCAGCTGAAATTGGCTTATAACGCCTGTACAAAATCATTATTTTGTAGTATATGCGCCTGCGTCGGCTGTCGACTCTCGCGCACGGATTCCTCTCGAAACTAGCGTTATCGCACACATGGGCAATTAGTCCAAGTTGACCGGAGGCGACGGGCGACTCGGATTGGTCGGTGGCAGAGTGACGTCACCGTCGTCTGTGGCCGTCGCGCCCGATTGGTCGACACGCGTCATTTCGTCGATGACACGTTTGTTCTTATTTTGAAAGCAAGAAGTTCGAGGTACTTGCGTTTTGTTGTGAGTAACAATGGGACCCCCTTTACACGTACATGAAATTGGATGCCATTATGTGGTCGCTTGTGTATGTATGCTCGTACCAGACCAGTAATTACTGGAGAAATTTAACCAAACTTACTTAAATACGCACTCTTTAAATCTGTCACAACACCAGTCACAAAACAAAAATGTTTTTAAAAGTTATAAACGGAATGGTATCGCAAAATTTAAAATGTAAAAGTCGTCAAATTTTAACGCGATCCCAATTATGTCCAGAGGCACGAAACCTTCTGGCTTTTTAAAACCCTCCTCAAAAGTATGAATTAGGGAATCGTAAAATTACTTTATCAGGTGCGAGGCCAGACGGACGGGGGATACCGCGAGCGTAACTTTTGAACAAACTTTTAAAAATCCAAGTTAACTTTCGTACCGTGCCGTGCCCGACCGGGGTCTAAATAAAACATTAACAGAGGTACCGTTTTGTTTTTACTTCGCGTTTGTCACTAATTGATATGGGTTTTCTGTCCTCTCTAGACTTTTTAATTGATGTTGTTTTGTTTTGTTCGCATTCGAATGATGAATACATCATTAATAATTATTTTGCTTTTTCAACATATGCAGTAAAGCTCCGAAATTAATAAAACATTCAATGCTCCTACAATCTGTATCATTTTTTATTGACCAAATGTTTTGTTAATTGTTTTACCATTGTGTTTGATACAAAACTGAACGGATGCAGCATAAAAGGGCCGCACGTCAATTTAAACATTGCCTATATCTTGTCCTTTGCCGCTTAGCGATTCAATATGTCTTCATTAAGCGAATATCGAAGGATCGCATTTACAAACGGAACTCTCAATCTTGATCCTTGGTCAGGAATTATTGGACCTCGGTTAATCTTCGTGTCTTCATACAAACATACTGTGAGAAGCAAGTGTAGGGTTGGGTCCTATTCTATATTTTGCATGTCGAACTGTTGATGTTGATTGAGATAATGGCATAATAAAATCAAGCAGCGGTACTATCTTGATTTAACGGTCAAGTAAACCCTTCACACAGCAACCGCTTTGTTTACAAAGGAATCATGATTAACGAGCAATAAATATCACAAAGCACGCTAATAGACCTGATCACCTATTTCAACTGCACGCACTCAGCAATAATGCATCCACGCGAACCACGGTCGTGGGAAAGAATTCCCATCTCCTTGTACTTGAACCAATAAATTGAATTCGTCAAGAGAACATATTTTAGCAATTGACAACCGACGTCCATTAGAGCAGTATAAGAGAAAGCCACAACAGCCACATAATTTATTTTGCAACATATTTAAATTATGGGAATGAAGTTAATTTTCTTATTTAGAATAATGATTGTGCGGACGGCCACCCGTTTTGAATTTCCAACTGGACCGGCTTGATTTTATGCTTTTTTGTTTGAGCGCGTCGAACGGCGTTTTGTTTTTGATTCTGAAGATAAAGACGTATGGATTTACATATGTTATGTCAGCGGAGGTCCCTGGTAACATTTAAATTGGATTTATTAGTCCGGTCCCATTAAACAGTGCAGAACAACGTTGGAGGCATTCTCGATATGATACAGGCCATTTTAGATTTGAACAAAAAGCCATAAATGCAGATGTGAACAGAAAAACGGAGTCAAATTGAAATATGTATGACAAGCGAAATAGAGAGATTGAAATATCTTGTTCGTACTTACCGTTATATTTGCAACAGATACAAAGAAATTTCCATTTTAACTCGAAGAACGTATCTCAACGACTACTACTCTTTCGAATTAATTAATTAACGTTCTTTGATTTATCTTTTACCTGTAATACGAAGAATAAAAACGATCCATACTTGAGACAGATTGTATACAAAGTAGATGGAGAAAGAACTACAAAAAAAAGAGAACACTGCTGTTTTTACAAACAACAATCCTTTCAAGGAAAGGAAAAGGATTAATAGAACTAACAATACAAATCCAGTTACAAACAATAACAACAGTAGCCCAAACATTGCCTTTTTTGTTCACAACTAAGACGTAATCTATGACATTAAGATGAGTCACGGAGATAATACCTTTACAGCACAACTAAACTTATCTTGTACAAATAATCTGTATTGTAGTTTTTTTTAACCAATAACATTTTCGGTATCGATTATGATCGTTACATTGTAATTGTCAAAAGGATTGAATCTCAAACCATCGTCAGTTTTAAGAAATACAGCAGCTCTTTAACCTTTAAAGAAAATGTTCTCCTCAACGTTACCGAGCCAAATCCTGGCTTAATTCAATTCATTACTCACAATAATTAACTAAACAGATTATTTAATAATGCGTTGAAAGAATCTATTCATCTTCTATCCAATCTTTTATACTAAACCTTCTTTGACCAATGTCCGCCTATTAGGCTCTATTACGGGCTTTAAAATAAATACAGAGTTAAAACACAATGGAATAAAAAATGTTCATAACAAGAATTAATTTATTGTGAGCAGACCACGATCAATAGACGGGGAGTGGGTGGACAGTTTCTCAAGAGTCCATCTTTGTCAGGCTTTGATACCAATTTGTTATTGTCGGCCTTTCAACGTTAGACGATTTAAAGTTTGGTAGGTGTTAGCTTTATACAGATTACAGGCTTAACAAAGAACTTTTACTCCGTTTTGTTTAACAGACTGATCAAAAAACAGTATCATTAATACACGGAAAATGTTCAAGGTAAACAATAGGTACAAAGATTTTATCGAACAACCCCGAACAACAGGTTGACAATGGATCAAAATTCGATAGAGGCACCTGAATCTCCAATATTTTCCCATGGTCAAACATCGATAAACACCTTGACAAAAAATCTATTCCAGCCTTTGACAAACAATTGGTCAAAAGATTTTTTTTGGCCAAAACAGGCTCAGACGCACCCACATGAGTCGGATCGCCGATAATATTAACAATACGGAATAGGGTTGGTATACGAAGGCAAAATAACTATTGTGCATCATTATGTGACACCCTTTCATCAATTTTAATAGAAAAGAGCTTACAAGTGTCACTTTCTTTGATTTTTTCTAGTTCATGCTCTATTTTTTGTGCACAGTAGCATTATTGCTGGAAATATAAATATGAATGTTTGGAAATATGCACATTGTGCAGTAATTCGTTTATTTTATTCGGCTAAATTTTACCAGAATACAAAATGGTACATATTTAACAAATGTGTGGGCCTAATCATTATAGTGATTTTGATTCTTTTTTTTATAAAATAATGACATCATTGATATCTAATCTTAAAACGTGTGTTTAATAATTTCTTATTTTTCGCGCTTGCTCATTAAATAGTCTTTGCGGTTTTAATTAGGTTTTATTAAAAGATTATTATTGCTTGAATAAATAATTTATTATGGAAAGGTATCATCTAATTGACTAACTTTATCACTTTCATTCCAACGCTACATTGCATCCACAACCACATATTTCCAGATCCCGATTTTCTATGACTGCAGGTACAAAATCTTCAAAGATTTGATTGAAGGGAAGATTGCTACGTGTCAGATCTACCTGATCCACATCAATTCATCCTTAGCCGTCAGCGAATGAATGATTCCTTCGTGACCATTGTCCAATATCTTTTGATTCGGCATTTTAGACTCCGATTACTTTTTTTTTTTCTTCTATATGGCTTACATGTCAGATTGGACAAACGTGGTCTTTAATAGAGCATAGTCCTGCATTGTTGGAACTCATCCAGATTTGCTCCTTTTTTGTGGGCTGATTTATTTCTTTGATATCTTTTTTTTCGGTGTTGTTTTTAATTGCATATTATTATAGCAAAACTGATTTAAGCAAATTCGCATCTGTAACAAATTAGGAAAAACTTTTTGTATAATTTGCCAAAAGGTCTTATTAACACTTACTGTTCTTATAACAAAGTAATTTAACAATAAACGATCAATTAGCACACATTTGTCTTATAGCAACACAGAGATTGGCTTCGTCTAAATACAATCATCAAATACGAAATTACACTACTCAATCCGAGACCACAGACCAATAAAGTAATAGACAGACCTTAGGCCACGTATAGGAATATGTTGCAATGTCTCAAATGCTTATTGTTTCGCCTAAGAGATTAAGTGGGTGTTAAAAATCATAAGACACAGCTAAAGGAGTGAAAGATGATAGCTCGATGTACGATCATGATTTATATTGTGTTGTAAGGCTTGTCGGGCATTGTTCCAGTCATCACGTGTGCAGTGTGGGCGTGCTCACAGATTTATTACAGATAGCCCTTTAACTAAATATTGTTAATGTTCACCACGATTCGATAAGTAGATATTGTTAGCGGAATATTCATAACCAAACAACTGTTTTATGATCGTCTCAAAATGGTCCGTCTGTAACTACTTTCCTAAAAAGTTGTCCGGTAATTATGGAAGTCTAATATTACTGATAAATCTTAGTAATCACTACCGCCATCTGGCGTCGCACGTAGGTGTCGGCGCAATACTGCATTTCCGGTTACCCAAGCCGTACCGTCATAAGGTCGTATCTGCATTTGTATGCTGGGAGCTTTCCCATACCGGGCAGTTCGTGACCGCTCGCCTTGTTAACGCGATGACCCGACTTGAGATTATGCACTTACATCCGTTTGAATGATGACTGCTTAATTGAGGCCATGTGAAATGAACAAGAAGGTTCATGTATGTGTAAACAAAGAATATTTTTTGCACAAGATTGTATAGAACTGGGATTTCCTAGACGAATAAACGACAACGAAGAAGAAATAAATAGATCTACACGTTTATAAAAACTTAAAAATTACTTTATCAGCAATAAAACGCACTTAAATGAAAAAATAACAGAACGATTTTCTACGTTTACAAAAAACTAAATTACTATAACGCAAAAATTAACATCTAATATTCCACCCACACCTAGTGGAACCGCAGGGAAAAACTCCAAAACCCTATACTTACCACAGACATCGCAACTAACTGTAAACGTAGAGGCGAACAGGCGAACAGAACGATAAATTTGACGGTGCGGCCGCAGATCGGCTTTCTTCCGATCGCCAGATAACCGACGACCGGCGACCCGCGTGCGAGCGCCCAACATAGCCTATTGTCTGCACCGCACTCTCAAACGTTAGAATTACCCGTACACATCCATTTTGTATGAATACCAAGTAAGTTAATTGTTTTAATTACGCCTTCATTGAGACATTACTTTTTATAAACTCCGTTACTGTTTATTGTCTTCAATCATTGAAGCTGTCATTTGCCTCAAATAGTTTTATCTGAATTATACATTACTATTTTTGAAATGCAATAAACAAATCAGTAAGCATAAGACTATAGTAGTTCTAGATAGTAGTAGGGACCTAAATTCCAACTCATCAAAAAATAAATGAAGACACGTCTACAGCTAAACAACTCTGTGACAAGAACGAAGCGAACCATTAAATTCACGCCACGAATAATTGGTTTCATCAATGTACCTTACCCGTAGAATACACCAATTTAACTTGACACCTCCTCCCTCCCTACTGACATGCACACTCACATGACAGAGGAGAGCTTACACTGTGTGACGGAGATCATACTATATTGGAAGCACATGCAGTAAATTATGAGAATAAGTTCAATGAGTCTAGGAACGCTGAACACTTTTTATGGTGAAAGAAATCTGTGTTACACTTAGGACGATAAACGCAAGCGGTAGCAACTTATCTTGAGATATTTATGGACCTTCCAGTTATAAATCAAGCTTATGATATAATTGCATTGGCTTTTTTTGATAGTCAAAAAATAAGTTAACACTCCGAGTCTATAAAAGTATCGTAATTAAGAACTTGAACTTTTATAACAGGTTAAATTAAGAATCAACTTTTTCTAAAACACAAAACAATGGCTTGCCGTTCTTCATGACATTTTTGCCAAGATTCCTTTCCGTGTATCCCACGCTGTCATTATTTTTTTGTATTCAAGGTGTCATCCAATCCTTTTGGCAGATCCGTCATCAAAACACTTGACAATACTGTCCACAATGTGCGCTCTGACCAGAATCGGAACACATTTGTGGGAAGATTTTTTTCGAAAATAGGTGGTCACGGTCCTTCCGTGTAGTCTTGGTGGATCTTTAATTGATGTTTTGGTGAACTTCTGTTGTTGTATTAACATTTTATTCCATACGGTAATTACGACCAATAAAATTATTCTTGATTTTAAAGAGTGTTTACAATAACGCTTTAAATTTTAAAAAGATGCTTTAGAATAGCCATATCTTTTGAAAACATAATTAAATACAGACAAAAAATATCACTCATAAAATTCGCAAGTCTATAATCAGAACAGTATTTCACAATAGCGAACCACAATCGCGAATATTCGGAATGAAACCGCGGACGCGTCGACATACACTCTCGCGCATCACGCGCCGCCATTGTCCATTCTATAATTACCGGGTCGGACGGAAGACGGACCGCAAACACCTGTTCCGTTTTCACACGGCTGGTAACAGGTAAGTTCAGACGAAATTTTCGGATCTCATCTTGGACAACGGAGGTGTAACTGTATACGTTTTTGTTCATCCGACACGATTTTTTGTTTGATATCGATGATGAAAAAGTTTAGCTGTATTTGATTTGGATGACAATGTCTAGGTTCCCGAAAACGATTTTATATTTTCAACTCTATTACTAAGTTAATTTGGTTACAATTCATACATACCTTTACTACAACTAATACGCTATATTTATTCTCTAACTATCGAACGGTTAGCAAAAACATTTTTGTCCGAAACATCACGCGCAATTTGTCGCAGGAAAATCAAATTATATTATTTATCCCCCATTATTTGCGTCAGCCTACCAGATGTACAATCCATGTCAATCTTCCATGTTTGTTTACCTAGAAATAGCAAACATTATGTCGTGCTGGGGTCACTACCGAACATTTTGGTCGTCAATTTGATTGTCATAATTTTATTACGAGTCTCGTGGCAAATCTCGAAGTTAATGTCTTTATTTAATTACTGGAAGAAATAGAAGATAGAATTCCGTTAGCACTACAGACAGAAAAGAAGAACACAATTCAGTTTTGATATTTAATAAAACATGGGATTTGTGTCAACAAAACTTAGTACATGGTTCATCATCTTGGTAGATTAAATGAATGTGGACATCGATCCATAAGCCGCGCTGTACTTCACAAAAACCACGTCAAACCAATAATTCATGCTAAATATAGCATGGTACAATTATAAGTCATCCATCCATTCTGATCTGCACAAAATCATATTCATCCACTAATACCATTTTCGCAATGACATGCACTTTTTGCCATTCAAATAGGGGACAGTTGTGTTTTTTCTGTATGAACGTTTGAATACTGTCCCCATACTCGGGTATGGCAAACTATTACGCATATTTTTGCTCACACGTTATTAGGGGTGCCGTGTGTGAAAAAAATATACTATTATAAATAAAAGGAGCCCAACAAAGGGATGGGAGAGCGATCGGGGTCACTAGGAAACGGCGGTTTTGATACGGGAATTTTTTTACCTGGCACTTTGGGGGATCTTTTTTCATTAAAATTTTGGGCCTCGAACTTTATAGAGGTAGCCAGTCAGTCTGTGTTCATCTGCGAAGATGATCACATGCTTTATGACTTCAAACATCTTGGTTACTGTGTGGTCAGTGAATATCGGACTTGAGATTAGTTCAGTTTTAAGTTAGTGTGAGTTAAGTTATAGTTTGGTACGCTTGGACTACATTTGGTTTCGAACACTTAAAGTGATCGTTTGGTGAAGAAGAATCATGGATTTATCATCGCGGAGTAAGTCAAGATTTTTCGACTCTGGCATCGACTTAAGACGAAAAGGTATTTTCGCTTGAAAATTTTCCAACTTTTGTGCTCATTTTGTTTATGTGATTGTCGAACTCGAGTTAATAGAGACGTTGGGGGCAGCAATAAACGAAGCAATAACCAATACTGAAGACAAATTGGAAAGTAATAAGGCAGTGAAAATGATATCTGTCCCCGAAAAATATCTGTGTATGAATCTGAACGAATCGGATGCCGTTCACATTAACATATAAATGAGTGCGTAAGTGGACTGAACGTTATAGTGCGTATATCTCCCTGCGTATAGATCGGCCCTGAGTTATATGGGCTATATAAATATGATATGATTTAATTTAGCTATTATGCTGAGATTAGATTGATTGCTGACTAAATAGAGATAAGACAGCCATGAAGAGATGTTATCTGATCTTAGAACAATTGTAGACAAACTATAATTAACTTCTTTTTCAAATTTATTAAGTATTCTTATACAAATGCAAAGCAAACATTCATTTCCTCAAACACAACACTTTATCAACATAAAGCGATATTTAAAAGTATATTTCAAATAAAACTGCATTCGTCTGCCGCATTGACCGCAAATACTCGGCCGCAGAGGCTGTATGTCAAAATAATGACCGCGAGGGTAATAGGCGAGCCTAGGATGTGTTCGAGATCTTTGTTTTATTTCAAACGTATGTTGGTTTAATGGAGATGTATGGCTGGCTAGAAACATCGTTGAAAGATATAACACTTGATAGAAATCGATTGAAAATTGTAATTTAAACCCACACTTTCACACTTTAGTTACAATTCTAATTAGACTTATTTTCAACTTAAATTCTTTTATTTTCCTCATCATCTGCAACATAATTATCGTGTCTAACTTTAGTTCTTTCATCGTTCATTTCAATATTACGACTCATTACGTATATTTCATTCCATACTTTTATTTTATCATCGTTTTAAAATTTTAGGTCTCATATAAGTTTATTATGGTTTAAAAAGTCCATTTCCACTGTAACTGAGCAAGGGTTGTAGCCAATACTGGCACCAGTCCCGACCGGACGAAGCTTTATGACCTCACTTTTATAGCTTTAGGAAAAACTATATTTCTTATTGTGCAGATACATGCATGCATTCCATTTATTTTGCTGTGCGAAAATTTTGCAGGCTAAACTAAAAGTTAGGATTGTTAAAGAGGCATTTTCTTTTGGCTTTGTCATATTTAAATGAGGTTGATTTGTGGCAAATCTAGAATTATTAAGTAGAAACTAATGTAGCTGAATGTAGTACTGATCATGAATATAAAGACACTACAATCTACTAACAACCCAATATCTCCGAAGAAATCAATAAAAATCCACACATTGATTCTCTATTCGTATCAGTAAATAAACTTAGGTACAATAAATAGCAGGCACTTGTAGTAATAAATACAGTCGGCGGCAATAATTAGTGGCGGGCAGTTAACGACAGTGCGGTGCTGGAATTAAGATTTTTGCCATAAATGCCCGGCGTTGAGATAAAACTGCCGCACCAAGGATTAGGGGTTAAGTGTCCGCTTTAACGGGTATTGTTCTAGTGCTGCGAGTTATCGATGTCGATAATACCGATGGGTTTAGTCTGTGGGAATTATTGTGGGTTGTTATGTAAGGTTGGATGTGAAAATGTATGTATAGGTGTTATATTGTGAGTTAGTTGTTGATAATTATCATAGGTGAAAACTTTAAATGTCTAAGAAATTTTAGATTTCAATGTCCTTTTAAGATAAATAAAATAAAATTATTATTGAGTTTTTACTGAATTCTTTCTTCATACTTCATAAAACTTCTTCATAACCAACTTCTATAGTTTTAATTCTAAATCCATGATTCCCTTTTTTTGACTCACTATTCACTATAAAAAGAAAACTATACCTATCCTATCGATAATCTCGTCTATTACCCGTTCCCATCTCTACCCCATCTTAGTGTAGTGCCAGACAGTCCGGTGTGGCGTTTTTATTGACACTCGTGGCGTGACAAATATCTTCAGGAAGAACACAACACACTCCTTTCTCCCTATCCTATCCGAAATGGTTGATGTCTCCTCCAACTATATACGACTTGTGTATTCTGATATGACTTATTGGGAATTTTACGATGAGAAAATATAATATTTCGCCTAGAGATAGACTTGCTCGTGTTTCTTCTAATAAGTGAGCAGGTTTTTCTTTTTTATTACAGTAGGTAATTTGGTTATACTCCAACGTAAAATAAAAACATTATAATGCATTAATAAATTACCTTTCAATTCATTCTAAGGTAAGGTAGCAATTCTAAGGTAAGGCAAAGCATACAAATTTAGAGCCTAAATACAGGGCATTAGCGTTTATTTTTGACCAGCCAATTTTAATAACTTAGAAAGACAATTTTAATCTCGAAGTTAAACCGACATTGACACCGTTGAGAGAAATTGACAATATAAATTTTCACTCTCGATTTTTATAACCAACATTTTTTCTATTAAGGGTTGTCCATCCGATTCCCTAGGCGCGGAATCGTGTTACACACCTAGAGCGAAAAAAAAGGAGAAAAAAAAATTCAAATCCCTCTAACGAAGAGGCCAATACACAGGAGGGCTCTGTTTTTCTCCAGTTATTCCGAATATTCCAGGCAGTATTGGGTATCTGTAACACGATTACTGACCCGACCTTAATTTGATCAACCACCGACATGGCCGCTATTTTTTCGTGTTGTCACCCCCCAGGGACACCTTATTTACCTGAGCTATGTAAAGAGGCAATATTGATAAACAATCTCCTTATTGATGACCCTGTTAAAAGTTTTCAAATCAACGTTCAATATTCGATATAGGATGTTACAAAAAAATTATGTACTTTTCTTCTGTTTATATCATCTACAGTAAATACAAATAGAATAATTATGTATTATTAACAAATGCACACTGCTACGAAACGTAGAGATATGTAGAAAAAAAAACTTAATTATTTTGATTTAACTATAAAAATGAAAATCAAATGAAACGGTAGTCTTTAGCAAAAAAAAATAACAAATTCAGAATTGGACAGTGATCCCTTTAGCTCCCTTGGGTCGAGAGGAAAAAAAAAACAACAAGATAAAGATAATCAGCCGTTTTTGTCGCTCCGAATTACGTCGGATAATTTGATTAGCTATCGGTGGGCGAGAACCGTCCCCTTAAGAGGTAATCCTATTTTATAGGTAGGCCCTTTAATCTGATAGATGCTAGGTGTTTTATATTGGACGTTTCTGATTGTGTTTTATGTTTATTGGTTGTTTCATCGAGTGTACGTTAAACGGCGGTAACAATCAATAATTGATATGTTTTATCTTATGAAAGCTATCAATTTGAAATTCGCTTTATCTATTGTGGTATTGTATTTTTTAGATATTGAAACATGTATTTGTAAATATGTAGTTATATTTCAAGTTACTTTGGTTAATTTATTTCAACGATAATTCGATGGTTGCTGTGTGTACTGAACATAATTTATATACCAATTTAAAGTATATAGCGCAAAGTTCTCCCCTCCATCAGCTAAGTGTAATTATAGGTAAAAAAGCAAGGGTTGCGGAGTGGCCATGTTGAGAAAAGTGACGTCATTAGTACGCTGTTGACACAACCCGCCTTCTGACGTGAATGGCGAGGCTAAACTGGCTATATGGGCGTGTTTCCAATATGGAACCAGGTGCTTTTGCTGGTTTTTAGAAATAAATGTACTTTTTAAAAACAAAATTGTTGATTTACTATTATTTTATAGTCAACAAATAAAACAATGTCCTGACCGGTCCCGAATTTTCTCTTCGAAACTCCTTCTGTGTAGGACAAGCGACGGTTTAAAATTACCAACCCTCAAAAAACGAACACGTTCGAATTCGAAAAAAAGAGAAATAAAAACGATTTCAAATCACACAAGTGTCCAGCCAGTTCTACCAACACAAAAAGCTTCTGATAAATTAAAACAAGCTTTAAATCTCAATTTGCCGACACAGGGCGGTTTCTATAGGCTTTTGTGGCGTATGTCCATTTCCGACAACTCGAGCCTTTGAATAAAGTAGCTGTCAAAGAAGCCGATGTCAAAATTCTTTGGCATTCATAAGTTGGTAAAAGAAAACAGAAATGGTAAAAAAAGAAAATGAAAAGTTTTTGCTCAGTCGCGCTCGCTGGGACTGGGCGAGCAGATGTCCTAGATTTAATTGTAATTTGATTTCAAATTTTATTTATTACTTCAATAACATAAATATTTTCTCAGAGCTCTCTAGTGCTTCTTCATTTTTATTTATCTAGTTGATCTCTTTTATATTCAAGGAGCACATTAACTTTGAATTACCAGCTGCCTAATCAATACAATTCTTTATATGACTCTCCTAAATAATATTCAATTTTCACCACCGACCACACCCAAGTGGGAAACAGAATCCAAAATCATAATAGCACTACACAATAAACACCCCCGCAACATTTGATATCCATTCTTATTATTTTTATTTTCGATTTATTGTCGTGAAAAACGGTACAATTTCTATACACAATCGTTAGGGTCCGTGATCCCCTGCCAATTAACATTGGACACGGTGGTCAGGGCTGTGTCAAAGTTAGACACATTTTTTGCAGCAAACGACACACGGCAATCAATACACATCAATCTTAAATATTCTAAAAGTAAACACAAAGTTTCAACTCCACCAAAACCGTTAGAAGCGTTTCGCAAATTAACACAGTGATACAATTCGCGGCGGCGGGGACAAAATGTAATTAATAATTAATGCAACAAACGGCCAAGTAGAAACTTTGCTAACACAGAAGTTACTTCTGTCGCGCGGCGTGACCTTTTCTGTGAAAAAACAAATGCTGGAGATATAACTGGCATGTTACGGCGTGTGTAGTAACGAGCTAATTTAAACTTTTCGGTCTCTCAGTCCTTTCGGAGGGCCCTTCTCGTCACCTGAGGCGACTGTCCTTGGTTAGACGGCACTTTTCAATAAAACAGAAATAAAATGCACGCACCTCTCATATTGGTTTTCGGTTGAGAATAATAATTGATTTCGGTTTGGGTACATACTTTTTTAAAGATTTAAATTGAATTGGAAAATGGCTCGTCTTTTTGTGAATGTCTTTAAAAGCTTAAACATTTATTTAGCTTAGACAAATATCACTTTATTTTATAAAATTATGAATCAACAAAAAACAAGAATCGAACAAGAATACTTTTAATAAATTAATCATATTCAGTGTAGTCACTTTATGAAAATCATATCAATCACGCAAATACACGACATAGGTATACATAAAGCCACAAAACTGATCAATTAAAACCAATCAAAATCGGAGCATTCCACCCCCGATATAGATAACCATAAATCACTTCTAACGTGAAAATCAAATATTTATGTAGGTGTAAAGTTTTTGTCCACACGGCGCATGTGTGGTGACCACTGTCCAGTAGCGGGGCAGTGGGTGGGGCTTGACGTGTACCCGAGTTGACCCACAGTCCAGATAACTTTACACGTAAATTGATAGGGTTCGATTGTGTAAACGTTTATGTATATTATGTATTTATAAGGCTTTTATGCGGTGAATTTAGAAAGGGTTTAGCGGTGTGATGTGCGTTAGAGCTCAAGTCGTGAAGCAATAATGTACCTATTATGTTCAAAGATTGTTCGTTGCATAAGTGTAGAGGAATCGAACATCGCTGCATTAGTACCCATACCTAGGAGGCTAGAATGAGGCTAATATCTGACTTCTTACTCGTACATTGCACGAAATATTTTCTCAACAAACTTTAACATTTTCCATACTACTACTACCCACTATAATATGACTAAACGTTTGTTTAAACAGGCACAGGATACAACCACCTCTACTTCCCCAGGAAGTGTTCCCATTTGCCACGAGCCATCACCTTTACAAATCTGTAAAAAATTAACATCAATAACGCGTGCATTTACATAATATACCCTCTAAACAAACTAGGTACGCCAGTCCAAACAATGGACGTCGAATCACGTAGTTTTTTTCACCATATTAATTTAGAACTCGGGTTACAATGCAATACAACCCCCATAGACATTACAGCGCTGCCTTCCTCACAAAGAAATGGAGGAAAAAATAATAATAACAAGAGAGTTTGAACGGAGAATGTAAGGGCGTCTACACAGTACTTATGTGAAATTAGCTCGCGAACGCGCTTTGATGTACCGACCAATTGTTCGTGCGAAAACGCCTTTATAATCCAACGCGAGTGTCTTGAGTTGGGCTGCTATTTATACAGCGACGATGTCAATTAATATGTAAGAAGTTAATTATGTATGTGAGGGGGAAAACAGGCGTCCTGGTGATGCAATACTCGCATGTAAACAGTTTAAACTTATCCAGAGATTGACTAATCTCTTATGAAAAAAGTTATGAATAATTCTCAGAAAAGTACCTATAAATAGATATTTTTTTATAACAATGAATTTGATTGGGTAATTTGGCCTTGTAAATGATCAATTGTTAAGTATTTGTCCTTATTAAAGTGTACTAAGCTCTATAATAGCTTATTCTGAGTAGTTTCAAGTTGTTTGGCTTCCTGGTAAGCTGAATTCGTAGAAATCATTGCTTTATTTAAAGATATTCAGTTCATTTGAGAGAAATGTAACTTGTTAGTTGGTTTTTTAAACTCTTTCCTGCTAGGTGATGTCATTTCTTCGGCTTTGCTTACGTCCCCACTCTGCTCATCTAGTAACTCTACTACTAACTACTACTACAAACACACGAGTGTTAGTTAATATTTCCATAATACTAAATTGCAATTAAATAAAACAAATAATTTTACATGAATGATATTAAACGTAATAAGAATTAAAATAGATAAACCGCTAATAAATGAAAAAGCCCGTGAGCCCATGACCCTAAATTAAATCCTCTAGTTATACCAAACAGTACTTAGAACCCATCCGAATATAATTATAGTATCTATTCCATTCACAAATAATTCGAATCAAAAACATAATTACTATCTTACACCTCAACATCTGTTACAAAAAAAATCGATTAACTTTCTTGTCCCAACAAAGAAATAACCCTTTAAAAACGGACCACAGAACAAGATGGTTATTATAGGTCTTTTGTACCCAGATAAGCGGTCAACCCTACAACTGACACCTCACATACCGTGACTGCTACAACATGTAATTAAGTGTTATTTAACACTTAAAAGATTGAAAGAAAGTGTCATTGCCCATATGTTGTGGACGAATGTTGTGAAGTATTTTTTTTTTGTATATACATATAAATAATTGCCAAAGTCCTGTCTTTTGAAAACTGTGTCACGTTTAACACCAGTCGTCTTTATGGTAATTTTTTTGTGGTTTTATAAACATTATTTTGTATTTACAAAACATAAATGCAATTGTTAGGAAAGGAACATTTTTATTTTATCATTAAATTAGTTAACCAGAGTCAAAGCAATGTAACTTTGCAAGTCCGTCTGGTGGAAATTATTTAAGTATCTTAGAATCCGTAACAATTAAACAATGTCTGCTGCTATTTGGTGAGCAGGAGTTACTATTCAAGACGTTCTTAATTATGAACACCTCTAAATGTCGTGTCTTAGCACTTCAAATCCCACTACTCCGTATCAAACTTGGTATATTGGAATATAGGAGACCAAACCACCTTTGTACCACATCAGGATGTGTATAAGAATACCATCACTTAATATCATCTCTTCGTGATCTCCAAATCAGATATCAAACTATGTTCTTCTTTCAGCGGATGCGGACAGCGCGGCAGAAGGTGGCGGGTCCCCCGTACCCGGGGTGCCTGCAGACACCCTGACCTGTGGAGCATGTCGCAGAGCCTTCGCCCTTGCCGACATCGTACGCTTCATCCAGCATAAAGTATCCTCCTGTGATAAGGATCTCACGTCCTACCACTGTTACAGTGCTGGTAAGCTGAATTTCGCATTAATTCAGATATGGAAACATTTTGGACCAAAAACCCCGATTAAAACTACAGAAACAGGCAACCAAATTTAGTCTCAATTACTAGCAAAGTTTTACTGGTATTTATCTGTTATTCACCAAACATTAACATTGGATACATTTTCTTCAACCATAGGACCGAATTCCGACCCTGAAGATGGTTCAAGACCAGGCCAGGTCTCAAGTGGGAGTACCAGCGCGCGGAGGCCGTCCCTTCTCACAGCAAGAAGGCCTCCAAGCAGCAGAGTGCACACTCCTCCCCTTGCTAGTCCCTCTATGGCACCTCCCGACCTTCTGGAAGATGGAGGAGCATCTAGCACACCTAAGAGGCTATTAGATGGTAAGATACAAACCCTTGTTAGTTTATGACTACCAAATGTTCAAATTCGTTTGTAGCCGATGTCTGTAGCAATTATTTTTCACACAAATAGGTGACGTCGAAGTTTCAACGCCTAAAAGGCGAGCGTCAACATCACCGATGCCATCAAGTTCTCCGGACGAAGACATTAAGCCGAAGATCAAGCAAGAACATATGGATACCACAGGATCTCCTGAGGATCAAAAGAAATCTAGAACTGAAGTTGCTGACGCAGAATCGAATACTATGCATAGTGGTAAGTCACAATTTTATCATCATTATTTGGAGGCAGGTTTTTCAAGAAATCGTCAGTACGTGTTGGAGCCTAGGGTGCATTAAAGACGTGAATAAGTTACAGTAATATGATTAATGATCTCTTAAATTATTTGCTTAAATATTATATTATATTTAAACACTATTAACTAACCAGTAGGATAGCAAAAACATTTATTTAATTTCTTGTTAAAGTTTTGTTAAACGAGAGCTCCAACGAAACTTATAATAGGTAGGTAGTCCTAAAAATCTTGTAGTAACATTCTATTCTCACTGTTTACATCTCCATGTTTGTGAACGTCATCTCTTAGACCAGAACAATTCCGTCTATGACTCAACCAACCGAAAAATTCCTTTACCGACCGAAAGGAAAAGACACGTGCGACTGAATGCCATTTTTATACCGAAACTCATGTCATCGGCATGACGGTCCAGTGTTTATTATATTAATGATTCTTTCTGAGCTTCAAAGGATTCTTTGGAGACAATTTTATCGTCACGATACGACTTTGTCACGTAAGATGTTGCACAATAACAATGTTGGACAATCGCATGGTTTCTGCCTCGTCATCGCCTGTCCATACATTTGAGATTGGAGCTTAATCCTGTTTCTGGTAACAGGATGTTTCGAATTGTGCCATTCTTATTTCACTTTTGATATGTCACATTTTTTTATCCTCCCACAATAATGTAGTTAGGTATGGAATTATTAACAGTTTTATTAATTGTTGCGAATTCTGAATGTTGAATAGAGGTTGAAAGTAATTTAAAATTTAATCTACCTCTTTTGGAATCATTAACCTTTACGCTTCAGGGCTATCGAAAATAATTTGGTCAATTCAAGGTTTAAACTAAATCGCTTACCTTTAAATTCGTTAAAAATGAACTCGCTAATCTTTAAAACTGTTTCAATAAAACGTAAAATAAATAGAACCGGAGGTTGAGTTGAACATCTGTATAAGCGAGCAATCTTGCGGGGGTGGTTCGAGAAATAATCTATCCGAGACTAACCCTTTGTGCGACCAGATGTGCTGTCATTTGACACTTTTGTATTAAACCCGTTGCACAACAATGCCTTCCTTAAACCCGAAAATTGTGCACCGTTCAAAATTTTCGACCCGCATTCTGTCAACTGCTTTATTACATAGCGACTTACAAAGGATAAAGAAAAAATATTATTAAATTGCTACTGTTTTGGTCTTTACATAATATATTAGCGGTTTAAACTGGAAATACTATCTAGATCTGTCAGCTTCTTGTCTGTGATGTTAAAAGAAAAGATAGCAAGTAAATAACATAAGCAGCCTGCGCTATTTATAATACTGTCCCACACTGCCTATGCATGATACTGCATCTTTATATAGCAATCGCCAGCCACTCATCCTACTGATAAGTAAAGGCCAACCTTTTTGTACTGTTGTTTAACATGTTGATAAAAATATCGTCCGATTACTAGATATAAAGAGTTCAGCTCGATAATCCAAAAGATATGAAACGTCATTGTTCTATCTGGACACTAAATATGACGTTATTGCGTGACTGTACCGGGGTTGCGCTATCGAAGTGTCAATTGCAGGTTGGCTTCAGCACCGGTTGGTTCGGATTATTGAGTTTATCCTAAACGTTCATATTAACCCTTTCCACTGAGCTGTCAGACCAACCAGTTCCGCTATACTACGGGGCCCCATCACAATACAGCAATAGCAATATATTAAATTGATAACAAAAAACAATAGTAGCGAGTCCATAAATCCACTCGACTTTTAAAACCGCATTCATAACGGAAGCTTATTGTCAAAACAAGAACATAATTCTAATGGTGACAGTAAGTCGCGACCTCGTGCCAACTTAAAAAAGGGATCTTAATTTTAATTGTATTATTCCGTACATATTAATTAACCCCATCGCTGTACGAACAGATAAAGGGGATGATTTAGGAGAAAAAAATTATTTGCATGAGCACACGATTGACGCACGCGTATTGTTGTCATCTGCCTTTTGTGATGACCCTTACATTAACCGTGGCCGCGCAAATGACTAAAGAGCTCATGTTTATGAATATTCTTTTAATATTCAACCTTTACACATTGTTGTTAGAGTTCAATGTCGTATTTTATCGGATGGGCGTTAATGGCGCACCGTTTACCGATGGCTACGATATTATAATTGTCAAAGATGCTACCGAGGCCCCATTGTTAGAAACGGTCTTTTATAATTTTTTCAAAGATAAAAAATGTTTGGCGTGTTCCTGACACGTGGTACACGCTCATGCGTTCGCCGTGACCTATGGAACTCCTTTAAGCGTGACACAATGCTGGTGGATATTTTTAGTTTTTGTATAAACGGGAAGGTGGCTAAGTGGCGGGTTTGGAATAAGTGGGTTTTAATTTTAGACATGACGTCTGCGACTTTGTGAAATGTGAGGGGAAGTTTGTCTCGTGACTATCGCGTGTCCTTTCAGTTGTGAACGTATTTAAGAGTTTAACTTTATCGGTAGTTCCTGCAATTGTAAAGTGTTTTAATTTCGGTAATGTGGCATTTACAGGCAACAATGGTTCCACGACGGAAGAATCTGTGTCCACAATGTCAGTGTATGAAAGTCATTAACATGACAAAACGGTGGTGAACCAATGGCCGTCAGTTGTTTGTATCAAAACAAATATTGTATCAAGTGTGGATCGAGTCCAGTGTTTGGTCGACTTTGTTTGCTTTACGAATTAATGAAGGATTGTCGCAGCGGATACCATGTTCCATATTCATGTTATGAGTTATACAAAATGTACAAAACTGTATTATTTTTCTATTCATTCGTATCCCCTGCATTGTAGCAACTTGTCAAATTTTATTTGGGAAGAGTTTTATATTTTAGTCTTTTTTAAACCTTTATTCGATGACCTTTAAAGTGGAGCATGGACAATGATAGCCGTATCGATTTCTGCAGGACCCCAGATAAAATTATCTTTTTAACCCGACATGCACGGTCTGGCGCACCTCAAAACGGTCAGCTGCTGGCTGCTGCGGCCCAAACAACCGCCGCTTTTTACTTGCCCACTCGCGCGAAATAAACGTCAACAATGAGTTTGAAGCGGACAGCGGGGCTGTTCTATCTGTGAACTAATTACGCATTCATAGACCGTACTTCTGATAAATGATCGCCCCCGCAAATGATTCCTCGATTAACTCCCGTCCAAGATATTTCCATATCAAGACATGTTTTCTTAAGGGTCGACCACAAAAGGGCCATCTCGGCGCCCAATCTTTAATCCTATCTCGGGGACCTTTGCGGGCGAATTTAAATTTCTTTAGAAATATCGTCCTTATTATGTACGTGCGGGTTTCTATTCCTTGCGACGTTCGTGGGCGAGATAACGTAAGTTAAGTCCGAGAGGAGATTGTTGTGAAAAAAACTACCGCTAACTTTGACGAGATCCCATCTGCTGCCTGCTGTCCATTCGACTTTGATCCCTAACACTGGATTCATAAATTCAACTTTCGTCTGAGAGATTTTGGATTAGTAGAACCTTATTTTGTATATGAGGTGATAAGTCTTTATGAGGGGTCAACCTTTTCTATAGTGAACCTCACCCTTTTAGTGAAAAGAGTCCGTTGATAGCTGATTTAGGAATGGTGATAATGCATTCAGTGTGTGTAAATATATCATAGATTTATTTTATGATAGATTGCCTCTCGACTCAACCGTTGGTAGATTTTCGGGAGTATGTGGTTATGGATGTGTGATGCGTGAGTTAGGAATTTTAAAGGATTGCGGTGCATTGTTGTATGGTGCAGTGTGCAGTTGAATAGCTGTCATATTTGCTTTGTGGCCGCCGTCCACGTGGGGTCCGCTGTGACCGTTTGCGGAATTCGTTAATTAAAATTTGCTATCCGATTGATCATAGCTGTTTGTATGTGGGGTTTAATGCGACTAATTAGTTGAGGTATGTCCTGTATGATTATTAGTATTCTGATCATAGAGACTTGGACTATACACCTAGAAGATAAGTGAAAACCGTATATATAATTTGATATTGCGGATGAAGATGTATCTAATAGAGATGTAATCTAATCGTGTTATCATGAGATATATTTAGGTGATTTCCTTTATGTTGTGGTCACAACTATCTCTACTGAAGACGAGATAGTAAAAATATAAAAGAGACAAGTTTGACAAAGTTATCACATACTTAGAAGTAAATATGCGATAAGAGAATTATTCAACGTAGGTACTCCCCCTAAATATCCAGACACAAACACGCCACAAAACACAATATACCCATGTAATAAACAAGAAACACTTAAACGCATCAGTGCTCTGAATCAATTTTAAAGCGTCCACCTACCCCTCACGAAATTTTATTGTTTTTCCAACATTTTTTTGTAATATGTGGTAATGGTCGGCACACATGTGTCGAAAAGTTGTTATGAGTTTAAAATAGCCCCACACATCGTGTTGGGGACGAAATTTTGTGAACATTTGTGTCTTGATTTTGGGTCCCGAGACGTGATGTTAGCGTGTCTAAGCAGTGCTCGGGGTTGCTGGATTACTTGAGAAATTTCGTCACTTATAGAGGGTGTCAAATAGCTTAAAGATATTTTCTAAGATGTAAAAATTATTTGTATTCTTAGTTTAGTCTCTTGATTGGTGGATATGCTCTAAAGGCATTTCTAGCACGTCATAATTTGGTTTATTCCGTTGACTATTAACCTCGTTGATATCTTACCTCTTTATACTGAGCAATTAAAGGCGTGTTCCATAAGGCTTACCGCCTGTTATATGAAATTACCAATACCTAGAAATAAAGAACATTTCTGGTTATACAGTAATTAATTTCCATGTTATATTAAATATATTTTCCATAGAAATCAGGTAATTCCTACCCAATTCAGTTCCTCCCACCAAAACGCTTTATTATTACTTACATAAGGGTGTAACTGCGAGGGTGTCGGTGGCAACAATTTGTGGAGTAACGCGATAGTTTACAAAAATCACCATTTTATACATTCTGGGTGTGACCGTCGACACTATGTTGACAGCTCGATTACTTGTTTAACTAATTAGAATTTTATTGCCAAGGTTCAAAGTAGAAAATGGTTTGATAATTTTCGAAATGTATCGCTATATATAATAATCAATTGCTGTTCGTTAGTCTCGTTAAAACTTGAGAACGGCTGGACCGATTTGGCTAATTTTGGTCTTAAATTATTTGTGGAAGTTCACAAAAGGTTTATTAGTGAGAAATAAATGTTTGAGGCGATACAAAGTTTGCCTGCCCGCTAGTTATTGATAACAAAAAGGTAGATAATCATTAAAACCCTTTACTTAATTGTTTAAAATACATTAAATTCTTACACAAAAATGCCAAACAACTATTTAAATCTTCAGTTTTCCTTAATTCATCAACACAACAAACTATGTTTAATAGTTTTTCAAGAGTCGTCGGGTCATTCTTTTCATAAACTACCATTACCTAACTATAGTCATTTCAAAACACTTGTGTACTCAGTACCGTCGGTCGAATCGGTCACTTCGTATAAGTATACAATGTATTTGTACAAGTCACAAATTATTTTTTCAGTTGCGTCCTTATGACCCAGACAGTGTGACGTCATTATCTAAGTCTCGCTGCTAATGTTGTATGGAAAATGTAATTTATTTGAATATACTTAATGATCAGTTTAGTTCTGTAATTGTTGAGTTGTAGGTAATGTTTAGTAATGAAGTTTTTTTGTTCGGTTTTCATTGTTGCTATGTTGCTAATTTTCGTTTGAGTGATTGTGGAATGTCCTTATACGATGTTCAAGTTATTTTGATACGATGTAAAGTGAGAAATTTTCTTTTTAAACTGAAGTTATCGAATAATTATTGTCACTAGTCGCGTGCCATTATATGAAAATATTGTGATACTAAATGATTCATTGTTCTGTTTCAAACAATTTTAATTTGCTACATAAGCAATAGATATAACCAAATCGAAACCATACATCCTGACAAATATTCAGATCACTTGGCGACCAACCAGAGTCGGCTAAGAAAGTAGTATTTGCAAAATTTTTATTTTTCTTCGCACACAACAACATGTCTCTCAGTTATGGGTCACAATTTGCACCATTCGGGGTTATAACTTCGCACTAGCGTAAGGCTGAGGACATAGTGCCAGCGGGTTGGGATGACCCAATAACTAAAACTAGTTAAATCATTATTTGAGTTTCTCATAACTCTAAAAAGAAGCACATCATTTTGGAAAAGTAATTCGTTCTGAATACAATATTATTGAAAGTTTAAGCAATTTTTTTGTATCGTTAAGCAAATATTTCCTAATTTTAATAGAAGACAAAAAATGCCATTTCATTAAATAAAAATTTGAAGATAATGGTTTAAAATATAGCCTATTCTTATATTATTTGCTTATAATTTTTTAATTCCATAATATTTAACATAGACCATCAATCATTAAGTTTCAAAACAAAAAGACTATCAAACCTATATTTTCTCAATCCGCCAATTGCTGGCACTATATCCTATACCGAAGGGGGGTTAGCGGTGAGCGGGCGGAAGGGGAAGGCGGTCATTCAGCGCAGCGGCGCGACGGACATCCGCCGCATAACAAGTCGATGGCGACTCTCCACGGAACGCCGTCCTTATTTCAGATTTCGCATAGATTCAAAAATCTACGGTACTGAAATAAATTAAAAAAAAAACGCATTTTTTAAATAATTGAGCAAATTGTTTGTGTTTTGTTTTTGTTTGGCTTGCGTAGGTTTGGTAATTATCTTCAAGATTGGTGACTTATGCCTTAAATTTTTGGTAGTTAGTACTTTATCTTATTTGATTAGCGGGTTATGCATCTCAATACGGTTTATGAGGTAAAAATTCTTAGCGCTACGTGTAATAAAAATGAAATCCAACCATGAACTTTTACAAACAAGCCTTCACAATTTCAGACCTGATGCATAGACACCTACATAGATGTATATCTAAATAAACAATACCGTCGTACACACTCGGGAGGTTGTCTGTAGTTTCTAGTGGTGTCCGCGAGAGGCGCTGGGGTGCGAACAACTGTTGTCGTCGCCGGAAGCAGCGCTGGCGGCTTCCGGTCGAGGAATGTTCTATATGGGCCGTTAGAATTCGCGTTTTCAGTCGAAAGTTTTATTTTTCATGGAAAATGTGTTTACATTTTTAAGGTTTTGTAAATTGGTGTGAGTGATTTTGTGGTTAGGGTTTACGCTTATAGCTTGTTAGACAAACCAACTTATTAATTATTTATTATTGATTGAACATTTATTTACACTTTATTTTATTATTCACAAGTACTTAGGATAACACAGCTTAATAGTATAGAAACAAAGTCCATTTTTGAAAGAACACTCATTAACACCATAACAATTTATAACCCATCAATAACATTCTAATTCACATCCAATAAAATTACCAAAAACTGCATGCACATAAATTATGGTACGGCCACGACAACCGGATACACTTTCCCGAGCTAAACGTCCACCCCGATCCCCCAACACCCACTGGGGGGTCATTCAGGGCCCACTAGGACCCCGTTTGGGCCCCCGTGTTTAAAAATTTCACTCCCGGTGACTCCCAACCCACACAATACCCGGTAATCAGCGATTGCCTTTTGAAATCGAAACGCTCGTTACACATTTTTTCTCCTAGCCGGATAACCGGTGCGTTTTCCGGATGACTCTGGATCGTATTGATATTTTTTTAAAGCGATAGTTGTTGATTAATTGGTTGTAGTACGGATTTTTTAGATTGGTCGCTGCTCGCTTGGGATTTGTAAACTATACCTATCGTACTTACCATAGATTTTGGTTCTTTGTTTAACTAGTAGCTATATGATTACCGTTGGAGAATTGAAAGAAAGTAAAATAATTTATTTGTTACAACGCCAGGCCCAAACAGTATACGCAAAATAAAACAAGAAAAGTACAACAAAAATAAATGTAGATAAAACACAAAAATTAAAAAACAAAACACTAACAATATTAGGTAATGTGTTGTGCTCGACAGTTGCACCAAAAATGGTCCAGTTCAGCTTGAATATCAGACATCTAGTGTCTGCCGCTTTTCAACTGAACCTAATGGTTGTAACGCAACAGACGTAAAGCAACATCAGAATGCATTATAATGTCTTCACTGACTGATGAAATTCAAGATGACACTGTTTACCTAGACTACTAAAATGAAATATTTCCAGATAACTTATCTATTTTAAATTAATCCTTCTTTTTTCCGTCAGATAATTAGATAGGACTAAAAAAACCAGTTTTAAAACCAACACATCACATCAATTATCCTACAATTCACAGCTGACAATCTTTGTGTAATTCTCGGTACCCACACATGATATCATAGCAAACCATCACACCGTTTAATCCGACCACACACCCACACACAGAACCACACTTAATTATACCAACCACATATGACCACAGATGGTTATCGACCAACCTACCATTGAAAATTATAACCGAATAATCGTAATCCTTTATCAATCGATTCTGAAGATCGGTCTATACTTATGCTGACCTTACCAAGATTATTTGGACGCTTATCGTACGGTTAGCAAAAATATTGTCGATTAGATTATTTGTTAGAAGATTGTCCAGGTTATCTCTTTATCGGCTGATGTATTAGATATTGTTTGTGATTCCGGTACTTTTTTTGAATGGTCAAGGAAATTTGTTTTCGGGAAATATGTTTTAACTAAGTAATGAAGTGTGTTAGTATGTTTTAGTTAATAAAATTAAGGTGATGTCTAGTCTACTGAACTCAATTATTATTTTATAATCTTGTCTATTTAGTGTAAGGTTAGGATTCGTTAAATTTTGCTAAAAAATACTGTTTTATAACATTAGGTCTGTGCTTGGCTTACCTATTTTACAAGTACGTTGCCACTCTTTGTATATGCTTTGATGAAATTCTATATATCTCTTTGATTAATAATTTACAAGTTTAAATACAAAGCAAGCTTTGTTTCAATCAATTCATTAATTATTTGAATCAGTTCAGTCGACAAGGCTTTATTTACAGGCTTATTGATGTTTAGCTAAAATTATGTAATTTGGATGATTTCAAAAATAATATGTACATGTTCGTACTATCTGTCCAGTACCGTATGATGACCAAAACTCAACACAATGAACAATGGTCGGTACCTCCGCACAAAAAGGTCACAATATTGATATCATGATAAATCTTTATATACAGGATGGTAGTAGGATTCTCTGGCGAAGATTTGAGGCAATAGAGTGTTTGATAGAAAATGTATGAGTCTATGTTTGGTACTAATATATGTTGTTACAGACTATAGTATTATGAGAATGAAGCCTAGATAGATAGTTTAACACAATTTAATTTTTTTTTTTTTGTTAACTGGACTTCATCCCAAATGATTAAGTTCTGTTGTTCTGATAGAAATTGCTCGTTTTTCAGTTCGTGTTTCTTTTTAAACTTATACAATTTTTTTTCACAAAAATACAAGCAAAACTTGTATTACTGGTTACAATGTATCTTATTATTTTATATACTTATAAATACTATGCTAAGCGACTTATAGGTAAAGTATCTATTATAACATTCGTTTGCCCGTAAAAGTGTAAACATAAAATTACGATATATTTTTTATCTTGTGACTAAAACACGAACAGCATGTATGTGTCATCTTTCCGGTCGGTCACAATCTGACCGTTACATTTCAATAATCGTCTTAACAGTGAAGATCGCTTATCTGCCGCGCCCACCGCGTAGTGAAGCGCAAAGTCAATGATATCGATATTTTCAATCGACTTTACACTTGCGTCACATTATCATCTGTGTCGCACCAATTCGGTTGAGGTTGAGGCTAGCTAGGTGCAATGTTTCTGATAATTTACAGTGTTTATAGATTAGTGTGATAAGGGTGATGTGATTGGTTGCGAGTGCCGATGATTTAATTTTATTGCCTTTAAAATATATAAGTAGTATCTCAATTTTGATATAAGCACGAATACAGAAGCGAATCGATAAATCGTAATGTAAATAAGAAATGTCTGAAGTACAGTCTTGCAATTTTTCTATCGACTACTTATACTTAAGTGGAACATCACTAGAAGATCGCTGAGACGTGATTGTCTCTACAATAAAATGTGTCTCGGGTTAACAATGAGCAATCAAATTACTGTCACAGCGAGGCGGGCTGGACGCACCTTGACCGCATCTCCTAAACCATACAGCGGAACCAATGAATTAGGTTGCTTAGGGATTGTCCTACAGCTTTAGGTCAATAATTCAATAGAACGAATAGAAAAACATGTATTCACTTAATGGTAAAGATTAGTATGTTATAAAAAAACACAATTACAGAGATCTCGATCTCGAGCCGTAAGCTCCGCTCATATATCGACCATATTCAAATGAAGGCAACTAAGCTTCCGTTTAATAAAAAAAGCCTCTATTCATTTTTCCCTTAGCGAGCCAGTGTTACATACATAGATTTCAATATCAACCGTCTTAACCCGCGCGTGCGTACGTGATCCCAACCCCGTATATTTCATAAGATTTTAGAGGTGCATGAATCACGCGAGACACGGAGCGGCGATCACTCACCGCGGCGCCACGAACCCTTGGACCTCCGACTGCTTAACATGCGCGCCACGCACCCACCCTAGGCCCAACACTACGATATGTGAGAGCTATTACTAGACACTTTGCCCGTGTTAATATTGCTGTAAATCTTACATCGGAGAGCGTTTCCATCTTCGTCGATCAGCTTCATGTTACGTGTGTTTAACCGATTTCTCTCTTGTCTACAGAACCTAGCAACTATGTGTGTTCGACGTGCAAAGCCCGCGTGCACTCCGCATGGAGACTGCTACAGCACGTGCAACATGTGCACGGCGTCAAGATCTACGTAGAGGCGATGCCCCAGCAGCAACCCAGCAAGCAAAACCACTCCACGTCGAGTACTTCCTCTTCGAGCTCAGGCTGTTCGTCCACTGGCGCGCCACTCCCACCACCTTCACTGCGCCATCACCCCCTATTACCACCTCCAGACATGCACTCACCTTTTGGAGTTGGTAGTTTACTTAGAATGCCATTACCAGGGAGCTTACCACCACTGGCTCATCCATCAGTTCCTCCTACGCCTTTGTTCGCAAGGCCAAATCACCACGATCACCGATTTAGAATGGAACAGCTTGTGTCAGAACAGTTTCGTCACCATGGTCTCAACTTAGCGGCGGCAGCTGCTGCCGTGGCAGCGAACTCACTGCCACCACACCAGACATTTCCATCACCGGCGGACCGACCTCCGGTAGTTCCAACTTCGTTATCGGGGCGTGACAGAGCCCCACCCGTATCTCAACCCCTTTCACTTGAACCCCAGCTGGATTTTTACTCGCAGCGCTTGCGGCAACTGGCCGGTACGACCAGTCCAGGGGCGGCCACAGGCAATTCCAGCTCTCCTAGCCCCAGGAAGCATTCGCCTCCGTTCGCTTCCCCGTCGCCCTCCAGAGTCGGACAGACTCCTCCGGTGGGCGCCGGACCCGGGACGGTGGACGCGCCTCGCGAAGCTACGAGGCCGCACAGTTCAACTTCACCCGAACGTCGAATTGAACCTCTAGCGGCAGACGCACCGCCAACTGAGCGACCCACGTCAACGCCACCAGTGAAACGTAACACAGATGAAGGAGTTCATTCTTGCGAATTCTGTGGCAAGAAATTTAGATTTGAAAGCAACCTAATAGTTCATCGCCGATCACACACAGGTGAGAAACCTTACAAATGTACAGAATGTGATGAAGCTTTTGAAAAAGCCTCCAAATTAAAGCGACATATGAAGATTCATAGAGCACCTGATGCCAATACGGAAGATGGTGAATCTGGCGGTGATACCGGTGAAGACGATTCTGATGATGAATTAGAAGATGAGGAGTTGGATGGAGAGGAAGAGGAAGAAAATGAGGATGGAGATGACGTGGAAGAGGCGGAAGATTTAACTGTCTCAAACAGCAGTGCACCATCTGCACCGACTAGAAAACAGACTCCTATAATGCCAAATAACGCACCCAGTGCATCTGTTGTTGGTGAATTAATGGACAAATTCGGATTATCAAACATTGCTCAATACAGTGAAGCTTTTAAACAAGCTTTGCAAGAATCAGGAAATTCTCTGAAATGGCAATTAGCTAAAGATAGAGACAATAACAACGGACCTCCTAGTGATAAACCAAATGGCATGCCACCAACCGCTGCTTTGCGTTTGAAAGAGGAATTTGCGAAGATGCCTCCTCAACCTCATCCACTTTTCAACCCTTTTGAGAACCCCTTTGAAGCGTCCAAACGCATAAAATTGGACATGGATAGGGGTGAGGGATGGTGGTTACCAACTTTGCATGCGCAGAGGCCGCCAGATAATATATTTGATGGCCTCAAAAACAGCGGTAACGGGTTATTACAGAACCCTTTATTGAAATCAAAAGAGGGACGACGAAATGACACCTGCGAGTTCTGCGGGAAAGTCTTCAAGAACTGCTCAAACTTAACGGTTCACCGGCGCTCCCACACGGGGGAGAAGCCGTACAAATGTGAACTGTGCTCATACGCGTGCGCACAGAGCTCCAAGCTCACGAGGCACATGAAGACGCACGGACGACTGGGCAAGGACGTTTACCGGTGCAGGTTTTGCGAGATGCCCTTCTCCGTGCCGTCGACGCTTGAAAAGCATATGCGAAAGTGTGTTGTGAATCAAAGTAATGGTGCTCCCTTAGCTCTATCCGATGACTCTAACGCGTGCCGTGACGAGGCCTCGTGACTCTACCCGTGGGGCGGGCTCCGCCTGCCGCCGCCCGCGCCGCCCAGCCAGATCTTCTAAGGTCTACTCCGGTCACGTGTTTCGTCGCGCTACCTCAGGAAGTACGCAAGATATGAACGTTCGCGTAGACCGGACCCAGGCCGAGTTATGTTCAATTTCTAGTCTTAAGGATTGAATACTGGCGATATTATTGTTTATACGCACGCAATATGAGCCCAAAAGTTTGCACCGAAGGGCATTAATTTAGTTACTGTAATCGTAAGTAACATATCTTCTTCGTACTGAACAGTGTTGATTCCCGTTGCATTGTTGATGTTAGTTTTCTACCATTTTGTTCGTTCGAGGCTGTAAGTACTGCGGTTTTATGTTACGTTCTCTCGATCTTGTTTTGACATGTTTTTTATTTATAGAAAAATGTGGAAACCAATGCCAAAGTTAGCTATGTTGATTTAAATACTTACTATTTAGTTCTTAAGCTGTATAGTGTCAATTAAATTAGAATTCTTTCCAGTATTTTCTAGGATCTTCATAGTTTGATGTAGTATGTGTTTGAAGAGTAAGCTGTTTCGTAATTTTAGTGTATCATGTACAATAATAAGCGAAATGTTTCCTATCCTAGATAAACAAACTTGTGTAAATATTTGATGTAAGTTTATTTGTGTAAATCGAGTACCTACCTATTGATGTTCATATTTATAGACGATAATATTTCAAGAATTAAAACAAAATTTCGTGAGAAAACGGTGAGTTTCCTGTAATCGATAATTTATTTAAGCATTGTAGAAAGCGAAATTGGAATCGATTAATGGTAGGTGTTATTCGTATGAGGTACTTGTATGTTTAATTAGCGATTAAATTATTAAATTAAAAAAAAATATCACTGTGAAATCGATATTCGTTAATGTGCTATTATTATTTCTTGTGGAAGCTAGTTATTTTATTAAGACTGAAACCAATATTCCAGTTTTATTTTTTAAATAATTTCTTCGTGAATTTCATTCGTACCTAAATTAGTCCAAGCGTGAAATCTTTCAGTATACGTACTTAATGTAAATTATGATAGAATTTATATTAGATAAATATAAGTAAATTATAATAGAAACATTTTGTCGTCCATATCTGTCTCCTTAAGCTTAGGTCTCCTTCAGATAACGTTTAACCAAAAAGGTTTTATTCATAAACCCTTTAAATGTCATGTGAACGGGACCTAACCATCCGTACATTACCGTTTGTATTTAAAAAATATTTTTCCAAGCAACTACTTAAATATAAATATTAAAAAAAACAGTTGCTTTGAAAAATATTTTATAGATCACACTAGGAATGTTAAAATCGTTTACTTAAATGTTGAACATGTTTCTCGCTCAAACTAAGTAATAAAAATAAAATGTAAATTCGAACCAAAAAATAAAATAAATGTTAAATTAAATCATTTATTTTCGCGTGTGGTCAGTAATCTTTTAGATAAATTATTATTATGTTAGATTGTAAAAGAAATGTGAACATACAAAGACGATATTATTGTGATTAATTTTTCCATTTTTGAATGTTAACATGTTAACATGTTTAGGTTTTTGTTAAAATATAAATAGATTGGACAGGACGACGAATGGACACAAAATAGAGAAAAAATTAACTAAGACAAATTTTATTGTGTAACTACGTGAAAGATGAACTGTTTTTATTATTTTTCATTATTATTATTTTTATTTCAATAAATATCCACGATTTGTTAATCAATCTTTTGCCTTTTCATTTACCCCTAAAATAAATAAAATGATGATGAACAATCGAGACTGCTTTCTTGGTTGCGTCCTGGGTTTGATTCCCGGGTTTATCATGAAGCCACCATGAAATGGTGTTTTAAAGATTCACTCTCACGGAAAACAGCATATTAGGAGAGCAAATAACTACTATCGATTAATCCTCATAGTATTACAGGTTCAATTCCCGCATGGAACAATCCTAACATATTGGTTAAGTATAATAACAATTGTACCTAATATGGAAAAAGTTTCCGTTTCGTAATAAGGATATAAGAAGAAATACCTGCAATCGTTTTTGGAAATAAACATATTGGTTACTACCTCTTGGGTTCGATTCTTCAATCAGGTATTTGCTCCAAGCAATACGAAATTCTTAAAGTGGCAAGGGATATTATGAATATTTTACCAACTAAAAGTAAATGATTGCACTATCTCAATAACCTCTCCTACATAAAAGGGTTTGTATAAATTGATCTTTTGGATATTAGAATCAGAGAGCGTTAGATATCGCAGTTTAAAACGTTTAGGTTTATTAAAATGTGCTACTATATAAGTAAACTGCCTCATTGGTCGAGTGATCGCCAATAAGACAGCCGGGTAATGAGTTCGGGTTCGATTCCCGGGTCTAGCAAAGTCTTGCTAGGCTTTTCGTTTTTCGAAAAAAAAATCAGTAGTAGCATAGAGTCTGGATTTCTGCCCAGTATGTGGCAATAGACTCACCCCTATTACATGGGACATATATAACATGAATAGTGAAGAATGGGTGTAGACTTTACAGTGGCATTATGTGTCGCAATGTGCACCTTTACCCAATCCTTCAGGGATAAAGACGAGACGATATTTAACTTAAAAAACAGAATTTTGATATGACTGTCTAGATTTTCGAGTGTTTGTAAGCGTGAGTGTTTGTTCGGCACTCGCGTTCAATTGACCATCAATATTCCAACTATCTCAATTTGAACTTTCCGAAAATTCTTGGTACCTAATAGGACTTAGTTTAGAATTGCACCTGGTTTATGATAAAAAAAGCTCAGTCAATGTAACATAAATGTTTCATAACATAATTGGTGAAAAGTTTGTAACATATACTGCCCTGATGAACCTAGTTTTTTTTTTGTATGGTATAAGCCTGTAAACGAGCAGACGGATCACCTGATGGTAAGCAATCGCCACCGCACATGGATACCAAAAACACTAGACGTGGCCTTTGGAGGTAAGGAATTTAAGAGTAATCTTCTCGATTGGGAAGGGGTAATTTGGCCTCGTGAACGTTGTTTCACGTCGGTTTTCTGTGAGGCCGTGGTATCATTCCAGTCGAGCCGACCCATTCGTGCCGAAGCATGGCTTTACCACAATTGAAAAAAATAGAATCTTATTAGGTAGATAGATAAATAGTTTCATCAAAATCAAAAATCTAAACTCTTTAATCGACTATTCTCTGTAGTCAAACATTCATGACTGCGACTGTAAACCATTGACTCCAATCTTTTATTCCGAAACCTTTTATATCTTTTATCTTAATAAAAAGGTATCTTTAAAATCTTAAGCCCCTTCTCTACTCTAATAGGATAAAGTCGAATCACTCGTTAATTGATATTCTTACAACATAATTAACTACTTCAATTCATAATTTAGGATTCGTTTTGTTTTAAGTAATAGCTACTGGAGTGTTGATCCGGAGCTGCGGACTACCTAGCGGGTTTACCGGGGCTCCGGCTTGAAAAGTAAGAGTAGGAACGGGGTGGTTTTTAGTCAGTAAGAGTCTGACACTCTCTCTCGCCTCGGACTTCTCGTCTCTTCTCCAGGACGGGAGAATTTACAGAATGATTTCCCCCTCTTAAAAAAAGCTGTTTGAGTTTAAATAGGGTTAAATAGTTTAAATGTAAAATTACTTACTTTGCTGTTTTTTTTTCAAGTGAAAATTTCTTTGTGATTTACAGCAACGAAAAAATATTAATTCAAATGGGCACGTTCCGGGTTCGAATTTTGGGGACACGCAAAGTACGAAAAATGGAAAGCGGTATGAGTGTTTATGTTATTACAATTTTAACCAAAATAAAATAAGAAAATCGATTAGTAATTTTATTTAATACCCTAAATAATGTTCTAAGCTAGTAGCAATGACAAGTCCTCCGTAATCCTGGAACAAATATGATCCCATTTTCATATAAATATCTTTTATAAGCTATCAGTAAATTAAAACGTGAAATGTATGTATAAATAATACTTAATTCTATGAAAATTAAAAAAAAACAAAGCTATTCCGACGTACAAATTATAGGAACTTGAAAAATATTCAACCCTCTCGCGAAGTTCGCCGAGCTTTTACTGGTGAGCTACTAACGCCATCTAGCGCCGAGTAGCGGAAACAAAGTAAGTTTGGTGGGTTTGCAAAATGTTTTGGAAGCTTCTTTTTATGTTATATGGAAGATGTTTACTAAAATCATATTATTATTAAGTTATACTATGTTGTATTTGCTTTTTTCTATTTTATTAATATTGTAGTAAATGTAGTAAAATGTTTATAAGAAACATGTAATTATTAAGTTTGTGTTACTTATTTGACTTACGATACTGGTTTATTTTCGTAAATTATTTGAATTTGAATGTTAAATTTAATAAGATTAAATAAGTAGATGAAGTAAAATATTCAAATATTGTTATCAAAAACTAAAAAACAAAGATGACGTATTCTTTTTATTAGAACATTCTGCAACCAACATCCCATTTATTTTCAGGTAGGTATGATAAAATATAATGTTGCTTAACAATTTATTGTTGCAACTAAACTACTAGAATTTCCAATAAACATTTTTTTACCAACTTCATTCCAATAAACATTAATTTCTTATTGGAAATTCTAATTCGATTTTGTAGTTGCGGGATCGTAAATCGATTTTTAGAATCGAATACGCCAAAAAATCAACAGATGGCAGTGAGATCGGTATTATTTGTGTTATTCGTTTTCTGTAGATGGCAGCACCAACGGAGTTGCGCTTGCGCATTTAAAATTTATTTAAGAATCTGTAATTTTTATTCGACGAATATAACTTATTATATTACTTTTTGGTTTTGTATAAATAGTGATACTACATATCGTCACTGCGTTTTATATCGAGCGAGCTTTTTTGATTTTGAAAATTATTTTAATACCTAGGTATATGTTATGTTATGCATATATGTATGTATTAATATGGAGTTTATATCATTTTTTAGATACACAAGTAGTTACACAAATAATTGAAAATAAACTCCTGCATTAAACCATCTCATTGTTTATACCTATTAGATATTTTATCTAAATAATACTTTACTTATTTATATTATCTGAAATAATGCAATTAATAAAACGCCATATTATTACGATTTATTATTTTCTTAAATTTTCTGTTTCTTGTAAACGGATTGGTGGCCAAACGCAGACGTATAAAGGTAAAAAAGTTCCTTAACCACAAACCTACGAACACCTATACGATATACCCAAGTGACACAACACATATACCGAAACATCCACACACCGTCCTATCAGAAATTAAAACACCCTTTACCTCCAATAAGAACGCACCCTTATAAGAAAAAAATATTCGGAACACAAAACCCTTGCACCGCTGACCGAGTCCATCCAACTTTGTGCGTATGACCGGGGGCTATTTGACCAATGGACGGTCAGTATGGCCACGCCCACAGCGGACAGCGGTCAAACGCGGGTGCGTGAGATTGATTGATGTTGAAGTGTTAACATGCTTGTAGGGTTGGGATGAAATAAGTTCGTGGAAGAGTAGGTATTTATAGGTTGTGGGCTATACGATATTTGTTTGTGTAATTCCAATTGTAATTTAGAAACTATACTACTTGATCTATACTACTTATTGTTATTAAGGCGATAACTTAATAATTTTTTCCAATTAAAAAAAAAGTTACGCAAGGAAAGTCGTGTAGACAGGGATGTATTTGCAATAAATACGCTCGCTGTTTGTCAGTTATGTTACTTTGTTTTTTTGTATGTGAGCTTACCTATTGTGTTACTGTAAGCATTTAAGTACGGTAACATTAAAGATAAAGATATTTCTAAGAACATCTAACTAAAGAAACATAGAAATTAATAAAAATGCTATACTATATTTTTATGGCATTATTTACACAGAAACTAACCCAGTTATACAAATGATTTTCGAGATAATTAAAAAAAAAGCACTGATGATGACAGATTAGAATACATTTCCAGGAGCTGCGGATGTATATCAGGTTATCGGGCCTTCGCCTCCGGTGCGAAAAGCATTCAGTAAGAGTCTGACACTCGCTTTCGCCTCGCCCAAGACCCGAGAAGACATTAGATGATCCCCCCCCTTAAAAATAGTAGAACACATTTTAAAACCACCTCTGGTCATCCCGCGGGTGTCGTAAGAACCGACTAAAGAACTATATTATTATATTTGACAGAGAACCAATAGCAATAATATTATCCTATCTGTCTATCCAAAAAATAAATATTAAAAAGTGACCGTTAAGCATTATATTGTTATTTTTGAAAATTATTATTTCAATAACTTCATACCATCTGCCAAATGTAACAATGCACTTTTTGCACACATTCTGCAAGTGTGGCGAGGGTTCGATAGCTGGTCGAACAGGTTTTTAGTTTGCATTCATAACTCAACTTGATAGCTGATAGAGTTATTCGTTATTTATATGAACACAAATGTATGAGTTCAAATTACTTATACCTATACTAACTTATTTGGGTTTGAAGCAGGCAGTTTAGCTATGCATTTACATTATAACACTTTACCTTTTTATAACCAGCAAGAAGCTGTTAAGAATCTGGTTCTCAGACCAGTGAAGCATATCCAACAATCGTAACTTTAAAATATCAATACCATTGCGCTTCATTAATAAAGTTAAATCAATCGTCAAAGAAATTATAATGTAAACATTAGTGGCGTTCACATAATTTGCAAAAGATCTTCCTACGTACATTTTTAAGTCACAATAGGTATAGTTGACGTGTCGACAGTCGAACAGGCTAGAAATAAGATTATCTAATCTAAACTCTAATAAATGCACAATAAATACAATTTCCCTCAACCCTTCAAAACATCAATACCTACAACAAATTCAAAACTAATAACTTATCGTCACATCAACACGATTAATAAAAATAATAATAAAACAGGACATATGTTTCACAATAAGTAATAAAACTTTTTTTATTAACAGAAAACAACATTTTTACCCCACAACGAGCACGCGACGAAGGGTTGATTTAAGAGAAAAACAGGGAAATGGGTCGAAGAGGTCATTTTGTACCGAGGGCCGCAGTGAAAGGGTTAAAACGCCCTAATAACTGGTCACATAGGCCAGGCGTGGGTTTAATGTAACCGGTTGAGAGAAACATTAGCTGTTTTATGTTTTAACTTAGGTATTTTAAAAGTTATGTGAGATAGATTGAGATCTTTGGATTTAAACGAAAGCTTTACATATCGTCAAAGTTAGGTACCCAACTATGCATTCGAAATTTCATATAGGTACCTAAATAGCTAAAAGCTTAGAAGTACTAATTAATTGTTGCCTGCTGAAATGACTTTTATAACACAAGTCTCTCACTGAAGAGTAAGACGATGATGGTGTATGCCATTATTCCCCGTTCACACTCATTTGAAGAATAATCTACTATTCTAAAAATAAACATTTAATTCTACAGAGAAGAACATAGTACCCACCTTTTGTCAAAGTGAAAAGAGGTGCTACACCGCTCTAATTGAGCCATCGCAATAATGGGAATAGAATCAAGAACATTTACCGTATCTTAGTCCTACCTACTAGTAAAGGTATTCTACTGAGCTAAGCTCGCGAGATTACGAAAGATTTCACTGGAAACTGAACAAATACACAATAACTGTGCTGCTCGAGTCTCTAAACAACTAAAACCACGCCTCCAACATTCAAAATCTTCATTAAAGACCATTCCGTAGAATGTAATCAAAGCAATAGGCAAAATAGGTGTGCATAGTTAGGAATAAACCAACGTAACTTGAACTATCCCACCCCCCTCACACTTTCTCCGATCAGATTAGAAAAGGGCCGACAAATAATCCAAGAGAGTTCTAATTTGGATGGCCAACTTGAGCGCTACAATCCGAATCAAAATTCAAAACCGCGCTCTCTCTTAATCCCTGTTGAGGATCACAATAAAAGGTAATACATTTTAACTCCTGGTTAAGGAATGGACGATTTTGGACCTTATTCCGTTCGTTAGAGGGATTATAGCACCTTGGCTGGGGCAAAAATAAGATTATCCAAGCGAAAGTAGAAGGTGAAAGGGAGACATTTTGTTGTAAAGATCAACGTGTAATGTGCGTAGAAAATATTGAGTCAGATTTGTAATATTTTTTACACGTGTATAATAACAACGAAAAACTAGTATTTGATTATTTTAAGTGCAATGTTTTATCACACTAATATTATAATTATTTTCAAATAATGTACTTAACGTCCTGTATTTTCCTGATATGACAATACCATGAGTTGAGTAAGAGAACCTAATAAGGTATAATAATTTTTAATTATAACTATTCCCATTAATTAATAATTAAGCAAATCCAGTTATCACTCAGATCACACTATTAATGACATTCTTTTGCATAAAAATCACACACATATATTTATTTAACGCAAGGATTCAACCTTTATATTTGATCTTTTGCTCGCCAGTAACTATTAGATACTTTTTCCAATTTAATTCAGTTTTTAAACCAAGTCAACCTATGGAGTTTCTTGTTCTCGTTCTTCTCCACAGGAATCTACACTTTGGAACGAGCAAATAGCTTCACTAGACGGACTGACTGACTGACAGACATACATTTTTAATATTATTATATTTGCATTGACGTTCAAAAGTACCGTCCAGTACCCTTAGTACGAGTTTGCTACACGCGTTTGGCGTTCTGATTGGCCGGCTTGAATAAACGCCGAACGCGTTCTTGTTTCGTTATCGTTCAACGTAAACCAAACTCATACTATGTGTACTGGTCTATTTGAAATAAATAATTTTGACTTTAACTTGATTAACATTTAACCACCTTAGTAAATACTTAGTTTTCTTCAAGCACCAGTGTGAGATGCCCCTTCAAGCGCAGGTGTCGGTCGGCTGTAGCTCGGTAACTCGCTCGCCGCCACTCATTTGTGCTTAGCAATTAACTCGCGCGCTTCGTGACGCGAACACCGATGTCCCTTGTTTTTACGGCTCTATACTAACTTGTATGTTTACCTGTCTTTATTTACGTTATTATTATTGCTATGTAAAAATATATTAATAATTATATGTGTTTATTTTATGATAGAATTGGTTAAGTAGGTATGCAAATTTTGTCATTTTAATTGATGAGAGACGTCGCTTTTTTGTGTAAATGTGTATCGTCTATCGTCAATTTTATTTCTTAGTAGGTGAGGATTGTGTTGATATTCCGACACGATACTGTAATCTAGATTACTTAACCACATTAATTAACGTTTTAATGTGTCGTGATATTGCATATGACTTACCATCTTGAAAACAATGTCAAAATTGTATACAGGGTGTAAACGGATCGTTCACAAACGCCGCAAACAAGTAATGGTAAAAAACGAGTCTTAATTTCAAAAAAAATAAGGAAATCAATGTTTATTTTATGTTATAATCGTTCTGATCAACTGATTAAGCCTGATGTTGCATAATTATATAAAACAATTAAAATGATAATAACCAAAATTTTGTAGCATTTTTCGGGAGCGTTCCGTTTATACCCTGCAAATAAAAGGACTATGTGGTAATCAATTAAAGTATTCACACCTCACATAAAAGTAATCTTATTTACTTTTAGTTGCTTATAAATTTAAACTTCAACACGATGAAATCCATTACACATTTATATCTACACCCATACACACCCATCACTAAACAAAAAAAAAAAGAACCAGTCCATCCCCATTCACCCACAAGATCTCGCAGACACTTACAAACATACAAACCTATATAAAGCCGTATCTATGTCCATTAAAACCGTGCTCCCTACATCAGGTAGCGTACATTCGCCGGGTGAAGTAAATAACAAAGAAATATATAACACAAAAGGCTTCCAGGGGGAATGTGGACAATTTTACACGAGTATTTACAACCTCGCTGTCCAACGGTCTCGAGAACTTGGGTAGTGATGGGGGTTAAGTTTGTCGATAGACAACACTAGTGTTATATATTTTATGTATGTAAGTGTAAAGCCTCTTTTTTTTTGTTTTCTTGAGAATCTATTCATTGCGTATTCATTACTAGAGAGACTGTCTCTTAATTATATATTTAATAATTACATTGATAAGTTATAAATAGTTTTTATGTAAATTATATCCTAATTATTTCTTATGAGTTAGTCATCAGAAATAAAAGAGAGACCGAAAGAAAAAAAAACATTTATTATATACAGTATACACATACACAAATACAAAGATTATTATAAAAGAAAGAAACAGCAAAATTGAAGAAAATGACGAAAATATGACTGCCTCGTTGGCCGAGTGGTTGCAAGTGCGACTGCCAGAGCAAACGGTCATGGGGCGAAGTATTACTGGACTTTTTTCGGTTTTTCGAACGAAAATAAAAAAAAATATATAGAAATTCAATTAATCTGTTCCAAAACTAATTAAACAACATTATTCACATATTTTATGGGTTTGCTTACCATGTACAATATTATATACTCGTATATTCAAGATTATTAATAATCCCGTTCTAGACGATAATAATTTAACAAACCTTCAATGAGCATAACTTATTAAAATAATAAAACACACTATTGTCACAAAAACAAACAAAAAAAAAACATACATCGACATCTCAATCCCAGCTCAACGGAGCCGTCATCAACACCGCATTCGGAAAATCTACACTTAACCAGAAGAGCCAGCCCTCCCATTTATCCTTACACTCGCTGTCCCGTAGAGTGGGATCTCCCCCCACCGAGGGGGGTCTAATTCGGGGGGCAAAAGGGCATCGGGCGAAGCTAAGCGCTACAAGCGCTGATTACCACTTTAACTAAACTTTATTCTTTGCGTTCGGTGATTTAAGTTCTGGTTATAGGTGAAAGAAGTTCCACTTAAAATAGGTTACTGGAGTACTGTCTGGTCTTTTTAATTTTATTTCTTTTTATTCCATAATTTTATTGATAAAGTATTTCCATATAATAATTAGGATTGTTGTAAAATCTCTAATATACTATTTAATTTGAATGAAAAAATCTTCAACCAAAACAATTGTTACTTTCATCTAACACAAAAACAAATCAACACTACACCTACACAGTCACTAAACACCAAAAACAACACATAATTAAAACACCATACGTAACAGAGGGGAAAAGTTATCTGTACGTAAGCGCCCCCACTACGTAGGGGGGTGGAAGGGGGGGTGCCGGGCGTTCTGGCCCATCAGTCTGGCCACGGCAATTCAGATGATGAATTAATCCAACAAATGTGACGGTATCACTTAGCTCTAATGCACGGGTATAATGTTACCCGAAAATTTCTCTCGCAGAATTCGGGCGCTTCACTTTGAAAATCTCTGTCGACTTTAATGTGCGACAGTCCTTTGTTTCTTTATAGGGATTATGTTTTGCGACGCGTCTGGAGGTTAATGTGTGTTTTTCTTATTCGCCGCTCCCACTAGCGGGTGGTTTGTTGAAAAATTGCTCGTGTTTTTTGCTTTTGTTTTTGTTTAACAGCAAATGTTTGTTTTTAAAATGTCGTGTTGTATTGTGATAATGATTCTCTATTTTGCTAGTGTTGCAAAAGTAATCTATTATCACTAGCTTGTTATTATTTAAGAAACCCCTGTATTTATGTGAAATAACAAATCTTTTGCATCTTTTATTTGCCTAATGACCGAACAAATTCTTAACCAAAGTCCTATAATACAACATTAAACCTTTATCCTAACCTCGACCAAAACTAAGCCACAAAGAGATAAAGTTTACAAGAAATCCTCGAAAGATGTCGCCACATATCAAACTAAAACTCGTTACAAAATGTGACTACTCTGAATAAAGGTGTTGTTTTAATTACATTATCAGGCAGGCACACGCGTGGGGAGAGCCTACCCTTCTCACGGGTTGAAAGACATTCAAATAATAGTCTTCGAGAAAAGTGGGACGTAGGCGGGTACAATGTACCCCGAGTTGGGAAGTTTTGATTGCGTTGCTGGCTGTCACGGTTGACGGGTTCGATGAATTGTCCTGGCTCACGGCTGATGTGTCGTACGTCGTTTGTTTTTATGTTAGACGCTACGCAAGATGTTCGTTAGTAGGTCAGTGTTTTAGGAATTTTGTCTTAATATTTTATTTTGTGGTGAATGGAAGTGGCCTGACTGTTATGAACCAAGATTATTTAGGCAGGTACTAACGTAGTAATAATGTAATATTACCACTGTAATCAGGGTCATTTAATGGTTACGTAACCCAGTCTTTAGCAATTATTTTCGGAACAAAATCTTTTCTGAGGAATAGTTTATGTAATCATAAAATATATCTGAGTACGGCTGTTGGTTGTTTTAATTTTGAATAAAAACTATATTTAATTTTTCTACTCTTAGACTGATACATACCTCTCCTCTTTTAACAAAAAGATCGTAACTATAATAAAGATATATTTTTTTGACGTTGACCGTTGCAAAGCCGTTGCAAAAACATGGAGGACGAATTCAAATCGCAGGACAAAAATACCCCACCGTAACTTCACCTCGCAAACAACGCACAAACATTAACGCGAAAAACTTTGCAACACGCACACAGACGCTCATAAAAGCAGACTGGGGGTACAGTTGACCAATAGCATGCATTTAACCCTTCACAGGGATTAGGGACAAGCATTGTTTCAGAATCCGGAGTTTCGGCGCCATTTTGTTCATTTAAAATGGACGATGTGACAATGGGTCACTATTGTTCGTTGAGAACGCTAGTCGGACGTCATCGTCTGCACTCTCGACGAATGTAGGCATTGTTTTACCTTTTTTTTTTCTAATTTTTTCCATTTTTTATGCATTGCCTGCGTTCTGGTTCTGGTTTTAAGCCGGCCATCATGTTTGATGAAAAGATTTGGGGCGATGTAAGATGTGGTTCGTTTTCTGTTGGGAAATGTGTTGAGTTGAATGAGTCTTTGTTGTGAGAGGTGTTTACTGTAGTCGAATATGTACTATTTAGAGACGTGTAGTACTATTAAAATAAAAAATATACGACGTGCATTACAGATACTATACTGGTTTTATTATAGGTAATTTAACTTGTAAAAACACATCGTTGACTCAAAACAATTTATTCTCTCTATTTTTGTATATTCTCCCAAACAAACTTTCACGTTTATAATATTAGTGTGATTTTATTTAATAAATTCCTTCTTCTTTTTAATAATAATAATATGGTATTACAGTTTTCAAGATTAAAAATCCATTTTTAAAGTTGTAGGAGAAGCTATCCATCTCATCAGTGAAAAAGAGTTTAATTTCCCTTATTTTACCTTGGCACGTCACATAAAATCAAATTACATTCAATCAGGACCACGCTCGTGCCGTACGAGTATTCAAAAATACATTTATTTTAATCCGGAATCCACGAAACTGGAATTTCAAGTTTCCATTGTCCCTTTATAAAATAAGGGTCATAATAACTAGATCATTTCCATTATGTTCCTCGGCCAACTGCGCGGTGGGTTTATGAACATAATATGACCCGTTTTAGTGCAATATTGTCCAATTTTCGGTAATAGAGTTTTGTCAACATCGGGCGTGTTGGACCGGCACCATTGTCGTAGGGTTAACATTGACAAATTATTAAATGTTGAAAATAATGTGTGCTGATAGCTTCGCTTTGATAGATTATTTTTTTAGTTACGTGTTTGTGGTGTGTTTGGAATGATGTGTGTTGAAGTGAAAATATGTGGTATTAATAAATTATAACTGATCTGTGTTAAAATTATTTTGCGTCTAATAGACAGTTAAAAATAATTTAAACCATACACACTTACAAATAACTATTTTATAGACATAAATTATTATTAATAAACTAGCTTTCGCCCGCGATTTCGCGTAATCCGTTTTCCGTTTCTTGATTCTAAAAAGTATCCTATGTCAGTGTCTGGATTTCTAAACTACCTTCTCACGAATTATATTATCAGTCAAATCGATCGGTCTTCTTCTTCATAAACAATTGAAAGTTTTTACAGCGTATTGTTTTATTAAAAGATTATGTAACTGCCGAAAGAAAACTGTTGAAAGGCAAGTCCTCCGCTAAGCGTCAGTCACCAGTGTCCGACGTGACGCTGAAAGTGTTAATTTATAATATCAATTCTTAATTAATACGAAAACCTAAAAAATATTTACAATAAAATTATTACAGTCTCTACATTTTCAATAAAACCTACCACAACACATTTCTTACCCAACAATAAAACACTTTATTTACACTTGATTACAATTCGTTTACAACACATCAGTTGTTATTTACATTACAAAAGGTTTACAACAAATTAAATAACCCGCTGTATATAGGTCTCAGGTGTTGTGTTCATCCTGTGTGCGGCGAAGCTTGGCTCCGAACAAAGCATAGCGAGGACAGACAGACGTATCTTATTACAATTCAATTTTGATGATTGGATAGTTGGATTGATTAGTTCTTAATCGAAGATTGGAACGGGTTTGGAGAATTGTGGGGATGGAGATTGACGGGATAAACCAGTGCAGGTTCGTGCGTGAAAGTGATTCAAGGATTTTGGGGAAAAAAACTGTGACGAAGGATTCTTATGAACCGACAATTACCTAACGTTTGTTTATTATCTAGCTTCTGTCAGCGGCTTTGTCTGTGTTCCCGTGGGTTAAAAAACAGTGGCCTATGTTTTATTTTAGACCATAATCTGCTCCAAATTTGATCCCAATCGCTTTAGTCGTTTGACGTAATTGAGTAACAAACATACACTAAAACTTTCACATTTATAATATTAGTTAGGTTGGAAAGTACCAATATAATTATGTAAGTATTCAATAAACCTTCAATGGAAATTATAGTCAGTAATGGTGGCTTAAAACTCAAATATAATACGTTTATAAAGTAACGATACAAGATTTTTTTTATATACATATATTTTTAAACATCTTTTACTCTTGTAGCGGATCCGTAGCACATTCGTAGCATCTCGTAGCCGTCTTCAGTCTTCGTGCTACGCCTGAACTGTGTCTGCAAAGACAATAAAAAAGTTACATGAACTTCACGCTTTTTACCAATAAGGACACTTATGTATCCCTAGACTAACTAGAATTTAATTGAACTGGTTAAATTTTAAAACAGAATCGCTTCACGAACATATGATAAAAGTAAATAAAAGTAAATAGAACCATCACTGAATTAATATGCCTGAGGTTACTTAACAATGGACTTATAATAATAGATAATTATTTAAAGTCGTTATTATTTAAAGTAGTACAGTTATAAACTCCTTACTAGTAAAGAATATGTTGAAACTAATGTGCTAATGATTGCAACAAATGATTTGAGGTTGAGTTTGAGTTTCCTCCTACAAAAACAAATTATAAAATGTAACCGCGGTTCACAGAAAAAACGAAACAAAACCCGTGCAATAAGTAGCACCAATAAGGGCACTCGGCAAACAGTGTAAATTACCAATTAGTAAGCCTTTCATACTGATACCGTGGAACGGAATAGTGCTAGTCAAACTACGAGTTCCGTATACAAAAATCTATATCGTATAGTAAACTATTAAAGTGTTTAATGAGTCTTAAATAATGTTTATTTTAATAGGCTATAAAATATCTCATTGAAATAAACTTTGCCCTTAAGTAGAAAAAACTTTAATTCTGTACTTACAGATTTATTTTAATTTTGAAGTTAGTGTTGGCCCCGTTAGTGTTGGTCAACATATTTGTATAACATTTCCTCACACCAGGATTTTCTCCTGTGTCGTTGGTGCGTTTTACAAACATACACATGCACATGACACCCATAACCAAAATAATAATTTGTGGATCACACAAAGAATTGTTCCGTGCGGGAATCGAACCCGCTACACGCTGTACGGCAGCCTATTGCCAAGCCACCGCGCCATCATGCAGTCCAGTAAACATTAACCGCATTGGCAATTAATGTATTAACCATTGATTTTCTATAATTTTAATTCCAATTTTTTAGACACAGGAACCCTAAAACCAATCCTAACCACAATCACCTCTCGATCCCTAAAAAAACTATCGTCACTCCCCGTGCTATATTGCGACACCTTAATTAGTAGCTGGCAACACTGAGTGGTCGGGAATTGCCACTTTTTTCCACCATTGTACCTCTTTATCGCCACTTTCTCCCCGACTCGTGGGAGTCACGTTGGCAGTTGGCTCGATGTGCCAATTAAACTACGATACCAATTGTTCCTGCAAGCTTTTGATATGCAGTAATGACGTTTACAAGTTTGTGAATAGTTATTTTTTGCATTTTTTCTTGTTTTTTTTTTAGTGTTTGTTTATTTTTTATTGTGTTTCGAGGAATATTTCTCGTAACGACGGTATATGTTCAATTATTTTATGGCATATAATAAATAAACTGCAATGTTATCTTTTGTGATCATAATTTTAGGAGTATTTTAGCTTCTCATTTTATTCTTAACTTATCATTTTTTATTAGAAAAACAAAGTATTATTAGTAAAAACTACTTCCAGGTAACTTCTTCTTTTATACAAAAAATAAATTTTAAACTTTATACAAATACAAAACGATTTTCAAAACTAAATCAGTAGGTACTATCGATTTTCCGGATACAAAACGATTTTCAAAACTAAATCAGTAGATACTATCGATTTGACTAAAGAAAAAATACTCGCAATAATTTCCCGATCTATCGATATAATTCACTGCAATCGTGAGTATGCGGGAACAAACTAGAGTGGGGCGAGCGCACTTAAATATTTGAACTGCAACAAGCCGAACAATCGAGACCTCGTAACGCTGAGCGTTTCACCTCTACTTCGATAAAACCACCTATGGTTTTAAGAAGCGAACTGCACTTAAGCTGGAGCGGTTTATGCTAGATGAAGGAAGTCTATTATGAATTTTATTTTAATATTAATTAACGCAATGCAATTCTATGGATAAAATTTAATTAAAGTAAGAGAAATAGTTACTTAATTATTAAACAAGTCTAATTTTCTTTATTAAAGAAACATAAAGTAAGAATAGAAACTGCATTAGGTAATGATTTGCTTAAAATTGCGTCTTTTTACCTAGTTATATAAACATTTATTTTATACTTAATAAAAACACACAATATTTTACTGCAGTTTCTGGCTCTTATTTAGAGCAAACATGAAGTTTTAACAACTCTAAATGATCAAATCCCTTTAATAGATTTTTATCAAATAAAATTAAACATCATAATCTATTGACAGCTAAGGGTAACTTGATGTGCTTGTTATTAAAAATCGATATAGCGTTGTTCCTTGTTGCATAATATGGTCCATAACCTGGGCTGTCATTAAAAGGCTTTTAATTCTTGATGGTTTCTCTTCCACGTAGCCGATACACGTCTGAAACAAACATTACAATTGTTTTAATTTTACACTGCACGTATATATAGCAGCTTTGGTATCATTTAGGGTATTTAGAAATACATTGAGTATATACGGAGTTTGGAAATAAAATAATGTATGACATTTTTGAGTGAATTATATGAGCTATATTTTAACTAGTGGTACATCACTACATAGTATAAAACAAAGTCGCATTCTCTGTCCATATTATATCCCTTCGTATGCTTAAGTTTTTAAAACTACGCAACGGATTTTGATGCGGTCTTTTTTTATTGATGGAGTGATTTAAGAGGAAGGTTTATATGTATAATACGTGCATAATATATCACCATTGCACCCATGCGAATAGAGGCGGGTCGCTAATGTTACCATTAGCAGTAAATATTTTAAGAATACACATTAAGTGAAACAATGTATAAAACCTAAATGCCCTACATTTACATTAAAATACAAACACATTCAAAACACGACACTTACAAAACAAAATTAAAGAATCACAAGTTTAATTCTTAATAAATCTTCACACAATAATGGCATCTATATGCTTACTACAGTCATATAACGATGGCATCATTTTCCTTTGAAATGATATAATGCTTGGGGGCTTTTGTGGTACCACCGTTGACATGGATGCTTTCAATGCACTAGTCCAGTGTTTCCCAAAGATTATTCTGCCAAAGCGTAGTAATTTTTACGATGCCTTTATTAGGTAAAAATAATACTAAAAAATAATAATAAAAAACAAATATTGTGAGACATATTAAATTAATTAGAAAATAACGGCTTACTCACTTGAAGTAATTGAGTGAAGCTCTACTAGTTTCAAGTAACATAGCGACTCTTATAACCTCTTATTCATGTGCAGCGAGTGATGTCGCTGAGTCTCTCTCTCGTCTTTTGTCAGTTTCTTCACGTTATTTTCAAATAATTTAAAACAGATTATTGTTAAAATTTTACCTAAAATATTTGTGTATGTATTGATTTATACATAAAATACCTTAGTTTCTTGGTGATAATATGGAAAATATTTAAAAAAAATGTAAATGTTGCGATCCCATATTTTATTTGATAACTCGATGCCGGGTCGTGGCCCAATATTTGGGAACCGCTGCCCTAGTCACTAGAATCAGCTCATTAAAGTAGCTCGTTCGCATCATTTCCTTACTATTTTCAATCCTTATAAATGTTGTCTTGTTCTCTATGGAGCTTGTTACGTTAATACATTGTTATTACGTTTATTATGTTATTTATTTTGTTATGAAATGTCTTTTGCTTTTTAGTTTTGTTGAAAAAGTGGTTGGTTTTCGTTTTTATTCGTGCGTTTTGTGGTTTTGTTGTTAATTCGGTTTTTGTATACAATTTGACATATTACACGTGTAATATGACAGATAATGGAAGTATCTAAAGGTAAAAAGTTTTAATTGAATATCGAAAGAGTTGTTTTTTTTTTTAATACTTTAGGTGAAGAAAGAAATTAGTATAGCAATCTGCACTCAGATTTACTTGTTGGCTTTAGGCACATTAAAACATTCGAATAATTCATCAATAAGATTACGAAAATGGAAAGAAAAGATAGACTTCAAAACAGCAAATTTTAATACATTTATAGATGGACCACGCAATATTTAAAGTTACATAACTAATAAAATCTATTAAAATGTTCAAAATCAAATTTACTTATTTTAAATAGACCAGGAAGACACTTTTGAATGTCAAAGCAAATATAATAATATTAAAAATGTCTGTCTGTCGGTCAGTCCTCTAGTAAAAAACACTATAATATGTCCAATTCCAAAGCAAGCACACAAAACCTCCCGCAACACACAAATTTCACGCCAAAATGCACAAAGACATCAATACGGCCGAACTAAAAGAACACACGAACGGCAACAGTACGTCTATTCTCGGCTTTACGTTTGCTATGACACTTTGTGTCGACTCACTTTTTAATTAGCGTATTTTCCTTTGTGGCGGCCCCGTGTAAATTAGCCTCGGATGTGAAGTGCGGCAAAGCCTAGACTGAGAGAACCGACGCACTATCATTGCCCTGGTTTTATAGAAGGCTTTTGTCAAAGCATTAGCGTATTAGTTGCTGTGTGTGGTGTAGTAGGGATGGGTGAGTGTGTGTGGTTTTGTAGAGGAGATTGGGGTTGAATTAAGTGGTATTTTGAATAAAATCTTGGTGAAATAATTATGGTCATTGTTTATTGAAAAATTTTCGTTCAAAAGTGCTATGAACCATAAACATATTCTCGTATGAAGTCATTTAAAAATAATGGTGCCGACGTCTCATTGTATGATAAGATTAAATTTGCAACGTGCGTTTGCGCTGCTGCTTCATTGAATTAGGGGGGGTTATACGGTACTTTATTTTTCTCTTGGAATTTTAAATAACATGATAATTTTATTTTATTTTAAATAAGGCTTGAAAGAAACAGTTTGACTAAAAATTACTATGTTATTGTATAACCACATAATATTTTGAATTTGATCAATCTTATACTCAACTATAACTATAGCACAGTTAAGTACCTATAAAAGACACATTAAAAGAATAAAGTAAAAGTCAAAGTCAAATATAGTCAGAAGGTTGCTCAAATTCTGATCTAGCTTACAATACTTAATAGGTGCTTCTTTTTTATGGCATCGAGCATTTCAATATTACAAAATAATTTAAAAAATCATGCAACGTCTCACCACCGTCCCCGAAGGGGTAGGCAGAGGAGCACATTATGGCACGTAATGCCACTATATAAATAAAAAAAAAATCACAGCCTCAATAACCCAATTTGGCAGTCGATTAGGTGCGTAGATACACATCTTTATAACGTCGTCATAATTCAACTATAAACTTTCCTATCGTAAATTTCGAACAAACAAACACAAACACTACCCAAAGGCATTGTAGCACATTAGAATTTTAACTTCAGCAGTTTGGAGGCAAGAAGATTAACAAATCCCAATCACGGGAGAGATTCGCGTATTCATACTAAAGTTTTCCGCCCAGAAGGGAGATGGGAAATACATTAAGATGTAAGTGTGAAAGAGAGGTCGGTATTTCGAGTGTGAGGGCCACAGAACATGGGTCTGACATAATGATATATTAATTTCTGTCGCGAGCTCCCATTGTTTTGGTAGGTATTTTACGGCGTGACGTATGGTCATTATGTTTTCATAGTTTCATAAAGACGGATTGAAAGGAGCGTGGTAGCGTGTTCTTAATGACTGAGAAGTATAATGTGTGTGATAAATCGCTTTATTGCAGAATTATTGTTGTGTGTGTATGCTAATAATTATTATGTTTTGGTTTATATAGGTCTCTAGATATGTGGATGTGTGGGTATTGTATTAGTGTACATGTCTATTTACTAGTCCTTTTTTGTATTTGCATATACATATTAATTAGACTAATTTAAAATAAAATTGTAGAATCTGTTGGTAATATAATAGAGTAAATATAAGCGGTTATTTCATAACCGCTATTTTCTACATGCGTATGAATATACATACGATAGATGCACCAATTTTTTTACAAGATTTTGTCTGTCTGTTTGTTCTGGCTAATATCTGAAATTGCCGGATCGATTCAGACAAGACTTTTACTGCCAGGAAGCTGATGTACTAAAGAGTAACTTAAACTACTATTATTTTATAAAATAATATTTTAATTTTAGAAAAAAGAGACGCAAATTCCGTCAGAAGACATTATTCTACGCAAACGAAGTCGCGGGTAACAGTTAGTGTATCATTTACATGCACCTCTGTGACGGCGATTGCTTACCATCAGGTAATCCGTCTGCTCATTTACCGGCTTATACCATGAAAAAAAACCCCTTGGCACACCGACTATTCAATCCACCACTGGAACAACAGCACATTCAAATTAAAACATAATCACAACAAATCCAATCTCGTATACCACTGCCAAATTAATAAAATATCTTCGTATATACTGAGCCAGTAGCTACCTACATCCCACTAATGAGGTACCCATCTTTGATATTGATACTCCTGTCCTGTATGTACAGTTTGAGCATGCTTTTCATTATAATTTCATAGGATATCTGGTATATATATTTTATGTAGGTAAGTTGTTAAGATATAGGTAGTTGATTAATACCTGAATATGTATGATAATGAGTTATAATTAAGATTTATTAAGGCATAAGTTTTCCATCCATATAACTCCAACTTGCTTCTAATTAACCGACAAAAATAATACCATTAAAAAGCTCCATTATGTCAAAAAATAAAGACACATTTTTTAGCAATTACAATATTATTGAGTTTTTTTTTTAATTCTTTATTATTATTGAGATTATATTGGACTCTGAAATGGATAGATCGATTTTGACGGGACTTTTATTGACAGGTAGCTGATAAGCTGATATACAAAGGAGTTACTAAGGCTACATTTATTTAAAAAAAAATATTTTACCTAAAAAAAATAATTAAAAGACCCACATTCACATTCTGTCAGAACTCATTATTCTACGCAGGCAACTGCTATTGTAACAAAAAATAACTGAAAAACTTTAACAGTTACATCCATTTTAACATACAGTCCCTTACTGCATAAAGGCGAAAATCCTCTTAAACAAACTCGCCAGTGTCCTCATCAACACAGATCCATCAATAAACACTAATTAATTTGGTTTCATATTTCTCAGCGTCAGAAATGGCGGCCATTACTTGATGACGTCACAATTCAAAGGGATGATCGTAATTAGCGTTTCGAATCACCCCTTATAGCATATGGTGTGTCCTGCAAGTCATTGCATAGGGGTTTGGGAGGTGCTGTTAAATATTTCTTATTTTATGATATGTTTAGTATAGTATGAACTTTTTGCTTTGCAATAAATTGTGGACCTTCAAGACTACTGTTTTATTTTTTTGGATTCATACGAACATATAGATCGCCTGAAAGTAAATGATCAGTGACGCCTATGGACACTAGACTATATAGTGCATTGGAAACTTTGATAAAGCGCTAGAAGAAAAGAGTGTATTCTTTTTTAAGAGGCCGGCAATGCACCTGCATCTTCTCTGATGTTGCGGAATTTCACGGGTGGCGCTGATCGCTTACCGTAATATAGCGTGATATTATCCGTTTACTCGTTTGCCTTGAAATCGATAAAAAAACTTTTTATAGAGTTAGAGGCAGTATTTTACTCAATTTATGTCTGGATTTTTATATAATAAAAATAATTATAAAACACATGAACGAAAACACATTAATTAATTCATTACCATAATGATACAAACTCCATAAGACATATTCATAAACAATTCATAATTGCACATTAAAAACAGAACTAGTAAATGAAAACAGCACTCCAGTCGCACATCAAAAGACAATATTACCAACTTCAGGAATTAATTATTATGGTAAAACAAACATGGCGGCGACGCACGACGTTTGGAAATATTTCACAGTATATCCGACATTTCTTATCCAACCCACTTAAAACATTCGAAGGGCAATGGGTCCTCCGAGTGTCATTCATCAACAACTCTCTACGAACTTTGCATGTACCCAAAACCTCTTATTATTTGCCACCCTACACTATAAAATTAGACCGAATGTGTCCAACAATAGCACACAAAATAGCACTTTGATGTAAGGAGATAAAGTTGAATTTTGTTTTAAATGTCAGGTTAAAACACAGTCGTTTTAAAGCATTAATTATCGCGTTCGGCCCCCGTTTTAGGGTAAACCCTTTAGGAAATTTTCGTCCCCTGATGGTCACCCTCGGAGGTCCAACGCTTAGTCATTAGTATGCGCTATGTAAACGAAGGTATGTTGAAAAGGTTCCGTTTAATTTTCAAGATATTTGTCGTTTGATATGCTAAGAATAGTGGTAGTTAAAGGGTAGGAATGATCATTTGAATATATATGAGTGTTAGGGCAAGATTATTTAATGGGATTTTGGATATTCGTGTGTATAAACACGCTCTTTAATTCGTCTTCCTTCATGAGTAAATTATGGTCCATATGGAAATATTATGCCTTTTTTAGTTGATCATTATTAGAAATTCAATATTGTGTTTATTGGTTTTTATATTTTCTTTCACGTTGCAATGGAGTATTTTGCACGGTTGGTGCGGTGACCGAGGACGGCGGCACGCAACGTGTCACGGGTTCGATTCCCGCACAGAGCAACCCTTTGTATGATCCAAAATTGTTGTCTCGGGTCTAGGTGGCATGTGTATGTGAACTTGTATGTTTTTAAACTCACCCGCGACTTGGGAGAAAATTCTAGTGAGAGGAGAACGTTTTTATTAAAGGAAAAAAGAAGAAAGAAAATATTTTTTATAGAATAATATTTGTGTTTGAAAGTATCTTTTTTTCCCATAATTTTCAGAGCATTTATTTTGTTTGGAAGTGGTAAGTACTTTATACTCTTCGTTAAAGGTAGATTAACACGATGACAGTAAATACTAAGTAACTTAAGGTTTCAGTAACAAAGTAGAAACGTAAACTACATACCCACCTGCACTTACATCAACAACGTGAATTCCATTTACAGTTCAATAAACAAAATATGAATTACCCTCAAACAAATCTTAATACAATATTAATACCCATTAATAGTCAAGGAGTCACTTCAATTATTAACAACAACATATCATCGTCAATCAACGCATACATCAAATACCTGTTACATTAGTCCGCTCCAATGCGCTCCCTAGCTCTTAGTTTATGCAAAATTAGTTTTCCAATACAAAACCCCTCGTTTCTAAGCCATATTATCTTATCTTTCCACTTGACACGCTATAAATTGGTCAAAATCTTGTTGGCTCCTCGACTTTGCCACGTATTCGTAAGTGGTAGGGTGGCTAAGATATAGACGGTGTTTGGGATGCCATGATTTGTGTGTTTAATTCGTTTGTATTGTAATTATTTTTATATTGTTTACTCTTTTACATTTTATAGCAAATCAATGTTTATTGAACAACTGATCAAGTTTTGGAAAGCTTGTTTATGTACTGATGAAAGTTAATCATTTCACGTAATTTCCAATTAATTTAGTATGTCTCACGTACTTATAATGCATAAAATAACAAAAATAATGCATATTGTTTTTGCTAAAATAAAATCAACATGTTTATCTGGAACACGCATTGGGATACTTTGAGCCATCTTTTTTCGACAGGTGTAGTAATTAAGTGTGCGTGTGTAGCTAAACATAATTTTATTACAACTTTCGTGAGACATACTAAATTAATTAGTATGTTATCGGTTTACTCATGTAACTGTTTAACGAGGAATTCGACATGTTTCAAGCCATGCTAGAGGCTAATATTCTTGAGTAGAATTCCACGACACACGACGCGGCGATCGTCGCGCTGTTGATAATTTAATAATTAATATACATACAATGCAATGAAAAATTATTTCACCCATAATTGATTAAAAAAGTCCACCTAATTTTGCACCCATACCCACCCTACACCCAAAGCCAGTGGCTTCCACGAGTGGTATCACCATTTAGCTCCGTTCACCGAGTAGAAAGATAACATCAACTCCAACAATATGTTCTATTATTGCCTAACATAGATTGCATACTCTTGTTTATGTATTTGTACATATTAAGGGCTATATAAGAGGGTTATTACGAAATAATTCAAGTGGTGATTGAGAATGGTCGTATATTTCTGCTATGGTAGTGTCGAAAAGTAATTCATGTGTAGCATTAGTTAGTTAGAATGTAGTTTTTAGTGTTTTTTTGTGTTCTTTACATGTAACTGTAGCTGAAGTTGAAAAACGGGACCGTGACTGAATAAGAATAATAAACCAGCAACAAAGTATTAAAAAATACCATACAGGTATTCACATTGAAAACCGATTTAGGTTAACTATTAAAATCACGACGATTTTAAAAAAGTAATAATTTATCGACCAGCAGAAAAACTTTAATGAAATAACAAGATTCAAATTAAAAGAGGCTTGTAATTTGGTACCTATCACTATTATATTTTAATATTTATTTGTTTGTTATTCTGCAAGCCTTCCGTATAAAGAAATAAAGCAAAAGAGGTCCTTAGATCTCTTACAATTTTAAGAAAGAGTTCAATAAAACAGCATAACAACAATTGCACAAAAACACGTCCCATGCAAACCACAAGCCAACCCTCACTAGCCGCGAGGTACATTTTTGTACCGCAACAACTTTCATTATCAAACTAACACAAAACTAAGATAAGGTGCCCCCCACAAAGTAATCTTTACATTCCCCCTCCAAAAGCTTGGAAACTTGTGAACAAAGTTGGAATAACTTGGGAAGACCAAGGGCTGTTTAGAAAGGACCTCAAACTTGCCCTCAGACTGAAATATTAATGTAGTTTCACAGAATCCTATATGAGGGGTGTATGCTTTCTGGATATTTGCTAATGGCTCAACTAGAGTCCAGTTAATATCGATACATTTCTATACATTTGTGGGCCGATGGTTCTCTAATATTCGACGAAGTTTTGTCTTGAATTTCTAAGAACGAATGTTCAATAGATTTGATTGATTGATTCAGAACTGAGGTTTCTATAGCTGTCTACGTTTGGGAATTTTAATACGGCTTGGTTACGTGGTTGCGGCTGAATAAGATGACATTGTATGTGCTAAATGGAATAGATTTTTAAAAAGGATACCGTCAATGAAGTATGTATAATATTTTCGTAGTCTTTTTTGTCGCAAAAAGTACGCTATTTTTAATACTTTATTTACGGTATGGATGAAATCAATCCATAGTATAGAAATCGAGAACATTAGTATTAATCCGTGGTATGCCCGTACGCAGATCTACGCAAGACACAATGTGTTTTCTATTGTGTCTCATATACTTACCGACAGACTAAAGCAAGAGGTCAATATAGATATAATAATATTACATAATAAACTAGTATGAGGTAACAGAAGAATATTTTACCGTAACTTTTAAAGTGCCTACATGAATATTAATTAGTTAATATCTCCTATCAATTAGAACTTTCAAACTCAACTTAGTCCCCCATTGAAACTTCATTTGGCTGCAGCAAAACTTTTCTTAACTAAAACTGAGTTTCAATCTATATAGACACTAACGGTCGAAACGCCATGCGTGGACACAAACACGCGTGCACAAATATACGGATACGTGGACGACACAACACATGCAAACAAAATTCGCACACAGACAGAGTTGTCGGGCAAATTTTCAACATGGCACACCAAGTTAGGGGTGGACTACACTCGTGTCCTTCCTTTTGATTGCAATTAATTCGGAAACTAGGGAGGCGACGGTCGGGCCGCGGGGTGAGGGGAAGGGGGTGTAAAGGGTTCGTTCGGCCAATGCGCAGGGCCGAACTTGGGAATAGATTGTTGGAGTTTGAAAGTTGGTACAAGTGTTCGGTTTGGTTAGCGGTCTTTAGTTCTAGTTTTGTTTCTATTGATTTGCGATCAAGTTTTTGTTGTTAGTTCGAGTGTAACGGAACTTGATAACGAGGTGCGTAATTTTAGTTGGCCTATTATAATGTCTTGTTGATTTTAATTTAGTTAGTATGGTGCTGTAAGTGTACTTAGAGGTTTGTGTTGAGTCTGGGTGGGAGTTGTATGATCTACGATCTGTTTTTGATAAGTTTCTTTATTTTCAGTTATAACTTCAAGCATCTTGTCGACAGGTTGACTATGTAGCTCTTACGTATGCGACATTACTTTAACATTTATTACATGATTTTATAATAAATACTAAGGTTAGCTTAAATTTTTGTGAACATATAATTATAAAAAGAAACCAACTTTTAGCCAGACTCACTTATGGTTTTTAAAATGAACGCAATCACGGCTTGTAACTGGGAGCAAATATGATTATTTTTATACTGTAGGTAAGTAATATATGTAAAATCTATTGGAATTTATCTGTAATTTGCTCATCAAACTCCAACCCTGGTTGTCAAACGGTCTAGTCCGCCATTACCCAGTGAAAAATATCCAGACATTTTTATCCCGTACTTATGACCTGTTAGGAGGAACCCCTGTTTTCTTTTTGCAATTAGTGACTTGGGATATTACTGGTTTGCCTTAATATCTCTGAGGTAAGACTTCAGACACAAAAAATATTGCTTTTTGTCTTTGCTATAATGTCTGTACCCTTAGTATGAGTTTGCTTTATGATTAAAGTAATCGAAACACGCGTTTGGCGCTTTGATTGGCCGGCTCGAATAAACCAACTAATCAGGGGGCCGAACGCGTTTTCGTTTAGTTTACTTTAAAGTAAACTCATACTTATGGTAACATATGTTTAATATCGTAGAAGAAATAATAATGTGTGCACAGCTGAACAGTATTTAAGACAACAAAACGTTTAGAGGGGGTTAACTATCTTGCCATTTTATTTCTTGTAAGATTGATAGAAACCTAGTACTAATTATATGATGTGTTCTTGTAAAATATTAATCATTTATTTTTGTTATTTCCAATGCTTAATATGTAGGTATTAAGCTACTATAGAATCTTATGTACTCAAAGACCTACTCGTGAAGATGAAATACCTACTTTTCTGATTCCGTTTTCTGGGCCAGGACTTTCATGGGTTTCAAGTATTTTATGGGTTTTCATACATAGTTTTTTTTTAATGTGAAAACATATTTTTATTCAAATAATAATATTAAGTAGCTAGGAATAATTATTAATCTAAACTAACACATTATTTACAACTTAAAAATACCAAAAAAAATAAGGAATAAAAACTAACTTAAAACTAAAATAAAGGCAATAGGCGTGGTTAGGTGTGGTTAGGCGTCGAAGTACCGGTAAACTATGGCAACTTTACCGGACCCTTGGCAACTTTACCACACTATAGGTATTCGGTATAAACTCATTTATCTAAAAATCTACCCACTAGAATTCTGTTTTGTAATAGAAGTATTTTTTAGACATTAAAAGGAAATATTTACTATATTTTGCGTAGACGTAAGACTGCTATTATGCCAGTAATGGCCGTCACAATGTATGCGTGAACATGTGCTAAAAGTTAGTTGTTCCTAAATTGTGCTTACAGGGCCTTAATTATTTGTCACAGGTGAGTGAAATTTTGATCTTGTATGTACATTATAGTTGGGATTACTGTTGTAATGTCAGCAATTGCTTTTTCTGTAATTTATTGATAAATAATCGCTTCGGTAATGTTGACACAGGTTAGGTAAAGTTGCCACGGCCTGCTTTGTGGCAACTTTACCTACAGTTAGGGTTGGCAATAAATCCAGCATAAGTATTTGTTTCTTGTTTGTGTGTTTGTAACCATTTTCGAATACCTAAATTTCATAGCATAATAGTGAATATCCTGGATGATAAGTTATAATGTATTAATAATACCTTTTGTTTTAGAGCCAAAATGGCTCCCATGAAACAAAACCGCAGAAAACTCGGAGCTAGACAATATAAAAAGTATACGGAAGTGATGTTAAAATTAGCTATGGAGATAGTGAAGTCAAAAAATTAAAAAGTCAAGAGATTAAACATTATTTTGTAGCCTTTTTTACAATTTTAAACATAAATACTTAAAATTTTAGAACTTAACTTAGTTTAAAAGAGAACAATATTTATGTCAGAAATTTATGCTTTTTTTTAACTTTAGGTTTAAGGTTTATTTTTTTTTTTAAATATACATGTCATAAAAAAAATCTAATTTTTTGACAACCCCGAGCGTAACAAATTATTTGTATGTAAATTACGATGAAACCCGTGGCAACTTTACCTACTGTCTGTGTAGCCGTTATCTTTATAGATTTCCTCATATTGTTTGCATTATAATACGAAGAGGTCCTAGATGAAGCCCTCTGTACCTCAACAACTCTTTAATATGCAATACACGATGAATACGGCGCGTAGGTAAAGTTGCCAAAAATTTGGTATCTTTACCCATGTTGTTTTTTCTTTACTACGACTAAAGTAAGCGTTTGTATATAATGACGATTACGGTAAAGTGAGCCAGATAAACTACAATTGTAAATATATAGTTTTGGTTTCTATGCGTCTTATGGTTAAAAATATATTTCGATTTTTGTTCCAAAATATGGTAAAGTTGCCATGTTTTACGGTACTCGTCCGCATCGCTGTCATTGGGGAACGTTCCCAGAAGACTGGCCGCATTGCCACGTTGTATGGCAATGCTTATCTTTTGACCGAAGAAATAGCCAGCCTTCTGGTCACGCGTAGAGTCGAATAGCTAAAAGCATACAAAATTGTGTAAAACTTCGCCGGCTTTAAGATTATAATATCTTCAGATTCCATTTTCTGAAACAAAATAAAATACTTTTTAGAATTTTTACTCCTGTAGGTACTTAGTTTTATTCAAAAAACATTGAAATTATATTCAGAATCTAACCTAAGTTAGGTATTTCACCATATATTATGAATTATCATGTTGAGATCAAAAGATAATTTACTATTTATTTATCGCTAATCATTCAACTTTCACCATTAAAAACCATCCATCCTTACAAAAATGAACTCAAACATGAATAACATATAACCCTTTCACCGCTACCTGTTATTAATCATTGTACCCCAAGTTACACTAAACTCAAAAATACCCCAACAATATTATACAAATTATCTCATCTCTATTTAACTTTCAAAAGTAATATTTAAACAGATTTGTATTATTAAAATGATCCAAAAAGATCACCTACAAATAAACAGTTTTATCCCATATTCACCTTTGATCTGTAACCTTATAACCTTTGAACGGGTTATGATCATTGTGACACAGCATCCCCTCATGACATGAGATGTAAATGACCATATAGTTAAAGTGAGATCATCACCTTTACAGATTCAACCGGTTTACATTCATCTCATTAATATCTATAGAGGTGATGTTGGGTCAATTTGACCATAGGTAGGCGCGTGAAGGGTTGTGTAATTCAATAAATATAAGACTGTATTTTTTTGTTAGGGTTAGTGGTTTGATTATGTATTTTGTTAAGAGATTAAGGACATGTGTCGATTTTGTAAGCAATATCATATTCTTTATTAGAAGGAGGAAACACATTTTTGTGAGATCACCGGACTAGTATAACTCAAAATTTTGCAGCTACTCTGTCTGGCCCTATACATATACTCCGCCTTATATCAAAGGTCTCGTGCTAAGTAATTGTGGTTATTAAAATAAGCAATAAGAGCACAAAAATGTTACTAAAATTTAATTATTTCCAATCGGATCCGACATTACAACATAATAATTTACAATCCCTTTAAAAACTACCAACACATCATGATCATCAACAGCCTATTAGTAGCCACTGCTGACCAAAGCTTCTTCACGCACAGAGTAGGCTTAAGTATTAATCACCACATTTGCTCAATGCGGGTTGGCAATTCCAAACTTATAGTTAGAAATTAAAAAACCAGGTTTCCTCACAATGTTTTCATTCACCGTTCCTCAATGATGTTTAAATAATCTCAAAACAACTTTATACCAACACATACCTACCAATAAATCAGAGATATCTACTGAATCACAACAATATCCGTATAAATTAATCTGCCATATCTCAAAGACAGTTTGGGAAGTAAGGCCGGGAGCCATACTGCTCTAGCCAAAACAAACTTGCGTACATTCGTTACAAATATTACTCAAGTCCCATTTAACTGGGTAGTTTTGGCTCGGACGTGACTCTACCGTAACCGTTAATAGTAAGGCTAAATTTGACTTCAGGATTTTAAGGAACTTTGGAGATTAGGAACCGCTATTAATCGTCTAATTGTAAAAGTAAAGGCAACTGAAGAGAAATTAACTAAAAATTAGGTTTATTCACGTATTCGTATATTACCTAATGGAGAAATGCTCTACTAGTTTCGAGTTACAGAGGGATTCTTTATTATGATCAGTGTGCGCACACGAAATCGTTGAAGAGTAATTACCGATATATCAATGGATAAATAGATTTGAGTCTAAATGTTATAATGCTTTTTTATAGATAATCAAGAATCAGCTAGGGCTCATGGCTCAGTACGTTCGGCGCAATGATTAGTCAAATCATTCGCGCTGGCCAATCAGAGCACCGAACGCGCTCTCGTTTCTATTTCTTTCAACGTAAAGCAAAATCGTACTGTACGGTACTGTTCCTTAATTTTTTTAAATCAAACAATCTGATATTACTTATCGCCTTACGCCAAATCCTGTGAAGTTAGACATCTGGTAGTATTTATAAATTGTTTATTATTCAAGTTTTAATTGAAAAAAGTTCATTGTCGAGAAATTGAGATAAGTTATAAATTAAAATTAATATAACATTATGTAAAAGCTTAACCACAACAACACATTTGGACACAGAACACACCATTAAAATTACATAAAGACATTTTTACCAAGCACTACCCAATTAATCATTTCAGTAGACATTCACCCACCAATGAGCATGTATGCATTGTCCAGTCCAGACGAAACACGCACACACACCCAAATGGACCCCAACCACAATGGTGGGACAGAGCATGAATACGCTCTAACCCTTCAGGTCCATGCGGCAATTATTCAAAGAGAATAGTTTAACAGAAAGGATTGTAAGGACTCCATAGCCCAACCCTAAAAGACCATAACACTCCACCTCTAACAAATAAAACTCAACTTTCCAGCAACGATACAGAGTTTAATTTTGTCTAAAGTAAAATTGGCTCTTGTACAATTGTTTTAGGGACGTCGAAATTTCAGTATATTTAGAATATTTATACATTTGTCCGTGGCGGGTGTACGGACGGCAGCGCGGATGAGACCTCGGCGAGTACATAATAGGTACTGTGATTTAGTACGGTGCTGCTGGTGATTTTAATGTAATTAGTCTGGCCGAATGTTACCGCCATTCTGTTTGTTCCCCGACAATGCGGAAACGTAATGCTCTTTGAGAGAATTTCACAAATTTCCCGACTCAGCTAAATTATTTGTAGGAAATAAATAAAGGTCTGCCACTGACTTCTGGCAATCCTTCATTTGATAATTAGGTTCGTGTTGCGTAGAAAGCTGCCTAATTAACTAATTTGATATTTTTGTTTATTACTAAAAGTAAATTAAAATTAAAATTATAATCAAACTAGAAATTGGAGTAAGAATTAATATTTTTCATTCATACAAAAATAAACTATAATCTTTCTTCTTAGAATTTGATAAAAATAACATTATTTTGTTTTAATTAGTTTCCCTAATCTAAAATTCAGTCTTTAAAGCTGAAGAAAACTGTTGAAGGCAAATCCGCTAAGCGTCGGTCACCAGTGTCCGACTTTAACGTGTTAAAGACTCTCAAAAGTTCCATATTGGACGGCCGTAGATGCTTATACATAAGACATACTAAAACATAAAATAATTACAAAATTCATGAATCGTACTTATTTCTTATAAATTACCCATAAAAAAAACTATTCGCACAAAACTAAAGTTAGCATATAAAAGTTATTTCATTTGTACATTCAAGAACAATAAGTTCTGTGTGTAATTACAAAACACAATTATTCATTTGAGTGTTAATGCCTCTTAAAACGAGTCGCGTAAAATATCAAGTGTACGTACACATTCTGCGCATATCTGCTACTCGAAGTAAGGAGGCGGAGTTTTAAAATATTGTACCAAAAATATGAAAAATTTTACCTAAAATACTCCTAAATAAATAAATAATATTAATATCATAATGAACTCATGTGTTAAGGAATGGAAAGAATAATCTCATGTCAAATCGGGTATGTATTACATTAGTTTTATGTAGTAGGATTTGAATACTGTATAATACTACGAACTAGAATAAAACGAAGTATGAAATCAAATAGAGGGCATTATAACCTAGAACTTAGCATGATGTAAGTATTTTAGCATCGATTTGATTAGTTAACACAACACTTAATAGATACTGAACGTGAAGAGTTGTGTTAAATTCGTGATTAGATAATCTAGTTTTTACTAAATGTTTGATCTAGACATTTCTCGATATAGATTATAGGTTACCTAATTTATATTATTTTACTTTAGGCTAGCCGCCACAATGTTTACCATCCACGATAAAATCGAATTGAACATACTCTACTTAAAAAATGTAACCCAAAATGAATCTTCAAAAAATTATTATCACATTTTTCTATAACTTAAAGAATCCAACTCCACACAAACTTAACCGTAGCTCGGCGTAGACTGAAATTGTGAAAACGGCAATGACCATGCGGAATAGTGATCATCAAAATTCCATGAACGCCGTACTATTAGCAGTCGGGGGGTTGAAACTAAACCCCTACTCAACCCCTCAGAGCCGTTGGGATAATGGCCCGGCTTATTGGTCAGTTCTGGCACACATTTTTAAATAACACATTTTGGAGATGTACGGATTGCAGTATTAAATGAGCTATTGTAAGTTTTAAAACTATGACTACTGAACAACTTCAATTTAAATCCTACCTTGCCGAGTTGGGACTAATAATTTTGTTTAAAAATTTTTTGTGGGTGTATTTTATTTGGTTCATTTTTCTTTCTTTCTAACTGGCAATTTATATTTTTTTCTGATCGTTCATTAATAATTACGCTAGTAGTAATAATGTATAACACAACACTACTTGCCGTACGAGTTCTATAATTTGTAAGCCGTGAACGTATTAGAATTAAATTCTAATAAGAAAAATAAAATAGTACGAAATTCTTATTTATAGGCTAAAATAAATATAGTTAATCTATTTCCTATCTTTTAAATTTTGACATAAGTATTATATACATTTTTTATTTATTTTAGGGTTCAGTGTCTTAAGTAGACACTGAACCTGTTTTTTTTAATAATAACACCCTAACTAACCCCTGCTATTATGTCATATTTTTAATGTACAAAATTAACACACACAGTTTTATTATATGTATAGATAGTATGAATTTAGATTTTTAATTGGATACAAACCTTCAATAAATGTAACCATTGACCATGAAGTGCTTGTAACGATTGTTTCTCATTTTTCTCTACTTTGTCCTTCATTTTGGTATCATAGAAACCTATGAACCCTCTCCGTATGTTTTCATTTTTTTCACTCAGATTCCTTCAACCCATCCTATTAAGATCTGAAACAAAGAAAAGTATAGTTTAAAATTAATACTAAAAAGGTTGCGAATCGAACGAATGTAAGTTGCTAATTACGTCTTTGTGTAGCATCGACTTGCTGTAAATCTTATTTGGAGAGGCCTATGTCCAGCAGAAAACGAGAATAGGCTGATGATGATGATGAAATCATATTTTGTATCATAAATACATGGTCTTTTTAATACCATTACGCCTACAATAAAGTTGAAAGAAGAAAACAAGTAAACAATAACTTAATTTTAGTAACAAAAGAATTACAAAAAATAAACTATCCTTAGAAAACAAAACATCCTCTAAAACATCACCAGCGCCACCTACCCAAACAATTTTCCTCAAAAACAAAAAGCGTTCAACGCTTACGGCATGAGCTGGAACAAAAACAATTGTTTCATCTACATACCATGTCATGTGGAGCTGGAAATTATGACTCCAAGAATGACCAGGCGGAATGTGGAAGGTCGAAATTCCTGGCTTGGAAGGGGAGGGGGTGTCGACACCAGCCGAGGTATGTGAACGAATTAGGGGTGCAATCGTAGTCTGGCATCCAAATTTTCTGTACCTAGTAGTTTCGTTTTATGGTTTTTAGTTGTAATAATAGGTTGAGTGGGTTTTCGTGTTTTAAATGCTGTTTCGGAATTTTTATTTTATGGAAATGGAGGATTTGCTTTCTTTTGTTCTTGAATTTAATTAGCTTTAGATTATTTAAATAATATTTGTTTTATTACTAATGGTGTTGAAATTCCTAATTCATATGTGTTAAAAATGTATCTTTACTTAAGTCATAATAATATCGTCACGCCTTTCATCTTCGAATCTACCCCGGCAGAGGTGCCCATTTCAGCACGGAATGACAGTGTCCAATAAGCCTATTGCCATATACTGGGCAGAATTCCAGACTCCGTGCTACTACTGAGAAATTAAAAAAAATAACTATAAATATGCTTTGTATGACCCCAAAAGCTGTAGTTATAGTTACTTAATAATTAATCCTACACTGTCAGCCATCAACTTTGTTTGTTCAATAACTTCTATATTTGTTCACAAATATGACCTTTATACACTAGGTACTTGCGTCATTACTGGATCATAACTATAGTTTTAACACTTTCCTACAAAATACTAAAGTTCATTTAGAAATAGAAATGTTGCGAAATTAGTACTAATATTATATCGTGTAGGGAGATCTCTTAGGACTTAATTTCAACCACATAATTATTTGTTATCATCTTGGCTGACGATATACGAAAAATGAGCGAAATAGACCTAGTAGTTAGTAGCCTTGTTATGCATTATTGAACTAATTTGAACACTCTTTACAAATACGGCACTATAACAGTCGCGCCGCGTGTCCGTAATATTTCTAGACAACCTACTACATTACAGCTCTTCTATGGTCAAGGTACATAAAGCTGTTCATACAGGATTGGATACTTGATTTATTTAATTATTTATTATGTTTGAAAATTAGATTTTTAAAATTTTTCGGTTTCGTTGAAATATGTAGTTTGAATTCATTATGCTTCTGTGGACGAGTACTACTTGTAGTTTCATTTAAATCACATGAGTGATCTCCATACTGTAGATTAAAAGTTTATTTGTTTGGATATATAAAGATCGAAGATATAAATAAAAGATTTTGTTCTCAAAAATGTTCCTTTGTTATTAACACACACTATTACTACTTCGAAACGTATAATAAATTCTCAGTATAATCGAACCTACTATTTAATACCAAGCCTAAAGACTGTACATTTTCCATGGTTTTATAAATTTCGAAGCCATAACCGATATTAATAAAATTACCAATAGCGCTTAACAAGCCTGAGAGCCAAACCCATAGCTCTAGTTGCCTTTCTAACTCATGTAACCAGACAGTAACCTTCATCTACAACCAAAAACAAATCCAAACCAACACAGACTCAAAACCAATATTTTTCAATCCAACATAAAGGTACGCCCACACTCCGCACATACGAACAAACGCACAATGCGTAGTTACGTATTAATCATGCGATACGCAGCCGGAACGGTCGCTCGTTAATCATTGAGCGGCCGGAACACCGCCCTACCCGCAATCTGAAGGGAGAGGCTTTTTGTTAATTAATCCGCACTTATGTGACGCTTTTATATATCGCCAGTGATTGTGCAATGTGTATATAGTAGTTTCGTTATGTAGGTATCGGGGTTAGGTAATTATGTTGTTGCAAACTAAGATATAGATAACTTTTCAAAGTCAAAGACCGGGAAGGCAATTTTAAACGTAAAAGCAAATATTTCAATATTAAAAAGAAAACTAAATGTCTCTCTGTCGGTCAGTCCTCTAGTGAAGCTATTTGGTTGTTTCAAAGTGTAGATTTCTATGGAGAAGAACGAGCAAGAAACTCTATATGTTACTCCTTTTCTATCAGGTTCACAATACAATTCTTAAAACTTAAAACACCAATTAGGCTCTAAATCTTATTATTACACAGGATTAAGATGTTTAAAAACATGTAAAAAACCATTTTTACTTTTATCCCCGAAGGAGTAGGCAGAAATGCACATTACGCACGTAATGCCGTTATACAATGTACCCACACTTTTCACTATTTATGTTATAATTCGCATGTAATAGGGGATGAGCCTATTGCCATATACTGGGCACAGTTACACTCCTTGCTATACTACTGAGAAATTGAACCCGAAAAAACCCCAGTAATACTTTGTCCGACCCGGGAATCCAACCCGAGACCAGTTGTCCCACAGTCGCGCTTGCGACCACTCGACACATATAAAACATATGAAAAAAAATCATTTATTCGAATATAACAAATCATCGACAAAAAAATATAACACCAGCAAAATTAATTAGAACAACACCGTTCATAAGAAGCCGACCACCGCGTAGGGTTGCCTCCATCAGTCAAGTTTTCTTCAACGGGTATAAAATTATGTTCGCATAACACCTCCATCATGCGCACACCCTACATTAATCATGTTGAGACAGGACTATTTATAGTATTAGTACGTAGTGGGGGTATGCCTTTATGCAGCTATGTACTTGCAAATTATTTTATTTGTTGTGTTATATTCGTGGGTATAGGGATTATGTATTGTGAAATATGACTTTAATCAGGTAAGAATTGGTGAATGTCATGTGTCATATTCATGTTTTTTTCTGAATAATTTTTATGTCAGTATTACACCAGTAAGTGGCTTGAGTCCTAAAACCTAATGAATTGGATAATGGATGTTACCTACATTAGTTTCAGTTTAAAATTCGTCAAAAATTGCCTCACAGCAATTTATTCTCTAAAAACAATTTATTCTCTTGTTAAAAAAATCTTATACCTAATTTTTTTTAACACTCGCGCTACTTACTGGATAATCGAGACAGGTACATTTATTATAAAAATAAACGATTTTTATCATTTAGCAACTTCTTATTATTGCAAACAAAAGGTAATTAAAAAGTTTAAAGAAATCACATCATCAGATTACACATTAACTCGAATCCTACACTTTGGAGATCAGTACCCGATTGCAAAACTGTTCAATTAACAAACTGCAGATCTAACTGATTACATCACCCTATACTACACTGATACTATTTGCACTCACCCCTTATATACAGCAATATTTCAAAACTATTGCATTACTTTTAACAAAGCCTATACCACCATTAATGTCCAAAATTTTGCATCTCACTCGCACGTAGCTCTGTCCTTGTCACCACCCCCGTCCACAGAATGGAAGGGTCCATTGTTTGTATGACAATATGTGTCGAAGTTTTGGGTATAAAAGATGCATTTGTATGTATGTGACGTCATGATCTTACTGTCAATACAATAACAGCCAATGGTATTGTTTGGTTTCAAATTTTATCGGTGTTCGAATCGACTTTTGAAATCGGTTTGCGAAAAAATGTGGTTTTGCTTCGTGTTGTAAATTTTTTGTTCAATATATGAGTATTTGTTTATATATCTTTACCTTTACATGATACTTGATTTTTTTAGTTACGATATTTTTCTGATCTCTTTACTCAAATGCTTGTACTTGCTTGCTTTACACACTTGTTGTTTTGTAGCTTAACATCTCTTTTAAATATTAACATTTTAAATTGGACATGGCAAGTGTATAATAATTTTCTTTCCTTTTTGTATTTGCACATAAATATCATAATATTAAAAAGTATTGCACCCAAACTTGATAAAATTGTAATTTTTTGGTATGTTTTAATTTTTTCTTACCAAACAATTATATTTTTTGCCGATGCATTGTCAACGTTATGTACGCCTTTATTGTCACATGCATCAATCCATTATTTTATATTTTTTTATGTATTTAAATGTAACAAGTTTATTATATGACTGTACTTTTTCGAATAAATATATAAACAATGCTGCTTCACATCGTTCAATTTACCACTAACTGTAGGTTTTTTTTTTCAAACAACATTCCTAAGATTTTTTTGCTGTGTGTGCATGGGTGCGTTTACAATTATACAATTTCATATATGTATATGGTATAAGCTATACAAGTAGCATTTTGACGTGATAGAGAATATTCATTCAACCCTTCGAAGCAGAAACACTCATAACCCAATAAACAAAAAACCAATCTAAAAGCCAGTCTCAGAAAGAAAATTAAACAAAAAAAAGTATCCATATAATAAAATAAAATAGTTAGCCCACAGCTCGTCCCTCAGACGAAATATTCTTTGTAACGAGTGAGTAGTCGGTATCTCATTATTTCTGCCCTCTCGTGTGTAAGATACCCGCACACTTTCAACTTGACTATTCTACTGAGAAATATCTTTCAACACTGTTTTTGGTATATTTTCGTTCAATTTTATATTGTTATGTAAGGTTTTGGATAATATTTTGGTTTGGTTATTGTATAGTTGTTGTATGTGAAGGGTTTTAAGGAATACAATTTGGTTGTTTGTTTATACGTACAGACAGACTCAGACACAGAAACCCCAAGGGAATATTGTTCTTTTTTTTTGGTATATGATATATCGGAAAACGAGTAGACGGATCAGTAATCATCGCCGCCAATGAACAACCGAAACACCAGACCGTTACAAGTGCGTTGTTGATCTTTTCTGGGGTTAGGAATTTAAGGGTTGTTGGGAAATCGAGGAATAGTAAAAATTGGTAATTGGATCTCACTCACACAACGCAAGCTTTGTTTCACGTTGAATTTCTGTCCGGCCATGGTATTACTCCAGTCGAGCCGGCCCTTTCGTGCCGAAGCACGGCTCTCCCACACTTAGTGCTGTTAAAATACTACAGTTACAAAATTAATTAGCAATGAAATATATTAATATTTATAAGTTTTTAAACTGACATGGTCACTAAAACTAATATTAGAAGTCGAGCCAGGATATTTACCATGTTTATCCATTTTTATGAGTTTCTAATATTTCGGCACTGTTGCAAGCGGATCACGGATGAACTGAATTGAATATTTATATTTAATGCAGCAAGCCTACGTTATTAACATTCAAAACATTACCAGAAAGTCTTTTTTCTACAACATTCAAATTAAAATTCTAATTGGAAGTCAATTCTTATGAGAATTTCTCAACTAAACCAGATCGCAGTTGAACATTGTGACCTAATCTCACTAACTTTACTTAATGCCGAAATAAAACAATCCATAATTTTTATGAAACCAATCAAGCCGATTATCCTATCAACAAGGGGTCAAAATAGAACACTGATGTCATTTCAAAATATTTTCAAAGCAAATATAAGTAGTCCAGCCTCCCTATAACCATATTCCAAGATCTATTAAAGTAGGCGTATTCAATTTCCTAATACTTTATTTGAATTAACATTCAATAACTAAGTTCGTAGCATTCGTAGCAAAATGCTACGGGCTACGGCGTAGGCGTTTGATCTACGCGATATGGAGTTATGGCGTTGCGGTCAAACTATGAGGTTATTGGTTGTTTGGTTTGTTACGTTATCATGGTTTACGTAACCGTTGGTTTACTGTATCTATGTGTGTAGGATGTAAGAAAAAGGTTTCAAAATATAATGAAAATGTTCTTCATCGTGATGTTGAACACTTCAAAGTTATAAAATAAGAACTTTTTAAAGAAAATAGGAAAATAAAAGCAATATTAGTAAAACTAGAGCTGATGTTAAGATCCGCTCAGCTCATATTTAAAAATATATCAAGGTTAACCTTAACGAACCATTTTCCTAAATCTTTATTTTAAACGTAGAGCTTAAACCTTGATATTTTGCGAATGAAATTAAAATTTATTTCACTGACTTCTAAAGATCCACAAATACGATATTCAAGACCAACGATTCTCTAAATTACTACCTATATATAAACAAGCAAACCACACATAATTGTCATGACCATGGACCCAGCCCAATAATTCCAACACAGGCCAATCCATATCCGTCACAAGCTAACACGATAACACGTTCATCGGGCCTCAATCACGCCTGGCGGTTGATCAATCATACAGACCTGTAACTCAATCACTAACCCCCGGATATGGCCCCCGCAGTAAGCACCACCCATTTTAACTGCATATAAACGAGTTTTTGTAGGAAATTGCCCAGTCTAGGGCAGGTGTAGGCGGTTCGTGTAAAAGTAGAAAAGTTACAGTTGTAAGGGTGTTGCTTTTTTTGTTTTTGTTTGTTGGTCTGTTTAGTCTGTGTTTGTGTTTGGTAGACGTTTTTTTCTTATTTATTATGTTATTCAACGGTTGTTTATACTTATACATTTGTTACATTATTTAGAACAATACTTTGGTGAGTGTAAGAACTACTTACTGGCTAACACAGCATGCACATAAAACTGTTAGAATAATTATTATACATAAATTAACTGCATAAACATTCTAATCCATAAATTAGAAGAGTTTAAATTAAATTAAGATTAGCAATGAAATAAAATCGAGACACGGTAACCAAATGTCATGACTTCCACATTCTTGGCACAGGACAAAGCACATGAAGGCAACCTAAATTTCATTTACATACCATTGACAAATGGTGAAGGAAAACATCGTGAAAAAATATGAGCATATAATTTCTATTTATCAGTTTGAAATCGCTAAATAAAAAAGGAGGCACGTAACTTCCTTTTTTCAAGTCAATTAAAAAGTAGTTTATTTCATTCGGTGGCCTCTTATTAATATCACTAGATACTAAATAAAATTTAATGATTGACCTTAAAAATTCTTATAGGAAACATTCCAATAAGACATCCCTCACAAATTCCTATTAGAAAAGAAAATCGAAGAACCAATAAGAATTCTAACTAGCATAATAATCCAAACTAACATTAAAAAAAACACTAACCGCTTAACACCAAACAGCGGCTTAATTGCCAAAAACACAAAAACTTTAATACAATTATTCAGCTTGGCAAAAAAGCGGCTGCATCAACTTTGGACCGTTTGAAACAAGGTTTAAAAGCTGTAAAGTCTTCGCTGAGTCTCTCACTTTCGTTTTCGTAACAACTTCACTGCATTTTTCACTCGCAGCGTCGAGTACTTTCGCTGCGAACTTTTAAATAAGGTTTGATACTTTACTTATTTAGTCTGTGGTGAGAAAGCGCGCGAAACAAAGTGAAGATGGCGTTTTTCTTATTGGAAGGTTTTTAAAAAGATTGTTGAGAATGGTTAGGTATTTGACTTATTTTTTTTATAATCGTTTTTAATTATTTATCTTAATGTTAATAATACTGCTGTTAGTCAAAAAATATACACTTACGTAAATATTAAGTTCATTTTAAAGCTACAGAGATTAAAAACTATATTTGTTTCTTATTAGTATAATTACATTTTTATAAAATTATAATGTGTACCTATTACATACTGAAAATATTTAATAGTTATAATGCAGTTTTTATGTTTATTTTTATTTATCTTATGCAAATTAAGAATAGAATAAGATTAATATACATAGTAAGTTATAATTACTTAAAAATGTCAACAGGTTTTTTAATTTCTATTAATATTTTTTTAAACCTTTTCATTTAAAGTAGTAAAATCATATTTATTACTTAATATATTATATCATAGAAAGATAACAGTAAAAATTTTCTCTTAAGTTACACAAATATTAGTATAAATATTACACAATATTTCTTCGTATCCAACTTTCGCGTAATCAAACTAGCGCCCTCTATATCATTCCCGTTCCTTAGAAACACACTTCTGATGCGTGCTACTCGCCACTAGATGGCGGTGTTCAGCGTTCTAATAAGAATTTATTCAAGTCGCGCTTTATTTTGAAACTAGTCAAACATTATTTTGTTACACGCTAAACTTATTAATGTTTATTTTAATTTTCTGATCTAAATGTATTTTCAGACAAAAATTGTGAGTAAAAGTAAGTTTTGTAGAAGAGAGAGAAGAACTCAACCAAAGTGGTTATAGTATTAATATAAGTATTACTAACTATAATTTTATACTCGTAAATATTTCTTTATTTTTTCAACAGAAATATTGTCAGCGTTTTCAATGAGCTTAATAGCGTTTTAATGAACATTAACTATTTGAACACATTCTTGTATTATTTTACAACTTAAGTTATAAAACCACAAACATCTTCAAATGATGAGCAGCTACAACAACTTTGACAAACAACCATCTAACACCAAAAACTCCACAAAAAAATAACAAATGACTGCCCAAAAACCTAAACACATTTGCGTACCACAAGAAAAAGTTAGAAAACGAAGCGTCATGTATATAATTCTAAGGGTAACGCCACAAATAAGACGACAGTCGGCGAAATATCTATTTCGGACCGGACCGGACCCGCGTCATACTGTCACGGACGCCCCTGAGGCCCGGCTGGGTTGTGATGCAAGGGATGGGCGGTCGCGGGATGATAATTGGGCTTGTTGCTTGTGGTTTTTGTAGTCAGAAACGAAATTGTTGAAAAAAGGTACTCGCTGGGGGCTTGTTGCTTGTGGTTCTATTGTGGTTAAAGAGAGGAAATGCTTGAGTTACAGTCTTGATTCATGGCTAAATACGCTAGAATTATACTATAAAACGAATGTATCAACCTTACCTCAATTTAATGAAAATTGTGTGTATACTGAGTGCGTGTATGTATATTTGAGTCTATGTATGTATGTAAATGATATGTATAGTTTTGAGTTTGTATGTATATTAATTTATTTATGTCGGCATACACATCCCATCCAAATATTGCTTTCGCAATATGTCCACCCAAAGATTGTCTGGTAGAAATCACTATCAGTAATAAGACCGCCTGTGTGCCCATTATTTCAATTATTGTTTATTTTTTATTAACAGTGTACAATAAAGATTATATATCTATCTAACGATAAACTCTTTAAAACTTTACTAAGGCACAGCTCATCACTACTAACTGTATCCTGAGACCTATTAGATAACAAAACAAAAGAACAAAGCACACATAATAATTTCCTTTAACAAGCCAAATAGCTTATAACCTGCACCGTGTCTAGAAAATGTAGCCAAGTTAACGTGAACACGTAAGGGGGCATTTCTTCAAGCCAGTGGGCTACGTGTAAACACTGTCACTGTCACTTTAGTAAAAAAGGGTAAAATACAAAGCAATTTCTAGTTTCCATGCAAGCGTAATTTAGTGAAACGTCTGCCGAGACGTTAGAGCTTTAAGTATGTATGTATTATTGTTTTATTTCAAATTAGAAGATGGTAAAGTTAGTGAATAATGGTTGTGAATGTGTATTCAGATAGTACTTTTAAATGTTAATTTTTTGTTTCTTAAAACGTTACGCGTCTTATCCCCGAAGCGGTAGGCAGAGGTGCACATAACGGCATTTAATGCCGCTATACAATGAATATTATACCCAATTTAACAAAAAATACAAAACCAAAATACCGAAAATACCCAGTAATACTTTGCCTGACCCGGGAATCACACCCGAGACCCCTTGCCTGGCAGTCGCTCTTGCAACCGCTCGACCAGCAGGGCAGTATTGCTTTTTCATCGTTTTAATTTAGGACATGAATATAATAAAAATACCCTTTAATTCAAAATGCATATAGCGTATGAAGTAAACACTATAAACTAGAACTAGTATGAACTAGTGAAGTATTTACATACACCACTTTTATTTTTTTTAACGGGGGAAATTCATCTAATGACTTCGCTACCATGGGCGAGGCGAGACGGACGGATGCTTTTCGAGCCGAAGCCCCAGTAAACCCGCTAAGCAGACCGCATCTCCAAGTTATTTACATCATCTCGAAAACTAATATTAAAATTCACCGCAAATAGTTCTACAAAAAACTGCATTGAATACAAACTCGTCAGTCGAGTCCAATGCTATGCGAAAACAAGCAGAAATAACATAAAACTAAAAGTTTGACGCCTAAACAAACTAAAACTACAGTCAAGCGAGTGTCATAAACTAAATGTTTACACTAACAATATTAACTTGTCTAACTCGATACCTTTAAAAACAAACTCAGTCCATACTTAATTCAAGTTTCAAGCAACTCATACTTAATTCATAGAAGTGCCAGTAAATATTTCCAAGTTAAACATACGGAATAGAAATCAAAACTACACAATCGTTGTACAGTAGCCATGGGTCGATTTGACAACCCCCTGTACTAACTGCCCACAAAACGGGCTACAGTTCAAAATGCACCTTTGTTGTTTGTGTTAGGGTTGAGTTTCGGTTGTTGTGGAAGGGTAGATATAATGTTTTTTGCTATTCAAGGTTGTTTTGAGGGTGTACTGCCCACAGCTAGGGAGTACTGCCCGCAAGGGCCGGTCCGTGCTGCGTTTGAATGGCGGGCGAGTGTTTTAGGCGAGTGGCAAGTTTAGTATTTTTGGTTTAATTTTTACTGTATTCATTATTTGATCACAGCAGTTTTTATTTTTTAACATACAACATCGTTAAGAATTAGCCGTTGATAATCTCTAAAAAAGTAAGCAATAGATATTGTAACATTTATTACTTACATTTTAATTCAATTAAATTAATGATAACGTACAAAAATAAGAAATTGTTTTCGATATTAGAGTTGCTTAATACGTGTACAGTACACCTATCCCAAATAATAACTGGTACCTATAATTCTTTATTGTTTAATCGTAATTTTCACCTTAGTTGGTACATATGATACATTAATTAACCATTAACCGTCACAGCTAATTATTAGTTCTACCAAACTATTCAAGTTTACTAGAAAACTAGAACGAGCCTCGAAGGGGTATATCCGCCTTGCATACATTAGGCACAGATATCGCAAAGCTTTTCGGTGGGATTAAATTAGTTAACTTATTCGCTCTGTTGTTTTGTTATACTACCTAAAACAGTGACGTCATTATACTTAGCAATGACGTCATAATTGTTTTAAGTTTTGATGATGGGCGTTGACATTCTAGTTGGTTGTGTGTTTATTTATTATTCATTTGGACACCCAGTAGTTGTTACATTAGGACTTACATCTAAATACTTATGTTATAATTAATTTAAATTTCCAACATTTTAATGTGTCGCAACATGCTCTATAACATGCATAATGATACTTTTATTAGTCAAGAAGAAAATAGTTGTATAGTACAAAAAGTGAGTGTCAACCATGATCATGAGGTTTAATTTCTATACTATTAATGTAACAGTAACTTATTGAACTTATTGTTGATTTTTATATAAATATTTATAACCAATTATCATATAAGTATAAAACTATTAGTCTCAATGCTCTTTTAGAGGATTTACAAATACAATAACTTATACACGACTATCAGACAAATATTATTATTTTTTTCTTTGACCACACGATTGAAGTCACGGACAACAGTTAGCATATATGTACGTAAATATACATATAGGAACTATGTTTTCTCAAAAAGCAATAAAAACTTGTGTGTTTCGTTTTATTTGCTCGGCCCGTGCTCGACCGGGGGCCGGGCCTTTTTCATTTCCTTGCAAACGTTACACATGTTTACTTTGCAATGGACACAGGTTCTAGTTTTAGAAAACCATTATACCATATTGTACCATACCTAATATACTTATATAATGAAGATAATCTCGGTACCATTTTGTAATAAATTTAGCAATTTTAAAATTAGTACTTATTTTAAACTGACATGGTCATTATATTAGATCTTGAAACGGACTATTTACCATGTTTATCGGAAACTCATACAAACTAATAAACAAAATATTCATTAGTAATTTGATTCTCATCGTTTTACTTATTTTATTATTCTAAATATTGCTACGTTTGATTTACTAGATCTTTCTCAAAATTTGCACGCCTGAACTAACAAAAAATACTGTAAGTACATTTTAATACATAAACTTATCATACATAATCTACTACTTAATATAATGATTATAGCGTAGGTTTTAATAATTGATAATCAGTTTTATAAGATTTAATAATATCACGATGCAAAAATTGCTAACCTTACTTTAAGATACCAGCGATAATATATTTCACTTCAATTCTCAAATTAAGACCAAAAACTCCGGAGATCACAAATACCTATACAAAATCTTATAAAGCAATACAGAAGAATTTATCAAGCATATAAGAAAGGTCACGGGACACGTGTTTTGTGAAAAATTCAGGTAATATCTTCAGATAGACTTCGCGCAAGCATTACCAGGATTCCGATGAATCTGCTACACAACATCGAAACATATCTCCTAAGGAATTTTATTTGGTACCTCTACCTTGAGATATTCCTTAATAAAAAAGGATTTTAAGCAGTATGACAGTATGTTGTGAAGAGTACATATTATAATTATTTACTTTCTGAAATTATATATATTATTCATCTGAGTTTGTTTCGGCATTTCTTCTCAGAATAGTCCGTTAGGAAATACCGACCTCATCTAGTTTTTTTTTTTAAGTATATATAATAATGTATGACTTGTAAAAGTCTTCTTTTGTAGTCTATTTACAAAATTAATTAATTTCATCACAGACCATTAACATTTTACTTCTGGAAATTATTATTTTTGCCACCACTCTGTGGCATCCACATAACTATCACAACTATACTTCCAACTAAATATCTTCTAAAGAATCTAATTCCCCAAAACGTATCCTGTCCATTCTCCAGAAGGAATCGATTCAGAGCAAACAAGCAGTGCAATATTGGCAACAAACAGCTGGGAACAGTTGGACACCGCAATTTATAAGCGGGACGGCAGAAGAAAGGGTCCGCGTCCTGTTATTGTATCGGAAGGTGGCCCGGCCTAACGGGCTTACACGGCAGACGTAGGAATCTTGTAGATAGATGGGACATTTTGACGTCATTGTTTTTATTGGGATCAAAGTAACAGACAGGTCCCCTAACATATAAGGCGCCTGGTAACTAATTAGAAAAATACAACGTCAGCATCGCCCATGGACATCTGAAACGCATTCATGTAGGCATTCAGCGGCATCCTTTTTTTAAGGGCGAAACATCATCCAATGACTTCTCTTGCCCTGGGCGAGGCAAGAGGGATTGTTAGACTCTTACTGACTAAAAACCACCCCGTTTCTACTCCTGCTTTTCGTGGCTCCTTGCGTCTTTTTTTTATAAACCTTATGTCTTATTTGAAGTTTAAGAGAGTGACTCGCATAATATATTATTATGTGTTTGTACCGAATTTTATCGATAGTCAATTCTCCATAAGTTCGTTAGAGCAGAGCTATGACTTTCTGGTTAAATTAGTTTCTATCTAAACGTAAGCAAAAGAAAAACAAGATCAATACACACAAACAATCATTGGATACAACACTTAACAAAGAAAACGCTCACAAACACATAAAAAAACGAGCAACTTTTCAAATTATCCAATAAATAATTCTTTAAAAAGCAAAAAGTCTTCCACTTCTAAACTTTCATAGGTCTACGGGGTCACATTTGCAAATACAGTCATTGTGTCTGTGTGAGTGTGTGGTTACACTGCGTCCCTTACGCACACAGACGGGGAAGGGACAAAGGTCACCGGCCACAGTCTTCTTATATTTGTTTAAGACGTGTATTGTGCCCCAAGACCCTTATTTTAGCGATACATTTGTATATTGTATTGTACGTAATACCTGCTTGTTATATTATAAGATCTCGTATTTATATGTCCTAAAATTGAGGGCAAATTGAAGACAGTCAGCAGTTATTTCGTTGTCCAAATATATAGTTATAATTTATACGTTTTGACGTCACTCAATTCAAAAAACTGTCTAGTTATATGCATAAAAAAGAGACGTAGATACTTTTAGAATACATCTAGTTTTTACCATCAGTAATACTTGGGTCATTGTACGTTAATAATTGTACTAAAGATTGAGCTTATTATCTAATACCTATCCATTACGGAGAAATTAATGTCGAAAGACATTTGTGTTCATCAGAAAAAGGAAACAAGAGAGAAGATTCAGATCACTCCGCTCCAGACTCCGTGCTTTACGTTACTACGAAAAATTTTACCGAACAGTCTCAGTATGTTTAGTTCTACCTGATAATATAATCGAACTCAAACAAAATCTTGCTAATCTCAGTAAATAAGATGAGATTATAACAACATTACTAAACCCAGGCAGTTAAATAAATACATCCTACACAAAATACTAACGCCTAAAGCACCAATCACTCAATCGAAATACGCTTAAACAAAATAAATCGAATCACAATTAGCGAATCGGAGCTAACTACGTAAAAGTGTCTTCCTATCCGTAACAAGACTGGTAAATAGAGGTTGGATCTAATAGGACCTCTAGAGGCTCTCAAACGTTCAATCAAAATGATAGGTAATTCAGTTACACAACCAGTGGACGAATGCCGTCCTATTTTGTACAGGTGGGGTGGAAAGTGTTGAGATGTTTCAATGTTTGGTTGATATCTTAACAAAGTTTTGATTGTGATTTTTCAAGACAATATTTGTTACGTGTGTGGACGTAAGTAAGTATGATATTCGAGCAAAGGATTTCGGATTCAAAATTTGAGGCGGAAAAAGAATAATGAAGTTTTTAGGGTTTTTCAATAAGCAGCCGTTCGTAGTTCCTGTATGTTTTAATGCAACAGCCTCACCCCTTACTAGGTTTATACTCATAAGAACTAACCTAACCTAACTGGAGAACTGGGGTAAACAAGCAGTGTATCACCTGATGGTAAGCAAGCAGCGCCGTCAATAGACACCTGCAACTCCAGAGGAGACACAAGTGCGTTGCCAACCTTTTAAAAGGAATACGCTCTTTTCTTGAAGATTATGAAGTGGGTGTTACATTGTATAATTATGTGGACTTCGTATTCTTCAAGTATGTTATGTTTATCAATAACTTAGAACTTAGATACTAGAGATCATCATTTTATTTAAAGTAAAACCCAGATCCTAGTATTCTTAAGTACATATTTTGTATGTGAGTATACCCGTCGCATCGTCGACCACTACTCGTATCCCCTATTCCCTAATTAATCGTGTATCGCAGCAGTCCCCGGGCTCCCTGTGGATGACCCATCTTGATTCGATCCGATTCCTACTAACTGATCTCACTTCTGTGTTTTATCTTAAACATGTATGCATGTATTGTAATTCAATTTCGAAAATACATTTTACGGTTAAAATCATTTTTAAAATACAAATGTCCATATAAACATAATGGTAAAAAAAAATTATGTAAAACGAAATTAAAGAAAATAAGTATCAAATTACATACACATACAATTTATATTGGTAACAAATCGCATTTCATCTTTAGATTTAATCCATAAAACTCATGGCGAAATGTGCTCAGTTACTTACCTATAATACGGTTACCATCTTTATTGTACCATGTTTCTACGAATAAAGATTTATTATTATAATATGTTATTTTCCTTGCACAATACCACAGGGTCAGCCGGCGATTTTCCTTGTATGCACTATGGAAGTACACCAAAGAACAATCCCCGGTTGATGCAGGACTATTGTGCAATATGGAAGAAAATGATTATGTTATTATACTAAGGACTATATAAACCACAATCTACTAACAGACACAAAAGCCAAATTAAACATAAATAAATTAAGAAAACTAATCAAAAAACACACACGTGCTCACATCCAATAAATAATAAACGAACGTAACATAGTTTAAGATTAAAACACAAATCCTATCGTTTCATCATGAGATATTATATACTTCGTTAAACAAAGGTCATCTCAAGGGTCAAACCCAGGATTATCTGAACCTTCAGTAATTGCTTACGTTTAAGTACCTTAGCTAGTAATACTTACTGAAACTTTGTGAATAATAAATGGGTGCTAGTACTATGTACCGCTATATTACCTATATAGCGGTACATAGTACTGATTGCTTAATGGACTTGATTTTGGTGTGTTTCAAACTGTTTTATTAAGAAGTTGTGGTATGGTATGTTTTTGTATTGTAGAGTTTTGAATAGGAAATGAATTAGTTGCTGAGTTTTTTTATCATATAAGTAAACGTAAGCAGACAGATCACCTGATGGTAAGCAATTGCCGCCATGGACACCCGAAACACCAGAGGCGTTACAAGTGCGTTGCCGGTCTTTTGGGGGTTAGGAATTTAAGGGTTTTTGGGGAATCGGGAATTGGTAAATGAACACAGCGAAACACAACGCAAGCGTTGTTTCACGTCGATTTTCTGTAAGGCCGTGGTCGTGGTATCGCTCCAGTCGAGCCGACACTTAAAAGTACATTGTTGGTAATGTAATTTATGTATTGTATACATATTTATTATAATTAAGATCGACTATAATAAATAATGTCTACTCTTATTCTTATCTAATACCTTAACTTCTGTTATTGACATTATGTTGTCTCTTCTGTAACTTTGCTCCTACCACTTCATCGTTTTGCACCACCCAATGATTGGCAGTCAAAGAATGCCCATGGCATTAAGTCCACCAATCTCCTAATGTACTTATGTAAAATATGCAAAAAAACTTTTTTAATATAGAAAAATAAAATATATATGCTTCTCTGCGATCACCATACATTTGGCAAAGCATTTCCACCCTTTAATTTGCTCTATATACCTGACTGATAGATATCTATAGGTAAGTCCATAAGTATATAGGTACTCACAGATTACTGAAGCATCATGGAAAGCGATAACCCTTTAATAAAGTTTCATATTACGATCCTTGAAACCATTGAAGTGTTAATAATTTTAGCTCGGTGTGAGCCTACAGATATTCGGGGTCGATCGGTTTGAGTTAAAGGAATATATTAATTCTGTAATGTATTGTAAATATGGAGAAATTATTGTGAATTTTTTTTGAAGAAAGATGGGAGGTTGTCATGGAGGTCTAGTTATGTATCTACTGTCAGTCGCTTTATCGTATTTTGTTCAATTAATTATCAACACTGCATTGGCTGATTTGAGCCCGTTCTTAAATGTTATGGTTTGGTTGATTAGTTATTAATATTAATATTAATATTAATATGTATAAAGGTTAGATTCTTATTTCACAAAAACAAGTAATGAAATAGGAATTTATGCAACGATTAGTAGTACTAAAATAAAAAAAAATGATTTATTTTAAATACTAAAAAGGACCACCACTATTCACGTAGATCATTCAAGTTCAATAAAAAAAAACTAAAGAATAAATCACCACTAACCCACTGCGAATTATTCTTCTTCAAGAAAGAAATAAAAAATATAACCCGTCCAACTAATACCGAAGACGCATCCATTAAATCATTCCCACGCGTCTAAAAATTTAATTCACAAACTATCAAGTAATATGCGAACTTAACCCCCTAGAGACAACGGGCAAATTTTGCAAAAAGCAGCGCGGCTCGGTACATCGGGCCGGGCAAAGTTAGCGGATGTAATCGATACGGCCTTAGGGTTTTGGGTATAAATTAGAAGTTCCATCGATCACCGACGCCCTTTGCCCATCGGCTCGTACTTTATTGATAGTGAATGTTAACCGATAGTTCACTGAGTTTCTGAACGGCATATGTATTTTTGGCTGGGTTTATTTGTGACTCCGACTATTCAGTCGGACACAAATTCACTGCTGTAGTTTCGTTTTGTTAGCAAAAGTTTAGATTCTTTAAACGTTACTTTTGTAACAGCATTATATTTTTATACTTAACAAATAAAGGTATCTGAAAACACCAACATACATAACTTGACACCTGTCTCCCATGTGGGTAGGCAGAGACCGTCAATTGCTACGAATTTTACACACCTCTTACGTTTCATCAAGTGTGATCAGTCTTTTTAACGCATGCTTGTCGTTTTAATTTGGTCCTTCTTTAATCCTATCCTATCGCCTATCCTATCCTAACCTTATCATCAATCTGACGTCTATATGTGCGTCTAGAGCACCCTCTACCATCGCCACCATATACCATCAACATTTGTAAGATAAAACGATTAATAATCCTCTTAAGACATGACCCATAGCAACAAAAAATTACGGTCCACTATTAAAAATTTTATAATACAATAAAGAAGAGCATTACTTATAAAAAAGGTGCTCGGGTCTGCCTATAAACATACATAGGTAAGAAGTAAAGAGCACTTAACGTTTCCTAAAGGATACATTATTGAGGAGAGCCTTAAAAACAACATTTTTACATCCTACGGTCCTGCGGCGCATATTTTATTGCGGGTTCTTGGGATGACCCCCGGATCGGACTACGTAGACTTTGGAAGCGTAGATAGGGAACATAAATGTACTTTTTTATTTAGTTTTCTCGGTATTAAAGATTTTTTTTAATTTTTACTTCATATGAGTTAAATCTGTGACGTTTGTTCATTAGATTACAGTCTACAGCCTTCAGTAGGCTGCGCGACGTTACCGCGTCTGCGCACGCTGCTCATGATGAAGAGTCCCTCTGGGACTCGAAACTAGTAGAGCTTTTCTCGATTACTCGAAAACGTGATTTTTAGTTAATTTGGTATGTCTCATGATAGTCTTTATATAAAATAAAATATAGTACTTGAAAAATTTAACCCACCTAATTCAGAATGTGTTTTTTTCTACTAATGTCACAAGTACGCAATACTTGTCTTCATAACTTTCTTCCATTTGAAGAATATCTGAAACAATAAAATGCATTTTTAACTGTTGAATCATTTAGTAATCTACGGCATTGGAGAAGAGTTAAAAAATATTACACATAAGTTTATGGGAAAAAGTAGCTGTGTTTGAACACAGCTACTTTTTCCCAAAATTCCTAATTACGACACAACAACCAGATCTGATGTAGGCTATGTTACATTCGTACCACTATGTCGGTTACCTGGCCGGTCCCGTGAGGGCAAGGGGCCTGATGGACGGAGCTCGGCGGCGCAAGGGTTAACCTAAGTCAACGTAAATATTTGAGCGATGTATGCAAGTTTGCCTTTACGTAAGTATCAGTGTTGTTTTAAAGGTTGACATTTGTAGCGTTTTTTTGAGGGTTAAACTTTAGTTGCGGGTGGAAATAAAGTTTTGTAATCTTTGGTCAGATTGTGAAACCATGTTTTGTAAACATATGATTTTAATCTCAAATATTATACGGAATGTTTATACATATATGGACTTTTCATGCATGTATGTATTATACGGAATGCTTCGTTTTATGTATGTTTTGAGGTACAAATAGAGTTACCTATTATCGACACGTTCCCTCCTTAAAATGATACTTGAAAGCAGATGTCAGCAATTTTACTCAATTGTTACTTTATCCCGGATTAGAATCGTATCGGTATGTCCGTACAGTTTTTATCAGACTAAAATAAAACATATAATTATACCGTACGCTAATTCTAAACTAGCGTTATTTTAAGCTCAGATTTAGAAAACTAAGAAAGGACAAGTCCTACGTGTAATAAGTGCTTTGACATTATGTAATTCCAGAACCTTCTACATAATCTCATACTAACTAATAACTATATGTATAAAGCTGAAGAGCTGTTTGTTTGAACACACTTTGCGTTGGATAGTGCATTTATCAAGGAAGGTTATAAAGGACAACGCATCACGCTATGACCAATAGCGACAGATGATGACTGTTGATGAAGCGAAAGAAGTATGTAAGATCGTAGCAATTGGCGTTGCATAGCCTCTGCCTCTATGGGTTTCTTTTAGACAGGCGTGAGTTTAAGTATATGTATATACTGGTATGTAATTAGTAACGACACGTGTATTTATTTTCATTCCCAACTACACACGGTCTACTTATAAGCCTAATAGGTAGTTTCTAATAACCAGCGTCATAGTAAACTAGGACGCCTGCGTTCCAATTCCTAAGCATACTCGTGCGTAGCAAACTTGTGTAGGATACGTTGTATAATGGGATTGATATTTATAAGTAGATACTAATTGGATGTTAGATGTAGAAACGTATTAATGAACTACATTTATTTATTCCAAGTGTTGTACTTGTGATCGGAAAATGGGACATGCCACTTTTCACTATTTATGTTATAAGTCCCATGTAATAATGGGTGACCCTATTGCCATATACCGAAATTAAATAGAACTATAAATGGTAATAAGTATATCTATGATGACTACAATATAATCTTATTGTAGTCATGTATATCATCTTAATTTTATTGTGATTGAGTTATTGGATTTCGGATGGTGCCAATCGTATGGATATTTTGTCAAATGTCAATAATCACTTAAGCCTTTAACAGCCATCAGAAAACTGTTGAAGGCAAATTCTCCACTAACGTAGGTCATCGGTGACCTATGTACGTGGCAGTTAATGTGTTAATGACTTCTCACTTCTATTCCATTACACTCTAAAATAGTACTTATTGAAAACAGCAATAAAACTAAATATCCTATAAAGAAAACATAACATAAAACACATTACAGTAATGAAACGAATATACAAACAAACTGTTCGACTCGGACTGACAAACGGGAGGGTACCTACGTGAAAATTACGCGGAGTTTTATCCCGGGTTCGAACCCCGAGCTGTCCCTTGCGACCGCCGGCCGAAAACTTTACCTTTGACCCTACATAAGAAATATATGGAGCTGTTTCTTTGATTTTTGAGAAAGTAAATTACATTTGGAGATAAATTTTCTCAGAATGTTATTTATTTTCTACAAAAATGAAACTAAATTTTTACCACGAGCCATGAAAAATTAGATGACACTTCAAGTTGCGCATCATCACATCAGCTTATAAATGGCCACTGCTGACCAAAAGCCTCTTTTCGCACGAAGGAGGTTTGAGAATTAATCACCACGCTTGCTAAATGCGGGTTGGCAAGTTATGATACTTGCTATTATGAATCCTCTTTAAACAAATATCATTTGAATTCATTCAGAGTATCTTGGCTACAGAAATATTTCATGTATTTTTTTTAGGTTCATGAAAGTTTTCCTACTTCAATCTTGAAAAGACGTAAGGAAACAGACTGAACAGCTTCATTTAAAGTAGCATTGATTCAAATGGTCATAGTACAAAACTCATCACCAATAATGTCATAGAGAATATTCTCATTATATCATGTGTATGATAAATGATATTTATTTTTGCAAATAAGTTACAATGTAACTCTTTTACACGTCAATCTTTCAAATAACTTTTGCCGGCATTTTCTATCAGACTACTTGAGAAGAGATGCCGAAACAAACTTCGAGTTTGAGGTTGAGGTAAAACATGCCCATAGAATTCCACGGGACTATCAACTCTATACATTTCCACGACTAGCCTCAAGGTTTGGGGGGTATCTCCAGTATTCTTATCTACTTACTTGGCATCTATAGCTGAACGAGCCTCAGGAGACCAGGCCCCGCCTCTTATGGCCTGTCAATGACTAGTAAAATTTAGAACCGACCCGCCATTGATATAAATGTTTTTTTGTTCCCAAAACGACCCTTGAAATTGTAATTTAGTGAGGTGTTCGAATGAGATGCTGTATCGAAGTGTTGTAATATCCATACAACTTGATGATATTATTTCTGTTTCTTGTATTGGAAATGGTTTTTGTTGTTGCCTGTGGACATCTGTGTTGTGTGGTGTGTGATTTTTCGTATTGATGTTTGGTTTTGTAGTTTAAACCAAATGGGTATCTAGTTGTGAAGTGTAGTTTTTGGTTCCCAGACTTTTTACATAACGCTCGACGTTTGGCCGCTGCCTCGCCTGATGATAAGTGATGATGCGGCCTACGATGGAGCATGTATGAGTTTTCGAAATTCCTTCACGTAGGTATTTCAACCGTTCACTTACAAATACAATAAAAAATTGAGCAAGATTAATAAAACGATATTTATAGATTTAAAGCATACTAATTGTGAATTTTGAATTGGTTTGGAGAGATCTATGTCCAGCAGTGGATGAGAACTGGAGAACAGAATGATGATCTTGAATTGGTTTGAAAATGTATATTAAAGTATACCAACTTAAGTAAGTAAATAAATAAATATTGACACTTAACATATCATTGGCTATATTTGCGTTACTCAAAATAGAGCCTTAAATGGACTACTCAACATTAAAAATTCCTCTACGCCTATAAATATTCCCAGCGCGTCCTGGGCAAGAGATTCGACGCACGCTTGCATGATGCATATCAGTCTACAAATCTGCAACATATTAAATTCCGAACGGATTTTTAACGTTCACTCGCTTGCTTACATTTATACACTGACAATTATGTGCATGTGTGTATGTGTCGTGTAAAATATCGTATGAAACGTTTTACGAGTTGTTACATATTTTTAAGCTGGTAAAAATTATACGTATGTTTTTTTTTCTGTTCTATGTTTTAAAAGTTTAAATATGACATTGAAGTAGACACTAGTTGTTTTATTATAGTCATTTAAAGATTTGTCTGGTGTTTCTTTTATAGTTAGTTATTGGTGGTGTTATATTGACTCTTTAAAAAATGTTACAATATGAGCGAGTACTAAAGTTTGCACATTTTTTTCTTCAGAGTAGATCTACGTAAGAATCTATAGTTTTAAACATTAGCACGTTTACTTAAAATAAATTTACTTAGATAAACCAACATCAGATCTATAACCACTTAACCCATAAAAGTGCTGTAGATTTTCATTTTTTGTTAAATATAAATTAAATGTTAAGTATTATCATAATACCGCACTTTTAATTTAAACCAAACCTTTTTATAACACAACCACACGCATTCGAAATTCAACAGCATATTTCGCAAATCGCACCTGGCGATTTGTTCAACCAATAGCTGAACGGTCTACCCCTGTACGTTCTTTTCTAACTGACCAATGGCCGACCGGTTTCCCGTGTCGCGTGCGTGCCCAGTTTGACCACTAGGGGAGCACCCCAATTCACGAGCAACGGTCACGCGTGGACTACTCGATTAAAATGTACACCGTATAAACATCGAATGGACCACGGATGGTTAAGAATCGCAGATAAAAGTCCTTTATGATTTCGATACAGGTATTTAAAGGACAAAAGATTTGACACGTACACATTTATTTGACCACTTACCGGCCACAAGGGTCGTATGAAGATTTCTCTCCCTCGTTACTCTGTCGCGTGGTCCAGACCTGTTTTCGAATGATAACGTACAATAGATGTTTGTAAATAATGGGATGAAACAGATATTCAAGAGATTTATATTGTTGGTTCAATGGATAAGTTAAATATCCCACGATTTATTTGATTTTGTGTCGGCACGCTTTTTTGGTGGCATTTTTTAATGGTTGGTTTTGGATAAACGTTTGTTGTTTGATGTATTGTTATTTTATTGTAGGATATAACTCTAAGCGCTTAATGAGACTGTATAACTAGATAGACAGGTAATATACAGATTGAACACTTCATTTAAATTATATTATTCTACATTCATAAGCTAGCCACCATCAGAATGCTTGCCATTTATTTAAGGTCCTAATAAAATTCAGTACCAAAAATATTTCCTCAAAGCACAATGTCGGGACAATTGATTACTAAAAACCTCTTCATTTGTATTGTACGTAAGACCGTTCGGACCAGAAACAAGAGCAAGGAGGGCCACATTCCTCATAATCCCGCCCTAATGCCCTGTCCTCTGCAAGGGACATTTCCATTTATTATTGAGCACTTAATTTATGTGTTTTGTTATGGACCGACAACTGGTGAAGTTCCCCAAAACAATCGAATAAATCCTCACGTAAAATAAAATCAAAACCCTATTCTATCGCCCTCATTTTAAGCTCCAAATTGACTTGCAAACAGAAGCCGTTTAAGGCAATTTAGTCCGCAGACAAAAAACTGCTTCATCGGACGTTTTAAAATGAACATAAACAAGCAATTTTAAACTCTTCGCCCTCGAACTTAGTGTGCAAATTTTATGAAACGTGAGAAGTTCTTTTAAATCTTTTCGACTTCAAAAATATGAAATTTTAAAAGTGGAATTGTGGTTGTGCTTTGCGAAACTCTGCCAAAATGTTTGGGGGAGAGAGTTGAAAATTGAGATCTGATTTTGATGAGTTTGGTCGTTCTTGGTAATAGTTCGATCACTTAGAATTGTTTAGACAATGTACCCAGCAATCCGTTCTCTTCAGAGCCAGGTTTTGTTTAAGAAGGGGTGAAATGTCATTCGGGATAACTAAATCCGAGGGACTTGCTGGAGTTTAGAGGTCATTTTTCAAAATAAGTAATCGGGCATTGGAAGTATCTGTACAATAGTCAAAGGATTATTGACAGAATAGAATTAGAGAGGGTTGAATTTAGAACAGCTCTGCTTTTTATTGCCGCTTTAATGTCAAGTTGAAAGTAGAACCTAATTTGAAAATGTCACCGAGGGTACTGGCCATTTAGGACATTCGATAACAGAGATAGAGAAAGCAGAAACAATTTGAAGCACCTTATAATCTATGTTTTGGCAGTTTTTTTTTATGGAATTCGCAAACGATCAGACGAGTCACCAGATGGTAAGTGATCAGCGCCGCCTATGGACACCCGCAATACTAGAGGAATCACAATTGTGTTGCCGGCCTTTGGATTTGATTAAAATTTAACAGTCATGATATTAACAAAATTCAGCTTATTCTTTGAACCATTTTATATGAGTACAAAAAAAATTCATAAACATTTTAACCAACAATTTATTCCAACGTTCTATTTTAACGAAACAAAAAATATATCATGATACAAAAATCTACGTGGAGAGGAAAAACTAAATGACTCAGCTCAAAGTGGTATAATATGATATTCAGAGAGGAGAGAGCTCTTCAAACATGGCGTACATAATGCCTATGAAAGCATAAAAAATCAAGAAAATTCCATGTGAACCGAAACACATGGAGAATAAACATACGAAGTAGATACTTACAAAAATATGAAATTCACCACAACATTTGCTGGGTACGGCGAGTTTTGTACTGTTAGCAGAAACAACGATACACATGTTGTGGTCCAAAGTTTCTGTTTTAGTATTAGTTTTTACTTAATTTTCTGTCTCTTAAATATTAGTTTTATTTTTGATATACGATCGATTGACTCTAAACTTTAAATATACTTTTTCTGTTAACTCTTGCGGATTTATGGGTATTTATTTATGTTATGTTATTAGAAACAATCCTGGATCATGGTTTTGTAGATTATTTTGACAGTTTTGTACGCCTGTTTTTTTTAATTAATTATTTAATTAGTTATGGCTATAAAATTCAACTCAACTACAACCATCACATCAATTATTGTAGTATGCAGTAAACATTAAGAAATTTAAAAACAAACAAATACTTCATGGAGCAAATACGTAATTTCTACGTATAAAACAAACATACCTAAAAATGACGTCCCGCGATATTTCAAATCAATATTTCTTCGAAAGTATTTGTTTTTCTAAGAAAATAAAAAATACGAGCATATATTTTAAAATAATCTACAAAACGGATCATCTATTGCAAACCATATTGTTTTCCTTTCTATCAATTTTTGTAGTAAACTAAACAATCAAAATATAATATTCTAAAATTCCTTATTTGCTACCACTATCTGTTCAGTCGTCCATAATGCGAGTTGATAGGTAGATGTATTAAAAATAGTATACATTAGACACGAATACGACATAATATAAACATACACATACAACATAGTATACGAATAATTCTATATAACATATCTAAAGTATATTAGATAAGGATTACAGAGCGGTTTATCGCTCGCTACGATTTTTCCAGAATTTTCGAACGAACAAAGTAATTATATTTCTCTAGACGAATCCAATACTTGTATTGCTCAGTTAAAAGTACCGCTAGTTTCTTAGAATGTGATACTTTCTTTTAAAGTAAATGATTAGGGGTAGAGAAAATATATTACACTGCATACATATACATATTACACTATAATTAATTGCTCCAAAAGTTTTACACATTATCCAAAAATTGGCTGCACGGTTAACGCCTTAGCTGGACAACTGGCTACCATGCTTCGTGTGGCGGGTTCAATTCCCGCACGAAGCATGTCTTTGTATAATGCACAAATTGTTGTTTCGGGTCTGGATATGATGTGTATGTGAAATTGTATATTTGTAAATGCACCAACGATACAGACGAAAATCTTTCATGGGGCAAAGTTTGAAAAGAAAAAACAAGCGAATTATACAAGAAAATAATCATATAACCACAACATTAGTCTGATCCCTCGCCTCGGCATTAGCCCGGCTAGCCGACCGTAAGTACAATTTAAACGGGCCATCAGTCCACCACCATTAGTTACCTATTGACACATAGACGGATCGCTACGTGCCTCTCCTGACCGACACTACTACGATAACTCGATTGCTACTCGTAATTAGATTTGTGAGATTGTGGATGTACGAATTTTACAGTGAGATAGGTAGATTAATTGTCTTATGCATTCATAATAAGTGTTTGTAGTTTGTGATTAATGTCCAAAATTAATAGTTAGTTTCTTTAAAAGGTTTAGCATTTGTTGTTGTTCATACTAAAAACTTAATTCTAATTCAATAGATCTATTTAAAAATGATATTTGACTAAGAGGATCATTTACCAACTAGGAAATAAACGCAGTGTCAGAAAAAAGGAAAGACAATTTGCGATACTATGATATTTCTTTTTTTACGAAGGCATAAAGCAAATAGAGACATAGTTAGTTTCAAGATAAATATGAAATGACGGAATCATCCGTAGGTTTAATGGAACCCATGGTTACACACTCTTGATCTACAGTAAAACCAAGACTAAATCGAGCTCAGCGAAAATTCGTAGTAAGGAGACGGACAGTTGCTAAGATTAATGTGGTCTCCAGTTTTAGTGAAACTCTTACTCAGATAGCTGAGAGGTATTTTTTGTTTCAAAAGTGCACGTAAATCGTATAAATCATTATCTACGTAACCCCTTAAAATGCAACGCGGTCCAAAGCACCCCCGCGAGTTTAAAAGTACGTATAATGGAAGCTAATAAATAACACCGGCAGGTTTTCACCCTAAACAAACATCACTCGACACCTACATACCAGTCATTGCCACATCGTCATGATAAAATACCGTCATAAGCCGAAAGCCGAAAAACTGGACCCCTATAACTGAGAGTAATTTGTCTCATGCACTGAAAACGTCTTCAGTTTAACCCAATACACTCGGTCCTAAGTAAACTTTAGGTAAACTTAAACGGCCGAGTCCCTTTCTCGACCACATTCTAAATAAATAACATCTAATGGGGGACATTCATCAGTGTTTCCACGTTTTTAGGTGGGTAGACCTCACTCCCCTAGCTGTCTGCTGTTTTGGAAAAGTCCTTTCCGAACAAATCCAGGAAACTATGGATAGGAGACTGAGCTTTACTATTATTGTTATAGAGTTCATTTTAGTTTATGTGTTTATCGGACAAATTACGTTTGTTAAATACACAGATTAGCAGTGGCGAGTGCAGAGATATGAGAGGGGGGAAGAATGGGTAGGCGGCGGGGTGTTACGGGGCCCACCCAACACCCTTTTTTGTTATTTTTTGTTGCATTTTTTGCGTGAGCGCGTGCAGGGTTTTTGGACTGCATAGGTAAGTAATATTATTTGTTGTAATTAACGTGAGCACGGATGTCGAGGATGCTTTTGAATAATCCAAACATTACGTGTGTACCGTCGCGAAGAAAATTATTTGAAAAATGTATTTTATTTTTGTTCTTTCTAATATTTCCTTTATATTTTTTTGTATACATGCATTCATACTCAAATAAAGTATTACAAAGCAATTTTTCTTACATTATACCCATTTAAATATACAAAAATATTCTAATAAACAATCCAAACCTCACCACTTACCTACCTACGTCCTTTCTGTGGCCCGATTATGTAACATTGAAAAAGGTCCACAGATAAGTTGGACAGCCACGGTTCTTGAGCGGGGAGGTGTCACCCTGGACACTAGATAGGGCTGATGAGGGTCACCGGGACCTTCGTACCATTTGTACTTGTAAAAGCTTTCCTTATATTTAAATATGGCGCGTTGGCTACAAATGGTGTTGGTATTTTTTTTGGGTTTATTTTTGGTGTGACTTTTTGGGTAGTGGAAGAATGTGTTCTAATAGTTGAGATAATACTTATTTGCATTTTATTTACCTCACCCTCTATTGTCAAAAACTGGACACAATTCGTAGCGCGCATCCATATCACGCATATTTCCGTACCTATAAAAACATAGTATCGCTAAATCCGTTTCCACCAGTGCTAAGTTATGTGTACCAATGAATATGATTAGTGGAAGCCAAACGCATCCACAGCAACGTAGCATTGCACATCTCTGGTGCAAAAGCACCGTAAAGATCTTACTGAATAAGTAGCTAATAATACTTAAAAGTAAAGTTTTCGACGTAAGAATATATAATAATGGAAACAAGATAGATAGTAATATATTATTAGTTGTTGGTAAAAGTACAAAGTGAAAATTTGTAAGAGCACATAGCATGCAGAATGTGCAATATTGCGAATTTGTGCCGAAACCGACCGGTAACAAGTTGGACTGTATTTTAGCAAGTTGCCGATAGCCAGTGTGGCCATGCGTTTAGTTTAATATAGGACTTTACTTTTTGCATTATAAATAAAATTACTGTTACTTTTTTGACAGTAATGGTTTTTATTAAGACGAACGCAGATGTTTATGCAATGTTGTTTATGAAAATTATACAGTGAAACCTCGTTAAGTGAGACTTCAAGTTACCTATCAAATGGTATCACTTTAATTCCACTAACCCAGTGTTTCAGATAACCAGGTATAGAATATATACATTTGTCTCATTTACAACAGGGTTCCATTAATAGATAGTAATATGTTATTAAGAGTGTGATTCTTAAATAAAACAATGTGTTATGTGACATTATAAATGAATAAGAGTAAATCAGCAAACAAAACGATGTTGTCTCAGTTACTGAGGTTTATACCGAAATTCACTTGCTGTCTCAGTTATAGAGGTAACTAAGATGATTTTAGAACGAATCCCAGATATAGAGGGTTGTTTGGCCCACTAATGAGGTAATTCAGTGCCAATGGGTAGGGACCTCAGTACAGTTCCATTTATGGAGGTTTCTCACTTTTCCAGGTCCCACTTAACCAAGTTTCACTGTACTTTATTAAAGTAACACACATTGACATACTAAAAATGGTTTTTTGGAATTGGATCATTGCTGGACGTTTCTTTAAAAAATGGCTAGACGCTTCTTTGTCCCAGCCAAAGTTCGAACCCAATATATTTTGTACTTCAATATATTAGTTTATACACACTAAGCAGTAAATATTTATATAAAGTAAGTAAACGTCACGCATTTTATCCCCGAAGTGGTAGGCAGAGATGCACATTACGGCACGTAATGACGCTATGACGATGCACGCCCACTTTTCACCATTTATATTATAAATCAGATGTGATAGTGAGCCTATTTCCAGTAGTTTTAGTCTAATATTAATTTAATTTATACACAGGTATTTATCTAACAGAAAACAGAGAAAAATTACAAATAACAATCACAACCAAACTAAAAAAGTCATAAAAATTAGAATACTATCCTACCCAAAACAAAAATGGCCGCCACACTACCCAAAGCAGCTGGCAAAGGCTAGAGAGGAAACGGTAACTGAATGGAACTAAATTCCAGGCGCCTCCAATGGCGAGTACAGTCGCGACCGTTCTAGCTGGACTCGTTGGAATGCTGTTAGCAATTCACTACGCGACTGTACCTAACCTACTACCTACTGTTGTATGGACTTTTAGATTGGTAGGAAATTAATGTTCAACCTAAGCATTAATTCCGTTTTAAAAAAATAATGGAGAGATTTTTTAGGGTTAAATAGTCAGAAGGTAAGTTCAGAGGTCTTGTCTTGTTAGGTACTTAATTTTTTGAAGTTTTAGTTAATTACCTACTAATAACCTAATAGTCCAGTAATAACTGCAATGAAATCAATTTTTTTAGATACTGGAAAAAGACGTCTTTTTAATCATTATAAGGTTTTCGACTGAACTTACGTACCGTTTCTGTTTATTTATTATTTAAAGTATCAGAATAAAAATTTACCTGAATGCAAGGAAATCATTCATAAAGAACTTTTACAGTATAATAATTTAGAACTAAAAATGGCGGACGCGCTTTCCACAGCTATCTGCGCCTCCAGTCTTTACCTACCTGAGCGGCACATTTACGAAAATAAGCCTAAATATTTTTCTTTAACATTCAGAAAACATACCACATAATATCATAAAATATACTATCAAAATGCGAAAGTAAAAACCCGAAATAAGACACCGCCTTTTGTTTTCATTGTTTGCGTACCTATAACGAGACGCGAGCAACGTAACAAAAACAAAAGAAAATGGCTCTATTATGTGAAAACAACCCAGAGACTACCACGGTTATATTCACCCGTGGGCTGAATTTATACGATATACTCTGTATTCAGTTAACCAATGTTCGTTGAGCCCTCATACGCGTAGTGAGAGCCCCTCGGACGTCTAGACCGCAACGTGTCGCGAGAGGGGTTGGGTCTCACACAATACTGGTTAAGAGAACATATTTCGAATATCCAAAAGTATAAATTTCGCCGGTAAGCTATCGACTTACTTTTTATATTCGACGGAATCGTGGTATCGGGAATGGGCCACTGTTTTGAAGACAAACAGGGTGTGCGGCTGGAGCGGTTTTCTAAAATCTTTGTAAACTATATCACCATGTATGTGTAAGGTGTTTTTGTTTATGATTTGTTCGAGCGCCTGATACATAACCCTGAGCGAAGAAAATGCTTCGATAACCTTTATTTTGTAAGTCAAATGGTACTTATAGGTGAATAGGAATGATAACGGCGTATATTAATTTAAAAATCTATTGAGTCTGTCACTTAGGTAATAAAAAATATTAGACACGTAATTTTTATTTTGGCATATACGATAACAAATACTTAGTTAAACTATATTAACAAATACTTAGTATAACTATAACTTAGTGAATCAAAGTTTAGGAGAGGGATCTCCTAGCAAGCAAATGTTTACGTAAGAAAAAAATACGTGTCTAATATTTTAAAATAGTCTACAAGACGGACATTATAATAAAAATTAGTCGTTTAGCCTATTTCTGTAACAAATATAAACTTCCTAAAAAGTTGTTTGGACTTTATTCATATAAAGGTCATTCTTAACTTACTAAATTGACATTTCAAAAGTTTATTTTCATTTATAACGTCACGCCTTTAAGCCCCGAAGGGGTAGGCAGAGTTGCACATTATGGCACATAATGTCAATGTACGCCCACATTTCACAATTTCTGAAAAATACTATAAACGCGAGATAATCGCACACAAACATACTTACCTGTATGTATGGATTTATATATTTATGTATTTTATGAGATAAATAACAGTACCGTTCATCAGAAACAACTATAACAATACATCAGACGCTTTTATGTCTACGTAGAATACTTACTCCGTGGATAAAAACTATTTGAGGTAAGTAAGTACTAGCAATTTAGGTAACTTAACCTTTCTAATTGACTTGGTGAAGTACTGGAATTTTCACTCTTATTACTATTATTTTAGAGTCTCAAATTGTCGTAAGATAAATGCAACACATAGAACATGGAAGAACATACATTACCAGAATGCCCAAAAGACGATACGCCCTTGAATCAGTCTCTAAGCAACTAAACTTATCAATCAAAAGTCCTCAAATATTCTGTTTATCCAAAAAATCAATACTATCAATTGGAGTCTACGTACAAAACTTTCAATTTCAAACTACCCACGCTCGGAACATAGACACAAAACTACCCTACAACTACATATTAAGTACGACCTCAACAAAAGGAGTTTCTAATGCTTACGTTCTCCAACCTTAATCTTTTTGTACCTCTAATTAAATTAGCAAAACCCAGGAGCGCGGAAACTGGACACGCACACATTGAAACGACCCTCTTCTTACGCACACGTACACAGCACACAATTAGAGGACGACGTAAAGTGAAAGGAGCGTGGCTGTGTGTGGGTGAGATCGCCGTGCGTGTATATGTGTGTGTTTTAGTTAAGGGTCGTCATTTCTCTTGGACCCTCCCCCGTAGTGTCCGCAGAAAGGTGAGTTAAGATGGATTTGTATAGAGCTGGTGATACCACTGTAATTTTTTGCATTGTTACTTTTTGTCAAAAAACTTACTAACTTACTTTTGTCATTAATTCACAGCACTTTTTAAGATAAATTTAATGTCATGTATAATTATAATCTAAGATTAAACTAAAATGTATAAACTGTATCGTCACAACTCCTTGTTCAAGTCCTCATTGTTAAAGTAAAACTGTACTGTACTGACCTTCACAGACCTTATTGACAAAGTCAATATATTAATCTGATAGAAGTGAAATAATGGAAACCTTCTGGTACAGTTGTACAACCATACTTTAGCACGAATAGGCCGGCTCAACTGCAGTGACACAGAAAAACTGCTCAAATAACGTATACATTGTGTTTCGCTGTGCAATTCACATTAGTTGTAACTAAACATACAGTACCTTTATACCTGTAATCTGTAATGTATCATCCTTTGTATACAGTCTACATATTTTACAAGAATAAACATAAATTAAAGAGCGCCATTATCGCCAACAAACTGACTTACAGTTTGGCGATTTTTGTATGTATTTTTATATGTATGTTTTTAGTGAATAAACGATTTAAAAAAAAAAAAAAAAAAAAATCAACAGCGGTATTATCAGCTCTATAGATTTGTAACAGACAAACAGACATCCCCCGGCATCCTCCCTCGGACTTTAATATTGATCAGTGTCCGGCGGCGGTCAGGTAGTGTCGGCCACGAGATGGCGCATGCGTTATACCTGCCCTTAGACGCTTTGTTGCAACTTATAGCTCTACTTATGGATACTTATAAGCCTGCCGACTTATTACAGGAACGCTTATGTATGTATACTTCTAATTATGGACAATTTTTTGTTGTAGAGTTATGTTACATATGATTAACATTAGAACGGGATATTTACCATGTTTATTAGTTTAAAGTTCTTATGATATTACTAGTGACTATGGGCAGTTTTGTTCAAGAATAATATTTTTATTATAACTTTTGTGAGACATACTAAATTAATCACATGTTCGTCAACTGGTGAATGTCAAACTCGCGTGTTCATTATCATTATAAATGTGAAAGTTTGTTTGGATATTTGTCAATAACGCTAAAACTATTGAACGGATTTTGATGACATTTGGTATACAGTCAAGGTATGGACTGACTTGGGTGATAAGACATATCTTTTTTCTTTTATTTAACGTGAACGCGAGCGAAGTCACTTGCAGAAGTTAGTAAGTAATAAGTCTTTAACAGTAACAATTAAACTCGTCTCCTTATACCTAGTCTTTAAGATATTTCATCACGCTTATATTCTTGCAGACTGGCCAGTTTATTACAAAGACATAAAGTTTTAAAGCTATGTGCTGTGACGTCATCACAGAAATTCGTTTAATAATGTTATCTTGTTTGCTTATAATGAGGTGTAAACAGAAACGTAATGAACGGTCAATGAACATTTTTTCTTTGTGATATCGAATGATAGAGACAAAATCGACCACAGAGTAAATACATATTATGGAGTTAAATTCTTTTAAAGACTAATAAAATTGTCACACCCAGAGACAGTTAATTACTATATTAAACTATTCCTTAGTAAAAAAATGAATTAAACATAATTGCTAAGGCCTGGGTTAAATATCTGAGTACGGTGGTTAGGTAGATATTATAATAATACAAAGTTTGGAAGCTACAGTCTATATTTACCATCAAATTAAGTTACATAAATCGTGATATGGAGTAAATTCTAAAAGATTTGGAAAACGACTATTCTATTTATTTTCTATTTTATGGAATAGGTGAAGTAAATCAAAATGTCGCCTAATACTATAAGATGACGATAAAGACAAAGCATTTATAGAAACAACACTCTAATTATTTACCTTAAACTATGACCAATTTACCATTGACAAAAATTCCTATTAACTACACAAAAAAAAACAATAAACCACAACAATTTGATTAAAAAATAACCCCTCCTCCTCCTAATTCCTCCAAGAAATTCCACAACACACACAACACAACATAGGTAATATTATTTATTTACGTGAGAAAATTTTCCACGAAATAATAATAATACCTACCTATGTATGTAGTAAGTAACCATGATATTACTTTATCTGAAAACATTATAGTAAAAAGATTTCCCCCGATTTAATATCAAAAAGAAGTCCGTAAATTCCGTATCATGTAAAAGAACACTTTCAATATTGAGATTGGTATCCCTCTGGCCGTAACAAGGTTTTATTAGATCCCACTAAAGGGCATCCCCGCACAAAGGTAGCACAAGAAACCCTTTTTCTACCTTACTTCAAATATATTAACTGTCCCACTACCTTTCATGACGTGGGTGTGGGATTGCTGGATGTGACATCTTTTTAATGTCTGTTTATTGTTAATTACTAGCTAATCCCCGTGGATTTGCTCGCTTGACTAATAAATGTAGCCTGAGTTACTCCTTAGTACATGACCTACTTGCCGTATAAAAAGTCCCGTCAACGTGCATATAGTAAAAAGCGGTTATTTTAAATATTAGAAACAGGCACTCCAATTTTATTTGTTAGTCTAGACTAGATGTTCGTGGAAAGTTTTTTTTTACCTAATAGACTAATTTATTCCTTCAGGTATATGATATTATAACTATGAATGGCCGTCAAGAAACACTCCTTAGTGTTTGCCAAAGTCACCAGTTAAAAGTGGGGTCTATGTTCATCATAGCTCGTTCAGCGTTTCTCTAGGAGACTTTAATTTAACGTTAAATAAATTATTTAATTTTTCAAAACATTTACATTAGTGTCTGTTCTTTCGACTAGACAAAACGGTTTATTTATCAATCAGTCTGGGTCTAAAATATAAACATCAGAATTAGTTCCAAATTAGAAGCACATTAGCTAGTATTTCATGTTGTACATATAAGAAAAATAGTTTTAAATGTATTTATATCAAAAATAATAGCAAAAACAATACGAAAAATTCGTGCGCTTCCAGTAACATTACATCTTTGTACGGTCTGCTATTTGTATCTGTTGTACTTTTGTCAGGGGAAATCATGCCTTATATCTACAGTTATATAGACTAATACGGCGTTGCCTGGCTATCGTTGCGATGGTGACCGACGATCACTCCTACATACATAGGTATATGATAGATACAAGCGGTAAGTTGTATCGTTAGAGGAACAGATTTTTTTGATACAAGATGGGGAGATCGTGGATGTTATTAAATGTATTGAGTTTAAATTGTTTGTTGTAGCATTAGTGGCTTATTTGAAAACTGTCTTATTGATCTATTAACATAACTATTCTAGACCAAAATTACATTACATATAATGTAATTTTGGTCTAGAATAGTTTTGATTGGTTTTTCAGAACATAAATAGGAGTTTTGTTGAGGGTATTTTATTTGAGGGGGCAAAATCATCCAATGATTGCTTCCGCCTTAAGCGATGCGAGTGAGAGTGTTAGACTCTTACTGCCACACTCAGAGTCATTTAATGGTTACTTAACCCAGTCCTTAGCAATTGTTTTCGATACAAAATCGTTACTAAGGAATAGTTTAAGTAATCATTATATGTCTCTGAGTGTGGCAGTTACTGACTAAAAACCACCCGTTCCTACTCCTACTTTTCGAGCCGCAATACATTATGACTCGCATAGACCTCTTAATACTCTAACTGCCGCACTCAGAGACATTTGATGATTACCTAAACTATTCCTTAGTAACGATTTTTTATCGAACACAATTGCTAAGGACCGAGTATACTTACTCTGAGCACGGCGTTAGTCGAGTTACTCATTTACTTTCACCAAACTAACTTCAATAATACTTTAAAAAACCTTCTTATATTTTAACAAACAGACAGAAAGAGCAAAACATGTAAATATCTTAGAAACTGGAACATACGGACAGTTAGTGAGTTCATATTTCATTGGGAAACTAACTTGGAGGAATCAATGGCTTGAACGATCGTGTAGTTCGGCCAATATTGTCCGTACAGACTGATTTATGTATTATTTTTGTGGTAGAGAATTGTGTGCAGATAGTGAAGTGATAGAGAAGTATGTGTGTGTGTGTGTGTTTCTGTGAAATTGGTCAGAGATCAATACAGGAATATGGAGTATGAAAGAAATATTATCGGCTTGTTTTTTATTCTTAGTAATAAACTTTGTTTTTTTATAAAGCTGACTCCCCCCCCTCTTGATCAAATGGTATAGGTGTAATAGTGTCATAATTTGCAAGTAAACCTCTGCCTACCCCTTCGGGGATAAAAGGCGTGACGTTGCATATATATTAATTATTATCAGACAATGATGTGTTATTTTTGAATAGTTAATAGTGTTTGATGAGGTTGAGAAAGTTTATTTCCAAAGATTATTTTTAGACAAGGTCTTAACAAAAGACTTGATATACTGAACGTTAAACACACATATCCTATTTATCCTAAATAATCTGGCCATAAGACCCAGAGCTAAAGATATCCATTCTAAAAATACACAAGACTTTCAGAGCTAAAGATTCCCACGCACGACACACAAGCCAAAGTACTTCACATAAAGAATATGAGCCATCTATTTAATTCTGCTAATAAAACAAGAAAGAGCTTGTAATACGACCTTACATAACACAAGACAACCAATAGGAAACGTCCAAATACGGTGATAGGAAAAATGAATGGCCAGCAAAACAGAAAACATACTAATGGCAGCATATAAAAACCAATATAAATTGACCCAGACTAATAAAGTACAATGTAACAATTGAGAGGTCTAGTTACAACAGATGCGTAGATCCGAATGTACTGTCGCGCCATTACACTTTATTGGCCATTTGGCCAGTTCGAAATTTGAAATCTGTGTTCACTCTAATTGATTCCTCCCCATTCCATATTCTAATAAATTGGGTTCGGGATTTATGCACGATAACTGGTTATTCCACCCTTTCTTTACCCTTTTTGGGATTTTTTGCGTAATTAATTATCATATTTTACATTTTATTTGCAATTCATTACTTTCTCTGAGATTCTTGTAATAGTCTACGTATTGAGAACAAACTGACATTCGAATCAACCTCAAAAAGTACACAAACCTCTATAGAATAAGCGAAATATTAAAAACCTCAATTTATTACATCTGAAAAATTCATCCAGCTACTATATTTGTGACGTCATAAAATTATATTACATTCGTTCGTAGCGGTCGTAGCTCGTAGCAGTTGTAGCGGCTACACTTTCATGGCGTAGCGGGGTGCTACGCGGGGTGGCGTAGGGGGTTACTGACCGCGACATTTGTTGCCGTCCACCCTCGGGTGTCTCGGATAGCCGACTTAATGTACTTAACTTGTCTATGTGTGTGTGCCGGTGTCTGTGTGCGCCTATTGGGCTTTATTAATCTGTTGTGGGGATTTTACCTGACAATTTATTGTATAGGTGGCGGGCACTGAGTTTGCAAGGATGTTGTAATGGATTTTAGTGGAAAAGTGTTGGTAATTCCTGGGTATAATGGTGAAAGAGTAATTATTATATTTGTGTAGCGTAAAGTCCAGACTGCAGTACGAGATGGTCAGTAACAAAATTAAACTTTTGAATAGTAAGTTAATTAGCTAATTAATTTAAAAGCGTTTATATCATTAATTTATTTCTTTTCAAAGAAAACGCTCTCTATTTTACGTTGGTGACTACATCCGAGTTTCAGTAGTAGATTTACCTATACTAAAAATTATTTTAATTATATTACTATAATACGTTTTTTTTTTGTTCAAATCCAGTAAATATTAATTAAAATTAAAACATTATCCTAAATTTTATCTAAGTCGCCACTTACAAAACTAGATACGCAAATCGTTAAATCAATTATGCGTACATTTGTACCACCCTAAACTGCGAGCGGGGGTACATATGACCGCCTCACCTCCTAGGGGGCGGGTCCGGTGGGGAGAACTGACCGCCACCCTCACTCCTTACCCCTCACCCCCTGGCTTATTTACAACGGATTTTATTCGCACACGATGCGACATGGCCGAACTGAATCTTACTTTGTAACATTTTATTTCATTTTACTGACTTAGTTGGGTGAATTTTTGTTACGAGGAATTAAATTTATAATTATGCTAAAAGAGATAGCAGTTAAGTTATCTTGAAAAATGTTATAAAACTTATTGTTACTCTTACTTAAGATGACGACTAAGCTTATGACGCCAATAGTTTTTACTAAGAATGTTAAATGAAATTACAATAAAAAGTGTGAATAAATTTTTTTATATACGCGCTGTTCTTTACTTAATGAAATTATTCAATACCAGCTTCTGCCGGCGGCTTTGCCAGTTATTTCATTCGATAAAAAGGATCCTATGACCCGAATCAGCTCATACCCTGTCCGTATAGCAAATTTCATCAAAATCCATTCAGTAGTTTCAGCGTGATTGACGGACAAACAGCCAAATATCCAGACGGACAAACTTTCACATTTATAACACTAGTGTGATTGACAAAAAACAGAGAATAAAAAATATCAATAATGATTTTCCTTTAATATTACACTATTAAAAAGATCAAAATTTCCATAAATAAAATAAAACTACAAAGACACTGTAATAGAAAATCACAAAGCAAATAATGACGTTGACATTAAAAATATCATATCTACATACACATTATTCAAACAAGGCAAGAGCTATTCTTTCGCCACAAATAATAAAACTACACTAACAAACTAACATAGCAAACATACTCATGTCGCGGAATAATTGGACCTATCCGAGCAACTCGAGAAAAATACCAGTCATCTCCTCAAAAATATGTTACTCTTACATACTCGTACCGTACATACGAAGCCATTGTCCTTTGGAAAAAAAAAGAATATCGCATAACGAACTTGAGTTCCGACTTTATATCAAATATCACGCATGACGCGACTTCTCCCCCTTCCCCCTGTGAGGAGGGCAATAAAAAATAATATATTGGAATATGTTGGAAATAACAGCGTATCATCCGTGGATACCGTGCGAGGACATTCGTGCAGACGAGTCCAGCCTCCTTTTATTGTCTCGGGAAACTGCTGACGTAAGTAACGACTTCTTGTTTGTTATATCGCGTTGTATGAATAAAATTATCCTATATTATTATATATGTAACATAGACAGGGTAATAAGGAAAGTGGGCCGGAAAATTTTGATGGTTTATTAAAAATGTGTAGCGTTTTGGAAATAAAGAGGTGACATGTTTTTACTCAGGGCTATGTTGTATTACATTTTTATATTTTTTATCGTGAGACATATTAAATTGACACATTGAACGCCGTGGTGGTCACCGGTGACCGACTTTAGCGGAGGATTTGCCTTCACAATTCTATTGGCAGTCAAAGACTTAACTAAAAATCACGGTTTACTCACGTACATTAATGGAGAAAAGTTCTACTACTTTCGAGTCACAGATGGACTCTTCATTATGGGCAGCGCGGCGACGTCAAACCGACGAAGTAGACCGTGATTTTTAGTTATATATTTAAGTAGCTACCCCTGTGTTGTAACACTCACTGTTCTATTCCTATTGATTTTGGCGTGATGTTTTATAACCTTCTTTGATAAATGGACTATCCAGCGCTAAAATAATTACGGTATTCAATTTGAACCCATGGTTCCTTTAAAACAAACGAGTTCTTCGTACGTAGACGTAAACTTAGAAATTTTGTACACTATTACGGAAGTATTATAATATATAACTTTTGTACCTAGGAATCTCAAGTACCAAATTAATTGAAATAAGATACCTTATCGACAGTAAATAAAAAGTAAAAACAAGAGCATTTCTAAACTTACCTCCAAATTTAAAACTAAACACAACAACAACATCACAACACATATTCGCACAACAAACTCAAAAATCAATAGTACACAGCATCAAAATAAAAATCGGAACCGATCGATGCGCACACGCATACCGCTCACAAGATCGTTAAAGAATGAATCAGGAAGTAAGGTAGACCCCGCGGGTCAGGTAGCAAGGTTTTAAGAATTACGGCGGCGTTAAGGGGTTAACTGACAAAAGGTGTAATTATTATTAGAGGGTTAAGGGGCTCACAAAAGAAGCGAGACGGTCTTGGTTACCCCGAGGTTGCTCGCGTGTTAGGAAATGAGTTTTAGTGCGGCTAAAATTAGTTTAGCTTTGAGTCTCTTCGTGAGTTGTATTAAGTAGTGTGTTGCTAAACTTTTTAGTTGCGAATTTGTTGTGTATTGTATACAAGGTGTGGTTTATAGTTTTAATGTTACGTTAATTATAAAGGTGGTTAATTGGTTATACATTTTTATGTTAAAAAAATTCAATAATATTATTATAATAACTGTATTCATTAGCTAATAAATCCTTTTGACTTTGATTTTGACGAAAACGGTAGAAGTTAAATACATACTAATTTTATTGTTCCTAGGCATATTTAATTAGAACCTTAAACATGTCATAATTTTAATACCATTGTTTCTAATTGATTAACTTTCTTAATTACTTACTTGGCTATTCAGCAAAATTTATCTTCAAATCACAGTATAATCACACTTAAACACACAATATTTAACCGACACCAAACACATCAGAAAAAACAGAAAACATAATTTTCAAAATTCGCGAATAAATTCTACCTGACTTCACTTTCGCGTGTGAAACTAGCAACTGTCATCTTGCCAAAACTAACCCTTCACATGCTACGCAATGTACCTGAAACGACCCGACCCAATAATTCATTACGCAACAATACAACATAAACTCATTTTTCTAGTAATAGTAACAACCCTTTTTCGCGGTGTCTATGCGACCCCTTGCAAAAATTTTGACACAAATAAAACACCCTGTATTGAACGCAAATATTTAAGAAAAAAATTCGCGTTCGCTTTTCAAACTTTGTCTCTGGCCATAAATCAGTTTGTTAATAACAAACGGTTTGTGTTATACGTTTGATATTTGAACTGAAGCGTAATCGATTGACATTTTAAAGATACGATGTGTTTTTTTTTTCATTTTTGAATTTAGTACCAGTAACATTCTAGAGAAAAACAAGTAAAAAGCACATCTAATACTCCTTATTTATTTTATTAATTACGCATAACATAATTTTATTCCCTTTGCATCAGTTTCAGCTGATGAATACAGGTTGAATAGAATCTCTACACAAAGTTTCAGCTCATTATGGCGTTCACAGGTCCGTATCATACGTATCACACGCAACAGATTTTAATTTGTCTTGTATAGAAACTCATACAACTGCGTCCAATGATCTGCAATACCTACATGCGATGGGTACCTACTGATGACGTCATATGGAATGCGTGCGATGCCGGCATGTGGACGCATACCTTTACCAAACTCTTTAATGTCGAAACATGTGTCCTTATACATAATTACTTGGACTAAAATCTAATCAAAATCAGTCTTAAGACACATTTCATACTTGAGCTCTAATATTCGCTCTAGACAAATCATCAAGATTAAGATTAAGTGTATTATAATCTTCATTATAATCAAAACAAAGACTTATTACAATTCACCTTATAAAGACACTTGAAGCCAATCAATAAAGGACCCTATTACCAAACAATTAGACCAGTTTTATTGTTAAGCAAACAACAAAAAGGTTTATAATTTGTCAAGAGCTGCACTTAAAGATTTGAGATTAGATTCAAAGGTAATTTCGTGCTTGACATGTGGCACTGACTGTGTTACTCGCCTAATTTGCCATTATTGTGCTGATTTGATGTTATCTTATGTAGTGGAGAGGCTTCGTGTGATATATCAGAGTGATTGAAATAGATTAGTCGAGTGTATGAGTGAGTGTAAAGTTTGTTAGTGCTATCGACAGTTTTGGTGTAGTGTGCTAGTGTTTAAGATTTTTATTAAAATTAAATGTTATATTATTATTTTTTATGGTTATGGGCTTAATAAAGACTTGTCTGTAGTAATTAGTCAAACGTTTTTGAAATCTTGTTTAAGGAATAACGATTGGTGTGAGCAAACTATCACTTAAAAATACTGATTTAGTATTTCTTACAACTACTAACCACCGTACTGAGAGTCATTTAATATTTACTTAACCCAGTCCTTAGCAATTGCTACTAAGGAATAATTTAAGTAATCATTAAATATCTCTGAGTACGACAGTAAATAAAATATATTTAAACATATTTTTGCTGACACAAGTCGTCCACTTTTAAACTTGCGCATAATACATTTAGTGATTCAAAATAAAAATACTCAAAATCTACATAGGCACATTAAAATTAAACTCAGCCAACAGATAAACGAAAACCCATCACCAAAGAGTACCATTAATAACGATAAAAGATTCCCAAAGCTTGCATCTGCCGGGCTTAATACGGCCACGAGCGAATGCGAATTAAAATAGGGACCCTCTATGCAAAAATTGAATAGCACAGCCCTATTATCATATGTCAGGTATACGCAAAAATTGCAACATTCATTCAAATTAATAAAATAATAAAACTAGTTCGATGTGGAAGGGTTAAGTCGCTATTGTTTGGTGGATAGGGTTGTGTACCATAGAACAGCATTGAGTGTCTTCTAACGGTATTCCTGTGGCATATTGTGCGAATTATACTTAGTTATGATAGGGTTTTTGACATTATTATTATGACTATCTATGAAACGAGCTGTAGAAGTTTGTTGAGAATTAAATACAATCATTTTAATTATTGTGCTATCGGCTTACTCACCTAACTGTTTGACAAGGAATTCGATTAGTTTCAAGCCATACTAGAGGCTCATATGAGCAGCGACAATCGCTGCGTCGAGTGTTACCTGAGTAAGCCGCTAATATAATAATTAATTTAGTATAACTCACGAAAGCTATTTTAAAATTACAACTGTTTTGCAAAAAAAAATTAAAAGTATATCACATAATGATCAGATTCATTCAGTTGACTTTTATAAGGTTTTAAAACAACAAAATTAAATAAGCATCGACAATTTCAATATCATTAATATGTATTTTACGAATTACATTTCATATTTTCTGTGAGGTCTAAATACCTAATGCATTCCTAAAATCATTGCGCTTTACAAATACAATTTCATAATTTAAACTAACTACAATGCACAATAAAAAGCTCTTCAAACACAAAACGAACATTAATTAATGGATCATTAACGCAATTAATAAAAAAAGAAGAGACATTACAATTATTGGAAAAGGTCGTTAGGGTCATGAGAACACTCGGCTTCTAAACGATTACACACTGATCGACTCTTGACACCGACAATTGTCGAAAAAACACATAAATCCGGGAAAAATGGGGTTAAAACGACATGTTTTGGGGTAAAAAAAGATTTGTAATACTTTATTTTATACAACACTAATTATATTTGTATAGGTTTATAGATATGGGGTCATTTGGAGTATTTTTTTCGCTTTGGTAATTGATAGGGTTCAGTATTTTTGGTGATTTCAAAAAGTTTTTCGATGAAATGATGGGTTATTTATTGCTGTGTCATGATCTTATGAGAAGATTTAACGGATTTCTTGATTTTGTTTTGGTATCGGATTTTAATTAGCTTTTTGTTTTATATTTTAACTGAGAATATATTTAATTTTGCATAGTAAATAAATTTTGGTTTAATTAATTATAATTGGTGTTAAAATCAAAGTCAAAGTCAAATCATTTATTCCAATTAAACCATAAATTGGTACCTTTGAAATGTGAAGACATAAATAATAGTCTGTCAGTCTGTCCGTCAGTGAAGCTAGGTGCTCGTTCCAAAGTATAGCTTCGAATGGAGAAGAACGAGCAAGAAACTACTTACGGTAATAACTAAAGTAGGTTTTAATAGCATGTTATTATTTATCAATAAAAAAATATGTTTTTATACTAGAATAAAGTAAAAAATATAATTTCAAATACAAAATGCAGTCGGTACATAAGTTCACAGACAAATCAAAAACTAACAATAATAAAACGGCAAAACGTTATTCCAAATTCGAACACTCCAAATTATTTTTTCAAATAAATTTGACACAAAAAAAAATTGTACAATCAATTGTATTTTGTACACTGGCAGCTTACACCGCTACCAACACTTCGGCCGATTTTTTTTTATAATCTATTGTAACTTTTTGCTAGAGTCAACGAGTGCGTATAGATTTTTTTTTCGCCATTTTTTTTCGTAAAATCCTATTTCTCGGATTTAAAAGGATTTAGACACTGTTGTGGCAACAGTAGCGTTTGTGGAGAACGATATTTGTTTTGATTTAGTGTTTTTATTGTTCGGCACTTTCCCACGGATTTACGGATTTGCGATGTTCTATTAATTATGGGTAGGAACGTCGGGTCGGAAAGAAGTGACGTGTGTTTTAGAAATTCAGTGAAGATACCTTTTTATTATTAGAATGATTATACATATACGTACATAAAATGGACCGCCAATTGCTACGACTCTTACATACCTCTTTCGCTTCATCAAAAGTCATCAATATTTTCATGCATGCTCGTCGGTTAAAGGTACTACTGTCGCCAATCTGGTCTCTATATATCCGTGTATAGAATATAGTGTAGTATCCAAAATTCAAATGCCTTTCCTAGCCCTCTCATTTTTTCATTTAAATTCCTATCAATAATGCAATATTCACGATACACACTGACACCTACAAATAAAAGAAAATCGAAATACAATATTCATGATCATCAAAAATTCCGACCCCTAGAATCCAACCAATTTTCGGGGCGAAAAAAATCGCGACAAATCCTAATTCACCCCAGCGTCCCCTATTATTGGGATCCAATCTTACGACCCGAAACTTGGCTTATCAACATTCGGACACCATAACAGGCATTTCGTAGCCTCATACATATTTTAGGGGACGCAACCCCGTTTGGTCAACTGTCAGTAATGATTTGCTGCTGTTTCCCTACCAAACGCCCCCAAGAAAATATTCCATTCAACATAGAACCGTGTTTCAGTATAATGTTCAGAGGTAGACAGGTCAAGTTATGTTGGATAGTTTGCCAGGATCAGGGGCGTTAGAAAAAAAGTTAGATTATCTACTATTTTTTCGGACGCACGGTTGCCGGGGTGGATATCGGCGGAAAATATGGCTTCCTATTCGTATATATTTTGGGAATATTGTTGATTCTCTATTTGTTTATTTTAATCTCACAAGCAGTAAACGTCCCAACTTATAATCACCTTTATTAATAATTCAATAAAGCAAGTTTTTCAATACACGTAACATTGGTCTAGACTAAGGTAAATCGACTGATTTACTTAGTAGGTGTACTAAAAAGTACAAGCAATTTTGGCCACTATTTACATAGCCATTAAGCAACAATCGCAACTTTTCCAACACATTATTAACGTACGCAATCGAAACGTCACCAACAGACGTAGGTTTTCGTTGAACAAACAACTTTTAGGTTTATTTGCCTAACATCGATGATGTAATAAATGGAGTGCTACCATTACTAAAACAGCATCTACCAAATTAAGACACAATTTCTAATAAAATAAACGCATAAAAAGTAACACACGTACACAGTGTATTTTTCTTCCTTTCTAAATTTGTCTATTCTATACCTAAGTATTTTTTGTTTTAATACAAAATTTATTACATGTACCTACTTCAAACTTGGCATTAATAAACACAAAAAAATTTAATCATTTTTATTCATTTAACTTTACTCTTCTCAGCATGTACCTCACTTCTGCAGACAAATCTGCATCTATTACCACTTTTCATGCGCCTTAGCACTCCACAGTGCACAATATAGCACTCCATGATTCATACTCAACGTAAAATTCGTAGCAACGTGACACCGCCAGTGGCCGACGGATTCGGCACAGCAAATAGCATTTGTGGGTAGACAAACAACTTGCTTCGGCTATCCTGTTTCTTACCTAGTCAACAGAATACTTTCTGAATACATTGGCCAGTAAGCTGGATTTATTCCAGGACTATTTGTTGTAAAAAGTTTTCTTATAGTGTATTGTTAAAGTAATGGGTATCGCTAAGAAATTAGTTTAGTTTAGGTAGAAATTAGTAAAGGTGTACTTTATTACAAATTTTCGGTAGAACCTTACCTACCATTTTATAGGTAGCACAGAAGTAAATTAGTCTACAGAAAATTTACCAGATTGAATGCAAGAAAATAATGCAATGATATATCTACCTAAGTTAAAAGTTAATGAAACGTATAACAAGAGAAATTGTTACGGCAGGCTAAGCGTCTACATGATTATAAAGAAAAATAATAATAATAAAACTAATTTAATGCATCTACTGCCAAGATGCAACTGATGTACCTACAAAAGTGTAAAGTAGGTTTAAAAACTTTACCATTAAGTACAAAAGTAAAGACTTATATTTAGTTATGTAATGTACCTAGGCATCACACAGTATTAATAAAGCTTAGCTCAGTTCTTCAAATAATCACAAACACTTATCTGAACTAAAAAATAAGAATTTGGAAATATTTTCTCCTATAAAAGTATATCTTACTAGCGTAAACACATTTGAAAACATTTATAAGGCAAATGGCGATATCAAAATATTATTTGCTCGGCTGTTGAGGCATCACAAATAAGTTATCATAACTTGTTATAACGAAAGAAAAAATATGTTCGTGTTTGTTCGCCCTCAAATGTACAAAACTAGCTGCGTAGATTAAGGTGCAGAGGCGACTTAAATACGATAGGTAGAATACTTTACCATGTTTTTAGAGTTCACAATTTAAATAAAAACTAGTTAGTGCTGTAAGTTTTACAGCGTCGGAGAAATAGTCCTTATCGGAGTTGTGAGATATGGTGCCTAAAAGACTGGCAGCATTGCCACGTTGAATTTAAATTCATTATTGATTATATTTAACGTTAACCACGACATGTCCATTAAACTTCAAAACAATAAATACATAATTCGTTAATGCTGAAAGAAAAGAAGGAAAGTTTTAGTCCATAGATTATTAATTTAACTAGTTGTCCCGGCAAACTTCCTACCGCCACAAACGTTTTTTCCCACCTTTTAATCCTGCCCTGGACTTCCACAAATAATTCAAGACCTCAATTTGCAAAATCGGCCCAGTTGTTCTGAAGTTTAAGCGAAAATAACGAACATCAATTGACTTTTATATAATAGATGTAGAATGTTGCTATTTCGGAAACTACAAAACCGTTTTTATAATAGGTAATCATTCCCATTCTTATACATCAATCCAATTCCTCACAGAGTCACAGCACAATTAGGTACAAAACGAACTTCTTCCACACATCCCAACACGAAGTCCAGACAGTCAATCACATACGCTCGTCGCGTCTTCACCTCGCTCCGTCTACCGGAATAAAAGCCTTGCATGACCTGAACACTGAGACGCTTCTTTTACTTTTATTATCTATGTTTTTATAGAGATACTTATGATGGAATAATGATACGTATTGTAAGTATGTGTAGAGGTTAGTTTTGTGTAATAAGGGTTAGGAAAAATTACGTGATGCAATTTTGTTTTATTATATTGAGTTAACAAAAACCTCCAAGTGAGATTAGTAGTCCAACTCTGACCTGATGATCTGGAGCTGCGCATTGCCTACTGGGTTTACCACGGCCCCAGCTTGAAAAGCAAGAGTATGAACGGGGTGGTATTTAGTCAATAAGAATCTGAGAGTCCCTCTCACCTCACCCAAGGAGGGAGAAATCATTAGATGATTTTCCCCCTTAAAAAAACTATGACCTGATAGTTGCGGAAAGGTGCGTTATTTAATCCTATGGCTACCAGGAACAATGATTGAGAAGATATATTTTTGTTAATAATTTATTTAATAAATTAATCATACCAAACAAAGCAATTCAAATTAAATCCATTTATTAGCAAGCAACAGTAATAGTCGAATAAAGCAATACCATCTTTTCATTACAATCCCATTTCTTTTACACTATGAATGACGTCACAATAAACTCATAAAGATCCGTATCTAACCATCTTGACTTCTCACCTAACCCTCGGAACGCTAAGCAAACAGTTGCATCTTAACCCTTCGTTGCAAAATCCCTATCTCGTGAGAAACACGGAAGACCCAAAATCTTGCACCTGGTTTAATAATAACTGTTCACAGACAAAAGAACCCTTTGATATCCGCTGCGGGTCAAAAGGACCCCAAGAAAGAAAAGGGTAATCAAGGGTTAGACAAATGTCAGGTGACGACAGATGCTTCCTAATTCGCGTGAAATTATTTTCCTTTGAATTCTTAGCGCCATATTTCTGATCGAATCTCACGTTGGCTGGTGATGTGTGAAAAATTAATCATCCTTTTTATTTTACCGTTGTGTTAACGGTTCATAGATTTAAAGTAGATACAGTTATAGTATAGTTTTAAGTTTAGTGGGTTTCCTAATGTTCGAATAGTAACAAGAACACATGCCAAAATGCTTTTTGTATCCTTAGTAGGTACGAGAGCACGTTCGGCGCTCTGATTGGCCGGCTCGAAAAACCAACCAATCAGAGCGCCGCACTCGCTCTCGTTTCGGTTACTTTAAACGCATCCTAAGGATACTGAGTTCAAACCACGAATTAGTAATAATAATTATAAGTTTGAAATCCACCACATTGAGCAAGCGTTGTGATGAATGCTCATTCCTTCTCCGTGCTAAAAGGCCATTGGTCAGCAGTAGCCATTTATAGGCAGTGTTGACTTTTGAGATTAATCAGTTTAACAATTTAACCATTAACGGTAAAATTAAGGTACTTACTTATAGAACTTCACTCCCAACAATAACAAGAGTACAAAAACGTCTTAATTTCATTAAAAGAAACTTACCTCCATTACACAATACACCCACAAATTCACAATCCACGTCACTCTTTCATACGAAACCACTTCAAATAATTAATACTCATTGAGAACATCGGTCAACCCTCCAAACGTCAAAGACCGGATATAAACTAACCGCCTTTTCTTTACGCTTCACAAAAAACGACAAAGGTGCCGGCGAAGAAGGGTTGTGAAGAAAAAAAAGTTGAAAAAAAAAACTACCTTCGCAATGTTCCGCCAATTTTGCTTTCAAGGGAAATTAGATATCCTCTTACAATAGAGACGGGTTTTAACCCTTTGTGCGTGTGGGAAAAATTGCGGGGTCGTATTAGGTGTCTTGCAGAACTGCGCCTTTAGCACCTGACTCGCCATCTGAGGGTTGGCAGTACCGTTAACCTAACTGGATCGCCGATCTGGATGACAGTTGCACAACCTAACGGTGGTTAGCAGCCAAGGCCACGTGTCAGGAAACTGATCTTATTTATTTTTTTTTTTTGTAGTAAAACGGGTTCTGTGCCAATATTCTGTATAATTCTTAAAGAACTATAATGATTTGACTAGCTGATGCCAGAGGCTTCACTCGCGTGGATTACGGACTTTCTGACTAACTAAAGTAATCTAATACTCGTAGCTAGCATATAACTACCTGCCAATAAAGGTCCCGTCAATATTAGTCCAGTCATTTCAGAGATAGCCAGAACAAACAGATTAAAAAGTATGTTGATGTATGTATCGTATGCATGTAGTTTATAATGGTTCCTTCAATATTACAAACAAACTCTCCAATTATATTTATGTGTATAGATTGGTACAACAAGATTATAAATGCAGACAATACACAGCAGATACCATTAATGAGAAATAAGCAAAGAACTTACGATTTTGTCAATGACTATGGTCACATCACAGTAACAACGAATTTAGACCCTAAATAGATCAGTGAACAATCAATTCTTCACCCAAAACTTTTCTAACACTATTCCACATATTAACGTGCGAGCAAAATGTTGGCATGTAAGCAACATCAACCCGCCGCTGCCGGCGCGCGGTCGCTGCGGCCCCGCGTAATTTCCCACAGGATGCCTCTCAACAAGGATGACTAATGCCCGCCGGACGGTACTCTGTTCCAACTAGGAATGCCGTTCAACACTCGTGTGCCTTTTTTATATTTGTTCTAGATATATTTTTGTTATATTGTGTGCGAATTACTTCTTGGAATGTTGAATTTGTTTACAGGTGAAGTATAGTTAAGGTTACAGCTTAAAGTTTAGCTCTCTTTTCTTTATTTTGACTTTCATGTCACCTACAATAAGGTTCAAAGTACTTTAATTACTTTACTCGTAGGTACTTTTTCTACAAAAAAAGAATACTTGGCCACTTTCCATACAAAAACTTAGACTCATATCAAAAAGAAAGTTATGCCAACATCGCTAACAACATAATGACACAAGCATTTTCAGATGATGAACAGCCTCTTAACAATACAAGCATAATCGAATTACCGATATATAATCGATACATAGAATATCGAATCGAATCTTTGGACGTATCGTCTGTAATGCTATATTGATGATTCTGGCACAGACTGATTAATGGTTCCGCAATGTTGGATACAATAAGAACGCCAAGCCTTGAGCATTTTAGGGTTAAAATTTACGAGCGTATCGCCTCACGTTCAATCCATTGCTGGTTTTGTTCGAAATATTCTCTTTACAGTTCTTAATAAACCGTCGATGTATGATATATTGGTAAGATATTGATAATTTTCATCGCTTTTTTGTACAGAGGTCGAATATAGGGTTGTCGCCAGAGCCGTGACTTGTAATTTTGCTTCGTGTGTATTATGTTGCGTATGAAAAATATACCGCCCTGGTGGACTTAATATTTATCGTATTTTTAGTTAGAGAAAGTTTTCTCTCACAATGTACGCCATTGATTACATTTTTACTTAATATCATTATTTTTAAATAAAACCTACAACTAGGGCTGATGCCTGATCCAGAGGTGCGGACTAACCTAGCGGGTTTACTGTAGCTCCGGCTCAAAAAGCAGGAATAGGACCGGAGTGGTTTTTAGTCAATAAGAGTCTGACACTAAGGCGGAATACGACATTGTATAATTTTTCCCCCTCTACAATAAAACTTTCATCATAAGCAAAAGAAAGTAATTTAGATTTAATATTTGCAATACCCCATTCAAATATTCCATACACATTGCAGTAGAATAAAAAAAAATCATAAATAATCAAATGCATTTTCACTACCAATACAAAAAGAATGTGTTGTTTGTTTGTTCCATAACTTTAATTGTGCACAGGTAAGGGGTACCTGGGCTTTCTCCATGGGAGTTCATCACCGACCCGCGGCGTGCCAAAATTATTGCACAGTGGGTGGTTCGCCAGGCACTGACGGACAAAGTGAATAGTTTTAAATTATTTAATAATGTGCCTATGTGTAAATAAATTACGTAGGTATAATAATAGATAGTTTATTTTGCATAAATTGTATAAGATAAAATTATCTACTTAAAACTATGAAATATGGAACAGATATTTATCTAACAGGTATTTCATGTGGAGAAATCGTGTATCTATCGATAAATCGGAAAAACTTCCCATTCTACATAAACTTTAAATTATTTTGAGTAATTAATTAATTAAGTAATAGGCTCCCCCTATTACATGGAACTTATAACACAACATGGGACTTATAAATTTTAATTGGATATAATAATTAACTTTGCAGTAGAAACACCGACTTTAGTCTAAAATATATTTTGTTTGATCTGGATCTGGATAAAAATTTTCACATAATTACTAGAACAGACTCGTTACAAAACGAAATTAACCCTCTCGTAATATCAGTCAATATTCTCAGTATTCATGAGTTATTTTTTATTGCTTCTATGTAATACTTTACCTAACGCCCTTGAACTACTAGCATAATTACGACGTAACATTCCGTCCCATTTATTTTAAAATTAACTGACGAGCTCGCAAGCTGTCGGGTTCAAAATCAATGGACTTTTTTATCTTTAATGGTTAACCCTTTTGTCGCTGGGACCAATCGATTTTCGAACCCCGATACAATACAATGCACATTTTAAAATTTAAAATCCGATATCTGTACTGAGGATTTTTTATGTGACTACGATGCATTTTTAACCCCATCACTGTATGTCTATCTGGTGCAGTGGTTGCCAAAGTTGAGTTTGAACTTTTGATGTGATGAAGTTGCTTTTCAAATCGTTGAAACAAAATGGGATGCAATACCTAAGTAACCTCTTGTTATGAGTGTTTTTTACTGGATAAAGGGTTTTCTGATATATGTTAAAAAAAACCGTTTTAACTACGCTTTTCTGGATAAAACCTTTAAGACCGCTATGGTTATAAGAATAGGTTGGTCAACTTTAAAATGTTAACCCTAAAACCTTATTGAAAAAGCGATTAATTTTTTTATTACGGAGTAGGAAACCTAAAACCTAACACCCAACAATCTTAATCGCAAAAAATTCTTATGATTAATAACAAGAAAAACAGAAAATATTATAACCACATACTAGTACGAGTTTGATTTACGTCTCATACGTTTTACATATATAAATACACACACCAATATTTTAAAAATAACGGTTCATTAACGAAACTTTGACAACCGACGTATAGGGATTGTGTAACCACGCGGTGTCTGTACGTGACAATTTAAACAAATTCTGGGCCATTTGGCTTCTGGGGTGGCATGGTTTTTTAAGGACTTATTTTGAATAAAAAAAAAAGCGCCATTGATCCACATTCACCCGGCGGATGGGATGCGGGATAAGTGTGTGGTCGGTAATGAACGAGCTGGATTGAAAGGTGGGTCTAGGTTTTTTTTTATTCGTTTGCATATTGACATGAATAGAAGGAACCCGTTGAAGGGAAGAACGTGGATACGCTATAAGAAGGGATTTTAATTGATATTGTTTTCGCTTTTTACTTTTGTCAAAACATATAGCTAATCCTAAATACTTCATAATTTCTAGATACTATGTTAAGCCTAAATACTGAAATTCACATGTTATAAGCGCGTGCGTTAGTCACTTTAATATTTGTCCAACGTGGGCCCTTAGTATGAACCAATCAGAGCGTTCAAAAGTGCCTTCCTGGTCTAAATGACTTTAACCTAATTGTATAGCAAACTCGTAACTAACGTGGTACAGCACCGATAATCTGTTTCGTCAAAGGTACAAGTGAAATTATTCTTTACTAACTATACTACACCTCAATATAACTATCTTTCTACCTATCCATCAACACGGACAGACAGCTCATACTTCCAACACTCCAAAAAATCAAAACTATAACTCAGTAAATATCAACAAGAAACTCTCTCAAAAGAGTGGTGAATATTTAATATCTTGGCGCCATATGCGATCTCATTGACAATGGCGAGTGGATCCCATACGTAGCCGCGCTTTCTTCCAATAATCCCCAACCCCCGAGATGGTTTTAGCCCTCCCTAGTGAGAGGATTTAGAAATGCTGAATGGGTAAAAAGTAACAACGATGCGCGGTGATAGGGTTAATATTTTTTGTTGAAGGTGACGTCAGCGATGAATTTGATAAGTTTGATAAAGATTTTTGGGGATTGGTGGAGTAAGATTAGAAGAAGAAAAGGTTTTGGTGTTGAAAATCGATAATACCTAAGTATAATATTGTGTGTTTAATTAATATATACATACTACTACTAGCATTTTGCTAATCGCGTGTATTGATGACACTCAAACATTAACAAGAAAATTATCTGCATCTACTTTGAAGTCTGTCAAAGGCTTAACATTAGACAACATAGTATTATTGAAGACTAGCCTCTACTAACGTAGATCACCAGTGACCTACGGGCGGTTAGCGTGTTTACTTATGGCTAACTTGGATGATGATGAAATAGCTTTAATGAAGTACAAATAATCAGCTATCAAAACATCTGTTGGACACATTAGTTATTACCATAACATAAAAAAACCATTTGCTTTAAAAAACAAATGACTACAGCAATTCTAGAACACTTTCCAATATGAATGCAATAGCCAATCACATCTTTGCTCCAACCATCCATCACTACCTCCCACACCATGTTGCTCTCTAGATATCATTTATTAGAGGGTAGACAGAACAATTTATATAAAGAAAGGAGGGTCATTCTAATTGAATGTAAAAAATCGCCTGTTGGCGCCCAACGTGGGGCCGCTATGTAATTTTAATATTAAATTATGGACGCCATACGCCGTTTGATTTTCAACGGTTGTTAAGGTTAAGTTGTTTTAAATTAATAGGTTGTCGTTAATTTTGTTGTTTAGTGTTGTTCAATGTAAGTAGGTACACAGTAGTCTTTTCAATATTAATTTTTATGGTATTTTTAAACAGTGAATTCGCATTTCATGACATTGTAGCTAATTATCCAATTTGGAAACATAAAATATACGACTAGGAAACATACTCGAGTCCGTGTAGAACAAAATATTAGTTTAACAATCGTATTAGACTAATATTCTGTTCAAAAGTATTTTATTGTACAATAAAATACTTGCACCAGAAAATATTTATCAAGAAATCAAAAGGAATAAACGCTAGTGGCTCGTTTTCTTCGCTCCCAAGTGTACATAACACAACTGCCTATATAGCAACTACCTACAATACATGCATTTTGATATCAAATAAAGATAACACTACAACAGACTCCACACAACCAGAAGCAGTGCCCTCGGACCGGCAGTCGGGGCAGTATGAACGTATCTTTGAAAAATCCCATATCTCCCTACAAGAATCATACGGTCGCCCGCACACGCCTACATTCATATATCTGCGGTATAAAGTTACTGGAAGTGTCAGGAAAACTAATTTTAATAATCAGTAGCTGAATAAATATTTTGAGTATTGTTGAGTCTCAAGTAATGGCCTAAATTGTGTATTTTATTATTTATTTCATTTTTATTTTTAGCCATCATCGGCTCAATGCAGTGTAAAGACCCCTACCTTCTTTCCACACCTGTCTGTACAGATAAATTGTTAAAAAATAATAAAAAAATGTGATCGAAAACACATATTCTATGATTCAAAATATTTACTGATCTGAGATCGAACCCTGAATCTCATTTATCCATTACTGAACTGATTAGGTACTTATTAGAAGTCAAACGGAAGGCCTTGAACCCAAATCAGTTTATTATAATGAAACCTAAAAGCCATGAATCAAAGGTAAGTTTATGTTATTCTACATGCATTTTTCATTTATTTATTTATTTCATTACATAGAATCTCCAACAAAATATGTGCTTACCATATTATGCTATGAAAATGTATTTACATTGTAAGTATGACATTATTCTTAATATGTTTCCAAGTAAATTTTACTGAGTATAGCTGTATAGGTAAAATGTGCCACATCCAGTACATTATTAACATCTAGAAAAACCTACAGTCACAATACAGTTTTTTTTATACATTTTCTGATACATTTCCTTCTCAATGCATCTTCGGGGGCGATATTATTTGTGATAGTGTAGCTGATGCGTTATGAATATAGAGTGTGTTTTAATAAAGTACGCGTTTCGCAACAACCTGTATATATGTAGACGTCTGATTTTTTTTTGTCTTTTTGTTGAATTGGGTGCGGAGTTGAGGTGACCGGGTTTCAGAGATATAGAAACGATATATATGTATAGAAAAAAACTTTCTGCTTAAAATTTTTTTACCGCCTACATTTTTAAGTCAGGTAATATGCCCAAAACCTTATCCAAAATCTAAAAAAATATTACCCATGCTGAAATTCGCATCAAAATCAGTTCATTCAAACGCTAGATAATCGCGAACAAGCTCACATACAGGTGAAACCGAGATTTTTGAAGTCGGTTAAAAAAATGAGGACACCTTTGTCAAAAGCCTCTCCTGATTCCAAATCAAAAACAATATGTATACAATTCAAAAATCTCTTCCAACTCGATATACAACAATCAAAGATCAGAGTTGTTACCAGACAACAACACACAACTACATAATCTTTAAATATATTATTACCTAGCTTACACCACAATAACACAACACAACACAACATAAGCTCAACACAACATCACACTAAAACACCAACACACACACATACACATAAAAAAAACAAATACGAACACAACACTTAACCCTACTCGAGCCGCGTGAAACGTAAAAACGAATAAGTATCGAAAACGGAATCATTGAACGTTTAGCAGCAGCGCACGTACAATCTATATAAGTAAAAGGTCATATTCTTTACGACAAGGTACTTGCGACTCATGTTTTGCGATACGTGACTACGCGCCGTGCAGAGGGTTATGTGCAAAGTCTGTATACGTAAGGTAAACAGAGAAATTAATGCAGGAATATTGAAGTGCATTTTCGACACTGCAGGTGGATTGGTAAGTACGTGATATGTGAAAGGAATTTTGATAATAATTTTACGAAAATTTCGCAAAAAGTAACACGTATGTATGTTGGTACACTTTCTACAAATAATTCGAGGGATGATGACAGGGTATGAAAATTAAAAATCTATTTAGTCCGTCATTTAGGTAATGAAAAAATATTAGACATGTATTTTTTATTTTGTCATATAAGATAACAATACTTAGATAAAAACGAATCAAAGTTTAGGAATGGGAGCAAATACGTTATTTCTACGTAGAAAATGTAACTAGAAGTGATCAAGAGATATTTCAAAACGACATTTCTTCGATTTACGATTCGATTTGTTTCCGTACGAAAATAAAAAATACGTGTCTAATATTTTAAAATAATCTACAAGACGGACATTAAAATAAATTAATCATAGCCATCTACCATATTACATATATCATGTCACTGAATTATTTAAACCCATAGAAATATTTTATTTAAAATATTTCTGTAATTTAACCAAAAAACAGACTTTGTAAGCATATATCCAGAGAAAAGTAGCCTATATAACATCTTCATATACCTATCAAACAATTACGTTATTTGCTCAGAATTTAGCCATCAACGCCATAAGCGTTGATTGTAGGAAATTCACATTGTTTACTCAAACGAGGAACCTTGGAACTTGTCTAATACCAACAATAAAATTACTTACGCTAGTAATAAAAGCAGTGTCCCACATAAAAATAACAGCACCATCTCAATTCATTACCATAAAACGTTTCACTACAGTTTACGGAACAACAATACGTCCCGATTCCTAAACTTACCGAATAAAACTAACTAGAATTAAATTCTCACAAAAGTTTATGTGTAAAATTGTATAGGAACAAATAAACTAGTGTCCCGGTGAGTATCGGGAGAGATGACGTCATAAAACAAATGTAAGCCACCAAGAGTATAGAGAACAGCAGATCGTAAACTCGCTCCCAATAATCCAACGTCGGCGGAAAAAATAGCCATAGTAAAAACTCCTATCCGTACCTAATAACCCGAGAATATTATCAGAGAGTCGTCGGGTCATAACCCGAAATTGGTTTCGGGGTCCGTAAGTCCCCAGTTTTATATGTCGCATTATGAAGGCCGTCAAACGAATTCACGTAGAAAATCGAATCTATATACGGTGATATTGCCGTCTCTCCGTCCTGGCTGGCTCCAGATAATAAAATAATATACCTCTTTTTACGCTGCTGGGTTTGTTCGGTCGCGGTGACCATGCGTAGGTAAGAAATGGGTTGGACTTAATTGGCATATAACAAGAAAAATGTTCTATCTAAAACATCGTTCAGTTTCGTTGACGACAGCGAGTGTTTTTATAATAAATCGTGCCTAATGTAACTGATAAAAAATTGAAAGAGAATAAGTGTACCATTGGTATTAAGTTGGAACACAAAAAGTTTTTTCATTTCGCGAGGCCCACACGAGCGTACGTGAAATAACAAAAATTTAAAAACAAAAACGTATAAAGTGCCATAAAGGAGCTTTCGTCTGTGCCGCCGCAAAAATCTCTGGGATGGTAGTAATCGGGCATTTTACATAAGAAAATAATATATTATTCAAAATCCAGTGTGGAGCACACCGCCCCATGTACTTATCGGCAATAATGCGCGCTCTCCATCCTTCGCGGGAACACACCGGCGTAAGAAAGGAATACGCAATTTATGATCGTGTTTTGTCATCCCAGGTGATACGTGTGCGAAGTTGGACTCATTTCTGTTGGGTATTGGATAGATAATGTTCTTATAGTGTTTTGACATACAATTAGAACGAACCTTTCTACATCAATTACTAAAAGATTAAAATAATAATCACGGCCTTTAGAAGTAAACAAGCATTATTTCCCTAAACATTAAACAATAATGAGATGGATATTAAAATCAAATATCAATTTCAACCATCGCCAACCAAAATGGCTATTTAAAAATGAAAAGTTACATCAAACATAAACAAAAAAAGAACAATTTTCTAAAATCAATACTTATCCCGCTTTGCCACCGTACAGACTCCAGTCCCACCTCACGGTACACCTATAGCAAATAAAAATAGAAGCAGCCCCAGTCGGTGAGATGTATGCGAGATCCCGACTATAATATCTCTTGATAGAGAGACCCCTTTCACTAGGACACGGCACACGCGACTATCCTTAGCAACCGAACACTACCTACGTCTATAGGTGTGGTGTTTTTGTAATAGTGATTTTAAATTCGATGGTTCATAGTGATTTTAGATCGTAGTGGACTTTAAGGCAAATGTAACCCTTTATTCGCCTTTTAAAAATACAAGTTATTGAGTATTTTAAATCTGTATAGGTTGTAACTATTGTAAGAGTTAAATTAGTAGGAGTATTGCAGTTTATAGTTTATTCAAACCATAGAACAATATTTATATTAATTTCTTCAAAACTAATTCAAATCACTATTCCTTTTTTAAGGTATAAACTGGTAATCGAGCAGACGGATCACCTGATAGTAAGCAATCACCACCGCTCATTAACGCCCGGTCTTTTGGGGGTTCGGAATTTAAGGGTTGTTGGGGAATCAGGGATTGGTAAGAGGTATCCTCACTCCTCTGGTAACCTTACTCACACACCGAAACACTACGCAAACGTTATTTCACGTCTGTTTTCTGTGAGACCAAACGGTCAAACGTCGGCCAATTTAACATATAAAAAAATTAAAAAAAAGACCTGGTTTCATTCGGTCGAGCAGGTCCATTCGTACCGAAGCATGGTTCTCTCCCACTATTGATTTCTATAATTCGGTTTGTACAGTCTCATTACATTGCATATTTTTCATGACAGAAACGAAAATTATAAAAATTCGTATCAAAAAGCAATCACCAGTTTTACTAGTACAAATAAATAGCTCCCCCCTTATCTCACGTGTGGCACACCTATCTGCCATATCCCCACCCCCCAGCCACCCCTGTAAGTCCATGAAGGAGATTTGGACATAATGTACGAAGTATAGATATATTTTTTGTGATATTTCGTTGGAATAAACATGTTTGTAATGTATGTACATAGGGACAAAGTATGTTAACGTTGGCCCACAGTAACATTTTCTCCTGTGTTGTTGGTGCGTTTACAAACATATAATAAGTAATATACATCACACTCAGACCCGGAACAACTATTCGTGGATCACACAAAGAGTTGCTTAGTGCGTGAATCGAATCTGCTACACGTTGCGTGGCAGCCCAGCCATCGCATTCACCGTGCAGTGAATATGATGTAAGTATATTAGTACATAGCTATTAAAATCTGCTAGCTTTTTTTTTGAGGGGGAAAATCATCCAATGACTTCTTCCGCTCTGGGTGAGACGAGAGGTGAGAGTCAGACTATTACTGACTAAAACCGTTCCTTCTCCTACTTTGAGCTGGAACCCCGGTAACATGTTACGTTGTCCGCAGCTCCGGAAAATCTGCTAGCTGAAGTGGTAATTAGCCAGCTATAAGACTCATAGCACCAATGGCCGATACGTCGGTAAAGTGCAGAAGATGTAGCCAAGGCACAAGACAAGCATCGAACTATGTTAAGCAGGTACACCTATTACTGAAATTAAGATATTATTGCACTACCCTTAGAGTATAGTTTCTAAAAATTATACAACGTTACCATACCAATCTCCCACAAAACTCTTCAAGTTTATACCTCACCATTTGTACAGGAAAATTTACAAACACCATATATTCCTTTATCATAAAAAGCTGTCGCAGCCACCACCGGCTCGAAGGCCTACCAATATCTCATGAGATCATGAATCTTAAACTAGGGCGGCAAATAAAAACTGTCATGTGACCCCTCTCCCCCCCTCCGCTTATTCTGAACGATGAATTATAAAAACATCGATAAATAACCGAATGAAACGATATTGGCTACTGACATCACTAGCAAATACGGGAAGGATGTTTCCGAATTGTTTGCAATGCTTAACGTTCGTAGAAGATACTTTAACTTTACTACTAATACTTTTGCATACACAAGTTTAAGCAAATAAATTTTATATTCCTATTATTTTTATTTCTAATGTCTTTAAAATCTACTATCTTAATAATTATATCATCGGCTTACTCACGTAACTGTTTGACGAGGAACTCGACTAGTTTCAAGCCATTCTAGAGGCTCATAATTAGCAGCATTCTGCGACACACGACGCGGCGATTGTCGCGCTGCTACTAGCTGAGTAGGCCGATAACATAATAATTAATTTAATATGTCTCACGAAAGTTATAATAAATCTACTATCTATTACGAAACAATTGAAAATGATCAACGGTAACTGATATTTGTTCACAATTTAATGGTTAAATTGTTAGCAGAAAGTGCTGTGTTTCAGTCCCTAACTAACCCGGTAACCCGGCCCTAAATGTTTACGTAACTTTCGCATAAAGTATTGCTTACATAGGTTACACATAAGTGAGTTTAGTTGGTAAGTACCTATAGATACAATTTTGACTAATTTACTTTTCTATCCTTGCTAACATACTACATAATATGTTCATCTGGTAGATTATTTTGAAACATAAGACACGTTTTTTTTTCATACAAAATTATATAGTATTTAATTGGTTTGAAATATCGTGTGACGTCTCTATGTATAGCAAACCTATCTTTAATCTGACAGTGAATATACGTTCTTCAAATGATAAAATAACTCTTACGTCTTACTAATATTATAAATGCCAAAGTTTATGAGTATATGTGTATGTTTCTTACTCAATCACGTCAAAACGTCTAAAGAGATCGATAGATTTTGTTCTGGAATAACACTTCACTTTCTATCCCATGGCAACGCGGGTGAAGCCTGTGGCAGAAGCTAGTAGCTAATAAAAACATACTGGCCTTGATCCCACTCTAATGACGTCACCAACTCACACTGACGATTAGTACGATCACTAGGGTCAGGATCTTTACATGACAATGTTGGAGCGTCATTAGTGACTGAACCGCCTCAGTTCCAAGTTCCCACTTCCGATGTCCTACAGTAGAGATGGTAGTTTCACGACTGTCGCTCCCATACTTGGGTAGTTTTAACATTTATTGTCTTGTAAGTACGGTGAAGGGTTATGTGGAGGTCCTTAGGCAAGGCTTTGATGGAAGATATACTGTATTTTATTGGAAAGTTATATAAGTAAAATTTGTAATGTTTATTTAAAATTGTCAGCTAGAATGAACGGTCGTTCTATTTTGACTGCACGGTTGGTGCGATGGCTGGGCAACGGCTTCCGCACAACGTGTAGCGAGCAACTCTTTGTGTGATCCATAAATTGTTGTTTCGGGTCTGTGCCATGGAATAAAAAAATCCTAGTGTGGGTCAACGTTTTTATTAAAATAGAATATTTATTTTTAAGATTCTCCTATAATATGTAAGTGTTGTCTCTTTCAATTTGTACAATAGTAACGTGTATGACAGATTATGTAATTAGAATTATTAATATTGTACCTAAATAGGAAAGTTAAATGAGAAAAGTAAGAATAAGATGGGCCATGAAGACAAAAACAAAAGAAATTAATTAAATATCGTTATTACATAAAAAAATACTCTAAGAGTTCATCTGTGATCATGGCGCTTGCAACAGTGCTCAAATGTCGAAAACTCGTAGACATAAATATGGTAAATATCTCGTCCCAAGTTTGAATGATAGTGTTAATGACGATGTCAGTTTAAAAACGTATACCTACATTATAGAGATGAAAAATAAGAGCAAAAATTATCTTGCAACATCTCTATTACAACCCTCTCAAAACAACACACACCATTACACTAAAAACAAATACAAGCCCCGATTAACATTCACACAAGAACACAGCACGTAAACAAAGCATAGAATCAGAACAAATCGCAACAATTTCTGGGCAACTCAGCCCCTTGTTCTACGGGAAATTGCTATACAGGGTGTTGAATGTAGCCGGCCGTATCTGTGTTTACATCTGGCCGTTACAAATGTGTTACATCAAGACAGTGGCGAGGACTGTGTTACTTATCTAGCCCTACTGGGATAGGGTTGACACGGGAGAGTTTGGGTTTTTAAGAAGGTTTTTAAACTGTTTCAGAAAAAGGAGTTTATTTACTTATGTGTCTTAACAGTAATAAGTAAATAAACTCCAGAATAAACACTAACATTAATAAAAAAACGATGCTTATGCCAATTATAGACATGCATCACATTCACAATACTAACAGTTAGAATATAAATACAATGCAATGAACAATGTTTTGTACTTAAGTCTAATAGGAACTTATAAATATGATATTTTAAGGTAACATAAAAACATGAAAACATACTTCTCCGGCTATAGGTGAGGTGGGAGGGAGTGTCAGACTCTTACTGACTAAACACCAACCCCGTTCCTTCTCCTGCTTCGAGCCGGAGCCTCGGTAACCTGTTACGTACATAAGTAAGACCCTACACTACAATATTTCAAACATAAACCACTTACAACATTATAACAACTTATTGACATTCAAATAGCCCAATTGAACAAATTACCCACATAAATATTCATTGATACACAAATTAACACACATTGACCACAGAAAGCTATTCAAAAAGATTTTACCCCAAATATGTAAATTGTTTATTTAACCTTTTGGCCTCGCAGCATCCCCTGGTCTCATTTTGATCTCACCTTTGGGCACGTGGGCCTTTTTTGAAACTGGTTTTCATCCAGCATCCCCTATGATACACTTTTGATCTTATGTCCAGTGTAAGGCCTATTGTGATGAGCTTTGGATGTGCGAAGGTCAATAAATGGGTCGTCTAAGGACAGGTTTTGATATTGATCTATTGATGCTGATGTTTGACGTTGTAATTGAGATGTTGAACTTTTAAGGAATGGGGTGATACTGTGTTTTGTATAACGGTGAATGGAAATTGTGTTTATAAATGGTCTGTATTTAAATTAACTAAAAATCACGGTTTACTCACGTATTATTAATGGAGAAAAGCTCTACTAGTTTCGAGTCATAGAGGAACTCTTCATCATGTGCAGCGTGCGCAGACGCGGCGACGTAGCGCAGGCTACACAGCCTACAGATGTGTGTAAACCATGATTTTTCTAATTAAACTAAAAATCAATAATAATTATATCATTATTATAAGAAATAGGTCTGTAATTATCAATTTAATAAATTGATAATTTAGTTATTTACAAGTTAGCTTATATAAATCTTGGCTCAGGCTCATTGAGATCGTGCTTCAGTCCAAATTCTGTGTTAAATTCTCTAAGTACATAAGTACCTAAAATATTATTTTGTATTTTCAGAACATAAAACACCATTTCCCATGAAAATATTAAGATCATGTTTAGAACTTTAGCTACTTTAAAAACTGTTATTTTAGTAAGTGATAAAATGAATACATTTTTTATAGTATAAACCGGTATACGAGGAGACAAATCACCTGATGGTAAGCAAACGCAATCGTTATTTCACGTCGGTTTTTTGTGAGGCCGTGGCATCACTCCGGTCGAGCCGGCCCAATCGTACCATTTCGTTGATTAATATTCTTCTTTTTTTCTATAAAGTTCCTTTAGTTTAGTGATGCACAGCCCTGCAGGTACGACTAAACGCGCCATATGTATATCTCAGGCAGTGACCAAACACGCGCCGCGGACTCGAGGAAATGGATAGCACAGGGCCAACTGAGGAGACGAGTATGACTACCTATGAAAGGTGGCGATTGTTTTGAGGACGTTTCTGTTATACCCTACATCCTTATGAAACTTTTAAACTATGAGTAGATTAAACATCTGTTGTGCTATACAGGAAATTTCACAATTATTTTATTAGCTAGCGGTTTATTGATAGCACAAAAGGCTGATATTTAATGTGAGATCACATAATTACGAAAAGTTTTTAGGTTCTTCGAAAAATTTTCAGTGGTAGCGCGGTGTCTGAAATTGTGCCCAGTATATCGCAATTGGCTCACCTCCTATATTAAGGGATTTATAACACAAATAGTGAAAATTGGGTCTACATTGTTTAGGGAACAGAGAGTAAAGTTCACCTCCGCAAAGGAGGATCTTTCGACCAGGCGAGGAGATCATGCCTGACGGTCTTTCTGCCCAACTGTTGTTCGTTGGGATTTTCTATGCGTCTTAATTCGCATGTTAACGTATATATGTGCGATGCAGGATATTTGTGACGTCATCCGTTGATTTGCTCGTCGATAGTCTATGCACATATGCCTTTTCGGGAATAAAAGGCGAAAGACATTGCATATACGAAATTTTGTAAAGACAAGTCCTCTCCACACAACTCCCTGTTGCAATAGACATTTTCGTCCGCACATTTAACAAGCTGATCGCAGGCACGGAGGTTCAACGTCTAAATAAATCGTCACTCTAGCTGAACAATTATCTTCATTACATTCATTATTTATCTTACAAATCGCTTAGTAAGGTATTAAAACTACTGCTTAGGTAGTCTATATTATTAATTATAGTAAAAAAACACAGTTTTGTGACTCTTTTTTCAGGTTGGTACTGAAGAAAAACTAGCTGGCCTAGAAAATAATGAAAACTATAAATTATGAGCTAGGTATTATTTTAACACTGGTGGTAAATACTAACTACTATCTTTACTTAAACTTACTATTGTTATTTTGTATTTTTCTAATAAAAAGGAAAGTTGGGTTATCTGATTTTGAAATCTCTAATATCGCATTAATCTTATGATCTGCGTGATGGAAAGTAGTAACCCCAATCGACCTATAGCTGCAACACTAATTTCGCTAGCTAGCAATCTTACGTACGGTGCTTTTCCACTAGAGGTGTGGATGCGTTTGGCTTCCACTAATCATATTTATTGGTACACATAGCTTAGTACCGGTGGAAACAGATTCAGCTAAGTTATGTTTTTTATATGGAAAGATGCGTGCTATGGATGGCTTCCCTACAATCGATACATCATATACTCGAGCTGCGCATCTTTCTCGCACAGTTACATAGCTTAGTATCAATGGAAACAGTCACATAATTTCACAGCTTAGCTATGTAGCTTTTACAAAGATGTACTTCGTAGCATAGCTACATAGCACATCTCAGGTGGAAAGATATCCCAATTTTCGTAAACTTAAAAAAATTTGAGTTATTCAATTTATCAAATATACTGCATAGACCTGTGATATTACATTTTACATATAGGTACATCTATACGTACTTACAAACAAAATCCAGATAGGTAGCAAATGCCACATTAGTATCCCGACCCCTACAATAGCGGAATACCCAGCATTACCCAGTTATATTCCTAGTGTAGTGTCCCGAAATCTGTTAGATCACTTTAAAGTACCCTTCCACCCTAAAGTTTTAGGTTTGGGACACTTGGTACCCGGGTGGTACCCGGCCCGTCGCTGATAACGTGGCATAAACATTATACAGCGGTACTTCGAATGTGATGTCATTATGATTTTTATGAAGGTATGTCTTGTTTTAGTGGGGAGACTTATTTTAGTGTGGTGATTATGTTTTTTGAGATTAATGTTAGCGTATCGTTGATAGGCCTAGTTATAAGGTGGATAAGTAGTAGTAATAGTCTACATACTTGCTTTCCCAATTTGTGATTTGGTAAAAATGTTATACAAATTGATGCGTAGATCATAAGTTTGTAGACTATACTGTTTAAACCATTAGTAGCTTAAGTTATTATGATGTTTAATGGCACTGGGCGGTGGAGTCTTTGTTGTCTCTCAGTACCTTTAATACATTTAAAAAAAGACTAAGGTCCATTTGGTATGTTTTTTTACAAAATCTTAAAGTGCATAATATTCTTAAACAGTTAAATTACTACTATTATCTACGTATAGTACAGTTTTAGTACCTAAAGAAAATACACCGACGAAACTTTTCCTTTGAAAATTGTATTTAAAAAATCCGTTGCTACACCTATCTACCTGATATTATACCCCACTAAACTATCCCCCTGCCTACAATTTTTTCCTCCGCCCACGAATAACACAATCACATACACACACAATAAAAGTGAGCATGTGTGCGTGAACCCATTTCATCAGCCAATGGTCAAGCGGTCAGCGATAGAGGGAGATAAAAGATCTGCAGTTGTATAGGTGCGAGTGAGATATGGTTTATATAGGAGGGGAGTTAAACCCTTTCATTTTTATTTGGGGATCGTTTTTGCACACGGTAGTTAGTTTACTAGTAATGGCGAATGGCTTATGGGACGATGATTTAACAGAATTTTGCATTTAGCAGTAGATGATTCAAAGTATTGCCTGATATCTTGTTGATATTCTCTGAATTCTTTATATTATTCTCGTTACATTCAGTCTAAGTACCATATCTATGAACTATGCGATCAATATAGGTCTAGGCTTTGCTCTAAGCACCAATATTCAACCGTAACTTAAACTCGTTCTAAAAGAGTTTCAAGTTGGTAAGTATGTGAATTCTACACAACTTTTAGTAAACTCTATAACATTCCAGTTCACGCCATTTGGCATATAACCAACGACAGGAGAACAAAAGTTATATCCAAGAGTAATTTAACTCAATGAACTTAACATAGTATCGGTATAGGTATGTATATTTTTCAGTGGGCCGAGGGATTACCCACAGAATTACTATTGATTTGGGAGCGCACCCGCTCGGCCGCCTTCCAAATGAGCAGGCCGAAAGTATCGCTCTAGAGATGTTTGCACCCGGTACATATATGAATTTTGTCTACTACCTATTTTTCTTGTGGAGAAACTGAAACGTGTTTGTAGTGGTTTTGTAGTGTGTAAATGTCATTGTAATTATAAAAACTAACCTAAAGATTGATATTGTTTTACCGTGTTCTATATCTTTCATGATATTAGAGGATCGCAAGCTAAAAAGAAATGGTTTTAGTATGAGACAAACTTTATATAAGGTGATAACTTTATTTGTTAAGAAAATGATATTGTGTCAACAGCTCTGTACAAGTCCAACGCAAAAGTTCGCAAGGCCCAACCTGAATTTATTAAGCTGGACCCTAGAAAGGTTTGCCGTATGCAGATAAGGGATTTATTTAGCGGAAAGGTCCGTCCCTGGGTTAACGCTAAAACGCCTTTTGGGTCGACGATGACCAGGATTGGGACCAAATTTATTGTCGGCTTTCGGCTTTCGCGTTGATTTATTCGGCTTCGGGTGAATGGAATCAACGGACCGGTTGATAATAACGCTTGCTGCGACGTTTTTGCGTGGGCCCCGAGACCGACCATGTTTATGTGAAAATGTTTAATGCTGATAAATTGGGGGAAGGTGGGGGATTTTTGTAGGTGACGTGTTTTGTGGTCGGACCTTTGTCTGCGCCTAAAAAATCGTTGTTTAGTCGGTTACCGAAATAGAATACCGAATTTAGCTTATGATGTGTGACTACCAGTGAACTGTATAAGGTAGGTATAGGTACCTACACTACAATAGAATTCAATTTATACCTGCTTTAGGTTGGTAGGTACTGCCTAGGGTTACTACGACCTGTTTTTGACCATAATTATTTAACAGGCCAGAATGTTCTACAGACTACGTCATTATCATAATTACAATGATTTATCATTAATTATTATGTTATCGGCCTACTCACGTAACTTTTTGATGTGGAACTCGACTAGTTTCATGCCACACTTATTATCGCGGAATGCTGCTGACGGATATGAGCTGTGCTAGAGAGCACAGCTTGAAACTAGTCGAGCTCCTCGTTAAACAGTTACGTGTGTAAGCCGATAACATATAAATTAATTTAATATGTCTCACGAAAGTTTTAATTAGTACCTATTTATCATTCTCTTATTTATCATTGTGTAACGAGCACGTTACGAGACCTGATTTCAGCGATGGACTTAGATCAAAGTAAGTAGGTAAGTACTTACAAAAAGCATTGCATTCGAGTACCTATTATTCAAAATGTTCAACAAACTAAACACGGCTCGCTGACTGTGCGTACAAAGTTTCTCACAACATATTGGTTCGCAAGGTTGTGGGGCCGCGGACGTGCAATGCGAGGCGGCCGCGGGACGGTACCTAAATGGCGCCAATTACACGCCGGCCGGTACGTGATGCGACTCAAAATGGCGACTCGCAGGCGTTGGGTGATTGTGGATGTGGTGTAGAAAATCTTAGACGAAATAAGCAGTTATATTAAGCCTATCAGTTATATCTATATTACTAATTACTAACAAATATCAAAAAGGCGAAAACAAGTGCACCAAACGACTCTATAGGTCTATTTTCTAAGAACCACGTAAAAATGAAAACGAATAAACAACTGCAGACAATGTGCCATATGGCACTTTTTTTGTTTCCAATAAGATTTATAACTCTACTGATGAATGTGCTTCTCGTTTATTTCGAGCGTCATTTTAGCGCTCCAAACACTGAATTCCAATTGGAAAATCACAACGACAGTAGCGACATCTACCTTCCTTAAATAGAATAATAGGATTTTTAGTTTTGCTACTCTCTAATAGATGGCGCTTTTAAAAATCAATTACATTGAATTAATTTTATTTCATTTACTACATTAATTTATTACTTCACAAAGTTATTGCTAATTTTATGTTTTGTAATTAGGTAACAAATTAGACTTATCGAAAACTTCTTGCTTGCTTACTTCCTACCAAAAACTCCTTTTCGCACATTAACTCTAATCTTTAAGAACGTCACTTCTCAGTCGTATCCACTGTAACATCACGGCAAAACAAACTCGGACGGTCCTAACCCAAAAGTTCGCCCTTTAAAGTACACATGTAACAAACCAAAACACGTGCGTTTTACGACTAGGGACGCTCACTACGTCACTACAGCAAAATCGTTCGCGTGTTCACCATTTTTTCTTCCACCGTGAAATATTAAGACGACCCGCTGTTTGTTCGGGACATACATACTGCCTATAGTCGGACAATGTAAGGAAAATGATGGATCGTGTCAATATTTTTCCGTTTACCCGGCCATTATGTGATTTGTGGGTGTCGGATGCAGGTTGTTCTAGCGTTCGGTGTAGAACGGACGGTTTTTGTTGTTGTTCAAATTATTTCAGATTTTGTTTGTTAAATTTAAGTTACTTAAATATGTGACAACAAAACTTGTTTTTGTTATATTTGGCGCGGTAGCTGGGCAATAGGCTGTCGCGCAACGCGTAGCTTGTTCGATTCACGCACGTATATAGGTACGACGTAGCTACTCGTAGTGTGATCCATAAATCGTTGTTTGGGGTCTGGGTAGGTGAACTTGTACGTTTCCAAACGCAACCCACAATACAGGAGAAAACACTAGTAAGTATTGGGCAACGTTTAAAAAAATTTAGAAGAAAAGTACTTATTGTCTTCTTTTTCGGCACTATGTACAGCCACCTTTCGCCATTTTTGTTATAAGTCCCTTGTAATAGGGGGAGCCTATTGCTATATATATTGTATAGTGGCATGACATGTCGTAATGTGTACCTCTGCCTACCCTTCGGGGATAAACGGTGTGACGTTAAAAAAAACTTTCGGCACTATCTTACAAGATATAACTTTTTTCTAAAACGATAGCGCAAAAACATGCAAGCATACGTTGTTGTAATTAGCAACACACTTGTATTGTATCTGGGGTTGTGTTGGAACTATAGGTACATTTGGTTACGCTGAATATAAGCTTTACTGCTACTGCGGACTGCCTAGCTGATTACCGGCTAGAAAAGCAGGAGTAGAGGAGTAGGAACGGTGTGGTTTATAGTCAGTAAGAGTCTGACACTCCCTCTTGCCTCGCCGCGGGAGAAGTCGCCCAAGGCGGGAGAAGTCAATGAATGATTTTTCGCTCCTTAAAAATAACTCTTGATTTTGCTTTGTACGAAAAAATCAGGGATAAAAATAAAACCTCAATAAAAATGCATATTTCAACAAAAAAATTATTTATTTACACAGTATTCTGATAATAAATTACAATTTGTCTACTTATATTGTGAATGGTTATTGTCAGTGTGATTTCATTTTTGATATAAACATTGAAAATTTCAATACATAATACATCAATAAATACATTTAGATACATTATACATCGAGTGCAACTAGCTCAAAAAAGCTGACAGAACATCTAATTAACCCTTTAACCGCCAAGTTAAATATCAATTACCGGCTACAAAACAAATAAAATATAATATCATCACTACTAAATAAGGAAGGCCGACACAGGCGGTTAAAAGGTAATAATAACCAGCGTATCTGTAGATTTGCTAAGTAATTGAGTTTTGTAATAAGGTCCATTTTTTGTTATTATGATAGGGTAGCAAATTAACTGTTACAACTGATAGGTACCAATCAGCATCGCTCTAGGTCACGGCTATAATAGCCGTTAAATAAAAAGACATACATACAGAATCTAATTAGAACTCTGTGGCAAACCCAATCAAAAGGTTCAAGAAAATTGTGCATATAATTTTAGTGACGTGTGATAACAGATAGTACTAACATTAAACACATTAAATTTCTCTATATATATCTAATACTTAATACAAGGGGGAATTTTAAATAAATAATTATCACTATGGCCGGAACACGCTATGTTAAAATAAATAAATGAAATGAGGTAATTTTAACACGATATCTTTAATTGACTACTTAGTAAAGGTACAGGAATTTACTACGATTATGAGACAAAATATTTATGTTATTAGGAAAAGACCAAAAAGGGATTATTGAAACTATTTCAAGACTACTTAAGATAGGTAAGCCTTTGTATTTATAAGCCAATATTACGATTACTTCATTGTAAAATTTATTAATCCATGATTATTTACCCTAGAAATACCTATTAATGGCAGTCATAAATATTAAGTCAATAATTTAATTAGGTAATTATTCATTTAAATAAATTAGCGTTGTATGATGATCTAAAACGAACTAAAATCTACGTAAAATCTCACTGATACTAGCGCCCTCTAGTATGTATTAGCAACACTAGCAACGTCTAGTTTGTATAAAGTTTATCATCTAAAAGGATAGATGGCGCTGAATAAAAATACTAATTGCTGTAAAATACCACTGTGGTTTGGTATAAAAGATTTGTCTACATTGCTTATACAATAAATACATTTAATTAGTGTGATTGCTTTAATATTCGAATGGTTAATTTCACAATTATTTATAAATAGTATTAACTCATCAATTCTCTATGACGTTTCCACCGTGACGTCATTTTAGACTATATTGCACAAATTAAACAGTACGTAGTATTAGAATATTTACATAGTTCAAATAAAATAACATTCGAGGGTACTTCATTATCATAGAAATTTACTAAAAATTGATACAATCATCGGTAACAACGAGAATTGAATAAGTTAAACAATAAAAATTATTCTCGTTTGATTAACAAAGGACAAATAAACATAAACATTAGAAGAAAGAAGTAAATTTATCACTAAACACAAATAATTTAGCACCTGTGATGAGTATAAAATAAAACATAATTATTATTATGAGAACATAATTGCACCTGTATTGATTTCATCGTAAGAACTAAGTGTCAATAGTCTTGGTAGACGCGGTTAGCAATAGATATTAGATCCCATATAGATTACAGAGCAAAAAATCAATTTAATAATTCTTATATTATGAATTTTTTTATGGGATGAGGCAATCTGATTGGCCGGCGCTAAAGAACCAACCAATCAGAGCGACGAACGCGCTTTAAGCAACTCGTACTAAGAGTACTGGTCACTTGATGGTCGCCAATGGATATGGACACCCACATCGGCACAGAAAAAGAGGATCCTCGGACCAGGCGAGACCTTTCTGCACAACTGTTGTTCGTTGAGATTTCCTGTCCATGTTCACGCATGTAAACTTCATATTACGTGCGATGTAGGATTTATGACCACATCCTTGATTTGTTGGTCTCTCGGACGAGATATTTCGACTTTAATCAATTTATTTATTTTTTATGGAAACTAAACAGTGACATGTGACATTTGTGGTGAGATTTCGACGCACTATCAATTTTAAATGACTTTTTATCCTATAGATACCATTTCTAATCAATAATTCTTCTTCAATATACTTCATAAAGATCGCACGTCTACCAAGATCATTGTCGCTTAGTTTAATCATAAATAAGTTATTTTTTACAATACAAAATTAATCCTTAGTAACAATTTGCACTATAGTCTTTATGATCCGGTTACCTTTCTCGTAATGTAACAGGTTCAAGCTCGGGTCGTTGATTTTCTCTTCTAATAAATTTATTAATTCCACTCGAATTGTTTTTAACATTTCTGCCACCTGGAAATATAGTATTATAATGTTAGATGCAGATCTTTACCAAAATTCATTTCTTTTTACAACAACGTTGGCCAAGTGTCTATTTAAAGATAAAGATGTGTTAATGTATTAAGGTAAGCGTCCACAGGCCTGCACGTACGCGTCACACGCATCGTACGCAACGGATTTTAGTTTACCTTGTATAGAAACTCATACAACTGCGTCCACTGATCCGCATCGTACGAACGCAGTCAATCCGTTTGATGCGATCCGTCCGATGCGTGCGATGTGGACCTGTGGACGTTTGCCATGAGATACCAGCACATACTACGTAATTGAAATATAACTTACTTCGTGTTTTTCCACCTGGAACATGATCCAACCGTCTTCTAGCGATACTATAAATGTACCATTGTGCAGCTCCACAGACAAACTGCAACCTGAGAATTTGAAAACAAGAATATTATTCGACGATATTAAGATATTATTTAATTATAAAAGGTATGACAATTTGCCAATTTTGCGATGATAGTAGAGTAGAATATGTATAAGTAAAAGTTTTCATATTATTATTAAACAGACCGGTAGCAATTTCTAATAAATCTGGTTATTCTACAATACGATTTTCACCCGCCTGCCTAGTATGGAGAATACTGTAAAACACTTCTAATCACCGAATCCCCAACAATCCTCAAATTTCTAACCTCCAAAAGGCCGCCAACGTACTTGCAACGCTTTTGGTGTTTCGGGTGTCCATGGGCGGCGGCGATTGCTTACCATCAAGGGATCCGTTTACTCGTTTACCGCCTTATATCATAATAAAAACAAACAATGTTAAAGAAGGTTATAATCCAAGAGCGGAATCTCACGAACAGTTTTTGGAGGCAGAAACTGAAACACAAATGCAAAACTGCGAATCTGAACATTAAACACGTTTCTAAATCCTGTTTTTCAGAGAAAAAGAAACATTTACTTTAACTACTCACCAGAAAACAAGACAAGTGGCAACTGAGGTACCATGGAGCACTCCCTGATGAAGACCCTGCTGGTTTTCACCTTCTCCTGATACACCAAGTAAGGGCTGGTGAAATACCCGACCGAGGAATTTACTGAAGATGGGTGTAAAGCGACATAGCCGTCTGATTTCGTTTTAAATTTCAGCTCGTCTGGTGTCGGCTGCCGCGGTATAGCACCGCCTGCTTGCATGTGGAAGGATTTTTCTGGAGTCAGGACCTGGAGTAAAATAATGTTAGTTATTTATTTGATTTTTATATATAAGTGTTGTTTGTTGTTTTTATAATACTTATGTGGTATATTTAAATGTAGATATACTTTATTTACTATCCAGGATAAACATAATCTTTGGGAAAGTGGTACCTATAAAACTCACTATAATAGACTATATGTAGAAATATGTTAAATAAAATCTATCTTGTGATAGCGTCATAATTTTGCTATTGAATAAATAGACAGTATAAAAACAGTTTACTAATTAAAAATAAATAGTTACCTTAACTACATTAGGATACAGAGCTGCACATAAAATGGCTGCCAATAGTTTGTCGTTGTTTCCATTGGTGTTGAGCTGAAAAATAAACAATTCATTTTATTCATTCCAAAAACTATAGCCAATAATAATTTTATCCTTCTCATCATCAAAATAACTTTAAAAACGAAGTTAAGAATTTAAACAAACGGTCAAATAACTTCAAAAGGTTAAAGTTACAAAACCATACCAAGAAATGGCGTTAAAATCAAATTACCTCATCTCCTGTTAAGCTAGCGACGGAATCCTTTCTCATCTTCTTCCTTAAAGCAGGCATGTCGGGCACGAACCCAATGGACGCTAGGAGCCCTAACAGTTGGTGCTTGATATCTGCCAACATCATCAACGTCTTGTGTGATAGGAAGTTCTCGTTGGAGAACACTAGCGCCGCGTGTGTACTCGATTTCATTGCTTGTTGCCATTTCTGCAAATATTATTAAATAAGTTGAGTATATTTTTTAGGCAACTTTGAATTGATGTTAACCAAAGTGACTGCCATATAATATATATTAGGTAAAAATATATTATTATTTAAGATATTAGACTATATCTTACCCTATAAGCTCTTAACGTAGTGAGCTGATCACTTTGTGAACATGCAAAATCTCTTCGCTTTGCGTCTGCTTCCGACTGAAAAAGAAAAAACAATACTTAAGTATGCAGATTCACAGAAGATTACTTTGTTCATCACACTACTTTGTGTATGTCGGGCAAGTGGTCTCGGGTTTAATTCCCGTGTTGCGCAAAGAATTGCTAGGCATTTTCGGTTTTTCGAAAATTTCTTGCTACTAGTAGCACAGAGTCTGGAATGTGCCCGACATATTATGGCAATAAGCTCACCCCTATTACATGGGACTTGGGACTGGTGAAAAGTGGGTATACATTTTACAGAGCTGTACTACCGTAATATGCAACTCTGCCCCTTCGGGGATAAAAGGGGACGATAGAGATAACACTATTAATATATTTTTTACTAGCGCTAACTTACCTTTTTACCAAACGGAGAAACAAAAGGACTTTTGTGGCTTAAAAACGCTGCCATAGTGAGTGCAGAGTCCACACAACAGAATATTGCCCCAAATAACATCAGTTTGCCTATTCTGACGTCTACGGGCAACGCTGCGAGATGTTTGCCCAGTGCCGTCAGGGCATAAGCCTTGTCCAGTGCCCCCACGTCTTGGAGACGGGATAGGGCGCCATCTATGTTCGATTTCGTTGGCGGTTCCACTGTTTTGCCTGGAAAAAAATATTTTGTTTTGAGAATGTGATGTTGAAAAGTTTAGCTGATTATGCTTTTTAGCATTACAATACTTAAAATGAAAAATTCTGGAATTTAGGATTATAAAGTTAAGAATTGATGAAATAAATCCTATTCATAGAAAAAACGCTTTTTTACTGGATATCTAGTTCCACATTTTGAACTTAAAACTTCTGCAATTCATTTCAAGGAGGACGCCCGTTTAGGAGATTGACCCCTAAACTAAACTAAATTTCTTATAACTCAAAGAGTTGGGTCCATACAATAACATAGTTATGTATGTGATAATAAAAATAATTTCTATGTATGTCATATTTAGTTTTAAGGCCTTTTTATTATTTTCATTTATTTGAATACAATTTTACTTTTCCTTTCACAGATCCACAGGAAGAAATTCCAATAGGAATATATGGTACCTCTATCCACCTCAATTTTATATATGTGTATCCTTTATGTTGTCTACTCACCCAAAACCTCATGGACACTCATATCCTGGAACAGCGGTAGTATCTTAATCTTCAATATAAGCTGTTCAAGCGGCACCCTATGTATCTCCGGAACAGGTTGCTCCAATATATGGTGGTGGTATCGATGCGACGTGAACAGGTGCACGCAGACGCCCGGCATCACGCGACCTGCGCGACCCTTGCGCTGCTTGGCGTTGGCACGAGACACCCAGACCAAGTCCAAGGATTCCATGTTACGGTTTGAGTCGAACCTGGTTGGTGAAGAAAAAAAGGTAAATCAAGTGTTAATTATTATTATGTTTCTACCTAGATGACAGACAAGCTGTGGACTACCTAGCGGGTTTACCGGGGCTCCGGCTTGAAAAGCAGAAGTAGGAACAGGGTGGTTTTTAGTCAGTAAGAGTCTGACATTCCCTCTCGGCTTGCCCAAGGCGGGAGAAGTCATTGGATGATTTTCCTCCCTCAAAAAAAAACCTTGGTGACAGATGGTTGGCTACACATCGAGCTTCACAAAACCAGTATATATATACCATTGATTGTGTGGAAAGATCATACAAAGCCAGGCTACGATAAACTGGTTTAATTATAGCTTGAATTGTAGCCATAGTTGTATTTTAGTGCATAATGGCCGGTGCCAAAAAAAAAATTTTTCTTTCTTTCTTCTTTTCTTTATGTGTACCAGGTCCGGGCTTGGGACAGGATTTAAAACGGGATAGTGGTATTAGAATGCAGTTTTTCACCGATCGAGTCAACTAATCAAATTGCATAAATCAGCAATTAATCTACAATTTTTTGGGGTACCAAGGGAGAACTTTAGGAGAGCCATGCCCAATCTCTAAGACTGGTATTACCAGTCCACTGGCGACCTATACTTAATGTATAATGTAGTAGTATAATGTATAACAGAATACATATAAGTAACCAACATTACAAGCTTAACCTGGTTTAGCTGCTTTCTGTGTACCTATATCATTACATCATTTAATCTTGTATCATATAATGGGGCTTTCATGTTTCTATTAGGTAAAAAGCCCCAATAAAAATTGAGATCTAAAAAAAAAGTACAGTACCGTTTCTCCTTCATCCTTCCACAATCGATGACGAACACACAGTCATCGATAGTGACCGAAGTCTCAGCAATATTAGTCGAGAGTACAATCTTGCGCACGCCCGGCCGCGGTTTCTTGAACACCTGCGCTTGCTCCTCGCTTGATAATGTTGAGTGGAGTGGTACTATGATGTATCTGCCTGTCCTGGGAAGCAAGAAATTGTTTTTTATTATAAGGTCAAGAGGTAGGTATGGATATTAAACTAATCTCAATATTGATATTATATTGCTTTACATCACATTCGCGTAAAGTCGCGTTGCCAAGCTATCACCCACCAAATACTGTTTACTCGCGTAAATATTTAAAGAATAAGCTCTACTAGTAGCTCAGACGCGGCGAACGTCGCGCCGCCTACTAAAAGAAAGTGCCTCTGTGACTCGAAACTAGTAAAGCTTTCTTTAAATATTTACGTGAGTAAACCGTGTTTTGTAGTTAATTTATATATTTATTTATTAATTAGGATGAACGAAAACACATTACAATCTCACAAATATATACATTTAACACAGTACCTAAAAACAAACATAACGCAAAGGGTTGAAAAATACAACGATACATGACAAAGCAAAAGTAGGCGTTAATGTGTAAAAAATTATTATGTGTTGGAACTGAGCGATCCGATGGCAATTTCTTCTTTCTTCTTGGGCGATGAAGTGAACCAATCTCGTCTTTGAACATACGAAATATATATTTTGCAATATGTATCTCGTATATTGTAAGAAAAGCGGTAATACCTAAAAAGTGGAAAATAATATGTAAAAATGATTATGTGTTGGAACTGAGCGATCCGATGGCAAGTTCTTCTTTCTTCTTGAGCGATGAAGTGAACCAATCTCGTCTTTGAACATACGAAATATATATTTTGCAATATGTATCTCGTATATTGAAAGAAAAGCGGTAATTCCTAAAAAGTGGAAAAAATGATTAAGTATGTGTCGGAACTGAGCGATCCGATGGCAAGTTCTTCTTTCTTCTTGAGCGATGAAGTGAACCAATCTCGTCTTTGAACATACGAAATATATATTTTTCAATATGTATCTCGTATATTGAAAGAAAAGCGGTAATACCTAAAAAGTGGAAAATAATATGTAAAAATGATTATGTGTTGGAACTGAGTGATCCGATGGCAAGTTCTTCTTTCTTCTTGAGCGATGAAGTGAACCAATCTCGTCTTTGAACATACGAAATATATATTTTTCAATATGTATCTCGTATATTGAAAGAAAAGCGGTAATTCCTAAAAAGTGGAAAAAATGATTAAGTATGTGTCGGAACTGAGCGATCCGATGGCAAATTCTTCTTTCTTCTTGAGCGATGAAGTGAACCAATCTCGTCTTTGAACATACGAAATATATATTTTGCAATATGTATCTCGTATATTGAAAGAAAAGCGGTAATACCTAAAAAGTGGAAAATAATATGTAAAAATGAATATGTGTTGGAGTGAGTGAGACTGAGCGATCCGATGGCAAGTTCTTCTTTCTTCTTGAGCGATGAAGTTGAACCAATCTCGTCTTTGAACATACGAAATATATATTTTGCAATATGTATCTCGTATATTGTAAGAAAAGCGGTAATACCTAAAAAGTGTATAATAATGTGTAAAAAATTATTAAGTATGTGTTGGAACTGAGCGATCCGATGGCAAGTTCTTCTTTCTTCTTGAGCGATGAAGTGAACCAATCTCGTCTTTGAACATACGAAATATATATTTTGCAATATGTATCTCGTATATTGAAAGAAAAGCGGTAATACCTAAAAAGTGGAAAATAATATGTAAAAATGATTATGTGTTGGAGTGAGTGAGACTGAGTGATCCGATGGCAAGTTCTTCTTTCTTCTTGAGCGATGAAGTTGAACCAATCTCGTCTTTGAACATACGAAATATATATTTTGCAATATGTATCTCGTATATTGAAAGAAAAGCGGTAATACCTAAAAAGTGGAAAATAATATGTAAAAATGATTATGTGTTGGAACTGAGCGATCCGATGGCAAGTTCTTCTTTCTTCTTGAGCGATGAAGTGAACCAATCTCGTCTTTGAACATACGAAATATATATTTTGCAATATGTATCTCGTATATTGAAAGAAAAGCGGTAATTCCTAAAAAGTGTAAAAAATGATTAAGTATGTGTCGGAACTGAGCGATCCGATGGCAAGTTCTTCTTTCTTCTTGAGCGATGAAGTGAACCAATCTCGTCTTTGAACATACGAAATATATATTTTGCAATATGTATCTCGTATATTGTAAGAAAAGCGGTAATACCTAAAAAGTGTATAATAATGTGTAAAAATGATTAAGTATGTGTTGGAACTGAGCGATCCGATGGCAAGTTCTTCTTTCTTCTTGAGCGATGAAGTGAACCAATCTCGTCTTTGAACATACGAAATATATATTTTGCAATATGTATCTCGTATATTGAAAGAAAAGCGGTAATTCCTAAAAAGTGTAAAAAATGATTAAGTATGTGTCGGAACTGAGCGATCCGATGGCAAGTTCTTCTTTCTTCTTGAGCGATGAAGTGAACCAAACTCGTCTTTGAACATACGAAATATATATTTTGCAATATGTATCTCGTATATTGAAAGAAAAGCGGTAATACCTAAAAAGTGGAAAATAATATTTAAAAATGAATATGTGTTGGAGTGAGTGAGACTGAGTGATCCGATGGCAAGTTCTTCTTTCTTCTTGAGCGATGAAGTGAACCAATCTCGTCTTTGAACATACGAAATATATATTTTGCAATATGTATCTCGTATATTGTAAGAAAAGCGGTAATTCCTAAAAAGTGTATAATAATGTGTAAAAATGATTAAGATGTGTTGGAACTGAGCGATCCGATGGCAAATTCTTCTTTCTTCTTGAGCGATGAAGTGAACCAATCTCGTCTTTGAACATACGAAATATATATTTTGCAATATGTATCTCGTATATTGAAAGAAAAGCGGTAATTCCTAAAAAGTGTAAAAAATGATTAAGTATGTGTCGGAACTGAGCGATCCGATGGCAAGTTCTTCTTTCTTCTTGAGCGATGAAGTGAACCAATCTCGTCTTTGAACATACGAAATATATATTTTGCAATATGTATCTCGTATATTGAAAGAAAAGCGGTAATACCTAAAAAGTGGAAAATAATATGTAAAAATGATTATGTGTTGGAACTGAGCGATCCGATGGCAAGTTCTTCTTTCTTCTTGAGCGATGAAGTTGAACCAATCTCGTCTTTGAACATACGAAATATATATTTTGCAATATGTATCTCGTATATTGTAAGAAAAGCGGTAATACCTAAAAAGTGTATAAAATGATTAAGTATGTGTTGGAACTGAGCGATCCGATGGCAAGTTCTTCTTTCTTCTTGAGCGATGAAGTGAACCAATCTCGTCTTTGAACATACGAAATATATATTTTGCAATATGTATCTCGTATATTGAAAGAAAAGCGGTAATACCTAAAAAGTGGAAAATAATATTTAAAAATGAATATGTGTTGGAGTGAGTGAGACTGAGTGATCCGATGGCAAGTTCTTCTTTCTTCTTGAGCGATGAAATTGAACCAATCTCGTCTTTGAACATACGAAATATATATTTTGCAATATGTATCTCGTATATTGTAAGAAAAGCGGTAATACCTAAAAAGTGGAAAATAATATGTAAAAATGATTATGTGTTGGAACTGAGCGATCCGATGGCAAGTTCTTCTTTCTTCTTGAGCGATGAAGTTGAACCAATCTCGTCTTTGAACATACGAAATATATATTTTGCAATATGTATCTCGTATATTGTAAGAAAAGCGGTAATACCTAAAAAGTGGAAAATAATGTGTAAAAATGATTAAGTATGTGTTGGAACTGAGCGATCCGATGGCAAGTTCTTCTTTCTTCTTGAGCGATGAAGTGAACCAATCTCGTCTTTGAACATACGAAATATATATTTTGCAATATGTATCTCGTATATTGAAAGAAAAGCGGTAATTCCTAAAAAGTGTATAATAATGTGTAAAAATGAATAAGTATGTGTTGGAACTGAGCGATCCGATGGCAAGTTCTTCTTTCTTCTTGAGCGATGAAGTGAACCAATCTCGTCTTTGAACATACGAAATATATATTTTTCAATATGTATCTCGTATATTGTAAGAAAAGCGGTAATACCTAAAAAGTGGATAATAATGTGTAAAAATGAATAAGTATGTGTTGGAACTGAGCGATCCGATGGCAAGTTCTTCTTTCTTCTTGAGCGATGAAGTGAACCAATCTCGTCTTTGAACATACGAAATATATATTTTTCAATATGTATCTCGTATATTGTAAGAAAAGCGGTAATACCTAAAAAGTGTAAAAAATGATTAAGTATGTATTGGAACTGAGCGATCCGATGGCAAGTTCTTCTTTCTTCTTGAGCGATGAAGTGAACCAATCTCGTCTTTGAACATACGAAATATATATTTTGCAATATGTATCTCGTATATTGTAAGAAAAGCGGTAATACCTAAAAAGTGTATAATAATGTGTAAAAATGATTAAGTATGTGTTGGAACTGAGCGATCCGATGGCAAGTTCTTCTTTCTTCTTGAGCGATGAAGTGAACCAATCTCGTCTTTGAACATACGAAATATATATTTTGCAATATGTATCTCGTATATTGTAAGAAAAGCGGTAATACCTAAAAAGTGTATAATAATGTGTAAAAATGATTAAGTATGTGTTGGAACTGAGCGATCCGATGGCAAGTTCTTCTTTCTTCTTGAGCGATGAAGTGAACCAATCTCGTCTTTGAACATACGAAATATATATTTTGCAATATGTATCTCGTATATTGAAAGAAAAGCGGTAATTCCTAAAAAGTGTATAATAATGTGTAAAAATGAATAAGTATGTGTTGGAACTGAGCGATCCGATGGCAAGATCTTTCTTCTTGAGCGATGAAGTGAACCAATCTCGTCTTTGAACATACGAAATATATATTTTGCAATATGTATCTCGTATATTGAAAGAAAAGCGGTAATACCTAAAAAGTGTAAATTAATGTGTAAAAATGAATAAGTATTTGTTGGAACTGAGCGATCCGATAGCAAGTTCTTCTTCGTTTCTTGAGCGATGAAGTGAACCAATCTCGTCTTTGAACATACGAAATATATATTTTTCAATATGTATCTCGTATATTGAAAGAAAAGCGGTAATTCCTAAAAAGTGTAAAAAATGATTATGTGTTGGAACTGAGTGATCCGATGGCAAGTTCTTCTTTCTTCTTGAGCGATGAAGTGAACCAATCTCGTCTTTGAACATACGAAATATATATTTTTCAATATGTATCTCGTATATTGAAAGAAAAGCGGTAATACCTAAAAAGTGGAAAATAATATGTAAAAATGAATAAATATGTGTTGGAACTGAGCGATCCGATGGCAAGTTCTTCTTCGTTTCTTGAGCGATGAAGTGAACCAATCTCGTCTTTGAACATACGAAATATATATTTTTCAATATGTATCTCGTATATTGAAAGAAAAGCGGTAATACCTAAAAAGTGTAAAAATGATTAAGTATGTGTTGGAACTGAGCGATCCGATGGCAAGTTCTTCTTTCTTCTTGAGCGATGAAGTGAACCAATCTCGTCTTTGAACATACGAAATATATATTTTTCAATATGTATCTCGTATATTGAAAGAAAAGCGGTAATACCTAAAAAGTGGAAAATAATATGTAAAAAATGATTAAGTATGTGTTGGAACTGAGCGATCCGATGGCAAGTTCTTCTTTCTTCTTGAGCGATGAAGTGAACCAATCTCGTCTTTGAACATACGAAATATATATTTTTCAATATGTATCTCGTATATTGTAAGAAAAGCGGTAATACCTAAAAAGTGTATAATAATGTGTAAAAAATTATTAAGTATGTGTTGGAACTGAGCGATCCGATGGCAAGTTCTTCTTTCTTCTTGAGCGATGAAGTGAACCAATCTCGTCTTTGAACATACGAAATATATATTTTTCAATATGTATCTCGTATATTGTAAGAAAAGCGGTAATACCTAAAAAGTGGAAAACAATCATTTTGCGATTAATCACACAAAATAAGATAGTCAATCAGAACGTACACCGATGTATTAATGTATAATGTATTAATGTATAAAAATACTGTGACATACAAAAGTTAACAAATACAAAAAGTCAAAACATGTTATGTGTTGGAACTGAGCGATCCGATGGCAAGTTCTTCTTTCTTCTTGAGCGATGAAGTGAACCAATCTCGTCTTTGAACATACGAAATATATATTTTGCAATATGTATCTCGTATATTGAAAGAAAAGCGGTAATACATAATGAATGGAAATTTATAATTATGTAACGTAACACAAAGAAAAAATTTAATAGTATAATACGTACGACGCTCGGTACGTCTCGCTGCGACGAGTACGAGTCTGTCCAAACATCGTCTGGAATTGTTCAGCCCCTTAACTATTTACAAAAGGGAACGAACAATTACAGGGGACGTAAGAACAAACTGCAGGAACTCTTCGGTCACTCGAAGGAAATGCTAGGAACCCTAGTTACATCAACAATTACATTCAACCAAGTTTAAAAGACAAGGAAATAAAGATTGATCTACAGAGACATTTTGGTTAACAACATTCGGAATACAAGACAATACGAGATAATAATAACCATTTTGTACAACAACACTGATAAATTCAAAATATAAAATATATTACACTACATTTATTTATTTATTACTATCAGGCACATCAACAGGATAAACACCAACATCAATTAAAAAAATAAACAAGATGAAGACACAATATACATAACACATTTAACTCTTACATAATTGCAGGGACATTGCTAAAGGCAAAAATGACCAATAAGAAAATAAATAGGTACATATTGATGACAAAATTATTCAAAATCTGTGGATAAAGATAGATTAATATTACCTGTACCATCAAATACTTCATTCATTAAGAGATTTTAAAAAATGTTTAATAATAAGACAATACGACATAATAATTACCATTTTGTATAGCATCACTGATAAATACAAAAATATTAAATACAACACTTACATTTAATACTATAAGGCAAATCATACAGAATAAACACCAACACCAAATCAAATTACATCAAATCATTTATTTTCATAAAACATCAATGTATCAAGATGTTAAAATAAAATATGTGTACAACATGTTTTGCCGTGGCACACGTCGTGCAGAAATAAAAGTACAGAAAATCCATGTCAACTCCAAACCAAAAAACCATATAATATGAAGACAAAAGACACACAACACATTTAACTCTTAAATAATTGTAAGACCATTATTACTAAAGGCAAAAACGACCAATAAAAAAATAAATAGGTACATATAGATTACAAAATTATGACAGAACAAAATTTAATTGCGAGATTCCACTTTACACACATATATTATATACTTACCCTCATACATAAGTACAAACATTGAAAGTTAAATGATTGGTTGATTCATTGGCACCGACCAATCAGGGCACACAAACGCGCTCTCGTTTCGTTTTCGTTCGACGTAAACCAAACTTATACTAAGGCTACACTATAGTAAAAAAAAGTTTGTAAATGTACTTACTTTGGACTGAATGTATGACTTTCACAGAGCTGGTCGTGCAGCGACATGATCTCCGCTATGCCAGGCAAAAACACGAGTATAGCGCCCTCTCGCGGCCATTCGTGGTCACCCTTCACGATGTATGTCAGGACATGTTCCACTAGCTCCATGTTAATCTGACAATAAAGAGATTCAAGTTATTACTTTTGCCCCGAAAGCTAGCTTATTCTAAAGTTAGTAGCAGTAATATTTTTTTAAGTTATTTGAAGACAATTAAAAGAATTCGCCTATGTATAGGTAAATAAAATTCTTAAGATAGCTATATTGATTCACAAGCAAACAGCTTAGATTTAGTAACTTGGTGAAAAGTAAGAATAGTGCAGAAGCATGACTATTTGAATAAGAAAACATAAAAAAAAAAACATTCGTAGCAGAACCAGCAGTCTTATAATGCTACCACCACACAATCGCGCGAGCGGCCACGAGGATGAGGTACATTGCAGTTTTACAATACGAAAAGAAATACAGCTATTCTCGACTTACGCGAGAGTATGGTGCCAACATTAGCATAACCAGCATAGTATTGGTCTAATGCTAGCACCACTCAATCGGGCGAACAGACATGAGGACGAGGTACATTGCAGTTTTATAATAAGAGAAGAGCTACAGCTATTCGCGACTCGCGAGAGTGTGGTGCTAACATTAGGTAATATTAGGCAGGAGACATTATACATTTTCAGAAATTGTACAAAGCTATTCGGAATTATTACTATGGGTCTTAAACTATGAATATAAATACATACAATATTAAAAACATACCTTCTCAGTATCCATAAGGTACATATTCTTGCAGGTAGTCTTACTACACTTGGGGTACCGAGCGACCATCTGTCCTATATTCAAGTTGTCGTCTCGAATTGATATCTTCGGAGGCTCATTTGCATCCGCACGTACGTCACACGTTTCCAGTTCAGTTTCCAAATCTTGTTTTTTGTCTCCTATAATATTTAATGGTATTATGAAATGGTAAAAAATATACGTATAAAAAAGGGAACTGCTTATGATTGTACTATTGTAGCTGTGCTAGTGTTAGTGGAAATCTTACCTTTCTTAATTTTTCGCGCATAAGGTCCATTTTCCTCTAACACGTAATTTGTAATCTCCATTATGTCTTCTAAGAACAACTGTTCTACCGGGAACGTTCGACCTAAAAAAATACAAAAGCGTGAAAATAAGACGTCATACACTACAAGAGTAGGCACAAAATTCAATAGGGGACGCCATTCAACGCCTGTTGAAAGGCGTCCCCTATTGAATTGAAAAGACCGGTTCTCTTCCGATCACCGAAGTTAAGCAACATCTGGCGCGGTCAGTACTTGAATGTGTGACCGCCTGGGAACACTGCAAGGGGTTGACTTTTTTTTCTAAAAACATGAAATAAATTTTCTTACCTGGTATTTCCAAAACTGGAACCTTGTCGAAGTAATCGGAGAACAGATCAGCATTCAGCGTGGCACTCATAAGTATCACCCTTAGATCTTTTCTTACTTTGACCAAGTCCCTCAGTATTAGAAGTAGGAAATCACTCTCTTCTGACCTCTCATGTACTTCATCTACGAGTATGTGAGTGACCGATTTCAACTGAGGGTCGTATTCTAACCTCCGTAATAAAATACCGGTGGTGCAGAAAGTTAGACGGGTTTTCGATGATATTTTGCTTTCTAGTCTTATCTAAAAAAAAGAAGATAATCGGATTTTAATATGATCTTTTTTTTTTAAAAAAACGTAGCCCCACACTAGGATTTTCTCCTGTGTCGTGGGTGCGTTTACAAACATACAAGTTCACATACACATGACAACCAGACCCGAAACAACAATTTGTGGATCACACAAAGAGTTGCTCCGTGCGGGAATCGAACCCGCTACCCGTTGCGCGGCAGCCAGTTGCCCAGCCACCGCACCAACCGTGCAGTCGTCTAGATCTTCTATACTTCGATGTCGATCCGAAACCCTGAACAAAGGCAGTTACGAAAATTCACCTAATAAGTAAGAAATAAATATACGTAACAACATACCTGATAACCGACAACCTGTCCGGTCTTCTCGACCCTTTCCTCAGCCACTCTATCAGCGACACCAATAGCTGATATTCTTCTAGGCTGCGTACAAACGATCTCCACGTGCTCGCCGCCATCTTTAAAATTCTCCAACCAATTGTCCAATATAAACTGTGGTACCTGTGTACTCTTGCCGCAGCCGGTCTCACCGCTAATAACTACCACCTGTGAAATAAATTTAAGAATTAATCTTGGAAGCAAAATATACTTTTAGAATACAACACCATTCATCACAAAACACAATTCCTATAAGAATTTCGCAAAACCAATTGGGATTAACTGGATTAGACAGAATTATTTTCGTCTGGAATATCAGGTAGACTGCTTTTTATCCTGACAACGCTAGCAAAATCGCTTATAGATGTGAATATACAGAACTGTTTGCCGGCTTGGCGTGTGTGATGGCGTGTGCAGAACTTACCGGTGGTTAAAATGGTGATAATTCGGCAATATTCTCCAACACTATACCAATAATATAAATAAGAAAATCTAGAACGGTCAAGCAAGCAAAATTAACAGTTAAAATTCGCCTAACAGCTCGAGCTGATGCGAGCGTCCGTAGTCTAACGTACCTTTGTCTAGACTGGCTCAATAAAACATTAACAAGACCCTTCCAGACAGACGGGTAAAAAGCGAGGGGTGCGCGGAGACGCGGGGGGGGGGGAGACGCGAGGGGTTCGCGGATACGCGAGGGGTGTGCGGAGACGTGAGGGGTACGCGCCGACATCGATTGAATACACCAAGGTCATTTCAATTTCAAAGGCACAACGGACTACGCATGCGCGCAGCTGCTCTGCTTCAATTGATTTCATACAAAGGGTATCGTCCCAGACTGTACGTACAACATCCATATAAGTACCTAACTACCTTCTGACCGCTACTTTGTCTGCGTGGAATAACGATTTCTGGCAGAATTTGGGTTTTTGAATTAATCTTTTGCAAGTTATAGTATTTTAAGACTGCGGTTACATCAGAAGCGATTCGGTGTCTAAATTATGCTTACTGTGAATTTAATTTATTTCCATGGTTTAGCTACGTGGAGATAAAATAAACAATCCCACAGGGGTTATATGCGTAGTACAGTACCCGTTCCCATTAGATACTCGTAAAAACTATCCTATGTCTTTCCTGAGTCTCAACCATTGTCGTTTAGAAGATAGAGAGCACCGGGATTTTAACGAATAGTGTCAGATTTCTGGGATAAAAACTATCAAACGTCGTTTCCCAGACCTCTCACTATCGTTGTACCGAATTGCACTGAAATAGGTTCAGTGGTTTAAAAGCTAGTGGGTCCCGAAATTTCACTGCGTAGTTCCAGTTCCCGTGATGAAAACTATTACATGTTTTTATCGAGTCTTAAACTATATCTGTACCAAATTTCACCCAAATTGATTCAGTGGTTTAATGTATGGAGATGCCCATGTTTTTAATCCGAACATTTCCAGTTCCAGTGGGATACCCATGATAAAAACTATTTTATGAGCTTTCTCGTACGAGTATACCAAATTTCATTTAAATCGGTTCAAGAGAATTAGTAAAATAGAAGCAGTTTACCTCCCTTTTTTCACCTTAGGGATAGAATTTATCAAAAAACTGTCTTAGGGGATGCCTACGTCATAGAAGCTGAAAACCTGCGAATAAGCGACCTGAATATTTGTATTAAAAACAATTGGATGATATGGATATTGTGCAGTAAAATACAGAACGTTTACAGTGTGAAAAATGAGTTCCTAACTTTAAGAAAACTTTAAGTAGTGGTCAACAATAATGAATAAATATACGATTATCTTGAACGAACGTTTTCTTTTATTTGAACGACATAAACCCACATGTCAATGCTGCAATAAAAATAGATAATTTCGGCACGTAAATGAAGATCTAATAATTGTCTAAGATTTCTAAATTTTATATAGGGTCACTATTAACACATTGAACGCCGTGGTGGTCACCGGTGACCGACGTTAGCGGAGGATTTGCCTTCAACAATTTTCTATTGACAGTCAATGACTTAAATATGTTATCAGTAATTCATGTTTACTTCTAGTATAAAATAATGCGCTAGTATCAATATTACTTTAATCGAACTGTTGGTATTGCTATGTGCACGATTGTGGCGCCCTCATTTATTTTCATCATTAAATAGACAGACTATACGTAGGGATGGTGTAAATATTAATTGCCGTTTAGTGTAGTACTTATAAAGAGAAAATAAATGTTTAGTATATATTATCATATGAATGAAATGTCTTGGTCTGAAGGTTAAAATCGCCCGCTTCTCACGCATTAGGGTGCGGGTTCGAAATCTACAAACAGCAAAGTACTAATGTGACTATTTTTGAGTTATATGTATAAACTTATTTTTTAAATTATATAGACACCACTCACTAGTGGTGAAAGAAAACATCGTGAGGAAACTTAGGCTTATAATTTCTGATTATAAGTTTGACATCGTCAACTCGCATTCGCAAGCATGGTAATTAATGCTCAAATATTCTCCGTGCGAAAAGACGCCTTTGGTCAGCAACGGCCACTTGAAGGCTGTTGATGTGATATTATCATATAAATTCAGAAAAAATAACTATAGTATGAGTTACCGACACTTATAAGGCCTAAAATTAAGTATTTTTATTAACTAGATACTTAATGAAGTACCAATGTATCTTACACATGAAACAGATTACATTATGCAAATATCTGAGGGCATTGAGGAAAACCTCACAATTATTTGCAATTAGATTAATTAATCATGATATTAACATAATCTATTATTCTCGTGGTATTTGATTTACATCAGAGCATACATTTAATAACAACTTTAGTTGTTTGTTCGTCACTAGATTTGTTTTGTAAATAAATGTTGTGATTTATCTTTATAACACTTAATTAGTGGTTGCTATGCTGATGTGTAATCTAAGATAGATCCGTACTATACATATCATATTCTCTTGATATGTCAGTAAGGTAAGATTTCTATTCATTATACCCAAACGTTCCTGTGTTACATTAGTCTGAGGTTCCTTTCAAGACACTCAAATATTCCTGTGTTACATTATTTTGAGGTTTTTAGAAAGAAAGAAAGAAAAATAGTCTATTGGCACCGTTGTAAAATAAAGGCAAAACAAGAAAATAATTAAAAATAAAGTAATCTACACGACACAATAAGCGCAGTACTCAGCTAAAATGCCGTAGCCCGAGGACAATGGCTCGAGCCATGGTGCTGTTTTTCAACACTAGCTTACTAGGTGAAAATTGTCAAAAGAAAATCATATTAGCATCTTGTTTACCAGAGACTGAAACTTAAGCGATTTCACTAGCCCTATTCGACCAATGGTACGGGTAACAATACTAGACAAAATTGTGAACTCCAAACAGAAATGATAAATCATAGACAGAATCATGACATCGCCTACGGTGTATTCTGTCTACACGGACTTAATGCCTTAGGCCCTACAGCATTATGTCCACATTTGTGATAGTTTTAAGTGCTTAATAAATACATTAAATACAGTCGACTCTCGTTAGTCCAAACTTTCGTTAATTCGAACCTCTCTATAATTCGAATTTATCACGAGGTTTCATTTTTATAAACTTGGTAATTCAAATGAAAAAAACAATTCTTTATAACCAAATGACTCATTAATTCGAACTTATTGGCATCAAGCTCTCGACAATTTGAGGTTGCAGAGAGAAAGGGACAGAAATATCTCAGATCTTGCATTGGTCAGTACCTTGTAAGGTAAAATCAAATTACGGACCATTTGATATCACGAACATTCAGTAATTCGAAATATTGATGTCAAATTAACGAGAGTCGATTGTAAAAGAAAAAGTAAATACTACTAACCTGCGATTTCTTCACAGTATTCAGAATTTCATTCCTCTTCTGCCAAGCCGGTAATTTCCTTCTGCCAGACATCATTCTCTTGTACTTGTCGTTGTCTTCTTTTTCCAGCCAACGCTTAGCTATCTCTCTGTTCTCCTTATAAATCTCCTCCATGTTCACATTAGACCTATTATCTTTACTCTCACCCTTCTTATAATGCAACGGTAACTTCTTTTTACTTAAACTATTATTCTCTATGAGTTGAGGGAATAAGGCGTCCGATGTGTCCGGAAAAGTTCTAGTATCAAATTGTATAAAATTCATAATATCCTCCTCATTATTGAGGAGTTCCACTAACGAGTATATACTTGGAATACCATCCTGCGCTAGATTCTTGGCTTCATCCAAAAGTCTTAAAGTTACTTTTAAGAAAGTAAGCTCTGGTATAATATTAGTCTTGTTTTCTGTTTTGAAAAATATTAATGGCGGTTGGTAAGGGTATACAGTGTCTTCAGGAAACCTTATTTCTAATTCGTAAGTTATTTTGGTGTTATCTTTAGCTTCTGGAGGCTCTGAAGGTTTCTCTTCCTTTGATTCGTGTAGGAACTTACATTTCGCACCAAATCTACACGGACCTCGGAGAAACAGTTTACAGACTTCTTTCTGTTTCGTTTTTACACCACTTGTGTAATTTATATTCTTTTTCTTGGGAACCTCAACATCTTTCGCTTCGTACATTTTCGTCAGATAATCAAGGTTTAGTTTGACAATCCATACATTATGGTCTTTCGTTTTGAAACTTGTATCGTATATCGATTCAAGCACAGCTTTTTCATCGTTTTTCATTTCCAACAACTCCGCAGGTGTGGGCACATTTTCTGGTTTATTTTGGAAGTCTATTTTGAAGTATTTGAGGAAGAGTATTTCTAGTGCCTTCTCAATGTTCTCTGCTGCTACCTCTAAGGCTTCTGCACAATGCGCTTTGTGGAAATTATACCTGGAAAAAAAATGCATTCAATGATAAATAAAATATAATTTAAATAAAAATATTCAAGTTACTTGTTGACACAAAAAAAAACATAAAAATTATTTTAGAGGTGACAAGAAGATTGTATTAAACATATCTATACTATCTATGAATAGTAAGCAAGTAAGTATAGTGTATATTATGTAGCCATTTATTAAATGACTTTGGTCTTTGCTTAACATAGTATTCATGTCCATACTTTACTAGTTAGTTATAGTATTATAAATAGTATAGTGTGTTTGTTTGTTTGTCCTTTCTTCATTTCACAATATAGCGATTTATAACATGATTTTTTGTGTGAAGTTGCGGAGTTGGTGAGTGACATAGGCAACTTTTTGCCTCTTTCTAGTCCCCCACTTTTCTAATAGGGTGGAAATTTATGGAACATTACACAATTATCAAGACAGAAAGCTAAAAATTGGTATGTGGACTATTTGGGACTAATAAAAAAATATTGCATTATTATTTTTTGGAAATCCGCCTTTAACTCCTAAGGGAAAAGAATATGCAAAGCCACGGGCAGAAAGCTAGTTACTTTTATAATACTTTAATCTCTGAATATAATAAACTGAGTCCAATAGAACAGTATTATATCTCATACAGTACACATAAACATACCTCTCCAATTTAGCCAATGCAAAAGCACGGAGCCTCGCTTCTGAAGTCTGTATATCAGGCTTTACAGTCAACGAGTAATCACACCCTCCCTGAACTATGAGGTTTCCTCTCTCCATCCAGTAACGGTTACCCAAATTGGAACCTTTATCCTGAAATAATAAAAGTTAATTTTAAATGTCTTGTTCATTTATATTATTTGAGTTGTAAAATGTTGAGGGAAAATATCAATAATACTTTATTGTTTACTTTTATTCGGGATAACTACAAATGGCACTAGCCTATTATTTGACTCGTAGGAAACTATTCCTATAGTTAGACAAATTCAATACTTTTTCATACATCAAATACAAAATCTTCTACGAATTTTGTATGAAAAAGTTTAGCACTATGATGTCATCAAATTTTATTCATCAAATAGCAAATTTATTTCCATATAATTAACTAGATATTTTCGAAACTTGAGTAGATCTTAATATGTTTGAATGAAAGTGTGATTATTTTAAATAATTTATTGTATTGAAAAATTGGAGTAATTTATATTTGACAGAGGAATCTAGCCAATTCTTTAATTATTTCCCAACAATTGCAATTTCATAAACAAATAAAATATTATGATCGGTGTTTAAAAGATAAAGTCTATTAGGTAGTTCATAAATAAAATGCATTCACATAACAAACACTGGTGCAGTTCTTTCATTGGTATCTAATCTAGGCACTACAACACACACCAGATCAAGTTTAGTATTGCACAACTTTATGACAACAATAATTATGTACTTGTAATGTGGTTATTGATAAAAATAATGTGATTGGAAATTAAAACCTTTTTATAGTTTTTTTTTTTTATTGTTAATTGGATCTACATAAAACCTCTTTCATTTTCAATGGGCACTAAGTACTTACTTTATAAAGGCTTGCACTTCCAAGTTTAAAATCAGGCCCATGAATGAATCTCAATGTGTCCAACACAAGCTTCTGTGAATCTGAATTTAAACGAATAGTTTGCATTTCCACTTTGAGGTTAGGATGAGGATCCTCCTCCGGCTCAACTTTAGCCTTCCTGTAAAAAAAATACATTGTTTTATTGAAAGACCAATGTAAAACCTATGGGCTATGTTGATGAAGCTATATTTACCGTATTCGAGCATCCACAGGTTCCCGCAGGAACAAATCCTGAGCGAGTTGTCTGCTTTCATGGTCCATTATTGATAAAAATTAAATAATTGATATAAAACTGAAAAAAACGTTGACAAAAACGCACAATTTACAAGACGTGTGCAGGCAAATCGCGATGTCGGATGTCAAATGTACGTTTAGTTTATTCTAATGCGTTTGGAACTTCAAAGCTGTCAAACGATGAAAATTAAAATATGTTTTGTTACTAATTTTATTAAACAAATATTTACAAATAAATCTAAATTACTATATCGTGCAATTTTCGTATTTTTAATATTTTAGTAAATCCCAAATAAATACAATACCATTTCTACCTAAAATTACAAACGTATCGGTAAAGTGTGTAACGAAACGTTTTTTATAACAACTTCAAGCAAGATACTTTTAATTTTCTATCACGTTAATACTGTAGGTATTTGAGCTGTACCTAATAAAAAAATTTGGTTGTTTTCATATAGGTAATGTATTTAAAATATAATGTGAGTAACTAGTTCAAGTTATGACAATTTACAGTTCCCAACAACAACAATTAGGTATAACAATTAGGTATGTGATAACACTAGATACCTACCCTAATTATTGACTTACAAGAGATTAAAGATTGTTTGGTTCGAGAATCCAAATTTTAATCCTTAGGTATTCCCTTTCTTCGTCAAGAATAATTATTTTAGAATGAAATTATTTTAGTTTTTAGTACCTGTCTGCTTAGAACATTTCTTTTAAGCTTCGGGATTTTTATTTAAATAAAGAGTACCTACTTACTAATCTGTACATAGTTACGTATCTTATCCCATAGATGTACTATGTTGCATTTATTTATTACATAGGCACAATAACTTAAATACTTAGGTAGGTACCTACCTACACGTGTTGCTGACACGTCACAATGCAAAACCTAATCTAATTTGTAAATCAATAAAGTGGTTTGATTTCTCTAATAGGATTTTCTTTAAAACGTGGGCCGCTTACTAAAGCTATGTAATGTGTAGATAAATACCCATATACGGCTTTGTTGCTTGTTTACATCGTTGAGCAAATGCTTTGTTATTTTAATTCACAATCAAAATGCAGAACTATCTATTCTGTGTATAGATACATATTAATCGTATAATTTAAAAATTAAAAGGTCCAGTGGCCTTCAGTACGAAATTCGTTTTACGTTTAACGACTCAAACGTTCGCGTGCGACACCTGTCAACACCTTGTACGTTCACGCGCTCGATCTGTGTTGAACCGCGTCGAGCGCCCCATGCCGTTACCGATTCAAAGTGTATTTTCTAGCAAACTATTGCAGCTATAGCAAAGTAAAAAATACCAGTATAAAGCTGAATTATTAAGGAATCAAAATATGTACTAATTAAAGTACAGAAATCAATCACAAATGCATAAAAAAAGTTGAACTTAACAGAACGGGCTAAATTCAAGTAAAATATTTGTTTGTTTTTTTGAACAAGTTTTAACTAAACGTTATTTAATTATTTATTTTCGTTGTTTTATTTTGAAAGAATGAATCTTAAGGATTATTTTAATATACAACACTAATACAGTAGGATGATAAATAAATAAATACTTACATTTTAAACGCAGAGTTCCCAAACACTTCACAAAACTTGATACACAGTTTGTAAACAATTATTTTTTATATTCTTGCTGTCACCTGGCATACTGTTTTACCGACCCATAGATGCGTTATTTAATACAGATCCATCTAGTGTAACATTCGTAAAGCTCTTTGAAACTTGTCATAGATAAAAATTCGTTGGAAGTGAACAAGTCAAATGGGCTGCTATAGTCGCCCGGACGTTTAACGCCAAAAATTTTTGGGCGACTATAGTCGCCCGGACGTTTGAGAGCGCGTTAGTCCTCTGATTGGTTGGTTCATTCGCGCCGGCCAATCACGGCGCCGAACGCACCCTCGTATTGTATTCGTTCAACGTAAAGCAAACTTGTATTAATGGCACTGAAGGTTTAGCCTGTGGTTTAGCGTACGGTAACAACAGAGAAATTGTCACATACAAAAAAAATAACCTAAGATTGTTTTTTAGTAACTTTAGGTATATTTTTTAACTATGAGTTTTATTATAAAAAAAAAAAAATTGTATGATGCGTGGTTATACCTACTTATATAATATAGCAAGCATCCTTTTAATCTTTTTACACAACATGTTGTAAGTAAGTCCTAATGACGCTGTTAACGCTGCAAGCTCGTGGACTATTTTCAATCCAATTACCTCACAATGGCATGTCGCCGAGTGCTAACAACGAGGTTTTTGAACGATCACACATTGGAAGAATGCTTAGTGATTTTAAAGTTTCCAAAGAACATGACCTTTTTAAACATTTTGTGAACCACTGCTGAGTTTGTAGGACATACAAAGAGATTGATGATATTAAAACGCGCAATGTAATGAAAAATAACTAATATTCTCGAATATTTTAAGAGAGGAGTTAATAGTGTTAATTCAACGATAGAAATCAATTTAAATTTTAACGTTGCTAACTAGATTGCTAACTGCTATCTGGTTCTCAGCGCATTTTGTCGTTTAACATGTCCCTCCACTAATTGGAAGTTCCTTGAAAAGTTTATTGTATTTTGAGGTTTTGATGACGATAATGGGTTGGAAATTTTGGTACCTCTTCACCACTGAACAAAGTCCATTTAAGAAGATGGAAAAGAATTTGCTATAATCTCCAGACCTGACAATGACGATCCGGTTGAGAATTCGCAATTTCGTTTGCGAAAATGTAGGTAGATACAGAATGTTGTTGAGTGGGTTCTCAAAAGTTGTTTGTAGTCTTAGGTCTGTAGGTACATATTAGATAAATTCTGATGGAAAATGGAACTTGACCTAGGTACTAGACTTGACGTAAGTATGTAGAAGTCTTCCATTGCGACCGGTCTTGAGCTTCCCGCGTCACCTCGCTCCACGTCATTCAGATGCCCGCCGATTCTGCTAACTCTGTGCAACATCAGGGGCCAGGGGCCTTAGTCTGTTATTAAAATTGTGTCAAAATGGTCGATCATTGAGCAGTGCAACAGGGATGGAGTTATACAACCTACATAGGTCCGTCCCTCTTGCTCTGCTCAATGATCGACCATTCTGACACAATTATAATAGCAGACTCAGGCCCCAGGATTAACGAGGACCGTCACGCTTCCTTTTTCTTGTGGATTCCATTCCAAGGGTTGCTTGGAATGCACACATACCGTGTTCGGGACCCCTTCGGAGTGTGTGGCCAATCCATCTCCACTTTCGACGGAATGGGGATGGATCCTTTCCTCGTTGGTCGAGTGGTCACAAGTGCGACTGCCGTACAAGGGGTCTCGGGTTCGATTCCCGGGTCGGGCAAAATATTACTGGGCTATTTTCGGATTTTCGAAATGTTCTCGGTAATAGCACGGAGTCTGGAAATGTGCCCGGTATATGGCAATAGGCTTACCACCTATTTACATGGGACTCACAAAATAAATTGTGAAAAGTGTGTGTATATTGCAGTGGCATTCCGCATTACGTGTCATAATGTGCACCTCTGCCTACCCCTTCGGGAATAAAAGGCGTAACTATGTATAAAAAAGTATGTACTTAAACGTTCAATTGTCAGACTATTAATAAACTGTATTACTAGTTACATTAATGACTACTTGGTACCTATTAGATTTTTCCTCTGGTTTTCCTTAGGATGGTACCTATATCATCATTACGTAGGTATATGTACTTAAAACAACAAGGTACCTTCCCTGTATACATAAGTTAAGGTAGGTTGATTTTTAGTACTTAGACGGGTGCCTAGGTATGACGTAGGTAGATCACAAAATATAACCTATAGAATTTATGACGTTATAGTAGACGTAGAAACAGCTATTATTACTTAAAGAATACCTATTGGAGATATATAAGCTACACGTCATGTGTGTAGGTAACGTCATGGGTAACCCGTTTTACACCATACCGTTTAATGGTTTTACACATACAAGATCAAGTTTTACCAAGCGCGCAAGTGCTTTAAAATAATCATACTTACGACTGATACCTACGTAAAAGCCTGTGGATCCCGTTGGTCATGGATTTTGTAACGCCAACGTCACGCCTTTTTATCCCCGAAGGTGTAAGCAGAGGTGTAACACATTGCGGCCCGTTGGTCGTGGATTTAACTTCAAATTCAAATTATTTTAGATTTGAAAGTGTTGGTACATTAAATTTTTAAGTCTTAAGCTGATAGCAGTAGGTAAGTAGTACAGATCCATAACGTTTGTCATAAATAGATAATGTACGTAGAAGTGACGTCACGCGAATCGATATAGGTAGGTACCTATCTTCGAAAGTATTTGTTTCCGTAAGAAAATAAAAAAAAATAGGTGAGTGTCTAATATTTTAAAATACGGACATTAAAATAAAAATTAGTCATCTACCCTATTAAGGGATCTAAATGAGGTTTTTACACATTGCAATTCTTGACGAAAGAAAAATTATATTTCTATTCATTGTACCTATGTATTGATCGAGCCAATACATTTGAACTTTGAAGGGTGAACGTGACTGACAACAAATAAGCAGAGGAAAATCGGGAAATTTTAAACTACCTACATACTACGTACTAAATGTTTGGTACTGACGTTTAGTTGGTATATTTATATTCTACATGTCATTAAATTCACAATTACCCACAGTTTACTCAAGAAAGCAAAGTGCAAACCAATGGTAGGTACTACCACAATATTATTTTATGAGTCACATTGTGACGCGACAATTTTAGTATTAGCAACCGCAATGAGCATGAAAAGAAACGCATTATTTCATGACGGCAAAACCGAGTCGACCAAAGACTTCTGTTCGTTTCGGGGCACCTATAGCTTACAATGGCGGTCTATCCGCGATCCCGATAGGACAACAATGCTTTTTTTAAACGGATCAAGGACAACGACCCTAGTGGGCCCCAGTTGTGGTGGTCTGGTGTCTCCAACGTACACACGGATCAGTACCCTTCGCGTTCGACTCTGATTGGTTGGTTTATTCGAGTCGGCCAATCAGAGCGCCGAACGCACTCTCGTTTCGATTACTTTAAACGTAAAGCAAACTCGTATTAAAGTTAAGGCTTCTGTATCAAGTGACATTTGTAGGTAGATAGGTATACGTACCTAATTGTGTCTTGTACCAAATAAATAAGGAAAAAATATCAAAATTACCCCCAACTCACCTTTTAACATTCACAGCAGTCAGTACTTATATTTACAAAGTATATAATGTAATAGGTAGTAGCAACATGAATAAGTGCAACAAGTTGAACAGAGCACTGATTAAGGAGATGACCAGAATACTAATGTATCGAAAGATCGGTAACGTTAGCATTGATGGCGAATGGTGAGGTCATGGGGAGATACGTGAGAGATCTCGGACGGATGCAAATTCCATGTTTCTATAATCGATCGAGTGTTATTCGTAAAATAAATGGCTGGAGTTTTCTTAAAGACAGATTTTTATCATCATCTTGATATCAGTCATAATACGTACTGCAGAACATTCAGTCATATATTTCCTCCCCTAGTGATTTTTTTATACCACGACTTTGGCAAGAAAGTCCACCTGATGATAAGTGGTTACCGTGGCCTCTGAATAACACTTGGAGCATTAGTTGCTTTGCCAACATTTAAGAAACCTATTTACTCCCTTCTTGAAGTCCGTTTCCATACGTCGTCAATCGTGACCGTGTGACCAATTAATTTATATTTTAGGTTTTTTTGTTTACAGGAAAATTTATGGTTTTATGATGATACCTGTTCCTTAGTGCGAGTTTAAAGCGTTTAAAGTAATCGAAACGAGAACGCCGAACGGTGCAGTTCCAAGTGTTTCTGCACCTGCACCGAAGTACCTATTCTGTAATGAGTATTGGTGTTGGCAAAAGCTTTTGAATGTTTATTTACCTGTCGTTAATTAATAATACTTCTATTTTTGTGGAATAGACTCCTCCATAGAATGTTTTTACCGCAAATAACATTTTTCATGATTTGTTACCACCACCCATAACTGTAGGTAATACCTAATCAGTTGACTTTTTAGAGTTGGTGGAATACCAGCCCATAGGTACTCTTTCTTCCTTTTCTTAGTACGTAAATGCTATTGTAATATTGACCCATGATTAATTTAATTATTGGTGATTTATCGGGATTTTTCCTAACTTTGTTGACTGTATATTTTTTATAAAAAAATCTCTTAAACAGATGGATCAGTTTAATGTTACTTAGCAACAAGGATAGTTAAGTAGCGTACCTACACGGTAAGAGATGATACATGTTGACTATTAAGGAAGTACTGTACTAATCACATCGTGACTAGTGTGGATGAAGAATTATTACGTAAAACTGGTACATTATTAACTGCCATAACTACCCATAAACAAGTAATAAAACCATAAAATGTAGTAGACAAGTGTTAAATTATTTAAATGCTTGCAATTTTAATGGATGAAGAAGAGAAAACATGAGGATGTTTTCTCCTCTTCATATACGAGGGTATAGCCTGTAACAGTGGTAAACATCTAGTCTAGCCTAGATCTAGATTAATAAATAACATTAGAGTGTCTGTTTGTAATATTGACCGCTTTTTCCTACATGCATATTATGAATACATACGAGTGTATATCCAAAAAATATAATTTTTAAATTTTTTGTCTGTTTGTTCTAGCTAATCTTTAAAATTGCTGGACGGATTTTGACGAGACTTATATTGTCAGGTAGCTGATATACTAAGGAGTAACTTAGGCTACTTTTCTTTGTTACAAAGTCCGAAATCCACGTGAACGAAGCCGCAGGCATCAGCTAGTATTTTATCAAAAAGGTTTCTTATATGTCGACGACTTTATTTAAGAATAAATAAATAAGGGGGCGTACAGGATAAACATACAAAAGACCAAGGACTTTCGATCAAACAAAGTTCAAGTAGGTAAAGTATAATTCATATGTTTAAACTCGGTACTTTACCTAAAGTACTGTTATTTGACGCAGACGCAAACAAACAAAAGTACCCGATTACTGTCCCTATAGTCAATGCCACTGGCCCTGTAAAGGATCTCGTGATCCGGTAACTACAAGTATTTACCTTACACGTATTGCTTTAATACTAATTGCAGTAAGTCGCTAATATCTACTTACCCAACAAATATTTGTAGAATACACAGGGAAGTGTACCAATCAGTGAAATAATTAGTTCAGACGACAAAACTCACATCAACGCTAATCACTTGCTCACAACCAATTATATTAATGTATGATTTAAGCGGCGGCATAGGTTTCTAAATGATGGCATTACATCTGACGGTAAAACTTCTAGTAAACAAGAAAAGTATGGCATTAAAGAAGATTGCAGAGAATTCTCAACACTTCAAGTCATCATGGCCAAGGAACCTTTCAAAGCTAACAGTAAAACTAGTACAAACAATCTTAAAACTGCATCCTATTAAAATTAATCTGGTGTAATAGAAGCAGATGAAGTTTCAGAGCAAATTGATAAAGCAAAACGTAATCAGACAGAAACGAAACATTCTTCGGAACGAATTAACATCAAAAATATGTAGCACGTGGGCAAATAAAACTTTGTTTACGAAAACATTATACCCCATTTCTTTACAGAATTTTCGAAGGAAATGAAGTCTGTACAGCAAAGCAATCGTAAAAAGACCATGACTAAGGAAATAAAACACGAACGTGGAGTTTCATAAACTGTATAGTTTCGGTTTAACGTTGATAACTTTAGTGGCCATGATGACTTGATTAAGAGCTTATAATGCTAAAGACAACGTACAAACTGATAAAACTTCAAAATTAAAGACATTGACCGCTTTCCTATAAAATTTGCAAACAATGAACTAATGTTCACCTCGTTGATGATAAGGAAATATGACGGAACAAGGATGAAACCAGATATTGGAACCTTGAATTTATTGCCAAAACTGCAGGTCTATGTGACAACGCATGTTGAGGAAAGAGGGGTAAGTCTGTCACCTGAGGTGTCAATAGAATCGTAAATAGTAATGGAAATCTGTTATCTCAACGACATTTTCGTGCCAAAATACGTGTAATGGTAAATTAAATGGATTAAGATCTAATTTTTTAACTAAACTACGTCTGAAAGTAAACGTAATGCGGATAGGGACGTTAAAATCAACTAAAAGGGTTTTAAAATTAAAGAATGTAGACAACATTTCAGATAATTATAAAGATAATGTTATGATAGAGAATATGTATATAAATTTAAGGCTGATTTCAACCAGAAAACACTTGCCCCATTTTTTAATATTTGCCAGACATTGAAATGACTGTCAATAAACCTTAATAAGGCATTTAACCTTCAGATAGCCAGAGGAGTGACGCATGGACTAGATCAGGCTTTCTCGCTAATACCTTTAAACCTGATGGTGGATTAAAGCGAAGATTAGCAAGGCAGGCAAATATTTGTGACTGATGATAGTGACAAGTTTACTCCTTTGACCGGCGTTTCAAGGGCGTTGATCTTTTAGGCAGAATGGAATATTTCCATTTCTAAGGGTGCTTTTCCACCAGTGATGTGCTATGCTACGTTGGTGTGGAGATGCGTGCTATGGATGCCTGCTATGGATGCGTGCTATGGATGGTTTCCCAACTATCGATTCATCTCATACTCGAGCTGCGCATTTTCAACGCACAACTACTTTGTGCATCTTTAGCACATCTTACTCGCACAGCTACATAGCTTAGTATCGGTGGAAACGGTCAAATTGTTAAATAGTTTTACAGCTTAGCTATTACATCTTCATAGCATCCTAAAGAATGATTGACACTTGTTAAAGTGTAAAATATAAAAGTGTAATACATAATTACCTATTGCAAATATCAAGTTTAGAATCAAACGTTTTCCTTAACTTCTGTGTCAATTGTTTTATTTATGTCATCATGTGACCAAGGGGATGAACTGAATTACAATGATCGAGGCGCATGACGTTTGTATATCTCGTGACTTTTGTGAAATTCTATTGACCACAAATTACTTACCTGTTTTCTACAATATATTTCCTGATATTTTCCAATATTTCCTGATATTTTCAGATAAATAAGAGAGCTACCTACCACGAAATTTAAAAGGAAACTAAAAGACTGGCTTATTGAAAAGTACTTTTATACCCTAGAAGATTTTTTTAAGTATAGAATATAATTTTATATGTAGTTACCCTATACTTTAAGTTTTCGCATGCCTACTGAAGGCGAAATGTGTTTAACTACATAATTACTGTTACCACCTTTTTTGTACCATATTTCGGCGAATAAAGATTTTATTATTATAAGCATTTATGCAAGACTAATCTTACTTGCATGCATGCATCGCAATGGTCTTGCCGTTGCCGATTCGTTAACAGTTTACATTGTTTCTAAGCAAGATGCGTAGGCCACATATTGTTTGTGAAATTCCTACTCCTGCTTTTCGACCCGGAACCCTGGTAACCTGCTAGGCAGTCTGCAGCTCGGGGTCATAAGCCTGCCGTCCTATAGGTAAGACAATTCAAACAAAATAAAATATTTTGCCCAATAAAGTTGCTAATGTTATTTACATACATACATACATATCGTCACGCCTTTAATCCGAAGGGGTACGCAGAGGTGCACATCATGACACGTAATGCCATTGTGTACACCCACTTTTCACAATTTATGTTGTAAGTCCCATGTAATAGGTGGTGAGCCTATTGCCGTATACCGGGCACATTTCCAGACTCCGTGCTACCACTGAGAAATTTTCGAAAAACCGAAAAAAGCCCTGCAATACTTCGTCTAATGTTATTTATTTATATTTATTTAATATCATCACGCCTTTTTATCCCCGAAGTGGTAGGCAGAGGTGCACATTATGGCATGTAATGCTACTGTACAATGTTCACCCACTTTTCATATTTTTTATTATTTGTATTAAATAGATATTAATTAGTACATAGATTCAGACAAAATTTGGTTTAATAGGTAAAATGAATCGCTTGTTTTTTCCTCATCAAAAATACTTTACCGATACAAACAGAACACAAAAAAAAACAAAATGCATAAAAATACAAAACCGAATCTGAATTCTCCGTAAGAGGATCTTTTTTTTAAACACCAGTTTAATTTCTTTCCTTCCTTATAAATATCCATTTTGTAATATTTGATGATACTTTTGTAAACATATTTTCCCGTGAGAGAATCGAAACTGCAATGCGTAGCGTAAGGTATTCGGATGCACCCATTCGTCAAAAACGATAGGCGAATGTTGCCGCTTCGTGGACAGTAGTATAAGTTTGCTTTATGTTTAAAGTAATTGAAACGAGAGGGTTGCGTTCGGTGTTCTGATTGGTTGGTTTATTCGAGTCGGCCAATCCGTACTCCAAGTATGAGTTTGCTTTAAAATAATCGAAACGATTGGTTGGTTTATTCGAGCCGACCAATCAGAGCGAACGCGCTCTCTTTTCGATTACTTTAAACGTTAAGCAAACTTATACTAAAGGTACCTACATTTTTCGTTGTTTCTAAGCAAGATACAAGCATTTGTCATTTGTAGGTTGCTTATTGCTTATGAAGGATGCATGCATTCGTCAAATGACGCAGCGTGGTTGCCTATCCCTATATGGCAGCCACTGCGTCAACATTTCAACAAATAAGTAATTAACAGTGATTTCAATAACGTCATACTATTGTTATTTAATCTTGCGAGTTTTTATGTTATGTTACAATGGGTAGTGACGTCGAAGGTATGACGTCACTGATCAATAGTTTCTTGGATCTATTTCATTTGTCTATGTGCCTACCTATGTTAGTAGGTACTAAGTTTGTTGCGAGCTTATTATTTTCAGGTCGTCATCTTACTCGTTCTATCTTATTAATATTATAAATGCAAAAGTTTGTGAGTTTATGTTTGTTTTATTAGTCAATCATGTCAAAACGATTGAATCGATCGAGATGAAATTTGGAGATTTATTCGACTAAAAACCACCCTGTTCCTACTCTTGCTTTTCGAGCCGGAATCCCTGGTAACCCGTGAGGTAGTCCGCGGTTCTGGAATCCCTATAATATAAGGATTCCGGAGCTGCTACTTATTGATGATACTATTGATACTAGATATAATAAATATCTAGTATGAATAATCAATCTTAGGAATTACACAAGGAAAGAACTTTTAATTAGAAAACCACATCTTCAAAAAACCCAAAATACTATCTTTATAGACCTTCAATAATAACTATGGGAACCCAATACCAACAAACGTCACTCACGTATAATACGAAATGACGGGGAAACTCAATTTTCTTAGGTAACAAAATAACAAAGAAATGCGTAATTTATTAACTATAAGATAAAGGCGGTTTATGAGCAATGGTAAAACTAATTCATTTTATCTGAACTACAATAATTATCTCATCAAAAAATGTTACCCGTTCTTATTGACATATTCTTAATCTGTGTTTGATCACGCAGACTGTATCTACTGAATGTTTAGTTCTAGTTTTAGGAGTTGTTCACAAGACTATTAGGTATATTATCTGATAAAATAATACACATTATAATAATTTGGTAACAATGTTTAAAAAAACGAAGTTTGACCTCCTTCTTATTTTGAAATCAGTTAATGTACTAAACCTGACCTGAGTGTATTAAATACTTTTCTGAAAACCACATCAAAATCGGTTAAGCCAATCACGAGATATTGACAGACAAACATACACAAATACTGGTGCATGTATGTCCCAATCTTTTTAACAATCCTTCCCTAACAATCCTTAAATTCTTAACCCTCAAAAGCCGGCAACGCACTTGTAACGCCTCTGGTGTTTCGGGTGTCCATGGGCGGCGGCGATTGCTTACCATTAGGTGAACCGTCTGCTCGTTTGCCGACTTAAACCATAAATAAGGTCAAACTGAGAACCTGTTCCTTTTTCCTTGTTTTGATAAAAATAACTTTCTGTATCACATTCTAATTCCAAGAAATTTGGGGTCGTTGGTTTCTTTCATAATATTCTTTAAACGATCCGATAAAATGATTATTACTTAAATATAAACGATCCATAAAACTGATAAGTATGGCAAAATATGAAAATATGGTAATATCTTGTGATAAAATGGGATTAAGTTACTCTTTATTTGAAAAGCTCCATTAGTTTTAAGTCACAACGGGGCTCTTATTCATGAGGTGCGAGCTTATTGACACGTAAGTCTCTTATTTATATATTTAGTATGGCTCATGATAGTTTTTACTCAAATTATTGCGATCACCCAATAATTTTTCCAAATCTTGAATTGGTTTTTCTCTTCTTATGTCCGAATACTCAAACACTACTAAATTTTAAGACGCTCTTAAAACTAATTCTGTCACTATCAATTCTTTATAAAATGACAGAGATAGCACGATATTTAAGTATCTACAACTTAAAATTGAGTAACATTTCAGTATTCAGGCGTTAGTCTCGCTGATTTCCTCTGATTATAATTTTTTTGCTTCACTGTGAACTAACCCTTATATTAATATGCGGAAAATATACATTGTAAAACATTAATTGGCATATAATACTGATGAGTTGGAAGGTGAGCGTTGGAAGCATTTGGTTGGACGAATAATAATATCTAAGTGTGATAAGGGGATGTTTCATCTTAGGTATCATTACTAGGGATAATTTTAGAGGCGCGAAAAATAAATTTATATCAAGAACTAGCTTCTGCCAGCGGCTTCGCTGGCGATCCTGTGGGATAAAAAGTATTTTTAAAAGAATACTTGGGGCGTGATCAACACAATCAATATCAAAGCCAAAAATATAGTTTATAGAATTTTGATCTGTTAGGCAGTAAGTAACTATGTCCGGGCCAAACTAAAAAGTAGATACTACATGGACTTTATTCCAGTTTTCCATGAATATTACTAACATACACACACATAATATTAGATAAGGTTAGATAATATTATCATGCTATCACCTAGTTGGGAGAAGCTGTGATCGCGAGCAAACTATCCAAACTTAAAATCACTATTTCAAGCGGACGAAGTCGGGCACAGTTAGTAACAATGTAATGTTAGGTATATTAAAGTGCCTTAACAGTAAATTCTTTATCAAGTACCTAGTTTTAAACGTACAAGAAGTTTGTAAAGGTGAATTAATAGGATGCGGAAAGCATCCGTAATTGCAACAAAAAGTAGACATCCGAAACAAACGAATGCTTTTAACTTAATACCAATTTACATATGCGAGTGGACAAACGGAGAACTAATAAAAACCTTTACAAAATAACAATGAGTAATACGCCCTAAAAAGACACTAGCGACACTGCCAACTGAACGGATAATTTGGTAAGTTTTTGTAAGATTTTCCGTAGTTTGGATTTGAATTAGCTACTTGTAGAATAAAATAGGATTTATATAAATAAGGTACAGAAATTGAACAATATAGTGTCGTGAGGATTTAGGTTTTGGATTAGAGTCTATAACAATGAACTCGAATTCCTCGTTTTTTTCTCCTATCGTTGTTGCTACACATTATTTGATTTACTGTCTCTGATTCTTAATCATGATCGTAAAATGATGACTAGTTAAAACCTATAACTGTAATTAAGATTTAATTATTTACTGCATGTATTAATATCATCTGCTTAAAATGTATTTACTTCTGCGAGTTAGTTAGATTTATTTGTTAAAAAAAAAACCTGATATGAGTATTTTTTAAGTTTTTTAAAAGAATGTGATCTTACTATTTTACTTGTACCGCCGGCTGCCAAACTAAAGCACGGAGCACCAATCGGATAGTCAATTAGGTGTAGATATTGATTTAGTTTTTGAATACTTTTTAACCCTACTCAACACATTGGCTTTATGTGACCTTCCTAGTCTTTATTGATTGTAAAAATCATCGTCACGCCATAGTCTCATAGCCCAGTTACCCAGGAAAAATACATCAAAAATATGGTATTATTGAGAAATCATGAATCATCATAGTAAAAAACTAGAGAAAGACAACATCATACTAATGGCGTACAAGGAAAGTCCGGGACTAACTTCCCCCTAAACTCCTACGTCATTGCAAATTAGTGTTTCTGCAGATTCAATGTATGGGCACGGCACGTAGTATGGGGAACCGAGGGAACCGGGAAGAAAGGTTCTCGATATTAGGACCGGCGTAGCTTAGGTCGTCCACACACAAGGTGGATAGACGACCTGATTAAGTTCGCAGGGAGTTGATGGATGCAGGTCGCCTGGCCTATCTCGAAGTCATTAGGGGAGGCCCATGTTTAGCAGTTGAGGTCGTATGGCTGATATGATTATGATGATGAACATTGTTGAATCTAATGATTGACCCTAAGGTAAGGGGTAGCCTTTAGGAAAATAACTGGTGTTAGCTTTTTAGTTAATGGTTTTCCTTCTAAATGGGTTATCTCCAAAGATAGAGGTGCAACACCCACGTTTTACGTGTTACATATGACCATGTGAAGGTCATGCTATGTTTTTAGATATCGTGGATTAACAGAGAAATATAAAATAGAAAAGAAAGAGAGAGAGAGATGGCGTAGAAAATTATAGAAGAAAATAGTGTCATTGCTCACTACCTTTTCTCATATTACCTAGACGGAGTGTTTAGGTACAGAGTACCATAAAAAAAATCACTTTTTCTCTGCGAGGATTGCGGGTACGTCTGGCCACACGAGGTCGCGGCTCAGGGCAGGAGTTGGAACGGAGTGGTACGATTTGTAACCTTCCACCGTTCCGCCTATCTAGGCTGATGATAGGGAACAAACCGTAAAGTTCTCTAGAAAAGGAGGATTCACCGACCAGACGAGGTGATCACAGCAGTTTTATGGAGCAGACAGTAGAGTTCCCTAGAAATGGTGGATCCTCCAACCAGGCGAGGTGATCGTGGCTGGGTTTTTCCCAAACTGTTGTTGGTTGGGATTTTCTATCCAGGTTTATTCGCATGTAAAGTCCACATTTGCGATGAAGGAGTAATAACGTTATCCGTTTGCATCGTCTATGTGCGACTTCTGGCTTCTATCATTTGTTATGTGTCACCATAGTCATTTGATGATTTTCCATCCATAAAAAATATCTCAAGTAAATTAACGGTGATGGAAATAAGAAAAGCGAAAGAGAGAGAGAGATAGAATCATTATCTTCTTTCATAATAATATTACGTAGACTATGTTTATCAACGTTCTTATTTAGAACAACGACAGACTTGAGTTGTTTCTATATGTATATTTACACTTTTATTATTTGCTAAATCTACAGTATTAATAAAAAATAGGGATCCTTAGAAAAAAAGATAGAGAAAGTGTAAGCATATTGAATATTGAAATTGGTAATCATTAAATATACATATATGCAGGTAATTAAATTAATTATTATTAGGTAACAAAAAGCCACACGCTTTGGTTTGCTACCTATATTAATGTATCCTTAAATTTAAAAATAGTTATTTATATCTATGCATAACACATGACATCACTGTCAAAAAAACTTATATAAATTTTAAAAAATAATAAAAATTATCGATAACGTAATACAATGTTTTTAGTAAAAAACCGGATTTCGACACTATACCTATTTCACTATAATAAAAGGAAATGTCACTCGCTAATAGTTTGTTAGCCGTATTGCTACTACGAATGTCCCATCTTAAAGTAATTTCCAAAGACTATGAACCTCACGTAGGCTCCACGAAACAGGATAAGGGTAATAAAATACCCATACTTGTGACGTCACTGACGTCACGCAGTAACTGTGATATTGGGCAGTAACACGGTAACTACTGACGGTGCTACTGTTTCACACAATGCGTCACCCAACCCTAACTTCAATGTACTCTCTATACAGTATGGAAATCACTCATATGACTGAAATGAAACTAAAATTAGTACTCGTTCACAGAAGCATATTACAACTAAATGCTTCAACGAAAACCGAAAATTTAAAAAATTGAAATTTTTAAACAAAATAAATAAATAATTAAATAAATCAAGTATTCAATTCTGTGTAAACGGCTCGGTGTTCCTTGACTACAGTAGAGCTGTAATGTTGTCTAGGAATGTTACGGACATGTGGCGCGGCTGTTATAATGACGTATTTGTGAAAGTGTCCAAAGTATAAGTGTCCAAATTTACTCAAAGAGAATAATGCACTTTTTGTCTTAAATAATATTTCCAGTAGGGACCTATTTCGCTCAATTTAATTCTATCGTCAGCAAGATAATAAAAAAAGTATACGGAACTCTTTCAATATCTTTGAATAAACATCACAAATGTGAACGAATTCATCAAACTCCAACATCTGCTACACGAATGACTAATTGTAAACGCAATTAAAACAAAAATCATTTATCAAATTATCATTTCTCTATATTTACAGTTTCCAATTTATCATTCAAGCGTTTCTTCCATCGTCAACACAGGCAAGCCTATAATCGTGCCTAGACTACGTCAAACTTTGGCACTGGAAGAATTCGCTATCAACTAATGATGTAACATCTCTTTATCAACAGCAGAATCCCCTTTAATCCCCGGTTATAAACGAAATCTTTCGCCTCGCAGTGTTAGCATTATACTGCGTCAGAACCAGAGCTATAACTATGTCGGTAATAACCTCACTTATTATCCTTTACGACGAGTTAATTCACGTCGTTGTCACACAAATATTTAGAGCTTGCCGTATAAAAAAAGGACGTAAGAGCAAACGGCGCACGATTCGCAGGCGCGCGCGCCGGGAAAATCATTCTAACGCATCGACCGCTCGAGCCGAACGTTCGGTCAATCGGGAAGTGTCATCTCGACTCGCTTTTAAACACGATGTATATACGAACAATATAATGAATAAAAAATCAAAGTGCTTGTGTTATTGTTCCCGAAGAGGACCTTATTAACATGTGCTACAAAAAGAAGAGTGTGTGTCAGCAAGATCTCAGTTTGCACCTGAATCGATTGATAGAAACATTGAAGATTTTAAGATTTTTGTTACTCCAGTTACTTACTCCTCTGCAAGGGACAATATGGATTATGATATTGTTGTGATTGTGTCTGACAATTAGTTTATAGACATAGACAAGTGTGATACGACACAAGTGTTTTTAAGTGTACAGAGATTTTTATTCGGAATAGTTGTTTAATAAAACCTAGTCAAGATGATGTCCAAGAAGCAACTGACTTGCATGCTTGCGCTGCATATCATGTACCTGCTGGTCGGTGCAAGCATATTCTACCACATAGAAAGTCCACTAGAAGTAAAGCAAAGAGCTGAAGACAAATTGGAAAGACTTGAAATTCAGAGTAAGTCCAATCATAGTTTTAAAGTAAATAATAAATATCTAACTTTTGTAATAACATTTCTTACAAACTAAATTGTTTATATTTTCTCATGTCAGTTTAGTTGACGTTGAGAGCGCGGAAATTTATTTTTGTGTTTAATACTAAGAAGTTTTGCAGTTATTATTGTAATTGCCAAAATTATCGTTGTAAATATTTTTAACATTAAATCACGTAGACAATCCATAATTAGTTCATTAATAAACTGAAGCCATTAGGTAGGTGTGACAGCCTACTGTTCACAATAATCTGATAAGTGAATAAAATCATTTTCAATATAAATACTTAAAACACTCTACAATGCTTACAGCCTATCAAAGCACTTGTGAATATCTGTGTTAACTCAACAATAGAGTAAAAAAAAAACAAATGAAAATTGCCGCGCATTCTCTTTGACGTTTATACGTAAAGTTCCATTTTCAAATTATTTAAAAAGAAAAATAAAATAAAACGTGAATGCCATTTTGTTATAAATTGACATTAATGGCGTCGGTTTTAATTGAAATATTTTATTTATTATCTAAATGTGGGACTTTCTAAATGAATAGAAATTAGTTTGTATCTAACTAGTTGGATATTAATTGTTAAATGAACGACGTGAAGTATAATTATCATTGTTTTGCAACGTGAGTGTACAAGTATATCGATAATTTTTCCTCTAGACTAGTGAAGGAGGTTTTATTACAATTTTTTTGCTCACTAGCAGATTCTCTTTATAATTTCAAATGCATTCAACGTTCGCAAGTTCTTATGTAGCGTAACATTCAAGTTGGATGGCCCTTTTAAACAAAACGAAATTTAAACCCGATTGATTCTGTTCTGTTTATCAGATAAATCCGTCCAAAACTAATTTTTCTTCGTTTAAATACAAACAGGAAACATATCTTTGAATTTATCGTGTTAGGTAGATATTTTACATTTTACCTTTTACATTTTAAAGTAACATTTTGGTTTTATCCTCGCACTTTTATACTTATTATGCAAACGGTTTATCGGTTACCTATTTTAAAGGTAGACCTGTAGTGTTAACATAGGGTGGAATATAAATTGGTGATATTTTAACCTTGGTTCAAATCCAATCTTAATCCAAATACTTAATTCAATGTTTCATCTTTTGCTTGTGCATTTTACGAGTATGTAAAGGTAATAAATAGGTGAGTCTGCTTTAGTAATAAGCTAATAAAGTAAAAAATCCCTTTAAGAAATTTGACAAAATGGCAGCTTGGATAATGTAAACGTGTTGGTGCCGATACGTCAAACTGAAATACTTCAAACTGCCGCACTCAAAGACATTTAATGATTACTTAAACTATTCCTTAGTACTTAACGATTATGTACAGAAAACAATTACTAAGAACTGGGTTAAGTAATAATTAAATGTCTCTGAGTACAGCAGTAAGCATTTATTTTGACCAAACCACATACACTTTTGAAACGTCAAACCTCGAAGTTCTAATACCTTTCATCACTAAGGTAAATGAAATGCACGTTGCAGGTAAACAATTTCACATAGACAATCGTCTCAAGTTTTTTATGAAGTGGCGTGGCAATAACAATAGGATGACACATAGATATTATGTCTATGGAGGTCTAACTATCTCATTGGTCAAGCAATCGAACACAAGGATTTGAATTTAACACCTAAGCTAGACAGAAAGCGGACTGCCTAGCGGGTTACCGGGCCACTGGCTCGAAAAGCAGGAGTAGGAGCGGGGTGGTTTTTTATTGAGTCTGACACTCCCTCTCGCCTCGCCCAAGGCGTTGTTACTTATTTATTTATACGTAAATGAATTATGTAAAAAATAACATGTGTCTCTGGAAAGACTGCTATGCGGTAATAGGCGCATCTTCTATTACACGGGACTTATACACTTCTATAACTGGAGAAAAGTAAGAGCTTCATTGAACATGTGTGCATTTTTGCTACCCTTGCCTTGGATAATTCCACCCTTGATTAAAAGATTCAAATTAAAATAAATTTATTTATGAACACAAGAATTACAAAAGAGTGTTAAAATATACATTAATAGCATCTCCATATTCTACCAATGGAATTGGTAACATGATTTTATTATTAAATCCTTGCATTACCAACTAATGATTAACTGTATTCCCCAGAATAATAGGAATGAAAGAAAACAACAACACATTCTTCAGAACATTAATTAATACCTTTATAAGGAAATATTGTCCAGAAATCGATAGAAACACGCGACGTTTTGCGCAAGCGGCGGGCGATGTCCTACGTTTACCTCAAGTTGAGGAGATCTTGTAGGAAATGTTGTTATAAACGGCCATAAATCAATATAACAACAATGGCAGCATTAAAAGTACGACTGTTTAATTAATTTCAGTATCATTTCAGATGATGTCTGCTTTAGTTTTTAATATCTTGTTTTTTATTTCTTAAGGAGAGTCACAGATCACTGGTAGGTAAATATATATAATACTATTCGCTAAACGTTTTTTCGAACGAAATTATACTCGTTTAATTAAGAATTCAAATAGGTAAAACAGGTGAACAAAGCAAAGCATTGAAAGTTTTATAATCAAGTAGTTTTTGCTAGCGGCTTCGCCCGCTTAAAATGTACGTAAATCAGCTCATAATCCGTTTGTGTAGCGAATATCTGTATAAAAAGTTTCAGCGTAATTGACGGACAAACACCCAAGTAAACAAACTTTCACATTTATCATATTAGTATGAATATGTATTTTTGGAAAAGATAATCATTACTTTTATAATCAAACATTTGAGCAGAAAGATCAAAATAATTTCCAATTGTTATAAATCAAAATGTTAAAGAATTTCACACTATGCGTATTTTGATACAGAAATCAAAATTGGTTTTCGTCAATAAAAATAAACTTGCTATCAACAGATAAAAATACGTGGGTTTTAGATTCAGGAGAGTTTTGTCTATCATCTCTTATTCTAGAGTGTATTTTTTCGCATTGTTTAAGATTGAAATTCTAAAATATCCAGTTTCTTAACATGGAGGTCAAAATGGACAATAATTAATTATTATGTAAACTGTTATACAAACAGACATACTAACAGATCAAAGTTATGATTAATTATGTTTTTTTTATAAAGGCTACATAGAAGTTTAAAATATTAAAAATAAAAAAAGAACTGAGATGAGTTTGGCCTCTCTTACTACTCTCAGAAGAAATGCTGAAACAAGTATAGGAATTTTTAATGTCGAAGTGCCATGCTTCGACACGAATGCTGATACACTGTTAGTGAAACAACGCTTGCATTTTGTTTCGTTGTGTGAATGAGGTTAGCATAGGCCCAATTACATCCCCTTCCCAATCTTCCCAATCCCCGATTCCCCAACAACCCTTAAATTCATAACCCCCAACAAGCCGGCAACGCACTTGTAACGCCTCTGGTGTTTCGGGTGTCCGTGGGCAGCGGCGATTGCTTACCATCAAGAGATCCGTGTGCTCGTTTACCATCTTATTCCAGACATAAGTAAAATAACTAAGAGAAGTTATTATCAGCCTTTAATATGTAGGTTTAATAAGTAAGTAAGTGAGTAAAATATGCTAGAAACCTGTACAGAATCGTCATTGAACTACTAAATATGTAATAGGCAATTACGAATAAAATACTCATTAAATATATTAACTACAAGTCATGATTCTTTGATAGAAAACTTAGTACTGTTTGTACTAAGTTAAATTTTACTATTTATTAGCTTCTGCCAGTTGCTTATGGTTCAGTCCCCGTTCCCATGGGATAAAAAAGTATCCTATTACCCAAGTCACCTCATACAATGTCTGTATAGCAAAACTTTATAAGAAATACTAGCATGGCTTGAACCTAGTTGATTTCCTCGTCAAATAGTTACGTGGGTTAGCTGAAAAACATAATAATTAGGTAATTTAGTATATCTCACGAAAGTTATAATATATAGATATTTACTATTGCACGTGACTTAGGTACGTCACACATACATACATACTATTTTAATAAATAAATACTAAATTACCTATAAATCAAATTACGTAATGTTTGTACCTAATAATGAATATTTATTTCGACAGGACAAAGGTATACTGTAATGAGACGTAAAACCTAAGTTCGTATGTAAGAAAATCTAGGAAAATTATATTTAATAGACAAAATACTACGGTAAATGTACTAATAGTGTAAGCGACACGCCTTTGAATGATTACTTATAACTAAACTAGATATTTCATTTTAAGATCATCGTGCAGGGACAGTAAATCTCGCGAAACTGAGGCCCAAGTGAGATCTCGCGAAAAATACGATCTCGTTAATCTCCCGAGATCTCGTCGAAAAGTAAGATTGCACGCCCCAATCACGTTTTTATATTTTGACTGAAAATTCTACTTAGAAACTACATATTTCGGAAAACGTCACTTTAGGACTTCATGCATGAGCAGCGGGTATCCTAGACCTAAACCTTCGGGCCACCACGACATTTCGAAATTAAATTGAATTAAATAACATGTGACTACACGTAGTATATAATATAGTACTTACTGAACGGTTTATTTAGGTTAAATCAACAAATAAAATATAGAATATGACCTATAAAACCCCTAAAAATAGACCCAACAAAAGTTTTAATAGTTCACTGTTCAAACCAATTTAGAATTGACCTTATAACACAGACACATCACTCCTAATATGTCGATCATCTAATATGTTTTGATAACACAAAACAATTATTGTACCTTAGTACGCTATTATCCCAATTATTTCAAAGTTCAATTAGTCTACATTATACAAAGGCTTGATATGTAAAGGAAAACAAATAGCCCTAATGTTTTGAATTAGACATTAAACATTGGTGATGGCCCGGAGGTTTAACAGTTTAACTAGGATACCAAACCTTAATGCCCACAGTTTAAAGCAGATTATCTGAATTTGCTCTAAAATAATTAATTCTTTAAAGGCATAAAAAACATCTAAAAAAATTGTTATCTAAAGTATATATTATACATTAATACGTTACTAATTCAATAGTGATGATGGCGGGGTATTGAAATTAAAAATCTAATTAGGACACCCGCTTCTCATGCTTGAGGGTGCGTGTTCGAAATTATCAACGGCAAGTACCATTGTGACTTTTTCCGAGTTATATGCACTTTCTAAGATTGTTTAGATACCACTGACAAACGGTGAAGAAAACATCGTGAGGAACCTGGGTAAGTTTGAAATCGCTAACCCGCATTGAGCAAGTGTGGTCATTACTGCTCAAACTTTTTCCGTGTGAGAAGAGGCTTTGTCAGTAGTGGGCACTAATATAGGTCAAAAGTCAAAGATCCTACCTACTGTTTACTTATATTTTCACGTGAAGAAAGGCGTGTGTTATTAACTCATACTGAAGTAGTTGCTGTGTGCTAGTGCATTTTATGTAGCAGATTATTTAGAAATAGAATGAATGAATGATTTTTTATTTTCAGAGGCGTATTTTGAAATAGATTTTCATTATTGTGTGTCTATTTTAGTGTTCATAGTGTTTGCTTCTATGTAAAATGTAATATGTTACCGGTCTTTTTTAATGGAATAAACAATATCGTCTATCATAAGATGCTTCGGCATAAATAGACCGGCTCGATCGGCATGGTACCACGGCCTCGCAGAAAAACGACGTGAAACAACGCTTGCGTTGCGTGAGTGTGGTCACAAGTGCATCTAGTACGCACTTGTAACGCCTCTGGTGTTTCGGGCATCCATGAGCGGCAGCGATTGCTTACCATCAGGTAATCCGTCTGCTCGTTATAAAAAATATTAAAAGAAACACTACATGCATGCAAATAATTTTGCAATAGACTTAACTATTGCAAAATTATTTCCCTCGTGTAACAGTTTCAGAGACGCAACCAGACTGAGATTTTTACGACATACACATAAGTACCAATAGATTATCTTATTTATAGTGTAAGTAATTAATTCTATTACGATATCCTTTGTCCTAGGCCCGTACATAGGGGCAAAGTACTCAATGACAAATCGGTAAATAATATCACACTTCATTACAAGATAATAATGAAGTTGTGCAAATGATAACGGTATGTAGTAACTATGTAGGTGTTGTAGATTGGTTTTGTTTACTTGTATTGTATGATGTAGATTTATTTATTCATAAAAAGGATATGTGCTTTCTTTTAGGATACTTTGACAACCGTGAAAAGAGATATATACCCTTTGTACGCGTTTGTTTTACGTTGAACGAAACCGAAACGATGCGACCGGAGTGATATTCGTACCATGACCTCACAGAAAACCGACGTGAAACAACGCTTGCGTTGTGTTTCATTGTGTGAGTGAGGTTACCGGAGGCCCAATTCCGAGTCTTACCAATCCCCGATTACCCAACAATCCTTATATTTCTAACTTCCAAAAGACCGGCAACGCACTTGTAACGCCTCTGGTGTTTTGGGTGTCCATGGACGACGGCGATTGCTTACCGCCAGGTGATCCTTCTGCTCATTTACCGGCTTATATACTATAAAAAACTATATTATTATTATATTATTTCTGACGCATGAATATTCTATTTTACCTACATACATATCTATTTCTAACGTAGAATTGCAAGAAAAAATTCCAACGGGAATATTATTCAGTACCTATGCACCTTAGCCCTATATATATGCATTTTCCTGTTAACTATACACGGGTTGTACATAAATAAATTATAAGAATATAAATATTTAAACAATAAATAATTATAAATATTTAATTTAATATAATGAGGTATTTCGGGAAAATACACAACAATATTAGACTTCTACTTTTCAATTATGTGTCACAACACTTGTATATAAGGTTCATTGTTATTTAATAAAGATATATTGTTGGTCTGTTGCTATTTACGTATATTTACAGTTTAGCTATCATCCTATAATTATCGATGTTCATCCATTGTCATTCATCGCATTGTTCTCTCTATATTTTCATGTCACTGTTTATGTTGTATTGGCTAATATAAGTGTAGTAATTTTCCTTATAGAACCAAGTATCATTTACTTATATTAACTTGTTGGTGTTAGTTAAGTCTTAGGTCTAAATATAGAAAAATATAGTCTAGATTTTATGTCACTATTCTAACAAGACTCATTGGTGGTAAGTCTTTACCGCAGCCTAATTATCCACATTGCTTCATTTGACAAATCCTGTTTTTCTTTTTTGAGGGGGAAAATCATCGAATGGCTTCTGACTTCGAGAGGAAGGGTCAGGCTCTTATTGACTAAAAACCACCCCGTTCCAACTCTTGCTTTTCGAGCCGGAGACCGATAAACCTGCTAGGTAGTTCGCAGCTGCGGGTGTTTGACAAATGCTTAGAAACAGTAAAACTGTCAACAATGTGGCAAACTTAAATCCGTTTGTAGTTTTTGACGAATGCGTGCGTTCGTCTAGTCAGTAGGCATAAGTAATAATTGAGGCAACACGAGTGCGTTGTCACGTATGAAGGAATTTTTATTATTGTGTCATCATTTTAGAGAAGTCATCTTTTTCATAAATATTGACGCAAATAATAGGGTATCCGGAACTCTTTCTACCAAACGAATCGTAGCAATACTACGTCACTACTTCACATCATGTCATGACTACCCAACCAACAAAAGTTAGTTTTATAGAAGGCCATAGAACGTTTTGTAAAAACTAAACGGTGGTCAAATAAAAGGCCAAAGAAGGTGCATCTACAAAGAAAGTGGCGCAATTATATCTCCATTCAGTGTTAAAGTAGAACTATAAGGGTATCAGGCATGACAATTTTGGCCCATTGCAGTTGATGTTACACTAACACAATCTCTATTTGGTGATATATAAGCCACCGCAGCACTACTAAAGTGTTTTTGGGTACTGTAAAAGAGTTCATGATTCCATTACATCACTAAAATTCATCATTCATTCATTTTACATTCGTTCACGTCGCTGCAGTGTCTCAGTGTTTTAGAAGAGAAATAAAAAAATAAGAAAAGTGACGGGGTATCGTTTTATTATTGTGTCATCATTTTAGAGGAAAAGTCATATTTTCTATAAATATTGACGGAATTAATAGGGTATCCGGAACTCTCTTACCAGACGAATTGTAGTACATCCACCATTACATGAAATTAGGGTTCCACTTGTTTGTTATTTTTGTTTTATTTTTTGTCCTTATTCCATAAATATGATGAATACTTTTGTTAATGAATAAATGTTATGGTTTATAAATCTGTGTAGGTACTACGTATGACTCAGAGAAGTATAACTACATACATACATATCGTAACTATGGGAAAGTTTAGATATAATATTAATAATCTAATTCTAGAAACATAACGTAATTCTCTCTTCGTACTGTACCCTTAGTACGAGTTTACTTAACGTTTTAACTAATCGAAACGAAAGAACGTCCGGTGTTCTGATTGGGCGGCGCAACGTGTAACGCTCTTTCGTTTCAACCTCGTTGAATATAAAATCAACTCTTAAGCTATATAAATATAATTTGAAACTCAGCTGTATCACCAAATCACTCCGATGTAGACTTTTTGTGCCCACTATATTACTGTGTACTGTAACGATGATCTTAAAACGCTCAATATCGTAATATCGTCCTATTACTGAGTTGTCATCTCTACTTTAACAAACGACACATAGGAGTTCGTTTCGAACCTTTATTGCGCAAATTAGGCGCATTAGGGTGACAGTTAAAACTGTTATGAAGTTCAATCGTTGTATACTAGTCACAATGGAGGTTGCTATAACGCCTGACTATAACAGCTATATAAAGTCGTGAAGTAAACCTTTACATCAACTATTAATAGGTCGTTTTTGCTATATAAACTTATAGAGCCAAACTGTGTTGTCAAACGCTTTTACACAACAATCAGTCACCACCAAAACCTTTATACATCATTTACCCAGCTTTTTTGAGATATAAGGTTTGGTTATAGGGCAAAATTGTTAGTTTAAGCCATGGGTTATGGGAAAGTTTAGATATAATATTAATAATCTAATTCTAGAGCCATAACGTAATCATCTCGTCCTTAGTACGAGTTTGCTTTACGTTTAAAATGATCGAAACAAGAGCGTGGTCGGCGCTTTGGTTGGCCAGCTCGAATAAACCAACCAATCTGAACGCCGAACGAGCTCTCGTTTCAATCACTTAAATTACTGTAATTTTTTGGTGGCAAAGAAAAGAGAATTTCAATCTTAATTAAAATACTTTTGTATAATTTCCTTAGTACTTATTTGTCACATAGTTTCATTAGACTTTCCTAAAGGTTTTATAGACAGCAGAAGCATTAGTTCATTGTAACTAAACCAGATAATTAAAAAAATATGAAATCAAACATTTAAAACGGAGAGATTAGAAATTGGAACATGTTTATTTACACCACGGGCGCCACCATATGTAAAACATGGCTGTTCTTTGATGTGCACTTAATTTTGATATCTAATTAAATTAGGACAAGGAAGGAAATGGAACGGCATATGAATGGAATGATTATAAACGTATTTCGTATTTTGTAACCTCATTCAGTAAAAGTTTTTTAGTTATATACCTATGTATTTATTTATTACTTATCGAATTTTTTTATGAAGTAAATTAAATACAAAAAGTATGTCGAAGAAAATAAATAACTGAAATGAAAAAATACAGTATGTAACGTCCCACTGCAGGGCAAAGGCCTTCTTTTTTTTGAGGGGGAAAAGGGAGTTTCTAGAGGGAGTGTCAGACTCTTTCTGACTAAAAACCACCCCGTTCCTACTTATGCTTTTTAAGCCGGAGCCCCGGTAAACCCGCTAGGTAGTCCGCAGCTCCGGATCAGGCATCAGCCCTACTGGGCCCTATCTGTGGTGGTCTCATAGCTCTTTCCCTACCCTCCTTCCACTCTACTCTGTGTAAAGCTTTTGCAAAAAAAAAGAAAAATAAGATTCTTGTTAAAACATACAAAATTAAACCTTAAATACAGAATGCATTGAAAAGGAAAATATGTACCGATTGTGTAACAAACAGCGGTTATGTCGATCGTCATGTCATCTCACAAATTGACGATAATAAGTCCAGACAAAACTGATGACGTGTGACACTTAACGATGGTTTAACCAAAGCAACACGTTAAGCAAATGTGAGTTATAATTACAAGCAGTTTAGTTCATTTTCCTGATGAGAAATCTTTAGTATATGTAACGTTTACTGGCACTTATGATTTGTAGTACAAATGCCCGCTTTTATCAACTTCTCCTAAATTTAAAGATACCCCTAAGCTAAACAGATAGATAGCCCCTTTATCAAAATTTTGAGTGTGGAAGAGCCATGCTTCGGCACGAATGGGCCGGCTCGACCGGAGTGATACCACGGTCTCACAGAAAACCGACGTGAAACAATGCTTGCGTTGTGTTTCGTTTTCGTTGCGTGAGTGAGGTTACCGGAGGCCTAATTCCCCCTTCCCAATCATCCCAATCCACGAATCCCGAACCCTAACCTAACCCCCAAAGCACTTGTAACGCCTCTGGTGTTTCAAGTGTCCGTGAGCGACGGCGATTGCTTACCATCAGGTGATACGTCTGCTTGTTTACAATAAAATAAATTAAATACAACAGTTATACTTAACTGTACGTTTTCAAAAAGGTAATGGGATACATTTTTGTTTTAAAATAGAGAATAGGAAATATTATTTAAATAATACTTGTTTATGACTTGTTTAGCATTTTCAATGGCTCCTGATAATTAGTTACAAATAGAAGTTGGATGAATTCTTTGAAAGAAAATTGGTGTACCGTTTGTTTATCAATTACGTGAATTGTTAACTAGTTGGGTACCAAGAGCAAAGCAAAAGTATTTTAATATGTATTAAATGTAGAATGTATTTTGCGGTTATCGTTATTGCATTCACTCTGTAGATAGTACCCTAATAGTAATAGTCTTAGTGTAGTCTTGTGTTTGTTCCCTTTTGGCAATCTATTATTTTTACCCGACTGCGCCAGAAGGAGGGTTATTTATAATTTTATTCAGATGTAGATGTGAGGGAGTCATGCTCCGGCACGAATGAGCAGTTTTTTTCATTTATAAAAATACACAAAAACATCAATAGGTTTTTTTTAAATTAAAAACGTTTCTCACACTAGGATTTTCTCCTGTGTCGTTGTGTGTGCGTTTACAAACATACAAGTTCACATACACATGACACCCAGACCCGAAACAAGAATTTGTGGATCATATTAAGAGTTTCGTGCGGGAATCGAAACCGCTACAGCCGGCACCCAGACAACGTGCGCATACCGTGTAAAATACTTTAGTACATAGTACTTTACTACAAAACGCTTCCAAACATTCCTTCCTTTAATACCTCACTCAGTACACTTACAAAATAAATCAAACCTCTATAGTATGAAATGAGACAGTTTATAGCTACTCTTAGCCACATAATGGGTGTACAACATAAAATACGTTTTTAATTACAACATTTGTATTATCAAAGTGTCTTAATGATTCATTGGACATCATTCAATTGATTTTGATGACGTTCATTGTACAGTGGCTTCGACAATTACTCTGTTATCTTCATCATGATTGATTTTCCCAAGTATCTTTTGCTATTATTTTTATTTGTTCCGAGAAATATAGTGTTATCTCTTTCAGACTGTCCCTTTTGTGCACATTGGAGGCTGACTGTGGAGGTTTTTAACCTCCCGTATATAAGACACAATAGAAAACAAATATTTGGTTTTTTTAATTGATTGAAAATTAAACTGATCATCATCATAAACAACCTATTAAAGGCCACTGCTGACCAAAGCCTCTTCTCACACGGAGAAGATTTGAGTACTAATCACCACGCTTGTTCAATGCGGTTGGCGAAAGAATATTATATCAAGGGTTAAGCTCATTCTTTTTAATAACATTCTGTTTCGGACGAGGACCTGAATTTTACGATCTTTAAAGTTACATTTAGGTTGTAAACTGATTCGGAAAAAGAGTATATATACATACAGGTGACATATCGCTAAAACTGTTTCTGCACCTCAATTATTATGACATATAAAATTATGAGTCTTCAAACAAAATCAAAATGATATTCATAAGCGTGACCACGCATCACATGTTGACTTAAAGTAGCCATTTTAACCACGTAATAAACACATTAGGGATAAACAAATGTTTATGTCTCCAAACCAGCTGGATTGCCTTAAAATTGCAAGTCGGTCATGAGCAGAGCAACGCTAAACTGGTCCTAGAATGGTGAACGAGTGGATGCGTCATATCTAGGAAAAAATACAAGCATTTCTCTCTAGGTTTTTTTATTTTTAAATATCGTTGGCCCCATTATACGTCCTTGAGGAACTCCGACCAAAAACATGCAGAATTATTTAGAAAAACGTTGACTTGGATATTAAATTAGAGATTTACTCTTACCCAATTATGTAACAGTTAACTGTTACTACATTAAATGTAAAAGGCACGTCACATTAATTAATTGAAACTCGAAGAACTAGGAATGGTAATACAAAATCAAATCTTCTTCTAAATCCCCGTGCAGACACCGGTGTTCCAAATAGACCCTATTCTCGATGTCTAGAGACTACTTTTGCAGGAACAAATTTAGTTATTCAAAATTTACTAAATGCAGAGAAGTTTAAATTATGACTTATAACAAAAGTAGTGACATTTTAAAACATAGATAGGCAAACAATAACTATGCTATCTAGATAAGATAGACAATTCTAAAGATAATAAAATCAATAGAAGTTGATATTTTCTGACCTAATAGGTTTTCTTATAATTTATTGCTGCTGTTTTGACTTTAGTAAAATGACCTTCAAAAATATTGAAGTTACCTCTAAGAAATGACATTTGTCTATAGATATCGATATTGATTTCAAATTTTAAACGAATTAAAATCAGTCTTCGATTATACTTCAACCTTTTTGTATATAAGATTAAGATTGCTTTTATAGATTGTCTTTAAAAATTACCAGTAGGTACTAAAAACCAATAATCTCATTTTTAATATTCGTCTCTGATTACTTTAAGTTAAAGTCAAAGAATTTATTTGCTAATGAATACCGTTAAATAAAAGGTTTAGACCTTATCACCTCCAAAATAAAACTACTTATTCCGTAACTCAGGTAGAAAAAAGCGTCGGGTCGAGTTTTTCTCTATGTTAACCTATAACCTAGCTTTAAACTTGCCTTATTTGGTTCGTACAACATTTTATCTGTGTCTATGAGTTGATTTATTCAATCAACTTTTTTAACTCAAGTCTTTACGCAACTTAGCCGTTATATTCATTTATAATTGCATTGAGTTTAATATTTACAACGTTTTATGAAACAGATTTGTAGACAAAAGCTGAATATAAATACAAATTGATGATCAATTAATGGATTAAAATTAATTTTATTTTGACAGTCAATTATTTATAAGATCTTTAATTTGATTGTATACCATATATTTATTTACAATTCTTTAAAATTACATATTTAAATACTACTTCAAAAATATGTTTATAAGTATGTTTAAATTAAATATATTAATACTGGATTTGATTATAATGTAATTTTATTATTTTTAAATATAAAATAATATCTAAATACAGTAAAACTAAACTTTAGTTATCAATGCAAAAGTCTTTGGTGCAATGATAAAAAAGTATTATGCAAACAAGTTATTATGAACTTCTGCTAATCCACCTTTGCAAACCGGAATCAAAACATGCACATTTCTATAACAAGTTTACATACGTTCCCGGGCTCTGACCTGGCAAAAAATTCCAAGACTCATTTAGCCTTGAGCAAATGGCACATCGAACCTTCCAGAACAGGAATCCTTGCTACAATTTCCTAATTCGAACCATAAATCAGTGGTCTAAACTCCCTTTTTGTGTGACTACATTAGAATTCTCTCGCCGTGTGAGGAAGCCACGAGGAAAATGGCCAGACGTGAGGCCGGTTATACTGCCGTCCTTTAGTGTCGTGTCGGCACCTGAATCTTTGATGATATACGATTCTTACCTTAAACATCATCATCTATTACACTATTTAGTTGCTTGTCCTGTTCTGGAAAGTCACAGGTCAAGTTTACAGGTTCAAATGTATGACCCGTTGCGTCTTTTGTTTTAATAGATGGTCGAGGAAAAGTTTTTATGTCATCAATTACGTGTCTCGTATTTCGGTGGAAGAGAATTGTTTAATATTCACGCTTACTGTTCCAAAGTACATAAGTCAAATCATCTATTTGGACTTTTACGCTTTAGCTAAGATTCGGAACTCAATCTGAATACTTTATTGTTTATAAAAGAGAAGAAAAGTACATCTATGATAGTGATAGTATATTAATGGGTGTTAATAAAGATGATGATATGATACTTGCAAAAGAAGATACGGAAATAGATAAGCTGATAGTACTTCCCCGTTGAGTACCTCCAGAAAGAGTCACTAACAGAATGTTTTCGCAAACTATTTGTGATGAGGAAACTAATATAAATAAAAACACATTTTATTATTCAGCCCATGTGTTGTAACTGAGATCTGATTTAATGGCTGATAAACAAGTAGTAGCATTATTTAGAAATCCACTGTGAGTAACCGCTGCGCTCATTTATCTAGTAAAAGACATTTAATACGTCTGCAATGACTCCTATTATTACTGTTGAAATCTAACCTTATTAACCTCGTAATTTCTTATATTAATTGAAGGGCTCTATTGCAAAGAACGAAATTAAATTATTCACCAACTAAAAATGTTGATTGTATAATTTTTTTAAGAACGTTTAACCTTTTACTATATTAAACAACATAACACATTACATACATTACTATTACACCCGTCTAGCGAAGAATGGATGTCTTAAGATGTTACATATTATTTATTTAGTGTTGTTGGAACCTCCATCGCTTTTATTTCATTGTCATTTTCATAGGTTTCATCTATCATATTGGGGACGTCCCACAATATTGTTCCTATGTATTTTCAATGATGTGCAAATGATTCACTATTCACCACAATGATAAAAATCCCGAAACGTGATCAGTGATCACTAATGCACGTGACAGTAATCAAACCACAACAACCAGTGATACTGTAATTAATTCATCCAAAATGCTCTATCAAAAACTATTTTGGTTTTAGATACTTCAATGAAATTTTAATTAGGTACTCTTTTAGATAAGCAACGGTCGTTTGCACCTTGTAATAAAATGATTTAACTTATGGTGCTGTTTATTTTAATTAATTTTTAAAGTGTTCTGTTGTCTGGTTATTGCTTGTTATTATTCTTCAGATAATAATTAAGTATCAAGCTGTGATCATCGTACTTAATTAATGATATCAGTAGGTCCAAATACACTATAATGTATTTGAGATATTGTCGTTATAATTTCAACCCTACATCGTTTAATTTTAAGTCCATTTAACCTTGAACGTCCTCCATGCTCTTGCACTTCCTAAGAGCCAAGGCAGTCGTCAACACACAGTCCAATAACTCTAATATCCTTAATACGTTCATGTGACATCTCGTTAAAAGTAAATATACGATGGCTTCAGTAAACTTCGTGTCGTGATATGAAAATTAGCCTTAAATTAGAATTGTTGTCTGCCATCCTTGCCTACAGAATACAAAATCAAGTAGGCAAACAATATTTTGTACATTTCCTTTGTAAAATTTTTGGGGTATATAGGAATTATTTTGTTGAGCTTCAAGTGTGATGGTCGGTGTTATCACTTCTTGTATGTTATAATTTTTGTCACCTTTGATGGTCCTTACTGCTTCGTACATATTAAGATTAGCGAAATCTACGTTTGGTTTCGCAAATTTATCCTTTGTAGGTTTCTTGTCCTGTTCATGAGATGAAACACAGAAGGTTTTTAATGTGACCATGCAATTACCAATGCCTTCTTTGAAAGATTAATAACATAATACGTGGAAATCAGAGGAAAATACTTATTCATTATTGTATAATTATTCATGATCAATATTTTGAACCACCGAGGTCGGTACGTTCAGAGAATAACAATAATATAAATAGTTACTGCAATATTTTAAAGGAAAATATTGTGGTAGTAACATACTTACATTTATTAGTTTTCCTATCACATATATTTGCATTCATCTCGGGAACCTGTTTACTATCTATAACGATTTATCGGTTAATTTCTGTTAGAAAAATAGCATCATCAGACTAATTTATTTTTGAAATACAGCTATTACTAAGACATTCAACGAAAAGGTGATCTACATTTAGAATCTGATTCATCAATATTTCTCCTAACTGTTGTAATGTTTAATTTATTACCATTAATTATAGATGCTGTATCGAATTATGTATACATGTTAGAATTTTAATCAATTCCAGCAACATATTTTCTTCACCAACACATTTTCCAAAATTGACTCAAAGAATTCGCAACACTACATATCCAGCAACAAGACATCATAATCATCCTCTTATCGATATGTTAACTATCGTACAAAAGCACCCTAATTTAGAAGACCCTGATCAATTGAACAAGTTTAGAAACCTTTTAAACTAACCAAACATTACAACAGAAGTCTTCTTTTAAGATCAACATCATGATGAGAATCACGAAGCATTCACGAAGTCCCAAGTTCTTCTGTCATATATATAAGTAAATAATGACGATAATACTGTCGTCGATAAAACGGTTAACACGGTAATTCATGGCCCTAGTGATAATTGAAACGTTTTGCCTGTGATGTAAGGCGCTTCCACATCACGCAGCAAAACGCAGGTTGGGTTATGATTTTTGAAATGTCGTGTGTTGATATTTATTTGCCATCCACGCTTTGTTTTATTATGGGAATTATTTTTGGGTTTCAAGGACTATAATGATGATAATTTGTTTCTAGTGAGTTTTATTGACCTTTAGCTTACACGTGTAGTGTGAGTGAACTTACAAAATGATAACATATAAGAAAAATTTAGTTTAGAACAATGCACAGTATTGAATCTTAAATGGAAGTTCTAGATCTCTTTTTAATGAAATTGGTTTAAGACGTGCACTCTCATCCATGGGTTCGAAACCTACCAACGACAGATAGTTATGAGTTATGTGTATTTTTTAAGATTTTTTAGACACCACAGCCAAGTACGGTGATATGCGACATCGTGAGTTAGGCTATGTACTTTCTAATTATAAGTTTGAAACCACCGACAAACGGTGATTGAGCAAGCGTGGTGATTAATGCTCAAACCTTCTCCATGTGAGAAGAGGCTTTAGTCAGCAATGGCCACTTATAGGCTGATGATGTTTATGAAATTGTAACATTAGAATATTTGTATCTAGCTACCTTAAGTCACAGTAATATATCCCTATACAGTGTGATACTACGCATACATAGGTATAGAAAAGGCGTCTGTTTTTTTTTTACTCCAAATTACAGATAATTTTGAAATTAAAGAAAGAACAGAAGAAGTCCTTGATTTCGATATAATAAATTCATTCGTCATAGAAACAGCATGTACACGCCCTTTCAATCCTAAGCTACTTATTAAACACATGATTACCATATAGAACTAGTTGATTTCTGTGTCAGCTTCATTAGCTACCTTAGAATCGATTCTCTTATCTTGTTATCGATTAAGTATGTAAGCATTATTAATTGTTGTCCTCGATTTTTAGGGTTGTCAGTAGATGCTGAATCTTTAAGTTTTGATGCAAATTGTCCGTCTCTTGTGACACTCTGTGAAGTACACAATTGTAATTGAAATGAACATTTGAATTTAGTGAAGTTAGGTGATTAGTTGGTTTCAAAAATCAATCTTAATGTATAATTTAAGTTTACAGTACTTACAATTTTTATTTAGTTTCGTCTTTGACTGCTAATAGAAAACTGTTGAAGGCAAATCCTCCGCTAACGTCAATCACCGGTGACTACCACGGCGATGTGTTAATACATAGGCTTTGTTTTTTCTTTTTACTTTAAGTAGGTTAATGTTAAACAATTTTAGTTTTATTATATTTTGATGTTAAGTTTTCTGAAAATTATCTTCTTTTTTTCCTTCTAATTCTTTATCGTAATGAAATTATATTCTATCGTCATACATGTTCTTAGCAACCCTAGTCTTTGACGCCATTGCCTCTTGTTTATTTACTACATGTTTAATGAAGACCTCTTGACTTGGAGAGACAATCGAAATTAAACATTTAATCAGCCACTGAGCTACTGTATCTCTTTTGACAATAGTTTTATCATTAAAAGGGTTTCTTGACGCAACAATGGATTCTTTGATATAGGGGACTAACGTGCGTAGACCATTGAGATATGGAATGTTTAGGTATATCGACTTAATTTCTTAATTTTCATTGTACGTGGCAATGCTGCCAGTCTTTTAGGCACCCTACCTTACGACAGAAAGTATTGAGAACTAATTATTAATTTATAGTTATTAAAAAAAACTTGTTTTATAGACCAAATTTTAAGACGGAGATTCTTTTCGATCCTGAGAAAACTGACCATGATTTTTTTCGTCTTTTCGTCTAAGTATAACTTAGTTTTACGTTTAAAGTAATCGAAACAAGAGCGCATTCGACGCTATTGGTTGATTGGTTGTTTTATTCGATTATATTAAACATAAAGCAAACTCGTACAGATACGGTACGGATCAGACAGTTAAAGGTCAAAAGTTGTTAAGCATTTTGTAAGAGACAAATTTAATTGCATTGTATTTGCAATATTAACCTAGACACAATAAACAGTTCAGTTCTTCCATTCACACAAATTAATAACACTACTTCTTATTCCATCTACATATTAGATTCCATCTAATTTCATATCATAGTCGTCCGTATGCATATTAAAAATCTATTAATCGTCCTTTGCAGTGGACTTGGCAGTGACACCGACCTTCAGAACCACAATAGTTCTATTCAATCGAGTCCCTCTGTCGTAAATCGGTTTTATATTCATTAAATGACGATAACACAGTAATATGGACCGCGCCTTCCTTTGAATACCAATACAAGCTGGTAGAATGGACGCTACTGTGCAAAACCACAAATGGGTTCTATAGATTGCAGCGGCTTTTGGATTAAACGAGTTCTTTGCAAGTACATTTGATGTATGAACTGGTATACAGAGTCGCGAGGGGTATGGAGGTCGGATTATTTAATGGTGGCGCTCAACCCATGTGTTGTGTATACCTATTCCTTCAATTTGTGATCATATGACAAAAACTGACGAAAGTATAGTTACACAGCATCAGCCTATAAGTGGCCACTGCTGACCAAAGGCCTTTTCTCACACGGAGAAGGTTTGACCTTTAATCACCATGTTTGCTCAATGCGGATTGAATAATTAGAAATTATAAGCTCAGCTTTCCTTACGACATTGTCCTGCACCGTTTGTTAGTGGTGTCTAAATAATCTTAGAAAGTACATATAACTCGAAAAAAGTCACATTGGTACTTGCCGTTGGTAGGTTTCGAACCCGCGCACTCATGCATTAGAAGCGGGCACCAGGCCACCACGACTATCTTAAAAGTCATACAGTTATTTATGTAATGTAAAAAAAGCAGTTACAATTCGATCGTAAAAAGATGACTGAACTGCCATCAAGACTTGGTGAAAGATAAATTACAACCACCAAATGAAGGAAACATTCCTCTCATTCCTATTCCCATGACCAAACATTTCTTATACCTTAATTTCATGGTGAAGTGACGGTCATCAGTACTAACAATATAAGACATTTTCTCTGATTCATTCATACGACAAACAATGCACCTTTTTGTCAACCATCGGACACTGATCTTAAACTTTTTACTTACTTCTAATCAATCGAGTAATCCCATACAATTTGGAGTAAAAACCAAGTAATTTGTGTTGACTCGCGCGTAAAATTGTCATTAAGTAAAAAGTCCGTTAACTGGTTAATTAGAGCCCTATATTTCTTACTGCCGTGGTTGTTTCGTTAGGAGAATAATGCTAAATGCTTCTGTTACGGTCTGACATTGTTTAAAATTATTGGGTTAACAAGAATATCACGATTGCCGTAAACAATATATGTATTTTGTTACTTTTTAACAACCTCGTTTGTTATTTATAGCGAGAAATTAAAGTTAAAAATCACGACTGTTTGTATTAGTATCTCACCATGATGTGGAAATACATTTAAAATACCAAGTTTTGTAGAAATTCATGCTATGAAGAGGTAGAAGATATTCCTATACTATGCAAAACCAAATCTATAAACTATAATATGTCGGATACCCTAGCCAGAAATCACAAACTGTGTTCCTAAGAGTTTATTGCTTCGTGATCAGCGGACTGCAATATACTTTTAATGAGTACTGCCTTATGACTGCCTCCTTGGTCTAGTGGTTACAAGAGCGATTGCTAGGTCAAGGTTCTCGGGTTCGGTTCCCGGGTCGGTCAAAGTATTACTGAGTTTTTTCCGGTTTTCAAAAATTTCTCAGTAATAGCACGGGGTCTGGAATTGTGCCCATTATATGGCAATAGGCTCACCCCATATTATAACTATGGGACTTATAACACAAATGGTACAAATTGGGTATGCATTGAGCAGTGGCATTACGTGCCGTAATGTGCACTTCTGGCTACCCCTTCAGGGATAAAAGGCGTGACGATACAGTACAGAATATATTATTATACTCTTCATTAGTATTCTCTATCTCTCCCACCTATCTAATATTCTATTAAATCTAGTGACTAACACAAAACAATTTCAAATTCCAGGTCTTCTCTACAACAACTACTTACCTGATGACCCGGAGGAACAGGGCATCATACTTCGGAAGCTATCAGACTACTGCGGGAAGTCCATGTTCAACTTCACCACGGAAGATGCTGAGCCTCCCTTCAAGTGGGACTTCTACCACTCTTTCTTCTTCTCTTACACCGTTGTCAGTACTATCGGTGAGTTTATTATTGTATTCTGTTTTTACTGTATCCACACTTTGATTTGCGCGGTGGCTAGGCAAATGGATGCCGGGCGACATTTAGTGGGCTCATTTGCCGCACTGAGCAACTCTTTATGTGATCCACAAATTGTTGTTTCGTGTCTGGGTGTCGTGTGCTTGTGAACTTGTATGTTTGTAAACGCACCCATGACATAGGAGAAAATCCTAGTGTGTTTTATTTTTATATAAAAAAGAAAAATAAGTTGTTAGCACGCAACACTTTGATCTTAGTGATAACTTTTAATCACAATTAATAATAAGCAATATGTTTTAAAAACATATGTCTGTCGTATCTACTAACTTTTTCTTGAAAATGATAGAATGCAAACTCAACCTACAATCCACACTAGAAATATTTGGTTTTAGATTTCTTTATTGATACTATAGTATATTAGATGAAAATGATGCATGAAATGTTTTTACATTTATGAACAGCTACTGTTAGCTTACTTCATTCATCTTTGCATTGTTCCTGATCAATTGAACGATTCTCACCATAACACTAAACGTCTAATTAGTTACTTTGTGTTGGTATAGTTAAGTCTTTGTATTATTACCTTACTATGACACACCACTACAAAATATTATGTTTTGTAATACACAATTGTCTATTTGAACATTTTCTAAGACCGAAGAGAATTAAATAATAGAATTAGTGAATTATGTATTGGCTACATCCTTGAAGTAGTTATAAAACTTAATACTTAATGTGCATGCTGTTGCTACTACTAAATTTGTCACTTAGCCCTGTTTTAACCGCCTGTGTCGCATATCATCATTATTATCATCAAGACCTATAAGTGGCCACTGCTGGCCAAAGGCCTCTTACCACACGGAGAAGGTTTGAGTATTAATCACCACACTTAACGAGTAAACTAGAAATTATAAGCTCAGATTTCCTTACGATCAGTAAGTGTTTGACACTCCCTTTCGCCTCACCCAAGGCGGGAGAAGCCATTGGTATGTTTTACCCCTCAAAAGGTTAATCATGATGTATTCCTTCATCGTTTTTCAGTGGTATCTATATAATCGCTTATATGCGACATATATGTTCCTGCCGCTCATGTCGTATTGTTGCGACAGAGAACATGTATGATGTTTTCGTTCTATTCACACGATTGCTCCTCTGTATTTAGTGTAGATATATTATTTTCGTTTTTAGCCACACGTTAGCGGCACGGTAATTGATATTTAAGTGGTGTTAATAATTTTATAATGTATTTTTTTCAGGATATGGCAACTTGGCACCAACAACGCACTTGGGAAGAATCCTGATGATATTCTACGGTCTGTTTGGTATCCCCATCAACGGTATCCTACTCGCCAATCTCGGTGAATACTTCGGCATGCAGGTGATTATCATTTTTGTATCATTTGTTTTCCTATAACACAATTTTATTATGAACACAGTATACTTTACTAGTACTAGTAAAGTACAGTATACTTTACTAGTACTAGTAAAGTATACTGTGAGATACGTGCTATAGATGTGTGCTATGGATGCATGTTATGGATGTGTGCTATGAATGCGTGATATGGATGGTTTCCCTACTCTCGATAATCGCATACACGAGCTGCGCATCTTCCCCGCGCAGCAAATTTGCGGCGGTGCATTTTACTCGCACCGCTACATGTATCGGCTTCATATCAGTGGAAATGGTCACATACTTTCACAGCTTAGCTATTATATCCTCGCAGAAAAACACCCTAAGAGTAAAGAGATAATTACAACAACAGTCATCATCATCAGTGTAATAAAACCACACATGCGCCTGCTCACTTAAATAGCAACGAATCAGTCATACTCGTATGTTTAACTAAACATCAACATTTGTTCAAGATAAGTGATCCATAAAGTTAAACCACACATTATCTCAAAGACATTATTTTTATTTATAAAGTAGTAAAATGTCTTTTTATCATGAATTAGGTATCTTGTGTGTTTTCATTCTCAAGTTATGACTCAAATTATGTTTTTTTTCTACAAGTTTCTTTTAAAATATATATATTTTTTGTTGGAAAATTTTATTATCCAATGACTTCTCGCGCCTTGGGCGAGGCGAAAGGGAATGTAAGGCTCTTACTGACTAAAAACTACTCCATTTCGACTCCTGCTTTTCGAACCCGAGCCCCGCTAAACCCGCTAGGTAGTCCGCAGCTCCGGTTCTTTCAAACTATACAAAGTTACTATCTTTTTAGAACCAGTTCATTTTCCCCCATAAATAATTGAAGGTGGACAATATTCGCTTAAAATGTAACAAGTTAAAAGTAAAATTATCATACTCTACAAAGCAATGAGCCTGAGACTCACTAAGTTCCAACAGTTCTTACTATTTACTACTCTTTGGACCACATTTTAATATTCAGAGCAACACCTCAATCCTACACTTTGCTATGAAATTTTTATACATCAACACCATTTATTTCTTCCAGCTCATATCAGTGTACCGCAAGTACAAACGGCGCAATGAGAAAAGGGCCCATAACCTGGGATACTACTTCACCAACTTTGGCATGTTGGGTCAAATCTTCCTGTACCTGGTGCCTGGTTTCCTGTTCTTCATTTTCCTGCCTGCCTGCATCTTCGTGGTCTTCGAAGGATGGGACTACGTTGCTGCTATCTATTATGCCTTCGTCACCTTAACTACTATTGGTTTTGGTGATTTAGTCGCCGGTAAGAATAATTATTATGTTTACGTGTTTTTTTTTTCTTCTTTTTCTATGCACTGAATTTTGAAAAGATTTAAGAAATAATCGTTAACAATTTTTTTTTTATTGATCATGGCTTATCAGCTTGACTGCTGCATTTACGTTTATGACATTTACCAATGGAACTTTCTTAAATTACATTTTTTTATTTACTGTTTACCTAATATTTAGTTTTGTTTTAATTAATTATATTGTTATTTTTACATTCCAGGTACGGTGAACAACGGCTTCAAATATGGCTACTTCTGCGCCTACCAAATATTCCTGATAGTCTGGATCACATTCGGTCTCGGATACATTGTCATGTTGCTCGGGTTTATCACCAGTGGTATGAGATCTGAACGAATCCATAGAATAGAACAAAAGTTTGCTTGCCAATTCAAGAACACACAAAACAGGATCCTCCAAGGTTTCACCAAGGATCTGTCAGCACTTAGAAAGATAATCAATGAAGCCAACTTGATTAAGATAAAGGTATGTTTCTAGCCAACTTCATTAAATCAAATCGCAATAACAAAATAGTAGCTATCGAAGAAACATGAATAAATGAATACTACAAACGCATTAAAAAATTTTGCAAACATGACACTAATTCTGTATTTAATCTAAATGTAGGTGAAAAATGGTAATTCTCAAACTAATGTTTACTGTCTTAATCATTTCAGCCGGTGTATGTAGAACCGCACCCTCCGCTCTACCGAAGTGCAAGCTGTCCCATTTTCACATACGATGTCGAACCGAGAGGCCCGATATACAAGAGAAAACGAGCGAATTCCGAAAATATTCAACTCTCAGCAAAAGACATGCTCCGAATACAATCCGATACGGATCTTCTTGGAATTGATAAAGAGAAAACATTTACCGCCTCTGCTATAGTCAAACCTGCCGAATTATTGGCTCGTGTAGTAAATGTTTTGGGCGGACTGGAACAAGCGCAGAAAGATCGTAACGACAAAGGAATTCATCTATTTGATGACGAACACATTTTGGCTAATGAAAGGCCTCCTATGTTTAGTATAGGCCAAGATTATTTACCGAACAATCCAAAACGAACAAGAGCATTGAGTGTAGCTGTGCCAAATTATAAAAAGGAATATATTCCCCAGGAAGTGCATGAACACACATGGACTAATGGTGAATCAGCTGAGAAATTCAGAAGAGAAGCTAATATTCGAAGTGGTAAATTATCACTGCCATCTAAAGTTTATCCTGAGGATGTAGCACCGTCTCAAAATATAATAACAAGATTTTTCTCACGAAAACCAAGTTCAAGTGACCTCATAAATCCTCAAGCAATTAACGAAAATATCAAAGATACATCTAACGCTTCTAAGTCAAGGCGAGGGAATGTGTTCCCCACCTTCTTTGGATCTGAAGAACGAAATGAGGCAGATGCTTATAAAGAAAAAACAAAGAGGGGTAGACACAGTATCTTTCCAACCTTTGATTTTAATAATGATGAAGAAGATTATCTAGCCAATGCGTACCGTGAAAGAACTAGTCGTGGAAGACATAGCATTTTTCCAACCTTTGATTTCTCGGAAGATGAGGATGCAGCAGCTGTTAAAGCATATCAACAAAAGTCTAAAAGACACAGTATTTTCCCTACATTTGATTTTAGCGAAGATGAAGATGCTAAAGCATACAAAGACAGGACGAAATCTGGTCGACGTAGCATATTCCCTACGTTCGATTTTAGTGATCCTGACGATGATGCAGAACGCTACAGGGAAAATACTAAACGCGGTAGGCGAAGCATATTCCCAAGTTTCAATTTCAGTGGACTTACTAGTAATGACGACGACACTGTAGATGAAGATGAAGTGAAGAAATACCAAAACCGTACGAAAAAGGGACGTCTTAGCTTATTCCCTTCATTTGGCCGTTCTAAGAAAAATGACGATGACGTAATGCCGGAGAGCTCAGACGAACTAGTCGATTATAAGAACAAAACTCGTTCTGGACGTGGAAGCCTATTCCCATCCTTTGGTGCATCTCGTAAAAATAGTTCGCCAAATACAGGAGCAGGAGATTTAGAATCTTCAATAAAACAATTTAATAAACAAAAGCGATTTAATCGCAATAGGTCTCTAGAAGAACCGGGACAAACGTCAAGTGACTTAGAGCGTTATAGAAATAGAACAAGACATGGTCGCCCAAGTTTGTTCGACCCAGATGTGAACATAACTAGTCTTCCTGAAGCCGAACAAGTTGAAGTCTTAGAAAATACGAGTGTGGCTGATCTTCTCAGAGCCTTAGCAGTTTTGGAAACTGCAGCTGGATCGTCTAACGACCCCCCTGGACTAATGGACTTTATAACCGAGCCGAGCGCTGTTGCATCTCAGCGAAGGGGATCGATAAGGCCAGACTTTTCAATACCTACTCCTCCTAGTAGAGATAGTCTTGAAGATAAGTCAAGACGTTTCGAAGATTCTGGACCACGACGAAGAAGGGTGTCTGCAAGGGCTGCCGCTCCACAGTTTACTCCTACACTAGCAACTGTGGTCGCTGGGGCAGAGTTACAGATACCAACAGCTACTGCTGCCCGGGAGACTCGGATGTCAATGCTGCAGCAGCCACCACCTCCTTATTCAGAGACTGAAGGTGAAGAAGAGGTAGCGAAGCCTCGAACGAGGAGGTATTCCCCCGCTCCAGCTGATGCTGGCCGATCCAGCACAGGTCCTGTGCCAAGACTCTTCTCTCGCATGCGAAGAGAAAGCGCAAACGCAGAAGAGGGAGATTCAAGACGTTGTAGTTTAACTGATGTAGTTGTAGACAACTTTAAAGACAAAGACAATACGTAACAAAGTGCCTTTTAGCAAATTTAGAGAGTAATAATTTAAAATTGTAATTTATTTAATTTAAGTTAGGATTAAGTAAGTGATGAATATGAACCGTCCAATATTTTATAGTCGTTTTAATGTGATTCCTAAAGTCAATTAAGAAATCATCACATCTGCCACAAGATGTCCACTACTGAATATAGGCTGCTCTGCATCCAGCGGCTGTCTGCGACCGTAAAGCAGAGGGTGTCTGTCCCCCTTTGGGTGGACGCTCTCAATAACCTTTCTGCCCCAGCGGGATGTGCCATGTGCCCTGCCCACTGCCACTTAAGCTTGCTAATCCGTTGGGCTATGTCGGCGAGTCTTTTTCGTTTGCGGATCTCCTCATTTTTTATTCGATCTCGCAAAGAAATTGAGAAATATATCGTCTATATTTTTATTGGATGAAGTAAAGGACTATTATAGGTACTTTGTTTGTGATACACAAACAGATATATAAGTCTAAAATGTACATTGATTAGAATTATAAGACTGCTGCTTATTCCTCAAAGAATGGATGTAATTATTTGCTTGAGATGTCTAATTTAACTATGATGTAATAATTAACAAGGAAATATGTTCAAAGAACGTGTAAAATATTATTAAAATTTCATAAGCCAGGATGTGAAATAAAAAATAAACGAAATTGACGAGAAATATTTTTTATTTAGTACCTTTAGATTGTTTTAAACTTATAATATTGACTTCCATCTAGTCATTACACTAATATAGTGTACTTAAAACAAAATAAATATCTGCTAATGAATCAACTATTATGATTTCATGAAAGTTCTATAATAAAACTTACAATAAAAACGGATAATGATACATAAAGTTCTGTATTTCAGTTCTTTTACACTAGCAATAATAAATTTGTTCTAAATTGATCAGAATCATTAAGTCGTTAGGTACTTGAAATAACCTTAGAATACAATTTTACAATTAATTCAATACAGAAACAAAAACATTAAAACTATTGGTGGTGCCCAAATCTAACGCTAGCATTGAGTATTTTAAACTTAACGTTACAAATATATTTATAATACTATGGATTATTTACAAGAAATATAGAATAAGTATAGGTACATAGTCGTGAACGATTACGATCAAAAAGATCGTCTCATTTAACATGTTTTTGCGATGCCCAACTTAATGCTTCTCAATTCACGCATGCGTTACAGAGTAACCTTTCATTTTCACACTGTATACACGTCACTTCATTCACGCTAAGTTCAGCGTCGCATAAACATGCCATCAGATCTGTACAGCTCAGTATTACTACTGAAAATGCATAACAGTACAACATCACGGTGCACAGTCAATTCTCATGAGATTTCTCTCAAGTCTTGATACTTCAAGTATCAAAATTGTCCTTTCGAACATTCTTTTCTAGGGTTACGTCAGAATAGCACTGGTCTATGTTGCCGTTGTCGTCCTTACTGAGAGATTGGAAGATCGAGATGAGGTTGTTTAGTCCAATGAGGTAGCCGTCTTCGTGGTTGCCGACTTTCCAGACAGAGTTATGGTCTATGCTGACATTGTCTGGAACGGGGACAGTCTTTGCGAAGTCAATCATCCAGATGGAAGCCCTTCTTTTGTCGTGAACGAAGAGTAAGGAGCTGCCGATGAGCTCGTGAGATCTGAAGAACGATGACTCTTTCAGTGTATCCCTGATGCTCCTCAGTCTTTCTAAGTATTTCGGCTGTAAAGATGAAAAAGTAAAATTAATATAAGTAGGCAATATCAATAAGTACATAAAAAAATTATAATAGCCATTAAATTGGGAACAAAATGTTTGAATGAAACTTAAATACTCCAATTTCTTTTCGGATCTAAATTAAAAATATAGTCAAATCAATGAAACTTACCGCAGCATTAGGAAAGTTACTGGTAAAGTCTTTGAAAGCTTCAACAATTTGTTCTCTAGTCTTAGTAGTCTTGAAGTCTTTGGAGCTAGTGCCATCAGCTTTCTTGACACCGTCTATCCTGAAGCCGAGGGTCGCAGTGGAACTGATGGTCTCCCTCCAGATCATGTACCTTGGCTTCGTAACGCCTTTACTCCTGTGCTCTTCATCAGTTGGCGCTTTAGGGTCTATCTGGATCATCTTTTCGTACATATCCTGGAAAGATAAAACATAACAGTTTAGAACTCTGGTTTCTTACATATTTTTTAAAGTTACTTTAGATACATTAAGATTATCAGCTGTTTTTAGAATTGTCAAGCCAAATTGAACCACCTCATTATAGCACTAGTTATTAGCGTTTTCGATGTACAATACATAATTAATTTTCGAGACGCTATTAAACACGTTCCCATTGACCCTTTGACATTCATTTACTCTAACTCCAATCTTGACTTCTAATCTATTCATAGCCTCTAATTGCTTGCTATTTATAATGCAATAACAACTAATAAGTAAAAATACAATTTCAATGATTATTATGACTTGAGTGACTATTTTTATGACTGGTTTGCTTACAACATAATTACGATAGTATATGTTTAGTTTCATATCATTGACGTACGAAGTGGTAATTAAGACGGGTTTATCAATGCGTCCACACATTCTCTGACATTGTCGGATAAGCAATGAACTCTATGAGCGACGTTATGGAGGTCGCTAGCATAAAGAAGTTGTTTTATGTCTTCTATCATCTGTTTATACATATTTTGCTTTGCATTCTCTGTTTAATCATTGTTGCTTTTGAATAACCACTGTTTGATCATTTCTCCAATTTAGGTCATTGGAAAGAATCTTGTATTTTTTTTATTTCATTTCAGACGTATGTCGTATTGAATATCAAGCATTGAAAGTCACACAATCCCAATTTACTTTTACTTTTTATTGGAATGGATTTTAAATGGCTTTCGCAACAACCGATACAGATATGAACTTGAAAAATATAAAACAAAAAAGAAATCTGAACAAATATTGCATAAAAAATCTACAATAACAATCGACGTAACTATGACGTCGGTACTATGCTAAAGTATAAAGCGCACGTTTGAACAGTAGTACGTGATGTAGTAAAATCAAGTGTTGATGTTTACTATCGAATATTTGTCGACCTTATTGCTAAAGGCATAAGGGCGTCTACTGGTCAGCCGGAACTTAATCGAGTGCACAAATAATATAAAGTGCAATAAAACGATATTGACGTATGCCTACCGATACGTGTGTAAAGTTTAATGCTTGATATCAAAGTACAGGATCGGAGTTTGACATTTGGAATTAAGATTTAAATCCTGATGTACTTGTACGTTTTAATTCAACAAAGAGAATAGGGGCTAAAATTAATTATGATGGCAAAGATTTTGATAAAATCAAATATGCAACACATAATTATCTATATGACTCTAAAATAAATAAATTCGTGACAAAATTTCCTAAGGTCCAATAGCGAGCTCAAAATCTAATCTGATAAACAATTTAATACATTTTTGTTGATACTCACTTTTCTCAATTTAGTTTTCTCCTTAGCCTTGGCGAGCTCTTCCTCCAGGTACGTCCTGACTCCAATCTTGCAGTCCATGACGCAGGGACTGTCGAAATCGCTCAGCAAGTCTTGTAGTTGTAAATACACTGTATGGGAATGCTTGGTTAAGGAAATAGCGGTTTTGTTTCATAGAATTCAAATAATTATAAGAGCCTATGAAATAGACTGTTTTCAAAAAGGTATATTCGGATGAATAGTAAAGTGACTCTTTAAATTTTAGTCACTATAGGTAGAAAGACAAGTCTTTCTATTTATTGTCCATCTTTATGATACTCGATGTTATTTGTTTAAGTGTTATTTGTATTTGTAAAAAGGATACGTTCTCCGTCTTCACAGGTGACTTGTCCCTTGTATTCAGGTACGAACGGCCGAAGAACGTCTTTCATCAGAATCTGTAATGAGAAAAATAGTAACATTAAAATTAAGTTCAAAAGTTTAAAATGTGAAGAACTAGTACTTCCCCATCTAGTAAATAATGCGTATATTAATGAAAATGCTGTGAAAGCAGACGATGATAATCGAAAGCACGAGTCTACTATCGTTTTCTTCTAAGAACATTATCTAATCTTCAAGCTTGATTTACATTAAGAGGTCAATAGACATGTAAGCCATGTCAACAATTTTAAAGCACGTGCAAAGACATAAGAGTCTGAAGATAATCAAAGAAAGAATGTTATCCACATGTCAGTTAATACAGAGGAAAGGAATGATGAAACAAACAAAATAGAGTAACAAAAAGAAAACAATCAAAAATGTTAACGCTAAGCTAAAAGAAGATAAAAAGCGTAAAGGAAAAGTCATTATAAGCACCAAAATTCAAATACTAATGATATATGCCCAAACATTTCTCCATATACGAGTATTACGTTCGCATGTTTTATTCAAACGCTTGTAAATAAATTGCGTCAAATGCCTATCTTCGAATCATAGCCTAATCTAACCCATTTTTCCTTGTGACGTATACAAGTTGCCAATACATCAAACATTGTATTTTTTTACTCAACATCAGTATGTACATTTACATGAAAAACATTATTTAAATGAAGTTATTCTTATTTCGTAACGTCTAAAGTACTCATAGAATCGTCTACGTGTAGTGTTGCTTAAAACGTAGAAATAGTCGGTACAAATAAGAAATTCGCACGTCCGAATTGTCATTACGTAAAGCATTTGACATGACGTCAACTAATTATCTGTATTCAGTTTTAATTGTCTTTTTTAATTTATTGTTGAAAACAAATTCTTATCAAACCATATTTTTATGGCAATCAAGAAATTTGACACGCTTCTTTGGATGTAAAAGATTAATCTGATACTAAGATAAATAACGCAAAATATATTTTTTTAAAAGACTATGGTCTACAAAAATTTTGTTGAAAAATTATAAAATCGTTTAAAAATCTCCGATTTAAATAATTTATGTAACGAGAGAAAATGCTAGAAAAATTCGTTCAAAGCTGCACTAAAATAAAAATCGTTTGTAAACCTGTTTATTAAAAATAAATAATGTTTCATATTATTAAAGAGCACTATTGTAGAGTTCAAGCAATCATAATAAATAACCTACAGACATGACATGTTGCGGTTTTGTCAAGGAAAAAATAACATATTAATAATCGAACAAAAACTTTGAATCGCAATTTGTGACCTAAACTTTATGCTGAAAGGCCTAAGGTTAATTTTAGTTTAAAAGTCAGATTTTATCATATACACCTACATATTTGTAGCTATTTGCTCGCTAATAATACGTTGTATTTGAATTAAATACTATTGGATGTTGTATTAAACTTTCTTGTTTGATTTATTTAATGTCTAGCCAATTTTCAAACACTTTTTCAGTGATATTGTATTGTATACTTTGTGGTTCAGTAACCGCATCTTATAAATCATCTACATCTTCAAAATTATTCCTTTTAAAAACCATAATTATTAGTTTCATTCAAGTAAGAAAATCCAATTACCTTTAGTTCAGCTAAGCTTTTAGTTTTTTGTTTCCAATTATTTGTAAGTCAAACTACACAGGTCGGTTATTGACTTTGTCTAACCGCGAAAAGTTAAAGAAAAAATCAGCTGATTCACGTGTTCGATGACTCTATTCGACATAAAACTGTGAAGAAAATTTTATGACTCACCTTTTAACTCGAAGTTAACGCTCATTACGTGTTAGAATTTTGGTTAACAAAACCGGATTCAGTAAGGAACTTTAGGTAAAAACGTCACACGCATCATATGGATTCTTGGATGAAAAGCAAAAAGTTTGAAACTAGTTTAACAGTAATCATAGTAGCAGGTAAGAATATGGAAATACTATAAAATATTTTAGCTGTAGGTATGAAGGAAAAAGTAAACAATGAAACTAAAGAACATACTCCAATCTTTAAGAAAGGACATGAATGAATTTACGCACAGACACCACGTGGAGCAATAGTAATCGTAGTAGTAGGTAATGATTAATATTTCGAAGAAGCAACGTTTTAGGCAAGTGACCAACTTAAAACAGTGCTCGATGTACGTAATACTAACAAATGTGTTTGTCATACTCATGAACTCTGATTTATTGGAAGAGAATTAACAGTACATGACAAATATAAGGAAGATGTCCTTGTAAATATGGATGGTAAAACATTTATTGTAAATGATCAGAAGAATTTAGATAATGTGTTTATCAAAGCAGTAGACATGTCCTTAACATCAGTATTGGAAAGTAAATCTTCACCTAGTTCTTATTTAATTCTGCTATTTACCTTAAAACACCTTTCTTCTTGCGGACAGAGTTTCTTCAAGATTGTGCCTTGGTCAGGCCCCGCCTTGAAGTTGCCTTGATGTCCAGCTAGTTGGATCCAAGGATACCGCTGTTTCTTGTAGGTTTGGAAGAACGGCGTCCACTGCACGATGTTGCGGAGTTTACGCCATCTTTCCGATTGCTGGAATAGGATAAGATGAAATTAAGTTTTGTTTTAACTATGGTAAAATTTAAAATCGGTTGTTTTGAATTAAAAGCCAAATAAAGTCCATAGTAACGAAGTAATGGCAGCTAAAATTAAAGCTGATTTCACTGACAATAGATCAGTAGACAAAGACAAAAACTTAAATAAAGACAATAGATACAATGATAGCATTAAAAATGAGAAAAGTGACTCCTACGTGGCCCCCTATTCAAAGTATTTTTCCCACATTACGTACTACTGTTTATTTATTCACGTTGACGTGATTATACGTAATTATGATTTATATGTATGTAGAGGTATAGCTTGTACATTTCCTTCGACCCAGTTTTTATTCGTATTACTAAATATGCACTTGTGCACGCTTGCGAGTGACGTGCAGGTGTTTAGTATAAGGTGCTACGTAAAATATGGTTTTGTCGTCAACTCGTATTTTTATTGTTATTGCTTTTGCGATAATATTTTAAAATAACCTTGTGTGTTAATTCCTGTTTTCACTTAGATTTTTAAAGCCTATGGTGAATAAGGATTCTTATTTCAGATTTATTAATACAGTTTTGATTTAACAAAAACATTTAGAATTTGCAACTCATGCCAATACTGACAAATAGCGTTTAAATAACAATTGAGGATAAACAGGTAAATATTAAATTCCAGAAAATGATAACAACAGTTGTGACACAATTTAACATTAAATTAACAACGGACATATAAATTCCCCTGGTGATTCTAATGACGTATATGTTGGATACAGAGCAGTGATTGATACTGCCTGTATAGATAATAGAATGTAATTTGATAATGATACATTAAGAGAAACAGATAATTCTTGTCTTACACACCAAACAACGTCATTTCACCAAACTTATGACGGGAAAGACAAATTCGTTTCATTGAAAAAAAAAATGGACTTCCAATAATGGTATGGAATCAGCAGTTGAGCCTGGTGAAAAGAACAGCTAGATGGTATTGGCTAGTCTAATAAAAGGCTCAGCCTTAAAATATTAGTGGTAAGGTTTGGCCCTTAATACAATATGCCATTCTAAAATGAACCCTATTAACCTAATTACAGCTGATAATTTTGAAAGGTATGAAAACGAAATTCGTTGTTTTGACGTCATTATGTAAAGTGTATGGTTTATGTAAATGACGAAGAAAATAATGTCACTCTCTTCTTAGTTATTTGGAACGTTTATATTTGTAGTTGTTATATAAATTCTAATATCATCATCGATGACATTATTATATCATCATGAATTCATTTGCTCAGTTCATTAGGTGTTTAAAATTGTCATTTGGTATATACAACTGTATAATTGTTAAAATTTAGATAATTGCAAGATTTTTGATCTGGAAGTGAATAAGTTAAGTTTAAATATTATAAGTATGTATTAAAATAAATATTAAGAATATTTTAGCCACTAATTAAAACTATACATTACGAGGTAAGAAATAATCTGGCACCGAGTATGACATGAGGAAAAAAACAATTTATGTATGTAGGTACTAAATTAATTAATATAGGCAACTGGCACTTCATATTTGCATCGCAATATGAAAAGGGAAAATGTATATAATTTTTTAAATTAAATAAATATTGTATTATACCTTTTTATGATTATGCACATAAGCACAGAAGACGACATCCATAAAATCCTCGATGGTAACACAAATATTAGCGGAATACATTGTTTATTTATTTATCAATAACACGATCACTTCACAAAAATCGAAAGCTATTTAACACGACTCTTGCGCAAGGATAACAGCCAAGTTGTGTCTTTGCAACGGCGCGAAACACACTGAACGGGCATGCCGCCACTTCGCCAATATAAAGTATTTATCAATCCACTGACTCACTGAGAGCCATATACACCGTAGAGACCATACTCTGACGTCAATGTACTCGTATGTATACGTCGGTCAAATTCGCCGATGTACGGAAATTCAATTTTTCAATGAATTTATTCTAAATTCTATGACAATGAATATAAACATTTTTTGCAAATTTCTTCAAGTCCCTGCTGTTGTTGTGACGCACAAACTATGCATGAATTAGGTTCAACGCACTAATTAAAATGTACATAATTTTTTCAGTAACTGTCAGTACATTGTTTTTAACAATTGACACCTGTGACTCCTCTGGTGTTGTAGGTGTCCATGGGTGATGATTGTTTACCATCAGGAGGCCCATTTGCTCGTGTGCAAAAATATCTAAATATTTAACTTAAAATGCTTTGGAAATCTATTGTGCTTAAAATTTTGGCTTTTAGGTATCTAAACTCTGATCTATCTTAATATGGCTTCCCGAGACTGGTTTTTTGACCTTTGCAGAATCGATTCACGAATTCCATCCAGCTTTTTTATTAGTCTTTTATACCTAGTCTGAGAATCGCCTAGAGTTTTTTAAGAAATACTTATGAAAATGAATGAAGATGACAAATAGAAATCTAGCAAATGATCGAAGTCAATTAATTTCTCTGGAATATTATGGGCCATCAGGATATATCTGATGATGTTCACATCACTTAAGGAGGGTCTCTATTGAGGATGAATCTACTTGGTGGTAATAAAAAGGATTGTTAAAATTACAGCTTATTCGGATTCTTATGTGGAAATGCTATTTGTGGACGTGGATGCATTGTTCCAGAAATTTCTACGGCAATTGTGAACACCTACTGAATTTGCTTGTTAGTCTTAATAGTAAAATAGGTTGGAACCAACACTGGGATACGTGATAATCTGGAAATATGAGTATGTTTTAAAATAGTATGAAAATTGTATCTCTCAATGAAAGCACGACGACTGAAAATAGTGAATTACATGAAATACATAACAAGTTGAATATGACACGTAATTATTGAATTCATATACAGAAAAAAAACATACTTTAATGAATATCAAATATGACCTAATTTTGAAACTATAGAATTACATTCACAGACATGTTTACGTAATTTATTGTTTGGACGTCATAATGCATTTGTCATCAACAACAAAGTAACTACTGCTGCAGAATTCGATATGAAACTAAAAATTATTACAAGTCAATGTATTTATGGGATAAGCCGGTAAACGAGCAGACTGATCACCTGATGGTAAGCAATCACCGCCGCCCATGGACACTCGAAACACCAGATGTGTTACAAGTGCGTTACCGGCCTTTTAGGGGTTAGGAATTTAAGGGTAGTTAGAGAATCGGGGATTGGGAAGATTGGGAGCGGAGTAATTAGGACTCTACTACAAACCTACGTTAAAAATAATCAATGCAAGTTTACTTTCAATCACCCAAAAAAAAAAAATGTAATAACTACTTTCAACAATTCAAACAGAAAGTATGACGATTCCAATTAATTTTAGGAATACGTAATACAAATCCTTTTACGAAAGTTGTCGCGTACAAAAACGGAAAGGAAAATCATTAGGTAAGTCCACGGTGAATATAATATAACAATGAATACAAAGGACTTACTTACGTCTGGAGTACGTTCTGCAAAGCACGTACTCCTTGAAGAGAAGGAAGAAAAATTCGACAGGTGTTGTGGGGCTTATACAAACTTTTTGATTCTGGGCCTTACCCATAGCACAATCTACGAAGGATGATGCTATTATCACGTAGTATAGCGTCTCTACTACGTCTACTACGATCAATAAATTCGTAATGAATTCTTAGTCATCATCGAGTCATGCTTTTTGATGCTACCTTTGAAGGTATAGCTTTGCGTAATATGACATGGCTTAATGAGTGGGTCAGGATATGATGCTTTGCAAATATTTCTATCTAGTCCAATGAGTCGGCTTATTACGTAGGTCATTTTTGGAAAATTTCGGTCTAAGTTATGACTCATCTGTATGCAAGCTTTGTGCATATGAACTTATATGTTTGTAAACGCACCCACGACACAGGAGAAAAACCTAATGTGGGGCAACGTTTAAAAAATAATGTTAAGCAATTAGTCTTTCTCTAACCGCTACACTCAGAGTCATTTAATGGTTACTTAACTCAGTCTTTAGCAATTGTTTTTGGAACAAAATCGTTACTAAGGAATCGTTTAAGTAATCATTAAATGTCTCTGAGTACGGCAGTAAAGAATCACCAGACTTAATTACAGATCCTAAAGTTGTTTCTGTGGTTTAAGATTTAATATTTTTGTAGGAAGGAACTATTAAACAGCTATAAGAAATTGTGACTTATATCAGCCTGGAAATAGCAAAAGATTCCTCCACTACTACATAGAACTTATCAAAGAGCTAGCAAAAGTAATTGTTTTGGATAAACCCAATATATCAGACACATTTTATACTACTCATATGCTAACATATACATATCAAACTCAAATAACTTAAAAGTCACATGATTCTAGAAAAAACAGAGACAATCCTTCAAATGTGTTAACACAAATATAATAGATAACACTTAAAATATTGAGATCGATTTGTGGAAATCCGTCACCAAAGGCATTGACTTCTAAAGGAAGTATTCCATATTAGTTGTGCAAAGTTCAATTACTACTGTTTCGCGATTACTGTAGCTGTTGACGTCGGTAATATCATAAGTGATGAAGAATAGCGGACTTTTGTTAGTACACAATGACTTTTGTTTCTTATGTAACGTCACGCTTTATATCCCCGAAGGGGTAGGCAGAGGTGCACATTACGGGGGTGCACATTCATCCCATTTAACAGGGGCTCAAATTACAGTCTCTGTGTAGTAGCACAGAAAGCTGAGAAATTTTGGAAAAACCGAAAGAAGCCCAGTAAGACTTTGCAGTCGCATTCGGGACATCTCGACCAATGAGACAGTTACTCTTGTTAGCATATTTGTTTCTTGCTATAAGTAGATTAAGAACAATAAAAAACAATATCATCATCATCATCATTATCACAGTTTTCGGTTCTTTAAAGACAGTCTGCCGCCGCGTTAATGGACATGCGTCAGCAGACCATGAGTTGTGAGTTCTAGACTTCTGAGTATAAAAACCCAACTAAATATTGCTCACCCTTAGTAAGCAATGAAGGGTTGGGTTTTTATAAGTCTTTAATATCCTTCCTTGAGTATCAAGTGAAAAATTACGCCCAAGACTTAGTAATATGCCTGAGAAGACTATAATGATAACAAGTTTCACACACGGCAACGTCACGCCTTTTATCCTCGGAGGGGTAGGCAGAGGTATAAATTGCGGTATCATCTAAGGACACCATCGTCTCTTCATTACTTAATTGAATTTGTGTGTCGATTAAAACATGTTATGTTCAATAAATCAACTTGCGTTTTTGTAAGGAGGTTAGTAAAGCCTTTGCCATGTAGTGGGACGATCATGGCTAAAAATAAATACAGTAATAAATCAGTAAAGTGCATAATAAATTACTCAAAATTTTATGCAAAATAGTTCTTTGCCAAAACGACGTAAATACTAAGAGATACAAAACAATCTCAATTTATTTATAAAAACTTACGTAAGGTGTTTCCCAAGGCTCAATTTTGGGTCCCTTATCGTAATCTAGAGGAGATCAACTATCGCAATCAAAGTTTTATATGTTTGTCAATACATTAACAATTTAAATAGCATATTAGATATGTATCAATTTAGATTAAAAATTTATGAACTTAAGTTAAAAGATAAGGATCAAAATTTAATGGGTAGCCCATCAAATGGTTGATTGTATCTTAGTAGTTAGATAAATAAACATGAAGTTCAACAAAAATACTTAATCTTATCGGCACAAGGTTGATTGTTAAATCTCTAAGGAAATGGCATTGATTGTTTGACGTCAGACAATCGAAATGCTAAATATTCATATTTTTAGAAAATCTAGGTTGAATGAATTAAGTCTATTGTTGTGAACACCTGCGTTAGGACGTTGTTGACGGGTTAGTTGGTCTCGGGTCACGACCACACCTGTACGTCGTAAATCATCAAGATCATTAGGCGGAAGATGCCTTCTGCTTAACAAAAGCTTCCCTCATACGTTAATCTTACTTAAAATTATAAACTCCAAAGTCTGTGAGTTTATATGTATGTTTGTTACTCAATCAAGTGAAAACGGCTGAAGGGATCGGGATGAAATTTGAAACAAGAGTGGATTATGGTCTGGTATAAACTTTTTATCCGGAAAGATCTGCTGGCTAAAGCTAGTCTTTACTTACATGTTATTTATGTAAGTATACATGAATCACTCTATCTATTAAAAAAACCGCATCAAAATCCGTTGCGTAGTTTTAAGCATACAAAAGGACATAGGGACAGAGAAAGCAACTTTGTTTTATACTATGTAGTGATCAGGCGTTACTTTGCGGAAATCCATGCTACACTTTTCATTCCGCCTATAAAAATCTATTGTATTGTTATTGTAAAGTGTTAAAGTTTTTTTTTTCTCAGTAGGGAAGGACAAATCATATTTTTCATGTGATCGTTTAGTATTAGTACAATCAAACCCGTTAAATGTAATAAAACAAGGAAAACTATAGCGTATTAACGAAAAAGGAAAAAAACAATCGGATAATGTGTGCGTATATAGATTTTAATTTTTGATAAGCTGTTATTGTATGGCAATTCTATAGGATTGGGAATTCTGGTTGATGCAATTTCGATGGAAATTATATTATTCATGTTTGTTTAATAAATATCTACTCATTATACAAAACTATCGGTCTCTATAGACGCCGTCTTGTCTGTCGTACGTAAAAGAAACACGTTGAGTTTTAACTTCAATTTTCGATCCTTAAATTGATAACTAAACTCATATATTAATATAACTAGTTTGAAACCGAATTGACACACTGATTAAATTAGTTGAAATCTCTTCATTTTCTCACCACACTATATTAAGCTTCGAGTTGTAATAAGATTATCAAAATGGCCAGCAAATTTTAAGGAGACTGTAAAAAAAGAATCAAAGAAGTAAAACATGTACAAAACAAACTAATTTAATATCATCAAACATACGTTTTCATACAAAACTCATTTTAAAGAACTCATTAGTATTGTTAACAGGTTTAGCACAACTTATATGAGACAAGAAAAATAATACTCGTAAGAATTACGGTATTATTACAAGTATTGATACAAAACTGCGTAGTTGGTTGCAAAACTGGTGTCAAAATAGTAATAATTAATGGAATACTTTGCTCTTTGCGTTCTAGATCTAGTGTGAAATTTAGGGGTTCCGTATCCCGGAGCTGCGGACTGCCTAGCGGGTTACCGGGGCTTCGGCTCGAAAAGCAGGAGTAGGAACGGGGTGGTTTTTAGTCAGTACGAGTCTGACACTCACTCTCGCCTCGCCCAAGATGGGCGAAGTCATTGGATGATTTTCCCAAACTCAAAAAAATGGTTCCGGCTCCGGGGTCTCTAATAGATAGGTCTATTAGAGATCCCGGAGCTCATTTACAGTTACTAAAAGGTGGCCACTGAGGTGGTTTTAGTGAGGTAAAAATCCCACACTCCCTATTCCTACTCCCGCCTTTCTCCACAAAAGCTAAGCGCTTTTTAAAAGTGTTTGAAAACATTTAGACCATCGCTGGTCTTCGTTTAACCACGGAATCCTAAAAAAAATCTATGAACAACATAAAAACTTGCTAATAAACTTTATGATTGTAAAGTAAATAATAAAAATTCGCGAGCGAAACCCACATCGAACAATACCAGAGATGTTAATTATAAAAATTAGAAACACACACAACACCGAAACCTCGGAGCCTAAACTACGAAAATATACTTTCTCTGTCCTTCCTATTTCATTGTTTCGGATTAGAAAGAGACAGAAGGTTGTTTATATGTACTTATGCAGTGGGAAGTGGCCGGATGATTATGTCAAGTACGATTATGACGCACGCGATGTCTTTGACAAAACGCATCTGCTAACAAATGGGACCTTAGCGTGTGTTATGTTATTGTTTGTATAAAGTGCTTAGTTGGTTCAACGATCACAAGTAAGACTACTGAACAAGGGGCAAAGAATTATTATTTATAGTCGTTTTTGCATGGAACTTGGTTTGATGCATGATTTAGTTTTAAATATTACTTTGATTCCATAGCACTGGATTAATAAATGCCAGTTTCGTTAAAGATAATATGATATTATGATACAATAAATATCATCGGCATTTTGCTCGTAATAAATTGTGAGCTCCGGTTGACCTGAAACTATTCGAGCGTCCAGATCAAGTTACGAGAGTTACCATAAATAATAAATCTATAAATAATATTATTTCAAAGGTGTGATGTTATGATGTTTTTTGTATGGAATTTGCATTAATATGATATGTGATTAATATTTTTGATATCGGAAATAGGAATATAGTTCCGATGATTTAGGAAGGTTGAAACAGAACAACAAGGTGATGTTCCAGGGTCATGAGAAAACTTTTTGGATCATTGACATTTTAATGGTTTCGCATGTAAAATAGGTTCTATCTGATCTTGTATTGTATAAACAATATTATTTAAATTGATTGTAATTTTATTGCCCAGATAGGCTGATTGAGATCTCTTGCTAATTGATTAACGATTCAGCAGATGGAAGATTAAAAGGTTTTAATATATATGAGAACGTTATTGTTCGGTCGGTCTAGTACTGCTCGGTCTATTAGACGAGGAGGAGTTAGTGGTGGAGTAACGAAGGTTCATAAATGAGTCCGGAGCAAAAAAATTGCCGTCATCAGTTTTTTTCTATTGTACTTATAAGCCGGTAAATGAGCAGACAGATCACCTGATGGTAAGCAATCGCGGCCGCCTATGGACACCCTAAACACAAGTATGTTGCCGGCATTTTGGGGGTTAGCAATTTAAGGGTTGTTGGGGAATCGTGTACTGGAAAGTATCAGAAGGGGGATAATCGGGCCTCCGGTAACCTCACTCACACAACGTGAGGGTTGTTTCAAGTCAGGTTTCTTTGAAGCCGTGGTATCACTCTGATCGAGCTGGCCCATTCGTGCCGAAGCATGGCTCTCCCATACTTAACAGTTTTCTATCGACAGTAAACAGCTGAACTATACATAACTAATTCTACTACGCAATACAACTGACGCACATATTTTAAAATAGATCTCATACAAAAGATAAGGAAATGCACCCCAGCCTCAACACCTTCATTTGCGTACTACCCATGAATAAATCAATGGTTTTAATTATCCATAAACATAATATTATCTTGCCATTAATGTCAACGGAACCTATTTTCGTCTCGCCTTTTATATAGAGACAATAGTATGAGCTGGTGCATGCCGCCTTACTTTAATTGATCTATTATTTGTTTTTGGTTAGGTTAGGCCTTGGGTTTTAACCTTAATTTCTATAGCTTGGTACATCAACTGGACTAGGGCAAGTAAAGTTACTCACAAAAAGGTGCGAAAAACGAAAAGTGGGTGTTACAACACCCAAATCTAGTTAAAAAGCTCCTGTAATTATGTAGTCAATGATTCTACAAAACTAAAAATCACGGTTTACTCACGTAAATTAATGGAGAAAAGCTCTACTAGTTTCGAGTCATAGAGGGACTCTTCATCATGAGCAGCGTGCGCAGACGCGGCGACGTCAGTAGGCTGCGTGTTTACGTGAGTAAACCGTGATTCTTAGTTAATTTAATAGGTATGTCTCACGGTAATTATTATAAAAATTCTACAAAACCATGCTCAATGCAAACTCATTAGTACTACTTTAAAATTAGTTCAAATATAAATATTACCGCACCCGGAATATAACCCAGAACCAGCAGACGTTCTTATCGGTATGTTACGGGTATTCCTTATTTCCGTGTATACAAATTAATGAGAATAGCCATTAATAACTAATTACAATGTGAACCAAAATAATCTATTGAATTTTGTACCCGGAAAAGTTAAGCAAATTCCTAACGGGATTCCTATGAACAAAATAGCATTCCTAGTATAGACCTATACCTAATTTGATGACGTCATGAAACACATAGACGCCTATTTTTCCTGCAAATAGTTTTCCTATAAATGAATTGTTTGCGTCATTATTCAATTGTTGATAATCTCTTTATGGTTTTTGTGCGAAATTGGCGCCTGTTCAGTAGGTAATTTCTCGGAATATAATCAATCAGGGATTCCCTATGTGCTTAAATATAGTAACTAACATCTAATAATTAAGTATTAAATTACCTTGTTAGTCAATGGCATTTGTCATTTATTTATTTTTTTGGTATAGGGAAAGTATTGTTATAATGATTAGAAGGTATAGGTAATTTCTCGGAATATAATCAATCAGGGATTCCCTATGTGCTTAAATATAGTAACTAACATCTAATAATTAAGTATTAAATTACCTTGTTAGTCAATGGCATTTGTCATTTATTTATTTTTTTGGTATAGGGAAAGTATTGTTATAATGATTAGTAGTAGGTAATTGCAAAGTTCTAATTATTTTGGTTGAACTTTGAACCGATTTAGATGCGGTTTTCAGGATAGTATTTTTCAGACTGAGGAAAAGGTTTTAGGGCTATTACCAGACTTAAAAAAATTGAGGTGACAAGAAAAGTGACCGCAGTTCTATTTTTTCAAAAAATGTTTTATTAAATTAAATACATCTTGTATTCAAAACTACAAATGTTCACACGATTAAGATTGTGAGACGCAATAATATGTAAACGATTAATCTATTTGGAACCTTATCACAAAGATCTACGATATAACATAATTAACTGTCGATTATAAATGTGCACAAATTAGCTTTGAATTATATGTGTACGTTAATATAATCAAGCTGTGTTTTCAATGGGATGCACACCTGTCTGTCTATTGCAAACTTCCTAGTAGGTAAATGAACAAAATTTATTATTATAAGCTCTATTTCTAGCCTCTGTGACGTTTTTCGAAATATTTTCTCATAATTATGGAAAATGATTTCGAAATAACTTCCTATTAAGTAATTAATAAAGATTATTTTAAGGTCTATTTCTAGATTTTATGACTTGTGAGATATTAAAGAAGTGTATATAATGTTTTGGTAATGACTTTACAAACGCAATTGGCAAATGGTGTTAAGTTACAATTTATGGTCCGTAACGTAAACTTTTTTTCAAGGATTTTAAGTCACAAAATAGATTTTGAAATAATAGTTGTATTCATTATTATGTTATCGGCTTACTAACATAACTGTTTGATGAGGAACACGACCAGTAGCAGCGTGACAATCGCCGCGTCGTGTCTCATAGAAAGCTGCTCATGAATATGAGCCTCTAGCATGGCTTGAAACTGATCGAGTTCCTCATCAAACAGTTACGTGAGTAAGCCGATAACATAATAATCAATTTAAAAGCTGTATTATAAGAACAGTCTTGGCTACTAAAAAACTTACTTCCTTGGTCTAAAAATTTTTTCTAGCTTACTATCCAACCAATCTTTTTACCATCAAATATACAACTTGAACTATTATCCTTTACATTGGATACACAAGTCCTTGCTTTTAAAGTATACAAAATCCAACTACTACTCAATCTGTTCGCACAGTTAACAACATGACTATAGAAATAACCTTGTAAACGCCAAACTATAGGGAAAAAATATTGTTAAATCTGATCCCGTACACTGCGAAATCCCGTGATTGTACGAATCCCACGTCATAAACGTACTTGACATAAATACGAAAGGACGTAACATTGACATTCTAACTACAAACCAAACCAAACCTATGGCATTGAATTTGTTTCGTGTTTCTGCAAGTATTATTATTATTTGGACGCATTTTATTTAAATTTGTTTGTGCATTGTTATTTTAGAAGCAGTGATAACGTAAGCATTTTCTGTATGGCCTTTATGTATTTGCATTTTGATTCTTTTAATGCTTTATGTAGCTCGATATTTAAGAAATATTTAGTCAAAATAGATAAGAATTTACGTTTTTCTTTATATGTCCGTAGCTTAAAATACAAATTTAATTTAATGTTACACTTTATCTTGTTACCTGGACCGACGATTTTCTCCTGTAATCTTGGACATAATAAATTCTTGACGACTTTATGTGATAGTGTCTCTGTCCAGCTTATTTATTTGAAACTATTACTAACAACTATTAATCCTTCAGCGACTGGGTTCCGAAAAAAAAAAAACCCCGAAGCCGCTTAACAGAGGCAAGAACGTCTTATATCATATTTATTTTATTTTAATATTGACAAGTCCAGTCACAGAACCCTAATAGGAAAACAAAAACCCTAAAATCAGTAAAAACTATTAACTATTGAACTTGACCTCGCCAATCTTTTTGTCAGTGGGTGTGTCGGAGCCACAACAAACTTCTTGCCAACTAATTTAGTCGTCATCACTGGCGTGTCTAATAGAAGTATAGTAAAGTAACCTATACCGGTTCTTTGACCATTTTCCTTAGCAAAATTTTATTAACACGTCAACCGTCATTGGTGACCTTCGATAAAGAGGATTTGTCTCTGAGTAGGTACAAGAGTTTTATGTACATAAGTAGCCAATGAGTAGCTAAACCGGCCGGCCTATCTGGCAGTCATTGGGGTAGGCCTAAGTTTAGAAGTGGACATCGTATGGTTGACATGATGATGATTATGATGATGAAGCAGTTAAATACTTATTCAGTCTATAGACAGGGAAATCAGTGACTCATATCCATCTTTCCTATTACACTCCCACTCTTGAAAGGATTTTTCAAAAAACATCAAGCTAAACAAAAACCAACAAGTTTTTTTTTCAATAATCGATCTCAAAATAAAAGCTTTAGATTAAAATCGACTTGTGACATTAGTACTATAGAGATATGGTCAAAAATTAAGATCGATTATTGATTGGCAGTAAAACTGCTCTTAATGAACCAACATTTAGTGTTGTTCGCGTGAGACCGGCCCAATTTACACTCGTTTTTATATCTCTACGACATTTTGTTAGCGTAATAAACAAGAAAATAAACGGCAACCGAAGTAATTCTACATGGATATCTCTATAATAAATCGGATATTTCGAACTTATCTATATTTATGTCGATAGGTTTCCACAAACTAAGCCGGTGCCTTTCCAGTTGTACGTTGATGGACAGACAGACAGACAAATTGATCAGTTTTTGTGCTAAACTCTAGACAGATTACCGATAGCCAGTTTTAAACTGTAAAGTACTAGAAAATTACGTTTTCGCAGTGTATATTATATTATCTATCTAACTGTTTCTGTCAATAAATTGTTGATTTCACACAAATTTACGCACTACCGTTGATGTGTAGAGCCTACATGCGTACGTAACAATAATTTACATAGGAACGTTTGCAAGAAAAATATTTGTCTAAACAATACATTGAGACTATAAGTTATTTGATATTTAATACGTATTCATGTATTTAGATATGCTAAGTATTGTTTGTTTTATGTTTACTCATTAATATTAATTGAAGTATTAGCATCAATAATTATAAAATTAATTCTATTTTTATGTTTGTTTACAAAATGATTGCATAAAATGTGTGTCATTGGAACACTATGTTTTATCACTATCACTCCTTGAACCCCTTTTTCTAAAGGGGGAACAATCAATCAATCACTTGTCCCGCCTTGGGACGAGGCTAGGGAGAGAGTCAGACTCTTACTAACTAAAAACCACCCCGTTCCTATTCCTGCTCTTTGAGCCGGAGCCCCGGTAAGCCTACCATATTAGAATATTATTTGACACCAATAATGTTATAAAATAACTAATATTGATGGCAATATAATGACGCAAGCTAATCGTCGCTGTCATATAAACTTAACACAACCTAATAAAGAAGTAATTAAAAGATCATTAAAACGGTAGCAATCTCAAGGAAATTAAACTAAAGTTAAGTAAGTAAGTAATTATCAACTTTTTCTAATGACGTCAAAGCTACGTCAAACCGAATTTAAAGCTATGAATAGACTAGGAAGAATTCGGATTTAAATGTTAGACATTAATGTCCGTATCTGTACACTTAGTACGAGTTTTCATTACGTTTACCCAAAGCGGAACGAGATCGTGTTCGACGCTTTGATTGGTCGACTCGAATGAACCAACAAATCAGAGCACCGAACGCGTTTGAATCTCATTAAACGCAAAACAAACTTGTACTAAGCCCTCTACACTGTTCACACATATAGAAAGATGATACGACACTAAAGCATCGTCCACTCCAAATGTATTGTCCGCCGCCTGTGATTATGCTCGCTGTCTCCTACAGTGTGACCGCGGTCTTAGTCTGCAGAACAATTAAAATTACCACGTTCTACAATGCGTATGGTGAGGCGCGCGCGGAACGCGACGCGCCTAACGGGTTATTGTGCTAAGTATACTGCTCTAGTTGTAATCGGCCCCGCCTTTTAAAACTAAATTCGGCCTTTCACATCAGGGCGTACGACAGGAGATAGTTTATGAAGGGCTATAGGTATATCGTGTCATAATAAATTTTCCAATTAGAGACACTCATGTTCACATAGAGTTCAATATATACACTGAGTGTATAATGTCGTAGTCTATTCGTATGTTAAGACCATTAATGTGTTGTATTTTAATTAATTAGTGATAGGAATCAGGCTTAATTACATAACTTTCGTAATGTAAGGTAATTCAACATTTTCTTGTTTTATATATGGGTATATTTAAATAGGTCTTAAGTTGTTCTTAAGTAAGTAATCACTAGTACAATTTAACTAATTTTTCCATGTATGTTTGCACAGTATGCTACCATATTAGTTAAGGACTTACGTATCTTTAAACCAGCGAACATAATCACTCGAGTATTGTTATTACCTGAAAATATAACAACAAATAATTAATAAGACCATCCAAAAAAACCATACCTATTAATATCTTTAATATTAGTACATACTTAATTGAGAATATGAGTAAACGGTTCCCAACTTGGTCGAAACCACGCACTCGTAATGTATTTGGTGCCTTACTCCACATTAACAGCCTACAACAGCTATTAGTGGCCACTGCTGACCTAGAGGCCTCATCTCACGCGGAGAAGATTTTGAGCTTTAATCACCACGCTTGCTCATTGCGGGTTAGCGATTTGAAACTTATATATTAGAAATTATAAGCCCGGTGATGTTTTCCTTCACCATTTCTCAGTAGTGTCTCAATAATCTTAGAAAGTAAATAAATAACATATAACTCGGAAAAAGTCACATTGGTACATGCCGTTGGTAGGTTTCGAAACCGCAACCTCATGCATGAGAAGCGGACGTCTTAAACCTCCTGGCCAGCACGTCAATTTCTTTGCCATACTTAGGGTACCGTAACCGCATACCATCAGGCGACTCATGAGCGATACTGTTACTAATAGCAGTATAAAAACCTCTTTACTTTAACACAACGGTACAAAAACCGACGAAAAGTCAATGCACCTCCTAAAGACACCTTCCCAATAAAATAACAAGCATTAATTACTTAAACAAACAACGTAATTCCATAGCAAACTAACCGCACAAAGCCCAAAAGACTTCCGATTCACCATAGTCGAGTTCATAAAAAACAATTTATCTATCGCAATTTTCAATTGACGTAAACCGCCACCGGAAATTAGCGTGGTAAATGCGAATCTATTGAAAGTCACTCGTGCGCATCGGACCGAATAGGACGGTGTCAATTATCGTAGCGAGATAGTTACTTGACATGGAACCTTTTTTTTTTGTTCGCGTCAAATGTAATTGTGTGACTTTAATTTGAGAGCATACCTATTTATGCTTAGTTATATCAAAACAGAATTAGTTTTTTGCCTGGTAGAGGCAAGCCAAGGTATCAAATGTAACATACACTTTATATTTTAGTTCATCTTTGAGTTCAATCGCTTTTGTTACTGAGTCCAGGTTCGGTCCAGTGCCTATAGTGAAAATTTTGATAACTAAAGAAACCCAAACGTTTAGATGCGATTCCGACATAGGAAACAAAACCAAGAAACGTTTGCTAGCCGACGAACTCGCTTCTCTTTAAAATCTTACTTAATTTAACTTTCAGAAAATCAATACGAATGACATTAAGATACAATAGTTTTGCATCAAAGCACCACCAGTTGAAACGTACATACTTATCAACAAAACTGAAGGATTAAAAGAATTCGATCCTAAAGCTCCAATTTCTGAGATGAAATTGTCCAATTATAATTTTGTAAAGTATGCCAAGGTAGCAACGGACACTGACGATAATTTATTAAATTACTCTTATAATGGTTTTGCTTAATTAAAATGTACTGTTATATAATTAAAGTAATAATAATCATATGTTACGAAGTCTACTAATTCAGTTTGACGTTGGTTGGCGGTGAATTAAAAAAAGTTAACGAAATGTAACTGGTTGATATTCAACATGTAACGTTATGTAAGTTCAATGATTTAAAGATACAAAAAAAATAAAGAAGTATTTCTTGATTTGAACAGAGTCTCAAAACTTAATTTGTAAACTATTTTTAAACAAAACTTAAATAAACTTAATGAATATTTCACAGCAATTAGTGCAATAAAATAAAAATAAGACTAAAAAGAATGAGGTGAGTATGCAAAGATGTAAAAAAGAACATTTGGTTGGGTCAGATCACATTAATCAGCTATGTCAGAGCAAAGGATTGGTCATTGATAAAAACATTTAGACAAATTGAGAATGTCCGCCATTTTAAGATTAATATTATAATACTGTAAAGTGATGACGTGCGATGGCCTAAACATTTCTCTTGCACAATTTTCAATGGCACAATTTACAAGGAGTTTTATCAATCATTCAGTCCTAAATAGGGCATTAAGTTGACAGCTAAAGTATGATTTATATTTCTCAAACAAGTAACAAGTCACTCTAAGTCATAGCTGGTACAAATTATGACAAATCAATCAAGTACTTGTATAGTAATTTTTGTTTTCTATGAATCATTGCGTTGTTTACTACCATTTGTAGGAATTTTAGACAGAACGCCGTGTTTGGCAATATACTTATTCAGACAATAGGTAAATAAATAACTGCTCATTGAGAAACAAGTCATCAACAAATAATGGTTAAAGCAAAATCTCCCGGTCTTCTTCTACGAATAGGTAAGAAACCATCATACATGCAAGCAAAAATGTCAATAACATCAACAACTTCGGAAGTCACACAACAGGAACTAAGTATCAATAATATTGATCTAAGAGACGATATCGCACTTGAAGATGACAAACATGATATAACTGAGAATAAAGATTCAAGCACCCTTGAAGAAACTCCCACTGCTAACAGACAAAACAAACAATACCAAATAACCTTCGAAGCGAGAAAATCAAATAAAATAGAACTATTATCATTATTCCACGCTCCGATACTTCTGTTAACACAGACGTCACAGCTGATATTGGGAGTGCAACACTAAGTTTACATAGTCATACATTATGTTGTAAAACTGGGTTAAGAGTGACGTCAATCCTCATTAAGCGTGCAATACAAAACTACTGAGAAATGACATTTGATTATTGCGAAAATTGTTTACTTGTGAGTGTCGGGGCTTTCACTACAATAGAAGTTAAGGAAGAAAGTATAAAAAACAGCGTAAAACTGTCCAACTGTAGTGCGAACAGACTTTTTTTTTTTGAAGGGGAAAAGTCATTTAATGAGTTCTCCCGCTTTGGGTGAAACGAGATGGAGTGTCAGACTCTTACTGACTAAAAATCACCCCGTTCCTACTTCTGCTTCATTAGCTAGGGCCCCGGTAAACCCGCTTAGTAGTTTGCAACTTATTTGATTGAGAAGGATTGAGCATTGACTTGCTTGATTAGGCAGATAAGCAATTGTAGAATTGGTATAAGTGAATGAAACTGCCCGATTTTTTATAAGCCCGTTACTCAAAAGTTAATGAAATCTAGGTATCTCAATACGATTATTAAATGACCTTTACTTCGTAATAAATAAGGAGACTTCTGGCTCTCTAACTAGTTTCACCCAAAACTGGTTAATTATAAATGGAACAAAAAATATTATGACCTTATCATAAATGCACGTGTGCTTGCATGTGTGGTTATATCGACAGCCAAATAAATTTCATTAAACTGGTTTTAAATAGTATTTTTATTTACTAGTGGTCCCTATATCGTCAAATTTTTATTTCATAATTTGATATATTTAAACATCATCTAAAATTACTTTTTTAAACCGTTTAGTAGCGGAAGCATGGTCTAAGCTATCAGTGGTCAGGGCTCTGGTCCAGAGACGGAAACCTCCTTACGGTACCGGTCCAGGAGAACTGTCTACTGTATACGTAATTTTATTGTTATGACATTACATATTGTACTTAGATTAGTTATAATGTAACTAAAGCATAATCCATATCACACTTGTTTATCTTCAAAAACCGGGAATCTTTCTGTTTTGTAAACTATAAACAACACTTAATCAATTTCTGAAAAAGCCAATTATAATAATTCACATCAAACTTTACCATCAATTACAAATCCAAAATCACAAAAACCGATACATTTTTTAATGCAAACTGCAATTGCATTAAACTAGTCGATAATAGTAAAAGGTAGGATCATTGACCTAAGAACTGGAGCAAGGTAAACACGGTAACAAGGAAGGAACTGATGACACAAGTGTTCATTGAGACTTTATAGATACCAGCATATCAAACTACACCAAACGATCTATAACAGTCAATCGATTTACAACCCTAGTGTTTCGTAAGAAAGTTGAGAATTGATTAAATTGCAGACGTGTGTCTGTACATATAGAGTGTGGACGACATTTATTAAATTCTATGCCCTAAGAGTAATCAAACCTGTCACTATTGATTAAGAGAGAAAATCTAAATTAAGTATGGATAAGCGCATTCTCTTTGTATTGATAGGAGAAAATCTATATATCAAATAACTTCATCTGTTTTAAGCTAAAAAACAAACCTACTTAACAAGAAATTAAGTTATCAATTAGCAAAATATTATCCCATATCAGGTACTGACGAATGAAACCTGAATGAAGTTGATGATGAGAAAAAAGTATCGTCACGCTTTTTATCCCCGAAGAGGTGCATATTACGGCACTTAATGTCGCTGTACAATGTACAGCCAATTTTCACCATTTATGTTCTGTAACATCCAACAAGGGATCTTCTCCTTGTAATAGGGACAATACCAGATTTTGTGCTACTACTGGTCGAAAACCGAAAAAGCCCAGCAATACTGTGCCCGACCCGGGAATCGAACTCGAGACCCGTTGTAGTAGCCCAATTTGCGACCACTCCACCAACGAGGCAGTCATTATGAAGATGGCAATAATCAAAGAATTTGTATAAACTTCCCCCTAGTTGATGAAACGCTAAAAATACGCGTCTATCAATTAATTCATGTTTTTTAAAAATACCAAATTTTCCCCCCAATGATTTGGCGTAGTAGGAAAAAATACAAATGTCTAACATTTAATTCATGTTTTTTAAAAATACCGAAACGTAGGTATAAAGTTGTATCATTGATCTACAAACGTCTGGCGTTCTGGTTTGTCTCGTTTATTAGACGTCGCGATGCAACAAAAATATGATGAAATAAAAGTTTTTTTTTAATTTATCGTCACCTTTGTACCTTCAGCTTTGGAAAAATTACCTAAGTCTGATGACGATTTATTCGGATGCCTTTCGTCTGAAGCATGGGTTTTTCAAAATTACCATGATATGCAGTTATTATTTTAAGATCAATGACGTTTGTGTCTATGAATTTGCAAAATTTTGGAGAAAAGACAACTGATTTAATTTTGCAAATTCATTGTGAATGCTAGTCATCCTTTTAGGAAGTCCTTTATTAGTATTACAATTTTCGTGAGACATACAAAATTAATTATTATTATGGAGATGCTGCTATTTCGCCGCTTTGTGTGTCGCGGAATCCTGCTCGTGAATATTTTTTATGGAATAGATGGTAAACGAGCAGACGATCACCTAATGGTAAGCGATCACCGCCGCCCATGGACACCCGCATCACCAGAGGAGTCGCAGAGTTCAAATATTGTGTTCCTCGTCAAATAGTTACGTGAGTAAGCCAATAATCATAATAATGATTCTTATTATTTAGCTACGATAGTTATTGTATTGTAACCAACAAAACAGTAAGTTCACTTAATGATAGTCTAAAATTTCACAGATTTATTTAAACTGGACTCAACACAATACAACAGCGTATGACGTAAAGATGTATTGTATGTAGCAGATCCTTGAAATGTCAATTGCCAAGCTAAATTAATTCACACTACCATGTGAATAAACTCTAAATTTATATAAATATTAACTTCTTACAACTATGGTACGAGTACATTGAATGTTATGTCAAATGATGTTGGTATATGATTGCTTTTTGCAATATCCGTGTTCATACTTTCTGTTATCCGGATTTATTTTACGATATATGATCGGTATACAAGCATCTTTTCTTTTGAAAGTACGTTTAGACGACACTTAATTGGAAAATAAGCTCTATCCCATTTACAATAATAACGTAAATAGGAAAAATTGGGTGTACCTCATCATCAGCCTACCTAGTAGGATCCTTACTTAGGTACAAAATCAAAATACTAACACACAACATCACCACCATTTTGCACGCAATTATTTATAAGTATGCGCTATGCGCTTCTTCAAACTAATTCATATAAAATATTTCCTGTTGTTTTTCCAATAAGTACATATTTTATCGTATAAAGACCTATATATTTATACTTGGAGGAAACTATGTAGGTACCTATAGAGCTACAGGAAAGTAATGAATGCCTAAGGGATTGCCCGGTTACCAGACCACAACGCACGTAATTCATTGTATTTATGTACGTATTAAATGGACGAAAGTTATACGTTGACCGAACTCAGACGCACTCATTGACGGAAAAGTAATGAATAATGTCAAAGCGAGAGTTCGTAATTATGTTTGTTTTAATAAATAGTTTAAAGCTGACATATATAATAGCGACCAGATTGGCGATATATTAAAAACGGCCAAAAAAAAAATTGCAACATTTTTTTTATAGCTGTACTACTATTAATATACTCGCTAGGTACTAAATTACTACTAGTTTTGAGTCACAGAGACGACTGTACGGTAACTGTAATAAGCTATACAGTCCGCACACGCTGCTCATGAGGAAGAGTCCCTCTGTGACTCGAAACTAGTAGAGCTTTTTTCAGTATATTTACGTGAGTAAACCGTTATTTTTAGTTAATTTAGTATGTCTCACGATAGTTATTATAAAAATAATAATTACTCTATATGTATGTATAATTCGCACTTAACACACCTTTATATGAATTGTCAATATAACTTTAGCGTTTAATAGAGCTACTTTCTCAGTACGTACTAACGTAGCAATAAACTAGATAGTTTTTAGTACAAATAAAACATAATTGCTAATAAATACACATAAAAAGATTAATTGGCGACTGACTATTTCACGTGACAGAACGCGTAGAATTAAATAACAGCTTATACTTTACGTTAAACTGCACTTAACTTCAAACATTAGTTTTTGCGTAATGCGCATATGAACAGCCAAAAACGTTTAATAAAAAAGCCGCGGGTTTGATTCCCGCGCCGGCAAATAAGTAATAATGGCATTTTATGAGTAAAATTACCATTATTAGCCTTAAGTCAGGAAATTTGGCGGTGATTCACCCATGTGGCTAGGAAAGTACGTAAAGGCATTGGTTCTGCGTCTGACACCTCTCCGATCGTATTGGTCTGCCGTTATATTGGGTTCATAGAGTAAAGAAACAGAGAGTGCATCTTTGTTTGCGCACACACTTGTACACTGTAATATCTCACCATGATCGAAATCGATCGGGAAATTTATATACGTAAGTAAATATTGAATAATTGATTAGTAAATAACCTAAATGACAGTGTTAGCAGTTGAGTCACGTCTCGGACTAAAATATTTCGTGCATTAAGTGCATTCGCACTAATCGTGTTTTGCACACTCTATAAATAAACATTTATAAAATAGTCGCACTAATAGACAGAGATACCCGTTTCTAGAACATAATTCTAGATTGATTTAGCTTTGCTATCGATTCATTTACACTTCGTAAAAATAATAACTTTGACCACTTTTAAGTTAAAATAAATAAATGTTGATGTGTTTGTTAGCTATTATTTCAAAAAGTAATGAACGAATTTAGATGAAATAAAGGGAATGAATAGACGTTAGAATAAAAGATACGTATTTTGTACCCTAGAAACGTGGACTTTATTATTAAGTATTGTGAGAATCGTTTGTTAGCTACTCTCTTTAAAACTGATGAACGAATTTAGATGAAATATATGGAATGAATAAACGTTTGGATAAAAGATAAAAGATAGGTATTTTTTACTCCAGAAAGTCGAAGTCTTTATGATTAATTACTGTTAGAATCGTTAGACAGTTGTTAACATTCGAACTATGCTTTATATAAACCGCTATTAATAAGTTTTTATACCAAACTCATGTGAACATAAAAAATAAAATGAGTTAATACGTCCATTTGTATATCAACGATATAAATTGCGTTTCAAAACTCAGCTGTACAACATTAACTTCATATTACGAACAGATACCAGCACATCAACGTACTCTCATCAATCATATTGAATAACGACTTTATAGCAAAAGATATAGAGTTAAATTTACACTAAAGAAATTTAACAGTTGAGTGTTTTACCTGCTACTATGAACCACAATATATTTTATATGTTACACGGCTAGTAATGTTTTAATCAGTTGCTTAGACAATTTATTTCATCGTTAACATAGAAATAGTAACATTTGTAGGATATTTCAAATAGTTATACAGCGAATACATAATGATTTAAATAATATATTTTATACTGGCTTCTGCCAGTGGCTTTGCCCGCGTTTCTATTGTATAGAAAGTACCTAAGTGTTATTTCAGACCATAATCTACCCCTGTTCCAAATTTAATCCCGATCTCTTCTGCTGTTTTTTGCGTGAAGGAGTAACAAACTAACTTTCACATTTATCTGATATATCAATTGCTGTTCGTTAAATCTTCAATCAAATAGCAAATGGCAAATTTTGGTTTTGAATTATTTGTGAAAGTTTATAAGGTGAGAAAATATGTTTGAGGCGGTACGAAGTTTGCCGGGCCAGCTCATATTATTAGTAGGATGTCAAAAGATTTTGTAGCAGATATCCAGAACAGTTTTGCCATGTATCTTTATATATGAATGGACAAGTAGTCTAACAAGCTTTAACAAACGATGTAAATATATAATATATATAACGAAAACGTATGATACGATTTCGACATCGATTGATCGATTACAATCGACTCGATACTATAAGGTTCACTGACCTCTGAAGTACACACATTAATCGTTACCAATCTAATTTAGTTTAATAATATGTATATCAGATTCAAAGATAACGAAAAAGTTATTGCTTTTAATCTTAAGAGAACAAAAAAGAGGAAAAAGAGAAGATCGAGTTCTATGGCTTGCTATTGGTGTAACCTTTGTTCAGCAGTGGACAGGATTATACAGATGATGATGACCAGGTTCCAATTGGCGTTAATCTTGTCTTAGGTACCAGGTCAGGTGTCATAGGTACTGTCATAGTTATCATAGATAGGGTCATAGGTACATACTTTAACTGGGCATTCAACATTCCCATTAAGTTTTATGGTGAACTAGACATCATACTAATACTCGAACTATAAATGCGAAAGTTTGTGTTGTGTGTGTGTTTATTACTCGATCAGGACGAAACGGCTGAAGGGATCAGGATGGAATTTGGAACAGGGGTAGTATGGTTTGGAATGACATATAGGCTTTTTATTCCACGGGAATGTGGGCGAAGTTAGGCTGGACAGGCTTCGCCCACGTTCGTCCCTTAATTTAAAAATAAGTAATGTATGTATACAAAAAATCATAATAAGTGACGCTCAATGGTTTCTACATAGCTTAGAATAACGAGTATATATTTGTATGAGAACAAAAAATGAATGGAGTCGATTATCATCCTAAATAAGGTTTGGAACGCGATACAATTAATCACTCGATTTATTAGCTTTTAAACGATACATGCCTTCGCCCGTAATCGCACACATTTAGTTTTTCAGTGGCCATAGTAATCTAACGGTTAAATGTTTTATTTTTAGTTGTAAGTGGTCACAAGTTGTTAGAAAACCTATAGTATAATATCGTTATATACTCTGAAATGTACCTATAGGTATATAACCTATAGGATGTTATGTAGGTACAATTTTTTATAATAGGTTTTACTTTGATGTAATAGGTTACTATACTATACTATATATACTATATACTATCATTACTAATATGTCTGTGACTGCCTGGCGGGTACCGGCTCGACAAACAGGAGCAGGAAGAGATGGTTTTTAGTCAGTAAGACTCAGACATTTAATTTCGATTTTTATAAATAAATATTTTGAAAATATTGTAGGTGAAGTCAACAAATATATTTTTGGTGATCAGGTAATAAAATAAGGATTGAGTTGGTACCGAAACAGGTAAAATGCCTTGTTAGCAACACACCCTCTTAATGAGTAGATATTAATGCAGTATTAAAATAACTTATATGGTATATGGTACCTAAAGTTAGGTGGGAATGAACTTCAATTATCCTCTTTGTTAGGCATTTATTTAGTTTGTCGTCTACTTGAATAAATTTAATCATAAATATTAATTATACGTAAAGTAAATAAGTAATTTCGACCTAATTACCTAGTTTGTAGTTCAAAGGATCAACCGAGAAAGAATTGTGGGTATGTTAGTATAATTAATTTGGGTCAGGCAAAGTTATTTTAAAACTCTCAGAACTTACGTAATAGTTTTATGATTAGCTTGAGTTACAAGCCTACTTAATTAACAAAAAATAAACTGTAAGCATAACTCGGATATAATTATCATTAACTCGGAAAAAGTCACATTGATACTTGCCGTTGGTAGGTTTCGAACACGCACCTCCTCATGCAAGAGGAGCGTCTTAAACCTCCGAGCCACCAAGAGAGTTTATTACGAAGTGATACAACAAACTCACAGGAAGCCGGCCTGTCTAGTGTTTCGTCGTGGGAGTGTGGTTATCAGAAGCCCAATTTCTTATCAAAAAGGTCGGTAACGAATTTATTTTAGTTAATACTTTATTTACTACAAGTGACTATGGATCAACAAGCGCTTGGTCTACTCCTGTGCTGCTCTATCCCACAAAAACAAAAAAAAATCCTTTAAAGAACATTGGCGTGATACCTATCACGCAATATATACGAGTTTCATTGACACGTCGAAAAAGATTAATTGCGTGTTTATTATTACCGTTGTATAATTTATTTTCATTGTTAGGAAAGCACGTCATAACAGACGCTATTATACAATACGATAGACTAATGAAGTCTAATTAAATTATTTATAGACGAAAACACGTCACAATACCGAATTTCACGATGTTCATTAATTTTGTTAAATAATTTACAGAAATAAATTCTTCCGTTATTATTACTTTTATTTTAAGAAAAATAATTATTATAATTTAATTTGAAGAATAATAATAATATTTTTAGTGTTTTATTTGCTCCCTTACCCTAAATCTACTACTTAACACCTTTTTAGGGTTCCGTAGCCAAATGGCAAAAAACGGAACCCTTATAGATTCGTCATGTCTGTCTGTCCGTCCGTCCGTATGTCACAGCCATTTATATCCGAAACTGTTGGGCCTACATAGTTGAAACTTTGTAGGTTGATGTATTTCTGTACCGCTATTCGAATTTTGAATATAAATTAATAAATTTAAAAATTAAAGGGGGGCACCCATACATGGAACTGATTAAAAAAAAATTTTTTTTCAGCTAACATATGCGTGATGGGTGTCTATGGATAGGTCTTTAAAACATTAAGGTTCTTAAGACCATTTTTCTTCAAAATTAATTGTTTGAAAGTTAGACGCTTCCAAAGTGGAAAAATGAGTGTCCCCCCCCCTCAAACTTTTAAAATAAGAGAGTGAGAAAACTAAAAAAAATATATGCTGTAGATTTCAATAGAAACTAACAACGAAAATTGGTTTGAACGAGATATCATTATTAGTTTTTAAGAAATAAAACATTTTCAAAAACCGCATATATAACTTTGTCGTTCATACAAACACTATGTAAAACCAAGTTATATTATAACTTTATATTTTGCCATCTACTTGCTGTTACGGAACCCTTCATGGGCGAGTCCGACTCGCACTTGGCCGGTTTTTTAAAATGGGGGATAATCATCCAATGTCTTCTCCCGCCTTGGACGAGGTGAAAGGCTGTGTCAGACTCTTACTGAGAAAAAATCACCCTGTTCCCACTCCTGCTCTTCGAGCCCGGCAAACTCGAAAGGTAATGCGCAGCTCCGGTTCTGACATCAGCCCTACAGGGGCCCATCTGTGGTGGTCTGATGGCTCTTTGAAGCGCGTGCGGAACGCGACGCGCTGTGCGCACGTGACTATTATTTTAACACCTACTATTGTTATTAAATTGTTTTTATAATTAAGCAGAATTTTAATAATTATTTTGTTTTTATGATTTCGTAAATACATTTTTTTGTTTTCTTATATATTCTGTAAGATATGTATATGTATAATAATTATATATAAGTAACCACTATTCTCGTTAGTTATCTTATTTTTCTTATATAAAATACCTACAAGGAAGCGTTTGTCTTTAATCAGTTAGATCCGGTGCCAACTGTTAATTATCATCTATGTAAATTGATTTAGTCTTGTAATTAATTAATTTAATTAACTGCACTCAAATTATTAAACTTCTGCTAATTAATTAATTGCTATTAAGTTCACAAATGATATAGAAACATCAAGAACATTAAGTGTTCTGTGATCACATCAAACTATAATATACATATACTAAGGATATCAAGATCAATGAAAAAAAAAATAGTGCATATAAATAATCACGATGAATTTCTTTGCATTTAGTTAAAATTATGTTTACAATGTATCAATTCAAACATTCGTTGCATTTTTCTTTCAAACACTTTAGGTACACGATAATTCCTTCTATTTTTAGTTCAACCACTTATATAGTAATTAATGCCGCCGTAGACAGTATTAGAACTTTCTAACCTCTACTGCATCAGAAAACAAAGGCATCATACACAGCATGATATTTTATTTATTTATTGCACAATGTACATACATAATTATTAATTTTACTATACACAACTAATAGAGTACATTACCCTGGTAGGGCGTTGCAACTTATCTGGTAACTAAATAATTTTATTTAAACAAATACTCTAGATATCCATTCAAAGCTTTGCCCCAACTACCAAGCCCTCCAAACTATCAGCGTGAACTAATCGCCAGCGACACTGACCACCACCAATCAACACTAACTGCATAATGGCTGTTTAATTATTTCCATCATTGTCGTTATGACGTCATTTACTTTTGTTATCCAACTCCAGCGCAGAACTGTTATCTGTTTACTGAATATTGTTTCGTCGGGACCATGAGCTGGCGAGTAAAGTCTCATTACCGTGTGAGACATTCTTAATTGATGTAAAATACGGCTCTGTTTAAGAAAAGCTCTATTATTTTCGAACCACATCGGGACTCTTATTAAAAATGTATGAGCAGTGTACGCGCTCCCGGTTCACAAAACTAAGCCGACCTGGAGCAGCGGACTGCCTAGCGGGTTACCGTGACTCTGGCTTAAAAAGCAAGAGTAGCAACGGGGTGGTTTTTAGTCCGTAAGAATCTGACACTCTCTCTCGCCTCGCTCAAGGCGGGAGAAGTCATTGGATGATATTCTCCCCCTCAAAAAAGCCTATGTACAGCAATTCTAATCTTGTGGTTCATATAATGAGGATGGCAAAATGCTCACTCTTTACATAGGACTTACAATAGCTACCCTAAAAGCGAGTGTCACGATTAAACACCTCCTTTTTGCCTATCCCTTCGAAGATTTAACTCAAGTTTTTCTGTTCTATTATGAATGGCTTGCTATTGTCTAACTAGATAAGAATGCTTTCCATTAGACAGTTGTTATCTCTGACGCGTGTATGATGTATGGCTCCATTAAGGTTTGTGAATGGCTTGGAAATGAACTACCGACTACAAGTTACTTAGCCTACATTTTTGTGTACTTTGTTCGATACTTGGACGTATGCTCATATCATGGATTATAAGAACGAAACCTATTATGAAAGGAGATATAAATGATGAAAGCAACACGAAATGGCGAAAGAAAAACAAGAGATCATTTTTATTTTTATAGATTATTATGTGAACAAGCATAAGCGTTTAATATGCGATAAATCGTAAGCATAATAAGATGGCTAAAATTTTACCTTAAAATTACCAATTTCTGTATATTATATTTAGACAAATTATCATAAAGTCAATTAACGGAAAACCATAGCCTACTTCCTACGTCCCTTTAATTACGACTAAGTCTTATATTTAGATAACGATTTGATACTTAGACCTTGTTTAGATTGTCGGACAATGTTGCGGTTTTGTTGGTTATTTTGTGTTAATTATGGTGTAGGTTAGTACATAATAATAACTTGAAAGGGGGTATGCAAAGGTGCACGTGTCATACGCAATGTATTTCCACTTTTCTTCAGTTATGTTATAAATATCAGGTGATAGAGCTGTTAACCTCCGGAGCTGCGGACTACCTAGTGTGTTTACTGGGACTCTGGTTCGAAAAGCAGGAGTAGAAACGGGCTGGTAAGTATTTAATCAGTAAGAGTATGACACTCCCATTCGCCTCACCCAAGGCGGAAGAAGTCATTTGATGATTTTACCCCTCAAAAGAGGATTAACCTCTCAGTTATTGCTTAACCTCAAACATAGTTTTAGACTTGTGTGCAATTACAGATACCTATGTTTTTTTGGAAAGCCGAAAAATCCCCAATAATACTTTTCAACTCCTTCCCGGTAATAAATAACACTTACAAACACTAATTGACTAACTATTAGTAGGTAGGTACTCTACTCTCTAAAAAATACCATGAGATTCCAAAAAAAAAACAATAAGCAACCAATTAGTATTCAGTGCACGAGCATGCAATTATTTCAGGGTGACACTTTACACCTCGTTACACATTATTACTTCGTCGAAAACATTCTTGTATACATGACATTTCACATAATTACTTTTACAACGGAGTTAACTATAAAGTAAATGTTTATTACAATATGCATACACCAGCACTTGAATGTCAAGCAATAATATTTACAAACAAACTGACTGTACAATTATCTTTATATCTCATCAATATGTTATCAAGATTGTGTTTAATTTGGATTAAAAAGTACTAAATGCCGCCGAAAATACTGTCGGCGAGTTTTGTGCAATCGATAAATGTGGTCTTTGCATGGAATTATGACGCTGACTGTACATATTTTTACAGTTTGATTTTCTATAGCTATGAATTTTGTTTATTATGATAACAATAGTCTGATATACCTTGATATAGATCTCTATATGGTTTCTATCTAGAAACCCAATTAATGATCCTACAAAATGTATGTACTATGAGGTTTGATTAAATGTAATATTAAAAATATTTTAATTGTCAATTCATTGAACACGATATAAAGTTGATCATGATCAATCAAACTCGTTATTAATTGTATTATTCGATACCCTAACCCTTCAAATGTCACATTTGACAGAACAACTGACAGACGCTGTCACCGTCCATCAAACGTCACCAAACGCTGTCACCAATTAGGTTTTTTGACACAATAAACAAAAAAAAATGTTAAGGTCGTCTTACACGGAAACAAAGTCGAAGTAAAAAGCAAAAAAAAATATGACGCAAACTACCACAGTCGCCATTGACGACAGATTCTAATGTTATTACTGAAAGAACAATACATGACAGCGACGTATATGACAGTTTGACGTATGTCAATAAAAAGTATAACAAATGGTGACGGCGGTGGCGTTGTCCGTCCCAATTTGTCGCTACGATTATAATCTATTTGTTCTTCTGAATTTCAAACGACCAGACTACCTGTATAGCCTGTAAACAAAACGCTCCCAAACAGGTGATGGTAAAAAACTACTTATATTTACAAAAAATAAGGAACTAAGGAATTCAATGTTTATTTTATGTAATGATAGTTGTAATCAAACAAAAACAATTAAAAATATAAAAAACAAAAAAGTGGCGCTTTTCGGGAGCGTTCCGTTTATACCCTGTATGTGTATGGTCTGAGAAAAAGTATTAGATAATTTATAATACCTATCAATTAAGTATCTTACCCCAAATGGGTATATAAAGAACATAGCAGGTATACCTTTCTGTTAGTCTCGTCATTAAGGATGTTCCTAATGGCATTGGAATCAGATCTATACCACTCTATACTAAGTAGAAGTATTACCATTGAGATTTTTTTTAAAATACACACTGGATCAAACATTTTGTGCTGAGTCATTCAATCATTTTACGATCTTTTCAAGAATAACAAAAATATTTTTTTAAAACATTTTTATCTGTCATTTACTATAAATGTTATAAGTGACGATAACAAAAATCAACAAGCAACGTTATTAAGAATGAAAGAAATATATTTATAGCTAAAAGTATCGATAAAAATGGAAAGTTGTGAAAGCATTCATTGGGGACAGATGTGTAACTACGTCACTGCTGTGACGTCATCGGTTGCATAATGTGCTGATCCCGTTAAAATGGTAATGGATTCTGATCCATTCATATGTTACGTGTAACAGCACTTTTTTGTTTATGAAGTTGTTTTTTTATGATATACCAGCGTTCTGTCTTTTGGCTTTTTGATTGTATAAGGTATCGGAAAACTATTTTTAACCCTTCAAGAGTTTCAGTTTTAGATTAATTAACGGCATAATGTGCATAGTTACCGAAAGATTTGCCTTTAACACTTAATCTACCAACGGCTAAAGAGTTTTATGGTAACTGTTTTGAGACAAACTAAACAAAAGACTCCGTAGTAGAACTTTTTTAGTATTACGAGAGAAAATCTATATTTTCAATAGAGATTCAAGTATGATAACGAAACTTTTAATTCAGTACCCTTAGTACGAGTTTATTTTACGTTGAAAGAAATTTAAACGAGAGCGCATTCGACGCGCTGATTGGTGGATTTATTCGAGCCGGCCTATCAAGTGCTTTCATTTCGATCTCCTTAAACGTAAAACGAGCTCATACTAAGTCGTATGACTGTATCGATTTTAAAAAATCTCAACAGTTAAATACTTCTGCTCTTTCCAGATTAAACATGCCCAGTCTAATGTATTAAAAAGGCGTGAGATATATACGATGATGTGAAATACGTCACATATTTACTTAAGATGGTAAATAACGAATGTTTGCCTTTTACATATTTACTTGATTCTCGAGTTTCTTCAAGTAGTGATTGATTGTTTGATTATAAAAAACAATGATCTCTCATTGATGACCTTTTGTTTTTTGTTTGTAAATGCCATTTACTGTTGATCTTGTTGTTTAAGATCCGGCTGTTATGTAAGTGATACTTCCTTTTGACTTTTGATATAACTGGAGTTGCATAAGGTGCATTATTTAATGATCTTATTAATTTGTTTCTTTTAATCAAATGCAGGTTGAATGTTACGCGGTGATTGGGGTCAAAACATTCATGTTCTTTTGGCACAGTCGGGTAAAAATGCTCGTAAATCATCCAATGACTTCTCCCGCCTTGGGCGAAGCGAGAGGGAGTATCAGACTCTTACTAACTGAAAACCACCCCGTTCCTACTCCTGCTTTTCAGTGGGATCCGGAGCCCCGGTAAACCCGCTAGGTAGTCCGCAGCTCAATTTCGTAAGCCTAGTGGGGGAATCTGTTATTTTATCATTGAACATAATTTCAGATAAATTCTGACTTAAACTGCCTCAAACATAACTGTGATCTACCTAAAAAATTAAAGTCAGTCTTGGTGTGATGGCTCTTTAAGACGCGCGAAGTGCTTCGACCCAAAGCCCCGATAACTCACTACGTCGTTTGCAGCCCTGGTAATCGCGATTGACTAAAACCACCTAGTTCCTACTCCTGCTTCGAGCCAACGCCCTGGCAGCTCTAACTAGGAATCGCTTACTACTTGAAACCAGTCTCAACACCATCACATGATAATATATTATACAAACCACATATGACGAATTAGAAAAAACGTTTAAAGAATTCAGAAACCTATCTAAATACAGAGTTTAGCATACTAATCGTTATGATGGCAGCCAGAGTACGGTTACTGCCGGTTATGGGAGAATTAACTGCAGTTTAGATAACACTGTTCGCGTGTTCGTCTGTGTATGGGTAGGATAATGGAGGTACTTATTACGTTGTTTTGCTTAGGTATAGATAGTGCGCGGTTTTGTCTGTTATTGTGGTGCAAAAGACGTTTTGTTGGGTTAAAAGGTATGTAAGGATCTATAATATAGGTTTAAGTTGGCTTACTTAAACTATTTAAACTTATAGGGATGATGACGGGATCTTCGTCATGCTAATATTTTATTGAATTTTCGGTCACCTATTTAATTTTGTACATGAAACACATTATTGGTAATTGATGAATGAAGCTAGGTTAATACCTAATAGTGATAATATAACTACACAAGGAATTCTATGCATTTTTCGCTTTTTCGAAAATTACTCAGTAGTAGCCCAAAGACTGGAATTGTGCTCAGTATATGGCAAATTGGCTCACCTGCTATTACATGCGACTTATAACACAAATGGCGAAAGGCAGGTGTACGTTATAAAATGCACCTCTGCCTACTTCTTTGGGGATAAAAGTCGTAACGTTGCAATTCACAAAAACAGTCCTACCCAACAGAACCCGACAACACCGCAGATAATTCTAGAACATATTTATACGGCCTAAGTCTATATACACCCTTTATGTAGATTACAAACATGAACTAAATGCCTTATAAACGCATTTAACATGTATGTGCTACATACGGTGTTACACCTAATGCCTAAACTAACACGACCACTTTACATAGAGAGTACATAAGACCTATGTACTGCTAGAGTAGTTTTGTAAAACATTGTATTATGAAAACATATTTAAGTTAAAGGAAAGGGATTAAAATTGAATATGACTCCAAAATAGGGTCTCAGGAGTGATGTTCTGGGAGCTGCGGACTGTCTAGCGGGTTACCGGATCTCCGGCTCGAAAAACAGGAGTAGGAACAGGGTGGTTTTTAGACAGTAAGAGTCTGACATTCCCTCTCGCCTCGCCTAAGACGATAGAAGTCCTTCAATGATTTTCGACTCCTAAAAAAGGGATGATGTTCGAGTTATTGTATTTTTTAACTATCGGATTTCTTAAAAAATGCCCGGTGTATCCCAAGACCTATTGATTGTTTTATGGTATAAGCCGGAAAACGAGCAGACGGATCACCTGATGGCAAGCAACACACTCACACATCGCAAGCTTTGTTTAACGTCGGTTTTCTATTAGGTCGTGATATCACTGAAGGATGGCTCTCCCACACTTATTTAAATGAACATGTGGCGTAAATTATATGTACCTATGCGTATTTTTTATGGAATAAGAAGCAAACAATCCGGGGGATTACCGAGTGGGAAGCAATCAGCAACGCCCTGACTCCTGCAACATCAAAGGAGTCGCAACATAATGAAACACGTGATTAATATAGTTCATAAAAAAATACTCTATTAACCCTTCCATAATAAGACTAATAACTTTGTTTTTTTAGAGCGCAACGAATGAATTCAACGAATCAGGGAGTCCAATTAGGAGCAATAAAGAATTAAATAAAACGATCAGATTGTCAAATAGACACAATTATTCTGACATTTCGTAACCGCAGCCATTAGTGGTGCAGTTTTTTGTTAATGTTAATAAATGTCAGACGTGAATGTAAGTAAGTATATTTTGTTAATGTTCATTTGATCGGTGGACTAAATCGTGGCTAGGTTCTATATTGTGCGCCTATTGAGCTGTGTGGTATCGGCAGAGAGGAATACCTATTACCATCCATAATCTTCCCGTGGCTACCGTAAGAACCGATTAATAAAAAAAAAAAATGTTTTAATGGGAATCGCCTTCTGTTTTCTTTACAGACTCAATTTTTCAGGTCTGGTAATGTCCCTAAATCTTTCTCACAAATCTGGAAAATACTATGCTGAAAACCAGATCAAAATCGGTCAAACACAGAACCTCCTTTTTGAAGTCAAAATCGTTCCATTAATAGTTTTAATGTGGTTTTTCATCTCTAACAAGCGCTGTTATAATAGCTACAATCTGTTTAACAGCCAGCAATCAAATTTATTACAAAGTAAACAAAAGCCCCCTCCCTTATCCTGCTTTAAGAGTCATGCGAAAACCTCGTGGTACTCCAATGGCCCAGTGATAAGCATTGCACCAGGGCAACAAGTGACAAGTGACAGGTTATCATTTCACCGATTAACATTTATCACGTCAATAGTAAATTAGAAAAACAAACTCGTCTGGGTTACATTTTAGAAGGAAAAGGTAAAGGTTGCAAAGATTAGATCGTAAGATGATACAGGAAATGAAACAACATCTTCAATGACCAAAACCACCTTCAAGAAACATAGATGATATAGGTATGATAGGTCTTTCCTTAATCAAGATTAGAGTCTTAATACCTTTCAGAAGCAAGGAGTCTTTACCAAGTCTTTCAGTCAGTTGTTTCTCAAATACATTTGATCAAAGTAGCGAAATATTACTCAAAAAGAAAAGAAAAACAAACACATATGTTTGGATGTTTGTCCGTCAATCACGCTGAAACTACTAAATGGATTTTGATGAAATTTGGTATACCTACAGACTATGAGCTGGCTACTTTTTATCCCAGAAACGCGAGCAAAGAACTAGCAGAAGCTAACAAAGAGCTAAAAGTAAAAAGCATACCAATGCAGTGTTTTAAACCTATAAAAAGTCCACAAGTTATCGATAGAAATAAAACATTTCCAGTTATATACCTACAATGTAAATGATTATCAGGTCATGGCAGTGACAGAGATGTCCAAGAAGTTCCTTTACCTTCACTTAATCATCATGATACGGATAAGCATAACGCCCTCAAAGGCATTCATTTAAAACAGCATCTTTGATGACTTGCATTGCTCTCAACAAAACAACTGGCATAGACTCTCCATAACTAATAATAGTCCTTATATTGTTAAAGTTATATGCAAATAATACGTCTGCATTCTATTTAGCGTCCATTACGCAAATACAAAGATATTTCAGTTCCAATGTACTGAACAATTCATTGTTTTACTACAAAAGTAAAAATGACTCAAGCGCTGAGTACGTACTTAAACTTATTTTTGTAAAGTTTATTGGTATACGTATACAATATATACAATTTTACTATACATATGTATGTATGTTTAGTAAATTGTATATTTTGTAACGAAGTTATTCACATGTGAATCGGCATAATTGTCACTATTTTGCTTGACTACAAGCAAAATATTGGCAATTAATTAGATCTTATAACCATCAGATACATTTATAGTCTTACATATATTATATATATCACTATGCTAAGCATAATAATCATTAGTACACAGTCTAAATATAAAAAATCCCGTCATATCATATCGCGGTCTTAGGGAATTTTCCACTTTTTTTTTCTAATTATAATGAATTCTTATGTTATGAGAATAAAGTCCAGTTTCGCATGTACTTGAGAGACGGTTGACACCAATATCAAGTCAGACGGAACACAAGAGGTTATCATGGAGTTAAAGTAGCAGACGACCGTTGCATAATTTGAGTCTGGTGTCCATTTGTATGTGTTTTCCAATTAAATGCACTGTGTCTACTGTGTTAGAAAACAGGGCATGTAAATATTGATGGCGCTTCGTCTAGAGCAGATATAATAATAATTATAATAAAGTTTATATATTTAGACAACTGAAATCCACAAATAAATGTAAGGAATTAAATTAGCTGGTATGTAGTAGTAAGCAATGACTTAGTCATCTGCACCAATTTCCACATTAGTGGACAGTTATGCGTATCAGCTATAGCATTCAGAATGCTGTGGATATGATATGACAATCAATAAAGATGAAGACAAACAAAGAAATGTTCAGAAAGACATTAATGAAGATATCAGTTTTGAATCAAGTCGTGTATAAAATGGAAATCCAGAAAGACCAGAGCTGTTATGTCTACTTAAATGTATGAGAACAATTTTTTGAGGCTAAAAACAAAGCTTATCACTTATCAGTATCGAGGTTAAAAACGAACAAAAGTGTGATAAAACTTGACCGAGTAAACTAACATTTGTTTTTAATAAATTAATGATTTTTTTTGGATTACAATAGACTGGAGATTTTAAAACCATTAGGGGTTAATTAAATGCTGGATATATACTTTCAGAAACATAGAGTTAATCATGTTTTCTTATATATAGCTAGCAAACTAAAATATTTTTATTAATGTTTTTCAGCGTAACTATTTTACGAGGAACTCAACTAGTTTCAACGTCGCCGATGCGGTGACAATCGCGCTGCTTAAAATAGCAGATTCTTGAATATGAGCCTTTAAATGGCTTGAAACTAGTCGAGTTCCTCGTCAAATAGTTACGCGAGTAAGCCGAAAAACATAATAATTAATTTAGTATGTCTCACGAACGTTATAATAAAAACATTTAATCTTTTTGTTCAACCCTACAATGGAATTTCAAGTCTCGTGATCAACAGTAATTAACTACCAAATCAATACGACAATTTAGTTCTACACTAATATCTTAATCACATTTATCCGTCGCTTTATTAAATAAAGCATTAACATGTTACAGTTTGACTATTTCATCACATTTTATCTCACTGACTTTATCTCTAACCCGGATTTGAATGTCATTTAGCGTTTCAATACTAATTTCAACTCCAATTTTATTGTTATTGTTTGTTTGTCTGTAGGTCGTTTTATTATACTTGATACTTAGTTCAATAAAATTAGTTTTATGTTCTCAACTTGTTTTTAGGTTATCTTCATTGAGGCTAATAGCGTCTGGTAGCGTCATGCTGATAAGCCGATTAACGATGATCTCAATCCGAAATGTCTTATTTAAAATCCATTTTTGGGTTGAAATCGACATTATGTATACCTATGGAGTTTTTGTGAAAAGCTTTAGATTGATCCATCACTATTTTCAATCGCCTTATTGGTTTATTCTAGAATTATATTTAACTTAATTTACTTTGCTTTTCACCAGAAATATTTGTGTCATTCTATGATATTAGACATGTAACTTATAACCATTAGAAACGTGACCAATTTTCGAAGTTGATCGATTTACCGATATAATTCTAGAGTACTATCGAGTTATGTTCATCCGAATTCAAACAGAGAAAGTTGGTAATACATGGATTTATCAAAAATGAAAGTGACATTACAACTTTTGCAAGCTCATGACTTGTCTTGTTCGAATCTCTATTTATATCTGTATCAAATATTATATAAACCATTTTCATTATTACTAAATACGCAAATATGATTATTTTTTGTAACATCAGTAACTACTTAGCTGTCAAAGATTTGAAATGAGTTAATTAGTCTTGGGTGCAAAAAGTGGTCTTGTAAAATCAAGTTGTTTGGATCGTTAATCGTTACACCGTGGTTGTTATTATTATCAAACCGATCTAAAAAACTATTTCTGTCTTAATCTACATACTATTTAAATTAATTAACTTTTTTATCTATCAAATCTATTTGTATCATTAACAACAACTTGTGGATCACCCAAAGATTTGCTACGTGTGTGAGACAGCTAGTTGCCCAGTCACCACACCAACCGTGTAGTTCAATCTTAGGTAGATATGCATCATCTTCATCATCCTAAACTTGTTCTCGAGGTAGATATGCAGTCGTAGGTATATCATGTACTTAATGTGAATTTTGGTTCGAAATTATACACAATTTACGATGATCGACCAGACCGCAAATATCAACTTGATAATTCCTTGAAATGCGATATTAAAATATAAATCTGAGCAACGTAAATATTAAATTTACCTACAAGATTTTTCACGTTTATAAGACCATGATAAAATTTCAAGACAAACTTTAAGTAGTATTTATGCATCAGACAAAACCTAACTATAGGCTAAGTTTAGACCCAAGACCACAAACGAAATTGTAACAAGCAAAACTTTTTATTTCAATTCAAGTGGATATAGTAACAAATTCAACAACTACGCAGTAACCAGCCTTAGTAACAAAATTAATTATCTTTACAATAAGTACGTCTGCACGACCTATTGTATAGATGTTACGCGTAGGTAGTTGTTCTACAAAAATAATAATGGACATTTGAATTTGAATGATTGTTACAACAGTTTTTCCATTAAAGAATGCCAGTTGTATGTAGATTTTTTTAATCTTCATAAGCTCATGCTTAGAAGAGAACCCGTGAACAAGCCTTGTTTCATCACTCCACAAGTTAGTTGGCAATTTATTATTTCCTTTCTTTAAATTTTGTACTTTGCCTTCATTGATTCTTTCGTCTTCTACTTTATCATTTTCCTTTAAACCATCTTGTTTCTAATAATTAAGATTATCAACACTTTTCAATATTTCATCATCATTTATTTCCAAAATCACTTCTAAATTCATAATCAAATCGATTATCATCATTCACGTTTCAATGATGTCTCTGATTGTCAATAAAACCACGATCGCAACTCAGGCAGATGTCTGATTGTCTTCAATCAGTATTAATGTAGTACGGTCACAATGTAATTCAATAAACGCAATCGAATAATGCTATTGTTGTTTGATTTCTTTGCTCTTGTTTGCCATTAATTAATCATTGAGAATCACGACAATTGCTATATTCCCATGGTTGAGCTATTGTACCATTGTTTTGTAAATAAAACGTGAAACGTAATTATATTTCTAAAAATATTGGTATAACCTAGAGACCTAGAGAATGGAATTTTTTTACTTTTATTTAAGGGGCTTTTATTCTAAGAACATGCCAGCCCCGTTGATTCATAAGTAAGCAATACAACCACACCTTATATACTAGGGCATAAGTAGCAGGATATCACTGACGCGTGAACACCTTAAATAAGTTGATGGCAGCAGATGAAACAGGATTTGCTAAAATCTTTAAAAGAGGCCCAACATCCATCATATTCAAAAGAGAATAGGGTGACTACCGAATCTTTTATAACAGAAAATGCAAACAGAAAAACGACAGACAATATTAAGAAGAATAATAAACCAATTCTAAACTATTCTCAAGAAAATCCTTTAACTCTGTCAGAATTTAACGAACGGTAGTTGAAATTCCACGAACGCAAGTGACAATCACTATAGCAGATACGTAACATCCAGAAATAGAATAATAAGCGATTCCAGAAGTTACCAGGATAATAGACCATGGACGGAAGTCTGGGCTTGAAGCAAGTGGCGTGGGAGGAGATAAGATGAATCTCTTTAAAGAAGATATCATAGAGATTAAACTAGTTAGACATTAAACCATAGGCTTAAGTGAAAAGTTCTTATAAAACGATTTGGAATAAAGCCAAATTCCATTAACTGAGTTAGAAATTATTTAGGTCAAGTGCAATATAGATAAATTATTAGAGGTGAGAAGATTAATATAAACATTTGGAATTCTTGAAACTGCATGCAATCTGTTTTTGTGTCTGTTTTGTATCTGTTCTAACATTCGTGTTGTTTAACGAAGATCAGTAGGTTTCTTTTAAATAAATAATTGTCTATCAGAATTCTACACAGCTTATAATATCCATGATCCAATTTTCTCTTTTAATCTTTCACGTGCAACTACTCATATTTCGACCAACATTTGTATAAGTTCTTATGCCAGAATTAAACGAGGTATGCGTTTTATCATGTTTTATTCCAAATAAACAGCTTCTTCACACCTCGTATATTTAGATTACATTTTTACATTGTTAGTATCACGTGTCTGCCATTAAAGTCATCATGAGAAAGAAAAATCACGCTCCAGCTACGTGTACGCCAATTAATGGATATTGACCCATGAAACTTAACATCGTTAATAATTCTCATGTTTATTGCTTTGGCCTTAAGGTTTATATTTGACTGGCCTGATTGTTTCGTCCTTGCAGGAACAATAGAGGTAGCAATAACCGTGTTTTAAACAAACTAAAGATAAGAATATTGTTGTTTCAGAATATGAATCTTTCCAATATTTAGTTCTCTTATGTATTCAGTAAAATTGTCACGAGGTCACGTAATTCGCATTGGAGATATTGTCGTTATGAGTCAAATGTTTAACTTTCGAATACATTCGTTTTTTGTTTTCGTTTTAAATTCGTATTTTCTTGTCTTTGTCAATAACTCTGGCATCTCTTCACTTAGCCACTCGAATTTCTTAGCTCGAAATTCGAATTACTTAGCTTCTCAAAGGTCATTATTTCATTTTTTTTTTGGAACAAGCCGGCAATAAGAATTACCTGATGGTAGCAATCGCCGCCGCCCATGGACACTTGAAACACCAAAGGCGTTACAAGTGCGTTGCCGGCTTTTTGGGAGTTAGGAATTTATGTTCGGGAATCGGGGATGGGGAAGATTGGGAAGGGGGAATTTCTTCTAAAATTAATACACTACTATTTGAAGTTTGCGGAATATGCATACGTTCCTAATAATTCGTTTCAACTTACTCTTTGATAGTCCATAATAATTCTACTAGCAAACACAAAACCTACACAGGAATATAAAATAATTAATTACAATACCAACAATGAACTAATTTTAATTGGGATGACGCAATTGTATTAGTGACGTAATATATTGATGACAATATTAATTAGAATAGTCATGACACAAACACTGTTAATTTAAATGCCATTTGGAAATATATAAAGCCAATGATTCAGGTTACGGTACGTAACACTGTTGGAAACTTCCTTCTTTCCAATGAAAATGATATATAAAATGTAATTAATGAAGTTAAGATACATAAAGATGATGATAAAGGATCCATAAAACATGTAAAACAAGGTGCAAAGATCTTCGCAGAAACAGAAGTAATGACAAATAACATGAATGTACAAGATCCTACAGTTCTAATAGCCCTACGTCATTTTATGGAAGCCATTGCAAAGGTCGTACTCGATGATTTCCATAAACATCACAGAAATAACAGCAATCTGCATTACAGGTATATTATCTACGTCATCATTGTTACCGCTGATGCATACAGAATCGAGAAGAACTCTTTTAACTATCAATTTCTCAGTAATGACACGAAGATGTGGTTATGCTATAGTTTTCTAAGGCCAGGGACCTCGAAATGAGATTGCTCACAAAAATTGGTCATTGCTGGTTGGTCCAATTTATGTATTCATGATTAATGAAAATATATTCTTCTACATTAACATAATGTTCTATGCATTTGAACGTTAGTTTTATCACAAAGGAAATGGTTTGTGATCGGTTTATTGAACTTTGCTTTTTTGGAAATGACTTTAAAAATACATTTTGGGCCATGAAATAAAGAGTTTATATTAACCAATTTGTAGGAAGCGTGGGAATATAGAAACTATTGTCTACATGCATTGAAGTAGTAACCGAATAAACCCAGGGTGCTCTCATTCACCCATAGAGAACAATGAGATATGTGAAAGTGGGTTAACGGGACAACAACGGTCACCGCTACTCGCCAACATCGAGGAGAGAGCATCGATAAATAATCGATCGTTGATAAATTATATCGATTTGTTACATCACACCTCTATCTTGCATTTTTGGAAGGATTTTAGTGAAGGATCGAATCGAGATTGTCTTTGAGAATATAGATGGCGTTGCGTTTAAAACTGTACATTAATTTATGATTGTGTCAGGCATGGAATGACCTTTTGTTTCTGTATACCGTGGTTGCAGCCATTTTCGACGCCGTCATTTTTACCGTTTCATCTAAAATAAAGCTATGCAGTAGAAACAGTTAAATGGTGTTATATTACAAGTTTTACTTTTGTACATAGCAAAGAAGTGACTAGAAAATTCTTTAATATTTTAACGTTTAAAAATATCGACCAGTAATCCGACCACGTGGTCACAAAAACATGGCCTGTCCGATCGTTTGGTAAAAACAAAATGAATATAAAAAAGCGGATACCATGTTGATAAAAAATTACAATCACAGAATTTATAAAATAACAAAATAAATTTTAAGGGATTATCACTAAACCACCTTCCTGTCAACTGCAACTGTTTCAAAAGATAATTTATAAAATGTGCAGCTTTAATGATATTGAAATGTTTAATGTACACCAAGGCAATTCGATTTTTCAGTTGATTAGCGAAGTAAATCGATCGAGGTTGAGTATGATCAAAATCAGATTTGTATAGAGTTCGCAGTAAATCGAATATTATCTTGGAAAACGCAGAAGATTTTGAAGGTCTCGTATATTTTTAAAAAACAACAGTCAAATAGGTATTGGATAAATTATTTTGTTAGTATACAAAATGTTAAACGTTCGCAATAAAATACGAGTATTACCTGTTTTAAGACCTTGATCAACAAAATTGCATTTAAAACCGCAAATTTCGTCGTTATTGGCAATCGGTATGGAAAATCTATATTATAGCCATCCAAGCTAAACAATTAAACGAATACTGATACAATTTCAATGTAAATTATCATTTAAATTGGTCGAACCTACCGCAAAATTTTGGATGATAAAATACTCTATGAATCTAAAATTAGACACATGTGGTTGCTGTTGTCAGACGCCGTGCAAATCAGGTCAAAGTCAGACCAAACCGGTATAACCGACCAGTTATTAATTCTACAATTATGTTAAATGCAAAACTCCTAAATAATAATATGAACATAACATTCCGGTTTCGATATTTTCGCGAACTTCATCGTCAAATTCTTGTTATAAATATGAAACGGCGTCATTTAGTTTTCATTTAAAATTGTAGTATACAAGTTGGAAATTACTGGCCCCCTATTCAAAGCGTGTCTTGAAACAAAATTTGCAATTCAATGTTCAATGTTAATTACCTATTGAATTGTTTCACGTGTTGTTATCATATCAATAGCAGTTTGGGCTTCATTGACACTTTCAAATCTATTGTTGAAACAATCAGCCATTGGCTTTATAACGATCCTGACATATAAGCAACGGAATGTAGGATTAATATTTCAATTATAATTGCTAGTACCTATATCAGTCAGCATACGTACACGAAGACAAAATAAATTGTTGAGAAGGCATTAATGAAACAATGCGTCGGAAACCTGTTTTTCGTTCATAATTTGAATAGAATTGAATATTCAAGTTTCAACACATCATCAACTGAGTGATAAGTTTGATTTAAATGGAATTTAAAATTATCTTTAAGCCAAACAGTTTTAGACTTAATCTTAGTCCGTTAGACCGTGCTCCGAATATGTCTGGAGTGTTATGAAGTGCACAAATTATTCTATGATGAATGTTTACCTTAGGGGGTGCTGGCTCAGGAACATCAGACTCCCACTCGGAACTGAGATCATCGCTGGACGCCTCGGTGTAGTCCTCAGTCCACGGCACTTCTAATAGGGACATCTTCATCTGGTCGTAACCAGGCGACATTGTCTGTGGGCCGTACCCCGGCGGCAACGGACTCGAAGCCCTGCAGTCCTCACAGTTACATGGTTTTGGACCAAAACTCTCCTTAGGTTCAGCCTTAACACCAGTCTTAGAGTTCCTCCTAGTATCTCGTTTACGCGCACTTCTAGGGGAGAGTCTGTTATTGCACTGTGGAGGTATGTAATACTTGGTGGGCTCAGAGGATCTCCTGCCGCTTCTACCGCTGTCAGGAGTCTCTATCTTGACAGGGGTCAACAAGGACATCTTCTTAGTGAGCTGCTGGCGCTCAGCACCCGAGGGTCTGTCTTCAGCTTCCATGGTGTAGCGTATAACGGGTATGGTGAATGCGAACTGTTCTGTGCACTCCGGCATTATTATTCAATCACTTCACGTACTGCCTCCCAATGTTTGGACGACAGGGTAACAACATTTTTATGCAAGGTCACTTCGATTGTCACTTGTGGTGCGCGGGATTCTCGTGCGGTGCAAACGCGAGCGTCATGCGCGCGGGTAGAGCGAGCACTGCGCGTGTGCTGTGACCCGATAGGCTTCACGCGGCGCGCGCGCGCAACTGAACCGCTCTACCAAATACTATGTCGATGTACAAGATATGCGGGTGATAGCCCGACACCCAACGTTTATTTAGAAATCAGTAGAGCCTTGTGTGCCTTGTGCGTGGCTTAAAAATGCTTCTAACGTACATGTTGCAATTTGTATTGCTCTGTTTTTACTAGTATTGATCACAATTAATAACTGCGGTTTCCTTTAAGTCCGTGTATGGGTCCGCGTACGTTGTTTAGTTAGGTTAGGTTATTAGATATTAATTGAAGTTTGTGTGAGAACATGATGTATGGTCCGTTTGGTGGGATAATGCTTGAGAAGTTAATTAAAGTTATAATGAAGTGGTTAAAAAACAAACTGAATGATGTTTCAACGGGTGAATCATTTGCATTGTTTTTTTCCAAATGTAGTATAGTTCTAATTTTAACTGTTGGGAGGCAAATGGTTGTAATGGACGCGATAATTACGTCAACAACGTCTGACTGGTTTTAATTGACGAATGTACAGCACATCACTTATACAAACTGTTCAATACAAATTGAACTGTATCGTTTTGTGATAGAGTTTGAAATGTTTTGAAGAGTTTTGTTAGGATAGTGTAGGTTGATGTGCGGTTGTGTGTCTGTGTGTTGATAACAATACTCGTGAACACATGAACTGTTGGCCTCAGGGCGATGTGATGGTCTAGTTACGCCCATTGTAAGAACGTTATGATATGATTTCGTCGTTATTTATTACATACTATAAACATCTTGATTGGAATAGTAAAAGATTATAGTTTAATCCAAAAGTTAATTATGGTCCGCCATGGACCATTAGATATTTATCATTTTCTGTACACATATTAAAGCTTCAATAAATAAATAACTTAGTTTGCTACTAAAATGTTTTTGCTAATATTTTACATAATTATTTCATTTATATTTTAATTTATTTTGATTTCTTTATATTTACACCTGGCAATATTTAATTCACTAGGTATACTTAATAAAAAAATACCGTCACGCCTTTTATCCCCGAAGGTGTAGGCAGAGGTGCCTGTATAACCACTGTTACAACATACACCCACTTTTCACCATTTGTGTTATAAGTCCCATGTAATAAGGGGTGAGCCTATTGCCGTATAGTAGAGTATAATTCCAGAGTCTGAGCTACTACTGCGAAATTTCCGAAAAATACCCGAAATTACTTTCAGGATCCGGGAATCAAACCCGGAGACTAGGGGTCTGACCGGAGCTGGACAGTCGCACTTGTGACCATGCGAGCTACGTGACAGTTTTAATAAATATAAAGTAAATATCGTCGTACTGTTTTATACTTTAATAGATGAATAAGTATAACAAAATTTATCACTTACGTAAACCCAAATCAGCGAAGTAAAGAACTTAAGTCACTCAAATAATATTCTTACCTGAAAACAAAGAAATAAAAATATATTAAAACAAAATCTAAGTATATAAAGTATACCTACATTTGTTAATAACTAACTTCATACATATGACTGTATCAAATTACACAATTAAACAATTAAAATTTAAAATAACGGTTAACAAACATAACCTTTTAACTTTCGAACAGCAGTTAACAAAAAATAATACACCAAAAAAAATTAACATGAACTTTAAGTAGTGAAAACTGGAACACGACAAGCGGCAAGTCAAGCCGTGACAGTTTTTTGTGCACATACCGAATTAAAATGTCACCGGCTCCCGTACAATAGGCAATAAATTGACGAAATAATTTATTAAACGACCAACGGATATAAATAAAACAATCGTAAAATATAACAAGAGAAACTTTACGATCTTTTCAATGTAAAACTTTATCCGACTGCACAAAAAACTTGTTAAGTTTTGCCCCACACTGCTCGTGGGACAACAAAACGCAATTAAAAATAATAGCTGTCACTTTGACAGCGCCACAAATTCCATTGCTTGTTATGTTTCAATCGGTAGTTTATACTCTCGTTCGGACTTCGCAATGTCTGACGTTGAACTGTCAGTTCAAAAATACGTAGATTTATGTAATAAGCAATGTTGGTTGATGGTGTTTTTAAATTGGAGTCGGTTAGTAGTGTTAGAGGAAATTAGTCAAAAAACTGCATTGTTAAGGTAAATGCAATATACACCTAAATTATCACATCGTCTAAAAATAAATATTAATAACGAGCATTTAATTACTGTTCTGCAAAAATCGTCATAATTATAATAAAATACGAAGAAATAGTTTTTTTTACTTATTTTTTCACTACCAATAAAGCTAAATGAAAAGATTCTAGAACTAAATGACTGCATCGATAAGAAAATCCCAATTAAATTGAATTTATTAAATTAAAAAAAAACATAATAAATGGTGGAGATCACAAAAACATTGCCACCGTAATCTTTGATCAAGCCATTCTTTTACAACATAATTTCGTTAACAGCACTGTGAAAGTAGTGTTTTCGTAATTCACATCCTTTTCCAATAAATTATCAAGTCTTTATAAACTTTAAATATAAAATTTTAAGCACACTTTCACGATACCTCCGGAAGCATTAAATTGATACTTTTAAACCAGACTTTTTTTTGTGGGGGAATAAAATCATGCAATGACTTCTGCCGACTTGAGCAAGGACGAGGCAAAGAGAGTCACACTCTTACTGGTTAAAAAAACCACCCTGTTCCTACTCCTGCTTTTTAAGCCGTATCCCCGGTAAACTCGCTAGGTAGTCTGCAGCTCTAGATCTATACCAGATTTCAAATTTAAATCCGTATGTCTTCGTCACTGTTTAATTTTAATTGTCGTTGAGCATTTTATTTGACGAGAGATGACGTTAAACTACAATACCTACATTCTCATATACAACTACTTCTGCTCCTCCTATGGGTGTTTACATTTGATAGAACACAGGTTGGAGTTCTTTGTGATATGCTGGAACATTTTAAACTGTGATCTTCAACGCATGATGCATGGATATTATAACAAACCCTCTTATGTAGAGGTCCGTAATCCAGCCATAGAGTGTAAGGGGCTATTAATATAGTTGTTGTTTTTAATTAATAAACATTGAACAGGTAAAACCAAGTACCACATATGTACATACGTTGTTACATTAAAACAATGCGTCATTGGAAGCCTGTCAAAACATTTTTGTATGAAAAGGTGTTCGAGATCAGCTACTTCGTCCTTTTATTTAATTACATACATATGTATGAATTTTTAAATAATAATTATGACGTTGGTTTGGTTCTTATCAGTTTTTTTGACAAAATTTTGGTCGGGGATGTGGGGGGTAACTGTCAATTGCTGACGGACGTGGTTACTCACCATTTCCGCTAAATTAAAGCTTGATTAATTTTTTTATGGGACAAGCTCGCCACATCCTACCAAACCGCTGCAACACCCGTAAGCCAGGATCTACATTAGATTCAACCATGAAAACATCGGAACACTGCAGTCGACTGTATTGGATCCCCCAACGAAATAAATCCGAAGATATTATTATTAAAGAAGAAGAAAAAGACAACGATAGTTTCCATTAAAATATATATTTTGATGTACTTATTATTTGATTGACGGTACGTATACTAATATTGTAAGAAAATACGAAATATTTCAATCATATCATAATAAAAACTACTTTATGAATCTGAATGAAAGGCCCAGCAATAAATGTAGTCTAAATAAAAAAAATATCTTAAAGTTTATTTTTATGAAGTTTAATGTATTTCCAAACCGAACAAAAATAAGTAATTTTAGTACACAATAAAATAATACTTCATGGTAAACAAGCGGTTCTTTTGATGTCAAGTAATCCCTTCAATGATAGCGAAAGGGCATCACATACAAGGATTTTTATTGTTTTAAAAATAAGTATGGAAGAGCCATGCTTCGGCACGAATGGGCCGGCTCAACCGGAGTGATACCACGGCCTCACAGAAAATCAACATGAAACAAATCTTGCGTTATGTTTCGTGTGAGTGAGTGAGACCCTTCCCAATTTTTCCAATCCCCGATTCCCCAACAACCCTTAAATTCCTAACCTCCAAAAGGCCGGCAACGTACTTGTAACGCCCCTGGTGTTTCGAGTGTCCATAGGTGGAAAAATAAATAATAAAACTGCTCTTTACCTGCAACAAAAATTACCTACTAAAATACTAAATGTGTAGACTTTCTCAACTCGCGTGCATTACGCGACGCGACATCACCGGATGTCTTGAAACTAGTAGAGCTTTTCTCGAAAAAGTAGTTCACGTTACCAAGCCATATATTTAATTTATAATTAATCTCATAGTTATTACACAAAAAAATTCACAATCATCTTTGATTAAAATCCTGCATCTCCAATACATCTATCCTTTGGGCTTTTCCATACATTATTGAATGAATTCGTCATTCTTACTAAGCAGAGGTTAATGTCTTAGTCCCCTTACAAGGAAAACTCCCATTTCGAAGATGAAATGAAGTCATTAATGAATGAAGAGGGTTTCCAAAAATACGTCGGAAACCATAGTGTCATCACTACATAGAATATGACGTCTAATTCTTAGAAAATATCCAAGTTTGTATTTATACCATGACGACATGAGCTCGAGTTCTTTATAAATGATAACAGGTTTCCGATCATTTAAAATGTAAGCGATAGAATTAATATTTATATTGTAATAAATGACTATTATAGTGGATCGAGTTTACTGACATTAGGATTATGGTGCTTTTCCACCAGAGATGTGTTATGTAGCTATGCAGCGTTTTAATAGTTAAGCTGTGAAACTATGTGATTGTTTACACTGATACTGGGAGTGTAGTGGTGCAAGTAAGATGTGCTGCCACAAAGTAGCTGCATGAGGAAGATGCGCAGTTCGAGTATGCAATGTATAGTAGGGAAACTATCCATATCACATATCCATAGCACGCATCCATAGCACGCAGTTCAATCTGTTTCCATCAGTGCTAAGCTATGTGTACCAATGAATATGATTGATGGAAGCCACAACCCGAACAACGACCCTTAAATTCCTAACTCCCAAAAAGCCGGTAACGCACTTGTAACGCCTCTGGTGTTTCAAGTGTCCATGGGCGGCGGCGATTGCTTACCATCAGGTAATACGTCTACTCGATGTCTCATAAAAAAAAAATAAAGCCAAACGCATACAGTAACGTAGCATAGTACATCTCCGGTGGAAAACCACTCTTGCACTCAAAGTTGACTTAAACATTCTCGTTTTTTTATTTTTGTCTGTTGTGTTAAAATAAATCTGATAGCAGGTGCAACAGAGTATGCTAGACATTTTAATTAGTTTTTTTTTTTCGTTATATAAGACATAAAACATAATGACAATCAGAATGCATAAAAAAAAAGAAGGAGCTCAACGAGTTTTGTGTGTTAATAATATAGATTTAAATTATAATACCAAAAAGAAACATAAGTTGCATCAATTAAATTATTATTGAAACATGTATTTTTATGATCATTTAAATATCAAAATTGATTTAAAATTACCACCAGAAACAAAAGCGTAAAGTTCAGGTATATTATTTTGTTAGTATGTATTAATAGCTTTTTTTCTTTGACTGGGGAAATCATCCAATGACGTCTCCCGCGCGGCGAGAGGAAGTGTCAGACTCTTACTGACTAAAAACCACCCCGCTCCTACTCCTGTTTTTCGAGCTGGAGCCCCGGTAATGAATAGCAACTAAGTATATTATATAGCTGATAAAATGATACTACAAGAAAGTACTTCTGACGTCTTTCAATACCCTTGATAAAGTGTGATGTTGCAGGAAGTTATCATCCATGCAACAATGACGGCCCCTTTTCCATTAAATAATGAAATCACCCATAAATTATACTATAAAAGTTTAACGAGAACAAATAATTAAAATAAAAGCCATTACGAGTTATGGTTATCAATTAATTTTATGTTAAGATTCGTAATGATGGTTAGAAAACAAATTGCAATATATTTTTTCTAAATTTTCTTATTTCAGTCACAGAGCTCGGCTCTGTTCTTCTAATTTTTTTTATGGAATAGGGGGCAAACGAGGCCGCCGCAACACCAGAGGAGTCACAGGTGTGTTGCCGGCCATTTAAGGAGGAATACTCTCTTTTTTTGAAGGTTTGAAGATTGTATCGGTTCGGAAATACCGCCGACGACAGCTCATTCCACAGTTCTATTCTCCCCTGTCTTCGTCATCACATCACATCACAGACACCCATTCCATCCATATTAGCTCACAGACTTGCCTTTGACTTGACTCCACCTATTCTTTATTGATTTTATTGGTTTCCGCCCACATTGTGTCAAGTACAAGTCAAAATCAAAATTTATTTATTTTAACTAGACCAGCCAGGCGCTTTTAAATGTCAAACAAGATTAAAAATATCAGTCTGTCAGTCAGTCCTCTAGTGAAGCAATTTACACGTACCAAAGTGTACTATTCGTTCTACTTTTTATATCCATTTAAATGTTTTTTTTAAACTGACATGGTCACTAACACAACTGTCCAGTTCATCCGTGACCATGGCGCTTGCAACAGTGCCGAAATATCAGAAACTCGTCGAAATAAATAAACATGGTAAATATCCCGTCTCAAGTTCTAATAATTTAAAAAACTGTTCCACAACATTTAATACGATAAACTGTTTTCATGAAAAACTATAAACAGACAATTACTATCTCATAATGTCTAGATTTTAATCGCATGTCATAAACTATAGAGCCGGACAAATATGGCGCGAACCGCTTAGTACCGGCTCTGACCGGATCGTTGAGAAATTACATCGATTACTTGCAATAAATAATGTAATAGATATCTAGTACTAACAACATTGTGTCATTACATACAAACTTACACTAAGAAAAGTATATAATAATGCCATCTGCATAAGTAATAAAAAAAAATCGCTAAATGTGTTGTCGCGGACATGAATAACATGCATTGGATCCCGCAACGAAATTAATCAGAAGATATTATTAGAAGAGAAGAAAACAACATTTTTTTCGACACAGGAGTAGGAACAGGTTGGTTTTTAGACAGTAAGAGTCGGAATCTCTCTCTCACCTCACCCAAGACGGGAGAAGACGTGATGATGGATAAGCATAAGGATGGTCATTTTTGAAACCCAATAATATTAAGGATACGGAATAGGATTTCCAAATTGGTTAGAATATTCCGAACGGGCAATAAATTAGGATTTCTGTGCAATAACTGAGTCAAAGTTTCAAAAGAACATTGGTATATTCGATGAGTCATTCATTTTCATTTAAAATCTGGAATCTCTCGTTACTCATAAGTAAATGTATATGTATAGATTGTAAAATATGCATTAAAGTGCAACGTCACGCTAATCCTCGAAGGGTAGGCAGAGGTGCACATTATGGCACGTAATACCACTGTTCAATGTAGGTACACCCACTATAATATACGCATTAAATTCGTGATATTAATGTCAAACCAAAAAAAGATTTTTATTGAGATTCCTAATGTTATTATCTTGTAAACGTTCGTAAAATTTTCTGCATTAGGTATTTTGGTGTTTTATTTTTTATTATTTGTTGGCATTTATAAACGTATATGTACCTATATATAAAATCGTGATTAAGATGTCATTGAGGTATAGCTTAAAGAAAATAAAATTTTAAAAAAATGCTTTTAATTTACCTAAATTCAAACTGACTGAATGACTGACATACCGCCGTAATTAGAGTCATGTAATAATTACTTAACAAAATCCTTAGTAATTGTTATTGATACAAAAACGTTACTAAGGATTAGTTTAAGTAATCATTAAATGTGCGGCAGATAGTGTTTTATCAACGGATGTTATAACGTAGACGTAACTAAAAGATTTTGATCAATTGTACTCCCAAGGGGATAAAATAGGGGATGAAATTTTGTATGAAACTTTGTCAATTTTTAACCGATCGGTCTGAGACTTTTGCATGCGTAAAGCTACTATGACGTAGGCAAGGCACGTTGGTTCTAAGAAAGGATTTTAATAAATTTCATTATGAATAATACTTCTTAAGGCGAGTGAAGCCACGGGCATAATCTAGTGTAAAATATATTCTTTTGTATTGTTTCATGTATACAAATAATACCTACAATTACTAAGCTCAGTGTAACTAAATATAACATTACTCTCACTGCCAAACTCAGAGACATTTAATGATTACTTAAACTATTCCTTAGTAACGATTTTGCTCGTAATACAATAATTGCTAAGGACTCTGAGTACGACAGATAAAATTTATATGCCATTCTTGTTTTAATAATAACTTTATAATTTAAAGTTCTATTTGGTATATTTTCCTTGTTATAACTATTTTTAAAAACGAAATACCTAAAAGAATAATAACATAAATGATGCGGTTTTTGCTGGAAATGTCAATTTTAAAGTCAAGGTGATTATTTAAAGGTATATTTATCCAAATTAACATTTTTGTAATTCTGTGGATTTTCATTCAAAGAAATCATCGAATATTATTACGGTTTCATAGAAAAGTTAATTGCTGATTTCATTTTAATTACTACACCAATAGGAATTTGTTTTTTCTCAAACGATTCATCTTTTAACTAAAATATAATTAATTATATCTTTCGTGAGACATACTTTAATTATTATGTTTTTCGGCGACAGTCGCGGTATACTAGTCATGAATCGGATTACTACTTGTCAAATAATTGGGTAGATGACTATTTTTTTAATTTTAGACACATAAATATTAGACTCGTATATTTAATTTTCTTACGGAAACAAACACTTTCGGAGATATAATATCGATTTGAAATATCGCGTGACGTCACTTCTTGGTACATTTTATACGTAGAAATGACGTATTTGCTCCCTAATTGCTAATTTTCTAAATTTAATTCGTTTTATCTATAAAAAATATAATAAAAAATACGTGTCGCATATTTTTTCATTACCTAAATAGAAATAGATTGTAAAAACATAGAAATTATTAACCTTCCTATACTCGCGTGATTTTTTGTTACAGCTATACTCGCGCGCGGTCTCACAGACCGATAGTTTGAACTGCTGTCATTTATTTTTTTTCTATGAAAACCTATAAAGATTATATTTTGTTTTCAAAATAGAGGATATAATGAAACAATCATATCATGTTATAACTTGTTAATTATATATTTAACTTGACTATCAGTCTCATACAAAACAGCCTTCAAAATTGACATATTTTTCTTATGTACTAAGTAAACAGAACTAAAACATATTTCTTCAAAAAAAAAACTCAAATAAACTTTATTATTTTAAAAAACAATAGCTATAAGATATGTAAATCACAGATTCACTTGGTTATCAGCTTCACAGTAACAATCTTATACTACTTTTATACCTACGATAAAAGTTACGCCTATACTCGCGTCGGTCTGACGGACCGATTGGCGCCAAACACACCAACATGTGCGTTTCGCACAAACGCACTGCGTGCACTAAAATGAAGTTGGCAACGAATCCGAGAGCTACTAAAAAAATGGAGTCGCTGGGGTTACCAAAAACAAAAAAAAAATTGAAAAAATGTTTCGTCGGTCTCACAGACCAATGCGCGAGTATAGGAAGGTTAACATAATCACACCATATTTCCTTAAGATATTTTTTTCAATATAAAATCTGATAACTATAAAACTATAACTATGAAGGCATCCTGAACAATTTGATTCACAGATATCATTGTAGTCATGCAATGTGATGATCAGGGCTCATTATGTACTATTCTCAGACTATTTATATACCACAATGGAGGTGTAGAGATAATGAAAATATCTTGCTTTATCTATCAGCCCTTGTGACTTTATCTTAAAGAATCTATGAGCTCGTATCCGCTAACTCACACGCAAAAGGATCTAAGTTTAGTTGGAACATTTTTACAAAGGAATATTAATAAAATATCTGGGTGCTTTACTACCAGAGATGTGCTAAGTAGCTATGCTACGAAGATGTAATAGCTAAGCTGTGAAACTATGTGACCGTTTCCACTGATACTAATCCATGTAGCTGTGCGAGGAAGATGCGCAGCTCTAGTATGCCATGTCGATATAAGGGAAACCATCCATAGCACTCATCCATAGAACGCATTCATAGAGCGCATCTTTAATATAAAAAACATAGCTTAGCTGAGTCTGTTTCCACCAGTGGTAAGCGATGTGTACCAATGAGTATAATTATTGGTGGAAGCCAAACGCATAGCCAACAGAGCCCGCTACACGTTGCATTACAGCAAAACTTATTACTATTATAAATGCAAAAGTTGGTATGTTTGTTACACAATCGGATTGGGATAAAATTATATTATAGAACAGGGGCTTATAATGGTCTGGACACGTAGGATAGTTTTTACGACGGTGACGTGGGCGAAGCTAATAGAAGCTACTTTTCTATATAAACACCTTTTGACACTAACCTAGTTATACTTACTTAGTTAAGTACAAGACTTTGACATTTTCCACTTGAACGAATATGTACGGTAAAATGTGGGTACAGTAAACTTAACAGTTTTCCGTTTCTATTTCCATTGTATTGTATGCACTTAACAAAAATAATAATGAGGAAAATTCAGGGGAAACCGAGGACTCGGTAATGAACTTTTATACTTAGGTAAAAAAGGCGAATTTTCCATACAAATACCTGAACAAACCAAACTCGTTATTTTCCCAAACAATGCTTTAGTGCATGCCTTTGAAATGACCGCGAGTGAACAAATTTAAAGGTCATACGCTTTTTATCTAAACATTATTGATAGTATGGTCATAACAAAACTATTCAGTTGGAAAATATCTCTGTATTCTGTCTATTTAGATTGTGGAGTTTACAGCTAAAATCCAATCGGTACTTGTTAATTCTAGAAAATAAATGTTAGTTTAATTTTTTGCTTACATTTTCTATCAGCATTGCAGCTTGCAGCTTCTATTTATTAGAATTCGCTTCACTCATCTAATGAAGGAGAGATAACACCCTGCATTATTATTATTTTTATTTTGTTTTAATGGGAAATGTCCGCCATCACCTCCCTAAACCACTGCAATACCTATAACCCAGGATCTACAATAGATACAACCATGAAAAAACCGGAACACTGAAGTCCGGCGCGTCCTAGGGACATGAATGACTTTCTTGGATCCCGTTACGAAATAAATCAGTAGATAGCCTATAGCTTTCTTAGCGTAAAATTATGACAAAGCAACATTTTACTGCCTCATTAGTCTAGTGGTCGCAAGGGGAGCAATTTCCAAAAGCATATTAAAAAAAAACAGATCGGGCAAATTATTTCTGGGACGAAGTGTGAAAATTTATCTATATGGAATTGGCTCACCCCCTATTACATGAGTCTTATAACACAAATAATGAAAAAAATGAGTGTACATTGCACTTGTAATCCAAATTCCAGACAAAACATACCTAAAAACCACGACTATAAACTAAATACGCATCAAAAATTAAGTACATATCTTCAAAATGTAAGTATCCGCTTAAAAGATAATGAAAAGTGTTGTCTCATGCTGAAGTGAATCATGACCATAGCTAACCAGTGTTCTTAATCTTATACGGTCATTGACGACCCAGGGAACAATGACCCAGAGACTGCAAGAAAAATTTAAGGAAAAATTCTAGTGACAAACACAACTACAGTTCCTGAGTCACATGTGATAAGACATCACGAGAGAAGATGAATGATGGTCTTTGGAACGAAGTGTGAAGAACTTCCTTTATCTGTTATGTTCCGTGCAGTTGTTGGCGTAATCTGTGTGCATTTTCCGAAACCTAACAATATTTCATTCTATTATATTATAACTTTCGTGAAACATACTAAATTCATTATTATGGTATCGGCTTACTCACGTAACTGTCGCCGCGTCGTGTCGCGGAATACAGGTCATGAATATGGGCCTCCATCATGGCTTGAAACTAGTCGAGTTCCTCGTAGAAAAAAGACCGGAGGACCAGAGGGGCCCGAGAACCAAAAGACTGGCACCGCTATTGTAACTCTTTTGGTGTTGCATTGCAGTGTCCATTAGTGGCACTGATTACTAACCACTAGGTAATTTATCTGCTCATTTGCCCCATACCTCTTTAAAAATATGAACCTATCCAGGATACCATTTATAATTAGCAAAATAGTTTGTGCAGTGCAGGATTCCCACGATTTAGGAGTTAGTATCCGTAAGGTGACCGGCAGAGGTGCAAAGACCTGTTGACCGAGCTCAGTGGCGTGCTATTAGAGAAGTATATGTCCAGATATCATCAAAATATGATGGTAATGAACAGTTCGGCTATTCTGTTACTGTTAATTCGAACGTTTGGTGTCTTCAAGTCCCGGTGGTTCGGTGCTCTTAAATAGACGTGCATCGCTTACCACCAGACGAAATGGTGGCTAAGCGTCATTCTATTAAATATAAAAAAGAACTTTCGAAATTTTCTCGATCACATTCTCGCCTATCATTCGTCAACATTATTCTCACAACTCACAACTTGGCGTAATGCGATCGAAGTCGCTTCGATCCTTCGCATTGAAAGTTACAGAATAGCCAAGCTGTACTGCTTGTTCAAACCGCATAACTAATCTATTTTAACCGTCTTTCAAAGAACAATACTGCCTTTATGCTTACATTAGAAACAACGACTCGAAACCACAAGCCAACATAGGTAGACGAACCAGTAAAACTTGGCAAATAGACGCCTAGGGTTTTTTCAACACTTTTGCGGTTCTATACTAAATAGAATGAGACCGGTCCGTGACGCAGAACTTGTTCGAGATCGTGATGTTAAAAACCTTGAGAAAAAATAAATAAATCTCTCAGTACAATCGTACCGGTCATTTTTATGGTTCAATTGTTGTTTTTTTTTTTAAGTAAGTTTAATTCTTTATCCTGACGTAATCCTAGCTTGGATTGTAGGAAAGTGAATTTGTTTGTTCGTTTGCGATGGCTTAACGCCTAAATTGCTGAACCGATTTTGGTGTTATTATTTTTGGAGCAATATAATATGTTTGAGGAACACAGTGTGATTTTAAAACTTATTAAAAATAATTAAAAGTCTACGTAAAAATCTATATGAGTCGTCGATAACAATTCAGAAATAAAATTAAAATATTAAATGTTTCTCTCTGGATCAGAAATGCAGTTTTAAACAACTATTAATAGATTTAAATAAGCATATAAATACCATATATTAAAAAATTATGGATGCAAAAATTTTGCCTTATCAAACTACGCCATGTAATTTCCCAATTCCTAAATTAAAAGGTGAATTCTTCTAAGAAGAAATAAAATTATACTTTAATTAAAAGTTTGCGGGATTCCTAGTAAGAGGGTATAATTTATTTGCGGTTTATTTGATATCGGTTTTTAACATAAAGATGTGAGAAGGTATTTTAAATAGTAGATAAGCATTAATAGATAAAACAATATTTTAATAGTAACATAGTAAATGTAGCTTGTCAAAATAATTTATTGCTTGTACTAAAAAAAAAATACAATTTAAATTAAATATTCGTAAAAGTAAAAAACATCAAAGTATGAATTTATGTTAGAGGTCAAAAAAGTTCATCGATATAATAATATTATGTCTACCAACATCAAGGAATTTATCTGTTATTCAAATTGTACTAATTCAGAATTAGTTAATTACGTTTTATTTGTTAACTGGCTAACTTGAACTTTGTACTGTCGCGGATATTGGAGAGAGAAAAAAAAACTAATCGTAGATATTTTTTTACTAAGTAACTGTTTCTTTACTCAGTAAACATAATAGATAGGAAAATCTGTACAACCTATCTTAAATTATAATGCTGTAACCAACGCTACTAAAGTGTGTAGTAAGTGTAAGTGACCACTGCAGACCAAAGGCCTCTTCTCACACGGAGAAGCTTTGATTACATGGCATTAATTACCACGCTCAATGCGTGTTGTCATTGTCATTTTACATTGTTACACAAATACTTCAATACGGCTGAAGGGATCGGAATGAAATTTGGAACAGGGGTTAATTATGGTCTGGAATAACACATAGGCTACTTTTTATCCCACGAAAACGCGAGTAAATGCCGTTGGGAGAAACTAGTTTGTCCGCTGAATATTTAAACCAAATTCAATTCGAAAACAATGTAAAGAGATAAAAATTCTAGAAAATTCTAGAACTATACTAACTATATGTATATAGTATACGATAGTGCTAAAATAAAAAGAACCTATTTTTTATCAACTATAATGGTTTATCAGCGCGCACATTAGAGCATAAACAAAAACCAGCTGCAGAAGCGTTGAGCGATAGGAATTACGAAGTTGTGACGTCACTCCTAAGTAATTTTGTTATGCTTATAATCCGTCTATTGATCTCCTAGAATTCAAGGCCGATAAACAATGTTCTACGCAGTCTTGTTTTTTATTAATTTACCATTAATAGTATTTAGGACGTCATCTCCTCTCTGTCTATGACGCCTTGGTACTTGTATGTTGTTATGTCTGCCCAACTTAGGGGGCATCCCTTCAGCCGGGCCAAGACGTATATACTCATCACCCTCATCATCAATAGCCAGTTTCAAATCGCTGCTGGAATAGAAGAAGAGGGGTTTGTTCATCGGTTTATATCAGACTACGCTGCTAACTTGTTTCTCCTGCCAGCGGCTTAGCCCACATTCCCGTAGGTTAAAAAGAGGGCTATCACTAACATACCGTAAACTACATCTACTTAACCTAAGACTTACCCTGCCTGTATACTAAATTTCATTACAATTCGTTCAGTAGTTTCAGCGTGATTGACAGACAAAAATTCAAACGAACAAACTTTCACATGTATAATATTAAGTGTGATTTTGTAGTAGCAAAAAATTTGACAATTTAAAAACATGTTTCTTAAAAATTATACAAAAACCCGAGTGTGCGATCTTTGGACTTCGAACTGAATAGAGAGTATATAGAGAGTAACCGTAATTTCCTAAGACCGATATCAATTATATTGGTCTTACCAATGAACCAACCAATCAGAGTGCCGAACGCGGTCTCCGATCTTTTTAAACGTACATCGTACCACGCCCTCTGGCCTCTGTAGTACAATTTATACAATAAGTGTATTTTACAATAATACCGCAATACTTTGCTACCGGTACAAAAGTCAACTTTCAAAAAACATGTTTACCGCGCTTAGAAACGTTTAGCATATTTTCCTACAAAATACCTCACACTTCTTAGATTTTTTTTCTTTTTTCCTTGTATTAACTTAAAGCGTATTGGTCGAATATGGAACGAGCCCCTTCTTACGTAAGAATACGTATGTTTCTACCTTAATAAGAATACCAGTGTACAACTACATATCAAGCTATTGATATCCAGTATCTCATAGTCTGACTTTGTATGATCTTTCCGCATATTCAAGGATCAGTTTATACTGGTTTTGTATAACTTGATGTGAACTATAAAATCGGTATGTCCCGTTATTATTCCTGTTTTTTAATTTATGGTACTGACCACTTCGTTGTCCAATTTGATTGCCATTTCATCGCCATCTTTAAGTTAATTATGATGATGGGATGATGGGCGATCTCAATTAACGGGTCACCTTTAGTTCAATGTACCATTCAAGTTATTTGGTCATTTATTATTATTATTTTAATTTGACGTTTTGACAGTTTTAAATTTACTTGTATTGCGTTTCATTTGTCGGTAAAAAGGTTCATACTTAATATTTGGGTTTTGTTTTATTAGACATGCTTACTTTCTTGGGAGCAACAAGAGTTTAGTACCCTATAGTTTATGATTGTCCATGTTTTATTCCGCCAAAGTAACCTTAAAGGACAAACGAAATGCTGAGTGTACTCAAAAGGAAAATCCAGACAGATTTAAGAGAGGTAAGTCTAAATAAGAAAAAAAATCAATACCACTTTGTTTACATCTTTTAATACAAACGTGAATCGTTGAATGTGTTGCTAAGCACAAATCTCAAGAACGGCTAAACGGAATTTGATAATTCTATTTTTTTTTTTAATTTGTTTCATCGTTAAGAGAAGGTTCTCAAATAAAGAATATTAACAAATATGGGTCCACTAGTATCAAATAAAAACACCAGTTTTCAATAAATCTTGTTATTGATGAGAAATAACTATGGAACGATGTTTATGTGTTTTTCTTCCATCACTTACTCATTGTTCTTACTAATTGAATGGCTATAACGGTTACACATCAACCTATGCAAATCCAGTATAAACTGACCCTTGCATAAACCACAAGATGAAACAAAGCGAGGTCATGATAAGCTGGTTTGTATATCTTGGTAGCGTGTACCTATTTAAGGCCTGGTTCTCACACACTCATACACTAATTGTCTGCTTCTAATTGAATGACTTTGCATTATCTATTTATCTACGTACAGTCGTTATTTATATGTTTTTTACTATTTTGTTTTACGTATGACCACGAGGTGTTAATTTTGCATTAAGGACTGATGTCGGCTTTGGGTTTTTGCTTTTAAAACTAATTGAAATCGTGTAGTGGTGACACTGAATTAAAACTAAGATCGTGACCACTACATTACCACACTACTGAGCTCGCTTCCCAGTGCGTCCTATAATTCGTTTGCCTAGGCCTAGAACCAGCGCGATGATCTCCGGCCACGGTAAGTAGAAGAGTACGGGTAGGTACAAATAATATGAGTACTGGTATCTCGCCCTGCGAAAGGCGCGTCCCGTACCTCAAAGAGCCATCAGACCGCCACAGATGGGGTCCAGTAGCACTGATGCCGATTCGGAGCTGCGGACTGCCTAGCGGGTTACCGGAGCTCCAGCTCAAAAAGTAGTAAGAGTCTGACACTCACTCTCGTCTCTACCAAAGATCACCATCGATCATGAGTTTTCCGACGAATTTGATCTTTATAATTCTATTTTGCAACAATCATTTAAAATTACATTGAATACCAGAATATGTTTTCCAAAAGCACCTGTTTGAGGATCTATATATAGTGATGAACAAAGTTTCATACAACCATCTGTTTAAACAAAGAAATGTAAATGTGTATTTAGTATTTGCTAAATTTTCGCAAAAGTATTCGGAATGGTAACGAATTGGGCGCCTAGGATAGGATCTCATATATTTTGTGCATATTGCGCAAGCGGTTCTTAGCCGCCTATAGGGTTCTCATGAACTCTCTACAACTTAAAAAGAAATATAGGTAAGTTTAACAAAAAAGCAACCTCATTTTAAAAATTACCTTTCATACCATATCCGTAACAACAAATAAAATACTTGTATCAAAATAATTATCAATAAATAAAAAAGAAAAAACGCTAGTTACTCCGTTTCTTTGCTTCCAAGTGTATTTAACTCTGTCATCACCACGTGGTTTTAGGTGTATTCAATCTTAATGAATTTCAAACATCTAAAATTTGCACAAAGTTATCAAACAATCACTTTTGGCAATATCCTTTTATACATATTAGAGCTCTTACACACGAGCGGGATGTTGCTAACGGCAGAGGTAAGTGCAGTCCATTGACATTTCAACTTCGAACATTTTATTTATGGAATAAGCCGGTAAACGATCAGACGGATCACCTGATTATAAGCAATCGCCGCCGCCCATGGATACTTGAAACACCAGAGGCGTTACAAATGCGTTGCCAGCTTTTTGGGGGTTAGGAATTTAAGGGTTGTTGAGGAGTCGGGGATTGGGAAGATTGGAAAGGTGGAGAAATTGGGCCTTCGTTAACCTCACACAACGAAACACAACTCATGTTTCACGTGGGTTTTCTGTGAGGGTGTGGTATCACTCTGGTCGAGCCGGCCCATTCGTGCCGAAGCATGGCTCTCCAACACTTATCAGCTTCGAAATCTGCTCTCTCCAAGTTGAAATGTCGACAGCTGCCGTCGTAGCGTCAAAGGATACCGCCGACGACTACAGTTACCTCTACCGTTGGCAACATATATAGCTCGTGAGCAAGAGCTCTTAGTATGCGGATTTGCTTAACACTTACGTTTACTCATTGACGTCATCATAATGCATGGTTGCCACCTGCCACTCCTATGCAAACGTCATATACTTTCAAATACTTAACATTACCATTACCGAACTTCAGAATCCATAATTTTATATTTACTTAACAGTCGTTTCTTTATTTCTGGCTTTGATTGGCTCCATTTGGCGTCTGTTTTCCTTACAGGTAAAAATAAATCGGTTATTATATTAATCACAAGGTTACAAATATCGGATATAAATATGTAGGTCAGATAACTGATATATTGACCAATATTTTGGGTCATAATTATCCCTGTGCACACACAGAGTCAAAGAGGCGCAAAATAATGTTTGACTCTAAAGTCAAATTTTGGTAAAATTATTTGCGTGTTTCTTAAGCATTCATTCTTGCAGAAAAGAACCAATAAGTTTGTGAGCCAAGTTCCTTAATCTTCTCCTAAAGTCTACATCTAGAGTATACCAGCACCCGGAGCTGCGGACAACGGAGCAGGAGAAGGAACGGGGTGGTTTTTAGTCAGTAAGAGTCTGACACTCCCTGCCGCCTCACACAAGGCAGGACAAGTCATTGGATGATATTCCCCCTCAAAAAAAAAGAGTATACTGCCACTAAGAGTACAATAATACCCTTAAAGTTACCTAAAACCTAACCTTAAAAATCCATACACAAAACTATTTTTTTATCAAGCCAAACTCCCATTGACATTCCTCCATAATATAACATATCCGCCTGTTCCAGACAATAGCCAAAGCGAAGCACGTAAGCAAGTTTTAAAACATACATATGCAATCAACGAGATTGCTTGATGCATCCCAAAAGCGGCGCGAACGCCGGTAGAAAGCCTTTCAAAGAGTACAATGACGTCACGCTGACGCACGAGACGACCGCGTATTCGGACCGTGTCGCCTGACGTCACAGGCCACTAAGTATTGTATTGAGAAATATTATAATTGTTAATTTTGGTACTGAGAAGATTGATGGGAGACCTGATATGGTTTACTTAATATGGAATGGTTAAAACAAACAATGGACAAGATCAATGTCAAAATGTGAACGTGGGAGTGCCATGCTATGGTATGAATGGGGCGACTTCATTATCCAACGGGATAAATGTACCACGGGCTTACAGAAATCAAATGTTGAACAGCCTTTGTTCTCTGTTTAGCCATGTGAGAGAGACAATCTGATTCTGATATTTGTAAATCCTATTTTCGAGAAATCTCATATCTTATATCCTTAAAAGACATTTACAGTTTCATACTGATACCTAATTACATTACTTCCAAACACGAACCAAGTATTATTCAGAATCTGCCGTTATAAATGTTGCCTTGTTTCTTATTTAATTACGCAATATAATAATACTTAATTCATTAATTACGCAGAGAACCGGTAAACCGACTTCTGTATTTATTTATTTTTGAAAGGGAAAATACCATCTTGACTTCTCCCACCTTGGGCGAGGCGAAAGGGAACGTCAGACTCTTAACTCCGTTCCTACTCTTGCTTTTCGAGCTGGAGCCCTGACAAACACGCAAAGTAGACCGCAGCTCCGAATCAGGCACCTGCGTCGTACTCTCTGTGCAACTTTTTTTATGTTAAATGGGCCGACATTTGGCCGCTATCTCGCCTGATGGTAAGTGATGATGCGGCCTACGGTGGAGCACGTCTGCCCATTAACCCGCTAGGTAGTCCAGGAATCAGGCATCAGCGCCGTACTCCCTCGGTTCATATACTGACAGTGGACTGTCACTGGCTGTTGATAATATTCATTATTATGAACTACTTAAACAATAATTCATTCATTCATTAACATTCACCGTAGCAGCACACAGCTCAATACGAGGCTATCAGTCTGGATCGTGCATACCAACTGCAATCAAACTGCTCTTGTTCCATAAGCCTATGACCATAAGTTGCATTATGACGTCATCGTGACGTAAATGACGTCCAAGTATTTGAACCGTGTCCGGACCGGGTTGACGTCACGGGACCGGAGACCGGAGAGTCTACCCATATGATAATGGTGATTGTTATTGTGATGTGATTATGATATGGAATTGGATAGTGAGAACAGGGACAATACTTGACTGATCCTTAAAATATCTATTCCATATTTTTATATGGAATAGATGCTATGATGATATAGATGATATTATTATTACAAAAGAAATGCAGGTTCAGAAAGCTCAACAACTTTAATTTCTGTGGTAATTTTTGTTCATCTCTTTTGTAACATCGTAAAGTTAGGGATATCAATGACATCAGCAAAGAAGAATATCCAAGTATGATGGTATTAACTTTAATCCTTCAAATATCCAAACGCTCCAAATTTTTAAGCATTCACGTTAATTATAGTTTTATAATAACTATCGTGAGATATACTAAATTAACTAAAAATCACGGTTACCCAGTGACGTCTTCGCGTCTGCGCACGCTGCTCATAACAAAAAGTCCTTCTGTGACTCGAAACTAGTAGAGCTTTCCTCAATTAATACAACGTGAGTAAAGCGTGATTTTAGGTAATGCAGATTAAATTATTAAATATTTGGTTATATCCCTTTTCATAATAAATTTAATTATTTCCTAATCCCACTTAATTCCTAGTTTTAATGCGTCAATATTCCGGAGTATAGTTGACTCACTGTTCAATAATTTTGAACCCTATTACGACCATAAATTCAACAGGAAGTATGGGTATGAATAATACAAATGTATAGGAAATAATTAGGACGTCGGTATTGGTGACGTATGTAAATATTAATACGTAAATCCATAGGTTTTATAAAATGCCAATTATTTGAAGAGAAATTAATGGTTTCATTGGTGTAGTCGATAATGAAAGACAATTTATTTATTTATTCTTCTTCAGACTCAAATGACAGTGAATGGCGCATGGCCCATTCTCTGACAGTCAACCATAAGATAGTGCAGAGAAATGTACCGGTTGGTACTGTTTGCTTTGCAGAAAAAACATTCACACAACCAGAAAGAGGGTAGATCGATTTGTCTGCTCCCCACTTATACTGCAATTCATTCGTAATCATGGCGCTAGCAACAGTGCCGAAATATCGGAAACTTATAGATTCTAGACATAAATAAACCCGTCTTAAGTTCTAATGTTCGTGTTAATGAACATGTCAGTTTAAAAACTTATAAAATATTCACAGTATTAAATCAGGATAGTTACTGCATAAAATATTACTTAAAATAAATACCAATTGCTTTTAAGCAATGAACAAAATTTGCACAAAACAAAAAGAGTACCCTCATCACCACCCATTTACATTTATTAAACAGATGTATTAACTCTGAATCACTTTAGTCAAATGTTTTCACAGAATCGCTTTTACAGTATTCAGGAAAATACATTTAAAGTCACTTAAAAATGTTTACAGCCATTTACAGTTGTTTCTGAAAATTTCAAAGATATGGCAAACGACTCAATTTGAAGAGCAAATGAGTAAATAAATAAACTTATTTTCGGTAGCAAAGCAAGGTTAAAAAAATATTCAAATTATTTTAATGTTTTTGTCTTGAAACAGTAAAAGATTGTTTTGTTTTCGAGTTTACCTCATGGTCAAATTGTCTCAATGGCAGAGTGCTATGAGAAGTGTAGGTATCTGCTAAGCAAACATATTTCCATATATCCATTTCCCTGGGCAAATTGTCAACCAATGTATTACCAGTGTGATCGTTCCTTTTAATTTTAATTTGGTCTATCTATCTACCTACTGCTGCTCATACCTCTTCAGCCTCTACTTTACTGTCTTCTCTCGTGTCGTTATTTATTCTTATCCCTCTGGTTTCGCCTGCGTTATTCGTATAAAATGTAGCCAATCTGTTACTTCATCTTCTATTCTCTGATTTTCTATCTATCTTCTAAATTTCATTCAAACTTTTGCGTGAAACAGTACCAAAAATATTATTATGATCGTTATTCTCAAAGCAAATAGGGAAAAGTTTTATTGTGTATTCACTGCAGTTAACAACATTTTCCATTACGTCGATAGCTATGAATTTAGTATGTACACAGCTTATGCAAACCGCATCCCTGAATTCGTAATAAAAATTAATGACGCACATGCTGCCAGCCTGTCTGTCGCATAATTTTATTAATATTTATTATGATTATTCAATTAAATAATAAAGTATTGTGAATTTAATTATAATATAATTATTGAATTATGCCAGCTAACAGTATTGTGTGTGAGTCGCATAAATAATAGTTTTTAGATGCTATTCTTAACTAACGAAAACGCTCACGAATTTCCTTAAAATTGTAAAGAAAAAGTAAAAATTACGTTTTTCATCGAATGCGATCAAACTGCCAAACACAAACAGGGTAAACTATAATTGATTTGTGAATGAACTAACAACTTAAAGTTCTCTGATATAACAGGGGTCCATGGGCGAGGCTGAACGCCAACCATCAGGTAAAATTTCTGCACCCTATTTCATAAAAAAAAACTTATTTGATGTGTTGCTAGTAGTTTTAAATTTCTATTGTTTTTGAAAGTTAAACTCCGACCATGCCGACCCAGGATCTAAACTTTGCCTACTGCTCTTAGAGAGAGACTCCGCTTGAGACAGCCTATAGCACCTTTCTGATTCTACACCCATTTACAGCATAGTTATCTACCTAGACTTCTACATACCTATTTCTGTAATTACTTAGTACATGTCAAAGGCTTATCTCCATAAAGAACACCCAATTTGGCTCATGATTGATAGCCCGCAGACAAGCACGTAGGCTTGCGTTTAATTTTTTAAACCTCATACATATTCGTACATGGTGTTTGACGTAGATCTGACGCAAAACAACTTAAATTGTTTTCGTGTGTGCCTTTTTCATCGTAGGCTGCTGAAGGTAAAGGCTTAAAAAACTTAAGTTATTAAGTATGGACGTGAAAGGCAATTGATGTATTTAGAATGGACCTCAAAAGCAGATAATAATAATAAGAAGAGATAAAAACATAGGTATGAAAGAAAAAATAAAAATTGGTATATGGAAACCAGTGGAAACAGGTTCACCGGTGGTACGCAGAAGGCAAAATATGGTCCGTGAAATAAGAAAGATATACAAGACAACAACCCTAATAAAAATACCACTGGTAAAGCTCAAATAAAAATTGATTCATTGGATCACAATGAATCAATTTTTATTTGAGCTTTACTAATTTCAATAATCAAAAAGACACTATTGATGTATATGAGAACGAAACTCACTACTCTAGAGAAAATCTTATATGGGAAACATGATGTACTTAATTTAAAAAAAAAAGTTTATAATAACGTGTCGTTTTATGGGTACGATTTAAAGAAAGGATGTAATAGGATCGATCTTAAATAACTTAAAACAAAAAGCAGGCATCAGAAATATATACTAACGTAATATTAGTACCTACAAACTTACGGTTTAAGTCGATCATAGCGCCATCTATAATAACAGGCACAAACTAATGCTAAAACAATCAACATCTCACTTTAGCTTACAACCAACTTAAATTCTTTAGTTACTTCTGACCACGTCCGCTAGATGGCGTTGCATGCACGTCGAGTGTGTTTTGTTTTACAATTCACACGTGTGACGGCCAACGTCAGTCAATGTTTACAAACAAATTAATAAGATGTGTAAAACATTATTAAATGAACAGCCAATATACTTTAAACCTTGCGTTATAAGATTATTGAGACGGAAGAGTCCAAAGGCCTTACGACTGATCTTAGGAATTAAGTACTTTGTATGAATAACAACTTAGGCATCTGATAATAAATGCAGCTGTAGATATGCATAAAGGTATGAAAATGTTGTTTATTTTAGTACTAAAATATTACACTAAAACGCCCACGTATCTCTGAACGAAAATAAGTAGGTTATTTAGAGGTACGCGCTGGGCTATTTAAATAACAGGTTATTCACGCACATAGAAGCCAAAATAATATTGTACGGTAGCAAATTACATTGAACTCACCTTTCTTAACGCCTTATTCACGTCAGCTGGACTGGGCATGTAGAAATCCACAATGCCCAACAGACAATCATCACAACGACACACATCACTCGGGAGCGAGGACATTGACCCAAAACTGCTACAACTGTCCATAGAATCCGTCCTCACTAACTTCCCCGTACTCAACGCTTCCATTTTCGCCACTAACAAGGATTCCATCAAAGACCTTGGTCTGGCTGGAGACCGCGACCTTCGAGCGAAGTCAGGGGATAATGGTCTGCAGTGTTCCAAAACGTCCGGCGATAAGGGTCGATGTCGCGTGAAGTTTAAGGATGATAGATCGGGGGACAGCGCGCGCCTCGAGAGGTCGGGCGATATAGGACAGGCCGCCACGAGATCAGTCGACGAAGTCCGCGATAGTGGCGGCGTCGCGGACCGACAGTGCGAAGACGTCATCTTAGTCGCACGCATTGGTACGGTTTTCTCAACACATGACACAAGAATTTGTATATTTATCCTTAACGGACGCTAGACGGCGTGTTCACGTTGATAACACTGTTTAATGGAGCGATTTTTTTTTAACTTCTTGAAGAGTCATTGACCTTCCGTAGCCTTGTAGTTTTTTGTTACATTCTGCACAATTTTTGGTTCATTGTAACACTATTAAGATCACTGTTGGAATTGTGTCTTGTAAAAACGCAGGTCTAAGAATGCCTTAAGTCAGTATTTATTGCTATAACTTCGCTAAATTCATCGTAAATCAATTTAAAAAGGGTTTATAGACATGTCCGTAGTTGTTTATTGATTGGGCCTGCTATTACTCGTTTCATTTTGACAATAAATTATTTATTTGTGTGCTGTTAACATTTTATCGATTTCAAATCGACTTTAAACGATTATAATTCTATATTTATGAGTAATAACGGGAGTTTTAAAATGTATTCTTTCTCTATCTTGATCGAAACGGATTTTATTGAAACTTATTTTAGTAAGTCTATTTGTTGAATCTTATCTAGATCGTAATAATAATAATATATTTGATTAATTTAATAGATCCAACACTACGAATTAATTTCAAGATTTACGTATACGTGTTACAAAAAAGGTATTAGGTACCTAATACTCGCACTCCAGAGTAATTTTTTCCGGAGCTACGGACTACCTAGCGGGTTTACCGGGGCTCCGGCTCGAAAAGCAAGAGTAGGAACGGGGTGGTTTTTAGTCTGTCAGAGTCTGATACACCCTCTTTGCGTACTATATATTTCTTCAACAGTATAATTATAGTACGGAGGTCCGAAATATAGTACAATACTATATAAAATAGTACTGGTTTTCAACCCTAGTTAACCAAACAACGCAGTCAAAACGCCAGTTAGTTTAACCCTAGAACAGCGTGACAAACTGTCCGGTCAGCCAGGCACCACATTTGTTTACATCGGTCCACTATAAAGCAGGAGGCTATTACTTATTCCGCACACATACAAAATTGTAGCCTTCGCACACCTTGTCAGGCCACACCTGCGCATGAGTTGGTACGTGGATTTAGAGGTACTGGAAATGCCTGGAGATTTGACTTTGGTTACTTATAATTTTTTTCAAAATTCTGTGGCTTAAAGCCAAGGTTACACTAGGGGATAAATGTCCTGCGACACATATCGCCAGCGACGTTGGGTGAAGTAGCGAGGCGATGCCGGACTTTGGTCGACATGCCTGTACCCTTAGTGTACCGCGCTCGGTGCTCTGATTGGCCGGCTCAAAAAAAGCAACAAATCAGAGCGCCGCGCGTGTAAAATTGACAAAGTTTCATCCCTTATTTAATCCCCTTGGGAGTAGAATTTATCAAAATCCTTATGCAGCCTTATTCTAATTTCAGCTCAATTTGTCCAGTAGTTTGAACTGTGCGTTGATAGACTACTATGTCAGTCAGTCAGTTGTCAGTCACCATTTCGTTATATTTATTTAAATAAACATAACAGGGTAAACGACGAAATTGTCTCTTGGATTTTCCAATACAAACAGCATTCTATACAGGATATTTCATTTGATTTTCACGGATCACAGACGCAAAGAAATTTAAATGAGTTGCCTACAGCTCAGTTTTACAAAACTATGTGGTATACCTACCTAGTTATCTATAAAAAAAGAAAAGATAAACTTTAATTTAAGATTTAAAATTTAAATTAAAAAAAATATATATATTATATTATAACAATAACCCCTGCTATTTTTTTTATTTTTATTTTCAATGTACAGACAGCACTTTTCTACGATTTTATTATATGTATAGATAACCATAAAAATGAAATGACAAGGTTTTTCTGATTTAATCATTTTCCTTTTGGAATGAAAGACTAGTTTCTGTTTTATTTATTAACTCTTTAATAATTAATTCGATCAATATTGCTTCTGTCATTCCAACATATCTAATTCCATGTAAAATTGCACTTAAAACATGCAGTTGCATAATCATAATATCTACATATGTTTCCTTTTGAACACGCACAGATCATATTATGTACTATATACTCTATTGATCCAAGACACATTATTAATAATCATTATTTACTGCGAAAACATGATTTGCACACAAAATAAACGCTTGCAAAAAATTCCCTTTCATAAGTCTCGTAAATTATGATTGGAAGACTCTTATCAGATTGTTGTAAAATTATGGTTCAGTAAAAGTATGGTTTTTTTATGGTATAAGCCGGTAAACGAGCAGACGGATCACCTGATGGTAAGCAAGCGCACTGGATGGATACTCGAACACCAGAGGCGTTACAAGGGCATTGCCAGTTTTGGGAGTTAGGAGGTAGGGGGTGGAGGTCAGGTTTAAGGGTTGTTGGGGAATCGGGGATTGGCAAAATCGGGAAGGGGAAACTCCGGCCGGTAACCTCATTTATATAACGAAATACAACGCAAGCATCTTTTTACGTCGGTTTTCTGACTGAGACCGTGGTATCACTCCAGTCGAGCCGGCCCATTCCTGCCAAAACCACCGCACCAATCGTGCAGTCGAACTATAGGTTGACTGTAGGTTCTATCACCCAAAGACCTATAATCACAAATACCTATTGCAGTTGATCTTTACGTACATTTCACAATTTGTTACTCACGACTATAATACAATATAAACTTTAACCTCCAATAGGGCAAAGCATTATTCGTATATTACAATAAAGCAACAATTTAATATTTATTAGAGATGTTCTGTAGATCCGAAACTATAACTAAATCCGTGTTTAAATTCGGATATTACAAATTCAGAAAACAGGCTACTCTCCCGGTACGGAATACCTTTTATCACCTTTATCCTCTCTGTATAACAAATTTCATCAAAATCCGTTCAGTAATTTCAACATTTCAGTGTGATTTGTTGGTATTATCTATGTACGTATTTATTACAACTTGACAAACAGAAAATCCTCAAAAGCTAATATCCATAACCGGAATTTTCCGATAATCCGAAATAATAGTACATCCATGACCAAACCCGATATAATAACAATACTATTTCTACATCCAGATCCGTATCCGGTATGCCATACCCTCAACATCCCAATTAAATATCAAAATCAACAGCCATGTAATAATTCCTAGATATCATAAATCGGTGCGTGTTTCATGCGCTAGCGCAGCGGGCGGGCTACACAGCCATGTTGTCTGTCTCGGTCTGATCAGTTCATCTATGTTAGGTTAAATTATATGACTGTTTATGTAAGCTATTTGTCTAAGAATGTTTATGTTTAAGGAGCGTTAAGCTATAATTCTTAATCTTTGTTTTCTTTTTTTATTAGGATTTTACGCATATGTTTGTATTAAAATATGTATGTATGTATATGCCACTTCAATTGTAAGTGTGAGTACACACACATACTAACTAAACTAGATATCTGAAAACCGGGGGATAAATGATAAATTATATTTATTTTTGCAAATAGGTTACAATACAATGTCTTTATACTTTTACACGTCAATCTCTTAAATATGAGATGTGGCCAGTAATTCCTATCGCACTACTCTGAGAAGAAGCCTGGAGTAAGTTATAATATTGTAATAGCTTATTTTTTGACTGACTTTGTATGTTACTATATACAAAGTCGTATACAATAAACATACAAACATACAAAGAGACTTAAGCTGTGCATTCATTTCTTAACATGGGCTGATGTTTTCCTTTTAGGATAAAAGCCTTATTTATAAAAAAAGGTTTAAATAAAAATCTTCACATTTTTACAGCCTTAATAAAGTACGACAGAAAAAAAAGGCTTACATTTTTCTTTATTTCGAAATTGTATCCGAAGACATGTTCTGGTTGTTTATATACTTTTTCGTACGAACTTATGTCCTTATACGATTTGTACCGAAGGACCACACAATGTGCGAAAGGACCAAAAATATATTCAACCGTTTATTTGTAATTCTTACAGCGAAAACCAATTTACGTTACAAATACTCGTACAAATAGTCCACTATAATCATTTAAGTACTCCGTAAAACCTAGAACTGTCAAAATCACACAACAAATGACAGAAAAGAATACAAAATGGCGGCAATTAGTTCAGCCATTTTGTTTTTCGACACTAATACGAAGTGACAGCATCAAAACTAACGTCAAACGTCCTAGAACTGTTCATTATCTGTCAGAGAGGACAAAAACAACAAACTTTTTGCTTGTAAAGTCCGTATTTGTAAGATCGATGCCCGTTTCGATTAGCGAACGCGAGACATATCGTATTTTGCACGATATATCATTGTGACAACTGACACTACTGTAGTGACGTAACAGGTATGAAATATGATGTAACTAATGATTGCTACTGATAAATGTTCTTACCTTTATTTTATTGAAAAGAAAAAGTGTTGCCTATTTAAAACTCTCCTCACTACAATTTTTGTTTATTCTTACTCTACTCTCCAGCATTCTAATTATATCTAGACCTAAAATTGAAGCATAAAATCTTTCAATTGAGACGTGGTTTTCCATAACTTCTACCAGTGGCTTTACCTACGTCCCTAGGGATAAAAAGTAACCTATGCGTTATTCCAGATTTCAACCCGATCCCTTCAGCCGTTTGAAATGTTTGAATATCAAACTTCACATACAAACTTTCTTATTTTTATATTAGTAAGATAGCAGTAAGGATTTTGATTTGTAAAACGTTATAGCGGGTATGATGTTGTGGGGCCCAAATGGGTGTGAGAGGACCTGTGAGGCCCGCCAACACAGGAAAATATTACTTATCATATCAACTAAAATGGCAGTGCGAAACTCCTTTTTTAGGCCCCAACGTTCAATAGACCCTATTCAATGAATTGTATACCATTAGTAACAGTAATAAAGAATATTATCAATTAACCTATTCAAATACTCTGCTACAACATAGTAATTTCATGTATAAAAGCATTGAATTGAGAACATTCTCCTTTTTTAAAGTTAATTAAAAATATTCATTAATTATTAATCAACCAAATAAATAGACTATCGCTTCCTTAGGCCTCAATGTAGCACACAAATAATTAATTAATTTAATTATTTTCTTAAGCAAAACATCATGTACAAATTGATTCGTGACTACATGTAATTAATAAAATTCATTCGCACACTGAAATTCAATCATGTGACTACAAAATTAATAGATCTTCTTCACCACGTAACATTGCATTAGAAACAAATTGGTGTGGGTTCTGTATAACATAAAGTCTTTATATCTTACTTCTTACTGATATTATAAATAAGTTTATGTGTGTATATGTATGTTTATTACTCAATCACGTTAAAACGGCTGAAAGGATCAGGATGGAATTTGGAACGGGCAGAATATGGTCTGTAATAATACGTAAGCTACTTTGAATCCTACGGGTCGCTAGCAAGCAGCTAGGTATGCATTTTAACTTTAACATTTATTCGAAAGGTCGTTGGCTCAAAAAATATGCTTTAACTAAATAATAGATACCGCCCCCGCTTTTTTGATATATTGAAAATAGCAGATCGGATAATTCTGTGAAAACTGTTATACTTAACCATATAATCAATCTTTACACCATGATCTTAATAATAACATGATAATATATTTCATTGATATTCCTTTCAGATGCTGAACACTAAAAATAAAATAATCAATAACTTTGACAAGTTACAAATGATTGAAAAAACTAAATTGCATGTATGAATGTGTAACATTAAATTAGCTCGCTATTGAAGCAATTACTCAAGTGAGAAGGATTCGGTTTAACATTCAATTACTTATAAAAAAATATTATTTAAGATGCAAATAAGTTACGATTGAATTCATGTTGCAATTTTTTATAATTTTTCATAGTGATGACCATGTGATGCTACTTTGATTAATATAAGACTATAAATGTGAACAGCCTGTGACTTAAAGCTTAATAGGGCTTAAAGCCCAGCATTGGACTGTTAAGGTTTCTTCTACATTTGGGTTTGCCATAATCTACATAAAATCTACATGTAAACGCACCCACGACACAGGAGAAAATCCTAATGTGGGGCAACGCTTTTTACGAGGTTCGCCTAATTTTAAGACTAAGAAGAGTAGGGTACACCTTACTCATCCCGCGGATGTCACCCAATGGTAAATTCAAAGGTAAAGGTAAAGTCCCCAAAGGTAAAGAAGATTATGCTCACATATCACCAGACAAGTGTATTCTTCTTACGATGTGGGCCATAGTAAGTATAAATAACATTAATTGTCAAAATTCACACATTTATTAATAAATAAACTCTAACCGTTAAAACAAGAGGTTTTAAAATGAATGTGCAGTTAAGTTTGTGAAACAAAAAGTTTAATTGCAGGAAATGCGCAGCATGGCCGACATGCTTAAAACGTTTGTGGCCAATTTATACCATTACCGAGAAACATCAACATTATTTTGTTAATACAACTCCCATGCATTTATTGGTGAAAAGAATTTTAAAGGGAAAAGGTATAATATGTTTGATCTGAACTTGTGGGATAAAGGACCATATAACTTAAAATAATCAGATCGTTTGTTTGATGTTTGTGTAGGTTCCTGGTCCTTTACTATTTCAATTTCGTCTAAAGGACCAAATTTTTGACCAGGATTGTCGTTAAGGACCAAATTTGATAAGCGATAAAGTTTTTAATATCTAGTTGCGGTTTTCTAACTGAATCAAATTATTGGTACCTATGATACGAATTTTCATACGTTGTTGTCGTGATCGTGCGCGATTCGTGGAAATAAGTTTATCCTAAGAACTTTACATAGTTTCTGATTTTGAGGAATTTCTTCACCTTGAGGCTACTTAAGTTCTGTCTTATAAGCAACCTAGATTTTAGTTCTCATCACAACCTACACCTAACCATGATTTTTCCTTCTCACACTATACCTACTCCTTTTTAATAAATCAATACCATAGACCTAAAATACATAAACATTCATATTCATATATTCATTGGCCACTACTATAAGACCATAATTATATCAAGTTCTAAGTTATAACTTAAACGCATTATATACGAATTGCGTTCTCAAATGTAGCCTGTCACGGTTAAGTTACTGTTAAGTTATAGCATAGCTTAGTATGTTGATTATAGTATTAGTTAGATAGGTCTAGTAGTGTTGCGAAAGTTAGATGTTGTTTATATGAGAACTTGATATTCGATATTTAGATGTGTAATGTTTTATAAGGGTTAATAGAGGACTTTTTACTCTTGCTCCACATTAGGATTTATTCCTGTATCGTGGGTGCGTTTACAAACATACAATTTTTCATACACATGACACCCAGACCCGGAAAAATAGTTTGTGGATCATACAAAGAGTTGGTTTCTTGCGGGAATCGAACCCATGATACGTTACACGGCAGCCAGTTGTCCAGCCACCGCACCAACTGTACAGTAAAATGAATGCTTGTAGGTCATCAATATTTTACCAGTAAATATATTTCTCGAATTTGTTGATTCGGACATAAGACCTTATGGGTCTCACATAAGGTCGTATGTCCGAATCAACAAATTCGTTGGCCTCACGTCGAAATTTGCTTTCCTTTATATGGGGTTTTGTTAAAAATCTTGGCACACAGAGGACAAATCGACACCAGCAATTTATACTGCTAACTCAAAAAGCGTACTTTACAGTAGAGGCGTTTAAAGGGAAAAACGTGATAACTTTTACATTAATTAAGATACTTTTTTGAAATTTGGTATGCTTAATATTTAATTTATTCATTATAATATCTCATATTTATATTTCCTTAATTATTTCTATTTTTTGATTTAGCGCAAGTTAGCCGTATATAAACGTAATTCATCAAAAAAATGTTACATCTTATACACGTCTAACTAACGTTAGCGTAGTGTAGTACGGGACGTCGTAGTGCATGATCAATCATCTGATGCATATTTCAATATTTTATAAAGAACATGTACTTACTTACAAAAAGAATAGTCAACGTACCATTAATAAACTAATTAATACGTTAACACATAAGTATTTACTATGTAAAAGTCGCTAAGTCGTTCATTTTACAAACGAACAAGTATACACACGCACGCACTAAACTACGCTAACTATGAGTGCGCACAGACTTTGACCAAAGTGATCCGCGCGCACACTCCGCTAATAATAGTTGGCGTAATATAAATCGAGTGATTTCAAAAAGTACCTTTACTTAGCGTTTTATAAGATTTGTAACTTTCTTATTTTTGCATATTTCTTCTCAATTTTTTTATGACGTATGTAAACACACATTTTAAGCAACTTGGCATAAAAAAGTTTTTTCCAAATTTCGAGTTAGCGTAGTATAAATTGCTGGTGTCGAAATGTGAAATTATTTTTGTTCCCGTTGAACGAATCTGCTATCGCTGAAAGCAGTAGAAGTATAGCCTGGAACTGATACCAGTACCCACCGTGTCCAGGAAAACTCTATTAATAAATAACCAGTTATTACAAAAATATTCGAAACATGTATTTCATACGATACTTTGGCTATGAGACACGTATATTATACTTATCGTATCTTGAATACAAACACAGGATTACGTAATGTATAGTATATCAAATATCAAAATTATTTCCAATCACGTACGATAATGACAGTAAGACATAAATTTATAATATTTCGTATGTAAGGACCACCGGCGTTGGTAGTAAACAGTTACGAGTAAAGGATACTAAAATGTGTCTGTTTGTCACGTACTACGATTACCTTATAGGTATTTTGATTAAAGGTTGAGAAGGTGGTGAAATAAGATAGGTACTATACAATTAAATTACTAAGCTATCGTGAGACATACTAAATTAACTAAAAATCACGGTTTACTCACGTAAATTAATGGAGAAAAGCTCTACTAGTTTCGAGTCACAGAGAGGCTCTTCATCATGAGCAGCGAGCGCTGACACGGCGACGTCACGCAAGCTACTGCCTAATTCAACAAATTATCTTGGTTTAAAAGCCAGACTCCAAATTCCCAGTTTCATTGCTAAAAAGAACTTTAACTCACACTTCACACATAGAACATGAATAAAATTAACAGAAAACAGATGTCAAAATTCAGTATACACTTTACTACATGCGTTACTAATCACACATAACACATTTGAACAACTTATCCTATTAAAATACACATGTATTTTACGCTACACTGTCAAACAAACGACAAAAAATATTGAACACACACAAGTCTAACTTCTAGATATTCAACATTTACTCAATGTGAAAATATTAAAAGTCAGTGGACTTAATGCGGTCAATTATTATGGTCATAAACGAATATAATTTTGCACCTTAACTGACACATTGCACTGCGAATCGCCAGAAGATTGGATACGGCTATAAAACACTTAATCATAGGTGTTTAATTACAATTTAGAAGTGGCTTCGTTCGGATACTCTTGCGACATCCTTGCAAGCAGGTTTAGGTTTTATAACTTAATGTTCGTTAGAGATAAACCTAGTTCACCTACGTTTCTGTTCAATGAAATCATATTATGATCATAAGACATATTTGTACCTAAAACTTCGAAGGGAAATCAATTATGTAGTCATAACTCATCTAGTTTCCACCTGATGTTAGTTCAGTTTTTACTTGATATTGAATACTTGATTTGAACTGTAAATTCTTTAAATTAAACACTCCTATAACCACTTGATCTATAAAGTGTCCTCTTCTACCTACATAAAACATTATCCCTAATGTTGATGCTTGGCAGGCGGTAACAGCAGATGAAAGGCCGATTTTACAATGAACAAGTATTTTTATTTATTTAATAAAATTGACGTAGGTATGACAGATTTTGTTGGAAATAATGTTTAAAATTCAAAATTATTTCTCCGATAAAGTTATCTGACACTGGAAAAATCGGCCTTAAAAGGTTTTATCAGAGAGCTCTGTCAAATTTATAATGCCTTAGTCATCTCTTAAAACAACTGCAGGAAGAATTAAAATCGTGATAAATATACATTAAATTGTCGTCACTACATGGCAACATGACGTCATAACCCAAAATTAAAATATTTATTTATACAAATATGATCAGAGTTTCCAAGACAACACTACAAACATTTTTCCACATCAACAAGGAAACAAAAACATTAATTCATGTGTATTACATTATTATGTTATTTACGTCATTACTGTAATAGGCGAGCGAAATGTGACAACTGTTATATACAAATACAAACAAAAAGACATAACACACGTCAGTAGCACGCTATTTATCACTAATCTGACAATTTTTCAAGGCTTTCTTAATGATATGCAAACAAAAAATCAGATATACTTCAGAAGCTGACACAAATAGTAACATGGTAAAGCTAAACTTGAAATCTACGGATTTCTAAAGCTGAAAAAAATATAAGAAAAACTTTAACTAGGACGTAGGGAGATAATTGAATGAAATAGACGATAGGCTTTTTTTACGGAGGGAAAATTGACTTCTCCCGCCTTCGGCGAAGCGAGAGCGAGTGTCAGACTCTTAGTGACTAAAAACATCCCGTTTCTATTCCTGCTTTTCGAGCCGAAGCCCCGGTAACCCGCTAGGTAGTCCGCAGCTCCGGGAAATAGATGACTATGGATACAGGATATAATATTCTAGACACATTCATTCAGTCCTTTAAAATACTAGGTGTGTTTTTTTCATCATAGGCTCTAACCCACCATTAATTTTATCTTTGCAAAATTTCATCTGTAATATTTATCTCTATACCAAAATATACTAAAATCTATCCTGCTATTTAAACAAGAAGCACTTTAAAAGAAAAGCAGCATATGCGACAAAATCTTTTCGAGTAAAACCACGGGACACCCACTTGTCTCACACGTATTTTGACTCAGTATACACCTATAATTTCGATGTCACAGCTGTAATATTAAATAAAAGATAGTGGACAAGTATTGGCAATAACTTATCGATTTTAAGTGCTATATAAAAGCTTGTCCAGACATAATTATATGTTGCCGTGACGGGTAAGGTGGCGGTTTAATCAAATTAATGATATCAACTTGTAAACTATCTTGCAATCTTCTAGAACAGTTAAAAAGTAGTTTATTTCATACCCTTATAAAAACGAGGAAGAAAGAATGACTCATCGAGAGAATCACAGAAATGTGGTTCCATAGTTGGAATACAAAGCCAATGTAGTATTATTGTCAATCTAACCTTTATATGAAGATTAGAACGATTTTTATCCGACTTCAAAAAAGAGGTTGTCACTTTAACCTGTATGTATGTTTGTGCGCGATAATCTCGCGTTTGGCAGAACCAATTTTAATGCAGTTTTCAGTTTAATATTTTTCATTGGTAGGAGAAGGCTTTAGGGATATTACTTGACTTGAAAAAAATTTAGGCGGTAAAGAAAATTGACCTCCTTCCTAGTAAAGGAGCATGTATTGTATTTGCTTAACTGCCAGTCGATACTTTTATACCAAACGAGAATAAATTAACACATTTTTAAACAGTTTTTTCAGCCAAAAGCACCTGGCCCTTTATGGTCCTTCTTTCCAATTACATTAATAAGATAATTCACAATTCAGATCACTTTCTCTACCAAGGCAAATCAAGCAAAAGCTGCTCGCAAATCCATTACGCAACGTTGATTTATAACCAACAAAACAGTTCTCAGTAAATAAGTAATTCACTTTAACATAGTACCCAATTAAGTATCAGAAAGATAGCAATTTATTTCACCTTTAATTCGCATTCAATTAACAATATCTGGAATTGAATGTACACAAGTGATAAATAAATAAATGAGCGGCGATTCGATTCATTCGGTCCAGTAATCGTTTCGACAATCGGGTTGATTTCGATTATGTCAGCGATTCTCAAACTTGGGTTAGTTTGGATTTTAAAAATTATGGAATGTCTTACATGAAGTTTAACTTATTTTGAAAAAAAGAGTTCCTTCTGACTGCTTTTATTACACCAATTTAATATCCCCTGAGAAAATATACGAGATTTCATGTTATGTCATTTGGGGGTAAAATAAAACCTCTTGTGTGTCAGTTGAGACACATAGAAAACACATTGTGTCTTGCGTAGTACTACGTTAGCGGCATATAACGGTTTAATTATTACAAAAAAAGTAACAATATGAATAGTAAAAACAAAAAAATTACCTGATCTGAAGCCACATTGCATGCATTTCAACACACACGTGTGTAGTATAGATTGACAACCACTGTCCAATCAAATTGTGAATACAACCTGCACATAGTATTTATGACACACGACGAAATTAACTTTATAACAAAGGTTATTCTCAGATTATTCTTGGAAACCCATAATGACATACAATTATCACATATAAATTTTGTTTCCAATATGACTGGACCTTTACACTTTTGTGTTTTATCGACTTTCGAATTTCTTTAACTTACAAAATGATCTGATATTTGTGCCCTTTTGCATTAAGGTAACTTAAATGACCTACTTTTTACTACACAATAAAATTATCGGACTGAAACCCAGTGTCAAATTCAAAACTTATTGAGAAAAATACCTAGAAGCAAGAAAGAGAGATTTGTGCAATCTACAATTTTATCTGTCTGGCAAGCAAAATCTTGATGACAATGTTTATTTTCTTAATAAATTTTTTTTTTATAATGAACACAATAACGAGATTCACAAGACTAGCCCTACGTAAACAATTACGTAAGATGTTGGCAAAATGCACAAACAACACTTTTGCATTAAATCCGCCACTCGCACCGTCCGAAAGAGACGCTTACATTCATTAATCACAGTTAATTAACTTTGAACCAGTTTTTGTTTTCGGTATACAATGTAAATATAAATAACCGATTCGCCGATATGGTAATAGTAATAATTGGCTAACAATTGCGAATTAAATTACCTACTCGAAAAAGACTGTAAAAGAACCCTCTACAAAGGAGCAAATAATAAAAATAAGGTAACATTTCAATACGTTTAAAAACCGATTTCATAAACAATACATTACATACATACAACGTCACGCCTTTTTATCCCCGAAGAGGTAGGCATATCACATACTATCATGCATCTATTTCTAACTAGCAAAGTATAAAAAAATATCATAGATTAATTATTGCAGTAAAAAATGTTTGTCCGTCTTGGACATCAAACTTAAGATCTCGTGCCCATATGTAACAATTTTATTTTTATTTTTTGAGCTGGGAAAGTCATCCAATGTCTTCTCCCGCCTTGGGCGACGCGAGAGGGAGTGTCACACTCTTACTGACTAAAAACCACCCCGTTCCTTCTCCTGCTTTTTGAGCCGGAGCCCCGGTAAGCCAATGTCACACTTGCGAACGAACGAAAGACACGAATTAAAACGAATATATGACAATAAATAACTCCGTGAAAGTGAATCACACATGTGTATACTAAAAACTTAATTACGTTCATAAAATGTAATACACAATACTTTGACATTTAAGTTGTCAACATATGTGAAAACGTCGGTAAAAATGAGGATTACTGGGTGTCATTACATTTTATTGCACCTGTAGATATGTGCATTTATTTTAAAATAAGATATTTATTTTGATAAGATTTATATAGGTATTTCCAGACCGCCTCATTAGTCGATTTATAAGACGCGCGACTACTGAGTAATTAATTTTGGATTTAGGACCCAGTTTGTGGCAACAGGCTTCCAAGTAGTAGAGATCCGCATACATCACATATATAATTATGACCCCCTCTGTTTTTTTATGGCATGATCCGGTAAACTCCGGTAAACGAGCTGACAGATCACCTGATAGTAAGCAATCGCCATGGGCACTCGAAATATCAGAGGCGTTACAAGTGCGTTGCCGACTTTTTGGGGGTGCGGAATTTAAGAGTTGTAGTGGATTGGGAAGGGGCGAAATTGGGCCTCCGGTAACCTCACTTACACAACGAAACACAACGCAACTCTGTGTTTATCTTCGGGGCCCTTGTATGAGACACAATAGAAAACACATTATGTCTCGCGTAGATTTGCGTTCCCGGCATACTACGGGTTGAAGGACGTGATAAAAATCCTTTTATATTTCTACTTCTCACAAAAAACTCTATCAGATAGACAGAACAAACACTTAAAACTATTCTAGTCGCATAACGGTAGACACAGCCTGAGGCAAGCACACATAACACGATATATTACTCTTATCAGCGCCATCTATACGCAAATACATTAACTACTAATTAATTTTGGTACATACACATTAATCTTAAACCTTTAATCGCTACCTGTAATTATTTAAATCGGTTCCGTACGTGTAGGTGGGAAGAAAATTGTTGAGCCACTCAATTTATCGATGATTTATGTATAATATATTGCACTTATTATAGTTGGGCGCGTGGGTATAACAATTATGATTGGTTATTTAATTGTTACTTGCACTTTGTTTGGTTTTAATCTGTCTTTCGTGTTATAATTTTTATTTATATCTGATTGGCTGTCACCCGAGGCTGCAGCCGTTTGGTCAAAGGAAATTGTGTCCATTATCAATCTAAATTTATGCTATTGAAATACACGAGTCACTAAAGTAAAATATGTTCAAATGAACGAATGATTGAATGAATGAAGTCAATTTCGTTCACTAAATTTCTGTCATTCCTTTCACAGAAAATTGGCAAGTATTTTTGCAATATCAAGGCACCAAACTTATATTATCATAAACTATTTTAATAATATTAAGAAGCATAGCTTATAGCTACTATCTGCAGACTTCATACCACGTAGTTAAATACCATAAAACTTTCAGCCTAAATGCAACTGTAAAAGCGAAAGACAAAAACGAAACACAGCTTTCGTATTTACAATATCCCAGAGCCCTTCGACTTTAACATTACTTTTCCCAAATCTTACCTTACTACCTTCACAGCTCTTCAAAATAATCCACAATAATTACTGTCACTCATAATCCATCATACGATCAATCCATGTCTTCAAACTCCCATCCATCACGACTGAGGAACTCTAAAACCTCACACACGTATGTAAATTGACAGACAGACAAACAAACGTTCAATATACGGACATTAATATAATTGCTCGGTACTCTATTAAGATGGTTGATAAAATGCTACTGCTATTTGTCTTAATATTTTTCTTTTACGACATTGTACAGGTGTTTAGTTAGAAGGTCTATTCAATTAGTTATTTATGAGCCAAATAGTTTTAACTATGTATCCTAGAAATTAATGTTAGGTAAGTTATAGACCACTGCCTTGTGGGTTATCAGAGGCTTTGGTTCGGAAAGCAGAATTAAAAGAACGAGGTAGTTTTTAGTCAGTATGAGTCTGACACTCCCTCTCGTCTCGCCCAAGGCGGCAGAAGTCATTGGATGATTTACCCCCTCAAAAGATAGACAACATAATATAATTTTTGGTTTTATGGTATACCTGATCCATAGGTTTACTAAACGTAAATTGATAGCCCAATTCTTTGGCATAGCTTAAAACTATGTATCTCTATTTAAGTAAATACTAGCTTTACATTAATTTATACAAGTTAAGTAGCTATAAGAACAAGTATTTTAATATTTTTCATCCACGTAAGTTGTATCTACAAAAGTTTTATTAAGTGATCCTTCTAAACTGTAACTTTGTGACTGCAATGCAGCAGTCCAGCATTAACTATATGTCATGTGTACGATTAAATCATAAATTTTAATTTGTTTGAACTTTATTGACGAATGTCGATCAGATTGTAGTTTTATAGTGCACTGAGATATCCGTTTTAATGTTTGCTTGGAAGGCGTGTTATTGCTTATAACGATGTCATTACAATAACTAACTGCCGCACTCAGAGACATCAAATTAATGATTATTTGAAACTATTCTTTAGTATAAATTTTGTCCCCAAAATAATTACTAAGGACTAGGTTAAGTAACCAGTAAATTACTCTGTATATATCTCTCATACGACAGTGTATTAAAATAATTAAATCGTTATTAATAAAGTGTAAAGTATTTTCTTCTTAATAATCTTTGTGTCATACCTTATTAAGTGCAACCGACATCGAAGGCCCAATACAATTTGTGTAAGTTTTTATCCGAACAAGAATTATATGGAAAAATGTGGTCCACAATCATTTAAATTCTCTCCACGTTTGCAAATGCCTTGAAAAGGACCATTTAAAGGCACCGGCGACCAATACAATCAAATATATAAATCTGCAAATTGTAGAGGTAAAAAAACTTGGAACATTTCACCACATAGTAACCTTACCAAAACAAGGTGGCATGTATATCCACGGACCTTAGGGCTAGCGTTGATTACACTATTCAATTACTGAATTATTTATATCTTTGAGATGAGTGAAATAATTTAATTAAAATTAAAATAAGCTTTGATTTTAGAGCTACAGTGACTGTCAAATAGTTACGAAATACATAAAGTATGAAAGTGACGTTGAAAGAACACGAAAAATAACGACTTTTGCGAAGGTTTGAAAGAGCTGAAGTTTTGGTTAAATTATCGTTCACAAATTATAGTAAGTAAAGTACCTATTTAATTCCAAAACTTTATTAGGCACTTACTAATATAACTTCTGAAGTTGTACATCTCTATCACAGAAACTAAGACAATTATTAAACGAAAATATAACAAAAAAAAATATTTTACCAGTCACCTCTCTTTTTCCTTTTTGCTAAATCTTTATTATAACGCCACCATAATTCAGGCCAGCCCTAAGTACCTTGGATCACAAAGACAGCCAGGCAGCGTAACAAATCACTCACAACTCGTTTACCCATAATCGCAGCATGGGAAAAAACAACACCACACTCGATCAACGTCTGAATTCATACTATAGGTATGTCAGTGTTTCTCAAATATTTTTCTGACGACAGAGTAGAGCTGCGAAATGCCTGGTGGATTACCAGTTTTCGTGCTCGAAGAGCAAGAGTAGAAATGGGGTGATTTTTAGTCAGTAACAGTCTGGTACACTCCCGCCTCACCAAAGGCGAGAGAGCCGTTGGATGAATCAAAAATCGTATAATACATTTTTGTCATCAACTTTCACTTTCGTTATAGATGTCGTAATTAGGGTTGTTGCGGATGCTAAATTTTTTCATATCCGCGGATACATGCGGATTCCGGGGCAAACATCCGCGGATGCGGACAAGTGGATCTTTACAAATATCTTAAGTTTTGTCATCAGTGTTCTCAGTTAAGCCTCATATTTTTAAACGGTAATCGTCACTTATACACATACATACATAGATAGTGAACACAATCCGGTTGTTGATGTTGATGTTTTGCCTTTGCTCAAACTGCGTACATTTTTACAACTCTACGGGTTTACAGGTAAAATACATAGAATTTATGGTGAATATTTACAACATTATATACTATAGGAGCCCCATATTGATCAAGAGAAATGTTATTATGGCCCGGTAATATATTATTTTAACGGTCAAAGCAACATTAAATTTGAGAACCGCTGCTTTACATTCTTAACGAAAAGTCTTAGTGTACTGGATATGGTTATGTACTGTGTGTTGCTATGCTGAACTATGTTTTGGCACTTCGTTGTATGTTGTATGGAAGGTTTGATTTATTTTGTAGTAAGTTGTTTAATATTTTGTACCTAATGGGTGGTATTCTATTTATCTCCAGAATGTGAAAACATAAACATGATATTCGGAGCTGCGGACTACCTAGCGGATTTGCCGGGGCTCCGGCTCGAAGAACAAGAGTAATAGGAACGGGGTGGTTTATAGTCAGTGAGAGTCTGACATTCCGGATTTCGCCTCGCCCGAGGCGGGAGAAGTCATTGGATGATTTTCTCCCCTTAAAAATGTGGAAGCAGTGACAGCTCATTGCTGAAGTACCTCTACATAAGTTTTCAAGTGATTCAAGAGCCGCAGTATGCATAAGCCTCTTTTATTCGGTGGTCTTTTAAGACACAATATAAACAAAACCATTTCTATCACTTCTATTTTAAAATTAGATTTTATCAGCCACATTACTTTAAACAAATCCATGTCACAAATAATAGCACTAGATGTAATTAATGGTAACAACTTTTTAATTATCCGGGCAACATAACCTGAATATTTGACAAACTGGCCCAGCCTACATGGAACTATTCAGCCATTCAGATTTATTACTTAGACTACACACTTGAATTGATCGAAACGCGATTAAAACAAAATTATGGCTTTTATTTATTTATTTATATCATTCTTGATATTAGAAAGAGCTAAGTTATGTAGGTATCTAGTTCGTTTACTATTCATTACAATGATGTTTAAAACACTGCCAAAGAAAGATAAAATATAATTCACTAAAATTAATATTTTTTCAACTTTCACTATGGAATACTCTAACTAAATAACTTCGCATAGTTTCATGCCAAATCCGGGGCCCGTAATCATGAACAGAGCAAAACGAATTGAGTTGTTTACCTTGTTAAACAAATACGTAAGTTGTACAACATAATTCATTAATATTTCTCACGTTATAATACAAAAATAACTTAACAAAGCTTCTCTTTCTATCTTCTTCTGTTCTTTTCAATAACACAGAATGTTAATAAAAAACAAACTCCACCTTTAAACAAAAAATTAGAGGTCCGAAATCCCGCCCAAACCAATTAATATTCGATCAAAGTAATTCATTCTTTCAATTTGTCGTAGGGCCTTATTAGACGAATTTATTACTGTGCCCTAATAGGACCACTTACCTTTATTAGTGTAATATATAGATAAAGAGAGGTTTAGTTTATCTGTCCATGGAAAAGAGTTTTTAAAATGTGTTAAATAGGAGGCACAATGTACAGAAGAACATTCTGAATTATTTCTCAATTTATACAATACAATATGTTAATAGGTATTGAATAGATTTGACTTTTTTGATTGAAGAAAGTAATTGAAAATAAATTAAAGTTATTAATGAACGTAGTTTGACCACAGGTTTGACTGAAATATAGTACAGTCGAATTTTCGGTTAGGAGGTATACCTCCTAACCAAAAATTCAGTCCAGTATCGACCGTAGTAGTAACCGACAGTTGGGGGATCAGGGATTGGGAAGATTGCAAAGGGGGTAACCGGTAACCTCACTCACACAACGAAACGAAACGCCAGCGTTGTTTCACGTAGGTTTTCTGTGAGGACGTGGTATCACTCCGGTCGAGCCGGCCCGTTCGTGCCGAAGCAAAGAGTAAGTTTTGGAGAGCCATCCAAAACTTACTCTTTGTCGTTCGACTATCACTTAAATGTCATTTAGCTCATAGCAATAGTTACCCAATTCAAACCAATGATAGCTTTATTTAGTAATTTAAAACATCGGAATTTTAAGTGTTACTAGTTCGTTATTACCTTTTTTGGTTATAATGGCGTGTAAATAGTTCCTTTAAAGCTATGATACTTAATCGTCACGGCGCAAAACCTTTTTGGTTGAAGTAAATTGGACGAGTTGGTTGTGACATTCTTAGATCTACAATATTTTAATGGACATGCGATAAGTCTTGGATATTTTACTAAGAATATGACAAAACGGTTAAAATTATTTATTTAACCACTTAAATGACTTCCTATTTCTTTTGGAAACACGGCCATTGATTTTAAAGTCCCTTAATTTCATACTACAGCCCGTAAACACTTCAAAAGTGAAATACTGAGTGAGAAGCAGCACACAAATTGGACATTATCTTTACGGTATTGGCCATAAAAAACTTTATCGATGCTTTACTAATTAAGGCCTTAAAATCGAGTCAACTTAAGTACCGAACTTTTTTAAACGCTGTTGATAAATGACCAGAATATCTTGGTCTGCGGTTAAGAACGGAACTACGTGAAAAGGTATGGATGTTGATCATTATAGTTGAAGTTTTCCCAACGTGTAGCGCTGCTATTAAAGTCAAGTTATACTGGTTTATAAGAACAGGCTACCATTTCGTCGTCCGTTTACCGTATTCATAAGTTCGCAGTAGGACTTGGTTCAGGACTTAATTATTGGTTCGTTGTATTTATTGATCGGATAAAAAATCTCAGCTCATCACGGTGGGAGTCCGTTCTGGTATGTTCAGGGTGCCTTGTAAGTACACGTGTACTTGTATGGGTGGAAGACAGAAGTATTGTTCTGTACAAATGTTTGGATTAATTGGATTTACCTGAAATTCATATTAAATCTTTCGTAAAAGTTTGTGTTGTTGAATATTCGAAGTTCCAAAAGATTTCAGAAAAGAATTAATCTTTATATAATAATAATTAAAATCAATTGCTGTTCGTTAGTCTCGCTAAAACAAAAAGGTGAGGATAAATGTTTGAGTTAGTAAGATAAATAAAAATATTTAAAAAAAAACCGAAACGGACAAAATAAGACAAAAAAGAATCCTCAATTAAGCATACTCAAAATTTAGTAACTGAGTAACAAAACCGGCACAAATACGAGTATACAAACCGAGTTGAATATATTTTTATTTTTAATTATAAGACGTCAGTATTTTAACAACTGTAAGGCCGCGTTTCCATTGACGCGGAGCGGGGCGGAGAAGAGCGGTGAAGAGCGGTGAAAAGTTGTCAGTGTTTCCACTGACGCGGAGCTGGGCGGAGAGGGGCGGAGAAGAGCGGTGAAAAATAACAAAACATATTTTTTTTAGTATAGTTTAGGTCAGCGGAGTGGAGTGAGGCGGAGCGGAGCATACTTTTGGAATCATATTGAGAGATTGACCATGTCTAAATACAATAGACCCTTTATCGATCAAATATCGCAATCGATATTTTCATTTAGAGTTTATTGTTTTTTTTTATATGATATATTAAACTAAATAAGATTTACAAATATAGTTAATTTTATAAACGATATTTCGACATGAAAATAAAACTAAAAGAAAGTATTTTCTCAATTGAAAGTTATGATTTACTTGAATATCAATTATCATTAACGACTATTTGAGTAACGACTGTTTAAGAAAATTTAAAACATCAATATAACATTGAAAATAAATATATTTTTGTTTGATAAGTAATTTGTTTCGTAGTAATCGATTTTAAGAAAATCGATAAACAACACCCTCACACACGCTACTTGGAATCCCTTTTTGGTTACTTCGTGAATCTTTGTGCTTATTCGACAATACTCGGTACTCGATTATATGTCTCTGTCACACGTTAGCATTGGCGTCTATAAAGGTTATAGCTATAATTTAAAAACTTTGTCTTAAGGACATGTACATTACCGCACCGAGTCTGAAATCCGCTAATCCGCCCTGAGCAAGTCGTCCGCATGATGCAATGCTCGTGACTTTTCTGCACCGCAAAGTACTCGAAAATAGTATGCTTTTATGAATTAAAAGAACGTGAAATCTAAAATAAATACCCCGCTCATGCTGATTGCATTGAAGCGATTCATCTGTAGCAATTTCTGATTTATCTGGGCAGAAAATATTCGAACGTCGATATCTCGAAAACTATTTTTTAAAAACGAGTCCCTCATTCGAATATACGTTATTTGGTATACCTATTTTCATATGAACACGTGTTACAGATCTTAAAGTGGAATTAAATTTTGGCCATATGAATCAGTCGAAGAATCAAATTTCGAAGAACTACCCTTAATTGTTAGTAATTTATAGGTATTCTAGTATTTTATGTTTTTGTTTGACATCCTGCAAATACTAGGCTGGCACGGATACGTCAAGTTCCTTACATTCAGTTACAGTAAACTGATTCTAAAGACAGTCTACACATTTATACATATACCAGCAGCTCAAACTACACCATCATAATCTATCATTTCAACTTTATACGTATGGAATAAGGTTGAAAGTGGATTGATGAAGTTTGAAAGTTTAGGATAGGTTGAAGTGCTGTTGTCTGTAGTAGAAATGTAGGATATAAGGGATCAATAAAGGAACTCCTGTTCCTTCATTGATCCTGTGTGTTTTTGTAATATCAACTTGTGAGGTCTTTAATGCGAGTCTTGTTAACAATTTTCTATGAAGATGTTCTATTTAAGTTTGGAATGTTTCTGTGAAAAACTTTTACAATCTCAGAGGAAAGTTATTAAGGTATTGAAATATGTTTAAATATTTCCAATAACTACTTTTTGTCTTTTATTTTTAAATAGAACTATTTTTGTATTATTATTAATATTCTGTGATTATACTTACTATAACTTTCGTCAGACAGACTAAATTAATTACTACTTTTTTTGGCTTAACAGTAGCAGCGCGACAGTCGCAACGTCGTGCGTCGCATAATGTTGCTCATGAATATGAGCCTCTAGCATGGCTTGCCCTAGCAAACTAGTCAAGTTCCTCGTCAAATAATTACGTGAGTAAGCCGAAAAATATACTGATAAAATATCGTAATGTTACTCCAATTATCGGTAAAAATACGATTCATAAATGAAGAATCACGAAAACATAACTCATCAACCACTACATGTGTACACAGCGTACACATTAAAACGAAATCCTCCCAATAATTGGCAGAAACTCGAAACGAATTTTCACACAAAACTAACTAGCGTATTTCACATCCATGTCGAACTTCGAAAAATCGAGCCAAAGTCGTAAATACGTTTCAACATCGGTCTCGTTTAGAGTATACCAATGATGAATGATAATAAGCTGAAGTACTTGTAACCTTTTCAAAATGCCAGTAGGAACGCTCAAGTAACATAAATATCACCGATCACGGCAGCATATCATGCTATACTATTTGAAAATGCCTTTAAAAGATTCTCGTTCTTAATACAAAGTGCTAGAGTTGAAGGTCTTATAGCAATTCGGTGTAGCTCTCGATACAATGCGCGGAATTTTTAACGAAGACATCACTGATTCAGTTTCGATCGTAATCTGAACTTGTCTGCTTGTACCGTTTCTGATAGGGCTATCTCCCCATCCGAAAGTAATTGCTAATGTGTTTTTGTAAGATTTTGTCAGTATAATGTCCTTTTTTAAGGTTCGAAAATCGTCCAACTTCTTCCGCCTTGGACGAGGCGAGAGGGAGCGTCTGACAACTTTCCAGACCCGCTGCAACTCATGTAAGCTAGCATCTACAGTAGATACAACCATGAAAATACCGCAATACTGAATTCCGGCACGAGTCAGGGATATGGATAACCGTTTTGAATCCCGCATACAAAAATTAGAATTAGAAGATATTAATGAGAGAAGAAAAAAATGATAGTTTCAACTTCCCTCAGTAAATTTAATGCAGGAGATAGAATTACTTAAGGGACTAAAGGCACAAAAGAGACTGAAAGAAGCCCAGTTATCAAGTACCACGCTAATTTTACTTAAAACTATGTGTGAGTCATATATGCGTGAGCTGTTATTACTAAAAATCCTAACTTTACAAAAGCCCTAACATATTAGTTCTACTAAAACCCAACCAAGAATAAATAACCCAACCCTAGCGAAAACCGAAACATAATTTCGTATTTGAGTGAAATGTTACCAGTTCACCAACCAAACTGATTTATTTATTTTGTTTTTGACTGAAATGTTGATTTGTTGGCAGTTGATCAGTAAGATCTCCCACTGAGCACATTTCGTAAATCACGCTGAGTTGGACTTGTGACATGAATATTGTGGAGTTTGTGGACATTTTCTTATCTTAACGATATCACCTTTTATGGTGAAGGGAATCCAGGGTATCAATAAGTGCATCTGAAGTGTTCTAAATGATATTGTTCGTGTTAAGTGATTCAGGTGTTTAATACTTATTGGAGAATACTCTAATAAGAAAAGGTTTGAATGTTCGCCATAATTTGGTGATTAAATAATCAATTAGTTTTGTTGAAAACTTTCGTTTCCTCGATGATATTTGAAATGGTTTTTAAATTTTACTTAATTATAGCTTGGAAATATTATAGGAAGTTTTCCATCAGAAATGACTGGCATTGGAATGACGTGAAGCAAGATGAAGCGGAAAGCTCAAGACCGATCGAGATGGAAGACCTCTTGGACACCCTCTGCCCTATCCAGCGGACATAGAACCTTAAGTCAAATAAAGTCAGAAAAGTCTCAATCACAAAAATTATATTCAGGTGAAAAAAATATTCCAAAAAATTCCAAATCCCTAACTCTAAACTCTATATAATATAATAAACTACACACAAATTAATTATATCTTACTTACAGAGATTAAATTTTAAGTAAAATATTTCACGACATACAATGTGACAAAACTGTGTTAAAAACATAATTTCTCTTTCCAAAAAAAGGTTTTATAAAGCTGCCGAAATATCCTTATCAACACGTTTTGATATTACAACAACATGTCGGAACATGTTATAATTTGTGTTCAGAATTTTAAGAAAACCAACAAGAAAGTGTTACCGTTTTATACGAATTTTTATAAGACATTTCCTTAACATGTGCGCGGGCGCCGATGTGAGTTTTGTTAAGGAAATTAAGTTGTCAGGCCTATTTTTTTTTTTTGAAGTCCCATACAGTCAAATATGTAATTTTGTATAAGTATTTATTACATTATTAAATAATAGACTTAATTGTTACTTTCTTCACAAATGATAAAAAACGATAACGATATTTTATTTCATCCAATCCATTTTTATTACATTTTGACATAGCTATTCTAAAACTACTAGGTTTTTTTTAAGAATAGGAAATAAATAAAATAAATCTTAAACTTTAAACTAGGTTTTTTGTTTAAGAATAGCTACTAAGTACGTTTTGGCGTCGACTCCTGCGCATTGTACGATTGACGTCACTACCTGACCCCACCTGGAAGATTAAATCTAAGAGGTCGCTGGAATTGTCTATGTGCTCAATAGGAGGTACTTATACTCATTATATTATGGGATCACGATCTTCTCAGCCTACATAGGTAAACACTCTACTTAGCCTGTTTTAAGTACTTTGCAAGTGTATATTTAAAACTTAAAAAGATAATGTTATCAAATTAAAAAAAAAACGAGATAATTAATCTTTTGCTATACAACTCTATTTAATACAAATGAATTTTACCGTGCAATGTGCAAGCATCGTCACGCCTTTTATCCCCGAAGGGGTAGGCAGAGGTGCACATTACTGCACGTAATGCCGCTATACAATGTAGGTACACTTTTCACAATTTGTATTACTTATAATTCCCATGTAGTAGGGGGTGAATTGCCATATACCAAAAATAATTATTTCGGATTGTAAATGCGATTTATTTTTGTTTAATTTTCTTATACGGCACTCCAAAGCTATTTCACGACATATTTTTTAAACACGTAGCTAGTGGATTTGTAAGTCCTTATACATAAACTTTTATGAATACGCAACAAAATGTCAGCTAAATTAAATGGCTCTTGTAACAAACACAAAGCAAATCGTTCTTGAGGTAAGATGATTAGATTAAATTTAATATTGTTGAACAACATACTCGTATTATATTTACTCATATTGCTAAACCTTTCAACTAAAGCTTTTTTAACAGTATGATAGATCAATGAATATGTCTAATCAAGCACTTCATTATCTTAATTTCTAATCAAGACTATGTAAAGAAATATTATTTTAATTCTATATTTATTTATGTATAATCACACATGTTCATTAAATACAACGTGACATACGAGGATAAATGGTTTCATATAATAAAGTTATGAACTTTCTTTAGCCTCTGATGTTTAGGGTGTCCATGGGCGACGGTGACTGCTTACCATCAGGTGATCCATCTGCCCGTATACCGACTAAAGGTACGGGTTCACAGGCCCGCATTATACGCATCGCACACACAACGGCTCGTACGCACCGCATCATCAGCAATGCCTACAGGCGATGCGTACTGATGACGTCATACGGAATGCGTGCGATGCGTACGATACGGGCCTGTGGATGCTCACCTTTATACGATATACTTTTTTTAATGGTAACGTAACCACGTTCTTCATGCATGTATATCATGCTGACAGTACCATAAATAAATCCGTAAAGGTTATACATTTTAAACAACATCTACTAAGTTCTGCTTGTTGTCTATCAAACGAACAGACAGACAGACAGACATCTATTGACAGCCAACGAATGTATTCTAACTAAAGTCAGTTTCGAAATAACATTTGCATCATCCGTTGTTCTGTCTTATATCCAAGTCAAACTATACAAGTACACAAATCCAGTATAAATTGACATTTAGATATTCAGAAAGTTCATACAAAATGAGACCATGATAAACTGGTTTTGTATAACTTGAGTTGCAGTCGTGTAATAAAAGATTGGATGTAGATAAAGAAGTAAGTAATAAACAAAAGCCTAGATGTGTAATTACTATAGGCTAGGCTATCAGGTTGATAGACAGAACAATTTAGGATCTAAATAGGCTTGCAGATAGATCAAAACAAAAGGTTATTAACCTTCATTCTGTCTTATGTTAACTAGTAACCAACTAAAATGAAATCGCAAGGAAGAGAGCAGTAGGAGCAGTGTTCGACGTATTTTTCGACGTAGTTATTCAAATATACCAACAGAAGATATTTATCAAAAAGTCTAAAATTTTTTCGATGAAGAAAAATTTTTAGTAGCTCCAAGAAAACTAATAATTTTGTTTTGGAGATTTTATTTTTGTTTTGTTATTAATTTGCACCCAAAGTTGCGCTAAATTTACCAAATAAACGAAGTCTTTGACGGCTTATAACTTTTTAATGGTATATTATTTAAAAATCTTAAAACCGTACCGACAAATGATGGGACAAAACGATATCATGATTAATATTGAATATACGATGCCAAACAGTGGTGGAAAACACCCATAAATTTGTGCGGGAAAAGGAGCGACCAGAGCTACCTTATTAAGCACCCGTACGAAGTCTAAACTACTATTAGACCATGCGGTTTACGCATATAAACATATTTACAAATAATTAATTTCCACTATGTACCTTAGGCACGAAGACACGAGTTATAAATCAAAGTAACATCTGTCAACGAAATTCTTTAACGCCCAATTTTATTGTTTTAGACAATGGTGATCAATTGTAAGACAATGCTAATATATTCTGATATATTCCGCCCAAATTGGGCCTTGAATGAGTAGTGCGATGAAAATGTTTCATTACTATGCAGTGTTATTGTGGGAACTGATGGCAAGTGATGTTGTGGACCATAAGATTCGGATAAAAAGCTGATGACTTACACGGTGAAGATAAACATTGAAAGGAAACCTGGGCTTATAGTTTCTAATAATAATCCACATTGAACAAATGTGGTGATGAGTGCTCAAATCTCCGTACAAGAAGAGGCATGGTCAGCAGTAACCACTTACATGCTACGATGAGGATGGCTAATCAAAAAATAGGACTCTCTGATTCTTCCCCTCGTATTAAAATTGAATGAAAATTTTTTTTAGCCCCAAGATGGAAAGTCGTCATGTAGCCCCCTCGCCAGGGGAAGACGAAAGGGACTGTCAGACTCTTTCTGACGAAAAACCACCCTGAAACACCTTCTTACGAAAAAATCTGACATGATCCTGAACAGGATGAACAATATTTCTGGGTGTATTATAAATAAAACTACCCATTCACCATTTAAAAAATAAGGAAACATTCATTTAGAAACTCACATATCAAATAGCTATTTCACTCTCATACCCTGTTTCATACCTCTTTAAAAACCTTTCTATCAAATTGTGTGACACTTTAAATTCAAAGAAAATTACGTTCAAAAACCACTCAATCATTACTATCAATTGCAAGTTAACAGATGGTAGCACATGATAAAAGGCGTTGTACCGTGTAACACAGGCAGACACTACTCGAACATACATTTTATAGAGCTTTCGAATCAACCTGACACTGCGCAATGTAAGTTGTCGTCTGTCTGATCTACCTGACACTACGCAATGTTCGTTGTCGCCTGTCTGATTCGAATCTTACAAAGACGTTGGGTGTTTAAAAGTGACTAGTGATTGTTATCTGGGTTATTTAGTACTATGATGGTCAATTTTGAACACCTTCTCTTTATGAAGCGAGAGTAACGAGTAGTGACCGACGGAAAAAAAATATTTTAATAGAGAATTTCAGTATTATAACCATGGAAAGTATCATAAATCTAAAGAAGCATCCGTGCAAATTAGAGTAACATTTAATTCAAAGATTAAGTAAAAAACGTATTTATGTTTTATTTTTCTTATTTCTTTTTATGTTTCCCCACACTAGGATTTTCTCCAGGGTCGTAGGTGCGTTTACAAACATACAAGTTCACATACACATGACACCTAGATCCGAAACAATAATTTGTGGATCACAGAAAGAGTTGCTCCGTGCGGGAATCGCACAAGCTACACGTTACGCGGCAGCTAAATTGTTTATTTCCAACCTGTGACTGGCTTCTACAATTTTACGTCGATCTGTTGGTACTCTTTAAAAATAGTAGATTATCCTATTATATCCTAACAATGAGATGAAAATTAAACAATTGAAACTAGTAATGGAATCTAAAGAGGTAGATTATCTAGCACGCCACTATTCTGTTATTATGCCAAGGTTCTCTACTCTATTCTATTGTTATATTTTTACTTATCACGGCTAAAAGGACATAGGTAACTTCGTAGCTTGCTTGTTAAAGAAAATAAACACTATCAGATAGTAATTTTCTTCATTTGCAATTTGCATTTGTGATTTTGATTTATAGAAAAAATTTTACGAATATATTTAGTTCTATTCAGTATTATTTTCACTTTGCATGTTAAATATCTTGGCCAATTTTTTTTCCAAGTGGAATATCATCCATTTTCTTCTCCCACCTTGGGTAAGGCAAGAGGATGCCATAGGATGATGTTCCTCAAAAAAAAAAGCATCGCTTTAGATACTTAAACTGCAATTAAGTATAATGTAAGTGAGAGGTGAATATCGATTAAGTAAATTGTATTAATTGAATATTGATTATTTATTGGTCTATTGTTCTAATAAATGAGGGACTGAGAAAAGAAACATTGATTGTAAGACACGCAAGCTTTAGATAATAATGTTAAAAATTGATTCCGATCCAAATATTTTGAATTGACATCGGTTGTGACAACAGATTAATCCTTATTTAAGTTCACTGAGAAAATAATTAAGTTTTCGTTTTTAATTTATTCTACAAATACACTACATGTCAATGATAAATGAACTTACTCTAACATGACTCTGAAAGTATCTAGTTCCTAATAGCTTCATCTAAGATAACAGAAGATGGGTGCTAATGATCTCTATCAACACACGATCTCACGAGAACATGTTTTTTTCAATTTTCTACAACGCTTGACATCTAATTAGGTGCTGTTATGAACGTAATTTCAACATGACACAGGTTAATTAAACTAATACTAAACGTGGATATCTATCCTTACCTACATAAATATTCTTAAAAGAAATGCGTCTGCATGAACGAATATAATAAACTCAACAAAGTTTCGTAGAAATTAGGTGCATGATGAAAATACCTAAGGCTAAAGTACCCTCTTCCCAACCGACGATTCATGCATTGAACAACCCCTTGATTCCTAACCCGAAAGAAGGCCGGTAACGCATTCGTAGCGCAATTGAGCGTTTCCATTGTCTCATGGGCAGCGGGGATTACTTACCATGGGACGATCCATCTGCTCGTTTGCCGGATTATTCGAAAAAATGTTTATAAATGCGTCTGTATGAATCGTAGTTTATTACTCAAAAACTACATGACGGATTTTTGGAGCATTTTCATCAAGTGCACCTAATTTCTACGAAACACTTTATTTTCTCAGTACACAAGCAAAACAGCGTGTAGAAAGCTAGCTACCAATAAACAAACACGACTTATGATTTACAACACACAATTCAAATAACGGTGTACTTAATAAAATCATGTTAAATGTCCACCTGTATGACTGTCGCATATATTGTGCATATGATTTATATGCACGGTCGTGCGTGTACTCTACGAACACAAATATAAAATAATATCAACGTGAATGTTTTTGCAAATCCATAATCGGGTCAAGTAAAGTAATTATGCGGGTAATTGCGTGAGCACTATGCTCTATACTCGTACAGTCTGCGTGAATGAGCCGGTGTATAAATCATACTAAGTCCTGGTATTTGGTATTTGGTTTTGTTTTAGTAAAATATGCATATATGAAGGATGGTTTAATTTTTTGCATGATGTGGCCCCCAATAATTGAGAAAGCACATAGTTTTAAAATTAATTGTATTGTTATTCGTGTTTTCCGTGTGTATTCATTGTTGGAGACCCTTTTTAAGTAAATACATAAATATGAAAGACTATCCGATGCTAGTGGCTTTGCTTGCGTGGATTACGGAGTTTGTGAATAATCAAAGTAGCCTAAGTTACACCTTGTTGCTGAACTTTGTGTGGGTGTTCATGGACGGCGCTGATCGGTTACCATCAGGTAAACCGTGTGCTCATCATCATCATCAGCCGAGAGACCAGTCTGCTCGTTTGCCATGGAATTCCACAAAAGTCTTACTATTAGCTATTAGTATTTGGACTCTTGTTTGATGTAAATTAATAATAATTAAGATATAATAAACAACACATTTCTGCTTTATCTTAGCATGAATTTCTATACGCAATGTACGTGGACATCATTAAAATTAGACTTAGCAAGTGACAGTTTCGGTACACCAAAATATATGTGATCTGAAAAACTCATGCAATAGTAAATTTACTTCGATAAGCACACCGACCACATTTAATAGCCATTTAGTTAATTTACAACCGAATTTAATAAGCGATCTCTATTCAAAATCTTTGAATTAAGATTGATATTGATTTTTGATATTCGCATAGTGTGGAGTTTCTGTTTTAAAAACCTCGATTCATAGATTTTTGATTAAGATTGATTTGTTGTGGATGTTAAAGAAGCTCATGTGAATACAATTCTTAATTTTTCAACTAAAAATCGGCTATTAATAACGAGCCAACGGATTATCTAATGGTAGTAGATAATAATCTGATCCTTTTGACTGCACGGTTGGCGCGGTAGCTGGGCAACTGGCTGCCGTGCAACGTGTCGCGGGTTCGATTCCCGCACGGAACAACTCTTTGTGTGATCCACAGATTGTTGTTTCGGGTCTGGGTGTCATGTGCATGTGAAATTTGTATGTTTGTAAACGCACCCACGACACAGGAGAAAATCCTAATGTGGGGCAACGTTTAAAAAAAAAAGAAAAAGAAAAGAATAATCGCCGCCGCCTATGAACACCCGAAACACCAGAGGCGATACAAGTGCTTTTGGGAGTTAGGAATTTAAGAATTCTAGGGGAATCGGGGATTGGGAAGATGGATAATGGGAGTAAATTGTACTGGAATTTACTTGTTCAAATTGTAGTTATTTCTATAAAACTTCCAGGAAAGCAGAAAAGTAGAGAAGTAAAGGCAACTAAATCGCCGGTAACAGAAACCAAAAGTTGCTCGTCAGCACACGGAGACGTATCAAACAAATCGTCGCTAATTTAATGAGACATAATTCGGACTGGTAGTCAACAACTATTAGTGTCTTTTACATGAATATAAATGTCATGGAATCTGTGAAGCAATAATTCAACCACCATGTCGTTCGTTCCCAATTAGTATTAATGTAATTTATTTTTGTAGCCGTAAGCAAAACATCTGCTGATACTGCCTATTCTGGTTATTAGACAATGGTCTATTTATAAATGGTTAAGATACAAAATCAAATCATAATATACCTTTGGTTTGCTTAAGGGACTTTTTTCGCTAGTTTAATTTTGAAGTCCGTTTAAAAAACAACTGCCATACGTAAAAAAATATTTGAATAGTCGACTATGAAGTTGATTAGGAAATCAACGACACAGCATGCATGAATGTATGTTCGTATCTGTTCTGTAAATATTATGTATATGGTTATTATTAATTACTAATAGAACAAATTAATATAAATAGACCTAAAAGTCATATTATCTATCTACCTTTTTAAAAAAAACGTGTAAAATGCTGTTGATAACAATATTATTACAATACGTTTGTGTTATGTAGTAATGGAGGCTAGATATTTTTATCAAGTTCTTTGTTTTGTCTACAAACTATGTCTCTAGAATTCCACGTCCTATCGTCTACGACGTGCCTATTTGCTGTTTCGTTAATAAATTCTTTTAGAAAATATTTTTATTTTACCATTTAAAAAATACTTATACATATCGGAAAAAACTATTCGTTTATAGCCAGACAGATTGTCCTAAGTGTGGGAAAGCCATGCTTCGGCAGTTAGGGGTCGGCTTGACCGGAGTGATACCACGGCTTCACAGAAAACCGACGTGAAACAATGCTTGCGTTGTGTTTTGTTGTGTAAGTGAGGTTACCGGAGGCCCAATTACCCAATCTTTCCAATCCCCGATTCCCCAACAACCCTAACCCCCAAAATTCCGGCAACGTATAAACGCAATGGTATAAACCGGTAAACGAGCAGACGGTCACATGATGGTAAACAATCGCCGCCGCCCATAGACACTTGAAACACCAGAGGCGTTACTAGTGCGTTGTCGGCCTTTTGGGGGTTAGTAATTTAAGGGTTGTAATATGTACAATATATCACCATTGCACCCATGCGAAGCTGGGATGGGTCGCTAGTATACTATATAATATACTCGTATGTATATAGCATATAGAATTTCTGAGACCCATTTACCCATCATCGCAGCACTATATCAGACTAATAGGTGCAACATGTGCCTCACATGTTGTCTATGCTCTGTTTATTTCGCTAACCAGCCGCCATATTTATGGCTTGTTTATTTTTTTTATGACGCAAATCGTAGCATGTTTGATGGCACAAAAAATTGGCAAAACCAATATTTTTTTAAAATACAGAATGTTATTTTCCGGTACGATTGATTTAATGCTTAACAACTATTAGGAAAAATTTAGTTATTTAAAGAAATTATACATATTTTATGAATTCATAATTTGAAACTTTACATATGTTTTACAATTCAAGCCAATTTTACTCGTTGCAGCTGTTATGGAACCTACCTCCACTTACATCTTTTTTTAATGCACGGCGCTCTGATTGGTTGATTTATTCGAGCTGGCCAATAAGAGCGCCAAACGCGCTCTCGTTTCGATTACTTTAAATATAAAGCAAACTCATACTAAGGGTAGCAACTAAAGAATTTCTTATTAAGTACATTTACTTACTATATTTGTTGAAGGTAAGATTTGAGAGAAAATTAACTTTGCCTCAAAACAATAAGACAGAAAATATAAATCGAAATAATATTTTTCTATTCCGTTTTGTTTTTCTCATTAACAAGTTATATGTATTGCTATGTAATAAATTGAATATACAGCGGCGTACACAAGCCCTGATTAACACGTTTACAGCTTTTTATACAAATCCAAGTGTGAATTAGGCTTATCAACAAAATCCTTACAACCGGTTAAGTTATGGCTAAGTTACAAGTACATAGGTACTAGCTTCGAGGTAAAATGGCATTTTATTGAGGTAAATCTAAATAGATAATTATTTTCAAGAACATTTTGTATAAATACTGCAATTTTGTTTTTGATACATTATAAGTTAAGTAAGTAAAGTTACTTCACTAAAAAACATACCGCATTTGGCTTTTTTTTTCAGTAAACTTTTTACTGTGCTGCTGTCTTTTTTTATCTCAGTTGACAGTAAAAAAATAATACTAGGTACGTAAAATCAAAGAAGTTGTACGCTTATTAATTCTACTTAGTCACAAGTTTTAATGATAATGATTAGTAAAAAAAATAGACAGAAAAAGTTCTACACAACAATTTCAATAACTACTGCAACTTAAGTACCTACACTTTACATTATCATTAAATTAAAAAACAATTCATCTAATTCACACTCCATAATCGGACTGGGTACTCTATGAATCGTTAATCGGAAATAATCGAGATGTTGTATCGATAAACCGTAGAGTCAATTAGCGTCACGGCTAGCGCGAAGATCAAATTCATAGATTACTTCAATCAAATCATTCTTGATATTGAACTAGTAAAGGCGGTCAATTATCAATGAGAACAAAAAGATCTTGTTTGTTTTATCCGATGTAAACAATTGAATGCCAGACATTTACTTTTTGAAACGTTTCCGGTTGCGATTCGATTGATTTATCGATCGCAATGATCGATTAAAGAACTTGAGATATAAGGCCGTTTATTTTTTGCTTAATAAAATAGCACATATTTTATGGTGGACTCTATTTAAACTTTGATATTTTAAGCACGTCTATATGAGCGAAGTTATAGCAATAATACCAATAACTTTACCAATCGAAGTAACTTCACATGTCACAAACTAGCTTTACGTCAATTTACATTAAAATGTAACACAACACTGCACTGATTAATTAAAATTATCCGACAAACAATCCGGTACAACAAATCACTGTCACCAATCCGATTGATACACTCAAATCGATTCGTCAATACATCACTTATTTACTACTTAATCGAATGAAAAATTCGGTATTCGATCGCGCGATTCGAGTACGTGTAAGCGGTTCACGGGTTGTTCAACTACTGGCGTAGTAATCGAGTTAGTGTTGTGACTTGCTCGGTTTACTTGGCATCTTGCGACCATGCGATTAATTCATGATTTAAGATAAGCTTCAGACGTGGGACCGAGACATTGCAAGTTTTTTGGCGAATAGGGACGTAGCAGGACAGGTTCGAATGTAACAGTAATTCGAGTTTGATAGATGTTCTCGATTGGTGTTGCGATTGACACTGAGTGATGGTAATAGGGTAATTAACGATGTTCAGTTTGGTAAGCATGGCGTTCCGGTGATTATGGTGAATGTTGTGATAAGTTGATGAAAGTAGCTTAGCTAAGCTTTTGGTCTTCGATTGAAGCTGCTTACAAATTCGCTTTAAGTCAATTGTATAATTTATATTTTATTTTAGAAATGTTTTCAGCTATATCTATATACATATGCCATCAGAAAACTGTTGAAGGCAAATCCTCCACTAATGTAGGTCACCGGTGACCTACGTGGCAGTTAACGTGTTAAAACGATAAAAATTCAAAACAATTCAGAGTACTTATAAAAAAATAATTTAAACACCTCTATTGGTTATTGTATAATACCAATCTAGGAATTTGAATAATCGCATTGTTCATTAAATATTTACTTGTTTAATTCTAGGCTATTCGCAGATAACCGTTTGCACAATTTCTTTCTTTTTTAACCAGTTAAACATCAACAAACAAATCAACATTATACGTACTTCTTGAAATAGTATTTCGGAACTCCCAAAGAAATCGGAAACCTGTTTAGTAGGATAGAAAAAATGTGATATTAAAATGTTTGATTAACGAACTTCATAATATTGAGATCGAGAGCAACCAACTAGTGTTGTATATTTGCAAATAAAAAATCTATTCATGATTGCCGATTATACCGATTTAGAGTAACAATCAATAAATAAATCGGTAAATAAAATAGATAGATAGTAGTAGTTGTAGTTTCTCATTAAGTTTAATATGATTTCTTTGTGTTTGTTTAGCTGCTACAATACACTAATCATACTAATATGTATTATAAATGTGAAAGTTTGTTTGTTTGGATGTTTGTCCATCAGTAACGCTGGCTAAAATTACCGAACGGATTTTTATGAAATTTATATTCCACGGGACCGCAGGCGAAGCCGCTGGCAGAAACTAGTTAATAAAATATGTAAATGTAATATAAATAACTATATCGATGCCCTTAAATACTCTGAAACTCATACATCTTTTTTAAAATGCCGCAATTACAACCGCTCGGATATGTACCTAAGTACACACTTCTTACATCAAATCAAACTGTAAAAAATTAAAATAACCCCTATCAAAAAGAAAAAATGAGGCAGTATTAGGTAGTAATATGTATAGGTATTACAAATTAATTAATTCTCAGATACTTACAGTCACAGGCACTGTTATACCTTCAACCCAAATTCTTCGATGGATACAAAAAATCAGTTTATTCATTCACAAATAAAATGTTAATTAGTAAATAAATGGGCTCTCGGTAACATTATCCCGTATACGACAATAACGACCTTTTTATATACAACGACATATTATGTATAATTGCAATTACTGTCAATCAGGACGACGATTCATTTATTTCAATTATTACTTTTTCGCTATAATTTTGTTCTCTCATTATGTGCTACTAAGGACTAAAACGTACTGGGATTAATAACCGTGCGATTTTTAAACGCATGCTCCTAAATTTCAAATGTGGTGTGATTGCCAAAATTACTCGTCATGAGAAGTCGAGCTCGTTTCCTAGTGGAGCGTTTAAATTTTCGAATTCTGAGTAACAGCACAAAGCCCGGTATTTCGTCCAGCAAATACCAATCGCAACCTAAACCTAACCTCTAGTTTCCATTAATAAGTTATTAACCTACCCTAATGAAAATAAAGGCCATTTTTAATGAATGGCTTCCTTTAACGAAATCAGAATACTTACTTCACTTCAAATGATACAAATGTTCATGCACTCGTATTTAAGACGATGTTAAAACAGTGAGGAAAAACGTCCTGCGGTTTAATTTCGTAGTGCGTACCAAGCCTTAAAGGGAAAAGGTAACCGCCTGGTGATCTTGAAAAGCAATAATACCACCATCTTGGATTTAATTGGAAAAACTTTAATAAGTTGTAAACATGCAGATAAAACGGGAGGTCACATTGTGTTGAAATGTTAATGGAACCGATTGATTTATACGCCGTTTTTAAATAATTTAAGAAAATATTAGAAATTAAATGTGGAATAGCGATGCTCCGGCACGAATGGGCTGGACCGGAGTGATACCACAGCCTCACAGAAAACCGACGTGAAACAACACTTGCGTTGTTTCGCGTTATGTGAGTGATGTTAAAGGAGGCCCAATTACCCTCCTACCCAATCCCCGACTCCCAAAAAACCCTTAAATTCCTAACCCTAAAAAGGCTTGCAATGCACTTAAAACGCCTCTGGTGTTTCGGCTATCCATGGGCGGCGACGATTGCTTACCATCAGGTGATCCGTCTGCCCGTTTATCGACCATTATACTTATATCAGAAAAAAAATCCGTTATCGAAGATACCGACTTTCTTACTCCGTGGTCAACTAATCACATTTGAGACCAATGCAGTCTGTATTAATATCCTGATGTTTTTCTTACATTATAGTACGTAGTATTTTATCTTCAAATCCATACTAAAATGCAATACGTTTGCAGTAATGTTTGTGCTGAATTGCATCACATAGATATACAACGTTTTAAAAATCAACAACAACAAATATTTATTTCTTGAAGCTAGTATGTCATGGAGAAGATTTTTTCTTTTAGATGTGAACGACCGACCAAATAGGTTGTTATATTTTTTTCTTTTAATATCAGAAACTTATACTCTTCAATGAAATGTCCTGCAGGTATCTTGTTTATTCAAACATAGAAAATCAATTAAACCACTTTACTCATACTTTTTGATAGTTTAAGTTAAATAAAAACATGCGGGAAAATAGAGAAAATGCATTAAAATCCTGTTTAGTTTAATAAATGAAATTTTTAATCTATTTTTAATATTACTTGCAAAAAGGTAATCCGTTTCCGTACTTTCATAGCAGCACTCACGCGCACGCAACATCGTCGGAGGCACGCAAATAAATCACGCGTTGACACCTCATATATCTCCCGCACCAATATTGTTTTATATCGATGAATTTCAATCGATACTCGACAAATATCGATCATTGGTATTCTCTAGCACACGTTCAACACCTAATACGAAATACGAGAAAATTCTTTAAACAGCTTCTATTTTATTTTGAAAAAGTTCCAACGGGGCTTTTCTTACCCGTCAACTTAGTACTTTATCAAAGTTTTGTGGTTTGTATAAAGTAAGTAATAACACTGTTTTTTAATTATTATATTATTTGTGTCATATTAGTTTGAAATGGCGATTGATTGCAGTTATTTGAAAGGGAGTGTTTGCGAGCTTACATGACGAATTTATTATTTATGATGAAACTGTATTATGAGCATTACTGTGCCTATATATGTGTAGAAAATGGTCTGTAAGTATTTATTAACATTTATATTAAAACGGCTATCGACATATTTTGACAGATATGGATGGCCTGCGCTATCGATATGTCGATAGGCGATCGGACGCCGACTGTCATAATATTTTACGTTATAGAATTGTCACAAAGTGTAACAGTCACTAATGGTGATTTGAGGAACATTGATAGATTAAGTGAGTAGTTTGTCCGACAAGTTGTATACGAATGGAGCAATAGATGATAAAGATTTTGATTTAAGCCAATTGTGGCGAAATTAATGACCGATTTAAAATCTTAATCTTAAATCTCTCTACATCGATCTAAGTTATTAAGTAAATAATTAAGATTGGGATCGGTGATTCATTTTGGCCATGTGTTTCCAATATTATTGTGGTTTTATCACCATAACACCTACAATCAATAAAATTATAATCGGTCAATAAAATCATAAAAACAATGTTTGAGAAACTTTATACCCATTCAATAAAAAAAAAACAAAGAATTAATAATTAACAAAATTTATAACTTAATTTATTTTAAATTTAAAGCATAATATTATTATTTCAAGTTGGAATACATAGAACGCTTATTATGTAATTTCTGCGGCAAGAAGTTTCTCTCACACAACTTGTTGCTAAGTAATTTTCATAGGCACTATAGCTAGATTATACTTTTTTAATATTTAATCGCTGTACCAAGTTAGTTTAAGCTAATTTTATACTTTAATATAATGCTGAAATACAAGAAGAACTTTGTATTGCCTTAACTTAAGTTTTCAGGAGTATTTCAGTCCTTGAAAAGAATTTTTCAAATAGGTACCTACATATTCTAGATATAGGATATAGGACTGTTAAAAAGTGACTTTAATTACTAAAATAAATTAAAGATAATTATTTAACTCCTATAAAGTCTGTGTTTCACATTTTTATGTATTTTGATCAGCAACTGTGTTTTACAGGAAGCTTGTAAGTAGGGAGCAGAAATAAGTATTTTTCTTTTCTAAGGGGGGAAATCATCCAATCACTTCTTCCGCCTTGGGCGAAGCGAGAGGGAATGTCAGACTTTGACTACTGACTATAAAACCACCTCGTTCCTACTCCTGCTCTTCGAGCCGAAACCCTAACAACCCGCTAGGCAATCCGCAGCTCCGGGAGAAGTGATTAAAATTACATCACATTTAGCCAAGGAATATTTTTTATAGTAACTATCGTGAGACATACTAAATACTTAATAATATCTATTACTCGAAACACTCATATTTATTAAACATCGTTTACGTCATTAGACAAGTAATTGCATCTCATGATGCAATCGAAGCGTGTCTAATGATGCGAGTGTATCTATTGTCAGTAGCTACGGAGATTATTTCACAAGGATACTGTGAAGATGTCGTGGTGGCCTGAAGGTTTAAGACACCCGCTTCTCATGTATGAGGGCGCGGGTTCGAAACCTAAAGGGCAAGTATCAATGTGACTTTTTTCGAGTCATATGTACTTTCTAGAGATTATTTAGACACCCCTGACAAACGGTGAAAGAAAAATCTGGGTTAACAATTTCTAATTGAAAATTAGTTTGAAATCGCCAACCCGCATTGAGCAGGGTGTTGATTAATGCTCAAACCTTCTCCATGTGAGAAGAGGCCTTTGGTCAACAGTAGCCACTAATAGGCTGTTGATGTGTGATGTAATGTGATACTGTGAAGAAATTGTGATTAAATTACCTGAGTTTCTAATTAAGTTGTGAAGGGTATACATGGGTGTTTTTAAGTCCTGAGAGAATCGGTTGCTTATGAGCAGACGTGATATCTAATAGATACTGATTGTACGGTTATATAACATGAATAAAAAAAATATTTGCTTCCTTACAATTTATTTTTTTTTCTTACCATTTTTAACCCCATTTTCTCATACATTTGGTCTGTTATTATTCATTGATCGTATTTTTGATCGAAAGGTAATATTTTTGTTCAATCATAAGGTCCAAAATTGCATTAAAAAACAAGACATGAATCCTCGAATTGTTTAAAAGTTTATCGAAAGCCAGTAAGCAATGATGCCTACAGTATTTTATGACCTTTACATGGAAATAAGAAGCAAAAAGTAAGAAAGAGACAAACATACCCGTTTTATAATTACCCCATGGATTTAGCTGGTGTGTGAGTGAGATAGATAACATTCCCACGTGCAAGCCGAGGTCAGTTCGCGCGTCATCTGCGCATGCGTTATGTCATTGTGTGGAAAGGGCTTTCGAACAAAGGAAATTAGTTTTGATCTCCTGTAATCGATTCTGAGCTTTATGTCTTTGGGGGAAGGTAGTATTTTGGGTGTGTTTGCTTTTAATTTGATTCGCGGTGACCTAATTCGCGGGATTTGTCATAGATTTATGGATATATATATTTATATGTTTGTATATTAAAGGGTTTTTCAATGTTTGTGTATGTAACTATATACTTATGTAGATACATAGGTTGAGAGCAATCCTGCTAATATTGAGAACAATCATCCTACTAATACCTTCATTTAAATACGAAAGTGTATGTGTTTGTTTGATTGTACATAAATACTTACATAGATAGAAAGTAATCCTATTGATTTTATAAATACGAAAGTTTAATGTGTTTGTTTACTTGTTTGTTACTCCTTTACCTACACCAAAACGATTGAAGAGATCGGAATGAAATTTGTAACAGGGGTAGATTATGGACTGTAAATACCAAAAGGCGACTTTTTTCGGGCTTCAGCATTTTACTTATTTATCTTTTGCTTATTTATTTACTTTTTAAATTATTTTCTTTTTGCCTGTAATATTTTATAAAGGTGCAAATAAACTGTTAATCAACTTTTCTTTCTTTCTTATTTCTATTTACCCAGTAAAACAAGTTAAATAACATTGTTCATTCAAGTGTCTAATTTTCTATCTAATTTTCTACATAGGTAGAAAATTAATGACAATTATACCTATAGACCATTGTATACCAAAACAAGTAGACTATTTGTCACGCCTTTAATCCCAGGGGTAAGCAGAGGTGCACACTACGGCACGTTATGCCACTGTACTATTTACACCCACTTTTCGCCAATTGTGTTATAAATTCCATGTAATATGGAGTGAGCCCATTGCCATATACCGGACATGATTCCAGACTTCCTGCTCCTACGGACAAATTTTCGTAAATCCGAAAAAAGTACGACCGGGGTTCGAACCAGACACCACTTGCCTGGCAATTGCACTTGCGACCACTCGATCAACGAGACAGTCCAGAATTACTTCAAAATTTCAGAAAACCAGCCAAGCAAAAATAATCCAAAATATTTAACAATAATTACACTTTATTCAGAATTCAAATAATAATAACACTAAACATTTTTAACTTACATCATAATAATAATTTATTTTTTCATAATAAAAAACATAAGCAAATTGCACAGGGGTTTTACAATATTTCTAGAAATTATATTTCTGTAAATTAAATATTGAATAATAAACAAAGGTATTATTTATTTCTAAACTATTAAAAAATTTATGGAATGTGTATATTGTAACAATTATTCTATTAAATAAAACCATTAAATTTTACTACTAAAATAATCTCAATGGGCAAGATAATAATGTCTATTTTCGTATAAATAATATCACTAAGAGAATTTTAATTTTAAAAGTTACAAAAAAAATTATTACTACGCAAAATGATATGTAGTTATTCTTTGTTATTCTTGATTGAATGAATTTTACAAAAAAAAATAAACGAAAATTAAATAAATAAAAGAAAAGTTAAACAGGGTCTACTCTACATCGTAATACTTTTACGGTAAAATAATTAAATTAAAATATGTATAACTTAGTGTAAGACCTAAATTATGAGAATCATTAACAAAATATTGCTACAATTTTATAGTTTTAATATTTAAAGTAAATTAACAAGAAAAACAGAAAATCTGTTGTCAACCGTGAACATGGAATGTATTTATATTGGATATTGGAATAATATTGCGTGTAAATTAATTATGAATAATAAATAATATAATAATTTAATAGACGAAAATCGATTAAATTCAAATTTTGTAAAATAATACTGCAAATAGCGTCTTCAAATATTTTACGAAAAAGCCTCTTTTACAAATTTGGTTCCGTTATAAATATATTTTCTTTAGAAGAAAAATCACTACATTTAATTTTAGTCTCATAATTTAAGGATGAGAAAAATTTATTATCATAATTTATTCTAAAGGAGTTTAAACTTATTTATATAGGTAGGTATAAATAATAAAAATAACAACTCTAACGGGCAACAATAGGAAAAACAAACATATATAATAATTAATATTATTTGGTCTGTATGTAGGTATTCATATCTCACGTATACTTATAAACGAGTAGTTTTAAGATAGTGAAATTATTACCACCTTATTTAATTGGTCTCATATACCATTATTCTATGGTTTTGATAAGAAAACTTCAATTTTAACATGATCAACATGATATTTTCCCTTAACTAAATAAATACCTTTTAAGATTAAAATCAAAACTAAATTAGTAAACTATCAACTCAAGAATTTAACATTTAACACAATACTAAAAGGGCAAGCGCAAAAAATATCAAGTTTTTTAAATTTTCAAATATTATTAAAGCTGCCAATTTGTTACAACTACATTTATAACGACGCACATCGACGCATCGACACAAAAAGTTGTTTATGTCTAATCTAACAGAGTCTTTATAATCTATGGTTTTATTTTTATCTGTCAAAAGTGACGTCTGCTTTCCCGCGCAAACGCAATCACTCCGCCATTTTCTTACAAACGTCAAAAAGAGGTCACAGATGAAATATGAAAGCTTTTAGTCTATCTATACATTAGAAACTTTGAATGTAGTAAAAGATTCAAGTTAGATCCAGCTGGAGTGGTTGTCCAGGGCCGCCGCCGGCCGCCGCAGGTCGCTCAAGAGTCCTGGCCCTCAATCAGCGTTTATCATCTGGAACAAGGAATTTTACTTTTTAATTTATTTGGAAAATATAAGCAAAAGGGTATCTAATGAGTCCTGAGCGACCTGTTTTAAAAGGACACACACAAATAAGTTAAAGATGAATACAGTTTTAGGCATGCTTTAAAGGTAAATACGCGTGATAATTTTTAGTACATATTACTAGTCATAGAAGATCGTAAGCATTTAAATTGTAAATAAACAAGTAGCAGGAATTTAATTGATTGTTCAAAGTAATCTTCCTTAATTGTGTAGGCTCATTATTCTGATTTTTGTTAATTATGACTTTACTCTTCGTCTTCCTCCAATTTCTCGCTCAGGAAATGAAAATTTAATTTAAAGTCGTATAAGTACAATCTGTGGTACAATGCTCTCATAAATCCGTGCAAAAGTTAACTTTTGCAACCAAATAATTCATTAATCAATGTTTTGAAACATAGTATGATTCCCTCAATATTTACATATCTGAAACTAGCTGACCCAGCAAACTTCGTACCACCTCAAACATTATTTTCTCAACTTTTAAACCTTTCCTGGACAACAAGTAATTTAAAACCAACATATGCCAAATCGGCCAACTGTTCTCGCGAGACAGAAATTGATTTTTATATACAGAGAATACAAACATAAACTATCTCTTAAGTCACAATGACATTTCAAGTCCGGTTGCAAGTGAACTATAGTACAGCGGTCCATCCAAGTGATGGCAGTGGTATGGAAAAGTAGTTGCCCATGACCTTTGCAATTTCTACCGTGGATGCCACAGGCCCTCGGTATGAGGAAGCTTTGGCCCCGTAATTAGTTTTTGACAGGTTTACGGAACCTCTGTTTATTGGCCATCAATGTCATCATCTGCTTTAACTTTACAATTATGTCGTTAGCGTAATTTATTGCAAAAATGTTTAATGTTATAAAGGGTTTTTGGTAAGGCTTTTGTTTAAAAACGTTGCCCCACACTAGGATTTTCTCCTGTATCGTGGGTGCGTTTACAAACATACAAGTACACATATTTTTAATTTTATAAAGCGATTTTGGTAAGGCTTTTGTTTAAAAACGTTGCCCCACACTAGGATTTTCTCCTGTATCGTGGGTGCGTTTACAAACATACAAGTTCACATACAAATGACACACATAAACCCGAAACAACAATTTGTGGATTACACAAAAAGTTGCTCCGTGCGGGAATCTTTTGTGCTATGCAATTTGATGATTGATGATAATGATGATTCTGCAGGTATAGTAAGGCTTTGGGTTATCTTAAAACGACGAAGATAGTATATTACTAAAGTGCAATAAACGGACCATCGTCATGTTCACGGTAATATACGAAACTAATGAACTGTTTTCTCCAGAATAGATTCCTAAAAGTTGGATTTCATGAAAATTGGAGTCCTGCAGACGAAACTTTAGGCGCAAAGCTTGTAAAACAAGAAATTACAGTATCATAGTATCATATATGGCATTTACGGTACTGCAGCAATAAACTGAGAAGATGTACATTTATTTTGTACATCATAGCATTGCAATGCCCAAGCGCATGCACGCACACATGTAAACATAACTGCTTATACAGAAACACGAGTGTGTGGATATAAGCGATTTGACACTTGCTCAATACTGGCAGGGCTGTCGAATTTATCTTTTGGGATAATCTTAATTAAAACTATGACGAAACGGGAGAAAATCGAAACAGGGGATAATTTGGTTGTAGAGCAACTTTGCAGTTTTATAATTGCAAAAAAATATATATTTTAGAATGTATGTGTGTACAAGGTATACAGTTATTTCAACCAGTTCTTGATTAAAACGGAAACATAACAGAACATTTATTTACAATTGTGATTGACTCATTCTAAACTCATAACTGAGAATAAATATGTAAGTACACGTTACCGCTCGCTTATAATTCCCTAATTAATATGTAACTCACGTGCATCTAACGTTATAAATATATAGTTTTACATAAACTAACATTCATTAAAATCTTCCATTTATAGGTGTACCACGCATGCGTCTTACGTACGCTACGGTTATTACGTTACATATTAGCATAAAATATTGCTTTATGTACGAAAGGTAAACTGCATACCACTAGCTATTTTAATTTTAAATCATGACAATGATTCTTGTTAAATGTTTATACCATCCATGCTTTTTTACTTACTGGCAAAATGTCATGTAATCAGGATGCTTGAGTGGCATATCATTTGTAATAGATAACAATACAAAAAATAAAACAAAAATATTAAAGTCTCATCCCCACTTTGTCGAGAGGCATCGTCCGACGTCGCCCGACATCGGCCGACATCTCCCGATGTTTCTCACACATGTCGCTTGACAAATGTTCCAAGTGGGGACAAGGCCTTAAGTACAATATAAAAAAATCTATTATATCTAATTGCCGCAAAGAACAAATTACAAATAATATTCCACATTCAAATTACATTTGACGTTACAAATCAAGATGGCGCGCGGCCCTATTATCTGTCACAGGCCATTAAATAATAAAATTACTTGATGACAGCCCTAGGCATACCAACGTGTTACTCACACATATAAACCGCAACCGGTCCATTGACGTCAATACGGGTGGGGACGGTATAAAAAAATTAAAACTATCAGTTTACTACTACGGACGGAAAATGACACTATCATAACAAGCCATTGTTCCACTGTACCCACGTATTGACAATCAGGCCAGATATTTATTTGCGACTGCGATTAATCGCGCGTTTTTTACCATTCCCTAGGACATCCTATTGTTTAGTCTTTACAAACATGCTTTGGTATAATTCTTATGCATCATCTCATGACGTCATTGTGCGCCGGAGTTAATTAGATTTTTATACGATTATAAACTTATGTATTAGTGTATGTATGTATAGGTACAAATTACCTGTTTGTTTTGTACGTCATTGAATTAAATGTAATATTAATAGCTGGTCACATTGTTCAATAAACTTGTTAATATTAATTACATGCGTGTGCGCATAAAATTGATTATTGTTATTGTCGGTAAAGTTATAATAAATTGCAGTAAAACTTTCAGTTGTTTTTTTTTCGATTTTTCTGTCGGTACTAAACAACTACTTAAGATACACGACGAATACACAAACCAAACACCTTAAAAAAAAAATTCTATTTTATTTCGTTAATTGACTAATAACCATTTAGTTAGTTACCATAAATTATTTATAGAACTATATCACATTAAGGAAAGCAAATACAGAATTTGAATTGGAATTAAGTGCCGTTGTTGCTGCGCACTACCTAGCAGGTTTAACAGCTCCGGCTCGAAAAGCAGGAGTAGGAACGGGGTGGTTTTTAGTCGTTAAGAGTCTGACACTCCCTCTCGCCTCGCCCAAGGCAGGGGAAGTGAAAAGATGATTGATGATGATGATGAACACTATCTTCTCCTTGTTAAGTTCGTCTTGATGGATGCAAAATGAATTTAGTGCAATAATGATGGATGTAAAAATAATGAAATAATCAAGTATAAAATTCTGTATGAATAGCTCCATGTTTCTTGATTACAGAAGAGCTGTAATGTTGTAGGTTGTCTAGGAATGTTACGGACATGTGGCGCGGCTGCTGCAATGTCGTATTTGTAAAGAGTGTTCAAATTAGCTCAAAGAGAAAAATGCACTTTTTGGCTTACCTATTTCGCTCATTTTGCGTACATTGTCAGCCAAGATGATAACAAATATGTGGTTTAAATTAAGTCATAGGAGATTTCCCCATACGGTACAATAATATTTACAACTGATACGTGGCCCACTTGCATTATATTAACCTCTTTAAGGAAAGATCTGATCCAATGTCCTTGTACAAACACAACATTTTTAAAGATTGGTTTTACCTCATAAAAACTAAACTGCACTACGTCACCGCCAATGCAGTTTTTGTTTAAACAGAATTGTTTAGGTAGACAAGCTCAGTGATTCATTAGTTTCTAGTATAATCTATATTCATTAGAGAATACGGAAATTAATCATCGTTCTAATCTTTGAAAATAAGGAAATTGTATCAATTCAGATATTTTGGAATGAAATTAAGATTCATATTATATAATTTTGAACTATGAGTCAGTTTGCATAAAGTCCTTGGTATTTAATTAATTAGATGCTAAGTTTTCAAAAGTAAAGTCAAATTTAATACTTAAGAACTAAGCATAACCACGTGGTTCCATAAAACGTTATCCTCATCGAAGTATTCACTACAGGGAGAGGATTTATATATGAACTAGCTTTAAATAGCAGCTTCACCTGTGTTCCCGTGGGATAAAAAGTATTCTATTACTCAAGTCAGCTCATACCCTGTCTGTATACTAAATTTCATCAAAATCCGTTCAGTAGTTTCAGCGTGATTGACGGACAAACCTCCAAAGAAACAAACTTTAATAATTATAATATTAGTGTGATACGATTTAAAAATCACTTTTAACATCTTCATTTGCTAAAGTTATTTATCTTAAACCAAAATAATTGTCAACTTCACTCTAACATTTTTCGCACGTTTCTCTTTCATTACCCATTAACCATAAAATCCGACACAGGCATAAAATTTTTAATAACCAAATACAAAAAGAACTAATAACAATAGCAGTCGGTTAAAGTATCGGCTTCGACTAAAGAGCCTTGTGACACAACATCTCACGGACGCCATTGACGTCACGGAACGGGTGTTCAAATATCAATTCGGTAGTTTGACCCCACTGTTGTGAACACGCTGTATTTGAAGAGACATCCAAAATTAGACACAGAAAGGTCATTTATGATCGTTATTTTATAGTTATACTACCTTCTGCCAGCGACTTAGGCTGCATTCCCGTGGGATAAAAGGTAGCCTATATGTTATTCCAGAATATAATCTACCCCTGTTCCAATTTTCGTCCCGATCCCTTCAACCGTTTTGTTGAGATTGGGTAACAAATGGACACAAACTCACTGACAAGCTTTCGCGTTTATAATATAAGTAAGATTACTTAATATTGACATGTCTGTAGTGACACTTCATAAATATAAAAGGTGTAAAGCCTTGAGTTAAAAAGCATTAATTTAGAAGTGAACAATATATTTCATTATAATTTAGAAAAGTTACACTTAACCAGTCTATAATTTCAGCCTACGCTGCACACGCTCTATTAATTTATATGTAATGGCTTATAATATTAACGTCAAAACTAATCAGTAACTGTCGTGTTAAACATACTTAAATTTCATAACTACAAGTTATTTTTAAATCACGCTTCAGCTGCTGTTTCTCATTAATTTAATAATAAAATTCAAATCAAATATAACGAAAGTATGCCAAGTAACAGGTAATTAAAAACTGACTCAAATGTGATTTATAAAAGAGCTAAAATTAGAATATGTCACAATTTTTGGTCATAAACTGTCAATTAGGTAACTTAAATAGCAAAATCAGTTTTGAAATATATTATTTATATTACCCATTGACGTCACTAGAGTACGAAAGGAAATACATTTACTAATATGAACAGTTTCCATTAAATACAACAATGGGCCAAAAATAGTACCTTGGGGAACATCTATCAAAATAATTACCTACATACAAACGTGATTATTAACACGTTGATGATTTTAGAGGAAAACAGAAATATGGAAATATTGGTAAAATCAAATAATGAACGACATAGGTGTCGAAGGCTTCCGACAAGTCTAAAAATATTTACAGATATAAATCCATAGAAATATCTTTCTATGTTGACGGTCTAATCGAAAACGGACGAGCTTAATTGGTCTTCTGCAGACCGATTAAGCTAGTACTGAGTCATTTATGGCACAAATAAATCTTCTAAGAGTTACAGATATGATTGTTAACAACACTAATAAAAATAACTACGCCTTTGTTATGGTGCTTCGTTTTCATTGGATGGATACTCAAGCACAAACTATGTGTCTCCCGATGTTCAATAGACTCCGTATCATGATACTAAGAATTGTATATAAACAAACAGATAAACAATGGATTTTAACGTTGTTTTATGCATGTAATCTTATATACCGTGTCGTAATGATTTCATGCATTTGGCATACTTAACTTAACGATTAAATTGTTCATACACAAATTATAAGCATATTATTTTGTAAATTTTGTGTTTGAGCCTGTAAATGTAATATGGCAAATTATTCGATGTTATTATAATAACCGCATTCAAATATGACGCTGTTATTAAATATTAAATAGTTAATTATAGAAACACTTTAATTCAAAGCTACGATTTGAATATCAAAGAGTCTTGGTTACATCTCATCTCAATCCTTTAGTCAACTGGCCCTACAACAAGGAAGTAATTTCAAACGAATCATTCATTCAATAACCCCTACATACAGCAATAAATACTCCAAGAACCCGCATACAGCAATAAAGTTATCAAAATAATCACCTACTATTTAAAAAGCGATTGTTTAAGTCACTCCATTCTTCCCATTCATTGTAATTCCACGTTAAAAGATCCAACTACGCATGATGACGAGAGTAATTTAATGGAGCTTAACAAGAGTTAATTTCACACCTAATCAGCGGAATTAAATGGGATGAAATGCGGACATTTATTTATTTACCGTTTGACTAGTCAACATTTTAGTACTACGCAGTTAAATTGTTGACGTGTCTGCGCTTTCTAAGCCTGCTATGTGTATAGTGTTACTCGTTATACGCAAACATGCTGCGAATGAAGGATTTTCTATTTTGAAGTTCTGTAAACTAATTTATAGTATTTTTTATTTAGTCTAAATATGGATACATTTATCCTATGATGTATCAAACTCACAGAAGTTACTACTATACTTGTATTGGTTAAGTGGCAAAGTGACACTGAGTCTTTTCTCTAATAGTAGGTATCTAAATGTCTTCGAAGTGATGATGAGAAAAAATACGTCCAAATATTTCTTCAGGCTAGACCAAACAAGGCATTATAATTCTACTGCCAATACAAACTTCAACACTGAACACATATTTTCCCAAGACAGTATCAATGAAAGAGAAGCTGAGAACGAACTATCGACGCCGATCGCAGAAAACAATGTAAAACAATCGTCAATTATGTAGAATGGCTGTAACTAATATGTTCCCGCTCCAGTTACCATGTACAATAACATTGGATATGTGAGTGACGGATGTGGGCATCCGCTTTACATACAAATAACTGTTGCCCACGGATTATATCCATCATAGGATATGAGGAATCAAACATCCTGACTAAACGAATATCTGGTGCATGGAATTCTGCTGGTGACAATTTTTTACGTGTTTACTTTTCAGGGTGCGTCATTTTTTTGGTATTCAGTAAGTATAGAATGGTTGAAATTGGAATTATACTTGCATACATACTAATGGATTTGCATACATACATAAGCTCACGCCTGCCTCCCATGGGGCTAGGCAGAGAGAATGGAACGCCAATTGCTACAAATCTTACATACCTCTTTCGCTTCATCGACAGTAACTTATTGGGTAATAATAATTAAAATACAGTAGATACATTTTAGTGACCTAACTAATAACAGTAGTTCAGAGCAGTCGTATAAAGAACCAACAAATCGTTATACTATTTTAAACTCTAAAAATGTTATTCCGATACCCCAGACAGCTATTTTCGGTTCAACAATTTTGAGATTTCAATCAAACATGCAAACGAATGCAAATTACAACCATAGAATCGGCATTAATGGGATTCTAAGTAGTTTTTGAGCAGATATAACTCATGTAACGTTCAAGTTAAGATTACAGTTCAAGGTACGAATTTAAATTCATCGAGATTACAACGTGAAAACCTTGGGTAAACAACAAAATACTATAAAGAAGATGAAAATCTTCATCCAAACGAGATATTTGGAGATAAGGATGTTAATAATGCTATTAGACATAATTTTAAGCTAATTTTATTTCCAGATATGATCGGAATTCCATGAAATATTTATTATATGTAGATGGATTACTAAGATAATTTAGGCTTTAAAGGTGATGATGAGGATAAAGATGATGAATTTAAAAAAGTAAAAATTACAAATAATTATAATAAACATTCTAATCTAAATATATAGTTCAACTGTGTAAAAAGGCGTAATAGGTTTGAATCAGATGTACATGAAAAATCGTTTAGGATATCTTTCAGAGCGGCAAGCATGCAACATACGCTAGACATGCTACTCTTAATATATCGTGTCAGTCTGCATAACATAAAGGGGATTTCGGAGCCACTTGAGGAAATATTAAGTGGGAGGAAAAGATCACCCTATAGAAAGGAAGGAAGGCAAGTTAAATGATCATAAAGAAGCTCTAATCTCTTGATCAATATGCTAATACGTATTGATTAAGAGAATGTCCCTTAACAAGTATGTTCACACATACCTTCCAAATTCTTACATACCTATTAAATTTTAATTCCGTCCTGCATAATAAACAACCAGTTTAAAAGCAAACAAAAATAATTGACGTCATTAACTGCTTAGTTAAATAAGGAAAACTTTTTTGAAAGGGCACGATGAGTCAAAAAAAATACTTCATGGTTAATGTTCGTACCAACAACGTTAGCTGGCTCAATGGATTTAAGATTAATGTGTTGCTTAGTATTACTATCAAATTCGGATCAAATAATGTAGACTTTTAAATCATTCTGAATGATTTAATTATGTATGGATAGGAGTGCTTATTATTCATTTATTGTTAATCAAGTTCAGAAAAAAAGGAAATATCTCTATTTACTATACGGTTTATACTGGCCGTATCCAAACAGGTCGTATCCAGTGCATACTGGTAAATAAGGTAAAATAAAGACACTAACCTTTTTGGGCATAGTAGGTGGTTCGAACTCCTCATCCTCGCGACTTGACAGCGTGGAGCACGACGAGCACGCGGAGTCCGCTGACAGAGACCTGGACCTCAACCAGTCCACCTCTTCTTCAGTAGCACCCACCGCCACCACGCCGTCTGAGTAGTCGCTCACCACTACACTGGGGGTCCTCACGCAACGGCCTCTGATCTCGCAACCCTCGCTACTTCTTCGCCCCAGTTCTACATCATGAGCTTCAATCAAAGTTCTCTCTCGTCTGGGCGACATCGTGTCAGGTGGAGGCGTGATATCCCGAGGATGTGAATGTCTCCGCAAACGCGTTTCTAGTTCTACTGCAGAATCGTCACTGAGGTCGCGGCTGCGACGTCTGACAGCGACTCTGTCGTCGTCATCCGAGGACGAAATATCTTCGAGTGGTGAAGAGGCCCGCGGTGGGCGAAGGTACTGCATCGGAGCGGGTTCGAAACGTCGAAGAAGTTCAGAGACGCGAGGTTGCGCCTGACGAGTGACGCGGCCGGTCGGCGGCGCGCGCGCGCCCGCACTGGCGATGCCGTTGGTCCTGCGCGGCGCGTGCGCAATCGATGGTTCCCGCTTATGTTCCGGCGAAACTCCTGCACTCAGCTTCAAGTAGAACAGGCTGTGGTTCAGCGCTTTTTCTCTGAGCACGCGGCGGAAATCTTCGGTCGCCGCCGGCTGGCGGTTGTCGACACGCGGCATTTTTGCTGCAAATTAAATAACAACATCTTATCAAAGTGTACTTTTTTAACATGTTTTTTGCTTATTTGCATTTACGTATGTTCGAACTGAGTGAATAAATTATAATGGCATAGCTGCGAACACGTTCGTCGTCTAATTTATTACATGTCACTGTAAACATCAGCGACCTTGTAGTTTTTAAAAAAGTAAAGGAAAATAACGCTTCTAATAATGTATCGTCCTGTGGATATGTTATAAGGCAACACGCATTAATTAACTAATGTTAATTAGAAACACTGTTGACTACTGACCTTGTTCTAATTAAACTGGTACTCGAAAACCGTTTCAATAATTAAACATTTCAGTCTTATCTGAAACAAGCAACAACAAATAGTTAGGATAACGTTTTAATTATAACAGGATACCGATAATGGTTTGTTTCGAAACAATAATTAACAATAAATGTGATTTGAAAATCTATTTTACTACTTTTAATGCACTCATTGAAATCAGTGGTAAGAAAGATAACAGTGAGGTGGTTGAAATTAATAAGGAGAATATTCTAGAAGGAAAATCAGAGGTTGAAAGTTACTAGATTTAAACGCAATGCAGAAATGAAAACTTCATCATACAAAATTCCAACCTGACATCCAAAAACTAAACCAAATGAGATTCATCACGATAATGACAAAGAGACTATGTAAAGCAACTAACGATGTGTAGAAAAAATACAAATCAAACTAGACCATTATCAGAAAAAAACCTAGAAACGTCCGAGTCTCCTGTCAATGGTCATAAAACGCATGCAGATGTGTGTCCTACAAAAATTTCCATTAATGTCGCACATCGATGGCTCACAGTTGAAACAGATAAAATCATACAATGAACAACAACAATAGCTATGTAATGGATTTTATGACGTAACACAAGTGAGCGTGAAGGATCTATCGGTTTTTACGATAACTAAATGCACGAGTCTAGAATTTGGATTTTAGTATTTACATAATACTGAATAGCACCTGGTTTTCCTTAGCAATAGATGTTGTTTTAAAAGAAATGTGATTTGGAACCTACTAACGTGAGTCAATTTTCACGAGGTGGTAGTACTATACTATTTGAAGGAGGGTTTAAAGCAGTAGTAGAATAGCAAGTCCATAACACTATATCCGACCCAAGAATCGACCAAAGAAGAAAACGTTGTTAGGACAGATACAGGTATAAAGAAGCACAGTTCAGATACAGGTATAGATACAAACTATAGAAAACCTATGCAGCTAGTTCGGAAAATCCCTGAAAGTATAATATCTGATCTGTATTTACTCAAAGCTTAGATAGAGCTCAAAGTAATAAAATGTCTTACGCTAGCAAAACAAAGTGTCCGTGGTGTAGTGTTTATTTTTATGGCACTATTATTGTTAATAGTCTGTTTACTAACATTTACTACGCCATTCCTTATCGTTATCCTTATTACGTCTTTGAAAATGACAGGTACATAATATATTGCAGTTGTTTTTAACAGATTTTTTATATTTATTAAATGATAATTATTAGTAGGAGGTAGGTAGTGTTTTTCCTCAAACCTTATTGTGTCTATAGATACCGAAATCATAATATATCAAATTACTTGATATTCATCATATTCAAATTCCGTCAATTAAATATTATTCACGACTTTGCTCATATTAAGGATTTGCTAATCAAGAGACCAGCTAAGCTCCCGATCGTGAGGCATGTAGCGTTCTTTGCGCGCCTCAAAGATCTATCACACCAGAGATGGAACCCAGTAGGGCTGATGCCTGATCCAGAGCTGCGACCTACCTACTGGTTTTTAGTCAGTAAGAGTCTGACACTCCCTGTCGCCACGCCCACGGTCAGAGGCGGCCTTAGGGGGTGGCGAACAGGGCAATCGCCCGGGGCCTCGCTCTTGCAAGGGCCTCGCGCTACACAAATCAAGCAAATTTAAAAAAATATAGATTTTTTAAAACTTTTTATTTTGATCCTTAATTACTTATTCAGGTTATAACATAGCGGTAAATTAAAATAAAGTTAGTTACTTAACTAATTCCATTAAAATTACTAAAACAGCTTTAATTTTACAATAATGTCTTGGCAGTGTACTTCCAACGCATTTGTTGCAAAATTACAGTTCATGAATTGAATGCGGAAGAGATTTTCAAAATAAACTATTTTTATGTTTTTGTCGACAACGTGCGCGCAAGCTGTCATCCTAGGTTTGAGGCACTTAAACACCATGAGAGCATATTTGGTTTCATGTATAATACAAAAAGATTAAAGGAAATTAGTGATAGTGAACTTTTGAAACGATGCAGCGACTTGCAAATATCTATGACAGTAGGAGACATTATCTCGGTGCTGAAATACATAATAGAAAAAAAATTAACCGAAGTTTACCCCACTATCGAAATAGTCCTGAGAATTATTGCCACCACACCTGTTACAGTTGCGTCTGCTGAAAGGAGTTTTTCGAGGCTTAAAATCTTTAAAACATATTTGAGGAATTCGATGACACAAGATCGGCTTTCAGCCCTTGCTATTCTTTCCATCGAAAATGACGTAGCTCATTCGTTAGATTATTCTATTTTTACCGACTTCTCAAAAAGGAGGAGGTACTATGTTCGGCTGTTTGTATGTTTTTTTTGTATGTTTGTTCATCGAATACTCCGTCAATTGTCGACGGATTTTCAAAATTCTTTTTTTGTTCGAAAGTAGATAGTTCTGAGGTGGTCCCATTGTCACCAAGTTAGGATCTGATGATGGGATCTTAGAGAAATCGAGGGAACTCCTCAAATATTATAGGGAACTATATAGTAATTTTGGTATATTCATCTAGAATTAAAGCATTTACAGTCAAAAAGTAACCTTTGAAGAGGTGGAACTGATGAAGAAGACCAGAAATGGCCAATGGAACTTTATACTCACATAGAAATCACAATAAAGTTAATTAAGTGACTGTGACAATACAAATAAATAAAGTAGTTATTGAGATAGAGAATTTTAACCGACTTTTAGGGTTCCGTAGCCAAATGGCAAAAAACGGAACCCTTATAGATTCGTCATGTCTGTCTGTCTGTCTGTCCGTCTGTCCGTCCGTATGTCACAGCCATTTATTTCCGAAATTGTTGGGCCTATATAGTTGAAAATTTGTAAGATAATGTATTTTGGTAACCGCTATTCGAATTTTGAATAAAAATCAATAAATTTAAAAATTAAAGGGGGGCTACACTATTCCATACATGGAACTGATTAAAAAAATTTTTTTTCAGCTAACATATCCGTGATGGGTGTCTATGGATAGGTCTTTAAAAAGACATTAAGGTTCCTAAAACCATTTTTCGTCAAAATCAATCGTTTGAAAGTTAGACGCTTCCAAAGTGGAAAAAAGGGTGTCCCCCCCCCCCTCTAACTTTTAAAATAAGAGAGTAAGAAAACTAAAAAAAATATATGCTGTAGATTTCAATGGAAACCAACAACGAAAATTGGTTTGAACGAAATATCATTATTAGTTTTTGAGAAATAAAACATTTTCAAAAACCGCAAATATAACTTTGTCGTTCATACAAACACTATGTAAAACCAAGTTATTTTACTACTTATATATTATGTCATCTACTTGCTGTTACGGAACCCTTCATGAGCGAGTCCGACTCGCACTTGGCCGGTTTTTTTACTAAAAAAGTTAAAAATAACTTTAATTTCGGAAGTCGGTGTAACAAACAAATAATACCGAGAAACACCGACTTCAGAAATTAAAGTTATTTTTAACTTTTTTAGTGAAGTCGGATTATTTTTTTTTTAAAAGTATTTTATATAATTAAAAAATTTAGTCTTAGGAAAAGTCGCAAACATCAATTTTAAAATGTATCATCTCTGTATTTGTTAATTTTGCAAATCTTTCAAAGTAAAATCTTTTAAAACTCAAATTTTATTTATTTGTATAACTTTAGTATTTCTCGTCAAACATAACAAGTACCTAAACCAAACAACCAGACCACGTACTTTTTACGAAGGACAAAGGGCCTCGCAAAGACCTGCCGCCCGGAGCCTCGCAATGGGTAAGGCCGCCGCTGCCCACGGTGGAAGAAGTCATTGGATAATTTTCATCCCTCAAAAAAAAGGCTTCATGAGCCCATCCTTATTCCGTCAACGTGTAACATTCTATGTTACTTTGAACTGTATCTAAAAGTTTTTATTAACTACGTATCTTTCTGTCTATGTACTTCCTCTATGTGAACCAAACGTATTAATTCAAAAACCTTACTAAAAACCAAACAAGCGTTTGGCTTTTCATCCGCTATTCATCCATCAATACCAACTTTTTTCCTCAGAATACCGCTACGTAAGTATGCAGAAACAATGATTCTCAATTAAAGTCTTAACATACCAGTTTTTCTATAAAATTACTATCCTCATTACTTGATGCTGATGACAAAGTAATTGTATCAATGTTTCTCACAGTTAATTGATACTATTATCAGTAAATGAGAACTGGATTATAACATCTAATTGATTTCATCTCTCTCTGGTCGTTCCTTCATGTCAAAGATCGTAGTCAGCATAAGGGTCATCACATTTGGAGTGAATGATCTGGTTCCAGTGGTTTCTGTCCAGTGCGTCTCTTACAACCGTGTAAAATTTGAGGATGAGTCCTCTTTGATTTTAACAATGATATCATTACTATAGTATTCAGTATTATTGACAGTTCAAATATTTACTTAATGAATCAAAATAATTCGAAGAATAGAACTGTCTTCTTAGACTGATTGTGGATTACTTACATACATATTGTCATGCCTGTCTCACATTGGTGTAGGCAGAGCCGCAGAGATAATAGAAGGTCAAATAACATGATTCTGGCATGTCAGTGGACTGTCGTAGCCTTTTAATAATGAAATATGTAGTTGACATCAAATACGAATACGCATTTAGTCTACCAAATTCCATAAAAGTAATGTCTGGAACCCAGAAAGGCGATACAGTTCCATTCTCTCAAATTCTTAGTCAGTACCCTTAATATGAGTTTGATTTATGTTTAAAGTAATCGAATGGAGAGCGCGATCGGCGCTTTGATTGGTTGATTTATACGACTCGACCAATCAGAACGCCGATCGCGCTCTGGCATTAATTACTTTAATCGTAAAACAAACTCGAACTAAGGGTACAGATCGACATTAACACAACGTCAATCAAAGCTCATTCAAGTGTTACTAAATACTAACTTAATATTCAATTCCTAAAGCGTCTTGCATATTTACATAATGAGTTGCTAATTATGATGTATTTAGCGTTTAGCATGCGTACGCGCATCATCTGCGCACGATCTACTGATAGACGTTTACGTTTACTTACTACTATGGGTGTTGCACGTGGACAACTGTCTGTCGTTGCAAGTTTAATTTTGAAACTTTAAGATTTGACAAAGTTTTTGGAAGGAAAAGATTTCCTCTATTTTTTATAATTTTTTAGCCGTTGTTGTTTGTAATACCTATTGGAAAATTATTTTTTCTACGCAATACTAAAGTTATTATAATATAGTAATAGGCTTTCATCATGGGATGCTGTTGAGATGATCCGAGACTATGTACTCAGATACAAAAGAAAATACAATGAGGTACAATTAAAGGCCGTGGCTTAATGCACTGTTTTAAGACCAACAATTTTTTTTTTTACTTTTTAGAGGGATTCAAACCAAAGCCCCTGTCTTTGCAGTTGAGCAGTCACACCAACAAGCTATCACTGCATAATAAAGACGTTACCATAAAAAAACCAAGTTCAAAAACCCCATAAATAAATAAAAGTGCCGCATCCATGGCATACAGGCTCAGAGCACACGAGCAATCTTTGTGTCCTCAATCCATGTGACGTCAAACGCAGCCTCAGGCTAAGGGCAACACAACACGCACCAAAAATAGCTTAATTTAGACAATTCCAAGCAATTTACCCGATGATGAGGATAAATGCTTCATCTTGTGGAAGGTCGTGGCACTTATGGTTAAGGTCTGCTAAGTTAGTAGAAAATATGAGTATAAATAAAAATATGTATTATTTTGACAAAGAAAGTGTAAGTTTCGTGGCTTAAAAATAGATGTAGCATGTAATTTTGACTGCACGGTTGGTGCGGTGGCTGGGCAACTGGCTGCCGTGCAATGGGTAGCGGGTTCGATTCCCGCACGGATCAACTCTTTGTGTGATCCACAAATTGTTGTTTACGTGTCATGTGTATGTGAACTTCTATGTTTGTAAACGCACCCACGACACAGGAGAAAATCCTAATGTGGGGCAACGTTTTTTAAAAAAAAAAAAAAAGCAAAGAAATTCACTTCTGATCTTCAAATTAAACTAATGTGAAACAAATTTTTACGAGTATGGAACCAAATTTCAGCTAAACCGCGTCTAACAGAAAAGTAATAACGCAAATCGGTCTATAAACATGTAATCGGCGTACATTCATAGAAAAATAGCATACTCGCTGAATTGAGAACCTCCTCCTATTTAGGAAGTCGGTTAAAAATGGTACAAAAGCACTATGTAAGTAGCATAATAAGAATTATAGATCTTACGATCACCCGCATATATTTATTGCATTTGCAATAATTTGACAAATTCGGTAAATTAGCGAGTTTTTCAATAGTGTAGATGACTAATTTTTATTTTAATATCTGTCTTGTAGATTATTTAAAAATATTAGACTCGTATTTTTTGTTTTCTTACGGAAACAAATTACTTCTGAAGATAAATTGATTTAAAATGTCGCGTGGCGTCACTGCCAGGTACATTTTGTGCGTGGAAATGACGTATTTGCTCCCACTCCCAAAACTTGAATTCGTTTTATCTAAGTTTAGATTTCAGAATAAAAAATGCATCTCTAATTTTTTATGACCTAAGTAAATAACTGCTAAACAGTTTTTTTTATACCTAGTCATCATCCCTATTCTAAAAGTCAAATGCACAACAAAATTAAACTAAAGACACACAAGTGTGAATTCGTCCTTAGCTAAGAAGAGAACTTAGATCCCAATTATTTTTTTCTTTTCAATCATTAACTTTTTTATACGAAATAGCGTTCAAAGTCCGAACATTTAGTTTAAAGTGCAACTTTAGAATGTAAGCAATTTAGTACATTATTTACTTGAGTTAAGTACCGTACTCAGAGTCATTTAATGGTTACTTAACCCAGTCCTTAGCAATAATTGTTTTCGGTAAAAAATCGTTACTAACGAATTAGTTTAAGTAGATAATCATTAAACATCTCTGAGTCTAAACTCTGGAAACCTTGATAACTTTTTAAAATCGTGTCGAAACTCTTAACTCTCATCTAGACAAGATTTAAGATGGTAATTGTTTAATTTTAAAACTTAATTAAGTGTGTAACGACGACTTTAAAAGGGTAACCAAAGACCATGCCTAGCAACAACTAAACTTCTGTCATCATCATATCAGTCACAAGCTGTCTACAATCTACATAAGCCGGTTGGAAGGGACCTGCATCCAGCAACACTTTTTTTTGAAGGGGGGAAAATCATCCAATGACTTCTCTCGCTTCGGGTGAAGCGTAAGGGAGTATCAGACTCTTAAAGACTAAAAACCACCCCGTTTCTATAATTTCTGGATCAGGCATCAACCCTACTTGGCACGCTAAACGCAACGCGCCGTAGTCCAGCAGCACCCTGCGACCTTTCTCGTCTATCCACCTTATAAATAGATTACGACGCTTAACCTCCCTTAGAGAACCTTTTAGCTTCATTAGACGTAGCTCCTCAGTGCCATAGTCCCTGCCTCTATAAATACGTCAATAATTTACTTAATGACGTAAATTCTAACTGGTTAAGTGATTTATAATAAATATCCTTGTATTAATTTTATCATAAAAGTCTGTAGAGCTATGAAAAGCAATTATCCGCTTAATTTAGTACCTAAGTACCTTGTCAGAAGGTACTTTATTGAGTGGACACTCGTTATCAGCATCCTATAATAGCAAATATTTACATGTTATAATGTCCTTGTTGGGTATACTCGTATATCTATAAAACTATTAAATGTGTCAGTATGTTATCCTGCAGAAATTAAAGTAGTGAATCTTCATCAAAATTAAACCTTATCTCTTAGAAAAAAGAGTAATTTTCCTTTCTCACGAAAGCAGAGCCTTACTTTTTTTGCCGGGGAAATATCATCCTATTGCTCTTCCCACCTTGATTAAAACAAGAGAGAGTATCAGATTATTACTAAATAAAACCTCCTACTCCTGTTTCGAACCGGAGACCTAGCATTAGGTCATCAACAGCTAACCTTACTTAGTTTTTTTTATATACATATACTTAATAGGATGGCATTTGGCCACCATGACGGCTGGTCTAGAAGACACCCAAGTTGTATTGTGGAGAAAACACAAACTCCGGCAAGGAAATCCATTCCTTAGCGGTTCGCTCAAGGAAACTCAAAGCAAAAAGTTACATCTAATTAAAGATCTTTATATGCCTTTTAAAAGCTAATTTTAGAACCACAGAAAAGGAGACAAAATAAACGAAACTTCTGTGAGTTACCTACTTAGGAACAAAGACAATTCACACGTATCCTAGTGTACTGGTTTCTTTAGTAACTTTCACATAAACACTACTTGTGTATCTACTAATTATTTCTACGTATCATGAGGTATCTAGCTCTTCGTGGCTATCTACACTCACTTACAGCAGTAATAATTGAGCTTAAGGTTACTATTAGTCTAAAGTGTGGGAGAGCCATGCTTCGGCACAAATAGGCCAGCTCGACCGTAGTGATACCACGGCCTCACAGAAAACCGACGTGAAACAACGCTTGCGTTGTTTCGTTGTCTGAATGAGGTTACCGAGGACCCAATTACCCCACTTCCCAATCCCCGATTCTTCAAAAACCCTTAAATTCTTAACCCCAAAAAAGGCTGACAATGCACTTGTAACGCCTCTGGTGTTTCAGGTGTTCTTGCGACGATGATTGCTTACCATCAGGTGATGCGTCTGCTCGTTTACCGACTTATACTTAACAGGACTATACTTTTATCTCTATGAATAGAATAAAATGTAGATCAAGTACAAAAACCTTCTTAAAACATTAAGAACTTAATCTATCAATCAATCAGTAAAAACAAAATGGCTTACAACACCACTTAGATTTCAAAAACCAATTAGATATCCACTTCAAAATAGAGTAAAACAAATGATTGCAAAACCTAGGCAATTATAGTTAAAATCTATTTGGTTCCACAAGAGCAGCCGGGCGCAAACTATGTTAAAATAGGACTTGCTGGCCTAGATATGATATAGCTGATAAGGTTTAATTGGTTTGATAACGAGTGCTATTATTAAGACATGAAACTGTTCGTAGAAATTATTAGGCTTTCTCGAAAGATGCGTTAAGTAAGCCATTGTGTGTGAAACATTTGCTTTGTAAGGTACTGAATTACTCACAAACGGCAGTACGACAGCAAGGGATTTTGAACTTAATTCCTGAATGAGATAAATTATTATCGATTTTTTGTCACAAGCTTTTAATTTGAAGAAGTTTACCTAAAAACATCTGCACAGTCAATAGGGATGATGTTGGGGTGTGAAAATTAAAAATCTGTTTAATCTGTCAGTTACCTACTTAATGAAAAAATACCAGAAGCACAGAATAGAAGTGACATCACGCGACATTTCAAAGCAATATATCTTCAAAAGTATATTTCCGTAAGAAAATGAAAAAATACGTGTCTAATATTTTAAAATAATCTACAAAACGGACATTAAAACTAAAATAAAAAATTAGTCATCTATCCTATTACACACAGTTCTTGTTCTACGATAAAAACATAAAAAACTATTTTCATAGTTAATGAAACAGAATTTTTGTTTTTTAGGTAAACATAGAAACTCGTGTATTAACCTCAAGTTACATAACACAGATCTGAGTTGGAAACTTACCAACATCACAGTCTCACAGGACTGTCCCAATTGAGGTTACAATATCATTTACATTTATTGTTAAAACAACACTTTAACCGCAAATGGCTTTGTGTCATAAAATGCGTATAACCTAAGTAACTGGGTATTGAGGTAAGGTATCTATAGGTAGATATTTTTTTAAGACTTTAAGTTATTACTAGGCTTTTTTCGGATTTTCGAAAATTTATCAATAGTAGCACGGAGTCTGGAATTGTGTCCAGTATATGGCATGATGCTAACAGAGGGTTAGCTTCATGTTTCAATTACATGGTTCTTACAATATAAATGATGAAAAGTGAATACTGTACATTGTACAGTGACGTTACATGCCGTAATATGCACCTCTGCCTACTAGTTAGTAATATTTTAATTAAGTTATATTACTTACTGAATGTGCAACTAATAATTTTTCCTCAAAACACAAATAAAATTTTTAATTAACCACGCAGAGTATTGAACGAGGAAATTTTTAATTGTTCTAAGTAATTTTAATTACTCATTATTACAATATGTTAATAAGTTTTGTAATAACTCAGATATGTGGTATGTAATATACCTACATAGACACTCGATGTTTATTTATTTAATAAAATAAATATTAGTAATAAGGCATTCAATTAGACGTATTTTAAGCCGGTGAACGAGCAGACGGTTCACCTGATGGTAAACAATCTGCGTCACCCATGGACACCCGTAACACCGGAGGTGTTACAAATGTGTTGCCGGCCTTTTGGGTTTAGAAATTTGAAGATTCGGGGATTGAACAAATTGCGGAGAGGGGTAATTGGGCCTCCAACTATCCCTAACCTTAGCAAGCATTGTATGCATTAAGTCTATACTCAGACTACTAAAAATTAACTGAACGATTGATGCTGTGGCTGGGCAACTGGCTGGCACGCAACGTGTAGCAGTTTCAATTCCTGCACAGCGCAACTCTTTGTTCACACAAACTGTTGTTGCAGGTTTGGATGCCAAGTACAATTGTACATACATGAGAACTTATATGTATGTAACCGCACCCGCGACACAGGACAAATCCTAGCGTGGGGCAATGTTTGTTTAAAAAAAGAGGTTCAATAAATCTATTAATACAATACAAACTAATATACCTGTCTAGTGTCTTTACGTGCACTAAACAAAAATAATAATTTAAATTCAATTTGAAAAACACGCAGATTGTGACATCATCTACGATTGTATAAGCAGGTACATTACCTCACAACATCTTGTTTTTATACATTTTCAGAGAAAAAAATACTAAAAACATGAATTATTCGTAACCCCAATAGCAATAAGGTCGAGATTCCAACAGCACGAAGGCCGTGCGATAAAAACAATTTCTTTATGGTTCATAAATAAGCAATAATAGAGTATGTTTTTGTTTTGTTATTGTAATTTCTATTACGTTGTGAACTTAGGGTTAAGGACCGATGTGTAGCCTAGATTTTTATAAAATGTAAACACTAACTACGTTCTTGAGTAAGTTTATTCAAATTGGCGGAGTCAAAGGACTGAGTGCATTCAATATGTGCAAGTGATTATATTGTTCAGTGTTTGTTTACGACAGATTTTTATTGGTTGGCTATGTAAAGTGTTTATTTACCTTTAGAAAATACATTTGACAATAATATCTTGATATTAAGCATTACGTAATGTATATATATTTTTTTTTCATAGTAAAACACACACATACATTCTTCATTCGTTCGATAGCTCCATACGCTTTAGAAATTACAACAAAGTTACTTTTTCATAATTATAATATGTATACTACTAGCTCTTTTCAACGGTTTCTCTAGCATACTAGTGGGATAATGGTCAATCCACGGGACGGTCTACGTTTTATTCCAGAGTGTTTCTTTTACGAAATGTACGAAGTTCAGATGCTGTAAAATTCATACATTCATAGTATTTACTTCATACGTCATTGGATTTTCCTGTAATACATATTTTCGGGAGCTGAGAGTCCAAGAATTTAGATTTTTTATTACCTACCTACTTGAATAGCACCGTTCTTTTATTTATTCGTAATTGATTTAAGTATATGCTGAGTTAATATACAAAATAACTATAATTAAGCCATAACAAAGCAACAGTAACGCACTCCATAACGCATAATGCATTAATAACACATAAGCCTACTCGATAACAATGTCGTAAGCACCAAAACAGATCACACTATTTTAACAACTATCTAGCAATAATTTAAGGTTGAAAATCGTATGTGAGATATGTAACAAATAGGCCAGTGCAGATACCTCTAATAAAGGTAAAAAGTAAAAGAAATTTATAGTAGAATGAAACCTATTGGAAATGGAAGAGAATATGCTAAACATGGAAAAAAATAAAAATTCCACTCCATCCGAGTTCGGGAAGTGGGGGGAGGGAGGTTTTAAGAGGAAAAATCGGTTTATCGCAATTTTCGGCGAAACTACAAGTCCTATAAAAAAAAGTTCAACTGCAAAGTTGTAGGTAATAAAAAGATCTACAACTTTTGTATTTACACTTTTTTTGTATTACCTCAAAATTTCCTGAAAAATTCAAAAAACTACGATTTCGGTTTTTTATTGATATCTTCGACAAAAATATTTATTTTTTAACGAAATTTTGTGCGAACGTGCCTTTATATGTACCAAATATATTGTAGTTTTTTGAAATTGAAAAATTAATTTTTTTAGTAATTATTAATTAAATACCGAAAAATTATCCTAATTTTCAATCGAAAATTCACGCGTCAAAATATCAGATTTTTTATAAAATTCGGTTGGCTTTTTGTGCGTTGAAATCTCTACTTTTCGATAATTTAAAAAAAATAAACGTTACTATGGAAAATGTTCTGAAAAAACGCAATAAACTAAAAAAACTCGAATCAAAAAAAATGTTTTTCATCATTATGCACAATTTTGAGCTATTTAATACAATTAACTCATGTAGCGTAAAATTTAATGGTACATTGACAATTAAAAAAAATAAATAAATTAAAACATTCTACTATGATTAACAATCAAATAAGTTAATAATGTTTATATTTGATAAGACATCTACAATTTTTTAAGAAAAATGTAGAATTTTGTTTTAATTAAATACATAGATACTTATATATTCTTATTTAAAGATAATTTATAAACCTTTTTTATTTTTTAAGGTGGCAAAATCATCCAATCCAATCCAATGACCTCTCTCGCCTTAAGTGAGGCGAGAGGGAGTGTCAGACTCTTACTGACTAAAATCTACCCTGTTCCTAGTCCTGTTTTTTGAGCTGGAGCCCCGGTAAACCCGCTAGGTAGTCCGCAGATCCGGATCAAGCATCAGCCATACTAGACACCATCTGAGGTATTCTGATGGCTCTTTGAGGCGCGCGCGGAACGCGACGCGCGGCATGCACGGGTCTAGTTCTGTTTGGGTGGAAGCTACCCTTGCTCGCCGTCTACAGACCCGTACTTACGGAGGCCAGAGTACTTTGCGCGATCCCCGACGCCCGGAGTATCTCTCGCGAAGGCTGAGGGGTGAGGAGGTTCGTTCCCTCACGTGCCCCGCCTCCTTCTTTGCTAGCATGACTGCTTCGCAGAAGGAAGAGACGTCATCCCAGTCTCGCTCGCTCCTCCAGAGACACTCCGGGCGTCGGGAATCGCGCGACGATCTCCAGCCACCGTTCACTATCACCCGTTTTTTTCAGATCATTTTCCATAGTAACGTTTATTTTTTTTTACACTATCGAAAAGTACAGATTTCAACGAACAAAAAGCCCACCGAACTTTATAAAAAATCTGATATTTTGACGCGTGAATTTTCGATTGAAAATTAGGATAATTTTTCGGTATTTAATCAATAATTGCTAAAAAAAATAATTTTTCAATTTCAAAAAAAATTTATGTATTTGGTACATATAAAGGCACGTTTTCACAAAATTTCGTTAAAAAATAAATATTTTTGTCGAAGATAACAATAAAAAACTGAAATCGTAGTTTTTTGAATTTTTTACAAAATTTTGAGGTAATATAAAAAAAGTGTAAATATAAAAGTTGTAGATCTTTTTATTACCTACAACTTTGCCGTTGAACTTTTTTTTATAAGACTTGTAGTTTCACCGAAAATTGCGATAAACCGATTTTTACTCTTAAAACCTCCCTCCCCCCACTTCCCGAACTCGGATGGAGTGGAATTTTTATTTTTTTCCATTTTTAGCATATTCTCTTCCATTTCCAATAGGTTTCATTCTACTATAAATTTCTTTTGTTTCAAAACCTATCTGCACTGGCCTAAAAAGACATTAAGTGGATTAGAAACCGCATCGTCCATTATGTTGGTTATTATCACAAAGTAAGTGTGCATAATAAATTAACTTTTCCCACATAAGAATGTACTAGAAAGCACAACACTTAATTATACTATACCTACAGCAGTTAAAATGAAAAGTTTTTATTACATATTTTTTATTTTAGTTTTTAGTTTGTTGGTTTTTACTTTCTTTCAAATGTTTTGTCTTGCGTAACTGTGATTCTTATGCAAATTTTTTTGGTATAATATGTACCAAAATGTATATAATCATAAATACCAAAAAGATTAGCATTTGCATTTGCAAGATTTATTTTGTTTAAAATTTATACAGACCATTTATTTAATTAATTTGCTGCGTTGATCACTTATGTAAACATAGAATACTATGTATTTAAAAAAAACTAATATTATTTTGGGTGTCTCTTTCGATAGATAAAGGTCTCCTGTCTTTTTCTATCTCATACCGACGAGCATGCATGAAAAAAATTACTGATGTCTGTTGATGAAGCGAAAGAGGTATGTAAGATTCGTAGCAATTTGCGTCCCATAGGCTCTGTCTATCCCCCATGGCCCCCATGGGAGACAGACATATTTATACAGGTTATGTAAGTACTATGTAATCAACAATTTTCCGTTTTTCAGCTCCCTTGTACATATATCAGGTCAAACGCAATCTCTTCTTTTTTCCATGATACTATGCAATTTCCTACTCACTTAACTAATTATCAAAAAAACCATTGCATTAGTTGCCAAGTTACAGTGAAAACAATTAGTATGAAGGTAAATAATTAAGAAATATGTTGCTTATGTCTAATTGTTTTTTTTGTAATACATTTCCTTTGACCTCGGTAAAGAAATACTTTTAATGTTATATTGAGGATGTGCTACGTACGTATACGTTCATTCTGTGTTTTTATTATAATATGTGTATTGTTTAGACTGTTCAACATTAATTTTTATATGTATGTATTTCTATTTTATTGACACCTTGAAGGGATAAAAGCTATCAGACCACCATAGATGGGGCCCAGTAGCTGATGCCTGATGTGAAGCTGCGGACTACTTGCGAGTTTACCGGCTCCGGCTCAAAATGCGTAGGAGTAGGAACGAGGTTTTGTCAGCAAGAGTTTGACACTCCCTCTCGCCTCGCCCAAGGCGGGAGAAGTCATTGGATTGATTTTCTCCCCTAAAAACCCCATCTATCAAGCGTGTAGATTTTAGCAAGCCCTGTTACATGGGGGTGGTATAAAATTACATCGTGAACTGTCACGATCTATTGATAGTGATATAATGAATTGATCACATACTTTCCATACCTCTAATTTACCCTTCAAAGTTTTAAAGACAACATCATTGGATAACATAAATATTACACAGTGGGCATTTCCATAACCGCAAGAACGAGGCACTTCCATTGAAATCCTGACATAATTGCTTGATGCGTTTTGCAATACCTTCATAAGCCACATAACTAGGTCACTTCTACGAAATATACAAATGATTCATTAAAGGACGAAATATCAACCTTAACATCGAACGAAACTCGCGCGGAATGTTACTAGCAAAATATTCCACGAAGCCTTGTCGACCGCAAACATTAAATGATATACTAATTTCAATTCTACGTCTATAGACGTAAAGTTCATAATTAAAGTGATTATGTGACGTCTGTATTTACTACCCTTATCAGTGTATTCATTAAACAACAGTGTGAAACTGTTTTAGTCATATCTAGGGTTGTCAACGTTTGTTTTACAAGAGTTATAAGTTTATTCTTGTAGAAAGATGAAAAATGTGTACTGATAAATTGTCGAAAACCCCAAGAAAGCCCAACAACACTTTGCCCGACCCGGGAATAGAAAACCCGAAATAAAAAGGAGGTTCTTAGTTAGACCTATATGCAAGTTTGTGAGCAATTATCTCGTGTTTGGCTGAACCAAATTTGCGGTTTTCAGCATAGTATTTTTCAGAGTTAGGAGAAGATATTGATCCAGAGCTGCGGATTACCTAGCCTAGCTGGGGCTCCGGCTCGAAAAGCAGGAGTAGGAAAGGGGTGGTTTTTAGTCAGTAAGAGTTTGACACTCCCACTCTCACCTCACCCAAGGCCGGAAAAGTCATTGGATGGTTTTCCCTACTCAAAAAAGGACAAAATATTAGGTATATTACAAGACTTAAAAAATGAAGTTTCGCACTAGAACTTCTAAAAGCGATGCCTCTTTAAAAAAAGATTTTATTCATTAGTAATACGCCCGGGAACCCTACTCATATCCCATGATATGTCGTGATAATTTCAACGGGCTGATAACACAGTAATTGAATGTTGGTACCTAGTGTTACACTATGGTGGTTTAGATAACACTTGACGTCATTCGCATAGGAAGTCTGATAAGGCTGATAGGATTGTTTTGAAAATGTAATGAAATATTATGTTATCATATAAAGCTTTTGTTTTGTCGCGAATTACGTTTTAAGTGGATTTTTTTCATATTTTTTTTATATATGAGTATACATTATGAATGAGTTTGTTCATTTATAAATACAGTCGATTCTTGCTAATTCAAAAATCGAGGGTCTCCTAAAATATTTCGAATTAACGAATGCCACAGAATGCGTCAGAATTTAGGTGGTTGGTTACCGCTGCAAATTCTGAGATCTTTCTGTCCCTTTCTCTCTACAACTTCGAACTATCGAAAGTTTGACGCCGATGAGTTCGCACTAACAAGTGATTTGATTACGTAGCAATGACCGAGTAAAAGAATACAATTTTCTGAGGACCTCTTGATAACTTCGGATTGCTGAGAGGTTTGAATCGTCGACTGTAATAGATATCAAATGTAAATAACATAGAACAATAAGTACGCTTGTTATTCCCCGAATAGGTACTTGAGTGTGCACTTAATATAAGTATATTACAGTAAACAATGAGCAGCCATGGTACGGTCCCACTGCAGGGCAAAGGCCTCCCTACCCTCCTTCCATTGTCGTCTCGTCTCATTGTAGAGCTTTCTCTAATATTTTAAAATCACTAAATCTTTTCACGGCACTTTTAAAATCTTTGGACAACCCTACCACCAAACGCGATGTACCTACAATTTATTTGACACCGACCATTACTAAGAAATTTAAAAATACTTTTGCAGGATATTGAACTCGCGGTATTATGGCACCTCGCAAAAAATCAATTAGGTAGCCAAACCAGAGCAAAAAGAAAAACTAGCGCCAACGGAAAAAAGTAGACTATGTCACTCTTTAACATTTTAATTATTTCCAGACACAAAAATACAATAAAAATATGGTATCTTGCGACGTTGAAAACAGAACAAACAAACACACCTTCGCATTTAATATTAGTTAGGGTTAAACGTTGAAACCAGCTTAGATATTACCGTCACTAAAATACATTACGTTCAAAGAACACAATCAGGCTCATTATATACACATTCAAATCCGTTACTCGATATGTTTTAAGTGTGGGAGAGTCGGCTCTACTGGAGTGATACCATGGCGTCACAAAAAACCGACGTGAAACAACGCTTACATTGTCTTTCGTTGTATGAGTGAGGTTACTGAAGGCCCAATTACCCCCTTCCCCAATCATCCCAATCCCCGATTTCTCCAACAACCCTTAAATTCCTAACCCCCAAAAGGTAGCGTCCTTATAACGCCTCTGGTGTTTCAGGTGCCTATGGGCGACGGCGATTGCTTACGAGCGAAAAAGGGAGAACTTCCGAAGTTTCATAACTGCATAACGGCTCACTTATTCACAGAATTTGTACCAAATTTATAATGACTCATTATTTAATTTAAGCACAATAAAAAGAATATATATCCAATTTGGTGCAGCCGTTCGGGAACTATGCGTACATACATACTTACCTAGATTTTGTTACTAGATTGGCCTGGCTAATCGACCGACGTATAGTGTAAAAGAATCTACTACATACATAATAACTGTGGAATTACGTCTTCTGATAACTATTACATACAGTTTCTCATCTCGTGACTTAATTCAATATTGTTCGTCGCGTTTTATGTAACAACGTTGCCATTAAGATGATTTAATAGCTTGATACATATGTCTATGTAATTGATTGATTACATGAGTGCGTTACTTTCGTACACTTTCAAGACTTCGGTGTGAAGTCTTACGACATTACTGTGATGATGGTAATTATGACATGTTTTGATTTTGGGTCTTTTTTTATAGTAAGAACTATCGGTAGCTTTTTTAGGATTACTATCTTCTCAGATTATGAGGATAGATAGTAAAAAAGCAACGTGCTGATGTGATGCTGATGATGATTCATCAGCATCGCAATACTCCGTGGCTGGACTATAGACCTCCTCTAAATAAGAGATTACCAAAATCTCCCCATTTGGTTAAATACCGATGCTCTTTACCTCAATATTTCAAGTTCTTTTACAATCAGATTGATCCTTTTGAAATAAAACAAATTTTTCGAAATGACTTCAGTTTAAGCGATCATAATAACGCATCGAAAATTACGTAAATATTTCTCATATTGCTGTGAGTCAGTCAGTACCTAATACTACCATTTACCAACCTCGAACCATTGAGGGGAAAACCGCCTACATTCGTTTGACGTCAAACCAGGACCCATTCATCCATCAAGAATTGTTACAACTTCCGGACCTTATACTCTACCTGTATAGGTAATTGTAGGTCCAAAAATAATAAAAATAATGTTACTATTAACCTATTTCGTGATGACCTCAAGTAAACCCGAAAACTACATACATTATTGCACGATGCAATTATATCTGCACCGGGGAGTTATTTTTAGTCCTAAATCTGACTCCCTCTTGTCTCGCAAAAAAGCTAGACTCCATTGCTGAATCTTTTTTATTTATTATTTAGAAACAACGTTGCGCCACACTAGGATTTTTTCCTGTGTCGTCGGTGCATTTACAAACATACAAGTTCACATACACATGACACCCAGACCCGAAACAACAATTTATGGATCACACAAAGAGTTGCTCCGTGCAGGAATCGAATTCGCTACACATTGCACTCCAGTCAGTTGTCCAGCCACCACGCCAACAAGCCATGTTTCGGAGCGAGGGGGACTGGGATGCCGTCTCCTCCTTTTGCGAAGCAGTCATGCTAGCTAAGGAGGAGGCGGGGCGCGTGAGGGAACGAACCTCCTCACGCCCCAGCCGTCGCGAGAGACACTCCGGGCGTCGGGGATCGCGCGACGATCTCCGGCCACCGTAAGTGTAAGTGTAAGTGCGGGCCTGCGGACGGCGAGCAAGGGTAGTTCGCCGCCCGACCAGAACCAGACCCGTGCGTGCGGCGCGTCGCGTTCCGCGCGCGCCTCAAAGAGCCATCAGACCACCACAGATGGGGCCCAGTAGGGCTGATGCCTAATCCGGAGCTGCGGACAACCTAGCGGGTTTACCGGGGCTCCGGCTCGAAAGGCAGGAGAAGGAACGGGGTGGTTTTTAGTCAGTAATAGTCTGACACTCCCTCTCGCCTCGCCCAAGGCGAGAAAAGTCATTGGATGATTAAAAAAAAAAAACAATAAAAAAAAGCCACCACGCCAACCATGCAGTTGAGCAATTAAAAGGTGGTGAAACTTTAGATTCACTAACAGATGGCTCACTGTTAATCGTACTAAAATCGTTCGTACGCAATTTCTAATTGAGTGAATAAATTGCATTATACCAGTTGTACAGCAGGCAAATTGCGAGAGCCTTCATTCACATCTTCATCAACGCAATAATTGGTTACGCTTCGTATCATATCAAAATTACGCACAATTAAAAATATGGGCGACTTCAATGAAAGTATGTTACAACGGCTATTGTTAATAAATAATAACCTTAACCAATTAACGGTAAGGCCCAATAACTATACTCTATTTGTCAGCAAATTTTGCAACTGAAGATAGAATTTACACTGCTTTTAGTCAGTTTATGACGGCCGAGTAGAATATATTTTGTCAGTATACCAACTTTTCCCGAATATATATGTCGTTAAAAGTCAACTTAAAACTACATATGCCATGTGACAAATGCCGGGAAAAATAGATAGTTGGTGAACCTGGACCTTCTAAATGGAAATCTCAAAATATATGTAAAGAAGGTATTTATATGATTGTTCGTATAAAACATATTGTATATCATCGCATAGATAAGTGACAAAAACACGACATGGCTGCGGCACGGCGTCTTTTGCTTTGGAAACAATACAAAAATACTATAAGCACGCTACCAGCGAGGGGACCACGAGCTTGCAGACTTTTTTAATTTACGTTATGAAATGTGTCGTACGACATAAGATTTAATGTTCAAAGATTTAATGTTTATTATTATTTATAAATGTGAAATATATAGTCCTTAACAGTCTACTGACTGACTAATGTTAGGATTATTTGGAAATTACACTTTTAAACAACTTTTAGCAGCTCAATGATCTAACTTGTAACCTCGTCAATGATCTAGTCTAGAACCTTTTTAATTAGATAGTTAAACACTGTTATCATGATGGTATGTTATCAAGTCACACAAGATGATAACAATGACATGAAACTAGCGCCTCACTCGACACGCCCCACTTTCTTACACATTCTAGTGGTTTATTACACTCATCGTCTTGTCAACTTTCCAAGATATCAAGTATGGTTGCTTGTTTTTTTTCCCATGTAATAGGTGGTGAGCCTATTGCCATATACCGGACACATTTCCAGACTCCGTGCTACCACTGAGAAATTTTCGAAAAACCGAAAAAAGCCCAGTAATACTTTGCCCGACCCGGGAATCGAACCCGAGACTTGCAACCACTCGGCCAACGAAGTAGTCTATGGTTGCTTGACTATATGGTTGCTTGTCTCGTGATAAAATTCTTTACATCATAGCAGGTAAAGTTTGTATAAGTCAAAGTCACAATAAGGGCAATGGCAATTAACGAATCGTCTCAATTTTAATAACTTATCTTTCGATAGATTTATTTGGCTCCCGTGAATGACAGGTAGGATTTTCCCTTTTTTATGGAATAGGAGGCAAACGAGCAAACGAGTCACCTGATGGTAAGCGATCAGCGCCGCCCATGGACACCCGCAACATCAGAGGAGTCACAGGTGCGTTAAAACGCCAGCAACGCTCTTGTAACGCTTTGAAGCTTCTGGTGTTGCGGGTGTCCATGGGTGGCGATTAATTACCATCAGGTGATCCGTCTACTTTTACCAACCTATATCCCATTAAATAAATACACTATTCTAAGGAATTTATCAGGATCAGCTAGTAGGAAAACAGCTGGGTTATCGAGAGTGATCATAAGGAAATTAAGGTATTATCATTATCAATGATTACTTTAAATATCGCTTAATTTTATACCACCATCGTAGTAAACGAACCTCTCAGGTAAAATAGAATTACATATAATGGATATTAAATAAATAACAATATCATCAAAATATGCAGCAACACGTTTAAAAGAAAAACGAGTAAAACAAGTATTTCTTCGACATAAACCAGATTCACTGGTATATATGCAGGATTAGACATTTAAAATGTTTATCAGAATTCAGTGCGTCATGGATAAATACTGTGTTGCTTTTTTTAACTTTAAAGGTATTTATGCGTTTCAAGTGTGAGAGAGCCATGCTTCGGCACGAATGGACCCGGAGTGATAAAACGGCCTCACAGAAAACCGATGTGAAACAACGCTTTCGTTAGGTTACCGAAGGCCCATTTACCCTCCTTTCCAATCGTCCCAATCCCGATTCCCCAACAACCCCTAAAGCCCTAACCCCCAATAGGGCGGCAACGCCGAACCAGAGGCGTTTAGTGTAAACGCCTCTGATGTTTCAGGTATCCATGTCCAGGCGGCGGCGATTGCTTACCATCAGGTGATCCGTCTGTTCGTTTACCGGCTTATTCCATAAAAAACTCCTTAGTCTTTGGAGAGAGGTTTCGATATTATAATTAGTTCGCTTGACAGACGCCTTGAGTATACCAACTGGAATCCCAAAAATGTAAAGCTTGCTGCCCGGCTGGTCCTAGTTTTAGCAATACTTACACTTGGGAACAAAACATACAACCATACACATTAAAAATAACGGTACAAGATATAGTGTTACAAATGCATTAAAAAAACTAAAAAATACACCCGTCTAGTATGGTCTAGTATTATTATTACAAAAAAATCGCAAACCAATTTATCTCAATTTTAAATCTTAATTAATGATACCTATGTAATAAATTTCTTTTTGGAATGCCAGTGTTATATTTTCGGACGTCCTTTTACGTAAGTATTGGGATCGAAAGGTAGTTTAAGATATAAATAAATGCTTAAAAATGTCGTTTTTATTTTAAGATCGGTTCTAAATCTAATGACGTCAGAGTTGATGTCAAGAATTAAATGTTCGACAATAAAATATATGAGTTATCTGTCTCCTGACCAATTTGATTACGAGGTTCATTTGGGTGCATTTCGAAACAAATTATGCATACAACTTCACAATATCACTGGAACGACAATGTCTTATGCCACCATCTCATCAAATCTGTGCAATATCACAGTGCAACATTCGTTTACCGGCGTAAACAAGCGGACAGATCACCTGATGGTAAGCAATTGCCGCCGCCCATGGACACCCGAAATACCAGAGGCGTTACAAGTACATTGTCGGGCTTTTGGGGGTTAGGAATTTCAGGGTTGTTGGGGAATTGGGAATTGGAAAGATTGGGAAGGGGGTAATTAGGCCTCCGGTAACCTAACTCACACAACGAAAGCGTTATTTCACGTCGGTTTTCTATGAGGCCGTGGTATCACTCCGGTCGAGCCGGCCCATTCGCCGAAGCATGGCTCTCCCATACTTAATTTAGTTGCAACTGATTGCAATTATACTCCTTACTAGCATACCAAAGTCTTGGCAACTTATTCGTTCATTTTATCTATTTAAAACCATTGTTTACGTAAAAACTGTTTGTACAAAGACTGCAGAAAACGCATAATTCTTCCTAGTTTAACATAAATATTGCATTCCTCACTTTCCTGGTTAGATAAACATTTTGGTAGACTTATCAGTGTTGAATAATAATGTATTTTTAAATCTGGTATTACGTAAGATTTCTATTTTGTCTGTCTGTAAGATGCATTTATTATGTTAATTTCCAATAATACTAAAATCTATTATAATGATAATATTGCTCTTTAGTACTAATTAACATTTAGACTATACGATTGACGCGGTAGCTGTCTGACCGACCGACAGTTACGCGACGTGTCGTGTGTTCGATTGCCGCATGGATAAATTCTGAGTGTCACGTCTGAGGGCTTAGTACGGGTTTGTTTTATGAGAGAGCACGTTCCTCGCTGTGATTGGTTGGTTCGCCTTCGCCCCAATCAGAGCGTCGAACGCGGTCTAGTTTCGATTTCGTTCAACGTAAAGCAAACTCGTACTAAGGGTACTGATCCACAAGTTTGCAAGGACTGGGTGAGATTATAGACTAGTGAAATTATGTGTTTATTAGGTAACACTACCACAACAAAAAAAAATTTTGTAAGTTTGTTTATTACTCCTTCACGTCAAAACGGCTGAATGGATCGAGATAGAGATCGATAAGGGAAGGTTACGGTCTGGATTATCACTTAGGACACTTTTTATCCTGCGGGAATGCGGGCGAAGTTGCAGGCAGAAGCTAGTAATCTGTACACTATATAGTATATTTGCACACACGTGTAGCTACACAATACAGAATATTCCTGCATTGTACATCATCAAGAATGACGTCATTATATTCACTTAATTTGAATATTTAGTCATAAATTAAGAAAAGGTTGTTTTATTTTATCATGTCAGTTATTTTTAGCTGTTGATATTTTACCAATGATCAGCCAACGGTCCAAACTAATGATCAGTAAAATAAAAAATGACATTTAAGAAATATAAGAATTAAAATGCAGCGTCTTAAAGTAACGTTATTAAGCAGAAGTTATAAATAAACGTTGATTGCTGATGTACCCAAAAATAACTTTAAGTAATCAAGTTCTGTTTATAACATAACATAACATCGTGTTAATTATCATTATGATTAATGTTAATGTAATTGCTTGTATACCTCTCAACAACTATAGAAATCATTTGTATTATAAATCCCATGTAATAGGAGGTGAACCTTTTACCATATACCGGGCACAATTCCAGACTCCGTGCAACTATTCAAAATTTTTCGAAAAACCGGAAAAAACCGGAAATTGACCCGGAAATCGAACCCAAGACCTAGCCCGGCAATCGCAATTACAACCACTCGACTAACGACGCAGTTACATAGACAAATAAAGATAATAATACATAATTTTTATTTTATACAGAACCAAAACAAATCATATCTGCTTCAATAACCCAATAGGTAGAACCTCAAGCACAATTTCACCAAATTTCAATACACATTAAACAATGAGAAAGGTATATCACACCTATGATCATCACATAATCATCACATAATGATAGCACCAATCATCACGTTCCATACATATAATGATGATCATCATTGACGATTATCATCTTGAGAAACTATGATAGTTATCTATGTACATTCCCATGGTTGAAGGGTCCCGTTAAATTGACAAAACGTTATGAGATTTACTGTCATTTAACTGTCATGAGTGACACTGACAAGTCATTTACATATAAGTGATGGGTCATTGTTAAAATTCTGTCTTTTACTGCCGTACTCAGAGATATTTAATGATTACTTAAAATATTGCTTAGTAACGATTTTGTTCCGTAAATAAATTGCTAAGGGTTTTTGTTAAGTAACCATTAAATGACTCTGAGTACGACAGATAGTAGTCAAATCTATCACTAGAATAAACTGTTGGAACTGATCATTTGTTAATTATAATTATGTTAAAGTGGCGCAGTGGTTGGATGACCGGCTGCTATGCAGCGTGTCTCGGGTTCGATTCCCGCACCGACCAAAAAATGATAATGGTATTTTCTGAGTAAAATTACCATTATTAGCCCGGAGTCAGGAAGTTCGGCGGTGTTTTACCCCCGTGCCTTGGAAAGTAAGTAAAGTTGTTGGTCCTGCGCTTTACCTCTCTCAAGTTATGTTGGTCTGCCGTCCCATCGGGTTTAGAGAATGAGTTCAAAATAATGCATCAGTGTTTGCACATATACTTGTGCACTATAATATCTCCTGCGTAGTGGGCTAGTCTAGTTAGACAGATTGGCCACCGTGATCGAAATCGATTGCACGATTTATAAAATAGATTCAGGTAAGTATGAAATGGAAAACAGAATTATCAAAATAAGTTGCATTTTTAAAAAAGATTAAATTAAATCAATTATCCAACTGATTATACAAAAACTTGTTTTATATTATTGCTAATCCTAATTACCGCCATTTAAATTCGTTATTTTGTGATAAATTCTAGAAAAACATCTAAATATGCAGACATTACTAGCGTTTTAATACCTAGCCTAGGTATTAAAAAATCGAAATAAAAACTTCTACCGTAAACGTCAAATAGGAAACCAGACAAATCCGGATAGATCCAGTTTTTGGCATTAGGAAGAAATAAAAAACTCACAGAGAAACATCTAGGCTTTGGACTAACAAAATGGATTCGTCGGTGACGGAACGAGCCACAATTGGAGATAACGACCAACAGACGGATGAATTCACTTTTATATTCCTGTCTGCATACTGATAGCTACACAAGTCCACACGTTACAAATTACCAACACTTATGAACACTTATCCCATAAAGATCGCAAAGATCTGTCTCAGTTCCATTCAGACAAAGAGCTGTTATTCTAGCACATTCCGTGAGATTACAACTAGTTTCATGGCAGGTTATTTTTGGTAAATGCTTACTGGTATGAACTGCCTTTTTTTGAGGGGGAAATTCATCCAATGACTTCTTCTGTCTTGGCGAGGCGAGAGGTAGTGTCAGACTCTTAATGACTAAAAACCACCCCGTTCCTACTCCTGCTTTGAGCGGGAGCTCCGGTAACCTTTTAAGTTGTCCGTAGCTCCGGAAACTACCTCATGCCTGGTACTTCAAACGACCGAAAAGCTACACAGTGAAACCTTGCTGAGTGAGACATCAAAGGACCTGCAAATTGGTATCACTTATATGGGTATTCCACTAACCCAGTGTCTCAGATATCCATATACATATTTGTCTCATTTACAGGCGATCCCATTAATAGAGATGAGATTACCGGTTATTTCAGACAAAGGGGTGCGATACACAATGTGCTATGCGCACATTATAAATGAGTTTTAATCGAAAAAATAAATAAAATAAAGATAATCATACAAATGTATCAAAATCGGTCCTATGCCTGTCGTTATTTTCAAATATAAATAATATACCAAACTACCAAAAAAATATAATATTATTATTTTATTGGCTCATGTTGCACCTCAAAAAAGATTTCTTAAATAGCACGTAGTTACCTATACGTTCGCCATCTCCGTCCTAGTATAAAACAAAATTGTAATAAAAAATAAACACCGCGATTAAAACAAAAACTATTACACCTTGTAAATAGAATTTAGATTAATTATTATATAATTATCTATTTATATATAGAAACCACACGTGCTAAATAAAACAAGGCACGTGCCATCAAAAAGTATTTAGGAACAAGAAGCCAGTATGTTAATCAGCTTATAACCAGTACCTCCCGTTTTTTGCGAAAAAAAATGTTGATTTTGACGTAGTTAGTATTCGAATTGACGTAATACAAAAAACATCGAAATTATAATTAACATAACATTATTTGACATTTAAGTAAAAATAACACATCCATTTATATAAATAACTTAACTTTCGTGAGACATTATTATTATGTTTCACGACCTACTCAGGTAACTATTTGACGACGTATGACGTAACTCAACTAGTTTCAAGCCACACTTGGGACTCATATTGATGAGTAGCATCGCGCGGCACTCAGACGTCACGTAGCTATACTTATTATGTTTATGAAAAACTTGATTTTGGATTCCTAAAAGACCAATGTTGTCCTTTAAGTAATTGAAACCTTCAGTAACATTTTTAATGACTAAAGAAGCAGTTAAAATACCTAAAATATTTTTTAAAGACAATCATTTTTAAAATAGGTACATATAAACAAGATACATACGAAGTTAGAACATTCATACTAAGTATAACAAAATAAAGCAAATTTATTTTAATTTTTAAATAAAGACATTTTAATTATCATTGTCTACCAACATTAAAATATGTAGGCAATTAAAAAACATGTGTAGGTAATATAACAAAGCATCGCATAATAGCCATTAAAACAACACCAACATGATACAAAGTCTACATAATTGAGATAAAATCTTTCATGCACATGATAAAGAGATTTATTCACTGTCAAATCTCAAACTCTCAACGAAAAGTTTTCCGTGAATTCTTCTCCTTTCTAGCCGCGCACGCGCACATTACACGATATACGATTAATAATAAACGGGTAATTACACGCGAAACTGAATTTCATGTTAATAAATCACAAAGAGTATTATTTCGTGAGGGAAATTTGTTATGCTAAATGGATGTTGGAGAAATTATACTACAATTGACTGGTTAGACATCTAGAAATCTTAATAGAGATATCTGGTAGATGATTTCCATATTTGTTTGAGTCTTCGGTTTACTCTATCGTATCAGCCTTATTGATACTACCAAAATCAACCGCAAATTTATCAGCCGAATTGAGCCACCAAAATCATGAAAAACAGATACAATTAAAATTGCAATTAAAACTAAGAACATTGCCATCTGATAACGGCATAGTGGAATGTATAATTGTAGCGAAAATATTAGAAGATGGAGTCAATTTTAAACTGCAATTTCCAAGCTTATCCTGTTAAGGTTGGAGCTGCGGACTGCCTGGCGGTTTACCACCAGGGCTCCGACTCGAAAAGCAGGAGTAGAAACAGGGTGGTTTTTAGTCAGTACACTCCCTCTCGCCTCGCCCAAGACGAGCGAAGTCATTGGATGATTTTCCTCGCTCATAAAACAAATTTCTGAAGCCTTATGAAAAGGAGGCGTATAATCCAGTAAGGCACGGCCACGGGCTGTTGACAATGAATAGGAAAATAAGGATCCTCGTGCAAAACTATTGTCAAAAGCCACAAAAAATAGAATTTAGGTCCTACTTCCTACAAAATTTTTGGCAAAAAAAGGGAAAATGGAACCGTGTCAGTCTAACAAATTCATTGTTATATTGTTTGATATATTGTTCCGAAAGTGATAGAAACATTTGTATGTGTATGTGAACAAAGGTCTAGCCTTGACATTTGTGTGTGACTAACAAAACAATGCGGTGTTTGTGAAGTGTGCAAATGTGCACTGCTTCTGAATTCCCACCCTGATTTAAGGTTGATGCACTGAGAGCAATAGTGATAGCTGTTGAGGCTGTAATCTCTAATTTGACAGCTGTAACTAAGTTAGTAGAACAAGAGGCGAGGGAGTAATATAAGCTATTTTTTTTTTACTAAAACTATTCGGGCTAAGTCGCATTTAACATCCAGTTATGACCTTATAAAGTTATGATGCTAAGCTGCGCTTCAAACAGATTGGTAAAAATGAAGACTAGATTTGTTCCTAAGTCAAATTAAAAAATCCTATCTGGAAGTTGGAAAATCCACCTTTGTTTACAAATATTGTTTAACAGAAGGGAAACGTGTAATTGCCGGTTATCTAACACGATACTAAAACTATAGATGGTAGTTATACCCACCTACATCTATCAATTTGTGTATTATAATTGTTGTAATGGGTCGCTCGCCAACGTCATTCAGTATGATTTCTATGACATTCACCTTAAAGGTTAAGAATTTAATTTATCTACAATGCATTCAATTTTAATTAAAATTGCTTAAAACCAAAACTGGTTAGACAACTTCCAATTGTCTTGATTAGTAAGGGTTTCCCCAAACAAATGGTATGATATATGATGACGTCATAACGTCATTAAATTATTGGCAAGACATAATGACCTATTGTCTACTACCGGGTAAAAATTGGCAATTTATTAAAAAAAAATTAAGTCGGAAGACAAGACGGTCTTGCGTTCCGTGCGAAGTCACGCAATTTCGAACGAGCCACCATCGAGCTACATAATCGATACGGTCGCTTCCGTACGCGTGTGTTATCTGTAATAATTTAATTATCATTTGAAAGTTGGCAGCGCGCGCATTGACGTTTTTGCTGGACGCGGACAATATGGCGCCTTTTTATTCGCGCCAACTTTTGTTCTTGTCAAAGTTTTTTTTGTGGTTCAGAAAAAAATATGAGCTATTATAATTATATTGTGGTTGATATTCGTTTGTTTCGTTTTTAATAGCCAGAAGAAATATGTTTGATAAATAGATTTGTCAATTCCTTTCAATCACAATACGGTACTTGAATGCTATAGGAAGTATACCTATGCCTAATTTTAAATACCTAGTTGCCAAATTACAAAATTGCAACGAATGCCGTGACGCGATGTTAGAGGACGCGATTGTCAATTGACCGTTAAAATTAAATCACAAAAGATATTAAATGTTATTATAAAAATGCAGTCATGCAAGACTCCTGCCATTGCCCGTATTTTTATGAAATAATAAAAATGTGGAATTAGTAGGTATCTGTACTATAATAACTCAGTTGGGTAATAAATACATTTTTCCTTAAACTAAATTGGTTTCACCTACGAAAGTATCCATTTATAAAATCAAGAATTAGAGCGTTAAATTGGACTTCTTTATGTGAAAACGAGCACATAGATTATCTGATCCCCTGATGGTAGGCGAACAGCGCCACCTATAGACTCCCGCAAAACTAGAGAAGTCACAAGTACGTTACACAATCTCCCTCTTACGTAGAGGAGTCATATTATAGTCCAGTAATAAGCCGCAGCTATTGATAATGATGTTGAATCTCCTAACCGACTAAAACCAAAGATCTACTCTTAATTAGACATACTATATGTATTTAAAAGACCAAATAATGACATTACGGGAGCTATAAAATATGTTTTTTTTATGGGACAAGCCCACCACAACCTCCCATACCGCTCCAACTCCTGTAAGCCAGGATCTACAGTAGATACAACCATGAAAACACCGGAACACTGAAGTGCGGCGCGTCTCAGGGAAATGAATGACTGTCTTGGATCCCGCAACGAAACAAATCAGAAGATGTTATTAGAGGAGAAGAAAAAGAAAATGATAGTTTCAACTTCCCTCGGTGAATTTAATGCAGGAGACAGAATGACTTAAGCCTTAAGGCTCAAAAGAGAATGCACAACTGGGAGAAGCCCAGTTCTATATAGGTACATACATTTAGGTACCAAAATTACTTAGATATATAGAAATTGCGTTAAACACACAACCACCCACTCGCTCTTCACTGGTCGATGCTGATAACACTATCATTGAACAAACCATGGTGGTATATTTTTATCAAAAACAGCGGTTATAACATCGTGTGCAAATTGTGCAGTGGGAATCTAAAAATATAGGTAGGTATAATTTGTTAGTCTTGTGTTGCGAGGGCAAATTATTTAGGTATTCAGATTGAGCTGTCAGTAATCTGAATATTAGGTTGGAATGAAACTTGTGGAACTGGATTCGAACTGGTCGATCCACGGCAAACGATTGTTAAATAAAAATCTAGACAGATTATTGTTTATTTATTGCTTTACCTGTACCTAAATATGACTCTGTGTCAGTGTCTTGACTTAGCATTTGGGAGTAAGCTAAATGCTAGACAACTCAAAAAAACTAATTAGGAGAAAATTTAATTACTCGTTCATTGCGTAGGCAAAATTACCCCTTCCCCAATCTTCCCAATCCCCGATTTCTCAACAATCCTTAAATTTCAAACCCGTAAAAGGCTGGCAACGCACTTGTAACCCCTCTGATGTTTCGGGTGTCAATGGGCGGCGGCGATTGCTTACCATCAGGTGATCCATCTGCTTGTTTACCGGCTTAATTATTATAAAAAAATCGCATCTAAGAGTACCCTTCGTATAATGTTATACAATTAAAAAACGGACGAACTTTAATAAAAGGATTAATAAACAAAAATGATTGGATCAGAGCACCATTTACCTGCATAGTTTAAATCCACCAACGAAACGCAAAGAATTTTGAAACAGCTGACGATACATAATTGCGAAGAAAAACTTAAACTCATGGTACTTATTATGGAAACTATAGATGTTAAATGGGTGACATTAAGTTGAGGCTCGGTAAGCAAGTAAAGAATATCTATGAATAATTATTACGATCGCGTTTGCCTCGGCCCCGTTAAAACAATAGTTTACTTTTACGAGCAGAGCAGAACTGTGGAATATATTACACTGACATTACTTTAATGGTGTGCAAAAAAATGTCGACGTCGTAGATGGACAAAAGAACTGCTATAAAAAAATATTGTAGAAGATTAGTGTTCAAATCTTGATGATCAGCAGTCGATGGTCGGTGCTAATGGTAAGTAACTAAATATATGCTATTTAAGTAGATGATAGAAAATATTAAAAATATATGAACTAGAGATAAAGTAAAAATAAATAAACGACCACTAGAAGTTACGTTAAAATGTACTAAAATAAATTTCTGTGATATTGTACGAAAATTAGATGAGATAGCTGTCAGACGTCATCATCAAATTTAAAAAAGAATTCCTTTACGACTCTAACTCAGTACCCCTAGTATGAATTTGCTTTCCGTTTTAAAGTAACCGAAACGATAGCGCGGTCGGCGCTCTGATTGGTTAGTATGTCGGACACAGCCAATCAGAGCGCTGAACGCTCACTCGTTTCGATTATTTTAAACATAAAGCAAACTCATACTAAGGACACAGAATGCTGCAAGGCAACATTATTTCTAAATCATCAGTGAGACGGTTACAATAATATTCAAACACGTAGATTTTTTGTTTAATATTAAATATGGCATCTATCTAATAACCGGCTTTGGCATATTGTTATTTTTTTATGTTTGGCAACTTGTATAATTTTGAGGAAAACTTGTATTAAAATTGGCATAGTTGTCTTGTGCCGTTGTTTCGATAAGTGCGTTTTTTTAAATATACTTTTTGTTGTTTACTAATAGTTATAAATGCACTTTTAAATTTCAATTTAGTGGTAACTAACTGGCACAAAAATTAAAAAAAAACACGGTCGTCTGTGACATTTCTTTTTTTTCTTAATGTTGTCAACTTGTCAATCAATAGAATTCAATCATTCCCATTCATTCAAACATTCAATCGGTTCTTTATTCAAAAAGGAAATGCATAGTGTTGAGAGAAATTGGCAAAAAGTCGTTTTCACATTTAAGTGATCCGTCACTTTCGTAGAAAAACCTCGTTCATGATCATGTTTCGCAATAAACATCAAATTGACTCGAGTCACGAAAACAACATAAGATGCAGGTATAATAAAAATCGTGATCTCTTTACTTCCTCGATTCTCCGACGGGTTCTGCTCATATTTTACTACATACATATTTATAAATAATACTAGAAGAGGAATAAAAATGTCTATCTCATCAACGATTATATTCGAAATGTCAGCGTAAATGATTAGGCAACACTAAATATAACCTGTTTGATACAAAAGAATACGTAAATGCACAAGAAATTGATTTTGTAACATCACAACTTTTGTCTCCGAATATGAAGATAGAAGCAGACATGTATCGTACACTGACTTCTTGATAGTTATAGCACAGATTACTAGTGATAGCCTATAAGATGCAATAGTGCAATAATATGTAAAGGGATGCATTAATCAATATTCTCACATCATCCTTTATTTGATTATCTGACTTTAAGAGACAACTTTAGAATTTCTTCTCAGAGTAGTCGGATAGGAAATGCCGGCCTCATCTAGTTATTTCAAAGATTGACGTGTAAAATTTTATCTTATAACCAACTTGCAAAAATAAATATCATTTATCATTTAAAACACCTAACCACCCACGATACAAGAGAAAATCCTAGTGTGGAGCTACATTACAATAAAAAACTATAACTCCTACTATAATTTTATTGTTACTTTCGTGAGACATACTAAATTAATTATTATGTTATCGGCTTACTCACGTAACTGTTTGACGAAGAACTCTTCGTCAAACAGTTACCTCCTACTTATTATTATAATTAACTCCTACTTTAACTAGAAATATAACTGTAGTGGATACTCCTTCAGTGACGTGGGTGTCAATGGGTAGCGTTTATTGCTTACCATGTGTTGAGACTATCGTCTGTCGTCTACGAATTCGGGTCTGGGTGTCATGTGTATGTCAAATTGTAAGTTTGTAAACACACTTGTGGGACAATGTTTTTAAAAAACCCCATCCCAAGCCCACGTAACAGCTGACACATAAGTTATTGTTAACGTGTGTAAGCCTTCGCTATTGTCGGTACCTGTCTTTGCTTTGGTTTTACATCCTGAATAAACATTCCATTGATATCTGCGTCTCTCTTTACAGCAATATTAATCACATTCATTCTTGGTGGAAGGTATGTCTGTATTTATATTCGGTAATGTTCATTGATCAAGTTTTTAACTAACGAGAATTTAAAGGTATTTGTTGGTTCTAAATTCGTCTTTCTGCAATTTTGTTTAGTTAATTATTATACACGACGCGGCGATTGTCTACTGCGCTAGCGCTGCTACAGTCGCCGTGTCGTGTGTCGCGGAATGCTGCTCATGAATATGAGCCTCTAGCACAGCTTGAAACTAGTCGAGTTCCTCGTCAAACAGTTACATGAGTAAGCCGATAACGTAATAATTAATTTAGTAAGTCTCACGAAAGTTATAAGTAAATTTTGTTCAGGTGGAAAACAGTGTGTAAAACACCGTTTTCTATGTCGGTATCATCTCTGTTGAACAACTTTTCCGCTTCGCCAATGACAAAGACGAGTTTAAAAACATTAAGCCAACTTTAAGGGCTGATGAAGGTGACATTTTTTGAGGTACCTACTTAATAAATATTAACAAGTATTATCCACTCCAAGCACCCGAGTTTACAAAACAAATACGTCTATAGGTGGAATTTCTATTTCTTGTATGTAAAAAAAATATTTTGTACAATCGCCGCATCGTGTGTCGCGGAATGCTGCTCATGAATATGAGCCTCTAGCATGGCTTGAAACTAGCCGAGTTCCTCGTCAAATAATTACGTGAGTAAGCCGATAACATAATAATTAATTTAGTATGTTTTACGAAAGTTACAACCTAATTGCGTTAAAAATCTCTTAAGTATTTGATATAAATTTTTAAACTGACATGGTCACTAACAATATTAAAAAATTTAAACGGGATATTTACCATGTTTATTAATTTCTGTGAGTTTCCGATATTTCGGCACTGTTGCAAGCGCCATGATCACGGATGAACTGATGAACGCGTATCCGTATTATCCCGTTTTAAGTTCTAATGATAAGTACCTATTTAATGTCTATTAAAAACAAATATACACTACTACTACTGTACTACAAAACAGCTAACAAGCCCAAAAACCTATACAAAAATCTCTCCACGCACATTCATCAACACATAATCAAAACGGTGGTACCAAAAACCCTAAAACTATGTCACAGGGTTAATAAATCTTGATCACCGCTGACAATCAGCCTCTATGGTCTCAATAATAAGACACAGTTGTTCGCGCCACGGGATGACATTGCGGGTCAATGAACCCTTGTTTGTCGTTGGATTGTGATCTGCACCGTTTTTGTTCAGCAGCCGTGACGTTCAAAGCTACTCGTACGTGATTTGCTTGTTCTAATGTTTTCTATTTTTGCAAACCTTTTTTTGCTTGTAATACTACTGGTATGTATGTATGTAGATTGCTTGTGTTTTTAGTACCTAGATACTTAGATAACGCCATGTGTTAATTGTAATTCCCTAAAGAGAGATACACTTTATGTGTATTGCCCACCCAATTTTTTACGGGTTCAATTATGGGTCCAATGTAAAAGAGTAACCTTTTTTAGTCAGTGGGTATTCTTAGGGGTGGATATACTTGATGCCTGTCATTTATTTTGGAAAATATCAGTTGCTTTAGTGTTTAAATGTAAAGAGAGAAACTGCTGCATGCTGTATGAAGATGTACCGCCACAAAATAGCTGCTCGAGGAAGATGCACAGCTCGAGAATGCGATGTATCGATAGTAGGGAAACCATCCATAGCACATATCCATAGCACACATCCATAGCACACATCCATAGCACTCTTCAGTAGCACTCATCCATAGCCCACATCCATAACATGCATCTTTCCATACAAAAAATAGGGCCCACTCGTTATAAACAAATAACAAACTCCATACTTTTCCCCAGAATAGTAGTGCTTTACAAGATTATGTTCTTCCCTTATTTTTTGTAAATTTGCCTTAAAAGTGTAATTCATGATTAAATAAACAAAATAAACCAAAGTTTCTATTGTTTCTGTTTTACAGTATTCCTGAAAGCCCATTTGAAACTTGTACATTCATAAAAACTGAATTTTTCGGTTCAATTTTAAGTTAGAGCAAAAAAACATGGTGGGCCCTATTTAGTTTTGAGTAGTTTATATCTTACTTAAAACCGTTTCCACCAGTGCTAAGCTAAGTGTACCAATGAATATGATTGGTGGACGCCAAACGCCATAGCGCATCTCTGGTGGAATAGCATCCCAATTCTTAAATTATTTTAAACAAAAGACAAATGAACTTGTAGAAGTTTAACGCGCACGGCAAACTATGTAGTTCCGCGCGCACTATAATTGTCTTATGTATCATAGTCATATGCATTAGCTTTCACACGTACCAGTACATTCTAATTTACAAAAGTACCTAGTAATTCACCACTATAATCATCACCCGGTACAACTACCCGACAACCAAAAAATAGGCAGAGGATCTCTCCTCTATTTCATTCCCTATCTAAAAATAAGCTGACTTCGGACTGCCTAGCGGGTTACCGGGGCTCAGGCTCGAAGAGCAGGATCAGGAACGGGGTGGTTTTTATTCAGTAAGAGTCTGACACTCCCTCTCGTCTCGCCCAAGGCAGGAGAAATAATTGGATGATTATACCCCATAAAAAAAAAGAAAGATATACAGACACACTGTATTTGACCGAATAAACAACAAATAAAAAAATCGAATTACCTTCCTACAGAGCGCGTGCAATATCGCCTCGGCCCCCATTCTTCCAAACGAATAGATACTTCACACCAACCATTATTTAGGCTTACTTTTACTTTTTTTACAAGTTCTCTGTAGGTCATTGTTTTGAATATTTTCGTAAACTTTTAGTTATATTATAAAGTATTCATATTCATTTATTTGCTTTCCACAATGTATGTACATAGATGTTCTTACAGGTAAAGTAACAATTATGGACCCAGTTTGGGCACAGCAATTTAAAGTGTATTGAAACTCAGGCTTAAGATATTTCGTGTTATTCTCATTATGAGTCCATCAAATCAGGTACCGAATGAAATCCTGACTTTTTGCTCAAGATGTCGAATTTACATATCTAAGGCACTAATTATGCATTGGTAAACAACTCTTATGTGCAGGTACTAAAGATATGCGATTCGTCACTGAAATACTATTTAATTAAGGTTCATTATTGAATGAATATTCATAGTAAACATGGTTCCTTTTAAGCAAATTGTCGCTAGAAAAAGTTGTTGCGTTTCAAGCACTTCCCTCACTTGTTATACATTTCCCACAGTTTAATATTTCCGTGAATGCGTTGATTCTATTTGATTCCTTATGTTTTACGCACACATGATTTATTCTAACCAGAAGTAAAGGAAAAGCGATAAAAACTATATATGACTTGTAAATCTTTACAGCTATAGACAGTTATTTAAAAATAGTTTGGTTAAATCAAGGAATTTTCTGTAAAACTTTGATCTTTAACTACCATTAATTTATTAACTGTCAATTTGAAAATAAGAACACTCATTTAAAATCTGAATTATTCTACTTTTTACATATTCGATGAAAACTTGGATCTGAATTTGGAACGCGGTTCATATTCTGAATCAAAAAGTCGGTATACGCAAAATGTTTAGAAATAAAACTAAATATTGGATTTTTCTTAAAAAATATGGGTTTAAATAATATTGTATTGAATTTGCCAAATAACAACGGTACCTACCGGTATCTTGGTAAACTAAAATAGTGTACCATTGTAAGTAAATATTGAGACACAAAAACAATGGCCTATCACGAAAACTGGTACACAAACGGGATAAAATCACAATAAAGACCAATATCCGATAAGGGGTCAAGAGGCTTACCTGCAATTTAACTTCGCTTATACCGTTAACACAGTTCACTCACACTTTAAAAACACTTAAAAAAAACAATTAGACGAAGCGAGATCACGACCGCCGACCACCGGTTGCGCTAACCGACTACAAGTAGGTACAACACATTCGCGGTACGAGTCGTTCAGATAAGTGAATCTAGATAGTGCAGTAAGGTAAAGCGGGTAAAGTCGGGCGAACACGAGTTCACTGACGTTGATGGAACGTATAAATATTGAGCGGACCGTGTCGGCAATCTCTACGCATAATTACTAGGTCAATCAACATTGTTACAATTAATTTTGGAAAATTCTCAATTTCATTTTAAATTGGCGTAAATAGGATGACATTTAAACTTTTAAAGTCATCGTCTATGCTCAGACTCCGAAGCTTGAATTCCGAACGTCTGTCGATGAAAAAATTAGCATTAATTTATTTAAAAATGGAATATTTAATTCAAATTGTAGTCTTCATAGCTTATTAGTATTCTGGCAGACAATACGTTTGACTATTCCTGAATATTTATTTTTATAATATGATATAATACAAATAAATAAAGAAACAAATATCTATGTAACGAATTTTGATTTTGTGTGAATCGAATCGGTGTGTACATTTGAATTTGGAATACAGTTAGCGCGCTTTTGAAGTTCGGCATTTAAAATTTGTGCCCAAGTAACTGTTATTTACATCCGAATATTAAGTGGAACGGAATTTATTTAATATTTACCCATGAACACACAACAATACTTTGTTTATTTTGTTATTTTAATGAATGATCTTGTGGACATTTTACACTAAAGAGTCGGAGTGCGAAAGGCAGAGGGTTCAGCTCTGGAAGCATTCGAAATGAGAGCCCAGGGTCCAGAGTAGAGGACGTTTACTGGAGGGAAAACTATAAAGACCAAGTGACTGTTAACGGTACGGTAAAGTAGTATAGAAAGAATCATAGGATACCTTAAGCTAAGTAAAGTATACTCCCAAGTATTGGTTCCATAAGAAGAACTGAAAATCGACCTCACTGACAGTACTATACCGTTCAAGACCCATGGCAAATACCTAAATTGGATAGGCCCCATTCCCTATAAAACAGAGAGAAGAGAGAAGTACAGATGAATGCCTTCCGGCTGGAGGCCCGTGGCCATTTTGTCGATTTGGGGATCTGTAGTTATGTACCAATGGCGTAGTATTGCGTGGAGGCCATTAAGAACTGACTGATGATGATGAATAGGTAATTTTGTAAATATTTCAAGCACAAAAGTATCAAAACGTAAATATTTCGATCCACGAAGCAAGAACCTAAATTACTCAGTGCTACGCTGATCCAAAAATAATATCTTCTAATGAATGGAGATTTGAAACAGTGACGTCACAACGAACTTTTGTTTCTGGAAATTGACAGATGCATTAAACATTTTTAGCTGTCAGTAAACTTTCTCGATTGATTTAATTTTGACAATAGGTATCGATTCGATTAATGCGTGCATATGATCGGCGATGACTCGTTATAAAAACAAACTTTAATACCAAAAACATTAAAAATAAATCGAAATAATAAAACATAAATTTAAAATGAAACCGTTAACGATTTATTTTTTTACATTCTTTGCTTATTATTTCTGACGATTTGAAATTAGAACGCAGTTGTGATTTTGAATAAAATGAATACGTATCGAATAATTCTAATTTCAAACAACATTTGTTTGGATTATTTACTATTCAAGGTCACTAATTCAAAACAGGTTACCGTTATCTAATTTTATTTTTCATCCCAGAAAGAATGAAATGAATGAAAATGATCGAGGATCAGATAATTGCAAAATTCAGTCTGATACTTTAATAAACATAATGAGATAATTTTGTTTAGGGGAGATATCATCCAACGTTTTCTCCCACCTTGGGCGAGGCGAGAGGGAGTGTCAGACTTTTAACGACTAAAAACCATCCCATTCCTATTCCTGCTTTGAGCCAGAAACTTGATATAAAGAAATAAATGACAAACTTCTGACCAAAGGCGTCTTCTTCTTTTCACTAAGAGAAGGTTAGAGCATTAATCACCAAACTTGCGCAATGCAGATTGGCAATTTTAATTTTAAATCATACGTTTATAACCACCAATCCGCTTTGTGCAAACGTGGTGAATAATGCTCATTCCTTCCCCGTGTGAGTAAAGGCAAAGGCATAGGCTGATCGATGATGACGGAAATGAGAAGACACAGTGACGCACTCTTATCGATATGCAGCTATTGGCAAAGAAGCAGACAAGATGATTTCTAGAAACTAGGAGTCATCCAAAAGGAGATTGCACCATAATACTACAGATTCTTTTTTCTAATATGAAACTGTTTTCTTTTTGTATTTACATATTTATACAAAATTGACATAAGATATTCCTAAAGATTAAGGACATTGTTTCAAAAAGAAATTGTTTTTACAATTGGTATATTATCTCTGTAATTGTGCATTGTTATAAACACACAATACTGCACAGCTTGCAACACCAACACCGTATCGCGTACATAATTATATGTAGGTACTTTTCTCCGTACACTACGGTCGACGAACTGGTATCACGTCAGCCGTGAAAAATGTAGCACTTTTTAACACATTCTGATCAAAATGTAAATTCAATAACAACTTTTTTATTCAAAATCTAGTCATTATGCTCATTATAATGCTGGTGTTACATAATCTATTTTAAATTTAAAAAAGGATTCGAAAATGTTCTTAATTCAAATTGTATTCAGATTATTCTTTTTAACGCAAAGATCGCTTATGGCTACAGATTATAATTTTGATTTTTAATTCATAAGGCACCATAGTTGATGCGTATTTTTTTTTCAAATTGATGAAATGTTTTGACGGGCAACGATCTCTAGTCAATTTTTAAATTATAATTCCCCTCATCATTTAACACTAGCAGACGGACCATCCGGTTCATGTTAAATTAAATGGGAATTCCAATTCTGAAAATTTCTAGAAAAAACAACTGATCGAATCCAGACTTTTTTTATAAGAATAGGGGGCAAAACAGCAGACGAGTAACCTGATAGCAGACTAGTCTCTTCTAGATAAAAATTAAAAAATATAATTAGTAAGCTGCTGGATAAGATTAGGAATCTTAACAATCGGTCTCAAATTAATTCACCTAATCAAAATTAGCAACTTCATTTATTCAGTTTTCTAGAATAGTCCGAATGGTCCGATATTTGATTCACATTCGGCGAATAAAAGTAAAAATCATGACGTTAAATAACAATTAAAAAAAATACTCATCTACGTGTTACTCATTTACTCGTTTAAGTGTGGGAGAGCCATGCTTCGGCACAAATAGGCCGGCTCGACCGGAGTGACAGCCTCACAGAAAACCGACTTGGAACAACGCTTGCGTTGTGATTCGTTGTGTGTGTGGGGTGGGATGGATGGGTGAGGAGGCCCAATCACCCCCCTTCTCAATTCGCGATTCCCCAAAGACCCTTAAATTCCTAACCCCCAAAAGGCCGGCAACGCACTTGTAACGCCTCTTGTGTTTCAAGTGTCCATGGGCGAAGGCGATTGCTTACCATCAGGTGATCCGTCTGCTCGTTTACCGGGTTATACCATAAAAATAAATACGTAGTATTTAATTATAATGACAATACGTCGAAAAACCGCACGTTCATAAAATATAGTTCTTGTAACGCTTTTAACTTTTTACTGTCATATATTATGTGAAATTGATTGTGCGATTGACGTCAAGCATTTGACGACCCCCGAGTCCTTACGTGAGGGGCAACACGTTGCGAAGTTAAAACATAGTATAGACAGGTACTGAGAATTTCTCTGGTTTTTTTCGAAAATCGATGACAAAGTAACGGTTTTAAGGCGAACTGGTTTCAACATTTTTTGAATTACTCAAATACAAATAAAGATTATTATAATTTCGTGAGAAAGGAAAAAGAAAGATAGAAAATTAAATTATAATTTAAAAACATAAAATTTTAATGTTCTCATGTCATCAGTACCCTTAGTAGGAAAGCGAGCTTGGTGCTCTGATTGGTTGGTTCATTTGAGCCGGCCAATCAGAGCACCGAAAACGCGGTACAGTCTAAATATGTCTACTGTGTCTAAATTTACTGTCTTGTGACTTGCGGAAAATTCTCTTTTGGGAAAAACTCACATATCAATGAAATAAGTATTTTTACTCGGAAGATACTTTAATTTTTTTTCTTCGGCTTTTTACTAAAATGTTAAGTTATTCACTATAAGGAAATCGTGGCTATTTTCTTAATATTTTTTTATATCTATAGGTATAGGGCTCTCTTGATCCTCATCTTCATCTAGCTATTTGAGAGATTGACGTCTAAAAGTGTTATCTTGTAACCAATTAGCAAAAAGTAAATATCATAATCATTTATCATATATTTATTTAATTTCAGCGTTCTGTTTTAATTCCAATCGCCATTGTTTAATATACACTCAATCATACAAAAATGAATATACATCCGGAAAATAAATATACAAACATAAAACACAATAAGTATATAGAAGTTGAATACAATACATAACTATAGTTTCATAATTCATCTGTCATCTCATCGTAAGCTATGAAACATGGGAAATAAGAAAATCTTCCGTCATCGCGTGCGTATGCGCACAATTGTTTGCCAGTGATATGTTTCGAAGAAGCTAGATGATGACAATATATTATCTATGTATACTTATGTCGATAGAGAGATAGAGATAGCATAGAATTCTCTGTACCCTTAGTACAAGGTTGCTTTACGTTTATAGTAAACGAAGCGTTCGACGCTCTGATTGGCCGGCTCAAATAAAACAACCAATCAGAGCGCCGCAAACTTATACTAAAGGTACTGTTGTCAAATTGTTGGTGGAACGAGGAAGGAAGCTGACATAATGATTAATTGTGATTTAGTATCAGATTCAGCTGAATTGGAGGCTGTGAGAAATTTGATAATATTGTTTGTCAATCAATGAAGATTGTTTTTAATCTGAGTAACGCTAGTTAAGAACAGATAATTCTTAATATAAGTATAAAAAAACTGAACTGTTTCTAAACATGGCAATGTCTGTCTTAAAGTTTGTGGGGAAACTGAAGCCTGAACTAAGACGTGGCACAGGCTCCGTCTTAGTTGGAGACCCTGGGACCTGAGATAGAGATCAGGTCCCAGGTCCCCCTCAGGGACACAGAGATGCTAGCCATGTTTGGAGAAATCTCCGAGATGCAATTGATGCAAATGATATTGAAAACTGTGTGACTGTTCCAAATTCACTTAGAGCTTAACTTTTCTTCATTGTGTATCATTATCGGATTCATTCATTAATTTAGTAAAATAAAGCGAACTATTTATTTTTGCATACATTCATAACCTCACGCCTGTCTCCCAAGTTCAGACAATGGACCGCCAATTGCTACGAAACTTACATACCTCTTTCACTTCATCAACAGTCATCAGTCTTCTCATGCATGCATATTTAATTTTTGAAACTTCTTCTTATTAGTAATAAAAAGTCGTGACCACAAGTAACATCGCGGTTTCTGATGAAATACTACGTATACAAATTATGTAGCTTTCCTGTAAATATTAGATACAGGGATTCCCCACTGACATGTAAAAAAATATTCCTCAATCTCTCTCCTTCTTCGCTAGGGCTATCAAAACTATTGAGGAGATTAACTAAATATGTCAAACTAAGTAGGTCTATGCGTGTCCTGAACTGTAATCTACAACACAAAGAAATGGGTCCTCTGAATTTTTTTTTTTAGGCTTACAAGGCTCTCGAACCCGCCTTTTGGATAAGTCAGGGGTGTAGCTAACGCCGTATCTACCACAACAATTACTTATACGGGGACCCCGGGGTACGGAAGAGGTGCGTAATAAAAAATAATATAAGATTCCCATTTTAATTTTTATTTCAGTAATTACAACTGTCCAAATAATCCATTTCTATAGAAAAAGTAACGTCATCATAAGGGCCCTCAAACATGAACGTTACAGCTTCGGTAAATTTCTTCTTTGAGGCTTGAGAGACAGGACGGGAAAAGACATTGGATGATTTTCCGCCCTCAAAAAAAGGGGGCGCCAAAAATAATTTTATAGACTAACTACTTTTCAATTCGATAGATCGAAGTGAACTCGATCGCGGTTTGCTATGTCATTGGTTGTGAGAATAATCTCGCTTAATGACGGACGAGAATGCGATCGAGATCACTTTGATCTTTCCAATTAAAACTTACAGCCTAGCTAGTTTACGATTGAGTCTGGCACGAAAGGGCAGAAAATTATGCAATATCTCATATACCATATAACTACATAATTTAATATTTGATCAATTTACAATATTATACTAAAGATAAGTGTTTGCTCTCAACAAAGACAGATAAATTAAACCAAATAAGAAAGATAGCTGTGTGAAACATTTTATAGTAAAATGGTGCAAATTTTACTTAAGACGAGAATTAATTATAATGTTTGTTCGTAAAACAAATAAGTATGTTATTAAATTGTTATAACACGAGACAGGTAATGCTTATGTTATGTACGCTTTTAATAAACATTTGTTCTAGGTACATTGTTGTTTTCGACAAAAACAATATTGTTTTTGTTATCAAACGGTTACCTGTTTGCGTCACTTCTTCCAGGAATTTTTCAGTTCTAAAACGTAGATTGTGACTTAGGTACTTATGCAATGCATGTCAACTATGTGCGCTGTTTATGTATAATTTTCTCTGCAATAAGATGTGTCTACTAAAATGTAGGTATGTATGTTTTTATAGAATAGGAGTCTAACGAGCAGACCTACCACCTGATGGTAAGCGATCAACGTCACCAATGGACACCAGAGACGTCAGGTAGGTCACAGGTGCTTTGCCAGCCTATTAGAAAGGAATACGCTCTTTTATTGAAGATTTCGTATGTCGTATCGATTCGGAAATACCGCCGATGAAAGTTGAGGTATAAAGTTTCGAGAGAAACGCACAGTTGTGTCCTGCCAACCATCTATATGATGGGGATGGAAGTGTTGTCGTGTAGATCATGGCGACAATACGCCTGTTCTATTATACTTAACTAACTTTTAGCCACAGCTTCGCTGTTTAGAGTCGGTTCATATCTAATGTAAAATACGTCGAGCATAGCATGGTTGCACTAACGTATCATCGGTTGAATGTGAACGGTCAAGTGTTTTTCTATACATTAGTCTATCCTAGCGTTACACGACCGATAATACACGACGCATGTTTTATTTTATTTTATTTTATTTTCTTCTCCCGCCTTGGGCGAGGCGAGAGGGAGTGTCACGCTCTTACTGACTAAAAACCACCCCGTTCCAACTCCTGCTTGTCGAGCCCGAGCCCCGGTAAACCCGCTAGGTAGACCGCAGCTCCGGATCAGGGCCCTACTGGGCCCCATCTGTGGTGGTCTAATGGCTCTTTAAACGCGACGCGCCGTCCATGAACGTACCCTTACAGTTACAGCTTTACTTTATTCAAACATAATACTAATACCTACAAAGGCCAAAGGTATGTTCGACAACCCTATAAAATGAGCTACAGGTAATAATTACAAACAGCCGACACCCGCCAGCGAATGACGTCGTACGGACGTCATCGTCAGGGAAAATGGCTAACTGGCTCCTGGGCTCGGTATTTCAAGACAGGGGTCGCCAACCTGTGGTTTGCGAGTCGCCTACGGTGCTTTTGATATAAAGTTGCTCTTAAAATAAGCTAAACATACGACATTTTATTTGTTTGTTCATTCATTTAACGGCCGTCTGTAACCGATCCTTTTTAGGGTTCCGTAGCCAAATGGCAAAAAACGGAACCCTTATAGATTCGTCATGTCTGTCTGTCTGTCCGTCTGTCCGTCCGTCCGTCCGTCCGTCCGTATGTCACAGCCGTTTATTTCCGAAACTGTTGGGCCTACATAGTTGAAACTTTGTAAGATGGTGTATTTCGGTAACCGCTATTAGAATAAAAATTAATAAATTAAAAAATTAAAGGGGGCACTCCATACATGGCACTGATTAAAAAAAAATTTTTTTTTCATCTAACATACCCGTGATTGGTGTCTGTGTCTGTGTGTCTGTGTAAAAAAAATATATGCTGTAGATTTCAATGGAAACTACCAACGAAAATTGGTTTGAACGAGATATCATTATTAGTTTTTAAGAAATAAAACATTTTCAAAAACCGCAAATATAACTTTGTCATTTATACAAACACTATGCAAAACCAAGTTATTTTATAACTTTGATATTATGTCATCTACTTGCCGCTACGGAACCCTTCATGGGCGAGTCCGACTCGCACTTGGCCGGTTTTCATTATTTTTTGTTGACGGCGAAAACCTTTAAATGGCGTCTAGCATTTTTGGGGAAAAAACTAGGGAGTGTGGGATTTTTACCCCACTAAAACCTCCCCGTTGGCCACCATCTGCACTTAAAGGAGGTATCGGGTCCATGTAGTATCTAAGTAGACCAACTCCGGAGCCCATGTTATCGGTCCCTAGTGAAGAATGACTGTAAATAGTAGGAGATATCTCTTTGGACCTTAAATTAAATTAACAATTTGAAACAATTTAAAACCAGTGTTTTCGTTGGCTCCACATTTTCTTTAGTTAGCTACCTGTAGAACGTTTCAGACGAATATTTAACTATTTAATATTTTAATATCAGTATTGACTAAATGATAGCACTTAACAGTCGGTTGTAGATACACAAACACATGTGTAAACTACTCTATATTATAAGTGTATAACAAAGATTACAGAGATTGTTAATATTCAAGTTATTTACGTTATCATGTAATGTTATGTCTGATATTTTCATATTTTATGCAATGACTACGTCAAATGCAATTTTCATTGAAGCACCTTCGCCTATAATTAATGTCACATTGGTGCACATCATTTCGAACGACGAGGAATGATCATAATCAGTTTTTTTCGGCTTACACACGTACCTATTTGACTAGGTACTCGACTAGTTTATAGCCATGCTAGAGGCTCATATTCTTGAGCAGCATTCCGTGACACACGACTTGTACTGTGACTTGAAATAGGCACACATTATTTTCACAAATATTTGTAATCCTCTATGAAAGAATTCTCACAAATTTTCACGAATCTAATCGTTGCAATAAATGGCATACCATTGTGTTGTAAACTCTATATGTTGATCAGTAGATAATTAAATGCAATGGGTACTTATTTTGTTATCGAATCAACACAAAATGAAATACTTCTACAGAGAAAAACAAAGCATTTAAGGATTAAATACTTACCTAGGTACTTCATAATCAAATCCTTATTGCGTACCAGTTGTTTGTTAAAATGATTAAAAGATTTCATTTATTATTTCCTTATTGTCGAAGTCCTATTAGTTTATAACTATCTGTCTTCGTATCCTGACACTACCAGAAATGATAAGCACCTTGGTAAACTATGGGTATCTTAATTATTTCTTCATCCTCATCATCATAGATCGTATCCCGCGTATGACACCTTTATTAATTTACTAAAAACTGAACCCTGCTAAACAAAGGCTCCGCCTAAAAGCCATTTGCTATAACTCCAAGCTTTGCAGGATACCGGAGCTACAGACTGCCTAGCGGGTTACCGGGGCTCTGGCTCAAAAAGCAGGAGAAGGAACGGGGTGGTTTTTAGTCAGTAAGAGTCTGATACTCCCTGTCGCCCGGCCCAAGGCAGTAAGTCATTAGATGATTTTCTCCCTTTAAAAAAAAGCTTGGCAGGATCACAGATAGATCTCTAAAAATTTTGATGATGCTGCAAATTGCTCATCATTTGGTGGCTGGTCGCATTTTTAGGATATATAGAGAAAAACAGGGTTCAATTCAAGGTTCAATATTAACACATATCTTAAAATAAAAATGCAAAAACATGTTGTATCGTTTCCTCAAATTCTTGCACGAAATTATTCATTTGAATGACGTCAAACATAAACTAATAAACGCACTAAAAATAAATTTCTTAACTAATGTCGCGCGTGTCCATTTGACAGATATTAAGGATGGTAAATCTGAAAATGGACGAAAATAAGGATAAAACATACAAAAACACATAATTATTCAACCAATTAAGTATAAAAAAAGAACTTCTCTCTCTTCATTTACATATCTAGTGTCTATTTGCCAGCAAGTCTGCATATATATACTCCTAATGTCTATTTGCCAGCACGTCTGTCGATCTGACAAGACTAGGTAAACCCCATTCATAACGTATCGCTTAACGCGTTCTTTTCATTCTGAAAAATATTTTCCAGTGTCGACACCTAGTTTGCTCTGTTATCGTATCTGGGGGCACGGGAGTGCCCCCGCCAAGACGAGCCAAGCGAAGCGCAAGGGCACTACCTACCTTTTCTCGAAGCGGTTCGTCGTATTTTTGAACCTTCATAACTTGAGTTTGGGTTATACCAGATAAACAAAATTTTCAGGATGTGATGTCAGTGGTAGACTTAATAAACCTCTAAAGTTTCAATCGCATAGCTCTTATACTTTAGATTTTATTGATACCTAAAATACCCCGATTTCGTCACTCACTCACTCACTCACTGATGATCAACAAAATTCTTAAGATACTTCCTGAAGTCATGGAAAACTGAAATTTGGTATGTAAGCTAGTATTGATACCCAAACAACAAAAAAATCCTAAAACTTGGAACTTTTACCCCCCAACCCCTTAAACTAGGGGGTGAAAGTTTGTTTCAGACTTCCGCAAACTCGCCGACTCGCTAGTTTGCACGTCCACGGCTTGCACGCCTACAAACTTGGCTCCACACTAGATCTGATTACTTTTTGACAGTGCGAGCTATATGGTCTCGTCTTGGCAACATTTAACATGAAATGTTTTTTTGGGATTTGTTTGTTCAGCAATGGCCACTTATGGGCTGATGATGATATTGAAAGAAAAGGAGACTCTTTTTCTACCAGTAACTTGTCACGGGTTGTTGCTGAATTCAGACGTTTCAATGTAAGCAGTTTCTTGGAAAAAATTGTAAAGTAGGTACTAGCGTTCCTTTCTACAGTCTACAGTGACGAAGTGCCGGCACAGAGACCGCGATCACGTCGCATCAAATCACCTTTCGCCCGCAATCTTACTTACCCGCTCTGCATCTACGGCATCGAATATTTAAGCAATCTTTTGCAAAAAAACACCACTATGATGTGCAAGAAAATAAGTGTAGTAAAATAGGTAATCACCGAGGTGACGCGACGTTATAGTATCGTATTTCTATGTCATGTCAACCATGTTAGCAAAGCCTAAATCTTTTTTATCAAAAACTGTTTACCAAACATATGACGCGCTATTTACAATTCTTGACCTAAATATAACGAAGAGATTACTCTACATTATGTCTACCTAGTACGAGAAGCCTTTGGAATATTTTAATTCATTATTTAATACGCTTCTTGACTCTTTTATGAAATTATCACGTGTCCAGAAGGCATTTCTTGTTTTTTTTGAGGGGGAAAATCATCCTTGTCTCAGGCGATTATGAGGGAGTGTCTTACTACCTAACTAAAAACCACCCCGTTCCTACGTAACATTCCACTGCTTTTCGAGCCGGAGCCCCGATAAACCCGCTAAGTACTCCGCAGTTCCAGATTGACGGTGACCAGAGGGCTGGCTATTTCTTCGGTCAGAAAATAAGCATTGCCATTCCACATGGCAAAATACGGTCAGTGGGAGCGTCCCTCAATGATAGTGATGCGGACGGCGATTTTTTTAGTTTATTCGTCCCTTTTTATTCATTGTTTTAGTTTATTTTAAAGTGTATATTTGATGTATTCTCAATAAACCGCACAAAATGGCGTTTTAAAGCTTGTTAACATAATTAATACTATATCTAATAAAATGTATGAAATAAATGATAAGAAAACATCGCCTTATCACTATCTGGATGCAAACACCATTCACCTCAGATTGACGTGCAATCAAAATCTTAGTTACAACAAAATTTTGTTTACATTATCACAAAACAGATTAGTTCCTACGTCATTTACTGGTACCTAAGTATATACCTAATGAAATATGTACCTAGTTGTTTACATACCTAGATAATCTTTTTAGTTTGTTAACCGTGGATTAAAATGTATATAAGAATGGATTAAACGACATCATTGATATGTATCTAAAATCTAATTTTAGACCAAACTAAATCCGGAGCTGCGGACTACCTAGGAGGTTTACCGGGGCTCCGGCTCAAAGAGCAGGAGTAGGAATGGGGTAGTTTTTAAGTCTTTGACTGCCAATAGAAAACTTGAAGGCAAATTCTCCGCTAACGTCGGTCACTGGTGACCACCGCGGCGTTCAATGTGTTAATAAGAAAGAGTCTGATTCTCCCTCTCGCCGCGCCCAAAGAGAGAGAAGTCATTAGATGATACATATACACGTTTAAAAAAAGACCAAACTAAATAATCCAATAGCTGTTTACTGAGTTATATGACTTTTTTAAGAAAACCTTGTCTCACTCTGGGATTTTCTTCTGTGACGTGGGTGTGTTAACAAACATACAAGTTTACATAATTATGTACTCATGACAACCAGACCCGAAACAACAATTTGTGGATCACACAGAGTTGCTCCGTGCGAAAATCTAACCCGCTACATGTTGCACGGCAGCTGGTTGCCCATTGCCCAGCCACTGCGCCTACCGTGCAGTCTGTTATGCTAGGTAGTCTAGTGGATTTATGTACCCATGCCATGGAATAAAGACACTAGTTTTTTCTATTCCATGTATGTACTTAAACCTACCTATACACGTTATATATTCCACAGGTAAACTTACATTGATGGATATTTTTGAGATTATATTTTTAGTTAATTATTTAGGTATGTACCATTCGTAGTCGTCTATTTTCCTGATACATCTTCTCAGAAGCCATTTCTAATATGTTTAGTGACGGTGGTGGGTTTAATTATTTAAAATACCGTATGGAGAAACCTCTTATGACTTATTTTAAACCACATATTAGTATGACCGAAATAGGCCCAATAGGTAGGTAAATATTTAGTTGTATTATGCTTCTGTAGTCGAGTACTACTTGTAGTTTCATTTAATTATGAGTGATCTCCATACTGTACATTTTAGGACAAGGAAAATCTGCAACTAACTTTTGATGATTCGGCATCACATGTTATTTTGAGAATTCCAAAAACAGTTCCGCTTCTAAACAAACTTCCGTCCATGGGGATTACCACATTCCGATCCTATGATTTATTTCCACAAATTATTTCCGTGTACTATTTCCACATACGTAGGTACTTATGTTTTTGTCTAAACTAATCAAATATTTAATTAACACTGTGTTCGCAACCCAACAATACAGTGATAAGGACCAACTGAATCGGGGAAGAACAATGTTCTGCATATTACGTTGTATGTGAAGCGACTGACGAGATTCAGGTACATACTTACTATTTGTACCACTAGGATTATAAAACTATGTTCTTTCCCGGGTTTGATTTAAAGATCCCCAGATGATGATATTTGGTACTGATATGTACCTACTACTTTAGTTTTAAGACTTATGTATAATTTTAATCAGTCACATCAATGCATCTTGAAGATAAAGAACACAGCCTACTACGATACTCACACAATCACACGCCAAGATGTGTAATTTCGTAGTAGTTTCATCATAAATCGGTCTTAGCTTCACATGTGTAAAAATATAACTATTGAAGATAATAAAACAACAAAATACAATCCAAAAAAGAAAGATTTATTTACTTCAGTAACAGTCTTAATGTTAACTCTTAAGTTAGTCCTAAGCCCCGACCCGGGCCACAGGAAGATTTCGGCTGTCCACAAACTTCACGGCCAAGTAAAAAAGTGCTATCTGATATACTCAGTGAAAACTCTTTCACTAGTTCTACGACTAGCCCACTGAGACACAAGTCCCGGGGTTCCATCGCAGTAATGCACGGTCCATCGCCCTCTGCACGGTGAATACAACAATCTGGTTCCTTACAAACCCAGCATTGCACGTCAAGCACCAGAAACCTGCCGATCTTTTAGGAACATCGCCATTATCACCATCGACACTGCGGCCACAAAACCCCCAAACGACATATAACTAAAATAAAAAAATGACTATTTACAAATAACAAAATCATTATGAATAATAATCTATGATATTTTTTTATACTTTGCTAGTTAGAGCAGCATGGAACATTAGTGATCTTTTTTTTTCTTTTACAATATAAATTATGCGATTGCAAATGTTATCTATTAAGTCTAGAATAGACTGAGAAAGAAAAGAATATAAAATAAATAGGCACCATACAAAATCGGTAAATGGAAATGAAAAATGAATCGATGTCGTATGATGCCTGAATTTACAATTATTGCATTCTCATTTGACTTACACAATTTCTAATAATTATTAAGGCAAAGTTAATATGGACGAGAGCTTTGACTAATTTGAAAAACAAAAATTGTAATATAAACCCAATTATTTGACTGATCTTGAACATTTTAGATGGCCGTGCTATGTATGAGCAAAAACTACACGCAAATGTTGACGTACAAGATGGCGACGACGATAATTTGGCGTGAACTACAAAAATGGCGACCGATGGACCAATATTTTTTTTTACTTTTCTGTAATCACATAGCAAGACCATCTGAAAATATTAAGCCTTTTAAACATAATAATTACGTTTATAGAACTCGAATACAATCATAACTTTAAATTAATTTGAAGATAATGTTATCTTTATAGGAACATTTTTAAATCTTTTGAACAGAACATGAACATTGAATGCACAAATAAAACATACATAAAATAAAAGTAATTTTCTCCCGTAGTGTGAATCTTCTTGAAGCAATCATCTTTATAAAGACGAGAATCGCTCGAAAAAGCCGAGCAATGGCAATTGCATCAGATGAAATATATTTTACTTCTCCTATTGAGAATTATCCGTTGTATAAATGCAGATCTTCCAAATTGGATGATACATTTCTTATAAAATTGCCGATTGAATCTTCTTCAATATATCACTGGAGCGTACAGCGTGTACCTCTCAGTATGAATTCTTCAAGACTGGTTGAAGTATATATTTCTTCACAATCGTGATTATTATGTATTTTATTGCTTTATTAAGCTTGATTATCTTAATACCATTATTCTTAGAGAGTCTATTGCTTAAGTATTCACTTAAATTGTGCACATATTTTCTCCACACGAAGAATCAATAAATCCTCTTCACTGCACCACTTTCTTTCTTCTTCAACACTCTTCAATTTTTTAAAGATTATTTCTCTCAAATAATCTTGTGCATTTCGCAGTATTAAACCTCATGGTCCACATATTATGAGCACAAATAATCCATCACTTATGTAGATAATCTAGGCGACAAGAAGTCGTAGTAACTAAAAAAATATGTCTCTTTTCTTTGTAACTAATAATTATGTACAATTAACACAGCCGTTTAACAGTATTTCATTTGACGAATGCTTCTGGAGGAATCTTGCCTTCTGTATTTAGTTGGTTAAAGACGAATAGAGCTCGTTGGAAGTCCCATCCTGTTTGTTCTAGGCAGCTGTAAAGAAAATGATAAAGTTAGTTTTTATTTTAGATACAGGAAAATCCAAATTATAGGGAGTATATTTGAGTCGTTCAGAGTATGCTTTGAGTCAAACAAAATAAAACCAGTGCAGTTGGAAGCAACCTGCATAAAGATGTGTTTTTTTTTTTCAGTTTATAGTTAGTTATTGTTCCAGGTCCGACTGTAAAAGCCCACGACAAAGGAATAAATCTTTATAATATTTATAGTATACTGTATTTAAAAGATACGTACTTAATACTCCAGTGATCGTTCATGCCGGTCTGTTGGCTGAGCATGGTAAGCATCATCTTCTGTGTCTCGTCCTGTGACGGCTGTACCATGGCGGGGGTCGGCGTCGGCGCAGGAGTGGGCGGAGTCGGCTCCACTGCGACTCCACTTACAAACGCTTTCTCCTCCTAAATAAAGAAAGGAAAGATAAGTTGGTAACCTTTTCTGGAATATGAATGGGACTCTGACAGAGTCTGTGTTTCCTAAATAATTTAATCCGGGTATCTATACTAATTACTAATTACTAATAATATTATAAAGCTGAAGAGTTTGTTTGTTTGTTTGAACGCGCTAATCTCAGGAACTACTGGTCCGAATTGTATAATTCTTTTTGTATTGGATAGTGCATTTATCGAGAAAGGCTATAGGCTGTAACACATCACGCTATGGCCAATAGGAGCCAAGCAGAGCGGGTGAAACCGCGCGGAAGTAGCTAGTCTTCTATAACCCGGCCGAGTGAAAAAGTTGCTTATGCACAAGCATGCAACAAAGATTTGGACATGCCTCATCAATACGTCGCCTAAGTAAACTCACAATTCCAGAGGCATTCAAAGTCAAAGTTAAAGTCAAAATCATTTATTTCAAATAGACCAGGAAGGCACTTTTGAACGTCAAAGCAGCATTACAAGTGCATTGCCAACTATGATTATACTATTATTTACGGGCAGCGCTTAACTACTGAAACTATGTATTTCTATCTTTTGCCCTACAAGTTCTAAAAAACTATTTAATCAAATCTTACCTGTTCCTTAGTTGTGTTGGTGATGAAGAGCATATCATTGATGATACAGAATCCACCGCCGGCATTGGGCACGATAACAAACGTCCTATGGAAGGAGCGAACTGGGTTGCCATTTGTTGTGGTCTCTTTGTAGACTCCGTTCATCGTCAGAACAATCATGGCAGGCTGGAAGTAAGATTATTGTAAGTACTTTGTCTTATTAAGTGTTAAAAATATAAAAGAATGCAACAACTCAATTAAATTAATATAACAATGGTCTCTTGGATGCAAATCCAACAAATGATCTGTTCGTGGATGGATGGAAGGAGATTTTGTCGGAATGCTTGAAGTACTGCGAGGCGAACTTATGAATGCTGTTAATTCCTGTTTAATTATGTTTTAATTATGTATGTAAGTTGCTTTAATTGGTTGTCTACCGTTGTAACTTTTGAATTAAATAAATAAACACTCTCAACACCATATAGTCCGCCTGCCTCCCACATAAATTCTTTTATTGCAAGCCTAGAAAATACTTATATACGCATGGTGCTGAAAGTGTTAATCATGCAATACTAAAATATTACTTAAAAATTCCACTTACAGTATAAATAAGTAGATCAACAGCGAATCCCATTAAGTCGTGTGTGGTCTTGGGCAGGTCTGAGAGGAAGGAGACGACCTGCAACCTGCCAGTGCGCAGGTATCGACGCCGGGCCTCCCGCTCCGTGATGCGCATTATATTACGACTATTTGTTATGTACGCGTTTAATCTGAAAATAATTGATGCGAAGATAGAATTAGACATATAAAGCCAAACTTAAGCGCTTTTTTAAGGGGTAAACTTCTCCATTATTGTTGTAACTGATGAGTATCAAATATGAATCGATCAGAATTGGATTCAACAATAAGTCTACGTAGTATTAACAACCTATGTCGAGACATAGGCTGTTGATAATAATGATGATTTAAAATTAATTTTTTTTTAAATTTAATTGTTTTTAATTTAAAATTAATTTAATAATAATAATTAAGTATGTAAGTAATTTAATAATAATAATAAAGAAACAAACCTTTGCGTAGCAGCATTCCTACTGTCATTGGTAAGGTAACTAGCGGCCATGGACATGGTAGCATGTTCGTGGTAGGCTTCCAGCAAGGGTTGGCGAGACTCCGCATCATAGATAGCGAAGTACTGAGTTAGGAACTCGCGAACCAAGTCTTGGCCTGCCGGGTCCACTAGGAATGACTGTTGGCGTGGTGGTAGGGTCACATCTTCTAGTACGTCGAATCCAATGGCTGGCGGCAGGTCCACTCCATCCTGTTGTGTATTTGTTTTTGTGAAATATGCAAAGAAATTTAAGTCATGACTATTTGATGTTAATGATTAGTTTTGGTTAATCTGAAGTTCTATTATAGTTTTAAAGAGAGATAGCTATACTTACGACCGAATACTAAAACGCTACTCAAATTTAAGTTGTACTTAAATCTCGTGCTATCTCTATCATTTACAAAGAATTTGTAGGGGCAAAACTATATTTGAGAGTGTCTTAAAATTGAGTGACGTTTGAGTTCTAGACCATTACATTTCCTAATTATTATTATTTAATTTTACATTTCATAATACAACTTCAGACAGTAATGTTATGTGAACAGGATTAGAGAAAGAGACAGAGAGATATAAAGGTGTTAATGAATGAAGGATGCAATGATTTTGAATTTGTTTTACAGCTATCTTCGATGACCTATTTATCTGTAAGCCAGATTACTGTTGTTCAGGCCATATAAAATAGTAGCCTAATCCACTGTTAAGTAGGATATTGAAAATAGCTGTAAATAAAGGTGGTTGTTAATTCAAAAGAGTTCCTATTTGCTATCACAATAACAAGCAAAATACTTTTATCCATGACAACCGGAATATTAAGCATTTTTACTATTTTTAGTAAACTTGTGCTTGTCATAGCAAATAGGACCTTACAGCATCCTACCGTCATTGGTCAGTTGATATGACACCTCAATCTGGTTGGTTGACCTGCCACATGACATAATATATTCAAAAATGTACAAAAAATATCCTGAAAATACCATCACTCACCAGTTTCGTCAGCTTGGGAAACTTCTTCCGCACATCACTGGAGACAATACAAAGAATATGGCAATTTCATGACACATGGCTCTGAAACTCACGTCACAGATTACTTTCAGTTGGGGGTTTCCATCATAACATAGTAAAACCATCACTGTGTTGATGTGCGAAAGAGATAGGATTATTTATCAAGTATATAGATCTATCTCTCTCGTTTGTTGTCAATGATGGTTTTATTATGTTACAATACGCCCCAGAGTATAAAAGAGACAAGCTAAAGTTACTAAGATAAAGACATTTTGGAACCATCAAATAGCTTCACTAGAGGACTGACTGATAGGCGGACTTTTGTAATAATATAATATTGGCTTGACATTCAAAAATGCCTTCCTCCTGGTCTAATTGAATTAAATAATTTTGACTTGAAAAGGTACTGTCAATATCTGATTGTATTTGTACTCTGATCCCTTCTAGAATGATACCATGATTCATGATGGTGGATTGTCTCTTATTCTCCATATTCAAATTAATAAATATAAAAAATATTTAGTACCATTCTAGCAGAATTAAGGTACAAAAAGCTGCTGAAGTTATAACAAAATCTTGAAAGAAAAATTAACTTGAAATAAATCAGCTCAAGTTTCTTTCTTGCAGTTTAGCTTGTCCCAATTTATACTCAAAGTACATAACAGTTAACTTGGTTTATCATGGATATATTTTTTGATTCATTTTACTTGCAATAGTACTAGTTGTGTAAAGTCTTATGTACAAGATTATCATCAATCTTATAATGTAACATATAACTTAATAAATAAGTATTCTCTTTGTGTAACAAATACATTATGATATACAAAATATTACATGTTATGTTATGTTACACAGATTGTTTTATGTTATGTTATAAAATTCATGGTATACTTGTACCATAGGGCTTAGTACGAGATCGAAACGAGAACGCGTTTGGCGCTGATTGGTTGGTTAATTCACGCCGACCAATCACGGCGCCGAACGCGCTCTCTTTTCGTTTTCTTTCAACATAAAGCAAACTTGTACTAAGGGGACAGTATTTATTACCGATCATCTTAAGTTTCTGCGAATGCGACGAAATATTGACGTAATGGGTAATGACGTCATATTACATTTTCCTTATATTTTGCAGTGTGTGATACATGACTCAGGTGGTTATCGAAACATAGGTATAATAAATTGCATAACAATTATTATTTGGTACATTCTTTGGACACATTTTGACATTGTAGTAGCAAGGTAAAAGGAATCATAGAAATATATTTAAAAGATAGCATTTTTAAGACTTGACAGGATGAAATCAGAAAGAGAAAATAAGTTGAAGGTTGCCTATAACTAGAAATAAGGATAATATTTCCATGGTACAAAAAAAAACTTAAATGCCAAAATTTTTGGAAAACTCAGACTGCTAAATAAGCAACCATGAATACCTGACGCGAAATACTTTGCGAAATATTGCAACCATATAAAAACTTTCTACAAAATGTTAAGCCGATATCCTCATGCTATCTCTGTCATTTTCAAGTGGTTAGAGGGGACAGAAATTCTAAGAATTTTTAAGTAGAGCAATGTTTGAATATTTTCTACGATAAGAATTTAATCAGGTTCATATAACTAGTCTACTATGTAGGTACACAGAAACAAATGTGATCTTTTTTTTTATTTTGTATTTTTGTGAACATTTTTAATTCAGTTTGATCAGCTGAATTGAATACTTCAACCTTCTGTCCTTCTAATGCCCATAGTCATAAATTATACAAAATTAAAAATAATTCCCATTTATTTCTGTTTTCCTACATTGTGACATCTCAAAAGTTATCACATGTTTCTGATCATAGCAGTTCTATTCACATTTACAAAATTCATAAGATATTTCAACTATCGATTTTGTATTTAAGTTTTTTTTTGTACCATAACGTTATGAGGGAGAATGTTATGAAATGCTATCATTGCCACAAATACTTTGCAGGTACAGAACCTGCTACCAAGCTTTTGCTGTAAACAGAGCTCTGTTGGTTTGTTGGAGAAACGGAGTTTCTGAAACTTAACAAGAAAATAGCAGCAAATCTGTCTTAAGATCCTTCACAAATAGAAGATGCATAGATAGTCAAGTATTTCTCACATATTACTCGACAGTTTTGCTCCTATTTGAATAATTAAACAATCAAATCAATCAATACATAATTATAAAGCAATTTTGTATTGATCATCAGCATGAATTAATTTACTAATCATTCGATTTATTCACTCGTAACTTGTAACCTCCATGTAACACCTAATCTTCCTCGGTGTTCCATATCAAAGGTTCTCAAGCTATCGCTAATCCAGCATAGTCAGGAATTTTCAACCTGTAAAAGTACTACATTACACTACCTGACGTAGATCTCATGGTCGCTAAACCTGTTCAGCAAGGGGTTGCCTTTCAGGTACAATTCCACCAGTGGTAGCGCCTTCAGTGGTTCCAGGGATCCGAGGAATGGAATCTAGAAAGAAAAATGTAATACTATAGGCACAACAATTCTATACATTTTTACTAATTGCTGGAAAGTGTCTCACACCCATATTTTAATATGTTAATTGCCATGTCACATACTGGTGACCAACGCTTAGCGGAGGATTGCCTTCAATAGTTTTTTTTCGGCAGTTAATGCTTTAAGATCAATATCTAAGAAGTATTATTAAAATACTTATTATTGTTACAGTTCCAAATCACAAGTTTTAACTCTTAAACAAGAAGACACTTTCGTGGCCATTTACATCAACACACACTGCAACTTTATTGTTAACTAATGTGTGATTATAATAATTATAATTATATAATAATGCCAGTTTAACAATGACTGATAAATGTCTTAATGTAAATAACTTAAATGTCAATTAACTTATCCCCCAATTTAACTAACAGAAACCTAGACATTGTGAAACAGGTTGTTTATCTGTAACTAGCTACTAGCCACTTTCGCACAGTTTTATCCCTTCTGCTCGACTCCTATTAGATATACCTTCCTCAATAAATGCACTATCTAACACAAAATAATTATTCAAATTGGACCAGTACTTCCAGAGATGATTTCATTCATATTACTGAGTGTATAACAAATAAGATTAACAACTTACTCTGTTGTCACCCATATACAGGATCTTCAAATTCTTCAACTTGTTAGGTAGGACCTTGAGGTGCTCGATGCCATGGAGTTTGTTATCATTGAGGTTCAAAGCCTCAAGATCCGGAATGTTCTCAGCAATAATATTGATAGCTTCCAGCATCACTACTGGGCGGAATAAGGCACAAAATATATCTGCCAAATCTGAAAAGAATGTCAATAGTAATAAAAATCACTTATTCTTTACATACATTGTTCACAGACATTTTATATGATATTGAGTTATATACATAATTTGGTGATTCCGATTAAGTATACAAACAAATATCCCAAAAAAATGTTGCTTAGATCTTTTAACTAAATAACCTTTTAATAATAGAACAAGGCATATGTTTGTTTGACTTTCAAATACCCTTTTCAGTCTAATTGAAATAAAAATAAATGCATCTACTTTGACTAGTTGTAACAGGTATATAATAGATAACAATGAATTCTAATAAGCATTACACTGATAGTGTGTACTTAGATAACAATTACCTAAATTAGTCATCAAAGTTAGCAAATTCCTTACCTGGGTCTGCATGAAACTTTGTCAAGTCTAATGCCTTGGTAGCAGCATTATATCTCTTGGCCATAGCCAATTTCATTTTCTCCTTCAGCTCAGCATCAACAGTGACACTTGGAACAGCATTTCTTACAATAACCATTAACTTAAACCCATCGGACATAGTAATCTTTCTGTCAGCTTGGAAGAGTTTCTCAGCGAGTTTCACATCATCCACATAGAAGACAGCAGCATTTCCATTGATTTTGTAATAGTGGGGCACAAAGATATCTGGCGAAATGAAGCTGAGCAGTGTCCTTAGAATCACATCTTTCTCATGTTTGGCTCCATATGGTATGATAATCTGATACCAGGGAAGAGGACCAGGGACAAACTTCTTTTTGTTGATTCCATGGCCAGACCTTGGCGCCGGAGAGTTCAACCGGCCTCCACGGCCTCTAAATGCTCCTTTGCGATGTCCATGGGGGCCTCCAGCAGACCCGGTCATGTCGATATCATCATCCAACAACAGTTTGGCATTGTTCCATTTATTTTTTCCTTTATTCGTGCCCGGTTTAAAACTAACACGCCTCGTTCCAGAAGTGTGCATGCGGTCATCATGTTCTGTAGCAAACAATAAATATTTTGCAACATTGCATCACCAAATGGGAAAGTACCATGGAAAATACCACAATCAATTTTATTAAAATTACACAAAGTAAGTAAGAAAATAAAGTGCAATCACTTACCAAAATGTTCACTGTTTTTGAAATTTCTTATCCTTCCGCCGTTTTTAGGCATGGTTCTATTATAATTACGGTGAATATTGACGAATAAACACCACAGTCACAAAATGAAGTAAGGTTAAAAGTTATGACGCACAACGCGTTCTAGAGTTCCACACCGAACCTTAGATCACTTCAGCCAAAAAAACGCGAGTAACTATTATTCAATGTTCCCAATAAATATCGAAATTTTAGTTTCTAGGGAAACCTGCAACTTATTCGTGATATTTATTATTTATTTTACTACAGATATAGGATACGTAGCACAATAAAAAGTACGGACCACAGCCACGGACCGACCAAAATTGACCGAATGAATGAATGAACAAGATTTGTAAAAGAGACTTTCCATTCATTTGTTACCACAGATAAAAAATGAAAAAAAATATATAATATGACCTTTTGTCTCATCTAGTTTTTTATTAATGTTAGTGTTTAATCTGTTAATGTGCCTTATTGGTAAAAAAAAATTAGGACGGGAACCCGCAAAATTAATTTTTTCTTACATTTTTTGCAATTTACAGCTCGATATTGGATTGTAAATTATAAAACATAATATAATTATTGCCTTGTTATAACGAACAGTATAACTTAGTTACATAAAAGGCATATTTTACTTTTTACGTACATTTTACTTAAAATGTTGCGTTTTATTATATTAAAAAACTGGAAGAAAAGCTTTCCTTTACAGGCGGTAACTACTTGACTACTGTTATTAAAATAAAAAAATATAAACGAATAAAAAAAGTATTTAGTATAAAAAGAAATCTCCCGTCAAATTTTCGTGCTCAGTTAATGGTTATTTGTTTAACTGTTTTTAGTTGATCGTGATTTTATCTTAAAAGTTAGATGTTAAATATTAGGGTAGCTGTAGGGTGTTATTGTTAGGTTTTATAAATAAATAAATAATAAATAAATCTTGAACTCACATGAGGCGTAGAATATTCTATACATAAAAATTAGTTTCTGCCAGTAGGTCCACCTTTACTTTCATAGGTACTTTATCTTATAAGAAATGTTACAGAAATCCTCGTATTGTATAATGAACCTGAAATTCATCGGCAGTTTTCATGACCAATTTATTTATAAATAAAATAGTTTAAACTAATTCTTGTTGTTTTTTTGTGTAAATAGAAAAGTCCCTAAATAAAAAATAGCACTTCACTTACTATAATACTTACATACACTACCGCCTTAAAAGTAGGATTAAAGGATTTTTTACTCCTTATAAAAATATTGTGTCTAGCGTGCCATAGAAATAAAATAAAGTGTTAAAGGATACAAAAATACATTGATATTTATTTTAGAATTTTAATTTAATTCTATTATCCCATTGCCATTTCTATTTCTTTTTTAGAACAAGAAAAATGAATGAATGATTATCCTAACCTAAAACAGGGTTATATTCTCTGTGGTAACATTTGTTTGGCTAGTCTATGATTCTCGTGTGTAAACTCCGTTTTACGCAATAATTCCGCTTAAAATTTTACCAACTCATTATGGTATAAAGATTTTTATGTGTTTTTATTAATTATTTTAACATTGAACCTGATTAAAAACATAAACTTATTTTTTAATACTTTTATACCTAAGAACATGTAATATTTTAACAAAAATGAAATCAATGAAATGGCGTCGGAGGTGGATCATACATTTTCTGTGTGAAAACATAGCGTAAAAAATAAAACGACCATAGACAAAATTCGTGTGCTTTTCGAGTCTGCCATGTTTTGTCCTATTTGTCGCGCTTGATCAACGCGTTCGCGTTTACTGTACAAAACTGTTATTTTCTGAATGTATTACGGGCTGTGTTTTGTTTACAAATAGTGTAGTTATTGGTGTTGTAATTATACTGCTTAAACATTTGACCAGACAAGCACTTGGATACTTGTGTGTGCGACAGTGAAGTTCGTATTTCATAAAATTTTATATTCGTTAGCTGACCATCAACTGTCTGCATTCTTAGGCATTTCATCGTAATTTGGAAACATTCTGATCATTAAATGCGATTTCATAATAATTGGTCGATCTTGACTGTGACGCAACCCACGTGCACATAATATAGCGAGCATCTCTCATGCACATTTGTTATTATTTTGTTCGTGAGTTCGATTCGGAGCAGTGAGGATCGGATCGGCGAAGGGAAACCGCGTCGCGCGTCTTGCTCGCTCGCGTCGCGTTCAGTTGAATTTATTAATTTGTGGGTAATATTGGACGGTGATTTCTAATTGAGTGTGAATTATTTTGTGCGGGATAGTGTTGTTAGTCGGTGTGATTAGGTGCAGCGCACATAGCGTACACGTGACACAGGACGAGTGTTTGGGTGTCAGTCGGCTGCGGCTCGCGGGCGCCGCTACAGTCCGCCTGCAGTGCGGAGCGCGCGACGGGCGTTAGAGGTGAATCACCGCTCGGTGCCGTTTTGATCGTGCTTGTTTACCCGCGTGTGCATAAGTGCGTGGAGCGGAAGTGCAAGGCATGTGCGCCGCGCGTCGGCGCCGATGACACCGCCGTCCGGGGCGACGGCGTTTTGAGCGCGAGTGTGTGATAGCTATGTTCCTTGGGTTATGAGTGTGTGACAAAGTTGTAGTGTGCTGAGGACACTGGAGCCCCTAGACGGAGTTGGGCCCGCCGGGGCGGCCCTGGTGCTTCTCGGGGCTCCTCACGAAGGCAAAATGGCTGCGTGGAACCGCCACCACCATTTCAACATGCTCATGGATGAGAATGCCAAAAACAAGTGTAAGTAAAAGTATTGTGATGAATTTCAGATTTAGTCAGCATGTCAACAACATGCAGTAGCTAACACTTATTAGAAACACCTATTAGTATCTTGTTAGGTTAACTATTTATTTATCCTTCATTAAGCAGTACTTGGCCTTTAATTAGTATTACCCTTTGTAGTGCTAGACATGCCCATATCAAAACAAATAATTTTACATCATCCTTACACAAGCCATGTGGCATTGTTTAGAAACACATTAAAATCTTATTGGGTTGAACCTTACTTACATTTGTATCAGTAAATATCTAATAGAAAATTTTTTTTGTAATAACGATAATGAATCAAAACCACTATGGTCATACAAATTATTTTTTGCACTAGAAGTGCTAGAACTCTTCGTCACATCTTAGTTTTTTAATTACAGATTTACCTAATCGTTGCCAATCAGATTTACTTTTTTGTTAGCCAACTTATCCAACACCGAAAGATTCTTACATTACTTTTATAACCTGGTGGGTAGTACCACATTTGAATGCTGTTCATGTAATTACCTAGTTTATTTTTAGAACCATGTATACTATTTTTAGTAGTAAATAAAAATAATTACCTGCTATTTATTACTATCCTATCCTGTATAATTTATAATAGTCAATTAATAAATCATCTTCATTTTACCTATTATTACAAAACAGTCAAGGTTTCTTATGCTGTCATAATTCTAACTTGTTTATTAACAATTTCTTTTGATGTTACCCTAGCCTACAACAATCCAAGTGAATCAAATCACATGGGCCCTTGATTCATTGGACATAACACAATTTTCCATGTTATGACCTCCTTTAATGGTACAACAGGCTAAACAAATGCATGTGAATAAACCCCCATGGGTGTACATTGTTGAATGCACACAGCCCTCTGTGACCCACCTGTAGGGTATATGTTCATCCTGCCCTACATCCCTTTGACCCCAATTTCCACTAGCATGCTATTGATTTGCACTACTTTTGCACCTGAAACTTATCAGACAACAGACCATTTGCGTGGCCCCAATAAAAATTGTTATGTGAGTACCTATCACTCTCGGAATTCCATATATTCGAAAGCGGCGAAACAGAGTCGAGAATTTCGTATTCCGACATGAAAATATCACGCCGTAATTAAAGTCTTAAGTTCCGTGTCCTACATTTCGTTACCATCAATCAACAACGACATTAATAATATGTAGATGTGCTGCAAATAAAAATAACCCAATAATGAATTATTTATACTTTGTAAATAAATAGATTTTTGACATAATTTGTACTTTATTTTTAGCCACATTATGATCGGTTCATATAGCCTCGACCCTAAAATTGTTTAACGCGGCGTCGACCTCCCCAACCTTTAACCTAATTCTGTGTTCAACCCTCGCAGATGGGTGCTAGGTGCTTGCATTGATGCTTTATTAGATTCCAACACTTCTTCCTTTTTTTGTTAAATACGAAATGTTGAAAGCGGAATTTCAACATATCGATTCGATTAATCTCTTCGTTGGTTGGTTGTTTGTTTACAAACGGAGTGCACGTCAATAATAATATTTTGCCTTTTGAAGTCTGAAAATGATTAATTCTGTAATTTAAGAATATTATCTGCAACATCAAACAGCCGTTTTGTCGGTATGATGACCCGCTTTGAGTGTAACACCTATATTTTATTCGACTTTCCGGTGGTGATGCCGCGCAACTCTCACCTCCCACGCTTTTGGCACTCCACTGGAGATCGTTGCATGCATTTGCCAGTTCTAAATAACACAAAGACTGCTCTTAATACCCAGTTTCTAGGAAAATTGGGACATGGTATCCCCGATTTCAATTTTATAGCTCGATAATTTTCATAACCCTTTACTTACACATACATAATTTCAGTATATCTAATTTATATTTCATAATAAAGTTATAATTAATTACAACATCAATTTATTTTCAAAACAAGAACCTTAATTCATACTGATCATGTTTCAAGAATTGTCCGTATTGAACGAAAATAACAATAAATATTTACGAATGGTATTTAAAAAAAGAAACTAGGTGACCACCTTGGCAACCAGCCGTTTGTACTGATTAACGAGTAAACGTTCTTTGTAAACAATCATCTGAGATCTCCATGGAAGCCGGTTGGCTAAATGTAAAACCTTCCTTACTTATAAGGAAAAGGATGGAGACTTCAAATAAATTTGCTAACAACCTATTTGAAATTCATGAATGCGAAATAAAACATCCTAATTTATGTCAGAATGTTTGAAGAAACAAAATTTTAGAAGGAGCGAATTTGTTCCGCGACCTAAACATTATAATAATAAAAAGAAAGGTGAACAGTTACTGGGTAGTAAAGCATTTAAAAAGATACCGGAGTACTGAAACTACGATGAAAATTGTAATGCGTTGGTCGGGACACAGCTTGAGATCCGAGTGCCAAATATTTACGGCGGTCGTTTATGCCGGAACCATCGGCGGTCTCGCATTTTTTCCGCGGCGATCAACTTTCATTCACTGTCTGAAAGCTGTTGCTACGCGGATGCTGGCCTCACGGTGCGCTGTCATTAAAACCAAACGCTCGTGCACCGCCGTCATGTAGATGATATCGTGTTGTTTGGAAAGTGGTCGCTTACAAGACTTACATTATTTAGTTTTGTACTTTGTGTCGATACCGCCTCGCGGTCTATAAGATTATGAGAATATATTGCAGATAGATTGTGCGTCGGCTATCAAACAACTGTCGTAACTTTATGCAATTGTAGGTAGGTAATTATGATTACTAATGTTTGAGCCATGTATAAATGAAGAAAAGTTCAAAAATTCCCATAACTACTAAACGTTGTCTTTAACTGTTGAATCGAACGGTATTTCCAGAGTGTACGAAAAACTATAAAAAAATGAATGTGTTCACATGATATCGAAGCCGATTACTAACCAGTTACTTACACGTCGGTGGGAGCGCAGTCGGCCCGCCTCGCGAGTCACGCCGGCCGGTGAATGGTCACCTTTCTCCGACACACAGTCTAGACGACTTCGTTACGACCCGTGAATGAATTTCACATCGGAATGCGGAACGACGATTTATCGTTCCCCACCAAAATTGTCTGTACGCATTGTGCCGGTGAAATTGTCTCGAATAATTAGAAATTTCTTAGGTCAGAAGTCGTAATAAAGTAACATTAAGCCCAAGAGAGCGCCGCGTTTTAATGAAATTCCAACCAACATACCTAGTATGAACTGTTTGAAAAGAAATAGGTAGATCGACCAATTTCAAAGTTTACAGTTACGAGAGCACAATTAATATGATAATTCCGAGACATTTCCGTCAATACACTAACTTCAAATATCAGAGTTCAATAACAAGAAGTGGTTCAGGGTAGTTATTCATACATGCCAACTGAGGACAATACGCTGGCAGCGTGGGCAAATGTGTGTGGGCATTTAGGTACCCTATGTAAATGGTAAAGATTTCTCCTGCGAGCCAGCGCCCCATTATTTTCTGTGACCACGATCTCATTGCACAACGACTAAGTGCCTAACTAACATTTTAATTGGATTAAGTTTCATCGAACATGTACCTAGTACCTATGAAATGTTTTCTCAAAAACAAGCTGTACTTCAATATAGTGCACTTTCGAAAGCGGCTTTAATAACATAAAATAAAACCGCCGAAAGTATGTAGTGTACAGGCCGTATTGCCGGTCAATGGTTTATTATAAGGAAAATAAAAACTATGGTACAAAGTTGACGAAGTATGACGGAGTCAGCCCTAAAGTGCCCCTCGGTGTCATCGACCGACAGCTAAGGTTTTTGCGCGTCCAACGGTGCTGTTATTTTAATAATTGAATGAGTATGGAAAGCATCAAGAGTTAACGGTAACTGTATGAACGTGTGACGTCTGATGATAGCACGGTTTCGGGTACAGTTTGTACTCGCTTTAATTTCTGTCTGACACCAAGCATTTTCTACCAACACCCAAAGCATTTGTAATCTAATTTGCTTTATTACTCACAGCTATGAATATCCAACTAACTTTTCATCAGAGCAAGCCCATTTAATGTTTTTATCAGTTTATCGAACAGTGCCGACTGTGACACGTAGTTATTTATTTTGCGACCTTCACACTCGAGTGTTCATTGCCCTTACCACGACTTCCTGTTTCGAGACCTTTCAAGACTAAAATAAATTGATCGTCATTTAACAAATATCAGAATCCAAAAACAATAAAATAGCTCTCTAAGGGTAGATTTTAAGTAATGATAACTGATTGATAATTAAACATCTCTTGTTCTTAGATACTACGTAGTTTGATTTTTTGGGATAAGTCTTGTTCCGTGTATTCGATGAATCTTATTTGTATTTTATAACATTTGTATATTATGAACAATGAGTAATGCCAGAGTCCGTTTTGGTGGTGTTGCGCATCCCCATCGGGCCCCAGCGTCGTTGACCGCCGACGGTTTTTGCACATCGCCGCCGCAACGGTGGCCGGCTTGCACAATCTAGAACGACACACTTATCTCGCTCGGATGCTGGACAATGGTCAGCGCCGGTGTCTTAAGATCTCAACTAAATTGTTCGCCGAATATCTTAACGTATCTTAAGCTTACTTTTCGCTCTAAAAACTTCGATTGTCGGTAATAACTACTCTTTGTGTATATGGTATCTAAATGTATATTGTAAGCAATAAAACAGGCTTTGGGCATCATTTTGTATGCACAACATGGCTAATTAAGGCAGAAACTGTATTTAGTTCCTAACCAAAGATGTGCTTTTGCCTAATGGCGGCTCTTTGACGTAAAGGAAACTTGAGGAATACACCGAGGCAAAGAAGGCTACGACTGTACCTACATAAAGTAACTCCTTGTTTGTGGATAAACCACGGATCTCTACGATTAATTTATATTTACCAACCTAAATATAGGTAATATCTACTGGCGTAACAACAAAGCGGATATTCAACCACGGCTGAGCTCAAACGAAAGTTAATTAACAATAATATAATCGGTGTTATTGTTTTCTCACAATCTTTATCTTGTTTGACTGACAAATTGGGGAAATCAAGTGATCTGTTGGGATTTACGAGTGGAAAATAATTGAGTGAACTGTGAAATACCCTTCATTCATCGAAAATTAACTCAACCAAACGAGACCGCACGCTTTTTGGTTGGCTTTTAATATTTTTATTTAAAATTCTAAATTACCTACATATATATTCATTTTATATATAGGTATTCGAAACACATATTTATGGCATGGCGACGTGGTACGGTTTTGCTAAAATTAGTAACAAATAATCAATTACCTATATTACCTCCATACTCTCACCTTGTCCCGTTATTGAGTAAACAAAAACAATTCAAACAACTTTAGTGCGTCTGGGCGCTGGTTTGTTGTTTCCACGCGCCTTCTAATTTTTACCTAATAAAATCGAAGTAACTTAGCAGACTTAAAAACTCACAAAATGTCGTTGACAAGTCAAGTTCAACAACACTTTTAGATTTTGAGGTCCGATCCGACCCAATCCATCGCTCAGTGATCGATAAGATACACGATCGTGTATCACTTCCTTGTATCTATTCTAGTGTTGTCCACACTCGGTGCGTTTGCGCCGCGTCCCTTACATTCGGTAAGAAACAGAAAGAGATAACACGACAAAGGAAAACGTTTGGCTATGTGTGGTTCGAGCGTGAGGCAATAACGGCGCGGGCGCGGTGTTTTCGCGCACGTTTCGCCCCCGCGCGGGCCCCGGGTGAACGGCCAGACAGGCGGGCGGCCGGCCGTTAAACCTGCCTTGGACCCGTCCTGTGGCCTCGCGGGCTTCGCGTGCTACCATCTGCAGCGTGCTACGGTTGCTACACCGCACCGGCGCCGCCGACGACGTCTGTGACTCTGTGACGCAGTCACGGAGCAACGCTTTTATTTTTAATTAATGACATCCTTGCGTCGACCCACGTTACGACACTGTTGCTTTGCTTTTGGTTTATTGTTGATTTAGTGATTTATTGTCAATTGTTCTGTACTATGCTGCATAAATCCACGAGCTAGCAGTGTCAAGTCTTAGAAAGGAGCTGAAGGTCCATATTTGCCACTTAGAACATCGAAATACTAACACGGTTATCTTATATCTAACTTATTCTATCTACAAATTGGACTGTTCCCGTCTGAATAAAAAAACAACAACCATAATAGCGCACTTTACTTAGTTACTTTAGTCTCCCAAGGAGAAGTCAATGGACGATTTCCCCCTCAAAAAAAAAAAAAAAAAAATAGAAACTACCTAATTACTCAGTAAATTTGTATTTAGTCAATAACACTTATTTGCAATTGTTCACGAATGCACGGATAAAGTAATAAGTGCCTAGTGCCAGTTATTCAAGCGTTGTTTATTAATAATATTACGAAATGTATTCAGGTATAACAAAATAAATGTATATAAGCATTACGTATTCACGTCCCCATTTTGTTATCACACTTTTCATTAAATGGGTCACATTCTGATGCATTCGATTCTATTTTCCTCTCGGGCCGAGCGTGCGGGCCAAGGTGATGTTTATACGACGCGCCCGCCGACCCTGCCACTATGAAAATCTACTGGATGCATTATTCTTCTCCCTAAGTGCTTAATAGAATACTCGCTGAATAATTCACAAGTTGAAGACGGCTAATAAAAGCGTGCTCGACAAGACGGTGGCGGTCGATATGTAAAGAGATGAGATCTATTCAGGAATAATATCGTGGTTGTTTACGGTGCGGCTCTCGGTTGGATTGCGTCGCAACGGTCGCTAGTTTGCCCGCAGCTCAGACGGACGCGATGGGGGGACACAGGTGGGATGGAGCGAACGTCTGCGTCGGTGCTTTTTCATTCTTTGTTTGCGTGGAGGATTTGCATACAATCGGAGAAATTGCGTGGCTGGCAGCAGCCGAGAAAAAAGGAATTCGTGTAGTTTTATGCATATGACTGTTAGAGGTGCGGGTCCTGTGATTTTTCATCCCAATAGTAACTTCAAAGATGTGCTGCTACTGGTGGGGTTCAAACTGGCACCCTTTGTTATGAAACATTTTTCTATCAGTCATTAATTACCAAATAACTTCTTCAATTCCTTGTAACTACGCCAAAAAATTGTAAAGAACGTAATGTAATAACTTCCCGACATGGAGATTTGATAGTAAATCGTTCACCGATAAGCATGGCTCGATCGGTCGGTCAGTGTATAGTTTACCGACGCGTTTGTCATCTGAATCACGTGGCCTTCCGTTCGGTTATTACTAGCAAGCATTGGTTTCGCGCGTTAGTTGTGGCGGGCTGGCCGCGCCGACATAGCGTCCTTATCGACGGAGACGTGAAGTGCGCATCAACACCGCCACGTGTATAAACATTGTTTCACAACAATAACATGCGGGTGACGCGGGCAAGGACGCTCGACGACGATGCCGGCCCACCGCTCACCGACACATTGATTGTTTAACAACTACGTTCTGTGCTCATCCACAAAGAAATACTTAAGTGTCTACAGTTTTACAGTGAAAAAACACGATGAGCGCATTTGCTTGTTTGCGTCCACTCCGGACGAGGATTTCTTACGATGTTTGGATTGTTCAAGTGCTTCTTTGTGACTTAAAACGTTAATTTAGTGATTTTTTGTGTAGTTCAATTTACAATTTTGAAGTGTTGTGTAGTGATGGATACCTATTACGAAAGCGAACCTGGCAATCGTAAGTTTCTCATTGTTACCGTGATACCGTGTACAGTCCCCGACTGGCATTGCTACCAGTAATGCGTCAAGGAGATCGCCTTAATGGATTCTTCGAAGTCTCGACTCGAGAACTGCGCAGTTACATCGAACTACGATCGACCATACATTTTACTTAAACTTCCATGACACGGTTTTAAAACGACCTTGTGCTTAATAATACTAAAGTTCTTTATAGATTTAAAGTATAAACAGCATCGTATTTAATATCACATTGATTTACGTGATACCATTACGATTATACACATATTTGAAAAGAAATCTGATTATTGTAATCAGATAGGTAAATAAAACTCCTAAGCTTAAAATTAAATAATCTTCCATGTCTATTTAGTTATTTAATCACAGAAAACACATCAGCTTTTTTGGTAAAGTTAAATTGTTTCGTGGGACCCTTAAACCACTTAGTAAAAACAGGAGAGTGAACAGGGGAAAAAGTAATCAATATTTCTATAACTAGCTAACCAACCAAACACTAATTCCCCGATCAAAAGATAATTTACATTCGTAAAATAAAATAAAAATGGTACTTGACAGTTTTAAGTATGAAAGAGTTGTTGAATATTGAAAATCATTCCCGGATACAATTCACCTGATGTTGGAAAAAGTCAGCCCCGGGCAATACAAATTAAATTACTTAACCAAGTTACCGATTTAAACTTTACAAGCGGGACATGAAACTGTCATTTGTTGTAACATAACATGTAACAATGCATTTATTTGTTATTGTTAGTTAACAACACGATAGATATCAAGTGAGTACAAAACTAAATTAAATAAAAACAATAGAAGAACATGTGGACACAACACAAGGCGTTAAAATAAATTCACATTGAATTGCAATTGCGGTTCGTAAACAGCGAACGCTGGTATCTTGCACCTCCCACGCCAATCTACCGGAGGCTAGTCACATTCCTGACATACCTACCACAGGTTGTCGGCCGACACCGCGGCCGGTTCCGAACGTTAGCAGCACAGCGATGACGTAGCGACTCGTCTCCGGCCGTTCGTCGGCCCGATACTTACTCACATACAGCCTTTCCACACCTCCCTTTGCACAACTTTAGTCCGATCGCCAAGGGGAAATATGACCTTGTCGCAGAGCTCTACATACCCTGGACGCTTTTACTCCGCAGTTTAAATGCAAACTTGTTATAATATCACCGATCGTCGCCGCTTGGGTACAGAAATCGCGTGCGCTTTCGCCGCGTGCCGCCTTTCTACGCCGAATTGTCATATGGTCCTAATGTATTTATCGTTGGTGTCATGAAAGGGAAACAACTTTGTCTTTTTCTCACTGGCAGACAATCAAATCGATAATATTTATATTATACTGACAAAGGAAAAAGTGAATTTGTAAATCTAATTTATTGATGTTAAGACGTGGTTTAAGAAGAACAAGCTTGACAAAGATGAATACATTTGTTAGATGTCTGTCGTTTTAGTACGGAACTAAGAATGTTTGTAATGCTAATAGGCGGATGCGGCCTGATTTTCAATCGGAGCGGAGTCGTACCTACATCCATTCATCTGAGCGTCCGGAGAGTGAGTTATCCGGATGTAGATAATTTTAACATATTTATGTACGCCACGAGAATGTTATTGGTTTAACTATTCTGTCATGCATCTTGGAAGATGCTTTCTACTATCTCCCTACGTTCAATTAAGTGACAAGAAACTAGCACACATAAATCCTTCCATTGGCTGTCACCTCAATACAAACCCTTAGTTAAATCAATACTAACATTTATGTTGAAAGCTCTACCATATAAAGTTTAATATTTAGAAGCTATTACTAGTTAATAGAAAAGATTTCATGAGATTATGACTAAGCAACTTGAATAAAAAATAATGAAGTGAATTACTTAGTAAGCAGACTACGCAGTTTCATTCCCAATATTGTTTTAATCCTAGGACTGATGAAATCTTGTCCAAACGGTCGAAATGCACTGATTCATCAAGAATCACGTGGGTTAACTGTGTACCACCACGTGTGCTAATGAATTGGTTTGTTTGACACTAATTTGAGTAACTATCAATTGTTCCAAAGTCCTTTCAAGGCAATACTATTTATATTGCACTTCTCATAAAGTTGATAATTAAATATCAATAATTTACTTACGTTATCACTGTCTTCCTTCTGGTCTAACACAATTTTGTATATTTATTTGAATAATTATTCAAACACCACAAGTACACAATATCGACCCTTGACTGTTAACCTCAAATAGACACATAATTAGGCACACAACTTCGAGAATTATTTATATTTTTTTTGTCACGCAATAAAAATCAATCTGTTTATTTGCACCTCGTCAAACAAATACCAGAGTTCGCAAAACTGTTTTCGCACACAACAGTACACATTTCACAATAAACTACGCAGTTGCATACTCGTGGGGTACATGTGTGTGTGTGACGATAACACAATGAATGCGCGCGCGCATACGTACTTGATAATAGGCTTGATAGCCTACCAATATTGACGCTACGTTTGATCGTGTGATTTTTTTTCTACTTTTCTTATGAATTGGGATGTAAGATAAAAATTTCATCTGATTTGGTCATAAATCATATAACAATTATTGTAATTACAGAGAAAGAGAGATTTATTACACTTGTGCTAAGCTGAATCTTGTTACTAAAGCAAACCGCTTAATCTCTTCACCATAATAAATCTTCGTGCGCGCATATTACGACATAGAGAAAAAACATGAAGAAAAATTAGTCATACCTATTTCTACCGCATAGCAACCTAGCTGCATTTCGTTTTAAAAGAATCAAGGATATGGAATGTTTAATGTCAGTGTAATGGGCACTTGTGGTTTCATAGCTATGTTAACATACAGAACTGGATAGCAGAACGACTGGAAACCAGATTCTGGGATAGATAAACGACCTTAGCTGTTCTACTATCATCTCTTTCAACGTAACTTATTATAGTAATAAGTCTCTTTATTCCAAGTAATTACAATAACCATCTTATAAAGCAAATAAATTGTTTACAGAAGGCATATCTGCAGGCTCAGTGTGGCTCTTGGCATCAGCTTCTTCCACTCAATAACTATAACTAAGATTTCAAAGAAATGCCTATTAAAAACGTAATCAGGCAAGCATACAATAGTCAAAAATACCAGTCAATGATATTAGATAGAATGCAGAAATGTACACAAAGATTGTGCTAAACTGAAAACTATTTTTAATTGGCAGCTGTTCAGTTAGAGTTCCGTCCAAACAGTAATTAAACTACGAACGGGAATTAGCTCACTAGGTCTTTGCAGGGCTGTTGTTATACCTAGATGTAGAATTGGAGGTAGATACAGATTTAACTTGTTTTGTTTTTGATTAAACTATCTTCTGTTAAATTAGAGTAGGATAGAGTAGGATAAAAAGTAATATCCTATCACCCAAGTCAGCTTATACCCTGTCTGTATAACAAATTTCATCAAAATTCGTTCAGTAGTTTCAGCGTGATTGATAGGTAAACATCTAAACAAATTTCACGTTTCTAATATGAGTGTGATAATGCTTTATAATTATTTAAACATTCTTAAACATTTCATTCTCACTAACGACCTCTTTTATATGTTGTATTTTCATATTTTTTCCCCCAATAAGGCCACCTGCATCATTCAAAATTGCCTAACTGAAATTTAGCACAACTAAATGCTTATCATTCAACAACTTTGCCTAAATGTCAACGATATAAATCGTCGCAAAAGGATAACGCGAACAGGTTGCTAGAATTCATTAATATTGTAATTCAAAACTGTTGAGGATATTTTTTCTCGGTACAACTCCTCATATTCGACACCTGTTACGAAAATAGAAAGATATCGCTCCAAAAATGAGGTCCAATTTAAATAGATTAAATAGATACCTGTGTACGTAATGAGAACTTGTGAGACGTTCAACAAACTTTTCGCCCAGCAAAAGTACCTAGCGAGCCTCGAACGTCGGTGTTTTATTATGAAATGTCACGTCGTACCAGACGGTACATAAATAAGACTAAATTAACTTGTCTGCGACCTCTGGATTGAACGCGATAAGGTTCACATTCACACCTTGGATTACATGTTAAAACGAATTCGAGTCACCCAACAAAAGTAACAATATATAGTTAACAAAATGTTGATGAGAAACCTTTTCTCCCATCCCATCGTTTTCAGTTGAACTCGGTCGAGGACGCTTTGTTTATGGAGTTTTATTTTATTAGCTGATTTAATTTTACGGGTTGAAGAGATTTTTTATTGCGCGAAGACGTTCGTGATCGAAATTTACGGTCATTAAAACTTGAATTAGTCGTGTAATGTTGTGTGAAGTCTTAGACTTGGGAAATCCTGGAGAAAGTAACATTTTTGTTGTTAAGTAACCAGTAATTACCATGAAATTACCGCTTCTTTAACTGTCTGAGAAACTTAATTATTACTGAAAAATATCTGTTTAGCTAAAGCGATACACAGCTACCTAATTTGAAAATTGTTACCGAATATACCACTCTGTGGCCCTTGAATATTTCTGCAGAAACTTAAGAATTTTATGGGTAAAAAAGTAAGGAAATGAGACTGCAACGATCTTGTCGCAGGTCTTAGACATGTAAAAGTATCCCAGGAGGACAGTGCTATGTGAAAACTTTGGCGATACGATACTTAGCAACGTGTTCTACCACGACTTTGGTTGGACGAGGCAAAATTTTCAACAAAGAACTTTACTTTCTGGAAATTTTAAACTATGTTTTGTTGCACACATTATAATACAAAAACACTGCTTAAGGTCTCACCATAAACATAGCATACTAATGATATCTGAATCCAATTCAATTAAGACCGTTCCAAATTATCCCAGTGCTAATAATATTGAGTTCTAACGTGTTTCCATAAACGCAGAGATGACGTCGTCCATAGACCGTGAAACAAGTCAATCCGGAATGATTCATTCACCTTTAACATACCTATAAAGTATTCGGATCCGGCAGTATGTGGGCGGCAATCAGGTGAATAAAGCATGTTCACACGGCAATTTGAGCTATTACGATACCAGATTGATTGAGATGCGACGCCCGCGCCGTCTACCGAACTAATAATGACTAACTTTAATACTGGTTTTTATCGAATTATCGCCATCAATCTACAACGGATTGAGCACAAATACAATTTATTCTAATCTTAATAACATCGATTAAAATAAATTGAAGAATTACTTCACTGTTCGTTTTTATATCAAGCAACTACGCGATAATAATATGGACCGAAAATAGAATTGTGTAAACAAAAATTTACCTACTACACACAATACACATGTTGGATATTATTAAAGGCACTTTTTATTTTATTTTTATCATCCATTGCATGACTACAAAACAAATAGTATTTTTTCCCCGTAATTGTACTTAGCCTTTATTTAAAATATTTATTAAGTTAGATTTAGATTTCATATTTTAGTAGGTATTACAAATGTTAAGCTAAACTGTTTACCTCGAAAACTATGTAAAGAATTAGACTTGTTGTGGTTGAGTGTGATGTAATGTGTGTGTGTTGATTGCAGTGGGCGTGGTTGGCGGCGGCATGCCGGAGGCAGCTGGCGGCGAACGACGCCACGTGCCGTTGTACGGGAGACTGGTTGCTGAAGACCAGCTGGCGTCCATGTCCGCGCCCTCAGACATTCAGGTGAGCGCCACAGTGCGCGATCCCCGAGCTTTCTGCTGCTACCATACCCCCGCTCAGGTAAATGATGCACGAGGCAGTTTGGAGGACTAACGTCCTAAACACGAACCAATGTTGCTACTATTCAAAAATACAGCTAGGTATCCGCGTCATAATTACGTATGTTAACCATTACTCAGTACCCACGCTTCCAAACCCAATTTCATGAGAAGCGATGCACTTACTTGCATATAATTGAAGTTTCTTAAACTCGTGACCTCAGCGCGCCACACCTATTGTTTTATTAAAAGAGCCATTAACCACGCGCGTCTAGACATTACGCGCAAGTAAATAAATTAGTCAGTAAAGTGCCACTAATTACCCACTACAACTAAGTTCTCTTTCACTGAAACACTAGTGATGTATTTAGTTAACGTTGAATACGAACTGGCAACGATCGATAGATACCCCTCGTCTAGACTGGGTTAATTAATAAATGTGTCCGACTAGTGTTTCTCGCGCAAAATATTGGGTTTCATTCTTATTGTCAGAATGAACATGTTTTCAATACAAAACTTTGTTAGATTATCACCGATGTGGCCGTCGCGCGCGCCTCGTGACGTTAATAGTCCTGCCACTAATGTATGGTTATTACAGACAGTGATTGCTTTAAGGATATATTGTAGGTGCGCTTCAGGTGTGAACCAATTGTTCAATATTTTATTGAATAGATGTTTATACAAACCGTCTCGTGTATTAAGACGTCTACGTGCGTCTTATTTAGCTTCTTAGATGTTATCATAATTTTGTATTCTAGTATACCTTTTATGTTAGCTGTTGATGCCTTTTATTTGATTCAATAAGTTTCGGTAAAATGTGGTACTCAAGTTTTAGTCCATATTTCACCATAACTTTGTCAAAATTACGCTTTTTGTCTTACTGTCTGCGTAGCGTAGTAATATCCGTTTTGCCTTTATCTATGATGTCTGTACGCTTAGCTTGAATTGCTTTATTGTCTGCTTCTCCTTGTTGCCATCTATTAATGAACACTTCTCGCTTACCCAGGCTATGCAGGCCCGAATACCACATCACTTTCGAGACCCCTCGACAGCTCCGCTAAGAAAACTGAGCGTTGACCTCATCAAAACCTACAAACACATAAACGAGGTAAGCTAATTTTAATAGTTTAATTAATAGGTTAAACTTTATAATAACTTTCATAACTCTTTGACACGTGCTTTATGTTATATCGAATGATATCACAGTGGGTACTCGATTGAACATCGAATAACAATCGATCATCGCATCGAATAACATCCGATTGTTCGATTAATCCGGAATTAACCGGTGTCATCTGCGGTTATTAATTTACTTACTCCGTACCATATATGCAACCGCCATTGTTGATTCTCGCTCGAAGCTATTAAACTGCGAGTACTTTCGTAATTATTGTTTACATGTCGTATGCGGAAATTGCTCATCAGCCTTGCATCATGTTTTCATTTTTAAGCCGTTGTTATTTATAATACAGCGTTCAGTTCATTGCTCGTTGTTACTGTTTTTAAAGCGATCAATTCGCCACAATCGCCGATCACTACATCCCACATGCCACATATTGGCGTAGAAGGCGTACGAAAGTACATACCACCACGCGCTGTGAGTTCCGACCTTTTTCGACATCGGTGGGCGCACCGTTGCTAGGAGGCGGCCCGGGGTCGCGTGGGAGCAGATTTATTGCATCGTAAATAAAAAATTCTCAATGAACTACTGACTGTTCTCTTCAATGAAGCGGTGACCGGGTTAATTTGGATTTGATGTGAATCTCAGAGTTTTGTATCAAATCATGGTTATGATATTGTTTTAATTCACAAACTTGGATGCAACCATTTTTTTTTAAATTTTATCATTTTTTAAATACCTTTTGTATACTAAAACTTAAAAAAAAAAAAATACAAAAACAGTAGACACTACTTAATACCACCGAGGCTGTTTGTTTACATGATTGATGTTAACAAGAGCAGTAGCGCCAGTGATCATTAAGTATGATCGCCTCGCGGCCGCACTGCACACTGCGCAAATTGTTCTAGGAAAACGATTTCCTTGCTACGCAAATGATTTCTTTCGCCATCGAAGTCTTGTTTACGGCGCGTACGAGCTCCACTCTGTATGACCTTTACCGTCACGTGTATGTTAAGTTTTCACTGCGGCGTTTGGTCTCTCGGCGCATTAAACGCTGCGTCACAGTTTTCCTTTACACGAGCCACAAATGACGACACGAGAAACGTGGAAAGTTTGACGTAGTGGAAATTGTTTTCTAATACTGTTCCGAAGGTGCACTGCTCTTTCTTTTCTTTGGAAACAACGCCTTTCGTGATCCACGTCAACCTTTACAGTACTTATCTCAACCTCGTCATAACACTGTTACAGTTCACTGAAATCGTGATTACAGTGTCATTATTACTGATATTCTCATAGTTAAAGTGCTCCTCGACACAGGAGATATTATACTTATAAACGGACCTCACACGTTTATTATTCTTACATCATCAGTCTCAAGAATATCTTCCATTATTAATTGTCGTTAATCATATAATATTCATACGCAACCGAACAACGTTATAAGCCGTATTGGGATTCTATTTGCAGCTCTACACAAACAAAGCCCGTATTTACTGACTAAAAATACATTTAACAAATCAATGTTTACCCCAGGGAGCTACGAAAGTACGGACACCTTTATTTTTATCTAACTCAATGACAAAGGAAAGGCTACACGATAAAATTAGTTCACGTCCGTCAATCTTAAATGCTGTGAATGTCTCGTTTTAAGGTCTTGGGACACTTTCTTTGTTTTGAAAGAGCGTGTTTTAATTTTATTACTAATATAAATTGGGTGAGCTTGCTCTCTAAGTTTTTGTTCTGAAGTTTTATAATCCATTTCCAAACATTCTAGTGCCGCTCTGGAGCGACGGCAATTAATCTTAGTATACGGGAGACACGTGGTGTCTCCCCTCGCTTTCTATTTATTTTCGGACGCAGTTATTAATAGAAAATATTCTATTTGCGTTTGTAAGGTGGTCATTGCCCTATTTGGTGGTGTGTTTACATGGCGCCTTGCCAGATTCTGACGCGTCATGTGGGAGGTAAAGGTGCACGGGTATTAGGAGTCTTAGAAGTTGCATGCGCTCCACTGTGATAAACTAGGCTAGGAAGCGGAAGATAAAACCGAGACACATTTAATCCTTTCATTCTATAAACAAAACTGTTTTCAGAAGAGAATTCAAATAAAAAGAAAAACAACATGTTATCCCCAAGTTTTTGTATAAAAAGTCAGTAAAAATATTCGCTGGCAACAGATCACAGTGCATTTTTCTTTCCGTGTTGCAATTTTAATCCGGAACATGTGACCATAGTCGATACGTCACGCGTTTACGCCAGTGAAACCGCGGGCTAAAAGAGCACCTAGTGCTATTAATGCTCGCTGTTGTTCTAAATCTGGCCGTTTGTTTTGCGCTGTCAATAACGTGTAAACAAAGAAATTCCTCAGTGCTGATGTTAACTGACCAATATAAGGCCAAAGTCTGACGCTGTAACCATTTTTTCGGGTCAAGCAACGTCACTTCCCGCCGTTTTTTCCTTTTCTCGGAACTTGATTTCTATTTCCTCTCGGCCTCAACATTTGTTTAAACTTGATGAACGACCAAAACAAACTGGACGTTTCGTTGTAAATTAGAATCGGTTTGTTTCTTTGGCGCCATGCAGTTAACCAATAACGATTTGTTTACAAATTCTTCTTTTTCTTAAACTTGTATTAAACCCTTTTCAGAGTGTCATTAAAAAACCGCATAATTAAATGAATAATTGTAAAGTATGTTTGTGTTCGTCGTTCGGTACATAATCTTGAATAATAATCGGTGTCTGTCTGTCGGTAGTTGTCTATTAATATCACATTGCGGTTTCGCCGGCAAAGTTATTGGTTTCAAATGACCCAATTGCGTCATGTTTTTTGCATTCCGCTGACGGACAATAGATTTGTACATTTGCTTTTAGTGAAACTTGAATTGACCCTAAAAAACATTTGTCAATGTTTTCTGACACAAATTAAGTGCTTGTTAATCAGTAATGTTTTGCTGTTGTTTTATTTTTGTATGACATAAGTATTCTGTAGTTGAAATACTGAATGAAGAGCTCTTTGCCAGCAATGATCAACTTCCATGCCATTGCAATATTTTGGTCTCGCAGCATGTTACCTAACCGCATACAATACCTCATCAATACAGTCTCAAATGGAGCATATAACGCTGTGTGTAGCAACGCCTGTCTGCCTGCACTGGATGCAATAGGCGACAATGACTAACGCCTGCGGCCTGTGGGCGAATTTCGCAACGCCCCGACCCGCCGATGCCAATACGAATCGAGTCAAGGAGATAGGCACCGCTTTAAGATCGAAATCACTGTACAGTTAACCAGTGCGGTTGTATTTTTTTATCCTTATCTACTCGGGAGTCTAGACTGATAGAAACCGAACTACGATTAGATAGATGTACATGGGTTTTTCAAAATCGATATTTTATCATCATCTTTGTTTCAATACAATCGAGAGATCCAAAGTCCATAGTGTATCTGAATTTACAAGCGCTTGACTGACTTATTTCAGAGTGAGCAGAGATGGTAATGAACCAAAATTGAGTTCTCTGGTTACATATGCAACGTGTGTAGCAATTTCCCATCTGTACGCACATGGAATTTGTGTAAAAACCTCGCGTCACGAGCCACGCTTTCGCCCCATGAACATGATCGTGTTGATACGACACGAATGGCAGAGCATCAGCTGTTCGAGTTATCTGCTTGCAATTAATTGCGATATCGCCCATTCATACCCGCTCTTATGTAGTTTCACAAGAAAGTGTTCCATTCTCTTACATTAAATAATATGTAGTTGTTGTTGATTTTATCATACTCTACCAAAACGATTGAGTTAAAAAACTTTGTATTTTTGTATTTATAAGGAAAATTGTTCATATAAGGTTGAAAATGCCATATACAAGCCTCTTTCTCTAGACTAATCACGAGTACACGTCGAGCAAACAGTGTAATGCAAACGGGCCGACTAAAGTGAGTCAAGGTGAGTGCGCGACGTCACGCTTGTACTGTTGCTACCCGGATTATTGTACGGACCGGCGCCGGCAGGCCGAGGTGCGGTATACCTACTCTTGGAAACTCTCGCACCGCTTCCATCCACAAGACAACAACGCCCTACTACCAAAATGAACTCACTACCATTTAAGCATAGCGCACAAAACGCTATGACACCATTACACCGACGATATTGTTCCGACCGCCTAGCGACAGAATCACCATGTATCGTGCCGTACTAAAATATGTCATGTATTATTATAATTATATGGCTATCCACCTACAGCATAGATAACCTGCGGTGATGCTAATATGGACGTCGAGCCACTAACAACACGAAACGTTAAGTACGATATCACTCGTATTTTTTAATTAACATAATTACTTAAACATTTCCGTGTTACTGTATTGGCTCGTGATTGATTTGTTGTAAACAGTAAACAAAATTTACATGAACAATCAACATGAACACTACCATTAAATTATTACATTCTAATGTTTTTCAGTTACTACCACTGGAATTTGTATATTTTAAATAACACGCAGTATGCTTCAATATTTTTTTGCGCAAACGAGCCGAAAGTAAACTGCGGTTATTAAAAAAATCGGATTGAAAAAAATTTGAACAAAAGTATAAAAATTTCGTTATACTCTGTCTGTACGGTTCGTAACCCGCAGATTGCGTGTGCAAAAACAATGATCGACATTTGTTACCCAAAGGCCTATTATGGAAAAAGCGCGTTAAGCATCGAACAATAAAAGTATTCGCGACCTCCCTCGAAATATCGAGTCCGATTTGAACCCTCTGTTGCTGTGCGGGTGTACATCGGAATTTGCCGGGTGGTTGCGGGCACGCGTCCCTGAAACACCCAGTCGATCGGTGCCAAGGTGTCCGACGGGTTACTAATTGCGTGTTAAAATTTACTTGACATCGCTCAACCTTCGTCGATGTCCAATACACCGAGAGCCGCCTTAGCTGCTCGTTTGTTGTCGTACACAATAAACACTGAGAGATCTCATGTAGTTGGTCATTGTCCGCGATTTACTCGGAAACGTTCACGTTTACGTAGTTTCTCAGGTGGTCCTCTGCTTACAACCTTGTCACAGATAACCCCAATAGCGAAGTATTGAAAGTTTCGCGGGAATGGGGACGCGGCATGTCACCGCCGACTGTAGCAGCTTTGTTTAATTAATGAATCGTCGCCCGTTATTTTCTTTCATGAATGTTCGGCCAGTCTGAGTGATCGATTACAGAATGTTTCACGTAACGGTTGATCTTTACAACTACATTTGCTTGTACTAAAGAATTACTAACTCTTTCAACACAAAACAAAACGCTTTCAGGCGAGTATTACTCAAAGGAGAAATAACAAATAAAATGAATACTAAAAAAAATCTTTGGATACTTAACAACCGATTAAGTTTGTAAAGAATTCAGCACTAAATGGAACACCAAGTAGATAATCATAGCAAACAGAATATATACACCTGTCACATTCACGGCACTAATGATGAGACAAATACATAGTTTATTTACTTAGTACAACAGGCGTGTCGGTGCCACTGAGTGGGTTAAAAACTAAGTCCTACATGTGTAACGTAAGTTAACGGTGTTTACTGTGAAATGTATGTCACGCCCATAACCCGTCTGATAATAAAGTGTTTCAAGGAGACGATTAAGTAACTATATGACTTATTACATACACACTTGCGTGCACTATCCAATGCGAACACTTGAATTTTATCTCCATCTACATAAGAACTAATTTTGAATCTCTCTTCTCGGCTTACTCGAATCACTTTTGTCGGTGACTTCAGCGTCTGAATGTCAATCATTTGTATACCTACTTTCCTAAAATTAACGATACGTTAAGTCATTGCGTAAGTGATCAATGATCATGGAAATTTCTTATGAAACACACTATAAAACATAGATATAATCACAAGATCAAAAAACAAGGCAAATATTACAAAGTTACAACAGTAATTAAATATCCAAATTCAACACCATAATTTTCTGCGGTGTGCACATGTTAAATTGAAATAAATTGTAGCTTTCATTATCATATGGTGGAATAAATAACGTGTTATTATAACAAATAACATAAAAACCACCGGTAAGGTTTCAATAATTAAGTTGGGGCGTGTAGACTACCAGCCCGCGTACTAAGGGGCCTTATTATAAAACAATCGATTATTTCCCCCCACATAACTACTGAATATTATATTGAACGAGATGATATCATATCAGTGTAAACGTCCTCACATGAACATAGGCCTCATGACTGCTGTCAGGTGTTGTCTAGAGGCCGCCCAGTTAAAAAAAAACTAATCTTTATCTTAATTATGACGTGATAAGCTCGCAGCACCTGCTTATCCTTCTCACAATACGAATAATTATTATATTTCACGTGAAGAAATTAACATTTGAAAACAAGCAGCTTTTATTTCACCCCCGAAATAATGTCTTCATTCAATTTCGTGAGAAATATCATTTGTCGTCCCTTAATTAATTTCTAAGTTTGTTGGATATTATTGTGCTGCCACTCGCCGCTAATTTTGGATTTTTGTCTCTCAGACAAGGAGAACTTGGCTCCCTTAATTTACATACAATGCTAACTAATTACTATTATTCATTTTGAAACGTCTGAAAGGAAAAATTACGACGTATCGAACAATTCAGTCGGCATATTTTTAATACCTATGTAAATCGTAGTAATAATGCGTTTTTTTTTTATGTAACATTACCTTACACGTGGCGAAACGATTGCCTTGTTCTATAATTATGTGTCATTGTGTGTTACAATGTTAGGGATCTTGGTAGGAAATAGATAGGTACGTCGATATACGGACCGAAGAATGATGTTACTGAAAAGTACTAACACATGTCTCTAAATTCTAACTTCTCTTCCACTTTTCTCCTTTACATAGTAAGCTGCTTTTAGCAGAATGAGGTTTAACCATTTCAGTGCTTAATTGACAGGTCGGTAGCCCATCTCTTATCCGTTCATTGCTGCAGATTGACCTATTTCCTTCAAGCTGCTATTGTATCTATTATTATTGTCTGACTCGCACTTGTCTGGTTTTTCTCTCTTAAATAACAATCCCCGTTTAGTAATTGGATTGTGTCAGGGACGATCGGACCCAACACCGCCTTACCACGTAAGACTAGTGTTCTGTTCCTAAGTCAGATTATTTCAATGTGTTAGAACTTACAATTTTACCAAGTAAAGATTTTATTGCCTCGTGTAGTGTTACGGTTACCTTGAAACTGACTATTGTTACTTACTGTAAAATTGAGGAATTGTTTGTTTTGTAATTGCTGAAACACGGACATTCAGAAACGTTATAAAACTTTAATAGCGGGTTTTCTAAATGCTACACAATAATTATCTAAGTACTAGAGAGGAACTAATCAGTATTAGTTAGAGTGTAAGTAGAAGACATCACAATACACACTCCCATACATCTGATAGCACGGTACTCGGATGTACGGTGCAGTGCAGGTAATCACGTTTGTACGGTTACCGGCAATTAGCCGCCTGTGTTTTCTAGTTGGCCGTCTCGTGTAACTGCTGCCGACCTATGTAGCTGTTTGGGATTAGAAATTGGAAAAAAGAAAAACATTTCTAAGCCCATGACATGCTCAACTACACGATAAAAGTCTAGTTGTCGTCATAATGTTACTGTGATATTTATTTGTTGCGCGGAACATAGTGGAGAACATCGGCGACCAATGTTAATAGTGTTGATTTTACGATGATTACTTAGTTGCTAATATAAATGTTATCTCGGCGTTTCCCTAATAAAATAAGTCTATTAGTGGTGGTGTAAAAGGAATGAAACTGGGGTGGTAAACAGCCATCCTCGTTTAGTGCCTCTACAGTGAGCGTTAATCTCGTTTTTCGCAATTAGTTGGCGGCTGCCTCTATTGCCCACCCCGGAGGGGGTAAATACGCTTCATCTTTTTTACTTTTTTGTTTTATATTTCTTTTTAAACAGAGTGTTTTTATGTCGGCCACATCTCGGCTGTGTTTCATAGGTTTTGCTCGATTTACACAGTACGTACCCTGTCATTGAGAAACTGGTTTCAGTCCAGTCTTACGTGTTTATGAAGACTTTTAAACGTACCTAGAATATTTTAAGATGATGTGATTTGTGTTCCAATATTTTAAAACGAAAATCCGTGAATGTTAACTGAAGAAGCGAGACATGGAGAGTATTTAAAAATAATAACTACAGGTTTGGTGGAAAAGTTAAAGTAATAATTTATAGCGGGTTCGACAAACTATTGTATTATGTACACGAGTGCGGGTCACCTTCAGGTCATTGATGTCACCTTGTTTCCGAAACTTGATTGGCAACAGTTATCGCACACACAAACTTACTGACTTTCATTCATCATTGTTATTTCTGCGTTTCGTTTTCATTCTTAACTTCGCGTTTGTGAATAATATCACCGAGAGAAATCGCATTTCAGTTGGGTAACAGCGCAGAGATATTATTACTCGTGTGTACCAGAAACAAAAAGTAACACGATTTTCTACCTTGTGCGCGTAACACGCGAAAATATAAATTATTTCTTATGTATAAGAGTGTTATTACTTCATATTTGCCTCGAAATATCCTTCAGTCAAGTAGGTGATTAACGTTACTTGTGTATTCATTCTCACAGTCGGTGCATGCAAGGCCGCTTACCCGACGAATGAATCAGCTGATGCCAGTCACTGATTCACTGCGCCGCTGCCGCACCGCACCTTGCATTGTCTAACAGCTGACTTTGATGTTCCTTTACTAATATAGACATTTTGCATTCATATTCTCAACTCCCAGCTCCTTATACGAGTTTTCTAACGTGTTGCTTGTCTAGACGTACACTTTGTCTAGTCTTCAAATGGCGTTGTGGTCAACGGAGCGAATTGTTTTGGAAATTATTTAGTGCCCTCTAAAACTTCAGTAATAAAGAGAGAATTCACGATACCTTCTTATACGGCAAGAAACATATTGATATGTTGTTGACGGCCATATCTATTAAAGTATGTAATATATAATATATTTTATCCATATAAATTACATTTAAAGTACTAACATACTTTATTCAGAAAACAAACAAACGATTATGGCGTTGTAAATGGTCGCAACAAATATCGCAATACAGTTCCGTCCAGTGTTAAATACGAAAATAGGTTTGACCTAGCTGTTGTAATCGCGTGGGATTGCGGATGTATCACACAGGCTTACCCAGCCGGAAAAAACTGGATACACCAATGCTCTTACCATTATAATGATGACTGAAAAATGCATGTTGTTGTTACATAATTCACCTCTGTCGTATAAACTCATATAATAGTTGTATAAAGTCAGTTAACGAAGGGGTTGCAAATTCTATTGAAGCATATTTCGAGTCGAGATTTAAGGACAGTAAAACAATGGGTTTCCCATTCCCATTCGCAGTGGCGACGCTCAATGAGTCAGCTGATGTAGCAATGGCCTCAAGTGAGTCATTGCTGATCTCAAACAGATACGAATGTGCGTTGGATACGGCATGGCGACCGAGCTATCATCTGTGCAGTGAAAGCTGTACATGACGACATTATTTCAGTTGTTAACTATAAAGCCTGCATAAATACGACTTGATTGACAAGCTAACCAAATGTGACATCGTTGTTAAGAAACGTTGCATCATTACAATATATCAACCAAAATGCAACGCAGTTTGTTATAAACAATCGTAAGGAAAAATAATAAAAAATATATTTAATGCAATAAATTGATTGTTTGCTAGATAAAAATGTAGTTAGTACGAAAAATAAATATGTAGTCTAAATGTTTGTCGCATCCATTTCAGAGTCCATTTCGGACATCATCGTTCGCAACAGGCTAATGCGTCCACAGATTTTGTAGCGTCCTTGTCATTAGCGACGTACTTGAAACGATTATATGTCCGAACCGAATGATTGCCTCGTTAATTTCCTAACTTGCGTGTCACTAAGTTTTTTCGTGTCTGCTAAATCTTGCAATTATTTAATGTTAGAGGTGACAGGAGACAGGAAGTCAATGATTTGTTGGCAGTAACAACGAACCAAGTGTCGCCATGGACAATTGTTAAGATTGTAAATGATGTAACGATCAAGAACGGTTTCGATAAACAATCGTTTCTATGAGATGTAGGCTTACGCAAGTTTGACGTAATTGACGGACGCGGCATGAGTGCGGTGTGACGTGGAGAGTCGCGGGCGCCACTGCCGATAACCACCCACTCTCGTTTTCGCGCTGACGTCGCCCGTGATAACTTGATTATTCGCGTTTTGTGCACTAACTAGATTAGTGCTACAAGCATTAGTGTGTGGATCAACGGACATTGCACCTGCCACCCGCACGACGCCTACGTAGGACGATTCTCAGTAAATATACACGCCAAACAATTCTGAGAAGATTCGTATATCTGATTTATTTTGCTTATATGGCTGCTGATTTGCGATCGTGAATTCACAAGATATATTTATTCCGTTCCGTCCGTGCAAAGTCAAGTAGTTACAGAAGTAATCGGGGAAAATTCATTTATCTGTTAATGTTTGTATAAACATCCGTTACTTGCGATATGCAGAGATCACCTTTGCTATAGTTGGCGGTCGGAGCGATGCCCGATAATCACCGCGTTATTGCGTCTATAGGTATGCAATATACCTATGTTATTATAGGCGTTTTGATAAGAAAACATCATACAAGTTGAGGAAAAAACGAATGTCTCACAAATTCGAGATTTTAATTTAAGCATAGGCAATAATAGATTTAAATTTGGTGTACCTAGTACAGGAAAATAACGAACAGGAAAATGTCTATCAACTTAGAGCTTCCTCGTGGACAAAGTGAATATAAAATAAAGGAAGGTTTTTTTATTATAGGATTGTTACTAAAACGGAATCGTGAAACTTATCCTCATAATTACATTTGTAGTTCGGCTAACTGGTTTTTACCAATTTCGATAAATGTCAATTAGCATTCTATGCCGGCAACGTCTGCATCCGCCTTGTATGTATTAAATACTTATCAAATTATTTAGTTGGCAACAAAACAATTTACGTGCAGCCTGGCATCCGGTAGGTGTCATTATTACCCGGCACTAGCTCAACTCAATTACCGTTTGACATTTAAACCCAAAGGGCGTTGTTGGAGCGCCCTATCCATTTGGTAAGTAAACAGAGACAGTAGTATTGCTCACTCTTGTTAAGAATTACTCCTGAAGATGTTTTTGTATCATTATTTTAATTATTCCGACTTCGTTCCGGTCTGAGTTCGTTACCAGCGAAGGACAAATGGAAGGAGTAACATTAAGGAAATCATCAATCCAAATTGGGCACAGGTTTTTGTTCTATGGTCGATTGAACCATTAGTTATTGTGTTTTTAATCTTAGTACTGCGAATGGGTTTGTGTGAACAATGCTACACATGGCCAAACATCCGGTCAGTTATCGCGCGAAAGTTCGATAGAAATGTGGCACGCACTAATCTTTTATGAATGGACATAGCTACTTTTTTATTTGTGTTTGCGTTTCCTCTAGCTTTAGCGTTCTTTTTTTTAACACAGCATTTCGTTTTCATCGGAAAATTTTGCTCTCCGGTATCAGTGTCAGTTAGATAACAATGACATTCAATGAAGATTTGAATTTCATTCAGTAATTGCTTATATGATAAAATAATCAAAACTCGTAAACACAAGATCTTTTAGTTACTATACGCATATCATTATTGTATTGTTGTTACCGTAATTCGCAATCTTTTAACTCATTGGTTATTGGGTACTACTGTATTAATTTATAAATATTTATCGTTAGCGAACTATTATCCATATCATCACTTTATCAGTCACACAAATCTATATTATGTACATAATGTATCATAACAAGTGGCATTATTGTTGTTGGCAAATCCTTTGTTGCCAAGCACCTCGGTTCCGACATGCCATTTAACAGAGCCAATAAAATGTCTGCGTCACACAATAGATTAATGACATTGTCGGAAGCGCGGTTCTAGATCTTGCGAATCTAGTCTGTTACCAAGCGAGGCGGCCGGATGAATGGCAGTCTCCATGCGCGTGAGTGGATTGCGCAACGGCCGGTGACGCAACCTGTCGCGCCTGCGCGGGACCGTTGCTTGTTAGTATGCAAAATAAGTGAAATATTCGTGTCGGCCAGCCATGGCATGTGCTTACGGTTTCGCTCCCTAGATGTGCGTGTAATTGTTTCAGCGTGAATTTCATTGTCGTTTAAGGTCACCTGATTTTCCTTTTCTTTTACGAAGTTTCATTGTTTAAAAATGACTGTTAGTTAGCGGTACGCAATAACTCATTAATATTAATATTTTCGTGTTATTATTGTATAATGAGCTCTACTAACTAAGCCCTTACGCATAAACTCGCAGTACGGCAAAATCGACACAAGCGATAACTGTGTCCTTTAAAGACATCTTATTAAATAATGTATACGATAAAGTTTGAGCTATTTCAAAACACTTGTCCAGCGAAATATTAACCTTGATATTGTTCAGCTTTTCGCCCACATATTGTGATCATTTAGTATTTTCGTACTTTTTTTAATAGCTTCGACATAGCCAAACACACATAATTCTGAAAATAATCTCTTATTATTTTGAATTAATTATATTTGAACGGAGAGATATTGTCGTTTAATTATCTTAGTTGGAATGTAATTAGTATGTTAATTAACGTTGTGCTGAATAGTTGGCTCCAATAAAGTTGTGGTAGGGGCAATGTGTTATGGGAACCCTACAATAAGCCAGTGGACGTCTGGTGACTGTGCAAGTGTACAGCCGCCGCCTGCGACACTAGCTGGCTGTGGAAACTTTGCTCATTAGCTGCTCCGCTTTTATGATGGATATCGGGTCGCGATACTCGCGATGCACACCAAAGGTTTCGGCATTCGGCTCGCGGCCCCTCGGCGTTCAGCCAATTTCATTCGTCAATTGTTGCGTCGATACTTTTAACATCCAACAATACCAGGTGCCCTAATTAACTCCATTTTATTGCTGTCGTCACAGGAGACGGCTTTCTACATTGATCTAGTTTAATAGGTTCTTAATGAAATTGAAGTTTACGAGTTTATTTATACGTTTTCTTTTTTATTGGGCTTTAAATATTTTATCATTCATCACTCCTTTTTCGGTTCTTACATCAATGAAGAAGTAAGTTTTGGAGTGCGTAAAAGGTTGTCGAAAGATTGCCACACATCGTCAGCTGCGAGAAAGTTAGTTAAGCCGTTACTTTACGTGTCCTCGTCACGTTAACTCATGTTCACTGACAGTTTCACGCTTCAACAAACTATATGTTGTTGTAAAAGGCAAACGTTTTCGCTTACTTTCGTTAACAACCAAATTCTAAAAGAACATCTAAGAACATCCATGTTTATAAAAAATAATAGCTCTGGTTTTTTATAACTGGGTATAGTCACTAACACAATTGATTAGATTATAGTCCCATTGACAAAGACTGAGTTATTTGACAGTTGAGAAGCCATTTTGCAGTAGCCATATTTATGAGCCACTTGTAAAATGAGCCAGGTAGATAACATTTAAATCTATTAGTGTTTTTTTTACATATTTATACTAAACCTAAACATTTCTGAGGTATCTAACACCTTATTTCACATTTATCATAGGAGCATTAATAAAAATGCCTCATGTTATCGTAGTGCAGAAAGAAATAAATATAATCTGTGAAGTTGTAACAAAAACAAGTTTAATAACCTCATGGTCGTTGCCGTTTTTGGGGCCAGGTAACAGATCATAAACATCTGCGAAATGGCGACAAATCAGCGCACCATAAAGTATTACCTGGCAGTCTGGCACAAAAAGGAACCTTGAATACAAAACATCTATTCCACCACCCTTAGCGTATTCAAAAGGTCACTTTATTTGATATACGACGTAACTACCAGGAAAAAATCTGCGCCAAATGGCTTGCCATAACACAAAAATATTGCAAAGGAGACCGATGCATTCCGGGAACTGCATTGAAGCGCAGTGTATAGGATGGGCGATCCAACTATCTGGCGAAACGCCACACAGTATTGTGTCTTGCGCCGCTTTGTGTTGGGCCGATATTCGGCTGCCGGCGGCGAGACGCACGGTGGGGCGTTGGCCTGTTGAGAATGTTTGCCGCTGACCTAAGTGGTCAATAATGATCTGTTATACAGTTTATACTACGTATTTTCTTTACTGTTTCTCGATAATACGAGAAGAAATATTATTTTTAACTGATTACCTTACTTAGTGTAGCGATGAATTTTTTAATCTTTATTATGTCAAAACAAAACTAATATTCTTACCGCTTTGTGTAATTAAAACGGCATCGCAAGTGAACTTCATTATGAGACTTAATCAGTGCACAGCAAGACAGTTACCTTAGCTACTGAAAAACGACTACGTAAAATAATAGTTTCGCTTCTATGAGCTTATTCTCTGAACTGTATGCGCCAACATTGTCTTCAATTAATTCTGTGCTAGTAATTAACGTAAAAATAAATGGCTGTAGGCAATTAAGAAAAAAAGGAACATCTACGTTGATATCTTAATAAAATTTTATGAGTACACGGAATCTGTACGAGAACGCTGTAATTAAATATGCACGCGAAATGCTGTAGCAGTTTTGTCATCGTCTGTACGTGGGTGTGCAGCGCGTCCTAGATTGTCCGTGCTGGGTGGTCGGCCGGTCGACGTAGGATTGTTCTCGATTCGCCACTTTTTACCTGTTCCTCGATGAAAACGCCCTGTGCAGTCAGCCGAGATTGCTTTTAAACTTTAAAAACTTGGATTATTTTTACCTTTTTTCTGGACCGATTAACTCTTGCCAGCCAGTCGGTATTGCAAATTAAAATAGAGCAATGAATCATTAAATTCGATTTGGCGGCTTCCAACTTGTGCAGGCGAGCTCTCTATATGTGAACCAGGTAAATTCTAATGTTAAACCAGAATAGTGGTTGCCAGCATTGTCCTATTGTCCACCATTAGTTGTCAGACAAATATAGGTACAATAAATAAGCTTAAACAATTTTTTCATAATAGGTAAATATAAAATATTTATGTAATACTAGCTTCCGCCCGCGACTCCGTCCGCGCGGATGTCGGTCTTCGCGTGGAAGTTTTGTTTCTCCATTTTGAGTAACTCTGACAATGATATCTTATAAATATCTATTAGACCCAAATACGGCGAGGCCCATAATAATTAAGGAGATCCCTCTTTTGAGCTACTGCTGTTGAGCTCGCGTTCTGTAGAATAAAACTGAAAAATAAATGCGTGATGCCTGAACATATAGACAGACAGACAAAAAAAATCACAAATTTGGGTTTGGTATCGATCCAGTAACACCCCCTATTATTTATTTTTTCTATATTTTCAATGTACAGAATTGACCCTTCTACAGATTTATTATAATATGATGAATGAATGAATGAGAGTGTTATAAACGTAAGAGTAGACAAATATAATCAGAAAGCTCCGAATTGCTAAGCTATCGGGAGTTATACGTGTTATTGTGAGTTAACCATAAGAGATAGACATTTGCTGTCGTGGAATATTTTTTAAACAATTTTAAGGAGAACATTTCCGTCTTACATTATTTCTGTGTAGCTTTAACCATTAAGGCTGCACCCGCGACGGAAGCTTAAAAAATGGAGTAATTTCTCCTGTTTTCCCAACATTTCACTTCACTGCTCTGCTCCTATTGATCGTAGCGTGATGAAAAGTATACTATAACCTGCCCAGGAGTATGAAGAACAATTGTACCAAGTTTCATTGAAATCTGTAGAGTGGTTTTTAGAAAGGTTAGGTTTTTATAAAGAACATACAGACAGACAGACAGACAGACAGACAGACAGACAGACAAAAATTTTTCTGATTGCGTTTTTGGCGTCAGTATCGATCACTAATCACCCGCTGATAGTTATTTTGAAAATATATTTCATGTACAGAATTGACCTCTCTACAGATTTATTATAAGTATAGATTAATACTTAAATCATTGATAACATGGCATTATGCAAATTTACACGGTTATAACTTTGTCAAAACAACAAACACCCACCGTTAACTTTACAAGGACGTTCAGACAGAAATGGATAACAGATTCAAGTCAGAAATACTTTTTTTTACCTTTTCTATATTTAGATGAATTATGTAAACGAAAATAATGATACTTGCTTATTTACTTTTATTTATTTTGTACTTAACTTTATGTACCTCATTAATATTGTAATAAAGTATCCCTCCAAGGACGGTAGGATACAAATAGACTCGTATTAAGTTAAAAATATACCTCCTCTGTGTACTGTAACTAGCTAAATCAGGACACTCGATCCACGAGATGCGTAGGTGTTGCTATGGGTACCATTTGAAGGCTATGCTTATTTATAAACCATAAATATAGGGAAGAAAAACACGATTTATGACGTCAGTAAAAGAAAAGAATAATTTCATGGCTCCAACTTGAATCCCGTAAGGAATTGGATTCGATTTGCTGAACGTTATCAAAGGGAATGTTAGCATTAACTTTGTATATAAATAGAATGTTTCCAATTAAAGGTAACTTTGTTAAAACGAAAATCCGGCCTCAATTGTCTGATGGGTGGCTTCTGGACTATAAATAGTCTAGTTTTAAATTAATCCCTTTACACTTTAAGCTTGCTTTGCTGTGGTGATTCCAACATTATGCGATTTTTTTTATAAAAGATATTTTACTGCCTTACCTAGAGAAATATAGTGATCTGGGGGCACGGCAGTGCCCCCGCCAAGTCGAGCAAAAAAAGCGGCACGGCCGTACCATCCTTTTCTCGAAGCAATTCGGGCCTTTTTCGACCCCCTATAATTCGGTTGTGGATAAAGCAAGAAACCTGAATCTTCAGTAACTAATCCGGCATTGTATAACCACGGAATATTTAAAATTTCAGTCAATTTGAACTAGTAGTTTAAGAATGACAACTTGTTAAAGTTTCTAAATTTTGTCACTCACTGACTCACCGATCATCAAAAGTCCAAGGCACTTCTAGCAGACTTAGAAGCTTCATATTTGGAATACATATAGAGTTTAGTGTCTTAATCATGGGAAAACTTAAATATTTTGTAATTTCGGTCCAGTTTTCCAAATACACCAACTGCATCAATAACTTTGTAATCCCATATAAATATATGGGATTACAAAGTTATTTATGCAGTTGGTGGTTGGTTAGGTGTAGATAGGTACCTACCATATGAGGCAAGGGAGTATAGGGTGGGTAAGGGTGTGTTTAGCCCATGAAACTGAACAACATTATTACTTGTAAAATGGTCGACGTAATGAAAAACACATGATTGGACATGTCTTGAAGTACGAAAATCTAATAAAACAATATATTATAATTTAAATCTGTTATATATAAATTGTTAGCGCGACTAGCCTCCTTACAGACAGACTGGCCTCTATTTTACTCTATGACTGACAAGCAAAATATACGCCAAAATGACAGAACAATGAAATGTGAATGCCTTCGAGCGAGCGGCAGCCGCACGCATACGTGCGAGCGCCCTCATGCTGTTCGGATGTGCCTCGAAACCTAACCTATAAGTTTGCGATTTTCATTGAAGTAGTACCGGAAAAGAAAAAGAGGAAGACTACATATAAAAATAAGAAAATATCATAAGACCTTTAACAAAATTCGTTAGAAGTAGATGGTATCAAAAAGAAAGGCTCTACAAAAAGAAGTGAGATCCCATCAAAAACATCCTGTAAAAAACCCAAGTCTCGCAGCTCAGTCTTTCTACCGTCAAAAGTTGTGAGATCCATGTAATACCAAGTCGGTTAATCTATTTAGTGTCTACTTGAAGGACCTTCTGTCTTAAGTTATTACATAAGTTATTATCATGCCAATATTAAAAATATTTAACGTTTTAAACAAATAGATCGACTTGGACATCGCATGAAAACAAAATGAATATTACAATATTATATTAGATTCTTTAGTCTCTCGCGCCTCACGCGATTGAAACTCTCGTTCCTGTTGGTCGCTGGCCCGTCGTGCTGTGTAGTGTGATACATACTAATAATCAAATCAAGCGATGTCCAAGTCGATCTATTTGTTTAAAACGTTAAATATTTTTAATATTGGCATGATAATAACTTATGTAATAACTTAAGACAGAAGGTCCTTCAAGTAGACACTAAATAGATTAACCGACTTGGTATTACATGGATCTCACAACTTTTGACGGTAGAAAGACTGAGCTGCGAGACTTGGGTTTTTTACAGGATGTTTTTGATGGGATTACTTAAACTATTTCTTAGTAAAGATTGTACTGAAAACAATTGCTAAGGACTGGGTAAAGTAATCATTAAATCTCTGAGTGTGGCTGTTAGACCAATATTTGTATCAAGTAATTGTTCTAGAACTTGTATAGCTACTTAGTATTATAAACTATCAAATGTCATAGCCAGAATTTGGGGATGAAATTGGGGTCGCCATTGATCGTCGCCTAATCCTATTCTCGTTTCACGTGTTTGCCGCCGCGCGTGGGTAGCGAATGTAGGCTTAGCTTCCGATTCTGCAAACCGTGCGTCATGCACTCCATATTGTGACGTAGGCAACACATTATGTACCACATCACTAACATCGTGTGCCCATGTTTTTTACACTAAACAAACGTCACGAAACTTTTATTTGATGACGATTTTCACCTTATTAGCCTGATGGTGGATTTTAAGTGTGATTAGATGGTCAGTGTCTATTAATTGAAGCTTCATTCGCTGTACGTAATATAAATAGCTTTTACTAAAGAGAATTCTATGAAAATGTCATCCATAGCCCAGAGAGATGGTATAATCAAGAATACAATAAAGACTTTGCCCAAGTCTCTTGGATAAAAAGAATTAACATGCAATGGCAGTAAAGTATCGATCTCTATGTGCTCCACATCCTTCGTTTCGGAAGACGCCATTTGAATTCTAAAAACATTGAACGAACCATATACTTTAGTAATAATAGACCTACCAAATAATTTACTCCGCCATATAACTTCTTATATTCTTTCTTATTTACATAGCGCCTTACTGTAATTGATGGTTTGCTCAAATAATACGATCTTACCAATGTCGGCTCGTTCCGCACAAAATTACTATACATTATGTTCCTAGGCGCACAAGATTAATTACAGTTATGTCTCTCATCGGCAGCTTGTAATTTGTGTAATGACGTCATTATACTACCTTCTCTGTTATTTTTTTACTTTACTGATAATATATTTTGTCTTTACAATATAATGTAAGAAAATTTAACTTTGGACATTGAATACTTTAATTCTAATTTCGTAGTCAATTAGTTAATATTAACGTAAACATTACAATTAAAATAGTATTTTCTTTAACTCCAGAATAATCGTTTGCATATGCAAGGCGCCTTCATCGATAGTTTTTTCCTCAACAAAATTTATTCATAGTTACTGAGCTATTTATATCGTAGCACATAAATACCACGGTCGCTGCCTTTAATGATACTACCAACTGTTTATTAATATAAACACGTGCATAAAGCATTTTATTTGAATACTATTTGTTTAGTAACTAGGTAGATGCGTATTGGGGAAGTCGATTTATATTCAGGACGTAAACTATTATACATCTATAGGTCTTTTCATTCAACAAAAAAATATAATGTTTGTTATCTATGTCCCGTCTAAACAATCAATAGTACTGTCAGTCCATCGATAATTTTATTTCCGTTCAAAATTACACGTGTGTCGGCTAAACCAACCTGGGGATTGGTGCCGTTAATGGTTTCGGGGAATTAAAAAATAACCCACAGGCTCTGATAATACTGCGGTTTGATTACCTAGAACTGGACGGTGTTTATTTATTGACTACTCGACAGCCGACAATAAGTTATCAGTTGCCGAGTTCCGATTACTGTTGACATTACTTACATAGTGAATCACTATAAAAGTGAATCTTTATTGCCTTTTTGACCCTTTCTCGTTGTTTACATGCTACTCCAATTGACTCATTCGTGGGGAATTAGTGTAGGTAAAGTAGATACTCTGAAAGGTTGATGGGCTTTTTTGTATATAACATGGCCTAGTAACTAATAGATATCTAACGTTAGTGAGACGAAATAGTTAATGTTATTAATCGCTTGGAAAATCTGGAATTGTACAGTCACCGCTGAACTTTACACGTCATCCTTTCCAATAGTAAATTTTTGCTTCTTTTATGATCTCATCTTGGTAAATATGGTTCCTAATTCAGATAAAAGACTATGGCTATTTTGGTTTTTTAAACTATTCACTATACTATTTATTTAGGTTCTTCCATTATGTGACCAAGTACCATTGGTATGAGTTTGCTTTACATCTAAAGAAATCTAAACGAGAACGCGTTCGGCGCTTCGATTGGCATGCGCGAAGAAACCAACCAATCAGAATTTTCGCTACCACTTACTGTCTTTATTTTAATAATAACATAACATTCATGCCTTTTCCTTACTTAAAGACATAGGCAGATGTGTATGTATATTAAATGTGATACCCACTTTACACTAGCTATTTCTCGAACTTCACGTAAAAAGGGCCGAGCTATGAGCTAGATTCCGTGTTACTACCTACTGAAAATCTATTTTCGGAAAACCCAATGACACTTGGTTAATAATAATTAATTATTATTATTTATTTAATTGAATAAGTATTAATTTTCCTGTTTTTATTCGGATTAAGCGCCTGAGAAATGAGTCTAATTTCCTTATGTGGCATTTCATTTAAGTGATTCATTTATTTGCTTTTATTTTATCTTTGAATGTGCCTATACTGGAAAGGAATATTTTATGTACAGTATATTTTCTTAACTAAATATCACGGTTTACTCACGTACATTAATGGAGAAAAGCTCTACTAGTTTCGAGTCACAGAGGGACTTTTCATCATGAGCATCGTGCGCAGACGCGGTGATGTCGCGCAGCCTACTCGTAGCCTACAGTTTATTTTCTTATTTTAAAACTACTTGAAACTTACAATTTAAATAATATTTCGTCCAGAATTTCAGATGAAACATTTAGGTAGTAATTTTGTTGTTGATTTATATTGAAACAAGTTAAACACATTATCAAATTCTTGCTTAATAGCTGTGACTCACATATTATCTCTCTTCTACTTGACCAAATTAATCACTCGATTCTTGTGCATTGCCCGGACATATAAACTAATCATCGTTTTAAAAATAACAAAAATGGCAAGTTAATTATTTTGTTTTTAACAAATGTACCTAATATTTTAAATGTCTATATGAAAACAAGTTTTATGATAACGGCCATACGGTTTGTTATGATCTGGATATACCAGGAAAACCCACAATCCTTTCGGTTTATCTACATCACCGTGTGCTCCGGGGTTTTTACGCTCGTGTAATCGAAAATAAATTTTATATGGGGTTTATTTAGGACTCTATTTTAAGGGCCAATAAATAAGGAACACGGAAATATTGTTATGAATGAACTATAAATGGAATATTTTGTACATGTATCATTGTTACATTTCGTCCCATTGAATTCATGAAAGGTTTTAGTTTTTCATGGGGCACTGCAAGTGTAGTGAATTTTTTCTCCGTGCATCTTGGCAGAAATTTCGCCCGTCTCATAAATCAGACTTGTCTCAGTTCGTTGAACAGTAATTCAAACAAAGTCTAGACGAGTCAATAGCTAAGATATGCAAATAACTTGTAAGCGTATTGTTATAACTGTTATGCACATCTGCTTCAATAAAAACTGCCACTCAGATCCATATAACAGGTGTTAAGTTTATTGTGTAAAAATATAAATATTATCTCTTTGATAACTATAATAAGTATAAGTAAATACCATGTAGTTGGTAACACTTAATAACTTACTGAAACGTTCTCTATTTGATAAAATATTTATACAAAATTCAAAGTTAAACCCTTGTACTATTTATGTATTACTAAAATATACCTTTACCATATACTATTAACTCTGTTATATCACAAACTAAAACCACATTTCGGTGTAAACGGTATGTGCCGCTTAAATTGTAAAGCCTAATCGGTATCAAGCCCTTCTTAGAAGCCCTAAAATCTTATTTGTCTATATCTGAAGCGGTATTCGTGAAATCTTCATGGTACAGATGTATTTTACAACGCTCGAGGACATAGGATCAAGTCGTAATTATGTGCGATGAAAGCCAAAAGCGTGACCTTTCCCTGGGTCGCTTTTAATGGAGATTTGTCTGGCCCAAACATGACCTTTGGACGGTTAACCTCAAACGATACATTATTAATGTCTTTGTATAATACTAACGTATGGAGTTCGCTACGTTTTGCAACGGATATCTCAGATATTTATTCACATTACTTGGAATGGAAGTCACAAAAAATGATTTATCATTGTCGAAAACATTGTGTTATCTTGAATTAAATTCACAGAAGTCCTACCAGAATAAATGCGTTGAGATTATTCTACTGCATTTCAAAGTAACGCGGAAGCCTGCATCAGATTTAAGAATAAGCGCCATGAGAATACAAACAGATAGTGATTCATATCCTTTCAAAGAACTGGAGATCATTAATATATTTCTGCAAATCATCGTTAAAAAAATCCCGAAGATGATATCATATCAAATGACTTTCTGTCCCCTAAAACTGTTCTCGAAAGCTTATCCGCAACGATATTTTAATAAAGGAGCCCGCATTATCTAATCACACTCATTAATCACCAAAATTACTCATCCTTGACATGGTTACTTGATATTTTAAAATAGTTCCGTTATGGCAGCTTGTAAATTCAACACGGGACCGCAGCGCAGGGCAACGCCGCCGTTAATATTTCACATATGCCTCTATTGCTTCTAAACTATGAAAGGAAAAATGAAACCCCCGCTAAATTTACTCTATGAACTTGATATGTACATAGGTCTATACTTGTTTAATATTCAACTTAATAATAAGGAACGTGGGAGTGTGTGGTGTTTCGTTTTATATACACTTTTTATAAAAACTTGCAGAAAATAATCTATACAACTTTGTCTAAGTAATTTTATTATTTGTTTCAGGTATGTACTCATTCTGATGACTTCGATTCGTCATTGAGTTGACGTAAGTGCAAATATGTTAAGTAGATTATTACAACCTTCGTAGGGCGTTTCTAGACGCCATGTATGTAGGTAGTTAGTCAACGGCCTTTTTATTAGTCATAAGAAACAATCAATAGGGAAAATACTGTTCCGCTTTATTTATTTATTTATTTAGAAAAACATGCATAATTTTACAGCTTAAGCCAATACATTATACAGTTAAAATGTAGAAAATAAATATTTGACCTAATAAATATTTTACAAGCTCTACTTCCCATGCCATGGATAGAGTGTACGAAATTTTATAATCGGATTGTCAAAAAACGTGCGTTGAGAGAAAACGAATTTGTTTCGAACAACATTTTATGTTGATAAAATTTATCACCAAACAAAATATCAATTGACGACAACCTGTTGCCATAACGCTTTATCAGAACGTCGCGTTGATATCGAAATTCCTTTAAGGATAATTCAAGTGGTATCTCGATGCCGTTTCAATACAATAAATACATCATTGGAAGAACATGACTCACCAATTTTTATCGACTATCGGCTAGCGCCACTCCTTGTTTCGTCGCTCTATACTTTGCACCGGACTCGAGCTAGCATTGAAGTTTAATCTTGTTGATTACAGAAGTAGACATTATAAAATAATCGCTAAGTGGATTACTGGCGCCCGCCCGTGTTTGTGCACAACTGTGTGCGGACTTTTTATTTCTATTCTACTTTTTATTTTACTATTTCCACATAAACACTATCCGCACTGTATTCAACTGTGCTTTAATACATTACTTGTGTGTTTACTAATGTGTACCTTATTGTTTATTTACCAAATGTTGTTAAAGAAAACATGCGCATATGTAATGTGCGTATTAAGTTTCTATTAATCAAGTTATTTTCCTATTGTCTTTAAACAAATAATCTACTTCTTTGCGATAAGAATTAAATACAAACAACAATAATAATGTTTATCATACCTACTTCTTATTTTTGGATATTTCGTGACTTATTTCACTTAAATAACTCGTGATTTCATTTTAATCAGCTTCGGTTATCAATGTCAAGATTATTTTCATGTCCCTTGAGCATTTTTTTTAAATATACGATCCACAACTAATTTATAAACAAGAGACTGTCCGCATACAATAAAATAAAATCAAATTAATTTTAATTGATATTTAATTGAGTACTTAAAACGCGTTTAAGCAGTTCGCATAAAACTACAGAGTTGCAATGACATAAAATTCAAACAAGCCTCTAATGTATAAAGTTAATAGAACAAATAGTATGATAATAAAAAAAACTAAACTCACCTATATCCCGATTAGTGAGTATCTAAGTGATAACAAGTTGATTGTGCATCACGACTTAATAGCGTGTACTCAGTGCACGCGTACTCGGATATCTATTTATAGTATTGTTTACTTTGCTCAATGTATGTTTTACACTGTGACCCAGTAAATGGATGCGTCAAAAATACATTTTGACACACTAATTCTTGTTTGCGAATCCGCTGTTAAGCAGATTTTGTTACGAGTTTCTTTCTGGACTAGATTTTTTATTTTTGTTTGTATTTTTTTTTTTCATATTTTGTTACCTTAAGTTTTTTTTTCTTCTCAATGGAAAAAGCATTTGTTTCACTATTTAAATTGAAGTAGTTATGCTAGTCCCTCAGTCATATCTCACTGTTTAAAATAATTACTCTAAATGAAAAATCCCTGTTATTTATTACTTTAGTGCTGCGATAATGTCGAAAAATGTGCTCACACAAATAGATTTATTTCGCAAAACATCTTATTAGATAGTTGTAATAGTCGCGAGATAAAGCCACTTGCCAACTAGCGAGAGAGTCATGCGTAATATTTCGGTGTCATCAGATTATGTGAACTATGATTAATGCTCCACATTATACAAGACATTTTCGATTACATTATTACGTGAAGACATTTTAATTGTAATAAGGACTATAAAAAAATATGACGTTATAATTTATTTGAAAATGTTAGCTCATATTGACATACGCAGCGTGATTCAGCCAAATTACTGTTAGGCGCCAAAATTAATCTTATCATTCATGGAAACTAGTTCATTACATATCAACCTGCATACGTCAAGGCGAACCTTACCAGGTAACAGGTTGTTGATAACACAATATATTTACTCATTGATAAATAAATATATTGCAGAGCGCGATGCCGCAAACTTTGTTTACTTGATAAGCGGACGATTGCAATAATTTTATAATGCGCCTTACAAGTAACTACCTGAGCAGTAACAAAGTACTGACCTAGAGACGCATCCAATTTAAAAATTATCTTCAAATTAGAGAGGACAAACAACTCAACCTTGGACAAAAAAACTGGTATTCATTCACTGTTCATCAGTATAATCATGCATAAATGCTATGCCCGGAAACAGCCATTGACAAGTTATACAATTTGTTTAAAATGTTCCCATGCATCTCATGTTGGTGCTGAAATTCTTTAGCTCCGCGCATGGAGGACGATACATCTGATATTCCTCTGAACACGCTTTGAGAATTCGCATTCCTGCTTGACACGATAATATCGGCGCTTCCGATCTCGTCTCTATCCGTCTTCATAACAATATAAACACTTTGAATACGTCCCGACGTTACACGTTGAACTTCCCACGTCTCTGATGACGTTACCATAAGTAACAAGTTGTAGCGAAAACGGTCCCCTTCTAGAAACTGAGATACTCGCGTATCGATATATCGATACAGTCTTGTTTGTATTGAAATTTAGTGAAGTACCTCTGTGCTAAGTTACTCGCTACCCGCTCTTAGCTTGAACTGTTATCCGCCGTTCGTCAAACCGCCCCGGGGAAATTACGTGCCACCTAGCAATTCCTACGCGTAGTGCTGCTAGAAAATGTAATTAATTACATATATTATTATAAAACAATGAACGCTTTCAAACGTCTGTGTACGTTTACGTTACATGTTCATATTTTTACACACAGTTACATGGTTTTTGTTTGATTGCGAGTTTCACGGCATGCATTATTAACTAGAAAAATAATATTTCTTTACTTCTTGGTAATGTTTGCACTTCCAATTTCATTACTGGATATATTTTACACTATAAACTTAGGTATATTAGTGCATCAAGGGCGCCAAATAGTAGGTTTCGTATAATTAGACGTATCGGAGAGTTGATGAGTTGAAATGCCGCGGACGGCACGCTTAAGGCAGCAATTATAAAGGAAAATAAACAAAAAAGCTCCGATAGGCCTGCTGGAGGGACACCTGTCTCTATGAAACAGGTTTTGGTGCGTCGCCGCACCGCTCGCGTCCCGACCGTGTGAATGGAAGTGATGAATCTTCTCATATGTACCAAAACTGGTTTTGGTGAGAATGTAATATAATCAGCATTTTAGGGTTAGAATAATTCCGTTGTTGCAGATAATTGAGCTATCGTGTGTCGTGTTTGTGTTCAAAGAATGCCTCAAACCGACATACAATTCAAAATGTTTGACCATTGACACGTGAATTCGCAATGAAAGCGAGCAAATAAGACAGGACGTAACAAATATACCCAGCAAACGTTTTCCATCGTCACTGGCGCAGGATATGGATGGAACTAGGCGTTACTTTGTGTCGCTCCATCATTATCAATCGTCCAGAGAAGCGAGAACCTGACGAATTGGGGCTTACTCCACCGCCTGGACTAAGACGGACCGCGATTAACTATATTGCTTTGTATAGACTAGGGTTTCTTGAAATCTTTTATTTGTATTCTACGGATGTAGTTTCGTGAAAATCGTAGAACTTCTGCGAATAAGTTTCCGATATGGTTCTTCAAAAATGGTTCATAAACGAAAAGGCGTGTTGATAATGCAACCTCTAGCAAATATACCACATAATGGTATTTTTTACCGCTAAAATTAGAACAATAGCAAATAAATGTTTTCCTCCCACAGACTTAGCTACAAAACAAACCACTCTTTAGTGCACGCAGCAACCGGGACGTACCCGTAAATAATTTAACCGATACGTTTGCATTTATTTCCCATTGTGAAATCAACAACCGTTGTAAATGTGCCACGTAGTAAATATTTTTATAGAGTCACAGTAAATTGCACGTGCACAAAGTGAAATACCTATTGTCGGGAATCCCCCAGCACGGCGCCGTGCGATGGCGTGATCGCCCTTATTCTACGGCCGTACACGAAACTTATGGTTTCGGCTGTAAAATTTAAATAAATATTAAGCACTCCGTTTGATCGCTGCTAATTGCCATACTTTACGAATTACACCCGAATTAAATGCAGTTTGTTTTTGGTTTTGTCGGTTTTAAACTACTTCAAAATTGCTTTAATGCACCTTTGCAAAAAAATATAATGTCTACCTAAGTCTATGCGGTGGTTGAGTTGATTATCTTGTCAAGAAGTAATTCAACGCTAATAAGTAGGTGTTGCTACGTGCTGATTTATACCTCTCAGACGGTACCTAACCCTGAAAAAGTCGGTCAAAGTTGAAAACCTCGACCTGGCTGAATTTGTTGTTGTGCATGCAAAATCAGATATAGAAACAATAACTTTTGTTTAGCTATTTTAATATGAAACACACCGGAAATTACAACATAGCTCGGTGCCATTTATTTATACGTAATCTTAATCACATATTATTTATAAAAATAATTAACCTGTTTAATTCTTATCACGTATCAGTGATACCTAAAGAGGGTGACGTCAAACGAGTCATTGACATTTTTAATAATAATCACAATTTATCTTTATTATGTATAGTAACATTTAATATCAAATTCTATATTATTATTTTTGAAATTGTATGTGTGATGTTTTTCCCTTAGCGACCGATTGACTCTGTTACTATGCAACTGATTATTTATTTATATGTGTGACGTACTGACAGAAATGAAATATTAATTAATTAATTCTCCTGCAACTGCAGTTAGTTACTGCAAGCACTGCAACTGAACATTATTAAGGAAAAGTGCTATATTTTTTCGTCAGGATTATGGTCTGGTTTTTATTTTGTCTACGACTCGTCTTAATATATTGAAGATTTGGTTACATACGCAGTGCATAATTGCTTTTCATCTGTTATTAATTGTTAACTATGTAAAATATATCCCCAAATTGTATGTATGTAACATTTTTATCCGTATACGGTATACTAAATGATATGTACCTATATATCAGTAAAATACTGTGTTACTAAGTAATCAAATAAATTTTGGTATTTTTCAGTACCCATGTCGTTATTTTACGTAGGTAATTGTTACAAAAGGTATCGTGATATAACCAGCGTGTCTGTAGGCTCAGTACGTGTCCACGAGTGTAATTATGCCTCTATTTTCTCTTCGTTAAATATTCACATTAATTCCCTACCGTGGAAATTGTCTTATTTATCTTTGATTGAGTTTTGTGGCTAACGTACTTCATAATGACCTGTCACTGTATGATTTTCTTTTTTTTTTTGTTTAATGCCAGCATTTACCCTTATTTCCTAGAGTATCTAAAATTAGACGTGTACCTAGACCTACAAATGTGGCTAATGGCGTTGACTCGAACACGTGGCAACTTCAACAACAACATTCTTGTTTACTAACTTCATCAAACAAAATCATATACAAATACACATGTAAAAGTCGGCAAAATATTTATTCAGAATAAATACGCAAAGTCCCTTTGATGTACATTTATAACAAAAATCAATTCATAAACCATAATAAAGACTAAAAATAACCGCACGCGTTGATTTACTCGCGACACGTTTATTTATTTATTATATAAAATAGACGAGTCACGTAAATAAACGTTGAACACAATAACGGCCATAAGCTTTGATGCGAATGACGATTACAATACACGACCGTGCGACTGTACCAGTTGCATATGTAACAATACACACAAATCGTTGTCAACAATCGCTTTAGCGACACAACAAACAACTACTTATGTATTATTTGACGACGACCTCAACAGGGGGGAACTAATAATTTAATCAAAAGCATAGCTAGAAGCAACAATTACGGTGGGAAGTGGTTGCACCAAGACAATCTCGGACGACGCTCGTAGCCGTCTCGTTGCTGTACGACGTACGTACTTTATTATTGTTATGAACCACAATTGACTCGATGCGCCTTACCTATTGTGGTTTAGGGCCTCAATCTCGACTTTACGACTTTTAAATCTTATTGTAACTACACTGTTTTGACATGTTGATTCTGTTTGAAAGCTTCAATTGCCGCGCTGATCGAGAGGCAAATAAATTATTGTGTATATTTAACCTGATTGTGTTCACAGTGAATAAAAATAGAGGCAGTGTGATTTATAACCATTTTTATGTAATGTGGAAGAAAACTACAATGATTTTCTTCTGGTCTAAAATAAAAATTGTGATAAGACTTAGATTGATGCGATTACATATATGAACAATGGAATAAAAAGAGAAACGTATATGTAATAATGATTTAATTTTAATACATCACTGTGTTACATCAGTATGAGATTTCAATGAGCACAATAGTTACAGTCCGAGTAACGTCACCGTAATGCCCGATAACTGACATCCGACCGTGAAGACTTCTAATGCTAGTGTTAAATACACAAGTATCGTTTATCGTCACCGAAATAGGGTAACATGTCACGGTACCGACATTCGATATCCAGCATATCGGGGCTTCTCTCTCTATTCTGTCTTTGTGTAACCCAACACGGGTGTTAGTTTGTATTATAACGTGATACTTTTTTCATTGCCCGATTTGGGAGCTAAAACAACTATCGGATACCAAATAAGTCGGTCTGGTAAAGACTAAAATGTAAACAAAAACAGAACGCAATGCCAACTGGTATTGCGATGCAGTTTTTTCAATCCAATAATGACGAGAAAACGATAAAATGATCGCATGTCTATCTGCAACCGCGCCGCATTGTGATGACTTCGAAATAAGTATAGCAAAATATTTAATCGAAATATACGTGCGGCCTTTAAACGCAGGTAGTCAATAGCGATCTTACCGCACCTTGATCTTTTCAGGAAACATGTTCCAAGTTAATGCGGTGTGATTTGCGAGCACCTGCACAAATTGGCCAATCGCCATGTACCTCGTAGTTTTTAATGTTATGTCGTCCTTTATAAAGTAGTAGTGTAGTTTGATGTCTGAATCTTGTGTAACGAGTACGCGGCTAAGTGGGCACATGTCTCCAGTGTGCAAACACTCGCGCCCGACCCAAATTGGCCCTCACTTGTCACACTCCACAGCCGTATTCACACTTCTCGCGTGACTAGCAAAAAATAAATCTGTATTACTCGCCCTTATTGGCGCAATTAGCTACTAAATAGACCGCTTAATGTATCGCCATCGAAACTCTGTTTGCTGGTCATATTTTATTCGACCGTTAGTTTCAACGGATATTTCACTCAAGTGTTTGTGTTTTCATTTGTAGCAATCTTTGTTTTTATTCTTTTTTTTTTACCTCTAATTAAACTCGTGTCTTTCGACAACCAATGTTGATGGTATTTACGTTGAAGTTATTCGTAGACGCAGCTGTATAAAATATCTCAAGATATTTATGTTTGATAAACTTTATCCGTTACACGTGTTAAAAGTATCTATGTAGTTTAGGAATTAGATAAGATTCTGAAACGTGTCACTTTCTTTGTTTACTTATACGTTAATTCTGCAGGGACTGCTTGTTTCTAGGCCTTTTGAAATCTCTGCCAAGTGTACCGCCGGGAATAGATGCAGTGAATGAAATAAATAGGACAAACCGAACATAATATGATGCACAACCCAGTTTGATTATATCATTTACTATGGAAAATCCAGACGATTTATTTATAGTGACGAAAGTGGATTTCTTAGTATTTGTGGTCAATGATTTTGTTTGCTTTCAATGTGCATGAAGGAAAACAGTTCATTGTTATTCAAGTGTCAGGACGACACTGAATGGTCATATTAGAATTAACGTGGGTGGTTTGGAAAGACTTGTGTCTAGCATTTTATTTGTACACATATAGAACTTGAAATGTTTTTATTATAAAGTGCATCTTGCAAAAAATGCGAGGATGCGAAAGTCATGCGACACCTACGCGAGGCCCCAACGAATTCGCTCATCGGTGTATTTATAGACAAACAGGATATATTAACAGTGCGTTGACATCGGGACACAGGTGCCAGAACAATTTTTATTTAATTAGCAATTACTTCAAATTAATCTTCAATAAATTATTGAAGAATACATTGTACTGAATCTATTGTATACTGTTTACAAACATTTACATACGTACTTGTAGCTAATCTACTACATTTAGCACGCGTATCATTATAACTTTCAATATTTTCGTAAGCGAAATGTCAATTATAATTATTTATTATAAACTCCAAACCCATTTGTTTGTGCAATGATGACTTATATCGTTATGACTTGATTTATTGGAAAACACATATTAGAAAACAATTTGAACATCATAGAAACCGTTACGTATTTTTATAATTCGCATATTTTATAGGTGTATTAAATTTATCACACGCTAGTAACCTATTACGTTCGGATAACAGCGGTTTTATCGGTGTTTCGTCCGCGCTCTGTCACTGGGCGGGCGGTGTGCGTCCTTGACTCGGTCCGGTCGTTGACACCGGCGCTGCGGGGGACGGCCCTACATTATGCACACGCGACTACCTTCGCTCCCTTCTGATCGTTCAAGACGTGCTTTGGCGCCGCAGACACGCGTCACACACGCGGCACCCAAAGGGCTTTCGAACGAGAAATAAACGCAGCGACTTTTATCCGCGCCGCTACATGCGTATATTGCGTAGCAACAATCAAACCCTGTTTTGAGTAGGTCGCTCGTTTCATGTAGCTCTTATTTGTGCCCATAAAGCTTCAGGTGACAACTAGACAAACTCTGTCGCTCATGTATTTTATTTATACTCATTATTCATTAATACAATCAAATTAAATATTCAATAGTTTTGTAATCGTTTTGGGTTTTACCAACAATTTATTCTAATCCGAGATAGAATCGTATCTATCTGATACAAAACCCGGGTAAATGACTTTTGAAAAACTACCCATAACCTACCCGTAAACAAAAACAAAGTCGGCCGCTAATGTCCATGTTCATTGACGTTCACGTCCATAGACAAGGATTTCCCGAGGCGAACCTCATCCCAGAGGAAATTAGCTTCTTATGTTTCACGCGTTTCCTCCGCCTGCGGACAATTGAATCTTCCCAACGCAAATTGATATTTTTTTGCGACACTCCGATTGCCCGATGCAATTTCCCAACGTCTGGCCTCATCTACGTCCAATGCTTCGTGAATCAAATGTTGCTCAGTCATCCTCCGTACACTTTTTTCACACAGACGTCTAACCTACATCTGTATAACGGACTCTGATCGGTTAGCGATTTCAAATTGAACTAAAAGCTTTACAATTACTGTGGTTTAGCACTAACTCAACCGTACATTTCTCACGTGTACGACAAGGAACAAAAGCGTTTTAAGTATTTACCACCCATTTCCAAGAATTTACTTTTCGGCGGTACATAATCCACAAGAAATATTAAACGCTCAGCGTAATATTTCCAGTTCAGTAAATTGTACCAAGTCAAACACCATAAAAGTGTGTGAGTGGAACTTTCTGTTGACAGATAAGTTTATGACTCGCTCGAACTTGGTGTAAGCAGCTAGGTGTCGAACAATAGAAATAAAACTGTCGGTACTTAATTGTTGTTAGTCTCACGCAAGTCGCGGTGTTTTATTATTTTTGGTAAGATCATAACTCTGATGGTTCTCGGTCGATTGTCTCTGGGTGAAGCCAATGAGTTTCACGACCCCCTTTCCGACGTCGCATTCGACGCCAATGTATTTGATCAATGCTTGTAACGTTGGTACGTCTCTTGTTTTATGATTCATAAATATTTTTTTTTGGTTCGTGACCCGTCTCAAATACCAGAATAACCATACGATAATCGATTCAGTGCGCATGTTACGTGTTTCAGGGACCCCATAAACCTGTGTTTCCGCACTGCGCCTATTATAACTGTTTTACGACTGTCGACTAGGTATCCTCGGCGCATGCACGTATATTTCCACGGAGGGTTTTCGAGTATACCCAATGTCTCGATGCTAAACGTGTAACGGTATAATCGTTCTCGTTTTATAGGGTTATATTTGGGGTAATTGCGCCCCGCCGCGCCGCTCCCACCCTCGGAAATGCTTCGGCTAATGTTGCCACTTTAACATGTTGCAATACATACTTGTGCGACCAATAACAGCTTTAATACAACTGATTTTATGGAATAAAACAAACCAAGACGAGTGGCTTTTGATTACGCTTGACTGCCTGCCGACAATAATTCCATTTAATATTTGAAATAGGAGTTTCGAATTTCTAACCCTTTGTCGGCGATTTGTGGGCGTGTAAACGTCTACCTCTATTTATCGCGAATAGATCGGGCTATAATGGGTGTTACAGGCCGACAGTGGTACTTGTTTGACCGTTCGCGCACTATATCAAAGTGATTGCTGAAACATTAGGTCGGACCGCGGTCAGCTCGCCCTCGTCTAGACGTCTACTAATTTTGACTCAAGCTCCTGTCGATATTTAGTTAATACTGCCAATAGATATTCAGTTTCTTTATTATATTTACCGAATTACTCGTAACCTCATATTATTTTACAAGAGTCTTGTAAGTTTTTTATTGTGAAATATTCCGCCGCTACTGTATCGCATATCTGAAAGACACATTCTTCATCATTCGCTGACATTATATCCCTAATATCATGTAGTGTAGAGGTTAAGGAAGCCGGGTAGCTATTCGTGGAATGCGTATTCGGTAAGGCCTGTTACATGCGCGAAACAAACGGTAGGGATTACGCACATCGCATTAGCATATAATGGTGTTATTTGCATTCGGCCACTGAGGCTTATTTTACGCCCGTTTAATTTTCAGAAATCCAACCCGTTCACTGCAGCACAGTAATTTATGCAAAATACCGCACATGATTGGACGGCGGCGGACCCCTTTTTGCCTTTTTAAACCTCCTCGTTTATAGTTTGCTGTAATATGTTCTGACCTGACGAATTATGTGGTCGCTCGGGCAATTTTTCAGGTCGATGTCGGTATGTTGTTCCTTTAATTTACTCGTCTCGTTGCCAACCAGACATTTCCTTGATCGATTTCCTTCCTTGTTTGATCGAACTTTGGTCTTTGACAATTCCAATTTTTTAATTGTAAGTCATAACCAAAACATAAACAAAACATATACTTTTGCAAAGAAGTTTCCTTATGACAAATATCCATTTTGTGATCAGGATAATATTAGTAGTGAATGAACCCGAAAAGCTCAAGAATTTAAGTTAGAACCCAATGCCATCTCGAATATCGAAGATGGTTCTAGCTGTGTGCGCTCGACACGCGGGCCGGGAAAGAATTTCAATAAGTTGTTTTCATTTGCAAATTGCGCGCCGCGGCGACACCTAATGGAATAGGAATCTAGGGGGCCGCGTGCCGGCCGTCGCACCAGTTCCGCTTATTGGATTATAAAGAGCTCTTTCGATGCGTTCACGCTTGCTCCGATTTTTTTCGACCCCACTAATGCGATTTGCGATTTGTTTTGAAGAAAATGAACAAGGTTACACCCCGATCCGTCCCACGCTCTTTGCTTACATTTCCTTAATGTTTACTCTATTAATTTTAAGACCGTGGCGGCGACGCTGTCGTCCTCCGATGAAGAAGGATCTTTGTCAGGAGGTGCGCTGGTGAAAAATGCGAGAGCGTTATTAGCAACCCGGGGATGAATTGGTATGCCGCGGGCATGTTCCGTTCGACCGTCATTATTCATTTATTCATGGGGCTCCCGTACTAAGGGCCAACGAGAATTTACTATGTATTATAGTTAATTGTGTGCTAAATAACAAAACTTATTCTTTAGTCTGTCACCTTGGGTGGTAAACGCTTATGTTAACATGTCATCACGTCTCTTGGCTGTGATTGTTTGTACTGTTTTCTGAATACGTTAGTTCAAAAATATTTTTCATTTGATGTGGTTTATGTTCATGTTTCAGTTAAATAGTTAATTTACTAGTGTCAACGACACTTTATATCCGATACCGTATGCATATTGATAAGAACCTGATCTACCAAAAATTAACATCACTCATTATGCACGACGCATCTATCTATAGCTTTGTTTACTTTAAATAATGATGAGAACAAACCAATACATTTGTTGAGCATTATGCAAATACGTAACGGTACTGGTCGTGCCAAGGAACGCGGAAGCATGTTTTCCAATAAAGCGAGCAATAAACGCATACCCGTGGCCACCATCGATGTATGTACTCTGCTCGTGGACACATTCCAACTGACCATACAAAAGGTTGACCTAAACTCTAGCAGTTTGACGAATGTCGCACCAAAAACTTTGGTAATTACCAATTAGCCGCTGCAGAAACAAACGCATTTTATTGTAAAGCGCTTTAATTGGGGAACTTGCGGTGTAATTACTAACACGCGGCCCAACCCCTCTTATTGTTTAGCTACGCGGAGGGCCGCTCTTTTCGCGGTGGTACCCTTTAACATCCACAGATCACTTAAAAAAAATTGCAAGGTATGGAGGTCAATAAACTTTGTTAAGAAGGTTTCCGATATCAAGCTATCAATGGTAGTTAAAGAGCCTGAATTTATGACTCTCATATGGCAACAGTCTCACTTCCTATACCATAAATTGCCTATATTATTAACATTATTCCCTTTTCGGAAAAAGTCGCACGACGTCTGTTGTTTTAGGCGCTTTGTTGATATCCAAAGCAAGTGTTTATCACAGAATTGCTCAGACCTTTTTCCAGAAAACACAAAATACGAATCTTACCAATGTTATAAGGGTGGAAACTTTGTTTTGTTTGTTGAGGTAATCTCGATAACTGCTCAATTGTTTTCGATAGTTCTTTCACTGTTGCCAACTTGTTTCATTCCCCTCCCTTCGAACAGTGGGCGCGACAAGTTTTTGTTCACGTTTGTGTCATATCTGTGAACGATCTGCTAACATTGTTTGGCCAATATTATATTAAGTTATAATTTGTAACTTCTTCCGGATTACTATACTTGTATCTTCTTGTTAATGTGTCTAAACTAGCCGAATAAGCAACAAATGTTTACCAAACAAAAGCTGCTTCTGAATGCAATTTATATTTCATAGAATAAATGTGACGATATCGGGGGGCGCTCGTAAACATGTCGTCAATAAAGTCTTGGAAGTGACCCGTGCTCGCCCCCGGCACGACATTGTTCCCGGTTTATAAAATTACCCCGTTAAAGGAGTGAGCCGCTCAAAGGGCTCCTCGGTACATGCTTCAGATGTACGGCTGTTGCTAACTACATGTATGTATTCGGAAGTTGAAGATTTCCCCACAATTCTTGGGTTAAACATCCGACCGTCCCGTTGAACAAGATTCCAAATTTTGGTTTGATGTAGTTAGGATTTTGGTCGGTTTATTGGTTACCGTTATGTTACTGCATTTGCCTCGTTTAGAGAGTCATTTGAAATGGAAAGAAAAACGCGTTTATTTTAATACTTCTTGCTAATGTTTTCCGCACATTGAAATATTTAAAAGAAAGATAGTATCTGAAATACATAAACGGTTAAAAATAATTTCGAACTTCCCGTTTCGGAGCGGCTGTCTTATCACATTCTATCACGTCACGATGTATGTCTCCATCATCAGTTTTATCATTTCTCCTGAATACTCGAGCCGGTGCGAGTTTAACGGTTCCAAATTATGTGTGAAGGCTTTATTTGTCGTGTGATGTGTGTAAGCCGGCAACGTGTGGGCCCGATAAGTATTCAATACACGTCTCGACATAAATTAACCAACAGGTGTGTTCTCCCTGAAATGAACATAAATAAAAAACAGATCAAGCGCGAAATGGCAACATTCGCAATAAAGGTTCCAATGCTATACGACTTTATACAACCTTGCCTTTTGAAACGTGTTCTGCGGGAAGCTACAATCGACTGTTTCATTTCCAACCCATTAACATGCTGATCTAAACGCATTTATTTCTTTATTTGTAGTTAAATTAACAACAACATTAAACAACCTTTCACGGCTTTTAACACAGACTGTTTTTTTCACGATTTATGTTATTGAACCCTAAAAACAGATGAGAAGTGCTAAACGTCGCGCGCTCCGTACCTTTATTTATATTTAGTGCCTTTATTTATACCCGGTTCGGTGTATGCTAATGTTCCGAAACGGGATGTAGACAGACAGAAATAGCTTCTTACTTGTCACGACAATTCGCCCTTAAAGCAGCTTCAGTGAGCCTGTACCGTTGTACTGAGTTATTTTAACGTGTTCAGACTACATCTAAAATTACTCGGCGATTTTGTACTTGTAATCGTAATAAATGCACGAAGTTTCAGAAAATGTTGGACCTCGTCTCACCGCTGGCTAGGCTAACCGGCGCAAACTTTTGCTAAGAGAGAAAAATTGCGTAGTTTTAATCAAATTAAAACTTGCTTTGGGTAGCAGTTTCAAAGTGGACTGTGCTTTAAGTTTTTTTTAAAGTGTAACCAAAACAACCACCGCCACGATCAGGGTATCGAGTTTGATTAGTTTTTCTAAATAGTTTGATAAAAATGTACCTACTTTGTTTACCATTGCTGAACATTTCTGCAATAATGTTCAATTCTCAACTGTTGCTAGATTCATATTCAACAATTGAAGCAGCAAGTAATCCATAAATTTAATATGCAAAAAACAATCGCAGCGCAGTGCGCACAGCTCTGTAACTTCATCTAATACTTCTCCGTGACCTATTTCTGTGCGGATATAAGAATGCATTTTAAAGGACGCTTCCATAAACTGTTAGAAGTGCCACGAGCTACGTCGGAGACTTTCGCGAAGACGTTTGCGTGACATTTACGACGAGTGCTAATTGTCGCTCGACGGTTGCGGTTGTTAGGGGACCAGACCTGTATCGAGTGTACTTTGCCGTGGATTTCTCTTGTCTGCATCTGATTTGAGCCGATGCAACTTTCGCTCCAGACACGATCTGGTTTTAACGACGTTGTCTCGCAGCCGACTGCATTTCTTCCTTTAAATTCCTGGTACATTGTTTCACTTTAAATACTTTTATCGTGAGCGTTGTGATACTCGTATAGAAGCCATCATTTTGTCACGTCGATCTAATCAAAATCTGCAATCAACATGATAACATTTAACTTACTTATTTTTGGTGTGATTCATTTCACGAGTAAACCCTTATCTAGTTGTTCTATAACCTCAGTTTGTTGTGTTGAATAATCTCGTTGTTGTCATAATATATCAAGGCACGCACAGAAATGTGAACTTCGATCAAATATGTAGCTACTGCTCAATCCAAACGTTTCGTCAGACGTTGCCCAATTGGCCCAGAATGCAGTAACTGCGACACCTGTGTCGTCCGTTTGTCGGCAAACTGATCCGTGGGCGTACGTGTGCCAATAACAAACAACGCCACTAACCATTTACGAATGAAAACATTATCAACATCTGAAAATAACTTGAGAAATGTAAAGTAACGTTTTCTGATCATTAACATGCAACTTACCGACTGCAATGTAACACCATAAGCAAATTATTGCTAATACACGCCTAAACAATCAAATATTCATTGAATATTTATTCCGTTCGAATTACTCATTAATTCTTCTGCGTTATTTATCTCTGCGGATTCTAATTATAATCCGATCCGTATTATTTTTTCATTCTACATTGATATCCGTAATTAGTTCCTGTATGTTAATTGGGTAAAAAATACAATATTGTGTTTAAAGGCCATGGTCACGGCTCATAGGTCTCACGCCAGGCTACCTGGATCACTTTAGTGTTTAGATATTTTAATTCGATGCAAAGTTTATAAATAATCCAGGTCTGCCGCGCTTTTAGTCACTAAAGGAATTTGCTTCTACAACCTGCCTATCCGGTGTTATTTCTGGCAGAATATTTATCCTGAGTTGCCCCAACAACATGTCGTACATCTTGTTAAATTTGTTTCTTATTGTGTTTCTATAATGGCCCTTTTTGTTTACGCACAACGAAACTTCTTAAAAGAATTGCTTATCATTTTATCGCCGCTGTATAAAGTATCTTTAATCGGAACATTCCTATTCGGACACTTAGTTGTACAAAAAGAATTTCAATATAAATCTCGGTCGTTTGTTACAAAATGGTAGATTGTTTGTATTACGAAAGTAGCTATTTAACGGATCGTTTTACGATCAACCAGTATCGTATCTAAAAGAAATTTAAATGGATTTTTATAATTGGAATAGCGGAGGCCTACGGCTGTCGATAGTTAACACAAACCGGAGATATTTAGTACTTAGTTTTCCCAAGTTTTCCAAGTTGGCGATGATATTGTGTTCGTGCGAAGTTCGCGCCGGGACGCCCAGGGCCTCTCCCGCAGTAACGTTTTCTTTTCCACAATCTTTGCTTGTGATAATTTAAAATGTGTTTGCATACCATCGGAACGGAAGAGGGTGCCCTGCCCTTACCCCCAACAACAACGATGAGCTTGTAATTAATACTTGTCGATATTAATATTTTATTTTAAAAATCGTCATTTGTTTATATAAAATACCAGCTAAATACGAATATTAGAAATGCGAATGTTTGTAAGTTTGTGTGTTTTTCTGCATGTTTGATACTCAATCACGATGAAATGGCCGAAGGGATCAGAATGAAATTCGGAACAGGGGTAGATTATGGTCTGAAATAAGACACGGGGCACATTTATCCCCCGAGCGAAACCACTGGCAGAAGCTAGTTGGCTTATGAAAATAATTATGTACTCGCAAATTGATAAATAATTTGGTGTTAATTTATTCATAGTAGTCTTGTTATCACTTGATTGATTCACATCGGATGTTATAATTTATTTCTTTCCGTCTACAAGCGAATAATTTGCTTTAAATAAATTACGCATAAGTAAACAGAACGTCCACTTATGAAAATGTGCCAGAAGATTTTCAACAAATAAATTCAATAAAGATTTCAGTTTTCTTTGATAAAAAGATATAACCGTCATTTGTGAACAATATTTCTTAAACTATTTATATTATCGTAATAATAATTTAGTCAATAAAGCGTATTACATTAACATACTTTGCTGTTCTTGTTATGTGTCAAAATAATCGGCAAATATTGGGAACTGCCTTTGGTCCATTGGTAGAACCGACGCGTGATGAAATGGTATTATTATATTAAAGACCACGTAGGCATTATGATTTGATCACACATTTTAACTGACGGTACGATAATATGCAAAACGTGGTTATGTAAAATTGTAGAAATAACGTGTTAAGATTATTTCGGCGTAAACCAGGGATAGTCTATTTCCTTTTAATTTTTTTACGTAGAAATTAGAACAGATGCACATGAATCTAAGTTATCTAGAACATGATCACGACCACTGTTCCATACGAAATTCAAATTCAATATCGCTGGCATCGTATAAAAATAGTTAATATTCAAACTGATGAATAAACCATCCATGCATGGTAGACATGCTAACGAAATGCTATGCACTCGATGTTTGACCTTTGACATAAATTTAATAAAATGCATTAGGAGGAAAGCTTGAACCAATATTCAATACATTCGCATAATTAAACAGGCCGTGCAGTGAGCGCGCGACAAAGCGTGTCCACGTGGCAATTCCAGTAATAACTTTCTCATTGTCGCCGGCCAGGACTAGCCCTCGCATAAGTTTATATTATAATGGAACCAGTATACGCTGTGTACAGAGTGTATGCGGGCGCGTCGCTGCCTACATAAATCTCTAGTGATAAATTAGACAATTCCATAAGATAGGGTGCACGCGCCGCCCTACGGGCCACATGCAGAGAGGTCGTTGGGATAATCGACGGGCCTCATGCAATTTGGCATAGTATTTATCGTCCCACGTGTGTATACGCGCTTTTATGTTACCGGTCAATGTTTTGTTGTATAAACTTTACGAGCTGTAACGTTTACAAAAGGTTGACGGTGATGAATTGATGTTTGAGCGGTTTTCTATTTTATTGTTGTTGCGATACGTACTTTCGTCACTAATGCCTGTCTTGTTGCGTCGTCAACGCGACGTCATCTAGTGTGACGTGATTTATTATTTTGTTATGTAAAGCATAGTATACGTATATCGCCACATTAAGTAAACAGCTAGATATGAATTATGATCATCTTGCTAGACTAAAATGTCAGATTAAAAGTTCCTTCGTCAAAATAGCTTGAATGTTACACCATGCTGACTTTCAAAATGTACTTAGTTTTAAATACTCTTCACTTATTATCGTTAAAGGGTAGCTATCTAAGCACTTGTTTTCCAAGTCTGAGTGAGAGTCAACAGTCCCTATTCGAAATGTCAGAGTTTAAAGACGCTCCTTACAGATAAGAAGAAACTTATATCTTGTTTGGTTTCTCTATCGCTGAAATAAATCATGGTATCAAAAATATTCTAGTCTGAGCCGACATCACGCATATTTATGACAGTCCCATAACCCAGGGTATTTTATATCGAGACAAAAACACCGACGTGGACCTAAATAAACAAAAATTACATCACAACGCGTTCGGATGATTCACGGCGCACAACGTAGCAAAACATCAATTTACCGTGAAAAAAATCTTTCACAGCAAAGCTGACCCGGAATAATAGCAGCTATATAGACAGTAGACGTCATTATGGTGCTCGGTACGTCAAAACACGCCAATGTTGACGACCCCGATGACTTGCATGATTCGCCTGGCCATCTCATATCGATCCCGCTTCGCCCACCAACTCACTTCACAGTTTTATACGTCAAATAAAAACCTGCGTATTCATATTATTTTGTTTGTTTCAGGTAAGAAACGGGATATCCTTCATTTACGAGTATGATGCTGACACGTAACTATACTACACATACTAATTGTAATTAGGATTCTTATGTAAAGCAACTATCATATCAGGTTTGATAATAGATTATTTATTTACATAAATACACGAGTATCCCTCGTAAAGGACAATAGAAACTACTCGATTTTATTAAGCCAATTATCATAAATCAGTAATGAACCTCACGAATACGTCATAGGCGTATTTGACCGGTATCGATTCAAATTTAAAATTAGGCCGATGTTTGTTGCCAACCAATGACTTTCATAAACATCTTAGTAACACGGTTCTGAAGTTCAACATTCATCTCAGAAATGTGATCTTAAAATAGTTTTCATGGAGATCATGAAACAATAAATTGTATCAAGAATTCTATATAGGTATTCGGATACAAATGAAAGGGCCCTTGCATTATTCTTCCTATCAAGTTACTTAAAGTGACTCCTAAAGTTGTACAATGTAAGTGCAACCTCTGTTTTCGTGTTTTAAATATGATTGTATCGATTCGCTTCGTCATGTCAGATTATTTTGGCCGCTGCTGTCACGTGGCGCACCGCTGCTAGATATTTCAATCAGCCGGTCAAGGATCTATTACATCGCCACCGCGGCACCATTATCTTGGCCCGGAGATTGATGGCCCAATATTGCGATGGACTCCGATACCTACATATACAACGCTTTACATATACAGAAGCATAATAAAACTAGCAATGCCGATCGCGTAATGTATGTCAATAAAAATATGTATTTGTTTCTATGTTATGTCCGGCATTAGACTATTTATAGAAAGCAGTAAAACATTCTAAATCAAACTAATTTCATTAAGACTTTTATATCGAATCATAAATCGCTTTAGTACTTATCTTAACATTTATCCATCCAGTCGAGTTTTGATTCTTGAACTTTATAGTCATTGCCCTCTTCATGGTGTATGGCGTTTGTTTGTGCCCTGTCTGATGCTTATTGACAATTTGATTTGCTCGCATTGTAAAAGAACTGGTTTTGTCTTCACTGGGTATTTCCTCGCGTGATATTTTGTTGTTCCGTTTCATTACACCATAATTTAAAGATAAATTGCTGATATCAATCTCCAGACTTCGTTTTTCAGCATGCCCCTCACCAATCGCTTTAATGCTTGCTAGGATATTCATCGTGATCTCAGTCTCATATAGCTTTGTGCTTGGAGACAATACTAGTACCAATTTGCATTGAAAACGATTTGTGCTCGAGATGTTCTCAGAAATCATGAAGTGTGATGTCATCAATCAGTTAAAATAAATAAAATTGCATTGCTGGTACGACAAATTCGACTCCCTATTCGAATAAAATTGATGGGAAGGCCAATATCGTAATGCGAAACACGGGCGTACACTATCGAACGACTATTTTGAGACCGTATCGGAACCCCGATCTATTTGATGGACTCGGTAGCGTGGTGAGGAATAAAACCCCCTATGCATTGGACGCTAATCATGTTATGTGATCTAACTTTAGTGTTTTGAGTAATTGGGAATTCCCGAAATACTTTCTAGACTCGTTTGTTTAATAACACGTGTCTGTTCTAACCGTTGTGTGAGCATCATCAATTTACTTACACTGAAAAATCACTTATTGCTTCAATGAATCGATGAAGTAAGTTTAACGTTTCACTAAGCATAATTTCCAAGATAGGAAGAGCGCATGATTTATAAACACAATCGGTTACAATAGCTACTTATCTCGGCCCAGACGAGTGTACGTTACACTTTATAAAAATGTATATTTGCAATATGCTATTTGAATTTCAAAACGTCATAATGTAGTTAGCGGTAAAGGTGGAACAATAAAAGTGCGCGCGCGCCTGCCCGAGACGCTGGCGCCTCAACGCTCCAGTTGCCGCGTCTGCGCATCCAGCTAGCAGACCAGATACATGATTATACAGGGGTTACCACAAGCTTTTTGCATGTTAAGCCAGACACATTATTATGTTGTTGTTATGACTGCCTTGCATACAGACATGCAATTACCCGTCATTTTAAATTGAAAGACAATTTTATTTATTCATTGGAAAAATGTATGTTAGACATCGTTGGCTAATTTAAGTATGCATACACCGGACCACCTGAGTTACGTATGAGTAGCTGTTAGTTTACAATAATTTTCCATTTCAATTTTAAAGCTTAGTAACAGCACATTCTCGGAAAGTTAAGTCATCTTTGTTTAAAATACAATCTATTTTCGCAAAAGTTTTGTTGTTAAATAATTCTTCGGCGATCGCCAGCAACTCACGTGAGTCATACTTTTACTCTAAAAATACGCACCAAATTAGTTTAAAATAGAAGTCCTCTCTGAGCGCTCCACTCGCAAATCTAAATAAAGAATTATCAGTTTAACGCCTGCCCTACTCATGTGGTGTGCCCGATGACGGCGACTATTTGTTTTCGCTAATTATCGTTCCTGCGACTGCGCGCCGCGTTAAATTACTGCCATGATGACCTACCTAAAAAATGTAAGACAATTTATGTACAACTAAAGAAACGTCCCTTCCGCTTTGTTTCACGCTGTTACTAACTTAATATTTCATCTGGAAAAAATATTGTTTTTGTAAGCAGGTGACTAATAAACTTATTGCACAATATGTTGTAATGTCTTGTATGTACAAGTCTTACAATACGGAACCTCGATTTGAGTGCATATCTTGCTACTGTTGTTGACGCAATTATCATCAGTATTAAATAATATTATTTTATCTTATCTTACACTTGTGAGATTAACTGTACGTAACATCTTACATTTCTTTGTATTTGCTGTATCCGTTATCTCTTGTCCACAATTTCCTCAGATGACCCTTACTGCCGCCCGCCGCACGGACCATCTGACGGACATTCCTAGTCGAACGCGGAACAATTATAAACGTGTGCTATTGCTGAAACAAATCGACTCTCATGTGTTTACGTCTCACATTTTTCGTAACAATGTATTTTTGTTTCTCTTGACCGCATTACTGATTTAATGGACTGGACACTGGAAAAAAGTCGAGTCTGTCAAAACGACTTTATCTGTTACAAAATAATCTTCTGAAAATCTTCTCGGCCTCGAAACAAGGCATCCTTCAAATTAAGTGAGTGTTAACGCGAGAGTTTACAATCTGCCAAGTTCCCACTTGTTAGTCGAGTTGGTAAACAGTTGACACGATTCGCGCAGCCAAGTTCCGCCCCCTTATGCACATTTTTGGTCTTGAAATGCCACCAATGGAAACTTTCACGTGAGTATCCTTCCGCTGCCGAGTCCGATGTGGACGTGACACTGAGAGTATTTTCATACACATTACGGTTCATTTGCTAAATGTGTTGCGGTACAACAAACGAATGTGAATTCATTAACGGTTCTCGTCAGACATCCGCCGGCTCTATAAAAACTTAATGATTTGACAGCTCGCCGGCTCGCAGTTTTCGGAATCGATCCTCGAAAACCCTCATCATCTTCGAATAATTTATAATTAGACAAAGGTGCGCGCCAATTTCAAAGGCATTGTAAGATACGCGACGGGTCATAAAGAGGGCACAGGTCGGCTAGCGACCTTGCGGGTGTATTCTGAGCGGCCGCGAGAGCTATTTCGGCGCGTCGACATCGATCCAAGCCACCTAACTGGAGCAGCCTCATTGGCACCTGAGATGCATCAAACTACATCAACTATTGCGAGATCGACATCTTCCAACTGCGTCAATTCTGCTCACTCTGAATTGAAAATGGTCAAATGATTGCGATTCAGTACGGTATGATTTTCAAAGATGATTGAGTTAAGCGTCAATTTTGCATAACTTTATGTTGTTGTCTTAAGATGTAATGAGCGTAAAACTTCAATGCTTGGTAATAATGGAATACCCGTTTATTTTTGGCGCGATCGTATTATGAACCCGGTAACAGAGTGTCGCGGTGACATTTAATTATACCTACGATTACGTACGTCAACAGTCTGGTCGCGACTGTGGACGGTAATCATACCGTTTGCTTAACTACACATGATCGAGCATGCAGTACTGTTATACACATAAATTGTATGATAAAACGTCTTGTTGCTAACCTAATACGTCTGTGTTTAAAGTTTTAAACACGTAATTAAACAAACCGTATTAAACCAAGGTAACAGCTAGGTGTGACAATAAGTCTCTATTGTTATATTGTATTGAGTATCTAATTACCTATTACGTTCTGTTTTTAAGTTATGAAGCGTTTTGTCGTTTTATTTTATGTAAAGGAAAAATTGACATTCAATGTTGCATTTGTGGGGTGCATTGCTCGAAGTTGTTGACTAGGCACAATACCTGTGCGCAATTTTGCGGTCAACGTTCCCAGGCTCCCGGTCTAAGCTCATCAACGTAACTAAATTACGATAAGATAGTATGACATTGGCCAAAATTCTCTCGTTCACTTGAGCGGTTCGTTGGCTCAAGGTGACCGGCGGGTGCGTTGACATTCAGACGCCTTTATCAGAACACCCGAGTTCGCGACGCGCCTATGTTTATTAGCGCCCCGCTTGCCGACTGCTGTCGATTTGAAACAAACCACCCCAATCTATGATAAATCGTAACACTTCACAGCTATTATGCTCTAATCAAAATCAATTGCTAACTTAAAAATCGGAATTGTAAAAAGACCTGAGATTTTTTTTATCTTTTAAAACTAGAATGTAAGTTTCATATTGATCAGATTATCTAATGTACTTAAAACTATGAACTAGTTATGCGATTTGGCGACCATCCGACTCACACACTCATCAATATCAAAGCGAATGCGTCATAGAAGAATTCATCGTCATTGGTTTTACTCTGAATACATTACTTAATTATGTGATAATATTATGCATACCTAGTTACCAACTGCTGCATATTTATATTTCTATTTTAGTGCGCGGCCCGAAGGCCGGTTGCACTGTGGCATCCGTCACTGCGGAATTCACCATCGTCTTGCCTGCAGCCAATCTGTCGGCTAATAGCTTGAATTGTACGTTGCACTGCGAACCGGTGGATTTATTGACCGATATAGCCCTCGCTCGATTACACGCCAAAGGGTGGACGACCCCATTCGGGAGACAAGACTTAGATGACCGAATCTTGTTATAATACGAATTATTGATTCGACTGCCTATTGCCGAACCCGAGGATACCTGCTTGATTATGTCTCGCTAATCCAATACATTTCAACCGTTTCTATTCGAAATGGTGAGCTTCTTATTCCCAAATTAAAGCATTAGTTCTTACTCGTGTTTATCGAGAACGTGGTTCGATTTCGCGTCGTAAATCGCTGCTGTCTGCGACTCAATTGCGAACTAACAGAGGCAATGATTGAGTGCAGCAAAGAACTCTATTAAACCCGAGATGGTATCTCAATGCTGTCACGTGATCCGATCGCCTGCGGCCTATACGAATCGCTGCACGATTCTGTATGCTCATGGCATTCAGTCTCCATTGCCATTGCAAGTGCGGTTTGAATAACTTTACTGTGTATTTGCAAACAACTCACTAAATAAAACAACTTCCCAAATGCACTGACCTAACCTAACCTAACCTAACCTAACCTAACCTAACCTAACCTAACCTAACCTAACCTAACCTAACCTAACCTAACCTAACCTAACCTAACCTAACCTAACCTAACCTAACCTAACCTAACCTAACCTAACCTAACCTAACCTAACCTAACCTAACCTAACCTAACCTAACCTAACCTAACCTAACCTAACCTAACCTAACCTAACCTAACCTAACCTAACCTAACCTAACCTAACCTAACCTAACCTAACCTAACCTAACCTAACCTAACCTAACCTAACCTAACCTAACCTAACCTAACCTAACCTAACCTAACCTAACCTAACCTAACCTAACCTAACCTAACCTAACCTAACCTAACCTAACCTAACCTAACCTAACCTAACCTAACCTAACCTAACCTAACCTAACCTAACCTAACCTAACCTAACCTAACCTAACCTAACCTAACCTAACCTAACCTAACCTAACCTAACCTAACCTAACCTAACCTAACCTAACCTAACCTAACCTAACCTAACCTAACCTAACCTAACCTAACCTAACCTAACCTAACCTAACCTAACCTAACCTAACCTAACCTAACCTAACCTAACCTAACCTAACCTAACCTAACCTAACCTAACCTAACCTAACCTAACCTAACCTAACCTAACCTAACCTAACCTAACCTAACCTAACCTAACCTAACCTAACCTAACCTAACCTAACCTAACCTAACCTAACCTAACCTAACCTAACCTAACCTAACCTAACCTAACCTAACCTAACCTAACCTAACCTAACCTAACCTAACCTAACCTAACCTAACCTAACCTAACCTAACCTAACCTAACCTAACCTAACCTAACCTAACCTAACCTAACCTAACCTAACCTAACCTAACCTAACCTAACCTAACCTAACCTAACCTAACCTAACCTAACCTAACCTAACCTAACCTAACCTAACCTAACCTAACCTAACCTAACCTAACCTAACCTAACCTAACCTAACCTAACCTAACCTAACCTAACCTAACCTAACCTAACCTAACCTAACCTAACCTAACCTAACCTAACCTAACCTAACCTAACCTAACCTAACCTAACCTAACCTAACCTAACCTAACCTAACCTAACCTAACCTAACCTAACCTAACCTAACCTAACCTAACCTAACCTAACCTAACCTAACCTAACCTAACCTAACCTAACCTAACCTAACCTAACCTAACCTAACCTAACCTAACCTAACCTAACCTAACCTAACCTAACCTAACCTAACCTAACCTAACCTAACCTAACCTAACCTAACCTAACCTAACCTAACCTAACCTAACCTAACCTAACCTAACCTAACCTAACCTAACCTAACCTAACCTAACCTAACCTAACCTAACCTAACCTAACCTAACCTAACCTAACCTAACCTAACCTAACCTAACCTAACCTAACCTAACCTAACCTAACCTAACCTAACCTAACCTAACCTAACCTAACCTAACCTAACCTAACCTAACCTAACCTAACCTAACCTAACCTAACCTAACCTAACCTAACCTAACCTAACCTAACCTAACCTAACCTAACCTAACCTAACCTAACCTAACCTAACCTAACCTAACCTAACCTAACCTAACCTAACCTAACCTAACCTAACCTAACCTAACCTAACCTAACCTAACCTAACCTAACCTAACCTAACCTAACCTAACCTAACCTAACCTAACCTAACCTAACCTAACCTAACCTAACCTAAACTAACCTAACCTAACCTAACCTAACCTAACCTAACCTAACCTAACCTAACCTAACCTAACCTAACCTAACCTAACCTAACCTAACCTAACCTAACCTAACCTAACCTAACCTAACCTAACCTAACCTAACCTAACCTAACCTAACCTAACCTAACCTAACCTAACCTAACCTAACCTAACCTAACCTAACCTAACCTAACCTAACCTAACCTAACCTAACCTAACCTAACCTAACCTAACCTAACCTAACCTAACCTAACCTAACCTAACCTAACCTAACCTAACCTAACCTAACCTAACCTAACCTAACCTAACCTAACCTAACCTAACCTAACCTAACCTAACCTAACCTAACCTAACCTAACCTAACCTAACCTAACCTAACCTAACCTAACCTAACCTAACCTAACCTAACCTAACCTAACCTAACCTAACCTAACCTAACCTAACCTAACCTAACCTAACCTAACCTAACCTAACCTAACCTAACCTAACCTAACCTAACCTAACCTAACCTAACCTAACCTAACCTAACCTAACCTAACCTAACCTAACCTAACCTAACCTAACCTAACCTAACCTAACCTAACCTAACCTAACCTAACCTAACCTAACCTAACCTAACCTAACCTAACCTAACCTAACCTAACCTAACCTAACCTAACCTAACCTAACCTAACCTAACCTAACCTAACCTAACCTAACCTAACCTAACCTAACCTAACCTAACCTAACCTAACCTAACCTAACCTAACCTAACCTAACCTAACCTAACCTAACCTAACCTAACCTAACCTAACCTAACCTAACCTAACCTAACCTAACCTAACCTAACCTAACCTAACCTAACCTAACCTAACCTAACCTAACCTAACCTAACCTAACCTAACCTAACCTAACCTAACCTAACCTAACCTAACCTAACCTAACCTAACCTAACCTAACCTAACCTAACCTAACCTAACCTAACCTAACCTAACCTAACCTAACCTAACCTAACCTAACCTAACCTAACCTAACCTAACCTAACCTAACCTAACCTAACCTAACCTAACCTAACCTAACCTAACCTAACCTAACCTAACCTAACCTAACCTAACCTAACCTAACCTAACCTAACCTAACCTAACCTAACCTAACCTAACCTAACCTAACCTAACCTAACCTAACCTAACCTAACCTAACCTAACCTAACCTAACCTAACCTAACCTAACCTAACCTAACCTAACCTAACCTAACCTAACCTAACCTAACCTAACCTAACCTAACCTAACCTAACCTAACCTAACCTAACCTAACCTAACCTAACCTAACCTAACCTAACCTAACCTAACCTAACCTAACCTAACCTAACCTAACCTAACCTAACCTAACCTAACCTAACCTAACCTAACCTAACCTAACCTAACCTAACCTAACCTAACCTAACCTAACCTAACCTAACCTAACCTAACCTAACCTAACCTAACCTAACCTAACCTAACCTAACCTAACCTAACCTAACCTAACCTAACCTAACCTAACCTAACCTAACCTAACCTAACCTAACCTAACCTAACCTAACCTAACCTAACCTAACCTAACCTAACCTAACCTAACCTAACCTAACCTAACCTAACCTAACCTAACCTAACCTAACCTAACCTAACCTAACCTAACCTAACCTAACCTAACCTAACCTAACCTAACCTAACCTAACCTAACCTAACCTAACCTAACCTAACCTAACCTAACCTAACCTAACCTAACCTAACCTAACCTAACCTAACCTAACCTAACCTAACCTAACCTAACCTAACCTAACCTAACCTAACCTAACCTAACCTAACCTAACCTAACCTAACCTAACCTAACCTAACCTAACCTAACCTAACCTAACCTAACCTAACCTAACCTAACCTAACCTAACCTAACCTAACCTAACCTAACCTAACCTAACCTAACCTAACCTAACCTAACCTAACCTAACCTAACCTAACCTAACCTAACCTAACCTAACCTAACCTAACCTAACCTAACCTAACCTAACCTAACCTAACCTAACCTAACCTAACCTAACCTAACCTAACCTAACCTAACCTAACCTAACCTAACCTAACCTAACCTAACCTAACCTAACCTAACCTAACCTAACCTAACCTAACCTAACCTAACCTAACCTAACCTAACCTAACCTAACCTAACCTAACCTAACCTAACCTAACCTAACCTAACCTAACCTAACCTAACCTAACCTAACCTAACCTAACCTAACCTAACCTAACCTAACCTAACCTAACCTAACCTAACCTAACCTAACCTAACCTAACCTAACCTAACCTAACCTAACCTAACCTAACCTAACCTAACCTAACCTAACCTAACCTAACCTAACCTAACCTAACCTAACCTAACCTAACCTAACCTAACCTAACCTAACCTAACCTAACCTAACCTAACCTAACCTAACCTAACCTAACCTAACCTAACCTAACCTAACCTAACCTAACCTAACCTAACCTAACCTAACCTAACCTAACCTAACCTAACCTAACCTAACCTAACCTAACCTAACCTAACCTAACCTAACCTAACCTAACCTAACCTAACCTAACCTAACCTAACCTAACCTAACCTAACCTAACCTAACCTAACCTAACCTAACCTAACCTAACCTAACCTAACCTAACCTAACCTAACCTAACCTAACCTAACCTAACCTAACCTAACCTAACCTAACCTAACCTAACCTAACCTAACCTAACCTAACCTAACCTAACCTAACCTAACCTAACCTAACCTAACCTAACCTAACCTAACCTAACCTAACCTAACCTAACCTAACCTAACCTAACCTAACCTAACCTAACCTAACCTAACCTAACCTAACCTAACCTAACCTAACCTAACCTAACCTAACCTAACCTAACCTAACCTAACCTAACCTAACCTAACCTAACCTAACCTAACCTAACCTAACCTAACCTAACCTAACCTAACCTAACCTAACCTAACCTAACCTAACCTAACCTAACCTAACCTAACCTAACCTAACCTAACCTAACCTAACCTAACCTAACCTAACCTAACCTAACCTAACCTAACCTAACCTAACCTAACCTAACCTAACCTAACCTAACCTAACCTAACCTAACCTAACCTAACCTAACCTAACCTAACCTAACCTAACCTAACCTAACCTAACCTAACCTAACCTAACCTAACCTAACCTAACCTAACCTAACCTAACCTAACCTAACCTAACCTAACCTAACCTAACCTAACCTAACCTAACCTAACCTAACCTTTTTTTTTTTTTTTTTTTTTTTTTTTTTTTTTTTTGACCCTGGGAAAAATACTTTATGTATCGTCCGCCCGTCGGGGGACGGGAGGGATATGTGGGACTCTCCGGTAGAAGCCGGCATACCCACTAAAAACCCAGGAGCACACCCGCATCGCCAGTTAGGGGGTCTGGGAGACCGGCTGAACCTTTACTACCAGAACCCTCGGCGGAGCCCACCTATGGTGGCAGGCCATTACAAGCCCCTCCCTAGCATGGGGAAGGGGCATCGGGAACGGTCGTGTGCTAACCGCTCCCGTCCCGCGAGAGGTGAGTAGTGCAATGCAGGTGTAGGCGCCCCCGCGCCTAGCACCCGCTACTCACCCCCGGGAGGGAGAAGACGGTGGTGTTATCGTCTTCTCCTACCAGTTCGTCTTCGACGAAGCGCTGGAGCGAGGGCGTCCTCCTCTCGCTCACGTTCCGCCGCCTCCTTCTGCGATATTACGCACTCGCAGAAAGAGGCGACCGCCGCCCATGCCTCCTCACTCCCCAGCATAATGCGAACAATAGAAGGGAGCGAGAGGTCTGCTCCGACCGCCGCAACTAGATCTTGGCGCGGTTCGGACCACGATGGACACTCTTCCACAGTGTGCCGCACCGTGTCCGCTATCGCACCGCAGTGGTGGCACGACGGGCTCTCCTCCCGCCCGATGCGGTGCAGGTATGAGCCAAAACAGCCATGGCCTGTCATCACCTGCACCAGGCGGAAGGAGAGGAAACCAAACGGCCGCTCGAGCCAAGCCTGGAGAACTGGCCCGATGGCGTCAAGCGTCCGTCTGCCAAAAGCAGCAGCGGCTAGGTCGTCAGCCCAATGGCCGACGATGGCCTCCTTGGCCTCCTGCCGCACGGCCTCCCTCACCTCATGAGCCGGGCGCTCTCCACGCGCCCTCCGCTCTGCTGTCCAGTCATAGACTCTGGCGAGCACCCACGCCTCCAGCTCCCACGGAGGTGTGCCCGCCAGTGCGCATGCCGCCGCGAAGCCCACTGTGCGGTAGGCCCGCGCCACCCGCTGAGCGATAGCCCTTTGGGGCACACGAAGGGCGGTGGCGTTCTCCTTCCTGTGCAGGGAGTCCGCCCAAATCGGAGCCCCATAAAGGGCCATGCTCCTGAGTATGCCGGCGTATAAACGCCGGCATCGTGCGCTGGGCCCCCCCAGATTTGGCATAAGCCACGAGAGGGCATTCGCGGTCTTTAGGAGTCGCTTGGACAACTCGGCGAAATGCGGGCCGAAGCGCCACCTGCTGTCTAGGATGAGGCCCAGATATTTCATCTGGCCCTCAACTGCGACCCTGGTGCCGTCCACATAGATGTGGGCGCCGGGAGGGGGGCGCTGCCTCGGGCCGTGGAAGAACACGGCCTCGGTTTTGTGCAGCGCCACCGTCAGCCCCAGGCAGCGGATCCTATGCGCAACCAGGGAGCCGCCCGCTGATGCCAGACTGGCCGCTGTTGTGAAGCTCCCGCGGGCTGTGAGGAGAGTGTCATCCGCGTAACATATGACACTCGTCCTATGAAGGAGCGTTCCCCGCAGGAGCCAGTCGAAACCGACATTCCATAGAAGGGGTCCTAACACTGACCCCTGCGGAACGCCGGTCTCTACGGTGTAGCGCCTAACCTCTCCCTCCCTATCCACAAGGAGGATAGCCCTATCCTCCAGGTAGTTGGCCAGCAGATCTCGGAGGTACTGGGGCACTCCGTGAAATCGAAGCGCCTCGAGGATGGTTGAATGGGGAATGGAATTAAACGCGTTGGCTATGTCAAATGATACAGCCAACAGTCCATCCCCTTCCCCTATGGCCTCCTTGACTTCGCCCTTGAGGCGACTTAATGCGTCCACCGTCGACCGCTGAGCCCGAAAGCCGTACTGGGCGTCTGACAGGTCCGGCCCTACGCTCACTAAGTGACGGTTGAGGCGGGCGGCGATGATCCCCTCGAACATTTTACCGACCTCATCGAGCAGAACGATGGGCCGGTATGCCGAGGGGGAGTCCGCCGGGCGTCCGTCTTTGCGCAGCAGGCAAAGTTGCCCCTCCTTCCAGGGTTTCGGAAACCTCCCCGATGCGATACACGCGCTGAAGAGGTCCCGAAACCGCTCCTCCATTTGGGAGGCGGCAATGGCCACCACCCTTGCGGGGACACCGTCAGGGCCGGGGGCAGTTTTCTTTGCCCGTAGACGGACCAACGCCGTGTGGACCTCGGTGTCTAAACCTAACCTAACCTAACCTAACCTAACCTAACCTAACCTAACCTAACCTAACCTAACCTAACCTAACCTGTCTGTCCTGTCCTGTCCTGTTCTGTCCTGTTCTGTCCTGTTCTGTCCTGTTCTGTCCTGTTCTCTTTTGTTCTGTCCTAATTTAATCTGTTTTTTCCTGTCTTGTCTCGTCCTAACCTAACCTGTCCTGTCCTGTCCTGTCCTAACCTAACCTGTCCTTTCCTGGATTGTCCTGTCCTGTCCTGCCCTGTCCTGCCCTGTCCTGTTCTCTTTTGTTTTGTCCTAATTTAGTCTGTTCTTTCCTGTCTTGTCTTGTCCTAACCTGTCCTGTCCTGTCCTAACCTAATCTGTCCTTTCCTGTCTTGTCCTAAAATAACCTCTCCTCTCCTCTCCTCTCCTCTCCTCTCCTCTCCTCTCCTCTCCTCTCCTCTCCTCTCCTCTCCTCTCCTCTCCTCTCCTCTCCTCTCCTCTCCTCTCCTCTCCTCTCCTCTCCTCTCCTCTCCTCTCCTCTCCTCTCCTCTCCTCTCCTCTCCTCTCCTCTCCTCTCCTCTCCTCTCCCCTCCTCTCCCCTCCTCTCCACATTTCTCCTAATATTGCCAAACCTGTCATAACCTGTGCTAACCTGGCCCTAACTGTCTTTATCTGTCCTTACCTGTCCTTACCTGTCCTTACCTGTTCTTACCTGTCCTTACCTGTCCTTACCTGTCCTTACCTGTCCTTACCTGTCCTTACCTGTCCTAACCTGTCCTTATGTGTCCTAAACTGTCTTTCCCTGTCCTTAACTGTTCTGAGCTGTCCTAACCTGTACTAAACTGTTCTAACCTGTCCTTAACTGTCTTACCCTGAACTAAAATGTTCGAAACTGTCCTAACCTGTCCTAAGCTGTCCTAAACTGTCCTAACCTGTCTTAAACTGTTCTAAACTGTCCTAAACTGTCCTAAACTCTCCTAACCTGTCCTAAACTGTCCTAACCTGTCTTAAACTGTCCTAACCTGTCCTAATCTGATCTGACCTTACCTGACCTAACCAGACCCACCCTGACCTGACGTCCCCCGTCGGGTTTGCGATATTACACTTTCGCAGAAGGAGGCAACCGCCGCCCATGCCTCCTCACTCCCTTACATAGCGCGTACAACGCAAGGGAGTGAGCGGTTTGCTCCGACCGTTTTTTGGCTACGTTATATTATAACGGTAGACGAAATGGGTATCCACCATACACCAGAATCCAAGGAAAAAATAATGCACTAAATTATGTATTGCTGGTGGCGAACCAGTTTTGAAGAAGGCCAAAGCAGTTTTCTCGGCTACAGTTTTCTGGGACGCATATGTGGTAATATACAATGTGATAGGGGTGGGACTTCTAACCCGTTAAGGCTGAGTACTACATCTAATTTTATCGACAAAAAAAATAATAATATTTCTGACCAAAACATTATCAAACATATGAAAAAAGTAATGAATTAGTTAGCCAAGTTTATTAGCTACCGTTTGTCGTTTTTTATTTGTTTCTACGACGCATACAACCTTTGATATCAAAAAAAGTAAAAAAAATATTAAAATAGCCATAATTTTTAGGGGGAGGGGATTCGACCCCTTCGGCCCCCGACTTTTGTTGATAAAATTAGATGTAGTACTCAGCCTTTTAGAAGTCCCACCCCTATCACATTGTATATTAACTTCAATGTATTGAACCAATTTAACCAAATATTACCTGAAAAACGCATATGGCTAAAACTCCGTTTCCTTCAAGACAACACACGAGTGCACGTTTACCATGGCCGAATTAAATGAGTTGCGAATCTGTTGCTATCTCACCCGCCATATTGCTACCATTGTCTGCTTCAGAATTTAAAAAAAAATCGCGGCGGTATGGTAGTAGGCCCTGCTCCTATTATACAACAAGTATTTGATCATGGTTCTTGATTTTAAATCATACAACCGTGTCACAACACTGCAGGGATCACTCTAAACCTAATCGCCTAGTACCTGTCAAACTAATTTTGATTAGATTCGCGCAGCGACGGCGCGTGCGTAGGTATTGGAAAAAATTATAATTTGGTACCATGAAAACATGAGTTTAAAAAACCCTTCCCGTATCGTTTGTTATGTTATCTAGAAACCGTGCAATTAATAAGTTACCCCTTATTGTTACAGGTTGTATATATAACATCTGATGTACAATGCAGGTTACATTAATGTGCCTTACTCTTTATGGAGGAATAAAAGTCGTGATGCTGTTTTAATAATGATGTATATTGTCAATAATTGCGTCCATTTTGTAATAATAGTGTCAGTCACGTTCAAAGTCTTGCTTGAATCCATGATAAGAAGGAAGTGACTCTTGCAAATCCTGATGGAAGTCCAATCTGGCAACCGCGCGACGAACCAAACGACGTCACACCGATCTGAGGACAAATAACGATATCAAGTTAATAAAAACACTTGGCACAAGCGCGGGTCGAGGGTCCATACGTACCAAGACACGCTGTCCATTGCTGGTCACGACGAGGGGGCCGCCGGAGTCGCCGCCGCACGTGCCCACCGGACCGGAACTGGTGGCGCCGTTAGTGCACAGCGTGGACGAGACAATAATACCACCGAAGGACTGCGAGCACACTGCGTTCGTGATCACCTGAAGGGACACGTGGCTCTGGAACTGGCTTTGCAAGATGCCACCAGCTGTCGCAATATAATTCTGTGTTAGTACGGCGCCGCTGAGGGGTACTACTGAACACAGAGCAGCCCGACTACAGCCAACCAGCTACATACCGTCACTAGTCTTTCCGTAACCAGCAGCCTGCACCCAGGAGCCCGCGAAGTTGTTGTTGAGCAGCGCATTACTCGGCAACGCGACCGGCTGGATCACATCTGCAATAGAAACATGCGGATCAGAACAAGCGGTTATCGACACGAACGCAGCGGAGTGATGCATTCAGCAAACTTACTCGAGTAAGGCACCGAGCCGAAGGAGATCATAGCGACGTCATTGTTCAGGTTGTTGGGGTTGTAGCCCGAGTGCACCTGCACGCTGGAGGTGGTGACGCGAGTGCCGCCGGAGAACAGGCGCGCTGAGCCGAACACCAGCTGGAACTGGCGCGCCTGGTTGCGCCCGTCCCACCAGCAGTGCGCCGCCGTCAGCGCACGCGTGTTGCTCAGCATGGAGGACCCGCACACCGACGTGGCGCCCGAAGTCAGCGTGATCACAAGGCCCACCTGCGCACATTACACGGTCACTACCCCACCTTGATGAGGCCCTCACAGAGAGCTAATACTTACCAAGAACGGATAGGTCCCGACCGGCGCCGCCGCGCCACCTATTATCTTGGAGCCATCGAAGTTGGCGGCATGCTCAGCTTGCTTGATGCGCTCGGCCTCAGGGATGCCCACGCTCTCGTGGTAGTACAGCGTCACAGACTCGGCGCCCCCGGCAGAGGCCGGCCCCGCCGCCGCCGCCGCCGCCATCATTGTGATCGCCAGTAAGTACTTCATGGTGCGCCTCGTATTGCTACTGCTTTGACTTCTCGTTGCTCTTTAATCTTTTATAGTAATGGCTTGTCTCACTATTATCTAATCACTTGGTGTTTTGGTATTTAAAATCATATTTCGTAATTTGATTGCCTTTAGCTAGACCATGGACGAAGTCCATAAGTCCCACAGAAGGTCAGGCGCCGGTCCCAACCAGTGGTTCGTGATCTAGTTTCTCTTTGCATAATTTAGTTCGTTGGGAGAATGTTTGTGAGCTCTTCCTATACATAGTAACTTTACTACTGTTTGAGATAAAATATATTCTAGTTCTTCAGAACTAAGAGGTTACTGAAACCGTCACATGTTACAAGACAACTCCAAGGGCAGGGGACGCGGCGACAATGTTGGCCTCGGTGCTGCTAGATTATCAAATATTATAGACGATATCTAACGATGTGATGCAATCTTCGCCTTCACAGTTGATAGTGGGTAATTAAACCGTTGCATTATAATCAACTGTCAAAGAGCCGAGTGATAGATAAACACGAGTATATTATACCAGAGCGTGACAACATTCCGGAATACGTTGACACGTACTGTGGACACAGCCACAGGTAGTTCAGTGCCGTACTTGTTTAAAGGAGATCGGCAAATCCTGGCCCCGACGGCTTCCAAGGACTAATATCAGTATTGAACCCTGTGTGAGTAATCAGTAATTTGACAGAACGCGGGATATGCCATAATAATATATTTCAGTTAGTAGTCAATAAATCCTCCTAACATTTGTGCCTGCTGTTATGACAGATTGAGTTTTATTTTAAAATGGGCTGAAACTTACAGAAAGTCGGTCTACTATGGAAGTTTGCCGGTCTCCTTTACAAATGTTGTTAAGATCTGAGGCCAGGGTCTGCGGTCCGGATAATAGTCAGTAGAGGACGCGACTGTAGTTCGAATGGAGGATTTTTTTAAGAGGGGATAATCAGCCAATGACTTTTCTTGCCAGGGTAAGCCGATAGGGAAAGTCACATTCTTACTGACTAAAAACCACCCCGTTCCTACTTCTACTTGTCAAGCCGGAACCCCGGTAAACCCGCTAGGTAGTCCGCAGATCCGGATTAGGCATCGGTCCTCCTGTGTGGAAAGGAGGATGGAGACCAAGACACACTCGACCCAAGGTACGAGGCCGAGTTTAAATTGGCTACTATTGCATGAATATTCCGCCATGCTACGAGGATCCAAGCCCTTCCCTAATTTGTGTTTTGTTAGAATCGTGGTGGGTGGAGCGGTGGGAGCCTCCCAAACATGTAAGAAGATTATATTCTAGTAGTCGTTTCTTCCCGATTAAAAACTAATTTAATTTATAGTTAGTATACAATATTTTGAAGAAAACAAATCGTCAGCTGGTTATACAGTGGAGGATCACACCTCAGCTCATCAGCTCGCAACACAAATATCAATACTTGCGCGGTGCGCCTCACTCAATTCAAATAGCTAGAAAATATGCATTACAGGGCTACAATGTACTGCTACTGGAATCTACAAACGCGGATAAGTTTTCATGTTTGTGTGATCAGCAGACGTATACCTAATCTTTTACTTTATAGCGAACTGGGTATTTCCTTCCTCCGAAATAATACACCAACTATATCCATAATTATATGTTTGGGAAGTAGCGACTATAGATGTTCACATTGTATTGTTATAGAACTGTGTAAAATATTTTGCAAATTATCGACTCAAATTAAATTGGTCGTGAAAATGTATCGCTGGCTCACGGTCTATTCTATTCCCCTGTAGAGTGTAGTTCACGCTGGTGTGGGCGGCCAGCGACTTGCTCGATGGATAATTGTGTTATGGACTTTTCTTCATTTTATATTTGGTCAGGAAGAGTCTGACACTCCGTCCTGCGTTCCGCGGGTACCGCCGCGTTCCGCCTTACCTTACCTACTTCATAGTTCATTATACGAGATACTTATTTATTTAGACATAAAACAAAGTATATGGAGATGTAGATATGTCCTTGAGACCGCTCTGCGGCGTGAAATATACTGAACCAATAAAAACTTATAGCGTGTTGTAGATAAAAATAAAACAATTCTACAGATTACACAGGTATATTTTCCATTGTTAGGAACCACACTGCATATCGTACACTCCGGGCCCGGCTTGTCGGTTATCTCTGCGACGAGCGATCCAAGAACTATGGCCCACTGTGTCCAGCAGTGGACGTCTCCATATGCAGGTAGCAGGTGAGCACAGGCCGCAACACGCGCCGGCCTCTCGCACCTAGCCGGGCCCGCCCCGCCAGCACCTGCAACAGCACATGACTTTAGCACCGCCGCTGGCTCCGGCGCCGGGACGCGCGGCGCGGGCGGCCCTCAGCTAGCTGGTTGTATGCACGGTGCAATAATATCAGATGTTCGGTCATCCTCGGGCGCCGAGCGAGCCGCGCTGCAGCCGGCGGCGGCGGGGCGACACTCACCGTGCGCGCTGCTCCGTGTGCCTGCCGGGCCCGCCGCACCGCTCGCAATATATAGGCGCGCCGCACGATAGTGTTATCAACCATCGGATTAATTTCAGCAGTCCGTACTAATTCCTCGATTGTCCAAATCACAAGTAGGGCGTGCTGAGCCGCGCCTAATACTTATACTAAGTACATCCCTCGCAATAGACGTCGTCGAACAAGGCGCTTCTCGAGCGGGAGGATGCGGGTTCGAATCAATGTGACTTTTTCCAAATTATTTTGGGTAATTTGGTATTTGGATATCACAGGTTCATTCTGTAAAGGAAAACATCGTGACGAAACCTTAACAAAGGTGATACAGCCTGTATCACCTTTGGGCTCATACAGGCCGATCCTAGGCGGACATATAGCGAACAGATTGGCCATATATTCGTTTCGCCGTCCTGGCAGTAAGCGGGTTGGTGGCCAAACGCAGACTTATGAACGTTAAAAAAAATAAAGATGGTCCAAATTTAAAGGACCCTTAACCGCCGAGCTTGCATGATAACTGATGACTGCTGGTGAAGCAAAATGGTAGACACTGGGAGCGGGTACTGTACGCGCACTCCTGTGGAATTGTTTATTTTTTAGCTTCACGGATTCACGGAACTGAACTACGGAAACTAAACTAAACTCTCGCTATCTCGTTATTCTCGTCTAAAACTAGTTATTCTTGATAGTTTTTAACATTTCCAAATAAGTATTGAATTTGCCTAGTACCTACATACTATACAGTAGCATATAGTAGAAGGCTACGGGCCCCGCGCATTGGGGGGGCCGTGCCTGTGCACAAATCAACAAAAAATATATTCTTTGTATTGCGTACCTACTAATAGTTTAGAACTTTTTGAGATTATCAGAATAAACATAATAAGTGCTTAGATTGTGTGAGATTCCCACGATTTCTCCGGCATAGATCTCACCTTCAGATGCTCACCAGGTGGCGACAGTTCTAATTTAATAGAACATTACTTCATCATGCAATTCGTCCAGAGGTTTAAATAATCCTTGAACAAATCTACAAAGTATCGTGAGAATGATAAACGTCCAAGAACTTCATAAGCTACATATGTACTAAATTCAACAGACAATGTATTCCAGGGCGCCCTGCCATTTGCTACGGGCCCCGCGTCCGGCTCTGCACGGACCCTACTTAAACTCCCAATGATCTATGATTCGCATGTAATCCTTACTAATATTATAAATGTGAAAGTAACTCTGTCTGTCTGTATGTTACGCTTTCACGCCTAAACCAGTGAACCGATTTTGATGAAATTTGGTATAGAGATAGAATAAACCCTGAGGAACAACATAGGCTACTTTTTGTTGCAAAAAAATAGGGAAGAATGGGTAAAAAGGGGGGATGAATGTTCATATGGAAATTCGTCATTTTTAAAGCTGTAACTGCGAAACTTTGTATTTAGACACTTTATGATAAACGAAAGAACATAGGCTAGAATAAAAAAATACATTGTTAATTGAAGGCGTAGAACGGATGATAGAGGAGATTAATGTTTGCTTAAAAATTCGTTATTTTTGTTAATACTGTTGCCTGTGGCTTCACTCGCGTTTGATTCGTACCTACCTAATTATCTAAAGAGCATACTTCTTTTAAAAAAAAGGCCGGCAACGCACCTGTGAGTCCTCTGGTGTTGCGGGTGTCCATGGGCGGCGCTGATCGCTTACCATCAGGTGACTCGTTTGCTCGTTTGCCTCCTATTCCATAAAAAAAAATACCTATTTATTTTAATCGCCAATATCCCTACTACCATACTAATTTTATTAATGCGGAAGTAACCCTGTAACGGCAGCATTTTGACCACCAACCACAAACACAATCACGCGGACGAAGTCGCGGGCAAAAGCTAGTTGTAGTATAATTGCAGATGTAGGACGAGGTACTCGCACAGCCACGCATTCCTCGCCTGCGATATCATTCCTCGAGTGGGTGGGCCCGTGCCGCCTGGCGCATGGCGCAGAGCCCTCACCCTCGCGCCTCCGATACTCGATGTCGATACTCCGAAGTCAGGCAGCGGTGCACGACGTGCATAAGTACTAGATTCACCAGTCAGGTAGCTGCCCATGCAGGGCCTGCTACATATATGACGACCACACGCCGAGACCCCACCAGCCGACCGCCGAGTGCTCGCAGTACAGCCACTCAGCCAGTGCAGTCGCAGGCAACACCGCCGAGCAGTGCTCCCAGCGCGCCCTACATACTTGACGCGCCAGTGATCGATCGATTTGCTTTAATCTCTGCTTATTGTAAACCCGAGTCAATGGACACGTGACACTGATAATGGCCGTACAAATTAGTACAACTAGATAAACAATTGATAATGCGTTTCTTATATTTTACAACCAGATTACACGTATTTTATTTTAATACTAGCGGACCCGACAGACGTTGTCCTGTCTACACGTCTTTAATTAGAAAATTTTAAACTTTTTTTAATACTCGTAAGCTAAAACATTGTCTACTAATAAATTAAAAATTATTTAAAAAAACATTGTCCAGCGGACAAAATTGTGAATCTAAACCATTCTCAGATCCCCTTGAACACACACAAAAAATTTCATCATAATCGGTCCAGTCGTTTAAAAGGAGTTCAGTGACATACACACTTACAGAAGAATTATATATATATAAAAGATAAACTTTTTTTAATACTCGTAAGCTAAAACATTCTGGACCATTTTGATGAAAATTATTATTCAAATGTTATGACAATATCTAACGTCATTAATATTTGACACTGCGATGGTAGCGCCGTCTGTCCGATCCAATGTAAAACATTCCAAAATCAACAACTACTAATAAATTAAAAATTATTTAAAAAAACATTGTCCAGCGGACAAAATTGTGAATCTAAACCATTCTCAGATCCCCTTGAACACACACAAAAAATTTCATAATAATCGGTCCAGTCGTTTAAAAGGAGTTCAGTGACATCCACACTTACAGAAGAATTATATATATAAAAGAATAACGCCCACCGCTACAATATCACAAGAGTAAACACGTCAATACAGCAGACGCCAGTTGCAATAGTATACAAGATGCGGTCGACCAACAACTCTCGCTGCGTACAGACGCGAACGAAGGTCTGCCTGCAGCGCTGTACCACGCTGTACCACGCTGTACTTACATTACAGATCGCCAAACTAGTGACGGTCACGTAGATTGCAACGCTTGTACTCCAACTTGTGTATGTTCGGAAGTACGAGGATTCACATGAACTTATTATATATAAGATTCTATGGCATATTTCTTGTACTGATAAATGTTCTCCTCTACTGCAGCACCGACTCACTCCTTGCACTACGGGATACAGTTCTGTATATGTTAGGAATATGCCTCTATTATATGTACTTATTTTATTTATATAATTTGATAACACTAGTCGCGGCGAAATTATTATGTATGCCGCGGCGTATAGCGCGTAGCAGGTAGCGCGTAGCAGCGTTTTCCCGCGATCAATCTAAAACCCATACAAAATTCGACACCAGCAATTTATACTGCGCTAACTCAAAAAGCGTACTTTACAGTAGAGGCGTTTAAAGGGAAAAACGTGATAACTTTTACATTAATTAAGATACTTTTTTGAAATTTGGTATGCTTAATATTTAATTTATTCATTGTAATATCTCATATTTATATTTCCTTAATTATTTCTATTTTTTGATTTAGCGCAAGTTAGCCGTATATAAACGTAATTCATCAAAAAAAAATTACATCTTATACACGTCTAACTTATGTTAGCGTAGTGTAGTACGGGACGTCGTAGTGCATGATCAATCATCTGATGCATATTTCAATATTTTATAAAGAACATGTACTTATTTACAAAAAGAATAGTCAACGTACCATTAATAAACTAATTAATACGTTAACACATAAGTATTTACTATGTAAAAGTCGTTCATTTTACAAACGAATAAGTATACACACGAACGCACTAAACTACGCTAACTATGAGTTAGTGCAGTGTTGCACAGATTTTGACCAAAGTGATCCCCGCGCACACTCCGCTAATAATAGTTGGCGTAATATAAATCGAGTGATTTCAAAAAGTACCTTTACTTAGCGTTTTATAAGATTTGTAACTTTCTTATTTTTGCTTATTTCTTCTCAATTTTTTTATGACGTATGTAAACACACATTTTAAGCAACTTGGCATAAAAAAAGTGTTTTCCAAATTTCGAGTTAGCGTAGTATAAATTGCTGGTGTCGAAATGTAGTCACGTATTCCCTTGCGTGCTGCGACCCGCCAGTCGAGTCCACGGCTTGCACGAGTTGCACGCCTACGAGGTAAAGTCGGAGAACGCTGCTGCGCGATACGAGCTACATGCTACAGACTACTTGCTATAAGCTAAAACTTTGTAAAAGCAGTGGCTATAGATTTAGGGCTGAACAAGAAAGGTTAGAAACTTGGTTCTACATAAGATCTGATTGCTGTCTGACCGTATGGTCTAGTCTTGGCGACATTTTACACAACCATCATCGCTTACCATCAGGCGATAAGTGGCCAAACGACCACACATGACCAATATAGTAATGTGAACGTTGTGTTGTACAATAGTATTGCCAGCAGGTCCCCAACTGCTATTAACAACATCAGTAATTGAAATAAATGCTTCAACTTTGTAGTGCGTCCGCTAGTGACTGGTCGTGGGTTTACTGGGAATAAGGAGGTGAAATGAAACGCAGAGACTACATTAACTGATTGATTTATTCGTTGACTCCTCGGCAAACTTAATTGGTCCACCTTTATTGCTTCTAACTAGACGCGCACTAACGGCCGCGGGGCGCGAGCGCGGACGCGGGGCGCGGGCGCGGGGCGCGGGGCGCGCGGGTCGGTGGACCAGCGAAGTGGCCGCGGCGGCGCGCGCCGCTCCTACTCGAGACACTTAACCTAGCTATGTACAAAATTAGTACCCGTTTAAATGAATGTATATCGAGTCTATTTACACGTGAGGAGGTGTGCGATGACGTCACTGCACGCTCGGTGCCTGCGCCTGTGCCGGGGACACGGGCTGCGCCGGGGACGCCGCGGGCGTCGGCACCGCGGGGGCCGCGCCGGGCGCACCGGGCGCGCCGGCTGCACTGGGCGCAGTGGGCGCGGTGGGCGCAGTGGGCGCATTGGGCGCGGTGGGTGTGGAGTTGGCGTGCGCCGTGGCTGCAGACGGCGCGCTCGGCGGCGGCTCGGCGCTGGACAGGCGCGCGAGCGTCTTGTACAGCGGCGAGTTGACGAAGCGCGGGTAGGAGTCGCGGTGCATCAGCGTGTAGATCTGCAGCTGCGCCTCGTCGAACGTGTGCGGCGTCGGCTCCACCATGTTGCGGTTCACGATCTCCCGCACGCGCGAGTCCAGCGACACCTGCAACAACACGCGGTCAGAGGACGCAGGGGGCGCAGGGGCGCAGGGGCCGCAGCGGGGCGCGGGGGACGAGCTGGCGGGGCTCACCTCCTTGGGCGACAAGATGGAGATGTAGTCCTCGTAGATGAAGCGCGCCTTCTCCTCGACGGCGTCGGGGTCTGTCTCGCGCTTGAGCTCTTCACACGCGAGCCAAAACATTATGTTCTCCTCGGAGTACTCGCCGCGTAGGAAGTCGCGAAACACTTTCCGTCCGGCTGAAACACGCAAACGTACCACATGAAGGCAGTGCAGGAGGGAGCGACAGTGAGCAGGCGGGAGCCACGCGTTACGTACCAGCGCTGCGCATGAGGCGGTCGAACGACTGGCCCCAGCTCTGGATCTCCTCTAACGTGGGCCTGCAACAGAGTGCACTCAGTGTTACCGTTTACTGTGTCGATGTGTCGATGTGTCGATGTGTCGATGTGCTCCGTCAGCCACACACGTGGAGTAGAGTGTAATTGTGTGTATGTGTGTTTCATTGCTCGCTAGAAATAAACTAGCAGCTCCAACGAGGCTCGCTACTTTATTACAGAATGTTTTGCTGGGATTTCGCTTCTTTTTGTAGAAACGTGGACGTTCTGCTGAGACTTTTGGCTCTTGTATTCTAATCAGGGTCACCAGGTGCTCCAGATGTTCGATAATCCTAGTTGTATAGTGTTCCCTTTATGTGGCCATTAAGCCCTAACTCCAACCAAATTTCAGCTCTGAGTTTAGGGGAAGTATCGACTAGTTCATAAGTGAGTGTGTCATATATGGGAAACTTTGCTTTGGCTTAACTTCTGAACTAAATGACCTACAGACTTGAAATTTTGGATTTCAAATATGTGATTATTATAGCTTTTAGGATGACGAAAGTTTCTGAAAATTATCCTCACAAAAAGAACGTCCCGCAGGTGATTTGGATGCGCGAACAACATTTGATAGAGACGCTAACTATAAAAAAAAAAATTTTTGGTTAGTTCGATTGTCGAACAATATGATTTTTTATACCAGGACGCGAGTGGACACAAACAGGTGGCAAAAAGGATTGTTTGTTTTGTGTTTAGGGATGTTATTTTTATTTTATCCCGGAATTTCCACAGGATCGTGATTTAAATAATTTCAGAATTATTGTATTCGCATTTATTCACACGCGTCGTACTAATTCACAAGGGGCACGTACTTTGTTCTTTGTTTTGCTTATTTTGGATGACATGGGGGGTAGGGGAGTCTAGATGATGATTACGTCATCGGTAGTTAATAGTAGCCGATTTAAATAATGTGATAGTGTGTTAAACTATAAAAGTTTTTATATTGGCGCGACTATAACACTTAGATATACCGTACCGCGGACATTTCTGTAGATAATAATGTGCTCTAAAAAATCGTAGTACATTATTTTGCACCATCATCTATAGTTATTACAGCGCACGCGGTGTGAGGTATTTCAATAGTGATTTTTATCGACGGTGGTTTCTGTTATTGAAGTTTTCGCAAGGATCATTATTTTTTTTTTCAAAATAAAATATAGCCAATGTTACTTTGGAAAGATGTACATTCATAATGGTGAAAGAAATTTTAAAATCGGTCCAGTAGTTATTGAGCCTATTCATTACAAACAAACAAACAAAATAATATTACCTCTTTAAAATAATACTTTAGAACTTTAGATTTAGATAAAAAATACATTTTTATCTGAAAAATCTTTACGTAAGCATGGGGGCAGGGGTTAAAAGCTTTGCTTACTTTTGCTGACAAGGGGGATGGGGGGTAAATAATTGTAATAAATCTGCTGACGTAATAATTGAACGGCCCCTTTCCACGAAATGCCAAGTTTCTTGGTTATACAATACAAAAATGTTTCATTCTGATGCTAAAACTGGGAAGGTTTTTACACGTAGGTATACACATTTTGTAACATTCATTAATACTGTTTTTTTTAAATCAATCATTACCCCACACTAGTGTTTCTTCCTGTGTCGTGGGTGCGTTTATAAATACACAATTTCACATACACATATACACATGACACCCAGACCTGAAACAACAATTTGTGAGTCACACAAATATTTACTCCATACAGGAATCGAACCTGCTACGCGTTGAATGACAGTAACTGATCGTTTAGATGATAAATTGTACTGAAGTGCTGACTACTTCAAACGAAGTAATAAGAGCGGCCGTACACGGACTGCTCGAGCAGTTAGCGGCTAAGTGACATTTTTTCAGCAGACGCCGCGAGGCCGCAAAGGGCGGGGGGAGGAAAGTCGGAGAGCTGTCGACTGCTCTAGAGCAGTCAACGGCTCGAGCTGTCCGTGTATGTGTGTGTCGCGCAGTCGCGGCTTCAAGCAGTCGGTTATAACTGCTTGAAGCCGTCCGTGTACGGCTGGCCTTAAACTGAAGGAACAAGAATTCCAAAAACAATATTGCATTGCTTACCTACAAAAGGTCATATTATCCCAAAGGCCAAAGTTTACAGTAGCTACTAGTACTAGCTTCACAGTAGCTACTAGTACTAGCTTCACAGTAGCTACTAGTACTAGCTTCACAGTAGCTACTAGTACTAGCTTCACAGTAGCTACTAGTACTAGCTTCACAGTAGCTACTAGTACTAGCTTCACAGTAGCTACTAGTACTAGCTTTACAGTAGCTACTAGTACTAGCTTCACAGTAGCTACTAGTACTAGCTTCACAGTAGCTACTAGTACTAGCTTCACAGTAGCTACTAGTACTAGCTTCACAGTAGCTACTAGTACTAGCTTCACAGTAGCTACTAGTACTAGCTTTACAGTAGCTACTAGTACTAGCTTCACAGTAGCTACTAGTACTAGCTTCACAGTAGCTACTAGTACTAGCTTTACAGTAGCTACTAGTACTAGCTTCACAGTAGCTACTAGTACTAGCTTTACAGTAGCTACTAGTACTAGCTTCACAGTAGCTACTAGTACTAGCTTCACAGTAGCTACTAGTACTAGCTTTACAGTAGCTACTAGTACTAGCTTCACAGTAGCTACTAGTACTAGCTTCACAGTAGCTACTAGTACTAGCTTCACAGTAGCTACTAGTACTAGCTTTACAGTAGCTACTAGTATTAGCTTTGACCCGAGACTTCGTGCGCCCGACACTATCAAACGTCGTCTCCCAGGTCTTAAACTATTATTGTTAATTTCACTCAAATACGTTTAATGGTTTAAAGTCAAAGTCAAAATTATTTATTTCAAATAAACCGGGAAGGCATTTTTGAACGTCAAAGCAAATATAACATAAAGTCGGTCAGTCCTCTAGTTCGCGTTCGCTTTCCAAAGAGTAGATTCCTATAGAGAAACTCCATAGGTTACTCTTAAACAATCAGTATCCAGTCAAAAAGATGGAATAAGACAAACCTTTTTTGTGTAGAAAAATGTCATACGTCCTCTCCCGGGTCTCAAACTATCATTGTACGGTGTAAGTACGCAATTGAAATCAAATAGATTCAGTCGTTTAGCATATACGAGAGAGAGAGTTGCAGAGTCCCGGAATTTTAACACATAATTCCCGCTCCCGTGGGACATCCGGGATAAAAAATAATTCTATGAGTTTATAGATTCTCAAACTGTCTCTGATGATTGATTCAGTGGTTTAACTGATGGAGAGTCCCGGGTTGGTACTCGCATATTTCCCGTTCCTTTGGGATTTCCGGAATATAAACTATTTTATGTTATGACCTTTAACGTGCTTTAAAGTATATACCGAATTTCATTCGATTAAAGTGCTTTAAAAAAAGTTTCAGTTTACCCCTCCTCCCCCCTATATACCCTTAGAAGGGCAATTTCGAAAAATCCTTAGTGCTACCCTACATCCCCCTAGAAATCTCATGCTACATTCCAGCTCTCTACGACCAGTAATTTCGCCTGTGTTGACTGTCAGTCAGTCAGTCAGTTAGTCATTCAGTAACGGAAGCTTTTCATACAGGATAGTGCAATGGGTAAGACATAGTACGTAGGCACTCGGTCCGGTAGAGGCGAGGGTACTCACGGCGCGTCTCCGTCGCTGAGCGGCGGCTCCGTGGGGCCGGCGTCGCCCGGCTTCTTGCCGGGCCCGCCCTCCGAGCCGCGCACCGCCAGGCTGCACAGGTGCAAACGTTACACTGAGCTACATGGCTGGCGGACTCGCTGCTCTTACATCATTATTGAAACATATGAACAGGAAATACAGGTACGCTTCAGGTTTGAGGTAATCACCACCTTTAATGAAGCGCAGCGAGGCACCAGCTTCGCGGAAATAATGTTTCGTCAATGGTCACAACCTTCACGACGCACTATACGCTACATGAGCAAAGGCACCCCACGTGACGCGGGTTCACACTAATTAACATATCATTATGTCTGCGCAGCGACTGGGCGTGCGGGCGGCGGCCCGCGGCAGACTATAGCTACTGAATAAGGGCGGAGAGGACGCGCGACTTCTCTGCACTCACCATTTAGCCCTGGAATAGAACAAACGAAGATGTCAAGAGCCATAAACGCTGTACTAAGCAGTGATGTAGTTAGTGACGAGTGTAGCGGAGTACTGACCAGGAGCACGAGCAGCAGCAGCACCAGCACAGGCAGCAGGGCTTGGCGGCGGCGGCGGCGGGCCGGCAGCCGCGCGCCAGCGCTGCCAGACTGCACATCTGCAACACGCAAGCGGCGCGCGTCAGCGGCGGGCGCGACATGGGGCGGCCGGCGACTGTGTGCGCGGGGCGAGCGCTGCGTGCACCGCGGCCGTGTCTCCAGCACCAGGCGGTCGCCGGGACCACCTGCAGCTGCGTGTAACTTTAACGCGGAGTATCGAGGCTACAAGCAACCAACTTCATCATTTGCGTGTTTCCAGTTAACACTCGCTCTGTTTAAGAAGCTAACGTTTGTTACAACCTAATGTTGGATTTTCGTATTTGTTTACACTTCAGCTTTAAACACACTGGTTACGTAGGTACTCACTACATACGTTTACGATATGAGATACACTTGTTCTATAAAGTTATTAATATTTTTAATTAAGCCTTTAACCTGTGCTTTAACTGCCATCAGAAAACTGTTGAAGGCAAATCCTCCACAAACGTAGATAACCGGTGACCTACGTGGCAGTTAACGTGTTAAGAAATAATAATAAAATTATTGGCTTTGTCACTACAATAATTTTGTTTCATTTTCTGTCACCTGACGCGGACATTGTATATTCCCGATAAACATCAAATTCCATGATGTTTTCCAGAAGAGTGTGGCGACAATAATAAAGTGAAGGATCTTTCTATCTTCCAAAGTGTTACATAGCATACTTTTTGTCTGAATGACTTGCCCGAGCTTAATTTATCACTGATCAGTCGAAATCCCCAACCCCTACATAATATTTCCGAAATCTGTTTGTCCTAGTGATTCCAAACGGTTTGTGTGCCCTACCGTAGCCATGTACCTATGTAACAGAATGTCGGACGGTGGACGGGGGTCAGAGTTGTATCCTCTGGCCGAGTGCTCCAACCATTGACTCCAGGTTAGAACTGGTACCATGAGTCCAGGTATGGAGTCAGAGTGAAAAGGTTTCGGTTGGTGACACAACCAGATTTAGAACAAAAAACAAGTTTTAACAAAATATTTTAGAACTGCTAAAGTTACTTTTACTAAATACTTTTGTCTAATGTTTCATTTTCTTTTTTATCATAATATAGTATATCATATCGTAGGGATGGGTTCGTGGTTAGTCAGTAAACATCTGACAATCGTCTCACCCAAGGCAGTAGAAGTAATTTAATGATATGTTCCCGTGAAACAAGTGTTGATGAGACAAATGAGTGCCGATAGTATGTACATTTGTGTATGTTTGTGTCCGAACATTGCACTCATACGAACCGATAGGTTTAGATACCGAACATAATGCTAGCGTGGGCCTCGGAGTAACGGATTTTGAATGATAAATTACAAGAATTTAAATAAAAAGAGAGCAGGGTACGGAAATGTCTTGGGCGGTTCATTCCCACTAGCTCAACTTGTGCAACATACCCGTGCACCGCGCCATGCCTACTATATTTACTGTACGTGCGTGTACCTGTATCTTCAATATAAAAATTTTCATTTATGAGTTTCCGACATTAGAGCAGGTGATATCCAAAACTGACAAACGCATTAAATGTAACTCAATATATTGCTATGTCGGTAGTACATGGTGGCACACGCGCTGCGGAAGGTGCCATGGCACACAGCTACTACTACAATGTTCTGCACTAGCTACGAGTATACTCCATCGACTCTATACTTATAATATGTACAAAGCTAAACAAACAACCACTCTTCGGTTGTTTGTTTGAACGCGCTAGTCTCTGGAATTACTGGTACGAATTAGATTTTTTTTTTTTGTTGGATAACTAGTTAATTTGCTGCGGGTGAAACCGCTAGGGATTGGCTAGTATATACATGTTTAACATAACATATCAATTTCTGCGAAAAGGTCCGGTAAACTATTTGATCAAAATTAGTGTTTTAGTCGCTACTTTTAAAATTGATAAAAATGTTGGTCGTCCATAAGAAGGCTTAGTGATTGTTATCCAAATTAATGATTCATGTACAAGGCTGTTTCTATATCTGTTGATTACGTTTTTACAAACTGAAATCGACATTCCATTCGCAGGAGAAAGAACCTCCTTCTGTGTTTGGGAAACGGTTATAACGTTGCATATACGGCGCGGCGAGAGATGGAGCACCACACCACACCACACCACAGCACAGTGCGGGGAAACGGTGTACAGTCTAAGAAGTAGGAAGTACTCGCATGTAGTATATACAACCACCAAATGAATAGGAAAATTGTTAACTTCCTATTGTTTCGGTAAGTGACGAGCGGGAATCAAGTGTAGACAATAGGTAGGGTACGGCTGCGGAGCCCTGCAGCTGGTAGCTGGTGTAATGATATTTCGCAGATTGGAACCCACACATGAAGTACTACTAGCTTGCCGCCTGCGGCTTCGCACGCGCTTTTTTAAGGGTTTGGGGAAGATTTCCAAAAAATAAAATAAAAATTGTTAGTCGCAAATACCAATTTTGAGGTTTCTATCTTGAAAATTGCGGAATGTTATGCATACTTCCACACCCCATTTTATAAAAGTGGGGGGTTCATATGAGACAGAATATATGGCACTCTCCAGCCCCCGACTAACTACACACAACAAATCATGTGACAAACTCGCTCCGGTGCGACGTGAGGAAAGGACAAACAAACACACTTCCCCATGTACAATATAAGTTAGAATAGTATGGATTAAAATATCCACCGCCAGATCCATAGATAGATATAAATATTTCTGTGGTGGGACCTCTGTCCACAGCGGACTAATGCGAAATCAGGGGCAGAAGCTAGTAGCTAGGTGCATAGTAACAAAATATCAGGTTGGTAGTGAGCCGCCTGTGAGTATACAGATACATATGTTCTCCCGTACGGACTTCCAGTAAGCACACGTATTGTACACAGGCATAGTTGGGAGGCGCCACTATTTCGAAACATATGAGTGAGGGTGAGCAGTAGTGTGGAAGTACGAAGGCTGTACAAGCAGCTAACGATACCATAGCGCATCGCCATGTGAACATCTCGCACGATCCTTGGGCGGTACGCGTGCGCGTGCCGCACACTGCGGCAACATGTCCTCCGGAGGGCCCGTGAGAGGGCCAGCGCGCACCTACACGTAGAGTGCGGCGCGGTGCCCCGTGCCCGCCCGAGACGTACTGCCGGTGTATGTAGTCGCAGCGGGCGACGCCCTGCTCTGCCCTGCGCCTGGCTAACGTCGTCGTGTCTTGTACACTCACTCCTGACACATTCTCACTGTTCACTGTGTACTATCCATATAGGAGTAAACTATTTGTTTTGTACAAGTAAAATGGTAAGTAACTGCGTTATGGTAATTAATATTTTTCCATCAATTATTTTTATCCTACGTACCTATACCTACATTGGAATCATTGTCCACGTATATACACAATGTACTAAATACCCATTCTTCGGGTGCTAAATTGTTTTTCCGAGTCTGGGTGTGAAGGGCAAGTACATATGAAATTGTATGTTGGTAAACGCACCCACGACACGGGAGATGTGGTGTGGACGTGTGGAGCAACGTTTAAAGAAAGTTATACATTACGTAGGTCTGCATCGACCTGTTACATTCATGTAATGACATGGTCTCGGCGCGCGGGAGTTCGTTAGGTGTATTGAATGAAGCGGAGTAGTAGTGGGCCGGTGGTCCATGGCGGGGAGTACAGAGCGAGCAGCTGGCGCGGAAGACACGGCTGCAGCGATGACGCGAAAATAAACAGCGTTTGGAGGGTAGTAGGTGAGGGTCGGCGCGCGGGCGCGGCGCGGGCGGCAGAGTATTTATAGCGCGTCCTCATTGAGGCGCGCGCGGCGTGTTTACTGCGCCACGCTATATCGGTGCGCCGCGCCGCCGCACAGCATTGTAAACAACGGCGCACTCGCAGCCCTACATCCGGACACTCGCTACGCCCTGCGATGACACATACACGCCGGTCGCCGCTCCGGAGCCGGGCTACTACCGAGCACACTGCACACTCCACTACATGGCGCGCCGCTCGATACGCGCGGGGCGCAGCACGCGGGCGCAGGCATGCGCGGCGCGGCGATCGATGGCGGCTCACCTGCGGCGGGCGGCTCGCCGGCCACGCCGGCGCTAGGCGCGCGGGCGCGGGCGCGGCATGCGGCGAGCGCGCGGCCGGCGGCGGGCGAGGCGAGGGCTGCACGGGGACGGGCCGCGGTCGGGGCGCGACTGACGCCCGGCGCCGCGCGCCTCGCTCCCGCCGCGCCGCGCGCCGCCGCGCCTGCGCGCTGCGCTTCACTAATGCGGTCAGCCGCCCGCCCCTGCGCCCCCGCCCGCGCCCTGCCCCCCGCCCGCGCCCGCCGCTCGCCGCCTTCTCCTCGTTCTCCACGCAGAACGTGATCGGTTCTGTCCCTCGTCAGCTCTATGAATGAATGCTACACGATGATGCACTCGGTGACACGATCATTAACTAACTCGACCACGATAATACTGACTCACGAACTGACGCTGACAATGTCGTACATCAGGTATCCAGCGGCATGTTGTAATCGTAAGTCTCCACGAGAGCGCAGGTTCAGCGGGGGGTCAGTTGCCTCCGTCGCTGTCAGATAACATAGATAAGTGCCACTTGTGCAAGAAGCGAACTCTTGCCTACGTGTGTGCTAACTGCTAGGACTGTCATACGAAACGCGGCCTTTCCTCATGGAGTCCAAGTGTCACAATGCATTACATCACTTAGGTACAGTACTGCACACTCTACAACGTAATGAGGTGGCTCGGTCAGAACTTAGCAACAGTTACCTACACTTAATTGATATACTAGACTTGTTGAATGTTTAAAGCAGGTAGCTAATTAGGTTTCATTCGACACCCCATGTCAGCGCAGAGCCCGCACTGAGCGAGTGCTACGACCGCGCGGCCCTCTACGGCTACAGCGTAGCAAGCGACTACGCGCGGCGCGACAGTCCGCCGCTACAAGGCTACACAGAACTCGCTGGCGCTCGCTACGCGCCGCTACCGCGTAGCTCGTAGGTCGTAGCACCGAGGCACTGCTGCCGGCGGCATCGATCGGCCGCTTGACGATCATGAAACATATAGTGAGTAGTTGCACATTTATTTGTTCTCCTCTCGTGTCTCGTGTCACAATTCCAATGTAACCTATATCTACATTTTGTCAAAAACCTCGTCACCAGCAATTAACTGATATTTTACTACCTTTTTATGTATAACGGATTCAAAAACGTATGTAAATCGCATTTGTAAAACGACGAGTTGTGTTAATATGCACCTACATTCGTACAGTACCTAGTATACACATACACACACAGTGCACTGGGTACGGCGGACGACGGGTTTGTTCACCAACCTGTTGGAAGGGTGCATTTGTCATTGGACATATTTAATGTATAATCATTGGAATAGTCTCGCAGCGGCTCCGGGGTCCGGTACAGCGGCCGCGGTTGAAGGTATCTGTAATTAGTTATGGTGTGGGACGCGTCGGTGAAACCCCGCCGCACCGCGCCCCCGCGCCCCTGCCCACCACACGCCGCAACGATTAATGACGAAGCGCCTTTGTTTCCGGAACAACACGTAGCGCCGCGCGGTGTGTGCTGCGTGGCTACACTGACTAACTGACTACACTGACTACATTGACTATACTAACTACACTGGCCAAATCCATCGCCATGACGCCCCAGCCAAGCATCCGACGCCCTCACTTATTGCAGCCTCTAGAAGCGTACCTGTTCCTACTCCAATAATATAAAGTACCCATGTTTATAACACAGGTACAGTTCAACTTCAGGGATTATATTCTCCGTTTGTATCAATTTGGAAATAACAAACCGTAAGCACGTAACAGTTCCTGGAAACATCGGTGCGGCGATGGTTTACATAGAGCAGCGCGTGGAGCAGCGCGAGCAGGCGACGGCGGGCGGCGGCACGTAGGCGGAGGCAGACGGCGGCGGCCGGGTCAATACCGGGCAGTGAATGGAAGCGGCGGGCGGCGGCCGCCGGGGGGCGCCGGCCGGGGGCGCCGGGGGGCGCCGGGCGATCGATGGGCGGCGGGTGGCGTCAGTCGCGGCCGGCGCGCCGCGCGGTGCTGAGGTGTCGCCCCCGCGCCGACGCGCGCGGCGCCCGCACCTGGGCCGCGCCTGACGCCCCCTCGCGATCGATACGCGCCCGCGCTACTCCTACCATCGCGCCAACTGCGACGTCGGATCGATAACATTAGCTTGCACTGTATCGGACCGTGCCGACTCTTGACCCCGGACTGACAGAGGCTGCGAACTAAGGCACGACTTCCATCATTAGTTGGCCGTGTCGGTGGAGCTGCGGCATGCCAGCACTGTGGAGGTGGGACGGCCGCGCCGGTCCATTCAGTGGGAGCGGGGCAGCCTGTACCTGTGGCACGAGCACAACACGCACCCCCTCCCCACCCCGCCCCTCCGCTCTCGCCTCGCACCCGCACCCCCGCACGTCGAGTATTAGAATGTCAGTTAGGTTCTGTGGCTCAGTAGTTTCACTGCTCAGTTAGGTAAGTACATACTAGGGGCCAGCCACAGAAGGGACCAGTCCGCAGTCCGAGTGGTTCAGTGGTGCAGTGGCCAGCCGGTGTCGGCGTGGAGTGCGGCCGGCGGGCGCGCGGGGGCGCGGGGGCGCGGTGCAGCTGCAGGAGTGGGAGGGCCATGGGGCTGACACCTCGTGCCACCGACTGTCCCTCGACGTGCGCCCGGCGCCCGGCGCCCGGCGTGTATACATGCGGCGTTTGGCTGCCGCCACGCATTGTCCTAGCCGACCGGAACGCCTTGTAACTGTTACTACTTGCTACCGTTTCACGTTTAATTGCCAGATGCGCACGTATGCGTCGAGTTGTCTAACCAGCAACAGTAGGAAACAATTACAATGTCACGAGCGACTGTAGCAATATCCCACACTCCAGCTATGTCGGAACTAAGTATTTAGTAGGTAAAGTTAAAGATTGACGGAAGATAAAAAATATTTACAATTATGTATTTGTGCAAGAATAATATTCATATTAAAAATAAGGGAGTCCTCCGGTGTTGCGGGTGTCCATGGGCGATGCCTATTGCTTACCATCAGGCGACGCGTGTGCTCGTTTGCTGCACTATATATATGTAATACCTACAGTGCTTATATTTTTGCATTTACAGAGGCAAGATAATGTAATTAAACATTATTTTACAATTACTTGGCAATTTTATTAAAACAAAATATATGATGGAAAGAAACAATTAACTAGGTACTTTCGTTTAAAAAACCAACTCTAGGTACACACACACTAACTATCATTCGTTATTTATATACTTGTTTTGATTTATGTATTTGTGGCGACACATTGACAAGTAACAAGTGACAGATGACAGAAGTCGCACATAGACTATCGACGAGCAAATCAACGGATGACGTCACAAATATCCTGCATCGCACATACGAAGTTTGCATGCGAATTAACACGGATAGAAAATCCCAACGAACAACAGTTGGGCAGAAAGCCCGCCAGGCTGAACATCTCGCCTGGTCGGAGGATCCTCCTTTTCTTAGGGAACTTTACTCGCTGTTCTCTAAAGTGGTGACCCCCGACGTGATTGAAACCAACCTTCACGGAGCAGATCAGCACCGTCATCCTTATCGCCATCTCCCTCACCCATCACTTCTCCGCTGAGCGGTAATCAAGTCGCAGCCAACCAGCATCCTCGGCCTCATCAGGGACCACCACACGCTACATCGAAGATATGCAGCCTGGTTCTTCCCTACGGCCTCATCAGCGTCTAGGCACAGCACTCTGCACACGGTCTGAGGACGTCTTCCTCCCGTCAACGCAGACGCCAGCCACTACGCACCTACCCTCGCAGCATCAATTCCCCGACTCACCGTGGGACACTGCGAGCTTCACTACTTCGACTCACTGGAGTATCACCCTGCACCGCTCACCCGACTCACTGGGCATACAGCGGCACAGTTCCGACTCACTGGAACTAGGGACATCATTCAACACTGGCTCTGGCACCGCTCATCTCAAGCATCGACAGCCGTCTCAACAGGATCGACCTCCGGTCTTGGGGGGGAGTGATGTGGCGACACATTGACAAGTAACAAGTGACAGATGACAGAAGTCGCACATAGACTATCGACGAGCAAATCAACGGATGACGTCACAAATATCCTGCATCGCACATACGAAGTTTGCATGCGAATTAACACGGATAGAAAATCCCAACGAACAACAGTTGGGCAGAAAGCCCGCCAGGCTGAACATCTCGCCTGGTCGGAGGATCCTCCTTTTCTTAGGGAACTTTACTCTCTGTTCCCTAAATATTCTTTAATCATTAAAAGTTTACCCCTTTCCTGGCGCAAGGGCAAGCCGATATCAAACATATAGGTAAACTGGTTTTGTCTTGTGGCTGGAGATGGGTATTTGTTCGTAGACCAACTCAAAACGGATAAATACTTGTTTGTTTATTTGTATTTATTTATAATAAATACTGCGTATTTATATTCTTTTTCCAAAATTTTATCTGATTTATATCCTACAAAGACTTATTTTTTTAAGAAAATGCAAAAACATGTTAATATTTTGGAAATACCTTCCGACGCTCGCTTCAGATGTATCGGGGCTTTTGCAAGATATGCACGAAAATTAAGCATTTCCCTATTTTGTATTAATTGTCTACTTTGACCGGACTGTTCCGAGTTCCGAGTATAGTGAAGTATGTCACGTTTGTTTATACTTACCTAAGTTTCAAATAAAAGGTTATTTTAAACTCGATCTAATTATTGGAGACCTTCGACACTTCATCGTTCTGGTTGAGTACAGTTTAGATGTACTTTGCCCAGACTAGAGGTTGACGCAAACAATTACATCTGAGCTGCAACTCGCGCGTCAAGTAACGCGTCAACATAAAGCCGCAGATAAATTGCTCTCAATTCTTAAGTCAATATTGGCATTCGCTTCACGTCCTCGAATATCATCGGCAGTTATCACATTCGCGTTCGTGAATGTCTAAAATATGACATTCGTTACATCACTATTACAGATTATAGACAGATACATGAAACAATTATTCACCATTGACAGATTAAAGTTTATTGAAAAGTACCGTGAAAATAAATGTTTATCTTATAATGTTATTATATTTGCAACAAAGACACAACAAGGCCGCCAATCTCGCGAGATCTCCTACCTTAACCTTGATGAGCAAACAATACAAATCATTTTTCCACCAGTTCCTACATTATGGATATTAAACGAAAGGACTTCATTGCTAGAATAGAGCTGACGAAAAATTATTACTTGTTTGTTTTATGTAACTACACGCACACACATACGTTGCCCTGGCGAAGTTAAAGCCGTAGCATTTCTTGCCAGTCTACCATTACGTGGAATATTTATAACATGATAACTTGCTGAGTACATGACCCAAGTCAAGTTAGATTGGACACCAGTTCCGCATGAGGTAAGGCCCTGCGCTGCTCTACTACAGGCCCTTACCTACTTGTACATGACAACAAGCGATTCGACAACACTTGTTATTGAAACACCTACACCATTTGACCACTAACCAATTACCGATAGTTTATTTAAATAAATAAATTATACTTTTAATACTTACGGTGGAGCAGCAGAACAAGTTGACCCATCACCTGATGGTAAGCAATTGGCGCCTGCCTAGTGCTCTTCTACGTGTACGTGAAGCGAAGTATATGTAATTAATCGTATCATAGGTACCTTATTATTTTTATGGTACAATCCAGTAAACGAGCTGACATGGACACTCGAAACACCAGAGACGAGTAGGAATTTAAGGATTGTTGGAAATCGGGGATTGGGAAGATTAGGAAGGGGGATTATTGGGCCTCCGGTAACCTTAAACGAAACACAATGCAAGCGTTGTTTCACATTGGTTTTCTGTGAGGCCGTGGTACTACTCCGGTCGAGCCGGCCCATTCGGGCGGAAACGTGGCTCTCCCACACTTATAAAAACTTGGCCACATATTTAATTTACATGCCATGTTGGTATGAGTTTATCAAGAAAATTAAAATTGTGGTAAAAGATACAGGCCTACGCAGCCAGTATGGCACACAGACAGCCGCCCCGCTCCCCGCCGTGGCTCCCACCTCCGCACAGTGTCCCCGTGCCCCAGCTGGCACCGACGTCGCCAGTAACGAGCGCTCCCCGCAGGCGGCAGTAGACGGGCTGCAGGGCGGCGGCCGCTGCATGTGGGCGGGCGGCGCCGCGGGCGCGGACGAGCGCGGGCGCTGCGTGCACCGCGCCATGGAGCCCGGCGCCGGCGTGGCCAGCGTGGCCTCGCTCACCATGGACTGCGAGGACATGTTCAAGGAGATCACCAAGAAGCTGTACGGAGAGGAGACCAGCGTGGGCGTGGGCGTGGTGGGCGTCGAGTTCCCGGCCGCCGAGCGCGACCTGGACGACGAGCTGCGCCCCGAGGAACACATCACGGCCTGGGGACTCGCCGCGCTCATGCAGAACGGGTTCCCGCCGCCCGGCATACTGCAGGCACGCACCTCCATGTTGTTTCTGTACTTACAAATGTTGCACAATAGGGAGCCAAGCCAGCCGAAACAACAATAAAAAAACCTTGCCCCAAGCTAAGACTTCTATGTCGTGGATTCGTTTACGAACATTATAATCTCACATACACATACACCCTGCCCCACCGATTGCTCAGCACGGCGCCCAACCGTGCAGTCGATGGAAATATCCTGGCTGGCTCCTATTTATGGCCATTGAGAGCACAATTAAAGCTTTCGCTCCAGACTTAGTTCAGACACTGACCATTCATGTGCTCTTTCGTTTCAGTGAATTTAAGTTTCCGAATATGTAATTCGGGACCACCAACAGCAGGTCTCTGTTGCAGGCGAACTTCAGCCCCCGCATCGACCCGAGCGCCGAGGACCGGTGGACGGCGGCGGAGGAGCCGCTGGCGTGGGCCCACTCGCGCATCGCGTCCTACAACCCGGCGCAGCGGCTGTTCAAGTGCGCCGACTGCGAGTGCGTGGGCTTCCTGGCGCGCGTGGCCGAGCACTGGCTGGGCACGCACTCGCAGGCGCGCGCCTTCACCTGTCCGCTGGCGGGCTGCGGCTTCGCGTCGGGCTGGGCGCGCGGCGTGCGCTCGCACCTGGCGCGCGACCACCACTCCGACCCCGCGGCCGCCGACCACCTGCTGCGCGACAACCCCGCGCTCGACGACCTCACGCGCTACCTGCAGCGCCTCAAGAACAAGGTCAGCGCCTCATCGCTACTCGCCCCCTCGCGGCCACTGGCGCTGCTCACACTGCTCACTCACTGTCCCCGCAGGTGGAAGCCATGCGCAACGAGCGCCGGCCGAGCACGGGCGACGCGGGCGTGGTGGAGGCGGCGGGCGGCGCGGGCGCCGGCGCCGCGGAGCCCGGCAAGCGGTACGTGTGCGGCGCCTGCCCGTACGCCACCGACCGGCGCGACCTGTTCACGCGCCACGAGAACATCCACCGCGACGAGAAGCCATTCCACTGCTACTTATGCCAGAAGCAGTTCAATAGAGCCGATCATGTCAAAAAACACTTCCTGCGCATGCACCGTGACCAGCCATATGACTTGAACAGAATCCGCCGCTCATCTTCGATCGTGAAGCCGAGCACAGCGCCGCCAGCGTTGCATTACTACGGCAAGCCGGCCGGAGAGCCGCCACCCGCTGCGGCTCCGGCACCCGCCCCCGCGCCCCCGCCACCTCCTGCGCCCCCTGCGCCCACCGAGTACCGGCCGGCGCCCACCGTCAAGATAGAACGCCCCCCACTTGGCAAGGCGGAGACTGGCGCAGCACTCCACAAGCCCGGCGCTTCCACGCCCGCAGCCGCAGCTGCTGCCGCCATTCGTCGCAAGGTCTGTCATATTTCCTCTCAGTCAATCTCTTATCAAAGTGACCTAGTGGAAGTAGTCGCGGCTTCCACATCGGCAGTCGGTGACAAGCTTTCGCTTGCCTTTCGCACTGGATATTTATAATACTTTGGAATTTTAACTCAGCCGTATTCAATTAGTCCTAGTCGTTCAGCCGTTGCACCTATTGCAAATCGGCCCTGGTTTTCTGAACGGCTCGTCGTTATGTAATACGGCAGACTTTACAATGCTCCTGCGACACATGTATACTGAGACGCGTTGACTCATACAGGGCGAGCGGCGCTACGCGTGCTGCTACTGCGCATGGTCGGGAGTGGACAACTGGTGCCTGAAGCGGCACCTGAACACGCACCTCAAGCCGTTCGCGTGCGCGCTGTGCGAGTACAAGGCGGCGCGCGCCGAGCGCCTGGCCACGCACGTGCACAAGGTGCACAACAAGAAGGCGTGCGCCAAGTGCCCCTTCCTGGCCGACGACCAGCACCAGCTGGCGCACCACCTGCGCGACGCCCAGTCAGTACCCGCCGCTTCCCGCGCTCGCTGCGGAGTGTCACCGCGCACTGACCAAACACTAATTGTTATTTCTTCTTGCAGTCACATTGAGAGTCGTAATCTAAAGGTGCCATCTGGAGTGGGGCGCGCGGGCGGGGCTGGGGGCGCGGGGGGCGCAGCTGCAGCGGACCCGGCGGCCGGGGGCGCGGGCGCCGTGGGCGGCGCGGGGCGGCGGCGGGAGGCGCGCGCGGCTGGTGCGGCGCGTCTCTTCGGTTACCTGGAAGCGTCGGACGGGTCGGGCGACGAGTACGAGCCGCCCGTACTGGCGCCAGAATTCGCAGCCGCGCCGGCGCCCCCCGCGCCCCACTACACCCGCGACAAGGAGAACGCGGCGCCGCTGCACCACGGGCTGCACCACGACCACTGCCTGCGCTACTAGCAGACGGGGGCGCGGCGAGCCGGGCCGGGCGCCGCCGCGCCCCCCGCCGCCGCCGACGACGAGTCCTGGCTGAGGAGACTCCTCACTGCCTGACGTACTGACGTACTGACGTCACCGGCCGGCTCCGGTCGCAGCGCGCGGCGCTTAGCGCTGCAGCCTCATGCGACACTTGATACTTTATTTATTAGCCATAGCTACATCTGATTGGCATATGATAAAATTAGTAGCTAACTGTTAAATATATTAAATAATATTAATACCTAAATGCTTGTTCGATGATAATATGTACAAAATACTTATTAATAAAGTTATGCATCCCACCGATGTTACTTCGTGTTTTGTGAACCCAAATGAATGGAATTCAAACGTTTTTACTCTCACATTATCAGATATGTATTATATGCACGTGACTTAAACTACATACTTAATGAGATATATTGAGAATAAACACATTGTGAGAATAGGCCTGTGTCGTAAATTTCAAAAATGTCTTATTTCGATAGTTTAGTACCTGTATTACCCCAAAAAATAATATTTCATGATAAAACTTATATTTAAAGCACATATTTTAAGTTTGAATAAAATATTTTTAAACTGACGTAAAAACACAAGAAAGTGTCATGGCGTCGTGAAGGACGTCACATAGTGGCAAACAGGTATATCACATTAAGGCGAATGTTTGTTTTGTTTAAATTAAAATGGAAACTTCGTATTTTAAAAGCTGTATAGTGCCCCAGTGTATAAGTACAAGTATAAAAACTCCGACTAAATTATTCATACGTGTTCCGGTCAAGAAAAATATGCGAAAAAAGTGGTTAAAACTGGCAAGGAGGACTGATGCTCATTGTTTATCAACGACATCGAGAATGTATTTTTGTGAAGATCATTTCGATGTAAGTATTATTTAATAAAGTAGTGACTACATATTCAACTAGTAAATCTTAAGAAGAACCAGAGCTTTTTGGTTTTAAGTTACAATGCAATTGCATTTTGCATTGTATTGTGTTAAACAGTCTTCATATTTTTCCAGTTGCCAAACGATATGCTGAATATACAGAGTACCATATTATGGGAACGGTATCTTATGTACGAATGAAACCAGGTTGTTTACCACGTAAATTTGAATGTCAAGAAGACAGAAGAAAACGAAGCTGCACCAGTGCAGAGCGGCCATACATGATAAAAAAACAGAGAATGTCTACAATAGCAGAGTGTCTTCAAGAAAGTTGTACACCTAGCACTTCCAATGAACTGCTAGAAAGTTGTACACCAAGTACTCCCCTAGAGCAACAACCTCAAACAAGTTCAGCAGGTATGTACCTAATAAACTTAATATATTATATCACATAACACATACTAGGCCGGCGAGGATTGAACCCAGGCCTCCCAGACGCAACTCTGGTGCCTAAACCGAAAACCAAAAACATATAAATATTCTTCAAACTCAGATTCATACTCAAATTCTAAATAGATGCTTAATATCATGCACAGCTTCTTTTGATTCTAATCTTATATCTTATAATTTTTGCAGGTTTTCAAACCATTGAAGAAAATACACCAAACATGATATATAAGCCGACAGCAGATAAATCCATTCAAGTAATCTTTACACATAAATATAGAAGTAAGGCGATCCAGACCCATGTGAAAACAATAGATCAAGCAATATCACCTCTGAAGCCATCTATGACATCTAGTACTACATCCCCATTTAAAGTAACAACCTGTAAAAAATCAAGACCTTCATCATGTATGCTAAAGAAGATTACTAGAAATATACCGATTCAATTCGAATTTTCGGTAAATTATTGCTGTTCGCTTTCATAAAACCAGGTTCCATGGCAGTTTATTATCGGTATTGTTTGATATGGGTGGAAATAGCACTCTCAACTTGTCTAAACACGATAAAATAGCAAAAAAACGAAGTGGCTTGTGCTGTTGTATGGAAATCTTAACCAAACGTCAACAACAACAATGGCGCATATCACTATGTGACGTCATACGTTCTGATTGGCGTTCACGGCGGAGGGGCGCGTGGTGTATTTTTTTGATTTTGTATTTGTAAAAATAACAATAATCTTATTATTTTGTGAGGAATTATGCCGGTTTTCCTTGATTAAATATCACAATTTACGCCTAGAAACATTCATCCATTGATTTTATTGTTAGTTGACACAAGCCTATTGACCCACAGTACGAAATATATACCTATATACATCAAGAAGCCCTGATGAATACAGGTTGAATAGAACCTCTACACAAAGTTTCAGCTTAAAATACGTTACAAAAAACCGGCCAAGTGCGAGTCGGACTCGCTCATTAAGGGTTCCGTAACAGCAAGTAGATGATATAATATAAAAGTTGTAAAATAACTTGGTTTTACATAGTGTTTGTATGAACGACAAAGTTATATTTGCGGTTTTTGAAAATGTTTTATTTCTTAAACTAATAATGATATCTCGTTCAAACCAATTTTCGTTGTTAGTTTCCATTGGAATCTACAGCATATATTTTTTTCAGTTTTCTCACTCTCTTAATTTAAAAGTTAGAGGGGGGACACATTTTTCCACTTTGGAAGCGTCTAACTTTCAAACGATTGATTTTGACGAAAAGTGGTTTTAGGAACCTTAATGTCTTTTTTAAAGACCTATCTATAGACAACCATCACGGATATGTAAGCTGAAAAAAAATTTTTTTGAGTCAGTTCCATGTATGGAGTGCACCCCTTTAATTTTTAAATTTATTAATTTTTATTCAAAATTCTAATAGCGGTTACCGAAATACACCATCTTACAAAGTTTCAACTATGTAGGCCCAACAGTTTCGGAAATAAATGGCTGTGACATACGGACGGACGGACGGACAGACAGACAGAGAGACATGACGAATCTATAAGGGTTCCGTTTTTTGCCATTTGGCTATGGAACCCTAAAAATTAGTACCAAATACTTGGTATCGCTTAGTTCTTGATTTCAAATCATACAAACGTGTCACAACACTACAGGGATCACTCGCTTATATTACGAAACATTTCTTCTGTCAATCCGATCGCCTAGTACCTGTCTACCTAATTTTGATTCGCGCGGCTGCGCGATTGGAAAAATTCATAACTTGGTACCATGAAAATATGAGTTTAGAAAACCCTTCCCGTATCGTTTGTTATGTTGTCTAGAACACGTTGTTACACGTTGTATATGGTTCAATGTATATACTCCCCAATATACGTAATAAATATGTATATTCAAAATTAGATATAGAAGCAAATAGAATTTAAGAAGTAAATTGTTAACTTATCAATATTACATTATTTATTGATATTGATTGCCTTGATCAATTTTTATTTAAAACGTAAAATAAATGTAATATTGATAAGTTAACAAATTACATAATAACTTAAGACAGAAAGTCCCTAAAAGATGGAAACATTTGTGTGCGTCCCCCCCCCCCACTAACATTTAAAATAAGAGAGTGAGACAGCTAAAAAAAATATATGCTGTAGATTTCAATAGAAACTTAAAATTGGTTTGAACCAGATATCGTTTTTAAGAAATAATACACTATGTATAACCAAGTTATTTTATAACTTTTATATTGTGTCATATACTTGCTGCTACGGAACCCTTCATGGGCGAGTCCGACTCGTACTTGGCTGGTTTTATTACAGGATGTTTTTGCTGGTACCTTACTTCTTTTTGTAGATTCAAATATTCCATTAAACATTAAAGTGTAACTGCATCGATCGGCCCGTCGCGCGTCGTTCGAAATTGGCCTGAATGGCTTCGAGAAAAGGATGGTAGGGACGTGTCGCATTTTTTGTTTGACTTGGCAGATATACTCTAAACGAATTTTGTATTGGCATGAGTTGTTCCATTAGATACGTTGGTACAGAGTTCCTCTGACCGTCTTCCAGCTCCAGCCACAGACCCTGGTGGGTCCCATGATTACGCTTGGAGGCAAGCTGGTCCAGCTCCACACTATAATCATGTAGGTACCTAGGTGTATAATACATGAAAGACATTGATGTTCATACATACATACATAGCCACGTGCCTGTCTCCCATTAGGGGAGGCAGAGACAATAGAACGAATCTTACATACCTCTGTCGCCTCATAAACAGACATCAGTCTTTTCTTGCGAGCTCGTCGGTTAAGAATACTTTTTTTTTGGTCCTTCTTTAATGTGTGTCCCAATAAGAACGCAAGATTTAAATTTGGCGGCATTCGAAGTATCATTGCTGCTATAGGCTGATGATGATGATGATGAAGTATCATTGTTTGACATTTGAGCACGTGTTATTTTTTGTTAGTATAAGGTACGAGGTTAGTAAAAATGGAGCGCTACACGATTGAAAATGAGCCAGGTCAAGCGCAAACAGTCAATCATGGTGTTCGGTATCGTAAAATGCTAACCAGTCTTTTCGTACCTCGAATTGAAGAAATGGGTTTGGAAGGCATGTGCTTTCCACAAGATGGCGCCACATGTCATACAACCAGAGAAACAATTGAATTGCTGCATCAGTCATGTCCCGGTCGTGTTATTTCACGTTTTGGAGACCAGAATTGGCCGCCTAGATCATGTGATTTATCACCATTAGACTTTTTCTTTGGGGTTTCTTAAAGTCGATGGTTTATGCGAATAAGCCGACGACGACTCAAGCCTTAAAAAGGAAATTGGACGCTGTATTAATGAAATATATAAATATACTAAAAACTTCAGACCTCTGTGATAAGTTTTCAGCGAGATATCGGCGGAAACATTATTTTTCACGGCCATGACGTTCTGGTCTTACAGCTCCTGAAATATAAACCTAGGATTTTTATTGTATTTTTACCAGATTTGAGAAATCCAGATGTATATTTTACAAAACCTTCAGACCTCTGCGATACGTTTTCAGCGAGATATTGGCAACACCGTCCATTTCATTACTTAAGTTATAGTTTTACAGCACCTAATTATACATCCAGGATTTTTGTATATTTTTACAAATTCTGTCTTTACAATGCTTTAAAGATCTCCATGGCCGCGCGGTTCGGCGCGATTCAATGGCGCAGCCACGTTCACACCTTTATAACTTTTAACGATAGTTTTGACTTATTTGGAATCAACTTTTACAAATTAGATACCAAATCTTGATATGTTTTTTATTTAATAAATCGCCATGGCCGCGCGGTCGAAACAGACACTAACATAAATAGTTTATCAGTAAAAACCGTTCGGGGCCCGGAATAACAATAAGAACAGTACAAGTTTGTAATACTGGTTTATTGAGTAAGGGGTTACATAAGGTAGATACAACACAGTCGACTGAGTATAATGTATAATGCGTCGCGGGGGACGGCCGCCACCGCCGCGGACGGGGCGGACCACCGCACCACGTTTAGCCTCTTTCGACGACTTAAAATTATTTCAAAAAATACGCACTTACTACCTAAATCTATAGCACATTTAAATCTGCCGTCCGTCAAAGCTTCGGGCCGGGGCCGACCGTGCACCTCCACGACGCGTATAAAAAATAATTAGAAATAGAGGTCGGCGCCTAGCTGGCGGCGTCGGGCGCGCGCGGCGCGTGCTGCGGGTGCGGCGTGGGGCGGCGCAGCAGCGCGGGCTTGGCGGCCAGCGCCGGCTTCAGCGAGCCGCCCGTCAGCGTCAGCTCCGCGAACTTGGCCGCCACGCGCGCCGTGTTGCGCGCCGGCACCGGGCTGGCGGGCGCCGCCGCCGGCGCGGGGGCGCGGCCGCCGGCGCGGGCCGCTTGCGCAGCGTGTCGCGGTTGTGCGCGAAGTTGTCGGCGGGGTCGGGCTCGGGCCGCGCCGGCAGGTCCAGCACCAGGTCGGGCGTGCTCTCCGCCAGCCTGCGGGGGTCATACGTCAGCCCGCCGCGCCCCGGGGGGGGCGGGGGGGGGTGGGGCGCAGTACGTTACCTGCAGGGTGGGGCGGCGGCCGCGGCGTCTCCCGGCGGCTCCCCTCCGTCGGGCTCCACCTACACATCGTTACCTTCAGTATATATTTCCCTGCGACACTACACACACACGCACACCACCTGCTTATAAACATTGAAACAGGTTTCTCCACACTCAATCGAGGTGTGGTATAAAGTATCCATTCTACCACAACCTTATAATTACGTTGTAGCAATACGAGCAGAGGTTCGATCGAGGTGTGATCGCATTGTGTTTTGGTTTAATATTCAATCAATATAATTATTACTATCCCCATACTACTAAGTAAAATAGGTATACAAGTAAAATAACATAACTGTCAAAAAAGGCGTGTGTTTCTGTCGGTGTACAACGTAAGTGCGCTGTAATGTTACCATAACATTACTGCAGAAGTATGGGTCAAACCGATCAGGAGCACAAGATGGCATTGTGTACCTCGCCTCGTATAGTCGCGCGGTATATAAGTGGAGTCGGTAAATATACCAAAATGAAGAGAACCTATTATAGAACTTAATCGACAGACTACGAAAGCTGTAGATTCACTAAATACATTATACAGTTTATTCAAGGATACATAGTATGCACAGATAATGTATATGAATCTGCACTCTATACTTAGTAATAGTTGCAAAACATTACGTTACGTTCAATAGGAGCCGAGCAGCGAGTGTAACCGCGCGGGTGTAGCTACTAGCTACTTATGAAGATCTATTAGCAAAATTACTAAAAGGCACAGGTTAGATAAAATGAAACATCGGCAGAGTAGATTACATCGTCGCCACTCCGCTCCCCGCGGCTCTCGTCGGAGCCAAGCCACGCCTGTCTGAGTCACGACACTCGACAGTTGGCGAGTAAAGCATGTCGTACAAGGCACTACTCGCTACCGCCGACCGCAGCCTCGACCAACAAATCAAACACACACATGCAAGGAAATCTATTTATTTACAAGTCCAGCCACCGCCTGCCGTCTAATCAAACTATGCTACATATTATATGTATATAAGTAAGGGATGCGCCGAATGTTCGCCCGAATATTCGTATTCGGTTAATTGACATGTTTATTCACGATCGTAATCGGTGGGGTGGATTTGCGGAATTATTACCAAAAATTTCAAATATCATATATTTTCCGTAACAAATACTGGGTATTTCACAAATGAAACAAGCATACAAATTCGTTTACCACGCACAATTTGAATGATTCGGCCGAACATTCGACATGTATCTGTCTGTACTACATAATATTATAATAAATTATATACCATACATAATAATATTGTACAAATCTAAGTATACACTCACGTACTACTTACAAGTATTTTGTTATGCTACGTGTACATGTACGTATACTTACTGCGAGTCCGTATTATTGACAGGCAATGTAAGGCACGTGCGCTACGGCGCCATGAACTTACTGCAATAGAACCCGCGACTAATGTTCCTACAAGATTACTGTAAGTACACCAACCTCACAGGACTATGTACAACTTGGAAGTCGTACAACAAAAAATGTTGTTAATTACAGTGCTGCGAGGCTGTATTGTATGTGTATAAATGAAACAGGCCGACCTGTACACCGGCCGTGTCCACGTGCCACGCGCGGCCATCTTTGGTTACATATGTCTACTGTGTAGATGGCGTGCCAGGGCACGGAAACGTTTCAACAATTTGCAGTGAACCGTTCACTGCAATACATTTTCCCGTTAATTTGTACTAAACGTGACACCCAGACGTCACCACTTGTTATGAACGCAACAAAATAAATATGTAAACAAAGAAGTACCTTGTAATATGGTAACATGCTTCATGGATTTTTAAAAGGTCGTTCCACCACATCCAATCTCGTGGTCTGTAGTGTTTTTCTGTCAGAGCATATGTCGAGGAGGTCTCAGGTCGACGTAATATACACCGACTACAGCAAGTGTTTTGATCGTATAGACCATGGGCTTCTTATGAACAAACTTTTACGGATTGGTGTGAGAGGTAACTTATACAGATGGTTCTCATCTTATGTGGAGAATAGATATCAGACTGTGGTCCTCAGTGGGTACACCTCTCGACCGATGTACATTCCATCGGGGGTTCCACAAGGATCCTTATTGGGACCTCTTTTGTTTAACAACTTTGTCAAGGATATTGTTTCTTGTTTCCAAAACTGTAAAATCATAATGTATGCAGATGACATGAAAATTTTAACCCCCGTGTCAACCATTGAGGATGCACGTCTGCTACAGGTGATCTAAACCTATTTTTGGCGCAATAATCATGAAACCATGATTATTGCGTCAAAAATAGGTTAGATCCCAATGTATCGAAATGTTATGTGTGCACCTTTACCCGCAAGCCAAACCCTATTAAGTATGACTACAAGCTGGTTGATACATCAATTGCTAGGGTAAACGTCATTAAAGACCTTGGAGTAACATTTGACTCAAAGCTCATATTTGATGCGCACATTAATAATATCGTTGGCAAGGCTTCCAGAGCTTTGGGTTTTGTTATGAGGGTCTCCCCTGAGTTTAAGAATATTAAAACTATGAAGATTCTCTACTGTGCTTTTGTCCGTAGCCATCTTGAATATGCCTCTCAAGTTTGGAATCCGAATTATAATATTTACATAAATCGCCTTGAAGCTTACACTCAGTACTGTAAACTAATTGTAAACGCCATATTTGTTGGTAATGTATTCCATCTAGACAATGTATCACCAAAGGCAGCCACACGATGTGTTGCCCGCAGTGGACCAGCTCGGCTTGTGCCAGCGAGCCAGTGCCATGCAGGAGGAAGCCGAGCTAACTGCGCAGTGGCCGGCCGCCTGCAGGAGCCTGGGGCAGGTTCCATCTCCGCACAGCACAACTCTTTATGTGATGCACTATTGCACACATTGTTAGGGTCTGGGTGTCAGGTGTATGTGAACTTGTATGTTTGTCAACGCACCCACGACACAGAGAAAACTCAAAAACCAGTTAAAAAATAGCGTCATGCAATCACCCGGTCCCGCAAGCCATTCCTCTACCGTACGTAGTCTGGCGCACTGCTTCACTCGGTGCGAGCTACGAGTGTGTGGCCATTCACATACATAGGTATTTATTTTTGATTCGAAGCTTCGACCAACTATAAGTAACTAGATACACATCATACTCACAAAAATACAACAAGAAATAAAAATATTTTTTTGGTTAGTTCGATCGTCGACCTATATGACTTTTTATACCAGGACGCGAGTGGACACAAACAGGTGGCAAAAAGGATTGTTTGTTTTGTGTTTAGGGATGTTATTTTTATTTTATCCCGGAATTTCCACAGGATCGTGATTTAATTTACGTATCATGTAATACGTAATTAATGAATAATTGCAAAATTATTGAGTTTTTATTGGATAGAAATTGCATTAAGTTGAGTTTCAAGAGAAAGCGGCCTGGATTGTTATTCGATTGCTCATTATATGTAAAGAAGGTTTATTATAGGTGATCGAAGTTTCGAAGCTGTTTCTGTTTCGTACACTACGTTGTACTGTAGGCGACACTACGTCATGCAATAATACTGATCGGCTGACTCGAGCAGGCCGCGCTGTGGCCACTAGCCGCGTGTGGACATGTAGTGCCAGTGTGGGCGCGGACTGTACAGTGTACCGGCTACACAGTGCCGGGGGAGCCCTCCAGTACCTGCGGCGGCGCCTGCGGGGCCGGGGGCGCGGGGGGCGCGGCGGCCGGGGGCGCGGGGGGCGCGGCCGCGGGGGCGGGGCTGTAACACGAGACAAGTACATTTGTAACTGTTGCGCTAAACATATCGTGCCGTATACATCTAAACTTACGTGATAAGGCATTCAATTCAAAAGATAAATCGGCCCCCGAGGATGCTTTGTAAATAAGTTTGCCTAGTAATAGTTTCAAGTAAGATTGCATAAATAAATAAACAAACAGAGAGTATAATTAGCTGCGTGTGTACCTGCGTAGTTCGACGGAGTCTCGGTCCCAGTCGCCGCTCTCTCCGTCCTCGTCGCTGATGTCGTCTACAACAACACGCACACATATATACATGTACTTATTTACTACTAAACAACATCGTCCTAAACAATTCATTCAGTGACAATTAACCAAAGTTGTAAGTCGAAACGTAAAGAAAAACGTAAGTCAAAAGGTACTACAAATGTATTATCCTTAGAGCATCAGTATTGTTAACCAGAAAAATGTTTAGAAAGGTGACGCGGCAGTAGTGGGTGTACCTGTGTCGTCATCGTCGACGTCGTACAGAGACAGCTCGTCCGGTCCGTCCGGTCCGTCCGGCCCGTCCGGCCCGTCCGCCTCGTCCGCCGCGCCCAGCGCCGGCGCCCCCACCCCGTCCGTCGCGCCCCCTCCTTCCGCACCGCCGTTCGTCGAGCTCCCGTCTTCCGCGCCCCCGCCGACATGCGGGTCCGTTTCGCCTTCGCCCTCCCTGCGCCCGACACGACATGTTACTATGACTTTCAATCTGTCGATATGTACTGCAAGCATGAGCATCTGCCCGGCTAGAAATAGCCGAGAAGTACCCGAAGCGCCTGTAGAGCGCGTGCGGCGCCACGTCCTGCGGGAAGATGTCGGCGTGGTGCAGGATGATGCGCTTCACCAGCTCGTTGACGAGGTTCTGCGCCGCCACCTGCGCGCCGCCCTCGCCCCAGGCCGCCAGCAGCGTGGGCCCCAGGCAGATGGCCAGGTTCCAGGCGTCCATCATGTTGTGCTCGGCGTGCTCGGCCAGGTGCGCCAGGAAGGCGAACAGGTACCGCAGGACCAGCACGGCCGGCAGCGGCAGCGCGGCCAGCGTGGCCCGCAGGCGGCGCACGAAGGCCGCGTCGTCCGGCAGCGCCGCCACCCGCAGCAGGCGCTCCTGCAGCGCCGGCGGCAGCAGCGGCGGCCGCAGCTCGCGCAGGTACAGCTTCAGCAGCCCGCACACCGAGTTCATGTCGGACGCGTCGCGCACGCCCGCCAGCGGGTCCTCGCCGCGCTCGAAGGCGGCGCGCAGCGCCTGCATCTCCACCTGCGAGCCCGACACGCGGAAGATGCCCTGCTGGCGCAGCCCGTACGTGGCGATGACGCGCACGCACGACACCAGCACGGCGGGCAGGCGCGCCTCCAGCGGGGCCGCCCACTGGCCGCGCCGCAGCCGCGCCGCCGCGCGCCGCGGGGGCGTGGGCGGCGAGCGCGGCTCCGCGCCCCCGCGCCCGCGCCCCCGGCCAGGCCGCCGCGCAGCGCCGCGCTCTTGGCCTCGAGGCGCGCCAGGCGCCCGGCGCACGCCACGTAGGCGCGGAACTTGTGCAGGTAGTAGTCCTCCTGGTCCTCGGGCGCGGCGGGGGGCGCGGGCGGCGCGGCCAGGGCGCCGACGCCGGCGCCCCCCGGCCCGAACACTCCGCTGACGTCCCAGGAGGCATCATCGCCCTCTATCTGCGCGCACCGATACAAATTGTCATCACATCACAATTTAACATTATAATTTATTATGGCGACTTCACTTCGTGTCGCGCGAACTCGCAATTTTATGTAGGTAAATATCGACGTCACCTGTATAGCAGAATAGTAGACAGGTTCGACAGAATCATTCATATTTTTGCCTTTTGGGCTATCAAACAACATTTGAAGGCGAATCGTCCGCGGGCGTCGGGGACCGGTGACGCTGCCGCGTTAGACGTGATGAGAAGACAAAGCGAGGGACCTGTTTGATGAGCTCGGCCTCGGCGGCGTCCAGCGTCTTGGCGTGCTCGCGGCACTCGGCGCGCAGCTGGCGGGCCGCGGCGTCCAGCTGCGCCAGGCGCACGGCCAGCTCGTCCGCCACCTGCGCGGCCGCCGCGTCGCGCGCCTCGTCGGCCGCGTCCGCCAGCACGTCGGCGGCGTCGGCGGCGGCGGGCGCCAGCAGCGGGCGCGGCAGCGTGAAGGCGGCGGCGTGCGCGTCCAGCAGGCGCGTGCGCGCGCCCAGCGCGTCCAGCGCGGCGGCGGCGGCGCGCAGGGCGCCGGCCGCGGCCACGCGCGCGCCGCCCGCCGCCGCCTCGGCCTCGCCCGCCGTGCGCACGGCGCGCCCCACCACGCCCTCGAACCCCACCTCCATGCACTGCGGGGGCGGCGGGAGGACCGTGTAATGTCTACTATTGTCGACTAATTATTGCTTTACACTACAATATACGATGTGTACTAGATAGTAGATACTACTACAAGCCGAGCTCTCCTCTATCCTTGACTGAGGTACAACAGCATTGGCAACAACTGATGGTTGCTATTACACGAGGAGCTCGATTAGTTTCAAGCCACGCTATATCGATGAGCAGCATTACGCAACAATGTTGAACAACGCCACGAATGTCGCGCAATTATTAAATTGTATTAAATAATATGTGCTATGGAAGTAATAGCGTTTACGGCCGTAAAGTAAAATATGGAATGTATCGTGTACCAGTATGATGTCTGCGATGTCGTCGAGGTAGTACCGCTGCAGCGTGGCGTTGGCGGCCTCCAGACTGAGCACGTAGTCGGCGCGCGCCCGCAGCGCCCGCTCGTGGGCCGCGCGGTGCCGCGCGCGCCGCTGGAACCACACACAGTGCATACAACAGGTGCCACTACTGCTTTATTTTGGCAACGAATACTGGGTATTATTATTTCGAACGATTATCGTAGTGACATTCGATCGAACGAGGCGAAAGTAAATATGCTTATTACATAGAGATGAATTACCTTTTCTAGTTCCTTATCGAGCGCTTTGAGCTTCTTGTGTCGCGGCGGGTCGACGGCGGCGACGCGCTGCCGCTGGTCGTAGGCGTGGCGCAGCTTGAGCGCGGCGGCGCGCCAGTCGGCGGCGGCGGCGGCGTGCGCCTTGCCCGCGCCCGCCGCCTCGCCCAGCGCCGCGCCCACCTCCTCGTGGCGCTCCGTCACTGCAAGCATCGAGCGTCAGGGCGGGCCGGGCCGGCGGCGCGGGGCCCGGCTCTGTGCCCGGCAGTCACTCACCGATGTCGCGACACTTGCGGTGCAGGCGCAGCGCGTCGTCGGCGGCCCGCTGCAGGCGCGCGGCCAGCGGCCCGGCGTACAGGTCGGCGAGCGCGGCGTGGTCGCGCGCCAGCCCGCGCGTGTGCTCGAGCGCCGCCTGCCAGCACGCGTACCCGCTCGTCAGCGACCACTGCTCGCGCCTACGACCAAACTCCATACATCTAACACCACTGACCATAATGCTCATAATGGATCTCCATTGGTTAATTCATTGGAGCAGGCCAATCAGAGCGCCGAACGCGGAAACGTTTCGATCTCATTAAACGTAAAACAAACTCGTTCTAGCTCCTCCGACATCTGGTCAAAGGTTGTATAATTTGGGAAAGTATACATTTATTAGTATACATGTGCAAGCTTAGATCCGGACAGTGTGCGTACTTGTGCTTCTGGTCCTTGTGTCGCTGGGCGGCGGCCCGCGCCAGTTTGTCGAGCGCGCGCGCGTAGTCGTGCTCCAGGTCGGCGCGGCGGCGGCAGTAGTCGTGCAGCTCGCCCGCCACGCCCGCCGTCGCCTCGGCGCGCGCCTCCAGCACGCGCGTCTGCTCGGACAGCTGCATCCGGATGTCTGCCGGCAACAAATTCAATCAGATCCGCGTTTAATTACAATATAAGCAAGTATTCACCATATCTAGAAGTTAAACTGTAACAAGGCGGCCGCGACGACGCGATTTTAACCCTTGACAATACGTGTACACCATACGAAAACAACAAGCGCTTAGCGCGCGATGAGCACTCGCCATCTGAACTTCCTCATCCAGAGATACAAATTCTACATTTGCAAGTTCGCAAGTTGACTTTGTTGCTTCTCTTACTGTGACAAACAAGAGGAAAGCGTTTATGGTACCTATGGTCTTGCAATGCGATGGATTGGCGATATGGCGAGTTTCGGCAGACAGATACGACCTCCGTGAAAGAATCCAGACACACCCTTTCTGATGGAACAAAATAATACCCGCAGTTGTACTACGGATGATGTTATTGCCCATATGTTGCTTCGTAAAGCTCGTTCAAAATACCTTGGCTGTAAACGCTCTGAACCCCTTGGACAACCAACATTTGGCCGAGCCTGGACCATTTTTTGAGGAAAGTGTGGTTTTTCACCTCTGTTCTCATAAACGATAACTTCCTAATGTTCTGAAGCTTGAACAAAGCCCATAAGATCCGCGGTCTTTCCCTTCCGAAGCCCACACTGCAGCATTCACGCTGATAATTGTAGAATTTAAGCACTGGGGTTGGCTGGTGGAACCTATATCAGATGGAGCCAGCACAGCTGGAGTGGCAGCTCTTATTTTCTACCCAATTGAAACACCTCTGTAGACGCGATTCATCAATTAAAGATGTTCTTTTAACCGTGATATCTATGGATTGATATCTCAGTATTATGTATTCCTACTGGCGGATCGTGGTACTGAGCGACGATGATTCTTTACGCGGAAAGCTCGATGAAAGGTAATTTGTTTTCGTTAATCTTTCACCTATTGTACCTATTCCTAATTAAAAACATGTTCAAATATTACTTACGTATAGATACTTAATGATAACGAGCAGCTTAGCTGTATATTACTTGATGTTTTTTTCATTGCCTTTTTTTATTTTATTTTTTAAGATTTCCTCCTGTGTCATGCATGCGTTTACAAACATACAATAATTTCACATACACATGACACCCAGAGTTGGAACAACAATCTGTGGATCACACAAAGAGTTGTTTCGGGCGGGATCGAACCGGCGACACGTTGTACGGCAGCTAGTTGCCCAGCCACCGCGACAGCCGGTATAGTCACATGCCAAGAAATGATTCCTACATAATCTCGAACTATCTCGTAGATTAGTTTTTACTTTATTGTTCCGAAACTTTAACTAAAACTGGCGAATTTCCTTATGTTTTTTTTTATGGAATAAGCCGGTAAACTAGCAGACGTATTACCTGATGGTAAGCAATCGCTGCGCTAATTTTGGGGGTTAGGAATTAAAGGGTTGTTGAGGAATCGGGGATTGGGAAGGGGGTTAAATGGGCCTCCGGTAACCTCAATCACACAACGAAATATAATATTTACGTTCGCATCATCTAGACATCGAATACTTCGACGTCCTATAGTGTAGTGTCCTACTAGAAAATTCTATACTTTCTTCGAAACGTCAAAAAACTATATTTTCTTTGAATTTTGTACGAAATAGCATTATGACGTCATCACATTTTTAGGGTTCCGTAGCCAAATGGCAAAAAACGGAACCCTTATAGATTCGTCATGTCTGTCTGTCCGTCCGTCCGTCCGTCCGTCCGTATGTCACAGCCATTTATTTTCGAAACTGTTGGGCCTACATAGTTGAAACTCTGTAGGTTGATGTATTTCGATAACCGCTATTCGAATTTTGAATAAAAATTATTAAATTAAAAAAATAAAGGGGGGCACTCCATACATGGAACTGATTCAAAAAAATTTTTTTTTCAGCTAACATATCCGTGATGGGTGTCTATGGATAGGTCTTTAAAAAAGGCATTAAGGTTCCTAAAACCATTTTTCGTCAAATCAACCGTTTGAAAGTTAGACGCTTCCAAAGTGGAAAAATGAGTGTCCCCCCCTCTAACTTTTAAAATAAGAGAGAGAGAAAACTAAAAAAAATATATGCTATAGATTTCAATAGAAACTAACAACGAAAATTGGTTTGAACGAGATATCATTATTAGTTTTTAAGAAATAAAACATTTTCAAAAACCGCAAATATAAGTTTGTCGTTCATACAAACACTATGTAAAACCAAGTTATTTTATAACTTTTATAATATGTCACCTACTTGCTGTTACGGAACCCTTCATGGGCGAGTCCGACTCGCACTTGGCCGGTTTTTACGTCAAATAGCAGATATTTTATTATATTGAAAAGTGGAAAAAAATATTGTTGACTTCCTTACTGAAGCGCCCATGATCTATGGACTATGATGGCGCCAGCGCTAGTGGCCGCTGTACAAATACTAAAACCAAATAAATATCGAAGGCCTCTCGTTCAACTAAGTTGATATTGTTGCGGAACTATTCCGTAACGGAACCCTTCGTGCACAAGTCCAACACGCACTTGGTCGGTTTTTTCTTTAAACGAACCCACAGCGGTAACCGTTAATTTATTGTTTCCCCAGTACAGGCGCCAGGCACAGGATAACTTGGTGACTCACATCGCGTTAATGTTATTTGTTACTAGCTACTTCCACGCGGTTTCACCCGCTCTGCTCGGCTCCTATTGGTCATAGCGTGATGTTTCATAGCCTATAGCCTTCCTTGATAAATGCACTATCCAACACAAAAATAATTATTCAATTCGGACCAGTAGTTCCGGAGATTAGCGCGTTCAAACAAACTCTTCAGCTTTATAATATTAGTATAGATTATAATATTAGTATAGATTTTTTTCATATAACTATTCAATTTAAATTCTCTTAAATGATATTTTTAAATATTACTTATAAAATACAAGAAAAGAAAACAAAATAACATTTAAAAATACGAGCCGATCAGTAGCGGGAGCATGATCCAAGCTACCCGGTGGTTAGGGCTACTTGCCGTTTCGAGGAGTACTGCCTTCTGCATCAGGCCCCTGATCCACCCGCCCAACGCCAGCCTCCTAAGATGGATGTCGAGGCTTTTAGGGATCAACCCATTGGCACATTCCACATGTGGACAACCTCGTGCGCCAAGTCAAGATATTTTATTTGTTTATCTTTCTCAGCTTTCACGAGGTTCTCGTCATGGGGAATGGCGACATCGATTATCATCGTGCGGCGCGCTTGTCGGTCTATCACCACTATATCAGGTTTATTGGCTACAATAGTCCTGTCAGTGATGATAGACCGATCCCAGTACAACGTGATATGGCCGTTTGCAAGAACTGGATCGTTACTTGTAGTATGGAACCTCAAACTCAACAAGTTGGTAGTGCAAAGCAAGTTGCTGGTGGATAATCTTGGCTAACTGATTATGTCTATGCAAATATTCACCATTAGCCAAACGACCACAACCAGAAATTATATGTCTTATGGATTCACCAGGACTATGACATGCCCGATATATGTCAACAGTCCCATCCTTAATAATATATTTCCGGTAGTTATTCGTAAGGATAACTTCGTCCATAATTGCACAGACGAATCCTTCAGTTTCTCTAAAGAGGTTACAGAATCGTAGCCAACATATGAACGCCAGAAAATCTACACTGGGCCCATTAAGGGCCCGAAAGAAGCGTCTGTGGAGCTCCTTGTTTAATTATTGTATTTTATTTTAGGTATATTTTCATTTTATTGGATCGGCAAGCTTTACCTATTTATGAAGTTACACCTTTAGATAAGTAAATACCATCAAATCAACTCGTCCACACAGTGTAAACTGATGTAAACAAAACACTAGTCCAATAGGTATTTAAGAGGACGGGCTGACAGCTGCACCCCACAGCCACAGCCACGTGCGGCGAGTGACAGGGCGAGCTCACACATCAACATCGGACACAATGCAGCGACAACAATAACACAGATTCACATGAACAGCGGCGCCACGGCGGACGCGACGCTCCGACACCACACATCAGACAGACAAGACATCAACTTTCCGTATTCTGGTAAACACTGGGCTAAAATTAGTATTTACTAGTAACATTTTGTAAGGTAGCCCTCCCCGGTCATCAACTGAGTACTTAACAACAGAGACCGGCGCGATGCGGCCAGCTGTCGAAGATCGTACCGGGAAAGGCATTGGCGAGGTCGGGCGGGCCCCAGTCGTTGCGCGGCTGCACTATACAGTGGAACATGGCAGACGCGGCTCGCGCACCGCTCGACTGGCGGAGTCCCCGGCCCGAGGTACCGCGCAGCCTCCGCGGGATGCGCCCCGAGCCGCGCGCCGCCCCCCCGCGTCCCGCCACGCGCCGCGCGCTGCTTGCACCCTCCTACGTCATGACACGAGTCTGACCTCCGATCGGTTCACTAACACCCGACGACGACATGATATTATGATATGGCAGTAGTGTTAAAATCGTGAACATTAATAAGTACGTACAATCGGGAAAATACATTAACGTTAGTACGTTAGTTACCATTGGAGAAGGCAACAGCGATGTTATCAGAATCGCTATTATTTTCTCTTTATCTATGCTATACAAACATGGCGTACAGCTCCTAAGTAAATGCACCCGCAATCATTATCCCGAGTCGCGGGGGTGCAACAGGCGCGGGCGGCGCGGGGAGCAGGTAGGTGCGCGGTGCACAATGTGCAGCTGCCAACTGCTAACAGCTAGCGAATTAGCAACACACGCAGCTTAATCAAATTGTTCCTAAATCGCAAAAATATTGTTTTGAGATTTAAGTATATATCGTGTTTACAGAGTTTGAACAAGTATACGTATAAAATTAACTCTTCACCCGGTACCGGCCCGTTTGGAAAATGACAAACATTATCAACGGGAAGAGGTCCGTGTGGAGTGTGGACTACGTACCCACCAGACGTGGTCAGCGAAATGAAAAGAAAAATATTGACACGACAACACTTCTGTCTAATAATAATATACTTTGGTTACCGAAACTCGAATTGTATGCCAAAAGAGTCTACTACGCGGTATAACTGATTTCAATAATCTAGTTACTTTTTTAATGGAGAACGACTGAGTCCCGACTGCTTTAATTTTACGATGACTTTCTTGTTTTAGGGTTTTTTTCATTTTCATATTATGAAGAAACACAGTCGGGTTTTTTAGTTTTTAAATTACCTTATTTTATTTTCTTTTAGTTTTATTATTTTTATATTTTGATAATTATAGGTATCTAGTGTCACTTTCACAGTAAATACGAATCAAACGACCCCTATCAAGCTGGCCAATCCATCGAGTCGTTCAGGCTAGAGAGTGAGCAATAGTTATTCGAATTTGTCGCCAAAAATCCGCCATTTTGTTTTTTATTATTTTGATATATCCAGTGTCAAACAGCATATTTATTTTTAAATTTTCTCACCCTCTTATTTTAAAGTTAGAGGGGGGGGGGGTAAGTTCTAATTCTAGTGTTAGTGACCATGTCAGTTTAAAAACTTATTATTTTTTATTCAAAATTCAAATAGCGGTTACCAGTTACCAGTAACATCAACATCAACCTACAAAGTTTCAACTACGTAGGCCCAACAGTTTCGGAAATAAACGGCTGTGACATACGGACGGACAGACAGACAGACAGACATGACGAATCTATAAGGTTTCCGTTTTTTGCCATTTGGCTACGGAACCCTAAAAAGTACGTACATGCCGAGATATTGCCAATATCACATAGTTTCTGGATGTCTCTCGACTTTGTTATTAAAGTTTTCTTTCGTGACTCGCTCACTGTCGTTGTTGTTGTTGTTTACCGGGGCTGAACATCTGAACACTAACACATCTGCGTCTGGTTGGCCGCAGGTCACACACCAGTCCCGCTACTGGTGCAGCAGCAGCAGCGGGCCGTGCGCACTGCGCAGTGCAGCCGCGATGGCTGCAAGTGTTCCGATGTGAACAAAGGCCCGCGGAGGGCCGCGAGTCCGCGACTCGTGCACCGAACCGGTCGCGGTGCAGCGCCCGGCTGGCTGCGTCCCACTCACGCCGTCCGTCGGCGCGACACAATGCCTGCCGCGCACGGTAGCGGTACATGCATTTTCAAACGTATTGTAATGCCCATTATAAGGAGATACAAAGTCAAAGTAAAAGCATTTATTTCAACTAAACCATAATTACATACGTTGGTTATTTTTAAACGTCAACAAATAAAGGAATAAATCATAGTCTGTCAGTTTGTCCGTCAGTGAAGCTAGGTGCTCGTTCCAAAATGTAGTTTCGAAAGGGGAAGAAGTAGCAAGATACTCCGTTGTATAGTGAAGACGAAGACGTATCATTAGAGTAATGACGGAGAATTATATCTATCATAGAATTTTCTGTTTTCAGATGTCTTATTTATCCTTAAATGATAAACAATGTGTTTTTTTTCCAGACCAAGAGAACTACCTCAGGCCATTAGCTTGCAGCACAGGACTACTCGGTAGTACGAGCACGGCGCGCACCGGACGCGTACGTTTCGCACTCGCGTCTATTGTTTGCACCGAGGCGCTCGTTTTCTGACTACCACTAGTTAATTACGTACGAGTACGAAACAAGTCCTTCATTAAAATATTACATACAATATCAATCAAAATGATTTCAAATCATTTCATTGAATATGCTACTAACTGTCTATTCTATAGTTATTGTGGGAAGAATTAAATTCTAACATAACAAATCCGAGGTGTGATGGGTGCCCGAAGTAAATATTCTGACATTTAAATACGTCATGCCGAAACTTAGGAGTTTCATTCATTATCTTTATAAGCCTATAAATGCTAACTGCTGCGTATTCATCAATACGCGTACGGCGCGTATGGATGGAGTCCAGTAGGTCTGATGCTCGACCCGGAGCTGTGGACTACGTAGCGGTTTACCGGGGCTCCGGCTCGAAGAGCAGAAGTAGGAACGGGGTGGTTTTTTGCCAGTGAGTCTGACACTCCCTCTTGGATGATTTTCCCCTCTCAAACGCGCTGTGCAGTTAACTTATGTGAAATATTAAAAATTATGTAGTTTCCTAGGACAATAATAAATTATTTTGAATTTTCAATACAATGCGAGTGTATTCCGGACGGCCTCATTATTTGAGAGATTGACGTGTAAGAGAGTTACATTGTAACCCATGTATTTGCAAAAATAAATACCATTTATCATTATTATACCAAAATAATCGTACTTTCATTCATCAATATACTTATTTTTTAAATTTTTCTAGCTACTTTTTAATAAATAAGTACCCATCCTGTTTGACGCAAAAAATTGATGACGTCATAAGTAGTACCTACAAAATTCATAGAAAAGTATAGTTTTTGACGTTTTCATAAAAGTATTGCATTTGACTGGTTGGAAACTACCGTATTGCTAAAGTTTAAACAACCTATTAATTTGTAATCGCTTGTAGTAAATATATTGTATCGGGTATTTCTTTATCTGTGTTATGACGTTGCATCGTGCTAAATTAGAAGATTCTGAGTTTTCGTGAAGTATCTATCTTTCTTGTTCTGTGCGTTATTGATTTCCTGGCTAGTTCCGAAAATTTGCATAAACGGCTGTATCTTTTGATAGCTTGGCTTGCTTAAAAGCTTGATTTTCACAGGTCGAAGGAGCAGTAGAACTGAGTATTCGGTACTTTCAGTTTAATATAACTTCACTGAGAAAAAGCGTTGTAACAAAGTAGCCCTTTAAAAAGATTAGATTCCTTTCGGGATACCGAACGCGAAAATAAAAAAAGACGTTTTAGAAAGAACATAATATTATTTACATAGAATGTTTAGATAAGTTTCCAATTATAACATCAAGTCATTGTTTTCAGCAATGGCTAAAACGCTGTATGTGTATGTTTAGTATTTGGTACAATACTAACAAGAATCTGTTGAATGTGTTGGACAGGGGGCAGCACTGGCGGCGCGCGGCGGTGGCAGATGGCACCGACATGGCGCGCACGCAACGGCAGCGGATGCTAAATATAGAGCCGGCGCTCCACCGCCCGCTCGCCTCTGATTCACACTAACCACGAAACTTAAACTGAGCCATAGTACGCACAGCGCGAGTCTGGCTAAAATAAATACAACACATTTTACACCGTGAAGCACGTTACAATGGAAAGAAACGTAATAATTGTGAAGTTACCTATGCAAATTATAGTGGACAGCCCACCGATGAGGAATACTCGTATATAAACATTCTGACCATATCTAGTTCTGGCTTTTACAGAAAAAGCCAGAACTATGGTAAATCAAGACTTACCAATTACCGACAGCATTTCCCACATGGGTTAACTAAATGTTGGTATTAAGAATTAAATAGCGATTACATAACTGCTATTTATTTCAAACAGATTATTATTAACTAGTTTGGCCTAGGCTAAGTAAACTAGTGCAAGGCTGTCCGTAGGGATTGAAGCAACCTCACGAATGGCATGACGGCAGCTATAGCTGCTCTGTAGTGTTGCGTATTGAGACTAACTAACTACACGACTACCATGAGGCACAGACTCATTTCCGGATACGCCTCGTACCCTCACAACTCCCCGAGGTTCCCCCAATTCTTAATTTAGGTAATGTAGGTAGTAATATCACATCCTGTTGCCTATATTTTATAAATGTATTTTTTTATTGAGTGTGGGTACTAATTTCAATGTAGGGAAGGTGAAGACTCTACAAATATTAAATTAAAAATTAAAAAAACTTGCCAAGTGCGAGTCGGACTCGCCCATGAAGTCAAAGTCAAAGCATTTAATTAAATTAATCCTAAATTAGGCACTTTTGAAACGTCAAATTGAATGGTCCGTCAGTTTGTCCGTCAGTGAAGCTAGGCGCTCGTTCCAAAGTGTTGCTTCGAATGGAGAAGAACGAGCAAGAAACTCGATCGTTACTCTTTAAAAAAAAAGAAGTCCGTAGCAGCAAGTACATGATATAATATAAAAGTTATAAATTACTTTGTTTTACATAGTGTTTGTGACTTTTAACGACAAAGTTATATTTGCGTTTTTTGAAAATGTATTATTTCTTAAAAACTAATAATGATATCTCGTTCAAACCAATTTTCGTTGCAAGTTTCCATAGAAATCTACAGCATAGCATATTTTTTTTAGATTTCTCTCACTATCTTATTTTAAAAGTTATTAGAGGACACTCACTTTTCCACTTTGGAAGCGTCTATCTTTCAAACAAATGATTTTGACGAAAAACGGTTTTAAAAACATTAATGACTTTTTTAAAGTGAAAAAAAAAACTTTTTTGAATCATTCCATGTATGGACTGCCCCACTTTAATTTTTAAATATATTATTTTTTATTCAAAATTCAAATAGCGGTTACCAGAATACAACAACCTACAAATTTCCAACTACGTAGGCCCAAGAAAATTTCGGAAATAAATGGCTGTGACATACGGACGGACATGACGAATCTACAGTTATAAGGGGGGTCAGAGCCCATTCGTCCCCTAAAATTCGTCCCCCAGCATAAAAGTTGTAGATTCGGCCCCTATATAGGTGCCCATTGGTCTCCTTGTAGGGGACCAGTTAATATTTTAATTAAAAATATTATTTTTAAGGTACCCATTCGTCCCCTCTAATAAATATACAATATAAGTTAAAGATTCGGCACCTATTCAGGTACCTATTGGTACCCTGAGATAAAATTAGCTATATTTTACATAAGAAACGGTTAACATAGTACACTTGTAAACAGTTTATTATCGGAATTAATTTAATAAATCATAACATTTCTTTTGATTATTAAAAAAAACATAACCCTCCTTCTGGCGCAGTCGGGTAAAAAGAGCTATGATGAATGATAATCCGTCATGATAATAATATATACCTCTCACTGTCGACTGTTATACAAGCTATGGTTGACAGTGAGAGTGCATGGGACGGAGTCGCTTCCTTCTGTGAACAAGTCATGTTGGCAAAGGAAGCGGCTGAAAGGGAGAGGAATCAAGATCTTTTCCCTCCCGCCGTAGACGCGCCAATCGTCAGCGCCGTGAGGCGGCAGCCGATCTACGACCTCCATAGGAAAGGCCTGCGGGCGACTGACTGGGGGAGTCAGACGTCCGCTGTATAGGCGAGAGTAGGCGTTAGCGTAGTGTTCCACGCGCGCTACTCGACGAAGGGAAGCAGCCCCGTCGTCCCCACGGCGTGGGAAGTCCATGACGATTTCCATCGCGTTACAAAAAAAAAAAAAAAAAAAAAAGGGGATAATAATATATAATCTGTCGATAGGCTTACGATGTAAAATTGTCTCACTACGAATGGCTTGTTAAAATAACGGGTTACGAATAGATAAGGTGTTTAAAATTGGTAAGTACTTACTCTCCAGAAAAAATAAATCCCACAAAAACATTTCATGTTAAATGTTGCCAAGACGAGACCATATAGCTCGCACTGTCAAAAAGTAATCAGATCCCGTGTAGAGCCAAGTTTCTAACCCTATACTTTTGAACTGGCGAGTCGGCCGCACGGACTTTTTGCTATTCGTCATATGGGCTTGAGCTTAAAAATCTATTCAATCTTCTAAACTCTTTCCGTGCGGCCAACTCGCCAGTTCAAAAGTATAGGGTTAGAAACTTGGCTCTACACGGAATCTGATTACTTTTTGACAGTGCGAGCTATATGGTCTCGTCTTGGCAACATTTAACATGAAATGTTTTTGTGGGATTTCATTTCTTTTTGTAGGTTGCTTATGATAGAAAGATAAAATGAGCGACAAATTCACCTACTAAACTACTAAATTTATAAGAAAATTGAAAACGTAATCCTAATACTTTTTATCAATGAAAATTAAAACACTAGTATCTAAACCTTTACCTACTAAACTACTAACAATTAAATATTAGGCAAATGGTTTTTTTCTCCGCGATAGCAAACTTTTAAATCACCGAAATATTCCGAAAACTTTTCATTCAACGAGACAACCGTCAACGACGTCTGCCCTCGCGCGTCTGCCCGCGTTCGGGTGCCGCGCTCGCTGACGGGCCGATTATTTTTAGCTACTGCGCGGGGACGAGGGGGCAGGCGGCGGGCGTTGGCGCATACTATACTTACGATGCCTATGTTCAAAAGTATAGGTTGATTAATAAACACTTACCGAAGTGAAGTGTAGTAATATTATTCATATCTAAGTACTTATGGGTAGGATAATGTTTTGATTTGATGAAAAGTTTGTGTTCTATGTACTTGTGTATAATTTTCAGATCTCAAGCAGGAAATAGGAAATTAAGTTTCCCTATTTCAGATTTTTACCCCTCCGCGGCCGCATTCAGACCTCTAGCGTCAAAAGTTGCGGAAGTCTCGAACAAACTTTCACCCCCTAGTTTAAGGGGTTGGGGGTAAAAGTTCCAAGTTTTAGGATTTTTTTGTTGTTTGGGTACTAATACTAGCTTACATACCAAATTTCAGTTTTCTAGGACTTCAGGAAGTACCTTAAGAATTTTGTTGATCATCAGTGAGTGAGTGAGTGAGTGAGTGAGTGAGTGACGAAATCGGGGTAACTATTTTAGATATCAATAAAATCTAAAGTATAAGAGCTATGCATTTGAAACTTTAGAGGTTTATTAAGTCTACCACTTACATTATATCTTGAAAATTTTGTTTATCTGGTATAACCCAAACTCAAGTTATGAAGGTTCAAAAATACGACGAAGCGCTTCGAGAAAAGGTAGGTAGTGCCCTTGCGCTTCGCTTGGCTCGTCTTGGCGGGGGCACTACCGTGCCCCCAGATATTCTTCAGGGGACGAATGGGCCCCTCAAAAGTTGCAGGGGACCAGTGGGCACAGGGTGCGAATCTTAGGGGACGAATGGGCTCTGACCCAATTGCCATATGCCTACGAAATTTTATTGATGCCTACGAAACCCCAAAAAAGTGCGGGGAGATGGTAAGTTTATTAAATAAATTTAATTACGTAAGTTTATGATATTTTTCTTAACATACCGTTAAGAAAAATATGTCCTATTTAGGTAATACTCAGTTAGTTATATTCGTAAAGGATCTAATCGATAGATCAATTTCATGTGAGTGAAGTGAAACCTATGAACGACAGCTAATGCACTATGAATTAAATATTATCATGTGTCACTGGCATTGGTCAGTACTACTAGTGTGGTCAGTGTGCGTCGCGCGTTGTCTCGCTTTCGTTATCGCCCGGCGACGAGGATGCATTGTGGCTATGTGACTGAAGCCAAAGACGACAACTAACTACTTTGCAGAAACGTGTACTGAGGTCGTGGACGTAGTAGATATGCCGTCAAATGACATTTTCCTTTATATACTCTACAATAGCAACTATGTTTGCAGTTGGCTTGATGGTAAGCTGTCGCCGCAGTCTAAGCACACCTGCAATAGTTGCAGACATCAATCACCAATGCGTTGCCGGTTTACAATCGTAGCCTCAGGTGTTGTAGTCACTGTCGAGCCCAAAATATTGTTTTCTGTGCCATCAGTGGTTCGTCAGCCCTGACGTACATAGGTGCTGCTGGCACGAACTTATAATAACTACAAACTAGATAATTACATTATTGTGGTTTGTTCATTTTATCCTCATCGGAACAGAGGACATTTTGCTTTGAACTCATTTATAAGGATGTCTACATTATAAATCATACCATTGTCAATGCGAACACTTTAGTCAAAAACAATAGGCGACATATATCAGAGTAATGCACAGCAGTCACCGACGCGTGGCCATCATTTGTGACTCGTTACGGCAATCTATCCACTCATGGAAATTCAATGAATTCATTAAGCCGGCGCAGTACATTAGCATAGGTGTGAGGACTGGATGCCAACTGCTTCACGACACTACTGTTAAGAACACACTTACAGGCTGATGATGGCGATAAAGTCTTTGTAGCTAATTTATGTGAAACTAGCTGTTGCCCACGACTTCGTCCGCATATAATAATGACATCTGACAGAATTTGGGTTTTTATTTTTGTCTAAAATATATTTATTTTTAAATAAAAATAGTAAGCCCTTAGTACATCAGCGACTTGCCAATAAAGGTCCTGTCATAATCGGTCAAGCCATTTCAGAGATTAGCTGGAACAAACAGACGGAAAGACAAACACAATAAAAAAATAGATTTTGGTGCATGTGTCGTATATTTCGTTCGTTCGTTATTAATATGTATGTAATATTCGTATATTCGTATGTAACAAAACGTGGTTATTTCAATATTACAAACAGACAGTTCAATTTTATTTAGTTATTGGTTTAGACTATATAAACACTGCAATAGTATGTAATGTAAAAAGTAAGACTTTTTCTCAAATAAAATTCAAAAGAAACTATAGTATTTGACATAGCGAAATACGAAGTTCCGAAAAAAAAAAACATGAAAATTTAATATGTCATCAATCCACATTGATTTTTGTTAGTTAATTTATTTGTTTACTAATCAATTACCAATGTTAAAGGTATTTCAAAATGCGTGAAGTGCAGTTTAGTAAGTAAAGCTTGTAACTAAGTGTAAGACTGCACCGGCACCGCGGCCGCGGCCATCGACCAAAGGAAGTCCCCAATGAACAGGTCGCGTGACGGCTGACGGCACTCCACTAATGTGGCACGTTACATCATTACTGGCCACTCTCGCCGGAGGAAATGAACCTCTTGAGACAGTGGCCCGCATCACTTCAATAAGCTAATAACAATAACATATTTTCATGTGTCATAATAAGTACCTATAATAGGTATGTAGGTACACTAGGTACTAGGTACCTATTGCTTTTTCAAATAATATTTTGTCCAGTGGTATATTCTGTCATCTTAATTTCAACTACACGGGTGGTGCCCGTGGTAAATGGGTTCTGAGCAACGAGTAAGAAATTATGAACTATAAACATTTAAGTGCCATTAACATAATGCATGCTTTGAACATAAAAATGTTGCGGGTCGCGTTCTTACCCCTTCGCCCGCTACTACGGGGGTTAAACGCTAGACGAGCGCCGCGTGTACGCCGCGCGGTCGCTGCAAACACGTCAGACGGCGGCAACACGCGATGCTCACGTAGCGCGCGCGTCGCGTGTAACCGCGGCCTAATGTGCGGGAGGCTTTTGTACGCTCACTACCGGTAATGGAAAAGTATCAGTCACATATCATTTTATTTTGATCGCCATAGTTACTATAAGAAAACAATGAAGCGGGTTCGATTCCCGCACGGCATAACTCTTTGTGTGATCCACAAATTGTTGTTTCGGGTCTGGGAGTTTTGTTTATGTGAACTTGTATGTTTGTAAATGCACCCACAAGACAGGAGAAAATCCTAGGGTGGGGCTGGGGCAATGTTTATAACAAAAATAATATTTTAAATCGATCTGTCTAATGTTGTTTGTTTGTCTAACTGCAGTAGTCACTCTTTTAATGGTTACTTAACCCAGTCCTTAGCAATTATTTTCGATGCAAATTTGTACTAATGTACTAAGAAATAGTTTAAAGTAATCATTAAATGTCCCTGAGTGCAGCAGTAAGTGTTTTATTATTAAATCTACCAGAATCTTATCTTATAACACCAAAATAACTTTGTTTTCCATCAAAATGAACCTGAGCACATTCTTGATTCAGTCATCATATTCACCTTTTCCACCCTTACTGCGCATTGAGACCCTAGTACTATAGTCTGGATTTGCTTATACTTTAAAAAAATCTACTTTTATAATTTTACAAAGGTTTGGACAGCACAGGCTTTGCCTCTAGTAATAAACGAAAAAAATATAAATATTTTTTTGTGTTACTAAAAAAATATTTGTTGAAATTAAGTTATTGACTTTTTATAACACCCAAGATTTAGATTCAACATCTCAAAACTGGACAGTTTGCTAGTAACATAAATTGCTAGTTTCTACCAGTGGCTTCGCCCACAGTCCTATGAGATGAAAAGTATCCTGTGTGTTATTGCAGACATACATTAATATATTCATACATAATCAACCCTTGTTCCAAATTGCATCCTGACCCCATCAGGTGTTTTGATTTGATTGAGTAACAATATACACACAAACTCACAAATGTTTGCATTTACAATAATTAATAAAATTACATACCTATCTCTTTTGTAGCAAATAGCCCAGTCCTTAAATTTATAAAATTGTTTTGTTCCAGTGTCTCTAAGACCTATGTTAGATAGAAGTGTGACTAGGTAGTTAAGGGTTATTTTTCCAAAAAAATGTGCTAATGGGTAAAAATATGGTGACAGGTTCCACACATTATTGAGCGTAGTAATTTTATTTATCTTTACAACTTATGTTTTAATGAAGATTTGATTGGTTATCTTATAATTATATTAACAATTGCTTAGAAATTATATGTTTTATAGAATAGAAGACAAAACATCACATTCTAATGTTAAACAAAAGAATCTTGCACTGGTTCTAACCGCTGATGTGCTATCTCTTCTATTGTTATTTAAATAAATAAAACAAAGCAACATCTCTGTGTACAGTCTGCATTGACAATCTGTAACTATGTATGCACAGCTATTATTTCATGTTTATTTTCCACCAATTCATTGGCCAGTCAATATGATAGATATATAATTTACACCACCATTTAAATAATGCTAAATTATTTAGTAAACCTTCTGGAGGAATGCAATGTTAACTTAATACTATTACCTGTCAAACAACAAATGAAATAATAAAAGATATACAGAATAGTTAGCCACGACTCTCTGACTAATATTTACGAGCACACAGGGCCACGGGACAAAGAGTGGACGGACTCAGTACAGCTTCAGTTAGTGCAGGCACCCTGTATCAAAACATTACTCACTGTTGAAGGCGGCCAGTTTCCTGGTGGAGCCGAGCCGTTTCATGGGCGTTCGCGGCTCGACATCGCGATCATCCAGCGCCGGCGCCTCGGTAGCCGTCGGTGTTGTAGCTTCTGACATAGCTCTTGTTACACTGCACTGATCTTTAGCACCATTCCAATAAAAAATCACATTTATAAATTACGAGGTTTTTAAACTAATACGAGCACATACTGTACGTAGTTATTCCCTTTCTTTCTCTTACGTTTACAGTAAGCATCAACAATTTGACTAATGAAACAAAAATAACATTAGAGTTCAAACCAGTCAGATGCACAAATCGAAAGTTCACTGTATAATTCTATCTTTTATTTACACTTTCAGATGCGCAGGGTTTTATTATAAAATAAACTTCGTTGTAAAAAATAAATTAAGTTAAATAAAAAAATATTTGAATTCTTTATGTTGATGTATTCCGTTAAAATTGTTAACATTTTTGCTCCCTCTCTAATGTGCTATCGCTACAGACAGACTACAGACCAGGGGTAAGACAATTCCTTAGAATGACAGATTTAGGGTCTTTATTTGTAAAATGCGCCATCTCTTATCTCCATCCAAAACAACTAGTTGATTTGTACACTCACAGATGGCGACACAATCGAAAAGAAATAGTTTATTACAAAAAAATACATAGAATATCTATTTAAATATCTAAATTATTTACATAATTGAACTCGTATCGTATTATATTTTTAAATTTTGTGTAGCTTTTAAGCTGAGTAATAATTACTATAGCAACACAGAGAATTGATCTCCATATTGATTATCAAGTGTCAAATTGTCAATTCAAAAATATGGCGGCTGCTCCTTGCGTTTGCGCTTGTTTGTAGTTTTGTTATATTTTTGTACCGTTCTTCGTGAAATTAATCCTCTGATCCGCGTTGAGTTGAGTCCTCTCCTCCGCAGTGAAGTGTACGTATTTCTCGAAGTTTTTGTGCGAGTTGAGCTTTTAGTTCCTCCACCATACCTGTGCAATCGTATTTTGCGACGAACGCTGTGTTTGTGCTGTTTCTTTGCGATATAGACGCTCGTGATTTGTTTTCATCATGCCTAAACGTTGTGCATTAGGATGTTCTAATAGTAAGTATAGTCATCATATATATATTCTACCATTATCTTTTTATTCTTCATAGATTTCCAAGAAGAGTCTAGTTGAAGTACCTACTTACATGCTGGTTCTTAGTGCAATCCGGCGTCATTTTAAGTTAATCAAGTGCCGTAGGTGTATAAATTTGAACAATATAACCTGTAGCCTAGTAACCTTAAATTGACAGTATCTGAAAGGCTAATAACATATTACCAAATATTCAAGATCGTATAATAAAAAATGCTTTTCCGAAAGTACCGGAAAAGCAACTATTTTTATTCCGTAAGAACTATGAATTGGAAATATGTTCATTATTTTGCTCTTTTACGACTATTTTGTACCTTTATTTCGATTTAAACTCTTACGCTTGGAAAAATACTAAAGTCCCCGTATACCGACCGACTGCCGACAGATGTACGTGATACCGACTCCTCAGGAACCTATCTGGCAGTAGAGTAGAAATTCGTAAAACAACAATCTTTCAAAAACTATTCACGCACTTGTTTTTGGATTCGATACTGAAATTACGATAATGAATTTTAAAATTTAACATAACATTACGTCTTTTAACACTCGCCTCGGAGAGGTAAGCAGAGAACATACAATGTAACGCCTACTTTTCAACCTACCGTGTTGGTAGTTATTTAATTTTTTTATTAAGTTTCCTAGTACGATTTACCTACATCATGTCGATCTTAATTTATTATGCCTAATAAAGAAATTGTTCGTATTACCTACTGTTTAATGCGATCATGGTCATTAAGTACTTATGTACCTATAATTAAGATACGTCATTGGGTATATTCGTAACTAAATTTTTGTATGTACCTACTTTATATTATATACTATGTATCGTACATACGGTAGGTACTTATTTTATTTACTTTACTACTTGTAGGTTGTAGGTAGGTACAATAAACCTCCGAAGTTATTTTCGGAACATTATGTGTCGTAGGTATTACGCACAAGTACTATACCTATTATCAACGTTTTTGTCGTTCATCCCGATGACTTACCGATGATGTGCTTATCATGTAATTTAAAAAAAACACCTAAACCTATATTTCCTTAGTTAGTCGGAACAAGGGACAGGGAATCAAATCGTATCCAGACTACGACCAAACCTGTATTTAATAAAACGTCTTTACCGAAAATACCATTTTTTTTTAGTTACTTTCTACTCTACTATTACTTATTAAGTTGTAACAATATCGTATTCATGAAATTCTTCGAAATAAACATTAATTATAAGGGTTTACTTCAAGCAAGAATTTGTGAAGGAATCGCAAATAAATCGGAAATATGTCAATTTGAAACGTAAATTACAAAGAATCCATTATAGTTAGCATAGGTCGGATACCGGCAGGGTTGGAAAAAAACATGTTTGTTTTATAAAGAAAAAAACATCATGTTTTAATTGAAAAACAAAAAAATCATGTTTTTTTATTAATGCTTCACTGCTGTTCTAAACATGTTTAACATGTTTTAATCTTGTTTTAAACACGTAAATATGTATAAAATGAAAAAAAAAGGCTGGAATTTCTATAAAGTTCCGTCAAAGCGGGTCTTTCTTCCGCCCTGTTATCATATTTTTTTCCCAAATAACACACCACACATACACGCACTGTAATAGTTAATTAATAACGCCGAACAAAAACATGTTGAAAACACATAAAAAAAATCTCTTTATACTTTTACACTCAAGAAATTAAAAACCTAATGGTATATTTTTTTACTAAAGAGTTGGCAACATGGATATTACTAGATAGGATTCCCCTGACTGACAAGCGGGAATGCGGTGAATGAATGTTCATAAAACGCGGGGATTTCCCGGTTCGCTTTTGGTGGACACGTATTTTTTCAACCGACTTCAAAAAAAGGAGGAGGTTTCTCAATTCGACCGTATATATACTTTTTTTACGTAATTTTGTTCGGCGTTATTAATTAACTATTACAGTGCGTGTATGTGTGGGGTGTTATTTGGGAAAAAAATATGATAACAGGGGGGAAGAAAGACCCGCTTTGGCGGAACTTTATAGAAATTCCAGCTTTTTTATTCATTTTATACATATTTACGTGTTTAAAACAAGATTAAAACATGTTTAAAACAAGTCAATTAAAACAGCAGTGAAGCATTAATAAAAAACATGTTTTTTTTTGTTTTTCAATTAAAACATGATGTTTTTTTCTTTATAAAAAAAAACATGTTTTTTTTCCAACCCTGCTGGATACCGGTCTATTATCTAAGGATAGCTTTAAGAATAAGAAACTAATCACAAAACACTCCCAAACCATCTCACGTTACAGAAAATTAGTGTCATTCATAAACCTTAAAATTCCGTTTACCGACCAATTTGGTCGGTATTCGGTACGTCGTTATTTTGTAGGGTTCCTTATTCCGTTCAACATTAATTTATCGATAAATCTATAAAACCATGGAATTTCTGTATGCATATTGAAATTATAAGGACTCAATGAACCAATACTTCACATAAAGTAAATACTTTCCTAGTTTACCCGAGTGTTCATCGCAAAAATCGAGATCTTTTATTTCACTGATTTATGTTTTTTTCGCATTCAATTTTACGCAAACTGCTCCTTTTTTAGATTTTGTGGGATAATTGGAATAGGGATAACTGCACAAAACCCAAATTTAGACTGAAGGTGTATGACGAATTAATGTATTGATTAAGGCTTGTTTCAAGACTTTCGCGCGATAAATACACAAGTTAGCGTAAAAAAACTAAAATGGACGGATCGAGGAGGTCGGTCGGTAACCGGTGCCTTTGTGTTATTATGTATGGTAGCTTTACTGTCTGCAAATAATCATGTATATTGCTAATGTGATTATTTGCAAAATAAGTAATTATTCTCTTTTTTTTTATCTTTTTCTTTGGTACCTATGCTACAACATATTGTGTTTTCTTTCTGTAATATCAAATCTTTCTTTACCAATGGTGAATCTAAAGCCAGTACATATCGCACGATCTCCGGAGAGGCGGCGAACCTCCTTGCCGGATTACCGCCGTGGGATTTGGAGGCGAAGGTGCTCGCGCGCGTCTTCAGTTTGCGCGCCGACGCGTGTCGCCGGGGCGAAACTCCACTGCCGCGCCAGGTCAGTGCGTGGCGGGACGAGCTCCGGCGCGATCTCATGGCGGAATGGCAGCAACGACTGTCGCAACCGAGGGCTGGGCTCGCTGTTATCGCAGCGGTAAGTCCCCTCTTTGAGGAGTGGCTAGAGAGGCGCCACGGCGTCCTCACCTACCGCCTGACGCAGGTGCTTACCGGACATGGGAGTTTCGGTAGGTTCCTGTTCCTTATTGGGCGGGAGGAATCGCCCAATAAAGAACATCATAGTCATAGTCAGTAAGAGTCTGACACTCCCTCTCGCCTTGCCCAAGGCGGGAGAAGTCATAGGATGATTTTCCCCACTCAAAAAAAAAAAGCCAGTACATACATTAATAAACATCACTCAAAACTCAAGTGTACTTAAAACTTGTTTTAACCAATCAAATGGCTTGAATCTAGTTTTAAGTAATGCTTGAGTTTTAAGTGACGTTTATTAATATGGGCCTAAGTTCTCATGTAATATTTCTTCCATCTTTACTAAAAGTTGTTTACACCAGATCGCGTGCGCCAATGACTTCTCCCGCCTTGGGCGAGGCGAGAGGGAGTGTCAGACTCTTACTGACTAAAAACCACCCCGTTCCTTCTCCTGCCTTTCGAACCGGAGCCCCGGTAAACCCGCTAGGTAGTCCGCAGCTCCGGATCAGGCATCAGCCCTGCTGGGCCCCATCTGTGGTGGTCTGATGGCTCTTTGAGGCGCGCGCGGAACGCGACGCACGGGTCTGGTTCTGTTCGGGCGGTGAGCTACCCTTGCTCGCCGTCCGCAGGCCCGCACTTACGGTGGCCGGAGATCATCCCGCGATCCCCTACGCCCGGAGTGTCTCTCGCGACGGCTGGGACGTGAGGAGGTTTGTTCTCTCACGCGCCCCGCCTCCTCCTTAGCTAGCATGACTGCTTCGCAGAAGGAGGAGACGGCATCCCAGTCCCTCTCGCTCCGCACCATGGCCTGAACCAGTGCCGGGCGCGAGAGGTCGCCGTCGCCGACCACATCCCTGACGGTGCTTGGGGGTTCCAATTTCTTGTTAAGCAAGGATTTACTTAAAAGTAGTGTTAATATCACATGGTGATAGAAAAAAATTGAGTGTAAGTCTAACTTGACTGCTTGTTTATATTATTAGTAGTGTTATAATTGGCTGAGATGTAAGTATTGTTAACTTTAACATGAATTTTTTTTTTCAGAGAACATCTCCTACCATCAATTTCCACATCCAGAAAGGAATCCTGACCGTTTCAAGGCTTGGGTTCATATAGCAGGTGGGAAGTTAGATAGTCCTACTGATTATGAACTGTATAGAAAGAAGGTCATCTGTGATATCCATTTTACAGACAGGGACAGGAACCGTAATAACCGGTTAAATTTTCTAGCTGTGCCATCACTTCACCTTCCTGGTAAGATTTACATATAATTTTTAAATTAAGTCATTATAACTTAATTACTGGGCTTTTTATTATAACTTATTAAATTGAAGTTAATATTTTGCTAATATTGCGCTCAGGCAGGATTAGGCGCACAATGCCACATTCGCAAAATGATTTCGCAAAATGCCACTTTCGCATAATGGCAAAAATATTTATTCAATTCATTCATTCATTTTGGATTTTTTAGGGTGTATTTTGAGAATGTGTCATTTTGATAATGTAGCATTTTGCGAATGTGGCATTTTGCTAATGTGGCAATCTGCGAAAGTGGCATTGTGCGCCTAAACCATTAGGCAAAACTATGATGTTTTACCCAACAACACTTACTGTAGTTTACTTGGCTATGGTTAGTATTGTTTGATTTTTATATTTATTAGTGTTTATATATATGTATATACTTCTGTCACCGTCTTCGCTCCCATGAAAGAATTTTTTAAGTTGTTCAAGTAGTTTTAAGAATTATTGTGATAAATTGTAACAAGCAAACAAAAATGAAATAATTCATAAGTTTTTATTTGTTTTTACAGTAAATAATATTATTATTCTCTTATTTTCCAGGCAAGTGTGATGAAGCTGGTACTTCAGAAAAAGTTTTCCTTGTACCTGAACCTGTGATTGAGGAAAGCATCCTTGCTGCACTAAAACCGACACAGGCTGGTATGTACAGATTACATAATTTATAAAATGATAAGCAATATAAATTTTGCCACTACTCGCTTCAGTCAGCAATTTCGCCCATATCAAAGAAAATAATTAGTCATGTTACTCAGTAAAAATATAGCTTTGAGAATTTTGGAGATAAGTTGTAACACAAAACAAACAAAAATCAAACATTTCCTTTTTATTTATAACCCAGTTTGTTTTTTTTTTAATAATAAAAAAATATATTTATGTCCAACTTAAAATTAAAAATTCTCTGACATAATTTACAAGTTTTTATTTATTTTTTAAATAATTAATTATTCTCTTATTTTTCAGGCAAGTCTGATGAAGCTGGTATTTCAGAAAAAGATTTTCTTGTACCTGAACCTGTGATTGAGAGAAGCAGCCTTACTACACTAAAACTGACATTGGCAGGTATGTACAGGTTACATATTATATATATGGATTCTAATTAGCAGAGAAAACTATTAAACATCACTTTTCGGTCTTTTGGCTAAGATTAAAGTATTAAAGGGCTATTAAAGAAAGTCAAAATAAATTTTGGTATATAAATGTATAACAAAATTTATTTCATTTTATTTATTTATTGGGTTTAGTACTCTTGGGTTCGGGTCCAAGGGTACTAAACCTTTATTGTTATAACAAATAACTTTTGAACGATGATGACCTTTTGGAAATGCTGACGGCATCTAGGTCCCATGATACTAAACGTTACTCAAGTTTGAAACTAGTTTTAAGTATTTTTTTTTTATTATTATCTGACATATCACGTGATGGTAAGCAATTGCGGCCCTCATGGACTCTTGAAACACCAAAAGCGTTACAAGTGCGTTCCCGGCTTTTTGGGAGTTAGGAATTTAAAGGTTGTTGTTCGGGAATCGGGGATGGGGAAGATTGGGAAAGGGGGAATTGGGCCTCCGGTAATATCCGGTAATGCTGGAGTTTTGAGTAACGTTTATTAATAAGGGCCTAGGTCAACATGCCCAAAAGGTCGTCATAATTAATTTTGGGCCTACTCTAATAAAATGTAATGAATGTAGTAGAATCTAAATGGTCAATAACTGTATTGAACCCAATCAATACTAACTGTATTAATTCACCATTTGGGTTGTAGTAAAACACACTTTCAATGATAAATAAAATCTTCCTATGTTTATCCGTGCTCGGCAATATACTTAAACATATACTCTTATTTTTCAGGCGAGTCGGATGATGTTGGTCTTTCAGAGAAAATTACACTTTTACCTGAATCCAAACATGAAAGAAGCAACCCTGCTGTATCAGAATCTATATTGACAGGTATGTTAATTATAATTATTTTAATATTGTTTATTACACATGTTTTTGGTAAATATATATGTTGTAGCGCGCCTCCTAATTTTATTACAAATTGTCCATGGCAAGGGCCAAAGAGCAAATATAATTGTAAGTTGGTAGACCTGTGCGCGGTTGGCACACCTGGCGCGTGTTCAGCCAATCAGCGTTTCCCGCTCTTAAAACGAAGTGACGCCATTTTCAATGCGCCGCGTATGGGCATACGCGGCTCGCTCGCCCTACTCCCGCCAGAACGTCGGGAATATTACAACACACAACATCTTTGTAATAATTTGTATAACGTAATTTTTCATCTATTTCAATAAAAGTTAATTTCAACTCTACAATGTATAATTCAGGTATTCTATACAAAACCTAGGCAGTGACGAGAAAGGAGGTAATGTAATTTTAGAGCACCCCGACATGGACAGGTTAGGGTTATTATTTTTTAACTTTATACATTGCCTAGGTATTGTATAGAATACCGGATTATACACATTACCTGTAATATAATATATATAAAAACAACTACATATCAATATCAATATTTCTAAAAATATTTTTTTTCACATTACAGATGACTCTGCCAGAATCATAATTTCAGAACACAATTATTGCCAGCTGCAGAAGAAGGCAATAAATAAAAACAAAAGTAAGTTATTATTTAGATTGTTTAGGGGAATTGGTGACAGAGTGCACTTTTTCTAAAGACCAACCCGATCCCATTAATAAAAAAAAACAAAAAAAACCGATTCCGTCAGGATTAGCAAGAGCAGACTGGTAGGAGGCCTTTGCGCAGGAGTTGGACAGGATAGGCTAACAAAAAAATAATATTTTATTTTTTAAAGTTAATAACAAACAAATCTATTAATACATACAGCATACAAATACTATTTCGCTTAGTTTGAGACTAATGAAATTGTGTTTCTTTAAACAGGTAATCATCAGCAGCAAGAGGTGCCATCATTCTGGATAAATCAGCTTAAAACAACAAGACGAAAAATTAAAATTTTGCAATCTAACTTGATGAGATCTCAGAAGAGAAACCAAAATCTTAAATCCAGAATAGCCAGTGCGGAGAAAATGTCTGCTGACGATTTATTTAAAAAACTGTCCTGCAAAATGACAACAGCAGCAAAAATTTTCACCAAAATGCAATACAGCCAGACAAGAAAGAAGCCTTCTGGGCGCAGATTCACGCTTGAAGAAAAAGTGCTCTCACTTTCTCTATATAAGAAGAGTCCGAGAAGTTACCCTCTGTTAGCAAAATTTTTCACATTGCCATCAACAAAATCTTTGAAGAGACTTTTAACAAAAATAGAAGTGGAGCCAGGGCTTAATAAATGTATATTTTTAAAAATAAAAAATACTGTCAAGGATTTAAGCCCAGAAGACAGATTGTGCAGCCTTATATTCGACGAAATGTCGATTTCTCCACAAATCCATTACAATGCTGCAAAAGATCTACTTAGGGGGTTCACAATTAATGGTGAAAAAATAGCAGACCATGTATTAGTCTTCATGGTTAAGGGACTCAGAAAAAAATTTAAACAACCCATCGCCTATTATTTTACCAACGCCTTAAATAAGGCACAATTAAAAGAAATATTAAAAAAAGTTGTTTCATATGTACGAAGTACAGGTTTAAAAGTTGTGTGCACTGTGTGCGATCAAAGCACAGTCAATGTTAGTGTAATCAATGAGTTGATAGAAGACACAAGAAAAAAATATTTAAGAGAAGAAAAACAATGGGAAAATGAAATAATTGAAATAGGGAAGACAAAATTAATCCCTATATTTGATGTTCCGCATTTAATAAAAGGAATGAGAAATAATCTGCTCACCAAAGATTTAAAATATTTTGATTTTGAAGAGGAGAGTGAAAAAATTGTTAAATGGGACTATTACAAGTTAACGTATGAAGCAGACAAATCTTATGGAGAGTTAAAATGCCTGCTAAAAATCACAGACGAGCACATTTATGTTGAAAAAATGAGAAAAATGAAAGTGAAACCAGCAGCCCAAATTTTTAGCCACACAATGGCTGCGACTGCGGGACATCTTGTGGCAAGAGGAGAAATTCCAGCAGAATGCCAAAATCTGGTAAAATTTACCAAATTAATAGATAATCTTTTTGATTCCCTAAATTCCAATACATTCCATGTACCTGATGGTAAAATTTATAAAGGTTGTGTACGAAGAAATAGTTTGCACCATGATTTATGGAAGAATGCTATAAAAGTTTTAAATACAGTAAAATTTGTTAAAAAAATTAAGGATAATAACAAAATCCGTTTAATTGAAACAAAGGCAATACCATCTATTAAAAACTTAATACGCACAATTGAGGGAATACAACAAATATGGATATTATTGTCTCAAACATATTCATTTGATGCTATGCTAACTCGTAATTTTAACCAGGATCCACTAGAGAATTTCTTCGGGAATATCAGAAGTTATGGGGCGAGGAATACGGCACCAGACACAGTGGCATTCGAAGGGGCCTTTAAGTCCCTATTAATAAATAATTTTAACTCGCCCCATTCTCTGCACGCAAACTGCGAAAAAGACGAAGATAATTGCTTACAAAACCTAGATTTTTTTTTAAAAGAAAAGTCGGTTTTTGCGCCGTCGACTTCTGATATTCCCAGCCCAATTGATGAGGAGGAGCCACAATTTTCTGAAAGCACAGATGATGAAATTGTGGTACCTTTTATTAATTTAAATACGTCTGTAAATGATGTTGGTCAGGGCAATTATGTGTGTGGGTGGGTCCTGAACAGATGTATTAAAAATGTTTGCAAAAGCTGCAAAGACTGTAAAAAATATGTATGGCGACCCTGAGAGCACATCAAATGAATATATAAGGGCCAAAGAGTACAAAAAAAATAAACAATCTTTAATATATCCATCAAAAGCCATGGAAAAATGTTTTATTCAAATTCAAAATTTAGTCACAGATATTTTGAAGAAAGATGTACCTAAAAAAGGATTAAAACATAAAATTAAAATGTTTACCGACATATTTGTGGATTATCCCTTCAATTGTGATAAACATAAAATAATGTTAAAAAATTATTTTGAAAATACAGTCATTCATGTACTTGTATACAGTTGGTGCCGTTCAATTAACCGTATTTTGTCTGGCAAAATAACGTATCATGGTGAGGACGAAATAAAAACAGCGGCACAAGCTTATAAAAATAAACACAGACATGGAATAAATAAATAATATAATAATAATTCTTTATTCAGACTAATCATATGTGCATAATTTTGTTAGTAACAAATCATCTTAATCTATGTTAGTTGTGTTTACACAGAAATACATTAATAGAAAATAAATAAGATTGAATGTCATAATTAAATTAAATTGGGTTATTTAAAATAAAATATTGGATGTATTAAATAGTCTTATATAAAAATTAAATTGTATTCAACAGAATAATAATAATATTATTATTGAAATAATACATGTACAGTACAAAATAATTGTCTCTGATTATTACAAAACAATCAAAATCAATTACTTCCTAAAATCCCGTACCATTGTCAAAATTTACAATTCAATGTTAAATAATGTAAGTTTTAACTACATAAATAAATTGTAAAATAAAATGTGTTTTTGTTTTTGTATCCACTCACTTTCTGAAAGTTATGCTTAGATTGCAGCTTCTTACTATTTTACTGTATTTAAGTTGATAAGATTTTAGTTAACTTGACTTCTCTCAACTTTATCAACTTAAATTCAAGTAAAATAGTAAGAAGCTGAAGTCCAAGCGCCATTAGTACGTGTCTATAGCTATAGGCGCTATATCTATACATATCGTAAGTTTGTGGATGACGATAATAGATGGCGCTGTTTTTCAGATCAATTGACATTAGCGGTCTTCAAAAAATTCCGCGAGCGGGCTCTCTATACCCTATATATTATATTACTCTATGCTACAGACTCAACAGAGTATAAGAGTGAGTACCATAGCTAAGAGAAAAGCTGTTAACAGACGTTCCAACTTGATTGGATACGAACAAATTGGATCCAACGCAACAACACACAACGAAATTACCCGGAACTAGACATAACTAAAACTACTCAAGAAATATACTCTCGGCAATCGGCTTCTCTCCTTTTATAACAGCTTGTCTTTCAACAAAGGTCTCCTCTAAGGATTTCCACTTATTTCTGTCCTTTGCTATATGTAACTATTCTGGACCTGGTTCTTGCTTTAAGTCGTCTTGCCATCGCTTAGGCTATCTTCCTCTACTTACTACTTCTGTTGTGTCTAGGGTACCACTCCGATATTATTCTAGTCTATTACTTTCTCTACTCTCTCAGCATGTGCTGTCAGCTGTCCAATGCCATTTTAAATAATTTCGATGACATTGGATTTTATTAATTGATTCCTTTTTTAGTAGATAAATTACCGTTCAGCAAATTACCGTACACTTTGCTACCGCAATACATTTGTTGCCGTAGACCGTAGATTATTAAATAAAATGGTCCAATTGCCGTGTTTTACGGCACGTACGTAATAATAATGGCAACACTGCATAAAGGCAACGGACGGTTTTTTATTTTTATTTCTATTTATATTAGTTCTCCACGGATTCTTAGTCCATGCAATGCTTGTCATACATTTTTTTTACAATAAGTCGAATCAATATTTATTGTACACTATTGTATTGTATTTTTGACGTCAAATACTTACGCATTAACATAATTTTATTATCTACTAAATTACATTTACCGACAGCTCTGCCAAGTCAGCCCACTCACGCGCTGGGAGAGCCAACCTGCTCCAGCAGAAGGCGTTCACGAGTATAACGTGTGTAATAGTAAATGGTCCGGTCAACCATTTTGTTGAGAACGAAACAACCCAACACACAGCGCCATCAACTGTAGGACATTTGTATGTGCATGACGTCTCAGCACTTGTCCCGTGGGCTGACTCTAACAGAGCTTATAGAAGGCAACTGACGGTTGGATGCCAGACCGTCGGCACGTCTATAGCAATGTCGGGGCTATGCTGCGTTAAATCCAATTTGGTCGGATTCATCCAAATTGGAACGTTTGTTAACGGCTTTATTTAATAATAATAAAAAGTCGCCCTAATGTTATATATTAAGCCCTTAATACATGCCACTATTTGGTTGGGCCTGACTGCTCAAATAGGATATATTATAGCCTTTTTGTAGTGTCTCAATTCAATACTACGGTGATAATGAACTATCTAAAAAAATACAAAATTATTATTCAATCCATAAGTACGTTAATAATGCATATGATTTTTTATTAATTTAATTTTCGCGCGTAAGCGCTTGGCTCCATGTAATTCTCGTCGACTCACTATTTGTTTGCGTCAGTAAACAAGTCGTCAGAGTGTCACTCAAGCAACTCGAACGAATGCCATTGACAGGACGGACGCGTTGTTTACATGACGCTTTGACGTAATAGCATGGCACCTACCGTTGCGCTTAACAAAAGTAAGATAAAATAGTGAAAACTTTGAAATTAATTGTATCATTATTTTAATCATTTTATGAACTGAAACTAATATTTTCCGACTTATCATTATCGAAGCTGTCCATTTCTAAACTTTTGATATGGCAATAATTTAGCACTGTCAAAACACGATTGGATACAACTAGTATTAGTACTAGACACGTTTAAAAGTTTTATACCTACATGGTTTAATTTTAATGACTAGCATGCTTTCCTTGCATTTTATTTATTATAGTTCTGAATTGTATGACTCAGTACAATAACCAAATATTAACCCTATAAGTGACATGAAGCTGTATTTTTAGGCGACGATGAAGCATAATTAATTATATGCATTCCATAAAATAAACTAAGTAATATTCGTTTTATTCTACCTTTTCGATACCAATGTATGTATATGTATATGCCAATAATATACATATATGGCAAGTCCTATACGGATGCAAATCCAAACTACCTGACTGTTACTGACAAGTTCCTAATGGAAAATCCCAATAACACTCACCGAATCGGGAATCAAACTCAGGACTTCTTGCTCAGCAGTCACGCTAGCGATCACTAGACCAACGAAGCAGTGTAAATAATATGGCGTATTATTAGTCTTAAATAATAAAACTATCAAGACCGTTTAAGCAGCCTATAGTCAGTGTTAGCAGCTCTTGATTTTTTAAATTTGCCGCCTTTTGTTTTGGTCAGCTTTCGTTGGCCAGGCTCTATATTTACGCGCAATGTTTTCAACTTTTTAGTCAATAATAATACGTTTACTTCAGATGCTATTTATTCCTTTTTTTAGTAGGTAGTACGGCAAATTTCCGTAGATTTTGCTACCGCAATATATTTGATGCCCGACCATCGTAACGTGTGTAGCAATGTCGGGATAGTTGCTGTGAAAAAAATGTGCATACCTATACACTTGACAGTACTTTGTAATGATGCAACTGTTGAAACAGTAGAATATTGATATTTTTAATACAGGTGATATCTCCAGCGTGTCCAACTATAGACCTATTTCCTTGACGATTATTGAAATCAAACCAGCAGCGTCAGATGTGACACTGAAGTGAGGCAGGGGTGGAACTGAGCGGTACACCAGCCGCTCTAAGATTGGATTAAAAATCTGAGCTATGCCGACGACAGGGTGCTGCTCAGTCCTACGGTCAAGGGGCTGCAGATTAATCGGCGTTTGCGAGACGTATGCGCGAAAACACGATCTCGCTTATAACGGAACGTTTTGAAATAGTCACGCAATCTAAGAGGTCACCTTGATGTCTGTCAGTCTATGTATCGCTATAACTTGTAATGAACGTCCAAAAACGTCAAAAAAAAAAAAGAATCTAATCATAATATGTATATATATTTTTTTTAAAAACCTTGCCCCACATTAGGATTTTCTCTTGTGTCGTGGGTGTGTTTACAAACATATAAGTTCACATGCACATGACACCCAGACTCGAAACAACAATTTGTGGATCACATAAAGAGTTGCTTCGTGCGGGAATCGAACCCGCTACCCGTTGCGCGGCAGCCAGTTGCCCAGTCACCGCACCAACCGTGCAGTCAAATATAAATTCATTACTTCGTTATTCATACACTTTCATAAAAGATACCATTTATAAGCATCAATTTAAATTTATATTATAGAAATGAATGTAAATAGACAAATTATTCAAAGAATAATATACTAAAACCGCCATTACAATTTCAAACTTTTAGGTTGGTTACCACAGTGATGGTACGTGTCAGTCGTCCGTTTTCAGATCTATCGGAACTAATATTCTTAAAAATCGGTTACTTTAATTTCGTACATTTGTATTATGCAAAAAAAAAAATCGTCCGTTTCGTCCATGCTCTATGCAGTCTCACACTATTTGGGAATTTCTTGAGAGACTACTATATTTTCTAATCCAGTGATTACAAACTTTCATTATTTTTACTCGATATGACTTAGGAATCGGTCATACTCATAAATAGCAACCGATCTTATTTACCTCTCACTACATGGCAACCGTCAGAGTATTGTACCAACTGTAGTAGGTAATATAATAATATTATGTAACTTTCAATTTTAATTTCCAAAAACTCTTTATTAAAATCCAGTTTTTTATTATAAAACTAATCTTTTTTATTGCAAAATATTTATTCACGCACGCATAATTTAATCAAGCTTAGTCGTCGTTTTTATTGAAATTAAAAACTAAAAGTTATGTAATATTACTAGACCATTTAAAATCTCTTATTTTGATATCCCACACGATGGTACGGGCAGAAAATATGTTGGGGGAAGTGTAGGGCCTGTAACCTCACTCGTACCACACAGAACGCAAGCGTTGTTTCACGCCGGTCGAGTCGGGCCGTCAGTGCCGAAGCATAGCTCTTATCTGCTTGCTCTATCATATTCTGATGTTGTATGAGTTTCCACATTGCAACACATCACAGTTCTCGTATATTGGCATGGGTACATTATTATGCATTTATTGGATGTCAGTGGAGGAATTACAATAGGATAGATGACTAATTTGAATTTTAATGTCAGTCTTGTAGATTATTTTCAAATATTAGACACGCAGTTTTTATTATGTAACGAAAAAAATACTTTCGAAGATAACTTGATTTGAAATATCGCATGACGTCACTTTTGGGTACATTTTATATGTAGAAATGACGTATTTCGCTCACACTCCTAAACTTTGATTCGTTTTATCTAAGTATTGTGGTATTAAAGGACAAAAAAAAATACGTGTCTAGTATTTTTCTATTATCTAGCTGACGGACTAAATATATTTTTAATGTTCATACCCCGTCATCATTCCTGTTGTATTTACATATTATTTTCGGTTTAAAATTAGAAACGATTTGTTTTCGACTGTAAGAACACCTCAATTCGTTGAGTACGTACAAAGTTCAGTTTTGACTTATCTCTTAAACATTTATTAGGTTACAATTAGCACGTATTTACAAGCACTCTCATGAAACAAAGAATATACAGTTTTATTCGGAAAAGTGAATATTTGTCGTGGGCGCGCTAGGCGTAGAGGCGCAGCGTGCCGTCGGCGCAGGCGGCCAGCAGCCAGGGCTGCGCCGGGTGCCAGCGCAGCTCCAGCACCACCAGGTCGGCGGCGCGCGCCCCGCCCGCCAGCTGCTTCAGCGGGACCAGCAGCGGGTTCTGCAGCAGGTCGCTGCAACACAAGCACTCGCTGTTACGGCGGCCAGTGCGGACGGGTCGCATAGACAAGTGTGTATACTCACTTGTAGACCATGCCGTGGCTGACGACGATGTTGTCGTCGTCCCCGGCCGACGCGAACAGCGGGTACCGGCGGTGGAAGGCCACGGAGCGCACCGCGCCGCCGTGCAGCCGCAGCGTCTGGTACGGCTTCGACGACAGCTCCAGGTCGAACCTGCGACACACAGCTCGTCAGCAACGCACGCTCCGTCGGCAGCGCGCGGGCCGGCCCCGACACTCACCATATGCACTTCCTGTCGTAGGAGCAGACGAGCAGGTTGTCCCCGGCGGGGTGCACGGCCATGTTGCTGATCCACTGCGCGCCCGTCAGCAGCTTGCGCACGAGCTCCTGCTTGAGCAGGTCGTAGACGCGCACGACGCGCTGCGTGGCCACGAAGAGCTGCGGCCGCGTGGGGTGGAACACGGCGCACTGCACCAGCCCCTTGCAGCGCGCCAGCGGCAGCTGCGAGCGGCGCCGCGACAGCTGGTGCACGAGCACGGCCCGCGCGCCGCCCGCGCCGCCCGCCGCGCCGGGCCGCAGCGTGGCGCAGACGTAGTCCCCGCGCGCGTGCCAGGCCACGTGCGCCACGTCGCGCGCGTGCAGGATGGAGGCCCGGGTGGCGCGCGCCCAGGCCTCGGGCGCCACGCGCTCCCACGTGGCCGCGCCCGCACTGCGCGCGTCCACTGCACGCACACATTGTTGCTCACTATCTCTTCCTCGCATATACCCATTGAGACATCTTTACATACTTTAAAGTAACGACGGATTTCAGTTTTCTCATTAATATATAAATAGACATGAAATAAATATATGCAATATTGGTAGGCGCGCAACGTGTCGCGAATTCGGTTCCCGCAAGAATTCTTTATGTGATCCACAAATTGTTGTTTCTGATCTAGATGTCATGTTATGTATCGAGTTAAAACTATAGAAACAATCCCCATTACCGCGCGTCAACAAACTTGTGGCCACTTTGGACACACAAACACGTAACTTTGAAACCATTTGAAAATCAAAATATTATACAAAATTATTAATTGGCGCTAATTTGATTCGACGCGATATCGAAGACTGAATTGACAAATGTCCGTAAAGCGTCTAAACACGTCTAACGAATGATACAGTTATGTACGGGTGATGCAAGTCTATTGATGTATATACATATGTACGTGAACTTGTATGTTTGTAAACGCACCCATGATACGCCAGAAAATGCTAGTGTGTGGTAACGGATCAAAATGAAAAGTAGTGCAGGTACCTGCGACGTCGTGGTCGGGCGGCGCCTCAGCCAGCAGGTCGTCGGTGCGCTCCACGGCGCGGCGCGGGCCCGTGCCCGGCGCCAGCAGCAGCAGGCGCGGGCCGGCCGCCGCCGCCAGCACACACAGGCCGGCCGCCGGCAGCCACACAACGCGCGCCACGCTCGCACCCAGCGCCAGCACGCGCACGCAGCGCCCCGAGCCAGTCTCCCACACTGCCACACGTACACACACTACAGACTGTACCTACTGCTCTACTACTGCTCTACTACTGCTCGCACCCAGCGCCAGCACGCGCACGCAGCGCCCCGAGCCAGTCTCCCACACTGCCACACGTACACACACTACAGACTGTACCTACTGCTCTACTACTGCTCTACTACTGCTCGCACCCAGCGCCAGCACGCGCACGCAGCGCCCCGAGCCAGTCTCCCACACTGCCACACGTACACACACTACAGACTGTACCTACTGCTCTACTACTGCTCTACTACTGCTCGCACCCAGCGCCAGCACGCGCACGCAGCGCCCCGAGCCAGTCTCCCACACTGCCACACGTACACACACTACAGACTGTACCTACTGCTCTACTACTGCTCTACTACTGCTCGCACCCAGCGCCAGCACGCGCACGCAGCGCCCCGAGCCAGTCTCCCACACTGCCACACGTACACACACTACAGACTGTACCTACTGCTCTACTACTGCTCTACTACTGCTCGCACCCAGCGCCAGCACGCGCACGCAGCGCCCCGAGCCAGTCTCCCACACTGCCACACGTACACACACTACAGACTGTACCTACTGCTCTACTACTGCTCTACTACTGCTCGCACCCAGCGCCAGCACGCGCACGCAGCGCCCCGAGCCAGTCTCCCACACTGCCACACGTACACACACTACAGACTGTACCTACTGCTCTACTACTGCTCTACTACTGCTCGCACCCAGCGCCAGCACGCGCACGCAGCGCCCCGAGCCAGTCTCCCACACTGCCACACGTACACACACTACAGACTGTACCTACTGCTCTACTACTGCTCGCACCCAGCGCCAGCACGCGCACGCAGCGCCCCGAGCCAGTCTCCCACACTGCCACACGTACACACACTACAGACTGTACCTACTGCTCTACTACTGCTCTACTACTGCTCGCACCCAGCGCCAGCACGCGCACGCAGCGCCCCGAGCCAGTCTCCCACACTGCCACACGTACACACACTACAGACTGTACCTACTGCTCTACTACTGCTCTACTACTGCTCGCACCCAGCGCCAGCACGCGCACGCAGCGCCCCGAGCCAGTCTCCCACACTGCCACACGTACACACACTACAGACTGTACCTACTGCTCTACTACTGCTCTACTACTGCTCGCACCCAGCGCCAGCACGCGCACGCAGCGCCCCGAGCCAGTCTCCCACACTGCCACACGTACACACACTACAGACTGTACCTACTGCTCTACTACTGCTCTACTACTGCTCGCACCCAGCGCCAGCACGCGCACGCAGCGCCCCGAGCCAGTCTCCCACACTGCCACACGTACACACACTACAGACTGTACCTACTGCTCTACTACTGCTCTACTACTGCTCGCACCCAGCGCCAGCACGCGCACGCAGCGCCCCGAGCCAGTCTCCCACACTGCCACACGTACACACACTACAGACTGTACCTACTGCTCTACTACTGCTCTACTACTGCTCGCACCCAGCGCCAGCACGCGCACGCAGCGCCCCGAGCCAGTCTCCCACACTGCCACACGTACACACACTACAGACTGTACCTACTGCTCTACTACTGCTCTACTACTGCTCGCACCCAGCGCCAGCACGCGCACGCAGCGCCCCGAGCCAGTCTCCCACACTGCCACACGTACACACACTACAGACTGTACCTACTGCTCTACTACTGCTCTACTACTGCTCGCACCCAGCGCCAGCACGCGCACGCAGCGCCCCGAGCCAGTCTCCCACACTGCCACACGTACACACACTACAGACTGTACCTACTGCTCTACTACTGCTCTACTACTGCTCGCACCCAGCGCCAGCACGCGCACGCAGCGCCCCGAGCCAGTCTCCCACACTGCCACACGTACACACACTACAGACTGTACCTACTGCTCTACTACTGCTCGCACCCAGCGCCAGCACGCGCACGCAGCGCCCCGAGCCAGTCTCCCACACTGCCACACGTACACACACTACAGACTGTACCTACTGCTCTACTACTGCTCTACTACTGCTCGCACCCAGCGCCAGCACGCGCACGCAGCGCCCCGAGCCAGTCTCCCACACTGCCACACGTACACACACTACAGACTGTACCTACTGCTCTACTACTGCTCTACTACTGCTCGCACCCAGCGCCAGCACGCGCACGCAGCGCCCCGAGCCAGTCTCCCACACTGCCACACGTACACACACTACAGACTGTACCTACTGCTCTACTACTGCTCTACTACTGCTCGCACCCAGCGCCAGCACGCGCACGCAGCGCCCCGAGCCAGTCTCCCACACTGCCACACGTACACACGCTACAGACTGTACCTACTGCTCTACTACTGCTCTACTACTGCTCGCACCCAGCGCCAGCACGCGCACGCAGCGCCCCGAGCCAGTCTCCCACACTGCCACACGTACACACACTACAGACTGTACCTACTGCTCTACTACTGCTCTACTACTGCTCGCACCCAGCGCCAGCACGCGCACGCAGCGCCCCGAGCCAGTCTCCCACACTGCCACACGTACACACACTACAGACTGTACCTACTGCTCTACTACTGCTCTACTACTGCTCGCACCCAGCGCCAGCACGCGCACGCAGCGCCCCGAGCCAGTCTCCCACACTGCCACACGTACACACACTACAGACTGTACCTACTGCTCTACTACTGCTCTACTACTGCTCGCACCCAGCGCCAGCACGCGCACGCAGCGCCCCGAGCCAGTCTCCCACACTGCCACACGTACACACACTACAGACTGTACCTACTGCTCTACTACTGCTCTACTACTGCTCGCACCCAGCGCCAGCACGCGCACGCAGCGCCCCGAGCCAGTCTCCCACACTGCCACACGTACACACACTACAGACTGTACCTACTGCTCTACTACTGCTCTACTACTGCTCGCACCCAGCGCCAGCACGCGCACGCAGCGCCCCGAGCCAGTCTCCCACACTGCCACACGTACACACACTACAGACTGTACCTACTGCTCTACTACTGCTCTACTACTGCTCGCACCCAGCGCCAGCACGCGCACGCAGCGCCCCGAGCCAGTCTCCCACACTGCCACACGTACACACACTACAGACTGTACCTACTGCTCTACTACTGCTCTACTACTGCTCGCACCCAGCGCCAGCACGCGCACGCAGCGCCCCGAGCCAGTCTCCCACACTGCCACACGTACACACACTACAGACTGTACCTACTGCTCTACTACTGCTCTACTACTGCTCGCACCCAGCGCCAGCACGCGCACGCAGCGCCCCGAGCCAGTCTCCCACACTGCCACACGTACACACACTACAGACTGTACCTACTGCTCTACTACTGCTCTACTACTGCTCGCACCCAGCGCCAGCACGCGCACGCAGCGCCCCGAGCCAGTCTCCCACACTGCCACACGTACACACACTACAGACTGTACCTACTGCTCTACTACTGCTCTACTACTGCTCGCACCCAGCGCCAGCACGCGCACGCAGCGCCCCGAGCCAGTCTCCCACACTGCCACACGTACACACACTACAGACTGTACCTACTGCTCTACTACTTTTTTTTTTTTTTTTTTTTTTTACATTTAATGGGTCGACGTTTGACCGCTATCTCACCTGATGGTAAGTGATGATGCGGCCTACGGTGGAGCACGTCTGCCCATAAGCAACCTATTCACTCGGGCCTTGAAGACACCCAGGTTATACCCATCAGGAAACACAGACTCCGGCAAGGAGTTCCACTCCCTAGCAGTTCGCACAAGGAAGCTTGAAGCGAAGCGCTTCGTGCGAGTGGGTGGGATATCTACCATGAAGCGGTGACGCCTCGCCGATTGTCTTGTGGTTCGATGATGAAAAGGACTAGGGGGAATCAAGTTGTGCAATTCCCCGCACACTCTCCGAAATGTATCCGGTAAAAAACGGAAAGGCTTGCGACCTTGCGCCTGTGTTCAAGGCTTTGAAGCCGGGCCTCCACAAGCGCATCATCGTTGATGAGCTTCTTGGCACGCCTTTCAATGTGTTCGAGCGCATCCAGCTGGTATTCAGCCGAGCCGTCCCAAAGGTGAGAACAGTACTCCATACATGACCGAACCTGCGCTTGGTACAGGCTCAGCAGTTGTTTTGGTGTGAAGTACCGTCTCACCTTCGAGAGGATACCCAACTTCCTACCAGCCAGATGCGCCTTCGACTCTATATAAGAGCCGAAGTTTAGCGTTGGCGATAGAGTTACGCCAAGAAGCTCTAGATGATCCGATATTGGAACGGATACATTTCGGAAAGTAGGAGCCAGCGGAAATTGACTCCGTTTGGCAGAGAATAGACACGCCTGGGTTTTGGTAGCGTTGAACCTGACCAAGTTGGCGTCACCCCAATCGGAGACCGCCTTCAAGGACGAGTTCAACCGTTCGACCATGGATTCTCTTAGAGACTGGATCTGTGTTCCGCTAGTCCGCGCATCGGACACATACCTTTCAACAACTGTGCTGTCATCTGCATACCCAAAGATACCGGGCTTAAGCAGGTCGTTGATGTGCAGCAAAAAGAGCGTTGCTGAAAGTACTGACCCCTGAGGGACTCCGGCGTTGATACCAAATTGGTCAGACGAGCAGCCATCTATGACTACTCGAATTGACCGATCCCTCAGGAAGTCTGCAATCCATCTGCACATATCAGCGGGAAGTCCATATGCAGGAAGCTTGCCGATAAGGCTGTCGTGCCAAACCCTGTCAAAGGCCTTCGATATATCGAGAGAGACCGCTATTGCCTCCCCGTGCTTCTCGATGGCCTCGCTCCAAATGTGGGTGGCATACGCAAGAAGGTCCCCAGTGGATCGGTTGCGGCGAAACCCATACTGCTGATCGCTGAGGAGGTCGTTACCTTCAAGGTATGCCAGGAGCCTGTTGTTAAGTACACGTTCCATACTCTTACAGAGTATGGACGTGACCGAGATTGGTCGGTAATTGTTAGGGTCGGCACGACTACCTTTTTTGGGCACAGGCTGCACGTTGGCCAGCTTCCATGCAACCGGCACTTGACCAGTCTCCAAGGAAAGTCGAAACAGGCGTGTCAGGATTGGAGACAACTCAGGCGCACAGGTTTTTAAAACCACGGCCGGGATTCCGTCGGGGCCACTGGCCTTGTTCACGTCGAGATTACGCAACGTCTTATACACCTCCTTCTGTCGGATGCGAATTTTCGACATTTTCGTCTCGCATACGTTATTTAGAGAAGGAGGTATAGCGCCACCAGTATCAAGACGTGAAGATTCCGCAAATAGAGAAGCAAACAGGTTTGCCTTCTCTACCGCGGTGTGTGCCAGCGTCCCGTTAGGCCCCAGGAGAGGTGGGAGTGAAGGGCGGCAGAAGTTCGATTCAACCGCCTTGGCCAGGGACCAGAATGCTTTACTACCCGCTGGATAAGAAGCCAGTTTGTTCCCTATTCGGCCAATGTGGTTGAACCGGGCCATCCGTAATGCCTTTTTGCATGACTTGGCAGCCCTGTTATAGGCTCTCTTCCTCTGAAGAGTGTCGTCAGCCTTACGACGCCTGGCATCCGCCCATGCCAAGTATGCCGCATGCTTTCGCGCTTCAGCACGTCTGCAGTCGGCATCGAACCATGGACGAGTCCCACCGAAAGATGTCGCGTCCGAGAATGGAATGTAGTATTCCATGCCCTGACGCAACACCCCTGTTATGGCATCCGCACAAGCTGACGGGTCCTCAGTAGAGAAGCAGACAGGCCGCCAAGGATAGGATGCAAAAAAGGATCGCATCCCATCCCAATCTGCTGACTTGTACCGCCACATCCGCCGAGATCCTCTGGGACAAGGATCCGGTGGGGAGTACGTGGATACGGATTTCACCAGACAGTGGTCAGAGCTACCCAAGGGTGAAGATACTGACACCGAGTAGCTGTCTGGATCAGTTGTCAGCAGAAGGTCTAGGCAGTTGGCAGTGTGCGAGTCGACATCGGGCACCCTTGTGGCCTCCTGGACCAGCTGGGTCAGGCCAAGCGTTAGCGCAAGCTTACGCATTTCCCTCCCAGCATGGTCAGTGCACTGGTATGGGAACAGCCACTCCTGGTGATGGGCGTTAAAGTCCCCCAGTAACACCAACTGGGCCGAAGGGTACCTCTGCCGAGCCGCATCCGCCGTCTCCACAAGGTGCTGCGCTAATCTGGTCGTCTCCAAATCTCCGCTGTGCGACCGGTAGACACAGGCATAGAGGATTTTCTCTATGCCTGTGTCCACCAGTATCCACAAGGTTGAAAAACTGGGGTCCTCAAAGTTTCGGAGACGCCGGTAACAGACGCCGTCTTGGACGTATAGGCATACGCCTGCACGGGGAACGAAATTGTGCTCCAGAGAAAAGCCTGGGTAGTTCAGGTATGATACGTCCGACGGACATCTGATCTGGGTCTCCGAGAGAAACAAGAGCGTTGGGTTCTCGGTCTCCAGATGGTGATGGACCGCATTGAGATTTGAGTGCAAGCCTCGGATGTTGGAGAGGTGCACTTTGAGGGAGAGGAGTGCAGCCGCTGTTGAACCCTTTTCTTAGCTCTCGTTTTCATTATCGTAAATAAGTTGCTGAGAGGATGGCAGTGAAATGTTCCCCCACACAGGCGACCCCAGACGCGCACTGCAGTTAGCCACATCAATGGGAGGCCAGCCTGGAGACTGCGGGGACGCCCGAGCCCCCCCACGTAAATCCATCGGGCCCTCTCTTCCGGTCGCCAACCGGCACGATGGCGTATACGTGGGATTTTTCGCTAGATGGCGGGGCAGCCTTTCACGTGTGGCTAGCACGCTAATTGGGCCCCCAACTATCTGCGGTCGGCCAGCGGTGCACCGTGCCTCGGATCCCGCTACCCTCCGCGACTGGCCACCCGATGCAGCCACACCAGCGCGCGCCAGATCGGTCTACCCATAGTGAAACAAACATTTCGACCCATCCTCTCGTGCGGCGTCACCGAGCATCGTGGCGGAACACGGCTAGGCCGCTTGGCGACACGGTTTTGCTCGGTGGGTGGTTATAATGCCGTCGGCCGAAACCTACCACCTGAGTGTCACCTGTTTAGCACCACCCAGAGGCCACGTGTAGGGGTTCAGTTTTTTAAGGGTGCTCTCCTACGGACGAGGGTGACTCAGCCTCCAAACTACTGCTCGCACCCAGCGCCAGCACGCGCACGCAGCGCCCCGAGCCAGTCTCCCACACTGCCACACGTACACACACTACAGACTGTACCTACTGCTCTACTACTGCTCTACTACTGCTCGCACCCAGCGCCAGCACGCGCACGCAGCGCCCCGAGCCAGTCTCCCACACTGCCACACGTACACACACTACAGACTGTACCTACTGCTCTACTACTGCTCTACTACTGCTCGCACCCAGCGCCAGCACGCGCACGCAGCGCCCCGAGCCAGTCTCCCACACTGCCACACGTACACACACTACAGACTGTACCTACTGCTCTACTACTGCTCTACTACTGCTCGCACCCAGCGCCAGCACGCGCACGCAGCGCCCCGAGCCAGTCTCCCACACTGCCACACGTACACACACTACAGACTGTACCTACTGCTCTACTACTGCTCTACTACTGCTCGCACCCAGCGCCAGCACGCGCACGCAGCGCCCCGAGCCAGTCTCCCACACTGCCACACGTACACACACTACAGACTGTACCTACTGCTCTACTACTGCTCTACTACTGCTCGCACCCAGCGCCAGCACGCGCACGCAGCGCCCCGAGCCAGTCTCCCACACTGCCACACGTACACACACTACAGACTGTACCTACTGCTCTACTACTGCTCTACTACTGCTCGCACCCAGCGCCAGCACGCGCACGCAGCGCCCCGAGCCAGTCTCCCACACTGCCACACGTACACACACTACAGACTGTACCTACTGCTCTACTACTGCTCTACTACTGCTCGCACCCAGCGCCAGCACGCGCACGCAGCGCCCCGAGCCAGTCTCCCACACTGCCACACGTACACACACTACAGACTGTACCTACTGCTCTACTACTGCTCTACTACTGCTCGCACCCAGCGCCAGCACGCGCACGCAGCGCCCCGAGCCAGTCTCCCACACTGCCACACGTACACACACTACAGACTGTACCTACTGCTCTACTACTGCTCTACTACTGCTCGCACCCAGCGCCAGCACGCGCACGCAGCGCCCCGAGCCAGTCTCCCACACTGCCACACGTACACACACTACAGACTGTACCTACTGCTCTACTACTGCTCTACTACTGCTCGCACCCAGCGCCAGCACGCGCACGCAGCGCCCCGAGCCAGTCTCCCACACTGCCACACGTACACACACTACAGACTGTACCTACTGCTCTACTACTGCTCTACTACTGCTCGCACCCAGCGCCAGCACGCGCACGCAGCGCCCCGAGCCAGTCTCCCACACTGCCACACGTACACACACTACAGACTGTACCTACTGCTCTACTACTGCTCTACTACTGCTCGCACCCAGCGCCAGCACGCGCACGCAGCGCCCCGAGCCAGTCTCCCACACTGCCACACGTACACACACTACAGACTGTACCTACTGCTCTACTACTGCTCGCACCCAGCGCCAGCACGCGCACGCAGCGCCCCGAGCCAGTCTCCCACACTGCCACACGTACACACACTACAGACTGTACCTACTGCTCTACTACTGCTCTACTACTGCTCGCACCCAGCGCCAGCACGCGCACGCAGCGCCCCGAGCCAGTCTCCCACACTGCCACACGTACACACACTACAGACTGTACCTACTGCTCTACTACTGCTCTACTACTGCTCGCACCCAGCGCCAGCACGCGCACGCAGCGCCCCGAGCCAGTCTCCCACACTGCCACACGTACACACACTACAGACTGTACCTACTGCTCTACTACTGCTCTACTACTGCTCGCACCCAGCGCCAGCACGCGCACGCAGCGCCCCGAGCCAGTCTCCCACACTGCCACACGTACACACACTACAGACTGTACCTACTGCTCTACTACTGCTCTACTACTGCTCGCACCCAGCGCCAGCACGCGCACGCAGCGCCCCGAGCCAGTCTCCCACACTGCCACACGTACACACACTACAGACTGTACCTACTGCTCTACTACTGCTCTACTACTGCTCGCACCCAGCGCCAGCACGCGCACGCAGCGCCCCGAGCCAGTCTCCCACACTGCCACACGTACACACACTACAGACTGTACCTACTGCTCTACTACTGCTCTACTACTGCTCGCACCCAGCGCCAGCACGCGCACGCAGCGCCCCGAGCCAGTCTCCCACACTGCCACACGTACACACACTACAGACTGTACCTACTGCTCTACTACTGCTCTACTACTGCTCGCACCCAGCGCCAGCACGCGCACGCAGCGCCCCGAGCCAGTCTCCCACACTGCCACACGTACACACACTACAGACTGTACCTACTGCTCTACTACTGCTCTACTACTGCTCGCACCCAGCGCCAGCACGCGCACGCAGCGCCCCGAGCCAGTCTCCCACACTGCCACACGTACACACACTACAGACTGTACCTACTGCTCTACTACTGCTCTACTACTGCTCGCACCCAGCGCCAGCACGCGCACGCAGCGCCCCGAGCCAGTCTCCCACACTGCCACACGTACACACACTACAGACTGTACCTACTGCTCTACTACTGCTCTACTACTGCTCGCACCCAGCGCCAGCACGCGCACGCAGCGCCCCGAGCCAGTCTCCCACACTGCCACACGTACACACACTACAGACTGTACCTACTGCTCTACTACTGCTCTACTACTGCTCGCACCCAGCGCCAGCACGCGCACGCAGCGCCCCGAGCCAGTCTCCCACACTGCCACACGTACACACACTACAGACTGTACCTACTGCTCTACTACTGCTCTACTACTGCTCGCACCCAGCGCCAGCACGCGCACGCAGCGCCCCGAGCCAGTCTCCCACACTGCCACACGTACACACACTACAGACTGTACCTACTGCTCTACTACTGCTCTACTACTGCTCGCACCCAGCGCCAGCACGCGCACGCAGCGCCCCGAGCCAGTCTCCCACACTGCCACACGTACACACACTACAGACTGTACCTACTGCTCTACTACTGCTCTACTACTGCTCGCACCCAGCGCCAGCACGCGCACGCAGCGCCCCGAGCCAGTCTCCCACACTGCCACACGTACACACACTACAGACTGTACCTACTGCTCTACTACTGCTCGCACCCAGCGCCAGCACGCGCACGCAGCGCCCCGAGCCAGTCTCCCACACTGCCACACGTACACACACTACAGACTGTACCTACTGCTCTACTACTGCTCTACTACTGCTCGCACCCAGCGCCAGCACGCGCACGCAGCGCCCCGAGCCAGTCTCCCACACTGCCACACGTACACACACTACAGACTGTACCTACTGCTCTACTACTGCTCTACTACTGCTCGCACCCAGCGCCAGCACGCGCACGCAGCGCCCCGAGCCAGTCTCCCACACTGCCACACGTACACACACTACAGACTGTACCTACTGCTCTACTACTGCTCTACTACTGCCTACTAGAGGACTACGGGATGGTACTGACCGCGCACGGATCCGTCGTCTCCGGCCGAGGCGATGTACTGGCCGCTGGGGTCGAAGTCCACGCTGCGCACGAGCCCGGAGTGGCCGCGCATGCACAGCGCCTCGAACGTCGGGAACGGCTGCAGCTCGCGCGGCGACGGCAGCGTCGGCACCAGCGCCTCGGGCCCGATGGTCAGCTGTAACATATGGCCGTCAGTCAGTGCGCCGTAGGTGTAGTGGTACAGTACAGTATACAGCGCCGTGGGGCACAGTACGCACCCGCATCTTGATGGCGCGCGGCGCCAGGTACAGGTCGAGGCAGCGCAGGAACCGCTCGCGCGTGAAGCGCTCGTACGCGGGCACGGCGCGCAGGCTGGCGTGCCGCGTCGGCAGGAACGTGTACTTGCGCTTCCACGGCGTCTCGCTCAGCTTGTTCCACTCCTTCAGCTGTAACGCCATTATTACCGGCTCGTATCACTGCTCATTTGCACACAATAGCGACGACACAACATCACAGATTCAATGCGATGGCAAATTAATGCGAAAAAAATACCAAGTCAACTGCAGTCAAGTTGGTTTTTTTCTATTCTTTGAGAATTTTATTTAGCACATCTGTAAATACATAGTTATCAAAATCAAAGTGAATTGACATGAGTATGTCGGGCAGTACGATCATTTCCAAGCCTCCATGAGCTGTGTGTAGGCTACGGAGCGTGGCCCAGTACCTCCTGCGCGTCCAGCAAGTACTCGGGCGGCGGGTTGTAGCTCTCGGCGTGTCCGGGCGGCGGGCGGCGCGGCGCGGGGATGTGGCGCTGCAGGCCGCGCGGCTCGGCGGCGCCGGCGCCCCACAGGTCGTAGAAGGCGCGCTGGCGGCGCTGGCGGCGCTCGTCGGCCAGCTGGCGCCGCGTCTTGGCCCAGCCCATGCGCAGCGCGTGCACGAGGCGGCCCACGGCGCGCGCCTCGTCCCGCGACGGCAGGAACGAGCGCTTGTGCTCGGGGAAGGCGCGCAGCGGCGTGGCCAGCACGTCGCGGCTGAACCAGTCGACCCAGGGCGCGTACTCGTCGTGCGCGGCGTCGGGCACGAGCCCGGCCCGCACGCGCCGCAGCAGCTCCAGGTCCTGCGCGCTCAGCACCACGTCCTGCCCCGTGTTGGGGTCGCGCACCGTGCGCCAGAACTCCGGATCTTCACATTTCCTACGCAAATTATCAATTTCAATAAATCACCGACACGTACAGTATCCACTGTCCGCGCCCGCGTCACTGACACGTACAGTATCCACTGTCTACGATTGAAGTGATGGCGTGAAGTGCATCCAGCTGCGACACTAACTACTGACAAAACAGTTTTGTTTTTCTTGATGACAGAGAAATGAAATGATGACAGAGAAATGCATTTGTGAAGTAAATAAAACAAAATGTCACATAATATACATGTTGTATCGTCGCGCGTCATCAGGTGGTAATATAATGTAACAAGATATAACGAGCACTGACTTTCCTCGACAGTGGAATAGTTACACACTGATGATAATGAACATGAGCGTGTAGGAATACTAACTTGAGGAACTCGTCGATCTGGTCGCGCTGCGGCGGCTTGATGATGCGGCGGCCGTCCAGGTCGTAGCCCACGTGCGGGTACTCGCGGTACCACCAGAGGGGCACGTCCCCCACCGTGTTGCGGCGGTCCTCCTCGTCCGACGTGTCGCCCGACGAGTACTCGTCTGTTACAATTCAAACAGTTCAACTGTACCAACGCCATCGGTTGCAGCTTCCACAATATCTACATGATACACTAACACTAAACCAGTGGAGTAAGACTCCGCTGGACGAGTTAATGCAGACCCTTCCAATGAACAAGTACGAGAATGTTAATAAAAGAAACCTCTTTGTGTGACGGGTTGTGTGTTTACACTAGCTTTGTGAACACTGTCGGCAAGTCTGTCGATGCTCGTGTCCGTGTGGTGGCTGGCGGCGTCCGGTTTTATCTTGACTCGTCCGGCCGGGCGCGCCGTGGACCGGTCCTCGTCCGAGCCGCTGTCGCCGGAGGCCGGCGCAGGGCCGGACTCCGCTCCGCTGTCTGCCTCGCTGTCTGAGTCGTCCCCCTCCTCAGACTCTCCATCATCCTCAGAGTCTGTGATATCCTGAAACATTAATTACACTTCCTTGACAACAAACCAACTGCAAACTGTTTTAAACCTTAATCAAACACGAAACACAAGTGTAATGGAGTAGCAGAGAACTATGGACTAATGTAATATAATTAAGTTATTCCAATCAATAATATTGTGCAATGGACGCTGAAATTGTCGATTACACAAGCTTTTTATTTATTAATTTGGACAACCAGTAGTTGTTACATTAGGACTTATATCTAAACACTTATGTTATAATTGCCATAAGCTTTGTAGCTTTTCATTGAAATATTATCAAATCATCTAGCTAGACTCTAAATTAATTATTGTAATGGACAATGGGCGAGTCTATGTGATAGAGCTTGTTTATTGATAACATTTAACTTTAAACTAAATTAGGTGCACAAATTGCACAATATACTATAAAAACTTATGACTCGCGGTACAAATGGTGGGTGCAGACTTTGGCGCGAGACGTCAAGCATCATGCGGTGGGTGATTAGGAAGCGCCAGAAATAGAATAGTGATGTGGCGATGCCACTAGTGTTGCTGGCGTGCGTCCGACACAAACCGCGATCGAGATGCCGCGTCACATTGTTTATTATTGTTTGGGTTGGGGTGTGGTGCATGGTGGAGTTGGAAGACAGGGTTTTGAACTATTCATATAACTAAGAGCAATACATTGTAATAAACAAAATATACTTACTGATGATGAACCTGAAGCATCATCCGCTTGTTCGTCATCCCCAAATGTTGAGTCAGCACTGTCATTGAACAAAACCTCCTGAGAACAAAACAGTACATAAGGACCGTGGGGCCAGATGGATACATAATGATATTGTACAGTCTTCAACTGTACATGATGTGCGCGTTTGCTGATGCAGCAAATGCGCCGGGTCACGTACCTTTATTTCACAACTATATTACCGTTTATTGAAAATAACTTTAGTGCAATTTTAGCAACGACAGAGTAAGGAGTCGCCAACTATAAACTTTGTATTATATTTACGTAATAAACTAACTTCAGTGATTTCTTCTCTTTGCACTCAACTAACTTCTCTGCAACCATCAACCATTCTACAATCAGCGTAACAAAGCAAGGTGTACCTAACCGTACATTTTATGGTCCTTCGAGCCGGATATCTCCTTATCAACAACTTAAGAACTTTTCAAGAAATGTTGTTCAACACTTTAACCAACATCTACCAAGGTCATCTGGATGTGCATTTGATTACTCCAGTTCACCTCATCGAGCATCTTAATGATATATCCGGAAGTCTTCCCAAAACTGTTTCATTGCCAGTTGAGAATTATAAGGACAAAATTAAGGAGTTTTACAAACTAATAAACGTGAAAGCTCGAGTGACAGACACATATTTTATCTTTGAAGCTCACATACCGCTCGTCTCCAATGCTGACTTCACAATATATAAAGCCATAGCCTTACCTATGAAGACAGCGAACACAACTACTTATGTCCGGATATCGTCAGACTACATTGCTGTAAATCTCAAAACGAATACCTTTATCTCTTTAACAGAAGATGATTTGAAGCAATGTTTGCAACAAAATGCAAACAGCTATTTGTGTAAAAGAAATGTGCCGTCCTACAATCTGCATAGTAACCACGCACCATGTGAAGCAAAATTGCTGTCGCAGCACAACATTGCGCCGTGTGACATCGAGCGCGCGAAATGTAAGGACGAGTGGATCCAGTTACACACATCGAACAGCTGGTTGGCAACTTGCTGCGATGTATGTGCATTACGTACGCTTTGCGATAGTGACGTCACATCGTACACAATAACAACTACAAGTATAGTCGCAATCACTGAAGACTGTGTGCTGCAGTCCAAGGATTTGACTATTTATGCTCACCGTCAATACAGCAGCTATATGAAGATGGATTATGAGCTACCTGTCCCAACTCTACACACTTCGATAAACAAGGTTGTCAACTTAACCTACCGATATGTTGGACCACTCCAAGATACTTCAACAAGCACAGATGTGAAGAGAATCGCTGACAAGATTGACACTTTGAAAGAACAGGAGAATCAAAAACCAACAACAATTTCCAGTCATGATGTTCATCAATATGCTATCAGCTATTTACTGGTGGCATTTGCTCTGATAACTCTGTTTGTGGTGTTTGGGAGGAAGCGTTGCCGCCGGAGTAAAGCACAGCCACAAAATTTGCCAAATGGACAACATCATGACGACATTGAACTACAGATTATCCGGAAAACTCAGGTCAACTGTCAGAAGGAAAACGCTGCAACAGAATCAACGAGTCATCACCTTTCGTCGGAACCACAACCTGGATCTTCTCGTGAAACATGCAGAACGGGAACACGAAACATGGCGTTTAACTTTGATTAATTTTTTGCTTTGTGATGGCTTCTCCTTCTCTCCTTTTTTTCTCTTATATATTAATTATCTTTTGGGGTGGCAAGATGTACAGTCTTCAACTGTACATGATGTGCGCGTTTGCTGATGCAGCAAATGCGCCGGGTCACGTACCTTTATTTCACAACTATATTACCGTTTATTGAAAATAACTTTAGTGCAATTTTAGCAACGACAGAGTAAGGAGTCGCCAACTATAAACTTTGTATTATATTTACGTAATAAACTAACTTCAGTGATTTCTTCTCTTTGCACTCAACCAACTTCTCTGCAACCATCAACCATTCTACAATCAGCGTAACTAAGCAAAGTGTACCTAACTGTACAGATATGGTCTCAGAATCATATATTTGTCTTTTGCATAATTATGAGTGGCTTGTAAAAGACAATCATATTTTTGACAGTAAAATTGTATGTCACATCTGACACTCTCATACAGCTATTCTGAAACTACTAAAACTATGTTAAATTCACTGACAAAATCAAATTATCACAGGTTCTTTTCCACTGATTCTAAAACGTTCAGAATTAACAAAAAGGAGATCCTTAACTAAACAACTACACAAACTACTGACATCTCTCTCATGATCAGAAGGGACTTCTGTTTCGTCTTCATGCTCGGAATCTGTTGTGTCACTCGCAGCATCCACTTCTCCAGTTATTAAATCTTCTTGTTCTGAATCCTCTGCCTGAAAAACAAAATTGTGCACTAAATAAAAAAAATATGCTTAAATTGAATGATACATCAGCTTTTGGAAAGAAATAATCAATCCCTAGACACTATTAGCAGAAAGTATAACAAAAAAAATTTTAAGTAATGGTATGTAATAGTAATGTATGTTGTGATGGCCTGGAGGTTAAGGACGCCCGCTTCTCATGCATTAGGGAGCGGGATCAAAACCTACCAACAATACTTTATCAGCATGTTTAGACATCACTGGCAAATGGAGAAGGAAATCATGTATATTTATAATTTACAATGAGCAAGCATGGTGATAAACTTCTTGTCTGTCGGTGTATGAGTAACAATAGAAAACACATTGTGTCTCGCGAAGATTTGCGTACCACAGGTTAAAGCTCAAACTTTCTCTGTGTGAGAGAAGGCTATTGATGATAAGTATATAATGTACTTCTCCCTAAGTATACAATATCTCCTACTGACCAGATAACTCGTAGAAATACCATACATGTAACCCAGTCGGAAATACTTTAACTACACAACAAAATAGGCAAGTTTCCCACATTGTTGTATGTCACACTATTATTGTTTCAATTAAAACCTTGGACCAGTGAGATATCGGAATATACACATCGGTTAAATACCATGCACCTAAATAAATACTCGAGAATATTGCGACATCCGAATGAAACATGTACATTTTTCATTTCTGGTAGATTTAATTCGTATTTATTACCTGATTAAATGTGTTCACACGTTCATTTTGCTCCAAATTTTCAGCATCAACTTTCCTTTTCAATAAACCTTTTCTGAAAGGCGGCATTCTGATAAAATTACTGGACAAGCCTCACTGTACCTAATCACTAACTTCAAAATAACCACACGTGTTTATGACTTCCACACTCATAACCATAGCAAACTAAGCAGACTTCTCGGCTGTCAGAAACGTTAACATTGACAATCACCAACAACTGTCAAAAATACAAGTCAACTGTCAAAATATTTTTCTACATTTGCTTGGATACGAGACTTTTAACCTTCTCACCGCATCGACATCCTTGTTTGAAAGAAAGTTCTAATCTCCGGAGCTACTGGTTCGGGTGAATGATTATTTTTGTGTTGGGTAGTCCAATTATCGATGAATTTAGTCTAGTTATAGGCTATAAAATACGTAAACGACCCACGGCGATTATCTTTGACGATTTGGCCAGTACCATTTGCATTTGGAGGACCAAGGGGAGGCCTTTGTTCAGCAGTGGACGTCTCTCGGCTGATGATGATGATGATGATGATGATGATTTGGGCAATCAATCGAAGATTTTGGTACAATACTTGGCTTTGAACACTTCGCGTACGTAAAGTATTCCGTCAACTTACGCTATTTAAGTCAATAATTCGATCGTTAAGGACACAACACCAACCCAACCCAGCAAATGTCTTGTAATTTAAATCGTATAGTGTAAAATATATTTCATAACGAATATAAATACAAAATGTTTACGGTGCGGTGGGTGGCCATGGGCATGAGTCGTGTTTACTGACACATCGTCGCATCGCGCACTTGCAGCTCGCAGTCAGCACGTCGTAAGCTCTATGGCAGTTAGCGGTAGCCAGTAGCCACAATAAAATTTGAAACCATGTCGTGCTTGTTATAATATGTGTTTTGACCTTTAGGTCATTCAAATGCATGGTAGCATGACTGCCATGCATTTGAATGCTTTCATTGTAGGCGTTTGGTGAAACATTAAAATAGTAAAAGGCCTTTTTTAATTTCAAAAAATACTTGAGTAGCATTCAAGGTTTTGGAAATAGGTAAGGAAGCCCACGTCCTATCCTACCTGATGGTAAGTGATTACCGTAGCCTATAAAGGAATTATGTCGTAGTACTATACTAGTATATCGCATTAAATCCAATCCAAGGGCCAACACCAAAGATATACCAATATTTTCTTACGGAAACAAGTACTATCAAAGATGTATAGATTTGAAATATCGCGTGACGTCACTTCTAAGTATATTTAATTCGTAGATATGAATATTTGCTCCCACTCCTAAAAGATGTTTTTTTTTAAACATTGTTATCCTAAATGGCAAAATAAAAAAATACGAATCTTATAGTTTTCATTGCCTATCTTAGGGACTTATTTATTTTTATTTTTTTTCAATGAGAGCAACATTCATTTTTTCTATGTTGAGTATTGTGATCTAGTTTCTGTCTCAGCCTCATTCCTTCTACATATAATTGTATATTTTGCTACAAGCAGATATCTCTCTTTAAGCACTGAAAAACCAACAACCAATTAAATTTCGTCTATTCAAAAGTGGCAGCATGAATATTATTAATTAATTAAATTAATTAAATACTTTCGACTTTACAATATTACAGTAACACTGAAATAAACACTTTATTTATCTATTTATTACAATATTTTCCATAACTTTATTATTATAACTTGGCTATACTAAAGTCAAACAACTTGTTATTGTAAAACTATAACAATAAATATTTAACAAAAATCAACAAAGCTTCATAGTCTAGACTACCATTGGGCACAACTTGGAGGATTATGCTTCTCTTGTTTTGCTGGAACATAACATAATTATCACAGGTAGTATTACAAACATTATCACTTATCACCAGCTGTTGGGACTGTAGTGTTTATACGTATGCCATGCATTTCCGCTATCTCACTCTTCAATGACTCGGTTACCAATCGGTGCTGCTTGACTCGGGATAAGCCAGAGAACTCTTTGGCTTCTACATTAATCTGAAATAAAAAAAAAAATCTACAGAGAGCAGTTCATATCCTATACAAAATGAAGGCAGCTATAATAGTATTTGCTAAAGAGACCTAATTTTAAATAATTATTACCTCAAACATGGCACCACAGCCTCCGGATATGTCTTGTACACTGACATAAGTGATGCCAGGTAGTGAACGCTTCAGAATTTCAGACAGCTGTTGCTCCTTGGAAATGCTGTTCCGTTCGAATGCGTTGCCGCCATCAGCTGCACTGCCCAGTCGTGCCTTCCTGGACTACCAACATAACATACAAATCAGTAGCAGCGCTTTGTTATTACCAATCAATCAAGCAAGTATTACTGTTTTATTTGACACGAGAGCTTACCAATTGATTTCTAATAGGTTCCAAAATTCTAACTAAGTTACGATACATCTTTGGAAATAATAATCCAATTCGTTAATAAAATCAAACCTATTATTGAAAGAATGAAGTTCGAAAAGCTTTTAGTTGGGATCCCTTTATAGTAGTATTTTTTCCCTGTATCGATTATTTCAAAGCTTTTAACATATTTTTCTCTTTCCTAACTTCAAAAGCAGCCTAACACAAAAATAACCAACAAGAAAATTAAAAATAAATGATGCAACACGTTCCGTACTCGGTAAATCTGCCATGCCAAATTGAATCTAATTTGACACTATTGACATTGACAGTCGATGTCAAAACTGACAGATTAAAAAAACGCTGAAGCTATCAATAGTAAAACTTCATAATATTGAGTAAAACTAAAACAGATAGATTCATTCATTAATCGTAATCTTCCAAGATTAGAGATCGTGGAAAATAGAAGATATAATATAGCCTGATCTATTATATCCATTGGGAACATAATATTCTATTTTTAATAGGTCCCTTGACCATAGTGCCACATTTTATACTCTGTAGCAAAATATCTAATGCACTAATACAACGAATACAACTTCCATATTCTCTTTGACAACATCAGCCCTTATCAAGTCAACATGGCGTTGAATTTAAGTGTCAAGATTCACCCTGTGGTGTTATTTCAAATAGTAGATGCTTACGAGAGGCGAAATGCAGATTCACACAGAGTTATTGGTACTTTGTTGGGTAAGTATTGTAGTTAAAAAAAGACGCTTGTAAAACAATTCCATTAAAAATGTTTACGGCTGACATCGTCATGTGCCTGTATTTCGTCCTACTATTATTAAAACATATTCATTAAACTGCTTATTGCATCTACATTTAACGTAATAGATATCTAGTCATTTATTGGTTTGTGAAGACTATAATATCCTAATATAATATGTATGGGAAGGGTTGTTTTGAGGTTATATTGTTGTGATGTTAAGGTACCTGCGACAAGGGGGTCGTGGAAGTGACAAACTGCTTCTGTGTACCACACAAGGAACATGCTGACCAAGTCGAGGCCGAACTCAACTACGCCATGGACGTGTACGAGTTAAACAGGAGAGTGAATGCATCAGAGAATATTGTCGGTGAGTTATAGTAATGTTTGTACTTATTGTATTGTAATAACTATTGGTGAGGGAATAAGATTTAATATTTTATGGTGTTACTCCTGGTGCACCCGCCACTCAGCCCCTATAGATTGTAGCATGTTTTAAAGTCTGTTATAGGCTTCCTCGATAACTATACAATACCAAAAGAAAATTCCATTATCATGAGTGGTCCGATGTAATGCGATCAAACAAACAAACAAACAAATAAATAAATAAGTAAACCGTGTGTTTTAGGTGCGTTTACAAACAGAAATATTTACTTATTCACATTATACTCAAATTACGTAAAAAAATTAAAATAGATTAATTTTAATATAATTTATCATTGTTATGTTCTTCACATTGGAAACCAATGCTGGTTATTTCAGTTGCACTGACTCCCTTTTAAGGTCGCAATGGGCTGGCTATTACATGGTAGAGTGTGTGGTTGCAGGGTGGTGGGCGACGGGCGCGGAGGTGACGAACCACTCGTCGGTGATCCACGAGTACTACTCGCGCGAGTGCCGCGAGCCCGTGCACGTGACGCTGGACACGTCGCTGCAGGGCGCGCGCATGGGACTGCGCGCCTACGTCTGCGTGGCGCTGGGCGTGCCGCGCGGCAAGCAGGGCTGCATGTTCACGCCCATCGATGTCGGCCTCACGTGCTACGAGCCAGAGGTGCTGTTGTCATTATTGTGATTACGAAACTATTATTCATTGCCTACTAGTCGACCAGTCGCTGTCTCAGATTAGAAGGTGTCAGAATTGAGTCTTGTACCTCTACCATGAGTTGGAAGTAATAGTATTTGTCGGTTGTCGCTAGCGACGTCGTAAATTTTTTGTATGGCTAATTTTAGTTCCACAGGTCACCAATAGAGGCGTTGTAAAATTTGCCATAGAGGTACTGAATCGGGCTTTTAATAAAACTCATCACACATTGAAGCTATATAGTTCAGAAGATTCTTTACATATTTGGGATACAATCATTAAGTTTCAAGTAAGTAAGAACCCAGTGTAAACTTTCAGATCGTAGGCCTGAACCTGTGCCAGAAGACGATGGGCGCGGCCGGGCGGTCGCGGCAGGTGGCGCCGATGCTGGACCTGGCGCAGGTGGCGGAGGCGGCGGCGTCGCTGTCGGGGCTGCTGGAGCAGGTGCTGGCGCACGTGGAGGACGTGCTGGCGGAGCGCGCCGCGCCCAACAACGCGGCCGGCCGCGAGCTGCTCGAGCTCGTCAACTCCGTGCCCAACCTCGCCGCCGATACCTTCGCAGACGCCTTCGCCTCCAGCGTCAAAGATCTACTCATGGTGATGCCTCCATTTTTCTTTCTCACTAATGCTTCGAAATTACTGGTCTCTGGATCTATTTATGGTTTTGACAGAAATGAAATAGATATCATTTCAATAGAACTTAATCCAACGATTTCGTATTCGGATTAATTATTTATATCGGCCATAACCCTAGGAGTGTTCTGAGATTCTTATTACTTTTATTACTATTTTTACCTCACTATATTGCTTTTTTAACTACATTAATTACTTAGAAAAGATTATGTCAGTCTATATTATATATTTTAATTTCTTCATGTGGCCAAACTATTCGAAATAATCTTAGGTCTGCCCAGTTTTATTTTTTTTAGACCAAATGCCTCATGAACATTGATAGGAATAGGTAGTGTAGGAACTCTTTGTTTCTTTTCTCTCTCAAAGTTTAGGCTAATAAGCACTACCTATTTCAATCACTGCTGATGAATTCTTTATTAAGGAATTAAATAGAGGTTTTGGGTGTGTATTGGATGTGATGGAAAAAACATTATTTTTTCTATCATAGAATAAACTTCCATGTAGGCAAAGTTACAGACAACAACTAGTGTATTATAATCCGGAATTGTCTGTGGTGATGTATTGTGTTGGCCAATAATATTTTATTATATATTATCATAATGTAGTAACATTAGCAGAGAGTGAGTATGTCTGTCTGTGGCGTGCAGGTGGTGACGCTGGCCCAGCTCATCAAGACCCAGCTGCAGCTCAACGAGAAGCTCACGCTGCTCACCTCGCAGTGACCGACACGTACGCCGGCATCGACACCCGCCCCAGTCACATCTACACATAACCATTCAATAAATTTATAAACTCTCACAAGGCTATTTTTATTATGCATATCTTGCGTAGGAAACCTTTTTGTTGGTACATATGGAAAATCATACAATCCTCTTCTTTCTCTGGGTGAGACGGTAACGAAATCAGCGTAATCTTATGATAAAAGCCTTGGCCAACGGTCGCGACAAATATACGCCATGTATTATTCCATACTCTATCTCTGTACCTCCTCCAAATCCGTGTAACGGGGTGAATTGACACAGATGTTACCTTATTTTACCGTAATAGTTTTTTCGTAAAAGTAACAAACAATAAGTACATCTTCTGCATTCTCATACATTGTTGATATATGGATAGCTTTAAGACTAACCAATACTGATTCAGGTAGATAGATTGCTATGGTTTCGTTACATCAATAAAATTTTACCACTGAACCTAGGAGACAAGGTGACATTAATTTGGAGAAAATGTTCATAACTAAGTTTAAAGACGTTGATACAATGCGTGCGTGCACCAAGTTTCATTAACCGGTTAATTAGACTCCATGATTTGAATTAACGTCAATAAAAGGCAATAGTCTTTATAAAGATTATATAATCTGAAATAATGAAGTCAGGGGTAGGGCAGCCGTGTCTGCGCGGCGTGACAGCGCGCCAGCCACGCCGCGCCGCGCGCGTCCAGCACGTAGTGCGCGCCGTCAGTCGCGCCGTCAGTCGCGCCATCAGTCGCGCCGTCAGTCGCGTCGCCGTCGTCGAGCAGTTCGCCGCCGTACGCGCGCACGTACCGCGCCAGGCGGGGCGCGGCGGCGGCGCTGGCGGCGCGCAGCGAGAACGTGCAGCCGTCCAGGAAGGCGGGCAGCGCGCCGGCGCCGGGCGGCGGGGGCGAGGCCGCGGGGCCGGGCTCGTCCGTGGACTGCCCGTCGCTGTCGCTGTCGTCTCGGAGCTCCACCGGGCTCGCCTCCGTTCGCCGTTTCTTTTGATCTCGTAGTACTTCTTCGATTTCATCGTCCGTGTCGCGCTCTACAAAAATCCAACCATAATCGAACCCAAAATCCTATCCAAGACAAAAATAATATATTAATTCGAACCAGTAGTTCCTGAGATAAATACTTTCATTTGAACACATAAACAAATTCTTCAGTTTTATAGATCAGTATAGATTGAGAGTTGTTGAATGTACGAAGGTCGAAGGGGTAAAGTTTAGTCGAGAGAAGCTTATCAAAGCATTCGGTAGTAAGTAGAGGTTACCGGAGTCGACGTCGTGTGGGGGCTCTTCGTCCGGTGCGATGCGTCGCTCGGGCTCCGTGGCGAACCACTGCCAGGGCAGCAGTCGGCGGCGCGCGCGGCACGCGGCCAGCCACTCCGCGCGCGCCGCCGGCACCGCGCGCCCGCCGGGGCCCGCCCGCACCGCGCGCAGCTTCGGCGTGTTGGGGAACGCACAGCTGGGGACAACATTTCCAATTACTAAAAACCCATTTTATATATTGAGCAATGCAAAAAACCAACCATACAATGTATAAACTAATCAGAAATCATATTTGTCACTTCAATGACTCGTATTCAATTTGCGTCAACGTTACTCCAGTAGGAATGACTATATTTTCAAAATGAACAGCACAATAAACTGTACGCGGGCCCCCAGTGCCAGCGCGTCCTGGCGCGGTAGTACTTACATGAGATGCGTGCAGGTGGGCCCCCAGTCGGGCAGTACGCGGGCCCCCAGTGCCAGCGCGTCCTGGCGCGGTAGTACTTACATGAGATGCGTGCAGGTGGGCCCCCAGTCGGGCAGTACGCGGGCCCCCAGTGCCAGCGCGTCCTGTCGCACGGCGGCGCGGTGTGGGTTGACGTACCCGCTCAGCACCAATGTGGCGCCACTCAGCAAACATTCTGTGCAAACCATCACCAAAAACATCACTCATCGCATCACTCGCAACTTTTAACAGCCATATTTAGTTTATATTGTATTTCTACAATTAAAAAACTAACTAATAAAAAATCATGTACTGTTTGTGAACATGTTGCACATATAAAATTAATATAATTATTATAATAAATTTACTACATATTTTTACACATATTTTTACAAGGAGTGGCTCGCGACATTAACTAATGTTCAAACACAAGGTACGCCACAGACCAACCTGTCGGCACGGCTGGTCGCTCCTGGCTCTCGGAGCGCACGCGTTTCTTTGTTTTTATATCTCTGTTCTGGTCTGCTGATGACTTCTCGCTGTCTCTGTTTGGTTTCTTCGCTGACCTACTCGTCTCTGCGGGCGCACTTGTCTGAGCCGCGTGGCGGGGCGGGGCCCCTTCGTCCTGGCGGGGCCCAGGCTGTCGGACTTGTACGTCCGGTCGCCGCGATGTACTAGCTTTGTTGTCATTGGAGCTACCGCTCGGTCTGTTAATTGGATTCTTCATAAGTTTTGTCGAAGAGTCAGATATATTTTTTAGAGCTTGTGATGTCGCTTGCCTTATTTGAGCACCTGAAAATACGAAAATAGTAATTAATAATCATCAATGTCATCAAATAAGTATACTCTCCATTATCCGGGCCTGGTAGCCTTTTTGTGCTGCAACTGAAGGCTAGGAGGCTGCAGCCTCCCATAGACTTTTTAAACTACAAGCAATATTCTGACAATATACTATAATGTAATTTAAAGAAACACTTTAAATTAATATTTAGGTATTTGAAATACCATTAATACTTTACTGCTCATTTAATACAGAGTAATAACTGGTTGTATATTGTAATAGCTGAGTACACACACACCAGTATTACTGGGAGGAGGCACATCCTCAGTATTTGTCTTCTGAAGGTGTTTAGCAAATAGTTCTCCTGGCTTGAAATCATCCTCATCTGAAGAAAAGGTGTCTAGTGCCAGTAGTCGCTGAGGTACGCCCGTGGGTGCGCTGCTCTCAGCCTCGTCAATATGCACGAAAGACAGGCCAAACTAAAAGTGCAACGTAATTATAATATATTCCAACACAAATAGTATTAAACTCATGATGGTAACGGAGTGAATAGACCGACAATGGTTGTGCTCGTACCTGGCAGTGTTTGTTGTGTGGTTGGGAACATATGACTCGCAGGCGGTCCCAGCGCATGTCCCGCGCGGGCTGCGCGAGCTGCTCGCCGGAGAACGAGCGCACGCGCGCCGGCTCGGCGCCGCGCCGCGACTCCTCGCGCGACAGAAACACGCAGCTCGGCACCAGCACCTAGCACTTCAACATTACTTCACTGCACTCTATGCAATGTCCACAACCTTTCTAATAAAGAGCACAGGAGTAAAGAGGGCCGCCAAATGGAAGGTGGGGCCCTGTTAGAGAAATTCTCTCTGTTTTATATTGAGAATAGAGGACAGCCTGATGAATTTTCAGTGTAGTTATGCTATTGGTCAAATAAATAAATATTTAGTGTGTTGGAAGATTTTAGCAGTAGTTATGACAACAACAATGTTCACACCTGATATTGTTCATTTGTTGATTCTGATCTTCCTACTAATACTTCCACTAAGGCTGCATGGTAGGCTCCTATGTTTAAACTGGATATCTAGAAAATAATTACAGAAAATGTGTATTTACTTAGTCAAAAATAAATGTATTTATTTATAGGTCATGTAACACTTACAGCTAATAAAAACAAGTAAATATATAACACTAACCTATTTAAACTTTTCATAACAATAAAATGTCTGAATATAATCAGGTATACTATCATTAAATGTTTTATGATATACTAAATTTTCATTGTTTTCTAACTAGATTTTAAGAAATAAGTATTTATGTTATTTTTACACAAATACATTGTGATGTCATGAAGTCTTATATTTAATGGCAAATGGTTGGCAGTGTAGCACGGTAGCTGGATGACTGGCTGCTGAGTTTGTTCTAGTGTACGTCATCTTACTAATATTATAAATGCAAAAGTTTATGAGTATGTATGGAAGTTTGTTACTCTTTCACATCAAAACGGCTGAAGGGATTGAGATGAAATTTGGAACAGGGGTAAATTATGGTCTGGAATAATGTATAAGCTAATTTTTATCACACGGGAATGTGGGCGAAGATGTTGGCAGAATGTAGTGTGCATGTAAAATAGTTATATAAAGTGACATCTTTGTCCCAGTGTAATGATAACATCTTATCATACAGATGTAACATTTTATTGAATTCCCAGCAGTCTGGGCAGTCCAATAGCATGTGAGAAATGATTTCTTTAACAAAACAGGACCTAACTACCTTGACAGCTCTTGGCAGCTGCAGCACTACAGAACATGTCGTCTCACCCTTGGCACACAGCCACTTCTTCTTGCTGACTTCCAAGTTCAACAGGTTGCTAGCCGGGTGCTCCTGTCGGCAATACACAACGTGTAGGTCAGGTAGGTAGTATAGGGCACTTATACAACTTATGGAACAACAAGGTTACACTCAGTATAGTCTTAGGGGATTAAACAAATACAAGATTTGAACATAGTTACGTAAAATTAGGAATTAATGAAAGGAAACTCTATTAATGCATACTTACAGGATCTTCACTGCTAAAACTGACGATATAATCAATTTTTACTCTAGGCATTTTATGTTTATTAAATTAAAATTAAATATAAAACTACGATTTCGAAGGTCAATGGTATTACACTATCACAGAAGTAAAGCTGAGAATTCTTATAAGATAAGGTCAAAATAAACTTGCTGTAACTTGAACAAAGTTTACAAACAACAAACAGTAATTTGGCGGCTACCCGGCTGACTGTGTGACACTTTGGTGTGACTGATCATATCCTTTGTCTAAGTGACATTGACATTCATGACGTTAATGACGTCCGATAATATATAGTCGGTAAAATATAAGATGACATCTGATTCATATAAAATGTCGACCCGAACCCAAATTCGTAGGATTGTGTAAGATACTAAAAAAATGGATACTGATATAACAATAATTGGGTTTCATTTCATTACGGCCATAGACAAAAAAAGTGGCGTGTCTTTGGCCGATATCCAAAGTTGTTTAAAGAGTAGGCGAAAAGTTGGATTTTATTTACACTATTATTTTAAGTAGATCATATTGTTATGTCCTACATACCTACTCATATACGGGGACACCTGAAGTCGACATCCAAGTGGCACCAGGGCATCATCGGCAAGGTTCCAACTGTTATCAGAAAAATATGTCAAAAATTCTAAGTATCCACGCAGTGCCGGCGTGAGGGCCACTGACACCCCGGGCGAAAATATTGCGGCGCCCACTTGAGGGAAGCATTATCAAGTGTTAGTAGTAGTTTTTAATTTTTTTGGCGCCCCCAGAATTTGTCGCCCTGGGCCATCGCCCCAACCCGCCCCCCGACGCACACGAAAGAGTTCACCTGTGCCAGTCTTTGACTCTTGTAGCTACAAATAATGAGACATCCTTTTTCAAACCAAAGCAGTTGGCTAAGAACTTATTCTTCACTTTTACTAAAACACTATTCAGGATAACGTAATCGAAAATAATACATAGGAATAAATATTTGTAGCAACAAGAGTCAAAAGATTGGTACAGGTGTAGGTACTTTTACGTGGATAACACGTAAGTCAATGTAATTTAAAAACTGTAGAACTTAGATGTTTCTTACGTGATGTCCATTTATCCGCTGGGGCTTCGGGTCGAAGCAAGAGTTGGAATAGAGTGTTTTAAGTCAATCTGACTCTCCTTGTCCTCCTCAAAAAAATCATTTATCCATGGATTAGTGGATTTTTACCTTTTTACCGACTTCGAATTATGGAAAGTTTACAATTTCTTCAAGTTTCTATACCTAAGGTACCTATGTCTGTAGGTATAGGAGTCAAGTAATTATTGTAATTAATTAATTTGCTACCAACTAGAAGTATCGTAAGTGACCCGGTTGTGGCCACTTTAAGAATTTTGTCGACTTTGAAGCTTTCTTAACTTATAGTTTTTGTTATCACGAACATATTTCTTGTAAAAAGTCATTTAACATGTATTAACCTTGCCTAAGAAAACCCTTTTTTTAAAGAACGTCCAATAGAAAAATAACTGTATAAGAAAGAAAAAAAAAGGGAGTTTGTGCCATTTTTGGCCAGATTCGTGCCATTTGTGGCCACGGTCGTGTGCCAGTTCTGGCCATCAAAAAATACAATAAAAGTAATCAAAATTTATTAATTAAATTGGACATTTTACAAACAATGGTTTTTATTTAGTTTGGAAAATATGAAATATTATTACTTCACTTGAATTTAACTTACAAATAAAGAGATCAACATTTATATGACGTTGGTAAAAGCTGCAAAGTAAACTGACCTCCCCTTTGTGTAAAGGCAATTTATTGCATCTCTGAAAATGAATAATATGTATTTGTTGATATGTAAAGCCAAGGAGAAAAAGCCACGATAAAATAAAGGGGGAGAAGTCGGGTGTCTGTGTACATTAGTTTTGGCCAGCCATGTGGCCAAAGATGGAGAAATTCATAATTTTGTCTCCATTAGTGGCCACCTTCCAATAACCGCACTTCAGAAACATATGGCGACAAAATAACTTTAGTTTCACTTAGACAATATATTCTTCATGTAGTATTAACATAAACATCCAAACAATAAGCAAAGATTTAAAAAATAAAAACCAAATCCTCACCCGCTCGCCTTAGCCTTTTTGTTAAGATCTTAACAATTTCACCCTCAACTAAAAAGAATGACTTGTTGCATCGAAGTGAAGTTTGACACATCAAAGCTGCCAACGGTATCAGTGTCTCCAATATTCAATATTTTAAATACTGTACATCACAGAGTAATTTATTTGTCCATGCCTTAGTTATAAATATTTGAAGGTCCAAATGGCCACAAAGGGGTCGGTGGCCACAACCGGGTCACTTGCCCTAGATAACTATACGTCATCAGATACGATTTTGTTTTTACAGTAAATGCATAATATCACATCATATTTTGTTCCCTTTACTAAAATATATTGTCTTTGGCTATATTTGCCCTGAACAATAAAAAAAACAATATTGTTTTGTCCAATCGAATTTAACACATTGTAGATATTTCTAGAATTTTAGAAATGAAATAATACGTATCTATTTCTCGAAAGCAGGTATAGATAGACCTATTACTTTATATAAGGTATTACCAATATTGCAATAGTCGAGTCGTGTAAACTTGCTACAAATAATTATTGCAAATAAAAAATAGATTTAGGCGTGTGATGTGGATTGTGGAGTGGTTCAGTGGTTACATGTCAGAACGGCTCAGCAATTCAGCCAGGCGCGGTATCTAGGAAGCCGGGGCTTACGACGGAAGCGGAACCACACGGCTATGAAAAAATGGACGAACTTATTTCAATGCAGCAACGACGTGGACGAACAGTTTCTTGAATTTGTTGGTACGAGTACATAGTGGACACGAGCCCGCTGCGCATGCGCACTCGTGCTAATTAACGAACATTGCGTGTTTAAATCAGCTCACATAGCACTCACTTCCTGCATACATTAACGTACCGACGAATTCTCCACGGGACTTATTTTCTACAGTAGCTACTTGTTCTAAGGGGTATGTATGTTAAGTATTCTAGAATATACCTACTTAATACTCAGTTTTCACTAGTTATGTCAAGGACTATATGTAATTAATTGTATTTTCATGGCCATACTACAGGCACTACTGCAGACTGTGTTGTTACAGTCCACGGCTACCTATAAGTAGGTACTAGAGGGCAGCAGTCTTGTTTGGTAAAGAAGTCCAAATTCATGCTTTACCTTGTACAATACATACCATTCGGTCAAATTACAGGGAGTTTAACGAAAACAAGTTACTCAAAATTAGATATATTATTTAATTACTAGATACTTAAATCTAAATAAATTCGATTGAATTACATTACTCGGGAGAGCTTTCCTTGTGAATATCTTACAAATGTAAAACGGAGGAATATCGTAATGGAGATTTATGACGATATAATATAGCGACTGAGCGTTGGATTGTGGTACACACATACAATGATGAGCACGTGTAACACAGTTATACATTACACTGTCGTACAACAGCGCTATCGACATCGCAGCAACAATACAACAAGCAGGCAGCGGCATGTGTAGTCAGGAGTACATGAGACTTATTGTAACTTATTTATTACTTATGTTCTACAGAGTAGTTTTACAAACGAAACTAAATGTAGCTTAAAATTACGATAAATACGAGAAGATACACGTGGAGCGAGGTGTATCTCAATAAATAATGTTTGAATTACTGTAAGTACTACTTTAATATGTACATGGTCAGTTGTATTAGGTGTACGCACTACTTATGGATATTTGAACAACATGTGTAGGGACTACCGATCCTTGACGACCCTGTACTTGTGCACTCTTATCATATAAGGGGAGTCGGCCGCCGGGGCGCGCTTGGCGGGCCCGGGCCGGGGCAGCGCCGGCGCCGCGTGGTACGTGTAGCCGCCCTGCGCCGTGGGCCGCGCGTACAGCACGGTCGGCTCGTCGGCCGCGCCGCTGCTCGCCGTCGCCACGTACAGCGGCGGCGACTGGCTCAGCTGGTTGGCCGCGGCCGCGTACCTGTCATACTGCGGCGGTTCGTAGGCTTCGACCTCGTACGAGGCGTCGTGGTACGGGGCACGCGCGTACATGGGCTGGTGCCGCGAGGGCGCTGTGAGCACACGCTCGCGGTTCTGCAGCGGCGCCGGGCTGAGCACGCGCAGCACGGGCACGGGCGCGTGCAGCGGTACCGCCGCGAAGTAGTACGGCTCGAAGTCGCGCGAGTACTCGTCGGCGTACGTGCCGTAGCGACTGCGCCGGGGCAGCGCCTGCCCGAACGGCTCGCCCAGCGCCATAGTGCATGCGCACAGCATCACCAGTTGCGTCTGAAAGTTTAATTAATATCACACTCCATTCAATACCCACAGCTATCACTTCAAGACCTACAGATCTGCGACTTCCGCAGACGCCACTCTATCTCAATAATCTCCATTACTATTAAGCGACGGGTCTGCGGGCGACGTATTTCTGGCACAATAGTGGATAAGCTGACAGCATCTACATTTTACACCAGAAACCACGAAACGAAACTATAACAGTAAGCTTGCGCTAGCTATAAAGAGAAACTCACGCGTGCGTCCATGTTGGATGCGAGGTACGAACTCGACTGACTGGCGGCGCCTGCGCACGCTGTACTTCAGTTTCAGCTGACGTCGCGTTGCGTGCTATAGTTGCGTATAATTCCACCACTTCGCTTCCTGGCTGAAGCTGCTTGGCTGCACTTACAGTACCACCACGCCTGCCAGTCGCAGGACGTCACCCAGAGCGCACAACCATACAGCATGCGTGCCATACTGCAGACTCTCATACTTATATATATTATAACAGCTAATATACAGCTGCAAAACAGTCTATATAATGACAGTCTTATATTCCTTAGTTCTAATGCCAGGAAGTAAACATCAAATAAAAACCATACAAACATCTTTAAATGGCCCTTGATATACATATCTTTCTTTCGTGATCGGGCTACGAATTTAGTCACGCAGTTCAAAATAAACCACTAGTGAAAGTACTGATTATTAGATTATTGTGTGCGAAATAAAAGTTTGTAAAAAATATAATAATAATTTTTATTGTTAAAAAAATAAAGGTTCGGTGGAACGGAACTGTCTGTCCTCTGCTTGCGTATTGCCACGTATTGCCTCAAGTTGAGCGGAGGCTGGCTACCAGGCGAGTGCCAGGCGAGCGGGCGCGGGCAGCACGTAGCGCGCCACGAGCGGCGCCGACACCACTCTGCTCACCGTCACCACCTGCCGCGGAACACAATGTTACATCAGTCCCCGCGTGTTGTCTGCCACAACACATTACAGTAGTATACACAGATTATATTACTCGCGGCACGGCCACGACCCTGCTGACGGAGAGCACGGCCGGGGCGCGCACGAGGGCGGCCGAGTAGCGCGGCGCGGAGTACACCACCCTGCTGTACCGGACACTCGGCGCGGCCGCAGCCAGCGCGCTCACTGCCAGCACTAGTATGATCACCTGGAAACATTCAAGAAAGTTATTTTCATGCCAGTATTTTTTAAATATTTACTGATGTGTTATAAGGGCAACACGAACAAACTTATGCTTGGCGTTATGTTATAGGTATAGTTGTTATATGGATTTGCCAGACTTTGAAAAGCGCGTTGTTATTTATTGAAAATGTAGGGAATCTACAACATTAAGAGTTAATGTCGCAAATAAAAAAAATCAAGTTGGATTATGTTAACATCAGCAGTTAGCAGTAGTACTCACGCTGGTTCTCATGTTGGTAGCTCGGCTCGGCCGGGCGGGTGGTGTACTAGTGGCGGCGGTGCGCGTTATATACAGGGCGCACTGGACATGTTACAACATTTAACCAAATCCATGGCTTTGTTGCGACAACTCATGTTTACAATTAAATTGATGTCCAGCGTGACGTCGCCGCGATCTGTGTGAATTACTGATGCGGCGTATGTCGGTCGCGGCCCGCGGCGTGCTGTTGTTATTCTGGTCATCTGGTGCGCCCGCGTATGGCGCGGTGCCGCCACCGATCTCTCTCAACATTCCTTTATATCGCCACCCCCGTGTCACCCCCGTGTCACCCCCGTGTCACCCCCGTGCCACCCCCGTGTCACCCCCGTGCCCCGCAAATGAGTATCAACTGCCAGAGACGTAATACAATTGTTTCATTTGACATATTAGTCGTCCTTCGTAAGATTTCATGTTCAAAAATGACAAGTTAATGCTGGGATGGTGCCGTTTAAATGTGATATGTCCGTTATCCTAGGTTACATCAAGCGTCACTTGCATACAACGTATACATAAGCCTCGCGGTGCAGCACCGCCATGCGTTCAGTAGTATCGGAAGTGTCCTATGTCCGTCGCCGTCACGACACTCGCTACCTGAAATTTTACGAGGAAGTAAACAAGTAATGTATTGTATGTTTACCCACTTACTTTCAAACATAATAAACATGTACACGTTTAATTTCTCCTTTTTGTGCCTGGAGTTGTTACAAATACATGCATTTAATGAAAACACAATACTACACCTGATGTTTAATGTTTTTATTCTCATTGTAATGTAAACATTTCGAAGATTATTTTAGACTGAAGAATCTTTCAGTTAGAAGTTGAATGACGCAATTTATTTGGCCCACTCTTTATGGTCAGCAGTAGCAGTGGTAACCCGGTGGACCAGAAGGTAAACAATGTGAGTAGTTGATGAAAGTACGTAGGATCCCGTTGTTAGTTTATGTATATTTGTCATTGCTGGTGAGACTTAGACCCAAATACTGAGTCGTAGTGATTGGTAACGAGGCGGCACGTGGAAGTAGGAAACGTCGCGGGCGTTAATTAGTGGCAGACAGCGCGCCCGAGCTCTAGTGCAGCCGGCTGCAGGCGCGGCGCGCACTGAGTTACTGGCGACATCGGGACTGTGTCCTATTCATGTTCGGGGTTAAAGAAGCCTGACAACTGATATGACGGGAGCTAAGTTCGCTCGCTCACAATATAGCTCCCGTCGTGTCATTCCAACCACGAGTCACATCTGAGTACAGCTTTTGTTTTTATTTAGCTACTACTGCTGAGCCCGTGTGCTGTGTGTTACACACTATATCATTGTAATGTCTTGCTCTAATGAGGTAAAGCGCAGGGTGACCACATTCTGATGAAAAAAGATATTTGTATGTAAAACACGCAGTGGTATCATGTTGACTCAGTACAATGTGCGGCGCGGTGTGCCCCATTTGTGTGTATGTGTGTGTGTGTGTGTGTGTGTGTGCGCCGGGCGGTGCTGTCGGCGCCGCAATTGATGGCGCTCGGAACAGTGTCGAATGCTTGTTATTTATGACTTCACTAGTCACTTACTATTGAATTAGTAAACGATGCTCTACTATATACTTGCGTGAAACGTATTTTTTACCTTGAATTTTTGGCGAGCTATATACATACATTATGTATACACCAGCCACTATTCTTGATTCTATGCTACTTAAACCTGCTATTGATCATTTATACGAACAATCATTTTATAGCTAAAAGTAACAAATTATTCAAGTAAATAGATACCTATGTATGTTGTGGTGCAGTATGGTACGGTGGGTTCAGGTTCGAACCTGGCAGTCTTACTTTTTCCGAGTTATAATGTTACATCACTTTCACATCACTGCCATATAGTGGTAATAATCGTTAAGAAACCTGAACATGTACATTTTTCTTTTTAAAAACATTGCCCCAAGTTAGGATTTACTCCTGTGTAGTGGCTGCGTTCACATGCAAGTTCACATACACGTGACAACAAGACCCGAAACAACAATTTGTGGATCGCACAAAGGGTTACTTCGAGCGGATGTCACATCACCAAGATTGGAATATTTGAAATCCTCGTAAGAAAAACTTGTGACCTTTTACCTTGTGACCCAGATTACAATCTGGTGAATTTCGAAAAGTTATGGAATTAAAGTAGTTATTTTTGTTGTTAGTAATATGATCGTACGAGGTACTGCAGTCGTAGCTCGTAGCACGTAATCTGTAGCGCGTAGCTTGTAGCGCGTAGTAAGAAGCTCGTAGTATATATTCCGTAGCGCACAGCTCGTAGCGAGCAAGGTTACACCATAATCAAAATATGGACTGACAAGTTTATTATTTTTCTGTTGTACAAATGTGTTTGTTGTAACTAAATTGTCCGGCCATGTATTTTTATTTTGTATACTGTTTCCATGTGGCTGACTCGCTAGTTGAGTCCCCGGTTTGCACGCCTACGCTACGCGCTACGCGATAATGCTGCTACGCGCTACGAACTCGGGTTCTGCGGACCGACTGCTGCTAACTATGTATATAATACGAACTACGCTACGGCGCGCTCTGCCGCAACAAAGTGATTTTTTAGCAAGTTATTGCAAGTATTACTTAAACAATGTGTTTGTGTGACCCACAAATTGTTGTGTCGGGTCTCAGTGCCAAGTGTATGTAAAATTGTATGTTTGTATACGCATCCACGACACAGGAGACAGTCCTAGCGCAGCGTTTAATTTCAAGGCAATGTTAAAAAATAGCCTCATATTTGAAGTTAAAATCTAAGGCCTATTGTCCACGACGTGTCAATTGATGAATGCATGCAACCTACAAATTGTATTTGAATGAATAGTGAGCGACGCAAGGTTGCCGCTCCAAGCAATCAAAACTACGCAAGATGCAAGCATTCGTCTTGCAATCGGCAATTGCTGAAAGCATGCGCACGACGTGCGGTTATAGCACTGGTAGGCTTTTGGTGTGTGGGCTGTTGACATGCGTACAATACTTGGTGTATGTTGTACGTAGCGCCTGCTCACATGCTGCGAGCAATGCGCGCCAAGTATAGTTGCTCGCATTGTGCCAGGAGGTACTCCAGTGTACAACTTTTGTGTTTTATATCAGGTATGTTTGCTTGGGAACTAACTTACAATGTTCACATGTTGGTTTCAAACACTTTTTGGTAAAAACGATGAGTATACATGAGATGTACTCGACTAAAAATAATCAAAGGATTATTTATGTTTTAGTGAATATTACAAGATTTATTTTCATATTTTGTCCTAGTTGCGATGACAAATAATATAGATTATCCTAAATATAACATCCTAAAATGTATAATTTAATTAAGTAATTAATTTAAAAGAAACCGCAGTGAATGTACTTCATTTCACTTATTTACTAGATAAACAAGAATAGCTCGAGTAGTACGACAGGCGCTGCGCTAACGGCTTCTTGTATTTACGTAACTACTACAACTTCATTATTAGTATACCTCATGCAAACACATAAAATGTATGAAAACAAAATGAATGCCAATGTTTTCGCAGGAAAGTCAAGTTTTCATACAATTGGGCCGATCGACCGGAGTTATATCATTCGCATTATGGTTTGCACAGCACTTGTAACAGCCTCGGGTGTCGTGGGTGCACAGGGACTACGCTGGTGGAAACCATGGCTTCTCCCTCGGTTTCCCTAGGATTCCATCAACAGATCTTGACCTGGTGAAAATGGGATCCTATCGGGAGTCGGTTCACAATTGGTGGAATAATCGGTAAATAAACCAAAAAGAAAAGACAAACATCCGAACATAGTACCTCCTCCTTTATGAAGTTAGTAAAATATCTCCCAATAGAACTTTAATTTATTTCCAATGTTTAAGTGCTGAGGTCCTGAGAACTATGATTCCATGTTACATCAGCACCACATCGTCTTAATGTTTCACCAGCTATTGGTAATCGGGAAGTGGACCTAATTACAGTTGCAGGGTTTTACTTTTTTTTTGAGGGGGAAAATCATCCACTTACTTATCCCTCCTTGGGTGAGGCGGGAGGGAGTGTTAGACTCTTACTGACTAAAAACCACCCCGTTCCTACTCCTGCTTTGAGCCGGAGCCCCGATAACCTGCTAGGTAGTCCGCAGCTCCGGATCAGTTCCAAGATTTTACTATAGATTTCATGATAGATTTTGTTTATCTTAAAAAACTTCGCCCTACGCTACGCTACTCACTAGGAATTTCTTCTGTGTCTTGTCGTCAAACATACAAGTTCACATACACATGACACTCAGACCTGAAATAACAATTTGTGGATCACACAAAGGGTATCGAACCTGCGAACCGTCGCACGGCAGCCAATTACCTAACCACACCACCGCGCCAACCGTGCAGTCAAATATGGTGAAAATGGTGATAGGTTATAAACTTGTAATAATAATGTTACAACTAATCACTACATAGTATAAAACAAAGTCGTTTTCTCTGTCCCTATGTCCATTGGATGCATACATCTTTAAAACTACGCAACAGATTTTGATGCGGTTTTTTTAATAGATAGTGTGATTCTAAGAAGAAGTATAATGTATAATACTCGCATAATATATCACCATTGCACCCAGGCGAAGCCGGGGAGGGTCGCTAGTCTTATATTCGCATTTACATACCTAGAGATAGAAGTGCGGAGGAACAACAGATACAGGCTACATTATCACAGCGAGCAAAGCCGGGAGTTAAAACTAGTGATTTTATAATAAGGCAGGAATACTTTTATGAAATACCTGCATGTTCGTGACCAATAAAGTATAATAATTTTACCCTCGGAGACTGAATCAACCGGAAAACTACCAACTTGCAGATTCTGCCCAGAATTACTAAGGCAAGTGTCTGTTTAATGAGTTTAATTTACTATCAGATTTATATACAAATGGAAATTTATTTTTTTACTGGCATAAATCGTTACTGGGTAGTTCCCGTAGTAGGTAGTTACGCGTTTTTTTTTATTTCAGTATTTAGTAATTAAGGTTTCGGATTTGCGGGTATTACCGTACTTATCTGTAGTGGCCAGTTTGTGATCTCATATGCCAACTGCCAAGTATCCATTAAATTACACTTATATGTAAAGGTATAATCATTAATTATTCCTTTCTTTTGTAAAAGTTAAATGATTATTAAAGAATATTCAAGTAATAAAAAAAAACGTTTATTTCATAAATAGCCTTTTGTGACGTCGTTGACTAGAGAGTTCACCACCAGCCGCCGCTGGAGTAGCCGCCGCCGTAACCGCCGGAGCTGCCGCCGCCGTAGCCGCCGGAGGAGTAGCCACCGGAGTATCCACCGGAGTATCCGCCGGAGTAACCGCCGCCGGAGTATCCGCCGGAGACGGGCACGACCTGCTTGACGGTGACCACCTGCGGCACCGACACCACCTTGCGCACGTTCACGACCTGCGGCACGGTGATCTCACGCTGCACGTTGACCACCTTCTGCACGGCCACCACCTTGGCGCCGCCCGAGGAGCCGCCGCCATAGCCGCCGCCGAAGCCGCCGCCGAAGCCGCCGCCGTAGCCGCCGCCGTAGCCGCCGCCGCCCGAGTAGCCGCCGCTCCAGCCCGAGCTGAGCGCGCTGCCGCCCCAGCCGCTGCTGAAGCCGCGCTTCTCGCGCACGGCGCCGCCCGCCGCCAACGCTACCAGCGCGCACAGGACGATCTGGAACAAAGAGACGAGGGTTGCTGTCACCTGCCACACTCTGGCCACGGAATACGAAGCCGTGCTGCATGCGTGCTACTCACGAAGGCTCTCATGTTGTCGCGGAGTGGTGTGAGTGGAGTGTGATGAGTGCGCCGCGCGCCGCGCTATATATACGCGCCGCTGCGTGAGCGCACCGCCGCGTCCTCGACAGACGCAGCACCGGGAGGCTCGCGATGATTCAATAACACGTTCTCACCGACATCTTGCACCAGATACACATTTAGTCTTAGCTTTATCTTTACCCATTTGTTGTCATTTTGTAATAGATGAGTGAGTTAGTATCTACAACTATATCTTGGTGTAAAATATAAAGTTGAAATCCTAGAATACCATAGTTTTTTTAAACACAAAAAGAAAATTAATGCATTCATAGGTCTATGTGGACGGAGAAGGATCGTACGTGAGAAAGTGATGCTGATAGTGACGCGACGCAAGGAGGAGGAGGCTGAAGAATTGTGTGTACAAACCAGAATCTCTCAATTAGGACTGCGAAGGAAGAAGTTCCGGGTCAGATATAGTGACCGGTGCGGGTTTCTTCACTTTGCGCGGTATATTATATCGGTAGTCGTTATGTATCGTATCGTTTGATCTGAAAGCAATGACAGATTAGTGAAATGTAACTGGCGTTAGTTACGAACGGAACGGATAGGATGTGACGGATGGGATTGTGGGAAGGAATGCAACGGCCATTGAAAAGATCGATAATTAAATTAATGTTGTCATAGATTCGCATTTCGTAGTGGAGACGGAGGTGTTGTCATGGTTGTATCTACAGTAGTTGCTGGCTTACAGGAGTCGCAGTGGCTTTGGAAGTTGGTGGCGAGCTTGACCAAAGAAAGAGGAGATTAGAAGGATAATATTGATTACGCTGATCTCAAGTCACTGTCACATGGCAGAGACAAGGGCAGGCAGACCACGACTAGTACTAGACCACTAACGAAAGCAGAAGTAACAAAGTACTAGCGCCGGTATATGTATACGTATTAAGAGATGAGTACCTACGTCATTTCATGCAACCTTCTGACCAATTGCTTTGATACGAAATACTGAAAGTAAGACATTCAGCCACAGGTACAAGAGCTCACGAAGGCCTCCCAAACATACAGAAACCAAATGCCAAGTTCAAATAAACAAACACTTATGAAAAGGAAATAAAACGCAGTTGTTTATAAACACCCGAAAATATTATAGTTTTTCATGAATGATGTAACTTCTCTTTATACCTTTTGCATACAATTTATTTACTAGCTTCTTCTACTAGCCCGCGGATTTATGTTTTTTAAACACATGTTTGTGTTCCGGGTCCGTCTAGTAACAGTAGTAGTCTCCGTCACGTCGTCTCACTCCATCTAGTACTCTTTATTATATTTTTAATGCACAGAACTTACGCTTCTACAGATTTATTATAGTTAGATAAATAACTGTAAGAACGTGAAGTAGATAGATATAATTATACAAATGTATAAGTTTTGAACCGACTTCAAAAAAGCAGGTTATATATCGGCGCTAATTTCTTCCACCTTCTTAATATTTAAATTAAATCGCAACTTATGCATAACCGACAACGCAGTGCCCGAGAGAACTAGTTTCCAAGATATTATTATGTTTGTCTGAGAATGCTCTATTAATGCGGAAACAAAGCGTACATGGAGGATAAGCAGCGGTTCATATTAAACATACCTCGCACTTGCCAGTGCCATGCGTGTAGTGAGGGCTTGTGCGAAGCTCTACTCCCTCGTCCGGGTACAAATGCCGGCACTTTGCCGTTACTATGATCAATGAAATACTGTATGAGAGCTGCGCACCCTGTACACAGTATGAAGACCACTCATCATAATATATGATTTAAATGAAACTGCAAGTAGTACTCGTGCACAGAAGCATAATACAACTAAATATTTCAACGAACATAGGAAATTAGAGAATTGAAAGTTTCAAACAAAATATTTATTTTGTTTGAAACTTGAAAATCAAGTATTGACGTTGGAACAGCTCCATGTAACTTGACCACAGAAGAGCTGTAATATTGTAGGTGTATGAATGTTACGGACATGCGGCGCGGCTGTTATTATGCCGTATTTGTAAAGAATGTTCAAATTAGCTCAAAGAGTAAAATGTGCTTTTTGAAAAAAGAAGCGTAATTCGCTAATTTTTCGTATATTGTTTAAATTAAGTCATAAGAGGTTTCTCCATTCGATATGTAGGTATGGGACACAAGGTTTGAAAAGCGTCTAATGCGAGCGTTTGTAATTTTTTTCTCGTGCTATGTCTCAGTTCATTATTACTGAGACAATCTAGACACGTATAGGCATCTAGAACGTACGAAATGTTGGTGTTTGGCAGGCTAGGTGCTAGGTAGCTAGGCTAGGTGGCTAGATGGCTAGGCGGCTAGGCGGCTAGGTGGCTAGGTGAGATATTTATGTGTCCAACTGTCTCGGGGCTCCGGTTTGACGACTGTCAAGTTGTCCAATTAAGACGAAAGTAATTTTGTTACATTTATTTTGGTAACAATGTGCCAGACAGTATCGTCCAACACGTGAGACCGCGCGTCACATGTACACCTTGTACTAGCTCTCTAGTTCTAGCCACTAGTATTTACTAATGTTTACCACCACTGTATCTGTTATGTGTTCGGGAACTATTGTCAGATAATTTTATTGACATCATTTGTGTGTCATTTCAATATCATCACGCACATTAAACACTACTTACAAACGTAGCGTAGGTAGAGGTACATACATTCTCTGACACATACAAACGTAAGTAAATAAGAAGGCAAGTCTCCTGGTACATAACATTTGTTTGGTCGGGATAGAAGTCAGGACAGGATGCAGTTTGCACTGTGAAGTGTATGTGAATTTGTTTCTTGGAAAACGCATCTACGAGTACGACACAGGACAAAATCCTACAGTGGGGAAACGTTTAAAATCGTATACAAAACAATTACACAGTAGTAATTAGAACATTAATCTCTCGGAGGGTAGCGGTAGTAAGTACTCCATTGGATTAAAACTAATGGATAATGTCACATATTGTAGTCAATGTATCGTAGTTAGAGTTTCGTGGGATTTCCCCCCGATTCCCCAACAACCCTTAAATGCCTTACCCCCAAAATACCGGCAACGCACTTGTAACGCCTCTAGTGTTTCAAGTGTCCATGCGCGGCGGTGATCGGTTACCACCAGGTAATACGTGTGCTCGTTCACTTGTTTCATGTGTTCCCTAAAAAAAACTTGAACCTACGTACTTGGGTTTGTGATATAAATACAACGTAGGCTGTAGAGGTAAACTTGTAGACGTATTGTATGCAACAAATATTATCTTTAAATAAAAAGTACGGAATTAATTAAAACATATATTTTATTTACAAAACTTAATATCACAATTGACCGAGTCGTTGACTAGAGAGTTCACCACCAGCCGCCGCTGGAGTAGCCGCCGCCGTAACCGCCGGAGCTGCCGCCGCTGTAGCCGCCGGAGGAGTAGCCACCAGAGTAGCCACCGGAGTATCCACCAGAGTATCCACCGCCGGAGTAACCGCCGCCGGAGTATCCGCCGGAGACGGGCACGACCTGCTTGACGGTGACCACCTGCGGCACCGACACCACCTTGCGCACGTTCACGACCTGCGGCACGGTGATCTCACGCTGCACGTTGACCACCTTCTGCACGGCCACCACCTTGGCGCCGCCCGAGGAGCCGCCGCCATAGCCGCCGCCGAAGCCGCCGCCGAAGCCGCCGCCGTAGCCGCCGCCGTAGCCGCCGCCGCCCGAGTAGCCGCCGCTCCAGCCCGAGCTGAGCGCGCTGCCGCCCCAGCCGCTGCTGAAGCCGCGCTTCTCGCGCACGGCGCCGCCCGCCGCCAACGCTACCAGCGCGCACAGGACGATCTGGAACAAAGAGACGAGGGTTGCTGTCACCTGCCACACTCTGGCCACGGAATACGAAGCCGTGCTGCATGCGTGCTACTCACGAAGGCTCTCATGTTGTCGCGGAGTGGTGTGAGTGGAGTGTGATGAGTGCGCCGCGCGCCGCGCTATATATACGCGCCGCTGCGTGAGCGCACCGCCGCGTCCTCGACAGACGCAGCACCGGGAGGCTCGCGCCCGCTGCGCCGCGGTACCTGCGTCGGTACAACAATAACACTTGCGGCTGACGAAGGCTCATCAGGATTGGTATTTTTGCTTCTTACACTACAAATATTAAACTTCGCAGAACAACTCTATTGTTTAAGTTCGAATGTCGAGTGTACGAGTCCGATTACGATATTTCCGAAACTTACAACAAAAAAATATCTTAGTTCGTGCACTGTACGGTACACTATATGAATTGGAACTTATTACAAAAACACTGCCCTATGTTTCGCTCCTCTACGGAGCAGCGTCGGGAGAGAACTCCTGGGACGCTCGTACTCGGCGGCTACTATTGCTACGGCTCGAACCCGAGCCGCGGGAGCCGCAGCGTTGTGTTGTGTTTCTGTTGCACCTCTGCTGTGAACATTTAATTGCGGGCGGGAGGGTTATACTGCACACCTCATCCTGAAAATACATCTACTAGCGGAATAAAATTTATACTGCATTTTTATCATATTAGGTGCGCCTGTGTTAAATATAATGTTTAAGATCAATAATAAAATAACAAAAAACTAAAAATGTATTGTTATATTAGTGTAACATATTTTGCTGATTGCAACTAGGTATGAAGAAAGATATATATTGCAAAGAGAGTAGTGCCTGAGCACCGGCGGTGCAACACATACATAATTACATATCCTACTTCTGCCAGCCGAGCCACGGGACTTACATGGCACTAGAACGGGACACATTTACATGAATATGTTTTGGTGTGAGTTCGTTTGGTTTTGTAAACTAACTACGGAGATGTAGTAGTGTAGTGTAGTTCACATGGCGGCTTCCTGTGCATTCATAAGGTTGCGGAGGTTTCTGTTGTAAATGTGGTTTGTTTTTATTTTCACTGACAGGTTTTATAATTAAATATTTTCATATAATTAATATAGCATTCATTTTAAATATAATATTAATACATCATTGGAATAATTTAACGTTGCATATATTATATCTCACACAAAATATATGTGCATTATTTAAGTTCACAGCTTTAATATTTATCAGTTTATTCAGTTCGATCTCTGATGCTTGATGTTTACTGATTGCTGAAATTAATTAAAGTATAAGATAAAATAAACACGGCACAAAAATAGATATTGTTGTTCCTTCTTATAATTTTACGTTAACATAGAATATTTCTAAAAGTAAAAGGATATAACGATATATTTTTTATGGGATAGAGTGGCAAAATCGTGCTGTCGCTGTCGTATTACCTGATGGTAGGTAACACCATTTAAACCTACAAGAGCGTTACCTGGGTTTTGGGGGTTAGTGATTGGAAAATTGGGGTATTGGCCCTCCGGCAACCTTACTCACATGGGTATTACATGAAATTGTAACGAAGTACATAAGTAAGTAGTACTATATGCGTCTCATTCAACTCGGTCAGAACAGACTTCCGTGTTTGCTGCGATGCAATGTTTTCCGTTACAGAATTAGTAATATTTATAATTTTAGATTAGAATTTGTTATGTTGACGGCCGCAGGTGCGACTGTCGAGCAACCCTGCCACGCGGGTTCGATTTCCAAGTTGCAGGCATTATATAACTAGATAATTTTCGGAATTACAAAAAGAAACTTATTAATAGCACGGAGTTTGGAAATGTGACAATGAGCTTGTCAAAAGTGGTGAAATGAAAAGGAACTTTAGGATTCCAAGAAAGTAAGTAACTATTGCGACTAGAACACACTGTTGTTACTTGATCCGCTGGGAGAAGAAGTGCTGTCTTCAATGTTCTTATGAACTAACGGGTGGTTAAATAACAAGGGCCGATGTTGAATGAGAACCACATCTAAACATTAGGTTCCTTTGAAATTACTCAATTTTAGACTAATTCAATTTACACCATGGAAAGATACACAACCGAGCAAAGCGTTAAAGCTATTCAGGATTATTATGAAAATGGACGTTCAACTCAAAATGTGTATCGTGCACTTCGTGGTTGTTTCGGTCAATTTAATTGTTCCAATGTTCAAAACAACGGGAAATTTCGTGCAATAATTTGAGCCAACCAGGGGCCTACTCCGGTTCTCGAATCCGAAGTTTCGTTTAATTTTCGGCTGTAGGTTTTATTGATTTACTAATATAATTACTTAAAATAACGTTTTGTTTTTAATTTCGTATCTTCATTTAATTCGTTCATTTTTGTTCACGAAAGTTTGCAATAAATAGAATTGTAGTATGCCATCTGTGAAGTTTTTTCGTTCGTTCGTTGAGTTAGAGTAGGTCTCCAAGTATGTAGGAGTTGTGAAGACATCAGTGCATGCTCTACAGCTCGCACTGCAAAAAATATTGCTGCTGTTCACGATAGCGTGGCTGAAGAGCCGTCCACCTCAACTCGTCATCGATCCCAACAATTGCATCTCTTACGTTCATCGTTGATGAACATTATGCATACAGACTTGCATTCACACCTTGTGAGTACAAGGTTCAATTGACTCGAGAAGTAAAGCCACTTGACCATTTGGAGCGGCCATTTCATTGTAATTCGATCGCTGAATAATCTCTCGTCGCGGCGATGTCAATTGCCCACCAAGATCATGTGATTTGGGGTTATTTGATAGAAAAGTTGTACATCGATAACCAGCAACAATTCAAGAGTTAAGAGATGAGATAATTCAACATATTAACGACACAGAAACTCAATTATGCCTCAGCGTCATCAAAAATTTGGACTTTTGGAGGTGGCCATTTGGCCGATATCCATACATAATTGATATCATACATTATTAGGATAGTGAGATTTGTGTTTTGTTATTGAACCACCCTTTATTTCTCTAAAGTTGCCTCCGTAGCGATTTACTTACCTATATTGTCTAAATAATGCGTCAAAATTTAATCTTTATATATATAATTCTTCTGTAAGTGTGTATGTCACTGAACTTCTCTTAAACGACTGGACCGATTTTGATGAAGTTTTTTGTGTATGTTCAAGGGGATCTGAGAATGGTTTAGATTCATAATTTTGTCAGCTGGACAATGTTTTTTTTTTATCAATTTTTAATTTTGACAGGACAACGTCTGTCGGGTCCGCTAGTATAGACATATTATTCTAGTTAGGATTGTAGTTTTATCTTGTATATTTACCTATACAATAGTAATATGTTCTTAAGTCAGTTTCAAGATAATTCAAGTTAATTTTATTAATTTATGTTTTGTACTACTTGCTTAAATTGTTTTTTTTCTGGTTCCGTACTGTACTATTTTTGACTAGTGATTGTTAGCTTTCAGTTACTAACTTTAAGACATTAAATCTAAACCATATTTGCATAGACATTATGGTCTCCTTCGATAAATGTGTCCAATGGTATAATTAAAAGAAACGGAATTAATTAAAACATTTATTTTATTTACAAAACTTAATATCACAATTGACCGAGTCGTTGACTAGAGAGTTCACCACCAGCCGCCGCTGGAGTAGCCGCCGCCGTAACCGCCGGAGCTGCCGCCGCTGTAGCCGCCGGAGGAGTAGCCACCAGAGTAGCCACCGGAGTATCCACCAGAGTATCCACCGCCGGAGTAACCGCCGCCGGAGTATCCGCCGGAGACGGGCACGACCTGCTTGACGGTGACCACCTGCGGCACCGACACCACCTTGCGCACGTTCACGACCTGCGGCACGGTGATCTCACGCTGCACGTTGACCACCTTCTGCACGGCCACCACCTTGGCGCCGCCCGAGGAGCCGCCGCCATAGCCGCCGCCGAAGCCGCCGCCGAAGCCGCCGCCGTAGCCGCCGCCGTAGCCGCCGCCGCCCGAGTAGCCGCCGCTCCAGCCCGAGCTGAGCGCGCTGCCGCCCCAGCCGCTGCTGAAGCCGCGCTTCTCGCGCACGGCGCCGCCCGCCGCCAACGCTACCAGCGCGCACAGGACGATCTGGAACAAAGAGACGAGGGTTGCTGTCACCTGCCACACTCTGGCCACGGAATACGAAGCCGTGCTGCATGCGTGCTACTCACGAAGGCTCTCATGTTGTCGCGGAGTGGTGTGAGTGGAGTGTGATGAGTGCGCCGCGCGCCGCGCTATATATACGCGCCGCTGCGTGAGCGCACCGCCGCGTCCTCGACAGACGCAGCACCGGGAGGCTCGCGCCCGCTGCGCCGCGGTACCTGCGCGGGTACAACAATAACACTTGCGGCTGACGAAGGCTCATCAGGATTGGTATTTGTTTGTTAAGCTGTCTAGCTAAAAATATAAAGCTTCTTACGACAACTCTGTTGTCCGAATTCGATTGCCGAGCTTTCCTTCCGGTTCCGACATACAGTTTAAACAAGAATTACTGAATTTATTCATCTTTTTTTTTTTTTTTTTTTTATGAGACACACAATTGGTTCTTAACTTGCAACAGTTCTGCTATAAGCCAAAGGGATTTTTTTAAGGGGGAAAAAATCATCCATTGCCTTGTCTCGCATTGGGCGAGGCGAGAGGGACTGTCAGACTCTTGCTGACTAAAAGCCGTGTTCATACTCCTGCTTTTCGAGCCGGACCCCCGGTATATCACTAGGCAGTCCGCAACTCCTAGAGGCATCAGCCCTACTAGGCCCTATCTGTGGTGGTCTGATGATTCTTTGATGCACGAGCGGAACGCGACGCACCGCACGTATGGGTCTGGTCGGGCGGTGAACTAGTCTTGCTCGCTGTTTGCAGACCCGCACTTACGTAGGCCGGAGATTGTCGCACGATCTCGCTGAAGGGATAGAGTGGATTTTTATTATGTACCCACTTATGGTTAGCGCACTGGCGAGGTACTTGTATGACATTACAGGTTGTCTGCTCACAGGTTGGACTGTGGCTGGCAGGAGTATAATATCTCTCATCATACATCATTGACTACTAACAATTCCTATTACTTTACGAGGCGATTGGACTCCGAAACAACCTTGCCCCGTATCACACAACTTGAAGGCTTCTCATGCTGCCTACTGATCGTAATCTCGCATAATGATAACATCTACTGGTGTAAATCATTTACTCACCTTGAACATCATCGCGGGTCCGCGGCATTCATGTTATGTATTTATTTGCAAATTGTGATCTACTTTCAATGCTAACTCGTTCCACGCATTGCTGGGAATGCGTACGAGTAATACATATCATCGTACTTACAATCACATACATAAATAGTAGTTCCATCTATTTCAGTACCGTATGGCTCTAGAGCAGTACTCCCGGTACCCGCTACAAAATCTCCCATATTTTTATCAAATAACGCGTTCTTGTTTCATATTTCTTATGTAAGTTTAATTTGTTAATTCATCCACTTATATACGAGGACGATTCGATTATCGTACACTGTGCGGTTTTCAGACTGACTCACTGATGACAATTTCAAAATCGAAAAACCCAACGACTAATGATCGAGACACTATGTAGACATATGTATAACAATTTACAGGTAATTGAGTTGAGAGTGGAACATACACATACTTACATACATATGTATAGATATGCATTGTGCATATTAAAACTAAATTCAAATAAAATATATTGATGGTAACGCCAAACGACAGCCTTGCAGCTCGGTCAACATATTATGCCTGTATTGTCGACATTCATCCACAGTGGGTAAGTTACTGCATTGTACAATATTTAACTATATTGCATAAGTTTATGTTAAGATAGGTGGCGCTGCACTGGCTGTATATGTGACTCATCGCTCGCCGGTTATAAGAAATTAAGAACAACCGGATTAACTCGTAATTTATTTTTATTGACACATTGTATAAACATACTACAGTTGAGTTTGAAAGATAAACAAGTTGATCATGTGCTTAGCTTACAGCCCGCCTGCAGTCAGCACGGTACAGTCGCATGACGTCAGCACCGTACACGCCTGTAAGAGAAGCAGTATCGTATCACTGAACAATGAACAAACAATAACTCAGATTGATAAGCAGTAGAGCTTGCCTCGAGCTGTAAGTTGCAATAAAACAACCTGATACACAACAATACACAGTGGTACACTCGTAGCACGGAGCGCTACGCCGTAGCCGCGTAGCCAGCTACAACAACAGACCATTGTGCCGCTACGGTATAAATAACCTTTGATACCTACAGAAAAATGTTAAATAAATAAAATTTCGAGTACTTGGTCTAAGAATTAATTGTCTCAGTTATTATTACTACCTACTTGAAAATGGATCGTCCTCTGAAACAGCGGGCACTTTTTATTAGTTTAAGTCCTCTTTAAAAGAGGGCTATCTGCTACTATTGAATTAAAAAAAGGGTAATTCACAGACTTTTGACTGCACGGTTGGTGCGGTGGCAGGGCAACTGGCTGCCGTACAACGTGTAGCGGGTTCGATTCCCGCACGGAGCAACTCTTTGTGTGATCTACAAATTGTTGTTTCGGGTCTGGGTGTCATGTGCATGTGAAATTGTATGTTTGTAAACGCACACACGACACAGGAGAAAATCCTAATGTGGAGCAACGTTTAAAAAAAACGGTAAAGAACGGCATGCAAATACGTAACATAGTGATGATAATGAGTTAATTAGCAGGTAAGCTTTGTTGCCCACGTACATTGTGTACATTACTCACTGGTCACACATTACCGCGGCTCAGCATCACCTTGCGGCCGGCGGGTTGCAGCCGCCTGTCAATATTGGCACGATTGCGCATTATGTACGTGTTTACTTATTTAATTCCAGTCAATCAATCAATCATCTCGTAATAGTTCAAATTCGAAATAACTTTATTTGGGATCAAATGTAATTGTTTAGTAACTAAAATAATGTGATGGAACCTAAAACACATACTAGACCTAAAAATGTACTAAGTTTTATATCGCAGCCAACGACGCGGACGGACGGACGTCGTACACAAGCCCTTAGACTGTAGGGGCTAAAAGGTCAGTATTATAGATGTTCAGGGACGAAATACAACTTTGGGTCGTACTTGTGTTGAATAACTATATAATTAAGTTGATGTTGTGTTGAGTTCACTACATTGGTACTGTAGTTGCCGATATACTAATGAACCATCGGATATTTGTACATGTGTGTGTGTAGGTATGTACATCCTGAGCAAACAGAGCAGAGGCCCACTAACGACTGGCCAAACATACACCTACCTACAGTGGGCGTGGGTACCTCCTGGGACTAATGTTATAATTTCCTGTGCTAATGGGAAACGCAAGCGTATATGTATGTATGTAATGTGTATTATGTATGTAAGTCTATTGTCTGTATAAAAACAAAATATGTCTATATAATGTGTATCCAGGTACAATACGTAATGTAGATGTAGGCAGTCATAGTTTGTGTATCGAGAACATTTTTCAACATTTTCATTAGTAGAGAATATTTCTATGGGACTTATAGTGTACCGGACAAAAACTGGCAGCCGCATGTAGTACATGTACCTCGGCCTACTGCTACTATTTGGAGAATAAAAGTGTGGCGACACTGACAAGTGACAGTTGACAGATGACAGATGTCGCACATAGACTATCGACAAGCAAATCAATGGATGACGTCACAAATATCCTGCATCACACATATGAAGTTTACATGCGAATTAACACGGATAGAAAATCCCAACGAACAACAGTAGGGCAGAAAGCCCGCCAGGCATGATCACCTCGCCTGGTCGGAGGATCCTCCTTTGCTTAGGGAACTTTACTCTCTGTTCCCTAAAGTGGTGACCCCCGACGTGATTGAAAGCAACCTTCACGGAGCAGATCAGCACCGTCATCCTCATCGCTACCTCCCTCACCCATCACTTCTCCACTGAGCGGTAATCAAGTTGCAGCCAACCAGCATCCTCGGCCTCATCAGGGACCACCACACGCTACATCGAAGATATGCAGCCTGGTTCTTCCCTACGGCCTCATCAGCGTCTAGGCACAGCACTCTGCTCACGGTCTGAGGACGTCTTCCTCCCGTCAACGCAGACGCCAGCCACTACGCACCTACCCTCGCAGCATCTATTCCCCGACTCACCGTGGGACACTGCGAGCTTCACTACTCCGACTCACTGGAGTATCACCCTGCACCGCTCACCCGACTCACTGGGCATTCAGCGGCACAGTTCCGACTCACTGGAACTAGGGACATTCTACACTGGCTCTGGCACCGCTCATCTCAAGCATCGACAGCCGTCTCAACAAGATCGACCTCCGGTCTTGGGGGGGAGTGATGTGGCGACACTGACAAGTGACAGTTGACAGATGACAGATGTCGCACATAGACTATCGACAAGCAAATCAATGGATGACGTCACAAATATCCTGCATCACACATATGAAGTTTACATGCGAATTAACACGGATAGAAAATCCCAACGAACAACAGTAGGGCAGAAAGCCCGCCAGGCATGATCACCTCGCCTGGTCGGAGGATCCTCCTTTTCTTAGGGAACTTTACTCGCTGTTCCCTAAAAAAGTAATGTTTGATTTACTGTCGATGTTAATGTCATGTGCTTCACAAAGATACACTTTGAAAATTAATACTTTTCGCAATGTATAGTATTCTGAATTGAGCTATATTGTGCATGATTCATATATGTAGTTACTTGTACTTTTTGATAAGTTTATGTGAAGTTGACCGCTTACGAATACAGTAAGGTAAGAAAACAGTTTGTGTATTATATAAACAATTGTATTTAATTAGAAGTCATTAATAAAACTTAACACAAAGATAACATATCAGTATCTGCGCGTGTTCACCACCAGCCGGCCTGGCTGCTGTCGGCGCCGGCGCTGGCGGTGCTGGCGGCGCCGTACTCCCCGGAGTACTCGGCGGAGTACGCGCCGGAGAAGTCGCGCGCGTACACACTGGGCGCGCCGGCGCCGTAGCCCGAGTAGCCGGCAGAGGGCACCACCTGCTTCACCGTGATCACCTTCGGCTCGGTGATGACCCTGCGCACGTTCACCACCTGCGGCACCGTCACCTCGCGCTGCACGTTCACCACCTTGCTGACGGCGACCACCCGCGTGGCGGGCGCCGCGTACCCGGCGCCGGCCGCGTACGAGGACGCCGGGTACACGGCCGGCGCCGCGTACGACTGCGCGTACGAGCCGACCGCCGGCACCGGCGTGGTGTACGGCACGGCCACGGGCGCCGTGTTGCTGTAGTAGCCGCCGCTGTAGCCGGCGCCGTATCCATTGCTCGGCACTACTCCGTAGCCGCTCTGGCTGGTGCCGTAGCCATAATTTCTTCTATAGCCGCTGCCATAGTTACTGCTGTGGCCGCTGCTGTGGCCGCTACCGTAGCCAGAGAACCCGCTGGTGAAGTCCAAACCCAGGGCGCTCAGGCCCCCGAGGCCGTGGAAGAAACTCCTCTTCTGGCGGATCTCGCTACCAGACACAACCGCCAACAAGGCACATAACGTTATCTGAAAAGAATTTTATAACTTTATAAAAGTCATCAATTAGCACAAACCGACCGATACTCGAAAATGAGAAACACAGTGCATAAACCTGTTTGTTGAAATTTAATAAATGACATTGAATTTTGGACAACTTACGGGAACATTGTTACACTTGAATAGAAAGACATGAAATTCAGAACAATAGGTGAATACTCACGAAGGCTCTCATGTTGTAGTGTGGGCGGGGAGGAGTGAGCCGCGGTCGAGGTCGCGGTGACATATATACCGGAGGGCCGTGACGTCACCGCCGTAGGTAAACTGCTGATTAGACGAAAGCAATGAGAGTAAAGCGAAGTACGGAGCCACGTGAACTAGGTGAACATCTCGAGCGGCGCATCACTAGTAAACAACAGACGGCACTCGGCAGCGACTTGTTTCGAACAAAACCTCCTTGACTTCTGACTTTTACAGAGTCACTCTCGCTGCCTGTTACGTGCACAAGCGACGCGACAATAGTTAGAACATCTTACGACGATATCACATCAGCGCAACATGTTGCAGGTACCTGACGGGCAGCAGCAGCAGCAGCGCGGGCAGTGGCGGCAGGTGCAGCGGGTGCAGCCGGCGCAGGCTCCGGGAGCGACTGACTACAATGCTAGTGCTCACCTTGGCGCTCGCAGTTGCAACATATTCTCGCAATTAGTAACATCCCACTGTTTACCAATTGTGTTCAAATTGTGCAAAAACTGTGTTTTATAATGTTGACGCCTAGTTCGACGCACCGTCCTTACTGCAACATCACCGCATGCGGCCTCGGCAGCTCATTTCTAGCAGAGTGACGCGGGCGGAGTCCTGTGACGCCGCGCGCCGCCGTGCAGGCGCCATTACTCGGTGCTGCCGAGCTGCAGTCCTACATGCAGCTTGTGGTAACAGACAATAAACCACAATGTTAGGGTTAATTCGATACTTCCCTTGATTGAAACAATGTAGACATGACATTTACGACATTGTTGCGCGGCACACATTACTTGCAGTGCTCACTGAATCTTCTCGAACTTTACGGACCTGACATATGTAAATACATCGTCGCTACATATAATATATTATTATTGAGTTAGCTTACATAAATACGTTTGGCACACTGTCTCCCTGGCTACACATACTAGCTCTGTATACCTGCGTCACGCGCGTGATAGCGTTGTTAGTTCACACGTAGAGAAATCAAACAAACGGTTAACGTCTTTTGGGTGCGGTGTACGTTTGAGAACAATCTAGTAATGTTGGGAATGTAATGATTTACTCCTACCAAGTATTAGGAAATTATCGTAGTAGTTAGTATTGTCACCAACCAACTGCAGTAGTGTGCAGTTCTTGAGTATTTGTATGTCACGCCATTGCTTAGCAGAAACTCTCTCGTGTCAAGTACAAAAACTCTGTAGGCTGTGTCGTGCAGTAAGCTAGTGTATCAGTATAGTTGGTGTACGAGTATTATGCCTTCGAGGACTCAAACAAAGAAGCGAGGTGGTCTTTATCTGAACACTGAAAGGGTTATTTAAATTTCAACAACCAGCAATAGTTGGATCCTCTGCGCCCGCATCATTACCGATGTTGCGCCTTTCTTATGAGGAACTTGTGTAGCAGCCAAGTATTTAAGATCTATAAATCATTGAATGAATGTATCCAGCTGTTAATTGAGGATCGCTGATATTCATTACCATATATGTACCTAGAGTATAGTAACGCGGGTTGTATTTGCTCTGCAAACACTAGTTTGTGTGGAAATACCGCGGAGGTGATGGCATACAGCGAGTCAACACTCGCTCGTTAAACTGTCCCTGTTTGTTGTACGGCTCGTGTCGCTATCAAGTTCAAGTTCCGGCCTCTCCACGCCGGCACCGGTACAGTGTAAAGGTACCTCTCGAGGATCTCTCTATCATAGTGCAGTATGGGTGCATGGAGGGTAAATGGATTATGACTTTGAATACTTTTAAGTGATCGTGCTCTAAATCCCTAATGTTTGCGAACAATTCAGTAATTTGACATTTTGATTTGACGCTCATTCATTAGTTTAGTTACAAGTAATCCTTACAATGTTTTGAGTATACCTACTTATCGCACGTGTGACAATGTTCGGCCGCCAGTGGCAGGTGTAGTGAGGCGAATCGCAGCCATAGCATAATTATACGACGGTGATTTAATTACGGCGATTGTGATTACTTTGATAATGAGCTACTCTGCGAGCGCGCTAACTAGTGTGCTCGATCGATTACAGCGCGGCGGCCGATGGCAGACACCGCACTCGCTGACACGTGACTACTAACGAACCATGGGAAAGCCAAAGTTAAAACATTTATTTTAGTTATAACAAGAAAGTCACTTTGAATCACTAATCGTCTCTCCCCTAGTAACGATCACTTTATGTTTGTCATAACACGAAGTAAAATAAGTGATAGTGTAGAAGATCAGATTACATTACAAATTAACAAACAACCTGAACACTTTTGTTTGTTTTTGGAAATTAAATAAATAAAACATGTCGAGTAATGAATGGCCGCTGCGGCTGACGCTCCGTGAGAGAGAGTGATGAGATGATCTCAAGGCTGTCGTTCAAGGTCGCGGCCGCGGTGTATGTGTGTGTGTATGTGAGTAAGTGTGTGTGAGTAATGTTCAACATATTACAGAGAGACTGGCTCACATTAGGACTGTCAATATTAGCACTGTATACGAGATTACGTGAGCACACATTACGGGAGCCCTCCACTGGCAGCTCACATGTGGAGTGACCTCTGTACTCCGTACTAAGTGCCGCGGCTATATGACCTTAGTGTAGGTTAATAGGTCACGCAGTAATGCACTAGTTCTCTGAATGGCAGGTAGCAATGTGACCCGGGACCTTTGGACCGGCAGAATGAGGTGGTGTAGTCGCACAAATGGCGACATTTGTTCGTACAGTATATTGTTGCCAGGCCGCGTGGCCCTCGCCTTGCTCTCGCCATACCGTGCCATACCGTGTCATACCGTGCTCTACTGATACATACCTGACACCGAAAATTGTACACCTTTTAAAGTACATTTCAGTATAATTTGCAGTTTAACCGACATAATTGAGGTGAAAAGTCAAGCAGGCTATAAAAGTAATTGTTCCACCGCGAACAGGTGCATGTTACATTGCGCGCAACTTATGGCCGCGATCAATTAATTAAATAAATATACTCGTAAAACAGATTATGATTGCCACCGCTCCCCGAGTGGGCCCAAAGTGGAATAATTTGTTTAAAGTTCAGATAGTTGACCTTTGTTGTGTGTGTGCGCCGAGCAAACATATACACATAACTACATAATGTATTGGTGTGCGTGTGTGAACTTGTACAGGTTAAGTTGCGCGTGCGCTCCCAGATGGTGAAACAAAGGGCCTCATTAAACTTGAACTCGCTTAAATTATCCACTTAAGCTTAAATAAAGCGCCTTTCGCCGACTGTCAATAAATATTAAATTACAGCGTCCATTAATTCTTGTGTTCATTAATTGAATTAATAATCAAACAGGAATGAATAAAACATTAAACATACATAATTAGACGTGTGTGAATGGATACATTAGCAAGCATGTCCGTGTGTGTAATTATTACATGTTAGGGGAAAGTGGGGTAAACGCGAACGCGGGGTAAACCCGAACCCAATAGTTTTAATATGTTAGAAAGATATAGCCGTATATCACTCGCCGGTAACTCAAAGATCACGCCACCACCAGTGCCAGTCAACGACACGGGAGACGCGGACGCACGTACTTTTCAAGGTATGTCAATATTAATATTTTCAATGTTTTCGATGTAAGTTTTTGATAAATTGAACTAGGTGTAGCTTTATTTCTATTGAGAATAGTTATTTAACCTTTACATAGTGGGAAACTTATATACTAAACCATTCAAATGACAGTGACGCATTTGGTAAAAGTTTTATAACCTAAAGTATTTTTTCCATTTTATTTTTTTCGACCCGGTCGGGTAAAGGCGAACACTGCATGTCGGGTAATCTCGAACGTTCGGCATTACTCCTCTCTCCTTTTTTTTGTTAGTTCCCTGTTCATATTTTTTTCCAACTAGGAACATAAGTGTTTTCCAGTCTATGTTGATTTCTTTGTGGCACTAAATTATGTTGTCGGGTGATTTTGATAATGCTAAACATCAAATAAATTGTTTCAGATGCCCCGTAATTATAAAAGAAAAACTGAAACTAAATACAGTTTAGAGGATCTCAAAAAGGCTATAGTCGATGTTCAAACCAAGAAACTCAGCATTGGCAGAGCAGCAAATACTTGTGTTCCAAAAACTACAATTTAACTTAGTAATGTTAGTACGTGATTACCCCACTTGGTGTTCGGCTTTACCCGACATCAGTTGGGTAAAACCGAACACTAAGGGTTTTGTTTTTCGGTCATTTTGTTATATTTTATTTAAAAAAATAATGATGTTGATTAGTAATACGTTAGCTAGATAAGTAAAGTTTATAATTCAATAATTAAAGAAACTCTGTGATTTGATTCCACTGTTTTATTTATATTTTCCCTTAGGTGTTCGTGTTTCCCCCACTTTCCCCTACCGTAATAGAACGCCGCGCGGCGTGATGAATCTGTTTAATAATAGTTACGACTTATTTGTAATTGGCGTTTAATATTTTATATAATTTTTAAATATTATTGGCGTAATTAATGCGATGCGCTAATTGGTGAATTGGCAAATCATTATGAAGGGTATCTGGTTTCCAGTGGGTGCGCACGCGCAACTGCTTCTGATCTAATTTGTAAGTGAACGTCTGCCCCATGGGACTGCGTGCGTACATACGGAACTGGTCAGTGACAGCTTCGAGTCCTCATGAACAATTGAACAATATTTGTAATCCTATTGCAAATTGTTCTCTCTCACAACACACGAGTAAACACTAGATCGTGTGCAATGGCGGCAGTCGTCGACACGACATTGCTGATCTGTATCGCTTTGTATGCGGCGCGGGGACGGCAGCGCATCACCACTCTGCCGTGACCTTGACAGCTACATGCGCGTGCGCCGCTACCGACAGACACGCGCCGCGGGACACTTTGTTTCTAGTTTATATAATGTGCATCGTGAGTTCTCGACATGTGACAGATGAGGCTTTCAGATGAACGCTTGTAACGTGACGCAATGTTAACTATTTAAAATATTAAGTAGTATTTTATTATTCGCGTAGCGTTACTCCAGATTAGACAGACCTAGTTTCGGCAGAGTGTCCTGAAGCGCATGCGCAGATGATACTGTACAGTGCGCAGTGGGCGGGGCGTATGATTGTGTTGTTTCGCGGCCACTCGGAAGGTTACGCTGATTTGCAACACAAACGACCAAATATATTAATTGCTTTAATATTTAAATACTTGATATATTTGAAAATCGTGAATGTTATTAGTAAATATTATAATTATGTGTTATTCTGTAACGAGAACATAATGTTATGTCCTGTCTATAAATACAATTGGTTCCTCAACTAAAATTGATGTCCTCCACACTCCCTTAATAAGTAGTCAAAACTTCTGCACTAATAATAATTGCCAAATTCCCAAACTGGTCGAATGCGAACGTTGTATGCAAACAAACATGTAGTTCCGGTTCGAAATTATAGAGAGCGACGTGCAGACCAACGTAAATAGCAAGGTTCAAGGCCGCGGTCGCGAAAACTGGGAGCTTGGAAAGTAATGCGCTGCGACCTAACATTACTGACATATGTACGACAATATAGACATAAGATAGATTTACTCGACCTGCGTATGTTGTGGTGGCACGGAGGTTTAAGACGCCCGCTTCTCATGCGTGAGGGTGCGGGTTCGAAACCTACCAACGGTAAAGTACCAATGTGTTATTTAGACACTACTGACTTACGGCGAAGGAAACATTGTGAGGAAACCTGGACTTATAATTTGTGATTACAAATTTGAAATCGCCAACCCGCATTGAGCAATCGTGATGATTATTGCTCAAACCTTCTCTGTGCGAAAAGAGGCCTTTAGTCAGCAGTGGCCGCTTATAGGTTGTTGATGTGATGTGAGTCAACCTTCACAAAGTACTTAATTATCTTATTTAGCGCTTAGTAATCGCATTGTACCAACATTAATGAGACCTAGGCATAGCATTGTGAATGTGATACATGGCGGCACATCCGCCTGAAGTGTTGCAACACTTGCCCGGCGAGAGCACAGCGGCCATGATTAATTACGAGTATATTAAGATTACCACACGTGGGGCAGTTGCCAAAGTTCCACGCGGATCGAGTGACGGCTCCGTCACTATCACAATACTTTGTGTAGAGCGGCGATACTTCGTAACCAGATGTCGACTGATATGAGAGATAGTTGTAACATGCACTCTAAGTAATGTGCAGTGGTCGGCTACTGACAGCGCTGCAACCAGCGTACATGAAAGAGATCATTTTGTCTGTATGTATGTGTATCATTGATTAGCATAAAAGCTACGTAGGAGCCGGGTCACAGCACTTACTAGAGTTGCGACACTTCCTCGTGCACATAGTGGAGTTATAATGTGCTTAAAATAAAGTGTGTATTATATTAATGAGATCGAATTAAACATGTTGCAAAACAAACTTTGGCGAAACCAATTAATATCAATGACGGCTCCTTTAGCCGAGGATACAACAATAATGCACACAATGCGATGATTTCAATGAATATTTAACGAGTTATATATAGAATATGGATCGGTTAATAAATATTAAATTTAATTTGTTTGTGAAAAACACAGCGACGACTAGTTCGATGCAAATGTATGTAAACACTCGAAGGACTTGCGGTGTCGAAATGTTTTGCTCCGAGTTGTTGAATATTTCCATTTTATGTATTACAATAATGTGATAACATTCTGCGAGTCGTCGTCCTCTGGCACGTATTGCCAAACAACTTCCGAGCGGTGACTGTGTGACGAGTGCCGATACATTGTGGTACACAACAACAGCGCGACCGTTACACATCGAGTGTCGGGTCACTGAGGGCGCCCTTTCCATTTTGGAGAGGAAGTATAGGAAGTAACAAGATGTTACGAAACGCTCGGATTTTGCTTAAATCGATAATTAATTTGGAGGATGTTCTTGTTCCGAGAGGCCGCGACCATCACTCGGCTCGCCACACGCTGCCGTGTTTTTTCACATTCAACGTCGGATTACTTGTTATGTAAATCTGTCGCAGATCTTTGATATAAATGTCAGGATTCAATTTTACTGCTGTCATATTTGACATATTGTATGTTATATAATGTATGATATATATTATATCATGGTATATTTTGGCATTCGCAGTACATCACCCATACAAAACATTTACGTATATGCTTTATTCTTCTATATGTATATCTGAATGCGTCAGACTCAGGAACAGGCTGTTCTCTGATCTAGAACGATTACCTAAAGCTGCAGCACTTTCATCACAAGTGTTATCATTTGATTGCTATTTGTAATTAGACACAAATATCGCGTTCGTGTGAGATCAGCAACAGTTGCGCAGCCGCTGGTCGATCGAAAGTAAATGAACACACACACATGTGAGACATACATTATGTTATATTTGTCACTGAGTCACTTGTTTACAGAGAATGTCAACTAATTAATTGAAGCAATTATTGCGTCGGAGAAATATTGTTTCAATTATAAATTGATGAGTTAATTATTTACAAATATGTCGAGAGGCGCGTGTACGTCGGTCGAGTACTACAGGAGTGACAGAGGAGGGATAATTGAGGAAGATCATTTAGTTTTTATAACAATTTATTTCACAAAATGTATAAATTCGATTAAAAAGCTTCATGTAATCTTATGACATTAAAATAGACTCTGTACTCTGGTTGGCTCAATTTGCTCTGTATTCCTTATTACCATCCTCCCCATCCAGATTTTCCTTTCCAGCCGGAGCCTCCCCATCCGGAACCTCCATTCCAGCCGGATCCGCCGCTCCATCCGGATCCTCCTTGCCATCCTGAGCCACCACCCCATCCAGACCGTCCTTGCCATCCGGATCCGCCTTGCCAGCCAGAACCGCCACCCCATCCAGATCTGCCACCCCATCCGGAGCCACCAGAGTTCCATCCGTAGCCATTACTCCAGCCACCGCCACCACCGTTCCATCCAGACTGCCGTCCGCCCCAGCCCGAGCCGCCCCAGCCGCCACCCCCGCCGCCCCCGTAGGCCACAACCGGGGAGCCCCATCCCCTCTTAACGTGCCCGGCGGACACTACTGCAAGCGCCACCAACAGACTGACCACCGTTACCTGTAGTCACACAAATATAATTATGAACAAAAATCATATAACAGCTAATGGATATTGGTTATTAAACCAGAATTCTATTGTTTTTTACTACAATATAAAGAAAAAGGGTTTATAATGCTACTGAACCATTGTCTTCCATACAAAAGACATCAACGCGTTTCTTAAAGTATTTGTTCTAGGCATGGCATAGTACGGTAAAGCTGTAAAGGTTTTGGGGATTATTTAATATGATTTACATGAAAGAATTAATTAGACCTAAGAATATTTCAGAAAGTAGTATGTCTCCAAAACCTAACGTTCACACATGAGAAGGCGCAAGTGACGTCGACCACAAGACTTGTTATTTCGCTAAGACAAAGTGTGTAATGTTTTTAATTGTAATATGACTATACAGGATAGAACTAGCTACTACATTAACTGACATACATACATGTCTGGCCTGGCTTAGCTCACACTCGGAGTGCTAGTGACGTGTCCTGTGAGTTGCGACATGTCGATGTTGTTCGCGAATTATCTCAAACTGGGTTACACAACCGGCAGCGCATGCGCAGCTGTCAGTACTGCACTACATTACATCTCTACAGTATCGCGACACACACGACGATAATTTGCTCTTTATTTCGTGCATCTTAAACAAATTGCTCATGAACGTCGGACAATTGTCATCGTTGTACACAATGCGCCGCCCCCCGAGGGCAACGACTGCTATATAACCTTATTACATTATGTTTGTTCACGCAATCATCGTTTTAAACTGAATTTATGTAAAGTAAACTGTTTTAGTATCAAATAAAAAAAACATTTGAGGTAGATTTCATAATTTATATGAGACGAGAAGGTTTTACTGGAAACACTTTAGATTGCAGATAACTGTTACAATAAGTGCACGGCGCAGGCGCAGGTTGCAAGATGCACTACATGTTAGAACTTGTGTGTGTGTGTGATGTCGCAACACATTTAATTCATTTAATTACCAGCAAGAGACGCGGTGTCCCAATATGATACAATAACTTCAAAATTTACGACAATTACGAAACGTGCGCATGCGCTCTAGTGCATCGCGAAATAGGAGTGAATCACCGAAATGAGAACATGTGTTAGGAAATAATTCAATAATTGTTCGCCAAATAATTGCCTCTGGATAGAGTTGCAATGTAAGAAATGGGCGCCGACTGATAATTTATAATAATTTCACTTCATATTGCCAAAATTATGAAACATTAAAATGCACCGTGACGATAGTAACTAGTCTCCCTCAATGAGCCGCCATTAATGTCATTGACGTAACATCCCGCTTTATCTTAATTATTGATGGACTTTAAATAACTGTCAGCTTGTTTCAATGTTTGTCGCCGAGTGGCCAGTGAAGGCATCTAATTACGTTGATGTATAAAAGTACTATTTATGTACCGCTTGGGGAAATATGACAAACGATGCCGACTTAACAGGGTCCAATAAAGAGCTTCTGTTACATGAAGAAGTACTAAGATACAAGAAGTAAACAACAAAATGTTTGCAGTACATGACATAACGAGGGATGGAATGTAATGACATATAATTCACACAAAACTTGAAACAATTACATGAACTCGTCTGTAATTACATTTTGTAACAATTAGTATCTAAATTAAAAACCAATGAAATATTAGACTTACTAGGAGCTTCATGTCGTAGTGTTGCAACACTGTACTCGGTATGCATCATCGGATGCATCTTCGTCCTTTTATATGAGCCGCACGCCCATCTCATTACGGATGTAGCCACCCCCCGACTAACCGACATTGTTCCAAACAGTAGAATAACCAGTTCCAAATATATCCGTATTTTCAATCTAACCAAACTATAATTTAATCACATCTGCTCATTTTACAAAATTATTAAACTCCAATCTTGGTTCAGTTCAACACCTACCGCTGGTTTTGTATGGACGTGCCATGTATTGTGCTTTAGTTAGGCAGCGATGTACAGCGCTCCGGCAGGCGGCGTATGTACGTCGAGGCTGGCTGTGCGATGCGCTGCTGGCATCGATAGTTGAAGGCGAGCAGCTCCTCGCACTGGGTCACTGACTCGCGCAGGACCACTGCACTAAACTAAATATTCAATAGCAACCACACTTGATGTGACATGTACTACGTCTTTGAAATAAAATACCATATATTGTCCATCGAGCAGCCGAATGTTTAGTTTGTGCGAGTTACACTTCATTGATTGGAGTTCTTAAACATGATAACATAACATAGGAGAGACTGGCTGCACTACGGGACTACAAACTGCGCAGGCGCATGTACATTTCTTTACGTTTTATTAAAAAAGATATAGCACCCATGTCTTGAACATTACCAAGCCTCGACCTGCAATGAATGTGAACGCGATGTAAAAACTACAGTTACAGTACTTTCAGGCAGAAGAGTGACTGCAGTATAGTCATTATTGTTGACTGCTGTGTGACTAGTGACCACATTGGCCATACACCCGAAGGCATGGCTCCCTCACCTCCGTCGACCTACTTGTGTTTCCCTTGAACATCGACCGTCGCTGGCTTCAAGGCTGGTCCACATCTCAATTTATTGTTTACTCATCCATCGGCCGGACCTCGGTGTGTGTATGTGGTGCAGATTGCGATTACTGCGATTGCTTATTGTCTTTTTTTTACCTTTCAAAAGTAGCAACACTTGGTGGGTGTATTGCACACTGCGTGGAATAATATTAATACAAGTTGTTACTGAAATACATGCAAGTGATAGGTACGTATGTATTAGATGTCAGTTACATATTACATGGATTTTACAACTTTTATCTTTTGGAGAGTGTAGTATTCCTTATTCACTAAAATAACCACGATGGTCACCATCAGAACCCACAAGAGGCTTCAGTTCCTTGTCTCAAATAATAATAGAGGTATGAAACCAAAGTAGTACCGTGATGGTTATACCGGTGACTAGCTGCCGATACATTAGCCTTTGTTCCGTAAGGCCGGCAGACCCCGGGCGATGAGTTATTGGCAGACTAATCACGAGTGACAGAATACAGCGCAACTTGATGTATTACTGTAATAAATTATATGCACGTCTATATGATGCTGTTTTGAATTAATTATTGTGATTGGTTCATTGTGTCTGACAACCAAATATCAATATAATACAATAAAACTCTAACTTAAGTGTGTTCAATTTTTTTTTATAAATACTTAGTTTGCAAAATACTAATGTCATCTAGATTTGAATCTACGTCATGTGTTTTTTTAAACATGTAATAATATTGATGAGCTCGGCGGAGGCGGACAATTTAAATAAAATATAACGACATAGGAAATGACCTAAAGTGCAAACATGTATTTATATACATATACTTGATGATACTTGTATATAATTAAACATCAAGTAGGTGTTTTTGTGAAATAATTTAGATAATATTGAAGCGAATTATACATTTTTTTATGGATGATCTTAATATCGACATTTGTATGCAAGGTTATTTAATTTGGCAAAAAGTATCCGGAATCAATACGAAGGTACAGTAGATCGCGTAATTCATAAATTATATACTAATAAGTAAGCGTAAGGCCAACTGGTGGTCTGCGGTCAGCCGTCGCTGGCGCATCTCCGGCCGTCACTCCTGCGCATGCGCGGCTCGTGACGCGTGGGCGGTGGCTCGGCAGCGAGCAGCAGCAGGTTCACTTCCTACATCTGTAATATAGTTCCCTTTGAACTGTACTTTGGGTCAACAATACACTGTTGATGTTTTACTGGGCAAGTAACTGTATGAAATGTACATAACTATTTACGCATCATAATGTCCACCTGTGCAGTGCTCGAATCCAATCGGCATTTTGTTATTTTATTTTTATTTCTTTATTTTTTGACATCATATTCCATCGTTAATTTCAACAAAACTTCTGAGTTCCGTTACATCGTACACTGCGCAGACTCGCACTTGTCAGGTCGGCGCGGGCGCAGCGTACAGTGCAACGTTATTGCGTTAGCGTTAATGAATGGCCGGTGAATATTATTATGTGCAAATTGTGGTCATTATGTATGTTAGGCCACCTCGGTAGTTAGCGCGATGTTCAACAAAACATAATACAATTAAAATACATCTAAACAGAATCTACCACAAAACCAGTTATCGGCCATAATAACAAATCATTTGCATTTTAGTAGTTATGTAGTTACATACACACACCCACTTAATATAGCTATTAAGAGTTATATGTAATAGAGGGGAGTCTGGTACTATTTACAAATATAATTTAATTTAATTTCATAATAAGAGAATTGCTGAAAACATTACAACCCTTTTAGGGGCATTCATTTAAAGACCCAATAACACAGGGTAAACCGAGGACTCGAGTTTGATCCGTGGATAAAAAACTTTTCATTGACATTTAGTATTGAATAATGTGTAAACTTATCTGAGTGCAAATAAATAAGGTAGTGAAAAGAACTTCATTCGATTTAACTTCTATTGTGGATGGGGAGGACAATGTTAACACAGCCTCTATTGACTGAATAGCCTCTGTAGTCAGTAGCCAGTTGTTTCTTCAACGCATTCATTATTGGTGCCAAATCTCTGCTGGTCAATGCCAAGATGTGGCAAGCACAATGACTAACTGTTTTATTTATTCAAACATCTCAATAAAATTATTGATCTAGTCGAGAATTATGAATTATGGAGCCGGAGCTCTGGCCCGAGATATATTGCAGCTGTCGGCCGCTCTGCCTAAACATTGGCAACCCGGCCGTTGTGTTCACATCGCAATAAATATCAAGGCGAGTGCGGCGGACGCGCGGTGGCTGTCGCTTCCTGTTCGCAGGTTCGATGTTGGTGCTGTAACATGTCCGACACGACCTCCATAAACTATAGGATTATGTTCAATCAATGATGGCCTTATGTTTACAAAATGAGATAAACACAGATTAGTCTAAATCTTGGTGCAGATAATAAGCAAGAATATTATGAACATAGTCGAACAATCTCCTATATTGTATGAATTTATACTCGTATATGTCAAGTTATTAGTCGAAAATTGCGCATATTTAATTATACGCTTGGTATACATAAATTAATGAAATGTCGATACATTTATGAGCACGTGTACTAATACGATTACAATCGTACCGTACGTTCCATCATAAGCGAACTAAATACAAGTTTCTGTTGTTAATTAAATAGGAATTAGAAACTGAGATTGATGTTACTTTGTAAGTGGACTACTAGTTAACAAATTACTTAAAACTTTACGTAACTGACTAACTGTAGATGAGGTCTCAGAGGCTGCGGAGTGAGTTCGCAATCACTCCCTGTATGTTCGTGCAGTATTGTGTACAGGACCCTCATTATGAGCTGATATGGAGTATTGGCAAGCTGTAGCTAAATGGGCAGCTGACGTATATGGCGGGAGACGAAACTGTATGCAAAGTGCGACGACGGTGAGTATTGTAGGGTTATTTGGGCAGTAAGATAGTTTAGGTGTGAAGTAACTCGCGCCTGCTTGCGATGTACCTCACTGGCTGCGTGTGAATGCGGCGAGATGTTTCTCTTGACACGTATTCCACACAATAATTCGGACGACTCTCCGCAGAAGGACATGCGGGTTTTCCCTAAACGCAACGACTGCTCAAGGTTTGTCTGCAACATAAATACGGACATTAGACTACATAAGTAGTCGAACTTTGTAACCGAGCGTTACGTTGTTATTACTTCTGAGTCGAGGTGATGTGATATAAGGACGTTTACATTCTGTATACCTATACTTTTTCTTCTAACTCGCTCTGTACTGCAAATTAGCACATTTTCATCAGTCATCACATCTCGATGAGACAAAAGACAGAAGAATTCGGGCAAACATTTAGCATTCATGGCCGCTCAAAATAGATAAAACAAGATATATTATGATAATTATAATTAAGATAAACGAATACATTTATGATAATATGTATGCACATATTAAGCGCAATAATTTAGAATTCGAGATAATATGGCTTCGCTGCGGTAACAATAATATTTTGCAGATGAGATAGTTTTTCCTGTCGACTTATTAAAGTAGCGCAACATAATATTTGTAACGTCATTACTCGAAGGGTTAAGGTTTCAGTGTGTTACGTATGGGTCTCGTGTTATAGTTGGCAAGGTTCTTGTTATACATACATTAATTAAGCACAAATTTGCAAATATAATATTTGTTGTTAAGTCATGCTTACTAATAACTACCAGTTAGTCTGCATGTTACATCTGCGTAACACTTAATTTGTTTTAGTTAAAAAGAAAAAGTATCATCAGCCAGTGGATAGAGGACCCGTAGCGACATCTAGTGTAGCGGCAGCACTGAGGACCAAACCAGTAAAGGTTATACTGATTTAAAGCTTTTTGCCAATCTTTCTACACGTGCAGTGTTCGGACCAATTCTGCGCAGATATTGTGATCTGCGTGTCCAATATGAATGCGTTCAGGATGCTGTTGGGACACGCGTGGCGATGTAGTGCGTCTGCTACGTTTGTTGGGGCGCACACAGATGTATTTTACGCCCTCATGAGGGAAATGAGCGCGTCCATGAGCGGAGACTGCGCGCCGCCACCAACAGAGTCCTGAGGGTATTCTAAGATCGATGGTATTGCCATCAGCTTCGCCAATGGGTGAAAATGCACACTTTATACATGAATTACTACCGTACTACACTAGTTTTTAAGTAATTTTTGTATACTATGACAGTTTGTCCGAAATAAAGGATTCGAATTGAATTGAATTATTATTATTTTCCATAGTGTACGTGATTTATCTTATCAATAAATGAGTGAATGTAAATAGATACACATTAATATTTTAATTTCATAATTGTTTCCTTCCGTAGAATACCGAAATATGCCGTCCTTGTACAGTCACCATCTTGCGAATGAGATATCTTTAATGAGAAACAAATGTTTATGTTTGTAAAGTAGATGATTCATTGGTATCTAGATTATTCTATTTTTGCTTAATTAATCTCGACTTCGAGGACATATTACTCTACACATGTTCAATATTATGAATATTTTAATTATTTTAGTTTCATATTAAGCTGATTAAAATTCATATCATATAATTATTAAAATAAGATGGTGTACTATGTAATAGACGTTAAGATGTATACCAAATTGCTAACAGGATATCGACTGTAATATAGGCCCACAGAATCATTGCATGTATAAAGCTGCCAAGACGAGAGCATATGTATACTGTCATAAAGAAACTAGATGTCATGTAAAGCCAAGTTCCTAAACTTACATGTCCAGCCTTAAATATAGACACTGATACACCTGCGGGATTACGCTGCTCCGCGCTACGAGCTACATCTGTAGTGTTTCGCCGTAACTTACACTGTATATTAGTTTGGTAATTATTGTTTTGGGATGTAGGATTAGACTGACTACCTCGTTGGTCGAGTAGTAGCAAGTGCGACAGCCGAACAAGAGGTCTATTTTCGTCCCGGAGGTCAGGCAATTTATTATTGTTTTTTTTTTTCAGTACGGTCAATAGCACAGTTTGAAATTAAACCCGGTGTATGGCAATAGGCGAACTCTCTAATACATATAACTAATAACATAGTTGAGGAAAAGTGGATGAACATTCAATAATAATATCTATCATTATGTGCCATTAGCTGTACATGAGGTTTGATCGTAGTAGTCAAGAAATAATACACATAGAGGCGGTCCGCATTCGTTTTATTGTGTCATATTGGGAGCAGTCGTCGTTCACCACCAGCCGGACGCGTACCGGGGAGGGGCCTTGATCACTTTGATGATGACAGGCGCTGCCGACGCGTGGTGCCCGTGGTGCTCGTGGTGGCTGTGCAGGGACGAGTGGCTGGAGTAGTGCGGGGCGGAGTGCACGGAGTGGGACGGAGCGATGTGACTGACGTGGATGGGAGTTGCATGGCTAGCGTAGTGGGAGCCGGAGTGGCTTAACCTGAGGGGGGCGGAGTGGCTTAACCTGAGGGGGGCAGAGTGGCTCACACTGAGGGGAACAGAGTGGCTCACACTGAGGGGAGCAGAGTAGCTGGAACTAAGTGGGGCAGAGTGACTCAAGCTAAGGGGAGCAGAGTGGCTTAAACTGAGGGGAGCAGAGTGGCTTAAACTGAGAGGAGCGGAGTGGCTTAAACTGAGAGGAGCTGAATGGCTAAGGCTAAGAGGAGTGGAGTGGCTTAGGCTGAGGGGAGCAGAATAACTTGAACTGAGGGGAGCAGAGTGGCTCAAGCTAAGGGGAGCAGAGTGGCTCAAGCTAAGGGGAGCAGAGTGGCTTACGCTGAGGGGTGCAGAGTGGCTTAAGCTAAGGGGAGCAGAGTGGCTTAGGCTAAGGGGAGCAGAATAACTTGAACTGAGGGGAGCAGAGTGGCTCAAGCTAAGGGGAGCAGAGTGGCTTACGCTGAGGGGTGCAGAAAGTATGGGAGCATGCTCTAGATGTAAAGGTTCAGCTTCAATAATGGGCGCAGAGAGTAGTGCTGGGGAGTGGTCGTAGCTGGACAGTGGGGCCGAATGTAGGCTAGAGTGGGAGTGCAGCGGCTCAGCGTAGGAATACAGAGGAGCAGAATGTAATGTAGGTGACTCTAGGATTGGGGCGGAGTGTAGGGAGTGGGAGCTCAGCAGAGGTGCCGAGTGGTGCACGTGTTCACTGTGCAGGGGCTCTACGTGCAGCGGGGCAGCGAGCACGGGGGCAGCGTGCACGGGGGCGGCGTGCACCACGACCGGGTGCGAGTGTGCGGGCGGCGCGTGCGAGTGGTGCGAGGAATGCGAGGAATGCGGGGCTTTGTGCGAGCTGTGCGAGTGGCTCGAACTAGAGTGCGAGCCCTTTGACAGCAGGCTGCTGAGCCCGCCCAGCAGACCACCCGGCTCACCGAAGATGCCACGTTTCTCCCGCGATGCTGACGTGCTCACTATCAGCAGCAACGTGCACGCCTGGAAAACAATACAAACGTCTCGTGTCAACAACATGCATCGATATATTATTTATCATCAGCTGCAATCACTAGCAATCAGCTGATGTATTCCGTGTGTCAGGCGGAGGCTACACAACTCGTTATAGATGATAATATAGTCACTCAGGTAGCAGGCGCTGGGTGACCCCCAACCAATACATAAAGATGCCATGTCTTCGCATAAATTAAGTGATTTCGTAATAACGGATTTATATCAAACTTAATCTCGTTTCACAAATAAATCATAATAATATTCACATTATATTTAGCAATCCGATTAGCTGTGTAATGCAATTATTCAATTAACTGATCTCCGTAAATAGAACATGACCAACATTGGAAGCGATCGATGAACAACAAGTTGTGCATAATGTGAGAATGTTCAGACAACATTCATGTTGCAGTGCTACACAGTAACTTGTGTCTGGGCACCAGTTACCACACTGTCTACTGCCTAGCTTAGTGAACACTGAATCACAGAACAAGTACGCAGACGCTACACAAACACTTCGAGTGGAGATCTGTTGTATAGATACTGAGCAACAGTCACTTCTTGGCACCGGGACACAGGTACAACGTAATTGTCACACGCATAGAACAAGGGAACAAATGCTTTACTCACAAACAGTTTCATGGTGAGTGCGTGTGAGGTCGGCGGCAACAGAGGTTTGTCACACACCATGGGGACCCGCCGCATATATACCGATACTTGATTAATTTGAATGTTGCGTAAACTGCCCTCCGAACTGATGAAACGTCTCCAAAGGTATTCTTACGTAACAGTTATAATTTAACCAAAACATATATCATTAGTCCATTCCAATAAACATAGTTATGAATAGCTGATGAGCCGATTATTCCGCAGCGCGTAGTATGCGCGCGGCCGTGGCATCGCTACGCGTTGTGATGAACTTGGCGAACCCATTTTTGGGCATTAATGCATTACGTGTGGAATGATACCAGTGAGTCTACCTACACTCGTCTTTGTCATTTCGTGAGGTTTCTCATACATACATACATACATAACCTCACGCCTGGCTCCCATGGGGATAGGCAGAGACAATGGAATGCCAATTGCCACGGTTCTTACACACTTCTTTCTTTTCATCAATAGTCATTAGTCTTTCTACGCATGCTCGTCAGTTAAAGGTACTTTTAATTTGGCCCTTCTTAAATATATGGCCAATCTGGTCGCTATATGTCCGTCTAGGGCGCCCTCTACCGACGGCCCCACTCATATTCGCCTTATATACTTCTTTCGTAAATCTGCTTTCATCCATCCTTTCTACATGTCCAATGTAGGTTCCTCACTACATATATAATGCAATAGTAACAGTTACCTGTGTACTACAAGTATATGAAAATAGATGACTTGGTTATTGCAAAGAAAGTATTCATTCGTGGTTGGTATGTGTTCTTAGACAAACGGTTAAAAGTAATTCATGACTTGTGAGAATCAGATTTGCAAAGACGTAACAATTCAACAAATCATCAGTTACGTGAGCACTACGAGGTGAACAATACCGCGCACGTGTCGCGCTGCTCGCCTCGCACGGGTTCGATTTCTTCGTACAACTGTGTCAAAAACTGTGTCAAAAAAGCCATTCAAAGTTCTCACCGTTATCTCATAAACTTACATTTTACGTTTAAGGTTATTCAATCAAGTGGACCTCGCGAAAGTGTGTCCGTAAAATTACTGTTGATCTACAACAGCGGCCATACGATTATATAGATATAAGGTACAAAATTGTGCACAACGTGCCTACCGAACTGTCTAATCCCAAAAGATAAAACAATGCCTATTAGTCATTATGCCTATATTTTTTTAGATCAATTGGTCAAAGTCAAAATTATTTATTGCAAATAGACCGAGAAGGCACTTTTGAACGTTAAAGTAAATATTATAGAATATAAAAAAAAAAACAAAATGTCTATCTGTTTGGTATAAAACTCAACTGATTACGCACCTATAGATCTTAAACTGAATAACAAGCAGTAAGTATTTAGGTTGCGCCTGACATAAATGTACGAGCCATACACACAACTGCTTTTTAATATCAACATAAGTTTAGGCGTTACATTATGGTATTATATGTATAGAACATGTATAGAACCGAATTATACTAACATAATGAATATGTTACATGTACATGTACCGCAGGGGTAGGCAGAGTAGATGTAAATTATTTTTTATAATATGTACTTAAATTTACTTCACTAGCGGCTAGTTAAGTATACGACTCGAGTAATATAAGAGGTGAGCTTTATTGTACTTCTTAGCGACTTCACCCGCTGTCCCATAGGATAAAAAGTATCCTGTGTTATTCAAGACTATATTCTATACCTCTTCCAAACATCTCGATTCCTTCAATCGTTTTGATGTGAAGAAGTAACAAACAAATAAACATACATACAAACTTTTGCCTTTATAAATTAATTAGGGTTGGTTGGGCACATTCTCCAACCTTCTTATATTTTTGCTGAAAAATACATAAAAGAATAGAAAATCTAAACAATTAACGTTTCAACTCGGAATCGTACTCAGTACCCAAGATACACTGCTAGCAAGCCGCGTTAGTATAATGATTCTATCATATACGTTGTCTATAGAAATTTAACAAGCAAGCCGGTGTCAAAAAGTATATAGTATTTGCAAACGAACAGGCGTTATAGTTTAAAGAATATACGCAACAACTTTACTATAAAGAATTTTATGCTAACTGCATTAATTTAAAGAGATATTTGAAAAAGCCCATTAGGTATATAGGCTTAAGAAGATACACACTCTTAAAACTCTTAAAATTGTGTGACCACTGGTTTGTGAGCTAAAGGAGTACGGTATGTAAGGATCGCACTGGTAGAAACTCCATTGTTTCTGCCTGTGACATCGGCATAAAGCATTGAATGTTCGTAGTTTCCAAACTGACACAGGGTGGTCCCTACTTAATCGATTCAGTTTCATATAAAATTTTAATTATGAGTTGACATTGAAATTTTAATGAGTAAATAAATTAATGATGTTGTTGACATATTTCGTAAATGGTATAAAATAATAATGTCAAACAACATTGAACTAATTCAAGACGTATCGAAGATGGCCCTTCAGCCCCCCCTCCCCCACCCCACACTAAATGTATGCCAGTAACCTTACACTTCTACTTAGAATATAATTAAGTCAACTAACTAACTCTAACAAAACGATGTTTAACTGATCTTAATGAAATAATGTCAATCAATGTTTGGCATAGTCTTGTCTAAGATCGATGCAGAATTTTGGATTAATTTTGGCTTTAAAGAGACTCCTCGCAAATGACGATATCAGAATACCTGTTAGGTTTAAAGTGAATTTCTCTTTGTTCCTCTCCTGCTATGTTGTATACAACTATGTCAAGAGTGATACACAGTAAACTTCTCAATAACTACAGGAGCAGGTGGTAGTGGCGACATGTGAGATGTGACACACACCACTATGTAGATGTGATATATATGTAATGTATGTTGCAACTATGTATGAGTGAAATGGAGCAAGTTGTTGCAACACTGTGCCCATTCCAGACGATCCTGCCGACTGCTGTATGTGTCTGATGATTTATATGACAACTAGAAACCAGTATGTAATTATGTAACACAGTATGTGCGATGTAGTAATTCAATAAAGAGTAAATAAACTTTTTAATAATGTGAAAGTGCGGGAATTTTCTTTAGGTTAACTAAGGTATCACATTTTCTTTAGTACGGATTACAGTGCCTAAACTACTAAGTATAGTCTGAATACTACGAGTATCTACAGTGGTTACGTAGTTTTAGTTCTAATTCATCGTAGTCAACACTTCCACTTAAACTTTATTTACACCAGGAGTCGAACCCGTGAACCTCAGGGCAGCTGGTCGCTTAACCATAGCGACAGCTTATTTGTCTTACTACCGGAGTGCGAGTAGGTGAGTTATGAAACACGTGTGGCGGCGGCCGCCATAACCCGATACTCTATACTCGCAGCTAGAGACCGGACCGCGCCCTCGCGGGAACTATCCGGGTCACGCAGAACCAGTCCAGCTACTGCGGTGGGAACTAGGAAGTATATCGCCCATATATATATATTAATATCGCCTATATCGCCCATATATATTCGTCACACTGCGCACTGTTAGATACTGCACTCTGGGACGTAATACTATGTAGTTGTTATAGTGCAGCACCGAGATTATTAATTACATTTTAACCACATTTCTCTTACTTGGCCAGTTGGCCCGGTAAGAGCCTTAGCTTGACAGAAATAAAATATTGCGTACTAATACTTTCCTTAATACACAGTAGGTCTCCGATTCTAGTTTACCCAATGACCCGCCCTAACAGCTAGTAAGGGAGGTAGGGGAGGGATGGGCACTTTTTCACAATTTAATGCATAAAAAGTCAGATTTTGTAGACAATCTACATTTATTGCCACTTCCTATTGCTCCATACTTTTGGCTAGATATCTTATAAAGAACTTTCTTATAATAATAATCAGTCTCCTAATTAGGAGGTAATTAAAAAATTAAGTCAAAAGTGCCCAAGGCTCCCTATGGTAGGGAGATATGGGCACACCCGGTGGGAGGCTTGGGCATGGCCTGTAAAACACTTAACATCTATAATAGACTCCAAAAACAAACGTAATAACAACAAAAAAAAACATCTTAAATATATGACGACTTATCTTAAATTAGTTATAACCCGTAAAGGCTTATATTTATATTTATCAGCTGTTGGTTTTATTTTTGATCCTTTTAATACCTCTTCTATGGCTCGTAATATCAAATCTTTGGGAATTTCTCGTCATAAACCTTTCTTTTTGAATCTTTCTGTAATTTAAAATATTTCAAATAGTTTAATTAAAGCAGGTAATTATAATTTTCAAAAGACCTCCTGTACGCAATATAAAGAAGAGAGCATTGGACATGCCCAAACCTCCCTCACATCCGAATGCCCATTGCTCCCTCTGTACACATTTTCAACACAATTTACCGGCATTTTTTTTTGTTTAGGTATTGAAACGTGAATTTTAGTTTAATTTATTAGTTAGTAAATATACAATAGATATATAATAAAAAATACACATACCTTTCGTTACTTTTCTCTGTATTAAGATCCGAATCCACAACAAAATATTTACTTTTACGAGCGCATAATCTTCAAATGTGTTTGTGTTTAACAACTGACGGAAATAACAGATATTCTATGGATGAACAGTTTTGCCAGACGGTAAAGTAAACTACCAAATTAAGAAAAAGAAAAACCTGTGACAGGATCAGAATAAAAGGGGGTGCCCATGTCTCCCGACTGCCCATCCCTCCCCTACCTCCCCTACTACTAAGTACTACTACGCTCAATGAACGCGCGGCGACTTGTTTCGCAAACTTCCGAGCGTCGTCGCGGCGTCGCTAGCCGCTTCCGGTTGCGACACGCCATCTACCGGCGAATACATGAATAATTAGCCTGCTACTGAGGGAAATACATAATTTGTTGGTAATGCGGGATTGAGGACATCGGGCCAGCGATCACACAGCGGCGGAAGTGTTGCCCTGTCCTCCTCACCTCACTATCTAGCAAAGCTCGCAGTGTACGGCAATGTATAATGTAGTATGTATGTGTGTCCCTTATATACTTAGCTCTTACACAGCACTGTGTTACGCCATATCACTAGATCTAGGGCGTTGAAGTTGTTATAGAATAAGAAAACAAATAAATCGATTCCTAGAATTGTACCCACACCTGTCGCCGGTACTACAGAATACTACCGGCACTATGTTTACTACGCTAGCTAGAAAATTGCAATTTCTTAACGACACTTTCTTTACATTTCACAAATAATTATAAATTAATTTAATATGTTGTTGTTTTTTGTTAATAGTTCAATAAAAATAATGAAACCACAGAATCACACCAGAAACATTTATTGATAAGTAATAATTTTGCGTCAATTCACCCACCAGGCAGACTTAGTAATTTGGCACTAAAGGTACATTCACAGAGACTTATGTTAGGCGCGGGCTCAATGCCAGCCGTGGCCGAGCCCCAGCAGCGGCGCGCCGTAGTGGCCGGCGAGCAGCGGGGCGGAGTACCCGTGCGACACGACGGGCGCGGACGCTATCACGCCGTGCCCGAGCCCCAGGCCGTAGCCGTGGCCCAGCCCGCCGTAGCCTCCGTAGCCGCCGAACCCGTACCCGTGGCTGATGATGGGCGCGCTGTGGCTGACGATGGGCGCGCTGTGCGAGTACAGGCCGAGCCCGTGCCCGTAGTACCCGTGCCCGAAGCCGCCGCCGTACCCGAGGCCCAGCAAGCCGCGCTTCTCGTTCTTCTTCTCCTCGGCAGCGGACGCGAGGGCCGCGACCAGCAGGACGACGCACAGCTGTAACAACACACATCTCGCATCGATACTGCAGCACTACTATACTATACTAATTAATTGATTGGATCTGAGGATAGACTACAGGCGTCACGGTCGTGTATTTTTGTGAATAGAACACCAGACAAAAATTAATTTCAATTTCATACCTCGTGACCATTGCATTACATAAAAGCGGCTGAACCAAATTCGCTAATTGTTCTCTGTTTTGTTGGTTGTGGTCAAAAGAAGTCAAGCACTTCTAAGGAACAATTTTGAAAAAAGTCGGTTGAATATAAACAACATTATCGATGATTGTCTAAAAAATGATTTTATGAAAGAAAGACAATGGAAAAGGTGGGACGAAGCTGGGACGACCATTCGTGATATAAATAAATCATTAATTAGCAGTATCAGATGATGTATCGCTGATATTTCCAGCGGCGGCGGGCGTGTGAACCTCAGCGCCGGCCGGTCGGGTTCCCATCACGCCGGCATTAGCACGGGTCGTGCAGACTCCGAGCCGCGGCCGCGCCGGGCGCTAAATGTCGCGGCGTGTCTGCTGCAGCACGCCATCGCCAGCGCCGCGGTATTGTGTCAATCCGGACAATTACCACGGTTACCTCCTTATTATTAATCAGATAATTTGTAATCTATTTCGGTTTTTTCTTCAGACAGGATTAAATTAAGACATGAGATATTTTGAGATTGTTAGGAATTTGAATAAAAATAACATTCGACTTATGTGTTTAGTAAATGATAAAATGTGTTCAAAAGCTTAGTTAGCAAATTCTAAAGGCTTTTTGAAGATTACATAACTACAAATAAAATACTTTTACTACAATTAACTACTACGTTATCATAATTCAGTTGGACAGATTTAAGGGACTATACAATTTTACCATGAATCTTATAAAAGTAAATTCTTAAATTAATAACTTAATTATTATCTTAAAATTAATAAAAAAAAGAAAATAGTGTGCAACTCACAGCAGCCTTCATGTTATCAATGTGTTGGTTGGACAAGCACTAGTCCTGCGCCGGCGCCTGCGCACCTTATAACGTCCTGCCCGGCCTCGTACCACGACACTGTTGCACTTTCCGAAACCCCTCGAGCACCCCCTACCACGACACAGTAGCCACCTACCTAGCACCTACCTAGTGCCTACCTAGCACACCTTACATACACGTACATAGGCGACTTCTATACTAACCCGATTGTACTGACTTATGAGGAAAATTATGTGCTTTACTTTAGCCAGCTGGATTGGTCCTAAGTAATACTAAAATGTTGTTCTTGTTAGTAAAAAAAATCTTCTCATTAATTATGGTGAAGTTAGGTTATGGTTTTAGTTTGGAAAAACTTTTTTAACTGGAGCGACCAGGCTAGACTCCAGTTTTAGCAGCCTAATTGATAAAAATGTTGCAATCCGGGAACTTACGAGTATTAACAATTTTTGTCAGTAGACAAGGGATTAAAAGTTTTGGCGTAACATTCATGTTTAAGTAGAAAGAGTCAGCCAAACAAAAGTTAGATATGAGTTACCAACTCTGTCAAAAGTGTGGCTCATAGTGCAACATGTGGTAATGTAATTAGCAGCTGTAAGAGATTCACAGAATAAGGCGTTTCTTTATTAGAGTAACCGCGCCAATACATTATATCCACTAGAAGTGTTACACTTATTGCGTTGAGTGATCGAGGTTTCAGTACATTGTGATTGTTTGGTGTACATATAGACCTTCTTCACCATCGTTCCCTCATTGTTGAGGATCATTAATGACTCCGCAGGTAGTCAACGTATAGAATAGACCTAAACAAGCATATACATATATACGTCATCATGTCACCTGTAAGACGTCCACTACACAGATGAGGCCCAGTAGGGCTGATGCCCGATACGGATCTGCGGAAGACCTATCGGGATGCCGGGGCTCCGGCTCAAAGAGCAGGAGTAGGAACGGGGTAATTTTTAGTTAGTAAGAGTCTGACAATTCCTCTCGTCTCGCCCAAGACGGGAGAAGACATTGGATAATTTTTCCAAAAAAAAACCTCCACTGTCTGCGACCAAAGGTCATCTATTCACCTTGTGGGTGGACGTGCTGAACTGTGGTTATCGGTAAAATATACAATACTGAATTCAGACATACATAGGAATAGCTACCTATTCCATACATATCTGTAAACATTTTTAATGAAATCCAAAAATTTCCTTAAGCTTTAGGTGTGTTTTTTACCAAGTAGTAGTAGCATTACCATTAACGCCGGAGTTACCATTTAATCTGCATAAAGTTTACACATACATAACTAGAATGTACATACATTTCCGTTGGAACACTGAGATTGAGCAAGTTATAGCGTAGTGACGTAGGTATAGTTAGATACATTCGTCTATTTATCTAGAAATTTTAAATTATTATTAAATCTTGATTGCAACAAACCCCCTTCCACGAGTGTCGTGCTTTCACCACCAACGAACCAGACTATCATAAAAAATGTAATCATTAGTATAATTATCAGATTACAGGTGACCCCAAGTCATAGACCAAATTATACAGGAGGAGGTCATTCAACTTAGAGTCTTCAATTCCACGTCAAAACACACCGAGAAACGAGAGCAACTTAACTGAGATGCATTAATTTACAATCATAATTAGTAGTAGGTATAGTGTGACTGTGAACTCTAGCGCCGCGCACTGGGCATAGGTTCGGCAGGTCCCACAACAGGGCACAATGCATTCGTGAGAGCGGTCCATTGTTCGGGCGGTATATTGATTGGCCAACTCACTGTTGATTCACGAGTACAGCGCTCCTCTATTGTCGGGTAACGCCACGTAACTCGGCTTCTTACTGCACGCCATTGTCAATGGGACTGCTATTCTGCTGGTTTTTACGCGTCTAGCTATAATTCATGAACATAATGTGATAAGGATATTAAGTACTCGTTTTACAATCTAAAGGATAACTCGTTGAAGGTAAAAGGAAACTACAAATACTACGAGTATATGACTAAGCACCTGCAAGTAACAATAGTAGCTGTATTTGTTTATGTCATCATCATATCAGCCATTAGACGTCCTCTGCACAACATAAGCATCCCGGCCTACCCTGATGCCTTCCACGTCAGTCTGTTGGCAGCTATCTACATCTAGCAGCTGCCTGCGACCTTTACCAAGTCGTCTGCCCGTTACTCGTTTGATGAATGAATTAACCGTAATTAATGAAAATACACATGACTGCCTATACTACGCGATAATATCTTAATGTTTATGTATCTTGTTGTAAGTACACGCACCGTGTGTGTACGATATCTATTTACCTCCTTATGATTCAATATAGCGTGGTTTTGCTCGTATTAGTCAACTCCGGAGCGAAGAATGTTTGCTGGTAAACAAACAGTCATATAAGGCAGGCTAGTGATACGGTCATACGGTTACCAAACGTCGCTCGAATATGTCCGTAGTCCGTAGTATTGCACTACTTACTATTGAGCACTGCTCTGTTGGTGCAAACCTCGTGTCTCGGTATGGTAACGTCACTTGCAGTAACAAATACTAAGGTATTACACAGACATCATCCATTGACGAATTGATAAGAGCTATAACGGAGCAAAGTCAGCATCGTTTGTTATTGGGACAAGCCCGCCACAACCTACCCTACCGCTGCAACTCCTGTAAGCCAGGATCTATAGTAGACACAACCATGAAAACACCGGAACACTGGAGTCCGGTGCGTCCCAGGGATATGAATGACTGCCTTGGATCCCGCAACGAAATACATCAGAAGATATTAGAGGAGAAGCATTCGCCTAAATGAAATACTCTAATTTACCGTAGTTTTAATACCTAATGTGCTAACACTTAATTGCGTAGTTTCAGCCTTGTGTTAAGTAACATACGGTTGATATTTCAGCCCACTCCGTTCTAATGTGTGACTTGTCAGGATATGTGTACAGACAGACATACTGTGTTACTACCACACTGCTCCCCTGAGTACTGTAACTCTACACTGGCCATATTTCATCGATCGTGTTAATGCTGTGCTCACGACTTTAATCTCGATACAGAGTATACATAGGTAGTATCCTGTGGACTACTTACTTAGCTCGAGTCCGATTGTAAGTGGTTGTATATAAAAATATGTCAATTTTTATAATCAAATCAGGTTACTGGCCTTACCTTTGATGAATGTGTGGACTTAGGTATGTATGTATGTTAAATCACTGGCTAAAATATAGTTTATGGGAGATCATCTCTAGGTTGTACTAAGTTGCCCACATATGAGGAAAATCAGATTAAGTCAATAATTTATTAACGTTTTACAGAAGACTGTACTGACAAACTGACATAGGTTAAATTGTAGAATATTTGTTAGATCTGTAGGTAATGCTCAGTACGAGTAGGTCTCATATACACTTGTACCCCAAGTAATAAATTTAGTTATAATTTGGCTAAATGTAATTATGCAGCTGTGGCAGCCACCTGCGACGTATACAGTACATGTGTGCAGGACCTGCGCGTGCGCATGTCCTGTGGTACACGGCACACGTGCGGCCCGGGTCCGCAGTCTAACCTATGATTAGTCATTTATTCAACATGTCACCAGCCACTGAGATATATTGCTAAATAAACTGGACATTCCACTGTTAAGTATATTGATTTCACAATGTTGCACTATTTGGCAGGAGACTACAACTACATGTCCTTACATGTATATGTCATTATTGTGGACCTCTTCCATTCCTTGATGGCGATTATTTGAAGTAAGTGCGAATCTAGGTAAGAGGTAAATGCAAACAACGAAAATTATAAAAAAAACATTTTATTTTGTAAAAAAAATAAATAAAACTCTCTTACAGCTATGTTAATAACTTAAAGCGTCTAATGTTATTAGGCAATACATGAACATATAACTATACATATGTACAGGGTGGACCCGCGCCGGTCTCCGCGCCGCTACTGACTCCTTACTTGTACGTTACTATCTCTGTACAACAAGTCGTATTGTAATGTCTTCACTGTGTGTTACGATAAACTCTGCAGAAAACACTATCTTGCATCAATCGGTTCGAGTCGTATAAACTGTTTGTCGTCGTTGTAATGCGGGGCAAGCAGTCAGCAGAGCGCACCAGCCGTCACTAGTCGAGGTAATAGTAAATGCTGAGGCGGAGTGGCCGCGCCACTCTATCGGAAGTGTTCGAGCGGGCGGTCGAGCGGCGGCTGCAGCATCAGCGGGATGTGGTTGTGGAACTGCGGCTCCTCCTCACCCTCCCCGCTGCTGCGGCCCTCAGCTCCCTGCGGCACGCCGTACTCCGTGGCTGGCTGCTGTTGGCTAAAATCCTGACCAAAATTTTGGCCTTGTTGACTAAAATCCTGTCCAAAGTTCTGTCCTTGTTGGCTGTAGTCGTGCCCCTGCTGCGCGTAGTTCTGCTCGTGCTGGCTGTAATCTTGTTGTCCAAAGTGTTGTCCTTGCTGTCCGCCCTGAGCAAACCCCTCCTGTCCAAACTGTGGAGCTCCGTACTCCTGGGCGGGTCGATGATTCTGTTCGTACTGCGCCTGCTCCAGCTGCTGCTGGATGTGGTGCTGTAGCTGGTTTTGGTAGTCGTGGTACTGCTGGTCCCCAGTGTGCTGCTCGTAAACTTGCGTGCCTGGCTCTTGAGAGAACTGGTGGTGACCATCTTGTCCAAATTGACCTTCTTGACCGAAGTGAGCACCTTGGCCAAATTGACCATCATGTCCAAAATTGCCTGCTTGTGCGAATTGACCGTCTTGGCTGAATTGGCCGTCTTGGTGAAATTGACCATCTTGGCCAAATTGACCTCCCGCCTGACCTGAGTTAATGTCATGAGGTTGAGCTTGTACTGGATGCCAACCATCTTGGTCAAGAGTGGGTTGAAGGTTCAGAGTTGGCTGAGTGGGCAGAATACCTGGTTGAGCGGCCTGTAGCACTCCAGGTTGCAAATGTACTTCTGGTTGACCTTGATGAAGATGAACTTCTGGCTGTCCTTGGTGGAGGTGAACTTCTGGCTGACCTTGGTGCAGGTGGACATCTGGTTGACCTTGATGAAGGTGCACTTCTGGTTGGCCTTGGTGTAAGTGAACTTCTGGTTGACCGGGTTGCAGTTGGAATGTCGGTTGGCCTGGCGCTAAATGAACTTCAGGCTGAGCTGAGTGCACGTGAACTTCCTGCTGGCCTGGGTGTACGTGCAGTTCAGGTGTCAGGTGTACTCCTGGTTGAGCTGGCTGCAAATGTAAAGTTGGAGTAGCAGGTTGCAGGTGTACACCGTGCTGTGGAATTCCTCCGTGAGCTTGTAAGAATGTCGGTTGCACGTGAGCGCCGGGCTGCTCGAATACTACGCCTTCTTGAGGAGCTCCTTGTGGAGCTACGTGGAAGTGAGGAACTTGAGGACGCTCATACAATACCTGGTTGACAGCAGGGCCAGCTTGCGGTAACGGGAACACGGGGGCTTGATAGTTTAGTAATGGAAACCTTGGGTATGTCGCGAAGAAAGAAGTCTGAACTGCATTACCAGGTCGTAAAACGTAAGGGAATTGACTTGCATATGGTAAAAGTGGTGCGTAAGGAGGTTGAGCCAGAAGAGGTGTGGCTGGCACAGCAGGTCTTAGGTGTTCCTGTGGAAATAGATGAGTGTGAACTGGGGCCGCAGCTGGAAAGACAGGGGCCGGAGCAGGCAAGGGGGCAGGTGGTGGGAGAGGAGCTTGATGTAGTAGCACTGGAGGAGAAGGCGCTGGTTCAGGGCGGATCACTGTGGCTGTAGGTTGGCCTACTGGTATCACAGGAGTAGCAGGTACAGGGGCCACTGGGACTACTGGCACCACTGGTTTAGGGGCAACATGATGATGGTGGTGATGGAAATGATGGTCTGGCTTTGGCAACAACACTGTTTTTGTTTGATGATGAGGGAATTTAAGACCATAATGTGGGTGAGGTACAGGTACTTTATGTCCAACTGGCACAGGATACCGAGTGGACAATGGATGAGCGAGAGGGACCTTTACAGCGGCCACAGCGGCTGCGGGAGGGTAGGAGACTACTAGTGGCTTGACGACAGAGTGTGTCACTACGGGAATGTCGTAGCCTAGCTTGAAGGGTGGCACCGCCGTCAGGACTCCTCGTTTGTGGTGTTTGGCCTTCGCTAGCCGTCCTATTAGCTTCGCCTTGGCAGCCTTCAGATGCACTACATCTGCCGCGGACAGGCACACGCACGCGCACACCACCAACGCGATCTGAAAGACACCACGCACCATGTTAATTATGGTCCGCACTGAACACGCTCACTGTCACTGTCACAATACTGCACTCGGTTCCGGAGCTGGCGGCTCCCACACTGCTATACTTACGATTGTAAGTCTCATGTTGACACAGTCGCCCGACCGGCGCGACAAACACTCACAAACCGATTGTCGCCGGACTCTTCCACCTATACTTATAACTTAAAACATATCGAATTAGTATGTAGCCGGCGTGCAGGTTTCACTGGCCAGCCGGACGTGCCTGCTGCGAACTTCGTCCTTACGCGATTATGCTTTCGATCGTTCCTAAACAAATGCAACTAAATTCTCCTTCCGATTTACAATTCCATGATTTTGAATCCTATGACTGGCACATAGAGTTGAATTTAGCAAATGATGTCTACGATTTAGGCAGCACGTAGGTGGCTGCCGTCATTCCTGTGTAACAAGTGTGCGTACGCGCATTTCAATTGATCAAGGAACGTAATCGAGAGAAAATTGTACCATACTGTACAGGGACGAACTGGTTCGGTTTAAACAAGAATATAATCGTTCTTAATCTTTAGCTATGGAAACATTATTCAAGTGAAGTAACTGAAGCTTTGGCAATCCATCCTCATGTAAATTTAATATCTTCTTACACGTCTTGTATTACATAACTAGACGAGACGATATGATATCCTACAGGATAGTATATGGTACATACGAAGTAACACGGTGTAGATTTTATTTTTTGACCAATAGCGTAGAGTTTGGAATTAGGTTCAGTTCAGTAGAACTTAAACATTTATTATAATAAGCGTTTTAAATAAAGTTACTATACGTTTATCCGAGGAAAATAGTATTTTATGATTATCAGCATGCACCACAAGTTGGCTTGCCGGTCAATCCGTCCCTGTATGGTGGGAAATCAATATGCGGGCACACGCCCAGCGGTTACCAAATGTACTGCGATCACTTTCCTTGGCTCTCACCGTCGCACGCGCAGATCACTCGACGTAGCCGCCACCGCCACAGTATAACGACGAATGCACGATTGCGTAACTTTATGCCATGTGTGCCACCATAACGATAGATACAGAAGATCAATAAGACAGTAAAGTGCTTTTTTAAATAATGTGTCTTATTAAAAAAAGGAAAATATTGTGTATTGTGATTCTATTAAACTGAGAAGATTAGTATGTCATACCTATGCAATATGCTGTTTACTAGGTTACGTAGTGTAACATTACGCCAATTATTCCGGAGCAGGTTTATGTGATAGCTACATAGAGTTGGCACACATGTCGAAGCCATAGACTAAAGTAGTTAATTAATGTAAACCTTCTGTTGATCTTTTATTTAGGAATGTTGATTATCCGATGCGAACACAATTTGATTGTAACTTCTTCCCAATATTTAGAAATGCGCATCACGTAGCTGTGGCAGTTTTACCCACACGATCCGAATACAGTTCTAGTGTTTATGGAATTTTAAGTCAAAGTTAGCTAACAGCTGTCTGCTTTTCAATTCTTGACCTACCTACCTATGTCATTTGTATTAGCCAGTTAGCTTAGTATATGAGGTTTTTTATTTTAGAACTTAGTATTAACATTACGATTTCTATTAGGTCAGCAGTTTCGACATTCTTCTTTCGATTTCTTGCCTTGAATTGTGGTTGCATCGATCCTGTTATATGTAACAATAAAACTATTAGTCTACTGACTGTACCAGTATTTTGAATTTGATAATTTTTAGTCAAGTAATGTGATTAATCCAAATAGTCAATTAAATATTTATGCACGGCTCGGAAAATAACCATGCCCGATTTATAGCCATTTTGCTTAAACCACTGTATCACGGTAAAGTTTAAAAATGTTATATTACCTACTTGGTTCCTGAACGATTTCCTTTGCGTCGTTGTTTCTTCACAAGCAAAAATATTTTCGGATTTCGTTATTTATGGTAAAAAATTACCTATTTGTTCTAGATTTACAAATACTGGATACTCAAATAAACATTTAAATGCAATAATACAAATACATAGTACTACGTTTTCTGAACAAAACGCAAAAATGTCAAAATGTGTCAAATCAACTGTCAAAGAGTTGTCAAAAACAGCTGATTGTTGAGCATCCAAGTCCGCTACCGCAAGCATCTTGAAGAAGTAAACAAATAGTTATTGTAAGCAAACCGAACCGAAATCTTAATTAATAGCTATCTGCAATAGTTCTACATCAAGGTTATATTGAATTGAATCCTTGAATTGGTTCATTATGGATAAGTTTAGTGATGAAACTTTGTGCAGAATTTGTTTTCAAAAGCAAGATACAGTGTACTCGTTATTTCGCAAACGTAAAGGTATATCTCCGAGTGAGAAATTGAATAAAATTGGTGTTAAAGCTGATCTCCACGATGCGGGGCCGTCTTGCATCTGTTGTGACTGCCTGGCGGAGTTGGAGACCACGGTCAATTTTTTAGAGAAATGTGAGAAATCAAACCGAGTGTTGGCAGAGTACTTGGAGGATAGTTCGAAGGACAATAATGCTGTACATTGCGACAGTAGAGTGGTGGAGTATAGTCAGGAGGAGAGTGAATCTGTTGGTAGACAAGAAGTGGACAGTGAGGAGTTGTTGTTGGAGGAGCCTCGGTGTGCGCAGTGCGGGTCCCGGCGCCGCTGCCCGCACTGGAGCCCGCCCACCACGTACACCTGCCCCAAGTGCCAGAAAGTGTTCAATAGGAAATTCAATTTTAAGCTGCATTTGTAAGTATTGCTTGCTGTGTGTGAGTGTAATGTTTAAGTGTAGTAATAGTAGGCTTGTTTTGTAGGTTTGTGTAGTATTAGTAATAACACATTCCAGAAATACCTAAATACTGTTTAGTTTTATATTTGTGTTCATTAACTACATTAAGGTAATTATATTGAGGTAGTCTACTAAGGTAGTACTATCCGGTTTGCCGCACATTTTGTCCTTGTACCTGCACATCAATGAAACTATGAGTTATAAGTTATACTATGAAATATTCTAAAACATAACTGTTTGTAATGCTGGGCAGGTTGTAGAAATGTGGCACTCATATAGAATTATTTAATAACTGACCGGGCTTGACATTGTACCTGCCAATACACTGCCAAGGACAATGTGTGTTATTGTTACATGTTTATTATTAGCGGAGGTCTATTTTAGGCTTAGGAATTATTGTGACATATAGAAATTCTTCACTTAATTTTAATAATTACATTACCTAATAATAACTGTATGCATCGGCATATCATATCCAAGTTGCGAATGCTAGAAGCATTAAATGTTTCCTTTTCCTACAATATAATTAGTATGCATGTTGTAGTGTGGTGTATGTATGGTGGTAAGCCATTAATGTTACACAAATATGATGAGTTTGTCAACAACACAGCAGTATTAAGGAATGTATGATTCAACAGCTGATGTGAAAGTGCCATTAAATGCCAATGTGTTTGGTATGATACTTGTATCCGTGTCTGTGTGTGTGTGTGTGTTGTGTGAGGTGTTAGGGATTGAGGAGCCAATAGTTATTTGTGTATTCAGACCATCTGCAGGCGCCACCTACATAGACTGATGATGTAGTTGTACTTGATTAGTATTTAGTTTTATTTTTTGTCAGAATGAACTACACTCGCGAGCAACCAAATCGACTCAACCTACATGTGTGCATTCGTAGATGTTTTCTTAAAAAAATACTGAATTGTTTTTAAAAACCGATATACCATTAGAAAGCTTACAACTTCAGCTTCATATTGGTACCATTATTACAAAAATTGTATCAGCATTTTTTAAAATATTTAACTTAATTCAGCGGACAAGAGTATTTGCTCACTACGACACCAACTCGAGTTGTCCTTCTCAACTCGAGTTGTCAACCAATCGAGTTGTTCTCGGGCAAATTGAAGGCGCGCTTGCCGATGGCGGGTCGTCAATTTCGGGCCTGTGGCAGGCCGTTTAGGGGTGAGGTTGGCTTCCTCCAACCGTCCTCGTACTGTCCACTCGCTGACAGCCACTCCTCGAACTCTTCTGAGTTCCTGTTGAACATCGACACCGGTCAAGTGACGATTTCGTAGTGAAGTTGAAATAATAAAACTGTCGTCTCTCTCCGAGGTGGACCGGTGGCGGCTTATTCTTGGTCTTCGATTGAAGGCACCAGTATCTTGATACCTTCTGTACACTATTGATACTGCAGATTGGCTCAAACTCAGCGGAGCAGCAACTCTTCGCTGACTAAGTCCTTGTTCCAGTAGAGCAACGAGTTGAGCGGCTTCTTCTGGTGTCGTATCCATAATTTTTGGAAATAAAATGAAGCGTTTTTGCGGAGATGTGTATGATCAACTTTCGATAAGCTGCAGATAAAGTTAACCTTGATGTGGAGGTTTTATAGGGGTAGTTTGTGTTATAACTTGTTGGTGTCGTAGTGAGCAAATACTCTTGTCCGCTGAATTAAGTTAAATATTTTAAAAAGTGCTGATACAATTTTTGTAATAATGGTACCAATATAAAGCTGAAGTTATAAGCTTTCTAATGGTATATCGGTTTTTAAAAACAATTCAGTATTTTTTAAGAAAACATCTACGAATGCACACATGTAGGTTGAGTCGATTTGGTTGCTCGCGAGTGTAGTTATTACTTAGAACTAAAATAACTAAGGGGAGAAGATTGCAGTTCGACTTTCTGAGATTGCTAATAAAACAGTAGTTTTGTAGCTCATACATGCTGTATAAATAAGTTATTGGCATTCCATGAACTGGCTGTAGAGCCTATCATACAAATAATGATGTCCATGTTATGTTCCTGTATTAGGAAGCGGCATGGTGAGTCCCGCGAGTGGTGGTGCGCGGTGTGCGGCGCGGGCGTGGTGTCGCGCTGGCTGGCGGCGGCGCACTGCGCCCCCCGCGCGCCCCGCGCCTGCCCCGTGCCCGGCTGCGGGCGCGCCTACACCTCCACCACCAACCTCAGGGTGCACCTCCGCACACACACCGGTACCATATCCAAACCTCATAATTATGTTACCTAGCAATGTTAATAGCAATTCAAATTCCCTGTGTAACTGATATTACTCTTACATTCCAGGCGAGAGACCCTTCGAGTGCAACGACTGTGGCAAGAAGTTCTCCAGCAAGAATACGCTGCAGAACCATATAAGGATTCATACAGGTTGTACCTTGGTACTCACGCAGTATTTGCCTGCCTATAGATGTCTCTGTGAATAGTATCAAGTAAAGAGCTTATAATAACAGAATAACAATAACAAAGCAAAGGTATACTGTATCAAGATGATCTTCCAAATCAAGTTACTCAGTATAATTGTGTGTCTGCGTCTTCATTAGGTGCGTTGCCGTACATCTGTCCGGTTTGCGGCAAGCAGTTCCGTACGAACAAGCTGGCGGCGCATGTAGCGCGACACTCGGGGGCGGGGGCGCAGGCGGGGGCGCGCTGCGTGTGCCCGCGTGCGGGGTGCGGGCGGCGGTTCCCGTCGGCGAGCGCGCTGCAGCGGCACGCGCGCGTACACCGCGGCGGCAGCGCGGCGCCCGCGCACGCCTGCACGCTGTGCGCCGCGCGGTACCACCACAAGCAGTCCCTGAACAAGCACGTGAGGAAGCAACACGCACAAGTATGACCTCACTATGGATGTAATAAGATTACTTTAAATCACACGGCCTATCAATATTGCGCCTGAAACATTATAAATAGGAGCGAACAAACTAACGTTTCGAATTATAGAGTCACCAGTAACGATTAGTTCACCCGATTGTCTCATAGATGTCACCATCTAACAGACACTGACTGATAGGACTTGCCTGATTGCACTGGTACAGATAACTTGTGGAACTTATTGAACAGATTCCTCAGTATTTCTAAGGGGTCCATGGCATTCCTCTCAAATTGAGCCCTCGCTAATCCCATCTCTCTGTCCGCATTTTCAATTATCTTGTCGAGTTGTTGTTACTCTAACGCTACAAGTACAATGTGGATGCTCTCAGCTACTGAATGGCATATTGTATGCAACATTAATTCACTAGTTTCTAGTATAGTGCTGCAGTGGCCTGTATGTTAATTGGGCGTATGTTTCTTGCAGCATGTAGTGCAGACGAGCACACCGGAGGCACACTCCACACTGCTGGAGCCCGCAGCTGAACTATAACGTGGGACTGAAGAAACCAAAGCAATGACATCGACCGTACAAAGGCTTAATTTATATTTCCCAGATACCAAAGATTTATGTATTTCGAAGTTTAATTTAAACAAAATAAACAATAAGTAATGTATTAATGTGTTTAACCTACAGTTAGGTATAATTCAGTAAACCGTAAGAATCATGTGGTTTAGTGAAACCTGTGAAAAAAGTGGCGGTCAAGGCCGCGCCGCCGCGACACTGTAGGTACGTGCTCATAGACCCGGCGGCATTATGCATGCTTTACTTTATTCGATGGTTATGAGAGGTCTCAGGAAAGGTTTGGCAATGGAACGCTGCCAGTAATAAGTAACTCATTAGGTAAGTGATTAGAAATTAAATGTAATTGCTCCACCAAATATCATTTCCCCGGTGCGTGTGGTCCGTTTTATTAGCAGTTGGTGCGCCCGCGCCGCGTGACGTAAGTGTTACGATGTAAATGCCTGGGAAGGGGCGGCGGCGGCGGCGCGGGCGCACGGCGCGCGGTGCAATGTCGCTTGCAACTCTCCAACACTTGCAGCTTTACGAAAATCAATTAGGTCATTGCACTTCGCTTGTAACGGCCTTTTCAACTCATTTTCTAGTCGGCGTCGCACCGGGACCTTCACCCACTTACGGACGGTCCCCGACCCGGCGATTTCACGCCCCAACAATGATTCGACTCGGTCTCTCAGTAATGAAATCGATTATTTAGAAACAGTTTATTTAGAAACTTATTACAATTCGCTAAAGCTAAGTATAAAAATAATAAGACTATCGATATGCAACATATAGATACAAATTACAACTACAATCACAGGCAGGCGCTCCTCGGCCTCGGCCAGGAAGCATCGTCTCAGACACACATTCGACACACACCACATGCAATGCGCTCTGATTACGTCATGTGTAATGTCGGCATTGATTACGAGTCCAATAAATAATTACTACGATTATGGCGTGTGTGTGGCGGGTCACGCCGTGGTCGGCTGCTGCTGGCTGGAGACGGCGGCGAAGGCGGGCCGCGGGTTGTCCACCTGCACGTTGGTGGCGCGCACGTAGTTGCTCTGGTAGCCAGTCTCGCGCACGCGCGCGTTGGGGCTCAGCTTGTCGGTGCGCTCGCGCTCGTCCGCGCGGTCCTCCTCGCCCGCCCGCTCCTTGTCCTCCACGGAGCGCTCCTTGTCCTCCGCACTCCGCTCCTCGTCGCCAGCTCGCTCCTTTTCGTCAGCTCGTTCCGAGTCGCCTGACTCATTACTCCTGTCGTCGTCGCGGATCCTGTGGCTTGGATCTTCTCGTATCCTTTCATGATCTTCCAGGAAATATCCGCTGTCGACAGGCTTCTCGTGTCTTGCTACATCTGAGTCGAGGGTCGGCGGCGGTACCGTTAGCTCCATATAAAACTTCTCTTCTTTCGAGACTGGTACCTTGTTACCGTAGTAGTCGTAATCTCCGGCCGTGTAGTGCTCGTGCGTAGAGCGCGTCTTGCGGCTCTGCTTGCGGCGCCGCTTGCGCTTGGCGGGGCGCTCGGTGCGCGGCGCCAGCGAGCTGTCGTCGCCGTCCGTGTCCTGCTCGCCGTGCTGCTCGCCGTGCTGCTCGGTCTGCTGCTCGTACTCCTGCTGCTCCCTGCTGCTGAATTCCCGCGGTTGCTCGTACCTCGGTTGTTCGTACCTCGGTTGGTCGTATTCCTCCTCGTCCCTGTCAGGTTGCTCCGGTCGCTCACGATGCAACTTTCTCGGTCGTTTCTCACGGTATATCGGCGGAACTCGTACCGTGACCGTATCGATTTGATTCGGGTTGTGCTCGGTCGGCGGCAACACGCGCGGTTTCAGAGGTTTTTTGGGATCTTCTGTCGTGGTGGTGACCTCGGAGTCATCCTCTGCTTCCGGCAAAGGCAGCGGGATCCTATTGGCACGAGGACGTTCGCGCTGCAGACTCTGATGAGACTCGTCGCGGTCATGGCGGCGGATTTGATCGCCTAGATCTCTGTCTCCGAAATGAACGTTTTGATAATGATTGGCGGGGAGTTTCTGAGCCTTCTGCTGAATTGGCTTTCTCTGCTGCCTTTTATTTTGCCAAAACTGGTCCACGGCGTTACCAAACTGACGCACTGCTGCTTCGCGGTCGCGGGACTCCTGCACGTCTTCGTAGTCGTCGTCGTCCTCCAGCGCCTGTCGAGCGACCTCCTCGTCGTACGCGAGGTAGTCGTCCTCGAAGTTAGCGTTAGCGTTAGCTCGCTGCGGATCGAGCTGTTTCGCGTCAACTGTATTAACTCGGCGCGCCACTCCGTTTCTTACAACAAACGCATCGACGTATACGCGCGGCTGGCGCGGCTCGGTTTGTGGTAGTTTGGCCGCACGAGGTGCAATAGGGATCGGCACGAATTGTTCCTGACTGTCTTGGGCCTGATTGGATGCTTGGGCCGGAGTGGCTACTTGGGCTTCAGCTTCGTTTTGAACTGCCTCCGCGGCGGCAGGTGCAGGGGCCTGTGTAGCTGGAGTGGCGGGACTTCGGTTAAAGTTGAAGTTTAATCTAAGGTTTGAGGTGATCCTCTCGAGGTTGTCGGCTTGTTTGGGTGGTGGTGGCGGAGGCGGCGGCGGAGCGCAAGGCGCGGGTGTGGTCGGGTTAGCGCGCGGTTGAGCACACGGTGGTGGCGGTGGCGGCGGGGGTGGTGGGGTCGGCTTGGGTTTGGGTCGCGGCGCAGCTCGGGGTTTTGGGCACGGGGGCACTGCTTTAGGTTGGGGTGGAGGAGGTGGTGGCGGGGGCGGCTTTACAGCCCTGCAGGGTGGTGGTCCAGCTGCGCGGGGCTGCCCACACGGGGGTGCTGCAGGGGCGGGGGCTGGGGCAGGGGCAGGTGCCGGTCCAGCCAATGGAGTGTCAATCCCGGGGACTGGTGCAAGAGGAGGCGGGAACTCAGCTTGAGGAGGCTTCCTCTGCACACTGTAGCCGAGCACGTCAGCTAAGCCTCTGAACACTATATCGCCGAAGGTCCGTTTCTTCCGCACTACTTCCTCGGGCGCGCCGTCCAGCTCGATCTCGGTGCCGTTGACGTCGCGCAGCACCAGCGTGCCGTTGTGGTTGTCGACGACGATGGTGTCATTACTGATGAGCGTGTCGATGGACTCGTTGGCGACGACTTGCGGCGGCTCGCCGGCGGCGGCTGTCGCCAGCAGCAGCAGCAGCAGCGGTGGCGCGCGGCGCATGGCGGGTGTGTGAGTGTCGCGCGGGAGGGCGCCGCGCGCGGTTTTGTCTCACCGAGACTTGCTCAAGCTCCGTCACGGGTGACTGGCCACACCTTGTGCTGAGCGTCTGACTCATATATTCATTAATAACAACAATATCTGGAAGTAACACTCGACGTGCTCGCTCCCCGACCAGTCCTTAAGATGCTACTCTTTACTTGCAAGTATTCGAATCCCTTAATCCATCAGATTGACGCTTGCACAATGCGCAGTTTCAGTCTGCGTTGCGTTTTAATTATTTATTTTCTTTAACCGAGCTCTCCATTATACTGTTGCGCTCTTGTCGAAGCGGAACATTAAATAGTTTAACGACTGAACGAAAAAATATAAATAGGTAATTATCATCGGCAGCCAGTGGCCACAGTCAGACGTAACCCTTCACGGGACCCACATGAGGTCGGTGCCATACAAGTATGTGCAAACAAACCGAGCATCACGTTCCATTTGTTAATATCTAGGAAGGTTTAGTGTTTGCAGGTGTATTAGACATTCTGTATCATTTGTAGAACAATGCTTAAGTTTCTAGAAAATATAATGTGATATAGTGAAATAATTGAAATAACTTTAATTGTTTCGCCATTCGGCTCTGGCAGTGGATGGAGATTGGTGCGGCTCGGCTAGGAAAGGTGACTTACAACACATTATTGTATTACGACAGTCGTGATAAACAAACTCAATTAATATGACAAAAACCACATGAAAAAGTGAATGTCAATATAATGGCGATTGCGGTCAGCCCCGCTAATTATTGCTGGTACTGGGTCAATGAGACGGTGCGCGGTCTACCTACTGGTGCCGTGGTGGTGGAGGGCAGTACATGAGTACAGTGAGGTACAGGCACATAGATACCACAACAAGTGCACACGTTTGAGATATCTCGATCACGCCAAAACTTTAAATTAAAACTTGCTTAACTTTCAGCTAGTTTCCACTAGTATTTACTGCCGTATCATAGGTTCGTTTTACAATCATACATACATTTCACTTACACTTACATCAGCCTCCGAAAAAACAATTTGTGGATCGCATAAAGAATAGTTTTGTGCAGAAATCGAACCCCTCGACACGTTACAAGTAGACGGTTGCGTAGCCACTGTGCCAATCGTGCAGTCCGGAAATTATGTCAAAATAGTATTTTTATTAGCCAAATCTATCGACAAATAAAAGTTATTGAAACTGTTATTGTTACGACTTATCATTTAGTTATTGAACATTTTCCATTTCATTTGAGAAACCTTTGCTAGCAGTAATTATATTATTATTGTAGGCTATTTTATTATGGTAGGAAGCACATTAAAAGCCTGATAATGGTCAGGCTTTTAATTGACCATTGTTATCAGCTGATTGATACTGCTAAGACGCCACTACTGGACACTGGGTCAAGGGAAGTCAATGTGCTCCAGTAACCTATATTCCTTGCGACCCATTTAAAGGTACCCAGATATAATGTATCTACTTCTACTACGATCAAAACAAGGAGTCTATGAATAAATTCGAGCTTGAACTAGAAGGCGCCTTGTTTACAATAATTACAATCGTATTTCGTTGTTAATTAAGAAAGACTCGATTAACCAATGCCTGTGTCAGAGCTGACGGTGCGTCGGCAGGTACTTGCTCGGCTGCTTTATGTAACTACTTGAAATTACTGAAATATTAAATAACGATTGTGTCTCTGCTAAGCTACAAATTGTTGGAAACAATCTTAGTAATTTCTTATGAGAATGTATCACATTCAAAACATGTTTTATTTGATCCATATTATACAGGCACTATTGAAACGTCGAAATAGAATTTATCCGTCAGTAATATAAAGAATAGGTACATGAGAAGCTATTTGCTATATACCTACTTATGGTCCAATTTTAGAAAGAACTAGTAACTCGATCGTAACTTTTTTATGGAATAAGGGGCAAATGAGCTATCTTTTAACCTGATGGTAAAGTTTAGAATTTCCGACGGCACCTGTCTTCAAACTAGCTTTTGTCGCCTTCCATATTTACAGCTCTCGTCTGCTAGTTCCTGAAGGGTATCGCGAATTAATTACACGAGCAATGAAGCAGCCAGCGTTTTGGCAACCGGGTCAAGGTGTGCAGTATCATTGGCGGCTGATTCGTCACTATCCGATATAAATTACTATCTTGGTCCGTTCTCTACGGAAATAATTTAATCAATTCGATCAGTAACAGTATCGGTACCTAGGTAAGTAATCATTATGTTGAGGACTACAACTAGGTCCTATCTTTATTAATGTGTAATTAAAAAGGTGATGTAAAGGTATATAGTTTATTTCATACTTGAAACGAATAACGATTGTAGAAGATTATAGCTTCTATACTTATTACCGTTGCGCCTGTACAATTCAATTGAATAATGAGACAATCGGCAATTTGCTATAAAATTAGCAACAGGCGTTACACTAAGTATAGTAGCAACGTTACCGCCAAGCATATTGCTCTTGATTTGCGTCAGGCGTTTAAATTGACCTTCCGAGTACTTTCGGCTTCAATCACTTGTTATTTATTTGGGTTTTTTGTTTAAAACGTGCCGCGTGTTACTCAATGTCAGACAGAAACGATTTTAAACAATCCTGTTAGAGGCGGCGCGGCCGGGAATTGGATCATCCCCTCAATGATTGGCTGTAATTGGGTTAGTGCCAAAACATAGATGTTGGTGTGTTATTGACTACTGGCTAGAGATTAGGTTTCAATGTGTGGAAACAGTTCACTGACCTCAGTAGGTGACTTTATGTCCTAATCGATGTTTTTAGCAAAAACATTGGCGATACAGCTTACCTTCTTGTTTTAAAGTACCTACATAATTATATATCTATGAATTAGTACCTACATACGAGTACATATATAGAATTTCAAGTTGTTAGTGAAGCGATTCCAACAAGCTTCGTTTGATGTGTCTTATCTCAAACTGTTACATCAGTACAGGATCTTTGAAGACCGCCTGCTTTACTGGCTTTTATAATTATATTACGAAAGAATAAGAGACAAGAACTAAGTAGGAATCCTTAGAACTAGTCCATACTAACAAGAAGTACTCTGGCAGACTGAGATTGAGATGGTGCTGGCTATGTGCCTCCAATTTCCAATAACGGCGGTATGTATGAGGCTGGCAGTAATTGAATGTGATGTGAGTCGCGTGGCAGCGTGGCAGCGTGGCCGCGGGGCACTCGTCACGCGCCTCTAATTGGATTTTGGCGTGTACCGTCAGCAGAGTAACTGTCGGCAGCGCCGGTACCGTTGGCAGATTAGCAATGAACCGTATTCTGTCTGATCGAAGTATCATATCATACTTACTAAGCTCTTGGGTTAAGGTGTTTAGCACAGTCATGTAACTGTCTAAGTAACACATGAGTCTGTCTTTGAGTGGGGAAAATCATCCAATGTCTTCTCCCGCCTAGGGTGAAGCGAGTCAGAATCTTACTGACTAAAAATCATTCCGTTCCATCTGCTTTGAGCCAAAGCCCCGGTAACCTTTTACATTGTCCGCAGCTTCGGATAAGAGTCTGTCTGCAAATATGATCGTGTAAGGGGGTTTTTTATTTCAGTCTATGTATGGAAACACTCACGCTAGTGCCATTGTGCTTTAAACGTAGCTGGTCTAAAGTGGCTGTTACATATGTGCTATGCAAAAATCAGAGACGTAATGTTATGATAATAAATGAAGTATCTTGTAATGCAATCAGTAAGCATGGCATTGTGATAATAAGTAAGTACTGACAATCCTTCAATACGAGTGTAGTGTGTTAATGAGATGCTACCCATGTATTGTATGCATTGAGATGCGTCAATTAAAAGTACAAAACGGTTTAAAAGAATTTCAACTCTATGACAAGACGATAAAATTGAAAATGCATGTGTTGTGTCCAGTTTCCGTGTGAACCTGCAGATGACTTCCGCGCTCATTAGTTCTTATTAATTACTATGTTGACGTAACTCGAGATCGAGACATTTTTATACTCTCTGTAATCTGTAGCGCATCTTGTTTGGAATATTATTGCGATTTTAACACGAGACGGAAATGTTGCAAATCTTCTTATGTGTTATGTCCACCGACTTATTGACGTATGTAGTTAGGTAACTGAAACTGACAAATAAATTAATATTCATAAATACTTAGATAAGCAGCTGATCTTGTTATTTTATAATTACGTGAAGACGAAGAACTTGAATGTAAACAAATTAATGCATCTTCATAATTACTCACTGCACGACTGAAAAAAATCCAGTTATGCTAAGTTTTTACTACCATATTATTATATTGATTACCTATGTATAATTTAACAAGTGGAAATCAACGTGTAGAAGAATCACACCACCATAGAAAAAAGTATCTTGGCGTGACTCGTTGTCGTCTCCTCTCTCCTAAAACTAATTCCAAGAGTATTACTTAAGTTCGCTTACGACATAGTAAAATAATATGATGCATGTTCCTCACAAACAATTACGCTGATAGATTTGTTTCCCCGTGAGACGATCATTAATTTCAATGGAGCAGAGAAAGTGCTGCACGTCAGTACTGACGGATGGTCATTAGCCGTCACTCTGCCAGCATCAGTGACTCAGTGATTACAATGACGATCACTGGCTCGTTTGCAGGAGACGAGCGATTGCTTCCTGACGAGAGACGAGAGACCAGTCATGATATCTCGGAAGTTTAGTTATTGATGACTCGTCTATTATCCACGACTGATAGAAATGTGATATCGATGGGATGTGTCCAGTAGTCCTTTGAAAAATGCTACTTGCTAATATTTTCAAAGCGGAGGCCAGCTCAGGTACCTAAAAATAAAAAATGATTTTCCCGTAAATTAATAAATTGTGGGATTTTATGTGAAGTGAAAGAATCCGATAATCCGGCGCCATGGACCATAATAATAAAATTATTTTGAACATAAGTTGTGTAGAGTTTATTGGAGCCTGTATTGATCCTGACGGCCGGCGACTGCATAACATTAAACTTTTTATTTTTAATACATAATCGCTGAGAAAGTGTCGTATATTAAAGAACATAATAAAACTGTCGTTTCGAACGTCGAACATTGCATCTGCTACCCGATCAGTTCAAGGAGTGTGCGTTTATTTGTTATTTTCGTGAATACAATTTGCATCTTCAGTCGGCAGTGTAACCTGTCCGAATTCTCCCGTTGCAAATTCCTCAGCCTCCGTTTTACATAACTGTATCGACGAGTTTCCGTGATCAGCATCGCTTTAGTATAATTTCGCAAGCCGCTGACGCCTGCGTATTGTCGGTCAACACAAGTCTATCACTTCGTGTCCCTCTATGTTGCATGTCTCGAGCCGACGACTTGCCAAACCATTGCACTGCCACCATTTCAAAATACTTTGTAAAGTGTTCGCTTTGCAATCTGTTTGTTGGCAGAGGTTTACATATTTACTGACACACGAGTATGTGTGCTTTTCAGACTTGCGATCTGCAAATTGTTACACCTGTGTTGGTTGCAACTACTTTTTGTTAGAATTGAGTAACATACACTTGACTATGATTTGCTTTTCACACTGTTTTAAGAATTATGATTCTCTCTCATTCAGTGAGTTAGCAATTATTATTTCAAGTGATGATGTGGTACCAGACAGAAAATAAAACTGCAAAAATGTACCTCATGGCGTTATCTGGGGGTGACATAATGCCGTTGTTGGTGTCGTGTGTTGTAATCATGGAAAGTGTCAGCAGCCAACTACCCAGTAGGTAGTGCAGTGCTGGAGTCTACTGGAGCCGCATTAGCAGCGCACGTCTGCAGGTCACTTTCACGTCAATCTCAATTGCCACGAGTTCGTGGAAACGCGGACGGCTCGGCTCCGAAATCTCACTGATTCGTGGAAATCTTTATTAAACGTCTGACAGTTTTTTCAATTATTCATCGCTTCTGGAGGTTAGTAGATTTTGACTTATAAAAGTTGCAGCCATGTTGTTACGAATCTCTTAGTTTCAATTTTATCAAGCGAGTCCAGACTAAATAACAACACATCGAACGCTTCACTTGATGAAGATGTTGCTTTGTTTCCATCGTGTCCAATGTCTCCGTGGCCGACACTCGTGGTAACGGTACCACATGTTACAATGGCGTCCAATAAGCAGCTCCCGGCGAGATGAGCTCGTCACGCCTGCAGCCTCAGCAACGAGACTCACGAACAGTGTACAGTCCCACAGATAATACTAAGTAAAGCCTGCGGTAAAGCTCACTCGATCGCTTTACATTACAAGAAATATTTCTTGTACCGAATTCACAACACAATAGGCACGCGCCGCGACTTGAGAGGCTTGGGCCACTCAAATATATCCGTTACTCTTTTTGTAAAATGTGAAGTTATTTGGACATCTGACAAGACACAAGTATGAAGTGTCATTCCTCCGAATAAATAAAAATATTATGTAAATGCATGTTATTGTTCGACAGTGAACATGACTTGAAATCACATTGTCTGATTGATTTGTGTACAACACATGATTGACAAGACAAGTAAGTAAACGTGGGGTATTGGATTTTCTCAGTAGCACGGTTTGCCTCGTAAAATCCTAAAACAATGGAGCTAATTCATGAAAATCAGTTATATTCTTTGGGAACGAAAATAAATTAGAGTAAGAAAATAATGATATTGTAAGAAGGAAACATCACCAATATCTGTAAAGAAAGTCAGCAAACACAGTTACTCAAATAGTTAGTCATGCCGAGAGCACCCTGCGTCAACTATGTATGTAGTCTGTCTGTTTGTTCGCTGACACATCGCGCCAGACACGGCAGACATAGAGCAGGCAGACTACTGCAGAAGTACCACTCGTTGCACATAATGATATATTGTGGTAGTATTCATAAAAAATACATTACAGGTAAAAGTCTGCTACACCGAAAAAAATCTTATAAAAGCGTTCCATGGCTCCAAATATCGACGATCGATAATTCTATTCAAAACTCTGCTACACTACGACGCATAGCGTTGTCTGTGTAAACCCTCTGCACTTTCCTACCACATGTATGTTGTATATCTTATACAATAATATTACCATATGTAATGACTGCCATAAAACTATATAAAATTGGACGTGACTCACGATCGGAGGAAAGTCAATTATAAACTAGTTGTTATAATTTTTACGATTCGTAGTTATTCGAAGATTGTATATAGGTACATAGGTACTTAGGTACCTAGTTTATTTATGTATTGTGTACTTATATAAATGCTGTAGACGTAATAATATATTATTTACTTTCAATTATTCAGCTCTCATGTTTGGAGAAAGCAGACTTGTAATGTAGGACCACAAGCGAATGTGGAACAAAAAGGAGCTGATTACTTAGTGTAATTGACTTTCAATTGTTTTTAGTTCAGTTTCAAACCAATTTTGGAAATGTACTTGGTCGCAAAATATGTCGTTAGATATGAGTATATGAGTCAGCTTGATGTTGGCACAAGTGTGTCTGGTCGTGCGTACTAAACTATATGTGAAATGTCTCACCATAATAAGAACTATGTTTCAACTATAACATGGCTGTTTCATTATTTTTCTAAAAGTTTCTTTTTAGATATTACAGGATAAAGAAAGTTCCCTGACCAGGTTGAATAGTTAGTTAGTTAAGAAGTTAAACTTAAAAGTATCCAGTAAATACTGATTTGTCACGACTTCACGTCTTTCTCTCCGGCATGAACAGTTTCTCGCGTTCTGGGAACACAATACATAAGCAGCAGTGTACCATAATGAGCGGCACATCACACGTGTCAACTGTATTAATGTATGAGCCGGTGCGCAGGCGCATCTTCTCAAACAAACAACGCACTGCATAGCTCACAATGTCTTGCTGTTTATAATCTTTATTTTAATATTTTTAGAGACACTATATTAATCTCAGTGTTGCCATGGTTACAAGTTTTATCTTTTGAAAAATACCGCCAAGTTATTATACATCTTACTCGCGTTAAAACAAGTTAATTTACGTAATGGAATTGCAACAAAAACCTTATGTCACTGTCACATACCTGCTACTACATAAACCTACATAATTGTAACTTTTATATGTTTTAACAAGAAGTCATTTACAAATTCAAGTAAACTCACAACTTAATCTGTGAGTTAAGCTTATAATGTGACCGGGCAGTTTAAAAGCGGTTATGTTATTACTAACTGAAGGCCTAGTACGAGTTTGTTACGTTACGTTAACATGTTTGACACGTTCATGACGTTCGACGTTCTGATTGGCCAGCTCTAACTAACCAACCAATCAGAGGGTTAAATGCGGCAACGTTTCGATCGCAGTAACTTAAAAAATCTCGCTCTGATACTAGGCCCTCTGTTTGTCAACATGAGTCGTCTAGTCAAGTGCAGACATTAGCTACAATTATTGTAACAGTACCGTTACCAGTGTCTCGCCAACCGCCGCCCGCGCATATAATGTGACCATTTTAATTTATTATCGTTTTGTTCTTCGTGGCAAGTGATTTGAAGCCAATTGTTCCAATCACGTCGTGACTGACTGTAATCACTCGTGTGGCTGTGTTAGTAGCTCGATGTCTACTGCCTAATGCCTAACTGTCTGACTTAGCAGATCATTTTATTTGACTCGTCTATTAGCCCTAAAATCATACCGACTTTACAATACTCGATATTTGTACCTATACATAAGATTTTTTTATGATAAATATAATTTTATAATTTTATTGATTTGTTCATTCAATGTACCTTTTCCCCAGAAGCACTTGCCTTTTTAGTATTTAGCTTCTTTAATTTTGAGAGATTTCATCTTACATACGGTAAGTAAAAATAGATTCGATATGGTCACTGCATAATGTCGACACACAACAAAATGTGTAGCAGTGTCCAGCACAGTCAGATGATGGGTAACTCGTGTTCCAACCAATAATGAGATGCGTGACTGATGTCCAGTTTGTGAATGTTATCGACTACGAATAATATGTTACAGTTAAGTAAGTGTCAGTGTTAACAAGAGCTTACACCGCGCGGAGTGCACCACCCGCTACGGAACTAACGCGGTGCGCATGCGTCCAATTACACGGCCGGGCGCGTCGCTAGCGTGCGTCTGCGCAGGGGACTCACCAACACTGAATCTTTGGGGACCACTGATTGATACGTTAACAGGAGGACAATTGTTTTTGAGGGTGAAAATCGTTCACTGATTCTCTCATCTTGGGTGAACTGAGAGAGAGTATCAGACTTACTGATTAAAAACCACCTCGTTCGTACTCCTTCCTCGAACCGGAGCTCCAATAAGCTGAGTTGTGAGTATGTTAATATGGTCGGCATAATCTGTAGCAGAGTTAGTAACGGTAGGCACCGACAATTTACTAGTAGTCGATAGATACATCTACAGTCGATCCCGGTTTGGTTCTCGCTTCAATAGATTCAGTTATGAAATTCTTGTTAATAGCAAATTGATGCATTGTTGAGATTTCTGATACACTCATACATAACTGTGATGAGTGCCAAGCAACTGCAATATTGGTTGCCTTGTACCAATAATCACAAATCAACTTTTTTAACATTAACCCATTGTAGGATAGGTGTCTTCCTTGGCCACAACACGTCCGACTATCACATGCTTCTGATTCATAACATAGTACCAAATAATACTTCTCCTCTCTTCTAATGGGACAAAAATGGTTACAACAACCGTGACTAAAGGAAAGTGGTGCTATCTCCACTAATTCCGAGAAACAGAGGCGTATAGATAAATGGAGGAATAAATTCATAGTATGTAGTAATAAAGTCCGTGTAATACTGCCTCGTATCTAAATACGACGTTATCATATCAGCTCTAGAAGCATAACGCGAATTATAAATTAATCTCGCCAATCCACATACTCGTATATAGGTACACTGTACACCAACACCAGCCCACATAATATTGTGTTTCAAATATGTTAATATAGAGAACAGAAGTATTTTTCAGACTTTAAGAAACAGAATGATCATAGTGGATAAGCGAAGACAACGGTCAGCTGATAATCGTTTTAGAATGTAAAGATATTCAATACCATATTTTGTGGAATTATTTCCATTAGGTTGTAACTTTTCGCTTTTTCTTCCTGTCTCCATCTGAAGTTTATTATTTATTTATTTATGAGTAGGTATAGGTATAAAGGCCAGAAAAATATTTACCTCAATAATATGATTCGACCAGTGAGTGGTCTCTTATACCTTGGTAACAATCTGCATCGCCCGCTATGAAGACATTTTGTTATGATGTCTATATTCACGGGAGCGTCCGTTACGTTGTGTCGGTGAACTATTCCCGTTGTTACTGTTGATAATATTATACACTTCCCTCAATTGTATACTTTATTCGGCCATTACCTTCCTATCATAGCGTTGTAATACTTTGCCTAGATAGTAGCTCCTAGTGAAATGTTGTAGTTTCAGGAAGACAATTTAACGACTTAACTACATACATTTTATAGTGATTTAGAAATTGATGTTGTTGAAATGAATGAAAAAAGTTATCTCTGAAGATGAAGTTGTTAGTAGTCCGTGGAACAAGCGCGACGGGTCGTAAGCTGCAGAGCGGCGCGGCAGTGGAGCGGCAGTGGAGCGGCGCTTGTTACAGACGCTGCGTGAGAACTAGGTGAGGCGCCGCCGCCGTCGCCACCTGCTTCGTGGCTGCTAGTAAACTGGACTGTGATTAATTATTCTGCAGTATTCTTCATTTTGTACGTACTCAGGTATTATGTTGGTCACTTACAGCTACAGATCGAGTACGCTCCACATTTGAAAAGTGAAACCAAGTCAACTAACGATCGTGCGAAATACGCAACACACGCGTGATAACCGACCAATTCCAAACCGCACTGCGCGCACACACAATCACTACATCGCAGTGGATTCTGAACCCGGTCGTGTAGCATGATGTTTACGTTTCAGAATCGCGTGCATGACCTTTGCAGTTTTTTGCTTTACTTTCCTTAATGTGTGGACTTATGTAATCTGAGTAATGGGCTCGAAGGTGGCCGACATTAGGCCGCTGGTATAATGATAGGACGTGGGGAAGTCATCCGTTAAATGTGAAATGATGAGCATGATATGAATGGCTGGCAGCACGCACTCGTTACCTAACGCGGTCATCAGATCTGCTGACTGTTTGTGTACGTGATACCCTTTAAAATGAAGCGATATGCACGAATGTGAATGATAGCCAACATATTTAACTCAAACAAGGAAATAAGTAAGAGATATAGTTTAGGTTCCTTATTAGTATATCGTAACAACTATATTATGGTGCATCGCACTGCAGAGCAATAGCCTACAGGAAACAAAGCCAGGCAACACATGAGCATGAGCTCAAGACACAAACAGATCAAGTATTACACAGACAAATAGTCCACTGTCCCACGTCTCCCACGTACCGTGATAGCTCTGCACCGATACATTACGTGTGATGTTTCCACCGCCACACTTCTCAATACTTTCGCCCATTGTTCGTTCTCCATACACGCTGGAGTACACCTGTGTCGGTGTCGCTATGCACTCTGCGCCGTGTATAATAATATTATAATCATCATTTAGTGTATCCAATCGAATCGATACCTAGTTAAGTTTCTTGACGTCATTATGCAACCGACAGCTGATTTTCAGTGTTTCTTTTACACTTTCAGTAACTGAAAGTAGAGTCATCTCCGGCCATTACAAATCAACTGAAACTATGAAGGTGACGGGTCAACAAATTATTTGTAACTCGCGAGTTTCACAAGTCACCGACTTTTATACTTGATATAATTTGATGTGGCGTTCAATATTGCAATACATAATCTGCCCAAAAAGGATTGGAGAGTGAAAGTGCAACGAAAGCTTCGCTCGTTTACTTGCATTCACTTTACTTATATCACAAATATATTCGCGGCGATATGAAGCGACGCATTCCTCGATATATGCAGAGAAAGTAGATGCCATCTCCTTACGAGGAAGTAGGAAGTGATAAGAAACTTATGACACAACGACGTTATACATATTTTATACTCGTACTCATGCTGTAACTAAGATAAGCAAAAAGAACAAAACCGGTCCATCGCCATCATCAGTCGTAACAGTTCCTCTGCTGAACTGGACCATCCGCTTACTCCACCACGTCGGGTGACAATTTAGCACTTGCATCCAGTACTGAACCGGTGCCTTTGTTCAACCTAAGAATGAAATCCGGAACCAAATCTGGGACACCAAGCATGTAGTTGAAAGTCTCAGTCATTATGTTATGTATAGGTGGAGCCAGCAATCCATCTTGCTGATCAATTAGCTGAGCGTTTATGTGCATTGGTTAATTACCGTCCACTATCCAGTGCTAACTGTATTCACTGGACAAAGGTAGGCCCTGGACCAGCAGGACATTAGGTTTGATGTGCAACAGAAGGTTCATAGTAATTTGCTAATCTATTACTTGACTTAGGAAGGTAAAAGCAAAAGTCACAATAAAAAATCTATGAAGACATAAAACCCATAAAGCAAGTATTTCAAAGTTCTAATTACTTACTAACTGATGTCATAAATATATTTAATTTAATAGTTACCTACTATAGGAAACAAAGTTGATTGTATCACCGAATGTTGTACTCACCGGTAATTCTGCTTGTCGCCTCATGTTCGAAGGTTTCCCCGCATTATCATAATTTCTATTACACACATAACACATTGTTTATTTAGAAACCACAGAAATGGAGGATGAATGCAAAGCTCGTGGAATTATTTACGAAACGACATCGTGTGTTACATTGTGGAACTTGCGAGGTTGTATTGTGTCCGCGAGAGTGTGTTTATGTTCCAAAGTGATGTATGTTTACACAGCCACCGTATCTAGGCCATGGGAAACAATATGTTAGACAGGGTAACAACTGTTTATTGAAAGTTGCAATTTAGAGTTTATGAAATCTACAACAATCTGTTTTCCATCTACTGTTAGATACGGGACCCTCCGATAGCACGCCACTGAATTTGATCTTCAACGCTACTTAACCAACCGCTGCTAGTCACATTGTGGTAATCGTCATTTCACCTAACTGAAGGGTCTTACATTACATTTGCCGAAACATTGCCACTCATCACGATTACATCAGTTCTGCTACAAATCCATTTAACTGGTTTTAATTTAGATTCTTATTTATTTGTATTTGAATGAGATGCAAAATTCTCGTATGTTTCCAATCAAGAGTTACGTAACCACAGGTCATCGTGTCGTCAGTAGTGGAGTATTACCATAATCTGCAGCATTACACGCTGCCTGTACTGCCATTGATGTAGGATTACCTATGCGGAGCGTCCGCATGGCTGGCCACATATTTGGCATTATATTACCTAAAGCATCTCTAAATACATACTTATTTAGTAGGTAATCAACATTCTTATATTTACATCATCGGTCCTATGAATGATGTTTTATTCAGATGTAAAAAAAATCGAAATGGAGTAACTGGTTAGTATCGATTTGAGTGCGTTAGGTAATGAAACTACTTGCTTGTAATTATCGCATGTTCGCGTGTGTTGACCTTTATTTCTCAATTAACCTGACGAGTCATCTTCCGACATTGTGTCCGTAATGTAACAAAAAATGCTCCATAATTTAGAACGCTGGAAATGATTCGGTTTGACCTTTCCAACTCATTATTTCACTAAAACTATCATTTACGCAACCTCTTCCCAGGCCCAGTAGCACCGAGTACATATTCAGTGGTACAAGCAGAAGTGTAGGTACTGGACTATGAATAAACGTAGCAGGCCTTTATGACCATTTTTTCCCACCACTCCTAAACCATATCTTAAGAGTTACTTAGGGAACACCTAAATTAAACCCCAACAGGTGAAAAGAGGCATTAACCACTTAACTACATATTATTATAATTTATCTTGTAGTGATCACATACATTATACAGAAACTCCTGACAGTCTTTAAACAATGTACACAATATGTGTAATATTCAATTTTTGTCATACAAGTGGGGCCAAACGAACTGTCTAAAGTCAAAGTCAAAGCATTTATTTCAATTAATCCTAAATAAGGCACTTTTGAAACGTCAAATTGAATTGTCCGTCAGTCTGTCTGTCAGTGAAGCTAGGCGCTCGTTCCAAAGTGTAGCTTCGAATGGAGAAGAACGAGCAAGAAACTCTATCGTTACTCTTTAAAAAAAGAAGTTTTTTACAATTTCTCTGATACACTATTTATCTATTGTATATATATGTAGGAACAATGTAACTACAATACGTCAAAACTAACGGGACAATAAAACCAATTTGTAAAGAAAATAAAATAGCGGGTTATTTCAAACATAGTGCCCACATATGTACACTTACAATTTTGAAATAATGCTTCTATACAAATAATAATAATATATAATTTAATCTTTCACATAAAAAAATATCTGCTTGATGCCACAGGATCCCTAGACTGCATTGGAATAAATTAATACTTTAAGTTAACGTGTAACTAGTGATCGTATTTGAGCATTTTCTAGTGTGAGCGAGTGTCCAGTGGAGCCGGACCAACAAGATCTAACAAATACGAGTTGGTTTTCTGAGCGTTAACGTGTGCAGTGTAGGAACACACGCAGGAATGCATGATGCGGCGTCCGCGAGTCCGCGAGCTTCCGGCCTCTCGCTGCACTTTACGTAACCTGCTCCTAATTGGAGTTCACTGCACCGGAACACAGCGCAGATAAATATGATTACACCGGCGACCGACACTGGTCACGTGACTATGTGACTCCTACACCTAGTGGCAGTACATCGTAGTTGATGAGAGGTCACGACTTGATACTGCACGCTACCGGTGCGCTGTACAATTAGCCGTGAATTATCTTATTAAATGTATTTGAACATTACAGCTAGTGACATAACTGATGATGACATAACTAGTAAATACTTGGTGTTTTAAATTACACCCCTGTGTGCGACTTTGATTAATATATGCGTGATGTTATGTAGTAGCTAGTCATTTAGTATGTATCTGTCTCATTCTCAATTATTTATTTATATTTTTTCATAAATAAACACTTAATCTACTATTAAGCAAAATATATTTCGCATTTCTTCAGAAGTTGGGTAAAACCACGACCTAGTCAACAGATGTGCAACAATTTCAGATGTCTGACGTTAATAGATCTACAGATGCGTATAATTGAATGAATTAATAATTAATAAAGCTATAAAATCAAATGCCAGTCTAAATAGATCTGAACGCAATCACTGTAAAGGTTAATGGTTGGTCAATGCAGGTGGTGATATTAAAAAGCCATCGATGACTGTTGCATATGCATGAGTGTTGCAACTTTACAAAATGTGATTCAGTTTATTTGGCAATGTACGCAGTATCCTGTACTGACTAGGTACTGGTTGATGCAATTATCTTGACTTCATCATCATCATCTTATCAGCCACAAGCCCATGCTGAACAATGGCCTCCCCTAATGGCTTCCAGATAGGCCGGTTGGAAGCGACCTTGGCTTATGTAAAATTTCGTGCAAACACATTAAGAATGATAATGATAGTTGTACTTAAATGATTTCCTCGAGACCTGTCTTAATAGATTGTTTACATAACTAATGGTGCTCAGTTCGAGTATTTTTAATCTAATTGAAAAATCAATAAAAGTTAATGTGAAACATATACCTATACATGGATACAATCTGCATCATCTCCAAGCGTATCATTACAATCGTTAAAATTAATTGCATGTAATAAAATAAAGTTCTTCTCAAACATTAACAATAAAGAGAGAGTATAACAAAGTATCATGTTTATTTGTTTGTGTAACACCATGTATAATCGATCAGCGCGCGCGCAGCATCGCAGTCCATTTGTCATAAAAGTTTAAGATGTCCAATTGTCGTGAAAGTTACAATAATAGGTAACTGCGTGCAGTAAAAAAGGTGACAATGTCGACTGTAGAACCAACGAATCTCATAGATTGCTGTTTCAGTGGCCAGATGAAGGAACTTTTGCTTCTCAAACCCCGCATTGGACGCAACCTTTAGAATTGTGTTCGTTCGTTATGTAAACGGCCGGGGCCTTAATCGTGTGTGTCCGATTACACGAAGTCGAACAATTTGCGAAACGATTCAGATTATGTTCAGTGAAATTGGATTTCCTTATCAATAAACGGTTGGGTACTCCGCAACAGGCCGTGTGCTGCAATCTGCAATCATTTTGTTCCTCTGCAGATAAACTGTAGTTTCAATTGAGTGTCAACCAGTTAGGAAACAATCCCCAGGTGCCTACACTTTGGAAATGTAAATTAATTTTATGCAAACTTTAATGTTGTTTGTCAAATAACTTAAAATAAGTGATTCGACGTGAATGTGCGTACACGCAGTATACGCACTTTCCAAGTAAGCACAAACAGCCGCATGTCACTTTCCCAATGATTACTCATCAGTTTGGTTCGAGTGTGTGTCTGTGTATAATCAGCATATTTAGTAATTACGTCGGAATGTTTACTTCCGTCGCGTTAATTAGTAAGTGGGCCAAGTAATAAGTAAATAATGAAAGTTAATATTTCGCGGTTTGTCGTTACTTTATTATAGATACAAGATTAGGAATCGATAAATTAATGTATGCAGGATATCGTTTACTTTATCTGATTTAGGAAATCCGTTTAAGTTTTTATAGATTTCTTCTCGTAGTGATATACGTCTCCTGATCCCGCTACACTACACGCTGAGTGCTGTCGGCGGATAATTTGTCCACATAACGATGTGTGACAGCCGGCTGTGCGGCTGTGACACGCATTACCATCACAATGAACTGTCACCTCGCGTCACGCCGCGTGCGCCCGCGCCGCCTCGCTGTAACTACGAGTGTGTACCTGACACATGTCAAAATACTAGCAGATAAACGGACCATTATTCATTTCACGCAGTCACAAGATTTACGAGCAAAAAAAAAGTAACTGTTCTATTGCAAAATGTTGTTATTCCAAATTAGATCTTACGATTTCTTGAGAATTGAGGTATCGTAACACGTATTTTATACTGTCAATACCCAACAGTTAGCTATGTTTGAGAGGGTGAGTTCCAGATCTTGATCCAACAATTCTGGATACACTTACCCCTACTATAGAGCAAGGCTATGTGTGCCCCAGTGTACTCACGACATACGACACATTTGTGTCAATGGATGAGGAACAATGAGGGATGGGACTCACGTCATGCATTATTCAGATCACATCTAAACACAAGCGAGGAATGTCTGCGTTCCCGCGGCGGCTTGTGTTGGAGGTGTGGCTCTGGTGTTATGTAACTTCGTAAGGGACAGTGTTATACAAAAATATTTCTTACGTTGTTATTTAATTTGTCTATAAGCTACAGAGTAGGTGTTACAGGCGAGTTGCGTCGCTAATTATACGCCAATACATATTTGCAATTTGCTAAACTCCTAAAAACTGGTGAAACCAATATTTAAGTATCATAAAAGTATGAGTACGTTGAGCTAATCCAATCGTTTAGTTACAGGTATACTCGCGGTAACTGGCTAACGATGGCTAACACAACAGCTGACCGCGGCCATTTGTTCCACGTTTATTGTTATGTGACGCAATAACTAATTACAAGTTTATATGCATGACAGATTAAGGAGACTGTAATCTTTATGTGTTAGTGTATTCGTGTCATGTTGTAAATGACATTCAGTTTCATTTAGACTGAATTGCTGGCTTTTTGTGATCAAAGCTTTTAACAACTTCATGCTAAAGTTCGGAACTGTACCTTCTCCTATTGGTACTAGAGACCGACTCATCTGGATTCTCCACTGACTACCAAAACAATACAGATTCGATTAAGGGCGTGTCACAGTCGGTGGCCGGTGTCGGATCGGTTCGCCTCCGATTGGCCACCGTTCGTGTGTCCGCTACGAATTATCCACAGTCCGCTAATTGTGTGACTTCTTGCGGTTTGCTAATTGTCGTCACTCCAAACGGTATATTGTCCTTGGCAGTCATTTGGCACCAGAACATCAACAAAACGGTATCTTGATCAATTTCGCTTTAATTAGAATAATACAATGTAACCGCTGAATATGATATCTAAGCTCATTCCCAGGTTGGATACTCGCCTATATTCAATATCGAAAACGATATTATAGTGTCGTACGATATTACATAACGATATCAAATTAAATGCCATTAACGTATCTTTCGATAACTCCTCTAGTATTGCGATTGTCCATGGTTGGTGTTAATCGCTTACCATCAGTGGACCAGTTTGCCTATTTCCCCTTATCTCGTAAAAAACAACGTTCAATTTGTTCCTCGTAACATCCCTTAATGTCCAGTCATCCCTCTATAAAGTGAGCAAACAGCATTAAGTCTGTGACCTGTGGATATAGTAAGTCATGGTTTGGGGCAGAACTGGGTCAGGGATGCGCGAGGTCATCCTTCGTAGGTATATCTATGTTATAGTTATCATTTATTTAGGGGAGAATCTAAAGGTGGTAATCTACTTGTTGGTTTAGATTAAGTGTGAGAGAGCCAGGAGGTCTAATTACCTCCATTCCCAATCCCCGCTTCCCCAACAACTCTTAAATTTCTAACACATTAGAGACCGGCAACGCACTTGTAACGCCTCTATGTTTCGGATGTCCATTGGCGGCGGCGATTGCTTACCATCAGGCTTATACCATCAAATATTTTTTTCCTTTAAATATAGTTAAGTTATTTATGGTACCTTCTCTAAATGCTGTGCAAATCGTACTTAAACAGGGTTCATCAGTCCGAAAATAATTGGAAAAATCTTTATAAATACACAAGATAGCAAAAAAGTATATTGGTTTTTGGACAGAACAACAGGGGACAAAAAGCATTTATTAAGTTTTTATAGCTATCGGGGGTTTACCTATTGTAACTCGGTTGGCATCACTTGGCGATACCGATAGCTCGGCTTCTTTTAGTAAATATAGAACGATATTGTTTATCAGAGAATAAATAAACTAATTTAGATAGCCGGCACTGGCGGGTACAGCGGACTGGCACGGCGTGTCTTATCCTTATCGCTGATAACGATCTAACTTATTTAAATATATGATTCAATTAATTTATTATTCAGGTGTTTGTCGCGCAAACAAAGATTAGAATGTCATACAATTTTATTTGTTCATTATTACACATTATTTGTACATTATTAACAAGTTGTTATAACCGAAGTTTAGAGATCTCGCACTACGAATTAGGAAGTGCGTTTATGATCAATTATTACATGAACCATATCATGACAAAATACGTTTCCTTCGCCGTATAAAAGCAGAGCACTTAATGAAACACTTTAATTCAAGTAGATGTATGTAAATATTCACGCATGCTTATTGTAATGCGGTGTCTAGACGCAGACTTAAATCGAATGTAAGTCATCTATACAACAATATCGGTATATTGTATATATGTTATTGTAGATCGTCCATCAGAAACGGATCCATCCGCCACATCACTAGTAGTACGGGCCATTAGCCTGCGTTTGTCATCGAGCAACAATACGCAGCTGACAGCCGAGACAGCCTACAGACCTACATTGCAATGTACACAGATATATTATTGAGGATAAGATCAAGAGATGTGTTTTAGATCATATAAACATACATACATATTTGCAAATGTATCATCGTCATTTGGCTATGGGAGTCCACTGCTAGATTATGGGTCTTTTACACAAAAGAGGGGTTTGATATAAACCCCACGCAAGTGATTGAGTATCGCAATTTAAAAGTATTTGGTTAATAGAGTATATTATTGCTCCCGGTAGAATGGAGATGGGACAAAGGGATGGATAGAATGGAATGAATAGACGTTATGACAAATGTATTTTACTCTCGTCTTGTCATCTCCATTCGCCTAAGTAAAGTATAAATACTGAGTACTTAGTACTTGTATGATCGTATACTGCGCCGTGGCCGCGGTCGTGAGGGCGATGAACTAATTCAATAATCTCGAGCCGAGCAGATAAACGTCTATGTAAATCGGATGCGCACGCGCGGCCGAATGTGTACGGAGAATGTACAGACAACGGAATAATGTTTGTCATAAATGTCGAACATTGAATGACGTGTATAGAAAAAGTTACAAGCAAGCAGTTAGAGTGGTAAGCTTTAAGGCAAGAATACACTTTAACCAGACTTCTGTATTTTCATGTGTATTACTCGGTTAGTGAGTACATAAATACGTGCCGTAATGTGCACCTTTGCCTACCCCTTCGGGGACAAAAGGCGTGTCGTTACAATATACTCGCTTAGTAAAAAAATATATTTTAACTACATACATAATATTTCGTTGTTCTATTTCATTACTTTTTCAGTTGCCTGTACATAAACACACAAGCTAAATAATGTATTGTGTAAATACGTGATGCTCGCGGCATAAGAAGTGAATTTATTGGTGTGACGTCACGCGTCGCCTGCGCATTCATTACATTATCGAAGGCTATCGATTAGCTGCGATAGGGAGGATTCATTTAAAGTGTACCTTATCAAATGGGTGTGGAATGCGGAGATTACACCATTACCTGCTTGTTGAGGTGTTGCGGTGTTGAAGTTACCAATTGTATTATGTGTATTTTGTAATCATGAACCCTCCCCTGTAAGAAGAATGGAAATTAAAAGTCACGAATCGGTACATTAGAAATTTTTATATAATTAGTCGAATGTCAATTGCAATCCAATACAGTGATTTTTTCTATAAAACTAATTCAACAGCGTGAGTGCTAGACTTATAAAAATGGAGTCTGCCTTGAGCAAACCATCTGCTCAATGCTTATTAGCTACATGTTTATATGAGCCATTGCATCAATACGTTGCATTAATATAGTCTAGCTGCACCTACTAATTTTACAAACTCGCTGAGATCGGTGTTTACATAAATAACTTGATTACAATACAGACCGTTACGTGAGCAAACACAAGTGGTGAGTGTGCAGTCTGTGCAGATTGTGTTTGTGCACAAACGGAGCGACGCACGAAGTGTAAAGTATTGCTTCATCACGTCGCTTCGGACGGACAAATTGATGATTAATGATATTTTTTACAACGGCATGCTATCTATAGAAATTTTGATGACTCGTTAATATTATTTTAATAACATTCCTAGATAGAGAGGTATTGGCTAATAATACAAACACATTTACAGTATTGCTTGTTGCTTTAATGTTGAATATCTTTCTTCACAGCTTGTCTTCACAGTTAGTGTCTCACGACTCTCACTGTGGTGTGAAAAGATAACGAGACAACTTCATTATTACTGTTTACGTGCACTAAATACTTAATAACTTCATCTGCCAATTATTTATTTATTTACGTAATCTAACACTTAATGTAACGTAACATCTGAATTATACATAAAATCAATAACAAGAAGATTTCCTAAATGCATATTATTATAATTTGTCTCATTATAGATGCGCGGTCTGAATTATTGCAGCAAGTTTTCGCTACTGGCGTCATTTAATGACACAACTAGCGAAATTTGATCATGGTGGAGAGTGTGGAAACAAAATAAATGACATTTCGAGATGTGTTTTTTATTTTATTTTTTTTTGTTTTTAGAATAAACATGTTTGGTCTGTAATGTCACCTAATGCTATGATAGACTATAGATACAACATACACTGTATTATAAGGTGTAGTAGGGTCGCTGGTCCAGTACCGCACGCATGCGCACACGCCGTATGAGTGCGTGTGATTGTATCGCGGAGATCGCGTTACGGTACAACGCGCCGCAGACCCAACTGGTGGGAATTGGGTGTACCACACTATGTTTGTACGTACGTCTGTTATATTTACATACATACTGGAATGTACTTACTCTGTGAGAATTTGTAACTGTGTACAACATTACTATTTACTATTTAGCTAACCAAAGGCCGGCAAGATAAAGGTTTCTCTATTAATTATTTTGTGTCAGTACACGACCATAGCATACCCGTAGCATGCCTGTAGCATTCCCGTAGCACACTGTAGCATGCTCGTAGCGCGCCCGTAGCATGCCCATAGCATGCCTATACTAACTGGAACTTTCAGGGGTTGCGGACTGCCGAGCGGGTTTACCAGGGCTCTGGCTTGAAAAGCAGGAGTAGGAACGGGGTGGTTTTTAGTCAGTAAGAGTGTGTCATTTTTAGTTGTTCCTCATCATCACGTCACCAATAATGATTCCACGTCAACCACAAGAAAGAAGACAAAGTAGTATAACAAACAACAAAGGATTACAATACATTTCAAGTGATAGAAATAACAATAATTAGTTGAATAGAGCCGTCGAGTGTTGACAAATAAACCGATAAATCAATGAGCACACCACAATAGAGGCACAATAACATGCAGCGTGATATCATTGTGCAGCCATTACTTGCCGGCCGTGAGTCAGCGCCGGCGCAAGGTGCGCGCTATCTGATAACGCGACGATAGCTGATAGTGGCGGCGAGTAGGTGCCAACTGGACGGCTAATTAATACTGCACAACAATATGGTGCGAATAATTTCAACAAATGTCTACATTTCACGATTGGCACACGGCCGGCCATGCATTTGTAACTCGTGTGCCTAGCAGATCACTTACCATTGTTATCTTTTGGTAAGTGATCTGGGCAATCTGGGCAGCTCATTTGTTCCCATTTTTATAGTAAATAATGTAAGCTCAGTGAGTATGTTTTACGTTATGTACATCTTTGTAATTTGGAATTCTTAAGACGGGGTGAATCGAATGTGAGGGGTGAAAAAACAGAAAAAATGTTGAGGAAATGTTCTAACATCTATTCACAGCAGTATCCATTCCTGAGTCTGTTCACCCTTTGAATTCTATTCACTATGTTTTACGGTACATTGACAGTACAAGATTCCTAGATTGTGAACTTCTGGTACCTACACTGAGTAGACAGGAACTATTTTAATATCGCCTTTGGATACATCCTGGAAAAGTTGAAGTAATGACATAGCGCTGACGATTGCCGCAATAATTTGGTAAATAATTGTTTATTAATTAATAATGAATCCAGTTCCATATAATTTGACTAATTAACGTTGCTCCAATATTGTTATTCAGTTATTGCAATGTGTTGCAATGGTTGTGGAAACCTTTAAAACCAAAGTTTTAAAACCTTTTCTCATTAATTTGTCATTATTTTATGTTGGATGTAATTATTGCATTTGATATTAATTTACAGTTGTTTTTATTGCATGATGCACGACTAAACGTAATATTACATTTTATTAACAAACGTAAGTATTTTAAGTTCAACATATTATGTTATATGTTATATTATGTTTAAAATTACATATTATGGTTATCATCAGGATTAAAATGAAATGATTTATTAACGTACTTACATAATGAATTAAAGTAAAAGCAAAGGAGCTTATGATACGAAGATAACTTGCATTCACACTATTATAACTTGATAAGGGCAGCAAGTTGAAGGTATTTAGCAAAATAATAAATAGGATTATGTATCATAATACTACGTAACAGTTTCAACTTACACAATCAAAATAATTTCTTACAAGGATAGTTTTGAATAATTAAAGACTATCACCACCAACTACAGGGAGTTACCATGAAGCTTTCCCCTAATAACCACCTTCCATGGTAACTTCAACAGCTGACACCAATCTACTCCCACTTGACATTGACACCATACAGACACGTGGCCACCTGTGTCTGTGTGAGTGACACGCACACCACCACACACTATCGACCACCGATCGATCAGCTGATTACCGATACACTTACACTTACATTACATGTGTGTGTGTGTGTGTGTGTGTTATCAGTAACGAGGATTATGTGGCTGTTTGATTGCGCTGTATGAAAACACACGTATCTTGTTGAGTCCAAGGCAAATATTTGACTTTGTTCTATTCTTTACTGTAATAACTCGATATTTGACAGGAGTTACTGTGCTACCTATTTAGATATTGATGGTGTTTCCTGTTATATGTATGACAGTGATATAGAATTTTCAAGAAATTACTATAACTTTTGGGGAGAAAGACTACAGAGCATCTAATTTTTACTTTTTCAAACTATTTAACTATTTCGGTGGTTCCATTGCCGTACCAATAAAAAGTTGCTGCCTGTCCTCTAACTAATCAGCTGATAACATAGTATAGGTCAACTTTCCACGTCAATAGAATAAACAGTTTCTTTTCTATCTAAGTACGTCAACCAATGTAGTGAAACAATGGCAATACCAATCAATTAAGAAAGTAATTCAGCCGCCTTGTTACCCTACGTCATCCATTCCTTACGTAGTGTATTATTTACCTAACACATACAAAATTTGCAAAAGTTAAGAGGAAAATTCTTCCAGAACATTATACTGTATAAGACCTTATTAGTTGTTGCGTACATGGCGGCAGTGACATTAACAATGGCGGCTAGTTATCTGGAAGTGGGCAATCAATACTCGATGTAAGTGCCGCGCTCATGAAGGATTCTCTACAAAGGTATTCTGCTCGAACACTCGAAGATCGTATTATACTGTAATATTGTAGCACTTGAAGATTAATCAGTTTATGATAGAATGCAGTGACATCAACAAGCAAATAAAAGATATATACCAAACACCAGATGTGTAACCAGATTTTAAAATTTCATACTAGGTACTACTAAAAAGTTATAAAACAAAATACCCAACAATTTTAGTACTGAGAATGTTGTAGCAGTTGTAGGAATAACCAAGAATCACCTTACTGCGTAAATAAACAGTTTTTCTTTCACGTTTTTACTCGACCATATTTGCAACCTCTACTAATCAGTCAGAACTATGCCCACACATCGTTAGTATATTGAAAAAGCCATAACTATGTTTTGACAGTTCTGATAAAGGATACGGACCTCCCTCAAGCACCAATGACGTTCATTAGATGACGAGTACAGAGTGATAGGTGATGCACCAATCAGCACCTTGTACCTACTTGCATCGCGTCATCCGGCACTTGGAGGAAAATCCGTAGGGAGTTAGTGACGGAAAGTTTTTGTGAATGATCGGTTTCGGTGCATTCATTTGCATATTTTTAATTATTTTCCTCGAGCAGTTTCTGCGAATGAGACAAGTCATTGCCGAATGCCACTTCATTATAAACACCTCAGCACTGAGTATCGCATCTAATAGATTGAGTCGCCAAATAACAGTATTCAGTTAAAAAAGTATATATTAAAAAAAGAACAAAAATAAAGACAATATTTTAGGTATGCTGTTTGTCATTATGAGTTCTTAGTTGACACTAGTCGAGCGATCTCCTGGAACAAATAGGTACATGATTAAGATGTATTGCCTAGCTAACTCAAGTTATAATACGAAAAAAAAAACATAAAATTAATGAAACCGTGTTAAAAACTTTAATTCACTATCATCAAATAACACACGGTATCGACAGACGATAGACTCATCAGTTTTTGTTAAATCGTGAGCAGTTGTCTATTTTCACAAACGTTCGTCATCACACTAATGAAGATGATTCAACCGAACTTATTGACGAAAGGAATGTCAGTGTGGCCAATATAATATCCGCGTTAGATAATATCTGTAGTGTACGGCGTTTGTTTGATAACAGTCGCGTGAAGCGACAGCTGTTTACATCGGAGTTTGGTTGGAAAATCAATAATAGTTCTGATTAGTTCTAGAAATCCTTTATTGTCATCAAAATTATCACATTAAAATATCCTATTCATCATTCAATATACAGACCAAATATTTTTTTCTCGGTAGTTACCTACACTCATTTCGTATGTCATTACAAAGTTTCAATGGAAGTACCTAGGTATGTCCAATAAAAAAATCATCACAAAACAATCTCATAGTTAAACAGTCTGTCTCCTGAATAGGTCGCGAGGGCTGCGTTTGCGCAGGTGTGTTCGATTCAGGCCGCCAGCAGGACATTCCTGCGCTCGCTTTCGAAACCGGCGCGGGCGCAGATACGACCCGTGATATCACTTCATTATGTAGTAATTGTGAGCGGCTACTGACTGCGACCGCCGACTGCCAGGCGAACCCGAGCCAAATGTCGCGCGAGCTTGTCACGCGAGGGCAGACTAGGAAACCTTAGGCTTGTAGTCTTTGTATCTGTTATGTAGGAGGTTAAATTTCATTTGCCCCAATTTTATACACATTATTGGAAAATTATGTATAACTTTCATTTTACAAAGTTTATGATTTAAGAAAAGTTAAAGTTTCGTCCTTGGTCTATTATTGAAGAGTCATATGTAGATGTCCAGCTAGGAATGAATTATCATACTATGAAAAACGTCTGCGAGTCCAGAGACGAGCGCCGTAGCGTCTCGTAGCACTACGGCGCCGGCGCCTACGCAACAGATATCACACTAACTCCACACACGCTGTCACATTAACAATGATTCATCTCACTCGTTTACACTGTTTACATAGGCATTACAACGATAATTATATGTAAAAATATTAAGATAGTAGTTTAACAAGGATTTTATACTAAAACCCATAAATATTTGTACGATGATTGCAGGTTGCCGGATTTTACAAGATAGATATGACTGGACTAGTCTGTGTGACATGATGAACCTCAGATGTAGGTACTCCGATCACCGGCTTACCGGAGACTGTCAACCTCCTGGAACAGGTTCCAACTAGGGCTCGTAAAGTTTTACGATCCGTTCGGTATTGTCCGACCCAGTGTACTGACCTTTAGGTCTATTAATAAAACAATATTATTGCAAGGAAAACCTCTATTATATAGGCTTGGCGAAGTTTACTATTGGACGGATACGAAATACACAAGCTATACATTCGTATAATAGGGTATATGCGCATGATTCAAATAACGATAATTTTTTTTTCATATAATCTCTTTTCCTTTAGATTTATAAATCTATCAATAATTTTCAATATAATTTTGTTTTGAATAAGAAAATAATTATTGCAAAATGCACAAAATAAGCGAGAAATTCAAATTAGTTGAAACGCATTGCTATTGGTCAGAGTAGTTTGTGACGTCAAAGTCTATAATAACAAATATCAACAAGTGCTATTGTTGAATGCTTGCAACGAAATTCAGTTTTTTTGTGATTTTGAGTTGATATTGAAGTGATATTGTTTCGTAAAAGAGTGGCAGGAAAGTCACAGGAAATGACTGATATTGGTTACGTCAAGGCACAATCGAACAATCTTCCAAAAATTGATGTGTTTATGATGACCGCGTATTTCACATCAAATTCGGATTTTACGTCTACTGAAATAAAAGGAGTGAAAGCAGCAAGGTAATTACACAATAAATATTATATTTATTTGGTTTTCGACGCCTTCTTTGGATAATTTTTACCTATAAGTAAATAGAAATAGCCTGGAAATAACATAACCTTAAAATGCGAATGGGAGAACATTTTAAGGTTATTTATTGTATTGTGTGAAAAACATATTATCTGAAGCTGAGGCTGCTTTGTATCATTAACTTGACACTTTGCTTGAGTATAAGTGGCGTGCCTTGCACTCCCTCAAGTTCTCATAAGTACATAGGCTGAGGCTTATGTCCACGGTTGGACATAGGGCTCAGCCTTTGTCCAGCACTGGACTAACACGGGATGATGGTGATGATGATGACTGCTTGAACTGCTAGCGATCACTGCACTTTCATTAAGTACTTTATGGTATCAAAATACCTTATTAGATGAAAACGCTTTTCCGGTAAAACCAAAACTCGATTGTATTTCATTATTTTGTAGTGAATATAATTAGCTGTGTCTTCTTCTAACTAAAACAAACAATAAAAAGTTTATAAGTAAATTAGAAATGGATTTATGATGTCTAAAATGTTTAAAATAAATAAATCAAACAGCATTTTTAAAATAAATATTAGTTTGCAGTATGCTGTACTTGTTATATCAGTCTGAAATTCATGGGATATTTAACTAGTAAGTCTAATCTTGTTACTTATGCTTACAGATCTGTGATTCTGTGACATTTTTTCGAGTTAGGTTGTAAATGTTGTGTGTGATGAATAGAGGTTATAATGCGGGCAAAGCTAAACAAACAAAAAAAGTGTTCTGAAAGAAAAAATTACTTACGTCAAAATGATCTTCACAACAATATAAACAAGTTGATGGAGATATCATGTCCCTTTTCATGATTTTGCACCACTTTCTCCTTACGTCCTCACCTCTCGGGACAAGAAAAAATACTTTATTTGGTGCATTTCTATTTGTATTTTTACACTTGGGCACGATACAATATTTAAAAGTCGGTTTACTATCCTATTGCATTATGTAATTGAAGTGAATTCACGTAAAACACGAAATATATACAAATTATGACCCAAAACACTTTGCAGTTTCAACTGTTATTATAGACTTTGACGTCACGCGAGCGCGCCAAAATGACGGTCGTTTAAAATGCTGTTACGAATCTATTATTTTAAAACTGCTTTTTTTACCCGAATTCCTTTTTTTTTGGTGCTGGTTTTTTTTAACATTTATATAATGATGTAAATTACCATTTAAAAACATTTAAAAAATACATGCATATACCCTATTCTCTACAGAAGATTGTAGATGATACCCTAATAGACAACTTGGTTAAGGCTGCTAAAGTGTCACTTCATCTACTTGACATGATGTGCAATGGTTAGCTCGAGTGTAACGTAACCGGCAGCTCAGTGGCAGCCAGTCGCCGCACTCGCAGCACGTGTCATCAGATGTGCAGCCGATCACTATCGCCAAGTATTTCGCAACTCGCGACCATTTCTCGAGTGAAGCAACGCAAGCAGTTCACATAACCAACAACTTTATTGCGGACGAAACAAGATGTCGTGTGTAAACTAGGTCACATTTACTATACTTTTGTTTTTAATAAAATCCTACATAAAGCAAAACTTTAAACAACAGCAACAATAGAATTATGTCTAACAGAGTAACTCCATAAAACAATTATAGAGGCTCCCAATTTTCTCATAAATTGTACTACGTTGTTATTAAACCGCCCGATAGAGAATGTATCTGAATATAATGACTGAGATTGTGCCGGTACAACGCCAAGAGCACTAATTTACCTTTATACCATAAATGTCATAGTATCATAGTACCTAGTAAGTAGCTACTACTTAATACTTGCTGGGTCTGTCACCGGCAGTAGTGTTGTAACAGTAGGGCCGGCTGCCGGCTGCCGGCTGTCATTCCAGGCGTGGGTCACGTGGGCACTGCTCGGCCTGCCGGGATCGGAGCGAGGCCTCGTAGAAGCGATATCTGTTACCATAACGAATTGTATTTGTCACAGTTTGAGCTACAAAGGTGCGTCGCTTCGAGACGTGGAAGACATTCCCACTGCTTACATTTACCATATTTTGTTTAAAATCAATTAACTTTATCATGATTCAAAGTACGTGTGGAAAACCAAATCGATTTGTTTTTCTCTGCGAACGGAACGTAATATCGGCAGCTATATAATTTGCCCCAGTAACCGGAGCGGTGACCTCCGGCCTCCGGCACGATTGTCTAGAAAGTACCAGCCGGCAGTACCCAGTACTCCAGCCAGCTTAATGACTTCCATCATTGTGTTAGTTCCGCTACATCAAGTGCACTCTGCACCCACACCGCTGGTCACTGATACACTACTTTAAACCTTTCTTACAATGAATAGGTGTAAAGTACACGTGGTACCGAAGTTACGCGTGGTAGCATCCGTGTTGTTGATACAGAAGTTGAATAAAAACGAGAATATTAGGCCAATATACATATTTTTGTAACATATTGGGTACTTAAACAAGTGTACTAAGCAAATAAAGTGCCACTATATTCACGAGGGTAAGAAAGTTTTAACTTTTAAATGTGATTTGATACAGGAATTGGTTCGTTATGAATGTGTAATGGCTGACTGTTCCGCTATTCAAATTTTTACTATCCGGTACATTAATATCCGGAATGTTAGCCCTAACTGCACATTGCAGGGCCGCGCCGTGCCGACACGTCATAATTGCCCATTGTTCTGGTTGGGCAACACTTCCCCATCCTGAACTCGTGCACTGCCCATTACCCCGCTGCCTGCTGCCCATATATTCCCTGCAGCATTGTGCCAGATAGTGAAGTACCGTGATGACCCTATTATGTGTCATCAGAGGCCGGCGTGTGGCCGGGTCAGGGTCACTCCATCGATTCGCGCGACGAGAGAATTGCCATCACGTGCTTAATGTGATGGCACGCGGAAGTTGATATTTTTGATTGTTGTAGTATAATATAGCAGCGAATCGTCACTAAGATTTTAGGCATTCAAAACATGTCTACAAAATAAAAAAGCGAAACTCAAGAACGACCTAAATTAAATGCAAAGACAAAATAACATTTTTAATGATTTCCGAGCGTAATGACTACAAATCAACCTAGTGTATAATTATAAAATCAATATGGAGACGTTTATACTTTATACAGTGCTTTAACCACTTGCTCTAGTTTACACGTCCATTCATAAAATATGCACAGCCGGGGACAATCTCCGTGGCCACGATACACGCATTACAGCAGGCTCACTTCACACAACTAGTGTAAAAGTTTTGATTTTCGTATCTTAAATATCATAGAAAGTAATTATATCGAATTATAGGTTGTCTCATGTAAACTGTTTAAAGAAGTTCGACTAGTTTCAAGTCACACCGGGACGCAATCATGAGCTGTGATAATTGCGTCAGGTGGCTGCGATTTTTAGGTCCATGCATGGTTTTAATAAATTAATGAATGGGAAATTAAAATGCCTGATAATGGATGATAATCACGTAGTATCCATTCTCAGGCATTTTAAGTACAGTAACGTATGGTAAGGTCCTGGTCAACAGAGGTGAACTTCTGAACTTTCTTACTTATGGTGATCCACACCTCAGGCCCGCGTCGGCGTCGTCTCGTCGCCGTATGTAGGCCACAGCAAGGACGTTGTGTCATCGAACGTGAGAATTCGACTTACTTTTACGTTACGGTAAAATTATATTGTCTCATTCTTTATCACGTGGAGAACAGAGACGGAAGATTTTGGCAGGTTTTAGGAATTGAGAGGTTTTGGGCAAATAAAGCAGCGGATGTGTGCTTGTGAGCGATAACTTAGCATCCTTTAGATAATGACAGTGACTTACAGTCGTGGTTAATTCACGGCTTTTTACATATATGCTGGCAAAAACGATACAAAAGTTAACGATTATGACATCTATTCAAAGCAAAATTACCTAAACAGCACTACCTAGACCTACTCATTAATTAGACGAGGATATTCCGTGCATGCATGTCTGTGGTCTGTCAGACGGTGCGTGTCATCACCCACCATGCATGCTCCGCATACACATCGGGAGCGTTGCATCAGGCGCCATGACACCATGCATTTGCATCTGTTTGCTTCACTTAACTATTTATAGACTCTTAGGAAACTCTTAGTCAATAAAATACCATTCTTCTTACTAGTCTTCTGCCTCCTAAGATGATATTTCTGCAATGAAGTCACTTCTTGATGATTAATTACCTCTTTAATCAACGCTTGCAGTTACTTTTGTTCCATACATTGAACAGGACACAACAACAGCTATCAAAACAGAATATAATGGAGTGTGTCGTGTCGTTGACATGATTGTGCTCGCACAGAGCTGTCTCGGGGAGTGACGGCTAATGTATGGCCGCTTATTGTCTGCAAATATACTGCAGTCATTAGGACTGCATTTGTTTGTTTCTGTAATTGACGACAGCGGTTCGTGTCTCGCCTGGTGATGTGTACTACCTACTCCACCTTCTCTGGAATCTAGACTATTGTATAGTTCAGACAAATTACTCTTTATTTTGCTTACAGTTCAACTTTCGTTGCGTTCATTTGATTACGCCATTAATTCTCGTAATTAACACAAGACAACTCATAGATTTATATTCGCATCACATTGTCCGTCGCCGCCGTACGCGCCGACTGCGGAACTCCTAAAACGACACAGTAATTAAGTGACTTTCTTTCTGCATTCTGTTGCGCCTGCGACTAATCTCTCTGTCATTTATTTACAGGTTTGTATCCTTGGCCTTCACTATGCTATAAATATTCACGCTGTATACACATGTAGGTACAGCGAATCATATTTTTTTAAAGTGTGCTGTCCTATACCTCCTGTAGCGCTGTAATTGGCAGTAGTAGGTGTACCTAAAGGGGGTCATCCTATAGAACCTGATCCTATAGCCATATTTTAGCAGTAGTGTGTGATCCTAGTACAGTACATCGGTTGTAGTTTTATATCGGCATTAATAAGAGTACATGCGAGTATAGCCGTATATCGACAGTAGTGAGTGTTCCTATAGAATTTATAGCCGTGTATATTAGTAGGTGATCCCACAGATCTTATAACCGTAGGTTGGCATTAGTTTGTATGTAGAACCTATAGCAGTACCTTATACGAAAATGAATAGATGAAGATTACTCTAGTGGGGTTTGATGGAGATGATAACAATGTTAACTGTTATAATTTTTGTTATATTCTCTGTTCGACACTATTGTGTTATATATAGGTATTGTCCAAAAACGGGGAATGTTAATTATGTATGTATACATGTATAGGTCAATTACCCGTCTTTCTTCATACGATCACCAAACAAATCTCATCACATCTGTATGCTGCGCACGCGTTTGCAAATCAATTCGTTAATATGCGCGCGCGCATCGCACAGTACAATGTCGACGTTAAGTTGTTGCGGCTACGCAGAATTGCTAATTGAATGGAACTTAATTAGATTAAGCAAAGACAAATGATTTTATAGAAGAATATCGATGACATAAATGTTTTTAAATTACATATTATTAATCTCCGGTGAGAGAGACCAAACCATTTACATTATTATCTTAAACCCAGAAAAACTCTGACTTTTTCATCCTCCAGGGACTAACCTGCTTTATTTTATAACCGAGAATTAACAAGTAACATCAGACCACGAAGTTTCCTTAATAAATAGCATTTCATTAGAAATCGCCCGCTTATCTCCAAGTCCCTTACCCGCGGCGATAGGATTCTGAGAACACTTTCTGTATCGCCTGCAACCTTGGCTTAATTGTTAAGCAGTAGATTCTGAGTATTTTATTAATTCTATTATTTGTTTGCGTCAATGGACACTTAGCTATATGTCCTATCAGGTCATAAAACATACTTGAGTTCTGAACAAGTTGCCTGAATAAGGACTGTTTAATCATATTATTTATTTATAGAATCTTGGAGCGATGCAATACATATGTACCTAAGGACATTCTAGATTAGTATCGAGATGGGCAATAAATCCGCTGCAATGCTTCACCAGTCACAAAAAGATGAAGGCCAGTAATATTAATGGCCGCAATAAACGAGTAATTAAGATAGCAGATCTATTATTAAACCTATTTGTAATGAGCTGCGCGAGCATCGACACCCACGCAGTGCAGCCGCGGCACTGCCCCGCCGCCGCCGCCGCCGGTCGCACAAGTACCGTTCCAAAATAATTGTTGCTTTCCAATTAAGGATGCCATCCATCATTAACATACCACCAGACAACTCTATCCAATCAAATATCCACCTTACCTTCATTTGAATAGAGATGGTTTTGTTGGTGAGTGTCGGCAGTCAGGTCCGATTATTCGCATGATCAGCCAGTCAAAGTAGGTAATTGAAAAGGCCGGGTGTCTGCGTGTAATTGTCTGGCATTACGTGTAACGCCGCATTACATGCAGGAACACTGTGTTTTGTGCTGCATTTTGTTTGTTACTTCGTCCAATTGTTGCTGATGCTTACATTACAATAAAATGCTAATAAATACTCTAATTACATAGCAAACAGATTTAACTTTCAATAAAAAAATATACATAAATCGCGTTGTTGACAACTTTATTACATGACTGCTTGTTAAATTGGACATTTATAAATTATGAAATTTGCTTCTCTGCATTTTGATCACGCATCTAATAAAGAAGAATTAGCGCGCTAACGTCATAGTACGAGACATATGAAGAAGAGTTCTTCTTCGAATAGAAAAGTGAGGTGTGAGGCTAGTTTCAAGCCATGGTAGACGCGGTGACTGTCGCGGAATGCTGCTCATGAATATGAGCCTCTACCATGGCTTGAAACTGGTTGAGTTCCTCGCCAAATAATTACGAATGTAAGCCGAAGAGCATAATAATTAATTTATAAAATAAACTTCAATTTTGAGCACGAAGCCTCGAATATCCATCGCACGCCATGACCACGGCGACCTGTGTGTACATTTGCATTTGTGTATAATTTGACAACGTGAGAATGTTCCCACAGCGCTAACTGGCGCGGCTGGCGGGCCTGGAGACGACAGCCACTAGTGAAGTGAAACATTTCACAATGGTTGCATTAGCTGCAGCCGCGCGGTGACGCGGTGACTCGGTGAGTCGGTGAGGTTTCCTTGACCACCACACTAATCACCATTAAATTGAACGTTTTTCAGCTCTTACCTGTCCCACTGGAGTTAATCGAGGCTGTGAATTTTGATGTTAAAATTATTATAATCATGCATGAAATACGTGAAAATATAGGATCAGCGGAGAACAAACTGTGTATAAGAAATTATAAACATCAAAACAAATGGAGAAATAATGATACTAATTAGTGTAGCAACTAGTGAAATTTTAAGTAATGAGATATGCTGAAATATGATCCTCGAATCATTTTGTTGTTAGTTAGTAATCCATCTGTTTCACATTTCACTGACGCGAATCAAAAAAGTCGTAAACTGGAGCTCGTCTGTATTGAAAAGGTCACACTGCGAGCTGAGCGGAAATAATACTATGTAGTTCTTGCTTGGTGGGGTAATTCGAATTTTAGGAAAAAAACATGATAAATTAAAATTAAAATGAATTATAAAAATAACGAAAATTGAAGAAACACACTGTATTTTTAATATGTGATTGCTAAAGTAAAAAATAAATTGTATCAAATTCTCTTATGGTTTCCTGATTTAGATATAATATTTTGTTTCTTATTGTCATCACATTGATAAGCATTTTTGTCGATTGACAACTAAAACAAAAGCCAGCTAATTTGGTGTAATAACCTTTTAACTTGCGGTCAGTGGGACCTCGCCTCAGCGTCTCACCTATGTCTCGGTATTAGGTGAAAGTGCAAAATAAGAACATCAATTAAATGTCAATAAAGTAATCTGATGACGTGTGTCACTGACAGTTTACAAGCCATGCAAGGCAATTTGTCATACAGCGATACAGCCAAAGTTTAGCCTTTTCATACAATTTGTAACTTTTGTCTGGTGTTTCACTTGTAACTAAAACTTTAATAATATGTCAATTTAAATAACATTGCTATTGATGAATCGATCCCAATTACCTTTTTTGTTTACAGGGTTATTGAGATTTACATGTGTTTTATTTTAGTTTTTCTGATAACCTTTTCCCAGCTAGGCATAGCTAACCTATTGTAATGACTAGAAATGTTGAAAGTTAATTAGTGCGAAGTAAGTGAGCGTTAAGAGGCTTACCGAGTTATGAGTGTACATAACCTTACAGGGTTCCCTCGAGTTAAGCCAATTATTGAAGACGTCCAGGCGACCAGCCGCCAGCCAGCTCTCTGACTTACTTACTCCTGAAGAACATACAACCGGCTGCCGTGTAACGGGTAGCGAGTTCGATTCCCGCATGGAGACACGCTTTGTGTGATCCAAACAACAAATTGTTGTTCCAGGTCTGGGTGTCATACGTACGTGAAATTGTATGTTTGTAAACGCACCCACGACACAGGAGAAGATACGGGGCCACGTTTAAAAAAAGAAGAAAACAAAATGTCATTTCTTTGTTCCAGTCATTTCTTTTTTTTTCTGAAAAGCAGAAGTAAGATTTAATGGGTGCACCTCTGCATACTCTTTGAGGGAACGAAATTCGCAATGTACGTCATAAACTCAAATAATTGCGTACGGGCTATTAATCAGCACGTTTTATTTACTCCACAACATATTTGTAACCTGTCTAATCAACAATACCTAGGTAGGTAATTATTTGAATCATCATAACACCTAGCGTTTGTCATGAGTTTGATGACTTGTAGTCCACGTCACATAACGTAATCCTAGGACACGTTTACTACATTATTTACCTACAAAATATAAAAGTACCGCCCAAAATAGGAATATCAAAATATAAAACGTCACAATACAATACATAGGGGTGTAAGTATAATTAGGTCTAGGTATATATAATACAATCTATGTAAATAGCCATCGCCAATCGGTATCCTGAACATTCGTGAACAATTAATAAAAGAATGTACATAATATATAAGTAATGGCTGTGTGTGATAACAGCATCGATTAGACACACTATCACTCGTTTATATTCGTCGATGATTAAATCGATAACAATACAAGCATTTTGTGGCAATGTGGCATTGCAGACGGAAAATAACACAAAAACAAGACAAACAGGATATCTAGAGAGGCGGCCGACATTGTTGACTAATCTGTGCACGGATTGGAAAACAACGAGATGCATTACATCATTTACAAACACCTTAGATCAGAGAGAATGAAAGTTATGTGAATGACTATGAGTAGTACAAATGGAAATTGATTTCGAAGCCCAAGAATGTTAATGTGACGATGAACCATTAATTGATTCCCCAATGACCGTGACACTAAGTTACCAGGTAAACAGTAACCTGATCGGTGCAGGAGCTGGTCCACTGTGCACATTCTGGCTTCATTATGCAGGAAGTTGTCGCTGGTCGCCGGGCGCCCTCCGGTTGTCGGTCACGACTTGTGTGGCGCGAGGTCCACTTCCGACACTCCCAAATGAAGCCCTCAGCGACATGTTATTACATTTTCGTATTCCTAAATTGGACACAGTCAATGACTGCCAAATTGGAGTCCATATAGAAAGGCATATCACATTTGTTTTCTAAGCCCAAACATAGAAGATCCTATTTGTAAAACTATACTTGATGCCTAACACGTTTTTGAATTTGCGAAGCAAACAACAAATTCGATACAACTTCACCTCCAATGTTGCATTCTAAAGACGTTTTGACTTTCCTGTAGCATTCGCTTCATTAGAGTAACGAGGCAAATATTAATGACTCCAAGAATTAATCACAAAGAATAACCAGCAGGTTATCCCCTCATTCCAAAGTTGTAACTACGTCAGATTTGGAAGCAAGCGTCACATCGCCGCCGTACCGCGCTGCAGCGGTTTGGTGGCCACATTACTCATATTACAGGAAGTGAACTTTTTCTCTCGACTTTCAATATCAGATCGTACGATATCACATGTATTGTTGCGGCCACTCGTGCTAAGTGTGTAAGTATCATACGTCGGTGAACGTAGGCGCCGAGCGCCGCGCGGCGACCGTGACGGTGCACGCCGGCAAATTGGATTTGTTATAACTATAACTGTTTAATTTTTGTAATGTTCTCGTAATTACTTCAGACGATAAGGAAGAACCACTCAATGTGTGTGTGTGGAGTTACTCAACATCAAGGTTAATTATTTTGTTTAAGGTCTGTCTAAGACTTCTACGTCAGCCTGGATGTTCCACCGTCATATCATTTTCTATTGCAAACAATAAGGTACTTAGATGCATGCGAAATAAGTATTGAAATCGATTAAATAGACTTGTGTACCGTTGTTAAAAGAACATAACAAGTACAACAAATACAAAGCTATGTAGGAAGTTAAGTCCTAAGGTGCCTCGAGCTTAGTCAATATTTTCAGAGCCTAAGTACCCACGCAATGGACACAGGGACTACAGTTGTGGAGGATAGGTTACTAGACGTGACCATACAAAGGTCGTCTGCCCTAACGCAACACATGCACACGAAAGTGGACCTTATGCTTAAAGACATAGCGCACTGTCGGATCGTGAGCGACCAAGGTGAGCGACTCATGACTCCGAACTTGACATTATGTCGACTATACAACGGAGATAGCTATCTAGTACATATACATGTGTACATAGGTTGTAACAGGTTATTTACGGCTCATTTTAAACCTGCAATTTTATTTATTAAAGTATCTTACATAATATCTGATCTCTGCTAGTCAAGTTAATGTTTGTCCTAATCTTAGATCATTTATTAATCAGACGACTGAACATCACCACTACACTGGTGGTCTATTTTTTATCATTTTTTCCTATGATAAACATCTCGAAAGGATTTGTATGCCACACGTAGGTAACATAGTTATCAAAGGTGGAATTGTTAATTTCATTTTAGGTACGGTACTTATATAGATAGGTACGGTACCTACTTCAGGGTTTTGTTTATGTATTTACATAATACGGCAGAATATAACGTTATAAATGTAAATACGACAGGGGACGGTGTGACTAATGACTCTGATCACTGATGGACCGTGAAAAGCCGTTTATGTGGAAGCAGTTATATTTTTTTTTTCTAAAAAAGAATCTTAATTTTTTTTCTCTGAGTCAAAATTCATGATCACAGCATTAATATTGAATGAGCGAATAATGTATGACTGTGAATATTTGTGAATAGACAACGTAACGGTAAGCACGAACATCGGATCGGAAGTCATTAAAAAGTTGTCCAAATAGATGCGCATGCGCTGGCGATGCCGTTCAATGGCCACGTACTGCCACCTCCCGGCCATTCTGTATCATGACTGGTCGGTAAATATGACTGGTATCACTCTCGACAATCATGTATTGACTGCTCGTTACTCGGGCCATCACTTAATTCTAATGACGCGCTCAATGACATGGAGTTTTAACCATGTCGGGAAACCACAAAATTTTTAACTGTACCTACAAGATCATCTGCACACAGCCACACAACGAAATGCATTTCTCTGTAAAATGTAAAATCTCTTCAACTCATATTTGATCAAAGTTCTTATCAAATGGTTTATCTTGTTATTCTAAATTCTTATTTCGGGAGCGTGTGAAGTATCACAAACAGATAGATAGCGAGCTGCAAACACTACACAGCTCTCAGCCTAAACAAACTGCACCACGTTTTTTGCCCCGAAGGGAGGGTTGATTAAACGTACCAAACAAGGGCAAACGTAAACATTTTTATACTACGTTAACAAGCCCAGGTAATCCAAAAATGATAACAAAAATCATTGAGAAAATCTAGACATTGAATTATAACATTTATCAACAGGCAATAAGGTCTACACTACAGCATAAAAATCACGACAACAAATCTGGTTAGCGTGACTTAAAAAGTGTGTCAACGATTGTTCCTTAGCAAAAGTTATTCATCACAGATAAACAGCTATTATATCCGTCCTCATTAATAGCCATTATTACTATAACTCTATCGGAGGCCATTGTCCATTATAAATGAATTTTGAATTATGAAAGTGATAAATGTACTGAAAACAATAGACTAAGTAGCGAAGTATTGGATCATCAGCTGACAGCGCCCGCGGAAGGAGTCACGAACACTGAGGTCATTTACTTGTTTATTCCCAACCGCGATGACGACACCTAGAATCGAAAGCAGTTTTATGATCTGTCAGCTACATCCCTAGACTGTGATAGAAAAGAAATTGCACTGGACGAACAACTTACTACACATTGGAAAACTATATCAGATCCCTCATATTCAAAACCTATAAGGCTGTCTCAAAGAAACCGGTTTGTTTGTTAAAAGTGAAAAAATACACTACACTCTCTAGCTATAAGTGTTAATTATAAGATACCACATGCAAATAACTGCAACTACCTAAAGTATCAGCAAAACCAACCACATTTACCTGCATAGATGTCATTTATTTGTAATTTTATCATCATTATGTTAATGATCACGTCCTTATTGTTATCAGTAATGAAGTAATTAACTAATTTGATATTAAAACGATTTCACTGAAAAATAAGGTAAACCTTATAGCACAGGTACAGGTAGGTACAACATAGATTTCCCAAGTTTTTCTTCAACTGTAACCTTTAGTAATGTCAACGTTAGCTCGAAAGGTGAAAATGTTGTATAGTCAGGCCACGGGCACGGGGTTTATGTAGCGTTCAGGAATACGCATTGCGACACCCCACCAACCCCACACTGACCCACTGGAAGGGAAGCTCTACAGCACGTTACACCACACACAAATAAAACATAGCTTCATCTTTTACAATATTTATTGCGAAAAATTCTTAACCAAACATAAATTAACCTCTGACATGTAATATGGACAGTATAGGTACCACTTGTAAAGTTAACTTCTGTCATAAATATGTATATTATATCGTACAAATAGCTTTACTCTCAACAGGTATATATCTTATTATTTCATTCAAGGCAATTTCATATCACAATTTGTTAAGATTATGTTGAAACACTAACTTTTGTAAAAATAGGAATTTGATGAATCAAGGCCCCTTCAACCGTAAATATGTGCAGCGCGTGGCACTGATCCAAAATAGAAACAAACTTAATATTACACTTATAAAATATTGCAACAATTAACACTATCAATCTCAGTAATTATTATTTTGATCTATGCACTAAATCATTTGACTAATTTATTTTATTATGCTAGAGGAAATGTTTCGTTTAAGTACCTAATAAATAATTTATACATTTAGTACTAGTGACGTGGTGTTGCTAGTGCTAATAAAGTATTACTAAAGTTCACATTTCACATGTTTAAGGCAAAACTGCGAAGATTTTAGTAACGAACAGAGGTTCATTATTTTCAGTAGAAAGTTGTACAAGAACTAACATCGTTAAAGGAAATTGATTACTTGCTTTTTGCAGTCGATGTATAAAAGACTTCATTCGCTCGATCGCGACACGATGATCACTATAACCACTGGCGTTACTAATATCTTCGTCAGCTCGGTACAAATACATAGTTACGCATATTACTTGCTTTACACTTAGGTATTGTGCTAAATTCTAGTGTAAAATGTAAGGCACAGTCTATTTGACACTTGTAACAATGAACGTTAATTCACTATAACATCACACTTGTAAGTACGTAGTCGGCAGCAGGAACACTGCAGCCAATGCAGGCTCATAGCTGACCAGGGCGAGAGGCACGCGAACTCATATATTTTGTCATTTCGTAAAAGGCTCAATTCGTTTCATAAACTCGAAAATACAAGAATTCTTGAACATTGCTGATTAGTCCTACTAACTCTCTCAGATAGTAAATAGAACATAGAATGCTGGAGAGGTAGACAAACAGATTCACCGGCTGCTACTACAGCTGTGAGTGATTGGCCTAGTTGTCTGATTAACGCTATACAGTACGTTAGTGACCTAGAGACATTTCTATAAAAATCGATGTAATGCTACATAACAATAAATACAAAACACGAAGTCCAGCTTCGACTAGTTCATATCCAGAGGCGGCTGCGCGGGCGCACCGAGTGGAACCCCGCGCGCCGCACTGCGGGCTACACACGTCTTAACATTATGTGAAAGAATGCTATAATCTTTGAACGATGAATAAATCATGTAACCGCGCGGCCGCGGCATAGTGAATGCAATAAACGAAAGTGCAACAGATAAGAGTTAATCATATTGTTCCTCGCTCGGAATGAATTACTTTAGCTAAAGCGAAAGCCATCTTAAGTTAAATACTCTCTGTATTAATTACTTGAATCATTTCGGACGTGTTGTGAAAATTTTACATCGACGTCTCTACTTAAATGCTTACAAACTAAACCGGAAACTCGGTGTAATAGCTCATAAATGTACGCGAGTGCGATATGTCGACAATACTGGGAGCCGATTTCAAGGTGTAGCTCGCTCACTTCTTATGATCAATATATTTTCTCACAATCACAAAGAACATGCGGGAGTGTCGGCGCCCGCGCACCTGCAGGCTTTACAAGAACAGCACTGCACGGGAAAGCGGCGCCATGCCGAAAAAATGTATTAAGTTTTTCAGCTCACAGCTTGATGTGAAACAATAGGAAGAAACCTTGTTACTCACACTTCGGAGACGAGTTCGCATCGTGTGTCGGTCGCTTTCCAAGTGCGCGAGCGCGCGAGATAATTGCTGTTACGGATAACCATCATTTGCATTGTTCGCAATCTAGAGAAAATTAATTGCTTCACAATCGATTGCCAGCGAAAGAAATCGATCAACAAATCAAGACTACAAACGCGCACTTAAGAGATTTTACTGTACACAACATGTGTACTACACCGAGCCGATTTTCAATAATAACTTCACTCACACCTGTTCTTGCACCGAATCGAACAATATCCGCGCACGAACTGAAGTGCCACTTTCGGCCTTGCATATAATTTTCACTATGCGGCAGCTGCCTCCAAACGCGACGGTGTTTAGTTGGCGTCACGCGCCCATATCAACATATTTGAACCAGTTAGCCTTTCCGAACATTTGTAACGACCCTAAGCAGCGCCAGCCTCTTGTTTTTGCTGTATGAGGGACTCCCACTTTGCTATGAGTCGCGTGGAGCTAGGCGCGAGGAACTCTTCTCCCGGGGCTAGTGTACACAGCTCCGCCAACGACTTCGCCGGCTTCAGGCTCCCAATGGAGTCATGTCCTGAACTATTCCTAGGTGACGGCGACCGCAGCTCCTCGTTCAGTGCCTCGTACAGTTCGCCTATCGATTTGGTCGCCTTCAGTTTACCAGGCATGGGAATCTCCTCGTCCTCCGACTCGGAGGTTGTCTCGTTGTCACTCAGCTCTAGGTCATACGGCTTTTGCTTTTTCCTCATCTTTTTCAGCTCGTGTTCCCTGTCCTTCATTTCCTGTAATTCTTTCTGTATTTTCTCCTCAACAGGCACGTAGCCCTTTCTGACCGGCTTGCCTTCAGGCGTACGGTTAATGACGGGAGGACTAACCACCGGAGCAATCACCGGTGAAGTGGGGAACACGAGAGGTGGCACCATTGGCGTTATAGGCGTTGTAGGGATTTGTCCTCCTGTGGGGGTTGGTAGCTTACCCTTGTTTGCGATGAATCGCTGCATAATGCCTTTTGTTCCCGTCTGAGGAGTAAATCGCCTCGTGTATCCATTTGTGTTGAGGAGTGCGGGAGTAACAGGAGGCGAGGGTGCGATTGGACCCAGCAGATGTGAGGTAGAAACGGCTCTGTTGAGGCTCTTCTGCGGCTTGAGTTCCGCATCACCATTCACATGGCCGTTCTGGTGGTTTACGTCGATGGTGGACTCCGACATTAGTCTGTTCATTCGAAAATGTCCCTCTTTGAATTCTCTTTCTCTCTCTGTCACCTCTATGATCTCACGTTGGATCCTAGACAGAGGGTCTTCTTTCAGCAGTGACTGAAACAAAAAGAAAATATTTCAGTAAGTCTGTATTCTGACTACAACAACAACATAATTTAATTAATTCAACGAAACCTAGATCAATTCAAGTAGGTTCGACCCTATCAGCCTACAACAACCTGATGAGCCCTTGCTATTTAAGTATTGAGGAATCAGTGCGTTCGGGTCCTGCGAGTGTTTACATGTTTCAATGGACTATTAATAGCCGCAGTACGTACGCTATTAAGTTAGCGGTCACTATCATTATTACGCCACTTTAATAGTTGACTGGTTTTTCTACATCATACTCGGTAAGTTTATGTAAGTCTCGGTCGGGTTCGGCTGCGGGCACCGCACTAGCGATGGCGTACACGTCGCGCTGACCTTACAGATATCTGCGATCGATATCGTTCCAGCCATGAGCCCATATCAATATTATGCAAGTACTATGGAATCGTAGCAGTTTAGCCTGATATCAAGAAATTGCTTAATTGCTGGTGTTAATGAAGTACGTACCTGGTTATCTAAACACTGTGATATTTCTAATTTATTGACGGTTGATAAGTAGAATTCAAAAATATTTAGCTCGTAATCTTGGAGCTGTTCACTAAAATAGTTGTATGACAAAGATGTTCGAGCAAATTAATTCACAAAGTAATTTAATTAAAAATTCGCGAGCGCACAATTTTGCAATACATTCGCACTCTTACACTCGGTGAAATAAACAGAAAAATCGAGAAAATTTACATTTCGTTGTTATATTATCTCATTAATATCTGATTATAATCGACAGATTGCATATTATATTATTGATAAAATACTTAATTTGTGAAAATACTTCTTTATCTGAGTGATATGACGAAGGTCCGTCTGTTTTTACTTTTGTTGTGTTCGTGGTTGCTGCTTCCACGAAAACGCTATCCGGTTAGATTTGTATCTGAGCAGCGCACTTACTCGTATTTCCTGGTGAGGTATGGGAAGACAGCCTCGTGTGTTTAACATAAAGTTCCTATTTATAATTACATTGCCTGTATCAATCTGTCTTGTTTATTATCCTTTGGGATTAGCAATTAGTTAACTACCATTTAATGATAATAATGTAGCTAGATCATAAGTAAAACTGATTTATTGTAATTACTTCTTATGATGATTAAACGATTAATTATCTAGTACATAGGTACTGTGGAGTGTGTTACTAATAAATTGCTGAAAAATCTCTGTAACTCCACGTGACACGTGACATGTAACTCTAGCGGTACTTCAGAACTTTGACCCGAGGTTAAAAACACTTGAACTTGGTCTCGACAGGCGACAACATGCAACTCACTCTGAGACACGAGGCTAATGGTAATTCCTTTATTTTTGCGTGCACTGCGCAGCGAGCCTTTCTAAGTAGACGCGTCCAACTGAAGTTTTCTCTTAAAACACCATCAAATTATAATGATAAAGCGAAATGAGCAACAAGAACAAGTTGTGAAATAACTTGCTAGTTTCTTTTTATGTTAATCTGCCATAAAAGTGTAGGATTGTATGAGCCACCGTAGTGTGTCGCTGCCCGCTGCGCTGCTGTTATAGTACGCGTGGGATTCGAGTGTGTTTACTTTTTGCCTGAATCAAGATGTTATTACTACGAAGTTGGTATGTCTGCGACTCGGTTGAATATTAATGAGTTGATCGCATTGCAACTTTCTTTGGTGACCTTTTTGTTGTTTTGCAAATGCAAAATATTAGGTGCTTAGTATCTACTTACTCATGTCGCCTATTTATTGACATACAGAGCTAATGCGTTTATGGATTACCTTCCTACTTGTGTTAGTAAATAAGCACAATAATTTATTAGACAATATATTCTCACGACATTCATGGCATGAATTTCTTAACTGAAAAGAGGTCAGTCACTAGTTGCAACGGAGTGTGCAATATGCTCGTTGACCTACGCATTGCCATATTCAGTTTCACTGGGCGGTCCACTCCGCCCCGCTGGCGACGATACATGGCCAGGACACTGCAGTCTGTACTCGAGTGCTGGACTATGTAAGGACAATTATGTACGAACCTAATTCTTCCCCATTTCTTTTAACTATCCTATTCATGTGATTACCTGTCAATCGTGATTGTATTTAAAAAATAGATAGGTAAGAGGGTACCTACACGTTATTGAGAATCGATAGATTATAACAAACAATCGGAGCTAGCACGTAGTCCGTTAATTCCTAGAGATAAGACAATAGCCATTTGTTGTTGCACGAACGTTCGATGACAATAAATATAAAACTCCGAACAATATCAATGATAGTGTATCTGAGACGCGTTATCAGATGTATAACAGTACTTGGAATACTTTTACCGATGCGAGCCGGCATTCGGCGACATGTCTCGGAGCTTTCTACCGGGCTTCGGGCTCGACACACATACCCGAACACACCATCATTGTCGAGAGTATGAAAGTGTTAATTAATCTGTCGGGAGTCGCGAGCGCCGACCCGCAACACCGCTCTGCACAACTGTACCTCGTGCCGCGGAGCCGACGAGGCGACGACCTACGAACCTACGATTACGATCTCGCAGGACTAGCCTCCCGCAGTCTCCGCCACCATCTAAACTAGAGCACGCTCGCATTCCGACCGGACTATACAAAGAGTACTTACTTCTCCCATTGTGAGACTGGAAGGTATCCGACAATCCGCACGGGTATGGTAACGTCGAGCACACACGCACTGTAACACGGTCTACACCATCACGGCACCGACACCTGCCACGGTAGTACTGTCGCGGGCGCGGGGCGATACGTGCGGCGCGGCGGACGGTCGCGGGCTAACGTCCTCTGTGCGAGTCCACGGCAAGTCGGCAACTCGCGAAGCCTCCGCGTATCACTCACCTGGCCGCCTAATTGGCGTAAGAGCGAGACGGCATTGCGACGACACGCGATAGACAGAGATGCCAATAACAACTCACAACACCTGGTGCTGTTTTACCGACATTTGCTGACTGTTTCACCGGAGGAAAGTGAGGGCGCGCGTTTGAAACTTGACCGCGGATTTCCGCGCCATTGGCCGCGAGGGGCGGCAGCGCAGGCGGCTCCCCTACTGACAACAGGCGGACAGGAAGAGCATTAATTAAGGAACCTGTTGATAATTCTTTTACTCACAAACCTACAACGTAAATCAAAATATTTTTATACGTGAGAATTGGCTATTTAATGAATTAGAATCTGTGCTAACTAGGGTAGGTAGATTTTTTTAAATGTTGTTTTACACTAGTACTTTCTTCTTGTGTCGTAGTGGCGTTTATAAACATAGAAGTTCACATACACATGACACCCAGACCGGAACAAAAATTTATGAATAACCACAAGAGATGTTCCGTTCGGGAATCGAACCAGTGACATGTTGCGCGACAACCGATTGTCTAGCCAGTTACCTACATGTAGTTAACGACAGAGTTGCTAACTTGCTAAATAAAACTACAAAGTAATTGTTACAAATATTTCGCTTTACTTCTCTTACCAATCAATGACTAGCACAGTATTACAATATTTTAATCTTATAAATTAAGTACTATCACCTCGGTTACGCAGTGACGGATCAATCAAGCGCGGCGCGGGCCCGTGACTAATTCTGTTGTCCCTCCATCTTCATGGTGTTCCTGGAAGTATTATGGAACCCAATGGTCGGGCCCAGTGCGCGTTGGGTCACTTTAACTTTTTTGGTCTCATGTTGGCACAATATAACTAGTGCAATTAATTCTCAACGGTACAAAAGTTACATTTTGCAAAAAATAAATACCTGCTTTTTTATTTGCAAATCATTAAAAGCTTACATTAGAAACGCCCATGTCCCTGGTTGGATCGTTACTTCCATGAACATCATGTAAGTTACCCAATAAATATTCGCTGGACGTGGTCTTCCATTTTGCACGGGGCCTTCTCATAGCAACTGCTCCTTTTGCGACGTGGTTAATCCGACACCAAACCGACCTCAAATCATTAAGTCTAAAGGTTTTATAACAATATTGGCAGTGATTTGCACATTCAGGAACTGCTTACTGTTCTCGTAAATATGTAGATCTCCGAAATAGAATTGACATGGCGAAGTCGCTCGCCAGCATGTTGCGAGCGGACTGCGAGCTGCGCGTTGTTACGTCAGATCCTGGATACTAGTAGATTGATTTCATGCATCGCAATCATAAATCAAATTACAATAATATCGAATCCAAAAATGTATCTAGCCACTGTGAAACTTAAAAACTGTGAAATTATAATAGTTTATTATAATTTTGTTATTAAATGGTTACTGAGGTGACAATTATTTTATAAATACTGTTACTGTTCTTTTCATATTATTTGTGTCTTGTCTATGTAAAGGAATACTTACAAGCTATATTGCATGAGACCCTGTATTGTAATGTGTAATCAACCTCTTCTTGTTTCGACTTGTTGACTGCCTTTATGATACATTGTGTAACAAAAATGTACAATGTCACATTTAACTTATGTTCTAACTAAACAAAGTATTCTCTAATTTTAATTCATTATGGCACATATTTTTAGATTGCTTCAACTCAAGCTATGTAATTAATGAAAATCAACAAGATATATAACACAGCATAGTTGAAATATGTTTTCTGTCTACATCATTGTGAGATTCTTTATTAAATATCTGACATTCAACAATCAATGGTCCCAAATAACTAATACCACCCTGCCATCATGGCAAGTTATTACTTTACATAATTATGGGTATAAGGTAGGTATACTTCTAATATCCATTGTTATGCCACTACTATCCATGGCTACACAATATTATTCTGCATTATAGGTGATTCTGACAGCTGAGGTTTAGAAATTTGAGGGTCTACAGTACGAAGAGTATCCATATGACTGACTCTGAGGTGACGGGACAGATCACTTGTTCTGAAGAATCCTCTGGAACAGTGGTGACAAACATATGGCGTGTGGCCTGTGTGCTGCTTTAGTAGGTGGAACTCCAGCATCATAGCAGTGGGGAATGTCTTGGTGCATTCTCCTATGGAGCACTTAAACTTTGTAGTATTCTCATGTTTGAAGCCAATATGATTTGATAGGCTCCTCTTACTGGCAAATCCCTGATCACAAAACTTGCAAGAGAAAGGCTTCTCTCCGGTATGTTTCCTCATGTGAGCCTGTAAGTCAGAGAATGTCTTCAAACAGACAGTGCAGTGGCCTGATCTCTCGGAGTGCATTCTTTTGATATGAACTTGTAGATTGCCTTTAAATGAGAATGCCATGCCACAGTAATTGCAAATGTTGTTTTTTTCATTTGAGTGTGTCTGCATATGTGCTTTTAGAGCATTTTTAGTTTTCACAGATTTATTGCACACGTGACAAGTGAAGTTCTTCTCGTCAGAGTGCACGTACAGATGTCTCTTCATGTGGCCGGTGTCTTTGAACTTCTTGAAGCATATATTACAGGAGTATGGTTTTTCACCAGTGTGCATTCTCTTGTGGCGTATCAAGGACGCTATCTGTCGGAAAGCTTTGTCACAGAAAGGACAGGGGTAAGGCCTCTCATCAGTATGAACTCGCATGTGTGTTATGATGTCATTCTTTGTGAAGAAGCTGCTACCACAAGTTTCACAAATAAATTTCCTCTCCCTCTGTGTGTGGTGTGTAATTGAATGTCTCTTGAGAGTTCCCTTGAGGTTAAACCTTGCCCCACAGTAGTCACATGCAAAAGGTTTCTCTCCAGTATGAGTTCTCATGTGACTCTCTAAGGCTGACCGACATGTGGCCATTTGTCCACACACACTGCAACTTACTGGCCCTAGTTTAGGCCTTAACTTCCGACGATCAATGCTTACTTGGTACTTTTTCGACTTGTTATATTTTCTTTTAACTTTATGATCATTTTGGCTATCACAAGTGTTGTCCAATATGAAATTGTCAAAATGATCCTGATCATCAATTTCACTTTCTTCTTTAATATTTTCTACCTTAACCTGAAATTCTGGTTCAGGCACTACATCTTCATATATTTTAGAAAAGCTTGTTCGGAAAGCCTTGTCTGAGGCCTCACATTTAATGACAAAGTCGTACGCTGCAGACAGTTCACTCGCACAGCCGTCGCATATACTATCAGGCAGTCCGTCACCCTCAACCACCACAACGTTGACTAGCCGCATCATCTTGATGCTCAACTGAATATCAACATTAGCATTGAATAAAGGTGTAGTTGCTGTTTTCATCAGACAAACACGACATAGCTTCGACTTCTCCATTTCTGATAGTGTTATTTATAAGTAATGATAAAGGTAGGCGTGAACGTAAGTTATATGGATTCTTATAGGTTTTTATTCAGTATTTATTAAAACAAAATAAATTAATAATATAATTAGACTTTTGAGCTCTTCCCCAAACAAAATATACTCTCTGTCTGACACTTATGACAACCAGTAACTGACAGTGACAGTATTAAATCTTCTGACAGTGACAACGTAGCAATGTCTATTGTTTTCAGTTTGGTTTTACCGAAAGCAAGGCAAAACAAACAAATGCTAACGAGCAAATGGATCATCATCAGCGCCGCACATGGACACCAGCAAGTCCAGCAACACCAGAAGAGAAGTCACAATGTCACCTTTGTTCCTGGAAGTATGGATCAAATCAAATGTTTGTATAGTCTTTGACTAGATGACACTGACTTTAGCGACAGTGACAGATATGAGATGAGATGAGTGACAGTTGACAGTTTGGGTTTGTTTGTTTTTCGTTGAAATTTTGTACTTACTGTATTTTCAATGAAAATGTAATACTAAAGTTATTTTTCTTCAATATTTATATTTGTAGTGAGACACAAAATGAATGAAACGTTGTGTCGGTTATGTTGTCAAAATTATGGTAGTACTCACATCTTTAGTAAAGTCAAAGACATTGTACTGTGTACAAAAATAATGTATTGCTGTTCAAATTTAAATATCAAAGACGGGGATGGTCTTCCATCTCATATTTGCAGCAGCTGTGAAAGTGAGCTTGCATTATGCTACCAATTTGTGCTAAAATGCGAAGCCTCCGACAAGAAATTACGATCGCAGTCTTTAGAAATAAACTCTCGCGTTCTATCAGAGTCCTCACCAAAAATTGAAGTAAAACTAGAATGTAACAGCGACGATGACCGATACTACAATGATTTACAAAACGAGATACAACTTGAAGCAGAACATGGCCAATTAGAAATTAAATTAGAATGTGCTGTTTCTAAAATAACAGCTCAACGAAAATCAGCCAAACAGAAATGTAAATACAAGAGTGTGCAGTCTTGTACATGCTTAGTGTGTGGCCGACAATGTGCTAATCCATCAACATTCAAGATTCACATGAGATCCCATACTAATGAGAAACCATATGCATGTCCTTCATGTGAGAAGTGTTACAAAGACAGAGGCACATTGAAACGACATATAGAAAGAACACATCTCCCGCAAAAACGTCAACGAAACTTCATCTGTGAAAATTGTGGCAAAGGTTTCTTTTCCAAGAATGATGTAAAAATTCATATGCGAACACATACAGGTGAAACACCATACAGTTGTTCCCTGTGTTCACTGAGGTTCACACAGATCAGTGCATTACAGAGGCACAAAAAACGCCACACTGGTGAAAAGGACCACTTGTGTACAGCTTGTCCAAAGAGATTTTGTACTAAGGAGGAACTAAAAAATCACCTAACTGTACACACAAATGAGAAAAACTTTGCATGTCCAGTTTGTAATGTGCAATTCAAGTACCAAAACAATTTGAGGAAACATGTGAGGCTGCACTCGGAACCAAACAGGTTTGTATGTAACCATTGTGGACGCACATTCAATGTGAAGGGCAACCTCAAGGTCCACATAGACAAACAACATTCTGAAAAGTCTGGCCATTGTGCTGTTTGCTTGAAAAATGTACCTAACATAGAAGTGCACATGTGGAGACACACTGGCCAAAGACCTCTGAAGTGTGAACTCTGTCCCAGCAGTTTTTATGAGCAGAATGCTTTGGTCCGTCACATGAACTTTAGACATAAGAAGACTGACAGATACAAGTGTGAAGTAGCCGACTGTTTGATGAGCTTCCCCTCAAGACCTATGCTGGACTTCCACACGGCCAAACTACATGGAACTCATATTCCATTCCCTTGTGACAGATGCTCACGGTCATTTTATAGAAAGAGTGATCTTGCCAGACATAAAATTGGCACTCACAAAGAGAGACTAAGCTAGAAGTCAGAAAAACTAAGTCATTTATTTAAGTTCAAGCCATTTTTGTAACAGATCCAAATATTTTTTGTGAGTTTAATTTATTGAACAGTGTCTAGTCCAGAAATTATACCTAGTTATTATAGTTAGTTTCATGTCTAAACAATAAAATCTTAGTTAAGTATGTTGGTTTTTTAAATAACCTGTTAATTTTAAGCAATAGTTGTTCCTTCATAGAAGTATTAACATAATTCTATGCATAAACAGTATTGTAGGTAAGAACACACCAGATGGCAGGATGGAAGAGAAACAAAATAAATGTTACACAATATTTATTTTTAGTGCTGATGAATATCATGATCCATGATCCAAATCAAACCGTATCACAGTCCGCTACAGATTATTAGTAACTAAAGCTCTTGAACACAGATGTGAATGAAAATATTTAACAGAACAAGAATTGAGGTATGTAGGTAGAAAGAATAAATATACTCTGTAAACTTCTGTACAATTGGCTAAATATAAATATCTGTAGACAGCATGTAAGTATGCCCAAACAAAACTACTCATAACCCAATACATTTCTCTTCATAATTATAGTCAAATCATTTAATTTTAATATTACTCTATTATATAATATGTCATCAACACATGTTTTGTACAAAACAATAACCCTTATAAATATAATGTGAACTAGTCAATTATTTACATGAAATCTATAAGTTTTAATATAGAAAAACTATTGCGTAAATAAAAATATATAAATTGCACACATTACAATCAGATTTTTGATCCAGTCAAAATATAATCGCTGAATATAAATATCCATTGCATTAAATAATAAAGTTTAAATAATAACAGTTTGCGAACTTCATAAATTATGCAAACATCAGTCAACAACATTAAATAACTAACTCACGTAAGTCCATGTCGCGCTGCACGCAGCCACCAACCGTACGTACATACATTACGTGACAACGTAAATATTCACCTAACTATATATACTATACAGCTAACTACAAATAAAACTTCGCGAAAATTAGCACCAGAGAAATTTAGGATACCATTAGTTGTATACAATCGAGTCGATGTAACCGATTACACTAGCATTATCGATAGAGAATACTTACTAAGCTAAGTATTCGGGGAGTGAAACTATGACCAAATGCGGGTGTTCTGATATAAAAAGCTATAATCCTGTCCTACCTAGCAATAATTTGTATACTTCCACGGCGCGGCATCGGCTCGTCCACAGCGAGACACTCGAGTCGACGCCGAAGGCCGCAATTTCTCTAGCTACTTGCGTCACTACGGGCCCCGCCCACCGCGAGCCCGGTCCAACTAAACTAAGGATTTCATAAGAAACCGTGCGTACACAGAGCCAGCCGCAGCGGCCGTCAGTTGATGGCCTGCTCCGTCATCTGCAGGCACAGCGCGTCCAGGCTCGAGTAGTGGTCCGCGGCCGGCGGCGGCGCGCGCGCCCCCGTCGCCGCGCCCCCGCCCACGCCCGCGCCCCCGCAGCCCGCCCCCGCCCAGGCACGCGGCCTCGTTGCCTTCGGGTGTCCCGCGTGTGTCCCGATGCGCCACCTAACATCAAATTACAATTTTGTACTTACAGTATCACACTGGTTTTTGGCCGTCACCATTCGAATATGCTGGAGTCGAGCAACTACCGTGTAATGTGATTATGCGTACCTGGGTTTGGGACATTTCCTGTTGAGTGGCATATCTGACACGTGGTGGAAGAATTGACGCGGCGGCAGGCGATGTCGCAACCCCTTCAGTGCTTCCTGCAGTTCTGGTCGACTGAAGGCTTCGTGGTGTAACGCCTACATCACAACAATACAGATTGAATATCACAAACAATGTTTGCAAATATCCCACTAAACTGGTTGATTGTTTAAATTTGTTGTTGTTCTTGTTTTAATTTATAAATAATACTATAAGTTTAGGGTAAAGACGAGCTTTTATGACCTACGGATTAAGATTATCATTTACCTTCTCAACGAGCCAACAGTGTAAGGACATCGGGTCCACGGGAGGCTCGTGGTCGCCGTCCTCCGTCGCCAGCTGGGACGGCACTCGGACGGCAGGTTGACACGTCGCTTTATTCAGGCATTTTGATGCTGGAAGATTAACAAATACTAAGTAAATATGTCGCGGCGCATGTAGTGGCAGAGCAGAGCGGCCGGTGGCGGGTACCTAGATGCAGCGCGCGCACGATGGCGGCGGGCAGGTCGCAGGCGGGCGGCATGGGGCTGAGCAGCACGGCGCGCAGGCGCTCCAACGCGCGCGCGGCCGGCGCCCCGCCGCGCAGCTCGGCCTCCACGCCCGCCAGCACGGCGCCGCGCTCCGACAGCTTCTTGATCGACAGCAACAACTTGTGCCGCGCGCCCTTCGTCACTCCTACACACAGCGTCACATTACTCACTACTGAACACTAGCATTCCTTACCTGAATTGAACAATACCAGCCTGTTCACTGACAATGAGCCTTTCAGATGAACTGACATCAGCATTCTAGTGAATATACCCAATTGAGTTAAATTCCCTCTAAACTGATGCCAATGCATAGTCTGAGTACTAATAAATAATTATTCAGAAAAACTAAAATAAATAATAATAGAATGTGCATCTTACCTAACTTCTCTAAATACTTTTCATCCATAGCCATCATCTGTTCATAACTCATATTAGTAAACAGCCACACATATTTATGCAGTCGTAGACTTTTCAGCCACTGCGCAACATTAGACATTCCCGGGTGTTCGCCGAAATTATGTGATCTCAGGTCGTCCAGCCTTGTCTCACTGCCTGTTGTCCCATACATTATACTAATAGGCCTTATCTGACTTAAACTGTGCTCACTGGACAGAGAAAAGCTTCTAGGTTTCTGAACAAAAGGTGCATCACTTAAATTCTCAGCAGATGAAGACATGTGAATAAAATTACTTGAAGGAGGGGTCAAGCTATTCGACCTTTGTGACTTTGGTTGGGATATTGTTGCGTCAAAATTTAATTTTTCTCCTTCTATACTTATATCTACATCTCGGCCGTTTTTAGAAAAGGACTCTTGCAGTAGGTCTGTACTAAAGTGTTCCACACCATCCAAGCCTGTGATGCCTCTAAATTCAACATTTTTACCAATGGTTCGTCTAAAACAACTGTTTGTTGTACTCCAAATGTTAGAATCTGGTATTATGCAGGGTTCTATTCTCTGTTGCCAAACACTTTCTGGTCTGTTGCCAGCAATATGGTTTTCTAAGTATCTTAACCATTGTTTCAATATCCTGAAAAATTTAACACATTCAAATTAGATTTTTTTTACACGATTATATCATAAATCATATCATCATAAATATTTACTATTTGTTAAATATTAGGTAAATGTTAACAAAATAATTTTTACCCTTCATCATGAAGTGTAAGTGCTGGATGAACTAGTAGGTATGACAGCAGCTGTCGGCATTGATCAGGCACAACAGGGCTTCGGCGGGGAGCATCCATACAACGCTGCACCAGAGCTGGGGTGGCAGTGACATACAGGTCTTTACAGCGCTCATTGTCCATCCTGAGCAGTGGCAGTAATCCAAGCAGGCGGTGCAAACGCTCACAACCTGAACAAAGAAATAAAAGCAATATTTTGACTCAATCTTATTCAGTAAAGATACAAACCAAATTATTGGTAAATGACAAATCACAACAGAAATTCCAACTGAGACTAGCATGGCAGGCTCGACACAGACTATAGTGACAAACATGTAGGTAGTACTCACATTAGTAGTTAATGTTGTTGATGATGAAACACAACCAGACATGTAAACTATATGCAATACTAAATCTTGAAACTGAATTGTGTAGTTTAGATGTTTTTCTAATAGTAAATAACAAATTTTGGCTATAGGACTGACTAATAAAAGATTTTTAGGGTAGTTGGTTAAACATTTTAAGTTATTTTCTCTTATAGTGTAGCAATTAGATTATGTACTGAACACTGTCCTGTCCAAATTATTAGAGTTTAACTGTTATAATCTCCATAAATTGATAATACACTCCCATTTTTAGTACAAGGAAAACTATGACAAGAACATTTGTTATGGCAATAGTAATGAGTAGATACCGTCATCGTCGTCGCCGTTCACTGTGAGAAGATTAGCCAGATGCACCTCGTCGTTGGCATCACGCTCGAGCCTCTCGTCTTCGACGTGGCTGCGCAGCGCCGCCTCCACTGCCCGCTGCACCAGTTTCAGGCCTGGCCACGGGACTCGCCGTGCCAGCGTGCAGGCCAACACAGTCTGCTCGCAGGCGCCCCATTGATCGAACAATCCGGCTACGCCACCGAGCTGCTCGTTAAACGTACCGTTCATCGTGAAAACAGCATATCAAACCCAAAATATTAGATTTGTTTGTGTTCTACACGTCAGTAATACGTGACAGCTGATCGTTAGAACACTATTTGACTCCCTGGAAACGAGTGGCACACGCAGCGATGATGGTGACGAATGTGACGCTATTATTTCGCTTAATGGAAACGTTAATTTAGTAATAAAATTACAGGTACATTGAAAAACATTAAGATTGTTTCGACGGTCAATCAGATTATCAAAATTCAAAATGGCCGACCATAGATAAAAAATATGTACTGAAACACATTCTTTTTTTACAACTAAACTTGAGCTATTATTTACATTTTAATTCATGAAAGGTGCCGATTGTGTTGTGTAAATTAATTATCAGTAAATTCTATCGGCAAAACTACAGAGAGGACCCTTGAAGAGCTCAAACTGCCACTTTTTGCCGCTAGATGTCACTAGCCAACAATAAATGGAACGAATGAAAAAGCTCTAAGTACTCTGCGTAGTTTCACCCGCTCTGCTCGGCTTCTATTAATTGTAGCGTGATGTTTTATAGCCTACTAGCTACTCCCCCGACTTCGTCCGCATACGAGTTCTAGCAGAATTGGGGTTTTTTATTGTTGCTAGTTATGTACATTCTTCTTGTGCAGTGTCCACTTGTTTAAAGATGACGCCAAGATATAAAATGAAGGTAGGTAGGTAGGTAAGTACAGGATAATCGTCACAGACACGGTTGTTTATTTCGTAATTAGTGCAAGTCAAGATTCTTGGAAGGAGCCCACACAAACGTAACATGCAAATTGTATAATCTGCATTGTGTTACAGTTCCAAAGAACAACCCTTTCTTTCTGGCGCTCGGAAACAATGCGATGATTCGCAAGTTTGCAAAATAGAACTTTCTTTAGAACAATAAAGACCGTTATTTACGCTGTCCTAGCTGGCGACCGAGCTGGTGCGTCTATTCTGTAGTAATATTCATTTTCATATGTATACCTAGTTACCTATAATAGGTAGGAACTTATATTACCGATGTACCGTTTGCTCATTCCGTATCCACTCCGGGTTCCCACATGTGGCCACAAACTCTTCCTGTACAAAGCCCACAAACTGGCCAGCTACATTGACATGTCAATCACACCCCACCGCACCACCAAACCACACTGATGTGCATCGAATCGCAAGCCTCCACAATGCCCACAATTGACACAATGTGTTACGGGAACACCTCGAAACCTTCATCAATACCCAAATAACTGTTTTATTTTAGCCCTTTCAGCGGATTCACTTGCTTGCTTATAGAAGATTTTGTACTCTTATTCAAAGCACGTACGACTCAAAATCAAATAGCAATGATTTTTTTTGTCACTTTCTGGTTTGGGGTACATATTCAATGAAAATATTATAATCCCGTCGGACAATATGCCATTTTATCACCTGCTTCTTATTGTGGATATTGTACACTTTATGTCGGTAACGGTATGCAAAAATAAATGGGTCGAAAATTATTTACAATGTTTCTTTTAAGCATGAGATGTAGTTTTTTAAATTACACGTGTCTTGCGATAGGTATTTCGAAGTATTCTTATCTAGAAGTTTCCATCTTCCTATGTGTGTTCCCAAAGAAGGTATTGGATGGGATATTAAATATTAGAAAATGCTGTATTACATTTTTATCGTTAACGAGGGAAGGCATTTAAACAAACATGAAACAAGAGAGGGCCAAGAATCGATCCACATATTATAGGAAATAGGTCGTCCCTGCATACATTTTTCATTATAACCTAGTCCAGACAGTAAGAAACCTCTGAGCATGATTTAATATCCATTTTGTTGATTGATAGGATCGAAAGTACCCGGACTCATCGTAGCTTAACTTAGCTAGTGCTGTAGATAACTACGTGTTACACTTCATATGTTATTTATGTCTCCGTCTGGTATTGCATATTGTCATAATTATGTTGTAAATAAGTAAGTAAGTGAAGAAAAATATCAAGTAATGTTAAAATGCTTTTCAGTCTTGTTTAATAAGAACCATAATTAATTACAATAATGTGTTTTGGTTTTAAATGCTTATTCAATTATCGCTAATTGGCAATAATCACACATCTAGCGTAAACAAGTAAGTATTGTACAGGTAATTCTATGTTAATTAGACTTAGGTATAAGCACACACGATAAGACAGCATTAGGTGTATCATTAGGGGACGGTTATTTCAATGTTCCTTGATTCCTACTGAAGCCTACGTATAAAATGCACAGAATCTGATAGTTTATTATTAATCCATGAAAAATAAGTTTCATAGAGGAATATGCGAGGGTAGTAACATCAATAAGTAATTTATAAGGATTGTGAATATATTACCAAAATGATTTACTTTGATTTAGAAAAATATCAGATCGGAAGTCAGTGGCTAGTTCGATACTATTACTAATCAAATAATTAGTTCTAAACAACCACGTCGGACGTACCGACACCCACAAAGCTCGCGCCGCCGGCGCAGACATACGGGCGCACTGTTTTACAACACTACACGACATCTACCGCGGTGTCGTCTGTGTGAGTTTACAACCACACGTCTTTGTTTACTGCCGCGCCTACTGATAGCATTGTGGAGCAGATCGTGGAGTATGTCCGGTCCAAGACCAACTGGACCTTGAGGGTGGAGAAGTTGGAGTCGCGCCACAACACGAACTTCAAGTCGTTCATGGTGCGAGTTCCAACTCATCACTTCGAGACCTTCCTCAAGGAAGAGTTTTGGCCGAAGGGTGTCATCTATCGGAGATTCCGAGGAAGGCTACGCGACACCACGCAGCGTAACACGACGCCGACGCTTCGTGTGCATTAGTTTTTAAGTAATTTTTATATAAAATATGTATTAGTATATAATTCAATTGTAATATCTATGTATAGTATTTTTCTATGGGCCTTTGATGCCTGAATCAAATAAATAAATTAAAAAAAAAAAATTGTACACACAGTACCGCCGCGACCACTGTCCGGCGGTACGTTAGCGCGTCTTTTGTTTATTTATATTGTCTACTCCACTAAACAATAATATTCCATTGTGTTGTCAACACAAAGCTATAAATATAAATAAACTATAATAAAACAGTTACAACTAACAAACAAGTTTGTGTCACAGGTACATTTCATACAATAAAGTCTAGTTATTCTTTCGGAAAATAACACGCGATGTTTTACTACCTACTGTTCTCAAATTCGTCTCTCAAGAAATTTATTTTTACTTCCACAGCTAACAGTCTGCTTTTGAATTCAATCATGGACCAATTATACACATACATAATATCTATTAATGTTGCCAAGATGAGACCAGTTATACTTCGCGGAGTAAAAACATAATTAGATCTCATATAGAGCATAGTTTCTAACTTTACATGCCCAGCCACTAATTAAGTTTAAAATTACTGTTTATGGCCCTAACTTTAAGCTAAGTTATGAAATACTACGGCCGTAGCTCGTAGCGGGTATCGTAGCGCGTAGCGCGCGTAGCAATGTTCTACGCAGGCGTGCAAACCGGGGACTCACTGAATCTAGATAGTCCACCGCATGGAAAGAGTTTATAATTCGCGTCCTGCCCATTATAATCAGGAGTTCAAAAAAAAACTTACCTACATACCTTAAGAATATTCAGATCATAACGTGAGTAAATGAATCAGTGACGCAAATGAGACATTTACTTAGATAGGGACCAATTAAATGTAAAATAAAGCTTTATAGGCAGGATTAATAAAACTATTACCGACATCATGTCCCGAAAAGAAGATATGATGAATGGTACAATCCAAACCGGAGTCGACCAAACAGTTACTCGATCTTTATATTCTCAAACAATTCAATATCCACGTCATATTTAGTGTAAAAAGTGTCATTGTGTAATGAAAGGACAGATCCCATTCCCCGGACCACCGTGACATCATAATCGCAGTAAAGAGTTGCATACACAATGCGACTGCCGGACGACAGTTGCGACATTAGTGTCGCCCGGCCGGCTCCACTGTGCCGTGTGTCGCGGACATGCGCATGAGTGGCGCGCTGGGATGCCGCGGAAATGGTTTCAATGTATATTGTTATTGCAACAGCTCGGACTGTCCGTCCCTCGCTAATGGAAATATTTCGACCATTTTTTACTTTGTAAGGAGGATACGGGAAACATCTTCACTGCGAGTTCTCATCACTTATGCCGAAGTTTTACTATATTATTGTATATTTCAATGTAGATAATATCACAATAGACATTATATGGCATGGTGGCTGGTAATGGTACTGAGTACTGTTGTTGTTAATCCTGATATTGTTTGTTAAACTATTGCAATACTGTAGTTATTGTCTGCAAAATAACCAATCCATCACAAATAATATTAGATAACGACGTTTTATCTAATAATAATAATGTTTGTTTGTTAATGATTTTGTTTGTCAATGCATGTTTTTGTATTCTGCCTAAATGTGTTGAACTTTGTGCCAATTACCGCGAACTGTCAATAATCTCACATCTATCGTAAACAACTATTGTATGGATACACATTAGGTAATGTAAACCGGTTCAAAATAAGCACATCATTATAAATTGTCTAGAACAAATAAATACTTAATTATATAGAAAGCTCTAGTCGAGCTTAGGATGGTATTTTTGTAAGAAAACAGAATGATTAACAACTCTGTTGGTCCTTAGTAATTCTGCAACAATAAGTAGATCTATCTACATAACATCATACATTTGCTTTATTTTACTGGATGTTTTCAATGTCTAAAGTATTAAACTTTGTAAGTAGGTACGTTCCATAGCGATCACTACCGACTAGTGCAAGTGTAGTGGGTCTGTGTGTGGCTGGCCATGAATACAGTCGGTCCGTGGACAGCCCAGCAGCAGTCCCGGAACTGTGGGTTCATCAATCTGCGCACAATGCGCGGCCCACGGCGCCCACCGCTGGACAACTTGATCGATCGATTGCATCGGTAGCTGTGCAGCGGGAGTGCAGTTGTGATGTAATTGTTTGTTTCCGGTCTCCTGCACCCAGCCGCACTATCATTACACATTAATGACACACACAATTACATCGAACTAGTATTACTACGTCCTGTCTTGTTGTAGATTGTCAACTTACATACTGCATTAACATATTCCATCTTCAGATTAAGTGCCTAAGTAAGTAGGTACCTACTTCTACGCAGTCCTAAGTAAATGTTGTGGGTCTTAAATTGTGAATTGCAAAGTGATGGAGAAAATACCACAAAGATAAATATATTTTTAAGTTAATACATAAAAGGACAACGGTAAAGTCGCCCCTATCCCAAACATTACATAGACGGCGCGGCAACCCTTCGCTAGGGGTGTCGCAATCATTGACAGCACGCTGACAACCTCGGGCGAACCAATATTAAACCATTAACTAAAGACAGTCTAAAACAAACTTTATGACAATAAATACAAGGCTGCAACTCGCAATAACATGACAGACAGACATCACATCATCATCATCACAGACATTGTCTGTGATGATGGTTTGATATCATTTGGGCTGCTGATATTGATTTACTCGACAAAGTAATGTATTATTACGGCAATGTGTGCAGTTGGTCACATCGCGCGCCGCCCGGCGCCGTCCGGGCATGCAACGTGTGCCACGGAAATATAATGTTACCACCTTGCTGTATAGCATTTATAGTAGCTGTATGTATAGTATTTAGTATAGTTTAGACAACAATTTTAAAACAGACACAGAGATTAAGTGATCTCGATGACAATCACTTGACCAAAATACACAATTTAATGGTCACGGTGGGCTTTGTGTAGAGAATTAGTTACTGATTGTTGACAAACAAACAATAGCCAGATTGTGAGTTATTGTTGAAGTGAAGACACTATCTATTCTCAGTAAAAGACTTTTTTAATAAAGCAATAAAATATAAAGCGGCTTATAGCCATAAACATTTGCAAAGGATTAACTCGACGAGTAAATAAAACAATGGCAGCGAGGACACAATGCGGGACGGACGAGTTATTGCTATTGTATCGTGGACACTTGTGGACTTTGTTTTGGTAACGTCGACATTATCTAACGGTATATGCCGTGGTAATTGGGATTAGCTGAAACCATCTCTTATACAAATTATTCCGTGTTAACATGATTTCATGAAATCAATGTAGTACAATTTAAAAACTAAGTATTACATACAATACTTAGTTTTATGTATATTGTAGCAAACCGATAAGATGCACTTACGACTTACCTATTTAAGTGATTGCTATTTTAATTTAACACATCTTACTTGAGGTCGAATTGATTTTATTTTATGATGTGTACGTATCTAATTTATGTAACTATCGGATGAGTAAATAAGCACAGTCCCCTTGCGTAACATCGGACCAATCCCGCGGCTCGCGCCCCGCGCGCATTGTGCAAGCCGCCATGACACCGCCCGGTCCGCGCGGCATACAGCTGTACAACTTGTGCAACCAATGCACGCCGCGCTTACTGGTTATATACCTACTTATGTACTTATCCCGATACATTGCTATATTTGTTATGGCTACGGAGCATACTGAGACATAATTTATTGGCGGGTGACCGGATATGTCGTATTTTCTAACTCTTAGATCCAGATAAAGTATGTTCCTTTATATTGTATAGCAGATAATATTATCCCACCCAAAACATAAATGTGAAAGGATGCCAAGTTCGATAATATTGGAATGCTTCGCCCATAAAAGAAGTGAATCTAAATAAGTACCAAGTTCCATACACAGACCTCAGTTAAAAATGATATAACAAGTTGGCAAGTTTTCACACACTGTTATAAACCTACTAAACGCAATGAGTCAAGTATATAATTTTCTATTAAAACTTGCCAAGTTATATCATTTTTAACTGAGGTCTGTGTATGGAACTTGGTACTTATTTAGATCTCACTTCTTTTATAGGCGAAGCATTCCAATATTATCGAACTTGGCATCCTTTCACATTTATGTTTTGGGTGGGATTTCATTTATTTTTGTAAGGTTTATTTTCTTTTTTTCTTATTTTACTTTACTTTGACTAAATACAAACCTTCGTAACGAATTTTAGGTCGGTACGACCATTGGAAGATATAGATAATTTTTTTGTTTTAATTCCTTAGGGGTATGAATTTACACCTTCATTATTTTTAAAACCGACTCACACTTGGCCATTTTCAGATTTTTTCCTTTACCTTGACCTAAAGACCTACCTCCATGCCAAATTTCAAGTCAATACGACTATTGGAAGTGGTCTAGGTTTTTGATGAGTGAGTGAGTCAGTCAGTGAGTGTATAGTAAAAATTGCGATTTTCTGACGTCAATATCTCAAGATCTACAATAGGTACATTAATGAAATTTAGTATTTTAGATAAATAAGTAGATCTCGATAGATACTAGAAATTTCATATGCGTAGATAAAATAGATTTTGAGTTATAGGTGGGTCGAACTTGGCCCGAAATGGTTCGTGTAATATAACCCACGGCCGGTGTGTCGGTTTTTTTGCTCGAACTTGGCGGACACACTGCCGTGTGTCTAGATACCGCAACAGTCACGTTGCATGGGGTGCTGCAGTAATTGAGTGAGGGTGCTCCCCTAACCAGCGCAATACATAGCCCCTTGCGTTGGCCGCGGCTTGGCGCACGGAGTGTTGAGTATTGATCCACTGCCTCATGCAGTAATTTGAAATAGTGATTAATTATATTTATACTTCTAGGTATGAAATTAGATTCCCTTGATAGGTGACATAAATATACGACTTTAATTTATTGATATATCAGTGGACATTGATACGTATGAGGCGACATTTCAAATCAATGTACTACAGCTCAGGATCCTGATTCCTGCATGTAAAAAATATAAAAAACCACCTATAGCGTACCCGCTTTGTAAACGCTAGTGGGCGCGGCAAGCGCTCGCGCAGTGTGTCAACACAAAGTTGTTACCGACCAATGAGCGGAGAGATGTATTGTGCAACGTAGGTACCTACGTATGTATGTATGTAACGCGACATGCTGAAGTATTGGGTATCTATGAGTAGATCAATACATATTGTGTAGATAGCTGTACTACACCGAGCTAGCGTAGCTATTTCAGTAATGTTCTTTTTTTATTTTTAAAAGCGTTGCCCCACACTTTCAAGCTCTCTTGTGTCGTGGGAGCCTGGGTGTGTATGCAAAAATACAATTTTACATTGACACTTCGACTCCCGCCCGACCCGGAACAATAATTTGGGATGCAAAGGAAGAGTTAACTACCTCGTTGGTCGAGTGGTCGCAAGTGTGACAGCCGAGCAAGAGTTGGTCCATGCGGGAATCGAACCCACTACAAGTTGCATGGCAGCCGGTAGCTCAGTGCGTCTACCTTTTCGAGGGTAAATTGGGGAATTTTTATACAGGCCGTAAGTAAAACAATGTTAGCTTGTAGGTAAAAATATTTTATTTACTTCATACTTTCTTATCTTGTCTAACCTTAGTCTAGTCTAGATGTGGCAGACTTTACTGTAATACCTAACAGGGCTACAGGAGGTAACAGTACCTAGGCCCCGGAATATTACATTTCTTTATCTTGCTTCAAACAAATCTATGATGTGGAACAAACAGCTAATGTGTTTGTGTGAATAGCCAACTAATAGGTACATTAAAAATTAAATATGCCACATCTAATACATGAGTAAATATATCAACAATTTAGTATGTTATTCACAAAAAATACATGATTTATAAGTAAAATTCATTTATTTTACCAAAATTAAAATTAATGAATCCAACCACACATTACAAATTATTTTTACAAAAACCATTCTACATAATAATCGCATTTACCACTAGACTATGTATTTAGTATCACACACTTTGGTTTAGACTTAGATACCACTCTTTGCACTCTTATCTTAACGCCTCATTGCCAATCTCTGACACCAAATTGTATATAAACTTAGTTTATAAGTACATTGCACACACTCATGAAGTCCACTCCTACAGTCTTACTGTCAGCAGTGAGCAACCGGTAGTCCGTTGTCAGCAGTCAGCAGTCGCACCTCTGCCGGCAGCGCCTGCACAGTCCGGCTGCCAGCCTGGCTTGCAGCTCCGCCACTTTCTTCTTCAAGTACGTGGTCTGCAGCGCGAGCTTCATCTCCCGCAGCTTCCGTCGGTCGCGGCTCGCCTTCGCCGCGATATTGTTCCGCTCCCTCTGTTTTTTGTACGAATCGTCTATGGACTGGCTGCTCTGTACAGCCCGCTTCATTCTGGGATTGTGCCCCAGCAGTGAGCCGCCATTTTTGGCGGCCATGGCCCTCATGGCGTCCTCTTCGAAAATTTGATATTCTCTATCATTTGATAAAGATTCGGTATCGCAATCTTCAGTGCAGTGACCACTGTCATTGGATATTGGGGAAACCGTGGACGCTGCGTACTTTACTGGAGTGTTGACAGCTCGATAGTAGCTGGCCTCTGGGTAGACGGCGTCTGGATAAGCGATGTAGCCGGGATACATCTCTGGCACAGATGTCGGGAGTGGTGGAGCACTCAGTGGCTGTAACGTAGACACTGGCTTCACCTTCACTGCAGGCCTCGACAGGTCGAGGGCGTGCTCCTGGTCCTCACAGTCACTATTATACGGTTTCCAAAACGAAGCCATTATTACTTGGAGCACTTTTGCAGTAGTTTGCTTGACGTGCAAATCACGAATGATCACTGTCGATAGCTCCTGACGGACGAGTGAGCAACGTTTGACAGGGGCGGGGCCTAACTGACCACGCTCAGTGGAAGGGATGCAGGCAGGTAGCTGCCCTAACGGACTGGGTTCGAGATGATTTATTGGTTTTGTAAAGGGGTAACTGAGTACTGTAAAAGTAAACTTATAGCAGTAATAAATGTAAGAAAACGGTTTTATTTTACTGTAATCATGGTAAAACTGTTTCGTAGATGATTGTATTAGTTCAACCAGCTGCTTATTTGGATAATTTTGTTCAATTTTCATTGAGTCTTTTGAAATTATCTCAAATGTCATTTAAAATTATACAAGCTTTACTTGGCAACTTAACTACCTAATGTTATTATAAATATAATAGGCGTAGAATATTTATAGTAGCGTATAGAATATGTATAGGTAGGTATAGTACCGTCAGCATAGAGTAGGTATTTATATGTAGTATCTACTCATGTAGATACTATCTATTACACCCATAAACAAAGAGCTTAATTTGTTTTTGTTTGTTTACTTACTGGTAAAAAAGGTGAGTTAAAGTATGCATGGTATTTTATGATAGATGCGTCGCCGAAATATCTGTAAGCGCACAACTTTGAAATCAATGCAATAAATTCTTAACTAAATGTTAGGTTTATTGGTTACTGTGCTGCCCATAGTATTTTTAAGTACCTATATACAATATTTTACAGCTACAGCCAAAATTGAGTGACTGTTATTGTGGCAGCCACCAATATTCTCACGTGAAACTGCCTGCAATAACATGGCGCGTGTCGCGGCCGCTGGGGACAATGCAAGTGTTTGTCTGTCAAAGGATTCGTGTTGTTTTTGCGCAGGCGTCCGTCCTGCTCGCCGACTCTCTAACAAATTAGAAAAACTCGTAAATATTAACCCATCGCGACCGTGGCGTCATCGTCAATCGGAATAAATCTAACTTTTATGCTTGGTCTTTAATTAATCTTTACTATCAAGTTACTACTAAGTAGATACAGCACCTAACTAGCAGCGTGTATGCACTATCTTATACCAATATTACTATGGAAAACTTACTTCATTGTATTAGTTATGCCCGCCAGCGTGGTCCCTAGCACAGCATAAATAACGGTATTTACCTATTGTTCTAAAGAAAGTTCTATTTTGCAAACTTGCGAACCATCGCATTGTTTCCGAGCGCCAGAAAGAAAGGGTTGTTCTTTGGAACTGTAACACAATGCAGATTATACAATTTGCATGTTACGTTTGTGTAGGCTTCTTCCAAGAATCTTGACTTGCACTAATTACGAAATAAGTACCGTCTACCATCTTTATACATTGCTGAGACATGCAAAACAATCAATTACAAATAAAAGAAACTGAAACATTATACATTGTCAAGATCTCTAGACTAGTGACAATAGTCACTGTCTGTCTGTCTGTATGTGGGCGCCGATGTGCAATGTTCTATAAACTGTTGCGTCTACTGTTTAGCTAGCCTACAAGTAAGACTCGGTTAGCCCCCAAACAAGTTGCTACCTTATCCCGATATGTATAAAGTTGAATCTGTCTGTAGTCTGGCGGTGCAGTGTTGGCGGTCCGCTGCTTCAAAGCCGTGTAGTTGTACAATCGCAGAGACCACCGGCAGTACCGGCACTCTGTCCGGCGACACAATGTACAAAGCAAATCGTTTTAAACTAATCCTATGATGCAAGATCATCCAACTGTCGCTTGGACACAAGAGTCTTTGCAAATTCTTCAACCGAAAGATTTGGCTGTCCTTGCAATATAAGGAACTACATAATTACTTATTTCCACTGCCTTTGTCCCGATTGTATTAACTACTCATCTACCTATAAATCCGCTTTAAGTAGTTATGGATTACATGTTTCCAAATGTACGCGTTAGCTCATTTAAGTTTTCTCCTCTTTACTTATTAACACTGCAATGGTCGCGCATTCCATTTGATTCACGGACCGCGATAGCTACTAATAGAATTTTATGTGCTACTAGCTTTTGCCCGCGACTTCGTCCGCGTGGGATGGTGACTTTCGGGCAGAAAAGTATAGATATCTGTGCCCGCGACTCTGTCAGCGTGTAACTCCTTCCGTTACACAAAAATAATCACGCGCGATGGCTTATTAGTGTATTTCATGTATAACTTTGGTATTTCTATACCGATTTATAAGATTTTTTTTTATTTAATAGGTGATAATTTGACTGCCTCGTTGGTCGAGTGGTTGCAAGTGCGACTGCCGGGCAAGGGGTCTCGGGTTCGATTCCCGGGTCGGGCAAATTATTACTGAGCTTTTTTCGGTTTTTCGAAAATTTCTCAGTGGTAGCACGGAGTCTGGAAATGTGCCCAGTATATGGCAATAGGCTCACCACCTATTACATGGGACTTACAACATAAATTGTGAAAAGTGGGTGTACACAGTGGCATTACGTGCCATAATGTGCACCTCTGCCTACCCCTTCGGGGATTAAAGGCGTGACGATATGTATGTATGTAATAATAATGTTAACTTTTTTAAATTAGAGATGAGTGAGAGTGTTGTAAACGTAAGAGTAGACAAAAATAATCAGAACGCTCCGAACAGCTAAGCTATCGCGAATAACACATGTTATTGTGAGTCAACCAAAAAGATAGACATGGCATGGAATATTTTTTTCATAATTTTAAGGAAAACATTTCCATCATACATGATTTCTGTGTAGCATTAAGTCTGCATACGCGACGGAAACTTTAAAAATGGAGCAACTTCTCCCGTTTTCCCAATATTTCCCTCCTCTGCTCTGCTCCTATTGATCGTAGCGTGATGAAAAGTATACTATAATCTGCCTAGGAGTATAAAGAATAATTGCCAAGTTTCATTAAAGTCCGTCGAGTAGTTTTTGTTTCTATAAAGAACATACAGACAGAGAGACAGACAAAAATTCTACTGATTGCATTTTTGGCATCAGTATCGATCAATTACAGTTATTTTATACCCCCTGATAGTTATTTTTTAAGTATGTTTCATGTACAGAATTGATCTCTCTACCGTACAGATTTATTATAAGTATAGATTATCCAAAATTCGCAAATATGATGTTTCATGTACAGAATTGATCTCTCTACCGTACAGATTTATTATAAGTATAGATTATCCAAAATTCGCAAATTGCATTAACTATGATGTTCTGCACCGATACATGAACACATTGCACGCGTATATAGGAAATCACACTAACTGTCAAGTATAGCGGACTATCGACATCTGCATCACAGTGCAGCTGCGAGGGATCTCAGACAAAACTCAACCCAATTACTCAGCACACAACTCGTATATTTGCATGATCCGCCGGAGTACAATAATATTTGCAAGGGTTTTGTCGCGCGCCTGTCATTTGGAACCCTTCCGCGTGGACACGGATTAAGTCCCCTGGGATCGGTGCGGTTCGCAGAAACAAAGATATTGTGTTACGTTTCGGGAACATAACTGTACTTTTGTTTCTCAGTGTTTGAGTTACTGATTACATTCGTATTGTTGGCTGAGTACCTTGGAAACGCAACACTGTAATACCATACACTAACCTAACACCCTGTGAAGTTGCTGGTTGAACCCAATACCCAGTACTACTTATTCTGCCCACCACACACGCCACATGCGAAGCGCGAAGGGTTGCAATGAGTCAGCAGCTCCCGCGCTGACCGCGCCACCGGCCGGTCCCTGCCGCCGGCCGCTCCATTCACACTCGCCTGCATTGTACCGCTGTCATGTGCTTGCGTGACTTGATGTTTCTATTTACTCAACTCTCTGATTCTATCGCTTTCAAATTTGACTGAAATTGTGTGAAATAGTAAGGTGACCATATCTGAAGGATCAATTTGTTTATGACAAAAGAGTGGGAGTTCAATGGTCTCTATAGCCTTCATGATAGATTGTATAAAAATGATGAATTGTGGCCGAGTACCTGACTGTGTGGTGTCATAACTTATTTATTATTCACAGAACTAAATTTATTTTAACCAACCAGACTGCTTTTGAAGCCATTGGATCAGTGTGTGTGTGTGTGGACTGAATGTGATCACTGATAGGATTTTATGTCGAAATGAATAAACAGTCAGAATAATAAAGATCGAATGAATCGTGTAATAGCAGTATGTGCCAACAATACCAACCCGCACATGTGGCTTCCCTTACATTACCTATTTACATATATGTGTGCTAGGTAAATCCTCACCCTTGATTTCTTCACTTAGCACAGCACTCATTCTGTTGAAAGTATACCTACTTGTATTTTGTATAGATATTCGAGCGTCTCCACGGAAACACGAAAATTATCCCCGACAACTCGTATTGACTGTATGATTAGTAGGCCAGTGCAGATAGGTTTTGAAACAAAAGAAATTTATAGTAGAATGAAACCTATTGGAAATGGAAGAGAATATGCTAAAACAAGAAAAAAATAAACATTCCACTCCATCCGAGTTCGGGAAGTGGGGGGAGGGAGGTTTTAAGAGTAAAAATCGGTTTATCGCAATTTTCGACTAAACTACAAGTCCTATGAAAAAAGTTAAATAGCAAAGTTGTAGGTAATAAAAAGATCTACAACTTTTGTATTTACACTTTTTTTATATTACCTCAAAATTTAGTGGGAAATTAAAAAAACTACGATTTCGGCTTTTTATTCTTATCTTTGACAAAAATATTTTTTATTTTACAAAATTTTGTGAAAACATACCTTTATATGTGCCAAACACACTGTAATTTTTTGGAATTGAAAAATTTGTTTTTTTACCAGATATTGATAAAATACCGAAAAATTATCCTAATTTTCAATGGAAAATTCACGCGTCAAAATATCAGCTTTTTTATAAATTTCGGTGGGCTTTTTATTCATTGAAATCTCTACTTTTCGATAGTGTAAAAAAAAATAAACGTTACAATGAAAAATGTTCTGAAAAAACAGGTGATAGTGAACGGTGGCTGGAGATCGTCCCGCAATTCCCGACGCCCGGAGTGTCTCTGGAGAAGCGAGCAACACTGGGATGACGTCTCCACCTTCTGCGAACCAAGTCATCCTAGCTAAGGAGGAGGCGGGGCACGTGAGGGAACGAACCTCCTCCCTCCCAGCCTTCGCGAGAGAGACTCCAGGCGTCGGGGATCGTGCAAATAACTCTGGCCTCCGTAAGTACGGGTCTGTAGACGGCGAGCAAGGGTAACTCACCGCCCGAACAGAACTAGACCCGTGCATGCGGCGCATCGCGTTCCGCGCGCGCCTCAAAGAGCCATCAGCCCACCTCAGATGGTGCCTAGTATGGCTGATGCCTGATCTGAAACTGCGCACTACCTAGCGGGTTTACCGGGGCTCCCACTCGAAAAGCAGGACTGAGAACAGGGTGGTTTTTAGTCAGTAAGAGTCTGACACTCCCTCTCACCCCACCTAAGGCGAGAGAGGTCATTGGATTGGATTGGATGATTTTGCCACCTTAAAAAATAAAAAAGGTTTCTAAATTATCTTCAAATAGCAACAAATAAGTATTTAATTAAAACAAAATTCTACAACTTTCTTATAACATTGTAGATCTTATCAAATATAAACGTTATTAACTTATTTGATTTTTAATCATTGTAGAATGTTTTAATTTGTATGTTTTTTTTAATTGTCAATGTACCATTAAATCTTACGCTACATGAGTTAATTGTAATAAATAGCTCAAAATTGTGCATAATGATGAAAAAAAATTTTTTAGTTTATTGCGTTTTTTGAGAACATTTTCCATCGTAACGTATTTTTTTTTTAAACTATCGAAAAGTTGAGATTTCAGCCAACAAACAGCCCACCGAATTTTATAAAAAAGCTGATATTTTGACGCGTGAATTTTCGATTGAAAATTAGGCAAATTTTTTGGTATTTATTTAATATCTGGAGAAAAGACATTTGTTTCTATTCCAAAAAATTACAGTGTGTTTGGTACATATACAGGCACATTCTCACAAAATTTCGTAAAATAAAAAATATTTTTGTCAAAGATAAGAATAAAAATCCAAAATCGTAGTTTTTTGAATTTTACACAAAATTTTGAGGTAATATAAAAAAAGTGTAAATGCAAAAGTTGTAGATCTTTTTATTACCTACAACATTGCCATTTAACTATTTTTCATAGGACTTGTAGTTTCGCCGAAAATTGCAATAAACCGATTTTAATTCTTAAAACCTCCCTCCCCCCCACTTCCCGAACTCGGATGGAGTGGAATTTTTATTTTTTTCTTGTTTTAGCATATTCTCTTCCATTTCCAATAGGTTTCATTCTACTATAAATTTCTTTTACTTTTTACCTTTATTAGAGGTATCTGCACTGGCCTATAGGTATTCCTCTCAAGAACTTATTTTACTTTATAAATGTTGCATACTAGGAGCCTTCTTAAATAAATGGAAAGATAACATCAAAGTGTTGTGATACATTCTCGTCTCTTACAATATCCAGACAAAATATTCAATATTTATAACAAACACATAACTGAAGCCAATCATAACAGATCCTTCTGAGAAAATATGTATTTTGTATGAAAAGCAAACAGACGCTGCGCAGTAGTCGCGGGGGATTAGCGCCTGATACATTCCTGTTATTTGTTACAACTGAGCTTCTTTGTCGAGTGGATGAATGACAATTGCGAAAGGCTTGGGAGGCGCACAATGGCCGCGGTCCTGTACTTATTGTCATTTGCCAGTTTTGGGATAGAATGACTGCACGGTTGGTGCGGTGGCTGGGCAACTGGCTGCCGCGCAACGGGTAGCGGGTTCGATTCCCGCACGGAGCAACTCTTTGTGTGATCCACAAATTGTTGTTTCGGGTCTGGGTGTCATGTGCATGTGAACTTGTATGTTTGTAAACGCACCCACGACACAGGAGAAAATCCTAATGTGGGGCAACGTTTTTATTTAAAAAAAAAAAAAAAAATTGTGTTACCTCCTGTACAGCTTAATCTTCGGAGGTCGAGACCCTAAATTCATAACTTATCTAATCAGTTTTAGCGGGGTAACTGAATACTTTAACGCATCTGCAACGCATTTGTAACTCCTCAGGTGTTACGGGTGTCCTTAGACGACGTCGCGCATTGATTGCTTACAATCAGGTGGTCTGTCTGCACGTATATCAAAATGATCTAGCTGAAATATCACAATGGCAATTTTTGATAATATTTGTCAAGCCCTGGTACAAAACGTAAGTTTTTGCAGAGCTGACGTTTGTGTCGCGCACAATGCGAGAATGTCTCTCTCCGTCCAAAATGTTGCACATTTCGCAGATTGTTATCTCCAGCAGTTATTAATGCAACACAAATATGATGTACTACGGTTCCCGGAACGTGACGCTGGTCGCCAACTCTTGCCCATTGTCTGCGGTCCCCGGTTTTTGCGTGGTCTCCGCGATTGTAGCGAGAGTCATGCTGTCAATAGAAATCGTTTTAAGTCTGTGTCCGTCATCTGTGGACAATGCCCACTATTAGCGGATTATAATCCGCAAAAAGAGCAGGTACTGTCGTGTGACGGGCTGTGGCCCAAGTGATGCGATGTTGCTGCTGCGGCTCACAGGTCGGGAGATGGAGTCCATGTCTTGACCATTGCAATACACATTTGTTACTGTTGTAGTTGGAGCGTTAAGTATTCTCTAAACATTGGCATGATTTTGTTATGTAGGACTCCGGGGTAGTGCGGGGCATGATTTGATTAAAGTAGCTCCCTGCTAGTCGCTGCCGCCTGTGTCTTGTGTCGCGATATTTGCTTGCATTAGCAGATGCAAGGTTGTCAATGCTCGTCATCGTCCCACGGGATCTGTCGATGATCCCAAACAATAACAGTCCGGAGCTGACCAATACGTGGCCAGTGTTCAGGGAGTCACTTGCTTGTTGCGTTTGTTATCCTAAGCTCTGCACAAATACTACCAATTTCTGACCCTTTGGCTTCCCAGAAAGAACACAATTAATGCAAAATGTGTTCACAGAATGCTCACGATTATATTCGTCCAGTGACTTCAATTAAAAATTCTCACTTTGCCTTTGTATGAATAATAGAAGCAAAAGGATTTAAGTACAATGTATTAGGCCATTCTTGGCAACAAAATGCATTTATGTTGCATTAATATATGTACTGCTAATATATTTGAGAACCAAAACCATGCTATACTATAAGAAGGAAAATTCTCAGAGCCTTTGTAAATATGTCAATAGTTGGATATTATTGCTTCATTGCACATATTGATAACTCTCATGCGCAGTATTACCGATGTACCGTTTGCTGGTTCTGTATCCACTCCGGGTTCCCACATGTGGCCACACACTCTTCCTGTACAAAGCCCACAAACTGGCCAGCTACATTGACATGTCAATCACACCCCACCGCACCACCAAACCACACTGATGTGCATCGAATCGCAAGCCTCCACAATGCCCACAATTGACACAATGTGTTACGGGAACACCTCGAAACCTTCATCAATACCCAAATAACTGTTTTATTTGAGCCCTTTCAGTTAATTCCATAGCATAGGTAGCAACTTTTTGCACTCTTATACTCAGCACGTAAGACTCAAATTCGTATATCTAGCTGTTGTTTCTCTTTGCTGGATTGTAGCGAGTTTTGACATTGTTTGAAAACTTAATCCCGTAGAACAATGTGCCCCTAGCACTTGGTTTTTATTGCGAGCGTTGTAGACTTTGTGTCTGCAATGGAATGCAGAGATATGATGACTTCGGCAATAATGTTTGTGTTGTTCCTGTTGTGCACGAGATGCATTGTTGTGTAGGTATAATGACGTATGCCTGCAAGTGTACTGGCTCCGTGGTGTTTATTATAAATAGGGTACCTAATTTGTCTTTTGTTTAATTGTTTTGGAACCTTGAACGGTTAAAAGCGAGTAGCCTGGCACCGCGCGGCCCTGCGACAGCGCGGGCGCAGGGCGGGCGGAGCTTATGCTTGCGCAAGCCACGCCTACCTTAAACTTACTGGGGAACTGAACGTCCTTCATGCTTCCGTGTCATCGATTCAACCTGAAGCACAAGTTAGGTACCTACCTACTTAGTTAAGGTTTTGTACATTCTAGGCTTTTGTTAAGTGTTCGGATTTATTTTGTTCTTATTCTGTCTTTTTGAAAACAAATAAACATTTACTATTTTTATTTGTTTGGGAACTAAGTATCTTCACTTGATAAAATACCTTTTCCAATAAAAGAAAAACAGACGACAAGATCAAAACCTAGTACCCCACCAGGTAATGGGTGGAGTCCAAGCTAGCACTAAAGTGCTGAGTACTCTGTGTACGTCGGTTAATAAATTAACATTTTAATTAATTTGTTCAAGCATTTTTTATAAATATGTTCGCTATCTAAATACTTGAAGTAAATAAATCGTAAAATACCTTCGAATCTCGTGGTTAAGACGTCTGCTTCTCATATATAAGCTTGCGGGTTCGAAAGCTACCAACAGCAAATATCAATGTGACTTTTTTCGAGTTTTAAGAACTTTCTAAGATTATTTAGATACCAATGATAAACGGTGTTGAAAAACATCGTGAGGAAACCTGTGCTTATAATTTAAAGTTACAAGTTTAAAATCGCCAAAGTGTATTGAGCAAGGGTGCTGATTAATGCTCAAAACCTCTCCGTGTGAGAAGAGAGCTTTAGCCAGCTGTGGCTGTTGATGTGTGAGATGTGATGTGTAAAACACCATGAGTATCATTTAAAACATGCATCTCAAGGACAAGAGACACACCATAAAAATAAACAAAGCACCATTGAAAAGGCAGGCCCATTGTTCTACAGGATTATACCTTCAAACAATGTTTATTGGTTTATGGAAGTATAAAATAAAACGACATAGAAGAGAGTACACATTCTAATTTATTCACATACAAAAATAGATACCTACAAGTTATTTCTTTTTTTATGGAATAGGAGGCAAACGAGCAATCGATTAGCGCTGCCCATGGACACCCGCAACACCAGAGGAGTCACAGGTGCGTTGCCGGCCTTTTTAAAAAGGAGTAGGTATGCTCTTTTCTTGAAGGTTTGAAGGTCGTATCGGTTCGGAAATACCGCCGACGACAGCTCATTCCACAGTTTTGCTGTGCGAGGCAGAAAGTTGCGCGAGAAGCGCACAGTTGTGGCCTGCCAACCATCTACATATATGATGGGGATGGAAGTGCTGCCGTGTAGGTCGATGGCAAAAAGAAGCGGCAGGTATAGACCAAACAATTCCTCAGAGCACTCCCCGTGGTATAGGCGATAGAAAATACACAACAAAGCTACATCTCTACGCATTGCCAAAGTGTCAAGTCGGTTTGAAACTTCCTGACACTCAACAATCCGAACCGCACGCCGCTGAACGCGGCGGAACTGTATCAAGTTGATTTCGGAAAGCAAAATCAGTATTGAGGGTGAAATAAAACTGTTATTTGGGTACTTATTGATGAGGGTTTAGAGGCGTTCCCGTAACGCATTGGGTCAATTGTGGGCATTGTGGAGGCTTGCGATTCGATTCACATCAGTGTGGTTTGCGTACTATTATAATATTCTTGTTTCTTCTACACATACAATGGCGAAGTGAGAATTTTTAATTGAAGTCACTGAAAGAATATATTCATAAGCATTCTGTGAACACATTTTGCATTGATTGTGTTCTTTCTGGGAAGCCAAAGGGTCAGAAATTGGTAGTATTTGTGCAGAGCTTAGGATAACAAACGCAACAAGCAAGTGACTCCCTGAACACTGGCCACGTATTGGTCAGCTCCGGACTGTTATTGTTTGGGATCATCGACAGATCCCGTGGGATGACGAGCATTGACAACCTTGCATCTGCTAATGCAAGCAAATATCGCGACACAAGACACAGGCGGCAGCGACTAGCGGGGAGCGACTTTAAACAAATCGTGTCGCACTATCCCGGAGTGCCACATAACATGATTCTTTCATTTCAATGTTTAGAGAATACAGAACACTTATAACTACGAATAACTAATATGTATTCTAATGGTCAAGACTTCCACTCCATCTCCCGACCTGTGAGCCGCAGCAGCAACATCGCATCACTTGGGCCACAGCCCGTCACACGACAGTACCTGCTCTTTTTGCGGATTATAATCCGCTAATAGTGGGCATTGTCCGCAGATGACGGACACAGACTTAAAACGATTTCTATTGACAGCATGACTCTCGCTACAATCGCGGAGACCACGCAAAAACCGGGGACCGCAGACAATGGGCAAGAGTTGGCGACCAGCGTCACGTTCCGGGAACCGTGGTACATCATATTTGTGTTGCATTAATAACTGCTGGAGATAACGATCTGCGAAATGTGCAACATTCTGGACGGAGAGAGACATTCTCACATTGTGCGCGACACAAACGTAGGCTCTGCAAAAACATTTTGTCCCAGAGCTTGACAAATATTATTTAAAAAGATTAAAGATATTTTAGCTATTGGTAGCCCTACGTCATTGCAAACGAATCATCTAATCGTAAGCAATCAACGCGCGACGCCGCCTAAGGATACCCGTGACACCAGAGGAGTTACAAATGCGTTGCAGATGTTTATTTAATTATTCAGATTGCCACTTAGCTAAAATTGATTAGGTATGAATCTAGAGTTTAATATCATACAAGATTAAGATTGACGACGTCTGAAGATTAAGCTGTACAGAAGGTAACACAATTCTATCTGAAAACTGGCAAATGACAATAAGTACGGGACCGCGGCCATTGTGCGCCTCCCAAGCCTTTCGCAATTGTCATTCATCCACTCGACAAAGAAGCTCAGTTGTAACAAATAACAGGAATGTATCAGGCGCTAATCCCCCGCGACTACTGCGCAGCGTCTGTTTGCTTTTCATACAAAATACATATTTTTCTCAGAAGGATCTGTTATGATTGGCTTCAGTTATGTGTTTGTTATAAATATTCAATATCTTGATATTGTAGGAGACGAGAATACATCACAACACTTTGATGTTATCTTTAAAATTTAAGTATTCACTTAAGTAATAATTGGAGGAGTAAAATTTGTTCGCAAAAGGAATAATGATTCAGCCAAGCAAGTGTGAATGGAGCGGCCGACGGCAGGGACCGGCCGGTGGCGCGGTCAGCGCGGGAGCTGCTGACTCATTGCAACCCTTCACTTCGCATGGGACGTGTGTGGTTGGCAGAATAAGTAGTGCAGTGTATTAGGTTCAACCTCGTTCAATATTACCACGAGTAGTGTATGGTGTTACAGAGCTGCGAATCTTAGGTACTCAGCCAACAATACGAATGTAATCACTAACTCAAACACTGAGAAACAAAAGTACAGTTATGTTCCCGAAACGTAACACAATATCTTTGTTTCTGCGAACCGCACCGATCCCAGGGGACTTAATCCGTGTCCACGCGGAAGGGTTCCAAATGACAGGCGCGCGACAAAACCCTTGCAAATATTATTGTACTCCGGCGGATCATGCAAATATACGAGTTGTGTGCTCAGTAATTGGGTTGAGTTTTGCCTGAGGTCACTCGCAGCTGCACTGTGATGCAGATGTCGATAGTCCGCTATATGTGACAGTTAGCTTTGATTTCCTATATACGCGTGCAATATTACGTTATGTGGAATCTAGAACAATCTTCCGTGCGTTTAGGCATTTCTGCCATACCTATTACTCGAAGCAAATATAACAGCTCACACATAAGACCTCTTAAGTTTTAATTCCAACTTCCGTGGCTTGACAACTGGGCTTCTCCCAGCTGTGCAGTCTCTTTTTGTGCCTTTAGCCTTTAGGCATTTTGTCTCCTGCATTAAATTTCACCAAGGGAAATGGAAACTATCGTTTTTCGTTTCTTCTCCTGATTTATTTCGGGATCCAAGACAGTTATGCATGTCCCTGCGCGTCGTAGTTTTCATAGTAGTATCTACTGCAGTTAGACCATGGCTTACAAGAGTTGCAGCGGTTTTGGGAGGTTGTGGTGTGCTTGTACCATACAAAAATACGCACAGAATCATAGTAAATGCAATTTGTGTATTTTAGAAAATACTACATTTTGTAGAATTCCGTTAGCTATCGTCGCCGCGATGTATTAAATGGAACGTGAATGTGCGACCAATGCACAGTGTTCATAGGTAAAGAAGAGATTGGGCGACTTTGTGTAAAACTTAAATGAGCTAACGCGTAGATACATTTGAAAACACGTAATCCATGGTTAAATAGTATAGTAATTGCAAGGACAGCCAAATCTTTCGGTTGAACAATTTGCAAAGACTCTTGTGCCCAAGCGACAGTGGGATGATCTTGCATCATAGGATTAGGTTAAAACGATTTGCTTTGTACATTGTGTCGCCGGACAGAGTGCCGGGACTGCCGGTGGTCTCTGCGATTGTACAACTACACGGCTTTGAAGCAGCGGACCGCCAACACTGCACCAGACTACACTTGCAGATTCAACTTTATACATATCGGGATAAGGTAGCAACTTGTTTGGGGGCTAACCGAGTCTACTTGTAGGCTAGCTAAACAGTAGACGCAACAGTTTATAGAACATTGCCCACATACAGACAGTGCGTATTGTCACTAGTCTGAAGATCTTGAAAATGTATAATGTTTCAGTTTCTTTTATTTGTAATTGATTGTTTTGCACGTTCCTGTAATGTATAAGATGGCAGACGGTAATTATTTCGTAATTAGTGCAAGTCAAGATTCTTGGAAGAAGCCCACACAAACGTAACATGCAAATTGTATAATCTGCATTGTGTTACAGTTACAAAGAACAACCCTTTCTTTCTGGCGCTCGGAAACAATGCGATGATTCGCAAGTTTGCAAAATAGAACTTTCTTTAGAACAATAAATACCGTTATGTGCCCTGTGCTAGGGACCGAGCTGGCGGGCATAATTGATACAATGGAGTAAGTATTCCATAGTAATATTAATTTGGTGCTTACACCACACTGCTAGTTGGGTGTATCTACTTAGTAGTAACTTGATAGTAAAGGTTAATTAAAGACAAAACATAAAAGTTAGATACCGAGTGACGATGACGCCACGGTCGCGATGGGTTAATATTTACGAGTTTTTCTAATTTGTTAGAGAGTCGGCTAGCAGGACGGACGCCTGCGCAAAAACAACACGAATCCTTTGACAGACAAACACTTGCATGTCCCCGAGCGGCCGCGACACGCGCCATGTTATTGCAGGCAGTTTCACGTGAGAATATTGATAGCTGGCTGCAGTGCCGGAGTAACGACTTATTACTTGTTCGATTGTAATGAAACATCTACGATCTTTGTGTTAGCACAGCACGCATTTTAATTTGTCTAACAAAATAAATCTTTACATGATATGCTTTAAACATTTTCTACTCAAATGTACATTTTGTACTCGGTCGAGATGACGAATAATAAAAAATCACATAAATTTGCCGGGTCGACTCGACCGCATAGTGAATGTTCCTACGGTCGAGATGTACAATAAAATAATAGGTAGATCTAAATCTTCCCAACTCGACCTCACGGTCGAGTTTATTGCGGCCGAGTTGACGAATAAGTCGGAGTAACCACGAAGCAAGAGTAGCATTTGGTAGGGGTTTCGTGCAAAAGGGGCGCCACGTAGTCAAATTTATCTTCACTTCACCTTAGAGTACTTATTTATTTATATTGAAACGATAAATGACCTTCATAATGCTCTTCAAATTTAAAACGCTCTTAATAAATTCAATCCATACTTCCATCATGTAGGTATAAAATCGAGGGCCGCTTCGTAGAATTTGCTACGGGCCCGCGCTTGATTAATCCGCCACTGGCTATAGCTGCTACGATGGAAGTCACTCAATTTGGCAGTAGCCGTAAACTATAGGTAATTATTAATATTATGGTCGAAATGATAACCAATAGGTATATTAAGTACTTACATATACCTAACAGAACGGTTAAAAATGATAATTATAATAATTGTCTAAGTTTTCGAATCTTTTAACCGACTTCACACGAGGGAGGTATGTGTGTGGGCGATCATTTTGCAATTGGCTAAATCGATATTGATGCGATTTTCAGAAAAGTCTTTGTAACAGTTAGGAGCTGTTTAGTTATATAGAACCGAGCGTAAAAAATCGGGAGACCTTAGCTTTTTTAAACTTAGTTTTAAAATATTGCCACGCTTGCCTTAACTCGCCTATCGACAAGTTATTCCTCCGATATATTTATCTGGTGTTGTTAAAATCATCCCTCAAGAGAACTTGTGGATACAATGGATAGTGTTTATACATGTTGAAGGTCTATGAATATAGGCAAAACAATATTTATATTATTTAGGTCGTTAAGTTTTGCACTAATATAATTTTAAATTACGCAAACATTTGAGATGATTACCTAAAATTAAACAAAATTATGTAACCAAATAGCAGCTAGTTGAACTGGTACGATAATTTATGAAACGGTTTTATCACAAGTTAAGCTGCAAGTTTTCATTTACAATACTCTGTTAACCCTTTATAAAACCAATAAATCATCTCTCGCTCGGTCCGTTAGGGCAGCTACCTGCCTGCATCCCTTCCACTGAGCGTGGTCAGTTAGGCCCCGCCCCTTTCAAACGTCGCTCACTCGTCCGTCAGAACCTATCCACAGTGATCATTCGTGATTTGCACGTCAAGCAAACAGTAGTTTGTGTAGTAACACAAGATAAGTGCTCGGAGTAAAAATGAATTCCGTGTGGAAGCCGTACTCTGAAGTGGAAGACCAGGCCCTTGACCTGTCGCGGCCTGCAGTGAAGCTGGAGAGAGAGTCTCCAATACCGGCGCAGAGTCCTCCTGTGGTACCCATACATGACGCGTACCCGATGTACATCGGGTATCCAGATACAATCTATCCAGGAGCTGGCTACTGCAGTTACAACGCAGGCTTCGAACCGGCACCTTACGCCGAGTCAACAATTTCTCCAGTATCAGGCCACTCTAACGACCTGTTACTATCCACAACTGGAGACGACGACAGCGGATCTTTATCAGACGATAGAGAATACCAAATTTTCGAAGAGGATGCCATGAGGGCTATGGCCGCCAAAAATGGCGGCTCACTGCTGGGGCACAATCCCAGAATGAAGCGGGCAGTACAGAGCAGCCAGTCCATAGACGATTCCTATAAAAAGCAGAGGGAGCGGAACAATATCGCGGCGAAGGCGAGCCGCGACCGACGGAAGCTGCGGGAGATGAAGCTCGCGCTGCAGACCACGTACTTGAAGAAGAAAGTTGCGGAGCTGCAAGCCAGACTGGCAGCCGGGCTGTGCAGGCGCTGCCGGCAGAGGTGCGACTGCTGACTGCTGACAGTGTGACTGTAGGACTTCATAAGTGTGCAATGTATAAACTAAGTGAATATACATGTTGGTGCCAGAGATTGACAATAAGACGTTACATAGATAACGTGTGTGTACAAAGTGGTGTTCGTGTAAATAAAATGGAGTTGTTGTTGGTTAGGTTAAGTTGGTTATAGAAATTGTAAAGTCTCAACTAAAAGTAAAGAATGTGTGGATCTAGTTTTCGTAGTATAATACGACTGTTTTGTGAAATACGAGTATAATGAATAATGTTTGTGATAATAATAATATTGTAATGTAGTTTTGTTGACGAGAATGATTGGTTTTACAATTTAATAATAAAACATTGACTATAAAATCATTGTTTCTTTGGAAAATTCCGTCTTGTTACTCGCATACATAGACAATTACACTTACACATAGGTACACACAGATTACTACCTACTGGTATTGTAGGTAGCTATACTTTTATCTGTGACGTACTTAACGTATAGATAGTACAAAAACTTATTAATTAAAGCTACGTAAAAGGTACCTTTACAATATTTATTTACTCATAGATACCCAATACTTACCTTACCTACAGATAACAATAGTTCGAGTTACATACATGTTTGAGATACATAGGTACATACATGGGTATCGACATTGCACAATAGGTACATCTCTCTCCACTGATTGGTCGGTAGCAAGCTTGTGTTGCATACAGACACACACTGAGCGTGCGCTCGCCGCTCCCACCAACATCACAACGCGGCGCGGGTACGCTATTATTTAGTTTTTTACATGTACCTACGCTGTAGTACGAGTACCTACACACACATTGATCTGAAATGTCGCGTCACGAAAGTGTCCAATGTCATAATTTAGGGAGCTTTTCTACAAGATGTGCTATGTAGCTATGCTACGAAGATGTAATAGCTAAGCTGTGAAACTATGTGACCGTTTCCACTGATAGTAAGCTATGTAACTGTGCGAGGAAGATGCGCCGCTCAAGTATGCGATGTATCGATAGTAGAGAAGCCGTAGCACACTTCCATAGCACGCATCTTTTCATATAAAAACATAGCTTAGCTGAGTCCGTTTCCATTAATGCTATGCTATGTGCACCAATGAATATAATTGGTGGAAGCCAAACGCATCCACAGCAATGTAGTAAGGCATATCTCTGGAAAAAAGATGAAAAGCACGCTTAAAGTCATATTACGTGCTATATTAAGGTCACCTATCTAGGTAATATAATTACATAAGTAGGTATATAAAAGTATTAATGTAATGAATCACTAAAATGATTGCATGAGGCAGTGGATCAATACTCAACACTCCGCGCGCCATGCCGCGGCCACACGCAAGGGGCTATGTATTGCGCTGGTTAGGGGAGCACCCTCACTCAATTACTGCGGCACCCCATGCAACGTGACAATAATATTATCAACGCTACAATATAAATTAAAGAAAACTGTTTGGATCCCAAGGTTCGACATTATCCATTCATTTAGTAGCATAACCATTTATTACCCGGTCTTGTCAATAAATTATGTCTCAGGTATGCTCCGTCTATTAACCATAATAAAGATAGCAATGTATCGAAATAAGTACCTAAGTACATAAGTAGGTATATATTCAGTGAGCGCGGCGTGCATTGGTTGCACAAGTTGTACAGCTGTATACCGCGCGGACCGGGCGGTGTCATGGCGGCTTGCACAATGCGCGCGGGGCGCGAGCCGCGGGATTGGTCCGATGTTACGCAAGGGGACTGTGCTTATTTACTCATCCGATAGTTACATACTTACACACCATAAAAGAAATCAATTCAGAATCGATATAGATGGAAATAAACTAAAATAACAATCAACACAAGTAAGTCTGTGAATCTGATCTGTCTGTGTGATTTAGTCTCATCTATTAAAAAAAATATGGAAGAATAAGGTATGGTCTCAGCTGCGGCAGGACTCAGCTACGGTACAGTTAGATAATGTCGACGTTACTAGAACATATTCCACGACACAATGGCAATAACTCGTCCGTCCCGCATTGTGTCCTCGCTCGCCATTGTTTTATTTACTCGTCGAGTTAATCCTTTGCAAATGTTTATGGCTATAAGCTGCTTTATAATTATATTTTATTGCTTTTAAAAAAATGTTTTTTACTGAGAATAGATAGTGCCTTCACTTCAAGGATAATACCAGACCACTTCAACAATAACTCACAATCTGCAATACGTAGTTTGACAATAAACAATAGGAAAGTGTTTCTACACGAAGCCTTTCATGAGAGCAATATTAGGAATGACTTGTTGGTATAATTAGGTATGAATGAGCATAACATCCCGAGCCCGAGCGCTATTCCTGAATCCCTGAGTTGCCAATAAAAAATCTCTAAAAACAATGCCCTTTCTACAGTCCGGTAAATAAATGATAGCTGCGTAAACTATACAGTAAGGTGCTAATATTTTGTATTTCTCACATTTCCGTGTGATCCCAAGTAACGGTACCTCACACGGTGCGTGCCCCGCGGGCGGCGCCGGGCGGCGCGCGATGTGACCAACTGCACACATTGCCGTAATAATACATTACATTGTCGAGTAAATCAATATCAGCAGCCCAAATGTGATCAAACCATCATCACAGACATGTTATTGCGAGTTGCAGCCTTGTATTTATTGCCATAAAGTTTGTTTTGGACTGTCTTTAGTTAATGGTTTAATATTGGTTCGGCCGAGGTTGTCAGCGTGCTGTCAATGATTGCGACACCCCTAGCGAAGGGTTGCCGCGCCGTCTATGTAATGTTTGGGATAGGGGCGACTTTACCGTTGTCCTTTTATGTATTAACTTAAAAAAATATTTATATTTGTGGTATTTTCCATCACTTTACTATCCGCAATTTAAGACCCACAACATTTACTTGGGCCTGCATAAAATAACTATATGGTGTAAAAAGGTAGATGACAAACTAAATCTTATTATCTAAAATAGAAGTACCTACTTAGGCACTTAATCTGGAGATAAAATATGTTAATGCGGTATGCAAGTTGACAATCTACAACCTGACAGTCAGTACTTAGCTTAGTAGTACTAGTTCGATGTAATTGTGTGTCTGTCATTAATGTGTAATGATACTGCGGCTGGGTGCAGGAGACCGGAAACAAACAATTACATCACAACTGCACTCCCGCTGTAGCTACCGATGCAATCGATCGATCAAGTTGTCCAGCGGTGGGCGCCGCGGGCCGGCCGCGCATTGTGCGCAGATTGATGGACCCACAGTTCCGGGACTACTGCTGCGCCTGTCCACGGAGCGACTGTATTCATGGCCAGCCACACACAGACACTACACTTGCACTAGTCGGTAGTGTAAACTATGGAACGTATCTACTTATAAAGTTTAGTACTTTAGTTATTGAGAACTTCCAGTAACATGAGTCCCTCTAAATGTATGACGTTATGTAGATAAATCTACATATTGTTAAACAAATACTAAGGACCCATCCAGGTCTATAATCATTCAGTTTTCTTACAAAAATACCATCCTAAGCACGACTAGAGCTTTCTTTATAATTAAATATTTATTTCTTCCAAGCAATTTGTAATGATGTGCTTATTTTGAAACGGTTTACATTACCTAATGTGTATCCATACAATAGTTGTTTACGATAGATGTGAGATTATTGCCAGTTCGCGGTAATTGGCACAAAGTTCAACACATTTGCGCTGAGAACAAAACGTGCAGTGACAAACAAAATCATTAACAAACAAACATTATTATTATTAGATTACACGTCGTTACCTAATTTTATTTGTGATGGATTGATTATTTTGCAGATGTAGGACAATAACTTCATTATTACAGTTAAAACAAATAATATCAGGATTAACAACAATAGTAACATTAGCAGCCACCATGTCGTATCATGCCAATTGTGATTATCATCTATATTGAAATGTTTGTAGTAAAACTTCGGTATGAGTGATGAGAACTCGCAGTGAAGATGTTTCCCGTATCCTCCTTACAAAGTAAAAAAATGGTCGAAATATTTCCATTAGCGAGGGACGGACAGTCCGAGCTGTTGCAATAACAATATACATTGAAACCATTTCCGCGGCATCCCAGCGCGCCACTCATGCGCATGTCCGCGACACACGGCACAGTGGAGCCGGCCGGGCGACACTAATGTCGCAACTGTCGTCCGGCAGTCGCATTGTGTATGCAACTCTTTACTGCGATTATGATGTCACGGTGGTCCGGGGAATGGGATCGGTCCTTTCATTACACAATGACAATTTTTACACTAAATATGACGTGGATATTGAATTGTTTGAGAATATAAAGATCGAGTAACTGTTTAGTGGACTCCGGTTTGGATTGTACCATTCATCATCATCGTTTTGAGACTTGATGTCGGTATTAGACTTATTAAACCTACCTGTAAAGCTTTATATTAAACTAGCTACTTCCGCGCGGTTTCACCCGCACTGCTCGGTTCCTATTAATGGTGGCGTGATGATTTATAACCTTCCTCGATAAATGCGCTATCCAACACAAAAAGAATTATTCAAATCAGACCAGTAGTTCCTGAGATTAGCGCGTTCAAACAAACAAACTCTTCAGCTTTATAATATTAGTATAGAAGTATAGATTACAATAAAAGCTCTTTACTCGCAGGGTATGCATTCCGTAAAAATGCCGCGAATAGAGAGACCGTGAATATGGAATGGTAATTCATATGGAGTTATACGTTCCTAGATGATGAAATAAAGAAGCAAATTGTAGATAACATAATAAAAACAAATGTTTAATTGAAATTTCTTATCATACAGATTGATTAATTACATATTATGATCAGGCAATGGCTTAAAGAATTTAGTTTTTTTTTCTGGTTTGGAATTTTTTGAAAGCTCCTTCAATTCAAACTGATATCCAGCAGTGGCATTAGCAAGTTGCCTCTAAAAAATAAGACTTCGTTCCATAGATGGATCAATTTTCATAAAGAAATCATAAAGCTCATTTGCCATTCTTAAACCTTCACTAAGATTTTTAGAAGTCACAATCTAGACGTAGTTGTAATAGGGTCTATTTTTTTTTATCCTTCTACTGACGCGTTGACAAAATACAACGAATATATTTTTTTAGGTAGGTACGCGTATTTACGTATATTTCGATTCGATCCGCGAATAAAGGAATCTTAGACTGCGAATATAGGAATAGGATCCCATTTTTTCAATCCGCGAATGTAAAACGCTATTGAAGGAAGCGCGATTAAGGAGCTTCTACTGTATATTGATATCTAATATACCCATCTTAATAAATGTGTCGATTTCTTCACCTACATGATGATGTTAATATTCTTAAGGTAGGTACTTCCTGAACTCCTGAACATAATACAGGTCAGGTTACGAATTTTATCTAACTTTTCCATGCAGCCGACTCGCCAGTTGCGTGAGTCCCCGGTTTGCACGCCTACGAAGAACATTGCTACGCGCGCTACGCGCTACGACACCCGCTACGAGCTACGGCCGTAGTATTTCGCAGCAACTTAGCGTAAAGTTAGGGTAATTAAACTTAATTAGTGGCTGGGCATGTAAAGTTAGAATGCTCTATACGAGATCTAATTGCGTTTTTACTCCGCGAACTATGTATGGTCTCGTCTTGGTAACATTAATAGATATTATGTGTATAATTGGTCTATGATTGAATTCAAAAGCAAATTGTTAGCCGTGAAAGTAAAAATTAACTTCCTGAGAGACTAATAATTTGTAATAAATAGGTAGTAACATCGTGTGTTATTTTCCGAAGGAATTAGTAGACTTTATTGTATGAAATGTACCTGTGACACAAACTAGTTTGTTAGACGTAACTGTTTTATTATAGTTTATTTATATTTATAGCTTTGTGTTGACAACACAATGGAATATTATTGTTTAGCGGAGTAGACAATATAAATAAACAAAAGACGCGCTAACGCGCCGCCGGACAGTGGTCGCGGCGGTACTGTGTGTACAATGCTATCAGTAGGCGCGGCAGTAAACAAAGACGTGTGGTTGTAAAGTGACACAGACGACACCGCGGTAGATGTTCAGGTTGTAAAACAGTGCGCTCGTATGTCTGCGCCCGCGGCGGCGCGACCTTTGTCGGTACGTCCGACGTGGTTGTTTACAAGAAATTATTTGGTTAGTTATACTATCAAGCTTGCCACTGACTTCCGATCTGATATTTTCCTAAATCAAAGTAAATCATTTTGGAAATATATTCACTATCTTTAAAAATTACTTATTAATGTTACTACCCTCGCACATTCCTCTATGAGACTTATTTGTTGGTTCACAGTTTATTAATGAACTTTTGATTCTGTGCATTTTATACGTAGGTATCAGTAGGAATTAAGGAACATTGTAATAACCTAATCCTCTAATGATCTATCTAACGCTGTCTTATCCTGTGTGCTTACACCTAAGTGTAATTAGTATACGATTACCTGGACAATAGTTGTTTACGTTTGTAATTGGTACAAAGTTCAACACATTTGCGCTGAGAACAAAACGTGCAGTGACAAACAAAATCATTAGCAAACAAGAAACGATGATATTAATCAATGATTACTAATTATTTCGCAGATTTTAATATGATTAAAGATAATGATGTAAAAAGGTTTAGTAAATAACACAAGAATTGTGAGTCTAAAGTTCAAAAACATTTTGTAAGGTACCTAACTAGCGATCCGCCCCAGCTTCGCATGGGTGCAATGGTGATATGCATGTATGTATGTACTATACACATAAATCTACCTCTTGAATCACTATATATTAAAAAGCCGAATCAAAAGAGAGGGACAGAGAAAGCGACTTTGTTTTATACTATGTAGTAATATATCTAGATTGAATTGAATCTAGAAGTGTCTAAGGAAGTGCCTCTATGTAATGGAACTCGCTAGTCAGTGGATCGAATATAATAAGGTAGCATTAATCGATAGGATTAATCTAAAAGCTACTGCACCACACTCTCATTTGTAGTGTACATAAAAACAATAAAATCTCCCGATAGATTTCGATTATGATGGCAAGTGTATACTAGCACACTACATTGGAGAGGTTATTATACAAAGGGGTTTGAGTAACTTTGTATGGACTTGTGGCGTCATTTTTTTTTTCAGCGGCCACCAATAATTTTCATGTTACATTGTTCTGCTGTGTTCATTACACATATATGTTCAATTATTTTTATCCTAAGTTATATCAAAGCTGAGATATTTGAGTTTGAAGAATTTAAAAATGTAGTCTCTATAAATACTTCAAATACCGTCCTGTGTGAAAAAAATCTTAGTTATTGTATATTATTAGAAGATTGATATTAGTTATTGGCTTTACTGTTTCTCGACCTCTCGTCTGTCTAATGTGACGTTAGTATTGGGCCCTAGGAAATAATAAAAATACAGTATTATACCTTATTGCATTTATTACATGATTTTAAAAAAACACATTTACATATTAACTCTCTTCGTCCATTTCGTTCTCAATGTCATGTCGAATAATGGTATCTAAAAATTGTGCCGGCGGAGTCAGATTATTTTGATATCTGCCCCATCCCATGTACCATATAATGGACATTATATGCGAACAGCAGCCTGTCAAATTATACGATCTACGACGAGTGCCGCCAACACGATTTAAGCTGCGTCGGCAATAGATACAAAATGCACCGTTAATTTTTTTTTTTTTTTTTTTGTATGCTGGGTCAGTCAATGAAATGTCAATGAAATGTCCAATGAAATGCTAAGTCGTTATAATTATCCACAAGTCCACGAGAGATTAGAAGCGTAAAAGGTAACACACAACAGTAAGGGACGAGCTGTTACTGTTACTACACACCATCGGCCCATAGATAAAAGACATTGGGGGTCCGTTCGATTCATCTACGTCACTGTATTTGAATTATTTTATTTAGCATTCCTAAAAAAATATGGCAGACACCCAAAAGAGTGCAATAACATTTAATAACTTCTTCGATTTCAATGACCAATATAAAACCAAATATCTCAGTTCCGATATGGTTTAGAGAAATATGGCCATAATAGCTTTTGATCGCTGTATTCTGTTCTTTCATAATATTTAAGTTTCATTACTGGCCGCTCAACTTCAAAACGACGCCAACTTTACCCAAACCCCTTTACATATAAACAGCTTATATCTTACGCCATTACGTTATACAGTAACAATTGTAATAAGATCAATAGATCTGAATCTATACTAATATTATAAAGCTGAAGAGTTTGTTTGTTTGAACGCGCTAATCTCCGGAACTACTGGTCCGATTTGAATAATTCTTTTTGTGTTGAATAGTGCATATCGAGGAAGGCTAGGCTATAAAACATCACACTATGATGAATAGGAGCCAAGCAGAGCAGGTGAAACCGCGCGGAAGTAGCGAGTAAGAAACAAAACTATTATATTGTTATAATGCCTAAGTGTGTGTGCAAATACAGTTGTTATGTTGCACAGCAGCCGGTCACCCACCACTGCGCCAATCATTCAGCCTACATAGCACGTAATTTCAGGGTGTATAAACCGGTATAAACAGACCGTTTAATGTCCAAAAAGATCATACAAAACGAGCCCATGAGAAACTGGAGAAACTATTTATAAAAGATGATCATGTGCAGGGCAGATAACTGGCAGGTCGTGACTTTTGGCCTTAGCGTGTTATAAATCATCATCCTACAAATTTCTAGCCTTACAGGACGGACTTTGCTCGCTTCACCCTGCTTCCCTGCAGCCCCGCTAGTATGCGCTGGACCACGCCCCCGCCCCCGCCCCCGCCCCGCGCCCGCCCGCCGCCGCCCGCTATATAACTGCAAGCACCCCGCGGTCGACAATCCTCAGTCTGTCGGTAGCAGTCCTTGACACGCAACCATGTCTCTCTGGAGGCCATACCTTTTAGACGAAATTAAGACAACAGAAGTCCCGATGGACTTGACAGTGACACAGGTGCCACAATCTGTACCTGTTCCTGTATCGACGACATATTCAACGTTCCCGACGTATCCACTATACCCGGGGTACGTGCCGCTGCCGATGCTCGAGGCCGCGGCGAACAGGAGTGTCTTCTTGGTGTCGCCGAGTGGTAGCATGAGCTCAGGCTACCAATCTTCCAGTGCGCCATCACCGTCACCCCTGCCTGCTCCACCTGCCGCCGTCTCTGCACCGAAGAGCTCGACTGCCGAGATAAAAGATGATCTGGCTGATGATCCAGATTTCCAACGTTACGCTGAGGCTGCCATGTCTGCCATGGCGGCTAGAAACGGCGGCGCGTTAATTGGCAACAATCCGCACATGCGTCGTACCGTGCGGTCGCAGGCGCACACCGGCGCCGCGGCGGAGGACGACGCCTACCGCCGCAACCGCGAGAAGAACAACGCGGCGGCGAAGCAGAGCCGCGACCGACGGAAGCTGCGCGAGATACAGCTCTCGCTGCAGGTGTCGTACCTGAAGCGGCGGCTGGCGGCGCTGCAGCGGTCGGCGGGGGCGCGCGCCTGCAGCCGCTGCCACCACGCTCTGTGCTAGTACACTAGCACACACACACTGTGATACACAATGTTCCTGAACGATGTGCAATATTGCGTTGCATGAATAGATATATAACGGATGCCATGAAATGGTTGTAACTTGTAAGACATTATTGACGTGCAATTTTTTATTGTAAAGAATTTATTTTTGTATAAGATCTAAGTAGTTCATACAAATTGTTAATTATTGTAAATTTTGCTAAATAAGACTGAATAAAAACATGTTGTCAAATAAATTTATATTTTTCTTCACCTCCATTAACTTCTTACCTTACAATAAAGATGATGAATCACAAAAAAAATATTGTTTTTTTAAAAAAAGGTATTGAATTTTATAGTTATAATTATCATAATTATCTATGTATATTTTGTTTAATTATAACTTTCTTAAGACATTCAAAATTAAATATTATGTTATCGCTTACATATGCAACTGTTTAACGATGACACGACGTTAATGTCAGTGTCACGGAATGCTGCTCATAAACATGAGCCTCTAGCATGGCTTGAAACTAGTCGAGTTCCTCGTCAAACAGTTACGTGAATAAGCCGATAACATAATAATTAATTATCTATTTGTCTTGAAGTCTCTACTAAATCACTATGAGGACAAGAACCTAACGATTAACAACGTAATTATCATAACACACGTACGCCGTTTATTGCCTAAAGATCAAACAGGCGTGTGCACAGGTAGATCCTTATTCTTACTTTACTATACTTGGCCTGTTCTTGTTTTACTTCGTTATTGTCTAGATTTTCTAGAGATAAGAAATACCTAAGTCGTAGAACAATAGACCGTAAAAGTACAATCTTGTAGCGTATTTATTGGTTGTATAAAAAGACATGATTAATATTGTAGGATTTGAATTCCCTTATTTAGTGTAAGGTAACAACTAGAGACGTATATCCCTATAAAAAGATGATCGCTCTAAAAACTGTCTTTGGACTGGTGTTTTATTAGTTGACTGTAACTTACACTAAGTCCACAGCCACTTTGAGAGTGAGCGCCCATGTCAATGAACCATACACACATTGCAAATGAAACGGCAGCACATGTAAGGTATCAAGTAATATATTGTATTGAACTAAGGGCACTAGACTAGGTCGCAACTACACTTTCTGTTTGATCACGTGCGGCAGGTCGTACTTGCCGCGCACACACTTCAGCTTCACTCCGGGACAGTCCTTTAACCTGCAACACGGACGAATATATTAAGTATAAATATCTATATTTATCTATACTAATATAAAGCTGATTAAAATATGGTAAGCTGAAGAGTTTGTTTGAACGCTCTAATCTTCGGAGAACCTCGTGTGAGTTTGTTTTACGTTAACGCGATCGACACGTTTTTGACGTTCTGATTGGCCTGTTTAAACTTAACCAACTGATCAGAGGGTTAATTGAGGTAACGTTACAATCGCGTTATCGTAAAAAAGAACTCAAACTAGGCCCTGTTAACCACTGGTTTGAATTTAATAAATTATTTTGTACTGGGTAGCTCATCGATCGAGGAAGGGTATTTAAAGTATAAAACATGACGTTACTATCAATAGGAACAGAGCGGAAGTAGCTAGTTGTAGCGTGAGTAGTGTCTTGGGTACCGACCTGCCGACCCTGACGAGCACGATGTTGTGCTCCTGCAGGTTGTGTCCGATGCCGGGCACGTACGCCACCATCTCCTTGCCGTTGGACAGCCGCACCAGCACGCACTTGCGGTTGGCAGAGTTCGGCTTCTTTGGTTTCTTTATCAGGGTCTTCAGCACTACTCCCTGCAATTGGCAAGTTATGCTATTTGCATCACAGAACATTCTAGCTATGCTAATACAATTATGTTCGATCAGTCTTTAAAGTGAGGTTAAAACGGTTTTATATCTCTTGGAATTTTTGGAATTTAAAAGATTTGGTAAAAGGTATCACAATGAAATATCAAAAGCATTACAAAATTACTAATGCATTGCATGTTTTATTTACATGTTTGTTTGCACACGTGGGTTGTGTATAAAATGATATATCGAAGTACTAGGTACCTTAGCGAAAGGGTTTCCATTGAGCGGATTCCTAGACTTCCTCAATTTAATGTGAGGTCCTGTTCTATGCATCTGGTTGAGCGAAGCCATTGCTCTGGAGAGTATGCCCAGAGGCTGGAACGCTGCCGGCGGTGCCGCGGCTGCCGGCGCGAGGAGCGCTGGAACTACACGGGTGTAACGTTAGTAATAGCATTGTACACAATATAAATAAACGTTAATATTATTCATACCAATGCTGCCATAAATCTTACTGATCTTACTTATATACTATACTAATATTATAAAGCTAAAGAGTTTGTTTGAACACGCTAATCTCCGGAACTACTGGTCCGATTTGAATAATTCTTTTTGTGTTGAATAGTGCATTTATCGAGGAAGGTTATAGGCTATAAAACATCACGCTATGACCAATAGGAGCCGAGCAGAGCGGGTGAAACCGCGCGGAAGTCGCTAGTATACAATAAATGCGAAAGTTTGTGAGCTTGTGAGTTTGTTTGTTACTTAATCACGTCAAAACGGCTGAAGGAATTGTGGTGAAAATAGGGACAGGGGTAGATTATTACACGGTAACGTAGCCGAAGCCGCTGACAGAAGCTAGTAAAAATATACAGATACAACTTCTTATAAAACACAGGTAAAAGGTAGCAGCTTAAAGGTTAATAATAAGCCAAACGATCGAACCTAAACGCACGTGCCATGTAAAACAACATGCACAATAGAAACAATGCAACAACGGCCATCCATCGACCCTTCTTATCTTTGCGTACCGTTACGGACCGAAAGGGTGCACTATAAAAAGCAGGTGCTGAAGGGACACATTGTTCTACCGGATTATATTTTCAAAGAATGTTTGCTACAAAACTATGGTAACACGAAATTACTGCTAATTGATTTTGAGTTCTACGTGCTCAGTATAAGAGTGCAAAACCTTCATCGCTGCTTAATCCGCTGAAAGGGCTCAAATAAAACAGTTATTTGGGTATTGATGAAGGTTTCGAGGTGTTCCCGTAACACATTGTGTCAATTGTGGGCATTGTGGAGGCTTGCGATTCGATGCACATCAGTGTGGTTTGGTGGTGCGGTGGGGTGTGATTGACATGTCAATGTAGCTGGCCAGTTTGTGCGCTTTGTACAGGAAGAGTTTGTGGCCACATGTGGGAACCCGGAGTGGATACAGAACCAGCAAACGGTACATCGGTACTTTGTATAACATATGTGCAATGAAGCAATCATATCCAACTATTGACATATTTACAAAGGCTCTGAGAATTTTCCTTCGTATAGTATAGCATGGTTTTGGTTCTCAAATATATTAGCAGTACATATATTAATGCAACAAAAATACATTTTGTAACCAAGAATGGAATGCTTAAATCCTTTTGCTTCTATTATTCATACAAAGGCAAAGTGAGAATTTTTAATTGAAGTCACTGGACGAATATAATCGTGAGCATTCTGTGAACACATTTTGCATTAATTGTGTTCTTTCTGGGAAGCCAAAGGGTCAGAAATTGGTAGTATTTGTGCAGAGCTTAGGATAACAAACGCAACAAGCAAGTGACTCCCTGAACACTGGCCACGTATTGGTCAGCTCCGGACTGTTATTGTTTGGATCATCGACAGATCCCGTGGGACGATGACGAGCATTGACAACCTTGCATCTGCTAATGCAAGCAAATATCGCGACACAAGACACAGGCGGCAGCGACTAGCGGGGAGCAACTTTACTCAAATCGTATCACACATTCCCACATCATAAAGTATTATTTGAATGTTTCATCGAAAAAAGTATTTTTAAATCTCTAATATCACAGTAAACATTGGAACAAGCAAGACTTCCACTCAATCTCTCGACCCACAGATCGGACGGTTTACAAGCCGCAGTCACAACATCGCATTACTTGGGCCACAGCCCGTCACACGACAGTACCTGCTCTTTTTGCGGATTATAATCCGCTAATAGTGGGCATTGTCCACAGATGACGGACACAGACTTAAAACGATTTCTATTGACAGCATGACTCTCGCTACAATCGCGGAGACCACGCAAAAACCGGGGACCGCAGACAATGGGCAAGAGTTGGCGACCAGCGTCACGTTCCGGGAACCGTAGTACATCATATTTGTGTTGCATTCATAACTGCTGGAGATAACTATCTGCGAAATGTGCAACATTTTGGACGGAGAGAGACATTCTCACATTGTAAGAACAAGACAGGCGTCACAGCTTTCAGCTAAATAACTTGTTAGCCCTGCATAATTGCAATAGGATCGTCTAATCGCAAGCAATCAAAAATTTATCGACCCAGCTAAAAATGATAAGGTAGATTACGAATCTAGTGTTTCGTGTCCCACAAGATTAAGATCCTCGACATCCAAAGATTAAGCTGTCATACATCATATTTGTGTTGCATTAATAACTGCTGGAGATAACGATCTGCGAAATGTGCAACATTCTGGACGGAGAGAGACATTCTCACATTGTGCGCGACACAAACGTAGGCTCTGCAAAAACATTTTGTTCCAGAGCTTGACAAATTTTATCAGAAAGTACCACTGTGATATTACAGCTAGATAATTTTGGGACCTTACAAATCACCTGATTGTAAGCAGACAGATCACCTGATTGTAAGCAATTCAAATGCGCATGCCCAAGGACACCCGTAATATCAGAAGAGTTACGAATGCGTTGCCAGTTTTTACCCGTCTGCGACTGTTTATTAATTTACCTAGCTACCTGGTACTGATCAGGTAAATTAGCAATCTACATATCTAAGGATTTAGTATCCCACAAGATAAAGATTGTCGACATCTGAAGATTAAGAAGGTAACACAATTCTATCCCAAAACTGGCAAATGACAATAAGTACGGGACCGCGGCCATTGTGCGCCTCCCAAGCCTTTCGCAATTGTCATTCATCCACTCGACAAAGAAGCTCAGTTGTAACAAATAACAGGAATGTATCAGGCGCTAATCCCCCGCGACTACTGCGCAGCGTCTGTTTGCTTTTCATACCAAATACATATTTTTCTCAGAAGGATCTGTTATGATTGGCTTCAGTTATGTGTTTGTTATAAATATTCAATATCTTGATATTGTAGGAGACGAGAATACATCACAACACTCCGATGTTATCTTTACATTTATTTAAGAAGGCACCTAGTATGCATATTTGAGGAAGTAAAATTAGTTTTCGAAAGGAATAATGTAATCTCGAAACGAAAAATTATTAGGTACACTACGGGTTGTCGGTGAAAACTTCCGAGATTCCGGGAGACGCTCGACTCGAATCAATACGAGCTGATATTCGATAAAGTAAGTGCTAAGCGAGGCAATCACGAGTGAGATGTTTAGTTTAAGTATGGTTTGGGGGTAGTTGGTGAAAACGGCCGTCGGTCTACCTACATTAATGTCTATGATTAGCAGCAGACAAGGTATTTTCTGCCAGTTACTCTTTAAAGACAGGAAACAAATCTATTTACGGCGCATTCCAATAAACTACGGATCGGTAGATTTGCTTACGAGCCGTAGAATTTTGACACATTTTGTATGGAGCTTATGTCAAAATTCTACGGCTCGTAAGCAAATTTACCGATCGGTAGTTTATTGGAACGCGCCGTTAGTCGACTCTTTAATTCTATCGGTTTCCGCAAAACCGATTCACCTAGTTGAGTACCGCCTACATATTTTGTGAACAAGACAAGTAGGCGGTACTCCACTCATCCCAAGATCCCATAAAATATATTGTCACCTTACTATTTCACACAATTTCAGTCAAATTTGAAAGCGATAGAATCAGAGAGTTGAGTAAATAGAAACATCAAGTCACGCAAGCACATGACAGCGGTACAATGCAGGCAAGTGTGAATGGAGCGGCCGGCGGCAGGGACCGGCCGGTGGCGCGGTCAGCGCGGGAGCTGCTGACTCATTGCAACCCTTCGCGTGTGTCGTTGGCAGAATAAGTAGTAGAGTGTATTAGGTTCAACCTCGTTCAATACTAACATGAGTAGTGTATGGTGTTACAGAGAGCTGCGAATCTTAGGTATTCAGCCAACAATATGAATATAATCACTAACTCAAACAGTCAGAAACAAAAGTACAGTTATGTTCCCGAAACGTAACACAATATCTTTGTTTCTGCGAACCGCACCGATCCCAGGGGACTTAATCCGTGTCCACGCGGAAGGGTTCCAAATGACAGGCGCGCGACAAAACCCTTGCAAATATTATTGTACTCCGGCGGATCATGCAAATATACTAGTTGTGTGCTCAGTAATTGGGTTGAGTTTTGCCTGCGGTCACTCGCAGCTGCACTGTGATGCAGATGTCGATAGTCCGCTATACTTGACAGTTAGCGTGATTTCCTATATACCTACTTGTATAATGGTATTTGTTTAGGTGTCATGTTACCGCAATAGAATTCGAGAGTGTGATCACCGTGATAAGATATAAACAACCTAAGCCAGATGGCCAAAAGTAAGTAAATTGGGATTGAAGTAGATACTACTAAGTACTACGTTAACTAAAATTAGAAGTTAGTATGTTGCTTTGAAAGATTTTGCTAAGTAAAAAAAGGGGTTTAAACTGTTTTTTTTTAGTTTTTTCCCTCTTTTATTTTAAAAGTTATAGGGGCAGACTCATTTTTCCACTTTCGCAGCATCTATCTTTCAAACAAATATTTTTTTTTTTTGATACAAAATGGCTTTAGGAACCTTAATGTTTTTTTAAAGTCCTATTCATAGACACCCATTACACATAGGTTAGCTGAAAAAAATTAATCAGTTCCATGTATGGAGTCCGTTTGATTTTTAAATTTATTAATTTTTATTAGAAATTCGAATAGCCGTTACCAGAATTCATCAACCTACAAAGTTTCAACTATGTAGGCCTGACTATTTTGGAAATTAATGGCTGTGACATATACTCGTAGACGAACAGACAGACATGACAAATATATAAGTGTTCAGTTTTTTTGCTATTTGGCTACAGAACCCTAAAAAGCTGTGACTCCAGACAATGATCTACCCCTGTTCCAAATTTCATCTCAATCACTTCAGCTGTTTTCATGTGATTGTGTAACAAACAAACACACAAACACTCACATTTATAATATTAGTAAAATTTATTTCAATTTTCATAAGCTACAAGCCCTATTGATATAAATTAATTTTAATTGATCATTTTTAACAAACATTATGTCTATAGGATAGGTAGTAGTAATATCTACTTAAATTTTAGTAACTAAGCTGCAATCACCGAACTGCCCCCAAAGTATAGAGATATGGTTTAATTCTTTTTAATAATGTTAGTTTATTATATTCATTCATACAATTAGAGCTAATGATAAATAAACCTTAGCGATTTGTTTTCTTATAGTATAGTAGGTTATAATGTAAGAATTCTAGTTAGATTTGGTTACTAAATAAAACTTAATTTTAAAATATTATTAGGTATAGTTAGAGTTATAATTACCTGGTAATTGTTTACATTGCGCCTTGATACCGATGGAAAGCAGCGATAAACCTCTACGCAAGAAATTCATCTAAAAACAAAAAACTATTACTTAAAATGTGCACTTTTTCAATGTTTGTAGCCAATTTTATTTGTGGAAGTTAATTAGTTACCTTTTGCTGCAGATAATATTTCGTTTACCAGTAACAACTAATTTAATTAACAATGTTTCCAACAAAACAAAAAAGAAATGTTCAAATTTATTTCATAACCTCTCTGATAACATTTTGACTATTTTTGACAAATGACAATCATAACATAGTGTTGCTCACAAGATCGTGACCTAATTATGTAGACAAAAGAAATAAAAATACTTATTATACAGTAAATAAAATATTATCAATGCTAATTAAATATTTTAATGGTTACAGAAATTTTATTGTACATAAATATATTTTTTTCTTATAAAGCTGGTAGTGGCGCCATCTAGTGGAGAGTAAGAAAAACCAACTGGGTCATCAAAAGAATAGGGGTAACTATAGAGTTTTAGCAATTAAGCGATAGATGGCAGTAAAGAATAATTGTATTTGAAAAAAAAAATTCAGGGCCTAATGTTTACTAGGAAATCGAGTGTTTTAAAGTATGAATTCATTAAAAAAATAACTTTCTGGATATGGCTTTTTTTTTTTTTTTTTTTTTGATGGGGGAAAATCATCCAATGACTTTTCTCGCCTTGGGCGAGGCGAGAGGGAGTGTCAGACTCTTACTGACTAAAAACCACCCCGTTCCTTCTCCTGCCTTTCGAGCCGGAGCCCTGGTAAACCCGCTAGGTTGTCCGCAGCTCCGTTCTGGATATGGCTGGAAATTCCTTTTTTGTATTTTTCTAATCGCATTGTTGAGGGTAGTTTCTTTATTAATTAATTTAACTAACTGTATTAATAACTGGAAAAGTAACGGGTGGTACAAACAATTTACTTATCGGCTAGCTAGAGGGTGGAATATATTTTAGATGGCTGTAAAAGGCAGATTAAGTGAATATCCCGCCTTTTTTGTTCGACGTTTGTCGGAACTTCACGTTTGTGGTAACAACCGATGGACCTGAAACATTATTTTTGCAACATTCCATGTTCTGAACCCATAGCACCCACTACACCATAACACTTGACTTGAATGAAACACAAAATACCAATAAAACTGTCATGTTGTCCAAAGCTGTTGTTATTGGAAGATGGCGGCGTGACAGGCAAATGAATAAAACAATACGCAGGCACTGCCGCTAAGCTTTTATTTCTCATACATTTAGGATTAAATTAAAAACTTCTGTCGTAATCCACCCAAGTTTTATTGGGCCCATCTCGCGAATATTTCACTTTAACATTTATATTGGATTTTTAACATAATCCCTCCGACGTCAGTCCTACTCCTAAGTGATTCCTACTTGATACCTAAGTATAGGTAGCACGTCTGACACCTACGTACGAAACGGCGCGGTTTTATATCTCTGGTGACCTTTTCATAATATTACCATGAAATAAAACGTGCTGAAGTTTATTGGATATGGAATGGTTTAACGACTGCTGTCTTGCTGTCTGTTTGTGCAAAGTTTATTTAATGTCATCGTGCTGTCATGATTAACTTGTACGAACACAAATACATATGTATATGAGTTTATATTTAAACAGAGCATAAAATACAGATATACACATATTACAAGTTTTCCGTATTTTGTACCAGACATGATAACTGGTTAAGTGTGGGAGAGCCATGCTTCGGCACCAATGGGCCGACTCGACCGGAGTGATACCACGGCCTCACAGAAAACCGACGTGAAACAACGCTTACGTTGTGCTTTGTGTTGTGATTGAGGTTACCGGAGGCCCAATTACCCAATTTTTCCAATCCCTAATTCCCCAACAACTCTTAAATTCCTAATCCCCAAAAGAACGGCAACGCACTTGTAACTTCTTTCATATTGCGGGTGTGATTAGGTGATCCGTCTGCTCGTTTATCAACTTAGGTATACCATAAAAAACTGGTTTGTTAGTTGGTCTTTTAATAGTTCACCATAGGTGATTCTGATTGTTCCATAGTTTTAATTATTTAAATTATAAAACAAACAGGATATCAAATAAAACTCGTAAACATATTAATTATACAATTTGGTCTTATAAATAACAACATTTAACATAAAAACAAAATGTTTCAGTGGTTAAGATGTTCTGTTTCCTCGTTCAGGTTGTTATAGTTGGGGGGGCCGACGGGGTCGACCTGTATCTGGCAGATGTAGGGCTGCCGGAGGTGGCACCAGTAGTCCCGCAGCCCGTGGTTCACGGCGTCCATCCCGGCGCAGTGGGGCTCCGTGGGGTCGTTGCTGAGGGACACAGATTGGCAGTTCAAACCTCCAATCATAACAACATAGGTGCTCTATTTCCTATAAGTACCCGATGCTGAGCAATGTTCGAATCTTTAGAAATTATAATAAGCCCAGCTTTCCTCATGATTGAATTCCTTTATCCTAAATCACTTGTGATTAAAACTTAAAAATCTTAGAAACTACATTTTTACCTTGTGATGAAGATACTCGTATTAAGTTTAGTACCTAGTTGTAATGTAGAATAAACTTAATATTTATTTTGCACTGTATTTACCTGAAAGCGACGTAGTTACTGGCCCACTTGCTGAATCCTGTTGTGTTGATGTTCTCACCTGGAATTCAAATAAGTTTTGAATATACAAGTAGGAGTTGTATTTAGTTTGTTGTATTCAGTAACTACAAAAAACTTCCTAGTCGCATTTGATTGACTCATTGGTGGAGCTTCGAAGTAATATTCAGATTTGAAAAAAAAGTCTTATTTGATGTTTAAAGTGCGTTCTTGGTCTAATTGAAATAAATGATTTTGACTTTGTTTAATAATTACTAGTTAGGCAATAGGCTGACCTCCTATTACATGATTTACATGGGACAACGTAATTAAATAAAAGGAGATGTCACAACCAATATACCCAAAGCTACGTTTACTCGATAGGCCACATGTATCGAACTCAGTATTTGAAGTAAATCAATGCCTACCGTCTATATTCTTCCAGACGGTGTAGTCGTCGAGGTTGCTGATGCCGAGCCACACCAGCAGCTTGTACCAGGAACCCACGATGTTCGGGTAGTACATGCCTCGCACCAGCTTCTGCAGGAACTTGAACTCGTCCTGGCGAATTACGATATCTAGTTATTCAGGTCTAAAACTAGTTAGTACCACTATTTAGGGCAGATGATAGTCCTGCCATGTAAAATACTGACTTTAAACTGATTCTGGTTACTTATGACATACGTTTCTACTCGGTCGGTCTTTAAAGACACATACTGACCACAGAATACAACACGCATGCCTTTTTGGAAATATAATGGTATGTATTACGGCAGGCTCGTAACATATAAGTAATTTTGCATCACACGAACAAAGAGCAAAATTGTTTTAATTTACTAAGCTTGGAACCAAATTAGCATTGTTGTTGAAGTGGTATTTACAAGTTCTGTAATAAGAATTCTTGTTAAAGGGAGATCTGTAGAACCATAGTCTCTATTTTAGAATATTTTTTATGAAACCTAGAAGATTTTCGGCTCCTCAATAGGATTTGTTACGGGGCCTTGAGTAAGCTTAATCCGTCACTGGAGTGAGGAGTATCGGCACTTCGGCAGCCGTCCTCAAGTAGCGAGTCGACCGTTTAATGCTGCAGTGCCGCCATTGTACTCATTGTAAGTTATTTCTTAAAACTGCTCGCAGCCTCGGAGCGCGCAAACTTGGATTGCTTCTCGTTCTAGCTGTCACTTAACTTTTTCCTGCTTACAGTGAAGTTGCGCTGAGTTTGTGACTCCCTCCCTGGCGGGCCGTACTCGGGACGCGGCCTCAGCTTTATTTTACTTTTGAATTATTAATCACGAACGACAGGGAAAGTAAGTAAAAGTGTTTTCTTCACACTCGACGAAGATAGGTAAGTAACTGTGGCAAGTATTCGTTTGTGCGAGAGTTTGTGTTCGTCGCGTCGTACGTGCTGTTTTATTTCAGTCTTCCTAGAAGGAACACGGCTGTGCATGTGGGATTTCAACTTGTCAGTTCTAGACATACGAGTACATACTGTTTACTTATGTATGTAGTAGTTACCTGTGATTTGGGCACAGCCAGCGAGGCGCCATTTGTTTCACATTCCACCTTCGCACGCGCCCAGGTCTGTGCTTGGTACATCACTTTGTATGCTTTACCGGCAGCCTTGTTCACTATGTACCCTGAGGAATAAGGACCAGCATATTAGAAAACTAACTATAGGTAGGTATAGTATTAATTGACATGCTTGTAGAATGATTAGATACAACCGTACAATGTATGTGTAAAGAGAAGCTAAAGAATTACCTACTGTGTCTGCATAAGGCATGTCTAAAGCAATATTTCAAGAAAAATGTTTAACAAAATCATACCAGAAGAGGCGGTAAGTTAATTAGTAGTGCAAGTAACGGCGAGCATAGTTCCCAGTAATTAGCGGAGCAGTGCTTACCATGAGGAGCTTCGCTTTGAACGGCCAGCGCGCAGCCGGAGACGGCCAGCGTGATGAGGACGACCGCTCTGTGAACGTAATACTTTGGCTGTACATTCTGTACAATGTACCTATGTCAGGTTGGGGAGACCGGGGCTTACTATCTCAAGGGTTGGTTGTTATAGAGGACTATTATTGATTGTAGTCAAAGAAGGCAAGAAAGGAAGAAAGATAAATCATTTATTTGGCGATGGATGAACCGATCGCCACAAATGACTGATGAACTAGACTATGACAATAAACTCGTGAGACAATCTGGCTCGACCGGAGTGACACCACGGCCTCACAGAAAACCGGTGTCATACAACATTTGTGTTTTGTTTTGCCGTGTGAGTAATACTTATTACCGAAGGCCCAATGACGATAGGGCTCGTCTGATGTTGTGAGTGTCTATGCACCTCTAAATGCTTAACATCAAGTTGTTCATCAGCTCATTTCCCAACCTATGTCATAATAAATCAGCCCCCAGTCTCCTCTTAGTATCGAGACCGAAGCTACGAGTACTTTGCCAGCTGGCCTTAATTAAAATATGAAATGCTACCGATGCTCCCGCCCTCTATAACTTAAAGTATTTATGTTTATAAATTGGAATTCAAATGGCTATTATAAATGTGAGAGTACTGGATGCTGGAACAATGGTCTTCGTTTCTGAGGCAATCGAGAACTAGATATTGTTTATTTTAGTTCCAATGAACTGTAGGTACTCGTGGTTCGAAGGAATTGTTAAGTACTTGATGCCTATTTTCAACAATCTCTCTTATATTTCAAGGAACCCTTAAGGTAAGATAGGATAGCTTCATGACATTTTGGTTTTCAATAAAGTAACTATAAGTAACACCTAAAAGGTTAGTTTAGGTGCTCTCTAATGCTAAGTAACGCTTAACTCTCTTGACTAATTAAGACATGGTTTAAGGTTCATAGTTGGTGGAAGCGATCATGATAATAAGTAGGTATATTATCTCTAATTTACCTGTAACAAGATCCGATATAATAATCATTATGTTACCAGTAAGGAAGCTACATATGTAGGTCTTACGAGACTTGTTAAGTCAATTATATTGATAGGTAGTTAAAAACTATGATTAAGTACTCACCGCATCATTTTCGTTTCCTAATGTTTATTGAAGAATATCAGTTTATAACGATCCAATACTTTCCACTTTCCTTTACACACACATGTACACACTTTAATTAGTCTTTTTATTATTATTTATGTAAGCACACACATGTATATTAGTTCCTATATTACTATTAAACTAAATACTTTTTATTAATTAACATTAGATTCACTGATCACTGAGAATTTAGAGTTAAATGAATTTGCTGAAATGTTTGAGATATAAAATTGCAACGCATTGTGTTATATTGTACACATTAGCATCGTGTGATAATTTACTTAACAGTTTAAATATTTTAATAAAATAGAAAGACAGTAACGACTGATATTCAAAACGGTACACAAAACCAAATTTTAAAGTGATTAGTAACAATAAATTCGATCTCGTTGTTTGTATTCGCCTGGTGTTGGGAGTCTGTGTCGGCAGTAATCCACTAAGTAATTGTGTAAGGAGACAGAGTGCGGCACAGTGACCTATTTGTTCCCAATGTTCACCCTTTCGGCTTCCAGTTGAGAGCAATTGTAGTCAATGGAGCCTTAAGTCGCGCGGAAAAACTGCGCGTACTCGCAAACGAATTGCCAGAGATAAGTGGCTGATACCGTCTGCTTTTCTTATTTTAAAGTTAGAAGGAAAATCGAGGGATTTGTTGGAAAATGTTACGTGTGAGAGGATGAAATATCGAGAGTTATATCACTGCTACACTGCTTCTATACTTCACGTGAAGTGAACTATTGTCGAGTGTCGAGACGATCTTGTTCTATTTACTGGCTTGAAGTACGAAGCATGCAATGACTTGGTTGTTACTGTCTTAGGTACGAGTATGTGATTAATGAGAGGGGAGGGGCTGTCCCAATTACTACACGTTAAGTTAGTCATAGTTAAATGTGACTAGTACTAGTGAGTACTGACTGTATTGCGTGTTTCCTGGAAATAAGTTTGAGGTGTCACCTATCTAGTACCTACGTCAAACTAACTGTTAGTAGTGTCTGCATTTCTAAATTGGTTTTCTTAAGTGAGGTTATGAATAAAATCTATATAGTAGGTTTATGCAAGGATGATGCAGTCGCTAAGTGGCAGACTACTACGTAACGCGACAGAGGTTCAATGCCCGTACTGAACAAATATTAATTGTTTTCTGTGATATAAGTACATATTTTATGTATTTAACGTGATAATGAGTGATAATGAACTGCAAATATACTTCGATTTTAAATAAAGATATAGGTAGTTAGAATATTACTGAAACACATTAAAATTCGTCGATAGAACGGTAAAATGATATTAAAGTTAAGAAGAGTTCAATTTTACGAGACTTGAAGTGTCTGTAAGTGGTGCTGTGCATTTTTAGTAGCGAGTAACATTGGGCCGAGCCAGTGCCAACTTTGGACCATAAGTACAGGACATTCTTGTACGATATTATTTCACTTTGCAAGGCAAAGTTTGCCAGGAAGACCGTTTAAAATAATTATCCTGCTATGACGTACTTTAGTCAAGTCAGTTAGTAAAAATACTGTCTTTGTCAAGTGTGCTGACCCGTGCGACCCAAACGAATTACGGTTTTTAATTAAAAACACTGGATCGATCTAAGTTTTAGACAGAAACTTTATACCAAAAAATAACAGTGCAAAGTTTTTGGATCAAAGGAGATGGCTAAATGACTGACCCAGGCATAATAACAAGAATACGTATTTCACGCTCACCCGTATCATTTAAATATTCACTTATGAATTATTTTGTGTTTAACTAATTCTTATAACTTGGTGAACAAAAATTCACAAAAAATAAGTTTCATAATTGATTTTTTTCTGTTGTGGTTTGACATGACAACACGGAAGTAGGTACTGCAAGCTATTATTAGGACATTAGTTTCCCCGAAAATCAAATCGAAATAATTAAACGAACATCAATTTTTAATAACGGTAATATAATGACTTTTTTCTGAAGCGAAATAATTGTAAATGTTTTGATCGACACAAACACAAAATATATATTTTGTATAAGATTGCACAATCTTACTATATATTTTGTGTCTGTCCTTGGTTACTTTGTGTTCATTATCTAGTATAAGCAGAATTGTTTACCTATCTACCTCATATATAAATAACTTTCGGCTCAGGTACATCAAAACGCCTTGGTAAAAGTTCACAGCAATGTGTTGTAGTTTGAAGTTTTTGTAACGTTGTTTGACGTAGGAACGCTACTTTATTTTCAGGATTGCGCAGATATGCCAAGTTTCTGGACCTTCTTAATTACAAAATATCAATTTTTAATTATGCGACTTTATTTATTGCTAGGTACCATATTTATACAATATTTATTTGTACGGGTTACGACGTCCATACTTTGGTTTAGCCATGTCCTTTATTACGCCACTAGCTACTTCCGTGCGGTTTCACCCGCCCTGATCGGCTCTTTTTGATCGTAGCGTGATGTCCTATAGCCTATAACTTTCCTTGATAAATGGACTATCCAACACAAAAATAATTTTTCAAATCGGCCCAGTAGTTCCGGATATACAAGAGACACGAAATATAATTTGTTTTTGTTGTTACTGCGACGCGAAGGTATGCCAATTGTCTTCTAAATAAACACTGGTACACACGTCACGCAATACGGAAACACAGGCGCACGCGCATGCCACTGCACTCAAATATCAATAGAGTTTTCGAATGCACTTGTGTCTTGTGTGTTTAGAAGTAGCAGGGAAAGGCAGTGGATTTGTCTAATGCTACTAATAATATTAGAAATGTGATTGTTTGTTAGGATGTATCGTGTGGATGTATGTATGTTTGTTACTCTCTCACGAACAAACTACTGAACAGGATCAAAGCCACAAAGATAGATTCTAGTCTAAAATAACACATGAATTATCTTGTATCTCGACGCCACTGGCAGAAGCCAGTACTATCTGTAGACCTGAATAGGGCGTCTGATTAGAATTAGCTTTTTATAAAACTGTAATTGAAAACGATCAGCAAAAAGTGTCGCTCAACAATTGAAATTAATTAACGAAAGTAATTAGGAAGGAAAGAGAGACCGGTTGAGCAGTAACGCTTCGATAATTCTGTGTTTACTCGAAGAGTTGGGAATTTTTGCTGTGGGAAATTATAATGTACCTATATTATAACGTTCTATATAGCATTTTGATAGTTAGTATGGAGTTAGATGAAGTATAAGAATATAAGTTTCAAATATCATATTTTTTGCGGAATATTAAGTGAGATTTTTTTCTATATATCATTAAAGTTAATAACATACACAAAAGTGGACCTATCCCTGTCATTATTTACTGTGACTTAAAATTCACTAATTCACATCGGATTTAGAAAACATAGTTCAAAAGCGTTACAAAAATAAACATTGTCACACATTATATATCACAAACATAGATCAGCAAATTAATTTACCAGCTAACGGTACGCGTGAACTCTGCCCACATGCAATTATTTACAAACAAAATATATATTATACACACTTTATCTTGACACTGTGCTGAATTACAAATATTGAACACACATATTTTGACGCGAAAATATTAACTTTTAACTTTAGATTAGAACGACGAAATTTTAATAAATTATTTTAGTATTGATTGGTACGGTTTTAGTAGATTATTGACCGATGTTATTAATTTAAACTTCACTGGTACGTGGACACTAGTAACCGATGTCACTGACTAACTGTTGTCCGTCACCTCGTGGTGAAAGTTCACAGACTAAACGAATGATAACCGCGCACAAGTACTTATTGTCTTACGCAATAAGGCGCATAATACGCGCGTCATTTATTTACGTGTTTATATTTACGGAAACTTCGATTATTTCGGGGTTTGTGTGAAGGGCCTGGCTATTGAAGTTATTGTCGATAATCCTCTATCAATGAACTATTGTGGTACTTCGATTCGATTGTGTTTTCCAATGGTTGTTGATCAAGAATGGTCTCGATATTTTTGGTAATTGACCATAGTAGTATTGAATTCATAAACATCTGATTTCGTTGATTGACAAGTGTGCCTGCTGACATAATGATCTGTAGGTCTGTTAAGTACAACGCATTGTAAAGTGTGGATTTGTTAAATTAGATTATATTTAGTGTTGTCAAAGGAGTATGTACAGCTGTATCATGGTGGTTTGAAATGTGGATGTATAGGACGTATATATTGTAATATTTATTACATGTATTGTGTGTTAAGTATGGATATAGTTACAATTATTTATGTTAAAAGATTTTAACAGTAACTCAATCTTTTACTGTTGACTGTTCGAAAATGCCAGATTGGCATTAAGTTCACCATTGTTTAAATTTACAAAAAGTGTAAAAAAAATTAAGTAAGGTAAAGTTAGTGTTTGCACATGAAGTACAATAGGAATCTCATTGTGTTAAGGTAGAATACATTGTGTACAAGACCCACGCCACATTTCCTTAAACATAAGGATGGAGTTTAGAAATTCCCAGTGATATTTCTTGGACGACCGGACCGGAAACCGCAACTTAAAACAACACTAATTTGTATTGAATACGAACCAAATAATGCGGTTTATGGTCATATACATGTGTACATTACATGCAAAGTGTGGCGCTTCCATGTCATCATAAAATGACTTCTCCCGCCTTGTGTGAAGCGAGAGTCAATATCAGACCTTTACTGACTAAAAATCAGCCCCTTCCAACTTTTGTTTCAAGCAGTAGCCCGTCTTTGTTGGCCGTTCGCAGCCTAGATAGATATGATTGAGTACCAAGTAAACGTCTTAATAATCGAGGTATATTATTCCTGATAATTGCAACACTAAACTGTATGTCTGTCAGTCTTCACAAGTTTGACTGCTAAGTAAGAGGTTTTGGTTTGGGTAAATGATTGGGTATTTTTCGACTATTCAAAATTCTCATATCAGTTGTAACACGAAGTCTAGAATTAAGATAGGTATAATAACTTATGGTAATAGACTCTCCCTCTAGCTGTTACATAGGACTCATATTATAACTTAATTGGTAAAAATTGGCGTTATGTTGTGTGTGCAGCTGTGGTCATTTCTTCAAGGATGCAAGATAGTTATCATATTGTTATAACAGCACAGGTTATTATTTATCTCAGTAACTGGAGCGAAGTCCGCGGCAGAAGCTAGTTATCAATAAAGTGGAGGATATGTCTGCTCGCATCGCTCCATAGTCCGCAGCTGGTGGCGCACTCCAGATAAAAGGAACAAATAAAACATTGCTACAATTTGTTACAATTACTTCCCATGTTGCAGGCGATACAGAAGGTCCACTCGTTTTTGTTGTGAACGTGTTTATGTGAACAATGTTCCGTTCATTCAAAGATTGTGTGGTAGATATTACTTACAATGAAATATACAACGGATTGTGGGGTTTTTGAATGTTCATGTTCACTATTTTAGTTTAGTTCATTCCTTATTTAGAAATTTAATACATGTGAACATGTTTTATCATCACCGTGATACCTACAAGCCGTCCACAGTTTTATAGTTGATTTGCAGATCGGCCCTTAAATTGAAGACACTTAATTACCTAATTTTGTACTATGAATTTTTGCTTTTTTTTTCAGCAACTCTGTATTTGTTACTTTGTGTAGTTAGTATAGATATGTGTCTTATTCTTGTCTGGTATTATTATTTCCAGATCATAGTCGCCATGTAAATCTAAGAAACCAATCGCAACTAGACTTTTGCAGGTATTTGGTGGTTGATGTTGTTGATACAAGTACACTGCAGGCCATTGCGGTGCACCGCGTGTTGCCACGAGCCAAATATTTGGCCACGTCATAATTTTATTACTACACATCCCTGCAGGTGAATTCAAGTAAAAAATTTCGCAATTTTTGGCTTCGCTTTTAATGTCACTCTTTTTTATTTTAGTTTAGTAATTTAATTTTTCATCGTTCCCCGAGGAATGTTTAATGTGACTGTTCAGGGGCGCCACAGCGCTTAATTATTCATTTACCAATGGGAAACTTTTGGAACAATGTTTATTTTTACTTCTGTTTCGGTAGAACTGTGTTCCGAAACAACGGCAACGTGCTGATACTCGGAATGGGACAAATGATTTGTATTTTCTCGTTTCGTACTCAGCGTGTGTTGCTAACAAAAATTTGTTAGGCGATTATAATATTTACAATGAGTATCTAATGAGAGTGTTTGCATTGATTTAATTACAGGCACACTGTAGCTGTACAGCAATAGCTCTTACAGAATTATATTAAAAAGGGTGATTATATGACCTACTTTTTAGTTTAGACATATTGCAAGGATCATACTAGCTGCCTGTAACTTTTGCTTTCCCGTTGTGGCAAAAACGTATGTGTACGTATGTACTTTTTGTGGTATAAGGCCTTGATCTGTATGTTTCTTATATCAGTGGAATGAAACGATGATTGAGCCATGAACTCGGTCACATTGATAAAGAACTTTATCATAATAGAGTAGGAAAAAAACAAGAACAACATTAAAATAAATAATTTAATAAACAAACATAATGTAATTGACTAATACTCGTAATGACTGCTACCCAAATATGTGGAACCCGTGGCCGGCTCCCTGGCCCCCGAAGAACAGACCGGTGCCGTACCCTCCGTAGAACGTCCTGAATCTATTCACTTCTTCATTCTCCTTTTCTTCTTTCTTCTCCATGACTGTGTACCTCTCTAACTTCTGCTCCTTATGCACTGTCTTCTGTAAGGGTATCACGGAGAGATCCTGCACTGGCACCAGGTTGTGATGTATTGGTATCAGGATCGGTATCACTGACGCTGACGACGGGTGTGTGATGTTCGCAGTGCTGTGGGACACAGTTTGGGAGATTATTGGTATCTTCACATTGTCGTGTGTGATTATATGCTTGACGTCTGTGTGCACGGCGCTGTGGTGGACGTTTGATTGTGGGGGAGCATGGTGGAGGGGAATTATATGAAACTTGGGCACGAGAATCTGTTGTATCGGTATGGAGATGATGTTGGGGCTCTTCTTCTCCCTGGTGGCTGTGTGGATGACGACGTGTGGTACTGTGAGCGGCGCGTTGTGCTGCGGCGTCAGCATCGGTATCTCCGCGCCAGGCTTCAGTTCTCTCAACTGGCGCAGCGGGATGTTGATCGCTTGTTGCAGCTGAACTAGTAACACAAGCAGTGTCAGTTTTGTCACCATCTGTAAACAGAAATACAAGTGGAGTTAGATACATTTTTTTTAAAGAAAATAAATGGTGGACTTATATTGAAATGTAAAGAATTTATACACGAAACGTTTTAAGCTAAGCTATTAATAGAACAATGATCAAAATTAAAGTAAATCCAGGAGAATCCTCGTCAGCCCGTAATGAATGACAAAAGTATACGTTTGTAAAATGCGTCATTGTTCGTCATAGAACAATGTGACGGTAAACGGTCGGATCCATTTTGAAATTAGAGAACGAGTGAATGAAAGAAACTTCAATGGGAAGGATGACGGCTTTTGATTGTTCATTACAATCCCGACAGAAGACTTGTAAAAACTGTACTTGTGTAAGGGTGTTTTTCTACCAGAGATGTGCTATGCTGCGTTGCTGTAATGCGTCGAAAATCATCCAATGACTTCTCCCGCCTTGGGCGAGGCGGGAAGGAGTGTCAGACTCTGTCTAAAAACCACCCCGTTCCTACTCCTGCTTTTCGAGCCGGAGCCCAGGTAAACCCGCTAGGTAGTCGCACGCACGGGTCTGGATCTGGTCGGGCGGTGAGCAACCCCTACTCGCCGTCCGCAGACCCGCACTTACGGTGGCCGGAGATCGTCGCGCGATCCCCGACGCCCGGAGTGTCTCTCGCGACCTAGGTATTAGATTTTCGTAGCATATCTACATAGCACATCTCTGGTGCAAAAGCATCCTAATATTTTTTGTCCATCACCAGGTTTTGTGTCTTCCGTATTTATTTATTTCTTCAATGTTGATCGTTTGTTATCTTTTCCGCATTATATCACCTATCTTTGTATCGAGATCCTAAAGGCCAATTCTATTCAATGAGTCTTTCAATAGCTTTATAATTATATCTTACAAAATAATAAATAAATATATAATTAACTTGTATTGTTAAATAAAATAAACAAAAACATTGCAACAAAATGCAGTGGTGAGCGTTGCTTATAAACTTCTACTTCCTATATTTTTATAATAACTATCGTGAGACACACTAAATTAACCAAGGAAACAGCAGTTTACTCACGCAAATATATGGAGAAAAACTAGTTTTGAGTCACAGAGGGAGTCTTCATCATGAGCAGCATATGACGACTCGAAACAAGTAGAGTTTTTCTCAATATACTTATGTGAGAAAAACGTTGTTTTTAGTTAATTTTACTCCTTAATAAATTGACAAAATGTGTTGAAATATTGTCATAAAAATCTCTCAAACAATAAGATAACCAGAAGCACTGTCCCAATTTGTTCCACTCCCGAGCACACTGATCTGTGTTCAGCCATAAGTCAGTGTGGTGTCAGGTGTAGCTGTTAATAAACTGCCGTCAGCGCCGTCACGCTATCACTGACGGCGCCGTAATGACGCGTTACGTCCGCCGTCCGTCACCACTTACCACTGTCATTCGTCACTGACACTCTACGGTTATATTAATCGCTTATTACAGGTGACATACTTGTTTGGTTCTGTGTAGATTGAAGGTGTGCATTATTGAGTTTAGGAGATTGTGGGTTATGTCCTACTTTGTTCAGGCAGGAGGCAAATTTTTACCTGGTATTATAATTTTAGAGAGGTTTTTAGATTACTTTTTGCTTCTTTTATCAAATGTACCTAATAAGTAAAGTGAAAATCTGTTAAACATTTTCACAGAAATTCCTTCGCTTATTTAATTTTAATTCAGGTTTAGTCACTGCATTCAAGACGTTGGATGTATTATATCAAGGTCAAATAACTAATTTAAAAACTCTCAAAGAAATTTAATTTGAAACTTTCAGTAAAGTTGAATGCTCCTACATTCTTAAGTGAGTAAAAAAATAAAAATATATTTATTTTTTGATTTGCAACGAAATCCTCGAGTGGAGCCGAGACGCACTTAATTGCTAAAAGACGATCAGAACCAAAACATAATCCTTTATTAATTCAAGGGATACAGCGGATTACAAGCGGCTTCTTTATTAAAAGAGGTTTAAAACTCAACTTTTTCCAATATGGAGTTGGAAAGTAATTAGCCAGTGCAGGCCAGGGCAGGCCAGGCAGTCGATCGCTGCACAAAGGGTAGATAATCTTGTTCGATGTGATATCAGACTGCTACTATTTGTTCCAGGGACTAATTAAATGTTCCTCTGTGTGGACGAGCCGACCGACGCTGGGATATAATTAATTAACATTGAGCGGGTTATTGCTTGTTCATTAAGAAGATACTGCGGTTTTTTAAGTTCATAAATACTTGATAGAACATTTTTCGATTAAAATAGACTGTGATGCAATGTCGATGATAGTATAGGAGCATAAACTTAACGCATTCAGAAACAACTTCATGATTGATTTTAGAGAAACACCAATCGTTTCAGGTGGCCTCTTTATTGACCTCTTTCAACAAAATATTCTAAAAGAGGCCAAGCGCATAATAAATAAATTAATTAGATATATTATCGGTGGTAATATTTTTTCCAATAAGCGCCTGGCAAGCAGTAGGGCTGATGTTGGGCTTCATTAAGCCCTGGCCTGTCCCAAATGTACCTCATTCCTGGTACATTACGTGGAACATGTGGATTAATAACACCGTAATGACTAGTGATGGCCGTGGTATTGTGTCATGTCGTGTGTGTGACTTGGTTCGGGAAATCATGGTGGTATTGATATATTTAATAATCATAGTAATGTCAAGCCAAAAGGAACTCCATTTAGGAACATATAGATATATTGTATGTTTTTCTGTCTATAAATTATAACGCTTTCTTTCTAAAATGTAAAGATATATTTTAAGTGTAAATGAATGTGTGCGATGACACATATAGATTTTACTTTCCGCACTTCTAAAAATAAAATATTCTTCAAAATGTCACCGGAACTAATCGTGTATAAAATTAATTAAATAAAAAAATAAATATATCTACAGCTGTCCACAGAGTATAAATCAAATCGTCGATAAATGTTTATTTGTCCGCAAAATTAATTGTCTGCGTTTTATACTAACACTAGCCGAGCCCGCGGCTTCGTTCATGTTGTTGATGAATAACGTCCTTTCTAGAATTGAAACTTAAAACGGGATATTTACCATGTTTTTCAATATTTATGAGTTAAAACATACCGACAGACGTGGAAGAACTTACAATTTGATTATAAAGAATTTGTTTGATTATTTGCAATTAATAAAGTTGTCATCAACAACGGATCATTGTGCATTCATCAAGTTTCACTTATTTAATAAATCTCGCTGATTTATTGGAACCAGTTTTGTCTAGGATTGTAGGAAACCATTTGTATTAGTTTTGTGTTTAGAAAATTTGATTTATCACCCAAATGTGTGTTAACAGTGAGGAATAGATCAGGTTTGGTGTTTATTTATAAATACAGTCGCGGTAATTAAATATCTATTTTGGATTTATTAGTTTCAAAGTTTGAAATATTGTGGGACATAATAGAATACAACTTTTTATTCTGAGAATATCTAAAAATAGCGAGATTAATGAATTAGTTGTAAGTTTGATTTTGTAGGTGACACTGTATAACTGCATACTTTAGTATTTTTATCGCATAGAGAAGGTTTGACCATAATCACAACGCTTGCTTAATGTGGGTTGGTGATTTCAAACTTATAATTAGAATTTATAAACCCAGGTTTCCTCACGATGTTTTCCTTCACCGTTTGTCAGTGGTGTCTAAATAATCTTAGAAAGTACATATAACTCGGAAAATCTCACATTGGTACTTGCCGTTGGTAAGTTCCGAACCCGCACAAGGGTACCTAAGCTTATATTGTGCTTCTACATTCTTTGCTTCACTAAGTTATCGTGAAAATTATAAAAAAATGTGCTGATGACTTTGCCACATACTAAATAGTAAACGTTACTTTATAATAAATGAAGTATTTTATAAATGGGATTACATATTATCTTATATTAAACGTATAAATTTAATGTAGGTACAAACTTAGTTAAAACATATTTGCAAGCCTAATGAAGAAAGTCGTTACTGAACACAATTATATTAAAAAGCTAAACGTTAATTTATGGCCACAATAGGCTCTACTCCATAAGCTCACTACACAAAGCGCTGACAAAACTAATTGATATAAATTGTTCAAAAGTGTCGTGACCTCCTAATCACTTAGGACATAATATTCAAGGTAGTTGACCTCTCAGCTAAAAGCGCTGTATGGCTGAACGTAATCAGTGTTGGCACATAATATGGTAAGCAGGTGCGACCTAATTAGGGTGGCCTGAAGCGCGTTAAGCTGCTGGATGGTGGCGGTAACTTAATATGTATTGGTCACTGTTGATGTGTGAACATAACATTACTGCCTTTTGGTAGAAGTAGAATTGCTCTAATTATAGCAAAATCATTAATGTTTTAATTTTTAAAATGTACCAGTATCTACCTAAATGTATTAATGAAACTAATTGCAGTGGTCACTTTGAGAATTATGGAGTAATTTGTTGTATTTGAAAAATTAATACTATACATTTTAGAATGCAAACCGGATATCAGAAGTTATATTAGAATTAAGATCCAATTGACGTTGGCTTTAGGCAAACATTTAATGGAGCCAATTAAGTGTCCCTACTAAATCACATTTAATTGAATTTTGTTTTAAGTATTTGTCTAGATATACTGCACGGTTGGCGCAGTGGCTGGGCACGACTGCCATGCAACGTGTAGCGGGTTCGATTCATGCACGGGTCTGGGTGTTTGGGGTTTTGGGTTGACTGCCTCGTTGGTCGAGTGGTCGCAAGTGCGACTGCCGGACAAGGGTTCTCGGGTTCGATTCCCGGGTCAGGCAAATTATTACTGAGCTTTTTTCGGTTTTTCGATAATTTCTCAGTAGTAGCATGGAGTCTGGAATTGGGCCCAGTATATGGCAATAAACTCACTCGTTGTTACATGGGACTTATAACATTAATGGCGAAAAGTGAGTGTACATTGTATAGCGCCATTACATGCCGCAATATGCACCTCTGCCAACCCCTTTGGGGGTAAAAGGCGTAACGTTGAGTATGAAAAGGAACCCGATTCATTATGAATTACGTGACCAAAACAGATCACTTTAAAAAAATTAACATACATAAGTATTTGTGTTTCAAAATCACCTTGTCCCACACGAGACCGTCAATAAAACCTCTTACACCGTTGCACTCAATTATAATGACATTTTTGAAAGCAATTAAGTACTTAATGAATTCCGATACAGTACTGATACGGCGGGAGTTGATAGTATTTGCATAATATCAGTGATATTGTTGAGTAACAGGTTTCGGTGATACGGTGACAGTGTGACAGTGAGGCGAGGACGGGGGCTAGACTATGTATGTTTGTAGATGGGACTGTTTGTGTATTTAGTACCTAATTGGTAATTAATAGTAATTGAAATTGATCTTTAAACCATACGCCTCGTTAGACGCAGTGTAATTGCAAAGAAAAAGATTTGAGTTTGATTTCCAAGTCAAGTCAAGATATTATGAAATTCAATTTAATTCTGAGCTAGTACTTCATCATTTACCTACACTAACTGATCCTTATACAACAATATTAAAGTGTAATATTAATCATAGCAAACATATAAGAGTTTTCTTTCGAGGGTGTGTCGTGTCTGCGCGGGCGCTCGCTGGTACTATCGCTGCGCCGGCGCAGGCGTCGCGCTCGAGATATCGCACGTGGTGTTTAATGGCCGCTTGTTACGCGTCCCATTAACTAGGCACTATATACTATATAGGTTTATGTAACCCGTTCGGTATCTATAGAACTTATTGTACGTAAACCTTTTCTAAGAACAACAAAAAGCCTTTTAATCCCATAAGGAATAAAATGTGAAAAAAAGAAAGAAAAGCCTAAATAATAATTAACTCTCTTAATTTTGTCAATAGGATAAAGATACCGTAATTACTTTATGAATATTTTTATACAATTGTTTCATGTGATTTTGAAAAAAATTGGGGGCGTCATAAAACATTTATTTACTGTTAGAACATAGAAATCGTTATTTCTATAATAACAACAATAAAAAAGTTAAGTAACATAGTAACTGTAACGAAAATATAAATCTAATAAATCATTACAACAATTATACGAGTATGTTATACATCACACACTATTCTATTGACACTTGTTACGTCTTTACTTACTGACATAAGTAAACATAGTGTATGTATGTATGTATGTATGTATATCTCCTAATGTTTACTAACGCACACAACTACACTCGCTCCATAAGCACTTTCCTTTGATTAAGTTTGTCAGGAATTAACTTAAATATACATCGCATTCAATCAAGGAGTTTGATCGAAGCCAAGTTAAAATTAATTTCACTCCAAGTTTAAGTTACGGTTTTTAATTAATGATTTAAGAGTTTAATTTGTAGCAAGCAGAGATTTACTGCGAGGTCAACTGCTCTGGGCTTCTGTTCCGAATTATATTTAGATTGGTATGTATTATAGCTATATCCAGCTGGATGTCTATGTTTAAAATATGTCTCACTTTTTTAAATATTTATTTAACTCTACGAGGTTAAACGCGTGAGTAGTAATTGTGTCTTTAAGTTTAAGAGAATTTTCTTAACTGGTCTACTTGTATAAACGTCGTAGGTTGCAAGCTGTCGTTTGTCCTACACCTATATGACAAAGTATATAATAAATGTGTAATTATGTATTAACTAAAAATCACGGTTTACTCACGTAAATGCTCACCCCCTATTACATATAACTTATAATAAAAATCGTGGAAAGAGGGTGTATATTGTACAGTGGCATTAAGTGCCGTAATGTGCAAATGCCTACCCTTTTGGGACTAAAAGGCGTGACGTTACGTATTCACGTAAATATCTGGCAAAAAAGCTCTACTAGTTTCGATTAAACTGAATTTGTTATGGATTCTAAGATTTACAAAAGTCGTAGTATGTATGTAGGTACATATTATTTTAATATACTTCCTTAAGTTATAGTTCTTTGTGATATTTTTTGTATGTGTAAGTGAGACGACGGAATGAATATTAATTATTTATTATATAGTTTTATATTATGATTTTCCGGAACATTAAATATTTATGAGTAGTTTTTATCAGTTCAATGAACTTGGGACGTGTGGAATTTAATGGGAAAATCTTTGTCTAAGAATTAGTGACAGACATTTTGTAAGTGAGGTTACCGGAGGCCCAATTACCCTTACCTGTACCCCTTCCCAGTCTTTACAATTCCCGATTCCCCAACAAACCTTAAATTTCTAACCCCCAAAAGGCCGGCAACACGCTTGTAGCGCCTCTGGTGTTTCAAGTGTCCATGGGTGGCGGCGATTGCTTACCGTCTGCTCGTTTACCGGTTTATTTCATAAAAAAAGACAGAAGACATATTTTTATGGTACAGTGAAGTAAACGAGTTGACGGATAATCCGATAAGCAATAACAATCGATACAGATATACAAATGCATTGTCGGCCTTTTAAAAAGACGCATGGTCTTTTTCGAAGGCTCAATTGTATTGTTTCAGAATTGCCTTATATACCCTATTTCTTTTTGAACTATTTTCTTCATAAAGCCTACTTATTTTATGGGTACCTACCTATTTTAGGCAATAAATCAGTAATGTATAGTCGCTTGTCAGTTAAATTTTGTTTTGTGGTCTTTTGATCTAGATGAGACCTATGTGCCTATTATTTTATAGTTTTTTTGTTTAAGGAAAAATAGGCCTAGAAGTAATAAAAAGGTCAAGGTGACGGAAGATTAATATGACTATTTTGACATGTTGTTTGTTTTTAAACATTCGTCCTTGAGATTTAATCTTTTACACATTTGGCAAGTTTATAGCTGGGTTTTTTATGGTGCGATGTGTTTATTCAGATTAAAGGTTGTAACAAAAGATAAACTTGAACCGATTAGATTATGTTTCGTAATAGCAGGCGGTGTAACCTCCGCCGCAAGTCATGTAATTAGACCACAGACTATATTTACATAAAACATGTCTAAGGTCATGTTCGACATTTTAGACTCCTGACTTCCGCATCCGTTATTAGAACTTTATAATAAATAGAATTGGTTTATTATTTATGGTTTAATTCTCGAGTTGTTTTTTGGGTGTTGGTTACTGAATAGGGCAAAATATTACTGGTTATTTTATTCTTCGATAGCCACAGATTGGAGTCTGGAATTAGGGATATGGCGGTCCATTTACAATCCGGGAATTGATATAGTGACCCACGTGTAGTCACAATTACTGGACCAGCAAGATATTCCATTCTAGTTAGACAAGTCGTTAATAGAGACTAATAACACATAGAGTTATTTATTACCGTCATGATTATAACTTTCATCAGTTAGATGTGGTCAAATAAACGGTGTATGCTAATAAATGTAAATATTTACATAGCTACATAAGTACATATACATATACCTATTGGTATTGATGTATAATCCTATTGAGGTGTAGGTCAAGCGAGACTAAATCAATGATCCTTGTATAGAAGGTTTGGAGTTTAATTTTATTAGTATTATTAATTGGTGACTTTATAAGGTGGTTTGTCTAAATTGTTATGCCCAAATGTTTTTTTTAAACGTTGCTCCTACACTAGGTTTATCTCCTGTGTCGTGGGTACGTTTACAAACATACAAGTTCACATAGACATGACAACCAGACCCACAACAACAATTTATGGATCACACAAAGAGTCGATCCGTACAGGAATCGCATCCGTTACACGTTGTGTAGTCATTAATACCCATGTTTGTGTAGAATAATTAGTCCTTTTGTGGAACTTAAGGAACGTTTTGGTAAATGACAATTTGTAGGCCATACATAGGTGATGTGTTGGGGGAGTTACTAAAATGGTGCTAACGCCTTTGTTAAGGAATTCTTAATAAACAATGATGTTGTTATCGTGAAATCTTTCACTATCTATAGAAGTTTTAGTGTTGAGGTAAAATTAAAATCCATTGTTTCAGATAAAACAAGACCAAGTAAGGAATGTTTACCAACATAGATCACATAAAGGTCCGTTACATTGCACTCATTTCACTCAAAAAAAGCTAGATTACACAACTTTTTGCCGACAGTTCTTGAACAGTTTTTCGGTTTTTGTAAAAACAACCTTTGAAGAAAGTACCCATTAGCCTGGAGTTTTAGGAAACCTCACACCTATTCTTCTGATAGCACGTAATACTGATAATAGAGCCGATAACAGCCTCGTACGCTCACATAGAGCTAAGCATTTCCACTAACATTACGACTATGAGGGAATGTATTTCAAAAAATGGTTTCTCGCCAAATAGCAGTAATGAGAGGCCATTGCTGAAACTGCGCAATGATATCTGCTTTTGAACTGAAATAGAGCTTCCCCAATTACTAGAATCGTACTGTGTACTATTTGAACCCTATTGATTTGACGTCGCTTGACATTTGAGTTGATTATCAACGTGTGGTTTGTTGATTTACGATTCGCTTTGATATCGAAACTGAGCGGCAAAATAAACATGAGTATGTCAAACTTAAACCTATAATTAGTTGTGTAGTTTAACTTTAGTAGGTATGTAATGTACGTAATGTATATTTTTTATGATTTAAGCCGGTAAACGAGCATGCGGATCACCTGATGGTAAGCTATCGCTGCCGCCTATGGACACCCGAAACACCAGAGGCGTTACAAATGCGTTGCCGACTTTTGGGGATTCAGAATGTACAGGTTGTTGGGGAATCGGGTAATGGGAAAATTTGGAAGGGGGATAATTAGGCCTCCGGTAACCTCACTCACACAACGAAACAACGCAAGTGTTGTTTCACGTCGGTTTTCTGTGAGGCCGTGGTATCACTCCGGTCAAACCGGCTCACTCCTGCCAGTAATTAGCAAAGTTGAAGTATTGTAGTTGTAGGTACCAGGAAATCATGAGTAAGTATTAGTATATATCGATTTATGGCATCTTACAATGTTTCTACGTCTATTCATTGTTTACACGACGTGTATAGCAAAAAACTCACCATCCATTTCATGAAGTATACAGACTATGTACAATTTTCTGGGCACAATGTTTTGTTTTTTTTTTCTTAAGTTTAAGTGACAAGAACGCGCTCAACATACAGGGTGCTAAGTTACCAAGGTGACTGAGTGCCGCGCGATAGTCAAATACAAGTAGTTATTGCTTAACTGAAACTTGTACTGATACAGTTAAGTTAGGCAACTAGAGCTTTGCTTGTAACGTTATTATGTTACAATACGAAGTGAATGTTGTCGTTGTTTATTGTGCTGTCATAGACTTGGTGATTGTATTTTTGTAAACTCGTCTTTTTGAAAAGGTTAACTGTGTGTGATAGATGGTGTGTAATAAGTCTCATGTAGTAAGACTCTTATTATTATTATAGCTATTTTCAAACAACCTGTAGCTCTAGTTAGTGTGAAGTTTCGAAAAAGTTCAAAAGTAGTTTTGCCGACCAGTGAATCAAACCTATTTTAATCCTTTGATGCAGGAGTATAGATGAATATCTATTAAAGTAGTGTCGTATTGTTTATGTCACCTGTTGCAGCTTGTTAAAGGCTTTGTTTACTATTGGTTTTATGTTCTTTCTTATCGATTGTACTATTGCCGTTAGAATAATTAATTTGTACTAACAACGATCGTATTTTTTCGATTACTGTAAAAACAACAAATATGATATTGGTAAAATAAATTAATAAAAAAAAAACACCAAAAAACCTACCTTTCAAAAAAGCACTTTCCAAAAACCAATCACTTAATAAACTTGGTATATTTTAATATTTGCTCGTATACTATATCCCCTCACTATGCGCATGAGACTGGCCAGGCCAACTGGTATCAGAACACTGCACCGCGCTGACGGCCGAGGGACGGAGCGGCCGACGGGGCCATTAAAACAGCGATAAAATATGAGTAAAAGTTGACTTGATGATTAAAACTGTTTCACTTTTTAAAACATTTTTTTTTAAAGAATTCGATGATATGGTGAAAATACTAAAAGAGTTGCTTCGTTAGCTGAGTCAAAGGGTTCATTTTGTGATCGAAGTAGGTACTATTGCGGGTTTTGGCTATTTGAAACTTATTTGTAACATCCTCATATTGTGCAGATTGTATTGTCGGTCGAGTACACTTGTCTGCTGACTACGAAGTCTTATTCCCGAGTCAAATCCAGCAAAATAACACTAAGTTAATTTGGTTATTACAAATAATGTATAGTTTTTTTTACCAATTTGCTGGTATCATCGCTGATTTAATGGCCTGTACCTCAGTTGCATGCGTAAAGCGTAACGGGTAAATGACACCACACCATGGTATCTCCTTGACGCCATGCGCCATCAAATATATGCCACCGCGCGTGCATATTGTCGCAGGCATTGGCAGGCTACACAATATCCTTATACGGGCCCTGAGAAAAGAAAACCCGACACAACGGAGCAATGTGCTCATATTGGAGCTTCAAATTATCACTTTAAAATTTGCTGTCAAAGTAGACGAAAATAAAAAAATGGACGAATGCTTCTTGACCGTATAATTAGCGCAACAATTGGCTGCCTGGCCGTCTACTGCAATGTTCGATTCGAGTCTTATTTATTGTATCAGACTTTTTAGAGCTGTTTTTCATAGAATTTAAGTCACTAATATTGTTTTATGTCGTACGTAAATTATATATCTCAAAGAATTGTTTGAACACCACAAGCAAGCCAAAGGATTATGCTAAAGCATTTTTTTTTTCAAAAGAAAAATAGCCTCCAATAGCCCCAGCCTCCCTAGCAATCAGTCCTGTGCCTGTCCCCCCACAATAAAACCTGTTTGCCCAGGTAGGCATGCCCGTTATTTAGTATTCAGCTGGGCATCCATGATTGATGCCCAGTCCGCCACCGAATTCGTTGTACCCGGGAAATGCATTAGGATTTACGTGATTTTTTTGCCCAGTTCGAGACTGCCTATGTAAGTAATGTTACGTCTCTTTGTCCGCGAAGGGGTAGGCAGAGATACACATTTTAAATGAAAATTAAATAAAAAATATTCGGGCAGTTAAGTAATGATTTCTATCTCTTATTAAGTGATAGTGTGTTAACACACTGTTTTAAAGACACAATTCTTAAACTGTAAGTTACTGCTGTAACTGTCTCTAGAATCAAACCCTCGAACAATTATATTTTGAATTAGAGTGACTTTTTTGATATTAGACGGTTTCGCTATTCCTGATGTTATTTCATACGTGAGGTACTATGCGAATATATGTTTCCTATTTAGCGCAATGGTGCTTAAAGCTTAATGCTTGGGAGACGGAAATTAAAGAATTATATTACCTACTCGTATGTCCGTTTGAGTAAATTAAACATACTTATTTCTTTTTCTGATTTTGGATTTTGTCGGCACCACCGACAGTATTTATAGTTGACGAGACGATAGTATTTATAGTTGGACTTGCTTTATTATTAAGTATTCGACTTCCCTATTAAACAATTAAGAAACAAAATGTTAAAATCGACATTTATCACCATACTTACTATGAACCTAAAGACAGCCTCGTTAGTCGAGTGATCGCAAGTGCGACTGCCGGACAAGGGGTCTCGGGTTCGATTCCCGGGTCGGGTAAAGTATCACTGGGCTTTTTTCGGTTTTTCGAAAATTTCTCAGTAGTAGCTCGGAGTCTGGAACTATGTCCGGTATATGGCAATCGGCTTACCCCCTATTACATGAAACTTATTACATAAATGGTGAAAAGTACACCCGTACATTATATAGCGGCATTATTAGCCGTAATGTGCACCTCTGCCTACCCCTTCGAAGATAAAAGGCGTAACTTTGCAGCAAGTTACTATGAATATTAAGATCCGAATTGGTTTAACGTCCCACATACAGGTATCATACACACAGTGCTGTGATAGTAGTCGACCTTAATCTATGCAGCCACAGATCAGCCGCAGCTGATGATCACTTACTTCATTTACTTATGTCATTAATCTAATCAAGAGCTGTGTAAATATTTGGCCCGCCCGTGCAGTCCGGCCGTGGCCTTCGATCGTTCGGAAGTGGTTATTTATGACAGTCTCAACTATGTGTGGTTATTTTTTCGTTTAAGGAAGTTTGTCGAAGATATTTTATTTCAATGCTTTCTATTCAGGGTTAGTAAATGTGGATGAGTTACTAGAATTGTGTTTATCAACATTATAATATCAATAAGACAGTATATAAGTATAGAACTGATACTCACTTTTCTTCTGTTATGTTGGAGCTTGTTGCTGTAAACCGCGTATATTTCAGATTATGTGAATATTGATAGTCTTTTCTAAATTGCATATTAAAATAATATTAATTGCAAGTTCACATTTTGTAGCGTATTTGGTAGTCACATCTTTAACCATTGGATCTTCAAATGAAACCTTTAAAAAGACACAACAACATCCCCCGTGGCATCCAGATTATCCTGCGTTAATACCCTCATTCACCCTTTAAAATCCACAAAAACCACAAGCCTCATGTTCCCACCGAATATTTAAAAGTCATTTATTCAGTATGTAAAATAGAATCACAGTCCAATCATCGTGGAATTGAAAATATACGTCCGCGAAAAATTTAAGCAGATTACAGCTGTGTCCGATTTTTACATAATGATGTCGGAGTGGGTGAAAAATGGGATGAGGCTGAATTTTATTAGAGAGCTGACGTGGATTACATGGAGCGAGGTATGAGGGCCGTAATGAATTCTCGTATGTATAGATCAGAGCTCGTATACTATTTCTTTTTATTCCAGTCTTAGCTCTCGTGACGTCACGTCGGTAATATACAGTTGGTACTAATTTACTGACTAGTTCCTTTAGTATGAGTTTGCTTTACCTACGTTTAAAATAATCGAAACGAGAGCGCGTTCGGCATTCTGATTGGCCGACTTGAATATACCAACCAATCAGAGCGCCGTTTAGATTACTTTAAGCGTAATGCAAGCTTAAGAGTTTGCCCTTAGTATGCTAAGGGTACAGGAGACTTCGATATTAATAAATTAGTTAGTCCCTTATGATCTCCAAGAGGCTCACTTCGATAAATGAACTATATATTTGATACGAAAGCATTCAAAAGTTTGACCAGCGGTTCCGTAATATAGACAGCACATTACACTTGTTCTACAAGGTTACAGTCACATTATTATTTCTTGTCAAGAGGATCACGATGCACTAGTCAATGGCATCACTGCAACGAGCACAAAGTGAGTGTGAATTACTCTGCGTATGTAAATAGCCGGCCTCCCCCAGGGCGGCGCGGGCAGCGGCGAGCGACCTTATTCTTTTGTCTCAGACCTCACGCCGCTCTATTTGACTTTCTTTGCCTCCAATTTGGGCAAGGTCGCCGCGGATAGACTAGGCCTTAAGTCCAAGATTAGCTTTAAACTGGATTCGAGCTCTCTTTATGGTATTTATTGCAGACACTTTGTATTTACATGTACTTATGTATTTTAATAGTGTGTTGTGGATTCTGAGCCTTTTTATTTTTTGTCTAATTTGCATAGCTTTTGGTCTAAAAGTAATGGTTACATTTGAATTAATTTAAACAACTTTGGTGAGTGAATTTTAAATTTTAAGTAAGCTTATATGCTCTAAAGTGAATATAAAAATAGGCAGTAAAGAAAATTTTAGAATTTGTTAAGCATTTCATTAGTTCTCCGTCTGTGGCAGTGGGCAGTGAGCCTCTAAAAACGTGTTTATTGCATTCTGCAGCTCTGCATATGTTTGTGCGCAAAATTAGCACTCACTGATGCAGTCAGCTGATTAATTCAGGGAGAGTGGTCTGCGCTAGACCGTCATAGAAAGAATATTTTGGATTATGAATAAGCACAGGTTTTAGTTGAACTTTTCATGTACTTTGCTTAAACGAATGTAATTAAGTTTTAGTTTAAGAAGTCGAGTGGTGAAGTGTGATGTTGAAGAGGTTTGTTATTCCTTATTTAATGACGAAGAAGATTTAATGCTGTATAATGTTTGTATACATTATATAAGAAATCTGACTTCTACATTTAGTTTTATTGCCAGCCCAAAGCAAAAGGGAATGATGCCTACTTTTATTCAAATCATCAAGTCCCTCGCGGTACACAAGTTACTATCGTCAAATATTCATAAAACAAGGCGTGTGAAGTTTTGTCAAAAAGACTACAAACACTTGTAATTTCAGATATAAAATCTGGAATTTCCTTCAAGAGTAATTCTAGAGATGTAAACGGGAAATGATGTAGGCAAGTTAGCGTGGTCTGTGTCTCCTGATATTCTGTTCAAGGTGTTCACAGGTGCTCATGAAGCTATGCAAAACCAGTATGGACTGACCGTTGAATGTGAGGAAAGACCATCCAAAGAGAGATCACGATAAACTGGTTATTGTATAACTTGATGTGTCCGTGTGTCCATTGAGAAGTTTTTCATATTATTATTATCATCTTGCATTTTACGACTAATATTTTTCACGGAGGCTGTTTGTTCTACAACTGTCAAAGTTTGTTTATCGCGATGACAGCTTGTTGCGAAAAGATATTCAAATAAATTTTGTGGAATTTTTAAGTTTAATTTGATTAACTGGTTGACGGAATGATGAGAATTAAAATTCGAACTACGATACATTAATTTAACCTTATTTAAATGTGAAACTGACAGATGTATGCTCAATAAAAGTGTCTTAATAGTGTGATTAAATCACTTACCTCCCAAAACTTTATTCGTAGTCCCAACTCACACGAAGCAGCGTCCATTTTTGCTAAAATATAACTATTTAATAAATGTTGTGCCCTCATCAAACAGTCTTAACAATAACGGGAGGGCCAAAGGCACACATCGCATATTCAGTCCTCTGGAGAGGTTGTGTGCTCAGGCCCTTTGTCAGGCCTCCCATATCACAAGGCCAAAAGCAGGCCATAAAGCGATCTTTTGTCTGACATCATAATGGCCCTGATTCCCGATATCCAATAGGGATTTGTATCTTAATGTCTGTTCCGAAACGTTCCCCTGTTATATTAGAGCTCGCTGTCAACGCAAGCGATCCTTTGGTTTATTAATAGAATGTTAAGTTCGAGGCTCAGAGCGCGGTGCTGTTTAAATGGAAGCTTTTTTTACTGTTTTAAAAATATATTTTTTAATAAAGAACGAGTATTTGCTCATCCTTTCTATCATCAACCAGTGTTTAATAACTACCTGACTATCAAGTTTACGTTATCAACGGATGGTTCTCATTATGAAAACATTTTCTTTATTTAAAAATAGAACGCGCATTTATCTGTGCTACTTGCAGCCATTACACCAATGAGGCCCCTGAGTGCAGCCCATCGCACACCATCACAGCTCCCAACATCTTCACCCCTCGAACAAATAATAGGAAATATAAAGTAATGAGTTACAATTTAGCCGCCTCTCCCCGAATTACACACAATACGCCTCGGTCGGCTCATTACCAGCCTGTTACCAACATTTTCAGGTGCTTTCAGGTATTTTCAGCATCATTACCATCTACACCGTAATTATTATACGCAGCATCTGGTGATTACATCAAAATGACATGAAAATTTAGTGAAATATTTCCGGGATGGGCGTAATCATGACGTTTTATAGTGTGTAAATGGTACCTCACATATTATACACAACATGTGTTGTACTGTGAACAAGACTGTTACTAAGTTGTACTGAGTATTGCTTGCTCAATGTTAAGAGGCATAGATTTAACCTCTTTAAAAAAATACTGTTTCTGTTTGATATCTTCTAGTTTAATTTTTGAAAAAACTATCAACATCTTCTACGAGTTGCTTAACTCCTAGGAATGTGAACTTATAGTATTTAATCTTGGTATTTTAGGAGATTATTTCTGCTACTAGGTACACATTGAGTTGAAGTTGAAGTAGCTGGTAATCTAGAATAATATTGTCGTTCAGTGGAGTTGCCATTGTACTGACATCAGGCGTTAAAGCTTCGAGTGAGTAAATTATTTTGGTAGCAAATCGTCGATTAGTGATTTTGCGATATTTTTAATTTAATTACTTGGTTTAATCTAAACGTTAACGTGTTATTGGGAGGAAAATAATGTACTATGAGATTCGTTCCATCGAGATGCATAATTTTATTTCCATTTTTATTAAAAACGGCTCGTAAAAGAGGTTATCCTGACATGATACTTTTTCTATAAATATTTAAAATAAGAAGCACATTAATTCAAGTAACGAACATGACAGTTGCCAGAACTCTTTGATCTACGCAGTACAAAACGTCACGCGCAAATTACGAAACTCCCGGTCGGGGAATAAAGATGAAAAAAACTGGAACATTAAAAGATGTTTCCCTCACAATCTCGCTTTGGATCAACCGTAACGATTATATCTACGGGTTCTTTAAAAGCCCTAATACAAATTTGTGTTACGTTAACGCGACCGACAAGTTGAAGACGTCCGGCATTTTGATAGGCCAGCTAAAATTAATCAACCAATCAGATAGCAAAACCCGGTAACGTGTCGATCGCGTTAAAGTAAAAATAAAAATCGTACTAGGCTCTCTAGGGGTGTGAGATTCTCAACATTTCCGCAGCTAGTTATCTTTTGTTCTGCGATAAGATAACGTTATGTTAAGTCGTTGTTTTTTATTCGTCGTTATCGTTTCATTTTTAGCGTTTATGAGGTGATTGTTGTATGGGGAGTGATTATGCTATATTGTGCTTTTTATATACTTTTCCGTATTATAGGTCTAGATATTATCCGTTCTGCGGTAGTGGTTGAAAAGAACTGAAGACTGAACTCAGTAACTTGCTTTTGAAAGGTAATGATGACAGTAAAGGTCTAGTCGCTAAACCATTGAATATGCTACTGGTAAGGAAGCTTAATTTCATGCCTGTCTCCCATGGGGGTAGACAGTAATTAGTGACATTTATATGTAATGAACGCTCGACCCCCTATTCTTTCAGAAAATGTTTATCACAGTTACCTAACACTTTTTACAATTCAAGGTAGTTCTGATTTTGTTTTGTCTAAAAGATACGATGAATATAGTATGAGAGTAATTGACTTCAATTTGTTACAAATATACAAATGTATCCAAAGATTGAAATAATCTACGTAAGTGCCTATTTACAGGGCTGTACAGATGCTGGTTTTCCAAATTGCTCTGGAATGAATCAAATCTTTTAACTTGTTAATTGTTGGGCTACCGTCAACCTTTTCCAATGTATTCCTTTTATATATTTTAATGATGAATGAATGATATCTCATGTATGTGGCGCCACCTGTGTAAATATTTAGGAGACTAAAATATTCGGTCCACTTATATGTGGTTTGAATGTCATAAATTAACTTAGCTTAGGTAAATATCTACTAAGTTAATTTTGTGTGTTTCGCACACAGACACACAAAAAAGCGTAGATTAGAATAACAGTACATTCTAGTTGTACAATTCTTGAATAATGTAGAAGTAAAACTTATTTTATCAGAACCTTCGCCGGCTTTTTCATTACCCACTCTCGTAAAAACCTGTCTTTATTTTTTACGAATCTAAAAAAGTAAAAGTTTTCTGGAATTGAGCAATATTTCAGGCAGTTTAATACAAATAAATCACGCGATAACTCGGTTTGAGGCAGGTGTAGTCTGGCAGGAGCCAGATAACAAGTGAAGGAGATGAGGTGCTGTTGTCTGGTATTTATGACTAAACTTTTTAAGTAGGTATCTGGATAACCTGACCCTTTAGTGCTTAGGGTTCATTTTCAACTTTTTTGTGGGGAAAGGAATACCTACTTAACGGAATTTTATCTCGTGTTAGAGTAAATAAAAGTAATTATCAAAGATTTTACGCAACTTTAATAAAGAAAGCGATACAAGTCTCAGTTACGTACCGAGACACACACACAAACACACTATGGCATCACAGTCGAGCATGCTCTCCCACATCTAACAACATTAATACTAACATTTTATGTACATAGCCTACACATAATATCATATTTACAGGCGAAAGTCTTCAACGTTTTATGACAAAAAGTATTTAACCATTTCTAGAACATAGAAATCTTCATTTTTGGTATTTCGTAAACGAACGAGCCTCTTTTTAATAATTTTAAGCCTACAATAAAGATACTACCTGTCAAGATAATCATAATCCGACATTAATGTTGAAGATTCCTAAATAATGCTTCTGCAAACTTGCCGAAATATTGCACGTCAGGGTAGACTGGCACATCCACCATGCCGTACTCCGGCTGCGCCACGAACTGATGGGGTGGTGAATACAGCGCTTGAATGCCTGATATCACGGGTCCCCGGTACGCTTGTAACGAGATCCCAGAATGTGATACTTTCCCTGGCTGCTCTTCAGGTTTCCCTGTAGTCAGTTGTGGATTCGCCTGTTGTTGGTCTTGAGAATCTGGCTGATGTTCATTGTCTGCAGACGTTGATGACTGTTTCGATTCTTCAACAGGGTTGGTGGTGGTTACTTGACCTTGGTTTTTAGGTTCTAGGTTATGTTGTTGGTATTGCTCAGGCTGGGACTGAATCTGTTCTATTGTCTGTTGTTGTTGAGACTGTTCTGCAGGCTGCTGATTCTGCAACTGATCGGGTTTGACCAGGTGACGCTGGAGAGGGTGAGCTTGTTGCAAGATCACATATTGTTGAGGTTGTATCTGCTGTGACGCGAACTGTTGTTGCGGAGAGCCTGATTGACGGGGTGCGTGTCGGTACTGTTGGGCATGCAACTCTTGTAGTTCTTGTTGGAATTGTGGAGGTTGCAACTGTTCGAAAATCTGGTGGTGTACTTGAGAATTCAGTTGGTGTTCTTCATGTTCTTGGAGAGGGTACTGTGGTGTGCTGGAAGGTTGGGGAGAGGGATCAATAAATAATTCTTGAATTTCCTGTTTCTGGATTACTACCTCATGTCGTGGTGGTGTCCCAGCTGATTGAATTTGTCGCTGTTGAGGTTGTGGCGTAGAGTGCTCATCATGCAAAAATGACGGCTTGTATGTTGTTGATCTTATTAGAGGTAAAACTGACGCTGGCAGAAAATCAGGATTGTCTTCGAGTCCTAGCGGCTGTGGTGTTTGTGACTCTGAATTAGTTTTCTGCAGGATGTTTTCTTTCGACTCATCTTGATTATTAAACGCAGGTTGTACGGTCGTTGATGAAACATGTTGGTCTGTATGGGACTGGGCGCTCTCGGTGGTTGTTGGAACAGGTTGCAAGGTTGTCGGTAAGAATATTGACGTGGTACGAGCAGGCTTCAAAGGTTTAACAAACTTGCTATAGTTTGGTTTCAATGGAGGCAAGGGAGTGTGCTGGCGCTGAGGCAATACCGGTGCTATCGGCTGGTCAATGTGGTTTGTAGGTTGTGGAGTGGATTGTTCATCGTAATTGTACGGTCTTGGTTCCGAATCTTTAGGCGATGGTGAGCTTGTTTGTGGGAAATAGGAATCTGCAGTAAGGACTGACTGAGGTAACGGTTTAAATGCAGGTATTTCAATAATTTGATCTTTAGTTACTGGTCGGGAATTTTGAAAAAGTAATTGCGGTGGAAGTTCATTCACAACGTCTGCCTGACTTGGAATGATATGTTGTTTGTAGCTTATAAACTGACGTATCGGTGGATATGCCGGCTGGCCATATTTTTGTTGTTCCTGAATGATTTTTTTGAATATTTGTGGATACTGGAAACTGCCTTGTTTCACTGGAACTAATTTATGTTGGTGTTGCTGAGTGGCTGCAGGCCGATGTTGCGCCGCTAACTGTGCAAGCTGGACTGGAGTCATGTCTTCAGGCTGAGCATAATGAACATTGTTTGGTGGAGCCTGCATCACTGTTTCGTACTGCGCGTGGATTGGTAAGTTTTGAGAGAAACTCGCAAAACTAATAGCACCATTTGGATGAACGTAGTAACCCTGGAACAAATAACGGCTTTATTACTACAAGTATTTATATTTTATACCGTCCATGTGGTACGCTTTATGCTCAAGTGATATCTTTTTTCTTTAAGTTAGTAGACAAATTTGTACAAACCTGTTTAGGTGTAGATATTTCATTCTGTGTTTGAGCTCTCTCTGTCGTTTCTGCTTTCAATTCTTGACTGTTTTCTTGATTCGGGAAACCTTTCTCTCGGTTATCTGCGGCCTCACCGTAGTTATATGCAGGATTAATGGGGATGAACTGGTATATTCTGTTTTGGTGAACATATTGGGCAGGAACCACATGGCCTTGGTATCTTATAGGTCCCAGTTGATCGTAAATTGGGAATATTGAGGACATTGGTTGCTTGAGAATTGACTGAGGTTGGTAAAGTTCTTGGGGTAAATTTGGGTGCACTCGAGGGAATCCAGGGTCCATTGCAGAAGGGTAGGATTCCAAGCGAACTCTCGGTTGCTTTACAGAGTACAGAGCGATGCTGGGAAAGTCTGCTGTCTGTGGTGAGGGTTGTCTCTGCTGGGTATCGGTGTCTGCCTTCTGGGATTTATATGTTGGGTAGGCCACCTGCGATGCTGCTGGTTCCTGCACCTCGAATGATGTTGGTGACGCTAGCTGTAATCAATTATAATATGTAATTATTATTCAACGAACGACAAAGAATTCAAAGATGTATCGTGATAAAGGAAATAAATATCAGGGTAAAGTCATATTAAGCATTTGAATAGAGATATGATAGGGACCAGCTTAAAATTTTCAATTTTTTTACAGTTTTATCTAATAAATTTCAACCGTATTTTCAGATGGTAAAGTAAAGAAGCTTTTGAGGATATACCTTTATTATTTTAAGTTTATAAAATGTAAGTCAACAAACTTAAATGAGGGCAAATAAAATTCGTGATTTTAATACATTACGTGGCTTTGGCACCGACAGGATTTGAATGTGAATCGGTTTGGCAGAGTCGCGTGTTTAGTGTGTATGAGCAATAACTCGCTTATTGACTGCTGATGCCAAATGTGATGTGTGGTTATGCATCACATAATATATTGGTGCATGAGCTTATTATATGGTTTGTTTGAGGGTTAATTGATGGTTAATATTACTACCTGGCACACACATGAAATTAATTTATAATAGTGTACACAGCTGTGCTTATAATACAGTATATTAATATTAACGTTTACGTAGTAAGAACTATGATAAGTGTTACAAGTTCGATCGCATCCGGACCAAAAAATTATTTGGTTTGCCATTAGATTGGCAGTCAATTTTATTTTATACCTAACTATCACTGGAGTTGTTTTATGAACCAGTTATATGAATGTGAAGATAAAGAAGTAAGTAAAATGTAATAGGTTTCGCATAGTACCTAAGTAGTAGTATAGGTAGGTAGGCTCGGCAGATAATTTTCAAATAAGTTTTTATTACTGTAAGTAAGGTGGCAATTATCTTAATTCCAAGTTGCATATATATATAGCAATTTGTGCTTACCCTGGTATGGTACACGGATATCGGCGAGTATAGGTGTTTAGCGAGCGCTGCCTCGAAGGAGGGACCCTGTCCACTCAGCACATCGGATATCTTGCTTATAGGGGGCAACCGCACTCCGAACACTTGCTGTGGAAGAAAACACCCTATCATTAGTGACGGAAAGTTCAGAATAGGTTGATGTAGTGAGGTTATTTTTGGATGTTCACAGAGATCGATAATGAGTGAGGCATGTGCGCAGATTTAATGGGGTGATGACTAAGATGTTAGCTTGATGCTTTACTATAGAGGCTGGTCGTATACAACGTGTAACAAAATACCCATATACATCAAGAAGCCCTGATGTATATAGGTTGAATAGAATCTCTACACAAAGTTTCAGCTTAAAATACGTTTAAAAAAAATTAGTACAAAAAAATTATTATCGCATGGTTCTTGATTTCAAATCATACAAACGTGTCACAACACTACAGGGGTCACTCGCTAGTATTACGAAACATTTCTTTTGTCAATCTGATCGCCTAGTACCTGTCTACCTAATTTTGATTCGCGCGGTGGCGCGATTGGAAAAATTCATAACTACGTACCATGAAAACATGAGTTTCAAAAACCCTTCCCGTATCGTTTGTTATGTTATCTAGAAACCGTGCACTTGATATGTATACCCCCTTTTTGTTACACGTTGTATAGCAGAGTCAATACCTAGTACTTAGATACCTTGTGACGGAGGTGCATCTATTCATCATACATGTATACAGTTTTATCAATGGGGTATACCTTACCTCCTATTCCTAAACTTAATTCCTTTTTACCTATGTATTGTATCCCTATATGACAAAAAAAATCTAAATTACGGACTAATTTCCATACCTTTGCCTGCTACTCTATTAATAACGATATGAATTTCTCGTAATAATCTAATTCCGAAGACTTTTCAGAACATTACTTGGGAATTAGAAAGCAGTTGTTACCATCGCTAATGAACAAATTACATGTAAACAACTTAACAAATGTTTTGTTGGTATTTGTAAACACACTACAGAAGATAGTCTTTTGTTGTTTAATTGTAGCACAATTGTATTGTTAGTAGTCCCGCGTGGGTGTTCAAGTACTGCCGACTGCCCCATCAGCCTCCTCCTAATTACTAGCGTCTCTGTATCGAGATATTTCCCAAAGACTAACTGCCGTGTTCAGAGTCATTTAATGGTTACTTAACCCATTATTTAGCAATTGTTTTCAATACAAAATCGTTACTAAGGAATAGTTAAGTAATCTTTAAATGTCTCTGAGTGCGGCAGTAAGCATTTTCCCTTTGTATCGAATAATTTTATAGTCTGTGGCGTACTGTAGATTGTGTTAATTGTGGAATTAATTTCGATTTCTAACTCGAAACGGTTTGCCTAATCAGCTGCCATTGAATTGGTGTAATTTGTTTTGATGATTATAACTCTTTGTCGTTATACATTTTGCAGCTATTTAGTAGAAATGGTTTACCTTAGTATACAATTAGTTTTATAAGTACTTAATTTATTTTTATAATAGCTATCTTGAGACATACTAAATTAACTGAAAATCACGGTTTACTCACGTACATTAATGGAGAAAAGCCCTACTAGTTTTGAGTCACAGAGGGACTCTAGCCTACACCGCAGCGCGACGCCGCCGCGTCTGCCTACGCTGGTCATGATAAAGAGTAGAGCTTTTCTCCATTAATGTACGTGAGTAAACCGTGATTTTTCGTTAATTTAGTACCTACATACTTTAACAAAATGAAACAAAATTAGGCACTCCAATATACCTTGTTACATACGTAAGCTAAGGCATAAAACCTTCTCCGAAACCCTGATACAGCTAATACATAATGTAAATGAATATCTACTCGTACAGCTACTTTTATAATTTGGGAGCAATAAGACCCAATTTGCGATTTTGTTGTATGTAAAAGGTAAGAAATAAATAATATAACGTTTAATGTATTTCGTGTTCGTATCACGACACGACTGACATTATAAAATATAATATATTTCGCGTCCCGGCTTCGCCTGTCGCCACGTTTAAGTAGACTTACTTTTACGCAATTGGCACACAAATCACGAAGCAACAAAGTGGAGGCTCGTATGTGTAGTCTGGTTGTGTTTTCGTAATTTGGTTTAAGCTATGACGGTGTTTTTAGTTTTGGAATAGGGTCAAACGAGCAGACGGATCACATGGTGATCAGCACCGCCTATTGACAACCGTAAAACCAGAGCAGTCACAAGTGCGTAGTTGGGTTTTTGCATGTTGTATGAAATTTTATTTGAGTACCTCATCTGTTTTGGATATCAAAGATATAACTTTTTATATTTCCGTTAATTTGCTTTTGAGTAAAAAACTCGATACTTTGGCTACCCAATCAAAATTGTTATTAAAATATCATACATTTTAGAAATTACATAAAATATCAGCTAAAATTGTACAACCACCACTACACATTTTACAAGCCAAACATTTTCTTTAGCTCAACTATGAATACGTCCCCAAGCGAGTGAGGCTCGCGTCGACAGAAAGATTTCCCGGCGGAAAATAAAAAGGAGGCCATACTTAATACACAGATGTAGGGCTGTCCATTTCACTCCACTTGATAAGGACGCTGCGTCAATTCCCCTCATTAAACCTCACTTACCCAGGTACAGCTCCACACGAACTTTCCGAAAGACTCTGATTTATCAGTAATTTGTGGAAACTTATTTTAGAAGGGTGAGTGTATTGGTTGGCTTCGTATGTTTCATTTACTTTAGATACTAGGTAAGGGAGATCCTCTTCCATATTAGCATTTTGTAAATTCATGGTTTGTTGAATATAATGTGCTTGGAATACTCGTAAAGGTAGATGTAACAAGAAAGACAGTAGTCAAACATTCACAGGCATTTAAAAAGAAAATTATTTTCCAACGTATTTTATCAGTGAAAATGATCCGTGTGTATGGAAGCTTGCACTCGACTTACAGTTCGTGTCGTGCGAACAAACAGACACAAGTGTAAGAGAACAATAAAACAATTATTTAACTTTTTATTTATCTCGGCCAGAGTGTGACGTTCTCGTAATATGAATTCGCTCCAGTAATTTGAGTTCACCGGCAACTGGCAACACATTGCTTCATTCCGTGTGATGTCACTATACAGTTGTGTGACAGAAGGTTCAGTTACACATGTGCTTTTAATTTAGGTTTGTTTGAGGTTATGAATGCAATTTCTGAGAGTAGGGTACAGTTTCTGGGAATTATTCTAAAAATTGATTTTGATTTATCTATATTGCTTAAGAACTTCTACAAAAGTTAGTACTCAGTAGGCAGTTATAAAAACAAGATTAGAATACTCTTCAATTCTAAACACTACACAACAACCACATCTGAGGTTGAAGATAAAGAACCTTCTTTACAATAAAAGTTGTATAGTTCCACTATTATGTCAATAATCGTCTTATCTTGGACGAGTCTCCAACAACCCAACGTTGGTCTGGTCCAGTCCAGCTCTTAATGACATTAGTCACGTGACCTTCAACCATTCATTGGTATATTTGTGTCACCTTGTTGCAGATGTAACTGTTGGAGGCGTTTGTCTCTTGCTGGATAGAGGCCCAATAGTATACCTACACCATTTTGCTTTAGAATATTATTTCTCATACTGGGAGCAAACCCTGATTTATGAAGGAGTGCTTTGTTCAGTGGAATATTTCGGCTAATGATGGTAAAGAGGATGAAGATGATGCCCATATAGAATTTCTAGGGTTTAAATAATATAGCCGCAGTTGTCGATAAGAAAGCGCTATTCGCGGCAGTAAATGCGCATTGACGTGTATAATGATAACTTGCAATATGTCTTGGACAGTTTCCAACTTTCCGCCCATAAACCGTCCCCGATTTACGGTCGTTTAAAATTTTGTGACAGTTTTACGAAGTCATAATCAATTTCGATGTAGTATTGAATACTTGGCTTCTGATAATATGGTTATTAAATTTATTGAACTACTAGTTCAATATAAGCCATAATGGTAGGTAAGTTTTTATTCTGTATAGCAGTGTGATACTGTAACACAGTAATTTGGTATCGAAACACGAGTAAGACAGTAACATTTTAATTCGATTCCTAATTCTATAAACAGTAAGTTGGAAGTCTTGAGTGCTTTGATTCGTATTACGCTGAGGCATGAGGTAGTGAAGAGAGGATAAGTCCTCACATCCTAATTCCTACACTATTTGAGCAATGACATCATAAACATTGATGGGCAACATATATCGTTTATAAACGTCACAGTAGTGGTGCACCGTAGTACCGGCAGTGGCAGATAATGGGCTATCCCCATGCATAATAAGAGGTCGTTAGTCTCGGGATAAGCTCTCGTCGACTGTCCTACAATGTTTGAGTAGTTTCAATTCATTTCGGAAGCGCCCAGCATTGTCTTTGGAGGACATGAATTATACAGAGACTGTATCATAAGTTTACTGAGTACGAGTATAAGAGCGATCTAAAAGTCTTTAGTTTCGATTTACCAGTCGCTAGTTTAACCAATATAAGATTGAATTAATAATATGACGACAAGTCGATATTCTTTAAGACTTTGCCTACCGATAGAAAACTGATGAGGGCAATTTTTCTGCTAGTGTGTCCTATATATTCTCTCCGGTGGCAATGAACATATTAAGTAAGAATACATTCTCTCTAACTATACATTTTGAGAAACATATATGTAGTAATATTAGGCATATTAACACTACTGTAAAATAACTTTGCCTCTCATTAGAACACAAGAAACTCTCAGAACTAGAACAAGCTTAATCTGGCAGTCTGTCCGTCCCCTAGAGAAATAAATGTTCACAAGTTTGTATACAAGTGTAAGACTTTAGGCGAAAATATATGAAGATAAATACAATATTAATAAAGGAGAGTTATTAGCCAGAGTGTCCCAGTAAATTGTTTTGATAACTCGCGTCGTGTGAGTTATAAAAGTAAATAGCAACAGGTCGCTAAGATTACGGGGAGAAGATTGGGTCCTTACTAGTTTTACTCCGGGATTCCCACACAAATATGAGCAAGTTGACTGTGTTTCTTTTTTCTTTGTTACGTATTTTCTTACAACGTTTTTTGTTTTGCTGTAATAGGTCATATATATACTCTATGTCGAGCTTATGAAAGAATACTGGTTTCAGATTGTATAATGTGGATTACGTAATATAAGTTTTTAGCGCTGGTCATGATGAAAAGTCTATCTGTGACTCGAAAGTAGTAGAGCTTGTCTCTATAGGCGAGTATTATAGCGAGTAAACAGTGATTTATAGTTAATCTAGTATGTCTCACATCATCATCAAAACTCAAGTATTTTTAGAAGCGTAGTAATTAGGATATCTGATTCGAATCAGATGATTCTAGTCTTTTTTTTACCGACTTCCCAAAAAGGAGAAAGTTCTCAATTCGGCCGGTTTATATATTTTAATACATACCAAACTGAATACAAATAAATATTGTATTAATTACTAGTAGTGCAGTAATATGTGATGGTACTTCTGTATGTATCCTGTACAGTGTTATAAGGCACTTTTCGTAACTTCTTGTGACAAAATAAGTTGGAACTTTTTGTTTTATTAATACAAGACGCGAATGAATGCTGATCAAATAAAAAGGAGTAAATGTTGATTTACTTCATGAATATTTCAGCGATCTTTTCACATTTGAGAATGTCATGAATAGAGTATGAAGAGTACATTTCCTTAATGTTTTTCGGTACGAATTCACCCCTTATTACATGGGTCTAATAATATTACTTGCGAAGGGCGTATACTAACCCTCTACCTATATTTTCGTTGAGTAAACAAATAGGTACCTTATGTTATGTATTTTGGGAAATATAGAAAATAGTATTAAAGTGTTGCCTCCGCATTTGTAAATATTTACACGTGTTGTTTTGTTATTACTGATTAAGATTCGATATGACGAGGAATTAAAAAATAACTAAAATATATAAATGTAGTTATAGGTTTTACATGCATTGTTTGTAAAATAGTCTATGTAAAATGAATTACTTCTACAAACAAAAGGGTTGGTGCGGTGGCTACGCAACGTATAGCGAGTTTGATTCCTCCACAGAGCAAGAGCCCTTTGTGTGATTCACAAATTGTTGTTTCGGGTCTGAGTGTTATTGTAGGCAAATATGTATGATCTTTAATAATTTTCTGTCCTAAGTCAGCACTAAATACGTAGGTAAGGAAAAGGTACAAACAATAACACAAATTAAGAGAAACGTTAAAAAAAAATCTCCGTCACGTAATGAGTTTAACAAAGCTTTGACCTCCGTGTCTGCCCGCACCTCCTGTTCAGAGTGTCGTAATGAAGCTAACAGTGTATATCTGTATGTACCCTCAGCCCTCCCTTTCAAGTAGTTCCGTGAGGATAATGCGAGGGAATTGTGAGGGTACGAGGCGTTTCCGGAGCCGGGTCGACGTCGTGTTAAAGTCTTATTAGTCAGCACATAACGTAAACGTAGTAATTTTACACGTAAAGCTTATATAATAATTCACAACCAAATCATGAATATATTTCACGGTCAATAGAAACTTCAGATCACGATCGACGGTACTTATAATTTTATTTTTGTTTTTGCTGTGGGGCAATCATACAATGATTTCTCCCAAATTAGGTAAGGCGAGAGAGTGTCAGACTTTTATTGACTAAAAACCACCCCGTTTCTACTCCTGGTCTCCGAGTCGGAGCCACGGTAATCCGTCCAAAGCTCCGGGTCAAAAATCAGCCTTACTGGACCCATCCATGGTGGTCTGACAGCTCTGAGGCGCCGTACTTTCGGGTCTGACTTATAAACTTTATTAGCTTTCATCTATGGATTAGATGATGCATCAGGTCTTTCATGTCAGGCAACGTCGCCTTGCAAAGAGTAGTTTTCGAGAATTTCTCCCATGGTAGTAAATCATAATAAAATTCCTTTATTAGTTGAGTGAGTGTTCAGACTACAAAACCATTAATACATTTAAGTAATTTAATTTCTGCACATAAATATCTAAATGCTTCTTGCAATCAATTTGCACTGTACCACATTATTGCACTTCCTTAATTTCGAACTTAAATGCCAAACCATTTCAATAAACCCATCTTCTATGATTGTGATTACTTTTACTTTCATTAAGTCTCGATAGTTCTTAGGAAATGGATTTGTACCTAATACGTACCCACTTCTAAATCGCCAATTTGATTCTCGCACAGAACCAATAAATGTATAATAATCAATCAACAAATAACTGTTTGGTTTTTGTGTCGTCTACAAAACATATTATAAATGTAACCAAAACTATGGAAGATGTCCTAGTTCAGCACGAATCCTTTTGAAAAACAACACATTTTTTTAATCATTACACAACAGAAATCACAGTAACGTAATCCCATACCTCAGTGTATTACCTTGTTTCAGCTGCTATTACTGCCTGTGACACAATGTAAATCGAGCGTGAAGTGTCACCTAACTGGCGATAACGCGAAACGACTGCATGTGGCAACACTGGACTGACAATCTTTAATTACTGTCGTTGTAGTGTTGCCACACTTGGCTCATGTGACACACGTATTGTATCATGTAAAACGGTACTTGTATGAATGTACTGTAGGTATAGTACCCAATTGGGACATTACATTCTTTGAAAAAAACATGGTTCCTTACTTGGATCGTCTCTTGTGGACACGCATCACAGGCAGCTGAACAGATCAAGAACAACAATTTGTGTATCACTAAAAATTAACACCGTGACTCGAGCCATCGTGTTTGGGCCAGATGAGCACTGGCCTTTTGGCGCTGTCTTGACGATAATATTTTTCTATTTACCTACCTGTTCTACCTATATTTTTTTCAAAAGCTCCTTCTACGTGAGGAATGACTTGGTGACACGTTAAGAAGCAGCAAGCTGGCGAATCGCTAACAACCATGCAATTAATGTATTTTTTACAGAACGAAATGTAAAATACAGTTGATTTGAGCTTAATATTTCTTTTTAGGAAAATCCAGATTTCTGTTACAAAACATCAAAATAATATAGTACAAAAGATAAAATAGAGCACTCACATAAATAACTCTTAACAAACTAAACTCGGGATTAAGTAAATTGTGAGAAAAACCCGAAATAAAGTGCACAATCTTTGTTCACTGTTTGTTCGCCAACTTCGAGGTTCCGAGGAGTTCGCTCGGTTTATGGAGTAGCGGTAGTTGCGGCCGCGGGACACTCCGTACTTTATTAGTGAATATCAGGAGTCATTGACCACCGAAATAGGACCCCAGAGACTTATTACTGGTGATTGTTTGTATTCGTGGACCTTCGTGGAATATGTTCTTATAGTTAGCAAGTCGTGGTATTGAGGGCTCATTAATTCGTAGTCATACTTCATATTGTTTTTGTTTGCAATTCACGGTATTGTAGTCATTAATTTTACTTTATATAAGAGTCCTTATCTTACCTCCAAAACAAGCAGAATTCAAACCCTTGCCTTAATTGAAGATCTGTACGAAGCATTATTATTGTCTCCACAATTTCGAAATAAATCATGATCAAAAGGACTGCTAAATCAACAGAATGGTCTGAAACAATGGCCGACACAATACGATGGTAGCCGAAGTAATCCGAAGTCATCTATCGATATTGTTAGCGTTTACTGTGCGCAAAAAGTGCGTGGAGCAGGTCGACCGCGTTAATATGCAAAACGCGGTCTATCGCGGATCGCAGGGAATTGTCCCGGGCTGGTCCCGAGCCGAGTCGTAAACTCGCAACTTTACAATGGCCTGGCAAATCGAGGCTAGAGTAAGCACTGCTGTCTATTTCAGAGATGATATTGTGATAACGATGTCTCAATAATATATACTGAGTACCACTAAAATATTCTTATCCGCTAAATCCACTATGAGACATCAGGTAAGATTAGAGACTACACAGATACATAGATGCGTGTGAACTAGCACCATGCCGGTCACTACAACTCTTATAAGCTAGGGTCTATCAAAGCTATCAAAGTTTAGATCAACTAGAAAGCATTGAAGCAATGTAATTCGATATATTCCCACATACACGACGAGATGGTTGTTCATCCTTCAGAGATTTGAACGACCGTTTATATATGTACCGTGTATTATATTTACTGGAGAAGAAGAAGAAAGGACCATATCTTTATGTACAATAGGGTATTATTTGAGTTGCAGTAGTTTCTCTAGCGTTTAGTAAAGCTTCCTGCAAATACAATGATGCCTGCAGTGGACGAAGTTTATGCAATTTATGAAATGCACCGGCCCGTGGCGTGCCTTCACCGCGGCGTGAACTTGCCGCGATAAATAAACAGATTTAAAAGTATTTATAACTAGTGAATTATTGTTTTAGTTTCACTTTATTTATTCAACTATTTATTCACTGGTTATTAATTTAAATTCTTTGAAGAGTTTTGTGCAAGGAAATGTTTTGTGGATGACATTTTATTGTGTCAGTAATATTAATACAATTAGATTATATTGGAAATAGTTGGATACTACTACTATCGATATACGATACTTACTACCTCATCTAATTTAAATCATTACTTGATTTAGGTGATTGTTACAATTACAATGTTTCAGATTATTTATTAATTAACATTAGCATTGTTTAAGGAGATAAACCTCTATATTTTATAAATCAAAAGCCTTAACCCTATTCCAACCAGTCACTCGAACTCAAACCTCCTTTCAACAGTGTCCACTCACCACGAAAAACTCACAAAAATAGTAAAATAAAATCATGACCCTCATGTGTCACATAGGGTGCGAGGTAACCGTACTTATGTGGTGACGGAATGCTGGGCGCCGGCCGTAAAGTCACAGCCTCGCGCTGTGGTAGCCGCCACAGCTCGTGACGTACATTACTGCCACTCTCACTGTCTACCCTCTCCCCATTATGAGGGTTTAAGTAAGTTGAGGTGTAAGATTTTAAGTCACGTACTTCTAACATATTTTGGGTAAGTTGTTGCTGTTGTTCAAAACAATTCTCCTAGAAACTGTTGTTTTTTATTATGATACTAGCGACCCGCCCCAGCTTCGCATGGGTACATTGGTGATATATTATGCCTGATAATATATCACCAATGCACCAGAGGAAGGTTTATATTATACTTATAAACCTTCCTCTTGAATCACTCTACCTATTACAAAAAGCCGCATCAAAATCCGTTACGTAATTTTAAAGATTTAAGCATACAGACAAACAGACAAAAATAGCGACTTTGTTTTATACTATAATTATAGTGATGGATAAACAGCAGCAGCTTTAATATGTGTCCTGTAAATACAAGCATTCAATACGTGCCTACAATAACAATGAAACTGTTAATTGATAGTTTTAATTTAATAACACAGCTTTAATATCGCATTCACATTTATGTCAAACAATATAATACCGTAGTGTGGACATTATACGGTCACTATTTAGCAAAATAATCGACCGCGCATAAAACTCCATTCACTCATTAAAGCGAAATTAAAAATATAAATCATGTACATTGCGTACTTTGCACCCGTGAAATTATCGTCCGCCGGCACAATGCATCATTGTTACCGCGGTAACTGTCTTAATTCCGAGATTAAAATTAATGTTGCGCCGAAACTTAGCAAGTTTTGTAGTAAAACCATGACGGCTCACTCACTCAATTCATCACTCCGTACTGTGAGGAAAGAGGGATTTACTCAGTAAACGAGGTTACTTTCTTGTTATTTATCAGATTTTGAGATATCTAGTTACTACTACACAAGAAGGATTCTTTAGAAACTGTTGTTAGTTGTGTTACTCATTAGCTTAGCTTGAAACTAGTCGAATGAGTTTTTGATTTTCTTTTTACTTCGGAGAAAGGCTGCATTATAAGTACTAACCTATCTAGTTAACTGAATCAAAATATAATCTATATTTTTGTACTATCGTTATTTGTTATATTTATCATATTTGTAAGAAAAATCATAAGTCTTGTTATAGGAATTCTAGAGAATATCTAGCACTTAGTTCGGTTATGTTAGTTTTGAATTTGCCTAGCGCCTACATAAACGTTTTCTTGTCATTAATGTTGCCCGTGATATCATAACAGACAACAGATGCTTGTGTACACACACATTCGCTAAAGGAACTGAGGTGAAATAAAAGTATTGAAGAGTGTAACAAATTGGCTATGATTGCTATCGCTAAACTTATAAATTAACTGTTTGGTAGGAAAATCGAGCTGGCATCTAGAATGGATTTTAAAAGCACTTTATCAATGTCTAGGAACCTTAGAACTCTAAGATAAAGATGAATTTGATGATCAAGGACCAGGATATCTTTATCAAACGCTGTGGTACACTGACACAGAAAAAGGCCATTTTCCAAGAACTAAGTTCCAGGTTTAATAAATTTTCTGTAAATGTATAAAATATGCTAACATTCCCCAGTGTTCTTTATCATTTTGTAAGAAGAGTGGTGGAGAGAGGTCCTCTTCAGTAGATAGACGCGAGGACAGACGGACAGATAACCTCTCTTACATAAAAAGAGAGGGCCGACGCTACTGAGCTATGTTTTACTACTTTGTAAGTATACGTGGAGAAATTTTAAGAGGGAACGTCTTAAGTTGGTAGAGTGTGAATAAATATTGTTAAGCAAGAAGTAATGTATAAAGATATCTTCTTGACATTTAAATTTAGGTAAACGTGTGCGTTTATATACGTTTGACTGCAACCAATTTTATTATTATAAGCACGAACATTTTACTCTGTTTTCACTTTATTGAAACCAAGTAAACTCTAAAAAAAATACATGATATTCGACTGATCATCTTACAAACATCATACAATTTTTAACAAAAAGTAAAAAAAAATCCTCAGACTGTAAAATTTTCCATTTCAGACTTTTTTTTGAGGGAGGAAAATCTTCCAATGTCTTCTTCCACCTAGTATGAGGCGAGAGGGAGTGTAAGACTCATATTGACTAAAACGACCCCGTTTCTATTGCCGGAGCCCCGTTAACCCGCTAGGTAGTCGGCAGCTCCGGGTTCCATTTCAGCCTTATTTGAGTGTCTGCCCCAAAGAAAAACATTCCGTATGTTTCCACTGATTTAAGTAGCGCGGGGTGGGCGGTCCATTTGCACTGATAACTTAGCGATACTCTTTTTAGAATAATCTAAGTTTAAGTATTGCTGCAAACGGGAGTGAAATGAGATGTGTTCTGTTCCATAACTCGATATTAATGGATTGGTTTTATACAACCGTTTCCCTGTGCCCTTTGTGTTTGTAATATTTATGATTTTGAAAGGTTAGCAATCATAATGCATGACTTTTGTAAATTATCTTGAGTTGGGAATATTTGTGGCGTATATTCGTTCGGTAATTTATTTATTTTATGGGAGTAATGTTAGATGTTGTCGCTAAGACTATTTGGAAGTGTAATAGTTCCAAGATACTCATAATCTATTCTTTTGAGAGTAATAAAGGTACCTACTTACCTACATACATGAAATGTCTAAGTAACTTTTTTGGACTAATTAGATCATTTTGTTTTTACAATGATATTCCAAGACATACTAGAACAAAAAATAATTTAACAAAGATATACAAAATACGTAACGGGGCAAACAATCCATTGAAAACCTTATTACCCTTTATAAAGTAGGTAAATGAGTGAAACTAAGTCTGCGTAGTTCAAAATATGAGAGAGGTATAAACTCGGATGCAGTGGGCACATGTTTGAGTTGCAGCTTGTGGGCTGTGGGCGTGGGACCGTGGGCCGTGGGCCACGCAACTTAGTTTCAAACACTGTTTACACAACAACTGCGCCGTTGCCGACCATAGCATTCCGCCTTTAATCTGTGAGGGAGTAGGCAGAGGAGCGGATTAAATAGGATTCCATTTTTCATCAGTTATGTTGTAGGGGTGGAGTTATTGCCATAAGCTTCATATATTCCGGACCCGGGTTACTGGGAGTATTCTCTGAATAATTTTTTTTTCGACTGCACGGTAGCGGCTTCGATTCCCGCACGGAGCAAATGTGATCCACAAACGCTTTACAAACGCACTGGTTTTTTTTAGTGGAAATGAAAGATGGAAATAACATAATAAAACTTTGCGCGACCAAAACTAAACCCCTCGTATGTCAGACTAATTAGGAAACGTATTTCTACAGGTCGGGTACAGATTCTCAGATGTTGCTAAACTGAAGAATTTCGTGATGAGATCGTGTACGCATACTGTAATTGTGATGAAGAGGGAGAATGTTGATCTTATGACCTATTGTTATACCAATAAAGTGGAGTTTTGAGTAACTCTTAAGAATAAATGAAATTATGAACCTTTTGCAATAATTGGTAATTTAGCAGTGTTTTTCGGAGCGTAGGCGTAGGATTCATCAGACCACTACAGATAGCGCCCAGTAGAGCCGCGGATGACTTAATAGGTTACCGAAGCTCCGGCTCAGAGAGCAGGAATAAGAAGGTGGTTGTTTTTAGTAAGCACTCTCTCTCCCAAGGCCGGAGAAGTCATTGCATGATTTTCCGCCCTAAACCGCAATAACCGTGTAGTCATCTATGTATATGTACATAGAAGTACTAATTATATTATTTACCTTTGAAAGTTCAAATTACTTGTGGTAAGTAGGTTTAATAGTTGTACGTACCTACTTAATAGTTATTTCTGCAATTTATGTTAGTAACGTTTAGTGTGTGTTGCGTGAAAGTAAATATTGATACTGCTACCTATAACATCAGTGAAAATACTCAATGGATATTAATTTAATACCGTCTACTGTTAGTACCGTTGTATTTAATATTTGGTTCGTAGATTTCACTTTTCTTTTAAGCTTTCATGCTAGTGCCTGTTAAATAGAAGCTAGGAAATTGCGTCATAAATACGCACAGACGTAAAATATAAAATGGCGGACGGATGTGACGTCTGACGATTAATTGTGACGGTATTACTGTCTAATGACTAAAGCTTAAAGGCCCAGGCGTTAAGTAAACACTCCAAGGGAAGGGACACAAATTTCAGACGTTTTAAATGGCAGCCTAGCGAATATTTTAAACTATTTTCGTCGCAAAATATTTGTGTACAAGTCTAACATCAGTCAGACTTTAAATTAACCGACACAAAACAAACAGTGACGTATTTTCATTCATTAGTTAAAACATATTTACTTAATGGTTAAAGTTTAGCCTTGAACGTTAAACCACGGCTAGACGTCATAAAACGAGTAGACGTTAACCGTCCTAAGTAATTCACTATAACCAAGTGATCCCAATAATTGATGAACTCGATATAATTCCGGCTTCCAAGTTATACCACGTAATACATATATTGGAAGAAATATATCGCAGGGCTCCCACTAGTTTGGCGTTTTTATGACCCCGACTTCCAACCAGAGGGCCAGCATTGAATTATTAATTCTTACGCAACGCAACATATTTGTGGACCATCAATCCAATATACATTTCTACTTATATAACTTTCTAGGAAATTCTATTTTGATAATGACGGTCATTATCCCGGTTTTTAAGGTCACCAGGTCAGCGGATTGTCTCGTGCTCAGTCGTGCGGTGTGTTTGCTCAAACATCGCTCATTTCTTTTATAGCAAATTGATGACAGGTAATGAGCATGCATTTATGTTTAAGAGACGCAACTTAATGATTGTGTAAAGTTCTAGTATTGAGAAGGGCATCTGATGAAAAATGTGCTATTGATCTTTTATATATTGGACATTGTATTGTAATTTATATTATGTATGTGATAGTTTACAAGATGTATGAAGGGATTCTTCAAGTACGAGCTGTAAGTAAAAATGTTTACTCTATACAGTTTATTGAATATTAAAATACATAATGTATGAATGCCAAACAGTGAATGTATCACGACGGTTTATGTTGCTTTGCGGTCACAAAATAATGTTTGTGGTCATAAAATATTTGGTGGGCGTGAGTCGCAGCCTAAATATTTACGTGAATTTGTCATGGCGCCCGGTTTTGCCGTAAGCCTCTCAAATTAACGCTTCGACCCTTTCCCGGCCGGAATTTGGATACTCCCTTCACAATTATTTTTATATTCCTTTTGGCTTACAAGATGTTTTGTTTAATTATTTTATGTTTTAATTTTCGTGGCTTTAGGATCAAAGAGAATGCTAAGTGAGCGAGAGAACCTTTCTGCACGTGATGTTATCTTTTGCCAGCGAATATCTTGTAATTTGTTTTTCATCCTCATCTACGTAATAAGTGAAAATGAGTTCTCGTGAGTGACGATAAATGAAGTGACATATGATATAATACAACTCCATGTTTGGACGTCTCTCGTGAAAGGTTTTTCAATCGAATTATTTTGTATCAATCCAATCAGTTAAAACCAGCCTCTATCTGAGTGATATCGTATGTACTTGGTTCTGTCTTTATGTACCTAGTACTCAACAATAATCCAAAAAAGAAATGCGTATGTTCTTTGAACAATTTCTTAAACTAAAGTTTCTATTTCAATATGAGATGTGTTTTGTCACAGATATGTACTAGAGCAGCGATGGAGAACCTTTACAAACTAACGTGCCAATTACTTTAAAGACATGTGTATTGAGGTCATAATACCATCAGAAAATTTTTACTTGTTATTCTATTTACATCCCTGTAGACTAGTAATAGTAGTAATTGTTATAATCTACTCAGCACCTATACAAGCAAAAATTAAAATTCTAATAACATTTTAAACAATCCAATACCCACTAAATAAGCGAAAACATGAAACCATACACATAGGTACTTCATAATGACGTCATTAACGAAATTAATAACACATTAATTATAATACGAGATAGTTTTAATTTAACCATTACGGTTAGCGGTTAGATAGTCGGGCAGCGGACCGGTTGTTACGTGTGATCGGTTCACGTGTTATGTAAGTAGTGGATCAACTCTCACTGCGCACACGCATGTGGGACATTTCGTATAGGGACACCTGTGTTAGATCTGTGTCTTAGATAGTATTTTGAGATAACTAGATGATGTATACCGGTTCAAAATGTAGACAAGTCATATGAAGTGAGCGAATATCAAATGTACCTATGTAAAATATTGTCTTATGTCTTTTTCACGAAGCTGTATAAGTACATAGCATGTAAACTGTTCGGACTTAATGACACCACTGAGATTGTTTTTTAAAAAATTACTTAGGAGTTCATGCTAGACCCGTGACTTATTAGTGAGACAAGCTCGACGGTCAAACTCATCTACTTCGGCCAATAAAGTGGCAAGCGTACATGAACTTGATATTTAAAAGTATAACGTTAAGTATAAGGTTTAAATAATTTAGTATAAGGTACATAATTGAATACACGTCTTGGCATACCCAAGAACTTCCTAATATACAAGCTAATATCTCAAGCGGCAAGCTAAACATTGACAAATTGCGACCAAACAACATTTACTTGACAAATACAGTTTTCTTTTCCGACAAAATTAACATAGAAATAACAGAGTTAATACATCTCTGTGTAAGTACTACGACGTGAAACACATCGCCGAGTATACGGCGCAATGTATCTTAATTAATTTCTCTGTGTAAATGTCTTAAACAAGCTTTACAATTTACGAGTGAGTATGTTTATGAGATTCTGCCGTGTGTAGAGGGCGCTGGTGTCGAGTTTAATCACTCGACAATTTCTTCTCTTCTAATTGTCACTGGACTATCATTAAGGGAATGGACCGTTTTGTATGAACGTCTGAATTCTAAGTACTTTAATTCAGTGTATATTAAAGTGCTTGAGTTTTAGATCTTGTTAGGACATAGCTCTTTGTCATTTAAACGAAAGGGTCTGAATTTAACTAGTACGTGTTTTATTGTTGTAGTGTTATTTCGAGTATTTAGTGTAGGTACTGCTTTTAAAGATGAAGTGTTATTAGTCCGAAGTCTGGATGGAATAAGATCCTCTTGGATATAAAATCCCCTTGGATATAAAGTTTAAAATCAAATTCAAAATGTCCCAAATGTGCGTGAAGCGTTCCTGTATAAATCACTGTAATATCTCCCGCCCTCAAGTACCTTTGACATACATTATTAAAATGATTTCTTTGTTACATGGGTCCACACGTCGATCGATAATTCTGCCTGGGTCCTCTATAAGCCCTAATAGGGACACTATTAACAATACGTTCCAGGCTTCCATGCCCTAATTAATCATGATCAGACTACGGTTGAGGTTTCAGACTACTTTTTTCTTATAACGTGAGATTTACATAATATTCCTCTTTGTGTGATAAAAGTGTAAGTTATGATTTATAATTTTTGATGGACATTATTAAAAATCTAACTTATTTGCTTGTGTTGTTTGAATAGATTGTTAGGATTTTGAGTGATTACTTAATGGTGTTAACCTCGTTACGTGAAATTAAACTTGTATTTACTATTTATGTGGTCTTTTAAAATTCAAGATTTCGTTGAAGTTACTCATTTCAGTAATGAGCAATTAGTAGATAAGGCTTCATGCTACAAGATCAAAACGTGGTGTCGGTATCTGAAGTTGGATATAGCAGGAGTCTGTAAACAATTCTCCAGGACAAACATCCAAGCTCCAAGTTCCGCTCGAGCTGAACCCCGAAATAATTCAATAATGATTATCAAGAAGTGAAACACAGCCGAAATAAAACAATTCCCGAAACTTTCCGTAAAACTCGGTATTATTGAAATTAATAAAAGTTGTTCTTTTAATTAATTTCTTCGAGATTTTTCTTCGTTTTTTTTTCGACAACTTTCAAGGAAATCGCAGTCGTTTCTGAAGTAACCAAACGGAAAGCAATAAGGATTATTCGAATGTTGATGAAGTAATTATGGAACAGGGGGTGGGCAGACAGTAGAGAGGGCTGATGAGATTATTGAGATCTTAACGCTGTGTGATATTAATGAGTATAGAGTTTGGAGTCATGTTTTTATATGGTTAGATAATGGTTTCTCTTTGGGTTATACCTACCCAATAGAAAATTATCAGCACCATGGAAGGACACTCGTAACACTTATATATTTACTTATACTGTATTTAACGAAGTATATTTTCGACATATATTTAAAACAGTAGCAGTAAAAGTGGTTACGAACGTTTAGGTAAATGTGATTTGTGTTGTATGTCCCCTGCATTGTCATAGTATTGGAAAAACACTACAGGGAAAATTAAACACGAAGTTAGGTGAACTTCTAGTCTAGTTAAAAGTATCGACAATACAGAGACATAATGCTAACTCAACGAACGTGAACCTATTACGTCACGCTCATCACTGTCTAATTACGTAAATGAATGGCAATAGCAATCATAACAATCACAATTTGTAACGAGTGAAAATAGTCACACTAACCAATCTCTATTACATGACTGACCAATATTTCGTAAAAGGATGTAATTAGTTTTATTAAAAAACAACTTTACGAAGTAATCAGGTGGTTTGACAACGAGCAAGATAATCCAGATTATGTTGTAATACAAATTCGGGTTGCTAATCTCAAAGCGATTGTAATAGAAAGGTGATCATTGCAAGTGTTTGTTATCATGCGCCATCTTGAAGCCGCGTTTAGATCGGTCGAGTAAAAGCTCCAGTGTCGTGCTAGTTGCAGTTCCTTGTGTTAAGGAGTTGAATATTATGTTGTAATTAGATACAGTTACGTTCATTACATAAAAACTTTTCACCTATAGATTATATTTATATTTGTATGTATTTATGCAAATATTTGAGGTTATGTCATTTCCTACGCCTAAATTATTGGTACCTAATGGTACTTTCTTTAGCAATGGTGTCAACAAGGGTGTGACTTCCTTTTTGTGATTTTCTATCTGTCTACATAATTATACGTCTCTGTTGGAAGCAGTTTACATATGTGGCATAATTAACGTTAATATATTTTATTATATAGAAAGAGAATAAACGAGGACTATTTTTGGAGTTATTCTTAAGTGAATCTTTAACAAGTTTTCATAGCTTTTAGTTTAAGTACATCTTTCAACAACAACAACAAGCATAACAATTAATCTACCAACGTTAATTCGTTAACTTTCTTTTAATATTCTTCACGCTAGTTGTAAAGCCAGTGCGAGTGAACGCGGCACAAGCTCGCCACTAATGCGACCTTGACCTAGTCCTATTACGTAACACTTGCTATTGCTATCGAGCTTAGCAAAGTGTTGTCAATTTTAATTATCTTGCAAATGATCATGTAATTAGCAGTCCGGTATGATAGTGAAGTATGATAGACGTGTGATGTGATATGTTAGTCTGTATCAATTGGGGATCAATAATAGATTGATCATTATTAGGTTGTACTGTTTAATTGAGAGCAACTTTTTGTTTGCTTGACACAATGATTGATTGGATTGGATAAAAATGGTTTTGGGTTTTGTACACGAAGAGTAGGTTGGTCATAGGAGTAAATGGTAACTGTCATGTTCAAAGTACTGTGTTTTGTTTTTCGGGTAGTGTAAAGGATTTGACCAGTGAAATACTAGTCGACACTTCGACAGTGGTTTCATGCGAAATTGTGTGATTTCGCGAAACCAGGCTTGCTAGCCAGGCTTAATGTATTACAAAATTCTCAGAATATGCGATATTTTTACCAGCGTCAGGTGGCTTGACCCCAACAATGGGACATGAAAACATAGAAAACAAAGAACCAGTAGGTAATAACAAGACAATGAAAGGTTCACATCAAACTATACAAATCCAGTTTATCATGGCCCCGCTTTGTATGATCTTTCCGCATATACAGCGGTCAGTTTATGCCGGTTTTGCATAGCTTAATGTGAGCCATTAGAACAGTTCCATTGACCAAACAATATCATTTACTATTACAGTCCAAGTTTTTATTAAATATTTTTGCTAATTACATTATAGCGGCACAATGGTGGGACCGATGGTACGCCACCAGCATTGGCCTGCTTCTCAGGGATTGCGTCACTGTTTAACCCAGAACAATATTATGGAATAGAATAGACATACAAGAAGTTATAGATTAAACATTGGACTGGTCCAGGCCATGAAATTGAACATCTACTGTGGCACTTTTGAAGGATCATAAAAGAAAATCTGCGTTTTTTTTAGAGCCGCCATACACAGACTTCTCGAGTTAAAAATCTCGAGAAGTTACCCAGATAGTCACATGCATGCACCATTCTTGCAGTTAGAGTCCAAGTCCTCAGCTTGAAGCTGCACTTCATAGCTGCTAATGCTAGACTGCTCGAGCAGTCTGCGTTTGTACGTGCGTAGAAGTCTATAGTTCCTGACAGGTTAAAAAAGTCCATGTATGGCAGCCCTTACCAAAATTGATACCTACGTGTGCAAAACTTGAATAAACATTACGACTTCACATTGATTAAATTATCATTGTATGTAAGAATGTGGTATAAAGAGCTGAAGATAGTACTCAATGTCATGCTTTGAAAGAGGTTAAAAACGGATTTGGTTTAGAAAAACATACTGTATAATGATCTCAGTCATAATAATATTAATGTTGATGAAAAAATAACAAGTGTGTGTCAACAGTCAACTGTATGAGGTGTTGGTCAACAGTTCACAGCAGATGCATACATACATAAGTACATACATACATACATACATACATACATACGTTGTGTTGCAACTGAGGTGATTGTCAGTTGTTGTAACATTAAGATTATGTCTGTATTTCTTCTTGTGTTTGTTATTGTTGAGAGAAAAAATTAAGAAATGCGCCGCAAAAAGTATTTTGACTTTTGTTGAAGTACGACCGGGTCATAGAAGTTTCTGGAAGTATGCTGGTCTGTTCCTCGGTTAGAGTATAAGCATTGCTTTACAACGTGGTGTGCTGCCAGCATTTTGGGCACTTCCTCTATTGACGTCGATGCGGACGATTTTTTTAATGCTTTGTAAATAATAAATGATTTTTAGTTTTCTTTTATTTTTCAGTTTAGTTGAAACTATTACGTTGTAGAGTTAATTTATAATACACAATATCTAAATACCTATATTTTTTATTTGGAACAAATAATGTTTACATGTCAAAACTTCTTCACTTATAGACTTCAAAGACGAAGTTTGAGAACAATACACCTCCCTAAGTACAATAGACTGGTATAATACATTCAATTTAGTAATTGTCTAAGTAAGGATCCATGTCAGGTCCAGTTAGTTGGATAAATCGTTCAATTTACAATCAGCGGAGTAATTGAGGGCGTATCTATACCTGTACGAGGGAGGAGGGTCCCTTCGAGAGGACACATCGCCCTCACTACACACATAAATTAGAAACGTAATTAATTCCCCTAGTACGACAATTTAATTTTATCCCTTTGCTGAACTAATACCTAGGTACAGACATAATTGATTTATAATAGAAGAATTGCTATTTAAAAGTGTTTTATATGTTTGTTTTAGAATTTTGAATGTTCGTAGGTTTTGTGTAAAACATTTTATTCATTTGAAGGTCAATGAACTTTTTCGTTCATTAGGAAATTATACAAATCAGGGAAATGTTTCAAATTAATTATGAAGATATTAATAGTAAAATAAGTAGGTATAATAGAATACTTGTCTTTATAAATTCATAAATAGGCTTGAAATTAAAAACGTTAACTTATACTAAAATATAATTTTAGTGTACCTTAAACTGAGTTATTTTTACTAAGATATCGATATTATAAGCAATCCTTATAATTGTTAAACATAGTAAGCATACGTCTAGTTTCCATAGTTTGGTCAAGAAGGTAGTTCATCGGGTCAACACTAATTATATGAATGTGTATCTATGTCCAAATTATGTTAATGTCCGTCCATCAGTCAAAACATTAACATTACACACAAATAATAATCATATTGACGTAAACTCAAGGTCGAATCTGCATCGTTTTGCAAAATACCTAATTGCGAATGAAAGAGTCAAATTGCAATAATACTCGAGATCTTATTTACTAAATGTCGTCACTTTTTTAATATACGAGTACTTAGGTACATTTTGAAACGAATTTTTTGTGTGTTTCAATTACTTCGTTTTATACTGCTATTTAATTCTGTTATAATAATAAAAACTGAGCAAATTTCAAATAAAAATGTATGGAAACTTGGAGAGAATATTTCTCTGTAAGACATATAAGAAGTTGATGTTCCATATCCGCAAGAAGCGAGTAAATGATTATGATCCGATTTCCGAGACAGAACAAGTCCACAACACCCACACACTCGTCCTGACCTCAGAGGGCTGAGGGCTGAGGGCGACACGACCTCACCGCCCCGCCACCAAGTTCAAAGAAATTTAATATAAAACTTGGCCGCACTTGAGCGGCTATAAAAAACCTTCGCCCGCCACTTTGTTGAGCACACATTTTTCAAAAGTTTCCTTATGAATAGTTCGCATGATGTAACGCTTTCAACAACTTTTATTGCTTTATCGGATGTCAAAATGTTCAAGATTACTTCCTTAATATTGTTCGGGCGGTGTCCAGCGGGAAAATATGGCTTCTTCAACTCAAAGTCGCGAGGTCATTGGAAAAAGATGTGTTTGGAAAAATCACAATTACAGCAAACACAGCTACTAAAACTGTTTCAAAATACATAAAGGAGAGCTTATGTCATTTATCTAAATTTTCAATGATACGTCATGTAATTCTATTTATTGAGAGATAATTAATTATTGAAAAATACAGAATCTAGTAGAACAATCCATAATAGTTGTATTAAGTACAATGAACAAGTCGTTGCTCATTGTATTTTCTTTTGTTTTCGTACTTGCCAAATAAATATCTTCATAAACAGACTAAAATTGTATGAAGAAGTGGTTACATCATTTTATAGTACAACTAGGAAATGTGTGGTAGGAGAGAGTCAAATAATGGTTAATAAACAACAAGATACATCGGTAGTAGATAAACACAATAAACCACTACAATGATAGCAGTGAATGTGTACATGAGAATAATAGTTTGATGGGTTGAATGTCATAGTTACCAACTAAAAATATGAAAAAGTGAACTTATATTTTGCTACCTCTTTACACTTTGCTCAAAGTCTATGTAATTGTATTTACATATTATCCAACTGTATTGCCTTGTTGCCTATTTAAAATTACCATCTCATCCAGAACAATCATCATCACTTTATGTATCTAATTGTTGTTAATAAAACATAAAATAAGTATAAAACTCACTTGTTCCGGGGACTGCTCAGAAATTAGCTCTTTCAGTTGCTTCTCATAGTCGGCTTTCGAAGCTGCCTCATTGGAAGCTGTAGGATGAAAAACAATAGATATTTTATTAGTGATCTTCCATTATTAGATTATTTGAAAAAGGGCTTGTTGGTTTTGACACTCGTCAAGTAATTTAAATGCCATATATTTTTATGATTCCAAGATCACTATTGGAACAACTTAATGACTGAAGTAAACAGAGACAAGATTTTATGTGTATTTGCACGTTCAAGATTGTTTAGAATCAATAGAAGGTGTTGCAATAGAGTTGTAGAATGAAAATACATCAGTACATCAAATTGTCTTTACGAAAAACTAGTATGATATTGATAGAATGATGGTGCCAGAATTATGCGCAAAAAATGATCTCTTCAAAGTAGTTTGTAGTCTTTTCGACGGAGTTTGGAATTGTACCCAGTATATGGCAATAGGCTCACCCCCTATTACATGGGACTTATAACACAAATGGTGAAAAGTGTGTGAAAAGTACAATGTACTCTACATTGTACAGTACAGTAAAAGGCGTGACGATATGCATACGAAAGACAAAAAATACGATCTGTATCTCTCAATACTAAACTATTAAATTTCAGTACAGTAGCTAACTATTACAGTTTACGGAGCATACAACGCAATGAATTTCATATTTAATACACGAATAAATAATTGATAAAGCAAACACAATTAATCACATGAAAGCTCGGAAGTCGAGCGAATATATGCAAATAGAATATAATTAAATAGTGCGTCGGCCATCGCATAATGTTTCAATGGAATCACTGCGATACTGGTGTCGCTGTCATTATTGTCGAGCGTATTGTTTGTGTATCGCGTGTTGTTGAATTAATTGATATTTTGTTTTGACAGCCCTAGCTGACGGTTAGTGGGTGATAGTGATGCCTCTCTGCTAGTATTTTTATTGGACTATTTCAGTTTATGTTGAAATATCTTATTTTATCAAAGCAATTTTGCACGCATAAAATGGATGAGATTTGCACAGTATGAATATGCTTAAAGTTTCTTTTTCATTAGTTACCGTTTTGAAATATTGAAACGTCTACGTTAAGTTATATTTAAGATTATTTAAGTATACCAAAATATTCTAACAATAAAAATGTTTATGATAGAAATATGATTCTAAAAAGACTTTAAAATTATACGTTTTCTTCACAACATATGGTATTATATCATGAACATGTATCAGTAGATACTTACCGAATTTAGGTGCAATATCCTTAGGTTTACGGTCTCCAAAGTTTCCTTCCTGGAGCTCCCTCTTGCTGGTCGGGCTGGGGTCCTTGGGCTTGGTGTCCGAGGTCTGGGCCACGGAGACCGCTGCAGCATGGCTGAGCACTGCTAGCACTACCAACGAGATCTGGGGAATTATGTTATTGTCAGGGAGAACATTTTGTCAAATATTTGAAATCTTCTCTGTGTATGTAACTATACGTAAGATAATTAAGAATTAAGTGAAAAAAGTAATCAAAAATCAAAATCACGACATGAATTCGATTGTAAAAATTTTCAATTCAATATAACAACTAAATATCAAACGACAGGGCGGGCCGCCCGCCCAACTGAACTCTTGCTTTTAATCAAATATAATTCAAATTCACAAGTCAAACTGGGATATATCCTAAGTTCCGTATTGAGAACTAATTATAATATCCCTTTAATCACAGATAGAAAAAAAATAAGTGATAGCACTAATGAACAATGTCACTAAACTGCACGTGGAACTAACCGGCAGCTTCATTGCGGCGAGTGGTCAACACACGTCTGACCCGCGTGAGCTGCGCGAGACGACTCACTACCAGCACTGTACTGCGCGTGCGTGACTTTGTGGGAGGGGCTTTTATGCTCTCGCGCATAATCGAGGGATAGTTATGATAAGTAAATCATTATTACTAAGTAACGTAAAGTATTAGGTCTTTTACAATTTAGAAATAGATTCTAGATTATGGTCAGTTGAAAAGTTAACTGTAAGTCAAGATTCGAGCATCCGACAATGACCAAGCATACTTGCTTTGTCATTCGTCAATAGCTTTAAGATGAGCCATGTTTGCAAATAATAAATATGTTTTGGTTTACTTTGCGTAAGTATAAACTGATAATTTTTTATTCGACTTTGGTTTTTAAATCGTTAACGTAACACTCGACATGAATTTAATGTGGCGTTTCGACTAGTTTACTTTGTTAGCTGTTTTACAAATAAATGCAAAAGAAAAAGTATTAAATAGGTTTAGTTTTTGGTTAAATGGAATGGAGTTTTAACTGAGGATAAAAAGGCAACGCAAAAACTATGCATCGTCACGCCTTTTATCCCCGAAGCGGTAGCCAGAGGTGCAGTTGCACATTACGGAACGTAATGCCACTATTCAATGTACACCCACTTTTCACCATTTGTGTTTTAGGTCCCATGTAATAGGGCGTGAGCTTATTGCCATATTAAGAATAATAAGGCGTGTAGCGATGAGGTTTTATCGCATCCACTGGCAGGCTAGGTGTTAAAATAAAGCACTGGCCTTATTAATTACTTACTGCCACACTCAGAGACATTTAAAGATTAAGTACTTAAACTATTCCTTAGTAACGATTTTGTATCGAAAACAATCGCTAAGGACTGCGTTAAGTAACCATTAAATGTCTCTGAGTGTGGCAGTTAATCAATTAAGCAACTTAGTAAACTAACATATTATGAAATTCACAAAAATGTAAATATTGCAGTGAATGCTACAAAGATTTCATTTTACATATAACTTGTTTTATTTCTATGTACAATATATTTCGATACTTTCATGTATTGAAGTAAATTCTTCAGATACAATAGTAGGCTAGCAAGTTGCACGCGTAGCAATAGACCAGTTAGTAGTTTGTTTACTGGAGTGCATTCACTAAGAGATACATACGAGGAATGCTATTGTGTGTGATAAACAGCACAATTATTTATTGTGGCAACAAACAACATACTTACTAGGGCACCTCACACTTTATTGCATTCAATATCAACATCTTGTGTCATTGTACAACTGGACTATGAATGTGACTCCTCTACATATGAGAGACTTTGTTACAATCATCACACTCTAGGCAAGCGGGTAGGCGATCGCAGTTTAAAAAGTTCATGTCTTTCTTATTCTTTGGTCCAGGTATTCGTGTATCAGAGGGTGCTACTGCTCAAATTCTGTCAAATGTGTAGTGGCACGACTATAATATAGGAATACAGGTTGTAAACGGAACGCTCCCGAACGCCGCAAACAGGAGACGGTAAAAACGAGTTTTATTTAAAAAATGAATGACATGAAAACAAAAACGATTAAAATTATAAAAAAAAACTAAGATTTTTGTAGCGTTTTTCGAAAGGGTTCCGTTTACATCCTGTATTATATACTTCACATTATTAGGAAGATAAATTAAAAGTTTGCTTGGTTTTTATGTAAAACATTCCGTTCATCCTTTCAAAGAAATAAATGTGACATATAATCGTTATGTTGTTAACCGACTTCCCAAAAAGGAGGAGGTTCTCAATACGGTCCGTTTGTTTTTTTAATCTATCAAGAATTGAAACTATTACAAACAAGACTAGGTATCTATTGCATACAAAACCAGAAGCTCAGAAAAAAAACAAACAAATGACATTCTCCCGCCCTCTCATCATTTAAGCAGGCTTCAAACATTTCATCTTCAAGGTCGTTCACTCTCGCGATGCTCTACTTAGATAAAAGATTATGCAAAATGCACTCAGCCAAACGTGTTACGATGCATTATTGTAAACTAGATGAACTCTGGTCATTTGCAAATGGTGTTTAATTATTGAAATGAGCTCTGCTCTCTATAATTTAGCGTTGCATTTGTGATTTATTTTGACGTTTATTTGCAAGTATATTGTAGTGTAATGTATGCATTCTCTTTTATGTAGTGGTTTGTTAAATTGAACGTGTTGGGTCATAGCTGGGCTGGTACCAGAACTCTTCGAAAGGCTGTTATGATTGTTATCCTAGGTTCTGTTTGGTCTGGTTTAAAGTCGTAAAAGTTTGGGATTTTAGACGACAGCACTTCCATCCCCATCATATAGATGGTTGACAGGCCATAACTGTGCGCTTCTCACGAAACTTTCTGCCTCGCACAGCAAAACTGTGTGTCGTCGGCGGTATTACCGAATCGATACCACCTTTAAAAAAATAGTGTACACCTTTTTAAAAGGCCGGCAACGCACCTGTGTCTCCTCTGGTGTTGTGGGTATCCAAGGGCGGCGCTTATCGCTTACCATCAAGTGACCCGTCTGCTCGTGTGGCAAACTATTCCATAAAAAATACACAATTTCCAACCTTTGTGATTGTAATTTGCCATCTGATTTTAACCATTCATATGAGCTAGGACGATATCGTTGGAAAGCCTCAGTTTTCAGAATTTTAGCATTCATTAGCGTTATAGTTTGCCAACCCTGGTTGGATTTTTACTATGTTTGGTTGCTACGATTTATAATCAGTTGCAGAGTTAGAACTTATGACGTCTTCTTGTAACCGCTAAATTAGGTATAATATTACCTTTCAAACCATTGCGACATCCATCTATCTCTTGAACATCTAAAATAAAACATATGTCCAAGACTTTACGTCTGAGCTATAATTACCTAGTACTCTACTAGTTGGTATTGCATCAGCCATGCGCCGACGCCGCGCCGGGGCGCTCACATGCCGACTATGTCCTGTTTCCTGACACCGTCCGTAATTGCTTTCCAATTATATAAATTGGTACTAATACATATATTATATGTGTCAGGCGTTTTATAGGTGAGGGAAATGATACATAGTTAAGTTTGTACTTGGTGTCATTTTTTGAGTGGTACCTATTTGGTAGGGGATTTTCGACGTAAATTTTTTTTCAAGGAATGGCACTACGTGTTTGTGACATTGATAAAGGGTTTTTTTTTCAAATAAATAAAGTAGTCTGTAACTGTCAGGTAGAGCTCTTAATTAACGAAAATTATGTCTAAGTTACATGTAGGTAAGTAACATTATTTAAATTATATTTATTTATTTAGTCTTCATCTCAAAACAAAAACAGTAAATGGCGGACTTAATGCCTTAAAGGCATTCTCTAACAGTCAACCATAGGGTAGTGCAGAGAAATGAAGCGGATTGATGCGAAGCCAAAACACACAAAAGAATTATATAAGAATACAATATACAATACATACAATACATATACATCTCTATATATAAAAATCAATTGCTGTTCGTTAGTCTCACTAAAACTTGAAAACGGCTGAACCGATTTGGATTATTTTGGTCTTGAATTGTTTGTATAAGTCCAAGGAAGGTTTAAAAGGTAAGAAAAATATGTTTGAGGCGGTACGAAGTTTGCAGGGCCAGCTAGTATATAATACATATTATATACATATAATAATACACACCTCTGCTTACTGCCTTTTCAAAACCAAATATATTGTTAGTCTTTATCTACGTATTAGTGGCACCAACTTCCTCAGTAACTCAGAACATAGGACATAGAAAGGTAATACAAAACCATTGAGTTGTCAATTTGTCAATGTGGTTGTGCAATGCGATTGTTTCTGTTGCTGCCAACTGGCCAAGTACTAAACACACAACCTCACAAAGCCCACATGTAGGTAAATATTCACACATCCACGTCTGACAAACAGGGGGGTTAGAGATCGCAATTTAAAAAAGATTATCAGTCAATGCTGGTTCTCGGGCTCTGTTAAACGTAGAGAGGGCTTAGTATGTACATACGTAGAGAGGTTGGTTCATTGGAGCCAGCCAATCATAGCGCCGAACGCCCGCTCGTTACGATTTCGTTAATCGTAAAATCAACTCGTACTAAGGGTACCCCGAAACTGCGGACTACTTAGTGGGTTACTTCCGGCTCGAAGAGCAGGAGTAGGAACGGGGTGTTTTTTACTCAGCAAAAGTCTGTCACTCCCTCTCGCCTCGCCCAAGGTGGCGTGCCCTGTTCTCTAGTCACCAGTTACCAATGATACCCGCGGGAAGAGTAGCGATGATAATAAACGTATTTACTCTGCTGTGTACAAATATTTCTCCCAACAATTATACACGATCATCTCTTAACAAATGATAGTTCTCATTCACCTTACAAGGCATTATGAGCCTTATCATAATTATAATTAACCTCATAAAAAGTAATTATTGTATGAAATAATTAACTCGCTAATATGGGAGCGAATTACATGAGATTGTGTGACCTCATAGTTGTGTGTAAACAAATACATTTAACGTAACAGACAGGCACATGAACCTACCCGAAACTGTTAATGGATTTTTTACTTTATGATGAATAAATAAAGTTGAAAATGTGTAAATAGATAATGATACGTTGATGTGCTGGTTTTGTAGTACAGTGTCAGTTTAATGGTGTTAATTAAGGCGTGAGTGATTCACACCCAGGTTTGACGGATGACACACATAATGATAGTCATTTACTATGAAAAATGTTTGCAAAAGCTTGTCACTATCCTCTAGGTATATTAGGAGCTTTAAAAGTATCTGCCACGGCTTTAATGGGAGGTAATGGAACAATAGTAAATATTGATTACGGATTTATTTTTCATACAAGAAATCTAAGTATGTGTTTGTTATGAAAGAGCTATCTCTTTTATTGTCTCTGTGGCTTCGTCAATTGTTTTCATTGACAAAGCAACGCATCGTGCGTATTTGTGATCAACTTTATGTATAGTAGAGTCAAGGTTTATTTAACTTTTTTATTGAATTGACTGGTCCGGGGTACGAAATTTCTTCACTATTGTAATCTTAAAATATAACACTACGTCTAATTAAAGTCGTGGCAGATTATTTTAGATATTTAATATAATAATCCTTTATGTTTTATAACAATAGTCGTTTAAGTAAACATTACTACGATTATTTATTAATTTACTAAGTAGTAACTGGTATGCGTTGCAACTATTTATATAATTCCGTAAATTCATAAGCAGAAGAGAATCTATTTTTTGTACCTAGTTGCCATTTACCATACAATTAGAATAATATTCTTACATTATATTGCTACAAGTTCCAATATCGACATTCATTGCTATTGAACTTAGAACCTTATTACTACTACATGAGAAATCAAATAATTAGAAGATGAGACAAGTTATTATAAATCTCGTAGGTAGTAAGTAGTGACATCAGTGAACAATAGTTATTCATTAAAATCCTGTTCTTTGATTAATATTATTGTAAGGTGCGAACTAGCTGTGTTTGTGTATTGCTCGCACCAGTTCATACAATGTCGTTTACTTTACAAGGTGTGAATGTCCTTCATTACATACGTATAATAGAGGATTTTCCTAATCCATACTAGAAAATATAATGTTCATAATTGTATTATAATGATGTACTTTGACACCGCATCGTTGATCAGTTTGTTATACGTTTAACGAGATCGAAACGAGACTGCGTTCGACGCTCTGATTGGCTGGTTCGTTCGTGCCGGCCAATCAGGGCGCCGAACGCGCTGTCGCTCTTTTGCATTCAATTTAAATTATAAATACTATACTAAGGTACTTTTGAAACGCCAATAAATAAAGAAATAAATAATAGTCTGCCAGTTTGTCCGTCAGTCAAGCTAGGTGCTCATTCCAAAGTGTAGCTTCGAATGGAGAAAAACGAGCAAGAAATTCGATATCCCCAACAGTGAGCGTTACATTATTTAGGTACAACTCTACTTATTCCTTCTATAAATGAGACGCGACACTGAAATCATGTCTAGTCCATATTGTAACCTTTCTTATTCTATAATTCAACCTCTGCTGAATATCTTTCTCCTTTATTTCTTTCTTTTGCAATCTAATCCAAAGAACTGAGCTCACAACAGCTGGTGGCTCAAATAACCACAGCGGTTGTTAATGTTCTTTCATAAAATGTTATTTCTATATTAAAAGTTTTTATTGGCTTCGGGGAATGGATTGACAAACAAAAGGGGTCGGTGTGCACGTGATCCCTCGGGTCCAAAGTTGAAATCTTTTGAAGATAATGTATGGAGACAGAGCCTTAAGATTTTATTCCCCGAAGGACTGCCAGAGTATTAGGTATATTCTTTTTTGTAGTTTTGTTATTAATCCCAATATCATAGACAAATAAATATATGGCAGAAATAAGTCACAATATCAACAACATTAAGTAACGTGACTTCTACATAAAATCCGAGATCACGTCTTCGATAACAGCCTTTCTGATATTTCAAAATCTTTTTTATGGTATAACGGTAAACGTGTAGACGGATCACTTGATGGAAAGCAATCGCCACCGCGCAAGGACACTCGAAACACCAGAGGCGTAACATGTGCGTCGCCGGCCTTTTGGGGGTTAGGAATTTAAGGGTTGTTGGGGAATCGGGGATTTGGAAAGGGGGGGGGTAATTGGGCCTCCGGTAACCTCACTCACACACCGAAACACAACGCAAACGTTGTTTTACGTCGGTTTTCTGTAAGGCAGTGGTATCACTCAGCAGTGCCGAAGCATGGCTCGCCCACACTTATATTTAATAAATCCCTTACAACCAGTCACACAAGATTTTCCACCCTATCTTTCGTGCTATAATTTGACAAAAATGAAGTGCAAAATGTTTACAAGTCAGTTAATGAGGAGCAGCTAATCATAGAGTTAATTAATCATACCGAGCCCCCGTAATCTGGCGGGAGTCGCCGAGTCGCGGGTGACGACAGGACAGACAAATTGTGTTTAACTGTAGCGACGTTTTACATTACTGTATTGTACTGCTATGGGACAGGGCGATGGTGGTACTGAGTTAGCGTCAGTAATAGAAATCATAATAGGGAATCAACAATAAATTAATGTTCATTTTTTTATTAAATTCTTAAGCCTCGCTGGTCTTTACAGTTAGTAATTATCTAGCGACTCCGACACGCGCTCTACTGGGCTCCTATTGACCATAGCGGGATATTTTATAAACTTTCTCGATAAAGGAACTATTCAACAAAAAAAAAATCAAATAGGACCAGCAGTTCTTGAGTTTTACTCTTCAGTTTTACCTATATAATATATATAATAGTATAAGATAGTAGTTGGTTTATTCAACAAGAGTACAGTTTGCAACATTTCAGGAATTAAGGTGCACGTGACAGCTGCACTCGACCTGTGTCTACTGCATGTGACATAGTCGTGTGTGTGGATTGGACGCTTAGTTTACTTGAAACGAGATAGTGTATGGTTTTGATGACAAGGAACTTAAAAGATTTATTTTAGCAAATCCTATATTTATCAAATTTATGAAAATATTGTCTTAAACTAATACTGTATTAAAGTAATAGTTAAAAAATCCGAAAAACGTAATTGCACGTAAAGTAAAAATATAAATTATGGATCGTTCAAGCTGCCTCTATTTCTGGACTGAGGTGTGCTTTCAACTATAATATTTTATTTGATTGTAAAAGCGATTGATATACACGACGACAACCTAATCAATATTATTAAATATTTATTTTCAGCTATGGTCGTACCATTGCAGGGCAAAGGCGGGAGGCCTTTACCCTAAGTTTTTTTTTGACCTAATAAAAGCTTCTTAAAAAGCAGTCTGTTTTTCAAACCCTCTTGTGTTATCAGTAGACCATTGCGATGAACGTGCTTGAGCTACATGATGTAAAACTAAGATATACATATGTATAGGTATATATTTACTAGACGTAACAATTCTCATCATGAACCCGAATGAATTTTGACAACTAAATCATAAGTCTAGTCTGGTCAACCTTTAATTACACATTACTTGGTACTCACTTGCTTTATGTAGCAACTACATATATGACAAAGTATGTATGTTATATATTTTTCCCGTACATTACACATAATTGTAGGGCACAGCTGTGCCGGCGTACAGGGAGTTACAAAACTGACATGTACAATATGCGTCCAAGTGTACGCTAATAGCCTTAAGGCTTTCAATGTTACGAAATACACTATCCTGTCTGTAGATACCTCGTGTGTTAGTGATTTTATGTGAAGTGGAATGAACAGCCTTATTGATCAAATCTTATATCTTATAGTTGTTGTATCAAGCTGAAGAGTTTGTTTATTTGTTATACACGCTAATCTCCGGAGCTACTGGTCCAAATTGATTAATTATTTTTGTGTTGGATAGTCTACTTATCGTGGCAGGTTACAGGCTATAAAGCATCATGCTACGGTTATTAGGAGCCGAACACAGCGGGTGAAACCGCGCAGAACAGAACCTATCAATCTGAAGACAATGATTAAAGTAAGTTTAAAAATTAAGAATCCTAGAATAATTTAATTTATACAAAATTAAAGTTCACAGGTGTTAGTAAATAAAATGATAATTACAGTAGGTGGGTGGGTATATTATATTAAAATAAGAAAACGTAAGAACCTTGGTAAGAATTAAAATGAAATTTTATTCCTTCACTTAGCGTTGGGTAGCAGTTATAATCGCAACGCTGACTTTTCATCTGATGGTAAACTTTCCTTACAAAAGGGCAGCCGATGCCCATGCAAACATTGCTCTAGGGGGGGTCGGCAGAAGTAAGAAAACTTTTTCTAAGTAAAAGTAAAAATGTTTCCTATCAGTTAGTATAAAGTTTAACAGTGAGTTAGTTTTATATATTTTTGTTAAACGGAGTTGTACCCGCAGCCCTCACGTTTACCGTACGTTTCAATAAAAGTATTTTCACTCAACAACTTTACAAACATGTTCGAAACGTGTATTGTGACGTGGCCGGGACGTCACACCCGCTGCTTCTATTTACGTGGACACTGCACAGTGGAGGACAGAAGTACTGCAATATTTTCTGTTTTATTTTAAATATAGATACGTTATACGCTTTTTAAATTTTTCTACTAAGCTATATGGCTGTGGGCGATCGCTCACGACACTACTGAAGCGCACATTCATAGCATGCATCCATAGCATGCAACTATAGCACGAATCTTTTCACATGTAAACCATAGCTTAGCTGAGTCCTTTTCCACCAGTGCTAAGTTATGTGAGTTTTTTCGTGTCCTGAGTAATAGTCTAAAAGAGCCTGTTGCCAATGTTTATTTGTGATCACTTGATCGACAGGGTGTTTTTTTCGTAAGTCAATGTTGTCAGTTTTGTACCTTTATGGGTTTTCTGCATGTTAATATGTATGGCGGTGAAATCTGTAGTAAGTGTTGGTGCCTCTATGTATTGAAGATCGGCAATAACTTAATACGTCTTGTGAGGTTTGTGTGGACATGGCCCCTGCTAATTTATTTACACAGCTTTGCTATTATAAGTACCTAGCTACTTTTATAAACTAATTTGTTGATTTCAGTGGGATAGAACTTTTTTTTGAGGGGGGATACTCATCCAATGCCTCCTCCCACCTTGGGGGGAGACGATGGGAATTATTAGACTCTTACTGACTAAAAACCAACCTGTTCCTACTACTCCGTTGATCCGCTAGGCAGTTACGAACAATTCTAGATATTTAATATTACACCTGTTCCGTGGTTAAAGTAGATAACCTACAACATAACACTAGTTTCCGTGGTTAAAGTACATGGAGCTATTCACACGGAGTTCATTATATACTTGATTTATAGATTTATTTATTTAGTTTGACCATGCCAATTTTTTAATTTTCCTTTTTTGTTAAATATTTGGTTGTAATAATATATACTTATTGTAGTTTAATTGACTACCTCGGTGGCCTAGTGGTTGCAAGTGCGACTGCCGGGCAAGGGGTCTCGGGTTCGATTCCCGGGTCGGGCGAAGTACCTACTGCTGGGCTTTTTTCGGTTTTTCGAAAATTTTTCAGTAGTAGCACGGAGTCTGGAAATGTGCCCGGTATATGGCAATAGGCTCACCACCTATTACATGGGACTTACAACATAAATTGTGAAATGTGGGTGTACATAGTGGCATTACGTGTCATAATGTGCACCTCTGCCTACCCCTTCGGGGATTAAAGGCGTGACGATATGTATGTATGTATGTAGTTTAATTTTAATGCTATTCCTGGTCGCCGTATTGCATATTAGCTTAGGTTTATTTATTTATTACGTAACCATTGAAAAAATAAACTATAAGTTCGAACTGAACTTTATAAAAAATATATTACCACATTTAGCGGTCCTATAGAAATAGTACAGCTAAGTTAAAAGTACATAAGTTTGAACCTCGGCCGAGTAAGTCTGCGGTAGTAACGAGCGCGCATAATACCTGATAATCTTCTAGCTTCTTATTAACTAGGAAATGTTTACTAACTTCCAAGAGAATAGAGTTTCATCTTATTTAATACTACAACGCTTTTATAACCCCATTCTTTTCTTTCGTAAATTTTAATTAACAATTTATTCTATAGGTTTCGAATATGTTCATATATGCTTTTTTCACTACTAAGTTAACTGGCAAAAACTGCGTAAGGTATATTTTAATCAAATTCAAAGTTCAAGCATTTATTTCAACTAAACCATGAGCAGATTTAAAACCCTAGACAGACTTTTGAAACGTCAACAAATATACATAGAATAGTCTGGCAGTCTGTTCGTCTGTGAAACTAAAAGATAACCATAGTTAGGTAAAACGAATCAAATTTTAGGAGGGGGAGCTAATACGTCATTTTTGCGTATAAAACATACTTACCTAGAAATTACATCATGCGATATTTCAAATGACGTGTCCAATGTTTTAAAATAATCCACAAGATGGACATTAAAATTAAAATTAGTCATCTACCCTATTCTATTGTATTTCCATATAGGTTTGTAGGTACGAGTATGTTACCTACATGGAAATACAACACCTATACACACCTAATACAAACCTATATGGAAACACAATGAAAGATAATCTGGGTCCGATTTCGATAATTAATGGTTTATAAATTAGGACTTAGATTGGACTGTTTTATTTATTGTTAAGCTTTATTTAGGAGTTTACCCTTCCTTTACAGATACTTGTTTTAGGCACATTTACATAATGTGTAGGGGTAGGACTACTAAATACACTACTGAGGTTAAAAAAAATCTTACTTCGAACCTCAAACGTTATGTTCAGAAGACACAGTTGCTACAACGACACAACCAACGACAAAAAAAAACATAAATGTTCTTTTGAAAGGTAATTTATGAAAAGCAGCAAACTAGGTTTCCTTTCAATCCTAAGCGTTTAAAGTTTAAAGTCTCCTGTGAATGCCTGTGCCCTAACTAGGCCACATAAAGCAGAATTCTATGAGCTGAGACCTAAACCCAGCTTCAAGTTCCACATCACTCTCCATTATCACTGAGCATAAACAAAAGAAAACAATGCCGATCTTAGGTCCGTTTACTCACAAATGGATACGCCTAAATCCGGTTATGTGTGTTCAGTAATCCTTTCTCCGGTTGTAAATTCGTAAGCACCCACTAAGAAGGGTACAAAAGGGGTCTCCGGATCTAGGGGTCCCTATAAAAATTACAATTACTTTTGTCTTCTAGTAATATTGTAGTCTGTAGTAGGGTGGTTTTCCGAAAAACTTTAACTTTTATTTAACAAATCATTAATCTCCTGCGTTATTAAGCATCATGTCATTCTAAAAAAATCCTTGTTTTAGTAATAATAAACTAAAAAAATATATTAAGATCAATAAATTTATAACAAAAACCAACAGATTGATCAAAAGACAAAAGTTTTTTATAAAAAATGTTAAACTAAATAAAGAGCGTTTCCGGCTTCTAAACCAACTAAATATTTACTCTTCAAGATTAAATAAAAATAACAGGAAGTATGAAACTGACACCAACAACCTACAGTTAGAACTAGACCATTTAACTGCAAAGTTGCACACCATGACCAACAAATATAGTGCATCTGAAAAACAAATGAGAGAATACATGTTGGCGATGGATGAGTTAGTGCGGTCACAATCACAGGAGAACCAATGTGAGAAATGTGATTCCAGCAATGTACTGCCTGCTTGTACTTTGCCACCATGTGATACCACCTTGTCTCATGGTGCCAGTTTATTACTTCCTAGCCAATGTAATAATAACTCTAGCTGTAATAACAATAATGTTGTGATCTTCAGTGATGAGATTGGTAAAAACTTAGGTTCCTTATTAACAAGTAAATACCCTGGACAATCAATAATAAATCACTGTATGCCCGGCTGTACTTTTGGTAATATTTTGGAGAGAATTATTAATTATAATTTTAATCATGATGCTACCCTCATAATTATTTGTGCAAATAGAGGTAGTTTGAATAAAAATAATTTTCTTAAATATCATAGTTCACTTGTAGCACTTAAACTAAAGCAAATAATTTTGTTTACATTACCTTACAGCAATAGCTTGCCACAGGAAGAAAATAACCATAGATATAAATTAAATGTTGCAATGTGTAATTGCATAAATTATAATTTATGCAATTACACAAATGTACATATTATTGACACCAACAATTATGTTGGTAAACATGTATATTTGACGAAAGATAGATACTATCTTTCCAGGTATTATTTAAGACAGATAGCTGTGTCGCTATCATATTTTATTAATATAACAGCCAAAAACTTGGCTAAACAGGTTGCTCCTATTGAGCAACATTCAAATATTGACATAGCTCAAAATAATTCTATTAGTATTGACATTCCCCATAATTTAAATTAAAAAATAAGACAAGAGAGTCCACCTCTTGCAAATATAACAGTAATGTTATCAATCTGGTTCACCAAAACATTCAAGGTTTTTTGAGTAAGGAATTAGAAATAGAACTATTTTTAAATTGTAATAGTATTGATATTCTGTGCATTACTGAGCATTGGTTGAAATCTCATCAACTAATGTTCAACTTTGGTAATCATCAGATTGGTAGCTCGTTCAGCAGGGAGAACGCTATACATGGTGGTTCACTAATTCTACTAAATAACAAACTTAAATTTAAAGAACGCAAGGATATAGTTAGTTACTCTGTTGAACGTACTGTTGAAATAGCCTGTGTGGAATTAGAGCGGTTTATTGTTTTAAGTGTGTATAGACCACCTACTGGTTTGTATGACTGTTTTGAAACAGTATTAGATGAAGTACTAAATAAACTCAGTAGTTCAAATAAATTCATCATTACTTGTGGCGATTTTAATGTAAATTTGTTAGAAAATTCTAGTTTAAGTACAAAAATTGTAAGTTTATTTGCCTCATTTAACCTCACGAACCTGTTTCTGGAGCCCACTAGGATAACTCCTACTAGTGCCACTTGCCTAGATAATATTTATACTGACATTGTACCAACTAATAAACAAATAATATCATTGCTTGATTCAGATCATTGTGGACAATTAATTTCAATAACAAATAAAGTAAATAAAGTGTCGAAACCACATATTATTGTTAACCCAAAGACTGAAAGACGCATTGAAACTTTCAAATCTAAACTCACTGACAAAATACCTTTATTATTAAGGAATAAAAATTCTAATAACTTGTGTGATGATTTTTTTAACATTTACCATACCGAGTTTAAGTCCACCTTCACACCTAAAACCATACCAGCTCATGGCAATGCGTCTTTCAATCAATGGGCAACTACTGGCATCTATAAGAGTAGGAAACGCCTATATGAACTTTATAACGAGAGAACATATATTAATACAACTGAATTTAGTGAATATGTAAAGAAATATTCTAAATTATTTAAAAAAGTTTGCTCAATTGCAAAATCGTTATACTTGAGCTCTAAAATAAAAAACAGTGACAATGTAATTAAAGCGACCTGGAGTATTATTAACAGTGAAACAGGGAGGTCTAAAGAGAAGAGTAGTGAATTTAGTCTTATAATTGATAATAATGTAATTAAATCGGATGCAGAAGTCGCGGCTGCATTTGAAAACTTCTTTTCGGACGTTCCTGTATCCACTACTAAGTCTTTGAACTCATCTCCCACAGTTGCAGAATCTTTACTAAAAGAAAATGTTGCAGCAATTTAGGCTTCTCTTTCGAACACATAGATTATACAGATATTGTCAAAACGTTCCATACCTTGAACAAGAAAAAGACTGCAGATCTGTGGGGTAATTCTGTGTACATTACCGGCTCTGTAATAGATATTGTAGCACCCGTATTAGCTCTAATCTTTAATAACTGTGTCGATCGTGGTGTGTTTCCTGATCTCATGAAGAATAGTAAAATAACTCCGTTATTTAAATCGGGTAGTACTTCTGACCCCACTAACTTTAGACCTATTTCAGTACTACCTACATTCAGTAAAATTTTTGAAAAAATTATTCTATATCAGTTGCAAAGATTCTTTAATAGAAATAAATTATTACATGGAAACCAGTTTGGTTTTACAAGGGGTCGTTCAACAACTGATGCCGGTGTTGAACTTCTTAATAACATTTATGATGCATGGGAGGACTCGGCCGACGCATTGGGTATTTTTGTGACTTATCCAAGGCGTTCGATTGTGTCTCTCATGAAACACTGATCAGGAAGCTATCCCATTATGGAATACGGGGCAGCTCTCTGGATCTTCTTATTTCATACTTGAGTGATAGGATTCAGAGAGTCGACATTAACGGAAAAGTTTCCTCCGGGTCTATTGTTAGGATGGGTGTTCCGCAGGGGTCAATTCTCGGCCCGTTTCTCTTTCTTATTTATATTAATGATTTACCTTACCTTGTGAAGGATAACCATGGGATAGTACTGTTTGCTGATGATACATCTTTATTGTTTAAACTCAAACGTGGACAATTAGTCAGTGATCATGTAAATAGTGCTCTCTCAAAAATAGTACGCTGGTTTAGTGCCAATAATTTATTACTTAATGAATCAAAAACTAAATGCATTAAATTCACAACACCAAATGTTAGACATGTGAAAACCAGCGTGCTAATCAAGGGCGAGGAGTTGGACCCTGTAGATTCAACTGTCTTTTTAGGTATAACTCTGGACGCTAAGCTACAGTGGGCTCCACACGTAGATAAGTTGTCGAAAAGACTCAGCTCTGCAGCATATGCCGTTAAAAAAATTAGAAATTTGACCGATGTAAATACAGCGCGATTAGTATACTTTAGTTATTTTCATAGTATCATGTCATATGGTATCCTCCTGTGGGGAAATGCTGCTGACATTCAGTCTGTCTTTGTGCTGCAGAAAAGAGCCATTCGATCAATTTATAATCTTAGTCCGAGGCACTCTCTTAGGGAACTATTTAAAGAAATTAATATATTGACTGTTCCTTCTCAATACATTTATGAAAATGTAGTGTATGCTCACAAAAACATTAATTTATTCAAAAAGTATTGTGATATACATAATATAAACACTAGAAGTAAAAACAAATATATTGTTCCCACTACTAGACTTAAGAAAATAAGTGGTTCGTTCAGATGTCAATGCATACGCTTTTACAATAAAATTCCCAGCGATATTCAAAGTTTGAGCCTGAATAAATTTAAAAATGTTATTAAAGAAAAACTGTATAGTAAAGCTTTTTATAAAATTAAAGACTACTTAGATGATAGTCAGGCTTGGGAGTGAGCCGCTATAATGTCCACACAGGTCATGTCGACATGTTTGTAACACAAGTTACATTTTTATACAATTTGACATGATATACATTAATATCATTCGATATTTTTTTGTTTTCACATATTATTTTTAAAATTGTTAGTTTGAGGACCGTGCGAGAGTTTGCCTAGTCATTTCACTTTTAGTTAATTATATTCTGACAGTGTGAGCATTTGTGTGGCCTACCCAAATGTTCTTTTGGTAGGTATTGTTCGTCGGATCATTCAGCAACAGCCGCCAGCTGAGCTCATTGTAAACTGACACATGCGTGCTGCCATCTGAACAGGTCCGCTCAAACTGCTGTGGTTCTTTCCTCAAAAGACCACTACAGAATAAACTTGCACGGTTCTCCGACATCTTTAATTGATTTTGTCTGGACTTTAAAAGAGACTATGACCTCTGAGTTTGTTTCGGCATTTCTTCTCAGAGTAGTCGGATAGGAAATGCCGGCCTCATCTAGCTATTTGAAATACTGACGTGTAAAAGTGTTATTTTATAATCTATTTACAGAAATAAATATCATTTATCATTTATCATTTATCATGGTAGCTTATTATCATCCTAATTTTTATTAGATTGGTTGAGAGCAGTGTCACAGCTTATTTTATTGAAACCAAATTTTGTGTTCTAATCTGCAGAATTGTTAACTTTTGGTTGAGGCTAATGACGTCGTTAACATCTTGTGATTTTTTTCGGAAATCCACCCAGTAGAAGTTGCGGCATACTGATCCACTATTAGAATTTAAAATATCAACTTTAAAATATTTTGAAACTATGTAGAATATGATGTGTAGTAATTGGTAACCAAACTATTAAATTAACGAATGATATACAAAAGGCGAACGTAAACTAATGGAAAAACACTTTTGGATAGTTTTCCGTTAGATCCTATGTTATACTACATTTTTGGGATTGCTGTCGCTACTAAGAAATTTGTTACGGAACTTCACTATTCAACATAAAATTCACTTGACAGGTTTTTATCCCTTTTTACGTATTAATTTAAATAAAATATTAATCGCATCCATGTTAACCTGACGGTGTCTTTAGTGTGAGCGGGGAGGGGTGTGGGGGACACATTCTATACGATTCGCGGTAATTTATTATATTTGTTTGCAGTTTCGTTTAAGAGATTCCTTGCACTGATTTTTTTTTACGTAAAATGGATTTTCTTTTCATCCCAGTAAAGCAGAATTTTGCGTGGCCATTACCATGGAAAATAGACATTAATGTGTTTTTCATTGAGGGTATTTTTACTTAATACACCTTTATGTACCCATTCTCGGGATTTGATGGCTTGAACGATGCTATATGGATACTATCAAAATGTGTTTATCCAACCGTTTAACTATTATATTCATCTTCATCTTTTATTGTTTTAAAGCTGATTAGTAGATACTTACACTCAAATCTGACTAAGTACTTTTCCTGTTGTTGATAAAATGTATGAATTATTTAAAATAGATTAAGTATAGTACAATTCACTCTCAGTATGAGAAAACATAAACCATCTCATCAAACTAGTCAACAATCAATTATTATAGTTGGCCCATTAAAGATGTGTGAACTGTCACGTCAAAATAATATGACTATCCCGCACAACTGGCATAAGTGTGAGCGAGAGATCAGTACCCTTAGTATGAGTTTGTTTTACGTTGAACGAAAACGAAACGAGAGGGCGATCGGCGTTCTTATTGGCCGGCGCGAATGAACCAACCAATCAGAGCGCCGAACCACGCCGAACGCGCTTTCGTTTCGATTACTTTAAACGTAAAGCAAACTCGTATTAAGGGTACGATGAAAATGAGTTATGACAGTTCATACGTTTGTAATGACCCAACTGTAATTACACTCAAAACTATGACATTGACACATCGGCCATCTTGAAAACGGCAACCATTTTGTTTATGTCACCGCTCGCTTTCATAATGATCTCTAACGTAACGGTGACTTCTGCCAAAGTTGAGTGGAACTTCACAATAACAGCGCGGAGTTATGAAAAGCGTGCTCCCAGCCATAATTAGTGATTGTTTCGTTTCTACTTCATTATTTAAGTTTAATTCTCTTGACGGATGGCTTAACTCGACCTTGACCGCGCGGCCGTTAATGAAATTTTGAATCGTAATTCGTTTAGTCTTTAGAGAGATCTCGTTCAGAAATGAATTTTGCAGTGGTGTTATAAATGGCGTGTTATTTTTCATTATTTGATTATCAAAAATGTTCTTTATTAATAAGAGCCTTTATTAGTAAAAGTCCCATGACTTTGAATTTGTATTTCATCATCAGCCTATAGCAGTCCACTGCTGGACATAGGCCTCCCCAATTGTTCGCCACTTTGCTCTATCCCTAGCGACTCGCATCCAGCTCCTGCCAGCCATCCTGCGCAGATCGTCACTCCACCTCGCCTGGGGGCGTCCTACACTACGTTTACCGAGACGCGGTCTCCACTCCAGGACTCGCTTACCCCAACGGTTGTCGGTCCTGCGGCTAATATGGCCGGCCCACTGCCACTTCAGCTTGCTGATCCGGTGGGCTATGTCGATCACCTTGGTTCTCTGCCGAATCACTTCGTTTCGAATGCGATTCCGGAGAGAGACACCGAGCATAGCCCTTTCCATAGCCCGCTGTAATGAATTTGTATTTAAAGTATATTAAAATCAAGTCAAAGTCAAAATTATTTATTTCAAATAGACCGAGAAAGCACTTTCGAATGTCAAAGCAAATATTACAATATAAAAAAGTGTCTGTCTGTCGGAAGTATCTCTAGTGAAGCTTTTAGTTCGTTCAAAAGTATAGATTGCTATGGAGAAGAACGAGTTGTTGATAAAATAGACTAAAAACTTTTTAGTTTATACCTTTTGGTTGTTAGTAAAATAAGTGCCTATCTTAATTTTCTACCATAGGTTAGCTTTAAAGAATTCTCCACCAAAATATTTATCTCAAGGTTATATATAATATTACAAAAACTAAAACGAGGCTCATTTCAATGTAATGTTTTATTCCTTGGAATTATTATGTACTTACCTTTCAGATGATCGCTGTAACATTGTAACTGTTTCAGGACCCTTCCGGAGCTCTCGAGTGTTATTTAGGTAATCAAGTTTACCTCGTCCGTTATCGAGTTCTAGGAAGTAATGTTTCTCCATAATTATTTGAATAGGTTTATTTATTTATTGCTCAGCATTTCTGACATTCATTTTAACTTCTTCCTTATTCACTTTATCTTGATTTCCATAATCTAACACGTGGCCCTTTGACTGGATCTTGATTAAGATATTTTAACAGTAATAGAATTATGGCTGTTTTTACTACCAGTAAGAACATTTTAGTACAAGTGTAGGATAACCTTTTGCTAAGAATCTGAAACTCTTAGTAATCCTATGTAGGCATAGGATTGCTGAGAGTATTTTCCTCAAAAAATCTTCCTGATTTAAATATTACTTGGAATATGCTATCGAACTGAAATTCTCGCTCCCTCTACTCCTATATCCACTCACAAATAGGAAAGAAGTACAGTATCTTATTGAACTGAAAATGCAATTAACTTAATACATTACGAAGTAAACATATATTACGCATATAATTTGATTTTAAAAGCCAACAGTCGCACAATGAGGCAGCACGGAGTATTTGTTGCTTTGCGACAGTACAGCGAAATATATTTGTCGTAATGTGTATAGTAAACATTTGACAATTGTACCCTCTGGGAGGGAAGGCCTGCGAGGGACGGAGACAATGTAACCTAAACGTTTTCTGTCCTCCGAGAATTTTGGGTACAATATCGAAAATATTAGTTCCTTAGTAATAGATAGGTAACGGGGCGGAGTGCGGGCTCTTGGCCTTAATTGTGCCATTGTTTGTTACAACGATTTATAGGCAGGAAGCCTAGTTGTGTTTAGTGATAAGAACGTTTTGTGTTCGGATCTATATGGGTGACTTTGTATGTGTAAACTGTAAAGTATATTAGGTATTGTATGCTATTGTTGCTTCGGATATTTTATTATGGTATTGAACTGATATCTCCATTTAGGTTTTTACCTCATACATTCTGTTAGTTGTATGGACCTTAAATAACATGACTATAACAGCCAAGAGGAGTGAACATGACGAAGTTCGAAAAAGTTGAAATAAATTGTAGTCACGATTTAGATTTAGATTTCAGCCATAATCGTCCCACTGAAGGGCAAAAGCCCTCCAACTCCTCTGTGTTTAAAACTTTTTGCAGTATAGTCACGATATAATTCCTTAAAAATCATCTGTATTCTTCTTCCTAAGCTTCCTTGCTTGGCTGCCACATAAACTGTTTACTACCGTACCAAAATCTCAAGCACTACCATCCATTAATATTCCTATTCCCTACCTTTTAGGGAGTTACAGCGGATTATATTTTACGTAGTTGAGTATGAACACTGAAGACCTGTTCAATAAACATGAACCAGGTCTGAGACGGAGCCTGGCCCAGCTTAGTCCTTGTTGCAATTATATTAGTATGCAAACAGCGGCTTGTTGCTGCAACACGCTACACAACGGCTCGCTGCTGTAGCTTAGTTGCGACTGACCGTATTTCGGTAGTTTATGTATTCCTTTGCTTACTTCCCTGTACCTACTGTAAAGCTTAAAGTCTTTAGTTTGTCTGAATATAAAATCAGAAGGACAGAAAATTTATTTTGAGGTTATTAATTGTTTTATTATATAAGTATGGATTCGAAATTGTTTGGTCATAAGCCCATCTCGTAAAACTAAAAATAGAGAAAAGTGTAATAAATACTACTGAAATTACATCCCCTTTCCACAAACTATAAACATAGTGTTGTGAATAATACGAGGGTAAAGTCATCACTTTATGCCTGCATCCTACATACCAAGTAATACGAGTACGAGTACATAAAGCATATAATGTACTAGTGCGAGCATTCACTCGCATGTAGTGGCAATCTCTTTGCTTCGCCTACACAGAATAAAAATATATTTCAGATTAGCAGTTACCGGCAGTTTTCCCCGATTACTTCGCGCGATCGACGCTCTAAGCGTTTCGAAAGCCAAATAAAATAAGTCAGGTACCAACATGTTGTATGTGAATGCTAACGTTTACATTGAAGTTTACTGAAGCGATTTTCATAAAGTTTTGCGGTATTAACAGCTTTGTGTTATATCTGCAGTGCGCAGGTTTCACTATTTCATAAAAATCCCTAAAAAATATTTTAAAACAAAACGTTGGTCGATCCTAAAATATTATATTACAGCGTCAGAAAAGGCCGTTTTTAACCGATTTAGATTTCCAGTAATATGAAGTTAGTTTGTATGTTTTCCCGATAACTTAGGTATTGGATTTCGACCCAAAAATTATTATTCATGCCATTTCGTGGAATTGTTAAAATTCTGGGCACAAACGCGTGAACGTTAAGCTAAGTGTAATAAATAGATTCATGGCGTTATTAGAAAACTAAGTTGAATAAATACAACCACATTATTTGCGTAATGTGATGGAAGTAAGATAGATGTTTTTCCGTAAGGATTGTAGTCTCCTACTACGATCGGTTTATGCCTACCATAGGAGGAAATACCGTGAGTATAAGAATATGATATGCGTCGGAGCTCAGGACTACCTAGGTTTACTGGGGCAACGGCTCGTAGGAGCGGGGTGGTCTTTAGTCAGTAAGAGTCTGACACTCCCTCTCACCTCGCCCAAGCGGGAAAAGTCATTGGACGAATTTCCGCCCTCATAAAAGGGACTGTACGCACCTAGTTATATTTATACATTAAAATCCATATAATCTTAGATTACGTTGCACAAATACAAAGTTCAATGACAATACGGCTGCTGGTATGTCGTAATCAGTAGATATCATTGACAATGGTGCAGTTTCTCAAATAAATTCAATAGCAGCCACATTGTTCCCACAGCAGGCAGTACGTGGTCATGTATGTGGAAATATAAAGTAATTGTTATAGAACGATTTGGTAAGAAAGGTTAAAGTTTAAATAATATTCTGCGGTCATTGCAGATTACTTCTTCGTATGAGAAGACACCTTAAGCCTGAAACCTGATAGTATACAGACTAATACTCAAACGGTGTATCAGAGAACGCTGTTGCTCCGTATTTGTTAAACGTAATGTATAGTCCTTTAGTTGATTCTTAGGATACCCGCAGGAAGAGTAGCGGTGGTAATAAATGATTCCTACTCTGCTATCATCGCACGAATATTATAAATGTCTAAGTTTTTTTAGTTGGATGTTTGTCCGCCAATCCCGCTAAAACTACTGATCGGATTTTGATGAAATTTGGTATACAGACAGAATATGAACTGGTTTGGCATACGATACTGATTATCCCACGGGAATGCGGGCCAAGCCGTTGGCAGAAGCTAGTTAAGCCATATATTTATTTACAATTATGTGACAGAAACAATAGAACTTTACATTTTAAAATTAATTCAATACCATTAATTCTATGAAGGACACCTCCTCGGGTCCCCTGTCCTCTCCTCCCTTTAATTAAAGACCAGGTAAATATACCATACCAGAGGCCTCAATTACCTCTATATCGTGACCTTTAGTACTTCGGCCGAAACGTGTCGGCAACATTTTAGTCAGTCATTTTATTAATTAGCTACTAGACGGCCGTGAAAGTACGGCCAGTCGATCAAACTTAATTGTTTGCGTTACGTTTACGTTTTCTCGTCGAAGGAAGTTATTCCGTCTTTGTGTGTTAACTGATTATGGAACTAATGTGTTTTGATGACTAGCGCTGTGTTACCGGTACTTATTATAACTATTGTAGTTATGTTATGTGAAACTAACTTTGATTGAATAAATTATTTCTATTAGATTAATGTACCGTCTTTATGTTAGTTTTCCTTTGTGCATTCAATGACGTAGGTATTCTGGACGCTACCAATAATATCGCTTGTAATGTTTGGTAAACTAACTGTTTGAGTTTCACGTCACGAAATCACTCCGTAACTCGAAAAGAAAGATAAATTATAAAAATCAAGTGAATCCGAATGTTCTCTCACAATACAACACGTAGGATTTGACACCCCCAACACACCCCGCACCCCCGACACCCCCAACACACCCCGCACCCCCGACACCCCCAACATCACACACTTCCTGTTGATTCGCGACTGAATGTCTACCAAAGTATAGTTATATGATTCAACCCATATCGTTCCAGAAATCAGCATCTATGAAGAAAAAATCTTGAATGACCCTCATTATAGCGAAAGATCGGCCCGGAAGTACGCCGAACATCGACAAATAACAGGAAATGATAGCAAATATGATTTGGTATTTATTAGAAAATGTTGAAAAAAATATTTGGAATTACAAAAAGAATTGGGCTCGTCCGGGATTTGAACCCGGGACCTCTCGCACCCTAAGCGAAAATCATACCCCTAGACCAACGAGCCAGCTGTCAGAAAGCTCGAAATAGTTAGTCCAATGCTGAGACATAGTGACGTATGCATCACCTTTCACTAGTAGTTGACTATAGCTACTGTAGATGTGGGTCACACACACTCATCAACTTTATTACCGTGTTGATACATTCCTTCGAGCAAGAACTGACTCCGCGCATATTCACAATGTCATAGTAATTGGAACAAGAACGCGTGTGATTTTGTCGGCGTATTATAAATGTTGCTGTAATAAAATGATAATAGATTACTATATTGATAATCACGAGTATATTTTTGTGTACATATTGAAGATTTTGGATAGCCACAATGTTAAATATTTATGATTTTTAAACATTTAATCTTGGTCTTGGGCATTTTCTTGTTATTTCTTGTATTGCTGCTGTATTCTGATTCAGTAATTTAGAATTCTAGCATTAAGATTAGATTAAATTTAAAAATCTTTATTGTGTGCCATGAAGACACACAGGAAAAACATTATTACATTTTCTGAGTATAAAGTCAAAGTCTTGATGTCCCTGAGATTATTATACTATAAGATTTCTTTTAACCTAAATTAATCGCAGTAGGTACCATCACGAACTATATTAAAAAGTAAGTACCTAAGGTTTGTTTATCTTTAATTTTTATTAGTTTATCATCCAATTGTCAATAAACTTAGTACTTAATCTCCACGAAGACCAAGTAATCCCCAACAATTACAATTATCACGGAACGCCAATCCGCAAGTAATCGTTATCAGAGTTATTGAGTAACAGATAAGGTGGCTGGTAATTTGATCGTCCCTATTACCGCTAAGGGTGTCGCCTAAGCCCCCAATCCACATTACCGCGCGACAATCCACTTGATAGCGAGATGGTGAAGATAAGACTGTGACGTAGGTAATGTGTGAATGAATCGAAGACAGTGTGTCACCTGCTTTATCTGGTAGTAGGAATTTGAAGGAGTTTAAGGGGTAATTGATGATACTTAATTAATAGTGATAGAATGAAGTAGTAAGTGCTTACGTAGCTTAATGAATTCTTAAGTAAAAAAAGAGTGCTGTGTTCGATAGTAAGGAAACCATCCATAGCACGCATCTTTCCATATAAAAACAGAGCTTAGCTGAGTCCATTTCCACCAATGCTAAGCATCCAACCACCGTTCACACGCATCCACATCAACGTAGCATAGTAGGTACATTTCTGGTGGAAAACCCTACTACAATTCTCCCTAAGATCTGACGACACGTGTGGGTAAGTGGCACATACTATAAACAACATTATGAGTAATTTAATATATTGCTTTCGACAAAATTAAAGATGAAAGAAACACAATCACATTACCAGGACAACATTATCCATATTGAATAAGAAGCCAGCACAGCATTAGCTGTAGGCAGTACTTACACAGCTACTCAAACATTATTTAAATTGATACAATTTTGTAAAATATTAAGGAAGTGTTCTCCAAGGGTGCTTGGCAACAGTCCCCCGCCCCAGTAATTATGAGACGCGAATTATCATAATGTGATTATGTTCTCAATGGACTCCAGACTCCAGACGACAGCGGGTTGTTGTTCCAGTCCAGTTAAGTCCTAGTATTGTAGGTACGTAGTACGTAGAAATAACTTACTATGTAACAGTGAGGTACATAATATTATAATGGATTTCTAAAAACAAAGAAGTCAGCAAATCTTTTTCTGCAAGTCTAGAAAAATAATAAAATAAATATCGTCGCGTCTTTTACCCCGAAAGGGAATTCAGAGGTGCGCATTATATCACGTAATGCCACTGTACAATGTGTACCCACTTTTCACAATTTATTTTCCAATAAGGGGTGAGCCTATTGCTATAAACTGGGCACATTATCAGACACCGTGTTACTACTGAGAAATATGTGAAAAACCGAAAATAACCGAGCAATTCTTTGCCCGACGTAGGAATTGAACCTGAGACCCCTTGCCCGGCAGTCGCACTTGCGACCACTTGGCCAACGAGATAGGCAAGTCTAGATAAATCAGAAAATTATCACAATAATAAATTGATGGAACTGGTGAACATTCCAATATTGAATAGAATCTCCAAGTAAGAACATAAAACGGTGCTGTAGCAACTACTCGCACAATACGAGTACAGAGTACAGACGGACGATCAAAGTGTAGAGTGGCCGATCACATCGGAGACAATGGCTAGTTGGCCACAGTTTGACCCAATAACTGCGCTCCGATTGTACGTAATGCCATTTAACAAACTGCTCCCACCGCTCAATCAATATTGTGAAACACCATGGCGGCTGCTAAACCAGCTACTGATTTGTGTTATGTCTAAGGTAGGAGAATAATGCACGTGTGAACATTATAGTATTATACTGTGTCTACATAATAAACTAGATATAGGTCGTAAATGGACAAGGATAAGGTTTTAGCATAGCATTAAGGTGCTGTTCCACACATGTGCTATGCTGTGTTGTTTGGCTTTCATCAATCTTATTCATTGGCATACATAGCTTTGCACTGGTAGAAACGGACTTAGTTGAGCTATGTTTTTATATGCGAAGATGCGTGCTATGTATGCGTGCTATGGATGGTGTCTCTACTATCGGTACATTGTATACTCGAACTGCACATTTTCGTAGCACAGCATAAAATCAGGGAAACGGACACATAGTTTCACAGATTCATAGCATAGCTACACACCGCGTATCTGGTGGAAAAGTACCATTAATTTGTCCTAGCCTAGAATGTTCAGCAGTCTTGATATTGTTGCCAGATTTTAGATGTCCTAGTACTATCAATATATCTCAAGTACATAATAAAAGTAAATACTTAATAGCTCATTGAATAGTTATCAAGTTATCAACCAAGCGGTTGACCGAAGCGGACGCGGGTATATCGCAAAAACTAGTCCCAACTAAAATTAAAGCCAAGAGCCAGTCAGTCCCGATTATTCGCTCAACTTCATCTAAATACTTGGCCGGGGTTGGGAAGTTTCGCAACGTCCACCACATGACTCACATCGGTCATTCAACTGTACGGTTTGAGATAGTTTAACTATTAACTAAGTCACATATAAGCGAAGGACGTTAGATAACTGCTGGTTGAGAAATAAATAGTTTTAGCTACTTGTCGTGTGTGAAAGGATACATATTTTTGTCATGAGGTACGCTGGTAGGGTAGTAGGTCATCATGTACGGCCTATGGTAGTCTCTTGCAGAACTATGGGTCTCCTCGATCTATATAAGAGGGGTTTGTTATAATCTCCACGTTTGCTGTCAAACCTTATAAACTGCATACTACATACAGATGGTTTATGTAATTACTAAATTAAAACGAGTACCGTACACAGTAATTAGATGGACTTAATTTTTTAACAACGGTCAACGGTAGGTACTGAGGGCTTATTACGAGTTTGATTTACATACGTTTAACGAGATCGGAACCTGAGTGCATTCGGCGCTCTAATTGGTTGGTTCATTCGTGCCGGTCAATCAGAGCGCTGAAGGCACTCTCGTTTCGATATAATTTAATGTAAAGCAGACTCGAGAGTACAGGTATATCGCCGAACATTGCTGTTTCGTATCCCCGTCAAACGTGTAAAGGAAGAATGAGTCACTTCTGAGAAATACTCGTATTTAGTAAGCAATATTGAAACATTTCTCTCTAAAGCTAGAATAGATAGTCCGGGTTAGATAGAGCAATTATACATAGGAACATACATATGTATTTAACAAACCGTTCCGTTACGACACACAAGTTGCTCTGGGCATGCCCAGTCATTTACCAAACAGTACTGCTATTATTTGCATACATAATGATCTTGTAAAAAGCAACTAAACGAAACTGCTGCCATAGTGAGACTGCAGTGTAATCTAGCAGGCGACCGCAGCGGTTATAGCGCCTCAGGGAGCGATGTGCAGCGCTGCAGCGGCTGACTTTACCCTCGAATGTTCTCTGTTAGGCTGGTATTTACGAGCGGTGACGTGAAATATGTACTCTGCCTTATATCTAAACGTGGTAGAAAATGTCTGTCAGTCCTTACAAGAATAAACCGTCATATTGAGTAAAATGATTGCGTCATTGAGACTCGCTTCAGTTCCCAGTGGTTACTCGTATGATCAGTCATACAAAAATGTGTGTAACAAAAATGCAACCCTAATTATTACCAACCAACAGTCTTGTATATATGACATGACCAGAAGATCTAGATTCAGTATTGTTCGTTGATTGCCCAGCTACTTAAGTAGGTTCAAGAGTTTACAAGATACACGTGTTTCCAAGCAAGCAGAACGACTGGTTACATAGTTGGAATGGAAAACTCGAGAGACTGTAGTGGAACTAATTGATGGCTCACAAACTATCCTCACTCCATTCTATTTGCAGCTAAAGCTTCGTTTTCCTGAAGATTTTCTATTTTTGTCACGAATCCAATTCTGCATGGCAATGTGTCCGAACTTGTTAAACTATGTTAATTAGTATCGGGCATCCATTAACGAGGGCTAATTCCAACGACCCGGATAATTTAGAAAAAGAAATTAACAAAAATCACACGTACGCCTTTGAATTTAAATTTTTCCTTTTCCCCCTTCCCACTCCTTGCCTTTTGTGCTGCGATCCCGGAATACTTCTCTCGCGTTATACATATTGATTAATCTGGATAACAAGTGTGTTTTCTATTACTGGATCAGTGTATAAGGATACAATTAAATTGATTGAAACCAACAACAACATGTTTTTGGGTTGGACTTGGATCAAATTATATAAGTGTTCTGCCAGATTTCATTATAAACCAGTTTGCATCTTAATCATCATCATCTTAAACTTACTTTAAAGCATTAAAACGTAACATAACAACGTGTACGTTATGGTAAAAACAGCAAGTTATCAACATAATATTCATAAGATAGCCAAACACGGCGACAGTTGCAAATGAACCTAAAATACAGCTCCTTAGGTGTCATAATCATAAATCGTAGTTTTTCTCGAGCACGTGTATGCAAGGCGGCACTTCCCGAGCGAGGCACTTTCACTGTGTCGTACAGTAGTGACGTCACACATGATAAATGGCGACCATGATTGATGTCTAAATACGTATCACTGATAATGTCCCACTGCTATATTGGATTAAATATCGTGAGCAAACTACTGGGAGAGGATTATGTATTACTTTTATGTAGGGAACTGATGATAATAAATAATAAAAGGGACCTTATAGACAAGAGTATTTTTTCAAATAATCATTTAGATATATAATTATGTAATAATATAGGCATAATTACAAAAAGTAGGTAGAGCACCCTAGTTCTCAAGTGAACCGCACCTTTGTAGGGGCCCTACATTAAATTAAATTCATCGCTCAAAAAGCGTCCAAACGCAATTACCTTTCGGCAGACAAAGTAAACAAAATGGAACCCTTCTCCAAACATCTAGTCCTTCCCTCACAAGTTTACTTTAAGAAAGAAAGAAAAAAGTAAACAAGAAAGCATCGCTCGGCTACAATTAATTCGGTCCCAAAGCAATTAAAGCTAAGCCAAATTGCCATATTTTTTAACTCACACATTTTTTGCGTCGACACTGAAATTTTCTCTCGCTTAATTTATGCTAATGTACAGTCGAGAGGGCAGTGAGGGCCTGAGGGACCGGGTTCCGATGGTCGCTAAAAATAGGAAGGTTCAGATATTAAAATATTGCGGCGTAAGTGTTATAGTCGCATGCTTTTAGGCACAGGTCCGCAGGCCGGGAGCGGGGGTGGTCATCATGCTGGTTTAGATAGCCTTGTAAAAAGCCACTGAAATATGAGGTGGACATAATATGTCACATTATTAGGTATACCTAACAAAATATACCCTAATCGTTCCACTTGGGATAATACAACGTACGTACACATACATAGGTAAATAAACTTTCGCCTATAGGGTTATAATGCAGACACCATAGAGTAACATCAACTATGTACCTGCATTAGTAGCTACCTGCTTACACCATAATCCCTACTATAGGTTTATGATTATGCATAATACCACTGCAGTTGTTTCCTTAGGTACCTACTACCTACCTACTGATAATATTTGGCTCCACTACTAAAACATTATTCCAATTTATGCAGTTCCCTTGACATACGGAACCCAACCCGGTTGTTTGTTTTGCTAAACTTAAGTCGACGAGACGAAAAAACGTGGAGCAAGTTAAACTCAGTTTAACTACATTTAAAACTGTCTTACGGAGGAAATGTAACTAACATTGGCACTTTTAAAAGATCTTGTACTATTTATAGACGCGGAATCTTTTTCGTCAGGAGGTGTGCCTGGCAGAAAAATTATAGCAATCATCATCACTAAAGAGTATTGATACAACTTACCTCTTGGCGCTGAGTATCATCAAACGTCTATTTTGGGATTATTTTAAAAATTATTTGACTAATTATTTTCGTAGATAATAGTGAAAGAAGAACATTGTTTTAGTAATTTATTCATTGGATGGATTTATTCCTATAATTGTTTACAAATTAATTATAGAAGTGTTTACTTTACATACTAATATAATGAAAATATAAAAGGTTTGAAAAAATACATTTTAATACCTTATTTAAGTACCAAGTCTTTTTTACAATTTAAAGTTAAACATTAGTTTAAAACTACTTAGTATACCAGCTGGTTTACGATAGTTAAAATGTTTAATAGTGTTGCCAAAACCATTAAAAGAAGAATTTCAAGAATGTATCTAAGTAGAGTAATTAATACGTACGAGTAGTAGATAGTCGTTTTATTGGGACACTAACCCATTCATGGCACTAATTGTAAAACAAAAACATTGATAAACAATTCAAGTCTTGGTAAACAATTCATTAGGTATCTAGCTACGTATCTATACCTAGGTGTTTCGATATTTTCAATTTTGAGACCTAATATCTCACCTTTTACTTTTAAATGTCCCATGTAGTGGATTGATAGGGTAAACCCATTGCCACATACTGGGAACAATTCCAAACACCATAGTTTGTGCTGCTAAGAGAATTTTCGAAAAACTATCCTACATAACATTCAAACCCCTCATCTAATTGTCATCATGTTTGTAGCCACTCGACCAACGAGATTCTAAAATATATTCTACAATCTATTGTTACTCAATCACGTGATTGAGCCAGACGGGATGAAATTTGGAACCGGGGTAGGTTATGGTTTGGATTAACACATAAGACAAAAATTTCTCTCGGAATCGCGGGCAAAGCCGCTGGCAGAATCTAATCTTCAAGTAAAAATTAAATAGGGATAAGGATGTACCTAAATCGTGAGTGCAGTCTTGGTAGCTTTATCTATCTACATTAGACGCTAAAGACGTATTTTCTCAAATTATCTTCTTTCAGGAACAAAAATACAAATTATATTATCAAAATGCAACGCTCAAGGAACAAATTCATTTCTTCGTCCGCCATTTTTCTTACCATATCTCGCCATTTTATCATTCACGCCACACTAGCAGCAGTGGACGTTATAAATAACGAGGGATGCACAGCACTGCCCTCTAAATTAGCTTTGTGCAAGATTTTGCAGTCAACACTGGGTAGAATGGTACTGGCTAGAATGGAAAGGGGCTGTTATGGATGGTACTGGCTAGAATGGGTATGGGTATTTCCATTCTACATTCCATTCTGGGTAAACCGTCATACTTATCTCGCTTAGCGCTTTAATGCTTGTAATGTGGATATTAATTGGTTTCTTTGTAGCCATCCCGTTATTGCTGCGTTTATTTCATTGTTCGCGCGAAGGAATGCAATTTCTTGAATATGCTTTATCTTTTGTTTTGACGTTTGTTTAGTTTCGCTTCGTTTGTTTGTTTGTTGAGTTGGATTATTGGAATGAATGTTTGAAAGGAACGAGGGTCAGTGATATGAAGACTGGATTAATATGATTGATTACACTGTTTTGTTAATAGAAATATCTTTTTCATATATACTTTGATATTTGTTGAGATAACTTATAAAAGTGCATAACGTTTACTAACGGGATTAAAAGCATCAATGAAATAAAAAAGTATACTCTAAACCATATAAAAATGTTCACAGATCAATATTAAAGCCAGCATTACCTTTCAACCACCTGAATGGTTGGGAGAACCGGTCAAACGAGCTGGCTTTAGTTAGGCGTCGGCTCAAAGGTCTATCCTAATTCCTAATACTTGGCATCGGAGCCAAGTGCAATTTCACCGCGATTGAACGTCCCCAAGGGATCCTAGCTACGATCGGGATCACCTTAATTCTTTACTTGAGCGTCGGCAGGTCGTTATGGGATGGTGTTTATAGCCAATTGTGTCCATTACCAGCTTTACTCGAGGTACATTTGGTGAATTAAGAATTATGGAATTTTAAGTGGTGTTTCTGCGGGATGGATTCGTGTAAGTGGATATAAAGGTAGGTTTTAGTTAGGTATCTGTTTTGGAAGGAAGATAAAAATACTACTTAAATAAGAAAAATCTATTTTATGACTACACGCTTGATGCGGTGGCTGGGCAACCGGCTGCCGCGCTGCATATAGCGGGTTCAATACCTGCACGGAGCAACTCTTTGTTTGATCAACAAATTGTAGTTTCTGGTAAAATAAAATTGAAAACATTACATTAAATATTCTATTTTAATGCTTCTATGATGTTATTTAAGTAATAACCCAGTTATTCCAAATGAGTGTACTCGTACAAGCGTGACATACACGGCAGTTATCGCAAAGATAAATGCACAAGTTGTTTTAAAAAGTAACAGAATTAAGTACTTATTGTCTAGGTTATATACTTACCTATAATAAGTAGGTGCCTACTGGTTATTATCACACTAATATTATAAATGTGAAATTTTGTTTGTTTATCCGTCAATAATATTGAAACTACTGAACGAATTTTGATGACATTTGGTATTCAGACAGGGTATGAGCCGACTTGGGTGATGGGGAAATTTTTATCCCATAAAAACGCGGCGAAGCCGTTGGCAGAAGCTAGTTTAGTTAAAGGCTGGCTTTCACCTTCTAGCAGTGGTGTCTAAATGATCTTAGAAAGTATTTACATATAAATCACTCAGACAAAGTTACATTGGTATTTGCCGTTGGTAGCATCAGAAGCATCGAAACGGCATCAGCATCAGAAGCGGGCATCCTAAACCTCCAGGTCACCACGACGTTTTAAATCTGAAATACTTATTCCCCTAGTTTCAGGAACATATTTCTTCTTTCACTATACCATACGTTCTAGATCAGTTTTCATGGGACATTTACAATTTATGGCACTTAAGTATATCCTCGGAGGATAAAGGTGACCCTTTAACCTTGTCACCTGAACTATGGGAGGGCTTTCACGTGAGGTATAGGGGAAACTCGTGCAATATTCACGTAAATGTAATATTATAGTATTAGTGGGAGTTTCAGCCCTCCCTATGTGAGTATGAAAATGGCTAATTGTATCTTAACTTAAAAATTGTTGACTTTGGTAAAGTTGTGTTTTGGGCTTTAATACAGTATGATCATTTAAATGAATAGTTGACTTACTTAACTTAAGGTTCTATGTCCCCTAGATGGGGCAGAGGGTATCCACAGAGGTCTTCCATCTCGATCGGTCTTGAGCTTCTTGCTTCACCTCGCTCCATATCATGCTGATGAGTCACTTCTACCACCACAGTACGTCGCCAGGTTTACTGCGGACAACCATGTTGTATACTATGTAAAAATAGTGTAGGCTAACTCCAGTGGATATTTAATAGGTCATTCAAAAAGTAACCCATGTGTGTAGTATGGCATCATTAATGATAAGATCTACAAACTGTTATTAAACATGAAACCGTTCAATCCGATCAGGTTTGCACGGCGTACAAACAAGTTAGGTGCAAATTCTTAACGCCACGTGTGTTTGCAGATAACCCTGTAGTTGCTACTTTCACACCCTTCGTTGCGAGTGGGGCTCTGGAAGGAGCGATTTACATTCTACTTACATTTTATTCAGGCATAAGTGAATATGATGAGTTCCATGTAATTAGGGATGAGTCTATCCTCGACTCATGAAAACATTTCGAAAACCGGCTAAAGCCCCAATAACATACATTTTTTGTGGGATGAAAATCGCCCAATGACTTCTCCCCCCGCCTTGGGTGAGGCGACAGGGAGTGTCAGACTCTTGTTGACTAGAAACCGCCCCATTCCTTTTTCTGATTTCAGCGGGAGCTCTGGTAACCTGTAACGTTATCCGCAGCTCCAGATTGGACATCAGCCGCTACGGTGACCGGATATCGTCACGCGATGCCCGAATAACACATACCCAGACCCGAGAATCATACCTTAGATCTCTTGCTTGACAGCCTTACTTATGATCACTCGATCAACAAAACAGTGTCTCCTCCACTCAAACTAATAACCATATTCCGTTTATAATTTTGAAACAAACTAACAGCAACGTTTGCATCCAGTATAACTGCAGGCAAAAGTTCTAAACAACATGAATATTGTATGGCCCCGCGGTCTCTGGGGCCGTACGTCGGTACTAGTGCAGTGTGACGCCGCGCATTACACGTGTGAACTGTCCATTCACAAACGTTTTGCATTGAATATGTAATGTTACTCTACTCGCTGTGGTACTTCAGCTGGCGATGCTACGGATGAAATTTCGGATCTGGATACTATTTAGCTTCGTTTTGGCACATTATCAGCTGGAAAAATTGATCAAATAAAAGGAAGTTCAGTTCATTTTCCCCTCATCCTAATCTCCAAATCCCTAATCACCAAAAGACTTGCAACGCACCTGTAACTTCTTTGGTGTTTTGGGTGTCCAGGGGTGGGGTGGCGCTGATTGTTTACCGTAAGGTAATCATCGTTTGCCAGCTTGTCCAAATTCAAAAGGCTATGAATATATACAATTACCTTAACCATTGCGAATATTAGATTTTGGAATGAGTAATTCAAGTACAATAGGTACAATAGGTACTTGTAGTAATAAGGTAGAAGGATGAATGAACTTTTATTTTGAATTTCGGTCCCAGTTCCGGAGCTAAATACCATCTCTATCCAGACACGGTTAGTCTCGTGGCCCCAAATATTGCGGGTTTTAGTCCGTGTCAATAAAATCTGCACCAATTTGGTTCAAAACTACACTCGGAACGGTATTGGGTTTAAAGTGCATGGCATTTTTTAGGTAACGTGCTTTTAATATTTGTTTTTAAAGGTTGTTATCCTGTGGATAGTAATTGTACCTTAGTGGAAAAAATATGATGAATGAAGTTAGGAAGGTTATCGTGTACTGTTGGATATAGACCTCTAATAGCATACCACTGAGTTCGTCCTCTCTTCATCAACCACTGTTAGCAACTATGAAAATAAGTAGAACATTAAAAATTTAAAAAACCCCCGACAAAAAACTTAATTTCCCTTTAAAAAGTAAAAAAATAATATAAAAGAAACTTAATCTTAAAGAACCTAACAATGTACTAATAATTCTAAAAAAATACGTCGCGTTGGGGGACCGCTCCTAATTATTTCTTAGAATTATTCTATTATATTCTAAAATAGAAATATAGCGGCGCGGGCGGCGGTGTACAGTCCATATGAATGCGGTCCCCCAACGAGACGTATTTTTTTAGAATTATTAGTACATTGTTAGGTTCTTTAAGATTAAGTTTCTTTTATATTATTTTTTTACTTTTTAAAGGGAAATTAAGTTTTTTGTCGGGGGTTTTTTAAATTTTTAATTTAATTTTTTATTTTATACTTTTTATAGGTAGGTTAGGTTAAGTTAGGCTTAGTATATTACATATACTTACTATAATTTCGATTCTTGTTAAGGTAAAGATTACATTCGAGGTCAAGCTCGTTCGCTTTTATTTATTTTTTGACTTATTAATTACTAGTTTTTGTTTCTACATATAAGTAGGCTAAAGATTACATTGGTGCAAGATTTTTTGTTTATAATAAAACGTTAAATTAAAAATTTTATATTTTTGTTATTAAATTTTTAATTTAATTATTATTTTTTTATTAATTTTTTTATTTTTGTTAATACGAAAAAATAATATCTTTCAATATCTTCTTTCAGTGAGGTTTAATTTGAGACCCCATCCCAGTATATTTGCAGACCTTCGGCTAATCTCCCCACTTTCACCGCCCATAACTTTAAAACGGCCTAACCGATTTTCCTCAAACATGTCTAAGAACACTCGCACGTAAGTCCCCTTTCATAAGAAAAAACTAAATTGAAATCACTGCATCCGTTCGGGAGTTATGATGCCACAGACAGACAGACAGACACACAGACAGACAGACAGACAGACACGTCAAACTTATAACACCCCTCTTTTTGCGTCGGGGGTTAATAATATATATGTTGTCACGGTTTTAATCCCCGAAGGGGTAGGCAGAGGTGCACATTATGGCACGTAATGCCGCTGTACAATGTCACACTTTTCACAATGATGTTGTAAGTCCCATGTGGGCACATTACTAGACTCCGTGCTGAGAAATTTTCGAAAAACCGAAAAAAGCCCAGGAATACTTCGCCCGACCCGGGAATCGAACCCGAGACCCCTTGTCCGGCAATTGCACTTGCAACCACTCGGCTAACGAGGCAGTCTAAATAGAACTTACCCATATACATCAAATTGCCAATACTTAGTTAAATAAATATTGATATCTTCTCTGTTTACCCATTCAACCTACAATAGGCGCTATATTCCTATAATGTTATATGTTATATCGCTTCTTGTTTCTTGTAAATGTGATATTTACATATAGTTTACGGTTATCGCATACATTTTCAATCCTGAACCTTCCCCTGAGAAATGACAGCGTAGCTCACTTTAAAATGCAAATACATACGCAAGACACTTTGATCTATTAGTTTTAAACTATACAGCATCGCGTCTCTTAATACCCAAAGGGGTAAGCAGAGGAGCAGGGGTGTAAGTAGATGCGTACCGTGTTTAGTCAGTTTCAGTCCCAGTGAAAATAATAAATAGACTATGTCCCAGTACTACATATTCGGTATCTCCATTGAAATTATGAGAAACATCCTAAGTTAGGATAATGATTTCCACTTCATCTTACCTCCTTAGTTAGTTTCTATAAACGTCTAATCGTAATATTATACTTTCGTGCAATAACAACTTAGAATTACTACAAGAATTCTAACAAGAGCCATGAATAACCATAACAGACTTGGACAAGAATTAAATGCAAAGATCACCAAGCAAACCTCAGTACCATGCAAACATGCGAGTAAAAACTCAGATCCAATCCCATGAGTACAGTAGTAAATGGAGGAATGACAATGAAAAAGCTGACGTTTCATAACAAGCATAGCTTCGTAATTGCAACGCTCGCTAGGACACCATCGCCCGGCCCCCATTAGCTCGACAGCCCGACATACCTCGCATAACGTCCACACATCTTACATGCGCTTTCTGCCAGATATTTTTTAATTAAAATTTCATATTCTGTCATGCGGGGACTAAAAGGGTTGGGTCGGTAGGTAAAGGGACATTGAGTAGATAATTCAAGGAGTACTCAGTTGAACAGTTAAGTACTGTACCTACGTGAAACAAAAATAATGTTTGCTATTGTTCCAACCAAAGTTGATTATTGTTAGATCTAATCTAAATCAATTTACATTTCGGTAAAACCATGATTGTTTTACAAGATAATTACTGAAAACAAAATAAGACAGAAAAATCGTGTAATCTTTGTCTATAGATCTGAATTTGGACTCAGCAATGACAGATACAAACGAGAAATAACGGTGACTTTTATGCGTAAACCTGAATTCATGGACTCATTTTACGCAGTAAAATCTTGACGACTGGAACTGAAACAACTACAAAACAATCTTCCAATTCATCAACCTTTCGTCACCTAATAATATGAACAATGAACACTTCATTTACTCACTCATCCGCGCCCAGTAGGTATGGTTGGTTCCCTTGATGAATTGCTTCGGTCACTTTATTTTGTGGAATATAGGTCGGGCGAGCCCTGTCTTACCTGGCTTATGTGCTCGCTATACATAAACTAAGTATACACCACATAATGTATGGAAATGGGACCCTCAAACATATTTGTATATAAAAATACCTGAGCCTCGTTTACCCGGCGTAGTGTAGAATAGTTTCAGTTTTAGTAATCAATGAAAGTGTTTTTTTTATCATGAATGAAGTAGGTAGGTGTGTCATGGTTTTCCTTGTAAAGTGTAGACATGTATGTTTGTTTGTATGTATATTTCTGTAGCGTTATGTTAATGGATACTAAGAAGGTAGTATTGCATATTCTAGGTAAAAAGGCAATGTTGTTCTAGCTAGACATGAGTTATGGCTTTTTTTGAGGGGGTAAAATCATCCCCTGCCAGTGAGGCGAGAGAGATTGACAGACTCTTACTGACTAAAACCCATCCTGTTCTTACTCCTGCTTTAAGCCGGAATCCCGGTAACACATACCTACATAAGTGGGACCCGTAGGAAAGAAAAACATTATTGTTTCTGTGTCTTTTGTAAAAGGGATTTTATCCACAAAATCATTGCATTTAGATCTCGAAAATCAATTCACGGATCACACAAATAAATGGTTCCTTCACCAACTTCTAGACATCAGCTGTTATTATGGAAATGGCGCGACATTATTGCCTTGTTCAAAGATAATTCTACCAAGTAGTACGTATAGAATATGTCGCAAGGACTCGGTTGCGGTGAAAGTAATTTGTTTTTTACGTTGTTTTTAGATAAGTAACGTTCGTGTTACCTATCTCAATTACGCGGGTAGATTATGTTTTATTGTAGTGAAAAAACCATTCGGTTTATTTAAATAAATACAGTGGAGGTACACCTTTCTTTATTTTAGTTGTTTTTTAAGAACGAACAGTTGTAATTGTGGTAAGTTATTTTTTAGTTACTAATACTCCACCTCAAGTAACTTTAATGAAATACTACTCACTTTTTATGTAATCTGGGGTTCAGTACCAATTTGATATTTTCCGAGATTTTCGAAGATTATTTAGACACTGGCAAACGGTGAAGGAAAACATCGTGAGGAAATCTGGGCTTCTATTTTTTATTATAAGTTTGATATTGCCAACCCATAAGTATTAAGCAAGCGTGGCGATTAATACTCAAACCTTTGGTCAGAAGTGTGGGGGTTTAGTAACTTTATTATAATATATTATTATACAGGGTCAGCAATCCACCATCCCAACAGTGTGCTTACGCATCTATGCATGACAGTCGTACTTCTTTTCTTTTAAGTAACATTTCGTATAATTTCGTAAATTATTTATGTAACAATTAGTACAAATATTAGTTTCCAATAAATATGTTAATTTTATCAAAATAATTATTAAGCAGTTCTTTTGTTAACACAGATGATCTACCTAAAGATATCGACGTATGTATATAGAGGAGATATTTTCATTTCGAGTAGGTATATAATTACATACCTCTATAACCATAATATAGAAATGTATAATATAATTAAGTTCTACCAAAATATAGCAAGCAAAGTTCAGATATTTTTAACCCACTTCCCAAACCGTCTATCGACTGATAGTTTAGAAATCGGTGCCACAAAATATAACTTACCGATACTACATTGCACGGTACCTATATTGCACATAGATATCTGCCTAGGTTTTAATATAATTTTGTTTGTTTAGTACTTGTGACACTGACTTCTAAACTAGCAGTGGGAAGACAGGCAGTACAATATATAACTAATTGTTATTTTTTTGGATTTTAGTTTATGGAAGTCGGATTTTTTAAAACAATTATTTTAAAAAGTTTTATTTTTATTTTCTATACAAAGTTAACAACATTTTTCATTCTTTATAATAAAATGTTCGTCACCCGGTAACATAGACATTTTTAATTTTCACCAATTATTTCTGGCTACAACAATTACCAGCCGCTGTTTCGAATTGACAATTACAGAATAGCCTAGCAGGACCTATCTTTACCTAAGTTTTTATAAGAACGTAGAAAATTGTCGTTAATTTAATTTTCTATGGCCATTGTTATCTGTATTTAAATGATTGTTTTACGTCCCAAGTAATTACTTCCACCTAGAGGAATAAACACTTTAGTGGCTATTTGCATTTGCCGGCGCAGACGATATTAAAATGTTACTAGACCTTCAAAGATAAATTTTATGTCTCTGTAGGCATAATTATACTATTTCAGTATTTCTACAAATATCTTGCCCTTGCTCTTGTTGAGGCCCAAAATTATTATCCGACTTCAAAATAAAGGGTTCTCAGTTTGACCTGTATGCATAATATGTTTGTGTACTTGCGTTTGGTTGAACCGATTTTGATATGGTTTTCAGCATAGTATTTTTCAGACTTAGGAAAATGTTTTAGGCATAATATCCGACTTAAAAAAATTAAGTTCGCATTTTAACTTTTGAAGGTGGTTTCCTTTTTTTAGTGTTATAAAAAAATGCTATTATTTTTCTTCCACGTTGGTGGAGAGCAATTACTACTGCCTAGCCAGGGGTCGATTAGCTTTGGGTTATTTTTGTTTTTGGAAACATATAGTCTAGTTTATAATGATATATATATGACTTATAACATTACCGGGGAAAAGTGGGTCCTAATACATTGTATTATTTTCATTATGTACATAGGTTGTGTACATTGTACATACACAATAATGTATGTTATTTTATGTATCTGTTGTTCTCAAGTAAGTGAATATGTATTTGTTTATGGAGAATATTAAAAAGCGTTAAACACATGTACCTACTTCAGCCTACAGGCTACCACATCGGAGAACAAAAGACGTGACGTTATGTTTTCTTTTTTCTTTATTTGTATTATGATACACATGTTTTTTTTTAATTACAACGCAGGTGTCATATACCTGTGTGGTTAGTTTCTGATATATTCACCATTTTGGTTTCGAAACATCAATAAATAAAAATAAGATTGGTTTGATTTTAAGTTATTTTTTCAGTGGTCAATACATCAATAAACATTTATTAATACTAATACTAGCAGAAATATCTTTCGTTTTACAGTCGTATATTTATTATATTTATTGCCATAACGATATTTTAACGTTAGATAGATACGCTTTTGATACTAGATATTGAGTGTGAAGGTACTTACCTTAGTCATAAACGATGTGTATATTACCATACCACACACGCATGATGTGTGCGTACTGTCGTCAGGACGGGTCCGCTCAAACTGCTGTGGTTCTTTCCTCAAAAGATCACTACAGAATAAACTTGCACGGTTATAACACATAAATACATTATTTTTTTTTTTGTATTTATTTGGACTTTAAAAGTAATAAAGTTGACCAATGACTCTGTTTCAGCATTGTTTCTCAGAGTAGTCCGTTAGGAAATGGCGGCCTCATGTAATTTTTTTAAATGTTTTGTAAGCCTATTTATCTACTTACAAAAACAAATTCATTATTTCATTTCAATATTGTCTTGTGCTAAAAGTCATAGAAAAAATAATAATCTAGCAAATGTATTTATGGTGCCATGCTATGGCCTTCACGACTTTCATCCCCATCATAAGTGTGGGAGAACCAGGCTTCGGCACGAAAGGGCTGGCTCGACCGGTGTACAGGAAACCGACGTGAAACAACGCTTGTGCTGTGTTTCGTTATATGAGTAGGAATAGCGGAAACCCAATCACCCGCTTCCCAATCCCCGATTCCCCAACAACCCTTAAATCCCTAACCCCCAAATGCCGACAACGTATTTATAACTTCTGTAATATTTCGGGTGTCCATGAGCGGTGCCGCTTGCTCACCATCAGGTGTTCCGTCTGCTCGTTTGCCGACCTATACCATTAAAAGGCAGAAAGTTATTATAAAAATAATTAGGTATTTGTTAAACGTTGTGCGTGACATATGGAATGTACGTACTTAATGTTATTTTAAATGATTATCTACGGTAGTAAACAAAGATGTTTTACCATAAATAATGTTTATATTATAATATTTACACGATGAATTAATTTTGAAAGTCATTGTTCATACAGATCTATATATTATCTTACGGCCAGAAGTCTGTTTATTACTGGGAGGAGAGTCGCTGTGGGCAGTCGACAATGAATAAAATAAAATTCAAAGTTAATGGCATCGAACATTCTGGTAAGTAAATATTAAAAATATAATTACCAATAATACGTATTTATTTCAGAATCGTGACTAGTTAGGTACTGCATTCTACTCTTTCTCATGGCCTTTCCCTTATAAGGGGGGAGGTGACAATGAGGTTTAACCAGATTTGGGTAAACGTCAGTATTTTACATGGAGAGATTTCCTTATTCCTATAAGATAACAAAATAAAGGCACTTATTATTTTTTTTGGTAATGATGGCTAAACTTATTGAAGGAGTAATCATTATATAAGAATAGATGTAAACTATAATCATTTTTACAAAGGAGCTTATTTTTGAATCCAATTCCGATTGATTGACATTGTCCTTGTAAAGTTTCGTACTCTTGAGTTGCAACACGTTAGTGTATTGCTTCTGTATTACTTGGATATTAAATAAACTATATGGTGTTGAGTTTGGTTTTATATTCTGTACTCTGGATGGTATTTTAACAGCTATAATTGGGGTTGTATAGTTTTGACATTGAATAATTTATTGAAATCATATTCCATATAATTGTTCTGCGTGGAGGACCAAGGGGGAGGCCTTTGTTCAGCAGTGGACGTCTCTCGGCTGATGATGATGATATTGCATTGACATTGAGATTGGTTTCAAAAGTAAGCGTCCAGGTCGTATCCGTTCACTGCTAGACGTTAGACTTCAGTACTAAGTTATTTACAACTTTTCGTATTCAACCATCGACCGCCATTATATTTTTGCTCACATTGTAACTCCAAAATGTTTATCTCCAGTGGGATGCGACGTGAGTTCAGACGTGATGCTGCTGGACTACCTGAGGGACCACATCGGCCTCCGCGGTACCAAGTACATGTGTCGGGAAGGTGGCTGTGGGGGGTGCGTGGTCAGCGCTTCCTCACCGTCATCAGAACCGTATGCTATAAACTCGGTAATTATTGAACTGTCTTCAATGGAATGACACACTATTATATACATACTATTAATAGATGGTGTGCTTTAATTCACCGAAATTATTGACTGATTGGACACAACTGTCCATAAGTCCCATGTAAATAAGTGGTCTAATCAAACATCAGGTACAATTCGGATTCAAATAATCGAAAAGCCTAATATTGCACTGCTAATCTCTTGATTCAAACTTGGCATACCAACTTCAGCAATTTTGTAACCACTTGAAAAATAAGATAATCAAGCAACCCTATTAGCTTACTTAAACAAAGCAGTTAAAATAAAATAACTTCACAGTAATATTTAATTTTATACTTTATCTCTTAGTGCTTAAAACCAGTAACAGCATGTCATGGTTGGGAGATCACTACCATTGAAGGGCTAGGTAACAGGAACAAAGGCTACCATGAGCTCCAAACGACACTGGCAGAGAAGAATGGCTCCCAATGTGGCTACTGCTCACCATCCTGGGTTATGGCGATGAACAGGTAAAGCCAACATAAGACTACGGACGTAATGTTATTATTATTATTATACAACTTATTAAATAAGTTGCCATATGAACAAATACCCAAAATTATGTTATTTCTTAGTCTGTTTATTCTAGAGTTATCTATCAACGAACACTTGTACAAACATCCGTCACTTCATAAAATTATTTAATTGAAATAACTTGTTTATGTCCTCTTTGTGCTTGACTTCCATCTCTTGTACCCTAGTACCGCTGTAGTTTGTCTTATGAAGCTTGTACAGCTTTATTCTACAATTGCAGTCTGCTTGAAGAAAATCCAAATATCACGATGCTGGAAATTGAAAAATCTCTAAGCAGTCAGACTTGCCGCTGCACTGGCTACAGACCTATCCTAGAAGCCTTCAAGAGTTTTGCTTCAGATGCCCCCAGGCAAATCAAAATCATGGACATAGAAGACCTTAAAATCTGCAAGAAAACTGGAGGGACTTGTAACAAGAGTCACTGTGAAGATAGTGAATGGTGCTTTGTAGACCAAGAAGCTGATAATGATGTCATTGAAATTCAACTGAAAGATGACAGAATTTGGTTTCGAGTTCAAAGAGTCAAAGATATATTCAAAATATTGAAGAGAGAAGGCGATAGTTCTTATATGCTTCTAAGTGGGAACACAGCGAGAGGTAAGTATCAAATATTATGGATGTTAATAATAGCATTAAGTTATTAATTAAAATACAAGGATGGGGACTAATTTATAAATGTTATTACAGGAGTATATCCCATAGATGAATACCCTCGTATCATCATAGACATAAGTGGAGTTCAGGAGCTGAAAGGCTACTCGCTTGACCAGAACCTGATCGTGAACGCTGGGACCACTCTCACGGAGTTCTTGCAGATACTGAAGACTGTAGCTAAAGAAGAATACTTTGGATATCTGCAGAAGATTTACGATCACATTGAAAAAGTTGCTCACATTCCTGTTAGAAATGCAAGTAGAAATACATTTTTTACGTAGTTTTCTATTTATTCAAACTAAAAGTTACTCCAACAAAATCTCTTAACAGAAGTTTGCTTTGCATTTGGCCTGTTTTGTAATTTAGATCTGACTTATTTGAATAGCTAGGAGTCCCGAGAGCTTCCCGGCTGACATGTATAATGTATTTGTAGGTGGCGACGATCGCAGGCAACCTTATGATGAAGAACCAACACAACGGGTTCCCATCAGACATTTTCTTGCTTTTGGAAATGATTGGGGCACAAGTTACTATACGTAAGTAGACGAAATATTATTGTAGTTTATTTGTAAGTTCTTGGTTGAAGAGTATTATAATGAATTATGTAGGATAATATAGTATGTAGGATGATAATAAAGGATTTGACAAATAGTGTTTTTATTGCAGAGAAGAGTCTGTTGATAAAGAAAACGCTGACAATGCAAGAGTTCCTCAAAACGAACATGAGAGGGTATGTCCTACGTAACGTGATGTTACCACCTCTTAATGAGAGTCACCGTATCTTCACTTACAAGGTGAGTTTGTTTCAAATATTATTTTAAAGTCGTTGCTCTTTCCAAGTGTAAAGCCGTAAACATTTTCTAAGTTTTGAAACTTCAATTAGATTTTTGAAGCATCACCAATAAAGTGTAACTAATTAAATAAATACTTCGAATTCGTGAAACATTGAAAGATAATACGCGCGTAGTTATAATGCCTAGAAGGCAAACATAGTAATGTTAATATCTAGTAACTTTATGAGATCTTTTGAATGCTCAAAAGAATATTAAATTAAACATAACTGATATAGTAATTCTGAATTCTGTTGAATACAAGTTGTTACTAGAAACAGACAGTGAAAGAAGCTTGACTATATTCTTAAGTATCATTGAAATATTTAATATCAAATTAAATATGACAAGTAATGATTTTGAGTCTTAAAATTAGATATTGTGCTTTCTTGTTATTTGAATAAATGATGTTCATTTTACAGATAATGCCTCGAGCTGAGAATGCTCGCGCTATGGTTAATGCGGGATTTTTGTACAAGTTGACGAGTGACAACGTGGTACAAAGTGCGAGGATAGTGTTTGGAGGTCTTTCGCCTAAATTCGTCCGCGCTACTGCCACGGAACAGTTCTTAGTTAAAAAGAAGCTGTTCACTAATGAGACCTTAACATCAGCCCTCAAGATCATGGAGCAGGAGCTGATAGTTGAAGAGAGTCCTCCAGATCCTACAGTGGAGTATAGGAAGAAGGCAGCCCTGGGGTTATTTTATAAAGTAAAGTACATTTTGAATATGATTTTTTCAATAAGCTAATTTATATTTGTCCGAGTAGCGTGAAGTATTCAAATAAGTGGTGACAATATTTCTTAGCATTGATGAAATAGCCGAAATTTTAATATTTTATAATGGATAGTTAATAAAAATAATGAACAAATTGAGTAGAATAACTATGATGTTATCGTTTAAATTAGTTTTTTTAGGAAGTATAGGTACCCAGTGATATAGTCCAAACATTGTTTTAAATATGTATTAAAATATTTCTACTTCGTTGATTTGCCAAAAGTGTATGGATTATTGAGAAAAATCTGATCTATTTCCAACTCCACAGGGTCTTCTAGCGCTGTCGCCTGAAACGAACCTGAATACTCGCTACAAGTCGGGAGCGACGAACTTGCACGATGAGCGTCCAGTCTCCAGAGCTGCGCAAGTGTTTGATACCAACACCACGGTCTGGCCCATTAACAAACCTATAACAAAAGTGGAAGCAGTGGTAAATATCGCCATCAATCAGATTTTTATTAGTCTTCTCTTTTCTCGTTACTTCTAAATATTATATTTTGTTATGTAGATACAATGTGCGGGAGAAGCTTTCTACACTGAAGACTTGCCTCAATATCCTGATGAAGTATACTGTGCCTTGGCTTTGACTACAGTTGCGCTTGGAGATATCGTTTCTATCGATGCCAGTAAAGCGTTGGTAAGGTTCCAATGTCTTGTATGTTTTTATTATGAGAATATATGAATGAAAGTGTGTACTAAAATAATGAAATGTCTTTAGGCCTACCCAGGAGTAATAGCTGTCTACACAGCAGACGATATACCAGGAATAAACTCCTTCACTCCACCTGACTCATTTTTGTATTCAGCTAACGAAGAAGTATTAGCACAGGGCACAGTCAAATACTTTAATCAGCCAATGGCTATAGTGGTAGCTGAGACTCGTTATATCGCTGACAGAGCTGCGAAATTAGTAACAGCTACGTATGCTAATGTCAAAGAACCACTACTAGATATAAAACAGACTATAAACGACTCTAGTAGAAGTACAAAATATACGAATGTAGCTTCAACAGACACTGGCACAGATGTGGCAGAAGTCATAAAAGGATTTAATGAGATCCATGCCCAGTATCATTACGTCATGGAAACCGTGACCACTGTTGTGAAGCCGTCGGATGAAGGGCTGGATGTCTACTGTTCTACGCAGTGGATGGAAGGAGTACAATTGATGATATCGAGAGCTTTGAATTTGAGTCAAAACCAGTATGTATTACTATTGTTTCATTACTCTCAAATGACTGCCTTAATTAGTTTTCTCGTATGTTATAAATTAATCATAAAGAAAAATATTTTCTAAATATGTTTTTTTTTTCATTACAAGGGTTGACGTGCACACCCGTCGTTGCGGAGGAGCTTATGGTTTGAAACTATCTCGTAGTACTCAAGGAGCTATAGCTGCTGCTCTCACAGTACTGAAACTGAATAGACCATGTCGATTTATTCAGTCATTGACTACTAACACGAGAGCCTTGGGTAAGAGGTTGCCAGCCTGTTCAGATTTTGAGGTAAGTTCGTCATTGTATCGAGTATAGTTGAAACTTGAAAGGTTATACATTAGATGTTTAAATGTAATACAATTACTGATTCTATTAGGCGGGAGTAAACAGTTCCGGAGTAATACAATACATTAACTACAATGTATATGAAGACAACGGATACAAGACAAACGAACAATTTACTCAACTTGGCGTGGGCCAATTCAACAATGCCTACAATAGGGCGCGTTGGAATTATACAAGCTATGATAGTATCACTGATACTGCCAAGAATACATGGGCAAGAGCACCAGGTCTGTATTTACATTAGTAATGATTTGTTTTGGTAAAAAATATTGTATAGTAATAAATATAATTTCAATTTAAAGGCACTCTGGAACATGTTGCGATGGCCGAACTGGTGTTGGAACAAATAGCTTACGAAATGAACCTAGATCCTTTAGACGTCAGGCTAGCTAATTTAGATACACAATACGCCAGTGACATCAAAGAAATGGTTGATTATTTAATGATACAAGCGGATTATCCTAAAAGACGTGAAGCAGTGAATAAATTTAACACTGAAAACCGATGGAAGAAACGGGGTCTAAGGTTCGCTCTTTTGCGGTGGACACCTGTGGGAGGCATAAATCTTTATATTAATTTATCAGTATATCGTGGAGATGGTTCCGTGGTTATCACGCATGGTGCCATAGAAATGGGACAAGGAATCAATACTAAGGCGATTCAAATTGCAGCTTACTTGCTGAACATTCCTGTAGAGAAAATTATAGTGAAGGAGAATAACACTGTGATAGCACCAAACTGTTCCTTGTCTGGAGGAAGTATTATGAATCAGAATGTTATATTGGGAGTAAAACGAGCTTGTCAACAACTACTCGAAAGATTAAAGCCAGTAAGAGATACTATGGATAATCCTACATGGGAAGAACTGATAACTAAAGCGTATAATAGTAACGTGGATTTGCAAGCTCATGGATTTACAAGAACCGATGAGGAGTATCCTTTCCCAGTGTATGGAGTAACGTTAGCTGAAGTAGAAGTAGACATATTAACTGGCCAGTCTGAGTTACTGAGAGTAGATCTTTACGAAGATGCTGGACAGAGCGTTAGTCCAGAAATCGATATTGGTCAAGTAAGTTCGTAGCTTTACACACTTATATTTGTTTTGTACCAAATACTTTATTGATTTTATATTTCTTTAGGTGGAAGGTGCTTTCATGATGGGTGTGGGATACTGGACTTCTGAGCAGCTAATATATTCTCCGACTGGAGAACTCCTCACAGACAGGTCGTGGAACTACTACGTGCCTCTGTGTAGAGATATACCTCGAGATTGGAGGGTCTACTTCAGGAAGAATTCTTATAGTTCGGATACTGTTTTTGGGTCTAAGTGTAAGTATAATTCAATGGAATTTAATATGGCATTTCCAATGGTGAAATTGGGTAGGAAAAGCTGAAGTAGTTCAATAATTTAGTAAATTGTACTTGCAAGCCAAAACATTGTCAGGGGTCCCTTAATAAATTATTGCATTTTATTTAGGACATTAGCATGAGGCATCGCGATTGTGTATAAATGGTAATTGGCTGGCCATTGTCTACGAGGGCTTTGGGAATTTATGTCCTTGGGTAGCTGTTATCATTGCCCTCCATTAACCAACTGCTACTTCGTTCTTAATTTATAATGGAGCTACATTAGAAATTTATTTTTATCTCTCCTTCATTTATATTATTTCTTTGTTGACATCAACTTAATTAACTAACTTAATTATATTTCTGCTATAATTAGTGTTTGATTTATAAGGGTAGTTCTTCGAAATTTGATTCTTCGACTGATTCATATGGCCAAAATTTTATTCCACTTTAAGATCTGTAACACGTGTTCATATGAAAATAGGTATACCAAATAATACGTTATTATATTATATTTGGATGAGGGACTCGTTTTTAAAAAATAGTTTTCGAGATATCGACGTTCGCATATTTTCTGCCCAGATGAATCAGAAATTGTTACAGATGAATCTGTTGAACAATTGAAAATTGTAAGTAAATGAGCTCTGTATTTCACGTTCTTTTAATTTCTTGTTAGCATACCATTTTCGAGTACTTTCGCACAGAGAAATCACGAGCATTCATCATCACGCTTGCTCAGGGCGGATTAGCAATTTCAGACTCATATTAATTACATTCCTCAAAAAAAAAGTTTTTAAATTATAGCTATAACATTTATAGCTAAGTTAATTTAAAAATAAGACTAGTAAAAAAATGGACAATGCAACAAGAGCATTATTTTATGATTCATGTGCGGTTTTGACCATACGAATCAGGCACAGATGAATCAGGATTTTGCTTACAATCATGCATAACTCATCGTATATACAGACTTCATTCTTATCATTTTTCTACACGAATGTATAACCAAAAAGCTTCACACGAAACATAGATTGAAGTTTTAAAACTGTAAAGTAAATTTTATAAAATAGGCATTGTAATCAGGATGCCATGTAAACCAAACACAGATGAATCAGATATTTACCTTAGTAACACCTGGATCTAAGCCAACCAGCCGCACGTCCGCCTCCTATCTTGTCCGTTGCACGCCTGGTTTCCCTCCGCACAGGAAGCCAGACTCTCATTATTAATACCCGACCAAGTATGGTCATTCGTAGCTTACGCCATATTAATCAGTATTATACGCCGGACACTTCTTATTTATTTATTTATAATCATACTAACATAGTTATAACGAATGCATATATTTTTTTGAAGAGGACAACTCATCTCCTTTCGATGTAATTATAATTTATATTGAAGTATCAAAGGGAAAATGCGAAATCGACTACTTTGTTCCGGAAAATGGCAAACGGACACGCCATATGAATCAGAAGAACAAGCTTTAAAAAAAATTATGTAGTACCTAGACTGCAATTATTTAAAAAATGTTATTTGTCCTAGTAACTGATATAGCTAAACTATACTAAAAAAAATATTATATGCTGTTTTGTTAGTTGGTTTCATAAATATTCCCATAGACATCGAAAATTTTGTCTCTGAAGAACTACCCATAATCTAATTTTGGTGCAGGTATCGGTGAGCCACCAATTTGTATGGCGGTGGTAGTGGCTCTGGCTATGCGGGAAGCTATCGTCGCAGCCCGATTGGAGGCAGGCATTCCTACCACAGAGTGGTTCCAAGAACGTGAGTATAATACCTGGAGTAAAGTATGGGATCGCACACTTGATTCAGATATTTTTTAATTAATCATTTTGTAAGTCAAATGCTGAAGAAAATATTGTGAAAATTTTAATACATAATAGGAGATCCCCAACAACAACCCTAAATTCCTAACCCCCAAAAAGCCGGCAAAGCACTTGTACGCCTCTGGTGTTTCAAGTGTCCATGGGCGGCGGCGATTGCTTACCATCAGGTGATACGTCCACCTATGTCGGCGTGTTTCACAAAAAATGGAGATGGATATTGTGATTTTTTTAATGTCTTTATAATTTATTTTCTTTTTTTTGTACATGTTTATTCTTTTGTTTTACAGAGGGACCCTACACTGTGGAACGAAACTTGCTGCTCTCGTCCACTAATGTAGCTGATTTTAAGTTTAATTGAAGAATATAAATATTTTACATGACACTTGCAATAATACGTATTTTAATTTCTTTAAATAAATTGAGTAATGTGGGTTCAAATAACGAGATGTTTTATTTTCCCCTTAATAAAGTTTGAATGAAAGAGAAAGTGTATGAAATGCATTGCAGTTTTAAGTTTAAATAGACGCTAATGACCTAAACATTATGTTTTATATTGTCCTAATTGACGTAATGTAATGAAAATAAAACTTTAATGTAATTTTAACTTTAATGTTTAATTTATCGACAACGATTACATATCCAGTTCACACTAGAAGTGTAACTATTTACTATTTATTATACTGGTATATTAAATATAGTGCTATTGTTTGGTAACAATTTGGTGAAGCTGGTCGACAGACAGACATGGGGAAGATATCGTTTAAAATCAATGGATTACCGTACTCAGGTAGAGTTTTGCAGTTTTATAATAGCGAGTTCATATAATGTTTATAAATTCATCTTATAGTGCATCAATTGATCTGAAATGCTATCAGTATTGCTCTACGTTGTGAATTGTGATATAAATCTTATTTCATATATTATACCGGAGCTGCGGACTACCGGGATTACCGGGGCTCCACATAAAAATTAGTGTTCTCAATTGTTACTGGTACATCCTAACAATTGTTACTGGTTTCATTATTGGAAATTGGCAAAGCTATTCTCATTTTTACGAAGCTATAATCCTTTCCTTTCTACCCTTTAAAACATTGGTGAATATTGATCCACTAGTGGGATGCGAGGTGAGCTCGGACGTGACGCTGCTGGACTACTTGCGGCTGCACGCGGGGCTGCGCGGCACCAAGTACATGTGCCGCGAGGGTGGCTGCGGAGCCTGCATCGTCAGCGTGCACCAACCTGCCGGCACATCTTATGCTGTCAACTCGGTCAGTTTACTAGAATAAGTAAAAAGTTATAATCTCCTTTGTTCGTAGAAATCGCGCTTGCTGTAAAAAATATTTTTGACAATTTCCAAAGTCAAATCGTTTATATCAATTAAATTAATATGAAGTACTGTTGGACTTCAAACAAAATAAAAAGTGTCAGTCTGTCTGTCAGTCCTTTAACAGAACTATTTCCTCATTGCAAGTGTTTATATGGAGAAGAACAAACAAAAATCTCCATGGTTATTAGTGTTCGTATTAGTTGTTATTATTTTTCAGTTTCACTATTTACACAGTTTTTGATCACATTGTTCAGTTGGATTGGATCCAAGTTATATTGACTTTTGAACAGATAACACTCTCAGTTTTGCTAATATAGACGTTATTAATTCTGATAGTGCATGAAACCCGTAACATCATGCCATGGACTGGAGATCACCACCATTGAGGGTTTGGGTAACAGACTGAAGGGCTACCATGAGCTACAGACGACACTGGCGGATGGCCATGGTTCTCAATGTGGGTACTGCTCTCCGGCTTGGGTTATGTCGATGAACAGGTAAGAAAATCAAACAACAGTTAATTGACATACCATAGCTCATGAAAACACGGTAATATACAAATATTTTATTTTATTTTTTGTGCAGTTTACTTCAATCCAACCCTGACATAACAATGTTGGAAATAGAGAAATCACTATCCAGCAACATTTGCCGCTGTACTGGTTATAGACCCATTCTTGAAGCATTCAAAAATTTCGCCTCAGATGCTCCAAGACAAATCAAGCTACCAGATATAGAAGATCTCAAACTCTGTAATAAAACTGGAGAAACATGTGATAAAAGCAATTGTGAAGATAGTGAATGGTGCTTCGTTGATCAACAAGTTGACAAAGATGCTATCATTAAGATCAAGTTGAAGGATAATAGACTTTGGTATCGAGTAAATAAAGTCCAAGATATATTCACGATACTAGGAAAAGAAGGAGACGAGTCTTATATGCTAGTAGCTGGGAATACAGCAAGAGGTTGGTTTGAATATTGATATTCCTCAAGAGTCAGATTTCTTTTATATTTCGTAACTAATACAACAATTATGTTATAGGAGTTTACCCCGTAGACGAGCCTCCTCAGGTCCTCATAGACATAAGTGGAGTCCAGGAGCTGAAAGGCTACACACTCGACCAAAACTTGATTGTGAACGCTGGGACAACACTCACGGAGTTCTTACAGATACTGAAAACTGTTTCTAAAGAAGAATACTTTGGCTATCTACAGAAGATCTATGATCATGTTGAGAAAGTTGCTCATGTTGCTGTGAGAAATGTAGGTTTTTAACAAGAAACTAGAGACAAAACAAAACCAACATGAAATGTTAATGGTAATATATTTGCAGGTGGCATCGATTGCAGGGAACTTAATGATTAAGAATCAGCACAACTGGTTCGCTTCGGACATCTACTTACTATTAGAAACAATTGGAGCTCAAGTAACAATACGTTAGTGTTCCATATTATAAACGTTTGTTCTTATTACCTTCTTATTTAACTTATTAAATATACATTTTATTTCATTTAGAGAACAATATGAGTGCAAAGCAAACGGTGACGATGCAACAGTTTCTGAAAGTTAATATGAGAGGATATGTCATTTGGAACATCATGATGCCACCGTTGTGTAACAGCAAGCGTCTGGTTACGTTTAAGGTAATCTTACAAGGTTCCTGTAGATACGTTATATGTGTTTATTCTGTAATATTACTTTGTTTTACTGTTTTTACAGGTTATGCCTCGCTCTGAGAATTCCCATGCTTTTGTAAACGCGGGCTTTTTGTATAATTTATCAACTGATAATGTTGTCAAGTCTGCAAGGATAGTCTTTGGAGCACTTTCTCCAACAAATGCTAAATCTAACTACAGTCGAGCCTGTGCCACAGAAAATTTCTTGATCGGAAAGAAGCTTTTTACCAACGAAACTCTAACGTCAGCAATTAAAATATTGGAACAGGAATTAGTGGTTGAATATAACCCACCAGATCCTTCGGTCGAGTATAAAAAGAACGTTGCTATTGGTTTATTTTACAAAGTAAGAATTTACCTTTTTAAGCGGTCAAACTAGTGACTTAATGTTGCTTAGTGTTCTGAAAATATCGGTTTATTTACAGGGTTTACTGATACTTTCTCCGGAGACAAACCTTAACACACGATACAAATCTGGAGCTATTACTTTGCGTGATACCCGCCCGGTATCTAAGGCTACACAGGTGTTTGAAACCAACCGCTCAGTGTGGCCGGTGTCGCAACCTATTGCGAAAGTAGAAGCTTTGGTTAGTGAACTTCGTAGGACTTTAATCAGATAGTAGAATCTTGTTATTTATAATTTGTAAATAATTTTTATTTTTTTTATAGATTCAATGTGCAGGAGAGGCTTTTTATACTGAAGACTTGCCTAACGTAGCAAATGAGGTTTTTTGTTCTCTAGCACTTAGCACAGTAGGGGTGGGTGACATCGTGTCCATCGACGCAAGCGAAGCCTTGGTAAGAGTACGTACTTGTATTTAATAAGAGTTGACAATTCAATCTTAACACTCAAACTTTCTTGCAGGCGTATCCTGGAGTGATAGCTTTCTACACAGCTAAAGATATCCCGGGGATTAATTCTTTTACGCCATTAGACTCATTTTTATATACAAAACCTGAAGAAATATTAGCATCAACTTCAGTGAAGTATTTTAATCAGCCAATCGGTATAGTAGTAGCTGAAACCCGTTATATTGCTGATAGAGCTGCTAAATTAGTGAAAGCAACATACACAAATGTTAGAGAACCAGTCTTAGATATAAGACAGACTATAGGTGATGCAAGTAGGAGTACTCTATTCACTCAAATAGAAGCTACTGAAAGAGGCACAGATGAAGTAAGAGTGATTAAAGGAGCTAATTCAATTTATGCTCAATCCCATTTTACTATGGAAACCATGACAGCTGTGGTTTTACCTTCTGATGAGGGCCTTAATGTATATTGTGCAACGCAGTGGATGGAAGGAGTACAGTTGATGGTTGCACGGGCTTTAAACATGCAGCAAAATAGGTAAGTTACCATTTTAAAATTAAAACAAAGAAATAGAAAATTTTACTTTGAATGTAATCGTAATATTTTTACGGCAGGGTTGATGTGCACACTCGACGTATTGGCGGAGGCTACGGTTTAAAATTATCCCGTTGTATCCAAGGTGCCATTGCTGCTGCACTGACTGTGAAGAAACTCAACAGACCTTGTCGATTCATCCAGTCGTTGACTACTACCACAAGAGCCGTAGGCAAGAGACTGCCTTGCTATTCAGACTTTGAGGTAATTTTAATCTGAGATCTTGTAATCTGAGCTAAATTTTGTGAACAAGAATGCCGATGCCCGCGAATGACCAATAAAACGAGGTTAAGGATGCTTTCTCACCAGAGATGTGCTATGTTACGTTGCTGTGGATGCGTTTAGCTTCCATCAATATCCATTGGTACACATAGCTTAGCACTGGTGGAAATGGACTCAGCTAAGCTTAAAGTAAGTAGTAGTAAAATTTTCGATATTTATACAATTTTAAAACTCATGTTTTCAGGCTGGTGTGAACAGTTCTGGAGAAATTCAATACATTAATTCTAGGTTGTTTGAAGACAATGGATACAAAACAAATGAACTGCTGATTTTGCTTGGTATTGGACAATATAACAACGCTTACAATAAAGCACGGTGGAAGTATACAGGTTTTGATAATATCACGGATACAGCCAAAAATTCATGGATGAGAGCACCAGGCAAGTTGAATATTTATTAACAGATAAGTAAGAAATATCCACCATTGGATTTAATTTTGAATTTATCTTTATGAAACATCAGACTATGATGATGGTATTAAGATGTATGTATTTTATGACTTGACAGGTACTTTGGAACACATAGCTATGGCTGAACTTGTCATGGAACAAATTTCTTACGAGATGAATCTAGATCCTCTTGATGTCAGGCTAGTCAACTTGGATCCCAAATACAGAAACGATATGAAAGAAATGGTGGACAACATTATTGTACGGTCCGATTATGTCAAAAGGCGAGAAATTGTCAATCAATTTAATGCAGCAAACAGATGGAAAAAGAGAGGTTTAAGATTCTCTTTTCTGCGTTGGTCTCCAGCCGGAGGAGCGAATTATTATATCAATTTGTCAGTATTTCGAGGAGATGGCACTGTAGTTATAACACATGGTGGTATTGAAATGGGACAGGGAATTAATACTAAAGCCGTTCAAGTTGCAGCTTACCTTCTGAAGATTCCTGTTGAGAAAATTATTGTAAAAGAAAACAATACTGTTATAGCTCCCAATTGCTTTTTATCTGGAGGGAGCATTGTTAATTATGACGTTATTGCTGGGGTGTCTAAAGCATGCAAACAACTTTTAAGTAGATTACAACCAATAAGAGATCAAATGGACAATCCTACGTGGGAAGAATTGATTATAAAAGCATACAATGATAACGTGGACTTGCAAGCTCATGGGTTTACGACTACGACCGAGGAGTATCCCTATGATGTTTATGGAGTAGCTTTAGCTGAAGTGGAATTAGATGTGTTGACAGGAGAGTTTGAACTACTGAGAGTGGACCTTTGTGAAGATATCGGACAGAGTGTTAGTCCTGAAATTGATATTGGTCAAGTAAGTGTTTGTTTGTATTATAGCTGTTGTGACTAACGAATAAGTGACTGCACGGTTGGTGCCACACAATGTATAGCGGGTTCGATTCTCGCACAAAGCAACTCTTTGTAGGTGATCTATAAATTGTTGTTTCTACTTTTTAAGGATGCAACTTGAGTAGTTTCAAGCCATACTATTTAATTAAATTTAAATGTTCATAGGTGATTGCGACCTAATTTTATTGCAATTACGCAATAAATAAGTTTTCTTACATAACTCGATTCTGGTTAAGGTGGAAGGAGCATTCATGATGGGTGTGGGCTACTGGACGAGTGAACACATGGTCTACGCTCCAACAGGCGAACTCCTGACCAATCGTACTTGGAACTACCATGTACCACTGGCCAGGGACATTCCTCAGGATTGGAGAATATACTTTAGGAAAAATTCCTACACGGAGGATATTATTTTTGGCACTAAGTGTAAGTTTTAAAAACCTCTATAGATATGCATAAAAATAAAATTGATATCGATAATGATATAATGATTGAATGAATGTATAACTTCAAAACATATATTTTATCGTTTATCAGGTATTGGAGAGCCCCCAATATGCATGGCTGTCGTTGTTGCTTTTGCCTTGAGAGAAGCCATTGTTGCAGCTAGATTAGAGTCGGGAATTCCTACCACACAGTGGTATCAAGAGGGTAATTGTAACACATTTAACATATAGCAAAATAAATTAACCGTATTTTTTTCAGATAAGTGTAACGTTACGCCTTTTATCCCCGATAGGGTAGGCAGAGGTGCACATTACGTAATGTCGCTATACAATGTACACCCACTTTTCACCATTTGTGTTATAAGTCCCATGTAATAGCGGGTGAGTTTATTGCCATATACTGGACACAATTTCAAACTACGAGCTACTGGTCAGAAATTTAGAAAAAAAACATAGTATGTACTAGTTTACCCGACCCGGGAATCGACCTCTTGATTTTTCAGATAACTGTAACCAATATGTACCTTTATTTTATCATTTTACAGATGGTCCGTACACAGTGGAAAGAAATTATTTATTGACATCGACAAATCCTGCAGACTTCAAGTTTAATTAGATGAACATTATAACCTAACTACATACTATCTATACTAACTTAGTTTATTATAAATAGTTGTGTAATTTTGTATAATCTAAATGTAACACAAGTAATTATGTTAAACCAATTAACCAGTTACAAACTTCTTCTATTAATACCAAAATTGTGATAGAGATAGCATTATATTATGTTTACTTAATATATTTTTTTATTTTACTTCCATTATTTAGTACCTCATTTTGTTATCGTCTTAGTAAAGGCGCGAGCACACCGCGGTGCACGGAGTGGCTACGCACTGGATTAAGGTTCGCTTTGTAATAAAATGTAAGTGGTGGTGTCCACAGCAACGGAGAGGCTATGCATGATGAGTTGATGGCGTTATACGATACACCACGAGCACCGACCGAGCGCGTGGCTTGCTGGAATAGGCGGTCCCATAGCTCAACGTAGTCAACGAGTTGCTACGTTTCCACTGTAGTACACAAATACGACTCACGACTATGTACTGCTTGCTCTTATTGCAGCACAGTTTTTAGTGGGTATGCACGTGCCTTCACAGCATGCGTCGCGGTTTGCTCTAGCCTTAACTAAATTATATTCACGTTATAAGTTTAAAAGTACCTTTTGTAGGATAAGCAGATTATGTACAAACAGCACAACTAGTTTCACACGGAAATCTGTAGATGCTTTCATCAGTTCTGAAACTGACAGTAATATAATTTGATCGTCAGTTGAAATATCGTAATTAGACTTATGACAATTGTTTCTGAGAATGTATCTGGCTCCGTGTCTGTGCAGGATATGTTAATTATGTGGTATAATATTGATATTAAGTGTCATTGATTCATCATCCACAAGTCATTATCTTGATTTGCTCATTTTGTATATTAATTAGTTTTGATTCGCGGATTAATCCAACTCTTACGTACTATTTGATTCCATGACGATCAATATAAAATCTGATAACGTTACTTACCAAGAATCATCTTTGTTAATCGCAAATAGTATCTAGTCAAAATATTACATTACCGTTTTCTAATCACGAAAAATGCGAAATATCGCGAAAAGATTTCATTTAAAAACCAACACAGCATTGTGACCGACTTTATTATTTTGATGAATTTGATTTGGACGAAAGACCCGTCTCAAGGTCGACTGGAATTGAAATTTATTTGATTTTCAGCCTCATTGTGAGCAAAACCTAAATGAATCGGGAGTTAGTCTCAGAGGCACGTGATCTCAATCCAATACTAGGACACGACCAAGTTGTAGGTAGTATTTATACTGTTTTATATTACTGTTTTAATTATTTTCCATGAATAAAGGTATTTGTAGGGGCAAGGAAATATTAGCTTCAATTCTTCCGTAGCTGCGGTTCTACCTAGCGGGTTTGCCGGGGCTGCGGCTCGAAAAGCAGCTTCATTTCTTGGAACTCCCATTTTTCATCAAATTGCTTCTCTTTCTCATGATTTGGGTACTTGCTTAACATAACAATTTTCGAAAGTTTTGAAACTCTTGTCATTCCATCTTAAGCCTAAAGAAATAATTCATTTCTATCGCTTTATTTGACCATAATAACCCCCTATAATAAAGTTTATTAAACTGCAGTTTTTATGTCTTCTTATAATGTCAATTAGTTTTCCCCATCGGGGTGCAGTTTGGAGTTTGTTTACAAACAAACACAACGATGTAAACAGGAGTTAGTTTTATGTAAATTTCCGAGAGGGATCGCGTCAAAATGTCACTATAAGTGCCCGGGTCAGTGGGACAATGGTACTTTACATTCGCGGATCTTTTTATGGTTCGCGGATTTAAGATAACAATTGTTTTACGCGGCATAGGATTTAAATGATGGGTTAAATGGTGAACATGAAGTCATGGCGTATCTTATTATTAAAGAAGAAATCATCCTAGAATAATGTGTCTTATATTTAATTACCAGATACTTTAATATTTTGGGTCTGTCTTGAGGTGAGTAATGTGCAGTTTCCATTTGCATAAATAACCAGGACATGAAAGAAAATTATTGAAAATATTGCCAAAGTGGCAACTGGACACAGTGCACGGTATGCAATGCAGTTATCGTTAAAACAAACCATGTATAAAGAAACGGTCCACGCAAGCCAAGAATGCTAAATTAAAATGATCGCATAAAACAAACATCATCCTATTAAAGTTTTATACCTCACGTATTTGGCGGTGTTCTCAGACTACCTTTTTGTGGATAAAAGTAAAACTTTACTCACGTTTACACCCGACTTGCACGCGACTCTAGCATTTATATTGGTGTAATAAAAGCTCTTTTACTGTAAAAGCCACTTAACTGAGAAGTAGAAGCTGAATTAGACTTTATTTAAAAGAGTGAGAGTTGACAATTGCGTTGTTAGAACAGCGAGTAACGTTTAGAGCATTATAATGCGTCGTGTTAGCCGAAGATTCGTTTTAATTCAGTTGGTTAATCTGCTAAGAGATTTGATGATCGCACTTTTATTACTTTTCCTCTATCATCTCTTAATTATAGAGAAACGTTTCATCTCAGGGATATTTGTCAGATAATTGAAAATTAGTTCTGGGAAATAATATGGAGCTGCTTTTGATCTTCGTACTTGCCTGAAGCAATAAGCCATATTTTAAACAAAAGATAATGTATTGTCATTTCTTGGAATGATTCTTGTTCCAGATCTTTTAAGAATTTAAGCTAAATTCGACCTTGGTACAATACTGGATGATTGCTTATTGACTGTTTACATATAAACTGCAGTAACACTCACTCAGACTTACTTACAAGAGATCATTTAAGTCTTTTATGTTCCCATTTACCTTTATAATCCCAACGTTTGACTCCAATATGCACAAACACAGCCCCTGTTAATACTTAATGGGAAATTAACTGAATTAGGGTGCTTTCCCACCAGAGATATGCTACGTAGTTATGCATGATGATGATATGATGTAGTAGCTAAGCTGTGAAACTATGTGACCGTTTCCACTGATACTAAGCTATGTGCTGTGCTTTTCCTGATAGTGCAGATTTTAGAGAAATTTTGCGTGTCTATTAACATGAATTTCTTTGTTAGCTACTTTACATAATTTATAATCGTGAGACTAAAACAACGGTTTACTCACATACTTGAGAAAAGTTCTACTAGTTTCGAGTCACAGAGGGATTCCTTGTCATGAGCGGCGTGTGCGAACACAGCGATGGCCAATTTAGTTAGATAATGAAAATATTTTTTTTAATATGAACTAAAGTGAATTTAGAACAAAAATCCTACTTTACAAGATTCAGATATGAAAACAAAATTTCACCTTAGACCTTGAAAATAAAGTTCAAAATGAAATTTACCTTTTATCTCACAGTTCCCTACTTATAACAAGCTGGTAGACTAACAAGTACTCAGAAACTTATTAAGTTGGAGCCAGAGCTAAATAAATAGCAAGCTCACTTACCCCCGCAGTGTTCCCTAGTCCGAGATACATTTCACGAGTCCCGTGTTAATTGAAATGGAATTATTGTGACCTCTTTACTAAGTACTACAATAGGTACGTGTTACAAAACTTGGAGCTTCATTACCTACTTTAGTGAATTTTAAACTGTCCATTACATGCTAGACATCGATAGTTACCATCTATTGGCGTTTATATTTGGAATTCCACAGGCACTATTCTAGGCCCAACGCTGTTTTTTATTATTGATATTGTATTATAAAACTGTCGTTAATATGTGATTTCTGGTTAATTCTTTGGCATCTATTGTTGTCATAAATTGAGCTGCTTCTTTAGGAATTATCTAAGCAATTTTTCTCTATGCAATTTGAATATTTCTAGCTAGAGTAACAGGGTCAACTGATTGATTAGTTTTGATACAACAATAAAATAACTTGCGTAAAATATGCGTAAGTACAATAATCAAACGGATATCATAACGCTGCCATAGGAGGCAATATGTTTGTGATATTTGTATTAAGAATATATCGACAAGCTTCCGGATTCCACCTTTGTTTTATAAGCCTACGAATATCACTGAAATTCCTTCACGTATATCAGGAATGTCATATCTTTCAAATTCTTGGAAATAACCTTTAATAAATAAATAATAGTTTCTCTCTTGAATTTCATCCCTTTTTCAACCCTCCAAGTTAGTTTCAACCGACCAACTATACAGGCTGCGCACCTCAGGTATGACCTCAGCCTAGTCCCTGAATATTCATATGGAGGCTAAACAAATTCGGAATATTAATGCAACGGCCACTCTCGGACACGGCATCATTAGCATTACTGTCAAATACTTTGCATTCGCTTTGGCAATACTGTTTGAGTATCCATGTTATATGTATATTCGGGGGTTGTAGGACAGATTGTGTGTAGTAAATGTACCGCATTCATTTTAGGGTTTAGTCATTCCTGAACATGTTCCGTGTAACTGTGACTTGTTAATAAATTAAATTTTAAAAGCATAGTTTACCAAAATTAAGTCTGTGTACTGTATGTATGTCTGTATGGAAATATTGACACTGAATTGTCAGTGTCAATATTTCCATACTAATCTACTGACACATAAACGGTTTTAGATATGTAAATTTGTTGATTTCGTTACGTATAAATAAAAATAAAAACATTTATTTTCGTACTGATAACATACAGCTAGCTTACTAGTTTGTGTACAATTGGTATTATTTTAATACAATTCAGTGAAACAAGTCGACACTGGGACATGGACATGATAAAATTTAAAATCAATGGATTACATTTTTCAGGTTAGTACTTAACAAAATGAGTTTTATATTGTGACGTTAAACATTATTTTATTAAACGTTTAGTTGCTTATCCATATTATTATAGATATTAGACCTCTTTCTGGGTAGCTTATGCGCTCTTTTGGCTAATGATTACCAGTGGGATGCGAGGTCAGCTCGGACGTGACGTTGCTGGACTATCTCCGCAACTACCTCCAGCTGCGCGGTACCAAGTACATGTGCCGCGAGGGTGGCTGCGGAGCCTGCATCGTCAGCGTCCACCAACCTGCTGGCACATCTTATGCCGTCAACTCGGTTGGTCAAAATGATATGCTAAAGAACTCAGTAAAAAATCATGTCAAACATGCAAATGTTTTTTTTACTATCCGTCTCATTATTCTAGTATTTACTAGCTTGTTTAATATTTTCGTGGAATAGGAATGTCGAGTTTGATTTTGTAAATTTGAACAAGTTAATTTTAATATAATAATTCTTCGATAGTGCCTGATGTTAGTAACGTCATGCCATGGGCTGGAGATAACCACCATCGAGGGTTTGGGTAACAGACTGCTACAGAAGACACTGGCAGATGAGAACGGTACCCAGTGTGGATACTGTACCCCGGCATGGGTAATGTCGATGTACAGGTTGGTGACATAAGTAATTGAGCTACATATTTTACAAGAAGCTCACTTTAATCTCCATTATGACGTCCTGGAAAATTACAGTTAACATTATTTACAGTCTTCTTCAAGGAAACCCGAACATATCAATGCTGAACGTCGAGAAATCTTTAAGTAGCAATATTTGCCGCTGTACTGGCTACCGGCCGATTCTACAAGCTTTCAAAAAATTCGCCTCAGATGCTCCAAGACAAATTACACTACCAGACATAGAAAATCTCAAACTCTGTAACAAAACTGAAGAAACATGTGATAAAAGTAATTGTGAAGATAGTGAATGGTGCTTCGTTGATCTCCCAGCCGATAAATAAGACAGCGGATTTCAAGTTCAATTAAGGATAAATTCAATATTATAAGGAGTATTAAAAGTAGGAATAACGCGGCAAGAACTATCATAAAATGTCACTATTTAAGATAATTCAATTTGAAGACATTATTGGTATCTGCAATCTTGTTTTCAAAATTAATGCTCCTATTTTAATGGTAATAAGGTTTCATTTTGAAGTATTTCTTGCAGCGGAGACAGTGAGCGCCCTCTCTAGTCTTAGTCACAAGTACATAGTTGTGGCGAGTGCTGCTCGGCAGATATTCCAGTAATGCTGCTGTTATCCTATCTAGTACCAAACTGGCTATAGTGGTAGTGACTGCAATTTCATACTAAAATCAAATTGGGGTTTTCTTAAGATGATTTTTTTTTTGATAGTGTTATTTTGTAATTTCCTATAATTGTGCTCTGTTGCATAAATTATATTATTGGTTCTGTGAGTAGTTTACATTGTACTAGCGACCCGCTCCAGCTTTAAATGGGTGCAATGGTGATATATTATGCATGTATTATACAAATAAACCTGCCTCTTGAATTACTCTATCTATTAAAAACACCACATCAAAATCAGCTGCGTAATTTTAAAGATTTAAGCATACAAAGGGGCATAAGGACAGAGAAAGCGACTTTGTTTTCTAAACTAATATTATAAAGAGGAAAACTTTGTTTGTTTGTTTGTTTGGTTGTAATGAATAGGCTCAAAAACTACTGGACCGATTTTAAAAATTCTTTCACCATTCGAAAGCTACATTATCCACGAGTAACATAGGCTATATTTTATTTTGGAAAAAAGTAGGGTTCCGTAAGATATTTGTATTTTTCGGACACAAACTGAAAAAAATCAACCAAAGAAGTTACTTATTTTGCGTACGCTGCCTAAACTACAAAAGATAGAACCATAAAATGTTATAATTAATTGTAGATCTTATAAATATCTACAAAAAAGTCCGCGACACACTATACCTATCTATGTCAAGTGAGGCACAACAACAAAATTTTTATTTAAAAATCTTGAATTTTTTTGGACTACATTTAAACGCGTTTATTTTACTCATGCTATTAATCCTTATCAAAATAAATTATTTCATCAATAAGTACAGTTTATGTTGATAATATTTGGTCTTTGAATGATTAAAATTGGACGTTTGGTTTAGAAGTTGTGGTGAAATTAAAATATTACGATTTCTGCTGCACGGCCCTGTCTGTCTGTTACGCTTACGCCGCTTACGCTAAATTTAGTACAGAGATAGAATAGGCCCTGAAGAACAACATAGGCTACTATTTATTGCAAAAAAATAGGGGAGAGTGGGTAAAAATAGGGGATGAATGGTCATATGGAAATTCGTCAATTTTAAAGCTCTAACATAGGCTACTTTTTATAGCGAATAAAAAGGGTAGAAGTTGTTTTAATTTTGACCACCAACCACTAACACAACCACGCGGACGAAGTCGCGGGCAAAAGCTAGTATACTATATAGTGACAAGACATACCAGGGTACTTAGTAATAAGTAATGTTTTAATTAATATTGTGTCTACGCAATCTCTATATAATAAAAATCAATTGTTGTTCTTATTTGTCCATTGAATTTTGACTTACTAAGCTCGACAGCCTGCAAAGAGCACAAGTATTTGAATAAATGGTGCTATCAAACTTTATATTTATTTTAAGTATTGCCAGCTCAAAGTTATGTCATAAATGGAATAAATACAGGTCGGATCTCGAAGTTGGTCCGCAACAAAAATGTCGGATGAAGTTTCTTACTTCCTACAAAAGATTGACCTTTGAACAATAAGTTTAGTATTGTGTTAGGGGGTAGTTCGTATGGATGGTAACTTTTTCAGTATGGTTTATACCTAGTGGGGTTATTGCTGGCTGGGGTTTATTATTTCGATGGGTATTCACGAGTCATAACATACTGTCTAAATTTTCGTTTCACACCGATGCTTGAATTACAAGAATTTCGTCTCTAGATACTTACTCAGTCAAAGTTAAAATTGTTTATTTCAAATAGATCAGGAAGGCGCTTCTGAACGTCAAAGCAAATATTAACAATGTCGGTCTGTCGGTCAGTTCTCTTGTGAAGCTATGCACGACAGGCTCTACATACGACCTTCTGAAACACGGAGGAGAGATAAAAAACAGCCAAACTTAATGTAGAAGTAAAACTGACACCAACTCAGGTCTGAACAAGTTAAGTAGTACGAATAAAATAACATTTACCATACCACTTGATAACAAACTATCCTAGAATATAACAATATCCTTTTCAAAATAATGTCCTGCATAAAATATAATTAAAGTTATCTTAATTCTTCCACGGCCGTGCTCTAAACTCGTTACATAACATATTTTCTCTTCATTATGTCGTACGTTGGGCGACATTTTTCCGCCACGCCCTCAACGTGAATAAAATTCATATTAATTATAACAGTTAATTGAGTTCATAGTTTGTTTGCACGGACTAATTAACCGGCGTGATGGACAATTTTGTATTTATTTTAATAATACGGTATTATTTAATGATGTTGCTTTTTGAACTGGAATGGATTTTAGTGGAGTGTTGGAGTATATTATAAACTTTAATAACTTTAACGTATATGAGCGGATTGGATATATTTGCCTTTCCTTGTAAATACTTTCAGTTTTTCTCTAAACAATCTTGCAACCCAACAATTGAAAATTAATTATGATGTTTTATTCAAGTTACTATTTGATGCTAGAGCCAGAGCCATGCTAGAGGCTCATATTCATGAACAGCAATCCACGACACACGACGCGGCTTCTATTGTCTATCGTAGCACCGCGACAGTCGCCGGTTCTAGTAAGGTTCGAAACTAGTCGATTTCCTCGTCGAATAACTATGTGAGTATGCTGAAAAACATACTTATTAATTTAGTATGTCTCACGAAAGTTATAATATAAACCCAACAATTACACCAAAACAGTCTGCTTTTAAAAACTATCATCAAAGCAACGTAAGGCAACATTCATAAAAATCCATATACTTAGTTTACTAAAAAAAAATATAACCGATCCCAGTTCCCCTAACTTTTGAAACAAAAGATTTTCTTCCAAAGAACTGTGTGTAACCTTGTTGAAAAGTACCGTGTGTGGTCCCGCGGCCCTCCAGGTGCGCTGGTCGCATTATCCGCGCGTTGACTATGCTAATTTGTCTTTGTGGTTCGCGCGTTGATAACGCCACGCGCCATGTGACATGGCGGCGAAACTGCAATGGCGGATTAACGGATATTTGAATATGAATTTTGAATATTGTGGTTAAGTGCTACAGGTTCATATCTTATATTTTTATATAGTATAGTATAGTAAAGTTGTGTAAAAAATAAAGTAAATAATTAAATTTCATAATGTTAAATGCTTATCTATAAAATTACTCACCGCCATACTCAGAGTCATTTAATGGTTACTTAACCAAGTCCTTAGGGATTGTTTTCAATACAAAATCGTTACTAAGGAATAGTTTAAGTAATCATTAAATATCTAGTGCGGCAGTTAGTTAAGTTGTCTGTCACAAAAATCCTTTCGTGAATAATTTCCAAAAACTCAACAATTTTGTTATCTAATCACTAGAATACTAATACTAAAGTCATATACCTAAATACTTTTAAACTGTCAGCTTAAATACCTCCATTAAAACATTTATAAACAAAAAAAAAACCGTCTACACCACCCCGTACATTTGCGCGGTTTTACACGAGGGTCGCACCGTCCTTGTTCGCTTCAAAAATGCAGGGCAATCTGCATAACAGATCACATGCGCTTTGTTAGTGTCATTTTTGAGCACTAATTGGCTGGGCCAAACGGTAATGCTATTTACTACTTGCATACACGAGTGGTGCAGTCTGCATGTTAAGCTGATGCGCTGTTTGGTAATGAGGGTTAAATAACCTCATTATTGGCTACGTTGTTATAATTACTACCTGTAAATGATTTTTTTTAAACTGTTTAAAACAGTGTTACCTACTTTATGTAAGTAGATTAAGGTAGATAAGAATAAGGGCCCATAGTTCGGACATATTATTGTATTAAAATTGTAGACCACTCTGTACACTATGGATAGATAATACATTAAAGTGATTTGATTTGATTAAGTAAGTTTTTGCAATGTCTTATCATTATTACCAAGGGTATGTCCAAAACTTCTCCTTATTGACGAATATCAACAATATTGTAACCATCAATCAAAAGGCAGGCAATACCTTTGGTGCTTCGCGTGTCTTTAAGCAGCGACAATTGCTTACTAGGTGATCCGTCTACTTGTTTACCAGCCTATACCATAAAAAATTGGACATATGATCTTTATGGTGTGTTGGTTACTTAAAAAGTCTGTATATAAAAGGTTTTAAGACAAATAGTGGTAATCATGAGCGTGTTTCAAAGAGAGTAAGATGGTCTGATCTTACGATCTGTAGTTTGTGTAGTTGGTACTAGTACCATACCATTTGGGTTTCATTAAGAAATACCTGAATTATATCCTTAGACAACACAAAAATGGATCAATAGAGTACACTACTCGTATAGCTATTTGTATGTCCCTTTGTCGGTAACCTAGGAATTTGTTTATAGCACATTATTGTGTCGAATAACTGAGATAGCATTCACTTAGCGGCTCTTCACGAATACCTTGTGGAATCCGCGGTTATTGGAACATTTTGCGGGGTATTCTAATGTTAACGTACTAATCAAAATATAACATAACGAATATTACATGTTTAATTCCCTGAGGAGGTAAACAGAGGTGCGTATATTAAATATTACCTACTTTACCCCCGCTGTATTATGAATATCATGCAATTTTCTGTTAGTTTGTAATGCTACTGAAGTTTTCAACTTCAGAAAACTGAAACAACTCAATAGTGCATAATACAATAAGGAATAAAATAGTAACCTTTATTTGGATTCGTACTTGTGACCACTTCGGTATTAAATTACATGTAGTTTATTGTAATGTACATTCTGTTAGCGTCAGCTATTACTAAACGCAAAACAAAAACAAACTGCATAGAGAGTTTAAAAATTATCAATTTTCTGCTGTGTATGAATGAAAACAAGCAATTGTCTATTTGCATGTCAAAGGTTCATTAAATGTTGATTTATTTATCATGTGCCTTTACAGCAAACAGCAGGTGTGATCTATAAAATTCACACAGTAATTTAGCAACATATTTTGCAATGTTTACCTTTGTGGTATAAATATTGGCAGGAGTTAGTCAAATGAATACAAATTGGTTTAGTTTTAATTGTGATACATTTTTTTCACTGGTGGCTAGATTAGAGAGCTTTGAAAATTTGTGTAAATATTTTTAGCTAAATACACACTGAAAATAAAAAGTCAAAGGTTAATTGTAGTTTGTTTTTTCATAGTATGTAAATGAAGTCTCCATATAGTTGGGCCATTACAAACGTGCGAACTGTCACGTTAAAGGAATGTGACCATGCTGCACAACTGGCACAAGTGTTAACAAGAGATCTGATAAAAATGGCTTATCGATGGCGAAGTACCAATACTTTAAGTGTGGGAGCGAGCGGTACGAATGGGCCAGCTCGACCGGAGTAATACCACGGCCAACAAAAATCCGAATTTAACACAAATTGAAAAAAAAATCGTTTCATTTCTTGGGTTTGCATACATTAGGTTATGATTTCGATTAATTAAGAAAAATTACAGTTAGGAGGTAATATTCCTTCGCCGTCGTAATGGCAGTTTGCACGCTTGTATTGGCTCAGTTATAGTAAAAATGCCTTTGAAACCTCTGTCCTTTGTTATTTCCAATGTAGTTTATATATACAAGGGTACAATATTTCTACTTGTTTTTTACTGTTTTCATATTCAGATCTCAGACAAAGTTGGAAACTATTTTACAATTATTATAACCGTGTTTATACAAATACCCAATGATATTTTCGCAACAAGCAATAAAAACGTGTCTTTTTTTAAGCAGTATACGACTGAAGCGTGCTTCGCTTATATTTGCGGGATTTCTGAAAAAATATGCGTGCCCGCAATAAAGTTGCAGAGTTGTGACGATGCTCGACAATTTGCTTGTTTTTAGTTTTTTTTTCTGTATATTTTTTTCTGATGAGTCTCAGTCGACGAGATTCATATAATTATTATGATGTTATTATCACATACGGAATTAGAATATTCGACCTAAAAACTAGAAAATTCTTAAACAAAAATAAAAAAAAAAAAATTATTGAAGATAAAAATCTTGACAAAAATTAATTCTCAATAAAAATCCAATAAAAATAAATAACAAATTGACATAATTATGGGCCGAATTGAAAATTTTCTCCTTTTTGGAAAGACGGTTAAAAATGTAAGAATACTTAAATTCTTTTTTTGAAAAAGAATACCTGTATCTATTTTATTCTGAAAAAAAAAAACAGACAGGGTGCTAAGCTATTCAATATCTATTTCCCTGTCCATGAAACAAAATGAAAGGTCAGCCCTCACTTCCTTAGTAATTTAGGGGCACTCTTGACCAAACCAAGTGGTTGAGCCCTCCCTAAGGAAACTCTACGACCTCCCATAGGTTCAGTAATTGATAATGAAAAGTAAGGAGTCCGTGTTGTTCCCTCCGGGGTTCTAGATTTGGTGAGATATTTCCGTGGAATGCTGACCAGGGAAAAATATGTTTTTCACTTAGACAAACCAACAAACAGTAGTAGAAATAGCTTATTTCTACGAATCAGAAGGAATTGGCATCTGTTGTTAATAGATGTAATATATTATAGACTTTATTTTCAAAAATGTGTTACTTTAAATACCGAAAGTAAAAAAAAAACTGCTATCCACACAATGAATAAAGAATTTAATAACATTCCCTCACACAGTTCTCTAACAAAAGCATTTGTCCAAAAATCTGTTCAGAACTAAAACCGATTATATAATCGTAGATCTCATGGCGCAGGGAATCCTACTTATATAGCAGACTCGCCCGGGAAGAATAAATTGTGCCCGAGTGAACACAAGATGGCACCACTCCCGACACAGATGTGTTAAACAAGGGACGATTACTCAGATATGGTATTGCAAAAAAACGTGTCGGAATCGTGTAGTTAGTTGTAAAAAGTTTGGTGTTAAGATACCGTACATGCAGTTTCATTATTGAGTTCAAAGAGGTTACAAAGAGGGAAAGAGAAGCCCATATGATGAGTCACGTTACATGAAATATTTTGTTATTGTGTTGATCGTAAATAACGAGAGTTAAAACTTTCACGATTTATGAGACGTTATTACTGACTTCGAAATTGTGGTCGTTACTTCTGTGGAGAAAGTAGTGTGTTCAAATCTAGCATTTTATTCGTACATCCATGTAGAGCGCGTGCTCACTGGGCGGTAATCTGCGATAGTTCTTGCGAATGCATTTAATCCGAGCTGACAAACGCGCAATGACAGACTCATAGATGCTACTCCCGATTATGACGTTATTTACTACGCTTTTATAAAATGTATGGCGATTCACAGAGCACTGATATGATGATAATTTCAGGAGCGTATTTTTCGATTGTCAAGAATTCTGGATATATGTATAAAACGTGACTCATTTTTAATAATGAATGGGGTTTCCAACTTATTGAAAAATGTTTCGAATTTTTACCAGATCCTTTGGTAAGTTTAAAATATTTTCAATATAAAAAAGGTCCTGTTATTTGAACACCAGGACACCGTTCCAGTTTGGGTTTTTCTCATTCCACAAGGAAAAGTTACATTCAAAAAATAACTAAACGTACATTAAACAAAATATAAAATTCTGGGAGAGCAAACGATAGGCTTTTTGGCACACAAACCTTCAAAATTGACCTCTCGTCTCGATAATGGTCGGAGGGCCCCCAAAGAAATATTCATAAATTATGTAAGACCTTAGTTGGAATTCATAATGGACGGAACGAACCTTCCGAAATATTTAAATATATATCTGAGCATACTAGCCTCCTGCCCTGGCTTTGTGGGTCAGAACCAGACCAATGTCCCACATTACATAATACCTATGACGACATCACTTTTTCACTCCATACTCCTATAAGCTAATTAAAACGGTCCAATTTTAAATTACTATTAACGTCAGCACCCAATATTTTCACCAGTTTCCAGCCAAATAAAAACTTCACCCAACAAAAGTACAGACAAACCTTACTTTCCATTTTTTGGTAATTTATCAAGCTTTTAAAATATCCAACGTGTTTGAGATCCTTTTAAAATATGGCACAGATATATATTTGAGGATGATCCCGGGTGAGTTAAATGCAAGATGAAGTTGGTCTTAAGGGATCCGGTCTCTACATATAATGGTTAATGGAACAGAACAAGATTTTTTTGAAGTCGTCAAGTACCTGTTGCGTAGTTGTGTACAGAGGGCTTAGTACGAATTTGGTTTTGAATTGAAACGAGAGCGCGTTTGGCGCTCTGATTGGTTGGTTCATTCATAGAGTTTGAATTCTATTCTAATTTGCTTTGATTTATTGGATAATAAAATAATAACATTTCTGAATACTACAAATTCTGCGAGAGATACTCCCTAGACGTCATCACATCACCCCAGTCACATCGATAGCCCAGCCTTATTACAATGACGTATTTAAAGAGTCGAATATTAATATATTCATAATTAGTTCCCCATTAAAACCGATTAAAACCTTCGTCGTCCCAAAAGTTTAGTTTAGAAAGTTTATTTGACGAGCCATTAACTCCCTTGGGTACAAAATGGGACCAAAAATAGATAGGGGCAACTACCCAAACGCTAGCACTGCACCAAATTATCAGCACTCTGAATAAATCGACCAATTCTAAGGTTTTCACTTACTAATTTGGGTTTCCACACTTATAAATAAATAAATGCATGTTTTTGGAATCCTGTTATTGGGAAAATCATACTTTGAGACCTCAAATTGGTGGAAATTATGTAAACAAACATTTGTGTCCTACAGTTTCTTCTGTTTTTGCCTGTTTCTTGTGATCGCCGGTAAGGACACGTGTTTACATTTTATGATATATCGTATATTTTACAAATTTAATATTGAAACTACTGATTTCTCTGATATTTGAGATAATTTTTGATGATAATCTGAAGAGTAGAATTTGAGGTTTTGGTGATTAATTGGTAAAATACGTAGTGCTGATAAATGGATCGCATATTTTGTAAATTCTAAATTATCAGCACTGGTGCTGATAAATGGAAAAAAGTACATAAATACTAATTTCATATTTTTTTTATGTAAATGATGTTTATTTAATGCAAAGAATTAATTTTGTTTTGTAAAAGTAGTTTATACCATCAAAATCCAAATGTTAGCATGGTGCTGATAATTGGATCAGAAGCATGCTGATAAATTGGTTTCCCTAGAATTTCATCATTTCTTCTTATTTGTTTTTATTAATTTTTTCTCTTCTTATTTTTTGTTTTATTACCAGTAATATTAGCAAAAGATTTTGTAGATGGTATGCAAGCTACGACAACTTTTATAACAAATAAACAATGTTATAATAATACTGGAGATTGTCTTAGTAGTGCGCAATTGGTATGTCTTGATAGTCAACAATATTTACTAACACCAGTCAAATTACAGGACATTTTGATTACTGAAAAAACATCTGAACGGAAAGGTGTTAAAAAAGAGATTGACTGGGCCATCGTACGTAATCGTGTAATAGACCATCGTAATTCGTTGTCATGAAATAGACTAAACAATTTAATACGAGAAATGTCAACAAAAGTAGGTATACTTGTGTTTTCATGCGATGACCAAGTCAATCTATTTTATTTAAAAACGTAAAATTTATGTAATATTGATTTGATAAACATTTACATAATAACTTAAGACAGAACGTTTCTTAAGTAGGGACGAAATAAAATAACCGACTTGGTATTACATGGATCTCACATTTTTTTACGGTACACTATGAGGATAAATATGAGGATAAATAATAACACTATGGAGATAAACTGATGAGGGGCGCGACTTGGATTTTTTACAGAATGTTTTGATGGTATCTCACTTCTTCTTGTAGATTCAATTATTCCATTAAACAATAAAATGTAACTGTATCAATAACTTTGTAATCTCATACATTTATATGGGTTTACAAAGTTATTGGTGTGATGAAATTGTAACTGTATCGATAACTTTGTAACCCCATACATTTTTATAGGATTACAAAGCTATTGATGCAGTTGATGTATCTAAAAAACTGGACTGAATTTACAAAATATTTGATTTTTCCCTTGATGTAGGTACTAAATACTAATTTTATGTAAACATTTTAAGCTTCTATGTCTGTTAAAAGTGCCTTATACTTTTGATGATCTGTCAGTCAGTGACAAAATGAAAAAACTTTAACGTGTTATAATTCTTAAAGTAATTGTTAAAATTTAATGAAAATTCAAATATACCTTGTTTTTACAATGCCTGCTTAGTATTTGAAAATTCAGGCTTCTTGTTTTATCCATAATGAAGTTATAGGCGGTCGAAATTGGCTTGAATGGTTTCGAGAAAAGGATGGTACGGCCGTGACGCTTTTTTTTGCTCGACTTATACAGATAAAAGTATTATTAGATTATAAGTAATTATTATGTTACCTACTTACATAAAAATAATTAAAAACAGATTTTAATAATGTAACTAATTTTTTTAATGCAATTCCTAACAGTGATAGTTAGGTGCTGATAATTGGGTTGCTCTATGCTAGTAATTGGTGGAGATGGTGCCAGTAAATGGTGACAGACCCATTTTTTATTCTTACTTGTCTAAATAATCTTGGATAGAGGTCAATCGTGCTTTTCTTTTACTATCGTCTTCCTTATTAAATATTATAACTATAAAATTTACCTAAACGGGAGAAAGCCTTTTTTCACAATAATAAATTGACTTAAATTAGGACTAACTCTTAAAGTGCTGATAATTGGGTACTTTACCCTATGCGAGCTCATTACTCATTCATTATGACATTTATTTGAGTTATGTGAGCAGGAATGGTGTTACAGTTATTGTTATATTTAATGTTACTGACGACACGTCATGCATGCAAAATGCGTGATAACTGGTGTATTCAGTTTAATATTCATTGAAGTGTCTTTTTAAAGGCTTTTAATTTAAATTCTTTATATGATACAGCGTTATTACAGCTTTTTTCATCACCGTTTTTAGTACCACTGCAGCTGGCTGCATTGCCGGCGACTATACGTAATTATAACCAACGATCAAATCACGAATTAAAAACTCCTATAATAATTTTACTCCAAAAATCTCAGTGACCAATTTGATCACCCCACCCAATGTAGTTACATTAAAGAATCAGCAAATTTTCAAAAATAATCCGTCAAACATGTCATATTCCACCGTTCTCAAAGGTGGCGTTCAAACACAATATAATTAGCATCTGACACGAAGAAAATTGATTCGATCATGAACAGTCGACGCAGGTATGTACCTGCAGGATTTGATGTGACAACTCGACGTTATTGAGCTCCATTCAAATTTTATTTTTATTGGAACATATTGAGAGGATCAAAGTGTTCAGGTGAAAGGGATCAGGCAGACGGAGTGATTGCTTATGCTTAAGTAAGAAGATCTGTTAATTTTTGGGGGTGTAAAATGGAAAAATATGTTTGAGTCTTTATTTTTAAATCGCAGTCACACCAATCAGTAATGTATTGTATAGTGTATTTATTTTATTGTAGGATAAAGATTGTCTCATTTAATATTAAGCAATATTCTTTGTTTTAAAAATTCTATTTCTCATTAGTACCTATACATTGCTACTCGATCTATTCAATATGTCATGAGTAAACTCACCATAAACCTTCAAACAATTTTCTAAACCTAGTTACAGATTGTTTAGCAAAAATAACTCAAAATTCTTTGTTAGAAAAAGTCTCAATTTGCCCTGGCTTGCAGCGAAACGTTCCTATTCCTCACGTTTCTCGCAGCATTCTGTTTAACTCGGCTCGATGAAGGCGACAGACGGCTGGCATCCACTTAAGCCTAATGAATTTTTCGCATAATACGGCATTCAACCCCGGATTATACTATTCATCGGGGCTTACAACAGGTGAAGGAATTCTGTGCTCGTCTTATTCAGCTGCAGTACAGTCAGCTTTGTATATGCTGATTGAAGTTCTCTATTATCATTTAATTTTGTAGTAGGTAATATGGTGTGATAAGAAGAATTGCTAAGTAAGATTAAGCTGAAATGGTGTTATTTTGAATGGGGTGTAGGTACAAAAATAAGCGTAGAATAGTTGGTAGCGGATTACCTCGTTAATTATTTCAATTTATTCACTTGGAAAAAATTAGGGCTAAAAAGTACTTTAGTTCGGAGATTGTATATCTATAGACACTTTATTTAATTTTTATCAACAAATTAATATTATATCAACATCTTCGTGTTTAGTTAATCCAGTTAACATTCGTATTGTATAATAAAACTATCTATTTCCACAGAATAACAGGCTTCTCTATCCAAATATCCAGCCAAATCCCTTCCCTAGGAAATCATAGTCACATTCATCACAGCACATACACGGCAGTCGGTGTTAATGTACCAAATATGACCTCCGAATGTTCCCGAACATTGCGTAATATTTCAGCACCAGGGTACGAGTAGGACGCGACGAATTGACGCCCGTGATATATGTCGTACAGTAGGACGCTACCCTAATACTAATATTTTAAGGTTTACGTGTAGGTATTGTGGAGGTTTGTTTTAGAAAACTTTTGTTAGGTATGTTGAGTGCTATGTGGGTTTTGTAGCAATGGTGACGACACTGCGAAACCTATGGAAAATGGATGGTGTCCTGATAATATCAGCTCCATTGATTTATTAGATTACGTTGCTACTTGAAGCTATTTTCCTGCATTTCATTCATTTCTTAAATATAACTATGACGAATTAAGCCATTAGAGAAAACTCATACGTTACCTCTTGAGAATACTAATAGAATGATAAATGTTTAGAAAAAGTTATAAGGTTCATAAGCAAAAATATCACAAGCATAAATCAAAAAGAGCAACAATAAGTTAGTTCTAAACGGATAGTTCTATAGAAAAGCAGTTGAATTTGAAAAGCCTTCAATATTATAGTGATTATTATCTGCATCGCTGAAGAAAAGGCTCAATTCTCCGGCGCGTTGGTTCAAATCAGGCGGGAAGACGCGCCCCTTTCATACCGCTTTGTTAGAAGTGCATTGTCGGGCGACAGCATTGTGCGGGATTCAGTTTTCTGCCTACGCCTGTATTTCCTCTGTGAGAACTCAATACAAAGAATATATGAAAACCTCCTTTTATTATTTAAATACGAAACACAAAGACTTAAACCGTTTTTATTTTCGCTACAAACAAATAACAATACAAGTTTCCAAATGTATGATTCTTCCATAAAACTTTGCAAACATTTCCAATTTAACAAACTTTGGATTCCAGTTACGAAAAATACACTATAGTTATAATACTTTGAATGTCTGTTAAGTAACTGTCTAGACCAAGAGCAAGACTAGTCAACGAACCGCTATAATAAGTAAAGGAGCGTATAAGGCCGGCACTACTTCAACTTAATACCGACCAACTTAAACTAACAATTTTATTCACGACTATAACTTAATTTTATTCTTTGCTCACTTATTCTCAGGGCGATTTAACTCTGAGTTTATTCTGTGGCTCCTTCATTTTATATCAGCGTTCTGTGAAACTGGCGCTTCTGCTCATTTAACTCATAACGCGACTGAAGACTATGGCACGCTGTCTGTTGCGCGTTCGTTAAGGACGGCTTCGAGATCTCTTGACGAGCTGACAGCAATGGATGCGGTTAGATCGGATACTATTGTTATCTTGGGACGAGACTTGAAGAATAGTTGAAAGGAATTGTGCAGTACTTTAAATTGCATTTCTCGTTGAATAAGCGCGCTTTATTTCGAATGCTCATTGAAAGTGGATGAAAGTTAAATTTGTGGAAAGTTGAGACTGTGGTGACAATGCAATGCTTTTTATGAGCGCCAGGAGTACACTTTGTTTATATGAATGAAACACTTCTGATTGAATAGTTTGTTTGGAAGGAACTTAATGCTTATTTTGCGAAGATTGTTGAACCATTTGCTCCATAGTAACAGTAATATTTTAGGCGATGTGTATACGTTTTACGACCCTATATCGAAAAGCCCGACGTAGGTCCCCAGGTGGCGACCCCAGGGCTAGACAAGTGTCACTCTAACTTGGTTTTATTTGTAAATTATACTTTCCACTGTTTTGTTTATAATTTGATAAATATTTAATGTCTATTTCAGGCGAGAAATACCTACTATCGTAGCTTTTATCCCATTAATTTCACAATACACATTAGAAAGAACATTTGTTAGAAAAATACCCCATTTTGTTTGTTTATGCGATGATACTTAAGAACTCCTAAGCGGAATTTAATGCAACTTTTACGACGTTTGGAATGAAGATAATTTAAAGCCCGTGTAATTGAATCATTACATTGTTTACGGAGCACGTTAACCTAATTATTTTATCAACATTACAGTAAAATATCCGATAAAGTTACTTGGTATTTTGTAATAAAGTAGTCTGTCTGTATGTTTTAGCATTTAATAGTCTTTCACAGGGTATTGGACAAAATGATAATCATAATAGAATATTGTCATAAGAAGTGTACCTCTGCTGACCTCTTTTCGAAAAGCATTTAGTTTGAAACAAAAACACTATAATTCAAAGGCACGTCTGTTCCTCCGAAGTATACCTATCAGTCCAAAGTTAAATAGAACTACTTGAAGACATTTTCTAATAAAATTGTGTAAAAGTACATTTAGCGGGTCCCGGGGGATCGGATCGGGCCTTTCTGCCCGGACAATATGCCGGGAATTGACTTCGGGATTCGAGACAACTCGACTATTATCCGTGGTGTGCTGTGCTGCAAGTTAGACGCGAAACTAGAGTTAAATCTATTTACCTTATTATACATTTGTAAATTATTTATTACTTTCTCTTTTCCGTCAAATTTCGTCTGTCAGCCCTATTTTATGATTATACTAGCCCCACACGCAGGAGATATTGCAAGTGCAAGTGTGTACATAGGTGTACTCTCTGTACTTTTTATAAAATCGCGGGAGATTCATGCTTCGGCACGAATGGGCCGGCTCGACCACAGTGTTACCACGACCTCCCAGAAAACCGAAGTGAAACAACGCTTGCGTTGCGTTTCGTTGTGTTAATGAGGTTATCGGTGGCCTATTTTACCTCCCTTCCCAATCTTGCTAATCCCCGATTACCAAACAAACCTCAAAAGGCCGACAACACACTTGGAACGCCTCTGGTGATTCGGGTGTCCATGGGCGGTGACGATTGCTTACCATCAGGTGATCTGCTCGTTTACCAGTTTATATCATAAAAAAATCTAAATAGCTCTTTTAAATTTTGATTATCTATAGAGAAGTCATCGTATCCGCTCCCTCCTACAACTCGCAGCACATGAAATATAAGAGTGTAGTGTCGGTGCGAGCCGCTTTGTGTCCCGTACAATGCTGCGGTGTATTAGCCTCGCCACACGCGGCCTCGTATTACACCTGCAATCACATACGTCTCGTATTACTGTTCCACGAGGTACGAGCTACCACCAGCTGTATCAACTGTTTATGAGATATTGTGGCCGCGGGGAGAAATGGGATTATTTTGTAGAAGATTGTCTTGTTAATACAGAAGTTGTATTAGATTCGGGTAGGTAGTTAAGCTACGTGTTCGGTTAGATTTCTGATTCTGAAATTCTTCTTTTGGCTACTCTATACTATATATGACTATATATGGCTACTCTATACGGCTACTAACTGACGGCACTTAAAGTAGCTCATCAGAAAATCATCCAATGATTTCTCTCACCTTAGGCGAGGGGAGAGGGAGTGTCAGACTCTTACTGACTAAAAACCACCCCGTTCCTACTCCTGCTTTTCGAGCCAGAGCCCCGGTAAACCCGCTAGGTAGTCCGGAGCTCCATCAACTACTGCAAATTACCTTTATATCATCGTCTCCTGGCGACCGCCATAGAAAAAAACCTAAGTTACATTATGTAAACAACAACTTTTACGTAACTGATTCTAAATATACCCAAACAATTTACTAGCAATAAACATGTACCTCCAAGCAATCCCGAAATCCCGCGACGAACTAAATATACCCCACAGATAGTGTAATCAATCCATCAGATTAACGATTAATAGATCAGAGAGTGATTACTTGACGCCCCAAGGTCGTTGACCTCACTAAATGAAGCTGAAAAAGTTAATAAAGTGTTCAGCTCGGGCGACTGATCAATGTGGCCTAAAAATAAGTTCTTTGAAATAACTTGTAAGTTTCTCGATTATATTATATTGCAGGGTGGCCTTCAAAGGTCGAGTGAGGTGGGGGGAACAAGGAGGTGGGAAGGGATTTTTTATTATGATCACTTGTTGGTAAATTAAATCTGCAGACTGCCTTCCCAATCGCCGACTCCTCAACAACCCTTAATTTCCTAACTCTCAAAGACCGGCAACGCATTTGTAACGCCTCTGGTGTTTCAGGTGTCCATGGATTGCTCACCATCAGGTGATCCATCAGCTCGTTATCCGACATAACAAAAAAAAATGGTGGCAAATATATTGTACTCTAGTTTTACTTCACGGATGGTTTATTAATTCTAAAGCGGGACTGAAAAATCGTGGTTAACCAACTACTTTAACTTACACTGAACTAACAAGGCAAAGTCTTGTAAACAGTACCTTTTGTGAAACTGCATGTGAACTACTTACAAACTGAATGCTTTACACGTACGAGTAGTATGTTGTCTGGACAACATACAAAGAGGAACTACTTTCACCCCTTAATAGTTTTTACCAAGTAACTTTAAAAGAGTGCATACAATAGAAGTTGTTCCTGTATTTAGTGTTTAGAATAATATATGTTAACATTGTATGAGACTAACTTTTGTCCGCGTCTTCTTTCACATGGCATAATAACTTCTGGCAAAATTTTAGATTTTTGACATATTGGTTTCTCCAAGATGTCAATTCCGATACAGTCATAAATGATGACTGTATCGGAATTGATTCAGTAGGTATTTAAGTTTTCTTTATTGTGAAAATATCGAAACTGACATAGGTATTACGTCTTTTTCCAGGACTATAACTATAAAAGATAGTATAATTTGTATTTGTAGATCAAACAAAAGTTTTTCATGCGAGATTCTTTTATATATAGAGATCCGGTTGCCTAATGTCGATGTATAAAAATCAATTGCTGTTCTCTGTCTCACCAAATCTCGAGAACAGCTGGACCGATTTGGCTAATTTTGGTCTTGAATTATTTGTGAAAGTCCAGGAAAGGTTTAAAAGGTGAAAAAAAAAATGTTTGAGTCGGTACCAAGTTAACTGTGTCAGCTAAATTATCTTTAATATAAAGTATGCTAGACTATTTTTTAATTCTGAACTCTTTGCAGGTCAAGTACGAGTAAAAAACGTGCGTTTTGAACTGTGACGAATCACAGACGGTATCGAGGGACTAGAATTCAAAATTAGATTTCAAAGTTTTAGGGTCAATTGATGATCTTAATACCTAGGAGACCACTAGCAGACTATCTCATCTTTGCGTAGATCATAGGTCAATCGTCAGTTTGTTAAAGAACGTAAGTTGTTGTGTAAATTTTTTTTTTTTAGATTTTTTTCGATTTTGTAACAATCTCAAGCTCCTGAAGTTAGTTCTCGTTTCAATTGAAGAATAAATGTTTTTTATAATTTACTTACATATCGTCACGCCTTTCATACCCGAAAGGGTAGGCAGAGGTGCACATTGTGGCAAGTAATGCCACTGTACAATGTACACACTTAATTACTCACTTTACTTAATTAATTTACTTACCTATGTATAAAATATGAAAAGTAATTTAAAAAGTTTTTTTTAAATTTATGTAAACATACTTTACGTCCCATGTAATAAGGGGTAAGCCTATTGCCATATATTGACTACAATTCCAGACTCCGTGCCTGAGAAATTTCCGAAAAACCGAAATAGCCCAGTTATACTTTGCCCGACCCGGGAATTGAACCCGAGGCCCCTTGATCCATCTGAGACTACTCGACTAACAAGGCAGTCAGAGCAGAGAGGTAGCAAATAAAACGAATGTATTGTAAAAACAGAATATATTTAAATCATCATCACATTTCTCGCATAGAAAGATAAAACGCTACATCATAGGAGCCCAACTAGGTCCCAACAAACACATCTTATACTTTGCGTACAGTCGGTAACAAAAGTACTTATACTTTCAATTATTATTTATTATATTTCATTTGATCTATTTAAATATTTTTTTCTTAAATAATAAAATATTTTATTAGATTAACTGTCACGGCGGTATTTAAACTTTTTGTGTTTTTTTTAAACAACTAACTTGTATTATACTTTTGTTATAGACTGCGCCCAAACAGCGAATAAAAATAGATCAACACAAACGTTAAAAAATGTTTAAATGACTAATACTTATTGCAATATTTACAGTTCAACGTAATATATATTCTTTCAATAAAGGGAACTGTCGAAAGTAAATAGATATTGGTTTAATAGAATACCGTCTACTTTGCAAGTACTAAAACGTTCTATTAAGCCCGACTTTGGATAACATTTTATTATTTATAAATATCCTTCTATCTATGTTACAGATACACTATAGACAAAACGTCTTATTATTATAATAATATCATTAAATTTATTTAAATTGTTTAACTAACAATATGATAAAACGATTAAATATACGGATTCTTACAAGGAACCCTGTTGTTTTTATTTACAATTTTACAAATGTATTCCTTATTACATAGATTACAATAGACAGACATCTAATATTATTGTTTCGTTATTAATGAATATTGCTTAAACAAATTTACATTGAGCCGAAAGACACAAGAATTAAGTTGAGCAACTTAAAATTACTTTTTCTAATCCCCACGTGTGGTGTGAAAACAAAAAACAATTTCCAACTTACGTTACAAGTTTGTTTCTTGTTTATTTTACATTTTAATACGAGTTTACTTGAAAGAGACAGACTCAACCAAAACCAAGTAACTTTATATGTATCAATCTTTTTACAACATTAATAACGAAATAAGATGTTTTTATGTTATAATACTTGCAGTAATATGACCTTTTGAGATCTTAAGAGTATTATGAATTCAAAAGTAAATCTTTCAGATCTCATTTCTACTAAAAAAAAAAAAAATATTTCATACATATTTTTGGACATGACTGTACTAAAAATAATCATACATTTCCTGCCTGTGACAGACAGATTAAATATAATAAACGACATAATTAAAAAAAATATTCGAATAATTTAATAGCACAGAATAAATTGAGCAAACAATAATTATTCTAATTGAGATCACATCAACTTTGCTAAAATATTTTTTAAATTACTGTGCAAATAAAAATATAATCTTTTATTGTATTGGATTCATTATTGAAATATAAATTATCTTGCATAAATAATATTTTAAAGAAACAAACACATTTATATTTTTATACGTAGATTCTCTATCAAGAGAAAAGGGTAAATAATAAAATTATGACAATAAATCCATTAAAACTTGGAATGGAATGGGAATAAATGCTAAAATTACCCGCAACTTCATTAAAATATTAAAATAAAAATAAATTTCTTCTACAACATGATTATACACTAATAAACGTAAGATCACTTGATTAATACTTTGTTTTGGAAGATCATTGATTGCCACATTTCATTTATACTTGTTTTTAATATTTATCCTACAAAATAATCACCTAGTTATCAAGTAGAAAACAATTTTTTGATATGATATATCGTGTTAAATATTGTACAAACAAATGATTATTGAGTAAGAAATTACAATACATCATATTATTATTTTATTTAACAAAGTAATATTTAAATGGTAATTTTATCTGTACATTTTTTGACATGACAAGTTGTAATTTTGTGGCAGACTGTACCTAATGTCATAATAAAATATGTTAGTACCTACGTGAATGAGTTTGGTGTTCTTAACACTCTTGTTAATTTTAATAAAAGTTCATAGATATTTCTTACTCAACCATCATTATCTGTGTATTATAATTTTACTAACATTTTCATATAAATTATTTGGCAAGTTATTTACATACTACCTTGTCAAATCTCGCAGTGCATTGTCTTCCATCGACGTTGTCATTCGTACAGCTAACATTATCTATTTATTTATTATTATCTATTACAACTAATTACTAGGAAGGGTGAGATATTGAGAGAAACGCGTGGACGGAAAAAGGCAAGAGAAAATTAACGCAGAGATTAAAGTCCTGAGTATTCAAAAACAAAACTATTCACTTACAATTATTAACTTTTACATAAACATTTCTCGAGCGATTTCACTCAAACAATAACAAAAATTTACGCATTATTATGTTACACAATATTCACATTAATGAGTTGAAAATAAATCTTTGGTTTCTTAATTATTTCACTACATTGTCTTCTTTGTGCTATAGTTACAGTTGATTTTATTTATTATTTTAATAATACTAGAGAATTTCTTGTCGACTGTACATTACGCTATGAAGAAAAACGATTAACGATAAAATTGAAAATTAAAATAATCACAACCTTAAAATAACTAAAGCTTAGTAATATCGCTTCTAATATCTTTGGCATATAGTTCTGATGACTAGAATATCATGAGCTGTAAGCAAGCTATACAATACAGATACACCTTTACAATAACTTCCAACTTTATAAATTACTCTTTAAATACATTTTGATATGCTATGTTGCTACGACTAACACACGACACGTTTATTGGTTTATCACATTAAGTATAAACACCATTGTATGCGATTGTACTTTGTACAATTTGGTCGTCCAGTAGATCTCTTAAATATATTTTATAAGAGAAGAGTAAATATTTGTTGAAGATTTTTTGATACATATTACTTTGGTTGCCTTTGGCACATAGGATCAGTAGCTTACAATCAGGTAGTTTGAAGTAGAGTCATGGTTCATCTATAAGAGCTTTCAGCCCACCTGCCGTCAAACTGATAGACATCTTTGTCACCTTTCCATAACATTAATTTGTATCCAAAAATCTTTCCAACAAACCGAGATCTACTGAGTGAAGACGACCAAATAGTCTGCGGGCTAGGTGCCGCAATGGAGTATTTTCCTAAACGCCTTCCTGAACTCAGGGTTGAAGATGGTGTAGATGACGGGGTTGAGGAACGAGTTGATGTAGCCCAGCCACGTGGTCAGGATGAACACCGTCACTCCAGGGTCGAAGGAGAGGCCGATCTTATCGCAGATAGCGCCGAGGACTGAACACGTGAAGAATGGTGCCCAGCAGAAGAGGAACACACCTAGAATGATGGACAGGTATCATCAGAGTCAGAAGATGTCGAATGCGGAACAGCCATATAGTTGGTCTACCTAGCACTTCTGAAGGTGTGAATAACTACAAAAAACAACTTGAAAGGCTTTTTACAAAACTATTTTGTTCTATCAATATTCGATACGTGTAAGGTTAGCACTCAACTACGTTAAAAGCCATCGTGGTCGTAGACATGTTTATCTTACTAAAAGGTTGATTGTCACGAAATGTTTCTAGAAATGATCAATGTTTTATTCATGTTCATGAACATTCGATTTGGTACAACTAGTATGTTTAGGGTAATTTGTATTACACGGACAGAAACCTTGGTCCTTACCTAATACTATCGCCAATGTCTTAGTAGCCTTTCTCTCCTTCTTTGCAGAAGACTTCTCTCTTTTCTTCTTGCTTGCTTTATTTGCTTTGTAGATGGTGAAGCGAGCTGTGGCTGCGCTTGCTTTTCTTTCTTTCTTGGAGCTGGAACCGTCTCGAAGGTCGAACTGGCTGGCTGTGACGTCTTCCTCTGATCGGAGGGCTAGTGATACGTTTCTGGGACAAGATTTTTTTATTAGATAGTTAGTATAGTAAGCAGAAGATGAAATAATTGCTTGATTAATTAATTTCAATGGGTGTTTTTGCTTCTTTTCGAAAAACATTTCTAGGTTTATTTTTGTTTACTATCTCCTTAAATATGAAATTCATCATAACCAGTAACCACTCTTATTACTTTATCTTAAAGAAGATTACAATCGTCTCTCACCTGGAATCTGTAGATAACTTGGAAGAAGTCTTCCCATTCTTCTTCCACTTGGAACCATCGCATGCCATGTTCTTCAGAACGGTGGCGTCTTTCAACCCTGGTGACCCTGGAGGTGAGACGTGCTCTCTGATGGTGTCCTCAAGGTTGGAGGGCGCGTACCCTGAATCGTTGTTGCCATTCGGGTCTGGGGCTGGTTGAGATTTGATATTTCTTTTTGGTGTGCTAACAAAAGAAAGAGAAATTGTTGTATGAAAACAAAAACTGTGTTTATTGACAATACTTTGTTGTTTTGTGGTTACTAAATACTAAAATAGTTAACAGTGTCATTTAATTAAATTCTAGTCGATATTCGATTTAAAATTCTAAGCAGTAGCAAAACATCATACAAATCACAAAATAGACTATTCCAGAGCACGGTCCATTTATAGCTAAAGGCATGCCTCATTGTGACTAAATACAGAACAAAATGAATAATTAAAATGATAATAATTATCTGAAGTGTCGCAACCATTCTGAATGATTGCAATCGTCAGTTGAATGATGATCCATTAATCAGTCGGCAGTCCATTCATTACATTGTTGGTCCCAGCGACGTCAACATTTCAACTGATTCAAAAGAATTTCAAATGAAAGCAGTTATCGTTGTTATTGTATTTTCTGTTTTGTTACTGTATTTGTCAAAATATAGCGCCTTTTGTCTTTTGAAGGTTTCAATGGAAGTGTAGATTTTTGAGCCAGTGAAGTTTTCTTAATCATAATTATTTATTTTAATTCGAATCTAAAGTAAAATAAACTCCCATAACTGGTGTAAACCATATTTAATAACACTACCATAATTATCGTTAAAATTAATTAAAATTCTACTAATACGTCACATCAACGTTGACAACGTATATCACACTCTCAGACTAATAATATAAATATGAAAGTTCGTTTGTTTGGATGATAGCTGAAAGTATTGAACGGATTTCGATGAAATATGGCATACAGACAGGGTATGAGTAGACTTATGGTACGGGATACTTTTAATCAAACGGGAATGCATGTAAAGTTGCTGGCAGAAGCTAACATATAATGTTAAACATTAAAAGTTAACATGCAGCTTTGCCAGAACTCAGATAAGTATGATAATAATATATCATGTACATCGTTTCAGACGTTGTTGCAAAAAAAAATTAAAATCAAAACAACACCCAGCCCTTCAAACGAAGCTGTCTAATATTGTAATAAATAATGAATAATTCTACTGTCTACATTACAAGGCAGTAATTGCTTTACTTTACTACAGCGTTGAGGCTTTTTGCATAATTAAATTAAAGTAATCAATATCATTGTGTTCCAAGTTATTCCCGATGTGTTTACTTCTGAATTAATAACGAACAAAGATCCATTATTCATATTCTAGACTTTGTGATAATACGAGTACGGTCTATAGTTCCAAAGCAATTTATATTTTGTATAAATACTGAGGCTGAGGAAATTGGTAATTTAGACTTTATTGTAATTATATTACATTATAAAGTCATAACTGTGGTACCTAGCTTATACTATTTTTTTTTTATAAAATCATCATCACTCTATCATTTAATTTTAATGCTATTAGAAAAGCAGTGCAGATCTTACCCGGAGAAACAAATGAATATCAATCAACAATTCACCACGCTTGTTCAAAGCGAATAGGCGTAATTTAAATTATAAGTCCAGATTTCCTTACGATGTTTTATTTCATGATACGGAGATTAAAATTAAATAAGCATTAATCACCATGCTCGTTCAGGCGATTTGAAATTCTAAGTCCAAGTTTTCTCATCATATTTTCTTACATCGTACTTTGTAAGCTATGTGCTACTTAAGTATATATTTATTTTAATAATCTACTTACTTGGCAGTTTCCTCCGTGACAGTGGCCAGCATGAACTCGGTGGATTTGTCGTTCGGGATCACGTGGCAGTCGTCCGCATCCGCTTCCAAATCTGCTGATCTCTTGTCGAAGCTGTTTCGGAATCAAAATAAAAATAATATCAATTATATTATCACCAAAAATAAAACCTTTGATGGTAACTCGTTTCTTTTAGCCAGGCTGTTATCTAGTTACCTCAATGTTTTTTTATTAATAATTATTTATTTCTTCTGGACTAGGCACTGCCTATATCTCAGGATGTTTGTCAACAAAGAAATAAATTATGACTGAGAGAGTACTATGAGTCTTTTACACATTATTTTTATTTTATTTTCAATTACCATTTATATAGTAGTTGTAAATAAACAAAAGCATATCTATCAATTTATATATGATGCCAATTAGAGCGCACCTTGTCAGAGGTGGAGGTTGGTAATATTCCTACAAGTCCCTCCGTCCTTAATAAAACACTATTTAAATTACACAATTGTCCTCGTTGCCCGTCGCCATTTCTTGTAAATAAGCACCTTTTGAGTCCCACTGTTACGCTCGAATCAGCGTTGAAATAAATAGAAACGTTTTTCCAAATTACGACGAACATTCTAGTCTAGCGTAATTTATTATTAAGGTGCTGTAATTGAAACGGAACTGTCATTGTAAAATGAACCTTATTGCAGTGTACATTGGCTCTGTAGCTGACATAAATTTCATCAAATCTTCCAGCCACCGTTTCAACAGAATAGATCAACGTTTTATGAATACCTTTTTGTCATCAAGTACTTTGAGCGGACAATTTTCAGATCGCTGTAGGTGCCTTTACATTGTAGGGACATACTGGTGATTTTCAAATGTATTGTTAATGCTTTTGATCTTATCTTTGAAGTCAATTCTTTATCAAAATAAACATTATAAACAGCATTAATAACAGTTGCATCAAAAACGGTTTTTCAAAGAAATTATTTCTTCTAAATGATTATTAAATCAAATCACTTTAATGCATCCATAGTGTACAGTGTGTTCTACAATTTATAGTCATTAAATCTTACAACTTCGGAATGTTAGAAAAACAAAACTTGTCCTATTAAAACAGCCCATGTCAATAAAATTACCAAAAGCAAATTGTCTTCTATAACCATGTACTTATAGCTATACTTTTAATCATATTATGCGACGAAGTTCAACGTCCACACGTGTCGTATGTAGATAGAAATAAAGACCAAATTACAATAACACAACAAAGACGATCCCTTGTAATTAAGAGGTGAAGCTCCAACGACAGCGTCCCACCCTCCACACGTGTGATACAGGTTATTCCAAGACTTAAGAAAATAATTATATTAAACTCTCCAACCCTGTGGCGAAGCATATTCATTTTGAAGGAGCTTCCATATTAATTTCTACACCAACTACTTATTTACAGAAGATAATGTAATTAGAAATTATTAAATGGTAAGTAACTACAACAATGTGAGCATGTAAATACTTCTATTTTTGCTCAGAATTCCTTTTAAGGTCATTTATTATTATATTCAGTAAACTAATAAAAGTAACATACTGTACCCTTAGTACATGTTTGCTTACGTTGAACGAAAACGTGATCTGATTGGCCGGCACGAATGTACCAACCAATCTGAACGCCGAACGCGCTCTCATTTTGATGTCGTTGAGCGTAAAACTAATTCGTACTAAGCCCTCTGAACATGTGTAAATCTATAAATAGTAGTTACATACTTCATTTTCGTCGTCTTTCCAGTTATAAATAGCAACAAGACTAATAAAATAATAACAGTTTTTTACATAGTTCCTAATATCTTTGTAATAAAGTTCAAACTTTATTGAAGACTTTGGAATGTCTTCGATAGTTTCTATACAACCATGTATATGTGGTGCCCACCTGTCTTCATGATCATCCTCATTACTCCCAGACCCAGTGTTAGTGGGTCTGTCGTCATGCAGCGCAGTCTCTGCCAGCCTTCTCGTCTGAGCCACGTTTTCTATCACCACCGCTGTAGTGGCTCCCGTGTTGGGGTCACCAGATACTGGCGGCTTTTTGGCTGCTCTCTGCTTTTTTGCTCGGTTTCTTAACGCCTGTGTGGAAAGGATAGAATTTGGTAAAGGTACTTTTAATGAATCATTAAATGCGTTTCGGTGTGGGAGTGGGGTTACCGGAGGTCCAATTCCTCCCTTCCCTATCTTCTAAATCTCTGATTCCCCAATGACCCTTAAATTCTTAACCCCTGAAAGGACGGCAACGCACTTGTAACACCTTTGGTGTTTCAAGTCTCCATGGATTGCGGCGATTGCTTACCATCAGGTGATCCGTATGTTCGTTTACCATGTCCATGTCCCATAAAAAAACCGTGGAAGATAATGGAAGACTTCTTAAGAGAAAAGATCATCTAAAAACCATTCCTTTTCAAAAACCTGTCCATTATCTACATTTCCCGTTTATCTAGTCCCAGTCGAAAACAAAAATAATAAAAGAATCTAAATGTCTACCTGTCCCAGAGAATTCAGACGTAAAATCTCCCACGTGTTACGAGTTCGACCTACAAAGTTTGCCAGTTTGCAAAAATCCGTTACAACAGCACCCTGTACAAGTGTACAGGGTGTATGTATATTGTGCGAGTAACACGAACAACAAAACCGAGGCTGTGCCAAAACGTGTCTACAACACATGCTGGCTACTACACCGATAGGTTAGGTAGGGGATATTTAAAACTTCGTTGCTTAGTTATTAAGTTTCGGTGCCATGTTATTGAATTTTGCTCTCAGTAGAACATCGGTTGCTTTTTGAATTTTGGAATTTTGCCCACTGCTATAAGGAATAGTTGATCAAGCACCTATTTTTCTTTTACCGGTTGAATAGTCTTGCTGGCAGACAAACATGTTGGAGTATTACTTCTAGATCATTTACTTAGTACGTAGGTTTCATTAACATGCTTGGTTTCAATTTCTTTGAATCTCATTCTGATGTGAACGTCTAGACTAGTGTTAAGCAAACTTACTACCTAAATTATTGAAACGAATTCAACCAGCAGGGAATCATTCCAAAGATTCTTAGAAATATTTGTCTGAGACATACTCGTATAAGCAATCGATTGCTAATACATATGTATAACCACTGGGACAATAATGTCTTTTAGAAGACCTTATTTCATAAAATTGGAAGCCTAAATAATTAGTAGATTTTACTAAATGAACGAATGTTTTCACACATTAATTTGAAACCACAATTTTAGCTACAATCTTATTGGACAAATCCAGGTCCTAAACCTCATTGGGTTGTCTCTTTGGAATTTGAGCTAAACACTCCGAATATATTATTTATGCTTGTCTGGACGAACCAATTGAGATGGGACTTAATACCAGTCTCGAATATCAAACCTAATTCCAACTTGGAGGTCACATATTTCGGGTCTAATTGAAACTGGGATGGTAACCTTGTTAATGCTAAGTGATCTTCCACCATATACAAGTAGATATAGAGCTGTTATTGCTTCGTTATGAAGTGGTAAATGTTTTAGTATTAGACTAGGGAAATGCATTCTGTGTGTCGTGGGTTGATTTTGTTAGAAGTTTGGTTTTTGTTGGAGTGATTCAAGTTGAAACTAGGGTTTTGGTAATAATGTGTTTTAGCAACACTCACTACAGTACTCTAAAGTGCAAGTTTATTTGAGAACTTTACCATGCATTCACACACATTAAAAAAAAACCAGATATTTTTGATATCAGAACACCAACCACTAGTTGTACCAACCGGGCAAGATACTAAATCTGCCCTGTGACTTTGACTAATCATAATCATAGTAAAAATAATACTAACCTTAAAAATATTATAATAGAGGAACATCATCATGATGCAGGGGATATAGAAGGAGCCTAAAGAAGAGTAGATGACGTAGTTCTGGCTGTTGAAGAGGCACTCGTCAAAGTTCCTGTCGGGCGTGTCGTTGAGGCCCAGGACGATGGGGGCTCCGATGGCTGCGGAGATCAGCCACACCAGCACGATGGTGAACCAGACCCGCTTGTTGTTCTTGTGCTTCGCGTATTTTATTGGCTGCGTTACTGCAATGTACCTGGTGGAAGATGAGAAGAAGTTTTAATTTCTTTTGGGTATCATTTAGGGTTTAATTTGGTTTACTTTAATATTACAACTATTTTAGTGGGAGAAGGTGCGCCATTTTGCTTGTTTCTCACCAACATTTTATTAACATTCTCTGTCTGTTATCAATGGTAGATCTTTGAAAATCTTGATTGTCGTTCATGAGGGATTTAAATCAGGCTATGGTAATATCTGGCGGATTTTTTCTTGCTCGTTCTTCTCCATAGGAATCTACACTTTGGAACGAGCAAATAGCTTCGCTAGAGGACTGACCGACAGACAGACGTTATTAATATTATTATATTTGCTTTGACGTTCAAAAGTGTCTTCCTGGTCTATTTGAAATAAATAATTTTGACTTAGACTTTGACTTTAAAATCCATTATTTAACTTATTTATTGTAGTAACAAGGGAATAGAAACCAGTATAAATAGTCATACTATCATTATTACTTAAATCAAATTCAAACCAAAGATCCTGCATGCATATAAATATGAATTGTTCATTGTGAAAGAAACACATTCGTTCTATCGAGCTGAAGCCCAGTGAGCGAGCATGGCTGACACAATTCGATGCGGTTAGAGAGCAATTGGCTGCACATGTGCGGAATTGATTCCCGAGCGCCGAGCGGTGGCACAGGACACAGGCAGAGTGCTCACTTCATTTTGTTGTTTGTGTTTATTAATGGCGTCGGTGTTTGCAGGTGATAGAAGAGTTTTTTGAAGGCAGAAATTGATTAGGGAAATTGTTGTTGATTTCCCCGAGTTTTTCTGCCATTTAATATTTATAATGACGTGCTTGAGATTTAGGTATGTTTCTAGAATCTATTTGAAATGTGATTTCTTTATCGTCCTATAATTTTCTCGAAGCTTACATTTCTCCTATCCATCTATCAAGCATGAAAGTAATGGTGATCCATTTTTATGTAGAAAAGCACCTATGGACTATCACAGACTGTTGATGTTACTAGATAATAAAACCAATAAAATTGATGATGATCAATAAATTAGAAGAAGCAAGAATACCAACCTATCAACAGATATGGCGACGAGGTTGAATATGCTGGAGGTGGAGGAGGTGACGTCCATCGCGATGTACACGTCGCACACGAAGGCTGGGAGACCCCACGAGCCGTTTACCTGGAACAAGACATTTGTGGTTAATTTACCGAAATAGATACAAACCCTTATTATCTAAGTTAAATTCACAGAAAGATTCATACAAAATCAAGGTAGCTAGTCCAAAATATCTGTCTCCAAACCCATTTCCTTTAATACAAATAAAATGATTAATATAAAGACAAGAAAACCGCGATACTGAAACGAGATAGAAGTCACAGGGAAATCAGATTGCGCTCCAAGATTACAACCGCCTTATACCTTATCACAAGGGTGTTCTAAAGTCAGGAGTAAACGCCTCCAGTCAGATATTTAATTTAGATTAAACAAAACGTGTTTACAGTGTGATATTGGTATCGTATTTCCACTTTGGTTCGGGCGTGTTATAACAAATGTGACCATCTGTCACGCTCCGTGATTTATGCGAGCGACGTGATGCAGCGTGTCAAGTACGCAGCGAGTGACAACAGATCATGTGCTGTCTCGTTTCGCATCAGATGGTAATGTTTTTCTAATAAGTGGTGGTATTTAATATCAACCTGTATGTTCTAAGTAAAAGTTAATTGTGGGTTGTGAAGAGTTTTTTTGCTATTTTCACAAACGGTGATTATTATGACCCTGAAAAAAAAAAAATAGTTGAAGGAATCGAGGAAGCATTTATTACCTACTTTGAGCGACTATGAATTTGATTTGACTGTGGAGCTAATGTTTACAGAACATCGAATTGTAAATTAGGCGAGATAGTGGCCAAACATCGATACATTAAACGTAAAAAAGTAGCAAATCGATAGTAAATGACACATACACCGACCATTAGGTAGAAATTATTCAATTTAGCTACAATTGATTTTATTTAAGTGACTAAAATGTAGATATTAATAACAGATGACGTACGTATTCTCCTTATAACGAGTACAATCAATATAACTCTTACTGAAAAAAAAAATCAAGTACTCCATTAAAAATTAAACTGTTCAAAAACACAGCACACTGCCCCAGCTCATTCTTTCCCGATTGACCACATATTTACGAAGCTTACATCGGCGTGCAGTTGGTACACAGTTCGATGCCTGTGCATGAATATTCATGATATTGATACGACGCTGATCCATGTGATCAGGTTGCGGGGAACGGCAAATTGGAAAAGTTACATGTGTGTGTGTAAATGTGATATTATTATGTGGCTGTGTGTGTGGATAGAGGGTTACTGTTATACATCGGTACCTAATGGTATTTTGTTTTTGTTGGAGTGATATTAAAATTGGAAACAGAAGAACTGAATACAAGCCTAATAACATATATTTTATTATAAAGTTATGTTCCTAATGTTAGTTAAATAGGTTTAAATTGTCAAAATATTCTATGAAATCCAAAAGGGACGGGAATCCGAAATAATTATTGATGTACAGGGTGTAAACGGAACGCTCCCGAAAAACTTTCCATTTTTTATGTTTTCGTGTCATTAACGCAACTTCAGCCTTAATCAGTAGATTACAACTATTATTTCATGAAATAAACACGGAAATCCTCTTTATTTTAAATAAAGCTAGTTTTTTACCGTCACCTGTTTGCGGCGTTTGGGAGCATTCCGTTACCGTTACACTTGTATAGTCCCAATTATAAACCAAAATATTGAAGCACCATCATCAATGGCACTACAAGACATTAATGCTAATGGCAGAACTAACAGACAGTAAAATAACAATTCGTCCACTACAATGGAAAACAAAGTCCACGATCAATGTCAAAGGAAACATCAATTAGTGGTTCAGCAATAAAACTGACAAAACTTTCAAACTTATTTGTTAATTTCCAAAATGGCCGCACTCCGTCATCCCTCTTCCGACCTCCCGTTTCCTTTTCCGGTGAACATAACGTGTGCCCTCTGACCTCTGTCTTGTCCTCCTATTTTATTAGTTTGTCCTCTCTAAGGTAGCAGAGTGCACTTTACGCGTAACGACACGGATACGACACGATTCATTTTATTTTTTGAGTGGTTTTGGTAATTATGGAATGCAATGTGAGTAGTGTGTGACTTTTGAGCTAGATTTTGTTTGGTCGGAATTAGTTCTGTTGGTGTTTTTATTAGTAGTACCCATACATGCATACAACGTAAAGATAATTTGATTGAATAGTTGGCATATTATGAATGAATTTACTGTGGATCATGTTCCCGTAAGTTACAAATAATATAATTTACAAAGGCTTGTTTTCATTCTCGGTTTGAAATTAATTAGTCATTTGTAGTCACCACAAAACAGTAGCCACACTCAAAATAAAGGAAAAAATCAAATGTGACGTAAATCACTTTCCTTAGACATTAAAATAAAATCTTAACCAATTTTCCTTAACTTCACAATTCTTAGAACAGGGCATCACAAACTAAATCGTGTAGTATAAATAGATTTAATAAGTGAACATCTGACGCCGGGCGGCGGGCGGCGGGCGCTCACTGCACATTATAAACGGGCTGGGCTGGACAGCAGCCGATGTGTTTCCTCCAGCACCCGCCATTACTACTGGGGAAATGGAAAGAAAACACACATTTACAATGTTAGCTAACTATCTGGCTTTGTTTTCTTACTGAAATTATGGCCAGTCAATTGTTTCTGATGAGATATAAGATAGTTGTAGGTTGTGAGTTAAATGTTAGGAGCGATTTCTGTGTCCGTTCCATAATAAAAAAATCTGCAACTGTAAAGGAACATTTAAAAGTGATTAAAAAGCAAAGTAAATATCCTTGTTGGTCGAGTGGTCGCAAGTGCGACTGCTGACCAAGGGGTTTGATTCCATGGTCGGACAAAGGATACTGGTCTTTTTTCGGTTTTTGAATTTTTTTCTGCAGTAGCACGGATTTTGGAATTGTGGCTAGTTTCTGATCCCTATTACATGGGAATTACAACACAAGTGGTGAGAAGTAGGTGTACATTGCATAGCGGTATTATGTGCCATAATGTGCACTTTTAATTACCCCTTCCAGAAGAGAGAAGAATAAGAGTGACGTTGACTGTCTAATGTCTCTGAGTAAGGCAGTTAGTGTATATCTGGCCTACATAAAATAAAATGTAAGTATAACGCTAAGTTTACCCGTTCCCAAACAAAATGCAGATCGCATGCATACCGTTACATAACACTAGGATAAATTATAATGGATGAGACATAAAATTTGTTTGCTACCGTATGAAATATGTCGCATCCAGGCTGCTTGCGTTTCTAATATCGGGGGTAGGCATGTGACCTCGTTTCTTTATAAATGACACTAGATTGTCCGTAATGTGTTTTCGTGAGGGCACGCGCGGCCCACGGATTATATTTGATGCCGCATCTGTTTCCCCATGATATGTCTATTAATATTGGAAGATAAGTAATTATTTATTAATAGGAATTAGTTGATTGAGGGCCGTGAAGTGGTTGTTGTTGTTTGGTTAGGCTGTCAGTGTTGTTGACGTTTGTGTAAACCTGTAGTGGTAAGACACACTCACTTTTTGTCAATTTTGATTACGTAGTTGTTCATATTATAATTACAGATTTGCCTATTACATATCACTTGGTATTAATCATATCAACAATCCTGGATTCTATATTTACCGTGGAATTTCTAAGTGAAAAATTCCGAACACATTTTGCTCCATCGAATAAACCTTCTGGTTCGTAATAGTGAATGCAACAAGGTGCAACACCTCAACAAGTTACCTACCCATTCAGATCGCTACACAAAGCGTGGAGTTTGTTTAACTTGAACCTAAGTTTCCTGAGCACACGTGCCTAACAGAGCGGTCTCTTCACACGTGCACCAGTATTGTTAGCCTGTAATACATTGTCCAATCTTATTAGTTAATCCATTCAACATCACCTGTGTGTATAAAATCATCTCAAATGTACACAAAAATCTCCTCTCCAAATAACCCAATTACCTATCTACGAAAAGCCCGCAAAACGTAGCCAAAACATGAGAATAAACTAGCAGAAATAGACACAACATTGTCTCTCTCGATAACAAACCGCTTACATCGAGTAATATGATAAAAACGCGGTTCCCATTCACGCTCACTCATACTCAGTTTATGCGCTATAAACGGGCGCCGAGGAAAAATATACCGAAACAAAAGGAGATCTTGCACAAAAGTATCGGGACATACACACTCGGTTACGGAATAATCGGACGGTTATCAGCTCGTTCGGGTTGACAGGGCTGCCACTCGCCGCGGGTTTTAATGATGGCCGCCACGCGTTTTGGCGGGAGTTGACTAGTTGCTATAAATAATGTTTTTGATGATTAATAATATGGATGATTGGGTAGTGATTTCTTAACACGAGAAAAGCTGTGCTAATATTTCGTTAGTTTCTTGTGCGACTATTGGACCAAAGAAGCAATTAAATATGTACTAATAACTGCTTTCCTTATCAACATTATATTAACTTCAAGACGTCTACTACTGAACATAGACCTTCCCAAAAGACTTCCAAATCGGCCGGTTGGAAACAACCCATAAAACATCAGTATCCAAAATTAAATAGGTACAGTAAAATATAACGCAAGTCCTAAATACATTACGACTATGTACACCGACATAAATGAAATGACCGCCCCCACTACCTACCCATAACCGTTGATCGGCAATAAAACCATGAGTTCAAGTACTAACCCTTTTAATCTTTCGTTTAAACTCTCGAGCTGTCCCAGGTTGACCTCCAGCTACGAAGGATCGGGGTCAACTCATCCACCGACCTTTAACTGCGAACAGTAAACCACAGGATGTTCCAGTGATACACACACACATACATACACATATTAATGTGTGTGGTGTGGGCAGTGTGACCCGGTCCTAAGTAAACGCATACCGACCGATAAACACATCATAGCAAGCTGAGCTCTTGTCTAACATGTTTTTCAAGAATTTTGTATGCTTTCTGTCGATCAAACTGATGGGTGTTCGATAAAAAAATTGACAAAAGTGTATCTTGTAGCAGTTAAGTGATAAATCTTGTTTTTGTTTCGTACTGTGAGTCTACCTTAATAACTGTGCAATACTTTTTCAGCCAATTCTTGTAAGTGCACATATTTGCAAGCAAGTATTTACATGGTGCTCTTCTACCTACCCTTTCAGGGAGTAAACGCCATACACGAAGTCGTTTAGACCACAAGTATACGAGTAGCACAATAATTTCCAAATAACCCCAACATTTCCGTGACCCACCGTAATGTCGATCAGCGGCAGCCCTAGCGCCCGGCCCGTATATCCGTCCGGCATTTTCGTCTACAACGAGCGGCTATGTCAGCGCCGAGTGGACGACGGATTATCACTGATAGATTGTGTGCGCTATTGCTTATGTTGGGCCACAGCTCCCCATTATCCCCACATTTTATTACAAAATAATATGAATTATCGTCTTCATATTCTTGGGAATAACGTCCAAATTAAATTATAACGCTTATCCTATTAGTTTTATGGGATTTTGATTTAGATTTGTTGTTGTTTTGTGTGAGAGGAATACGTAAAATGATATAACTTTGCCAAAATATAGAACAGTATATAACGATGGTCGGGAAAACGAAACAAAATATCTTCGCTCGTACAAAAAGGATAACATAACAAGAAAATGAAGTCAAATCCTTAATTCTTTATTCCTAGCAGATGCGACCGAGTCTAGGACAAAGTTTGAATACAAAACACGAGTTTTATTCAACCTTTAAAATGGCGCGAGCTACTAACTTCTAAATCCCCACCGCACCGCCATATCACTTAAGATTTTTTCATATTCAACTGCCGTTATTCCCGGAGCGGGTTGCATAAACTTCTTAAGAACTTCTTTCAAGCGAGTTTGGACTCTGTAATCGATAGGATAAGATTTGAAGAGGGTGAAAGAAAAAAGTTTGTTCAAGTGTTCTCCGTGTGACAGCCAATCGTGGTTGAGTAGAAACGCTCTATGGCAAGCTTGTGTTACAAGAGGGCTATCCTTTTTAATACAGCCTCCATTTTTACCCTTTGAATTTGAAATAATACTGTCACGTGGCGAAGGCGTGATCGGAATATTGTGGCTAGGGCTGTGAGCGCGGATATTCTGCGCGCATTCGGTTATGGCTGCGGTTGTTCGGATACGAGAAGGGTTGCATATATATTTGTCAAGCAAGGGATTGAAATTTGGATACAGCATCGTCGATTTACGCAAATATTTTCTCAAGGACTGTTACTTTGGTGCTTTCAGATACTTGCCATCTCTCTTTCGCTTGTTTTTTTATTACAGGAACTTAGAACATAACATAAGTTCGAGGTCCCATTTGTCCGTTGCTCTGCGTTGTGTCGACGTAGTGTCGTTTTCCATATATTTTTTATGACATGCCCCATTACACCGCTGCGTTTCAACTGATAGATATACAAGAGGCGAAGCGGGAGATAGGGTGATACCGCATCGTCGCGGACAGTCATCACGTCTGTATCCTCGTCCTAACACTGGTGGGGCGTACAATGCGTTGTTCCATTGTGAAGATGCGAAGCAACGCAGCATATCGCACTAATGGAATTTCGCCCTGACTACTGAAAACTGTCTAACAGTTGTGTTTGTTATCTAGAATTTTTTGGGACACTAACATAAACATTAAAGTAATCGACAGAATACAAAACATCAGTTTTTATCAATACCACTACATATCTACAAAGTAAGTCTAAGACCTAAAAGCAGGTCTATTCCACTCTGAAAGCCCTAGACTTATTTGGAAATCAATGTATTCTTACAGCGGCGACATTTTGTACAATAAACTTGATCATACAATATCGAAGTTGGGCCTCGACGTAAATCTCAGTGCTTTGGACAAGCTTCGAATTTTTACTGGCTTTTCATACAATATCGGATGTATTTTCACTTGCCTTTTGTAAAGCGGAAATGATGTTATGTGTGTAAGAGAAGAATAGGGGAATGGAATGTTATGTCTTCTGAAATGTTGTATTTACATAATACCTTTTTTGTATACTATTATTACATGAGTAAAACCAAGTTTTCTAAGTGTAATGTTGGGTGTGTGTAGGGAGATAAATGATAGACATATCGCCCATGGACGCAGCTAAGAAGATATAAGTGCGTTGCAAGCTTTTTGGAAGTTAGAGAATGGGGATTTGGGTGGTAGGGATTGGGCATCCAGCTTCATCCATACATAAACAGAACTACATAATAAAATTGATTTAGCAAAAAACTATGTGCGTTCCCACTAAGTAGCGCGCCTTTTGCTTTAATTGAAGCACAACTAGTAAACTCAAACTCAAGAACGCTTGGAAGTTCATCTTCTACCCACTAAACTACAAAGATACTTAGCAATAACACTATATAGTATAACCAATTAGGCACTTTATGCTAATCATCAGCTCAAATCAAACACTACTCTATTTGACGTGTCCTTAACCGTGGCTAATTGACAGCTAACGCAATATGTATTGATTGTCAGTTGTCCGTCCGTCTGACATATTGTCAGTATCTATAATATTGAGTCGGTTTCAAATGTATCAGTCACTGTGGTTAGATGTCAATTGATGACTGAAATGTTTATTTATAATCCGAATGAGAAGATAATTTGTATAATCTATGTGATGAGGTTTACAGATTCTGATGTCAAAGTCTTGCGAATTAGTAATGAACATTATATTTTTGAATATTTAATCAGGGCTAATTTGGTTCCTAATTGATTTGTCATCATCACACCAGACGTCTAATGCTGAAAACGACTTTCAGATTAGTTGGTTGGCAGCCTCGTCTGCGGAGTGATCGCAAATGCGACGGCAATGCTCTCAGATTCAATGCAGGCAAAATATTATTGCCGAAAATAACTAATTTTGGGTTTTTCGAAGAATTGCTTACACGCACAGAATCTGGAAATGTACCCGATATATGACAGTAGGCTCAGTCTAGGCTATTACATGATATTTATAACATGAACTGTAGGTGTAGGCTGTAGGCTTTGTCTACCCTTATATTTTATTTATTTAGTTGACAGCTACCTGCATCATTCCTGCTTCATATTCATCACGGCTTTTTGCTCTTTGCAGAAAGCTTTAATAAATTTAATTGAAAGTAAAGTAGGTACTATTGTATCAGATAAACTCATTTGATAATAGTTATTCCAAAATCATTGCGTTGCTACTTATGATTCAGATGGCCAAAAGAGAAAATTCTATCAATCTGAACATTATACTGTCTGTAAAATACTTATTCAAAGTCCATTTCGTTTTGATATTTTTAGAATGTTATTCTCTTATAAAGAAGTTTGTGAAAGAAATTCGTTTGAATCATAACAATAAGTCGAAGACGACAAAAGGTCAATTTAATTAGCGACTACAACAAAAATAAAAGTTTTTTCAAAACATCTTTTGGACGTTTGATGTCTTCTATCACGAATGGTCGGTCAATGAGGAAGTGTGGATGATAGACCTGAACTTCTTCAATAGATTTTCAACCTTCTTGTTTTGGATTAAAGTCTGTAATTTGGTAGTGATGGAATGGTGTAGGTTGATGTGCTGTAAGGCGTTTTTTGAAACTTCATAACTTGTGTTTCCTAATAGATTATTCGGTAAGTACTGGTAGCTCAATTATTTGAAAAATAAACAATAATTAATTAAGTATTATTTATAAGACAAAAAATAATATTGTTTTTCACAGTGATAAAAATCTGAATGCAGGTTTAAATTGTAGGATAAAACAAAAACAAAAAAAATAAAATAAAGCAATAATTAGGTTTACAAGGAAATAATTACTATTCCTTAGCGTTTTTGTACTTAAAACAAGAGCTTAGGACTGGGTTAAGTAATTAAATGTCTGAGTGCGCTAGTCATTTATACCTAAAATGATTGAATAACAAATTTCGTCGAAATCATCCGAACATAACAAAGCTAAACCAGTCCCACTCACTAAACAATCACAACATCCATATCGCGATAGTGTGCAACACTAACTTCCCAATTTAGTTGGACAACTAACAATTGAAATCATAACCCGTCCCGATCGGCCGGCATTTTATCGAGCAGAAACCAGCTTGATTGATTCCAGCTAAACGATAGCATTAGGGGTGTTCTGTACCGAATTCGACTCACGTCCGCCGTCGAAGGGTTTCGGATATTGCGAAACCGAATAGTGCGTGGTCATTCGTACCCGCGGTGTTATTGCAGGGTTATTAAGTTATCTTACGGTTGCTTACATGTGTGTTGGTCATTTTGGTGATTTATGTTCATGTAGTGGTTTGTAGGGGGATATTGTGATGGGGACAATAAAAGTAAGTTGGTTGGGAGATGGCAGTTTTACGGGGATTAGGCAATTGTTGGTTGTGTTTGATGCACGAGTGAGCAATACTTAGGAATTTGAAAGTTCAGAATGAATAAACGAACACACACGTTAAATGATGATAACAAAAGATTTAATCTTTAATTGAAACATACCTAATATACCTTACCTTACTTAATATCACTGCAGTAAGCAAATCACATGAAATCATATTACTACTTAATAAGACAACATACAGAAACCATTAGACAAATCCATTAAAAAATCATAAAAAAATACGAAACATATTCACACTAAAAAAAAAACAAACATTAGAAGGATTAAAAACTCAAATTCATATTTTCATCCACATTTCCAGTGACATCATTGAACAAAGACTTCTGTTCTGCTGACATGGTGCTCCTCAAGCTGGCCACACAGGTCTTGCTCCTCAGAGGTGGTCTGCCTCTGATCCTCCCTTCATATTTATGCCTCTTGTGGTTCACTGGACTTTCGGTGTCAGAGAGCTCGTCACATTTGCGTTTTGCTGATGAAGATGACGAATTTAATGAGAAGGATCTGTGTGGTGTTGTTGCAACTGGAAGAAATGGAGACTGTGTTTGAGAGAGAGAGAGAGAGAGAGAGAGAGAGAGAGTTAGGAAGAGAATGGTGTTAATATAGAAGATTTGTTGGAAGAAGAGTAGTCGTTTGAGATAAACTTTAATCGAACAGACATTAATCAAAATATCAGTCAGACCACAGTCAGATTAATTTTGATTTGAAAAAATGACATAATTGAACCGTCATCATCAATCTAAAAGTGAAGCTACAAAGAAATTGTAAGCAACAGTTCCCAAAGCAGAAGAGCGGAAAGTAATAAATTTAAAAAGAAAAACGATTTGAGAACGCAAGAAAAAAAATGATAAAGCGCCGCCTCGCAATATGATTGAAGCGAGCCTTCTCATGAATAGAAAAATGCAATATTGCCTGCCACTTGACACGGAACGGAATTACGGACCGTTGCAAAATTTACGATTTGAATTCTATCCGTCCGTAGATACCCAATTTTTTTACTTAGAAATATTCTTTCTTGCGTTCCTATAAAGTTTTTGGACGATATCCAGTCGTTCAGTTTGGGAGGTGGTAATAAAACTTGGGTCGGACGGATATATTTCAAAGAATTTTTGTTTATATTAAAGGAATAAAAGAAGATTGTATTGAGAAAGGCATAAAACATTCTTCAATTTAGGAGAACCCATACATATTACGGTATTACAAAACATAATTACTATTTTGTTTTGAAATCCAACCAAAGAACTTGCAAACCAACGATAGTCTTCCAAGAAATGATTTAACACATTGCGACAAGTAATGCCAAATCCATCCACAGTGTACAATGTGACATGGCATCTATTAGTGCGTGGTCGTGTAACTGTTACAATATCATGTTTGGTCGCACGCCTCAATTAACAATCGGAAGGAACAATGTACTATCTGGAATGTCACAAATTATAACAGACACTGTTATTACTTAGACTCTAAGTAATTACGATCTAAGTCTTGTAGCGTAATGACTGATGTAGTGTATTGATATATTAATATTTCAATCGTATGAGAGAAGTGTCATACGAGTATCATATGTTAATTGTAGTATGCTACAATTATATGACATAATATTATGTCAGAGTGACAAACAGAAGTTGTCACAATTTCACAGATTATAAATCTGTGCGTTATATTGTACGGACAGTTACTGTCTATAAGATCGTGGTATCCTTAACCTTTAGGGAATTAAAATCCTGATGCAAAGATACAAAGGTCTCATTTTGATTGCTTGACATTTTTATATATAAAAGGACAGGCAGCTCGTATCCGCCTTTTATATCCGAATCAGTATGAAATAGACAAGGAATTTATAAGTAAATTGCCAACAATTCGATGTTGTTGCTATCTTCTGACAAAGGCTTGGTATTTTCAAAGGAAGTTTATTTCCGTACACTAATAAAGGAAATGACAGCAATATTATTGTTCGCTGCCGATCAAAATAAACGGACAGGTGGAAAATTTGAAAATGAACGGAAATAGAAGAATTGGGACGGATCCGTAAACATTAACATTCAATGTTCAGTTCTATAAATAACACGATCAATTCCTCTGAATTAACATTCTTCTACGTCATTTTGGGCCGAACGTTAAAGTTAAAACAAATGATGAAACAAAAGTAGGATCGTGTTTAATTAAAACTTTAAATCGCAACATTCAAATGTCATACTTCTTGCTCCTGCTGCTAATTCGAGCCGATACTGGCCCAAAATTCTTTAATACCCCTTCAAGCCGTTTAAATCCCAACTTAGACAATAATTGAATTTTATAGCCTATAAAATAAGGTCTATTTCCCAATAAACATTGAAGTTAAGAAGTTTTGATCGCGAACATGATGAGGTTGTCAATATTTGCGCGCAGTGTTTGCCGCTCGCAGCGAGGGTGAGTTAATACGTTGATTTTAGAACGTAATTATTGGAAAATTTTAAGCAACAAAATTGGGGGAAAATTTCATCTACGTTATACCATCGTGGTTTGTAAGTTCTTATGTAGTTTGTATATGAGAATGCAGTTTTTGAAGTATTAAATAATGAATTATGCCATTCTAACTTACTTTTCAATCTTAGGTAAAGAAGCTATGTTCCTAAACAGAAGTAATAACTGCAGACTATTAAGTAGTTTATGTTAACAGGAAAGTCATCAATAACATACTCACCGATATTAGATGTCTGCTCACCCCAAAACACATTTTTCACTGCTTTTGCAACGCTCGACCAGATGTTCTCTTTAATCGAATCCTGATTCGTATCGATTCCGTCGGACTCTTCACTCGGCTTGCCTTCACATTCCTCCACGAGCCTCTTGACACTAACTTTCCTTTTCGTTATAACAAACTTAAACTGAATTTCCGTTTCTTCCTCCGTGTTCATTAAAACTGATGAAAGGCAGTTTTGTAGCGTCCCAGCTATGTTCGTTGTTAATGTTGATATTGCGTTCATGCCTACTTCTGGAGTATCGATACATGTTCTGAATAATTCATTCGATTCTTTTGAGTATTCTGATTCGATTTGGGGACTGTCTTCTTTAAAGTTTATGGCACGAGCTTGCATGGTTGAGGGCTCCCCGACTGGCGGAGTGTTTTCCTGGTTGTTAGTATTCTTCTCCCTCATCTTCGGAGTCCTCGCCATGATTATGCCCTGATTTTCAAAGCGATTGATCAACGCTTGGAAGCGAGGATTGAAACAATATCTCGGTTTCTGTGGCCCAGGTGTTAGCATTCTCTTTGGTTTTCTGAACACTGAAAAGTTGAAAACACGCATAAGTATAAATTCTGTAATATTCGAAACTTTTATCTTTGGTGAAATGTTGAAAGTTATTGCGATGAAGAGAGCATTCACCGCAGTATCAGCTGAACATTCAAACTGACAACAACTTGGAGATAGTAATATTGCAGCAAGTTATTTAACTTTTACATTTTGTGTGAAATGTTATCGATTCACATTCTAGACACATTCTACTTAGAGCGCAATGTATGTATTTAATTTATTCTCACCTCGTTTAACCTTGGGTTGTTCGAAGACGGTGTCATCAGCGAACTTAACTTTCTTTGTTTTTATGGAGCCCTCGTGTGAATCTTGGAATGTGACATGTTTCTCTGAACTATCTTGACTCCCAATACGAGTTTTGCTGCCTGTCACTATAATGCTCTTTAGCTTTGGTGGGACAGCATCCGAATCTGACTTTGATGGCTGAAATAATATAAAACATGAGTGGTTGAAAATTGTCTGCGTAATATTACGTACATGAGAACCTAATTTTGTTTTTAATTACATTTTATCTCAATTCGGCGTCGTTATGAAGGTAATATTAGCATAATAATAATCAATTTACTGGCTTTGAATGTAACACGCTTACAATATACTTGTATACTGAGTTACGATGATGTTATTATTATAAGGGTTTATCATACCTCAATGTTCATGCTCTGGGCTGCACTCTCGGTGGTCTCAATCTCTGAGAGTGGAGAGTCAGCTCCCTGGTCAGCGAATAATGGCCAGCCGTTACAGGCAGCGTGAGTAGGCGTGCTCGTGGTAACTATCTGAGTTAACTTGATGAGGTGCGGCAAGTGGGATGTGGGGGTCGTCATTTCCTTTTCAAGATCTGTAACTAAAATTTTATCCATATAAATTGAGTCAGTATTGAATTGAAGTAGTATGTAAATTTTACTTCTTTTATCATTTACCTTCATTGTTTTCTATTCTCACTGGTGTGTGCTTATTAGCCGGTGACCCATCATATTCATCACCAATGGTCTCCTCATACTCTTCCACAACCTTCTGCTTCATCAAAGTCAGTAGCTTTTTGGTGTGAGGAGTAGCTGATCTTTGCCTTCTCAGTTTTGGAGTTTTGGAAACAATTGTCGGATGAGGAGTCATAACTTCTATCTTATCTTCATCTTCAGAGCCACTGGACTCATAATCGACTATGTTTTTCTTCCTAACTATTGGTGTTATAACAGCAGTCTTAGTATTCTTATTAACAGCTATTATCCCTTCTATGTTGTCTCCATATTTGTTAGCTTTTTCATAAATTGAATCGAATTTCTCTTCTAGTTTTTCCATTTGTGAATTCCCTGTTTCATTCACTTGGCTAACTAGCTCAGAGATGCTTGTACACTTGTCTATATTTAGGAAATCTTCCATATTTTTAAATATTTTGTTGCACTTATTACAGTGTAATGGGGTGTGTTCTTTAGTTAAGTGTTCAATGAAATCTTGATTAAGTTGTTGAGGTTTGCATAGAAACTGGTATCCTCGACAGATGGGGCAGTCGTACGCGAGATTGTGAGCTACTTTCTCATGCCTCCATCGACAATCGGCGCAGCAGAAAACTAATCGACACACTATACATCGTACCTGGAAGTGGCAACTACTATTAGCGAGGACAACATTAGTAATTACGTTGATAAGTTTTGTGCACATTGAAAGTTAACTGTAAGTGATATAATTTAAAACGCTTTTCTCTTTAAACCCATTCTAACATTCTGATCTATTAGAACCAACCAGAGTTACCAGTGACATTCACGCCTTCAAATCATTCACTCGCTCGCTCATCTACAGCCGTAACTATTTCCTTATCAGTCGGTCCCTAATTAGAGGCTGCATCGTCTGGATGTGTTAGTGCCTCTAATTGCCTTGTTGACCTGATTGCCAACAGCTCGCATACGATCATCTCTACTGAAACTGCTGATTGCCAAGATGCTATTTAATTGGTGATGAATTTTGGAAATTGGTTGGTAATTTGTATTTTTTTGTATATGAATCTAATTGTAATGTAGGACTCAATTTTGATAACAATCCAAAAACCAATTAATTTGTATTGCACATTGCTATGAAGTGTAAATCAAATATCAATCAAACACCCACTTGAACACTTAACACCATGCGTGGCTGAAGTGGTAAATAAATTACTTTCATCACAGTTAGTTTTCATCAGTATTTTATTAATGCAAACACTAAAATATAGAAGTTTTAAAATTCACTTCAGACAATACTCAACCATCGAGACGTAAACATAAAGAAATAAGTTGCATAAAACAGTGCCTTAGTTGGCCAGCCAGAAGCTGCACTAAGCATCGAGGCAAATACCCAACTACAATAGCAAACGCGACTCACACAGTCGCATAACATTATTTAAAGATCACAAGACCAAACAGCAAGTTGAGAAAGCCGAACTAAGTCACAAGTTGTACACACAACTACTCAACCAGCTACACACACCACTATAAACAGACCCTCGAAAGTGCAGAAAGATCAAACAAAGCGAGACCATGATAAACTGGTTTTGTATAGTTTGATGTGGAGCTAAGTACATTTCGCTGCTAGCATAACTCTGAACTACGCTGCGTAGTCTACGTACCGGGACAGGCTTAGCAAAAAGCGAAAGCATGTTCTGGGCAACCGCGTTACGTACCAAATGTGTGCTACATGCGGCCAAGGTTAGGCCGGCCGGAATAAGGACGTATGTGTAGTAAGGGATTTAGTGCGCGACCTCGCCGCACTCTTGTTCACAGTTTTGGACGTTTTACTTTGGTTAAGTTTTAAGTTCTTCACAAAGAACGTGAGTAATCTTGTGGAGTTGCGTTTTGTTTTCTTTTTCCTTAAGTAAGTTAAGTATTTCACATATTATATGAAGTTAAAATGAAATAACATTCAGGTAAAGGTATAAGGGTGTTTATAAGCTGACAGTATTTTTTATTTATTTATCAGGAAACCGAAAATCTCAATAGTAATTTAAGTAACTCCAAAACTTGATACTTTGTGAAAAGTACCTATCAGAGTAGAATGTAAAAAAATATCTGTCTATCCTTTTGGATACTGGACCGAGAGCTGTTACACGTTATACCATTTACTAGTGTCCATAAAAACCAGAGTATTATTAATGGATTTGTCCCACCGAACATCTCAAATTGGACAGAGTAGGTAAATACCTTCATTTTTACCCTTTTCACCGAGGTGGTAAGTAGTGTAAGTAGGTAAGCCCCGAATGTTTTGACACGTTGTCACACAATGTCACGGCGGGGATCAAACAACTAATCATATAGGTACACATCAACCTACACAAGACTAGTATAAACTGACCTTTGAATGTACGGCAAGCTCATCCAAAGCCAGACCATGTTAACCTGGTTTTCGTAGGTCGATATGAAGCCATAATGTTGGTACTATATGGGCTTGCGTTGGCTGGTGTGTCATAATGTGTGGGGATTACTTTATGTAATAGTTCATAACCGGTAATGTGTTGTATAGGTCGTGATTATGTTAGATGTATTAAGTGTGTTACGTCAGCTAGATTAAGTTTGAGGTGATCCCTATCACCTTAAGGGGAGGTTTCAGTATAAAATTAATAAGCTGTTTCAGATGTTGATTTTGGTAATACTACTAAATATTCTTTACATAATTTCATCATAAAGGTAATAAGAGAGGGAAAGGTTTAACTAAAAATTGAGGGCCGAATATCAAAACATAATTGAATTTTTTTAGAAAATTGTAACCTCCTATAACTCTAGCATCAATGCTGCATCTTTGCCTAGGAAAGGAACACTTACAACTCAAGGATAGTTCCCTCAACAGCCTCATTTAAAACCACTTGACTGACAAACAAATTGACAGAAATATCAAATTAAATATTATGTAATACGCGTTAATAAACACGGCTGAACCCCGTTCATTTTTCACGAACTCTGTCAGTTCCCAATCGATAGTAGATTAATAACTAAACAGTGATGTCCAACGATCCCGGCATCCCGGGATCCCGGATGGGACTATTCCCACGGGATCGCTCAACTGAACGGCACTATACAGATGCAATTAAGATTAACTTTGAACGCTTTTTCATTTCGCTATGTATTTTTTTTTGTTGTTGTTAATCGTTGTATCGGAAATTGGCGCTTTTGTTTTATCTGCCTACAAGTGATTGGAGTTTGTTTTTAAAGAAAATAGTTAGTTAAATCTATACACAGTGTACAGAAGGCTGATGTACCTAAGCACCATTATTGACAACATTTTAGCGATAACGAAACCATGAATAAATTTTGAAGAAATCTTCAATTTCTACTGTTAATAAATGACTAATTGAAGAACAAACGCATACAATCAGACACGCTTACTATTATACTAAGTCCCATTGTTATGAGCCAACAACAATTACCTTACAACAAGAATCATATCGATACAGTGAAAGAAATAATTTACAAAAACAAAACTAGACATACAATAGGATCGAAACAAAGAGTGAATAATTTAATTTTAATGTTATTTAAAAAAACGTATATGACGACTGATTACTACTTAATTAATTCCAAATTCAAATAGATTAAGTAGTACAATAACAACTAGCTATCAAATCAATTCCCAGTTGATTCTAACATTGCTAAATCGACCATTAAAACGATCTAATTATTATGACAATGTAATCGTTTTAATTTTAATGTTACACTCACACTACGATACACAAAAACAATTAGTACTTACGTCAACAGTTGGTTTCATTTTGTTTCCATTTTACACCAAATTAATAAAATAAGTTACAAATATAAATATTTCTCAATCAATACAATTTTATCCAAGTTTTTTACAATGCATTCACAAATTCACTGACAACACAGTTACTGATATTTTTTCTACTTACCCACAATGATTTTGATTTTCGAACGTCTTTTCGGATACACGCTCCGGGGTTTATATCTTCACCTTGATTGGGGTGCCACATTAACATAAATGGTAGGTATTATTAATTTATTGTTGTTAGTATTAAATGCCAATGAAGTTTTGGAATAAATAAATTGATTTAAAATAATTATGCAAACAGAAAAACAATATTGCTATAAAAATCTTTTTAGAATTTACTCCTTTTGATCCTTATAATATTAGTAATATTCCTAATTTTATAGTCCTTTTTATAAATAACATCGCGCTTGCTATAACAGAACGAGGTGAGCAGAAACACATCACATAAATACCACTTAATACCCATATTCTACTAGTAAAAAGTTAATATTATACCACAAAATATTTATAAATCCATTTCCGATGCTTGACAAAAAATCGGTCATCCATTTTTTTGTCGGATAGCCACTGCGGAGTCGGTCACGTCACCAGCCGTCCCTCATAGCGGATCCAATTTATTGGTTCGTTCAACTGACTAAAATACTCGCATGAAACCGTAATACTCGCATGAAACCGTAATACTCGCGTTAGATTGTACTACACTATTGCAAGTGAAAGGCCATAAGTTATAACTTTACGAATAATCGTGTGAGTGTGATTGGCGTCTTTATTTTTTAGGTGGTAAGGTTGAGTTTGTAAAATACAATAATTGGGTTAGTCATAAAGTTTAGTTGTGAAAATGTTTATAAAAATATTAGTAATTTTTTGATGTAAAAATAAAGTGTTGTTTCATAATCAAGATTTTGAAAATGACGTAAACTTTGAAGACATTTTGCGACAGTAAATAATGTCATAAATAGCACACAACATTACAAAGGGGTAGACAGAAATGCAGTTATCTGCAACGCTCAGATACATTTAATAATTAATGATAATGATCATATTCATTGGTACACATAGCTTAGTACTGGTGGAAACGGATTCAGCTAAGCTATGTTTTTTTATATGGAAAGATGCGGGCTATGGATAGCTTCCCTATTATTGACATTGCATACTCAAGCTGCGCATCTTCCTCTCACAACTACATAGCTTTGTATCAGTGAAAACAGTCACATAGTTTCACAGCTTAGCTATTACATCTTCGTAACATACCTACATAGCACATTTCCAGTAAAAAATCATCCTAATACAATGATATTAACTAACCATATTTCTATAACACCCCTACAAATAATCGCACACTCTTTAAACAAACGTATATGAGACATAAAGCCTTAAGTTGTTCTATTAAAGCCACAGAGGCAGTCACAGCCTACCAGTGAAACTGAGGCCGCGCTTCCTGAGCCAGCACAAAGGAGTCAGGAAATTGCGACGCGTGTCTCGAGAGCATACGCTTAGCTCACTCATGTACTCCGCTATAAGTACTCATATTATTTTTATTTGAAATGTGGTTTTTTAAGTGAATTGTGGGATGTGATATTGAATTATGTATTGTGGTTTTTAAAAAGAATTTTGTTTTGTTTTTGTGGGGTAATGTGTTTTAAAAGAAGGTAGGTAATACTAAACAGAAGGAGAATTTACAATAATATATCAATTGAGCGTAAGTTTAAATTCAATGTGTTAATAAATATTTTCTCCTATGTCGTGGGTGCATTTACAAATATACAAGTTCACATACACATAACACCTAGACCCGAAATAACCATCTGTAGATCACACAAAGATTTGTTCAATACGGGAATCTAACCCGCTACTTACCGTGCAGTCTCAACATTTCTTTTTTACTGAAGAAGAAATTCCGTTGTGTCCACATAAGTTTAACCAAAAACCTAGTTCTAGTCAATCCACTCATATAAATAAGGTGTTCTCAGAAAATCTAATACTAATATATTACATTACTGATATTGAACGATATTCTCTAGGAATTCACTTCACGATCATATTTTTCCTTCTCGAACAATTTGAATATTGATATTCTTTTGAGTATTTCGTAGTTATTTTTTCATTAAAGTTATTATTTGAACGACACACAAAGAATAACATGGTATACCTGCAGAGAAGACCAGCGTTGCCATATTTTTGCTTACCTGTAACAAAAAAAGAATACAATTAGATGTAATGCATTTATAATTCGTTTTATAAAGTATTAGCTTCTGCTAGCGGCTTCACCCGCGTACCCGTGGAATTGAAAGTATCAATTCCACGGGTATACACATAGGATACTTTCAATTCCACGGGTTCAAGCCTATGATCTACCCCTGTTCCAAATTTCATACTGATCTCTCCAAACGTTTTGACGTGATTGAGTAAAAAACATAAACACATAATACACACAAACTTTCGCATTTATAATATTAGTAAAGATTGGAATTTATGGTTTATCATAAGTATATAATATAATATCTTATACCTTCAGAATTGCATACGCGTATTGCGTTAAACGTGTTATGATAAGGACATGCTATAGGTAAATCCTAGCCTACATTTGCCAAGAACAGTGGAGACGTATTGTTAAGTTCATCTCATCTCCCTACACTCCTTCCACACCACATTATCTTCAGCCTATAAACACCACAACAATGTTGTTCTTTCATTTCTCCTCAACAACAAAGGTACTGTGTCTTAAAGTACACAAAGCAACACACTGTGTACAATGTGTAGCTACACAGTACACAGTACACCAACGGAAACCTTTATAAGCCGGTATTTGAAACCACCTGTCGGGCACCTGTTGACCCGCTCATTTAAAATTTTACAGCCAGCTGAGTTTACACTTGAAGTATTTATGCTTTTCTTTAGTTACGTTTTGAAACTAGGTCTTGTAAACTTTTACTGGGAACTGTGAACTACTGAGGAGATTTCGTACGGTTGTGAATGGAAGACAGTTTTTAAGTTTATTCTGTTGTCGTCTTTTCATCGAGTGTTTGTTACAAGTTAGTGGGAACTTTATAAATACTGTGAACTGTAACAAAGAAAAATGCAAAGAGTTTGTTTTGTTAAAAGTGAAATAAAATAATAAATATACACATTTCGCCAGGGATGAAAGAAGAACTATTCAAAGTCTGACAAAAACATATAGCATAAAGCTGAAGAGTGTGAACGCGCTAATCTTTGAAACTACTGGTCCGATTTGAATCATTCTTTTCGTTATGGATAGTCCATGTATAGAGGATATCTAGGATCATGCTAAGGCTAAGCATCAATAGGAGAACTGAACAGAGGGGATGAAATCATGCAGAAGTAGCTAGTAGTAATTATTATTATACAGAATTGGATACAAAAAATAGTTATAATTTATCTCAACTGGGGCTTGCATAAACTTTTATAAATCCTCATTAAATTCCTTGACATAAAAACTGTGTATTTAATACGAATGTAAGTCCGTCCGTCCGTAGGTTCAGACAGTGTCAGGCTAGGCGCTAATTGGTTCACTTTGTAGCCTAGGGCGTCTGCACCAAGCCTTTTTGGACGTTTTTGCTGTCTTTTATCCAATTTGCTATAGTTCTCATTTTTTTATATCTCGTATTAATGCTTTTAATGTAAGCTAGTATTTATTCACAGTAATACGTATTAAAATATGGGCCTTTTTGTATGTTTCGTTTTTTAATGGGGGAAAATCATCCGATGACTTCTCCCGCTTTGGGTGAGGCGGAAGGGAGTGTCAGACTCTTACTGACTAAAAACCACCCCGTTCCTACGCCTTCTTGTAGAACCGGATCGCCGTAGTCCGCAGCTTTGTATGTTTCTTGGATTTTTTTTATTATTCATGACTGTTTTAATTGACGAGATATTATTATACAAAAAAAATATATTTTGTAAATAGATAGTAGGTAGTACATCCATAAAACATCTTTCACAAAATATCTGGGGAAGGAATAACCTTCTTAATTATAATAACATTAATTTATTATAAGGTGGGAGGAGTAACAAAATTTTGTTAGAGGAGTTCTGAGAACTGTTTGGAGTCAATCTTCAGACAGACACATTATCATTCTACACGAGTGACCTCCATGTCTCTCTCAGTACGAAAATGTAACGAGAGCGCGTTCATCGCTCTGATTGGTTGTTTCTTTCGTGCCGGCCAATCAGAGCGCCGAAAGCGTTCTCGTTACGTTTTCGTTCAACGTAAAGCAAACTCATACTAAGGGTACTGTGACCTTGTAATCACTAAAGGGGTAGGCAGAAGACCACATTACCTTAATTATTATGATATCGGCTTACTCACGTAATGTTTTGACGAGGAACTCGACTAGTTTCAAGCCATGCTAGAGGCACATTACCTAATAATAATAATTTCTACTTTTTCTCCACTTACGTTATAAGTCCCATATATTAGGGAATGTATCATTGATGTGGTTTCTGTGTGATTTATAAACAATGCTAGCTCTTGCTTGTAATTTTGTACGCACATAAAATCCCGTTTCATTCTATTCCCAGTGGAATTTCGTAAAATCCTCTCTTAGTGTTCACCAGAATTCCCTAAGGAAGTAACATGCCAAACCGCTTTCTGCAACAAGTAATTTTCAACGTGCACTATACAACTTTAATTTAACTATTTACATATAGCTATTCCCACTCAGAGTCGCCCAGCGCGCGATGGAGAGAGCTATGCTCGGAGTATCTTTGCGCGACAAAATCCGAAATATGGAAATTCGCCAAAGAACAAGAGTTACAGACATAGCTCTCAAAATATGCAGGCTGAAGTGGCAATGGGCAGGCCACGTCGCTCGGAGGACTGATGGCCGCTGGGCCAGGAAGGTGACTGAGTGGCGACCGCGGACCGGAAGACGCAGCGTGGGCAGACCTCCCACTAGGTGGACCGACGACATCGTCAGAGTGGCGGGGAGCCAGTGGATGCAGGTGGCGGCTTGTCGTTCTACGTGGAGGACCAAGGGGGAGGCCTTTGTTCAGCAGTGGACGTCTCTCGGCTGATGATGATGATGATGATTCCCACGCGGTTTTACCCACTGCTGGGCTCCTATTCATCGTAGCGTAATGTTTTATGAACCATAGGCTGCTTGCTTTAATATATACTGGATGGAAAAAATTGTGTTGGAACACAGAAATAGGGTAGATGAATAATTTTTATTTTAATGTCCGTCATTGATTATTTAAAACATTAGACACGTATTTTTTATTTTCTTACGGAAACAAATACTTTTGAAGATAATTATATTGATTTGAAATATCGCGTACCGTCACTTTAAGGTATGATTTATCTCTAGAAATGACGTATTTTTTAATTTTCATACCCCGCCATAATGTTTATTCAAAGCTATACAGTACTACACTCATTGAGTAGTTCCATAGTATACGAGTACCACGTTCAAACAAAGAACCTCTTCAGCTTCACAATATAATATTAAGTAAAGATTTTAACACAATACAGATCCTCACTCACTAAACCACTCATTTGACAAACATACCTACCCACATACATACATATATAAACAAGCCACAGACAGACAAATCGGTTTAGGCGATATTACGGTGACGTATTTGAGTTATGACACTTACCTACGTCACAATGACACGAACGGCTGTGACGCGGGACATGTCGATGGATGACGAGGATGATGGGCGGTATTGACCGTCAGAGGGACGGTGGAACGGTATTGACGGTCACGGACAATGTACGGATTGTAAAACAAAGGAGGTACCAGGATTGGATTGTGATTGGTAAAGTTGTGATGTAAGGATTTAGGTTTAACGTTGAATAGAGTAGTTATTTGTTTCTGCGTTAATAGCACATATTGAGTTCCTTAAATGAAAAATATTATGTAATGTTTATGTTTAATGCATTTTTGACAAGCTTGTGTTTCTGGTGTCTGATGTGATGTAGGACAATAAATATCGAATATTGTACAAGACAGTAACATAGCTAAGTCAACTTAAAAATTGCACCCCGTTCCTGACAGTTATGTAAAATTTATTTTATTTACACTTCTGTATATATAACATACGATGACGAACATAATGCTGGATGGCATTCGCTAACAGCCTTATTTTTGGAGAATAGCAAAAAATGTATTTACGATTTTCTATTTCCCATTTATATAGAATCTAAAAAACACAGCAATTTCATAAAACAACTCCAATTTACAGACAAACAAAATACAGAAACACCTACACACAGTACCGACACACCATTAATTAAAGTTCCCAATAATTACAGCTCGAGCTAACAGCACAGAATACGTAATTACCCTCGCGACTAACACCCTTGCGATTAAAACCCTTATTACAATCACCCAGTGATTATATCACCATTACGAATCACTGTCTCTAATTAATTCGATTAATCGATTAATTCTATGATTTAATTACTCGTGTATACGAAATGTCGTCAACCAATTAGAGGTCGTACGTCAGTGGATTGGTAGTAAGTGTTCGTAGGTATGTGTGTGAAAATAAATGAGCTTGGGGACGGAAATATATTAAGAAGCACCCACGTTTGTTGTATAAGCCGGTAAATGAGGAGGATCACCTGGTGGTAAGCAATCGCCGCCGCCCGTGGACATCCAAAACACCAGAGGTGTTACAAGTGCGTTGCTGGCCTTTTGGGGGTTAGGAATTTAAGGGTTGTTGGGAACTCATTCACATAACGAAACACAATGCAAGCGTTGTTTCGAGTCGGTTTTCTGTGACTATTTAGCTATAATAACTATTAAAATGACAGAACTATACAAACTATAGGACAGATTAATAACTACCTCATAATATTACAAAATCATTTAGTTCTCCAAAGCTATGTCATCCGCATCAGTTACAAGTTCACTTTGTAATTAAATTTTCTCCTGAAATTATAGACCGTTACAGGGCGAGACTTGAGGCTACATATTTCAGGCTGTAATGCCCCGGAAGTGGCCGATACCCTTGCGAAACTAAGCCCTGACCCTATATGATGTATATTAAGATCCCCTATATATTTTGGAACCGGTTGCCCCTTCGTGCAGACGTAGGAGTATGAATGAGGTATAGAGCGCCAGAAATGTTCTACTTGATGTACCTAAGTCTCACTCAGAAAATTTGACTTGTTTGAAATTAATCTAAAGTAATATTTTAATTTGTGTGTGTTATAATTTGGGTAAAAAATTCACACAATGTTTGACAAAACCACTTCAAAATATGTATGATATTGCTGTAGATACAGTACTTTTGTTAAAATTTCGATACCGTTTACATCTTAGTAACTATTATCTAATTGAAGGTGACACAATGAATACTCAAAGCATCTAATGTTATTTCCATAACAAAGGTAACCCGACTAGACGGAGAGGTTGCTAATTACGAACATATTTCTTTCTCACGTCTGACATGACAATTTTGTAGGGTTAATACAATTTATACGGGGCAGGGATCCGAACTGAAATAGTGACTGTGTATTCATGGTAGTATTCTAAATGCTTGGGTATTACTGAATGGGAATGTTTGTACTATACTATATTTCTGTTGTTTACTTTAATCGCGCTAAAGTGCCTGATTTTTTACCTATAACATTAAAAAGTATTAGTACCAAAGTATTAGTTTTTTATGGTTTTCGTTAGCGAAAGAGCTCGACATCTAAATACATCTACGATAACAAGGGGTCTACTCTAATTCAACGAAAAACGCAATTTCGTCCGAAACTTCGCAGATTTTGTACTACTACAAATACATTTATTGCGAACTTTTATGAACAAATGAAATAAAGATAAATAAATATATAGGTTTTGATATGAAATTAAAAATTACTTAAAATAAACATTTTAAGTAATTTTATTAGTAAATCAATAAAACCTATGGTCGAAGATTAAACGAAGCTTCGCATTCGAGAACCGGAGTAGCCGTACTGATTCAAATGACTGCACGGTTGGTGCGGTGGCTGGGCAACTGGCTGCCGCGCAACGGGTAGCGGGTTCGATTCCCGCACGGAGCAACTCTTTGTGTGATCCACAAATTGTTGTTTCGGGTCTGGGTGTTATGTGCATGTGAACTTGTATGTTTGTAAACGCACCCACGACACAGGAAAAAATCCTAATGTGGGGCAACGTTTTATTTAAACAAAAAAAAAAAAAATAAAAAAAAAATAAAAAAAAAATCAGTACACAATACACATTGAGTTAACACAGCTTAACCCTAGAAAGAGATAACAAACACATGAATAAATCAAAGGTATTTTTAAGCATAAAAAGTAGCATTCGATTTGAACATTTCATTTGATAAGTACTTCGGTATTCTAGACAGTGTTTGTGAGAGGCCAAAGTAAGGCGATTACATAAATCGGCTCGGCTTTGTACATTTGTAATTTAATTTTCTCTTCATGTTATCTTTTTTTTATTTACACCTATAAAACTGTTTGATTTGCATTCTTTATGTTTTATTGCTAGTGACATGTTGACTTTAAACTTCGATTTATCGACAATCAAAAGATATTAATTTTACCTATTTGTTTTCTGAATTATGATTACTTTTTGTTTCACTATAAAACAACTGCAAATATTATCAACGCATTATTTTTATTGCATTGTGTTAACATTTGATTTTTGTTTAATGCATTATAGTATGATATTCTTTTCAATATCAAGTAAAAATACTGCAATACATATACACAGGTAATACCTACCTAAGCACGTCCATCACGCTTTTCGTAAGAGTAAAGATTATACATAGAAGTGTGTACATAGAAGTGTTAGGAGTTTGAGTTTATGATCTATAAATTATTTGCTGTTTCTCTTACATTTACTGAAGGTGTAATTAACTATTGTAAAAAGGATGTTTCCCGTGAACTTAGTACAAGTTCTCTTAGTTACAAAGGGTGTTTTATTATACCTAATGTATTTCATTGTCAGCTGTTCCAGTAAAATAAACACTCAAACAATTTCAATTGTATATTTTAAACAAAAATAAGTAGATATTTCTTATTCTCAATTAATACGGAATACTAAAAAGTCTTAATTTAGTGAAGTGGCCCCGTAATTAATACGGCGAGGTCTTCCCTCGAGCTAATTTACTAGCAATCCGTAAGAAATTACCATTTTCGCTGGGAGACGGTAAAAAATGGCATTAATTATAATGGCCGGCGATTCTTTTGTTTTAAAGAATAAAGGACCGTGTGATGTTATACAAAAAGTCTTGTTTATGTTGTGTGACAATTTGCTAAATTGCGATACGAAACAAAGAAAGAAAAGATTTAAACTCGTTTTAATTTCAAACACCTAGTCTAGTACACAATTTATTTATTACCTTCTACGTTGGTCGAGGGAAAATTGCAAATGGCAACGAGTGGTACGACTGTTGAGTAACATTTAGCGGGTCGAGAAAAAACATTACTAAGGTCTCTTTTCCACCAGAGATGAGCTATGCTACGTTTCTGACGATTCGTTTAGTTTCCACCAATCATATTCATTAGAACAGATAGCATAGCAGTGGTGGAAACGGACTTAGCTAAACTATATTTTTGTATGGAAAGATGCGTGCTGTGAATGGTTTCCCTACTATCGATACATCGCATACTCAAGGTTTCTCGCACAGCTACATAGCTTAGTATCACTGGAAATGGTCACATAGTTTCACAGTTTAGCTATTACATCTTCGTAGCATAGCAACACAGCAAATCTCCGGTGGAGAAGCACCCATAGGCGAGCCTATCGCCATACACCGAGCACAATTTCAGTATCCGTCCTTTACAGAGAAATTATCCATCAAAACTAATTTAATTAAATAAACCAACAGACAATTATAAAAACAACCTCAGCCAGAGTTAATTACAAGCATTAATCATTAAAATCATCACTCAGTGTGGACGTGACAATGCAATCATTGCTCACCTGTTGATCGTAATGACTGCTCATTAATTCAACTTGTATTATCTAATCTCTGCCATCTATTGCTGTCAGTTGACTGCTGTACAGTTGTATAATGTCTATTGCTGTCAGTAGACTACAGTTGTACAGTTATGTAATGTCTATTTGTTACTGTCTGCCTTGTAATAGGGGTGAAATGTGCCTTGAAATACTGGGATACAGAATTTTTGGCTGACGCATGTGACTAAACTTGAGATCTCGGTTACTAAGTCTTAACGGAGTCTTCTAACTGTATTATGATTAGTTACTTACTTCTTTTTGAGTGAGTGTGTTTTGTTATTCGATATACTCCCTCTAAATTTTGATATTGAAATTTTTGACTAGTCATGTAATGAACCTTAAGCAATAGGAGGATAGTCTTTATTTTAAACGTTGTCCCGCACTTAGGTTTTCGTCTGTATCGTGGTTGCGTTTACAAACATAAAAGTTCACACACATATATTATAACAGTTAGAACCGAAACAACGATTTGTGGATCACGCAATGAGTTACTACGTCTGAGAATCGAACCCGCTACACTTTGCATGACAGCCGCTTGCCCAGCCACTGCACCAACCGTGCAGACAGGCTCAACATTTTGGATACATGTTGAACTTTTAGAATTAATACCAAACACACCCACGCTAAATCATTAATTTTCAATGGTTAGTTAGGTTCCAATGCCATAAAATTATCTTAATACTTACATACTTATACTAACTTAGTAACTACATATTATACACACACTCTCTGACCCATTTCCCCAGACAACCACACAAGCGTTTCCAGAACACTTAAACTAGAGAAGGGTGTAAAGTAATAGATCTAAACTCCCAGATAAGACTGTTTCTAAACAATCCAATTATTCTCACCTTTTATTACCTGCGAGTAAAAGGATTTATGAGTCCCTTCGAATGGAGATCTTTGGAAAAGACTACTGCTATGCGTACGACTTTTCAAAAGAAAGTAATAAATAAATAGTGCGCGCGGAACTAGTTGGTCGCTCCTTAGGTGGCGACAGGGGTGCTGGGGCGGTTTGCATATTGCTTGCAACGCATATGATAATGATGTCTAATCTCGTGATATCGAGAACAATATTTGTTTTATTATTGAAAAGTATAAATAATGATATGAACTTTTAAAAGTTTAGTTCAAGTTAATTTTAGTTCCGCGCGCACTATAGTCAAAACGATTAGTTTTCAATACGTCTTAGTCATATTGAACAGCTCGTATAATTGTGAATTGTACTTCAATCGTTATGTGTGTCAATAATCTCAGTCAAGTTTATTGTCACTCTGGTAAATAGATGACTAATGTGTTTAGTACTGAGAACGCTTCCAGCTATTCAGAAATTTGATAAAAACATCGCCGGGATACACTAACTTACTCCAGTACTTGAAAGGGACCTTTTTATAAGGTACGAGTAAAAAGTTACGCTTCAAGAATACAACCATTAGTTACAGAAGCGATCGATGGTATAAAAACATACGACCTAATGCCTACCAGTTCTTGACAAAACCCCGAACACGTTCCTATTCACAGGCAATGAAAACCGATACAGGCTGAATAGGACCCTACGCTATACAAGTAATTGTCAATACCACAATGCGTTATGAATAATGTAACTCTCGGGCGTGTCGCGTGTCTCTGTCGCACGCGTCGCGCCATGAATGTCCGGCTTTATTTGGCGTAATTAATTCGATTACGCGAAGCATTATGTGGGTGACAGCGGCCCGTGTGATAAGGGTTAACTTTTCACGAACTTATTTGTCGTTTTGTTTTGTGTTTTCATCCTAATTGTCAATATTTTCTAAAAATAAGTCGCTCGTCGTGTCGGTGGGTGCTAAGAGGTAATTAGGGCGGTTATAAAGTTCTATTTTTGGGTCCGAGTGGCCTATTTATTGTTTATTTATAGGTAGGATTTACCTTCACAATTTGGTGCGCAAATATTAATTTTAATGATGGATGTCAAAATTTGACACAATTAATTAATAACGAGACGATTTCAATCAGGTTTCGTTTATTTAGATTTAAGGAACGGTTTACGAAATAGTTAATCAAGGAATTAGCTTTATCGACCTTGGATAACTAGGAGTACAAATAGAAACAAATTATACCCCTCTTAAGTACTGATCACAACGCGATAATGTATGACTAGCCACTTGTCCTTAATTTGTAGATTAATATTTCACCCGCTTAATAAACATGAATATTACATTAAATAGTGACATTTTAAACTAAATTAAACGCTATAGGTGTATAATTTCAAATGAGTAAATAAAGTAAATTAAGCTTCAAAAGATCCCTTGGCTTTAGTTGTGTATAATAATAATTTGATAATTTTATACAAATAATATTAATTATTTAAAGTAAATTTGCAAAATTAATTTATTTAAATAACTTGAAATTTATGTCAAGTAAGTATTATCTTAATAAATAAACGTGACTAAAGATGTTTCTTGAATAGTTATTACTAAATTATTTTATTACTCCACTCATCAACTTAATAGTTATTGTATAAAATATTCAAGTTTACAACTAACCTAACCTAACAAATAACTGAATTAGAATGTACACAGTAAAGTTAGCACAGAATAAAATAAATTTGTCCAAATGTTTAGAGACCTCATTGGCCTCATTCTTGTATTTTATATCTTTTAATTTAATACGTTCTTTAATTGTTAGGATTGCACATAAAATTCGACCCTCCTTCTCCCAGAAATGTCACACAGCTCCCGGCAAGATGGCCGCCACACAAAATGGCGGGTTTATCGCTTATTTATTTAAATTAGTTCTAATTAGGAGGGCCGATGTGTTTTTTAAGTGAATTATTTATTGGCTGTACGCAGTGATTATAATTGTTATGTTTATGTTTCTTATTAGGTTAATTTACGGTTTGTTTCTTGTAGAAATAATTTTAATAACATTTTTCTGATTGTAATAAAAAATAGTAGCATACTTATTTCTTATTTCCTCATAAAGTAATTCAAACACAGTTATACATGTACTTGTGAAGATATAAGAAACACAAACACGTATAGTATTGACTTGACCTATAATATCAAAAAAGGAATGGCCAAATAACTGACTAACATAAAGGTCAAATACATTAAGAAAATCTAGTAATAATACATCCATACGAAGCCAGAACGAATCACAATAAGTAAAACAGAAAAAGCTAAAAGAGTTACACAACCAAAAACGCTATTTCATGAAATAAAACGAAGCTGAAAAAGTTTTCTCGTACAACTCATTGAAAAACAATGTTTAATTAAAGTCACGGTCACACGAAACTAATCAACAAAGCAACTCTTCAGGCTGAAACAGTGTCGCGTGCAGAAATTTCAGAAGACGAAAGATAAAGGTTCTTTCAGTGGCTGAAAAGGAATTTGAACAAAGGCTGTGAATGCGGAAGGCACCGCGGACTCCAGGGCTGGTCAAATATGGAATTTTGCAAGACTGCCTTATCATATTTGGGATGTTTTCGACGAGCTTTGTTCTTTTTTTGATGTCGATATTTTATCATTTTCTGTGAGCATTAAAACAATTTAATGATAACATTTTTGTAAAACATAGGTCTGTTTAGAAATGTTGATTTAATTCTATTTGTGATGGGCATTTCATATCTTGTATTGTCTTTAAAAAAAACTGCGACAAAGTTCGATATGTACAACATGTTTTATCACTCATCATCATCATTATCAGCCTGTTCTCGTCCACTGCTGAAAGTTACTCATAAAGTAATAATATTTATCTGTTTATACTTACATAAACTTAACGTCACTAAAAACATGCTTGACTTACAAAAACATAAAAACGAACAACACCAAAAAAGATAACAAACCCTTGTTCCCAGTTAGCCACCCCTGTCATCAAAGCAATCAAGCCACGCATCCGTTCCGAAGACGCCGTTTAAGATATTTCGCGATTCACACAATGAAGTAGTTTCCAACTCGAACCTAAAGTGCACGCCACTCGGTTCAAGAGGAGCATTTATCTTAGATACTGAGATATGAAGCCACTGTTACATTTTGTGGGAAGATAACAGATCGGTCTGCTTGATGAGATGGCTTCATATGTAGCTATATGTTTTGTTTTTACTAAGTTTCGTTTGGATATTTGCCAGGTTGGTTAGGAATTGAAGTGCTAGGTAAATTTAGTTTTCTCCGGTTACCAAGGGTAGGTCGCCGCCTGAATTGAACCAGACCCGCGGCCGTACGGCGTGTCGTGTTCTAAATGCGCCTCAAAGTGCCATCACAAAACCACCGCATATGGGGCCCAGTAGGGCTGATGTTTGATCCGGAGCTGCGGACTACCTAGTGGGTTTACCGGGGCTTCGGTTCGAAAAGTAGGAGTAGAAACGGGGCGTTTCGCCTCGCTCAAGGTGGGAGAAGTGAATTTAGTTTGAAATTTCTCTGGATAGTGTCATTAGTCAATTTGTATTTTTAAATACATTTATCATTTTTGTATCGTTGTTAGCCTTACTGGTAGGTTAATCGTTGGCCTAGGTCGAATTTAAATATTTTAATATCTGTTCGAATATTTATTCTCAGAATTATTTTTTAAACTAGCACTGGGAATTTAAAGGTCCAAAGGTCCACTGGTCAAAAGTAATTACTTTTGACATCAATGTTCATATCTTTTGTTTTCCAATTAATATTATAGTAACACACAAAACGAACTTGAATTTTATTAAATTTCGTGTTAATATCAAATTAAAGTGACGTAATACATTACTCACAGATAATAATACTAAAGCTAAAAATATATTTCGAGACATTTTTCTCGCCATAATTTCCCAACGGAGAAACCAATGTTAGTGTTTCTATTTATACAAATGAGACAGTTTTGTGTCTTGAGCATACAAAATAAAACACACGTATACACACATTACTTGGTCCTCCTAATAGGGAAAAGGTTTGGCGACATTAACCCGACACAAATCCCTAGTTACACAGAAACTAGTACAGAATACAATCGTAATAACAAAATATAACAATGTCTATTCCCCGAAGATATAGTTATAGCATACAGTTGGAAACTACATTAGTACATATTTTTTTATATAATATCATTTGACCTCTTGCTATTACTGTGTTATACTGAAATTATCTACAAAAAAAATACCAAAAAACTAAAAAAAAAAAACGTCATGCCTTTTATCCCCGATGGGGTAGGCAGAGGTGCACATTACGGCATGTAATGCCGCTTACAATGTACACCCACTTTTCACAATTTGTGTAATAGGTCCCATGTACCCCTATTACATGAGCCTATTGTCATATACTGGGTACAATTTTATTCTAAACTCCGCGCTACTACTGAGAAACGATAACCTGAAAAAAGCCCAGTAGTACTTTGCCCGACCCGGGGAATCGAACCCGAGATGTCTTGTCCGGTAATCGCACTTGCGACCACTCGACCAACGACACAGTCATACCAAAAATAAAAATTCGACCGGTGACAGTCGTCAAACTTTGAGAAATTCTGACATGGTCACCAACACTGGTATTAGAACTCAAGACGGGATATACCATGTTTTTCTATTTCTGTTTCGGTTCATCCGTGATCATGGCACTTATAACAGTGCCCAAATATCGGAAACTCATACAAATAGAAGTCATGGTAAATATCCCGTTTCAAGTTCTAATACTTGTATGAGAAGTTCAATAATAAGTGTCAAATAAAACAACAAAACTTAGATCGTAACCCTCAATGTGTGCTCACAACAACCATAAGCGCCATTAAACACTTTCATCGCCTTCATTTCCTTTATCGCTAGAAAACATTTAAACTGGAACCACTTTAATTATTACTCAACTATCACTACTTCTAACTAATAAAAACTACGGCGAAGTAATTGTTTTATTATTATTACTTCCGCAGTTAAAATGAAAGTAGCAATCGATAACTTCGCGGAAGCAATATTTTTCCTTAATGCCAGGCTTACGGTCGAAGCTGAGCTTCTGATTACCTTCTCCTGTCAATTTTGGGCTTCGAGAATATCTTTGGAGATAATACTTACTTAAGAGGCTTACTGTAATTATTGAGGGTGTAAAAACGACGAAGGTTTATTTTATTTTACCTACACGAGTTATTGTTTGGTTTGCCTGAAATGAGGATAGATAATTACATGTCTAGTGGTCGTTAATGTGGTTGCTGAAAATGGTTTCAGGTTTGATTTGTGGTTTGAAGGCCTTATAATTTTTTTTTACCCAAATTCGAGTATTTTACCTGAATGTTCTTATGGAAAGAGCATCATAATTCATAAGTCTTGAATGATAACAATATTTTCCTCATTTCCAAAACCAAGAACAAGAACTCTTAAAGAAGATAAAAAGTATTAAAAGAAATGGCAAAACAAAATACATTTTTACATCGTACACGCTAAAGATGGATGGTGTTTAAAACACCATTAATTTTCCTCCCCCATAAACGTCAAAGCTCCAGGTGGGAGGCTTAATATCTCGATATTTGACACCATAACACACCATGGAATGCCGTAGACGAGCACAAGACTATGGGAATTTAATGGGAATTCCTTCCAGCGCTGTGAATAAATAATGAGCCGTATTGTTGATATATGAAGATAAAAATATCAGCTAGACTATTTATTTGTTAAGTTAGGACAAGAAAACACCAAATACAATTGCCTTTACTAACAATGAATGAATTATTTGATTTTATTCCTTTTTTCAATCATAATACGTCAATGTTTTCAGTAAAAACAGCACAAACTATGTAATTTTGCTTTACAGACTACGAGGCTACGAACCTTGCTACGAGCTACGCTGTCGTAGCAAACTGCTACGCGATGAATCGTTGCGACTTTACGAGGCAGTTCTTTAGTTTTCCAATGGATTGTAGACATTTTTAGTAATAGACGTTTAAACTGTAAAAGTGGGTAAAAGTGTTAGTAAAAATTACACATTTTTCGTTACTTTTTTTAAATTCAAGTCTAGATTTCTAGAAGAAAATCGAATTTCCCCAGCGATAGCAGGTTTAAAATATATCTTGAAAACGAAAATTTTAATTCTCTTAATGTGAAAGGAGATCTCAAGTCTCCGAAGTAGAAATGCCGTGTGCTTAAAACTATCTTGCATTAAGATAATAGCTTTAAGTGCTGGATTTCATGTTCGCTCCGAGCTCATTTTGTGGAAAAATATTTTGTTTTTAGTATTATACGTTGGAAGCGCACTGTGCTCACATTTAATTTGCGTGTTGTGATGTAATAAACTGAAATTAATTGTTCCTTCTCTTTTATATTTTTCTTAAGCAGAAAATATTTGTGTACAAAACTGTTTTATGCTTCCACACTAGTTAGTCTAAGAAGTAGTTGCTAGTTGAAGTAAGAAGCAGCCGCTTCTTATATTGTAGTGATGGTCAATGGCAACATTCAAGAAGAGTTAAAAATTCTCAAAAAAAAATAAAAATAGTACATTCATATAACAGATCCAAACAAACGAACAAAATCATATTAAAATTATTCTAACTTCTAGAGAATCCAAAACCAGACGTTTTACCTACCTATGTATATCAACACACTGTTACAAATTACTTTTTTGACGACATCTTTTATTGATTATTCTTATACTTTTTATAATGATTTCTATCTGTAGTAAAAAGAGATCAAGCAATTAATTTATTTATCAGAAATAGTTAGTTTCTTTGCAACGCACAAACATCTCCATTGTTTCTTTGACTATGCTCCACTGAGGACTATTTCAAACGGTTGCTATCGTAATATTCATTGCAAGACTACAGCAAACTGCAATACTCTAACAAAACACGGAGAAAATGTCGTAATTGAATCCAGTAATACAAACAATTGAAATTATTGCTTAGAGCCAAAGTGTCCAGTATAACTCGACCTCGTTCTCAATTAAGCCTTTATGCGTTAATAGCTCACCTTACGCTGGGCACTACGTCTCTCTTGTGATGGGATCTTATACAGTAGAACACTCTGGAATAAAGACGTATTTGGATTTAAGTAAACGGATTCAAGCACCTCGTATATACTCGTAGTATAGTTTTCAATTTATTTGCACTAGGTTTTGTTGGAAACTTCTAGTAATTTGGTCTTGGTGTATTTCGATTGGATTGTCTAGCGGGTTACCGGGGCTCCGGCTTGAAAAGCAGGAGTAGGAACGGGGTGGTTTTTCGTCAGTAAGAGTCTGACACTCCCTCTCGCCTCGCCCAAAGTGGGAGAAGTCTTATAATGAATTTCCGCCTCCTCAAAAAAAGTTCACTGACAGATTGATTGACGGACTATTCAATATTTTCGTTTTAAAAGTGCCTAATTAAGGATTAAATGAAATAAATATTTTGACTTTGACTGTGAAAATAGTATACTTGAACCATAGTAAAATTATAACATGTTTTCTTTCAATCTATTCTTGCATTTAAAGACTTCAATTTGAAAAGGAACTGAAGGTAAAATCGTTTAACCAATGGGTTTAAACGAACGGCTATGTCTGCCAATTTCTGTCTCCAGCTACCGTTTGTTAGTAAAAATATGGCCAGGAAATGGGTAAAGGTGGCCATAAATATTCTACGAACTATCCCCGAAAGGCTAGGATTCCTTTTATAAGTTCTCCTAGGTCTTAGATATGTCTGAAACTAGGGAACCTTTAACTAGATGTCTTTAGAAAACTATAACTTCGTTTTTATATCCTTTCCGATTCAATGTAAAAGGAAATTTAAAGGACGATAATGTACGTGACTATAGATTTATCCCTGAAGGGGTAAGCAGAGGTGTACATAACAACATGTGATGCCACTGTACAATGTACAAACACTATTCACAATTTGTGTTATAAGTCCCATATAAGAATTGTCATATACTGGGCACAATTTCAGACTCCGTGCTACTACTGAGTAATTTTCGAAAGAAGCTCAACAATTATACTTTACCCAACCCGAGAATCGAACCCAAGACCCGTCGCTCAGCAGTCCAGTCGACCAACGAGACAGTCAATTATATACTTATTACCTTTAACATACCTATGTTTGAAGTTTATAGGTACTCTATACTGCAAGTGGTTACTTGAACGGTTGTTCCGAACAGCCATTTAAAATGATCTCCCCTTCTCTTACGACCAATAAATATAATAGAACCTTTTCACTGCACTTCCAGCTTTCAGGAATTCAGTACAAACTTTATCTTCAGTCTAAAGTCGTAAACAGAGCCATTAAACTGTGGGTTTTTAAATATACTTGTCATTACTTGCATTGAATACGGTTACTAACGACTTCTTCGGTTGTCGAGTGGCCGATACTGAGGAAGGTTGATAGTACTATTAGATTTATTCGTATGTGTATAATTAATGTTGTGATATTTGATATACAGTATGGAGATCAGTCATATGACTTAAATGAAACTACAAGTATTAAACAAATAAGTATTATGCTTCTGGAGACTAGTAATCTGCACGCACTGCACGACTGCACGATTGGCGCGGTGGCTGGGCAACTGGCTGCCATGCAACGTGTAGCGGGTTCGATTCCCGCACGGAGCAATTCTTTGTGTGATCCACAAATTGTTGTTTCGGGTCTGGGTGTCATGTGTATGTGAACTTGTATGTTTGTAAACGCACCCACGACACAGGAGAAAATCCTAGTGTGGGGCAACGTTAAAAAAAAAAAAAAAAAAAGAGTAGACATATAAATAAAGAAATTGAAATTTTCAAACAACACAAATTACATAAATTAGTTTTAAATTCTGTATGAACAGCTCCAGTTTCCTTGATCACAGAAGAGCTGTCATGTTGTAGTTTGTCTAGAGATGTTGCCGTATTTACAAAGAGACTTCAAATTAGCTCAAAGAGAATAATGCACTTTTTGGCATAATCTACTGGACCTATTTCGTATATCGTTAGCAAAGATAACATGTGGTTAAAATTAAGTCAGAAAAGGTTTTCCCATACGGTGTAAGCATTTTGGTACAAATTGTCTAATCTGTGTTTAGGGAATAAGATTCATAGTTTTTCAGTGTATCGACATCAGTTCAATGTAGTTGTGTAAGTTCCCACACATTTATGTCTTTCATTATTGAATCCTACAAAATTGGTGGTAAAAATGTGTTCAAAATCGATGCAGCCTTTTTACGAAATTGTCTGTCAGTCACAGTGCTCACAGAGCTATCTGTTACAAAGGGGCCGGTAACAAATGACGAACAAACGTCGCGCCCTCAGTATCGAGCCGATATTAATCGAGACTTCCAACTCGATTGATGCGAGATTTCGATTTTGATGTTTTCATGTCAACGAAAATAATTACCGAAAATGAACAATGGATTGAGTTTTGATGTCGTGAATGAGATTGGGGAAACAACTTTGCTACAGAGAGAATTGTATAATTTAAATTTTCTGAAAATTGTATAATTATTTTGTAAATTTTCATAAAGTTGTAAGTTTCATGTTTCGTAATATTCAGTTATTGTTTATCTAGTATTATATCTACTCATCTCAATGAATAATCAATAATGTTTTCTTTCTTTGAAGTCAGCCCAAAAAACGCCTACGTCTTTCCAAAATCAGAACTAAGCCAAATGATCCTGTTGCCTCTTTCTTATATTTATTTGTGCTTAAATCACACTTTATTTTCATCTGATACATAACTTCACTGTATTTACTATTAGTCGTACAATACAAAAAATATGGCCGACACAAGATACAAGATAGAGAATATCTTTTGAAAGAGGGATTCATAAAATGCTCGGATCATTTTACGACACGATATAACTAAAGTTGCGAAAATACAATTTCATATCCAGCACATCAAGCTTCCCTCTAAACTACCTTTTTTTAATAGATCTTCAACGTTATTGTATTTGCAATAAAGTCGAAAATAATATTGAAAAAGAATAGACATTTCGTTGTCACATTATAATTGTCAATATAACTTGACCTCTCGTAGCAAAGAAAGTGTGGATGAAAAGAGCTCTAGTTATGCTGGGCATGCAGTTTGATATGTCACAATTGAGTTGTGCGTGACAGCCAAAGCACGGGGGAATACAAATATAGGAAACTGTCACTGTTTGACTGTGATGGAGTTATTGAATGAAGTTTTATTTTGATCGGCTATTTATTTGATCGTGATATGCGGAGATTTGGAGTATTAAATATCATTCCATTTTGTTGTGATTCCATTGGGAAATGTACATAGTTTATATAGTTGTGTGTTATTAATGTATGGAAACTATACATTGTAGTGTAGTACAAAACCAAAGTCGTGTTACGAGATTATTAAGTTTAGGAGAGCCGTGGTCGAATGGGCCGGCTCGACTAGAGTCCACGACCTCACAGAAAACCGACGTGAAACAACACTTGCGTTGCGTCGTATAAGTGGGTTATCAGAGGCCTAATTACCCTCTCCCCAATTTCTTCGATGCAAAATCCCCAACAATTCTAATATTTCTAACCACGTTAGGCTGACATCGCACTTGTAACGCCTCTGGTGTTTCGAATGTCCATGGGTGGCGCCGATTGCTTACCATCAGGTGCTCGTTTACCGGATTATACTATAAAAATAATGATATTTATTCAAAACAGGCAACAAAACTTTCATGAAAAACAAAATTGAATCAAAACAATTCAAAATAAGGCGCATAAACTTCGTAACTACCCTCATATACTAAACAAAAACCTTACAAAAGTTCCAAAGTATCGAATAAATAAAAACTATCGGCGGCTACGCGACAGCGCCACACGTCCGCGCGCCTTGAATACTAAGCAAGAAATGACATATTCGTTTGAAAAAAGAATCCTCCATTTTCCCGCGGCGCGAATGAAATATGATGTTGGTACATGAGAAAGTACTGCTAATGGTGCCCCGAGATATATTTGAATAAAACGAAACGAAATTTTTGCTTTTTGTTTAACTTATTGTTGTTTATACAGTGGCGTTTAGAGTTTATACGTGCTTTCAGCTATGTTATACGTAAGTTAAATGCTAAACATTTTTACGTAACAAAACGTATACACATAAAAAGTGCTATGAACCTGTATACCATAGAATAAGGATAAGCATCTATGTTGATGTCTAGTATATGAAAAAATGACAGTGTTCTCATTAACCCACAAACCAGACCCGTGCGTGAGGTGCGTTGCGTTCCGCGCCTCCAAGAGCCATGAGACCACCACAGATGGGGCCCAGTAGGGCCGATGCCGACCCAGAGCTGTGGACTGCCAAGCGGGTCACCGGAGCTCCGGCTTGAAAAGCAGGAATATGAACTAAAAGCTACCCGTTTTTAGTCAGTAAGAGTCTAACCAAGGCGGGAGAGTCATTGGATGGTTTTCCCCTCTCAAAAAAACTTACATTACGATTAATAAGACTGAATTGTGACATGACATTCAACTTTCCTTAAGTTCTAAATACTTACCAGTACATGCCTAACTAATAACCATCTAGTCTAAACACAGTTTTCTAAACAACAATTTATCAAAAGCAAACTCTACCTCCTACAACATAAGTCACACATTCACAAACACCCCAAAACACATAGGATAGGTGCTTCAATATATTCTCTATTGAAAGTAGTAACGAGCATATCGATTACACTACTTTCATTTCTATTTATTGATACCTTTGTGTCTTTGTATATACATTATATTGATATATATTATCTTTTGTGGCTCGAATAATGAGTGGCGGTGAATTGAATGGCCGAAATATCAAATGTCCGACATCAAAGATGGGAGCTTCAGGACTTGTGAGGTATTACTTTGAATCACTATTTCTTTTTCGTGATGTGATTACAATTTTGTGTGTGAATTCGTTTTGTTATGTGTTAAGAAGTTTGTTTGGTTTAATGTGTTAAGTTTTGCAGTCAAAGATTTTGTTAACAGCCTAATATAAAGAAGAACACATTAACTCGTTGTTTGTTGTCTAATAAATTTGACCTCTTATGTAACGGTTTCAATAACAGATATGCCAAAAATTTCTTTCATCGCGGTTCTTGTGCTAAGCCATCTTACAAGTGGTAACTTGAAAGGATAATAAATCTAATTTTAACTGTGGATTATATAGCAAAACAGTTTGTTAATTTCTACTAATCTGTTAAAATACATCATAAGTACCACCTACTTTCTAAACTAAACATTACAGTATCAATAAGTCCTGCTCATCCTTCAAACCAATGCTACCGTGAAGATAAACCAGATCGGTCCATTTGCAGTCGCGTCACGTAAAATCCATTGAACTGAAATAATATGGGAATTTATTTTATTGTCGTGAAAGATACTGTGGAACTATCTTGATGGATGGCGGGCTAACTTGCACACTTTAGGGACGTGCCGTTTCATATTGTGCGCATATCATTTCAAATGTTTATTATAGATATTTTCACAGCAGTTATCTAACTAAGTGTGGAAGAGTCATGCTTCGGCACGAATTGATCGTCTCAACAAAAAATCGACGTGAAACAACGCTCAACGTTGTGCTTTACTGGAAGCCCAATTTCTCCCCCCCCACCCAATTTTCCCAATCCCCGATTCCCCAACAACGCTTAAATTCCTAACCCCCAAAATGTCGACAACGCACTTGTTATAAAATGGTTGAATATTACTAATGAGGTATTTTAATTATAGTAGGTATATTACGTTTAGACTTATCTAACTAAACACCAATATAACTTGACCCATTACTATCATAGATCAAACAAAATCACCCTTTTCCGAAAACATGACAGCAGCATTGACATAATAAATCTCCAATTGTCAGTGGTCATCAAAACCCTACCTACCCCCCATTGCAGTGAGCGTGAATTTATAGCGTGTACTCAGCAGTTAAACGTCGATGTTTATAGCCCATCACTAAACGACGATTCTCGATATAATTTATCGACACTTTCCCAGCTATTTGCTTTTATTTTTTTATTTTACGATTTGACTTTCTGATTACAAATTTTACGTAAGGCGCTGTAATGTAATTATGTTGTTAGGAATTTATTATTGCTAAGGTTTTATATGGGTCCGTTAGGGTAGAACACATGGGCCCTTTTTAATAAATAAATTGAGTTTGAAGGTGCTATCAGTATAAATTACATTTGTGAACGGCTCATAAACCGGCTCGTTTGCAATTTATAGGAAAAATAATATCATAATGTAGAAATGGGTTGGGTAGCTACCGTTATATAATACGTACGGTAACGTTAATCTTACTTTATTAACCATATTGAGTAGGTATCTCGTATTTTTAGAAAAATATTTTTTATATATATTTCTTTTCAAATCACCAGGAGATTTTTGCCTACTGAGTATTTTGGTCTATATGTTACACTTTTGTTACAAAATAAGTACGTATCCTCGCAAATTATTATTTATGTATTTGTATACTACTAACTTCAAAACGTGCTGATGCTGACTCACTAACTTCTAACTGTAGTGATATCAAAATTGCTTTTAGATTTGCTACTACGAGTGTTTGCATACAATTCCTCCAAACAGACATCGTTCCTAGATATCGGTGCCAAATCTTTCTCAAATCTAGCCAAATCGGGAACAGCACGCCGTCCAAAACTGTTGCACATAAAATTTTCCTCGAAACTTTTCCTAATACATTCCGAAGTGCATTTTATTTATTTATTGTAAGGAAACCTTACACAGAAAACACATGTTACATACAATCAATACACAGGCAAGTAGGCTTGTGATTCTCCAACAGCTAATATTAACAAGATAGTGCGATTAAGTAGTGAACAAACCAATAAAATCAAGATAAAAAACTTCGGCTAGTTAAAAATAATGTCAAAACTAAAATCAAAATTATAATTAAATCAATAACAAAACCAAAATTGCAAACAAATATAATCAAAATCAAAATCAAAATTGAAGTTTTAATAAAAAATACATCCAAGTTAATATTTAATGAAACAGCTTCTTTTAATAAAAAGGAAAACTCAATCTTAAGTACACTTACTTCGTAAGCCTACATAAAGCGGCGCACTCACTGTCAGACTTAATCCGCTACCAGGGTCGCAGAATCGCGAGTCGGTAAGCGGTCGCGCGTCACAGGCGTGCTAACGTGACCGGACTGTAAGCTGAGCGTGACACCTCACAAAGATGGAATATTACGTGTTCATGTCATAAAAGGCTTTATTTTCAATATATTGTATAAAGAAATGTGATAAGCTGAATATGTTGATAATGTTAATTTGTTTCGTGTAAACTCGGGTAAGGTACGAGAACTATTAAATTTTTTGTTTAATTTATAATAGTGTATGTATTTTTAAAAGCTGAAGACTTAATAAATATCTAAACAACACTGACAGCACTATTTGAATTAGATTGATATGTACGTTAAAAGGGTCATATATTAGCAATCCCTTTTAAAACCAAAGTTTCATCATTCATGTTCATGATACACATAAAGAAAATAATTTACGTAGCCATTAAAATGTAAAAAAAATACTTTGAAATTTCAGCTTAATTGTGTAGGTAATATATTAATGTCTGAACAAAACCCTCAATTTTATTCACAAATACCTACCATTACCAAAAAGGCATTGTCACGGTACAAATATCCAATTCATTGGTGGCTAAAATGGAGGCTTTGACGGCCAAAAAAAAAAACACCACACAAACACGTATATCTACGTCAGCCGTCCAATAAAAAGTAACATCGTTTAGATATAGGCAGGACTGTCAGAAAAAGGCTTTGTATTTTTAAATACCTATACAAACACCGCTATACGTTAAGCGGTTGCGGCCGTCAGTCGCCGAGATAGTCCACCCGCGAACAGAATGCCGAAACGCGAAAACATGACTTTATGCGACTGACAGGTTTCACGCGGCCGGAGCCGATGCGACTTTTTTTAATCACTTTTTTATCTTCGTCCTTTTTTGTCGGAAAATCGGTGAGCTGTGGCCAGATTTATTTACGGCTGAGCAAGAGGCGTGCTGTGTTTGTGTGTAAAATTTATGGGCTCCTTTTTCGAAGTTGATCGGTGTGTGGGAAAAATGTAACGCTTATTTTTCCTTCGAACGGAAAATTCTAAACAATACCAACATGGCGGTACATTGTACGCGAATAATATTTTACTATACGTATTCGTATTAATCTTTAGCTAAGCAGAAATACATTTTCCTATTACGATGGTCTTTATTTTTCCCTCAACTATGTACGGTATAAACTAATATACCTAGAGCATTTTTTACATTTTTATACATAAGATACTTTATCACTAATAAACAATACAAAAATAGATATTATAAAGCAACCCTCTGCAACGTATTGGTCTAAAATACCGCCATAACTTAGTAATTGTACCCAATACACAGACGTTATCAAATTTTGCAGGACGGGACCCGATTCGTCCATTTTTTATTGAGTTACGACGATACTCCTAAAGATTTGTTCTCAGTCCCCAAAATATACATATATATGTTACAAAATCCAATACAGTTAACTTACCTAAATGCATTACAGGTTTTTTTTTCAGAAAGTCAATGCTTGTACGTACCTGGAAAAAAATAAAAAAGAATATGTTATTGTTGAAAGTAAAATTAGAATGATCACAAATAATCAATAAAAGATAGATAGACTGCACGATTGGCGTGATGTAGGCCGCACAACGTGATGCAGGTTCGTTTCCCGACCACAAATTGTGGTTTCGGGTCTTGGATATCATGGGTATATGAACTTGTATATTTGTAAACACACCCACATACATAGATACAGGAGAAAATCCAAGTGTGGGGGCAACAATTAAAAACTGTTTTAGGGTGGTATTTTTCTCTACTTAACCTTTATCATGAAAAATATTTTCTTGAAACAATATTATGCACAATGTCTGACAAAATAAAGGCTGGGCTCTGTGTGTTAAAGCATTCTCCTCTAAGGATGTTGGCACATGAATTTATTTATACGTGGGCTATATTTATCACATTAGGATCAATGAATCGGAAAACACTGTGAGGTATGTGCCAGACGGCGGGTTCTTACACTTTTTCAAATATATTTTTTACAACTTTTGGTTTATTTTTAAGTTAAAAGAACAGATTTTATGTTTTAAGTTTAATAAACAATAACCTAAGGAGTACCACATAACACCTAAGCATACAAGGTAAACATAGAATAGTTAGCTAAATAGTAAGTAATAGTAAGCCATTGACTGCGATCACTTATAACACCAAAGGCATCAAGAAAGCATTTTCTTCTAAAACAGGGCACACCTTTTAATAACACGAATCAAAATAATAAAAGTATGTTTAAAAAAACCGACACACGTGTTTAAATGTGGACCTCAATATTTTAAGTCGGGTAATATACCTAAAACCATGCTGAAAACTGCATCAAAATTAGTTCAGTCAAACGCGAAAATATACCTACATAACATATATACAGTTCAAACTGAAGAAGAAACCTCTCTTTTTGAAGTCGCTTAACAAAAAAAAAACACCATAAAACAACAGAACAATGGACAAATGGTCTCTAAAATCGAAGTCCCTACAGAAAACCATTAACAGGACCTTCGGCCATTCTCCCAGTCCACTGCATTAAAGCTAATAGATGCAATAAAATGTACTGCCTCCGAGATTGCCGTGCTGTATTAAATGTCCCAGCATCACATTAATTGGAACTGCAATGGAAGCCATTCCATTGAAAGCAGTGGGGCGGATAATACATGCGTAAAATTACGTGTAACGTCTTAGATGGATTACGTGGGAATTGAATTTGAGTATTTGGATGGTTAAGGTATATATGTGTACTATTAGCGAGGAAGACTATAAGCTGTAAAACATCACGCTATGATAAATAGGAGCTGACCGTAGAGGGTGAAACAGCGCGGAAGTAGGTAGTAAGGTATATAATAAGTAAATGACTCATGCTATAGACTTGTTGCTGATTAAATTTTCAGATTTGAATAATTTTGTCTATTTTCAGCATCTCGCATGTCAAGTAGTGTTGTTTTTAAAAGTTTTACATAATATATCTGTTAAACAGCCGCACTCACAGTCATTTAATGGTTACTTAACTCGTCCTTAGCAATTGTTTTCAGAACAAAATCATAACTAAGGAATAATTTAAGTACTCATCAAATGTCTCATGAGCACGGCAGCAAATCTTTTTAAAATAATAAACATTAGCTACTAAAAAACAAACAGTTAAATTAAGTTAAAGTGATTACATTCAGTTAATAAAAAATACATTTATAACGAAGACTGACAACTGTCAAAATGTAAAAACGAAAATATCTTGTTTACCATAACGTAAACAATGAAAATGTTGTCTTTACAGTTTCAGCGCAAAACGGCTGAAACTCATTCTCAGAAGCCAATTCCCCAAATTAGCTTGAAAACACTGTAAAATAAAAATTGTGCGATTTTGTTAGCACTGAAACGTTTCAGGCTGAAATTATGCCGGTTTTACATAGCACTCGGCGGCGCTGAAAAAAGCCTTCAACTAGAATAATAATGGATTCCGCAAATTGTTAGTGAAAATACCGAATCATTTGAAGTTTGTGCTCATGCTTGTTTACAAAATATCATAAAAAGGTTAGACAAACTTTGGTAAATAAGTTGGTAGTCATGAGTGGTCTTTCGATTAAGTTTAGATTATAAAAATTATAATATCTTCTGTGGTTTGAATTCTATTTTGAGCTGTGGACTGCCTAGCAGGTTACCGGGACTCAGGCTCAAAAAGCAGGAGTAGGAACGGGGTGGTTCTTAGTCAGTAAGACACCCGCAACACCAGAGGAGTCATAGGTGTGTTGCCGGCCTTTTAAAAAGGAATACGCTCTTTTCTTGATGGTCGTATCTGTTCGGAAGCAGCTAAGCTTACTTAACTTAAGTTACATACTTGGTATACAACATGAGGATCTCAGTTAGGTTACTGACACCATAACAGCAAGACATAACCATACAAGTAGGTTTATATTTTAGATTTAACTCTACCAACCGGGACGCACAAACGTGATTGTAAAATAATACGAAATGTTGATAACTTCATACGTAACGACGTATGAAAGTAAATAGATGTAATAGAGCTTAGTAATATTAGGGTTGAAGGGTATAAAGTGTACACACCAGCGCATCTACATACATAAAGCTGGGTTTACGAAGGCGGTGTTACGATTTTCATAGTATGTTGACAGTTTATGTGAAATGCAAAGATGTGCTTCGCTATTTGGAATTAAACAGATGTTTGAAACGCTATGTGATGACGTCACAGTGGTATACGTTTGTCACTACTTCTTCTCTCCCTGTGGGTGTCAGAGAGACTCGGCAGCAGCGCTTTTTGATAAAGATAAACTTGAACCTTTTACTTTTACTTAAAGCTGGTAGAATTTGGTAAACCTTCAAACCGTTCGTACTGGAGGTGCAAAGCCTAGAAGTTTTTGTAATAAGATAAGCTGGTAAACGACACCTGATGGTAAGCAAGCGCTACCGCCCATGGACACCCGAAACACCAGAGGCGTTACAAGGACGTTGATGGCATTTTTGGGGTTGAGAATTAGGGGATTGTTAGGGATTTGAGATTTGTAGAGACTAGAACTAATTGGTCATCATTGGTCATGTCGTCTGTTGCGACTCAAGCAAATAGGCAAACCATCCATCACCCCTGTCGCCAACTAAGGAACTGCCAACTAGTTCCGCGCACACTATAATAACATACCGAATAATTTAAAGTAACATTAACATTTTTATCTTCTTAAAACATAAACAATTCCACATTATGACGTACACACACCAAAACAGCCTTTATGAGGGAAATTAAACTCAAAGTATATTATACAGAAGGTGTGTTTTTAGTGACCCACTTAATTTGCTATGTAACGTTGATGATCTATAAAAGTCGTGTGAATGTATGTTTGTACGTTACTACATGTTTTTATTGGGACTGCCTAACTTTATATACGGTTTAGTGGCACTCATTATAATATAAGGCCAGTTTTACAAAGTAGTAAAAATATTATTGTTACCTCTGTTCCTTGTTTATATGTGAAGAGTAATTTAGGCATATTCATGACAATAGTTATTATGTCTTGGAACCTGAAGGTAAGAGTAGTAGTCACTTGGTATTTTCTGGGCACGATTGCAACGTATCTAATACTAAACATTTTAAAAGATTAAGAAATTGAAATACTTCTTTTTCCTTTCCCAAACATCAAACCGAAGTCTTTGACAAGTTAACAGGGCAATGTGACTTCGATTAATGTTTTTTTAAAGTTTGTTTTTTTTTCATGTAACTTATATATAGTTCTGGATTGTTTGTTTCTCCCTTTTTTTCCTCTTTTTTTTTGTTGGGGAATATCATCCAATGATAGTGTCTTACTAACCACCCCGTTTCTTCTCCTGCTTTGTGCCGGAGGACCAGTAACCTGTTACTTTGTCCACAGCTCCGGTCTAGCTACTACCTTCACAATAAGATAGTATGATGTTATATTGTGTACCGACTAATGTTCATTTTATTACATTCTCCTTTACAGCGTACTAATTCTTCCCCAATTTAAATATTTCACGTTTAGTAGTTAATTCGTCCCATAAAGGCTGACGGGCCGTAAACCAGTTTTATCTAGTTTTGACGACTAAAGTATGGAGATGTCTCATGTCGTTTATGTATTTGTTATATACGAGTATGAGATCTTTTATCTGCGTAGAGTAGTTTTATATACATACGTATTTCTTGTATATTTTTGTAGTTAGGTCACATTTACTTAATGGCTCCCGATGGCACGGAGGTTAAAGACGCCCGATTCTTAAGGATGTTATAACCTACCAATGACAAATACTAATGTGACTTTTTTCAGAATTATTGTATAATTTTATTTTGTTTTAAGAATGTTTAGATGCCACTAGCAAACGGTGAAGAAAAACATTGTGAGGAAATCTGAGCTTATTATTTCTAATTATAACCTTGAAATCTTCTTCGTATGAAAAGAGCCTTTTTTTTTAATGAACAAGCCGGCAATTTTGGTCTGCAGTGGCCACTTACAGGCTATTGATGATAATGATCACTTAATGGGTTGTCGTGTCCTCATTTTCATGCCATCTTGAAAATTGAGAACAAAAAAAAAACTCAGAGGACATCTGCCAACAAAGAAAAATGAGTCTTAAAAAAAACAGTTTCAGTGACTTCCTTCATCAAGCATCTTAAATACTGAAGAACTTTAAAATCACTAAAAATAGACCAAAACCTCATTTTCTCTTAGTTCCTTAAGTTGACTCTAGAATTGAGTAAATTAAAAGAATTATTAATTTCCGCCCCTCTCACTAGAAAGTTGCGGAGCAAAGATAAATATAGTAAGGTTTCATCTTCATTTTATTGTCCCAAAGCAAAGTCTGGGGGTAGTGGGAGTATAAGCCTAGACTTCATTAGAGCTAGTCTGTGGCGGCTCGGTCTCATCAAAACCGTCTGAATATTTACTATGTACCGTTCTAGCCTTACTGTACCAAAACCCGAATAAAAGATCTGAAGAAACTCCCTTTAATTTAATCGGTATTATCGTGTAAGTAATGAAATCTGGGATCAAATATTGGTCGACAGAAAATTGTGTCGTTCATTAGGGAGATTTTTTGAAAGACTCGTTTGATAAATGAATGATCGTCTGGAAGTAAGTATCTTTGCTAAGTTGGTTGTCCTTAGTTTTTTCTGCAAGGTTTTAAATTTTGACTGGAGTTGCGGAAGACTTAATGAGTTAGGCGTCCGCCTCGTAGCATGAGAAGGAACGGGGTGCTTTTTAGTCAGTAAGAGTCACCTCACACAAGGCGGGAGAAGTAATGAACTGAATTCGATTGAATTTAAAAAAAAATCATTAAAGTGTGTGGCAATCAAAACACGCAAGTGTTGTTTCATTTCGGTTTTCTGTGAGGACGTGGTATCAATTGGTCCATTCGTGCTGAAGCATGGCTCTCCCACACTCAATGAGGTTATTTGAATTACCAATTTCAAAAACAACATTAAAATACTTTCTTTAACTTAAATTTAACTAAAAGTATTTTCATAAAACAGACGATTTTATTTATCATCCCTAATATACTGAAGCACAAGGTAGTCACACATTAATTATGATTTAATAACAAAGTACGGGAACAAGGTTTGAATCCTTGCTTACAACTTAATCGGAAAGTTCCCCGCGTATAAATTATAAAATAATTAAAAGTTCGCTATAACTCCGAAGACGTTCTACTTGCGATCCACGTGTTGTGTACTTCAGTAAGTAGATGGTTATATGTTACTTGTGATGATATGTGAGTTGGATTAGTCACCGATCTAAGTGAGTAAAACTCGGTAAAATTATAATTTTATCACCAAAGGGTAGGCAGAGGTGCATATTACGGCACGTAATGCCGCTGTACAATATACAACCACTTGTTACCATTTGTGTTATAAGTCCCATGTACTAGAGGGTGAGCCTATTGCCATATACTGGGCACAATTCCAGACTCCGTGCTACTACTGAGAAATTTTCGAAAAACCGAAAAAAGCCCAGTATTATTTTGCCCGACCCGGAAATCGAACCCAAGACCTCTTGTCCGGCTGACATAATAATATATCGGTATAAAAAGCCGATCAATTACCGAGGAATGAGCAGCAATCATCCTGTTCAATGGGGGCCTTACTGCGATCCCCAGGATTCCTTTCAAGCTCAAGGATCAATGCAAGACTACCTTTGAGTGAGGCATTTGTCTACCATTGAACGTATTCCAGCCGATGGTGAGTGATGTATATCAAATAGAAAACGTCCACTGTACTGGTACTAGTGGTTCGGCTCTACGAACTACCTAGCGGGTTTACTGGGACTTCGGCTCGAAAAGCAGGAGTATGAACAGGGTTGTTTTTAATCAGTTAAGAGTCTAATCAAGGGCGAGGAGTTGGACCCTGTAGATTCAACTGTCTTTTTAGGTATAACTCTGGACGCTAAGCTACAGTGGGCTCCACACGTAGATAAGTTGTCGAAAAGACTCAGCTCTGCAGCATATGCCGTTAAAAAAATTAGAAATTTGACCGATGTAAATACAGCGCGATTAGTATACTTTAGTTATTTTCATAGTATCATGTCATATGGTATCCTCCTGTGGGGAAATGCTGCTGACATTCAGTCTGTCTTTGTGCTGCAGAAAAGAGCCATTCGATCAATTTATAATCTTAGTCCGAGGCACTCTCTTAGGGAACTATTTAAAGAAATTAATATATTGACTGTTCCTTCTCAATACATTTATGAAAATGTAGTGTATGCTCACAAAAACATTAATTTATTCAAAAAGTATTGTGATATACATAATATAAACACTAGAAGTAAAAACAAATATATTGTTCCCACTACTAGACTTAAGAAAATAAGTGGTTCGTTCAGATGTCAATGCATACGCTTTTACAATAAAATTCCCAGCGATATTCAAAGTTTGAGCCTGAATAAATTTAAAAATGTTATTAAAGAAAAACTGTATAGTAAAGCTTTTTATAAAATTAAAGACTACTTAGATGATAGTCAGGCTTGGGAGTGAGCCGCTATAATGTCCACACAGGTCATGTTGACATGTTTGTAACACAAGTTACATTTTTATACAATTTGACATGATATACATTAATATCATTCGATATTTTTTTGTTTTCACATATTATTTTTAAAATTGTTAGTTTGAGGACCGTGCGAGATTTTGCCTAGTCATTTCACTTTTAGTTAATTATATTCTGACAGTGTGAGCATTTGTGTGGCCTACCCAAATGTTCTTTTGGTAGGTATTGTTCGTCGGATCATTCAGCAACAGCCGTCAGCTGAGCTCATTGTAAACTGACACATGCGTGCTGCCATCTGAACAGGTCCGCTCAAACTGCTGTGGTTCTTTCCTCAAAAGACCACTACAGAATAAACTTGCACGGTTCTCCGACATCTTTAATTGATTTTGTCTGGACTTTAAAAGAGACTATGACCTCTGAGTTTGTTTCGGCATTTCTTCTCAGAGTAGTCGGATAGGAAATGCCGGCCTCATCTAGCTATTTGAAATATTGACGTGTAAAAGTGTTATTTTATAATCTATTTACAGAAATAAATATCATTTATTTATTTATCTGACTTTCCCTCCCGTCTCACCTAAGGCGGTAGAAGTCATTGAATGATTTTCTCTCCTCAAAAAAAGTGGTTCGACTGAAATCAGGATAGCGGTTGTTCTAAACATTTTTAACATTAAAATAAATAAAAAGAATCTGTGGTTCGTTTTTATTAAACCTAAGTATGACAGCGCCTCAATTAAAAAGCGAGTCATAATTAATTAGTTTTTAATCAAAGCTGGCCTCATTACTAATTTAAGTACCTAGGTACTTAATTATGTACGGCTGGAGTAAAGGTTGATGACTTTCTACCAACTATTAAACTTCACAAAAATAGTAAAGTGAACATTTTTAAGAATTTACTTAGCACATAGTTACTCAGCTATCTATCAAACTGTTGATCTATTTTCTCCGGTTAAAAACCGCTATAACCCCTAAAGTTATTTGAAAAAACCTTCTAATATCAGAAAGCAAACCAACAAACAACACTAAAGTTAACGAAAATACAAAACCACGCCAAAGGTACATAAAGAAAAACAAAACAAAAGTCATAAACAAAAGCAATAATCACGTTTTATAATTTAACCCATATAAGTGTGCAAAGGTGGGCGAGGCGGTAAGGGCTCGTGTACACGAGACGCCGCCGTACCGCTTTGCTGTGTTCACGATGCCGCGCCACCGAAGTTAGCAACGTATTGCTAAATAATAAATGATATTTATTTTGCCAATAGGTTACAATGGAACTCTTTTACACGTCAATTTCTTAAATAAGTAGATGAGGCCGGCATTTCCTATCGTACTACTCTGAGAAGAAATGCCGAAACAAACTCAGAGGTGGTGAAGCATCGTAACTATAAACTGTATCGTATAATTATGGTAAAATCAAGTGCCACGGATGTGTGTGTGATGTGATTCACACCGTGTCGTGTAGAACTGCCCTAATTCTACCAAGAGAAAGTATTCGGCCCCAATAAAAAGCACTCCGTCAAGAAATTTAATAACAGATTCCTACAAAGTTGTTGCACTGTTGTTCCTTGTTATGACAACTCCGTGTTATTGCATACGTTTGTGTACCAAGCTAGATACGGAGTTTTAAATTGTCTGACTCTGACTGTTATATTTTCTGTAGTGCGCCCGAGAGCAAACTTCAAGATTTATTCGTATTTAGTTGCTATCTAGATTGGACTAGTATTCTCTTAGTTGTAAGCAGTTTCACGGATGATTTAATGAGTTAACGCTTTGGGCGATAGAAGACTTAAGTATCACACAATAATACGGAGTATACATATAACCAAGTGGTTCAGCACATGCAACTTAGGATTTTGTACTGGTATTCTGGACTGGACTGACAATGATATTATGGCATCTCCTCTTTGTACTTGCTTCATACTCTGAATAGTGTTAATCAATCTGTCAAAAGGTCTAGTAGTAGTAAAGGATATTCTCTTGGCATCTCATTTCATAACATAACTGACAAAAAATATTAATATAACTTTTTAAACATAGTCGCTTTCGTATCAACTTCTTTAATATCTCCAACAAACAAAAAACAGCGTGCACCGTAAACAACAATAATCAGTTTCCATAACATAATGAACGAGCTTGTAGAGTGGGGAAGGAAAAAATAATAAAACCGTTGTGTTCCCGGATAGTTTGTTTGTTTAGCAACTTCTTGTTATTGTATAGAACTGTGTCTTGTTCAGGAGTTCAGGAAGTGGGGCAAAGTCATGGCGTGCAGTTATAGATAAACAAGGCAGTTATCTTGTTATAGACAATGCTTTGACCTGGCTTTGTTACTTACTGCCTATTTCTTTAGAGTAAACAAATGAAATAGCCTCAAGTTGGTTATAGTGAAATGTTCTCTTTTAGTGAATTTCACAGTTTGTCATCTTTATGAGTTTGTTCTTTTGATGCCATAAAATTGATAAACCATTGCCCCACACTAGGATATTTTCCTGTGTGAGTTTATAAACATACAATTTCACGTATATGTACATGTCATCAAGAATCGAAACAACAATTTATGGATCACAGAAAGAGTTGCTTCATGCACGGATCGAATCTGTTTCCCGTTTCGCGTCAACCATGCAGTCAATTGTAACGCAAGTTTCACTAATAAAATAATAACTTAACCATTGAAAATTCTCATTATTTTCCAGGAAATAACGACCAACCATTGGCAGTACATAAATAATTCATCCTCAAAAAAAAATTACCCACATCATGACTTGGTACACAGTACACAGGCGTTGTGTCGCAGCCAGAAATCATGACTAGGCATTTTTTACAGCGAGTAGGTACGACATTATTATCTATCACTTGTGTGTAGAAACGATGTCAACAAGCCACTCCGTTTCGGCAGCGCTGGCTATAATATCGGTGTAGTATGTACAGGCACGCGAGGTCGTGAATTCGACTCCTGTTTTTATAATTGACATTTCAGACAGACCTACTCGGTTTTGATATTAGATTCTTAGTGAAAGATGTCTAGACTAAGTTATGAGTTTATTTGTTTTTTGTGTGTTAAAATACTAGGTTAGTGTTAGATTTGCTGCTCTAAAAGCTTAGACAGAGGAATCTAGAGATTCAGTACTTTTTTTTAACGGGGGATAATCATCCAATGACTTCTTCGTTCTGGGCGAGGTGAGAGGTAGTGTCAGACTCTTACTGACTAAACACCACCACGCATCCGCTAGATAGTCTGCAGCTCCGGATCAGGCATCAGCCCTAATGGGCCACATGTGTGGTGGTCTGATGGCTGTTTGAGACGACGTGTGCGGAATGCGACGCCCCGAACGCACGGGTATTCAGTATTACTTGGAAATGATCTTGAGAATTGAAGATCGTTGAGAAATTATTGAACCAAATGGAATGGAGTTTATTGGACCAAATGTCTTCACTAGCAACAAGTCTCACAGGTACTATTCATGTTCCTATGTCAGATACAATTTTAGTTATTATATGAAATGAAACAATACGTACATTATGTACAAAATACTTTTTTCTCCCTCTCATCAATGTCTGGCTAAAAATCAACATGAACTCGCGGTACAAATAAACGAACAAATACTACAATAGTAATGGAACATCAAACCCTCCAACACTTCAAACACTTTATGATCAGAAGTGATTGTAGCACTGTCAACATTTCATCACTATCAACAACAAACAGACACAGAACAGTAAAAAGAGCAAAACAAACGAAAACACACAATTATTTACTTCAGACAGTCATCGAAGCGGGGAATATGTTCAAACATGGCTAAAACATCAATGTTATGCTTTTTTGTAATGTTTGTGTTGAGAGTGTTCAAAGTATGTATTTGAGAGATACATAACATTATGTACTTTCAACTTGATATTACTTAACACTGTTAAGTTATAATGGGCTAGCGTAAACTAATGTCACTATTAAGATTAAAACACACATAACAAACACGCGGTATCGATTTGTGGCTACCGCTAGCTGCCAGCGTGCTTGCGACGCGCCGACTGCGAGCAGTAAGCACGCTGGCCACCCACCATATTCTATTTTATGTTCTGTAGAACAGTAATCCAAACACAAATATTTTGTCACTTTTGTCTCTGTACTATCCGGATCTACCACTTCGCATAACGGAGTAAAGAGACTAATTAAAAAACTCATTTAAATTTGTACGACAAAAAATGAGTGTGACCCAAAATAAAAATGGTCGCAGTAGAATATTTTCTCGCATCAGAAAAGCTTTAGATAGACACACATTTCCTGCACCAGAAGCAGACACTAAGCTACCGCATAAATTGTTAGTTGACAGCCAAAACTCCATTACCGAACCGGAAAATTTTGCACCTTTAAAATTTTCCGGAATATTCCAGAAAAAGTCACTGTTTTTCTCCATAGGTTGGTACTGGTGGGTGCTATCGTTGCAATTTAATGGACTTAGTTATCTAAGTTGGTTTAGTATACAGGTATAGTAAACAGCTATTAAAATGTAGTATCATAGTGGACTGACTGACACTTTTTAACTTACAATCTAAGTATGTTTTTTTACATAATAATGTAGTTGGATTTATTAGCATAAAGTAACTTAACGCACTTTAAATACCTATACTTACTTTGTAAACATCAAATGCTGCGTGCTGCTTTAGTCCAAAGTCAAATCATTTATTCCAGTTAAACCATAAATAAGGTACCTTTGAAACGTCATGAATAAAGAAATAAATAATAGTCTGTCAGTCTGTCCGTCAGTGAAGCTAGATGCTCGTTCAAAAGTGTAGCTTTGAATGAAATCCACCATGTTGATCAAAAAATTTCAAAGATCGCATCCTCTCATAAAGACCCAATTACCCAATAACAAAACACTTACGGACTGATTACAAAATTTCAATTCGAAAATAATCTGCATTTGAGTTTCCCCAACAAAATTTGAATGGAACGCAATTTCCAACGTGAAACAATAACATCTTTATGTAAACGAAGCCAAATACTCGTTTTGTGAACATAACACACAGATTTGAGTGCGCTGAATTAATTTTATTGTTGAACTTTACTTGTTTTTGGGCCCATAACTCTAACTGGATCAAGGACTGGCCTCTTCGACAACATCATTTTATTAGCCCCAAGTGAGAATAGAACACAATTTGAATAGAACAATATTTTTGACCAGTTTTCTCGTTTCTGTACATAGAAATAATTGTAAAGGCTTGTCATTCTTGTATGGCAAAATGTAATGTGTAGTAGGAGTTATTTAAACGCGGACAACAAACTAATTTCAATAACTTTCATGTTGTTATAATAAACAGTTCTTTATTAAGTGTGGACTTAACTTGAATCTACAAATGGAATGATGATGCTTAACCTAATAACGACAGTCGACATAACACTCATTGGATAGAAAGAACAGTGAAGTGTAGCACTTTCATAGTTTGTTCTATTTTCAGGCTTATTATACCAGTCTTCAAAACAATTCAGTTTTTATCTATTGCTACTGTTTGTATCTATCTACCATCTAACGGGCGGCTATAGAGTTTTTGATATCGTCATGCGTATTTACAAAATAATGTTTACTTAAGGTAAGCGTCCACAGGCCTGCATCGTACGCATCGTTTGCATCATACGCATTTCGTATGAAGTCTTCGGTACGCATCGCATATAGGCATTGCTGATGATGCGGTGCGTACGATGCGGATCAGTGGACGCAGTTGTATCAGTTTCTATACTAGACAAATTAAAATCCGTTGCGTGAGGTGCGTACGATGCGGGCCTGTGAACGCTTACCTTTATTTTTCACTTACGTATACATATAAATATAACTTAAGTATGGAAATTCAAACATTTTCACATTCTCCAGTTAAGTATTAGCTAGTTTACAAAGCTAAAGTAAAGAGCATTTTCTGCAGAATAAGTGTCGGCCACAATAGGCTGGAGGCTGGAGGCTGAATGAGAGGCCAACAGCCTGTTTGCTTGCCGCTCACTTCTAGGCTAGATAAGTCACGCTTTACCAGATCTCTAGGGTTGTGCTAAGATATTTTGTGAAATGGTATTTTTTACTATATGAGAATGATCTATGTAGTATAGTAGTTGATATATAGTAGGCCGTGGATGATATTTAGTTTGAGATTTTCTAATCATTGTGTCATTATATCCTTATATCGACATGTGTTACAAATTGTACAATCTTAATATTTATATACAGGTTGTCAATGAGTAAATACTACAATAATAAGTTGTCATTATTTTACTTCAGTTTCCCATTCAAACATCTTTTGAAAACATAAATAATAAACTAGCGACCCGCCCCAGCTTCGCATGGATGCAATAGTGATATATTATGCATGTAGTATACATATAAACCAAATAACTCTATTTATAAGAAAAAACTGCAACAAAATCCGTCGCGTAAATTGCACCAAAATAGGGACAGAGAAAACGATTTTGTTTTATACTAAGTAGTAATTTCGTCACTACTCGTTAAAAAAATATAAATTGACGAATCAATTTCGCAGACCTACTCGTACAATAGCCTAAAGCAAAACATTGGCTGACGTCTGTCATAAAATGACGTAGATTGTGTATATCTATCGTGTATCACCCCTGAACACGGTGCAGCTCTCGACACATGCCATCATAAATCCTGCTTAGCCCCGAGCCGGTACGTTTGTATTTTTCTATAGCCGCTATACGTTTGAATCGCGCGGTCTATCTTACTTTATTTTAACCCTTCCTTGTTTTCTACAATTTACAATGTAACCCTGTACAGCTATGCCTGGTTTTGTATCTGAGTGAGGAAATTAGAGCTAACTTCAAAATTAAAACGTGACATATAGCGTCATAGTATAGAAGATCAAGCTCAGTAGTGTGTCATTGAAGAAGTCTATGTCCAGCAGTGGACGAGAAAATGCTGATGATGATACAGTGTTATATTTTTTAATCGTCGAAGGGTTAAGTAGAGGTGATCATTATATTAAGCAATGTAATATCCATCTTTCAGTGATTATGATAAGAGCCCTATTTCCGAATAGGGTTTATTGAGCCCTAATTGAAGAGCCCTAAATCCTATTCCTTAATAGAGGCAAAGTCAAAAGTCAAAGCATTTACTTCAATTAATCCTAAATTAGGCAGTTTTGAAATGTCAAATTGAATTGTCCGTCAGTGAAGGTAGGTGCTCGTTCCAAAAAGTAAGATTCTTCCAAACGGAGTTGTTACTTAATAGATAATTTAAAAATTGATTCATTTTGACCCAGTAATCCACAGTTGTTTTTCATTCTACGATAAAATGTGTGACATTCCTAAAACCGAGTGACAACAAAATAATAATTACTGTATTTGTACCTACCACATGGTACGCACGCAATTTATTTTTGACAATGATTTAAGCCGCACCACAATACGAGTACACAGTATTGATATTTGCGGTCGGATCCCGCATGTAAAATTCTCTCTGTGGTTATTATCTAGTAAATACTATTAAAATGTGACAATAACCGATCTTTTGCCGACTTTATATTAGGTTTTATCATCATTACTTTATGGCTAACTAAATGGATACCTGCCTATTTTTAGAATTTTCAAAAGTTTCAGAGCACGGAATACGAGCATTGTTGGGTATACTTAAGTATTTCCCTAATTTCCCGTTGATCCTTAAATTATTTATCTGTAGATTCGCTATTATACACATTTAGATTAATTCATTTAAATAGTCTAGCAAATTACTTGCTAAAATGACACTTGAAATCTTTTTAAGTTGCAAAGACCATCAGAACTATTAAGAAACGACATTTTTTCCAAATTAAAAATCGAAATCTACTTTTAACATAAGAACGTCTCTGCCATATCCTTTAGGGATGAATAGTCGTAAAGCTTGGTTCCTTAGTATTCCAGATTTCACGAATACAGACCTCAGCGTAGATAATAGCGACCTCATCTCATATTTTATCTTAAGAAAATAAAATGTAGATGTAAGATATAACTTTTATTCTGAACTTGTATTTAGGGGCTTTCAGAGCGAATATAAAATCCCTCTTTATTCTATCTCGATGGATTCGAGATGATTTTTTGGAGGGTTCCGTTGGCGAATTCTTATTGCGATCATAGAGGTATTGCGGGACATACGGGCGAGTATTTTGGCTGGACACGTTGAGTTTAGTGATAGTTAACGTTTTCGATACGTCTACTATTTTCAGCTGTTGTTTATTAAACGTTTCTAGTAATGTTTTTGAGGTTCATTTTACACACATAATGCATTCATCGGGGTAAGTCAACGACACGCCTTTTATCGCCGAATGAGTAGGCAGAGGTGCACATTACGGCACGTAATGCCACTACACAATTGTGTTATAATTCCCATGTAATAGGGGGTGAACCCATTGCCATGGGCATAATTCCAGACTAATTCCGTGCTACTACTGAGAAATAGAAATACTGAAAAAAAATTCCAGTAATCTTTTGCCCGACCAGGGAATCGGACCCAAGACCTCTTGTGCGGTAGTCGCATTTGCGACCACTCGACGAATGAGGCATCCGTCACAAATGGAACATCTAATTTAATTAACAATATTAAAATCTAAATCTATGTATAGGTATAAGTTCGTCTAATTAAATGAATCCAAGGATGAACATAACAAACATTGTACTAGACACAGCTAACCACAATTCCATTAACAAATTTTCTCCGTCAATCCAAGATGGCGCGTTCCCGCCACAACCAACTCCCCGTACATTTACATTCCCCAGCCGTGGTGTGGGTAATGGATCCAAGATCGATTCCCGTAATATCCATTTAAGTCTTGAGGCATGTTCGATAAAAACCTGTGTACATTGCAATACGATGGCGGACAATTTTTTCCTTTGGATTCTAATGTTAAACGTCTGTTCGTCTATTGTTCTTTTTATATTGATTTTTATTTAAATAAATAGTACATGTTTCTTGTCATGTACTGAATTATGATATATGTTTTGGTCATACACACCGTTTTAAAATAGATAGACAAAATCTATAAAAAATTAAGATACGTCACAAAGTGATTAGTAAATCAACTCCCAATTCTTAAGCAGATTAAGCTGCTCACACGACGCGACGGCGGCGTCACGTCACAGAACATTTATTGAATTAGCGAGCACACAGAAACTTGGAATTAATTTAGCAGACAGTTCACAAATTAGGCGGATCAACGCACATCTAACACTAAACTCTTCATCCAAACACCATCAAACCATAACCCAGTAGTCACAAATGAATAATTTAAACAATGAAACCAATTACCAATTCAAATCTTAACGTTTACCATCAAGTTTACGTTCGTAATCTGTCTTGTTGGCGTTTCGGTAAGATGCAATTAAACTAGATTTAATTCGACGATTAGTCTTAACAGGCGTGACCCAATTACTAGGGTTACATGCAAACGGAAGATTTGGGGAAATGACGGATTGACAGGGACGCTCCGAACGGAGGTGTGAGGGGGATATACACGACTCGCTGTTTGCTTCGAATAAAAACAAACAAATAATGGAATGTTTGTTGTTTCTATTCATTTTATGTTTGTTGTGATATGTTAATTCTACAACGTGTTTGTTTTAATATCAGAATTCAAAACTCATATAATAAACTATTTCATTTTTTATGCTATATTCTAAGAAATACAAATTCTGAAATCGAAATGTACAAGATTTAAATGGACATTCAAAGTTTTCTTCTCGTCAGACAAAATAAATCAGTGTTCTGCGATGTTTTGGCATTAATTCAGCTTTTAGAAATGGTGGAGAAGGCGTTCTACAGATGTCAACTGTCCACGAAGTCTGCAGCAACTTGGTGAAAATTTTCCTTATTCTTATTTTCTTTTTCAGCAAAATGTTTGATATAAATAGTGATATGGCTGTTTTGCAATATAAAGTAGACTGTTTACTTATTTTCCACCAACCAATTCTAAAACAATCTCATACTATGTCGGAAATTCGTTGAATAGTAAATTCAACGAATTTCCGACATATTGAAAATCATAGAAAAATGCCGAAGAAGCTAAAAATCTCCGCATCACATAGCACACACAGATTTTCAAATCCCAACCGAGATTGAGGAAAACAAAATTGGATAACAAGAGAGAAATTTACCAAAATGATATTTCGGAAACGGTCTAAATCACATTCTGCCCTGTACAGCTTCCAATCTTCGTCCAACTGGCCAAAATTACACGAAATCTTGCCAAAAGTTGGCTAAACAATTCCGATTTATTTTCAACAGACCGCGAGTTTAAATTTTAGCAATCTAGTAAATTGGAAACATTGTCGGCACTCCCGTTAATGACTGCCGATTCGAACGATACTCCATTTATTAAGTAAGCCTTTGATCGATTGTTTTGTTTCTTATTTACGTTGAAAGAATTTTGTAAAAAGGATCTTGATCATGAGAGAAGCTTTCTTATAATATACTCCAAACATAAATTTTGGTGTAGAACATGACTATCATAATGATTGTAAATTAAAACGTGTTTTCACCCAAAATATTATTTTTTTCAAACAAAGACGAATCACCTGATGATAAGCAATCGCCGCCGCCAATAGACACCCGAAATACCAGAGGCGTTACAAGTGCGTTGCCGGCCTTTTGGGGGTTAGGAATTTAAGGGTTGTTGGGGAATGGGGATTAGGAAGGGAAGTAATTATACCAAATAATAAAGTTAAACTAGCTCAAGATTTATTTATTCAACTTCATTATAGACTGTACAAATAAACAAGAAGTCAGAAGCATTATATATAAAATCATTGTCAGGAGTAGCATGTCTGAGCTCCAGTAGGAAATCAAACATGGCCGGAATCAGATTAATACGATTATTGGCGTTCAAATTGAATTTACGAAGCTCACCCTTTGTTTGCCTGTTATGCTTTTCGTTTTATGGATTAAATTGATTCATTCCGGGAGGAAGGAATAGAAAATATTGTTGTTGTTCACCCTCTTTCGATGTGGGAGTATGCTCTATGAGTTTGGGAAATGTGAAAAGGTAAAATAATTTGTGAGGTTAGTTTTTCTAAGGTACAGATTAGCAAAGGAGCTGACGGATCACCTGATGGTAAGCATTCACCTTCAGAGCGACGGCACCTTGACAATCGCAACATTAAGGTAAAGTCTTGAACTAGTTGTTGGTCATTTAGATATAGGTGTACCTGACAATAATCTTATCCCTCTACAAATAAGTCGACAAAAAAGCGGGATAAGACGGAAAAATATGAAAACGGGATTCGGTTCGCAGAAAATGAACCTTATCTAAGAGAGAAACCAATTTTGTCAATAAAATCGTATCAGGATTGTTCCATGTCTTTTGCCAATAAAGAGTGTTTCCCTCTCAATGTGGACCCTCTATAACCTCCTTAGTAGTGACATAATGACCTATTTTGGAGCCATAAAAAGGGAATGTCACCGTATACTGTTGCTCATAAAAAGACGCCAAGTATAAAAAAACGAGATATTTTTAAGAGAGTTTGTGGTAATATAGAGGATTATGACGTAAATGTGAGGCATGTAATCTTCACGGAGGATGTTATTAGGGAGGATTACTAGGCTGACTTAACTGGGTATGGTGATGACAATTGTCTTCAAATGATAATAGTTTGGCTTTGTAAATTGTAATCTTTGTCAGCAAAAAGAACAAAATGTATCCTTTGTTCCAGGCACTAGGATTTATAATGCAAGAAAATGTAATGTATATTTCGTGTTCTTCCGATTAAAAAGGCCCAAACTCGATACACGCCCACCCAATAAGGGCCACCAACTTATTAAAATACACCAAGCAACGACTCAATTACCTTCATTAAGTAAACAAAAAAGCCAACGAAATTTCCTAAAACAATAAATATCAAGGCTAATATATAACTGGTCACATAATTGGCATTAAAAAATCTGTTCACGTCGGGGGTCGTAAAATAAATTAAAATGATTAAACGTTTTATGGCTCATAACCAAAGGAAGTGTTTGTGCCTTTATTTTTTACGAAAAGAAAAGGAAAAAGTAAATGATCACGCCACTCTTTTGGAAAAATGGTGCTTCAGCCCGTTGGAGAAATAAAGCGATTCGAGGAACACGAGCCGAGGTGCCACTCGAATTATTCTGCTTAAACTATTTTTTTAAACGTTTTGTAGGTAACTTAGGTACCTACTTTTCGTGTTTTGATTGTTCAATAAATGGTTTTATTGAAACATCATTTGTCAAGTCGACAAATTGTATTTGCAAAGAAGTTATTTATTATTATTTAATACCAAACCTGTTACCTACTATAGATTGTTTAGAAACTAAAAAAAAACATTTTTTTCTATTACATTTGTATGAAAGTAATTTCGTAATTATAGTAAATAACATAATTCAGTATTAAAGAAATATTGAACATTTTTATTCACTCTTACATATAAGTATATATTGGTTTGTTTACGCCTATAGCACCAGTTACAGATCAATAGAATTCATCAAACCACGTATATCAAGCGACTTCTCTCGAGTCTCCTCCATTTTCCTGGTGGTTCGATCAGCAATTGAAATGGCTCCACAAATAAATACGTAATACATATATGTATGGCCCCTGGAACGGGTTCCGTATGTGATGTGCTCCCCTTCTGAGGGTGTTAAACAAAACAATTCAATTTTCACACAAACTCCCGGCTGTTACGTGGTAGGTTACTGGGTTTGTGGTTACAATTGGTTTAGGGTTTGTGAAGAAAAATAGTAAAAAAAATATAATTATAAAAAATAAAATTTAATTTTTAAGTAGGTGTCAAAACTAAAAATAGTGTAATCGACAAAAACATAATGCATACATGATTGTTACTTTATTATTAAAAACGTATCAAAAATAAATGAACATTTTTGTGCACAAATATCCAGTGTGTATTGTATATGAAGCGGTTATTCTAAAGATGCAACAGATCCGTCCTAAAAATCACTTTTTACTCGCGTAAATAATCAGAGTATGCTACGCGTCTGCGCACGCTGCTCATAATGAAGAGTCCCTCTGTGACTCAAAATTAGTAGAGCTTTTCTCCGTTAATGTACGTGATTAAACCGTGATTTTTAGTTAAGATCGACAGATCTTAACTGGTAAGTCAACTTCATCTTCAGAAAAAGATCTTTATTTTAAACTTAGAACAAGTATGACACATACACTACATAATGCACCCCGGGAAGTATTGGACTGATCTAATAAGGGCCGGAAATGCAGCCTCCACATACTCGTATAGTCAATAATTAACCGCGCTAATTGAACCGGCACTAATCCACACAGCGGATGTGACTGCCAGCTCTAGGGAAAATACCGAATTATGCTGATGATAGGCACGACATGGAGATGTGTTAATATTTATCGATATGTCGACATTCGATTATCAGTTTAAGTTGGTGTGGATTTGGGCTATGATAAATTAACGTCTGGTTTGAATCTTCAAAGTGATTTACAGAGATGCACATGCATTTATATAACTAATATTATACTTATAGTATACAGGCGAAGCCGTACAGTAGCTATTAATTTAAATATTAGACAAGATATTAACGGGAATTTACAAAAAACAATCCTCTATAATACAAGGATCTCCACACCCTATTGTTTTACAGACGTGCTTAAAACCACTCGAACCAACAAGGAAGTAAGTAATCGCCGCCGTCCATGGTCACCCAAAACACCAGAGGCGTTACAATTACAAGTGCAGTACTGGGGTTACCTTTTGGGGGTTAGGAATTAAAGGATTGTTGGGGAATCGCACGATTAAACACAAACAAGCGTTGTTTTACGACGGTTTTCTGTGAGGCCGTGGTATCACTCCGGTCGAGCCGGCCCGTTCGTGCCGAAGCATGGCTCTCCCATACTTAGGCAGGCAGTTACTCTCAAAATGTAATTATATAGAAAACCATGACTACATTATATCAAGTTACATAACAATATTATTCATATTAACAATAAAATTTATTTATAAAACAAATAAACATAAATCGTCGTTATTTAAGTTAGACTTTGTGCAATTAAAGTTGAAACATGCAAACGCTTTTATAATATTAATATAACTTTTATGGCATCCTCGGTTTACTTTTTAACGTTATAATATTAAAAACAATAAAGTTGGTTTCGTAATACTGTTATATCGTGTTATGAAACTGATATTTCGATAATTAAGCTGCTAATTATATAAATTGACGTAATAAATATGATATTCTGTTTATAACGAAAGGGTGAATTAAATCGTAGTTTTACCTATTATTTCGTTGTATTATACTGCCTTGTTAGTCGAGTGCTCGCAAGTGCGACTACCGGACAAGAGGTCTCGGGTTCGATTCCCGGGTCGGGCAAAGGATTACTGGACTTTTTTCAGTTTTTCGAAAATTTCTCAGTAGTAGCACGGAGTCCGGAATTGTGCCCAGTATTAGACAATAGGCTCACCTTCTATTGGCTGCTTCGGTGAGTACCTGAACAAGATTGGGAGAGACCACGGCAAATTGCCACCACTGCGGAGGTAACCTAGATTCTGCACAGCACACGCTCGAAGAGTGCCCAGCGTGGGTCTCGGAGCGGCGGGTCCTGGTTACCAAGATCGGGCGAGACCTATCTCTGCCAGCAGTAGTAGAGGCTATGCTGGCAGATACAGAAAACTGGAAGGAGGTGGCCTCTTTTTGTGAGACTGTAATGTCCCAAAAGGAGGCTGCTGAGCGGGATCGTGAGAGGGCCGATCCTGCTCATAGAAGGCGTCGAGGAGGCAACCGCCTTGACGCCTAATCCCGCCTGCGTCAACTGCAGGCGGACCTTTGGGGCCGCGGGTGCGTAGAGTGGGGACTCTAGGTGCCCATCCAGCGACCTCAGGGAAGACGGTAGCACAGTGGTCACGTGCTGCCGTGTAACTTGCACAGCGAGGCTAATGGGAGACACACGTCTCCCTAGGGATGTGCCGTAACAGGCGTTGCACCATGGGGCTCCGGAGCAGGTCTATTAAGAGGACCCGGTGCCCCATACAGGTGTTGAGGGTGGCCACCGGGGTGGTTTTAGTGAGGTAAAAATCCCACACTCCCTAGTCTTTCTCCCCAAAAAGCTAGGCGCCATTTGAAGGTTTCCCCCGTCATCAAAAAAAAAAAGGCTCACCCTCTATTACACGGGACTTATAACACAAATGGTGAAAAGTGGGTGTACATTGTATAAAGAATGCACAATACCACTATTAAAAAATAGATCACCGCTTAACTTCTATTTGTTCTTTATCAAATTTCTTCCGCCCAGTTTCCAGTTCCCAGTAGCCAGTTACTTACCGCATCGCATCTTATCAAATAAAAACTCGACGTTTAATTTTATTTTGTTTGCGTTTACGGAGCCTTAAGCTTGTAGGCACGAGTAGTGGGGGTACCGTATACCTTACACCGTATAATAACACGCTAGGTGTATTGCTGGTGTCGGCAGGCGTAGAATAAATTTTGTTACCACCACTACTCTTCGCGTGGGTGTCGTACGAGTCAACTAAGAAACTACCATGTCAACTAATTGTGGGAGAGCCATGCTTCGACATCGGAGTAATACCACAGCCACACAGAAAACTGACGTGAAACAACGCTAGTGTTATGTTTCGTCGTTATCGGAGGCCCAATTACCCCCTCCCCAATTTCCTCAATCCCCAAATCTCCAACAATCCTAAAATTTCTAAACCTTCAAGGCATTGCAACGCACTTGCAACGGCTCTGGTTTTTCAGGTGTCTATAGGCAGCGCCGATTGGTTACCATCAGGTCTTGTTTACCGATCTATCCAATATTTTGTAACCTGATCCTTTTAAGACTGCGATCTCCAACTCGCTTGCCAAGTGTGTATCAGCACCAATCCCTCTTTTGTAGATGTCTGTAGTCCAGTGACGAACTCTTTAAGGATACTAGGGCTGTTGATAGTGTAAGTATAATATTGTCACCGCAAATAATTTGCATTATATTTGCTTTTGAATTCTTGTATGTAAATTAGCTCCAATTACAGGGATGCCGGTAAAATTTTTCTTAGTTGCGGGTAAAGTAAGTACTGGGAGTTTAATTTTTTGTAATGAAAGTAATTTTGTTTGAGGTTTTGTAACCGCGTTTTGTGTAAGAATGTAATAAGATTACCTTAGGTGAGTGTGGCCTTGGAGACTTTATTTTTCTTCTGCACATTTCATACATAATTGTGGCTTATATAATAAAATTTACCGCTTAGTATATTCTTTTGCTTTTTAAAAACGTTGCCTCACTTTAGGAATTTTTCCTGTGTCGTGGTTGCGTTTACGAACAGACCCAGACCTGAAACAACATTTTGTGGATCACACAAAGAATTTGCTCGGAGTGGGAATCAAATCGGCTACCCGTTGCACTATAGCCAGTTGCCCCGCCACCATGTTAACTGTGGGACGAGCTCCGGCGCGATCTCATGGCGGAATGGCAGCAACGACTGTCGCAACCGAGGGCTGGGCTTGCTGTCATTGCAGCGATAAGTCCTCTCTTTGAGGAGTGGCTAGAGAGGCGCCATGGCGTCCTCACCTACCGCCTGACGCAGGTGCTTACCGGGCATGGAAGTTTCGGTAGGTTCCTGTTTCTGATTGGGCGGGAGGAAACGCCCGGGTGTCATCACTGCGAGGACCGTCCTGAGGACACAGTGGAACATACGGTGGCGCTGTGCCCTGCATGGGCTGAGCACCGCCGTGTCCTCAGGGATGTAGTCGGCGACGGCGACCTCTCGCGTCCGGCATTGGTACAAGCCATGGTGCGGAGCGAGGGGGACTGGGATGCCGTCTCCTCCTTCTGCGAAGCAGTCATGCTAGCTAAGGAGGAGGCGGGGCGCGTGAGAGAACGAACCTCCTCACGCCCCAGCCGTCGCGAGAGACACTCCGGGCGTCGGGGATCGCGCGACGATCTCCGGCCACCGTAAGTGCGGGCCTGCGGACGGCGAGCAAGGGTAGCTCGCCGCCCGACCAGAACCAGACCCGTGCGTGCGGCGCGTCGCGTTCCGCGCGCGCCTCAAAGAGCCATCAGACCACCACAGATGGGGCCCAGTAGGGCTGATGCCTAATCCGGAGCTGCGGACAACCTAGCGGGTTTACACCGGAGCTCCGGCTCGAAAGGCAGGAGAAGGAACGGGGTGGTTTTTAGTCAGTAAGAGTCTGACACTCCCTCTCGCCTCGCCCAAGGCGAGAAAAGTCATTGGATGATTTTCCCCCCCAAAAAAAAAAAAAAAAAAAAAAAAACATGTTAACTGTGTAGTGTGCAGCAATATTTGGTTAAACTAAGAGTATAATCTGATCTCAACACTATTGTTATCAATTAATAACCACACAACCCTGCTGATCCCCTTTCAACAATTCAGATTTAACGTTAGACAATATAATAATAGAGCTATTATTATTTCAGCTGTAACGCGTAAACTCTGAAAATAAACACATAAAGAGCCGAAGTGGCTGTTAATGAGCGAGCAACACTTGAGCCTTTTATTATTTTTCTCATTATTCTATATAACAGACCAATCAAATTATTTACGTCATTAAAATATCACGCTTCGAATATTAACAACGGAGCTATAAACAATTATAGTAGTCCTAGTAGTCTATGTCAAATTACTACCGAATTATAATAATAAATAGGGATAATTTTACTGGAAAATTTTACGAAACAAAAAAGTTTTGGGCTCGTCCGGGATTTGAACCCGGGACCTCTCGCACCCTAAGCGAAAATCATACCCCTAGACCAACGAGCCAGCTGTATTTATGTCTGAATTTATATATCATATTGATAAATAATAATATGATAGATAATATAACTATATGTGATACTTATAGTTATAAATTAAGATAAAGGTAAATCTCATGGATTACTGACTAACAACTTATCAAATATAACAACTTGTGATATTTTGTTATTTATTTGGATCAAACGGATTGCCGAAAGTAATATTTCAAGCAAGCATTAATAAAATAATTATTTTTTGATTATTATTCTTATCAAAATTAATAGAATATAGTCTACGTAGATTCTAGATTAAACCTCTAGAAATCATTAATTTTAATGAAGAAAATATTAAAGAGTTTATTCCATTTTTCACTTAATTGGAACCTAATAATCTAAAATACTGTATGAAATTGCTATCAATATTTTTTTTACACCACGACGCTGGCAAGAATACCCACGGCCCATCTGATGGTAAGTGGTTACCGAGGCCTATGAACGCTTGCAATTCTTGGGGCATTAGATACTTTCTAAGTCTGTGTATTCCATCTTCGGCCACATCTTCGCTTCACCGTCCTGGCAGTAAGCGGGTTGGTGGCAAAACGCAGACTTATCAACGTTTTAAAAAAATATCACACATTTGATACAGACTAGGCAAAAGTGCTCACTGGGAAACCTGAGTCTCTCAAACTGCAATAGCAAGAGGGACCGTTGATAATGATGAACAATAAAAAACCCCCAAACGTTACGATCGTGGCACACCTAACTATCGCATAAAATTCAGTACACCTCCATTTCGCCTGGCAATTAGAATTCCTGAACACATAACATACCGCATTACCATGCTGTTTCCACGACATTAAACCTCATAAACCAATCTTATTTAGTACAACATCAAGTTTATACCTGTCTCCCCCATAAACAAGAGATACAGCCCCCCTTAGAGTCGTAAACACATAAGTATGCACCCTGGTTGCCAGGGCCGGATTTAACATACATGGGGCCCATAGGATATTCTTTTGTGTATTCGATCTATTGATTCTTACATGAAATCAATTGTTATTCCTGATACCCGAGCAGTGGATATCGGGTCTGTCCTCATTGCGTAAAGTATTATTGAGATTTTCTCAACAATCACGAATGCAACTTGGTGTGTGTCATTAGGCTCACCGTTTTATTTGTAAAATACAACAACTGGAGAAGAAAGAGTATTATTAAAAAATAATAGATAAAAACCAAATGCAACAGGTAAAGGATAACAGGCGTGACATTATGATATTCACTATCTCTTCTCCTTCTCTTTCTCTTTAAAAAAATCTCTTTCACATTTCATCCATCACACATTATGACTTTGTTGGGCCTCCATTTACACGGGGCCCATAGCAACATCTACTCTTAGTACACAGTAAATCCGGCCCTGCTTTTCTATATCCCTGTTTCAAGTGACCTAGTTGAGACAGATTTGGACATAAACGCACCGAGGTTGGAATCAAGTGGGTTTAGTTGCTTTTTATGTATTCCTAGTACAACTTGGTGCAGTACAGCAGTGTGCCACTGTGACACGTGAGTTGCAAATGAAATGCTTTGTTTCTTGTGTTGTTTGTACTGGCTACTTACTGTTTCAGGTTTTGTTTGTGGGTATTTTATAGTGATTGGAGTTGAATTTTGGATGGTTTATAATTAAAGTAGATCTCACGTACATTGATGGAGAAAAGCTCTACTAGTTTCAAGTCAATGTACGTGAGTAAACCGTGATTTTTAGTTAATTTACTATGTCTTCTTGTTTGTCTTAAGGTCAAATTTTATAGTAATTATGGTTATTTTACAAAAATCTCTTCATAAACAGCGTTAAAGACCAATGCAATCAAAACACACAATTAATCACAATAACTAAGGCACAAAACCGACACCTAAACTAAACCTCCCAGATTAAAAGATTGGACACCCAGCATTATTAATTACAACGCTATACACTACGAAATTAGGATCATTTATCATCAGCACACTCAACAGACTGGACTTATAATATTACGTAGTGTATTGAAAGAAAAAGAAACAGTTCTTCAGCAATTTCTCGTAACAAAATGATTGATAATACGATTTGTCAGAACAGAAGGGACTGCTAACAATCGAAGGATCCACTTAAACAGACTCGTAGTTAGCAGTAGATTGACCTACTTGTACACGCGACCCCCACTCTTGTCAATAAGCTCAGTACGTACCGGGTACCATTGACGAAATTGTCAGTATTTGTTTATTTTATAAGGGTAGTTCCATTTTAGGTTTTCGCAAATTTTACTATGAAGTCATTTATTTGTAAGCTTTGCTATTGCAAGTGGACCGTTACAGTAACCGCTTCTTATCAGGCGGGCTTATACTTAAGCTTCTTACTAGGGATACTAGATTCTGTATCCTAACACCTCAATCAGCTTAGAAGCTATGTGTACCAAATTTCATCAAAATCCATTGACAGATACATTACATTTAATTATTACATGGGACTTCTAACACAAATGGTGAAAAGTGGGTGTAAATTGTATAGCGACATTACGTGTCGTAATGAGCACCTCTACCTACCCCTTCGGGGATAAAAGGCGTGACATTGCGTTCCATTGACAGACAAACATCCAAACACATTTAATTTTATAATATTAGTGTGTCGTGATAACGTCACACATTCGATAATGAATTATAATGATCTGTCAGCTAATGCGACATCCAATTAGTTTGCACGATCAGCGATCGTTTCTAATTTGTTTGTTCATCAATTTAACTGGAAATTATTCATTGAAAACAATAATTAGTGGATTAGTAGACGCACTAATTTATTCATACTCGTATAATAGCTGTGAACTACTATTGCTTGTTGATATGTGTTAGGTATCAATTGTATGGAAATATTGATTGAGTGACAATTGACAGTTTATTGATGTGTCATTGTAAGAGTGAATAATTGTATTTTATTTATGGTATAGTCAGTAAACGAGCCTACGGATCACCTGATGGTAGGCAATCGCCGCCGCTCATGACACTTGAAACACTAGAGGCGTTACTGTGCGTTGCCGACCTTTTGGGGGTTAGGAATTTAAAGTTTTTTGGAGAATCGAGGATTGGGAAGGGGGTAATTGGGTCTCTAGTAACCTCACTCGCTCAAGCGTTGTTTCACGTCAGTTTTCTGTGAGGCCATGGTATCACTTAGGTTAAGCTGGCCCATTCGTGCTGAAGCATAGTTCTTCCACACTTCAATCCATTGATGTGTCATTGATATTAGGTTCGATTCTCATTAGTATGAGAATCGAAATGAATAATCATGCTTACCTAGTGGTAAGCATGATTATTCATTTATTAAGAGCTACAATAAGTCCACAGCTGGACGAAGTTACTTCTCAATACTTTCCAGAAGATCTTTTGAAGTTATTTTTCTAAACGTTATATAAAAAAATTGTCTATCTCTCACTGCACCGTCATCTCAAGAAGTAACCATGTAAGCAGATCGTAACGGTCCTCAGTTCGATTTCCGATTGAGACTTGTATTTATGACGCAAACAAGCCCCCTCTGTCCTTTATGGGTTTATATAAAGTAATTGGTTTTTATTATACTGTTATTGCATTGACTGAGCATGTTTTTTCTTGGTTCTAATGTGGAGATCGAAAAATATTTATTAGGGTTTTCAGCTGAAATTTTCAGTGATAGCAATAGATGAGGCAGCAGGCTTACTTGTATGTACGTATATTATGTTAGACCCTGGTATTGTCAATCTAAAATTTGAATAATAATAATACAAAAAAATAATAGAAACATTTTGTAAAAGATTTACTCCACACTATCAAAATCTGTTTAATAGTTTAATCCAGTTAATTGACGGACATATACGGACAAGACTCTTTCAACCAGCCTATCTGAAAATCATAAGGCTCTCTGACTGATCAGTTGTCAAGAAAATTAAAAAGTCTTCCACAGTTCCATTGCAAATTGAACTAAATACTAACTAAACCCATGATAGAACTATTAAAGCCTAAGTCACAACCAAACTAACCGCCATACAAATTGTACGACCTAATTAGTATCGATAGCCATCATAATACAAAATACTCGTACCTATAAGTACTAAATTTGTATAAGTTCTGCAGCGAAAATTATTATAGACTGCAAACCAATAGAGTTGGCCTATATCCAGCAGTAGATAAACTGCGCTAGATAGCAGGCAGAGCCGCGGGTGAAGGTTGTATTGACAGCATATCAAGCTACACAACTATCAGATTTGCTTATGGAATATTCAACCTTAAGACTGTGTCATAGGGTTGAAATTGTATCGATGAGTTTTGGTGTTCTGGTATATGTTGATGTGCGATCGTCTACATAATTGTTTGTTCACGATTCGAGGCTTGTTTAATTTGCCCTCGAACGTAGCCCGATACTGTGTGCCCAGCACTGGATACACGATTTTGTTTAATTTATTTCTTCGCAGTATTTGAGATATGGCACGAGAGGAATTTTAAATTAATTCCCTATACAAAGATTGTGTGTTGCTTCGAGTTTTTAATTTAAATTTTAGTTACTAAGTGGAGAATGTTTAAAGTCAGCAATTTTAATATTATGTATTTTTTTCTAGAATGTTGTTTAAAGAGTGGGAGAGTGAGCATAATTGGATAGGAGAAGGGGGGTGGGGCAGCCTATTTCTAACTAAAAAGGAAAGAGTATGAGAGTACTACGGTCGTGGAATCGTTCTTCTTTTCATTTATCTACACAAGACTGCGTAGACAAAAAATCTTCGAAAACTATTTCTTTTTAAAGACTAGATTAAAGTCCTTTTAAAAATGTTAAACTAATGACATAATTACCACATATAGCTGTCATATCGCATTTACTATGTCACAAGCTTTACCCAGCATGTGGGCGGAAGATCATAAATTGTAAACTTTAGCTTTAAGCCCGGGATTAAAACCCGGGCCCTTTATATGATGTAGCTTTATTTCACGTTTGATTTTTGGTACCTCCGGGATTTTATTAAGGGCCTGATTTTTGACACCTCGGAGGATTGATAACACGACTGTTGTTGCTTTCACTGTATTAAATTGAGCTACCGAAGTATATTTTAGGAATAAATTGGACATTAATTCTGCAAACTGGATTGTTTTTGATTAAAATTCAAAAAATAGTTGGAGTTGAACTCTCTTTGAAACTAGTATCGCTATATTTCTGTTGCTAATTCTGAACTTCATAATTCGATCCAATTCGTATAATATTCTGAGATAAATGTGAGCTAGTCTGACGCGGATCGGGATTACTGGATAATCACTTAAGAGTGTAATAATGGAAGACAGGATAAGACAACGTTATAATGGCCGTCGTGAAAAAAATATAGTAATATTGGATAGAATGCCTAGCAACACTGTATTCTAAGAAAGTAATCTTACTTATACTAGACATATTTTTAATCAGTACAAAATTAAACTCAGTAACGGTCTGAACCAATCCAAACTTAACAGATTAGTTAGAAAAGTTTCATTCATCTTACTGGTCAGTAAGAATGTCGGTTCCAAAATCTACTACTACAAATTCTGTCTTCGCAATTAAATAGAATATTTGGCATAGACAAGCGTACAAGAATCTCAGCGGAACAGTTACCCAACACACATATTAGCCAACCAATATAATTTCACGCGAGTGTCCCCAAACTTTGTCCACACTTTGCCCACCCTTGATCCAAACATCTTAAGGACAAACACAAGGTGTCAAACTTGTAGCATAAAATCAATTTACCCAAACCACATGTTGCCAAAACGTGGCCCAGTAATAGTGCGCTTATGGGCAAACTTGACAGATTTGGGCAAAGCTCACAAATTGTTAGGAGGCAGTTTAGCGTGTTACCGTTTAATTATGTTATCGTCGCGGTTCCACGTGAGCTGTCGGGGTTTTTATTGCACTTGTGCGGTTTTTGTAACGACCTTCGGGGATTATGTCGACGATTTAAAGGATATTTTCTGTGTCCGTAATTTGAGACCGTCGTACAATTATATTAATTGTTGCCCACATTGGGACCTTTTCATGTGTCGTGCGTGTGGTTACAAATATAATTTCATATACATATCACATCCAGGGTCTGGCAACAACAAATTGACAAAAGAATTCGGGAACCAAATAAATACACGATCGCATCACGTTGCATAGTAGCCCAGCCAAGTAATTATTGACTGTACTTGCCTTTCTTTAAGGTGCATCATTCTAAATCATTTCTTCCTTTTTTGTTTTTGCCCTACATAAAGCACTATCTAAATTACCGCTGACCTTTCAACAAGCCCCCCCCCACTTCCACTGCCTGTCTTCATTTGGTTGGTCCCCAAAAGTGTTGAATGTGTAACATAAGTGAGACACTCCGTGACTGTCAGATTCACACGTCTCTCGTAATTAATGAATGTTACTACTGGCTCGGGACACTTGGACCCGTGCGTGGGAGTAAGAAGAAGTGTGTCACCTTTCTTAATATTTTATTCTACTCGTATGTCCGAACTTAGTTATTGTACGAAAAGTTCTATAATCATTTTATATTTATTAGGAAAGCAATCGGAATTAATACGCTTATTTATAGTAATCATTTGCTTGCGTCAAAAATATCTTTGATTAGATTGTAGCGCACATCACACATACATCAACAGTCTATAAGTGGTCATTGCTGACCAAAAGCCTCTTCTCGCACGGAAAAGGTTTGAGCTATAATCACCATGCTTGCTTAACGCAGCTTAGCAGATTTCAACATTTAATTGATAGCAAATTAAATGTGTGGGAAATTAAAATATTATTAATGACTTTTTAATGAAATCCCCAGTCTTAAAACACTCCAAAAGAATCGGCACAGTGATATTTATTAGTATAAAAGTGGTAACATTTTAATTAAATCGAATATTGCTATCGGGAAAAAGTTACGAAGAACCAAATAAAATTTTACCCCGATATTATGTGATTCCCGTTCGAAGTACCAGGTTGACATGAGCGTGCAAGAGGTTGTGTTTAGTAAAGTTAACAAGAAACTTCATTACGGCGCGGGGATCCCGTGATTAACGTTAACATTATCGTAGGTACGCCGACCGCCGCTCCTGCACTATGCTAGCTAGTGTTGTTTGTTCTATATGTCGAGGTTTGATGACTGAGTATCGATGATAATGGACCCTTGTGAACCATTTGTAAAATATGGATATGCTGTTTCTCTTTGGAGTAGATGAAGGCGATGCAAAGCTAAATAACATGATTCTGGTGCATTTCTTTAAAGTCGTCTACCATCATTGATTGTTCGTTCGATCGTTTTCGCAATACCTTGCCTATTTGATTTATGTTCTATAACTGAGTAACTCTCTAGCTCTCTACTGAATTTTCACCTATTTTTAATCTAAGTAAATGAACTAAAAATACCTCACATACGTACTTGCACGTAAAAGTTATTAACGAAAAAATAATTCCAAAGATTACACATCGACTGGAGTACAACCCTAGTTTGTGTTCGCAATCTAGCGTAACGATCTGCTATTAAGAGGTAGGTAAAAGTGGGTAAGACGTGTTATACGTACCGAACGGCTCTAGTTGTTCCACGTACAGACATTAGCATTGAACATTGGTACCTAGCTCGAGCACTGAGCACTCCACTTAACTGATGAAGCCCTGGTACTCATTTGTTTCTGTCGACTAAATACTTTTCGTCTTGTAAATCAGCTGTTGGATTGTTCTGAGATAACAGAAAATAGAAGTAAATAGACCGAGTATTAAGGCTCTGTTATTTGTAGTGTATGGAACAAAACTATTAACCAAAGTCACTAAAAAAAAAGTTGTAAATTGTGAAGAATATATTGTTATTCTCGTCTCCGATTCAATTCTCGGGTCGGGCAAATTATAGCTGGGCTTTTTTTGCGTGTTTCAAAAATTTCTCAGTAGTAGCACGGAGTCTGGTATTGCGCCCAGTATATAGCAATACGCCCACCCCCTACATGGAATCTTAACACAAATGTTTAAAAGTGAGTGTACATTTAATTGTCCTAATGTCCCTACCTACACCTCTGCCTACCTCTTTGGGGATAGAAAGTGTGACGATACTTATTTATATACTATCCACTTTATACTTCAAAAATGTGCCAGAGTTACGTTCATAACGTGTTTATATCTTCCCTTGATACAAGCAAACAAGATCGTACAAGCAACACACGAAGAAACACGTTTAGCCTACTGCCTAATACCATCAGAGGCACATAACTCCCAGCCAAACAGTTAACCTCGTAACTGCTTCCCGGGCTTACACGGCCTGTTCCGTTTCATACTGTACGGCCATAATATAACCCTCAACGAGCAATTTAACAACACGCAGCACTATTAAAAATGAATCAAGGTGCAGTTTCATCCCCATTTGTTTTAGGGGTAGTTTGTACCGAAATTTGGAAGTGTGAATAGGGTTATTATAATTATATGGTAAGTGGAAGTGTTTTGGTGATTGTTTTTTTTTTAGATCGTGTTATAATGAAGGGCCATGATTTAGTTCCAAAGTTGTTATTACCAAATTCAAAGTCAAAGCATTTATTTCAATGAATCCTCGTGTATGTTGTAAATGTACGTAGAAAACGTCAAATTGAATTGTCCGCCAGTCTGTCTGTCTGTGAAGCTAGGCGCTCGTTCCAGTCTCAATTTAAGAATCCGCACAATAACTAAATTTATAGTAACTATTCTTACCGCCATACTCCGAGTCATTTTTAATGGTTACTAAACTCACTCCTTAAAAAGTGTTTTCGGAACAAAATCGTAACTAAGGAATAATAAAATTGAACTAATCATTAACTGTCTCTGAGTACGGCGTTTAAAGAAAGAATTATCATTAGAACTTGAGATGGGATATTTAATTTATGTTTATTTATGTCATATTCCGACATTTCGGCACTGTTGTAAGCGCCATCATCACTCTCAAGTCCTAATGATAGTATTAGTGACTTCAAACTGACATAGTCATGTCAGTTTGAAACCTTTTGTAGAGAAAGATTTGTTTACTCTATCCATTGCTCATACAGAGATAGATTAAAGATAATATATTGTTGTCGATTTAAATGACACCAACCTACAACTAATTCATAAACTAAATAAAAAAATACAATCAGTTTACAATACCAAACTATTTATAAACTTTTGAAAAACTAATATTAGACCAGCAATAATTATTTTGTCATTAACATACAATATAACATTAATAGATCTAATCCATTGAATCTATTTCAAACCAATCGATATATATAGAGAAACAGTAGTTCTGTTAGTCGGCTTAGTTATAGTTAGTCTACTAGCTTTTGCCCGCGACTTCATTCGCGTGGAATAGTGACTTCCGGCAAATTTTTGGTTTTAACCACATAGTTCCCGATCTCGCGGAATCTCTTCAAAAATGAGATGTAGAAGATATTCCAGGGAACTCTTCAAAAATCAACATAATGAGCTCTGCGTTTGAATTTAATAGATGTATACTCACTTAGGGCATTGAAAAAAATAGTTTAAAAACGGACTTAAACTAAAGAAATATTATAATCTTTCCGAACTTAAGATGAAAACTAACTTAAAACTAAAGAAAGCTACGAATTACGAATTTATAACAATTAAAAAATAAATTATATTACAACCTATCCTCTATGCTATAATAACCAAGCTTAAACTAAATAATTTAAAAGAAACGACTTAAATCTAATCTATCTAATTAATTATTAAATTAGACTTACAATTTTATTAAAAAAACTAACTACAGTAACTACTAATAATCGATATCAAACTAAACCTACGTTAAATAGTTTAACCAAAAAACCAGGAAAACCCAACAAATAAACTTATTAATTGACAAATACAACGAAACCAATTTAGAATATACGAAACAGCAGGACCACTACAGACAAATAATCATACGACTGATAATACAATTTTTCTACGATAGTACCGAAGCGCTCGGCCGATACCCAACCAAATGAATGTAACGAAACCATAGCGCCACCATCTATCGAGGATAAAGACAACTTGGATTATTTATTTATACTCCGTTCGGGCATTTTCTTTGTACTAAAAGTTTAATTATATTGATATTATTTTTTTCATACCTTTTTACTATTTATTTACTTTTTTTCGATGAATTAAAACAATAACATGAACCGAAGTCGTGTAACGATCGACATAGAATAATCTATACTCCGTTAGAGCATTTTCTTTGTACTAAATGTTTTATTATATTGATATTATTTTTTTCATACCTTTTTACTATTTATTTACTTTTTTTCGATAAATTAAAACAATAACATGAACCGAAGTCGTGTAACGATCGACATAGAATTATTTATAAATAATTTATTTCTTATTTTTATTTTTTGATTTTTGAAATAAAAATATATCTATGTCCTTTCTAAGGCTCTAAACTATATCTGTACCAAATTTCAACCAAATCCGTCAAATAGTTGCGGAGATTAATGGTATAAGCATAGAATGTTCGACGTGATTCTTTAATTTGACATAACTTTTTTATTTATGAACCGATTGACATGAAACAAACACTAAATGTAAATTTAAGCATCCCACAATATATTCGTGAAAACCGCATCCAACTCGGATCAGCCGTTTCTGAGATTAGCGCGCACAGACGAACAGACAAACAGACAAACAGACAAACAGACAAACAGACAAACAGACAAAAAAAAGTTAATTACATTTTTGGGTTCGACATCGACATAACAATAACCCCTGCTATTTTTTTTATTTTTATTTTCAATGTACAGACAGCACTTTTCTACGATTTTATTATATGTATAGATAAATGGGCGTCTTAGATTACTACAGCTATCAACTATGGACTAATATGATTCGAGTATGATTGAGGTACTAGCAAGCAAACGTGGTAATCAATGCTTATTCCTTCTCCTGTGTGAGAATTCTTGAGTCATCTGACCACCGCAGATGTGGCCAGTAAGACTGATGCCCGATAAGGAGCTGCGAAAGACCTATCGGGATGCTAGGGCTCGAGGAGCAGGAGTAGAAACAGGGTGCTTTTTTGGTCAATAGGAGTCTGACACTACCTCACGCCTCACCCTAGGCGGGAGAAGACTCTATAATGTCATATTCTGTAAATTTAACAAAAATGCAGATAGTATGTTACTAAAATACCAGAGGGACACAGTAAATAAACTTTACGCTACTTATTATACTAGAGCCATGTACAAAAATGTACCTGTGTAGGTCTATTCTTAATATCTTACACTGGACATTGTTACAAGTTTCCTGTTAAATGTTCAATCTGACAACTGATCACCTTGTTCGGCAGCTACGTTTATGACTTCTAACTACGAGACAGTCACTACCAATAAACTTTACAACTCAACTCCTTGAATAAAACAAAATACTTCGATTCCCATTTTAATTGTCGCCACAAGGATTAACGAGTAATCGATGGCAATTGCGAAACAATAGCATTTGTCGGGATTCTAGCTGCATTAGTAAGAGGGGGAGGGGGGTGATCCCGCAAGAAAATTAATTAGAATAGGAAAGTGTTTGTGGAAACTAGTTTACGTTGGTTTGTGTGAAACATGTTGCGGGTAGTAATCGTTCTATTCGAGTCTGGGTGAGCTATTGCTTCGGTACACGGTACGGTTTTCATTGTAAGGGAAATTAATTTTTGTTGTTGTTTAAAATACGGAGAAAATGTTTATATGTTGGGCTGCAAGGTGCATACAGGATGGTTGGGTAATTATTGCATTGGAATTTTATTATGGAATTAAAAGTATGGTGTTGATATTTGACTGCACGGTTGGTGCCGTAGCAGGACAACCGGCGCACCCATGGCACAGGAGAAAATCCGAGTGTATGTTACCTATGTTTAAAAATGCCGCACAAGTTCACCAAATTATATTTATGAACATCTTCCTTTTATATTTAGTATCTGGTTAGATTTCGTGGGGAATAATTTGTGGATATATTATAATAGCTGTCTACGTAGAGATATGTACGTAGTTTTGTGTTTTAGAGACCATTAACAGCTATTTGTTTCCGTTGCCAAATATTTATGGTAGCTTGTGGTAGCTAGAAATAAATAGGTAGCAACTTTCCCCATACATATAAATATAGAACTCCTGTATTTTTGTTATACAAACAAACCTTCATAATTGAAACATAGTCTTATGTTTAACAAACAAAATAAATGTTTTTTAAGTTGCTTTAAAAAAAAGCTACTTTAAAACGAAAACATAGTACAATACGTTATTGTACCTATGTCCACGTAAATTAAACATTCTAAATTAAACTATACTACCAACAAATTAAAGTTTACAATAGTCTCTATCGATATCCGATAAAACGGAGAAATCTTAGCCATCATTAATTAATAGCTGGTAGATTATCGCTAAGCTTACACGCCGCAAACTGTTGATCTAGACACACGGCAGTGTGTCCGCCAAGTTCGAGCAAAAAAAGCGACACACCGGCCGTGGGTTATATTACACGAACCATTTCGGGCCAAGTTCGACCCACCTATAACTCAAAATCTATTTTATCTACGCATATGAAATTTCTAGTATCTGTCGAGATCTACTTACTTATCTAAGGTACAAAATTTCATTAATGTATCTATTGTAGGTCTTGAGATATTGACATCAGAAAATCGCTATTTTTACTATACACTCACTGACTGACTCACTCACTCATCAAAAACCTAGACCACTTCCAATGGTCGTATCGACTTGAAATTTGGCATGGAGGTAGGTCTTTAGGTCAAGGTAAAGGAAAAAATCTGAAAATGGCCAAGTGTGAGTCGGTTTTAAAAATAATGAAGGTGTAAATTCATACCCCTAAGGAACTAAACCAAAAAAATTATCTATATTTTCTAATGGTCGTACCGACCTAAAATTCGTTACGAAGGTTTGTATTTAGTCAAAGTAAAGTAAAATAAGAAAAAAAGAAAATAAACCTTACAAAAATAAATGAAATCCCACCCAAAACATAAATGTGAAAGGCTGCCAAGTTCGATAATATTGGAATGCTTCGCCTATAAAAGAAGTGAGATCTAAATAAGTACCAAGTTCCATACACAGACCTCAGTTAAAAATGATATAACTTGGCAAGTTTTAATAGAAAATTATATACTTGACTCATTGCGTTTAGTAGGTTTATAACAAAGTGTGTGAAAACTTGCCAACTTGTTATATCATTTTTAACTGAGGTCTGTGTATGGAACTTGGTACTTATTTAGATCTCACTTCTTTTATAGGCGAAGCATTCCAATATTATCGAACTTGGCAGCCTTTCACATTTATGTTTTGGGTGGGTAAATATTAACGATCATTTACTCTAGCCGTTTATTGTCGATTGATTGGTCTACTCGAACTATAGGAACAGTGACAATTATACATACATACATTGTGTACACAATTTTGTGTATGGCAATGGAAGTATGTCCGTTAAGATTTAGCGCCTGTTTTACCACCTCCATATAAGTAAACCCGATAAAGTTACCCGGCAGATTATTTCATACAAATTATGTTTTATATTATTTATTGGTACATAGAGCGGTTATCCAGACATGCGGAGCAGTGTGAGAGAGCAGACCTTTAGTTGGTGAACGATTACTGAGGTGCCATATTCCACTGGTTCAACGTAACAATGTTAACTTACTTACGAACTGCAATAGTTTCATTCGTTGCTCAATTGCACTGAAATTGCTGATCCATATAACAGATGTACTAGTAATAAGCAAGCGAGTCCAAACCCCCAAATAACTTCACAGCCCATGAATGTTATCTCCCAAGGCCACCACCATCCTAAAACTGAACATTAACCAATTTAACGTTTTCTACCATTAAGCCCCATATAATTACCATCAGCCCATTTAATCCAAAACTTGCGTGCACCACTGTACAATAAAAGGCCGAAGCTGTTAGCGGTCAAGTACAGTCGTGCAATCAAGTGCTGCTGACAGATTTATGCGAGGAACTTCCTCATGCCCTTGCTTTCGCGGTTCAGTAGATTTATGGTTCCAGGATCGATATTAAAATGTTTTCAGATTTATTACATCACTTTCCTATCGATTCAAGGTCGTTTGTAAGTGAGCAATTAACGTTACGTTACCTTGACCGATAGATCCCTGTATCTAGGTAATTACAATGTTTGTGGAACACTCAAATTGTACCTTCCTTACCTATCTGACCTTAAGGCAGAAACTAATGGTCTCTTGTAGGTATCATTATTGCTCCTAAACTATAACAAGTCCTAACTTGTTGTTAGGCTATCAAAACTTTAGTGGATTACTGCGATCCTGGTCGGTGGACAGTCGAAGATTTCCGAATCGAATCACGCCAACTACCTGATCAATCAGATCTTTATATGGTCTATTTTTCAGAGTTATTAATATTTTGGACATCAATACAATGTACTTTAGGGAACAGAGAGTAATGTTCCCTAAGAAAAAGAGGATCCTCCGACCAGGCGAGGTGATCATGTCTGACGGGCTTTCTGCCCAACTGTTGTTCGTTGGGATTTTCTATCCATGTTTATTCGCATGTAAACTTCATATGTGCGATGTAGGATTTATGACGTCATCCGTTGATTTGATCGTCGATCGTCTATGTGCAACTTCTGTCATCTGTCACTTGTCATGATTGTGTCGTCACACTATATTTACAGACTATATAAACCTCGTTACAAAGCTGTTGTTTTACTGCCCAAATCATCACGTTACCTAACCACACATTATGTTGTCAAAATAACTATTCGAGCTATTTTTTATTGCTGAGCAAATGTAAAACAGAAAGCATTACATTACTCGACAACGTAATATATCAACACAGACCAGTAATAACCATTGGTAGCCGAATAAAATATTTCAAAACTATAAATAACTGAAAGAAAATCTTTCATAAGGAAAAGTCATCTTTACTTCATGAGATCAGATAGATTGACAATATAAAAGAAGTTATTTTTAGATATCAAATAAGAAAGATAGCAAAGCTATTTATTTCAGTGTCCCAAACATCTGATATCTAGGATAACTATTTACAATTTCAACGAATTTTGAAATAAACCTTCTTGAAATTGATAAAAGCGTCAGACCAAAATAAATTGCTTTTTCCGTAATCAATTTGTACTTAACGGTAAGCTGAAACTATTTGTTTCGGCTGAAGCCGGCTTAATATAAAATTAATAAGTGTTTTAAGTTATTTATCAAATAAATTAAGTAATTTACTAATTGGATTCAGTGGGAGCAGTCGTATTAATTTAAATGATTTTGTCAATTATTTATCGAAATAAATGTTGATGTAATGCCAATCAGTGGTCGGTTACAAAATATTGTTAACTAGCTTTTGCCAGTGGCTTCGGCCGCGTTTCCGTGGAACAAATATACCCTGTCTGTATGAAAAAAAATCTGTACTTTTGACTGACAAACAAACTTTTACAGGTATTAGTGTGATTTACATTTACCTATTACTGTCAAGTTTTATGTTTTGTCATATCATAATGTTTACACTTGTTTTTATATGTTTTTTTTTATTAATTATTTTACTTGTTATGTTGAAGAGTTTCTTTTTTCTTTGGCTTACAACTACAGAATGCACAATAATCTTTATTGGTTACACTAGTGGTCTGGCAACCAACAGCTACATAACGCGTCATGGGTTCGATTCCAGCACTAAATAACTCTTCTAAATAACTCAAATCTGATTTTAATTATCACTGTCTTACTCCCTAAGACAATTTAATAGAGGAAGACTCCCTTGTCCTGTTCCAAACAAAGGTCGCACCGTCTTATCTAATCTATCCGTCTGTCCGTTGTAAATTCAGTTTCTCGGGAACCCATGTCGTAAAGTGTTCAAGTTTCACGGTGACAATGTGTCTCAATTAGTTTAGAGTATCAAGTTTGTCAGTGTGCCGTTGGGGATAATAACCAATGACTTACGCACTTGAGTACTTCGTGTATGTGTGTGTGTGAATTTTTATTTGTAACTTTATTCTGATGAGTATTGAGTTGGTATTTGGTTGGTGTGTGTTTTATGTGAAATGGTGTTTTTAATTTCTTTTAGTTCAGCTTTACTCGTAATGTCGTTTTTTATGGAATAGGGGGCAAACGAGCAGACGTGTCACCTGATGGTAAGCGATCAGCGTTGCCTATGGACACCCGCAACACCAGAGGAGTTACAGGTGCGTTGCCGGCCTTTTAAGAAGGAATACGCTCTTTTCTTGAAGGTCGTGTAATTATGGAGGAAGCCGAAGAATATGCACCTCCTTATTAATAAAATCTGCTTATAACGTAACAAAGTCAGCTGGTAATTTTTATTTCTTCGACGGAATAAACTAAACTTAACAAGCTATTTTTTAAGCAAACACATTACTTGGTTCATAATTAAACACAACAAAATAAAAACAGTTGCTTAGCAACACGTATCAACTAAAACCTCCACATATAATTCGCGATCATCATGTAGCTTATGTAAACAAAATTTCATACAACAACATACACTTAACATAAAACAAACAAAGGAACAACACAATGGAACTCCAAGCCTTTTAAAACTGCCTCTAAGGTATGACGTAACATTACACGTAAAAAGAAAAAAAAGAAGTAAGTAAAGCGAGGAACACAATGAGAGAGATTTCCCTCCTTGTCGGCAAGTTACCACACTCGACAAAATCCATTCTTGAACTACACCTACTCGTATTAAAGCCAAGCTTGCGTGTTCAGCGAAAAATGATATTTTTATACACTTAGCAAGTAATTTGTTCGAGACTGCTTCGTCCATTGTGTTAGTATGGTGATTCAATTTGCTAGAGTGAGTGCTAAAGGTTTCGAATAGGGTACATGACTAATTCTTATTTTAATGCCCGTCTTGTAGATTATTTTAAAAGATTAGACACGTAATTTTAATTTTCTTACGGAAACAAATACTTTCTTAGATATATATTACCTATATTTTATTACTAAACATATATTCTACTTTGTTTACAACATTAGACCATTCAAAAAGTATCATAAAAGTAAGTCAAAGGGCTTGTCTCTTAGCAACCAAATTGCCCATACCATAGAATATATTTCAATCAAAATTAAAAGATATAATGAAAATAGCTCACAGCGTACCGCGCCAGATGAGAGCGATATGAGCAAGCATACTCGGAGACAAAGACATCAAAGCAACATTCTCAGACATACACTGGAATGTGCACATACACTGCACTCTAAATGTTACTTAATAATATTATACATATAACTCAAAATTCAATAATCTCTTAATTGCCAAAGGTGTTTTTTATGCTATAAGCCGGTAAACGAGCAGACGGATCACCTGATGGTAAGCAATCGCCGCCGTCCATAGACACTTGAAACACCAGAGGCGTTACAAGTGCGTTGCCGGCCTTTTGGGGTTAGAAATTTAAGGGTTCTTGGGAAATCGGGGATTGGGAAGATTGGGAAAGGGGGTAATAGGTCTCCGGTAACCTCACTCTCACAATCAAACACAGTGCAAGCGTTGTTTCACGTCGGTTTTCTGTGAGGTCATGATATTATATGCTTCGGTCGAGCAGGCCCATTGGTGCCAAAGCATGGCTCTCCCACACTAAAAAAGGTGTAGAATCAGTTATGTTATTAGTCCTATATATTGCCCTAGCATAGCGTATTGTCTGAGCTAGGTATAACTCGACATTCGAACTTTCAGCTATTAGACCAGTCAAACTTTTCTTCTAAAAATAAAATTCTTGGTACAAGAAGCGAATGACCGAAAAATGAGACTGAATAAAAATGAAAATGTTTAATTCTTACGTAGAATAGGAGCGTAAAAACCGGGGCTAACAATCCGACGGGAGGCACAATAAATAATTAATTAAGAGCCCTCTAATGAGGGCGCAAGTTTTTCAATTAAAATGTTTTCTTATTCACTCCACAGTCTAAAGAACCTAGGAGTTATTTATATAGATGAAAAGGGAAGATTTGATACTTTCTTTTTTTTTTTGGAAAATCATAGTACCTGCCTAAACTTAGTGTCTGGTCTAACTCGTTAGTCAAGTGCAAATACCACGCAAGGAGTTTAAGAGTCCCACCAATATGGGAAAGCATTATATGTATAATTGCGTTTCGATGTTTAAATAGAAAATCTGTCGGAATTGGCAAACCTCAGTAATTGCATGGACTTTGGAATATACCCGACGCGACGTACGGAAATAGACATTCATTCATTCATTTCCTCGATTACATAAGTCAAAGTTAAAATTATTTATTTGAAATAGACCAGGAAGGCACTCTCAATACTCCATTCGGGAATTAACAGTCACACCATTATCTATAACCAAATAGAAAAGAAAGCTCAACTCCTAAGTAAAATAGAAAAGCAACACATCACACGGATGTTCGTGCCCAAGCAAATGGAATGTGCAGGCGATTGGTAGCGGCGTCACATGGAACGTCAATCATTGGAATAGATTGTCGATCCGCAGACGTATGTTTGTTCATCACGCCATGGAGAGCTGTAATCGATTTCATATCCAGTGTTTATTGGTCTTTGGCTTGTATTTATGACTGTATTAAAGGAAACAACAACGACTAAGGCAAATAGAATGATGTTTGTCTAAATAGTTGTAAATATTGTAAAAAGGAATAATAAAATATGTTTTGGGAGTTGCGACAAGCTTAAGTTTAGCCCAAGTCGGAAATCAAACCTGCGACGTTTTCTTCAGCGATTTCATTAGTAATCTTATATATAAAAATGAATCGCTAAAATCGTTGGTAAGCGCATAACTCGAGAACGCGTGGACCAATTCGGCCAATTCTTTTTTTGTAATATTCGTCGAAGTTCAAGGATGGTTTTTACGGCGAGAAAATATCAAATAATTGACAAAAAAGCCCTAAAAACAGCCCTTTTCTTTATCCCATACAAACGTTTTCTAACTAATACGTAGAGTCAATTTGAGCTTTATTGCTATTGGATAAAGTTCATATTGCTATTGGATATTAAAAAACAAATGCTATTGGATAAGTGTGCGTTGGAGACTTGGAGCACAGAATCCCTACTAATATTATAAATGCGAAAGTAACTCTGTCTGTCTGTAATTACGCTTTCACGCCTAAACCAGTGAACCGATTTTAATGAAATTTGGTACTGAGATAGAATAGACCTTACTTGATACTTTTTATTGCAAAAAAAATAGCGGAGAATGGGTAAAAATAGGGGATAAATGGTCATATGGAAATTCGTCATTTTAAAAGCTGTAACAGTAAAACTTTGTATTTAGATACTTAATGAGGAGCGAAAGAACATGGGCAACTTTTTATTGCAAAATAAAAATAGCGGAGAATGGGTAAAAAGAGGGGATGACTGTTCATATGTAAATTCGTTATTTTAAAAGCTGTAACAGTGAAACTTTGTATTTGGACACTTAAAGATTTTATTAATAGGCAATATATAGGAAATTAAAGGATAATAATATAGATAACCTTGGCTACTTTTCATCATGATATATAAAATGATGAATCGTCGGTCGTGGTCTCTATGGAATACATATCTTTAAAAATGCTAACAGTAACATATTCTCAAGTAATTCACATTGTACATGACATACGGCAGCATTTTGACCACAAACCATTAACACAACCACGAGGACGAAGTCGCGGGCAAAAGCTAGATTCAATAAATGTTCTTTTATACATGTCAAATATTTGTTGTTTCTAAATTCAAATTCTGTAAATAATGATTGACATTTATGCATAAACTATTTGAAAAGGTTGAATAAACAATTGTCTGTATTTTTTTTTAATCTATTGAAAATTTTGAAAAGTGCATTAAGCATTAATAGAAATTCCTCAAATATTTATGCGTGCGTTCAGAAATAATGACAAATTATCAACAGTTACGCGTGTGTTCAGAAATTTATTTTGTGTAAATCAAGTTTTCGAACAAACGATGCTCTTTCAATATAGTCTATTGGTGTGAATGACATTGACATTCGTATTGCGCGTTTTTTTAAAATATGCAAAATTAAATGTATATTTTTCAATACTTCTGAGAGATTATCTTAATATTTTTTCGAGTTTTAAAGACTAAGAAGATTCTTATTTGCTAATAAGTGTTTGTTAATCAAGGTAAGTTCACAACTTCATACTGATTTTTAGTAACTTTTGGTGACTACACAATACTACAATTTGGTATACATGGTTATGCAGAAAATGTATGAAAGCTTTTTATTTTCAGTTGGAATTGGAATTTCGTTTTTAACAATGCTACCAACCAGACGTACAAGCTTAGGCCGCAGAACTCGAAATATGGCAAGTCAAAGAAATATAAGAGCAAATCAAACTGATGAGCAACGCGAAGCGCGAAATAAACTTGAACTGAATGAAAAAAATAATGAAAAATAGATATCAAGATAGAAATGTTGTGTTTAATCCCCACAAAGCTGCATTCAGTTATAATGTGGCAATTGATTACAGTTCAGAGCAAATTGTTGCTATTGGACTAATGAACATTGTGTGTCCACATTGGGATTGAAATTCAAAAATGAAGCCTCTGGATTGTGTTGCTCCAGCGGCCAAGTCAAATTGACGCCATTGGTACCGCCACCAGAGCCACTACATTAATTAGTTAATTTTTTTACTCATATCCAGCAGTACAATAATTGCTTTCAAATGACATCATTTGGGGCAACAAAAGTTATACGAGACAATTTTTTGCCTACTTTTAGCAAGTAAGTATAATGGCAAATGTTTTTTTTTAGTTTTAAAACCATGTAGCTGGTGCAAACTATGTCGAGTCAGTGATGTGTTTATTTTGTAAACAATAAATCAAATACATAATAATAGTCTATAATCCGAAGACTTAATCAGCAACATTTTATAAAATGTTGTATTTTATAGTGGCATGAGCAAGATGTTCTTGGTAAAGCCTACTACCTAAAGCTGCCGTGGAATGCTGTATAATGTCGAGGTTAAAAGTAGTTTTAATTTGAAATGATGTAAAGTATTGTGGCAGTATTTTGCAACCCACATGGTGGTACAATTTGCTATACAATTGCCTGTATACATATTTATATTCTTGCAGATTCAGGGATTCAAATATATCATCAAACAGGTTCCTTATTGCCAGTGCCTGTTGCAGACTATACATTTTTGCAAATATATTTTATGGACAATTCAGCAAGAGAAGTCGATCAGCGTTGCGCACACAACAACCCAGTAAAGTGATCCATTGTGATGAACAACTTCAAACATTTTTCCTTCAACACAATGAATTAGTTGCATTAGACCGATGCATTAGACATTCACAAATGCATTAGACCGCATGCCATCAGATAATCACAAAATTGTCATCAGAGCCGATAAGGCGCCTGCAGTACAGTGAAATTATTGAATCCTATGAAATAAACACTATTATGAAAATATATTTTGTTTTTTTTTTTTAATTAGTAAAGTCCTTTTCAGGTATAGTGAGATCAGGAAATTATGGATTCATTTTTATATGGAGGATATTTATAGATTCCAATTCAAATTGAATAGGGACTCATACATAACTCAGCTATACAAAATAAAATAGAGCATCATTGCTACGCGAAAGCGATACGAAGTTCGCTGGGTCAGCTAGTAACAGAATAAACGAAACAGTCTTAAGTTACATAACTTAGTATATTAACTTTTAAAAAATTATTTTAGGTACTCTTTATAAAAATAAAACTAAATATAAACTTCCCTGTAAAATTCAATTTAAACATTGATTTGTTTGTAACAGAATTGACTCAATTTGTTTCAGTACTGTAAAACGATATTTCAGATCAAAGACCTGCCTTCAGGCATTCGTTTCAGGAGTACAAATGGTTGAACGCGTTCTTTCAGCTTCTACAATTTGTATGTTTTACTGAATAAAGTCGGCCCGGTTGTGGACAAATACTTCTGGTGACTTTGTCCAAAATTGGGTGAAAAGGTTGAGGTCTTTTTGTTAAAATATACTGTAGTAGCCTCCACATTTCATTTACCAGTTTATAAATAATGTTACCTACTTTGGGTGCGATTTCCGAGACGGGTAAAATAATATTTTTAAAATAACTATCGTGAAACATACTAAATTAACTAAAAATCACGTAAGTTTCGAAAAACGTATAGACGCCGATAGAAATTAAAACGATTCGTCATTGACGGATTAGTGTGAAAGAGCACTTGTAGTGAATATTTACACCTCTGCCTACTTGTTTGAAAATGAAACAGCGTAACGTGAAGATATATAATTATATGGTTAGGAAAATAAGACATGCTTTATTTCAAACGTATAAGAAACCTCTCTAGGCATTCCAATGATAAAGAATATAAGGCTAGTAGTCAGCAAAATAAAACGATTTTGTTTTGTTGACCCGTTTGTGGAAAACAATGGCTATACCCTGATCCAGTTGGCAAGCAAATGGCATCTGTATTTACATACATCTCATGTTAGTTCCTACATATTTTAACATGTCATTTTTTCTTCCTATTTCATATACTTTGATTTAGTGTTACTTTAGTTCTATCGTCCTAATCTTGACTGAAGAAAGCTTAATCTTAGTTACTTGGTTCTTAAGTCAAATTATATTATTTTTCTCCATCATTTTTGGTGCGGTTATATTATAGGTACTGTTTATTCTATTTTATAAAAGTTTTCAACAAACAAACATAAGACCCATACTTTCGCATATTTAGATTGTTTTTGTTTTCAAGTTTGCATTATTGTTTTATCTACAATTCTACACTATACATTTGAAAAAGGTTTACCACATAATACTCCATTTATGGACCTAATACACCAATAAACCACCTCAATACCTGACAAGCTGACCTAACCCAACGTTGTAACCTGTCATACTAAGTCTCATTGAACAAAACCAATCGTACATAGAACAAGCTCAACGATAGAGCTCCACAATTCCACAGTCCTACACCCAGAAGGCTTAGTACGAGTTTGTTTTACGTTGACCGAAAACAAAACGAGAACGCGTTCGCCGCTCTGATTAGCCGGCGCGTATGAAGCAACCAATCAGAGCGCCGAATGCGCGCTAATTTCGATCTCGTTGAACGTAAAACAAACTCATAATAAGCCCTCTGTTGTCCGTTTCACCGTACACTCGACAATTGCCCTCTAAATCTGTTTAATCACTATCCACTAATTAGTGTCTGATGTTAGCTCTGAGCCGGCAACCGTTTGCCGATCCGATTTTAATCAAGTTTTCAGATACTCGGATAATTCGGATAATTAGCCGGTCACTGCTCTGTCAGATCTGTATCTGTTTACTATTTTTAGTTGGCGATTGATGTTTCGTTGATTTTGATTAGTTTATGTTTATTTCTAGTGACTTTTGGGGGTATTTTGGGGACCATTTAAATGTTTGGGTGCTATTAATAACATATGATCGGCTTCTGCTTGCAGGTTAATGTTGAATGCGTAGGTAAATGTTTTTGATATAAAAAAATACGTGTAGGTTGCAATTAATTTAAAAAATGGTTGAAAATTGCAAAATTTGCGTATAACATCTTGGCATCCATGTACGATATCTAATAAATAATGGAGCCGCTACAGACGTATATTTAATAGCAAAAACACGCAAATTTTTTGACCTTTTTTTAAGGTGGAAAAATCATCCAATGATTTCTCCAACCTTGGGTGCAGCGAGAGGAAGTTTACCCAGTGGGTATACCGTGGCTCCGGCTCAAAAAGCAGGAGTAGGAACGGGGTTGTTATTAGTCAGTAAATCTGATGACCTGATTTATGTGTAATTTAGCATACATATTATATACTAATCACCACAATACATCTAATAAGCAGAACTAATGACTAATGGACTATAATGCGCATCCAAACGTAGGTAAACTGACTAATTACAACTGACTGGATTCTATAACAGTCAGTGTATGGTGCTAAATTAATAACATAAACTGAATAAGGTTATTAATATTAAGAACTGATATACCTAGGTCAGGCTAAGAATTAGATAGGTACGTAAGTTTTATGTTTGTCGGCTCACTCACGTAATTAATTTAAACACACACTACTTATAAATATGAGCCTCTAGCTTGCTTGAAACTAGTCGAGTTTCTCGTCAAATAATTACGCGAGTAAATCATATATGTAGAACATGTATTAAAAAACCCACTCCCTATTACATGGGACTTATAACACTAATGGTGAAAAGTGGGTGTACATTGTATAGCGGCATTACGTGCCATAATGTGCACCTCTGCCTACCCCTTCGGGGACAAAAGGCGTGACGTTACACGTGTTTTAGTCCAAACAAACATAATGATAATTAAATTCGACCGTTTGTAGGAAAACAAAATGCTGAAACTTTCTTTTTCATTTATTTCGTTCCTCTCAAAACGGATTTGTAGAAACACATCAATAAAAGTCAAATAAGTACATCCTTTATCAAACAAAACTCCTTTATTTCAACCTTTTTAACTCATTAAAAAGCCACCGTGGAAAAGTTTGGCTCGTCCAGGATTTGAACTTGTAACTGATTATCCCTTACCGGAAATTATAGGTAGACCGAATCAACAATTCTGCTGACTTATATTGCACAGAAGTTGAGATTTATTATTGTTGAAAAGGTAGAAGTAACTTACATACTTATAACCTCACGCCTATCTCCTATAAGAGTAGGCGATGGAATTCCAATGGCTACGAATCTTACTTAACACTTTCGCTTCATCAACAGTCATCAGTCTTTTCATGCATGCTAGTTGGTTAAGGATACTTTTAATTTTGCCCTTCTTTAGAATAGTAGTGAATAAAAATAATAGTTTTTATGATTAAAGCTACTTATTGATAATAATTTCAATAATCGCATTACCACTAGCACATTACACGAACTCATAATCGACATTAAATTCATAACAATATAGTTACTTATGAACCAAAAGGTTCGCTCTAAATACATCATTCTATCAAATAAAAATACTGAATTATATTTGAAAAAAAAAAAGAAATTATTTCACTCTTTCATGAAAAAAATTGGGCTCGTCCGGGATTTGAACCCGGGACCTCTCGCACCCTAAGCGAAAATCATACCCCTAGACCAACGAGCCAGCTGTTAATACTATCAAATTGTACGACCGCAACAATAACATAATCACACGTAGGTAGGTAGGTACCTTTCACTTATAAATATATCTACTATTAAAAGAGAATGGCAACCTGTAGCAAGATCATGAACAAAGTCGGACCTCATGACTTGTATCCCACAAGGAGAGAGTGAATAAGGTAACACCCACTTTTCACCACATGTCATTTAATGTCCAGACTCCATGCTATTATTAAGGCATAAGTTTTCTTTAAAGTAATGTTTCATTTGACCCAGAAATCAAATCTGAGACCTCTTGCTCAGCAGTCGCTCTTGCAACACCTTGATTAACAGTCCTGATTTCTTTTTCTACCTTTTTTTTAAGGGGTTGCATATCATCCAATGACTTCAACCGCCTTGGGTAAGGCGAGAGAGAGTGTCAGACTCTTACTGACTAAAAATCACCCCGTTCTTACTCCTGCTTTGAGCCTGAGTCCCGGTAACCTGTTACGTTGTCCTCAGCTTCGGATTATTTTTCTACATAGATGAATATGTAACCAAAACATTACCAGAAATCATTTACTAACCGACCAAATACCAACAAGTGGTCGTACAGCCATTATTCTAATCTATGTAACATCTGATATAACATAATATGTCTGAAAACATTACCTAATACAGCTTATACAGCTACTACATTCAGGCACTCAATAAAACAAACACTGGAGTTACTACACAAACAGTCGCCGTTACTGAGTGGGACACGCATGAGCCAATCCAGCACATTTGTGTCAACAATCGACTTGATTTCCTACTAATTCTATGTATTAACTTGTATTTCAATGATATCTACATATTATTCACGCTTGTTTCTGTAAAGAGACTGGGTAGATATTGTTTAAATTGTTCTTACACAGAAATAACTATAATTATCAAACACCCCTGATAGTCTATCATTGTTGTTTATTTTTTGAGGTGGAATATCGTCCAATGATTTCTCCTGCCTTTAGCGAGGCAAGGAAGGTTCAGACTCTTACTGACTAAGAACCACTCGGTTTCTACTTCTGCTTTTCGAGCTGGAGCTCCGGTAACTTGCTATGCAGTCCGCAGCTCCGGGTCGGTATCAGTCCTACTGGGCCCCATCTGTGGTAGTCTGATGGCTATTTGAAGCGCACGCGGAGCGGGAGTCTACAAATGGGTTAAGGGCTTAAGAGGAGCAAGTCGAGTTGGACATAGTCTCCAAAAAAATAATTTTTTATACCCTAGTTTTTGAAATATAAATAAAAAGCCAAAAAAATCTACAATAATACTTTGTCCAAGGATACAATATTAAATAACATTACACGTATTAAAGAATTTGTCCAAGATTTAATTTCAATACAAATTTCTTTAATTACATGTCTAAACATTATATTTAAAGTATCTACAAATAATATTACAGCTAGGTAATAAACTGAACACAAAATGGATCCAATATCTAAAACTTATCTGTTTGAATTATTGCATCTGTTATCTGCAACAGTATCTATATTGACGGTATTACAGTAGCCGCAATTTATTACAAACCATAAATATGCTTCACAAATCTATTTATTTTACCCAATTCTGATAAAATATTATAACTAGGTAACGTTAAAAAATCTACGGTGTGAATTCACATTTAAACCTTAAAATCATTGTAACTATGGAACTACACCGTAGAAATTAGTAACAAATAACCTAAAAATATTGCAAATGAAAGTTGTCAAAAATTTGGGCTCGTCCGGGATTTGAACCCGGGACCTCTCGCACCCTAAGCGAAAATCATACCCCTAGACCAACGAGCCAACTGATTTAAAGACAAAAAATCTCGCTCACTATCGAACATAAGCAGTGAAAGGTGACCTACATACATGCGTATACGCATTCCGCATTCTCGATGACGTCACAAAACGTGTTTTGGAATTCAAAGTAAGCGCTGCGTTGCAATAATATTGATGTCTGTTCTCTTCCATTCGATTTACTGTGAAATGTCAACATGGTGCCTTATGGTAGCCCATTTTGATGCTATGTGTGTGGGGCTCGTTGGTCTAGGGGTATGATTCTCGCTTTGGGTGCGAGAGGCCCCGGGTTCGAATCCCGGACGAGCCCAAACTTTTTGAGGGATTTCGTAATGGCGATGACGTGTATAATGTCGTATAATAGCGTTATGTACTACACATTTATTGAGTGTATTAATACTGTATGTAATCTTATCAATTATGAGATTCGCTGACTTTTTTTTTATTACTTTCGTAGATAGGCTAGAAATTTAACAAAATCTATAATTTTGTACTTTTATACTTAATTTATATGTATAGTGTAATGTAGGCCTATGTGCAAAGAGTGTGGTACTAATGATAGGAAATTAACTAGAGGGGTACCAAGTGCAATGTCGGTCCGTTTTTTGAGAGGAATGGGGGACCTCGAACACGGCTGCTCGAGACTTAACTCACTAAGCAAAAAACGAAGCATAGAATACTTTACATTGTTTAATCTTTTAATCTATGTTATTGTATAATAATTTAAAGTGAAAGGTTTTATCTACCGTTGACGCTGCTTACAGTCTCTTATTTCGACGAAACACACAGCTGGCTCGTTGGTCTAGGGGTATGATTTTCGCTTAGGGTGCGAGAGGTCCCGGGTTCAAATCCCGGACGAGCCCAATCTTTTTACAGCAGCGTATTATCGGAATATTAAACCTTTTTCAGTTATTTTGGCTTATTTTAATTAAATTATTATGTGTTGATTGTGCATAAGTCTATTTTATAATCCAAATGGTATTTAACTGTGTGATTTAAGCACAAAATCTATGCAAAAACGTTTTAGTGATTCGACATACTGTCACGAAGCACGGGGGGTGCAAATTCAGCTTGATAAGCATTCTACATCCCCTGTGACTGGCTCACTGATAAAGATTGATTGCTCTATAATTACTCTTATTTTACACGTGTTATTGGTAACGTATGTATGTTTGTGTGTCTTCTATGTATCATCAAGTATTTTATTCCTTAGTAGAATAGGCAGAGGTACACACTTTTTAAATACTTCTCAAGTTAGTTTCCTGTAATAAGTAAGTGAACAGTTGCAATTTCAGCTTCAGTGAGAATTACAAAAATATTGTGATCCAGTATTACTACACATCATATTATACACATAAAGGTTTGAAGATATACATATGTATAATTTTATATACGTGACTTTCTTTGTTTATGTATAACGTAATCGTTACGTCACATCGTTATAAAGTATAACAATCTGATTAGTAATGTTGTGGTGTTAAAATTTAACTCATACATCAGCTGGCTCGTTGGTCTAGGGGTATGATTTTCGCTTAGGGTGCGAGAGGTCCCGGGTTCAAATCCCGGACGAGCCCAATTTTTATGACAAGTTTGTTTAAAATTTAGCACGTTTTCTTATGGTGTTTCGTTTATACGAACCAATAATTCAACAATCATTGGTTTCATATACTACACCGCCTGGTGTGTAACAGTGTAATTAAACTTAATTTAATTATTTATTTTACAGTAATTATTAATTACAGACGTCGCGGCGACGAAATTAACACCTACGATAAAGATTGGCCGCAGAAAGCTCTGCACTGAGAGGAATGGAAGGAGGGTAGGGAGGATCTAAAACTGTCAAATAATTTATTTAACACTCAAATAAAAATCAAACACAGTTTTTAAAGTAAACCAGTACATTACATAAGTACCAATTATACTAACAAAAATAATTCAAAAATATTCACAACATATTATTACAAGTTGCACTCTAGAACATCTCTCGCCGAGTGCAACGCTCAACGTTCAACAAATATGAGTTCATACGTTCAAACACGGAGCTCTCAATATGGCGTATTTCTGAACATATCGAGATGGGAAGCAAATATTTGATACGTATCGCTTACTGCTCCACCTTTGATACTAACATCACGTTTATGATCTTTGTAACATCATGTTAGATGTTGAAGAAGGGGTATTGGGTATCGGTGTCATGTTATACTAATATTAAAAACTAGCTTTTGCCCGCGACTTCCGCATGGAATAATGACTTATGGCAGCATTTCGGATTTTGACTTGTTGCCTTCTCTAGGATCTGTATCACTCGTATCGTACAGCAGTTTGTTTTTAGTGAATAAGTACCTAATGTTATGCCCAGGATATTAAAGTATAATTATAGCAAGTTTTATCGTAATCAGACCAGTAGTTTTTGCGTGATGCGTGAACATACAGACAAAATATTTACTTTATTTTGTTTATTTAGACTCCCAAAAAAGGATACACTTACATGCTAAAATATAATTTACATGGTCTTGTGATCCTTCAATTAAAGTCAATCACATCTTGCGAATTAAATCTTGAGCATTGAATCAAATTACAAAAAATATATCTAAAGGCATTTTGTATATAAAATTTACTATAATATTGTATTGCTTTCACTAATTATAAATCTAGTTGATGAGCTTGTCTACATTTTTACCCAAAATTAACTTGAAATCGAACTAAATATTAGATTACTCTCAACAATTGCGTTCGTGGTTATAATAACGACTGAACATAAACTTAAGTCCACAACTATTCTATTATAGATTCGGTTACTCTCAATTTCGGGTTTCGAGGGTTCGTTGGTATTGCGAGACTCAATATCAAGTTCCAGTTTAGTTTTCACATCTCTGTTGGTCCGATTGTGGTCGGGATCTATTAAACTAAAGTGTATTAGGGTCGTTAGATTGAGTAACTATTTTATTAAAGTAATTTTTGAGTAGGACAAGTAAGCATAGAATTTAAAATTGGACATAAGACACTGTAATAAAAACAATGCATGTACAGCTTTCAATTCGGTAAGCTAATCTTTTCTGACGCCTTTTTTTTGAGTGGGGAAAATCATCTAATGACTTTTCCTGTCTTAGGCTAGGCGAAAGAGAGTGGAGTACTCCTGCTTATCAAGCCGGAGCCCCAGTAACCCGCTAGGTAGCCAGCGCTCTCGTTTTAATTACTTTAAACGTAAAGCAAACTCATACTAAAGGTTCAGATCACTATTACAAAAATCTCAATTGACCAAGGCACTAACCTCCTTAATAAACTTCATAACATATTTCACCTTTCTTATAACCATATATCTTAGCTTTCTCCTGCGTATCAAAACAAGGGATCCAATAATACGTTATATTATAACAGTTCAAACAAATAGCAATAGACACAAATACAATTTGAAAGACATAGAAGTAATAACAGCAAATAATATTGAATAGTGGATCTGAATCGGTACAAATATTGAGACGATCGGTTCCGACGAGGATCTTTGAAAAGTAAATATTGTATGGAGGATAAGGAGTAAGGAGGTTTGCATACGTGATTGGTTGTTGGATACTAACGTATAATATACCTAAGTGTGGACTATTAAAGACTAAAAGTTCATGAATATTTTACTAATTGCCTTACTTGTCGAATAGTTGGTAATGGATTTTTCAAATCATATTCAATAGGTACTCACAAAATGTCTATAATTGTATCTGATTTTGGTCTAACTCTCAATAAATATTATGTCTAGATTATAAGTTTCAAAAATTTTGAAAACAATTATGCTTTCTATAAAAAATTGGGCTCGTCCGGGATTTGAACCCGGGACCTCTCGCACCCTAAGCGAAAATCATACCCCTAGACCAACGAGCCAGCTGATATAACAGCCAAAATATACGCTCACGTATAACGAACGTGCCTTTCACTAAAAGTTGTTAAGTAACATATAAAGATATAAAGATAAATATGTATTACATAAACACGTTCACAGTTGCTTGTGCGATTGCCAAGAACAAGGTCTCGGGTTCGATGACACGATTAGGTAACTGGGCTATTTTTTTTAATGGGGGAAATCATCCAATATCTTCTCTGGCGAGGAGGAGTGTCAGACTCTTACAGACTAAAAATCACCCCTAATCCTGCTTTTCAAGCCGAAGCCCCGGTAAACCCGCTTGGTAGTCAGCAGCTCCGAGGATTTATAGATTTAATTTTTTTCAATAATTATTGTACTTATTCTGAAATTTTCAGTAAGAACCAGATCCTCCAATAAATTAACTGTGACACAGTCATATTAAATGGAAGTCAGTAACATAACTGATGAAACATCGTTTCATTGTATATGAGCACTGATTCCTTCAGGAATTAAAAGGCGTGTAAATATACTATAATCTCTATATTTCAGATTTTCTACGAAATGGCTTACCGCTACGAAAGTGCTAAACTTCTGAACCACTCATGAAATTGGTAGCGTGCCTTACCAGGGCGCGCCGGACCTATATTTGATATAATGGTCTATCATAAACACCATATTGGAAATCCTAAATGGCCTTTGGTCTCAAACCCAGCTATGTTAAGTTATTATGTTAAGGGTAGAAAATCATCTAATGACTACTCCCGCCTTGGGTGTGGCGAGAGGGAGTGTCAGACTCCTACTGGCTGAAACTTTCCCTGGTCCATACTCCTTCAAGACAGAGCCCCGGTAACTTGTTACCGTTGTCTGCAGTTTGTTCTAAAATTGCGACAAGGCATGAGAACATGAAGAATCAGGATCACCATCATGGTCTACATAAGAGGCTTTGCGAAGACTCATTAGGTTACCATATTGTTGCTCATTGCTACATGAGTTTTATGTGAAGGAGCATATCATCCAACGGCTTCGCTGGGGCGAGAAGGAGTGTCAAACTCTTACTGACTAAAAGACCACCCCGTTCCTACTCATACTTTGAGCCGGAGCCCAGTTAAACCCGCTAGGTAGTCTACAGCTTCTAGTTACATGAGTACCTATCCGTTTATACCCACACCTAATTCATTAGTTATTAAATTCTGAGTTAGTGTGAATAGTATGGTTATTTACACATGTGCTATAATTGTTAATTGTAATAATGTGTCTGATGTAATTACACATACCTCATTCTATTTGCGGTTTTCGTAAGCTATTGACATTGTCGTAGGTATCTGAGGTATTTAACCTCTGTTACAGTTGAGGACAAGCCAAAATGAGCGTTAATATCTATGGGAAAACAAAAAAATAGGTAGATATTTTTTTATAAGGAGAAATCATCCAATGTCTGCTTCCGCCTTGGATGAGGCGAGAGGGAGTATCAGACTCTTACGAAATAAAACCCACCCCATTCCTATTCCTGCTTTACCAATCGGATCCTCGGTAGACTTGCTAGATAGTCCGCAGCTCCGGATCAAGTATCAACCCTACTGGGCCCTATCTGTGGTGGTCTGATGGCTCTTTACTATATAGCCTATAGCATCTTTATTCAAGGTTTTTGTAAACCTAAGATTATTTAGTCAATTTCTGCTTCACATCCATAAGTAGTGTCTTTAACATTCAATCATAGATCTGGTTTCCTCTTACATTTAATAATGCTGTACATTCCAATACACCATATATAACAATACATACATAAGTATATTATATATTACCCAATATCTAACATATTATGTAACTATGTCTATTATATCAAGATTACTGACTGCTATCTTAATAAATTTATTGCGCTCTATCAGTATAGTTAGTGAAAGGTAATTTTATAATGTATGTATATCTATGTTTCGGCTTGTATATCAGCTGGCTCGTTGGTCTAGGGGTATGATTTTCGCTTAGGGTGCGAGAGGTCCCGGGTTCAAATCCCGGACGAGCCCAAATTTTTTAAACGAGTTTTCCTTTCACGGTCCTTTTGTACGCTTAATTTTATTTATTTTATTGTTTATTGTTTTAGCTATTAAATTAGTTTTCAAAGGTGTTATAAAGAACTTGCTGCTTCTTATCACAGTCACATTCGCTGTATGCGTATTTTATTGGTGAATAATACCGTAGGTGTAGCCAAATCAGATGGATGCCTTAACCTTAGAGGTGGAGGGAAAAACATAATCTATTTTGTAATAACTTTCTATCTTCACCGTATGTGCACTAAGAATAAATAGAACAACTATCTATAACATTAACAACAACACACTAAACCAATACACAGTCTACCTCTCCTTTACACCAACCAACTACAATTTCCGCAAACTTCCAAAATCCGTCCATTACTCATTTAAAAGGAAATCGCGTTAAGGCAACAAGAAGGGTTTGCAGCACCCGCATAACTGCAGGAGACGCAAACATTTACATTTTGCATTGCAAATCGCCTGACGTTTGCCAGGCACCGGTCACTGGCTGGCAAGAATTGTAAGTGTCGCCAGATGCAGAACTACCGAATTTCTCGAATTGCTCGAAGTGTAACGAAGTGGCTCGAAGTGTGACGAAGTGGCTCGAAGTCAGTATGCTCTTTGATGGTAAACGATTAATTGGTAAGTCAGAGTAACAGAGAGTCTGCAGATTTGTTTCCAATAATTTAGATTATTTTATGGAAATAATGTAACATTTTTAAGAAATTATTACTCTTTTAAAACATAAATGAGATGGATAGAAAAAGAAAGCATCTTAAGAACTTGCATTGCAGAATCTAAGTTACTGAATCAATCTCTCAAGATCAATTTTGGATCAGATTGAAAAAATAATATCTAGGCCTTTAAATATAATTCGTGTCGTTTAAATTCGATTGAAAATAAAAAAAATCCTAATAAATTTCGTTGAGAGCAGTCTTTTATGACTTTATTAATAAAAAAAACTCCGCTATATATTAAACCAAATAAAAACAATTGTTGACCGTATAAAATAAAATACAAATACTCGATGTACATAAATCTTTCTTTTTTTACTCGAAACTCATTCAAATGGTGGTGATACCCTCATAATATTGGAATATCTATAGAAAAACAACGGTAGAATTAATCGTTTCATTCGCTTCCGTCACTGCCCGCCTTTACATGCCCAGATAACATAACAATAGCGTATATTATAAATCAATTTTTATTGAAACCGAGAGCATTCGGATATTTCAGCGGGTTGATAAAAATGTTTTATGATAACTTTTGTGTAACGTTTTTACACGTTCAACGATTACGTCTGTGATTCATTTGTGTTTCAATGGAAATTCATTGAGCAAATATTGGCCAACCAAAGTAATAGTCCGTGAATGTGACTTCTGGACATTTCTGGACTATGGGACCCGTCTACATAAGAAGCGAGTTGGATGTCGCAGTTAGTAGTTTGATTAATCATTAAAGGTTCAAAGGTATATTAGAAAGCTGTTATTTGGTTTCTATCAAGTCAACGTAAGTTTTTAGTTTTTTTTAAGTGGGGAAAATTATCCGATGTCTTTTCCAACCTCGGGCGACGCTACAGAGAGTGTCAGACTCTTACTAACTAAAAACTTCCCCGTTCCTACTCCTGCTTTTTCCAACCGGAGACCTGGTAACCCACTAGACAGTCTGCAGCTCAAGAACGTAAGAAAATACACCTATGTGAATTATAAAATAAAAATTATAAGAGCAGTATTTATCCATAGAAACGAAATCCTTGCCAATTCAAACCTTAATTTCGTACCAACCTTTCAACCAAAAGACGCTCATAAACACACACGTTCAACAAATAAATTCATGTATTATTTTCCGTATAAATAATTTGCCGGTCCCCTACACAGGAGTACAGGAGTAGCAACAGGCAGAGGGTACATCACTCCCGTGCCGTGTCCCACAACATTTTCCATCTGAATGCTCCACGTAACATTGTCGCCAAATGGAGTTTTTACGACGTCACTAAAATTATTATTGTTACACTGACATCATAATGGATGTGACCAGCGAATTTTTTACTCCGATGGACAGTAAAATACTGAGTAAAAATATCTATGCCTATCTCCTTTGTGTTATCGAAAAATCTATTTCCAAGTCGTCTTTTGTCAATTGTGTTACTGTACAAAGATTTCGCGTTTTGCGTGCGGTATTGAAATTGACAAGTTAATAGTATTTTGTAGGTTCGTAAATATTGTCATATAAAGTATTATAATTACATGACATAATATTCGTGAGGCCAGAGTCATGCTTTGTCACTAATGGGTCAGTTCGACCGGAAGGATACAACGGTCTCACAGAATACCCGTTTTGAAACAACGCTTACGTTGTATTTTGTTGTGACTGAATAAGGTTATCGACCTAATCGTTACCCACTCCAAGCCCTAAATCCCTAAACCCTAAAAGGCTAGCAACGCATTTGTAACTCCTCTGGTGTTGCAGGTGTTCATAAGCAGCGCCAAGTGCACTGACAAAAATAAATCTTTATGTATACCTAGCATTTTTAATCCAAATAAGCGCTTTTATCCATTTCTTAGTTTTCAGCTAGTCATTGCTTAAAAATTGTAGTCATTATAAAAAGTACACACATTTTATCACGTTAATGTCACTAATTAGTTACCTTTATGCTCGCATACTTTCTAAGCTTCAAAACCTACATAAATAATTCTTCTAGACGATAATTACTGTCATTATTCAGGATCGAAAATATCGTTACGTCCCAACTAACATTAAGCGCTAATATAAGAGTTATAACAGCTATATAAAGGAGCTAAACAGATCCTAAGGTCATCAATAAGTGCTATCACATTTGAGTTATAGCGAGCTATAACTCTATTATACCCCTGGATTGGGCACAAGTTCTTATAGCCTTAGGTTCCACAGTGGCGATATAGTGGAGTTACAGAATGAATTTAAGAGCTATAGTAGAGCAATTGTGGAGGTTCAGTAGCGCTAACTGAGACTTAAAGCGCTGTAAGAGTAGTATTTAAGTGACTAGTGACTCCTCAAGCGGTATGGTAGAGCTACATGCTGCTTTGAGCGCTATAAAGGGAGCAAATGTATGAATATAAACTCCGTAAGTAGCATAGTAGATCTATGATGTACCTTACTTACTGTTTGAGCGGTTAGAGGGTGGCAATAAGGTAAATTGTAACACCTTGAGTTGCAGTATAGATCTACAATAAGAAATTTTAGCGTCTAATTTACTTTTTTTCATAGCCGGCTAATGCGGTATGTTTTATTTTATAACGTTGCAATATGTTAAATGAATGAAGATTTATCAAACAACCATAACACATTTTGTGTTTACGAAAATAAATGGCGGAGTTGGGTGTATTATTTTAAATCGTTGTTAGTGGAAGCTGAAGCGGAATTTTCATTGCGAAGGTAAGTTTACTGTGAATATGTGTATATATTATTGGCAAATAATTGAAGCGCCCACTCTTTGTTGTGTATTTATCTAATAAAATGTTTTGCTTCACATGGAGAAAAACATTTTTTTTACTAAATATGTAACAAAACTTTGCCTATTGACTTGTGTCGGGACCCTGGTATTAGAACGCTAGAAAAATAAATATCTTCATTGTATTAAGTTTTCGTTTCGTACGTTTTACGGTTTTTACTTAACTTCATTAGGTATCTAAAAATGGTGGCCGCATGAATTTGGGGATCCGTAGTTATTTTCCAAAAACCCTACCTAGCCTACGGATGACTAGTACACGTATCTCATAGCTGAACGAGTGCTAAATTGTTTTTTATCGTTTGATTTGCCAAATTAAAAAGATTTGTGATTTGAATACATATATACCATAAAATATTTTATTAAAATATTTTTTGGTGTTTGTAAAAGAGTTCGAGGATCTTTTGGTAGAATCATGCCAAATCTGTCATTTAATATTAACAGCAAATCTTTCATAGCAGTTTGTGTAATATTTTTCTCAATGGACCATGCCCTCAATTTTTCACTAAAATGAAGATTCTTAATATATTCACTCGGATCATCCTCATCATCACTACTCAATGAGTAATAACATCGGTCCTCTTCAGAAACATCAAAACTTGCAGTTGCGATATCACTTCCATTACATGCGGAACCTTCATCTTCAAGTAAGTTCCCCACTTGACCGCGTGTAGTGACACTTCCATTCTCATTCAGGTTATCTGGCGATAAGTTTGCATTTGCAACGTTGTAGTTTAAAATATTACGATAATCTTTCAAAATTTTCCGTCTATTTCCACCGGTTCTACTTTGAATTTTCCAAGTTTTAAAACGCTTTTGAGAGGAACTATGTTGCGACGCCATTTTACGTTCGTCACGTGACCAATTAGAGGTACTAAAGTGGTAACGAACTCAATAATTCAACCTTAAGTAATATAGAAGCTATATTTGACACTACAAGTTCTATAATAGGGAGAAATATCGCTACTATTCAGCCCTAAATCATACAAGGGAGTTTTGTATCACTTTAGGAGTTTGGTGTTGTAAAAGATTTAATGAACACCATTGTAGAGCTAGTAGCGTTAAATGCTCCTTTTGTGCAACTATCAGCGCTCCGAAAGAGTTTGTGGTAGCTTGCTTAGAACTTTAGAAGTTAATAGTAAATGTTAATTTCTTATATAGATCTTATAGTCGTAAAATTCGCTCAAAGCTATAACACAGAAGCTTTGGTCTGTATTGTAGGGATAATAATCGCTGCTCTACGCGTTTAACCTCCATATATTGCTCTTATAAACCTGCTTTGTTACTATAAGCGTTATATTTTATTACTAACACTCTTTTGGCGCCTGAAACCTTCATAACACTTTAGGTTCTAAAGTAAGCTCTATTTGCAGCCATAATGTTTGTTGGGGTTTATGTCTAGCTATTTTTAGTCAGAATAAATAAGAAAAGTTTGGAAAATTACGTTGCTACGTACGTTATTTTATCTTGCTTATTTTATTTATATTCGTTGTTATACATGTCAACCAATGCTAACACACATTATACGGGTAGACATAATGTTTCTTTCAGAAATAAATGGCGATTTTCTCAGTTTTCACGATACCACGTAATTTACTGTCCAGCATCTATTTTTGGATACATCAGTATATATTTTGAGTAACTTCACTTAATGTTTCGGAACCATACATCAATGAATCAGTCATTTTACTGAGGTTAGACCTAAAAATAGACACAGTTCCAAAATGAGCTATAAAAAACGTCGCATAGCTGATATTTTTTGCGATTAACGAGGCTCCGTTCAGCCGAAACTGGCGATGTGGGCGGAACTCGCATACTCTCCTTACTTACGGTATTTGCCCTTTCAAAGTTGTTGAAATAATTTCATAATTTATCTAGATATAAGTTAAAATTTATGATCCAATTATTACAGCGTCGTTTTAACCGGTCACAAGTGACAGAATGCTGCAGAGAGGTTTGATGTTTTTTATTGTATCGTCATGCCTTTTTATCCCCGAAGGGGTAGGCAGCGGTGTACATTACTGTACTGTAAAATGTGGTGCACATTTTCCACCATTAAATTTGTGATTTAAGTCCTATGTAATAGGGAGTGAGCCTATTGCCATATACCGGGCGCAATTCCAGACTCCGTGCTTCTACTGAGACATATCCGAAAAACCGAAAATAACCCAGAAATAAATATTTTGCCGACCCAGGAATTGAATCCGAGACCCCATGCTGAGCGATCGTACTTGCAAACACTAAACTGCCAATAAAGCAATTTGACAGAAAATCTGAAGATCGAATCCAAAATTATTCGGTAAACAGACACATTGTACCACTATTGTACAACGTGTAGGAGACCAGATAAATGTAACGTCAGGAGCAAGATATTTCAGTGCAGTCCAATAAACTAGCTCGCGTAGCTTCAAGCTTCGTATTTCAGAGACCGCACAGGGACATCCAGTTACATTATAACGAACTAGTACTACAAATAGGTATGTATTTGACTTGGATGTAGTTTTTAACGTTCTGCTGATGTACCACCAATCATGACACGCATTATCTTTTTTCAATTAAAGTGTGGAGACCCATGCTTCGGCACGAAAGGGCCGACTTGACCGGACTGATGAAAACTGACGTGAAACAACGCTTGCGTTGTATTTTGTTGTGTAAGGTTATCGGAAACCCAAATGTCCTTCTTACCCATCCTACCAATCCACGATTCCCCAAAAAAACTTAAATTCTTAACCCCCAAAAGGGTGGCATCACACGCATGTAACGCCTCTGGTGTGTCAGGTGGCCATGAGCGGTGGCGTGGACATCTCTAATTCTCTTCTACAACTTTTAAAATGCATAAACATTGTTTTTACAATGGTATCTGAAACCTCTTAGTTCAATAAAATACGTTCATATTACTCAAAAAGAATAAATAAAAGCAAGTTACAACATCATCTATAATAAAACACGCAACATCAATTAGAATTACTTTAAAACGTGAACACAAAATTGATCACTTAAGTTAGTAAGCAAAGCATGTTTACGCATTTATCTTAATAAAGTCCTACATGAACATAATGCTCAGTTCATTGTTAACAAAAGTCACCTTTAACATGTCAGTTGTACAAAAACATTGAACTGTGCAACTTAAGTCTGAAAAGATTCACTTAAGCAACTTATCTTCATACTTAGTTGTAACTTGAACATCGTTTGTTGCATTATGTGTTTTATATTATTTTGTCAAAGTAAGTTAGGAGTGATTGATTAAAATTGATTTATAATGTTGTCCTTTAAAATGTTTTACATGTTTCATAGTAAAAGGGGGTTCAGTGGAGGTGAGCGGTTCATAGACTTTTTGGCGTTTTGTTGCAAATTCTATTGAAATAGAGGTTGAGTCTATTGACCAGTGAAATAACACAATACTTACGGGTCAAACATGAGAGTGGGTTGAAACTGTGTCAACTAATAATGTCCTTTTCTCCAAAAAATCTTTAAGTATTTTTATACAACCTTTTTTTTTTTGAGGGGGTAAAATCATTGAATGGATTTTCTTGGGCAAGTGCCAGACTAAAAACCACCCCGTTTAGGAACGGGGTAGTTTTCCTGCTTTTCGAGCCGGAGCCCCGGTAACCCTCTAGGCAGTCCGTAGCTCATCCGACCCTGCCTTCGAACCCGATATCTGACGTTCGACAGTCATAATCTCGACCTGCTAGACTAATGATACAAGTTACTTAAAACATAAAATAAAATGTTAAAGTGTAGAAAATTAACTTAAACAGCATCCAGTGCTAAGCTGACTGCAACTCAAAGGCCTAATTAATAAAGTATCAAATTCTTGTTTACGAAACTAACTTTAAATGCAATATCGTCTTCTCTCTCTGGCAAAGGCGGTGTGAAAGGGAGCGCTAATTAGTTAGCACCCCAAACTTTGCTCAAGTCTGTTTGTTAATCACTGGAATGTTGGATTCGTGCCGAAGTTTGGACTTTGGCAACAGCTTATAGTGACCGGTTGGGTTTTAGAGGAGTGTCTAGGTTTTATTAGGTTTCCTATTTATACATGTTTACATAGGAGTTATTTAATAACAAATAAATAAACTTTGTAGTACTCTAATGATTTTTCGAATAATTATGTCTCTCATAATCATATGTCATCTAGCATCTAACATGGCAATAGGCTCACCCCCTATTAAATGGGACTTAAAAGGCAAGTGGTGTAAAGTGAAATGTAAAATAAAAAGTATACTGTATAGTGGCATTAAGTGCCGTAAATGCGTGACGATATAATATTTACAAAAATCATTTTTCAGAGATTACTTATTAAGTCTTAACTAAGAGTTAAGGTTAACTAAGGGTCAGAAGTTTAGTTTACAAAGTAACTTTTTTGACTTAATAATTAAAACAAAAAAGTGTCTAAGTGAAACTAAAAACTGAATTTAATAAGCAAATTAAAAGCCAAAGTACTTAATCCCACACAATATTTTTGCTAGCGTTTTTTTCTACAAAAAAAAACCGTATCGTAGAAAATCTAGAAAAGATGCGAGACCGACGCATAATTAAATTTTCAGGCGCGGACGACGAAATATAATGAGATGGCAACTTATTTTAATGAAGTTCATATTGAAGGCTCTGATGCAAGAGATGGGCAGGAGTATGCTAATTAGGGAACCATCAAAGGCTTTATCTATGCTCTGTGGGGTAGGAAACTCAGTACTACACTTTGTGGCTTGTTGGGTAATGAATGGATGCACATAAAAATTGTTATTTATGCTACTTCAGCAGTTTATATGTGGCATGTCGGTATATCATTGTAAACTATATATTATTAGCGCAAAAAATATAACACCTATTAACAGAATTTTGATAGAAGAAAATTTGCAAAATAAACACTTTATATTTTTATTTGAATGTACATAATATGTAAAGTGACTTCCCAGTGATAATACATTTCCACAACTAAGCTACTAGTTTCACTTTAAAACAGAAACTATTTTTTTCATTTTAGATAAATTATACCGTACTCGAATCCAAACTAACAATATTTCACATCATCAGACATCAACAGCCTATTAAGTGGCCATTGCTGACCAGAGGCCTCTTCTCGCACGGAGAAGGTTTGAGCATTAATAACAACAATTGACTTCTATCAATATTTCACACACCCTAAAACAAAAATTAATCACATAAAGAAATCTCAATAAAGAAACAAGACATTTTCAGAAGAGATACTCAGACTATATATAATAGGCACTTTGATTCCCGGGTAACGTAATTATAACCGATAATTCTCATCTGCACGAAGAAGGGCTATGCCTCTTATGTAGAACACTGTTCCTTGACATTTTCCCAGTGCCTATATACCTAGCCATTTCGTGCTCATTCAACCTGATTAATCAATTAAGAACAAGAGGATTTTTGAAAATATATTTTCTGAAGTACATAGGTACCTACATAGGTGTGAGGGGTTATTATTAGGTCATTGTACTCCTTTGTGTGAATAATTTCGTTTAATAAGTACGAAAGCGTGAAATATGATGATAATTTATCATGTTAAACGAATGTGTGATAAGTATTTTAATGTTAATGTTAGAATATTATTCATTTGTCAACGACATCGCGCCCTTTATTTCAAGAGGTAGGTATAGGACCTCTATAGTACTAGGTATACAAGTCACACTCAAATTCACTCAATCTTGTTTGTTTATGTTATGTATGTATCTATGAAATTTATTTACCATACGTAGAACAAGATTCTAAACAAATACTACTTATCGCACTAATAATTTTATAACAGTGAAAGTTTATTTGTTTGAAATTTTGCATGTTTGTCCGTCAATCACACTGAAACTACTGAACGGATTTTGATAAAATGTGATATACAGACAGTGTATGAGCTGATTTGGAGGTTAAGATACTTTAATTCCATGGCAATGCGGATTAAGCCGCTGGTTGAAGCTAGTTACTAATAAAATAATAAAAAAACATGAACTTTGCTAGTTCATCATAAGTATTTTTCAAAATAGTTGAACACACTATTTCTATATTATTATAGTTTACAAAAGGGAAACACAGTAACATTTGTCAAATTGATTAGATTTGGCAACTATTGAAGGCGGTTAGCTAGCCGTCGCTAAAGGACGGGTTCGAACGTGGTCCATTAACATCTTAATGAAATTACACCCAGCTAGGTAAATGATGAATCGTTCTGACGGCCTGTACTTAAATACTTAGGTCTTACATCAGGTATAGGAATATCTAGTAATAGACTAAGATCAAAATCAAATAGACTGGAGGTAGCAGATTAGAAAATATTAGTGTTTTTTTTAAATGGGTAAAATCATTCAACGACTTCTCCCGCCTTGGGCGAAGTGAGAGAGAGTGTCAGACTCTTACTGACTTTGTGTTACAACACCAACTTCTCCCGTGTGTGGCTTAAGAGCTGATCAAAAGACTACATATTTGACAGATACTGGGCAGCAGCGCTCTCTGAAAAACTTCAAACTTTGAAACTGCGATTTCCAGCCAAATACGAGTATGATATGAATTTCCCGATTGTCACAATCTGTATCGTCGACAGAGGCAAAAGGGAAAATTAGCCAGCATTTTAATCATAGATGTTTCCCACCGTTAACTTCGACACTAAAATCCCAGGCAATAAAGTTAGGCTTACGTTCCCGTATCCTACGCCAGCAAAACGCCTAATGCCCACCACAAACTAACCATAACAATAAACAATTTCAGATTGGACCCCACCATAGCAACCACACGTCCGAAAATCCGGTCTCTCCTAATCAGATTCCGATTTATGGAATGACAAAACACTGCTATCAGAATTTCAACTCCAACTCAACAGTAATAAGGTAGATATTTCAGGTGGCTCTGCCAAAATATTTCGAGAATCTCCAATTAAAATTAGACTTTGGAATTTAGACAATAGAACATAAATTGTAGCGGTTTGCTCTTGAAGGCAATTTTGACATTTCTCTGTTTATATGTTCGTTAACTGTACAGTATACGAGTATAGATAATTCGTAATTTGATTTCCATGTGTACTTTTTGTTATTATTCAAGAGTGTGAGATTTTAACTTAACGAATGAATATTTTGAATTATTTGAATTTGTGTTTTAAATGTAGGCAGGGAAAGTTGGAATTAGTAGAGCAAGACTTAGGATATGACTGTAATAAATTTCCTCATTACTGAAAAAAAAAAAAACAAAAATAACACACGATGAATGTTGAAAATATATTTTTGTATTAAAAGTATCAAGAGTCATAGCACTTAGATCGATATGAAAGCCGTTCATAGTTATGAAGCCCGGTATGGTTGGTTGGTGGTGGGTTGACATTAGTTGAGCAACCTCTTCAAACAATAAGAGAGTCAATATTAGAGTCTGATAAAAACATATGAACACTGAACGCAGCAGCAGACTGTTAATCATTTCATTCGAGAATAGGTAATCACATTTAAAAAAAAATACAAAGATTACATTAGTAGTGATATAGACAATTACTTGTACGAGTAATTATAGAGATATTGTCTGTGGTAAGGCGGCCGTTCGGTTGCGGACAGCAGCGCGACCGCGGAATGTCCTACGTCGACGTCCTACGTATGAGAGTAATGAATTCTCTGTTATTGTCCAGAAATATGTTGGATAACTGAAAATTGAACTTCATCCTATATTTTTGTAATAACTATCGTGAGACATACTAAATTAACTTAAAATCAGTTAGTAGGCTGCTCGACGTCACCGCGTTTGTGAACGCTGCTCATGATAAAATCCCTCTGTGACTCAAAACTAGTAGAGCTATATGCCAGGCACAATTTCAGACTCCGTGCTAGTACTGAGTATCGAAAAACCGAAAATTACCCTGAAATACTTTGACTTTCACGAGAATCAGACCCTACATCCTTTGCTTACGACTACTCGGGCAACGAGGCAGGCTATTCCAAAAAAAAAAAAATTAAGTACATGACACAAACCAAACATGACATCATGTTAAACAAATCAACTCGCATCTCTTTCCTTTATTTCTCCCCATCATCGTTAGTAGCAGTCATTAATATCGTTTCACCTGCCGCTCAATGGAAGGGATCAGCAGGAGTAATCCATCAGCCTTTGATAATGCGACGTCGCTCATTGGCGGCGGACACGGGTCATGTGGTCGACAATTTGTTACCATAGGTTACTGGGGGGATTGGGGAGATTGCATTCGTGTTTGACATGGATGAGTGAGGATGGTTGGATGTTGTATTGGTTTGTGGTGAGTTTTCTTACCCTGTTTACTCGTAAGGAAGGTGCTCTTACTTAACACTCTACTCTTCCTTAAGGTAAGAGTTGACTAAGGAACTAAGTATTTAACAGAGAATAGATAGCAGCACTCGGTACCAAACCTCAATCGAAAGTTATCGATAAAGTTAGATTATCGGATAATTTATTTTTCATCGTCACCAGCATATCAGCCGTAAGACATCCACTGCTGAACATAGTACTCCTCCAATGACTTCCAGATAGGCTGGCTGGAAGCAACTTGCATCTAATGGTCTAAATTATGTTTATAATTTAAATAAATATTAGTTCATTTCATTCAATACACTTTGTCACAAACTACACTTCAGGGTTCATATCGGAAAATAGTTCTAATATCAGCATTAAATTTATTACTTATTTCTAATCTCTTACCAATCTCCCATCTACCGCCTTGCCTTACTCTAACCTACCCATCCTGATAAAAAAGAGGTAAATATGATCTTACAAAGAGGTTGTTACATACTCCCCATTCGATTATGAGGATACAAAAGGTATGCTTTGTACTTTGTTATTTGAATATTTTCTTTTTATGCTCCGAAACTGCCTGTGTAAATATAAACGCACGGCTTAATATAGAGCTATACAGAACCAGTGTATCATGGTCTCGCATCGTATGATCTTTCCACACACTCGAAGTTCAGGTTATACTGGAAATGTATAGCTTGGTTAGTCACGGAGTCTACGAGAAAAAATACCTATACTACATGTGTGTACGTTGTACATTATGTAGCTACGATACCGACGGGTTTTCCGAACTAGTTTTAAGGGCTAATTGAGGAAATAGTTTCTTTTATGTACTTAGTTTGTTTTTATTTGTTAAAATGGTAAGGGACTAATAGCCTTGTTAATAAAGTTGTTGTCAGCATGACTACACAGTTTTGTATCCTATCCATTTTGTTCGCAAAAAACTAATCTTTGCAGATTTTTTTTAATTCTAAGCGCCTTCATATGAGTGCCCAATAAACTTATGTATATGACTATCTGTCACATATATCTGTGCATACAAATTACGTTCTTAATTCCAACTTATCTGATACATAGCGGCTATCCAGACATTGTGAAACAAGTTCTAATTATTTCAATTTGATTACTAAACACATTATGTTTATATGTATACATGTAAAATTCCTTTTTTTTTGATCATCCGTTCATACGTGGTCATGGCGTTTGCAACAGTGCCGAAATATCGAAAACTCATAGACTTATAAATAATCATGGTAAATATCCCGCCTTAAGTTCTAATAATGGCAAATTAACTGGCTAAAACTGGCCGCAATTCAAAATACAGCCTTGTTAAAGAAAACAAAATACTTAAGCAGCATAAAGAAGTTGCGATTACAGAACACAGACATCTATATATAGGTACAAGCAGAACTCCTACCAGCCACCGAACAAAGTTTAAGTCATTTGAATCGTTTCGTTGTTACAACAGCAAATCGGTTCCCAATAAAGTGCCATTAGCAACCCCTACAGAGAAAATTGTTCAATCCGAACAGTTTTTGGCTGTATTGGTCCGCAAATGGGTGTAGAGAGGGGATTTATGTCTACATTGCTTTTCTTGGTATTTGAAATTAACAAAAGTATGACAAAGCATTAGTTTCTAAGTCTGTGTGCTCTATCTTCGGCCATATCTTCGCTTCGCCGTCCTGGCAATAAACGGGTTGGTGGCCAAAGCGTTAAGAAATGAAGTTTCTTACTCATAAACTGAGCAAAAGGGGTGGTGGGACTTAACATTCCTTAATAATTTTTCTAAAGAAGTTTTTATTATTTTATAATGTTTAATGGTTTTCCTGATCTTGACAAATAATTCGCTCGCGTCTCTCAAATATCATTTTTTGTAATTGAAGTATCAATGCTATTTTATTTCAACTCCTAAAATGAATACAAATGTAGGACTTAGGCACCAAAATCTATAAATCAAGGCTATCATATTCAAGCAATATAAAGGGTTCTCAATAATTTTACGTAACAATCGAAAGCAGGGTGTTAAACTAAAGTTCTGCGGCGACCCTTTTCTACAAATCTTCAAATTGTCTTTTCTCAGTCGCTGTAATATTTCTTAAATCAGATCTTCGTAAAACTTTCAATTTGAGCACAATTTTGTGTAAGTCCTTCGGTTTTAGAAAGTAGGAGATTTTGTTGGAAATTCGTCCTTAACATTTTGTTGCTAAGCTCTGAAATTAATTAATCCTTTTTAATGTTCACTAGGTACTACAAACTAGACAACTGCACAATCATCATGATGCAATAGTAAGAAGGAAGATACGAGAGAAACTGCAAAGATAGTAAACTAACCAGGCACCTCAATAAAAATGGCATTAAAAGAACACAAATTCATGACAGCAAACATAAACACGAAAGAGGTCACACGTGACTAAACAAATTCTCGGCAAAGATTCACACTGATTGATATACACAAACATCTTGCTATAAACCAGTAAAGGGTAGACAACATATTGAATGCTTGCGTTGTGTTTTGCCGCGTGAGTGAGGTTACAGGAGGCCCAATTCCTTACCTCACAAATTTCCCCGATCCTAAATTCTTAATCCCCAAAAGGCCGCAATGCACTTGTAACTCTTCTGGTGTTTCGGGTGTCTATGGACGACACCAAATGCTTGCCATCAGGTGACACGTACCTCGTTTGCCGATCCATCACATAAAAAAAATTGTAGACAGGAGTCGAATGAATAATGATATATGTCACAAAATTCATAATATATTCATATAAAGTATGTAATACACTTGGTCTAAAAATAAAATAGATAGAAAGGGTAGCTGACAGAAGATTAGGTATATAAAGCAAGAATGTCTGACAAAAGTCCTATTTTAACTGTTGTCCCAAAGTATTTCAACTGTCTACTTTATAATTATTATTTTGTAGGTTTAGCCCCAGGCTTTATTTTCAAAGTTTTAGTGTCTAAAAATAAGGAGACATTTTTAATTTGGGAGTTTTTGTTTAACATAGAATTAAATCGGATTAGATGCTGCGGACGCTGCGGTGTTCAACTAGACGGTTGACACGTAGCTTTGCAACTAGCTGCTGGACATAACAGAATATAAAGAATTTAAATGCTTTCTAGCAAAATTACTTTTATAACCATGTTTTTGTCAAAAAGACAATTTTAAGTCTTTAAAATAAGAAATTGTAGGAATAATACTAACATCAAATTAACTCGGAGACTGCAAACATTGACGTCCAACCTTATCTGCAGCTGTAAAGTCCGAAGCATCAAAGTGACCATAAAAACTTCGAGATAGTCAGCTGTAACTGACATTCTGAGCCACTGCGAGAAAGACATCCATATCAAATGCATCGTTGATCTAAACCACACCGACTGACACCGAATAAAACCGGTCGACATTCGACAAACTCGACGATTGACCGATTCTTTGAACACTGAATAAAATTGTCGTTTCAAATCGATTGGGAGAAAACATTCAAGGAATACACGAGCACATTCATCCATTACAATCAACTCTTTTGTTTTAAACGACGACATAAAATATATTAGAAGCCATCAAAACAAATCATTTGAACCCGAATCCTCCAATTTCTATTACTTAAGCCGCAATAAAACAACCTTAGTCAGAGAAATAGCAATGGCAACTGCAAAAAACTCAATCGTCTATCACGAAATATAATTTTATTATAGATTTTATGGCGAAATGAAATTCATGTGGCACCCTAAAAATTTTACGTCTCACCGTCCGTATCGCGGGTGTATCACATAAAACAGATCATGCGTGAGGGTAGGTCTAAAATTGTGGACTATCTTTTTATTGTACATGTCTTGTTTCGGATCGAAAATGTGTCTTAAAGTTATAGTTCCAACTTTAGTGTGGAATTTAGGATGTTTTCGGCTATTTATTTACTTATCTTTACGCTCTGGTTGTGTTTTGGGGTGCAGGGATTACATTATGTGGCGTGTTTTTAAAACGGGTTACTCGTTGATGTTTTCGATACATAAATCGAATGGGTATTGAAATTTGTGTAACTTTATGTCAATCTTTCCGATAATCCAAGGTGACATTCTTTTACGATATTATATCAGATTACTAGCTCCAAAGAGACACGGCAGATATTAAGTACATCACGTCAACACAAAAGACAAGTTCCTCTACCTCAAAATACCTAGTTCTTATAACAGAGCACCTAAAAGTAACGAGCAATCCACTTATCTCAAAACGTCGACACTCTTCTTTAATTCCGCAGACTTAACTACGACAAATGTTTGTACAACGTACAACTAGTCACAATTTCATTTAATCCTTTTGTTTAGTAGTTAGCTGGCTGGAACTGCCTGGAAACTAGCGACTGCCTTCTGGGTCGGAATTCCAGGGGATTCCAACTTGATACTTTGTGTTGAAAACGGTTTACGTATTATGCAAGACAGTTGCAGTACGTGTGTTAGTGAATTTTGTTGCAACGTGTGGAGTTTTATGTTGTTTTAGAGTTACAATCAACTTTAATGCTTTTATTTTGGGTACATTTTTGTGTTAACTACGAATTGAGAGACAAATTATTATTATATTCCACGTTTGTCTAGGCACTTATTCCTTCATAATTCAATTAACAAAATGATCATTTCAAATTATGTAGTCTGGTTATGATCCAATACTGTTCGATATTTTAATATTTTATGGAAAGTAGTAAAATTAGTATAAGATAGCGAATATTTTCTGTTCTTCCAGAATGAGGGCAACCGCAATAGTTTATGCAGAGAAAACTGTATCAGCTGCATCTCTGTTCATAAACTTAAGTGTAAAAACTTGGCACTCTTTTAAAATAATGAAAAATACAATTTACGATGACATTGATAGACAGTGGAACATGCTATAAAATAGTGTTTCATCAATCAATGTTATGATCAATTTTTTCAATCTAAAAAGATATGAAATCATGTGTCAAAAGAATTTTCAATGTAAGTTTATACCTTGGTTGAAATATAGAATTGAATATAAAGATTTATAAACAGCTTTAGTCCCAGTAATATGTACTTATAGAGTATTAGAAGCAAATGTAAGCTACGACTCACCAAGTAATAAACTCCGAAGGGCATCACGACGACTGCCACCAGCAGGTCGGCCACCGCCAAGCTCACTATAAAATAATTCGTCACAGTCTGCAGCGTCCGCTCGCGAACTACACTCATAATCACTAACACATTCCCGAACAACGTGAAAAAAGGAAATATCAACAGCAACAACGCCCACAGATTCTGCTCCGAATCATCCACTTGTCTATTAAAACATGATATATTGAATGTACCGTTAAAACTACAGTTTGTATAGCCATACACGTCGGCCAAGTCTAGGCTGGAGTTGGTGCTAAAGTCATGGGACGTGTTTCCATAGAAGTAATCACTAAAGTCTTCCACTAGCCTCATAAAATCACCGCTAGTGTTGGCATCCCTGACTTCCACTTTCACTGTAGTATTCCTAACATCGGGTGGCCTTTTCGAAGGGTAGAGGTATGTCGTGTAGTGTGAGCTGTTGTGGTACGGCAGCAGTGTCGTGCTCATCGTGGCTTCAGTGCCCGGGTCGGAGCCGTGAGCCTTCACCGTCATTCTGCCGCGCCCCCCTCGCGTCCATTTGTGCTAGTTGACGCGTCGCATCTGCAACCAAGAAAAAAACTTGATTAATGTTTTACTAAATCGAGTTATTATTCAGAGCTGGGGAAGATTAAAGATTTTATTCTGTAATGGGTAAGACGATTTATTATCTCTGAGCCAGCTTGCGTTCTACTATTCTTACAATTTTCTCTTGACGTCGGGAATTAGGAACGTTTATTTTATGATATTTTAATTGATCATAAAATTAGATCTACATGACATATCAATCAGAATCAGAGTCGAAGACAATAAACCAAATAACAAAATCAAGTTTGATAATGTAAATGAACAAATCCCATTTGTAGCCACAGATCAGGGACTGTAGTCATCAATCAATCCTCAAGGACGTCAATTGAGGCACTCATCTGCAATCTTTTTTATAATTCTCCAAGTCAATTTAAAATGATTGATTCGAGAAAAATCAGGAGTGGTTATCAGGATGATAGATTATCGTTAAGTTACCGCTAGGCGCTGCTTTAATTGCTGGTTCCTTAAGTGTTCTGTGATCGAAGGACTAGATGGGAAAGTAATTTGATGAAACACAAGCGACTCAAACATTAAGTAAGATGTTGGGTAACTTCGTCCGCGGTGATTACTCACAGACTAAACTTTATTATAGCTTTATTTTACATTTAATAAATGTCATATGACGAAATTGTTCTTACGTTTAATTTTAACGTCTGTTATTCATGTCAAAAAGTTCAACTTAGATATGATAAAGGGTTATTACAAAAGCCTCCAAGTCTTGAAAGATTGAAAACTTAATTCTTTCAATCACCCTGAACGTTCTGCAAATATCATGGTAAACTCACATGGCACGTTCCCACCATAATGACTGGCACTACCAATTCTGCTCACCCATTTTAGACACCATTAAGCTCTAATTAAGTTCACTCACATGAAAGCAGTATGAGTGACACTGTGACAGGTTTCTTATTAGCATTTCACGTGATAACGCGTTTCTAGAATGTTCTTGCGATGAAAATCTAAATTGTTGTGTCGTCAGCAGAAAAATGTGTTTGTTATCTGAGTTCGTGTTTTAATGGGCTGTGGAGCACGTCTTGTTTTTGGCAGATGCTCTGTTATTTCCTTCTCTGTTTACAGAACAAACTTCGGTTAACTTTTTATTTTAATACTCCGGAATATTGCTGCAAATAATTCAATTTTTGTACTGCGCCGAATATATTTTCACCTAAAACATTGGCGAGGCATTTTCATATTTCACGGTGAATTGTCTGATTTTTGATGATTCCCAAAAAAATTACCTCATCAATTATACACGTTGATCCAGCTGAAATTCCCTGTGCTTTGTGTGTGCACAACAATAAGCAATAAATTGTCCGGAGAGGCCGGGATCCGTCAAATCCCGGGACGAAACATTACCATAATTCTCTTGATCATGAAACTGGCGAACTCAATTTTCGACACTATTGATTTATTCGCGGTCATTTAGGTGATAATAGGAATTAATGAGACATCAATGACAATCAATCTTTGGGGAACATAATAAAAAGCTTTTGTTGAAATCAAACAAGAGAAACGTTGATTCTTCTCTAATAAATCTTCTGTAACTATGAAAGAATTTGTGTTAATGACGCATTTGACACTAATTATTAGATTTCAGGATTTGTGTAATCAACGACTTCTTCCAGACCCATTATTCCATCCAATTACCCATCCAGACTGCAAGCTTAGCATGGTGGCTGCTGCGTAACGTGTAATGGGTTCGATTTCTGCATTGATCCATAAATAATTGTTGTTTCGGGTCTTAGTGTCATATATATAAGTGAACACACTCAGGACACAGGAGACATTTCTAGTGCGGGGTGACGTTTTAATAAACAAGTATATAATTACAGGTATTGTTTTCTTGCTATCAGAATCAGATATGAGTAACGACTGTTAGAAGTTACAAAATCAAAAATACAATCATACAGCTATAGTTTCAGTTCCTAGTAAGACAAAAAGGAATAATAAATGCATTGCATTGCACCCAGCAGCTCAGCAACTCAGCACAAATTGCATGCAGATGCAACAACTAAACAAGAATTTGAGAAAAACTTAAGATCGTTAAGTGGATCGCCACCAGGTCCTGAACACCCGTGATAGATGATAGATCACGCCATTAAGCTAGGGAGCTCGGCAGAACTCATTTATCTTGGCCAATTTATACTGACACACGGAGGCGTAGTTTTAGTTCCGTAATTAGTTTGGACGTTATAAATGGGTTTAAAAGGAGGCTTAAAAGTTCCAAATTAGGTTCAAAAGTTTGATTGTTTGTGGAAGGTGCCGGTAACTATTGAATTGATGGGGAACAATGTAAAGTGTCGCGGGAGGTGGGAGATTAATGGTGCTGTGATTTTTGGTGGTGTAAGACGATTTTATGTGTTTGTTGGTTGCTTTCAGGTCGTGGTAGGGACATGATGGATGGTTTAATTTTGATTCAGATATAAATATCTAAACACGAAACGTCTATAAACTCAGTTACGTACGATATTTGGTACACATGTTTTGTAAATAAATAAAGAAATAAATTACTGCAGACTGACTGGACTGCACAGATTTGACTGCGCGGTTGGTGTGGTCGCTGGACGACCAGCTGCCGCATAACGTGTTGCAGGTTCGATTCCCGCACGGAGCAAGTCTTGGGGGTCTGGTTGTCAAGTGTATGTGATCTTGTATGTCTGTAAAATCCTAGTGTGGGGCAACGTTATTCGAAAAAAAGAATAAGTTTCATAGATATTGTTCAATTATTATATCAAAGATTATTCTACAAGTATTTCGATAAATCAAGGCTTAACTTCATAACTATATCAATAACAGACAGGATAATTAACAAATGTTCCCAAACAGCCTGACACCCATGAGATATCTAATTAAGTGGGTATTTATATTCCAACTAGGCTGCACCCTTCTTATCGCCTAAACCCGGCAGCATTAGGCGCGTCGTAAATAAATGAGGGCGTTAACAAAGGGCTACACCTGTGTTTAGCGTCATTACATACATATGTGGATGATACATTGTTATCAATGTATAATTCTGTCAAGGGTTTGTGTATGAGTAACATTAGAACTGTTTGTTTATTTAATTTTATTGCAACCGTAGGTAAAGCTAAGGAAAATACTTCAGGTAAAAAAAATATCACGTGGTCACAGTCATGCTTTTCACGATACAAATAGGCATGGCTTGTCTGGAGTGATGTGTTACCTCATGATAACACCAGGCAAGGCAAGGCAGAGGCCTCGATATGCGCGAAACTCGAGTCGCCAGTAGAAGCACGACAGTTGCCGCGTCGTGTGTCGCGGAATGCTGCTCATGAATATGAGCCTCTGGCATGGCTCAAAACTAGTCGTCCTCGTAAAACGTTACTTTAGAAAGCCCTTAACACAATCATACTCGTAATTAAAACACAAGGCGTGAAATAAATTCCTGCCACCCCCGTCCCAAAAACCGCCATCGCTCTTTCAACCCTTCTGGTTTTACGTGTGTCCATCCAGAATTAATATTTAATCTACAAAAATTTATTATAACCACTAAATAACAAAAGTAACCAACAAATCTCATGACAAAAATCCTGACATCCCCTTAAACGGTATTTAAACACCCAACAAATATTCATGACACTACAGTAGCAGTATATCGTAGAAAAACACAAATAATATATTTCAAGTGGCCCACTTCACAGATACGAGACATAACTCATACTTTATTCGGCGAGGAGACTCAGCTCCGTAATGAAACAGCTAGTCCTCACTTTTGTCACAATTTGTCATACACTTTGAAAAGGCAACCCTTTATTTGATACTGAGACGTCTGCGCTACTATTTTTATTTATAATCATAAATATTTCCAAGCCAAGTGTATTTTTCGTAACGTCACCGTAGTAAGTACATTGAAGGAATATTTTAGTGTTTATTCACTTACCGCTACTAACATGATAAACCGCTGGGTTAGGTCACAGAATAATAGTTAGGTATTTGGCTAACTTCAGAGAATTTAAGATTGAGAAAGTCATGAATGGGCCGGCTCGACAGGCATGATACCATGGACTCACAGAAAACCAACGCAAAAAATCGCTTGCGGTGTGTTTCGTGGTGTGAGTGAGGTTACCGGAGGCCCAATTATGAACCTTCCCAATCTTCCCAATTCCCGATTCCCCAACAACTCTTAAATTTCTAACTCCCATAAGGCCGGCAACGCACTTGTAACGCCTTTGGTGTTTCAAGTGTCCATGGGCGGCGGCAATTGCTTACAATCAGGTGATCCGTCTGTTCCATAAAAAATAACATTATAGTCTCCTTAGTTAAGAAAAAGAAATTAGATTAAGTTGCTTAGTAAGTCTAGAAGTTGCTGAGATTAGGAAAAAATATCTATTTATTAGTTCATCCCGGGAAAACAAGCTCATGATTTTAGTCTTATCAAATAAAGCTGTCTTATTTAATGGACTTAGGGCCCAGTGAATAGTTTTTTTAATAGTTGTAGTGAATCTGATTAAATTAGTAACCACGGAATGTTTTCTTGTTCGTTTCTATGGAAATTTACAATTTGTATCAAACAAATAACTTTAATAACAAATCAGTCATACTTTTGTATTGCCTTGCAAGCCAAGTTAAAGATAATATTGACGTGTAAAAGTGTTATCTTGTAAGCCACTTGCAAAAATAAATATCATTTATCATGATGTTAATGCAACTTTACTTCTTATCAATGACAAACTTAATAAGTCTGTGTGCTCCATCTTCGGCCACATCTTCGCTTCGCCGTCCTGGCAGTAAGCGGGTTGGTGGCCAAACGCAGACTTATCAACGTTTAAAAAAAGTCCAAAAAAATAATCGTCACCAAAATTACAACCTGGATAACTATAACATTATGTGACGTCACATACGACCGCATTATAATTACGTCTGTCTGTCATCTACATGCTCTGTGTGTGAAAATGTTCTTTATTGCGATAGCTGTAGAAGTATTTTTTGTTTGTGGCGGGATTTCCTTCATTACGTGTTGAGTGGACGGGATTAGGGAATTGGTGTGTTCTGTTCCTGTGTGTGCGTTTGTTGTATTATCGCCCGTGTTCCTATGTTATTAGAGATGAATACAGAATTATGACAGATTGGGGTTGTTGTTGATTAAGGATCATTTTTATAGATGAGCTTCGATGGATGAGTTTGTAGGAGAACTTGATAGAGAGTCTGCTACAGAGTGAAAAGAAGCATTGTGCTTGTGTCCGGGTATAGATTACACATTAACGATGTCATTGTAATTGTGAACTTTCATCTGCAGCTGACTAAATTCAACAATCTTTAAACGACGTCATAGAACCTTCCAGGGGTAAAGTCTAAGTAAATGTCAAAATTATGTAAGTATTTCAAATAGACCGGGAAGATACTATTGGACGTCAAAGCAAATAATATTACGATATTAAAAAAACTAAATTTTTGTCTGTCAGTCAGTCCTCTTTGAAGCTATTTGCTCTTGCGCTAAAGTGTAGATTCCTATGGAGAAGAACAAGTAAGAAACTCCATAGGTTACTCTTTTTAAATCAGGTTCAGAGTTTTTTGATCTGAAACGTAGGTGAACAATTTTCAACAGATCAGGTTTGATAGTTTTATACACCTTCTAGTAGATAATATACCTAACAAACGAGAAAAAATTCGTCACCACTTTCGAAAATCTCCAGAAAAATCCATTACCTACCGCTTAAAGCAGTGAGCCATCCAAATATAAATCTGTGTCTGTCACCCTCGCAGCAGACCTAAATCAATCAAGAATCGCGCCCAAGGTCATCCGTTTGATGGCCTAAAAATATGGCTGCTGAGTGTCGTAGACATCTTCCTACTATTTTTTTACACGTATTTACAAGATCAAGTATGTTTGTCTTTAGATTCATGTACGGAATTAAATCGGATCATAATAGGGATGATGACAGGGTGTGAAAATTAAAAATCTAATTAGTCTTTCAGTTAGGTACCGTAATAAAAAAATATGAGAAACGTATTTTTTATTTTGTCATATACGATAAAATTTATCAAAGTTTAGGTCCCACCAAATACGTCATTTCTACGTATAAAATGTACCTAGAAATTACGTCATGCAATATTTCATATCGATAATTATATTTTCGAAAGTATTTGTTTGCGGAAGAAAATAAATAATACGTATCTAATATTTAGAAATAATCTACAAGACGGACCTTAAAATATAAACTAGTCATTATTATGATTTGTACACCATATTTCAACATGAATGAAATCAATGACAATTCATAGTAACTGTATACACAGCGTCTACTGGAAGTTAGAGAAAATGAAATGTCAGTGCACATAACTACCCCGGATGGCAACATTCTGGCGTAGAATTTGCATTAGAAGTGGAACCACTTTGCGGTCACGTCACACCAGTGTTCCTCCTTCATTCTTCATTTTCTCTCGTTTTTACGTAACTTACTTCAAATGCTTAGTTTTTCTTAGAAGGGTAGATAGCTATGTCTACTGTTCTTTGGATAAATATGTATATCTATACTAATATTATAATATTACTCACTGGTACTAAAAATATCAGCAAGAATGGGGCGACTCGACTATAGTGATATCAAGGCCTCACAGAAAACTGACGTGAAACAACGCTTGTCCTGCGATTCCTTGCATGAGTGAGTTTACCGGGGGCCCAATTCCCAATCTCATATTCCCCAATAACCATTAAATTCCTAACACCCAAAAGCCCGGCAAGGCACTTGTAACGCCTCTGGAATCATCGATACCGATGGTGATCCCTCTGCTCGTTTACCGGCTTATACCATAAAAAATATGACCCGTATAACTCCCATTTAAATAAAGAAAAAGTTAGATAAAAAATTCAACGCAGGTACGGCCTTGACAGCTAATTGTGTTTACTAGTAGAAAACCATTCAGCCACTTGATAGTTGTTTATCGACAGTTTACTGAATGGCCGTGACGTCACTGTACAACTCCGAAGGACTATTGGGCAGCATAAATAAATTCTCATAGTTCAGTAGCCAGTGGAAGTTAGTAAAAACTCTTTTTTGCTTAGTAGATTAGACTTTGACAACCTTTTTAGGCGAAGGAAGAAAAGAACAAGTTAAGAGGAGAGTCTTAAATTGTTCTTTTCTTCCTCGCCTAAAAAGAAAGAAGAGGTGTCCCTAAATTTAATATTTTTTTTTACTTATTTTCCTAGTTATAAGCTAACCCATCATATTTTCCTAGTTATAAGCTAACCCATCATTTGACTGCACGGTTGGTGCGGTGGCTGGGCAACTGGCTGCCGCGCAACGGGTAGCGGGTTCGATTCCCGCACGGAGCAACTCTTTGTGTGATCCACAAATTGTTGTTTCGGGTCTGGGTGTCATGTGTATGTGAACTTGTATGTTTGTAAACGCACCCACGACAAAGGAGAAAATCCTAGTGTGGGGCAACGTTTTTTCAAAAAAAAAAAAAAAAAAAAAAAAAAAAAAAAAAAAAAAAAAAAAATTGTGACTCAATTGTATGGAATAGTAAGGTATTTCTTAACTCGAAACCAATCAAAAACAAATTGTTGTTTTTCAATATTTTTATGGTATATTATCATTTAGGCAATAATAAAAACGATTTCAGACTCCGTGCTTCTGTCCTCAAAATATAGAAATCAATAAACCCAATTTTCTGTGTTTCCTAAGAAAAAAGATTCGATACATTTCATTTAGCCGGCTCTTAGTCTATGCAGATTATTTATTCAAAGAGGCAGTTGACGAACGTGGAAACGGTACGAACATTGACGGAAGTTATTTGCTTATTTAATGCAATTGAACAAAATGAACTAATACTACAGATATTTCAAGTAAATTAAGTAGGCACACCAACCCTACTCTTTACGCTGGTATCATAAGAGCCGACTATTTATTTCACAGTGATTGATTAGGCATGAATGCTCTATAAAAGAAAAAATAAATAAACTATGATTATCCACCTACCTTCCCAGCTACAACTTACGATACAGAAGAATCGCAAACAAATATTTATCACTAAATCGATAACCAACAGAACAATTTGTTCAGCTATAGACAAATCTGATTTCCAGACCCACAAATCAATCCAGATTAAATTTCTCCACAACAAAAGCAAAACAAGAAAAGAAACGAGAAGAATTAACAAAGTAACGTACACAGTTCAATATGCGTCACGTTTCCGAACAAGCAAATTTTAAATCGAAATGCGTTTGAAAGTGCGTTAACATTATTCAAGTCACGTAGTACAATGGCAGGTAGTAATTCCAACATGTCGCGGTTTGTTACTGTTCCCTGTTTCTGACTTGTTTAGAACATGTGCTGTTGTTACAAAGCGAAGCTTCGCTTTGGTGACAAAATGGTGCTGGGAAGTTGAGGGTATTGGGTTTTGGAAGATTTTTGTTTCTGAAGTATGATTAGTAAGTAATTGCACACAGGCGTTCTTGTTAGGAATACTTTTTTTTGAGGGGGAAAATATTCCAATGGATCTCCCGCCTTGGGCGACGCGAGTGAGAGTGTCACTCTTACTGACTAAAAACCACCCTGTTCCTACTCCTGTTTTGAGCCGGAGCCCCGGTAACCTGTTACGTTGTCCGCAGCTCCGATTGTTAGGAATATTTACATATGTTTAAAATCGGTGTAGTTGCTTATTACCTCTATTAAAATTTTTGGTTATAGACCATACTCCAAATACGATTTGATTCTACATGAAGAAGAAATGTGACAAATGATGACCATATTGTTGGTGAAGTACACTATAAAACAGATACACCCACTTGTAGATGGCGCAGCAAGTGCACTCAGAAATACCAAATTAGAACCAGAGTCATTCTGATTAAACAAAAAGAAGCAAAACCATTTTAAACAAAGATATACCAATTAATAGAACGTCATAGAATATTGGCAGTATTTTCTAAAACAATAGCCAATCTGTAGCAGACACAGTTTCTCACACGAAATCGGATATCGATTCAATCCAGTTCCACTTTTGTAGCGAAGTCTCAGCAACTTGAGTGTCGCTGTGTTTTTGTGTCTGAAACTTTGTGTCGGCGGTTTTCGTAGTGTCCAACACTGATTAACCAAGTTTCCAGTGTCCTTGGTCCATAGTTTGTTGCAAATTTATGTTGACATTGCTGTTAAATCCATTAATAATAGTTGAGAGTGAATAGTTGCTGATCCTGCGGTTGTATGCTTAAGTTTTAAGAGATAGTTTACTGTTGTTAAGTAATCTGCTTTGTTCGCCGTCTAGTTGATGGCGGCGACCTTTAAATCTTAGAATGGATTTGGTTGAGACAATATTGGATTTTTTTGGTAATGACATCGAGTTATCGAGCGCTAAGTTTTGTCCTTAAAATAGGCTGTTTCATAAAGTTAGCTTCTACCAGGGCACCACTCACTTTCCTGTGGGATAAAAAGTAACCCATGTATTTTCCCACACCATAATGTTTTCCATATTTCATCTTGATCCCATCAGCAGTATGGCGTGACTCAGTAAAACAATACACACAAGCTCACAAACTTTCGCATTTAATAATATTAGTACCGTATCTAGATATAGCAAAATGTCAAGTGGGTGTACTATAACGAAATAGAAAGATTTTACGTAATTCCCGGCCGTAACTAAAATGCCGTTTCTATTTTCGGACTTGTCAGGCAGACATTTTAGTTCTGTATTCCAGTATTTATATATGTACTGGTCTATAATCACGGAGTCTCCAACATATAATTTAGTTATCTAACATTTACGTGAGTTGTCAATGAAATCAATGGCATCTGACCTTTCAATGGACTGACTGTTACATCGGAATTATAGTTACGTCAAACTTTACTATCTTGTTAGTTCCAAGGTTTTGAGTTTGGCTGCTGGGCGGGCGGACAGACGATCCTCATTTCTATAAAGTTTTCTATGGGGGCTTGGAATTAAATGGAAGTATTGCAATAAATACTGTGATTCTCATAATATATGAGATATTATATTCACTAAAAATGATAATAGAATCAGATAGAGAAACAACGAAGTTAATAGTAAAAGTCACTAATTGGATTTTAAAAACACATAATTGATCACAAGACGCAATCGCCACTCGCTTGTTTTTTTCACACCATAAAATATTATGGTCCCTAAATATCTTCAGTATTAAATTTGATTTCAGTGTACGTTATAACATTAAAAACACAATTTGATGAATATTACAAAGTATGTAAATAGAACGATCCGGACAATAATACGAATTCATTTACACAAGGGCACAATTTGCTATCCATCACCGGTTTTTGCACTTGAATTTAATAACTCGCCGTCTGTACGCGTTGATGGATGTTAAACGCTCGCAGCGCCACCTGCCGTGCTCATAACAACGTGTAATTAGTTCTTTTTATGAGAATTGAACTATTTTAATATAAATTTTATTGCTGAAGTTTCAGTGTTATACTGTAAATGCAATTTTTAAAACATTTCATGAAGAGAAAATTGAGTTTTAACTATTCATGAATTCAGGATTGAAGTTTTGCAATGTGGAGTGTCGATCGTTCACTTATCATAGCAACCATTCTACTGGAATGAAGTTGGATGGAAAATTAAGATTAACAACACTGTTATATTAAACTCGATGTTGCTCAATTTGAGACCAAAACTGAACGTACAAAACGGTTACTCCACGTAACCATTTTGTACAATAATTTTCAGTGCAATTTAATGTACGGTGATCAGTAAAATTCTAAGATTTATTTTAAGACGTTCAAGCCAACGCCTTAATAATGTTTCACAATAAAAAACACTTCATCGTAGATACAATAAAATTTGACATTCGAAACAAACCAACAAATAAAATGACTATTATCATCGCTTCAACTGTACAAACATCGCAAGTTGTCATTACAAACACTCGCTATAAAACAACCCTATAACAAGATATTGAAAGACTATAAAATATCTGTGGTACTTTAAAACATCATTTTATCGCGGCTATATACGAGTGATACATAAACTTGAAAATGTCACTCAAAATCACCACTAAATAACACCGAAGCCCAGTAAAGCTGTCGTTGGATACTTTAACACCTATAAAATAGCTCAATATACGATAACTGGGCATTGACACTAACCGAAAATGGTTTAAAACTAGATTTATAGCCGATCGCCCCTGAAACTTTCCACGGTTTTATTATTTCAGCCTTTGAAATTTTGTAGGCTGTTGCCCCGTTTGAGGTCTGCTTGAATATTTATGATGTAAAGCTGGATGAGCGGTTTTATATTGGCGGATTTCTCGCCTGTGGCTGTGCCATTTCTTGATACCTTACCTATTGGAAGTTCGACCATATTTTTGAACGACTACAAAAAATAATAAGGATCTTTGTTTTACCTTTATGTGTGTTTGTCCGCAATAATCTCTGGACATTGAAAACTAATATAGCTATTAACCAATAATTACTATAATGAAGTCGGTTAAAAATCGAGTCCAGCAGACAGTATCACCGGAACTGCGGACAACCGGGTTTACCGGGACTCCGGCTCGACAAGCAGGAGTAAGAATGGGGTGGCTTTTAGTCAGTAAGAGTCTGACACTCCCTCTCGCCTTGCCCTGGCGAGAGAAGGCATTGGATGATTTTTCCCCCTTAAAAAAGCAGACAGTATCTGTTCTACCTACATATAAACATTACAACAAATCAAATCTCCAACCTAACCCAACACGAAGAACCACTCGCCCTAACTAAACAGTTGAGTATCAAAACTGAATTATTTAAACTCAGTTACCGTTTCACAAGTACATTTAACGTGTAGTCGGCTAGAGGTAGTGGTATTAAGACCTCTAATTGGTCCCAGTTTCAAGTAAAGCTGCTTGTTGTCTGTTATTATATTTTGGGTTTAGTTGTGAGTAGAGAAACTGAAGGATCTTGACTTCAAGCTGGGTGCAGAGAAGTGGTATTCCTTAGAGGATAGATCCTATTCCTTTGGGGATAGAAGGCATGACGATATTTATTACTTCAAACTAAAATGGCGATTTCATCATTAAAATTATAGTTTTTGTTTAATTTGAAGAAAATAAAAATAACAGTTTTTATAATCATCTCTTGGCGTTAAATTTATTTCTTTATGGATCATTTTTTCCTTATTTTTAAATACAGTGATATCATTGTAATGTATAACATCTACCTACGTATCATCCCAGAACAGTTACTTACGTAACAAACCTAGTATAACCCTAAAAACGAAACAACTCCCTAAATCTCTTCTAAACCCTAATCCAATGTTTAAGCCCAACACCGAAGCAAACATTTGTCACCAACATCGCCAACTACCATTCCAGCCAAACTTTGTTCAGGTAACGCTCTACTTGCTCCAAGATTTAGTGGCTGTCGATCTTTTTGTTTTAAACCTCTTTTGTGACACTTTCTTAGTTTTAATGTACTTTTTGTGTGGGACGCAATGTTTGAAGTGGCACTTACTATGTGGTACTTGTGAGGTTGCGTCTGCGTTGAAATGAATTCGTTGTGTGTGTTGTTTAGGGATACCAAAGGTGTTAATGTGGTGAATATTTTTGTTAATGTGTTAAGGTTGTTCCATAATTTCTAGCTTTTATTGTGTTTGTTTAACTCCAGTGAAAACTAAACCCGATTTAGTAAAAGGAGTTACAATACTGCTCTTCAAATTGATTTATTAAATCTTTCTTTACATAACGCCGAATAATTTAAGAGTACCACTTTACAACTTCACATTGCACAAAATGATTTATTAGCGAAACCCTCCCAAAATTAAATTCTTACTTAAAACAGGGGACTACCCCGAAAACTTTGAAAATCTTAACGCTTGAGTACTCCAAGCGCAATTAAATCGAAATGCTCAAATAATTAAAGTTTCCACATTGAAAAAGTTGAAATATAAGTCGGTTCAATTCTAATCTTCAATCAGTGAAAATTTAATAGTTCTTGAAATTCATTAGCTTGGGGCGAGTTAATGACCTGACTACCCGAGTTTGTCCGGAGCCGTGACGTGCCTCAACTTGATTTGATCAATTATAATCAGTTACAGGTACCATTCCGAAATGATTTTACGATTTTTGTTCAAGATTTGTTACAAAGATTTTGTATAATATTATTTAGAAGATTTCAAAAGGCAGCGGTTTTATTTTTAAAAGGGATAGATTTGGAAATTTTGATTAAAGGTATGGTGTAATTTTACCTGAAATTATTACTTTTTCCTTGGGAAAAAATCTTTTTACAGTTTTAGCACAAAATCTAGATTATGATCTGTCATGACAGTTTTATTTTGTGGTAAAAAAATCGAATGTCTGGTATAGACTCGCCTCTAGGAAACGAAATATGGAAATATTAGAAGTAATTCTGCCAAAAAATCCCTAAGCCTGTCCCAGACAACTGAACAGGCAACATAACTTACGTCTATGAATTCCGACTTCCACAAAAGTCAAAACCAAGTCCCCTCGTCGTCAAGAAGACATTTCCAAAGGTCATAAATAACGATAATTCCCAACAACTCTTCTTTAGAAATTCTCTTTCCAATTACCCGCAGTTCGCAAACGAAACGATAAAAAAAGACAGAAGTCTGAACTGCCATACATTCTGGCGTAGCATTGAACGTTGGACCCGAAGTTGTACGGTAAATCACGGCACCGGAGATTTATATAACAACTTTGTTTGCACCTGTTGGTACACCGACTTCTCCCATATTCGCTGCACAAATGAAAACCGTCTTATTCCATTTTCTAGGCTCGAGTGATTGACTGCCTTCATTCGAAACTTTGATTGGATTTGTTGCTACGTCAATTTTAATAACTTTACAAAATTTAATCTTTCAAAATGCATTTAAAGTTTTATACAAGCCAAGGATTGTTTGAATAATTTAATGTGAGTAAAGAATTAAATTGTTTTATTTACATTTGTTATTTTCTTAGACAGTATGGAATGACTTTGCAAAGAAGTTGTGCTCTAAATAATAAATCGTAGTGAGTACAATGTTCTGGGAACAGTAATAGGTGGCACCACCTGGCGTGAAACATAGAAACAAACATTTCAATTTAAGCTGTGAAATGTACGCTACATTATAAGCGTGCCATTTAGGAACAAAGTAGGTAATTTAGACAAGTCTTTGCAAAGTCTAAAACTGTGATTTAAAATGACTTACTACCTAAACCTCCATATAATACTGAGACTAACCTGCCAAGCAATCTACAACAAGGTTATCCAATTATCAGAGCTAGAATTGGACGGGGCTAGCACTCGAGCACATTCGCCAATTATTTCGTCTAATTAATAACAAATGAACATCTAATGCACCAACTTCTCACGTCCACTGAGATCTGAAGATTGTAATGAATGGAATAACTGTCTACCAGTACTATGAAGTGAAGAACTTGTGACGACAGCAGGTAAATTGTCATAACCGCTTCTCTTCCAGCGCGAATCGTAAGAGTCAACTACCCTTAGTTGGCTCCCACGTATAACATTTAGTAAAGACCGAGCGGTAGTGCTCTCTAACAAACCTGAACCTTTCTTAGTACAATCTCTCGGTGTTTTTTATGGAATAGGTGGCAAACGAGCAGACGAGTCACCTGATGGTAAGTGATCAGCGCCGCTCATGGACACTGGCAACACCAGAGGAGACACAGGTGCATTGCCGGCCTTTAAAATAGGCATACGCTCGTTTCTTGAAGGTTATATTGATTTTTGAAACCCTCTTATGAAGAGGAGGCTCGTAGTCTTACCGTAGACTGCCTATCCAATTTTCATAAGAAACTCAATAATTGTCAAAAACAGGTTAAGTACGTACTCAAGAGTATTTAACATTGTCACGCCTTGACCTCTTGATTCTTTCATCTTCTTAATTACAATTCCTCAATAATTAATTGCTTAGTTGGCTTCCAATTGCGTTTTTAATTGAACCCGTTATAGCAGAATCCAATTTAGCGTCAATTTTAAAAATTAAAACTTTCCATCTTGAACCTTTAATAACAAAAGTCGTTCGTCTATTGTTAAATAATTCATGAAGCTTCACTGTCAAGTTGTCCGATAGTCGTTTTAATATTCAGTCAACACGAATTACAAATGTTTGATTAATATTTTCAATAGTAAATATGTTTGAAGAGTTCTCTTTACTGACCTTGACATTAGAATGTTCTAGAAGTTGCATGGGAATGAAATAAATAGTACTTAAAGCAGGTATGGTAATCACAGCTACAGGAGGTATGCAAAATTTTATATTTCTTGTCACACACAACATATCATAATATGAAACGTCAACCTAATAATGTATTATGCTATTAGCCTAAGGTAAACAAAATAATACTCGAAAATAATGTTATTTTAGGAATTTGTTTCTGCGTTACTTCTTTTTGTAGTCATTTCCTAACTGTCGCCTCTTGCAGGAAATGTTGCGCTTTTAAATGATCCGGTTTTATAAATGCTGAACATTAAAAATCTGTTTCATAAAATGGATGTCATAAGTGTAAACAAGGAAATCTCTCACCAACTCAAAATCAAATGAAAAATTTCCCTAGAAAACAATTTTTAGAAAAATATACCCGTAAAAGATGGTAGAAAGCTAATGCGACTAGTAATTAAATATTTTATGGAGCACATAAACGGTATGCAGTTTTAAAAAAGCTGGGTCGGAACCCGGAACCCCCAGTCTCTACAGATAGCTAGGTTTTATCATAATGACTGCAGATTAGCGATGGACCATAAAATTTTCATTTAGCCGACATTGAGCCAGAGGGCTATGATCAACCAGAAGCAACGTAGTTATGTTAATGAATGTACTGATGAAAAAATAAAGCTTTTAGGGACCGTAAGATATTTTAAAGGTACTCTGTAAAAGGGAAATTGGGGAGATAAAGTCTGTGGTTTGTAATTAATTCGTTAAGAGTAGAATTGATGGTCGAGGAAAATGTTTTTTGAAGGATGCCGACGATGATCTAGTGGTTTTCGTATTGGAAAAATATTTTTCTTGCTTTTTTGCGTGAGTTCAGATGACCATTTATAATGTAGGTACTTTTTATTATGTGGTCTTTCGCCTTTGAAAAAGTTCATTTTATATGACGTGTTTTAGTTTTGTTTTGTCACTAAATATTTTAAAATCTAAAACTATGACTACAGAACGAACTCTCGTGTTCACCACAACTCGCGGCTAATTTGAGCTCCAAAGTAGCACTAAATCACAAGATCTACGATCTAGGCAATATTTTTTTATCACATTCTAGGTATTACTGCCAAGTTGACATTAAATTATGAGTTTCCCGCAACCTTCAAGAATCATAACAAAGTGGAATTCTTCAATTCAAGTTCCCTTACTCCCAAGTGACAACACCTGACCTTCGTAAGTATTTTCATTCCGCTTGAAATGTCAGCCTAGAAATAATACCCAAGACGTATTGTCTGCCTGTGAAATGTACCTATAGTAGATTCTCGTAAAAACCGAGCCGACGAATATTTTTCTATTGAATAACTCCTTATAAAATACGTGTTCGGGTTTTAATATCGTCTGCCCTATTCATTGTGGAAGTTATTATTTGTTATGTCCCAGTATTTACCGTTTAATGTCACTGAAATGGGCTCGTAATTTTTTATTTCGTTAAATTATTTCGCTTTAAGCTTCAGCCGCACTGAAGTTTCAGCGACGTGAAAACCTTCAACGAAGTGGAAGCTCCTACAATGTGAAATCTATTACGCACACCACGTGACCGTGAGCGGCTGCGATATACGAGTACAGCGCGCACTGTGCGTGCTACGTGTACATATACTCACGTATCATTAATTTGATGTTCATTAGACACGTCTCGCTCTGTTAACGTTGTCTTAGAGGCAAATTGCTTTTGTCCTTGTTCCTTCCTACCTTACTCGTCATCGTTTATCATTAACCAGGATTGGTAAATCAATCTCAAAGCGCCTCGTTATTTCCGCATGTTTCAATGATTGATTTCTAATCACAAATATTGATAAAAGTATCGCTCGGTAATATTCATTAGACGCGAATCTCTCGTTAAAATTGTTTGACTTTTGTATTCCTGTTCAGTAAAATCAACAGTGATCCCTAAACATCACGTCTCAAGAAATCAGAGCCATTCTTCAAATAGAATATAAGACAGACGCGTCTTTCGAAAGCCCCGTCTTAGAAGTGTTATCAATAACTTTATTTAATAAGCCAACAATGATAAATAGCAAGCTCGCATTTTCGGGACCTCCTTTCAAATTTGTATCCATCGGACTGTGAAAATCATATTTTGTGAAACTGTTAAGACTTGCCTGAAATTCAGAGAGGTTTTCTTGAGCTTAAATTATATTGAAAGTCGTATTTCTTTGGAGGTAATCGCGAAATTTATGACATCTTTCCTGAATGGCGAGTGCGAAATAAATATTATGAATGCGAGCGTTTGTCTGTCTGTTACACCTGCACGCTGAATTGATTCTGATTGAAATTAAGGGAACTTCAAACTTGGGAGTGGAAATGGTTTTATTCCGGGAATGTAAACACGAAACTTTACGCTTGGAGATTCATTCTGTCTTCCATTTAATTCTTTGTTATTAAGTACTTTAGTCGTTGTGATGAAATGAGCAATGTTTGAGTCGTTCGCTTGTCACATTTTGTCAAGCAAAGATTAGCCATTGAAACAAAAATGCTTTGTACACTTTTCCAATACCCTAAGTTGAGCTAACACCCGTGTAAACGGTGAAGTAAACAGTTGCTTGAAATATTGTCGGGTTACCCACTCTACTTAATGATAACACCCTTTGTTATGTCATCGACCTTACACTTACATAAAAATAGCCTCTTGTAAAGCCACGGACGGTAATATTTTTACCCAACCATGACAAGCTGAAAAGAGGGTTATTGAAACTCCCTGGCCGATTTATTGTTTGTGATCCTGTGTGAAGGTTAAGCAGATACTGGAGCACTCTTTGTGGGAGTTTGGTTAGGTGGCAATCAACAGCAGTTATTGTAACATAATGGTAGTTCAGTTTAGTAAGTTTATTCTCGGTTTTACTATGACTTACTTATATAATAATATACGTCTCTTAAGACTTTGGCTGCAAAGAAAAATCTGTTGCACATTCTCTGCTAGCGCCGGTCTCTTTTGCCCCCCATGGCGTTCAATGTATTAAGAAGGAGTACGCAGAAACAATGAAACGAGAGAAACAATTTTAACAAATCTCTTGCACTTGAATCAGCTTTCATCAATCTTTTCAGTTATAACTACTTCAGATTTGATCCTAAATATGAAACATTTTAATGTAGGATTTGCTATATTTTCAGCGTTTTAAATTTGATCATTATAACTTCTGAAATATTTAACGTATACCCTCTAAATTACTAATATCATAAACTAAATACCAAAGCGTCAGGGAAAAGCAAATTGGCTCTACATAATTTTAATTCACGACAACATAATAATATTACAGTCAGTTTTTCGCGACCGCTTTTCAATATTTTACGTAACGCCAGCAAATATGGCGGTCACAAAAAACAGTGTTGTGGCCACGCTTTGTATACAGGGTGTATTGTATATGTTATACAGGGTGTGCACATAGGGACAGCACATGTTGTATAAATAAAACAAGAGTGTCACCGATAGGGGTGCTTGGTAAATAATACATGAGCTGTTTAATTTTGTTCTATTAGTTATTGGGTATAAAGCGTAGACTTTTATACTGACAGATAGATATATGGTGATTTGTATGAAAGGTTAAGTTGGTAAAATTGAAGTATTTTAAGTTAATCAAAAGTTTGCACAATGGTCAAAAATCTTGCACAATTTCCTTCGGAACCCACCCCTTTGGATCACCATCTCATTATTCGATGTCGTAATTTTATATGGAAATACTTGCATATTTTTCTATGAAATAGACCAAACCAAACGCTTCCAATCAAATCAAAACAACACAAACACATACCACCACTTTGAGGCATAACAAAAAAGAAATCTTAAACTATATCGAAAAACTGTATCGAAAATCCACAAGGCGGCTTAAGTTTGTTCGAGATTTTCAATTTATTAAAAAAATATTCAAAGGGGAACAAATCGGTTCGATACTGGCATCCCTAACCGAGTCTACGATAGGAACGAGGCTAGAAGAACCGTTTAGGTCTCTATTTTATTACAGCACTCTATAATCTACGTCCTTTATACCCAACACAATGTGCTTGTGTTCACCAGCTTTTTAATAATATGCTATTCTTTAGCTAAAGAATATTATTATAGGGATGCTTAACGTTGTTGTTAATTTTAATTATTATTTTCTTCTTTTATGAAATACTAGCGACCCGCCCCAGCTTCGCATGGGTGCAAGGGAGATATATTATGCCTGTATTATACATATAAACCATCAAATGGACGAAGAGTCAATGTGTAATTAATTTTAATGTTGTTAATATTAAAAGAAAGAAGAATTTAAACCCTATTTAGTATACATTATAGTTCAATTTGCCTTAATTAAATAAAGGTTTAGGTATTTTCAAGTCTAGTAAAATAGTAAAAGTGAAAAAGTGTACGTACTCCAGCTAAAATCTTAAGGTCCCGATCGATTACTGACCCGAGCAAAAGTTTGTGAGTTTTTCACAAATTACCAGTAGTTAACCTCGAAACCTGAAACTCTGCCCTACATTAATAAACAAAGTTTACTAAAGATTTCCATTCTCTGCTTTATCTCGCTTACATCTTGTTGTTCAAGTATCTATTTTTAGGTAAAGAGGAACACGACAGATTTTCTTTAAACTAAATATTCTAAAATTTACTCTTTATACAATGGTTTAGTATATTCTTATTCAAGCAAGGGATAAACAAGTGTTATATTTTTTTCGTTGCTTGTTCTATGTGTTATTCGAGACCATAATCTACCCCTGTTTCAAATTTCATCCATTGGGAGGAAGGGATTGCCCATCAGCCATTTTGACGTGATTGAATAACAAACACAAACTCACAAACATTCGGACTTATAATATAAGTAAGATTTTATGTTTAAGGAGTTAAACTTATTGCCGTACACAATCACGATCCCAAGAACTATATTCTAAAAACAAAATATCTAATTCCAGTTAGACTATTTTGTGACTGTTAATACGAACTTTCGACGTGAGCTCGATCGCATTCTCGCCCATCATTGGTCAAAATTATTCTCACAACCAATGATATAGCGGAACGTGCGGACGATCTAGTTCACTTCGATCTTCCTAATTGAACGTCGAACAGAAAAGCCTACCAGTTTTCTAGAATCGAACCAGAAATCCAATACTTGATATCCTGAGACAAAGTATTTGATCTGCCAGACCAAGGAGCTTGTATTTCTCTTCTTTACAAAGAGCTTATAGTATCTACAATGTAATTATAATAAAAACGACTAACAATTACTCGTTCACCAATCTTTACACACACAACGTCACATCAACCTACCCTACACAGATTTTCCTCAGCAGATTTACAACTCTATTACGAAAAGCATAAAGTTTAATTTAGTAAAAGCAGATTAGTATAACTTCACGTGCTTAGCTAGGCTATGTAGATTAAATATGTCGGTGACTTCCGAGTTAGCAGACGAGTTAATACAGGAAGTCAGGTTACTTGTTGCCTAGCGATAGACTAGACGTCTAGATAATCTATTTTAGGTCATAGATTTTAGGTCTAGATTAGTGAAAATTACTTAAAATTTAAACCTGTTATTATGTTGTGTTATCTTTTGATGAGAGGTTTAAGTTACGTGATTATACAAAATAGATTGTTAAAGTTAACGTACTGTTTTTAAATATTACATGGGATTTTGTTTACATGAATCAATATTCGCGATTGTAGTATGTGCACCTATATAATAGGCCATAGCCAGTTCTTTTTTCGAAAAGTCAAAAACTATATTTTCTATAATCTTTGTATGAAATAGTGCATCATCATATGACATCATCCGATTTTTAAGTCAGATAGTAGGACTTATTTCTAAAATAATTACTAAAAAATCGTTCAAAGACCTTCAACACCACACGTACATTTAACACCTTCCCACAAACACACAAAGATAAATTCACGTCGACACATCTCCGCGAGATTGTAACAGCAATATAGTAACAATTGAACAATAAAAGCACCTCCGTCTCAATTCCACAGCCCGTCACATCATCCTGTATAATATCGTAAACATCGCCAGTTTGTACACTAAAATACAATGTTTCTCTAGACTCGGCTACAAATCTAACTACACAGTACTAGTTTAGCATGGTCTCGCTTTCTATGACTTTTCCTCACATTCGAGGATCAGTTTATATTGGATTTGCATAGTTTGATGTTTAGTCGTGTCTTCAAACATAATGTTGCATGATTATATTGCACCAGGTTTTACTCACAGTTTCATAGTAGTGAAAAGCATAAAGTCTTTTCTGTACTTAGTTTAAAGTATAGAAAATACTTTACGCTACGAAATACGAATGAAAAATTTCAAGGTGATTACGAAAATTCTCGTATGGAAGAGGTTTATATGCAATAGGAAGAGTAAACATTACCACGCTTGCTCATTGGGGGTTGGCAATTTCAAACTTATAATTAGAAATTATAAGCTCAGGTTTCCTCACGATGAAAACATTGTGAAGAAACCTGAAATAATCGTGTTAAAACATCGTGAAACAACTTCACCGTTTGTCAGACATGTCTAAATAATCAGAAAAAGTCACATTGGTACAAGGCCTTTGGTCGCTTTCGATCCCGTAGCTTTCATAAACCTCCGGGCTTCCACGAAATCATCATCTCACTTTCGTCTATTTTGTAAGTTTACCTCTGTCTATCCCTTTAAAAATAAAAATCGTGTATGAGAAGTACTAATAATATTATTCTGGTTGGAGTTGTTGGATAGGTATAATTCCCAGAATACTGTATTTTTTCCATTTTCAATATTTCCAGTGACCCGCGATAACACGAGCCTATTTCATGAAGGTTAATAAACAAGAATGTGTCCGGGTTTTGGCAATAGGATCGTCCTCAATGACCTTGGATTATATTGTTACTAGTAAATAGATGTGACATTGAACTCTGTTTTTCATGAAAAGCAAGAATATTTCATGATTTTTGTGTCTATAGAAAAAGTTTGGAGGATAGGGAACCTAAATAAAGCCCCACAAAGAAAAATAAACTCAGTTAGTTATTGTTACAAAGTTTATTACTATCATTAGCACCTAAACCAAAGTTACAATTTCGAAAGAGAGAGCCTAGCTTCAATGACGGCTCCGAAACTGTATACTGCCTAGCGTGTTACCGGGGCTCCGGCTCGAAATATAGAAGTAGGAACGGGGTAGTTTTTAGTCCATTAGAATCTTACACTCCCTCTCACCTCACTCAAGGTGGGAGGAGTCATTAGGCGATTTCTCCTTAAAAAAAGCTTCACAGCCAGAGATATTTATTTTTTGACATTTCAAAAGCTTTTTTTTTACTTTTTGAGTTTGAGAACTATATTGTCTCCAGTCCGTAACATGAGCATTAATAATGCTTAGACAAGATGGATTGGTTATTTCAAACTTGTAAGTTGATAAGTCCGAGTTTCCTCACAATGTTTCACTGTATGCCATTGATGTCTATGTAATCTTAGGAAACATATCGTTAAGATGTATAATAAAGTCCCATTATCAACTCCAGTTCTAAAATAACTTCGGCACATTTCCTTTACTCGATGTCAAAAGTAAAAAGTTTTCGACATCAAGAAAACCAATACAAGAAAATTCACAATTCCAATAAAATACAACCGTCCCCATTTCCTTATACCGAGGCAATAAAGTTCAAAATGGCGTGAGTTATGAGTGACAATAACAAGCAAGTTGCGTCCTTATGAGATAGTCTTGTATTCGTGTATTGGAGTGGCCGGTTTATGGATCACACCTGCGATGGTAAACTGAGAAATCCGTGAAGAAATCTAAAGATATTGAGAGCTTGATAAATTTTGCGCGTATTTTTCCGAAGTAGGGTGTTAAAGTAAGGGTGTTGTGTTCCGTAGTCGCATATTTTATTTTATTTACAGAAGAAAATGTTATCTACTTAGTTATTAATTATTTACTTTAGTAACTTCATAATACATTACATGCTTGTTTCAAGTATTTTCTGTTTTTAGAAATCGTTCGTATTTAATACAACTACCAGTCCATTAATCAAATTGAGTCCAATAACAATACACGGCATTTGATGTTTAACATGCTTCCTTAGTGACAGCGAAATTGAAGTAATATGTTATTACAATTTGTATAAATAACTTTTAAATCTTTATAACTATTTAAAAACAAGTCTACTTCTTGGCAAATTGCATAAGGTATACTGATTGCACATTCTGGACAACGGATTATTTTTAGAACCATTGTTATTGCTAGTGGAAATACTAAATACACACAAACTCACAAACTTTCGCATTTATAATAGCGGTTCAAGCTAATTTCCACCATTGACCCTACAGTTCCGCAGCGTAAGGGCCACTGCGGGTAACCTAAGTTGATTGAGTAAACTACTTTAGGATAATGCCAATGCTAATATAGCTCAACTGTAAATTCTAATTTTATTTATTTTACTAAAAATATTATTCAAGGACTAGTGGGATACCGGGGCTCCGGCTCGAAAAGCAGGAGTAGGAACGGGGTGGTTTTTAGTCAGTAATGTCCAAATACTCAAACGCTACTCAATTTTAAGACGCTCTCAAGACTAGTTCTGTCGCTATCAATTCTTTTTAAAATGACAGAGATAGCACGATATTTAAAAACAACTTAAAATTGAGTAGCATTTCAGTATTCGGGCGTAAGAGTTTTTCACATGGCGGTAGAATTCATTGGATGATTATCCCCCTCAAAACAAAAAGATTACAAACATCAAACCTTAATACAGAATCATTACTCGTCAATCTTCTTATTAAAGTGATATATCACTATTACAAAATTTTACCCATCTCCAAAATCTACCTCATTCCCAACAAGCAACTCAGCTTTTATGGGCATGTGTATGGGATTCTATATGGGTTTGTCTTTACAACCAGTGTTCAATAAGGTTGTTTATTGTTTGCATTATGTATGGTAATTTAGGAAGGTGTTATTATTATAGTGTGTGGTATATATGTGGAATTTGTGTCAGTAATGTGATGAAAACCACAAATTAATTACGTAATGTGATAAAATGTTTGATGAGGAATTATCCTGTTACAAAATTGTTTGTAAATGTTGTTTACATTTATAAACCACTTTCTTAAAAATAAAAACATGTATAGTGTTTTCCTGGCGGAAAATAAAGCAAATAAAATATGTCAGAACATCACACCAGAAAATCAAATAGAATTTCCAGTTGTATAATTATACAATTGGTCAAAGAACAGTTGTATGATTATACTAGCTGTGCCCGCGACTTCGTCCGCGTGAAATAGTTATTTTAGGCATTATATTTATTTTTGCAAACAACTTTCTCAGCTTCATAAATTATAGCTGTTACCCACAGTTAATTTGTGCATTGAAAATTCGTGATAGCACTGGATTATGATTATAAAGAACAATCCACACTCATTTCTATACTATAGTGTTTCCACTGTTTTCCGAAAACCTGCGCCTATAGGTTGGGTAACCGCCACCCCGGTTTGTGTTTCAGAAATAAAATTCCTAGGGTACTTTATAGATGGGCTCGCTACATACGCGTTATAGCAGTGGTAAGTCCCCTCTTTGAAGAGTGGCTTGAGAGGCGTCACGGCGTCCTCACCTACCGCCTGACGCAGGTACTTACCGGACACGGAAGTTTCGGTTGGTACCTGTTTCGAATTCGGCGGGAGAAAACACCCGGGCGTTTCGTCTGGGTGTCGTCATTGCGAGGACCGCCCGGAAGATATGGTGGAGCATACAGTGGTGGTGTGCATTGCATGTGCTGAGCCGCCATGTCCTCAGGGATGTGAATGGCGACGGTAACCTCTCACGTCCGGCTCTAGTTCAGGCCATAGTGCGGATCGAGGGGAAAGGGACGTCTCCCCCTACTGCGAAGCAGTCATCCTAGCTAAGGAGGAGGCGGAGCGCGTGAGGGAACGATCCTCATCACGCCCCAGCCGCGGCAGAAGACACTCCGGGCGTCGAGGATCGCGTGACGATCCCCGGCCACCGTAAGCGCGGGTCTGCGGACGGCGAGTAAGAGTAGCTCGTCGCCCGATCAAAACCAGACCCGTGCGTACCGTGCGTCGCGTTCTGTGCGCGCCTCAAAGAGCCAGGCCACTACAGATGGGACCCAATAGGGCTGATGCCCGATCCGGTGCTGCAGACAACGTAAAAGATTACCGGGGCCCCGGCTCAAATCAGAACGGGGTGATTTTTACACGCCTTCTCGCTTCACCCAAGGCAGGAGTAGCCAACGGATGATTTTCCCCCCTCAAAAAAAAAGAAAGAGTACTTTCTAGAACAAATGTTTTCTTTCATACATACCATATTTTTATACCCTATCATATTTTTATGACAATAAATTGAAGATTTTTTTGTTTGTCAAATGTTTCAGCCGATATTATTCCACTATACGTAGAATCTGGTTGTACTTTGTTAGACAGCCACAATAAAATATGGGCGTGTGGTAAACCGCTTTTTTGCCATTCTACGCTGTAAACAACCGCTTTCGATGGTCAATGATCAAAAAAATGTTTTACTTCGTTAGTAAGACTATAATTTTTTTGAGTATAGTTACACCAGGCTCCGCGTCATTCGCAAACAATGCCTCTCCTCCTGGCAGCGCGTACACGACGCGTCGTGTTTCGCACATCATGCGGCGCGGGTGAAATTTATATCGGAGTTATTTTAAAATTATAATATCTTCTAAGATGTTTATTGAAGATTAGTGATGTCAAAGACAATTTTGTTCACAATTAAATAATCTTAATGAACAAAGCATTTATTTCGATAAAGATTAATATTGTTCATTAATACAACTCTTAACAAATAATGCATTAATTTCGACCCAGTTTGATTACCATAAAAACGATTCTAGTAAGTTAATCCTAAAAGATAGACATATACTGTCGCGGACTTTTTTTAGATCATTTTAAGAGGAATAATTCTTTCAAACATATAATTTTCGTATCTTGAATCATTTTCGCAGCGCACGCAACGGAAGCCCTCAAGAATTAATAATTTCCCCCGTTTTGTCCACATTTTCCTTTATTTCTTCGCTCCTAAAAGTTATAGCGTGATGTTTTATAGCCTATAGCCTTCCTCGATAAATGGACTATCCAACACAAAAAGAATTATTCAAATCGGACCAGTAATTCCGGAGATTAGCGCGTTCAAACAAACAAACAAACAAACAATCAAACAAACTCTTCAGCTTTATAATATTAGTATAGATTATACTGATACACTTAAAAATAAAACGATTATATTTAAGAAAATATTACAAGTTCTTCTAAGCTAGCACCGTATGCACCAACTAACTTAAAATAACTTAGTGACAATACAGAGCCCATTCAAGTATAAAAACAAATAAAAAAAACAAAGAACGGGAAATTATCATTCCGTTTCTAATAAATACCAATTTTGAAATCAAAAGAAATTCCAAACAGCAAGAGATAGCAAGAGAGCAATAAACAGAAAGCATTCTAACGTTTCATTTATAAATTACAGAAGGCTTATGAGCGGTTTTTGTCATAAATTACTCAAAGAAAGGTGGGACAGAAGGGAAGGAAAGGAATGGAAAGAAAGACAAGGAAAGGAATGGGAAAGAAAGGGAAGGCAGTAAAAGGAAAACGTCTTGATAACGCAAGTCCCCTGTAAGGAATTAATTAATAATCATTAAGCGTACCATTTAATAATATATAAGAATATTAAGTGAATTAGCATCTTATGTATTCGCCAATCTCTCTCGTTACATGCTCGCAGGAGTTTGAAGAATTCTATTGAATTGTTTAATTGAGGCGACTTTTGAAATTGTGCTTTAATTTTGTTGTGACTGGTTTTGATATTTGATAATTTTAATTAAAAGTCTTTATTAAGTCTTGTATTTGTTAAAAGAAATGTTTTATGAGTTACAAAGTCAGTCTGGATTTATTTTTACCAACGTTATTTTACGACTATTTTTGGCTGGTAATGATCATTAATCATTTTTTAAGGGGCGGGGGAATCATTCATATCTACTTCTCTCGCCTTGGTCGAGGCAAAAGAGAGGGTCAGACTTTTACTGACTAAAAACCATCCTATTCCTACACCTAATTTCGTGCCGGTGCCACGGTAAACTCGCTAGATAGTCCGCAGCTCCGGATCAGGCATCAGCCCTTACTAGTTCATCAATAGCCTGTGTCCTAAAAAACCAGTATCAATTTGATCTACTACCTAATGTTATAATCACTAAAATCCCCCAAAATTATCAAACATTCGCTAATTAATTACGAAACTTCAGCAACTATAATAAAATAAGGTACCCATAAGGAAACTTCAATCATAAAACAGTTTAATACTAGACCAACATCGTTAAACGAATATCACGTACCTGCTGAGAACACCGTACCCTTAGTTACCAAGTAATTAGTTACCATCTCAAACATTTTACAGCTTTACAGGCTTTTCAGGGTTTAAACACATAAAATACTGAAACACCACTGAAATGTAATACTGGATGCGTCCCCAAGGAGAAACCTTCGAGCTCATTTTCAAGTTGAAATATCTTTAAATTGTGTAGTGAAGTAATTAAAGTTACGTCTGAATTTTATTTGGGGATTTTGGTACTTAGATAATAGTAGTGTATTTAATGTGTAATATGTATTTATTTAAAAAAAATGTATGTATATAATGTATCTACCTCTTGAGTTAATTTTTTAGAAAAAATTATACACAAAACAAAGAATTGTTACAGCAATCCTTTTCTTAGCAAATCAAATAAAATTATTAACTTAAAAAATCACGGTTTACTCGCGTCCTTGTTTAGCTTTTCTCAGTTAATGTACGTGAGTAAACCGTCATTTTCAGTTAATTTAGTATTACTCACGAAAAGTATTATAAAAAATTCTAAAATTATATTGACATAGACTCAGACAAAACTTTCATGAACACAGTCCCAGAAAATAGAAATACTGATCACAACTATACACCTCTTCTAACTTTGAGCACCCTCTCTAAAGAACAATAAAACTGGTCCACAATTTACATACGAACCTCGTAGTCCCAGCTCTATAGAAATACTTTGATTTACAAGATAGTTGCTGAAACCTATATTTCCAGTCGATAACCTTAGGTGATAATAAGTACTTAGTTATACCAAGTTTTCAGTCTAGACCAAAAGTTTTGATAGAGTTCTCCCAACTAGAAGTTCTACGTTGTAATACTGTTCGATCAGCCTTGATATAGCATACTTGTATCAGCCAATTATATACGCTTAGAACATACTTTTCGTAGATAATGATTTCAGAACCAAGTATTTATTGGGATAAAAAAACAAATAATTATGGTATCGAATTCTTTGCGAACATTTTTGTTTAAATAAATATATTGTGTTTTGTATGTGTTTGTGATGTTTTAGTATTATGTTCATTGTATAAATGAACAATGTTCGTTTGTCTCCACAAATCTCGAAAACGGCATGACCTATTTGGCTAATTTTGTCATGTCGGTTAATAATGTCTTGAATTATTTGTGAATGTCTATGGAAGATTTAAAAGGTGAGAAAAAAGTGTTGGCAGCGGCACGAAGTTTGCCGGGCCAGCTAGTTTAACAATAAAAATGAGCTGTTAACCTTGTATCAAAAGCCTATCTAAGATCACTATTGAGGTATTATAATCTGGAGATCAATAGGTCTTTAACGCTAAAACCGATGCTAAAAAATAAGCTGCAAAACCATTGATGGAAGGGGATTATGCTAGAATATTTTAAGCCAATCTAAACACTAATGAATTTCAAACCCCGTAATAAACACCGACATCATAAAATTAATAAAGCACATAAGATGAAAATCGTCTAAAACGATCCCATAACGTGTGGACCAACTATCATGAAAGTTATTCGGTATTCGTATCCGAGGTACTATTACTGGTCTTCATACGACTCGTTAATATGCAAAGCGCACGTTTAATATGCTCACATAACTCAGCAGATTATGCCACAGTCTGGACAGTCTGAAAATTCTAGACTAGATCTCAAGCTAGATGCAGTTAAGATCCAATGCTTAATGGGAAATGAGATCGTATTTCATCTGACTAGTATAATGAGTGTGGACGTTTGTGAGAATGTTTGTCAGTATTATCAATAAAAACTCGAAATTGAAGTTAAGTTCTGTATCGTATCGTATCGTCACGCCTTTTATCCCCGAAGGCGCATTCAGAGTTGCACGTAATGTACAATGTACATTCACATTTCACCATTTGTAACATAAGTTCCATGTGATATAGGTGGTATGTCACCTAGGTAGTGAGCCTATTGCCCTATACTGGGCTCAATTACAGACTCCTATCGTGCTACCACCAAGAAAATTTCGAAAATGCGAAAAAGAGCCCAGTATTACTTTGCCCGACCCGGGACTTGAACCCGAGACCTCTGCAGCCCAGCAATTACTCTTGCAACCTGCAAATTCTGCACAATATTTTTTATTTTCAATGTCACATAATTCTTAGATTTGAACAAAGACGTTTTAAAGTGAATGTTAGATAGTTGGATTGCAAAAATAATAGGTGTTATCCTCCCTGTAATCCCAAACTCCCTCTGTGATCCCAAAATTAACAAACTACGTATATTCACAACTAACTAAGTCCGCTACAAATATTTAGAACACACAGTTTGATTTTTATCGATACAGTAAAAGTGAAATAGTGTTGTATAAAATTCCACATAATTGAATTACGGGAATCGAATGAAAAGTCGATCACAAAATTTCACTCGTTGCCGGACAGTCAGTTCGGCGTGAAAATGAATGAAATCGTTTAAAAAGTATCAATTTGAAAAACGTTAAATGCGTTTCATTGCCGTTTGTAGTGTAGGCCAGCAGCTACTGCAGCTGTTTTAAATTATTTTTTAGAATATAATAATGAGAACTATCTTGTTGGTCGACTAGTAGTAATAGTGAATCCCGAGGCGAGCAGTTGGTACTGGATTCGTTAGGTTTGATTTACGGGTTAAACAAACTGGTGATAGAAAAATATGCAATTCTACCATCTAAATAAATATTAAAGAGTACGATGAGACAGATAAGTTTTTAAAATTGAAAATTCTAGTATTACCAGTAGAATTTGAGGTCTAAAATGCCACGTTACTCAGTACTCAGACCTTCTTAAATATTAGACCCACGTTATAAGACAATGGAGGTCAATTTATTATGCAACAAAAAGCGACCGACAAAAAATATTTTACCCCAATCCGTCTAAAATTATCTTCCCAAAAAAGTGTCTGTTAAAAATGGCAGGCTGTTACATCAGGTTCAAAGGGTGGTACTCACGCAGGCACCGAACCCGCACTAACGTGCTAATCGATGAGACACATTTCCTGCTGTAAGAGCGCCTTCAACCCAGCTCTAATACACTTTATTTTACACAGAGTTACTGATACTGGATGTGACTTGTGAGAATTTGCATAGAGTAGTTTTAACATTACGTTTTTTTTTTACAATGATGAGGACACATGATACACTGCATATTTTAATTTAGACAACAATCGAATTTGTGGCCACTTGACCAAAAGGGTGATATTAATAAATAGACGTGAGTTAGTCTCACATGTAAACCGGAAAATGCCGGCCTCATCTAGTTATTTAAGAGATTGACGTGTAAAAGTGTTATTTTATAACCTATTTGCAAAATAAATATCATTTATCATTTATCATTTAAACTTCACACTATTTCATACTTAATTATCACCAAAAAACACTCTTCTAAAGCTATTTTAATTTTACACTGAAATCTTAAAAGCCTTTAACAACTTTAATGCTATAATCAAAGAGCCTATAATGCAATAACACTCTAAAATTAAGTAAGTATAAAAAGAGTTTGATTTAGGTCAAATTTTATGAGAGCAATTAATTTTAAGGCACATTGTGAGACCAACTTCATCTTAATATTGTGAAGCTTTTTGGACTACACTTTGGAATAATAAAAAATAATTTATTGGAGATAGCTGAAAGAAGAAATAAATATGGTTTTAAATAAAGCTCCTTGCTAAATGTATTGTACTTCTAAATGATAAATAGTTTCAAATCTAAAGCGGAGATTTAAAACGAAATGTGTTCGTCGAAATTGTTACTACTGCAAATCCATTTTTTACAGTTGTATGATAAATTATGGTGCAGCAATGCATTTCAAGTAGTGTAAGGCTTCATTTTATTTATAGCTTTAACTCAAAATTGTTGTATTGCATTTGACAAGTAACATAAAAACCGCATCAAGAAAATTATAATAAACATTAGATTTTAATTCTATGATTTTATTGTAACTTTCGAGAGACATACTAAATTAATTATTATGATGAAACTCGAGTCGCCAGTAGCAGCGCGACAATCGCCGCGTCGTGTGTCGCGGAATGCTGCTCATGAATATGAGCCTCTAGCATGGCTTGAAACTAGTCGAGTTCCTCGTCAAACATTTACGTGAGTAAGCCGATCATAATAATTAATTTTAATTCTAATTTAAATAAAAATCTATGTTATATTGTCACAAACTCAAATAAATAACTGAGTCAAACGTGACTATATAAAAGTCCAAAAAAATATTATAAAAACGGACTCCCGCAGACTCTTGAACTCATTCCCAAAATAAATGTCACTTAAAGACACTTCCAGTACAACTAATTCCAGAACATCTGTCCCATTTCTCGCTTGCTAACCAAACCTAAACCTTATTTCCTTACAATAAGAGTGAGGCATGAAGTTAAGGCGTCGTTTGATGAATTTGAGGCGGTATATGGGAAGATGGGTCTAGGATGTCAAGGAGCGTAGTTTTTGTTGGTTGATGGATGTGGCAATGTCTCGCGTTGTCCCGACTTCTGTTATATTACTTGGAACTTGTGTAAGTTAGGCGTGAACGTGAACGGGAACGGTATTTTGGTTTTATTTTTATTTCATGTTGTGTTTATTTTGTGTGTGATGAAGTTTTCAGTTATTTCAGTGGTTTTGTAGAGTATTGTGGTATGCAGTAATTAGTTGACAGGACTAATAATGTTAGACATAATTATATTAGAACAAGCGTGGTTTATAAACGTATTATCATTGAAAGTAATTTCTGGCTTGAAAAATATTAGTGTGGTTTTAGTATAAAAATTTTCAATGAAGTACCGATTTAATATTTTTTATAGTATGTATTACTATAAAAAATAGTATGTATTACTATAAAAAATATTAAATACTTTTGTGCTACCTGAAAAGTGAAAAGAAATTCTTAGAACAATCATGAAAAAAGCAGCTTACAATAAAATTGCGAACAGTCCATTGCACTTAATACAAAAATACTCACGGAAACACAGAGCCGTCATTCAAAACAAAATTAATCTCAGAAAAGAAAACAGCAAGAAATTGAATACTTAATGTTTTTATTTTTCCTCCATTCAAACTTCACCACTGATGTGAAATAATTGGATTTGTAAATCTATTAAAATATTTTATTTACTGGAAAATTTTGTTTCGTTCGGTAAGCCGGTAATATTTCTTAATAAGCGCCCTGTAGCCTCCAGGGCTGGGAGGAAAGAGTGCCAAGAGGTTCATGAGCAAATATTTCTGATTGCTTTTCTGGAAAATGCAGAATATTTTGACTGAAAAGTTAAGGTAAAAGTTTAAATAAATAATAATTGATTTTGCATTTTAATAACTTCAGGTGAAGCTGGAATGATAATGGCCAAAATAGGTAATAATTTCTAATTATAAGTTTGAAAGCTCAAGATTCTGGTTCGATAAATGGTAACCGAAATTTGTTTTAATTATAAATACATATGAACCATCAAGATTGATCGAGATGTTTCAAAAATAATCACATGAAGTTACCAAGAGCAAATAGTAATCATTCAGAATCCTTATCTAAATCAGTAAACAGCCAAGAAAAAGACAACTCAATGTAATATTACTCATACGAACCATTTTATAATTGTGTAAAATATTCAACTATTAAAACCATCATAGACATTTTATAAGATAGTCAAATGTTCTCTAGATCCTTACACAACTACATACGTCACATCGTGTACATCCTTACTGAACCCTAAACCGCCGCACGTGAATATACATCAATAAAGTTTCGGGACTATTGTACAATGTACAGGCGCGTATCTCCATTCTAACCCTAACCTCGCCAGCCTCGCCAACCTCGCAGATAAGCAACACATCGGACGTTTCATTATAACAGGGGTTCCCAACATTTCCATACGAAGATCCATTTCGAAGTCGCCTCAAATCAATATCGCCGGAGAATCGTGAGAGATCTGGTCCATTGGGATTTATAATATAATATCATTCAATAAGGCCCGGCCCTGCGTTTCCAGATATTTTCCTCATTCCATTTGCTATAGCCATTACTTGAGCTATAGTTTAGGTTTATTATACATTTATTTTTTTTCGTATTCGTAAAAACGTAAAATGTTGGGCGTGTATGGACCAGATATTGGGTACTTTATTTTCGAGATACGACCGAATATTGTAACATTAAATATTGTTAACGGTATTACATTAAATTATTTGTGAGGCCCTATAAAAGTGTTTTAACATCACACAATTCAAGTGTGGGAGAGTCATACTTCGGCACGAATGGGTCGGCTCGATCGGAGTGATACCACGGCCTCACAGAAAACCGACGTGAAACAACGCTTGCGCTGTTTCAGTGAGGTTCCCAATCTTTCCAAACTCCGATTCCCCAACAACCCTTAAATTCCTAACCCCCAAAAGGTCGCCAACGCACTTGTAATGCCTCTGGTGTTGCGAGTGTCTGCTCGTTTAACAGGTTGTTCCATAAAAAATATACAAGACTGAAACCGCACTTTCAAATTCGTGCTCAGCAATTAAGTTAAAAAATAAATAAATGTTTTAATTTAATATAAATAGCACTTTCAACCAGCACATCAGCAATTATTCGGTACTTCGAGCTCTGATATAGAACTAATGACAATTTAACTACATCGATGTACAGTCGAGATGAATACAATTTATTGCATTAACATTTTAAAATACATTCGATGGAGATGACATCTTGCGAATGAAATGGTTTTTTGATAGTATTTCTTTTGAATCGCTGGAAAATGATAAAATAATCTCTATTCTTTAATAATATGAAATACCAAAAAAAAAACATTTTAACAAAAAACGCAAATGTCAAAAAAGTAAAATCATAAATCAAATAAAATTGTACTCGAGTAAAAAGATATCATTGGTTCTTTCGAGAGCACACTAATGCTTTCAACTATACACGGCACAAAAAAAGTTAGAAAAGATATGAAAAAAAAACTACATTTAACTCATCAAATATCTTTACCCACAAACTTTTTACTACACACAAGAAGATTTCCAAACAGTACTCACTCGACGCGATAGCAACGGAAATTAAAAATGCACATCAACAATACGCGGCCACAGCGCAGAAAATGTTAATGTAATACTTCGAACAGTCTTCCAGTACCCCAACGGGTTTGAAACACAGTTTATTTGTATACCAGCTTTCACGCCGCCCACAGCGTCCTTGTTGTAAACGTATTTAGAAGTTACGCTCAACTTATAAAAGCTATTATCTGAAACATTATGGTGGGATGAATTTGAGACGGGCCCTTACCATTGGTGCTTAAGATTTTCTCGATAAAGGGTTTAAGTTTTCTTCACCTGTTTAACAAAGTGACTATTGAGTCTTGGTTACTTAAAAATTGCCTGTAATGCTTAAATAATGATACCAAAATACGTGTGAGGTGGATACTAATACTAATTTTGAATGGATAAATGATGATGATAAATGGATCAATTATTTCTTTTTTAATGTTACAAATATAGATATAATTTTTTTTGAGAAAAATCTAAATCAATAAACCTTGCAAATAGAAAAGGACCCTAACAAAACGCCATGCCAACTTCCAGAAATAAATCTCCAGAAACAGAGCGACATTTTTAACAAATGTGACCGTCCGTCACTTGGAGCGGCAAGCGCATTTATTTCATGACATTTCATTCCGACCCATGTATCAATGAACGAGATTTGTGTGCGAAATGATGTCTATCATAGCATTACATAAATTATCTATTTTCTTCACTTACCACCCTTTCCGTAGATTTGGGACCCCTCCCAATCTCCCCAGCTATCGAAGAATATTCACACCAGCGCGATATTTATTTGATCTTCCATGACTGGGTGCGTTTCCCCCTAAATCCCCTCTTTGAGTGTTGTGAGTTATTTCGCTCATGAAATGGAGAGCAGATGGTGGATATGTTTATATTGAGGAATGAGTGCTATGAAAATGTTGGTGGTGACGATTATACGGACAATTGTAGTTCTGTCAAGATTTCGCGTTTAAAAACTAATTTTATTTTTGTTTAGAACTGTTGCTTGTAAATTATATGTTTTATTTTTATTGTTGGCTAAAGTTCTGGAATTCATCAATCGTTCTTGTGATTTTTGTGATAAAATCGATGATTTTAAATAAATATTATAACTTTTGTGAGAAATAATAAATGAATTATTATGTTATCTTATTGCTTACTCACGTAACTGTTTGACGAGGACCTCAATTGTAGCAGCGCGACAATCGCCGCATCGTGTATCGCGGAATGCTGCTCAGGAATATAAGCCTAGCATGGCTTAAAACTAGTCGAGTTCCTCGTCAAACAGTTACGTGAGTAATCCGAAAACATAATAATTAATACGATGATCAAGAATGTAGTAAGATTTTCACAGAACTGAAATCCCTAAAGGGTTTCATAGTAGGGGCAAGAAACTTGGATGTTCCAATTTACAAGTAACGTACAACTTATGCACAATAATACAGAGATATGTCGACTTGATAACTTTTCGGGGATGTGCTTAACTACACGCTTGTCTTATACTCGAGCAACACTAATGGTATTCACGCTTATATCTCACGTGGGTAGGCAGGTAATGTGGTAAATTGTTACAAGTGAGTCTTAAGGAGTGGTTGAGATTTGTCAACTATTGTGAATGGTTATGATTTTCATGAGTTAAAGGGTGTTGAAATGCTCCCGTTCTTTGTCAGGTTTGGTTTCATAAAATGCTAGCTACTCCCGTGCGGTTTCACCCACGCTGCTCAGCTCCTATTAGTCGTAGCGTTTTATAGTCTATAGCCTTCCTCGGTAAATCTTCTATACAACACAAAAATATTTTTACAAATCGATCCAGCAGTTTCAGAGATCAGGACATTTAAACAAATAAAAAAGCTCTTCAGCTTTATATATTACGTATAATACATTAGTCTAAAAATATAAATGGTAGTGTTGAATGCCAACCACAACTACTGTCCTCAAGGTCATGACTATGATTTCAGCTTTGGTCAGTGAAAAAAGTGAAAATAATCAGATTTATATTTAAGTCGAGTTAATAACCATCTTAGTTTATTATAACATAAAAAGAAATTACATTTATTTCCTGACTGCCAGGATAACCGAAAATTTCGTTACTAAGACATGAATGCGAGATACAATATACATAGGTACATACTAACATGTTTATATGGAAACCGCGACACATAACGCAGCTACGGCTGACCGATCAGCCCTATGTAAACATAACGTAATGTAACACCACAACACCACGCTTTCCCCATGCGGGGATAAGACAGAGATGTATTGCGTTTCAATTTTGTCATCGTGTTAATTTAAGTCAAAAATAAATAAACAGAAAAATTGGTTACCGTTGTATTTATCAAAATGGAATATGTAGGGAGTGATGTGTGACATTTATTAATGCGTAAACCAAATCGCCAGAGCCGTATTTAGTTGTGTTGTGATTTAAAAAACAAACTCTTCTTTCTCGAAATTTGGTACAGGTGCACACCTACTTTCTACGGACTGACTTGAGAAGAAGTATTAAAAATATTCAGTACTCAGTAAGAGTATGTGGCACTTACAGATCAAAAAGGCAGTTGGGCGATTACGTTTAAGAAATAACTAAAGTCTTGTTAAATGAAAATTCATCAGTGATCCAATTAAAGCAAATAATTAAGCTTATCTCAAAAGGGTGTCTCAATTAACTATTTCCATTTTACCCCGGACGTGTCAGTTAATTCCGGGTCCTCTCTGTTGATACTATCAGGCCCCCATCGCCGCCCAGTATTATGAATACATCGTAAAAGGGATATTGGTATAATTAGCGAGCTAAGGTTTGGTCCGTGTAAGATCACGGTAAACAAAGAAATTAGATTAAAATTATAATCTTCTCACATAATCATGCAGATTGATAAATTTTACATAATTATCTTGTTCAATTTGTTTATATAACCTTTACAACAAAATGTTGAAAATATCCAAAGACACAGTCGACTTAAGACTTTTAGAAGATTGAGCTGACCAAAAACGTGGACGGATAATAAAAAACACTTCCTGTATTATTATTATTTTAAAGTCTGAAACTTCGCCTACCTAAGAAGAATTTCCTTGGAAAGTATCTATAGACTTCAGTCTAAATCCGACCCTGTTCTAAATGCATACACACAAACAAACAGAATAAAATTGTGCTTAAACCGATAAAATAAATAAAATAAAAAGAAAAACATTCACATACGAATAAAATATAACGGTATCAAACAGCGATTATTCTAAATGCAAAATCGATTTGCTTCCTTATCGATACATGAAAAGGAAAAGTTATTTCTAGTTTATTCTGAGACGAGGCAAAGATCTGTTTGTGAGATAAACAGCGTCGCGTTTTGAGAAACGATTCTTTAACTAGACTTTGGACGATTTCATATAAAAGTTTGTTTGTTTGAAGTCAATATACTTAGTATAAGTATTTGGAATCTATTTTCTCAATTTTCAATGTTCACAGAGCAATGGAAATAGTAAAGTTTTTGATAGCTGATAAATATATTAAGACTGCTCTGTTGGTGTGGTGCCTGGGTAATGGGAAGCCGCACAATGTAGCGGGTTCGATTCCCGCACGAAGCAACTATTTGTGTCATCCACAAATCGTTGGTTTGCGTGTCATGTGTGTGAACTCGTATGTTTGTAAACGCACGCACGATAATTAAGTTGGGCAACGTTTAAAAAAATATGTATTCCTGCAACTTCACGTCAATCTTATATTTTTTCATATTTTGATATGTTTAGCGGTAAACGACAATACGGTTTTCGTAAAGGTCGGTCGGCTGGGGATCTTCTGGTTTACCTGACACACCGTTGGGCACAGGCGATCGAGTCTAAGGGGAAGCGTTGGCAGTGAGCTTGGACGTGGCGAAAACCTTCGACCGGGTTTGGCATAAAGCGCTTCTTTCGAAGCTTCCTTCCTATGGGCTTCCCGAGAAATTGGGCGAATGGGTCTCCTGCTTCCTTACAGACAGAAGCATTAAGGTCGTTGTCGACGGGGAATGCTCCGACTCTCTGTCTGTGAACTGTGACCTGTGAACGCAGGTGTCCCTCAAGGCTGCGTGCTATCACCTACCCTGTTCCTAATCCATATCAATGATATGTTGCAAATCAGCGGCATTCATTGTTATGCGGATGACAGTACAGGTGATGCCTATTATACCGGCCGCGCTAACATTTCTCGGGAAAACGTCATCGAAAGCCGAAACAGACTTGTGTCAGAAATCGAGACTTCTTTGCAGAGAATCTCAGATTGGGGTGAACTTAATCTGGTCCAGTTTAACCCTACTAAGACACAGGTCTGCGTGTTTACCGCTAAGAAACTACCGTTGGTCGTCTCACCTCAGTTTCAAAGTACCCCTCTGACTGCCTCAGCCGGTATTGGAATACTTGGCATCAACATTTCGAGCGACGCCCAGTTCCGTGGTCATCTGGAGGATAAGGCTAAATTAGCCTCGAAAAAGCTTGGTGTGCTCAACAGATCGAGGCAGTATTTCACTCCAGCCCATCGCCTGCTTCTATATAAGGCGCAAGTTCGGCCCCATATGGAATACTGCTCTCATCTTTGGGCGGGGGCACCCCAGTACCAGCTTCATCCTCTGGACCGCGTTCAGCGGCGTGAGGTTCGGATTGTTTAGTGTCAGGAAGTTTCAAACCGACTTGACACTTTGGCAATGCGTAGAGATGTAGCTTCGTTGTGCATTTTCTATCGCTTATACCACGGGGAGTGCTCTGAGGAATTGTTTGGTCTTATTCCTGCCGCTTCTTTTCGCCATCGACCCACACGACAGCATTTCCATCCCCACCATATAGATGGTTGGCAGGCCACAACTGTGCGCTTCTCGCGCAACTTTCTGCCTCGCACAGCAAAACTGTGGAATGAGCTGTCGTCGGCGGTATTTCCGAACCGATACGACCTTCAAACCTTCAAGAAAAAAAGCATACTCCTTTTTAAAAAAAGGTCGGCAACGCACCTGTGACTCCTCTGGTGTTGCGGGTGTCCATGGGCGGCGCTGATCGCTTACCATCAGGTGACTCGTTTGCTCGTTTGACTCCTATTCCATAAAAAAAAAACGAACTTAACACCTGTATTATGTTATATCCTATATTGTATTGTATCTTTTTCACAATTAGGTATTCGTAATCACCTCATACATACATACATAGGTACACTACAAAACCTCACGCTTGTCCCCCATGGAGGTAGGCAGAGACTATCATAGTCTGCCGTACCATAATGGAACGCTAATCGTTACGATTCTTACAAGTTCTCGTCGATTAAGGGTACTTTTAATTTGGCTGTATTTTAACACCTCACTCATTTTATTAAACATATTTTTAAAACAAAATAATTCAACGTAGCTTATGGAAAAACAAGCAATTTGTCAATGTAACAGTACTATAGAGTATTATACATTCCAAACTCGAAGCAGTAAATAAATTAGAATATTTTCCATTAGCCTCTCAGCATTTTACATACTACTTGAATTTTTATTTTATTACAGTAAGTAGCTAAGATATATTTAGGTGATCCATCTTCAAACTTAAGTTGAGTCGTAAGGATAGCTTTTACATGCAAACGATGTTTATAAGAAGTGTCTTGTGATATCTCGTTGAAAGTATGTTTAAAAAATATTGTAGCAAATTACACTTTAATGTTTTGTACTTAGTGAATCATTGACTGAGAAATTACTGTATAATTTTTGCTTTTTTGGGAATATTATTCATATACCGTACAAGTTACGACTACGAGAAAAAAATAACTTAACTCAAATTCAAACTCAAATCATTTATTGCATTTACTTCTGAGATGATATATTCTTTTTACATTTATTTTCTATAAATTTCATGTCAAATTTCTGTTTTGTTCTTGTTTTTTAATTTTATTTTTATGTTGTTATCTATATTTATTTTATTTTGATGTATCTAATGATGTGACTAAATGACAAAATTAAGTGACATTTATATAAAATAATCACAACGATATGGGCCCAATGTCTGAAATAAAATGAATTTATTTTATTTAAATTATATGTATTTTATTTAAGATTTCTGGTAATATTAATAAATACTTAATGACTGTATCTCTGTAAAAAATCCTACTTTTATTTGATTAAATAAACATTGTAAAGCTACAGATCTAACCACAATAACCACCATACAACATCGGTCGGAATCTTTTCAGAAACTATATTTATTTTCCTAAAAACTAACCCAAAAACACACGTCTCTCTAATATGTATCTGTAAGTGCGTTTCCTTAGTATTATAAAGATATAATATGTCGGAGGGGACGGGCAGACTGCCAGGCAGTAACCATTGTACGTGCATTACTGGAGGCACGTACCACTATCATGTTGCACTCGAAATCTTCAATTTTAGATCTCAAAACTACTTCCTAGTGAACATTTCCGGGCTTTTTGAGTGCAGTTTTATTTTTATAGTCAATGGTTTTTAATTTTAATGCGTTTTTAGTTTTGGCTCATTGGTCCAATGGTTACTAAAATTAGTAGCGTATATTTACAATTATAATTATTATATCATCGATTTCATTTTGCAACGCTGGTCAACACAAGGATCATGTGATGATCTGATATCGATTTCATTATGAGAGTGTATATTATATATTATGTAGTGTATGACAAAACTTTGGATTTCATGTATGTTACCAACAAAAAAAATCTTTTTCATCTACTTTTTTCTCGATAAAAAAACACTCCGAAGTGAGAAAAGCTTCCGCCTTTCCGGAACGTCCGTTCAGGAAAAATTCACTACGACAAAACTGGTATTGTAAAGCCGTCGGTAAAATTTTACAAATAGAGGGTGATGGTCAGTTCGGTCGCTAATTGCGGCTTTGTCGAACGTGACGCGACCAGAATTGGGCGGCGTGGTAGTTGCAGTGACGTCATGACGAGCGACCGCCTGGCAAAAAGTACAAATTGCGGCGACTGCTACTAATTGCACACGTTAAATGATACGACCGTGTTTTGTTTTTGTTGTGCCACGTCCAGTTGCCTTGTTTATTATTCTGTTTGAGAGCGGTTTACGGTAGACCGCATTTAAGTGATTAAACAATTTGTTTGTTTAATTTATAATTGAATTTGTCTATTCGTTTTTTGGTAACACAATCAGTACTTGCGGTTTTATTCGTACCAGTGGATACAATTTCCAATAACCTAAATTAATTTGCTTGTTCACCCAATTTATTTATGTTTCCTACCAAGCGTTGTAGAGCTAAAATCTTCATAATAGAATAGTGTAAATATTGTGTATTCCATAACATCGTTCCGCCTCCTTAGCTTTATAATATTCATAATATAAGACCCCAAACTGTTGAATAAATTCATGAAAATCAAAGTAAATTGAGCGCGAGCGGAGTCGCGGGTTAGTAATAAATTAACGTGTGCCGCGAATACGGTACATCTAGTTATTAAAATTAAACTCGGTTGAGGATACACAGAGTACGAGACTATTTTCGACATCGCTTCTATTTCGAGCAGTATATCAATTTGTAGACTGAAATTGACTCGTGAATTTGAGTAGGCTGTGGTGATTAACTTAGCTTATGAAGTTTGAAGATATTGAGTGATACTTCTTATTATAATTATATTTCAGGAGCTTAAAGAGCAACTATTAAATATTTTGAGAACCCAACCCAAAACCCAGTAACACAAACAAACAGCAAACTCCTGAATCAGATAGCAGATAGCACAACACGTTGAAAATTAATCAAACTTCACAAAGTGTAACAACACGTAGCTAATGTGTGTATGAAGTACAAGTTGAGTAGTTTCAGCATTTTCCAGCGCAGCGGTCCAGACAATGCGATTCGTTTGATACAGCGCCATGATGAGGGTCGACAGGAACCTGCAACTTGCTCACTTGTTACTTATACACTCTCTTTGAATATACGATTCGTTTGTCAGCTAAAAGATAAAATTTTATGAAAATATTGAAGGTTGCTCTCTCGAGAGGTGTTTTTAAGGAAATTTTCTATTGATTCTGCACAATTTTGTGGATTGTGGATTCCAGTTTTGAAGGCGAATGCTTCCGTATGATTTTGATATGCTTGTCTGTTATTTACATTATGGAGATGCTCTTATGCTGTGTTTTCGTTGAACATTGTTACTATTCATTAAGGCATTTTTCCTTGTCCAGTAGTTGCATTAAAATGGCGTTCATGATATCCATTTCTGTATAAATAAAAATTGATAAAATTCGGTACGAACTAAATAGTCTACTACGTTAAATCCAACAACAGTAATAGTTTAAAACATAATCATCATCTTAAGAGCAAATCTGTAACCATTTTCAATATGATGATGATACAACTAAACAATTACACATAAGCTGAACCACAATCTTAGCCCCTAATACTCAATCAATAAAGCACATAATTCTACTGACCACCGTTTCACCTCTAGCCCTCCTACAACATATAGCAAAAGTCACAGAGCCTAGCACTGCAGACAATATATCTCGTAATCTACTTTCCAAATTATTGGAGCCCAAACCTCGTTCCCGTGTATCTAAATCTACTTTATTACCTTGGTTTACTTTCTCATCCTACATAGGGATCCCAAATTCTTTAGGGCGGTTTCAGATTAGCGTATTTTTCTGCGCGTATACGGTCGTTTTAGCATATGTGTTTACACGCGCGTCAAAAAACTGGATCTGCGTAAACTAGCGTATTTCTACGTATTTGCTCGAACGGGTAGTGGTGTCTATATCTATCGTATCTCGTGCGTGCCAAAAGTTGCGCCTATACGAACCTACACGTGTTTCTAAAAACGAGCGAATACGCGCGTATAAAACCTTTATACATACTACCCTAAAACCTTTCTGAGATAACGTATGCAGGAACTTGTCTGTACGGATTTTAATCTGATTTGTTGGCTTTCTTTGAAGGTTTGTAGTATTCAGGTGTGATACGGTCGGGTCTCAGTGTAAATACTAGCGTATTTGTTTAAGCGGGTCAATGAACTTGAATATTACTTTTGAATGACTTAACCGCTGGTGTTGTCTAGACTTTCGATTTGGAAATGGTTTGATCTAAATTTGGGTTTAGATGTGATGTGTACGTGGAATATTTTAGTTAGAAACTGTTTTAATTTTTTGTGAAAGATTCACGTTTCGTTGTGTGAGTGAACTTACCCAATTCCCCTCTTCCCAATCCCCGATTCCCCAATAACCCTTAAATTCCTAACCCTCAAAAGGCCGGCAACGCAAACTCCTCTGGTGTTTCAAGTGTCCATGGGCGGCGGCGATTGCTTACCATCAGGTGATACGTCCGCTGGTTTACTGGCAAGTTCCATAAAATAACAAAAGCTTTTCTTAGTTGCTTGTTTCTTCAAAGCATTTCTAAGACTTCTCTTCAAATAAATTTAGCTCTAATCACGTCATGAGTGACACAAAAGCTATTACTCAATTAGTCTTCAAACTCGTCCCCATGTTATCTATAACTAAGCAATATTAAGACCCTACTGGCGTCATCATTACAAAAATAGCTTCTACTGTTTAAAATTTACGATTTAATTTCTATTGTTAAGTTTACGAGCTGGTTCAGCTAAATATGGAAGCGTAGGTTTTGGGTGTCATATAAATAGGTACGTCATCAGTTTATTGTCTAGTTTATTTAGGCCTACTTTAATATGTGTCGTAGTCTTTATTACACTTTAAACAATAACTTTAGTACTGGGTTACAGGGTTTAATTACAAGTATGGTTATATTTTACTTGATAAAATCTAGGGATGAAATAATAATTTACCTTGAACTTAATATATCTACATAGTTTGGTTGCACGGTTGGCGCTGTGGCTGGATGTACTGGGTTCGATTCCCGCCCGGCGTAACTCTTTGTGTGGTCCACAAATTGTTGTTTCGGGTCAGGATGTGTACATGTATTGTGCATGTGAAATTATATGTTTGTGAACGCACCCACAACACAGAAAGAAATCCTAGTGTGAAGCAAGGTAAAAAGTAAAAAAAAACTTGACCTTAATAGTTCTAATACTTTTACCCATTTTGAAGTTCAAAAAGACAAGGAAATAAATTAAATCGTGAGACTTAATACTTAGTGTTCTTTTAATAAATTAATTCTAATTCTAAACATTTAGTGAAGGCATATACTGCTGGCTTTCTAGACTGGGTCCCGACTGCTTCAATTTTACAATGACTTTCTTGTTTTAGGGTTTTTTCATTTTCATGTTATAAAGAAACGCAGTCGGGTTTTTTAGTTTTTTAAATTACCTTTTTTATTTCATTTTCTTTTAGTTTTATTATTTTTATAGTCTCTCTCATAGTAAATACGAATCAAACGACCCCTATCAAGCTGAAATCCATCGAGTCGTTCAGGCTAGAGAGTGAGCAATATTCGAATTTGGCGCCAAAAATCCGCCATTTTGTTTTTTTATTATTTTAATATATCCAGTGTCACTCTCACAGTAAATACGAATCCAACGACACCTCTCAAGTCAAAATCCATCAAGCCGTTTAGGCTGCAGAGCGTGCCAAACAATTATACATACATACATACATACATACATACATACATACATACATACATACATACATACATACATACACTCGAAAAACATAACCCTCCTTCTGGCGCAGTCGGGTAAAAAGACAAGGAAATAAATAAAATCGTAAGACTTAACATAAAAACGTCTTCGAATAATCCAAACGTAAACGACAATTGATTAAAGGAGCGCATACATTGTCTGTTAATGAAGACACGAAATATACCTACTTAATTAAAGAAAACGCGGCAATGAACAGGGAAAAGAGAGGAATACAATGAAAACCTCAAATATCCGGAGATGTTATGAACTCCAAACGTTTCGGTGAGTGCACTCTCTTTACGTATCTTTGAAGAAACGATCGCTTTGTTCTACAATGTGGTTTAGCTATTATCTGCTTAACTCAAACTCAAACTCAAAATACTTTATTGCATTCCACAATGTAGGCTTAGGTGGTAAATATTTGGTAGGAAACAATTGTGGACCCTGTCGGGCACAGCAAAAGATAATACAAACATATTATGTAGAGAGGACTTTACATTAAAATTATTTATAACAGTTTAACTTAAACTAAAAACATAGATATTATTCCAACTTAAGAATTAAAATTATAGATATTATTTTTCTAGTTTTAAAGATTTATCACATAAATATTCGTCGACACTATAGTAAGCTTTTTTTAATAATAACTTTTTTAGTTTATTTATAAATAAATGGAGCTTTTTCTCATTTTTTATTGTTTCTGGTAGCACATTGTATATTTTTACTGACATTACCAGAGGACTAGTAGAGTGTATTTTTAAGCGGGATGATGGTAGGTTGAGTCTTGTGTTGTGTCTTAGTGTGTATCTTGTTTGTATGTGTATCTTGTTTGTATATCTTGTTTGTTTTGCTTTGATCTGGCTTGATTCCACTTCAATAGAGAAGATAATGCGGTTTTTATAATATTCATTTTTAAGTCTATTTATTATTTGGATTTTTTGGTCGAGTTGAATTACCAGGTCAAAGAAAAATAGAGCAAGGGAATAAGAATAGCATTTAAATATTTTAGTCGCAAAAATAGGTCCACTAAGTAACATATTTTGCGCAATTAATTAATCCAAGTATAGGAGAGCTTCGGCACGAATGGGCCGGCTCGACCAAAGTGATACCACGGCCTCACAGAAAACCGACGTGAAACAACGCTTGCGTAATGTAGGCGAGGTTACCGGATCCCATTAACCCCTTCCCAATCTCCGATTCCCCAACAACCCTATCCCTCAAGATGCCGATAACGCACATGTAACACCTCTGGTGTTTCGGGTGTCCTTGGGCGGCGGCAATTGCTTACTATCAGGTGAACCGACTGCTCGTTTACCGGCCGATACCATAAAAAAGGTCACATTACAGAGATAATTTTCAACGAGTAATACCACATACACTAACCACAGCCCACCTGAAGATCTAAAGTAACAATACACAGGAAACTAATCAAGTCTCCAAAGTGTGACCACTCTCAACATATCTAAAATGTCCTTTTGTGATACCGAACACCCTCTTGCATTGCCCAAAGTACGGAGGGTCAATTAAAGTGTCCCCCGCTAATATTACGGCCCCACCCGTTATAGTAACCGAGGCACGTTTCATGTTTGTGCGAAAACTTGGGCCTGTATCAAAGGTGCCTTAATAGTCCCCACAGAAACTAACTGAGTGGATGAAAAGGTTTCAAGGAGTTTCTGAGACCACTGGCTTAGTGTGCTTTTCCACCAGAGATGTGCTATGCTACGTTGCTGTGGATGCGTTTGGTTTTTACCAATCATATTCATTGGTACACATAGCTTAGGATTGGTGGAAACGGACTCTGTTAAGCTATGTTTTATATAGAAAAATAATACTTGTTATGGATTATAAACCACGTCCCTCTCTATTTTCCATCTAGCGTACCTAAACTACAAAAACGTTGCCAATTGTCCACATTTTATGTGCCACTTTTTGAACGCTTATAACCTATATACACCTTTATACTTAAAATATCATTGGGTATAGCCAATTTTTTGTGTCACAGTGCATGATCCCATTCTTTGTAGGTACTTGCTTCATGATTGTAACTTAAGTTGAGCAGCTTCTGTTAAAAATTTCATACCGTATATCTGTATCTCATATCATCACTTATATTAAAATTCAAGACAATATAATTACCTTCAACAAACGTCAGAACACAAAGACTAATTACTCTCCCCTCCCAAACCGTATCACTGTATTTGCGGCATTAATAACGTATGACAACATTCACAAAACTCGCGAATTGTAATATATTAGCCAATATCACAAGTTAATTACAATTTTAGGGGTAAACGGGACGAGTTGTGAAATAAGAGTAAATTACATTGTAGGAAATAACGTCACGCGTACTGTGTTACGGTATAATTATGTTTTATCTTATTTGTGGGGCGAGTGACAGCGGGTAGCGGGCGTGGATATTGTTGTGTGATGGTTCTGGGGTTTTATTACGAAAATGTAGTATCGTGTACTTTTTTGGTTTTCGATAAAGGATGTATTATTCGATTTTTGTAGTTCAGTTGTAGTTTGTCGTTCATAAAAATATGTTTTGGCACTTAAACTAAAGCATGGTCAATGCTGACCGACACTAGCGGAGGTGTTTGCCTTCAATAGTTTCAGTTATAGACTTAAGAGAGTGTATAGTTTCGAGTTATATCAAGAGCATATCAAACGCAATCAGATAGTAAATTTACCAACTAGTAAGTTATACAGATGTGCGGATTTGATCCATAATCTGCCGGTTATACAACGTTCGTAAAACCACCAAATACTAAACGCTATACATAACTGACGTGTAAAACCTTCCCTAATACCGAACACGTGTTCATATAACATTGTTCTATATTTACCTACATTCAATATTCAACATGAATAGTATTAAATACCTTTGTATTGTACCGTTACGCCTTTTATCCCCGAAGAGGTCGTCAGAGGTGTACACTAAGGCATCTATTGCGCCTGAGCCTATTGCCTTATATTGGGCACAATTCCAGACCCGGTGTTACTACTGAGAAATTTTCAAAAAAAAACTGAATACTTTGCCCGACTCGGGATTTTTTGTATTCGTTATTATCCTTAACTGCCATACTCAGAGTCATTTAATGATTCCTTAACTCTGTCCTTAGCAATTGTCTTCGATACAAAAAACAGTTTAAGTAATTCATTGTTTTATCACGTGTAAAGTAATAAAAAGGAAACATTTATCATTTCAATTCTCATATACAAATACACATACAAAAATTGAATTTGTCTGTACGTCAGTTGCCCATGGCATTTAGCAGCGCACTTATCATCCTTCTACACCATTTCCCACGGTACATTGGAATATTTATGAATTTTCCTCCCCGTAGTAAAATTATACATACTAGTGGTCGCCTAGTGGCCGAAATTCGACCATATATGATTTAATTTACAATACCACTTAACGTACGTTGAAGGATAATTTTTATTTAATTCAAACTCTTTTATAAAACTCTTTTCATATGAGACGTGAGAATATCATCGCAATGTCTATCGATTTTGACGTTTTGTCAAATACGATCAGATACTATGCATGTGTGTGTAATGTTTTATTTATTGATTTAATGTACTTTATAAGCATTATTTTTCAAAAATATTAGCGCTATGCACTTCTCCTACACATAAACTATAAGTATAACAAATTTTATGCTCCTACGTCCGCGCAATTTTCGTAAAATGTGGTCCAAAGTTTTTGCATCACGTATTAATATATAGATATACCTATACATACGTACTATGTGTGTGTTTACCTACGTTGTGAGCAATTGAAAGGGTGTTATGTATATTGTATTCATGTTTAATGGGGAATAAATTGTTTTATTTTTACCACGAAAAAAGAATTAAAAGGCTATGTGGAAAAAAAGAATTCATGTTACATAATCTCTCTCGAATGAGAGTGTTTGTAAATACGAGTGATGCTCATATTTTTAGACTTTGTTACGAGTTTTTTTTTCCGATACTATTGGAAATATCGAATCTAGAATGCCATCAGCTATCTTTGAATATCGATTTGTTTGTCGAACACACGTAGAGAATGTAAGAAAAGTCAAACTAGAAGACACTAGAAATAGATTAAAAAACAATTTAATATTATTATTTAACAACGCAAATTACTATTACCCACCCACCCATCAACCCTCATCTCATTTCCAACAAAACAATGTTTCCACACACAACTATGAGCTCTGCTTACCCCGAACGTATGATAGCAACAGTCCTCACAACTTAGTCGGCTCAGCGAGCTGTAAGCGTTGACCGTCCACAGACTCCGTGACCCGTAAATTTCAATCTTTGTCCAGTTAACAAGTTTCACTGAGGATACTAGTACAAGCATTAAACTAAAATTTATTGGTTAAAAAAAACATACTTTAAGTGAACTCCAGTTAGCTAGAGTTTAGTTTTAATTGGAAAATTTTCGTTTTGCTTCAACTACGTGTGTAGAATGCTTTATTGTGAAGTAGAAACTGATTGTTCGGATTCTAATGTTACTTCTACAAACACAATCTCATAAACATTATGCCCAGACTAGAAATAACTGTTTATTGTTTGTTATATAAACTACTAACGTAGAAAAAATAACAACAAAATCATTAAATTAACTAAAAAATATTTATGAATGGAGAAAAGTTCTACTTGTTTCATGTCACAGAGGGACTCTTCATCATGAGTAGCGTACGCAGACGTGGTGACGTCCCACAGCCTACTCACTACTACTACCACTACTAGTAGTAAAGCTTTTCTTCAATCATTTATGTGAGTAAACCGTAATTTTTAGTTAGTTTTGTATGTCTCACAGCCGTGGTCGTCCTGCTTCATTGCAAGAAAAAAACACAAGCATTTATTATTCCTGTATAGCAACCACATCAAAAACCTTAAAACTAGATCATCATTCATCAGCGGAACTGGTAACAATAATAATAAAGGAGTAACAATCTGCCATTGTAGTGGTTGGCCCCAACTTGATAGATATCGCAAACTGATTGAGGTTTGATACAGAGCCCTAAGTTCCTCTCTAATTGGATTCACTAATTTTGCCAAGGTCAAGCCCGTAGTTATTCTATGTATTATTCTATCTATCTGTATTAACTTTGCTACCTCGGACTCGGAAACTTTTGGTAGTTATTGTTCTTAGAAAAGTATTGAGATTTCTTGGTTTCTGTTTCGAATTGTTTGATATTCTAAGAATTGTATAAATATACCTTGGAGAGAATTTATTCAAGTGATCGTTGGTTATATAAATTTGTCAAATTAGATGTAGTGTTTTCATGAGAATTATCTGGGTTATTTAAATTTTTCTGTTGTTTATGTTATCTTAAAATATCATATAAGTTCCTTTTAGACTTGTACAAAATATTGTTAAATTCTAACTGTGTTCAAATTGTGAATGTGGTGCATGTCTATAATTGGACCTTAACGTTGGTGTTAATTTTGGAGGTGTCCTAATACTTAGTAATAAATTATAAAAAAATGTGTTTAGTTAAATCGCTTATCTGTACTTTGAGGCACCACGTTGAGATTTTTTCCTCACGAGCCTATTTCCCGCATTATTCCAAAGATGGTGTACAGTGAAAATGGCGGTGTATATTAGAGATGATTCATACACCGGTGAATGCTTGCATTCTCACACATACGGGTGACAGTAACGAAGATAAATGCCACAACGATGTTGAAATGTAGCCTCCGCCATTCACAAGTTAAATTAAGAGCAAAATTATACCGGAAAAGTTACAGTGTACCGTTTACATAATCTGAGCTTCGCAAAAAATATTATATTACTGAAAACAAAATAAAGGTACAATGTTTCGTGTTATTAGGCGCTGAATAAACAAGATAAAACATATTTGGCTCCAGGGCCGGCATTTGTCGAGTCTCACTGATTTAAATGGATTAACCCAACATAATATATTATTTGCATAATATAAAACGGACCGGCGTAGGCGTTTCTTTTGCGTCCATTTTCTAAGCTCGTTTGCGCTCTGACAGCACGCTGGATTGTTTAGGAACGTCCCTTTGAATAACATAATTTCACTTTTTATGTAAAGTTATGCTCCGTGATGTCTAACCGCGAATTTTGGTACCTAATTTGAATATTATGTGGTGTTTAAAACGTGGCTATTTATAACATTTCAACACAAAATTTAAAAATGATACGTCTATTTCGTCGGCATTACGAACGAATATAAATATTCCCAAAACATCTCATTAAAAATTAATACGCTCACTTAAATAAATAAACTGAAATCTCTCGCCAAAGTAAACTCACTTTATTGGATTGCCTTCAAAGATCTCGGCGTCAAAACACGGCCCAAAATCGTCCCATTAGATGATCAGAGTCAACTCATGCAAAATGTAAGGGGTCCGGAGATTTGCACGGCTAGCCAGACCCGAGCGAATTTGTGGGCCATAACCTTCCAGCCTGTAAATCGGTGAAAAAATATACCCACAAGAACCTCGGGGGAAATACCAAGACTGGAGTTTATGTGTTTTGAAAATATTTTGGTAAGCCCTGAATATGAGCTGGGATTATATTAGGATAAGTAATAAGTTACTGCGGGATTATAATCATCTTTATGGAGTTTAAAACTTGAGTTTAAGAGAGTTTTTACGATAGTACTTGGAGTGAGTTTTGTGATTATTTTTTGATATACTGGTTTGATTAACCTGGTTTTGGCGGAACAGTATTATCAAGCATCCTTTACCATCCAAGAGAGATGGTTGTAAGTACGTTCACCCTCATATTATTGTCGTCAATTATGCACTTTCAACACTATATGATTTGTTTTGTTTATTAAAAAAACTACAAAGAAAAACACAAAAAAGTGCATTTTCATAGACAGATGACACTCCATATCCTATCTTCAAAGGGATAGTAACCGAAAAATAAAAACCGATAGCTTAAAACTTGAGCCTTCGGGAATAAAAAGGATTGCGAAGTCGGCTCCCGCAGGTAAACGTGCGAGGTTCATCGAGAATATTCCAATACTATTTTTCTTTTCGTTCTAGATCGAGGGGACCTCATACACTCTATATTTTTCTTCAATTCCCCGACTGCAAAGTAGAGTGCACTTTGTTTCATTTCAATTCGACGAGTCAAAGTCTAGAGTATTTGACTTTGATAGTCTATGATATATGCTTGGGAAATTGAAACGATTCGACAGATCATCTGTGAAATGAATGATGTTTTTCCAATGCTATCTGAAGGTAAAGATTGATATCAATGTTGATAGTCACTATATTTGCAGTAATTCAATGCATATCTAGACTCTAACTGCCGTACTCACAGTTATTTAATGGTTACTCAGCCAAGTCCTTAGCAATTGTTTTCGGATCAAAAACGTCACTAAGGAATAGTTTAATTAATCATTAAATGACTCTGAGTGCGACGGTAACACTATTCAATTTTCTTTATTTCTTATAGGCATATCGCAGATTTTTAGAGACAAAGAACATAAATGAAACTAAAAACCTCTGAATTTATACTTTAACAGAATATTAGGTACGGTACCTACAATGAAAATTGTCAAAACCCCTAAATTAAAATTATAGTCATCAAAACTAAGCCCAAAACTTATTTGGAGCAAAAAATATAACATTTATCAGAAAGCGTCCAACTTTGGAACCATTACGTGGCAACTGGCGATGTAAAAAGTAAAATTTGAAAATGTTTTAAATTCCACACCGTCTTATGTGAGTTCTATGTAAATAAGTTCGGGTTTATATGGAAGTTTGACCCAAGTTATCTAGGTTTCTTATTGTTATATAATTTCGGGAGTATTGTGAATGTTCGAGGCGTTTATCGCCGACCACTTTGAATTTGGTTGGAAATTGTCTAGACGTGACAATGGCGGCTTTATTTCAGCCAGGATGATCACTACCCTGAAATTGTGGCGGAGAATTTTGGGTCTTAGGTACCTACAGAATGTTTTGACACATATTTTTTTAGGTCTAGCTGTTGATTTATGGAAAACAAGATGATGGACGATGAATAAAAGACGTATCTTTGTAGAGAAGTATCTTTATTTTAATGTCTGTCTGGTAGATCATTTTAAAATATTAGACACGTATTTTTTATTTTCTTATAAAAACAAATACTTTTGACGATATATTGATTTAAATATCGCGTGACGTCACTTTTGTCTACGTTTTCAAAGTGACGCGAATTTGCTACTACTCCTAAACTTTGATTCGTTTTATCCAAACATTGTTATCTTATAAGACAAAATTAAAAAAAAAAATACGTGTTGAATATTTTTTCATTACCTAACAAACGGACTACTTAAATATACATTTTTAATTTTCATACCCCGTTATCATTCCTATTAATATTTATAATTATATGGATAGAAAAAGATTTCTCGTCCTAATACTCGTAAAAGTTGAATCGAGTTCGCTGATTTTAACTTTACAGTGATCTTCTTGAAGACATTTAAGGCTACAATTGCAGGAAATACTAGCTTCAAATATAACTCTGAAGATATTTGCACAAAACAATAACAACAGAACAAACGTGTGTACTTTGGCTCCACAGACATTCAACTTATATAATACGAGCAGTCGTTTATAAATTAAGCACATTTATAAAGCGCTTAATACACCAGTGTAACATGTTTATTACCAGCAATTAAGAGAGATTACACTGCTTCAAGCGCTTAATCAGCTTAAAATGTCAATTCTGCTCAGTCGCTTTTAAGTATTTTGATTTTATTATGTTCATCAATGTCATAGGTATCATTAAGTTAGGTACTTTGATGTGGTGGAATCAGTAAAATGCTGACATATAAAGTTCATTTTATTTATAGCATGTACATAATTGTTATATGGATCTAAACCCATTTTCTAGGCCTATAGACCCAAAATTAATTATCATAGTAAGGAAGTCTTTTGTGTTTTTTGAGGGGAGAATATCATCCTTGGGTGAGGCAAGAGGGAGTGTCAAATTCCTATTGACTTAAAACCACCCCGTTCCTACTCCTGCTTTGAGCCGGAGCCCCGGTAACCTGTTACCTTGTCCGCAGCTTCGGATGTTAGGACAGGTCGGAGTTTATATTTAAAATGGGCAAGTTATTATTGGAATATACAACGGAGAATAGTTCTCATAAAAAAATAACAGAATAAATAAAATGTTGAGACGTAAAAGTAGGTTAACTATGTGTAGCCCCAGTACTAACTCTAATTGATAAAAATCACTTTTATTGTGAGATTAATTAATGGAAATACAGGAATGAGCCCGGCTATAACTAAACGGGACTCATTAACTCGGGCTAATGTTTTGCGGCTACCTAATTACCTTTTGGTCTGTTGCCAGTACGTACTTAAAACTTGGAATGTTCTGGAACACACAAGTTTCTACATGTTTCCATTTATTTTCATATCCCCGAATACCAGTACCGAACTAATAGGCAATAGGAAATGAGAAAGGAAACATTCTATTTAATCTGTCACGTGGAAATCTAATGGAAAAATGTGACGAGACATGTTGTTTGCATCCACCTCTCTTAAATTTAAAGGAACACCTGGACTGAAATAAGTAACACTAACCTATATATACTACAAGTAAGGTATTAGTCTAGGTGTTCTCTTACGCTATGTGTCTATTAATTAAGTCACATTTTAGGGGTGATTGATGAAAACGGTCAACAATCTATTTATGTATTTGAAATACCTAAGAAACAATAACGTATGCAAAGAAAAGATAACGTCACTTATATTAATAATGTTAAGTAGTTAAATGTGACATCATAGTTATGACACTTCGTTTTTAAGTCCGAAAAGAATTTTTCTTCTCACTATTTTTTAATTTTTTTACTAAACGGTAAAAATAAATGGTATATTTTTTCTATCCAAAAAATATTGTGACAAAATTCGGGCCACGCTACACATCCCAATGATGAAGTATCGGCCTAATAAAACAGGCGGGTATGGCTGTCTCTGTCTGCGGTTTATTCGAAGCGATGGCTGCCATGCGGAAAATCAAAGCGTAGGCAAGTGAACTGTAAAGTTTAGCGGGCCGGTATACCGCCTGCATAGCCGCCGAACTTGCCAGGATTGTTGCTTATGCGTTTTCGATGGGATACGACAGTTTTAATGTGTATCTGTGTTTGAAGTATAATGTGGTTGCTGTTTAAGTATAATATGAAATTAATAAAAATATAATTTTATTATAACTTTCGTGAGACATAATAAATTAATTATTGTGTTATCAGCTTACTCACGTAACTGTTGGCGAGAAACTCGACTAGTTTCAAGCCATGATAGAGGCTCATATTCATGAGCACCATTCACACGATGCAGCGATTGGAAGCGATTAACGACCAGTATCAGTGTGACAATCACTGTGTCGTGTGTCGCGGAATGCTGCTCATGAATATGAACTTCTAGCATGACTTGAAACTATTTTAGTTTCTCGTCAAACAGTTACGTGAGTAAGCCGATAACATAATAATTAATAAAAAAAAATGTAGAGCGTAGAATCATTCTATTCTTTTTCGTTGTGTAATCACTCTTTTAGTGCCGTAGTCTGTATTAGCAGTGTTAAGATTGGCTTTATGTAGGTAACTTTATGTGGTAATTAAGTGTAAGGCTAGGCTCAAACATGTCCATTTTATTAATAGGCTATTTTAAGAATATATACCCGGTCAGCATGACATGGCAGAATGAATATTTTTCTTTCTCTGAAAACAATTATAACAACTACATCTTACCTTACTAAGTAGTTATTGTATAAATAAGCATCCATGTTTACCTGTAAAAATAAACATTATTGAGTCATTTATATATCACAGATAACTAATTAAAGATGGATGTTAAGTTTGTCACGCAAATAAAAGTACCTTATTTATTTATTGTAAACACCAATTTCATAAAAAAGAAAGTAAAACAAAATTTAACACAATTTTATTGTGTCAATAAAATCAACATACAAATAATTGCACAGAGCACTTGGAACCACAAATAAAAAATAGATACCTATAACATTTACCACCAAACCGCAAACGATAAATTTTTACCGCAGCCTGCTATGAAAGCATTTAATCCTCTTTTGCTACACAAAACCTCATTAATGGCTGATTATTGCAGTACAGGATCAATAGAGGCTTAATTAAGTGGTAAAGTAGTGTCGATTAATCGGTAAACCAATATATAGACGCACCCGATTTTACCGATTTCCCGTAAAAGTGAGCTTCAGTAGATAGTGTTTAAAAGGACGTTATTTGAATACAAGTGTGTGTTACTGTGCCAGTCAAACAGCAAAGACACGATTGGAAAATTACTGTAAGATTTCTGAGATAATTTCTTAGAATCTGAGTAATAATCTACAAGTTTGTGCTGAGGCTCAAAACGTTATAGAAATACTACCTTTCGCGCTCTGTAAATATCTATACTCTGTACTATACAATATTATGTTAGATGACTAATTTTCATTTTAATGTCCAACCTGTCGGTTATTTTAAATATTAGACATGTATTCTTTAGTTGCTTACGGAAGCAAATATGTATTTTCGGAGATATATCGATTTGAAATACGCCGTGACGTTACTTCTAGATAAATTTTATATGTAGAAATGACATATTTGCTCCCACTCCTAAAGTTTGATTCGTTTTAAAAATACTTGTCTAATATTTTTTCATTGTCTAACTGACAGACTAAATAGATTTTTAATTTTTATACCCCATCAACATCCCTATTATATACATATCTCCTAATTAATAATTAAGACAAATAACACAGATCTCCTAATATATGTAGAATAAACACACTCACCACATTCCTTAAACCACTAAAACATTATCTAAATAACCCTAGAATTACGTATAAAAAATACAAGAAAAAGGTACAAAAATCTAAAAAAAAACGTGTAACAATTTCTAACAATCTAAACACGTGGACTCGACAAAGTCGTTTGTAGCGTGTCACGGCGCGGCGTCGTGTCCCGCACAGACAGACGGACAGATTATCGAGCAGCGCCGTGACAGAGCGCGTGATAAACAATTCACGCTTCAATCCTATCAGTGTTTATATTTAGATCTAGGAACATTGTTTTAGTTAGTTCTAAGCTAGACTAGAATTTAGGTTTTGTGTCACAATAAATGTTGGATGTTTTTGTTTGAAGTGAATCTGTCGGTTAAAATGTTCCAATTGCTTTTATTTTTTATTTCTATTTGTACTTAGAAATCAGAAGTTTGAATTATGTATACTCCAGGTTGGCTTGAAACTAGTTGACCATATTCGAATAGTTTATGCAAGTGACTATATTATCTAAACTTATAATATAAATAAAAATCAGTAAACGTGGTTTAAAAATCGACTTTAATCCTCTTTTTGAAGTCAGTTAATATAGTAAAAGCTGTTCCCAAGTGTAAGAAACACTTTTCTGAAAACCGTATCGAAATCAGTTCGACTAATCGTGAGATAATCGCGTACAAATACAGGTTAAACAAAGAACCTTCTTGTTATTTAACGTCGTTTAAAAACTTACATTTATGTACTAAACTGTCGAGCTAAGATCTTGTGAAATACTGCTTAAAATATTATCATGTGTTCGATGTACGGCCTTCTAGTACACGAGTCTTGTACGCTAACATTAGTTGTGGAACACGCTGCGTACAGAGCGCAATGTTGTGTTATCCAATAATGGCTTGTACTTACTCTGTTAAGCTAGTTCCACGCCCACACAAACCAAATTCCTAGGCATCTGTTCCAGGTGCTACTGATTTATGTTAAAGCCTCCATTATGTAAAGAAATTCTTACTATGTAGCATATTTTAATATTAAAGTGATTTCCCGAACAGCCCCGATCCCAAAAGGTCTTCGCTTCAAGCCATGCCCTAGCATAACTGTGTAAATAGACCTCATTTCGTAAAAATATATGCCCATAATATATGCCCAAATTATTAATGAAAACTGGATATGAAATGCTTTACAAAACAAATTCTCTTTTCCGAAACGCTCAGTATCCAGACGTTTCTTACTTAAGTACAAAGAAAAAAGAAAATTTGTTCGAAGCTCAAAAGAAAATGCTAACACAAAATATTTAAAGGAACGCGTAACAGTATGGCCTTGTTTCCAACAGGGAAAGTTTATTTCAGAATGATTGAACTAGTAAAATGGATACCCAATGTAACGCCTCACTTATTTAGCATACAGGCTCCACAAAGGAAACTCGATGAAAGACGAAATTTTGTTTACTTCAACGTACATCGCGTCGTTTCGAACAAATACAAAGGGCTGATCGGTTCAAAACACGCAATGTAATGTTATTTTGTTCTGAAGGATTTTCTCTCGGAAGAGGGTGATCGATGGCCTCCTCTCTATTTAAGTTTATGTCGTCTATAGGCACTCCTTGTGAATCGTTTTTTATGTTATTGGTTGTCAAGCTAGCCAGAGCCGGTTATGATGGAGATTAGTGGTGGCTGCCTCAGTGGATTGGGTAGTCGTAAAGCCGATGTTTTCAGTTGGAATTTGAGTTTGGACTATTATGTTTTAACTTTATCTATTAGGCTTAATTAAACATTGATACTCCACACACACTCGTTATTTATTATTGTAGGTATGGGCCTAAACATCCGCATTTTTTCGTTGGAAGTTATAATAAATTATACAGATACGTAATGACTTACAGATAGGTAGTTAGGTAGTCAATTGCTTAAAAATAAGATCCAGATACAATATTTTCATAGAAACTCCTTTTAAACCGATCACAAGACCTGCCTACTCAAATTAAACCCGCCATATAGCCGAGAACGTGAGAAAATAAATCAATTGGATTGACAGCAAGAACCACCTGTACTCTGATACAATCTTGTGTGAAAATCTAATTTCCCTCGAGAACCTCAGAGGTCTGGTTGCAGTTACTTGGCCTCGGGAATTCAAAGGCTCGCCACGTTGGGGCTCACTCCAAAATACTAGTTCTAGAAAGGTCAGCTCGAAATATGAGGATTTCTCAGCTAGGTTGAGGCTTTCTGACACCGCCCAGTCGATTTTCCATTAATAACCGTTTCTGTCTCTAAAATATATTATGTGAAGCATGTTTCTTATAGTTTCAAGACGTAACAATACATGTCATACTAATATCATACTTTGTGAAACAGACCAAGGTGAGCCTATCTAAGATTTTACCAAATAAAAAGTAAAGTATAAGGATGTTTTTGTAAAGTATAAGTATAACAAAGTTATTTTTGTTTTTGCACACTAGGATTTTCTCCGGTGTCGTGGGTGCGTTTACAAACATACAATTTCACAGGCACATGACACAATTTGTGGTTCACACAAAGAGTTGCTACGTGCGAGAATCGACGCCAACCGTGCAGTCATATTCTTTAATTCACGGGATTTATAACATAACACGTTGCACGTATTACACATCTTCGAATGTATAAAAAGGACATTTATGTAGAAAATTTTCTCTCATCCTGTACAATAATTGGGTATCTAAACCCTACAATAATACAAGTATGTTTTATCTTATCGCTGGCCATTCCTGAACCCCTGAAGTCTATTGTTTCAGCAGAACACACTCAATACGGCCTGAAACTTCAGCTCCCTTGAAGTTTTAATATTATTGTGTACAAGTTTCCGCTTACATTTTGTATATAAAGCGTTAAAACTTTTGTTCGCTTCTAAAACATCATTATATTTAGCTAAATCTTGGCCCTGTTACAAATATCTTGTGGAACTTTAAGTCTGTTCGCTGTACCAGAGATAAGATGAGATTAATGGTGATTTTAATTTAGTTATTAAAGTCGTATTGAGATAAATTATTCTAGTTTGCACTAAAACTAGTTAATATTTCTCCCTCCGTTCTCTCCAAGTGAAAAACCTTTTTTTTTTTTTTTTTGAGGGCGGAAAAACATTTAATGGCTTCTCTCGACTTGGGCGAGGCGAGTGAATGTCAGACTCTTACCGATTAAAAACCTCCTCGGCGCTGAAGCCTTGGTAACTTCTTAAGTTGTCCACAGCTCCGAGTAAAGTGAAAACCCTGAAAATTACATTTTGATTGGCCGTACATAGATAGATAAGACAAACAATTAAATTAAACAGAGACAATAATTGCAAAACATACTATTATTTACAAAACTTTAATAAATATACCTACCTTACAACATTTTTTTCAATTCATACCCAAAAAGTTCAATTACGTAAAAGTAATTATTAAAAAACGTACGTACATAAGTACATAGTAGGTATATACTATGTATATTCTATATAGGCCCGTTCCCAAATAATCCAATTACTACTAACACTCGAGCTCCAGTATACAGCATTTTTTAATTAACCTCCGTATAATCAAGATAATTGCTATCAATAAAGAGTAATTAAAATACTGCCATTTATTTTTTGCCCCTAAAAAAATGTTTTGGACCTTGTACAAGTAATTATATCGGGAATGGACCCGTTTGATCGTCTAGGGACCGGTCGGTTAAATGAATTTTCGGGTACCCCTAGTGTTTCTCATTTTGGGGCATGCCAAAAACTGAATACTGTTAAAAAGATTATGGTGATTCGTGTTGGGGAATTAATTTCGTTTTTTTCGTCGTTGCATACATTTTTTTATGTTGTTCTTTCGTAGAATAATAACCAAAGGCTATACGATGCTTATAGCTGTATCTTTTGTCAATGCTAATTTTATAACATTTGAGTTAAATAGTTAGTTAAAGTCATATATGTTCGTGGATGTCCAATAAATTACCCAGTAGGTAAAAAAAGTCCAAAAATAGGATTTATCTTCATATGACATAATTGAACGGCTACTGATTCAAGCAATAGCTAAAGATATCTCTTACAAAAACCATACACTTTAACACAACAATAGCCACTGTAGTACCGTATCTCTACCGAACCAATCTCTATTTCCTTCCTTGCATACGAAAATAACTTGGGTGGGGGTACTTATTGCTAACTAAAGTACAAGTATTACGTTAGCGGGTACTTCGGATAAGGAAGGAGGCACCTAATAGGCTTTCTCAGGATCAATAAAGCTGTGATTGATGAGGTCAAAGGCGAAATATTAAAAGTGCGAACGTGTAAAATACATAAATGTAGTTGCTAATGATGAATTACTTACTATCAACTATGTATTAAAACAAGTTCTTTGAGAAATGTTAGTGTGTTTTTGAAGAGATAGGTTTTGAAGCAACAGTTATCTTTTGTTCCGATTTCCTTCTGTTTGTATAGAAACGTATTGTACTAAACCCGCCAACCCGCCTTGAGCAAGCGTGGTGATTAATGCTCAAACCTTCTCCATGTGAGAAGAGGCTTTGGTCAGCAGTGGCCACTTATAGGCTGATGATGATTTACCTATTGTACTAACTATAAAATATCAATGCTTAGGTATGAATATGATCCATGGGCTAAAGCATGGTTTAAATCAGCGGTCGGCAACCTTTATTCCTCATCTGTGAGACAGGAAAGTTTTTTTTTTTCTATAATTCACAATAGTTATTTAATTTTGATATTCATAACTTACTAATTGCACCCCGAAGCTTTGCTCTCATGAGGATTGCAGAATTTAAAAAGAGTGTATTATTCCGTATGGTAAGATTTACAAAACATTCGCGGACCGCAAGTAACTCGTCGTTGTTGACCACTGGTTCAAACCATTGACTTATTTTACTCTTCAGCCGTATACCTAGTGTCTAACCTTAGTAAACCTTTCATTCAAAACACAAAAAATAAAACGTATTTCCTAACATCACCTTTTAAAAGTCTAATTGCGCCACAAAACGATTCCTGAAATAATCGAGAAGCAACGTTTTTTCCATCGTAATCGATTTATTGGGGCTTACGTTTAAATTATATGTTTTAAATGAGATATCGTAACGTATTTGATGTTATTCATTCGGGTGTGAGGTCAAATCCCTTTTTTGGGTTCTCCTAGGCTCTTAAATATGAAACGGGAAATTCTGTATTTTATACATTTTTCCTTATAATGCTTGGATTTATTTTTTGCTCGTATGATAAGCGGATATCATGTTGTTTATGTTTTATTTAGGATAATAATATATGTGATTTCCAGAAATGTAATTTACTTTTTTTATGTCCACGTTGTAATAACATTAAACCTGGTTAAGTCTCCGTGCTTATCCAATGTTAATGACCAGAAAAAAATATCATCTGTTTTCAAATGAGTTTTTTTTTTTTCTTAGCCCTTTTTAACAACGGTATGGGGGTGCTTTAGAAACATTATTAATTAACCATTTAAAAGCTTGTTTTGTTAATTTTGACCTTTTATTTGTTGAGAGGATAACCTCTTCTGTCTTAAGGACTTCTAATAGAAAAGCCCTTTAATCACAAGCTATTCTAGAAGGCACATGTCTTTTTGCTAATTTCAAGCATAATTCCAAACTCGGTGTCGTTTTGATTCCATACTTGTAAAAAAAGTTATCAGCGTAGTATAAACCCTTCAATAATACCTTTTTATCCATTACATACGTATTACAATAAATCAAAATCACATTTGAAATATAAAACCGTTCATAAACAATGATTGGATAATGGACAGCCCCCAATCATAAATCGGCAACACCAATAAACATAAATAGACTTCAATACTTCGATAACACAAGAAATAAACAAAAATATGTTTGCTAAACCCTAACACTGTTTATTACAGTTTATGCTGACCGTGCACAAAGTAGGATAACTTTAAATATTTATGCTTGTTCGGGAAAATTTAAGCAATTAATGAAATTAGTTGCGAATTCGAAGCCAATCGCGGTCGTTAAGTTGTATCCTGCGGAGTTTAATTAAATTAAATGGTTACTAGAAAAAGACATATTGGGTGAATTTAATTTGCCGCCATGTTGATTGGTTTTTTTTTGGCTATTTTAATTATTATTTGTTTGTTGTTTGTTGTTCTTGTTTTATTTTTATTTATGTTTATTTGTGTCTGTAGTTGAAATTGTTTTTCGGATTCAATTTATTTTATGGGTTTTCGATAATTTTGAATTATGTGATTGTTCTAATGAATTTAAGGGACCAAGAGAATTGCTACATGGCTAATGGTCACATCAGAGTAGAAGTAATTTTTGTACTTAGAAACTTTCTGATTTATGGCAATAAATAAGTCTTCATGATTTTACAAAATACTTATACATATAGACAAGAAAATTATTTCTGTAATAACTATCGGGAGACATACTAAATTAACTAAAAATCAGACGTAGGTTGTAGGCTGCGCGAAGTCACTGCGTCTACGCACACTGCTCATGATGAAGAGTCCCTCCGTGACTCGAAATGAGTAGAGCTTTTCTCCATTTTTAGTCAAGTTATTTTTGCTTGCTTTCTGCTAATTTTTATACCGTTGTATGTTCTTTACTCAGTTAATTTCGTTGAACTCAATTAATTATTTATATCGGTCTCCAAAAAAATTATAACCAAGGTGAACAAAATGCCATTTTTCATTACAAATTATTTAGTATCATGATGAGGAAATTAGAATTAACTTAGCATGAGTCAAACTAATGGGTTTCCAACACGAACATGATTTAGTTTAGTTGACTAATGATTAGTTTTTTAAGATGTTACAGATTATAAAATTACAATGTTTATTTAGTGAAACACGAAACTGGTACTTATTATAATACTAGCTTTTGCCCGCGACTTCGTTCGCGTGGAATAGTGACTTCCGGCAAATTTTTGGTTTTAACCACATGTAGAAGATATTCCAGGGAACTCTTCAAAAATCAACATAATGAGCTCTGCGTTTGAATTTAATAGATGTATACTCACTTAGGGCATTGAAAAAATAGTTTAAAAACGGACTTAAACTAACTTAAAACTAAAGAAAGCTACGAATTACGAATTTATAACAATTAAAAAAGAAACTATATTACAACCTATCCTCTATGCTATAATAACCAAGCTTAAACTAAATAATTTAAAAGAAACGACTTAAATCTAATCTAATTAATTTATAAATTAGACTTACAATTTTATTAAAAAAACTAACTACAGTAACTACTAATAATCGATATCAAACTAAACCTACGTTAAATAGTTTAACCAAAAAACCTAGAAAACCCAACAAATAAACTTATTAATTGACAAATACAACGAAACCAATTTAGAATATACGAAACAGCAGCACCACTACAGACAAATAATCATACGACTGATAATACACTTTTTCTACGATAGTACCGAAGCGCTCGGCCGATACCCAACCAAATGAATGTAACGAAACCATAGCGCGATCTATTTCGATCCCAACGCCATCTATCGAGGATAAAGACAACTTGGATTATTTATTTATACTCCGTTCGGGCATTTTCTTTGTACTAAAAGTTTAATTATATTGATATTATTTTTTTCATACCTTTTTACTATTTATTTACTTTTTTTCGATAAATTAAAACAATAACATGAACCGAAGTCGTGTAACGATCGACATAGAATTATTTATAAATAATTTATTTCTTATTTTTATTTTTTGATTTTTGAAATAAAAATATATCTATGTCCTTTCTAAGGTTCTAAACTATATCTGTACCAAATTTCAACCAAATCCGTCAAATAGTTGCGGAGATTAATGGTATAAGCATAGAATGTTCGACGTGATTCTTTAATTTGACATAACTTTTTTATTTATGAACCGATTGACATGAAACAAACACTAAATGTAAATTTAAGCATCCCACAATATATTCGTGAAAACCGCATCCAACTCGGATCAGCCGTTTCTGAGATTAGCGCGCACAGACGAACAGACAAACAGACAAACAGACAAACAGACAAACAGACAAACAGACAAAAAAAAAGTTAATTACATTTTTGGGTTCGACATCGACATAACAATAACCCCTGCTATTTTTTTTATTTTTATTTTCAATGTACAGACAGCACTTTTCTACGATTTTATTATATGTATAGATTATTTAAGACTTAATGTCACGCAAGTATTTTGGAATGGACAAGCATTTGCTTGTTCATAGATTTTAATTTTTTTAAACCTTGCCCTGCACTATGAATTTCTCCTGTGCCGTGAGTGCGTTTACAAACACAATTTCAAATACACATGACACCCAGACCGAAACAACAATTTGTGGAGCACACAAAGAGTTGCTCCGGGATCGAACCTGCTACACGTTATGCGGTAGCCGCTTACCCAGCCACCGTGCCAACCGTACGGTCTATTATGTTTCAATTCTGGACAATAATAGCCATAGGTAATTTATTCTGATGTAAGTGCGGATGCCAATTGTAATTCAATCAATGATTTAATTTCCATTATAACTAGGTATGTCGTTTAAAATAAACTTTAACTTAGTAATCAAACTTTACTTTATTTAAAAGTACCTATCTGTAAACGCCTGGTTGATTTATCTCGTGACATGGAGTTCCTCGTCAAACAGTTACGTGAGTAAACAGATAACATAATGATTAATTTATTATTCTTATTATTTAATTCTTCTTATTTTATTATTATAATTGTATAATATTGATCTGGAAAAGTTCTGAAACCATGTAACCACGGTGTAGTGAGCGGAGTATCAACCAGGCAACATCATTAATTACAGGATAATAACTTAATCTAATTAAAATTTTGCTTCACATTACACACGTATATACATACGTGTATATATAAGTATATATAAGGGTATCGAGTTCTTTGAATGGAAATGTAATTAAATGTTTAATTACACACATTTTGTGGTACAGAACTACGTACAGTGTGGGTAGATCAAACATTAAGTTTGTGGGTATTAATAAATTATCGCATAATATATGTATAATTATATTACCTACCTACACTTTGGTAGATATGTTAGAATAAAATATTATTTTGTATTTTATTTATTGTTGTTTAAAAAGTTGTACATCGTCTCACGTGAAACCATTATTCTGAATGATCAAAGCTATATTTTCGAAAATCATTGCCTTGACTAAGTGTAGGTAGTTTTGTTCGACTTAGGAATCGAATCAACCTGGAATCAAGATTGAGGTTTCTCTTAAGATTGTTCGTATACTAAAATCTTGGTATTTATTGCTGGTTCCAAACCAAAAATTAATTTGGGACAAGTTTATTGCATGAATTTCTACACCGAAAACCTTAATATCACTTTACCCAACCTGGATATCGAAGCCTAAAAGCCTACTTAACCCAGAAACCGAACCCGGGTCTTACCGACCCTACCACATTTATAAGTTAATACAATATGTACCCATTTCAGTAATAATATGATCAGACCATTTTGGAAATCTTTTATCTCCAACAATATCGCTGAATATTCACGAGGTACTGTATAAGTAATGAGGTATAAGGTTCGAGTGCCGTGCTGATGCAAAATCGTAAATAAATAATTAATGTAATCATTCCTTGTTTTACGTTTAAATACTTTCAGATTGGATTTTGTATTGTTTGATTTTGAATTTTATTTATTACTTTACATTGATTATAATTAAATATCAGTGCATATTAACATCATTGGTAGAACATCATTCAAATCACGTCATCATCTACAGCTCTTGAGAATCCACTGCTGGTCTTTGGTAGAGGGTTTACGGTAACCTCCATGCTTTGAAGGTGGATTGGAAGTCGCAGTTGAAAAGCCCCATATTTTACTACCAAAAACCGATCTTAATCCAAACTATGCATTGTTAATTGAAATTGAATCAAAAAAATTGAAAAAAAAGAGTGTGTCTAATAATGTGGCCAAGGTCTGTAGATCAATGTACATAGGTTTAGAAACTACATACCTACACTAATTTCAAACATTGATCTTTATCAGTTCTTAATTAGATATGGCCTTTTAGCCTCTCACTACACCCACGGAAAGGAAACATGTTGTCAAAGTCAAATCATTTATTTCAATTAAACTATAAATAGGTACTTTTGAAATGTCAACAAATAAAGAAATTAATAATAGTCTGTCAAGTGCTCGTTCCAAAGTGTAGATAACTGTGTGTGTTGATATTATGATGAACTTAACACTAGAAAATGGGCTTCCTTAATCCGTAATTCAGCATTTAAGTAAATATGGACTACATTACTATATATTCTTTGTATCTTTACATAACAATCAAAGTAACTCCTTTAGTGTGACACGGAACAATTTCCTAGTAGGCACTAGTAATGTTTGCGCAGGCCCGAAACTTACTTACAAAGTAATTGATTGACATATGATGAGGCGCGCCTACATACTTACTGTATAACTATGTCTTGTATTTGTTTCACTCTTATATGTATAAGTATACAGTCGACTCTAGTTAACTCAAACTTTTGTAATTCGCAGCTCTCTATAATTCGAAATTATCACATAAAAAATCTCTTTATATTTCGAACTAAATCAATTGGACAAAACGCAGGCGAATCTGTAGATAACCTCAATGTGTTATACCTATTAGATACATACAACAAAATGTTGTATTATATTGTCTTGTCTCACCGCCACAAAGGGGTAGGAAGCGTGTCTCTTTTTGAGTCCCGCATTTGAAGAAGTCAACATAAATTTTACACCAAGTACAAAAAGATCAATTAAGTATCACTACAGAAATAGCACCAAAGATAAATACTTTTATTTAAATCCAGTTTCTCAGAAACCGATGAATTTTTACAACAAAATTTAATTAAATAACTAAACTTTTTATTTAGTATTAATTAAATTTAATGGAAATTGAGATTAAATAAATGATTTCTTGAAAACTTCTGCTCGGAGTGACGACCCTTGTTACTTGTCTGTATTCCAAATTACAAATATTGTTTCTTTGTTTGTATTTCAAATTGTTTTCTATAATTAAAACAAAATATCACGAGTCACGACTATTGAGACCTTTGTCAGAAATGTACTAGCCATAGTTCCGTTTTGACGCCCACGTACATAATAATATGTATGTTATACAGCTATTTTTGATCTTTGGCAAACGATAGAAAACTGTGAGGATTTTTTAATATAAAAATGTTGCCCCACACTAAGATTTTCTCCGGTATCGTGGGTGCATATAACATACAAAATCACATACACGTGACACCCAGACACGAAACACCACACAAAGAGTTGTTCCGTGCGGGAATTGAACCGGCTACTCGTTGCGCGGTAGCCAGTTGCCCAGCCACCGCACCAACCATGCAGTCGAAGGCTGGTCACTGGTGACTCCCATGGCTTTAAACGTGTCAAGTAGGTATTAATAATTAAATTAATAAATCTGAGTTAATTCAAGAAATACCTAGTTTTCTGCTTCGTAACTACAATAAAAACCGGCCAAGTGCGAGTCGGACTCGCCCATGAAGGGTTCCGTAGCAGCAAGTAGATGACATAATATAAAAGTTGTAAAATAACTTGGTTTTACATAGTGTTTGTATGAACGACAAAGTTATATTTACGGTTTTTGAAAATGTTTTATTTCTCAAAAACTAATAATAATATCTCGTTTAAACTAATTTTCGTTGAAAGTTTTCATTGAAATCTACAGCATATATTCTTTTTAGATTTCTCGCTCTCTTATTTTGAAAGTTAGAAGGGGGACCCTCATTATTCCACTTTAGAAGCGTCTAACTTTCAAATGATTGATTTAGACGAAAAGTGGTTTTAGGAACCTTGATGTCTTTTTTAAAGACCTCTTCCCATAGACATCCATCACGGAAAAGTTAGCTGAAAAAAAAAAAATCAGTTCCATGTATGGAGTGCCCCCTTTAATTTTTAAATTTATTAATTTTTATTCAAAATTCTAATAGCGGTTACCGAAATACACCATCTTACAAAGTTTCAACTATGTAGGCCCAACAGTTTCGGAAATAAATGGCTGTGACATACGGACGGACGGACAGACGGACAGACGGACAGACAGACAGACATGACGAATCTATAAGGGTTCCGTTTTTTGCCATTTGGCTACGGAACCCTAAAAAACTATCCATGGTCCTTTTCTCTATACTATCTCACACACACAATATCCAGAATTATTCCGAATATGCAGCGTACAACGTAGTCCTCAGTAACAGCATTAGATTCGGTCTAGCAGAGTGTCGCTGCAGAACATAGGTGTGTCTAACAAGGTCTAATGCATTTGACACAGGTCTCCTAACTGACAGAGTGTAGGCCTTTCTATGACAATACGACTAGAGGTTGATATGTACTCGTATATAAGTTAGTTTTTTTGTATCATAGCTCTTTTCCTAAAGTGATGTGTGTGAAGAATTGTATATGGCATTAGGTTCACTTCCTATTACATGGGACTAAACCTAACATAGTGAACGTATAGAATAGTGGGCGTATATTGCATTACCTGCCGTAATGTGCACCTCCTATCACTTCGGGGATAATAAACCTGATGATACCTATGTTATATTTATTATAAGCTGTTATGCTTTTGAAAAATGGATAGTGATATAATTATTACCAAAAAACGGATTTCATGATTATTCCGGGTTGCTGATGTTTGCCGGACACAAAGCAAAATAATTCTTATACAAAACCCTTTCTACCATTTTCATATGAAACAAAGATTAAAAAGGTATTCAAAGGTACATAATAATATCTGAAGAGGTTAGGTTCTTCTAAATAGTTATACATAGATACAGGGTTCCGAACAATGGCCCCTGATTTTGGAGACCCTTAGATCATTTACTTGACTATTGAATAGTTATGCAGGGTGCTGTATGGAGGGGGGGGGGGATGGGTGGAAGACAATTAGGAATCAATTTAATTGTTGTAATTTGGAAACATGATATAGGATATAGGGAAGGTACGTATGGATGGATGGATGGTTGGAGTCTATTTTTAGAACAATGTGTGTTAAGGTTTTGTATGTTTTGTTACTTGTATATTTGTATTTTAGATATGTTAGGTGTATTTAGTGTGTTTTGAGTACTTCCTTATAAGTGTAATATTTTGAGGTTTTGAGTATGACTTACTTAGTTCAAAACTTAACAAATTCTGTTGTTAATTATTATGTTTTACACGACGCTGCTACTTATGTTGCTCATAAATATGGCCTGTAGTATGTCTTGAAAGTAGTCGAATTACTCGTCAAACAATTACGTGAGTAAGTCGAAAAACATTATACCTAATTTAGGATGTCTCACAAATCTATTATATAAAAAAGTGAAACGATTAAATACCCTTTGCATCGTTAGGTTATCGATATAATCTAGCCATCAACACTCCTATAACTAACAACAGAGAAGAAAAAAAGGACCTCTACCGCCTTAAAACATTGCGAGAAAGCTCTATTCTCTATATAATACTGTCCAATATAAAGAGGTAATAAATTAATTTTATGAAACAAATACCTTCTTCAACCAACATTATTTAAAAAATAAATAACAATGTTTATGCTTTTATTTTACGCAGATCTTGTAGGCTAAGCAATGCTAGTTGTCCATTAAATTCGTATTTAATTAAACCCAAATAAACAATATTATAGTCTAGTACTAAAATAGCTAAGGTATTGGTGCTTAAACCAAGGTTTCAGACCTAAATAAACTGAGGTAGACAGACAATTTGCCTGGTGGAAATTATTAAACAAAATACAAGTTAGGTAATATCTAAGGATTCTATTTTGTATTTAATACATGATTATTACAATACAGAAACTCGTTAGAATTACTTTTAAAAATGGTTAGCACAGTGATATAGCTGAAATTATACGCAAAGAATAGAGTTTGATTCTCGGACGGATTAAATGAGTTCGTCGGCCGTTTTACCACCATGGCTAAATATAACGTGTTTGTTAGGTTCGATTTAGAATTGGGTAAAACACCTAAAGTAAAAAGTATAATTTAGAGCGAGGTGAAATCGTTATGAAAAAAATGATTTAACTACAAAATAGGCTGCCTCGTTGGTCGAGTGGTCGCATGTGCGACTGCTGAATAAAGGGTCTTGGGTTCGAAATCCGGGTCGGGCAAAGTATTACTGGGCATTTTTCTCTGGGATAAAAGTCACGCGTGCTTACAGGTTGGGGACCATTTATTTAATTACTAGTAAATTTACACGTTTATTACCTTGAATGCTAATACTAAGTCCTGATATGTATACTTTTAACAACTAAAATTGCAATTCTACCGAAGTAACAAAAACACAAACACAATACAGTTCTAATATGAAACATTAACCAATACCAGCAAAGGGAATTTCCTCGGAGACGATGTTAGCATGGACCTTACCCTTTATCGGTCTAAGGGTCCGTGGAGATCATTACCATAAAAATATAAAGCGATTTTCGGCTCTCTAAGGTCCAAGAGTCAAAGAATACCATCCGTATTATTGTCTAACATTTACATATACAGGAAATTGTATTATGTAGGTTCACATGTAAAAGTAATGGGGAGTAAGGTCCATAGTATTTTGTCGGGATTTTCTGCTGATTTTCGACTCATGCGGATTTTTCGCTTACATCAAATTATGGTCGTGGTCTGTTGGGATAAGGGAGGCGGCCTTTTGGAGCTTTTGTTTTTTCTGTTTTAGTTCCTTATTGGTAGAGAACAAGGTAATACTCTATTTAACGAGCACCCTATGAGTTCTTTGTAGATATCTTTATTATGAGGTATTGTCGCAAAAATATCTCAGACCTTAATCATATTATTGTTGATATTTTATTTGTGTTCACAATGCAATGAGCATTTTCTATATTCAATAATGATGGTATAAATACGAAATTCCGGATTGCATGTCTATAAAACTGCATCCAACAGAACGGTGCACCTAACGCCATCTATCAAAGAGGCGGGAAAATATTTTTTTTTTATTTGCGGCATGTAATTATTTAGTTACAAAATTAATCACGGTAAAATGTCGAGAAAGAGATTTGGTTTTCGATGGTGAATAATATTTAATGACATGGGGATTATCCTTTAATCCCCGTGGGGATAAGAGTAGAGGTAAACCCCGATTCCCCAACAACCCTTAAATTCTTAACCTCCAAAAGGCCGGCAACGCACTTGTTACGCCCCTGGTGTTTCATGTGTCGATGGGTAGCTTACCATCAGGTTATCCGTCTACTCGTTTACCAGCTTATTCCATAAAAAAATATGTACTTCTCTTCAATGCGAAACCCACTTTCACCACTTACGTTAAATACTTATAACCTGGTGATTAATAATTAATAATATGGTATTAATTTTAAAAAGCATGATATTAAACAAAAGTTTTCCCATAAACCCAGTCAACCATAACAGGTCAAGGGATGAATTTCACCCCCAATGTCCAGCCAATAATACTCGAAAGCCTTCATTATAATTGTCATTACCCGGGTCATACCCAGATTATCAGGGTGCATGATTAAAAACCCTTTGTAAAACCCTGTTAAGGGTACCCGGGGTCTCATTTATTTTAATTAGTGTTGTTTTTTTACGAACGTGTCGTTTTATTCATTGAGACTTCTTTTTTAAATTATAATGATGATGCGCCTGTGAGTCTGTGATGACGTGAATTTATGTGAAGTTTTAATCATTCTTCTTATGTGTGTTGCATTTTTGACATTTTTGGTTTGAGTTGGGGAGTGATAATTCATATTATAATAAGTATGTCGCAAAAAGTGCTGATATACTGAGGTGTTTGTCTGAAGAACGACATGAAAATGAAGTTTCTGACGATTGTATTTTATGTAAAATATTCTCAGAACAACATTTTTTTTAATAGCGTTGCCCCACTCTTTCTTTTTCTCCTGTCTGCGTTTACTACATACTTACAAGTTCACATACACGTGTTACCCAGACCCGAAACAACAATTTGTGGATCACACAAAAACCTGCTCCGTGCGTTAATCGAACTTGCTACACGTTACGCGGCAGCTGGTTTCCCAGCCACTGCCCTAAACTTGAAACTACTCGATTAACGATGACCATCGACTTATTATTGATTTGCCAAAACTTGAACAGATAACTTTAGCAGCCTAAAGACGTTACTGCATTCCTTGGGCTCAGCAATGTTTTACTGGAATTTTCCATTACAAGTTTCTCAGTAGGACTACTACTAACGTTTGGGCTTCAATTCCCCTTACGAAAATGGGTAATTTCTATGAAGGGACTTTGAAATTTTTAGACTGCCTTGTTGGTTGAGTGGTCGCAAGTGCGACTGCCGGACAAGAGATCTCGGATTCGATTCCCAGGTCGGGCACAGTATTCTGTATTTTCGAAAATAATCTCAGTAGTAGCACGGAGTCTGGAATCGTACCCAGTATATGGCAATGGGCTTACCCCCTATTACATGGGATTAAAACAATGGGGGAAAACAAATGGTGAAAAGTGGGTGCACAATGTACAGTGGCATTACGTGCCGTAATATGCACCTCTGCCTACCCCTTCGAGAATAAAAGGCGTATAGTTGCATAAAATTTTCTCAGTAGGACTACTACTAAGGTTTGGGATTTAATCCCTCTGCGAAAATGGATCATTTCTATGAAGGGACTTTGAAAACAAGCGATGAAAACTGAACATAAAATTGGTCACGTTACCTTAATGTATTTTTGTGGTTACATTAATATTCGTCCGCGGTCGCCACTCAGTCACCTTCCTGGCCCAGCGGCCATCAGTCCTCCGAGCGACGTGGCGGCTTGTCGTTCTACGTGGAGGACCAAGGGGAGGCCTTTGTTCAGCAGTGGACGTCTCTCGGCTGATGATGATGATGATGATGATGAAATATTCGTACACAATAAGTTAGGCCACAAATTAATACAATGTAACGTCACGCCTTTTATCCCCGAAGGATTAGGCAGACGTGCAAATTACGGTAACTGCCTCATTGGTCGAGCGCTCGTAAGTGTGACTGCCGGACAAGGGGTCTTGGGTTCGATTCCCGAGTCCGGCGAAGCTTAACTGGGTTTTTTCGAAAATTTCTCAGTAGTGGCACGGAGCGAGAATGGGCTCACCCCTTATTACATGGGACTTATAACACAAGTGGTGAAAGGTGGGTGTACATAATCATAATACATTTTGATTAATATTCACATTTTTTAATAACCAGCTGTAATTACACGCCGTAGCGTACTAAAAATGGAGGCTCAACAATTATTTAAATACAACATAATTAACGCTAAACAAGAGTCAAACGTTCTATTTCTGTCACTCCGTACCATGTTGACAAAGACAAAACATGTAAAACATAAAATTGAGACATTTTCTTGTAAACACTAAAATAGATTAAATGTGAGTAATTACGAAACGTATCGAGACTTAATTAATTTACTAATTAATTTGTTTGAAAAATGTATTAAACAGTTCTGCTACTGTTTTCTGTTTGACTCAGCTTCAAAAGACTTAGTAATTAAGATTATGCCACAATTATAATCTAGGTATTACATTAAATTATACCGAAATAGGTAAATTAATACTCCTGAACATAATAAATTAATTAGTTACCTACAGTACTTAATATATACATTATATGCAGGTATTATGTTCGAGAACATTTATTTTTAATCGTAGGTAACCAATATTATTTAAATTAAATCATTGTCTGCCAATACGAAACTGTTAGAGGTAAATACTCCGCTATCGTCGGTAAATCTCGTGGTGTTTAATGAGGTAAATTAGTCAAAATTAAGTGAAAATATATAATTGGAACGAAAACACATTGGACGGCAGCCGCTTTCAATTTGCTATGCTATACATCCAATAACTTATCTCGTCTTTGATGAGGCAAGATGGAGTGACAGACTCTTACTTACTAACAACCGATCCCCTGTAACGCAAGATTCTCCGTAACCCTTAGTACCACTACTGGTACCTAGTCTTAACACTCAGATAACATAGGAAAATGAACGGTTAGGATGTCTGTAATACAGGACCTTATGTTCAGTACTTGAGTACATAATATACTTAATGTAAACCCATCGTCAAGTTAAACTCCAATGAGCTCTAGGCAAATGGCTAATTGAATGTTTAACATAGAGACTCCATGTTGTGCCTAAGTAAACCACTGGCCAATTACGGGGAGGCTGGCTCAGCACATTATCTTATTACTAGAGTAAAGTATTACCCGTTTTGCCAGAGTTCAATGTACTGCGAAAATTAATTTGAAAATTTTCCTTCCAAAATTTTTGGTTTATGCTATATTTTTCAGTCATTTAGCTAAGGTGATTTTTCTGAGAGGTCTGAGAGGTGAGGCTGTCGGATTGAAGGGTAGTCTTTAAGACATTTTTTACTTGAAATTTTAAGAAACATTGTAGTGATCAATGAGACTACATTGGTCAAAACATCGTGGGACAAAAAATAAACAAGAGTTCACCTTCACGGGGACATTCATTATGAATTTCATACTATAATATTATAAAATTAAATAGCTTTTTAGTAGTACTTGACACACCCACCTATCGGAAAGTAGGTAGGCATTGTTTTCGTTACTGGGGATCTGACTCGAAGAGCAGGAGTAGGCACGGGGTGGTTTTTTGTCAGTAAGAGTCTGACACTCCCTCTCACCTCACCCAAGGCGGGAGAAGTCATTGGATAAATTCCGTCCTCAAAAAAAAAGCATCGTTGTCCTACAACATCAAACGTGTCATTGCCGCATTTACTTCCACGAAAATATAACCAAAAGTTTATTTCAAAAGAAAATTTCAAACAATTGAATGACTTGTCCATTGAAGTAATCCATTCCATTCAATGGCACGTTCAGTCACTGCTTCGTTTTGTAATTGAATATGTATGACCTTGATAATGAAGTAAATTGAATGTCAATCAATATTCAGGTGTCAATGCTTGACAGCCGAGTATCGGGTTCCAGATTGACTAACTACAATGATAAGTATAGGTAGGTAGGTGACTAAAGCAAGTTCAGTTTAAGTGAGATAGCTTGGAATCAAGTGTAAGAGAAATCAGGATTTTTTAACGGGGTGGGACAACCCACACATAAATCAGGGGAAAGTCCTATTCCCTGATTTTTACAAACACATCACACTCAGACCTGAAACATTAATTTGTGGATCACACATAGAGTAGCTCTATGTGGGAATCAAACACGGGATAGTTGCCCACCTACCGCACCAACCGTGCAGTCAAGGTTTGATAAGAGAGTTGAGCAAAACTGACACTACCAAACAAAAGCTCTAAAATAGTTACGATCCTTGGTCGAGCAATAATTATTGAGTTACTCAGACGCAAAGTAAATAAAATTTTGAAATAGTTTACTCACTCTCTTAGAACTGATCTTGAAAATTTAGCTTAAGATATTTTTCTTTTCCTCACATAATTAGAGCTATAAATCACAACTACCTACATATTATAATTTTAAACTTCTTCAAACACCTTCTATGGCTACGTTTTAGTATCATCATAGATTTTATTGTTTCATTGTACCTAATATCATTAGGCCTATGATCACATACAGCGTACAATTTTATACTTCTAATCGATCATAGAGGGTGGCACTTACGATCACTCAGTATAGATAAAATAAAAATATTATTTCCAAAAAATAATAATGTTGTTCCTAATTCACAATTTTATTCATATCAAGTGTCGACTGTACTGAATTCTAATTCAGTGACAGTGGCTCTGTTATAAATTCTGACATTTAAATTACGTGGTTCGAATAAAAATGTACTCGAAACAAAAATGAGGAAAAGATATTCAATTTTCCTTAAACTTTTTCTATAGCACGTTTAAGCAAGAAGCAATATTTCGCGTTCAATAGAAAAAAAAAATATTTGATCAAAATTATATTTTACTTTTTTTTTATTATTTACACAAGCCCATGTCAAAATGCTAGACCAACCACAAAGCCCATGTCAACCGTTTATAAAATTAATATTAATATTCTATTATTCCATTTACAAATTTGAAATTTGGACACCATTTTGTTGTTAACATGTTGTGGACAATGATGAATGACATATTGTGGATTTAAATAGTTTATATTTTATTTTATTAAAGGTTTTGTTTTGTGTTATAATATTTATCATTTTATAAACATTTTGCATTAACTTTGTATGTTCTATATATCACTTAGATCCAACATAGAGTGATCTAAGTTAAAAATAAGATAATTCAAAATAAGTTTTTCATAATTTTTTTAATAATTAAAAATATTATCATTATTGTCACAGTCAAAGAATATCGTTTTTCAAATGTATGAAATTTGTATTATTTAAACCAAATTCAGGGTGAAACTAAATTTACCTTTTACCGCCAATCACGTGTTGATAGCAGAAATGATTTGAGAAACATACATTTACTTATCTAGTACAAAAAAAACGTAGGATAGAATAACAACCCCTCAAAATAACATTTCAGGCTCCTGATGGTTTTCAATAACATTCTGAAGTTAACAATTTAATTATAGACCCATTGCTATGAATAACAATTATTTTATTCATCCCCAAAATTAACGAACAACAACGGTAAAGTTTGAACATCGTTAAAACATGGGCGCTCATGATACACTGAACAATTAAAAAGGCGCCTTCGAATTTAATAACAAATTATATCAACAAATAATCAAGTGAAAACACAACCAAAAATAATCTTTATGAATCAAGAAATAAATTCTAATTTACAACTTACCTTTTTCACTCATCACACATCACTCAATCAATCAAACAGCACTATCATCCGAAATCACGACACTACGATTCGTACGATTGATACGCGGGGAAGTGGCGGTTGATACGCCACACGGTTGATACGCGGCGGAGCCCATACGACACTGACACACAACTACGAAAGAAGGCGGGCGAAGTTTTCACGCATGCGTACTAACACACACGTCAGGTGTTACAACTATTTTGGTCCTTGCAAAGTCCTTACGTTATTCCTATGCCGAGGATGTTTAAAAGTAATTTCGTTGGAAAATGTATTTTATGGCTATTTTCTTAGGGTTTATTCATAACGGTTGCCGAATTTACATAAGATTCGCTGTTTCAAGTTTTATTAGCTTTTCGTGTCCATTTTAACAATTTTTAGTTTTCTTTAGTAGGTATTCTAGGACTTGTTTGTTTGACTGTGATGTTGTTTTATGAAGTTGTATACAAGTTACCTAGATTAATTATTGTGTTGTGTATTCAACAGGTATGGTTAGATGGTTACTACCTAATTTATTGCTATAATATGATATGAACACGATTTAAAATAGGCTTAAGCGAACCTTTCCTTAATTCCAAAAATGCCTAAGTTCTTCTATCAGTCACATTAATTATTAAAAGCAGCTAATATTCAAAAGATTATTTATCTTTTTCAAAAGATAAGATATTGTGAGAGCATGCTTCGGCACTCATGGGCCCACTCGACCGGCGGACTGATACCACGGCCTCACAGAAAACCGATGTGAAACAACGCTTGCATTGTGTTTTGTTCTATAGATGAGGTTACCGGAGGCCCAATTATCCGCCTTCCCAATCCCAGATTCAAGAACAACCCTTAAATTCATAACCCCCAAAAAGCCGGCAACGCATTTGTAACACCTTTAATGTTTCGAGTGTCCTTACCATCAGGTGATCGTTCTGCTCATATACCGGCTCTACATATTATTTTAATTTATTTAACCTTTTTATCACCAGCCAATTAAAATTCAGAATTCAAAATAGGACTAGAATTATTTTCAACGACTTTTGCAGATCTAAGGGCATTGAATAAAGCCATTTCGAGTTAAAACGTTGTCATTTGCATAACTATTAATGTATTTAGACCTGGTTATTATTGTTTTGGTCTAGTCTAGACTGAAACAGTAGTTAGTGACCTAACCTAAGCAGTTTAGAAGTACTAATTGTTTGTTGTTTCCGTGTTTGTGGTTGTTTAGATATGTGCTTAGTTTTGTGGAGATAAGATGCAAAGTTGCATCTATGTTCTGAATTGATGCCACTGCAAGTTGTCGGATTCTCGGGTCGAGCAAAATTTTACTGGGTTTTTGGATTGTTATGACGTGCAACCAAGAATCAATTGCGGGATATAGCAATAAGCTTGTTTATTACACGGGAATATATCTTAAGTTTGAGATTTAAAATGTAGCTTAGTTTTTCAGGAAATAATAGGTACGGTATCATTATGAAAGGTACATTTTTAAAAACAGGATCAACTTAAACAAAAAATAGTTCACAACTTAAAAATATAGAACTTTCTTAATATACAATCATCCACCAGCACATACTATAAAATCTATCTAATCTCAGAAGAAGGTACAAAAAAACAACAGTTTTACGACAAAAAAACTTTACAATTGTGCACATAAAGTGGCCCGTACATAATTTTGATAGCATTCCATATTAGTTTCCTTTGTATCCCGCCCGTATATTGTGCCCTTTTGTAGCCAGAATGTTACTTTACAAAGTTATTGTGAAAATTTTCCTTATAACATAAAGTTTTTAGGGGTCTTGCGGCTTGAGAGAAGAAGAATATATGTATTATGTGGTGATCGCGGTGTAGAATAGGTACATCATTCAGTACTCCTACTATTCTTGGAGGTTTCATAAAAGTCGATTTTAAGCTACACATTTGACAGAGACCAGGCTGTAATTATCATCATCATCAGCCCGAACACGTCCACTGTTGAACAAAGGCCTCCCCCTTAGTCCTTCACGTAGGACGACAAGCCGCCACCCGCATCCACTGGCTCCCCTTGACACTGACGATGTCTTGGGCTCCAATACTCTCTGATAAATTTGAACCTTATAAACTGCAGTTTCCAGAGAAAACAAAACTGTAAAGCGTGGAAATTATACCATTGCACCTTATATGCATTAGAAGGTCCAAAGGTCCAGTTGTGGACTACCTTAAGCTGATTATCTTGATGCGGAGATCTCATATAGAAAAGGGGCAGTTTTTTTAACAGAACTCTACATATGCGAGTCTGATTCGAACTTGACGAGTTTTTGAAGGATAGTATCAAGTTGGGAGATGAAATACCTACGTGTTTCCGAATTTGTGAGGCATTAATTGTTGAATAGATATTGGCATAAGTAACATGTTTATGTTGTAATTTATTTTACAACACAAATGATAATTATTAGAAGTGTTATGGAGTTCTTCGGAGTTGAAATTTTTAAAAGTATGTGTGTGGATTTGTGGTTAATTAGTATCAATAGCTCTCAAGGACCCTCTGATTGTTGAGGTTTTCCCAGGGTACAATATGGGGTACTTCAAGATGGGAGTAGAGAAGTGTTGGCAAAGCGTATGCAATATCTCAAGTGTTGTTAGCGTCCATAGGCCACGGTTTTCAAAACAAGTCAAAACTTACCTTTAGATAATTAATTACAGTATATTAGTTTAATCATATCACCAGCTAATAAACAAAGTATCCCAATAAAACATATTCAAACATTATGCTAATACGGACGAAACTCTTTATTGGTGTAACTTTATCCATAAATTATTATTTTATTATCATTTTAGATGTTCGCAGTAAAATCATCCATTGTTCAGGATCATTTCTAGTCATTTATATGCAAGTCATGTTCCCTGTTCCTTCGTGTGTAAGGTCACTGATCAGCTATGGTAATTTATGGCTTTTTAATTATATTTCAGTAACATATTTGGTGTCTAAGGTAAAGTTCAAAGATTTTTTTTAACTCACTGATTAGAGGTTAAGATCTTTTTATAAGGTCATGATTGAAATTGAATGCTTATTTTAAAAGAAATGGACGTATGTACGGTGGTAGGTATTAAGAATGTAACATGTGGTAGTGATTGAAGCTAGGTAATATACCCTGAACGAAGAAACAGGCAAACTTTTACTATATAAGAACCATTTATTTTAATTAATTTGATATTTTTAAAACACGGCCAAATAATATCTACTCCTAAAATTGTTAATTACCTCGAAATACTATCCTAGCACAGAAACATATATGGAGTTTTGGACTACCTAGCGGGTTTGCCGGGGCTCTGACTCGAAAAGCAGGAGTAGGAACGGGGTAGTCTTTAACCATTAAGAGTCTGACACTCCCTCCAAAAGCACAGCAACATTCACTACACAAAACAAGAACACATTCCATGCTACTTCGCAGTTTCTTCTATTTTACATCCCACCATTATTGTATCAACCAGTAGCCCACACAAACACAAGAAGCGTGAATATAAATCTATAGCGAGCCCCGATTCCATCGCAGTACGACGAGGGTCACGGTCCAATTTCCTGCCAACAAACAATTGTCTCACATAATTCTATTTTCTTAACTATGTCTCCATCATTTTATTTCGTTGTTTACATCTGAACGTGGATACAAAAACATTTTCTGTGTATACCATAACAATGTCGTGGTGGCTCAGAGGCTTAAAACGTTCGCTTCTCATGCATGAGGGTTTGAAACCTACCAACTGCAAGTACTAATGTGAGTTTTTGCAAGTTATATGTACTTTCAAAGATTATTTAGACACTACTAACAAACGGTGAAGGAAAACGTCGTCGTGAGGAAACCTGGGATTATAATGACTGATTATAAGTTTGAAATTGTTAACCCGTACTGACCAAGCGTGGTGATTATTGCTCAAACCTTCTCTGTGGGAGAAAAGTCCGTTGTTCAGTAGAGTCGAAAGATAAAAGCTGACAAAAAAATCGACTATGAACAATCTGACTCTGTTATTACAGGTGCCCATAGGCGGTGTTGATTGCTTACCATCAGGTGGTCGCTTTGGTCGTTTACTTTTCCTATCTCATAAAAAAGTAAAACACTTGGTGACTAACTCAATCACAGTTTTTCTAGACCAGCCGTGAAGTGTACTTAAGAATTAATTTCACTATAAATAAAAGCCATATCCATCGTCTTAACTTTAATCTACATTTCGTAGTATCTGAAATAATACTTAACCGAGTTACTTGCCCATATTTTGATGGGGTCTTAAAATATCTCGTTGTCTTGTTTACTGGTTCAAGTTTTTAGATCGATGGAATATTTACGGTGTCTCTGTTATTATAACAAGATACTAGCCTTTGACGATGACTTTGTTCGAGGAAAAATATAGCTCATTTATTTTCGTACATCGTAAAGTTAAATGAGAAACCAACGAGATTTTCCATGGATGTCACGAGAGTTCACTAAGGAACTGCATATTTATTTTGACTAATATGGGCAGTCATTCTCTCTGATAAACCTGAACCTTTTAATTACGATCACCAACTCATATATACCAAGAACAAACATATATTAAAACCCATTATAAAGGGGAAGTTTAGAGGTTAGTTCTGGACTATAGGCTGTTGATGTTGATAAAACTCTGTTCTACTTTACGCTTCCTAAAGAACTCAAATAGATCCCCTGCTTTCCTAATTCACTGATAGCTGGCGTTTTGCGTTATCTGTCAGTCAATCAGTCAGTCACTAGTTACACAAAATATTAGTTAAAGTGATTTAAAGTAATGAAGCTCAACCTACAAGATATTTACATAGTTTGAATTCTTACTAGAATGATTGTCTATTGGGTTCAATGTCCGACTGATTAAAAAACTTTCTTCACTGAATTGTTTATTTGTTTTCTAGCCTTGTAATTTTATATGTTCTTCAGTTTATTTATTCAATACTCAGAGACCTAGTTCGTTTTGTTATGTTCTTTTATTATTGTGCGTTCTCGCGCCTCAAAGCTCATCAGGCCACTGCAGGGTACTGCCTGGTGGCATAGGGGCCCAGTAGGGATGATGCCTGACCCGGAGCTACGGATCACCTAGCGAGCTACCGGGGCTTCACTTCGAAAAGCAGGAGCAGGGAAGGGGCTGAGTCTGACACTCCTCGCCGCACCCAAAGCGGGAGAAGTCTTGATGAGAGGATGATTTCCTTCTCTCAAACTTTATGCTTCATTTATTTTTGCGTCATAAAAAATACTTACTTAAAAAAATATGTACCATAATATAAAATATGGTGACAGTGAATTAAGTACGTCAGCCAAGCAACGCACTTTGTTAAACCCCCACACCCGGGCTCGAAAATTAAATCTGAGATCCTGTACTCAGTCGACTCCATCAACGAGGCAGTCAAATCCTGAAATCCAGAACTGATAGGTACAAACATTTTAATACATAAAATATATTTATACGTCGGTGTAACTGCTCTAATCGACATTTTATGGTACCTACCGACGAAGCCCAAAATTCAATTCGGATTTAATATTGAGGACATGAAGTCTGGCTAGTGATGTATGAAAATAGCTCTAGCTATTATTAGTTAGCTAAAAATAAACCTATTTTGGGAGACCTAGGCAAGATATTCATTGTTATGTAACTTTATTAAATAAAAGGATTGTATTTATTTCGTTTCATTTGTTTTTACGTTATATTTTTGTATCTTTGATTATTTTTTATTGTATTATGTCCTATAAGCTTTTGTTTTGATGGTAACATAATATTGATTTTTAATGATACTTGTATTGATGCATGAATTCGTCATTGGCGCTAATTATGATTTTTTTTTAATCTCAAGCGTAATTTCTGTGAATCAAATGTCCACAAACATTATCTTATTATTTAATATATCTAGATACAACCTATGTTTACCAAGAAATAAAGCATTGATTTAATTGATTTGATTTGTATAATGATTATCAGATACTTACACAATCACTAAGTTAATTCCTTAAGCAATTAAATAAAGATTTAAAAGATTTTTCTCTCTACTATAAACCTTAGCTCAATAACAGAGTACATTTTATACCCAGCCCCAGCTCAGTCCAAGCTTATCGAGCTGAAATAGCAGCTACAAAGCCAACCTATTCGGCAATAACCGCTAGTATCCGGCTAGGATTGCATCTTTTTATTCATGAGTGTACACTGGTACACAACATATTATATTATGTTGATCTCCGTACTTTACTATGTGTCGGGGATTTTGAAATTACGCGGGTGAACTGGAGATAGGATAGAACATAGTGTGATATTGAGGTTGCTGTGTTTGTGATAAATCACAGTTTTGTATACCTTTTTTAAGGAGGGGAAAATCATCCAATGTCTTCTCCCGCCTTGGGTGAGGCAAGAGCGAGTAACAGACTCTTACTAACTAAAAACCACCCGGTTCCTAGTCCTGCTTTTCAAAGGAGTGGAGAACGAAAAGATAGGCATAAGCCACTCCTTTTTTTCATCGTGTAATTTATAAATTGCCAACGACACAATTGATTACTGCTCAAATCTTCTCCGTGCGAGAAGAGGTCTTTATTTATAGTCATCAGTGACCACTTATAGGCTGTTGATGTGTAATTGTGTGAGATATAAGTGGAAGTTGTTTTATCAAAAGTACATCAACTTTTTTATTATAATCGTCCGAAATGTATTTAAGTAATGTCTTAATAAAAACGCTATCTTCTATCATTTCAAATAATACCAACCAAGATAATAATACAATTTCTCAAAATACATTTCACAGTAGGTACTACTTTCTCTGTGGGTTTCATATAACTTAAGAGTAACTTAAGCTACTTAACCGTGACGTAAAAAAGTGGTCCTAAGTTACTGTGTCAGCTCTCGAATGAATATTCAATGGTCGTAAAGTTAGCGGTCGCTAAGTTAAGCGGGGAAACGAGATAACTCATCAGTTTGCCGGCCAGTAGGTGATTCGTCTTATACTCAAAGTTAAGATTTGGGAAGGGAAATAATAAAGTAACTCTGTTTGGTACAAGATCGATAGCTTCGGTTGTTCCGCTAAGACATCTGATAGATAGTATTCGTAACTAGCTTCCGTCAACAGTTTCGTCCGCAGTCCACATAAAAAAAGTAAGCTGTGTGCTATTCCAGAATATAACCTACCCCCTGTTCTAAAGTTTATTCCAATCCCTTCGTCCGTTTTGACGTGATTGAGTAATAAACTTACACACAAACTTTCGTATTTATCACATTAGTAAGACATCATATTATAATTTCATTTTTAATTCTATTTATATCACTATCTACACGGATTCCTTGGTCCGTGCTCTTGTCATATATTTCTTTACAATAAGCCTAATCAATATTTTTCCGCGCTCTCCGTAAAGGGTCACGCATTATGTTAAAGGGAAATCCAGTTATAACATTTTCTCTTTGTATTTGCTTTAAGTGATAAACAATTGTATTATAATCTTTATTTAAGTAGTTTATAGCTTATACTATGTATCTTGTAGTCTATACTTTTGAATAAAAAAATAAATTTTGACCTAAGCCTAATTCTCTTATGGCCACTTTACCAACAACGCCTAAATCATCTTTTAAGTAAGGGTTACCGTGCCTGACTTAGCACCTAAACTAACCTCTTACTCGTACAGTTAGGTGTCACTTATAAGTTGGTGTACTTAATTGAAGTTTCATACCACCAATCTTAGCTTAAGGTATCCTTAAAATTTAACATAAGTTTGCGAAAACAGTAATTCATTCGTATACTAAGCAGTACCCTCAGTATGAGTTTGCTTTACGTTGAACGAAAGCAAAATTAGAGCGCGTTCGAAACCCTGATTGGCCGGCGCCAATTAACCAACCAATTGGAGCACCGAACGCACTCTCATTTTGTTGTCGTTCAACGTAAAGCAAACTTGTACTAAGGATACAGATCCATTTAAATCAAAGTGCTACTAATGCATCTACCTACTTATCTACTTTTAAGTATTATCAGGATTTATGAGATGACAATCCTGCAGAAAGTGAAGTCGGCCACATCAAACTGCAGTTGCAAGCACTAAGCACACAAAGTGGGTTGCACACAATTAGTGAGTTGCACTAATTAGCTGCCTGCCATAGTAAGAGTATGGAGGATGTGGGACAGCTGTAGTGTGTGCCTAGACCATACTTTGTTAGTTTTTTGTAAGTGAGTGAGTGGTGAATTTAGTCATGCAAAATGTTGTACGTTTATTGTATTTCTACCATGTCTATTTAAGGCCCATGTCCATCTTCGGAATTGCCAAGATTTTCAAATAAACGTTTGTGGCGTGAAACTGTTTCTTAACTATGTTTGTGTGTGCATAATTATAAAACATCGAATGAGAATTCGAGAAGAAGATGAATTTAGAATCAAAGTACAAAAACTGTTCTCGTCCACTGCTACGACACCCGTCGACATGGGCCTTAAACAGACATCGTAGAAATCCAATTTACAAATAATATCTTAAAGGCAATTATAATTTTATTATCCTAATAGTATTGAAACAAACTTCGCAAAAAACAATAATAATTATCTTATTGCTATAAAAGGAAATTTCCCAACGTCGAGATGAAAACTACCCCTTAACAGTCCCAACCAACCAAAAAAGTTAAATTTACCTTTTTAACCGGCTTCCATAGCCATGAAAAAGATGTTCAACAGACCGCTACAAGCTAAGCTCTACGGGTCGTAACATAACTACCTACACTCTTACACTAAGTTTAAACTCCTGCACTAAAACCGATTTACTTCAAGCAAAGCCTAAATTTTCCGCTTCCAAAATCAGTGTAAACTTTTCTAACTGACTTCTAGGAAGTGGCAGTAAGTATGTGAAATGTGTAACTCGAGGATTTGAAGCAACCAGCTGGTTTAACATAAATGGTGGTACTTGCCATCTGGTTAGCGGTTAACTCTGACATTTTAAAGGATAATTTCATTTCATGACTTTGTAAGTTGAGTAGTGCAAGTTTATTCCAGTGATTTTTCAGTTTGTTGGGTTCTTAATGTTAATTTTTGAGTCAGTTATGGAGGTTCTTGCTCGTTCTTCTTTTTAGGAATCTACACTTTGCAACGTCGATCAAATAGTTTCAATAGACGACTGACAGACGGACTTACATTGGAACGAACACATAGTGTCACTAGAGGACTGACCGACAAAACACTTAAAATTATAAAAAATTTTTTGGCGTTCGTATGTGTCTTCCTTGTCTAGTTGAATACATAATTTTGAGTTTAAGTTTGAGTTTTCAAGAGATTCTATTGTCTTTAACATGACTGCACTAAGCTTAAGGTTTCGTAATTTGTGTTCAAGAAACTATGTATAGAAAAACAAACCTGTCTCCAGTGCCTTTACATATTATTATGTTCTGTTACTTTTTTAAACCAAACCATAGCTACAATAGAAAATAAACAAGTAAACATTCCTTTTATGAAACCATGGAAATCAAACAAACGCACATTCGATATTGTTTCTCTAAACACCGTTCACATATTTTGTATTCAAAATACATGCATATTTTTTTACAGCACACAGTTTTTTTTTTTGGGGGGGAAAATCATCGAATGTCTTCTCCCGCCTTGGGCGAGGCGAGAGGGAGTGTCAAACTTTTACTGATTAAAACTACCCAGTTCCTACTCCTGCTTTTCATGCCGGAGCGCCGGTAAACCCACAAGGTAGTCCATAGCGTGTGATGTAAATCTTATACAAGGCGTACAAAAATCTTCGCTCAACATAAGACAATAAAGGTACCTGCAATCACTTATTTCTTCATTAAAACTCCCTTTGACGCGTTAATAAGGGCTAAATTATGTCCAATTAATCTCTTTACGGGTAATATTGAGAATAACGTGCTCGCCAATTATGTCAAGGTCTACCTTTTTTAATTGAAGATATTATTAACAGCTACGGCGGCCATCTTTCAGTTAAGTCACTTAGAATGAGGTGATTTTGATTTTTTTGGATGTTTTCTGTCTTGGGTTGTGTGTATGGTAATTAAAATTCTGTATTATTGTTCATTTATTCAAAATAGACAGTTGAACATTTTAAACTTATTTGGATTATAAGACACCTGTTTGGTGTAACAAATAGGTGACTTAATTTTTTATATTATTTTACTTTTCTATCCTTATCACAGTCTAATGAGCTCTTCCAAAACATCAATATTCTAACTGCCTATCGGTAAAAAAATGTCTAAAATGTAGATTTGTATGAAGAAGAACGAACAAGAAACTCAATCATTATCTACCCTTTTACACAAAATGTAACACATGGAATATATCCATAGTCCATCGCTTAGATTTTCGGCAATTTTCCGTTCGATATCACACATGGGAGAGTTCAGTTCGACTACTGAAAAACGAAGAGAATGAAAGTAAAGTGAGTGATGAGTAATGCGGGGGTGACAGAGCTGGTCGAATGGCACTCGTTAGAAACGAGTCGAGAGCCTCGTTAGTTCATGTTAGAACATTTGCATGTTGCTCAGTTAGGGCCACAAGACTCCGGAGCTGCGGACTACCTAACGGGTTTACCGGGGCTCCAGCTCGAAAAGCAGGAGAAGGAACGGGGTGGTTTTTAATCAGTAAGAGTCTGACACTCCCTCTCGCCTCGCCCAAGGCGGGAGAAGTCATTGGATGATTTTCCCCACTCAAAAAAAAAACAAGGGCCACAAGACCCTTCATAGGTAGAACTTTAAAAAAAATGGTACGGATAGTGAGATCTATACCCTTAGTACGAGTTTGCTTTACGTAGAAGGAAAACGAAACGAGAATGTGTTCAGCGCTCTGATTGGTTGGTTCATTGGAGCTAGCCAATTAGAACGCCAAACGCGCTCCTGTTTCGATTACTTTAAATGTAAAACAAACTAATACTAAGGGCACTGGGAGCTTACTCTTGTATCCGATTCCGTTCGATCGACATTGATATTGTGAAATTTCATACTCTTGCCTTACAACACTAGCGCCCATTGCATCCATATTGCGTGCATATTGAATTAACTAAATGGTATCGAGTTTGGCTTTATATTCCATGCTCTGAATGCTATTTTAAAAGCTGCAATGGGGTTGTATAGTTTTGACATTTAATAATTATTGAGACTTTGATTAAAATTGCATCGACATTGAGATTGGTTTCAAAAGTAAGCCCCCTGATTTGCTTTAGATTTCATGTTATCATTGTGCATATTGATTGAAGTTATCTGATGAATTTAAAGTTACAAATATGTTAAGCATTAGTCGGCCATCGGTGTGGATGTGTGTAGGTAACGTAAGTGAATTATTACCAAATTATACAAACAATTAAACTAAATAGATACAATATTACTGCTGATTTAGTGGCTCGACACGGAGATGGGCCGCACGTGCTCTGAAAGCCAGCCTCAATGAAAAGGGGACGATGATTTAAGAAAACTGCACTCCGAGAGACGTGGCGATCCATTTTGCTTACAATTTTAATGACTTGATGTATGTCACCGGCTGGCAGACGCTGCCTGTATCTTTTTTGTATTTAAGTTAGATTAGATTTTTAATTAGTGCTGTTGAAGAATCCTCACAATTATATTCCAAAGTAAAATTATCACTGAAAAGCATTGTATAGGATTACTCAGTATAAAATATGTCGATTAACACAGGTTATTGGTTGATTGGAAAACAAATACTCACCCCTATTACATGGGACTTATTAACACAAATGGTGAAAAGTGAGTGTACATTGTATAGAGCGGCATTAGGATAAAAGGCGTGACGTTGTGTGTAGAAAACAAATAGAATAACTTATGTTCTGCTATACATTTTTATCTGCACGAAAAAAAAAATACAACTATTATGACATACCTTTAAGCGAAGAGCATACCTACTATTACTTTTTTTAAATCATCTTCCTATCTAAGCCTAATTTTTTTAATCAACATTTAAAGATCGCCGAAAATGACCATCACCAAAATCACCCAAAATACGGCCAATTTACGCTCAAAGTCCGTTTAGAAGATACGAGGGAATATGAAGAGCAAATGATCCACCATCTCTTTGGGATTCCCTCCTCAAAGCCGAAGCCTCACAAGTCCCAGAGGCTTCGAGCGAATTGCACGGTCCGTTAGTAATGCCAGGCAAATACGTCTGGATCAGCCTTTCTGGAATTACTGGGTAATATGGGTAGTATTGGGTAGCGGGTGTTATTAGGGTACACGTGAAGCGCCGTTTGGGTGATACGTCAGATGGGTTGTAAAGGTAGTGGGGGTGTTAATTAGAGCTTTGGTAGAAGATAGTGCTTCTTTAGTGTTTAAGGTATTTTAAAATATTTTCATTAAGTTTTACAAGTAATATTTCTGCCTTTATAGGTATATTGTTCACGTAAGTGACACATCGTTAATGTGACTTTGCCCGATTGTTTCAGTGGTTCATCTCAGATTCATAGTTAGATTAAAATTAGCTTTTTTTAAGGTGGGAATTTCATCCAATGACTTGTCTCGCCTTGGACAAGGCGAAAGGAAGTGTCAGACTCTTACTGACTAAAAACCACTCCGTTACTACTCCTGCTTTTCGAGACGGAGCTCTGGTAAATCCCTTTTGTTGGTCCGCAGCTTTGGAGATTAAAATTACACTAGAGACTCATCTAAGTAGTTATATTTATTCTTAAATATGTGTAGGTATTTTTATCGAAGTCATATCTTGGAGGTTGAATACAATCTTAAAAAATGTATATTAGCAATTTTAAACAAGCACAAACAGCTCTGCACCTTTGTTCTCCTGACAAAGAGCAACAATATCTCGCTCTTTCCATAATATTGATATAAAAGCGTGAAGATCGTAGAGTGCACAGTGAGTGTCGGTCGGGAGGCCTCGAGAATGCAACGACAGATGAGCCGGGAGTTCCCGGGAGGTCAGAGGGCAACTTCACTCAAGAGGATTCCTTAAGCTGCCTCTAATACTTCGAAAGACTTGATCTTATTTTATTAAAGGATTTTTTCTGGTTTGTTTTGCTGCTCTTTTTCAATGTCAATGTTTTGTGTTTTTGTATTGATATTATACTTGTTGCAACTATGATATTAGATGCAAAAGTGTATAAGAATATCATGTTTATTTTAATGTTTCATACTTTAATATATTACGCTTATTTATACTCCTACTTACGACAGATTACCTACGAGTATAATTATAGTGTTTTGGAAAATGTAGTAATTATGTATCATGACAAAATTTTCCGTTTTTACTTTTGCACACTTACAACATTACATAGTAATCATTGAATAACACTGATTATATAATATTTAGCACAACTAAATTGAGATATCTTTACAATTCAAACAAAAGGCGTATCCTAAAGCCAATTGACAAAGGGAAGACATTTCGGCAATAATCCTCACAATTAGTGGCACTACGTGTGCGCTGGCCGCTATTGTGGTCGTTAGGAAGTGCCCTAAATCAACATGCTTCCATAATGTTGACGGTGCGTGATCGCCTCGAGGCGTAAATAGACAGCCAATACTTGTTTTGAGTTACTAAGTGACTGTGTACACAGTATTAATTATGTGATACAGCATTTCTTGTAGAGATATGACAAATAAAAATTAGTCGGGTTCTCCTTCCTGACGCCGACCGATTTCCACGATTTTGCATTTGTTGTATAGCAAAGGAATTCAGGAAAAAAATTAAGAGAAAAGCAGGAAAATGGAAAATCATTTTTCACATACAGCGCCATCGAAACGGATTTTGCCGGGCTTGGTAGTATACGATAAAATACAATTTAGAAAAAAAAAAAAAAACGTTGCCCCACATTAAGATTTTCTCCTGTGTCGTGGGTGCGGTTACAAACATACAAGTTCACATACACATGACACCCAAACCCGAAACAACAATTTGTGGATCACACAAAGAGTTGCTCCGTGCGGGAATCGAACCCGCTACCCGTTGCGCGGCAGCCAGTTGCCCAGCCACCGCACCAACCGCGCAATAATTCTTTATTGCTTCCCACACGTAAGGCTTAATTATGTGTTAGACTTAACTAGGTGGACCCAGTCGGGCACAACAATAAATAAATGTTGGTACGAAAATTAAAACTAAAAATAAAAAGCCAACCACTTTAATAAACTTAACCAAATATCACTTTTGAATAAGGATTACAATACAACGTTTAAAAATCAAATAATAACCCAACAAAACCCCAGAAGAGATAAAACCGTCAAAAAACCAAATAACAATATTGATAGTGCAAAAAAGCAAATAAAACTGCAAAAAAAAGTAAAATCTCCACTTGAGAAGTTAGATGAAAAACTTCAAACATGATTTATTGATAAAGAAATCGAAGAAAGCTTAACAATCTTCTCGGATTTAAAAAAGCAAAATAGCTGAAAAGGGACCTCCTTTTTCATTATCGCTAAGCATGTGTCCCACTCCATTCACTCTGCCATAAACGAGTGAAGCAACCAATGGTAAACCTATATTAGTATCATCCAATCGTTTCTTCATTTCATCTTAAAAAAGTTTAAAGTCATCTACGTTTGTCTTCATCGACATGCATATCTTTTCCGTGGAGAATGGGCCCTCTGCAAATTAAAAATGAAATATTAGAATATGTCAGTAACGCATATTTTTTTCAAAATTTCAGACAAAATTTTCAAAGTTACGTTTCAAAAATCATACTACTGTCGAGTTATTATCACGTAGGCTCAAATACCCTCCTTCTCAATATTCTGAATTCCCGATTTCCCAACAGCCCTTATATACCTAACCCCCAAAAGGCCGGCAACGCACTTGTAAAGCCTCTGGTGTTTTGGGTGTCCATGAGTGGCAGCGATTGCTTACCATCAAGTGTTCTATTTGTATGCTCATTTACCGGCTTATACCATAAAAAACGTGAATAGCTGTGAAGACTTACCAACATCGAACCATTGCGTGGTCGGTATACCAGATTCTTGTCTTGCCTGCACAATTGCTTCTCTGAGTGCAAATGGTACAACCACTGACAGACACGATGGTGGCTCTCCAATAGCTGTTGGTTTTATCAATTATTATTTATTTATTACTATTAAAGAGACTTTTTAATGCTTCATACACATTTCACTTTTACTTTAATTTTAATACTCTACGGTTCTCCAGAATTATAGCAAAACTTACCCTTGGATCCCAGAATGAAGTCGGTGCTGTAAGAATTCTTTAGGGTAACTCTAAAGTCTTGAGGTATATCTCTGGCCTCAGGAAGATGGTAGTCCCAAGATCTATCCGTGAGTAGTGCACCGTTTTCTGAGTCATAAACTAATTTCTCACAAGTCCAGTATCCAAGACTCATCATGAAAGCTCCTTCAATCTGTATAATTAGGATTGTAATTATTTTTAAATCAATACAACATAAATACTACAAAAATTTGAATTCAATTATTACTTACTTGTCCAATATCAATATCAGGGTTCATACTGACACCAACATCTTGTACTAAATCTACTCTCAGAATTTCATATTCTCCGGTTAGAACATCAACTTCTACTTCACAACAAACTGCACTGAATATTTCGTATGACTGAGCATCTGATGAACTGCAGTAGCCGTGGACTTGAAGATCCACATTAGCAGCAAATGCTGCGGCTATCAACTGTGACCATGTAGGGTCAGTCATCGTCGCCTTGATAGGTTCTAATCTGGCCTGCAACTGCTCAATACATCTTCTCAGTCCGACGATCACACCCTCGGTCGTGACGCTGCCTCCACTGGCGAAACTGTTTGGTGTAATGATACTGTTGTTTCCTTTAATTTCAATCTTTTCGACTGGTATTTTCAGCAAGTAAGCTGCCACTTGAGCGGCTTTAGTGTTAATGCCTTGACCCATTTCAATACCTCCATGAGTAATAACAACAGTGCCATCTGAATGGAAAACTGACAGATTTACGTCAGCATAAAAACCACCTACTGGAGGCCATCTACAGAAAGCCCATCTCAATCCTCGCTTCTTCCATCTATTTTGTGTATTGAAAGAATCGACTGCTGCTCTGCGACTAGTATATTCAGAGCTAGTCTTTAATGCTTCTACTATTTCAGTTACCTCGCTCGCAAAATTTTTGCCCAAATTGGCAAGACGGAGGGCAATTGGATCCAAAGAAAGTTCATAAGAGATTCTCTCCATAATATTCTCCATGCTTGCGATGGCTTCCAATGTGCCTGTTCGAATAAGAAAAACAATATCAATCAAATAGTTTTCATATAGATATATCAAAAAAAAAAAACATTTAATTCGTTGGACTATACCTGGTGCTCTACAAAAAGTATTCTTAGCCGTATCGGTAACTGTGTTGTAGGATTTGTAATTAAATTTGGTGCTATCGTAGCAGTTGAAATAGACATCAGCTGCGTAGTATGCAATTGGCTCATTTATCTTGTGACCGTTGTCCGTATAGGCCACTAAGTTTGCATATTGTAAAACTCCTGAACTGTTGACTGCAACCTGTAAGTTACACGTTGTATACGTACATGTAAATTTTTATTGGCTTGCATTAATTTTAGTAAATTATACATGAAGCTAAATACGCACCTCATAATCAGTCACGTTGGGCATCCTTTTACCAAAAGCTTTGAGATTGGTAACCAATGGTTGAATAAACCTGCACGGACGGTTCATTTTAAATGCAATAAGACTGCATGCAACAGCAGACTGAATGCAACGCGTAATCTTCAGTCCATAAGAACCACCAACTCGGCGAATGTAGACATCAATCCTATAAGAGAAACATTTCAGCATTAACCACGATTAACACATTAAAATAATTACCAACAATTTCAGCTACACATTATTAATAAGATATAAATGATACCTACTTGCTTTGATCTATATTCAAAGCTCTCGAAGCCATAGTATGTGCTCCATCCATCCATTGTGATGCCAAATGTAACTCCAGTCCTTCTTCCGTAGGTTTAGCGACAGAGACAATGGTCTCCATTGGGAAATGATATTGCCCGTGTACAACGTTGCTACCAGTTATAGTCTTGTAGACATCGGTTCCAGTGCTTGTGGCATCAGCAGCAATGAACAAAGTATTTCTACTACTATCTTGTTTAGCTACTTTGATATCCGTAACAGGTGTAGAAATATTGGTGTATTTAACTTGCACTAGCCTTGCAGCTCTGTCTGCTAAGTTTTGAGTTTCTGCTACAATGATAGCAATAGGCTGGCCGTTATATTTAACATCACCTTCGCACAGAATTTCTTCATTTACTGACGTAAGTCCGCCTTGACCATCTGTGGGTGTGAAAGAGTTCAGCCCGGGGATATCTTTATATGTATAGAATGCTAACACACCGGGTAATGCCTGAAATAAAGTTACATTTAAGAATATATTTTGTGCTCAGAGGTTTAGATAGATTATCCTGCAGTTATTTGACTTACCAAAGCTTCACTAGGATCCATTTTGAGAATAGTTCCACGGCCCACAGTACTCAGTACAAATGAACCAAACACTTCATTGTGGAACGATGGTACATCGTCAGTATATACAGCTTCTCCTGCACATTGAATCTGGAATAAAAAGTCATTTACTTCATTGTGAAAACCTTGAAATAATCGACTGAAAAATACTATGCTGACAACCGTTTTGACATAGTATTGTTTAGACTTAGGAGAAGGTTTTAAGAATATTACCTAACTTTAAAAACATTGAGGCGGTAAAGCAAATTGAAGGAAGTTTCTTTTTTATGTTTTTTAATGAAATTACCTGTCCTTCAAGCTTTGGCATTGGCTTATTCAATGGCCACAATGCGGTGTCAGTGGCGAAGACCTGTTTTCCTTTGGAGACTGGTCTGGTTTGATGCAAATCTACAGCAGCTGAGGCAGTTCGAGATGGTATAGATGGAGCTAGATTTAGAAGAGCCTGGAAAATTAAAAATAAAATATATTACTGATTATTAGTTTATTAATTTAAAGTTCTTAAAAAGACTATGTTATCTTAGAAGAGTTTGAACATACAGCATAAATACACACAATATTTCTAGACTTTAATATTAACATACCTTGAAGAAGAGTGCCTTAGCGACATGACTCCTGTATTCAACAGATGGTTCTGGTGGATGGTCTTCCACGATCAATTCTCCATCCAAAACCTTCAAAGCTCCTTTCAAAGTGTCATTATCAAACAACTTCCTTCCTATAAGGTACCTTTCAGTGGACACAGCCTTCTCAAACTTGTCTGAGAGAGCTCCGTATACGATAGTAGCTTCTTCTACCACGTCGGAAGAATTCAGTTTGAAGAGGAATCCGGCGTTTACAATGGCGTGAGAACTTTGAGCTCTTGGCATAAGCTAGAACAAATAATTTAATTTGTTTCAAAAAAAGATAATTAATTAGATCATCAAATCTATGAATGAAAGTGTGATTATTTTTGAATATTTTTTTGTATCGAAAGGTCGAAATAAGTTATTTATGGCTGAGGAAATAACAAAATTCTATATTTTTATATTTGTAAACGGTGTTGATATATCTTACCTTGTAAGTAAAAAGCTTATGCGATTTACTTAGCGGTGGGAACAAGACGTCCATGATTACTTTCCCTTTCATGTCTAATTGCAAAAACTTATTCATCGTGACCGTTTGTTTCTTGCCACGGTAATCCACTGAAATATGATATTCGTGTTATAATTTATGACAACTTCGTTGGTCTAGTGGTCGTAAGTGCAACTGCTGAACAAGGGGTCTCGGGTTTAATTCCCGGGTCGGGTAAAGTATTACTGGGCTTTTTTCGGTTTTTCGAAAATTTCTCAGTATTAGCACGGGGTCTGAAATTGTGCCCAGTATATGGCAATAGGCTCACCTACTATTACATGGGACTTATTACATAAATGGTGAAAAGTGGGTGTAGAATGTATGTGCACCTCTGCCTACCCCTTCGGGGATAAAAGCGTGACTGACTAACTTAAGAGTAAAATTACTTAAAGTGTAAAGTTCAAAACATTTGCTTTGTGAATGGTTACATACCGATAGTTAGTTGACAACCGACCGTGTAGAAGATCAGATACAAGTCAGATTGGTAAGCATTGTAAAGGTGTTTGATCATTAAGTTTCCACCAATTGTTGCCACCTGAAATATAGGAAACAATATTAATAAATAGCATATCCACACAATTTCGTTAAAAAAAATTACATTATTCTTTGGTAAGGAATGCAATGCCTAGTTTTTGGTCTAATCTATTTCAATGGAGTAATCATATAAACAGCCTATTAGTGGCCACTGCTGACCAACGCCTCTTCTCGCATGGAGAAGGTTTTGAGCATTAATCACCACGCTTGCTCAATGCGGATAGGCGATCACAAACTTATGTAATTGAAAATTATAAGCCAAGGTGTCCTCACGGTGTTTTCTTGCACCATAGGTCAGTGGTGTCTAAATAATCTTAGAAAGTACATTATAACTCGAAAATAGTCTCACATTGGTACTTGCCGTTGGTAGGTTTGGAACCCGCGACCACGACATATCTACACTAATATTATAAAGCTAAAGAGTTTGTTTGTTTGATTGTTTGTTTGTTTGAACTCGCTAATCTCCGGAACTACTGTCCGAATAATGTTTTTTGTATTGAATAGTGCATTTATCGAGGAAACATCACGCTATGACCAAAAGGAGCCAAGCAGAGCGGGTGAAACCGCGCGGAAGTAGCTAGTAAAGTAATAATTACATTTTAATTATGTTAATAATATGTAGAGTTATTGAAACACTTACATTTCTCAGCGGTATATGAGCAACTAGATCTACATGGTCATACAGTTTAGATAGATAACTGAAGCCGTCCTTGTCAGCGGTAGCTTTGAAGATGTCCATTAATTCAGTCATAGTAAGAGCTGCTCCTACTCTAAGGTTCTGATCCATGTCGTTACGTCTCAGCTCTGGTACGTGGGTCACGTCTATCATTGCTTGAGGATATTCTACTATGGGATACGCACCTGTAATATTGAAGATATTTTTTATAGGTACTATAGTTAAAAAGTGGAAGTTTATTATAAATGCGACAGTTTGTGTGTTTGTTTGTTACTCCTTCACGCCAAAACGGCTGATGAGATCAAAATGAAATTTGGAACAAGGTTTATGGTCTGGAATAAGACATAGGCCAATTTTTACGCGGGCGAAACCGCCAGCCGGAGTTAGTTGCCTTATAAATATCACTTAAATTAGGTGTAAGGTAAATATAATAATGAGTTTTCTTGTCTATAGGTAGGTCAAAAACATTTTAATGATATTGTAGTTACCTTTGGCGGTATTTCCACCGATCAATATGTATGACTCCAAATTTTGCTTCAATAACTTCAAAAGTTCGTCGAGAAGTGTAGGTCTGTACCATGTTTTACCATCTTTCATTTTCATTGTCAGCATCTTTCTTGCAGACTCATCTTCCACCATACACCAGTCATTGTCTTTGGCAAAGCTTCGACAACAGTTGTTGGACTTCTTGCAGATGCTCAAATCTTTAATATTTTTAATCTTATCCTCTGCAGGACTGTCTACTGCGAACTTCTTGAAAGAATCCAGAATGGGTCTGTAGCCAGTACAGCGACAAAGATTACTGGAAAGTGACTTTTCTACGTCTAACATCGTCAGCTGGTTGTTGCTTTCCATGAGACTGAAAGACAAATTAGTAATATTTTATCATCAAAAATACATTTAGAAGTCTCCTTAATTGAAGCAAAATAGTTTCTAAGTCTAAATAACGCCACGATGACTAGTTATCTTCACCTGGTACCCTAGTCGATTGAAGAGCACTTTTATCTCGACCTTCCAATTTCTATAGGTACAATTAATCTTACTAGTACTAGGGACTAGTTCTAGTTTTTTTAACCCGAATTTGTATATTTAAAAATCGTCAGATCATAACAGCTCGTACAACAATACGTTTTGATATTGACGTTTACAGTTCTCTTTTCTTTTCATCTTAATCATACAATTAAATAAAAATGTATACCATATTACTATTAGTTCCAACATACCCATGCATGGTCATCACCCATCCTGGAGTGCAGTATCCACACTGAGTTCCATGGTTCTCAGCGAGGGTGGTTTGCAGGGGGTGGTACCCATCCTTCCTGTTGCCCAAACCCTCGATAGTCAGGATATCCCATCCATGACAGGATCCGAGCGATTGAAGACACTTTAAAAAAATACAAGGATAGCTATAAATAGTAGTCTTTGAAATGTCGGTCTCATACTCCAAAACCTATCATCGTCATCAACAATTTCACTGCTAGTTTAAACGCCGTACCCAGAGTCATTTAATGGTTACTTAATAGAGTCGTTAGCAACTCTTTTCGGAACAAAATCGTTACTAAGGAATAGTTTAATTAATCATTAAAATCTCTGATTGTGGCAGCAAGTGCCCCATCCACGGATTTTCATTATCTTTTAAGCTTAATGTAAGACGGAATGTGTATCAACTCAGGTTTGGTCATTGAATTCTATTAATTCAACCTGATTGACGAGATTGAATGATGAAATTTATTGCAAGGAAAAACGGCTGCAAACACCTCCTTGTCTCATACTAAAGTTTTTTTTGTTTGTTTTTTGTTTTTTAAAAACGTTGCCCCACATTCCTGTGTCGTGGGTGCGTTTACAAACATACAATTTCACATGCACAGTGCAGTCATCGTAGAAGTCTGCAGATTTTATTTACGTACCGAATTGATGGCCAAGTGTGGACCTCCTGGAGTTTTCGCAGCGGTGATCATGCAGGCTCCGCAGCCACCCTCGCGGCAACTGTACTTGGTACCACGCAACTGGAGGTAGTTGCGGAGATAGTCCAGCAACATAACGTCGGAGCTGACCTCCCCACCGACTAGTGGGAGGATAAACAAATAAATTAATTAATCAAATTAATGACTCCTTTCGCCCAGGATGAGGTGGTAGACTTTTGATGACTAGAAACCAACCCGTTCCAACACGTGTCTCACTCCGGAGGCATGGAATTTGGGCTAGCCTTACCAGCGGCCATGACAAGAAACTAACGAAGACGTTTTTTGAGGGAGAAAATCATCCAATGACTTCCCTTTCTCTCGCCTTGGGTGAGACGAGTGGGAGTGTCAGACTTTTACTGACTAAAAACCACCCCGTTCCTACACATGCTTTTCGAGCCGGAGAGCTGGTAAACCCGCTACCCGCTAGGTAGTCCGCAGCTCAACTAATGAAGACTATAATCGATTAACGCCTTTTGGATTAGTATTCACAGATGCAACAGATCTACAGATTGTCTTATTTTATAGTCCGGTAATTGGTCAGGTGATCCATTGGTATCCATAAGTGGCACCTATGGACACCTAAAACACCAGAAGCGTTACAAGTGCTTTGCCGGCCTTTTACCGGCCTTTTAGGAATTTAAGAGTTGATGGGAAATCTGGGATTGGGAAGGAGGGTAATTGGGTCTCCCGTAACCTCAATCACACAACGAAACATAACACTAGTGTCAACGTCGGTTTTCTGTGAGGCCATGATTACTCCGGTCGAGCTGGCTTATTCATACCAAATCAACTCTCACTTCGTTGGAATACTCTAAGATTATAGATTAGAAAAAACTCAATATAAATGTAGTATCATGCACAATTTTAAGTCTAAATCAAAAAACCTAATAAAAAGCAAGAGATTTTATTAAATATCAAATTTCAAAATGTAACACGCAATATCTAACCTGTGTGCTCGACTCCATTCACCTTAAACTTGATGACGTCCATGGCTGTGAGTGCGGCTTCGTACCGCAGACTGACACTACCGGCAAAGGATACAGGGGCCAGTATCACCTACTTATTTAAACTTGGTCGAAAGTAAATTTTCAGAGAGAGTTAACGTGTCATTTTGGTAAACAGTGTGCATGAAAACACTTTTTTTGTTAGGGCTGTCACCTTTGGCACTTTGTCTGATTGTTATGGAAAGCACAAGTACAATTTTGCTTTCTATATTTTGTTTTTCTATTAGGTTGGTTGTGTTTAATTAGGATTGATTTGTTTGTTTTAAATTTATTGGTGGTTTATAATCATTATAATCATTAATTTAAGCTGTAAAACAGCAGCAAAAATACGAACATAAATAGTCGTTTGCTACAGAAATTCGACTCACATTAGCCTGCTCAAAAATAGGGTTAATGTGTGTCGAATTTCTGTTTAGCTTATGGAGAAGTAAGTGTGTACCGTAAGTACCTACTACTTCAGAAAATTAAACAAATATAAGATGTACATGTTGTTAAACAGTATTTCTTTTATCTGTTTTATAGGTTTTACGAAAACTTCTCAATTCTCAATAGTAGCACGGAGTCTGGAATTACGACATGGGACTTCTAACACAAATAGTCAAAAGTGGATGCACGTTGTACAGTGACATTACGTGCCATAATGTGCACCTCTACATACCCTTTTAGGGATAAAAGTCGTGACGAATTTACGGCACATTGTTTGTTTTGCGGATGAAACATTTATACTTCAGTTTGTTAATTTTTTTGCATATGAATAACATTAATCGCGACGTAAGAGGGTGTCAAACTTCTCACTAATTCAATATCAACCCTAGCCATTTTCACATTAATCGATTGTACACAAATGCAACAACTGTGTACACAATTAAAAAAAAATTCTACAATGTCACCAATTTACACACGTATACCACATTATACCGCTTATTGAAGTAAATGAAACGTGACTGGAATTACAAATTATGCCAAACTAATTAACATTATCCACATAAGGACAGTATAAAGTTTCTTACATTTTTCGATCTCATTCATAACAGAACATAGTCAAAGTATTTATTTCAATTCATTTTCTTTTCTCTAAAACAAAACGTTGCCCTACACTAGGATTTTCTCCTGTGTCGTGTGTGCTTTTACAAACATACAAGTTCACATACACATCACACCCAGACCCGAAACAACAATTGAGAGATCACACGAAAAGTTGCTCCTGCGGGAATCAAACCCGCTACACGTTACTTGGCAGCCGGTTGCTCAGCCACCACACCAACCGTGAAATCAAGCCAATAAATCCTTAATTAGGCACTTTTCAAACGTCAAATTGAATTGTTCGTAAGATTGAATTGTGAAGTCCGGTATTGCGCAGAAAAAGAATTCTATGACTTTATTTTTGCGCCTTCACTCCATTGTAGGCGTTCCATAAACGTATGCATATTGCACACGCTGCAACTACGCGGCGCAGGCGTCGCGTTTTCGTGATGTTTGCTCTGGAGTCAGCGTTGCGCCGACGCGTCGCAAGATGCGACATCTGCGCTTGCGCCACGTAGTTGCGGCATCTTTTTTTGCGGCCTCCTCCATCCAATGACCTCTCCCGCCTTGGGCGACGCCAGAGGGAGTGTCAGACTCTTACCGACTAAAAACCACCTCTTTACTACTTCTGCTTTTCAAGCCGAAGCCCTGGTAAACCCGATAAGTAGTCCGCAGCTCCGGAACATTAGCCACGAAATTGATGCTCTAATACATAAATAAGTTTAAAACATAATTGTCGAATTCCAAGTACGTTTTTCACTAATATTTTTTTCCAAGAACTCAAAGGTAGAAAGATAGGTATATAATATTGTACATAACATACAGTAGAATAATAATAAAATATATGAATAACAATGACATAGCAATTTCAGTGTTGTCTGAGTAAATTATAAATGCGTAGATACCATGTCCATTGTTATGCATATTTAGGCTGTAAAAGAAAAAAACAACGGCGCAATTATTAGGGAATGCAATCTCGAGAGATCAACGAGATTGCTGAGTTAGTGTAGACTGTTTCTTTCAATTGTTAACTGATAGTTACGTTAGGTCAAAGTGTGAGTAGTAAACTACTGAAAATTCATTAAAAAACTAGCTTCTGCCTCCAACTTCGTCCATGTATCTTTAAACAGAAATGTTTTGTACCAATTTTTGAGAAAGAAATCATGAAAATTAATGTTCATCTTATTAATTTATCCTAATTGATTCAAATACAATTATTACATACTTGCAAAACTTGGTACAAAACAATGGAAAACCAAAAATGGGTGCGTATGGTGTTTTTTTTTTTTATAAAAAGATGAAATTGGTGTTTTTAATATGCGGGAGACATTATTTTTCTCCCGCATTGGGCGAGACGAGTGGGAGTGTCACTCTTACTGACTAAAATCCAGTTCCGGATCAGACATCAACCCTATTGGGCCCCCATTTGTGGTGGTCTAATGACTCTTTAAACGCGGAACGCGACGCGCCGTACGCAAGGGTCTGGTTCAGGTCGGGCAGCGAGCTACCCTTGCTCGCCGTCCGTCGACACGCACTTACGGTAGCCGGAGATTGTCACGCGATCCCTAACGGCCGGAGTATCTCTTGCGACACCTGGGGTGTGAGGAGATTCGTTCTCTCACACGCGCCCAGTGGTTTTAGGGCCTTCAAGTCCGTCATCTCGCAATGGCTATGTTCTGGAAACTTTGTTTGTTTGGATGTTTATCCGCCAATCACACTAAAAATACTAAAAGGATTTTGATGAGATTTGGTATACAGATAAGGTATTAAGTCATCTCGATTTGGTTGATAGAATACATTTATCCGACGGGAACGCGGCCAAAGTCACTGGCAGAAGCTAGTAATACTAATAAATGTAGCTGATTGGTAAATCGTCTTTCGTAGACATAATAATTACCTACGTAGGTGGGATTTAGGTATGAAAGTCGAAATGACTTAGCAAATCACGAATTTAAACGTTGATGGATGAAAGGAAATACAGAAATGATTAATGGACTGTTTATGTGTGAGAAATGCAAATGAATAATTTGGTTAAAAAAATACTACTGTGGCATGATGTTCTGTTATGGGAAAACGTACCGAAAATAACGACTTTGAAACCTTGGGTCAAGTCACGAGACTCATGCATTAGAGTGCTTTTCCACCAAAGATGTGCTATGTAGCTATACTTCAAAGATGTAATAATTAAGCTGTGAACTATGGGATCGTTTCCATTCATATAAAATTATGCAGCTATGCGAGTAAGATGTGCAGCTTGAGTATGAGATGTATCGATAGTATGGAAGCCATATCCATAGCACGCATCTTTCCATATAAGAAAAAATTAAATATAGCTTAGCTGAGTCCGTTACTACCAGTGCTCACTTATGTATACCAATAAATATGATTAGTTGAAACCAAACTCATCCTCAGCAACGTAGCATAGCACATCCCTGGTGGAAAAGTACCTTTACTAACAGTTGAATATTAGCAAGCTACTTAATATTAAGTTGTGCTTAGATATCATGCTATCTCTGTCATTTTACAAAGAATTTGTAGCGATAGAACTATTCTTAAGAGCATCTTAGAATTGAGTAGCGTTTAAGTATTTGATCATTACAATTTTAAAATTAGAAAATTCAATCATTTGAACTGTTTATAGCTTGGGAATGAAACTTAAGCTACTTCTCCTTTACTTAAGAAGTAAATCGCCGTTTTTTATCGCGATTTGAAGTTAAAAACATACTCTCTCTCTCTCACTCACTCCAAGTAATTACCATTTTATTTAATTTCAATTGTATTTTGAAACAAAGTCAATAACAGTCATGTGGACACAGTTGCTTTAGATATTGTACCTTCTTGGTATTTGTCAGTCTTTTGAAAAATAATTTTCAATGAAGCAAATTCACACTGAAATTGGATTGGACCGGGTTTTGAATCTTGACACAGGTGGAATGATTCTTGAACTGCGTACTACCTAGTGGGTGTACCGGGGCTCTGGCTTCAAGCAGGAGTAGGAACGGGGTAGTTTTTAGTCAGAAAGAGTCTACCATTCCCCCTCGTCTCACTCGAGTTTGGAGAAGTAATTGAGCGATTTTCCCCCTTAAAAAAAGGTGATTTTTCTTTTTTGTAATTTATCCACAATACTAAGTTTACTTCTTTTAAAAGTTTATAAATAATACGGTTGCGTTTACGAACATACAAGTTAATTTACACATGACACCCAGACATGAAACAACATCGAACCCGCTACACGTTGCATGGCAGCAGATTGCCCAGCCACAATTTCAACCGTGCAGTCAAACTACTTGTTTAGTACATAAGCATTTTTGTTTTCTTGTTTCATAGAAGTATGTAGGTAAATAACAAACAAACAAACCTATGTACATACTCATAATAATATGTGTAACCAAACCTAACAAGTATTTTATTAAATTCCTTTTCAGTATATACCTAAGGATCACTATTCCATACTCGACTTTAGAGAAAAACCTAGTCATAATATTTGTTTATAATTTATCAAATCTGGGCTTCCAACAAGAGATCCTAAGTAGGATAGAAAATATTTTGGCAGATAGGTACAGAAATCTAACATCAGCCTTGGGTCACATTCGTGCAACATTCATTATTATTTATGTGATCTCATTTTACATACATACATAATTATATTACCTCACGCCTGTCTCTCATGGAGCTAGGCAGAGACAATGGAGCGTCAATTACTCTCATTACTTATTTAATTATAACGCCTATATTATTTTTTAAAGCAATACGTCGAACATGATTAGTGAATTGCAATACAAGTTAATAAGGCGCTTATGTTTGAACAACAGTATCATTTCTTATTTACATCAAGCTATGCAAAACCAGCTGAATCTAATCAATCTGACCTTCAAATGTGTGGAAAGATCATACGAAGCGAGTCCATTATGAACTGGTTAAAAACGAACGATGGATTAATAAAAACAAAAATACAACTTCACGCCTTTTTATCAGCGAAGTGGTAGGCAGAGGTGCCCATTACGAGACTTAACTCCACAGTACAATATACACACACTTTTCACCATTTTGCGTTATAAGATATCTCATGTAATAGGAGGTGAACCTGTTGCCATTTATACTGGGCAAAATTGTAGACCCCGTGCTACTACTGAGAAATTTTCGAATAACCGAAAAGAAACCTGTAATATTCGCCAGACGGTCGCACTTGCGACCACTCGACTAATGAGACAGTAGATGGATTAATACATTTTAATAATATACAGACAATAATCAACTGTATTGTTATGATCACAATATATTTTATAATTATAACAATACACTGATTAATCATATCATGAGCCAAAATGGCGTCCTATTGACCTTGAGTAACCCCCTAATTAAGTATTAGATAAATCTTGACTTTTAATACATTTCTTGGAGATCGTAATATAAAAACAAACAATCTAAATTAAAGTGAACTGCGGAATTTATATCAATACTAGTACCTACTTTCTTTTGGGTTTACCTCAATATTTTTCCAAATACCTTCCATTCCTGCCGAAGCTGCGGAGTACTTAAAGAGTAACTGGGGTTCCAGCTCTAAGCAGAAGTAGGAACGTCATAGTCATAGTCAGTAATCTGACACTATATCTCGCCTCACCCAAGGCGGGAGAAGACAGTGATTCCTTGGTCGGGCGGTATTTTTTATTTAGTCCTGAAGTAGATATTCAAAAAGTTTAATACCAACTTTATCGAAGTTCAAATAGGACGAAAGATCTAAGATATTCACACTAGCCAAGATTAACATACATACATAACTTCACAGACAATAGACCGCCAATTGCTACAAATCTTACATAGCTATGGCTTACTTAACCTAGGTTTAGTCTTTTGTTTAATGGCTATTTCTAATTTCATCAAATCACAATAACCGGACCTACGCTATCCAAATTCGAACCCTGACCTTCGCAGTCGTCATTGCAATTTTGTTACGACTGTTTCACTAGTCATTTCAACAGTAATAGTATATCCGGTAAATCTATTGTAAATCTGCTTCATTGATCAAGTGACTACAGGTACGGCTGCTGAAAAAGGGGTGTCGGGTTCGATCGGATTTGATCTAATCAAGCAAGGTACCAGTTATTAGGTTCTTTTGAGGATCCCTAGGAATGTTCCGTAACAGGCGTTGTACCGTGGGGGCTCCGAAGGTGTACTAAGAAGTCTCAGTGCTCCTTACAAGTGTAGAGGTTGGCCTCCGGGGTGGTTTTGGTGAGGTAAAAATCCCAAGGTCCCTAGTCTTTTATCCCCAAAAATATAGGCTGCTCTTGAAGGTTTCCCTGCGTCAAAATGGAAAATTCTCAACACCAGCACGAATTGTCTAATTGTGTCCGATGTATTACCATACATCGGACACAATTATGTTATCAATCCTCTCCTTATTACCATAAGGAGAGGATTGATAACATAACTGTAAGAAACGGTCAAAATGTCTGTCTCATACAAAATTCATAGAAAATATACTTTTTGACGTTCTGATATATATAACTACTGGACTTGACTAGAAGGAAAGTAGCATATTGTCTCTCATAATAATATTATTAAAATGTACGTATGTAGATACCTAGTCAGTATATACACACTGCCTATAGTAGACAGCACATACAATAGCAGATAGAACATAATATAGAATATAGATGGTATTTTCTATTGTAACACTACAATATTACATTCATTCATAAGTATTATATCTATATCTCTATAGAGGGATAAATAATAATTGTTCTAAAACAATTCTTCAGTACTTTGAGGTCATTTGAAACACGACTTCTATCATTCTATCTCGTCCTATAATAGTAGTCTGATCTTAGATTACACGAGAAATTAAAGACAAAATAATACTAAGAGGTATTATTTACATTGAGAAATAAATATGTATTGCTTAATCAAAATTCCTGTTATATCAGTCAATGTCAAAGTCAAGACATTTATTTCATTGTCACGACTTTTCTCTCAAAGGCGTAGGCAGAGGTCCATACACAAGTACACCCAATGTTCACAATTTGTGGTGTAAATCCCATGTGATAGGGGGTATTGCCATATAACAATTATTTCAATTCATCCTTAATTAGACACTTATGAAACATCAATATGAATTGTCCGTCAGTGTGTCCGTCCGTAAAGTAGCCGTAGTAGGAAGATTTTGTTACGAAACAGGAAAAAATCGCAGTCGAATCTTCACTGCACACCGTCAAAGATTTTTATACTATCTCCTGCCCTTGATCTGGTTGAGAAAGAAAGTAAATACACATTCCAAGTCATGCTTACCTATACATAGTTGAATGCACCATACTAATGCATTTATAGCTTCGGTGTAGTACCCGCCATCTCGAAATCTGATCCACACTTTCACTTCAATCATGCAATAACACCTTATCAGTTCATCACAATAAGGTTTATAATCCCATACCTTATACTTATAATAATAATACTTGGGTTTTTTGTGACACGATAATTTTATGAAAAAACTTGGCCCATAAAAATATGACTTTAAACCTTGACACCCTTTAAAAAAACTAAATATGACATACGATAATAATTTTATTAAAAAAAATTGGCCAGTAAATATGACACACTTTTAAAAACTACATGGACATACAAACAAAGGCATAAAAAAATCTTTCTTTCTTAAAGTCAGGTTCTAAAAATATTATGTATGAAAATAAATATTTTTTATGATGCAATGATATATTTATTTTTTATTACTAATGCAGTTTCTAGTGGCAATTTTATTAATAACTATCTATCTGCGCATCTTTGTTATTTTTTTCTTGCAAAAATACCTTCTCCTAACAATACCAAATACAACAACAAAAAAATAACAAAATCGGTTCAGCTATTTTCGAGATTTGCGCTTAGCAAAACATTTAACGATTAATTTTTGTATTATAGATCTGTGATTGATTCAGATGTTGTTTTTTGAAAACATACGGTCATTGCAGTGGCGCGGTCACGCGATGACACGCGATTTAAAGTGACAAAAAGTCAGTATCAAAATCTAAGGAAGATTTTAATACATAATATTATAAATATGTTTATTGAATTCAAAGAGGCATTTACAATCAAATATTTATTGACAAAACAAAGTAATACATGGAGTTGTACAAAAATATTATTATAACTTCTAAAACTTCCAAAACGTTAAGTCACCAATGTAAACATTTGTATGAACTCTGGTACCCAAGAGAAAGATTAAATTTTCTACATTTACCAACGAACTCAACCCTTCTGCTAGTTAAAAGTGTTATTTCTTTAAGTCTTTGACTGCCAATAGAAAACTGTTGAAGGCAAATTCTCCGCTAACGTCGATCACCGGTGACCACTACGGCGTTCAATGTGTATCTCGGTAATGTAGGTCATAAATTAGTACCATGTATTTTATGGTGATAGTATCTATATCGATGGTATTTATACATACCATCGTTTTGTATGCATATTTTATTATCTTATCACCATCCGGCAATGTGACACATAAATAGCATAAAATGCCTGTACATAAATATTTGCAAAATTGTAAAAAAATATTATAGAACAAGCTGTCAGCTGCTTTTTAAACTATTAACTTATTATTCTCTGTAAAAGTAAGTATGTATAGGTAACTTCTGTGTAAAATAACCGATGGGGGTATTGTTTTTTACATTTCAAACTGAAGTAAAAATATTTACAATAGCATCTTACGTACGTCACCTTTACAGCAAATAACAATAAGTCACCTTTAAAGTAAATAGAAAAACACGCAGCGGTCACGTTCAGAAAATAACAGCGTATGTTTGCACCGAGGTACATATACAGGTAGTGTCTTTCAGATTATTGTATTAGCCAGTCAGTTTGTTACATGGGCTCGTAAGATACAGTCATGGACAGGATCAGGTTTAAGGTCAACGGTACTGAGTGCTCAGGTTAGCCAAAATATTTTTTTTAAATTACCGTTTTTTACCAAATTAATGGTCTATGATGATTTTTCTTTTACCGTGTGTTTTTTTCTATTCAAATCGTGGTTGTAAGCTAATTTATTTTATATTGTGTTTGCTTTCGGTTTATTTTTCTATGTTTACTAAACATTTTGTTTAATGTAATTAGTTTCGTGTTTTCTTTTGAAGAGATTGATAGTGAAATAAGTTTGTTTATCATTAAATTTGAGCGTGTGTTTGTGAATTTTGAAATTTTGTTTGTAATGTATAATTATATGTAAACACAATCTGTTTTTGAAGACTTTTTAGTCATGATTTCGTTGTTTGTTTGGGTAAAACATAATACGATTTAAGTTTATTATTTAATATTTATTGCTATTTTCTCTGTAAATTCGTAGATTTGCGAAGGTATTCACATATTATCAAATATCTTAAAACTTAAAATAATACCCACATAATCACAGTGTTTTAATGTTTATCAAGTATTATTAATTTCTTATTATAATCTTACATATTAAAATATTTAACATAAATAATACCGTTATTATTTAAGCCATTTTAATAAGATTATGTGCGTTTCACTTTTTTGTTTTTGCATAATACATAAATGACTATTTAATATTATGACTGAATGAATATTCAAGGTGATGGTTTCCCGGTTTCGTAAAAATATTCTTAATTGTTTCGGTTTAAAAAAAAGCCATATACAGGGTCTGGAGTTTTTATCAATTTATGATTATAACGTACCCATACATTATAGAACTTGTACCGTAACTTGGGCGAAGCGCGTGTTACATTAATATTAGGTGCACCTCTGCTGCAAACTGCACGGTTGGCGCAGTAATTGCGTGTTGTGCAACGTGTAGCGAGTTCGATTCCCACGCCGACTAAAAATAGTATTTTCTGAGTAAAATTAGCATGGAGTCAGGAAGTTCGGCGGTGTTTCACCCTCGTGCCTCGGACAGTACGTAAAACCGTTGTTCTTACCTCTCTCCGGTGGGTGTCTGTCTGCTGTTCTTTTGAGCTTAGAGAATGAAGGAACAGAGAATGCACCTGTGTCTGTGGCACAGACACAGGCACATTCTCTTTTGCACTATAATATCTCCTGCAAAGTGGGGTAGTGTAGTTATACAGACTGGCTATCGTAATTAAAATCGGTTAGGAGGTTTATAAGCAGCACGTCTGTATACCCTTTTGGAGATGAAAAACTGATGTTTTTATTTGTTTAGTCCGTCGTGTGCCGGTACATACGAAGATATACGCGGAACACAATGTATTTTCTATTGTTGTCTTATATACGGCATACGAAAGGCTACAACGGTTCGGTTGATACTATAAATTGCACTATTTGAAGAAACGATTCATAGCTATTATCTATTATCCGATTACATAGTTACTAAGTTAGTAAATTGTTACTGACACGCGAACGAAACTGAATTAACTTACGGTTAATGTTCCACAACATTGTATGAAGATAACTGTCTGTATTTATATCAAGTCTCCTATCTAATCTACTTTCTCGATTTTCTCTTAAAAGTAACAAACTATATCCCATTTGCACTTCACACATTGGCTGCTTGGTTAGCGTAGAAGCTGGAAAATCGTCCGCTATAAAACGGGTCTTAAGTTATTCACAAATAATATTTTAGTTTTTAAACTGGAATCTCCAACCCTTCTGTCAAGCGTGGAGATTACAGCAAATCCGTCTTTTGTAGAAGAAACCCATAGTCCAGTCGTGGAATCTCTCGGCTGTTGTTTATGCTTATGACTAATTATAAGATTGAAATCGCCAACTCCCATTGAGCAAGCGTGGTGTGTAATGTTCAAACCTTCTCTGTGTGAAAAGGGACCTTTGGCCAGCAGTAGCCACTTATAGACTGTTAATGATGGTGATACTGATACCAGTTACTTACATGTTTTAACTTCTTAAAAAGTTAACTACTTAACTTACTTTTAACCGGCCTTGTCAAATGAATAATTATCATAATGACAGACAGGTAACCAGATATGAAATAATCTACTGGTTAACTCTAGTTATAGTTAAGTTACGCTTTTAAACTGGTACATAGACCTTCCGCATACTTTCTCTGTGTGTACTCGTATATATACTTATATATAACCAGTACATATATACTGCATAACATGTCACCTTTACAATGAAAGTTAATTCGTAACTTGTCACGTTGATTTAATCGTCCACCGAGTCACGAAAATACTGTAGATTATTTTTTAAGTGTAAGCGATAACAATTTGAAACTGTCGCCATATGATATGAAACACATAAAATGAAATCTTTCTTACATAAAATAAGTATATATTTATTTATATATTTAATTCTTCATGCACATGATGTGTACATGAGGTGGGCTTAATGCCGTAGGCATATTATATAGGTATAATTGTATAGTACTTTCTAAGCCAAACACTCACAATGTAAGAATGATATTTCGTAATCATTCTATATTTTGATTCACCAATGAAAATATCTTTTTTACGAAGAAAACACTTTAAGTATCTTTTTTATTTGTTGACTGCAAATACCATAGAAGAATTAGAATACCCTTTTTCTAGCGCTGTTATCTGATAAAATTACACTACATAAATATTGATATAAAATTTTGATGTTTGGCTTCGTTTGTTTGTTTGTAAAACACTTTTGTAGGCATATTTCTTAAAACTGTGCAAATATGTAGTACTTACAATCAGTGTTTTGATGAAACTATAGGTATTTACTTGCAATGCCTTACCTCACACGGAAATATAACCAAAGATCCGTTGCTTTGCAGTCACACCAACAAATACTTGACACCGAGGCAATCTCCATCTATGATCATAGAATAAATAACAATAAAAAAAATAAATGACATTTTAAGGCAACTATGTAATCAAACTGCCCTTCGTAAAATGCCTTGAGATTTCCACATAATACGTATAATAATAACTAATTGTTACATTATTGTCACCATTGTTCCAAAGGACGGAATTGTCAATTTTCTCTATTATTACTTGTTAACCTCAAAGTGCTCAATCAAATTTATAAAAAAAGAAACTTTCCTCACTTACTTACTTACTTGCTTGCTTAACCTTTGAAACTGTCAGTAATGATTGTATTCCAGTGTAGTATTAAGCAGGCGTGTTACGAATATTCGCGTCCACATTCGCAAATGCGGAATATTCGTATTAATTCCGACATCTGCATCCGGGTGATTTTCCAAAAAAAATAAATACAAAAAGTTAACGGCGTCATTATTCTCAACCAAACAATTGCCGACTAGAACACAAAATTGGGTTTCAATAAATTAAACTGTGACACTGCTCTCAACTAAACCAATAAAAATAAGGATGATAATAAGCTACCACGATGCTTAAAAAGCGGGAGGATAATGATTCGTGAAATAAAAGTTAAAGTTTTTTTTAAATCACCCATCCGCATTTAAATTTGCATCAATCAATACGGAATTCAGATCAATAACAAGATTTGAAGAAAGTGGGCGGAGTCAAACAGGCACTTGTTTCGTGTTTGTTTTAGTTTACACTATTGCACTTCATTCGAAAAGTAATACCTAAATAAATAAAAAAGTTAATTTTAAGTTGATAATGAATAATGATTTCCAGTTATTTATGCATTTAAAATGTAAATTATATATCCTTTTAAAACCCCAACATCCGCAACCGCATCTGCATCCGCGAATGTTTAAATTTTTGAATCCGTAACAACTTTAGTTTTAAGTTTGTGGTCGATGTAATTTTATATTTTGGTTTATATTCTCCTGATCTGTCTGTCGCGAGCTAATCTACGGAATAGCTGCAACAAAGTCAATCAACTTTGGAGATAAAACAATGCGACTTACGCACTAGGTTATTTTTAACCAAAAATTAAGTAAATGATATCGCATTTGATAAATAATGTCTCATTACTGTAGTCATAACATATTGCGCCCATAAATATCGAAAACAGGCAGGCAGAACATAATTATTTATTATAATTTACCGTGAAGGTATGATTCGATTTAAATTAGTTATCAAAATGATTGTCATCTTATTCTAACACGAAAACATTACAGAACGAGATGTCCTGGGTTCTGGCTCAATTATTGTTATTTTTATACACAGGTTACATAACGTTGTTAATTATTCGCTTTAAACCCCATGTTTACAAATAGGCATTTAACTTTTTACACTAAGAGTCATGTACTAACAATGATAATATACTGACTCCTCAAAGAGGGAATTACCGCTGCAATTACAACGGCGCGCAAACTATAGATACGCACGAGCAACTTCAAATTTAACGGCGGTAATCCGGCACTACCTAGTGCGGCCCCGTCTCAAACAGCAGGAGTAGGAACAGGGTGATTTTTAGCCAGTAAGTAAGAATCTGACACTTCCTCTCGCCTCACCACTTGCAGGCAGGACTTCTCCTGCCTTGGGTGATCGTTTGATAATTTTCCCCCTTAAAAAAAGGCTGACTGTACAACAAAAGAACTATAACAGTGGTCACTGATCATGAAATTTTCCATACACCATGGAATATTAATAAACATTATTACGTAAACTTTAAACCAACATACTTACTGGTACAATTACCTATAACTAGTTTACCAACCGGTTTGTGTGTTACAGTTTTTGTTTCTCCATCTAACTAGACGCAAGTGCAGTTAGCTCTCCTCTGGTCAAAATTAAGATAAGATAATAACCTACATACTCGTATTCCAAAGCCGTTATGACTTTGATTTATTTATTGGTATTAAAAAGGCTGGGCACTTTTTTATTTTTACCTTTTTAAAATGATCCACTTTCATTTGTGTCGTGGGTGCAATTACAAACACTAATACTTAAACGGCACTGCATGATGCGTTGGTGCAGTGGCAGGGTAACTAACTAGGTACTGCAGATTGTGCAATTCCCAGACAGAACAACTCCTATTTTTCATCAACCTAAAAAACGAACCCCTTAACTAAGATAGGTGACATTTAATTTACAAGTAAGGGGTTAGTTGAGTTGCTACATCACGCTAAATAACTTTTAACTAAGTGACAGTTTAGAGGTGGTTGGTGAAAGCATGCATTAGAGTAATCCAAAGATAATGTCCCAAAACTGTCCTATGAGCCAAGATAATATCAAAGGTTGAGAAAATCAACGTACTGTTTAAAAAAATAGTGGGTTCTGCGATAAATAACATATGTTTTTGTAATAAGTACATTTTTATGAAGTGTAACCATTACTTGCAATTGCAGTAAAACAAAAAGTATGTTTAATTAAACCCAGAAACTAAATAGCAAGCAGTTATTATGTGTTAACACCAAAATCACAAAAGAACCTGTGTTAATAATGATTTAATTAATACTATGCCAGTATACACTATTCACCTTGTAAACTAAAATATCTTTTTGTGGAGTCGCCATTGAGATCTTTATCAATAGGCAACTACTACCTTGGTAGTCTTAAAACAAATCAAATTGCTGTAGTATGAAGTTTAAACTTGACAAGAGAAAAATGCATTTTTTGGCTTAGGTAACTACTGTGTCTATGTCACTCATTTTTTGTATATTGTCAGTCGAGATTCTCCATATAGTATAACTATTTAAAACAATAGGCTTCGCATAAAACATATAATATAAAATATGGAATATTACATGACGCCGCTATTTACTTCTTTAGCAAATAAAGTGCGTCATTTAAAACGCATATTTTTTACAAAACACGTTAAAAATTAACATAATGACCCATGAAGTTACATTGCTACATAATTATAATTACTTTAACATTAAATAACATGTTATTGTACACATCTATATTTGCATTCTTGATCTCTTTCATTTCTCAAATGATATCTGCTGCTACATAATTATAATTACTTTAACATTAAATAACATGTTATTGTACAATGTACACGCCTGAATTGGCATTCTTGATCTCTTTTATAAATTTCTCTGGTGACATCTACCATTACCGTATCTGGCGCTCCGATGGACCGACCAATCAGAACACGGACGTTTCGACCTCGTTTAACTCGCCATAAGGTGACCAAAATTTCACTTTCTTTTCAAAAAACCGGATCAGAAAAAGCAAAGTACTTGTATAAAATTCCATGCGTGTTTGTCACTACGTGTAAAATTCTGAGAAATTATGAAGAGTTGGAACAACATGAGGTAAAGATTGTGTTTTTTACTTAATTTGTATCAATTCTTGTTATCAGTACGCCTGCGGTGTGAGGGGTCCATGGTTCGACTTCCGAGTCGTGCAACGTACTACTATACGCTTTGCAAAAAAACTATTCGTCATTAATATATTAGGTAAATATACTTTATACATACGTTTACGTTTATACGTGTTATAACGTAAAATAAATTAGTAATTAATCTAAAAAATGCAAGTTATGAAAAATATTAATATCTTAATTAAATCTTCACATATTATAATGCGAGAAACACGTTTTAAAAAAGTCTATCTTTAAAAATCAATTACCGCAACTAAAACTAAAAAAAAGCTTACACTAATATTATTAAAATGTACAGTTCGTTTTTTTGAACGCGCTAATTTCCGGGACTACTGGTCGGATTTAAAAAAAACTTTTTAAGTTGGATAGATAGTTCATTTATCAAGAAGGATTATAAGCTATAAAATATTACGCTACGATCAATAAGTGCTGAGCAGAGTGTGTGAAACCGCACCCGAGTCACTATTCAATTCACAAAACCTATATTTTTCATAATAATAGCAGATAAAAAATAGTTATTCATATATTTCAACCGCAGTGAAATAAAACTTTCAATAACTATATTTTAATGATCATTACTATTATAATAAAATTATGCATACTACTTACCTAATGTGCTTCAACCATGACGAGAGGCTTTAAGTTAGTATAAGAACTGGACTAGAAAATTATCATTATTAAATTAATATACCTAGCGAATTAAAGAAATTGTATTATAATTCAACCATATATTTCAATCATCATCATCATCCAATTCTGAACATAGGCCTACCTAATTTACAATACTTTGTAGTTATTTGGGTGCTTTTCCACCAGAGATCTATGCTACGTTGTTGTGAATGTGTTTGGCTTTCAGGAACCATATTCATTGGTACACATAGCTTAGCATTGGCGAAAACGAACTCAGCTAAGCTATATTTTTTATATGGAAAGATGCGTGTTGTAGATGAGTGCTATGGATGGCTTTCTTACTATCCGCCGAGCCTCATGCAAAACGTAAAAGTCTCGGTAGTAGCCTCACACATACACACACACACACTACACATCACGTCTACACATAGAAATTATGAAACAAAAAACATACATGTAAAGAGTGTAAAGAGATAATAGTGTTCATTACGGTAACTTAAAAAAAGGAGAGAGCTGACTGCATACTTTGATATATTTTAATGATTACGCACAAAAAGTTGCCATTTACAAAAAAATTATTCCTAGTGCGTTGATAAAAAACTTGATTATAATTTATAAAGTAGGTAAGTAACCTTCTTAGATTTGTATAAACGTTAACTGAATGCTAATTATCTCATTCACAGCTTTCTTTAACGGGTGTTTTTGTAAATTTCTTTAGGTGAAATTACTGAACCTTTTGCTGTTTTCGGATTTCGTATACGTCACTATCTAGTATCTATAAATATCTAGTATTTATACTTGTGGAGGTCTCTTTAGTCTTCTCGGGGTTGATTGAGTAGATCGGTGTAAATGGTGCCCGTACTCGCGTCCCGCAACCGGGAAAACGATGCACATTGCTTCTTCTACTATATCTGATTTTTTATCCTCCTACGCAGAAGAGAATCTTTTGCTGACTACTTAACTTATGTAATACAATTCGTTAAATTATCACTTTGTTTTGTATATTGCTATGATAATTGCTGAAGGCACTTCTTGTTGTTACATTTTGTTTAATGGCATACAATAAGCATACAGCATAATAATTGTCGGGAACCGCGAAAGGCTTAACTGACTCGAAGCAGGAGTAGGAACTTCTTTAGTCAGTAAAAATCTGAAACTTCATCTCATCTTACCCAAAGCGGGAAGAGCCATTGGATGATTTGAAGGAGGGACTCCTTAAAAAAGGCACATTAAAGCAACAATTATTTTTACTTATTCCATAAGACATTTTGTTAAGATTGGGGTAGAAGGAAGATGTCCTATTACAAAACTTCGAATAGAACTCCAGAAACTTCTATTAGGTCACTTTAGGTAATAAAATGGTTAGCATAAACTACTTAACCTTAAACCACAATTAAGGGGAAAGCCTATTGCATTATCATAGTTAGGTTCACTAAGGAGAAATCGTAAAGTAAGTTAACCTTCACTAAGTACTTAATTGTTCCTAATTGTGTAATCGAGATTACATCGAATTGTTGTTAAATGTATCAGCAATTAGTATGAAACGGAAAACGGATGTGTTTCAATGTGGATTGTGGTTACCGGAGGCGCAATCGCCCCCAAAGGCCGTCAGTGTATTTCTAACTTATCTGTTGCTAGTATCCATATGCGGCTCTCCCTTACTTAACATTAGGTGATCCGTCAGCTCATTAATGTTTAAAATATTAGGTACATATTGTTCGAGTCAGTTATGAAATAAAATTAGGTTTTCGATTTGGGGTCGTACTACCACAACCTCATATGGCCATAAAAATTATAAAACGGACACTGTCTTTTTAAAACGTTACGCCACACTAGGATTTTCTCCAATATCGTGAGTGACACACTTAGACTCGAAACAAAATATTGTTGGGTACACAAAGAGTTGTTCCGTGCGGGAATTGAACCCTATAGCGTCTAGCTTTGGGACAGCTGCTGGATGCTCAGCCATGGCGCCAAGTAGGCAGTCAAAGTCGTCAGTCGTCCGTGGTGGTCTGACAACTCTTACAGTCAGATGTACCTAGATCTTAACTAACCATCAATGCCATCTTCCAGTGGGATGCGAGGTCAGCTCGGACGTGACGCTGCTGGACTATCTCCGCAACTACCTCCAGCTGCGCGGCACCAAGTACATGTGCCGCGAGGGTGGCTGCGGAGCCTGCATGATCACCGCTGCCAAGAGCCCTGGAGCTCCCCATGTCGCTGTCAATTCCGTACGTAAGACCTAAGTTAGGTTCAAATGTTTATGTGCCAAAGACTAATCCATTATTCATTATACAAACATGAATTCTTTGACATGTTTATACGATCTGGTTTGTTTACAAGTACTTATAATGAAAATTAGGTGTAATTGAATGTAAACTTCTGTTTTCAAAAAATATTTGCTCTCAAAATAAGTAATGACAATTCAAAATGTTAATTAAACTGAAACAATACATTATATTTAAGGAGGTGCGTTAGTACGTACGCACTTGCGTCGACTAATCACCATATGTGTCAATATTATTTGTATACCTTTTTATACAAGACATAACAATAGGTATAGAACCAGAAAATTCGGAATCCTAAATGACAAAAAAACCAAGAAAAAAATACGCTTATTTTTTCTAAGAAGATAATAAACAGATGTTTAAATACTGGTTCTCATTTAAAATTATCTAGAAAACTATATTTATTTCAGTGCTTGACATCAGTCACCTCTTGTGAAGGCTGGGACATCACGACCATAGAAGGTCTAGGGAACAGGAAGATAGGCTACCACCCCATACAGAAAACCCTTGCAGAACACCATGGGTCACAGTGCGGCTACTGCACCATTGGATGGGTCATGGCGATGCATGGGTCCGTATGTTGAGAATAATTTGAGTCTTAATGGAAGACAAATAAGGATGATTTGTTATTAAGAGATCAGGTTTTAACTTAGAAGCATTTGGTAGCGACAATAGTTAATCTTTAGTTTAATAATACATTAAACATTTAATAGACATCTTATATAATAATCATTATATAATTAGTGAATTTGTTTAAATCCTCCATCAAGACACAATAAACAAAAAAATATTAAAAATAAAATTAAAAGCTATTAAAAATAAAATTTTAATAAAATTACAAAGTATCATTACCTACAGCAGAATAAATAATTTTAAATTAAATATTTGGCTACACACACACGTGTAAGCACTTCGATAAAAAGAATATTCCAGAACCAGCCAACCAGTAAAACGGCTTCATTATTCTTAATTTAAACATTTATCTTCTACAATTCCAGTTTCTTGCAATCCAATAAAGACGCCACCATGTTGGATGTAGAAAAAGCCTTCGGCAGTAACGTCTGCCGCTGCACAGGCTACAGACCAATCCTGGAAGCCTTTAAGAAATTCGCCAAAGACGCTCCAAAAGAAGACAGGATTCTGGACATAGAAGACTTGCAGATATGCCAGAAGTCAGGGAAGGCTTGCAATAAGTCCTGTGATGAAGACGAATGGTGCTTTGTCCATGATGATGAGGTGAAAGATGGGGTTAAAAGGATACTGTTAGCTGATGGTAGAGTGTGGTACAAGCCAAGATGGGTTCGTGATGTGTTCGAAATACTTGCGCATGAAGGCTTGCAGTCCTATATGTTGGTGGCTGGTAATACTGCTAAAGGTAATGTTGTTTTAGTGATGCTATACATACACACATAACTAGTGTTGCCCAGCAAGAGTCTTGCAAGTCTCGCATTTACCAAATATACAACTTTAATTTTTAATACGATTATGATTTAACTGTATTAACTATAGTATTAACTGAGATTTAACTTGCAGATTTAACTATAAAGTTATATTTTAAGGTGTGGCCGCTATTAAACAACCTCAAAATATAGTATACTATAGCTACTCTATTTCGTCATTGTAAGATCAAAAGTACCTAACATATAAAAAATAGCATTAGGCTAATAGGTATATATTTGTAAGACTAGCAAGACTCTTGCCGGGTAGTTATTACAGTTAAATCATAATCGTACAAAAAAATAAAGTTGGCTAATTGGTAAATGCGAGACTTGCAAGACTCTTGCTGGGCAACACTACACATAACCTAACACCTGTCTCCCACGGGATTTATTTGAGGGGTCAAAGTCATTCAACGACTTCCCCCACCTTGGTTGAGGGGATAGGGAGTGTCAGACTCTTCTGACTAAAAACCACCCTGTTCCTTCTCCTGATTTTCGAACAGGAGCACCGGTAAACTCGCTAAGCAGTCCGCAGCTTCCTTCTATGGCAGTAGACAGAGACTTATGGTTTTGTTGATACTATGCATATTATATTAAGTAGACACTAGTACAAGTTTTCGCTCTCACTCTTATTTCTGAGTTCAAACTCAAAAATCTCGTTGATAGCAACTATGTTTTATTATATTATACTTTATTTTATAATCAAAACGTATTCTAGTAATTAGGTTGTTTAATACCAATCTGTTTCTTGCAGGAGTCATACCAATAGACGAGTATCCTCGAGTCTTAATAGACGTCAGCACTCTTCAGGAGCTCAAGGCTTTTACGTACGACCAGAATCTCGTGGTCGGTGCTGGAAATACTCTCACAGACTTCCTCGGAATATTGAAGACAGCATCTCAGACGGAATACTTTGGTTACTTAATAAATCTGTACAACCATATTGATTTAGTCGCCCATATACCTGTCAGAAATGTAAGTTGAATAGGAAATTACAATTTGTATTACAGAAAAAGAAAAATCATAGCACTTGTACACCCCTTCTCCCATTATCTTGCGATAAATTAATTAAATCATCAATCTCTATCTAATTTCAGGTAGGTACAATCGCAGGTAATCTGATGATCAAACACAGGGACAACTCCTTCCCATCTGACATATTCTTGTTGCTGTACACCGTTGGAGCCCAGCTTACTATTGGTTAGTAAAAAAGTGTTTAAACTGTCCTGAAATATACAATGTTACATTAAAATTGGGTATCTACCGATTATACATATTAATAGCCCCATAATAATAATAATTTTGATTTATATAAAATTACATAAAATTACCATTAATGCTTTTTCCTGATCAGCTTGGGATGTCTTAATCATTTGTCACACTTAAGATCGTTAGGAGAAAGGCAACAATGCTTTAGTTCTAGATATTTATCTATTAATGGAGAACCAACAGTTAATACACTAGCATCACTGACAGACAGACTGACGGACAATTCAATTTGACGTTTCAAAAGTGCCTTATTTAGGATTAATTTTATTGAAATAAATGCTTTGACTTTGACGATATTTTACATTACATTAACAATTAAAGTTATTTTACAGGTGATATAACCGGGGCCGCTATAACAGTAACGATGGACACCTTCCTAAAGATAAATATGACGGGAAAGATAATTTTGAATGTGCTGCTACCGCCACTGAGTAATGAATACAAATTCTTCTCATATAAGGTAAAGAAAACGTCAGCTTAAATTAAATGAAACTATATTGTTAACCATAAATAAGAAATAATTGATTAACCCGGTGGCTGTCGTGCAACGTGTCGCGGGTTCGATTCCCGCACAGAATAACTATTTAAGTGATCCATAGATTGTTGTTACGGGCCTGGGTGTCATGTGTATGTGAAATTGTATATTTGTAAACGCACCCACGATAAAGGAGCAAATCCTAGTGTCGGGTAACCTTTTTTTTAAACGAAACTGCAGATGCTTTAGCACAAAACTTTAAAGATGGAATATTTCTTATGCACATTCAAAACAAATATTTGTATGATCCAAGTTGTGAATTTCAAACTAGGTGTAACGTGAAAAATATGATAAAAACAATGACTTAACAAATGGAATTATTTTAATAAAGTGTTTTATCATTTTCAGCTGATGCCAAGAGCCCAAAGTGCGCACGCGATAGTCAACATAGGATGTCTTTACAAGCTAACTGCGGGTAACAGGGTCGACAGAGCTAGAATTGTGTACGGAGGTCTTTCTCCTAAGTTCCTGAGAGCAGTAGCTACTGAGAGCTTCTTACTGAGAAAGCCATTGTTCGACAATACCACGTTACAAGCAGCCCTAGCAGTGCTTGAGGGAGAGATGATCGTGGAGCCAAAACCACCGGAGCCTTCTGTGGAGTACAGGAGATTCTTGGCCAAGTCTTTATTCTTTAAGGTAAAATTTTCTTTGTTTTATTTGTTAGTACCAAAACATTATGGTATTTGTCACGTTGTCACGCCTATAATATTATCACATTGATATTATAATATAAATGAAAGTTTGTTTGTTTGTTTGGATTCTTGTCCGTTAAATACGCTGAAACTATAATACGAAAGAGTATGAACTAACTTGGGTGATCGGATACTTTTTATCACGGGAAAGCGGGCAAAGCCGCTGACAGAAGCTAGTTCTCAGTAAATACGACAAAAGAAGTTTCAATACAGAAAATAAAATGTATTGAAGGAACTTTTTTACCATTTTTTTACATGTTTATAATTTTCATTAACAATTTTAATACATTGTTAAATAATTAGGTACAATATTACTACAATGAGTAAATATCAACAGCAGTTTCTGAAACCCTTTCAGATCAATTGTTCATTTGATCCAATAATTTCTTCTTTGTGCGATTACAAAGATCACAACAGTAGCGCATGCTCTGCCAACATAAGTCGTTACTTCTTTTATTTTTAATTCTGCACAATATCCTGTCTAGACTCAATATTATTTCAAAACGAATCTTGTTAAGTTCTACAAAAATAACAAACCAACCATTTGTCTGGTTAGTTTTATCCAGTATTGTTTTTATAACAATTACAAGTTCATCTTGCTTCAACTATAGTTTATTTTCTCCCCTCAAAAAAAGCTTGTACGTCAAAAAGACTATTATTTTTTAAACAATTCCCCGTAACGACGTATTTCATCTAAGAGCAAGCATGTTCACTTTAACTGGATTTATAATGATGAAATTGATTATTATTTCTTCTAAAAAAGATTTTCTTTGATTAATTCTTTGCTTAGTAAAAATAATATTTTTAACTGACTTCAACAAAAGAAGGTTCACTGTTTGTATGTATGTGCACGTTTAACTGAACCGATTTTAATATGGTTTTCAGCATAGTATTTTTCGAACTAATTAGGTTTTATGTATATTACCTGATTCAAAAAGGTAGTTCGCACTTTACCTTTTGAAGACGTTGCCTCATTTTTTTTACTTTTCTTCTATTTATCATGTATTTGATTTTCATTACAGGGCCTGCTAACACTCTGTCCGCCATCTATCAGAGCCTCCCGGTATGAGTCAGGAGCTATTAACTTGCATGCATCCAGACCAGTGTCAGATGGTCGCCAGATCTTCACCACAGATCCTCAGAAGTGGCCTCTTAATCAGCCTATTGCTAAAGTGGAGTCTCTAGTAAGTAAATAAATACAATCATGAATGACTTGACTTGAACTTTTTAAAGGGCTATTGGTCTGTCTGAAGAATGAGACGTGGGTCATTATGGACATTAAAATTTCTAAAATATACTATAATTTCATTTTTCGTGTCCAGATTCAATGTGCAGGAGAAGCACAATACACCGAAGACATGCCATCCTTACCGAACGAAGTTTTTGCAGCATTCGTCCTCACAACTGTAGCTCTTGGTACAATCACCAAAATAGATCCAACCGCTGCATTGGTAAGTAATAAGTAATAATAAACATTAGGATTCAGAGATATTCACTGTGGAACTATATTTTTACATAACTTTTTTATGTTTACAGGCATGCCCAGGTGTTGTAGCTTTCTACACAGCAAAAGACATACCTGGACTTAATTCCTTTACACCAGCCGAAAGTTTACTATACCAGAGAAACGAAGAAGTACTATGCGATGGAAATGTCAAATATTTCAACCAACCCTTGGGCATAATCGTAGCAGAAACCCAACACTTGGCCGACAGAGCTGCCAAACTAGTTAAAGTAACATATAAAAATGTGAAAAATCCAGTAATAGATATCAAAGTGGCCAAAGCTGATACTGCAAGGAATACTCTCTTTACTTCTGTTGATGCTACTAGTCCTGGTACCGATGTATACAAAACTATTACTGGAAGTAGCACGCTGTATGGACAGTACGCTTTTACTATGGAGACATTAGTTTGTTTAGTCAAACCAACAGAAGAAGGATTAGAAGTCCACTCCGCTACTCAGTGGCTTGATGGAACACATGTCATGATTTCTAGAGCTTTGAAAATGGATGAAAATAAGTACGTATGTCAATAATACCAGCAACATTTGACCTATACATGTATTTCGTCAATGAAATTAAAGGTTGTTCATTTCATCAGCCATGACCTTTTGCTTTAAATTACTGTCTCGTAGGACTTTAAGTCGAATGTAGTAATTACAGGTCTTATTTTAATGAGATACCCCAGTAAATCTGGTTTTATGTTCAGCCTTTATAGAGTCGCATTTATCATTCATAACTTAAATAATGTTTAAATTGTATAGTTCAGAAATACTTGTACCTACGCCTAGCATTTGTCACTTACCTATATTATTTTTAAACGCATGGATACTCATTCACGAGGAAATATGATTACTTTTCCAGAATCGATTGCTATGTGCGTCGTATTGGCGGTGGATACGGTATGAAGATATCTCGCAGCATTCAATCAGCGGTTGCTTGCAGTCTCGTGGTACAGAAGTTAAATCGTCCCTGCAGGTTCATTCAGTCATTGACCACGAACTTCAAAGCAGTTGGCAAAAGATTACCTTGTGTTAATGATTATGTGGTACGTATGCATATATGCATATCTTTGCAATTATGTTTTTTTACACTGTTTAAATTTTAATCTCGTAGAAATCATATTATTCGTCTTGAACATCTTCGCCAAATAGATATCGACAAACACAATACACGTAGTTAACCACGTCTCCTGATCGTAATCGGGATTATTATCATGTGTATTGAATCAATAATTGTACTTGCATTCAGATCGCAGTGAACAATGCAGGAGTAATCCAACGCTTAGACACGACCATGTATGAAGACAATGGTTACACAATCAACGAGACCCTGACAGCTTTGGGCGCAGGCGTCTACAATAACTGTTATGATGCCACCAAGATGAACTACAAAGCATACGACACTGTCACTGATTTGCCCAAAAACACATGGTGTAGATCGCCAGGTTAGTTTATGAAACTTTTTAATTTGTCGTGCTTGTTTTCTATATGAGTTTGGATTGGGGCTATGATAATAAATTTAAAGTAAAATAACAACTATTATATGTGAGATAATTTCATTCAAAATAATAAAAAATATACCAAACTTTCAGGTACACTAGAAGCCATATCATTTATGGAATACATAATGGAAAGAATTTCCTATGAACTATCTATGGACCCAGTTGCCGTGCGTTTGGCTAACCTTGATGCAACGCTAGCTGATGAACTAAGAGGAATGGTTGATACTCTCAAAACAAATTCTGATTTCAATACTAGACGAGCAGCAGTGGATTCTTTCAATACTCAGAACAGATGGAAGAAACGAGGACTGAGGTGGGCTTTTGCGAGATGGTCACCAATTGGTGCACAACGCTTTGATGTAAATCTATCAGTCTTTCAAGGAGACGGGACTGTAGTCATAACACATGCTGGTGTGGAAATGGGACAAGGCATCAACACGAAAGCAGTACAACTAGCTGCCTACTTCTTAAAAATACCCATAGAAAAGATACAGATTAAAGGAAATAACACCATTATTGCTCCAAACAGTTTTATTTCTGGTGGAAGTTTGACTACAACATCTGTGCTTATCGGATTGAAGAGATGTTGTGATCAGTTGAATGAAAGGTTGGCGCCTATCAGGGCTACGTTGACCAATCCAACATGGGAGCAGTTAATCACTGCTGCTTTTAATGCTGATGTCGATCTCCAGGCACACGGGTTTTCTGGTTTAGGTGACGCTCAGGTTTACAACGTTTATGGAATGTGTTTGGTGGAAGTTGAAATAGACATATTGACTGGTGAATCTGAAGTCTTGAGGGCAGATATTCTGCAAGATGTCGGTGTTAGTGTCAGCCCTGAAATTGATGTTGGACAGGTACGGTCACACTGTAGTTTTTGAGATAATATTTTAGTTTTTGCAATAAAAAAATGTAAGTAACCACTATCATTGATAATGATTTTTTACAAACAATAAATACAATTTGTATAATGTATATAAGTTTATGCGATTTATAATTTCGTTCAGTGTTATTACAATAGGCTCTGAAAAATAATATTATCAGGCATAAACATAATAATATGTTTATCAAAAACACATTATAAATTCTAACCAAATTATGTTTTTTTTTTGTTTAGGTGGAAGGGTCCTTCGTGATGGGTCTTGGTTACTGGACCTGTGAGAGGCTGCAATATGCTGAAAATGGACAAATCCTCACAGACAGAACCTGGGACTACCACATACCGCAGGCGAGAGACATTCCTCAGGACTTCAGGGTCTATTTCAAGAAGAATTCCTACAGCAATGATGTTATTCTAGGATCCAAAGGTAAAAACCCAGATTATCGGTTATATTTACAGCGGCTTAGAAAAATTATTGAATCTTACTGTATTTACAAAAGCTTTTGTGCTTATTTTTAATATCAATTGTTATGTTATCGGCTTTCTTACGTAACTGTTTGACGAGGAACTCGACTGCTACTCACTGCACCAGTGTATAGTGTACTGGTAGCAGCGTGACATAGAGTACCCATGTCTCACAAAAGTTATAATAAAATCAATTATTATTATACTTAAATCAACTTAATTCCATCTGTATATATTTACACTTTGATGAATATATAAATTATGTTATGTAGCAGTACATAAGATTATTAATCTCGGTCTGCACTCTGATTGGCTCGTTCTAACGGACGAACCAATCAGATGGCTAAATGCAGTAACACTTTTATCTCGTTATCGTTAAATGTAAACCAAACACGCACCAAACCATTTGTACTTGTCACTTGCTTGTAGTGTGTGAAATATACGTATTTTTTTCTTTCTTAATTAACATTAAATACTTGATTCTTTAATGAATTTTCCAATTTTCAGCAACTGGAGAGCCAGCTATTTGTTCAACAGTAGCCGTAGCGTTTGCCATCAGAGAAGCCATAGCTCAGGCCAGGCAGGAATCTGGTATTCCGACCACTCAGTGGTTTAATATTGGTACGTTACTTATCATTTATTTTAATATTTTAAAAATAAAATTTATAGCTAAAAGAAGACTAGTATGTCTATTTATTCGATCTCACATGTTAATTAATTTTGGTTTTTGCAAGAAACAGAATTTTGCAACTTTTAAACTTAATTATTTGCTCATTGCAAACAGAGTTAGAAGTGACCGTTGCTCAACAGAGGAAATTATAAGCTAATGATGTGATTTACTCATCTATCATCATAACATAAATATTTTTTACAGTTTTTTTTTATTAAAACTATGTATAATGTTTTTTTTTCAGATGGGCCGTCCACAACTGAAAATATTTGCATGGCAATAAAAACCAAAACGCAAGACTTTAAGTTTAATTAGTATTGGTTAAAATTGTTTTTTTTTTTTAATTTTCTATCGATTAGTTACCTTTTATGAAAACTAACCAAATTGTTTTATGTTTGTTTTATTATTTGTCTATTCAGCATAATAAGCTACCTGAAACTTTCTAATTTGAACTTAAACTTTACCCAACAATAGGGTTTAAAATCTGTTTAAGTTTGAGTGTAGCTTACTCTGCTTGTTGTATGTACAAATGATTGTGTTTTGTGTTAATTTTTTTATTGTTATACATAGCTACTTAATATTATACATTTTTATAAATAAATATTTTTATTGTATGTAGAGAAATAACGTATTATGGCTCTACACATAGGTACTTATACAAAACTGAATTAAAGCCATATTTACATTACAATTAAATGTTTTTACTTTTAGAAAGTGTAGTTTTACTTTGAAAAATAAATAAATATTCCATGGTATAAATTATCATGTGTCTAATATTAAACAGTTGTAAATAATATTTAACCAATTTCAAAAGGATATAATACTATAACCTCCAAGTAATAAAGTTGAGAGTACAGCGTTATGATCATTTCGAATATGTCTGTCCTCAAAATCATCATCATCATCAGCTTTGTTACTGTTCCGAGAGAGGGCTTAGTACGAGTTAGCTTTACGACTTACTAACTGACTGACGGACTCGCCGTCATCATATATTGAGTCTTTCTCTTGATCCGTTCATCTAGTTGGTGAACGACCACGCAAACCTACGGTGTTCCGAATGACGATCAGTTTTTCCAAACTTTCATCGCATCTGAGCATTGTGTGACCAATGTAGCAGGTTTACCTATCACCATTATGTTATTTCAAGATGCAAGACGATTAAATGAAATTCATAACTTTTCAGGAATTACAATTTATATTTACAGAACAATTATAAACAATAATCCATCTCGTCGACCAATATTCGAATTAATTATTTCCCGCCATTTTTAAATATATCATTTGACTTGACGTTCCATTTCAGCTAACAATTATTTTAAAACAGTTTATATTGTCTATGAAATGATGAAAGAGGTTTAATATATTTATTCCTATGAATAGTACTCAGTAATTAAATACTATCCTTTTTATATTATAATTACATCCTACATTATATCTGTCTGGTGTTGCTAGTGGTTGTTAACAATTATCTTAATTGAACTTTTTAACGTTTACAAAATCCTAAAACATTTTACGATGTCAATGACTTTTCAGCGGTGATACGAATAGATAGTAGTAATGGAGAAATTATACTTTCATGTGGTGAAATTAAAATAATTGCCGTAATCAATTGCGTTTCTAAATGCTTTATCTGAGCAAGTCTGAATGAAAAGTGTTAGATTATGTTAATGCTGCTAATTGCACCAATAAAATGTTGTTAAAAAAATATTTTCGTATAAAGTCTTGTGTTGAGTGCTAATTCTTGTTAATCCTTGGATTTATTGTATTGTATCTGATGACTAATAAATTTATGGATTGTAGAATGAGCTGAAAGAACCTAGGTCACATATTTTTTTTATCAATTGATTGCTATCCGTTGTGCGTGAAAGACGCACAGCTCGAGTATGCAATGTATCGATAGTAGGGAAGCAACACGCATCTTTCCATTTCAAAAACATAACTTAACTGATTCCCTTTGCCACCAGTGCTAAGCTATGTGTACCAATGAATATGATTGGTGGAAGCCAAATGCATCCATAGCAACGTAGCATCTCTGGTATAAAAGCACACTTAGGCCAATTTAGGATGCATTCTAAAATGTTGCATGTGATTTAACAGATAAAATTTAAATTCCTGAGGACTTGAGCGGTAAGAAAGATAAATGCCGAGTCAACTATCAGTAAGTCTATTATATTTCTTTATCTAGTTTGTATTGTATCTTCGTTATAAAGCTATAAAAATGTTTTGCTCATAAAATAGGTACGTTCTTTAACATAACTTTAACTATCTCGATATCGATATAAGTTTTTAACTAGCCAATTTTAGTTTTTGAACATGTTCTAGTTTAATCTCTTTTGAGACTATGTGGGTATTGCTTTAGTAAACTTTCTCTTGAACGTTTGAATAGCCTTTAACTTTAATAAATATTATAATTTGACCGTTATTCTAGGGAAGGTCAATGATAAAGGTACAAACTTTTATTTTATTTGTAGAGGTTTAGAGCCTATCATTAGACATAGGTACTAGATTAAGTAAAATAACGGTTTTCGCACGTAAGTATAATGAGAAGAGCTAGTCGCTGTGTATGAAAACTGTTTTCATAAAGAAATATTAAGTATAAACATTGTCTTTACTTAAAAGTTGATCATTGTTAGGTAAGCACTAAAGAGTTGGCTTGGTAAAAAAAGAAAAATGTTTTTTACACTCTTCACTTTATATTAAAAAAAAAAAACAAGATTTAATTTTACACGGTAAACTCATGGTAGAAGTGCTAAAGATGGACCTTCTTGAAATCAACCTATATATTTTTATCTCGCTCATAGTTGTCTTACCATCTCTTTCTTAGCAATATTAAAGGACATCGCCCATTTTGGTCAAAATGCGAAAGTGTCGGCCAAGATGAAAATAATTTGTTAGTACATGACCACTTGACTTGACTTGACGGGTGGTCACTATCTGAGAATATCCTCGTATGTATTGAAGTAAAGAATTTACATTCTAGGGTCTGCTAACTTTATATGTCCTGCTACGTTGATACACCCCCGCTACAAATCAGGGACAATCAAATTACATGCGACTAGACCGGTGTCTGCGGGTGGGCAGATATTTGACACAATCCCCAGTTTATGGCCTATAAACCAGACTATGCCGAAGACTGAAGGATTGGTGAGTCCACTTATAATAAAATTAACTAGTGCTTCGCTTGCAACTTCACCCGGCATACTGGGATGTAAAAGTCCTGAAATGAAATGTAAAGTATGATAATCTATGCTAAGATGTCAAAACTGCGGACTGCCTAGTGGGTTATCGGGGCTACGGCTCGCAAAGCAGGAGTAGGAACGGGATCGTTTTTAGTTGATAAAAGTCTGACACCCTCCCTCTCACCTCACCCAAGGCGAGAGAAGATTTAGCCCCTCAAAAAAAGAGGATGCTTATAATTCAACATCTAAATCGTACGAATCATTATTTTTACAAGATTGTAAGAGCTCTAATACAATGTGTAAATTACATAAGACATTGTGATAATAATATCCAATAATACTTTGCCTTACCCAATCGAGAACTTTATAATGGGTACCTTTATCTATCACGTTACTTACCACTTTCAACAGAACAAGACAAAATTCCTGGAACAATATTTCTCTATGAACTAGTTAATGTAGTATTTATCGAGTTGTTCGCTAGATACTAAGGAAACGTTAGTAGTAATGTAGGAGTAACTAAAGAGTACCAATATCATGTTCTAAGTTAGTTATGTTAACAGTTAAATAAGGGAGCGCCCGTTAACCTCGTTGGCACGATGCCCTCTGATAGCGACAGTTTGCAAGATACCGTTTATTTTGTTTGTAACGCATAAAATTGGTTAAAATGTTTTCTTAAGTGTTGCATACTTTGAATTCTTGTTATATTATGTTGGAGGTTCAAAATAAATCAACATTAATATTATGGTAATTACTATTTACTTATTCAAAAAGCCAAAGTCGACATGAAATCTTTTGAAAGACTGCAAGGTTGGTGCGGTGGCTGTGCAACGTGTAGCGGGTACGATTCTCGCATCCGCATCCGCATCTACAAATTGTTGTTTCGGGTTTGGGTGGTTCATAAATTCGTCGTTAAATAAACGCACCCACGACACAGGATAAATCCTAGTACGGGGCAACGATTCTTAACGAAACGCTTTTGAAAAAAGAAAACCCAGCAAAATATCAATTGAAAATTGATAGCCAAGTGATTAAACATTGCTTTCAAAACCATACATGGAGTTTTTTTATACTGTGTATCTCAGTGTGGCGAAAGAAAAATATGTTTCTATCTGAGACAGTGAGGAAGAAGCTCCGATATATTGCACCTCGCTACCCTCGAGTTTCTCATTTTACTAAGACTTCGCCTGAAGTGTATTGTGTAATATTTTATTGACAATGATGTATAGGAAAATTGGAGTGCATTGTAATAGGTATCTATTATGATATTGGTGTAAAATGTAGATATATTTTTATGTGAAAAAATGAAACATGACTATTTTTTTCTTAGGAAGACAACAAAATGTATCCTTTAAGATCGCAGTTAAAAAAGTTCGGTTTGGCTTCAGAGTGCTTCTCGCTCTCAATTTGTCTAACATGCAGTGGTGTAGCTACAGGGCCGTAAGTGAGTAAAATACCATGAGCCTCCAGCCGAAAAAGGCCCCCATCCAGTGGATCGTATCTGAACTTCTCTATTTCAATAGGTAAAAGAGACCCATCCGATGAATCTGCTACTGGCCACGAACAGAATAGTTACGCCATTGCCCACGTGCCTATTGGTCAGTTTCTGTGACGCGTGAAGTTTATCACGTTCAGTGTGTTGTAAAAAATATAACTAAAAGAGACTGAAATAACTTTTATTACAACATACAGTACAACTAGTCTAAAACAGACATTAATAAAGAAACTTAAATTTAATATTAATAATAAAATACCTTAACCTGTCTTACTTGTACGGGCTCTTCTCAGCCGGTTTCTCAAAATTAGGAATGTTAATCTCCACGTTGTCTATCTTCCTCTGGACTTCCTCCAACTCTTTCAACTGTCTGTCTCTCGCATCTTCTCTCTTGCTCCTAGTAGTGTCTGGAGTTCCGTGAGTATATCCTACATTATGTCTTCTAAACATCTTTTTATTCTCTTTTGATTTTGCTACAGGCGATATGTTTTGGTAGTATTGTCTGCTGTTGTGTAGCATTCTTCTGGAAGCCTTCTTGCGTCTCTCATTTTGTTGCAAGCTGACCATGAATTTCTTCTTGCATACTGGACATAGCCTGTCTTCGAACGATCTTTTAATCTTATAGTGACCAAATACATCGTCACCCATTTTTATCTCGTCACCCATCTTCGTCTCGTCCGGATACTTTGAGCCCTTTTTAGGACAATTGAAACAGAATAGCTTTCTCTTTTTGTTTTTCTTTGGCTTCAAGGGTTCAGATTTGTTATGGGAAAAAAACGGGAACTTTATATTTTTTAAGGTGCTGAAATGGAAAAGTGTACCATTAAGTCAAAATGCATATCTAAAATTGTAATAACAGTAATAAACAGCTCGAATACTATTACTTACCACTTCTTTTCATGGCTGTGGACAATATTTTGGTCCATCAACAATTCATCTTTGTAAATGTTCCGGAATTTTTCATGTCCAAACTTCTCACCCCGGAGATCATCTAACCCGTTGTAATTGAGTTGTTTTTGGTTGAGGGAAAGAGAATTTGTGTCCTTGAAAAGTTGAGGATTAAAATTCAATTCTGGAGGAGCGTCATTCATGTTCATATAGTCTGAACTCCGCTCCCGTTTCTTGTCGTCTACATTCAGACCCATCAAGGAGCCGTACTCGTAATTCTTTGAAGTTCTTCTGAGAACAAGGATATTAGTTACAGTATTTGATTTATCCCCCTAAGATGACACACTGAACAACTGGTTGGTTTATTGAGAAGATAATTAACTTATGGGTGCTGTTTACTGCTCAAAAACTTGCTTACTATTGTGTGTTTCTCAATTATTTTAGGTTAGATTAGTGAAAGCACATGTCCAATTGAGTCATTACTTCTAACTACAATAACAGTTTTGTGCCATGAAAAAACCAATTTGAAAACTTGTATGATCATTGACTATTTCCAAAATAGTCAATAGAGTGACCATAAAGTGTCAATAAAGCGTCCATTAAAATATTTCTGTCAAACTTATTGTCATTTCAGACAAAAAAATAAAAAGAGTTATCAATATGACTTTCAAACTGATGATTGTCAAACTCCTACCATGCCATACGTACCGTTTATTGCTCCTTTGCCTCATCGGTATGCCATCTTCTTCGACCAGCTCATCATCAGGTTGTATGAAACTGGCCACATCAAACTCCACCGGACTTCTGTCATAGTCGTACTCATGACGGATGAGGCTCTTCCGTTCCTTTGGTCTTTTGGCCCTTCTGACACGGTCTCTTCTGGCATACCGGCCTACTCTGTGACCATGGCGTTCTGCGGCGTCATCCAAATAGTTATAACAAAAGGATAATTCGATACATATTACCAAACTTAGTAAATAAAGAAGTCGTAACATCGTCTCGTGACATGACCGTCGATCATGACAGTGTCAGTTTTTTGTTTTGCAGTATGGCCAGTACTTTCTATATACTTTTTCTATGTGTACCTATCAATCCTCTTTTTGAAGATTTAGTATATTTTTGTTCTAAGTTTTTTTTTTCTGCGTACTGTATAATTTTCCACGCCATACACCGTGTTGTGTGATTTATATGATATCTTAGGCAGCTTTACCAAAGTTAATCTTAAAAATAATTGCCATAATCAGTTTGTGTAAATATTTTATCATTTTGTATATCGAAAGCAAACTCCTTAGATTTAATAAACACTGCTGGCTGCACGATTTTTTCGGGTTTCGTACAAACGAAACATTTAATTCAAGTTCTTAACGACATCTAGCGAGACTTTGTTGTGGGTTTAATTAATACCTACACTTGTCCTACACACACAGACACAGTATAAACGACAGCCCTTCACAAATAATTTTCATGAAGTCCAAATATTTACAGTGACGATCAGCGCATTAAAATCTATCAAGATTTTATAATCGATTTTCAACTTTATTACAATAGCGTAAAATGTTGAAATATATTAAAAGAATTACGTATTAGGGTATCTTGATCTGCTGGTATCTTTACATATTTTCCAAGGGACGAGAGATCTGTTCTGCCGCGGAGTTAGTCTTACAATTTATGACAGCAGTTTGTCTACGCCAGGGAAAGGGTTTTAAGTCGAAAGTTTCCGCCATTGCCCTTATGTTTGCCTGTTATTATAACCTTGGGTATTTTTTTCTTGGTTGTGATATTTCTATATCATTACTCTATCACATCTAATGCTAAAGCTATCGCATCTAATGCTATCACATCTAACCTCACATCTAATGAGCCTTGCCTAATTTACTTTTAGTACAACCCGTCATCTCGTTGTACAAGTGGGTAACTACTTGATATTATGATTTTTTTTACATTTTCCGGGTTGTATGTACTTTCTAAGATAATTTAGATCCCATTGACAAACGGTACAGGAAAACATCGTGAGGAAACCTGGGCTTATAATTTCTTATCTTGAGTTTCTAAGCGCCAACCCACATTGAACAAGCGTGGTGATTAATGCTCAAACCTTTTCCGTATGCGAAGATGCCTTTGGTCAGCAGTGGCCACTTATAAGCTGATGATGTGATGTGTGATATCATCTCGTTGTAGGTAGCAACTTGGTAGCATCACCATGTAACATTTCATGATCATGTTTTAATCAATTCTAGATCTTAACATAACTTAATAAATGGTTCCTCTCTGTGACTATGTAGCTGTTTGAAGCCTGTGTCCTTTTCCAAGCTCGAAATTATTTAATAAGAAAGCTTTAACAGCTTCAGGACATCTCCAAACGACCTGACAAACTATATTTAGCAAGTCAGTTCCCCACATCTGCCTACCCAGCTTCCAGTATCGTCTGGCAGCAATCAAGTAAGCGAATTAAGCGGTTATGTCCAATAATAAGATCTCGTAGTGAACACGTCACAAGGATACGCCCCGTCGCTAATGAGATTCCGACCTTTGTTATAGCTCACGGGACGGAGACGATGCGATGTCGTTAGGTCTCTAGTCTATATTGTTGCCCGGGGGGATGGAGCTTAGTTTAGTCTACTATTTATAAAAATCGAGGGAGTACTTAGTTTATTTTTATATCGTCACGCCTTTTATCCCTGAGGTGGTAGGCAGTACTTAGTCTTAGTCTGTGAGTACTTTGTCTAGTCAGGTAAAGTATTTAAGATATGATTTTTGATGAATATGGTAATTTTTAACAATAAATAGAAAATTATAAATTAAAAGATGATTAATTAAAGCTGTAGATAAGTAGAACCGAAGCTGCGGACTGCCTAACGGGTTCACGAGGCTCCAGCTAGAAAAGCAGGAGTAGGAATATGGTGGTTTTTAACCAGTAAGACACTCGCTCTCGTCTGGAGAAGTCATTGGATGATTTTCCCACCTCAAAAAAAAGGTGTGTAGAAGTATAGATAGGATGTTCATTCTGTTCATTCTGAATTACCAGACTTAGTTGCACCTCCTTCTTAACAGCATGCACTTAAAAAATAAAAGCCAAATAGTAACAATATGAATATCACGTTACTCTGAAAATTGGACAAAAAAATCGTAACATGTAAATAGGACGACAGTTATTAGGCGAGAGTAGACCAATTAGAAGAGGCAACTGTTCTGAGACATAAGCTTTTGTATTATGAAAGTGTAATGTACGGATATATGATCGTTGGGACCCACTGACTCAATAGGGGACTTCCTAATGAACTGCTTTACTGGTTACTACTTGGTTATGGGATCTAATGACTTTTTATGAAGTGCTGTGCTCACAATGAGTATTTGTATGTAAAAATACGCTTTTAGTTGTTCGCTTTTAGTTTCGTTTTGTTATAATAATTACATTTGTGTTACTAAGAGAACAGATATCATGAATCAAGCGAGGATAACTGGTTATTTTTGTTCAACAGCTTAAGCTCATCCTCTATACATCGTATCGTCACGCTTTTAATCCCCAAAGGGGTGGGCAGTGGTACTGAAAAATTGTAGAAGACTAGATATATTTTGCCCGACCCGGGAATCGAACTCGAGAGCAGTAGCCCAGCCCGGTAGTAACACTTGCGATCACTCGACCAACGAGGTTTCAAGGTCCTTCTATACGAGTAGATAATATATTCGCAAAATACCATAAACCTACAATTAAATCAACACTAGATGATCACACGACTTGCAAATTATTGTTTTTCGACACTAACAAATTTGTTAGTGGATTTAATTTGACAAAGGAATATATTCATATTCCTAGGAAATGTAAAGTATTACTTGCTAGATTGCTAGCAAATAATATTAATTTAGTTTTAGATAATTTAAGTGACAAATCTATATTATATAGACAATCTAATAATATAGAGATAAGTAGTATATATAATAGTACGAAGGAGACTCATCATTTGATGGCAAATGTGGGTGGCACTCCTGATAATATTTTAAACTAAATTCTAAGACAACAGAAGATATCAAATTAAATTCTATGAATGTTACATGCATTGGAAAGGTATCTTCTGGTAGTTTAATTAAATCTAAATCTAAGAAAATAGTACATAAGAAGAATACACAAGATAATTTGTTACAATTGTTTTATCAAAATATGCAGGGCTTTTCATCAAAAACTCTAGAAATTGAATTGTTTTTAGAAAAATTTAAGTATGATATTGTTTGTATAACTGAACATTGGCTGAAAAGTTATCAAGTAGAATCTATTAATTTTAAAAACTATTGTGTTGGCAACTATTTTTGCCGTCAATCAATGATACATGGTGGTAGCTTGATCTTAGTGAAAGAGTCAGTGAAATATAAAGAAAGACAAGATATTACATTACTATCAGTAGAGCAAACAATAGAGTTGTCCTGTGTTGAGCTGGATAGGCATATTGTAGTGTGTGTTTATAGGCCTCCTATTTTGCAGAATCTTAGTATTTTCAATTCAGTAATGGAAGATGTACTACAGAAAACATGTTCCAGTAGTAAACATGTTATAGTATGTGGCGATTTTAATGTTGATCTCCTGGAAAAGAACAATAATTGTACTAATTTGTTGAGTCTCTTTAAATCATTTGATTTGTCTAATATTTTCCTAGAGCCCACCCGAGTAACATCCACCTCGGCGACATGTATAGATAATATTTTTTGCAACTGTGATTATTTACATAAGGACATTGTAAATAGATTACCATCTGATCACAGTGGGCTGACAGTCAACTTTAACACTGTCACGACTGTACAAAATAGGGAAATTATGTTCAGACAATTCACAAATAAAAAAATTGAGTTATTAAATCACAACTTAAAAAATGAATTAGGCAACCAAATACATGCTAGTGAATACCCGAGTGAGATTTATGACAACTTATTATCCATTATTAAAACACAGTATGATAAATTGTTCCCTTTAAAACGTAAACACATTCAATGTAAGTTTGTTTTTTGTGACTGGGCTACACCAGGTATTCGTATAAGTAGGGAAAAGTTGTTTGAACTTTACGGCATGAAACCATTTAATAGTAGTGAGGCTTTCCACAGTCATGTCTCCAGGTACTCAAAAATATTTAAATCGGTTTGTAAGCATGCTAAAGCACTTCATATTAGCAGTAAAATTAAGACCGCGGAAAACAAAATAAAAACTACCTGGAATATAATTAATAACGAGACAGGTAGAAATAAACCACGTAATGTTGAATTTAATTTAAATACTGAAAACGGACGCATCAGTACAAATTTAAAAGTTGCTCAGGAATTCGAAAGTTTCTTTAAGAATATTCCGCTAAAAACTACGGAAGCATTGAAATCGTCTCCATCTCTTTCTATCGAGCTTCTTAAAAGTAATGTTAAAGAATGCACTTCTGATTTCCGATTTCAATACACAAACCCACAAGCAGTCATCAAAGCATTTAAAGATATTAAAGTTAAGTCGACTGAAGATCTCTGGGGAATGTCGGTTAGGATATGTAGGTCTTTTATAGAGACTATAGCGCCTCATCTAGCTTTAATTTTTAACAAAAGTGTAGATCAAGGAGTTTTTCCAAATTTAATGAAACATAGTAAAGTAGTTCCATTATTTAAATCCGGTGATAGTGCAGAACCCAATAACTATAGGCCGGTCTCTATTTTACCAGTACTCAGTAAAGTATTTGAAAAACTGATACTTACTCAGATGCTGCGTCACTTTAACATGAATTCTATCTTTCATGATCAACAATACGGGTTTACCAAAGGACGCTCTACTACTGACGCGGGGGTAGCTCTGATTAAACGGATTTTCGCCTCGTGGGAAGAAGCTCAGGACGCTATCGGAATATTTTGTGACCTTTCGAAGGCATTTGACTGTGTTGAGCATGGGACTTTGTTGCTGAAGCTAGAACACTACGGCATTCGAGGGGTATCGCTAAATCTATTAAAGTCATACCTTCAGGATAGGCAACTTAAAGTTCAAATAAACAAAGTAAACTCACATGGGGCTAGCGTATCTATGGGTGTACCTCAGGGATCAATACTAGGTCCATTCCTATTTTTGGCATATATAAATGACTTGCCCCATTTATTCAAAAATGAACCTCAAATGGTATTATTTGCTGATGACACATCACTAGTTTTTAAAATAAACAGACGAACAAATAATTATGACGACGTAAATGATGCTCTAATGAAGGTTCAGAATTGGTTTACAGTCAATAACTTAGTCTTAAACGATAAAAAGACAAAATGTATTAGATTTGTTTTGCCAAATGTTAAAAGTAATAAATGTGACATATTATTGAATCGTGAAAAATTAGAATTTGTAAAAGAGACTACTTTCCTGGGAATCACCGTAGACGACAAATTGCAATGGGGTCCTCACATTACATCTCTAGCGGGACGATTAAGCTCTGCAGCTTATGCTGTCTGGAAAATCCGACAGTTAACCGACATAGACACGGCAAGACTAGTGTACTTCAGTTACTTCCATAGCATCATGTCGTACGGCATTTTACTGTGGGGACAGGCTGCTGACATTGAGTCTATTTTTATTTTACAAAAGCGCGCCGTCAGAGCTATCTACAATCTTGGTCGTCGCGAATCTCTCAGGGAAAAGTTTAAGGAGATCAATATTATGACCGTTCCATGTCAATTTATCTATGAAAACATTATGTATGTTAGGAAAAATCTAAACTTGTTTGACAAAGTGTCTGACAGACACAATTATGAAACTAGACATAAGGATAGATTGAGCCAGCCATTCTTTAGATTGTCAAAAATAAGTAAGTCGTTCATGGGATTCGGTGTTAAATGTTATAACAAAATTCCAGAGGAAATAAAACACCTAAATGAAAGACAATTTAAATTATGTATTAAAAAAACGATGTGTAGATTAGCATACTACAAATTGAATGATTATATAGAGGATAAAAATGCTTGGAGGCAGGCTGGTCCAGCTCCACAGGGTAACGAAAAAATAAAGTAATTCCAATAATGTAATAATAAAACCATGTTATTTCAATTTGTTCTGTTAAATTAGATATAATCATTGTAAATGTGAGAGCCCTGTAATTAGCTAAAACTGTATTAGACTAGTAGAATGCACTTGTGTCAGCTTGGAGTTGTCATGCTCACTCAAAGGTCTCATTGGCGGTGGCACGGGCATTGGATCGCTCGATTCCCTGCAACATGGTTGAGTTGGGCGGTGCTGGTGTACGTGTCATGTTCGTGAACGGGCGCTGTCAACTGGGACTGGTCAGCTCCAGACTGCATTAAGATTGTTGTCCTCAGGGTTATTTTCTTTTTCTATCACTTTGACTAAATATTAGTTTTACATTGTTCTCACATAGTTGAAGCAATCGAAACAATGTAACCATGAATTGTATTGTGAATCTGATTGGAAAAGAGTAACCTATGGAGTTTCTTGCTCGTTCTTCTCCATAGGAATCTACACTTTGGAACGAGCAAATAGCTTCACTAGAGGACTGACCGACAGACTGACGTTATTAATATTATTATATTTGCTTTGACGTTCAAAAGTGCCTTCCTGGTCTAATTGAAATAAATAATTTTGACTTTGACTTTGACTTTTGACTTTGAATAACTTTTACACACACAACGTCACGCCTTTTATACCTGAAGGGGTAGGCAGAGGTGCACATTACAGCATGTAATGCCGCTATACAATGTACACCCACTTTTCACCATTTGTGTTATAAGTCCCATGTAATAGGGGTAAGCCTATTGCCATATACTGGACACAATTCCAGACTCCGTGCTACTACTGAGAAATTTTCGAAAAACCGAAAACAATCCAGTAATACTTTGCCCGACCCGGGAATCGAACCCGAGTCCCCTTGTTCTAACCCTTTTAGTTAGTAGTTAGCGAAAATAACTTTTAGTTCTTACATAAATAGATCTTACTATTCACAGCCATCAAAAATGGCTTCTCTTCAGTAGGTAACTCTTCTATACGAAATCTGTGAGTTCATCAACGTTTCTGTAATATGGTAATTAAAGCAATTGCGAGGCGTTCCCCATGGTACACGGCGCCCATATCATTTGAATTCATTATGTTCTCTTTAATTAAATTAAATTAACTTAATTACAACGTCTCTATGTACGTGTGTGTGTGTAGGCCGTGATTGCGATATAAATATATTATTATATGCGAATAAAATCAAGTACCATTGGGCTATTTTCGGTTTTTCTAAAATATCTCAGTAGTAGTACGGAGTCTGGAATTGTGCCCGGTAAGTATTATGGGCTCACCCCCTATTACATGGGACTGATAACACAAATGATGAAAAGTAGGTGTACATCGTATAGCGGCATTACATGCCGTAATGTGCACCCCTGCCTACTCCTTCAGGGATAAAAGGCGTGACGTTGTAAATATGCGAATAAAGGTAGCTGAATGAAAAATATAGTACCTACTACAAGGTATGAGAATTCAGATAGTTTTTCAGTCAATTGAAGTTTTTTGGTATAAGTCGGTAAACGAGCAGACGAATCACCTGATGGTAAGCAATCGCCACCGCCCATACACTCGAAACACCAGAGGCGTTACAAGTGTGTTGCCAGCCTTTTGGGGGTTATGAAACAAAGGGTTGTTGGGAAAATTAGGGATTAGGAAGATTCGGAAGGGAGTAATTGGGCCTCTGGTTATCTCACTTACACAACGCAAGCGTTGTTTCACGTCGGTTTTCTGCGAGGCCGTGTATCACTCCGGTCGAACCGGCCCATTCGTGCCGAAGCATGGCTCTCCTACACTTTGAGTATGGGTGGAATTCAAATGATTAAATTTGACCCAAACAAACGAGCTAAGCCAAATTAAACCGTTTAAAAAACAAACAAATACTTGAACAACAAAATAACTGGCGTATTGGTAATACAGCGAAAGTGAACTAAACATATAAACAGGAGTATATCTCATTGGTACACTTTGACTGTTCGACCGAATATTAAACAAAGGCTTAGTTTGAAAAGGGTGACTCAATAAATACCGCTTGTGACAGTCAGCCCCCGATTGTGATGAATTTATACACCGTAGCATTTCGTACAGTACTTTTATTCAACAGTTTATGAGAAAATCCTTCTATTTTTAGATAAAATATTGGATTGAAAGGAATTTTAGAAGTAATATTTTCAGTAGAGTATGCCTATATGAAATTTGTTCCTAAATGTAGACAATATTAAGTAGGTAGAATTGTGTTCAGTCGTTGATTTGCAAAATGTTATAATGATGGTATGGTACTACACACATGTGTGTTGGAGAGCCATGCTACAACACGAATGGGCCGGCTCGGCCGAAGTGATACCACGACCTCACAGAAAACCGACCTTAAATTCCTAATCCCCAAAAGACCGGCAACGTACTTGTAAGACCCGTGGTGTATTGGGGGTCCATGGGCGGCGGCAATAGCTCACCATCAGGTGATCTGTCTACCGGCTAAGTATATCCTAAAAAAACAAACTTACGTATAATCCTAAGCCTGTTTAGTCTATATTCTTGTTGTATATCTTTCCATTACATAACCTATTTCTTAATAATCCAATAGATACAATTTACACCTCCAACCTCGATTTTAAAGCCATATTTAGACGGAATTTATAACCTAAAGGTGAAGTGAATGTCAATATGAGAATTTTCTAGAAATGTGCCAAGGATATTGAAACATTTTTTACCAGTTATCTGGTCTATTTATCTGTCTAGCTTATACGTGTAAAAAATAAACACGTAATATGCCTGGTTTTCTTTAAAATCGAAGAACAGAGAGGCTTTCTTCGAAGCCTGTCTACCTATGCTTTACCTGTATGGCGCCACTTTCTGTTTTTTCTTTATCGTTTTTGGATTGACTTCGTGGTCTATCATCAGCTTGTCTCTATTGATTACTAGTTGCTCGGTTTTACCTATTAATTCCTTATGACATCGTATGCCACACGATAGCTACTAGATACAAGTATTGACACTGATGAGAATATCAAAGTGAAAAAAATTGGAGTTTGGAGCTCGAAAAGCAGGAGTAGAAACGTTGTGTTTAGCCAGTAAGAGTCTGACAATCCTTCTTGCCTCACCCGAGGCGAGAGAAGTAATTAGACGATTTTCCCCCTTAAAAAAAAAGACAATAACATCTGATTGGTATTAAGTCGGACAATTTTTCAATTTCCTTTTAAAATTTTTTACCTACCTATGTCAAATAAGGTTTGCCAATACTATCATATTTATTTTTCATTTTCTAAACAAAAAGATAACATTGTTACCTTTTGATTAAATTGCGTGCCTTTACCTATGCAAATTGGTAATTTTCTGATATAGTTTTAGATACAATCTTTATGTTAAGAGGTAATCTAACGAAAGACAATCTGATTTTGGAAATATTAATAGAAAATTATCAGGGATACAGAAAATGTAAAATATACAGAAATTTCTACATAAAAAATAAGTATCGTCACGCCTTTTATCCCGGAAGAGGTAGGCAGAGGTAGAAATTATAGCACTTAATGCTGTACAATGTACACCAACTTTTCACCATTTGTGTTAAGGTCCCATGTAATAGGGGGTGAGCCTATGGCCATATACTGGACAGTGCTAGACTGAGTGCTACTACTGAGAAATGTTTGAAATGCGGAAAAAAGCCCAGCAGTATTGTCCCCGACCCGAGAATCGAACCCGAGAGGGGTCTCGGGTTGCTAACTGCTACAATTGCTGAACTATACCACCTTTCGCGAATAAAATAAAAGACTAACAAAAATCTGTAAAAGGCTATAAAACAAAGTATAAATAAACAAGAAAAACAGTTTACTGTACCCATATCAATGCCAAAACTATAAATAATGTCTTCGTAAAATGCAAACAATTCACACATCGGGTTAGAAACTGCTTTCCCTATTATTTATTCCCTACCCCTGTTACAATAGTTGGAGCCAATGTGTATTAGTGTGTAACATAATGTTGCTCTTGTTTTTCTCGTAGGGGTAGGTAAAAATATGTACATAGTTCTTTTCATCGTTTATGTTTTTGGTATCGTTTTACGAACTTAATTAGCTTAAACCAGCAAATAGTACTATAGATTATTTTGCTTGCCTATGTTTATTTAGTCATTTGTGTTATAAATCCCATGTATTAAGGTGTGAGCCATAATACTGTGTACAATTCCAGACTTCGCGCTACGACTGAGAATTTTTCGAAAAAAAAAGCCGGTTATCTAACATGAAACCTCTTGCCCCAGTCAAACTATATTTATTTACTATGTACAGGTGAGAGCATAAGTCAAGATGAAGTAAAGTTGAACAAAAGTAGGAAATACTTTCCTTTAAAAAGTTTTCAAGAAGTACCTACGCATCAGACTGTTTCACAATAGTTGTTCCAATAGTGAATGCATTACTTTCACAATAGCTAAATATCGACAGCAGACTCAAGTCGAATGGAAGCTGAAATAACTTCAGTACACTCAGTAACAAAAGGAAAGTACTACTGTAGCAAAATAAATCAAGTTTGGAAAACTTAGCTCAAAGCAATAAGGTTCAGAATTGTTTGTGAGAAAATATCACGTTCAAAAAGTTTGTGTATCGTAGTCCACCAAGAAAACGAAGATCTAGATTGGTGTTGGATACAGTGGCTGTGTAAATAGAGATTTGTCTGAAAACTAGAAACTTATTGTAATAACTATAAGGACCATATACTTAAGTACCGAAACTATACAAAATAAAAAATATCAAAGAGCGCCTGAATTTTCCTCTATAGCAATATATTATCAAACAGTTATTATCTAATAGTTTATGGTAGGCGCAGACTGCACGGTTGGTGCGGTGCCTGGGCAATTGGCTGCCGCGCAACGTGTAGCAGGTTCGATTCCCGCACGAAGCAACTCTTTGTGTGATCCACAAATTGTTGTTTCGGGTCTGGGTGTCATGTGCATGTGAACTTGTATGTTTGTAAACGCACCCACTACACAGGAGAAAAACCTAATGTGGGGCAAACGCTTTAAAAAAAAAGACTATAATTATTTACAATTAGTTGTTGATCACTGATTATTATTATTGGAGGAGCTTTGATTAACACATAAGCCTTTTGGGTACCTGAACTAAATGATGGATCATTTAGTTTTAACCATACAAAATGATTGATGTACATGATGACTAGTCAAACTGGGTAATTTTCCCTTTGGCGTAGAATATAAATCAATTGATATGAATTGCGTGTTATCAGGACTAACTAATGAAGGATGGAAGTTTAACATAATGTATTGATTAATGATGGTACCTAGTAATAGGTATATAATGAATATGATTGTCTAAAATAAAGTTTAGCTTAGGCCGGCATAGCAAGGTGATAATGTCACAAAAATATAGTCATATTGCTCGCCGCCCATCCAGAACCAGACCCGTGTCTACGTTCCAAGCGCGCCACAGAGAGTCAAACACCGCAGATGGGGCCCAGTAGGGCTCTGATGCCTGATCCGGAGCTGTAGACTACCTACCGGGTTACCGGGGCTCTGGCAAAAGCAGGAGTAGGAATAAGGTTGTTTAATCATACTCCTTCTCGCCTCGCCCAAGATGGGAGAAGTCATCGGATGATTTTCCACCCTTACAAAAATATAGGTGTAATATAAAGGTCTAATGTACCTATATGCTTTTCAATGTGTAAGTTAACATAACATTAAAATCTCTTTACCGTACCTTCAACTTGAACATCTTTGTACCTTAAAAGGTAGAGTTCTTTAAATCTAATTTGAAAAGGTTTTTCGTGTCAAAAGTTGAACAGTATTTACTTGGCAGGTAAGTCAAACACTAAGAAGTACAAGGTTCGAGTCGTAAGGTTCTCTACCACTTGTACTAAATCAGAGTGAAGTTTTTTGTGAGTTATAAAGTATGTAAATGTTTTAAAGCTGTTTTTCTCTGTGGAAGAGAGTTTGGTTTTTTGTTTTTTGAGCTTTAAGTGTAGGAGCCATGCTTTGGCATCAATGGATTGGGTCGACCGCAGTAATCAGAAAACCGACGTGAAACAACGCTTGTATTGTTTGAGGTTACTGAAGACCCAATTCGTAACTACCCTTAAATTCCTTACCTCCAAAGGGCCGGCAATGCACTTGTAAACACCTCTGATGTTGCGGGTGTCCAAGAGCGGCGACGATTGCTTACCAGCAAATGATACGTATGCTCGTTTACCGGCTTATACCCTAAAAAAATTCTAATACAATCGAATATCCAAAAATAGTCACCTAAACATAAAATCCATCTAATTTAAAACTACAAGCTGTTCAATTTTGTATGAGTAGCCTTATAGCCTGGTGCCGCATTGTAGTGCTGCTCACCATTCTAATTTCCCAGAGGACGCATTCGATTTGTCCAACTTACTGTCAATGGAAACTCCTCAAAGTCAATATTTACGAAATACGAATAGAAATAGATTTTGTATTGTATCGATGAGCTAGTGTAATAGTTCAGGGCTATTAACTTTGTTTTATCATTGGGGTAATCAAATTATGTAGATATATGTTTTTTTTATGGAAGTGTCCCACACTAGGATTTTCTCCTGTGTCGTAGGTACTTATATGTTAGAAACATATAAGTTCCCATGCACATGACACCTATACCCAAAACAACAATTTTAAATTGTAAAGAGTTGAATGGAACCCGCTACACATTACTCGGCAGCCAGTTGCCCAGCCACCGCGCCATTGCAGGCAAAAAAAAAATGAACTTTTGAGACTGCAGAAGGTATTTTGCCTAATTAGCCTACCTACTCTAAGAATGGAACCCGCAAATGATTGCTCAGTGCTCAGTAGCCTCGTCAACCACCACACACATAACCACTAAACCAACGAAATAATCATTCGACGAAGTATGATAAGTAAGAGAAACCGATTACAATACACCTATTATTAAAATTTTAATGGGTGTTACGAATGAGAACAATACTCACCGGTCTCATTACCTTCCTACATTGAACTGTAATACAACCTAAAATAGAAGTTCTATACAATAGCTTATATTTCCTTCTATTATGCTAAGTTTGAGCGTTAATACGGAGAATTAAATCCAGAACAGTTGAGGTGTAAATAACGCGCTTCCTACATACATTGTAATACGATAGTTTCGGAACTAAACGAGGTTTGGCAACTTCGGGCGGATAAAGTTTAGAGCAACGCCATCTATCGTTAAAGCCGATTATTAATTAATAATAGGTTTCGTGGGATTTGTGGTAGCAGAATTTAAGTTTAATATAATATAATAGGTATCTTGTAGTACTTATGCTTTTTTCGATGAATAGCTTGAAAATTTTCAGCAAGTGATGTGAGAAGGAGATTACCATTAAAGTTTGAACTACTTACTTAAATGGATATTTCCTTTGTTGCTTTATTATGAGATTTGAGGTAAACAAAGATGGATATCCTATTATTTATATTCTATGCTATTTCATTGGTAGGTAAGCAATCACCGCCCGCGTCGCCCATGTATACTTTCAACACCAAAAATTACCAGTGTGTAATGTACTTCAGTATGAACTAGGCACAGAAACTACCCAGCACTAGTATTTAGTTGGCACCCTTTGCAGTGTAATTTGCGCTTTACCCATAGCTCATCCATTCTTATTAAAACATCCATTATACAGAGTACGTTAGGTTCAGAGACTGTAACTTGATTTATACCTTAATGGGTGTTTCCTATGGCATAAGTTTAAGTTTAGATAGACGACATGGATTCACCCTTTTCTCCTATCCAGACATCACCAGCCTATACTTATCTGTACTCTTAGTGTGAGTTTGCTTTACCGAATTCGGTGCTCTGATTTAGCCAGCTCAAATAAACTAACTAATCAGTACGCCGAACGCGTTCTCGTTTCGATTACTTAAACTTAAACTAATCGTACAGGATTTGCCAATCTTTATGCTTGGTAGGGCAGTTAAAAACCGTTGATATATCGCACATAATATTATTAATGTCCGTTATCAAAACCGAAATCGAAGTAATTCACTGACACAACTTTGATAAGAATGTGAACTTAATGATAACAAAATGTTACGTTCTAACACAGATAGATGATTAACATCATGCTCAGAATTATAAGCTCGTCCTGCTAACACATTGGGCTGCTTGTAATCGCCAACTCGCATTGAGCAAGCGTGGTGATAATTGCTCACACTTTCTCCGTGCGAGAAGAGGGTTTGGTCAGCAGTGGCCACTCATGGGCTATTGATGTAGATACTAAGGAGGCCTTCGATTTATCAAAGAGACCAGCATAATTAGGTACTGCAACACAATATAAATTGCAGACTAAATGAAACGCCGACAAATTGCAGGTGTACTAAAACACTTGTAATTTAGCCTAACTAGGAAAACGTTGAACCTAAATCATGTATTTATTATGTAACTTTGACCTACTATAATTTACTATTGTAATTGTAGACATAGCACATCAAACTACCCTAAATTCTCAAACTAATCTCAACTTTATCCCTTAACAATAGAGTTACAAATTCATTGAAGATTGTTGTCAATTTAGTGTAACTTCTTGTGCTGGTATTCTGTATAGGGTGTGAGCATTTGAAACTAAACGCTCTTGTAGATAATAGCTATAATTACCACACCTATGAGGGTTTTCGTAAAGATTCGTAAGCTACCATTACACACATAAACACCTTGTATTAAAAGCTACTTATTTATTACTTAGTTGCGTAGTTTTGTGTACCTACTCATGTTGTATTTACGAGGGTTGAATTTGTAGCTACCTGTATAGCGAAGGACGCAGTTTTAATTTTCTTTGTGTGGTCTGGTTATGAAATTGGGATTTCAGAGTAAACTTTTAGTCTTGTAGATTAAAACATTAAACAAGTAGATTTTCGTTTCTTTTATTAAAAAAAATAATACTGTGGACACATCGCGTGACCGCAGGATTTACTACATTTTAGGTGTAGAGTAACGTGACGTAAAGACTTTCCACTCCCAAACTTAGATAAAACGGAGTTAACGGACTTATATACCTACTAAAACTCTCTAATAGAGAAAATTCTAGGATTTTCTCTTGTCTCAAGGACTGTATTGACCTATAACAATTCCAAATTCTAATGCCAATACCTACCTAGATGTAATTATTGTATGCCTATTAGGCAGGACATATTAATACTTGAATAATATATTGTTAAGATCTGTTACTTACATAAAAAAGCAATAAAGATACTTTGACTTTGGAATAAAAAATATAAAGATAATTTATTATCACCTTTTTAATTTAGGGTCTTTTGGTCACACAAAGACCATGTTAAGTGCCATCCCAAGAGTTATACTTCTAAAAACATACAGTCAATCTATTTGTCCTAAAAGAACTCCTAAATTACTGAACCGATGTGTAATACAAACCATATCACGTTTATCCAATCCACATCCACATTTGACTACCACAACCAAAGCAAGGAACACAACTAAAGAAGTACGGTTGATCAAATAAAGAAATATCATAGAATATGATCGGGCTTCTGTGAAAGCAATACTTCTTACATTGTGCTGCCAACAATGCATCACAATTCTATAGAGGCGTCAAATATTGAATTTACAATGAGACGCCGATAGAAAGGGCCGAGTTTTATTAAATAACCTACTTTTGGAACCGTTTTGTAGATATCCGTTATTCAAGGTCATTTGTTTGTTGGGTTTTTTTTTCAATAGACACTTTGAATTTATTTTTGTTTAGAGATTTTTTTAAGCAAAAAAAAAAGATGAAAGGAAATCAGTTAAAAAGTATGTATCTACAAGTTTTTGGTTTTGTTTTATGTTTTTTTTTTCACTAGTATACAGGTTGTCCCTGAAGTTGACATCCAAATGTGACGTAAGTAAAAATACAGCCGAAAAAATTAAAATTTGTAGCAACATATGTAAAAACTAAACGAGGTTCAGTGTTATCACGAGGAAATAAGCGTGTCTTTCGTTTAAATACTTAATAAGTTGGTATCTGCCTGAAGTTAGATTAGATTTATTCTCAAAAGCACAACTGTTATAATATAACCACAGAATCTAGCCATAATAACTGTCAATATACATATCTATGAAGATTTGAAAATAGGTACAAAATTAAGAGCGCTATTCCCGCCGTCAAACTGTCTTAACAGTTATGACTGTATGCTTTCTTGTAAAACAAATAAAGGTTTTTATTATTATAGTATTACGCATGTTCTTTACCTTGCACGGGACCTCAGGGTCCCGGACCTTTGGAAGGTGTACAAGGAGCCGAAGTCAACTGGCAGAGGCCCGTTGAACAACTTTAATTTAAATGTAATGGGATATTATTATTATAACTTTAAGTTCTTAGTATTAAAGTATTAAAAAAGAAACGTTCCGCTCAATTAGTTCCCACGGCTTAAGTCGTTCACGGTAACTTATGTTTTTTATACACTGACCTTGAGAAGTATTATAATAATTAGATAATAGATCTTAATAATGGCAGTAACACGGCAATAATACTTTGCTCAGCTGTGAATTAGATGAATCACTGCTTGTTAATAAGGGAGATTAAAGATAAAAGACTGCCTTGTTGGCCGAGTGAGAGGCAAGGGGTCTCGGGTTCGATTCCTGGCGCAGTATTGTTGAGCTTTTTTCGGATTTTCGATAATTTCTCACGGAGCACGGAGTCTGGAAATGTGCCCGGTATATGGCAATAGGCTCACCACCTATTACATGGGACTTACAACATAAATTATGAAAAGTGGATGTACATTGTACAGTGGCATTACGTGCCATAATGTCCACTTCTGCCTGCCCCGTCGGGGATAAAAGGCGTGACGATATAAAAAAAAATTAAAGATAAAGTAGTTTTGCTTAGCAACAAGAATAAGTTAACATCATCAGATACCATATAGATATTCTTTAATATAGCGTATTCTACAAGCGATATTTTTGTCTCATTTTCTTCCAGCATACATGTCGTAACATAAGTTTTACTTACTGGACAATATTTATATAAAAGAAATATCCAATAACGTTCCCTTAAACGTCACGTTCCAGATACATTTTGATATTAATCCAAATAAAAACAAGCTAGACGCTACCATTACTACTTTTTTATTGTGTAAGTTGGTAAAACGAGCAGACAAATCACCTGATGGTAAGCAATCGCCACCACCCAAGGACACCTGAAACACCAGAGACGATACAAGTGCGTTGCTGACCTTTTAGGATTGTTGGGGAATCGGGGATTAGTAATATTGAGTAAATGGGCCTCCAGTAACCTCACTCACACAACGAAACACAATGCAAGCGTTGTTTCACGTCTAATTATCATGGGACGCTGTGGTATCATTCCTTTCGAGCCGGCTCATTCATGCTGAAGCATAGCTCTCCCACATACATTACGGAATAGGTAAAACACATATCTCTCAACTTCTTTAATAAGCATTAGTTACAAGTAAGTTCTTAGTGGGCGGTCAATGTGGTTAATTTTTCTAGGAAAAAAACACATCAATCATTTCTTTCGACGTATTGCTGGAAACATGTTTCTAATACTAGAAACTTTTTCCAATTACTTATAGACCAGAAAGATATACAAGGCTATAGGTATCCACTACATCTATCAAGAATGTACAAAATGTATAAAAGTTTTAGGTACATACAACCCACAAGAAATAGAACAAAAATTACTATAACAACCACGCAGTATTACAAGGTCCATTAACAAAATCAAAGTTCAACCAAACTAATAAAAAGCCCACAACTGTACCTACCACTCAATTTCCTAAACAACGTACAACATGATAATTTCCTTTGTCTACAAATGTCAAAGTGTACTAGAGCAATACATTGAAATGCTAGACCTACCAACCTATGATTAGACCCGCAAATTGATACTTATCGACACTACCGCACGTACCAAGTTATACTTGTCGATAATACGTGGTTGCCACTTTAGTATGAGTAATAAGTTAGGGTGTGAGGCCCTGTTAGCGGCCGAGCGGAGTTTAAAATGATGAGGTCACGATCCGTAGTGAATCGATTAAGGGTGATTTTAAAATATGGTATCAGCTTATGCATTGAAAATTAGAATGGAAGTGCATAGGTTCTCTAAAAATGAAAGACTTTAACTAACTCACTGATGATTAAGAGGTAATTTTTGACCGTAGTGCAAGCTAAGGTCGCATGATGACTAATTAGCATTAATGCTTATCATCTCCATGATTGAAGTGCAGGTATGTAAGAGAGCGTTGCTGACCGGTCTTTGTCCAAAAATCCTCGTTCTTTACATACCCGTGGAAAGAGTAGAGAGGTGATGAATGCATTCTAGTGTAACGTCCTGTTGGTGTGTTTGTGGTGAGTTAAGGTGTTTGTGTGTATGTTTGTTACTCAATCACGACAAAACGGCTAAAGGGATCGGGACGAAATTTGGAACAGGGGTAGATTATGGTCTGGAATAACACATACTTTTTATCCCACGGGAACGTAGGCGAAGCCGCTGGCGGAAGTTAAATAATATAACATAATATAACGCGTGAGTAATAAACAGGAAATGTTCTCGAGCATTCAGTAAACATTTAAAACTGCTTCTAATTAAATTCTTACCCCGAAGAGTACTTGCTGTACACAAACGGTTTAAAATTGAGCCGAACGAACAATGAAAGTGAAGGTTTCTCAGGCCTTTGTTTAAATTAATTACAAATTTTCCAACTCGTTCGAAAGAAAAAAATAAATAATCAATCCTATTAATGAGAAACAATTATAGCGAGGGTAATGAAAGTAGGAAACTGGTCGCTTTTTTATACAGTTTCTATGTTAGTAAAAGTTTTTGTTGTTCACCAATTTGGAATGATTATGACTGATCTGTTTTTCTGAGTAGAAAAAATTGTCTACATTCTAATTTACTTCTCGTCTACTAATAGTCTCTCCCCGATTCCCCAATAGCCCTTAAATTCCTAACCCGCAAAAGGCCGGCATCGCACTTGTAACGCCTCTGGTGTTTCGGGGGTTTCATGGGCGGTAGCAATTGCTTGCCATCAGGTGATCCGTCTGCTCATTTACCGGTTTATACCATAAAAAAATGACACAGTTTTAAACAATTTTTACTAAAAATTTACTATCCATCATTTAGTTTTAGTTAATTGTTTAATTGCGTTTTTTATACAACCCGGAATTTACTTAAATAAATTGACTAGACAGCTGCTAATAGGTGCTTTCACCCAGTCCTTGGTACTAAATGGGTCCTATAGCTGTCTAGTTAGCTATAGCTACCAGGAAACATGTTTGGAGTAGTACTGATTTGTGCTCTTTGATAAGAATTTTGTTTTTTGTCTTAGTTCTATCTCATTGGTGTAATAATTTACAGGTGTATTTCTCGGAATGCGTAATGTGAAGGTCGGTGATTTTCGTAACTTTACTAGACAATACATCTTCATCTTGCGAGGGATTACTGCTGACTTGGGCAACCAAGCAAAGAGTGGGAGAGCCATGCTTCGGCACGGATGAGCCGCCTCGACCGGAGTGATGCCACGGCCTGATAGCAAACCAACGTGAAACAACGCTTGCGTTCTATTTCGTTGCGTGAGTAAGGTTACCGGAGGCCCAATTATCCCCCTTCCCAATCTTCCTAATCTCCGATTTCCCAACAACCTTTAAATTCCTAACCCCAAAAGGTCGGCAACGCACTTGTAACGCCTCTAGTGTTTCGGGTGTTCATGGGCGGCGGTAATTGCATGCCATCAGGTGATCTATTAGCTTGTCTACCGTCTTTAGCAATCATAAGACACGCTTGAGAAGAATTGGGATGGTGCAAAAAGGAGTTTATTATTTTGCTTTACAACAACAACAATAATACACAATATTGAACAGCTTTAAACAATTGTTATAACAAAGTACAACATATTTAACCTTGATCTGTTAACAGTAACTAAATATTATTTTAATCGCATGATTTTAACAAGGAAACAATTGGCATCACGATTGTGTTCAATAAAAATAGATTATTGGTACAAATGTATCATTATTGTACAGGATCTACATTATCTGTAAAGAGCATCTGAAGTCTACAATAAATCTGTGAATTATTTCTTGTTAGCGTTCCGCCTGCGGCTTTGTTTAAGATAAAAGCTACTTAGATACAAGTATTCATGTTGAATATATCTCGTACATAACTTTAATTTGTCATGCTTATTCTAACTTCCTCCAGAGTAGCTATAGAGTTTCATTTTGCGTGTCAGATTGCAAAAATTTGACACCAACTTTTTTCCAGTTATACTGCATATTTTGAAATACCTACTCTTTTTTAAATACCTTTTCACAATTTTACTTTGTCTGACTAGGCGTCGTATTTAGTTAGTAGTAATATTTGTGACCACTACAAAATAGAGTAGAGACACTAAAAAATAAGTTATTAAAGTAACAAAATAAAAAATGAGTCAAAAATCAAAAGCCTGTCGTAGAAGGCAGTCAAAAGTAATTCCTGAAAATAAGTTGTGTAATAACACTATTTTACAGCTTTCTAGTGAACAAAGCGTATGATGAACATATTTCCGGGTTTCGCGACCAATTTACACTCCCGTCCGGTGTTAGTTGTCCCAGAAAATGTTTTGTTTATCCTATTTTTTATTGTACACAGTACAATCATATTTTGTTGGGATCTCAATAAAACCACTAATTCATTTAATAATATTTGACAAGTTATACTAAATGAAAAAAAAATACTTTCCATTTTTAAGGTAAAATGATTTTATGTAAAAAATAGATATTCAATCTCAAGTCCGCTTTAAAAAAAAAAACATATTCTGAAAGAAAAATAAACCTGTACGGTTTTATTTTCCGTCCGATTTAAAAAAAAAATGTTTTAATTTGTTTAATTTAAAAAAATATCAACTCTGTTAAAACATTGAATAATGAAGTAACCAAAAAAAATAAGAAATCTTATAACCCTCAATCGCCGGGGCTATTTTCCAGTATAATATTTTTTTGATGAAAATATCGTAATAAAGTCATATAATTGTACCAACCACATAAACAACTAAACTTAACGACTCCATAACTTACCTTTTTTTCGATGACGGGGGAAATCGTTAAAAAACATATAATCTTAGTCCGAGGCACTCTCTTAGGGAACTATTTAAAGAAATTAATATATTGACTGTTCCTTCTCAATACATTTATGAAAATGTAGTGTATGCTCACAAAAACATTAATTTATTCAAAAAGTATTGTGATATACATAATATAAACACTAGAAGTAAAAACAAATATATTGTTCCCACTACTAGACTTAAGAAAATAAGTGGTTCGTTCAGATGTCAATGCATACGCTTTTACAATAAAATTCCCAGCGATATTCAAAGTTTGAGCCTGAATAAATTTAAAAATGTTATTAAACAAAAACTGTATAGTAAAGCTTTTTATAAAATTAAAGACTACTTAGATGATAGTCAGGCTTGGGAGTGAGCCGCTATAATGTCCACACAGGTCATGCTGACATGTTTGTAACACAAGTTACATTTTTATACAATTTGACATGATATACATTAATATCATTCGATATTTTTTTGTTTTCACATATTATTTTTAAAATTGTTAGTTTGAGGACCGTGTGAGAGTTTGCCTAGTCATTTCACTTTTAGTTAATTATGTTCTGACAGTGTGAGTATTTGTGTGGCCTACCCAAATGTTCTTTTGGTAGGTATTGTTCGTCGGATCATTCAGCAACAGCCGTCAGCTGAGCTAATTGTTAACTGACACATGCGTGCTGCCATCTGAACAGGTCCGCTCAAACTGCTGTGGTTCTTTCCTCAAAAGACCACTACAGAATAAACTTGCACGGTTCTCCGACATCTTTAATTGATTTTGTCTGGACTTTAAAAGAGACTATGACCTCTGAGTTTGTTTCGGCATTTCTTCTCAGAGTAGTCGGATAGGAAATGCCGGCCTCATCTAGCTATTTGAAATATTGACGTGTAAAAGTGTTATTTTATAATCTATTTACAGAAATAAATATCATTTATCATTTATTTATTTATTTATAACATAAAAATATTTCATTACATTCACCATTAACTGAAAAAAAAATCTTATACACTTAAATGTAATTCACCATTAAGAAATCGTTTTCTTCTATTTATAAACCCATAGAGGTCTATAGAGGCAGAAAATATTATTATACTGTAAGAAATCCATTAAATCCTCATACTGATGTGGAGGCTTAAATAAATCCTGAGCCCGTACGATTCAATCATGAAGAGATATACCACACAATTAGAAAAAATATTATCTTTCTAATGTGTTTTTATTGGTATAACGTTATTTAGGTATTTTATTATATGGATTTTGGGCGTAAAAATAAAAAATATAGTATGTTATATCGTTTCCTGGGGATTTGGAAGCAATTTAGCTAGATATAATGGTGAAGTTGCTTTGTTTGAAGAAAATAATGTGAAAAAAAGTATATTTTCGGCGACCTTCAGTTTAATTTTTACAAAATGTTAAGTTTATATTATCTCTTAAGTTACTCTTTTTGTCTTAATGAGAATAAATTATTTAACCGATATAAGTGTATTTGCCTGGTGTAAAATATTGATTTTTATTGAGTTTTTTTAATAAATTGACGGGTGCTTCGTTTAATAATACATCATAGGCACAACGTAAAAAGAATTTAACTATTAATACTTTCTCAAGATAATTTATAAATGAGAGCAACACAACTATCAACAGAGTGAAGATTATAAATAGCACGAGATATAGTTCCACATTGAAAATGTAGATGGCGCTACTGTGCCAGCTAAAAATAAAATATTAATTTTCTGCCTGTGAATTAATATCAGTAAGTAAATTAATGCTGTATAAATTAAAACATGATACATTCTATATAAAAATCGCTATAAATACTAAGCTACTACGTTATTTCACTAGTATTTAAGTGTATAATGAAAGTGTGGATAAATTCATAACTGTTACCAAAAGTGAAAAAAATTGATGTTCAAAAAATAGTAACCACCGCTACTAACACATTTACAAGAAAAAATCCTCAAATAATAATGAAAAATAACATAAAATCAGCAATTAGAAGGTTAACAAAATCCGCCAAAAAACTGTCGCATAGCTCGATAGATGGCGTTGGGATCGAGATAGATCGCGCTATGGTTTCGTTACACGCGAAACATGACCCGGCGCGGCGCGCGCTCGACAAGTTGCCATCAGGAGGGTCTTAACTGACTCGACTGAACAGCGGGTGATGATATTGGAAATGATCTCAGTGATTATACTCCGCTCGCTCGTTTCTCAACTATCGCAGAGACTCGAGTGAATAACTGACGCTGTGGCCAATTTTTTAAACCATTTTATTAACTTTAAAAATAATTGTTAAATCGCTTGTATAATAGTGTAGTGAAATAAAAAAGTAGGTAAAAAATTCCATGTGCTGTGATAGGGTTAATTTAACTTAATTTTTAGTTCTATTTGTTTTCTTTATTATAAAAATTGGTTGTAGGAATTATTTCACAGTTTAAAAATAGTATTCATTTCAGGTTAGTTCCAAATTTCGCCGCTAGGTGCTACAACACAGTTGATTAAAATAACGCCGTCCATTGCTGTTTCATACAAAAGTCAAGTCTTTGCTTGACAAAACTCATTCAATATTAATATTATATTTTTTATTAATTGCGCAGTTTAGTGAGAATAATACAGTAATGAATATTGACTAACCATTTTTTTTTTGTTATTACTATTTATAGTTCAGCTTTTGTTATAATTTAATTGTTGTAGGAATTGTAATTTCGTATTATTTATTATTGTAGGAAATGGTTTTATTATATTCGTTTATGGCCACGTTTTGTCTAATAATAATAATAAAAAATAGCTCAATGTTATTTATATTTTTGTTGTATTATTTTAAAGACAAAAAAGAACGCTTCCAAGAATCTCAGAATTTTTGAGTTTGGGTAATTAATTGGTAAAAGATCGAAAATCTTCTAAATAGGTCCTTTGTGTTTTAAGTACATTGTTGTTTTATTTTTATTTTTTTGCTGTTTGGTGTAGTACAATACTGCCGTACAAGAGATCTCAAATTCAAATCCCGGGTCGGGAAAAGCATTACTGGTTGTTTTCGGTTTTTCGAAAATTTTCTCAGTAGCACGGAATCTAGAATTGTGCTTAGTATATGGCAATAGCCTCCTATTACATGGGACTTGTAATACAAATGTTTGAAAAGTGGGTGTACATTGTATAGTGGTATTACGTGCCGTAATGTGCGCCTCTGCTCACGCCTTCGGGGATTAAAGGCGTAACGTTGTAGTACAATAATGTTAAATAGTAGGTAGTTTGCTTACCAATTCGAGAACTAAAAGGTGTCTTAATATTACATGTATGTACATAAAAAAAATCTAATGAAGTATATACTCTCTATAAAAATGAATCAGAGCGTCGCGCTCAGTGAAGCGCATGCGCGACCTTCAACCGTTTACTGTCAAGTTCACTGGCAAAGTTTTTGTTGAACTTATTATGCAATACTGAACATTGCAGTCATTGAGTCGAGTGACTGGTATTTTAATCACCTAGGTCTCTTTTTTAATCACTTCTTGATTACCTATACAGTGGTTAAATTGTTAATACCTAGTGTTTTTTTTTTTAGTGTAAAGAGTTTTAGGTGATTCTAAGTGTAGATGGGACGTTTTCTTTATTGTTACCACATGAATTAAGTATTTGAGATGCAATTTTAGTTTTTTTGGCATCTGTCCCCAAATACCAAAAAAAAAAAAAAAATTGCTAAATATTTTTCTTAGTCACAAAATAATAATTCAATACATACCAATTTTATGCTGTTTATATTGGAAATTGCTGAATGTTCCATACAAACATATACCATTTTAGCGAAGTGGGGTGTTAGAAAAAGACAAAAAGAACCCATGTAACTGTCCAGCCACCCTAGAAAACTTCACACAAAAAATTGCGTTGTTTGGTGTTGCGAGTATCTATAGGCGGCAGCGATTGCTTACCATCAGGTGATACGTCTGCACGTTTACCGGCTTATACCACAAAAAAATGCCCTTAAAAACCCTTTAGTCCCGTGAATGGTATTTTTTTCACGTACAACCAATAACAGCTAACTTAAGAACCCTCAAGTTACCTACAAGTAAAGTCTACAGTTACGCATCAGCAGCCAAGGTTACAGCTGACTGTGGCTCGATCACTCCTTCCTTATCACGTAAACTGATCATAATGATATTAATTTAATAAAAAAAATAACCACGTAGGTAAGTAAGTACTGCCAATCAATAGCAAGACTAATGCTGTAATGGTTATGCGTGATCTGATCGACTTGGTGATTCATTCACTGATAATACTCGTGCATTGTTGTTTACATTATTTTGCATGTTTAGCTTTTGTGCATTTCTTCTTCAGAATATAACATTATTTTTTAAATATTGTAGTTATTGTGATAATTTTTTTGTTGCCATTGTTTCAACAGTGTTTAAGTACTCCTGGATCGTTGCGAATCCTCTTCAAAATTTGTTAAATTGCTCCAGACTAAAAGTGGTTTGGCTCATAGCCAAAACAGTATTTTTGTCTACTCAGATCTCCTCTTCAGTTACATTAAAGTTGATTCTTGTGCTTGATACTCTTCCGTGTTAAACATAGTAAGGTCCTTTAATCAATTTATGTCACATTAGTCAGTCTTTGAACCAGAAGTAGCTCATCACTCATGAGACATAATGCACAGGTGTTTGGACACAGATGCACCTTTTGATAGTAAACACCCAATTACCCATGATCCAAAGGCACAGCCCCTATTACATGGGACTTTAACATAAATGGTGAAAAGTGAGTGTACATTATATTACGTACTGTAATGTGCACCACTGCCTACCCCTTGGGATATAAAAGGCGTGATGTTGCCAATGGAACAGCAATCCGACATGACCTAAGAGAGGTCAGTGTTAAAACAAGGTCAGTCATAATCTCAACAAACCAACAAAAATGCAACACCAAATCTCTCAAATAAGTAATGTACCAATTACTATGACGGCCAAGTCACAAATACTTGCCAAAACTAGCCGCTAGTGTCGAACAAACACATAATACTTGTTTAACCGACCTACATCAACTTTTGTGGTACACAAAACTCTTTTGTTTAACAGCTAACTTGAATAGTTAGTCAATTTGGTTAACTTATTCAGTTTCACGCTCACTTTAACTAGGGTCCTTAAACGTAGTATTAAATTAGGGGCATTAGGCGGCACTAAAAAGGCTACCACGTGTTGTTTTCATGTAAACTTTGCTTTTAAAAACTGTCTAGACTAAGTACAAAGTCTACCTAATGTTTGTAGGGCTGGAAGGGTTAGTTTTATTGATCGTGTAATACTCGTAAAGCTAGATGTGGCAGCGTATGATTGTATGGTAAACGTTTGATTTACTAGTAATTAATTTCAAATAACTATGTCACTCTTACAATTTATAATTATGAGTTTAAAATCGCCAACCCGCATAGAGATAGCGTGGTGATTAATGCTCAAACCTTCTCTGTGTGAGAAGAAGCCTTTAGCCAGTACTGTCCACTTATAGGCTGTTGATGTGATGCTAACTTTTCTACTAACGAACTAGATCGATCGATACATTATTTTTGTTTAATCCAAAGCCATCTGCGTAGCTGTGAAGCTTATGCTTCGCTACCCACCTGCCGGGCATGGAGATTATGTGAAATCACATACAGAGGAGGCCAGTCCAGCAGTGGATGGTCAGAAGCTGTTGATGATGATGATGATAACGAAGTTATCAACATTACCATAGTTTCTGAGTTAATAGCAATAACCCAGTGTCCTACATTATTAAGACACAAGAAATTGTTTGTCTCCTTGTACCTACACTAGTTATATATAACTTGTGAAATCTAACAAGTTTCATTTTTCCCACACATCATCGACGGAATGGCCTCTGTGCAACTGAAATATCGTAAAATACTCTTACGATACTATTGTTATATTTAATTTTGTTACACATAGACAAATTGTTGCATATGTCAAGGCAAAAGTATTTTAAGGGGACAATCAAACTTGCGTCTGTTCTTGTAAAGTTAGTTGGCAATAATACAATGTCTCTATTTTCCACACAGATTTTTGCTTAATTTTAGCGATCATTATTACATATAGCATACGATTAGGTAAAAAAATCTAGCTACATATCAATGCATATACAGATTTGGATTATCATCACACTTATTATCCAAAACTGAACAGGCTTTAATGACATCCAGATCGGCTGGTTAACCAGAGCTGCGGACTACCTAGCGTGTTTACCGGGGCTCCGGTTCAAAAAGCAGGAGTAGGCACGGAGTGGTTTTTAGTCAGTAATAGTCTGACACTCCCGTTCACTTCGCCCAAGGCGAGAGAAGACACTGGATGATTTTACCCGGTTAAAAAAATGGTCTGCTGGTTAGAAACAACCTGCATCCAGCTGGTTCTTGCGACTAGGATTTGGACCATTAGCAAATCGAACTCAAAACATCATAGTACCAATCAGTTAACCACGCGACCACTGACCAACATTTCATTGAGTCAGTAATCAAACTTCCCATACGATATGGCATCGCGTGTTCAATGCAATTAATTCACAAATCTCTACTTGTACATACTAAGGTCATTTGTATTTTATATAGTTTTAAATATACATATCTGTTCCTTGCCCATATTCCCAGGCCCTTGTGTAATGACCAGAAGTGAATAATCATCGGTTGTCACCTTCAAGCGAGACGCGGTGACGATGTGACTCAGTACAAGTAGGGCGCGAGGTGATTTTGTGTTAGGGTACTTGTATACTGAGGTGTAACAAACGTATGATATTTTTATGAGAGATGATGAATTTGTCCTGATTTAATTTTAATAATGACTAATTATTTTAATTTTTGTTAGAAAAAAATATCTGATGTTTGGAAAGTCGTTGAATCAAAGTTATTGTGTGTGATATTCAAAGTCAAAATCAAGGTAATTTATTTCAATTAGAACAGGTAGACACTTTTGAACGTCAAACAAAAAAATCAGTCAGTGTGTCGGTCAGTCATCTAGTGAAGCTATGTAAGACCCTATTACTAAGGGTCCTACGAGGTTGTCGGTCAATAAAAAATAACCCTTTATAGTATACAAACTATAATCTAAGACTTAGATTATAGTTTGTATATTGTTGATAGTCTACTTAGATTCTAAGTAGACTATCAACAAGACGTATGTGTCAGCTGGTAGAAACGTTTATTGAATATGACAAGAAGTGTAAGCAAATAATAAGCTCGTTTTGATTTATCGTCGGCAATATAGTATAAAGAAATAAATCATAAACACTGTAGTGTTTTTATTTATACTGAGCTGTTTTTGTGATGTGACGTGTAGTAAACCGACACCCTACTATTTCAATATTGTGTTATTATTTCTTGGGAAATCTAACGCGATGTAAACAGAGGTAAACGATAAAAAAATAATATTATAATAAAAAAACTGCATTTAAAAACCCCGACTTCAAAAAACTAAAATCAAACAAAGAGTTAAATCTAAAAAGAAAACAAAACCATTATAAGTATTGATAGGTTATCCACTTACTGAGGTGTTCGGAACCGTTGAAACAAAAATTTATGTTAAAGTAAAATTTTACATTACTAATTTTAAAGAACAACGTTGATTTAGTTCAGATATTTTTGGAAATTGCTCTAAAATAAAATAGCACATCAAGTCAAAGTCAAAGTCAAAGTCAAAGTCAAAGTCAAAGTCAAAGTCAAAATCATTTATTTCAAATAGACCAGGAAGGCACTTTTGAACGTCAAAGCAAATATAATAATATTAATAACGTCTGTCTGTCGGTCAGTCCTCTAGTGAAGCTATTTGCTCGTTCCAAAGTGTAGATTCCTATGGAGAAGAACGAGCAAGAAACTCCATAGGTTACTCTTTTTCAATCAGATTTACAATACAATTCTTGGTTACATTGTTTCGATTACTTCAGCTATGTGAGAACAATGTAAAACTTATATAGTTACAGTCAAAGTGACAGAAAAAGAAAATAACCTAGAGGACAATAAAAATTAATGCAGTCCGGAGCTGACCAGTCCCAGTTGACAGCGCCCGTTCACGAACATGACACGTACACCAGCACCGCCCAACTCAACCATGTTGCAGGGAATCGAGCGATCCAATGCCCGTGCCACCGTCAATGAGACCTTTGAGTGAGCATGACAACTCCAAGCTGACATAAATGCATTCTACTAGTCTAATTTGATTTCAGTTAATTACAGGGCTCTCACATTTACAATAATTGTGTAAAGTACAGAATACATCGAAATAACATGGTTATATTACTACGTTTTATTAGTTATCCTGTGGAGCCGGACCAGCTTGCCTCCAAGCATTTTTATCTTCTATATCACAGACACAGTCACACAGAACATTGCACAGCGAGCACCTTACGCACACCGCCACAATGTGTAACGACCCCAACTATTACGCCAGCCGCGGCACACGTACCGCGGAGTTATTTATGTGTGAAACATTCATAATGGCGACGCACTGATACTTATACGGTTTATGACTTAACACTTTGTTTTTATCTATTGTCTTAGGATATATTGCAGTTCTTATATTTGTTTGTTTTCTACTCAGACTTTCGAATAGGTTCACTTGAATTTAAACTCAATTTATGCCATGAAGCAAGTACAAAGAGGAGATGCCATAATGTGATGCTCTGTGACACAAAAACCTTGCCCAATGATATTATAAGTAAAAAGGTTATAAGCGCTCAGAAAGTGGTACATTAAAATGTGGACAATTGGCAACATTTTTGTAGTATGGGACCGCTAGATGGAAAATAGAGAGGGGCGTGGTTTGTAATGTCTTACAACCTCGAAAAGTGTCACGCAATATGTTAAAGAGAAATCTAGTATTGTCTTCTCTTTGTAAATGCTTGTTAGGAGCTATTATCACCCCTTAGTAGTGTGCTTATGGTAGAATAGAACTAGTCACCATTCCTACCTTTCTAGGGGTATCGTAAAGTATTAAAATAGATAACATAATATTTAACAAGCTGATGTTAAATCTGTTTAAGGAATATGAAACTAATCTATTTAAATGAAAAATTAAATGGTGCCTACACACGACACGGTTAAATCTAACCGACTTCCCACCAAAAATTATCACCAATTATCGCCAATTAATGGGCAGAAATTGCCAATGTTGGCGGTGCAGGTTAAATTAAATCTTCACGGCAACCGTGTCAAGGGTAGGCAGTGGCCATCAATAGCGGCTTGAAACAAAGGCTTTGTATTACAAGCCTTACATACCTGTTTAGACTTCCTCTACCTTCATACATTTCTTTATATTTTGTAGATAACATTCCTAAGCATAGATTGCCCTTCTAAATTCCTATTCCTAGGGGTCATAGATACGGAGCCGCGACTGACCTAACAGGTTACCGGGGATCCGGCTCCTTCTGACCAGTTCTGGTCTTCAGAAGTAGTAGGAACGATGTGGTTTTTAGTTGCTAAGAGTCTGACACTCCTCTCGCTTCGCCCAAGGCGTCGAAGTCATTGTGGTTCAGATTTTCGATTGGAATAATAAAAAGAAGACATTATCCTTACATTTTAAGACTTTAACTGCCAACAAAATCTGTGGAAGACAAATCCTCCGCTAGCGACGGTCACTTTTGCCACCCATGGCGTTTAATGTGTTGAAGAACCAAAAATTGAAGTAACTTTTTCTTATTAGTTATTTTTACCCGACTGCGCCAGAAGGAGGGTTTGTTTTTCGAGAGTATGTATGTATGTAAGTATGTATGTATGTATAATTGTTTGGCACGCCCTGCAGCCTAAACGGCTTGATGGATTTTGACTTGAGAGGTGTCGTTAGATTCGTATTTACTGTGAGAGTGACACTGGATATATCAAAATGTTTAAAAAAACAAAATGGCGGAGTTTTGGCGCCAAATTCGAATATTGCTCACTCTCTAGCCTAAACGACTCGATGGATTTTGGCATGAGAGGTGTCGTTTGATTCGTATTTACTATGAGAGTGACACTGGATATTAGGGTGTCCCAAAAAATAAAAGTCGTTATTTTTGAACGCATACCCTCTAATTATTTTCGAATAGTGTCAACATACACGTATATAAAGTTTCATTTACCTAGAAGCACAGTAACCCGTGCCGACTTGCCTTGATACATGTCAGTACTAGCATATTTTGGCGCGTCGGAGTTATCGTATCGCAGTGCTAGTTATTACTTGTTTGATTTATAAGTGAACATATTGTTTTCGTTAAGTTAAGATGTAAGGAGTATTACGCAGTTCTAAAAAGTGCAGATTCTTCATAGGTGACGTAAAACATCAAATTACCGGTTCGAAATTGCCCTCCATCGGCCAAGTATTGGCAGTTTTGTTTTACAACATTTGCGACGACAATCTAATCAATGAAAGTGCAAACCTAATTATTCGTGAGACTAAAGCATTACCCAACTGTGTTAAGAATTTAGTAACCTTATACCAAGTTTGGAGAGATCTACAAAAAAAATGCGAACAAAACCCAAGTCTCGTTTAAACGGTCTCATCAAGTTTATATCTAATTTGGACAATTTATTCGACATTGCACATCAGATTCGACGCTCAATAAAGATAGATGAAGATAGGATCTTCTTGCAGCGACAGAAAGAGTCTGGCAGGCCTGGTCACTTAGCTGGAGTGGACAAAAACCGGAACCTTGGTAAACTCGCTAGGTAGGTCGCAACTCCGGATCAGGTATCAGCCCTACTGGGCCCATCTTTGGTGGTATGATGGTTCTTTGAGCCGCACGTGTCTGGTTCTGGTCGGACGACGAGCTACCTTTTGCTCGCCGTCCGCAGACCCGCACTTACGGTGGCCGGAGATCGTTGCGCGATCACTGACGCCCGGAATGCCTCTCGCGACGGCTGGGTCTTGAGGAGGTTCGTTTCCTTACGCGTCCCGCTTCTTCCTTAGCTAGCATGACTGCTTCGCAGAAGGAGCAGATCGCATCCCAGTCTCCCTCGCTCCGCACCATGGATTGAACCAATGCCGGACGCGAGAGGTCGCCGTCACCGAGCACATCCTGAGGACACGGCGGTGCTTAGCCCATACAGGGCATACCGCCACCTGTACACCAATACGTTCCAACGTGTCCTTTAGGCGGTCACTATTGAGGCACTTGGACTCAACATTGACGATTATTCCATATGGAACTCGTCCAAAAGCAAGGCTTTGTTCGATCATTTTAAAATTGATGACAGTTTCCTACACTAGGTCTTACTCATGGTCAAAGAATGTTATTTTTCTACAAGTAAAGGCACCAATGTTAATACTGAAAGCCGTTAATGATACAGCCAATGAGGTAGCAGTGAAATTATTGCAAGATTTCCACAAAAAAATCACACTTGAAGAGGAACAAAAAACAGTTGTTACTACATTGCGCACGAGAACACATATTGAAATATTCTGACTGTAGAAGAATGCCATTAAAGAGGAAATTTTATATATAATATTATTTTAATAACAAATAAATAGATTCTTTATTCCTTACAATCTCCATACAAAATTTTTCTTGAAACTTTGACATGAAGTCGGCACGGGTTCCCGTTGTCCGATACCAATGATATTTTTTATTTTAGTTATTAGGGTCAAATAGAAAAAATATAGAGGGTATGCGTACTTAAAATCGAAAAAATTTTTTTCGCCCTTGTTGGCTGGGACACCCTACTGGATATATCAAAAAAATAATAAAATCAAAATGGCGGATTTTGGCGCCAAATTCGAATATTGCTCACTCTCTAGCCTGAACGACTCGATGGATTTCAGCTTGATAGGGGTCGTTTGATTCATATTTCGTGGGTTAAGAACTAGAGTAGCGTAAGGGCAAAAACTCAAAAAAATTTTTTTTTCACCATTCGCTTTTTCAATCCCCATATTTGTATGTGCCGAAAAACTGGAACGATGTAGTGTGTACATTGCTTAGTACAATAATATCGTATAAAAAGAAAAGAAGTTTGTTTATTGCTAAAAGGAAGTGTTTTTACTTACAATAATCTTGACATTATTTTGTCAATAAAATTATGAGCACAACGATCGTAACTCGACTTACGAGCGAATAGGACACCAAATTATGATTTTGTAGCCTTAATTTGTTTCGTGCCAAATAAACGTAAGGAGCCGTTACTGCTTATGGGTCCTTGTTTCGTACGGTTCTGTAATTTTTCTCCGTGCCAAAAAAACGTAAGGGTGGATTACGCTACTATTACACTAAATAATTAAAGTAATGCAGTCCGTATTTATGACATATGTCAACCAGTTTTAGAAATATAATTTAAATTTATCCGTTTTTTTACCATAAATTTACAGTATTCTGTAGCCAATAAATAAAGCTTTATTTTAAGTAAAAACCAGATCTACAGATACTATAGATTTTGCCATAAAAGACCTACAAGTTGACGGTAGGTAAATTTGAGTTGTTTTTCGGCTCTCCTGAGAAGTTGTCATTTTGCCCTTACGCTACTCTAGTTCTTAACCCACGATTTACTGTGAGAGTGACACTAGATACATCAAAATATAATAAATAATAAAACAAAAAGAAAATAAAATAAAAAAAGTAATTTAAAAAACTAAAAAACCCGACTGCGTTTCTTTATAACATGAAAATGAAAAAATTCTAAAACAAGAATACAAGAAAAATTTAAGCAGTCGGGACCCAGTCTAGAAAGCCATCCGTGTGTGAATGGGTCCCGACTGCTTAAATTTTTCTTGTATTCTTGTTTTAGGATTTTTTCATTTTCATGTTATAAAGAAACGCAGTCGGGTTTTTTAGTTTTTAAATTACTTTTTTTACACTTATTTTTGTTCACTGGTTTATCAACCTACGTTATTCTTGATTTTGTTGTCAAAAAACTCATGATAACCTGATAACCGAAATTGAATAATCTAACACCTTATTACGTTTTGAAATGAATAACAATTCATCGTTCTTTGACCCCAAATAACAAAACAATAGAAACAGGTACATCAATGACTTGTTAACGACTATAAAAAAAAAACAATTTTATCAAAATTTATTCTATTTAATTACTGCGTTTCCTACACGGGTTCTCTTTTTTGATATAATAATCATTTATCATTGTTTTTTTGCTGTAATATAACACTAGTATGGCTTTTTGATTAATTGTTAGAATTATTTTTGTTGATTACTCGAAGGTTGCAAAGGGCTGGCTGAGATCAGATACATATTAAATTAGTTAGTTAGTTAATTATTGTTTTATCTTAATTGTTTGTTTATTTTGGTGATTGAGTCCTTATAATTCTCGTAATAATAGTTATGGTGTAATAGATACAACTGTAAATCATGGAGTTTAGCAATTAAGATGTAGTATGAAAATGCATCGCTGCAAAGTAGTTGTGCGAGGAAGATGCGCAGCTCAAGTATGCGATGTATCGATAGCAGGAAAGTCATCCATAACACACATCCATAGCAAACATTTTTCCATATAAAAGAATAGCTTAGCTGAATCTGCAACGTAGTATAGCACATCTCTGGTGGAAAAGCCACCTAAGTCGTAATATTCTTACCTATATATTATACTAAAAAGTTGGCTAACTATACGCATTGACTATCCCTCAATAGACAAGTAGGCGTGACGATACGTATTTAGAGTACAAAATAATGATTATATTACCGTTATTTTACATAATTAACAACCGTAGTCCTAAACACATAACCTCACTTCCTTACCCGACAAAAAATACAAAATTATGCACAGAAATTACGCAGATATGTAAAGACTGGTGTTACAATATCTTAATTAATTAATAAGGTAATTTATTTACAACTGTAAACTCGTATTGTTGCCTTGAGTTAATTAGTTTTGAGGCGAAGCCGCTATCTGTCTATAATGTTTGATTTAATCTTCAAAATTTTAATGTAGTGTAACTTTTCGTGTAAAGAATTTAGTTTCTTGCAAAACTGAAATAAATGCTTGCAGCAGCGTTATGTATCAAGGTTTAAAATGAATAGAAATGATGGGTTATAGGGACTCCGGCTCGAAGAGCAGGAGTAGGAACGGGGTGGGTTTTAATCAGTAAGACTCATTAAATGATTTTCCCTCCCAAACAAAAAAAAAATGTAGGTATGACAATGAGTCCTTCACCAAAAATATAACAAAACACATTACTATGGAAAATTGAGGAAATATGCCCGTCCACGTCTTGTATATCCATTATAAACTTGGTCATAACTTCTGAAGCAATTTTCCAGCTGCAGTTTTTGAGTTTCATAACAAGATTAGTTTGATAGTCACAGCCACGGATTGGACACTATTTCATGATTTCGGAAAATCTATGATGTTTTGAGGATTGACAGTCTAGAGAGTCGCTATCTAGAATTTATAGGGGGAGGCCTATGTTCAGTAGACTACTTCTTAATTAGGCACTTTTGAGACGTCAAGTTGAATTGTTGCCAGTCTGTATGTCAGTGAAGATAGGTGATCGTTCCATAGTGTAGCTTCGAATGAAGAAGAACGAGCAAGAAGCTCCATCGATGAGGACCTAAGACGTAAATCTCCAATCAAAACAATAATGGTAACTTATAATGAAGGTATATCAATGAATTAAAGTATGCTCATTCGACCAACTTTACCGTCATTTCAAATACTAAGACACGCGTGCACGTATCGTGCATTTGTGCACAATCTGTGTGAGCCTTAATTGTTTTGAAGCACGAACGTTCAATATTTGTGAGCCGTCAATAGTGCATAAGGATGGGTGTCAATTACATTAATTTGTAGATTTACTTGAGCTAGTGGCTTCACTTGGTAACAAGTGTATGAAGTTAAAAATGTTTGAAATAAAATTATGTAATTAAATCAATTGCTTTAAAATATATTTAATATTCTTTAAAATTAATTTAAGCTAGACTAAATGTTAACGTCCACAGGCCCGCATCGTACGCAATTATATGAGTTTCTTTTCTATACTAGACAAACTAAAATCCGTTGCAAACGGTGCGTGCGATGCGTACGACGTGGGCCTGTGGACGCGTGCCTTAAATCGGTTTTTAGAACAGTTAGTAATAGATTTGATAACTAGGTGTGATGGTAATCATATATAACACACAACATAATATTATGTTCCATACTTCTTTTCTACCAATCCAACAATAGGGTCCTCAATACCAGTACTAGTGGTAGTCCCTAATTTATCAGACTGCCAATCTCGGCGGATTCACGCGAGCGATGTAAGAGCTACGAATGGTAAGCGCGGGTATCAGTGGTCGCGATCCTCGATAGTATCGCGCGGTGCTGCGATCGCGATATATTAGGCTTTACTGGCTCGCTGTACAGTCACCTGCTTTGGAATTGAGTGTTGTTATTCCAGATTTTTGGAATAATGTGGAAAAATAAGAAAAAAATATTTTTTACTGATGGTAGTGGAAGGGTAGTTCTATAAATTTATGGTCTTTTTTACTTTCAATTAATTTGCAGTAAACTTTTCTAGCTAGAGAGATGATATTTGTAAATTTGCTTGCTGTGATTTAATGTAAAGAGCTAAAGCTTAACCAAAATACATATTATACATGCAACGTCACGCCTTTTATAGCCTTATATAAATAATATAAAAGGGGTAAGCAGAGGTGCACATTACGGCACGTTATGCCACTGTACAATGTACACTCACTTATCATCATTTGTATTATTAATCCCGTTTATACAATGCATCGAAACAGACTTATAATCCCGTTTATACAATGCATCGAAACAGACTTATAATGGTTTTGACTGCTTTTAATCCTAGAATGACAAAACAAGGGCATAATACCCAGCAGTTTCGACATCCACCCATATAATTCTACAAATTTTCATGTTATATTCTTGTCGATCCCCAAAATAAGTGCATTCTAATGCCATTTTCCACTTTATCTTCACCCGACTAATAGTTGGGGACGGTTTCATATTTCCAATAAGGTTTTACGATGCATCGGCGGCTGCGGCGATAAATCAGAGGCTCACACTGCATGGGAGACTTTAATCAAAAAACGATTATGACATAGTTCCTGCTACGATATAGCTTGCTCTGTGAGAATTTTGTTCATGGAACCCGGTTTAAAGGGTCTGTTTACATATTTTTGACAAATATTTTGGGTCTTTGATGTTTATAATTAATCTGAAATTACTACGTCCGAAGGAGTGGACACAATTATAATTTTAACTTTTTTTATGGACTATTGCAAACGAGCAAACGGGTCACCTGATGGTAAGCCATCAGCGCAGCCCATGGACACCCACAACACCAGAGGAGTGACAGGTGCGTTGCCGGAAAATTACTTGCAGTTTTTAAAATTATCCATTGCAATTTTATGACCATGACCAACCCGGAGACAAAGATACTAAAACTGAAACCCCGAGCTTAGCAATATTCCTTCTATATTTCTCAATACTAACCAATCACAATATTTTACAGAAGCAACTCAAACAAAAAAAAAATCAAATGCAATAAACCCCAAACCTGTACCTGACTGTACAGCAAGCTATGAAAGCCCTTCCAATTTATCAGATCTCTAAACCGCAGATCAATTTGCATCAGAATGTGTAGGCCTCTAGTTTCGTTGTAAGTCACCTGTGTGTGAATGGACGAACCCGCTCTTTATGCTTACATCCAGGCATTCGCGATACATCAGATTCTAAAGAATGAAATTACACATGTACGACTTGACGACGATTTATATGCGAAAAAGGTAATGTACAGTATAATTGTAAAAGTCTGTGTTGTAAAAGATTGCCTCGTTGGTCGAGTGGTCTCGGGTTCGATTCCTGAGTTGAGCAAAGTATTTCTGGGCTTTTTTTTTGGTAGTAGCACGCACGGAGTCTGGAATTGTGTCCAGGATATGGCAATAGGCCCATCCCCTATTACATGGGACTTATAACGCAAATGGTGAAAAGTGGGCGTAAATTATTAGCGGCATTAGAGGCGCATTAGAGGCGGGCTGTAAAGTGCACCTCTGCCTACCTTTTCGGGGATAAATGGCGTGACGTTGTGTGTGTGTGTTGTAAAAGTAATTTCGGTGATGGCTCACCTTTGTAATTTTAGATGCTATAGCTTATAAGTTGGCAGGCTTTTAAAGCCAGGGGGAGAGAGCAAACAGATCACTGGATGGTACTTAGTTAATACCGTTCAATAACACTCCAGATCAACACCGCTCATTAATACCAGAGGGGTATCAAGTGCTTGCCGGACTTTAAAGAGGAGGAGAGTAGGACGTCTAGTAACTTCACTTTAATGGTCAATTTGAATTGAGTCTTTTCGTCAATGCCTGGTATTAATAATACGGTAACTGCCTCGTTGGCCGAGTGGTTGCAAGTGCGACTGCCGGGCAAGGGATCTCGGGTTCGATTCCCGGGTCGGGCGAAGTATTGCTGAACTTTTTTCGGTTTTTCGAAAATTTCTCAGTGGTAGCACGGAGTTTGGAAGTGTGCCCGGTATATAGCAATAGGTTCACCACCTATAAACATGGGACTTACAACATAAATTGTGAAATGTGGGTGTACATTGGCATTATGTGCTACAATGTGCACCTCTGCCTACCCCTTCGGGGATTAAAGGCGTGATGTGATAAAAAAAGGATCTGCCATTTATAACTAAAAAATCTAAGCAAAAAAATCTTTATACCAACTGACCCACTTACAACTCAATCCAAAAAAACATAAACAGCCTACTCGGAAAGTTTCACTGAAAACCTTGCAGCAGTTTAGCAGGTAAACACACAAAAACAAACATGTGACGTACTTGATCGTAATTGGAGCGACCTCAGAGAGGTACCATGGACCTCGGAGGTACTTTTTTGTGGGAAAAACTTGCAACAAAGAGGTGTGGACAGGTGGTGTGTTGTTAATTAAATTTTTCTGTGACAATAGCCTGTTTAGAATGCTATCGTAATTATCTGGGAAAGATGTTGAATGCATGTGTGACATTGTGGCTGTGTCGAGATGTGCGGCCCTGGTATGTCGATGTGGATGGGGTATTACGAGGTTTCTTAAGGTTCTTGGTAATGCCTATTTGTTTGGTAGCGTGCTATTTACTTCGGTATGGGCTGATTTACAAACTATGCTAATAAAGCGTGCATAAATGATTATTTTCTGTAAGATCGTTCATCGGTACGCCATTAAAATGTCACATCCAGCAGTTGACAGTAATGTATTGATAACGTAATGATTAAATCGACACCAGCAATTTATACTACGCTAACTCGAAATTTGGAAAAAACTTTTTTATGCCAAGTTGCTTAAAATGTGTGTTTACATACGTCATAAAAAAATTGAGAAGAAATATGCAAAAATAAGAAAGTTACAAATCTTATAAAACGCTAAGTAAAGGTACTTTTTGAAATCACTCGATTTATATTACGCCAACTATAATTAGCGGAGTGTGCGCGCGGATCACTTTGGTCAAAGTCCGTGCAACACTGCACTAACTCATAGTTAGCGTAGTTTAGTGCGTTCGTGTGTATACTTGTTCGTTTGTAAAATGAACGACTTAGCGACTTTTACATAGTAAATATTTACTTATGTGTTAACGTATTAATTAGTTTATTAATGGTACGCTGACTATTCTTTTTGTAAGTGAGTACATGTTCTTTATAAAATATTGAAATATGCATCAGATGATTGATCATGCACTACGACGTCCCGTACTACACTACGCTAACATAAGTTAGACGTGTATAAGATGTAAATTTTTTTTGATGAATTACGTTTATATACGGCTAACTTGCGCTAAATCAAAAAATAGAAATAATTAAGAAAATATAAATATGAGATATTACAATGAATAAATTAAATATTAAGCATACCAAATTTCAAAAAAGTATCTTAATTAATGTAAAAGTTATCACGTTTTTCCCTTTAAACGCCTCTACTGTAAAGTACGCTTTTTGAGTTAGCGCAGTATAAATTGCTGGTGTCGAAATCCTACTTTTATTCTGTTGTAAAAAAATCATCGCACTGTAACTGTTTTCCATTTATCCTGAGGAATCAATACATAAAGTCTACAATGGGTGTGTTTACATTTTATTCGAGTTCACATACACATGCCACACAGTCTCGAAACAACAATTTGTCGATTGTACAAAGAGTTGTATCGTGAGGGAATCGGACCTGCCATAAGCTGCGCGGCAGTCGATGGCCCAGCCACCACGCCAACCGTGCAGTTATTTCTTAAAAACTTGTTATACACAATGAATGAATGTGTTTACGAAGTAACGATCGCCAAAACAAAACCTCTACATCTATCTATTAAGAATTTAAGCAAAACCAGGTACACATACACAAAATTAACATAAATTCATAATACTAATCTAGACGTAGAATATTTCAACAATAGTAATTACTTCAATACGTTTAGCACATTTTATTGCTGTTCTACATACATGTACGGCCTTGTTACCGGAGTTATTGTTTTAAGTAGCTATTTCAGAGGATTGCGGATTATAATTCAAGAACATAGTTGTTATAAAGAAGTTATTGAGCTCTTTTGGAGTGTCTTGTCTGTTTAGTGAATGTATGTTGTGGAAGTCATGATGTTATAGTAGTGTGTTACGTTTATTTAGACACCACTGATAAAGAAGAAGTATGTAAGAACCGTGGCAATTGGCGTCCCATTGTCTCTGCCTACCCCCATGGGAGACAGGCGTGAGGTTATGTATGTACCACTGATAAACTGTGAAGGAAAAGATCGGGTGAATACCTGGACTAATAATTTCTATTTATAAGCAAAGGTTTCCCCCGTTATAAATTTGGAATCGACAACCCCCATTAAACAAGCTTAGTGATTACTTAATGCTTGAACCTTCTCCGCACTAGAAGAGGCCTTTGGTCAGCAGTGGCCACTTAGTGGCTGTTGATATATAACGTTCCTGGTCAAAACCCCTCATGTTATTTTTTGTTTTACCCCAGGTAATAGAAATCTAGACCCCTGCTCAACAAGCCCACTTGCATTCACTTAACCAATGAAACTACAAGTCAAATTAGTTACAGATTAGTATTGCATGCAATATTGTTTCCTTTATGAATCATTTTAAATTATATCTAGAGCTTGTACTCCATTATATTTATTTCCTCACTAATTATGTCATAATGTGTGTCATAATCACATTAAAATAAATACTACATACGTTAAGACAAAGGAAGTACTTCATGCCTTGAGTTAATTGCTGTTAAAATTAGTCACCTAATGTGTTTTATTTAGATTTTGAGATAAAATAAATCAAATTTGTAACTAGTGCAGAATTAGTGACCGATCAAAAATCTATATAAGCCGAAGTCAAAGTCAAAATTATTTATATCAAATAGACCAGGAAGGTACTTTTGAACGTCAAAGTCAAATATAATAATATTAAACATATCTGTCTGTCTATTAAGCTCCCTGTCTTCAAGCTATTTGCTCGTTACAAAGTGTATTTGCTCGTACTTCTCCATAGGAATCTCCTATGGAGACGTACGAGTAAGAAATATCTCGATAATGATGATTATACAACAGGAGCTTTCAACTTTAGCTTTAAATGGTATTTAGGTATTGCACAGAATATGATCCTTTCGTGGACATCATTTTTATGTCTTCTGCGGACCACCGGTTGGATACCACTGTTAAACAACGTTTCATAAAAAATGTGTCGCTTTTAATCGCTGAAACTTTCGAGAGAAGCTTATACTAAATAAATAAATATATAATGTAAATATATCATGTCCATTACATACTTTAATGTACGTTTATTTATAAAACCATTACAAGATAGGCGTATAATGGAACATCGATTACCTGACAACCTTTATGTATGCAGATTGTAATGCATTATTTATTCAATATCTTCCTTATTGTGCATCAATATGTGCTGACAATATTGTCACTGTCATTATACCTGTCTGCATACTTAAATATTGATGTCCACGACATTTTTGATAATAGGCTGTCGATATGGAGCCTAGGGATTGAGTCATAAAAGGATATTGCTAAGTCATTATTAGGTGTACTTTTAAAGACTAATTTTATCTTTGGTTGACATCTTAATAGTTGAAAACTAAATGTCATTAAGTGCTACCTAAGTCAGTCCATAAAAGGCATTTATTGAAATTAAAATTTTAAGGCACGCCTAACGAGAAATTGGTGAAAACGGTCATCAGTAATAACCGATGAGTTCTCTACCTATGTACCACAATTTTCTCTACATACCTATGTCATTAGATGTAGAAGGTTTTTCAAACTGATCCATCTCGTAGTCATATGGAGAAGATATCTGGCGGTAGACATCTTGTAGGTAGGGGTTACTTATGTTGTAAATGATCTTGCAATACAAAAACCAATAAAACTTACGTAAAATCAATGACCAACTGATTCGCACTAGTTCGTAAGTTACAAATAAGTGAATATGTGCAGAATTTGGCAATAAAACTACAAGTGCTTACCAAGAAGTGATTTATAACATATAGCTAATACGTTTCTACATAGTAATAAACAAATAATTAAATTCTTTTATGATTTTCTATTTAAGAATTGGCAATTTGAAAATTGAGGATATTACAAAGTAATTTTAGTACTTTAAATAAAATATGGAGTCATCTTTTTGAAATCTAAAAAAATAATAAACACAGAGAAACAATCATAGGCATCCACCGAATTGAGGTCTTCTTTCTTTTTGATATCGGTTAAAGTGATATAAAAAAGATTCTTTTTAAAAATAGTGTGTATCATAACAATATTATGACTAATACCTAATTTGTAACTAGCGGGAAATAATTTCGAAATTATCTCATAGGGCGTAACAACCGCAGTTATGTACTAAAACTTCCAAATACAGAGTCTAGACAATGAGATGTACTAATAATAATCTAGATCGAGTTGAGTAACTGAAATCATCCCATGTACGCACAAATTGATGGACTACAATTTTCCTTTTACGACTGTGGTACTATGTACAGGTTGTTTGAATTAAAATAATTACAAATTAACATACCCACTTAATAAAATTATGCCTCACATTTGTATTAAAGGAGCAAGCAGAGGTATATTATGAGGCATGTCATAGGAAGCTAGACTATAAATATGATTTTTTCAAAGTAAGCCTTTTCCGGGGATGGTAGTCGAAATCAAGACTCTCGACTAATCACATCAACAGCCTATAACTGACCACTGCTGACTAAAAGCCTCTTCTCGCACGGAGAAGGTTTGAAAATTAATCACCACGCTTGCTTAATGCGGATTAGCGATTTCAAACTTACCTATAATTAGAAATTATAAGCCTATGTTTCCTCACGACGTTTTCCTTTGCCATAAGTCAGTGGTCTAAATAATCTAAGAAAGTACATAATATTATAATTCGGAAAAAGTCACTTTGGTCCTCGCCGGTTGCTTAGCAGGTTTAGAACCCGCACCCTCATATAAGAGTAGCGGGGTATCGACCAATAGACAAAAGACAATTGTGGTAGACAAAACCAAACTGTTGATTAGTGTACTAATTGTAGTCCGGGATTATAGCAAATGTATATCAATCAATTACTTATTAAATGACTGATGAAAATCCACGCACAGGTGTCATCACCTAAACTTTTCGTTGAGTTAATAAAATAAAATAATCCTATTTTTTATTAATTGAACCCAAACATTGTTGTACAAATTAGGAATACTAAAAGTAAAATTAAAACAAAATAACACCGATGATCAATCAATCGTAACTCTCCATGGGGTTGTTGACCTTGTCGTACCGTGATCGAGTGGTTCGATCCCCGGGTAGGGTACTTCATTTCCTCGGTCTGCGGTTACGATTTTCACTTATATGTGAATAACTATATCTCATGTGTTATGTGTATTATTATGACCACAGAAGGTCATGGAAGGACAGGGCTGCTATCAATTTTGCTATTTCTTTTTTATGGTCAATTATAACCTGATGGTGAGCAATCGCCACCTACCGTGGACAACGGATTACCAGAGCCATTACAACTGCGTTGCCGGTCTTCTGGGGGTTAGGAGTTCAAGGATTGTTGGAGAATCGGGGATTAGTAAGCTTGGGGAGGGAGGTAGCTGGCCTCCGGTAACCTTTGTCGTTTCACATCGGTTTTCTGTGAGGCCGTGGTATCACTTGTGGAGCCAGCCAATTCGTGTGTCCCACACGCTTTCAAAATATTCTGATACCAAACTGAAAAAAAAACTCAATAATTATTACTTAACCCGACCTGACAATCGTACCCGAGACTCCTTGCTTGCTACTCAATGAACAAGTCAGTTAGTTTCAAGGTTTAAACAAAAAAAAGGTTAGAATCAACGCTTTGTTCCATTATAACCATTCTACCTCTAGGTATACATATGTCAAATCTATCTATCCCAAAAAAGCAACATACTCTAGCTACACATGCGTACAATGCATTCATTGTTTTAATTACAAAACTGTAGATGCAATTAACCGATACACTGCAGAATTATAGTTTGAAGTTTGTGTTGCAAATCTTACGTCATTGGTTGATTCATCTGGAGTTTCTGTGTTCGAAATATAGAGGGCGTGGTTTTGCTATGGATGTAGTATGTGAGTGTGACCTCTTTATTTGCAATACACACACACAACGTCACGCCTTTTATCCCCGAAGGGGTAGGCAGAGTTGCACATTACAGCACGTAATGTCGCTATACAATTTCACCATTTGTGTTATAAGTCCCATGTAATTGGGAGTGAGCCTATTGCCATATCCTGGACACAATTACGGACTCTGTGCTACTACTAAGAAATTTTCGAAAATCCGAAATAAATCCGCAAAGTATTACTGGACGTAATACTTTGCCCGACCCGAGAATTGAACCCGATAACCCTTGTTCGGCAGTCGCACTTGCGACCACGCGACCAACGAGGCAGACTTTATTTGCAATATGTGTACTTAATCCAGTCTTTAGTTATTGTTTTCGGAACAAAATCGAGTATGGCAGTAAAACAATTGGTCAAAGATTTTAATAATTAAGTACCTGTAAGTAAGAAGGTCAATTATCTACATCTCATTATGCAAGATTTAGGTACTGAAGGTCTTTAAAATTAACAATGAAAGTTTATATTAGCAGTATCCTTTTAAGGTTTCACACTTCTAGGTAATAATTAGACACAATAATCTTTGTTTCTGCTCACAGCACAAAAAGGTAGGTACTGTTCAATAAGACTAGTCATGATTAGGTTTTTCCGACTAGTCAAAAACTATGTTTTTTCTATGAATTTTGTAGGAGATTGCTACTTATAACGTCATCAATTAATATTTTCCATCAAATAGCATAATACTTCTCAAAAATTTAATAGAAATATTCAGAAATAAGATATATCATCAAATATTAAAGTATAGCGTTATGTACATCCAAGATATCAACTGCTGAACATAGACCTTAAGAAGGAAGTAAATACGTTTCTTAAGGGTCGGCGAAGCGCATGTAATGGCCCAAGAGTTGCAAGCGTTCATAGACCACGGTAACCACTTACCATCAGGTGGGCCGTGTACTTTCTTGCCACCGTCTTGGTATAAAAAACCTCTTCCAATGACTTCCAAATTAGCTGATTGAGAACAATCTGTGACCTTAATCAGATCGACTTTCCACCTTTGTGAACAAATTAACGAAACCTTAAAACACAAGAACTTCTACACCAATAACCTATCACAGATGATTAACACAAAGATATGTTTAATGTAAATAACCTAATTTAAGTAGATGAGCGACCAGGCTCCTTAATTATCACATTTATTAATAATTACAGGCTTGTCGAGTCGCCGCCCGTTGACAGATTACTGTTCATAATAGATGTGAACGGAGTGACTTTTGAATACCATGGGATCATGTCTACATTGTACTCGATAGATCAATTTATTACACTGTATTTTGACGGCTCACTTAGTTTTGAACTTGTTTCGAACGAAAAGTTATTTGGATTGATGAATAATCTTTTTATTTTTATTTATTTATTTAATACTTTCCTTTAGCCTTCGCAAGGCTACAAAGGTGATATATTATGCATGTATTACCTATTTTAAAATGAACTGGGAATATAGTGCTTGCGTGTTATAATAATATCTATCAATCCAAACATGTTTACGGAATAAGTTTTGTCTTAGTTGCAAATATTATATAAATATTTTTGGAAGTACTTTGAGTTCATAGTTAGTTTACATACAGCTCAGTAATGCCAGCAAGAAAATAAAGTATCAATAACATTCACAAGTAGGTATTGCTTAAATATGCAAGCCCTAAAATGAAGATGAGAGTCACGAAAGAATTTGACGGTTTCACGGTTTGATGAAAAAATACTAAAAGTGAATAGTTTTGCATTTTATGTCACAATCTTGAATGATAACGCTTCTGTGCCTCAGGCGTTGCAGACTACCGTTAAAGATAACAACAGATTTCTAAACAATTTTGGTGATTTGAATCTCACAGGAATGGCCAACTTCAATCAAACTTGCAGATTTATTACACAGTGTCTTTCAATTGTTCTTACAAAATAACATCTTACAAAACAAACAGCAAAATCAAATAAAAAATCCAACTTCTTACAACCAACTGGAATACATTCTCATCTTAACAATACTCAATATATTATTGCATGCCATAATGTGTAATTATTCACTTACATTTTATTAGAAGAGAGGATAAAGACGCTTCTTGTTTAAAAAATAAATAAATGAATTGAACAAATTATTAAAAAAAATATCCCAGAAACTCACAGAAGCAGTCACCCTTAGTAATCAACTGGGCCATGAACCTATGAAGCAACAACCCTTGATATTTTTCTTCCACAAAACTTACTAAAATCAATGACAAATCACCATGCATCAAGCCACTACCCATGGTATAAGGAATTCGAACGGCTGACTGCACCTGACATCGTTTGACTAGCCCATTGTTGCGGACATTTCCTGCCATCAGCACCTATGGCTAGCCTTCTCAAGGTTACACTTAGGCTATAACTTAGATTGTCTAATGCAATAGGTACGCGAAATCTTTAAGATTTTGAAAATTGTATACTAACTAATAAAAATAGGATAGGTTTTGATCCCGAGGATACGGAGCTGCGAAATGCCTAGCGGGTTTGTCAGGGCTCAAAGAGAAGGAGTAAGAACAGGGTGGTTTTTAGTCAGTAAGAGTCTGACACTCTAACAGACAATTAAATGATTTTACCTCATTAAAAAACATTTTGATGTAAGATATGTTGATATATTTGAGTCTAAAGTGACAACAACAGGAATTTAAAGTCAAATATTAATATGTTATATGCTAAATAAGTAAATCTTAGGTTCGTAGTAAACAAAACGAAAGTAGCTAGGTACTAAAATAATTAGGTATCAATAATTATAATTTTCCTGGTCCCAGAATACAGCCTCAGATCTCACTAGTTTTATCTAAGTACCACCACCATTAACCAAGTAACCCACGAGATCAATGAAGCATTAAATTACCATCTAATTTCACATAAACCTGAACCCCATTAAATAACTTCCTCCAAACTTGCTTAACCTTCTATATTCAAGCAAATATGACCTCTAATTACATGTAACTACGTCTCATTCTATATCGCCTTCACCAAAGCAAGTTATTTCATAATTCTTCATCCCTACATCTATAGTATCCTTGACAGAAGAAAAAATTGAAAATAATTGAAGCATGTTTGTTGTAGTTGGTCGAGTGAGATCGGTATATAAGCGGCGTGCGCAGGAGTCGGTCATCAGTCGTTGCAGTGATACATTGTAGCCAACATGAAATTCTTGGTAAGGGAGCTTTGTTTTTATATTTTAGGGGGCTTTTTGATAATATAAAGTAATAAGATAAAATTTAAAAAAAATCTAAATTAAAATAAAAAAAAAAATGTTTGATTAACCTTTTTTTAATAATAATATTTTATTTTATTTATGTTTTTTTTTATTATTAACAAATTAATAATATTAACAGTTTGTACCTATATTTATATTTTGGGGGGTTTTTAATAATATAAAGTAATACGATAAAAAAATTATTAATTGATAACTATTTTCTAAAAAATATATTTTATTAATCTTTTTTAATACTTAACAACTTAATTAATTTGTAGTTTTAAGTTACAGTAAATCTTTGCATGATTTTGCATGAAAACGTAGTTATAGTTGTAGTTAGTTATCGTAGTTAGTATCAGAAAGTCCTGAAAACTTTTCTTGCACTGTAAAATACGCTTTTCACATTAAATGCGAATAATGTAGAAAATATCACTTGATTTGTATATTTAACCACTTTATTACTTTGTGAATTAAAAATCAGCTATGTAGATAAAATCAATCAATTTGAATTACATATATCCTTCATCACACTAATATTATAAATGTTAAAGTTTGTGTGTTTGGATATTTGTTCATCAATCACGCTGAAACCACTAAACGGATTTTGATGAAACTTGGAAACAGACAGGGTATGAGTTGACTTGTGTGATAGGATACTTTATATCTCGAAACCGCTGGCAAAAACTACTATATTACTAAAACTCAGCTGCCTAATTCCAAACTGCATTTCATTTCATTTCAAGCACCAAAGTAGATACACTTAGCTATAGGAAGTTGCAAACAGTTTGCCCCAGATCGGCATGGCAAATTATACCTTACTCCATTCAATAGGATATGATTCATGCATTTGTTTATATTTAACGTTGCAACAAATCATAGTGTGTAGATATTGTGTGTGTATAATATGTCATTATTTGTGTATTATATCAGAAGGCTATATGTTTATAAGTCAGTGTTTGTTTTTATAAAGTGATGTGGTTTATTAAATTGTGTGTAGTGATTTTACTGTGATTTTTTCATTGATTTGCTTAATTTTGTGATCAGTTTGAGTAATATACACTTTAACTGTTTAAATGAATGGATATATAGTAAAAGATTTTTAGTTTTGACTTGATTTAAAAATGTTTTATTTTTTATTTATTTATTTATTTTTTTGCAACTTAATGTACAATGGTGGGCTTAATGCCATACACATTCTTGCTAGCCAACCTTAAGGTGATGCAGTGAGAATGTGGAAATGTTCTAGATACGAACACAAGAACTCACTAAAACAGAATCTTATCAAATCAGTGTTTGTTTAATTTTTTATATAAAAAATACTTGGTTGAGTACTACATATGAACCAATAAGTAAATCATCAACATTTCACAATCACAGTAGTTTTAGTAAAGTAGTATTAGTTTCGTAGAATTAGTTTGGTAATAATAATTTCATAGCATTTAGTGCATGAAACCAAATAGTAAACTAACCTATGTATGCCCTAGCACTATTGATTGCTTGTAACCGAAGTAGTAATTGAACTCGTAACCTTTCAGTCGCCAGTCCATTCCCTCACCTTTTGCCATAATGTGGTAAATAAGAGCACATTAAAGGTAGCCAAGGCTTTTTGTAGATTTTGTTATGGTTTTACTGACCATAATAGATAGTAATTGTAAATTATTATGGGTTGTTTTTGAACATGGCGTTCAGTATTTAGTAAAGTAGTACTAGATTTTAGTAGAGTATTTTAATGTAAATACTTATAATCCAGTAGTTTAGTAAATAGACTTGTAATAACACAATAAACCTACTAACATTTTAGTAACATTCACGAATTTTCCAAATAATTTCACACAGTAAGCCACATTTAGCAATATAAATCACCAAAAACAGGCACATTTCTGTATTTAAATAGGATACGTTACTGAAAATGTAACCAAAATCTACGTAAAGAGTTAATAAAACTCTTAATAATACTTGATTATAGACTATATAAACGGAATTAATTAATTAAAAACTTAATTATACCTTGCTCACTTCAATGGGCGTGGTTAAAAATAATTATTCAAATTAATGAGTTAGTAGATAACAATCACAGTCATTCAATTATTATTATCATCTTTATATAACTTTTTTTTGAAACTTCTAAGTTTTTTGTTTACCTAAAATATAGCTTTATTGCCTATGTCTGTACTTCGCAAAATATAATTTTCAAAAATAATGACTTTTATTAACCGACTTCAAAAAATATGTATGTTTGTGTGCGATTATGTCGCGTTTGGCTGAACTGATCTTGATGCGGTTTTTAGCATAGTATTTTTCAGACTTAGGAAAAGGTTTTAGGGATATAACCTGACTTAAATGAAAATGGGGGCAATTAAGAAAATTGTAGGAGGTTCTCTCTTCTCTCGTTCTCTTACTTAGAAACAAAATAAAATAATTCGTAAACAGTGAAAATTACATACCTGTTTAAAATGTTATAATTAATATAAACAAACCATATTTTCTTAAGTCTTTATTTAACCCACTCGTGATAAAAAGTACGTTATATTATAAACAGGTTTACTGTAAAATTATATGCCTATAAAATGACTCTATTATAAAATTTCTAAACATTCAAAATATTTCCCAAAAAATATGCAATGTCAGAAATTTAAATTCAGCTTACCAAATCAATAAATTCACGGTTCGGCGCAAGATCAGTGCGTGTTAATTAACGCATTCAATGTAAAACAACACTCATTAGTATTTAACTTTAATATTAGATTGAAAATAAAATAACAACATCTAAGTCCTAAGACATTTTAAATCTCCAAAAGTTTTTAAATCTTTTCATTTTCACCCCTAAAATGGTCAGTTTTACTTTGAAACACGACAAGCGTGAATTTCCTATTCTAAGTCTGGACACTTTTAGATATTGGATTTTTGGGATAAAGTATTCCAAGTAGCAAGCCAGACTTGGAAATAGTGCCAAAAGTTTTATTCCTTTGGTCACCTCTTACCTACGAGTATTAAATTGTGGACAACCACTGGATGTTTGACAAAAAGTTTAAACAGTAAAATTCTTCCAATATTTTTACTGCGGATAAAATACGCGATTGCTTCATAAGTAAAAGATCAAATTCAATATTAGTAACTTTAACTTAACTTCATATCTCTTCTACCCAAAAAAACAACGCCAATAGATTTCCAACTCTATCCCTCGGTGATACAATCAAAAATCTAATAAACTCATACGCAAACAGGACATCATTAGACTTACTCAACCCGCTAATTATCGTACGACAATCGCTGAACAATTGCCCTTACTTACGTTATGTCCCAACAAAGGCGAACTCATTGCCGTAACTAAGGACTTCCTTTAAAACAAAGAAGTATAGATACATTCAATATCATTCATGTGATGAAACTGGCGATGTATCCTATTTTCACTTGAAGATGAAGGAGATTGAGCAAAAAATTTGAACCAATTTAACTAGTATAAGTAGTGTAAGAAGTTTCTGAATTCGATTAATTTTAATATTTTAGTATCCTAAAAAGTTGGGCATAATAGTCGTTCTACTCTTTATTTTTATTTCTATACCAATATCCCATTTCTCATGTGAGATTTTTTGTCACAAACGGCAAATTATTCCTATTCTGTTTTATTTCGTATCAAGAACATTTCCCATTTCTACTGTGTTTTTGTTAAAACTATACCCCTATTGATAAAAATAAATGAAAGAATGTAATCAGCTATTCATCCCACTTTAACATTCATTTCATAAGTAGACCCATACATTTCATTCCAATATTCTAAAAGGAAGTAATTCTAAAGTAATGCTAGGAACATTAAAGGGTACAATTTGAAAACAACACCAAACACTTTTAAATAAACTCGAGTGCTTACTTTGATGATCATTACCAAGGGTTGAAGGGATCCCTGAATGGTGATAAATACCCCATTGCCTATTTTACACGTGGAACTCATTTTAATTTTAACCTTCACTCAAAATTCCCTTTTAATAAACCTCAAAGACTTTGTAGTTGATTAACATCGGTTTTACTATTTTATGACCCTTTCGTTTTGATGAAAAACGAGAGTTTTGTAGTTCTTCCTGACTATGTAATAATAACTTTTGCTTAGCCAGTTAAGACTCAATGCAAAGGGTCAGGAAAAATTAATGCCAAGCGATAATCAGCTCGTTGACGTTCACTTCACTTAAAAATAGAGGTGAACTTTATTTGTAAAGATTTTAAAACTAATCTCTTACTTCTCTCCATCCCCAGATTGTCCTCGCCGTAGCTATGGTGGCGGTCTCCGCTGAGGAAGCCGCGAAGAAGACCGAGAAGCGAGGTCTCGCCGGCCTCGGATACGGTGGTCTCGGATACAGTGGTGTCGGATACGACGGCGGACTCGGATACGGCGGTCTCGGATACGGTGGACTCGGATACGGCGGATACGGTAAGCAAATCGATTAAATTCGGGCTCAATGATCATTCTTTTTAGGTAATTCAGCAACAGTCTACCGAAATCGACGCATGACTAGTTTTTCAGACTAAAGACCGGTCAATGCACTAGGTTATCCGGACGTGCAACAAATAAAACTCAACAATTGTATTGTTCGAGTTCATGGTCTAGGTGGCTCCGACTCACTCCCAAAGCAATTATAGTTAGCATCAAAATCTTTGACCACATAACAAGAAGTTTGCTGAACTCCGGTAGACTCACGTCCAACGATCCTTGAAATACCTAATACTAAGGATTTAGTGAAAATTTCAAACAATCGACCGCAGCCAAGTTGTCTGACCAAGTTTAAATTGGCCAAGAGCATTACATCTGGGAGACGTGACGTGGAAACCAAGTACTTGCTGCCACCGCGTTTGGTCTAGAACATTTAGTACCTAATAGTGCTTATTGCCTATATTTTAAGGACACTGTCTTACTTAATAGTCATAATAGAACTCATAGTCCTAAAAATTACCAAAAAAAAATCTATTGGGATAAAGTAACGATGATGATTACACAGATAAAAGGATCTTTTCAATAGTCCCCACATCTGCAAGCCACTTTAAACATCATTACCAAACCAATAAAGTCTATTACAGCACAATCGAATAAAAAACAATGAATCGTTAAGTTCCTCATTTGAACAACCGGTAGATTTTAAAGCGTTAAGCGCTGAACAAATTGTGCATTCAATTATCCGTTCTTAGACTATCTAAAAAAACAGCGCTACAGCGTTTACGTTCTAAGAAATGAAAACTGGGAATAAGTGCTTTTTTTAAACTCGCTAAAACAAAACTCGATCTTGATTCTCAAGGTGTAGAGTTGCTTTTAGCTTAAGCAAAATTTGAAGTTATCAAAGTAAATTGTTTCATCCGTGACTAATTCAATCCTATTCCAAAGTAATTACTATGTACTTATTTAGGAAATTGGTCTATAAGTACATGTGTTTTAAGGTTAAGGACAAATGCCTAGCCTTAGGTTTCAAATTGCCTGTCTGACATTAGGGCCTATTTCAATTCATTTTCTTGAACATATTGGACTGTCATTAGGCACTTGGTAGGCCTATAATTTTGTGTAATCAAACTGTTGATTGTGTGATTAGTATAATTAAGGGTATCTAGGGTTGTTCGAGTAACTAATAATTGAGAATCTTACGCATATAATTTTGTCGTCAAGTGATAATTAGTTTCTTAGAAGATATTACTGATCGTACCTAAATGTAATTAAGTACTTGAGTATTAGTAACATATTTGTCCACTCTTTTAATCATCTAAAAGTCTTAAGGTACTGGGTATAGTACCCAGTTTGGGTATTTTTTATGATATAAGCCGGTAAACGAACATTCGGGTCACCTGACGGTAAGCAATCGCTGGCTCCCATGGTCACCCAAAAGACTAGAGTCATACAAAGAACGTTAAAATCTTATTTCAAGGCATAACAAAAAAATAACAATGCTATAGTTATAAGTTAAAATATTGATTGAAAATTAATTACGTAAAAAATCAATCTTCCAACATCCGCTCAACTTTATTAATGGCTTTTGTAGTGTTTTTCTTTTATAAAAAGTACACTTTTTCACTAAATTCAATGCTAAGGTCAAACAGATTGTCGTTTATGTAAAAAACTGCATCGTAAGTTATTTCTTGTAAAATATTGTGGTACGCATGACTAGCCACTGTGATTGTCATGAATCAACCTTTTTATGGTGGACATTGAATTACAATATTATGTAGAAAAAACTTAATTTACATGCGTAAAAACATGCGAACTGGTACTTGATTGCGTTTTCGTTGATTTGACACAGTTTTCGTTAATTTTAATTTTATATATGCAAGCTAGATACAACAGCATCTTTACTGAAAGGTTAAAATCAGCAAGTTTGTTAATTCATTATTTTTCTTAATTTTTTGAAACCCCAATAAAATTATTAAGTTTTGAAACTGCCTTGGTCACTAACACTATCATTAGAACTTGGGACGGGATATTTACCATGTTTATTTATGTGTAAGAGTTTCCAGAAACTCACTCATAATAAAAATAATGCAACAACCATACACATTCAAATCCTACAGTTTATTTTTCAAAATTTCAACCAACTTGCATAACATTTTTACAATTGAAAATATTTGTCACCCAAAAAACAAAACAAAACCGTTACACTAATTAGATAGGTAGAGGAGGTCCGCCTACGTTACGGTTAGTAACGTAACAACGTAGTATTACTCGTGCACAGTGGGCCAAGGACCATAGGTTCCCACCATACTTGTGACATTGGTCACAAACACTATAACACAATGGTTGGTATTTACTTTGTTTTAAGTTAGACCTATTGAGTTCGGATAGATAGATTGTAAAAAGACACACTGATTGTACTGGTCGTATTAAGTTTCTTTTAAACATGTCGTGGTGGCCAGGAGGTTTAAGCCGCCCGCTTCTTATGCACGAGGGTGCGGGTTCGAAACCTACCAACCTTATAGGCGGTCGATATGAAACTGTCTGTAGAATGTAAAATGCTATTACAAAATAAAATAATATTAATAAAAATTAAGAAAGTGACTCACATAATATTGTTCAGGAAATTCCCTTCACATGTTTAAAAGATCAATTTCAACATTATACTAACTTACAAGTCCCTATAAATGAACTAACAAACATAATATTATGACTAGACTAGACACATTAGACTGCACTACATTCCGTAGCAAAACGAACATGTTACTAAGTTGGACAGTTCGCAAATCATATTTGCAATGTGGCTGAAGCAATGTGTGTGCAGCCAACGATCACCAGGCATTTAATGTGACACCTGATGTTATTATGGAAATCTATGAATTATTTGGAGAAAGTAACAATGTGTGAAATAGGTCAGTTCAGAAGTAGTAAAGTAATGTATTTTATAAGGTTTTATCAGTTTATGTTGTGACACAAAGAGGAGAAAAAAAAGAATAGATAGTAATCAAAACCAATTTGTCGATACTTAAACATATTAGAAGCAACTTAGAAGTCATCGGGAGAGGTCTATGTCCAGCAGTTGATGTCTTGTGGCTGATATGATGATGATGATGAAACATGTTATGTTAAAGACTTAACAAAAATATAACCAAATTCTTTTTTCTGCCCACAGCTGCACCAGTAGCCGTCAGCAAGGTTGCGTACACGACCGCTCACGGCGCCGGTTACGGAGGCTACGGCGGATACGGCGGATACGGAGGATACAGCGGTCTCGGTGGATACGGCGGTCTCGGCGGATACGGGGGACTCGGTACGTTTGTAATGATTAATGATATTCTTGTTAATTATATAGCGCTAGTCGTTGTATAGGTTACTGATATGGATAGGGAGATATAGAGCAGTCCAACTAACTTTTAACTCATAATATTATCTGCACAATTTGCCAAGCACAATCCTAATCTTTCGCAAATCAGAAGGCTTAATACTATTTAGTATAACATCAAGCAGTCCAGCAAAGTCAAAAATACAAATTCAATTTTTCTTTGAGTTTGTTATAAGTTGACAATGTTCTTCCTTAATTTGCTACATTTTATTTACTTCAATTTACAAAAACACTTCACTTTTCCGTTCCTAAACACTAATTTGCATACTTAAATTCAGATAAACATCTGAGTAGAGGTAAACAACACGGACGGTAAAGTCTAGAGCAAACTTGGGAACACGGTAATAAGACAACAAGCTAATTAACAATACACAGCTTGCTTACAACTGCAGAGTAATTACGTGTTCGCTAGTAGAACTTACTCTTCTAGAGGTGCATAAAGAGAGGCTCGTTTTTCAACAGTCCTTACCTACTTTAACTTATGGTCCAATGTTCTCTAATTAGGTTAGTTGGAGTATAAACGTCCATAGTCCTTAATCTCGATCTGGCTTGAGCTTCACTTTACGTCACTCACGTCCTTCTGGTATCCTATTCTAAGTATAATTGCAAACTATGTGCTATGTGAAAAAAAAAATATAAACGCATAAATAGTTGACCTAGCACGGAAATAAAACCCTATATATGTATAGCTGGTGCTTGAACCGGGGCTGCGGACTACCTAGCGGGTTTACCGAGGCTCCGACTCGAAAAGCAGGAGTAGGAATGGGGTGGTTTTTAGTCAGTAAGAGTCTGACAATCCCTCTCAGCTTGCACAAGCCGAGAGAAGCCATTGGATGATTTTACCCCCTTAAAAAAAGCATTTATGTATGCTGGTTGTTCGGCAATCATGTTTCTATTTTAACCACTCGATAAATAAGGCAATTAAAATCTCACGAGTTGAAGTATGTTAGCTACAACTTGAAATAGATACCTCTCGATATTATTGTTGTGTAAGAACAATACTGGCATTGTTAAAGATAATAATCTCCATTATTTAAATACAATTTTACACTTGATTCGAAGTTCCCATGGGTTTTTGTATTGTTAGATAATAAAAGCAAGTTTTGTAGTCGGATATTGTCCTCTGTCTGTTGGGTTGCGTGACGCTTTTTAGCATATTTCGATAATTATCATCATTAGGTATACAATCACTCATATATTTGGGTACATAATGAATGCAACATTGTGCTAGTTATGTTTTAAGTGTCGTTTAATACCTAGTCTGCAATATTTATCACTTAAACCTTTATAATCCTTCTTTAAATCGTCAAACTACTGTCCTTAGTTTTTAATTATACCTACTTCTTATGAATGACGTAATTTTTTCTTGTCTCCAGGCTACGGTCATGGTGGATACTACAGTGCCCCCGCTGTCAGCTACGCTAACCAGGTCGCGTACGGCGGATACGGAGGATACGGACACGGTCTTGGCGGCTACGGCGGCCACGGTCTCGGCGGATACGGCGGTCTCGGATACTACGGCCATCACTAAACTGACTTCGACTACTTCAAATTTTTTGATTTTATTTTTTCTCCAACATTTATTTAAATACTCGTAGCATTGTATGTCTGTACTTTGCCTTTTCGATTTTTGTATTTAATCCTTTTTTAATCTGTGATCGATATTTTTGTGATATCAACTTAATTTTTTGATTGTTTTGGGTATCGAACCCACAATCTGATTGACAGTGAGCTGATGTTTACTGTGTTTTTTGAACAACGAAACTGCCTGAGAGTCTTTGTAAATATCTTAATAAAATAATATATTAAAAATCAAATGTAACATTTTATTTTAACCCATTAACCGCCTTTGTTTAGTACAGATATATTTTTTCGAATTGCTTTAAGTACTTCGTTCCGTATATTTTTTCATATATATGTACATGTTTATTACAATTCCGTGATAGAATTATTAACGGACTATGAGCTTTCTCTGTATAAAGAGGGTTTGCCACGATTATTACGATTGACAGATGGGATAGCAATATCAGGTGAATTGGGTTTTGCAGATTGGCCGCCAAACATTTCGAAAATACTGCCACTCATCTATCAGAAACCAACCATAGTTACAGTACCTTAACTTTGCTGTATTTTAAGTTGTTTATCAAAAACATCATATTTAAACGAGACATATTTAAACATCAGTCAACTCTAAAGACAGAAGAATCCGAAACACAGTAAGCTCAAACCGAAAGCTGCCAAAATTGAGACCATTATCACTTATGGGGATAACATGGCTTCAAACTTCCATAGTTCACAACAGAATTACCATACCTGAATTATACATGAGATGCAGAGGTACCTATGTATGTATGTTTGGTGAAAAATATGTATTATTCAATAAGGGTGGGTGCTAAACGGTGTATGGGTGAGAAGAAACTCTTTATAGCACTTTTAAAACTTTGATTGGTGTGAGTTTTAAGAGTTTGCTGAATTTTGTTTAAGTGAAAAGCTGTGGCGGACATCAGTATTTATGGTTTTACTAATTTCTGCCAATGAGTTTGCACGCATTTATTTATATACATTTATTTATTTATAATATTAATAAGACTTCTGCTATGCCTTTATTACTTACCTTGTCGTATAATAAGTGTATTGTTGTTAACATTACAAATTGTTGACACAATTTCACCAGTCTCACAGTTAACCGACGTAACTTAAGCCTTGCGTTGTGTTTCGCCTTGTGACTGAGGTGACCAAGAGCCTCCACAACGCCAGCAGCAGACTTGTGACTCCTCTGGTATCAGTCAGCTCCTTTGCCCGCTATCCCATAAAATAAACACATCTCGCTTACTGTAGCAACGCAGCTTTACTTAAAAATAAAGTGAAACATCTTTACAAGTCTAATTATCTGTGAAACCTAACTTGAAATGTCTTTTTGATTTTATTTTATAGTGACACAAAGTTATAATTTCAAGTCGTTTAAAGTTTGAAATAAGGAGCTCTATTTTACTGCGTCGTTTTGCTGAGTAGAATATTGAATGATTAGAAATATGGTCGACTGATGGTCGATTCCCTTCTCGTGGGATCCATAGTGAAACGGTAGACTGACAAGACTTGTTATAATGATCAGATCAGAGGTATTTTTTAAACGTTACCCCACACTAGGATTTCCTCCTGTGCGTTTACAAACATACACATAAACATATAAGTTCACATACACAATTTGTGCGTCCAGACCCGAAACAACAATTTGTGCATCACACAGAGTTGCTCCGTGCGGGAATCGAAACCGCTACCCGTTGCGCGACTGCCACTTACCCGCGCGCACCAGCCGTGCAATCATTTTATACCATCTGATTAGTGCTATGCTATAGTAGTTACCTATGTTATGGTACATTTCAATTAAACAAGAAACCTTAATTAGCACGACTCTCAACAACAATGATTACCAATGTTAATTCCTCTCACATCATCTTCAGGTCTTAGATAATACAAGCAGTAATGCCTTTGTGCATTTATAGTAAATCAGGTATATTACTTACAGCTAATTCACAAAGCTGCATTCGTGATTAATTATTCAAATATTTGTTACTATTAGCAACACGGAGTTAGACAATCAGTTGCTATTACTAATGCTGCAGGCGCTTCACTTCGCTTCACGAGTCTGTGAATTAAGTGAAGTAATAATATTGGATTGAGTTCGATTATAGTTTCCATTTTATAATATCAAAATTGGAGGTTAGACAAATACCTACTTTCCAAATTAGTAACGTAACCCTTTTGTAGCTTTTTAAAATACAAGTATAAAAACATTTACTGTAAGTACATTACGTTACATTTTAATTTTTGACTACAAAATGGCTCTCTCTGGTAAAAATATAAGATGTCATGAATAAAGAATTAACTTGTAGGTATAGTACAATACAATGCGAGTATTCGCCATAGGAATATGCGATTAGCATCAGATTCACAAAGCGAAAAATCACGTGAATACAACGCGATAGCGCCTGCGAAAAAATAACAAGCAAACGCGGGATTGCAGAATCGCTCGTACTTTTCGTAGTGGCGCTCAGTTAAGGTCTGTTCATGTAATATTTATATTTATTGTGCATCTACTCCGGGAGATATTTTAATGAAGGTGATTTCATACCATTTTTGAGACACTGTATATTATTCTTCAGAAAGCCTAAAACTAAAGAAGATGGGTACAGATTGGTGCGAGGCTAATAAGACAAAACTTTTCTTAGAATTTATTGAGATACCTAGACTCCTTATTCCTTTGATACTAGCTACCTGTATTTTGTAAGCTAGATATATCCTGAGACTCGTGACGGAACGAACCTCAGAGAAATGCCCCAGCCGTCGCGGGAGATACTCCAGGTGTTGCGGATGGTGAGATGAAACAGCCATCGGACGAGTCCCAGTAGGGCTGATGCTCACCTGCCAGGGTTCCGGCTCGAAGAATAAGAATAGAAACAGTGAAGTTTTAGTCAGTAAATGTCTGACACTGCCTCTCACCTCATCCAAGGCGGAGGAAGTCATTAGATGATTTTCTCCCCATAAAAATGCTACGTATGATATTTGAGATTCCAGTATCGCATTATACAAATAAGTAGGTTAGAATTTTATTCATGAAACATTTATTCCATTTGCAAACAAACCCTTGTGAACAAACCCTAATAAAGATCGTATGAGATTTTTAAAATTAAAATTGTATGCCATTTCTACTAACATCGAAATGATCCTTTTTTTGCAAACGACCGTACTTTTGTAGCCGCGTTATGTCGCTTATTAAGGCCCCAAAATACGTGGTATTCGTGCTTGAAATTGACTAGATATGGAGGTTTTCTGTAATAGTTCGGTTAACCTAGATTTTATGATATTAAACTCGACCTTTCTGTTATGTAAAAGTAGTTATTATAGAACACCGATACTATTTGTTTACCGACTTGAAAAAAGGATAGGTAGATACTATGTTCGGATGTTTGTTTTTTTATACAAAGCTCTCAGGACAGGATCGCCTGGTGATTTACGGTCTCTGCAGTTCTGCACTTTGAGGAGCAGGAGGTATTAAGAGGCATCGTGAGTTATCCTATGTGAACATGGGATAAGCCGCGGTAGAAACTAGTACATTTGCCTGATTCATTATTTGAACTAATATACTCGTATGTATAGGGGTTTTTAGTGGTCAAGGAAATCAACGGTGTGATTAAAATGCAACAAAACACACGAAATTGTTGTTTATTTCACAAACGAATATACAGTTATAATAATAAATAGAAGTATATTTTATAGTATAATAAATTAACTATAATGTAGGTACATGAATGAAAAGTAAATAACATCTATCAGATCAACTTAACATTAAAATTACATTAATTGAATTTAAATTCAGAAACTTTGGTTTCAGTCGACAATCCTATAACCTCGACTGTGGTTGGTCCATCTGGAAATTAACAACACATAATAATTAAATATTTTAAACATAAAACACATCATATAAAAATATAAAATTTTATTCGTATCGTATCGTCACGCCTTTTATCCCAGAAGAGGTAGGCAGAGGTGCACATTACGGCACGTAATGCTACTGTACAATGTACATCCACTTTTCACCATTTACGTTATAAGTCCCATGTAATAGGGGGTGAGCCTATTGCTATATACTGGCCAATATGCCAGACTCCATGCTGGTACTGAGAATTACTTTATTACTTTTTATTATAACTCAACAATTAGGAGATACTTTATCACTTACCAATGTTAAACCATTGAGTAGCAGGTATTCCTGACTCCTTCCGAGCTTCGGATATTGCCTCCCTGAGAGCCAGTGCTACCACTACCGACATACACATTGGGGGCTCACCAACCGCTAGGAATAAAAAAACTTTATTTATATACAGTCAATAACTTGATTATTTTGTTATAATATGCTCTCTCTTGTGTGTTCTCTACGTGGTGGACGCAGTGACGTAGTTTTAGGTGTAATGTATATGTAAAATTATTATTTGTCCGTTAACACACCCAAGACAGAGGAAAAAACTAGTGATGTTATTGTATTTAAGATGTTTTTGCCTAGAAGATTGCAAAAGCCGTGACTTCTTCAAACTTGTTTAACAGTAAACTTGTGGTCTCAACATCATTTTACGCTGCAAAAAAGAACAAAAAGGTGGTTAAATCTTAACTGTTTCAACACCTACCCTTAGCTCCATGAATAGCAGTAAAACTGTAAGAATTCTTTTTGAAATATATTCTGAAATCTTGAGGTATATCAGTGTTCATGGGTACAGCGTAGTTCCAGGTTCGATTCGTTAACAACTCTCCAGTATTTTTGTCATAAACTAATTTCTCTGAGGTCCAGTAGCCTACTCCCATCATAAATCCACCTTCTACCTAAAATAGGAAAGCAAAATATGCTTCGTTACTCTTGTGCTTGTTAGTCAAGCAGTGTGTGAAGTGTTTCAAAAACGACGAAAATCGAAATTGATACGGATTTTTTTTTCTGAGGGGGAAAAATTATCCAATGACTTGGGCGGGGCGAGAAAGAGTGTCAGACACTTACTGACTAAAAAACCACCCCGTTTCTACTGCTTGTCGAGCCGGAGCCCCGCTAGGCAGCAGTTCCGGGAAAATGGTATGGTGCTAGATTATTGTCGGTCTACTCTTGGTAGTTCACTCACCTGTCCTACATCAATTTCTGGACTAATACTTTTACCGACATCCTCCATCACATCCACTCTTAATAATTCTGACTCTCCAGTTAACACGTCAATCTCGACTTCAGCCAGTGCCACTCCGAAAACATTGTAGGAATATTTAGCAGTATCATTGCTGTTCACTAGACTTTGAGCTTGTAGGTCTATGCCAGCAGTATGAGCTGCTTTTACTATTTGTTCCCACGTTGCACCTTCCATACTGTTCCTTATAGGTTCAAGTCTCTCCAAAATTGTTTCACAACATCTACTGACTCCCAAACTAATGTTCTGCGACCCTAAACTCCCAGCAGTCTCAAAACTGTTTGGACTGGACGTTGTATCATGACCTTTAACTTTGATTTTACTCATTGGTATTTTAAAATAATAAGCGCAGATTTGTGTCACTTTGGTGTTTATACCTTGTCCTAATTCAACTCCTCCATGAGCGATTGCCACACTTCCATCGCCATGGTAAACAGATAATAGTACGTTATAGTATCCCAAAATTGGCACAGGCCATCTAGAGAATGAAAATCTTAGCCCACGTTTCTTCCATCTATTTTGTTTATTATAATTATCTACTGCCAGTCTTCGTTCATCATATTTCGCTTGACTTTTAAGAGTCTCATACATATCTTCTATCGCACCAGATTTTTGTCTATCCAAGTTGTTTAAACGGACTTGAATAGGATCAAGTGCTAGTTCATAGGAAATTCTTTCCATGATTAGTTCAGCTTGAGCAACGGCATCAAGGACTCCTGAGGACATAATAATAATTGTGTGAATGTGAATAAAAAAACTAAATACCAGAATTAATATATAATTTAGCGAAATGTAGTCATTGACTTAAAAAGGAAAAATAAAAAGAGTAAACCAACTGACCGTGTCATAAACCTGTCTAGAACAATCACAAAATATTCTGGGAACCACATCAAAAAATGCACGAAAAACTTCTAGTTCTATTCACTTACGTTGATGTTTTTATTTTGCTGCACTTAGAAAACTAAATAAAAATGAATATTTTTGAATAGGTTGCTAATTGGTAGACATCTCTATCACATAATTGCTTACTATCCTATGAAATATTTATTTAAAAAAGAAGTCTCTGTATCTTACCAACAGCCCTTAACCAGTCATTCTTAGGGAGGTCAGTAGTAGCATTGTAACAGCGTAACTTCCATCTAGATTTATCATAGCAGTTGTAATAGGAGTCCATAACCAAAATGTTGAATCTGAAATTGACAGTGTGACCATTGTCCATGTACAAGTCGTAATTATTGTACTGGATGACTCCATTATTGTTGACACCAATCTGGAAAATGTGGAGAAAATAGTGGCAACGTTATGATGATAAAATGGTTGGATGTGAAGAACTGAAGATCGAACTTAGTGGCATGCTGTTAAATTGCCTATATCAAATCTGGTAGTAGATCAACTGTCGATGATGATGATGAAATTCTTAAAAGGGTTACAGGTATAAATAAGCCAGAACAAAATAACATTTACTTCATAATTAGTAGTATTAGGAAGCTTCTTCCCCAATGATCCAGTGGTACTCGTCAGAGATTGAACGAACCTGCAGGTTCGATTCAACTTTGATACCACGAGACCGCAGGCTACAGCTGCTTGGATGTTGCGAGTGATCTTGATGCCGTAGGAACCTCCAACGCGTCTCACGTAAATGTCGATACTGTGAACAATAAACAGTCTTATAGAATAGATAACTAGTATTATAAAAATACGATTACCTAGACACAAAAATTATATAATTTTAGATATATTCAGAAAAGCTCTACTAGTTTAATTTTTTATACAAAAAAAAGTCAAAATATCTTACCATTTGAATAACTTCACAAGCAACTTACCTGCTTTGGTCAATATTCAAAGCTTTTGACATTCCTGCATGCATTGAATCTGTGCGTGTACTAGAATTCCTTCCTTTTAATATTTAAGTTTTAAATAATTTAAGTATGTATGTATGTCTACTTTTTATTAAAAATTCTAATTATTTTACCATTTGAATAACTTCACAAGCAACTTACCTGCTTTGGTCAATATTCAAAGCTTTTGACATTCCAGCATGCATTGAATCTGTGCTGTGTGAGCTCGTGTAGACTTTAATTCCTTCCTCCGTTGGACGAATGACACAAGCTATGTTTTCTATACAGAAATGGTACTGAGCATACATTGTAAGTCCACCTTTGATAACTTTTTGTACATCTTTACCTACATCAGTAGCATCATCAGTACCATATAACGTTACTCTATTTGGGTCTTTGATAGCTTCTTTGACATCCAGTACTGGTGTGCGAACATGTCTATATTGTACTTTAACCATTTTAGCAGCTTTCTCCGCAAGAACACGTGTTTCAGCGACAATGACTCCGAGCGGTTGGTTGAAATATTTGACTTGTTTTTCGCAAAATATCTCCTCGTCGTGTGTAAATTGGTAGCCGTTGGTTGGTGTAAAGGAATTATGTCCAGGTATGTCTTTTGCTGTGTAGAACGCTAGAACACCCGGTTGACTCTGTAATGAAAACATATTTTAAAAAGACATACTAATTTAATTATTATGTTATCAGTTTGCTCATGTAACTGTTTGACGAGGCACTCGACTAGTTTCAAGGCATGCCACAGGCTCATAATATTCATGAGCAGCATTCCTCGTCAAACAGTTAGGTGAGTAAGCCGATAACATCTATATATTAATACGTGATGCAAACATTTACCACTTTTACGAAAATTCTAAAAATAATACATACCAAAGCTTTGGATGCGTCTATGGATACAATTTCACCAACGCCTACAGTAGTGACTACAAAGGCATGATATTCTGACGTTTCATATGAATAGAGTTTTATAAAAGAGTTTGTTTGAGTTTGAGTTAAATAAAAATTATCCTTGAAGGTATGGTAAGTGGTATTGTAAATTAAATTGTATATGGTCCAATTTCGACCACTAGGCGACCACTAGTAATAATTAATCTGAAAACATTTTCAAAATCTTGTATACTTCAGTCATATTGGCTTCATAGTCTAATGGTTACATAAACACTAGTGTTAAACAAGTAGAACTTTGCTGGTTAAGTTTTTTTTAATGGCTTAATTTATTAATGTCAGTCATAACTTAAATCTAATCATTTCAATTAATGTTCACTTACCAACGCTTCGACTTTCTGTATAGGTTCAGTCAAAGGGAACATTGAGGGATCTGTTTCAAAATATTGAACGCCTTTGGATACTGGACGTGTGTCATGGATTTTGATTGCTCCTGACTTGTAACGAGCGCTCAGTAAGTTGTCTGGACATATCGATAGAAGTCCCTGAAAAAGAAATACCGTAAAATCTTATTTAGTATTATAAATTCGAAACTTAGACAATTTGTTTGTATGATTGTGATTCAATTTCGTTAAATCGGCTCCAAGGATCGGGATGATATTTAGATTATAACAGGTACCCCTGCTATGTTATAACATAACATAAACGTACAAGTTACTTTATATCCCATTGGAACGCGGATAAAGCCGCTAGCAGAAACTAAAACCAGAAGCCAGAATGAAATAAATATTTTAATAGTAATGAAAGTAACTTGACCAAGGGCTTCCATAGTCCTCCACGTTGAACGACAAGTCGCCATCTGCATATTGCTCCTCGCGAACCTAACAATAGACGTCGTCCAGCTAATAACGACGAAAGTAAGTTGGAGTAAATTTTTAGTATCATACTTCAATAAAGAAGAAAATTAAAACAGCTCGGATTTCTAACTTACCTTATAGAACAATCCCAATGCTAGTCTTCGTCTGAACTCAACACTAGGTTCTGGAGGATTTTCAACAACCACAATTTCATCACTCAAAACTTTCAAAGCAGATTGTAAAGTATCATTACTAAATAGTTGTTTTCCAACCAAAAATCGTTCAGTTTTAGAAGCTCTTGTGAATGATGGTGATAGACCACCGAAAGCAATTCTTGAGGATATAACTTTATTTTGATTATTTAGTTGATATAGAAATCCGGCATTCACTATCGCGTGGTAATTTGTACTTCTTGGCATTACCTGTAAAATTAAAAAGGTAAGTAGTCCAGTGGATGAACACGTAACTATGACTTGTAAATTGAGATCCGTGGGCCTCTAGACATATTTTATCGTTGTGTGAGTGAGGTTACCAGAGGCCTAATTACTCCCCTTCTCAATCTTCCTAATCCCTGATTTCCCACCGACCCTTAAATTACTAACCCCCAAAAAGCCGGCAACGTATTTGTAACGCCTCTGGAGTTTTGGATGTCCATGGGCGGTGGCGATTGCTTATCACCATGTGATCCTCTGATCTCTGATCTGCTCGTTTACCAGTTTATAGCATAAAAAATATTTACTTTGGTTAAGTGGTTAATCGCTAGATTTGGAAAGTAAAATTGTATGTACCTTAAACGTCGCTACTTGGTATTCTCGGCTCAAAGGCGGTAGCAAGACATTCAGAATCACCAAACCTTTCATGTCAGTTTTCAGGAACTCCTCCATGGTCACTGTTTTAGTTCTGGAGCGGCGGCTCACTGAAATTAGTGAAGACTACTTATATCTGGTAAATTGCTGGATTCTCCTGTAGAGGTAATAGAAGTAGGCAAAAACTTCGTTAAGAGTTTTATAAATGCTATTGTCTTTTGCGGGGTGGAAATTCATCCAATCACTCCTTCTGCCTTGGGTGATGCGAGCGGGTGTTTTAGTCTCTTACTGACTAAAAACTATCCCGTGTTCTACTGGTCCTGCTTTTCGAACCGGAGCCCTGCAAACTTCGCTAGGCGTTGTCTAAGACATTGGTGCACCTTTCGCAGCCTGTTTTGTAGAAGTACTATTCCCTGGACAAATCAGTTTAAGACCCAAATTTGCCAAATCGGTCCTGCCATTCTACGAGTTTTGTGAGAAGACAAAAGCAAGACTAACGAACAGAAATCCTGATTTTTATATAAGTATATAGAGATGATTACAAACCTAAAGTCAGCTGAGCTCCAACAGTTTGCAGCAGTAGAAACACATCAGATGCAAAGAAGTTGTGTTTATTTTTAATCATCAGATTACCAGCTATAGTCCCGATCTAAAAGAATTGTGAAAATTCAATCAGATGAATAGGGATGACGACGGGGCATGAAAAAATATTATATTTTGTCATATAAGATAACAATACTTAGATAAAAAGAAACTAAGTTTAGGAGTGGAAGTAAATTTCAACGTATAAAACGTAACTAAAAGTAACTTCACGCGATATTTCAAATCAATTATCTTTCAAAGTAATTATTTTCGTAAGAAGACGAAAAGGTAATGTTAATTTTAATGCTTTAAAATAATCTACAAGATGAACATTAAAATAAAAAATAAAAATGTCGGTTATCCTATTTTAGCATAAAATATTTTAGATTTCAATCGTCACGCAGCCAAAGAAAAATCTTAAATATATCAGCCAAAGAAAAATCCATAGACCTAATTCTCAGTAGCTCATAAATCAAGTCTAAGTCTATAGCATACAGATAACAATAATCATTATCACAATATGACATGGAAGTGTAGTGTCGCGCAATGTTATCTCACAGCGCTCGCACTGACAGCTTACAAGACAAAGCACTTTAATTGAGATTACAATGACGAGACTACGGCGACAGTAATACTCGTATTTGTTCACAAACAGTTTCGTTTAAAACTATTGAAGCAACTGCATTTATGTATTGTAGTTATCTGCATCAATTTATATTATGTTGTTTGCAGTAGATTCATTTCATAATTTATTTATGTTTACTTTTTGTTCTCAACTTATATTATGGTATTATATTGGTAACTTTTTGACTGCCTCGTTGGTCGAGTGGTCGCAAGTGCGACTGTCAGACAAGAGGTCTTGGGTTCAATTCCCGGGTCGAGCTTATTCCGGTATTTTCAACCAACAATTACATGTGACTTATAACACTATTTTTTTCCTTACAACTCTAATGGTAAAATGTGTGTGTTTGTACAGTGGCATTACGTGCAGTAATGTGTACCTCTGGCTACCCATTCGGGGATAAATAGCATGACATTGCAATTATTGGTAAGCTTTTGTAACAGATTTGTGATTTTAAAACTTACATTTCTGACTGGTATATGAGCAACCTTCTTCAAATGATCATAAAATTTGGACAAATATGCAAAATATTCTTGTTTCGCTATACGTTTGAATATGTCCAGTAATTCAGTCAGCGTCACTCCACCGTATATGATAAGGTTCTGATCTAGTTTGTAACCTTTTAGTTCCGACACTGCATTGATATCAATTATTACTCTGGGAAATTCTTCAATGGGGTATGCTCCTGAAACAAAAATATTAGCTCAATGTTTGTCAATGATAAGCTTATATTAATCTTAAATCTAAAATAAAACTTGCATCGAATTAATTTTTTGTAAACATTTTTTTGTTTTATGGTATAAATCGGTATACCAGTAGACGGATCACATGATGGTAAGCAATTGCCGTCGCCTATGACACCCAATACACCAGAGACGTTACATGTGCGTTGTCGGCCTTTTGGAATGTAAGGGTTATTGGGCAGTCGAGGACTGGGAAGGGGGTAATTGCGCCTCCGGTGTCCGGTAACTCATAAAAACCTTGCTTCACGTCGGTTATCTGTGAGGCGTTGGCGGATCTGTTGAGGCGATCATTCAGTCGAGCCGGCCCATTCGTGTAAAAGCTCTCGTGCTCGCCATGGCTCTCCCATATTTATAATAATTTGTTTAGATAGCAAGCTAATAAAGTTCCTTACCTCTAGCAGTATTCCCAGCTACCAACATGTACGAGTCATTCCCTTTATCGTCTAGAATATCAAATATATTCCTTATACTCGTAGCTTTGTACCAAAATTTTCCGTCTTTTAATTTCATTTGTATCATCTTAGAATTGAGAAGATCTTCATCTTTTACTATGCACCAGTCAGTATCAGTACAATGTTGTTCATCACAGCTTTTCCCAGTTTTTCTACAGATTTTGAGATCTTCTATATCTTGTATGTTTTTGACATCACTGCTGTCCACAGCAAGGCTTTTGAAAGCATCAAGGATTGGTCTGTATCCTGTGCAGCGGCAAACGTTACTTCCTAAAGACTGCTCTATTTCTAGCTGTGTAAGGTTCCGATTGCTTTCTTGTAAACTACAAACAACATCAATATTAGTAAGCTAAAACAGGTATCTATTTTTATTTTAAAGTCATTGTTAGCCCAGAAAAATTCTGAGTAGTAGCACGTAGTCTGGAATTGTGCCCAGTATATATGTTTAGGCTCACCTCCTATTACATGGGACTTATAATACAAAACCTAGGTGAAAATCGTGCAGTGGCATTACGTGCCGTAATTTGCACCTCTGCCTACCACTTCAGGGATAAAAGGCGTGACGTTGCGTATATATGAGAGCCCATAGTTTAGAAATCTGGTATTATGTCAGAATTGTCATTTTATGGTATAAATTGGAAGTAAAATCTTCATACCTGTGCATGGACATGATCCAACCTGGAGAACAGTACCCACACTGGGTTCCATTGTACTTGGCGAGTGTGTTCTGCAGTGGATGGTAGCCTATATTCCTGTTCCCTAGTCCTTCGATGGTAGTGATGTCCAGGCCGTGGCATGAAACCACTGTTATCATGCACTAGAAAAAAATATTGTCGAAATAGCGTTTGTATGTCGGAAACTAGTGATCACTTTCTTCTATCCTAGTTAACCTTATTACCACTAGCTTGTAAAGCTGATGATATATGTTGAGTAGTCGTGAGTGTAACTGCCAAAGAGATTGTGATTGAAATTTTTGATTTAGGAAAAGTAGCTACTGTAAGGTTATTTTCTATTGAATGGAAAAAAGTCCCAGAAATGTATTATATAAAAGTCAGGTTTTCCTTTCTGACGCTATAACTCCAAAATGCACGAACCGATTTTCACGGTTTTGCATTCGTTGGAACGATCTCTCCGTGAAGTTTAAAGCAAAGAAAATTCAGTAAAAATTCAAGACAAAAGCAAGAAAATAGGGAAAATCATTGGTGACGAAACGAGGTTTGCCTGGTTTGCTAGTGGTGTATAAAATTATTCCAAATATTTATGATCTGATTATTACCGAGTTGACAGCATACGGTTGACCCTGAGACTGTTTGACGGTGACCATGCAGGAGCCACATCCAGCTTCGCGGCACATGTACTTGGTGCCTCGCAGCTCCAGATAGTCTCGAAGATAGTCCAGTAACGTTAGGTCGGAGTCCACTTCACCGCTAACCACTATGAAAATAATATCATACCTATTGAGCTCATTATATAGCGGCATTACGTGCCGTAGTGTGCATGTGCACCTCTGCCTACCCCTTCGGGGATAAAAGGCGTGACGTTGTGTATGTGTGTGTCTATTGAGCTCATCCTTCTCTTGTTTTATTATTCCTGTTCTTTTACCAGGTTTGATCTTCCCTATCTGACTCTTGCCATTCCATTCACCATCACCATCTTCACTATTATCATATCATACACCCCCTTTTCTTTCGTATCATTCTTTACCTACGGTACCTACATCTATTTATTTATAGTGATTCTCTTCTTGTCTATCTGAACCCTATTGTTGTGAATTGGGTGAAAGCCATGCATGTATCAAATCAAAATATATACCTACTTTTTTAATGTACTTATTATAGGATTCAAGGTTGGTCTTGCTTATAAACTATAAATTTAATCAAAGAATTAACTATCTATAAATTAAAATGCACATTTTTAAAATTAAATTGAGCTGATATATTTAATTTCGTTTACGATAATATACGTGCACTGAAGTCGTGTATAAAAAGATAAATATGTGTAAAAATAAAATAAAACAGTCAATAAACTGTGCATGAATATATTTTACAACTTTAGCAGATAAGCAATTACTTAACACTGCAATAAAACAAATTGTTTAAACTGATAAAAAAATACATAGTATACACGTTTAAAAAAATAATTCCAAATTTTCAAATGTTTTTGAATTCTTTTTTGTATTAATAACCTGAATATTGCTGCTATCTACAACAATCTCTAAAAATCCGATAATTAACTTCTTAACTTCTTCAAATATTTTTTTCATCATATGATCACCTGGTCAAGTTGTATCTATCTTTTAATTTTAGGACACGTATATTATGTTTAATTCAACCGATGATGATAATAATATAATCTATCGGAAGCCGCCTATTGAGCCAAAACACCTGAAGAGTTACAAGTGTATCCTATCTTTTCATCCCGATATTTAAAATACCTCCATTTACACCATTTAGAAAATTTTATTCAAATAATTTTACCAAAAAAAAAACTACAGCAGCATAGCCAAAAAAATATACTATCACTTACCGGTATGTTTCACACCGTTGACTCTAAACCAAATTGTATCCATAATGACGAGTTAATTATAATTAAGTACTTAATAAAAAACTAACGTGAAACTGAAAGGCATTACCAGTGCCACAGGGTGTCACGTTCTGAAGTATATGTTGGCTACATCACTTTATATTATATCGCGAGTGTAATTATTTAATTAATTGGTTGTCAAACTTGTTTGGAAACGTTGTGTGAAACAACTGTTTCTTTGTGTTTTTTAACAATGGGGCGTTGAGGTGCAGTGACTGCAAGTGGCAAGGGACTTAATCTGCTGTCTTCAATAAATAATTAAGATGATCGGAACTGCGGACTACCTAGCAGGTTTAACGGGGCTCTGGTTCGAAAAGCAGGAGTAGGAACGGGATGGTTTTAAGAATCTGACACTCCCTCTCGCCTCGACCAAGGCAAGAAAAGTCATTAGTGATTATTCCCCCTTAAAAAAGGATATATGAAGACTGACAAATTGACGCAAAAGCCACGTAAAGCTCATGGAGATTTTTATTTATTAACATTTAGTTGCAATATTGATTAATTAAAATACCCAATTGATTAATTTTAACCACAATTTCGACTAGTGGTAAGCGATGTACATAATTGCTATTACAAGTATCAAATTCATTTGATTGTAAGTAAATGTGTACATTGTTTCATACGGGAATCGAAACCTATTACGCTGTAGCCAGTTGCTCACTCTTCAACTCAATTATGAATTTTCATGATAGATTAAAATCTGTAAAACATGTAAAAGAAAGTCGTGTTAGTTACTCTATTTATAACTCAAGAACGGCTAAATCGATCTGACTGAACATTGGTCAGACAGGGGACAAACATAGGATACTTTTATCCAAAGAATTCCTGGAATTTCTACGTGAACTGGCGAAACAGGATTACGCGTAGAATATCGTGGGCAAAAGCTAGTTTTAAATAAATTATGTTTACTAAATATTTATTCTTATTCTGTGAAATTAGTCGCTGGTTTCACTTTAGTCAAAATATAATATGTAAGTAGGTATGTTTTTTTTTATTTAAATATTAATTAATTTAATTTAATTTTGAGTGTGGGAGAACCATGCTTCGGTACGTAGGGGCTGGTTCGGTCGGAGTGATACCTTGACCTTATAGAAAACCGACGTGAAACAACGCTTGCGTTGTGTTTCGTTGCGAATGAAGTTACTGGAAGCCCAATATTCCCAATCCCAGATTCCTCAACTACCCTTAAATTCTGAACCGCATAAGGCAGACAACGCACTTGTAACGCCTCTAGTGTTGTCAGGCTTCTAGTGTCAGGCCTTCATGGGCGGCGGCGATTGCTTACCATCAGGTGATTCATTTGCTCGTTTACTGGTTTATACCATTAACAATAAATTTAGGTACACAGTTTATATTATTATGTGCTAAGCAATTGCATTTATTTATTTATTTTTACTACTTTTTCGTTTGGTTTTTAGTTTTACATTTAGTTTCGCATATGTAATTGTATTTACTTGTTTGTTAATAAATATATCAAAAAAGAAAAATACTAATAGTACATATTTAAACCCAACAACCAGTTTGACGATATCCAGCATTTTTAATGCTTAGTAACTAATTAAGATATAATACGCCTGCTATCAGTAATTTGCTATGTTTCTTAAAGTATATAAGGAATAATAATTAATGTTATTACATATTAATGTATCTCGAATCCAGTTTTTACGAGTTAATTCCTAGGTTACTGACTTAACTGTATTCTTTATTAATAGTGTTTATAACAATTTTACTTTCGGTCGTTAGCAACCACTGCGCTTGTAGTGTTATGTTTTCCTTCACCGTAGGTCAGTGGTGTCTAAATAATCTTAGAAAGTACCTACATATAACTTGGAAAAAGTCTCATTGCTACTACGCCTTTGGTAAGTTTAACCCGCACCTTCATGCATGGGAAGCGTCTTAAACCACCGTACTACAACGATATTCCCCTCAAAACAAGCCTTTATAAGACTAAGATAAGGTTCTGGAGTTGACCAAAACAGTTCCAAAAATAAAATTTCAAGAAGTTTAAGTAAGTCTAAAGTCACTAATCCGCAGTTATTAATTTCACAAACAAGAAAAATTTAATTTATTACTAACTAAACTAATAATTTTTACATCAAAGGCGCGTCGCGTCCTGTTCAAGGGTTAAGTATGGTCCATTAAAAGTTTGTAAAATGCAAAAATTACACTAATTAGGAAACTTTTCACGGAATCCCTGTCGATAAATTTAGGGAAGGTTAAAACTTGTAATATCCATTTTTACTTCTTTTTAAAGATAAAGGTTTCTTGGAGATCTGAGACTCAATCCGTGGGAGTCGAGCAAAAAAGCATTGTTTTTGTATTTATTAATAACATTTGTCCATTAGATCCTGAGTGTGAAAGGGGTTTAACTTAATTCTATTATTATTCCAGGTGACTTGGGTATTGCAGTTGGGTCAGTGAACTTTTATAGGTTGTACTATCTACAGAGAGACCTCTGTGGTTGGCCATAGCGAACTTATTAAAAAATTAAAACGTGTACCACAACATCAATGGTATCGTAGACAAATATTTAAGCCACAAATTACTAGAACTTTTATTTTTTACAAACAACTTGCATTTAGCGCTATCTAGTGGAAATCCATAGAATTGCTTCGTGTCCAACCAACATCACATCTCCTGAAACCAAGAGGCCTTATGAAACAACGTCTGACATGTTCTGGACTTGAGCTTCAAGGAAAATATGGTAGATGGCAGTGATTGTACAAAACTGGGATGTTTTATTTCGTATCCAATTCACTTTCTATCTCTGAAAACAAACAGGTGGCAAGCAACAAGTTAAAACATGCTCTGTATTCAAGCTTTCAACAGTTTAGGCTAGATGGCAGTATCTGTGAAAGTCGCTAATCGTCATATTTCTTTTTTTTTATTAAGTAAGTAGGTAATTATGAAACTTTTATCACAATTTTTGGTGCGCATTGTCAAACCATTCAATACATTGGTAACTTTAATTTACATAATTATTATATGTATAAAACTTTTTTCAATACAATTTATGGATTTGTGATCTGATAACGAGTGATGCATAGCTGAGGATAACTTTAAATCCTGATTTATTTATTGCTGACACTGATAACACAGGGCTAGCAGTCACATATTATCACTGTCGCAAAGTATCGCCATGTTTGAGGTCATTCTAGGGTCCCATGTTTTTTATGGAATAAGCCGATAAGCGAGCAGACAGATCACCTGACGGTAAGCAATCGCCGCCGCTCATAGACACCCGAAACACCAGAGACGTTACAAGTGTGTTGCCGGCCTTTTGGGGGGTAGTGATTTAAAGTTGTTGGATAACGGGAATTGGGAAGATTGGAAAGGATTGTCATTGGGATTCTGGTAACCTCACTTACACAACGAAACAAAACGCAAGATAAATTATTCCCTCTTCCTAATCTTCCCAATCCCCGATTCTCCAACAACCTTTAAATTCCTAACCCCAAAAGGCCGGCAACGTACTTGTAATGCCTCTGGTGTTTCGGGTGTCCATGAGCGGCGGCGATTACTTACCATCAGGTGATCCATCTGCTTATTCACCAAACCGTTTATACGTGTATAAATAACAAGTAGGTTAAAAAACCCTATAATAATTTTACATAAAAGTGCATATTTTAATAGCAGGAGTGACCGTGTATAGCTTCATTCGTGTTATGAAATATTCAAGGTGACGTTATAACAGCTCTTGGGGCAGCTGGTATGTAAATTGGTAAATACTACCTTTACTCTTGTGTACAGTTAGCGAGAAAACTAAGTATTTTTTTCAAATTTCATTTATTGATTTTGTCTGCAGTTTTCTATAATTCCACGAGTACATAGGGGAAGAAATTACAATATTTAACGTCGTATTTTTGTAACAATTTTATAAATTCAACAAAATATAGAACACACTATAAGTTATGAACTGACGTGGCCACTAGTAATATCATTAGAACTTACACAAATACTTACTAAACATTACACAAAGACTTACTTAATAAACATGGTAAATATCCCGTTTTAAGTTCTAATGATATTACAGAATACACTCCTGACACATTGCATCTGGGAATCAAACAACTGCTTCGATAAACGAAACAATCTAATAGGTTATCTCATGAGCTATTTAGATACTAAACAGAGATAACTGTACTTGAATCTTTACACAAAAAAATCCTTTTTAAAATGCCTTATAGTATGTTAACTGTACCTCCTTAATGTTTCAGTAATGTTGGCCTCCAGTCACTTCCTCGTACGGAACCTTGCACTAGATTACCTCCCTTCGGGGATTCTCTGGCCATTATTAGGCCTTGCCATTGTTACATTGTACTCTTTACCTTGTACCCGACTATTAGGTTGGATCAATAGAAATCATACTAAAATGGTTAGCCTTGCTTCAAGCCGTTAGAAAGAACATGGAATACGTAGTTCTATTATCTAATAGACATAAAAAAAAAACAAGAGACAAAGATTTGAAAATTGACTGACTGCACGGTTGGCGTGGTGACTGGGCAACCGGCTGCTACATAACATGTAACGGGTTCAATTCCCGCACGGAGCAACACTTTGCGTGATCCAGAAAGGTTAAGAGCTTTTAGTAATCGAGGTTTTAAGAGAGTATCCTAAACTTATTATTGTTCTAACACGGTTAACAAGACTGTCTGCTAGGTTTACATCAGGTTTTAACTACTTCAAAAATATCTTAGCATGATAATTCAATAGCTAATGAACTACAAAAATTTTTTTAAACGACTTAAAACAAGAAGGAGGTTCTCTGTTTGCCCTGTATGCATATATGTTTGTGCGCGATTATGTCATGATTGTTCGAACCTAATTGGATGCGGTTTTCAAAAAAGTGTTTGTTACATTTACGAGCTGATTTTAGTATATTGACCGACTTCAAAAAGGTTGAAATCGATTATATTAAACGTAATTTACTGGAAAATATATGATTTTAGTTTAGTACCATAACTTGGTTTAAAGGATTGCAAACCAGAATTAGGTATTTCAGTTTTGCACAGGTAATTACTGTTGTATTCGTAAAGATAAATTCTTTTTGGAATGTTATTGTATCTTTTAACAATAGAATGAAAGCCGTACAATAAACGTTTTAGTACAAAACAGTGATATATCGGCTGTAGTCGCCGCACTTTTATTACCTGTCGCGGCTCGCGAGTAAACGATACGGGTCGTATGTGTTATGGAAAAGGGTTGAAGGTTTATATTTATTGTAAATTCCGAATTGTAAGACAAATGGAATGTCGAAAGTCGTGGAAACGTTGTGCTCATAATCATTTAAACGGTTAAAAAACATTAAAAGGATTAAATTGACTTTGATTTCAAAAGTCGATGTTTCTCATTATTGTTTGTTTCTTATTTAACACCGACCTCCGAAATAAAAGTTATTTTGACCATTTTAGTGTTCTTTTTAACCGATTTTCTTTAGTGAAGTGGGTTTTTTTTTGTAAAATGTTTATTTTTCATATAAAAATGTAAGGTTTGAATGATACCTAAATCTCAGAAAAATAAATAATTAACTAGTGATAATAAAATCAGGCTGTATTTACGTGTGTAAACAATAGTATACTATAAAGTTTGATTAATGTAACGGAAAATGGATGCCTATCAACTAATTGCAAAAGAAATGGGATGTAAAACATTACTATACCAACAAAACAAGTCAATATACAACAACCAACACGAACCAACAACATACTGACTTAATAATCCTTCGACACTTTAATTCACTTCACTCCGTACACTATGACAGGCAATAACTACTTGTACCCTAGAATCTGACAGTAGTACTAGACTCTAGTACCCCCTTACACCCCCGTGCGGGGTCTAAAGTTAGCTCCACGTGCTACAAGGGGGACAATCGTATCACAGAACGATTAAATCTGGATAACACAATCATACAACGAGGTAAGGCAATTAGTGTACTCTGGGAACAAGCCTGGGTGGACTTGTCATGGAAATATAGACTTTATTGTGTATCACATGTAAAACAGAGATCTAAAATGTGTTACATCACCCCTTCTATGGTGTAAAGACTATAGGCAACTGCCTACTGTGCAACGTATAACAGCTTAATTCCACGGAGCAACTCTTTGTGTGATCCACAAATTATGGTTTCGGGTCTGGTTGTGACATGTGCATGTGAATTTGTATGTTTGTAAACGTACCCACGACACAGGAGAAAATCCTAGTGTGGGGCAACGTTTTTTAAAAAAAGCTATAGAGCGCCCTGATGTTAATGTCCACCACGTTTATAGTCCTGACCATTTTTGAGAATATCTCTTATACTAATATAATCTGTTTATAGCCATAGGTATATTATACCAGATTAGATGTAATAACTCCATCTGAAGTGACTGACATGCATGACTGTTATATTATTAATCAACACGAACTGCCTCAATAAATGTTAATTAATTACTCGTACAGTTACTTACTCATAACAGGCAACAACAATTAGATTGTTGCGTCAACTGCTTTCATCTTCAAACAATGTACTAATAATTCAATAACACTTAGCTTATTATAGAATATAGTATTATAATATAACTAGCTACTTCCGCGCGGTTTCACTCGCTCTGCTTAGCTCCTATTGGTCATAGCGTGATGTTTTATAGCCTATAAGCTACCTCGATAAATGCACTATCCAACACAAAAAGAATTATTCAAATCGGACCAGTAGTTCCGGAGATTAGTGCGTTCAAACAAACAAACAAACAAACAAACTCTTCAGCTTTATAATATTAGTATAGATAACAATATAACATCTCCGCCTTCATTGCATAAAATGCAAGGGCAGACTCACTTCCGTAACTCAAAGATTTTTTTGTCAATAATGGAAAACAAAATTACACCAAACTTACCTGGAATCGTCATCTAGAATAGTAAGGTTTAAGATGATAGTATTTTTCTAAAAAAACGTTACCGTACTAGTATTTCCTCCTGTGTCGTGAGTGCGTTTACAAACATATAATTTCAGACACACATGACCCCCAACAGTCAGTTTGTGGATCACACAAACAGATTTTTCTTAATTTCTGGTTCGCGATCGTGCGGATCGACCGGTCGATCGCAATCGACCTGTTGGCCACCCCTGACATACACCATGATCAAACAAATTGTTTAGTGTGGAAATCAAACCCGCGACATGTTACACAGCAACCCACCGTACGAACTGTGCCCTCGGGAAGAATAATAATAACAACAAACGTATTCTAGTCTGTTGTCACTAATAATAAAAATAAACGGCTTAATGGCCGACAAGGAAGCCAGTCGACGAAATTTACCATAAGCTTCGTTCACCATAATTGGCAAATACTACCATACCCCACTGGGGACTGTTTGCATTGCCCAAACAATTAAGTAAAATGCTTGTACAGTATAATTGTTGATATCCAACCGAAATGGCCTTTCTATGTAATCTTAGTCTTTTGGTAACAATGTTAGAGTTGATTTTTAAATGCAATTGTTGGTGAAGCGAGTTTGTTGTGCTAGAAATGGTACTTTAAAATGAACATCTTATTTGGTTTTCGATCATTAGAACAAAAAGCCTCTTCGCCTAGAATGTATATACAACATGTAAAATCAAAAGACTAAGTACGTTTTTCTATGCTAAAGAAATCTAAACAGTGCTTCATACAATCCGCTTACACCAAACCCCACATTTGAGAAAATCTAAATTCACTTACAAACCTTATTCACAAAAACCTTCATACGTTATTCTAAAACCCTTTTCTGGAGAAATATTTCATCTCAATCTATTGGAATCTACCACAATGCACTTGAAATTAGTCTCTGTTACAATGGAGATAGGATTGAAACTTGTAAAGCTGATGTTTTGTGAGGTGAAGTAAATTTATTCCACAGTGAGACTGCATCGTTTGGAGCGCCACCTGAATCAATTGACCTCTGCCATCGACCACAATAGGAGTAATCTAAAGATCTTCAACAAAGGGATTTTTTCAGTTTCAGTATAAAGGACCTCTCTGAAAGCACTCCCTGACACTCTTGATCTAATTGCGGTTCTAGCTAAGACGGTAGAGGTTTTTATTTCGTCCCCTCTGAAAAGAAAGGGAGGAAGGCATTTGAAAGTATGTTTTGTCTCTTTTTGAATGGGGTGTTAGAGAATGGCTGGGGGCATTAGGAAAATTGATGTACATATAATATCGATGTTTTACTATAATTGGTTTTCTACTATCAAAATAATGAAAGTACAAGAAATAAAAATCTCTACAATATTACAACTACAGACACAATGTATTCCAAAAAGCTAGAACAGAACGTACCAAATTAAACCAAATTCTTAACACAATTCCATTTGACCACCACCCAATAAGACACACAAACTCATACCATTGTCTTCACCAATAAATCTAAACAAGAAGGACGAAAATAAAGCTTATTCTACGTACCAGTATAGTATAGCCACTAAAAGTGCCACGGAACCCGCTTCCTACGTGACCGTGCCACTAAAGTACCGGACGACACATAAAAAGTAACGCAGGCGACAAACTCACAGTTGTAAGGAGAAATATTTAGGTGGAACGTTTCCTGGACTCAAGTAAGAATGTTATTTTCTTTTCTTAAGAGGTATAATAAAGATATTTGGTATTTAAGACTTGTTGATTAATAATTAAAATAGTTTATTTCAGTATCTTATGCATCTACTGCAATTTATCTTACGTAGGGGTCTCCATTTAAGTATATGTGATACCTGTTCTTGGAGTGCCCGCAGTTGATGCCTCGATGACCTGGATAAGTTGTGTCTGATAATGATATTAAAGCTAATTTTAGATAATTTTTCATCATTGGATTCCTTGATGTAATTCGAGACTTTGGTATTATTTTCATGCTTAACTTGGTTGAAGATCCTTATCTCCTTTCCAATCTTCACAATCCCTGAATCCGAATTTTATGTCTCTAGTGTTTTCGAGTGTTTATGGACGGCGCCAATTACTTACAATCAGGTGACTAGCGTCCTTATTTACCTGCTTATCCCATAAAAAATATATTATCTACATACTCATAACTTAGTTACAGAATGTATGGTGAACACATAAAATCCAACTAATATTGTAAATGCGAAAGTTTCTATGTTTGTTTGTTACTTCTTCGCCTCAAACGGATGAAGGGATCGTGATGAAATTTGGAACAGGGGTAGATTATGGTCTGGAATATACATAGGCCACTTTTTATCTCACTAGAACAAGAGTGAAGACGCTAAAAGTTAGTATTCCATGTTCCAAGTGATTGAGGTTACGGGCGGTTTTATTCTTGTAGACTGAACTTGAAGAGTTGCAAAACTATTCGGCAACTAGTTACCTTGATTCTAACAGTTTCATAACTACTTACACGCGATTCAAAGAAACCTTGAACCGAAGATAGTACATATCTGATTTTCGCTGAAATAACCTTTTTTCTGGCGGGGGAAATTCATCCAATTACTTCTCCCAACTTCGGCGAACGAGAGAAAACCACCCCGTTTCTATTCCTGTTTTTTGAACTGGTAACTGGTTAATATCAGTAGTAGTTACACAGTTGAGGTATTACATCTTGTCTTGTCTGTGGTTGAAAATCACCCTAAATAGATATAAATAAATTTAATAAATTCTAAAAACTTATATCTTGTTTGTACCATCAAAAAACGACTACAGAACCTTTATTTATTTCTATAATTTAGGAAAAAAATGTGTACAAAGAGAAAATCATTGGAATGCTTTGCACGATAATATATAAACAACGGATACAAAAGATTCAAACAAAAATGTATCCTAATGACTGGTGATTAGGTACTTCCTTGTTTCATATTTTTTGCAATTGACCGAACTTGGGATCACGTGTGATTCTTGATATCCTTTTTGGAACACCACATGTATATTTATGAAGATCATCTTTATGTCTACACTAGCTTCTGCCAGCGGCTTTGTCCGCTTTCCCCTAGGATAATAAGTAAAATGAAACTCAAGGTTACAATTACAAAAAATACGGTACAAATAACCAAATTAAACAAAGAAATGTATTACAAAGAATAGAAACAATGTAACATGTAAAATACACCTATAAAATAATTCAACTGAAACAGAATACGTCGCATAAACTTCAATAACATAACATTTTCATGATTTATACTACGAATACATATTACATAGTTTCAGGAATATTTTCAGGAATGGTATTGCATTGTTTCATGAATTACAGGAAACTATTTGCCGCAAGGTTCCATTTGTCATTATTTTAATAGGTCCGAGGTTTTGTATGAAATGTATTATTATTCATGAATGAATATTAGTATATTATTCATGAAACTGGAATTTTTACACACAAACAGAGACATTTATTTCAATAAAATTGTACTCGTTAATTTGGTATAACAATAATTTGGTCTTATTAAAGTTTTAAAGCTTTTAGTAACGGATCATTACATATAGATCAATGAAATTAGCATTAGTTTAAGTTTTCTATGAGTCTATGGTTTCACTCCGCTCGAGCCGGCCTATTTGTACCGAAGCATGGCTCTCCCACACTTAGTGTATATAAAGTTGTTATGCTTTTTATCTTTTTAGAGAAATTTATAATAATTATAATATAACACTATAACATTCGCTGTCCTGGCATCACTTAGATATTAAACAACATCTTCTACACTGCAGACTCGGTATTTCTACATTTTAGGGCATATATCTAAAAAAATATTACCTAAACATCAAAAAGCAGGTTACTTCTACACCTACATCATATCAGTTCCAATCAATTTTCTCGGCACTTGAGAGTTTTCACTTAAAGAACGTGTCGCGGAATATTTTACATCGACGCTCTGAGCGTGAACGAAACGTGCAAAAAAAGCAAAGAGAACATACAGCTTGTTTAACAGCGCATTTTGTGGAAAACTGAATATTCAGTTCGGTTATTAAAATATATTTTCGCAACATAATGTCACGCTCTTCATTCCCCGAAGGCTGTGTCAGGACACACACATACTTATACGAAGTAACTTCCATTGTTACCCATTTATCTTTTGGACTCATCGTTTTTGGTAGTCCACATTCTGAGAGGTTGTGACCCAATTGGTTCATTCCCTCATTGCCACAGCCGTACATTGACCATACTCCGTCCTATTTCTGAGAAAATTTTCAAAAACCAAACAAGCCGGAATATCTCTTTTCCTGCTCCGGACATTAGGAAGGAGGTAACTGAGGAACCTTACTCACACAACGAAACACAACGCAAGCGTTGTTTCACGTTGGGTTTTCTGTGAGACCGCGGTATCACTCCGGTCGAGCCGGCCCATCCGTACCGAAGCATGACCTGTACTGGAAAACCTCTCCGACACAAAATTTTTTATGAATTAAATAAGTTTTATCCCAATGCAATTTATCTAGCAGACATTCAGCATTGCTTTTGTTGGTCTGAGTAAGCAGCATGGGAGTTATATGTCCAGTGACATACTCTCATAATTTAGTGTTCAGAATACAGTATATCCTGTGGTAGGTTATCTTTAGCCTGCGAGCTCCTTGGAATAATATTTTCATGAATAAGAAGTCAATAAAAACACACAAACTGTCATAATATCACCTGAACAGTGTAAAGGAGTAACAAAAATATCTGTTCATTACTTCCAGTACAGGTTTCCAATAAAGTACCGAGGAGCCTTTGATTTCACACACCATTGATATTTTCCTTCAACTCGCTCAAGTATTCTCGATTGAACTTCTGTTCGCAAAGAGCTTTATACACACCTCTTTACTTTTAAAGTAACGCCGTTTACTGTCTAGAAGAGTATTCTAGTACTGTACGGTACCTACCTATCTAGTTTTAAACAAAAGTGTCTTGTATGTCACATAGGTCGTCAATGTGCTTGTATCTCTTCTGGTGTTGTGTGAGCAAGGGCGATCATTTGCCATCTATTCTAAAAAAATACACGTTTTAATAATTTACGACTGTTATAACAGTTTACAAATTGAATAAACTAAGAGAATATCTAATTCTAATCATTTGCAGTTTTCTTGACGCTGCATCTAATTATCGTAGATGTTCTGATGATATCGGACCTGCGGACTACATAGCGGGTTACTGTGTCTCCAGCTCTAAGAACAGGAGTAGGAACGGGGTGGTTTATAATTGGTAAGAGTCTGACACTCTCTCTTGCCACCGGAGAAGTCAATGGACGATTATCCCCCTTTGATTGCCGTCCCATATAAAAAAGTGTTTTAATATCCCAACAAAACGTACTTTTAAAATATCTTCCGTTTGAGAAAGACTCGTTTAAAAAATAAAACACAATACACTCACACAGTTAAACATATTATTATAAAAAATCATGTTAATTTCATTTCATGTTCTTTTTTCATTTCCATGCAATTTTTAATTACGTACAAATTGATCATACATACAATACATTCGAAGTACAGCCAGGAAACTGAATTAATTTATTTTATTAATACCAACGCTACATTCTCCATATTGTTACAGATTTCGCTAAAATATTAATGCACTCAAGCGTTTTCAGGAAATAATTGGATGTTTCTTCCTGTGGCTACGCTGAAATATGGATAATGATCTGAACATTTCAGTTTGTGAAGGCTTTCGTATACAGATGTTGTGAATAATATGCTATATTCATATACATAGTAAATGAAATATGACGCTTTATTTCCTTTCCTAAGAATATATTTCCTGGAATGTGTAAGAGGAGTTTACAAAATAATGATAATTCGTCTTCCATCTTAGGAGGTTAGCGTTAGGCAGGTGAATCAAGGGGTACAGAAGGCAGTTCTCCTGGAAATGGCACGCATTGTGAGGAGGTTTCTGTCTCTGGAGCCCTAACCACCGGTAGCTTGCACGTGGACCATGCTCCCATTTCTGGTCGGCTGCTATTTTAATATTTTTAAATATTATTTTATTTTGTGTTTTAAAATCATTTTTTTTAAGTGTAACGATGGAGTTTCTTGCTCGTTCTTCTCCATTCGAAGCAACACTTTGGAACGAACACCTAGCTTCACTGAAGGACAAATCAATTTGACGTTTAAAAGTGCCTAATTTAGGATTAATTGAAATAAATGCTTTGACTTTGACTTTGATACATATATAGGAAAGTTAAAGAGCAGAATAAATTTAGAAGCTTAGTAGCAAGATTTCGTATTTGATTCAAGTATAAAATAAACATACGTAATTTATGAAAAAACAAAATGACTTTCTTTGAAAACAATATTACCTACCCTATTTACAATCGCCAAAAAGATATAAAACATGTTAATCAATCCTGCTTCTACCAAAGTTTTTTATTACCGTGAGGTGTAATCCAGACAATAATACTTGGCAGGTTTAAAGCACTTCCCAAAGTGAAGAGTTTTGAACAAGTTGTTCAAGTTATTCAAGTAGATGTGAGCTAGCAACAATGTTGCTGACTAATCAGTGCTTCCACGAGATTATGTAAGTTTTCTTCAAGATTTTCAGGACTCCTGGTTTTGGTTTTATTTCTTTTAAAGTTTTTGGGGTTTTTGTGTAATATTTTGAAATTATGATAATAATAATTAAGTTAGAGTGATAAAACATTGTTAAGAGAAGAGACTAGACAGAGAAATTTAATTCGTTTCTTTTTCTTTTGGTGTCGCCTCGTCGGTCGAGTGGTTTCAAGCGACTGCCGGAAGTAGATGTTGGGGTCAATGCTCGGGTCGGCCAAATAATTACTGAATATTCAAAAATGCCACAATTGCAGCATGGAGTCTGGAATTGTGCCCATTAGATGGAAATATCCTCATCCCCTATTACATAGAAATTATAACACAAATGATAAAAAGTGCCATTACCTACCGTAACGTTTGCCTATCTCATCGAGGACAAAAAGCGTGACAATACGATACGATTTATGATTGTTTTAATCGCACATATTGGTACGGTACTCAAAACAGCGATCTTAGGAAACCAAATAAGTTTCTCCCTCAATTGTGAGTTTCTTCGCTTTCAAATTTAAAAACTACAAAAAAGGAACTCACAAAATGTAACCGCAATTTCTAGAAGTACCATTGACGAACACTACTTCTTATTTCTTATCACAAACATTTAAATTGAAAATATTTTACAAACTTTGAATAATTCTCCGGTTGAACACGAGGCGGTGAGAAATGTTATACATATATATATATTTAGTTATATAGAAATAGTTTTCTAGTACATTCGAGTGTGGCGTCGGCAGTGCTTTCCATTTTAAGCACTGAATATTTGAAATTCTGTTCAATATTTCATGTGAGGAGTTTTAAGAATCGTTTACATTTTTATATGGATATTTACCTTGACGGTTTGTTTTGATGTATTTCTCTGTTCTCTAGTAAATAAAACATAGGTACCTCTTTAACTGGCTCGCAGTAAAAACTTTGGCTATTCTTTTGTTTCTTTTTGTATTCTTCGCATAACTCTTTTTGGCCTCCTGAAGCAGAAAGTTTTGAAACTGTTTTAAAAACAAGCAAACGAGTCACCTGATGGTAAGCGATCAGCGCCGCCCATGAACACCTGCAACACTAGAGGAGTCACAGGTGCGTTGCCGGTCATAAAAAAGGTTCTAAAGTATGCAATTTATAATTATTACAGAGGTTTTATTAGTATGCAACTTATGGGATGTGCCTTGTAGCGTTACTACGAAGATGTAGCAAAGCTACCGTTTCCACTGATACTAAGCTATGTAGCTGTGCGAGGAAAATGCGTAGCTCGAGTATGCGATGTATCAATAGTAGGGAAACCATTGATAGGACACATCCATAGCACGCATCTTTCCATATAAAAACATAGCTTATCTGAGTCCGTTCCAACCATTACTGTGGGATGTGTACCAATGAATATTATGATTAGTGTAGCATAGCACATCTCTGGTGGAAAAGTATCCTTATAGTATTCTTGGGTAATCTCTATACAATGTGATAGGGGCGGGACTTCTAACCCGTTAACTTTAGATTTTATCGTTTTAAGTTTGGTAATAATAATTATTATAGGGGTAAACTTAACTGTCACCTCCCACTCTCATCTCTGCATTGACTAAATATAAAGTCATATATATACAATGTGATAGGTGTGAGATTTCTAAGCCGTTAAGGCTGAGTACTACATCTAATTTTATCGACAAAAAAAAATAATATGGGGGTGGAACCCCTGATTGAAAATATTGAAAGATAGTGATTTTTTCGGTAAAAATAATTCAGACTTTTTTTTCTCACCAAAACATTATCAAACATATGAAAAAAGTAATGAATTAGTTAGCCAAGGTTATTAGCTACCGTTTTTTTTTGTTTCTACGACGCATACAACCTTTGATATCAAAAAAAGTAAAAAAAATATTAAAATAGCCATAATTTTTAGGGGAGGGGATTCGACCCCTTCGACCCCCGACTTTTGTCGATAAAATTAGATGTAGTACTCAGCCTTAACGGCTTAGAAATCTCACACCTATCACATTGTATATATATGACTTTATATTTAGTCAATGCAGAGATGAGAGTGGGAGGTGACAGTTAAGTTTACTCCTATAATAATTATTATTACCAAACTTGAAACGATAAAATCTTAAGTTTTCCTACGAAAATAACTTCTAACATTATTTGTCTATATATAGCAGAGCCACAAATATAACTCCTGAAACTCGTGACTGCCATAATTTTTACTATCAACAGTTTCGAAAGTGACGTAGCTAGCAATTCGAGTTGCCGCGCGACTCTAAACAAGATGTGTAAGTTTTCTCATCTCTGTACAACTTGAACTGTACTAGGAAATATGTATTAGTGTATGTGATTGTGAGAGTTATCAAACAGGCAATCTTAATCTTGTGTTTTGAGAAATTTCGGTTGTTGCTAATTATTTTTGGGTGGCTTTTCACTAGGTATGTTATAGATAAATCATATTCATTGGTACACAGTGCTTAGTACTGGTGAAAACAGACTCAGCTAAGCTATGTTTTTATATGGAAAGATGCCTGCTATGGATGCATGCTATGGATGTGTGCTATGGATGTGTTCTATGGATATGTTCTATGGATGTATTCTTAAGCTGCGCATCTTCTTGCACAGCTACTTTACGTCGACAATCGTCATAGCACATCTTATTCGCACAGCTACATAGCTTAGTATCAGTGGAAACGGTTGAAGCTACATAACACATCTCTTGTGGAACACCCTATAACATGTAGGTACATTTAAATCTATAAGAGTTACGTAAATCCATAACATTAAATCCAGATACAACAAAATAAAATCTTTAACATATTCACACAGCATTATTTCCAGAATCTTCGAATCAGAATATATCTCGGTTAACATCGTACGACTTCATATTTATTCCGATACTATGTGCCTTTGTAAAGGAAAGTTGCAAACAGATATATGACAGTAGCTCCTATATTTCTATACTTCTATAGACTTGCAGCGTGCTCGTATTTTATAGCTCAAAGCTTCTAGAAACTGAAGCGTGATTAATCGTGTGTTGCATTCAAGTATTTAATCTTAGTCTTCCCACTCATTTTGGTCTATATGCAAGTGTGGGAGAGCCACGCTTCGGCACGAATGGGCCGGCTTGATCGGAGTGAAACCACGGCCTCACAGAATACCGACGTGAAACAACGCTTGCGTTGCGTTTTATTGCGTGAGTGAGTTTACCGGAGGCCCAATTACCCCCTTCCTAAGCTTCTTAATGGGCCGGCTTGACCGGTGTGATGCCACGGCCTCACAGGACGTGAAACAACGCTTGCGTTGTGTTTCGTTGTGTGAGTGAGGTTACCGGAGGCCCAATTACCCGTCTTCCTAATCTTTCCAATCTCCGATTCCCCAACAACCCTTAATTCCCAACCCCTAAAAGGCCAGCAATGCAACGCACTTGTAAGCTTCTGTGCTGTCCTTCTTTTATCAAAAGATTATATCTTTTACGTTTCTAGTAATGTAGGTACTAAGTTAATATATCTAGTGCTCATTTCTGTAAAAGGTCTGTTCCACATAGGAACTAAAACTAATGCTTGAGCAATAAAATCTGAGTACAATCCCCCTTAAAGTTTTGAGTGCACAGGTAACACCAGTTTCAAACAATGACATAGTGATATGGTCCACCGCGACGTCATAACTCTTCTGGTGGGTTGTACTTTACAATTTATAGCAAGTTTTATAGTGATAAATCGGGGATTATCTAGGAAATAAAGGTTTAAGGTTGAAAAGTTGACTTTATAAAAATCTATGATAGCTATTCTTCTTTGACGTATTGTAAAATTTTGTAGCAGGATCTCTTCATGTATAGGTATAACAGCATACCCTACAACCTCTAATGTACTCTATATTTCACAAATAAATACTTTGACTTCGAATTATTGCAAACACGGCTGCCACACAAAAGTAGATGGTTTGATTGCCAGCAATAAAAGTATAGTTGAGTTTAGTAATTTTTGTGAACGATGCCAGATGACTGTGTTATTGCTTCTGTTACATGAAATTCAAAACCTAACTGGCGAATCACAAGTGTTAATCAGTCGCCAGTACCTGACGAGTTGACGGGTCGCCGGCTTAGAACAGGAGTAGGAACGGGGTGGTTTTTAATCAGTAAGAGTCTGACACTCTCATCTCACCCAAGACGGAAGAAATCATTGGATGATTTTCACCCCACAAAAATAAAATAAACCAGTTAGTAAAGTAATGTGTATCCACATTCAACCATAATACAACGAACTGTAACCTTATTTCAATATCTTACCTAAATGTTCACGTTATAGCGAGATAAGCGCCCTCACGGACATTTTTGCGGAGATATTAAAATTTGACGGGCTCTAAAAGGGTGGTCAAGGAGACGGGAGTAGACGGAACCATTGTAACGTGACCTATTTTGGAAATGGGTTATGTAGGATATAATGGTGTAGATTTTTTTAATATAAGTATTTTCCAAAAAAGAGTAAGTAGGGTTGTGTTTTATACTATTGCTAACTGTGACTTTGAATAGTTATCCCGCGGTCACAACTCCTTCCCGAGGGGATTTTTTTTTTTTTTTTTTTTTTTTAGGGGGGAAAATCATCCAATGACTTCTCTCGCCAGGGCAAAGCGAGAGGGAGTGTCAGACTCTTACTGACTAAAAACCACCCCGTTCCTTCTCCGAGCCGGAGCCCCGGTAAACCCGCTAGGTAGTCCGCAGCTCCGGATTAAGCATCAGCCCTACTGGGCCCCATTTGTGGTAATCTGATAGCTCTTTGAGGCGCGCGCGGAACGGACGCGCCGCACGCACGGGTCTGGTTCTGGTCGGGCGGCGAGCTACCCTTGCTCGCCGTCCGCAGACCCGCACTTAGTGGCCGGAGATCGTCACGCGATCCCCGACGCCCGGAGTGCTTTCGGCTGGGGCGTAAAAAGGTTCGTTCTCTCACGCGTCCCGCCTCCTCCTTAGCTAGACTGCTTTGCAGAAGAAGGAGACGGCATCCCAGTCCCCCTCGCTCCGCACCATGGCCTGAACCAAAGCCGGACGCGAGAGGTCGCCGTTTCCCTGAGGGCACGGCGGTGTCAGCCCACGCAGGGCAGACCGCAACCGTGTGTTCCACCGTGTCCTCCGGGCGGCCTTCAATCCGTTCGAGTCGGCCCATTCGTGCCGAAGTATGGCTCTCCAACATTTAGAACCACTTTGGAACCATGCCGGATTTCATGGTATCAATTAGTCGGCCCATTTGCCGAAGTATGGCTCTCCAAACCTTGGAACCATGACAGTGACGTGTTATCAATATTTTCATTTACATTGCTGTCAACGTCTTTTTAACACTTTACAGCCAAAATAAAACTAAAAAAGGTATTCACAGTATTTAATATTATTTATACAAGTCTCTTATCTCTACACTAAATTACTTTATCCACTCTCGTTATAGAATCTGCTTTTGGCTCTCCTGGTAGGTAGAAGGCTGCTATTATTCCACCTGGAATAAAAAGACCGAATTATATATGAATTTAACACTTTTTGAAAATGTTAAGATTTTTTTTTGTATTTGCGATGAGTACCTAGTTTTCTCTCTTCATTTGATTCATTACTATTACTTTACTTTACTTTATTACTATATTTTGAAGCATTGATAAATTACTTTAGACATTGACACATTTTTCTAGAAACTATTTCCATTTCCTTATGGACTTGATTGTACAAACTTTTGTATACACCATTTATTATTATCGGCATTGAAAATATTAAAACACTGAACAACGATATTTTACTAATCCTTTATACAGATATTACGTTATTATAAATACTTACTGAACACAAATATCGACCACCCGTAGAAGGTGACCCGACAGTAGTCGACGATGGTGGCTCCAACCACATTGACACCACCGAGGCACACGAACCTGGCCAACATCATGCCCAGACTGGTCGCTAGACCCCTGATGATGGAGAGCATAATGATAAAGACCAGAAACAATAAAAAGTATTTTATCGAGTACCTATTGCTTTAGTTATATAGCCACATATAGCTAATAAGGTTAATCTGTTAGCCAAACACAGATCGCTAGTGTGGCGACACATGACAAGTGACAGATGACGGAAGTCGCACGTCTATGTGCGACTTCTGTACTGAGTCTTCTGATCGACGATTAAATCAACATATGACGTCATACAATGCTACATCGAAGTAGGGCAGAAAGTCCGCCAGGCATGATCACTTCGCCTGGTCGGAGGATCCTCCTTTTCTTAGGGAATTTTACTTTCTGATCCCTAAACTAGTAATTTCTTTTTAAGAAATACACAATGCTAAGCCTGCCCATTTAATTGCTTAATGATTGCTCAAAAATACAAAAGTCAAAGTGGTAAAGAGTAAGCATTCAAGAATGATATGCATTTAACTTAGTCTAGTAAATATCGCAATACAATCTCTAAAAAGATTATTTGACAAAAAGTTAAACATTTTTTGTACAGCATGTTGTTTTAATGAAGAATAAGTCATTCTCGAGACCAGCCAAGCACTAGGCTAGCCAAGATAAGATAACAGTTCCAAGCCACTCGAGAAACGTTATAAAACTTGTAAAAATTGTACAAGTTCTATTTTAAGTTATTTTGATAAGTTGGCATCTTACCAAGTGGCTCTTATCTTGGTTTAAGCTATCCCAAAACTGACGCCACGACTTATGGCCGATGATAAATTTACAATGAAATCGCTTTACTTTGGACATTCATTTTGAATGTATTAATTAGTAATTTTGTTTGCTACGTGACTTAAAAGATGACTTCGAAATTTAAGCTCGTGGCTATGGCTTTCAAAACAATGCACCATTCTTTCTTAATATTCTTTATGAGGCTGTTCTAGAGTTTCATCAAAAGTTATTTTGTTGTAATGGGATCATTGCCCCAAGTAATTTGAGGGAATCAAACATGTTTTTCAAGTAAACAGTAGTTAATAGACTCATGAGACGGATTTATGACATATCTTCATGTTCCAGAATTAAAAACATAAATTAAACTAAAGCAGACTGGCTGTTAATGCAAGAACAGTACTAAAATTTTAAGAACCAACCAGTACTAAAACAAGTATAAAATGTTTTAACCACTCACCTATAAGAAGTAGGAAAGATATCAACGTAATATGAACCCACGGTGCCAATACATATGCCAGTAAATTGAATGGCAATGAAGAACACCATGCTGGCTGCTGGTTGTCGGACCATATCGACGAGGATACAGCTGACTCCAGAGATGATGAAGGTGCTGATCATAAGGGTCCGTCTCCAGTTGGAGAGGGCGATGATGATCATGTTAAAACTGGTGAAGAAGAGAGTGAAGAGTAACCCGGAGTAGATGGTGTTGATGGGGTCAGCGTCTATGCAGGTTTCCTGGAAATTCACATAGAATAGGTCAAGATGTGCAGAGATATCTATCCAAAATAATAGATAATATTTTCAGAAGTTTAAGGAATGTTGTAGGTTTAAGACGTCCGGTTCTCATGTATGAGGGTGCGGGTCTGAAACTTGCCGATGGAAATTACCAATGTGACTTCTTCCGAGATTTTTATTTCAACATTGCCCCACAGTAGAATTTTCTCCTGTATCGTGGGTGCGTTTGCAAACATAGAAATTCACATACACATGACACATAGACCCTAAACAACAATTACACGTTGCACGGCAGCCATTTGCTCAGCCACTCAAGTTATCCGAGTTAAGATTGTATTTTCAAGACAATTTTCAAAACAATAACTATATGATAACTTACATTAAATGAACTAGGTGTAATGTTAGCGACGACTTTTTCACAGAAACGTGAATCTTCCGACACAGTCGTGAAGAATGAGTTCACCATCGTCGGGAACCACATGAAGAACACGTTGTTCCTGGAATAAAGTAAACTGAATATAAATAAAAATGTCGAAAAACAAGAGTTCTGTATTAAAACATATCATTACATTACACATCATGTCTTTTTCTATTTCAATAATTAATTACAGTATAAATCAGTTGACTGCACGATTGGTGCGGTGGCTAGGCGAGCGCTTGCCGCGTATCGTGTAACTAATATAAAGGGTTTAACATAACTTTTCAAAGGTAAGCGTGCACAGACCCGCATCGTACGCATCATTATGCATTGCATGCAGGCATTGCTGCTGATGCGGTCCATGATGATGCGGATCAGTAGACGCAGTTGTAAGAGTTTCTATACAAGATAAACTAAAATCCGTTGCGTGCGATAGGTACGATGCGCGCCTATGGACGCGTTCCTAAAATATTGGTCGGTATACAGACAGGGTATAAGCTGATTTGGGTTATAGCTTACTTTTTTATCCCAAGAGATAAAAAACAAAACATAAACACACATTGCCAAAATGTGTTTTAAAATCGATAAATATTGTAACGCAGGGTTAAAATCCCCTCGTATTGCCTCTACCTAATTCCGAATCAATTTTGTATTGTTTGCTATTTAAACAACGTGCAAAGAGCACTTTTGCCTCCAAAATTGTATCGATATTATGCTAAAAGGTGGAATAAATGTTTACGGGATCAAATGGCATTTGTTTTGAGTGGATTTTGAGTCGTTGGCTTTAAGGGTCACAGAGATTGAAATGTCAAATTGTTAAACTTGTTCGTGATTTTGAGTGTACTTAAATTAATTTTATGAGTGATATTGTTTGGTAAGAATTTTTGAGTAATTCTTGTCTGACTTGCTTAAATGGAATTAACTGTGGTAATGTCAATGATCTACACACATTTATGTGACCCACGACGTGAGTCTGAATTCTCACTGTATCAGAGAAATCTGAATGACTGCCGAGTAACGTGTAGCGGATTAGATTCCCGCAGGGAGCAACTTTTTCTGTGATACACAAAATTGTTGTTTCGGTTCAGAGTGTCATGTACATGTCGAAACACCTACCAGGTATATTTATTTAAATACATTTTTAGAGGAGAGCCCGAATGATTGGTATGGTAAAACAGATCAAACAATTGGCGATACCGACAAATTTTTACTTTTTGATTTTATTGTAACTTTCGTGAGACATACTAAATTAATTATTATGTTATCGGCTTACTCACGTAATCTTTTGATGAGAGAGAGTAGCAGTGCGACAATCGCCGCGTCGTGTGTCGCGTAATGCTGCTCATGAATATGAGCCTCTAGCATGGCTTGAAACTAGTCGAGTTCCTCGTCAAAACGATACGTGAGTAAGCCGATAACAATTGGCGATTTTTACTTTTACTGACAAATTTTGATTACGGCGCTGCTATAAAAATTCTGCCAATCTTTTTTTACACTGATCATTAGTATTATTCATTGTCCAATCTCTTCATATTTCAAGTTCAAAAATAATATCAGAAAGCGACTGTTTACTTTTATATTTTGGTCCTCTTCCATTATTCGCCTCATTAATCTTGGAATGGATGGAAAATTAAGAGAGATGGAATTGTCCTCAAGGTAAAATATTCAAGTGCTATCTTTACTCATCATTATTTCTAAGTATCATTTCTTGTTTTATATTTCTGTATCGTTATTATTTAAGGCAAAAATGGTATTGTCTGTATGTGTAGTCACGTTTGAATTTATTTTAACAGTTATTCATTATTAATAGATTTTTCCTTGTATCTATTTGACAGAGAGGAACATACAAGCTATTGAAATCTTGGGTGTGTATTAATCTAGATTGTTGTCCATACATAGATTAAGTTTCAAATAACTATGTTTGCGTATCTCAGCTAAGAGCACATTTAATAAACTCCCACATAAATTAATATTATAAACGTAAACGCTGCTTCGTTGGTCGAGTGGTCGCAAATACGGCAAGGGGTCTCGGGTTCGATTCCCGCACGGAACCTTATTATCTTATTTCCTTCTTTCACCTCTTTGCACCTGTTACACTGTCATTATTACTAAGAAATCATTACTCACGTGCTGCAGCAGATGGCGAATAGAAGTAACAGTTGCAAGGACCTCCAGAGTAGCGGTGGTTTTATGATAGGCACTGTCTGTTTGATCACTGATCTCCAAAATGATATCGTGCCGTCTGGTTTGTCCACTTTCATTAAAGACTTTACCTGGAAATAGACAAATAGGTCTTTGAAATTTATTTTTATATTATTATTTTTTCTCTTAATTTAGGCCAGATTCATGACATTTATGGGAGACACATGTCTCCCTAAGGATGTGCCATAACCAACGTTGAAACATTGGGGCCTTAGGGGCAGGTCTAATGAGAACCCTTTACAGTTACTGAGGGTTAGTGAGGTAGAAATCTCATACTTTCTAGTTTTTCCAAAAAGCTAGGTGAATTTTGAAGGTTTTAAGAAACCCTCCTGATATAAAAAAAGATGGAAGATATTAATAACTGAGACTGATGATATTGATAACTGACTATACTCGTACTTGAGAATTATTCAGCTTCTACTAATGTACTGAAGATAAGTTATATATAAATTATTACTTTGAGGAAAAAAATCGAAGTACTTACAGGATACACACTATGTTTTCCATTATTAGTTTCATGGATGGACTTCAATACTTCCAGTGCACTGTCAGTTTCTCCCAAGTTAGCCAAGAACTTGGGACTTTCGTGGAGGAAGCACATCATGAATGAACCTATTCCTAAAGGAAGTGTCATCAGGAGTATGAGGAGCCTCCAAGGTCTGTAGGTAGTCAGCAGTGGCAGAGGAACACTGAATTCTAAAGGTAGGATGAAGTACGCAAGAGCTGAAACAAAGAAGAATTGGTTTTAAAGTTATTGCTGTATTCTTTTGTAGGCTGTATGTAGGCTTTTGTATTCTAATTTGTTTCTTCCTCTGTCAAGTACGTAATAAGCAATTTTAATTTGGTAAAAATATTATTAATATCTCCTATTTGGGACTAAAGGCTCCTAGACTGGTTTTCGTGGTAGGTTGTGCGTGCTACCACTGAAATTTTTCGAAAAACCGAAAACAGCCCAGTTCCAACCCTGGGTAACAAACCCAAGACCTTGCCTGACAGTCGCACTTGCGACCACTCGGCCAATAAAGCAGTCAATAATTTCGCATTAGTAAAATTTTTGGCATTGTCGACACAAACTTCAACATCAATTGAGTTTGATTCTCACTATTGCACCCTTAGCTGCTAATCGAGAACTGTCTTCCCTTTTCCAAATTCCACTAATACATTATTTATCAGACTAGATAATTTATAAAAATCAATGAAAATCCTCTCACCAAAACAGGCAAAGTCAGCTGCAAGACTGAATACATTTTGTATGAACATGTATCTGTTCCTCCATTCCTTTGGTGTGCACTCTCCGAGGAAGGTTATTGTGAGGGTGATTGATGCTGTAGAACTGAAATCATAATGAATATAAAATTAGAGATTTTGTAGCTATCAACAAAATACAACATCATATTTTTCTATAAGAGTACTTTTCTCTAAAAGTATGATATTGTATACCGGTTAAATTAATTCACCCCGATCTCAATTCAATATCTTTCGATTCATAAATCTACATTATTTGTGACTTTGAGTTATTAGAAAACAATACTAATGAGTATCGGATTAGGGATTGAGATCGGTTGAAAGCAATTGGTCTTCAAAATAAACTATGATAATAAAGTTAAATACAGAGTTGATTTTAATTTCTTTAGCAGCTATAAGGTAGAAAAGTTATCTACATTATGTTATTTTTCCGTATCCAATTTTCTATGTTTTAAAATCGTACTCAAATTTAACTTAAGTATAGGAAGATGGAAGAAGAAGAAGGTTTCATAAATCATAATGGTAAACTTTAATGCCTTTGACTAGTACCATAATAAAGGTAGGTAAGAGTACTAGCAGTAGGTAGTAGGAGAGATATAGATAAATATGTTGCTAAGCGATCCGGTGACCGTCCTTTGCCGGCGCCATCGCCACCAGCTAGCTAGAACCGGTCCAGACAATTCAGACGCCGGTGACGAACCAACCTCGCCGGTACAGTAAAAACTAACCGGTTTGATTAGAGAAAAACTTCAATGACGTAGACCGTTTAAAAATAGTAAGTATGCAGTTTTTTTTTGCTTATTTTTTGTCATAGGAATTGTCACGTGAAAATTAGCAAACAGGTTCACTTAAGGACGAATTGATAGAGTAACGTTCTGATAGGTGAACAACAGGTGGTTTTGTCTTAGATTTGGTGGAGATAAAAGCTCTGATGTTGATTTCCTGACAAACTCCAAAAGCAAGGTCTCCCATTGCATGTCTGACATGACCACCTAGACAACCACGATAAACTCAAAAATACTCTGATAATATCTCGACACCAGCAATTTATACTACGCTAACTCGAAATTTGGTAAAAACGTTTTTTTATGCCAAGTTGCTTAAAATGTGTTGTTACATACGTCATAAAAAAATTGAGAAAAAATATGCAAAAATAAGAAAGTTACAAATCTTATAAAACGCTAAGTAAAGGTACTTTTTGAAATCACTCGATTTATATTACGCCAACTATTATTAGCGGAGTGTGCGCGGGGATCACTTTGGTCAAAATCCCTGCAACACTGCACTAACTAGTAGTTAGCGTAGTTTAGTGCGTTCGTGTGTTTACTTGTTCGTTTGTAAAATGAACTACTTAGCGACTTTTACATGTAAATACTTATGTGTTAACGTATTAATTAGTTTATTAATGGTACGTTGACTATTCTTTTTGTAAGTAAGTACATGTTCTTTATAAAAATATTGAAATATGTATCAAATGATTGATCATGCACTACGACCTCCCATACTACACTACGCTAACATAAGTTAGACGTATATAAGATGTAACATTTTTTGATGAATTACGTTTATATACGGCTAACTTGCGCTAAATCAAAAAATAGAAATAATTAAGGAAATATAAATATGAGATATTACAATGAAGAAATTAAATATTAAGCATACCAAATTTCAAAAAAGTATCTTAATTAATGTAAAAGTTATCACGTTTTTCCCTTTAAACGCCTCTACTGTAAAGTACGCTTTTTTGAGTTAGCGTAGTATAAATTGCTGGTGTCGATCTATTGTTAGACATACTAAATTAAAAAATACGGTTTACTCACGTGGATTAATGGAGAAAAGACAGAAGAACTCTTCATCATAAACTCATCATCATCATCACTAGGCTGTGCGCCACGTCTGCGCACGCTACTCATAATGAAGAATCCCTCTGTGACTAAAAACTAGAAGAGCTTTACTCAGAAAAAAACTCAGTCTATTTGGTGTTTTCGCCAGTGAACAGAGTAATTTTTAAAGAAGATTCAACTGTACAAATAATGAAACTACGAGTAGTGCTGCCAAAGCCACGGTCAGAAAACTAGGTGACTGATAAAACAAAGCTTAACTTACAAGCTGGAAGCCAGGAACTTGAGTATCAGCATCATGTAGAAGTCGGTGGAGAAGCTCGTGAGGCTGGAGAGAATGAACCCTGCTGATGAGGAGATTTGAAGGGCTCTCTTTCTGCCTTTAGTATCAGCTGTGTAGCCCCATGGTATCGCGAATATGAATCCTGGAATGGAAAGAAAATTAAGAAACTAATTAGTTAACCGCTAGAGCGCCAAGTCAATCACCTTGGCTGACGCAAGTCGAGTTTTGACTTTCAGCATTTTAACTTAGCAGTTAAATACCCCAGTGTAACAATAAATTTAGTAATGAGGAATTCTGTACGGGAATTCTGTAGTCACTGGGCCAATTTTGGAGTCATAGGTAGATTGTAGATAACTCCAAATTGGTATTTCGACATTATCAAAAATAGCTGGTACTCTTTCAAAGAACAAAAAGAGAATTACAGTCATACCAGCAAAAGAGACTGAGGTGAGCATCCCACTGTGTTCTAAGCTTAGGTCTAGGTCGCAGCTGGCTGCAGGCACCACCAGGCTGTAGCCCAGCATGTCCACGACTGCGCCCAGCATGATGATGCAGCAGGTGAGCAGCAGGAGGACGTTGTAGCGGCCATTTCCTGGAAGAAAAGTAAACATACCCATGAGGATCCCCCTGCCAAACTTGGAGATTATGGCAAACCATTTTATCTAGATACTAGCTACTTCCGCGCGGTTTCACCGCTCTGCTCGGTTCCTATTAGTCATAGCGTGATGTTTTGTAGCCTATAGCCTTCCTCAATAAATGCACTATCATCCAACGCAAAAAGGATTATTCAATTCGGACCCGTAGTTCTAAAGATTAGCGCGTTCAAACCAACAAACTCTTCAGCTTTATAATATTAGTATAGATAAGACGTATAGTTCATTAGTGCCACAAGGACTACTCCAGGAAACCACCCCGTTCCTACGAACGGGTTTTTAGTTAGTAAGATTCTGACTCTCCTTCATCATGCATTTTAGTGGTCAACCAATGACTGTTAATGGTAATAAATAACTATTTTAATGTATTTGTAACACTGATAGATGAAGTCAATATTAATACAGATTATAAAGGTTACTGAACTCACACTCACAAATCTTCTTATAAACTATTATTTTTTGCTAGATAACTAACTAACTAACTAACCACACGTGAGCGAGGTAAACGTGCACATTTCGGCACGAGTGTTTCGATCACCTCACCATGATCGAACGGGTTAGCAGCTTGCAGCATATTACAATTTTGTACAGCAAGGCGCATGACTAACTGACTTATTGTTTTGTTACTGTCTTAATCACTAGTGATAATGGTGAAGAATACAGATAGGGGGTCACATTTACGAAAATTACAAGCAAACCTACTAGATCATCATCATATTAGGCATTAGACATACACTGCTGAATATAGGGCTCCCCCAATGAGGTTCAGATAAGCTACCTTGTGGGTGAAAGTATTAAGCTGCGTTTGCCAGTACGTGGTCTCCACTCGAGAACCTTTCTGCCCTAGTGGCCGTCGGTTCTCCGCGCTATGTGCCCTACCCACTTGCTTATACGCTGGGCTGTGACGGCGACTTTTGTTCTTTTGCGGATCTCCTTACTTTTTATTCGGTTTAGCAAAGAAACTTTAGAATACTACATTAAAATTAAGAAATACCTTTTTCTTATTTTTCCTAAATAAGAACGTTAGGAATTCCCAAATATCAGATGTGGTTTAGGCAATGTATCTATGGTGATCATTATGCAAAATTATTCGAAATATTGGTTTATATAAATAATATTGTTGACATTCAACGCGTGACTAAGACCACACTCTGGGCATTAATTATCTAATTAGGCTGCTGTTGTCAAGATATTTGTGGCATGTGACAAATATCCAAAAATAACTAAAGATAAATTTATTAAGTATTAAGATATTACATATTAATGGGTTTTTTTTAGAGAAAACTGGAATTAAAGACAGCATAAAATCTAAAAGAAATTAAGATTTTGTCTTGATTGATTGTTTCTTGTTGATTCAGTAGAGAAATAATAGGGTAGATGACAAATTTTCATTTTAATGTCCATCTGGTAGATTTATTTAAGACATCTGATACGTACTTTTTATTTTCTAAAGGAAACAAATACTATCAAAATTATATTGATTTGAAATATCGTGTGAGGTCACAATTTTCTACATTTTATAGGGTAACGTAATGTAACGACCTCCTACTCCTACTTAACTTCGTTTTATATAAATATTATAACCTTATAGGACAAAAAAAAAAAAACTCTAATATATTTTCAATTATCTATCTAAATATTGTAATCTTATATGACAATACGAATCCAACATGTTTTAATTATTTAACTAACGGACTAATTAGATCTTAAACTTTTATACCCCGTCCACTAGCTTATTATGACATATTATTATTTCTAAACCACAAATAGGTAGAAAGGTATTTATGCTAATTTCTGCACGTGACAAACAAGTGGACTCTTTGTGGCCTTGGGCATTAATTTATGGTGTGTAAACAAACATTTTGTTTACAAAAATTAAAATCGTAGCAACACCATGACGCATATAGATGAAATGATTTTTAAACATATGTCATTATAAGGAAAAATGAAGAAAAAACCATGGCCCCACTTCTAATGAATTTCAATACTTGATTACTTATTACTATTGATATAAAAAATAATTTATTCCGTGCGGACATCGAACCCCAGAACTCGTGACTTCGCGATCATAGTCAATCACCGAGCACAATATACATTATTTTAATAGTAAAATTCACAATCTTGCGTAAAATTATAAAAATTTTCTTTGGCAGAACAAAAATTGTTTTAAGCAAAAAGTTCGTATGAAATTGAGCAAAAAATATTTTTGTTCTTGATTTTATCAATGCAGTACATATATATTATGTATTATGCAGCAGCAAAGCACACAAGCCTTCCCAGATATGGCAGAAAAACTAGACTAACTAAACTAGTTACAAGAATGTTAAAGTCAATGTACGGGTTTGACATAGGTTTTGACATAAACTCGAGATCAGCTGGACCTATTTGGCAAATGTTGGTCTTTAGTTAGTTGGAAGTCTAGGGGAGGTTTGAACCGGAGCTACGGGCTACCTAACGGGTTTACCGGGGCTTCGGTTCGAAATCAGGAGTTGGAACGGGGTCTCGCCCAAGACGAGAGAAGTCATTAGATGATTTTCACCCTCAAAAAAAAAGGTGGTTTGAAAGGTGAGAACACAATGCTTGAGGCGGTACGAAGTTTCCCCGGAAAACTTCTAAGCAGTAGATGATGATTTAGATGTTTTATCGATGGCCAATATCAAGCCCATACGTTTTGTAAACATTATACACGTGATACCAGTCCTACTGTCCTACTGTAGTCAAATGTGAAAGTTTGTTTGTTTGGGCCTTCGGCTAATGGGTTTACATTATTGTCTTGTTATTTGAGGTCAAGCAAGGGCTTGATTTTTTGTCTTGGAGAAAGTATTATTGGTTTGTTTATGTATAAAAATAGCCTATGTTTTATTCTAGACCAAGATCTACCCCTGTTTTTCATTTGAATTTCATGCTAATCTCTTCAGCCGTTTTGATGTGATTGAGTGACAAACAGACACACAAACATAACAATTCAGAAACGTTTTCAGTTATAATAATATTGTAGTAAGATTTAACTGCAAGTAAATATTTATATCAGAAATATGCAGATGCACTTGTAAATATATTTCGGAATCGTGTGTTATTTAAGTAATTAACTACTACTGCGCAGTTTCACATATTTATCTCAATTAATAATTATGCAGTCTAACACAAAAGTAATAATTAAGTATACAATTTGATTTCAAGTAGGTATTAGATTAGAAGATTATCGCGTTCAAACAAACAAAGAAATCCTTTAGCTTTATTTTATTTATTTATTTTACACTTTATGCACATGTGTACAAAGGTGGGCTTAATGCCGTATTAATAGGTTTATATACCTTTGCTATCTTCATAAAATATAAAACCAGTCTATTAAGAAAACCTTTGCCATCTTCAGTCTATAAAAAATCTTATTGCCTAGTAATGTCACGAACATGACGGAAACAATTGATAGTTAATCATTTAAAAAGGTAAGCATTGCACAAACCTGACCGCATTATGATAGTTTTATGACATTGTGGCACATTTTCTATATACTTTGTATTTCCAGTAAATCATACAATTTACCGTAATAGGTAATAACTATGATTTATAGATATATTTGCTGTTGCACTTTAAGACTTTGGTTTTGAAATAGATTAAGTACCACGATTTTCTAATTTTTTCTATGTTTCGCCGCGAAAATTAATCTGTAGCATATTTAGTTCATCTACATTTGTAGACTGATCGACAGACAGACATTTTCGTATTTTTTTATATTGTAATAGGTATTTGCTTCGACGTTCAAAAGTGCATTCCTGGTCTATTTGAAATAAATAATTTTGAATTTAACTTCACGATTAATCACGATTTTCTTTAATGTGATTGGTCGATAATAATCGTCGTTACTTTAACTTAAATCATATCTCATCAGAATTCTAAGTTTCTTCTTCTAAGATTTTTAAGTATAATTGAAATAATATTATTTCAGTCCTCATTTGCCACTTGCCAACAAGGAACCTGTACAAAATTAATTAGTTTTTTTTAAAAGGTCAGTACTTATTTTGATCAAAGTGACCTAACATCTTGCCTCGAGCCAGTCCTGCCTTTTCAAAACCGCTATTCTATTTTTATTATTTGGAATAAATTGTTCTATTATCACAGACATCACTTTTAAATGCTAATTAGTGTCAAATTATTTACTTCACCTACAATTCTATGATTCCTAGTCAATTCTATAAAAATAAATGATATTACGATTTAAAAAATATTGAAAATAATCGCCGAAAAGTGTAGGACCGATATTTTGTTTAAAGTCTTCTAAAATTACATTTACGTCCAGGCTACCAATGGTTATTTTTAGATCTTATTATTACAAATATTAATTATAAATCATTATTATATAAAACAACACTACACATTCACAACCCCTACAAAATATAAAAAGTAACATCCTTTATTTAAAAAAATAACGAACAAATGTGACAGACTCAATTTATAAAACAGAAATCACAACTTCTTATCTAATATTATAACTGAAAAATAATCATAATTATTACTTACAAGTAAATATTAATAATTAATACAACACTCGAACTCACCAGTTAATTGTATAGCTTCTTCTATATCAACATTTTCTTTATCGCAGACAGTTTCCGTAGTAACAGCATTTTTGGCCACACGATTCACAACAAACGTTTTTCTCACCATTATCCCTCGCGGCTTCTCACCACAATGAGCTTCATTCAGGCCCTGTTTAACTAGTGCGGCACTCCAACCAGCCTGGCCACAGCATCTTGTGATTCACATACCATCATCGGCTGTATTATAGTTTATCTAAACACGTTTCTTAGTTTCTCCTTGAGATATTTACTATACGGCAAAGAATTTTGTTTGTTGGGTTACGCAAAAGGGTTTTGTTGTTTTGTGTTAACGGTAGTTTTAGTTTTACGTATTTAAATGTTGGTTTGGTTAAATTGGACCTGTATTTTTTGTGTGTCATCGTCCTTAGGTGATAAGAATCTATAGATTTGAAATTTTATTTTGCGGTGGTGCTGGCTACAATTTGTGAGTTAATCTAATGAAAGTAACGTAGAGGGTATTATGTTTTTAATAAGATAAAAAATATGCTATAAATAATATACTTATTACTAGTAGTCCACCGGTATTTATAAGTTTTAAATTATATTGTAGAAGTTCGTGATCGTCCAATGCTCCTGACAGTCTATTGTGTAGATTGTATGCTACCTTTTCTGGGGTACTTTCTACGAATAGGAGATCTTCGTTTATCAATACGCTTGAAAAGCGGAATGGAAATCGTGGGTTAAAATGTGTATATTTATCAGAGAACTTTGAAACTGTCTGTCAAAATCTGTAGTTCTTTAATTTAGCCTTCACAATATCTAAGGGCAAGAGCCCTTGGAAGGGAAGACCCCTCCCTAGGGGTGGTAACAAATGAATTTTACCTTGTCGTCACCACACGTTACCAAAAGTGTAAAACTAGGCATTGTCCGAAGCTGCGGGTTACCGAGGTTCTGATTCGAAGAGTAGGAGTAAGAACGAGGTAGTTTTTAGACAGTAAGAGTCTGACTTTTCAATTTTCACCTTACCTAAGGCGGGAGAAGTCATTGGATGACTATTTCCCCATATTTTGTTGTGATATTTTTATTAATTGGAAAAATGTATAAGAAGTTTAAAAAATTTTAAACATATGTATTTTTTAAAAAGAGTAGTTAATAAATGGAGATTTTTGCTCGTTCTTCTCTATTCGAAACTACACTTTGGACCAAGCTTCATTGACGGACAGACTGACAGGATATTATTTGTTAACTTTACAAAAGTACTTATGGCTAACAAACACTTTTTATTTTTTAAGGAAATTATGATCATAGTTCCGTGCATTGTCTGTCAGTCAATCGGTCTATCACTCAATAGAGGATAATGTGTATATATTTGATTGAAAGGTACTACAAAAATAGTTAATCGTCCTATAATTGTATTGTTTGTTGTTTACCAACACAATTAGTGGTAATCTCCCGGCGAGAGGTAATTGTCGTCCCCTAATTTTATTGGCCAATCGAGCGTTTTATCTTTTGTTATCGGTTCCTGGATTAGGCAGGGATAAAGGTTATTTATAGTTAAATATTTTTGGAGATTCTTTATTTGGTTTTGTTTGTTTAGTAGTTAAACTGGAATTATCGAAAATAATATGAATAGGTTTTCAGCATCGTCAGTCTATAAGTGCCCACTACTGAAAAACGCTTCCTCTTGTGATATGCAGGAGACTTATCGGTTACTTATCTTACTAACTTAGTCACAATTTTAGTCCCTAGGTATTATTTTAATTTAAAATTATAGTATGAATTAAAAAAATCACGTCTTGTAAAATAGAATACCTACTACGTATCTAATAGTCTGAATACGGAATCCTAGCTAGAGAATGCATGCCAAAATTCAAAAAGCAAGTTTTGGAATTTTATTTTTGACATTTTTTTCCTAATGACGCGAATGAATTTCTAATAAAATCCACTTTGAATAATATTCCAAATTGCACTCAAAATCTAGTCGTGGTCACGTGTCGATTAATCTTCTTTCTCTTTTTATATTTAATAGTCTATGTACATATTTCTAGCATCACGTTTCGTGACCTATCTACGCCTTAAAGATAAAACAAGAACTATTATTAATTAATGAAGAGAATTATTTCGTCATATACAAATTAAATTAAAAAGCTACTTTTTGTTAACAAACTGGAAACAAGCTGTGTAATTTATAGTAATCAAGAAGGTAATAAATAGTGACTGATTAATTAGTTAATTAGTCAATAATTTACTTATATTTAAATATTCAGTGTAATTTATTACTGATCAACAGAGATTATACTTGTTGATTATAAAGGTCCACTATATAATAAACACACATCTTGAGATCTGCGTCTGGGCGGCAGGAGGGACAAGGCGACTGTGTATAGGTATGTAGAATGCAAGCATGTATATAGCTTGTATTCGCAACACACCCAATCATGGTGGAATACAATGCACCCGATAATAATAATACCTCCTGATCGATTTTAATCATGGTGACAAGACTAACTAGACTAGCCCACTACGCAGGAAATATTATAGTGCACAAGTGTATGCGAAAACACAGGTGCACTCTCTGTTCCTTCACTCTCTAAACCCGAAAGGTAGGCAGATCGACAGGGCCGGAGAGAGGTCAGATGTAAAACAAATCTCTTTACGTGCTTTTATTTACTGACTTCGGGTTAAAAATGGTAATTTTACTCAGAAAATGCCATTATCACTTTTTGTTCGACACGCGAATCCAAACCCGCGATACGTTGCAGCCGGTCAACCAGCTACTGCGCCAGCCATCAGTCAAAACATCTGATATAATTGATGATAGACGACATGTACTTAAACTAAATAATATAAACTGACATAGGTAATATCGCCAACCTTACATCATTACAATAAGAACTAATTTTACAAAATATTACCTTTACTATGTAACATATTAGGTATGGAAATTAACCTGAATAACCGAAGGTATATAGGTATGGCATACTAATGAAGTTTCGGAAAATTTTGTCCTGTAAATAGGAAATACCATAGCGGATCATTTAGTTTTGGAGGTTGTTTGGTAAAAACAAACTAACTGTTGTGTGTTGTTCAATAGTTAGTAATAGTTTGAGTGGAAATTTTTGCAGAACCTAATTGTTATTTAAATATTATACTCATACGCCTTGTCGGTCGAGTGGTCTGAAATTGTATAGTAATATTGTAATGACCTCACTCTATATAATATAACTGGTGAAAAGTGGGGGCAAATTGAAGTTATACAAACTTTTTATTTGTTTATACGAAACCTTATTAAAGTGTGGGAGTGTGTTTCGGAACGAATAGGCCGGCTCAATCGGAGTGATACCACGGCCTTAAAGAAACCCGAAGTGAAACAACGCTTGCGTTGTATAAATGAGGTTACCGGGAGCACAATCACAACCTTTCCTAATTTTCCCTATCCCCGATTCCCCACATCTGGTGTTTCGGGTATCCATAGGATGCGGCGAACGCTTACCATCAGGTGATCCGTCTGCTCATTTAATGGCTGATGTCATAAAAAATCGGAATATATGATGCAACCTAAATATGTTAGGAATCTATTCTAATGATAGACCGACACACAAAATAAATGTTGAAAAAAATATTTGGGTGCATGTATCGTATGTTTATTCATTTACACGTAGTAAAAACTGCTTATTTTAAAATTACAAACATTTCTGTTTGTATAAAATAGAATAAAATTTGAATATCTACTAAAATGTTATTTATTAGTCTAGACTAGATTACATTCTCAAGGATTTTTTTTAATGTTATAAAAATGTAGGTTTTATTTCCGATACACCTAAAGTCATTATTTGATTAGCCATAAGAAAGACAAGAAAAAGTAGACGTAACCTTTTCATTTATTCATCTATGGCTAAAATACTCTGAAAAAATAGAGATTTTGTAAACCAATTAACGTTTTTTGTGACTATCACATCTCCTATCACTTTTTATTGCATAATAAATAGATTCGGGTACTTTAAATATGCGATATCGTTTAATATTTTTTTTTTTTTTTTATCTTTTCTGCAACATGGCAATCTGTTATTATTAACAATAAACCATTTTTCTGTTCGATAACATTTTATCTAATTGGATATTATTACGCTTGGTAAGAGACTTCTCATTGGATGTCTCCATCCCTCTTGGCGAACCTATCTAAAAGTGTTGGAACACTATGTCGTTTTAGTCTTCTATAGCACAGGCTTTTGTCTCCGCTCAGTCCGAGGGCCAGCTCATTTTTATGATGTGCGAGTCTTTTCTGGTAGTTAGTGCTATACTTCATGATCTCTTGTTTGACAGTTGGTAATTTCAAGTCGTGGTATATGATTTTATTGCTGATGTATTTTGGTATGCTGAAGATGGCACGAAGAGTTTTAGTCTGGAATCGCTCAAGTATCTCAATATTGCTATTGCTAGCTGTTCCCCAAAGTTGTATGCCATAGGTCCATATTGGTTTTAATATAGCTTTATACACAGTCAGTTTACTGCTGCTGCTCATTTGTGAGTGTTGTCCAATAAGCCAGTACAAATTTCGCAACTTTAGATCGAGTTGCTTTCGCTTTGCCCATATATGTTTTTGCCATGTCAATCTTCTATCTAAGTGCATGCCTAAGTATTTTGCATGGTCGTCCTGCGGAATTTCTTCGTTGTAAATTTTTACTGGGGGACACGTGTCTTTCCTGAGGGTAAATGTCACATGTGTCGATTTACTTTGATTAGCTTGCATTCTCCAGGTATTAAGCCATTTTTCAATTTTGTCAATATGTTGTTGTAGATGTTTAGAAGCTATTATTGGGTTTTCATGTGCGCATAATATGGCAGTGTTGTCCGCATATGTTGCTACTATGGTATCGTCTGTAGTTGGTAGGTCAGCTGTAAATATGGTGTAAAGAACTGGACCGAGTATACTTCCCTGGGGTACTCCTGATTTGATCTCGTACAAGTCCGAGAGTTCTTCATTGAATTTTACTTCGAAGCATCGACTGTTGAGGTAAGAGTGTAGTATGCTGTAAAATGAGTGTGGAAGCAACTTTTTGATTTTATATAAGAGACCTTCGTGCCAGACTTTATCAAATGCCTGGCTAATATCTAAGAATACAGCAGAACAGTACTTCTTTTCCTCCAGCGATCTGCTTATTACATCAACAATACGATGAACTTGTTCTATCGTGCCGTGGTTCTCTCTAAATCCAAATTGGTGGTTTGGTATAACATCATTCAAGTGGTCTTTCATTCTTTTCAGAAGTAATTTTTCGAAGAGTTTTCCCATTACGGGAAGTAGACTGATAGGTCGGTATGCAGTTACTTCGTTAGGTGGTTTTCCAGGTTTAGGTAACATTATAACTTGCGCAATTTTCCATTGACCTGGGAAATGGCATAGTCTTAGGCATGCATTGAATATATTTACTATTGCCACAATTCCCTTTTTTGGAAGTTTTTTCAGGAGAGTGCTATCTATGAAGTCGTATCCCGGAGACTTACCATCTTTTAATTGATTTATTTCGTGGGCTACTTCGGATGGGCTTACATACTTTAATGGAAGGCTCATTTGTAGTGCACTTCCCAGATATTCTTTAAAGTGAGTGTCCTGCTCAGTTCTTAGCTCAGTTGGTGGTTGGAAGACTTCACTGAGGTGTTCCGCAAATATTTTAGCTTTTTCCATATCTGATCTGGCCCAATTTCCGTTACTTTTTTTAATTGGAGGTATCTGATTATTTGGCCGTTTTAACTTGCTTGTTGCTTTCCAGAGTGAATAGTTTGTGTCTAAGTTAGGAGTCAATTTAGAGAGAAATGTTTGTAGGTTGTCATCATTATATTTTTTTGTCAAATTCTTCAATTCATTAGAGGCTCGGTTAAATGCGGCTTTATCTACAGGATATCTTGTTTGATGCCAGATTTTTCTGAGGCGACGTCGTTCAATAATTTTTTCTTTTATTGTTTTGGGGTATTCGTTTAACATGAAAGGTAGTTTGTTTCGCATTTTCGTAGACATTGACGCTGCAGCATGTATCGTTTTGTTAACATTTTCTATATTTTCCTCTATGTCATCTGTTGTTTTAATTTGTTTCAAAAGTTCAACTTTCATCGTTACGAAATCCTGGTACATTTTCCAGTCAGTATTTTTGTTGTAAAGCCTTTCTTTAGGCTGAACTAGCACCACGCTAGATGTTAAATTTAATATGACTGGTGTGTGATCGGATGATAGGTCTGTGCATGCTTCAGTAGTCATGTAGTTCCGACTTATATTTTTAATGACAAAAAAGTCAAGCAAATCGGGTATTTTGTTACGGTCCGCAGGCCAGTATGTCGGTTCCCCTGAGGATAGACAGTCAAGCTTTAAATTCTGTGCTGCACCATACAGTTGCCTTCCGCGGTGTGTAATCAGACGAGAGCCCCAGTTCGTGTGTTTGGCGTTCCAGTCCCCACCACATATAAACCTTGGGCCAAGTGAATAAAAATACGTCATGTAGTCCTGTTTGGTAATTGTGTGCCTTGGAGGACAGTACACTGCAGACAATGTTGTCTCCGCTTTACCATTCTGCACTTTTATTGATGTTGCTTGAATTTTATTTGTTTGGTATTTGTCTAGTTCATAGTGTTTAATGTTGTTTTTTATTATTACTGCGGTCCCTCCGTGACTATTTCCTGACGGGTGATTCGTGGTATATACTATGTAGTTGTTTAATGCAAAGTGTGATTTTGCGGTAAATCTGGTCTCGGAGATTAATGCTACGTCAATTTTTTGAATTTGAAGGAACGTTTGTATCTCCTGACGACGTTCCGTCAGTCCATTGGCATTCCAAGTGACAATTCTGAGTAAGCTGCTCATTTTGTGACTAGGCTTGCAACCAGCTGGATCATACGATCCATCATTTTGTCCATCATGTTAACCATGATTTGTTGAAATTTAGCAAACATTTGTTCTAGTCTGTCCGTAAAGTTATCAGAAGCAATTGCATCTTCGTTTATCAGTCTCTCTTTTGTCACATCCGCGTAGCTTCTATTTTGTGCATTGTAAGTGTGCCTTAACGGTGATTTTGACTTTTGCTCAGTGGTTTTAAGGTCATCACTAGTACGATTTTGAGCTGGAGCTTTAGTGGTTGGTTTGGTTTTTAGTATTCTTTCTTTGTACTGTTTATATAGCTCGCAGGATGCTTTTCCTGACAATTTGCACATGTTGCGTCAGTATCTACTGGTTTGGTGCAGGTCGAAGTAGGACGATTATTTCCACATTTTACACACCGAAACGGTCTAAAACATTGGTTCTTTGTGTGCCCAAACCTTTGGCATCTTTTACATTGCATCACCTCTTTTTTATATGGTGCTTCAAATGTTACTTTCATTTGGCCCAGGTATCTTACTTTAAATATATCTCTGTTGTTTTTATTGGGTTCTAAATCCACAAAGAACATAGGTAGTGCTTCTTTAGTGCTTCATAGGTAGTGCTTCTTTAGTGGTCCTGTGTAGCACATTGACTATCTGTCTGACTTCATGTCCTTGTTCTTTTAGTTCTTGCTTAATTAGGGACGTATCTTCTGTGGAGTGCAGTCCCCGTAAGACTACTCTATAGGCTCTCTCGCACTTCAGTTGGTAAGTATAATGCGCTACATTGTTTGTCATGAACTGTTCCCTTATTGTTTTGTAGATATGTATATCGTTCGGCATTAGTTTAATGATATGTCCCGATCTTAATACTGTCATTTTATATGAGTTGATATTTTATTGAGCATTTGTTTTAGTGCTGTGATATCCAGGACCCCTGTCACGAAGATAGGTTCAGGTTTGGGAATGTATTCAGTAACTGGTTCTTCCGTTTCGACATTGTTTAGGATGTCGAATTGATTGTGTGTCGGCACAGAATATGTGGATGTATTCTTCGATTTCTTTTTGCTTTCAATATTTATTGGGCTCGTCTCTTTTCTTTTTTGTCTTCTGACAGGTATTTCATCATTCTGCCACGGAGTCAAAGCGAGCTCGATTTTATTTTCAGCTTCCAAATCATGTATTGGAGTTTGTTTATAGCTTGGTGTTTAATAATAAAAGCATTTTTTTGTAAACTTCCTTTTTAATTAAATACAGAATATAAACGCATAGTAATATTTATGGTAAAACGACAAATGTTAAACCAGATCACTAAAATATAAATACCTATTTAGAAATATAACAGCTTAACATTTTTTTTACTCTATCTATCTAAGTTATAAAAATGAATGAAACTAAATGTGTTGCTAAGCGCAAATGTCGAGGACCGATTAAAGCTAAACCGATTTCGCTAATTCTTTTTTTGTTGAGTTTGTTATTGTTAGGAACTTTCCTAACAATAACAAACTTATCAAAAAAAGTTTGTTATTTTTTCTAACATAAAGAAAGTTCTTTATGTTAGAAAAAAAAAATAACAAATATGTCACACACCAATATATCAATAAAACAATTATGTCACACAAACGTATGTAGTTCGTAGAACACCAATATACCTACTAGTTTTTATTTCTTGTGCAGTAAATAAATATTACAGCAAGTTTCTAAGTAATTACATAAAAGGTGATAAATAAATGCATCTTTTCAAAATATGACGTCGTCATACACCAGAAATAAACATAATCAAGCAACGAATTTTCAGTTACGTAGCCGTTTACATGATAAGCTTAATAAGCTCTGACCCTGTAATGAAGAGTAAAATAATTTAATACACGAACAGGCTACAGTTCGCACGTGAAGCCACGGGTCAACAATTTGCATCGCGTTAATGGCAACCGATGCATCATTTGCATACTTTAGATAACTTGTATTGTTATTAGTATACTTTGTAATTCTACTAATATTATAAATGAGAAAGTTTGTACATTCGTTTGTTTGTTACTCTTTCACGTCAAAACTGCTGAAGGGATCGGGATGAAATTTGGAACAGGGGTAAATTATGGTTTGGAATAACACATAGGTATAACATTATAAATTAAAAAGTTTGTCTGTTACCCGCGTCGTTATAATGTGGTCTAATGCTAAGAAAATCAAATAGTTTTTTTTATGGAATAGGGGGCTAACGAGCAGTCGGATCACCTGATGGTAAGCGATCAGTGCCGCCCATGGACACCCAAAACACCAGAGGAGTCACAGGTGCGTTGCCGGCATCTATTTTGAAGTATTATTAAAGTTTTTTTTATATTAATAATGTGCAAGTCTTGTACATAAATAATATAATAAATAAAGATATATAAATAAATAGTTGATATAACCTTTCGACACGTAATTTGTTATAAGCTTATAACTAAATAACAAACTTGTAATTTGGTTTGCCAAAACTTTGTAAAAGTCTCCAAACTTTCTGAATAAATGAAAATGTGCTTCGAATTGCAATATTGCTAATCACATAAAATAGGTGAAAATTGATATAATTATGTATTTATTATCAGTACGGTACATACTGGAATCATCTACTAAGCCGTCGCATATAGGCGTTTGTAAAACAATTTGCCCTACAATAATTTTAGCATCATCAAAACCGATGAATTGATTTCAATAGAATACTGAGAAAGATTAGTAGCAATAAAGTGTGGGAGAACCATGCTTCGGCACGAATGGGCCGGCTCGACCGGAGTGATACCACGGCTTCACAGAAAACCAACGTGAAACAACGCTTGCGTATCGTTGTGTGAGTGAGGTAAATAGAGGCCCAATTACCCCCCTTCCCAACCCTTAAATTCCTAACCTCCCAAAAGTCTGGTAACGCACTTGTAGCGCCTTTTGTGCTATGGGTGGCCATGAACGGCGGCGATTGCTTACCATCAAGTGATCCGTGTGATGCGTTTACCGGCTTATACCCTAAAAAAACGGACAAAGACTACAGGAAAATGTATTAAATTGTATATGAATTATCAAACAGCCTTAAAAAGAGGAAACTTCGTGGATCAAATAAAATAATATGCTCATAAGGAACAATTTTCAGAAATTACTTTATTGTGTACGTAGATGTTTGAACACAAAAAGGCTTTTAGAGAAATAAATGAGATATTAGTGCTCGTGCTTGCTTAAATATGTTTTTGTAAACAAAAAAGGGAAAATTAAGAAAACAATTTGACAAAATATAAATAAGTAGGAAAATATGGAAATTGTATACAACAAAGGTATTTCTTATTTCACGGCTGATGTTACAGTTGAGAGAATTTAATGAAGGTAATGTACTTTTATGACCACATAACATTACAAATTGACTTCCGTAATGTATGGCACGACTGAACTTTTTAAAGTAACAATCTCTTTTCGACATCTTTTTTTGTTTTAACGGGTAAAATCATCCAATGACTTCTCCCGCCTTGGGTGAGTCTCCCGTCTCCCGTCTTACACTTACTGACTAAAAACCACCCCGTTCCTTCTCCTGCATTGAATCGGAACCCCGGTAAATCCGCTAGGTAGCCCACAACTCCGGTTCGGGCATCAGCCTTATTGGGCCCCATCTGTGGTGGTCTGATGGGTCTGATTCTGGTCGGGCAGCAAGCTACCCTTGCTCGCCGTCCGCAGTCCGCACGGTAGTGGGCCCTGCATATTCAATGTGAAGTTATGCCTTTTTTTTTTTTTTTTTTTTTTTGAGGGTGGAAAATCATCCAACGACTTCTCCCGCCTTGGGCGAGGCGAGAGGGAGTGTCAGACTCTTACTGACTAAAAACCACCCCGTTTCTACTCCTGCCCGTCGAGCCGGAGCCCCGGTAAACCCGCTAGGTAGTCCGCAGCTCCGGATTAGGCATCAGCCCTACTGGGCCCCATCTGTGGTGGTCTGATGGCTCTTTGAGGCGCGCGCAGAACGCGACGCGCCGCACGCACGGGTCTGGTTCTGGTCGGGCGGCGAGCTACCCTTGCTCACCGTCCGCAGACCCGCACTTACGGTGGCCGGAGATCGTCGCGCGATCCCCGACGCCCGGACTGTCTCTCGCGACGGCTGGGGCGTGAGGAGGTTCGTTCTCTCACGCGCCCCGCCTCCTCCTTAGCTAGCATGACTGCTTCGCAGAAGGAGGAGACGGCATCCCAGTCCCCCTCGCTCCGCACCATGGCTTGTATCAGTGCCGGACGCGAGAGGGCGCCGTCGCCGACCACATCCCTGAGGACACGGCGGTGCTCAGCCCACGCAGGGCAGACCGCAAGCGTATGTTCCACCGTGTCCTCCGGGCGGTCTTCGCAGTGATGACACCCGGGCGTTTCCTCCCGCCCAATCAGAAACAGGAACCTACCGAAGCTTCCATGTCCGGTAAGCACCTGTGTCAGGCGGTAGGTGAGGACGCCGTGGCGCCTCTCAAGCCACTCCTCAAAGAGGGGACTTACCGCTGCAATGACAGCGAGCCCAAATGTGAAGTTATGCCTGCACTTGAGAGGATGAAAAGGCATGTTACGAGATATTATATAAAATCTCAAGAGCCACAAATAATAATTTTAACACTTAGCTATTAATTAATGTCCCACGTGTAGCATTGGTGCAAATTACTCGTAATATAACATTCTTATGTACATTGTATACACTTGATCTGTTCTTTAGAGGAAATAAATAATGTGATACAGACGCATTTAATATAATTAACAGGTGTATAAACTCCAGTGACCCGTAATACAGGTTTTTCTACATATCTTCGCTGACATTAGTACATTTTTTGTTTTGAAACGTGTTCACACTGGAGGTAAGACACGAGCGTATTTTTTCAATCTATCTGTGAAGTGTTTTTAATTATCATCATCATTTTCATTATTTGTCAGTTATGATGTTCACATCTGAACTTGGAATCATCTTATGCCAGATAGACAAGTTGGAAGCGATTTGTTGATGATAGGTTTACCATGGTCGATGCTATCCGGAGCTGCGAACTACCTAGCGGGTTTACCGGGGCTCAGGCTCGAAAAACAAGCCTAGGAACGGGGTGGTTTTAGTCAGTAAGATTCTGACACTTCCTCTCGTCTTGCCCAAGGCGGGAGAAGTCATTAGATGATTTTCCCCCTTTTCCTCAAAAAAAAAAAAACCATAGTCGATGATATGTTATACTTTAGAACGAGCACCTAGTTTCACTGGCGAACAAACTATCAGACTATTAATTATTATTTCTATATTTGTTGACATTTCAAAAGTGCCGATTTAGGGTTTAATTGAAATAAATGATATTTTGATTTTGACTCTAACTACAGACATGAATTACAAATGTGAACACAGCCTTACAGTATATGACTTATGATGTAGGTATTTCGTTAGCGATCACGTTTTATAAATTAATTATTATTGTTACTTAATATATTCTGCATATCTGCACGTTATTTCTTTATTTAGACTGCATTACGCATTCATTTTTATTTATTTTATAATGTATGAGTATATAAGGTATACCATAAACAAGATTAATTGTAAAAAAAACAAATTAAGTATTTGACAAGGGCACGGACCAAGAGTCCGTGGAGTACAACTGTAAATAAATTTACAAAAAAAATATATAAGGTATAGTCAATAAATATTTTCTGCGAATTTTTTCAAAGTCAAATTAAAGTCAAAGCATTTATTTCAATTAGGCACTTTTGAAACGTGAAATTGAATTGTCTATCAGTGAAACTAGGTGCTTATTCCAAAGTGTAGCTTCGATAATTATGTACTTATTACATAGTCTACTTAAATGGTATAATAATTCCAAATAATCTGACCGGGTTAAAAGTGTTAATTACTTATGTAGGGACACAAATGGTGACTTTACTAATTGCGTTGAGTATGCTAGTTAAAGAGCCAGTCAGTCAGTCAGTCGCTTGTAACACCGTATAGTCCAGTCATTTAAGCTTAAATTAGGTAAGAATCTCGGAATGCGAGATACCCAGCTGTAATTTTGTATATACTTGTATATTGACCCCCTAAAACTTGTCTCAAAACCTACATATGGTAGGGTGTAAGCAACTCTTAAAGTTGTAGAGAAAGTTGAAGAGAATTTTGTATTCTACAATATTAAAAAAAAACCATAGGAAATGAGATATTTCCAAAAGAGCGCAAAAAAACGATTTTTGGGACCTTTGGACCTTAAAATTTAATAGTTGCTTACACCCTACCATATGTAGTTTGAGACAAGTTTTAGGGTGTCAATATACAAGTAAATACAAAATTACAGCTGGGTATCTCGAATTTCGAGGTGAAATACTAAATTGACTGGACTAGAACCGTAGGCGCACGTACGAAATACATCTTCTGTGTTTCGCGTATAACCATCTTATTTATTTAATACCAAATCAATGACCCTGAACTTAATATATAGCAGTAATAAGTGGTGTAGTGTATAGATACATAAAGATTATATACAGTTACACCTACACTTATTATCAATTTCTGTCGAAAAGCTTACATCACATGCGTCGATGATGCAATATATATTACACAGCTTAGCAAAATAATTCAATAGCTTTATGCCCTGAACGATAGGTAGAGATAAACATAATATTTCTGAGAATTTAGATAATCCAAAAACCCAATAGAACGTGTTACTAAATCACTTCGAGTAGGTAATTAGATATTTATGAAACTCCTAAATCTAACTCCATATTTGTGGAATATTAAATAGTTATTGAAATTCTAGGAACGGGGCAGAGTTAACAATTATGTTTAAGCAACGTGTATGTACTAAAATAGGCATCCTAGATAAAATTTCTAGGCTTCTTACACACACGTAACTTTACCCTTTAGTGCTTTAAAGGTTGACGCAAAAATGTTTTTACTCACAAAGTTCATTTACTTTTCATAATTATGATTTTAAGGCCACTTGAGGGAAGAAGTAGTAAATTAACTAAAAACAACGGCTTAGTCACGTAAATATTCTAAGTAAAGCTCTATAAGTTTCGAGTCACAGAGGGACTCTTTATCATTAGCAGCGTGCGTAGACGCGGCGTCTCACGTCGTTGCGCAGCCTACTTACTATATACTTAGTTGTTTTTAGTTATTAGTATTTAGTATGTCTCATTCCATATATTATGATTATCATCATTATATCAGCTACAAATCATACACTGCAGGTCAAATACCTCTGAACTACCCCGTGAAATAAAAACGTACGCGTTATTCCAGACCATAATCTACCCCTGTTCCAAATTTCATCTCGATACCTTCAGCCGTTTCGACGTGAAGGAGTAACAAACAAACTATCTCATTTATAATAAGTAAGTAGAATCAAGAGATTACAAGTGTGTCCACAACCCAACGTATGGTGCACAGTGATAAAGTTTATAAGTCCAGTTTATAGTCATTTATGCTAATTATTAGGGGAAGTTTTAATTACTTCTGAAGAGGAGTTACATATTTGTTTGAGGAACAACCTCTAATCAACGTAAGTCCACAATTTTAACACTGCACAAACATGTGAAGTACATAATACTATCAAAATTTACTGAACTAAACTTATAATTTATTCATGTCCTGTTGTGGTATCGAATATTGTCCCTTATGTCGCTTGCTATTTACCAAAAGCCGGAAAAAAATATTTAAAACGGAAATCGCCTCAAAATGTTATATTGCGAACATCCATTTTTGAATCGGGTAATATACCTTAAACCTTTGGCTAAGACTGAAAAATACTATGCTGAAAACCAAATTGGATCAGCCAAACGCGAGTTCCAGCTCAAACTGAGAACCTCATTTTTAACCGACGTAAAAAACGTTAATTAAATCTATTCTCTTCTTCTAATCTTAATTTATCTTTTTCGTCGATTATTTCAATAGATACACATACCAGGTAAGTCCTATTCCAGACTGAATCCAACTATTTAGCGTTTTTGAAAATAAAAACAAGCAATACTACTTTTGCCTAATATAAAACCTCCCCGATTCAAAAGTTAAACCCGAAACCACTTAGTTGCCAGTCGTACTTCTAATTAACACCCACTTCAATAATGAAGTCAAGTCTATCAAAACATATAAATCAGAAAGTTCATCAAAGTTTATTGCGTCTGTGGCAGGAATGATGTGTACGCACTGTACGCGTTCTATCTCTGTGTACGTATCCAACAAATATGGCTGCTTCACAGCAATATTTACCTTAAACTCATCATGTGAAGCCTCATTTTGTTCTAAACGATGATTTATGTAAACGAGCTGTGGTTTTTAAGAGATTTCTCTGAGAAAAGCTGGTGAGCAATACTCTCTCATCAAACCAGTCTGCATCATATTTACTAACAAATTTTCAGAACTACAAAATCAAAATGTTTTGGCAATCGGTTCTAAAACCCATTGCTAGTGGCAATTGCGATTAATTGAATACCATGTTATTTCTTATAAAACTTTCAGTACTGTTTTTTTATTCGAACAGCGAATGAGCAACAGCTGCTCAGAAAAGCGGGCAAACGGATTGCTTGATGGAAAGCGATGAGCGCCGCCCAATGACACCTGCATCAAGAAAAGATGCCATCATTATGTACTCTATATAACCAAGAATAAATATTTCCATTAATAGAGAAATAATAATTATACTTTATATACATTTTAAATCGGTACCAATAACTTAACGTTCAACATTTTCATAAAGCTTCTGCTTTCTTACAGGTTTCAGTAAGGTTAAGGGAAGGTTAATTAATTTATATTTTTAATGAAATTACAAATTACCCAAAAGATACCAATCCCTTATTAGATATTAAATGGAATATAATATGTTCGAAAATTTTCGAGATTATAGACTGACAAATCGCTGACAAAGCATTCAGTGGCTGAAACCACGCTGAAACTGAAATAAAAGAATCATTACCTATCTATTTAATTTTCTATTGGAATTTAAAATTGAATTCTATATCTTTTTCGTGTTCAATGAATAAATTTATTGGTCTATTAAAATTTTACGCATTTTATTTCTCTCATATAGCTAAGTTTTTCAAATTCAAATTTTAGAGGTATTACAGTATGCTTATAACGAAACATCAATTGGAGTTCGAGAATTCGTGACTATAACCAATTTTCCGAAACGAAAATTTGCTGTTTCCGGAAATCGAAACCCAAGCCCGCAGCAGTCAAGCAATCATAATTACTTGACCTTGAACAAATCTTGATGTAAAAACAATTACACTTTAGTTAACAAATGAAAAATTCTAGAAATAATTGATAAAACGAATTTAAATATTGAATCGAATCAAACTTGAAACAATAAAGTATTCCTAGAAATTTCTAGAAACTTCCAGACTAGAGGCAAATCTTATACCAGGGATGGCGAACCATTGGCACGAAACACAACAGTATGGGTTAGGCACTAATCTTAATACGGTCAGCAATGCACGATGGTAAGCAAAGGGTCTCGCCACCAATATAATACCAAAAGAGAGAGAGAGTTGCTGGTCCTTTAGGAAGTGGGAATGCAGTGATTAGAATTGATTCATAGTTAAATTTGAATTGTCTATGTAGTGTTTTAGAACTTACATTACTGCTTAAGCTACAATTTGACCCTCAGGGGCGCATAAGAAGGGTGGTAAAAGCGTTGCTATCATGATAATTGGTAGTATAAAAAGAAAAAAATAATTTATCCCATAGCAATTAACTACTATCTTTAGCAAAAATTTCTAATTCCTACGTTTAGATTCACCATCCCTGTTTAAGACTATAATCTGCCATTGTACAGTTGTTAGCTCAGTAAGTATCGCCTGGTAACTTGGACTAAGTAAACTTCCACTGAATCAGTTGAACGGAGCTTTCTGATTGGTTTCACGCAATCCATTTATAACAAACTAGATTGTTGTAATTCTTTTAATTTCTTGTTTAACTTGGTTTAAGTAAGTTAAATTGATTTGCTGGTTTTTTCATGGAGTGTTTGATTTTGTTTTTGAGTCTTTTACATCCATAACTATTTTTGACTACTTGTCTAGATTTGCTTACTAGAAATATATTTTTGATATAACTTCATTATCCAGAGCACCTAGTTTCACTGACAGACGGACTGACGAATTAAATTTTGTAAAAAAATGTATCAAAATTCTATCTCCTATTGTCAAATCTGCGGATTGAGTTTTTATTTTGTTTATTATATTTCATTTTCAAAGACCGTTTCTCTTACTACACATACGGTGAAGAAAAGCAACCGAAATAATAATATTTATGTCAGCTTTTATTAGAGCCATCTACCTGATCCCCTGTTAAGTTTATATCTCTAGTCATAATAAAGTTACCTAACGACAGTTTTACAGTTTATTTAACACGTTCACTGCGGCTGCCCAAAATTAAGACTTACTTCCAGTGCTGTACAAGTCACATACTTCCCGTATCAAGATTGCCTGGTGTGCGTTACGACGTCTATGTTCCCGTATGTAGTCCTGACTTCAACCCTCCACAGAGACATGGAAACACCTCAGCAAAATTTTTTTTCTGTACCAATACATAGTTTACATCCTTGTGTATACACAGCTGCAGTAGCACGGGGTTCTTAGTAATATTTTAAAAGTTACAGGTATTTTTAAAAATGGTTGATTTTACGGGAAAATACTTGTCGTGGCGCATACAACAGTCGTATTGCTAGGGATGGGGTGTCATAAAAACGTTGTTTTGTTTTAGATTCATTATTTTTTATTAGAGTATTACACTATCAACAAAACCTTTTTTGTAATAAAAGTAATAATTGTTAACAAAAACAGTAACTTCTTGTTTTAACAAACATTAACAAAACAGTAACTTCTTATTTTATATAATTATTTATTTGTTTTACTTGATAATCTAATCATCAGAAAAAAATACTTAAAAAATAATAAGAGTAGTAGGTGCCATACCATGAAATGAGATAATCCTTAATAATAATTCTTTACATAACATCCTGCATAATCACGACTAATAGGAACTTTAAGTAGGATATCGCGTTCTGTAAAAACGTATTGACTAGGCACAGCACTATGACTAAATGAAGCTCACGTTCAGTGCGGTACGGGGTTTAGAATACGGCCAAATAGTTCCCGTATCGCACTATGGTACAATAATTACCTTTCTGTGCGTTACGACAAAATAATTCACGTACATTTTTATTCTTAAATTTGAATACACTATAAGTAAGCACATCGGGAATATAGGTGTCTCTTTTTTACTTGAACGAATACTTGAATAAATCACCTCCGCACGGAGAGTAAAACCAGGACAACTAGCTGCCGCACAGAGCAAGACTCAATTACAACCAAATATTTCCCGTAACGCAGTGAACGTGTTAACTAAAACGTGCATAATAAAATGTGTTCTACGACTGCGGTAGCAACTACATTAACAAAAATAATACCTAACTCAAAACTTCGTAGTTACTTTTAGATTTAAAACTTGATTTTGTCTAAAATCTTAGGAAACACATATTATTATACTTAAGTTTCCATAACGCAAAATTATTGATGACATTAAATATAAATGTATAAAATTCAGTTGAAAACAGGTCTTTCAATTTTGTTTTTTATTGCAAAGGTATTTTTTGAAATTGTTTGCGTATGCAAATGCACACAATTTGTCAAACATACTCGTAACATTGTATCAAGTCAAGTCATCAAGTACTTCCTACAAACTTTAATATTTGTACCTCAAAACTAGTGTTCACGATAAAACCACTCTTTATAATACGAATACCTCCGATTTTCAGTAATAAAACTACTTTAATTTTCGTTCTGAAGCAACCATAAAAATGCAAAGTTCATCTTTTATAATGCAATTTTATGGTCGCCAGCCACCCGGCACCACGAGGACTACGACGCTTCGTAGTGGCGTATTACTTCAGAATGGCGTATTTTTTCATGAAATTATAGGTATATTTTTTATACTATATTGATGTTTGTTAGATTAATGGCTGTATTTTTTTAAAATAGGTTAGAGAAAGGTATTTTTTATTTTTTTGATTTTGCTAGAAACTAAGTTTACCTTCGCCGTTATAATAATAATAATAAGCCTCTTATCCTGAACTGCTTTCTGTTTTCTTTCTGTTATAATATATGGTTATCTCTTTCGTTATAAAATATGTTTGAATTCAGTGTGCCTTTTGGCAAAGGCCTCCTCTAAGAGTTTAAATTTTACTCTGTCTCTAGCAACCCTTCTTCTAATTATAGGTAAACCAAAATCATCAACAGTACGTTGCAAACCATAAATGACTTGTTAATGAAGTCAAAATATATGCTCGGTGTCCTGTAAAATAACCTACACATCATCATCATTCCTTTTTTCCGAAAAATACGTAAACATACACCATATAAACAACAGAAGTAAAAGCTATAAAAACCAACTCGACTTAACGTGCAAAAACCTAACAAGCACCACTTTTTACTGACAACTTAGTTACAAAGGCAATAAAGATTATAATTAAACCCAACACTGTTTGTTGTTACGTTCGTTAACTGCAACACTTTAACAAAATAACTAAAGAAGTTAATTACTGTGATTTACAGTTACTTTGTTCTTGACATTTTCTTTCACTACGGTGATTAGAGAAAAAAGTGTTTGTCAGCGTATAATTATTCGTTGCACCATTATAACTGGCGTAGCGTGAGAGAATGCGTTTTACATAAATTCTGAATGGCGTATTATTCATGTTATTCGACGAGTATGAAGGTATTGTGCTATACATGTTGTTATTTTTAACGCTCGAGTATTTTGTTTTAATTTTATGTTTTTGTTTTTCGTTGACATTGATTGACTAAGTGGCAGGGAACATGTGAATGCTATTATGGTGGGAAATATTAATTTGAGTGAATGATTGGAGGAATTTGGGTATTTGCATTGTTTAATTTTATTAACTGTTGCCGTAATGAGCATTTTTAATAAAATGTCACCATTATAAAGCGCTAGCTTCTGCCAACGGTTTCGCCCGCATTCCCGTGGGATAAAAAGTATCCTATCACCCAAGTCAGCTCATACCCTGTCTGTATACCACAAAAACCGTTCAGTAGTTTCAACGTGATTGACGGACAAACATCCAAACAAACTCTTTATCAATATCTAGAAATCTTCGAAAACTGCCGTAAAACGTCGAAAAAAATGCCATAAATTCTTTAAACAATGCACCAAGAACCCTAAAGTACAAGACACAACAAAGTTTTTTTTATACTCCTCCTTTGGTTCGTATTAAAGGTTTTGTCAAAGGAATCCAATAAAACTTCACACAAAGGGAAAACTTCACGTCCCTAAAACGTCATTCGCATTGAACGTAATTCATATCCCATGAGGTCCGATAAGATTTATTAAGGGATAACACTACGTAAGAGGATGTGCCATAAGGTATAAAATGCCATGCATCTGAAGGCTCCGGTCAAAATACCGCTGTCTTCGTATTTCAGCTGTAAGGAACTTGTGTAAGTATTGTCTGCTGAAAAATTGCTTCGTAAACGTAAATGTTTTCAAACAAAGTACATGTACCAACTTGGTTCACCTTTTTTGCGAGATTTTGATTGGCCCCAAGTATCTTAACACTCACACCTTGCAAAAAAAGTATCAGATTATCATCTATAATTGCTTTTATAAATGGCAATTCGACTGCACGGTTGTACCGCGAAAACCGCTGGGCAACTGGCTGCCGTGCTACATGATTGTAGTGGGTTCGGTTCCCGCACGGAGCAACTCTTTGTGTGTGATCCACAAATTGTTGTTTCAGGTCTGAGTGTCATGTGTATGTGAAATTATATGTTTCTAAACGCACCGATGACGGGGCAATTATTTTTTAATAAAGACCATTAAAATATTTTTTTTTATTTTTTGTGATGACTGTAGGGTAGTGTATTTGCAACCACACATTATTATAGAGAGCAAGCAGCAGTGCTCTCTATAAAACTTGAACTTTTTCAACCCCAAGGGAGTAGGAGAGAAGTCATTGAATGATTGTCCCCCCACAAAAAAGAGAGGAAGAGAGAGAGGGCGGATAGTTCAGCAGAGGACTGTAACATCTATTTGATGTTGCTGTAGTTGATAAAAAAAAACTAAATATAAGGACCATATCAACCCCCAAGAATTCAACCATACCCATCTAACAGAATAAAAACCACAGTGCTTTTACCAAGAAACATTTAAATTCTTCTCATTACCATCTCTCAAGATCGAAGATATTATCGTAGGAGCGCTAACACGTAACTAATAAAATATAATGGACTCGGCCATTATAATAATATTTTATAACTAACCTGTGAATCTAGGCGATCGAACTTCACGTACCAGTGAAGCAGAAATCATTTGAAAATCGCCATCAAGTTTTATATTAGTAGTTATTAGAGGTTCTTTATTTTTATTTGGGTATAGATTATAAATTAAATGGTAAGTTCTCAAAATGGTGAAAGGTGATCATGAGGTTTTAATTTTAATACTCCGATTATGACTGAGATTGCGATTACAACTTTAGTTCTATTTTTATTTACCATACTTGTACAATACATTTTTAAATATTTCATTATATAAAAAAATCATTTTATTATTAAAAGCCCACCAGTAACAGGAAAAATCCAAGCCACCGGTAGTCAGTACCCTTAAAACGAGATAACTTTACGTTATAGTAATCGAAACGAGAGGGCGTTCGGCGCTCGGATTGGCTGATGCGAATGAACCAACCAATCAGCGCTGGACGCTCTCTCGTTGCGATCTCGTTAAGCGTAAAACAAACTCGTACTTCAGACAACGCCAAACAGTCTACATATAAGTAGATCGTGAGGAAAGCTGTATCTGCTTCCAACTAAAATACCATTGCCTTGCCTTGACCACGACCTGTCTGCCAAGAGTGAAGTGACAGAGAAGAAGAAGATAGCAATCATTCTTTCATGCTAGTTGAGTCAGCTCATACGTGACGAAGCAAGGTTCTCTCCCGTAAGGTTAGTTTTCCTAAGTCCAAAGTATTCAGACATATATAAAATACCGTAAGCTGTAGTTAGTTAACTTTATGCAAAACACGACTTTATGGTGTACCTGACCTTATACTTTTATGCAAAATATTTGAATGTTTATTATGCTGGAAGGAAATGCCTTTGAATATGGAGCAGTATATTTTAAAATACTTTTAAAGTAGCTTTTATTAGTTGTATCGTAAAGTTTTTATAAGGACGCATTTTAATTAGCTATAGTCGATAATGATTCTAATGATTATGTATTTTAAGGCTCTGATTGGTTTGCTAAGGTCCAAAGATGTAAATACTAATTCTAATTTTATGATACATAGAGATGTCATGATTTAATGAATCCCATTGCTGTTGGAGACTAGTGTACTGTGAAAACTAATGTCGTACCTATCCCCACGACAATATATTGTGTAGAAAAATATTTCATGTCCATTTTCAGTACTTAGTTAATATTAAGGGACCTCTAATCTAAGACAAGTGACTCTTAACCAGTTTTGTTTTTCAGCAGCCTATAAGTGATAATTCAAGGTAAGGCGTTAGTTTAGGGGCTTCATCACACCAAATAACTCTTAGTAAAGAAATTGTTTAGGGATGAAAATAGCCATTAAACTGCCAAATAAAAAAAAACTCAACTATTTTTAAAATCTGGATTTAAATCCAGCTTTTTCACATAGAACGACACAAATTATAAAACATTATCTAACTGAACTGTGTTGATGAAGCGAAAGAGGTATGTAAGATTCACCATTGAACCTATAGTGCTATGCTATGCTTAGCATAGCACTTTAGCGCCTAGCTTCACTGACAGACAGACAGACGGACAAAATTAAATTTGACGTTTCTAAAGTGTCTTACTTAGGATTAATTGAAATAAATGCTTTAACTTTGATTCGTAGCAATTGGCGTTCCATTGTCTCTACTCACACCCACGGGAGACAGGCATGAGGTTATGTATGTATGTATCTAACTGAACATGTAAATTGTAAATCCTTACGAAGTACTCCTCCGTGTAAATGTACACGATGATAATTTCTCCTGGGATCGAACCCCGGATGTCTCACCCAACGGTTAAGTTTTAACGAGACAGTTATTAATTATGTAAGGGAGATCGGTTTACGAGGTTTTCGGAACGTTTCAATTTAGTTAACCTTCATTTATCTCTTGAGTGGTTAAGAAAAGTGTCCTTGAGTGGTTGAGATGTAGAAGTATTACTTCAAGTATTTGTCATTAAAAAAATGCTTGTAAATCCTGCGAAAGAAATAAAATACTTTGAAAGTAAAAATTTGTAAAAGTAAGAATTTTAGGAGCAGGTGAGAGTCATGCTTCAGCGCGAATGGTCGGACTCAATAGGAGTAATAAAACCGGCGTGAAACAACGCGAGCATTGTGTTTAGTTGTATAAGTGAGGTTATCGGAGGCTAAATTACCCAATCTTCTCAATCCTCAATTGCCCAACAACACTTGAATTTCTAACCCCCAAAAGGCCGACAACGAACTTGTAACGCCTCTGGTGTTTCGGGTATCCATGGGCAGCGGCGATTGCTTACCATCAGGTGAGTGAACGTTCTCCGTGCGAGAAGAGGCCTTCGGTCAGCAGTGGCCACTTATAGGCTGTAGTTGATGTGATGTGAAGCTCTTTTTCAATTTAAACCAACCCACAACCAAAAGATAAACCAGATACCTACCCTAATTTTTTGCAAGACCCCATAAATCATATCAACCCTTAAATAACAGTGGTAAAACTAAAAGAATGTGTCTCCCATAACAAAACTGAGCCAGAACTATTTGTCTCGTTTGAAAACAATTTGCTATAATTTATTATTCATTCAGCTTCTAAACTAGACCTGAAATGCTTATAGTTCAGGGGTTGCGTGTGCCTATAGCATTTGTTATGGCTAATATGACCAGAACAAGGTCAACCAGGCTTGGAGGGCACAGCATCACGCGATAAACAGGCTAATTTAATTATTCTTGTGTGCGATTATAGCAGGTTATTTATGAGACGCGAATTGATTATTGTGATTATTTCTAATTTTAATTTTAGAAGGGTGGGTTCTTGGTTCTGTTTTTCGGTGATTTTTTTCTTTTAGTTTCTTACTTGGATTATAGGTGATGGTTGATAATAAGTTTTTTATTATTTATATTAATTTAGGTTTTTTGGTCACACAAAGATATTTTATAAAACTTAAATTAACTTAAATATTGATTAATTTAAATGTTTTCTAGATCTGGGTACATACAGATGTACCATATTGATTAAGCTTACTGGGAAAGCCCAGTAATTTAAAGTAATTTCTTATAATAAATACATTTGCAATTGACAGAAGTTCTATCAAACGCAGCTTATTTGTTAAATATGTTACGAAACAAAGAATCGTCAGTCAAGGTAAAGCCCATTGCCACACTTAGTGATAAATCCACTACCCGTTTTATTTATGAAGAAAATCAAGTAAAAACTTATCTCTAAAACCCTTACTCACATTCAACCCTGAAACTGCAATTCCACTTAAGTATTAACGATTGCAGTATGTGCCATAAAACCACGACAAATTTAGATTTACGTCCACCTGCGTTCCTTCTACAATGGCACGTCTGACCCCTCCGGTCCTCCGGGAGGTTATGTCCTCCCATTACTCAGTTTCTTGTTGTAACATAACGTGGCATACATCTTCGGTTCTTCTTCCTTGAATGTGAAAGTTATGTGTTGTACTTAAGTGTTAAGTAAATATTTAAATTGGCTCGGGAAAAGACTGAAATTGTAGGATGCATGCAATAATTAGGTATATTGTTAATTTTTTTACCAAAAGAGAGAGTGTTACTTTGTCAATTCGACTAAATATAAATCTATTCTAATACATAAAGCTAAAGAGTTTGTTTGTTTGTTGGTTTCAATGCGGTAATCTCAGGAAGTAGGTACAGGTACACTGGTTTGATTTGAAAAATATTTTTGTGTCATTTTAGTTCATTTTAATCTAGGTAGGCTATGAGCTAGAAAACATCATGCTTCGATAACAGCGGGTGAAACAGGACGATGGCAGCTAGTTAACCAACCATAATACCTAAATTGTCACGCCTTTTTCTCCCCAAGGAGTGGACAGAAATGCACATAATAGCACGTAATGCCACTGTGCTAGTACTGAGAAATTCACGAAACACCTAAAAATCCCAGTAATTCTTTACCCGACCGGGGAATCGAACCCGAAACCCCTTACCCGGCAGTCGCACTTGCTCAACACTCGACCAACGAGACGATCTTAAGATAACCTAAAAACAGAAACCAATTGAATGAAAATAAAAACTATTCACTAACTCTTAAAGCAGAGATTGGCAAGTAATGTTATCAGAGTGTTACGTCGCGGCAGAGTCGTAATATTAATTTAATAAAAAGACATCTATCACCATGAATATATTTATGAAATTAACAAACTTCAGAAGTATGCAAATTTTATTGTAATTAAGGGCTCGGTAAAAGTATGAACATGGGTGACAGATGTTTAGATAATAGATGGTGCAAGTATTTTTAGCTAAACATTTTTTTATGGAATAGGTGGCAAATGAGCGAAGGAGTCACCTGATGGTAAGCGATCAGCGCCGCCCATGGACACCCGCAACACCAGAGGAGACACAGGTGCGTTGTCGGCCTTTTAAAAAGGAGTATGCTCTTTTCTTGAAGGTTTGAAGGTCGTATGGGTTCGGAAATACCGCCGACGCGACGACAGCTCATTCCACAGTTTTGCTGTGCGAGGCAGAAAGTTTCGCGAGAAGCGCACAGTTGTGGCCTGCCAATCATCTATATGATGGGGATGGAAGAACTACATTGAATGTTCTTTTTTTAGACGGATTATGTAGCAAAAAAAGAAGGTACTGTTTATGAGCCAGAAAAACTTATATGAACATGTTTAAATTTCATTCAAACAAGATACGCAAATACCAAGTAAATAATGACTATCACGCACGTGATGCTCAAAAAACCACATTGTTACATTAGGTACAAACTCATGGACACAATACATGTTTCGACACCCATAAAATATTCAAATACCCAGAAAAACAGCTTGCTGCTCAGTAGACACTTTGTACCACTTTTTTTAGCATGGATAAGTCTGCGTTTGGCCACCAACTCGCTTTCTGCCAGAACAGTGAAGCAAAGATTTGGCTAAAGATGGAGCATACAGACTTAGAAAGTACCTTTTCAGTCTGACCTTGAAAAGACCCGGGTTGTATTTCACAGGAAAAATAGAAGCCGGCAGATTGTTCATTGTGCTTTTTTTATGCCGGTAAACGAGCAGACGTGTCACCTGATGGTAAGCAATTCTCGCCGCCCATAGACACTTGATGTTTCAAGTAGCCATAGGCGTTACAAATGCGTTGCCGGCATTTTGGGGGTTAGGAATTTAAGGGTTGTTGGGGAATCGGGATTGGGAGATTGGATTTTTTTGGAATAGAGATAATTTCTGCCACATCCATTGATCTTTCTTTACATCTGCGGTCAGACTGTGGAGGTGGCACTTGAATATTTTTAAGCCAGTTTTTATGCGCTTTTTTTCATGTTAAATTGCAAAGATTGTACTAACTTTTTAATGTGCGTTAAAATATTAATTGGCCACGTAATGAGGAACTTTGTCGCTCTAAATGTTTTATTAATCATTCTACGGTTTGTCAGAACTTTTATTACTTTTGCGTTTAGCGGGCACTTTTGGTACGATATTGTTTGAATTGCGGTTACAGTTTTAATTATAAGAATTCATTATTGTTTGAAAATTTTATTTTTGGTTAGAGATTCAATTAAAGTCTATTAATATAGAGTAGCCTTAGTCTTATAGTCTGAAAAATATGATATGATGAAATAAAATTTATATGTGAAGGATTTATTCTTCTTGATCTATTTAGGAAAACGAGTATACTTGGGCTTATAATTTCCAGCTATAAGTTTGATATCGCCAACCCGCAATGAACAAGCGTGGTGATTATTGCTCAAACTTTCTCCATGAGAGAAGAGGCTTTGGTCAGCATTGGCCACTAATAGGCAGTTAATCTGATGAGGTGCAGAGGATGTTATATCTTTGGTGAACTTGAATGAAGATAATTGTGTGTGGAATCCATAGTTACTATACAAAATCATAAATTTTGAATCTTGAATGAAAAAATCAAGTTCTATTATTAGTTAGCAAATTATAAATTTGGATAGCAACTATAATTTGACCCAAATAAAATAAACCTAAATGACTGTTTCGTTTGTTTTAACCTCAGCACGCGAGGAGATAATTAATTCGATGCAAAGGTTACATAAATAAAAGTAAATTGAACACAATCCTATGTCCTTCACCTGTAGCACCAAAATTATAATCTAGATAGACAGATAGGAATAGAAAATACAACTGTTTGATATATGACTTTCTGATTTCTATAAATAGGTACTCTAGTAATTGCTTTTGTTAAATTGATAAAACTTTAGTTTCATGTAAAGCATTAACACTAGTCTAAGGGTGCTTTTCCACCAAAGACTGTAATATGTAGCTATTAGCTTAACTGTGAAACTATGTGACCGTTTCCACTTATACTATGTGCGAGAAAGATCCGCAGCTCGAGTATGCAATGTATTGATCACAGGGAAGTCATCCATAGCACGCATTTATAGCAAACCTCTTCCTGAACTGATTTCGTTTCCACCAGTGCTAAGCTATGTGTACCAGTGAATCCACAGCAACGTAGCATAGCACATCTCTGGTGGAAAAGCATCCTAGTTTTTCCACCAAAGAGTTGATGCTATGAAGATGGCTAATAAGAAAATGCGAGACTTGCAAGACTCTTGCTGGGAGCACTACATAGAATATTCAAACGTATATTCTTCTCATATTATAGTTTAATTTTTCTATGTACCTGCCTCAAATATTGTTAGAATTTCATTATAATAATATTGTGTTCCTTTTCACCAGTCATCGATGTATTCTTTACTTTCTCAATCCAAATTCTTAATTATAATTCGACCAACAAAAAGGCAATCAACTTTCTTACATGAATAAAAAATTACTGGAAGGCACCGATTCAAGAAGCAATTACTTCTGGAATTGTACACTTCATTACACTTCACTAATTTACAACGCTCCCAAAGTATGTTAAAGAATTTATTTTGAAATCGTTTTTGGAAGTTGCTGATAGTCTATCTTGGCTCTTGTGTTTTCGGTGGAATACTGCTTACTGTTCTTCTAAATTCTTACTTCTTCGAAATTCTTCAATATCAGGATCTGTGGTAAACATTATATACTAGCTTCTGTCAGCGGCTTCGCCCACGTTTCTGTGGGATAAAAAGTATTTAATCACCCAAGTCAGCTCATAGTTGTAATACTAGTGTGACATCATAATTATAGCTAAGGAAATGTATAGCTTATCCGCCGTACTCAGGAATCTATGGTTACCTTACTAACCCAATCCTTAGCAAATGGTTTTCGATACAAAACCGTTACTAAAGAATAGGAATAGTTTAAGTAATCATGAAATGTCTCTGAGTAAGGCAATTAGACTAACAAGGTGAAACCCAAGCATTGTTTCCCGCTTGCTAAAGCATGACACACGTCAAATCTCATCTCATTACCTGCTGCTACTAGGTCTCTATGATTACCTTAGGTAGCCTACCTTATAGATCTTAATCATTTAAATCTTCATCCATGATTCATTAGCCATGTAATTTATCTGAGTACCTACCTAGTATGTGTGTTTGTGTGTGATATGTCTATCAAAGATACATTAATAATATCGTCTCGCAGACTTGGAGGAATTTCATATCACTTTGATCCTTTAACAAAATTAAAACATTCATTAGTTATAGGTCCCAAGTAATTTGATTTAAGCCCTTCATTAGTATATCCAATCAAATGCTTTAGGATTACTTAGATATGGGAATTTGTGTGACCTTTGCATTGTTCATTAATCTAATTTAATATTGTTAGTCAACATTTTTATTTTCGTAATAATACCCGATGGTAAATCATCGGCGCCAGTCCACACACGTATCCAGAGAAGTATTGTTTTTTCAGCAGGGAAAATTATCCAATGACTTCTTCCACCTTGGGTGTGACGAGAGGCAATGTCAGACTATTACTGACTAAAAAACACCCTGTTCCTACTCCTGCATTTCGAGCCGGAATCTCGGTAACCCATGCTGACGTTAAGTCTTCCGCGGCTCCGGATCAGGCATCAGCCTTATTGGGCCCCACCTGGACGCGGTTTAAGGTCTTAACAGGTCAGGTCAGGTCAAGTTTATTTTAACCTCCATAAAATGTCGTGGATTAGCTATTAATGTTATGGATACTTTTATTAGAGCTTGCATAACAAATTATTCTCAAAATACTCTGTGACCACAGCTTCAAACCAAAGCTGTCACTGTCCACAACTAAATTGATGTTTCAAAGTTAATTAATAAATTAATATGTTATGATTTTGTCTGCATCGATTTTGGACTTTGTTGTTTTGTTATAAAGTCGAAGATATATTGAAAAAGTTTTACAGTTTAGGGCTAATTTGATGTCCTGGTTTTGTCAATGTGACGTTATTGAAATGTTATTTAGGGATTGAGTCATTGTGTTAATTTTGATAAAATATTATGGTACTGAATGTATGGAATGCAGTTTTTTAACGGATAAAATTTGTATGTACTGTAGCTAGCAGCTGCACCTAGTTCGTTCTGTCTTTCTTCATTTGATTTACCAAACAGACGACAGATTGGAGTAAGGTGAACTATGCTGGCTACACACACCTACGCACTTAAAACCATTTTCCAGAAAGAACATGTATAAGTTCACGTAAAAGAAAATTCGAGTAGTCATTGATGGCTGCTCGTCTGACCAATTTGGCATCAACGCCGGAGTCCCTCAGGGGTCAGTACTTTCAGCAACGCTCTTTTTGCTGCACATCAACGACCTGCTTAAGCCCGGTATCTTTGGGTATGCAGATGACAGCACAGTTTTCGAAAGGTATGTGTCCGATGCGCGGAGTAGCGGAACACAGATCCGGTCTCTAAGAGAATCCATGGTCGAACGGTTGAACTCGTCCCTGAAGGCGGTTTCCGATTGGGGTGACGCCAACTTGGTCAAGTTCAACGCTACCAAAACCCAGGCGTGTCTATTCTCTGCCAAACGGAGTCAATTTCCGCTGGCTCCGACTTTCCGAAATGTGTCCGTTCCGGTAGCGGATCGTCTTGAGCTTCTGGGCGTAACTCTATCTCCAACGCTTAACTTCGGCTCTTATATAGAGTCGAAGGCGCATCTGGCTGGTAGGAAGTTGGGTATCCTCTCGAAGGTGAGACGGTACTTCACACCGAAACAACTGCTGAGCCTGTACCAAGCGCAGGTTCGGTCATGTATGGAGTACTGTTCTCACCTTTGGGACGGCTCGGCCAAATACCAGCTGGATGCGCTCGAACACATTGAAAGGCGTGCCAAGAGGCTCATCAATGACGATGCGCTTGTGGAGGCCCGGCTTCAAAGCCTTGAACACAGGCGCAAGGTCGCAAGCCTTTCCGTTTTTTACCGGATACATTTCGGAGAGTGTGCGGGGGAATTGCACAACTTGATTCCCCCTAGTCCTTTTCATCATCGAACCACAAGACAATCGGCGAGGCGTCACCGCTTCATGGTAGATATCCCACCCACTCGCACGAAGCGCTTCGCTTCAAGCTTCCTTGTGCGAACTGCTAGGGAGTGGACCTCCTTGCCGGAGTCTGTGTTTCCTGATGGGTATAACTTGGGTGTCTTCAAGGCCCGAGTGAATAGGTTGCTTATGGGCAGACGTGCTCCACCGTAGGCCGTATCATCACTTACCATCAGGTGAGATAGCGGCCAAACGTCGACCCATTAAATGTAAAAAAAAAAAAAAAAAAAAAGAAAAAAAATAAGTGTACACTGCACAGTTAGACACGAACTTTTCTTAAATTATTATTAAAAGTAAATACAAACATGGCTTACACTCCAATCTACGACAAGAAGCTATAAGCACACTTCACTCAAATTAGAACCAAGAAAAACAAAGGAATCTTGGTTTAGCTAATACCACTAATGTAATGTGTGTAATTACTTCTATCTGACCAAGTACTGCAGGAAGACAATTGTATGAGTCGTTCCTGGTCCTCAATCCAGGAAATTGGTTCAGTAACTTTACCAACTGTAACTTTGCTCTCAAGTTACAGGAGATATGCTTCTAGTGGTAACTGCTAGGCAAAGTGACGGTGATGCCTTATAAATGGAACTTGATTAAGATGTTAGGGAAATAGAAAGTTTAGGAGAAGTTAGTTTACCTGGCTGGAGACCTTAACTTATTGTTAGAGGCCACCGTAGGGTTAGTCCGGTTAAATAGTTAATTGACTATAAAAAAGTAAGTCTTTATTATAAGTTTTTAAACTGACATGGTCACTAGTAATATCATTAGAACTTAAAACGGGATATTTACCATGTTTATTAGTTTAGTTAAAGACTTAGTTAAAAAGTAAACTAATAAATCTTGATTATTATATTACTTTGTTGTCATTTTCATATTGAATAATTCATTATCTTAAACTTTTATTACTAGTCCAGAAATAATAATAATTTAGTTAATCGTACATTTAACTTCATGACATTACAAAAAATAAAATACCAGGTAAATAATCATTTCAAAAATATTTTTACATCCTTCAATCCATATTTCTACACTTAGTCACAATAAACACTTTAAATATGACTTTAACTTACAATAAAAATAACATATTTCTACCAAATAAATATGAAGGAAATAAAAAAAAACCTGAACTATATTTAATTTCCCTTCGTTCAAAAATGCATTTAAAATTCATTTTCTGTCTCAGTTCTAGAGAGCACTATAATGATAAATCGAAAGAACGAATCGCACATAAAGAAAAATGTTTTTCCCACTAATAGAGGTAATTCAGTGCCAATGTGTTGGAACCTCAGTATGAGTTCCACTCGTGGAAGTTTCTCACTTATCAAGGCTTAACCAGATGTGACCCAGTAGGGCTAAACCAGCACGGGCTGGTTTTTATTCAGTAAGAGTCTAACACATTGGTTGATTTTCCCTCTTAAAAAAAGGTCTCACTTAACCAAGTTCAACTGTAAAAGAAAAAGCGTAAATACTACGAAAATACTAGCAAGTTTATGTAGCAGTGCGCGTGTGCGCTACAGCCTTACGGTACAGGCTTCAGTCGGTTTCAGGAGTCGAGCGAACACGCCGCCCTATCCGCCCGCCCGCCCAAAAGTTCGTGAACACATCTGCCCAAAGTTTTCGTGATTCAGTGCTCTGTATTTCAGTGAATATTTCGTGTGTTTGTGTGATTTGTTTCTGTGAATGGTATGTATGTAGTTTGTTTTTTTTTTAATTTTAGGATAAGTTTTTTTTTTATTTTAGAATAAGTAAGTTTGTTTTTATAGTTTTTTTCGGAGGAGAAAGTTGGTTTGTGAAAGAAAGGGAAAAGAAAGGGTGTTTTTTTTTCCTTGACAAATATTCAAGGTGTAATTTTTTCATGAAATATTGATAAGATTAATTGAATAGTCTTTGTACTATTTAATTTTTTTAGGAAACTTAATTTATCAAATCCGAATTAGTGCAATTTTTTTTATAAAAAACATTTTATTTAATCACACGTTAACTAAATGAATAATTTATTTTTTTATTCACAAAATATCTATATTATTACGTAAAATATCTTGCTACTTAAAATATTTTTTTAATTGAAGAGTGATTCCTATACCGACACTATCTCAAAGGCTTATAATTTTATTAGTGAAAGTAAGTTTCAGGAACAATTCAATAACTTCGACTGGCTCTAACTGAGCTGCCTATCACAATATTTACAGAAGTACTTACTATCACAAGTAGACACTAAGCACTAGAAACGATATTTTAATTAAATTACTTCAGTCTGGTAAAATAAGATAAGGGTTGAAGTTATAAAATTATTTAAGTAAAAAGCTGAAATACTATTTCTAGGAGTATTTTTACTTAAAACTACTTTTTGGTTAATTGCTGAATTAAATAATAGGTACTGTAGTGTAAATCTTAGTGGGCCAAACATAGATTGGAAGAGGTTTTTAAGGAAAGTAGTATTTCAAGAAAAATATTTCTTTTTTCTGAATGTTCATTTTGTGTAACTCCCATTTTGGGTTTTTTATTTATAAAACATTCATCGTGTTATTGAATCGTGCCGTGCGTGAAATGTGCTCCGTCCGCCAATACTACTGCTTTCCCGCTAGGCAGTCCACAGCTCTAGGTCAGCATCAGCACTAGGTGGCCCCATCCTAGGTCTGATGGCTCTTTGAAGTGCGCGCGGGACACGACGCGCCGCACGCACGAGTCTGGTTCTGGTCGTGCGGCGAGCTATCCTTACTCGCCGTCCGCAGAGCCGCACATTTCTTTTCCCTCACGTTTTGGAAGAATATTCCAAGATTTTATCAATAATACCTACAGTTTAATATCTTAGTCTCGTTAGTATGAACAAAAACACAACAATTTCTACATAAAAGGTTATTTTCCAAACATAGACTTAAAAGTGCCTAAACAACTTGCATTATCGAAACTCGTCACAATGACTTGACGGAGAAACTTAGGCATTTCGTGTTGACATCGCTTATAACTATTAATTATTGTCTTGCTTATAATCTATACGTACATATATGTACAAAGACATCGTGCTATTCCAGATTGTGTTTCTTTGATGCAATTACGACTTTATTACCGAATGTTAAAATTGAAAATGTTATTTACCTATCTATCTGTGACTGTAACCGCGTTGAATTAAGAACATGTCTGTTGACAAGGATTCTTTACGAATGTTAGAAAAATAATACTTTTCCCTTTACCGTACTTGATAAGTAGACTTTCCAAGTTTTTTTTTTTCAAATCGGTCCAGCAATATCTTAGTGTAATCAATGCAAACAAACAATCAACTTCAGTTATGAAAGAATTGTTAAAGTCGGTCCACTAGTTTCAGAGCATACTCAATAAAAACAAACAAACAAACATTCAACTCTTTTCTCTTTACGATATTACTATAGAGTATTATGTCTTTCTAATTCAATCACATCACATCACATCAACCCCCTACAAGTGCTCACTGCTGACCAAAAGCCTCTTCTCGCACGGAGAAGGTTTGAGCAATAATCACCACGCTTGCTCAACGCGAGTTGGCGATTTCAAACTTATAATCAGACATTATAAGCCCAGGTTTCCTAACGATGCTTTTCTTCACTGTTTGTCAATAATGTCTAAATAATCTTAGAAAGTAAAGTATGAAAGTATTGTCAATCATAATTATTATAACTCGAAAAAGTGATATTGGTACCGCCGTTGGTAGGTTTCGAACCCGCACCCTCGCGCATAAGAAGCGTGCATTTAAACCTCCAGGCTACCACAACATTTTCTAATTCAATGTTGTACCGTAGCAAAAAGGTTTAAACAGTAGATACTAAGGTTTATTGGCTCGACTAATGTGGTTACTGGTACGTCGCGAGTAATTAGTTAATTACACGTAGATCTGAGGTCTGGCTGCCTCGCTGCCTCGCTGCTTTTGTGGTTGCCAGCTCGATTGTTTGAATAAGAGAACTTGTGATCTGTATAACCTTAGGCTAAAAAAATATTCTCTATGTTTGAGAAAATTATTTTATTGTCCTTTGAGAGAGAGTGAGAAGAGGCCTTTGCTCACTTTGGTGTAACGTGCTTTATTATTACAGAGTTTAATCTCAAACTCAGATCAATCTCCTGATGGTAATCACTGCCGCTCATGGACACCAGACCACCAGAGGCGTAACGAGTGCGTTACCAGACTTTTGGGGATTAGGAGTTTAAGGGTTGTCGGGGAATTATAGATTAGGAAGGCGGTAATTGGGCCTTCGGTAACCCCACTCTCACAACGAAATACAACGCAAGCGTTGTTTTAGATCGGTTTTCTGTGCGGCCGTGGTATCACTCCGGTCGAGTTGGCCCATTCGTGCCGAAGCATGGCTCTCCCACACTTGATCCTAATACGAACACCTTGCTACTGCCCCTCCTTCTTGCTAGAGTTACAATAGACAGAGATGCATATAATATTGAAAGTGAGGGTTCGTGTTATGATAATATATTTGGCGGTTTATTTGGTGGCCTAGCTTCAAATGTCACTGACCCCGAATAGCTAGTAGTTTTCAACAGAATATAATATTCATATCAAGTATAGTTTGCAAGTCAAAACGCCATTTAAATTTTAATACAACTTCACATTTCTAGTTTAAATATAGACACGGAACTGTTGAAACTTGTATCATTGCCATTGTCACTATTGAATAACTCGGAAACTCAAAACGACATGCGAAGTCTCGGAAATTGCTTAAACGTACATTTCTGTACCCTTAGTACGAGTTTGTTTTACGTTTAACGAGATCAAAACGAGAGCACACTCTGATTTTTGTTTTTTTTATGAAACACGCCGCCGGTAAACGAGCAGACGTTGATACGTCTAGCTGACCGGCTTACCGTCAGGTGATCCTGACGGTAAGCAATCGCCGTCGCCCATGGACACTCGAAACACCAGAGGCGTTATAAGTGCGTTGCCGGCTTTTTGGGAGTCGGCAATCGGAGATTGGAAAGATTGGGAAGGGGGATTCCGGTAACCTCACTCACACAACGAAACACAACGCAAGCGTTGTTTCACGACGGTTTTCTGTGAGGCCGTGGTATCACTCCGGTCGAGCCGGCCCATACGTGCCGAAGCATTGCTCTCCCACACTTAAAATTTGATTGATTGGTTCATTCGCGTCGGCCAATCAGAGCGCCGAACGCGCTCTCGTTTCGTTTTCGTTCAACGTAAAGCAAACTCGTACTAAGGGTCCAGAGCATGAATTATGCAAACGTGTCCCAACTTCATACATTGAGCGATGCCAAATATTTGGAACTCAATGGAGTTTTTGAACTACTTCACAGTTGTCATTGTGCTACATAGCTCCAGAGGAATTTGGTATTTATTCTTGTTGTGTATAAGCTTTAGTTTTGCTTGTTATTGTTGTGTGAAGTTTTATGTGAAAATATTTGTTCCCTTTGAAAGAAGTTAGTGATGTAAATAGCCCAAGTACTATGAATTACTACGGCGAGTAATGAGTTTGTTGTGACCGAAAGTACTCGTAGGTAATTCCGTTTGTCGTATTTGTCTGTTCGCGTTGTTTTTTTCACAGCGTTTCTGTAGTTTACTGGATGCTTTGATATGTAAATTGGTAGTAATATGATAAATGTTTGTATTTGTAGGCGGCCTTTAAGGGACAAGGAAAAATATTATATATTTTGTTTGCTCCGCGTGTACTTTTAGAAATAATATTCTAGAATTTTGAACTAATTTGTCTTATTACTTTGTGTATTTATTTTAGAAGTATTCTATTCGAATGGAAAATATATCACGATTAATAATATTTATGTTTATCTCTATATAATAAAAAAAAAAATTAAAATAAAGAACATTGATTTCGAACATTAAAAAAAATTGATAAATGAATTTTAATTATTTAAATATAGGTCATACATTGTTTACATAAAGCAAGCCCTAGGGGATTCCATAATATGGAACAATATTCCATTTTCCAATATTATCTACAATCAGGTGGGTAAACAGTCCATCCTGCCAATATTATGGCTCTCAAGGGATGTCTACTGAACGTAACAGAAATATGTAGTTAATGCACTTTTTATCAGAAAATCACAAATTTTATTATTTGAAAATATGGACAGAGGTAGCCCTAAAGCTGTTATTGTCAATTATGTAGTCATGTTATTTGCAATAGAGCTTTCCTTAAAGATAAGGTCTTTGTTTACACGATATAGGGAGAAAATCCCGATTTAAACAAAATTAAATGTGCACCAGAGATGTACTATGCTACGTTGCTGTGGATGCGTTTGGCTTCCACCAATCATATTTATTGGTACACATAGCTTAGCACTGGTGGAAATGGACTCAGTTAAGCTATGTTTTTTATATGGAAAGATGCGTGCTATGGATGGCTTCCCTATTATCGATACATGATACATTGCATACTCGAGCTGCGCATCTTACTTGCACAGCTACATAGCATAGTATTAGTGGAAGCGGGCACATAGTTTCACAGCTTAGCGATTACATCTAGTCGCATAGCTACAGCTATGTAGCTATGCGACTGAGGGTGCTTTTATACCTGATATAATTAATTTTCCCATACATTTCACCATAACAAAAAGTTCACCGTAACATCTTACAATAAATAATAACAAACATAACTAAGGAAAAACACAAAAGACACTTCTGTCCACCCCTTCGAGGAATAAGAAGGTTTGATGTTTTATTCATTATTATGTTGTTGAGATTTCGAACAGGAAAACGACATAAACATTACGTTATATACCTTTGAGCATAATCTTAGTTTGTGGTTACGAGTACTTAACAAAAAACTTTTCTTAGAATTTAATTTGTTTACTTTTTATTATGAGATCAAATCACGTTTAGTGATTTATTCATAGTTGGTTAAGCTTAATTCTAAGTAGGGACTTACGTACTTACCTGTATGAATATTTGTCTATCTTATTTTTGTGTCTTAAGACTACCTTGGTAGTGTGGTTGTGCTAAGCAAGTTAGAAATACCCCGGAATGAACAACTTTTGATTTATTGTTTATTATGACCCATAATGGCAATAAGCTTACTCATCATAACGTTTAATCATCACGCTGAAGGTGTAGGCAGAGGTGTATAGGATGAGCCTATTGTCATGATACTGGACACAATCCATGATACCACCAGAATCTATGCTACTACTGATAAATGTTCGATAAAAGCCTAGTAATACTTTGCCTGACCCGAGAATCGAACCCAATATACATCGTTGTATACACCTTTCCTAACCCTTTAGATATCAAAATCGGCGACTTTATGAAATATTTAAAGTCAACAACACTTTACACCATCAGACTATTAAGTAGTCGACAAACAAAATAAAAGTCAACTTTTTATTTTTTAAACATAAGAACCGAACAAAATGGTAGAAAGAACTTCGCATTGTTTTTCCTTCCCCACCAACGAAGTTTTTGTCCAAGCTATTTTAATTTACCTCTACATTAATATTTGTTCGGTAAACGACAGTTCCTGTTTTCTTTGTTTTACAAAAATCTTGGAAATGCATTGTCGTAGGTACAGGTCAACCGCAGTTTGAATAATAAAAAATAAACAATGGCAAGTTAAAAACTTTCTGCGTTCCATTCAGAGTGAGATATTTTGCTGTAGTTCATATTATTTTTCTTTTCCTGTTATTTATGTTCAAGTATTGTATTATTAGTTGAAGTAGTTGTCGCAATCATAAAGCTACGCTACAGGTAGGTAAGGAATATCTTGATTCTTAAAACAGAAGAAAATTATGTAGATTTTTAATCTATTCTTACTACAGAAAATATTAGATGTGTAGTTTTTCAATAAAGTACTTATGTGGCACTTATTTTTGCTATTTGTGTAAAACTCGAGAATAGAGGGCTTAGTACGAGATCGTATTACGTTAAACAAGATCGAAACGTGAGAGCGTTTGGGTCTCTGATTGATTAATTCATTCGCACCGACCAATCACAGCGCCGAACGCGCTCTCGTTTCGTTTTCGTTTAACGTTAAGCAAACTCGTACTAAGAGTATAGCTACTACTAGATACATCTACACAGTTTACTGTACACTATAGATGGAACAGAATAGAAGTAAATTAATCACAATAAGCAACTAATAAAGAAATATAGGCCCTAAACTAACAAAAGCAATAATAAGAAACAATTTCTCAAAACAAATTACAATCAACCAGAGGTCAATAACATCTTGTATCTACCATATTCTCTTCAAACCTAAGGGTGAGCCACCAGTAAATCCACCAGCGATGTGCTATGCTACGTTGCTGTGGATACGTTTGGCTTTCACCAATCATATTCATTGGTACGCATAGCATAGCACTGATGGATACGGACTGAGCTTAGTTATGTTTTTATATTTAAAGATGCGTGCTATGAATAGGTATGTGTGGAAGCCTCCCTACTATTAATACATTGCATACTCGAGCTACGCATCTTTCTCACACAGCTACCTGACTTAGTATCAGTGGAAACGGTCACATACTGCCGCACTCAGAGACATAATTATAATGATTACTTAAACTATTCCTTAGTAACAATTTTGTTCCGAAAACAATTGCTAAGGACTGGGTTAAGAAGCCATTAAATGACTCTGAGTGCGGTAGATAGTTTCACAGCTTAACTATTATATCTTCGTAGCATAGCTACATAGTACATCTTTGATGGAAAAGCATCCTAAATCCTAACGAAGCGGAGCACACATCTCCGATATCTCTAATATTTCAAGTCATTGTTCACAGTGATTGATGCTCCCGATATTACTTATCGTTCGTGCAATGAAAAATTATGTTCACCCCCAGTATAGATTGTGTTTGGTAACTTCGAAATGGGAGGATCAGGTCTATAGGCGTTATTAATTAGGGCATGACTTATCTGGGAAAGTTTAGGCGACAATGTTAGGTGACCCTTTGTCCTGTTACACGGGTCGAGGCAGATCCTATAGGTCTTTGACACTTAAAACTTGCTTTTTTATATTTGATGGGTCGACGTTTGGCCGCTACCTCGCCTGAAGGTAAGTGATGACGTGGCCTACGATGGAGCATGTCTGCCTATGATAATGTTTGCTATGAATGTAGAGAATTGAACGAAATCATAGTGAAAAATGATTTAGTTAGTAAGTTTAAAAAAAGAAAAAATGTTTATTTTGCTATGAATGGGAGTTTAGTAGGTTTAGTTATATTTGAGTACGTTCTTTTAGATAAAAAGCATCATAAAACCAATTTTGATAAGTCAAACCAGAAGTATATAACTCTGAAGCAACAGTAAACAATAGCATTTCCCATTCAACATCAGCTATGATGCACCGAATTAATTAGTTTTAAGGTTACTGAGAACTGCGTACAAAGCATTAGACTCTCTAGGTCTTGCTAAACTTGTTGACTAGCTGTGATGGTTGGCTTTATAGCGCAGCGTGAACTGTTGTTACTATTTCAAACTGTTTTGACGTTCAACTAGAGTTGTTGATGCTTTTGAGGAAGTATAGTAAAGCCCTTGTTACAAAGTGGCTTTTACTCGTCACTTTGTCTTAATGAAATAGGTAGTAAGGTATTATTTTTTGTATACGTCTTCATAAAGGCTATTTTCCTTTGTACCAAATTTTATTATAGTCCTAAATACGTATAAAAGCGTAAATACCTTTATCTACATTTTTATTCTGACTTCTTCCACACAAAAAGCTATAACTAAATACCCACATTGATAGACTTCACGGTGGATTGTGAGGTGGCTGGGTAACCGGCTGCCGTGCAACGTGTCGCGAGTTCGATTGCACGAAGCAACTCTATGTGTGATCCACAAACTCCGGGCCTGGGTGTTATGTGTATGTCAAATCATAATTATGTTTGTAAACGCACCCACGACACATGAGAAAATCCTAGTGTGGGACGGACAATGATTAAAAAAACTTCATCTAGATAGATTTTCCAAAAACTAAACAAAATATAAATAATATTCACAGAAATACGAACATTTCATTTACGCAACTCAAATAGAACAAGAATTCATCAAATAGAGAGTCCCGAAAAAAGTTGTGTTACATAATCGTAAAATAAATTCAGTTTCAAAAAATTCCGTTCACGTTCAGAAAGGGTCCGTTGCAGTATCAAATTTTACGCATCAGCTGTTGATGAAAGTATATAAATCATACCGGAGACTTCCACCGGACCGGCTTATTTTTCACTCTGTCTTTTCCCTCGATACGAGCCTGATAAATTGTTTTAAGATAATATTCAAAACACAGCAATATTATATCACTCTCAGTTTTTCTACATAGATTTGTTTGACGTTAACGAAAATATAAATGGCAGGTATTAGTTTATTACCCATTTTCCTTTATCCAATGAATCATTCTGGAGACAACCAGGAAAGGTTACGTTTTTATTTCAAACGAATAAATGGTATCAAATTCTCTATTGAATGATTGAAGAAGTTTGATTATAACTTTCGTGAGACATACTAAATTAATTATTATGTTATCGGTTTACTCACGTGACTGTTTGACGAGGAACTCGACTAGTTTCAATAGCATAGCGCGACAATCGCCGCGTGTGTCGCGTAATGCTGCTCATGAATATGAGCATCTAGCATGACTAGAAACTTGTCGAGTTGCTCGTCATACAGTTACGTGAGTGAGTCGATAATATTATAATAATTAATTCTTGGAAGTCTTGACATAAATATTATAATGTATACTTGTCATTATCTTAACTTCAGGCAAACTTACATTGGTTGGAAAATCAATATACAAGGAAAAACGAAACACATTTAGAAATTAGACATTAGTTTTATTTTTATTGCGACAATGTTAAAAATATTTACAGTAATATAACTTGTATGTTATAAAGACAATACATACTTAAAATTTAAAACAACTATTGGAAAATAAATTTGTAAATAAGTCCCAGTTAGTTACAGTCTACAGTATTGATCTATCTTAAACGATGACGGATCTCAACCAGTCCTGGTAGTAGCTGACCCTGACGAACATGTCAGGGGCACCGAGGGCACACGGGAAACCCCAGGAGACGATACCGATCTGATGACCATCGGTAACGCGACGAAGAGCACTGCCAGAGTCACCCTGCAAAGAAAAAGAAGTATTGAGAAATGATGCAAATAGGTGGATGCCTGATCCGGAGCTGCGGACTACTAGCCCTGATCCTGGAGCACTGCCTAGCGGTTTACCGGGGCTCCGGCTCGAAAAACAGGAGAAGGAACGGGGTGGTTTTTAATCAGTAAGAGTCTGACACTCCCTGTCGCCTTGCCCAAGGCGGGAGAAGTGATTGGATGATTTTCCCCCCTCAAAAAAAAAAAAAATTTACACTTTCCATGTATTTTCCAAAAGACTGGCATTGTGAAATTGAAATCATTCAGTCATACAAAAACATCCAACCATCTATATATCCGTCCAAACAGATTTAGACCTTATTTACTTTCTAAAGTAAAATTGAAATAGTAATCATAGTACTTACGTTGCAATTACCTAATCCAGGAGAATGGAGCGTGCAGATTTCACACCGGGAGTCAATGTGTGGAGCATTCGAATTCAGGTTGATGCTAGCACGAGCAACGTGAATCATGCAATCAGCACCGTCAAGAGTTTTGGTTCTCAGTTCCAGAAGTTGGCGAGAAATCGCACCACCAGCCTAGAACATTAAACAAATATTAAAGTTACAAATCGAAATCAAGAATTACGAAATAAAGTCAAGGTCAAAGTATTTTACTTTAAAGTTAAAAAACGTCAAAATAGATTATTTTTTATGAAACACGCCAGTAATAGAATAGACGTATCACGTCGGTTTTCTGTGAGGCCGTGGTATCACTAAGAGTCAAGCCGGCCCATTCGTTCGAAGCATGGCTCTCTACACTTAATCAGTTTGTTGATTAATTGATGAAGATAAACTACATCAGATCTGTTATGTCACCAATTCTAGACGAGGGTGAAGTAATAGTGTATTGTAAGCATAAGTTTCTTACCCTGACTCGGCCCCAACCAGCAATTACAGCTTCAACTTCTCCACCGATGTAGTCATAAGTGAGGGGCACGGGTTGCACCGCGCTACTGAGAGCTACCTCGGTGGCGGTGATGAGAACACCGATGTCTTCCTTGATCGTTGGCCTGTACCAGTTCGGGTGGGTGTAATTACGAGCCACTTCGTAGTCGGTTCCACCGTTCCAGAGGTTGGAGCCGATGTTCAGACGGAAAGTGCTGTGGAAAGCATTAAGAAGTATAAGTAAGTAGACTATTTACAAATTCATAAAACTGCTTTATGCTAAATCAGAGTCACGACATTGTTACCTAAGAATAACACCTTCTCTAAAAACAGCATCAATGCAGTGAGCAGCAGTAAGGACAGTGCGTTGGCTGATCAGAGAGGCTCCGCAGTGGAAACTCCTCACGACGGCTCCAGAGGTCATTGCCACCATGTGAGGGTGGCCACCGATAGCCGCCGGAGTGCCACCGACAATACGAGCGTTGACATCGGTTTGGTCGAAGAACATGGAGACGTCATCTTCATCGTAGAAAGCAGTCTCTTCGAGTGTTGGAAAGGCTATCGAAAAGAAAATAATAATAAACCAATTAAAATTATCGACAACCCCGTTGGTCGAGTGGTCTTAAGTGCGACTGCCGTACAAAGGGTCTCGGGTTCGATTCCCGGGTCTGCAAAAGTATTACTCGGCTTTTCGAAAATTTTTCAGTAGTAAGACAGAGTCTAGAATTGTGCCCAGTTTATGGCAATAGGCTCACCCTCTATTACATAGGACTTATAACACAAATAGTGAAAAGCAGGTGTACATTGTATAGCAGCATTACGTGCCATAATGTACACCTCTGCCTACCCCTACGGGGGTTAAAGGCGTGACGTTGCTGTTGCTGTTAAAATTATTTATTGTTAACCAAATGTTGAAGAAATATTAAGTTATATATGAAACTCACCAAAGCTGCCAATCAGAAGGGTGATGAACACCAGAAGTCCGGCTTTGTAGTCCATGTTTCACAACGCCACATACGTGTTTGAGTCAGTCAAAATAAAAAATATCTACTGATATGTTTTACATATCTATAATCCTTCGTAATCAGTGAGATAATTACTAATCGTCGTTGATAGCATATACGATTACAAATATATTATATAGTAGATGGAATGCTGATATTAGAAGTACTATCAAAAACATATTTTTCGAGATAAGCATGGCATACTTACCAAACTTCTGCAATTTGTATCAGAAAATATCTGCAACAAATAGTAATATGAGCAACTGTCTCAAATCCTACAACAAATTAATTCAGTTCATCCAATAAAATACGCAACGTCACGCCTTTTCCCCCGAAAGGGTAGGCCGAGGTGATACGGCACGTACTGCTCACAGAAAACCGTCGTGACACCTACGCATTGCGTGTGTTTCGTTGTGTGAGTGTGGTGAGCCTTTTGCCCAATCCCAATTGGCACAATTTCAGACTCTGTCCCGAACTAATGAGACCCTTAAATTGGAAAATCCAAATAAACACTGGGATCTGGGATCTGGGAAAAGTCCAGAGACGCCTTGTTCGGCAGTGGTACGCAATGCTCGACTAGCGCGGCAGTCTAATACAATACAACCAATATGAGATAAGTAAAAGGATTAGTTTCCACTTCTGTTGGCTTTTTAATAATAATCCTATTGAATTTATCAATATTTATCTTGATTGCGGAAAATAGTGAGCCATTATGGAGATAGATTGTTTTTAATTAGACAAGAATTTTGTTAAATCACTCATTGCTTTACTTGAATCTAGTTGAAATACTAACAAATGTTAGGACATTTATTTCAAAGACTTTATTAAAATAAAAGCCTCAATTAAGGTCAACCTTAGCACTTAATGTTCATTTCTTTTCATAGACATTTTAGCCCATTTTATATCAAAGATATAAAGAAAACTAGATAAGATAATTCTGACGTCTATGTAAAAATAATTATCCTTATATCTATGTCAAATCTAAATGTGTTAGAGATTACAACATTGCAACTATTCTGATATACTTACAATGTACTTGAAAATATAGGTGAGTTTATAATGTCGCTTTAAGACTTCAAGCAATATTCGACGTTCACAGATGAACATATACATAGATATCGTCACGCCTTTAATCCCCGAAGGGGTAGGCAGAGGAGCACATTATGGCATGTAATGCCACTGTACACCCACTTTTCACAATTTATGTTATAAGCCCCATGTAATGGGTGGTGAGCCTATCTGGGGGCACGGTAGTGCCCGCAAGACGAGCCAAGCGAAGCGCAAGGGCACTACCTACCTTTTCTCGAAGCGCTTCGTCGTATTTTTGAACCTTCATAACTTGAGTTTGGGTTATACCAGATAAACAAAATTTTTAGGATATAATGTCAGTGGTAGACTTAATAAACCTCTAAAGTTTCAATTGCATAGCTCTTATACTTTAGATTTTATTGATATCTAAAATACCCCGATTTCGTCACTCACTCACTGATGATCAACAAAATTCTTAAGGTACTTCCTGAAGTCCTAGAAAACTGAAATTTGGTATGTAAGCTAGTATTAGTACCCAAACAACAAAAAAATCCTAAAACTTGGAACTTTTACCCCCAACCCCTTAAACTAGGGGTGAAAGTTTGTTCGAGACTTCCGCAACTTTTGACGCTAGAGGTCTGAATGCGGCCGCGGAGGGGTAAAAATCTGAAATAGGAAAACTTAATTCCCTATTTCCTGCTTGAGATCTGAAAATTATACACAAGTACATAGAACACAAACTTTTCATCAAATCAAAACATTATCCTACCCATAAGTTATGAATAATATTACTACACTTCACTTCGGTAAGTGTTTATTAATCAACCTATACTTTTGAACATAAGCATCGTAAGTATAGTATGCGCCAACGCCCGCCGCCTGCCCCCTCGTCCCCGCGCAGTAGCTAAAAATAATCGGCCCGTCAGCGAGCGCGGCACCCGAACGCGGGCAGACGCGCGAGGGCAGACGTCGTTGACGGTTGTCTCGTTGAATGAAAAGTTTTCGGAATATTTCGGTGATTTAAAAGTTCGCTATCGCGGAGAAAAAAACCATTTGCCTAATATTTAATTGTTAGTAGTTTAGTAGGTAAAGGTTTAGATACTAGTGTTTTAATTTTCATTGATAAAAAGTATTAGGATTACGTTTCCAATTTTCTTATAAATTTAGTAGTTTAGTAGGTGAATTTGTCGCTCATTTTATCTTTCTATCATAAGCAACCTACAAAAAGAAATGAAATCCCACAAAAACATTTCATGTTAAATGTTGCCAAGACGAGACCATATAGCTCGCACTGTCAAAAAGTAATCAGATCCCGTGTAGAGCCAAGTTTCTAACCCTATACTTTTAAACTGGCGAGTTGGCCGCACGGAAAGAGTTTAGAAGATTGAATAGATTTTTAAGCTCAAGCCCATATGACGAATAGCAAAAAGTCCGTGCGGCCGACTCGCCAGTTCAAAAGTATAGGGTTAGAAACTTGGCTCTACACGGGATCTGATTACTTTTTGACAGTGCGAGCTATATGGTCTCGTCTTGGCAACATTTAACATGAAATGTTTTTGTGGGTTGCCATATACTGGGCACATTTCCAGACTCCGTGCTACTACTGAGAAATTTCCGAAAAATGCCTAGTAATACTTTGTCCGACCCGGGAATCGAACCCGAGACCCCTTGTCCGGCAGTCGCACTTGCGACCACTCGACCAACGAGGCAGTCATGTCAAGTCACGTTTACAGATGAAATACAAAGCAAAAGCATTCCGATACTACATTGAACTGACTTCGCATGCGGGAGCAATGTTTTTGCGATATCCAGTAACATGTACATCTGTGGTCCCAGCCATTTAAAATTTCAACCCCTTTGTATAAGTACAATTTATCTTATTACAAAGAACAAAAGAGATGATGTTTTGTTATTCGATTGTGGACGTTGTACAGGCGTGTTTACGCTTCTTTTTCAATACAAAGCCATGTTTACTTTGTTGAAATCAAAGGTTGCTCGGAAGCAGGGTTGGAACTCGGATATTTTGTTTGAACAATAGTTTTGTTGAACATCTCAACGCATGATTTGAGATGAACTTATTTTACAGGACTCAAGTAATGTTTATACGTTGCTTTATACTAATTTTACTGAAATACTTAATGCATTTCTTTTTGATGTTGGAAAATCATCCTATGACTTCTCCCCCGGCCTTGGACGAGGCCAGAGGAAGCTTACTGACTAAAAAAACACCCCGTTTCTACTCCTGTTTTTGAGCCGTAGTCCCGGTAACACGCTAGGCAGTCTGCAGCTCCGGACTAATAAAGCACTTGTAATTATTTTAGTATTATAGTTGTCTATTAATTGTCGATGCTTGTCTTTTACCACTAGGTGACCCGTCTACTGGTTTGCCTCTTATTAATTTTAAAAAGGGACTCTAATCTTTAGAGTTTAAAAGTCATATTGGTTCGGAAATACCGGAGGCGATAGTGTTATGCAAGAAGAAAAGGAATCTCAAGTATTTACCTATCTTGATTTGGTTGGCAAAGTATTAGATGCTGGATACAAGCTCAGCAACTATTGTGCCAACAGTCGTTAATACTATGTATTAAATATCTTCTTATTGCCAAAAGCTGAGACTAACTTAGGTAAGAGGCTCTTCATACAGTCAAGTAGAGAGGCTTTGTTCCTTTCAGATCAACTACCTAATATCTTTATCTATTTTTTATTTAGTATTACAAAAACAGTCTAGTTTTCTTTACTGCTTCCTTTTTTAAGTCAGATAATAATCTTAAAACTTTCTCCTAAGTCTAAAAAATATTAAACTGAAAACCGGATCAAAAGCGGTTCAGCCAAACACGAGATAATCGCGGTCAAACATTGTAGTCGTCATTTTGTAGTCGATTAAAATTGAAATATCTAATGAAAAGTATTTTAACTTAATTATTATATTATCGGCTTACTCACGTAACTGTTGCACTGCTACTGTCAAACAATTACGTGAGTAAGCCGAAACATATAATAGTTAAAAAAAGTAGTAAAAATTATTCCGAAACTTTTAAAAACTGCAAAATTTTCATAAATTTATAAACTAACTAATAGACTTTAACTAATAAATAAATTGACTTAACCGAACATAATCCTGAATTCGAAGAAACGAGACGAAAATATTCAGTTATAAATATGATATGAATAAATTAGTATTCCAGTAACGGTTTCAAGTATAAATTCCTGCCCCACTTGATATATTCATACTGCCTAAGACAATTATGTAGATTGTTCCAGCGACTAGTCGGCACGCGTCTAGCATTCGTGTGTGTCTGATTGAATTTACCTCAAGCCTAGCTTGCAACGTGACACGTGTCCTATTTATAGCAACGTGTAACTGATTGTTGCATGTTACAGTTGGGGTGTTGATTAAGTAATTGTTAGTTTAAGGTATGGTTCAATTACTAAGTACGTGGCTCGATTGCTAAGTAATTACTAATTGGCTAGGTGTTAATGCATAATTCGGGATTAATAATAAAATTTTCATTACTATTTAACCTTTAAATAATAACATTTACTTATTTGTATCGTCAACAATTTTAAGGTACGCTACAGAATTTCTTGTAAACTCTGATATACGGAAACTAATATTAAGACGTGATAATTAATTAAAATACTTTAAAAGGCCAAGTGTTGACAGAGAAAAACTCGACTGTCTCGTTAGTCGAGTGGGTCTCGGGATTGATTCCCGTGTTGGGCCAAGTAATGTCGGGCTTTTTTAATGCCCCATATAACATGGAGTTTATAACATAAATGGTGAAAAGTCTGTGTACATAACAGTATAATATGCAACTCTGTCTACGTACGTATAATAAAAGGCGTGACAATGACGATACAAAACTGAATATAATTAACACAAAGTGCTACACGAAACACTGATTTAAATATAATCCAGATCAGATGAACATACATACATAGCTACCTAGATGTAGATGTACATCCACTCCCGCAGTCATCCTCATTAACCTGTGTAGTTGAGCAAATAAATCTTTAATCTCGTTTGTAAATACACTCGTTTTAAATTCTGGTAACGAGGACGCGAGTTAATATTGTAGCTATGTCGTTAGTCAATGTGTTTAACATGAAAGGTTTTGTGCCAGAAGGGGTAGATAGAAGGTAAATTTCCTACAGCAGAGGGAAACGGGTAGCGAGTTCGATTCCCGCACGGAGCAACTCTTTGTATGATCCACAAATTGTTGTTTCGGGTCTAGGTGTCATGTGCATGTGAAGTTGTATGTTTGTAAACGCACCCATGACACAGGAGAAAATCCTACTGTGGGGCAACGTTTAAAAAAAAAAAGAAAAAATTCTATATGTGAAAGTTTGTTTGTTTGGATGTTTGTACGTCAATCACTTAGTAACTACTGACCGAAACTTGATGAAAATTGGTATACATACAAACAGCTCCAGAGCTGAATGGAGTGGCATGGTATAGGCTACTTTTTATCCCACAGGAACACGGGCGAAGTCGTTGGCCGAAACTAGTGTGTTAATAAAATACTACCTATGTTTTAGTATTTTAGTGCTAACACATACTGTATAATAGATAGGCACATACGGAATGTCTGTGTACCTGACAAATTAGTTGCTAAACTGTTGATTAGTGTATATGCAAATATACTGCTGTGACAAGTGGAGCGGGAAATTATAGGGGATCATGGATATACAGTCTTACCGTGATGGCTTTATAGTATAATTTACAGTGTAGGTCGTTGGAATATTTAATTTTATTACAATGAGCTGACCGAATAACCCGTAGTTTTCTCATTTCAACGTTTAAATTTTGTTGCGATATTAAACTGGTAAATTAATAAATCAATAGCAACGCGATTAACGCTTACCTTTCGGTGATTTATTTGCTCGTTTACCTTTTCTATAAAAATATATCCAGAATTGGAAAAAATCTTAGTACTAAAACGTAATCTGGAATTGTGCGCGATGTATGGCAGACATTTTTTCAACACAACTGTGTAAAAGTGTGGATTAAATGTGCAATCTCCAGTGATTTATCAGCAGCTTATAATTGGCCACTGCTGACAAAAGATCTCTTCTCACACGTAAAAGACTTGAGCCTTAATCACCACACTTGCTCAACGCGAGTTGGCTCTAGTAAAACTCCTAACATCATTTTAACGCAAAATACAAATAAACAACACCACATTCTCTCAAAAACCTATTCCAATTTCCTTTGAATTCTGTATAACCTATCTTGATGTCGATAATGATGTCCATCCCGTCCTTCTAAGTCATTTAGTCTTGTAGTGAAGAAAATGGCGTCATCAATCTTGATAGCAAGCTGTCAGATGTCCCGTGTCTAGGAAATGATAACATGATCTTCGAGGAGGAGGCCTTGTGATGGTGATTGATCCAGTATTGATTCGGGGATGGGAACCTAATGTTTAAAAGTGGTAGGTTTATTTTGCTTTGTGGTTTTTAAAGTGTAGTTTTGTAGTTAGAAGTTGCAATAAATGAGGCGTGTGTTATGATTTGTTAAAATGCATTCAAAACTTAAGTTAATATTTATTTTCAAATTCTTATCATTAGGTACTATGAAAAAACTAACCTATGTATCGATGTACTCGTCCGCATCACTATCACAGGTCACGTGTAGGGTCGATTAGACCTATGTATGTATTTCAATAACATATTAAAAAGTAGCAGCGCGACCATCGCCGCGTCGCGTGTCGCGAAATGCTGCTCATGAATATGAGCCTCTAGCATGGCTTGAAACTAGTCAAGTTCCTAGTCAAACAGTTACGTGAGTAAGCCGATAACATAATAATTAATATTAAAAAGTAGTATATTAGCAACTCTTTTACTAATATATTTACCAAAACTACAAGCCGGTCGACTCGTACTAATAAAAGTTTACGATAACTTTGATCTTCACACTAGAACCAATGGCATATTAAAACTAAACTACATATTTACTCAAACTCCCAATATTAACAGTAGGTACATAGTAAACCTACCGTTAGCTAACACGGTTTGAGCTGAATATTACCGCGTTAACCCCGACTGACTGAACGCTGTTTACCGACTGCATTAGGGGTTAGTCGTGTGTGTTGTCAAATAACTACGGTACGATTAACTGAGATTGTATTTTGGTGATCATGTTCAAAATAGTGTTGAAAATTTACGGGGTTTTTAAGCTTGGGTGGTTGTATATGAGGGGTTGACTAGATTTGGGTAGGTTAAGTATTATTGGGGTTTTTTTAGTGTTCAAAGTCTAGAATTTCGAATTGCCAAAAATGTAACAAAGGATTTTGCTTTATTGCCATTAATAAAAATTAACATTGTACCTATTATGGATATGGTTGGTACATAAATATAACGATATTTTTTTCATATCGTGGAACCACACTAGGCTTTTCTCCTATGTCCTCGGTGCGTTTACAAACATACAAGTTCACATACAGGTGACACCCAGAGCCGAAACAACAATTTGTGGATCTGTGTGATCCACAAATTGTTGTTGAAGAATTGCTCCGTGCGGGAATCAAACTCGTTAAGTTGCACGGCAGCCGTTTGCCCAGCCACCGCACTAACCGTGCAGTCTAATTAAAGTTGTGTATGTGTGTGTGATAATTACAAACGCACTCATACATCATCTCATTAAATTCAACTACGGAACAAAGAACACTTATTCATATCAAAACGCATACAATTACCACAAAATCTAACAATAATAGCTGGTATGTTTGTCCGTTCATGTGCATACACCGTTAGTACACCGCAAACCGCAGGATTTCTATTAAAATCCGACATTAGTTTCATCCGATCCGTTTCCGAATGTTTGCCTAACTAATGCGTTTTCTATATTTGATATTTACTGTCTAGATGGATATATTATTCACGCCTAACTTTTATCTGAAGAGTTTTAAGTGTTATTATGTCTCATATGATACTAATGTAATTGCAAATGTTTGTTTGTCAGTCTTTCTTAGGTCTTTTTTCTTAGGTCTTTTAAGTATGAAAGAGTCACGCTTCGGCACGAATAGGTCGATTTAATCGGATTGATACCACAGCCTCAAGAAAACCGACGTGAAACAACGCTTGCGTTGTGTTTCTTTCTGTAAATTAGGTTACCGGTTAACGTTATTTTTTCAATCTCCCCAATCCCCAAAACCCCAACAATTCTTAAATTATTAACCCAAATTCCCCCAAAGGCCAGCAACACACTTGTAACGTTTCTGGTCTTTCGGATTTCTATGGGTAGCGATTGCTTACCATCACGTGATTCAACTTCTCATTTATCTCTTTAAACACCCCTCTTTTTGCGTCGGGGGTTAAAAATACGCAATGGGGGGTTTACGGTATACTTTTCTATATAATAGTTATAAGCACAGCGTTTATTTACATTAACTGCTCGTGTAAAGCTGCTGGTACCAAATCAACAGCCTTCATGTATAATGAACTTTACATTGAACCACGACAACTAATTGAAATCGAAGGATTCCAATTTAATGAACATCAAAGCAATGTACGAGGACTGTGAACTATCTGTCTAATATAGCCATGTGTATGTTAACCTGTTTGCCATTAGCGATCATTTAATACATCCACTTCACCCCAACACAACCATTTCAGCAGTATTCTATCATGATTTTAGTTTTATAATAACAGAGACAGAGAGAGATACTAAATTAACTAAAAATTACGGTTTATTCACGTGCTATTAATGGAGAAAAGCTCTACTAGTTTCGAGTCACAGAGGTATTCTTCATCATGAGCAGCGTGTGCAGACGCGGCGACGTCAGTAGGCTGCGCGACTTTTTAGTTAATTAAAAGTAATAGTTATCTAAGTTCAACTTAATGAACAAACTTACAACAAAGGCGAGGTCTATAGTAAATTAGAAGATAATTATAGTTATTTGAACTAGTATTTCAGTATCGGTTTCCGATTTGTGGCCTTACAATCGACCACAAGCCCTGGAGCATCCTGTACAATACAGTAGGTAACTAATTACAGTTGGTGACGTGTCATTGCACCCTAAAACCAGACTGGTGTGGTCTGAGTGAAAGCGGGTGACGGTGAGAGAGTAGCGTGGCAGTGAAATTGTAAATTTAAAGATAGAAATTAGCAAGTCATGTTTTCAAATTTGAATACATTTAAATATAGATTTTTTTATTGAAAAAAAGTTAATTGCGCATTGACTGTGAAATTCTCGTTTAACATTAACGTGCATTTTTTAAGAATGCTCGCTATTAATGGCGCACGTAGAAGAGACATTTTTAATGATTACTTAAACTATTCTTTAGCAACATATTTTTTTGAAAACAATTGCTAAGGACTGGTTAAAGTAATCATTAAATAACTGTGAGTACAGCGATTAGATTCTACGTAGATCAATAACAATAACTTGCAATAAAACCGTTTTCTTTTAAAAAACTGAGGTCCTTCCAGAGATTTTTGATAGAGATTGGTTACTCATTTTGGTAACCGAAACTAAATGGGCGTAGTTTAGCTTCAATTGGTGTAGTTTAGCTTCAACAGGCGTAGTTTAGCTTCAATTGGCGTAGTTTAGCTTCAGTCAACGAAATGGCAATAACAAGATATTAAAGCTTTTGTGATAAAAATATTACTTTGGTTAACCATCTCCGCTACCCGCTACGACTCGAGCCCTACAAACAAAATCGCCATTTTGATTTCAATCCTGGTTAACACGTATTATTACTATGTATTAAACGGGTTACTGGGTTTATTAACATGTAAAAGCTTTGATCCATTGTTTTAAATGCGTGACTAATAATTAATGGGCTACTAGCTATTGTTGTTCGAATATTATTTTGTACTCAGAAATGCTGCCGCGTAATGAAGTTTCGGCTTTTGGAATTAAAAGCAGAAACAGGGCAATTTTTTTTTATCAAATATTTACCATATTTGGTTAAAAAATATTCCCGCCCTGAGGACATAATTATGAGGTTGAATATCTTATTGAATCTGTCTTACTGCCGCACTCATAGGTATTCAATGATTACTTAAACTATTCCTTAGTAACGATTTTGTTACGAAAACAACAATTGCTAAGGACTGGGTTAATAAACCATTAAATGACTCTAAGTACAGTGGTTAGTAGAAATTTGATAAGCTTCCGAACTATATTTCGAAAATTCTCAAAAGATTTATCGTTCTCTCTTAATAGAACCTACATACTTATTTATTTAGCAAATCAAAAAAGGTTACTAGTATTAAAACGTATTCAATAATCGCCGAGTTAGCTTCTACTATCATTTTAGCTACCATCAACGACAACAGCTACCTCCCATTAACACCTGTATGCCTGAACGCGTGCATATAACCATTAATATCGATGGCCACTTCAAAACAATACGGGTGGGGAACATTGGTTGTTAGCCTATGTAGGTTTATAATGGACTATCACCACACTATAAAGTTAGTTACTTCGATATAGGATGTAGGCTAAGCTAGAACGAAAGAAATAACATTTTTGCTTAACACTTGTTAAGCAAAAAGCCTTATGCAAGGTTTTTAAAAAACATCTAAGTGTTAAATAATGAGCTATATTGTTTTTGATCGTCAGACCTGTTATCCCCGCACTAATGTGCGGCACGTAATGCCACTGTATAATGTACCTACACCCACTTTTCACCATTGTGGTATAACGTGAAGGTAAGAATAAAAGCGTATTCCTTTTTAAAAAGCCGGCAACGTACCTGTCACTACTCTATGTTGCTCTCCATCAGTTGACCCGTCTACCCGTGGAATAGTGGACAAACGGTCCACTATTCCATTAAAAAATCCAAGATTTAGACGGTAGATTTTTCAACACTGCCTCACACTAGGATTTCCTCCTGTGTCGTATACACATTTACGAATCTCCAAGTTCACATACACTTGACACCCAGACCTGGAGCAACAATTTAATAAATATAATAGTAAAAAAATAGAAATAATTATGTTCTTGCAACTCTGATAACTCCTTGAGAACCACAGTTTCTCTTCAACTATTAAGCTTTAAGTCACACTAGAATACCACAGGTTTCATGGCTGGGAAAACTTTGGAAAGTACGGCCTGGACCCGGGTCTATCTGACCTCCTAAATTGAATGAAGGTTGGGAGCGTTGTCTCAGTGATTGGTTTTACGTTACGGATCACAGAATTGACTCTTGTACTACACATGTAGTGGTAGTCGGTTTGAAATATAGCGTAGACTGGTATGTTAGGTGTAAACATTTAAATTGTAACAGGCAAATAAAAAAGCAAAACCATAAAATGCAAGTTCTTCTACATCGGAACACGGCCATTAGCCATTAGCCTCTAACTACCCAAAACATATCTTAAGAAATAGTAAGTGTAGAAACACTTAAACTAACTCCTTACCGGTACCGGTGCCACTTGTAGGTGGTATAAAGCAACGAAACATGGCTCTGCCACCCATTTCTTTTTCTTTAAAATATAAGAAAGATTGGTAAAACAAGGCATAATGTATAACGCTTCGCTGTCGTTTCCCATCAGGTGAGATAGCGGTCAAGCTTGAACCTATAATAATAATAAAAAATATTGTCTAACAAATGTACAACAATAATTTAGTAACAAACAAGACAGTCAGATGCCACCATCAAATCTTTTCTTATTCTCAGAAAACACCACCCTTATTAAAAACCAAAGCTCAAGCTTGATCCAAGATTCCAGTAACACAACCAGCCTACTGGCTTACTCATAATTATGCATTCCGGGTAGCTAGGTCCTAATGGAGTTCCTAATCAAATATGCATTAGGTTCACTTTGTCGTTCCAACTTGCGGTTTTGTGTGGCCGCTCTAAAATTAATAGCTGTGTGCGTAGTCCGGCCTTAGCTTGGCTGTGTTACATGACTTAACGCTATGCGTGTTAATTCGCAGGGGATGAGCTGATGTGTAAATAAATAGATGACTAGTTTTTTGTGGATCTTCGAAATCGGAGTTGTTGTGTGTCTTTTGTTGTTTCTTATTTGAATTGAAATTGTAATACATTGTGTAGCCTAATTACTGTGGTAAAAAGTAAAGTTACCTTTAACTGCGAGTGAAGAATGGAAGTCATTAGGTAAGGTCTGTGTTCAGCAGAAGACGTCTAGTGGCTGATGTGATAATTTTATTGGTGAAGAATAATATTATTTAAGAATGAATAATATTATTAGAGCGTTTTCATTGAATGTGGTGGTGTCCCGGAGGTTCGCGACCTACCAAAGGCACGAACAAATATGACCTTTTTCGGAGTTATATGTACTTTCTAAGATTATTTACACACCACTGACAAATGGTGAAGGTAAACATGGCTGATTGATGTTAAGAGCCATAATAACTCTCACTGTCCAAAATACCTATATACACATGTTTTAGACCATTTACAGAATCTGCAATCGAATTATTAATTACATTTAATCATTCGATTGCAGATTGCTTTACAGACTTATAGAATTACATTAATTTTTGTAATGAAATTATTCAAATTACAAACAGTATATGTTGCAATATAAATTAAATTATCAACGTTATACATGTTCCACATAATTGCATTTGACGTTGCTAACCACAGCTTGTTTTGCGGACGTGTACAATCGTACAATGGACCACAAATAGGTTAAATTATTTGTATAACAAGAGATTATTAATTGATGAAAATAATATCTTTATTGGACCCTTCAGTATAGATAAACATAATATTTTTGTTGGTTATGAGGTTAATTTCTATAAGAACAAAGGTTTACTCACGCAAATATATTGAGAAAAACTCTATTAGTTTCGAGTCACAGAGCTTCACATTGAACAGCGTACGCAAACGCGGTGACGTCACGCAGCCTACTGACGTCATAAGATAATAAATTTCCGTGAATATTGGTTGAGAGACGTGGGCCGCGGGTTCGATTCCTACACCCCGGTCAAAAAGTGATAATGGTATTTTCTGAGTAAAACTACAATTGTTAGCCCGTCTGTCCATTGTTAGTCCGAATGTCCAAAAAATCTAAGTTTATTAGTATCAAAAATACACGTATTTTATTCCTTAATATTTTTAATCCAGATATGGGGAGTATTGTTAGCACAATACGTCTTTATATCTATACCACAATTTCAAATAAAATGTCCCTTTCACCTCACACAACCTAAGAAAAGCATATTGTCATCATAATTTTATGTATCAAAACAGCTCCTAACATATTTGCCATTTTTCAGTAGATGCCTGAAAAGATGATAGCTTAATATTTTACTAAACCTAGTGTCACGTTTATAAAAGGCTTTATTTACTGAATTTCAGGATGATCAATCATCCAGATATTTGATTGATGTTCAGACGTAGACTGAAACGAAACTTCTAGACTTAGCTTAGCTTATTTATAAGTTTAAATGTTTTCCTTTGTTTTGTTTCACACTAAGTGATCGGGTTTTTGAGTTTAACGGAAATTACGGTTTGTTTAAAAGTTTAAGTAAGTTTAAGTCAATTTTAATTTCCATAATATTCTATTTAAATGAGACACGGTTGGCGCGTTGGCTGGGTAACTAGCTGCCGTGCAACGTGTAGCCGGTTCCCGCACGGAGCAACTCTTTGTGTGATCCACATATTTTTGTTTTGGGTCTGGGTCTGGGATTGTGTATGTGAACTTCTATATTTGTCAACACACCTAAGCATTCATAGGAGGAAATCCTAGTATGGGGCAATGTATTAAAAAAATTGCTTCTAAAATAGCAATTAGTCTTTTACGATGTTAAACTAATTCAGAGGCAAGAAAAGGCCGGCAACTCTCTTCACTTCTCTGATATTTCAGGTAACAAAGCCAAGAATATTATTAATATTCATAGACCACGGTAACTACTTACCATCAAGTGGGCCGTGTGTTACCTACCACCGTCGTGGTATAAAAAAATAATATAAAAATTTACAATAACGCCACATCACTTCGCCTAAACAAAAAATATCAGTTAGCTTATCATTTTCAAAAAAATAATAGACCTTTTTTATAAAAACACTCTCAAGAACATTGTATGATAAATGGATTTTTATTGTCACGATAGAATATGGCGCCGGTATTACACGTAACATATATTCGAGGTTAGAATAATGTGTAGTTACAGAGGTTTCTTTATACACGGTGTAACAAAAAAGGGGTATACATATATTATCAAGTGCACGGTTTCTAGATAACATAACAAACGATACGGAAAGGGTTTTTTAAACTCATGTTTTCATTGAACGAAGTTATGAATTTTTCCAATACATAAAATTCCACAAACCGAATATCAAAATTAGGTAGATACAGGTACTAGGCGATCAGATTTATAGAAGAAATGTTTCGTAATTAGCGAGTGACCCCTGTAGTGTTGTGACACGTTTGTATGATTTTTAAAATCAAAAATCATGCGACTCCTAGTATTTAGTACCAATTTTTTTTAAACGTATTTTAAACTGAAACTTTGTGTAGAGATTCTATTAAACCTGTATTCTTCAGTGCTTCTTGATGTATATGGGTATTTTGTTACACGCTGTATATAACTTGTGTACCTAATAAATGTGTACACAGTGGAGTACATACACAAATATATTTTATTTAAGAGGTACTCTTTACATTATTGTACTTTACTTGAGGTTTTGTTTAGTAATTTCGGTTTGTTTTTAAAGATTGGCAAAGTCATGTATCTCTTGTGGTGATGGATTTTATACATATATTTTTTTGTTTTTTTTAGTAGTAAGCATAAGGAAGAAATGTTTGCGTTTAAAAGTTGAATTAAAACATACCTTAAAGTAACTAATTACTTAAAATCTAGATTAGTTTCAGAAATTGTGTTCTGTACCCCATAATAGCCCTTGTTGTAACGAAGAGCCAATGCCTATGCCTACTTCTCACGCTTGTTACAAGATACCCTTTTCCTTCTCTTGCCGGAGCCTTTGAGCCAGAGCCCTGTTACATTGTCCGTTGCTGCAGAACCCCATATTATGCCCTTAGATCGGCTACTTTTGACTTGGATAAAAAATAACAATGCAGTTTTGTCATTATGAAACTAAATGAAAATAAATTCCATTTTCAAAGCAAAGTCTGACATATACACTATGCACCGCACAAAATACTCGTAGTCAGAGCTACCAAACCGAATACTGGATTTCAATACATCAAACGTTTTACGAAGTTCCCCGAAGTTCACCGAACTTACCCGATGTTCTGGAGTTTCGAGTCCTATTAGAAAGTTCGGCTATCACCGTGTTTCATACAAATTAATTCCTCAGACGATTGTTATGTACATGCTCTGTACTGAATGAGATCCCTTGAACTTCGTATTAGTTCGAGACGTCTTCTAATTAATAATGCACTTTAATTTCTTGCGATGACGGTGCAGTTTAGTTTAACTATCTTGCTAACTCCGATACGCTTTGTCACGGTAATTAGAATGCTTATTGTTATTAATGAAGTCGTTATTGTTTACTTTATGTTAGTTATGTAGCTATTAGTACGATAGCTGAGTATTGTACTTTTATCGCGAACAAAAAAATTAAGTTTTCAATAAGATTTAATATCTAACTAGTGGTCGCCTAGTGGTTGAAATTCAACCATATACGATTTAATTTACAATACCACTTAACATACGTTCAAGGATAACTTTTATTTAACTCAATATCAAACACTTTTATAAAACTCTATTAATATGAGACGTCAATATCATCGCAATTTCTAGCGATTTTGACGTTTTGTCCAATACTATCAGATACTATGCATGTGTGTGTAATGTTTTATTTATTGATTTAATGTACTTAATAAGCATTATTTTTGAAAAATATTAGCGTTCTTCACTTCTCCTACACATAAACTATAAGTGTACCAAATTTTATGCTCCTACGTCCGCGCAATTTTCGTAAATAGCGGTCCAAAGTTTTTGCATCACGTATTAATATATAGATTCAGAAATACATTAGTCCCTAATAACGACGTAACTACGATTGTCAAAAATTAGGTACAATGGGAGTCACATGCGCCTGACCACCAGGACTTGATGGTTCCTTGCACATGATGAAATTTGCTCTCTAGCATCATCCCATAATCTTGAATTGATGACCAAACGCACCACTGGCTAAGAGATTGCGTGTTGCGTCACTAACCTGCGAAGTTATTGCTTTTCTTGTTGATAAGACATTTATGGGGTATGGTTTAATGTTTTTGCTGGGTTCAAGCAATAAAATGATCAGGCGTATCTGTCCTCCACTGTACGTAATAAGTACAAATATTGTGTATCCTTTCTGTTAACGTAACAGATATAATTGAATATTTTATTGTATTTTGTGTAATTGTACATTTTGACAAAATATGTTTTAGGTCATTAGAATTAATTGGCATCTGTAGGCAAACAAAATAAAAATATTTTCAGAGAATGCCTACCTCGTCAGTAAAACGTACGGATCAGCAATGAAAGCTAACCAGATTTCAGCTGAATTTCAGGATTTTACGATTACGGCTAATAAAAGAAATGAAATGCTTAGTATTTTTGTGTATCCAAGTGAAAAAGTAAATATTATTGTGTATCGTAACTTTTAATTAAGATGTGGTAAGCAAAACAACATCCCAGATTCAAATCATAAGTCTAGCAGTTTATTTTGAGATAATGATATCAGGGACATTTTAAAATCTGTAGTTTGTTTTCTGGAACTGTATTTCAATACATAATGATAAACGTGAGAAGCTTGAGTTGTATAACACGGTCCTCATAACATAAATCATAAATACTAAATGTACTAGATACAACTACGTCTCTACCAGTCCCTCGGGAAAGTTACAGGCGTGAATTCCAGTTTCACAAGGAGCAAAATTAAGAAAATCTCATTTTTCAGTGTAATTTTCAGTGAGCAGAAAGTGGACCCTGTCGGCGACAAGTTCTCAATACAAAAAGGCATCGCAGCGAGACTTGCTTACGTAATTACTAATTAGTGTCCCGTAGCAATTATTAAATTTAACACAAAACAAGGAAAATACAGATTATAATTAATTTTGCCAGTAACGAGGCTATTGAATAATTTAATTACGTTTTGGTATCCACATTTTGTGAGTAATTGAACCTTTTATATTTGCTTCCGGCTTATGAAATTTTTAGCGAAACTTTTATTCTTAATTGTTGTAAAATAGACAATATTATCAAAAATAAATATTACGTATTTGACAATAAAATGCAAAATGATATGTATAAATAAAATATCTGGAAAACCATGACATCTTACGACCTAATCCTATGTAAATTAATGCTCATTCATTTACATCATGACAACTTGTAACTTAATCATCATTCCAATGTGGGAATTGTGAGAATAATTATGTAATTATTCTCATCTACAACCCAATCATTCATTGCCTACCGGCAAATTTTCTCAAAGTCTATTCCACCCTTTTCCCAAAGGGAAACTTTTCTTCATGATCGATTCTGATCGAATGTGGGAACAATATGAGTGGAATTATAGCCTCTATGGCCTTCGCAGTCCTCATTAATCATAGTATTAATTTGTATCTGTAACATAAATAATTATGATATGTTTGTTACGATATTTCTTCAGCTAAGCCCGTAATTTGTTGCTTTTTATTTATCTTAACGAGATTGTGTTGTTTTTGTTTCGTCTGTGCAGTTTCCTGGGCTTTTGTTTTTGGTGTTTATCCAAAGGTATCTAACGTATAAAATTAGAAACTAAAGTCATATCCATTTATTCCTTTGTTATTCCCTTAAAGAGCGTTGATACTAGTCAGCTAGAACTACAACTAGAAACTAAGTTATATTATTATTATCCTTTTATAGCCTCTATTAGCCCCTGAAGGGAAATAGCAATTCAAGAACTAATTCTGAATAATGTTCTTATCTGATTCGCTTATTTAAGTAAGCCTTTTGGATAATATCTCTATTTCAACTATATCTTAATAAACCGTCACTTTACAATTCAATATCTCCTAAAGCGTATTCCCTAAATATCAAGATCTGTATCACATTTCCAAGTCACCTCAACTTCGCTCCTTAAATAATTATACACAAAGTAACGTCAAAGTGCTGAAATCAAATACGAAAATTTAACATTGAAATTGTTAAATCAGATCTCAAGTTGCTATGTAAAACGGGCCACTTTTGACGAAGCAATTCGGTCCATCTGGCCATCTCGGAGGAACGAAAATTACTGAAATGATTGAACAAAATTCCAACATAATCTCCCCCCTTTTTACGGAAAATTTGATGCAAATAAGACTCAAGATTTGCGGTCCTATGAGGGGGAGGACTTTGTTAGAAGACAGGTAGCTTAAATGGGTTTTTGTGGTGAACATTATACAGGAAAATCAAGTCGTTACAGGCCTGTGTAAACATACATTTCTTTTTTGTATTTCTTTGGACATTTTTTGGTGGATAACGTTGGTAGAAAAACAAATTGTTACTCGAAATATAATAACATTGCAGTAATCTGCTCATTAATGTTAATGATACGAAAAAAGTGTCTGAAAAAGACGACGTTTCTTGTGTTCAAACTATGGTTAAGGCGAGGATTTTTGCCCAATTTCAGGATAAAACCAATTATCACCGTATTAAATCATCGATAATCGGAAGATTTCTACTGTGAAACGTAAAACAAAATCTTTCCTTTATTTCACCGCTGACATTAGACAAATTAACACCCAAAAGGTAGATGACTAATTTTTATTTTAATGTCCGTCTTGTAGATTATTTTAAAACGTTAGACACATGTTTTTATATTCTTACAGAGAGATAAGTACTTTCGACGATATATAAAATTAAACATCGCGTGATTAGCTTAATTAAAAAAATTAAAAGAGTTAGCTGCCACTCTTAAACTTTGATTCGTTTTATTATGTATCGTTTTCTTATACGATATAGTGAAAAACACAAATGTCTAATATTTTGTCATTACCTAGCTGACGGATTAATTACATTTTTAATTTTCATACCTCGTCATCATCCCTACTCGTATTATCAAAGATTTTGCGCCTTTACCGTTTCTTAGAAAAACAAGCGCAAATGTTATGCTTATGTAAATTAATTCAATAAGCTTCCACGAGGCTCCTTATGAACAAGAGAAGCCTTAATTCTATAAAGGCAATCTTTCCGTATCAGCTGAGTTAACAAAATGGCTTAATTTTAATTAAAACTCATGATTTTCATTAAAAATGTTCTCCGAATCGATTTGACTTCGAATCGAGTCGACTCGATAATTAGTATTCAATATTCATGAACTTAACATGCTCGGATGTAGTTAGATGTTGAATTTTAATCATTATTATAATAGAAGATAATATTATTAAGATAGGTTTAACATTTAAATTTTTCTTTGCACTTATGAGGAGTTTTAGTGAAATATAGTCTCTGGGTTGGAGATTGTATTTTTTATCACAGCTTTCTGGTATATACCAGAAGTGCCCTGTTATCCTTCTCGACCTCGTTCAACCGAGTCCCTTGACGTCGGGATCAAGGGACGTAAGGAACACTATATAATTATGTACAGTAGAGGACAGATCCACCTGATCATTTTAAAACTTTATTTCTTGACCCCAGCAAAAACATTAAGCCATACGCCATAAATGTCTCATCTAATAAAAAAGCGAGAACGTCGCAACTTATTGACGCAACACGTGCTATCCCTTAGTCAGTGGTGCTTTGATGTTGTTGATGATCTGCGCCAGCGCCGGCACTGCCCACCATTCTGCTTCATTTGTCACTTCAAGGTCATGGGGTGGGGTTTTTTTTTTTTGAGGGTGGCAAATGTCTTCTCCGGCCTTGAGCGAGACGGGAGGGAGTGTCAGACTCTTACTGACTAAAAACCACCCCGTTCCTACTCCTGCTTTTCGGATCTCGTCAAATGCAAGCAAACATTAACTTAATTCTGGTCAGCCGCATGAGACCACCATTGTACGTGGGTATCATAACAGTCCTCATATTATACCCACGGAAAGAAAAGATGTAGTGTAGTCTACCTGTGTAGTCACAACAAATCGCGTGACCTAGTTATCCACGACAATCACTGTCAAAATAACTTCAACCAGTAGCAATATGGCTGTAATAAAGAAATAATGATAAATGGCTTCCGTCTGATGCCTACTGGCTTCCTCACTATCCAACCAAGGTAGCTGATCTAGTTTAAAACAGCTGTGCGTATTTTATTAGATTCGAAGAATATTTAAGCGTCGTTTGGTTCAAGAAAAAGCTTTGAGTTGATTATTTTTTACTAATTAGTTCTTTGGTAATTAAATACAGTTTTATTTTTATTTTGTGACTATGAGTGATTAATTGTCTTTCTCAGAGACATTTAATGCTTACTTAAACTACTCCTTAATGACCATTTTATTCCGAAAACAATATAATTATGTCAGGATAAGTATTTTACAAATATTTTCTTTTTTAGCACTACCTAGCTTCTGCCAGCGGCTTTACTCACATTCCCGTGGAGTAAAATATATCCTATCACCAAAATCAGCTTATACACTATGTGTATACCACATTTCATTAAAATCCGTTCAGTAGTTTCAGAGTGATTGACGGACAAACAAACAAACTTATAACATTTATAATATTACTATCAAATAATTCTCAAAGTTTTTTCGTTTGACAATAATAGAAATCCGTGTCAATGGAGAAATAATAGTTTAGATGATTAATCTTTAGTGAACGAAAAACAAGAAAATAAGTTTTATTTTTATTAAAGTCTTATTTTATTGTAACTTTCGTGAGACACACTAAATTAATTAATGTTATCGGCTTACTCACGTATTGTTTTGACGAGGAACTCGACTGTGTGTGAGTGTGACACAGTGAGCGCGGTATGTAGCACCGTTTTTGCGCCGACCCGAGAATCGAATCTAACACCTGCGCAGCCGCCGGCGAACGATGTCTAATGGAGCCAACATCGTCGCGCGCGCCAGATAGTTTAAGATGATTGATCTTTAGTGAAAGAAAAAACATGGCTTGAAAAAGTTTTTTTTTAATTTAAGTCTCATTTTACACACACTAAAAAGTATATTTCAAAAAACGTACAATGTCACCTATATCAATTAATTCCACCCCATTTGATCACTTTAATGAATATCGTAATAATATGACAGTCAAAGTTTAAACCGCTACTCGTTAATCACTGTCATAACACGATAATACTGAACTTTTACTGAATTCGGTTCAGTGTTCAGTACTCAGCGCTGGGGGCTGAATGTGAAGAGGTTACTTACTGAACAGTTGTGTTGTATTGAACTTTGTTTCGGGTTCTATGATAAATTGTATAGTTTACAAGTTATATGATTATTATGTCATTATTTTATTGATGGGTTTTCATTGTCTGCTTTTCATTGTTTAATATGATATTCAATATTTTTTAGTATTTATTGAGAGCTTCATGATCATATTAGCCACAAGACGTCATGCAATTACTTACTCTCTTACTGATAAAATATATTTTTTAAATAGGCTGAAATCAACCTACTTCAAAATGTTGAGTGAAAGTTAAGTACTATGCAACATAAAAAAATTAGATGTCATAACTAGACTTTCCTTTAACAAAATGCTTGATACTTTACGAGGAACACGGGACGTCACAATCCACGCCCCTTTCTATTTTCCATCTAGCAGTCCCATACTACAAAAACGTTGCCCATTGTCCACATTTTAATGTTCCACTTTCTGAGCGCTGAGATATAACCTATATACAGCTTTTTACTTATCATAGGGCAGGGCTGATTCTATATACACTACGCCGATTATACAACGTGTAACAAAAAGGGGGTATACATATCAATTGCACGGCTTCTAGATAACATAACAAACGATACGGGAAGGGTTTTTGAAACTCATGTTTTCATGGTACCAAGTTATGAATTTTTCAAATCGCGCCGCCGCGTGATTCAAAATTAGATAGACAGGTACTAGGCGATCAGATTAACAGAAGAAATGTTGCGTAATAATAGCGAGTGACCACTGTAGTGTTGTGACATGTTTGCATGATTTCAAATCAAGAACCATGCGATACCAAGTATTTGGTACAAAAAAAGTAATCGTATTTTAACCTGATACTTCGTATACAGCTTCTATTCAACCAGTATTCATCAGCCCTTCTTGATGCATATAGGTATTTAGTTACACGTTGTATATTGGCTTCATAAGTACACTACTGTGGGCCCACCCCAATAACTTTCAGACTTTACTTGAAAGTACTATTTACTACGTTAAACAGAAAGCAATAAAACAAATCGTTCCAAACATCAATTGCCGATATTTTTTCTAGAATATTGATTACGACAAACTCACGTATAGGCAATCAGTTCATGTAATGTACACCTTTTACTCAACCACCCAATAACTTAGGAGCATCAAAAGAAAATAATAAATCACACTGCCGTGCGCACATTCGCTCGCACATATAGCAGTGAATGTACGAGTTACGCATTGGTACGCTATGTACTTTGTACACGAATGTGTAGGTTAAAATAGAAGGTGTTATGGGTTGAGGTGGGAAGGAAGGTAGATAGTTAGAGTAAGTTACAAAGTAAGTTACCATTATTGTAAATGTAGATTTTTTGTTCTTGAATAGTGACTATACTAAATTATACTATTTTTGATAACCTCGAATTAGAGACCAATGGGCAATATTATTATCATTATAAATTTTAATTATAATGACAAATTATAATAACGGTTGATATATCCATAACTTGCACGGTTGGCGCAGTGGTTGAGTAACCGGCTGCTGTACAAAGTGTCGATTCCTGCACAGGATTGCAAGTTTTACACGCACGCGCAACAAGATATATGAAAACCCAATACTCCCAAAACCTGACACAATATTCCAATCCAAAGGCTCAACCATCAAGTTCACGACAAATAAAACAAAAATGCACCAGAAACCAATTAAAAAAGACATTTCCACACACATCTAGTTGATTGATGAAAACAATGGCAGCAAATACACCTGGCATACACAGCACATAAAAATATAAACCCAGTTTATCATGATCTCTCTTTATATAATCTTTTCTCACATTCGACGGTCAGCTTACACTGGTTATGTATAGCTTGATGTGTGACTAGTATATTCAGCTCGCCAATGTGGAATGGCATAAACAATAGACGCTCAGTATCGACGAGGCCCGATAGTTCACTATCAGCTGAGAGCCCGCATTCATGCGATACAAAATGAAAACTTGCGACACGGCTACCGCCGGCTGATAAACTACAGTCGAATGCTTTGGAAGATTATTTTATAGCTGTTCTAGTCTGTGATAGCGATGATGTCACTGACGGATAGACTGACAGACGGATTTATTTGATGATATTTGAAAAGTACCTATTTATAGTTTAATTGGAATAAACGATTTGACTTTGATGATGATTGTGAATTTTACAGTGATTACTGCCGCACTCAAATACATGTAATGATTACTTAAACTATTCCTTAGTAACGATTTTGTTTCGAAAATTCGAAAACAATAATTGCTATGGACTGGGTGAAGATGCCATTATATGACTGTGAGTACGGCAGTTAGAGTTGGGAATCAATATAAAAGCTTTTACAATGATTTGCATTAAAAACTGAATAATTATTATGAATACATTACATGTTCAGAAAAACTAAGTACCTACCTATTATAAATTAACGTGAATTACGCATACCATTACCGTTCAGTCCATTTAATTTAAAAATTTTGATGAACACACAAAGGCAAACAATTACCTACGTATCATTAAAAATGTTATAAAAGTTTCATTTTTATTTTTTAACACTTTTAAAACACACGACCATTAACTCAACTTCATGACAAATGACAATTCTGGTACAGATACAAAAAGCCTCACACGTAATGTAGGAAGATAATGACAAAAACTAAAACAATTATTTTCCCTTTCAAATAATTGTTTAAAAAGGACATCCATTAATAAAGTAAGGCCTACACTCGCGGTTGGATGTGGCATGTGATAAATTTTCGGTGGCGTTGTAACTAATTCGGAAAATTCGCTCCGAGTCGGAAAGTTAGCGCGGAAAACCGCTTACAGCTCGAAGTTGCTATGAGACAAGTTAGCGCACTGATGGAGAGCGTAAATTAGTTTAAATGGAAGCTTTACGTACGTACGGAATGCAGTTAATTGAACGTGATTTTTCTAGCATTTTTTTTTAGTTTTTCTTTTCCAGTATTGTAGTTTAAATTTTTTTTACTTTAAAGTACTCTGTTTTGATCCCTTTTGTATCGAGTACCAAAAAAATTAAATTCATCATCATCATAACCATTTCAGCAATAAGACATCTACTGCTAAACATAGGCCTCCCCCAGGGAGCCACTGTTACGCGCTGGATGGAGGTCGCTTCCAAACGGGTTTTCTGAAAGTCAGTCAATTAAAAATAAACAAAACGAGAATGTCACTTTTTCACATATTACAATTTTTCTTATAAAAGACGTAAAAGGTCAATTGTCAAGGATTCTGAATCTAAGTATCCATTTAATAAATATACTTTTACAGAGCAGACTAGTTCAATATCAAGAATCAAACCGGTAAATAATAATAATAATAATAAGCCCCCTAAAATCTAACCACACGTCCCGATCGAACACCTGATCACGTGGGGGGGGGCAACGCACAAATAATATTACTGGGCGGCTAACGTGGCAATAGTAACCCATCGACGAAATGGAGACGAGAGCTAAAAAAAGATTACGTATAGGACCGCTTCCCGGGGGCGATCGCCGGGGCACGCCTGGAGCCGATGCTGGGCGTTCCAGCATACGAACCATCGGTGGTAGTGAGTTGAGTCCGCGGGCTCCTACCGGGTCACCCGAACAATGCGACAGCAGACCATCATCCTCTTTCTCATTATTCCCCTCATTACCTTCCTCTCCCCTCTCCTTTCTAAACCATGACACTGACCCCTCATCTATCCCTTCACCTAATTCTATCAATTCTGCAGCCATGGATGTTGTGCAGGAGGCAGTAGCCAATATTCCTGCACCCACCACTGGTCAAGTTCGCGCGCGATTGAGATGGACGAGAGAGATGAACGAGTTCATCTGGCGCACCTACCTTTTTATCACAAATCTAGATACAAAAATCCGTGGTTATTTAGACCCCCTTCACGCTAAATTTACTGACAGATTTCCAGAAATGAAAGTTTCCAAACAACGACTCGGTGATCAGAAACGCGCCATTCTTCGAAACAAATTGCTTCCTGAAGCCACATTAGAGTTAATAAAAAACGAAGTACAGATTGAACTCCAAAATAGTAACATCGATCACAATACAATAATTTACACACATTCCACAACAACAGACCCACAACAACCAACCAATTCAAGCACCCGTTTAAAATGGACAGAAGATATTAATGAAGCTATTATTAAGGAATACTACAAAATAACCCATATTGAAACTAATAGAACCGCTTACAGAAAGCAACTACATACTACCATAACGCAACAATTCCCTGTCATAGCGCATGTTTCCGAACAGCGTATTGCTGACCAGCGCAGAGTAATCCTTAATAATAGACTCATATCAGAAGACAGATTAGAGGAAATAAAAAGAGAAGTAAGAAATAGTCTTAGCATACAGATACCACAAAACACTCAACACGACAACATATCAACAAACAGTACAAATGTAAACACCTCAAACCCTATTAGTGAATATGATCAAATTGGTCCCCATAATAGTACAACAGATAATACAAATACAGGTACAACAGCATTGCAGGATGAAACTACTACTATATTAGTTGATGAAACACTAGATACGAAAATAGAAAAAACCTTCGAAGAAATTTATCAAAAATATTTATCCACAGATCCCACTCATAGACCATTTATACCCAAACAAAAAACGTCAAAAAGATTCGCGCACATAATCTCATATTTAAACAGCACAGTTTTACCCAAATATAGCTCTACAGAAGACGACTTTCTTAAAACTCACACACTCGTATACTGTGCGGCTCATACTGCCGCCCTATGTAATGGCACTAAATTCAAAGAACATAACAACCAAACATCATCGGCTACACAAACACAACGTAACGAAACTTCACCTCTAACACAACACAACCAAACATCATCTACTATACAACACAACCAAACATCATCTACTACACAACACAATCAAACATCATCTACTACACAACACAATCAAACATCATCTACTACACAACACAATCAAACATCATCTACTACACAATACACCGGCAACATAAGAGATAAGAGACCAAACTGGCTGAGACGACTAGACCAAAAAATACTCATAATACGTAAAGAAATAGGCAGAATGACTCAATATATCAACGGCAACAGACATTTAAGTCTAATTACACACATCGAAAAAATTAAACATAAATATAGAACACATTCCAGCTATGAAGAACCAAACACAACGAATGAGCAGTTTATGGACAGTCTAAAGCAGAAACTTACTGCTATAACAAGTAGGCGACGTAGGTACTTTTACTGCACTAAACGAAAAGACCAAAACACTCAGTTCACAAACAATGAAAGACACTTTTATAGGACATTAACTACCGACACTACACATACACAAGATAGACAACAAGCAACACCACATCCCAACTCTGAACAGCTACACAGTTACTGGTCGAATATTTGGTCAAAGACATCTAATCACAATCAAACTGCCAGATGGATACAAGATGATAAAGAGAAATTAGAGCAGCTACCACAAATGTCATTTGATGCTATTCCACTTGAGGTGTTTGTTAATGTCATCCAAAAAGCACACAATTGGAAGTCTCCGGGCACAGATCACATACATAACTACTACTACAAGAAACTCACTTCCCTACACCCCTCTATCTATAAGCATATTAACGACTTCATAAGAAACCCCTACAACATCCCAGACTTTATTACACAAGGCCTAACATATATGATCCCTAAAGATTCTGACCACATGAACCCAGCCAAATACAGGCCCATAACTTGCCTACAGACTTTCTATAAATTAACCACGGGATGTATTTCAGAAATAGTTTACAAACACGTATCAGAAAACAACATTCTAGCCGAAGAACAGAAAGGGTGCCGTAAATACAGTCAGGGGTGCAAAGAACAGTTGACGATAGACCTCATAGCCCTTAAACATAACGTTAAACAAAAAAACGACATTTTCACAATGTATATTGACTACCAAAAGGCCTTTGACTCAGTCCCCCATAGCTGGTTACTATATATATTAGACCATTATAAAATACACCCAGATTTAATAAATTTTTTAACTGAAACCATGAAGCATTGGTCCACTAAGATAAAATTAGGTAAAGTAGTGCAAACTGATCGCATACCCATTAGACGGGGTATTTTCCAAGGTGATGCTCTGAGCCCTCTTTGGTTCTGCCTCGCTTTGAACCCTCTTTCCAATCTCCTAAACTCTTCTGACTACGGTCTCACCCTTAAAGATACCACCACCGGACAAAACTTTAATTTAACTCACTTGATGTTCATGGATGACATAAAACTCTACAGTAATAATATATCAGGACTTTCTTCACTTGCAGACCTCACCCAAACCTTTTCAGATGACATCAAAATGACTTTTGGCATTGATAAATGCAAGACATTCACTCTCTTAAATGGACAACACCTCGAAAACAATCCGTACACTCTAGAATCTGGTGAAATAATAGAATCAATGACACAAAATTGCAACTATAAATATTTAGGATTTGAACAAACACACCAAATAGACAAAAAGCTCACCAAACATAAGATAACCACTAAATATAAACACAGACTTAATATGCTAATAAGATCCCAATTAACATCCCGTAATCTATTCAAAGCCATAAACTCATTTGCCATCCCAATACTCACATACTCTTTTGGAATTGTAAGCTGGTCAAAAACCGATCTAATCAAATTACAACGGTCCATCAATACATCTTTGACCATAAACAGAAAGCACCACCCACGATCCTGTGTGCAAAGACTCACGCTACCGAGAGAAGATGGAGGACGGGGTCTTATAGACATTGAAAACCTACATAACCAGCAGATTGCCAACTTGAGAAAGTTTTTCTTCCATAAAGCCCAACAATCTCCCCTTCACAAACTCATTTCATGCCTTGATAAAAATTACACCCCACTGAATTTGCACTCTTCTGACCCACAACGTAATGAGCGTATAACCACGAAATCGGACAAAATCGCAGCTTGGGAACGTAAATCCCTCCATGGAAGACATCGCCTCGACCTGCAGCAACCTTATGTCGATATGAAAGCATCGAACGCGTGGCTGCGGCGAGGCGAACTCTTCCCTGAAACGGAGGGATTTATGATTGCCATACAAGACCAGGTTATTGACACAGCAAACTATCAAAAATTCATCATCCGAAGACCCAACTATAACGACAGTTGTAGACGATGTCATAGTGCCTCAGAGACCATCCAGCACATCACAGGTGCCTGTAGAGCCATAGCCCAGACAGACTATAAACACCGTCATGACCAAGTTGCCGCAATTATCCACCAATCCCTAGCTATACAAACTAAATTAGTCACCGATAAAGTACCGTACTACAAATATAAACCACAGGCCGTATTAGAAAATGACAATTTTAAACTATATTGGGACAGAACCATCATCACAGATAAAACAATATATAACAATAGACCAGATATAACCATGTTAGATAAGCAAAAGAAATTAGTTTACATCATAGACATAGCAATATGCAACACCCACAATCTCACCAACACACACTCCGAAAAAATAGCAAAATACACAGACTTATCAATAGAGATAAAAACTCAGTGGAACGTTACCCACACCAAAACTGTCCCAATTATTTTATCCACCACGGGAGTAATCCCTAAAACCCTCCATAATAGTTTAAACCAGTTAAATATTAGTCCGTCAACCTACCTTCTTCTTCAAAAAGCAGTAATCTTAAATACTTGCCGTCTAACCCGAAAATTCCTTAATACGTAGAAAATCATTTTACAGCACTTGGCTTTGGCCCGTGCCTTTTTATAACCCCACAAGATGGGAGAAAACGTAAAAGTTTTAAATAATAATAATAATAAAATTTGTTTATTTTCTCCCTTAAAAACATTTTACAAAGTAACAAGTAGAAACAAAATGTAAGAGAGACAGGAGCCCAAACTAAGCATAGCTTGTGTCTTGGGTCTCCTGGCCCCGACCGAAGACCTTAGAAATATTGAATCAATACATTGGAGGAAAGTATGTGGGAGTGTAATTATGTGTATGTGTATATAAGTGTATGTGGGTGTGTGTGTGTGTGTGTGCTCGAGTGTGTGTGCGTGCTCGAGTGTGTGTGCGTGCTCGTGTGTGTGTGCGCATGTGTGTGTATGTGTGGGTGTTTGTTTGCATAAGTATGTGGGTGTGCATTTGTGAATCCATTTTCGCGCTAAAATATGTTTTGTGGTGGTTCTAGGTGTTTCTGTGTCTATTTAAGAGTGTCTCCGTTTCATGGTAGTTAAGAGTCTGAAGCCACTGAGTGATATTTTTCTTGCATTCCATTCTTGTGTTATTGTATATATGTAGAATTCTGTTAACAAGGTTATAGAGTCTAGGCCCTTGGAAAAAGAAATATTTTTCGCTAGCGACTGTACTGGCTCGATTAATTTGGCATATTTGGGTGGAACTACGTCGGGTGGGTTCTTTTCTATTTGGATCAAATTTAATGAGTTTATGTTGTTTTAGGACAGCAGAAAGTATATAAAGCTGTCTGACGGATAAAACTTCCGCTAGGTTATAGAGTTCCACTGTAGGATAAAGTCTCGGTTTAAAGAGACTTATTTTTAAAATGAGTCTTTGGGCCCGCTCAAGTTCAATTATGTGACTTTTGGCTGCTCCACCCCAGGAAGATATGCAGTAAGTAAGGACAGATTGACAGAGAGCCAGGTAGACTGCCTTCATGATCTTAGGGTCTGCTACATGTCTTAACTGTTTGAAGACGAAAATTAGCTTCCTGACTCTCATGGCTACATTGGTTATGTGTTCCGCGAAATTTAAGTTTCTATCAATCGTTATCCCTAAATATTTTACTGTGTTTGTTTTATTAATATGTGGACAGTTGCAAATATAATCAGGTATTGTGTTACAATTATGGGCTATTATTTGTGGTTGTAAAGAGTCAGCGTTATTTGTATTATAGTTTCTGAAAGAAAAGGTTATATAATTAGTTTTATTTGTGTTTAAAGTCAACGAATTAGATGCCAACCATTGGCAAACGTTGTCAAAGCCTTGCTGGGCTGTTGCAAAGGCATCATGCCAAGATTCTCCGTAAAAAGTGAGAGTTGTGTCGTCCGCGTAAGAAATTATTTTACAGTTATTAAGATTTAGTTGACATAGTTCGTTAATGTAGCATAGGAATAACGTGGGACCTAAAATACTTCCCTGCGGCACTCCAAACTTAACAGGTTGTTCATTGCTCAGTATGTCACCCATCCTTACCCGCTGCATCCGACCAGAGAGGTAGCTTTCGAATAAAAGCAATTGCCTGCCTCTGACACCTAATTTTTCAAGTTTTAGCAATAGATTGGGAAGAGAGACTGTGTCGAAAGCTTTTGCAAGATCTAAAAAGATTGTCAGGCACTTCCTCTTTTTGTCCAGTTTAGTCGCGATGAAGTCTATAAAGGAGTGTACTGCATCATCGGTCGATCTATTCGGTCTAAAGCCGTATTGTGCGTCGGATATTAATTTATTTTTTTCCAAGTAATTTGTGAGTCTCTTATTAATAATTTTCTCTAATACCTTCGACAGAGATGGTAGGATAGATATCGGACGATAGTTATTGACACAATCTCTCTTCCCATTCTTATATATTGGTATCAATATAGATCGCTTGAAAGCATCCGGGAAAACCCCGAGCGCTAGGCAGCTATTGAAGATCTTTGTCAGAGGTGGAACAATGTGCATTTTAATCTTTTTTAAAAATTCGCTAGATATGTTGTCCCACCCAGTACTGGCTCCCGATTTCAAATTGCTAATAATGGCCTCCACCTCATCATAGTCTGTGTCCAATAGGACAAAAGACGTATTTGGGAGCCTTTCCAGCATATCATTTGACGTAATTGACGTAGGTCTTATATTTTTTGCCAAAGCTTCGCCAACATTCGCAAAAAATTCATTAATTGCATTGACAGATTCATTTGGAGAGGTTTTAAGTGTCAACAGTTCTCGATTTGTATCCTTAACCTTATGCGAGTTTGTGATGGTTTTAATACTATTCCAGAGTTTTTTACTATTGTTTTTTGCTAGTTCTAATTCATGTTTGTTGTAAGTATTTTTACATTTTCTTAGTATCGAGTTACAGAAGTTCCTGTATCTTTTATAGGTAATGGCAACGATTTGATTATTGGGTTCTGATTTAAGTCTCATATGCATCCTATCCCTGTTTCTAATGCATCTTAATAATCCGGAGGTGATCCATGGTTTAAGAGTAGCCTTCATACGTGGTATTTTTAATTTAATCGTGTTAGCAATAATGATTTTTTGCAAGAGCTCAACGAGGATAGTAGTTGCCAGGTTTGGGTCTTGATAAGGCAAAATTTCATCAAAATTTGTGTTTTTGCAGTCTACTATAGCATTATCAAAATTAATTTTGTAAGCTGTCCTGGTATTTGGTAGTCTATTTGTCTTAGCTTTGTAACAAAATAAAACAGGCTCGTGATCTGTAATAGCCGCGGTAACTATAAGTGATAGACAAGGTAGGGTTGTTTTCAAAATAATGTGGTCAATACAGCTTCTGCCTCTTGTTGCAGTATCATAGGCAGGGATCAATCCATGAAAAGACAGCAATTCAAGATAGCTCGAAGTGTTTGTGTTTCGGTCCAAAATGTTTATATTGATATCACCAACTATGAAAATATTTCGCAAAGCTGATAGTTCTGTCAAAATGGTATTTAGCGAATTTAAAAAATTATCAACATTTTTAAAACAGTGTGGTCTATAGACCGAGATAATGGCTGTGTCTTTATCTTTTTTAATGATTAAGCAGTTAGCGTCCATGCAAGTTGGTTCAACAATTTTATGTTCTATAGATTTTTTAACAAAAATAATAATTCCATCATTTTGATTATGGTGATTAGAGCTGCAGTATATATCATATCCATTCATGGTTGGTAGATTAGTAACACAAGACAGCCAGCATTCCGTTAGGATTATAATATCACACTCCATTTTTATTTGTTTTAACAAAACGCATAAGCTGTCGTAGTTTTTATTAATGCTACGGATATTTTGATGTAGGATTTTAACATAAGAATTAGGGTATTTTATTATGTCCTTGCATTGATTTGGGTCACAGATGTGTACTTCACTTGGATTGTAGTTATCTATGTTATTAAGTAATTGGTTGATATCTGAGAATTTTATTGTTGATTAAGTTTTCTAATAGAATTGAATGCAGGTAATAGGTGGGTATGATGTGTGTGGATGAATGTCTATAAGCGCGTAATATAATATTAACTATCCCGGTTTGTAAAGTATGCCATATGTCTGATATAGTATGTGTGTTGTGATGTGTTATTATGATGTGTTTTGTGTTTGAGAATAATTGATTTTGTAGTGGACATGTGAGTGTATGTGGTAGTATTTTGTAAGAGTGACATAAATGTGCTTTGCATTGAATATAGAGAGAGTTACTTGTGTTAGAAAAAATAGAAACATGCAATATATAAACTTCAAAAATTATTGAATAGTGGTAAACTAGAACCTTGGTTAATAGTCATATTGATTTTCTTAGCTTATCCAAGTCTATGACGTTGTTAATACGGATATGTGTGGATTCTTCGTTCTTCTTAAGATATACAATTCCATTTGCCGTCCAGCAAAATTTAAAACCATGGCTGTTTTTAAACTGTCGCGCCATATAGTATATCTTTTGAGTTTTGAACGTGAGAGTTTCTGCTACATATAGTGGTTTTGCTTGATACTTGGGATTCAAGTGAGTGGTGTTAATTTTATTGCCTTTAGTTTTTGTCTTATTAAAATTCTTGACAGCCTTAAGAACTTTGTCTTTCAATATTACTGTGGTCAGGTCAACAATTACCGGGTTAGATTCATCCTTTGACTTAAGCCGATAGACATCTTTTATTGAAGAGAAATCTATATCAACATCTATTGTTCTAAATATCCCGTATATTGTATTCTCAATCACAAATTACAACTAAACCACCTTTTTATCAAATCAGTAACAAAAAACACAAACAAAATAATAGCACATACAAAAATTCGAATCATAAACGACCCCACAGATATTCCCAACAAATTCCTATTAGAATCTGAATAATTCTTAGAATTATAACAAATGACTCGCTCAAACCAAAATCCCGATATAATTGAATTAATTCCCGACAATAAATCTGTTTTACTTACAGTACGGTATTTCTGAATTATTATAAAGTGTAGGAAACGTGAATAATTTGAATAAGCCAAGGTTTCTCAAGCTTTGAAAAAGTACCATATTTTTCTTGGAGAAAATTCTGAAAACATTTTGATATAATTTTATTATCACTAGCTTCTGCCAACGGTTTCGCTCGCGGTACTGAGATATAAAGTGGTATATGTGTTATTCCAAACTATAATCTACCCTAGTTCAAAATTTCATTTCGATCCCTTTAGCCGTTTTGATGTGAAGGAGTAACAAACAAACATACAAACTTTTGGATTTATAATATTAGTAGGATTATTAATAGAGTAGGAGTTAGAGAGTCCATATGTGTAAGGGATTTTATCTTCTAATTTTTATACAGTCATAGATAAAAAAATTATTAAGTTACCTTCTTATATACTCCAACACAATTGAAACTTAGTTTTTTAAAATTCCCAGGGCGCTACCCTCTATAATCCTTGTAATATTTTTTACAACTTTTAGTTAAAGAACTCTCTTAGGCATGTGTAACATTATTATATTTTTTTCCCTTCAAGTGAAAATTGTTCATTGACTTCAGAAATTAAAAAATATATGAAGAGTGCAAATCTCAAAAGAAAATACCTACATCCGGAGTTTCATATCCACACGAAAATATATTAAAATATAAATTCCCGGAAAATTTACTGATGCATATTTTCCTCTTAACTTTACATTCATCCTCCGAAGCTTCTGTAAACCAATAATTTTATATTAAAAGCGACATACTTTAATAAAAATTAATTGCCCATAAATCAGGTTTGCTTCTGGAATACCTGATCAAAATATTTGTTAATACACAATTTATTATGAGTGCCTGTAGTGTAAGCCTTGCTTGTGAACTATATTTTATGCAGGATTAGAAGGAAGTCAAGGGGTGTTTATGTAATTATACAGAATAGATGCAATAGACCTATTCTTAATAGAGGAAAAATCATGGATGGCTTCTCCAGTATAGGGAAGGTGAGTGTGCTTCTTCAATAGTCATCAGTCTACTATAGTCATTAAAATCAAGAAACCCATCAATCACGACCTCTTTTAACTTTATAAACTAAAATATGTATATATAACACAATTCAACATTAATGATGCACAATTTTCACATGATATACTAAATGATAAATGATACATATTTATTTTGTAAATAGGTTATAAAATAACACTTTTACACGTCAATCTCTTAAATAACTAGATGAGGACTACCTAAACCACACATATAATCCAACATATACATACATACTAACATATTACTAACAGCGGGAGATAATTCTCGCACCGCGTTAATTCACTACAATTTCTCTGCACTAAATGTAGTGTTCGCCGAAACTGTAATATAACATAATAATTACTGAAACGGTCGGTTCTATGTTTCATAGTATATGTAGTGGTTGTAGGTTGTAGTCTAGCTTCGGGGGTTCATGTTAAATATTGGTAGTCATGTACACGATAACAATATTATTATGTGTCAAATATGAACCAGAGTTTATATTTTATGATTTATAATTTTTAACCGACTTAAAAAATGAGGTTCTTAGTTTGATTCGATGTTTGCGCGCGAATTATCTCGCGTTTTGATGAACAGATTTTGATGCGGTTTTCAGCGTAGTATTTTTCAGACTTTAGAGAAAGTTTTAGGGTTATTACACGACTTAAAAAAGTGCATCTTGCTCTAAATTGCTCTATAACGTGTGAAGGTGGTCTTTTTTTCTTCGTGATATAGCAGCATACTTAGTATACTATGAAAATATGGGTAGAGAAAGAACAATCATAGATTCCACGCTACTAAGGTAAGAGTTGTATGGGAAGTCTACAATATTTCATCTAATTGGATCTGAAATATAATTCAAAACATTCTAGACCAAAATTCTATCAATCTATCCATTACTAAACATTGAACATCATAATCTGAAATATCAATGAATGCATATATCACAAAACAATCACATTCAACATTCAATAAACACAGCTTCATACACACTTGAAATCCGTTGATGAGAACTAGTCTCTGTATAGTATTCTGAATAATCCAGCCTAAGTCCTGCCTGCGCCCGAGTGAACGTATTTGCTTAACGCTCAATGCTCGGATTAGCAGCTGTTTGTCAGTCAACAACGGTTGGACTGAGCTGGTCAAACGCCTGCCAGCCTGTTGATGTTTTAATTTGATGCGGCTTTCGTAAATTGACATTGTGAATACTTGCATGGCGGATTAATTGACAGACGTATGTGTTGTATAGCTTTGTGTTAATACTTTGGTATTGGAATTGGTTTAAAATGAAAAAATACTAATGGATTAGCTGTACATTTTATTAGCTTTTCACTAAAAATAAATGTGATTGTAGTATCGCCGTAGGCATTTGCTACGCCGGTGCTACGGCGTAGCACACAGTCAAACACAAAAAATACCTACAAGTTTATGATTTAATTATATTTAATTACGTAACACTAATTACAGTTAATGACATCAGCAAATACAATTCAATTACCACCATTCTTCAACTTCCGTATCCAAGCGATTAGGCGAGACCACGTCATACTCCGTCTATACACCAGCCCCGTTCATTTTGTGAACTAATTAGGGGCAATAAATGACCTTCTTAAGGCTCTTAACAAAGGTAGGGTTACCTGCCACAAACATTGTGTTGGCACACGAATATATTTTCTGGGCCCATTGTCCGTGCATTTTGTGTTGAGGTCAGGTTGCGGTTTGGGGTAAAAAATGGGCCCATTATATTCTTTTTTCCTGGTTACAGGGAAAATTGGTGAAGATTGTATGAAATAGAAGTTATTTTGTTCGCGTTTCGGTTGTAGTTAGTTGTACGATTTGACTGTGTGGGTATATTCAGGCAATGAATATATTTCATGATTCATAACACTTTATAGCGAGAGATAAACTTTAGGGTCGATACTTAATCGAATAGTCACTATCAAAATTCACTCAATATTCAAATAAACCGTTTCTCTGCTCAAACTTCTAAAACAATGCACTCAAGTCGCGTTTGTTACCCGACCAAAAAGAAATGGCGTTAGTTTGCTAAGCTACAAGTTAGTGTTGAGATGTTCAGAATTGACAGGCTTTTAGGATATTTTAGAGGAAATTTCTGCATAAAGCTGATCTCAAAGGTAGGAGAGAAAAAGTTGAGGGAAATATAATTCCTTTGTGTGGATGTAAAGGTATTTTAAGGCCATTTTTCGATTTTCAGTTCATTAAAGTTACACTTGATTCCATTTTGTTATAAAAACACACTGCCTTGGTATGACTAAACCTACTCGGGATGTGTGTATAATGTAAATGATGACGAATCAATGTGGTAATGTATTTTGTAAATCTTTACAATACTCGAAATGGTAGACAAATACTGAAATTATAATACTTATTTATTAATTTCCCTTGTTTTCAGCATTTAAAATGAATACCTATAAATATTTTCGTAAAAATGCAAAAAAAACTTTGAAGTCGCGTCGCAAAACGACATAAAAGGAGGAGCCAAAACAAAAACGCAATCCCCCACTATAAAACACCAAAACCAGTTTAAAACGAACCCCAGCATCCTGTTGTTGACAGAGCTCCTTACGTACTGAAGGACCAAGAGATAATCCGAAAATGATTTAATAACTGCTATCTCGTAGTATTTCAGGCTGAAAGGAATTCCGTGACGTCACACGATATGGCTGTCCAGCTCACAAGCTTTGCGAAGAAACACGATCCCTTTGTGGAACAGGAAAGCTGAAAAATATCGCTGAAGCGCTTGAAAGCGCTGCAATCGCTTTAAGGCGATGCATTCGTGTGATGTAACTTTTATTCGAGGGAATTTTTGTCTTTTGTCGTTTGTATGGTGGAATATTTTGGTCGAGGATATTTGTAATAGAAATATTTGATTTGTAGAATCAATAATTGATTTTGATCCTTTCTAACCCAAAATCTTAAAGTCATAAGTGTGTAATATACCTAAAACATTCTCCTAAGTCTGAAAAATACTATGCTGAAATCCGCATCAACATTGGTCTAACCAAATGCGAGATAATCGCGCAGAAACATATATACAGGTCAAACTATGAACCTCTTTTTTTAAGTCGGCTAAAAAGGACCACTATTAAAAGGACCACTATTAAAAAGACCGCTATTAAAAGGACCACTATTAAAAGTGACAGTTGTACAGAATTATTTTCGAGTCAGCCAGTCGTCACGTACTTTGGACGGATCGCGCGTGCCAACTAACAAAGTTAGTGCAGGCAATAGTTACTAACTTACTTTATATTGATAGTCTCTACGTACATATGTACTGTATTGTTATTTACTTTTGTTTTTTCTTAAAGTTTGCTCTCAATACAAGAGTCACGTGCGCAGAATTTAGCGTTTGAACGAAGAAGGTAGAAAGTTTTAGAATGCCGCATCCAGTTTTTATTGGTTTTGTGTTGTATCTTAAGTTTATTATAATCTTAAATCAAAATAAGTTTGAAGCATGATATACAAAATAATTGAATAGTGCGGGTCGTAGGTGCGTTTACAAACAGTAACAACCAATTTTGGATCACACCAAGAGTTACTCCGTGCGGGAATCAGACCTGGAACATATTGGGCGAGCCAGTTTCCCAGTAACTGCACCACCCGTGTAGTCAAATTTCAACGCTGAACTTCTCAGTAATTAACAACAGAAAGTCTATTCTCCAAAATTTGGTGCTAGAGATCTTCCATTCTAAAGATAATAATATGAACAAACCTAGATACCTTGTACATACAATACATAGTCTTATTCTTAACGATTTGAAGGACCCGTCTTCTACTTCAATGACGCTAAAGAAAAAATAATATGAACAAAACTGGCTACTGGCTACCTTGTAAATACACCTCCCTAACTTGTTGTGGAAAAAACAAGCAATATACTACGCCTTTATTTTCTCCTATTAAATAAAACTTCAGAACATTTCTTCTTGTCCAATTATTCTCATGTTTTTTATTTTGTTTTTGGGTTCATTTCATGCGCAGTGGCCGCCCTACTTAGATAATGTCAGCCTCACACCGCTATTGTTCAACCTGCACAGTAAGAGAGGAGCAAGCTTCCTATGCAATTTACTCGTTAACTAACTACTTCCGCGCGGTCACCCGCTCTGCTCGGCCCCTATTGATCATAGCGTGATGTTTTATATACATAGCCTATTGACTTCCTCGATAAATGCGTTATTCTACACACAAAGAATTGGTAATTCCAGCGAACAGCGTGTGCAAACAAACAAACAAACTCTTCTTACATAGGAAAAAGCAGACCACCATACAGATCAATCAATAACCAATTTTCAAGGCCAATTTTTTTTTAGAGAAACCGGCTTCTATGGTTTATGAGCGAATCTCCATTTTTTAAGTCGGGTAATATACCTAAAACTTTTTCCCATGTCTGAAAAATACTATTAATAAATAAAATAATTGCGCATACATACGTAAAGGTCCTTTTTTAAGTCGGTTAAAAATATCAAATATATCGCGATTGAGGTTAACAACATATGTAGATACTTAGTATGTAAGAATTGTAGTCCCCAGTACAGTTGTTCCATTCACTTCAATAATGTTCATTGCAATCATTTTTCTATTCTTCTGTACAAAATCTTTGAGCACGTACAAAAATTGTCACTGAGCCAACTGACTCACAATTTTTGAGACGTGAGACTATTGAGATCGTCTTGGTTTTCCCACGGTGGACCTATGAGCGATTACTAGAGGCAGACATGGATAAATGGGTATATTGTCTCTTACCCTCCTTAGAGATTACTCTTTAAAAATATTAAATTTTATAAAATACCTTTTTTCTTGTAGGCATAGATAAGAAACTCTTTTTGACACTTCAAGAGGTAAATACGTGTTTTGTTTTGGCAGGTAGGTTTGTGTACAGCATATCCAGATTTTTTTTTAATGTTGTTCCACACTACTATTTTCTCATTTACAAACATAAATCATCCCGGTAGCCAGTTGCCCAGCCACTGCGTCAACCGTGCAGTCAATAATATAATAAAAGTTTAAAATAATTAATCACCTATGACACCGTGACCAATCTAGATCGTAATTAGGAACATCAAGATGAAAATACATTAAACCCTTAAAAACCCGAAAATGTCGACCACTCGGAAACTTAGAATATTTCCCACAAAATGTTAGAAGTGAGTGTCAAAGTTTTAATTGCTTGTACCAATAATTTGGTATGACACACTAAGCATTAAGCGCAGGTGTTTAGGAATTTCAAACGAAACTTTTCAATACATTTTAAACCGGCGGCCATGTTGAAATTACCAAAGTTTGATGGCATTTCGACATGAAATATTATTAAACGAATTTATTTACTCTAAAAATAAATTAGCCGGTCTCCTTTTATCATGATTTATTGTCTTCGGAAAAGGGAAGGGGATTTTGTTTATGTTTATGTTGATGGCGTTTTCTTGCGAAATGGGGTGAGCAGGATTGCATCTTATCTAGTTTGTTCTTTTATTGATACTTTTGATGATAAACAAAGATATTTGAAAGTTTTCTAAGTGTAAGCATAAAAGTTTGTGCATAACATTATTTTTTTATACAAGGAAAAATCTACTGCAGCAGAGAAAAGGATACAAAAATAACATCAGTGTATTAGTTACTAGACGGAGAATAACAATGTTTAATAGTTCTTGCAATTTTATTTACGACCTCTATTTCTAAAACTAATAATGTGGATCGTCATCAACATCAACAGTCTATAAAGTGGTCAATGCTGACAAAAAGCGTGTTCTCACACGGAGAAGGTTTGAGCAATAATCACCACGCATGCTCAATGCGGGTTGGCGATTTCAAACTTATAAGTTTAAAAGAAAAAAACTTATATTTAGAAATTATAAACTCAAGTTTCCTCACGATATTTTTCTTCGTCGTGTGTTGATGCTTCAGTTCTGTCTAAATATACTAAGAAAGTACACATAATGTGAATCAACTTAACTAATATTATTTACTCAAAAAATAAATATCAGATATGTATTTTTTATTCAAATCAACAAACAAACACAAACTCTTTATTTTCATTATATGACTTTAGGCGACAAGTTATTTTTGTTACGACAAAACATTTACGAACATACATAAACAACCACTTTCGGTTGTCAAACTTTGTACTTATATCCACATGAGATAACTTGAGCTCAAATGGTTTGTTTATTGCAATACTAAACAAAATGTTTTGCTAACTCGTTACAAAACAACTTCTCTTAAATACAGGGACGGAATTTAGGCTGATTATATATAGGATGACTGGTAATTAGTGAAGGATATTTAAACACGTGATTGTGCTCATGATTACAAACAACTTTCCCAGAGAAACTTTTTTTGTTTGCTCATTAGTTTGGTTTTTACGACAATAACAAAACAACTAAATTTCATTAGGACGCGCGCGTAATGTTCCAAAATACCTGCTTGTTTGTCGATAACGCGGGCGCGGGCGCCTCACTGCTAGTAGGTGATCGTGCGAAATTTTGTAGTTTTGTTATTGTGATGAAAATAAAACTAAAATGAGTATAAAAAAGTTGTTTCGGGAAAGTTGTTTGCCATCATGAGTACAATCACGTGTTTAAATATCGTTCACTAATTACCAGTCACCCTATATGTACGTATGTATCTATTCAGGACGGGTGGTCTCAAGTTTCGGACATGTGTCACGTGGAAGAGCTGTAAATAACGTTACCGTAGCAAAAGGCGGACAATACATTATTATCTGAAAACCTCATGTCAAAATGTATTTTAGTAAACACGAAATACGGCTCTATTTTCTATACTAAAATATTTCCAAAACATTTTTAGAGGTGTCCAAGAGATTTGAAGTGACTAAAGTAATTTAGTGAAGACACATTTGGTAAAAAATCTCATAAAGCTATCAAAAGAACATTTATTCAACTTCAATAGAAATATTAATTCCAATTTTGGAACATTCTCGCCCAATCCAGTCTCCCAGTTCCCTACAAAAGGAGGTTCCTAATATTAATATGCTGAATTAATCAGCACTTTTTTCCATCGTTTCAATGGTCAAAACGACTGGTAACTGAGCCACGGCTGCACACTCCGTAGGTAATTGAATTTTAACTTTTAATCAAAACGGTGTCTGATTAAAAATTGTTCTCGTACCTGAATATTGAGCTGGAATTCGTACACGGATGTATAAAAAATAAAAAAGATTTGCTCTGATTTTTTTTTCAGAGGACCTAATTTTCTGATGTAGATTATTTTGTTTGGTTTGTTTCAAAACCGTAAGTGTGTAAGTGCGGCTATAGTAACCATAGACTATATAGTGAAGTGACGGAAAAACCACAGTACGTGTTTTTGCTAAAGAAATGTAAAACATTATTTCAGAATACTTTTCCACCAGAGATGTACAGTTATGCTACGATAATATAATTAGCTAATCTGTAAAACTATGTGACCGTTTCCCCCGATACTGAGCTATGTAGCTTTGTGAGGAAGATGCGCTATGAAGATGCGTCGCGTGAGACATTCGATTGTCAAAACCGATTCTGATGGTGTAAAAAATTATATCATGTTGAGCAAATAATAATAATAAGTTCTACACTATTTTTTTACCACATTAACAACCAAAGCTCATTATGTAAAGAATCAAGAGGTAATTTACTTCTACCAACATTATAGTAGGCAAAGATTATAGAATAAAATGAGAAGATTTTATCGCGTAATACTTTATTGCCTACACGATGGTAGTAATGTGTTTTTGTGAGAAAACACGCAATAAATCCCTACGTTTGGCAGCGAATATGTGTATTTGATGTCGGTGCTACATTCTGTTATTTATTACACACCTCTAGTAGCTGTATGTTACTGTAAATTATGTACTTAAGGCTTAAGTACCAGTGTTTGTTTGTATCGGAATGCAATTACTTGTTTTGTTGATTTATTTTTATTCTTTACTAGGTAATATATGAAGTTTCACCCGTAAGATTCAAGAATGAAAATAGATATGGCCAATTTAACACAAAAAACAACTTTCAAACTTTCTGGTGAGACATAAGAAAGTGAAAAAAAAAGTGCCAAGTGTGAAGAAAGTATCACATTCTAATTTACTTGGTTTTTTAAGGAAATTATTTCACAAAAATAAAACAACAACCTACATTTATTTATTGTTGACAAAGAATAAAATTAAATAGTTGAGCAATCATACTAATATAAAAAAATGGCTACATAATCACAATGAAAAATATACAGAAAACAAACCTACCTACAAAAATGTTATTGACCTCTATGAAAAGTTTCAAGTTTGATTATTTTCCGTCTCGTCGGTGTATTTACTGAACTTGTTAAAAGTATCTCGCAAGTTCCAACTAACTGTAACTACCTCGAAGTTGCTTCGCGAATTTAGATCTGAAGGTATGTGACCGTAAATAATCTTCTACTAGTTCCGAGTAATTCAGGGTTACTGCTACAAATAGGCTCACAATTCGGGTAATTATTTTTTTATGTAATAATGTATGGTAAGTGATCAGCGCCGTTTGTAGACATCCGCAACACCAGAGGAGTTACAGGTGCGTTGAGGGCCTTTTAAAAATCCTAATAAACCAAACAGATCATCTCATTTTTAACCGACTTCAAAGAAAAGGGAGGTTCTCAGTTTGACCTATATGTATCTGATGTTTGTGTGCGATTATCTCGCGTTTGGCTGAACTGATTTTGATGCAGTTAGTCAGCATAGGATTTTTCAGACTTAGGAGAAGATATTATAGGATATTACCTGACTAATAATTAAGGCGGTTCCCTTTTTTAAAACAGAGTTTTTTTAAAAAGAGTTTTAAACATAATTGGTCAGACTACTATTAACCTGTATCTACTACTCATATCCAAATAAATTGGAGCTGACACTGAGTTTCAACTAACTTTTGTATTCGGAAACCAGGCGAGGCAATACGTCATCATCGATTAACTCAGTGTCAAACTAACAGTTAACTGACTGTCCGTAATGATTGTCATATGTTTGTTGTTTTAGTATTTGCTCATTTATGGGTCAGCGATATGGCCTACGATACAAAATCATATTTCATTATCTCCGTCGGCCATTTCTTGCAAACCATTGACTTGAAACTACTTCAACACATATTATCAGTCTAAGGTAGATGTAGTACCTTAGTAGATGACTAATTTTTATTATAATATGTGTCTTGCCGACTATTTTAAAACATAAGCGCAGCAATGACGTATTTGCTCCCCACTCCTAAACTTTGATTCATTTTATCTTAGTAGTCTATTTTGTTTTATCTAACTGATGGACTTAAATAGATTTTTAACTTTCATGGGTATGAAAGTTAAAAATCTATTTAGTCCATCAGTGATGATGATGATGATGGGGTCATCATCATCCCTATTAGTTATTATTAGATGTTTAGCACGGTTAGGCATAAAACTAAATAAACATGTCAAATCTTCACACTATTCTTTGACGAGAATATTGCGTGCGCTAAGGGGACGCTCCTCTAAGTGACGCTATTAGGCGTCATTTCCTCATTTTATAAAATATTACATTGAGCTATCACGTCATGGTGTATCCGAGGGGTGCCTTAATATTTATTAATGGCTTCTAATTATATAAATAGAAATGTTTTGTGATATCATGTGGTTTGCTGACGTAACTATAACTATCTCAAATGTTTTACTTTTATGGAATAGGTGGCAAACGAGCAGACGAGTCACCTGATGGTAAGCGATCAACGCCTCTTATGGACATGTCTGCTGAGCATGGGGCTCTATTCTGTCTTTGCAAGTTTTGTAAATTGAATTGCGATAGTCCCAGACACTTGCTATAAATCAGATGGATGGTAAATTGAAAATCTGCTATACACATCTGCTAACCAGACAAGATGTAACAGGGATGGTGTTGGGTATAGAAACTTGGTGTGTGTGTGTAAGTGCAATGAAATGCGGCATTTTGATTGAGCTAATGGTTGCATGAAATGTGCAAAATCCGTTCAGTACTTTCAACGTGATTAAAAGAAACAAATTGTAACATTTATAATATTAGTATGATTCCCAGTATTTCAATATCAACTTACTTCTATTACAATATAACAAAAACAACAACGCAACGTCATGCCTTTTATCACCGAAGGAGTAGGCAGAGGTGCATATTACGGCACGTAATGCCACTATACAATGTACACCCACTTTTCACCATTTGTGTTATATAAGTCCCATGTAATAGGGTGAACTAGGGTATAACTAAAACATCAATATATAAATACCTTTTCTCGATGCCGCTTCAAGGAACTTATACAAGATATTCTTCAACCAGAAATCAATACGATATGTATAGAATATTACATGAAATATTTGTAATTCAGTGCACGTAGCTCATGCATCGGAAACTAACGCAGCCTTTATTCTCGTGTCTGCTGAATTTATTGGGGGAATGCATTTCAAATAAAATTGCTATGACAATGCTTTTCAGTAGTTTCATTGTTATTTGATTTTATTTCTGGTTGAGTAATTGCACATGTATTTACTGAGCATGAGGCGATCATAGTGTATTTTGTTTTACCGCTGGTTAAGTAATTGCAAGTGCGGCTATCAAGCAAGTGCCTACTAGCTAATTTACAAGAATTGTCAAAAATACTTATTGGATTTACAAATAGAGGGCTTTTTCCTAGACCTACTACTACCTGTGAGAATTTTAATATTGAAAATCATAATTGGGCGTGGTTTTTACTCAGTAACAGGCTGACACTCCATCTCGCGTCACCCTAGGCGGAAGAAGACATGGGATGATTGATCCCTCTTAAAAAAAAAGATTCCGGTAATTGAACATAGCACTTTACACTTTAACTTTGACTTTGCACTTTGACATTGACTTTGAAATTGCACCTACACCCATTTCATCAATGTAGCAGAACGGAAAATGTTACTATAACTCAAATTGCAATGTACATTTTTAATATTATACCATAAAACTTGTAGCTACATCATAGTACACTCGTAAAGAAAAATAAACCTTAGTGATTTTACACTAGGAAAGCTTTATAAAAGTGGACGAATGGTCGCCAGATGGCGCTCCTGCTTTATTTTCTTTTATAACTTACACAGTATGACTGGTCCCGTGCATTCTTCAACAAATAAAGCGATGGAAAATATTTCCTTTTTATTGTACTTCTTAAGAACTTGTTTTCCTGAAGAATCTTTGATATTATGTACGTAGTTGTCTGTAAATAATGAAATATTGTGAAAACTAGAATTTGAATCATTATACTTTAGGGAAGTTTCATATCTGACAGAACATGCGTCGCGTATTTTCGGTCGCATAACGCCAGAACAGACAAAATATGTACATATAGAAAAACATTTCACCGTTGACACTCATCCAATGATACGTCAGTGCGACCGATGATATGCTCAACATCGGTATTTTAGGTTAGATAATATGAAACTTCCTTATTGTAGTACTATTAATTATTTGGAAGCGTAAACATAATTAATTCCGTATATCAGGGGCCCAGTATCACCATACACATGACTCAATTCTAGACTTCATGCCATAGGGGAGAATCTCCAAAACTCAAAAAACACGAGTCACAAGATTTTCTCAAACAAAGATCACACTCAGACTATATTGTATGCAAACACACCAAGCAATTAAATGTCACGTCTCAATTGTAATTAAACTTCAATGAGTAATGGGGTTTATGGGGGTTGGGCCCGGCGTGACCCCGTGACGTCACAACTTGACCTGACCCCGGCTATCTTAGCCACAACGACTGTGCATAATGTCTGCTAGCTATGGATGCAGATCAACCTACACCAAATCTGTGATATTTTCATTGAATTTTCAACTTTATATCAAAAGAATAAAGTTGGAAATTGAATAGAGACAGTAAGACGTAGCTTGATATGCTAGGCGCTATACAAAGTAAGAAGGGTGTTAAATGAAATATTTTAGAAAATGGGGCCAACATTCTCTTAAATTTTCCGTTAAATTACTGTTTGTCGTGAGTTTTATTGTGAATGCAAATGTGTGTTTTGTTGATGCTTTTCGTTGCAGACGAGAGAATAATAGTAAGTGTAATACTTTTTTTATTTATTATTTGTTTAAATATTTATATTACATTGTTATTACACTATTTAGATACCGATAGCAAGTCCACAAGGATTTTGTCCCGTTAGGACTAAATAATGTAGTCTCTCATCAATCTGTATTTATTTATTTGTTCTATCTATACAATCGCATTGCAATTACATAGCTAGTATGTGTTACTAGCTAATTCCCTATTAGACGAATGTGTTTTCCTTCCATTTGTCCCCATTGGTCATTTAATCTCCTCAGGTCTCATGTAGTTATTTAAGAGTTTGACGTGTAAAAGAGTTACATTGTAACCTATTTGCAAAATCATTTGACGTATGCTGACACAGGCGTAGCTGGTTCTACACGTGTGGTTTATAAAAACGCATTACCCGCTCAACACATACCTACATACATAGAAGGAAAATTAATTAAGAAACTCCCAGTAACGAAGTATATTGCATCACTCTGAACACTTCACAAAACTGTTAAATACTAGCTCATGTACTGAGATAATCCCTCGGTGTTCAAGACCCTCCGAGCGAGGAAAAGGTGGATTATATTCTTCAGAAACAACTTCACAATATCTTAGTATTTTATTCTTTTAGCATAGGTACTCTACTCCATAGGGATTACATCGTTCTGTGAAGGGTTAAATATAGAATTCTTTTCTATGTAATTTTGTTATATAACATTAATTCTTTTTGTTTATTTGTTTATGTCAGTCTTGTCTTAGCTTGTCTCTGTATTTTATTCTTGGTATATGCCAGAGAAGGTTTTAGAAGAAGGTTATTGTGTGACACAAATTCTGTCTTGGTGTAAAAATAAGACAGTATTTGGGGCATACAAATGTTGTTCTAACTTAAAAAATATCTGACAGTTAGTATTTTCTTATGGTATAAGCCGGTAAACGAGCTGACGCATCATCTGATGGTAAGTAATCGCCGCCGTCCATGGCAACACCAAAGGCACCGCGTTTCGGAACTTAATGGTTGATGGGCAATCGGGGATTGCAAAATTGGTAGGGAGGTTAATTAGGTCTCCGGTAACCTCACTCACGCAACGTAAAGATTCTGTCTTGGTATAAAAACAAGACAATATTATTTGGGTCATACAAAGGTTATTCTGACTAAAAAACATCTACATTTTGTTAGTTACCTACAAAATAAGGTGACACTACGATTTTAAAATCCATACTTAATATCTACAAAGAATTTGGAATGTTAAAAATCACAATACCATTAAACCAGATAGTCTACGAGCGACCTAAAGAATGTAATTAAACATTACAATGCTTTTAATTAAAAAGGAAGACAAAATAAAATCTCCATTTGCCTCCGTCTAGCAGTTCATCTACTGGCGCAGCTAGCTACAAGCAGCTTAAACAAAATGTAATCAGTATTTAACTCAAAATTCCAAAGTAAAAACTCTAACATTTTATTCACAGTAATAAACAGAACATATTTTTGGACTAAGGAACATGTTTCTGGAACGTATTTTGATCACAAAATGTTCATTTACTTCGTGTACCTTTGAAATATGTGTATTATTGGCAACGTTTGGTACTATTGAAGTGTAGAGAAATGGAAGAATGAGCAAGGATGTGCTAATTATAGATTTCTGTGTTCAGTATTATGTAGATATCTATTTATATCATTCTATGTATCCAGTTTGTTTGTGATATATTCAAAAAGGGCCAAATTAAGAGTACCTTTAACCGACGAGCATGCATGAAAAGACTGATGACTGTTTATGAAACGAAAGAGGTGAATGAATATGTAAGAGTCGTAGCAATTGGCGGTCCATTGTCTCTGCCTACTCCCATGGGAGACAGGCGTGAAGTTATGTTGTGTATGAAGTATTTTCGATGTAGTTTTTGTCGAAGAGATACATTATTTCTATGTGTAAGATTTATTTGATATTATGAAGATTAAATACATACATCACCAGCTAGGATATAAATCTTCTTTTTGCTTTGCTATAGTCTGGGCAAAATAAACATGAATTAATTAGGAAGATTGTCAGCAATTCATTATTACTTTTTGGTAGCTTTAGTTTAATTTTGGTGTCAGTTTTGCTACAAGTTAATTATCAGTAACCTAAAATATTTTTTTTTACATCACGTACAATTGTAGGCTTTAAAAATCCAGAGCTGCGGACTACCTAGCGGGTTTACCGGGGCTCCGGCTCGAAAAGCAGGAGTAGGAACGGGGTGGTTTTTAGTCAGTCTGACACTCTCTCTCGCCTCGCCCAAGGCAAGAAAAGTCATTGGATGGTTTTCCCCACTTAAAAAAAGGCTTTAAAAATAATTACCAACTCAAGTCTAAAGTGAAAGTTGTTCCCTTTTAAAAAGCAACTCGTGTAAGCGAACCGCCATCTTCAAAGGATTCCTTTACAATTTAGTACGGGGCTGTTCTTCCATACTCTTGATACTTTATACCTTTTGTGTTGGAAACGGTTCGACGCCTTCACTTCAATGGATTGACCACGTGTAAGATTTGTGAAGCTACTTGTGTCTTTGTGGGAGAATAGTTCTTTTCGCTTTTAGCTAGTGTCTCTTATGTGCTCTGTTCTTATGTGAGATGTTGCTTTGTACCTGAAGTTACTTTAAACATTGAACTATAAAAATTAAGAGTTTTTGAGCAGGGTATTGATAGTGATTAAGATTAGAACAATAAAAATTTGATGTGTGAAAAGGTTATAAGATTTTAGGATTATTTATTTTATTTGTATGAGCTTTATTTTAATAAAAGTGGGTTTAATAGTATGGACTATCGTTTTTTTTATTTTTTTATTAGACATTCAGTAAGTAACTATATATCAATTATAAACAGTCTTGAACCTTAAGTTCATAATTCCCTTACTCGTCTTGGTTCAGCACGATAGCTCTGCACTCTTGGGTTGTCTCAATATGGACTTGATGACAAACAAGAAATCTATAGTTTGTCGTCAATATCAAAAATAATAATACTAACCACATATTTAAAGAGACTCATAACCTAAAACAGCAAAAAGAGTTAACACAATACAGCATCTCTAGACTGCTCCAGAAACATAACCATGATCCCCCCATGTCACACAAGCCATTGTCAGTGACTCAGTGTATTGACACTAATAAGGTATAAAATGTTTATTCTCCCGTCATAAACTAGGACATAAACAATGGATAGTGTAATAAATCCATTTGATTTATCCAAACGATTCCGCTCACTATTACTGCTGACTTGAGGGCTTCATGTGTATAAATTATTTGGTAACGACTAGTGTTTGGACTGTATAATGTTGGGGTTTTTCCTAGAATACGGTATGACAATTAAAAAACTATTTCTTATCTCTATCGTCTGTTAGGCAATGAAAAAATATTGGATACATATTTTTTATTTTGTCGTAACTAATCAAAGTTTCATGGTCCCTAACTGCTGGCCTTTTAGAAAGGCTCAGAGTCGCCCAGGGCGCGATGGAAAGAGCTATGCTCGGAGTATCTTTGCGCGACAAAATCCGAAATATGGAAATTCGCCAAAGAACTAGAGTAACAGACATAGCTCTCAAAATATGCAGGCTGAAGTGGCAATGGGCAGGCCACGTCGCTCGGAGGACTGATGGCCGCTGGGCCAGGAAGGTGACTGAGTGGCGACCGCGGACCGGAAGACGCAGCGTGGGCATGGCAGCGTGGGTGTCGTTCTACGTGGAGGACCAAGGGGGAGACCTTTTTTCAGCAGTGGACGTCTCTCGGCTGATGATGATGATGATGATGAATCAAAGTTTAAGTGAGAGCACATACGTCAGTCATTTCTACGCAGAAAACGTACCTAGAAGTGACTTCAAGCAATATTTTAAAACAATATATCTTTAAAAGTGTCTGTTTCCGTAAGAAAAGAAAATATACGTGTCTAATATTTTTAAATAATCTACAAGATGGACATTAAGGTAAAAATTAGTCATTTGGTTTTTTGGTTTTTCAGTCTACGTATATTTACGTTTACGTACGAAGTTAAAACGTTTTTTTTTAATTTTTTTGTTTCTTACCTAAAATTTGACGCAACTCTTGTTCGAAAGGACATAAAAACAAAAAAAAATATCAGAAAATGTTCATATTTATACGAGCAGACAAAAGTATGTTTTTAAAACAACTTTGATTAATGCCATCCATTAATTTAATGGACGTTTTAGCTATGATTTTAGTTATCTTTGAATCTTAGCTATTTTTTAGATCATATTTTAATCTGTAGTAAAATGTTGGCAAAAGAGTTTGCCAATTTCATGATTAATTTCCTCGATATATTTTGGCGCGCAATCTGACAGATGTCTCCCGCCCTTTTACCAAACATGGCGGCCGTTTCTAGACAACATCATTAAGAATTCATTACAAAAATAAAATTATTGGAATAAAAAATAAGAGTTTTCGATAGCCTAGCTCTCATTATCTGGATTCTGAGAAGAAACTATTTGGAGATTTCCACAAAAAATGTTACTGGGCCTAATAGCAATGTATTTTATGATGTCTGTCTAGGTATTTTACCAATTTTATATTTTTTTCTAGCACTGAGTCAAGTAAAATAGGTTTTGTATGTATGGATTTCAACTAAAACAAATAAGATATCGAAAAGATTGGTATCTTGTTATTGGCCCCACAAACCTATAATTTCAATATGTTATTGCATTGCCTACTGACTGACTCGTTGATCATCCTGTCGGTCACGAGTTCAATTGCCAATTTGAGATAAATACTTTGTTTATTTCAAACCAAAATTCACTTTATACATACATAACATACATAACCTCACGCCTTTATCCCATGGGCGTAGGCAGAGACTATGGGACGCCAATTCGCTCAGGTATGCGATGAATCGATAGAAGGTAAGCCATCCATAGCACACATCCATGGCACGCATCTTTCTATACAATGTGATAGGGTTGAGACTTCTAACCCGTTAAGGCTGAGTTCTACATCTAATTTTATCGACAAAAGTCGGGGGTCGAAGGGGTCGAATCCCCTCCCCCTAAAAGTTATGGCTATTTTAATATTTTTTTTACTTTTTTTGATATCAAAGGTTGTATGCGTCGTAGAAACAAAAAAAAAACGAACAAACGGTAGCTTAGCTAACTAATTCATTACCTTTTTCATATGTTTCATAATGTTTTGGTGAGAAAAAAATCATTTGTGAATTATTTTTACCGAAAAAATCACTATTTTTCAATATTTTCAATTAGGGGTTCAACCCCCATATTATTTTTTTGTCGATAAAATTAGATGTAGTACTCAGCCTTAACGGGTTAGAAGTCCCACGCCTATCACATTGTATACAAAAATACCACCAGTGCTAAGTTATGTGTAATAATAAATAAGATTGGTGGAAGCCAAAAGTATCCACAGCAACGTAGCATAGCACATCTCTGGTGCAATAGCAAAAAGATTTTTCCCAATCACAAAAACAAATAAACAAACATCAGCTTCATAGATTTCCTTACCCATTTAGTTATTAAGGCTTACATAACAACATTAATAACTTTCCTATAGTTTACGAACACTACATAGTGAGTTCAAGGTATTTGAGTGAGTTTATTGTTTTGATTGTAATCTAAGTACGACTTTCCGCTGGGCTTTCATGTCGGAGTGACGTGAATTATTCCGTAAGGGGCGACGGTTTGGGGCTAAGTGTAAGTAGAAAGCGACTTTTGAATTCCATTTCAATATTATGTTCTCAGATTGCCACATATGTAAGTCACAAGCGAGATATTGATAATTTGATTGACACGATTCAATATTGAATTAAGTACCATTTTTTGATGATTGATATTCATTAACACCCTATGATAGTCCACTACTGGCCTCCTCTCTATAATTGGGACTTGATTCTGCCTTGTTGTATCATTTGACACTGATTATTTGATTATTATTACTTATTTTAGTTTACAATTTTGCTTACAAATAAATACTAACATAATGTTTTAAGATCTTTGTTACTAACAATATTATACTGACAAAATTTATTTTGAAATAGACGAATTTATTATTATTATATGATAGTTTTCTTATAACAAACCTTAGCAGGTGGGTTGGAGATTGAAAATAAAAAGGTTTAAGTTTAATATTTTATGTCCCTTTAGTTTACGCCACCCAGGGGAAAACTAATGGTGGTACTATAAGTATTTCTATATACTAAAACCCTTTTTCAAAACCACATCTCTTACACCTTGCGCCACACGAGCGTAGAAGTAAAAGCTCCATAGTAACACGGAAGGCGGCAATTATTGTGTGTTAGTACACAACTACACAGCCTAGCATTGTGTACGTAGCCTAATTGTTAGCTATACGAGTACAATCTAGTTGCTTGTCTTTTATTTTGACTGGAAATTGGAGTGTTATTATCTCCTTGTTCTTTGGACTTTTGTGGTAGTTTTAGCTTAAAAATAGCAGTGTGCAATACATAATAATGGTAAATATGAAAAAAGAAATCAAATTACAGTAGGTACTATGATTATTAAGGTAAGGTATATAAGGTACAATATAATCAGTACTAATATGTAAAGCTAAAGAGTTATTTATTTGTCTGTTTGAACGCGCTAATTCTCCGGAACTACGTGTCCGATTTGAATAAGTTATTTGTGTGTTGGATAGTGCATTTGTCGTTAAAGGCGATAAGCTATAAAACAACACGCTATGACCAATAGTAGCCGAGCAGAGCGGGTGTAACCGCACCGGAGTCGCTAGTTTCATCAGACTTCTTCTATGAAAACAAACATTAAAAGCAACTATACAACTATATTTATACAAGGCAAGGAACATTTTAATGCGTAAACAAGTAGTAACGTGTAGTCACATTAGTTTCCCGAGTAATTACTCCTGAGGGACGAACACACTACCTACTAAACACATTCTAAGGATAGTTCAACTGCTCTCTAGTCTAGAGGGACCTTACTAATATTGTAGGCGTTAGAACAGAATTTTGAAGGTTACATTAATATTGTTTGGGGTATTGGGGCCCAGTAGGCCCCTCACAAAAACAGGTAGGTAGTGTAGGTAATCCGCAGATCAGGCATCAACCCTAGCTGATGCCTGATCTGCGGACTACCTAGCGGGTTTACCGGGGCTCTGGCTCGAAAAGCAGGAGCAGGAACGGGGTGGTGTTTAGTCAGTAAGAGTCTGACTCCTCTCGCCTCACCCAGGGCGAGAGAAGTCATTGGATGAATTTCCCCACTTAAAAAAAAATCCTTAACTAACAGTTACTTAGTGTGAGGAAGTACCTTAACTAACTCTTATCATCCAATCATCCAATAGCATTTCCTGCCTTGGGCGAGGCGAGAGGGAGCGTCAGACTCTTACTAACTAAAAACTACTCCTTTCCTACTAATTTCCTAATTTCTTAGAATTCGTTGAAGTCAAGTAATTAAATTCTTGCTAGTTTTCTTATTAATTGGACATTTCATAATTGGGAGCTAAAATTGTGTTGCTTTTTCTCTTGTTTTTACAAGCAAACTGCTTTCAATGAAACTGTATTGCTTCATTGTAACACTTCTGAGAAAGTGTAACTATATCTATACATCTATACTAATATAAAAAAGTATATGTATGTTGGTTTGTTTGTTTGTTTGAAGGCGCAAATCTCCGTAACTTTGAATAATATTTTTTAGTATTTTTATGTGATAGTGCATTTATTGGCAAGGCCTTAAGTTATAAAACATAGCGCAATGACCAACTGGAGCCGAGCAGTGGGTTGTAAGTCAAATAAATACGAAAGTAACTGACGTCTCTGTCTCTTCTTCACGTCTAAACCACTGCAACGGCTTGAATAATTATTTTTGTACTGGATAGCGCATTTATCGAAAAAGGCTATGTACCTACATAAGACAGCACTCTACGATTAATAGCAGCTGAGCAAAGCGGGTGAAAACGCGCGGGAGTAGCTAGTATATTACATTTTTCGAAGAAACGCAGTAAATGGAAACTTCATTAGAAAACTCATCATGTCAATTAGTAAACATGAATAAAACTTAACATTTGAAATATCGTCAAGGTCAGAACGACCTTTTACCTTTTAAACAAAAAACGATCTAATGACAATACTGAAAACGTTCAATTTAGATCGATTCAGCTCAATAACATCGAAACAAACAAAATAATAATTTATTTGTAATAAAGCGGGCAGGGAAAGGATTTGGTTTAATTCTAAAAAAAAGTAATTTGCGAAATGTTTTTTGCTAAAGGAAAAAGTCTATTTGTGATTACGAGGCTGAAAGATAAACGGAAAAGAGAAAGATAAACCGGTACAAATGTTCAAAGAATGAAAGTTTAAACAAAAAATTGGTGTCCCAAGAGCTGTTTGGATACAGAGTACAAACAGGGTGTAAAGAAAAACATGAAGTGTCGAAATAAAGGAGGGAGAAGGGATGTAAAATAAAATACTGAACGGGGTCCGTTCGATGAAGGTCACTGTTTTTCAAGGTCAACGTTTACATTTCAATACAGAGTACTACTAATTTGAATCCTTTTTGTTTTCTTGTTTAATTCTTCGTCACGCCTTTTATCCCCGAAGTGGTAAGTAGAACTGCACATTACGGCACTTAATGCCATTGTACAATGTACACCCCACTTTTTACCATTTATGTTATAAATCCCATGTACCTAACAGGAAGTCTATACCGGGCTTATTCCAGACTCCGTGTCAGACAAATTTTCAAAAAACCGAAAATGGTTCAGCATGCTTTGCTCGACCCTGGAATCATATCCGAGAACCCTTGCTTAGCAGTCGCACTTGCAACTACTCGGCTAACGAGGCAGTCGTTTTTCAGGCAGTCATTTTCAATGTTACTACTGAAAAATGGTTTTAAAAGTTACTCTAGGTAATATTCTAATCCCTGTAGGTTTCAAAACTGTAGACATCATTATTCTGGAGCTGTGGACTGCCTAGCGGGTTTACCGTGGCTCCGGCTCGAAAAGCAGGAGTAGGAACGGGGTGGTTTTTAGTCAGCACGAATCTGACACTCCCTCTCACCTCGCCCAAGAGGGGAAAAGTCATTGGATGATTATTCCCCCTCAAAAAAAGACATTATTACATGTCACACATCTAATTTATATTAAAAAGAAAACATATTCTACACACAAATAAATGCAACTTGTATTTCTTGTCTCCCAAGACCCTTTTTGTTCATGAAATTAATTCCAGAATGGAGTTGGACATTAAGTGTACTTAATTAAAAGGTAAGGGGACACTGGCAGAGTCGGTTCGTTCTTCACTAATTGTGTGGGATACCTGAGGGACACGTTCTCTTGTATATTTATTTATATAGAAGTGGCTTGAGATACAAATAAGTTTGGTATAAAGTACATTTTTGAAAGTAGTGTTTTTGGAGTAGGTAAGTTGTGAGTGAATGTTTTAGAAATTCACTAATAATATTATACAATACATTTTTAGTTTTTATTCCGCTTGTAGATGTATTTTCAGCATGCAGTGTGCAGCACCACCCGCAATTAAATGTTTAACACACACACGACACGCAACAAAACATTCGACATAATAATATGTTTCCCTCCTTCACGGAGCTTCTTCAGGAGGTGTTGAATCGATGGCTCCCGCAGCTCGAATCCGCTGAGCCAACATCACCTGAAGATGCTCCGTGTTGTTAATGTGTTAGTGTAGCATGGATTTCAGTAAAGTAACGCCTGATTCTACTCTATATATTTTAGATCTATATATATTTTTTTCTATAAAGTAGACAAACTTATATATAACTTTTATTATGTTCTATCAGTCGAAAAGGGTATAAACTATCTACCTTTGTTTATTTTATTTACATAGCTCTTTTTCCTCTAAAACCGTTGGTCACATTTGTACGAATTTTGTTTGTTCAACATAAACATTACGAAATTAAAAAAGCAATAGTATGAATGTCATGTGTGTGGGTAGCATGTGTATGCGTGAAAACACCCACAACATAGGAGAAAATGCTAGTGTGGGGCAACGTTTAAAAAAAAAAGAAAACGAGCACAAACTAACTTACATACCTACCTACAAAATATCAGGTTATACCAAATAAGAATAACAGTTCAAAAAATTGTTTATACTGCAAATGTTCCGTCTGGAACAGAATCCAAATTCCTACAAAGTAATCACTAACTTTTTTATACTTAGCTTTTTAAGCTCCTAGATTAATTTGTCTTCACTAAGACAAATGCATTCACTGCAACAATAAATAGTCTCGGTAATGTATAGACTATTGCTCCTAATGGCCGTATGCAGTTGCATCTACTAATTGATTGCAAACGCATACATCTTCTTGGTACAATCGATATTTTAACTTAATGTAGTGTTAATTTTCTTGTAGTGTCAGTAAATTACTAGAAGAGGTAGGCAGAGATGCACATTACGGCACGTAAAGCTACTGTATAATGTACACCCACTATTCACCATTTGTGTTGTAATTCCCTATTGATGAGCCTATTGCCAATTACTGGGCACAATTTCAGACTCCGTGCGAGACTGAGTAATTTTCGCAATTCTGAATTTTAATCTAATAAGTCGACATAATAATATAACTGATGTCTCGTTACTCTGAAAATCTAAACTCTGAAAATCATTTCATTTATGTACTTTTTTTATCTTGGTACATAATATTGTGTACTAAACCTGGATAAATAAGAAAAAAAACCATAATTTGTTAATTCTTTTTCATGTAACACAAGGCGACACACGCTTGACCAGTTTCTCTTTTTTTGCAATTTGTGAAACGCGTTGCAATGAAGGCTACCTTTGATGTCACCATTTTGCTTTGCCGACAAAAGTATGCAAAAACACGATAAACCTCGCGACTAGCTTTGAGCCACACCACAATTTTATAATGTGTTTGCTTTGAATTTAGTTTTTAAAACCGCTGAATATTTATATTTATATGAAAGAATGTGGCGTTGGTTAGACAATTTAACTGCTAATTAACCAATGAATAGTAACTATGACACCAGTTTAATTAATCAAGAGATAATAAGATAACATAACACTAGATTAATTAATCAAGGTGAACATTTTATATGACCGTACTCATTACACATTAATACTATATGTATAACTAGTATAAACTGACCGTCGAATGTGCGGAAAGATCATACACTGCAAGTCCATAAGAAATTGGATTTGTGTAGTTCTATGTTAACTTTGCAATGTATCGAGAAGTAGGGTAAATGCACCTGTTTGTGTCCACCCAATAGTTTGCGTCCAAGTTACGAAACGCCCTTTAAAAAATCCCAAAAATAATAACACATCTGTTTGATTTTACACGTTTTCAGTATCTTAAATTTAAGGCGATCTGTAAAATGGTCGTGAACTGGTAGGTGGACGCAAACGGGCCTACAAAACTTACATTAGAAAAATACACAACTGAGTTCTTTTATCTAACTCTTCTACAATATACAAATGACATTCAATCTTTTTCCTTTAGCCTTAAAGTAAGATTTTATTCTTTACAATATCACTTTGACATTTCATTCTATACCATTATCATTATTAGATAATTCCAAGAAACAATTTGTGATAGACAGGGCAATTTGTGTAACACAAACTTTGGATAAGTCGCTACTGGCTCAAAAATGACATGCTGTCATGTTAATAAAGTTTTCCTTAAAAATATAATATTCAATACAAATATCTTAAAGAAAGGTAACTGGAAGTTTTAACATTTTCGGTTTGTTAATAGTTTAAATCATCATTTTAGTGGAATAACACCTAATGGGCAAAGGAATAACGTGATGATGAGTAACCTAACTCACAAGTAGTGATGCAAAACGGAGTTACAGGTGCTTTGTCGACCTTTTTTAAGGTGGGAACATTGTTCAATGTCTTCTCATACCTTTCTTTACTTCTTCACTAGCGCCAACTGGCGCTAGTGATATACTTATAAGACCCTATCTACACTGTCTGTTCAACATGCTGTCATATTATGATATAAAACCACATACCAAATGTTTACCTAAATACCTTAACCTTTAAAACTTAATAACATGGAATCTCTGAAATATTACATCCAGTAGGTCCATTATCTACAATGTATCTATTTACACTAAAGGAAATAGATATTCTTTTCTTTCAAGACGATCTAATGATATCACTTCCCAGTCGAAGGCCTGAAGACTGGCGACATGAATATTCCTTTCAGACTAAACTAGCACATAAATCCCTTCCTACCATCGATATAAAAACAGAGATAGCCCAAGTTTTGCTATAAATAAATCTTGTATAAAAGAATGCTTTTACGGCAGTTCACGATTTACGTAATGTCATGTATAGGACACTTCTTGTGTATAAACAAATAAAATAATCTCTTCCTTTGGGACACTTCTTGTCTTAGAATATAACTGTTGTAGGATATTAAGTTTTTGTTGAAAGAAGAATCTTTGTTTTGTATCACTTAAATTTATTGTGTGGACAATGTTGTGTCTTTTGTTTCTAAGTGGGTAAGATATATTTCTTCTTGAGTTTATTAGAATACTTAACAACAATAGAAAATCATAACTGAATTACTAGGAATTTAAATAATTGACTGGATCCAAATGAACTGACGGATCATCTGAGAGTTAAGTGATCACTGCCGCCTATGGGTACCTTCAACACTAGAGGAGATACAATAATCTTCTATACTTATAATAAATCTGTAGAGAGGTCAATTCTGTACATGAAATATATTTCCAAAATAACTATCAGTGGGTGATTAGTAATCGATACTGACGCCAAAAATGCAATCAGAAAAATTTTTGTCTGTCTGTCTGTCTGTCTGTCTGTCTGTCTGTCTGTCTGTATGTTCTTTATAGAAACAAAAACTACTCGACAGATTTCAACGAAACTTGGTACAATTGTTCTTCATACTCCTGGGCAGGTTATAGTACACTTTTCATCACGCTACGATCAATAGGAGCAGAGCAGTGAAGGGAAATGTTGGTAAAACCGGAGAACTTACTCCATTTTTGAAGCTTCCGTCGCGTGTGCAGCCTTAATGGTTAAAGTTACACAGAAATCATGTATGACGGAAATGTTCTCCTTAAAATTGTTTAAAAAATATTCCACGACAGCAAATGTCTATCTTTTATGGTTGACTCACAATGACACATATAACTCCCGATGGCTTAGCAGTTCGGAGCTTTCTGATTATATTTGCCTACCTATTCTGACGTCTATGACACTCATTCATCCCTAATTAAAAAATGTTAACATTATTACCTATTAAATAAAAAAAAAATAATCATAGAAATCGGTACAGAAACAACAAATATATATACACGAATTACGCTTAGTTTCTATTAAGTAGGTAAAGGCGTAGGTACTTTTATTATAGATCGATACTAAACCGGAATATGTGATTAATTTTTTTTTTGTCTTTCTGTCTATCTCTATGTTCAGGCATCACGTGAAAACTAACGGTTCGATTTCGATGAAACTTGGTATAATTATACCTTATTATCCTGGGCATAAAATAAGATACTTTTTATCCTGGAAAAATATGTAGAAAAAAAATCTTAATTTTTCACTTTTATACTACAGAACGCAAGCTTAACAGCAGTAGAGGGATATCCTTAATTATTATGGGCCTAGCCGTATTTGGCTCCAATAGATATTTATAAGATGTCATTGTCAGAGTTACTCAAAATGGAGAAATAAAACATCCACGCGAAGACCGACATCCGCGCGGACGAAGTCGCGGGCGGCAGCTAGTGCAATAATAATTTTTTGACTTTCCCTAATCGAGGAATAGAAATGAAACCATTTTCAATTAACTAAAAACTTAAATCACCAACAAGTTGCACATACTTATGACTAAACAAAATATCCCTGTTTGGAGAAGTTTTTATAAAAAAAGGTACCAATATTACACAGGTGTGCCAAATAACCTACACTTGTACGCTCCCAAATAAAAAGTACACTCGACAACATTTTATTTTTAACGTTATGTTTTCTGAAAAGTTTCAAAACAACTCTCGTGTTCATAAAATGTTTAAAACTATTGCAATATTTTAATTTCGTTGCGTTGAAACTTTTTGTTTTTTGGGGACTAATTCTACACATTACCTAATATGGTACAAAGTATGACGCAATGTTCTGTCACATTGACTAGTTACGTTTTAAGTTCCAAGGAAGATGGAATCAAGCCCATTGCCATAATGCATTGATTACAAATACTTTACAGGCAGTATTTTAAGTAGAAAGTTGACTCTCATTTATTCAAACCTTCGATAATTCGAAGTTGAAACAGCAGTATATTTTTGTGCACTTGGTAACTCGAACGGAAAAATCAAGTGCTACGTAACCAAATAACTCGTCAATTCAAACTTAGCGGCGTCAAACTCTCGATAATGATAATTCATAAATAAGTTGTAGAGAGAAAGGGACTTTACCACCAGTTAAATTTTTGGATCATTTGATATAAATATCAAATAATTAGAACATAATCGAATCATTTTAAATATTATAAAAGTCCCTTGAATTTCGAATTAATTAACGATAGCCGACTGTATGAAAAGCAGTGCAGATATAGTGTTTTCTCTATACGACTTCTCTCTTATTACAAAAGTTTAAATATGAAATTCAAGAAACATAAGTTTACATACTGTTGTTCATTACAATATGTGATAGTTAGACAAAGTTTCATTACAACAAGTGATACGTATTGGCAAACTATACCGCAGAATGTGCCATTGCCACCAAGTTTGGCAATAACCAAGTACACAAATACATAATAATATATTTAAAGTTACAGTTGCTCGCTTCCTTAATTATATCATACTTCATTATTATTGTGACTTGAAAATAGAATGAATACAATACAATATAATACTATCTCTACTCTTCACGTAAGAGTTGATTTTTTTAAATTTTACAGAGACCGGGCAGCAGCGGGCTCTGATGAACCAGAGCTCGGCGCTCTAATTGGTCGGCTCCAATGAACCAACCAATCAGAGGGCTAAACGCGGTAACATTTCTGATTGATATTGATCTCCTTAATATAAAATGAACTTGTACTAGGCTCTCTGAACCTTTTTAAACTGTGATTTTATTTGACCAGCCTTCTTATATGTCATATCTATATTCATATGGAATGTAATATGTTAATGTGGTAAAAACGGTTTGAATATTACAAATAGACACTCCAATTTTATTTATTGGTCTAGATAATTTTGAATAAAAAAACAAAATGTTTTACTATGTATAAAATATATTCTATATATTATAAAAAGGTATACCCACGAGAATATAATAATTCATGTTGAAGACAAAATTAAAGGAAAACAAGAGCTCTCTTACAAGATATAAGATTTATATGAAATCCCTGCGGCTTCGGTGAATTATTATCTTCATATTTATATGTTTTACGAATAATGCTAAGGAATATAAGGTAGCTTCGAGGAAACTTGAGTAAGCTACATAAACATATGCAAATGGAAGATATATTCAAGTAATGCTTCGTTGGTCGAGTGATATCAAATGCGACTACCCAGCAAGGGAATTGGGAAAAGAAGTATAGAAGGTTTTAGGAGTCTCAAATTATGCTAACTGTCTCACCCGTATTATAATGTAACTTTACATCATCATCAACAGCCTATTATAGCAACCTAGAGACATGTGAAGGTTTGAGTACATCACGCTTGCTCAATGTAAGTTGGCTATTTCAAACTCGAGAAATTATATGCTCAAGTTTCCTTGCAATACTTGCATTGTGTTTCGTTGTGTCAGTGAGGATAACCGGAGGCCCAGTTATCCTTAATGTTCCCAATCCCCGAATAATTCTATGTTCCTCCTAAATTCCTAACTCCCAAAAAACCGGCAACCAGCTTATACCATGTAAAAGTAGGCTGTCAATGCTGCTGAGGATGATGATGATCTCAAAACCAAAGAAAAACCAATCATTTTTCTTTATCATTTGTCCCAGATATATCTTAAGATACGAAACCTATACCGGAGAAGAAACCGCGGTACAATTCAACTGGTAAATTATCTTAGCATAAATTCTGGACCGTTTTGTCTTAAGCAAATGCTTTCGCAAAACGAAAAGTAATCGCTTCGGCTCCCCTTTTAGGGGTATTTTTATGAAAGTACTGTTCTTGTGGTTTGGAAGTTAACTAAGCTGAATTTTCCCTTTTTTCTTTATGAAACAAAGCGAGGTTTGATTTATAAATGTAGGGCGTTTTTGCTAACGAATTTTTGGGTCCTGATTTCCAAGATTATTTCATTTAGGTACTCGTGCTTTGAATAAGATTGCTCTTATTGGTTGAGTGATCGCGACGATAGAACTTGGGATCTTGAATTTGTTTCACGGATTTGAAGATTGTAATTATTTAGTTTTTTTTAAAAATACTAGATTTTTTATTAGCCGATAAACGAGTAGACGGATCACCTGATGGTAAGCAATCGCCGCCGCGGCGATTACTGTTCGGAAACGTCCGAACGAACATAAAACCTTACGTATAAATACTTTTTGTTTGCTGGCTGGCGACGGGAAAAGTGACGGCATCAAATGGAGGATCGCGACTCGCCACTTTCGCCCGAGCAGCTGTACAAGCATCACATGTACGCGTCGCGCGCATAAAAATTATTCTTTTGTTTTCTTTTCCTCATATTTTTCTCATATATTTTTATAATCCGTTGTATAAATATACCAGTACCTATTATACAGCCCAAGTATTCTTTTCTTACAAAAGAATAATTTTTATGCGCGCGACGCGTACATGTGATGCTTGTACAATTACCATTAGGTAATCCGTACATAGAGACATCAAGTGATCCGTCCATAGACACATCAGGTGATCTGTCCATAGACATCCGAAACACCAGAGGCATTACAAATGCGTTACCGGCCTATTGTGGGACAGGAATTTAAGGTTTGTCTACATAGTATTGTGCCCGTTATATGGGAATAGGCTAACCCTACCTCACACTGTAATTAGAAGGGACTTATAACATAACTGGTGACACGTGGTCGGTTTGATTGCGATCAAAAGACGTGACGTAATGTTTACATAAATGTCTGAGTGTCTGTCTACTAAAACTATCCAAAACTACAAACTCCCAACACACAATAATCCAAACAATAAAACCAACTGCAGTTGTAATAACAACAATAATTACTATCTCACTACGAGACTTGGGACTAATTTATACAATTAATTCAAAAAGAGACACTTTGTGAGACTTTGTTGGCAATAAACTCATACTTGGACTGTTGAGAGCGGGTTTTTATTAATCCCTACAAATTATCCGGTGACTCTTTATACAAATGTTTGTGTTGAATTACTTTTAGAAGGAAAATTGTAATGGTAGGACTTTGTGTTGTCGAGTTTTGGAGTTTCTACTGATAAGTTGATTGGGAGAATTTTCTAAACTGTTTAGATAAAAAATCTTACCTTCGTACTCAGGGTCATTTAACTTAACACAGTCCATAGCAATTTGGTTTCGATACAAAATCGTTACTCAGCAATATTTTAAGAAATAATCATGAAATGTCTCGGAGTGCGGCAGTTAGTCTTAAATGTTTGAGCTGCCTGATTACTTAAACTGATTGACTTGATTTGAGCTGGATGATTGGTTACAAGAGCGACTGGAGCGAAAAGTCACATTAGTACTTGCCGTTGGTAGATTTCGAACCCGCACTTTCATGCATGAGAAGCGGGTGTCTTAAACCTTCGAGCCACCACGTGGAAACGTGATGGCTCGAATAATCGTACACTATGTTTGTATTTGCAATCGACTCTTACTGCAACTGAACCTTCCACATAAGTTTCAAACATTTACTTTACATAAAGTTAAGCCAGTAACATCAATAGCCTAACTACAGATACAACTTCTAGTCCTTTTACCAGAAACCTCTTCAAAGACAGTACTAGTCCAATGATCCTCCCTAAGGATTAGTTAAGAAAACAACACAAGTCTGGCTAGTTTAACGTAGTAAACTAAATGCAATTCCTAGAATAAAGTGCAGCGTCGGAGCAGAAACTAAACGTTGTTTAGTATGCTGGCAATACCGGGTTTATTGGATCGTCTTGAGGAGACTTGTTCAGGGATATTGGATGCCAGGGCCGAGGATGACGATGTATGTATGTATGTAGATAGCTAGGATAAGTAATCAGTTCGAAACTAGATTGGTGAATTTTATTTGGAAACACCAAAAAATGTTGAGAAAAAATCTATGGTGATTGGTGATTTTCTCTGAGGCGTTTAGTGAGAGGCCGTCAATGATAATCAATAAAATAATAACAGATCATTTGCTGGTCTCAAAATCGACCCTAAAACCTTTTTTAAGGGGCGAAAATTATCCAATGACTTCTCTCATCATCTAATGAGACAAAAGGGAATGTCAGATTCTTACTGACTAAAAACCACTCCTGCTTTTCGAGCCGGAGCCCCGGTAAACCAGCTAGGTAGTCCGCCGCTCACCCTAAAACCTTAAGTTTACCAGTCGGCTTTACATAACTATTACCCAATACAAAAGGAAAAAAAGTAAAACACAATTCAAGGAAGAAATTTGATCTCTCAGTTTGAAACAGTTTCGCCTTGACCTCTCATTTAATCAAATCTGAAATCAGCTTCGCAGTCACAATCAGCGAACAGGACCGGCTGAAACAAATTGTAGATCAGATACCTTATACTTTTTAGAAAAAAAACTTGGCTTAAAATAAACTCAAGCTGTTTTATTAAACAGCAAAATGACGAAGGAGTGACGTGCACATCTTACGAATTCTCGAAATATTCAATATATCATTTGATTTGAAACGGGACTGACAGGACACCTCCAGTAATGTGGCATTTTATCTCACTCGATTCCCCAAATTTCGGAAAATACGGTACAGTTCGGGATTTCGTAGAATTTGTTGGAATTTAGGCAGTGCCCTGTCTCGTGTTGTCATCGGGTTTCGGTAAGACTTTTTTTTGTTCGTAGAATAGATTCGGTGTTCAGTTTCTTGTTTTTTGTGAGAGGAGTTTAGGGAACGTGTTTTTTTTATTTATAAGCAGTATTTGAAGACTGTTTTACTTTATAATGGACTATTTTGTCTGAAGTCCGATTTATAAGTTGGACAAAATTATTATTCGTCCAAAAAGCATAGGCTTTTGGACCAATAACATAATTTTGCTCCCCCTACACAACCAACCCCCCAAGACATTTTAGACCTGACTTGTAAGTCCACAAGCCCGTCCCCCTAAACCAGCTGTGGAGATAGTAAGAGTCCCCCCATCGCCATCCCCGAACCACACCCCTCAGAATTTAACAAAGAACTACACATTAGTCGATGGCAAAGCGGTGGTGGGGTCCAATCTAGAAATAACACTAGTAAATAAAGCGTCAAGTCCTAATAAAAAGCATAGGCTTTTTGGACCAATAACATAATTTTGTCCAACAAATGCTTCTATAAGCATTACATGCTGGAGCATAATGTAGAAGATTACACTTATAATATATGTACTCGTATTTAGTTAACAGTAAAAATTGTTCCGTATAAAAAATTCCGACCATACTTCACACCATAAAAAAGGTTATAAATGTGTACATCACTTTAATTACCTTAAATGTCAAAAATAATATTACTTAAACACCGCTGTTTAGTCCTACACAGTACACAAGAGTTATAGAAAGTCATAAATCAAAAAAATATAAATTACATAGTAGATTCTACAAAGGGAATTCAAAACACAAGGTAAATTATTATCTTCAAAAGTACGATTACTTTTATTTGATTTACTTCTGGTCCGGGAAAGAAAGACAGATGAAATGAGTTATCGGCTTATCTTTCGTGAGATGAAACTCAAGTGGGGGGACAAAGGAAGATGAATTCTGCCGAGTTTTGCAAGATATAGATTATTCTTTTTAATTAGATTTTATTTAATTTGAATACTGACTTTGTAATCGGTACTGGTAATACTTTAAAGTTAGTAAGGATTTAATCGATTATAATGTATAGTGAGCCGTCTTAAATAGGGTAAGATTATAAGTTACATTGATACGACTGGGTTCTCGTACAAATTAATGAACAAGATCGCCAGATACGATCAAATTTATATAAAATTATTGTATAATTATTTGGATTAATTAAAGAGAATCGACTGCACGGCTGCCGCACATCGTGTAGCGGGTTCGGTTCCCATACGGAGCAACTCTTTGTGTGATACACAAATTGTTGTTTCGCGTCTGGGTGTCATGTTTATACGAACTTATATGTTTGTAAACGCACCCACGACACAGGAGAAAATCCTACTTTGGGGCACTGTTCTATTTACATTTCAAAACATAAAAATCAAAAGTACCTTAATACTGAACATATACAACAAAAATCTAGATAACCTTCACAAAACACTCCCCAAAAAAGTTACCCCCGAACTCATCAAAAACTTGCGTACCTCCAAAACAAGTGACATTTCAGCCATCCATTACAAACTTATGCATCAACGCTATATAACCTTAAAATTTTAAGAGAACCTTCCTAATTTCCTCTCACATTGACGAGGTACTTATTTAGACAAACTCCCACACATAACATGGATTTACTGTCAACTGAAACTGTCGCATTGTGACTGACAGTCAGTGTTCAGTGTTCAGTAATGGATCTTTAATGCGGTAGGGAATGTGTGTGAATTTTATGAGGCTGTCATTGTGTTTCTGGGAAGGATCTTAGGTAATTTTGGAGTTATTTTGTACGAGTTTCGAAGAGTAGATAGGTAGCTGTTATTAATTGCGTTGTTGGTTGGTTGTTAAGGAAGTAAGTAAGAGGGATTTTATAATTATTTATGGCTTGTATAATTTGTTTCGCCGTAAAGAGACTTTGTGGAAGAATTTCTTTCTTTATTCAGCAGTGGACGTTTCTCGGCTGATGATGATAATGATTATGATGATGATGACAGGGACTTTAGAGCCGGCCAATTAGAACACCGAACGCGCCCTCGTTTTGATTTCGTTAAACATTATATCAAACTCGTACTAAAGTCGCTGTAGGATTTGAAAATGATTCAGGGTTTAGTTCCGACGCTGAATGTCAATTGATAAAAAAATGCTCCATTATTTTAATTCAAAATATCTGAATGTAATAGTTTATTATGATAAGGGTTACATGTAACAGTATGGTTAGTTTATATAACTTAAAACGTCTTACAAATAGTTTACTTACTATCGACACAGGACCCACGTCAACGGCTGACATTGATGAGCCAGTCCGATACGAGAAAGTTACTACATGTCAATAATATGTAAATAGATGAAACTATTTGAATGACGAGTTTAGTCAAATATTATATTCAAGTATGGGAGAGCCATGTTTCAGCACGAATGGGTCGGCTCGACCGGAGTGAAACCACGGCCTCACCAAACACCGACGTGAAACAACGCTTGCGTTGTATTTCGTCGGGCGAAGTATAAATGGGCTTTTACTCGGTTTTTCGAAAATTTCTTAGTGGTAGGTCTGGAATCTGTGCTCGGTATATCCCCAATTCCCCCACAACCACGGGAATTACAACATATATTGTGAAAAGTGCCGTGTACATTGGCACTTGTATCGCCATAATGGTGCACTTCAGCCTACCCCATCGGGGCGGCGATTGCTTAAAAACCATACTATTTATGATACGTCTGCTCGTTTACATGAAATAATCAGTGTGCTTCTTGACTATTTGTTTAATTCACATTTTAAATTATTTCGGCTATATATTATCAAAATATATAACAATAACTAATCCTATCTTTATAAAAACACGTGACAATAACAACCACAAGCCAATCAACACCGTAATAAAATTAAGGACTTAAATTTTATATCCCACAATTACGACTAATTCGGTTCAACACCCACACCAGTTCACGGAGTTACAGCTGTAACAATTACCGTTTCAGTTTAACAAACCAGAAATAATCCTAAAGTTATTACAGCTTTAAGGTGCAAGTTAGAAGCGGGTGACATGAGGCAGCACCAGACCACGAGTGTCGTCATCGTCATGTCGCATTGTTATAAGCAGTCATGATTTCCAACTATAGCAGCAGCAGTAATTAGCTTTAGTACGAATTTGCTTTACGTTTAACAAGATGATGAGATGATAATGATTGATAAGATGGAAACGACAGTGCGTTCATTGTTTTAATTGGTTGGTTTATTCGAGCCAGCCAATCAGAGCGTCGAACGCGCTTTCGTTTCGATTACTTTAAAAAGCAAACTCGTACTAAGGTTACTGATCCGCGATCGTGTGACAGTGGCGTCTGTCGCTCGGCAATGCGTGCTTTAGCTTTGTGTCGCTATCCATGGAGGTAATATTATATAATATAAAAATAAGTTGGGTTTTAATTCCTGACGCTATAACTCCAGAACGCGCGAACCGATCTCCAAGGTTTTGCATTCGTTGGAAAGGTTTCGGGCTCCGTGAGAATAATTCAAAAGAAAAGCAGGAAAACAACGAAAATCATTGGTGGCGAAATGGAGTTCGCCCGGCTTTGCTAGTTTCATATAAACATATAGAAAGCAGTAGTGTTGCTGCGACAAGTTGTCCGCTGCTGCCTCACGTCGCTTGCAACTTATACCTTCACTGCCCACGCAGATATTACAGAACGTTTATGTAAATCTGTTAAACTTTATAATCACTTGTTGTTTAAATTAAAGCGGTTAAGTTAGGAGTGAAGTGAGCTGAGCTGAATTATGATACTGTTAAACTAAATACCAATATTTTGGGTTAAACTAACGAAGCTTCAAAGCGAGAATATTTGCAGTGCTTCAGAGATTTGGAATGGTTTAACTAGGTTGCCTAGACAATTGTTGGTGGTGTGAGTGTTTCTATTAATATAGGTTTTGTTGTTTGAATTTTGTGTTGTCATCTCGTTATATTTTGGATTTTTTTATTTTGTATATTAATAATGTATTTTATTTTAAATTTATTAAGTTCTACTGAAACAAAAGTGCACCTTAAAGTCAAGCAAAAAGTTATTAAATTCTGTACCAGAAATTGTGTTAGTAAGCTAACATTTTTTGGTAATTTGACTTCCTACTAAAATCATAAATGAAAATGTTTGTATAGATGTGTATTCGTTACACTATTCTCAATGAATCTGAACAATATCTTCTTTATATTTGTCAATAGGACAGAGATTGTAGTCAAACACAACATATAGGGTGCTTTTTATCACAATAACGTGGGCAAAGCCGCTGGCAGAAACCACTTATTCATATCAATATATTAATTAATTCCTTTCGTCTTATTACAGGTACAGGGACATATTACACCAGCCAAGTCACCTCAATGTAAGTACGAACTAATTCCACATTAATTTCGACCAAAGCCCCGAAATACTCTTTGTTCCCAATTAACGGGTCCTAAGATTGTACCTTGGTGAAATTACTTTTTCCAACCGACATTTTATTCTTACCTAGTGTTCCTATGATCTGGAAGTCAGGAAAGTTATTCCAAATAATGGAATGGTGGTAATCAAGACTGGTATTGTAGTTAGGGTTTCGTGAAATCGTGTTATCAGAGGTTTTAGGCAGTCAAATGCCTGTGCAAGTTCTTTTGAGTTACTTTTCATTGGGTTTTTTGTGAATTTATGACTTTGGTATATTAATGAATTATTTAATGCAATTACTCTACTGGAGACACGTAAACTCTATTTTTTATATCTTAGTCTCAAAAATTTTTCTATAGGTAGCATGATATCCCAAAAATTATTTAGAGTTTTACAAGACTAATTGTTTTATTTTCTTCCAAGTAATATTAAGGTTGAAATAAATGATCAAGTACTATATATTCAAAATCAATTATTATTACCAAAATTTAGTAAAAGTTACTAACAAACACTAATAATTTTCTCCCACCAATATTCATTCACAAATCTGAAACTTTGGCTTTGGCAACCTACATTAGTTGTTTACTACTTCTTCCGAAACTTGCTCTTTAATGAACTGCCAGGCCAACTTGCTATTGTAGTTTATCGAACTACAATTAACTGTTCATAAATACTGTGGGATCATTTGGAGTTTTGGAGGAGCACGATTTTCAAGTATAAGGATGTGACTTATGGTCCAGGCCAATAGAATTTCCGATTATAAAATTGTTTAGCACACCACACCATATTGTAACAGTGTCTAGAAAAAAATAAAAGATAACTAGTAATCGAACAATTAGGTTTTTCCATTTTGAAATGTTTCGTATTGACACCACTTCAAATTATTACTGTATTAAGTTTAAACTAAAACCAATGAGACAGTGTAAAACTTTTAATTGAACCATTAAAACAAAACTAAGGAAAAATTTAGCTCTATTACATATTCAATTACATCCAACCTTATTTAAAACAGCCAAAATAATTCAAACCAGATTAAAATAAAAAATGGAATCTCGTAAAACAAAACAAAATGAGACCATTATCTCAGGAACATCTTAGCTGATTCCTCTCTCATCTAATTATTCAACTTCATCTGTTTCTGTACCGTTCGATGTAATCAAGTTGTTTCCCTAACCGACGATTTGAACGGTCGATTTATTGCCCTCAGCTACGCCGATTATTCTTCCTATAGTGTTAGTAATTACTTCTTTTATACGAAATAGAGGAGAATTATCTGTACTAATATTATGAAGAGGACATATTTGTTTGTTTATCTGTGTAGTAGCGGTAAAGTAGAACACATTTATCAACACCACTACTCTTGCTGCAGGTAAATAGGCTGGCTCGACCAGAGTGATATCACGGCCACATTGAAGTGAAACATCGACTGCGTTGAGTTTCGTTGTGTGAATGGGAATATCAGAGGCCCAATTACCCCCTTTCCCAATCCTATAAAAAAGAGAGCGGACAAAGGGAGTAAATATTAATAAAAACTAGACAGCAGTTCTCTGTTATATCTGATCCTATTAAACTACGAAGTCCTACCTGCCTGGCAAACACCGTATTTTATCCATAGTCTTCCAGCAATGGACTGTCACAGGTTGATAAGGATCGAATAGGCTTCGAAACTACTAAACCAAAACGTCTGTCACCGCTGAGAAGCTTACTTTTTATTACATTGAAATATTGGCTATTTATTACCCTAAAATAAGTTAAATATCGGGAGCTACCGAAGATAAATTTTCTAAATTCCACACATTTTGAGTGTGCGGGAGCTATATACTTCGGCACGAATTGGCCGGCTCGACCGGAGTGATACCACAGCCTCACAGAAAACCAACGTGAACAACGCTTGCGTTGATTGAGTGAGATTACCGGTAACCTTTTACCTCCCTTCCCCATCTTTTCTCAAACAACCCTTAAATTCCTAACTCCCAAAAGGCCATCAGGTGATCTATGTCCTTGTTTACCAGCTTATACCATAAAAAACCAGCAAAACCGTTCCAAAAAACTAGTTGTTAATAAAGGAGAATTATGGGCAAAATACTAAACAAATGGAAATGAATAGTGAGTGTGTTAGTAAATAAATTAGTAGTAAGTCTATTGATGAGGTTATTATGGATAATAACGAGCTCAGTCTGGTTTTGTATACAATAGAGAGAGAAACTGATGGAAATGTTTTTGTTGAAGATAATGTAGGGAATTACGTTAATGGTTTTACTGTTTGTTATTTTGTTGCGGGTTGTGTGTTATTTGTTAAGTGAGCCGTAGCCATAATTATCACTATCGTAACCATAAGCTTTATTTTTATGATAACGATTGTTAGATGTACTCAATTAACTAAAAATAGCACTTACTCACGTAAATATCGACAGTCACCGTATCTGCGTACGCTATGTATGATGAAGATTTCCTCTGTGACTCAAAATTAGTAGAGGTAAACTTGTTCATTCATTAATTATTAATAATTCAATTTAAAAAAAAAAAAAACAATAATTATTACCTCTGCCGACTCTTTCGGAGATAAAAGTTGTGACGTTGCACACATCAATTAGTAAATTCGCAAAACCCATTCAGTTCAGTTACGTCAGGAAAAATATTACTTCCAAAAAGAACAATCAAGTCAGCAGCCGTAACGACATAAAGTATTCCAAACCTTTGATCAGGAGTTTGTCAGTCTAAAAATAAACGACGTTGCTCTGCCTAATCCTATCTCGTAGATCCGTCAAAGGTTAGTTTCTAATCGTTTGTTTTCAAAGGAATTATTACTCCAGTTATTTTCCGCAATTTCGTACAAATATACTTCCGTGTTCGTTTAACTTGTAACTCTCTTTGTTTTTGCCTTCCTGTGGACTGTATGGATTTTTATTGGGTCAACATTCAATCTTACTAATATTATTATAAATGCGAAACTTTGTGTGTATAATATGTATAGGTATTTGTAACTCAATCACGTCAACACAGCTGAAGGAATCGGGATGAAATTTGCAACAGGAGTTGATAATGGTCTGGAATAACACATAAGTATGCCACTTGTTATCCCACGGGAAGGCCGGCAAAGTAAGAGTTAGTAGTGTCATAAAGGGGACGCAGAAATTAAGCAGTATTTGATCTGTTTCGAAAATAGTCTGTTGCTAATTACAGATCCTACTAAAATAACAAAACAGATTCACCTTATTTCCCTTTGGATTACTTAGAGGTAGATAAACCGTAGTCTACTTTTCCCAATTATGACATTAGCTTCGTTGGAATAAAGACAAGCTTATTCCCAAACTCCTGGTAACAATTCCAAATTTTCTACCTCTACAGAAAACGAAAACCTTTGTTTGTCTACTGAACCTAAGCTCCCACTCTGCTATCATGTTTGTAACTAAAATAACCACAGCAAATAGTAACTGATACTGTACATAACGTGTGGCATATTGCACCCAACCGGTCAATATTGCACCCTATCCATAAAATTTTATGTATCAAATTCGCACATCAAAAAAATACGTTCACTTCTAAAAAAGAATATATGTTTGAATTTTACCCAAAACGCCGAAACGTTCGAATATTCTAATCCGGATAACAATTTTCGAATCTAGAACCTATATGTGGTTGGATAGGGTTCAATATTGGTTGGGGACAATATGGGCGTAGCTCGTTTCCTCTCGTAACGCAAACCTCGGCAGGTGAGGTTTTGTGTCACATTTTCGAAACCGGTCTCGACTCGACATGTTAATGTTTTTTAGGAAACTCCGTCTGGTTGATGGGTCCCTGTTATTTTGTGAAGGAAAATACTGAATGATAAATTGTCTTTTTTTTATTTTTGTTTATATTTAGGGATCCGACGTATGGTATTTTTTGTTTTGTGCCTGTGAATGATTACCCCAATTCCGTAAATCAGAACTTTTTTGAATGTTTTTTTTAATGCTTTGGTTTTCCCGTAAGCAAGTATCTACCTATATAGGCAACATTTATGATTGTTGTTCGTTATGTTTAAAATGTTATTTAATGAAGTTATAACTTGTGTGTTAGTACCTAATAAATCCTCACTTCTACTGTAAAATTATGATGTAACGTAATTTTGTTATGTCGAATTCTAATCAGTATGATAAAAATCTATAAAATTTATGCAAACACTACGGAAATCAAGAAACTAATTACTAAACGATTTCCTTAAACACAATTTCAACTAGTGGGCTCTTTAAAAAACAAGGAAGGATTATAATAAAAATTCAATAAAATGTAGATATTTTCCCTGTTATCTAAAAAAATTGACAAGCCAAAATACCAACAAGTTTCGTAGGTGGTTACGACCAATAATATGTCTCGTATTCGGTATACCGACTACCGGAATTCTCGAAATTCAATATAACTCTAACATCGAAATTCAATTTAATTCTAACATTACGTTACATGATCAATTCCAGGAAAACTTGGTACATATTATCTTTGGGCTTGTATTTTAACGAATAACTAGTCTTAATAACGTATAGGTAAGTATCTATCTAACTGTAGATTTATAGATTTGCTTACCAAAACAAGGGAACCGCCTTCAATTTTCTTTACCACCTCCATATTTTTAAAGTCAAGTAATATCCCTAAAACCTTCTCCTAAGTCTGAAAAATACTTTGCTGAAAACTGCATCAAAATTGGTTCAACCAAACGCGAGATAATCACGCACAATACATACATAAATACGGGTCAAACTGAGAAACTCCTTTTTTGAAGTCGATTAAGTAATTGTATTAAGGGCTTACTCCCATAACTAAACTACATACATATAAGTAAATAGGTACATAAGTTTTGAGTCTAGACGACGTATATTAGCACTAAAAGAGACCTTAACGTGTGTAGCAAAAAGTAGTTTTTTGATTGAAACGGTTCCTTGGCCAGAAGAGAGAAGAGCCTTTTTATGCTAGACTAGTTTGTGTGACAACTAACTTTATAAAATATCTCTTGGGGACTTACCCTACATCACAATATGTTACCTAAATGTGTGAAAATAAAATACTAATAAATAGATACTTAAACAGAATGGAAACCCCTAAGAGTTTTCAAAGCTGCCTATCCAATTTCAGCTTTTAAATAATAATGAATTCTAGTTTTTCAGAGAATGTGCTCACTAAAACATTGTAATAAAGTCACGCCTCTTATTCTTAGGTTAAAATATATCCCATAGTTAGATTATAAAAAAAAATTAATAACTTTCGTAAGACATACTAAATTACGTTTTAATTAATTTAATAAAAAACTAAAAATACGTTTTACTCACATAAATATAGTGAGAAAAAGCTCTACTAATTTCGAGTCACAGACGGATGGGCTCGGACGCGGAGACGTAGTACAGCGTAACCTACTCTGTTACTCATGAGGAAGAGTCCTTCTTTTTTTTATTGGGACAAGCGCGCCACAACCTCCCATACCGCTGCAACTCCTGTAAGCCAGGATCTACACTAAATACAACCATGAAAACACCGGAACATTGAAGTCCGGCGTCCCAGGGATATGAATGACTGTCTTGGATACCGCAACGAAGTAAATTAGACGATATTAGAAGAATTCCTCTGTGACTCGAAACTAGTAGAGCTTTTCTCAATATTTTTATTTCATTCATTAGTGTAATGCCTGATTTTCACTTGCTATGTAATATGTTATTTGCAATAGACATTCTACGTTGCGAAATAAAGAGCATTGTCCACAAATGGACTCACTTACGTACAACACATAAAATATAAATGTGGTTCTCAAAAACCTTAAGTGATGAAACCTTAAAAAAAACGTGTAACAACTTACATAGCGAGTCTGCTCAAGTAGGTCGTAACTCACACCAAAGTGAGTCACAAAAACAGGTTTTATTACTTAGAAAATAAAGTTGAAAATCGCAGGAATTGAGAAAATAGAGAGTAGCTTCATTTGAAAATGTAATGTAGACAGGGCTACACGTGGAGCTACACAAATCCAGTTTATCTTGGCCTCGCTTTGTATGATCTTTTCGCACATTTCACGGCCAGTTTATACTGGTTTGTGTAGTTTGATATGCAGTCGTATCTCCGTGGACTGTTTGCCTTGCTTTCAGTGAATTATTTCAGTAACGTGTGTTTGAGTAACAAAGCTTTTAGTCAGTAATGTTTGATTAATACTACATTCATTGTTTTAATATAAAACCAGAACTCTTTGTACAAATTGATTAAAATGAGAAAATTCAAACGTATATGTGGTACGCAAATATACTTTTAATTCTGACGTAATCTTGTTAAGTACTATAGGATCCGTATATTAATATCATTCTTGATATTCCTGAATACACACATTTAGTAAAATAGATCCAATCCAAAATTCATAAAGAACGAATTCTGGACTACATTTATCAAAAATCTACTTATTTAGACTTACTACATTTCCTTTCTGCCTTGTTCTGTGATCTTAGCAAACAAAGAGCATCATCATTATCAGCTGAAAGACTGGGGGGCTGGAGACTGATATAGGCTGGAAAGTAACATAGTTCTTGTCTCTATCTAACCCCCACTTTGCTAAAATGGGAAATGTAAATTTGTATGAAACATCGAGCGATGTTTAAAATAGAAAGTAAAAAATTGTGTGTAACAAAAACTCTAGTGAGTGTATATTATTTTAAATCCTCCCCTCTAGTCCTAAACAAAAAACGCGTGCAAAACCACGGGTGGATAGCTAGTTCAGTACTATATTTTACTCAATCAGACTGCGGTCGGCAACTACAACTTGCGATGATAAATGAATGTAAACAAACTAGATTTGTTTTCCTCCACAACACTAATATGTCTTGGTAGCCCAGAGTTGAGGTTTAAGACCGCTTCTCATGCATTAGGGTTCGAAACCTATCAACGGCAAGTACCAATGTAACTTTTTTCGAGTTATACATAATAATATGAAGTTTGAAATCGCCAACCCACATTGAGCAAGCGTGGTGATTAATGCTCAAACCTTCTCCGTGTGACATGAGGTATTTGGTCAGTTACAGACTGCTTATAGGCTGTTGATAGTTGTCGCACAGCTACATAGTTTAGTATCAGTGGAAACGATCACATAGTTTTACAGCTTAGCTATTACGTCTTTTTACCACATACTACATAGCACATCTCTGGCGATAAAGCACCCTAATGCAAACAAACTACAAAAGTAAACGAATGAACGTTTATTTCCTTTAAAACATTTCAATAGGGTATTAAACTCAAAGCAAACAAAATAATGGCTTTTTACTGACAGAACATCTCAATTGTACTTTATACAATTGTTTATCGTGGTAGTTAATTAAGTCGCACGTCGCCAGCCAAATGAGAGTCCGCTTACACAGTTTACATTACAGTAAATCTATACATGTAATAAAATTGTAAGTTCTGTGTGTCTATACAGCGAACAACTTTCCCTTTAACTAAAGAGTATACAAAAAAAGTTTATTTGAGAAAGTTGTATGTAATCATGAGTACAATCACATGTGAAAATATCTTGCACTAATTACCATAATGTTTTAATGTCCAAATAAAAACGCCATTTTTTGAGAAAGGAAAATCATCTAATGACTTCTCCTGCCTTGGGCGAGGCGAGAGGGAGTGTCAGACTATTACTGACTAAAAACCACCCCGTGCCTACTCCTGCTTTTCGAGTCAGAGCTCCAGTAAACCCGCTAGGTACTACGCAGCTCCGGATCAGAAATAAAATCTTGATGTCGTTTTTCACAGAGATAAATTACAGTCTAGAATAACACTTAAGTTATTTTTTATTCCTGGAAAATGTATGAGTCTCTTGGGATATCTTTACATATTTGATCACTTAGCTATATCTGTTGTTCTCTTTTTGAATTTGGTTAATATACTAAAACATACTCGTGCTTACAGGTCCGGAGCCGCGGTCTACTTAGTAGGTTTACCGGGGCTCCGGCTCAAAACGTAGGAGTAGAAACGACCACCCCGTTTTGTTTGCGGTTTTTAGTCAGTAAGAGTCTGAGACTCTTTCTTGGGCTCGTCCGTCCCCCTTAAAAAAAGTGCATACATATCAAACATAGAACCTTCTAATTTTTTAAAGTTTATTAAAAAGGAACTCTCTCACAACAACACAGTCAATGTCACTGGCAAAACTAGTCAAATAAATAAAACTCGAATGCAGGTCACATCCGCGCCAGATCCAGCACAGCTTATTCAACTCTGAACATTGGATGAAACGAAACGGACAGGCCGAACAATTTGGTCGCCGTCCGTTTGGCTCGTTATTCTTTTAATTAAAAATAAATAAAAAGAAAAGGGGCAAAAATGGGGCTTGTGAACGCCCAGCTCGGCTCATCGCCAAAATTTATGGAGACCAAGAAGTAAAAAAGCAACTCGTATCCGCTTTCCATCAGCAGATGAAACATACAAACTAGCAGATAAAACTACCCTTCCTATCCATTAATCGATTTCCGACTATAAGATCAAATGACAAAGTTGATTTTCTATTGAAGTTATTGATATCATAGAGACTAGCAAATAAAACTACCTTACACATTCATCAATCGATTTCCAACTTTATAACCAAGAGACAAAGTCGAATTTCTATTGTATCTATTAGGATATCTTGACGAGCTGGTGTCTGAACAAAACTAGTTTTTTCTTGTTGATAATATAAACGGTTTCGTGTGTGGAAATTGTTTCTTTAGTATAGATGTTATCAGTAAACATTTATCAGCAAACACTAGTTAGGTAAACGAGAGGTCAATGACCGATGTTATTTTTTCTTTGGTAGTCTTTAACTTGTAATCTATATGTTTGTTTAGATCCCTTATAGAAAGTTTGTTTGTTTCTATTGTTTGATGTGTTTTCTCCTATTTACTGTTGAACAAGAGAAACGAAGTATAAATAACACGTGTGAGTCACCGTTACCCAAAATGTACATTGTAAGAATGTACGTAACACCGAATAATATCCATAGCTAGCGACTACGGTATTTCACTCGCTCTGCTCAGCGCCTATTGATCATAGCGACATGTTTTATAATTTATAACCTTCCTTGATAAATGGACTATCCCACAAAAAAACGAATTATTTAAATCGGACCAGTATTTCCGGAGATTTGCGCTTTCAAACAAACAAAGCTTTCAGCTTTATACATATAATAAATAAAAAAAAAAAGTGTATGATAAATAGTATGACCACGTATAACCTTGAAATTACAAATGAAAACTCAAAACGACCAAATCCTAAATACCACTATGAATTCGAGAATTCAAAGATATTTTCCAAAATCCGAAAAGCTTAACTGTCCTATCACTTTCATCCATAATAGACTCCATTTTCCATTTTCCACTAGCACTCCTGTCTACCCTCAAACAGCAGCTCTCGGAGTGAATCCATTAGTTCCTGAATAAAAGGGTCCTTCCCTCCCTAATACGAACCGTTCAGTTTCAACATTCTTATTTATTCTACTCCTTTCACGTGGAATGACGCAATTTTTGGAAGCAAATTCTGGAGAAAGGCAAAGATTGGATTGGATTGTTACTTGGTGGATTTTGGAAGTAGAGGATTTTAGAAAATTTATTACTCTTTTAAAAATAAGTAAATGAAGGTGCACAAAATAACTTTTACATAATCTCAAAATTGTCACTTGGATCTTATACTTGCTATTAAAGTATTATGACATAAACAAAATTAAATATTACTGATTGCAATCTCACAGTTACACGCAATTTAATTATTCCTTACTTTTCAGTTACACGCAATTTAATTATTCCTTACTTTTCCAATAAAATAAGCTTTTTAAATTCACTAAAAATTATAATTTCATGCATAAATACTTAACCTCACGTCCTCCTATGAAACACCAAATACTACAAATGCGAACTCGCCGGTTAAGAGATACTTTTAATTTGTTTTTAATATAGCCAATCTCATTGATATACAGGGTGACTTTGAATTCGACGTATTCCTCTCGGGGGTGATAATACAACTAATTTCCTACAAAATTAGCCCTGAGGTCCTTGGGCGGAAAGTGGCTAGTTTCTGAGATATTCAACATTTTTGGTTTTGGTAAAAAATCCAGAATTGATTACAAAAACATCAATAAATAAAAAAATACTGGTTGGATTTTAGTAGTTTTAGTTTTAATCAGTTGCCAATACATCAGTTATCATTTATAAATACTAATAATGGCACAAATATCATTCGTTTTAAAATAGCAAGTATTTTCCTATCAAATTTTGTTTTGTGTCTCTAATTTGGTCGATAGAAAACTGGATTTATTAAAAAAAAAATATATGACACTAAGCGTACAAACTATTAGAAAAACTTCCTTGGTTTATTAGCTATCCAGAAACATAAAATTATTGACAACATTCTCAAAAATAAATGAATTAATTGATGATAAGTCGAGTGTAAAGAGAAAAGGGCAATTTCAAAAACATCTTTATTTGCAAAAATTTGTTCAAAGTAACCTTTCCTACGACGAATACATGCCCGAACACGCTTCCTTATCTCTATGATGGTCACTCTTGGACCGAATATGCGTCTAATTTCGTCATTATCTTCAAATACGTTTTGGAGAAGAATTTCGATACACGGCCTATTCCGTCTGTATAAACAAGGGACTTTATGTAAAAATCAACCGGCGTTAGGTTCTGGTCACTGTGCATGCCATGTAGTCATGTAGTGGGACCGCCCTGTCAATCCAACGCCTGAAAACCGATGTATCCAACCACTGCCGCACAGTAGTTCGATAGTGCACTAAACAATCGTCGTGTTCGAATAAACTCATAATCTTGTTTCTAAATTCAAATTTAAAACAATGATCCTAGCTCATTCCTTAAAAATTTATTTTAATTCTCACCATTTAAATTATTGGGTAAAAAGTAGAGCCCAATCAAGTCATTATTAATGATACCTATCCAAACATTTGAATCAAAATCGTATCCGTGGACCTGTTGGTTTTGCTTTTTTAGATTTCGTTGACTTTTTTGGGGCTAATAATGGATATTGTGATAGTTTGATCAGAGCACTATCGATCTACTGTGCGGCAATGGTAGATGTAGGGCGGTCTCACTACATGACTACATGGCATGCACAGTGACCAGAACCTAACGCCGGTTGATTTTTACATAAAGTCCCTTGTTTATACAGACGGAATAGGCCGTGTATCGAAATTCTTCTCCAAAACGTATTTGAAGATAATGACGAAATTAGACGCATATTCAGTCCAAGAGTGACCGTCATAGAGATAAGGAAGCATATTCGGGCATGTATTCGTCGTAGGGAAGGTTATTTGAACAAATTTTTGCAAATAAAAATGTTTTTGAAATTGCCCTTTTCTCTTTACACACTACTTCTCATCTATTAATTCATTTATTTTTGAAAATGTTGTAAATAATTTTATGTTTCTGGATAGCTAATAAACCAAGGAAGTTTTTCTAATAGTTTGTACGCTTAGTGTCATATATTTTTTTTGAAATAAATCCAGTTTTCTATCGACCAAATTAGTGACACAAAACAAAATTTGATAGGAAATTACTTGCTATTTTAAAACGAATGATATTTGTGTCATTATTAGTATTTATAAATGATAACTGATGTATTGGCAACTGATTAAAACTAAAACTACTAAAATCCAACCAGTATTTTTTTATTTATTGATGTTTTTGTAATCAATTCGGCTAATTTTGTAGGAAATTAGTTGTATTATCACCTCCCGAGAGGAATACGTCGAATTCAAAGTCACCCTGTATATCGTCTACGACGTTCTCTACTGGTGATCCCATTCATATCATATCAACATAAGCTTACTACATTGTTTAGCCTAAAGTTATCAATTGTAAATTATAAATAACAGAAATAGACGCAAAAGATAGATACTAATATTATAATTAATATCATTTCCAAGAACTCGCTTTGAAAAACATATTGTTTATTCCAGGTATAAAAAATCCATCTCAGTATGTTATTTTTTACAAGCAAAAAGAACTCCGTAGCAGGATTTTAATCCTTAACATGAACTTATTACAGTTCATATTTGCTATTGTACGAGTTACTAATTAATAAAGAAATGCATTGTGAAAATAAATACGTATCGACAGAGAAGCAAACGATAGGGATGTGCAGGTATTTGCTTAATAAAATCGATGTCGATAAAGTAAACATTAATCTTTGCTTCTCTTAATATTTTCATATTTTTCTACAAAGATATACTTTGATCACCAATGTTGCTTTCTTTTTTATTTAAAATCGGATGTTTTATTTTATAGCTATATTTACTCTTGCAAATTGCTATGGATACGGTAAACGTTGCTGCAGATTTATTTCGCTTAAAGATCAATTTATACGAGTTTCTTCTTATAAGATTTTCTGTAACAATAGTAATGTATTTTTAAAATAATGTCTATGTATAATTTTTCGAACCGTCAAAAACGATATTTTCTATCAATTTTGTGTGAAATAGAGCGATATGACGTCATCAGAGTTTTACGTCAAATAGCAGAATTATTTCTAAAAATTGCTAGATAACGTCGAAAATTAGGTAGATCATCTATGATTGACATTATGATTATTTTAATTTTATTGAAAAGTCAATTGAGAAAGATAATAGAAACATTCATTTTTATTTAATATTTCTCTTTTTCTTTTCCAATAAAACTGAACACGATATAGTACTCAATCTGAACCCAGAAATAAATAATAAATAAAACCTTTTCCATAACAATACAAAGACAAAAATGGCGCACGAACAAAATCAATCCAATACAAATAACATTTCTGGAATTTACATAACTCATCCCTTTTTTCCATTATACCATTCCATAGATTCCATTATATTAACCCATAAACCTTTACTAGTTATACGAAGGGATCTGGAAACTAATATCCGGGAATTCCAGAATTCTCTTAAGGTACGTACAGACTATAAATATAACATAACATGTTATATAATACTAATATAATATATTTCAGTAATGCGGTTTAAGTTATTAGACATGTTGGTTTATTTTATAGGTTTTTTTACAATTATTATGTTATTAGTTACTGATCTTAATCCAAGATCTCTGGATTGATCTCTGTTTTTGACAGAAACACATACAACTAATGTCAAAACTCAAATCAAATCAAATTACTTTTATGCATCCATAGTGTACAGTGTGGTCTACAATTTAATACTTACAGTTAATAAATGTTCTAACTATGGGCCCTTTTGTGCACCGCAAAAGTACTTAATCTACTTACACAATACTGATAACATTGTTTTAAACAGTTATCAATCAATCTGAACAAACACAGTTTGAACTGTTATTAATTATTATGAGTATTAATGACACATGAGTATTGTATATGGCAATAGGCTCACCCCTATTACATGGGACTTATAACACAAATGGTGAAAAGTGGGTGTATATTGTATAGCGGCATTACGTGCCGTAATGTGCACCTCTGCCTACCCCTTCGGAGATAAAAGGCGTGACGTTGTGTGTATTAATGACACAGTTTGAACTGTTATTAATTATTATTAGTCTATTACCAACATTAATTCCATCCGTTAATCTGCACACACCTTTAGTAAGAGAACAGAGAACATTCGGCATGCTGCAGCTCAAACAGCTGGCATGTGAGGCTCGAGGCTTATTGACTCACGGAATTTTTATCGACATACTTTATCGACAAATAGTTGGCTTCCACTATAGAGTAAAACATTCCCTATTCGATAATATGCGCTCGGTGTATTTAGTTATGAAATGTTTTCCAGTGTTAGCGTTAATTATTTGTGATGTTACTTTTTATGGTATGTTAATTTCTTTGTTCATGTTCATTGTTTTTTTTTTTCTCGTAAATAATGTAATAAATAAGAAATAATAATGACTAAGAGGGAGGTTTCCTTTGTTCAACAGTGGACGTCTTTCGGCTGATGATGATAAAATGATTAAGAAAACATGAGCTGCATATGATCTGCAGTAGTTCCAGATCAATCGTATAACATTTAACGAAAATTTATCTAGCTCAAAATATCTAAATAATATTAGACAACCAACATCCAGTTGTCAATTAATAAAAGTCAACTATTTTGGTCCAAGTAAGCGTCATCGAAATTGACTGCACGGTTAGTGTGGTGGCTGGTTCGAATCCCGCACAGAACAACTCTTTGTGTGATCTACAAATTATTGTTTCGGGTGTGGGTGTCATGTGTATGTGAACTTGTATGTTTATAAACGCACCTCCGACATAGTCCAGGAGAAAATCTAAGTGTGGGGAATCTTTTCATAAAAAAAATAAACAAAATAACTAAACAAAAACATCGTCCATGAGCAATTGGTCATACAATCCTTTATTTTCGTCAGTATTCATTCTTCGCGCATCGCTTCCCGAACCCTTGTTATTCTGTTATTGGATTTCAATAAAACTAAGACCTACTTACGTCTGTGTTTGGTAATCTGTGTCCTAGAAAAATCACGGTCCCGTACAATCGCTAGCAGATGAACCTACCTCAATCTGTCAATTTTATTCATTGGATTTTCGACTTTATATCAATATGCGATAAAGTTGAAAATGAGATAAATAAATTTGACTGAAAAAGATAGGTGTTTGAGAAAAACGTACGGGTGACCGTAATTTTTCCCGAATCAAAATTTCTGTTTATTTCACGGTCACTGAACAGGGTGGTGATCAATGAATGCTAGTTCTTGCCTTTTGTAGATAAATATGGGTTTTTAAAAAACTGTTTTGGGCTGGGTAATCGGGTTAGTTGTTGTTACACACTTCAATCTAAAGCAATGTATCGTTTTGAGTGTTGATTTTAACCAATAAAGAAACGGGGACTTAAAATCATTCTTAGTTTTAAGCCTAATAAGTTACGGTAATCACCATATATGAAGCCAATTAGCCTGTATAATTAAGCCGATGGGGATCCACGTCTCGGATCGTCCTCTCACTACAATAATATGCCCCAAAATTGGACAAACTAAGATAATACTAAACTAGGTCTTCCTGCTCATACCATCGCGTAATTTTACAACAAATCATTCGTCGTTTGTGTCACACACATTCCATTCTCATTTCATATCCACGCGGCGAGCGACACAAACACCCCATAGGGGCACGGCTACAACAAAGTGCGGCCTTTGTATCGCGGACTTCTGTCCTACCGTACCGAACAACTTTTTGTTCTGAAAGTAAAAATTCCCTTTTGTACCGTTTGCATAGGAATCCTTTTTTATATGGAGTCGATTTTTGTGATAGGTTTTTTTTTCTATTTTCGGTTTTTATGTTTAAGGTTTTTTGTGTGTGTGATTTAGAATGAGCCTGATATCTTTGATTAGTTCTGTAATTTGAAAATCACTTATCTATTTTATGTTTCACTTTTCCACAGTTTTTATTTTTATATAACAATTCTGATTGGTTATTTGTTGGAACTGTCACAATTTAAGCCCAATTTTTTTGCGAAAAATGAAATATAACCTCAATAAATAAATCAAACCCTCCATTAACCAAGCTGCCAAATATTTCCATTCATTCAACAAATAAAATTATTCATTCAAATTGTATTTATCTTTAACAAATCGGAACGGCAAAAAACTCAATCGTAAAACAAGATTTATTACAAAATCCGACCGCGAACACAAAACCTAATTGTATTGTGAACAGATAGGGGATTACATGGAACCTTACCGCCATTTTTAAAAACAAAGTTTGTTCATTTCGGTACGTACCTACCTAATACGAAAATTCAGTAGCGCATTGTTAATAAAAAATGTTTTAATCAACTTTTTTTGCTGACGGTACGTTAGGTTTCCGTACATGTGTAAGAGTGTTATATTTTTTCAAGGAATTTTCTCCTTTGTTGTATGTCTGTGTGTTGTAATGTTTACTGTAAGATATTGTTGAATTTGTTTGTATGAATTACGTTTATTATCTCTTTGATCAAGTGCGGAGTGGTCCTGGATGTGATTGCCGAGTACAATGTTCTCAGTCTGATTGTCTAACGCGAAAGAAGTGGAGATAAAAAAGAAGAATAGACTTTAAATAAGAGAGGCTGATGGCGATAATAAAATGGTACGTCGCGTTCTGCACGCGTCTCAAAGAGCCATTAGACCATCACAGATGGGGCCCAGTAGGGCTGATGCCCGATCCGGAGCTATGAACTACCTACCGGGTTTACTGGGGCTCCAGCTCGGAGCGCAGGAGAAGGAACGGGATCGTGTTTAGTCAGTAAGAGATTGACACTCACTCTTGGATGATTTACCTCCGTTAAAAAAGGCCTTTATAAAAAAAACCTTACCGTTGTAAAAAAATAGTTAATTAATTAATTACATAGTTTTTCAAGTGTCAGATAGACTGGAGCTACTTTATGTTTTAATTCAATGTCACTTTAAGAATTTTCCAGACATTTTTATAACTTTTTATAAAAAGTTTAGAGACTAGATTTTATTTAGTGCTTCCAGAAAATTTCATTATCAAGGACACCTTTTTGTTAGAATTCTGTAATTGCTTTTGCTTCCTTTCCAAATCTGTAATGTAACATGGAACAGTTTATATCTTGTTTGGGGAGAGTAGAACACATGCTGCTGCTGGGGCCCGTCACACGTTTAATGAGATCGAAACGAGAACGCCTTCAGCGCTTTGATTGGCGCAAATGAACCGATTGATCTCGTTAAATGTAAAAGACACTCGTACTAAGCCGTCTAATTGGTTGGTCTACTCGAGCTGGCCAATCAAAGCGCCGAACGCATTTTCGTTTCGATCTCGTTAAAACGACATTTCATTTCGATGTCGTTTCGTTTTCGTTCAACGTAAAGCAAACTCGTACTAAGATACAGTTCACTGCTGGACTTTATGCCTTCTCTACGCAAGACAGTTAGTCATAGTTTCACTTGGCTAACCTATACAACATCAGTTCAAAGGGTTCAGGGGTAAGCTCCTGAATCCAATGCTGATTGATTGACATTGGTATTGAGAAATTTCGTACTCTTGATTGAGTGGATTTTGAGTGAACTAAATGTTATTGAGTTTGGCTTTTTATTCCATATTCTGAACACAACTTTAATAGAGAGATGTTATTGGATTGAAATTTTGAGATTTTATTGCATTGACATTGAGATTGGTTTCAAGACTTTCAAGAGTAAGCGTCCAGGTTTAGCGCGCTGCTGCTGCCTGGTTTCTGACTATCGTATAATCCATTAGTCGGCTTTTATTGTACCCGAGTAGTGAGAAGTAAAGGTAGAGCTGTTTGCCAAACAGCTCAACTCAAGCTCAAGTACTAGTTTAATAATTGCAAAATTGAAATCAAAGTCTTATTTCTTCACAGATTTTTCCGCATCATAAAAATGTTATTGCTGCAGCAATTTATTCGGTGACTGATCGATATTGTTACCGACTGAATATATTTTCGTTGAAGTGAGAATCTTCCTGGTTTTATTGGTTCCTACTTGTTTGTCTTTTGTCTAATATGTAAGGAATCTCATTTTTTTATTTCTTCTTTTTAAATGGTTTTATTTAACTTGATCTGTTTTTTGGGTTAAATTTAGTAATTGGTCCCCCTTCCTGACGACAGATCACTCCTATTTTTGGTACACACATTTTTTTACATACCCATTAAAACCGTTTAACATAAACGATTTTTATGTACTTCGATTTTTCTAGTATTTACCATTCTCAGTAAGCACTAGATGTCCTAAACCTGATGAATAGTGATGAACCTAATACACACAGATAGCCAGTCCTTCTTCGAATAGTAAAAAAAAATGTTAAAAACTAAACATTTAAACAAGAATAACCACATGGCTACCTATTTAAAGTCATTTGAAAAACTTGAACAAATTAAAAAAAGTTAGTGTAAAATTCGTACATTTTTAATATAAGTTTCGCAGAATTTACGACGGAGGGGTTTACTCGTACCAAAGAGTGGGAGTCGGGAAGCGAGTGATATTACCATACGGAGCGAGTATTCGAGTGAATTCAGCGATATAACACAAGGAGGGAATGTGAACAGATATTGTGACACAGTGTAATGTACTGCAGTAGGTCAATTGTATTAAGTAGCTTAAGTAATACGTTTTCAAGGTCCTGTGCTAAATACAAAAGTTTATTGTAATTCCACAGAAGATGTCACGATTCGAAAGAGTAAGAATAATTGACAAGAAGTTGGTATTTGTGAATCCTCTTAAATAGAGAATCAAGTAATCTATGTGAAGGCAGGAAAAAGAAGTACGTTTAAAGTTTATGTAATCTCAGTCTACTTTTAAAACAAATCGCATTTTGTTTCGCACTTCTTAACTCTACTTAATTGTAAAATAGCAATGATTAATAGCTCAATACTGAGTACTTTAGGTTCAAAGTTAAAAGACACCCGAAACTGCAGACTACCTAGCGGATTTACTGGGAAAAGCAGGAGTAGGAACGGGATGGTTTTCAGTCAGTAACGTCTGACACGAACCTCTCGCTTCGCTCTCTCAAGGCGGGAGAAGTCGTTGGAAGACTTTTCCCACCGCAAATAAAAAGGTTAAAATGATATTGCAAGGAGATTGGTCTACTGATGGCAAAATATCTACTCTGTGGTAATTCAGTGACTTGGACCACAGCAAATCAATGTGCAAAGTTTTGCTACCAGCCATTTCGTAGTCTGAACCATTTTTCTACAAAACTACGGTTACGTTATTTCATAAAACGAAAAGTCTAAAGTTTTTTGGACTTTTTGTTCTGTAATATATTGTTCCCAGCTGTTTTGGTTGAATAACTTTTATGCGTCTGAGAGTAAAAGCGTGTTTTTGAGTATTTAATTTAATAATTCTTATATTATTAGACTTTTTATTGAATTAAGTGTTTTAAGCGGTTAATCGGTGGATGAACTGGTTTTATTTGATAGTTAGTTTGAACTTTAAATAATATTTTCTTTTGTATCCAAAATTTCATAAAACATTGATTCTAAAAAAAAAAAAAATTAAAATATTCTTCTCATGGGTTTCACGATATAATGTGCGAAAAGTGAGTTATATTTTAAAAGCCCTGTGCCTTCGAGGATTAAGTACAAGAAATAATCTGACTGACTTTGGTCAGCAGTGGCCAGGCCACTTATAGTCTAATTAAAACGAAGAAGGTTGACAACAGATAAACTACATTATCACTACCTCTTCTCTTTCCGTGGATATAATAAGACGGCTGTAATGTTATGATACACCACGTACAATAGTGGTTACATGCGCTTGACCACCACTTAGTCAATGTCTGCTTGCACCTGATGAGATGAGCCTCTTCTCCATGTAAGAAGTGGCTTTGATCAGCAGTGGCTACTAATAGGCTGTTGATATGATATGAGTATATTTTATCATACACTAACTATGCATAGATATGAAGTCTAGAATAAATCCCTCGTAAAAATAGACTGCCCCTCGCTCTCCTGTTTCAAAGTAGCAAAATTACCATCTTTATTTTCAGTAGCTTTCAGAGAGCGATGCACCTTAATACTACTGAAATATTTCGCTGTAAAATATCATAGAGACAGCTACCAATTTTGCTTCTCCTTGTAAAATCAACCTGTTGCTAGTTTAGCATCCATTTTCAGAAATTTCAGTCTGAAACTTTACTCTTCGCTTTGATCTCTTTGTTGCTTGTGAAATTCTTTAAAGCATAGAACAAGGGTAAATACTGTCTCGTTGGGTGAGTGGCCATGAGTGCTACCGGTGAGTTTAAAGTTTTAAGTTCAATCTCCGTAATCGAAGAATTTGAGTTAAAGCCGATATGGTCCCCAATGAAAAGCTGCGTAGTATTGGATTATTTTGCGTATCTAATAAAATTAAAGTAGTATTTTTTTTATTCTGCCTAATTTACGGTAGTTTATGTGAATTCAGGGTGGTTTTCTAGGTCAAAAATAAATTAAACTGAATTTTCATTAATTTGACGATAAACTTTTTATTATAATTTCCAGCTATTTTTTGCAATTTTGGAGAAATAAGTATGTTATTTTACGCAAAAATTTAATGACGACATAAGTAGCGATATCATACAAAATTCATAGACAAAAATAATTTATGATATTTCGATAAACGAATTGAATTTGACTAGTTAATTCCAGCGTCATGTTCAATATTTTCTCCCAGGAGAAGAAATATCAAACTTTCCAATAATAACATAATTAATTCAACAAGAATTCACTTTATGCACCCTTATGTAAAACATCAGACTTTACTTAACCTTCCCATTAAAAAAAACCTAAACATGAAACTAAAAAAGCAATACTCATGAATTTCACAGGCTTATATACGGTCAGGTCATTCACCCCACATAGTGCGGCCATTTAATTTACAATGCACTATCCAGACTCATTTTAATAATGCTCCATGTACATGTACATGTGTTAATGACCTTCGTCCGACTCTAAGCACTAAGTTATTGCTTAAAGCTAACTTAGTACACACTGGAGTTCACTTAATACTGCACTTAAGTTAGTCCAAGTAAATAGAGATGTTCTTAGTTATTGCATAATTCCAGGTATTTGTATGAAAGTGGTATTAAGTGGTATTATGCTTTTACTTTTATTAAGATTGTTTTTATTCTAGGAATTATAGAGATGGTTGAGTGTCAGGTTGCTTTTCCACCAGAGATGTGCTATGCTACGTTGCTATGGATGCATTTGGCTTCCACCAATGATGGAAACGGCCTCAGCTTAGCTATATTTTTTGTTCGGAAAGATGCGTGCTATGGATATATAGCTTAGTATCAGTGGAAACGGTCACATAGTTTCACAGCTTAGCTATTACGTTTTCGTACCATAGCTACATAGCATAAGTCTGGTTGAAAACCAATATACATGTTATATACCTTAGATGGTATTTTAGGGAACAGCGAGTAAAGTATTTATCAGTACATTACAAGGATTTTCTATCCATGTTTATTCGCATGTAAACTTCACATGTGCGATGCAGGATATTTATGACGTCATCCGTTGATTTGCTCGTCGATGGGTTATATGCGACTTTTGTCACTTGTCAGGTGTCAGGTGTCGCCAGTCTATAGTATACGTATGGAAATTAAAAGAAAAAATAAATGAGGATAAAACGGTGTGATTTTGAAATAAATTTTCTTCTTTAGCTCAAATAACATTTTATTTTTATTTCTACAACTTAAAACATTACCCTGCTTTAAATAAATGTAAAATAAAATGCTTAAACATAAATTCATTTCAGTAATTGCCTGTAGCCCTGGACTGTAAGCTCTCGACAAAGACAAGTATTCCTCTAAATGTCTTTCTACAATTTTCAGGTTTTTCACAGCGAATACTTACAATTTTCAGCGAACGCTTGCGATTTTAAAATAATTTGTTTTAGGGATTTTCTTTTAGTTAGAATTTAACTGAACTAGACTTTGTAATTATTTTTATTGAGATTAATTTTGTTTAGTTGTGTTATGGAACAAAAAGCCTAATTATAATTTAGCACATACTAGCTCATTTCTAGATAAGCGTGTTTTAGCCCCATTTTAACCAAGCTGGCTATCGAACCTTGTACTGGGCTATATATCACTCGTCACCAACTTATCAACAGCACAATTAATTTCATTTAAGTACCCATTTAAGCAAAAACACTTTAACTTTCCTTATAATTGAACCTTTGACCTTAGCGATCGAACCACCAAACCATGTGGTTTTATCACAAACAAAATATCTTTGAGTCCACTTCAGGTGAAAATATCTTCAAGTTTAAAAGTAAATAGCAACATTTGTCAAGTGGTGAGCAGAAGTGTTGCTCACAATCACTCTGGAGGCTGTACGGTACACAGTTTGAAGATTGTGAGGTCCTTCAAGCTTCGTCTCACAAATTTTCAAATAACTAAGTACTTAGAATTTGTTTCCAAGTTGAAATGAAATTGAAGGGCTGTAGAATGATAGTAGGATTCGAAAGTTTAATTGGGTTTTGTATTAATTTAAAATGTACTACGCAGAACACAATATTGCCACTGTTTCGTAAAAAAACTTGACCTACGTCCTGATTCAAAGACAAAGGAAAATTTCACCAATTAAAAATATAAACGTTTAATGCGTGATTCATTACTATAAGTAATTTAACTATTATGTTATCGGCTAACTCACGTAACTGTTTGACGAGGAACTCGACTAGTTTCAAGCCATGCTAGAGGCTCATATTCATGTACTGATCCATTACTACCAATAATCATAATGTTTAGCTATTATCTACGAATACATTTAATTTTATCAAACACAAAAAATGGACATAATTGGACTTATCCAAAAATTCACAAATAAAACAATTTGCCGAGTCTAAATGACAGTTGTGAAACTAATCTGGATTTTATTTTATTACACTTAAGCATTGTAATCAGACTAAGGGCAACTGTTTTATCTAGTTTCAATTGTTTTTATAGTTTTGTTTTTTATTTAGTTTCAGTAATAAAACAAAATCAAATCAGACGTCAGGTAATTTAGAGTTTAAGTTGATGTTTGACCTTGAATACTGAAATGCTACTTTATTTAAATAAATGTAAAGGCTATTTTTGTATAATGAGCTTTATCTGAATTTGGTGTTTTAGAATGCTAGTTAAAAATCGCAAACATTTGAATGTTAATAATATTTAGGTACTAGGTAAGCTCTTTTTTATTTCTAAAATAATAAATAAATATCGCCACGTTTGTTATCCCCGAAGGGGTTGGCAGAGGTGCATATTATGGCACGTAATGTCACTGTAACGTACACCCACTTTATATATCCCATGTAATAAGGAGTGGGCCTATTTGCCGGGAAAATTTCTAGGCTCCGTGCTACTACGGACAAATTTTCGAAAAACTGAAAACAGCCTAATAATACTTTGTCGGATCCGGAAATCGAACCCGAGGCATATTACCTACCAGTCGCACTTATGACCACTCAGCTAAAGAGGCAGTCTTTTTAAATTCTCTGTTATAACACGTAATTTGGAATTTATCCGCTAGTGTGACAATAGCCACACTCTCTACCTAGCCCTGCAGGAAAAAAACGAGATCTTATATTATTTTCTATCTTAAAAATAACTACAAAAAAGTCTAGACCGATTCGAAGACTAGAATCTATGCAGAATGATTTTCTGTGGAAAATATTTCAATCTACATTTGTCTCAAGGGCACCAATGCTATACCAACTTCTATCTAAATTCAGAATATGTAAAAAACACCTACGTAGGTGTATGCATACAAAACACCTGTACTTTATTATTTTGTATCTTTGTGCTGAATCACAAAAAAACAAAACGAAGACTTACCACATTAAATAAAAGTTGCCCAGACTATGCTTTTTTCCTGTGTCATGGATGTGTTCACAAATATACAAGTTCACACAAACACAATTTGTGGATCACACAAAGAGTTGCTCCGTACGGTAATCGAACCCGCTGCACGCTACGCCGTAGCCGGTTACCCAGCCACAACGCCAACCGTGCAGTCGATTCTGTTTTCTTCCCAAAAAATGTGAAAATGTTACTTACCACAAACTGGTAACATAATATCTAGAATAATATTTAAGTCTGGCTTCTATTTAGTCTACATAATAATATCAGGAACGACGTAGTTTAGGTCTAAGGCACTATGTACTAAAATACACGCTGACTCATCCTACCAAAAGGCCACGAATACGCCTCATAAACGTATTTTGATTACACAACGTCACGATATTCCCTCGTATGTACTATTACTATTATTCTACAAGGTAAATAAACAAGTACATAGTAAACTCAGTCAAAACATTGAGTGGGAACAATAGTAACAGAAACGTAAACATTACAATATACAAGTGCCATGAACTCAGCTTTGTATAAACATATTATTAGGACTATGCTCCCTAGTTCACAATGGTTCATCAAAATTCTGTGAAGAATGGGGAATAGGATTCTTATTTACACATACACACATTCATCTCACTAATTTAAATGGAAACTCAATAGACAGGGTATGAATGATGCTATTGAAATTGCTGTATTCAAGTTAAAAAGTTTAAGGAGTGCAAAGTGTAGTAACCATGAGTTGCTTACCATAATGATCAACCCATAATCATAGTATGGAATTGTATATAGTATAAAAAAGAAATAATATTTCTATGAGTCAGAACATAATGTTTGACGGCACATGCCATTGAACTAGCTGTATTCTTCTGTATTACAGAAGCAATTGGTTTGTAACACCCAACATTCGTTATTTTCAAGATAAATAATAATAACTAAGAACTAATAATCAGGATTTTTTACCATCGTTATCATCACCCCAATATCATCCACAAGAAGTCCACAGCTAAACAATTCTCCCCCAATGACTTCAAGACAGAATCTATCTATACAGTACTAAATCACATTAGTGACTCTCACTTCAAATAAAAACGCACTTAATTTGATTGCAAAACGACCGACCACTTGGTTTCCCACATCCACTCCACAAGGACAGTAAAAAACGGTAAATGTCAAGATCCCACCTCCTATATTTCATTCTCAAATCGGAATCCCATAAAAGAACGATAAAATTCTAAGAGAAATGTGGACAGGTGTAAACGTACCTATAAAATTTGCTAGTGTTCCGGGAAACGGTCATTTTAAAAGGCTATGGTATAAGTAAGTATATTGTATGAGTTTTATCTGTATTGGTGTCGATGTACCTACTCATGTGTCAGGAAATAGTATTTTGATGTTGTTCGATTTTTTAATTTGGCTCCTAAACTACATATTATAATGCTACATATATAATTTATAGTGTTCTATATAAGCAACAATTGTTTATGGAATAAGGGGCAAACGAGCAGACGGGTCACCTGATGGTAAGTGATCAGCGCCCCCACAGAGGTCACAGTTGCATTGCCGGCCTTTTAAAAAGAAGTACGCTCTTTACTTGGTAGTTTGAACATCGTATCAGTTCGGAAATACAACTGCTCATTCCCCAGTTTTACTTTGATAATATCAAGCAACTGATTAAGTTCCGTCAATATGAATGAATATGAACCTCTAACACGGCTTGAAACTAGTCAAGTACCTCGCATAATAGTTACGTGAATAAGCCGATAACATAATAATTAAGTTCCGTCAAGTTAGTTACTATGAACACTATCACGATAAATAAAGAATTACAGCTTCAAGTCCCAGCTCGTGTCATTGTTTTTCCAAAACTTATTTAGTTGTGTCAAATGATTTACTGAGTAGGCTTAATTGTCAACTATTAAATCGACACCAGCAATTTATACTACGCTAACTCAAAAAAGCGTACTTTACAGTAGAGGCGTTTAAAGGGAAAAACGTGATAACTTTTACATTAATTAAGATACTTTTTTGAAATTTGGTATGCTTAATATTTAATTTATTCATTGTAATATCTCATATTGATATTTCCTTAATTATTTATATTTTTTGATTTAGCGCAAGTTAGCCGTATATAAATGTAATTCATCAAAAAATGGTACATCTTATACACGTCTAACTTATGTTAGCGTAGTGTAGTACGGGAGGTCGTAGTGCATGATCAATCATCTGATGCATATTTCAATATTTTTATAAAGAATATGTACTTACTTACAAAAAGAATAGTCAACGTACCATTAATAAACTAATTAATACATTAACACATAAGTATTTACTATGTAAAAGTCGCTAAGTCGTACATTTTACAAACGAACAAGTATACACACGAACGCACTAAACTACGCTAACTATGAGTTAGCGCAGTGTTGCACGGACTTTGACCAAAGTGATCCCCGCGCACACTCCGCTAATAATAGTTGGCGTAATATAAATCGAGTGATTTCAAAAAGTACATTTACTTAGCGTTTTATAAGATTTGTAACTTTCTTATTTTTGCATATTTCTTCTCAATTTTTTTATGACGTATGTAAACACACATTTTAAGCACATTTGGCATAAAAAAACGTTTTTTCCAAATTTCGAGTTAGCGTAGTATAAATTGCTGGTGTCGAAATGGTACCCTCTGTCTACCCTTGGAAGGATAAAAAGCAATATTAATTATATACTCTACTAACTGTTGTCCGCGACTTCGTCCAGTAGAATAATAAGTTTTGACAGAATTTGCGTTTATGTTTTTTTTTCTAAAATAAATATGTTTTCATAGAAATAAATAAAAATAGCCTAAGTTACTCTTTAAAACATTAGTTACCTGCCAATAAAAGTCTCGTAAAAATTGCTACAGTGATTTCAGAGATAAGACAGAACAAAAAAACAGACAAAAGACAAAAATTGTAAACCGTGTTGTTTTGGTCTCGTTAATGTAGTAAAAAGAGGTTATTACAAACAGACACTCCAATTGTATTTATCAGTCAAGATTAATTTAATTATTAAAATATGTTAAGTTAGAAAGAATTACTCAGATTAAGATATTTTAATGAAATAATTTCTCTTACACAATGCTGGCTCGTTAATGATAAGGGTTTCAGTGTTCAGACGTATTACTTTCAGTAACAGCTATTAATTTTCAAAAGCTAACTAATGAGCGTATGCCTGGAGCCTCAGAATTATTATGGAGATAGTTTATAATATGTTACTATTACTTTGTTTTGTATCTACATTATAAAGGTATTTTACCCGTGGCTTTAACCTCGTGATTTTTTTAAGATGAACCATGAGGTAACCTTTTCTTCTTCATATCGTCAAGACCTAAGCCTATTGTCATATACTGGGCATACTCGTAATTCCAGGCTTCCGTGCTGCTACTATGAAATTTTCGAAAAATCTAAAAATAATCATTAAAAATTTGCCCGACCCGGGAATTGAACCCGATACCTACTCTCTCCATACTCATAAGGGTAATAATATTACATCAGAGCAAAGTCGCTTGTAAATGATAGTTACTCATAGAAAACATCACTAAAACTAATAACTTAGTCTTGCTCAGCTGTTTTTCTACGATATTACTGAAAATAAAATTACTTTTCAACCAGAATCTAATAAGTAGGGCGGGGATTTTGAATGCAATTCATAATCCTATTAGGATAGCGTTCCTATTCAATTGGGGCGGGCAAAAAGAGTATTCATCAGAAACGACACGATAAAAACTAATTCCAGAAGCTTAACATTAAACATTTTGTTTAAAGAAACAGGTGTTACTATTACTAAAAAAAAAATCTTGGATACGAAATAGTATAATACAATTTTTTTTAGTTCCTTTTTATCACAAAGCGTCAGTATTAAAAGGTTTATATAACGGTACATTTTACATTAAAAGTGAAACCCTTGTTGATTTGACTGATAAGCCACCAAAAATGACAACAAAACACCCATTCCCATAAAATAAATTCCACAAAACAAAACACTCTGAGAGCTCCCACATCAAAATGTGAACGTACGAGCGAGACAAGAGAGGTGGGGGGGAAGTAATGGTGATAGAAAATGGGAAAACGTCAGGAGTGATCGATGGTGCACAGGTGTGCATGGAGCATTTCCATCTCCAAGAGCAAGCCTTTGTTTTGAGAGGGTTAAAGGAAACATTTACATGTATTGCTATTTACATACATAGAATTTAAATATTTTATTTTATTTTCTTCGAAAGGATGATAAGGATTTAAGTAGGTTATACGTAATTACTGCAGATATTCATTTAAGTCTTATTGCTATTAATATAGGAATGAAAGAAACAGAAAGAAAGAATATTTATTTTACACGCAAAAAATAGGTGGCATGTACATATTATAAGCTATTTAACAGTAATCTGTTTAATATAATTAATTGTGTAATAAAATTATTATAAGTATACATATCGGTTTATGTGCATGTCCCAAGTTTGTGGCAAAATGGGACCAGTTCCGCATGTGCAACACATATCCTTGCGCTGGTATTCTACTGGCCCGTCAACATGTCGTGTACAATTATTTATAATCAATCACGAAAGATAATAATTATTTACAAAATTAATGCTATTTCGGTTCTATTATAACAATTTATTTGAAACCGCTACCAACGTTTATTTTGTAATTAATTTAAGTATCAAGTTATCCTTCTGTAATCGTTTCTCCATGGCATCATATTACTCAACCAGCAGTAGAATTTAATTCAACGTCTGGGATTCTTGGTTCCAATTTAAGGTAAGGATTTATTGCAATAGTTGATTAATAGTACTTATAAACTACCTCGTTGGTCGAGTGGCCACAAATATGATTGTCAAGTGAAGGCATGGCGTGGGTTCGATTTTCAGGCTAAGTCAGTTGTTTTTCAGACTACGTTCTAAGTCGAACAGTCACAAATGCGATTGCCGGTTATTTCGATTTTGGGTTTTATTCTTGGGCCAGGCAAGGAATTGTTGGGATTTTTGAAGGTTTTCTGTATACTTACATTGAAATAAACTCACCAGCATAACACATGAGACTCATAAAATAACTGGTAAAAAGTCCCACTTTTCAACAGTTTTATCATACACTATAGTATAGTACATATCTCTGCCTACCTCTTCGAGGATTAAAAAGGCGTGACGTTATATTAAGTTAGTTACATTATGTTGATTAACAGTGATTGAATGGAGTTCCAAAGGCGAGTCGAGGACAGACCGCGTCACAGGACTGAATGTGATTAAAATGTAGTTCGGATAATTTTGTTATTGTGTGGTGAAGCTAATTAATTAGTTGTCTATTTGAAGAAGAGTTCTATCTTAGATCTATTGGAGTTGATTATCTGATGCTGTTTGTTCAAATGTGTTGTTTTTGTTCTACATTCATTTAAATACTAGTTCTGCTTGCTGTTAATTAAGTAAGATAATAATTTTGTATGTGGAATTTTTAAATTTTAATACCTTTAGTAAAATATTGCAAAATTCGGTAAATATCCCACATTGCCTAGTTAATTTGTCTAAAAATCTTTAATAATTTGTTGAAATCCAGGAAAGATTTAAAAGGTGAGAACATAATTTGAGGCGGTCCAAAGTGTGCCAAGTCAGCTAGCAGCGTATAAAATATGTGTTATAAAACTCTTTTACTACTCGTTATATTATAACAGTTCCAATATTATAATTACTAAACACAAACGAAACCAGCTGTTCCTTCATCCAAACGTTATGTAACAACACACTCAATTACTTACAACACCCCTTCCACATGATTTAGGGTCCACACAACCCGCAACTGTCCTAATTTAGCACCCGTTACAACTTATAACTGTTATTTATAGAAGTTATTACAAAAACGAGTTTCTATTATGGAAACTATTACTTATCTATATATAACTTGATTTATTTTTAGACTTTTATTAAAATTTTTTTATGAAATTCTTTTTGTCTAAGATTTAAGCTAGGATCATTTACTATCTTTAGTTTAAAAGACCTTGACTCGTCGTGACCTCGCTTGGTGCGGCAGCAAGGCAATCGGTTGCCGTGCAATGTCTAGCTGGTTCCATTCCCGCACGGAGCAACTCTTTCACCCACAAATTGTTGTTTCGGGTCTGGGTGTCATGTGCAGAGAAAATTGTATGTTTGTAATTGCACCCACATCACAGGAGAAAATTCTAGTGTTTGCCCCACACTACGTTCTTTGTAAAGAAAATATTAAAAAATATATATTACAACTTTATTTCGTTGATATTATTTGGACATAATATAAAGTACGTAATTGGTAAAATGTATCTAAACGTAGATGTAGGTACCTAATATCTATCTTGACATGGGTTTGTTTTTTTCGATAATGTAGAAAAACAACTTGAAAATATTATATATATAGACTTACACATAAAAACTGTGATACAATATATTAGAAGAAAACGTTTCGCTATAGACTCTGTTTTCTATCACGTACGACGGGATTTTTTCGCACAATCACTTTTGTGTTCGACATTTTTATTATCTCAGACCGAAACTTTATGTTTTGTTTCTACTTTTTTTCTTATATTTTCTTCTTGGAATACAAATTTTATCTATGGAGTTATATTGAGTGTGTACTGAATTTGTGAGTGGAGAAAAAATTGGTTCTTAAAAATAAATATCGAAATTGTGTTAATACAAAAATGTATTAAAAAATAAACATTAAAAAAGGACGTAAAGATTTTATTTATTGTTGTGTAGTGACGTGTGTGTATGTATGTGTGTGTATAATAATTAAACTTATAAGTTTTTAAACTGACATGGTCAATAATAATATCATTAGAACTTAGAACAGAATATTTACCATGTTTATTAGTTTTTACGGATAAGCATCATCCAATCACGGATGAACATCATCCGTTCATCTGTGATCTAAGTTCTAATGATATAATTCAACTTAATTTACTTTACAATTAACACTATACTTTATTAAATAACTTACAATCATAACGCAACTTGTTTATTCAACAACCAAACAAAAAATGCCAGCATATTTCCCTCTAGGAAACATATTAAATGGAATTTAAACACAAATGTTCGTTCGTACACCACAGCTCTGTCTCGGGTGCATTTCAAAAGAAGATTAATGATGCTGAATGCATTAGTTTTGAGTGCAACACTCTGATGTACGAAGCTAAACTGTAATGGATATGTCAACGAGATGGGCTTAAAGACTGTTTTTGTAGGGAAGGTGTTACATTGTTACATCGTTGGTTTTTCGTAATTCGTGGTTCAGGGTGTTTTTCCACCAAAGATGTGTTATGTAGCTATGCTACGAAGAAGTAATAACCAAGCCATGAAACTATGTCACTGTTTCCATTGATAGGTCTTCCTACTAAGTAATGTAGCTGTACGAGGAAAATATGTAGCTCGAGTATGTGATGTATTAGCAGACGGGTCACCTGATGGTAAGCGATCTTTTGGAGAAACGATTTTTTTATTAGATTAATCTAACAGTAAGTAAATATGTATATTCAGAAAGGAAGCAAACACCTTCTATCGAATTCTCAGTAAAATTAGTTTTCATTCTACATTACTAAAATCACAAAAACTTACAATCCTACGATAGCAAAAGTAGGCAAATAGAATCGGAAGAAAAAATCTTTGTAAACGTAATATTATGTACCTAAGTCTTCTATATAAATATTTGATCAAACACTTTGGTTTATCCGATTTTGTTCCGTTTATCGCCGGAAAAGAACCGCGTTACCGGTCGCCGGTGTGCAAGAATATTATTCCGAAATAAAAGGGTAAAATCGTCACCAACCAAAGAGGAGAAGATTAGAGGTGTCTTGGAAAAACGGTTACACGATCGCTTTTGTGTGGATTTTTTCAAAAAGAATATAGATTGGACATGGTATAAGCCGGTAAACGAGCTGACGGACCACCTGATAGTAAGCAATCGCCGTCACCCATAGACACCCGAAACACTTTTTTTTTTTTTTGTAAGGTACACCCGAAACACTAGAGGCGCGTTACAAGTGCGTCGCCAGCCTTTTGGGGTAAGGAATTTAAGGGTTGTTGGGGAATCGGCAATTGGGAAGTTTTGTCTCTTCTTTACGCCTAAACCTCTGTAGAGATTTAATCATTTTGTTTGTGTTGGATAGTCCATTTATTTAGAAAGGTTATATGCTTATATAACATCACACTACGATCAATAGGAGCTAAACAGAGAGGGCAAAACTGCGCGGAAATTGGTAGTAAAAGCATATTTTTTATGTTATAATCAACTCAAAAATTAATGAGTATCACTTAAAAAGGTCTGTGCGACCAGACTTCCATGTTATATTATTTAGGAAAAAGGGTAAAATTGTCTCTGGACAAATACAATGTCTGTGAACAGAGCAGACGGTCGGATTGAGGGTACAGTTTGTTTCATTAGCATTTTTAAATAGGTAGTGGGTTCGTTCCCTTTTTTGTAAGGGGTCGTTTCGTCTGTTAACTTTTGAAGGGATGGAAAACAAAACGTGTATAATGGCTTGGGCCTTTATTTATATGTCTGTTTTATTCTTAATTGTATTTTTTTTTATTTGCGGTGTAACATGAGTGATGAGATGGGAGAATGGGACACAATGTCAATATTGTGTAATTGCGTTATTTTTTTATTTGCATTTAAATCGCATATTGGATTTTTTTGCGCAATTTTAGGTGTTTGTTTATTTATTTGTTTTACATGCTTTTTCCCGTTTGTTTACCTATGTGTCAATTACATTTTTTTCAATTAAAATACTTACCATATGCAATACATATACATAAATAAAGTTCTGTAAACAATTATGTATAAGCTTTTATTTATTTTTGAAATGAATAAACAATCCTATCTGTCTGCAATCAAACCATTTTATTCCACTTTATTCATTGGGTTTAAATCTTGTAAACTAGTCTTACTTATCATGTACATAAATTACAGAAAAATGTTTTTAGAGAAACCACAACACTAGTTCATTGACACACAATGACCACACCTTACGATATGTCCTTTTCAAACCCAAATGAAAAATGTAGCTCAATGAAAGTGAACACCCTTCAATTGTCTGTATATTTAATCAAGTGAACTTAATCCCACAGTGGAATAAACCACTAATCTCATAAATATGTAGGAACAACCAAACAACACCATTTTTGTTGGAAAACTGACATTGTGTATTTGTGTCTAGGAATAGCAAATGAGACTTTAAATATATAGGTATAGGTATTATATTCTCACAAAGGTATGAGCTACAATATCTCTTGGGAGTTCTGTAACCTTAGTACGAGTTTGCTTTATGTTGAACGAAAACAAAACGAGAGCGCGTTCGGCGCTCTGATTGGCCGGCTCCAATGAATTAACCAATCACAGACGAAAGCGCTCTAGTTTCTGATAGAATAAGTATTGTGGTTTGGGTTTCTTAGTTATTGTATTAAGTTTTGATTTCTGTTGGTGTCTAAAATATCAATTTAGGTTTTAAAGTTGTAATACGAAAATGATATTGGATTGTTGATACAATCATTGATGATAGTGATTTTTGCAGAATTCCAAAATCAGTGAAATTATCAACACAGAACTTAAATAAACCTCAGTGTCTTGACAACCATCGCCGTCCTTCAAACTGGAATATTTAAATACTAGGACCTAGGTCAACCAATTTATTTTATACAAAGTTAGTTGTAGACTCTTCTTAGGCTAAATTAAGGACAAATAGACTCTCCTAACATTGAGGAAAATGGTTACCATCCAAACAGATCCATTGAGGTCAACCAGGGACAATAAAGCAGTCAGTTCACACAGACCTACAATCTTTACTTACTTCAATAAAATATTCTGTCTTCATTATATTCTGCGTCCCATATTTCAAGAGCCAGACCACATATCTAAGCGTCACAGATTTGAATTTGAATTAAGTTTTTTGCGGTTTTATCTTCACGTGTCATTTCCATTGCTCTGTCTCTTTGAATCTTTTCTTTTATTTGCAAAACAACGCCAGCGTTGGTTTATGAATATACAAAGCAGGACATAAAACGTCATGGTTCGTTGATAAGAATTATTGTATGATACCCAGGGGAGTCGTTAAGGGGGAACACAGATTATTTATCTTCACAAAAAAATAAATCTCACTGTCACATTAAGTAGTGTATTTTGTAGTGAATGATTGCTTTTTCTGTTACTTTTCTCTAGATTTCAAAGAATGTTGGTCGAAAATTCCCTGATTATTTTGTCGATCACCAACTCAAAGAGTTTTAAGAAGAATGAAGATTGAATTAAAATGTTAAAGGATATTGACAATGAGGTGACTAAATAGCACCGAATACTTATGTATATTATTATCTTATTTTCTATACAAAAGAGAAAATGTACTCTGAGTACGGCTGTAAGAATCACAGGATGTAGATTGTTTTCTACCAGCCAATCTTGAAGAAATTATGGGAAGTCTGTGTACAACACGTCTTGTGGCAAATGATAAAAATTATATTGTCGTTAATGAAACAATGTAAAAAAATGTAAATAGGCTACAAAAGAGCACATTTACACGTCAAAATTATTATATTAAAAAATCTAGATGAGGCGGGCATTTCCTAACGGACTACTTTAAGAAGAAATGCCGAAACAAACTCCGACTCAGAGTCGGAAATACAACACAAAAACCTTAAGAATAAGATCATTACTTTTTTATTACTTACCCAAATGATAAATTATTATATTTATTTTTGCAAGTTGGTTACAAGATAAGACTTTTACACGTCAATCTTTGAAATAACTAGATGAGGCCGGCATTTTCTATCGGACTACTCTGAGAAGAAATGCCGAAACAAACTCAGAGGTCATAGTCTCTTTTAAAGTCCAGTATCACTACATAGTATAAAACAAAGTCGCTATTTTTGTCTGTTTATCTGTATGCTTAAATCTTTAAAATTACGCAACGGATTTTGATGCGGTTTTTTGTAATAGGTAGAGTGATTCAAGAGGAAGGTTTATATGTATAATACATGAATAATATATCACCAATGCACCCATGCGAAGCTGGGGTGGGTCGCTAGTCAAGTATAAAAGCGAAAAGGAAACTTCACAAACACAACTCTACTTTACCTCTAAAACATAAATAACACTGGCTAACATTACACATGGACAAGGAATTACAGTCATATAAAATGGACAGCAACATTCAGGTTGACCTTGGCTGAAGTTCAGGAGCCCAAGACCCAGCCTTCAGGAGGCTGTGTACAAATGAAATGCATAATTGAGCATCATGAGCACTGCGCCCGTAACTACTTGACCTTCAGAGTACAATCACCTGCGAAATTGGTTTGTTTGTTTGTTTGTTTGTTTTACCCTGTTTTTGCTGAAGTTGTGAATGGTTTGAAGATTTTATTAAGCTGTTTAGGGGTTTTAATGGTGCTTACCATTTGATTATTTATTTTAACAACTACGTATAATATTAATGTACTTATGCAGTGCTTATTGCATGTATTGTATCTCTTGATTTTTGTGTGAATTAACGTGTTACCTTTTAAAAACTTTTAAATAGACCTGGTTTTTCTCGTCTAGTGAAAGCAATCATAGTAAAATGCTGTGTCGATTAATTATACCAATTATTAGGAATAGCAGTAATTTATAAATAACTCAGTAGAAGTGTTTCATCTGAATAATTATTTCTAAATTAAGAGCGCGGTATATGAATCTAAAACACTACTTTCTATATTCATCGCTAGCTTCTTTTAAAAATGTCTTTACTACCATTATTTAATTTGTAATCGGTCAATTACACGTTTCTAATAAAGATATCGTTCTTACTGCAACACCAACCATTATCACAGGGTCTTCTAACCTATTCTATTTATCGACCATGTTGTACAAGCGATGTATTTACAAACACACAAACGTAGTTCACATAAATTGTAGATGTACCACTGAAACGGTTGCTGGAATCGGGTGCAATCATCAAATCGGTTCAAATCGGTTGTGGACGTAATGCCCTCGCCCAGTAAGCTAAATAGAATGTTACACCGATACACCTTCGCATTTGGATTTGTGAACTAGGTTGGGTAATGGCGTTTCTAGTGTGTATATCTATGTTGTTGTTGAGTTGAACGCCCCACATTCTTTGGATTTTTATTAATGAGATTCTGTTTTTTCTTTCTGTAAGAATCTGTTTCACTGGGTGAGTGGTTACATGGAACTCAGCCTTTGCTAGACCACTTCATTTCGAGTTCAAGTGCTGGGTCAAGAACAGTATTGTTAAGTACTTCGGTATTTTCAGTAATAGCACTGACTTACCCTGTTACATGGAATTACGATAGTTTGCAATTTAAGGGTTGTTGGGGAATTGGAGATTGGGAAGAGTGGGAAGGGGGTAATATGACCTCTGGTAACCTCACTCACACAGCGAAACACAACGCAAGCGTTGTTTCACGTCGGTTTTCTGTGAGGCCGTGGTATAACTCCGGTCGAGCCGGCCCATTTGTGCCAAAGCATGGCTCTCCCATACTTAGTTTAATAGCAACTCGGATAATAAATATTAACAAAAAACCCCACTGATATTTTGTTCGGGATCAAGCGATTGAACTCAAGACTTCGGGATTGACAGCCATACTTACGGTTACTAACAACAAAGCAATCATAAAGCGATCTTTTAAAGAGTACCTATAACAAATGTAGCTACGATAATTTGTTACATCGCGTCATAAACTTGACCTAAATCCTTCACACTACTTTCAACCTTAACATTGACCTTTTTTCCAAACAATAAGGTCGATTTTTGTATGCGTCACACGTTTGTGCTTTAATGAATTGATGGTCATTAAATCAGCAGTTAGTTCCGGTGATAAACGCCCTTATTAGCCAATCATTACTATTAGGTTGTAACAGAGAAGGAACCTTAATACTTTTAGGAACTACCTACTGTTAGGAATTCGTTCAGTCAGGTACATTTAATGAGATACTTAACACATAGAAGGTAGTCAATTTGATGCTTACAATTTTTTTAATGATAGGTAGTCTAAATTAGACTCTTCTTTATTCTGAAATAATATCTTCTGATTTATTTCGATCCTGGATTTGTGTAGATCATAGCATAGTGGAGTTTCTGCGGTTTTCGATGCTTATGGCATCAGACCCGCTACACGTTGCACGGCAGCTGGTTGCCCAGCGACCAAGCCAACTGTGCAGTCAAAATATTACAACATTCAAACATTCAAGAAAAGAAAAGAATATAAGTAACCCGAAAACATAAATGTGTATGTGAAATTGTATGTTTGTAAACGCACCCACGACCAAGAAGAAAATCAAATCAACGGCAACGTTTCTTTAAAAAACTCTAAACATAGTTTACGACACAGTAATACAATAACTTATATAGGTTTGATCATGTCTTGTTATAGTTTAATGAACATTAATTTTGCGTCAAAGGTAACTTAAGCCACTTTGATATAAAATTCTCTTTGTCATTAATTATCTGCATTTAAACCTCTAATGCCTGTATTAAACTCCTGATTAACTATTACATATTATTAATTAATGAAGATCTAATTGACATTGAATGTAGTCTCCTTGCTAAATATCCTACTGGAATGCTAATTACACTTGGGTGCAAAGAAACAGAGTCAGAGAGAGTAAGAGAAGAACCCTCCATAACGAAAAAAAAACGTTTTACAAAATAAAATCAACACCCATTGCCAAGGTAATTAAATTACCTTTCATACGACACACGTTAGCAATTGATAAAATACTTGTATCAGAAAATGTTTAACAGGAAATGAAAAAGAAAAAACGCTGGTGTCTCCGTTTCTTTGCTCCCAAGTGCAGATCAAGATTCCCAGTAGGTCTGATGCCTGATCCGGAACTGCGGACTACCTAGCGGGTTTACCGGCGCTCTGGCTCAAGAGTAGGAACGGGGTAGTTTTTAGTCAATAAGAGTCTGATACGCGAGAGGTCGCGTCGCCAAGGCGGGAGAAGCCAGTGGATGATTTTCCCCCCTTAAAAAAGTGTAGATCAGAAAGGACATTGCAAGGATATTTATCTTCTGCATCGTGGTTATACAGCATATATTTTTTTACGCACATCACTAGTGTGGAGCACCGTTTAAAAAAACCTGAATACATTATTAATATGTATGTTGTAACTCATAGGTCGTCAAGAGTTTCCTACACGTACGATTTTGATGTATGATGCGAAGCTTTCAAGAGTCGTAAATTCTCGCCTTTTACTCCGTTTTTTTTTATATCTAAAAAAGCAAGTAGGACTTCGCCTTTGCCCTGCAGCGGGACGATCATGGCTGACAATCTTACTAATTTTATAAATGCGAATGTTCATGAGTTTGTGTGTCTATTTGTTACTCAATCACGTCAAAATAGCAGAAGGGATCGGGATAAAATTTGAAACAGACGTAGATGATAGTCTGAAATAACACATAAGCTACTTTTTATCCCACGGCAACACGAGCAAAGCCGCTGGCAGAAGCCAATAAAATAATACAAAAACAACTAAAACTTAAGCTCTAAGCACCTTACGGCTCCTATAAAATGTAGTGGTTTAAAGAAAACCTGTTGCAGTAAAGTTTAGTACCCATTTTATATTTGTTCGATAAAACATCTTAAACTACTTCTAAACACTCGTAAAGTGCTTCACTAAGAAACATTGTACAAGTACTAAAAGCACTTTATTTCTATGCTTTATGGACTATCATTAGATACATCGATTCGTAAATTCCAAAAGGCTTCTGTTTGGCATCTGGATCGAGTGAAAAAAAGAATGGTTTTTTGTAATAGCATAAAATCAAGAATTTTCATCCAGGGCTGTAGAGAACCGCAAGGATTACCAGGGTCCAGTTCGAAGCAGGAGTTGTAACAGGATGATTAGGAAAGTGACACTCTCTCTCACCTCATCCAGGGCCTGAGAAGTGATTAGACTTCCCACCTAAAAAAAGCTATTCTTTCACAGTATACTAACTCTTATTACATAGAACATTTAATTCAAATTTGTTTATTAATGAAAAGGAACTAAAACACAAAATTCTTCGCCACAAAATAAACTAAATAAGTACATAGGTACACTTAGTACCTGATTTATGTATGAAAGCCAGTCAACCCTTTACTCTAAACTTGTCAGCTTCTTGCAAACAAACACACAGACCCATTTTCAAGCAACTTGTCCCAAAGTTGTCAAAACTAGTCGTACCAAGGTCCGATGTTAAGAAGTTTATGGTGACCACAAATTAGTGACCTTTTCACGGTCCTTGAGACCTTACAAGGGTCCGTAAAGGACTAAAAAGCCTTTTTTGAATATATAAATGCGTTTAAAAGATTTCTTCAACCTTAACGTACGTTCTATTGTATGCAGTCAAATCTTTTGATGCTGGGCTGGGCTATCTTTTGTGAGGTTTTTGGACGAGTAATATTTTTTTTTTACTTTGGAAAAATTGATGGTCATTACTTAAGGATGATTAAATTAAACTTAATGCATGCATTCATGCAAATTATATTTCCATCAGAATATGATTCAAGAAATGATTTTCGTAAAGTACATTTCAAATCTATATTGATACATGATCAGGCAGATTCTCAAAATCAAGTAAAGATATCCAGCTCACCAACTTACCCATTACTAAATGGGCTGCAAATTTATTATCTCACAAGTTTTTAAGATGCACAGCAACGTAGCATAGCACATTTCTGGTGGAAAAGCATCCTTAAACCTCTAAGTACCTATCACAAAACATTTAATACGAAACATAACAAACACGCTCGAAATCCTCATTTAAAAATTCTGCCTCGACCCAAAATTTAGAAGAAACATTTGCCTTTTGTTCCCGAGCTGCAAATCCCCGGCAGACATGTTATACAAGTGAAAACATGGCCGCAGCCATTTAACTGGTTAGTGTAAAGCAAGAGCAACTAATTAAACAAGTGCAAACATGTCTGGGACTACGCGGCCGTGTTAACATTTTTGGGACAGAAGGTCAACTCTTGTGTTACTGAAAGACCGAAGAAAAGTAAGTTTACATACCTTTTTTTTTTGATGACGGGGGGAAAACCTCCAAAAGGTACTTAGTTTTTTGTGGATAAAAAACTAGGGAGTGTGGGACTTTTACCTCACTAAAATCACCCCGGTGGCCTGTAAGGGGCACCGGGTCCTCTAATAGACCTGCTCCGAGTTTACATACCTACGCTGTTGTTGATCTTCTGTCCAATTAATCCTTCCAGAAGTAACGGAATATCTCCTGTATAGTTAACAAGTTCATGGTCAAAATCATCAACATCACACAATACCATAATCAGGTGAGCGGATTGGAGATCGCAATTATATTAAAAAGTTCTATGGTAGCATGCTGTTATTCACTAGCATCAACGTAGAAGGCAGTTGGTCAAATCTAATTGTACCATTTTAAATACCAATACTCTAAGCGCCCGTTTCACCACCTTCATATAAGTGCCCGATAAACTTATGTGACAGATAGTGCATACAAAATACATTCTTAATTCAAAGTTACCTGATACATAGCGAAAAATATTTTTTTATGTTTTTCGGCTTACTCACGTAGCTATTTACGAGGAACTCGTCTGGACTCGTCAAATACATACCTACGTCAAAAGCATAATAATTTATTTAGTAAATACGTCTCACAAAAATGTTAATAGAAAAAAATTATAACCAATAAACTATCTCTGTAATTCAGTATGTTAACCTTCTAAAGATTTAACTTCATAACACCAGCTTCGCCGAGCAAACATTCTTTATGAGATTGCTTGCAAAATATATAACTGTTTTGATGGAATAAATCATAGAAACTATATTAATGAATAGTAAACTCAATCATAATATTTTGAAAATCTTTTTTAATATAAGATGTGAAAGAAGTGTGGGAAAGCCATGCTTCGACATGAAAGGGCCGACTCGGCTGGAGTGATACGGGATACCACGATCTCATAGAAAACCGGCGAGAAACAACGCTGTGTGAGTGATGTTATTGGAGGCCCAATTCTCCCCTTCCCCATTCCCGATCCTCCAACAATCTTTATATTCATAACCCCCCAAACGCGGGCAACGCACTTATAACGCCTTTGGAATTTCGGGCGTCCATGCGCAACGGCAATTGCTTACCATCAGGCGATCCGTCTGCTCGTTTACCGGCTTATACAATAAAAAAAGATGAGAACAAAAACAGCACAAAAATAAACATCAGAAACTCACAAAATTTTACTAATCAACATCTTATAAAATATTTACATCTACAGAACATTATCCTTGTTCAACCTTCTTTCTCTTCACAGCAAAAAAATGGCACCAATTTCAAAGATTAATCTCTAATAAGGCAGTAACAAGTCTAATGCTGCCACAAAGGGCTAGCAGTCAAGGAGTCATAAAAAGTACGCGTCAATCCCGCGAGAGTCGTAAACCTCGACTGTGAAATACCGCATCATGCCGAAGATGGAACGTCATACAAGAACCTGCTCTAAAGGGCCTTATGAGGTCAAATGAAAGGAACCTGTGAAATTACGATTGAAATAATATAGTACATGTTTTTAAACTGTCCTGTTTATAATATTTTAGGTATAAAATGGACTGAAGAGTTATTTTAAGGTTAATCAAAATTGTTTTGTCCTAAAAAAGTAATACGTAAGTAGGCTGTAAGGGAGAGCCAGGCGTAAGCAAGAATGGGACGTCTCAATCGGAGTAATACCACGGTCTCACAGAAAACTGACGTGAAATAACGCTTGCGTTGTGTTTCGTCGTGTAAGTGAGATTTTGGGAGGCCCAATTACCTAAGTCAGCTCACACCATATGAGTATGCCAAATTTTATCAAAATCCGTAAGGTAATCCGGTAGTAGTTTCAGCGTGATTGAAGGACAAACATCCAAACAAACTTTTACATAATATAAAGTGTGATTGTATTTTATTTTATTCACTAACTTTATTTTTACATCATATACAGTAAAATGGGGTGAATAGGGATCGAGAGGTGAATAGGGACAGAAGAGGGGTGAATAGATACTATGAAGAATTTCCCTATACCTATTCACCCCTCTTCTGACCCTATTCACCTCTCGATCCCTATTCACCCCATTTTACGGTACCTATATAAATATATTAAATATGTCTCATGGACCATACTTACAGTTACTAATGGTACGTTTATGTGTACTTGAACCCGTTAACTGCAAACACACGATAATCCCAGTTAACGATTAGCCGTTAATCTGCAATAAACCAAGTTCTAATTGAACCACTTCAATCTTAGTTAAATGTTGTAAAATGGTTAATTGCTCTTTTGCCGTGTGATCTCGTATCAGAGTTTTACAAAACTTTAATAAGAGAATATAATGATTTTGTTATAAAAATAGTGCTATTTAGATAAAATCTCTTCAATCTCGGTATCATCATCGATAGATTATACAAATTGAACCAACGAAATAATGTAACCAAGAATTTTTTAAACTTTTTTTAAAACTTAGTAGGATGGCGTTTCGCCAATATCTCGCCTCGTGGTAAGCGATGATGTGGCCAACAATGGAGCACGCCTACCTATGAGCACCCTGTTTATTCGGAACTTGAAGTCACCCAAATTGTATTTTGTGGGTAAAACAGATTCTGACAAGGAATTTAATTATTGTAAGTTTTCTTATGTTTCTACGAAGAAAATGCTATGATATTCATAACGTCTAGATCAATATCTCTAAAATTGACCGATCACGTACAGAGCCAAAGTATGGCCAACGCATACAGAATTACTGTCGACTTCCAAGAAAATCAAACCCAATTTATTTTAAAAGCCAAACCAGATTTTCCTTGGAGCTATAAAATCAATTTCCACTGCCATCATAATAGGTAATACAGGGAAACAAGCTTTTCTTATACAATTGGAAAATCTAATACTAAAACCACTAGCGCATTAAACTTCCCTATTCTGACTCTATAGAATAGATTTTCAATTCTATCATGAAAACAATAAAGTTCAAACTTATTAAAATCAAATTTCAGATTGTGACTTGGACCATGCTGCAAGTCGGAACCGTAGTGTCAATTTTCTGCTCTGTCAGGGAAAATGAAGGAAAAGCAAGTCTTGAACATGTAAATTAAATATCTTACATATAGATGGTGCGATAGTGATATAGTGTGGCGTTTAGTCTCAAAAATTTTTTTGGTCTATAGGTCTATAGGTTAGAGGCACTTTGATTTTGTACCGAAACAGTGATTTTTGAATGGCACAAAGGAGTAATGCAGGAATCTAACCTGCGATACATTCCGTAGCAGCTCGTTGCTCAAATATAGCGCCACATAATGAGTAATTATGTATTATAATCATCACTTCTTGTCCTCTAATAATATCTTCTGATTTATTTCGTTGCGGGATCCAAGACATTCATGTCCCTGGGACGCGTCAGACTTCAGTGTTCCGGTGTTTTCATGGTTGTATCTACTGTAGATCCTGGCTTACAGGAGTTGCAGCGGTTTTGAGAGCTTAGGAGAAAAAAGCATCACTACATAGTATAAAACAAGGTCGCTTTCCGCCATCTGTGTGTCTGTATGCTTATATCTTTATACTTATAATTACTTAACAGATTTCATTGGATTTTTTAATAGATAGAGTGATTCAAAAGGAAGCTTTATATGAATGTATAATAAGCCACGGACAAAAGTTAGTTATAAGACAAATAAGTTTAAAAACTTTTTCAGAAGAACATAGGACAGACTCCAATTAGGTACTTTCTATTCTTACTAAATCAAACTAACTTTCCAAACAATATACAATACCTATACCATCTATCGTGTAGTCTCTCAATAATAAACCAGTCCAAGTTCCACCACAAACCCTTATCTCCATCTAAACTACATATATATGACAGTTCCACCAACTTATATAACGCCTAAACTAGCTGTTTACATTCAGACAGGCCCCTTATAACATTGAATATATCCTTTCTTTCTCTACCTACGGACCTATTACAAAGGTCGTTCACCCCGACAATAGTCCACGATAGTTTTATTATGAGGGAAGATTTGGTTATTTGTTTGTTTGTTATTTTATATATTGATTAACAACCTAAACTACTTGATGGATTTGACTAAATCCTTTTCAGGAAGTAATATATTAAGCCGTATTATATAGCTTAACTAAAAAATCACTGTTTACTTACATACTTTTATGAAGAAAAGCTCAACTAGTTTCGAGTCACAGTGGGACTCTTCATTTATCATGAGCAGCGTGCGCAGATGCGGTGATGTCGCTTAGCCTACTTACTAGAGTAAACCGTGAGTGAAACCGCTGGCCTAATATTAGTACATAGTTAATAAATAGAGAAGATTCGATGCTCCAAATCTGACAATAATAAGCCTTATAATAAACCCATATGTATGGTGAATTTATTTGTACAATTGCTTGTACCATTCTTTGTATTATTGCGTCATATATGTAAGTAGTACTTCTTACGTTAGGTACTTAATAGCCAATGTATTATGTATTGTTATATTATTTGTCTTAATGGGTATTAGTTAAACAATGTTCGGTCATTATCTTGTTTGTTTAACCGTTTGAAGATCGGTAGGGCAAGGTTAAGGAGAATCTACGTAAGAAAACATAATTTAAATGGAACTACCATTTCAATTATATATTCCAGTTTTCCAGAAAAAATCGTCTTGAAAACCTAACAAAATACTTCGTTAACAAGTTGAAAGACTAACCTGCACTCATATCATACTAATATTATAAATGTGAAAATTTGTTTCAATTACGCTGAAACTACTGAACGGATTTTGATGATATTTGGTGCAGACATGGTATAAGCTGACTTGGGTTATATTTTTTCTCTTACAAGAATGCGGTCGAAGTCGCTGGCAAAAGCTAGTCTTTTATATTTCAAAGAAAAGAGCTAAAGAAAACAAATCCCCCATTGATCTCGACAACATTATTCATAAGTATCCAACTGACACAATCCTACATGAAAACACATACAACATAATAATAATATATCTATATTCACCAAGACTTCATGCCCTTGACCATGAATCCCTAACACGATAAGACCCTTGAATCGGACTTCCACCCCATTTGCCAAAAATATAAGTTGCAATTTCGCAAAGCAAAAAATATCATCCCTTTATTTATACCCACTCCATGGTGGCAATGTCCTCTGTGTGGCGCACCATAAAAACTGACCATGACCGTCCCCTACTAAGTTAGGAGTCATAATGCTATGGTACATTCCGCCGTAACTCTGACGTAACGAGGGCGTTCAATCATAGGGGAATTGTTATGGAGTTCCATGGGAAAGGGTTTTTTGGTATATTTTTGTGTGTGGAGTGCTCAGAATGAAATAATCGATTTGTATCCTTATTGTCTATTGGATAGAATTGATAATGTATCTATCAAATGCCAATCTCCGCTAGTTATTTAAGATTTAATATTCTTTGTAAATGATATAATACGAAACTAATAATTATGACTACTGAGTTTTAAAACATCCGCTTCTTATGCTTATGCATAAGAAGCGGATGCTTCGATGCGGATGCTAACGGAACCTACCTGTTACAACAATGTGACTTTTTCAAAGTTATATACAGTGTATTCTAAGATTAATTTAGACAGCACTGACAAACGGTAAATATAAACAGGACAATTGGCAATGTTTTTATAGTATAAGACCGCTAGATGAAAAATAGAGAAGGACGTTGTTAGTAACTTCTCGCGCTTCCCCGTAAAATGTCACATACTATGTTAAAGGGCAATCCAGTTATGACATCTCCTTTTTGTACTTGTTTCACTTGTTTCATGATATATATATACATAGACTACCAGGTATCTGTGACCAAAGTATAGCGGTATCTAGACAGATATACCAGCAATATCAGCTAGGTAGCTATGACCAGAGTTGTCACGTTCGCCGGAACTGACGCGACAGAGCCAGCTTATCTACTGGCAGGCTGGAGCCGCGATATATCTCGTCCGAGTGGAGAGAGGTACATGGACAAAGCTAATCGAGAAGGAAGAATTGGATGGTTTCAAGTTTGTTTGGTTTTTTAGTTAGACGTTTTATAGAACTGGTAACACAATAAAGGCTTATTCGATTATCTATAGAAATGTACCCTTAGTATGAGTTTGCTTTACGTTTAAAGTAATCGAAACGAGAGCACGTTCGGCGCTCTGATTGGCCGGCTTGAATATATCAACCAATCAGAGCTTATTGTTAATCAGAGATTATTCTCTATTCATTGTTTTCATAATTTTATCAGTGAAAAAATATTCAACATCTAACATAACACGCATTGAAAGACTATAAAACAACAAACTTCCAGGGCCCAATAACCCCCTTCCCAATCCACGCATCCCCAAAAATTCTTAAATAAGTACGCACTAGTAACGCCTCCGATGTTTCAGTAGTCCATGAGCAGCGCCAGTACCATCAGAAGATCCGTCTGCTCATTTACCGGCTTATCTCCATAAAAAAAAACTCACCAAGTTCCTAAAGAAACAGGACACAATAGACTATACCTAGCTCTTAACAAACCGTACTTAGTGCCTATTTTGTAAGTAAATACCTAAGTACAGTTCGTAGTTCGTAAGCTAGAGTACAACAATATGTAGCGAGGACGCTCTGAAAGAACGCTCCGACTAATTACTTCTCCAAGTAGTTTGTACCTTTTAGTTTAAACTAATTTGCTGCTCTTTTTCAAGAAAACAGTCTATTCATTAGGTTTTTTATTAGTTAGTTTTCTATGTAAAATCAGTTGTTGTGTTATTTACAATGCCATGTTATTTCTTAGTTTTGTAACAGCAAAAGTGTGTTAATTTAAAATGTATTGTTTATATTTCTATTTATATCATTTTAAAATATATTTTCCGAAATAAAAGTAGCCTAAGTTACTCCTTAGTACATCTGCTACCTGCCAATAAATTTCCCATTAAAATCGGTCCAGGCATTTCAGAGATTAGCCAGAACAAACAAAAGATTGTGAAACATTATTTTGCTGAATGTATGTTTATAAGCATGTAGTAACTTTATTTCCTAGTATAGATGTAGATGAATGCCATGACTTTGACTTAGATGAAAGTTAGGAGGTTGGAGGGTAAAATAAGCCAGTAATTAATATTTAAGTTACAACATAACAATAATTAGGCACCCACTAAACGGATAATGACCTATGAACATTCATAATAGTAAAAAAAAGTAGACTTGCTTTGAACAAGCACAAAAGGCCCGGAGTGGTTATTTAAATTCATAATTTTCTGTCTCTAGCCTCATAACAACATTAGAACCTAAATGTTAGTAAGGAATTTAATTTATTAATTTGCCCTAGGCCTCAGACATGTTTATTACTTCACATGAAAATTCAACTTCATTGTTTATTTAATAAGGTTTAAAATGCTTTGCAAATTGTATTTCACTTTCATTTACTTCTTACATACAATCAATTTTAGTAACAAAGTGAGATTAGATAAGTTCAAGGTTAGTCGGAATTATTTACTTTCAATACTTTTATCGCAAATGTTGATAGTGTACCACTATTTTGTCAACTTTAACAAGTCTTCGGTAGTATAGTGGTCAGTATCCCCGCCTGTCACGCGGGAGACCGGGGTTCGATTCCCCGCCGGAGAGAACCTTTTGCAATCCGATGTGAAAATACTTTTAGATCATTTTGGTGTATTTTTTGATATTTTTTGTAATTTTTAACCCATTTTATTACAGGTGTACATGAGTTATTTGCTTAGTAATAGAATTGTGACTGGTATGTGGTATTTTGTTGATTCATATTATGTTTGTTATTCAAGTTAACCTAAATTTGGTATGGTAGGAATCGTATTTTTTTTTATTATTATTTTAAAACATACTTTGAAAATCATTTAAAAACACGGAGTTTGAAATTGTGTGGCCGGTGTGTGAGAATAAGCTGGAGAAACTGGGGTATCTCATTATGTATGTTTGTTATTATATCTACCCCGATTATAGTTTGGAACTACACATGGGCAATTTATCCCACAGGAACGCGAGCGAGGCCGCTGGCAGAAGCCAGTATAAAATAAAACGGCAATATCTATCCTTTTCTTCTATTATTAAAACAATACATTAAATGTACCACAGAAAAACATCAGCGCAATTACCATCTGACCTCCACACATCACTTATGTAGAGAAAGTGGTCCCGCGAGGAGTACATAGACAATAGACAATAGACAGAAAGATCACAAATATCTTTGGAACTTATTTACGTGTTATATTGATATTGTTAGTTTCTTTTATCTTTTCTTATCTTTTCTCGTAAAATATGAGATCTACGTGGAACGTTCGTTTTTATATAAGTTTGTCGAAATTTCCCCCAATGTATATTGATACTTATAGTAATGTGTGTAGTGTTTAGTTTTCGTTGCTAAGGGAAATATAGTTTTGATAGGGCAAAGGATTGCATAATTTTATTTTAACTTCTTTGATATTAACTTTTATGTTGGCTAAATTATTGCTACTTTTATTCTTACAAAACTCCTTTTTTTAACGAAGAAAAACCATTCTATGACTTCTTTTTGGGCGAGGCGAGAGAGTAACAGAATCTTACTGACTAAAATCCACTCCTTTCCTTCTCCTGCGTCTTGAGCCGGAGCCCCGGTAAGCCCGCTAGGCAGTCCACAGCCTTACAAAACCCCTGCAATTTAATTCAGGACAAAAAAGAACATCAAATTGTAAAATATTATGTTGCTCTTGTATTTCGTTTCATTTCACTGCTTTATGAATTCATATTAATCAAACAATTATGTAACCACTCATTGGTTACAACCTAATCGGTTGTATAAAACATTAAAATCAAATCCAAACCACAATTTCAACCCTTAATAACTCGCAGCCTTCAAACTTCACAACCAAAAGTCAAATACAATAGAGACTAAAATGGTTCCCTTGAAAATCTATCCAAATACTATCTGTCTTACAATATTCAGTTCATTACATTAAGTAAGACGAGAGTGACCGACTCGGCCTGCCCGATAAGGCGGCCTCTGCTATCCGAAACGATAGGTCCTTTCATTACGGTTAGGGCGAGGCTACACCGACAGCGGGGCTGGAATGACACAGCACAAATGTTATAATAGGTTGATTTTTTAATATAATGTAGAAATTCTCTGAAGAAATTGGTAATATACAAGGTGGATGTGAATGAGGCCGTCGGTAGACGGCGCCTAAGACACACAGACCAGATTGGCGATATATTAAAGAAAGGCCAAATTTAAAGTACCTAGTAACCGTTGAGTATGCATGAAGAGACTGATGACGACTGGTATGTAAGATTCGTAGCAATTGGCGTTTCATTGTCTCTGCCTACACCCATGGGAGACAGGCGGTAATGTTATGTTAAAGAAACTGGTTTAAATGTAAAGCAGCTTCATATTATAAAGTTAATTAGAAGTTAAAATTGTAATGCCTTTGTATTTAACCGAAAACTATTTCGTTCTGTTTTACAAATTCAAACACGCAATCAGAAGAAGCTTTAAACTCTTTCATTGTTATACGAAAACTAAAATAAATCATTGCATTTTGTGTAATGGTGGTTAGAATGCTAGATTGCACATCGCGTATTCTTTATTTAGAAAATAAAAATATCTTTTATGTAAGTGTTACCTTAACAAGCCTTGTCAGGTTTAAAAAATTTGAATGCTCTAAGCTAAGCGAGAAATGATCCCGCTCATCTTACAATACAACCGTATCCTACAGCGCTTTCCAATTATGTCTTCAACCTCGCTGAGGTTAAAAAATGGCCTCCTTTCCTCGATCGACAAACACTAAAATAATGTTTACGAAGCAGAAAGGATTTCATTAGCCTCCTTCGAGTATCTTTATTATAATTGTCTTTTTAATTGAATAACATTTTTTCAAAATCTTGTGCATGTTGTCTTCTTAGATTAGTTTACATTAAAGAAAGAAAATAGATGTGATTAGATGTATTTCATTAGGCTTCTGACTTTTTAATGTCCACTATTGGTTTACTATTAGGTACTATTGGTTTTCGTCATTCTTTGTTTAGTTAGAGAAAACCTCCAATAGTATGAAACAATGCCGCATGGTTCCATCATGGGGTTAATAATACAAACTACCAACTTTTACCCATTCCTTTCACAGCTAATATAGCTCTAAGTTAAGTTAAAAAAAAAATCGCTGGCCTTACAGTGCCTAAATTGTTTTAAAAATCTAACCTGAACCCCTGTACCATGCTCACACGTTGGACGCCAATTTATTGGTCCCGTACAGTTCAGTTTCAGAGGAATTTCCTCCTACAGGCCCTCCATCAGGTGGGCCGTGTGCATTTTTGCTACGGCCGTAGTATAAAAAAAACATACACCCTAATTCATACTAGTCTAATCTACTTATACTAAAAGGCAGTTAATTAACCTCTCATTAATATTGTATGCCCAAAATATCCTGTTTGTTTTGCTTTTAAAACTTTTGTGTTGATTAAAAGCTTTTTCTTATTACAGCACTTTAGAGAGTTATTATTTAAAGATGTTGCTTCAACTTGCTTCGTACCTCTTTTACTTTTGGGAGTAAACAAACGGGTACGAGTAAAAGTGTGAAGATTTTTAGCTGCAAATAGTGGCCCGGGGGAGAATGTTTAGTTTTGAGTAAACTCTTGTTTTAAATTCTGTTGGTAGTAAAGTCTTTATTATTTTAGTAATGTCTGAGTGATGTTAGGGGTTTTATGAAGATGGACAAAAAATATTTATTATTTTAATTTTAAATCGTCTATGGCCTCCCTTGTCAAGAGACGTTTTCATTTGGGATTACATGTGGGGAATTTAATTAAAAAAGAAATTAAAATAGTTTATACTAAGTAAAACATACTTAACGGTTAATTAAAATAACACATCTCTGCTTTAACTATTTTTTGTATTGTTTTTTTAAACATTGCTAACTAAGATTTTCCCCTTTGTCGTGGATGCGTTTAAAACATGCAATTTCACATACACATGACACCCAGACCTGAATCAACAATTTGTGGATCACACAATGAGTTGCTCCGTGCTGTCTTGTTACTTACTTCTACACTTTATACATTTATCAGAATTTACATTCACTTCAAACAGAGAGAAGTACAAAATATCAACTAATTCGAAAAAAGGAGCTAATCCAAACGTAATTTAAAAAACAAATTATCTTAACCAGCTCGAAGCAAAGGATAGCTAACCGAAATCCAATTTCACTCCCTGAGAGGGCTTTGAGAGGCGAATAATGCAAAGTAATAGGAATTTGGGAGCGGTGACGCATTTTGAATAATTTAATAGCCGTGAAACGGCCGTAAACCATCGGTGAGATCGTGGCGAGTCGTCATGTGGAAACATACGATGTAGATGTCACTGACAAATACAAATTGGACGCTAGCATTTAAATATGTAGTGCTGTTCTGGAAATGGTAACATCGTCTCGAAACATAACGTTAATCTCAGTGAGGTTTAAGAAGTGACATTACAAATTAATTTTCAGAATAGCACGACTGGCAACCAAGTGTTTCTCTTAGTAGATTTTGGTGTCAGTAAACAGTTTTGGACATTTTTGGACATTTGCACAACTTTAGAGTTGTGCAAACGTCCAGAGGAGAACTACATTCTTCTTGAAGTTTGAGTTGAAAAAGTAAGGTGAGGTATTATTTTTATTGAATAGGAGGCAAACGATCAGTCCCTTCACTGATGATAAGCTGATAAGCTTCCCCGTGGACACCCGCAACACCAAAGGAGTCACAGGTGGTGCTGGTCTTTTAAAAAAGAAAACGCTGACGTTTGAAGTGTTTGAAGATCGTATCGGTTCGAAAAAAATACCGCAGACGACAGACATTCCACAGTTTTGCTGTGCAACGCAGACATATGTCTATCTTAAGAATTTGATTTCCCATAACGCCCTTCTCTCCAAGCGTCACTGCTACAAACCCCATCCCGTATATTCCACCGTAATCCCAATAAACATTTGATTCGCGACACATTATCAATCCGTATCGTTGCTCTCTCACGTAGCATTAATGCTTCAGCTCGAGTTCGCGTGCCAGTCACTCTCCACTCATTTATTTACAATCCTTTTTGTCACTTTTAATGGAATTCTGCATCAGTTGTCAGTCGCCAACCATTTTGAAATTCATCAGCCTCTCGTGCCTCTAGTGTATTTGTGAATTTGTGTATTTGTGAATCAACATACATTTCGTCTGGTCTCCCTTGATAGTTTGTGATTTTATTAAAGGTTGTTTGTTTACATCTAAAGGTCTTTTATTGTAGTTTCTTTTTATTTGCTTTGTAATTTGGCTGTTTGAGAACTCTAAAGAAATATAGTTTTCTAATATTTGTCTTTCTTATTTCAATACTGCTATATTACGACTTTGACGATTAAAATAATATTCTGCTATAGTAAGTTTACTAATTTAAGCTGTCTAGTGACTGCAGTATTGTAATCATTTTGTCTGTATCGCGCGTGTCATTAGAACCGACTGAAGGGACGACTATGAATTTAATAATGAATATAAATATAATAAATATAATGAATATGAATATAATAAGCCGGTCTTAGGACATTATAAATTGCGATCTACAACCCATCTATCATGTGCGAAGATTATCGCAAAGTCTTTAATGTAGAGAAGCGTCTAGAAGTAGACTATTATAGTTGCTTTTTTCAGCCATAGTCGTCCCACTGCAGGGCAAAGGCCATAGTTGCTTACTTAATTATTCACTACACCAATACATGTTAAAATAACACTTAATTTGATCCCTATTGTAACGAGACCACCAATTGTACCGCAAAACATCGATACTTGTATCGTGCGAATAGTTTCACTAAATAATGCGACGCCACAAGTCGCACAGAAACGTGCCTTGTATGATAATGCGTCTAATGCGGTGTTTATTTTATTTGCAGCCTTTGTTCAGCTAACTCGTAAACTAAATTATGTAACAAATACTATCATTTCGGTTCTAATATTAATAAAGTGAATGTGTTGCTGCAGAATTTGGATTTCTATAGATTGCTGTTCATTCGTACACCTACTGAAATAAATTTTGGGGTATTTTTTATATTTTGATGTTGACGCTTTCTTAAGGGAGTTAGCCAGCTTGCTAATTTAGAAATCCCAGACGTTAGGAAAATGTGACTTCCTGCAATTAATTTTAAATGGAAAAAACAAAACATACACTCGTAGTACACTTTAAAACATTGCTGTTAATCTTAAGCATCAACCGCTTTATTTCTCTGCCACCACTTTTCTTACACTGAGGTTGAGTATTAGAGAATGCTATAAGCAATTTATTCATTATCATAAGAGACTGGCGTTAAATAGATATATCAAGGGCCTGATACAGAAGGCAGTTCTCCTGCAAACGGCACGTATTGTGAGGAGGTTTCTGTATCTGGAGAGTGGAGCTCTAACCACCAGTAGCTTGGACTATGCTACTGCTGGCTGCTACTTATTTTTATATTTTTTAGTTTTATAAGTACATAGTAGTGCATAAGTACATAATAATATAGTATTTTTCTTGGTTTCTTCTTCTAGTATTTAAATACTTAATTATAAGAATAAATACTTATATGACATAATAAGTGATGAAGAGTAAAAATAAAAATGAAATATAGTCGTATAAGTGAAGACCGGCGTCACATTGAAAGGTCAGTCGGTGTATAAAGCGGACAGCTTGTTAGCTGAGCCCTCGCCATACAAATAGTGGCGCTGCACGCCATCTGGCGGCGTAATGCACGTAATTAATTAGAAAGAAATGTCTTCGTTAGAGCTGTCAAGGGTGCATGCGATACTTTACACCTTCATTTATTATAGTAAGGTTATTACTATTTATGAAGTTACTAGCTTTCCGCCCGCGGTTTCGCACAAGTCTTTTAAGGCATAATTCAGATTTGGGGGGCAGATTTCAAAAAAAAAACGATTTTTTCAGTCACAAATAGTCGGGTTTTAGAAACCGAAATTTAGAATTGTTGGATTTATCAGAGATTGAGTCAAAATCTCCCGCTTTGGGTAAGGCGAAAGGGCTGTCAGACTCTTACTGAGTAAAACCACCCGTTCCTACTCCTGCTCTTCGAGCCACCCCGGTATCCCTTCGGGTTTTTTGCGGCGCCGTTTTCTCTGACAAATGTGTAGTCCCTTAATTTATCTCTTAGCACAAACGCTGAGAAAGTAAGAGTGATAACAAAAGTTTCTAATCAGCTATCATAAACACATTTTCATTAGCTTAAAATCTTTCACACAACTTATCTATACTGATACTAATTTCCCTGAAACACAAGTATGAAAACATCAACAAACATAATCAAAAACACTCTTCCATATTTCTACCCAACACAGAAGCACTTTTCTCCAGATTATGACGTAATAATCAGTTGGGAACCAAGGAATTAACTTCATCCGGACCAAAGGGACTTGTAAACACGCATTCACATCGAGCTACACAAAACCAATATATCATGGTCTCGCTTTGCGTAATCTTTCCACGCATTTGAAGGTCAGCTTATACTGGTTCTGTATATTATGATGTGTATGTGTACCTGCACAATTATAGCAAGGGGCTGAACCCTTTATAATGTGGACCTTGGAATATAATGAAATAATAGACCCTAGTAGAGTCCGGTACAGATGTTTAATTCGTTATTTTATGTTGGTTTTGCTTTGGGGCTGGAAATTAAGTTTCCTCTTTGTTTGTTTTGTAGTGGTTTTGGAAATGTATGTGATTGCTTTGTATGTGATTCGAAAAAGTATATCTTCACCGACATTCGGGTATATTATAATAATCGTTACAGATAGTCAGTCTCATAGACTCTGAGATCTAGAATCCTTTTGCAATTTATATGGACTTCTTTAGAGACAAGATCTCTATATAAAAATGTCAAGACTGTGAGTGGAGGGCAGATGGCAGACTTCATATAAAATACCGACTTAGTGCCGACCTCAACCTAGTTTAAAGAGAAGGATTATTTGAACATAAAATAATTGTTCATTCTTCTTCATTTCCTAGTCGTTAACTCAAGTCTTTGAGCTAGATTTCACCGTAGTGTCTGTAAGCTACCAAACTAGACACCATAGTTGTGACACCACAATGCGACAGTATCAAAATGGACCTTGAAGAGATAACACTAGCAGCGTGAGTATGACACCATACAGCTTTATAGCAATTAGTGGTGGCGCAACCAGCAGTAACATTCTGTGCTGCCGTCCAAGCTGGTCACGCCACCAGGTTGATTGCACAGCCAAGCTGACACCAGGTGTGTCACTTTCTATAAAGCTGTATACATTTTGTTGGTAGCGGCTACCTATCATGCCTGTGGTGTCCGGGTGCAATATACTTCTTTAACAGACAACACGACAAAATGTCTTACATTTGTAATGATGTGACACTCCTAACGTAATTTAAGTTTCTTCTATAGGACAAACAAGATTAAATCTCACTGACAACAAATTATTACGGCATAGCTAATAAATTATTCCGTTTTAATATTTACCTTCACGATTTTCCCCTCAATTTTATTGCAATCCTCCTTAGTGAGTGCTATATAAAAATGATTTGGCTAAACGTTTCCCTCGCACGAATATATTTAATCTGTGGCTCTGAAATGATGCGCAGTCACGGCGATAATTGCTTCTTATTACATTTTTCTCTTTGTTAAAGTTGGTTTTATTGTGTGTATGGACCATATTTCTTTGGTACGGTATAAAAAGTAGTTTGGTATTAAATAAAATTATTTGCAACTTATATGAGGTGATATGGCCATTTTGGCCATTTTTAGGGTGTTTTCACTAGAGATGTGCTATGTAGGTATGCTACGAAGATGCGATAGCTAAACTGTGAAACTATCTGGCTGTCGATTATGTAATGTATCGATAGTAGGGAAGCCATCCATAGCGCACAATCATAGCAACCATAGCAGCATAGTTCAGTCCGTTTTCACCAGTGCTAAGCTATATGTACCAATAAATATGATTGGTGAAAGCCAAACGCATCCACAGCACCGTAGCATAACACATCCCTGGTAGAAAATCATCCTTAAAGTAATAACGCAAAGCTTCCGAAAATTCTTCTTATTATTATTATTTAGTCTTTTTCTGCCGCTAGAGTGTAGGCCTCCTTTAGTTTCTGCCATCTATTTCGGTATTGAGCAATTTCCACGAAACGAAACTAGCATTCGATATAATATTTATTTTAATCTAGGTACATATTTAAGTTACACATACCAATTGCTACCTCGATATTACCAGATTGTAGTATGTCAGTAGTAGCACGGAAACTCTAGAATTTGGGCCCAGTATAATGGCAATCGGCTCACTTCCTATTATATGGGATTTATAACACAAAAGTGGAAAAGTGGTTGTACATTGTACAGCGGCATTACGTGCCGTAATATACACCTCTGCTTACCCCTTCGGGGATAAAAAGTCGTGACGTTGTTTGGTATCAGATTTAAGTACAATTTAATTCTTCCCCAATGTAACCACTCAATCAAAATAGAAACTTCAACTTCCTAACACAAGCTACTCGTAATAATATCTCACAATGGTACCAATAGATAAACTTCTCCACAACTCAAGTGGTATCGAGTACCTAACTCAAAACCCACCTGGGAATAAACAACAAAAATACTTGAGCCCTTTCAATATAAACTCGAAAGTTCTCGAAGAACAATCTCGAAGGAAACTCGAGCAACGTCAGGTACGAAAGTAATATCTAAGTTGAGTACACAAGGTTACAAATCAAACAATACACACCAGTGTAACCTGACCCTCAAATGTGCGGTAAGATTGTTTAAAGCGAGACCAAAATAAACTGGTATTGTATAGTTCCATGTGTACATTAACTCTTTGGGCACAACAAGAAGTTTCTGTAGAAGATATTAAATACGAAGTTCATAGACGCTTAGCTTTTTAAAATGGTTTTTGGGACGTGAGTTGTTGAGGTTTTGTGGTTATGAACTCAATATAGGTATTGTATTGTATGTCTGTATTCTTATCCTGCGTATATCATAAACTAGCTTTTGTCAGTAGCTTTGCCTGTTTTCCTGTGGGATAAAAAGTATATTTTATCGCTCAAGTCAGCTCATACACTGTCTGTAGGTATACCAAATTTTATCAAAATCCGTTCAGTAGTTTCAGCGTGATTGACGGACAAACATCCAAAACAAACGTAAAAGTTAACTAGACAGATATGAATGAACGACATACAAAGATAGATGATAGTTTCGATTCACATGTGTAACCTACATTTTACCTTCAAAACAGACTAAGCTGCGGGCAGAAGCTAGAGTACGATAAATAGAAAAAAATATCCACGATACGTTTCGAATTTCTATTAACAAAATAATAAGATAAATTGACAAAAATCTATCGTACTTTTATAAACCCTCGCCACGTACCTATCTACAGAGATGACATCACATGTGATGTTATTTTTGACAACTCTTTAAATATAACAAGGAAAAAAATAACCCTTTTCTATCAGTAATGATATAAGCAGATGTCAGCGACAGAGTAATTGCTCCTGTCGATACTTTGCCAACAGGGGGTTTCAAAATACTGTTCTACCGTGAGGAATTGTTTTATTTTTACGCTCTGATTCACTGAGGTCAGCAGTGGCCTGTAATCGTTTTGGGGTCAAACGGAAGTGTGTGGCGATGGGGGTACGTGAATATTGGCTGTGGGGAGGGTTTTGTTAACAGCTGGGACCTTTATCAGGCGCTTGGAACTCAGATAGTAGTATTTATGTATGTAGGAAGTGTTGTGTTATATCTAGATTAGATTAAATTTAGTGTGTCAATTGTGGGAGAGCCATGCTTTGGAAGAATGAGCTGGCTTGACTGGAGTGATACCAAGATCTCACGACCGACGTGAAACAACGCTTGCGTTGTGTTTCGTTGTGTGAGTGAGGTTACCTGAGGCCCAATTACCTCCCTTCCTAATCTTCCTAATCCCCGATTCCCCAACAACCCTTAAATTCCCACCCCAAAAGGCCGACAACGCTTTCGAAACGCCTCTGGTGTTTCGGATGTTCATGGGCGGCGGTGCTTGCTTACCGGTTGATAACATAAAGAAAATTGTACTTAGAATTTATCACTTGTCTAGAGACTGAATAAATAAAAAAATTAAGAGAAAGATATGTAACTTGAAGCTAGCCGTTACTTAACTTTAAAAGTCAAGGTTAAAATTAAGTCGCGGACACACCAAAGAAGGCCTTCATCAAGCATACTCGTAATTATAAAATTTAGTTGTACCAACCTAAAAACTCACAATCTTAATTAACACTCCTATAAAAATAGACCGAAAAAGCACCCTACTTAATCAAACACATGTCTACATGGGGCGGTCTATCAAAACCTTTTAATGAAGCAAAACCATCCCTAGGAAGACGGTGACACCGTATTTAATTCATGACAGCACGCCATCTACCGGCACCAGGTAAACACTAATCTAAAACCAAGATGGCGTCCACAAATCAAGTTAAACAAACCGGTTCTGACTGGATTTCACTGGATTTTACTATCAACAAGAGTGCTGATTAATAGGGCTGTTTGTCTACCCAATTGCGGGTAAAAAGAGGTGTTGTGTTACAATTCTGGCTTTTATCTAGATCCAGAAAGAGTTAGTGCTTATTTTCTGTGCTAATGTTTGCTTCATTTAGGTTAATTACTTGGTTTTGTTTTTGTTTTTTCGTAGCGAATGTTTCTTGTTGATTGTAGAGATAGATAGGAAAGGAAACCTTAGTAGTATTTTTGGGTTTCGGATAGTTTATAATGGATAAAGTATTTTATTTATTGAGCAGGTTTTTGACATTACCACAACATGGCGAAAATCCTCAACTTCCTTTTGTACTACAAATTTTATCATTCATCCATGACATCATTCAATAACTTTTTCAAAATTTTTACTATACTACCTCTTTAAGATAATAAACTCTACAATGAAGGAGTGCGAGCGGGCACCGATGACCGCTTGGTTATTTTTACTTTCAAATCAGATATTACAACATAACAAAACATAAATTCCCCAATACACTCCTCGCAACATGTTAACCGGAAAACTACAACACTTAAACAAACTGACTCGTATCTAGATCGAGCTGTCTTATCATCATTTTCAACTTCAATCTTTTCCCATTCTTACTTAAAACTAACTTCAAGTTAAAGTTTTAAAAATCTAGTTCAAGAATCTAGACAAGTAGCACTAAAGTGAGATAAGAATAACCACTATGTAACTCATTTTTCTTATTCATTGTCCAAAGAGAACTACATTTAAAGATTCTCCAAGTTTTTCGTTAACTATAGTGCTCGAGTTTTGTCAGAAGGTAAAATAAGGTCGTTTGCTCACTTCGCAACTTTAGTCACAATTTAGTTGGAATTATTGCTACTGTAGCGCCTGCTACAAATGTTTGATTTTTAACTGCTTCGCCAAGGGATCTCGGCTTCGATTTCTGGGTCGGGCAAAGTGCTACGGGGATTTTTTTAGGTTTAAAAAAAAATCTCAGTAGTAGCATGGTGTTTAGAATTGTACCCAGTACATTGCAATAGTCTCACCCCCTATTACATGGAACTTTTAACACAAATGGTGAAATGTGGGTGTACATTGCATAGTGGTTGCCATAATGTGCCTACCCCTTCGGGGACGAAAGGCGTGACAATACGGCGGTGTATGATTACATTTTTTAAAGCAACTCCACAGCATCATGTGGTCGTCCAATGTGAAGGAATCCTTAGCATATTTTTATGTATCTGACCAGATATTTACTACTTGTTTGTTGTTTGGACAAGTTCAATGAAATGTGTTGTAGACAAGCGGGAGATATATCATACTTGCGGAATTTATTCCCGAGATTTTTATTGCTAATATTATAGTCAAAATTTATGAAATAGGTTTCCTACTTTGTTTATTGGGGCAATGGTCATTGGAATAAGCATTAGGTCATTTAGTACGGTACTTAAATCCTGAGACCTATTTTGTTTTTTTGGAGAAAGCCAACCCAGTCCATTGTGTGGCATTGAATTTATTCTAGCTAATGTTGAATAATAATTATGAAACCTATTTACAATCTTAACCTTAAATATTTGTAAAAAAATCTGTTAAATAAAATGTTGAAGTTTGATTTCCTATAAGATTTTACCTACAATTTTGCGTAAAAAAATCCCACAAACGGTAGTAACTACATACGTTTTCCGTACTGTCATCTATATAATACTCCTACATAAAATTTCAACAAGATTAAAACCAACTAAATTAACTAACTAACTTTCACATTCATAATATTAATGCTGAATAAGACAACAAACAAAACAACACTCAACAATAATAACAAAAAATGACAAAAGTGTAAGCACATAATATAAAAACAAAGTTTCCCCCAATAATAGACCAATCTTCTTTCGTTATCAACATAAACAGGAACATAACTATGATTTCCATCTCAACGTCGGAGTGCGAGGACTGGTGAATGATAGAGCAAGGAAAATGCTGTGACAGGTCACTGGGTCAGACTTGAGAATTTGCGGAGAAGGGCAGAAGTTTCATTAACAAAAGCATATATATGATAGAACATTGGTTATTGAGCAATAGCGCGCGTGATATACGTTTGAAATTGAATCAAATTAAATCAACAGCATGGTATGAACAAAAAACATCACTGCTGTTCTATATTCGTTAGAAAACATCTGTTTAAAATATGACAAGGAAATCGAAACTTTGGTACAGTATATAAAATCGCATTCAGCACCCTTCTAGATTAATATAAGACCATTCATTAAATACTCAAAACTCTATTACTTTTCCACTATAGGGATGATGACGGTATATAAAACTTAAAAATCAATTTAATCTGTCTCATTCATCGTTACGGGTTAGTTAGGTTACATTTGAATTGATAATCAATTATGGACACTATTGGGCACAGCATGTACGAAAGAAGGCAGAACGCTACTTGTCAGCAGATAAATCAAAAAATAAATAACAAGTACCAGAAAGCAAAGTTTATTTCTTCAAAATCTTTACAAATATCACAAGACCAACCATGCAATGCAAATAAGATGTCTAACACAAAAACTTACAAAGTGAACATTCTGATCTAATTTCCTCATGCTGCAAGTATCAACATGTTTTGACGACTGGTGCTCCAGTGATTTATTGGTCAAAGGGTTGTGTGTGAAGGGTGAAATTACGTCCGGCAACTATAGAGAACTCTTAATACGTAACGCTGCTCTTTTACCGAACAAACTTGCAGAAATATGAAGAAATCATGTGTAAGGAATAGGAAATACGTAATAACCATAATTCGTGATCGTCGTAATGCCACGCGTAGTTCCGAAGTTATGCTTCTATGATTTCTGTAATGGCCGACTATACTTCGGTAAAAGTTTCGTAGGTTTAAGTTATGTAGGAAAAAACGTTAAAAGGAATATGTGATGGAATCGCAGAAATGTTTCTAAGAATCCATTTTGGTATTCATAGTTATGAAGTTTTTTATGTACACGTGTTTGTGTGTTCTATAAGGATTGGCAGAAAGCACAGAGGCTATCTGGCATGGCCCGTACATTCTTTTAATTTAGTTAAACAGTTTAAAAAAACATTGGGACGCCTTTTTTCCTCGAAGGGGTAGACAGAGGTGCAAATTATTGCACGTAATGCTGCTATACAATGTACACCCACTTTTCACCATTTTGTGTTATAAGTCCCATGTAATATGGGTGAACTTAGTACCGAGAAATTGTCGCAAAACTGACCCAGAAATGAAACCCGAGACCCCTTATCCGGCAGTCACACTTGCGACCAATCGACTAACGAGGCAGTCTGACAGCTTAAAACATAACATAAAAAACAAACATTATTTTAAATAAAGTTTTTCATGAGTTCAATTGAGTTACCAAAATTATAACGATATTCATCTACAAGTATACAAACAAAATTATAACAGTCATAAGAAAACACCATAATCAGCATTCCTAGTTAACGATCAAACAATATGGCGGACTACAGTGTTGCCATCATTATGCTACCTAATTCATATAATTTCGCAATGTTGCCACGCTCAAAAATAGCTGAGAGCTTCTAAATATAAATATACAAAACGTGACTTATAATACGAAAGATGAATTTCATTCCGTGCTTTGTCGTAATTATGTTTTGTCAAGAATTATGCCATGCCCTTCAATGTACCCCAGAGGGTAGGCAGAGGTGCAGATATTTTAATGAAAGGCCTATTATTATCAGTTCAGTTGTATCAAGTTATATGTGATAAGAAACGTGCTCATTTAGAGTGTTAGAGTAAAACATTTTTTACGGGAGCAGACCGATCGTCTAAGGACGTTCGTAAAACCAAAAAATTACCTCAATTACCCTCCTTCCCAATCCCTGATTCTAAACGATAATTATATTCCTAACCCTCAAAAGGCAGGCAACGCACTTGTAACGCCTCTGGTATTTCGGGTGTCCATGGGCGGCGGCAATTGCTTACCATCTGATCCGTCTGGTTGTTTACCGCCTTATACCATAAAAAAATCTTTCATCGATTCACTCAGTAATATTCAGCGCATTAAGATACGTCGTAGGATAAAGACTACTTACTATATTATAGTTTACTATTACTAAAATATACTAAAAACTAAATTTAAGGTTTATATGACATTACTCGGCCGCAGGGTTCGTTACACTTCAGTGCAATATTATTGTCCCAGCTGACTTTTAGTGCGGAGTAAAAAGGTTGCAAGGGTAATAATTTTTACTCCACGCTTTTACGAACGTGGCTCGTAAAAGTATGGATATTAGGCGCTAATTTGGCAACGAATGGGGACATTTGTTTTTGTTTTTATGTTCCAAGAAGATTTGTAAGTAAAATCATTGTTTTAATAGGGTCTTCTTATGATTTTATGACGTTTTGGCTTTGTTATAGGGTGTGGACTATTTTTGTGTGAAATAACAGATTAGTCTGTTTTACTTTGTGTTGTTATAGTTATTTAATTGCTTGACTCAGTCAAGTCGAAGATTAACGTACATCTCGCAGTCACTGCTGCCGACTGCATAGCGGATTACCGGGGCTCCGATTCGAAAAGCAGAAGTAGGAACGGGGTGGTTTTTAGTCAGTAAGAGTCTGACACTCCCTCTTACCTTGCTCAAGGCGGAAGAACTTAAGGGAGGATTTCCCTTCAAAAATAAAATCTCGAGGAGCCCCTTTAAAAATAAAATCTCGCAGTCACTGATTGTAAAACCTTTCACTAAAACCATTGAACTCATAAGAATCAATTACCAATAAACACTAATACAATAATTACTTCAAACCACCAAGAACATTCCACACTTTTCCACAAAGACATATTTTTAGTCCACATCAAAGCAGCAGACCAAATTAACCCTAAAGTACTTCACCCTTTGAGTTCCACAAATGTATTTCATACCCGGTACGCAATGACCCGTTAGATTGGTCCGTACCCATGACACACACCTATACGAGTATATTATATCCTTTTGGATTCATATCGGATATCTACATCTCAATTTAGGCACACGAATGAATTCCAACAGCCAATTCTGAAGATATTTTATGTTTTTTTTCTTTGTACCCGACGCTGTGGGGTTATTAGAAAAATCTGGAGGTACGCTTTTGTTTTTAGTTCTGCTTCTCAAGCTAATATTGGTACGGTTTGTGAATTGTGGTATGGTTCTGAGTTTGATTTGTAAACCAAGGTAGTCATGGAATTATTAGTCCAAAAACTGGCTTCAATTAGGCTCTTTTCGTATACGCCAATTGAAGTGAAAAAGAAAACACAAATAGATTTTTTTATTTGAAAATAATCACATCGTTAGCAACCATCGTTTAAATAAAACCTATATTTATTTATTTACTTATTTTTATTTTACAATGGTGGACTTAATGCCAATTTGGCATTCTCTAACAGTCAACCTTAGAGTGATGCAGAGAGACAGTATTCAAATAAAACGTAGGTAATACTTTGATTACCTAAGAAAACCTAGACTTCTCTTCAGACAAAATAACCTACTAACTAGATTAGATAAATCCAGCTCAATAGGAAAAAGAAAAGCAAGACTCCATTGACAGAAGATACTGAGCGGGCACTCCGTAAGAGATATCCATTACCTCGCTTTTCATTACAGTCGGTTATTGGTAGTTTCTATTGGAAAATGTTGATGGAAAATCAAGAGATTCTTATTACTAGAAAGCAATATTATGGAGGAAGAAAATCATGTTTCAATCTTTGAAAACAAACAATTAATACGTAGGGAATGCAATTTTGATCTCGCTTTCGTTTTCTTTAACAAGTGATTGTTTTACTAAAGGAGTTTTGTTTGATATTAGAAGAGTAGTGATATGACTTGTTATTTCTTTCAATTGTTATATTGTCACGCTTTTTAATCCTTTAAGGGATAGGCAGACGTGTACTTATTATATGATATTGTTCTAGGTGACATAGAAGTAAATAGATGGTAAGTTTATTGCCAAAATATTTCGGAAAATAATTTTAATACGTTGTGTGAATAAATACTTCGTTATTTAATTAACGAAACCAAAACCTACCAAGGCAAGCACTTTTAATTTAAAATAATGCTATATATTTCAATTACCTGTTCAACAAACTATAAAAATATTTCGTTAAATATTTTCTCGTGAAAGTGAACGTAGTTTAAATGATTTAAAATTAATTAATGTAAACGCAACAAACTGGGCACGCGTGGGCAAGCGATTAAACTATTTAATTAATGTTTGAACACTAATTCAATGAGTTCATGAGGGTAAATTACTGGATATATAAAAATATACGATAGTAAAAAAGGCTTTCAAAAGTTTTTGATATTAGATTTTGTTGAGTATCGAAACCGAATTTTCGTTGTTAGCATGCAGATAATGTACCATTACACAAATGATATAATTATTATGCTTATGAGCTGTTAAATAGTGTCAGGCACTAGATGTCTGGCATTTGTGCTGAACTGGACCTGTTTTAGTGCAAAAAATAATCATTTTAATACATTTATTTTTATTGTTCTTTTTTTTTCTTATATTATTTTGCGTGTACTGTTTGTGCCTGGACAAACGGATTTTATTTTGGACCAAATAAATGAGTTATCTTTCTTCCTTTGTTATTTTTTGGAAAAGAGGACAAACAAGCATTTGGATCACCTGATGATAAGCGATCTACACCGCCCATGGACACCAGCAACACCAGAGGAGCCACAAGCGCATTACCGGACTTTTTAAAATAGTATGCTCTATTCTTCATTATCTCTACAGTAATTGATTTACTTCCATAAATAAAACTAAGCCCCTCCACGCTCCCTAGACAAGATCAGCGAGGTAGCTGACATCTTAATATAAATAAATAATGTATCACACCGTGTGTAACATCCAGGAAGCGCTGACATCCATTCATCAATATGTGCCGTCGTACAGACACGCTCAATGTGTGGAGACGCTAGCTCAATTGTCTGGATGATCGTGTACACAATTGTTACGAGTAGGACGCTTTGGTGAATAGAATGGATTTGATTTAGAGTTTACAATTTTAAGAGCCTCTAGAATGGCTTGAAACTATTCGAGTTCCTCGTCAAAATGTAAACTTAAGTATTATTTAGGAAAATATGTGTTTATTTAAAGATTGTCTAATTCCTTTTTTATGATGTTAGCAACAATATATGTTTGTGAAAAAGTGAAAAAACTCATTTAATATCATTTCGAGTTTAAGATAGTTTCGTGATCACAAGTGTTAAAAGTTAAGATTAGTTTTGTTAGAAACAGCTATATTATCGACAAAATATTTGTATCTTTTTATTCTATTAACGAAATAAACATCATTAAGTACATATGTTTGAAACGACATACTCCAAAGATTTTCTTCATAAACAATACAAATATTTGCAAGCAATTTTCAAACACGATGCATCTGGTGCACATGTTGTTTACAACAAGTTATTAAACCTCGTATAACATTTTCAATAGCCGGGTCCACACCGGACGATCCATCGCGCTCCGATCGCGCGCGCAGCAGCGCGATCCAAAGATGCAGGCGGTGTAGACGTGCCGCGCGCGATCCATGCGCACGTATTGGAGCGCGCGCTCCCTACCTCGCGCGATCCGTGTGCGGTCGGTTTTTGTGCCAGCATCAAAGGTGCCTCAGTTGCGTGATGCGCGCGGTGTGGACGGTTGTGTTGGTTCGCGCGATCCACCTCGCCATGGACATCTCAGAAAGTCGCCGTTTGATATCGCTTTATAAAGAATTTAAATGTTTATGGGATCCCAAAGATTCTAATTACACCAATAGAGGTGTTAGAGATGATGCTTGGCGTCAGATTTCTCGTGAAATGGGAAATAAGTCGATCGACTGTTAGACTAGAGTTAGACTGGCTGAATCACGGATCGCCTTAGGATCGCTTGGAGCGCATATTTGGGATCGCAAGTTTCCAAAAGTGGATCGGCCTAACACGATCCACGATCCACGCTCCGCGATCCTGGATCGCGGATCGCGGGATCGATGGATCGTTTGGTGTGGACCCGGCTAATGGCGTGTCCTAAATCAAGAGACTCTCCACATCGCGTCGTCCGCTCGCAAAATATTGAAACGACAAAGAATTTCATTTCGCTAGAAGCAAATTAATTGTACGTTTTACTGCTAGAAGGAAAAGAAAATAATCATAGAGTTTTATTTTAAAAAAGACATGCCTAGTACAATATCCTTCCTCAATTTCGTTTTATGAAGGAGGGGGAGGAATCATCCAACAGTTTCTCTCGCCTTAGGCGAGGCAAGAAAAAGTGTTAGATTCTTACTACAAACCAACCCGTTCCTACTCCTGCTTTTCGAGCCGGAGCCCCGGTAAGACGCTAGGCAGTCTGCAGCTCCGACTTTAAGATTCATTTGGAACTGCAATGTTATTAAATCATTTGTGTGTTATACGATATCGACGTCATCACCGTCACCATTTTCACTTTCCATTACTGGACATAATCCTTTTCAATATCATTGAGCTTGATCTTCAGCTCTTCGTATCCAACAACTGCCAGCCACCAAATGTGATTAAATCTAAGAATAATATGAAAAGCAATCTTTATTATCCTTCTTTCTAAATTATTTCCGACTCCGTATTACCACAAACAAATTGATAAATCCAATAATGACTCCATCCATCGAATTTAGACCTTCGTGCTTATCCACCAGACCATCAAGACAGTCCACCACATTGTATTGACATTTCACTAGCTCTGTAATTAAAAATACTATCATCAATCACTGGTTCGCCTGCAGAATACACCTATCTACCCATCCCATGGTACGATAATGGCCGCTATGATAGATGGTGCAAACTCCTCCCAGTAACTAATGATGGAAAATAAACATTTTTGTGAATAACCTATCGTTATTGCATACTTAATAACGTGGAGATAGCTCTATCTTGCTCATAAAGACCCGTGATAGTTCTCTATTTTGTGGTATAGGTAGGTATAGGTAAGTATATAGTAAGCAATCGCCGCCGTCGATGAACACCCGAAACACCAGAGGCGTTATAAGTGCGCCTCGTAAATTTAGGGGTTAGGAATTTAAGGATTGTTGGGAAACCAGGGATTGGGAAGAGGGGTAATTGGGCCTCCAGTAATCTTACTCACATATCGAGAGACAACGCTAGCGTGGTTTTACGTTGCTTTTCTGTGAGGCCGTGGTATCACTCGAGCTTGTAACTGTCGACTGGGCCACGGGATTCCTCTAATTATGAGGGTTTGTCATAATCCCCACCCTTGATAAACTGGTATAGATTTCTGATTGAAAGGTCCAGGTTTCAAGAGCCAAGAGCCTACTATAAGTACTCACTGCTTTGCAAAGGCCTCTTCCAACACGCAGAAGGCAAGCATTAATAGCTTTCGTTTGCTTAAGGCGAACTGGAGCAGTCCAGGCTTATTTATCACTATAAAAATTCTCATAACAGATCCTTGAAGATATTATATTTCTAAGAAAAAGATAAATACGAAAGAGCTCATTACTTTAATGTTGCTCTCTCAATAAAGTAGAAAATATTAAAGATTACAAATGCAAAATAATCAAAGACTGCTCTTGTAATAAAAATATGGAACTAGTATAACAATCAATTTACTCTAGGCTCCCTAAGCTCTTCTTTCCCAGTCTTCTACAATTTAATTAAAATTCTATTTACTGAGAACTACAGTTCTTGCTTTTTTTAAACAGCGCAATCGTGATACAAAAAAAGGTGGTATTTAATTAGGTACTAATTAGATTTCTGTTGTAAGCACATCTTTGTTTACATTTACTTTCTATTGTTGAGTTACTTTCATTTTGTAACTAACTACATCTGTATAACAATTACATAAAAATCTAATTAAAATGTTTATCTGTAGAACATTGGTATAAAAAGGCCTATGTAGTCATTAGTAAGGTGTACATAGTTCACTATGTCTAGCTGTTAACGGCATACAAATATAAACTATACTTACAACTAAAATTTTTAAAATAATATTTGAAATACTTACAAATAAGTAAAAAAAATGAATTTTAAGAAATTATATCAATAGAAGTACCACAGTTTGAGGCTCAATAAATATCAAATACAAAACAAAAATCACCATTACATAAGCTGCCAACGTTCACCAAGTAACTACTCTGGTGTTGCGGGTATCATGATCGAAGACGATGGCTTACTATTAGGCAATCCGTCTGCCCGTACCCTATAAAAAAACAACATAAAAAATAAAAAAGGCTTACCATAAAAATCCAAATGCTGAAATAGAAAGGCAAACATAGCAAGTAAGCGATTAATACCGGCAAGTTTTATTGGTGCAATCAGTTGAACAAACGGCCATATCTTGGTGTAGCATCGATGACGTCACTGCTGTTTGCTACGTTTTTATATCGGCGGGATTGGGTATAATTGCTATGTATGGTTAACATTGCATGAATCTTTATAACCCTATTATTAATGGAAGTTTTAGGCTTCAATAACTTTTTACTTTACGACTCCACGTCTAAAAAAACAAAGTATTATATTTGTAGTATGGCGTATAGTTCACCATCTTGCCTGTCTTTAAAAAAAATCATTATCTAAGCGTCTATTATTCGGTAAGTAGTATCTATGTATATATTTTTAAATCTTAAAAAACCCGTTCCAGCCACTTTAATGAAATCAAAACTCCTACTTTACCAGGAAACATTTCATAGTAATTTTTGCTTAAAAACGCAGTGTACATTAATTTATTCGTTCCATTACTGTCACTTGTCTGCCCGACAGTAGCGTCCCTCTGGAGTTCCATTAAAAGTGTCTCAGTAGATACTAATTCAATTGTGCTAGCGATCCCGAAGCGTTCGGTTTTTCACCTCGAAGAGACCGTGATTAAATATTAAATATGCACCTGAAGAGACCACTTTGAAATAGTTCCGTGTTTAAATCTAGATAGAAGAAAGTTCTAGAAGGAATTGTGGATTTAAGTGACTTTTTAATTAAAGTGTTATTGAAGATTGAATTTTGTGGTAAAAGGAATATTAGAGTTTTTGAACATGACTGTGGATTGCAGTGTTCTTTAACTTGAATAGTGATACGTTATTTTTTGTCCAACATTTTTTTGTTGGACCTATAAGGGTTCGGAAGTAAGATAGTCTTGATATTAAAGTATAGTGGATTATTGATAATATGAGAGTGATGAGAAGGCAGGATAAATTGAAAAACAAATTGAGAAGGTAAAAAGTTTTACTTATTATTCTATCGTATTGACAAATATGGTCGCATACTTTACTTAATCTATTTCTATTAAATTACACTAATAAACAGAAGCACAGTTGTAAGGCACAGAATTAGTATTTATTATCCAGAACTGCAGGCAATCTAAGGGGTTACCGGAGCTCTGGTTCATCGGTAAGAGGTTTTTTAACGGGGGAATCATCCAATGATTTCTATCGCCTAAGGCGAGACGACGAGACGAGACGAGAGGAAGTGTCAGACTTTTATTGACTAAAAACCACGCAGTACTACTCCTGCTCGTTGAGCCGGAGCTCCGGTAAAGCAACTCCAGAGTCAATAAGAGTCTGGCAGTCTCTCTCGCCTCACCCAGGCTGGGAGAAGTCATTGAATGATTTAAATGTTCAAAAAAAGCAATAAAATAAGTGTTAATAATTATTCAATGTATCTTCTAACACATTGCCAAATAAAGTCATAATTGAATCCTAAAGAAAGTCCCAACACTAATATACCAGTCATACATTCTGCATGTGTCACTACTAGGAACAATGAGCAATAATTTGCAATATGTGAATCAGTGCATTAAATTCATCATATAGCCCAATTGTGCTGATTAAGGCAATGATTGTCACTGGTGTACTGTTGAATCAACTGTGATTAGTACTTTTATAACAGGTCTAGACCACTCCAGACTAGTCTAGAGTGGCATTGTTAGTATATTTTGTTAGTGATTATCATCATCATCAACAGTCTAAGTAAAGGCTTCCTCTACAAGTGTTGGGTCTGCCATAATTTCCACATTCGCTGATGAAGTGGAGATAGCAGTTTCTCTGTTAAAAATGTGTTCAGTTCTTGCGCCAATCATGGAAAGAGCAGTTGCTTTTTTATACTTAATAGGATGGCGTTTAGTCACCATCTCGCTGGTGGTGATGAGGCTTACGATGGAGCACGCCTATCTATGAGCAACCTATTCACTCAGGACTCAAAGACTCAGGCAGGTAATTCAATTTCTTAGCAATTTTAGTTACTTGAAATCATCATTTTTTGAAATTTCGATCTCCAACCTGATAATGGCAATTTTCTTTTAAGCAAAGGGGGCCCAAACTGCAGAGCACAATGTAGGGCCGTTGATGTTCGTTCTCTAAAAATCAAGACAACTAACAACACCGGCTCTAACTGTTAAATCAACTATGATTAGTGTTTAACAAGTCTAGTCTAGACTGTATCGCGTGACTGACAACCTCGGTGACATCCTAGGTACGTAATTAGGTAGTCTGCGTCATGACCTGAGGTGACGTCACGTTGTAAATCATGTTGCGTCATGATGTGAATCTATATATTAATACGTGATGCAAAAACTTTGGACCCCTTTTTACGAAAATTGCGCGGACGTAGGAGAATAAAATTTGGTACACTTATAGTTTATGTGTAGGAGAAGTGCAGAACGCTAATATTTGAAATAATGCTTGTAAAGTACATTAAATCAATAAAAAAAGCATTACACACACTACCATGCAAAGTATCTGATCGTATTTGATAAAACGTCAAAATCGACAGACATTGCGATGATATTCTTACGTCTCATATGAATAAAGTTTTCCTGTTCATTATGCTCCGGAATATATTAATTTGAATTTTACAAAACTAATAGCAATTCGTTAAATAAAAATTATCCTTGAACGTATGTTAAGTGGTATTGTAAATTAAATCGTATATGGTCGAATTTCGACCACTAGGCGACCACTAGTTAATATTACTCTGTAAATGTTTAGTTAAGGAAATGTGAACACAAGGAAAAAATGATACTTAGAAAACGTAAAAGGAAAGTATGACATTTAAATTCCACTGACAAAATGGTAAAACATTAATATTAGAACTTGCCAATTTCCGCAATGATCACGGATGAACTGTTCAAATATTAGTGTTAGTGAACATGTCAGTTTAAAAACTTATTTAGTAAAACATTCATTTTAAATCTTGTGAGTGAGTTAGTAAGTGAAAAAGAGACTAATTAGTTTTTCTTTTTGATCAAAGCAGTTGATTAAAGTACCGATGGTAAGTGATTAATTTTAAACGTAATATAATAGTAATATCTTACCTATGACTGTAGCCAAAATATGAAAATGAATTCTCTTCGTATAATGTATCAGGTTTTTGTAAAAACTAGAATATATCTACTTTATACCTGTGTATCTAGAGACGTAAATTCAATTATGTAATTGGATTGTAGATACACTTTACTTACGTTAATTAAAACCTGCACCTACTATGTATTACGAACTATCTATTACACTCGTACTCACATTCATAACCACCAAATAGTAAAAATAAAAATTTTACTACAAAAACAGCTCTTAGCACTCAGAAAATAAAAGACTAAGGCCAAGCACTAAATCAAACTAGGATGACATTCCTAGAAACAACAAAAGATCCTTTTCACGAGATAAATTCAATGGTAACATGTCGTTATGGGCCAGTGCACGAGGAAGTGCTTTTGTCTGTCTGTCTGTCCGTCTGACAGCTTCCATTAGTCTTTCCCTTAATTAATATATGAATATATAATAGTATATAAGTAATTGTATGTTGAGTACTCTGTTAATTACATAAGCTTTATCAGTTGAGATAATCTATGTGTGAGTGTTTATCGGTGTGTTATGTCTTATTTTGATAGTAATTGTAATTCTTGCAGATTTAGTTTGTTTATTAATAATAACAGAAAAGTATGTGCTGAACATGAAGTTTTTCCTTTTCTTCTATCCCCAGATCTGACAAGAATCTTGTATATTTTCGTAACAGTGAAGTTAAACTAAAAAAAATTTAAGTTTTAGTTACAGCTTGTATTTTGCCTAATAATTGAATATTGATTTATGCTCTCCCTGATATTGATAGACAAAAAATAAAACCATGAGTGATAAGATGATTTATTTTAATTAGTATGTTTTTCGGCTTACTGACATAACTGTTTGACGAGGAACTCGACTAGTCTCGAGCAATGCAAGAGACTCATATATTCGTGCGTAGCATTTCCGTGACACCTGACGGGACGTGGTGACGAGCTACGCTGCTACTAGTCGAGTTCCTCATTAAATAGTCAGGTCTCACGAAAGTTATTATAGAATCATTATTTATTTTATTGTTGGCCTTCCGAAAATAAACCCACAATGGAAAGTAATAAGATCAGTATCCATTAGCAAAATCATGAAACCAGTGACATTTGTAAAATAATAAAAATAATATGTCATATTTCGGGAACCGACAGAAATGTTAATAAATGCGATTTCCTTATAAGTACTAAATAAAGGTCACAAGGGGACAGACAAACTCAATTTTCATATTGATTTTTTCTTTGGAGTCTTGTAAAGGTCTCACTTCGTGTTACTAAATCGGTTTGCCTCTGGTATGGTGTATGGTGTCTCTATAAATACTAAAAGACTCTCACATTAACTTTATTATAGTGAAAATTGTTTCACTCTCATTCATTTTGGCTTACAATGAAAACAAAACGTTTTATTCTTCTATGAGATGCAAGCATAATTTTTTATATAAGTCACTTTTAAAGGTAGGGGTGACCCCATTACTTACCTTCTATACTGAGAAAATTATGAAAAACGGAAATAAGCCCAGTAATAATAATTTGCCCAACACGGGAATTGAAAGCGAGACCCCTTGCCCAGCAGTCGCACCGACTAACCGCTCGATTAACGTCCTTCCTCCATCCTTAGTAGTAGCAGGAAAAAGACAATAACTAAACCAATTGAACCAACGAGGCAGATTTACAAACACTTTTATTAATTAATTATTATGTTATCGGCTTACTCAATTTTTTACTGTTTTTTACGATACGAAAAAATAATATATTTCAACTAGTTTCAAGCCATGCAATTTGAGGCGCATATTCATGAGGAGCATATTCGCGACACACGACGCGGCTTTTATTAATAATTTTTCATTGAATTAATATATGAAAATAATCCGATTTTCAGTCAGGTTCAGCAGATTAGTACTTGTAAGAAAAAATAATTCTTATACTAAATGACAGAGTTCAGAGGCTAAGGCAGAGGTCTATCCTAATGAATAATAATCAATTTTAATATCTCCCTGTATCTAAAAGCAAAGTAAATTCTATAATTCTTGAGCTAATATTTCGAAAATCATTATAAATTATAATGCCATCGAATCGCTGAGCCAACATTTGTGATCCGATCCTCAATTTATATTCACAGAATAAAATATCGAGTTGGCAACTCGAATTGAATTAATCGATATTAGGACCGTCTTACGAAGTGACCCGACGGTCAACTAGTGTTGAGTGAATTAAATCGATCAATCCAAATTATTCGAATAGAATTTCAAATGATCAGTTGGGGAGAGATGCGATCAATTGGAAGAGAGGATGAGATGTTCGGTTGATAATGAAACGTTTTGAAGTTAGTTTATATAGGTAAAGCTTTCGCTAAAAGTTTTGAAAATGAAGTAATAATGTACCTTTAACTGCCGTACTCAGAGTTATTTAATGGTTACTTAACAAATGTTTACGGAACAAAATCGTTGCCAAAGAATAATTTAAGTAATAATTAAATGATTTTGTGCACATACAACATCATTCAATGCTCTTGCTGGTTAAGTCCACAAGTCGGTCGTAAAAAGGAATCTGTTGATCTTACAACTTTTATTAGTTGCAGGAATTAGCTGCGACAATGTATACCAAAATTAGACTTTATTATAATTCCATCTAGTTTCATTATTAGTAAATACATTCTTGTCTTGAATACAAAATAACATTTGTTCTTCTTCACAGTATATAAAACTGGCGACACAATTGTAGGTGGACACCCACTGCACTTGTCCAATTGAGATTACTTCCCTGACCTTTCAAGGATATAAATAAATGGTTGAAAGTCAACTTTGTGACCTTTGAAACAAAACTAATCATAGTAAAGGATTTACAGAGTCACCAGTTACAAACCTTCATCCTGCCTTTGATAACTTGAAATCTGATACCTATTAATTTTATTTAAGACAGAACACAGCCTGTCGCCTTGTCTTGTAATGTCAGACTCAAATTTCGGTGAAGGAGGTCAAAATGGTTTTATGATCGAAGTTTTAGGGTTAAGTGGTTTAAAGAAAAAATCTGAAGGCTTAAATGACTGGACTTATTAGAGACTGGATTTGTCTGTCCAGTTGCGTTTTATTAAGATAAAGGAATGAGAATTAATAAGACAAAATCAGTCAATTTTTATTTGCAACTGAATTTAAGCCTTCCGGAGCTGCGGACTACCTAGAGAGTTGCCGTGGCTGTGGTTCGAAAAGCAGGAGTAAGAATAGGGTGGTTTTTAGTCAATAGAAGAGTAGAGTATAGTCTGATGCTTCCTCTCACCTCATGAAGAAGAAGGTTGAAGAAGTCATGGGATGATTTCCCCTTTCAAAAAATACTGAATTATACCTTATGTATAGAATCATTAAAGCTCACGGAGCCCGACACCTTATCAACGAATGCAAAACCGTGGAAATCGGTTCGTGCGTTCTGGAATTATAGCGTCAGGAATGATTACCCGACTTATTTTTATATAATAGATGTATAGAATCATTAAAGCTCAATTATCAAGTCAAAAGACTGCTTAATTTTAAATGATTAATTAATTTTTAATAGTTTGATAAGAAGACAATTACCAAGAATTCATTAACTTCACAATTTTTAAACCTCGTTTCAAAATTCATCTCAGAATTTGTTTGAAAAATAAATTATTACATCACAAGAAGGGAAAGTTCTCACTGTTACTGTCAAAGTTTTAAACCCATCTGGCCGGACTTAGGACTAAGTAGTTTTATAATGTCCGACAGAAGAAGAAGTATTATTTACTTTCTTTGTTTTTCAATCAAGATTTCAGTTGAACTACTCTTTCAAGATAAAAGCCTACTTATCAATCTTTGGAAATAAATTATTTTGGGTGTCTAAAGTACAAAAGTTTGTATTATAATGAAAACAATTTCAGTACCTACTTATTAACAATGATGCCTAAGTACTTAAATATAACTAAATTCATGCCTATATTTTTTTTCTAAAGGAATAAACCGGTAAACGAGCTGACGGATCACCTAATAATAAGCACTCGCCGCTGCCCATGAACACCCGAAATACCAGAGGCGTTACTATCTAATAGCCATAATCAGAGTTGTGTAACTCAGGTTGAGCTCAAGCCAGTCCTTAGCAATTGTTTTTAACACAACAAAAACAATTGCTAAGGACATTCAATGTTTACTTAAACTATTAAGTAAACATTGAATGTCTCTGAGTATACCCTAAAAAAGCTTCATGTTAGTCAGAGATCCCGATCTTTGTTAAACGTACACTCCATAGTACACGATGCACTCAATAAATCTGTTTTACGCACTATCATTGAGCTGTTCTCCTACGTGCAAACTGAAATGTATTAAATTTTTTATTCTCCCGTATATTGAGAGCTTCACTGTGAAATATAAAACAAACTGTTTTAAAGCTATTTGCATTTTATATGACTCAATATCGTATGCTCGTAATAAAAATTGATATCGTACGATATTGTTCTATATGAAATTGTAGTTGTAAACTTTATGTATACTGCGACTATGTAGCTAACTATGTACGTGACCTATGTCGTTAGTTGAGCTGTTACTCGTACAAGGTCGCCAGTGAGGACGGGAGCCCCGATAAGCTAGTTTCCTACTAGTCAAATTCAATACGGTACTTTTTTCGTAACGTCAAGAACGATATTTTCTATGAATTAGTGAGTTATGATGTCATCAGATTTTTACTTCAAATAGCAGACTTCTTTCTAGAAAATTAGCTAGAACAATTCGAAAATGAAATAGATCATCAAATCCATGAATGAGAGTGTGATTATTTTTGGATATTTTATTGTATTGAAGGGTCGCAATAATTTATTTGCGACTGAGAAAACTATAGAATTCTACCTGTGAATTACACAAAGCAATTTTACCATTTTCCAAGTCAGAAATCTCAGTATTAAATTGTGTGACTTACGCAACAAAGTAAAAAACGGTCCACATTTTGACTATCTTTTAAGGAAACAGCAACAGTTTCTGAACTCACATTAAATCTCATTCAAATCGTTTTTACTTCTACATTCGTATTTAGCACCGTGTAATAAAAAGAGGTACTAACATTTCTAAAATGTACAAAATTCCAGTAATAGTATAGGCAGTCTCCGACCAAAACCGCACAAGCGATTCCGAAGCTATCAGCTCCATATTACTTCCATTGCAAATATAAATTTAACCCTAAACCGGCCAAACCCTCCCCGGGCACTAAATAAGAGTCCGATATAGCGGCATACGTGCGTGTGGAGCGATCCAATTACCGGCATAATGGCTGCCACACATCAATCCGATACCACTTCTATTAAATTTTCGCAGCTGACACCGAAAATTTTAAGCTAAAATTCGGTTTTCGGCAAAAAAATAATCTCTAATCGTGCCATTTGCTAGCAATGTCTTGAGATTGGTTTTGCTATGACGTCATAATCACTAAAGATTAGTTTTAGAACAGTAACTGATAGTCGTTTTCCATTTTGTAAACTTAAATCTTAATTAGACTCCCTTTAAAGTAACATTCTCCTATTTTTACATAGCCATTAGTGAAAACAACACCTTCACAATACAAACATAACCTTTATCCCACTTCAATTTATGAATCCGATAAAACCAAAGTACACAAAGTTTCATCGTCATACCTAGAACACTTCCATTTCGGTATTACAAATTTCTATAGAACGCTTGCGTATTTACCACCCTAAAACAACAAGCTTGCAATCTCTTTACCCGAGCGAAGCCACAATACTACATTGTTTGAACAGAGTACAAAATAAACCTGTATACCCAGTGCACGGTGGCAAGACTCGAAACCACATTTTATGGCATCTCGACACGCGACCGTAGCGAAACTTTTAAGTATAATGATCACGTCTGTAATTTTACAAAGTTGAACAGAAATTTTAAGGGTAAAGCCAAATTACTCTCAACTACTAACGACTTTATTGAATCAAAATGTTTTAATTATACAACCCCTCTACCATTTGCCACATCCAATAAAATAAAAAGGTCCACCAAAATCCCCCACCTACCAATTTAACCTCACAAATTCAAATATATGCAAAAGCATTTTAATAAAATCTCACTGCCGATGAAACTGAGAGCAACAAAAATCACTACCTTTGTTCTTTCGCTAACATTTCATTTCAAAAATGTTTCATTTATAATGAAAAACAATTTTGTTCCAGGTACTGGCACAATGGATACGAGGACTACCCGTGCAGCCGAACACAACAGATGAACGAAAATGTTTCACAAAATAAAAATTGAATACAATAAATGACAGGATGGAAGATTTATGAATAAGTTAATCGCGCGAGAGAATTCGATATGGACGAACACAACTACCAATTCGTAATACAGAAATAAACAAACAGAGCAGGAAAACAACATACCAGACAAAACAACAACAGCTCCGGACGATGTAGATGACGACAACATTAGAGAAGAGCTTCGAATTGAGCTCTAAAATGAATCACCAGGGGGAGCTGATAAAAAACATGACAATACCGAAACTATGCACGGACGAATGCGAGAATTCGTCGAAAATATCGTTCGAAGTGAAGCCGCCTGACCCCAACACTACGTTCTTTTATCGACATTACATCGATACGAACAATTCCGAGTCGGAATTTAACATCGACTATTTCAACGAAACATTCAGTGATTCGAATTGTACGTTCAGAAACGGGACGTGTAGTGATGTGGACTATAATTTCTGGGCGCTCTCGTTGTTAGTGTTTCCTCTATTGACTTTGTTCGGGAATGTGCTTGTGATACTTAGTGTTTCGAGAGAAAGGAGTCTGCAAACAGCTACGAACTATTTTATCGTGAGTCTGGCTGTTGCTGACTTGCTCGTGGCTGTGGTTGTGATGCCGTTCGGAGTTTATTATTTGGTGAGTTATTATTTAATCAAAATTTTTCTCTCTATATTGTTACTTACCTGACTATACGCATGTTAATTGGCCCAAGAATATAATGTTTACTACACACGGCTGCACGTTTGGTGAATTCACTGGATGACCAACAACACGACGTACCAAGGGTTTGGTTCGATTCCCAAATGACAAAAACATTTATCAATATTTCTGTGCAAGTGTTTCAGAACGTTTGCGATGCAGGAGAAAATCCTAAACATTATTTTTAAATTTTAGCAAATCGATAGCGATAGCTTTTGAACTAAAATCTTTAGTATCTCTTATATTAAAGGCTAGCAGATAAATAACCTAAAGATAACATCGTATTGGGACACAATATTTTTAGTATTGCCCCAAGACATAAGAAATTAAGTCCACCACAAAAACAGAAAAAGTAAATACTTACCTAATTTCATTGTTTCACTTAAAACAAGTTTTAATGAATTGAGGCTCTTTATTAAGATAAAAATGTCCAAACAGTTAATTGATTTAATTATTGTTTTAATAAGTAATGGACAACGGGAATCAAACTTGAGATTAACGATGTTTTTATTCTTAAACTGAGCTACTAATTGGATTTGTGATAGAAATAAATTGATTCCAATCTGTGTTATCCTTGTAATGTATTTGATTTGTTGTTTAAGAAGATGTAATTGAAATTAATTATTCCTTTGATCAATAATGACTTTGGCACGGTGGTTAAGCAACTAGCAGCTGTGCAACGAGTCGCGGATTGGATTTCCGCACGAAACAGCCCTTTGTGTGTACCACAAATAATTGTTGTTCCGGGTCTGGGTGTCATGTGTTTGTGAAATTGATGTTTGTAAACGCACCCAAGACACCGGAGAAAATCCGAACGTTGGAACACTTGGATTTTCTCCTGTGTCGTGGGTACCAACAACACACATAGAATTTGACATGCATACGACACGCAGACCCGAAACAACAACTATCGCTATAATTTATCGACTAATACAATAATAATAATTATGAAGTCGGGTCCCGTCACTAGTTGGACGTTAATTAGCGTATAATCCGGCACACAAAGCGACTATCAGTGTCTACCACTCAGTAATAACAATACGTTGCATACAAAGGCTGAGATTTGCCCTGAATTCGGTAAATTATAATAGGAAACTGGGTATTTTAATTTACTTAAATAGTTATTATAATAAATTTTACGCCTTGTTTATGTTAACACATTTCGGGCTTTTTTACATTATCTATAGATATAGATAATGTAATGATATAGATATATACTAATATATAAGGCTGAAGAGTTTGATTGTTTGTTTGAACAAGCTAGTCTTCGGAACTACTGGTTCGACTTGAAAAAATAATTTTGTGTTGAATGGTTCATTATATCGAGGAAGGCTATAGGCTAGGCAAAACATCACACTACATATTCTATTATATATTCTATTCTTAGCTAGTGGTCATTCATATGAACACTAGCTAAGAATTCCCACCACCTATATGCCTAATACCACAATAATCCCCCACAATATGTGTCTGTCCCACTGAATGACAATACACAGGTGACAATGGATCGCTTCACGTATGCGAGTGTTCGATATATTGGACGTGGTTGCCATGGTCCCGACACGCGTTCAAATAAATGGTACATTGCTCCGGATGGAAATATAAAGACGTATGTTATAGGATTCGTATTGTTTTTTATTTGTATAGATATTAAACATAGACGTTTTATCAACTATTTTATTATTATTATTCAAACCCCACACAAGTGTTACCACTTACTTATGTTATGCATTTACATAACATTTACATAAGAGACTATGTATAGGATTTACACTATTAAAATTGAGTATGTATTTTTACCCGACTGCGCCAGAAGGAGGGTTATGTTTTTCGAGTGTATGTATGTATGTATGTATGTATATATGTATGTATGTATGTATGTATAATTGTTTGGCACGCTCTACAGCCTAAACGGCTTGATGGATTTTGACTTGAGAGGTGTCGTTAGATTCGTATTTACTGTGAGAGTGACACTGGGTATATCAAAATAGTAAAAAAACATAATGGCGGATTTTTGGCGCCAAATTCGAATATTTCTCACTCTCTAGCCTAAACGACTTGATGGATTTTAACTTGAGAGGTGTCGTTAGATTCGTATTTACTGTGAGAGTGACACTGAATATATCAAAATAATAAAAAAAAACAAAATGGCGGATTTTTGGCGCCAAATTCGAATATTTCTCACTCTCTAGCCTGGATGGATTTCCGCTTGATAGGGGTCGTTTGATTCGTATTGACTGTAAAAGTGACACTAGATATATCAAAATACAAAAATAATAAAACTAAAAAAAAATAAAAATAAAAAAGGTAATTTAAAAAACTAAAAAACCCGACTGCGTTTCTTTATAATATTAAAATGAAAAAACCCTAAAACAAGAAAGTCATCGTAAAATTGAAGCAGTCGGGACCCATTCTACAAAGCCAGCCGTATGTACCCATATTTAGAATGGGTCCCGACTGCTTAAATTTTACGATGACTTTCTTGTTTTAGGGTTTTTTCATTTTAATATTATAAAGAAATGCAGTCGGGTTTTTTAGTTTTTTAAATTACCTTTTTTTTAAAAGTCAAAGTCAAAGCATTTATTTCAATTAATCTTAAATTAGGCACTTTTCAAACGTCAAATTGTGAAGTGAAGCTAGGCTATAAGCGGGTAAACGAGCATACGTATCGCCTGATGGTAAGCAATCGCCGCAGCCCATAGATACCCAAAACCTATAGGCGTTACAAGTGTGTTGCCGGCCTTTTGGATTTAAGAATTTAAGTGTTGTTGGGGAATCAGGGATTGGGAAAATTGGGAATTGGGCCTCTGCTAAACTCACTTACACAACAAAACAAAACCTCTGCGTGTGCAAAGAGGCCTTTGGTCAGCAGTGGCCACTTATACGCTGTTGATGTGAAGTGATGTTAGAAACTGTCTGATAAAGTAAATTGTTTATAACTCGATTCAGGAGTCACGCGTGAGTAAGAAAAGCAAGCATATTTTCTATCACAAAGAAATAAATATTGGATATATCTACTACTAAGACAAACTTACTTAGGACTTAAGTCATTACTGGGTGTAATTTAATTTCTCCAATATAATAATTTAACCTTTATTTTCTGAGTCACAAAAGTGTAGATCAAATTAGTATAATCCAAAAGTAATTTCCAACTTTTTTGCACATACATATGTATGTATGTATAAGGTCGATTAGCTATTAGTGTATCACATGGCCCACGCACACAGGTCAATGAGTTCAAATAACCAAATGGTTGATTAATAAACATGAACATTGTAATTACGAAACAATTACCTTCTACTAATGAACATTTACTTACTATATCAGAGTACTCCATTTAATCCACATTACGCATAGATCGGGCAATTACTTGTGTAAGCTATACATATTTATGCGAACATAGTTATCATTAATTCTGATTTATTTTAATTAATTAATAAAATACATTAATATATAATAGTCGAAATATATTAATCATAACACACATTTAAAAATCTAATCATGTTAAATTGTTTAGTGAAATGCTACGCCAAGCTACGGCGTAGCACTGTGCTACGAGATTACCAAAATCAAACACGATCCGTCTTAAGAAAATCAAGTTTCAGTATAAACTAATAATACATACATACAGGAATACCATATTTTTATCTTCTAGAGCTAATAAAGTAAGTCTTGAAGCTCTTATAAGACATCCTTATTCATTTTGTATGCGTGGGAATCATAACTCGTGCTACGTCGTAGCAAAAAGCATTAATATTTTTGTGGCTCTTATAAACAAAATCTAATAAAAACAAAGTGCTACATCAAAATATTTATACAGACATGAAAATGAATAATATTCCTTGAACATAAAAACTTAAAAAGAGAAGTACCTATAAAACCAAAACTATTTTGGGAGGCGTTTCGACGTAACAAAATGGGCGAAGATAAAACGAAACCTCTTTTACCCACATAAAGTTTACTTCCATATTCCAAAACGTACTTTTACTTAATTAAAATACCGAAACGAAAAATGTTCCAATCTCTAAGGTTTTCCGGACCCCACAGGCCAATTAAAAATGACCACAGATGTGCTAATCACGTAACCCGTCCCACTGGTCAAACAGTACCTTCATTATTTAACCCCCCTGATCACCAAGTCGGTCGTTTATACCAACAATTAGAATTTATCAAGGGGTTGTTAGTTCAAACAATTAGGTTGTTTCGCCGAGATAAGGGTTGATGTACCAAAAGGCATGTTGTCACTTTATGTTAGTTAAGGGTTTAATATACTGGACATATGTTCTCATGTTGACGCCTGATGACTTGAAGTTTTCCTTCATGTCAACTTAACTGGTTTTATTGTTTTGGGGATGCTTTTCTACCAGAGATGTGCTATGCTACGTTACTGTGGATGCGTTTGGCTTCCACCAATCATATTCATTGGTAAACATAGCTTAGCACTGGTGGAAACAGAGTCAGCTAAGCTTCTCTACTATCGATAAATCGCATACTCGAGCTGTGCATCTACCTTGCATAGCTACGTAGCTTAGTATTAGTGGAAACGGTCACATAGTTACACAGCTTAGCTATTACATCTTCGTAGCATAACTACATAGCACATCTCTGTTGGAAAAGTAACCTTAGTTTAATGAAGTAACAACCTTTTAAATGTGGCATTATTTCTATTATTTTACATTGTCAACCTCTAGTAGCAGTGACAACAAGAACTTGACTTAACTTCACACATTACAAACAAATCTCGTATGACGTCACACATTTCCACAATTTATGATCAAATTTCAATCGACAAAAGCTTTAGATTCGACACCTGACGTCAATAAGTTTCCAACATCCATTAGGAACCATTTTTCACTTCAATGGACTTTCTATTCTATTATTTGTGGAAGAAGGCTTTCATTTCTTTAACAGCTTTAAGGTCACCTCGCGCTTTCATTGGTTTTATTGCAACGCCATTATTTTGCACATTTTGTGGTATGTGTGTTAATTAAAGTTGGTATGACTTGCTTGAAAATTGTGTTAACCTCTGTAATAATAAATATTTGCTATTTTTATAGGCGGTACGTAAATATTATTATTAGTTATTTTAACTGCATAATTGCTCAGGTGGTCGCAAATGTGACTGTCGGGCAAGGGGTCTCAGGTTCGATTTTTGGGTCGGACAAAGTAATACTGGGCGTTATTCGGTTTTTCGAAAAAAATCTTAATAGTAGCACAGAGTCTGGAATCTTCATAGCATAGTTACATAGCACATCCCTGGTGGAAAAGCACCCTTAGGATAGAAAACAAAAGGCATGTAGTAAGTAAGGGCAAGGAGAAAGAATTTACCTCACCAAAGCACTGCATTTCATTAGTAAATAGGACACGTAGGTAGTCTATGTGCCCTAAATCTGTAACCTATTTAACTAAGGAGCAGGTTCGGTGGGAAACTTGTAATGACTTGAACGCATCGCTTCTGGAACGATTACAACTTTAAAATGTTGCACCAAGTTGGTGTTAATGGAACATTTAGAGAAATGCTTCGTTGTAATTGGTTGTTGTATTTAGAACAACGCATTTTATTTAATTCCTTGCTGGTCTACTATTATTATTTGTGATACTTATAAACTGAAGGCCAGAACTGAAAATACATACATAATCTTTCGATTGTATACCATGGGGGTAGGCAGAGCCAATGGAACGTCAATTGCTACAATTTTTACGAGCATACATACCTCTTTCGCTTCATTAACAGTCATCAATCTTTCCATGCATGCTCGTCGGTTAAGGGTAAAATGGGATTCAAATGTTCAATTATAGACAGTTTTTTATATATACAATAAACAATTAATTAGTTTGCCACTTTCATTACAAAATCTTATTATTTTTTTACACGACATAAAGGCTCTAATGCCATAATGAACCCAATTTCTACCAGCCGCCATTCCTTTTTAAATACACTCTATTGAATTACCAAAAAACATTCTTCAAAACGCGACCAGACAAACGTACAGTAAAAAGCACTATACAGACAATAACCCAACACTTTTACTCCCAAGTCTAAATGAATAGGCATCCTAAAAACCTCAAAATGGGTTTCGAAAAAAGGTTTACTTGCCTCCTAAAGTGGTTCTAAGAATAGAGACAGCTCTCCAATTGACTCGCCTTCCATTCTGTAATAGAAAAGGGTTCCTACATAGAAGGCTACAATGCTACAATGTCCACTCCGTAATCGTGTAGTCAAGCGAATAAACTGAAGAGTCTCATAGGACATACCTTTTCTTTATTAATTGACTTCAAGGAATAGTGATATTTGGATTTTTAGATTCCTTCTTTTTCTAGAAGATTCTTTCTTTCTTCCTCCTTACGGCGGAGAGATTTAATGGTTACTTAACCCAGTCTTCGTTCACGATACAGGAGAAAATTCTAGGGAAAGGCAACATTATTTTTAAATAAAAAAAGTCACGAAATGTTACACTAAGTCCAAATCTTGAGATAAACTGAACCGATTCGCTAATTCTTTATCTTTGGTTTTGTGATCGGCAGGAGAAGGTTCTTATGAAAAAAAAATTCAAGCGAAAATTCACTTCAGTTCACGGAGTTTGCTAGTATTGTACAAACAAAGTGGGTTAGGTTTTTTCCGAAACTGGGAATAATAAAAAGCGTGTTAATAAAATTAGGGTAAAACTAATGTACAATAATATTAGTTTACCTCTAATTATGTTGGGTTTACCAACACATAATGTGCTTATTTATTAACTATTTTCAACAGAATATAGTACGATATCTGCTACAGTATAAACATTATGCTATTTTTCCTAAAAAAAATAAAAAGCCCATCAGTGCAATTTAATAACAGCGAAAAAAATAATCTACAAAAATAATTTCCGCATTTTTCTTGTGTAACCAGTAAATATGTTTACGGAAACTGTAGACACGTTCCTCGTACTTCATCAAACATGTTATGTTACCCTTGTTTGCCCGACATAATCCAAAATGGCGGATAGATCTCAGATCACACAGATAGAGCTATACAAAACCAGTTTATCATGGTCTCGCTTTGTATGGTCTTTCCGCACATTCGAGGGTCAGTTTATACTGGTTATGTATAGCTTGGTGTGTCACGACATCAACGCTTCGTTTTACCTTTTGGCACGTAAAGCACGTACTCTTTTTGCCTTCATAAAATAAGCCTGGGTATGTGGAGAGCTTAGTATTGATATGAAAAAAAAATATGTTGGTGGTTATTTAATTTAGAAAGCTCCAATAATAATTAGGTACTACTTATTTAGTTAATAACTTAGCACCAATTGTTACAGTAGAGTTGAAAGTAAGACTTTCAACGTCCTCAAAGTATTATTTAAATTGGTACCTACAATAATTTGAAACTAAAGAAATAACTAATTCCCTCCATTAGGCGTCAAAGTACTCGTCCGCATCACTGTCACTGGGGAACGTTCCCAGAAGACTGGCCGCATTGCCACGTTGAATGGCAATACTTATCTTCTGACCAAAGAAATAGCCAGCTTTCTGGTCACTGGTTATTTTACAATTGGTTGTGGAATTCCCATTACCAAGTCAATACATTCATTATCATATTGAGAGAATATTTACAAAAACTCTTGTTTATTCAATGAGGTCAGTTGCTTGATTCTCGCACTAATATGATAAATGTGAAACTTAGTTCGGATGTTTTTCTGCCAATCATGCTAAAACTTCTGAACGGATTTTGATGTAATTTGGTATACAGACAGGGTATAAGCTGACTTAGGCGATAATGTCAAATCATTAATTCCAATTAAACTATAAATAGGTACTTTCAAATATCAACAATGAACGAATGAACAAATAAAGAAATAAATAATAGTCTGTCAGTTTTTCCGTCAGTGAAGCTAGGTGATAGATTTTTTATTATTATTATTATTTATTCCACGGAAACACGGGCGAGCTAGCAGAACCTGGTCAGAGCATAAAACAATGAGAAACGTTCATCATCCAAATCTATCTAACAGTAGCTAGAAAATCGTGATAGCACGATTTCCTCACATCACACCGAAGAACCCTTCTATTTTTACAACCTCTTTTATTAAAAAAAATCTCACAAACCAGACGATTTCCACTGAACATTTGTAATGAAGAAGACATAAGTTCCCTCTCAATAAATCCTTCATCACTCACGGACTCCATTGCCACCTCGTTTGCACCTCGCTGATGTATCGATCCGTTCTGCCGTTCTGGCAGGATTGAGCCAAAGTGTTTTCCAATGTATTCCCCTCGAGCTGCCGACTACTTATTGGACATGTAAGGGTTAGCCGTAATGGGGAAGGAATTATTTCACTGCTGTAATCATCTTTTTTTTTGGGTTTGATGGTGCTTGTGAACATAATTTTTAGTTATTTGTTTGTTAATTGTGTCACTAGTAAAAGAATCATAATTTTTTTCAGTGTTATATGTAATATATTTTTGACAAGAACTTATTTTTTACTTAGGCCCTTTAAAATAACTGTAATAGAGTTGACCCAGTCTTTACTAGTTTTCGTAGTACTACCTATGTTGAATGAGGATGCGGTGAGTCCATCCATTGTAAGCCACATCATCGCTTACCACCAGGCGAAGTAGTGGTCAAACATTTATAAAAATGGGCCCAGTAGGGCTGATGCCTGATCCGGAGCTGCGGACTACCTAGCGGGTTTACCGGGGCTCCGGCTCGAAAAGCAGGAGAAGGAACGGGGTGGTTTTTAGTCAGTAAGAGTCTGACACTCCCTCTCGCCTCGCCCAAGGTGGGAGAAGTCATTGGATGATTTTCCCCCCTGAAAAAAAAAAAAACATTTATAAAAATGCCAAAGTACTCACTGTCTAATGACTTTGATTAAACCCGAATTCAGTATATTTATCAGAAAACTATAATAATATTCAGGTATTAATTTTATCAAAAACGTTGTGATCGTATTATTGTGCACGAACAAATCACAATGCTAGACTAATTTAGTCTATGAATATACCAGTCCACGAATATACGGTATTCTAAGCTACATGACCTGTGACGTATCATTAGACCTTGTTCAAATATTCACAGGGGTGTAGGCACGTGTTTGAATGTATCAACTTGATTGATTAATTGCGTAATAAATAACGCCTACCTTTGATGGAGGAACTTCAAGGTATCTTAGGTTCATATATCATTAAGGGAGGAAATTTTAGTGTCAAGGAATGTTTGGGTGGTTGAAATAGTTGGTTGTTTATTAAGATAATTTATTGGTTAACTTTAGTTCAAGTATGTTAGTATTTCTATTAATATGGGTGTCTTCAAGGCCCGAGTGAATAGGTTGCTCCATCGTAGGCCGCATCATCACTTACCACCAGGCGAGATAGCGACCAAACATCGACCCATCAAATATTTAAAAAATATATTAGTAGTTCAAAATGTGCTTTTTGTACACAAATTGTTTAAGTTAATTGTTGACTTTGACTTTGTTTAAGTTAATTTTTGACTGCACGGTTGGCGCAGTGGCTGGCTAACTGGCGGCCGCGCAACGTGTAGCGGGTTCGATTCCCGCACGGAGCAACTCTTTGTGTGATCCACAAATTGTTGTTTCGTGTCTGTACATGTGAACTTGTATGTTTGTAAACGCACCCACGACACAGGAGAAAATCCTAATGTGGGGCAATGTTTTACAAAAAAGAAAAAATAAATGTAATCTTAATTTCTGTTATAAAAATACAAACCTGTTTGACCTATGAAACTACTCCGTTCACTGAGTACCAACGAGTGTCTATTACACACAGTCTTCTACACAGTACATAGGTCACAAAATGCATAGTTTACGACCACATTGTTCCGCGTCCCAAGGCTCACACATTGTACCAGCCACTGTAGTTTCAGTGTAGTTTCAGTACAATTGTATCTGACCTTTCAGCACTTATTTATTCAGACAGCCATTTGTACGCTGCCTGAAATTCTGATCTATTCATGTCTATGAATAACTGGGAGATGGTCGTATGATGGATATTGTGAAATAGAGAGTATCTAGTGTTTATGGATGGAGTATGCAACAAGAAAGAGAATGAAAATCATTGCCAACTGTAATAAACACAGTTTAAGTTGTTATTCTTTGAAATAAAAATGGGAGAGCCATGCTCTGACCGGCTCGACCGGAGTGATACCACGGCCTTACAGAAGACCGACGCGACGTGAAATAAAGCTTGCGTTGGATTTCGACGTGTGAGTGAGGTTACCGGTGGCCCAATTATTACCTCCTCAATCTCCCTAATTTCCAAAAATCCTCAAGTTCGCCACTTTAAAAGGCCGGCAAAACACTTGTAACGCCTCTGGTGTTTCGGGTGTCCATGAGCGGCGGATTTTGTTTACCATCACATCACATAAAGAAAAAAGATAATATAGTATAAGTACCTCACTCATAAGATAAAAACATAGTTACCTGCGTTCGAATGACGTTGCATATTCAGAGTAATAATATTTTCGATCCCAAGCCTTACTGAATAGCTAAACTTGCTGCTTCACTGCGAAAATAACGTTAATTTTCAATAAGAAAATGGAAAAATAACCCTTAGTCTTATTTTCTTAGAAGCATTTCTTTGTAAAATGAGGAGGGTAGGGAAAACAAGCAAACATATATGTTTATGTAGTAGGTACTATGTTGTATTGTTTCAGGTCTAACGGCTAATGAGCTAGTCTTAACACTTTTTTTGAAACAGGCTAACTACTATGTAACTTGTTTCATTTTGAAAATATATTGCAGGTAATCTTTAGGTGTTTTCCAAAGCTAAAGGTATTTTCGTTTTCAATGTACATGTACGTTGTTTAAGATAATTAATATTGATTGGGTACAGATACAATAACCAATGAAATTCGTTGGTAATAAAGTTGGCTGCCGTGGAAGACTGCACGCTTAGCGCGGTGGCTAGGCAACTGGCTGCCGTGCAACGTGTAGCAAGTTCGATTCGACTTTGTGTGATCTACAAATTGTTTTTCGGATCTGGGAGTCATGTGCTTATAAAATATGTTTGTAAACGCACTCACGACCCAAGTATGCAAACTAACATACTAGGTACTGAATGAATATTAATTTTCTAACTTGCACACTAAAAATGACTTGGTTGACAGTTGACCTTGAAAGGACACCAGATGCAAACTTTTGCTTACAAAATCACAATACAAACAAACCATGTAGATTACTCACACCATGACATTATAACCTCATTACTCATAAACCGTTTATTACGGAAAGGCTAGCACTTACACACACACACACATATAAAGCAAGCTACTATCAGTTTCCTGCAGTATGTAACTTTGTAACAGTCACGCGCTCATTTGGACCTCAAAAAGGTCCCCCTAATGAGATTAACGTCGGAAATGTTACAGCATGAGTTTTACATAATCTCCCTCTCTCTCCCTCTCTCTATTTCCAAATTCATTTTTGTTTGAGATGTGAGATTTGAATTCGTGCTATGATATTTTGTATTGGCTCGTTAGTCTTAGGGTGGGATACGGAGTACAGAAACCAGGGGAAATGTCATCCAACAAAATTACTATGGGAAGATGATTGCGATCCATCGAGTCAATGCAAAAAAGTTTATAATTGAATATCTTGAAGTAACAGAACGTAGAATTGTGTGCTCTTTGTAAATGATTACGTTAAAAATAGTCTTATATTTTAATTTATAATATATAAAATTAATATGTATTTTAAGTTTAATAACAAAGTGAAACAAAGTAGTGCTCCTTCAAAACTTCTAATTGATACAAAATATGTAACTGACACCAAGCAAATTAGTGAAATTTTTAATAGTTATTTTGTAACAATAGGGTCGTTGCTCGCAAATGAAATACCAAAAAACTTCCATGATAATCCCTCTTACGCCCTACCAAATACACTTTCCAATGACGCACCAGTATTAGCTACACTAGATCCATGTTCTGAAGCCGAAATTTCTAAAATAATTGCCAATCTTGATCCAAATTGTAGTACCGGCTTAGACGGAATAAGCACTAAAGCAATAAAAAGCGTAAAAGATGTAATAGCAGCCCCTCTATGTAAATGTTTTAATAAATTCCTGACGATTGGAAATTTTCCTGACTCCCTAAAGATAGCAAAAGTAACACCTATATATAAATCCGGTGCCACCACAGACCCAGGCAATTATAGACCAATATCAGTGTTACCAGTCCTATCTAAGATTTTAGAGAGAATTTTATATACTAGACTAGAGAAACATCTAACTTCAATCAACTTTTTATCTGACCGACAATACTTGGCTTTCGATCAAAGAGTAGCACACTCTCAGCAACAGTTGATCTTGTATCCAAAATAAAACATAGCATAGATAATAAAAACATAGTCCTAGGCATTTATATTGATCTAAAAAAGCGTTTGACACTGTTTCTCATAAAATACTTATTGAAAAGTTGAAATTGACAAATATCACCGCCAATGCTTTAAAAATGTTACAATCCTATTTAGATAACCGGTCACAAGTAGTAAAACTGGACAAAAACCATCAAAGTGATGCTTTACCGATTACTTGTGGTGTTCCTCAAGGGTCTATTTTGGGCCCCTTACTCTTTCTAGTTTATATAAATAATATACAAGAACTCAAATTATATGGTCACCTCACCCTCTACGCGGACGACACTTGCTTGTTTTATTTTGGATCTTCAATTCACTCTATGATCTCCCAAGCACAAGAGGATTTGAATGCTTTGTTCTCATGGTTTCAACATAACCTACTGACAATAAATGTTTCCAAAACATGTTACATGATATTTAAAGCAAAAAACAAACTTTTACCTCCACATTCATCATTATTGATAGATAACGTACCTCTTAAACAAAAAATGTGTGAAAAATACCTGGGCTTAATAATAGACAATTCCCTATCGTGGAACGCACACCTAGATCATATAAAAATAAAATTATCTACACTAATATATACACTTCGTACATTGGTCAAATGCATTCCTAACAAATTAAAATACACTATATACAATGCTTTAGTTAAACCGCACCTACAATACCTAATTGAAATATGGGGAAATACCGCTAAAACTAAATTAAATGAATTACAAATCATGCAAAATAAATTGGTAAAAATTATCTTCAGTTATCCACGTCTTACATCAACGAGCAAAATCTACAGTGAAACTAAAGTAATGAATTTAAAACAACTATATGTCTATAATACATGCATCTTTATCCGTAAAGTTCTTGATAAAAAAATACAAACCAGTTTATCATTTACAAAATTAAAAACTATAAGTCAACGTAGTTCCCGACGCGCTAGTTTCTTAGTCATACCGAGGGTAAGAACAAATTACGGCAAAAGAATGATAACATTTGAAGGAGCAAAACTTTATAACAAAATACCCGCACAAATAAAAAATGTATGTTCATTTAATGCATTCAAGGACAAACTTTGTCAATTTGTTATTGCAAATAACGCGTAGATTTTTGAATGCATTACACATGGTAACGACGAATTTGTAAACCTATAATTTTTCTATGTATTTGTTGTTTCTCAAGTAAGTGAATATTTGTAAATTCTTTATTGAGAAAATAAAAAAAAATCTTTAAACACAAGTTTGTTCCGAAGTGACTCTCTCCCATTAATTTTATTTTTTTCTATGCCCGACAGGATCCATATTTGTGACCTGATATTGAATGAATTTCTTCCACCTGCATGTATACATTATGGATGCAATAGATACTTGAATACTTGATATTGGACAACCTAAAAACATGTATGTAACATAAAACCATGTATTTATGTGCACCGAGGGTACTGTAGAAGGAAAACTCAGTTTTTGCAAAATCACGAACTTGAATGCATTGTATGAATGTTTCCGATAGCACCCCGGGGCCCGCTTCCGACTCGATCGTGCACTGAAATTCAGCTTCAACCCTGAAAATGAATTAAATTTTAAATCAAAACGTTTCATATTTTCTTACGTAGAATGAAGTGTGAATTTTTATTTTGGTAGCTTTGGACTTTAACTATGACAAGCTTACAGCTTCGTACAAAGTAACAGAAAGGCTTTGAGAATAAAAAAAATATTCAAGTCTTGAAGCGTGCAATCGTGGATGCCTTGGGGTTTAAAACCTATCAACGGCAATGTACGAGTTATATGTATGTAATTTCTAAGAATATTTAGACAAACGGTGAAGGAGAACATTATGCGGAAATCTGGGCTTATAATTTTTGATTATAAGTCTGAAATCGCTAACCCGCGTTGAGCGGGCGTGGTGATTAATGCTCAAACCTTCTCCATATGAGAAGAGGCCTTTGGTCAGCAGTGACCACTTATAGGTTGTTGATGTGTGATGTGATTTTGATATGAAGACTGCAAGTAAGTGGTGTGCAAATAGGGTCGAAAAACATTATTTGCCCTGCAGTGGGACAATCATGGATGAATAAAATATTTTATCAAAATATACCACTAATGTTTTAGTACAACAATGAAAGAGCAATAATAATTTAACAGCGTATTTAAACATTTCAACCACAATAAAATTTAGTTCAGAAGAAATATGAAGTTACCAGACACGAAGGTAATTATGGAACATAGACATGACAGTCATAGCTAGCGTGATGTGTCGGGCAGCAATCATGTGAGCCAAGTCCACAATGGACAGTAACGAGCCCTGACAGGCACGTGCTGAGGCCAGGAGTTGTGATAAATATTTAGTACGAAGAGTAACACGGTGCTTAGAAACAACTGGATTCGAATTCTATAATTTTACATGTTTATGTTTACACACTCAGACGTCATGTCCTATCCTATTTTTCTTGAGTCTTTTTGAAGAGTCACTATTGGACATAAGCTCTTCATCAACTAGGTAATTCAATGCGTCATTCTTCATCAATTAAGTATTTCGATGCGAAAACGCACTTTATGATCGCTTGAATAACAAAAGAGTAATAATTATCATCAACAGCTAGAAGACATCGTCTGCTGGACAAAGCCTCTCCTTTAAAGTGCTTTTACACCAGAGATGTGTTATGCAACGTTACTATGGATGCGTTTGGTTTCCACCAATCATACTCATTGATACACATTTGTTTAGCACTGATGGAAAATGACTCAGCTATTTTTTTTATATGGAAACGTGCGTGCTATGGATGTGGGCTATAATTGGCTACCCTACTATCTATACATGGCATACTCAAGCTGCGCAACTTTGCGGCGGCACATCTTCATAGCACATCTTGCTCGCACATCTACATAGATTAGTCTCAATGAAAACGGTCACATAGTTTCACAGCTTAACTATTACTGTTGGAAAAGCCCTAATCCTCCACCACAGTAAGAGTATCATCACCGTATAGTAAAATATAATACAAATCCTCTTCAAGATTAGATATTCCTCACTGCGGTAAGGTTATAATAAAAAGCCGTTACTTCCACCATAACCTCTGAGCTATCAAATGACCTTGACCTTGAGGAGTTGAGACTATTTTCTTGTAATCCGGAAAAAGGTCGTGTAATCTCAACAACGAGCAGTTTACTCCTAAGTCGATGGTGTGACCCGACTTTATTGTGTTTAAGTCAACAAATATACTTTTCAAGGTCATAATTCTGTGGTGTCAAGGTAAAAGGGGATGAGTCATACATTTTGAAAAATGAGTTAATGACACAGTTGGATAAAATAAATGAATTAGTTTTACGATAAAAAGGAGATAAGTCAATTAATTTAATGTATTTTTATTTCGTGAATCTCAAATAACAAAGAGATAGAAAATACTTTAAATTGACTTATCTCCTTTTTACCGTAAAACTAACTAATTTATTTTTCAAAATTTATGACTCATCCCCTTTTACCTTGACACCACAGAATTATTACCTTTCATATTTTAATGAGTTGGATTCTTTAGACAATAAATTCAACTATTACACAGAATTTGAAAAATAAATCTAACACACTCTATAACTTGAATATTTACCTAATTATAATTATTGTGAGACATTTCAGTTACTTAGTGTGTACTATGATTATGGGACCCTGTCGCGGGCCGAAAATAGTCGTCCTCATTCTTAACTGTATTATAAGCTGTACTATTTAATTTACTACCACATACACATACATATTCACTGTTCTTCTTTGAGTAAGGAATCTAATTCAATGGTAACACCTACCAGACCTACTTAGGCAGGCACTAGATTTATACCTAAGTAAGTAAACACTAGATTTGTTTAGACAAGCGTCTAGACAATCTAGTCCAACCCTACTTCCACCTGTCTAGATCTAAGTTTCAACCTGTATCCTTCCATTTGTAGCCTAGAAATGTAAAGGCATTGTTACATATGTTTAGTGCTTGCGACATTTACTGAATAGAATTAATTACAAGTCCAAATAATAGGTTACTTGAACACTTACATTCTAGAATTTGGGTCCAGACCTTACCTTTTGTTCTGATAACCTTTGTCAGACCTAGGTAGAGCCCTGAAAACGTTTTGGCTATTCATTCTTAAAATTTATTAGGATTTCTATAAGGATGAGAATCATTTGTAACAAAATCCATTTAATAAACCTCTTTAGAACTGCGTCAAATAATTTATATCCGACATTTAACTTTGTTCAGAATTTTTCAATTTTTCCCTGGGTCGTTGATTTACATTAGGTACATGTTTACGTGACATGCCGATTTCATGATAGTTTTTTCATACACAACAGCTGGTTAGTTAGCCTTTGCGCAGACTACACCAATCATGAAGTAATGAATAGAGAGATTAAATCTCAACTTATTTATTTAGTTAATATTTATTTTAAAATTCCTACACAGCAAAATTTTAGTTATATGTCGTAGGAACAGCAAATGAGTAAATAATGCACTTGGTTTCAACGCTACCATTGAAAATAATGCTTGTACAATAGCTCGATAGATGGTGTTGAGATCGAGTTATATCGCGATACGGTTTTGTTACCAACATAGCTTTGACAGAAATTTTGTCTCACTCTGAGCTACTGCGTTTCATTCTAGTATCTTCAAAGGACTACTAATGTGCCAATCTTGCAGTCGCGAAGAAGGAGAGAGATCTCTTTACTTATGAAGAAAAATGAAAAAAATAATATTTTATAAACAAAGATTGTGTTTAGAGCCTTCTCCTTCCTTCCTTATCCTTTTCGACAAATAATTCCTGCGTTACAAGACTCCACTAAACTTATCATAGCACTAAGTTATTTACCTTGTTGATATTGTCCACAGTTCAACCACGGAGTGTGGGGCCTGCCGCCGGTGGTGTGCGACTGCTACATCGCCATCGACGTCATCTGCTCCACCTCCAGCATATTCAACCTGGTCGCCATCTCCGTAGACAGGTCAGTAACATTATACCTACAGTAATAACAAAAATGGGTAATCATTATACAGCACACTATATAGAAATATATTATAAATTACAAATTTTAAATAACAGGTATCTTTTAAAAAAACATGATAAGCTCTTATCTAGACTAATAAATAAAATTGGAGTATCTATTTGTAACATTGAAATAACCACCCACACGTGTAATACACCCAAACCATATTTTCTTACAATTTTTGTCTGTCTGTTTGTTCCGGCTAATCACTAAAACGGCAGGTCCGATTTTAACGGTAATTTTGGCAAATAGCTGGTGTACTAAGGAGTAACTTTGGCTATTTTTATTTTAATAAGAACAAAACCAAATACCCTAATTCTGTAAGAAGTCATTTTTCCACTAGCTGTCGCGGGTAACAGCTAGTAAGCATTAATCTACTAACACTGTTAACATGAAATACAACACAAACACAATTTATCTCTACTATTATAACAAAAACATATAGCAACGTAACTTAACACTGTTTCTACCCTTTGACAAAGGCTTAAAATAGAAACTAAAAACCTTTGTAAACGTAACACGAAACACTTTTTTTAAACAAAACGTTAGTTTAATGCAGGGTGTTCTCAAAGAAAACAATTTAAACGGCACTTTGACGCATAACTACGTAAATAGACATTTCCGACGCATTTGTTTTTATATTCTGTGTAAAAAGTGTTTGAGAAACAATGTCGGGGCTATTTAATAGTGTAATGCTGTAATGCTCAAAGAGATTTTATTTATGCTGTTTTTTATATTATGCGAAAAGTTTGCCATCATTAAAATGAAGGGTTATAATACATTATTAAACTGATATGACTGCCCGGTTAGCGCGGTGGCTAGGTAACTGGCAGTCGTGCAAAGTGTCGTGAGTTCGAGTCCTGCACGGAGCAATCCTTTGTGTGATCCAAAAATTGTTGTTCCTGGTCATGTGTATGTAAAGTTGTATGTTTGTAAACGCACCACGACACAGTAAAAAAAAATTAAGTGTACATTATGATTACTATAAACAAAGTTTTCGCATCATAATGTATGCATTCAATATCAAACTAAACTTAACCTGTCACAAAAAAAAATTAAGCTAACCTCCAACTACGCAATTTCTATGCCTGAAATACTAAAATAAAAATTACCTTAACCCAAAAACATTCCATTTCTTTCACAATTACAAAACTAACAAAATAAAACCCAATAAAATCACTTTCCTAGTTCTTTATTTAGGGCAACAGTAATTTAGGTCTTTCAAGGTCGGACCCTAGACAACATTGAGACGCTAACTCAGCCTATGTAAGCATCTCAACAACTCAGTCACATATTCAAGGGTTACTTCCGAACTTGATAAAACTTGCCCAAACTCATTTGGAAATATCTAGGCTATCCCTGTTTTGGTACTTGTATTTTGTAGGGTAGGCGAAGAGTATCTTTATTGTCATAATATATGTTGGTTTTGTATAGACTTTAACACACATTTTGTGACTTATTTATGTCACTTAATTATGGACTTGAAGATTTCTGTATTTGATGAATGTTGTATAATAGTCAAGTGTTTTGTTTATGAACATGTTTTTTAAGGAAGGAAGCCTCCTCTAAGGAGCTCTCCTCCCGCCTTGGGCGAGACTAGAGGGAGCGTCAGACGCTTACTGACTAAAAACCACCCAGTTCCTGCTCCTGCTTTTCGAGCCGATGCCCCAGTAAACCCGCTAGGTAGGCCGCAGCTCCGGACCACTCATCAGCCCTGCAGGGCCCGTACTATGGTGGTCTAACAGATTTTTGAGGTGTAAAAAGAAATTGAATACTCAAATAAAAAAATTACGAGTACTATGCGTGTAAAACAACGTGCGTACTTATGTAATTAGTACGTTACTCATAAATTAGCTAATTCAAAAACCCTGCACGCATTAACACCTAAAAGATTACACTAATTGAAATAAGTTATTCTAGAAAATGAGTCTCTAGTGAACGAGCCCATTAACGTAAATAGTAGAAAATACTTAGTTCAAAATAAATAACACATAACTTTTTAAACGTATAGATATTATTTAGTTATTTAGTACCTAGGTTAGATACTACTAACTTTCCGCCCATGGTGGAAAGAAAAAAGGGTAACCTACATAAGTTACGGAGCTGCGGAAGATGTGAAAGCAAACCTTACAAGTATAACAAGAACATTACGGCTCGTAATGCCGCTATACAATGTACATCCACTATTCACCATTATTTTGTGTTTTAAGTCCCATCTAATAGGGGGCGAGCCTATCACCATATACTGGACACAACTCCAGACTGCTACCTACTACTAAGAAATTTTCGAACAACCGAAAAAAGCCCAGTAATACTTTGCCCGACCACTCGACCCACTCTTGCGACCACTCAACCAACGAGGCACCATTTAAAATAAATACATACATACATACATATCGTCACGCCTTTAATCCCCGAAGGGGTAGGCAGAGGTGCACATTATGGCACGTAATGCCACTGTTTACACCCACTTTTCACAATTTATATTGTGAGTCCCATGTAATAGGTGGTGAGCCTATTGCCATATACCGGGCACATTTCCAGACTCCGAAAATTCTAAAATTTCTCAGTGGTAGCACCACTGAGAAATTTTCGAAAAACCGAAAAAAGCCCAGTAATACTTCGCCCGACCCGGGAATCGAACCCGAGACCCCTTGCCCGGCAGTCGCAGTTGCAACCACTCGGCCAACGAGGCTATCCGCTAAAACAACTCACATTTAGAGTCTGAAACACAAAACGATATAATTATTTTGTCTAACCTTAAACAGGGTTGTTACAACCGCTGCTTACATTTTGAAGAGGTAATTAGAACCCTATTTGGTTAGAGCTAGGCTTGATAATAAATTGCCATAAACAGACGTACTATGCTTGTAACAGATGCCAATAATTAAAGAGAGCAAGCCAGATGGTGCTTGAACAGTGTTTCTCAAAATGAGTACAGAATGTAGGGGTTTTAGGGCTAAAAAGAGGTAAAACTTAACGGATCTTAGGAGTGTTATAATAAAATTATTATTATTGCACTCAGATATTTCAACAACTATCCACTCAAGTAATTTTATTTGACTTTATCTCATCTACTATAATATAATAACAATGTATAGTAAAATAAGATACAATCACCTGATGGTAAGCAATCGCCGCCCATGAACATTCCAAACACCAGAGGCGTTACAAGTGCGTTGTCGACCTTTTTGTGGGTCAGGAAAATAAGGGTTGTTGGAGAATCGGGGATTAGGACGATTGGCACTTACACAACGAACAAAACGAAACAAAGCAAGCATTGTTTCACTTCGGTTTTTCTCATAAAAATGACCTAATACAGTGACATATAAAACTTTGAGTAACACTGTAATAGCAATCAACATTAATACAGGGTGCGGACAGTTTGGGCCAGGGCGGGATGTCCAATCCGTGGCATGCGTGTCGCAATGTGACGCGTCTCATTACAGAATATTTTCGTTATATTCTAATTAATGAAATTGGAATTAAAAACTTTTCGACATTCTAAAGCTTTTTGTAGGGTTTCAAAAATTTATCTGTTGTAGCACAGAGTCTGGAATTGTACCCAGTATATTATGGAAATAGCCTTGCTATTACCTGGGTAACTCTTGCACTTATATCACAAATGGTGAATAGTAGGTGTAAATAGTACTGTGGTATTACCGTGCCATAATATGCACCTCTGCCTACATCTTTGGGAATAAAAGGCGTGACGATACAAAAAAACTTAATTTAACGATTTAGAACTGCGAACATAGTTACATTTGAAAATTCCATGTCAGTAAACTAATTTTCTAAGCAGGATTTATAGGATATATGTATAATTAAAGGTTTTTATTTCTACTCATATTAGTTCTACACGAACTCTTGTTCCGTACCTTTGTCATAATTTTTTTTACTAATGAAAGGTGACAGATGTCCACAAGATATACAAATATCCATTTCTACTTAAATCATTAAAGCATAAATACAAGTACGTGATGGTCTTTCTTATTTCGTGAATCAAGTTCCAAAAGGCGTTTCCATCAAAGGAACATCTTATTGTGAGTCGTGCCTCGTTCCACTGGGTCTGACGTCCCGTCCGGTCTGTCATCATTCTTTCCTTCATCCGTTCAGTTTCCGTGTTGACATGTCATGTACAGATTTTCTTTTTATTATAACTACAGACGGATTCTATACTGCACGGGTTCGCCTGTGATATTTCTGGTGAAGTTCTAACATTGTTGTTCGTAGGATAGCTTGAAGCTTGACTAAAATATCTTGTACAAGCGAAATTGTATTTTTTTTTTAATTTATGTATAAAAAATGTACAGTTTCGCTTTTTATACATATAACATTTTTTATACATAAATTTAAAAAAATATACAATTTCGCTTGTTGCCTAAAAGTTAAGTTAAAAAGACATACGAGTTCCTCACGGTTTGCGGTTGTAGGGTAGAATAATGCTTTTACTTCCACTTTCCCAAAATACCACCATTGGACTCGCCTACTGACATAAATCAAGATTCCAATGTTGAGAAATTCCAAACAGAAACACCCTTTATTTTGCCTTACCCGGGAATAACATGTACCCTTGTATGTATGTATTGTATGTGGTATTTTTTGCTACCCCCTCACTGTAACATATATTGGCTTTTTTTCCTGTTCCATATGTGTTATAAAAAATCTCACACGAAGTATACATAAACAAACCCGAATAACGACAAAGCATAGTATATATTTATATGTATAACCGCCCCCAATATTCACGCAAGTATCGTAAGAGCTGATTTAAAAAATCCTCAAATCGACATTTGTCAGAAGCCTAGCAGCAGTGCTCTCAGATAAACCTTAAAGTCTTAAACTGTACCTTTAGTACGAGTTTGCTATACGTTGAACGAAAACAAAAAGGACTGCACGCTTGGTGCGGTGGCTACCGCGCAACGTGTAGTGGGTTCGATTCCCGCACGGAACAACTCTTTGTGTGATCCACAAATTGTTATTTCGGGTCTGGGTGTCATGTGCAAATTATATGTTTGTAAACGCACCCACAACACAGGAGAAAATCCAAGAGTGAGGCAACGTTTAAAAAAAATTGAGAGCGCGTTCGACGTTTTGATTGGTGGGTTCATTCGCGACGGCCAATCAGAGCCATCCTTCTGCTACGCGTCTTCGCTTGGCATAACCTATTTATCATAATCTCCTGATTATGACAAACTGTTCATGTGAACCAAACATCGTCAATCATGAAGAAATGTTTTACTCACACGTGAAAAATTTAACAAACAAGTTCACAAAAGTTCACGATATTTTTTAACCGTGACCTTTAGATGGGCAATCAACATGCGGGGTATTGTCGCGATAACATCACTACTAGAACATGTAGTCTAGTGATAATTACTAAACTTAATTAAAACCAGGCCTACCATAATACTACGATACTATGTTACTGCCTACTGTCTATGAACTAATTAAAATCAATGGATTAACATAATAACTTTTCTATAAACTGATTCATTGTTCTGTTTCACATAGGATACACAGGTTATGAAAATGTCGTAGTGACCCGGAGACTTAATACGTCCACTTCTCATGCCACCGGAGCGAAGCGGAAAAACGGAAAAATATCAACCAATAGCTTCGCTCGGAATTTCATCTAATGTCTTCTCCCGCCTTGAGTGAGGCGAGAAGGAGTATCAGACTCTTACTGACTAAAAACCACCCCGTTCCTACTCCTGCTATTCGATCTGGAGCCGGAGAGGAGGTCGAATAGCAGGCTATTCGATCTGGAGCCCCAGAAAACCCGCTAGGTAGTCCGCCGCTCCAGATTAATTGAAGCTAGCTACTGGTTCTAAATCCTAGATTCATATTGTGTAAACACAGTATTCCAATCAAGCATTCCAATAACCGACCACTATGTACTCTGAATACGTCACCAGTCCCTTGAATATCCTTTATCCCCTTTCGTCTATTATGTATTTAAATTGATCCATTATAACATTAACTGGCAATCCGGGCCACTGGCTTGAAAGCGATAGCGTAGAACACGGCTCATTTAGAACCATTCACCCAGCTGGGTGACAATATTGTAGGGTGGGTGTATTGAGAAAGTGTGTTACAGGATAATCTATAAGTACATAGTATAAACACAACGCCTTTTTGTATGAAAGGGGAGACACTTTTTAAGGAAAACGTCTGTTATGATGTACTTTGTTACATAGCTGGTGATAATGTGGTTGTTATTATACAGTGTGCACAACTATTTACTAGTTATGCTGTTTTATGCCATGTAATCGAAAATTAAACCCAAAGCCTCTCACTTGTTTTCCATTACTTTGATGAGACACTCTTCAAAGAGGTCCATTTTCATCGCTTCTTGAATTATAAGATCAAATGCGTAAAATTTGTGATGCTGTAGTTTAAAGGTGTCAAGTTATTTATACAGGAACCACAATATTTACTTTTTTTTCTACCGTATTAAGCCGGTAAACAAGCCGTCTGATCACCTGATGGTTAGCAATCGCTGCTACCCGTGGCGACCCAAAACACCAGATTACAAGTGAGGATTAGCAATTTAAGGATTCTTGGGGAATCGCTGATTGGGGAGATAGGAAGAGGGGGTAATTGGTACTCCGGTAATCTCACTCACACGACACAAGCGTTGTTCTCTATGAAAAGCATGTCTCAAAAGTAACTTCAAATTGAAGTATCCCGAAATTACTGATACCTGACCATAATTATAATGGGTGCCCTCCGAAGGGTCTTGTGTACCTCAACCAAAACAACATGGCAATTACCAGGAGTCGGAGTTATCTTAACAAGACAGGTTAAGTGGTGTTTTCTCAGTAACTTTACGGTTATATGGGAACTTGGGTGAGCTGAGTTGTTGTGACCGTCGTTAAAGTGGTTAACTAATACTTGTATGTTTGTGTTATGGTGATGTTTTGGTTGTAAAGTTAACGTATGTGGAGTAGATAGACGTTTTTAGATATTTTATAACACTTGTTAGTCTAAAATGTGGTTACTTTCTAAGTATGATGTCCTGAGTTGTACTTCAAGATTAGAAGGAGACAAACTGCACGTTTGTTAGAGTAACAACTGATTTCGAAACAAGTTTTGATATCTATCCCTAAGTCATACAAATATGTTTTACGCTCAGCAATAATATTCTTTGCATAAAATATACATATCATATATGTACTAGCTGTGGTGGTAAACTCTGTACCGCCTCAAACATTATTTTCTCACATTTTAAACCTCCCCTGGACTTCTACAAATATCAAGGCAAAAATTTTCCAAATCGGTCCAGGCGTTATCGATTTTTGAAATAATCGTTATCGATGAAAAGCAATTGATTTTCCTAAATATCTTATCTTTTTCTTTGTGAACTAATTCTTAGAGACAAAGTAGGTCAAGCTACACTAACATCCTATAATCTTATAACAATTGAAAGGAATCAATAAATACATAATGATTCTTTCTTCACCAGATACATAGCAGTAACACAGCCAATCAAATACGCGAAGCACAAAAGCAACGCACGCGTCTGGTCGATGATTGGCGTAGCGTGGTTGGTGTCCGGTGCGATTGGCTCGCCGATCGTGCTGGGCCTCAACAACACGGCAGACAGGCGGCCCGGCGACTGCCTGTTCAACAACAAGGACTATGTTATATACTCGTCCCTGGGATCCTTCTATATTCCTTGCATCATTATGATGTTTTTGTATTATAATATTTTTAAGGTGAGTTGGATTTTTCTGATTAAACTCTTATCGTTATTTATGTCTCACTTAAGTTCCAGTTACATGTAAATTAACGCTATTGTTATAGTCTTCTATAGGAAGAATCGTAATTAGTAGTTACCTATAAAATATCCTAAGTAGTGTCTGATAGTAAAACTTTTAAAAGCGGTATGATAAAGAATTGTAGTTACGATGTTGACAAAATGACACTGCAGCCTGGTCATGTGCAAAGATTAATTTATGATAAAAAGTTGTTAAACCTGAATTCTTTAACTTCAACCAAATCTATTAAGAAACTTCTATCGTATTTGAAAAATATAAAAACCTAACACAGACACCACCCATTTACTAAAACGTTCCAACACCCACAGGCAATACGACAGAGAGCGAAAAAGCAGCGAATAGCAAAGAAGACGTCCGCGGCGATAAGTTCCGCGGTGTCGAGCGGTACCGCGGCGGTAGTGATAGAGAACGTGGCGCAGACGCACCGGCTGGACGGCTGCATGAATGACGCGCCCACCAACACCGCGTCGGGGAGCAATGAGGATGAAGACGATGATAAGTAAGTCTGTAAACGATGAAATATTATAAGTGTAGTGTGGGGTATACCCAGAGTTAGTGGTCTTACGAGTTGGTTGGCAGCCACGTACAGCAAAGGTCCTCCCTTTCAACGCAATCAGCGTTCTTTAACCCCAATCAATGTTCATAATTCATTAACTTGTCTGTTATAACTTCTGTAACAATGAATGCCAGTCAAAGTCAAGTCGAAGCTTGCACAACTGAAAGAGTTAAGCTACAAGCTAACTTTCAATGGACGTTCGTTTCATTTCTTTTTTGATCAGAAAACTACCAAATAACGTAACAGTAGTATTTAGGGTTTAAGCCAGTACACAAGCAGATGGAGCACCTGATTGTAAGCAATCGCCAGCGCCCATGGACACCCGAAACACCTAAAGCGTTACAAGTGCTTTGCCTTTTGGGGGTTAGAAATTTAAGAGTTGTTGAGGAATCGGGAATTAGGATGATTGGGAAGGGAGTAATTGTGCCTCCGGTAACCTCATTCATACAACGAATTTAACGCAACGTTGTTTCACGTCGGCTTTCTGTGAGGCCGTGGTACTCCGATCGAGCCGGCCCATTCGTGTCAAAGCATGGCCCGCATTTCCAATTCATCCATTCCATCGACAATACCACAAATACTCATTTAAATGGCGAAAGCCAATCACAAGTATTCACTTCAACAATTTCCAATACTTATACTTAGTAATGATATTTTCTTTGCCAAAAGCTTTAACATTAATTCTCGTGTATACTTAGAAAAAGACGAGCAACTTCGCATTAAATGGGTAAACAGGACTATAAACATTTCACGTTTATAAAGGCTTGTTTACCGGGAGAGGGAGGGGCGGTGATGGGGGGATCTTGATTCACGATTATCAATACACGTAAACTTCAAGTTGTAGATGATAGAAATACTGAAGTACTTTTTTACTTATGAAAAGAATCTACATTCTTTTATGGGGGGAAAATCGTTCAAAGACAGTTTGACACTCCACCCTCACCCAAGGACAAACACTTATTGATAAAATTGACTCCATTCCTATTCATGCTGCGAACCCGTTGCCATGTGTCTGGTCAGGTCTTTCGTATCTTAACCCATATTTAAAACAAAATATGTGTTATTTTCTAATAACAATGGCACCACCTGAGATTTAAACCTGACGCCGAACTGACAGCCAACTTACCATGTAATTTTGTTAAAAAGTGCAACTACAACTTCTTTTTCCAATATATGAAAGTTGTAGAAATCTAAATTTTGTAGTTCTCTTTCTTACAGCTTCGCGAAGTCCGAGATGGGGGCGTACGCGGAGGAGCTGGTGAACACCAGGTCGGCCAGGTTCATGCTGGCTGCCGTGGTGGAGGAGACGGGATTGTGAGTACAATTCTGAACCTTATGTTTAATAGCATACAATCTATATTTCTATAATGTAGGATTAGAACTAGATTTGTAGATAATTTGTATTATTTTAGGGAATCATTCAAAATACATCAATTATAAATTTATCATTTGACTACCCTACACGATTTAATAAAAAGTGTGTGTCGATTTTGTTTTGATCTAAAATCTTACTAATATTTTATTTAAAAATGCCTACTAGGGTTTTTTTTTGTATGTATGTCTGTTACCCAATGACGTCAATAAGGCTAAAGGGATCGGGATTAAATTTAAAACAGGAGTAGAGCATCTGGAATAACACACAAACTAATTATCCACGTGACCATGAACGAAGCTGGGGGCAGAAACTAGTATCTACTAATACCTAATTTTATAAAAGAAATTATCTCTAAGAGTAACCCAAAGAAAATAGATCAAACGTTCAGTAAGAAAGCAAATATCAAAATAGCCTTTTTATTTCTATTACGAAAATCTTTTTATTTATTACAACATTAGCGAATCAATAACTTGAAATGGAGCCTTTAGGTCCAAATTAACCTGCACTACGTTTTCTTTCAACATTTTTCAGAGAAAATACTGAAATATTTGAAAAGGTTGAGAGAGAATTGAGTGCAACCATTCTCGTACAGAGTCTCGTTCACTTTGTAAAATGACTGACATATTGAAACGTATTAGGTGTGATTTTTTTTAAGAAATGTGTAATGGAACTGTGGTATTCTATTTGGTTGAATCGATTGAGTGGTTGCAAGGATAACTGCGGAGCTAGATCACAATAGAGCAATTTAAGTCCATTTGTAATGGTGCCAGACGTCCGAAAATAGAAAGAAATAGCTATATATATTTAAAATAAATAAATTTTTGAGCACTCACTGTCATTGAAAACAGTGTTCCGTAAATTTTAATACCTTAATCTGTGCTCGTTTTATGGTAATAGAATCAATATCTTTTAATATTGACAAAACTTCGACATTGTTGGAACCACAACAAATATAGATATCGAAGTTTCGGCCCCATGGGCTTTAACAAAAATACTTTTCTTGGGGCCTCAAAGTGTTTTTAACCAAAACAATAAAGTAGGAGGTTCTCTGTTTGACCTGTATGTATGTATGTTTGTGCGCGATTATCTCACTATTATCCGATCAGATTTTGATGCGGTTTTCAGAAAAGCGTTTATTACACTTAGGAGCTTAGGTCTTAATAATTATTAACCGACTTCAAAAAGAGTCTGAAAATTATTTATTACATTTTAATAAATAAGAAACTGTATGTCTGTTCTTATAACACATTATACAGAAATAAGATACAATAATCTGCATCGGTGTCTAAGTAATTTTGGAAAAATATTATATGTGATATAATTTTACAGTCATGCAAGAAAAAGAGAAAATAAACTCGAGTTGATATTATTGTGATAGTGTCAATAATCTGATAATGTATATATCGATTCGTAATGCCATTGACCTTATTCTGAGGCCTTATTGTCCTTGTCAGAGGTAATCAGTAACCAGTGCGGTTGTCTGGTTACAGATTTACAAAGCGATAATTTTGATAGAAGGCATTCAATCGCTATGATTAGCAAAGGAGATATCGTAACAAAACCTTTTATTTACTATTAAAAGATAATTATAGGGGCTTACGAGCACTTTACACTTTATTAGTAGAAGTTCAAATGTAATAGGGGCTAGTTTATTTACACCTAGACAGTAACGACTGCTAATTAAGAGTAAAGACATTTCAGAAGACTGCTTCGTTGATTGAGTGGTTGCAAGTGCGACTGCCACGCAAAGGGTCTCGAGTTCGATTCCCAGGTCGGGCAAATTATCACTGGATTTTCGAAAATTTCCAGTATATTCCAGTATAAGTATATGGCAAGGCTCACCCATTATCACATGAGACTTATGACACAAATGGTAAAAAGTGAATATTGTTTTTAAAGAGTAGCATTAAGTGCCGTAACTTGCACCTCTGTCCACCCCTTCCGTAATAAAATGCGTAACATTGCATGATACTTTCAGAAGAAACCTAAAAATATTTTACCTAACTTGGGTATGAAAGGATAACATTATGGCTCCAAAAATTTTTGGGTTTTTTCTGAAATTTTTCGCCGGCCAACGAAAAGTGGTACCTACGTATCGATTGAACTAGCCATTTCAAACATTAGTTAATTTAGCACTAAAGATGTGCGATCCAAGATGTAGAAACTATACTTGTATAGATATATAACATACATACATAGCTTTCAGAAAAGGTTCAAAAAAGTTATCTCCTTTGAAATCCCATACTCGATATTCGCACACAATACACAAGTACCAAGTCAATAGGTTTTTCGAAAAGAAACTTAATGTACATCTACTAAGGATACATATTCCGTAGTTTCTCACTGAGTAGGAAACAAACAAAACCATTAATCAGGTCTCCTGTTGATAGTGAGATCCAGTGTGAACTGGTTTCAGCTTGATTTGTGGGGCGTTTGTCGTGACTCGACGGGGTTAAGTCCACTAATGGCTGTTGGACCTTGTAGCTAGTTTGAATTTGTATTAGAAATGTTTTCTTCATAATTGAATATGTTTTGTCTATCAATCTTGCCAATCTTGCCATTATTTTCTCCTAAAAAGTAGGATTATTATATTATAAGTCATCATAATAAATACCGTACAAAGTAGAAATCATCTAGATTCTGACATTCGTGTTTGAAAAAGAATTACGGGTTTTATAACAGTTTAACTTTCTATAAAACTTCATGATTAATAATAATACTCGGAGACCTTGAGAGCCTTTTAATAACCAAGCATCATATACTACATGACCACAGCATAGCTTAGAGTGCAAACTGGTTTGTCGAGCCATTTGTTGCAGACGTACTACGGGTTCGAACCGATGGCACTGGAGGAGAAGGTGGTTTATGTGAACAAGACAGTAATCAATGATCATAATTGTTGCCCACAGAATAATGGCGAACCTAGCGTCTCCCATCCCAATGATGGACCCCAACACCAACAACGACTCAGGGTACGCTCCCTCCAACATAGATGGTGAGAAGGAACACACCCCACCAGCCTCTCCTACTAATAAAGAAGAGAAGAAGACAGAAGATAACGCTGAACTACCTAAGAAGCCGGAGTTAAAGTGAGTGAAGTTGTTTACTTATTTTATTTCGCATTAAATATATGGATGCAGTATTTATCGTTCTGTTGGAATCTATTAATCTATGTGCAATATAATTATATTGCATTTATATTCAACTAGCAATCCCAAGACGAACTCCGTTTCGCAATAGCATCAGAAAGGAAAACCTGAATTATTTTTTTATAATAGATTAGTGCAATTATATTCCTTACGGATATTAAATAATTCCCATTGCTAGAAAAAAATCCAGCAATCATTCTGTTAGAAAAAAATCCACATATAATATACAAACTTAGGACACGTTTCATAAAACTATGAGTTACTTTAACAGTACGGTACGCAAAGTGTGTAAATACGCAATACAAAACACGCAAATAATCAATTAATAATTGATCAACTCCACAAGTTTTTAATAAATCAAATAGGGAACGGTATTAAGTTTGTAAGGAACTACAAACACTACTCACCACACAAATAATTCCACCAACTTTTACTAAAAAAACATAATCAGTATAAATATTCAGACAATTCTCATGAAACTCGACTCTGCATGAAACTAGGCTGGATAAAAATGTACTAAGAGATATCTCCCCAGCTAGATAGAACAGCTGACGGATCGTAAACTATAATGAGAATAAGATGAAGTATTATCATGATAAATACTTATTTAGATCTTGAATGGAAGGTTGTTGCTCAGATACTGGGAGTTACGTCTGATGTGACTGGGATTATGAGCTTCTTTTATTATTGTGACTTTTTGGGACTGGAATTATGAATGATGGTTGGAAAAAACTAGTAAAAAGTGAACATGTTCTAGTATAAAAGCACTTTTGAGGACTTAGTACGAGTTTGTTTTAACGAGAAGAAAATGAAAGCGCATTTGAGTTCTGATTGACTGGCTCGAATGAACCAACCTACCAAGAAAATAAAGTAACCTACCAAGTAACAATGTGAGGTTTTCCGAGTTACATGTACTTTTTAAGATTATTTAAACACCACTGACAAACGGTGAAGGGGTCGGCGTTTGGCCTATTATCTTACTCAGCAACAAGCGATGATGCGGCTAATTTGTCATAAAAAAAACGAATACGGTAGAAAATCTATTAAAGAATTTTCTTGACTTTATTACAACTTACATTCATTATTATATCCATTCAAGGCGTCATGAGTTTTAACGTAACAATCTCTAGAGATATAAACTACGCACAAATAGTACTAGCAGGCACAGTCCCACAAACAGGAACTAAGGCCCTCTAACTGAGAGCAATAGATCAAACGACATTTGAATAGGTCAACATAAACTAGTGCTGGGACAAAGGTACCACTCTCATAAACATAGGAACTTACTGACATGAACTGACAGAAGAAACAAAATGACCTTTTAGTTTTTTAATAGCTAAATGTAATGACGCAACTTATAGCTATTGTTTTTTTAACTGGTTAATCCAGATAACTGTGACCGCCTCGTTGGTCGAGTGGTCGCAAGTGCAACTGTCGGACAAACGGTCTCAGGTTTGATTCTCGGCTCGGGCAAAGTATCACTGAGCTTTTGACGGATTTTCGAAATTTTCTCAAAATAAGTACGGAGTCTACAATGTGACCGATATAATATGACAAATGGTGACAAGTTTGTGTACATTGTACAGTGGGTGGCATTACGTGCTGTAATGTACTGTTCTGCTTACCTCTTCGGAGATAAAAGGCGACGAGTAATTTTCCCAAATAAATTAAATAAAACTCACTCACTCTTACAACAGCAATAGAATTTTTAAACAAAATGGAGACCAACTTAGTCTCAGCCCATCTGTCTCAAGACTTCAAAATAATGGCACTGTAACGCAAAGTAACCGAGCCACTGAACCATGATTTATTAAACCCAGGCCCCCGAGAGGGGTGAAACGAGTCGGTCCTGGTTAGCATTTGACAGGGATCTTAATTAAAAACAAACAAAGAATATTTGCCCCCCAAAAATGAAGCATACGGCTGTAATGAATTCATGTCAAGATTGTATGGTTGGTGCGAAAATGTTTAAAGTGTTTTTCATACATAATATATCAGCTTTTTTGAAGTGTTCAAGTTTTTTCTTCTACAGTCAGAATTTACTAGATATAATTTAAAATGGGAAACAACCTCATTAGGTTTATTTGACACAACTGTTAGGGTGTTTTTCCGCCTGAGATGTTCTACGTAGCTATGCTACGAAAATGTAATAGCTAAGCTATTAAACTATGTGTCCGTTTCCACTGATAGTGAGCTATGCAGCTGTGCGAGTAAGAAGTGCGAGGAGGATACGCAACTCGAGTAGGTGATATATCGATAGTACACATCCATACCAAGCATCTTTTGATATAAAAACATAGCTTAGCTAAAATCCATTTCCATGAGTGCTAAACTGTTTACCAATGAATATGACTGGTGGAAGCCAACTAACTGCAGACACAAAATTAATGGCACCATTAATACGTACTCATTACAAACATACCCGCTCTAGTACTTCTAACATTTAGTAACAATTAACCCAGGGAACTTCCTCGTCTTCACCTTTAAAAATGTGCTGCTGAAAAAAAATTATTGAAGACAAATCTTCCGCTAAGCGGTTACCAGTGTCCGACGTGGTGGTTAACGTGTTAAGAAGTTTGATAACATTTTTTTTTTCTTTATTCTATTTAATCTTACACCAATAATATTTTGACAAAGATCCTTACTTAAAATGATTCCTTTAACACTTTTGTCCCCAACTGTACAAAACATTAGCTTTTTATTCCGCCACATTTCCACCGTGTTGATGTGTTGTCGTGGTGATAAATGACATTCAATTATGTCTGTTTACCATGTTCGGGGTATCAGCGTGAAGATTTTTGTTGTCATTCCGTTGATGACTTTCATATATTACGCCTGATAAGCCTTGAAAAATTAGGCCTTTTCACACGTTATTGTTGTAAATTAATTTGTTCAATTTAATATTTTATCTGGTGTACCATCAGTCTTTCTCTTGAAAAGAGGGAATAGCCGTAATATTAACCACCAGGTGCAAGAGCAACTACGCTGCATCAAGCACCGACTGCGAGCTAACACGACGTCGTGCGTGAGTGATCTAGAAGTGAAAGCAAAGTGGTGCGGTGACACGCGATTTGACAAGGCGGCTATGACCCACGTGCAATCATGCATTTTTTTCATTTTGCTACTGTTTCCGATATTATAAACAAAAACGTGACGGCACCGCGTCCAGTTCGAGCGAAAATATCAAGCCAATTGAACGCGTTCGCGCTGCGTTGCACCGCGCTTCACCGCATCTCACTTGCGGTTGGTCACGTAGGCCACGTCAATAGATTTTGACATGTTGTTGTTTTTGCGCTGCACCACACTACCTTCACATCTATATGACTCACACAGGACGTCACGTTACACCACGTTTTTAGGTTCTACCAACGGCTTCGCCCACGTTTCCGTGGGATAAAAATAAAATTTCATTAATATCCGTTCTGTAATTTCAGCGTGATTGACGGACAAACATTCAAATGAACAAACTTCAATTTATAATATAAGTGTAATTCTTAAGTATGTGAATCTCTGTCTACCTCTTCAAGTATTAAAATTAGTTGGATGTTCTTCTTTTACCTAAATTAGGACGATTGAGACATTAGAACAAATACAAAAATCTAGACTAAAAGTTAGTCTTTTTTCAACTTAACTTTTTCAACTGGCATCCACATTGAGCCTAATTGTACCCTTAAAAGTTGGAATCTACTTATAAAGCAGTAGGCATGTCTGTACTTGTTCTAAATCTTGTTAAAACGACTGGAACTTCGCTCCGTGACTTTCATACGAAGCCAATTTGTAACATTTCCAGTTTTTTCCAACAAAGTAGATATTGATTGTTACTAATTATAATTAATTATTTAGTTTTCTGTTTGAGAGAATTGGTTGAATTTGGATTTAAGGTTTAGTAATTATGTAATTGAGGAGAAGTAAAATTAAGTTACAAAATGGTGGCATTAATAGCGATTGTTTCCTATCGCCGTTCTTAAAATATAAATATTTTATATTTTTGTTTATATCTATTTTATATTTTAATTCACTTAAATATAATAAATATGAATTAACAATTATATTTATTATTAGCGTAAAGTTAATTTATTGATAATTTAAGAAAAGTTAAATAAGATAAGAAACTATACAGTCTATCCTTTTATTATAATCTTGCTTAACTTGTTAAACCAAATAATATCTAAATAACACATCTCCTCTTAATGCTAATAAACTTAAATCGTAATGCCTACATACTGTAAAGAGAAAATCAAGAACATAAATAAATTAACACGAACCTACAAACGACGTAGCACCAGCTACGCGCTACGCCGTAGCAAAATGTCTACGACGTAGCACAAATGAGACACTGAAAGTTGATAGGTACTAGAGTAAATTCTGAATTAATAATGAAGTTTCGTTTTCATGTGCTAGTATATAACACTTATGTAACCGCATTCTATCGGATATCCGAAACTTGCCTCGCTTCCTATACGATAATTATTTCCCAAATTGCTCCTGCGGTTTACCGACAAATGAGCGACTCCATTTATTATTATGGACCATTATGCAACGGCAGCTATGTGATGAAATATTTTAGTAGTGCTGTGGAAGATGTATTCTAATTGCATATTTATTTCAAAGAAAGATTGCTACATTTAACATGTTAATAATAAATTGCTCTGAAAGTTCTTTCAGGAGACTTACTTTTTTAAAACATTAAAAAAAACGTTAATAACTTCAGTTTTCTTTGAACAAATCTCCGTCTGTAATCAATAAAAACAACAACTGTATCAATTTTAAAAATAAATACAATTAAAAAGCAAAATCCTGCGATGCACACTCACCTTACTGACAATTACACGCAACAGGGAACTCATAAATTTCAACGAAAATATTGTTATAAAGAATCTGCGAAAATAAAATAAAAGACAGCTGCCCGTCACTGCGATGTTTATTAACAACGATACGAGTAGGTGCATTGAATTATCCGCAACCCCAGCGTTTCTCAAAAGACAATTATTGTTTTTGCGACGCAATTTTTTTTAACGTTACTCCTTTCAAAGATTTTCACCTGTTTCGTGGGTCCGTTTACAAACATACAAGTTCAGACATACACATGACATCCAGACTACGACTGCACGGTTGGTGCGGTGGCTGGGCAACTGGCTGCTGCGCAACGGGTAGCGGGTTCGATTTCCGCACGGAGCAACTCTTTGTGTGATCCTCAAATTGTTGTTTCGGGTCTGGGTGTCATGTGCATGTGAACTTGTATGTTTGTAAACGCACCCACGACACAGGAGAAAATCCTAATGTGGGGCAACGTTTTTTTTAAGACAAGGTTAAAGACAAGACCCGAAACGAGAATTTGTGCATCACACAAAGAGATGTTCTGTGCAGGAATCGTACAGTGATACTCGTACTATTTTAAAAATATTAGAGTAATATCTCACCACCAATATACTAAAGTATATAATGAGTAAGTAGTATAATAGGTATTTTTTCATCTAATGTAAATTAGGATTCATCTAATAGATAGCGTCCTTGAGGCGTCCCTCCAAATAAATTAATCGGAATTAAAAAGAGTTAAATCAAACCACCCTCATTTGTTAGCAAAATGGAGAAGAAGGGAGCGAGGTATGCCAGAATCATGTCATTTGACGTCCCATTATCTCTGCCTACCCCAATAGGAGATAGACGTGATGATATTTTATCTACAGAAATTAGAACCAACTTTGGATCTGTTTACAATTAATCACAAAGAGGAGACTGATAGCAAAAAAAAACTTTGAGAAACACTGCACAACCCGATTGTGATGTTGATCTCTTCAATATCGAATATAAATGCTAATAGGTACCTGTTTTGGGGTCTATGGACAGTAGTGCCCTAATTGCCAGGTAGGTCACGTATATAGAACATTTAAACGTCCTAGGTTTTACTGTACAAGGGGTTTGGACCTCTGAAATGATATGAACACGTGTCTGCCTCGGAATTCGGTCAGACAATGAACATTATGTCAGTAATTCATGTGTTAAAGAGATTCGTGGAATACGTACGTGGGTCTATTTCAGTTTAGTTATTTAATGTCTTGTGTAATGTAGGACTAATTTTGGGTCTTGTGTAACGAATATACATATATATGTATATGTAAAGGTAAGGATTTGGTCCGGTAGGTATGTCTGACTGATATTTTGCTTCAATTCTCTTAGCACAACACTATAATCTACTTCAATCTGTATTTACTTTAAAGTTTAAATAATAAAAATAATATCTCATAAAAAAGTTCGGCCATTAGTTAAGAGATGGCGCTTTATACAATTTTGACAATGACTCAAAATCGGAACATTGCAAGAAATAGGATTTGCAAGTAAAAACTTAGATGCTTAAGTAAAAGTGATGGCCATGCATTATTTTCAGAAAATTCGGAAGGAATCACAGTCTTCCAAATCACATATAACCAGTCATTACAGAATATCTTGATAAGGGTATACATCAGTCAAGTAACTAGTAGAGTAGTAGCTTGTAAGTAGGATAAAAAATAGTCTATGGGTTATCTTCCACTTTTCACTGAATATTTCACCGATCCAAATTTCATCCCGACCACTATTCAGCCATTTTGACATAATGGAATAACAGACATACACACAAACTTAACTATGTACAAACATTCATATTCATGCAATGACATGCACCTAAAATAAATTAAAATACTAACATATAGCTCAGAAAAAAAAATTTAAAGGATGACAGAACCGACAACGATCTTAAAATAAAGACATCAAATCATACATCGCGCAAGTAAAGTTTGCATGCAACTTAACACCCATACAACTTCCTAACATGCAACTATCGGGCGCAAGCCCACCAGGTTATTGAAGAAAAGCCTAGCTTAGCCTAGTATAGCTTATTCGACAATAACCTGGTCGGAGAAACCTTCCGCATCCCCTATGGGGGCTTAATAGGGTTCCATCACAAGGATCGGCATACCATGTTCCCACTGGGACCAGGGTTTCTAGATTTCAAAGCCATATTGAGCCACCTTCTAGCCTAAATATCTTCATCTATCTTGTACACAAAGAGTATACATACTGCTTCGAATCCGATCGAATCTTAATCGCGGAGGGTTTCTCCACTCTTTTTGTTTTCAGTCATCCCATCATTTAGTTTTAAGCAAAAAAAAACTTACCACGCTTGTTTGTTCGAAGAGTCAAATTTAGTCATTGTTATTTTACCCCTACGATATTTGGTACACACTCTTAATCTTGATTCTTGATGACCATAAAATTATTATATAATCTATTTTTTCCACAACTACCTCCATTATGGATATCAAACGTAAAGGCTTGATTGGTAGAATAGAGCTCGCAAGTGCCAAAAATGTAGCCATCAGACCACCAGAAATGGGGCTTAGTAGGGCTGATGTCATCCCGGAGATGTGGACTGCGAAAAGCAGGAGTAGGAACGGGGTAGTTTTTAATCAGTAAGAGTCTGACACTCCTCGATCTGGAAAGTCATTGGATGATTTTAAGTTAGTCCTCAAAAAAAAATAATACTCATAATATAAATAATCAAAAAAAATCAAATTACATTGTGAATATGCACCTCTGCTCCGAGGATTATAAAGGCACTATGTCATAACAATATTACATGATCATGATCATCCAATGCTTAAGTGAAGGTCCAGAGACCTCAACTTGATGAGGGTCTTACCCAGTTATGCAGGACATTTGATGTTATCTTTTAAGACCTCTCTGAAGTACAATAGGTAAAGATATTGTGTTATGAGTTATTTTATAGTCGTATTAAAGATATGTATGTGCCTTAGTTTTGTTATGGTACAAGCTATATAAGTTGTTGTGTAAGAGGGAAGCAGTTTATTGGTATGTAACATAGCTAGTTGAAGGGTTTGACGAAAATCTACATCTAGACTAATAAATAAAATTGGAGTGTCTGTTTGTACCATTGAAATACGACACATACAGCAATGTAATTTTTTTACGATCTTTCTCTGCCTGTTTATATGTATTTCTTAAATGCCTGGACCGATTTTACGGATCCGATTTATTGACTTAGGCTTACTTCCATTTTATGGTCTTGATGAACGCGAAACCGCCATTATAATCAATACCAACACCAAAACACTTCTCGCAAAAAAGCCACAACATTGCAATGGTATTAATCTTTGTTCAACCAATAAAACACAATGATTTGCCTAAACTTTCTTTTGATCGATGGCTAATTAGCAAAGTTCCCTTCAACTTTTAAGGTCAGTACCTTTCCCTCTTCGAGAGGCCGCGTTCAAATACTTGAGTTCGTCGTTCGTCTATCCAGTTTTTGTTGACATCCTTTGATCCAAATAGACTTTGAATTTTAAATAGACTTGTGTGAAGTATGAAGTGGAAACTCATTTCCGAAATGTCTGTGGTAGGAAAGTTTTTTACTGTAGGTCTATTTTGTGGTTTTGTCGTAAATTTCGAGGGATAAAGTGTTCTGTTGATTGAGTGGGTGCACGTGAGGCTGTTGAGGGGTTCTCGGGATCGATTTCAGAGTCGGGTAAATAGTTTTAGTAAAGATAGATTGAAGACGGCCACAAAAGTACATTAATTAATGTCCTTAGGTTATTTTTTATGGTATAAGCCGGTAAACGAGCCTACGGATCACCTGATGGTAAGCAATTACCGCCGCTCATGGACACCCGAAACACCAGAGGTGTTACAAGTACGATGTCGACCTTTTGTGGATCAGGAATTTAAAGGTTGTTGGGGAATTGGGGTGATTGGGAAGGGGGTAATGAGGCTTCAGGTAACCTCACATGATATTTAACTTTAAGACTGACAAAATCCCTAAATAATACAACTAAAAATTTACAAAACAATTTCTATTTCGAGCTCAATAGTGCCTTCCTGGTCAATTTGAAATAAATAATTTTAACTTTGACTTGACTTTGACTTGAATATCAAGCTCTGTAACTAAAAAAGACAAACAAAAGCTACCATGGGAATTACGTGGAAATGTGCAACACTAACATACATATATACAAACATAGCTATGTATTATATATGCACATACAAACAACTGAATACAAAACACAAAGTTTATGTGCAAGTTGAAAACTAAACTCTATTTACCAGAGCTCAGAGGTGCAAATAGAAACTAGAATTTACAGCTGAAATTATATTTACAAAACAGTTTTGATACTACATGGTGTGCTTAATATACAAGTCCGCTTTTAAAGTTTTTGCAAGTTGTAAAATAAACGAACCTTTGATATACTAGCTTCTGCCAGCGGCTTTACAGGTTCCGGGGGGTAAATAATAGCCTATGTGTTATTCTAGACCATAATCTACCCCATATACTCTAATCCAATTGCGGGATCCAAGACAGTCAATTATTCCCTGGGACGCGCCGGACTTCAGTGTTCCGGTGTTTTAATGGTTGTATCTACTGTAGATCCTGGCTTACAGGAGTTGCAGGTATGGGAGGATGTGGCGGGCTTGTCTCAGTACTACAAAAAAAAAACATTTCAATGTGCTACTTTCTGAGCGCTTCTAACCGATCTACACACCTTTTTACTTAAGTATAATATTATTGGACACGCTGGTTTTTTTTGTCACACAATTCATAATTTATAACAACTACATAATGGCATCTCCTCTTTGTACTTGCTCCCTTTAAATAAAATACAGAGGTACAACCTTCTTGACAACAGAAAATGTCACAACACAAACACAACATAACATTAAGCAAAATCCTGCAAAAACCGTGACATCGGTACAAGGTCAGTTTCAAAGCGGAAACTGTTAGCTACACTCGCAAGTCAAATGACCCTTAATGTACTTTACTTACATTACACACACTACATATCAAACTATACAAACCAGTATAAGCTGACCTTTGAATATGTGAAGAGATCATACATAGCGAGGCCATGATAAACTGGTTGGTTTAACTTCATATGTGTGTCACACACACACACACTAAAAACCATGTCATCTGTTCCTCATCACCAAAGGCTGTAGAAAATAGAGAAACATTAAGGACATTTTTGCGACACGGGTTTCCATATAAACTTGCTATGTCCCAAAATCATGGATATTACTAAACTGATTGTAATGAAATTTGGTCATAAAAAGGCCAAAAAGTAACTTCGTAAGTTTTTATGGAAATTTAATTTTCCGTAACACTCTCAAGTTTTTTGCAATCTTGGTTGGTATGTAATTGGCGCAAGAGGAGCAAGATACATTATTATAATCTGTTTAATAGTTTCTATTATTCTGACTGTAGACTCGAATATTTTTAAAAGTGCAAAAGTGCCTTCCCGGTCAATAGACTTCAAATATGAAATAAATAATTTTGACTTTGACTTTCGTTTTAATTTTGTATAAAAACCCGCGCTACGTAAATACTCTTAACGAGTGACATAATAGACGACCCTATTTCACACTGCAACCATCTTCGTACGCAATTTCTTTGAGGTCGCAGAATGTCCAAAGGATAGTAAAGATGGGTCGAAACGCCCATAAGTTCTGAAGCACCCCATTTCCTTTTAAAGGGGGTCTTTTGATAAATCCAAGCAAATCAATTTTAATGGACATCCATATTTCAATCAGAATGTTGGGTGGTCTCCTTTATTGGTTCGGGAACGTTTTTCTGCACATTGTTATCGGATTCGGTGATGGGATTAAGTGATAGAAAGCTTAATAGAATTTTTATCATGTAGTTAAGGTTTAGTGAAAAAAAAAATACTGTAAACAAACCTTATGTTGTATATAATAGGACTCCAAATCCCTTCACCAAAGACATAACTCAAGCAATCCTTCTTCTTTCACAGAAAGAAACTGAGCCGACTAAGCAACACCTCCTTAATTTCAACTCCTCGGAGGCGGTTCAGGAGTGCAGCCTCAGCCGCCAGGTTCACCATCTTCAGAGCTAACAGGGCTGGCAAACTGCGAGCCAAGTCCTTCGCCAAGAAAGAGAAGAAGGCTACTCAGACACTCGCCATTGTTTTAGGTAAGGAGAAAGGACACCATAGAATTCTAAACAATCAATTATTTTAACATGATTAAAGTGACAGGCTTATGGTCCACCTGATGAAAAACAATTATCACAGCCTTAAGCTCTATGGGCATTGGATTGTCAAGAGTTTAATTACAACTCAGAATGAAACACCCCCACGATCATCAGGTTTTTGTTAATCACCATTCTCTTTTACAGGCGTCTTCCTCTTCTGTTGGGCTCCATTCTTCAGCTGCTCAGTCCTGGACGCAATGTGCTCCAAGTTCGGTCTTCCCTACTCTCCCGGAGTAACGGTGTTCATCCTGACCACGTGGCTGGGCTACATCAACTCGTTCCTCAACCCCGTCATCTACACCATCTTCAACCCTGAGTTCAGGAAGGCGTTTAGGAAAATACTCCATTGCGGCACCTAGCCCTTAGATTACTACGTAGTTTACGACTAAACTTGTGTTTGGACTCGCTCAAGATTTATCTAGCAACTGCAACAACATGTCTATCTCCTAATTCTGTTTTCTTACTAAATTAGACCAAAAATGAATGTACAGTTATATCAATGGCAACAATCGATATACCTAAATATCAAAGTTACTCTTTATTTATGTTATTTTCTTCTACAGTTACAATAGTAAAGAGCAACCCTTAAAATTGGTTTTAGGTTCGAAAAAACTATGACAAACATGGTTAATAACGGCTGTGATTGGCGAAAATCTTAATTGAAGTTAAACATCATCTTTTCTGAAAGACTACATTTCATTGTACTTTCTTTTTATTAGAATTTTAATTAATTAAAAATTATTATAAATATCGAAGCTTAATTCCCCAACCCCATCAAGTACTACTTGACTCCAAATTGCTAAGTTTTAAATCAGGATCCGCCATTTTGATTCGGTCCACATAAGATGGCCACGACAAAATGGCGTTTTGTAAATATTTGTTTTTATAAATTGTCTGAGCTCAAGTTGAGAACTACGTAGTTTATCTAAGGTACTATTAGTGGAATATTGCTTTAGTATGTATATTCAGCCAAATTATTTAGTATGCAGAAAAAATTAAGACAGATTCAATACAGAGACAGTAACTATTGGTTGACTGAGGCGACCAATGGTTACTAAAGATATGGCTAGGTTATAAATTGTACTATATAGCATAGAAACAGCCCCCAGAGTTCTCAGAATACCGGCTCCGAGTAGGAGTAGGAAAAGGGTGATTTTTCTGACACTCTCTCGCCTAACTAAAGGCGGGTGAGAAATCGGATGATTTTGGCCCCTCAAAAAAGTAAGTATAGAAATGGTTTTTTTTTATTGATTAATTTATCTGTACTGAATTATTTTTTTTAACTGCATACTAAATAGTTTTGCTATACTCTTCTAATGTATCCGTCTGAGTAGGATATAGGATGGTGTCTTAAAGATACTCTTTCTAAATAAAACTTTCTTTATAAGTACAGAGGGCTTAGTACGAGATTGTTTTACGTTTAACAAGATCGCGCAAGACCGCGTTCGTTCGCTCTGATTGGCCTGCTCCAATGAACCAACCAATCAGAGCGCCGAACGTAAAACAAACTCGTACTAAGCCCTCAGACAAAGTGAAGAAACATTTGTAAATACTAATGATATTATTAAACGGTCAATTTAATAAATTAATTTAATAGAAAATGTATAATCGTATAAAAGTTATTGTAGTAGTATTTAAAATACGCATTGATTATAAAATGTAAATAGAATACTCGATATCCATGTTAATAGGCTGTTTAGAAAAATTATGCAAGTTTTCCTTTTTACTTAGAGCTGCTCAAGCAGTTACTCATTGATTCACATTAAAGGTACGCGCCTTGCATTATACGCATCACACGCGAGGATTTTAGTTTGTCTCGTATAGAAACTCGTGCTACTGCGGACACTGATCCGCATCGAACGGACCGCATCGAACGGACCGCATCATCAGCAACACCTACATGCGAAGCGTACTGATGACGTTACACGGAATGCGTACTGATGCGTGCAATGCGTACGATGCGTGTCTGTGGACGCTTGCCTACACGGGTCGGTGTAGGCAAGCGTCCTTGCAGTTACAGTCTACAGCTTGAAGCTGCCATTGACAACTGCTCGAGCAGTCTGGGTATGTACGTAGAAGTTCACTATTCAGTCCCAGTTTGAAGCATTCGTCTTCAAGTTATAAAGATTTTCATTTGTTTTGCTGTATTTTTTTCTTCACAATTAAAAATGGCTTGTGATCCTGTATTTAAATTTCGATTTAAACACTGTCATACAATTTTGTACTTTAAATCTATTAGTAAAAAGCTCATTATATGATTGTGCTGGACACAATCGTTTAGTAACCTTTGTTTTAATTAAAATATAAGTACAGGTAAAATTCTTATCAAATATGAGTAGCACTGAAGCTATCCCAAGTCCTTTTTATCGATTTTAAACCTTAAACATCTGCAATAAAGTTAAAAATCCCAATAAAATTAAAAACATTCCCTTTCCCTAATTGTTGACATCGCACAAAATACTCGCCCTGTATCATACTTACCTGTTGCGTATGTAATAAATTTTGTAGCTTATTACAAATGACGTAAGACTTAAAATCCTTTGTAAGCAAATTTTCTACCTTCTATAAGTTACCCTGTGGTTGTGATGTTCCTTTTGCAAAGTATATATAGCAATAAAATGTATGTATGTATGTATGACTTTTGTATGACTTGTATGAGCTGTGTATGTTTGACTGTGCCCTTTAGAACTTATATTTAAGCTATTTGTAATATGCTTAGATAAGTAGATACCTATTTAAAATTATATAATTTCCGCTCCATTAACTAAGACAACGGTTTACTGACGTAAATATATCGAGAAAAGCTCTACTACTTTCGAGTCACAGCGGGACTCTTACTCATAAGTAGCGTGCAAATGCGATGATGTCACTCAACCTACTGTTGTTATTATAAAAACATCAGCTCCCTCGTTTTACACAGGAATCGATCCCAAATCTTATACGCACAATTCTTTAATCTAATAACGGAATGAATTTTAATTATTATGTTATCGGCTTACTCACGTAACTGTTTGACGAGGAACTCGACTAGTTTCAAGCCATGCTAGAGGCTCATATTCACTTTTACTCGTATGTAAACCACACCATAAGTAAATAAGTTCAATGTATTCCCTAAGCCCACCTTTAAACTGCCTGTAAGTCCTTAGTACTGTACTCTAGTCAGAAATATTTGCCAAAGTTGTATATAAAGTATGTATACATAGAATATCGTGTACATATAACGTTATGTATAAATGTTAGAGCAGTATAACAATATGAAGTTGTATTTATTGATGTTGAAATAAATGGCGCATTATGTGTTTGGAAAATTGATTTTTATTTATTCTTGTTTTTACAGAAAAAAAATATTACTTTCTAGCTTCTGTCACTCGCCCCGTGGGATAAAAAGCTTAATATAGTGGAAATAATCCTATCACCCCATTCAGCTCATACCCTGTCTGTATACCAAATTTTATCAAAATCCGTTCAGTAGTTTCAGCGGTATTGACGGACAAATATCCAAACAATCAAACTTTTACATTTATAGTGTGAAATGAATAGTATAATGTGGTAGGGGTTAATTTTTCTGAAGTACTATTAAGAACGCTGACCATGACGTTTTGGCTTCAGTCCCGATGGCATTGAAAGAAACATAACTACTCTGAAAATATGCATGTTGACATGCTTTTATGGTTAATTAACAAAAGCTGTAAGTCCCTATAGATAAACCACGTTGCATTCAGTTACTTATTACCTGAAAATATGTATAAATAATCCATTGTTAAAATTAATTGTTCCGAAAAATCAACTACTTTCATAAAAGCCCATTGCAATACCATTAATTACTGAATCGTACAACATAACGAAGCATACATTTCATTAGCCAATGGCTTTCAATCAAACTGAAAGCCAGGTCGTCCGTAATTGGTCGATACGTAATTTTTATTGCGCATCCGTGATTCTGATTGGAGGCTGGAGCAATTTGTCGGGAAGGAATGATTGCTTTCATGAAGCTGACGTGGTTTATGCTGTGAGGTCTGATGACTAAAAATATGAATAAGATGAGATAAAAAACTGACTGTTGCAAGTGCGACTGCCGGGCAAGGGGTCTCCGGTTCGATTCCCGGGTCGGGCGAAGAATTGCTGGGCTTTTTTCGGTTTTTCGAAAATTTCTCAATAGTAGTACGAAGTCTGGAAATACCCGTTATATGGCAATAGGCTCACCTATTACGAGGGACTTATATCACAAATGGTGAAAAGTGGGTGTACATTGTACAGTGGCATTACGTGGCATTAATGTGCAGAACTGCCCACCCCTTCAGAGATAAAAAAAAATCATAAAAAATGGTTTTTAAACCTCCATATAATATATAATACTAGCGGACCCGACAGACGTTGTCCTGTCTACACGTCTTTAATTTGAAAATTTTAAATTTTATCAATAAGCTAAAACATTCTGGACCATTTTGATGAAAATTATTATTCAAATGTTATTGACAATATCTAACGTCATTAATATTTGACACTGCGATGGTAGCGCCGTCTGTCGTATCCAATGTAAAACATTCCAAAATCAACAACTACTAATTAATTAAAAATGAATTAAAAAAACTTTGTCCAGCGGACAAAATTGTGAATCTAAACCATTCTCAGATCCTCTTGAACACACACAAAAAGTTTCATCAAAATCCGTCTAGTCGTTTAAGAGGAGTTCAGTGACATACACACGTACAGAAGAATTATATATATAAAGATGTATGAATACCAAGTTTCATTAAAATCTGTTAAGTTAGCCTTCATGAATTTAGACTTATATGGAGACTCGCACCAAGTAAGCGATCCTAAGTAGGTACTTATGTATTTCTTTTTAACAGACCTAAGATTGGATCCCACAACTATCGGGAACGCAACTCATTCACTGCGAGAAGTAAGTATCTACCAAAAAAATAAAAGAAAACACTTGAAATGCCAAAATATAATTTATCTATTATACGAGACGTATCATCTCTGACTACCTCTAGAAGTGATTATACTAACTACTTATTGCTATTCCTCAATTTCCCCAACTCAATTATTCAAGTCGTTATTGCTTCCATAATGAACACAGGTGAAAGACATACAATATTGAGTCACAATTACGGAACCTGTTTGACACAGCAATTCTAAAAAAATAGTAGAAGAGAAGAAAAACATTTAGAAATAATTTACATACATACATATCGTCACGCCTTTAATCCCCGAAGGGGTAGGCAGAGGTGCACATTATGGCACGTAATGCCACTGCGTACACCCACTTTTCACAATTTATGTTGTAAGTCCCATGTAATAGGTGGTGAGCCTATTGCCATATACCGGGCACATTTCCAGACTCCGTGCTACCACTGAGAAATTTTCGAAAAACCGAAAAAAGCCCAGTAATACTTCGCCCGACCCGGGAATCGAACCCGAGACCCCTTGCCCGGCAGTCGCACTTGCAACCACTCGGCCAACGAGGCAGTCAGTAGAAATAATTTAATATTGCCTATATCAAAATTAATAAAATAAGTATTAGGTAATTTTATTACTGTAGTGTGTACGAGTATTAAGTATATATTTAGTCCACAACTCTAGTATCTGTCTGTCCATCAAGGTGACAGGTCTCCATCAAAATTTTACGATACCCTGGGGTAACAGGTACAAACCTAGTTTGTTAATCTTCAAGTAATCTGGGGGCTTAGTGCCAGTTTGTTTTACATTTAACGAGATCGAAGAGAGTGTGTCCGGCGCTCAGAGGGCTTACTACGAGTTTGTTTTACGTTTATCGAGATCGAAACGAGAGCACGTCCGGAGCAGCCGGCCTAACAATAATCAGTACCCCTTATTTTGAGGAGGGAAAATCATCTAATGACTTCTCCCGTCTTGGGTGAGGCGGGAGGGAGTGTCAGACTCTTACTGACTAAAAACCACCCCGTTCCTTCTCCTGCATTGAGCCGGAGCCCTGGTAACCAGAGCGCTAAATGCACTGTCGTTTCGTTTTCGCTTAACGTAAAGCAAACTCGTACTAAGGTTACTGAGGGCTTACTACGAATTTGTTTTACGTTTTACGAGATCGAAATGAGCACGTTCGGCGCTCTGATTGGTTAGTTCATTCGCACCGGCCAATCAGAGCGAATGCGATCTCGTTTCGTTTTCGTTCGTAGACCAAACTCGTAGTAAGGGCACTGTTGGACTAGGCTTACAATATTCATCGGCTAACCTATTTAGATTAGTGAAGCTATGTGGGCAGGTCCCCTCAATGTCAATCTGGTATGAATAATTCTGTAATCTCGCAAGTTTTGGGACTAACGTAATTAATAATAATTGTCTTATTGTCCTGTTGGGTCCTTTTGTGTAATTTATTTGTTAATAAATTGTTTATTGGTGATTTGGTTTTATTTTAACTAAACATGGTATTTAGGTACTTTTTTTCATTATTATTTTCGAATTGAAGAATAAAATTCACTTAAGTTTTACTATTAATCTCGGTCGGTCATTTTCTTCAAAAATGTCCAGTTATTACGTGGTTAGTAGGAATTTTCTATCTTCAAATTAAGTTCTTTAATATTTAAGGACAAGCCTGTTTCTTAAATACGGTAGATATCTATAGATGTGAAAACCGCATCATTGTGGCTTAAATGCAATCTAACTGCATTACCATTAATGGTTATAGATAGGTAGTCAATTTAAGGGCCCGTTTATATCTGACGGAATATGTGTCGCGTATTATCGGTCGTGTAACGCCAGAACAGACAAATGTATAGAAAAACAAACAATTGACCGTTCACACTCAACCGATGATACGTCAGTACGACGGATGATACGCTCGACGTATTTTACGTCAAATATGAACCTACCCTAAGACATACGGAAAAATCGTGCGACTATAGTCACCTATAAAATCCCGCAAAAGTAGCGAGTGACAAAATAAACCCACCCGCTTTTGAAAAACAAAATATGAATCATCCTCGTCACCGTCGCGCAACGCCATCTATGCAATAACTTTAGCAACTCTCAGGAATTCAAAACATACCACGTAGTCTACATTTTACGCGTTTACTAGCAGATGGTGACTCTTACTCGATTCATATGTTATTAAGAAGAAAGTTTCAACGTTTTAATATAATCCTTACATACAGATATACAGTTTATTCAAATATTTTGGCCTTTAACACAAATTGCAGCCATGACCTTGCTCGAACTCTAAAGATAATACCTTCATGTTCTGTGTATAGATGGCGCTACTAACATCAAAAACAACAAAATACATCACGCCCAAATATAACTTACAGATGCATGATTACGTGTTCTTGTGAAATAGAAACACCTTTTTACTTATATCGTACTGCTTTTCAATTCATCACAAAGAAGAAATAGATTTATTTGCGACTTTTCCTTTGCAATAATAAATGCAACAAGAAAATGACGTTTGTTATATTTGAAGCCCTGTTCAAATAAGAGAGTCACGTTGTTTATCTCTTTCGCACAGCTGCGCGTCGTTCGTGCGCTAGAGCGAGAGCGTACATTACATGGTTCTGTTTGAAATAGAACAGTCTTTCGTATCAGCTGACAACCAAAGCAAAACAGTCGGTGCGCGACCATCTTGTCAAAACTCTGAGTCGGTGACAACAAATAAATATTGTAAAATGTCCTAAAACGCTCTAAATGACATAACTATCTTATTGTATTTAATAAAGTATCGTGCATATTTTATGTTGGTGTTGTTTTCGAAGTAGTTACTATATATTTTACTCGATTTTTCGGGTTTGTGTTGCGTCAAATGACGTCATGTATGTGATTATACACGTATCGCGGCTGACGAGTTTGTAAGTATTTTCTTTTATTTCTGTGTTAATTTCATTAATTTAAAGTTGTCGATGCGTAGTTTTCCATAAGTGCATGTTGTTTGTTTCATTCATGAATCGGTGAGATTCCGTGGGGCCCCTTTGATTGTCCATACGCGTCGAACTCTGTTGGGTACGGATGCCCTTGAAAATTATGCAGCAAAAATCGCGTCGTTGCTGGGCCGATGGTTTGTGTGTTTAAGAGCAGAAGCAGTACACAGTTCCATTCATGATGTCGTCTATTTCGCCGTCAACAAGATTGCCTTCGCATTTTGCATGGCAACGTACGTCCGCGTCTTGACTAAAAATGGAACGCTCGAGACTCATAGAAAGTATTGTTCTTCAACATCGAAAGTGTGTTTTATATCTGTTTATCGGCACGATAACCCTTTATAACACGAATAACATATTTTTTCTCACTTTCCATTTCATTTATGAGTGAAGGTAGACGTAAATTGCGACAGCAGTGATGCCTGCATTCGGATATTTTTTTATCTGCATTGCAATCGGAAATATTTAACATCAGTACTCTCTATTTTTACATTAGCAGTGTTTACGTGTAATAGTTGTTAATATCTATAGCTTGCTTATTAGTGGTGGGCGTCACTCATGCAATCATCTATGAATACATGTATGGGTACTTCCCCATACAACTAAGTAACATATTCAACAACGCTAGTTTATTTTTTAGTTGTGTAGGTAGGTATACAATCGGCGTTATAGTTATGTGGTTTTGTGATATCGATCGATAAAGCGGAACTTAACATAATGTGTGAAGACATGTATGTATACAATGATTATATCTATATAACTCTATCTAACAGTTATTTTTAGCCAGCGTCAGTATCCGATCGGCTTTATTATTTTTAATTCCATCGACATAAAAGTAGGTACTTTTTTATTGTAGTTTATGGTCACGTGCCGGCAAGTTACTGCGGTCGTTGTGCACACGACCTAATTTTCTGTCTATGTTGTTGAGAATCTTAGGTTGAGATTACACAGTCGGACGGGCTGGATTGTTGTTTTTGTGTGCACAGTGAGCGTTGATAATTTTTGTTTGGAAGGAGGGGGGATAAATTGCTATTTTTCTGTTTCCCTGAATGTTATTGAAGCGTGCGAATTTTGCGTTCATTTCCCCACTCGTTCCGAAATTGCGGTGGATTTATGAATAAAACATTTGGTCTACAACTTAACGGTGCAGGTCGTTAAAACTGAGTAGGTACCTATCTAATTAAGTTTTTTCTTAGCGTTTAACAGTAAGTGTGTGATGTTGCGTAAATATTTCATTATGTGATGAAATTGTCTGATAAGTAACATAATTGTCACTCGACAATACATGAGTAGTTAGGTTCTGTATTTGTTATTGTTGTGTGCTGTCTATGTTTAGTATATCTAATGGCAGTTTGTAGGTATTGGTTGGCTAGCTATTAACACACGTCAAGCTATTACGAAAAAAAGGAAGCGCTAGTAACAAAATAAATAACAAAACGGACCTTACCTACTTAATCTAAATAAAAAATGACATAAAATTAAAATAAAACGTATAAGTATTTTAAACTAATTTATTACCATTATAAAACGCAGCAAATGTGATAGAAATCATGCCAAAAAGTCGTGAAGGTCAGATTGGTTATGTTTGACCTTGATGCGAGTGAATTAATGACCTTGGGCTGTGAATTAATGACCTTGGGGGCTGTGACGTCAGGTGCATCGCTTCTCAGCACGGCGACGACATAAGCACTGACCTTACGTTGCCGCTATTTTAATAAGGGTCACAAATATTTGATGCTGGCGTTTGATAGAAAATGGCGATTGTTTAGTTCTATTTTTATTCTATGTAGGTATATCAACTTCATTATTAAGTCGTCGTTGTTCAATAGTAACTAATCGTTAATACACTTTCTCAATCTCTTGCAACTTAACTCAATTTGATAACCAGACTACTACTTTCCCGAATTTTAAAATCTGCTAAGATGTGTTTAAACTCTTATTTGAGGGGAATATTACATTTATGTATTTGAGTGTTCTAATTTTTAGTTACCTACTTAAAAATATTGAGGAACTATTGACTACTTTTGTGCCAAAAACGGTACAGTTTTCATAAAAATGGCTGACCTGACTTGGAACTCTTAACTCCTATATTATTGTGATTCAAGTCCAGTTACTTGGCTGCAAATTGTCGTTTGACTCCATACCTCTATGCCGCTGACATTTCGGCAACCAGTTTCCCACAAATGCACACTACATCATATCAAACTATACGAAACCAGTTTAACATGGTCTTGCTTTGTATGATTCTTCCGCACTTTCCACGGTCAGTTCATACTGGTTTTCATAGCTCGATGTGTGTACAAACTTTTACTTTTTATGTAGTTACGAAATGAGTTGAATATTTTCTTTTTTTTACAGTTTATGGTAATTAGTTATAAAGCTATTAGATTTGAGATTGTATTATTTGACCAGTGTCCTTGACCTTCGAATATTTTTTAAAACAAATAAAAGATCTTATTGTCGTCCGTAGTTATATTTTTAATAAAAACAATTAAAAATGTTAGACTAAAATCTTGTGGCAGCAGTGGCGTCATCTGTCACCTCTCCTTCTCTTTCTGCGGTAGTCAGTAGTGAGAGTCAACAGGCAGAACTCTGATAAACCTGAAACTTTAAGCTAAATAGTTATTAGATAGCAATCACAAAACTTGATTTACTTAACCTAGGCTCTTAGTCTAGCAGTGGATGGCCAGTAATAGCACAAAATATTGTAATAGTTAAACAGGGGCCTTAGTACGAGTTTGCTTTATGTTTACTGTGATCGCAACGAAAGCGCGTTCGGCGCTGTGATTGGCCGGCTGCAATAAATCAACCAATCACAGCGCTGAACGCGACTTCGTACTAAACCGAAATTCATACTTAGCCCTCAGACCCGAGAGTTTGAATTAAACGCAGTCGTAACTAAAGATTCGATGACTAAAGATCGTAAAAAATTGTGTTTTTTTTCTATAACTAGTTAAAAACAGCAAAGTTGACTGTTATCTCTTTTGAGCCGTCTGTGCAATATTAATCGCGTATTTGCATATAAACCGGATATACCGCGGATGTCATTGTTGTCTATCTGAGTAACTGAGTATTATAAAAATCCGATTAACCGTACAAAAAAAACAACATTTGTTCTTTTAATATTGAAATAAGCCCCAGTGATATTAATGAGATCTTTTAATCTGTAATGAATGAGTCTTATTTGTCTGATTTGAAACCAGATGTGCTAAAGCGAGAGGTTTTGTTTTCAATGTTAAGGTAAACAATTTGGATTCGACGTCAATATTTTAAACGGAGCGACTGCCATCTGCTCTCCACAGTCCGATTTGATATAAAAGAAGCGAGAATGTTCAGAAGAACAAGGCATACAAAACAAAACACCTAATGGTGTTACGGTATAACCATGCCATGTGTCAGAAGAATACGTTGGATACCACCTCTACAGGAAACAGTATTCTACATGATCATTATCATCATATCAGCCATAAGTGGTCCACTGCTGAACATAGGCCTCCCCCAATGACTTCCAGATAGGCCGGTTGGAAACGACCTGCATCCAGCAGCTCGCTACGACCTTAATCAGGTCGTCTGTCCACCTTGTGGATGGATATCCTACCTTGCTAAACCATTTCAACTGTAATCCAACGTCACAGAATAAAACGTGCTTGCCAAGCTGGAGATTATTAAAACCGTTGACACGTTGTATTTTAATGGGGGGGTGTCACTGACTAAAAACCATCCCGTTTTGACTTCTGCTTAGAGCCGGAGGCCTGGTAACTCGTTAAGTTGTGCACAGCTGCGGGTTTGGCATCAGCCTTACCAGGCCATCATCTATGGTGTGATCTGTTCTCAGTTCACAGCTTAGAAATCAAAGCATCAGTTTACATCCACATATTATGACATTTACAACTGTATCAGCCAGTAATTGTTCCTCTGTATTGTCACGATGCTAAAGTACTCTCGTTTATACGGCGATGCAGCGTCCATTCATCTCGTTACTTGACTCTGTTGCCATTTCCGTCACCTCATGTAAGCTAAAAAGACGCTCATTTTGTTCGCATCCTGAACTTGTGTATTGAATGTTTATGCTGTTTTTTCTCCTGATTAATTATTTGAGTTTAATTTCCTTCTAAAATTTCGACGAAATCGGTTCCAAGAGGATTTTCCTCATGAGATAAAAAACCGGTCTAAAGTGGGAATAACTAAGTACGAATGTAATAAGGTTTGGATAGTCCTCAAAGACTTAGTATTTGATCCTCAAAAGGTTTTAAAATAAGGATAAACTTATTCCTATTAAAAACCTTACACATGTAACTCATCAAGTAATACCCCTTTTTTAATGGGGAAAAATCATCCAATGACTTCTCCCGTTCTGGGCGAGGCGAGAGGGAGTGTCAGACTCTTACTGACTAAAAACCACCCCATTCCTACTCTAGCTTGTCGAGCCGGAGGCCCGGTAACCCGCTAGGTAGTCCAAGTAACAGTTAATGCCCCCCCTGATGTTTTGTTTCAATATGCCCTTCGTTCATAATAGTATGGTCTATAGCTAGCCTATATCAATCACGTTCAATTCTTAATTACACCGAACAAAAGGCCAATGTGGTCGCATCAGAAATGCCACATTGCAACCGGTCTTTATCTCATATTTTTTCTAATTGTTTATTCAACTAATTGGTGCCACTATCGATAACTAATGAACTGCACTGATGCACGACTGTTTCAACAATATATTGATATATTAAGGCTTGAGGAAAATTGTTATTTGATTCGTCGAATAGGTACATTGCATTAATATATTACATGCAAGATAATAATTTGATCGCTATCGTGTTCGTAACACGTGTTCAATTCAATAAGTATTTAAATTAAATACATTGGACGTATTTTGGCACTAATATTTTACACTAAGTAACTGATTCGATGAAATTAGGTGCTTACCTCATAATGACATATGGGGAAATTGGCAAACTAAAATGCAATAACTACTATCCAAGTTTAACTTTGTGACTGAGAGAAACAGTCTTAGCTATATTGGAAAAGTGATCTCAATTATAAATTCTATGGAAAAGGTAGTTATTTGGTTTAGTCTATGATCACGCAAATAGTAATAGGGTTTTTGTTAATTCTTTTCACGTCTGGCTCAGGCTCCTAAAAACACAAGAAATGCGGAAAATCGGTGTTATATTAGCCAACAATTTCATCTTTACTTGACCTCATTAGAACTCAATACGGGATATTTACCAAAATATTTATTAGTTTTGACGAGTTTCCGATATTTTGGCACTGTTGCAAACACTAATAAACATGGTAAATATTCCGTTTTGAGCTCTAATGATGTTACTAGTGACCATATCAGTTTAAAAACCCATATTTACTTGACCTTTCATGATATAAAAGGCATGTTTTATTCAATACACATGTCATGTCAGTATGTTAGATGGATATGTTGGCCCAGTAACTATTCTCTTGGTAGCACACTAGCACCGTCCCAATTCCAAACCGCAAGGCTTCCGCAGATTGCAACACAATTTCTGCAGCTATATTACATATTAACTGCATTGTATATCGCATAGCTTCGCGTACATCTACGTGTGTTTTAGAAAATAAACGCTTGTTAAAAATACCATTTATATAGTGAAGTTGTTTGTAATGGGAGTCATCCATTGCCCTGCCCTATTTGCCCTGTAATAAAGTCAATACAGAGGCGTTATTTTTACCCTACAATATACTCAATTCAAACTACTTATTAAAAATGTACAGAGTATGTTTGTCACTCCGTTCAAATTCCTAATAAGTCTTCAAGAGACATCAGAAATAGAATTATTCCAAAAAGGAGGATAAAGTTTTCCTGAAATACACCTTTGGAGTTACATATTGTTATTAGTTACAAATATCCACGAGACGAACTCCAATCGAAAAGAAGAAAAAAACAAAACAAAAACGATTTATCTTACTTTTTCTAACTACATAGTTCAAAGACTCGTTTGATATAAAGATGTAACAGTGTCATAAACAGTATGACTCAAAGAGAGCTCGCAATCGTAATATCGAAGCATGATCTTTGTAATGTAATTGTCAATTCGACGGATGTGGAATTGAGCTGCTCCCGAGTTGCAGATTCAATTACTTAAATTAGCTGTGGAACTTGCTCGACATTGTGCAATGGACGTCCAATATTAACACCGTTATATTATGCGTCTTTTATAACTATCCAATTTTTTATCTTATCTAAAAAGTCATCAGGTTTTTGGTCTTTGTTTCCAATTAGTCATTAATTTTGATGTTATTCAAAAGACTTCGATAGTACATGTAAATTATGACTATTATTAAGTTTTTTTTTTTTTTTTTTTTTTTTTTTTTTTTTTTTTTTTTTTATGAGACATGCCGGTAATCGAGCAGACGTATTACCTGATGGTAAGCAATCGCCGCCGCCCATGGACACTTGAAACACCAGAGGCTTTACAAGTGCGTTACCGGCTTTTTGGGAGTCAGGAATTTAAGGCTTGTTGTTCGGGAATGGGGATGGGGAAGATTGGGAAGGGGGAATTGGGCCTCCGGTAACCTCACTCACACAACGAAACACAACGCAAGCGTTGTTTCACGTCGGTTTTCTGTGAGGCCGTGGTATTACTCCGGTCGAGCCGGCCCATTCGTGCCGAAGCATGGCTCTCCCACACTTCATGTGTCCCACATTTGTCCCACATTCGGCACAAATGGGCCGGTTCGACCAGAGTGATACCACTGCCTCACAGAAAACCGACGTGAAACAACGCTTGCGTTATGTTTCGTTGTGTGAGTGAGATTACTGAAGGCTCAATTACCCTCTTTCCCGATCTTCCCAATAACCGATTCCCCAATAACCCTTAAATTCCTAACTCTCAAAAGACTGGCAATGCACTTGTAACGCCTCCGGTGTTTCGGGTGTCCATGGGCGGCGGCGATTGCTTACCATGTTCATTTACCGGCTTATACTTTAGTATTTGTGTTTAAACGGCAATATCTAGACAGTTATCATTTGGAAAAATAACAGCAAGAGTTGGAACTGTTCTTTTTTTACTATCGCATCAAAACATCTCATTACATTATAGTGTACTAAAATAACATGGACAAGCCTTACTCTATAATTTAGGTGCATTTTATCGAAGTAGGTTATTTTTTATTTATTTAAGGAACCAAGCATTTCCGTACCTTCATCATAGTTTTTCGATATATCTAAGATGTTATTTGTTTGTTTCCTGGGCTGAACTTCAACAGATTGGTCTCATCCGTCTTGAGGAAGAACACGTTTCCTCTTTAACACTTAATTCAATAAACGAAAGTGATAGTGCCGCTGAGATTCGTGTGTTTCACATTTTTCTCCGTTCACAACATTAATCGTGTTTCCCTCTAAATTAGTTTATTTTCTTTATGGAATAGGTTGCAAACAAGCAGACGCGTCATCTGATGGTAAGCGATCAGCTCCGCCCATGGACACCCGCAACACCAGAGAAGTAGTTGATAGGTTATTAGACCTCTTCATTAACTCTTAAGAACCTAACCCCAGATGCGATTTTCGCCAATTATGTCGGTACTCCCTTCACAATAGTTTTAATCTATTCCCAAACATCGGCAATAATCCCAGACCTTAACCCACCTACTGAGAATTTCTAATTGAAATATCCCAAAGATACCTTTGGCTCCACCCTAGATATCATTGGGTTCTTCCATTCAATTTAGGACTCACACTCGAAACCACTCAAGCCTTAACATGTTTAATTTGTAACACTTTCCTTTATTTCGATATCAAACAATACAGAATGGGAATGAATCATGTTGTTTTCAATAATCTACTACTTGTTAAAGGCAGGCTGTAAACGGTCAGTCGTAAAACTCAATGAGCGGAAGCTTATGCAATTAGTTACATTACAATTACTGTTTGTACGCTTTCTTAGCTTTGAAAACGTCAATATTGGTTTTGGGAATGTTAATGGCTTTGAAGGGATCGCTTATTAAGTAGGTTAATTTAGCGTTGGCCCCAAAATAGGTCCTTGGTGAACACCTACCGATTTTTACTTGGTTTTTACAAAGTATAATTTTTACTCAAACTGTTAGTTTAAGCTGAAATCTAACCATAATATTACGTGTAACATTTTATAATACCAATCCTGAAATAGGAATTTGAGACCATTTAATGGGGTTTAATGGGCTGTAGTTACTTTTCTTTTGTCAGTAAGATAATAGAAAGGTATTTCTTTTTTCTTTGAGCTAGCTTTATCGCCTTGGACGGCTGTTTCCTAAACCTTGAGTTACCTTCCTTTAAACTGTGGAAACGGAAATTAAAAAAGCCTCCCGCTTTTACACAACGGTATCCACCAGGTTGTAAGAGAATAACATCCTTCTTGCTGAAATAACTTTACTTTGAAACAAATTTTTAAAGAAAATTTTAAATTGTCCACTACAAGCGTTGCTTTCTCTTTTGAGGGAAAATAACGATGACCAGATTTAAGTCTTTTCAGACCGGGAAAATCTTAACAATTTAGTTACTCATAGGGATTTCTTTATTCTGGAACTTTTATGCGTCATGGGAAAAATTAAGTCATCTGACTTTTTTGCCATCGTCACTAGTTCCATTTTTAATGCAACAGCTGTTTAAAACTTTCCCAACTTCGTATAAAAATGCTGGAATTGATTCTGACAAAAACACCTAGTAATAAAGAACCCAATGCACTGTCACAGACAATGGAATTAACGTCAGCATGGATATCGGAAATCCAACTAGCTCTTGATAACCTAACGAGGGATGACTGCTGAGTCCCTTTTAAAATTGTTTTTTCCTTCCATTTCTGGGAAACGTAATCCCAACTCCATTCCAGGAACAACGATCGATATTTAGATTCCTAAAATGTACCAAATTTTGTTCTCCGGAAAATTGTCGGTAGTTCGAATTTTCCACTGACGTACCTAATACCTATCATAATTGGATTATGCAACGTCAGTCGAGCACTTCCTATCGCTGCGTGCGGACGTGTTTTTGACGTATTACGTAGCTATCACAGTGACCTGTTGCTCGTGACGTCACAGTACATATTTTGACTGTATTTTGTGCCTGTCTGTGCTTGTTTCTTTAGTGTATTATAAACTAGGTATCATTACTATCTGTGAATCGTAGTGCAAATAATGAAATGTGTGTTATTCAAGTGATTTCATTAGTGTTGTGAAAAAAGGTGTTAATGGCCACGGTGTTTGTGGATTACAATGACGTAGGTAACTTGGCAGTTGATCTTAAAATCTTATCAATCAACAGTTGTAAAAATATTTTGACAAACATTGTTTTGGTGCTGATAATGTATGAAAGACGTAGGTGAATGTTTATAATTTTTATGTCGCACTTTAGACCCTTTGTTTATATTATAACGGCGATACATGCTTATGATATTTTATGGTATAAGGCTAAAATAATACCTTCCATTATATGAGATGATAAGATCCATAATACTGAAACATAGAAACTTGTTCTGGCCATCCCTATAAAAATTAAAAAACTTTATGTTAAACAATAAACATTAGCATACTACACACCATTCATCCCTTTGCAGTCAACCAAGAATAAATTTTGTCTGTGATAAACATTTCATTATGTCATGACCCAATTTTCTTTCACTAAAATATTTAATTGGTACTTCGGACGCGTTCGAAGAATTCAACACTAGTGGGTAAAAGTGTTTTACAATTAAAGTGTTGTTATTATATTCTCGCAACTAATTAATTATACTCGAAATTAATTAACTGAGGTCATTGACTTTAGATAGCCAAAATAACAGTACCTACTATGCTATACTTTGTCACATAAAGTAGGTACATTATTAGCATAAAATGTTTGAATGAAAAAAAAACTATTAAACATCTATTGTTGGTTAATGAACCTGGAAGGTCAGTTCAAGCCTTCAAAAAAAGTGCATAATTGTTCTTAAATGGCTGGCGATTCACCTGTACTGTATCTCCTATGGTGTTGTGAGTGTCCATGGGCGACGCTGATAACTTACCATCAGGTGATCAGTCTGCTCGTTTGCCTCCTATTTCATAAAAAACAATGTTGCAACTGAATTTCAATTAAGAACTGTTCATTAACTTTTTATTTAACTGTATGTAACTAACTAGAGTCAGCTCAGTTATTTGGTATGCAAGTAAAATTGATTTAGTAACCATTGGGTAGATTGCTACGAAACCGATCAATAGATCAATGACTGACTATACTCTCTGTATATACAAGCCATTTCTTCACATAAAACAAAATCATTGTTTCTCCATAATAACGAAACAAACAAACTTTTTCCTTTAAAATTAGAATGCTTAACTGACTTTATTAATTAACATAACATTATATTGACTGTACGGTTATTGCGGTGGTTGGGCTACTGGCTGCGCAACTGTAGCGAGTTCGTTTCCCGCACGGAGCAACTTTTTGTGTGATCTACAAATTGTTGTTTCGGGTCTGGGTGTCATGTGAACTTGTATGTTTGTAAACGCACCCGCGATACAGGAGAAAATTCAATGTGGGGCATCGTTTTAAATAATAATAAATAACTAAAGTCTATATTCTCAGTCTTCTTTATCAAAAGGATAAAGATACTTTCTAATTTTGTTTAGTTTTTACAGTTAGTCGCGATAATTCTCAATTACGTATGCATCGTGTTTGACGTAACGCTACCTCGTTCCCTAAAGAGTAACGGCATTGTGACTCCAATTATGTATCAAATAGTATAACTGCTCCATCGGTCGAAATACCAAGTCTCGCTTTATTATGAGTTGGACAAAGTATTATTAGATTTTTCATTGTGATTATTGTCAGTGAATTCTGCTTACTGTCGCATTCAGAGACATTTAATGATTACTTAACCCAGTCCTTAGTAATTGTTTTCGATACAAATTAGTTACTAAGGAATAGTTTAATTAATCATTAAATGTCTCTAAGTGCGGCAGTTAGTGTTTGGTTATAACTTGACCCCATTATCTGTATTAAAGTCATTACATAATGTGTATTTTATTCTTTCTTTACACAAAGATTACAAAAGAAAGATGTTCCCTAGACACACGTTCTCGTGCGTTCTATTCTGTCTCTACAAACGTTAAACTAAACATCTTTGCCTACCAATCGACACTGCATAAGTATTATTAAATGACTCATTATCTAAACAATTCAATTATTAACAGTTCTAAGCGTACCATTAATAAATTACACAATTAACTTAAATTATTATTATCATCTGAGTAATTGGCTGTCCCTTTTTCACCGGTATTAAAATAAGATGGCGAATGTGCCAAGCGTGTTTGTAAACAAGTCGCGTGCGTGTGCGCATGATAATGTTCGTTCATGTGTGTGTTTACTTGTTTAACGAGAAATTGATAATGTATAGCGTCCATTGCATCTTTTGCTTAGTTGTTGGTCTATGTATGCTTGTTTTAATGCAGCAATGGATGGTGTGGTTAACATTTTAGTTCAAGTTCAAGATTTAGTTTTCTTTTGTTTTTTTAGCTTCTTGTTGATATTGTGAACATTCTATTCCATGTTACTTAGGATTCTCTGGTAAAAGTGGGTATTGATGGTTAACACCTCTGCCTACCCTTCGTGATATTGCGAGATGCCTTTCCTTTCGTAGAGGATATTCTAGTGTTAAATCCTTTTTGAATTCCAGTCGTAACAAAGTAAAACGACATTAAAAGACGATAAACGTTCAATGAAAAGGTGGATCGATGCACTCATCTATTATTCAGACGCGAGCACCCTCATTCCTATTTTAGACCTTCTTGCATACAATTCAGTTTTAGATATGCCAATACTAATTGACTAAATATAATTGTGTCTAGACCTGGTCTGGTATATCAGGGAGTTAAAAGGAATTAGAAGCCAGATATATGATAACAGGTTTTATACAAGAATGGGTACATAGTACATAATCTTTAGTGGACAGTTCTATGACAGTCACTCCATGCGAAGTCAAATCTTATCTAAAAGGACATCAACAATCCGTGAGTATTCACTTCCAAACCATGGGGTTCCTCTACAAAAGAGGTGTTTACCATATAACATTGATGCTTAGCAGGGTTGGAGATCGCAGTTTAAAAGGATCAAGTTATTACAGAGCGCCGATGTCCGGTGTCTGTTAAAATTAGCATGTTGTTCCTTAATCGGCTCTTAAGAAACCCGCCATAGTCCGGGTGGTCCATATTGTCACGCAATAAATGAACAATGTACACCCACTTTTCACAATTTATGGTATAAGTCCCATGTAATAGGGGGTTTACCTATTGCCATCTACCGGGCACATTTCCAGGCTCCGTGCTACTACTGAGAGATTTTCGAAAAAGCGAAAAGAGCCCAGTAATACTTTGCCCGATACGGGAATCGAACTCGAGACCCTTTGTGCCGACCCGAGACCCCGAGAGTCCGGTTGGTGTTATATATTCTCCCTTTACCGTTACCGTCCATCCACCTCTCCATACCGTCTGAGAGAAGGCTGGTAGAAAATATACCAAGTCTGATGAAGACCTTTCCACCGACTGAAGGTGAATTTAATAAAATATTCATCGAACTTTATTGGCTTATGCAGTCCCTTGGAGTGACCTGGTTCCCATGCACTGTAGTTAGACGGGCGAGTTCAACGAAAAAACAAAACGATATCCAACTTTTGTATATTGGATCCTCCATGGGTTTTTGTGAATTCTAAATTCTCTTTTTCTGGTTGGTTAGTTTTGTGTCGTTTTGTTTACTGGATTTCGTCATGTCATAATGATATTTATTTTTGCATTTTTTTTTAAGGGGAAAGTCATCCAATACCTTCTTCCGCCTTTGGGCGAGGTGAGAGGAAGTGTCAGACTCTTACTGACTAAAAACCACCCCGTTCATACTCCTGCTTTTCGAGCCGGAGCCCCGGTAAACCTGCTAAGTAGTCCGCAGCTTCGGATCAGATTAATTTTTGCTTACAGGTTACAAATTAGCGTTTTTACAAGTCTATTTCTTTAACATAGTAGTACTTAGTAGTTGGAATATCTAAATAAATAGTATCGATTTTAAAGTTCTCTATAATAACACGTGACTTTGTCCGCTGTTTGATGATAAATTCATTGCCTATTACGTAAAATGCAGCTAACAACATAAATGGTGGAAAGTGAATGTTCTTTCTACTTCTATTGTGTATGCCCTTCGGAGCCATGTTTTATGTTCAAATATTTACTCTTTTCATCGATTTTCTGTCGTGTTCTTTTGTAGTATTTGTTTAATGAGCTATTTGTTGTTCGTGTGTGGCCATTTTGTTTTAAACTATGTGATTAGATAAAAAGTTAGGCATTGAGGCAGTGGTTCCCAAAGTTCTCTGGACTAGGACTATTTCTATAGACAAGGTCAACTAAAAATTCGCTTGCGACCCATAGTTTGGGAATACCTGGCTTAAGGTAATTAGTTCGTTAGCATAATTTATATTTTGTCCTGTTTTTAATGAATATTAGACCTTAATGATTCTTGATTAGGTTTCAATATTTCTTAATTTTAAGGGTCAATGTTGGTTACCTGCTCATAGTTGACACGTCTGCCAAATAAGATGGAAGCTAAAGAAAGTCTCTGACTTTGTTAAATCTTTAAAACTTATATTCTTTTATTTGTGGTTCCCGATTAGTTGGTCTCTTAACGTAAGTATTATTTGACAAAAGCTAACTTCAGAATCCTAATTTTTGCAAACTTGTCTTGCCTTAAACTGCTGTCTATTCTTGTCTATGTGTAAAATAATCCCATATACATATTTATTCAATTTCTTATAACCGTTCTTATATATTTTAATAGATCCCTTAATAGTTAGTTAGTTAGAAGATTATCACTGATTACCAAACAGATCAATACTTAATACCATATTACACGGACCACAATTCAATCTGCTGGTATCCCTCCTGTGACCTATATCGAGTTCACTGAAATCTAGGTTTTGATACTATAGAGCTTTTTCAATAGACCCTCCGAGAATTTATGCTCCGTGCGACGTGCCAATCGATAATAGACTACACGTGTACTATAATAGATCCGGTTTTCCAGTGCACGCTTCCCTTTGTTATGTTCAGTATGCTTTCAGCTCCTTTTATCAGGTTTTCAGCGACTTCATATTGGATAAGTGGGAATTTGATTGTTCTTGTGATAAAGATATGCTTTTCATCGTCGATCTTATAGATTATTCTATGGTCCTTTGTATGGAATTGTTCCAATTACGCACATCTATAAGGAAGCCAATCTCATAATGTGTCCGGCTATCCGGCATCGACACCGTAACGTCAACTTTGCGTTTTATGACCCCGAAAATAAAGTTGATTATTTAATGTTACCCGATTTTTATCAACTATCAAACTGTTCATACACATGTTGGCAATCTAAATATAACTTTACGAGTAAAATAATGTCCATAGCTAGCTAAACACAATTTTTACCCAATCACTAAGCGTTAGAGTCGAAAATTGATTGACAATTTGACATAATAGTTACCATTTATTATGCAATTAGATAAACGTAGTGTGCATTGCACGATGAATTCAACTTTAAAAAGGAAGGAATAGAGATTGAAATTGCGTGGTGGGGTAGAAATTGTTAACTCAATTATTCATAACTAGGCTTGCGCTTCGTTCCCGGTTGTGGTAATATCATTTAGCTCGCTGGCACGTGTTGAATTGAAATCGATACACGTGTCTTCAATAAATATTTGTATTGTTCGTCTCTGGACGAGCTAGGGCCAATGGTTGCTTACATGAGATTCATAAATGGCAGAGAATTCTGTTATGGTGAAAATTGTGCATTGTGCACGTTCGATTTAATTTAATATTAGTAAAGGGCTTACAAGAGTTTGCAGTGGAACCGATGTATTCCTCACTGGACACCTTTTTAAGGTGCAACATATTGGAAACTGTAGCAAGGATAATTTAAACGTATACTTAGTAGTATAGCTAAGTATCAGTGGAAACAGTCTCATAGTTATACAGCTTAGCTACTACATCTTCGAAGCATTCATCGTCTATTCAACTTCATAGCACATCTCTGGTGGAGAGGCAATTTTAGTCGGCTCTAACAACAATCGCTGAAAGAATTAGGATACGTAACAAATGTATTCTTCTTTATCGTTACCGGCATTGTGCTGATGGTAATTTATTTAAATTAAAACTCACTTTCCTTCCATCTAGTTTAGAGTTAGTGTTATCAGACAGGAAATGCGTAGAACATAGCTGAGCTCGTCGACCCTACTTGCTTATTGTTTTACTACTTTTTTTAATGATAAGCCTACAGTACGCGTCAAATTCTCTACCGCTCCGAAGTTAGCTACAATCATATCCCTGTCCTTATCACTCGTGCAGTTTTTACGTATTTGCGTCCCGCTCTCTCAGTGCACCTAACTTCAGAGTGCTAGTTTATTTACAGCACGCTGTGTGTGTGTGTTTGTTAGATATTTAGATTTTTTTCCGGTTGACAACTAATTGTTAATTGTCTTTAATTTGAATTTGAAGTGAAATGAATGTTGAATAGCTATAATTACAAAGTCTATTAAGTCTATGTATGAAGGTAATTATCATTATGCAGGAAGAAGTAGAATTTGCTCTAGTATCCCAAAAAGATGATAAAGCTCCTGGACCCGATGGAATAAACAATGAAATATTAAAACAAGCGAAACAGACAATAACACCTATTCTCACAGAAATCTTCAACGATATTTTGAACACAGAAACGATTCCACAACAATGGACGGAATCCAATATAATCCTACTGTACAAAAAAGGAGATCAGTACGATATCGGAAATTACCGCCCTATAAGTCTGATGTCCAACCTGTACAAAATATTTGCAAAAGTCTTACTCAAGCGAATGGAAATGAAACTCGACGAACAACAGCCAATAGAACAGGCAGGTTTTAGGAAAGACTACTCAGTACTCGATCATATCCATGTTGTCAGACAAATAATCGAGAAATACGCAGAATACCAACTCATCTACTATTTAGCATTTGTCGATTACAGCAAGGCATTTGACTCGCTAATACATACAAACATCTGGGAGGCGTTAAAAAGACAAGGCATAGAACAAAAATATATAAGAGTGATTAGGAATGTATACAAAAACAGCTCGGCGTACATACAGCTTGAAAGGAAAGGACCTCCATTTAAGATACAAAAAGGAGTAAGACAAGGCGATCCTCTCTCCCCAAAACTATTCTCTGCTGTGTTAGAAATGATCTTCAGAAACTTTGAATGGGAGACTCTGGGTTTAAATATCGATGGCCGCACACTAACACACTTAAGATTTGCCGATGACATTGTGCTATTCGCGAAAACACCAGGAGACCTTTGCAGAATGTTAAACGAACTGGCATCAGAGAGTGAGAAAGTAGGACTAAAATTAAACCCCGAAAAAACAAAATTTATGACCAATGGACCTAAGAGCGGCATACACGTAGGAGCGTCACAAATTAGCTATGTGGAAGAATACATATACCTCGGCCAGCTGATATCACCCAAACAGAACATAAACAAAGAAATTGAAAGAAGGATAGCAAACAGTTGGAAAAGTTATTGGGGCCTGAGGGAAGTAATGAAAGACAAAAAAATACATATTAAAACAAAGAGTAAACTATTCAATACCTCTTAATATACGGAAGCCAGACATGGGCCATAACAAAAAACATGACCAGTAAAATTGACATCTGCCAACGAGCAATGGCGAGAAGCATGCTAGGAGTAAAGAGGAGGGAAAGAAAAAGAAACACCAACATCAGGAAAAAGACCAAGGTACAAGACGCAACGCTAAAAATAAAAAGGCTTAAATGGAAGTGGTCCGGGCACATGATCAGAGGAAAAGACAAGTGGAGCAAAATCGTTACACAGTGGTATCCAAGGGAAGGTAAAAGGAAAAGAGGTAGACAGCAAAAAAGATGGGATGACGATATTAGACAGGTTGCGGGCATAACGTGGAGTAGAGTGGCCAGAGAGAGGCCAGAATGGAGAAGGTTGGAGGAGGCCTTTGCCAACTGGCAAACGGACCTGCAAAAACTAAAGAAACACGAAATTTGTGAATAAGTTCAATTAAATAATATAAATAACAGTAGTAGTAGTGTAAAAGAACATGATTGTAAAAGTAATATCCGAATAAAAGGCTTTATTATTTTATTATTTATTATGTTTGTATGTGTTTGTTAGATATTTATATTTTTTCCGGTTGACAACTAATTGTTAATTGTCTTTAATTTGAATTTGAAATAATTATGAATGTTGAATAGCTATAATTACAAAGTCTATTAAGTCTAAGTATATGTAGGTAATTATAATTATATTAAATAACTTGTTTTTGATGCGTCTACTTGATTAGTTCATTGAGCACGTACTTTGAACACGAGACCATGCAGAATGCACAACTCACACAAATGTATTCTTCTTTAATAAAAATAATGCAAAAATTATGAAATGTTTCAAATAAATACATTGTTATACTCCTAAATAGGAGTACTGAATAAATAACTACTAAAATAAATAAGTCATACCGCATAGGACAACCGCAACTCTGCCTTTATCTACGGGAAAACGGTCAAAATACTATACATAATTATTATGAATTTACTTTCTATGTTTTCTTATTATTTTCCTCAATTTATATCAAATCCAAAAATGGTATTACAAACACATTACATTAAATTGCGTCAAGTCTGAAACAATAACCGAATGACTAAACGCAAATCAAGACGCTTAGTTCACACAACAGCAGATCAAGCTACCCTAAATTGACAAAATACATTTGTTACTTTATGTCATAGGTATAAGGTTCATAATCCTATTACCAATGGCCTTCTGACAGCCCAGATGGCGCTGTCCTCGACCTTGGCAACCATTTTGACAACTGTAACCTTGGATTATGACAAAAATGACGTGTGAGAAAAACGTAACAATACAAACTGATGCTGGCTGCTTATAGTTGTCAATTTCGTGTGATTAACAACTGAAATACGCGTTTAAATGAGACGGTTTTGTTTTTATTGTGTCAAGCTATTTTGGTCTTTAACGACTTGTAATTTGTAATAGATGTTTGCGGAGTAAAGGTTAAATGTCTTTACACAATGCCTTTTATGGAATATTATTTTTAGTATTTCTTTTAACGTTGTCTTACATGTTTCTTGTTATGTGATGCACATGAATTTCATAAGTAAAGTAAAGACGTACCCAGAATCCAAATATCTGCAGGCAACTCTTACATACTCGTAGATATTTATGAAGCACACATGCACACTTTTTTAAGGGAAAATCATCCAATGACTTCTCCCGCCTTGAGCGAGGCGAAAGGGAGTGTTAGACTCTTACTGACTAAAAACCAACCCGTTTCTACTTCTGCCCTTCGAGCCGGATCCCCGGTAAACCCGCTAGGTAGTCCGCAGCTCCGGATCAGGCATCAGCCCTACACACATGCCCATTGCACCATAGCAAAACGAATAAGCAGAAGCGTGACTAACAGAAAATCTACTTTCCCATCCAGTTGCAATCATTTTCCTAAATAGTCTAACTATTATTGCAACTGTTGCCAAAATGTGAAGAGATTACTAATGAAATTGCGGATACATTGTAGCTGGGTTGGTTCCAGGAAAATTAATCAAGTGAGTCGGATGGTATTGAAGCTATTGGAATTGTAACGAAATTCACAAACTATGGAACAACTATCTATAGTTTTATACATTGTTGGTTTAGTTGTATTCGGGTGACAGTGTTGTGACGTGTAGATTTTTAAATCTGAAATTGTAGGGTTGGTTTATCGACAGGTTAATCAAAAGTTTAGATTGCTTATGCCCTAGGTACTGTGTAAGGTCTAGGGTTGCCTGAAGTTGAAGTCAGTCAATATCAAAACGTTTCAAATTGATCCTATATAGACTCCTCAATTCCAATGCCACACTTCGGCACGAATAGGCCACCTTGACAAAATGATGTGAAACAACGCTTGCGTTGTGTGAGTGAGCTTACCCCTGATTCCCCAACAACCCTTAAATTCCTAACCCCCAAAAGACCAGCAACGCATTTGTAACACTTCTGGTACTTCGGGAGTTCATGTGCGGCGGCAATTGCTTACTATTAGGTGATGCGTCTGCTCGTTTACCCGTTTACCGGCTTATACCATAAAAAATGCCAAAATTACAATCCCAATTATGTGTTTATGTATAAATCAGTGACACAATAATGTTGTTTTACAAAAGTTATATAAACCTGTTCAATTGTTCACTGTAGTTTTCTATTTAATTACTATCAATCATGCTTTAAACTCCATTAAACATTAGCCTAACTAAACAAGAAATAATACTGAACGCCATTTATACCCCCCCCCCCCCCCCACTGTAGACTGAAGATGTTATAATACTTGTTAATAGCCTCTCGTTCCGGTTACTTTGAACGTAGTTAACTGGTTGACTGAACAGTCAAACACTAACCGACTAACCGCAGTTAGCGCGATAACTGCTATTGATACAGTTAAGAGGGGATTTATTTAACCTTGTAATAAAGAAACAAAATTCGATGTAACCACGAACGTGTTTAAGTTGTTTTTGTTTTTAATTGAAACGTTAATCGCCATCGTATCCTGTTCATATTTACCGAGCCAATTATTGTTTTACTGTCTGTGGGTGCAAGACTGCCACGATTTAGCTATAAATTCTTTTGGTGTGGTTTAGCGCAAATATGTATTAATAACTCGCGTGCTAAGTGTAGCGTGAAATCCTAAGATTTTAACTTCATTCTACAGATCATATGAGTCATATGGAAAAAACTGCAGCTAATACAGGTGTATTTAAAAAAAAAAATCGCTGGAATAATGCCAAAATTTCCCCAATTCACTATCTCCTTTCAATACCATTTCAAATGTTACAAACATGTTACCAAATTCTCAACTAAACTCGCACTTTCATAATAAATCTACTAACGAAAATGATGTAACCTAAATTCTTGCGATTCCACTCACTTAAAAGAGTCGAAAGCTTGGCTTTGCGCATGCGACTGCGACCTGCGGCCGGTGCGCACGAGTTTTCACTTTCACGGGCCGTTGCCCCTTCGGCCAACCTCGGCATACTTCGGCTCAATGGGTCAAGGTTACATAGACGGGAATTTTATGTGATAACACAGACCTTCGGAAATGGGACAGCATCAGAATATTTATTAGAAAATGATACAGTATTTTTTTTACATTTTTATATCTCAATTAATTGCCGTTTTCACTGAATTTATGATGGAGTTAAAGATGTCGTAAAACTGTTTTATGAATGTGAACTTAACCTCTTTCTCTACTGTGAAGCAGTTGTCAGTTTCTATATAAAAATTGTGAATAGACAGCTATATAGCATAATTATGAATTATTACTATATAAAATACTTATACTGCAGCCGACTCAGGCTAGGTTTAAACAATATCCTAGCTAATTTACTTCGGCACGGAAAAAGAATATCGTGAACGTATAATTAACACGCATTCCGTTTATAGGGCTGGCACTGCCATTGTTTTTACCGTTTTAAAAACTTGAAACAACCTTAGAACAAAACAGGAAAATATTATAATTACTGCAATTATTATCTCTTTATCTGAATTTATATCATTGGTTTGATAAAACTACAAGGAGTGGAGTAAACAGTACGTTTAATTTGTTGGTTTAGGCAGCCCTACACTCCGTTATCGTTTTCAAACTGCTCGCGTTGAATCATTGATGTATTAACCTAATTTCGCTCGTACCTTCGTACTTACAAATATGTCTGTCAATAAGCTACTTACCGGGGAAATTCAGACAGACCACACTTCGGAATAATGTAGGTATTTTAACTAAATAAATGTACTATTCTGGTGATAGTATTATGGACGGTCGTTGTGGATGTGGATGAATTGGATACTATCCTATATATACTTGCTTTTGTTGACTGCTTTCGCCTTTAAAAGTATGAAGATTTTTATTCTGTATTTTGACTTAGTTAAGTATCATTGGGGTTCTCCAAATCTCAATAATATCTTAGGTCGAATCTGCTCACTCCCTATTACATGGGACTTGTAACACAAATGGTGACAAGTGAGTGTACACTGTATAACACCATTACGTGCCGTAATGTGCACCTCTGCCTACCCCTTCCTAGAGAAAAGAAGTGACGTTGCATTATCTTAGATGGTGTCTAATATATAGCTTGATGTTTAAAGCTTAGCTAGCCCTCTATGGCTTTGGGATTAACTTAGCGAATTGCGAAAAATGGGAGCTCTGTTCATAATTCAGTATGCATCACCCTGTTCCTTTGTGGAATAACGGCTTTGATGTTATAGAAATATTTGGGTTTATTACACAAGATGAGTATAATTTTGCTGCAAAACGTCAGTTGCATACCCAATTGCCCGGCTGCTATTACAATTATATGAAAATGACCTTACAGTGGCATCGTGTCAGCATTCGTAATTGCTGATTTTGAACTGTGGGGTCTTGGAACTTGGATGCGTTCCAACGCTTGAGGTTAATGCTACATGCTTGTCTTTTTCCATTCTTCGGATGAGGCCAAATATGCTTACTGTATTCGCAATTTTTTTGCCAAAAACGAGTGCACCATAATTTTGACTTCAGATGTGTCCCTATTTGTTACTTTCATACTTCATCCGATCTTTTTGTCTAATTTCTAATCAGTCTATGCTGTGCATCCTTCTTTTCTTTAATCTTTTGCCCGTGCATGGATCTTGATTAGTAAAATATTTAGTTTATTGTTGTCAGAAAGGATTTAAACTTTGGCATCAGCTAGACTATTCTGTACCCTTAGTACGTTTTCGTTTAACGTAAAGCAAACTCGTACTAAGGGTACTGTATCTATCAATTCGAACTTTCGACCGCATTCTCGCCCATCATTGGTCGAGATTATTCACACAACCAATGAGATGATGGATCGAGTTCACTTCGGTATTTTAATCGAGTGACAGAATACCCTAGCTGTTCTTCCTTACACTAACTTGAGTTAACGGCTCACTTAACTATCTAACTTTATGGATCCCTCATAACGACGTAATGGCTTCTTCAACTTAGTTATTGATTAGTGCCTGCATTAGTAAGAATACCAAGAATTTACTTAAACTTCTTTACGAGTATACATATTTTATAGGCTTCTTCGGCCATGAAATTAGTCCTAAAATTATAGCTTAAAACATAGGTTTTAAATCTGTCTGTCTGTTAGTTATTTTTTTTAAGCCTTCGATCGAAGTAAAGATATGTAATGCCAATCCCCTTTTTAAGGGGGGGTATTCCAATGGCTCCTTCTACCCATTGGGCGAGGCGAGAGAGTGTCAGACTAAATTCAAAACACCCCGTTCGTACTCCAACTTGAGCCCTGGTAACCCGCTAGGCAGTTTGCAGCTCCGGGTCGGCATCAGCCCTGTTGGGCCCCATATATGGTGGTCTGGTCATTACTAGTTTTAATATACCTATCATAATCATTCGCTGAAAAGAAATCAAATGATAGACTACACTAAAACAATTTGTCAAATATTTATTACTTTTATCCATCTAATTATGTCGAAAAATAAACCCTATGGCCAATACATTTAGTAAACAATTCAGTATTTCTTGTTCGTCCCCAGAGAGTATCAGTAGCATAAAACCATTCCATCGACACTCAATTGACACTTGATTGAAACGTTGGTTAATTAACAGAATTGGGACCTAGGCGTAGCCGTGTGCATTCGAATAGCGACACTAGTAACTTTGAAATAAAGTTGAAAGTTATAATGTTATGTATTGGTTGAAGCATAAATTCCACAACGTGTATATTTCAGATGATTTGACTTTCATTAAATTATGTGTTAGCGTTACAATACGACTATGATTTCCCAAAGGGGTAGGCAGAGGTAAAACTAGATACTATTAATCAGTTAATTTAACAAATACTTCGTTACATCTGTCTGTCTTTTCTCAAAAACTACTGGACAAGATTCTAAGCGATTTTCACCAATAGACGGGCCATTGAATAATACAGTTACAACAAAGATTTTTTTAGTGTAGGTTTCAATACAAAGCCTGTTGTAGCTGAAAATAGAAAGTTAATCCTATTACTAAAAAGGGCGGAGCTGCGGGCTACCTAGCGGGTTTACCGGGGCTCCGGCTCGACAAGCAAGAGAAGGAACGGGGTGGTTTTTAGTCAGTAAGAGTCTGACACTCCCTCTCGCTTTGCCCTGGCGAGAGAAGTCAATGGATGATTTTCCCCCCTGAAAAAAAAAAAAAAAAAAAAACTAAAAAGGGGATAAGCTGTAAGCGTTAATAAATGTGATATTTACTTAAATTGACCTTGTAAAATAATTTGACGATGAATTTTATCAAATCTAGACATGCAGTTTCGACCAATCACGTTTCTAGACACGTGTTAGCATGTCTATTAACAGTGTATTTGCATGTGATGTTATAGTACTTAGTATGTTTATTTATTTGACTAGCGACCCTACCCCAGCTTAGCATGGGTGCAATGGTGATATATTATGCATGTATTATACATATAAACCTTCCTCTTGAATCACTCTATCTATTAAAAAAACCGCATCCAAATCTGTTGCGTAGTTTTAAAGATTTAAGCATACAGAGTGACATAGGGACAGAGAAAGCGATTTTGTTTTATACTATGTAGTGATGTATGTAGATACCTATATATATGTACATACTGGGTTTTAGGTACCTATACTATTATACTATGTATGTGTATGGAGCTTTGTCAGATAACAAGCTGTTATGAGCACAGATAAAAAATGTGCTGTTAGGTATTTGTTTACCTATTTATCTTTGTATGGTTAGACCTCTGGACTTTTTCAGATTTTTATATCATTACTCCATTTCTGAGCTAAGGAGACAGGCGTGGTTGCGGTTCGCCCTCTTTTCATCTGGATTGTTAATATGTGCCTATGAATATTTAACTTACTGCCGCACTCAGTCATTTAATGAATTCTTAAACTATTCCTTAGTACAACAGATTTTGTATTTATTGAAAACAATTGATAAGGACTGGGATAAGTAACCATTAAATGACTCTGAGTATAGCTGTTAACTTCTTTCTAAATGATTTATTTTAAGATCTAGCCTTCAAAGTCAAAGTCAAAGTCAAAGTCAAAGCATTTATTTCAATTAATCCTAAATTAGGCACTTTTGAAACGTCAAATTGAATTGTCCGTCAGTCTGTCTGTCAGTGAAGCTAGGCGCTCGTTCCAAAGTGTTGCTTCGAATGGAGAAGAACGAGCAAGAAACTCCATCGTTACTCTTTTCAAAAAATGTTTTTTACAATATCTCTGATACATTATTTGATCATTTACCTATTGTCTATATATGTAGGAACAATGTAACGACAATACGACGTCAAAACTATGGGACAATAAAACCAATTTGTAAAGAATATAAATTAAAAAAGCGGGTTGTTTCAAACATAGTGCCCACATATGTACACTTACAATTTTGAAATAATGCTTCTATACAAATAAAAAATAATCTTTAATTTAATTTTTCAAATAAAAAAATAATAAATAACTGCTTGATGCCACAGGATCCCTAGACTACATTGGAATAAATTACTACTTTAATTTAACGTGTAACTAGTGATCGTATTAGAGCATTGTCTAGTGTGAGCGAGTGTCCAGTGGAGCCGGACCAACATGCTGCCACACATTTTTATCTTCAATATAATCTGACAGTTTATAATATGCCTGTTTACACAGTTCACGCTTTATACAAGATTTAAATTTTTTCTCGTTCAGATTCAGTATGGTGGTTGGTAGTTTATTGTAACACTTAACACAAAATCCCATGAAGGATTTCTGCACTTTGGACAATCGGAATTGCGGTATAGCTAACTTATTTTTACCTCTCGTATTAAAATTGTGTCTGTCGCTTCTTTTTTCAAACAATTGTTGATTTTTTCTCACGTACATAATATTTTCGTAAATGAATTGAGAAGGCACTGTAAGAATGTTTATAGTTTTAAATAGTTCTCTCAAAGATTCGCGACGGGGCAAGTTATATATTGCTCGAATAGCTCGCTTTTGCAAAATAAAAATTGATTCTACATCCGCAGCTCGCCCCCACAGCAAAATGCCGTAAGACATTATGCTGTGAAAATAACTAAAATAAACAAGCCTTGCCGTACCTACGTCCGTTAGCTGCCTAATCTGTCTAACTGCATAAGCAGCTGAGCTTAGTCTCCCCGAAAGTGCTTTTATATGGGGCCCCCATTGCAATCTGTCATCTAATGTGATACCCAAAAATACAGTCTCCTTAACAAATTCCAACTTTTGTCCGTTCAAAGCAACATAACATTCGTTATTTTGTACGTTTGGCAAGCAAAATTTAACACATTTGGTTTTTCTCTCATTAAGCGCCAAGTTATTAATAGTAAACCACTCATAGACTCGAAGAATGGAGCTGTTCACGTCGTCAAAATTATTCGTACGTCGACCTATTTTAAAAATCAGTGATGTATCATCTGCAAACAGAACCATTTTTGGTTCATTTTCGAATATGAGTGGCAAATCGTTTATGTACACTAAAAAGAGGAAAGGACCCAATATTGAACCTTGAGGAACGCCCATTTTTATCTCAGACCCTTGTGAATTAACACCGTTAATATGAACTTTTAGCTGCCTATCTCCTAGATATGATTTCAATAGACGGAGCGCAGTGTTTCTAATCCCGTAATGATTTAATTTCAGCAAAAGTGTCTCGTGGTCAACGCAATCAAATGCTTTTGAGAGGTCACAAAAAACACCTATGGCATCCTGTGCTTCCTCCCAGGCACCAAATATTTCTTTCATTAAAGTAACACCGGCGTCAGTTGTACAACGACCTTTAGTGAAACCATACTGCTGATGGTGGAAGATGGAGTTTTTATTAAAATGATGAAGCATCTGAGACAGTATCAACTTTTCAAACACTTTGCTAAGGACCGGCAAAATAGATACAGGCCTATAATTATTAGGTTCTGTGGTTTCACCGCTTTTAAATAGTGGGATAACCTTGCTATATTTCATAAGGTCAGGAAAAACACCGTCATCTATACTTTTATTAAAAATCATAGCCAGATAGGGCGCTATAGTTTGAATAATTGTTTTGCAGACTTTCACTGATAGTCCCCAAAGATCTTCAGTTGATTTTATTTTAATTTCTTTAAAGACCTTTACGATCTCTAGAGGATTCGTATATTGAAAAATAAAGTCATGTTGACATGATTTTACATTTTTTTTAAGCAAACTAGCTGAGAGTGTAGCTGAAGAATTTAAATCTCTAGTTATTTTAATAGGAATATTAGTAAAAAAATTTTCAAACTCCTGTGCTACATCACATTTTGAAGAAATTTGTCCAATTTCAGATCTTAATTTAATTTCTGAATTATGTATTTTTTTCCTACCAGTCTCATTTTGTATAATTTTCCAAGTTGTCTTTATTTTGTCATCAGCTGATTTTATTTTATTGCTGATATAAAGACGTTTTGCGGCTTTGCACACTAATCTAAAAGTCTTTGAGTACGATGTTACATATTGTTGAAAATGGGGGTCGTTATTATATGGTTTCATGCCATAAAGATCAAAAAGTTTATTTCTACTCTTTCGAATACCTACAGTAGCCCAATCGCTAAATACAAATTTGGTATGAATATCTTTATTTTTGAGTGGCAAAATATTGTTAAATTCCTTGTTTAATAGTTCAAAGAAATCGTTGTACAACTTATTCACATTACTAATATCAAATGTTTTTATACTTAATTTACTAGCTAAAGAATTGTTTAATTTCTCCAAATTTCTAAATGTAGTTTGTCTAAATCTTATTTGAGTTTTTAGCAAAGGTAAATAAGAGCTATACGCAACCATCAGTCCACAGTGGTCGGATGGCAAGCTATTTATAATATGTTTTTCTTTGTAATCACAATTACAAAAAACATTATCAATGCAGGTGGCGGTCGAGGATGTTATTCTAGTTGGTTCTAAAAAAACATTTTTTAAATTAAATGATCCAAACAAATTTAACAATTCCATACTGCTTGTACTATTTTCTAATAAATTAATATTGAAATCGCCACAAACAATTATTGACTTGTGACTAGTAGAAACCTTTCTTAAAACATCCTCCATGACAGAATCAAATAAAGGAAGATTCTGATAATTAGGTGGTCTATAAACACAAACTACAACATGTCTATCCAGCTCAACACAGGACAACTCAATGGTGTGTTCAACTGACAGTGCTACAATGTCTTTCCTTTCTTTAGATTTAATACTATTTTTAACTAATATTAAGGACCCACCATGTAATATTTGTTTTCTACTGAAATTGCTAATTACATTGTAGTTTTCTAGATTTAAAGATGTTAGTTGGTCCTCCTTTAACCAATGCTCTGATAGACAAATTAAATCAAACTTAGTTTTTTCTAAAAACAGCTCTAATTCTAAGATTTTTGAGGAACAGCCTTGAATGTTAATATAAAATAATTTAAGGTTGTGCTGCTCCTGTGTATTATTATTTTGAAATAGTTTTATACTGCCAGAATTTACCTTATCATTAATATGATTTATATAGGTACCTTCTGTTGTCTTATAATCTAGTTTAAACCTAGATTCTTCATAATTTTAATTAAACTAACCAGATTAACATTTCATTAAATTAACTTTATTACTATTTCTAAAGAAATTACTGTTATTTCCATGTTTATTCAATCTTTACCAACATTTTCAAGTCCTAGAAGCTGAATTTTGTTCTCCGTATTCAATAAAGTCAAAACTACCTAGCGGGTTTACCAGAGCTCCGGCTAGAAAAGCAGGAGTAGGAATGGGGTAGTTTTTAGTCACTAAGAGTCTGACACTCCTCGCCTCGCCCAAGGCGGGAGAAGCCATTAGATGATATTCCTCCCTTAAAAAAAAGAAAAATAAAGCTAGATGAGACTCATAACAACTCAATGTCAAAAAGGAAATTCTAGCTACTTTATTATCGTGTCGGCTCACGACTGGCGAGCTGGAGTGGGGTCGTCTCGAGTCCCATTGTCACTTCGAGGACCTACTCCAATCTAGATAGAAATCTATGCAAAATATACCTACCTACCTACACCTAATTGATATAGCTACACTCTGTTGGACTGCCTTATTTGAAATTGAATTTGATTCAAGCATGTCTGAATAAAAGGTTTAGTTCGGAATGTCTACGAAGAGTTGGTATGGTAAATGAATATTATTTTATATTATTACTTATAATACCTACCACTAATCAGTGCCAGGTAAAGACGACTCGTGGCCTGTAGCATTTGTGAACATGGGGCCCTTGAGTTACAATTCGGTTTTTTTGATGATTTGAGCTGCTGTAGATCGCGAGACCAGTATTGCATTCGCTGCGTCTTGCTACATGGCTAATCCGGCACTGCCACTTATTGTATTATAACTTTCGTAAGACATACTACATTAATTATAATTATGGTTATTGGCTTACTCACGTAACTATTTGACGAGGAACTCGACTAGTTTCAAACCATGCTAAAGGCTCATATTTATGAGCAGCATTCGACAACACACGACACCGCAGTCAACAGTCGCGCTGGTACTGTCGCCGCAGCAACGCAGGAGTAGCAGCATAAGTAACTGTCGCCCCATAGTGTAACCGTGCCTCATGAACATGAGCCTTCTAGCACGGTTTGAAACTAGTCGAGTTCCTAGTAAGTAGGAACACTGTTTGCACGATACTGATGGCCGATGATGGCTAAAGGTCACGTCAATCATCATGATTCAATATTACGCGCATATGTGCAGAGGTATTTAAATCGACACGATGTGAATTTCAATTGAGGATACTTTGAACTGTAACGAGTCAAATGGCAAAGTTTCTTAGCTATACGTACCTATTTACCAAACCCACTTCTTATGGAAGGGTGTAAAAACCCACTTCTTTATCATTCGAATCAGTTCCAAGAATCTTTGAGCTGATCTGTTGCGACCGCTGACTGAACAAAAAAATAAAACAGTTAGTAGATATACTAGTTATACTTACCTACATCTTAATAGTAACATAATAAGAAAAAAAGCAAGACAGTATCTACATCTTACTAAATAAATAACATAATAAAAACAGCAAAAGTTATTACGATCATTGACCCCTGTTATCGTTATCAGACGTTAGGAAACTGCTCTTGGCAAAGAAACCCCGTATCACTGATAACACTTGATACAGCGTATCAGTGCATAGCTCTAGTTATGCTGAAATCCTTGCTGAAATTGCACAGGAATAAAACATTTCGATTTTGCACCGCTAGATGGCGCTTTGCTAAAGTTATTGATGAAGTAGTTGCTTCGCAAATGCTTCTAAATCTAAAATCGTCCTCCGTAGTCTTCCAATTGCATCCGACTGCTGCTTAGGGCTCTGATGATGTCATTGGTCCACCATTTTTTATACCTGAGGGACTTAAAGGCACCTTTGTTTTTGTAGAAAGAGACTAGCGAGTGTCAGATTCTTACCTCACTAAAACCACCGCGGTGGTCACCATCGGCACCCATAGTATCGGTCCACGTACCTTTTGTTAATAGTGAATATAATTATTAGTTAAGGAAATAGGAAAAATATGAATTTAAAATGTTATTATATTTACATGATCAAAAATTGACATTTTACCGGCTACATTCCTATTGTATATGTTGTAGGTAAGAGTCAGTTATGATGTAATATCATTTGTAATTTGTGTATTTATATAATTTCCTTATGTTGTTTACCTAAGCTGCTTTTCGTTAAAATAATGAATGAAAGCGAGTGAATATAATTATGTATTTTGATTGGAGAAAGGTCACTCTTATTGCAACGTAATAAAACACAAGTTACGGTAAATATTATTGACATCACCGCTGGACTATACCACCTCCTTAGGTATACAAGAAGGTTTGCCATAATATCCCCGCTAAGGTTCAAGATTGTAGTTTAAAAAGTTCAAGTTTATCACAGAGCGCTGCTACCCAATTCTCTGTCAAATGTGTAGTCTCTTTGCACGCTTCACACTGGACTGTACAAATTAAATCGTAGGTCAATCGGGGCTCCGGCTCAAAGCAGGAGAAGGAACGGGGTGGTTTTTAGTCAGTAAGAGACTGACACTCTCCCCGCCTCTGCCCAAGGCGAGAGAAGTCATTGAATGATTTTCCTACCTCAAAAAAAAAGTTCCATACAGCCTACACACCTTGCCTTACACCTTACGGTTTAACTGTACGGAGACCTAAATCGTAAGGTGTATGTATAGATGCTATTAGTTTGCGCATGACACTAGCAAGAAGAGAGTGATGACATATTATGATGAACGTGACTAAATTACTTAGAGCTGCCCTTGAAATATTATTCACACATCGAATGTAAAATTCCATTAACAACCTAATTTATACTTTTACCTGTAAAATTAAATGAGTAATTGCCCCTTAATTACAGTTAAATGTCTCTATGCCATTAGTGTTGTCCATTGTATCGATAGTCACCGGTTTTTCACATCACTAACAACAACGTCACGCCATTACTGATTCCGAAATGTTTCTATCACCACAACACAATGATTTCAATTTTATCACCAGTACCACAATTCTGATAGTGCGAGATTATTTTGTGACGTTATACGATGATTAATCAAATTTGTATAACAAACATATACATATATTATTGGTAGAATAGATGTAAACAAACATACTAAGTTCCTACATAAAGTATTGCAACATCAATGGAAATAGGTGAATCTTCTTTCTGAATCATTGGATCGCGAGCTAGGTGATTTTATTTCCCTAAATATGCATTCTCCGGAGCTGCAGAGAATTCCATGTTCCTTTTGTGTTTCCTTCTCCGAACTAAATATACTTTAATTCTTGTAAAATAAGTTGGCAACCTTTAAGGAAACTTACGCTTAATCATGAATTTGACTCAATTCTCTTTCTAAGATTTTCACCTGTGCCATAGATACATTTATAAACATACAATTTCACATGCCCCTAACACCAAGCGTATCAGTCCAGATCCAAAACAATTTGTTGATCATACAGAGTCGCTCCGTAAGGGAATCAAACCCCTAACAATCTCCTAACTACCTGTTACTTAGATAGCCTATTGTAACTAGTTTATTTATTTAAAGACAATTCCACTAGTAAACAACAACGATGTCTTTGATAAGTATCTTGTAATGTAAACGCTATCTGTGCAACATTAACACCCACTTTATAGTAAGTGTGAGTTATCTCTATCTCAACTATCTGGTATTATTACGTCACTGATAAATCGTTTACTGATGAAACTTTATTTTGTATCTACTCTTCAAGTCTTAACAGGTTTTGGCTTGCGTCTTATATGTCTTGAGACTGAAATGCGTCTTGTATTCAGTACCCTTAGTACGAGATTGTTTTACGCTTAACGAAAGCACTTTTTCCACATCAAATCACCCTTTACTTTGCATAATTTTAGAGATTGAAGCTAGCTTACCTTTTCTCCGTCCTATCGATGACATTTGTTAATGTCAACAATGACAGCTGTCAGTCTATCAATCACTCATATTCCTAATTATAGCGTCAAGTCACCATGTTAGTTCACATCCCATAACCTCCCACGGAAAGTGACGACAGTCTATTCCTAGACACTACAATATTTACTACTTATGCGTCATCAGCAAAAAATGTTATCAAGCGAGATGCTACTGTAATTACTAATACCGAAGGTAGATAGTTGAGTGACTAAGATATTGCTCTGCAGTCATCGGTATCCAGAATAGATGGTTAATGATTCGTATCTTGTAAAATATGCTAGCCGAAAGTGGAATTCCATTTAATAGTAATTAACATGGTTACAACTAAGCTCCTCTAAATAGTCCACTAGTTTACTTCTTTGGGAAAAGACATGATACTAATTGAGTGGTATATTCGTTTCATAAGGTAAAACGTTTTAATCACCAATGAACATTTTAGACTTCTTTGAGAAAAGACATGATACTAGTCGACTGGTATATTCGTTTGATAAAGAAAACGTTTTAATAGCCAATGAAAATTTCAGATTTTATATCTTACTACTTACCTACCTATAGAACCATTTGCCTTACCATTGATTCAAAGAAAACAAATGAAGATTATCCTAAACCATAATTTTCAGTTCTATCCTTAAAGTGCTAACGTCTATATTTGTTTGTTACAGATAGTTTAAAATGCACGATCAAGAGGGTGATGGCGAGCCGGCGCATCACGCGCGTCGCCCGATGAACGCATTCCTCATCTTCTGCAAACGTCACAGGAGCGTTGTTCGCGACAAATATCCTAATCTTGAGAACAGGTACACTGCATGGCCAAAGATTTTCTATTGTTGCACTCCGCATAATGTCACATTCTATTTTTTATGAGATAGGCAAACGAGCGGACAGATCGCCTTATGGTAAGCAATAAGCGCTGCCCATGGGCACCCGAAACACCAGAGGATTTACAAATTGCGTTGCCGGCCGTGAGGGCTAGGATTTTAGGGTTTTAGGGGAATTAGGCCTCTGGTACCTACCTAACACACACGGCGAATCTAAATACCTCATGTTAACTAAACCGAACTAGAATATTTCCACATAGCTCTTAAGTTCGATAACTGATAAGATACAGTTTACACAGTTTTATACTTTAACAGCATAATGTACGGTTAACTATTGTGTTACAGATCAATCACTAAGATCCTCGGCGAGTGGTGGGCTAACTTGGACAAGGAAGAAAAGGCTTGTTACACAGGTCTTGCTAAACAGGTGGGACATTATACTCTATCTACTAATAATACACAAGCTAAGTTGTTGATTATGTTACTTAATGATTCGTTTTCTTCTTTCCAGTACAAAGACGCGTTTTTCAGCGCCAACCCTGACTTCAAGTGGTACAAGTTGCCCGCGCCACCGCTCCGCACGCTGTCCTCCCGGCCCAGAGACTCCAACGAGAAGCCCGTCGAGTCCCCCAACAGTGACCAGCATGACCAAGAACTGGAGAAAACCAACAACAACTCTACCAAGGTAGACTTCAACAAGAAACCCAGGGAAGACTCCTTTGAAGCTGAGTCTAAACCGCTTTCCATGTTCACTCCTGGAAAACTGGCTGACGAAGCCCAAATGGGAGGTCTCAGCAGCCTCCTCGCAACTAAGACTGATACTCAAATTACAAATCCATATTACTCACCCCCTTGCTTTAAATTTAACGCGATCTCAACACCAAACGAAAACAGATCTCATAACGTAATAGAGAGGGCCAAAACGAAAGGTGATGACGACATACAAAAATTACAGGGTGTCCTCACCGAAACCTCGAAGATTTTCGAACAACAGTTACAAGAGAAGAAAAGGATATACTACGGTATACCGAACGACCAGTTCACCAACCAGGATGTGATAGACCAAATAGTCGATAAGAGATACTCTAAAGACGATGAGTACGGTTGCCAGAGGAACTGGTCGGATGACGAGAAGAACATGAGGTCTGATAGATCGTGCAAGGGGAAGAGGTACCAGGAGTTCATGGCTGTTGGGGGCCTCATAGTGAACAAGCGACAGAAGCGGGACTCGGACAAGCCAGACGAGAACTACAGCGCGACCTGTAGCTGGGATCCTGGCAGTCTGCGGGACGACACGATGGACGACGAGCCCAACAACAGCAACGACAAGCCGGCCGACTGCGACGACAAGCTCGACACTGCGGACATGCCTGAACCCGACAATAATGCCAACAAAACATTCAAGGCTGCCGACTTTGATTTAGATGCTAAAATTAGAGCCCTGCCTTCACTTAGTCTAGAGAAGTTCCAGCAGAAGAAACGTGAGAACAAACGCAAGAAGAAGACCGTCAACTTGAAACCAAAAGCACTGGAGACATCGCAGATAGTCAACTCAGTTCCTAGGTCCATGATGGAGGAGAGGCGGGAGACGGCGGAGCACTGGCGAGACACCGTCATCGGCAGCCAGAAGCGCAAGCCGCGCAAGATCAGCATCACGCGGCTGGAGATCAACAGCATGGTGTCGAGCGTGGACCTGGAGGCGCAGCAGACCAGCCCGCAGATGAAGATCGCGACGGAGGCGCCGGCCCCCATGTGCCGCCAGTCGCCGCTGGCCGGGGACCTGCTGGCGCTGGCCACGCTGGCCGAGGTGGCCTCCAACACCTCCAAGCTGGACGACTCCGCCATGCACTACATGACCGCCAAAGCGAGCGACTCCAACGCTTCCATGGTATGAGATACCGACACAACTAGCCTTAATATATTATTCCAAATATTATTTACTTTGTAATCAGATAATATTTATATATAGATCTAATTTTACATTTTACGCATAAAAATTAATATTATTGTACACTTTTAACTGTAGTTTTTATAACGTAGCGATAGAAATATTTATATTGAAAATAGAAAAAAAAGAAAGTATATGTATACCTTACGTTAGTTTAAAAACGTCGTTTAGGCTGCTAAATACTGCTTTGTTTAGGACTAGAAAAAGTAAGAGTGATAGTTGTATGTCCAGACGAATAACAACAAAGCATAATGATTTATATTATAGTAAGAACAGATACAAATACATTACAATTATGATATCTTAAGGTGTTATCGTCGTGTCGCGGGATTCGTCGCCGCCATTTCATCACATCAACGGTTATAAAATGCCAAACAAATAAGTCATTTTAAGATAATTGTAAACCTCATTATGTGTAAACTTAGGTTATTTGAATCGCCTTAATATTTTAGAGATTTAAATGAAGATACTAAGACACCACATGCATAGACTGCATTGCATTTTTAAGGTGACTTATTTCTCGTTTTATTGCAAACGTGCAATGATTTATCATTTATATTTAATATTTATATTATACATTAGTGGCTGTAGTCACGTGTTTTTGTAAAAAGCGAATTTATCACAACAACTATGGCAACTGGTGGAAGGGAGTTGGATGTAGCGTAAGGCTGGAAATATTGTGTGTTGCCTTAAAATTAAATGATGTATACAGTGAGCTGTATCAGTGGTATGTAACTCATAGGTACTCATTTCGAGCTGTCGAGTATGGGGTTACATGATCAAATGTACATATGACTCAATGTACAACATAATACGCTAATTGTGAGCGCCTTATATTGCTGTATTCGCACTTTGTATTAGCGATATTGTGTAAACAGCTAACTCGCTTGGTTTGATTCAAATTAACAAATGAATAAAGAAGAATTCATTGGAGTTACTGTGAATATATCACTACTATTTCAGTAATGAATTTCCAGCCTAAGATTGGGACTTTTGTTGAAATTCTAGTAAAAACCTACTAAGTAGTGCCCGTGCAATCCTTTGTACATATTGTTATTGAATGTTTATTTAATTGTTTTAGTCATACTCTAACAAAGATCCCAATCTAAATATTATTTTAAACGAAAGATTTTTATGAATCTTTTTGAAAGTTTTTATTAAACTTTCACGAGGTATAGAAACAAGATGCGGTATGAGAAAATCTATTGTAAGGAAACGTGATGCTATTTATATAGATATGGAGCAATTGGCGAAAGAGGTAGAGATTGTAATTTTTATAGTTGCCAGATGAGGCCTCAAATACCGGCCGTATCGCGCGAGTCAAACTCGCAAAACTTTTCTTTGTGATAAAAAACTTTGACTAGTGCTGTTAGTTTTAACTTAAAAATATATCACCATTGTTTCATAATTATTATTTATCGAATTTCATGAATAAAAAAAAAACATTTTACTCATACAAAAAAATCGAAAAAAAAATCATTCGATTGATCGTACACTGATTAGATTAATCTTGTCCCTATTAGGTACCTGAAGTTATCGAAAATTCATGAATTTCATGTGAGAAAAATATTTTGAAAAAATACTAAAAAAAATATAAGATCATTTTGAAACCATTTTTAAGTTATAAAATAAATGTCAATATTATATTAATGTAGTAGTTTACATGTTTGAAGAACAGTGTTTCTCAAATTTTTGTTCTTGTTTATTTTTGTAATGGATTTTAAGGGGTTTCTGTGATTTTATTCTATCTCCTATGTTAAGGTTGCCGGCGTGAAGATTTCGTTTGCAGGTCTAGTCTAGATTAGGGTTTATAATAAAAAATGATCAAGTACTAAATTCGAAAAGTGCACTTATATTGTTTATAAAGTTACAAACGATGACACAAGCCATAATGTGACATGCTCATCCAAAGACCAAATGTATTTAGAATAGAAAAGCTAGCATGTAGATATTGTATATGTAAAATATAGGTGATATATATATAATAAATATTTAACAACTTGTCAATATTGTGGCATTCCAAAATGTCAAAATTATCATGTTACTCTATATCTTGAAATGTAAATTTATTGCATTTTATTTTATGTTTTTTCAAACATTTTTATTTTCAAATAGATTTTAAACCTATAATAATTGTTGATTTTTATGTAAAGTTTAATGGATTGTTACGTTTTATTATGAAGTGGTGAGCTTTCGACGGTTCCTATACGAGATTTTTAATGATGAGCTTTACAGGGCTTTACTATATCAATCAAAGTAAATAAATAATACTACATAAATAACAGATTACTTATGAAAAAATATATATTTTGCCTTGTCGAGATAGAGCCTTATTTTATAATGAAAAATATCTAGTATTAAGGCTAATTGAGAAGGGGCCATTATCGGAAAAGGGAATTTAGAAATAACACAATTTTTAAATTATATTTATTAAACACAGAATATATTTATGGGAATGGTGAGATTATGATTGAAATCTCTAAATTGAAACCTGTAGGATCCGATATGAATAAATATGGTGCTGGAAGATCTGTATTACTTTATTTTAAGAACCGCAGTCCTCAGCACGTGAGAGGACGGTTAGTCAAAGTAGGTATTGTAATGAATTATTATCGTTATTTTTAAGATAACAATCGCAATCACTTTGTGCTATGTAATATATATTTATATAAAATATCCTGAACAAACAGTACATTGGTGTAGCGCAAATTGATTGTTGATGATTTTTTGTATCGGTACGGGAAAATTTAATGTAGTTTGAGAAACACTGGTCTGGTTTAATATAAGTTAGGGCATAATATGTCGGTACCCAAAGTGTTTACCTGTTCGGTTCCAAAGTATATTGTTGAAATGTTTTGTTACAAACCGCGGTTCAATCTATATCCTTTTATTGTAGTAATAAAGTTTATTCATATTAACAATGCGTTTGTTTTATTGTTCGGCAAATGTTCCCTCTAGATAAATATAAACAATGCATTGGTATCGATGCACTGTGTACATTAATTTGAATTGAAACACGCAATTTATATGAATAATAGACGTAGAGATACTGAGGTGGAAGTAAAAATAACAACTACACAATGTAGGTTGGACTAAGATTTAAATTTATGCGTGATTAGCACGCAATGTTTGTAATGTAAAATACGATCGTGAATTGGAGAAGACTGCATCTGAATGCGTCTGAATTCTATCAGATTAATACTTTGTTAGAGATCGTTCAGGAAATAATCGACAAAAGATTGACGATCATGGAGAATATGAAGCCCTTTTTTGTGGGGGAATTGGGGAAATCATTCTCTCGCTTTGGAGGAGTGTGAGACGCTGACCTTAAAACCACCCCGTTCCTACTCCTGGGTTTTGAACCGGAGTCCCTACGTAGTCCGCAGCTGCAGGAGTATGATCCCTAGCATGAATTAAAACTAGTCGAGTTGAAACTTTACATGATAAACAATTACTTACTTACTTAACTAATAAAAAAAAATAGAAAGTTTTCAACTTTATAGGTAGTTCAAAATTGTTAAGTAATCATAAATCTCTGGGTGCGGCAGTATGTGTAATATGATTGGTATGCAAAACCTAGTATCTATTAGCTAAAAAAAACGTCCACTACTGTGTGTACACATGCCACCCACAGCGACTGCTAGATCGTCCGGCAGCCTTTTGTTATTTTTGCATTGCATTTTCTTTCTGGATAAATCGACCATATCCAACTGCAATTTGTTTTGTGAGTTTATTAGAAGACTGTATTTTGGGGAATACCCCCGGAATGCCAAAATAATAAACCAATATAAAAAATGCACGTGTAAGGAAACGTGTCTGATAAAATTCCTCTATAAATAATCGGACACATAAGGTCGATCCAAAAGAAATTTAGACTATTTTGTATCAATTTTAAATTATATGAATATATTATTTAATAATTTCACCCAAATAATTATTTTTACTATTTAATTTTATTTATTGTAAACTAATAGTACAACGGAATAACGAAACGTAACGCATTGCTTTGCCGGCTGTCAAAATAATTTCAACTGTCAAAATTGTGAAGATGGGAAATCGTTTCGTTCGTTACGAATCGAATTATCGAAATTATTAAACAATTTTTACTGTAGTGCGTTATAAAATAATCCCGTCAACATTTCATGCTCACGTGTGTGTGTCGTTTCAAATATTCTTTCAAATCTGGATGAAGAAACTATGATTGCTGCGTCTGAGCCTCTGGTATGTTATTGTTTTTGTTTTTCGAATATTAATCTATAAAACAATATTGTAATTCCTCATTTGTATTTAGCAAGTCTCCTTCTTAATATTTACAAACCCATTATCATTCAAATAAGAACTGAAACAACTGATTTCATACTTGAATTGGACTAAGTTTTGAAACGTGAAAAGAAAGCCATTTCCACACTTTTATTTCGCTTAAAAAACTCATTATAACTGTTTTGAACGCTGTAACAATAATATAGTTACTTCATAACCAAATGAATAAGGTTTAAACTCACCACTTTAACCAAAAGAACAAAATATCCAAACTACTATCCAACATCAATTTCCCAGGAGTTTGTGCCTCACGGCAGAACAGTGCTGACTAGGCACCCGGGTCAGATCTACAGCAAACACAACACATCAGCGTCGGAGAACTCCTTGCTGTACAAGCTCACCAACTTTGCCATCAAGGATGAGAGCCTGCTGGAGGCTCGGGAGACTGAGGAGCAGGAGTGGTGGTGCATCCGTGAGGTGTACTACAAGACTTGTGATGGTTTGTAGTTTATATTTTATACTATGTAATAGAGTGCTAATGACAATAACATTTAATATAATGTCAGTAATCTCAGTAACGAAATGAACCAAATTACCACTTAAAAGTAATTTCAGTTAAGTAGATAAATTGTTTTCTTTGTACTATGCTTAACTTCTGGAGTCAAACAAAAATGGTGTTCCTTTCTGTAGCATAGTAATAAACTTTATGATTATAATAAAAGTCTGGTAATTGTCTACAAAAAGTAGTATGACAATCTTAATGCTATAAAACAATATGATAATGCCCATTTGATTTTAAAAATACTTTACTTTTCAATAGATTTTGAAGACGAACCGCAACAACCAAAGGATTCAAAGTACGAGTTCAACTCGGAATCCTTTCGGGCACCAAGTCGTCTCAAAAATGACTTCAATATCTCTATCAAGTCGGAACTGATGAGTGGTATGAAGAAAATGGAAGGAGATGGCTTGAACTCCGCTGGTCCTTCCCGTGGTGGTAGTGCCAACAGTTCCAGTAACATGTCTAAGAAATTCAACTTGACTTCTGGTTCTGGTAGTAAGAATTCCAAAACTGGGTTAAATCCGAAGACTGATAGCTCTTACGAAGAGGAGTTGTATGTTAAAGGGTGTACTGCTGTTTGGTCAAAAGGTAAGGTCTAGCTATGTTTTGTTATAGCAGAGAATATTTTTAACTTCTTACAAATCTTTTTGAACATATAAATGGCTTGTATTCATATTTCTTGTATAGATAACACTTATTGTTATCTGTACTGCCTCATTGGTCGAGAAACTCGATTCCCGGGTTGGGGAAAGTATTACTGGGCTTTTTTCGGATTTTCGAAAATTTCTCGGTAGTAACACGGAGTCTGGAATTGTGTCCAGGAGATGGCAATAGGCTCACCCCTATTACATGGGACTTATAACACAAAATGGTGAAAAGTGGGTGTACATTGTATAACGGTATTACGTGCCGTAATGTGCACCTCTGCCTTCCCCTTCGGGGATAAAAGGCGTGAAGGTGTGTGTGTTATCTGTACAAATGGCTCTATACAAATTGGAAAAACTTATAATAATTTGTTAAATTAATTTCTTAATGTCAGTAAATTAAACTCACATGATAAGATGTAAATCTGATCCTAATTTTGTGGCACATATTATGTGGATAATAACTCAGTCCGATCTAGCACCCAGTGCAGCAATCTAGTAGCACCTGGTTTTAACATAAAAAGATGTGTACATAGGTAATAATTCTGTATTTCTAGGCCTCATCTCAATGCCAGCTACAAAACTCACAGATCCAGAACACAGAGAAACAATAGCTTGCTACACCATAGAAAATCCCATAAAACATGCAGCTTTCTGCAACTTCCATGTTGATATTAAGAACACAATGCTCATAGATGCTTTGAACACTCAAATTGGAGATGTGAAGAAAAACATAAAGATTGAAGATACCACAGAACATATACAAACTAAAACAATGCCCGCCATCTTGTTAATAGATAATAAATGTATGAAAGTTTATGCCAACGAAGGACGGGAATACATCACTAGTATACCATTTCAAGTGAAGAAAGTTTGGCCGATGAAGTACGGAGTCTTATTGGAAAAGGAGGCGACGCCTGTCACTCAGAACTCTGTCCTCCCAACATCTTTTATAAAATTAAACGAATCTCAGAATAGTACTTTTTCTAAGTCAAAATCAAACTTCCCGTTTAACATGAGTTCGAAATTGCGTCCTGAATCTGTGTCAGCGTTCGAACAGGATGTTGCGTTACCAACTTGCTTCTCATTAACGCATCCTTTAGACGAAGTAACGCCTATACTGATGAAGTCACCATCACAAGGACTTCAGTACTACAACGATGGAGATTTACAAATCATCTTCGTTAGTTCAAATCCGAGTATTATTTTACTGTATGACTGGAAACTAGGCACACATTCGCTTTGGAAGATCAGAAAAACTGTAAGAGATGAATGTCTATCAATGTGTCCAAATATGAATTCTACTACAACGGTGTTTAGTCAATCTTGTGACCTAATGGGCAGTCCAATGCAGAGCCAGAGGAATGTTACTAGTTGGGCTACTGGTTTGGGTAGTCCGTACCAGTCCAAGAAGTTTCCAAGTACTCCGACAATGTCCAGATCCAGAATCAACAGTCCAATGGCCAACGTGTTTCATCAGCAAGGTTTATCACCACATGCGTCTATAGGACAAGCGTCCTACACGTCAATGATGGCTAACAATGGTCCGCAGAATCCTCCATCGTTACCGTTATACCCTGATATCTGCTTGGATCACATTTGGACGGACACACAAGTAATACGGAGAGATCCTATTGAGTCTGCAAGTGATATGAAGACGTTCTTACATACAGATTTGGTTGGGCATGACTATCTGTGTTTTATTGTGAGAGTGGGAGGTGTTAGTAGATTACAGATTGTACGGTTGCAACGGTCTCACTCGTTGGGACAAACATCTAAGACGAATCTCATGGTTGGAGCGGTTTCTACCGTGTTGGCTAAAGATGCTGTGGTGCTGGAACATCTGAATATGATCGCACTGATCGATGAGGCCGGCAACATTATCTTGCAGTCTGGGAATCATGTTGTTGGGAAAGTATGTAATAATTTTACTATTTTGTTTCTTTTCGCTTTTCAACAGGGTTAGTCAAAACACATGTCATATCTTACTTGTAACATAATGGAGACTGCCTAACAAGGGGTCAGGTCTGATTCCCGGGTTGCACAAAAGTATAATTAAAGATAAAGTCAAAGTCAAGGCAATTTCAAAGTCAAAATTATTTATTTCAATTATAAGCACTTTAGAAAGTCAGAGAAAAATATTTAAAGACTTTTTTTTAATTTTCATGAAGAATAATTGTCCTTTCTTCCCCCAGGTCCACGTTGGCGGTGTCCTGGCCCGTCTAATAGACTCTCCCTACACCAAGCGAGCCACCTTCCAGTCCCCCTTCCCCCGCCGCAGCAGTCTCCTGCCCAGCCGGTGCAACGAAACATCCAACTTTGATGACTCAGCGCTACATCTACTGTCACCAGTCCCACATACTTCTACTGCGAGACACGAGCAAAAAGAGAGTTTAGGTCAGTAGTAATAAAGTTGACTTTAGCTTGGAACATCTTACTTTCTAACCAGTGTAATGAGAGCTCTATCTATGATGACTCAGCAGAACTCATACTTCTACCGCAAGACAAAAAGAGAGCTTCGTCAGTGTTAATAGAGGTGATTTTGGCTTGCATAAAGTTTGCTATCAATACATATGGAACAACCAAAAATAAAGTTTTAGTTTTCAAAAAAAGAAATGTTTTTGCTTATGTTTAAAGTACAGCACATGTATGTTTTCTTTCCAATTTAAAATATATTGTATGTTCATAAAAATAAGAAAAAAAAAATACTAAACATCACTTCATCTATCCACAAGAACATTTAACATAACTCCATTAAAAATAAGATTTAAAATCGCTTAACCATCCTTTTTATCCCACTTTCAGGACTATGTGGCCTCTGCGACGCGGCTGGCTCCCGCATGACACTGCAGTTCGAAGCCGGACCGATGTACAGGATATCTTTGCCTCCACTGACTTGTTCCACTTTAGTCACTCGGTGTTACACTGCTCTAAGAGCTATTCTGCCTAAAGATATTACTATGCAGGTGAGATTTCTTATACTAAGTTTTACTGGCGGATTTTTCCTCGTGAATTTAGCTTCTATCGTTTTCCGTACTCCCATAGAAACATACTTTGTATTATAATATTATTTGTGGAGCAATATATCTGTACATTTGTTATGGTTTTTGTAAAACACGTGACGTTTTAGTTTGGACGAGGCCTTTGGCACCTGGCAATCGGACATACCGAAGTGGTGAAAGAACGCAATGATAGCTTAAAATACATTTTGTCTTGTTTTGATTACTCTTAGCTATTTTTGCACTACATAGTTTTACAATGAGTGGATATTTTACAAACCTCACCTAAAACAATCAAAATATTTACAGCACACTAATCAAAGTTCCTTTTTCGGTAAGTTTACTAATTAAATTATTTTTCCAGGTCATAATAAAATGGTACGGCGTCCGCAACGCGCCGGGCACACAGGACCTCACTCCCGACCAAGAATGGTCAATGTTCTCGAACCTACTCCTCTCTCTAATCGGATATGACGTGGAAAGACTGCAAACCAAACAGACTGATGACGTTGACCATGCAGAGGTCGCCACTAAGAAGCAGAGGACCTCAAGCGATGGGTCCTCAGACGACTGGGAGTACCTACTAAACTCCAAGATGCATAAAGCCATAGGCCAATCCCTATCCATGCTAAAACTCCCAGTACCAAACTCAGATAGCCATAGGAAGAACAAGAGATCAAGTACTGAACCGGAAAAAACTATTCAAATCAATACAAATTCTATGCTGTTCCCATATGTACTACAAGTGCTATACTCCCTACATTTAGTTTACGAAGAGATCAAACTAAATACTCTACTCTGGAACAACTTAAGACCGTTGTCAGCGTTCTTATACCAACTGTCAAAGGATTTGAAATTAGATGCCTATGTGAATCACTATTGGCTGGATTTCCCAACGGATTTGAATTTGGAATATGACGATGAGTCCCAGATTTGTGAGGGTACTTGGAGTAAGTTGTGTGAGCCCGTCTACTTCAGCCGGGATCCCCCAAATGTGTATTCGTATTTGAATTCTATGCTGAAGGATTTGGATGTGGGATCCTACCCGTATTTGGCTGAGGTTAATGATATGTCCCGGGATATTATTGAGGTATGTACTGAATATTATGTTTTAATCTTTTTCATGTTTTGAGAATTTTGTATATTTTTATCCGGCTGCAAAGAAAGGGTTGTGTTTTTTTGTAACTGTCACTTATTTTTTTTTCCCAATTCAGCTAAATTTATTAAATTCTATAATCCAAAGGCAAATCATTTATTCCAATTAAACCATATACTTAGGTACTTTTGAAAGGTCAACAAAGAAAGAAACAAACAATAGTCTGTCCGTCAGTGAAGCTACGTTCCAAAGTGTAGCTTTGAAAATTTAAAATATATGTTTACAATTTCTCTGATACATTCTGATAATAGTCCTTTCTAGTCCGTTTAATCTTCGAAATTCAAGCGATCCTCAGGAATCTCAGAAAAGTGTACTATTCAACGAAAATTTTGCTCCACAAATAATCTAATATACAAAAACAACCGTTACAGATTCTATCAACAGTGGGTTGCGGCCGTAGCGCCGGTATACAGACCATATCCAGCAGGGACACCGTCACCGCCAGTAGCACGCCGCGAGCTCGCCGCGATACCCACGACTACAGCTCGCCGTACTGCCAGGCCGTCATCATGGCCTGTGATAAAGGTATGTGCTATTGTGTACAGTCACTCAGGATGCAGGTTAAAAATAAAGATATGTTTAGATCTAGCTTTAGATTTAGATTTCAGTCATGATCGTCCTACTACAGGGCAAAACCCTAAACAGATAATATGTTTAGTATTTGAAAAAAAATGTCCAGTCCTTTGCCCAGGTCTCCAAATGACCAAAGACCCGTCAAACTGGTAATTCCTCTTATGTAGCTGATATCCAGCGTTTGCGCCGTACACCATAAATATACTTACTTTTTGTTTATGATATAGGACGTTAATTTTATTATATATTACAGTCTGAAAATATGATAGAATTACGTCATTATAACTACAAATATACACAAAATAAGAAGTAATCGAGAAATAGACTAAAATATCTCGTCAAAATACATACAAGGAAAAACATTCCACATTCTTGTCTTATAATTCTTAATACATCTTCTTCCAGGTATAACCCTCCGCGACGTGGACAACCTGCCGCCAGCGCTGGGCCTACTCCTGCTGACCATATTCAGCCGCTGCAAGAGCTCCCCGCCCGCCGACTGGCCGCCCGAGGCGTACTACTTGGTCATGAGGGAAGACCTCGCCCACCAGGCAGAGGTCGCTCATACTATGAAGACTGCGTCTGATTATATGGAATGTAAGTTCAATTCAATTGTTGTAATAGCTTGATAGGACTTGAAAGTCGGCATTTAAAAACTCACTCTTAGAAAGATTTTGACACTTTTGTAGTCTTGGAGCAATTTCATACAACATGCTTAACCTTTGCGCAACTCTGTACCTTAGGCTATAATTTTAAATAAAAAAATCGTAATTCCTATTCTATTCTGGATACTTAACTTTAATGTTACCTATTGAATTGGAACTGCGGATTATTTAGCGGATTTTCCGGGGCTCCGGCACAAATAGCAGGATAATACCTAAATAGGAAATAGGAACGGGGTGGTTTTTAGTCAGTAAGAGTTATGACACTACCTCTCGCCTTACCCAAGATGGAAGAAGACATAGGATGATTTTTCCTCATTTAAAAAAAACCTGTATCTTCCTAGCTTAAGAATACCCTAACATTACGCAATCTTGCGCTGATACATTTGTTGATGCGCAAACACATGTCACCACATTATCAATTTGCGCAATACACAAAATATTTAGCGCAAATACTAATCTACACTATTTATACACAAAAATGTCCATTCATGTCCCCAGTCATAGCTCTAGAAGTATTAGAGAAGGAGACAGTATACACGTTGGCCAAGAAACCAGTAGAACCAGCGCGGAGTAACCCGGAGGATGCTGACATCATCACCGGCATGGAACATCTGAACACGCAGCTACTTAGTCTGCTGTATCCACGGGATCATAGGTGAGGTGAAGGAGTGTTAGTTAGATCTTCGGAATTTTGTTCACTTGTTGCACATTTCATTTTCATTGGTTTTATTTAACAATGTTTTTTCCAATTGTAGAGAGAATAGCTTCACGTATATTTATATTATTCTTAAACCTTTTCTATAATACCTCGGTGTGTCAAATTACACAACTAGGTATTATTATATGGAAAAGGTTATCTCTCTTCTTTTCTTACTCGTATTTAAACTAAAACTCTGTCAGGATACATTTTTGGTTTTCTCGCACACTAACTTCTTCCCACCCGCACTGCTCGAGCGGGTTCGTACGGAAGAGGCTTCTTTTTGACATTCCGGAGATTAGCACGTTCAAACAAACACTTCAGCTTTATATACTAGTACCTACCTATATATTAAATGTATACTTAATATCAATTGTACTACAGTTCCAACTTTTTAAAAGTAAGGAGATCCTATTTTGATCTTCTTATTTTCGAAACAAACTTTAACCAATTTCTTTTCCAGAATGACAGAAGTAATAAACCTCCTCCAATCCTCGATCCCTGTGACTATAAACCTGACGCAGCGGCCCGAGGTATCGGATCACGACTTCATAGAGGAACAGGAGAAGTACCTGTTCGCAGTCAGCACCAGGACCATGGCGCTACCTATTGCCAGGTAGGGGGTGTTTTGCAGGATTATCTGTGTATGATATATAGAGGTCTTCTTCGGTTGTATATTTGATAAAATAAAATGTCACTGAACTTCAATTAAGTACCTCAATAAAGTTTGATTGATTGAATAAGAAATTTTGAGCTCAATTTTCGAATTGAACAAAAGAATGTTGCCAGATTTTTCACCCTATTCATTCAGAGTACGGACACTAGTAGTTTTATCATCGTGGCTCCGAAGTATGTGAATTTGTTGGTTCTATACCTGATCATTCATAGATTACAGTTAGAAATATTAATTCATTGGTCATGGGGCATTGGTTATATTACGTGGATGTGGTGTCCCGGTCATGGGGCATATGTTGTATTGCTATTGTGTTGTGTAGAGGCATGGCGAGCCTGCGCTGCGTGCCGTGCCCGGCGACGGAGGCGGTGGAGTTGCCGCGCGTGTGCGTGTGGGGGCGCTGGCGGGGCCGCGGCGCGGGCGCCGAGGGCGCCGGCCCGCCCGCCTGGCCCGCCTTCCACAACGGGGCCGCCGCCGCACTCGCGCTCGTACCGCTCTCGGGTTCACCATCGATTCTGAATGGGTCATCTACAATAAGCCAAGGGTTAGTATGTGCTGTCTAACTTCACCTACAACAATTCTCTTCTTCAATTCAATCTCAATCTTGGCAATGCATATCTAAGAGAAAATGAATATATTTATCAATAGCTAAAACGCCTTAAAAAATAGTTCAATTCGCGTGTTGATCTACATGTATACTTTTAACAGATTTTTCTTAAAAACTATACTTCCTTTTGAGATACAGGCAGGTATTTCTCTAGTTCGGGAGACAGAGCTTAATGTAATACATTGGATGTTGGTATAGAAATAAATTTATTATTTTTATAGTTCATCACCTAACTATCTAATTCAGGACTCAAGACTCAACCATAACTGTTCACTGTTACATATTTAATAGGGGAGGTAGGGGATCTCATGGGCAGTCGGGAGACATCGGCATGCCCTTTTACTGATCCTGTCGAGGAACACGCTTTTTTCTTGGGTTTGGGCCTTACTTTACCGCTGGCAAAACGTTCATCCATAGACTATCTGTTATTTCCGTCAGTTGTCAAACACAAACACATTTGGATCGCCGCACTCGTACAAAGGTATTTTGTTGTGGATTCGGATCGTAATACAGAGAAACTTAACGAAAGGTATGTGTATTTTTTATATATTCTATTGTAATTTACTCTAATAAATTAAAATAAAACCGTTTCAATACCTAAACAAAAAAAATGCCGGTATAATTGTGTTGAAAATGTGTCAGAGGGAGCAATGGGCATCGGATGTGAGGGAGGTTTGGGCATGTCCAATGCTCTCTTCTTTATATTGCGTACAGGAGGTCTTTTGAAGCATTATAATTACCTCTTTAATTAAACTATTTGAAATATTTTTAATTACAGAAAGATTCAAAAAGAAATTTGTTTACGACGAGAAATTCCCAAAGATTTGATATAGCCATAGAAGAGGTATCAAAAGGATCAAAAATAAAAACACCTGATAAATATAAATATAAGCCTTTATGGGTTATAACTAATTTAAATAAGTCGTGATACTGTCATCTTTTTTTTGTTGTTATTCGTTTATTTTTGGAGTCTATTGTAGATATTAAGTGTTTTACAGGCCACCAAGCCTCCCACCGGGTGTGCATAGTATCTCCCTAATAGGGAACTTGGGCACTTTTGACTTAATCTTTTAATTACCTCGTAATTAGGAGACTGATTACATTATAAGAAAGTTCTTTATAAGATATCTAGCCAAAAGTATGGAGCAATAGGAAGTGGCAATAAATGTAGATTATCTACAAAATCTGACTTTTTATGCATTAAATTGTGAAAAAGTGCCCATGTCTCCCCTACCTCCTTACATAAAAAATAAGGAATTATCACTTAGTTCATTATAAAAAATATCTATCGAAACAAATGCTTTCTTCTTCGTACAGGGTACAGCAGAGATGTCGACGGAACACGCGGGCTTCCTGATGGGGCTCGGCCTGAACGGGCACCTGCGGGACATGCCGTTCATGAACATCTACGAGTACCTGGTCAAGTGCAACGAGATGATCAGCGTCGGACTCTTGCTGGGGCTCGCTGCTACTTACAGAGGTACATTAGGTTCATTCTTTTTCAAGTACTCTCCCGTACTTAATTTTTAAGTTAGAAAAATAATAGGTTCTTGTGTTCACTTTTGTAAGGCCTTACTCGTCAGATTTACTGGAGACCCGACTCATTCTCCACCCTCAAATCCCCAAATCTTCAAAGCCCGAGTGAATAGATTGCTTGCAGAAGCCAATAGCGCATTTAGACTTTTTTGAACAATTTTTGTGATTCGGATAATCGGCGATTCGTATGATAGTCGGAGTGATGCGGATAATTGGATATGATAACTGTAATTCTATTTGTTCTTCCTAGGCACGATGGACGTCCAAGCGACGAAGATGATGAGCATCCACCTGGAGCCGCTGCTGCCGCCGACGTCCATCGAGCTGGACATCCAGCAGAACATCCTCGTGGCCGCGCTGCTGGGGGTCGGCCTCATCTACCAGGGCACGGCGCATACGCACTACGCACAAGTCTTGCTTAATGAGATCGGTGAGTTACTGTCATGGTCCATAGAGTTTGTTTTGGTACGGAAATGTTGAACTTGTACCAGTCATTTAAATTGATTTACGTCCTTGACATGTAGTATAAGTGTTAATGCAACCGATTTGCAGAAAGAAATCTCAATTTGTTTAGTACAGGATTTATATTTAGGCAAGAGTTCGGATTCTTGATTGAGACAATTCTCAGTAATGAAGTTTGAAATTGTCTCACCCCATGTCACATGGGGCTCATAACATAACTTATGTGCTTTTGTCTTATTTATTTTGGTTTTTTATAAATGTTCTGTAATCATCATTATTATTAATGTCATTTGCTTGTGAATACAAGGCCTCCAATGTTCAAATACCCAAGATATAACCCCTCTGTCCCGCAGGTCGTCCGCCGGGCCCCGAGGCGGAGGCGTGCGTGGAGCGCGAGGGGTACGCGCTGGCGGCGGGGCTGGCGCTGGGGCTCGTCGTGGCCGGCGCCGCCCCGCGACTCGGGCCTGATACACAGCACATCGCGCGCAGGCTGCGGACCTACATGCTGGGCGGGGACAAACTGCCGCTCACTGGTCGGTTGTACTTGTTTCTAGTAATATTTCAATTCACTATTACTACACATTAACTTAATAGTCAAATACTCAAACGTCAATCAATTATTAAGACGCGCTCAAGAATAAACCTGTCCCTAAAAATTCTTTGTAAATGACAGTGATATTACGATATGGAAGTGCAACTTAAAGTTTTGTAGAATTTCAGTATCCGGGTGTTAATGTCACAATTTGAAAATTTAGGCAATCATCATCAAAGAATTTGATCATCAATGAAAGTTAAAATTATAATACTGATTATGATTACATTGCTAATCTAAAAATATGAATTATTATTAAACGTGTACTCCTTTGTGGTACTCCATTAGCTGTTCGCTTGCTTGTTTACTTATTGCAGTAACTTCAGTAACTTACTGGAATATTATTTCAATTAAGGTTCTAAAGCCGTATTTAGTAATTTAATGGAAAGTATAATCTTTAGTGTGCCTCCATCTAATATCAAAAACGCACCATTTAACCAGGTACACAAAAAGAGAAATACAAGCAAGGCTCATTTGCCGTCCGGGAAGGTGCGACAGTGAACCTGGACGTGACGTCTCCCGGCGCGACTCTTGCCCTGGGTCTGCTATACCTCCGTACTGGTTGCCCTGCCAGGGCCGCCTGGTTGCAACCACCTCGCACTGCGTACCAACTTGACTTCGTCCGACCTGATCTGCTTATGTTACGAGTTATTGCTCGAGGTAAGTTCTGTGTTGTCTTTAGTTTTTAGCCATAATGGTTCCAATACAGGGCAAAGGCCTCCCTACCTTCCTTCTACTCCTCTCTGTGTAAAGCTTTTTGCGACCAATTCTTGTCATAGATGTCGAGTTCGTCTTGTGTTGCTTTGTTTTTCTTGTAGAAAACCAGCGTGATCCAACGCTTTCGTTACGTTTTGTCGTGGAAGTGAGCTTACCGGAGGCCTAATTACCCCCATCCCAAATCTCTCCGATCCCAAAAAAATTATCAATCCTCAAATCTCTAACCCTCAAAAAGCCAGCAAAGCAATTGTAACTCCTGGTGTTTCGGGTGTTATAGACGGCGCCGATTGCTTACCATCAGGTGATCCGTTTGCTAGTTTGCCGGCTTATCCCATAAAAGTTAATGCTAATGTCACAAAATGAAATAATAAATGATGGGTGTCGAATGTTGCAACAGATTTTTTCATCTAATATAGGAACTTAACGTTTTTGCAGGCCTAGTACTATGGGACAGTATAGAACCCACAGAGGAGTGGGTGGAGAGCCAAGTCCCGGACACCATCAAACCGTACTGCTTCGTCAAACCGACGGAGGATAACATCGACTATGAGGCTATGAAGTGAGTATTATGATATTTACAGTAGAACTCCAATTATCCGAATTAATGGGGACCGGGACCCATTCGGATAATCAAATATTCGGATAAACGGATTTAAAAAAAAAATTGCCATTGAAGAGAATAAATGCTACGTTTTGATATTGCACTATTTTTTTATTGAATTAAATTGCGGGGGGAAGTCAGTGTAGGCACAACGGCAAGTTAAGACAAGTCAAGTCAAGACTTGACGCGCAAACACTGGCTTCGCGGCTTTTTTTGGTCAATTTTTGTGATTCGGATAATCGGCGATTCGGATAGTCGGAGTTCGGATAATTGGAGTTCTACTGTATATTTTATTGCTCAGCAAATCGAGTTAATGTAGTGTGGAGTCTTATGTACAATATAGATTTTATTAGTATTTAACAAAGGGACATTGAATTCTTGACAGCTCCAGTGGTTGATCAAACATGACCGCAGCTATATTGGCGCCATCTAGGGAATAAAAAAGCTAAAGCCTTCACTAATTGGATGAGTGTGAAACACTTTTATTTCAATTAAGAATTCATTATCTCTAATGTTTTTTTTTTCGTCCTGAAATGAGCCATTTTATCCGTGTTTTTTCTTTCTCTATGAAATTTTATGATATATATAAAAACTACTCTATAAATGAAATAAAATTGAAAAACTACTCTATAAATTAAATAAAATGTTTAGTTACTTAACATTGCTTTTTTTATTAACTTACTAACTACTTTATACTACACATGCCTTAAGACTCCTTACCTCCTTAGTAGCATAAAATATACTCTGAAATATCCCCATAAATTTCCAGCCAAGCGTACTGCAACATAATAGCAGGCGCGTGCTTCGCCCTGGGGCTCCGGTTCGCGGGCTCCGGCGACGAGGAGGCGCGGGACACGGCGCTGCACTACGCCAACCTGTTCATTGCCGTCGGCGGGCAAGACCATCGCCGAGCTAGCTGGACGGTCTACCTTGGAGGCTTGTCTCTGTGTCTGCTTGTTGGCTGCCGGGATGGTGAGTGGGGTTTTGTTGTCTTAGTTATAGTTATTTTAATATGTCTTGTTTTATTACCACTTCATACAAATTGATATTAGCTGTTGGCGCATTCGTTGGGTAATCGACTGCTGTTCAATGTGTCGCGGGTTCGTATCCCGTGTTGACCTGTATTCATGAGTACAATCAGGTTTAAATGTCGTTCACTAATTATCAGTACTTTATATATTGAAAAGAAGAAGATAGAAAATGTGTGGTAGTAATAATGCATGTGTATACCCCCGCAGATAATGTGCGGCCGCGGCGACGTGTCGACGCTGCGCGTGTGTCGTCGCCTGCGCGCGCGCACGGCCGCGGCCCCCGCCCCGCCCGCACCACACGCACTCACGCACGGGGGACAGGTACACACTGCTCGTCACATCAGATATCTAACTATAAAACTGTCGTCAAAAGCAATCCAACCATTTTAGAGACTAGAAAAAACAAACAGACAAAAAATTATAAAAAAAATTTTGGTGTATAATAATCTATAATATAAAAAATTATCAGATTTGATGCTAAAGCATCGAAATCGGTTCGTGAATTCTGGGGTTATAACCACTCCATGGTTTTGCATTTGTTGAAAAAGTCTCAAGCTCCATGAGGTTTATAGCAAATTATAAATTCAAGAAAAAAATTAAGAGAAAAAGCAGGAAAACACCAAAAACCATTGGTGACGAAACGGAGTTCGCCGGGATTGCTAGTATATCCTATGTATATTTACATGCATGTAATAAAAAGCGATTACATTTCAATCTGACAATCAAAAAAAGTGCACATCTATACTAATATTATAAAGGTGAAGAGTTTGTTTGATTGATTGTTTGTTTGTTTGAACACACTTATCTCGACAACTACTGGTTCGAATTGAATAATTATTTTTATGTTGAATAGTCCGTTTATCGAGGAAGGCTATAGGTTATAAAACATCACGATATGCCCAATAAGAGCCAAGCAGAGCGGGTGAAACCGCGCGGAAGTAGCGAGTAACTTATATTTCCCCGACAGATGGCGGTGCACTGTACGATAGGGCTCCTGTTCCTGGGCGGCGGGCGGGCGACGCTGAGCACGTCCCCCACCGCAGTAGCGGCGCTACTCGCTGCCTTCTTCCCCAAGTTCCCCACGCACAGCGAGGATAATAGGTATGGTATAATACTAAAAATCACGATTTACTGGCTACGGTAGCTCAAGCGACGTCGCCACATCGCTCTGTGACTCGAAACTAGTAGAACTTTTCTCCATTAAGGTACACGAGTAAACTGTGATTTTTAGTTAATTTAGTATGTCTCACGTTAGTTATACGTTAGTATAATATGTTTAGTAATGAGATATTTTTGCACTGCTAGAAAAACTAGTTTAACTTAAGATCTATATTGATCAATAAAATATTTGCTGAGGTCGAGCAAGTCAGTCAACGTGTAATAGGTAATCTAATTAGGTATTTTGGCCCTTTAACTTGCTTGACCAGAGTCTTCCAATGGTCTCATCATCATAGACGTCATTAGCCCATTTTCGTCCACAGTTGTCCAAAAGTGGACATGAAGCAGATGCTCATAGGCCTATCCAATAGCACGCCACTAAGCTCTTGGACTGTAAAATTGAACACCCTCATTAAAGCAATCTTCCCAATCCCCGATTCCCCAACAACCCTTAAATTTATAATTTCCAAAAAAGCCAGCAACACACTAGTAACCCCTCTAATGTTTCGGGTGTCCATGGGCGGCGGCGATTTCTTACCATCAGATGATCCGTCAGCTCGTTTACCGGCTTATAACATAAAAACAAAACAATGCCATAATTAAATCATGATTATTTTCATACACAGACGTGTGACTCACGAGTCCTTTGGTTATTTCTCCTGACCAGGTACCACTTGCAAGCCTTCAGACACCTGTACGTGTTGGCAGTGGAGGCCAGGCTCATACTGCCGCGCGACATCAGCACTGAGAAGCTCTGTTACGCACATATACAGGTACATAATATATAGTAGAATAACACCAGTCGAAGCATATTTAGGTTATATCAAATTCCTTAATAGATATAAATGTAATTGGCGCAAATGGACCAGCCCATTCAATTTATTCCCTTAATCGAAAAATTACAAGTAAACAAGAACTTTTAATAATGAAAGAGCGATGCTTCGGCACGAATGGGCCGGCTCGACCGGAGTGATACCACGGCCTAGCAGAAAACCGTCGTGTAACAACGCTTGCGTTGAGTGAGTGAGGTTACCGGAGGCTCAATTACCCCCCTTCTCATTCTTTCCAATCCCCGATTCCTAACAATCATTAAATTCCTAACCACAAATAGGCCGGCAACCCACTTGTAATGCCTCTGGCGTTTCGGGTGTCCATAGGCGGCGGCGATTGCTTACCATACCCGCAACATACAGGCGATGTGCTCATCCCTCATCATCATATGATCCGTCTCCTCATATACCTCCCACAACATAAATACCATTCTCCCATCCAGGTAATAGATGTAAACGACGTGGTGAAGGAGATGAAGGCGCCCTGCATCATCCCGGAGCTGAGCACCTTGAAGGAGGTGAAGATCAACGACCCGCGGTACTGGCCCATCACCTTCCAGAGGGACAGGAATTGGGACCAACTCAAGTGGGTCTTGTTTAATTTTCTATATCTTCAGATCAAACGTCAATGTACTAAAAACTGGTTATAATAATGGATATGGTCGAAATTAATCTAAAGATTTTAGATTGAGATCAGATATTAATTGGCACGACCTTGCACGACGGGGGTAGGGAGAGACAATGGAACTCCAGGCAGAGGCAATGGAACGCCAGGCAGAGGCAATGGAACGCCAACTGCTACGAATCTTACATACCTTTTTCGCTTCATTAGCAGTCTTCATGCATGCTCGTCGTTTAAGGGTTGTTTTAATTTGGTCTTTTTGAATATATAACTAATCTCGTCAGTATATGCCCGTCTTGGGCATCGTATACCGACGAAATTTCCGTTGAATATTTTTTGTTTCAGTATACGTTCGTTAGACTAACAGAAAATTAACAACTTTTACTCTTATTTCCAGACTATTCCTCGAGTACTCGTGGTGTATAGACATAAAGCAGCGCGCCGGCTGTCTCTCCTACATAGACGACCCGCAAGGCTTCCTCACAATATTAGCACAGACGCTCACACTCGACAAGTCCAACATTTGGTCCACGAACACGGAAAACATAGAACTGTTCACGAATGATGACAAAATTAGGAACTTTGTAAAGCAGTATTTGGTGAAAGATGTGGGTGAGAATATTTGCGGGGATTGTTTGGTGGTCGGGCGTCGGAGGAGGAGTGTGAGGGAGCCGGTGCGGGGCGCCTGCACGTGCCGCGCCTACACGCGCCCCGAGCGGGACCACCTGCAGGGACTCGCCATGCTCACCTACGACTGTGTCGTCAAGGATATACTCTGTGCACTGCCCATTTGGACTACGTTCTTGAAGGTCAGTTGTGGTTTATGGGTATAGATTAGATTACCCTTTAATTATGTTTTACTGTTTATTCACTGTTAAATGTTCAATGGAGCTCATAATCGTTCTGTTTATATCTGTTAATATGATTGTCATAATAAAGTCAAAGTCAAAGTTTACGTTGCCTGGGAAACTGGCTACATACATACATATAATGCCAGTAAATATCGACTTCAAGCTTATTGTTCTAAAGTTCAATATCATACGTATCATAAAGCTTCAAATAAATTTTCAACTGACTTAAAAAAAAACTTTCTGTATTTAACATTAGAGTATGTTCTCATTAATTTACTTTAAAAACTACACATTACAACTCTTTTCCTTCCAGATAATAAAAACAATGAAACCAGACCCAACATCGTACCACATTTGGCAGATCAAGCTCCTACTCTCCCACATAGACAACCACAACAGGAGGACGATGAACGAAATGAAAGTAGACGATCAGGATCCCACGAACGAGCCACTAATCTCAAATGAATTCACTCTAGCTATAAAGCAGAAAGTATCCAGTATCTTTGACAGCTGGGAGTCGAGGCTGGCTCCGTTTCTAAGGAAATATCTTGGGCTGCCCAGCAGTCGGAAGATCAGCGGCTGTGACGATGATGTGAAGAAGATCCTCAGCGGGTTTCTGGTGTACCACGACCTGCCCAAGGGTGCTATGAAGGATGCTGTTGGTGGGTATTTTTTGTGTTGACTTTATTGTTAATTATGAAGTTCAAGTTCTTCATTTTGAATATCTTATTGATATTATTATAAATCTATGTCTTAGAAGGCTAGAGAGTGAGATAGGGTACTTCTTTTTCATGACGCTAAAGTCGAGAGAATGGCTAATTGACGTAATTAAAACCAATCACAATAAATTAAATATTTCTTGTTAATTGACTCCTAATGCCTATTAACAAGGTTTTGATATATCTTGTTTCTGTTTTTCTATTGGAGACTAGGTAAATAATAACTGCGTGGTCAGCGTAGTAGCTGGGCAAACAACTGTTGCGTAATGTGTATTTTGTAAATGCGCCTTGACACAAGACAAAACTGCAGTGTGGTTCGATTGTCGAAAATCGAACAATGCCTTCCTCGCCTTGGGTGAGTGAGAGGCAAACGGATGTGTTCAGACTGTTACTGACTAAAACCAATTCGTTCCTACTCTTGCTTTTCGAGCCGGATCCCCGGTAAATTTGCTATTTTGTAAATGTCCGCAGATAAAAGACAAAACCGTAGTGTGCGGTCAATTATTTTAAATGGCGTTTTGTGTTTCCAGGAGACGACGAGCTGTCGGTGCTCCTGCAAGTGTGCGGGGTGTCGATGGAGGCCATGTCGAAGCTGTGCGAGCTGCAGCGGTGATGGCGCGCGCTGCACCGCGGGTACCGCACGCGCTCCAAGTGCCGCGGGGACTGCCGGGCCCACTGGGGCACGCACTGACTCATGCCCACTGGACCAGGGGCCAGTCTGCTATTACAATAGGCTACTTTCCTACTAGTCAAATTCAATACTTTTTTCGAAACGTCAAAAACGATATTTTCTATGAACTTTGTATGAAATAGTGCATTATGACGTCATAAGTTTTTGACGTCAAATAGCAGACTTATTTCTAGAAATTTAGCTAGAAAAAATCGAAAATTAAATAGTTCATCAAATTTATGAATGAGAGTGTGATTATTTTTTAATATTTTATTGTATTGAAAAGTTATAATAATTTATTTTTGACCGAGGATAGTACCCAATTGTGTCAGAATGCTCGATCACTGAGCAGTGCGAGATGGACGGAGCTATGAAGGTTGTATAGCTCCGTACAATTGTAATAGCAGACTAATGCCCCAGATTCTTTCATCATCCTTATCATCAACACAGATACCTATTTTTATGTAAAAACTATCATGAGACACAATTAATCATAATTAACTGCATATTCACGTAAATAAATTGAGAAAAACAAGCTCTTAACTATCAAGTTCCATCTGCAATTTAAAATTAAATTTAAATTCGCCCACCAAATAATGTGTACGTATTATAATTATGTAAAAATGTGTAATGAGTAATATGTAAATATCTGTATATAATGTAACAGATAAAATATGCACCGTTTTCCTCTTTTTTAAATGTATAAGAATTTACAAGAGACATTAGTTACATTTTAAAGTAAAAATGTTAATTGATTTGAAATGTATAAGTAAATTACAAGAGACATTACATAATTGCATTTTAAAACTAAAATGTTAATTTGATTTGAACATTTTCTATATAGAGGCAAAAAGAAATTAAGTATTTGATTAAACTCTGCCAAATCTCTAAGGTTTCTATTGGTCCATATACCAATCTACCTAACTTGTAATAAATAAGTGATTTGTTAAAATAAAATCAAGTGCTGCTATTTACTGTGCAACATATGTGAGTAAGCATTTGAAATACTGGTTCGAAGTAAAAAGGTTCATGAACAGCTATAGATGGGCAATTTTCGGATGAGTTCTCATGTCTATGAATGGCCGAAATATTCCAATTTTAATTCAAAATCTTTAACCCAATATCAATTTTGACATTAGTTAAAGTTTCTTTAAAAAAACTAGTATCGATCCAGAGATTTCGTTTTAGGATAAGTCATTAATTTCGGTTGAAACTGTTATTTAAGACGAATGTGATAATTTATGTAATTGTAATATAAAGTAAGTTTTCAAATAAAGTCAATGACTTGATGTCTGTATATTTTGTTTTATTCCTCTTTTTATATCTTATATTGAAGAATAGTTTCTGCCACCGGCTTTGCCCGCGTTCCTGTGGAATATAAAGTATGCTATCACCCAAGTCACCTCATAACCTGTCTGTATACCAAATTTCATCAAAATCCATCTGGTGAGAACTTACCGAAGATGGCGAAGATCCAATCTCCCAATCTCCTGCACCCACAATGGCTAGTACCTACCTAACACGATAATAAATCGCAGCTACCCTGCAGTGACGGGTCGTTTAAGGGCGTAGCTGACTGCTTGGTGACCTGTTAAATCGTTTTGTCCAAAATTTTACTGGTTTTAATGTTTCCGGACACGGCAGGGTGGCTCTTCAACTTTTTGTTTTGAGATTAGCACAAGAACACACACATTAAGGCGAGTCCTACTAACATTACTACTTCTCTTTCTTTGAGATATTATGGGATTATGTGTACCTTTCGGAGATCGACAAGAGACTTTTACTTATTTCAAGTTAAATAAAGACTGAATGAAACTAAAAATACATGAAAGAGATAATCATTTAAGTTGATAACAAGTACTCTATAATATAGATAACAGACTACTAAAAACCCCAATAGCTTAGCTATCGGCATATCACTATTAATCATTGGTTGATTCAGCGAAAGTCAATAGGTAATGTATAGAGAAAAGCTTTGTTTTGCACTCAAAGTAAATCAAGTACCTACGGGTTTTTCACCGGTTTTTCAATGGAGTTTTTGATCAGATTTAATATAATTTATCTATCACTATTGATCATTATCTCAGTAATTAGTGTTATAAATATCTGAAATGTTCGGTCTACACACCACACTCACTTCGGGCGTTGTTAAACATGGACTGCAAAGCGGGATTTCTGGTGTTCATCACCCTTCTGATTGGAAGCCTTGGTAAGTTGTGAAACTTTATGGTAAAATGGGGCGAATAGAAACTCAGGGGGTGAATAGATTTTTTTTATTAGGATTATTAGTTTGTTTTCATGTTTTTGGTTTAAATAGAGCATTTTTGGTTTTAATAATGAATTAATAAAAAATATTAAAATGGTGTAAACGGTTCTAAATACGTGAAAACACAACAAAATGTTGTTCCTATTCACCCCTGATTTGTTTCTTTTCACCCCGATTTACGGTATCTATATTATTAAATCGTTTTTCCTCTTCAGCCCATCCAAAACCTGAAGATGACCTGTCCATCTTCTTCGACCACACCGACGCTAGTGCCCGTATCGTCGGTGGCAATGAGGCAGCGATCGGTAGCCACCCTCACATGGTGGGACTGTCCTCTGGGGTACTTATAAGGAGCAACTTCTGTGGAGGCTCTCTGATCTCCCAGCGCACTATCCTCACTGCGGCTCATTGCATCCGCCATGTGTACAGCTTTGGATCTCTGACTAGGTGAGAAAATGTCATAATTGCTCAATTCTTACTCATCTTACTTACCATTGCGTGTCAATGCGGCCATTCTTCTGGGACCGTTCCCCAGTGACAGCGATGTGGACGAGTACTTCGACGCCTAAGGAGATTTTTTTTCTTTATTTTAGTTTTAAGTTAGTTTTTATTCCTTTTTAGGTATTTTTAAGTTGTAAATAATGTATAATCTTAAAATAATAAATAATAATCCTTACTAGGTGCTATAAAACTCAAAAAAAAAAAAAGTAAAACTGTACACTTCCTCATCATGAATATTTTCTTAATTCAGCTCTCTCCGCGCTACTGTTGGTACCAACCGCTGGAACAGTGGTGGTACCGCTTACACCATATCTCGCAACGTCACCCACCCCCACTACGTACATCCCATCATCAAGAACGACATCGGTGTCCTCATCACCTCCTCCGACGTGGTCCTCAACAACCTGGTGCAGGTCGTGCCCATCACCTACGACTTCATTGGGGAGGGAGTGCAAGCCAGAGTTGCTGGATGGGGTAACATCAGGGTAAGAATATCAATCTAAGTACCTATATTGTGGCGTGGTATTTTTACTATTAGGTATATGAGGACAAAAAAGAACACACCGGCCGAATAGAAAACCTCCTCCTTTTTGGAAAGTCGGTTGCAGATCCGATTACCATCGCATCTGGTACATAAAAGTTTTACAATAATTGCGTGACTGCACGTTTGACGCAGTGGCCGAGCAACAGGCTGACGTGCAACGTGTAGCGATTCCCGCACGGAACAACTCTTTGTGTGAACCACAAATTGTTGTTTCGGGTCGGGGTATCAGGAGCAATTGAGCATGTATGTTAGTAAAACGCACCCACAACACAGGAGAAAATACTAGTGTGAGGCAACGTTTACTAAAAACACAAAAAAATACATTTTCTCTAACATGTAAGTTAAACCTTTCTTCGTATTCCAGGCTGGGGGTCCTAGTTCCGCCGCTCTCCTGGAGCTGACTACCACCACCATTGATGGTAACGACTGCGTGGCTCGTGCGGCTCAAGCCCGCGTTGAGCTGAACATGATGCACGCTCCTCACGTTGAGCCCCATATCGAGGTCTGCACCTACCACTCTCCTGGACGCGGTACTTGCAATGTGAGTCATCATCTTCATCATCTTATTTTTCTCCTCTTCTATACACTACAATACAGTTTCACGGACAAAGCGATTAAAGTTTTATTATTTTTATGGAATAAGCCGGTAAACGAGCAAACGGATCCCCTGATGGTAAGCAATCGCCGCCATCCATGAACACTTCAAACACCAGTGGCATTACAAATGCGTTGCCGGCCTCTTAAGGGTTAGGAATTTGAGGGTTGTTGGGGAATCAGAGATTGGGAAGGAGTGTAATTAGGCCTCCGGTAACCTCACTCACACAACGAAACACAACCCAAGCCTTGTTTGATGTCGGTTTCATGTGAGGTCGTGGTATCACTCCGGTTGAGCCGGCCCATTCGTGCTGAAGCTTGGCTCTCCCACAATGTTTTTAAACTCTTTTGTTTCTTTTTACAGGGTGACTCCGGCAGTGCTCTGCGTCGTGTTGACAACGGCCACCAGTTTGGTGTCGTGTCCTGGGGCTTCCCGTGCGCTCTTGGCGCTCCTGACATGTTCGTCAGGCTCAGTGCTTACCAGTCCTGGCTGAGATCCGTCATCGTCTAGGAAATAAACATGGACTTTAAATGATCAAAAATTTACGACTCACAGCAAATAAATGTGTCATAAGAATTGATCTATTTTTATGTTTTTGTTAAATTGATTTCCTTAATATCTTGTGTTGCTTTTTATATAACATGTACGTATTTATAAGTATAAGGTGTATTATTAATTCAACTATGTACTAGTTCAAGCATTTTCCATGACAATAAATGAATTGTTTAATAAAATTGTAGTTTTCATCATTAATTTTTTTATTAATAGTAGCAATTTATATGTGCTCGACACGATTGACAACATTTTGTGATGTGTTCAAAGCGTTTGATTATGTACGAGTAAATAACATAAAATAATTTGTAACTACTTACAATAATACAATAGATTCTACATCGAATGGTAATAAAATCATATAATACTACAGACGAATCAAAATATAACAAAGAAACATAATAACAACTAATTATAGGTATGGAGTACCCCAGGGTAGCATATTAGGTCCTTTCTTTTGAATATTGCATTGTTTGTATAGGCTCTCGATTTTAATCTATTTGAACTATAGAAAAACCAGTCTTTTCCAGATTATTAATCAGATCATTGTTATTATAGCTATCTGAAAGGGGTTTGGCCAGAGATAACCAACTTATAATGATAATGCACAAATCTATAATTATTAATAAAATATATAGCAGATCACAATTATGACTGCCTCGTCGACGCGACTGCCGGACAAAGGGTCTCAGATTCTAGTCGGGTAAAGCATTACTTCGCTTTTTACGGTTTTTCGAAAATTTCTCAGTAGTAGCACGGAGGCTCACCCACTATTACATGGAATTTATAACACAAATGGTTAAAAGCGGGTGTACATAGTATGTATGGGGTACTTGCTGTAATGTGCACCTCTGCCGACCCCTTCAGGGTTAAAAAGCGTGGCGTTGCAAGAAGAAACATAAAATAATTTTAAAAACTCAAGATGTTTTTTTACTCATATTTTTACATACATATGTTTTTTAATTATTTTCATTTATTTGTACATGCATACCAACTGCTTACGCTCCTACCTCACTGGTATCATTTAATCCGGCGTCATTCTCTTGACTATCCCAAACTAATTGCATTAATAAAAAAAACCTTTATAATTCCTTAAGTTTATTATTTACAATCAATGTAAAGACAGACAAGACTTATTCACTTGTTATTCAAAATAATTTTCATCACTAATGACTACAGTTAACCGATTCTTCATAACCATCTTCAATACTAGACGATGACAGATCTCAACCAGATCTGGTAAGAGCTAATCCTGACGTACATGTCAGGAGCCCCGAGAGCGCAAGGGAAGCCCCAGGACACGACGCCGAACTGATGGCCATCGGAAGCACGACGTAAAGCACTGCCAGAGTCACCCTGTAGAAAAATAGAAAAAAATATAAATAACTGACTGACAAAATCGTGCTTAAAGTTTATTATATCACAAGATCTCACTTAGATTGCTGTGACGATATGAAAAGAAATTGGTAAGAAGAACACTATAAAACTAAATACTCACATTGCAAGCGCCAAATCCAGCGGAGTGGAAAGCGCAGACCTCGGCATGAGGATCAACTGGTGGAGCGTACCAAATGTTCAGCACGACAGCAGCACGGGCCGCGCGTATCATGCAGTCAGCACCGTCAAGGGTGGTGGTTCTCAGTTCTAGCAGGTCGCGGGACAAGGGGCCGCCGGCCTGAAACACGAAATGAGCACGTGATAAGTCACGTCACGAAGCTGACATAGAAATAAATTTCAGTATATTAGCCGTATTATTATGACTAACTTTTTCTAATGAAGTTACAGTAACATTTTTATTTCCTTACCCTGATTCTGCCCCATCCTCCAAGTATGGCTTCGACTCCTCCACCAATGTAATCATAGGTAACGGGAACCGTTTGCACCAGGTTGTTGAGAACCACATTCGTGGCAGTGATGAGGACACCAATGTCATGTTTGATAGTCCCCAAGTCATAGTCAGGGTGGGTCACGTTGTAGGCTACAGCATATTTGGTGCCACTGTTCCATTGCGTCGATCCAACGGACACACGGAAAGAACTGTGAGTAGAAATAAATAGGAATCCATCAGTTAATAATTAAGGTTAGCTGATTTTTGTTTAATAAACTTTGGACGTGAACTTACTCAATCAGCCCGTTCTCGCCATGGACGACATCAATGCAGTGAGCAGCAGTGAGGACAGTGCGTTGAGTGATCAGTGATGCTCCGCAGAGGAAGCTCCTCACTTCAGCACCGAAGGACAGAGCCACCATGTGAGGGTGGCTGCCAGCTGCCGCCTGGGTGCCACCGACGATACGGGCGTTGGCGTCGGTGTGGTCGAAGAAGATAGACATGTCATTTTCGGGCGTTGGAAAGGCTGCAGAAAGGGCAAGCGAAAATATAATAAACAAATATTGGCTCCGCAAATAATACAAAGCTCGTTAAATGTTGTATATCTCACCAAAGCTGCCAATTAGAAGGGTGATGAACACTAGAAGACCGGCTTTGTAGTCCATGTTTCACGACGACCGAAATACGTATGAGAGATAGACCAAATAAATAATAATCTATTGGTAATTCTAAATTAATAGTGAGATTATTTTTTTCATAGATAACATATCATCGTTACTGGTTTAATTTGTGATTTTGTGTTGATATGCTACCTAATATCTGTTTATTTTATCATTTATTATTGTTATCGCGGCATACATATAAAGATATTTTGTTTAGAACTTTGATAATCAAATTAATTATTATAGATAACATATGCATGAGCCATGCCTTTCATTCTTCGAAGGTATAATTAGTAATGAGTTCCCTTAACATTACATGCTTTAAAACTACCTTGAAACCTCAAAAGTATACAAAGTGCTTTAGATATTATACTGTACTCATTTCTACCAGCAGCGGCTTCGAGTACGTTCCCGTGGGATAAAAAGTATCTTATCACCAAAGTCAGCTTACACCCTGTCTGTATACCAACTTTCATCAAAATCCGTTTAACCCTTCGTATGCCGATCTGCGATCCGGCCGGAACGCAGATCCACGCGAGACACAATGTATTTTGTATTATTGTTTGTATACGAGAGGTTATTAGTTTCAGTGTGATTGACGGAAAAACATCCAAACAAACAAACTTTCACATTTATAATAAATAAATAAAAAAAAGTTTGTTATTTTGGGATGCCACATGGCAGTATCCTTGGACCAATATTATATGGTTACTTTTAAATAAAAAAAAACTACCTTATCTTAGAAGTTTGTATTTTGCATAATATTCTAATTGATATAGATAATAATTGTGTTATGGGATAGATTTCACAGCTCTTTGGTGCTTGGTCATTTAAGTCCATCATTGAAGTTGTTTAAACAATTACGGATTTCAACCAGCTCTCGTAAGCGCCGATCCTGACGAACCGATCAGGATAGTCGACCACACCTGGGAAGCCCCAGGCCACGATACCGAACTGCTGACCGTTGTCAGCTCGAAGTAAAGCACTGCCAGAGTCACCCTGCAAAAAAAAAAGATAAAAAGTGTTATCACTTGCTTTATAAATCCAATTCCAAAAACATTTTTGCATCTATAATGGACTTGAAAGTGGTAAATTTCTATCCAAAGCTTTCTTTTTACCCGACTGCGCTAGAAGGAGGGTTATTTCAACTCTTAGTACATTTTAATTAAATTTAATTTCTGCCTAAAACTCAGTACCCCTTTCTATGTACGCTATCGTCGTTGCTTGCTTGCAATGTGTGTGTAAATGCATGTTTTTAATTTAAACGTATCATTATATTTAAATCGTAAATATTCCTCATGTAATAAGTTATTAAATCATCTAATCGAATCGTACTTAAATATTTGATAGACTTACGTAGTTAATTCCAGATTTAGAAGAATTTAAGGTGCACACTTTGTTTCTTGGGTTGACATAAATCAAATTCTTCAACTTAATAGCAGCTTTCAGCACGCGAGCTATGCACTCCTTACTTCCAATGGTGGTGGTGGATACTTCCAACAGGATATCAGACGGCTCATAAGAATTCGGCTGGAATTAAATGCAAATATATGAAATGAAAAGACTAATGGATACTACACTAGAATAGTTCCATTATAGTACAAGACAATTATGGACTACTAGTAAAGAATATATTTTCTCACCGTGGTAGAACCCCATCCAGCAACTATAGCCGTCACTCCCCCACCAATGTAGTCATAAATGAGTGCCACAGGCTGCACTAAGCTACTGAGTACCACGTTCGTGGAAGTGATCACGACAGTGATGTCATTCTTGCCAGTCCACAGGTTGAAATCAGGGTGAGTCAGGTTACCGAGCAAAGTGTACTCGGTACCGCTGTCCCAGCGGTTTGAGCCGACAGCCGCCCGCGCAGAACTGTATGAAGGGTACAACAAAGTGTTAGTACAATTTCTTTCAAGGGTATATTCGATCCGGAGCTGCGGACTTCCTAGCGGGTTTACCGGGGCTCCGGCTCGAAAAGCAGGAGAAGGAACGGGGTGGTTTTTAGTCAGTAAGAGTCTGACACTCCCTTTCGCCTCGCCCAAGGCGGGAGAAGTTATTAGATGATTTTCCCCCTCAAATAAAAAAAGGTTATATTCGATGTAAGAGAAATATGTATAAAGATAAATAGATTGTTCTCTTACGGAACGATTGAGCCTCCGCTGTAGATCATATGAATACAATAAGCAGCAGTGAGAACAGAACGTTGTGTGACCAGTGATCCTGCGCAGATGAACATCTTGCCATATATCCCTGCGATCAAAGCCACCATGTGAGGGTGGCTGCCAGCTGCCGCTTCAGAACCTCCAATGATACGAGCGTTGCCATCGGTATGGTCGAAGAACTTGGACAAGTCATCTTCAGGTGCTGGGAAGGCTGTAAAACAAGCAAAGATTTGGTTCATAAAATTAAAATAATCAACACATTTTTTTTTTTGTATTCAAGGAATAGATTTTTTTCGTTTTTTTTTTAAAGCATTTCTCCGCACTAGGATTTTCTCCTGTGTCGTGGATGCGTTTACAAACATACAAGTTCACATACACATGACACCCAGACCCGAAGCAACAATTTGTGGATCACACAAGGTGTTGCTCCGTGCGAGAATTGAACCCGCTACACGTTGCGCGGCAGCCGGTTACCCAGCCACCGCGCCAACCGTGCAATCAAAGGAGATTGTCCAAATCTGGCTATTTTTGAACAGGCTGCTCAACAAAAATGTAATTTACCAATAATTTTATTTATATTTTAGTAAATGTCTGACGCTAATAACTTTGTATCAATTTGTACTTTAAAAAAATCGATTTTTATTGGTATTTGTTATGATAAGACCAAGTATTTGTAGTAGTTGGCTTTGAATTTGACTTTAGTGCTGCCAATCTGCTGTCAATCTGTTGTGCTTTTCGTCAAAATGACAGATATTATTCGCTTTGTTCTTTTGCATTGTGAGTGTTGAAACTCCAATTTATTGCGTGGGAAAATACAAAGTAGACACATTAGTAGGAAAATATATTTTGTATATATATTATATGAAAATAACACTAATGGCAGGACAGCCATAAAACATTATTGCTGCAACTGCATGGTGGGTCATAGAACAGTAGGTTGATGTGCACGTATAATAACTATTATTTGGTTTTTAAGCTGGGCAAGGTACCAGAAAATTATTAATCCACCTGCCGAGTTCCTTGACCATATTTTAATTACATATGAATCGGATTAATAATGCAATTTAATAGAAAAAAAATGTTTTATTTCATGCATAACCAGTTTCAATAAAATGTAAAAAAATATCTAAACATAAATCTTGATACAAAACTAAGTTTGTATCTTCATTCTTACTGATATGAACTAATAAATCAAACATATATTATTAGCTGAAGTGCTTGTTCAAAAATAGCCAAAGTCCCATACAAGTTGGTCAATCCCCTTTATACAATACTATAGCGTGTAAAAAAAAATACAGCTTACCAAGGCTTCCAATCACAAGGGAGAAAAACACCAGAAGTCCAGCTTTGTAGTCCATCTTTGGCAACGTTCGGATACTACTTTACTAATGGGATATTGATGCAAATAGCGGATGAATAAATACTATTTAAGTGGTAAGATTATTGATTTATCAATCGTTATTAATCACTGTCAGTGTGTCATAGAAGAAACTGTGATTTTAAGCCTACTACTTGTGTGATTTTTTATCAAGAATTCTCACTAGCTGTAGCTGGGACTTTGCTCGTTAAACGATTGATTGTTTCTAAGCCATTGTAATGTATTTCATTTTAAGGATTTTGATTGGTTACCTCGTTGGTCGGGTGGTCGCAAGTGCGACTGCCGGACAAGGGGTCACGGGTTCGATTCCCGGGTCGAGCAAAGAATTACTGAGCTTTTTTCGGTTTTTTGAAAATATTCTCAGTAGTAGCACGGAGTAGTTAGTTAATTGTAACACAGCTTTACACTAACACTTATTGTCTTATGAGCCTTACCAGAAGTAAAGCGTTCGACCAGACTTACCTCAGATCTGGTGTCGTATTACGCGTCTTAGTTTCTATTACTGTCAACTTCAATAACCGATATAATTCCAAAATATTTGGACCGATCTTTATTTTTGACAGAAACTCTATTGTACTAATGATCAAAAATCGACCTTATTATAAAGATTTTGGATTAGTTATTGACATCGGCAATTAAATGTGCGCAGGTGATATCTTTAAGTCTGCCATCCCTTAATTCAGGGGTAGCTAAGAAAAGACTTATAGTATATCTATATCTGCCCTATTTCATTTATACGCAACTCACATAACTAACAGACAAATTAATACTTTATTTGTAGGTAACATTTTTTTCATATCATCAAATCGAAGTTCTTAAGATTTCCGGAATATATTCCACTGGAAATAGATAAAATTGAAATATATTATTAGCTACTGATTATGCGTACTAACGAAAGTAGATATCTAGGTATATTCAAACATATATGGAACAATATTAGGTGTCGCTTTAGTGTGAGAGAGCCATGCTTCGACACGAATGGGCCGACTCGACCAGAGTGATACCACAGCCTCGCAGGAAACCGACGTGAAACAACGCTTGCGTTGTGTATCGTTGTATGAATGAGATTACTGGAGGCCTAATCACCCTTCTCAATCGCCGATAGGGAAGGGTGTTATGGGCTGTTGATGTAATATGATGTGAGACATAAGAAATCAAATACTTTTATGAATTCAACACAGTACGGTAGTCATTTATTTTATCTCATCTACATACCAATTTTTTTATGGAATTAACTTTATTGCAACTTCGTTATCATGAGCTATTTTCATAATATTAATATTAGCACTGATTTTTAATAATCTGAACTGATCGATTACCCTTAAATAGTAATTATTGCTTTACTTAGCTATCTACTTCCCGTGGAACCTTATCTGAAAATCGCTAAGCCCTCTGAAGTTAATATAATCACTGCTAATATTATTAAAATGAATTTGTCCATTAGTTCTAATTTCTCTGCTCACAATAACAACAAGAAGATACATCATCCATGATGCTAATTTACAAAGAAATATTTTAGACATCATCCAATGACTTCTCCCACCTTCGAAAAAAACCCAGCAATACTTCGCCCGACCCGGTAATCGAACCCAAGATTCCTAGCCGCACTTACAATCACTCGGCCAACGAGGCAGATGTTTTTTTGAACTGGATCTGATACCCGCTATGGCTAAACCAAATTCTTTAAGATTTATCATAATCTGTCAGAAATGTTATCATCGTTAATTAGTTTTTTTTTTTAGCTATCAGTCGCTAATTATATAGATTTCATCGATTTCCTGTGGAATATTTTCCGGAAATCGGTCTGAACTTTGATTTCATTCATTAAAATAGATATATTTTATGTAAAGTGACACTATCTGTCTGCGTGTCAACTTAAAAAAAATAAGTATATGAAATAGGACAGACACTGTCTTTTTCGCACCCCTTCAGTCTTGGGAAGTCTCGTTTGCTGTATCCACGACTCTTGGGTTTGTTCCGAGAACTGCTCACCTTCTTTGTGCAGTAGTAGATATTATGACTCATAAGACAGCTATTACCAGTGTAGTGTACCAGTGTTTTTTTTTTTTTGAGGGAGGAAAATCATCCAATATCTTCTCCCGCCTTGGGCGAGGCGAGAGGGAGTGTCAGACTCTTACTGACTAAAAACCACCCCGTTCTTTCTCCTGCTTTTCGAGCCGGAGCCCCGGTAAACCCGCTAGGTAGTCCGCAGCTCCGGATCAGGCATCAGCCCTACTGGGCCCCATCTGTGGTGGTCTGATGGCTCTTTGAGGCGCGCGCGGAACGCGACACGCCGCACGCACGGGTCCGGTTCTGTTCGGGCGGTGAGCTACCCTTGATCGCCGTCCGCAGACCCGCACTTACGGTGGCCGAAGATCGTCCCGCGATCCCCGACGCCCGGAGTGTCTCTCGCGACGGCTGGGGCGTGAGGAGGTTTGTTCCCTTACGCGCCTCGCCTCCTCCTTAGCTAGCATGACTGCTTCGCAGAAGGAGGAAACGGCATCCCAGTCCCTCTCGCTCCGCACCATAGCTTGAACCAGTGTCGGACGCGAGAGGTTGCGCTCAGCGACCACATCCCTGAGGACTTGGCGGTGCTCAGCCCACGCAGGGCACACCGCTACCGTATGTTCTACCGTGTCCTCCAGGCGGTCCTCGCAATGATGACACCCGGGCGTTTCCTCCCGCCCAATAAGGAACAGGGGCCTACCGAAACTACCAGTGTAGTGCTACTGCTTTGATTGGACATATAGCGGTAAATAAGTTTCCTTAAAACAAAGTAAATCATAACGAACTAAAATAAATAATTACATGAGCGAAACCGCTTGAACAGCTAGTGATAAAATATTGATAATTTCTACAAATCAATCTCATAATCACTAATTCGACTAGTATGACACACCGGCAGTGATCAGTGACGTTTGATATATTAATAATCTTACAATTTATTCTGTAATATAAATATCAATATATGTATTTATCCATCTCTCATTAGTGTTTCACACATTATTAAACATGGACTGTAAAGCTGGACTTCTGGTGTACATCACCCTCCTTGTTGGAAGTTTTGGTGAGATATAGAACATAATAATAACGTCACACCTTTTATCCCCGAAGGTGTAGGCAGAAGTGCACATTACGGCACGTAATGCTGCTACACAATGTACACCCACTTTTTACCATTTGGATTATAAGTCCCATGTAAAAGGGGGTGAGCCCATTGCCATATACAATACAATTTACATCTTATTTCTCATATACGAAGAAAAAATATATCTAAATCTTTACATCGTCTGCAGCTCTGCCAACGCCCGAAGATGACATGTCCATTTTCTTCGACCACACTGACGCCAGCGCTCGTATCGTCGGTGGCAATGAGGCAGCTATCGGTAGCCACCCTCACATGGTGGCTCTTTTCGTGGGAGTGAACGTGAAAAATTTCATCTGCGGAGGATCATTAATCACACAACGTTCTGTACTCACTGCTGCTCATTGTGTTGACAATGTTTACGGCATCAACTCGCTCATACGGTAAGTCACTGATACATGTTCCCTTTTAAAATTGAAGATTACTACCCCAGCATAAGAGCTGGGACCTTAGTCTACTATTACAATTGTGTCAGAATGGTCGATCACTGAGCAGTGCGAGAGGGACGGTGCTATACAACCTACATAGCTCCGTCCCTCTCGCACTGCTCAGTGATCGACCATTCTGACACAATTGTAATAGCAGACTAAGGCCCCTGTTACTAATACTAGCATCTTATACACACAGGTCCGCGAGGGTGGCTGTCGGCTCGACCCGCTGGGACCGCGGTGACGATTACGCTCTGCTCCGTAACGTGACTCACCCTGGCTACGACCGCTGGACAGTCAAGAACGACATCTGTGTCCTCATCACTTCCACCGACGTGGTGCTCAGTAGCCTGGTGCAGCCTGTGGCCCTCACCTATGACTACATTGATGAAGGATTGCCGGCTATAGTGGCTGGATGGGGCGCTACCAGGGTAAGGAAAAATAATAATTTATTGTAACCTACTTTGACGTATTGTGAATTTCTAGTTTATCTTTCATGAACATGTTTTCTCAACAATAGATAAGAAAAAATATCGAAATACGTTTAATAAATTTTTGTAATAACATAGGTCGCGAGACATACTAAGTTAGCTAAAAATTATGGTTTACTCACGTAAATTAATGGAGAAAAGCTCTACAATAGGGTACGCTGCGCGACGTCGCCACGTCTGCGCACGCTGCTCATGACGAAGAGTCCCTCTGTGATTTGAAACTAGTAGAGCTCTTCTCTATTAATTTACGTGAGTAAACCATGATTTTTTGTTATTTGTTAGTTAACATTTAATAAACAATGTGAGGATCAAACATCCATAAGGTGCTCCCACACAGCAGTTATATAACGTTAGAGACTGATTTAACATTTGTGTTTAAACAAATTATAACAGTAATTGTAGAGTATGTTACACGCTATTGTAAATGTTATATTGTTACACACACACCTATAACTTAAAATCATATCGTACATATTCCAGGCTAATGCGTACACTATGTCTGAAATCTTGTTGGAACTGTCGATGACCACCATTGGAAGCGAAGACTGTGTGGCTCGCGTGTCTGAAGCTGCTACACAAGAGGGGTACCCGTTATTTACTGACCCCGGAATCGAAGTCTGCACCTTACATTCTCCTGGGTTTGGAGTTTGCAATGTAAGTCTTTCTTCTGTTTTGACATTAAATTTGGGTTAAACGACAAAAGCATAATGGTCAATAGACCATTAGTCAATATATGTAGTTATAATAAAATTCTATTGTTCTTTATTATTTCGTTCCATAAGTATAAGTATATTGTTATATACCATTATAACTTTCGTGAGTCATACTAATTTATTTAGTAACATACATATGTAACTAAATTAATTTAATATTCATAATTAAGCCGACAATATAATAAATAAGGATTGCATTATAATTTTTCTTTAAAAAAAAATTAATAGGAATTAGTAAAAACTTTTTTATCCTATTTATTTTTAGTTTTTGTAACTGATTAACCAAAATTTTACTTTTATATAATACTTGAGGTTAGCCCTAATTGTATCCATAATATAGTTGACCACGAGTTTCCTAATAAATCATTAAGTTATAAATATAGTGTTTATTTGAGATTCAAAAATATATTTTGGAATTGGATTTATAAGGTTAGTGATAACACATTTTATTTTTTGTTTTACAGGGTGACTCCGGCAGTGCTCTGCGTCGTGTTGACAACGGCCAACAGTTCGGTATCGTGTCCTGGGGCTTCCTATGTGCTCGCGGGCACCCTGATGTCTTCGTCAGGATCAGCGCTTACGAGAGCTGGTTGAAATCCGTGATTGTTTAAACAACTTCAATGATGGACTTGAATGATCAAGCACCAAAGAGCTGTGAAATCTGTCATGTCATACACAATTATTATGTATATCAATTAGAATATTATGCAAAATACAAACTTATAAGATAAGTTAGTTTTTTATTTAAAAGTAACCGTGTGAAAATGATGGTGGTCCAAGTATACTGCCCTGTGGCATCCCAAAACAACCACTTATTGTTATTTATGTTATTTAGGGCTGGTTGAAATCCGTTACTGTTTAAAAAACTTAAACGTAATACTTTAACTGCTCACAGACGTTTATTGGTTACTTAAAATATTCCTAGATATAGATTTTGTTCCGAAAACAATTTGCTAAGGACTGGGTTAAGTAATAATTGAATGACTCTGGGTATGGCGGTAAGTGATCAAACACCAAAAATCTAATACATCTGTAAATCTATGCAATTAATTAGTATGTTTCTAATAAACAAACATAACCAAATCGTTTTTGCTATTTATAAAAAAGAATTTAAGTATGATTTGTAGTACTGTTTCTTTCTAACTTTTCCTTTTCTGGAGCTAAATGGACTTTCTGTCTCATCATGAAAACTAGGCAGTCTAACTTAAAAAAATCATGACAATGAATATCTATTTTTTAAAAGGTTTATTTGTTAAATTGTGTACGAGGCATACAACTACTTCCAGTGCCATAAGTTATATTACATAATTTAACACTAACATGTAATTAAATTAATATAACATACTAGCTTTTGCCCGCGACTTCGTCCGCGTGGTTGTGTTAGTGGTTGGTGGTCAAAGTGCTGCCGTATGTCATGTAAAATGTAAATTTCTTGAGAATATGTTACTGTTAGCAATTTTAAAGATATGTATTCCATAGAAACCACGACCGCCGATTCATCATTTTATAATCATGATGAAAAGTAGCCAAGGTTATCTATATTACTAACCTTTAATAGGAAATAAAAAGTAGCCTATGTTCTTTCGTTCCCCATTAAGTGTCTAAATACAAAGTTTCGCTGTTACAGCTTTAAATTTTTTCAATATGACCATTCATCCCCTATTTTAACCCCCTCTCCCCTGTGTTTTTGCAATAAAAAAGCCTATGTTGTTCCTCAGGGTCTATTCTATCTCTGTACCAAATTTCATCAAAATCAGTTTACTGGTTTAGGCGTGAAAGCGTAACAGACAGACAGACAGAGTTACTTTCGCATTTATAATATTAGTAAGGATGTAGTTTAAAATATAAACTATTATGACAATACAAAATCAGTTAGTCAATACGGTGATATTCAGTATGCCTTGGTACTGCTTCAACAAACTGCAACGTGGAGGTTTCGGGAACAATGAAGGAGACGTGTTGTTTTTATGAATACCTTTAATTAACAAAACTAACTTACGCTTTAGAATAAGGGCGACCTCTCTACAGATTTATTCTTTCTTTTTTTCTTCCTAGACGATGAACTATGAAAGAAGCACAACTAATTTAGGAAGTTCCTCATCTTGATAGTATAACAAATATAGCTAATCAATGTTACTGGCCACTGGTCATAACAATTAAAGATATTTTTAACAAATACCTAACAACTGTTTTATATTATTTACAAATTCAAACACTCGTTTCTTTGTATTAAAGTTCGTCTTCTGTATTCTAAACAATGACAGATGTCAGCCAGTTTTGGTAAGCACTGATCCTGACATACATGTCCGGAGCACCACGAGCGCATGGGAAGCCCCAGGAGACGATACCGAACTGTTGGCCGTTGTCAACAAGACGCAGAGCACTGCCGGAGTCACCCTGTAAAATGACACAAAAGAGTTTAAAATTTTTGTAGGAGAGCCATGCTTCCGCACGAATGGGCCGGCTCGACCGGAGTGATACTACGGCCTCATAGAAAACTGTCGCGACGTAAAACAACGCTTGCGTTGTGTTTCGTTGAGTGAGGTTACCGGAGACCCAATTACCCCCCTTCCCAATCCCCGATTCCCCAACAACCCTTAAATTCTAAAAGGCCAGCAATGCACTTGTAACGCCTCTAGTGTTTCAAGAGTCCAATGGCGGCAGCGGTTGCTTCCCATCAGATTATCCGTCTGCTCGTTTACCGATTTATTCCATAATAAAAAATGAACTCAAAAAACTAACTTTATGGTTCTGAAGAAAGACTTACGTTGCAATTACCGAATCCAGGGGAGTGGAAAGTGCAGACCTCAATATGGGGTTCTACTGGAGGAGCATTCCTCATGTTTAGGTCAATAGCTGCACGGGCTGCCCGATCCACGCAGTCGTTGCCTTCCAGGGTATGGGTTGTCAGCTCCAGTAACGTGGCGGACATGGAACCACCGGTCTGTAATACAAAAGAATATATGGATAAGTATGCAATTATCTTATGTTTTTAGGAATGAACATGACAATCACTCCTTTATTTTATTTTAATTTAAAAACCTTGAAGATCTAGTAGAAGAAAATCTAGAAGAAGAATCTAGTAGAAGTATCTCATTACATTAGTTCATTTACCCTGGTTCTGCCCCATCCAGCAACTCTGGCTTGCACTCCCTCTCCAATGAAGTCGTAGGTGATGGGCACGACCTGCACCAGGTTGTTGAGGACCACGTCGGAGCTGGTGATGAGGACCCCGATGTCGTTCTTGAGGGTAGCAGCGACATAGTTGGGGTGGGTCACGTTGCGGGCCAGTGTGTGAACAACACCGTCACGGTTCCAGCGGTTGGTGCCAACAGTGACGCGAAGAGAGCTGGAAAAAAATTTTCACATGTCTATTACAGAAGATGATTTTAAAAAACGTGTAAACTAGTTTATGCAAGTATTTAGACCAAACAGAGTGGATAATTAACAGAAAATAGTCTTACCTAATCAGAGAACCACCGCCAAAAACTGCTGCAATGCAGTGAGCAGCGGTAAGGACAGTGCGCTGGCTGATCAGAGAACCGCCACAGAGAAAGCTTCTCAGCCAAAACCCAGAAGTCATTGCCACCATGTGAGGGTGGCTGCCGACTGCCGCCTGGGTGCCACCGACGATACGGGCGTTGGCGTCAGTGTGGTCAAAGTAGATGGACATGTCATCTTCGGGCGTTGGAACAGCTGAAAGAAATAAGGATTGGTCAAAACAAGTGAAATCTTAATGGCACCTATATACTGAATATTACTGGTAGATATCAAGTTCTATAACTCACCAATGCTGCCAATCAGAAGGGTGGTGAACACCAGAAACCCCGTTTTGTAATTCATCTTTAACAATGCCCGAACTAAATGTGATGTGTTGACGAAACAATGAGGATATTTATAACATTAATTATAGAGATAACTCTTATTATTTGGTTTGATAAACCGATAACAGCTGTTATGAAAAACATAATTGGATACCTACGAATAATAGACGATAAAGTAATGCTTCACCATCAGCCGGAATACGTCTTCTACCGAAAGGTCCCCTCTAAAGTGAAGGTTTATAAATATAAACAGACTTGAGATTATTGACTTGGAAGATAGACGTAGACGTAGGAAGTCACTAAAAGTTTACAGGTAGTTCGTATCTAAGAGTATTCTAAATTTTGGGATGCTTCCGGTTTAGGTTTAGAGGAAACACATAATTTTTCTAGAAGTTTGCACATAAGTACTATTATCATTTCGTAAATTCTTTACAATTAAAAAAAACTTTATTTTCTTTACAAATTGGTTTTATTGTCCCATAGTTTTGACGTCGTATTGTCGTTACATTGTTCCTACATATATACAATGTGATAGGGGCGAGACTTCTAACCCGTTAAGCCTGAGTTCTACACCTAATTTAATCGACAAAAGTCGGGGGTCGAAGTGGTCGAATCCCCTCCCCCTAAAAGTTATGGCTATTTTAATATTTTTTTTACTTTTTTTAATATCAAAGGTTGTATGCGTCGTAGAAACAAAAAAAAAACGACTAACGGTACCTAATAACCTTGGCTAACTAATTCATTACTTTTTTCATATGTTTGATAATGTTTTGGTGAGAAAAAAAAACATTTGTGAATTATTTTTACCGAAAAAATCACAATTTTTCAATATTTTCAATTAGGGGTTCAACTCTCCATATTATTATTTTTGTCGATAAAATTAGATGTAGTACTCAGCCTTAACGGGTTAGAAGTCCCACGCCTATCACATTGTATACAATAGGTAAATGATCAAATAATGTATTAGAGATATTGTAAAAAACATTTTTTGAAATGAGTAACGATGGAGTTTCTTGCTCGTTCTTCTCCATTCGAAGCAACACTTTGGAACGAGCGCCTAGCTTCACTGACAGACAGACTGACGGACAATTCAATTTGACGTTTCAAAAGTGCCTTATTTAGGATTAATTGAAATAAATGCTTTGACTTTGACTTTGACTCGGCAATTGCAGACATCAGAAATATAAATTTTGTCTAAATCAGTATCTTAGTGTAGTTATAGGCTACTCCATTTTGAGGAAAAGTAATTTTACGGATTCTATCATAATTCTGGTAAAATCGTCGTCGTCAGACGTCTATTCCTTCAGTAATGTGGCCATAACCTCAAGAAGAAAAAATATAAATAATATTTTTGTTATTAACATAATTTATCAACAAATATCAGTGATAGAAGATTATGCTAATTGGAAAAACCAGGTAGCTCTATAGATAACACTTGTAATAATTATAAATCAGATACTAAATACGTTATTTGTAATGACATAAGGATTTGTATAGGGTTCCGTATTACATGATTAACGGCCTCATCTAGCTATTTGAAATATTGACGTGTAAAAGTGTTATTTTATAATCTATTTACAGAAATAAATATCATTTATCATTATAACCCGTTGTTTCCCAAACGCTGATACACGCGAGACACAATGGGGGATGTGGAGACCCACCAACAACTTTGGGAGCCAAGCCAGCCTTGTGTGCCAGTTCGGGCCCCTACTGACAAACAGACAAGGCTATGGCGAGTGCTAACCTACGGGGTTGGGAGGTCAAACGACAGTAACTCCCGTTAAAGCTAAAACTGCCAAATCTAAATGGTGAAGCGGACCCCGAGCTCCGAAGGGAGGCAACCGGGATAATGCTAAGATAGTGATGATGAGGTCATATCTGACCTACCCGTCTACCATGTTGGGCTTTTTTTATGGCACAAGCCCGCCACAACCTCCCATACCGCCGCAACCCCTGTAAGCCCTGGCTTAACTGTAGACCCTGGTCTACAGTAGATATAAACATCGGAACACTGAAGTCCGGCGCGTCCCAGGGAAATGAATGACTGTCTTGGATCCCGCAACGAAACAAATCAGAAAATGTTATTAGAGAAGAAAATGCCATGTTGCGCTGCCATCAAAGGTAATGGCATGGCATAGATTTACAAATTTTTTTGATATAAAGTAGGTATGTCACAATCGAGGGTAAAATTGGAACACTCCCGTCCCCATGATAACAAATAAGACTTAATTTTGTCCATCTTTGCCTTAAGTCCGGTTGTCGAATTTGGCGAAAGAAAAGTAAACATTATACAGGACCCATCTACCACGATTCCTTATCATAGTTAACTTCAATGAAAAGATTTCATTAATGATTTCACTTTTCCTTATTTATCACGTTTTATGATTGATTGGCGTTATATGAGTATTGGAAGGTATTCATTTAGATTTAACGATAAGTAAAGTCATCTAAAAATTAATAATAATTGGGGAACCGCTTTGATGTCGTCAACTGTAGTCCTGGTAAACCGCTAGGTCGCCCACATTTGTGGGTCAGGAAATGCTACTTGGTCTCTGCCAAATGTGTCGTCTCTTAAATCGGCAGTAAGAGGGTAACAAAAGTACCAATAAATGTGCTGTCATCACACGACTTAAAAAAAATACTTTACACTATATCTCTCCCATCTTTTGCGACATTATTAGTTACTAGCGTCTGCCAGCGGTTTCGCCTGAGTTCCCGTGGCATAAAAAATAGCCTATGTGATCTTCCAGACCATAACCTACTCCTGTTCCAAATTTCATCCCGGTACCTTCAGACGATTTGATGTGAAAGAGTAACAAACATCCATACTCACAAACTTTCCCATTTATAATAATTATTAGTAGAATGTTTTATTTTATGATATCTTAGACTTTTTGGTGTTGTTTTTTAATCAGTGAGTCAGCCCATTAATTAGACGTGCATATAAAGATTACATAGTATTATTTTTGAACTTCCTTTCTTTTTCACACCATGTTGATCGAGTGATGACGATCGTGATTGCCGAGCACATGGTTTCAGATTTTATTCGTATGTCAGTGAATCTTATGGAATACTTTAGTTTCTTGTTTATCAATTTGCCTTCCTTGTTCCTTATAAATGGGATTTGGAAAAACTACGTTTGTCTACAGCTTGATTTTTTTCCATCTCTGTTTTCCTCCTTTTTTTCTCTCGATTACTTTTCTTCTCGAATTTCTAGAAGTTTCGTAGAGTGGTTTCATCACAACCGATTTGGGAGTCATATGGGAATTACCAATATGTTTATGTTTCACAGCTATACGCCGATTTCAATAACCTATCTCAAACCAAAATCTTTAGATAAAGAAAAAAATATTTTTGACATTAGTTTTATAGAATTTCTGACAAACATTAAAGTCGATCTAAAGACTTTGGATTAAGCGGTTATTGAAATTGGTAGTATACCGACACTTGCGTGAACTTACTTAATATTCACTGAGAAAAGTTATCCAAAAATGAAATACATTTTGCTTGAAGTTAATTTATTACATTGTTACCATGGACAAAGCGTTTGTTGGTTACTTGAAACTTGACATATTTTGATGGTTTTTAAACCATCACGGATTTCAACCAGCTCTCGTAAGTGCTGATCCTGACGAACACATCAGGGGCACCGACAGCGCATGGGAAGCCCCAGGACACGATACCGAACTGTTTCCCGTCTTCAATGCGACGCAGAGCACTGCCAGAGTCACCCTGCAAGACAATTTGCGGAACGTCAGTTTGCAAACTGAAATTGTGGAAATTACAACCAATTTATATATTAAACTTAAATTATTTAATTTCATTTTTATTGAGGTGTACGAAGATCTGTGAGCTTATGTCTGCGCATACAGATGTATTGTATCGGTGTTAGGTGGATGTATGTGTGCGAGTAGTGACAAATGACAACCGGTGTCGTTAGCCGCGTATAAATTGTTGTGTACAATTATCTAAATAAATAATATTTAAAGTGATTAAAACTTGCGTGTTCATTTATGCCCTAATAGGTTATGGGCCCAGGAGACTATAAACAATTAATTTCGTGAGTTTTGGACAATAAATATAGTGAAAAGTTGTGGTGAACAGTTATAGTGAAATAATAGACTCGCCCCGTTCCATGCGGTCACAGTGCACAGAGTGCACGGCGCACGCGTGTATAAAAAGTGGACTCGCCCAAGTTGTTTACAACTTAACATTCTTTACGTCGATTTTATAAATTGTGTTATCTTTAATTCATCATTATGGCTGCTACTATTAAAATTGAACCGTTGAAGGCAAATAATTATGATACGTGGAAAATTCACATGAGGGCTATTTTGAAGAAAAATGACTTGTGGGAAATCGTATCGGGTGCGATGCCACAACCGGCACGTACCGACCCTAAGTACTCAGATTGGGTGAAAATGGACGGAAAAGCTGAATCCGATATATTGTTAGCCGTCAGTCCTAGTGAGCTCGCAGCATTAGATGGTTTAGATACCTCAAAACAGGTATGGGACAAATTGAAATCGATGTATGAGTCAAGTGGACCCGCTCGTAAGGCGTCATTATTGAAGAGACTTGTACTGACACGCATGAATGAAGGAGACGATCTCCGAAAGCATATCGCTGATTTTTTCGACGCGGTTAAGAAACTGAAAGAAATCGGTTTAGTGGTGATCGACGAATTATTGGCAATTCTACTGTTGTATAGCCTCCCCGATTCCTTTAATATGTTTCGTACTGCAATGGAATCGCGTGATGATCTACCTTCTACTGAAATACTCAAGGTCAAGATTGTCGAAGATTACGAAGGAAGAAAAATACAACACACCACAGTACAAGACCAAGGTGCTTTGTTTGTCAAACGCACAAATAAACCGCATCAGAAGAGTATTACACGTGATCACACTTTAGATAACAATAAGACACAAGTGGAATGTTATCGTTGTGGTCGCCGTGGGCATATTGCAAGAGAATGTAGAACTAAAATTGTACACAAATCTAAGCACAGCGCAAAGCAAGCAGAACGTAGTAGTTCTGAGCGGCAAGAATATACGACGATGTTTAGTACGACCGAAGAGGCTCGCATTAGTGAACAAAGTAATTCTGTTTGGTGTATCGATAGTGGGTGCACTGGACATATGTGTAACGACAAGCACATGATTAAAGGATTTACGCGACTGGACAATGAACTAAACTTAGCAAACCATGAGAGTACACAAATTACCGGTATGGGTCAAGTCAGTATTTCGGTTGATACGGGTTGTGAAAAACGCCTAGTTGATATTCAAAAAGTGTTTTATGTACCAGATTTACGTACTAGTCTTTTATCAGTATCAAAAATGACTGATCATGGATACGAAGTTCATTTTACAAAGCAAGATGCCGTCGTGACTGATAAGAACAAAAAGGTTCATATAAGGGCAGACCGTGTCGGGAACTTATACCATGTCAGATTGGGTCAGCAGTATTCCAATAATGTACAAATGGTGAAAAAGCCAATTGACATGTGGCATGAGCGTTTGGGACACATTAACGAGCGTGATCTCAAAGCAATGGTCAAGAACAACTTAGTGCATGGTCTAAAGTTCGATGACAGTGAAAAATTGTCAGATTGTGAAACATGTTTAAGTCAAAAAATGACTTGTAAACCATTTCCTAAGAGCAGTGAAGAGCGGACAAACTCTTTATTAGAGATAGTTCATACCGACGTCTGTGGCCCGATGAGACACGAGTCATATGGCAAGAAGAAGTATTTTGTCACATTTATCGATGATAAATCACGCTGGTGTGAAGTTTATTTTATCGCTAATAAGAACGATGTTTTCAAAGTATTTCAAGAGTACAAAGCATATGTAGAGAAGATGACAGGTTTGAAGATAAAGAATTTACAGTCAGATAACGGAAGAGAATATATAAATACAGAATTTGATGAATTCTTGAAGAAAGAAGGAATAAGAAGAAGATTAACTGTACCATACACACCTCAACAAAACGGTGTAGCTGAAAGGAAAAACAGAACTTTGATTGAGATGGGTCGATGTATGATGCATCAAGCCGGATGCCCTCCAGGTTTTTGGGCAGAAGCTATAAATACAGCTAACTTTATAAGAAATAGATGTCCTACTGTTGCATTGAGAGGTGAAATACCTTACACTGTGTGGAAAGGGAAAAAGCCAACATTAATTTATATGAATACTTTCGGAGCAAAACTATATTACAAAGAAAAAGGCTCAAAGAAAGGTAAATTCGACGCTAATTCAGAAGTTGGAATCTTTATGGGGTATGACGACAAATCTAAAGCTTATAGAATTCATGACCCTAAAACTAAGAAAATTATCATAGCAAGAGATGTTAATTTTATGAAAGCAAGTGCATTTAATAATCAATATGAAGAAATTCTTGAGAGTGATAACGAAGAAAAGGAAAGCATAAATATAGATCTAAATAAAGAACATCAAAGTAAGGAGAAAGCAAAGGAGGACAGACCATATATAAAAGCTATAAAAACTGAAAGTAGAATGAGAAGATCATTGGAAAATATACAAGATAATTTGGAAACCGAGTCAACAGATAGATTAACAAGAAAAAGACATTCAACTGTACTATGGGAAAGACTAATAGAACCTGCTAAAAGAGAAAGAGGGAGACCAAGGCTGATACGTACAGGTCTAGTAGGAAGACCCAGGAAGGAATATCAGTACCAGGAGAGTAATGAGAAAGTGACAGAAGGTGAAACAGATGATGAAGAATCTGAAGGACAAATGTCAGCAAGCATGGTAACGATAGATCCAATGACCTGGCAAGAAGCTGAAAGAACAAGCGATTCTATAAATTGGAAAAACGCATTAGAAGATGAATATCTAGCCCAAATCAAAAATGAGACGTGGAATATAGTGCCACGACCAAATGATCGAAAAGTGATTGGCAATAGATTGGTATTTACCAGCAAAGTAACAGGAAAGAAAATCCGTTTGGTTGCCAAAGGCTGTTCTCAACGGCCAGGGGAGGATTTCCATGAGACATCATCTCCGGTAGTTCGATCATCATCAATAAGATTGATAGCCGCACTATCATCAGAGTTAGGATTAGAGATTCATCAAATGGACGTGGTGACAGCTTATTTGAATGGTACTTTAGATGAAGAAGTTTATATGGAGATGCCTGATGAGATAGATAATGTACTAGATAAAATAATTACCAAGAAGCAGATTGGTTCGCGTGGTCAAGTTGTTCGAGATGAGAAAATTATCGAAACAGCTAAACTATGGATGAAAAAGATGAATGAATGTGATGATGCAGTATGCTTATTAAAGAAGTCGTTATATGGTTTACGCCAGTCAGGTTTACAATGGCATAAAAAGTTAGTTAGTAAATTAAAGTTGATAGGTCTCGAGTCAATGCCTCAAGATCCTTGTGTATTTATGTCACAAAATAATCATAACATAATGTTAGTCGCTATTTATGTAGATGACATAATCTTAGCTACGAATGATCTTGCATGGATGATGAATGTGAAAAAGGAATTAATGAAAGCTTTTGAAATGAAAGATTTAGGTAGGATTAATACTTGTTTAGGCATTGAGTTTGAAAGAGATGAAGAAAACAGAGTGTATTTGAATCAGAAAATGTATGTTGAAAAACTGTTAGAGAGGTATGGTATGAGTGAATGTAAGCCTGTGAAAACTCCTATGGATGGTCTGGTTAAATTAGAAAAGCCTAAAGAGATTAAGATAGATGTTATGAAGAAGCTACCTTATCAAAATTTAATTGGTGCATTAATGTATTTATCAGTGTCCACAAGGCCTGATATTACTTATACTGTAAATTATCTCAGTCAATTTAATACAAATTTTGATGTTCAGCATTGGCAGGCAGCTAAACGTGTGCTGAGATACTTAAGAGGAACCTCTAATTATGGTTTAATGTATGAGAGGACTGGTTTACCATTGTTTGGCGTGGTTGATGCTGATTGGGGTATGAATGCTATCGACCGTAGGTCTTATTCTGGGTATGCATTTATTTTAGCTGGTGCTCCAATAAGCTGGGAAGCTCGTAAGCAAAGAACAGTGGCCCTGTCCAGCACTGAAGCTGAGTACATGGCTATTGCTGAAGCTGCGAAGGAAGCTGTGTATTTGCAAGATGTGTTGAGGAATGTGAGGATGGAGTGTGAGATTGTAACGTTGTTCAATGACAACCAAAGTGCTTTAAAACTAGCTCAGTCAAGGAACTATCACTCTAGAACAAAACATGTGGATGTTAGGCACCACTTTATTCGAGATATGTGCGAAAAAGGTGTTATTAATCTGAAATATTTATGTACGGAAAGAATGCCAGCAGATGTTTTGACGAAGGGTTTAGGTGCAACAAAACATCATGAATGCTTAGGTAACCTGGGTATGATAGATAAATCAGATTAGCTCACAACTTCGAGGGGAGGTATTGAGGTGTACGAAGATCTGTGAGCTTATGTCTGCGCATACAGATGTATTGTATCGGTGTTAGGTGGATGTATGTGTGCGAGTAGTGACAAATGACAACCGGTGTCGTTAGCCGCGTATAAATTGTTGTGTACAATTATCTAAATAAATAATATTTAAAGTGATTAAAACTTGCGTGTTCATTTATGCCCTAATAATTTTGCATTCACGTATTTTTTTTTATTACAATTTATTAATGGATTTAATAGAGAGACTTACGTTGCAAGTGCCAAATCCAGGGCTATGTAGAGTGCAGACTTCAGCGCGAGGATCTGTGTGTATTCCAAATTCCCATTCAATGTCGGCTTGATTCACAAGTTCCACGCAGTCTTTACTGTCAATAGTTGTGGTTTTCAGTTCCAAGAGTACGTCAGAGGCCGGACCACCGTCCTGTAATATGAATATGAAGATACTCCAATTATGAACCCTTAATAATCTTATACCAGCTGAATTTTTTGCAAAGTTGTGCAATATAATCAAGTGTGGGAGAGCCATGCTTAAGTGTTGGAGAAACGTGCTTCGGCACGAATGGGCCGGCTTGACCGGAGTGATACCACGGCCTCACAGAAAACCGACGTGGAACAACGCGTTGTGTGTGTTGCGTTTCGTTGCATGAGTGAGATTACCGGAGGCCCAATTATCCCCCTTCCCAATCTTCTTATCCCCGTAATTCCTAACTAAAAAATTCTTGGCTAGACCAGTTTTTATGTATAAATATGATCATGTCTATAATAGATGTTCACTAGAAAATCCGAAGCTAAACGTAACCTCCAAGGCATGGAGATTAACACCATTAGATTTCGGGCTTCCAATTACTTACATACATTTTTGATTGTCTCACTTACATAAATTCTGCCCCAACCAGCAACTATAGCTGGCACTCCACCGTCTATGTAGTCGTAGGTGATTGCTACAGGCTGTACCAGGCTGCTGTAAGCCACTTCTGTGTCGGTGATGAGGACTCCAATATCATCCTTGACGGTAAACCAGTCGTAATCCGGATGGGAAGCATGGCGAGCAACCTTGTAGGTGGTTCCACCAGAGTCATGGCGGTGGGAACCAACAGTCACACGAAGAGACCTTTTAAAAAATATCATAATACATTAACATTCTGTCTATGGAATTATTTAAATCTTCTGCTCCCTCATCCCCAAACCACAGATCCCTATATCCCCAATCCTCAAATGCCAAAAGGGTGACAACGCTCTTGTAATTCCTCTGGTGTTGCAGGAGTCAATAGGTGGCGCCGATTGCTTACAATTAGATGATCTGTATGCTAATTCAACGTCCTAACGAATAAAAAAAATATTTCTAGAATATTTTCATTACCTAGACAGAGTTCCAATGATAGAAATGGTGACGGCGCCAATACAATGAGCTGCGGTGAGGACGGTACGTGGGGCTATCAGTGAACCTCCGCAGAAGAAGCTTCGTACGAGTAGACCGGAGGAGAGGACCACCATGTGAGGGTGGCTGCCGACTGCCGCCTCAGTACCTCCAACGATACGACCATTGGCATTGTACTGGAAGAAGACGGACACGTCATCTTTGGGCCTTGGCAGTGCTGTGGACGGAAAAATAAAAAAGTTATTGTAAACTGTTCAATGTTTTTGTGGCTTCCATAAAACTAGAGCCATTACATCATTCATTCTACCTAGAGAACTTCAAAAAGGAGTATATTTTCTAATTATATTTGACCTTTGACAACGTTACGTTTATATTTAAATAAAAAATATGGCGTTTGGAATTGTACAACTTACCAAGGCTACCGACCAGGAGGGTGGTGAACACCAGGAGTCCGGCTTTGTAGTCCATGATTCACAACGAAATACTTAATGATTTGTTACCAAACATTGCTGATATTTATATTAAAACTGTTAGAGATAATATCATTCATAACGGGTGATAATTGGTTGCTTATCAAGTTGTGTGAATGTCTGATCAATATTTATGAAATAGGTCAAGTCCAGACAATCCCTTGGAACTCACTGGTGGCTTGGAAGTTAAGTTGCCTATACAAGGTGCGGGATCGAAACCAGAAGAGTACCAATGTGACTTTTTCTTAATTTATTTCTATGGTAATGAAACCGTCATGTAAGGAAAATTACGCGAGGAAACTTGGATTTACTTAAATTTTATTTATTGTTCACGGCTGTTTTTAATTTATTCAGCAGATCAAAATCAAGCCTATCGAAGCTGCGGACTGCCTAGCGGGTTTACCGGGGCTCCGGCTCGAAAAGCAGGAGTAGGAACGGGGTGGTTTTTAGTCAGTAAGAGTCTGACACTCCCTTTCGCCTCGCCCAAGGCGCGTGAAGTCATTATCTCTTAAATCGGCAGTAAGAGGGTGACAAAAGTACCAATTAATGTGCTGTCTATACGACTTAAAAAAAATACTTTACACTATATCCCTCCCATTTTTTGCGACATTATCAGTAAGTAGCTTCTGCCAGCGACTTCTCCCTTGTTACCGTGGCATGAAAAGTGGCCTATGTGTTCTTACAAATCATAATCTGCCCCTGTTACAAATTTCATCCTGGTGCCTTCAGCCGTTTTCTAGACGCTTACAAACTTTCGCATTTATAATATTACTAGGATATTTTATTTTATGATATCTTGTATTTTTTTATTGTTAATCAGTGAGTCAGCCCACTAACTAGACGTGTATAAAGATTAGATAGTATTATTTTTTTACTTTATTTTATTGTTACTGTGACTACCCTTTTTTATCATACCTCGTTGATCGAGTGATGACGATCGTGATTGCCGAGCACATGGTTTCAGATTTTATTCGTATGTCAGTGAGTCTTATAGAGTACTTCAGTTTCTTGTTTGTATATTTGCTTACCTTACGCCTTATTAATGGGCTTCGCATAAACTATGTTTATTTACAACTCGATTTTTGTCCACCATCTCTGCTTTTCCCCTTTTTTTCTCTCAATTACCTTCTACAAGTTTTATAGTGGTTTCATCACAATCGATTTGGGAGTCATAAGGGAATTTACCAATATGTGTATGTTTTACAGGTCTCTATGCTGCCGACACTAAACTTAATTGGAATACACTAAAATGATATACATTTTGCTCTCAAGTTAATTTATTACATTGTTACCATGGACAAAGCGTTTGTTGGTTACTTGAAACTTGACATTTGATGGTTTTTAAACTATCACGGATTTCAACCAGCTCTCGTAAGTGCTGATCCTGACGAACACATCAGGGGCACCGACAGCGCATGGGAAGCCCCAGGACACGATACCGAACTGTTTCCCGTCTTCAATGCGACGCAGAGCACTGCCAGAGTCACCCTGCAAGACAATTTGCGGAACGTCAGTTTGCAAACCGAAATTGTTGCAAATTACAATCAATTTATATATTAAACTTAAACTTAAATTATTTAATTTCATTTTCCTTGTGTCAGTGGATCTTGTGAGAGTGACCTACCTAAAATTAAAGGATGTACTTGCAATCTCATATATTTTTTATTACAATTTATTCATAGGTAAAATTTTTAACCAATTATTTTAATTTAATTGACCCGATTAATATGTTACTATCTATTGATATGGTAAATAGATATAAAAGTAGGTAAGTATAAAACAAGGTAGAGAGACTTACGTTGCAAGCGCCAAATCCAGGGCCATGTAGAGTGCAGACTTCAGCACGAGGATCCATTTGCATTTCAAATTCCCATTCAATGTTGGCTTGATGCACAAGTTCCACGCAGTCTTTGCTGTCAATAGTTGTGGTTCTCAGTTCCAAGAGTACGTCAGAGAGCGGACCACCGTTCTAGAATATGAAGATAATCCAATTACTTTATGCACCCTTACTAAACATACACCAGCTGAATTTTTTGCAAATTTGTCCCAATAAATCAAGTGTGGGAGAGCCATGCTTAAGTGTTGGAGAAGTGCTTCAAATAATTTGGGCCGGCTTGAACCGGAGTGATACCACGGCTTTTCAGGAAACCGCCGTAAAACAACGCTTGCGTTGTGTTTCGTTGCGTGTTACCGGAGGTGCCAATTATCTACCCCTTCTTGGCTAGACCAGTTTTTATGTGTAAATGTGATGATGTTTATAATCGATGTGCACTAGAAAATCCGAAGCTTAACGTAACGTCCAAGGCATGGAGATTAACACCATTAGATTTCGGGCTACCAATTACTTACATAAATTGTTGATTGTCTCACTTACATAAATTCTGCCCCAACCAGCAACTATAGCTGGCACTCCACCGTCAATGTAGTCGTAGGTGATTGCTACAGGCTGCACCAGGCTGCTGTAAGCCACTTCTGTGTCGGTGATGAGGACTCCAATATCATTCTTGATCTCATACCAGTCGTAATCTGGGTGGGAAGCATGGCCAGAAACCTTGTAGGTGGTTCCACCAGAATCATGGCGGTGGGTACCGACAGTCACGCGAAGAGACCTGTTTATTATAAAAAAAATATGTCAATGGCGTTATTTAAATCTTCTGCTCCCACATCCCCAAACCACAAATCCCTATATCCCCAATCCTCCAATAGGTGGCGCCGATTGCTTACAATTAGGTGATCTGTATGCTAATTCAACATACTAACGAAAAAAAAAAATTCTTTCTATAATATTTTCATCACCTATACAGAGTTTCAATGACGGGCAGGTTGAAGACGTCAATACAATGAGCTGCGGTGAGGACGGTACGTGGGGCTATCAGTGAACCTCCGCAGAAGAAGCTTCGTACGAGTAGACCGGAGGAGAGGACCACCATGTGAGGGTGGCTGCCGACTGCCGCCTCAGTACCTCCAACGATACGACCATTGGCATTGTACTGGAAGAAGACGGACACGTCATCTTTGGGCCTTGGCAGTGCTGTGGATGGAAAAATAAAAATGTTATTGTAAACTGTTCAATGTTTTTGTGTCTTCCATAAAACTAGAGGCATTACATCATTCATTCTACCTAGAGAACTTCAAAAAGGAGTATATTTTCTAAATATATTTGACCTTTTACAACGTTACGTTTATATTTAAATAAAAAATATGGCGTTTGGAATTGTACAACTTACCAAGGCTACCGACCAGGAGGGTGGTGAACACCAGGAGTCCGGCTTTGTAGTCCATGATTCACAACGAAATACTTAATGATTTGTTACCAAACATTGCTGATATTTATATTAAAACTGTTAGAGATAATATCATTCATAATGGGTGATAATTGGTTGCTTATCAAGTTGTGTGAATGTCTGATCAATATTTATGAAATAGGTCAAGTCCAGATAATCCCTTGGAACTCACTGGTGGCTTGGAAGTTAAGTTGCCTGTACATGGTGCGGGTTCGAAACCAGAAGAGCACCAATGTGACATTTTCTTAATTTATTTCTACGGTAAATGAAAACGTCGTGGAAGGAAAATTGCGTGAGGAAACTTGGATTTATTTAAATTTTATTTATTGTTCACGGCTGTTTTTAATTTTTTCTTCGTCCGATCTGGGTGAGCAGATCAAAATCAAGCCTTTCGAAGCTGCGGACGGCCTAGCTGGTTTACCGGGGCTCCAGCTCGAAAAGCAGGAGTAGGAACGGGGTGGTTTTTAGTCAGTAAGAGTCTGACACTCCCTTTCGCCTCGCCCAAGGCGCGTGAAGTCATTATCTCTTAAATCGGCAGTAAGAGGGTGACAAAAGTACCAATTAATGAGCTGTCCTCACGACTTACAAAAATACTTTACACTATATCTCTCCCATCTTTTGCGACATTATCAGTAAGTAGCTTCTGCCAGCGACTTCTCCCGTGTTACCGTGGTATGAAAAGTGGCCTATGTGTTCTTACAAATCATAATCTGCCCCTGTTACAAATATCATCCCGGTGCCTTCAGCCGTTTTCTAGTCGCTTACAAACTTTCGCATTTATAATATTACTAGGATATTTTATTTTATGATATCTTGTATTTTTTTATTGTTAATCAGTGAGTCAGCCCACTAACTAGACGTGTATAAAGATTAGATAGTATTATTTTTTTACTTTATTTTATTGTTACTGTGACTACCCTTTTTTATCATACCTCGTTGATCGAGTGATGACGATCGTGATTGCCGAGCACATGGTTTCAGATTTTATTCGTATGTCAGTGAGTCTTATAGAGTACTTTAGTTTCTTGTTTGTATATTTGCTTACCTTACACCTTATTAATGGGCTTCGCTAAAACTAAGTTTATCTTCAACTCGATTTTTGTCCACCATCTCTGCTTTCCCCCTTTTTTTCTCTCAATTACCTTTTACAAGTTTTATAGTGGTTTCATCACAATCGATTTGGGAGTCATAAGGGAATTTACCAATATGTGTATGTTTTACAGGTTTCTATGCCGACACTAAACTTAATTGGAATACATTAAAATGAACTACATTTTGCTCTCAAGTTAATTTATTACAATGTTACCATGGACAAAGCGTTTGTTGATGGTGACGTGAAACTTGATATGTGATGGTTTTTAAACTATCACGGATTTCAACCAGCTCTCGTAAGTGCTGATCCTGACGAACACATCAGGGGCACCGACAGCGCATGGGAAGCCCCAGGACACGATACCGAACTGTTTCCCGTCTTCAATGCGACGCAGAGCACTGCCAGAGTCACCCTGCAAGAAAATTTGCGGAACGTCAGTTTGCAAACCGAAATTGTTGCAAATTACAATAAAGCTATTGATATGGTAAATAGATATAAAAGTAGATAAGTATAAAATAAGGTAGAGAGACTTACGTTGCAAGCGCCAAATCCAGGGCCATGTAGAGTGCAGACTTCAGCGCGAGGATCCGTTTGCATTTCAAATTCCCATTCAATGTTGGCTTGATTCACAAGTTCCACGCAGTCTTTACTGTCAATAGTTGTGGTTCTCAGTTCCAAGAGTACGTCAGAGGCCGGACCACCGTCCTGCAATATGAATATGAAGATACTCCAATTATGAAGCTGATTTTTTGCAAAGTTGTCCAATATAATCAAGTGTGGGAGAGCCATGCTTAAGTGTTGGAGAACCGTGCTTCGACACGAATGGGCCGGGTTGACCGGAGTGATACCACGGCCTCACAGAAAACCGACGTGAAACAACGCGTTGTGTGTGTTGCGTTTCGTTGCGTGAGTGAGATTACCGGAGGCCCGATTATCCCCCTTCCCAATCTTCTTATCCCCGTAATTCCTAACTAAAAAATTCTTGGCTAAACCAGTTTTTATGTACAAATATGATCATGTCTGTAATAGATGTTCACCAGAAAATCCGAAGCTAAAGGTAACCTCCAAGGCATGGAGATTAACACCATTAGATTTCGGGCTACCAATTACTTACATACATTTTTGATTGTCTCACTTACATAAATTCTGCCCCAACCAGCAACTATAGCTGGCACTCCACCGTCAATGTAGTCGTAGGTGATTGCTACAGGCTGCACCAGGCTGCTGTAAGCCACTTCTGTGTCGGTGATGAGGACTCCAATATCATCCTTGATGGTAAACCAGTCGTAATCCGGATGGGAAGCATGGCGAGCAACCTTGTAGGTGGTTCCACCAGAGTCATGGCGGTGGGAACCAACAGTCACGCGAAGAGACCTTTTAAAAATATCATAATACATTAACATTCTGTCTATGGAGTTATTTAAATCTTCTGCTCCCTCATCCCCAAACCACAGATCCCTATATCCCCAATCCTCAAATGCCAAAAGGGTGACAACGCTCTTGTAATTCCTCTGGTGTTGTGGGAGTCTATAGGTGGCGCCGATTGCTTACAATTAGATGATCTGTATGCTAATTCAACGTCCTAACGAATAAAAAAAAATCTTTCTAGAATATTTTCATTACCTAGACAGAGTTTCAATGATGGGAATGGTGACGGTGCCAATACAATGAGCTGCGGTGAGGACGGTACGTGGGGCTATCAGAGAACCTCCGCAGAAGAAGCTTCGTACGAGTAGACCGGAGGAGAGGACCACCATGTGAGGGTGGCTGCCGACTGCCGCCTCAGTACCTCCAACGATACGACCATTGGCATTGTACTGGAAGAAGACGGACACGTCATCTTTGGGCCTTGGCAGTGCTGTGGATGGAAAAATAAAAATGTTATTGTAAACTGTTCAATGTTTTTGTGGCTTCCATAAAACTAGAGGCATTACATCATTCATTCTACCTAGAGAACTTCAAAAAGGAGTATAATTTCTAAATATATTTGACCTTTTACAACGTTACGTTTATATTTAAATAAAAAATATGGCGTTTGGAATTGTACAACTTACCAAGGCTACCGACCAGGAGGGTGGTGAACACCAGGAGTCCGGCTTTGTAGTCCATGTTTCACAATGAAATACTTAATGATTTGTTACCAAACATTGCTGATATTTATATTAAAACTGTTAGAGATAATATCATTCATAATGGGTGATAATTGGTTGCTTATCAAGTTGTGTGAATGTCTGATCAATATTTATGAAATAGGTCAAGTTTAGATAATCCCTTGGAACTCACTGGTGGCTCGGAAGTTAAGTTGCCTATACAAGGTGCGGGTTCGAAACCAGAAGAATACCAATGTGACTTTTTCTTAATTTATTTCTACGGTAATGAAACCGTCGGGTAAGGAAAATTACGTGAGGAAACTTGGATTTATTTAAATTTTATTTATTGTTCACGGCTGTTTTTAATTTTTTCTTCGTCCGATCTGGGTGAGCAGATCAAAATCAAGCCTATCGAAGCTGCGGACTGCCTAGCGGGTTTACCGGGGCTCCGGCTCGAAAAGCAGGAGTAGGAACGGGGTGGTTTTTAGTCAGTAAGAGTCTGACACTCCCTTTCGCCTCGCCCAAGGTGCGTGAAGTCATTATCTCTTAAATCGGCAGTAAGAGGGTGACAAAAGTACCAACTAATGTGCTGTCATCACGACTTAAAAAAATACTTTACACTATATCTCTCCCATCTTTTGCGACATTATCAGTAAGTAGCTTCTGCCAGCGACTTCTCCCGTGTTACCGTGGTATGAAAAGTGGCCTATGTGTTCTTACAAATCATAATCTGCCCCTGTTCCAAATTTCATCCCGGTGCCTTCAGCCGTTTTCTAGTCGCTTACAAACTTTCGCATTTATAATATTACTAGGATATTTTATTTTATGATATCTTGTATTTTTTTATTGTTAATCAGTGAGTCAGCCCACTAACTAGACGTGTATAAAGATTAGATAGTATTATTTTTTTACTTTATTTTATTGTTACTGTGACTATTTATTTAAAACACTTCAAAAAAATTATATTTTTAAACATTACTTATAAAAATTTTTTTATGTATGTTAAATAATAGGAGCCGACCAGTAGCGCATGTGTCCAAGCTACCGGTGGTTAGGGCTCCATAAGATTTTTTTTAAACCTGACCTCACAATACGTGCCGTTTCGAGGAGTACTGCCTTCTGCATCAGGCCCTTGCTCCTGCGCCCAACCCCAGCCTTTAAGGTGGTTATCGAGGCACCGTCGAGGCATGGTTTTGGGTATTAATCCGTTGGCCGACACGATATCGGTATACAATGATAGCTTTGCATTCCACATGTCGACAACCTCGTGAGCCAAGTCAAGATATTTTATTTGTTTATCTTTTTCAGCTTTCACGATGCATATCTCTGAGGGATGGTGATAGTCGATTTCATCTTGCGGCGCGTTTGTCGGTCTATCGTATATCAGGTTTATTGGCTACAAGTCAGTGATGATAGATCGATCCCTTACAACGTGATATGGCCGTTTTCGAGAACTGGATCGGGCGCATACTTGTAGTAGAACCTCAAATTCAACAAGTTGGTAGTGCAAAGCAAGTTGCTGGTATAATCTTGGCCACTTGATTATGTCTATGCAAATACTTCACCATTAGCCAAACGACCACAACCAGAAATTATATGTCTTATGGATTCACCAGGACTATGTATGCCCGACATATGTCAACGGTCCCATCCTTAATAAAATATTTCGGTAGTTATTCGTAAGGATAACTTCGTCCATAATTGCACAGACAAATCCTTCAGTTTCTCAAAGAGATTACTTAATCGTAGCCAAGATACGGACGCCAGTCTCACTGGGTCCATGAAGGGCCCGGAAGAAGCGTCTGTGGAGCTCCTTGCTATGCCATACCTCCTTGCGGTCATTGACGCTTAGTACCAAAGTTCTCTTTTGCTAAAGATAAGTGAATCCATTGCCCACTGCCGCTACTTCTCGATGCGTACTCGTTTACTTTCAGGAAATATTGCCTGAGGTTGCACACCTCACGGTTATAGAAGGGTCTTAGCATTTAATAAGCCTCGATCCCCCACATTTCCGCGGTATGTACAACCTCATGATCGATGAACGAGGGTGAGCATACGATTTGCAGTCAGCAGGTTCGGACTCGCCTATCCAGGGTGGTCAAGTTCTCTGAGTCCACTTGAGTATACCAAAAGAATACATCAGAACCGGCATGACCCAACCGTTATAGGCTCGCACCTAACAATAATGAACTTTTCAGCACTTTATCAGGCGGCCGAAGAAGTTATTGTTTCATGTCCGGTCCATTAATGCCTAATCCCTCTGACATACCCAGGTACTTGTATTACTCTATTTATTACTTTATTTTATTGTTACTGTGACTACCCTTTTTTATCATACCTCGTTGATCGAGTGATGACGATCGTGATTGCCGAGCACATGGTTTCAGATTTTATTCGTATGTCAGTGAGTCTTATAGAGTACTTTAGTTTCTTGTTTGTATATTTGCTTACCTTACCCCTTATTAATGGGCTTCGCTAAAACTAATTTTATCTTCAACTCGATTTTTGTCCACCATCTCTGCGGTCCCCCTTTTTTTTCTACAAGTTTCATAGAGTGGTTCCATCACAATCGATTTGGGAGTCATACGGGAATTTACCAATATGTGTATGTTTTACAGGTCCGTCACTTGCGTGAACTTAATTTAAATACACGCACTATTCACTGAGAAAATTATCCAAAAATGAAATACATTTTGCTCTCAAGTTAATTTATTACATTGTTACCATGGACAAAGCGTTTGTTGATGGTGACGTGAAACTTGATATGTGATGGTTTTTAAACTATCACGGATTTCAACCAGCTCTCGTAAGTGCTGATCCTGACGAACACATCAGGGGCACCGACAGCGCATGGGAAGCCCCAGGACACGATACCGAACTGTTTCCCGTCTTCAATGCGACGCAGAGCACTGCCAGAGTCACCCTGCAAGAAAATTTGCGGAACGTCAGTTTGCAAACCGAAATTGTTGCAAATTACAACCAATTTATATATTAAACTTAAACTTAAATTATTTAATTTCATTTTCCTTGTGTCAGTGGATCTTGTGAGAGTGACCTACCTACCTAAAATTAAAGGATGTACTTGCAATCTCATATATTTTTTATTACAATTTATTCATAGGTAAAATTTTTAACCAATTATTTTAATTTAATTGTCCCGATTAATATGTTACTATCTATTGATATGGTAAATAGATATAAAAGTAGATAAGTATAAAACAATGCAGAGAGACTTACGTTGCAGGTGCCAAATCCAGGGCCATGTAGAGTGCAAACTTCAGCGCGAGGATCCGTTTGCATTTCAAATTCCCATTCAATGTCGGCTTGATTCACAAGTTCCACGCAGTCTTTACTGTCAATAGTTGTGGTTCTCAGTTCCAAGAGTACGTCAGAGGCCGGACCACCGTCCTGCAATATGAATATGAAGATACTCCAATTATGAACCCTTAATAATCTTATACCAGCTGAATTTTTTGCAAAGTTGTCCAATATAATCAAGTGTGGGAGAGCCATGCTTAAGTGTTGGAGAACCGTGCTTCGACACGAATGGGCCGGCTTGACCGGAGTGATACCACGGCCTCACAGAAAACCGACGTGAAACAACGCTTGCGTTGTGTTTCGTTGCGTGTTACCGGAGGCCCAATTATCCCCCTTCTTGGCTAGACCAGTTTTTATGTACAAATATGATCATGTCTATAATAGATGTTCACTAGAAAATCCGAAGCTAAACGTAACCTCCAAGGCATGGAGATTAACACCATTAGATTTCGGGCTACCAATTACTTACATAAATTTTTGATTGTCTCACTTACATAAATTCTGCCCCAACCAGCAACTATAGCTGGCACTCCACCGTCAATGTAGTCGTAGGTGATTGCTACAGGCTGCACCAGGCTGCTGTAAGCCACTTCTGTGTCGGTGATGAGGACTCCAATATCATCCTTGATGGTAAACCAGTCGTAATCTGGGTGGGAAGCATGGCGAGCAATCTTGTAGGTGGTTCCACCAGAGTCATGGCGGTGGGTACCAACAGTCACACGAAGAGACCTTTTAAAAAATATCATAACACATTAACATTCTGTCTGGAGTTATTTAAATTTTCTGCTCCCTCATCCCCAAACCACAAATCCCTATATCCCCAATCCTCAAATGGTGACAACGCTCTTGTAATAGGGATATTGACGGGGTATAAAAATTATCTTATTAGTCCGTCAGATAGGTAATGAAAAAATATTAAACAAGTATTTTTTTATTTTGTCATAAAATAAATAATACGTGTCTAATATTTTAAAATAATCTTAGACGGCGTCGATTGCTGACGTCAACGTCCTAGCCAATAAAAAAGTATTGAAGAAAAAATTAAACAATTCTTTCTACAATATTTTCATTACCTAGACAGAGTTCCAATAATGGGAATGGTGACGGTGCCAATACAATGAGCTGCGGTGAGGACGGTACGTGGGGCTATCAGAGAACCTCCGCAGAAGAAGCTTCGTACGAGTAGACCGGAGGAGAGGACCACCATGTGAGGGTGGCTGCCGACTGCCGCCTCAGTACCTCCAACGATACGACCATTGGCATTGTACTGGAAGAAGACGGACACGTCATCTTTGGGCCTTGGCAGTGCTGTGGATGGAAAAATAAAAATGTTATTGTAAACTGTTCAATGTTTTTGTGTCTTCCATAAAACTAGAGGCATTACATCATTCATTCTACCTAGAGAACTTCAAAAAGGAGTATATTTTCTAAATATATTTGACCTTTTACAACGTTACGTTTATATTTAAATAAAAAATATGGCGTTTGGAATTGTACAACTTACCAAGGCTACCGACCAGGAGGGTGGTGAACACCAGGAGTCCGGCTTTGTAGTCCATGATTCACAACGAAATACTTAATGATTTGTTACCAAACATTGCTGATATTTATATTAAAACTGTTAGAGATAATATCATTCATAATGGGTGATAATTGGTTGCTTATCAAGTTGTGTGAATGTCTGATCAATATTTATGAAATAGGTCAAGTCTAGATAATCCCTTGGAACTCACTGGTGGCTTGGAAGTTAAGTTGCCTGTACATGGTGCGGGTTCGAAACCAGAAGAGTACCAATGTGACTTTTTCTTAATTTATTTCTACGGTAATGAAACCGTCATGTAAGCAAACTTGGATTTATTTAAATTTTATTTATTGTTCACGGCTGTTTTTAATTTTTTCTTCGTCCGATCTGGGTGAGCAGATCAAAATCAAGCCTTTCGAAGCTGCGGACGGCCTAGCGGGTTTACCGGGGCTCCGGCTCGAAAAGCAGGAGTAGGAACGGGGTGGTTTTTAGTCAGTAAGAGTCTGACACTCCCTTTCGCCTCGCCCAAGGTGCGTGAAGTCATTATCTCTAAAATCGGCAGTAAGAGGGTGACAAAAGTACCAATTAATGTACTGTCATCACGACTTAAATAAATACTTTACACTATATCTCTCCCATCTTTTGCGACATTATCAGTAAGTAGCTTCTGCCAGCGACTTCTCCCGTGTTACCGTGGTATGAAAAGTGGCCTATGTGTTCTTACAAACCATAATCTGCCCCTGTTCCAAATTTCATCCCGGTGCCTTCAGCCGTTTTCTAGTCGCTTACAAACTTTCGCATTTATAATATTACTAGGATATTTTATTTTATGATATCTTGTATTTTTTTATTGTTAATCAGTGAGTCAGCCCACTAACTAGACGTGTATAAAGATTAGATAGTATTATTTTTTTACTTTATTTTATTGTTACTGTGACTACCCTTTTTTATCATACCTCGTTGATCGAGTGATGACGATCGTGATTGCCGAGCACATGGTTTCAGATTTTATTCGTATGTCAGTGAGTCTTATAGAGTACTTTAGTTTCTTGTTTGTATATTTGCTTACCTTACACCTTATTAATGGGCTTCGCTGAAACTAATTTTATCTTCAACTCGATTTTTGTCCACCATCTCTGCTTTTCCCCTTTTTTTTCTCTCAATTACCTTCTACAAGTTTCATAGAGTGGTTCCATCACAATCGATTTGGGAGTCATACGGGAATTTACCAATATGTGTATGTTTTACAGGTCCGTCACTTGCGTGAACTTAATTTAAATACACTCACTATTCACTGAGGAAATTATCCAAAAATGAAATACATTTTGCTCTCAAGTTAATTTATTACATTGTTACCATGGACAAAGCGTTTGTTGATGGTGACGTGAAACTTGATATGTGATGGTTTTTAAACTATCACGGATTTCAACCAGCTCTCGTAAGTGCTGATCCTGACGAACACATCAGGGGCACCGACAGCGCATGGGAAGCCCCAGGACACGATACCGAACTGTTTCCCGTCTTCAATGCGACGCAGAGCACTGCCAGAGTCACCCTGCAAGAAAATTTGCGGAACGTCAGTTTGCAAACCGAAATTGTTGCAAATTACAACCAATTTATATATTAAACTTAAACTTAAATTATTTAATTTCATTTTCCTTGTGTCCGTGGATCTTGTGAGAGTGACCTACCTACCTAAAATTAAAGGATGTACTTGCATTCTCATATATATTTTTATTACAATTTATTCATAGGTAAAAATTTTAACGAATTATTTAAATTTAATTGTCCCGATTAATATGTTACTATCTATTGATATGGTAAATAGATATAAAAGTAGATAAGTATAAAACAAAGTTGGGGAGACTTACGTTGCAAGCGCCAAATCCAGGGCCATGTAGAGTGCAGACTTCAGCGCGAGGATCCGTTTGCATTTCAAATTCCCATTCAATGTTGGCTTGATTCACAAGTTCCACGCAGTCTTTACTGTCAATAGTTGTGGTTCTCAGTTCCAAGAGTACGTCAGAGGCCGGACCACCGTCCTGCAATATGAATATGAAGATACTCCAATTATGAACCCTTAATAAATCTTATACCAGCTGAATTTTTTGCAAAGTTGTCCAATATAATCAAGTGTGGGAGAGCCATGCTTAAGTGTTGGAGAACCGTGCTTCGACACGAATGGGCCGGCTTGACCGGAGTGATACCACGGCCTCACAGAAAACCGACGTGAAACAACGCTTGCGTTGTGTTTCGTTGCGTGTTACCGGAGGCCCAATTATCCCCCTTCTTGGCTAGACCAGTTTTTATGTATAAATATGATCATGTCTATAATAGATGTTCACCAGAAAATCCGAAGCTAAACGTAACCTCCAAGGCATGGAGATTAACACCATTAGATTTCGGGCTACCAATTACTTACATAAATTTTTGATTGTCTCACTTACATAAATTCTGCCCCAACCAGCAACTATAGCTGGCACTCCACCGTCAATGTAGTCGTAGGTGATTGCTACAGGCTGCACCAGGCTGCTGTAAGCCACTTCTGTGTCGGTGATGAGGACTCCAATATCATCCTTGATGGTAAACCAGTCGTAATCTGGGTGGGAAGCATGGCGAGCAACCCTGTAGGTGGTTCCACCAGAGTCATGGCGGTGGGAACCAACAGTCACACGAAGAGACCTTTTAAAAAATATCATAATACATTAACATTCTGTCTATGGATTATTTAAATCTTCTGCTCCCTCATCCCCAAACCACAGATCCCTATATCCCCAATCCTCAAATGCCAAAAGGGTGACAACGCTCTTGTAATTCCTCTGATGTTGACGGGGAGTCTATAGGTGGCGCCGATTGCTTACAATTAGGTGATCTGTATGCTAATTCAACGTCCTAACGAAGAAAAAAAAATCTTTCTAGAATATTTTCATTACCTAGACAGAGTTCCAATGATGGGAATGGAGACGGTGCCAATACAATGAGCTGCGGTGAGGACGGTACGTGGGGCTATCAGAGAACCTCCGCAGAAGAAGCTTCGTACGAGTAGACCGGAGGAGAGGACCACCATGTGAGGGTGGCTGCCGACTGCCGCCTCAGTACCTCCAACGATACGACCATTGGCATTGTACTGGAAGAAGACGGACACGTCATCTTTGGGCCTTGGCAGTGCTGTGGATGGAAAAATAAAAATGTTATTGTAAACTGTTCAATGTTTTTGTGTCTTCCATAAAACTAGAGGCATTACATCATTCATTCTACCTAGAGAACTTCAAAAAGGAGTATATTTTCTAAATATATTTGACCTTTTACAACGTTACGTTTATATTTAAATAAAAAATATGGCGTTTGGAATTGTACAACTTACCAAGGCTACCGACCAGGAGGGTGGTGAACACCAGGAGTCCGGCTTTGTAGTCCATGATTCACAACGAAATACTTAATGATTTGTTACCAAACATTGCTGATATTTATATTAAAACTGTTAGAGATAATATCATTCATAATGGGTGATAATTGGTTGCTTATCAAGTTGTGTGAATGTCTGATCAATATTTATGAAATAGGTCAAGTCTAGATAATCCCTTGGAACTCACTGGTGGCTCGGAAGTTAAGTTGCCTATACAAGGTGCGGGTTCGAAACCAGAAGAATACCAATGTGACTTTTTCTTAATTTATTTCTACGGTAATGAAACCGTCGGGTAAGGAAAATTACGTGAGGAAACTTGGATTTATTTAAATTTTATTTATTGTTCACGGCTGTTTTTAATTTTTTCTTCGTCCGATCTGGGTGAGCAGATCAAAATCAAGCCTTTCGAAGCTGCGGACGGCCTAGCGGGTTTACCGGGGCTCCGGCTCGAAAAGCAGGAGTAGGAACGGGGTGGTTTTTAGTCAGTAAGAGTCTGACACTCCCTTTCGCCTCGCCCAAGGTGCGTGAAGTCATTATCTCTTAAATCGGCAGTAAGAGGGTGACAAAAGTACCAATTAATGTGCTGTCTATACGACTTAAAAATACTTTACACTATATCTCTCCCATCTTTTGCGACATTATCAGTAAGTAGCTTCTGCCAGCGACTTCTCCCGTGTTACCGTGGTATGAAAAGTGGCCTATGTGTTCTTACAAACCATAATCTGCCCCTGTTCCAAATTTCATCCCGGTGCCTTCAGCCGTTTTCTAGTCGCTTACAAACTTTCGCATTTATAATATTACTAGGATATTTTATTTTATGATATCTTGTATTTTTTTATTGTTAATCAGTGAGTCAGCCCACTAACTAGACGTGTATAAAGATTAGATAGTATTATTTTTTTACTTTATTTTATTGTTACTGTGACTACCCTTTTTTATCATACCTCGTTGATCGAGTGATGACGATCGTGATTGCCGAGCACATGGTTTCAGATTTTATTCGTATGTCAGTGAGTCTTATAGAGTACTTTAGTTTCTTGTTTGTATATTTGCTTACCTTACACCTTATTAATGGGCTTCGCTGAAACTAATTTTATCTTCAACTCGATTTTTGTCCACCATCTCTGCGGTCCCCCTTTTTTTTCTCTCAATTACCTTCTACAAGTTTCATAGAGTGGTTCCATCACAATCGATTTGGGAGTCATACGGGAATTTACCAATATGTGTATGTTTTACAGGTCCGTCACTTGCGTGAACTTAATTTAAATACACTCACTATTCACTGAGGAAATTATCCAAAAATGAAATACATTTTGCTCTCAAGTTAATTTATTACATTGTTACCATGGACAAAGCGTTTGTTGATGGTGACGTGAAACTTGATATGTGATGGTTTTTAAACTATCACGGATTTCAACCAGCTCTCGTAAGTGCTGATCCTGACGAACACATCAGGGGCACCGACAGCGCATGGGAAGCCCCAGGACACGATACCGAACTGTTTCCCGTCTTCAATGCGACGCAGAGCACTGCCAGAGTCACCCTGCAAGAAAATTTGCGGAACGTCAGTTTGCAAACCGAAATTGTTGCAAATTACAACCAATTTAATTATTTAATTTCATTTTCCTTGTGTCAGTGGATCTTGTGACTGACGTACCTACCTAAAATTAAAGGATGTACTTGCATTCTCATATATTTATATTACAATTTATTCATAGGTACAATTTTTAACGAATTATTTAAATTTAATTGTCCCGATTAATATGTTACTATCTATTGAAATGGTAAAAAAATATAAAATTAGATAAGTATAAAACAAAGTTGGGGAGACTTACGTTGCAAGCGCCAAATCCAGGGCCATGTAGAGTGCAGACTTCAGCGCGAGGATCCGTTTGCATTTCAAATTCCCATTCAATGTTGGCTTGATTCACAAGTTCCACGCAGTCTTTACTGTCAATAGTTGTGGTTCTCAGTTCCAAGAGTACGTCAGAGGCCGGACCACCGTCCTGTAATATGAATATGAAGATACCCCAATTATGAATCCTTAATAAAGTTGTCCAATATAATCAAGTGTGGGAGAGCCATGCTTAAGTGTTGGAGAACCGTGCTCCGACACGAATGGGCCGGCTTGGCCGGAGTGATACCACGGCCTCACAGAAAACCGTCGTGAAACAACGCTTGCGTTGTTTCGTTGCGTGTTACCGGAGGCCCAATTATCCCCCTTCTTGGCTAGACCAGTTTTTATGTACAAATATGATCACGTCTATAATAGATGTTCACCAGAAAATCCGAAGCTAAACGTAACCTCCAAGGCATGGAGATTAACACCATTAGATTTCGGGCTACCAATTACTTACATAAATTTTTGATTGTCTCACTTACATAAATTCTGCCCCAACCAGCAACTATAGCTGGCACTCCACCGTCAATGTAGTCGTAGGTGATTGCTACAGGCTGCACCAGGCTGCTGTAAGCCACTTCTGTGTCGGTGATGAGGACTCCAATATCATCCTTGATGGTAAACCAGTCGTAATCCGGGTGGGAAGCATGGCGAGCAACCTTGTAGGTGGTTCCACCAGAGTCATGGTGGTGGGTACCGACAGTCACGCGAAGAGACCTTTTAGAAAATATCATAATACATTAACATTCTGTCTATGGGATTATTTAAATCTTCTGCTCCCTCATCCCCAAACCACAGATCCCTATATCCCCAATCCTCAAATGCCAAAAGGGTGACAACGCTCTTGTAATTCCTCTGATGTTGCGGGAGTCTATAGGTGGCGCCGATTGCTTACAATTAGATGATCTGTATGCGAATTCAACGTCCTAACGAAGAAAAAAAATCTTTCTAGAATATTTTCATTACCTAGACAGAGTTTCAATGATGGGAATGGTGACGGTGCCAATACAATGAGCTGCGGTGAGGACGGTACGTGGGGCTATCAGAGAACCTCCGCAGAAGAAGCTTCGTACGAGTAGACCGGAGGAGAGGACCACCATGTGAGGGTGGCTGCCGACTGCCGCCTCAGTACCTCCAACGATACGACCATTGGCATTGTACTGGAAGAAGACGGACACGTCATCTTTAGGCCTTGGCAGTGCTGTGGATGGAAAAATAAAAATGTTATTGTAAACTGTTCAATGTTTTTGTGTCTTCCATAAAACTAGAGGCATTACATCATTCATTCTACCTAGAGAACTTCAAAAAGGAGTATATTTTCTAAATATATTTGACCTTTTACAACGTTACGTTTATATTTAAATAAAAAATATGGCGTTTGGAATTGTACAACTTACCAAGGCTACCGACCAGGAGGGTGGTGAACACCAGGAGTCCGGCTTTGTAGTCCATGATTCACAACGAAATACTTAATGATTTATTACCAAACATTGCTGATATTTATATTAAAACTGTTAGAGATAATATCATTCATAATGGGTGATAATTGGTTGCTTATCAAGTTGTGTGAATGTCTGATCAATATTTATGAAATAGGTCAAGTCTAGATAATCCCTTGGAACTCACTGGTGGCTTGGAAGTTAAGTTGCCTGTACATGGTGCGGGTTCGAAACCAGAAGAATACCAATGTGACTTTTTCTTAATTTATTTCTACGGTAATGAAACCGTCGGGTAAGGAAAATTACGTGAGGAAACTTGGATTTATTTAAATTTTATTTATTGTTCACGGCTGTTTTTAATTTTTTCTTCGTCCGATCTGGGTGAGCAGATCAAAATCAAGCCTTTCGAAGCTGCGGACTGCCTAGCGGGTTTACCGGGGCTCCGGCTCGAAAAGCAGGAGTAGGAACGGGGTGGTTTTTAGTCAGTAAGAGTCTGACACTCCCTTTCGCCTCGCCCAAGGCGCGTCAAGTCATTATCTCTTAAATCGGCAGTAAGAGGGTGACAAAAGTACCAATTAATGTGCTGTCATCAAGACTTAAAAAAATACTTTACACTATATCCCTCCCATCTTTTGCGACATTATCAGTAAGTAGCTTCTGCCAGCGACTTCTCCCTTGTTACCGTGGTATGAAAAGTGGCCTATGTGTTCTTACAAACCATAATCTGCCCCTGTTCCAAATTTCATCCCGGTGCCTTCAGCCGTTTTCTAGACGCTTACAAACTTTCGCATTTATAATATTACTAGGATATTTTATTTTATGATATCTTGTATTTTTTGATTGTTAATCAGTGAGTCAGCCCACTAACTAGACGTGTACAAAGATTAGATAGTATTATTTTTTTACTTTATTTTATTGTTACTGTGACTACCCTTTTTTATCATACCTCGTTGATCGAGTGATGACGATCGTGATTGCCGAGCACATGGTTTCAGATTTTATTCGTATGTCAGTGAGTCTTATAGAGTACTTTAGTTTCTTGTTTGTATATTTGCTTACCTTACACCTTATTAATGGGCTTCGCTAAAACTAAGTTTATCTTCAACTCGAATTTTGTCCACCATCTCTGCGGTCCCCTTTTTTTCTCTCTCAATTACCTTCTACAAGTTTCATAGAGTGGTTCCATCACAATCGATTTGGGAGTCATACGGAAATTTACCAATATGTGTATGTTTTACAGGTCCGTCACTTGCGTGAACTTAATTTAAATACACTCACTATTCACTGAGGAAATTATCCAAAAATGAAATACATTTTGCTCTCAAGTTAGTTTATTACATTGTTACCATGGACAAAGCGTTTGTTGATGGTGACGTGAAACTTGACATTTGATGGTTTTTAAACTATCACGGATTTCAACCAGCTCTCGTAAGTGCTGATCCTGACGAACACATCAGGGGCACCGACAGCGCATGGGAAGCCCCAGGACACGATACCGAACTGTTTCCCGTCTTCAATGCGACGCAGAGCACTGCCAGAGTCACCCTGCAAGAAAATTTGCGGAACGTCAGTTTGCAAACCGAAATTGTTGCAAATTACAACCAATTTATATATCCTCCTGAGTACTGAAGTTCTAAATTTAGGACAACCAAAAAAATAAAATATTTTACCGAAGTGCACCAGTTTAGCATCAAGTTTTTTTCGTGAAACGAAACGTTGTAATTTTTAGTTAATAATCTAAAATTAAAGGATGTACTTGCATTCTCATATATTTTTATTACAATTTATTCATAGGTAAAATTTTTAACCAATTATTTTAATTTAATTGTCCCGATTAATATTTTACTATCTGTTGATATGGTAAATAGATATAAAATTAGATAAGTATAAAACAAAGTTGGAGAGACTTACGTTGCAAGCGCCAAATCCAGGGCCATGTAGAGTGCAGACTTCAGCGCGAGGATCCGTTTGCATTTCAAATTCCCATTCAATGTTGGCTTGATTCACAAGTTCCACGCAATCTTTACTGTCAATAGTTGTGGTTCTCAGTTCCAGGAGTACGTCAGAGGCCGGACCACCGTCCTGCAATATGAATATGAAGATACTCCAATTACATTATGAAAACTTAATAAACTTACACCAGCTGAACTTTTAGCAAAGTTGTCCAATAATATCAAGTGAAGGAGAGCCATGCTTAAGTGTGGGAGAACTATGCTTCGGCACGAAAAGGCCAGCTTGGCCGGAGTGATACCACGGCCTCACAGAAAACCGTCGTGAAACAACGCTTGCGTTGTGTTTCGTTGCGTGTTACCGGAGGCCCAATTATCCCCCTTCCCAATCTTCTTATCCCCGGAAATTCCTAACAAAAAAATTCTTGGCTAGACCAGTTTTTATGTATAAATATGATCATGTCTATAATAGATGTTCACCAGAAAATCCGAAGCTTAACGTAACCTCCAAGGCATGGAGATTAACGCCATTAGATTTCGGGCTACCAATTACTTACATACATTTTTGATTGTCTCACTTACATAAATTCTGCCCCAACCAGCAACTATAGCTGGCACTCCACCGTCAATGTAGTCGTAGGTGATTGCTACAGGCTGCACCAGGCTGCTGTAAGCCACTTCTGTGTCGGTGATGAGGACTCCAATATCATTCTTGATGGTAAACCAGTCGTAATCCGGGTGGGAAGCATGGCGAGCAACCTTGTAGGTGGTTCCACCAGAGTCATGGTGGTGGGTACCTATTGAGGTGTACGAAGATCTGTGAGCTTGTGTCTGCGCATACAGATGTATTGTATCGGTGTTAGGTGGATGTATGTGTGTGAGTGTTGCAAGGTTACAACCGGTGTCGTTAGCCGCGTATAAACTGTTGTGTACAATTATCTAAATAAATAATATTTAAAGTGATTAAAACTTGCGTGATCATTTATGCCCTAATAGGTTATGGGCCCAGGAGACTATAAACAATTAATTTCGTGAGTTTTGGACAATAAATATAGTGAAAAGTTGTGATAAACAATTATAGTGAAATAATAGACTCGCCCCGTTCCATGCGGTCACAGTGCACCGAGTGCACGGCGCACGTATAAAAAGTGGACTCGCCCAAGTTGTTTACAACTTAACATTCTTTACGTCGATTTTATAAATTGTGTTATCTTTAATTCATCATTATGGCTGCTACTATTAAAATTGAACCGTTGAAGGCAAATAATTATGATACGTGGAAAATTCACATGAGGGCTATTTTGAAGAAAAATGACTTGTGGGAAATCGATCGGGTGCGATGCCACAACCGGCACGTACCGACCCTAAGTACTCAGATTGGGTGAAAATGGACGGAAAAGCTGAATCCGATATATTGTTAGCCGTCAGTCCTAGTGAGCTCGCAGCATTAGATGGTTTAGATACCTCAAAACAGGTATGGGACAAATTGAAATCGATGTATGAGTCAAGTGGACCCGCTCGTAAGGCGTCATTATTGAAGAGACTTGTACTGACACGCATGAATGAAGGAGACGATCTCCGAAAGCATATCGCTGATTTTTTCGACGCGGTTAAGAAACTGAAAGAAATCGGTTTAGTGGTGATCGACGAATTATTGGCAATTCTACTGTTGTATAGCCTCCCCGATTCCTTTAATATGTTTCGTACTGCAATGGAATCGCGTGATGATCTACCTTCTACTGAAATACTCAAGGTCAAGATTGTCGAAGATTACGAAGGAAGAAAAATACAACACACCACAGTACAAGACCAAGGTGCTTTGTTTGTCAAACGCACAAATAAACCGCATCAGAAGAGTATTACACGTGATCACACTTTACATAACAATAAGACACAAGTGGAGTGTTATCGTTGTGGTCGCCGTGGGCATATTGCAAGAGAATGTAGAACTAAAATTGTACACAAATCTAAGCACAGCGCAAAGCAAGCAGAACGTAGTAGTTCTGAGCGGCAAGAATATACGACGATGTTTAGTACGACCGAAGAGGCTCGCATTAGTGAACAAAGTAATTCTGTTTGGTGTATCGATAGTGGGTGCACTGGACATATGTGTAACGACAAGCACATGATTAAAGGATTTACGCGACTGGACAATGAACTAAACTTAGCAAACCATGAGAGTACACAAATTACCGGTATGGGTCAAGTCAGTATTTCGGTTGATACGGGTTGTGAAAAACGCCTAGTTGATATTCAAAAAGTGTTTTATGTACCAGATTTACGCACTAGTCTTTTATCAGTATCAAAAATGACTGATCATGGATACGAAGTTCATTTTACAAAGCAAGATGCCGTCGTGACTGATAAGAACAAAAAGGTTCATATAAGGGCAGACCGTGTCGGGAACTTATACCATGTCAGATTGGGTCAGCAGTATTCCAATAATGTACAAATGGTGAAAAAGCCAATTGACATGTGGCATGAGCGTTTGGGACACATTAACGAGCGTGATCTCAAAGCTATGGTCAAGAACAACTTAGTGCATGGTCTAAAGTTCGATGACAGTGAAAAATTGTCAGATTGTGAAACATGTTTAAGTCAAAAAATGACTTGTAAACCATTTCCTAAGAGCAGTGAAGGGCGGACGAACTCTTTATTAGAGATAGTTCATACCGACGTCTGTGGCCCGATGAGACACGAGTCATATGGCAAGAAGTATTTTGTCACATTTATTGACGACAAGTCACGCTGGTGTGAAGTTTATTTTATCGCTAATAAGAACGATGTTTTCAAAGTATTTAAAGAGTACAAAGCATATGTAGAGAAGTTGACAGGTTTGAAGATAAAGAATTTACAGTCAGATAACGGAAGAGAATATATAAATACAGAATTTGATGAATTCTTGAAGAAAGAAGGAATAAGAAGAAGATTAACTGTACCTTACACACCTCAACAAAACGGTGTAGCTGAAAGGAAAAACAGAACTTTGATTGAGATGGCTCGATGTATGATGCATCAAGCCGGATGCCCTCCAGGTTTTTGGGCAGAAGCCATAAATACAGCTAACTTTATAAGAAATAGATGTCCTACTGTTGCATTGAAAGGTGAAATACCTTACACTGTGTGGAAAGGGAAAAAGCCAACAGTAATTTATATGAATACATTCGGAGCGAAACTATACTACAAAGAAAAAGGCTCAAAGAAAGGTAAATTCGACGCTAATTCAGAAGTTGGAATCTTTATGGGGTATGACGACAAATCTAAAGCTTATAGAATTCATGACCCTAAAACTAAGAAAATTATCATAGCAAGAGATGTTAATTTTATGAAAGCAAGTGCATTTAATAATCAATATGAAGAAATTCTTGAGAGTGATAACGAAGAAAAGGAAAGCATAAATATAGATCTAAATAAAGAACATCAAAGTAAGGAGAAAGCAAAGGAGGACAGACCATATATAAAAGCTATAAAAACTGAAAGTAGAATGAGAAGATCATTGGAAAATATACAAGATAATTTGGAAACTGATTCAACAGATAGATTAACAAGAAAAAGACATTCAACTGTACTATGGGAAAGACTAATAGAACCTGCTAAAAGAGGAAGAGGGAGACCAAGGCTGATACGTACAGGTCTAGTAGGAAGACCCAGGAAGGAATATCAGTACCAGGAGAGTAATGAGAAAGTGAGAGAAGGTGAAACAGATGATGAAGAATCTGAAGGACAAATGTCAGCAAGCATGGTAACTATAGATCCAATGACCTGGCAAGAAGCTGAAAGAACAAGCGATTCTATAAATTGGAGAAACGCATTAGAAGATGAATATCTAGCCCAAATCAAAAATGAGACGTGGAATATAGTGCCACGACCAAATGATCAAAAAGTGATTGGCAATAGATTGGTATTTACCAGCAAAGTAACAGGAAAGAAAATCCGTTTGGTTGCCAAAGGCTGTTCTCAACGGCCAGGAGAGGATTTCCATGAGGCATCATCTCCGGTAGTTCGATCATCATCAATAAGATTGATAGCCGCACTATCATCAGAGTTAGGATTAGAAATTCATCAAATGGACGTGGTGACAGCTTATTTGAATGGTACTTTAGATGAAGAAGTTTATATGGAGATGCCTGATGAGATAGATAATGTACTAGATAAAATAATTACCAAGAAGCAGATTGGTTCGCGTGGTCAAGTTGTTCACGATGAGAAAATTATCGAAACAGCTAAATTATGGATGAAAAAGATGAATGAATGTGATGATACAGTATGTTTATTAAAGAAGTCGTTATATGGTTTACGCCAGTCAGGTTTACAATGGCATAAAAAGTTAGTTAGTAAATTGAAGTTGATAGGTCTCGAGTCAATGCCTCCAGATCCTTGTGTATTTATGTCACAAAATAATCATAACATAATGTTAGTCGCTATTTATGTAGATGACATAATTTTAGCTACGAATGATCTTGCATGGATGATGAATGTGAAGAAGGAATTAATGAAAGCTTTTGAAATGAAAGATTTAGGTAGGATTACTACTTGTTTAGGCATTGAGTTTGAAAGAGATGAAGAAAACAGAGTATATTTGAATCAGAAAATGTATGTTGAAAAACTGTTAGAGCGGTATGGTATGAGTGAATGTAAGCCTGTGAAAACTCCTATGGATGGTTTGGTGAAACTAGAAAAGCCTAAAGAGATTAAGATAGATGTTATGAAGAAGCTACCTTATCAAAATTTAATTGGTGCATTAATGTATTTATCAGTGTCCACAAGACCTGATATTACTTATACTGTAAATTATCTCAGTCAATTTAATACAAATTTTGATGTTCAGCATTGGCAGGCAGCTAAACGTGTGCTGAGATACTTAAGAGGAACCTCTAATTATGGTTTAATGTATGAGAGGACTGGTTTACCATTGTTTGGTGTGGTTGATGCTGATTGGGGTACAAATGCTATCGACCGTAGATCTTATTCTGGGTATGCATTTATTTTAGCTGGTGCTCCAATAAGCTGGGAAGCTCGTAAGCAAAGAACAGTGGCCCTGTCCAGCACTGAGGCCGAGTACATGGCTATTGCTGAAGCTGCGAAGGAAGCTGTGTATTTGCAAGATGTGTTGAGGAATGTAAAGATGGAGTGTGAGATTGTAACATTGTTCAATGATAACCAAAGTGCTTTAAAACTAGCTCAGTCAAGGAACTATCACTCTAGAACAAAACATGTGGACGTTAGGCACCACTTTATTCGAGATATGTGCGAAAAAGGTGTTATTAATCTGAAATATTTATGTACGGAAAGAATGCCAGCAGATGTTTTGACGAAGGGTTTAGGTGCAACAAAACATCATGAATGCTTAGGTAACCTGGGTATGATAGATAAATCAGATTAGCTCACAACTTCGAGGGGAGGTATTGAGGTGTACGAAGATCTGTGAGCTTGTGTCTGCGCATACAGATGTATTGTATCGGTGTTAGGTGGATGTATGTGTGTGAGTGTTGCAAGGTTACAACCGGTGTCGTTAGCCGCGTATAAACTGTTGTGTACAATTATCTAAATAAATAATATTTAAAGTGATTAAAACTTGCGTGATCATTTATGCCCTAATAGTACCGACAGTCACGCGAAGAGACCTTTTAAAAAATATCATAATACATTAACATTCTGTCTATGGAATTATTTAAATTTTCTGCTCCCTCATCCCCAAACCACAGATCCCTATATCCCCAATCCTCAAATGCCAAAAGGGTGACAACGCTCTTGTAATAGGGATATTGACGGGGTATAAAAATTACAAATCTTATTAGTCCGTCAGATAGGTAATGAAAAAATATTAATCAAGTATTTTTTTATTTTGTCATAAAATAAATAATACGTGTCTAATATTTTAAAATAATCTACAAGACGGACATTAAAATAAAAATTAGACGGCGTCGATTGCTGACGTCAACGTCCTAGCCAATAAAAAAGTATTATAGAAAAAATAAACAATTCTTTCTACAATATTTTCATTACCTAGACAGAGTTCCAATAATGGGAATGGTGACGGTGCCAATACAATGAGCTGCGGTGAGGACGGTACGTGGGGCTATCAGAGAACCTCCGCAGAAGAAGCTTCGTACGAGTAGACCGGAGGAGAGGACCACCATGTGAGGGTGGCTGCCGACTGCCGCCTCAGTACCTCCAACGATACGACCATTGGCATTGTACTGGAAGAAGACGGACACGTCATCTTTAGGCCTTGGCAGTGCTGTGGACGGAAAAATAAAAATGTTATGGTAAACTGTTCAATGTTTTTGTGTCTTCCATAAAACTAGAGGCATGACATCATTCATTCTACCTAGAGAACTTCAAGAAGGAGTATTTTTCTAAATATATTTGACCTTTTACAATGTTACGTTTATATTTAAATAAAAAATATGGCGTTTGGAATTGTACAACTTACCAAGGCTCCCCACGAGGAGGGTGGTGAACACCAGGAGTCCGGCTTTGTAGTCCATGATTCACAACGAAATACTTAATGATTTGTTACCAAACATTGCTGATATTTATATTAAAACTGTTAGAGATAATATCATTAATATAATGGGTGATAATTGGTTGCTTATCAAGTTTTTTGAACGTCTGATCAATATTTATGAAATAGGTCAAGTCCAGACAATCCCTTGGAACTCACTGGTGGGTCAGAAGTTCAGTTGCCTGTGTAAAGTGCGGATTCGAAACCAGACAAGTGGCAATGTGACATTTTCTTAATTTATTTCTATGGTAAATAAAAACGTCGTGAAAGGAAAATTGGGTGAGGAAACCTGGATTTATTCTTTATTTTTATGTTCATAACTATTTCTTATGTTCTTCCTCGGTCCGAATTGGGTGAGAAGAGATCAAAATCAAGCCTTTACCCACTGCTGGGTTTACTTGATTTTGGTCTCCTCACAAGTGTGACACAATGACATTATTTTTAGCATAATATGATGTCGAGCCTGCGCTTGTTAAAAAACAAAGGTGGAATGAAATGTCAATTCGTTTTGAGAAAGCATGATAATATTGCTCATTCCTATAATTATTACGTGAAACGAGTGATATGAGGAAAGAGTCTAAAGTTTGTAGATTCTCTCTGGGATTATTTTGAGCAGTGGTATGGAGTCTTTTTTTTGAGGGGAAAATCATCCAATGACTTCTACCGCCTTGGGCGAGGCGAGAGGGAGTGTCAGACTCGTACTGACTAAAAACCACCCCGTTCCTTCTCATGCTTTTAGAGCCGGAGCCCCGGTAAACCCGCTAGGTAGTCCGCAGTTCCGGATCAGGCATCAGCCCTAATGGGCCCCATCTGTGGTGGTCTGATGGCTCTTTGAGGCGCGCGCGGAACGTGACGCACCGCACTCACGGGTCTGATTATGTTCGGGCGGTGAGCTACCCTTGCTCGCCGTCCGGAGGCCCGCACTTACGGTGGCCGGAGATCGTCCCGCGATCCCCGACGCCCAGAGTATCTCTCTCGACGGCTGGGGCGTGAGGAGGTTTGTTCCCTCACGCGCCCCGCCTCCTGCTTAGCTAGCATGATTGCTTCGCAGAAGGAGGAAACGGCATCCCAGTCCCTCTCGCTCCGCACCATGGCTTGAACCAGTGCCGGGCGCGAGAGGTCGCCGTCTGTGGTATGGGGTCTAGAATTATGCTCAACATTTTACAACTTACAAATTTAACGTAACTGGCAAAATGCAAGCGCTTTGTGTGAGGGTGCAATGTTATTCAAATCCAAAAATATCATAAACTTCTTACGCCTCTGGTGTAGATTCCAGTTCGCAAAATCATTTATTATTAGGGTGTCAATGGCAGCACTGGTAGCTTTATATTAGGTGATCCGTGTGTTTGTTCGCCCCGATCCAGTAACAAAACCTTTGCGTTAGAAGAAAGTTTAAATCGTGCCCCATCATAATCGTGATCAGAAGTTTGTCGCCCAATTATTATGGGATGTTCATGGTTGTCAAATATGCAATAAACGTAACATATCTTTTATGTTTTTACATTAAATGAAGGCTATACATTTATTTTAATTTTTAGAAACTTATCGAACATTTCTTAAGACTAGGTACTAGGTTACGTATAACCAGTATTACTAGTTAAATATTCCAGTGCAATGGTCCTGATCTTCGATCCTGACTTACTGATAACTGAACTGCCTTCATCAACCCCTTTTTTGAGGGGAGAAAATCATCCTTTGACTTCTCCCGCCTGAGGTGAGGCGAATGGGAGTCTCTGACTCTTACTGATTCACAACCATCCCGCTCTTACTCGTACTCTTCAAACCGGAGCCCCGGTAACTCGCTAGGTAGTTAGTAACTCCGGATCAGGCATTAGCACTACTAGGCCCCATCAGTGGTGGTTTGATGGATCTTTGGGGAATAGCTTCGCGACCCCTAAATGGACAAACAACTTCTTTAGTGACACAAGTGGTGAGTTGGTGGTCGGTGTGTAGGACAAAAGCAACAGATGATTTTGTACTAAAAAAAACTCTTAGTAAAAAATATTTGAGGAAGAAAAGGAAAAAAATTCAATCAGACAGCTAGATAATATCGGTAGTAGGAAATCAGATTTTAGTGATTGGAAAAATACATAGTCAGGTATATTATCTCTGTAGATAATGCTCATTGCTCGTACGATGGCTTAGCTACTAATTACTTAAGTCCGATATTAAAATTAGTTACCGGTTACATGAGAACTTATATTATTTTGGAATTCCTTATAATCATCTGTTAAGAAGTGATCCAACAGAGAACTAAAGTTATAAGTGTGGGACAGCTATGCTTCGGCACGAGTGGGCTGGCTCGACCGGAGTGATAGGCCTCACAGAAAACCACCTTCCCAATCCCTGATTCCCCAACAACCCTTATATTCCTAACACCTAAAAGGCCGGCAACGCACTTGTAACGCCTCTGGTGTTTCGGGTATCCATGGGTGGCGGCGATTGCTTATCATCAGGTGATCCGAAGGTTCGTTTACTGGCTTAAACCAAAAAAAAACTCGACATAGCCCAAACAATTAGTAAGCTGATGTGTAAAAATATAATACCTATATCCATGAATTAAGTAATTTTCAACCCAGTGTTAGTACTTAAATAGGTTCCAATGAATAGAAGATACAGAACCCTTCCTCATTTAATTATCTAATATTTGATGTACCTACATCAAATCATATAATAGATATAGGTAGAAAGATTAATTATTAGTCATTCACCAATTGTTTGTATATCATGCAACAATATTTAGATTCTACGATAACTATACGTAGAAAATACAGGTTTCAAGTCTATTATATCAACATTTTACCTCTTATATTTTACCTCCTATATTGGTAAATATTGTTTTTATATGGTTGCTAAGTTGTGTGATAATAGAGTAGTATATCTTCGACTACCGCTACACTTCCCGCGAGTGGTATAAAAGCCGATTAAAATACTACACTACACATTTGGGTTGGCGGACGGCGAGCAAGGTTAGCTCGCCGCCAGACCAGAATCTGACCCTTGCGTACGGCGCATCGCGTTCCTCGCACGCCTCAAAGAGCCATCAGGCCACCACAGATAGGGCTCAGCAGGGTTTATACTGACCCGGAGCCGCGGACAATCTAGGGTTTACCGGGTCTCCGGCTCGAAAAACAAGACTACGAACGGGCTGTTTTTAGTCAGTAAGAGTCTGAGACTCCGTCTCGCCTCGCCCAAGGCGGGAGAAGTCATTGGATGATTTTCCCCCCTCAAAAAAAAGGCAGGGGAAGCCATTTGATGATGTTCCTCCCTCAAAAAAAAAAAACAATTACATATTTGATAGACACCGGGCAACAGCACTCTCTTTTAAAAGTGCTGTCTCCAAAACGCCTGCCGAGCATACATATTGCTAGCAAATCTCCTCGAATGGATCTCCTCTATGTAAGAGACATAGAGGAGATCCATAGTCCAGCAGAGGATAAAATTAGACTGGTACAATCTGTTCGTGTCAGCTTGGAGTAGTCATGCTCACTTAAAGCTTCACTCATTGGCAGCGGCACAGGCATTAGATCGTTCGATTCCTTCCAATATGGTTGGGCGTTGGGTTGAGAGGAGGTTGAGTTAGGCGGTGCTGGTTCACGTGTCATGTTCGTGAACGGGCGCCGTCAACTGGGACTGGTCAGGTCCAGACTGTATTATTTTATTGTCCTTAAGGTTATTTTTCTTTTCATCACTTTGACTGATTTTTGGTGTTACATTGTTCTCAAATATTTGAATCAACAAAACAATGTTACCAAGAATTGTATTGAAAAAGAGTAACTTATGGAGTTTCTTGCTCGTTCTTCTTCACGGGAATCTACACTTTGGAACGAGTTTATAATTTAAATAATATTTACTTTGAACTTCTAAAGTGCTTTCGGTGTATTTTAAATAAATAATTTTGACTTTGCAAGCAGCAGACAATGATATTGTTTCAATTTTATTGTAAAACTGTAGGTGCCTAAGGAAAGCATATTAACAAATAATGTTGTTTACGTTTAGCTAATCTAAAATAAGCAGGCGCTTCGATTTATATAAAGTCAAGAAGAAAACCATTTTCAAAGGGCAACAAGTGTATTTTCACCTCTTAAAAAAAGGGGTCTCGGGTTCAAACAAAGCATTACCCGGCTTTTTTCGGTCTCAGTAGTAGCACGGAGTCTTTTTTTATATTTTGAGAGGGAAAATCATCCAATGACTTCTTCCGCCTTGGGCGAGGCAGGAGGGAGTGTCAGACTCTTACTGACTAAAAACCACCCCGTTTTCTCACTCCTGCTTTTCGAGCCGGAGCCCCGGTAAACCCGCTAGGTAGTCCGCAGCGCCGGATTAGGCATCTACCTTACTGGGCCCCATCTGTGGTGGTCTGATGGCTCTACGGAGTCTGGAACTGCGCCCTTTATATGGAAATTAGCTCACTCCCTATTACATGAGACTTGTAAAAATGCTGTAAAGTGGATGTACCTACATTGTACAGTGCACCTCAGCCTACCCATTTGGGGATAAAAGCTGTGACAATACTTTTGAAATCAAAGACTGCATGGTGACCTCATTCATTAAAGTGTCATAGTATTACCCTATCTGTCCATTTGGTATGATAGTGTATCATTTTATTATGATTTAATTAAACACTTGCGACGATAAGACATAATCATACATTCTTGACATTATGTACCGTCCCTGTTATCCACACAATAGATATATTACAGTGATTAACATTGATTTTTATTTACTTACCTATTCTATCCTAAGTACTTTTATTACAGTAGTATCATGTACTAGCTACTCGCACTCGGTTTCACCCGCTTTACTCTGCGTCTATTGATTGTAGCGTGATGTTATGTAGCTTATAACCTTCCTCAAGAAATGGTCTATTCAACACAAAAACAATTATTCAAATCGGTACAGAAGTTTAAGCGTAAAGGAGAGCACGGTGTTTTGGCCTGTGGCCTAGCTCGATAAATGCATCTCCGAGCACAAAAAGAATTATTCAAATCGGTCCAGTAGTCCCGAAGATTAGTGCGTTTAAACAAACAAACACGCACAGACTGCACTAGCGGGTTCGATTCCCGCACGGAGCAATTCTTTGTGTGATCCACAAATTGTTGTTTCGGGTCTGGGTGTCATGTGTATGTGAACATGTATGTTTGTAAACGCACCCACGACACAGGAGAAAATCCTAGTGTGGGGCAACGTTAAAAAAAAAAACTCTTCAGCTTTAAGGTCGGTTCATATCTGGCGTAAAATACGTCAAGCGTATCATTGGTAGCACTGACGTATTGTCGGTTGGAACGGACGACGGAAAACCTTCAAAAGGCGCCTAGCTTGCCACCCTGGTTACCCCCCTTAACATCTATAAGAAGCACCGAGTTCTCTTAGTCGTAGACACGGTCTGGATCCCCCACGGGGCAACGCCTGTTACGGCTACGGCACATCCCTAAGTTGCACGGCAGCACGTGACCACTGTGCCACCATCTTCCCTGAGACATAGTACAACCAATTAATAGACAACGAGACACCTAATCAGTCGATTAGGGAATTCCGCGTAGGTATAGCACGCAATTTTGTTTACGTTTACAACTGTAGGATAAAAAATATTTAGCCATATGTAAGCTTCTTATCACTTATCATTAATCAAAGCTAAACTTTTATCTCAGTAATCGATATTATAAATATGAGTAGTGTAGCGTTGGTGCCACAAACTCACTGCGGGCGTTGTTAAACATGGACTACAAAACCGGACTTCTGGTGTTCACTCTCCTGGTTGGGTGCTTCGGTAAGTTTTTATAATTGATTCAATTATACATTTGCAAAAAATGTTAGAAAAATTAAATGCAAGTAGCAGCGCGACAGTCGCTGCGTCGTGTGTCGCGGAATGCTCCTCATCAATATGTGTCAATACGAGCCTCTAGCATGGCTTGAAACTAGTCCAATTTCTCGTCAAACAGTTACGTGTATAAGCCGATAACATAATAAATATAATTAAATGTGTAATAGAGCAGATCTTTCTTTATTGTTATCGTTATATCTTCCAAAGGATGGGGCTTTGAATCTTCTCGCATTTCTATTTCATTTTCTCTTTTCTTTCTTGCTCAAAACTTATTGAAGTTTTGAGCAAGAAGTCTTATTGAAGTTTTTGTGAATTTAGAGCGTTATTCGTCGCATATACCAATGTATATGCAACGAATAACGCTCTAAATTCACAAGTTGCTTCTATAATAAAATTATAGTTTTATGTGATAAAAAACTAATAAGTGAGAGAAAATCTGTCTGATGTTGGCTTTCAGAGACATGAAACCGAATCTGTGGCACAACAGTCTTGAGTTTTCGATGTTTTATTTTTTAAAATAGCCTTCCTAATACACGTTAAATAATTGACTCCTATAAACCATGATTGACACCTTATTACAAGTAGAATGGGTATGCTGTTTGTCATTGAGGAGTTTCAAGGGATGTTCGAGGCCTTTCATTTTCTCCGTGAAATCACTTCGAATTCTTGTTCATTAGCAAACTAATAATAAATATTTGTCTTTAAAAATATATCATCACGTAAAGGGTCCGATTTGAACAATAAATAATTAATACGTCATCACGCTTTTTTTCTAAAAGGAATATGTGGATGACAATATTTTCAATTATATTTTAGAATCGATCATAAATCTTAAAAACGGAATCCTCTTAACCTTGATTAACCGTTAAATACCTAATTAAATACATTAATCAATAAACATATCTCACGTTTTATTATTCAGCAAGATTAAATCAAAACCAACGTAATGACACAACATTATCTGATAACAATAAGACGTAAATACTGATTAGAATTCTACGAGTTTATCCAATATTTTGGAAATAATTGGAGTCTTGTCTTTTGTTCTTGCTCTGTTGTCTCCAAAAAGAATATTATCCCATAAAAGATGACAGTTTTATATTCATCTGATCTTACAAATAGTCTTACTGGACGATTACTAGCAGTATTTCTGTCCTGCCAAAAAATAAAATTCATTCTTTCATGTTGTGTGAGGAGCTGCAAGTGTAGATCGAGCTCACATTTGAGCAATTTTCATTTAGTGTATTGATTAAATCCTAAGGTACCATTAGACATCATACTACCTACTTATCATAATAGGTATGATCGATTACTGCAGTATTTATCTTAGTGACGATACAGTGACTCTACTTAGCGTAATTAGAAAAGATAAGATGAATATCAATAAAATTAAGACGATTAGCGATTTAGATTTACAAAAATACGATATAATATTAATGTTTTTCTTCATAACATTGAGTTATCGTTTCGTATCAGACACGTGCCATGAGCAACCGAATACAGATTTGAAGGTTGAACAATATTATGACTGAAGGCATCTACGATCTAAATACAGGAATCCCTTAACCATCAAGGTTAATGAAAGAAAGTCATAGCCATCTGCAATAGTCGTTCTTATAATCTTCATTCAAAGCAAGTAAAGGTTGTGTCCTGAGTTGGTATTTCAAAGATAAAATTGTTTCTTCCTGACTGCTATATTGCCAAATAAGAACTATACCAACCGAAAGACCTCTTACCTAGCTTTATTAATTGGGGTCTATCTAGCACCTACTTGATATTAGTTCATGTGACGCAAACCTTTTGAGTAACTTAATTTTCCTATTTCAGCCCTTCCAGCGCCCGAAAATGACAATGACATGTCCATTTTCTTCGACCACACCGACGCCAACGCCCGTATCGTGGGTGGTACCCAGGCGGCGACAGGTAGCCACCCTCACATGGTGGCTCTGTCCTCTGGAGTGCTAGTCAGAAGCTTCCTCTGCGGTGGTTCTCTGATCACTCAGCGCACCGTCCTCACTGCTGCTCACTGCATTGCTGCCGTCTTCAGTGGCAACTCTCTCACCAGGTAAGTTCTGGCCTGTTCTTTCAACTTTGGAACTTCCAAAGTCTTAAGCATGTCTTTAGTTTCCAAATGCCAACATAATCTATAACTCAGTTCAATTTGGAATTATGAATTCTTCGAGTTTCTTGTGCATATTTGCAAAAACTGAAAATTCTAAAGTTAGTTTTTTCAATTTTAATGATTGAAACTATGTCCACAGCTCTCTCCGTGCTACCGTTGGCACCAACCGCTGGAACAGCGGTGGTACTTCCTACACTCTGTCTCGCAACGTCACCCACCCCAACTACGTCGCTGCTACCATCAAGAATGACATCGGAGTCCTCATCACCTCCTCTAACGTGGCTCTCAATAACCTAGTGCAGGTCGTGCCCATCACTTACAACTTCATCGGCCAGGGAGTTCTCTCCAGAGTTGCTGGATGGGGCAGAATCAGGGTGAGTACCACATCAATATGTTGCCAAAATAAGAATTTGCCAAAATCATATTGTGATGTAGAATTCTTCTGCATTTCTTCTTCTAGGTCTAAAAATATTCTACTTGATTAGTTGCAAAAAATGTTCCACAAATTCACAGTATAAGCACTACAAGTGGTTTTACTTTAGTCCTTGGATTGATCATCTTTTCCTTATTCCAGTCTGGTGGTTCCTTGTCTGCCACTCTCCTGGAGCTGACTCTCAACACCATTGACGGTAACGACTGTGTGGCTCGCGTGGCTCGCGCCTCCATCGACTTCAACGTCCGTGCTCCTCCTGTTGAGCCCCATATCGAGGTCTGCACCCTCCACTCCCCTGGATTCGGAACTTGCAACGTAAGTATTATTAATATTTTACTTTTAGTAAACTTACCTTTTGTAATCGTTTTAAATAAATTGACTTCTAGTTATTCTCAAACATGTTCTAAATGTTCTTCACTTTTTCCTACAGGGTGACTCTGGCAGTGCTCTGCGTCGTGTTGACAACGGCCAACAGTTCGGTATTGTGTCCTGGGGCTTCCCATGCGCTCGCGGTGCTCCTGACATGTTCGTCAGGATCAGTGCTTTCCAGAACTGGCTGAGGGCTGTCATCGTCTAAGAACATCATAAAATGGACCGGAATAATAATAATTAAAAAATTGGTTAAGTCTTTTGTTAAATATGCCTTTCATTTCTAGCTTTATACCTTCTTGTCGTCATCTCCTCGTCACGTCGGAGTATAGGAATAGGTGATTATATCGAAATATTTACAGCTGCTCCTTTTTTGAGGGGGGAAAATCACCCAATGACTCGTATGCTCCACCGTGTCCTTCGGGCGATATAGAGATACTACTATATTTAAAAGTTTCCATACCTACGCAGGTTTGTAACGATACGATACGATACCATTTGTATTGCATCTATGTTATCCGAAATTGGAAAACTACATCGCAATCATATTCTCTAACTGCTGTAGTTTGCTATGATAATTCTAGTAGGAGTCAAAAAGCAGAAGTTATATTCCTTTTATGCGAAACGTACGAAGGATCTAGACGTGATTGGGCGAGGCCTTTGTTCAGCAATTGACGTCTTCTGGCTGATAATAATGATGATAAAACAATATTGATAATGAGATTGCAGGAGTGTTAAATCTACCAAATAAAATAAGAATATTTCTCAAACGTATGCATTTGTTACTTAGTCATTACTTAACAGTTCTTAAAACTAGAAAACAAAGTCGTAGATAAATCTTAACAGTCAGAATCAGTCGTTATATAGTGACATAGTAAACTCTAAGAAGTCCTTGACACCAAGTATCCTGACATGAACGTCAGGTGCTCCCATAGCGCACATGTATCCCCAGGATACGATGCCAATCTGCTGCATCGTGCTTAACCTGACCAGAGCACTGCCGGAATCTCCCTGTGAAACAGGAAAACAGTCTGTTAGGTACAGAATACTGCTTTTTTATAGTTCAAGTTGCATCAGTAAGAGAATTCGTGAGAATAAAGAAGGTCCTACTAAAAAAATCGTTATGTAAATGATGCTCATAGTCCAGTACTGCCTGCTGTCATGAGGAACAGCTTATAACTATTACAATAGTACTAAACAGTACTGGGTACTTAACTTCACTGACAGACAGACTGACGGACAATTCAATTTGACGTTTAGCAAAAGTGCCTAATTTAGGATTAATTGATCCTTTGATTTAATCTTTGGTACTGGATCTAGATAGACTGGATAGTACTAAATAAATAAGCACTGTGATTAAGTAAGAACACCTAAACACAATGTAAGTGTAGGCACCTACTGGTTCTTTAAGTAGCTTTGATAGCAAACACACATAAAATACTGACATTCATCCGAATCTCTTTAAGATTTAGATTTCTTTTATAATAGAGAAAGTAAATAAATTGCAGTCTGGTCAAGAAAGACATATACACTATACACACAACACACGACGTCACGCCTTTTTACCCCCAAAGGGGTTAGGTAGCGGTAATGCCGCTATACAATGTACATCCACTTTTCACCATTTGACATATAGTGTATATATTATACACTACTAGCTACTTCCGCGCGGTTTCACCCGCTCTGCTCGGCTCCTATTCGTCATAGCGTGATGTTTTATAGCCTATAGCCTTTCTCGATAAATGCACTATCCAACACAAAAATAATTATTCAATTCGGACCAGTAGTGCCAGAGATTAGCGCGTTCAAACAAACAAACAAACAAACAAACTCTTCAGCTTTATTATATTATAGTATAGAGTATAGATTTGATGTCACTTATACACCATTCAATTTAATTCTTATTCAGTACTTACAACGCACATCCCATGTCCTCGAGAGTGGAAGCTGCATATTTCAACAGCACGCTGGATTGGTGGGGCGTTGTGTTGTGATGCTACCTGCATCTGTTCTTGGCACTGGTCGTGGTCCAATATATCCACGTAGAGGACTTGCTTGTCATCAGGAGTTGGTTGTAGGTGCTGGAAGAAAGTAGAAACATATTCACTATTAACTACAGTTGTGGAAGTGGTTATTTAGCAGAATGGTTGCTAGTGCCTCTGCCAAGCAAAAGATGTCATTAATATTGTTGATCTCAAATTTGGATTTTGGTAACTCTTAGTGCTAGTACCAAATTCGAAATTTTAGGATTAACAGCATATCTGGGTATAGGTAATGTAGTTCAATTTTTTTATGGTATAAGCTTGTCAACGTGCGTACGGATCATCTGTTCGTATGCAATCGCCAAACGCCGCCCAAGGACACCTGAAACACCAGAGGCGTTGCAAGGCGTTGCCGGCCTTTTGGGGTTAGGAATTTAAGGGTTGTTGGGATCGGGAATTCGTAATCTCAATCACATTTATTACGAAACACAAAGTAAGCGTTGTTTCACGTCGATTTTCTATGAGGACGTGCTATCACTCCGGTCGAGCCGACCAATTCGTGCCGAAGCATGGCTCTCCCACACTTAAATCATCTTACATCTCGATTACCTTCTACATGACTTCCAAGAAACAACCATCTTAAATAATAATTACTTCTATCTATATGACATCAACTTACTATGACATTCCCTTCGACTTTTGGCCCAGTCCGCCCCCATCCAGCAACAAAAGCCTCTTCATTTCCTTCAACGAAGTCGTAGGACAAGCTGATGAGGGCCACTCGGTCTGTCAACTCCACTGGCGCCTCCGTCACCAACACTCCAGCATCATACTTGATGTTTGTAGAGTCCCACTGTGGATGCAAGTGGCAGCCCTTCAGGGTGACCATGGTGCCTCCTGAGTTCCACTGGTTGGATCCCACTCGGGAGTGTAAGGTGCTGGAAGGTACAATGTTATTTCTAAATAATAATTGTCATACATGTAGGTAGTTCCTATAAAAAGCAACTAGCAAATATGTATCTTTACGCTTGATCACAAAACATTGTTCTAAAACATTAATGTGTCGTTTTATGGTTGCCTGAGTATTTTTTGTAAAATAAAACAAAACCGATAATGTTGTTTTTGCTCCACAGCAGTGTTTTAGCAGAGAAGACTGCCATACCATACATTCAGCTGTGGACCTTAAGGGGTGACGGTGATAATGTATCCCAACGTATTTTAATTTTTTAATAGCAATTCACACAAAATCGCATATAACATGCAAAACCGAAAAGGCGATAAAGTAAAATAAAAAAATGAGCTTACTGCAACAGTCCACCGTCATCATTTATAAAAGGTTCGAGACAATGAGCTGCAGTCAGCATCAGTCGCCTGCTGATGAGGGAAGCTCCACACAGCTGGAACATGACTCGTTCTCCGAAGACCAGGGACACCATGTAAGGAGCTGAACCTTCTGCTGCATCTTCTCCGCCAACTATGAAGGCCTGATGGTCTGAAGAGGGGAGGGGAACTCCTGGAAATTGAAGAGCACGGTTAAAAGGTGATGATGAAGTGGACGTGTGGAGATACTGGAACAGATTTAGAGTTGAGTTTTCTGTGAGCGGATTGCTAGTTATTTCTTAAAGCTGTCGTTCAGTTATTGGTATACATAAATAACCACATAAATAAAAAGTAGTTTAAGGTATCCGTCCACTGGCCTGCATTCGTACGCATTCCGTATGACGTCATCAATACGCATCACATCTAGGTATTGCCGATGATGCGGATCAGTGGACGCAGTTGTATGAGTTTCTATACAAGACAAACTAAAATCCGTTGTGTGCGATGCATACGATGAGGACGCGTACCTTTAACCACGTCGATTAAAAATTATTTTCTCCACTTCTTACCAGAAACAAATGCCGCCATTACTCCAAATAAGAGAAAAACTGTTAGAAATTCCATTTTTAAATTCAAACTAATCACTTCAATTAAAAACTTATGAATGACTGATGAGAAATACGAAAAATAATTACTATTTATACGACATATATTTTTTTTAGTCTGTAACCGATAATAATTTTTGACAGATTAATTTTTTTTTATATATTTTTAAACAGACTTTTGCCCTTGACATTCGAAAAATGGCGATGTTTAATTAGTTGGGGTAATTAGTACAAGTAGATAATTAATAAATTAGTAAACAATAGTTACGTAGGCTGTAGTACGTTGCACTTTACTTAACCTTGGTGATAAGGTGTTATTTCGGAAAATAAATAAACAATAAAAGACAATATTACTTAGCTACTGATAACAATTATCATGTCTCGGTGATTTAATGTTGGCAGTATGACTAAGTACACAATCCTTAATTTAGTAATGGAGATTTAAATCGCAAATCTAGTAATATCATTATAATCCCAAAATCTCCCAAGTTGTATACTCTTTTTGTGGTCTTTAGATTATATGTAGTCCCTCTAAAGATTAAAACATAATTTAGTTGTTTGTGCAATAGTTATTTATAATATACAGTCGGGGTCACACTTTTTTTTTCTGAGTGAGGGAAATCATTCATTGACTTCTCTCGCCTTGGGAGGTCTCTAACTGACTAAAAACCACTCCGTTTCTATTCCTGCTTTTCGAGCTGGAGCCCCGGTAACCCGCTAGACAGTACGCAGCTCCAATCAGGGACACACTAGCTGACGGATAATGGTCACAAACCCCATGCCATGACCGAAGAATATCCTCAACACCAGGCAAATTGGATGTGTGTTACCGCCGTTAAAAAATAAATAAAAAGAAAACTTATCTACGTTGAATGCGCCTGTCTTATTCCTTAACCTTGATAGGTATTATGATAATTTCATAAAACAATTTGTAGTAACAGTGAATAAGCAATATTGCTGTAATCAGTAGGTCAATCACCAGATTGATAATGTCCACTCTGTCTATTATTATATTGGAACGTAATTTCTTGAAAGGAAAGAAAAGAAAACAATCCTTGTATTTACAGGACAATCACTTGTTTCCAGTATTGTGCGTTGCCGGCGTTTTGGGGGTTAGGTTAGGGTTGTTGGGGAATCGGGGATTGGGAAGATTGGGAAGGGGGGAATAGGGCCTCGGGTTACCTCACTCACACAACGAAACACAACGCAAGCGTTGTTTCACGTCGGTTTTCTGTGAGGCCGTGGTATCACTCCGATCGAACCGGCCCATTCGTGCCGAAGCATGGCTCTCCCACACTTAAATGATATAAGACCCCTTTGAATCGAGCTAATAAAACTATTGTTAGGTATATACCGGGATGAGGACAATTGAGAATTTAAATAAATCTTACTTTTCTTAATATTAGGGACATTAACTGGAGGTGCGACAACAGCCTATCTCTTTCCGGAGCTGCGGACTACCTAGCGGGTTACCGGGGCTCCGGCTCGAAAAGCAGGAGTAGGAACGGAATGATTTTAGTCAGTAAGAGTCTGACACTCCCTCTTGTTTCGCCCAAGGCGGCACTTCTCTCGCTCAAGGCATTCATTGGATGCATTCCTTGCGGCATTCAAGGAAGTCATTTTCCTAATTCAAAAAAATATAAAATAATGTGTGGGGTCACTCAGCAATGAGTGTTCCCAAAACATGATCACAGTGTAGATAATGTTTATTATGTAGTGGAGACGAGATGTCTATCTAATAGGTTTGTTTATGCTGTGGAGATAAAATGCCTATCCTATAGTCTACGTAATCTTTCAGACTACCACACAGAGTGTCATACAAACTGTACAAAATACGCATTAAGTACATAATATTATAGTATTGATCCGGCTTGAAGGGCAGAAATAGGAACGTGGTGGTTTTTAGTCAGTAAGAGTCTGACATTCCCTCTCGCTTTCGCCCAAGGTGGGAGAAGCCATTGGATGATTATCCCACCTTAAAAAAGTACCTTTATTATTAACTAAAATGCATCATACAGTAGGGCATAAGAGTGGTAATAATACTTTTATCATATTACTCATAAATGGTTTATTCGGCCTGTCTGCAGCCAGTCTGGCTTCAAAGTCAACCAAAGTCTTGTTTTCTTTAAATTTATTAATCAGTCAAATGTCTAGTAAAGGATTTAAGAGTAATAAACATTTTCTAGTATAAATAATAGTATTTTTAACAATTTTGTATCATTTACAGTTACAACTGTAAGAAGCTAATACTTACTCTCTAGTTTTGAATCCCTAATAAAATTAGTGTTCCAAAAATGTATTTCAAAATTCTCATTGTTATTTGTGTTTGCTTAAGCTACAGTGCGAATGGTAAGTAGATCTTAAGTTTCTAATCTGGGTCTAATTATAAATGCCACAATAATTTAGATTTGCATCCTGAATTTTGACCATCAGTGACGCCCTAATACATAGCAATTACATCCCTTACAACTAAAAATAATAAAGTTTTGTTTAAGCATCTAATTACTGCAGATCGTATTCAATACAGCAACTTTTTTAGGAAACAGCACATCAAACTACCCCAACATTTAATAGATTATCAACTTTATCTCAAAACCATAAGATTCAAATTTAAATGCTATCATCTACAATTATCCAAACAATTGTTTCTTCCAGGTATACCTCTAGAGTCATCCGAACAGGATCTAAAACGTTACTTCGACCCCCGTGTCATAGGGGGTGAGAATACCCCTGAAGGGTACGCTCCTCATATGGTAGCAATTCTGGTTGGAGACGAAGTTATCCAACTGATACTTTGTGGAGGGTCCTTGGTGAAGCTTAATTTAGTGATGACTGCAGCCCACTGCCTTACAGATTATGAAATAATGAAGGAGTAAGTACCAACTAAAGATATGAGAATTAGTCTTTGATGCCGTTTCACTGTTGACGGAATGGTCGTGGCTTTTATGTAGGTAATGATGGAGGTGGAAAAGGCAGCTGTTTGTGTCTCTCGGTGTTCTGCCACGTTCTATCTCAACGTTCACCAGTACAATTAGGATTCAGTCCTAAGAAAGCCAACGCCCATTGAGCAATCGTGATGATTAAGCTCAAACCTTTCCCATGTGACGTAAAGCCGTTGCAACGGCTTGCAACCAACGCGTTGGTTAGCCGTGGCTACCTATAAGTTATTGATGTAATGTGATGTGCAAAAATCTTGAGAAAACCATGAAAAGAAACCAATTAATACGTTTCCCTAGACGGGAATCACTATGTATGCTTACTCAACATTTTTCGTCTTTTTTTCAGATTTTTCCACGGTGCTCTAGGATCAAACAACTGGAAGACAGGAGGCAAAAGAGTTGAGTTCCAGAACTACCACATCCACCCAGAATGGGACCCTGTCCTCATTAAGAACGACGTTGGTTTCATAAGCCTGACGGAGAAGGTGGAACTGAGTGAACATTTGCAGTTGGCTGCTATGAACTTTGATTTTGTGGGAGAAGAAGCAAGCTCTGTGACGGGATGGGGGTGGGTAGCGGTGAGTTAGAGAACTGCTATTTTTCATATAGTGTAATAATCAGTGAAGTTTGGTCCAAAAACCATACACTACGTCCTATCCTTATATCTTTAATAAAAAAAATGGAGACACATTTAAAACCATCGTCCTATCTATTCCTTATTAGCCAGACCCAATAAGCAGGTAGGAGAAATTTCAATTAACCTTTAGTTACACCAAATTAACTTTAGTTTAAGCATTCAATCGTTGACTCACCACTCCAGAGTATATTTTTACACTCGTATTAAAACAAAGTGCCTAAATAAATCTCGGTAGAACGACAAACTGCCTGCGCGGCGCTTTGTGCTCATTCCTCTTTTAATATTCCTTAAAATCCAGGTCAGCCTAGATTCCCCAATTAAAATTCTATTACCATTGTAACGTAGAGGTTTTAACAAAATATCTACAGTCAAATTTTCTTCAACTTCGCTTAAACAAACATTAGCTTTGGGTAGGCTTGAGCCACGGGCTATTTGCGCAGTTAGAAATAATATTTAACGAACATTTTGGGTTATTAAGATTACGGCCATAAAAAGGAGTTATGGAGCCCTACACTGTCTTGTATAGTGGTGACCTTCGCTATGTTTTATAGCCCGTGGGAGATTTGTTGATTGCATTCTTTATAGACATGACCGAAGCTATGAATGTGGGACATACGCGGAAGTTAGGGGTTTTATTGCAGTCTTCAATTGCCTAATAATTTCATACATACTTCTTTAGGATATACCATGTTAAGAGGATAATAATCAGAAAAGGACCCTAATTTCGTTTGGATTCTTTACAGACCACATACTTGTTGCCTTAAGTAGGTCAAGGCTACTAATACCTACTTATTATCTAAATGAGTCAAACTAAACATTAATTATTTAAAAAGTAAAAGAAAAAAATGAGCAAAAATTATTTTAAAAGTTTCCCTAACAATAAAATGTTTACAATCTGCTACTACACGGCCAACGCTTAACCATCAAATAATTGGTGTCCGCTCGTTTGCCACCCTATACCTACCTAACATTAAAAAACTACATTAATCTATTTTCATTTATGTATTTTTGCAGAACTGGGCTCTTACTCCCTTCCACCTTCAAGTCCTGGAGGTGACCACATTGTCTCCTGAAGATTGTGCCGATAGGGTCCGTGAAGCCAGTTCCGTCTGGTGGCCCAATTCTCCACACGTGGACCCCAAAATTGAGATCTGTACCTTGCACTCCACTGGTCGAGGTTTATGCTTCGTAAGTAGATTTTGGAGTAGAATTATCATTAATACTTTTCTATTAATTGGTATGGTTTACTTACCATTCAACAGCATATCAAAATACCCGACATTGCCATTTCATTTTCAACTTTATGCTCTTACAATAAAGTTCAAAATGTAAAATAAATATAACAGTGTTGGGTAGCTTGATGAGCTCAAATCTTCCTTCCATTTTCAGGGTGACTCTGGCAGTGCTCTCATGTCGAAGGAATCTGGAACCCAAATTGGTATAGCATCCTGGGCCTTCACGTGTGCGCTTGGTGTCCCTGACATGTACGCGAGGATCAGTGCATTCAAGGACTACATTCAATCCGTCATGGAACAATATTAATGAACTTGAAATCATCAATAATCACCTAATTTAGGTTTAACTGTACATAGATACTCATATTTTTATGAATAAAACTGTTTTTTATAAATTAAATGATTTTTTATTTAATGAGCAATTTGTTTTTATCATATTCAATAAAATCCATAGTAGGTAAATAAAAGTAAAGTACTACTTATTACTATAGCTGGGTTGTAAGGACAATCAACTCAATCCCAATATAATTTCGTATCAATTTTATATTGACTTGTTTACCTAAATCCAATGACCTTCGCATTTGTTTATAAACATCAAATAAAAACTTAATAATAATTTTATCACTCTGTTCTCATTATTATTTCACCATTTTTTATCTGTCATCATTTCCAAGGTCCGAGGCGGTCATTCTTGCGTAAATCTGAACGCATAAGCTGTCATTTTTTGACAAGTTAACTGTGTACAACAGTGTAGACTTTATTACAACCAAATAAAGGTTATTTTGTTTAAATTTTAAACAAGTAGAATTTTGCATGCAAATGAAAACAAAACAAACATTGATTCAAAGTTTCAAACAAAGTTGGTGATTTACAATTTGTGTATTAAGTGTTATTTCTAATTGAAAGTAAATAGAAGTGTACTTGAAAAATAATTTATCGTTTCGTTTTTATTCTACTACGTGTTGCAGCTTCATTTTATGGATTTACCCCCATTAGTCAGCAGAATTAATAAGATATTAAAAATGGAGGGTAGATTCGAACACATTCAAATAATTTGTCTGTTACTTCTACCTCCGCCCACCCTTTCTCTCAGCGAGCACGCAAGCAGCACGAGGTAAGACGCCTTCATTTTCTATTTATCCTAGTTTTTTATGTTATTATTTTCTAAATTTACCTTCATTTGTGTCTAATTGCTCCAAGGACCGCAACCGACATGTATTCCTCTGTATTTTTTAGGTTTAAATTAGAAAAATGGAAGGCGAAGAGTGCAACATTAACGTGGAGGCGCCATATCCAATACTGTTCATACCGAAAGTGTGCACACAGTTGGAAACGCACTGCCAGGTGTCAGAAAACGTCTTCATACACCTGAACATCTCCTGCCCCGACACTTTCGGCAACGAGACAGTTATATACCAGGGCTTCTGCAATGTGAAAGTTTTGGATGGCAATGACATCAACATCAGGTATGGATCTCCAGATAGTTTGACCAGCAATGAAAACATACCTCTGATTCTGACTGAAGCAAACCAGATAACGTTTCCTGCCTACAACGATTCTCAAGTCTGGATAGACCCTGCGAGGAGTCCGTATGTGTACAACCGGTGTGACTCACCACCTAAAGAGAACTACACCGTACGCGAGGCTCATAATAACCATATAACTATTGAGCAGCACAACACATACATTACGCAGAATGTGTATCAGTACAATGAAGCTGTTCGTTACTCTTCGGTGTGTGAGGAGCAGAAAGCTGTGGAGAAAATACAAGAAAGTGCTCAGAATCCCAACGGATACAACATGTATGAGGAAGATGAGTTTGAATGTGGTGTGTTTTTATCTCAATTGTCAGAAGAAATTATCCATGAGAAGGAGACCAGAGCAAGAGATGAGAGGAAGTTTATTGGGTTGCAGACAGACAATGAAGCTTTGAAACAGCTGATGTCTTCGGACATACAGTCCGTATCAAGACAGCAGAAGACTATACTGTTCTTGGGTCATGACTCAGAGTCTGGGCAGACGGTACAGAATATTGCTATCAATGATCCTTCGTTGGAGTGCCGAGGAGCTCGAGCTATGGAGACCGAAGTGCCTGTTGGTAAGTTTTTTTTTATAATTTTTGTATTGGTACACGCTCTTCTATCAGTTCTGTCTACCACTTAGAGGATAAATAGTGTAATGTTATATTATGTATTTTATTAGATTTTTTTATTAGAATAGAAGTTAAATAAGTTTATTAAAGTTGGACAAGTCATCTTGGGTAATTATTATTTGTATTATTGACTATTAACAAAGCAATGGTTACTTAAAAACCTATGTATGTAGTAGAATTGAAACTAAGTAGTTTTAAAGACAATATATTATTTTTATATGAAAAAAAAAATTGTGATAATTCAGCTAATAATTAGGTAGCTATCATACAATGTTAATTATTATTTTTTATTTACTTATTGAAAGTGTATGAATATTTGTTTATTTACATTGATATAACATCATACCTTTTAATTAATGAAGGGTTAGGCTACAATGCCACTACATGGATGGCGCGGTGCTGATTGTCGCGCAACGTGTAGTGGGTTCGATTCCCGCACGGAGCAACTCGTTGTGTAGTCCACAAATTGTTGTTTCGGATCTGGGTGTCATGTGTACCTATGTGAACTTGTATGTTTGTAAACTCAACCACTACAAAGGAGAAAATACTAGCAGAGCAACCTTTTTTTAAATAAATCAAACCGTGTGAGGTAAATAGCTAACTATATACTGATTTTCATAGTAATCAAACTAAAATATGTTTTGGCTGTCGAAGCTCCACTCTCTACATGGAACTTATAACGTAACAGGTGAAAATTAGCATCGCAAATTAGACGCCGGGACGTCATGTAAGCATATTATTACGTAATTATTATTAAACACTATTGAAATTTTCAGAACCGACACCCGACGAGGCGAACACTAGCTCAACGAACCCACGCGCGAAGAAGTACCAGTGCAACAAATGTAAACAGATATTTGATCAACTGTCCGCCTTCAAGCAACACATGGTGGGCAGCCACCGGCTCTCAAACTTGTACGACGTCTCCTCCAACGTCAAGTTCATGTGCACTGACTGCGGCAAGAACCTAAAAAACCAAGAAAAGTTTGAGCAACACTGCCGCGGACACGGCGACCCCGATCTAGAATGCAATAAGTGCCATAAAGTGTTCGCATCAAAATTCACCTTACGCAATCATCGTAAGATACATTCTCGAATGTACCCGTGCAACTTCTGCACGAAATCATATTCTACATCGCAGGAGTTGCAAGCGCACACAACGAAAGCACACTTTTCCTTTATGTGTGAGTGTTGTTCTTTCACTTGCGAGAATTTCGCTGATCTGACAGCCCATCAGGAGATTCATAAACACGAGTCGCATTCACAAATGGATACTTCTAAGAACTCGAGCGAATCTGACTTTGCTGAGGCAGGAGGTCTGTTCGAGGAGATCAGTGACCTGTCGGTGCCCGAGGACATGGTGAAGCGGGAGCAGGATGAACGGTTCCAAACTGCTGACTCGGTGATCGCTAAAGTGATGTCCAACAAGATATTTCGAAGCAATTCCACATGTAGCAGTAGTAAGAGTAAGAAACAGCGCAAGTACAACAAGGTAATTATGTTTTCGTTATTGAATCACTTACATGTTGCCTCGTTAGTCACAATTGTTTATATTCTGTCGGGCAAGGGGTCACGGGTTCGATTCCCGTGTCGGGCAAAGTATTACTGGGCTTGTTTTCCGAAAATTTCTCAGTAATAGGAAGGAGTCTGAAATTGTGCCCGGTATATGGCAATAGGTTTACCACCTTACATGGGACTGATAACACAAATGGTGAAAAGTGGGTGTACTTTGTTCGGTGGCATTAAGTGCCGAAATGTGCACTTCTGCCTTCGAGGATAAAAAGCGTGACATTGCAATGCAATTATATTCATCACGAGTTTGAACGGTTGGCGCAGTAATTAACCGACTTGCTGGTTTAATGATGCTTTTATTTTACCTATACATAAACATTTTTGACGACTTCTTCTTTTGTTCAAAAACTTGCTGATTAGTCAAGTTTCCTTGAGGACCGGTCACTGTAATGGTCTAGTACCAAATCTATGTTTCACCACGTGATGTATAAGGTCTGATGTGATATAATCAGATCTTAACTGTCCATTGTATTCTGTACTTAGTAGCGGCGATGTGGAGTCGCACTGGTACTATTTCATCGACCTGTATATTGTGTAAGGACGTTACTTTAAATGGCGTACCACCTGAGGTGCTTTACTACCTACCAACATGATGAGGCAGTGGGTGAACGTACTTTGTTCTTTTCTTAGTTTTGTAAGTTATGTGGACTTTTTTTAAGGGGGGAAAATCATCCAATGACTCTCATCGCCTTGGGTGAGGCGTGATCCAGATTGTCAGACTCTTACTGACTAAAAACTACACCGTTCCTTTTCTACTTTTCGAGCCGAAACCTCGGTAAACCCGCATGACTGCTGCAAGCTTTATGTGGACTTGCGAACAATTCATCGTAGTCTCGTTTTCCATTGTTTGGTGTACTGTACATACTTTTAAAACGAACTAGGTCTAATATTTTACACTTATCGATATCTAAAATTAAACCATTCATCTGTTGCAGACCTGCGAAGTTTGTTTGAAAAAGTTCGACCGGATCGGTGACCTTAAGAGACACCTGATCGAACACGTCATCAGGAGCACCCTCGCGAAGAACCCAGTCAACAAGTTCGGGGTCCTCAACATCCGCTGCGAGATCTGCCAGGAGAAGGTGTTCACCAAGATAGACAGGTACAAGGCACATCTCAGGGAGCATGCTAAGCTCACCCTATACAAATGTACCTTCTGCGACAAATCCTTTAGTGATTCCAGCAACTTCTCTAAACACAAGAAAATCCACGGTACCACGTACTTCCAGTGCGACTTGTGTCAACGCAAGTTCAATTCGAAGAAAATGATCACCCAACACATGGAGTATCACAACAATACGAACCCTATTCAGTGTCAGTATTGTGACAAAGTGTTCCATTTCGAGTCTATGCTTAACAAGCATATCAGGTGCTCGCATACGAAGATGTCCACTACTAAATTCAGATGTAGATTTTGTCGGAATTACTTCAAGAGTTTGAAGGAGAAATGGGACCATGAATGGACGGTCCATAATGTCAGGAAAGCAATCGTGGATTGTCTCTTGTGTGGCTCTAGGTTCAGGAAGTATGCTGAGCTAAAGAGACATTGCACAGACGAGCATGACACCGCCATACCTCAAGCGAAACGGTTGCTACGGTGGAAAATGAAACGAAAGATGCAATTGCTCGACGAAAATTTGTAAATGGCTGGACCAATTTACACGCAATATTGATTCTTATTGCTTTTCCTTTATAGTTTAGTTTTCGATTAATGTTTATTTATTTTAGTTGTCCTTTAGTGTTCGTGATCAAACGCTTGATGTGATATTTTATTAGATTGATACTGTCTTGTTGTTCTCTGAGTTCTTGGTTCGATCAGCTGATTACGACAAGTAATTCCTGATTTTCGATACAAAATTGTCAAAATAAATGCAATTGTGGCCTATGAAAGGACTTAAGCTACATTGGAGAATAACAGACTTGATATGTAGAATAAATAGGTTTAAGATTATTTTTTAGTATTAAGGTTTTAGTTTTTTTGTTTTAGTTGAGATCAAGGATCGTTTATTTTTAGTTTTAGTAAATTAATTGTCTATATAGACAGTTCCTATTGTTTATATTAGATAACGAATGGTCTCTATTTAGTATTTACAACTTATTTATTTATACTTTATTATTAATTTATGAATTAAGTTCGTAGTTGATTAAGGCTGTGAGTCTGTGGATCTCAAACTTTTTATTTATTTATTTTTAAGATTGTTTTGTTTATGTTTTTTGAGTTTTTGTTAATCTTTGTTTAATTTATATAATTTATTGTATCATTGATCTTGTGGTAGCAAACGCCACTGCTTAGGACAAGTTCTGAGGTTCAATGTTAGTCGAATAAAGGATTATTGGATTCTTAATTTGGCTTCTTGTATGAATTCATTGATTGGTGATAATCTTGTTATACACATTAAATGTTGTAGAATCATGTTTTTGTTTTAAAAAAGATGTTACCTACTTATGTCAAAATCAGTGAATTTTCTACACATTGTGAAATCATATTTATAGTAGCTGTTTATGTACAAGTTTGTTTTACGTTTAACGAGAGCACGTTCGTTGCTGATTGGTTGGTTCATTCGTACCGGCCAATAAGAGGGCTGAACTCGCTCTCGTTTCGTTTTAGTTCAGCGTAAAGCAAACTCGTACTAAAGGTAGTGATCCTATGGCTTTATATTTCTGCTGTTGTTTGTTAGGGATATATTGTGTTATAGTTATTTAAGAAAGTTAATATATTGTGTTAGTTGTTAAGTTTTACTTTGGTGGAGGTTTTGTATCAAATATATTATTTATTTATAATGTACAGTTACGTGTTTTTACCCGACTGCGCCAGAAGGAGGGTTATGTTTTTCGAGAGTATGTATGTATGTATGTATGTATGTATGTATGTATGTATAATTGTTTGGCACGCTCTACAGCCTAAACGGCTTGACGGATTTTGGCTTGAGAGGTGTCGTTGGATTCGTATTTACTGTGAGAGTGACACTGGATATATCAAAATAGTAAAAAAAACAAAATGGCGGATTTTTGGCGCCAAATTTGAATATTGCTCACTCACTAGCCGGAACGATTCGATGTATATCAGCTTGATAGGGGTCGTTAGATTCGTATTTACTGTGAGATTGACACTGGATATATTTAAAAAAACAAAATGACGGATTATTGCGCCAAATTATATTGTTCACTCTCTAGCCTGAACGACTCGATGGATTTCAGCTTGATAGGGGTCTTTTGATTCGTATTTACTGTGAGAATGACACTAGATACCTATAATTATCAAAACTAAAAGAAAGTAAAATAAAATAATGTAATTTTAAAAAAACTGCGTTTCTTCATTATATGGAAAAAACCCTAAAACAAGAAAGTCATCGTAAAATTAAAGGTCGGGACCCATTCTAGAAAGCCAGCCGTATGTGCCCTCACTAAGTCTTCATATTTAGAATGGGTCCCGACTGCTTTAATTTTACGATGACTTTCTTGTTTTATGTACAGTTACTTGTTTATTTCATTACTCTGAAAATTTATATTTTAGAATTAAAAGCCGATTTGTGCTTAAAATATTAAAGGTTGGAAACGCACTTGTAACTCCTATTGGTATTTGTTGTCCATGGGTGGCACTGATCCCTATCCACAATAACATATTGAGATGAAAATCTCACTATCTTATCTTAGTCACTTGTAAGACAATGTTATACTGTAAGAATGTAAATAAAATTTTGGAATTATTTTTAGTAGTATTTTAAAGCCCCTGGCAGACACTAGTAACGTATTTACGTTTGAGATACACATTCATAAATAGTGGTCAAACATTTTTTATCCAGTATTGGTTTTACAATTTAAATTTTAAAGTTGTGACTTCCTGACAATAACAGATTAATAAAGTTGTAAGTTTAAACAAAAACCAGCTTAATGGACTGTGAAGGAAATATTTTGTGCTGCTTATCGCCGAGGACTTCCTCTTCAGCCGGTGAGATAATCGCTCGCTTGCGGTGGGCGTGGTGATAACCGCCGCCACCTCCCAGTGCAGCTGATAACTTCAAAAGAGCCCCAATGTCAACAGTGCTGGATACTGTGCAGCAGACCTCCGTGCCAGTACATTACTCGCCATAAATCCCATAATTCAAACATCGCGGGTACTGCGTGCGCAATGGTGGCGGCGTTATTTGTAGTGGTCATAGTCGGTGTGTAAACACGGCGCCTGTACACAAGCGGTATTCTCGCGCATGACCTTGGCCGGCGCGCATGCGCGGTGTCGCGGCCTGCCGACCCATCCAGCCACACATCGGCAGCTCTCGGCGCCACAGTCCGCGATAGCGCTCCGCGGCGGTAGCGTCTCTCACCGCGAGTGCGGAACAACGCGGCCGCGTGATAACACAGAAAACCTCACCTAAATCAAATAAACACTATTCCTGTGTGTAGGGCGACGTTGACAATTGTTATTGTGTGTGTCGTGGCCCCGGCAGCGCGGAATCTACACAGTCGTAAGGTTAGTATGGCGATAATCTTTTAAGCTGTCACGTTTCGACAATTCAATGCGCTGTTAATAGGTTCAATCCATACCGGGTTTGTTTGTCTGTCTGTTTGTTGATGTATAGTTGCGATCGGACTGTGGATCGTTAGTTTTATTGCACAGTAGTAATGGTGTCTTTAAACGAGTGCCTCTCTGACTGATTTACATGTAAAAATTCCATCGAACTGAAGGATTTCTTTGTCTAAACAATTCTCTATTTAGTCTGCTGCTATTTAAGTGAAACACGACTACAAGCATAAACAAAAACTGTTTTCAAGGAAATCAATTAGATACCTCGGTAGTTACAGTGATTGAAACAAAAGTTTGAGAAACTCGATGCGATCTGTCAAAATTTTGACAGTTGCTGACACAATACAGAATCAATAACGCGTTCGATTTTTAAAAATAAATATTTAAAACAACGCATCGATGCATACGTAAATACGCCACAGAGTAGATAATTGTACGAAGAAGTTTTCCATCTAATTTTAGAATTGATTGATTTGAACATTCCGACTGTTGAACAAATTCGTGATAGTAAACAGGTAACAATTGAATTGAATATTTTGTTGTATGAATGTAAATGCAACTGATATTTATGTTACAGTATGTTATTTAGGTATTTATACATTTAATTATACCATTGTTAACCTATATTATCCTTATCTTTGTAAAGCCGGCGGTTTGCGAGGAGGAGCAGTTTGTAAACCACCAATACAATGAAAATAAGAACAACATTAATTTAATATGTTCACACTTTTTTTTTATAATCGCTTGAATTTTTTATTGACTACTTTCTTAAGATACTAAAGCATTTACGATAATATTATTATTATGGCTTCACATACTCCACTGACCCATATTACGTATAATTATTTCTATAGTATAGTTTTTCAACAATAAAATACATATAGGTAATAATAGCTATCTAAAGATAGTAACGACCTGTTGATGACAAAATGCAAACAGGTCTGCATAATAATACCTATCTATGCATATAAATACATAATATTATTATGTTTACCTACGTATTGTTTGCGTAATATTTATTTAAAAGCATCTGCCAGCGGCTTTGCCGGCTTTCCCGTGGGATAAAAAGTATCTTATCACCCAAGTCGGCGAATAAACTGTCTGTAAACCAGACATAAAAATCCGTTCAATAGTTTCAGCGTGATTGACGGACAAACATCCAAAACTTTCACATTTATAATATTTTTATAATAGTGTGATTGTGAGTAAAAACACACAACACAACGTCACGCCTTTTATCCCAGAGGTGATAGGTAGAGGTGCGTAATACGGCACGTAATGATGCTATACAATGTACACCCACTTTTCACCATTTGTTTTATAAGTAGTAGGGGGCATCCTATTGCCATATACTGTGAGAAAAAAAGTACCTCGTTTTATCATTAAATACTGCTAGCTAAGTTAGGCTGGCTCGTGGTCAGGTAGAGTAGTTGCAGTTGCCATTGCCGTGCGCTAACGGCAGATTAGAATACATTTTGACACATCTCCTACTCTTACTGCGAACGTGGTAAGAGCCTAGCGGCATCGTTCTCTGATAAGCCTTTAATTTTTTTATTTTTTTATAATAAGACCTCCAAACTGTAACCACTCACACATGGAGATCATGCCGAATGTCTCTTATATACATACTTATACATGAAACTCGTAGTATGTAGGTAAGAAGAACAAGGGGTTTAGGATACAATTCCTTGATCAGCGAAAGTATTATAGAGGTTTTACAAGATCGGAGATCATCGTGAGGTCCCCAACACCAAGAGTGTCTCCTGCGGTGGCTGAAGCGTAAGGCGAAGCGAGAACCGTTGCCTCGAGCGCTCCACTTTCTTTAACTAGCATGACTGCTTCGCAAAATTCGAGTTCAACGTCTCAAAGTGTGCTTGGTTTATGGCAATAAACTTAACTCTAATGATATAGGACTCACAAATGATGAAAAGTGTTCTATATCCAAGGTATATGTGCACCTCTGCTTACCCCTTAGGCAGAAAAAGACGCGAATGTCATGTAGGTACCTAATACCTACTTATACTTAGTTGCTAAGGGACATATTAATTCTAACAAAGCTATTATGCATTGAAAACTGACTTAATTAAACCGGTTGTCACTCATGTGATACTCCATGATAGGGTTTACCATAGTACCTTGGATCCTTAGAGACATAGGAACCAATCCCAAAAGGTCTATAGACAAAAGGACAAGTGGTTAAAATACACATATAGGTCGGGTTAGTGATGAACTATTGCAGATAAGCAATAAAGGTTGATTTTTTAATTTAGAGAAGTAATTGGATTAGGATTTGTTGCATTCTAAGTTTCAAGATTCATGAGCAGCAATACACGACGAGGTGTTTGTCGTCTCCTGTTTGTCGTCAAACAGTTGCGTGAGGAAGCCGATAACATAATAATTAATATAGTATGTCTCACAAAAGTCATACAAAAAGAATTATTCAAATCGGACTTTAGATCCGGATATTAACATCTTCAAAGAAACATAATGCCTTCAGCTTTATAATATAGTATAGATTTACAGTTACGAAAAGAAATCGAACCGTAATATGGTACCTGACAAAAGTTACCAGCTTCCATCTACCAGCTGCAATTGCAAGAGATTAATTACGAAAGTTCCCAATCAAGAAGTTTCAATTCGTTCAGAAACTCTCGACGTAAGTGCCTACCTTTCGTTCCTCTAGTAACCTTTGCTAATTAAACTTTATCTTTTGTTAAATGAACAAATACTTCAGGAGCTGACGAAGGAGGTTGGATTAAGGAAAATTGGGGCTGAGAAAACTTGATATTTTGCTGTTCTTGAAAAACTGCTTTTCAACCTAAATTATGAAACAATGTGACCGTTTCCACCTATACTAAGCTATGTAGCTGTGCGAGAAAGATGCGCAACTAGTGTATGCAATGTATCGATAGTCGGGTACCCACCAAAACTGTTTAGGATACAGTTAAATTGATATTATATAGAACAAGGCTATACATTTTTAAACTGACATGGTCACTAACACTAACATTAGAACTTAAGATATTTACGACGAAATATCGGAAACTCATAGACATTAATAAACATTGTAAATACTAATGTTAGAACAAGACTGTTTCACACACACCAGTTTTACCGTCAAAAAACAGACGTAACATAACTAACCTAACATATACAATTAGGATAAACTGAACAAAAAAATAAGGGTTGCGCTCTCAAATAGGTACCAACAGTTACCTCACAGTGGCTGGTTAGTGGTTCTGCATTCATCCTGGTAGATTACCAGGGTCCAACCCCTATTTACATATTACACCGGAGCTGCGGACTACCTAGCGGGTTTATGGGGGCTTCGGTTTCAAAAGCAGGAATAGAAACTGGAGGTTTTTAGTCAGTAAGAGTCTGACATTCCCCACTCGCCTCCTCTAGGGCGAGAGAAGTTATTGGATGATTTTCCCCCCTTTAAAATAAACCTGTTTACAACATTAAAACAATAACATTACCATCTACTTTTTCAGGTAATACATTTTTAACCAGGTGTCTGGTTGAACGTCAGTATTTTTAAAACATTACCTATACCTACATATTACTTCCAAGTATAATCTTTTTCTGGTAAAAATCATGAAACCAGTTGTTTATTGTTTTCCTCGAGATAAAAATACGTACTATACGGCAAGCTGTCTGCGTGTCGGTTTGTGCGGAATATTTTATATGGCTGTTAGCCTGATTGTCGAATTTCAGTCGTATTTTGTTGCATTTTAAAGTCGGATATTGTTTAAAAGGTACGGCGATGGTCAATAATAACCAAAATGCCGAAAAGTTCGGTTGTCGTTTGTCGCAAACGCGACTGCAAGGGTAAAGTTACTTGAGTTTGAATCCCGAGTCGACCAAAGTAGTAACATTTTAAAAATTTTCGGGCGCATCCAGTTATTATAAAAAAAAACACACACACACACAAAATAATCAATGACACGGAAATATGTGGACGGTGGACACTAAAATAGAATAAACAGAATGCGTATTACAAATATTGTTAAGAGATAGCGTAGTGATAAGGCAGCGATAAGAACATTACTCATAAGTAGGTATCTACCACTGTGTCCATTCACTGTTTCGAGTTTAAAAATTGGTAGATAATTCGTTGGTTAAAATACTTGATAACACACATCGTTAGAGAAACTGAATATGAAGTGTTAAGTTAAACCCTAACCTCACTCATAATAGGGTATATGACTATTTTTTATTTTATAATGTCCGTCTTGAAGATTCTTTGAATGATGACACGTATTTTTATTTTTTTTTTACAGATATTCTTATAATTATGTATATTGATTTGAATATCGTGTGACGACACTTCTAGGTACGTTTTATACGCAGAAATTACTTTATAGGTAGTATTTACTCCTACTCCTAAATCTTGATTTTGTTTTATCTAATTATTGTTTTTTATTATAATATGGCAAACAAAAAAAACCAGTCTAATATTTTTTCATTACCTAACTGACGGACTAATTAGATTTATAATTTTCATAGCCCATCATCATCCCTATTAGACTATAAAATAGATACGGTTATATTATATGTTAAATATATTATTTTTTCCAACAACCGAGTCAGTCTCCAACAGTCATACTGACAGCTTGCGCTGTGACATGTGCGAAGTCCCAGTCACCGTCAATCATCAATCAATCAAATATCTCCCGTTTCTGGTGACTGACTGATAAACTGACTGACAACAGCAAAAACTACTGACGTAAAAGACTGACATTTTGCACGTAATGTACCTTGAAACTGACGGGAAAAGTTATCTAGAATTTTTTTGGGAATGAGGGAACATTTTACTGCCTTTTATTTATTAAAAGGTAAAAAAAATAACACAAAATTTAAATTACGCAGCACCAGAGGAGACATAGTTTCGTTGCTAGGCTTTATAAAAGAAATACGCTGTTATCTTGAAGATTTGGAGGTATACGACCTCCGGTTTGGAGATTCGGAAATACTGCCGACGTCAGCTCATTCCACAGTTCTGCTGTGCGAGGCAGACAGTTTCAAGTGCATATCTAAATATTTGCTGCAGTATTGGAATCAAACCAGTAGACAAGTCAAAAACGGCATTATTTTCACCTACTTGTAAAATTGTATCTCAATACGAGGGTTATACAAATTGACCGGCCTTCACGACTTAGTGCCAATTGCTATTCTCTCTTGCATCGTTTGTCGATTGTCCAATGAATAGAACCCTATTGTTGTAGATATTTTGTTTCCCAAATTCTCAGTAATGGTAGACTTCGAGGCTCCTGCTTTGGAAGCTTAGCCTAAAAACCTATCTCTGTGACTATACTTGTTTGATCCAAATAAGTATTTTTGGTTGTACACTATACGTACTACTGCCAAGAAAGAGATACCGGGTTGATTTTGAGGGTGTACCAATTGGATTTTCTATTTTTGAAAATGTTCAGCTGGTAATAGTGTCCGATTAAAGGCAATAGCATTGTCCCTTATTCACATAACTATTAAAATATGTAGTGAAATTCTTAACTCTTGATTTTTATGGTATAAGACGGTAAACGAACTGACGGATCATCTGATGGTAAGCAATCGCGTGCGGTTGTGCATTTGCAAACAAGTACATTGCCGGTTTTTGGGGCAATTGTGGCTCTGGTAACCTAACGCATACAACGGAACAACGCAAGCGTTGTTTCACGTCGGTTTTCTGTGAAGCCGTGGTCTTATTCCGGATTATTTATTACGGTAGAATTTAAATGTTGGTTGAATTTTTAGTTTGTTTTCACAATACGTAAACATAAGGTGTAAGGTCAGTGTCTGATATCAATCAATTAACAACTCTAAGATTAGCTCTGTTAGTCTGAAAATTGCAAATAAATAATGTGGAGAAGCTAGTTATTTTGAATGTTAAACATCCTGTGTACTCTCTCAGACATTATAAATACAGTAAGTACTGTTTTCTTTAAACCATCTTAAGAATATTATAAGAATCTATAGCCCAGTAGTTTTAAAGTATGAGAGAGGTATGCTTCGGCACGAATGGCGGACCATTCGTGCCGAAGCAGTGTAATACCACTCAATTACCCCCTTTGCCAGTCTTCCCAATCTCCAATTCCCCAACAATACTTTAATTCCTAACCCCCAAAAAACTGGCAATTTGCTTGTAACACCACTGGTGTTTCGGGTGTCCAAGGGCGGCGGCGATTGCTTACCATCAGATCCGTCTGCTCGTTTACTGGCTAATAATAAAAAAGGTTTGTGTAAAGCTATAGATGATGATGAATCAGGGAAACCAATAACAGATTAATTTACCCAAATGTAAATAAATACATCATGCCTGAATTGAGTTCTTCTTGACATTTTTAAGAGAATAATTTCTCGATAATCTTAGCGGAGTTTTACAATAATAAAAATGTCAAATCACAAGGTCGTACGTGTTTCCGAGTATTTGAAGCCACTTGACTTTAATAAAATGACAATATGGATGGCGTCTGCGGTCTCGTAACGTGATTATGTAAGTCATAAAGATGCAGACTTTTTGTGGTTAATAATGACACGCTCTTCTTTTGTTTTTTTTTTTTTTTTATTTTTTGAAGTGATTAATTTTGTGTGTGTTTTAAATCTCTTTAGAAATAAATAGTGGTTGCGATTGGCCACTCAACCAATGAGGGTAAGACTACCCAGTAAGAATAAAACTAGTCAGCTTTGAGCTTCTTGGGTTCGATTCCTCGGCCCTGTAAAGATTGTAAAGGATTTTTTAGAATTTCGATTTTTTTTCAGTATTAGCACGAAGCCTGGTGTTGGACCCATAACATAATTAAAGAAAAATGGGTGTAACTTTGGAACGAGGAGATAGCTTCACTGACTGACGAACAATTAAACGTGACGTTTGAAAAGTGGCTAATTTAGCATTCATGGAAGTAAATGCTTTAACTTTTTTGTGCCTGCATCTTTAGCTACCCCATTGGTGATTTAAAGGCCAAGTGATTGTTATTTACATTAGGATATGTTTGTGTTACCTGTCACCGTCCAGGTTTTTCCACTAATCTCCTCACAGAAAGATGTACATCATCCTAAAATGCGCTCTGAAAGCTAAATCAAAATATTCGCAAACACAAACAGCACAACACAACATCAGACATCAAATAGCAATGCCTAGATAGACAGTGCATCAAACAACATCTAACAATAAGAATCCAGACATCTAGTGAATGATAGAAGACTTGAAATAAATAAACAAATGTAAAGTGCTCATCACATGAAGTAGACGCTAGATTGACGATGAAAATCACGCTTCGGCATGAATGGGCCGGCTCGACCGGAGTGATACCACGGCCTCACTGAAAACCGACGTGAAACAACGCTTCCGTTGTGTTTCGTTGTGTGAGTGAGATTACTGGAGGTCCAATTCCTCCTTTCCCAATCTTCCCAATCTCCGATTCCCGAACAACGACCCTTAAATTCCTAACCCCAAAAACACCGGCAACACACTTGTAACCGGGCGGCGGCAATTGCATACCATCAGGTGATACGTCTGCTCGATTACGTGTTTCATAAAAAAAAAGAAAAATCTGCGTTGAAGTCTTAACTGGTTATTTGGAATTTGTTAACATTTTGACTATGCTATGCAGTTGCATTAGTAGGTCGGATTATTGGGTACCTATTTGCATAATCTATTCTTTAGACATTAAAAGTTGCAGAAAGGTTTTAATTTAAGACACATGAGAGAACCAAATCCCGAAACAACTTTCAAATTCCTAAACTCAAAAGCCGGCAACAAACTTGTATCGTCTCTTGTGTTTCGGGTGTCGATGGGCGGCGCTGAATACTCACATCATCAGCTGATCCGCCGGATCGTTTACCGGGCTGTCTCATGCATTGCCATATACTGGACACGATTGCATTGCCCGACTATAAAATATAAACCTAATATATAAAATTGAATATAAATTAATATCAAATTACATAATAACGATGACGTCCAGCAGGGCATGTGACCCGTGAGGTCTATCATAAATATATAAACTAAATGTGTACTGACCCACGGAGTGAAACCAACGCACCGTGGCTGGGGCTGCTTGGGGGCTGGTATTATTTATAGGGGCCGGTGTTACACGCTTGTAAGGACATGTCGACAGGGACCCATGTAGGTAAGCCTTTGGTAGATACGTTAGATGTGTCTTTTGTAGATGTATAGGGTTGTTTATAAACGTAATTTGCGATTAAATCAGGTATGTTCATCTAGATTTCATTGGTATATTTTCAAAAAATCACCGATAACAATAACTCGGCTCAGAAATCAAATTTGAGACGAAGCCATCAACATAGTAAGTTACCTCTTGCTACGAAATACTGAACGAGGTATTCTATCTCACTATTCAATAATTATCTCAACTAACACAAGGTACGTAAAATACCAAAAATAACCATCAAAAGACCAAAATCCTAATCCCCCTTTAACTAATACGAACCACTTCCCAAAAAACGAGCCCGAGAGAAGAGACCCAGACCATATTTTAAAACATCCACTTTACCAAATCCACTTACATCCCTAAATCGTAAGATAGAAATCGTTCCTTTGAGTGATTTGCGCGTTTCAACCAGTCAACATGCTCGGCAGTTATTCCCAGCTTAATCTCAGCCCTCAGAGGGATTAGGGAGTGACGTACTTACACAGATATGGTCACTGTACACACATATTTAAGGTAAACGGCACAATCTTGTGGGCAGATAGGCTTAGGTTCAGCAAACAATGCCAGCCTCGGCGAATAAATCGGTTAGCATGGTCGTTCTATTTTAATACGAGTATATGGTGTATTTTCGTCTTTTGCTTTAGCTGCTTCATTGGTAATGAATCCTTGCGAACCTGTAATAGATGATCAATGAGATTTATTTAATTTAGACCACAATGCTTCTGGAGGTTTAAGAAAGCCACTCCTTATGCATTCGGGTTTGAAACCTGCCAACGGCAAGTACAAATGTGTTTTTCCGAGTTATTGGTACTTTCTAAGATTATTTAAGGAAGGAAAGCTGGTGAAGGAAAGCATGGTGACAAAAGCTTGGCTTATAATTTCTGAAATCGCCAACCCGCAATGATCAAGCGTGTTGATACGTAAAATTCCGTCTCAGAAGCTCAAATCGATATTTTCTCAAACCCGAAACCAGTTACCTTAGTTCTAGAAACTCTAAAAACCTCAAGGCGCTCCTGAATATAATTACATCGCAAAATAAACCGCGGATAAGTAAAGGAAATGAGAATAATTATGAAGATGTTACATTTTGTTTCGTTTCACAAAGAAGCCACGGACTCAAAGACAATGGAAATAATATAAAGTAAAAAGATCAAACAATGAGAGTAAATGAAAACATTTATTGTAATGTTTTAATGTTTATTATTGTTTGTTTGTGCGGTTTTAAACTTTCTAATTAAATATGTATCGTTTAAAGAGAATTACACTTTATTTAAGTCGCTGTACGGTTGGCGCGGCGGCTGGGCAACTGGCTGCCGTGCAACGTGTCAAGGGTACAATTTCTGTACGGAACAACCCTTTGTGTAAACTACAAATTGTTGTTCTGGTTCTGGGTGTCATGTGTATGTGAAATTGATGTTTGTAAACGCACCTACGACATAGAAGAAAAACCTAGTGTGGGACAACGTTTCCTAAAAAAAATCAGTTATGTCAGGTCAGTCAAGTCATCTTCTAATTTGGTAGTTAGAAGGCTTTTTTGGAGCAGGGAAATTCATCCATTGACTTCTCTCCCGTACTAATTGAGGCGAAAGAGAGTGTCAGACTCTTAATTATTAAAACCACTCTGTTCCAACTCCTGCTTTGAGCCAGAACCTCGGTGACTCCTTAGGATGTCTGCAGCTCCGGATTGGGTAGCTATCGGGGGCGAGCTATCCTTGCTCGCCGTCCGCCTAGTTAGATGACTGGAGAGCTTAGTAGACTAACCTAGCTACTTTTTTTCTTTCACACGGAAGCGATGCCGCGAGCGGAAAGCTTGTGTAAGTTATAACATTTATAATATTATCATACTTTTTAGAAATACAAAATTTCTCGGACGTTTGTTTACAAGAGTTACGTTTGATTCCTGCGTACGTCAGATACAGTAATAAAAATATTTTATTGACGTAGTATTATGTTTGCTGACGCAAGAGTTATCATCTGTGTAACGTTGCGCTTCTTGTTGGATAAGGGGTAAGCTGGAGCGTAGGGTATTGTGGTCTTTTCGACATAAAGACCTGTGACTCCTCTGGTGTTACGGATCGCTTACCATAAGCTATAACGCGTTACTCGTTCGCCCCGTATTCCATAAAAAGTGTGTACTTAGCAATTTAGTATCTATAGATAGAGTATAGATGTTCTCTTCTGATCTTACTATTATTATAATTGTTACTTCATTATGTCAAACTGGCTGAAGGGATCGTGTTGAAATTTGGAACAAGGGAGGCCTATGGTCTGGAATAACACATAGGTAGGCTACGTTTTTCCCCACGCGAACGTGGGCGAAGCCGCTCGCAGAAGCTAGTAAGGATAATATAAATGTTAGTTTCTGCTTATGACCTCCATAAAAATGTTTGCGTAATAGTATCAATGTGATGATGTTATCTGCATTAGGGAAAAAAATTAGGTAGCTAAAAGATATTTCCTTGAACATAATATTAAAAAAAAAACTTGTAAACCACGAATCCGGGTTTTATTTTTAAGAACCTCCATTCACATTTTTATTTTTAAGAACTAGATAGAAATTTTTAGGTAATCCCGATGTAACCAAAAACTAACTACCTTTAATCAGGCAAATAGGACCTACGGTTTCTACCTAGCCTCAAAAAGACTAGCTTCGATTTCAGTCTACCTAGATAATTGGCTTGGCCTAATTAGCCGTAGTGCGTTATGTAACCCCATGTTTTTATACAGAAAGAAAACCACAGTAAATGTAACTGGAATACCTTTTTTTTTTTTTTTTTTTTTTTGGGGGGGAAAATCATCCAATGACTTTTCTCGCCTTGGGTGAGGCGAGAGGGAGTGTCAGACTCTTACTGACTAAAAACCACCCCGTTCCTTCTCCTGCTTTTCGAGCCGGAGCCCCGGTAAACCCGCTAGGTAGTCCGCAGCTCCGGAACTGGAATACCTAGGAACCTGTTTCATAATGTCTGATACTCGTAGCTTAACTGAAACTGAAAATATGTAAAATAATTCTTCAGTAAGTTGAACTTACAAGGATACACCTAACGACCATCGCTCTAACCCAGCAATTAAATTGTCATTTAAATTTAAACTTTAATTCGTATGTCGTATGATATATTTCATAACGTCAATACAAAAAGGTGGTAAGTGCACTGCCAGCGCGCTTGCAGCTTTTTTGTATTGTTTTCAAAACCGATTGAGCCGTGCTTCTTATCCTGTAAATTTCAAACTTATAAATTAATTATTGGAATAAACTAAATTAAATACCGTTTCATTTTTTAGTTGAATCTGACTTTAATATTATTTGACTGCTATTTAACAGTAAACTACATCACATAAACAGCCTATAAATGGAGACTGCTGACCAAAGGCCTCTTCTCCCAATCTCCCACAAAGGTTTGAGCATTATTCTACATAATATACAATTAAGCTACATACTCATAATACATTATGTAATCTTCGGGTATATACGATGAAATCTTGACCGAATTTCAACCATAACCACTAATACATAAGCACATTGAACATTTTATAGGGCAATAATGTTGATAACGTCTTTGATCTATTCTTAACAGGCAGCCGGCAGGGTAGACAAAAGTAAAACAGAGCTTTTCTAAAAAAATAAACAGTTTTATTAGTCCAATGGTAGTGAAATGGATGTCAGGTCTGATTTCGGATCCGGGTAAAATTTTGTTGAAATTTTCGGTTTTCTATACATTAATATATGGCAATAGGCGTGCTCTCTACATATATGAACTCTCCTTACGGAAAGCTAGCTTTCCGATTCACAAAATGATAAAACATTTGTTTCATTTAACATTTTTACCTCTTATTGAAAGTTTGACAATATTAAATAACCTAAAAAAAAATCACGGTTTACTCAAGTAAATTACTCGGTTTACTGAAAAAAGCTCAACTAGTTTCGAGTCACAGAGGGACTCTTCATCATGAGCAGCGTGCGCAGACGCGGTGACGTCACGCATACACACACTGGACAATATTATGATTATTAAAAAACCTGCCAATATTACCTACTGCTTAACCTTGGTATTCAAAGTGGACTCCACTCCACGGCACTCCCTGTTACCGAAACATAAACTGTAAAAAAATAGCAACATACTTAGCATGCGTCACAACAAGTGACGTCAACGCAAAATCGTTAGTAAATTGTTTTCAGTGACGTCAGCAGTGAGCTTAGCGTTACATTAAATATATTAGCAGAGTTAATTTTGCACGATTGCCTCTTGCCTTGCTGAATGGCTGCAAGCGAAACTAGGATATTATTTTCCATCCCCGGGTCGGAAAAAGGTAGGTATTTATTGGACGATTTTGCGACTGCCGAAATTCAAATATCAATTTTGTATGTGCCTACGCCCTATTCGTAATCTAGACTCAACCCCTTTATCTTCGCCTCCTCAAAGAGCCATTAGACCACCATAAATAGGGCCTAGTAAGGCTGATGCCTGATCTGGAGCTGCGGACTAGGTACCTAGCGGGTTACCGGGGCTCCGGCTTGAAAAGCAGGAGTAAGAACGGTGATTTCGTAAGAGTCTGACACTTCCTCTCGCCTAAGGTGAGAGAAAAATGTGTATGCCTTCCCTGATCTGTATGTACTGGATATGTATGTATAGTTTGATTGTAAGCCCATCTATTTCTACGTCAAGGAATAACAGAAATGATATTGTGTTTATAAATCATGGTAAAGTCGTACTAAAATATTTTACAGTCAGTAGATATTGAATGAGATGCAGACTCAGTATTTACGCGCGAATAATCTGCTCATTACCGCCTCGTTAACCTAAATTCGCTGAACGGAAGGTAATACAAATATCAACATGAATATTTACTAATGTTATTAAGTATATTTCAGTACTAGCTGTTGCCTGCGACTTTGTCCGCAGAGAATAATGACTTCAGACTGACGGATACAATATCTTACAGAAGTCAGAAATAAAATATTTTAGAAAAAATCTAAATAGCCTAAGTTTCTCCTTAGTACATCAGCTACCTGCGTATAAAATTAATCGGTTTAGCCATACCAGAGATTAGCCAGAACAATCAAACAGACAGATAGACAAAAATGAAAAATAAATGTTATTTGGGTGTGTGCGACGTATGTATATTCATATGTGTATGGTATAAAGCAGTTATTTCAATGTTACAAATAGAAAATCCAATTTAATTTATTAGTCTAGATTCCTAATACATAAGGTAAGTATCTAGAATTGTAAATATTTTGTTTAAATGTAAATGTAGTCGATCTACCAGTTAAAAATTAAAAGAGTTGGTATTTTAACCCTTCGTATGTTTGGAACGTGGATCCACGCGAGACACTTTCTATTGTTGTCTTATATACGGCACACGAAAGGTTAAATGGGTTTAGCTAAATACCTAAGAAATGTTTCATAACATCTGTAGTAAGATCACTGATGCTATTTTATCAAATTTGATAGTCCTCTAGCATTCTGCTTGTTGAACTATTGGTCAAAAATGAGACTAGACTATACACAATAAGACTTTAATTGCCATGTACTGTCAATTCGTATCGTATCATTAGTTTAGAGGCAATTACATTATTGTTATCGTAAAACATAATACTCGTGGAAAATAAGTAGATACTATGCGTGGGAGCAATAACATGGCGTTGTTTTTCTTTTTAAATAAATATTTTCTAATACAAGTATTTTATTAACTACTACTACTACTATTTCACTACTACTATTTCAGTAACTTAATTACCTTTAAAATGAGAGTATTTTTTTGTAAAACGAATATTACTTTTTTAAGTTATAGAGGGTTCTTTAAAATAATTAAAAACCGCAAAATGTTTTTTTTTTTTTCAAAATGTTTCTTTATTCCCAAGTATATTTATATTGGAGCTGCGGACTACCTACTTAGCGGGTTTACCGGAGCTCCGGTTCGAAAAGCAGGAGTAGGAACGGGGTGGTTTTTAGTCAGTAAAAGTCTGACACTCCCTCTTGCCTCGCCCTAGCGAGAGAAGTCATTGGATGATTCCCACCTCAAAAAAAGTGTACCTATATTCAATTCCTTTTGACATCCACTAGACCAAAACAAAACTGCGTCATCTACATATATTTTGACCCTCCTAGAATAGCCATTCTAACCCAATTTCACACAACATAGTAACTACAACGCATTAATTTAAGGCCACTACCGAACAACTTGTTCCCAGTTCTGCACATGTAAACATTGGAAGTCATACCTTAGCAAATAACAGAATACGAGTACACACATCAAGCTATACACAACCAATATAAGCTAACCGTCGAACGTTCGGAAAGACAATACAAAGGTAGGTCATGATAAACTGGTTATGTGTAGGTCTGTGTGGACCTAAGTTATAACATAAATAACGGACTGTTATACAAGGGTTTCAAGTTAAACAATAACTCTCGAGTTTCACGATTTAAACTCCAGGTATGAGACTAGGAGTGGGGAACATTTATTATATCTTTGGACTTTGTTTATTTGCTAAAGAATACTTGTTATATTACTTAAATAAGTTATTTTATTAAAGTTACAGAATGATAAATACAAATTGATAAAAGAAATCTGAATTCTTTGAAATCACATCATCACATCATCAGCCTAAAAAGGCCACTCATCACGGGATGGCGATTATAAACTTATAACTAAAAATTATAAGCCCAGATTTCAACACGATGTTTTCCTTCACCGTTTTTCAATGGTGTCTAAATTATTTAAGAAATTAGGTACATATAACTCGGAAAAAGTCACATTGAAACTTGCCGTTGGTAGGTTTCGAACCCTCATTCATAAGAAGCCTTCAAAGAAATCTTAAACCACCGGTCCACCACAACATATTACGAATTCTATGAAATAAACATTAAAATATAAAATATTTTAGCCATATAGGTATCTAACATAAGTGCCTAAAGGTGACTTGGGGAAGAAAGAATACCAATATAGACGAAAATAACAACAAGATGAAGATAAAAATACCAATTCTATAAAAACAAGGAAAATATTTAAGGACAATTAGAAATCTATGCTAATATAACAAATCTGAACAGGATGTACGTTGGTTTGGTAAATAAAGTCTTTTGCAAAATTGATAGTCTTGAGGAAAGTATGTATAAAGATTCAATTTTGGAATTTAAATTTGAAAAAGGAAAAAATAAAGGAAAACATAAGGAAAAATTCGAGGAAAACTAGTCAATAATATTAAGATTAATCAAACGATTTTCTTCTCTTCTAATAATATCTTCTGATTTATTTTATTGCGGGATCTCCAGTGTTTCATGTAAAACCTGGCTTACAGGAGCAGGAGTTGCAGCAGTTTTGGGATGTTGTGTTTGGCGGGCTTCGTCATATCATAGAAACGATACTTCGACAATGATATCATCTAGACATAAAATAGATACTTAACATTACTTACTTTCCGGAGCTGTGGACTACCAGGGTCTACCAGGGGTCTTCCGACTGGAAAAGCAGGAATAGAAACGGGGTGGTTTTTAGTCTGAAAGAGTCTGACAGTCTGCCTCTCTCGGCTTGCCCAAGGCGGCAGAAGTGATAGGATGATTTTCCCCCTTAAAAAAAACATTACTTACTTTTGCACGCAAAGGCAATACAAAATAAGATGTTAATTTCCTTCATCATATAAAAGCTAACATTGAAACCTGTATAAAACCAAATTAAATGATGAACTCTGAACTTCTAAAGTGCTTCAGAACAGCAACAGACCCTGTTTGCTGAGTCGAGCCAGTCAATTAGGGAAATGGCTGGGTGTTTTCACTGTACACTGCGTTTGTAAACTGATACTAAATGAAGCAAAGCCATCTCTAAATAGGTGCTATTGCATTTTGCTTTAAGTGCTGTTATAGTTTGAAAATAAATTGTCGTTTTGAATTCACAGCATCTTTACCATATTTATCAGAAATTCTATTAGGATTGTATCAGTGTAATTTACATTGGTATGATCATTTTAAAACTAAAAGAACTTAAGGAAAATATGCGCCATTTTGTTTTCCTTTTTTAGTTACTTTTATGAATGCATGAGGCGAAAATAAGCGCCGTTTCATTTTGGCCAAACAACGAAAACAATCAACAATGAAACTTGTAACTATTGTTCTACAAAAATATCTCCCCGCCCTCTATTATTATTCGTATCTCCCAACTCCACAAGGTAGGTTGTATAAAAATATGTTTTTATGCAAAACAATGCAAGATGGCGGCGGCGGCGTAACCGGGACATTTTCCCGCCGACGCGGCCGCCATGACACTTCCCCTAAACGCGAACTGTCAGTTTCATTGTCCTGTTTCGAGGCTCATTTAAAGTCAGACTCCACAAGTGGGTAGGGTAGGTATAAAACACTTTTGTTGACTTGAATGCTTGAAAGCTTTAGCGTTTCTTTTCGAATGCTGACGAGGACTGTTGAATATTTTATAAGAAACTTTTGCTAGCGTCACATTTTGCGGACCGACACCAAAGCGCTTTTGTGTGTACGAGTTGACGTTTATTTATCGTAGCGGATAGAATGTATTTACTTTAATGTAGACAGTTTTATTTAAACGCGTCACGTTTAATTATAATGGAATTTAGATCCATCTGGTATTTAAAGGTGGGTAAATAAAATTGCTTCAGAAGTAAATTATACACGTAAAGTTGGAGTTTCACTACACGACTATTCCAGATAGGTAATATCACTGCAAAAGCTGGTGTGAAATACTCAAGATGAGGAAACATCAATGGCTTTTTTTGTATAATAACTGTAGTGAGGCATACTAAATTAACTAAAAAAATCACGGTTAACTCAGATACTAAGAAAAGCTCTACCAGTTTCGAGTCACAGAGGGACTCTTCAGAAGACGTCGCGCGTCCTACGACCTCAGTAGGTCGCGCGACGTCGCCGCGTGTGCGAACGCTGCTCACGACTAAGAGTCCCTCTGTGACTCGAAACTAGTAGAGCTTTTCTGCATTAATGTACGTGGAGTAAACCGTAATATTTTAATTAATTTGGCATCTATGGTTTCTATATATTGTATAGGATAAATACCAAGCCTATAATACTCAATATTGTAGGTACATAGCTACACTAAACTGTAATTAATTAATGTAACAGTTGTAATAGGCTTGCTTAGGGTGATGTGGTTAGCCGCAGTACTTAAGGTGGATTAATGAGAAGCCGCAACATCTTATACATAGCCATAATAGCTTAGTCCGATGTAGTGGAAACCGCTAAAGTAATTAATAGCTTATTATTGACATATTTAACATTTTACAGAGTAAATCATGTTCAACAAATACATAACAATTTTTAAGTCAAGTTGGTTAAAAAAAACCGAACCGCATTTAATTTTCTTCGGCATCTCAATTTTTTTAGTGAGGTAATATTCCTGAAACAAAATACCATGCTGAAAACTGCATCAAAATCGGTTAAGCCAAACCAAACTTGGCCGTAGTCGCCAAACTTGGCCATGGCCACCAAACTTGGCCGCAGTCGCCAAGCTTGGCCATGGCCGCCAAGCTTGGCCGCAGTCGCCAAGCTTGGCCATGGCCGCCAAGCTTGGCCATGGCCGCCAAGCTTGGCCGCAGTCGCCAAGCTTGGCCATGGCCGCTAGGCTTGCTTGTAGTCGCCAAGCTTGGCCGCAATCGCCAAGCTTGGACATGGCCGCCAAGCTTGTCCCGGTGTAGCTTGAAAAAGATCGAGATTTTTCCTAATGTTCGACTACGTGTAATTCTTAACCATACAAATGCACAATTTCTAAAATAATAAATAAGCTGTAAACAAATAATTTCGCATTTATCATATTAGTTAGAATATTATGTTAGGTAAGACATGTTTATATGACAATACTGTGTCCTATACCTAATGGTACCTAAGTACTTTAGGTACGTGCCTAGGTATAAGACCTTGCAGTGATTATTCATGCAGAACGGCATCAAACATGTCTACTGCACATAGACAGGTAATATCATCTAATTATCAGCACAACTATGGAATAAATTATAATTAAAATAAGAATTGGCAAGAAAGATTTTTTAAAGTAGGAGTTCCTACATAACAACCCTGCTATAATTTTTCGAAAGATTGTAATAAAATCATCTAGACATTATAAGGGAGACCCATGTTTAGCAATGAATGCCTTATGACAAGCATTGACAAAAACGTTGAAGATGTTGACTTTTTTTCTAAGAGCGAAAATCATCTTATTAGATACTTCTCCCGCCTGAGGTGTAAGGGAGTGTCAGACTCTTACTGACTAAAAACTATCCCGCTCTTGCTCCCTCTTCGAGCAGGAGCCACGGTAAACTGCTACGTTAACCGCAGCTCCAAAATAATAGGTAAAAATTCAATTCATAAATTAACTAGCAAGAAACTGAAGGTTTTTCCTTTTCGAAATAACCGAATATTATTTTTATAAAACTTTCCTTTATGCATAACTTGGTGCTGGTTGTCCTTGAACATTCTGCCAACAGGAAAGGACCCTTTTGACGCCTCAATGTCCACGATTAGTATTCAAAATGGCTGGAAACCTTCACTTAACGATCTGTAGGTACATCGTAAGCGAGGATAGTGATAAGGTAATGCCTAGGTCCTTAGGTCTTACATATCGTCACGTCTGTTTAATATTTGAGAGTAAGTATTTGAGAAGGTAGACAGAAGTACAGAATTGCAAGTATTTACATGTAACATCTACTTTTTGGGATTGTATTGGGAGTCTTCCGCGCGTCAAGTGCGTTGCTGGCCTTTTGGGGGTTAGGAATTTAATGGTTGTTGGGGAATCGGGAATTGGGAGTTGGGGTGGGGATTAATTAGGTCTCCGGTAACCTCACTTACACAACGCAAGCGTTGTTTTACGTCGGTTTTCTGTCAGGCCGTGGTATCACTCCGGTTTAGCCGGCCCATTCGTACCGAAGCATGACTCTCTAATACTTACTTAATCATCTAATTCTATCTTCTTATTAAATTAGGTAAGTTATTGATGTTCCAAAGAACTTTTTATGAAAATGTGACGCTAAGAGTTCCAATTTTACAATAAATCCAGCTTCCAGCCAATATTCAAGGGAAAAATTTCAATCTCACAGTAAGTAGGAAATGTAAGAAATTTTCTGCAACATTTTTATATTATATATCGGTAGACGGCAGCACTGGCGTCAGATTACACGATGATATTGCTGGGATTTTGTGTTATATGCACGTTATCACAATATTGCATATTGAATACTTTTAATGAATTTTTATACTTTATAGTAAAAAAGGTTTCCTTTTGTTTACAGGCCCACTTCTGGGCAAAGGACTCTTGTGACAAGGAGAGGAAATGAACATTAATTACTAAGTCACTACGCTCGCTTAAGACGGGTTAGTGATTTCAAAACGGAGCTGAGCGGGTTTACCGGGGCTCCGGCTGGAACAATAGGAGTAGGAACGGGGTGGTTTTTAGTTAGTAAGAATCTGACACTCTTTCGCCTCGCCCAAAGCGGGATAAGACACTGGATGATTATCCAACCTTAAAAAAAAACGTTTTCTTTTGCATGGCGTTGTCTTAATATACCATAATATATAGTAAAAGAAAATCAATAACGTTATGATTCTGAAATTGCATTCACTACATCTCCACAACAAGACTTCTCGGAATATTTAAATTAAAAAAATATGACCTATCAGTATTGCAATACATAATACTGGCAGTTAACGCTCCAGATATTATAATGAGCGAGTTAATTAACATGTGTGACTAACCTGCCTTGAAACTGCGATATTTTACATTATTACGATATAAATTCAAAGTCCTAACAATATTGGCGCTACAATGGACTATTCAATACTAACGTTGCATAAACAATTACTTAGAACTCGACATGACTGGTGAAAGGTGGGTGTTGTGCATCTCTTCCACGATTAAAAGGGTGTAATTTATTGTATGTGGTATTACCCTTTTTATGGGTTTAACCTACCCTGCGTGAAACGAGAAGCATCAGACAATTTATGACTAAAAACCACCCTGTTCCTAACTGTTTCTTTGTATCGGATCTCCGGGACCCGCAAGGTCGTCTGCAACCCCATCGAGTAATATTAAAAATTACAATTATGTGAGTAATTGCTCAACAAACAAATTCACAAAGTATAATCTATACTTCTATACTTAATATTATAAAGCTGAAGAGTTTGTTTGTTTGAACGCGCTAATCTCCGGAACTACTGGTCCGATTTGAATAATTATTTTTGTGTTGGGTAGCGCATTTATCGAGGAAGGCTATAGGCTATAAAACATTACGCTATGACCAATAGGAGCCGAGCAGAGCGGGTGAAACCGCGCGGAAGTAGCTAGTATAATATTAAATCAAAAACAAAAACAATCCTATCTTTATGTAACAAACTCCAAAAACATAACAATTGCGTTTTTTTCATAGAAATGTACTAAAATATCAACAAAACCTTGAACGCGAACCATTCACGGTTCGCAAATATTATGTACGAGTATATGTTTAGCCTCAAAACATATTTATTATTTTGTTTAATATAATTTCTATTAAAATCCCCACCCAAGGTCGGACTGAATGCTGTACGGTGTAAAATGATTTATGTCTCATTGTACACAAGTTCGGAGCCCGTTTATAATAAATTTTCATAGCATGGAAGATGAATTGCGACTGGAAATCGCAAAAAAATGTCTGATCATTGTTTTGGGTTGAAATTTGTGGGTGATGGTGAAATAAGAACAGTTTCTTTTTTCACGGTATAAGCCGGTAAACGAGCAGACTGATCGCCTGATGGTAAGCAATCGCCACCCCTCATGAACACCAGAGGCGTTACAAGTGCGTTGCCAGCCTTTTGTGGGTTAGGAATTTAAAGGTTGTTAAGGAATCGGGGATTGGGAAGGGGGTTAATTGGACCTCCGGTAACCTCACTCACACAACGAAACACAACGCAAACGTTGTTTCACGTCGGTTTTCTGTGAGGTGTCACTATATATCACACACAATCTATCAGGTCTGTCAGGGAAGCACTAGTAGGTAACTATATTGATATTCTCACGAAACTATTGAAGGTCTTCTAAGCTCCTTGCAAAGCCTTAAGCCAATATTGTGCACCAGACAATAGCTCTAATCGTATCAACTCTAGGAGCTATACACGTACTATATCGCATTATGTTCCAAGGTACATACATGTAATCCGTAGCTGCGGACATCGTAACAGGTAACCGGGGCTCCGGCACAAAGTAGGAGTAGGAACGGGGTGGTTTTTAGTCAGTCAGAGTCTGTCAACTCTTCTCACCCCTCCTACGACGGGAGACTTCATTTGATGATTTTTGCCCTCAAAAAAAAAAAAAATACATGTAATGTAAGTGTATCTGTCTTTTGTCCGAAGAGTTGGTTTTGTTTAATCGCGCTTATCTCTGTAACTACTGATTCGAATCGAATAATATTTCCTGTGTTGTATAGTTCATTTATCGAGGAAGGCTATAGATTAAAACATCACCCTAAGGTTTATAGGAGCCTAGTAACAGGTGGAATTATCTAGTGTATATAAAGTACACCTAATATTTTGCGTTTAAAAAATCGCAGTCGCTAGCATGCCGACATTTTTTGAAAACAAACTTTCTTTGATCCATTTTTATAGACAGATTAGTTTTGTTCGCGGCTTCTGCTGCTATTAAATTTATTTTTGTTACTTTAAACACGGAATATGTATTTATAGATACTAAGAATAAAGATTTATCTTTCTTTACTTCTCTTGACAGTTTGCTGTAATAATGAATGGATTTTTTCAAGATGGCGCCGTTTCTCTTTTACGAAACATATTAAACGTCAAGGGAGATTAAAGACAATTAATACTGGGCTATATATTTTATTTACTTAGGTACTTTTTGTCTTGTTTTCATAAAGACTACGCTAAAATGTAGTAAAACGTGAATTCTTACCAGAGCCAGGGCTGGACATCACGGTATTGATTATTTGATAACGATAGTATTTGATCGCTAGGTCGTTCATTTCTTTAAGATTGACAATCTTAATTATATTGAGATTAAGTTAAAAATCTATTAATGAGAGAAAAATAATTGAAGTTAGAAACATAAACTGACAGACTATTCCTTATTTATTGAAGTTACAAAAGGATATGTGTAGGGACACACTACTACACTATCATTTACGTAATACATCTACAATTGTATGTGTTAGGTCCATTTACATTATTCCTTAAACCCAAGTAACAGACCAGTCCGAAGCTGCGGACTACCTAGCGAGTTTACCGGGGCTCCGGTTCGAAAAGCAGGAGTAGGAACGGGGTGGTTTTTAGTAAGTAAGAGTCCGACACTCCCTCTCGCCTCGCCCAAGGCGAGAAAAGTCATTGAATGATTTTCCACCCTCAGACCAGTCGATGAAATTGTGTGTTAATGATAATACGTTCCCTAGTTATCCGCATGTCTGTTGCGATATGTTTAGTTGAAACAAATACTCTGACTTTGATTTTGTTTATAATTATTGTTATAAACTATAAGGTAAAGTCAATGCCAGTAACCTTAATACGAGTTTGCTTTACGTTATGAAAAAACGAAACAAGAACGCGGTCGACACTCCGATTGGTTGGTTTATTCGCATTGGCCAATCAGAGTGCCGAACGCACTCACGTTTCGTTTTCGTTCAACGTAAAACAAACTTGTACTAAGGGTACAAAACAAAACTGATAAGGAAAATGACTATTATATAAACAAACATACGATGTTATCCTGAACATGTTCATCAAAGCAGACAGGGAATAATTTCGTCACGGCACCGGATGACACGGCGATTCGTCACGCTATTGATAAAGTAACCCGTGACGAAAAATCGTGACGCGGCGATATGTTTTGATGGGAAATGATATGGAAATGCTTTTCAAAGTCAATGAAACATAACGTTATATAATCAAACATGTTTATTTGTAAAGGGGTAGTCAGTTGTGTCATGAGTTCTTTGTAAAATAGGACCAGATTATAGCCATACACCGGTCGCGATTCCGGAGCTGCGGACTATCTAGCAGATTACCGGGGCTCCGACTCGAAAAGCAGGAGTGGGAACGGGGTGGTTTTTAGCCAGTAAGAGTCTGACACTACCTCTCACCTCACCCTAAGCGAGAGAAGTCATTGGATAATTTTCTCTCCTCAAAAAAGGCGCTGTGGACAAAAATATATTACTTACACTTTTTGATTCATTATCATTTTCAAAGAATACACCAGGTAGGTAAAACATGAACTATACATATACTTATTTCTGTAAAATGTTTATACTTTTCCATCAGATTGCTCACTGGGTATACTAAATTAATGGTATATTTTGTTAAGTGCAGCTTATTTTTCTAGTGTTTATAATTTTAAAATCGGGAAATGTAGATGCAATACTTTGTAAAGCTAATACGTTTCTCCTCACCCCTGACCTGATTCCTACTCCTACCTTTTCCGTAGATACCGTAAGACCCGACTACATATTGGACAGAGACCGGGCAGCAGCACTTTTTGGTAAACTCCGTTCCTTGTACTGCATTCTACATCAGCCTATCAAACGCTAAACGATATTAAATACTTGACAATAAATGTCTTTTCTTAAATGAATACGTTGACCCACAGGATTTTCTCCTGTTTTGTGGATGCGTTTACAAACATACAAGTTCACATACACATGACACTTACTCAAAACAACAATTTATGGATCACACAATAAGTAGCTCTGTGCAGTCAAAACCCATTCCAAGAACCAAAATAGAGTTAAATAACAATAATGAAAGCATGACAAGTCAATGAATTAATTTTATATTTAGACGACAAATAACAGAGTTCTAAGAAGCTCCTCCTATGAAATACTACAAAAGATTAGTCACACTAGTTGTCTGGCTCGCCATTACCTACACAACTATATAGTCTGGCTCCATACACGCTGCTTCAGTCTCGCGATACGACCTTGGCTCCTATGTTATCGGTTGTTGTCGTATTTAGTTAAATACATAGTTAATATGGCTCTTGAACTTGATTTAGGGAAGTTATGTTCACTCATACAACATATTTCTTTATTTTATTATAACTTTCATGAGACGTGAGAGTAGCAGCCCGACAATCCCCGCATCGTTTATCGCGGAATGCTGCTCATGAATATGAGCCTCTAGCATGGCTTGAAACTAGTCAAGTAACAGTTACGTGAGGAAGCCGATAACACAATAATTAATTTGTCATCATATTTAATTTCTACTATTAGACCGTTTCTACTGTCAGATCTTCTCTGATGTTGAACCTTTTCGTTTGAGGGGGTAAATTATTCAATAACTTCACCCGCTTTGAGAGAGAGTGTTATAGACTAGTACTGACCAAAAACCACCCCGTTCCTACTCCTGCTTCCCGCCGGGCAAAGCCCCGGTAGCCCACTAGGCCGACCGCAGCTCCGACGAGTCAATTCAAATCACAATTGGGACAGACAGTTCGACGCCCTTAATTTTAACAAAAGCCGTCATGTTTTTCTGTATATTCTGCAAAATCCCATAATATACTGCCCTTATTTCAGTTACAATTTCCAAACATAAAATTGTATTGACAGAACATTTCACACACAACCCACTAAACAGCCTCAACCATGTATCAACACAGCAAAACAACCTATCCCATTTTGTCTCAATAAATTTTCAACTGTACATAACCAGCAATAAAGTAGAAAATCGAAAAAAGATTGGACTAACTTGACCTGCTAGTCTCGTGCCACCCTTAACGATAAATCCTCGGCCTTGCGCACGAGTTGTTAATAAATAAATCCAATTAGTGCGGCCCCTGGCCCCGTACGTGCGGCCCCGGGGCCCGAGCACGGGGCCCTAACGCGTCATAATACTGTAATTATATTATCGACGACCTGGCTTCACTAATGTTATTGTGAAAATTAGATTTAGGTGTAAAGGTATTTTTTTCTCTGATATTTTCAGGGTTTAGAATGTACTGTGAATACTGAGTATACATTTGAATACTTATTTATTTGGACAACCAATAGTTGTTACATTAGGACTTACATCAAATACGTAAGTTATAATTAATTTAAATGCACAACACTTTAAGGTGTTACAACAACAACGATGACAGTTTTATCAGTTAATAAGAAAAAGTCGGGTAATGAATAAAAAAATATAACAAGTAGAATTATAAAATTAAATTGATATTAATTGGTTTTGCTACCAAATTCGTAAGTCTTATATTTTGTTGCATTTCCAAAGAAACCTTACTACTAAAAATCCACGTTTGTCAGACGAATTGAAGATCACTAACCTGTTTTAAAACATCTAAGTTTTCCAGAGAGTACTACTACTCAAAATGTCCACATTCCTTCATGTACACACTAGTCACCTCAGTTATGTCATAAATCGTATAAATATTGCGAACACTAAACTAGAATCCCCCTAAGCAAAGCCCAGGTCATAGTTTCATAGTAGTCGGAGCTAAACCAGGTCACAGTGTAAATAAATCAGCTGCCGCGCTTGATAGTTTACGACCTGCTACTGTATGCAAAGCGCTGCAGGGGCTGGAAAATATCGAGGCTTGAAGCCAGTATTTTAAATGGAAACTGAAATTTTATGGATGGTTTATAAAGTTAAGTTAGATTGAACATCACTCTGTAGGTGTTTTAAATTATGAAACACGTGTAGAGAGGCTACCTGTGTAGCTACTCTGTTTTTAAACAACTTCATGAAAAGAGAAAGTTCTCAGTTTGACCTGTATGTGTGTTTGTGCGCGATTATCACACATTTGGCCGAACTGATTTTGATGCGGTTTTTAGCATAATATTTTTTAGACTTAGGAAAAGGTTTAACGGATATTACATGACTTAAAAAACGGAGGCACTTGTAATGCCTCTGGTGTCCGTGGGCGGCGGCGATTGTTTACCATCAGGTGACCCGTGAGCTCGTTGACCGGCTTTTACCATAAAAAAAAAATCGCAATTGTTTATTAAGCGTGTGGAATAAACGTCTATTCTTCCTTACTTCTTTCATTGTTTCCACAAAACCTTACAATTTGATCTCACACTGAAAATAAACGCCATTGATTAATTTTCTCCAAGAACTTTCAGTACTGAGGGACCTTTTGTAACAGTATACTCTAATTAGTAAGTTTCAGGCCTTTGAACCGGTCAGTCTTTGTCACACCCACGGCAAAGATTAAGTAGTAATTATTAATAGATGTGATTTACTGTGCCGTTGTTTGTTTGACCTGCTTCGTTTAGTAATTAATTATAGTAGGGAGGTAGGTGTCTTGGGTTTCTGATTCAAGAGAGAGTAGGTAGGTATTATTGTTTTGTTCTATTCAATTTTTTTTTTCAGTTATCGGAATAAATTATGTATGAAATTAATCGTATTGTCACACCTTTTATCCCCAGATGGGGTAGGCAGAGGTGCCCATTACGGCACGTAATGCAACTGTACAATGTACACCCACTTTTCAATATTTGTGTTATAAGTCCCATGTAATAAGGCGTGAGCGTATTCCCATATACTGGGCACAATTCCAGATGTCGTGCGTTTACTGAGAAATTTTCGAAAACGTCGAAAAAAACTCAGCAATTCTTTGCCCGATTTGGGAATCGAGCCCGAAGCAATTTCAATACGGAGTCGAAGTAAGAAAAAAACCTAGACAAAACCAAAGAAAATACTATCACAGTGGGTTTCTACCCACCCTTAAAAAAGGAGTGGTGTGGTTACGAATATAGTAGTATATTACATTATACTAAACATAATGTGACACGCTGAGTGGTCCCGATCTCAAGCCGCCATATCTCCTTACCCCAAGAAAGAGGAGAAACGAAAGAAAATCGAGTTAACAGCAAGGATCCGAAGCATCAAGACAAAATCCCATCTAAAATTAAATATCTCATTTCAGGAGCGACATCGCATTTCGCCTTTTACGTAGATTTTCTATAGGCCGTGTCGAAAATTCATTAAAAATAAATTAATTTTCATTTGAGAAAACGTACTCGGAACGCAAAATTAGGTCACAAGCGTTATAAATCACTCGGCTTAACTTAATGGCGCCACGGTTGGGTGATTCGGAAGGATAAATAGAAACGTGTAGTACTTTAGCTTTTTGCCAGTTAAGATAGTCTTGGGCTCGTGCTATGGTTTTTTTTATAGTTGATTACTAACGAATTATCGTCCAAGAAAGTCCCGCATTGAGTAAGCGTAGTGATTATTGGTCAAAACTTCCCCGTGTGTGAAGAGGCCTTTGATCAGCAGTGGCCACTTAGGCTGTTGAATGTGTGTAGTAGATATGAAGGCTCAAAAACTACTACCCACTATAGTAGCTTAAGTCTCTGAGAAGCTGGCGTCTAAAACTCCGGGCCACCACGGTTTAACTGGTTTATTATTAAACTTTAACTAATTATTGTTATCTCTATAATAGATTCCTTAAAAGGATTACAAAATCGTTAATCATTAAAATTTAAAACCGACCTCAACTTCAAGCTACTATAGCGACAAATTCGCTCACACAATGCAACAACAAAGGGATCTTATTAAAATCAAATAATAATATTCAACCAACCGTTCTACATGTACGTCAAGTCGACCTGTGCTCTCCCCTACGCGCTGACGTCACAACAAAAAGGTTGGAACCCCCTTTGAGTATAATCGTAAACACGTGCATAACGTAGGCTGGACGTACGTAGGCAGGATACTCTTACATAAACCATCTAGCCTATTAAACCAGTATAAACTGATCTTTGTATGTGCGGTAATATTACACAAAGCGAGACCATGGTAAACTGGATTTTAGTAGCTTTATGTGCCAACTGTTCTGTTTATCTTTGTATATTATACTAGGTACTCTAGAATGACTAGAATTCATGTAGGCGTTGTGTAATAGTGGTTTCTAACAAATGTTACATATACCCAGTTTATCATATCTTTGCACTATAATAAGGCACTATAAAGATAAAAGTTTTTAACACCACATAACCTTTAAAGTAAAGCTTTTAAAGAAGACGTGCATATATTTTATGTAACACCCACTTGTCACAGCTATTTTATTAGATAAATTCATTATAGTATGAAGTTTAAGTTAGTCCCACGTGGGCGCCAATAGCCTTCTTACTAAAGGTTTAAAATGCTCACTTAGGAAAAATTGGTGTTGCATACATTATTTCAACTTCTAAATTAATCTTCATTTTCAACTTCTAATTTTCTATTTAAATTCCAGCACTAACCTACAATTTCATAGTTTTAGTCTATATAGGTACTATACATATAGATTTTATATATTATAACAATCAATTGCTCGCTAAAACTAGGAAACGGCTGGACCGATTTAGCTAATTTGTTGGCCTTGAATTCTTTATAAAAAGTCTGTTTTGTCTTTTAACGTTTGTTGGATGTTGGAGGCGGCACAAAGTTTGCCGGGTCAGCTAGTGAGAAATAAAATAGTATCTTCCGAATCAATTATTGAAACACTCAGTTAGTAACTATGGATTTGCGATTACAAGTACCTACACCAAAGGAAAACTGAAACAGATTAACTATTTGATGATAAATTCGTCAAAATATGTCCTCATACCAACATTTACTACACGTATTACATAACACTCTCCCACACGAAGTGCTAAAACCCAAAGATCGTCCAACTTAGTCCAAGTTTCAAGGGAAAAAACATTCCTAAGTTGCCCCAACTGAGCAGGCCAGGCCAGACACACTTTTAATAGAAAAGTTTAGATCAAACTAAGCTATTAGCTCGTTACCACAGCCTCGCGGCCTGTGTCCGCAATCCATTAGTGTCTGACACCAGTGTCCAGCAACTTGACACTTATCTCACGACACTACACAATTCAGTTTATAACTCGACTGATTACTTGTGATCCTAACTATTATAATTGGAGCCCTATTTTTGGTAATGTTTTGATGAATTTAGTAAATGAGTTATTTTGGATGTTTTTCCCCGGAAGGGTTTTACTAAACTTTGTGTATTATGGTCCCTAACTGACTTTTGGGGGTTAAGAAAGTTTTGATTCGATTTTAGTGATGATAGAAGGATATTTTGTGTGTTGATGATGATACGATTAGTTATCATAATGACACTATTTTATAAATCCTATTTCCCCTAATGTAATTAATTTCATGAATTTAATTAAATGAATTTCATTTCATTACCGTTATAATAAATCCTTATCTCTCAAATCTATAATTTGGAATGAGCTACAGCTTCATTGACGAACTGACTGACGGAAAATCCTATATGCCAGTATGTGGATTAATTAAAATAGCATTATTTAATTTTGTACTATAACTACTTGTCTACAAAATCCATTTTCCTGTAACCAGTCATTGAATTAATTTAAACAGACGACTATACCGTGAAAATCGTCGTTTGTATCGTGCAAACGTTAACAAATGATGTCAATTGTAATTGATTGACAATAACAAATGACCGAATACTAATTTGGTTGAGAACAATCGAACGAAACCCGAATGCATTAATTACCTTCAACTTACGATTCGGAATTTTAAATGAGAACGTTTATTTTGTTAAATGGTCATTAATTGTCCGATTCACGGATTGGAAACTAACTATTGGATTATTGTGGTGAGATTTTATCATAATAATATTGTCAATGGGCGAGTTGAAATGTTTTAACCACGACTTCTGGTCATCTCTCTTTAATCTCAGATGACCACATACATTTTTGTTATTTACATGTGTTTTTTTTTGCTTTGTAATTAGTTACGTAGATTAGTACTTGGTAGGATGAGGTCTTATTGGGAAACATTTAAAAGTATTTTCAAATCGATACCAGAGGGGTTAGTACGAGTTTTTTTAGGTTTAAAGTGATTGAAACGAAAGTGCGTTCGACGCTCTGATTGATTTGTTAATTCTTGCCGGCCAATCAGAGTTTCGATTTCGTTCAACGTAAAGCAAACTCTTTCTAAGGTTGCAGAATTTTTACCCAAAACCCGAGAACCAAAAAAATGTTTAAAATGAACCTTAACATACCTTTACTTAATGAAGTAAGTACATATTGTTTGCATATGTAAAATCGAAAGGATACGCATGTACCTATATGTGCGCTTTGATCTCTACTGACCCCGCCGTAGAGATAACCTCAACGATAGTACGTACTACGACTACGAATGACAGAAGTTTCTTACTGTGTCTTATCTAGGTGTAAAGAGTAAATTACTAAATACTTACTATAGATAAAGTAATAGGTATTTTTGAAAGAAAGGACTTTTTTTATTTTAATTGCTAATAAGATGGCGTTTGGCCACCATCTCTGCTATGTTGTGCAACGTGTTGACGATGGCGATTTATATGTATAACAACATAGGTCCCAGCAAGGAGTTACATTCCTTAGCAATTAGCACGAGGAAACTCGAAGCGAAACGCTTCATGCGAATGGATGGAATATCTACCAAATATTCTACTCCATACTATATGGCATATTTCATAAATGTTTTTCATGGGTCCTGTGTTAACGACCAAAAAAATTAATTCTGATTGGCAGAAGAGGTTGGGGTGTAAGGGGTGAACTACCACCATTTTGCCCAAATGCCAACCTCACCTGCCCGTGGTGCATCCTGCCGATTAGCGAACGAGGCTCTGGCGACCGACTGATGGCGGGATAACCATCACTATTAAGGCGTAAACTAAATTACAGGCCAGTGACGGGCAGCAGCATCACTGGTGCGAGAAGTTTACGCCCTGCGATCGCCAACCCGCCTGCCCAGCGTGGCGATTACGGGCAACTCCTCCAATGTTTAAAAGAACAAGGCCGCGGCCCCTAGTTCCCGGCGGCCCCGCTAGGCCTGGCCACGGTGGCGGTCATGGTAGCGGCGGGGCAGGGGGTGCGAAGAATCCCCGGGTTATGGGAGGCCACCAAAACAAATTGACCCTGGCGACGTACAACGGACGCACACTACGGCTTGACTCGCATCTGGCGCAACTGGAGGTGGAGCTTGGGAAGATTAGGTGGCACGTTCTGGGGTTAAGCGAAGTCCGAAGAGAGGGGGAGGACACCGTAACCCTAGAGTCCGGCCACCTAATGTACTTCCGAGAGGGAGACCAACAATCCCAAGGTGGCGTTGGGTTTCTGGTCAATAAGTCTCTCTCTGATAACGTTGTGGAAATATCTAGTGTGTCGAGCAGGGTAGCGTACCTCATTATCAAGCTCACCGAGAGGTACAGCCTTAAGGTGGTGCAAGTGTACGCACCGACCTCGGCACATTCAGATGATGAGGTGGAGGAAATGTTCGATGACATATCGAGGGCCCTCCACTTCACTACTAAGACCCACTACAATGTTATCATGGGAGACTTTAACGCTAAAGTGGGAGTACAGAATTGCAGTGAATCGGTAGTAGGATCCCATGGTTTTGGAGTCAGAAACCATAGGGGGCGGATGCTGGTCAACTTCCTCGAACGAGAGGGGCTGTTCTTGATGAACTCGTTTTTCAAAAAGAAGCCCCAAAGGAAGTGGACCTGGCGGAGCCCCGACACTATGACAAAAAATGAGATCGACTTCATCATAGCGGACAGGCGATACATATTCAGAGATGTCTCCGTGATCAACAGGTTTAACACCGGCAGTGATCACAGACTTGTCCGAGGCACTCTGAATATCGACTTTAAAGCCGAACGTGTCCGTTTGATGAAGTCCAGGCTCCGACCTACTATGCTCCAAACCATCACTGGATCTGAAACGTTCCAGCTTAATCTGGAAAACCGATTTGCTGCCTTGGAAACCACAACGGACGTTAACCAGAACCTAGAAAATGTAGTTCGAGTCCTCAGGGACGAAGGTACGAGATTCTGTAACATGCGACGTAAGGGCAGGAAGTCTAAACTTTCCGAGGAGACCCTGGGGCTGATGAGGAAACGACGTGAAAACCCACCCGTCACTTCGTCAGGAAAACGAGCACTGAACCGGGAGATCAACAAACGCGTGCGGCACGACCTCCGGTGCTCTAATACCGCTTCTATTGAAAAAGCCATCGAGCAGAATCGGGGTCTAAGGTGTTCGTACAATCTCTCGGCAGAAGCCACCTGACGAAACTGACCACAGCAACTGGAGAAGTTGTTGCCTCTAAGCCGGCGGTTCTTTCGGAAATAGAGGACTTCTATAGCCGGTTATACGCTTCGCATGCATCTCGCCCTGATCCCGAAAATGAGAACTCTAGAGCTACATTAACGCGCCATTTCACTGAAGACCTGCCAGAAGTCAGCATTGGCGAAGTCGAGATTGCTCTTGGGCAGCTTAAAAATGGAAAAGCCCCTGGAGAGGACGGCGTTACCACAGAGTTGCTAAAGGCTGGAGGCAAACCCGTACTGAGGGAGCTCCAAAAGCTTTTTAACGCTGTCCTATTTGAAGGAGAACTCCAGAGGCGTGGAGCAGAAGTGTAGTCGTCTTGTTCTTCAAGAAAGGGGACAAAAGCCTTCTGAAGAACTATCGACCCATTTCGCTTCTAAGCCACGTCTATAAGCTGTTCTCAAGAGTGATCACGAACCGTCTTGCGCGAAGACTCGACGAATTCCAACCACCGGAACAGGCTGGATTTCGGAGCGGATACGGCACCATAGACCACATCCACACAGTGCGGCAGATTATACAGAAAACCGAAGAGTATAATCAGCCCCTGTGCCTAGCATTTGTGGACTATGAGAAGGCCTTTGACTCGATAGAAATCTGGTCTGTCCTGGAGTCCTTGCAGCGATGCCAGGTTGATTGGCGATACATCCAAGTGATGAGATGTCTTTACGAAGCCGCCACTATGTCCGTCCAAGTACAGAATCAGCAAACACGTCTCATACCATTGCATCGAGGAGTGAGACAAGGGGACGTCATATCCCCGAAACTGTTCACTAATGCAATGGAGGATATGTTCAAGACGCTGCACTGGAAAGGACGTGGCATCAATATCAATGGCGAACACATCTCTCACTTGCGATTCGCAGATGATATCGTCATAATGGCAGAAACGCTGCAGGACCTACAAGGGATGCTGAACGACCTAGCTGACTCCTCTGCACGCATCGGCCTACGGATGAACTTGGACAAAACCAAGGTCATGTTCAATGAACATGTTCTACCGGAACCGATTGCGATTCACGGAGCCGTCCTCGAAGTTGTTCAGAAATATGTCTACCTCGGGCAAACGTTGCAGTTAGGTAGAAACAACTTTGAGGATGAGGTGAATAAGAGAATTCAGTTGGGTTGGGCAGCTTTCGGAAAACTCCGTCGAGTCTTCTCATCGTCAATCCCACAGTGCCTAAAGACGAAAGTCTTTAACCAGTGCGTCCTACCCGTAATGACATACGGTGCCGAAACGTGGACACTTACGGCTAGACTGGTCCACAAACTCAAAGTCGCTCAGCGGGCTATGGAAAGGGCTATGCTCGGTGTCTCTCTCCGAAATCGCATTCGAAACGAAGTGATTCGGCAGAGAACCAAGGTGATCGACATAGCCCACCGGATCAGCAAGCTGAAGTGGCAGTGGGCCGGCCATATTAGCCGCAGGACCGACAACCGTTGGGGTAAGCGAGTCCTGGAGTGGAGACCGCGTCTCGGTAAACGTAGTGTAGGACGCCCCCAGGCGAGGTGGAGTGACGATCTGCGCAGGATGGCTGGCAGGAGCTGGATGCGAGTCGCTAGTGATAGAGCAAAGTGGCGAACAATTGGGGAGGCCTATGTCCAGCAGTGGACTGCTATAGGCTGATGATGATGATGATGATGAAGAGGTTCAATTTAAAACACACTCATTCCCAACTAGCGAGCCAACAAGCGAGTCGAGAAAAATAAAATCTAATCTAAAGCAATTAACTTAAACAAAGACGCAAAAAACGAATCCTCATGAGAGGAAAACTCTTTAGCGAAAACCCGAACTTTTCTCTCGACAAAATCAACCCGTTTTCATAGTAAAAATATTCGCAGAAATTTCATTTAAACCCTCCCCGAAGTTGGGGAAAGTACTTAAACGCTCTCAATTTTTAATCTCGGCAAAGTTTTTTGAACAAATCATTTGAAAACTCCGTCACGTTACTGAAAGACTTCAGCGAAACGTGGGTAGTATTATAATACTCGATTCCATTTCCGAACGGCGGGCGTAAACAAGTCGTTACGGTTGGGAAGCCATAGAGTTTGAACCGAGTTCTCGAACGATACTCTATGGCTTTTTGAAAACAGTTGCTTTGACAAACGTGAATTTATGAGTCAAATGGGGGAGATTGGAGTGTATTGTTGAATTAAATATTTCAGGGAAATTCACCCACCCTCTTTCAAATTTACACTGTTTCAAGGTACGTAGACATTTCTCATTCATACTCACTCTTGTCGTAAAATACCTGTGTAGGTATATGTTGTTTTATTTTTCGTCACCGTCGCGTCGTTTATTTCGTTTTAGTTTTTATGTAGTATTGAAAACTGATGTAAACGAAACTATTTAAATTATATTAGTTTTTAGAGAACAGAGAGTCAAATTCCCTAAGATTCGGAAAACAAGAATACTTCGACTAGGCGAGGTGTTCGTGTCTGGCGAACTTGGTGCCCAACTGTTATTCATTAGGACTTTCTTTTCATGTTTAATTGCACGTAAACTTCATATGTGCGATGTAGAATTTTATTACACCATTCATTAATTTGTTCATCGATCGTCTATGTGTGACTTTTGTCAGCTGCCTTTTGTCATGTATCTCCACAAATTGAGACATCCAAAGCTCAGCCAAACAACCGTCCAAATCATTCACCCCATAATTTTTTCCTTTTAAACATCATATAATCAACTAGATCTTCGGAAGCCCACTTTATATATAAAGTTTCTGACCCCAATAGATCCAGGATAAGACACTGAATGACAGTGTTTCTTAATCTCAGTAATCGAGGCGGACAAGAAATACTGACGACAGACGACAATCATGAGTAGCCATTGACACGCGATGACGGTGGCCTAAATAGTGCGGCGACACGATTGGGAGACACCATCGGGTTCTATTACTAATATTGTACACTTTTTTTTAAAACAGATAACCGCCTCCATTTTTTTAAGTCAGGTAATATTTATTCCTAAAGTCTTTTCCTAATTCTGAAAAATACTATGCTGAAAACCGCATAAAAATCGGTTCATCCTAACGCGAGATAATTGCGCACAAACCTACAACCTACATATCTACAGGTTAAATTGAGATCCTCCTTTTTTGAAGTCGGTTAAAAAGAATTTCACCAACATAACTTTTTTAAAACAAATCTTATCATAGTCCCGGTCACTTTGAAGAATCTCAATGATGTTGTATCGAACATTGATGCAAAGTCTCACATTTCTCATTAAACTTTCGCGTTCCGTTATATCAATGCTGCCCGATGCCATGCTGTAAAGTTATGTATTTGAGGAAGGAAAAGTCGTAGAATACTGATAACGTCACTCAATTTTATCCCTGGATCTTTAAATCTTGGGATATTGGTATAAACTTAACGCAATTCTGCAGATACATTTTAGTTTGATTTGATGTGAGGCCTATTTGGATCGTTGATTGCAATGTCGTCATCATCATTTCGTTTCTATCCACTGTCGTGGATACACTTTCAACCTTATTATCTATCTTTACAGTTTGTATAAATAACGGTGCTTTTCCACCTGAAATGTGCTATGAAGTTATGCTACGAAGATGTAATAGCTAAGCTGTTCAACTATGTGACCGTTTCCATTGATACTAAGCTATGTAACTGTGCGAGGAAGATACGCAGCTCGAGTATGCGATATATTGACAATAGGAAAGTCATCCACAGCACACATCTTTCCATATAAAAAAAAATTGCTTTGCTGAGTCCGTTTTCACCAATTCTAAGCTTTGTGTACCAATGTTTAGTGCACATCTCTGGTGGAAAAGCAAAATATGTTTCTTATTTTCTTCGTAAACGATTGTACAATTGGTTTCCCCACTCGTGCGACATAATTCATGGCCAATTATATTAGTTGTTCTCCAGCAACAGCTCAATAACTAAATTACCTACAGTTAGTGTAACTAATTGTTTGTTCCTTACATTGTAAGCTTAATGGTTTACACTTTACTTCTGTTTCTGTACTCACTCACTGAGTTCAATTTGTTTTACTGTCATGTCGCGCTCTGTATCGTGATACGAAATATGTATTGGTATTACATGATTCTATTAGATTAGGCTACGAAGATTCTGAAGACAATTAATCTGTTTTATTAATATTTTATTTTAATTAGGGAAACAAACAACTATTTTATAACAACTAATTACAATCACATAGCCAACACTTAATCTCAAATAGTTTCCACGCATAAACCATACATTCGCGCCAAGAATATTATTTTAACAAGGTATAAAAAAAACCAATATTGATGTATCAAAAAACAGTTATATCTAACCAAAGATTCTCAAAGGACATGGCTAAACCAAAGTATGGACGTCGTAACCCGTACAAATAAATATTGTATAAATATAGTACCTAGCAATAAATAAAGCCGCATAATTAAAAATTGATATTTTGTAGTTAAGAAGGTCCAGAAACTTAGCATATCTGCGCAATCCTGAAAATAAAGTAGCGCTCCTACGTCAAACAACGTTACAAAATCTTCAAAATATAACATTGCTGTGAACTTTTACCAAGGCGTTTTGATGTACCTGAGCCGAAAGTTATTTATATATGGGGTAGATAGGTAAACAATTCTGCTTATACTAGATAATGAACACAAAGTAACCAAGGACAGACACAAAATATATAGTAAGATTGTGCAATCTTATACAAAATATATATTTTGTGTCGATCAAAACATTTACAATTATTTGGTTTCAGAAAAAAGTCATTATATTACCGTTATTAAAAATTGATGTTCGTTTAATTATTTCGATTTGATTTTCGGGGAAACTAATGTCCTAATAATAGCTTGCAGTACCTACTTCCGTGTTGTCATGTCAAACCACAACAGAAAAAAATCAATTATGAAACTTATTTCTTGTTAATTTTTGTTCACCAAGTTATAAGAATTAGTTAAACACAAAATAATTCATAAGTGAATATTTAAATGATGAATGCCTGGGTCAGTCATTTAGCCATCTCCTTTTGAGAGGAACCAAACAATCGTGTACTCTATATTTTTGAGTTGTTGATATCAGAAAATTAAGGAAAACAAAATGTTTTCCTCTAAAATAGGCCAAGACGATAAAATTGGACAGCTTTCTTCCTTCCAGAACGTATTTAAAAATGTCTCCTCTAAATTAGAGGCACAAGACAAAAGTCTGCTTAATGAAATAAAATCACGCTAGCACTGTAGTAGGGCAAATAGTATTCGTTATCTTAATTAAAGCCCTTTGTTTTAGCCTTTTAAAGATAACTGGTATAGTTTTTTTCATAGTAAAGGTAGATAGATGGTTTAAGAATTATGATGACCTAAAAACTTTGTCGGAATTAAAAAATAATTGTAGGATACCTAACCAAATGCAATTTTTAACACTAGCCTGTGTGCCTGGCTTCTATCAATATACCTAATGGTCATGCATCAGGAAGAATCCACTGTTCTAGGTTTCTTGAAACACTTCTAGATTTTTTTGATGGTATAACCCGGTAAACGAGCAGACAGATCACTCACCGCCGCCCTTGGACATCCAAAACACCAGAGGCGTTACAAATGCGTTACCGGCCGTTTTAGGGTTAAGCATTTAAGGGTTGTTGGGGAATCTGGGATTGGGATAATTGGGGAAGGCACTCTGATTGGTTGGTTCATTCGTGCCGGCTAATCAGAGCGCCTACTTATATAACGCGCTTTCGTTTCATTTTCGTTCACCATGAAGCAAACTCATACTAAGGGTAGATACAGCTACAATATCAAACTTGTAACTATAGAACTATCGGAACAGTATGGCTACCACATTAATTGGATGTCAGCGTTGACACGGGTGCAATTACTCCATCTACACAGGATCTGATTGACTTGTCTACCTTCCGAAATGCTGATAGGCATCTGGTCAGAATTGTGGTTTAGGAAATTGTGTATTGATACTGTCCTTGGCTGTTGTTGGAGTTCTGTCCATTGGTTGAAGGTTTATTTACTGCTTTTGAATATAAAAGAGGCTGCCTTTGTTAGTCGCTTAATTGGGAAGGTCAATGAATTTGTACAGTAATAGGGTAGTTGACTAATTTTTATTTTAAAGTACGTCTGGTAGAGTATTTTAAAATATTAGACTCGTATTTTTTGTTTTCTTATGGAAACAAATACTTTCTAAGATATTTATATTGATTTTATATATCATATGACGTCACTTTTAGACCCATTTTATACGTAGAAATAACGTCGTTTTATCGAAGTATTGTTATCCTATATGACAAAATAAAAAAAAAACATGTCTAATATATATTTTTCATTATCTAACTATGGAACTAAATAGATTTTAATACGCTCTTTTTGATTTTCATACCCTGTGTTTATCCCTATTGTATATGATTTATTGTTGACTATGTTCAGCAGTCGACGTCTTATACCTGATATGATGATGATGTGCAAAGAGGAAAATACTATTATCTGTGTATGCACGTCTAAAGAATATGTAACGTTATTACAACTGTACTAAGTACTATATTTCCTTGTCCACAGGGTGTCAAGAATGTCTGCATGAACATTTGAGTGGAGTCTTGGAGCGGTGTTGACAAGCGAGCACCATGACCAAGAAATTCGAGTTCAACTGGCAGATCCCCGTCCCTGATCTCCTTCTTCAGGTAAATATTGATTTACTGGTTTTTAATAACAGATTACGGCCTCACAGAAAACCGACGTGAAACAACGCTTGCGTTGTGTTTCGTTGTGTGAGTGAGATTACCGGAGGTCCAATTCCCCCTTCCCAATCTTCCCAATCCCCGATTCCCGAACAACAACCCTTAAATTCCTAACCCCCAAAAAGCCGGCAGCGCACTTGTAACGTCTGTAGTGTTTCAAGTGTTCATTGGCGGCGATTGCTTACCATCAGGTGATACGTCTGCTAGTTTACAAAAAGGTTTTCCATAAAAAAAAATTGTTTCCAAAAAAAACAGAATAAACTTGATGACATTGCTTAACGGACCTCAAGGGATCTCCAAAATTCGCCATAGCGTGATTAAATTGAGTACGCAACGTAACGTCACGCCTTTCATTAGGTAGGCAGAGACGCACATTACGACACGTAATGCCACTATACAATGTACACCTACGTTTCACCATTTGTGTTACAAGTCCCATGTAATAGAGGGTGAGCCAATTGCCATATACTGGGCAAAATTCCAGACCGTCTGCTACTGAGAAATTTTCGAAAACCGAAAAAAGCCCAGTAATACTCCGCCGACCCGGGAATCGAACCCGAAACAACATCGACCATTCGACCGCACCTGCGACTACTCGACCAACGAGGTAGTCAAATTAAATTATGTTTCTGTTTCAAATCATATTGTCATGTCAGTTTGCTTTATTCAGCCAACATCTGGTGGAAATATCAAACAAATGCTACCAGTTGAGGTTTGCATAATCCTTGTATATTATCATGGAATAAAGAAAATGATTAAGCATATAATGATTCTTCTCCGATAAAGCAAAATATGTATTCACCAGGTATTCAATCAAAATCAATTTCGACGTTCCTACCTATCTACCTACATCTTTACCAATACAAGCGTAAAATCAAACTCAAAACCCAACGAGGCAGTTCAGGTGAGATAACAAGAAACCCATCATTCCGTATAAAAGATCACAGATAGTATAATTCGAAGGTATTTGTAAGGCAATCTGTTGTTTGCACGTTACTTCGGGAGCGGTACGTGAAGACATTCTGAGTCAGTGCCGATCGCGCCGTAAATCACTCGATCGCACATGCTTACTGAACGGGTGTGGTGCCTGTGTTAGCGGGAACCGGGATAATATGTGTAATACCAGTGATATTAGTTAAAGGGATATGATATTCAAATTTCTTAAAGACAGATTTAGAATATTTAGCAATGATACTTGCAAGTTAAGAAGTAAGTTACTCGTCACTCGTTTACTGGTTACTCATTAGTTACTTGCAGCATTAATTTTATTAACTAAACCAAAGTATTGGTAATACTAAAGAAGCAAACAGATATTGTCGTCATGTAGAATAGAAAAATTCCATCGACATCGCGACATACAACTTAATAGCAAATCCTCTTTATGTAGAGAAGGCCCGCAATTCAGCAGCTTTTCTTTTGATTTGTTTTTGAAAAGCTTTGTCCAAAGTAGAATTATCTCCTGTGTCGTGGATACATTCAAAAATATACAATTTCACATGCACATGACACCCAGATTCAAAACGACAATTTGTGGGTCACACAAATAGTTATTCCGTGCGGGTATCGCACCCGCTACACGTGTCCCGGCAACCTGTTGCCCAGCCACCGCGCCAACCGTGCCGTCAAGTAGCAACAGTGGACTATCATCACACCGGGTGTTTTTTCATGTTGATAAGCTAAAAGAATCGTTCCAAAAATTGGCAAAAATGCTACCCGCTCTCACTAGCACTCTTGACATCGTGTCTATTCAACTCTGCGCCGTAAGTCGGTGAGGCGGCCGCCCCAGTAATCTCCTCGCCTCCGACACGACGTACCACTGCACAGATCAAAAGTTTAACGTCGATTCTAGTTTATTTCAACACTAATTCGCGTATAACATAGGTATATAGACGATAGGTAGCTTTTCTTAATTTTTTATGGAATAGGTGGCAAACGAGCAAACTAGTCACCTGATGGTAAGCGATCAACGCTTATGGACACCCGCAACAACAGAGAGAAGTCACATTTTTTCAACAAATACGTGTATGTTTGCTAGTTATATTAGAAGGCCTGCGTTAAGTTATAAAAAGGTTTTCCATAACAGCAAAAAACAAAACAAATGAATACTATTAAATTGATACTTAATCATAACCAAAATCGTTTTATTACAGTCAGATTCAGGCTGTCTTACTAACTTTACAATTATTTCTAAAGTTCTAAACAACTAGTAATAGGTATCGTACGTTTATACTCTAACAACTAAATCTAAACCAACCATCTCAAGCTGCAAGCATTAGTAGTAACCAATGACAGTAGCGTTATTGATACCACGAAATGGCTCGACCAATAAACGGCTCGAATTTTATAGACTTATTATCTGTTCCGATGATTTAATTGGCTCTTACTGAGATTTAGAACCGTGCGGAATGGAACGTCTCGTAAATTCAAATGGCATCATGAAAAATTAATTTAGTTGAAAGTTTTACGTAGGTATAATATAATATCATTTTACTTTTGGTTTTTGTGTAAGTTTCAAAGTAATTTTGATTAAGTTTCTTTTATGCTTCTGCCAGCAGCTTTACCCGCAGATATTTATGCCGTGATATAAAAAGGTGCCTTATGTTTATTCCAGACCAAAACCAATACCTGTTCCAAATTTCATCCCGATTCTTTCAGCTGTTTTGACGTGATTGGCTAACATAAACATACACACAAACTCACAAGCTTTCGCATTTACACTATCAGTAGGACTTTCAGCTATGATCGTCCCGCCCGTACCGATCGTACACATATTATATCTCTAGTAGCCAAATCTACCGACAGATCAGTGATATTGACACTAGCAGTTAAAAACTCTTTTTTCTATTATTAAAATAACTTTTATATTCTTCTGCAGGGCGCGACCTTCGATCGGTGGACAGAAGAGAAGGACAACACAGAATTGGAACAGAACTGCTTGTTCAAGGTCGACGAGTATGGCTTCTTCATATACTGGAAGAGCGAAGGCAGGGTAAGTAATCTACACTACATTTATTTCATGCAAATCGTAATTAAAGTAAGTAAGAAATTGAGAAACAGAGAGAGAGAGAAATTAACAATTTTCTTTATCCTCTTCATATCGACAATTACCGTTGCCTATGAACGCTTGCAACACTTGAGGCATTACATACGTTTTGCCGATCCCTAGGAAACGTAGTTTTCTTATAGGCTAATAATTTATCCAGACTCATTATACTTTACCCGATGTGAACATTACACTGAAAACCTCCTGCAAAATAAATCCCCACACAAAAAACCGCTTTTTCAACAAAAATAAATCCTTAATTAAATAAATTAAGAAAGTCAGCCACCATATTGACTCACCCGAGATCCGAGATTCGAGATCTCACTCATTTGCGGCTCTTTGAGGATCACAAGAGGTCGCCACTTATGCAAATTAATTGGGAGACACATCTGCAGAGCTTTCCCCGTGTTCACGGAAATCCTTGTTGAATTAGATCCTTTGATGTGCTGAATCCTTCCAGCTCTGAGTTAGGACATGCATGGGTGGACTAATTTTGAATTAATGGCTGGGAATGCAGCTGTTTGGACATGTGTTGGAAGGGGGATTCGGAAAATTCATGTATAATTGTGCTATGCAGCTACGATACGAATATGTAATAGCTAAGCTGTGAAATTATGTGACCACTTCTACTGATACTAAGCTATATAACTGTGTGAAGAAGTTGCGCAGCTAGAGTATCCAATGTATCGATAGTAAGGCAGCCATCCACAACACACATCCGTAGCACGTATCTATCCATATAAAAAACATAGCTTCATAGCTGAATCCGTTGCAACCAGTGCTAGCCTTTGTGTACTAATTAATATGATTGGTAGAAGCCATACCACGTCACTCGTGCTAAAGCACCCTTTAAATTTTAAGCTTCACAAAGTGATTAAATCAATAACTAAGCGTGCTAATACGTACCTAATCAAATAATCTACTTTTATATTAATATCTAGATCTAAAAATCTATTTTAGAAACAGCAAATATCAATATAAAAAAAGAAGCCCATCTTTTCAAGACTACTATTGACAAAGGTCCATCAAAGTGTGCCTGTAAAGTGTCCTGAAAGTTTCACAAACTAATTCCGCCCCTTACATAATGTGTAGGGATGACAAATTTAAGTTTTCTAACTGTCTACTATAAGATGGGATTTCCCAAGGGGCCGTGAATGACAGCTTATTTATGACTTTAGAGTTTAGCTGGATCCCGGCTAGTTGGCTTTGAGATAAATGGTTGAGATGGAGGTAAATGTATGTCAAAGCATTTATTTTAATTAGTCTGTTGACTGGTACTTTTAAAACTAAAAAAAATACAGATATATGTAAATAAAAATAGTCTGTTAATCTGTCGTCAGTGAAACTAGGTGCTTGTTCCAAAAATGTAGATTCGTTACTCTTTTCAAAAATGCATTTCTATACCTCTGATTACATTTTGCTTCTGGTCCAAACAAACTAACCACCAGGTGATGCCTGATTTAAATCTGCATCCAACCATGTCAAAAAACTTATACTAATCCAGAGAAAGAAGTAAAAACTTCGTAAACAATTATGTAAAGTTAAATACCAAGCCCTACTCCTATGTTACGGACTGCCAAGCTGGTTACCAGGGCTCCGGCTCGGGCCGGCCGGAGTAGAAACGGTGTGGTTTTTAGTCAGTAAGAGTTTGACACTCCCTCTCGCCTCGCGCAAGGCGGGTCAAGTAATTTGACAATCCCCATTTAAAAAAGTCTTACTCCTACACAAAACAACCCACTATTCAAAATACACGCAACAAACATAAACACATACAATGCGAAACACTACAAAATACTCTTATACATATACGGTACTTAAATACCTCGTACATAAGTGTGGACTACATAATTGATTCCGATACTAGTAGAACTTACATCCTTGGAGACCTAAGTCCTTGGAAACTAAATGTATGTGTACTTAATATATTAAATGAATTCCACCACACATCGCCGGGGAAATCTTATTCAGTAGATACATTAGATTACTAAGTAAATAGTCTTAGGTATGCTGTGTACTGATTGGAAGTAACTTTTGATGAAATTGATTTAGAAAATTGAAATTAAAAATTAGATTTTTGGATGAAAAAATATTGATTGTTCATAACTTTGGTTATGTTTTAACTGCGCGGTTGACGTGGAGGCTTGGCAACAGGCTGCCACGTAACATGTAGCGGGGTCGATTCCCGCACGGAGCAAGTCGATGTCTGATCCACAGATTGTTGTATTGGGTCAGGGTGTTATGTGAACTTGTATGTTTGAAACATTAGTAGAAACGGGGTTTGTTTTTTAGTCAGTAACAGTTTAACACTCCCCCTCACCTCGCCCAAGGCGGGCGAAGTCATTGGATGATGTTCACCCCTCAAATAAAAAGCCTTTAAATATAAAATAATCAATAAATTCTAGTCGCAATTAATTATTTATATTATTACCGTTATCAGTAAAAGCTCTTATATCTCCAATATTATCAATTAGCGCTCTGTTATAATGACACAAATACCTTCTCATAATTAATTGCTATACAGATTAATTAAAAAGTAGTAAATTTAATTGTTATTGCAATTAATCTCATTAAGGAAAACGTTAAGAAATAATTACTTACGTTCTATATTTTTAATGATCTGTTAATTTAAATGAAATCAGGAAGCTGAAGTTATTATCGTAAGACAATTTTAATCTTATTCTAATTTGTAAATTCATAAGAGGTTTGAAATGGAAGTCAGGTACTGTGCCTTTTATCTTAAACTTAATCTTGTTTTTGGTAAATTAATTAAAGATGCGTCTTAACTATCACACGAACTGTTTGAGAAAACCTCTACTAGTTTTGAGGTACAGTGGCTTTTTTAATGAGCAGCGTCGGCAACGCCTCGCAGCCAACGGACACTAGGGCCGATTTTTCAATCAACGTACCTATAAGTTTTATAAAATTAAATGTACGTTTTTCAAAACAAAAACTGTCTAAAATCCAAAATTATTCCTTAGATAAAGTTATCTAGCGCTGGAAAAATCCGGCCCTTAAAACAATAAACAATTACAAATCAGAAAGTTTGTAAGTTTATGTGTTTGTGCGTTTGTTATTCAAGCACGTCAAAACGGCTGAAGGGATCGGAATCTGGAATAACACATAGGATACTTTGAAGCCGTTGGCAGAAGCTAGTAATATTAAATACTTCAAAAATTTCAAACCTTCAAGAAAAGAGCATACTCCTTTTTAAAAAGGCCGGCAACGCACCTGTGACTCCTCTGGTGTTGCGGCGCTGATCGCTTACCATCAGGTGACTCGTTTGCTCGTTTGCCTCCTATTCCATAAAAAGAATTAAACTAAAATACAATCTACAACCAATAGTAAGTACATAGCACAATCTATGAATAAACTACACCACGCAAATATTGGCTTGTAAAACTATTTATAGTTCCCATGGCAACGGAAATAACATCGCAAGTTCATGACTACCAACCTCGAAAGTAATTCCTGTTGATATACCTACCAATAATATAATAATATTAATGAAACGTTCAACTGAAACTAATTTCATAGTTTTGATTTCCTATTCATTGTTATTTCAAAACATCAGAGTTCTTGTAGGAAAATAACTATCGTGACTCATAGTAAATTAATTAAATAATACAGCTTGCTCTCGTAACTGTTTGAGGTTGCTCGACTGGTTTCGAGGCTTGACCGGGACTCATAATCATGGGCAGTATTTGAGGTGATCGACGCGACGACGTATAGTCAATTGACTGGGTTTTCTATCAAACATTTTTATATTTGTCATCCGAAAATAAATTAATTGTGTTATCACTACCGCGAAAATGATTACCGATCAAAAGTTCCAAAGTTTCATTTCCATGTTGGTCAAAGTATTATTAGGTGTTTAGACTAACCACGTAGAAATTAATAGTTATATTTACCTATGTAAAGTTTCTTATACATATATCTTTCTATTTACTTCGCACAACAACCCCCGCAACATCCTTCAATAAATCACGAATTAATCAAATTAATTAGTCACCAAAACTAATTGAGTCCCTCCTCCAGGGAGGTCCAAGGAGTGCCGGTACCATTGACCTCCTCAATGAGGTCTTGTGTCCATTAGAGGGTGATTAGGGTCAACGGGATCTACCTCAGAGGGTCGTAAGCAAATCTGTTCGGAGGATGGAAATATCAAGTCGTTTGCTTAGAAACTTATCGAGATTGTCTTTTGGTTATGTAGTATACAAGATCGTATTATATAACGTAGAATCAAATACGTTGTTAGTTTTCAGAATTTGAAAGGTAAGATTAATTAATCTGGATGTTATTTAGAATATCTATGTGTAATTAGTTGACGTCTTGCTATGAATTTTTCTTGAAAAACTAAGTACACAAGCTTTTTTTTTATTCTATGACTTCTAATATCCTTGGATGCAGGTCGCTTCCAACCGGCCTATCTGTAGGTCATTAAGGAGGCCTATGTTCAGCAGTCTAATGGGCGTCTTATGGCTGATATCATGATATTGTGATGATGACTTATATAGATTTCATTTTTTAGCGTCTGTCTAATATGATGTCTAGGTATCATAGTAGGTGATGTCTAATTTTACAATCGCAAATTCTGATTAAAGTAAACCCTGTATCAAAAGGCGAGCAACATACTTATAACTATTGGGTTACAAAGTGCAGACGCTTTTTTTTTTTGAGGGGGAAAATCATCTAATGACTTCTCCTATCTTGGCGAGGCGTGAGTGAGTGTCAGACTCTTACTGACTAAAAACCACCCTGTTCCTACTCTTGCTTTTCGAGCATAGCCCCCGTAAACCCGCTAGGTAGTCCAAAGCTCCAGAAAGTGTTGACCCTGGATGTTTATAGCTTACCATCAGCTAACATAACTTATATTCTCTGGTAACTTACCTTACAGTTTAGACAATGCATTTCTCAAAATATTGTTATTGCACACGTAACAGTGTGTTACAAATTCTACGTTACAAACCAAGTTACAACGCTTGAGATATTCATGTTACGAGTATGTCGAATCGAGATCGAATCGAACTGGAGAATAGGTTTAGCTGAATAATGGATCTGGGTCACAGGGGGACATTAGAGAGAGGTATGATAATGTGGGTCTTTGTTCAATATAACTACATAATATATATATATGTATGTTGTACGCAGTATATATTGCTTAGATGCTGTAAAGTTTACATAGGTGATATTTAGTTGCTGTTTGAGCTGAATGTTAGTCAACAGTCGTGTTGTTAAAGTTGATTGAAGGACTATACGTTTGGTAGAGGCTATCTTCAACCTGCTTGTCAAGCATAGGAATTATAGCAATACTATTAGGTATGTAGAAAAGGTCCTTAGTGCAGCAGTGAACTGTCATCAGCTGTAGATATTATTTAGTTCTGTTGTGTACATTCCAAAGGACTATTTTTTTGAAAGAAGCAAAATAATCTTGTGATTTCTACCGCCTTGGGCGAGATGAGAGGGTGTGTCAGACTCTTACTGACTAAAAACCACCCCGTTCCTACTCCTGCTTTTCGAGCCGGAGCCCCGGTATCCCGCTAGGCATTCCAAAGAATTTGGATAATAACAAATAAATACTTTTCTGCCTGTAACACAAGTCTTGTCTGTAGACAAGACAGACAACTGAATAAAACAAAACAAAGTAAACATAACGTATTTGTTCCATATATTATTATCAAAAACAAAAGACGAAACCTAACCTCATTACCTGGAAACATTGATAAAAAACAATGTTGAGTAAGAAAAAAAAAGATTTACACGTAAACATATTTAGTCTTAGCCTTCTAGATACGATATTTTTCCTAAAAACCTTTGGCGTTACTCTTTTTCGGCTGAAATATTGTAAGAACTGGTTCACATTGGGTTGAATTTTTTAACGTCATGTACTGACAGCTAGCTTCAAACTACCGGAGCTGCGGACTACCTAGCGGGTTTACCAGGGCTTCAGCTCGACAAGCAGGAGTAGGAACGGGGTGGTTTTTAGTCAGTAAGAATTTGACACTCCCTTTCGCCTCGCCCAAGGCAGGAGAAATCATTGGATGATTTTCCACCTTTAAAAAAAGCTTGTCAGGCTCGGGTCACCATAATATGAATTGGAAGTCGATCATGTTTTAAAACTGCGATCAGCCAATGAGTGACAGAGAACAACATTCTTTAAATTTCTCTAAAGTTTCCATGTTTTAACTGTGATGCCTAACTAACCGCCTTAAGTTATGACAAACTCCCCAACAGGACAAAGTCCTTATTATGTTGTGAACATCCTCTGACGAATGATGATGATGATGTACTTACTTCATTTAAATAGGACAATAGGAATGATGACGGGGTATGAAAATAAAAAATCTATTTAGTCCGTCCAGTCAGGTAAGAAAATCTAATCGAATCAAAGTTTAGGAGTGGGAGCAAATACGTCATGTCTACGTATAAAACGTACCTAGAAGTGACGTCACGCGACATTTCAAATCAATATATCTTCGAAAGTATTTGTTTCCGTATGAAAATAAAAAATACGTGTCTAATATATCATTTAATCTACAAGACGGACATTAAATAAAACAAAAAAAAAATAGTCATCTACTATTGAAAAACATCATAGAGACTAGACATAGCAAATACTATGATCTTTATGCTTCGGATAAAGTTGTCGATCCTCTGTGAATGTGAACTAAGCTTAACTTGTAAGTATACATAAAGCAATTTCATGTGTACGTGGCTTGACAAACAGCTGACGGCGACTATATATCAAAATGGTGGAATGGAATCGCGACGGTAACGTTCGCAATATTCGCGAATTCGCAATAAAGTTACTAAGACGTGACAAGATGGATTGGACTTGATTTTACTTTGATAATGTTTGTGTGTTTGTTTGTTTTTCTGGCTAAAAGTTTTCTATCTGTGTCTGGAGTTGTAGACTGGAATTGTTTTGGAAGTATCAATATGCGGAGTTGTTTAGTGTTGTTTATGTTCTGTGAATATTGTTTTGGTGATTTCGGTTTGTTTTTGAAGTGTGATTAATTTTGTTGCCTTTTCGTTTTCTTTAGCGAAACTGATTTGTTAGTTTGTCTATATTTTTTCCTATACCACGACGGTGGCAAGAAACCACTCCTGACGGTAAGTGGTTACCGTCGCCTATGAACGCTTGCAATACTTGGGACATATGGAACACACTTGGATTTGTCTAATATGATATACCTTTCGTAGTTTTTTTAATCTGAGCAGGAAAAAATGTCTGATGAGATTTTTCCATTAAGAATTCAAATCCACAATCTAAAATTAACTTCCTTGTTCTATTTTACGAACTCCAACACAATATAAACTGATTGGATTCTCGCAAAACGTTTCCGTTTTACATAAAAATAAATCAAAGAGTTTAAAAAAAATGTTCGTTCATAGCATAACAAAAATTTCATCGCGGCAAACTTTCCGATATTAAATCCGCATTTCGCGAGGGCTCCGAAAGTCTGCGTTCAAAATTAATATCACATTTCACGGCAGAAGCTAGCTCTTTTACAAAAATTCAAATACCTTTCAAGTAACAAACATGGTTCCTTCCAAGCTAAAGAGTACTTTATGCGAAGGGGTACTAGGTCCACTTTTCATCGCACAAGTGTGCAAGGTCGGGAATGTGAGGAATGGCTGGGTCTGGAGTACCCTTCAGAAAGAGTCGTGGACTTTATAATGAGCTGGTGTTTACACGAGCTGTCATTAGCAGACCTGACCTTCTTGAGGATGATGGTTTGGATGAACTGTAGTTTGCGGATAATTGTCACTTGGACATAAGATGTTACACCAGAACAAGTAAATCTACTAAGTGATTGACTTATACCCATAGCCTTACCTTACTTATAGATACCTTTATCCAAACTCACCTATACTACTTGGCAATTTTAAATATTTGAAAATGTCTTATAGTCTTTTCGAAATGTGAATTCTGTATGGAAGTGGACAAAACTCGTTTTGTCCTCTTCCGTATTGTTAGGAAAATGTTTACTTATAAAATTTATAGTAAATCTGAATAACTAATTACAATTGCAATTTATAAACTACATGTTCCAATTAATCCCTTTGACCCTACTACTTGAGGGGTAGCCCTCAAGTACCCAAGGACCAAGGACCAAGGCCCACAAAAGACATAAAAAGACCATGTCAAATTTATTTTGATGGAAATAGAAAATGCGATTTCGTTTGACCTCCACCCGATTTCGGGACCCTATAAACTGGGGACCTATATTTCCTTGAGACCTTGACACCAAGATTACGAATTTTGACGATACCCCCTATCGTCTGTTACTGTCACCATAAAAAAATTTAAGATGAAGAGAGGTACCTACAAATTTTTCCACGCATACTCGATAGATTTTCTCCAACAAGATTTATGATGTCCTTATGTAATCTGGATTTTTATGAAGCTTATGTAAAGAGGTCCGTCTACTTTTTGTCGTGTTAGTAACATTATGTTCTGTGTTCTAGTTTTTTGAGGATGGTGCTTAGTAAAAACTCTTGTTATTGGATCCAATTTTGATCTAATGGTTTTTATTAATGGGATGTCAATTTTGATTCCCAGTCGAAAATTATTATAAAGCTTTCGATTTTCGCAAAATTATTCCCATTAAAACACCCCAAAATCACGTCTGGTGTTTTTCAAGTGAAATGACTTCTCCCGCCTAGAGTGAAAAGTGAAGGAGTGTCAAATTCTTACTGACTAAAAACCACTCCGTTCCTCCAAACTCCTCCGGCCCAGGAGGACTGATGTCCTCCTGGGCCGTATCTCGGCTATGCCAGCCGTGGCCGTTCGCTCGGGAACCTTTGCCTACCTTAGGAATCAAAAGATAGTAGTTATTCAGACGATAAATAACCGTACCCAATGCTATCTTAGTGATGCTATTCACATCAGTTATTTATACAGTGGCTATGTTATTCACACTGACAACCAAATAGATCCCTTCGTTATCCCAATATACAAGTCATATGGGTGACTTGACATAATGTACTATCAACATTCAAAGGAGATATGATCCAGAATGTTCTATTCACGAATAGAATTAAAGCCAAAGGATCGTGTATACTCATAGCAGGTGACCTGTCAACTAATTTTGGATAATGGTTCAGTAAGGATTCAAGGATAATCGTGTTATAGGCTTTTTATAGGGTAGGTGGTAACAGCTTTTGGTATTTTAAGAATCGGCGGTGACTGCCTCGTTGGCCGAGTGGTTGCAACTGCGACTGCCAGGCAAGGGGTCTCGGGTTCGATTCCCGGGTCGGGCGAAGTATTACTGGGCTTTTATTCGAAAATTTCTCAGTGGTAGCACGGACTCTGGAAATGTGCCCGGTATATGGCACTATTGCCATATACCGGGCATACCGGGCTCACCACCTATTACATGGGACTCACAACATAAATTGTGAAAAGTGGGTGTACACAGTGGCATTGCCATAATGTGCACCTCTGCCTACCCCTTCGGGGATTAAAGGCGAGACGATATGTATGTATGTATGTATGTATGTAAGAATCGGGTAGTATCCTTCTTTTTAATGTATTGTATCGTGAACCTGATTGAAAAAGAGTGATGTAGTTTCTTGCTCGTTCTTCTCCATAGGAATCTACACTTTGGAACGAGCAAATAGAGCAACTAGAGGACTGGCCGACAGACAGACATTTTGTTTTCTTTATATTGAATACTTGCTTTGACGTTCAAAAGTGCCTTCCCGGTCTATTTGAAATAAATAATTTTGACTTTGACTTTGAGACATTACACATGTCTTTTTTCTTTTCTGTCTCACGAAAGTTATAATAAAAGTAAGTGTAGGTAATATTTATAATATACGAGTATATCAGTTTTCTAGTAGAACACTTCTCGTTGAACAATAATAATAGCATTAGAAAATAGGCCTCCATATTCTGTGGGTTCCATATTATCTAAGCAGGTGAATAGCATTCAATTGCGACAATCTAGCTCAACTGCCGACCACATAGACAAGACCGGCACACTCCATTTCAACAGATAAAGTCGTTCACCAATAGGGCTACCAGTAGTATGTCTTTAAAAATCCTTTGTTACAATTAACAATATTTGAAAAACTAAACTTCTTGCTATTATACCACTCTATTTACAGAAATTTTAGATACATTTTATGATTTCGAAAACCAATATACCTAATAAGTATTTTTATTTTCGCGAACACACGCATAAGGTAATATTAATTGGAGTGACTACCAGCCATCTGATCGTAAATCATGAGCATGAACATTATGAAAACCTTCGATCTCCAGTAATTGTTGAGCATTTTGGTAAACTAATTCTAGACATTTACCAAAAAATCACAAAGCACCTAAGTAACACAAATCCGTTCTCATAACACCAAAGAAATCAGGACACAAATCTAGCCAGCCCTACGAGTCTATGAAGAAACCCTTGACGGAAACTATCAGGTACTTAGCGAAGCACTGAGGAAGTCCATTGTCCCTCCTACCTTTGTCCCTCCCTTTGTGGTCTGATATGAGTAAAATGATGCGAAATGGGTCACATGATAGCTGTTTACTCGATAAATGGACTCTTTGTTTCGTTAATGTCTTTTTTGGAGTTTTGTGTTACAATATGTGGTGGGACTATAGACAGAAATATTGTGTTGAAACTTGATATAGTATGAGATACGTGTTCATTAGTTCATTTTGGTTTATCAATGTCGCAATGTCTTTCTCGTTGGTTGCATGTTCTCAAGAACAGTTGATCAAGCGATTTTAGTTTCAAAGCGTCGTTCAAAATCCTAATGAAACAATCACTTACCTGGAAGCCTAGGTAACAATAAATTTCCGGAGCTGCGAACATCGTAACTGGTTACCGGAGCTCAGGCTCAAAGCAGGAGTAAGAACGGGGTGTTTTTTTAGTCAGTAACAGTACTAACACTTCGTCTCGCCTCACCCAAGGTGTAAGAACTAACTTAGGTTCACCTCTAGTGAGGACGTGTCCTCAAGTCACAAGTAGTATTACAATGTGATTTGTAAACCAAGTCTAAAACCGTAAACAGAAGACAATTCCAGACTCCGAGCTATTATGTGGTATTCTCAGTACCTTAACAGTGCCGTTACTGAGAACATCATGTAAATAACCCAGAACGTCGCATTGAATCCACGAACAGAAACACATTAAAATGTTACCTACATCCACCTTTCGCTCGGGTAAAAATCCCAATTATAGGTACCCTTTCCACAATGATTTAGGTCATGCCAAGTTTGAAGAGTATAAATAAACTTGAATTCAATCCTCGTCAAAATGATCTTAGTAATTGTCAACTACACAACCTCAATACTAAACATAGTCCTCCCTCAATGTCTTTCTATGATATTGGAAGGACCTGGAGGTACGGACTACCTAGCGGGTTACCAGGGGCTTGAAAAGCAGGAGTAGGAACGGGGTCGCCCAAGCGGGGAAATTTATTGGATGATTTTCCGCACTTAAAAAAGCATATTGAAGCGATCTACGACTTTTATTTTGAATTCAATAATAATAAATATTAGGATTCTGTTTCTTCAATTCAATTCAATATCAATAGCAATGATTTAGATAGCTTTACGAAACTTATTCTCACCCATCACATCACACCCACGACAAGACGTGAATTACTAAAGTTGTTTGCGGGGAATCTCGGGTTTTAGAAGTATGCAAATCCTTTCCATACTTTATGGGCGACACGTGCTTTTCTCGTGAAACACATGATATCTTCACAGTTCAGTTATATTCACAAGTCATATTTTCCGCGACTATATTACTTTGTTTGTTGTTATTTCAAAGATTACATGATATGCAAAATTACACGAAAAGTGTGGGAGAACCATGCTTCAGCACGAATTGGCCGGCTCGACCGGAGTGATACCACGGCTTCACAGAAAACCGACGTGAAACAACGTTCGTTGTGTGAGTGAGGTTACCGGAGGCCCAATTACCCCCCTTCCCAATCTCCCAATCCCCAACAACCCTTAAATTCCTAACCCCCAAAAGGCCGGCAATGCACTTGTAACGCCTCTAGTGTTTCGGGTATCCATGAGCGGCGGCGATTGCTTACCATCAGGTGATCCGTCTGCTCGGTGACCGGCTTTTACGATAAAAAAGCAATATAGAAAAATATCATAATAACATATATCATTGGAAATACTAAAATCGTAGATAGACGCATTTTCCCAAAATAATATATGCGGAAATCGTAAAATTCAATTGATTCACTATCACAGATTTGGCTCAAGTTTAGCAATTATAGTAATTAATAGAAAACCATTAAGGATTGTACTAAAGTTAGTCATTGTCTAAGAATAGGTTTACTAGTAATACTATCGTAATTCAAACCCACACTATATTGGAGTCATTTTGTAGAATTTATCGTCACCACAAATAAACATCGCGTTGTTTACTGCAAAGATAGAGGCGTATTTATTTATTTATTTAACAATAAGCACACCAACAACACAGTCACCCACATATTCAATTAACATAACCAACAAAATAAAGGCATTTCAGTAACCATGCAAATAACAGGTATGCATAACATTTAACACATGAAAGTCAGAGACTAAATACGTAAAAAAAAACTAAACAATATGCATTATAGACTTAAATCAGGAACGCCAAAATAACAAAATCATTTGAGTTACTTGGAAACTTACAGTTACTTGGTATCTTACAGACATAATGAATAACTAAATTTAAAAAAACTAAAACACAAACAGTATACTAAGTTTTAACTATTCATATTGTTGTCTCATGTAAGTAATAAATTAAACAAACGAGACTTAATTTATTAATAAGTTTGGTAAAGTTGGAAGTAGCAAATAGTGTTGGAATTCCCCAAAATCATTGTCTTTGGTATATTTATAATAAATGATCTTTACGACTAATCCATCGTTGTTTCATCGTAATTCGCTGATTTTTAACGCTTTTTAAGGGGTAAAACCATCCAATGATTTCCCCCGCCTTGGATTTCTGACTAAAAACCACCCCATTCCTACTTCTACTTTTTTAGCCAGAGCCCCGGTAAACCTACTAGGTAGTCCACAAACATAATTTAAAACAACAATTTTCTATATTTCAACCCTATCCCTCCAACATAAACTTACACACGCCCAACAACACAATTCCATAACCAAGCGCATTTTTTTTCACAACAGTCCGTTGCGTTAGTCCCGCGTTTGACAGCTGTCGCCTGTCGATAGCACTCCCCTGTAGGGGGGGCGCGTCCCATTGGTCGGTGAATGCAGCTGACAGGCGATCAAGATAGAAGAGAACAGAATAGATACACGTAATGATGCAAGTAGGACGCGCTGGCGCAGTCTATAGTCTATACAATGAAAGGGGTATTATTCTTGAAGAATAGGGCTCTTTTATACCTAGGTATGGAAACCTAACCTAGTTTGTTTGTTGTTTATCGTCAATAAGGTTGAAAGTTTGTTGCGTAATTTGTTGTGTATCTAGTTTGTCTAAACCTTTATAAACTATTGTTCATCGAGTGGTCTTAAGTACGACTGCCGAGCAAGGAGTCTCGGATATAACTCCTTAGTCAGATAAAGTTCCGGAGCTGCGAACAATGTAACAGGTTACCGGGGCTCCGGCTTAAAGCAGGAGAAGAATGGGTGGTTTTTAGTCAGTAAGAGTCTGACACTCTCTCCCGCCTCACCCAAGGCGGGAGAAGTCATTGGATGATTTTCCCCCTCAAAAGAAAAGGTCTGATAAAGTAGGCATCTGCTGTAGGGATATATTTTTTTAATAATTTAATTCAAAGTTTTTACATAAATTGTGGCCTTAAATCTAGACTCGCCAAACTGTAACGTTTGGTGGCATTCTCGTACCCATGTTATATACTGTATACATGTATAGGTATTACCGACATCGTAACTACAGATTTAAAGTAACAGAATAAATGGTTTCCCCAATTACTGGTTACATGGACTCCCACTAAGAGTTGCTGTAATTAATTATTATTTGGCCCAAACAAATGTCGCAAAAACAAGTACTTAGGAATTCTTGTAAAAGGGACCGACATTAAGAGTAAAAGCTTTTATTTTTGGAGGAAAAATACTATCCAAAGTTCAGTACCCTTAGTACGAGTTTACGTTTATGTTTAGAAACGAGTGCGCGTTCGGCGCTCTGATTGGCCGGTACGAATAAACTAACCAATCAGAGCGCCGAATACGCTCTTGTTCCGATTACTTTAAGCGTAAAGCAAACTCGTACTAAGGGTATACAGGTCTTGTTGATCAAGACTTTTGAGAACGACTGGAAACGAGTTATTTATTTACTAGCTTTTGCCCGCGACTTCGTTCGCGTGGAATAGTGACTTCCGGCAAATTTTTTTTTAAAGAGTAATGATCGCGAGATCTCTTTGAGATTCATTCTTCAGGGAACTCTTTCAAACTATACTTCGGAACGAGCTTAGGGCATTAGTTTCACTTAAACTAACTTAAGACTAAAGAAGGGCGATTACGAATTATGTCGTTATAAAAGTGTCTAATTAAGCATTAATTGAAATAAATTCTATTACTTAGACTTTGAGTCAATTAAAAGGTAATATTGAATTATTTTTGAGGATATCAATCCAATATTTTTATTTCAATTGGACCAAAAATGGTCATCACTGTCATGACACATGCATACAATAGCAGGCATACAGTATCTAGGACTGATAATACACTTTTTTAGATAGTACAAAAGGACCATATTATATGTAATAAACCTAATTAAGGTTAATTGAATAGGGCGATAGATGTACTATCAGTAAACTAAACCACCCCTTCCCTTCAGGGAACAACAAACCAGATGAAACTGAATATTAAAACACAATCAGACAGGCAGACACAAATAATTTTATACCTACACACAGAGAGAATTGTCAGCCCAGTCTATTCACACGAAACACAGTTAAATATTCCTGGGGAATGCATAAATCAGAACCCTTTCACCATTAACTGCCAGTGAGGTTTGAGGTCTGAGGTTTGGGGTTTGGGGTCTCGTATGATTTAATGCAAATGGAATAAACTAGGTTTTTCTTTCATGACTTGAATGTAGGAGTTGAAATGTAGGTTATGCCGCATGCGTTTCAATAGCATCCTCTGGAGTATAAAGCATAATTGAACGAGGTAGCTCGTTATTCCAGTGACTAGGGTTTCTCCATATGGTGCAGAGGATTAATTCTGTCCTAGATACTCGTAGTGTTTTCTTTTGTTATAAAACTGCAAAAATGGTCGCATGGCTTGTAATTTGTTACTCTCTAAGGGGGCTGTTCCACCAAAGATGTGCTATATAGCTATGCTACAAAGATGTAATAGCTCCGCTGTAAAACTATGTGATCGGTTCCGATAGTAAGCTATGTAGCTGTGCGAGAAAGATGCGCAGCTCGAGTATGCAATGTATCGATATTAGGGAAACCATCCAAAGCACGCATATTTCCTTATAAAACCATAGCGTAACTGAGTCGGTGCTAATTATGTGTGCCAATGAACATGATTGGTGGAAGCCAATCACATCCTCAGCAACGTAGCATAGCACGTCTCTAAATCAAATTATTTACCCTTATATCATTATGAAACAATATGAAATTGGTTGTAGATCAACGTCTTTATTATTATCGCGCAAAAAGCTTTTACCACTGATCGTTTACTTGTCATATTTGCACACATAGTCATTGAAAAATGTGTTTAGCAATTTATGAAGTGAATTTGTAAAATCACATAACACACTAATGAAATCATAGGATATTCCCTATTTCCAGTGTTCCGCAAACAAACACTATTTCTAGACTTCAGCAATACAAATCGAAATAGAATCAAAATACATCCTAGTCACTGGAGGTTACCGCCTGTCGTCAATTCGTCAGTTAGCACATTAGTCCGTTGAAATCCAACATGGCTGCTGAATGATCGACATGTTTGATTTGTGTGTTCTAGAACTAGATTTTAGACAATTTGAATTTTTGAAATTCCTGAGAACAGGGAAACTGTATTTTGGATTTTCAAAATTCTCAGAGAATTGTTTGGAATTGAGTCTCAAGTTCGTTTAGTAATAGCTCGTCTTCTAATAGATTGGAGGTAATAATAATAACTGGCAAAGATTGGAAGTTCACCATCAACCTTATCATCAATAGCCCGTGACAATGTTGACTCTTATTTTATAATCAAAAAAATCATCCGAAGACTTCCCCTGTCTTAGGCAAGGCGAGAGGAGTGTCCAGACTCTAACTGACTAAAAACCACCCCGTTCCTACTTCTGCCCTTCGACTGGAGCCTCGGTAAACCCGCTAGGTAGTCCGCAGCTCCGGATCAGGCTTCAGCCCTACTAGGCCCAGTGTTGACTCTAGACTTGGAGCTTCCTCTATCTTATTTAGAAGACACAAAAACTACACTTAGAAGAAAAAAAAATCCACATAAGTTTGCTTCCCTTAAAAATATTATAAACACACCTCAATCTTAAAACTTAACCTCTTGTCTGTCATTATATGAGACACAATAGAAAACGTATCGTGTCTCGCATAGCTCTGTGTCTAACATACAATGGGTTAATGCATTCATCTACCGAGTTGAGAACAGGCCAAATGCAAGAAGGAAAAATGAATCAATTTACGCTTCATTCTCAAGTAGTAAATGGGTAATGGCGTCGGCTCGTGCATTCAGCGAGAGCCTCGTCCTACGCGAGATCTAGTTAGGAAGTCAATTTCCTATTCAGTGTCGTTTCCTCGCAGACAACGATACTGCGCTTAACTTCCATTTTCTCATTTTGCGGTTCCTTAAAAACGACAGTGGCGCCTTTTGTTAAATGCTTTAGTTTTCTAATTAGCGTATAGTATGTGGAAATCGAGTCCTAATATCAATTAAACAATCATGTATCATTGCTATTTGCTCTAATTGTTAGGTTAGTTCTAATTATTACCATGATTCCTGAATACTGATTCTTAGAACCGCGGGTCGGGGTAATAATTATAACTGATATTTTAGAAGTTTACAATACTCTCACTAATTCAAATTTTGTTAGAGGGTCAGAAAGTACTTTCTACGATTACCTGGACATCACAGACAAACGGCGAAGGTGATCATCGTAAGGAAACCTGGGCTTATAATGCTAATTACTAATTAAGTATAAGTTAAAAAAAAAACTTTCTGTAAGAAGATGCTTTTGATCAGCAGTGGACACTTACATGATGATGTATCCGGTACTTCGCTCAACTGCTATAGGATAGGGTAGTAGGTATTTACAATTGGATAGATAGCACACACAGGATGCTTGAATTTCTGTAGCTCGCATTTGTAATAACTAAATTTCGAATCGAATATACAATCTAAAAATGTTATCTACATATAGTTTATGCAAAATGTATTCACTTTTGACCCACAATATTTGTGACCAAGGACTTCTTACCAACTTAGAACTTGTTTTACTAGACAGAAATAATTATGTTAATGAAACAAAAAATTTAAGACTTTAATTCCTAAAAATCTAAACTAAAAAACAAGGCAACCGATTTACCGGCAACAAAAGTATAAGAGAAAAGTGTTTTTATTTCATCATCTTTATTATATCAGCTGATTTTTTTTTATTGCAACAAGTTTGTCACAAGTTCCCAAAACCTGCATGCCAAATACTGCAACTCAAGCCAAGATCTACAGTAGATACAACCATCAAAACATCCTAATATATCAGCTAATCTACATAATTTTGGGGCCAATAAATTCCTAGTATATTATGTAAAAAGTAAAATAAAGTTCTTAATGAGACTACCTCGTTCGATTCTCCTGGAGGTTTCGGGTTTGATCCTCATGTTAGACAAAGCACAATTGGAGTATTTTCGGATAGTAACAGCACGGAATCTTGAATTGTGTCCAGTATAGCGTATAGTATGGTGCCTTTGTTCAGCAGTGGACGTCTCTCGGCCTATCGGCTAATGATGATGATGATGATTATGATAATGCGAACCTCTGTCTCTTGAAGACTATAGACAAGGTATTTCAGATCCTTACAAAAAAGACTAGAATAGGCATGTTTCCTACTAGTCAAATTCAATATTTTTTTCGAAATGTCAAAAACGATATTTTCTAACAACTTTGTATGAAATTATGACGTCATACGTTTTTGACGTCAAATAGCAGACTTAAATCTAAAAATTTAGCTAAAACAAATCGAAAATTAAGTAGTTCTTCTTTATGAATGAAAGTGTGATTATTTTTGATTATTTTATTATTGAATTATTGAAAAGTTGTAATAATTTATTTTTGACCCAGTCATCATCCCTATTAACTTAAAAATAAGTTCATCCATTATACTACTCAATTACCAATACATATCAAGTTTGCTAGTACTGTAGACTGTAGCTGAAGACTATAACAATTTCCATTGTATGAGTGAGTATAAACGTATAGAGCTACTTAATACCGGCAATGGAACGGAGTTAGGAAGTTCATTTCCCATTGAGAAACGCTTCCTTTGTCGTACAAGTGTTCTACAGTTGTTCGTGTAAAGGTCACTACGTAATAAGTCGGTAAGCAGTGATCGTCGTTTAAATGTATAGTTGAGTAGTAGTTTTACAAAGAATAGGAGTTTCTTGGTCTTTTATGAGAAACAAATACTTTCGAAGATATATTGATTTGAAATATCGCGTGATGTCGGTTCTAGGTATATATTATACGTAAAAATTACGTATGTGCGTCCACTCCTAAACTTTGATTCTTTTGTTGTATAGTTTTATCTAAGTATTGTTATCTTATATCAAAAAATAAAAATATGCGTGTCTAATATTTTCCATTACCTAATTGACGGACTATTATAGATTTTTAATTTTCATACCCCGACAACATCTCAATTGTATATGAAGGTGTTGAATATTTAGGAATAAGCTTTATCTTAAAGACCATATTATTTTCTTCCAGGAGTTGATTTTCATTATGAAATAGAGCTCATCTTTTCCTTTTAAGAAAATACTCGTAATAACGGTGCAGTAATTAAAAATGTCACCTTGATTATAATCATTTTATTTTCTACAATATACAGCTAGTCTTCACCTATAAATAATACAAACTATTAATGCTAACTTCCTTGTAAGAAGCAGCACAATGGTAGAAATGTATTGAAAAAAAAAACACATTATCGTTGTGAAACATTTAATTGCCTTCATAAATCAGCCACTAGATTGTGACAATGGGACAATGGATATTAAACTAGTTTTCTATTTCTATGTACCTATATACATAGATATATAGTATGTGAGATTGATTGCCTAACGCTAAGCTAGAACGCTAACAGTGCCCTGTGATTGGCCGACTCCAATAAAATAAAATAATCTCCAATAAAAATGAATCGTGATGGCCGTTAATTTCCATCTCTTTTTTAAATTTGCCCGACACTTAGGATCTTCTGCTGTGTCGTGAGTGCGTTTACCAACATCAATTTACTATATGTATGACACCTAGATACAGAACAACAATTTGTGAATCACACAAAGAGTTGCACGTGGATCGAACCCGCTACTCGTTGCATGGCAGCCGGTTGACCTACCATTCATAATCTTACATTTATATGTAATGCGAAGACCTGGAGTCTGTTTAAAGCGTAGAATGTCTGAATTACAAATCAAAATATATTCAATTCGAACCAGAAGTTCTGGAGGTTACCACCACTTTTATTTAGGGTTCCAAGTAATAGGGCACGCACGCATATACCCTTCTTATAATATAAGCACAGATATGGTGTCTTTAGTGTGAAATTCAATTTGAATTATGTATGATTTGAATAATAGTGAGAGCCTGCGAATCTCATGAATTATTCACCTGTTTTCTGGTGAAAACACAAATGAGGTTGATGTCAAGTCATACGGTGAATTTGTTGCTTTTGATGGGAAGCAATCTGAACATGTTTTTGTAATAACTATCGTGAGACATACTAAATTAACTAAAAATCGCGGTTTACTCACGTACATTAATGGGGAAAAGCTCTAGTAGTTTCAAGTCACAGACTCTTCATCGTTCATCTTCAAATATACAAGCCGAATATGAGTGGGACCGTCGGTAGAGGGCACCCCAGACGGACATACATATAGCGTCCAGATTGGCGATATATTAAAAAAGGGCCAAATTAAAAGTACCTTTAAACGACGAGCATGCATGAAAAGACTGATGATTGTTGATGAAGCGAAAGAAGTGTGTAACAACCGTGGCAATTGGCGTTCCATTGTCTGTGCCTACCCCCATGGGAGACAGACGTGAGGTTATGTGTGTGTGTATGTATGTATGTATGTAGAACTTTTCTCCATTAATGTACGTGAGTAAACCGTGATTTTTAGTCAATCTGAGTATGAGAATTCGGAACATTTCGGTCTGTTGGCAGAAGCAACTATCATCTTAAAACCCCATTAACATAATCTGTATGATTTGTTACAGGATGGTGACGTCATCGAGCTCTGTCAAGTCAGTGACGTCAGATCCGGCGGAGTGCCAAAGGTAACTGTTTGAATTTGGAATTATGCTGACGACGGTTCATGATAATTTTCTATAGATTTTTTTAGTATGATTATTATTGGGAAGGAAAGATCTTGGGAAGATATACTTGATGCCTATTTGAAGATCAAGTGAGATAATGTTGTCCATATTAGAACATCATGTTTTTTGAAATTTATTCAAAGCAAGCATAGAAGTATGGTGAAAATAAAATTTCCAGTCCACTAAATGCGGGTAGATAGGTTACCAAACCAATAAACAAACAGGATGACAACCAAAACATCCCCCACAAAAGAGAACCAACAAACAAGACCAAACATTTAACCCAAAAACAATATTCCACCTTTACAAAGAGAAGCTAATGTTTTTTGTTTACAAAAAGTCGCGTAACAGGGACACTGAAAACACATCCTGGTATATTTTACGGACTAAAAACACACTGTAACTTGAGCCTAAAACACATAAAACACTAGTTTCGTGTTCACAAACAATTCTACGTAAATATTGGCTAAAGGGTCACAACATTTGACGTCAGAGACCCTGTTTTAGTTGACCCAAGGCATTGTATCCTCAATGAGGTGGAGCCGGGACCAAAATTACTGGGCCCCTGGGAATTCCGGGGATAAAAACGGGCAGGTGATTAATTTTTCCCGTGCTAGGAGATAAAAAATAGTGGTATGTTTTCCTGGTGTAGAAACAAATAAGGAAATTGGTTAAATTAAAATTGCTTTCCTTTGAAACTTACAAGAGCATTAACTTTTGGAATGAAATGAAACAATAGACAGCTACTTGTATAAAACGAATCTCCGACTGTATTTTTACTATCGTTTTTAATAAACTAATCTCTACGGTCTTTTGCACAGGATTCAAAATTAAATATGAACTTAGTGAACAAACACGGAGAAAACTTAGAAGAGAAATCGTTGACAATATGCAGCGGTACGGACTACATCAACATAAACTACCAACACGTGGTCTGCCCTGATGCAGCGACTGCCAAGGTCAGTTTGAAGTACATCTTAATCTAAAATAAATTACAACTGTCCAAACAAATGGACAATACTGTTCTGTTTGATTTTCACAATTTTTGAAGCAACGAGACAAGGCCCTACTCATCATCACTGGCCTATACACTACAGCCTCACAAAGCACTACATACTCACTTCGAAACATCGCGTTGCTTACCACGAGGCAAATATTACAACACAATTTTCCAAAATTAATTGATATATTTCCAAAAAGGTATGGTTGCAAGGCCTGAGGCAGATCACCCACAATGTCAAAGCGAACAACGTTTGCCCGATGACTTGTCTAAAGAAGCAGTAAGTTGACATCAGCTCACGTGGCATGGCTTCTATAGACTTGAGAATTTCACAGCGATTTACTAAATTATATGTTGTGGTTTATGTGTTGGTGACTATCTTAGAACTAGCACTACTTTATTTTTGATAGCCTCGGTTTGAACAAAACATCCTATAAGTACTCCTTTTTCATATATGTCCAAAAGAGTAATTACAATTTTCGAGGCAAAACGAAAATAAAGCAGTGTGGTGGCACTTTGAAGCGAGTTCGGTATTCTGAATATTAAGCGGCTGCACTGCATTTTAGTTAAACGCGACAAAGAGCTGTCATAAAGCTTACAAGTTACACCCTAACAGTTAAAGCGCTTGAATACGGACCGTTGAATTTGAATACAGAATCTGGTAAAATGGCGCGGATTTTACTCTAAACGGAGGAAAATCCTCTAGCTAGCACGTTGCACAAAAGCTTTAACTTTGCTGCAATAGCATGCTACGCAACACAACTTTGTGTAGCGTAACATGTTTCAACTGATTCATGAGTTAGTGTGAGGACTCATGCAACGTTACAGTGTTCGGTGTTGCAGATTGAAACGACATTTTAACGTTCAGAATTTGGACTTGCTTCAAAGGTTTTTTGTGATTATTATTTTTGTGTCGATGTGAATGACTTGTGAACTTTCCAAGGCAACTTTATATGGACAAACAGTATCATAAATTATCGTAGGAAATATTAGTTATATTTGGATAGAAACCATATTTTGGAATTAGGTTTGAAACTTTCTTACACTGTGTCGTCTGAATTTTGTCCTCCAAAACTAATTGTTTTCAATCTTCATTAGTGATCTAGTAAAGTTTTAGTTTTACGATGTGGTTCGAACTAATAAATTCTTGAAGTTAATAAATTGTCTCTTGGAGAAAGTTATGATGGATGCTGTCAAATTAAACTGTCCATGACAATGAATGATGGACGTCTACTTAGCTAAAGAACGGCGGTAGAAAATCCAAGCCATTTCTTGTACGATTTCTTACTTCTTTTCTTTAAAAACCAATTCTAAGGATTCGTAACTTTGCATCCAATTTAACTATTGTGAACTGTTCAAAAAGTAATTTAAAATTCTCGCGATTTTTTTTTTTAATTCCGTAGTCAAACAGAAAGTTTTTGATATGGAATCACTAGGCTCAACATAATTTAATTATTTTAATTTCTCAAAGGACTTGCTTTTTAAAGCCAATGTACTAAAGGATAGAAAATTAAAACCTAAAGAAATAAATCGTTTCTTAGAACAAGATTATGAACACAGAAAAATTAACCTACAAAACTTGTAATTAGAGTTGAATATCAAATTGCTTGGAAATTCACAAGTCGTTTTGCACGATTTGCATGTTACCTTTCGTTCATTCGCTTTCTTTGTCTAAGGCATGGAAAGAGGCTCTCCGGGAGGTTACCCACAACAACAAAATTAACAACACCTGCCCCCGGACTAACCTTATGAAACAGTACGTAGATATTTTTATTTGCTTTCTGTATTCACAACCACATGTTAAGGGAAAGTCAACCCTAATGATATGGAATAAAATTACAATCATTTTAAAGTTTCTTTTACACTGCAAGGACTAGAGAATTGATTAAAAACAAACAAAGTAGGATCGTAGTTAAGACAATTAAAAAGAAACCTACTTGCGCTTGTCACATTAAATGACAGCTGTCAAAAGCGGCCATCTTTCTTTTTTAACAGTGACGCCTTCGATCACTAATTCACTATTTGACACTGGCAGAATAGTCGACAACACTGTATTGGAGACTCGGTTGCCATTCAAGAAAAAATTAACTTTATATTTCGAATAAAAATTGCAGAAATATTAACATGTGGTTGATTGTACATATTTTTGTTTCGCTCTTTTGTTTAAGTTTTGGTGTGAGTTGGTGTTTTGTTAATTAATATTATTACATATATAACATTAAGCTTTCCTTCATAACAGGTGTTTAAGGTGTAGGTAGTATCTAGTCATAAGTAATAAGAGTATCATAGTTAATGGTAGAGTATATGTAATAGTTAGTGTTGTGTAATATGTATTAGATTCGTAGTACCTATTTTTTTAAACGGTGCCCCACAATTATGTTCAATATTCTCCTGTGTCGCGGGTGCGTTTACAAACATACAAGTGTACATACACATGACACCCAGATACGAAACAACAATTTGAGAATCACACTAAGAGTTGATCCGTGCGGGAATCGAACCCGCTACACGCTACACGCGTGTGGCAGCCAGTTGCCCAGCCACCACGCCGACCGTGCAGTCAAATAAAGCAACAACTCAATGCAAAACGTTGGTGTATTCATTCTCTTGTCAAATAAAACATGCATTAAACCATTACTTTTGATAAAATCTCAATCATAACTAAAATCTTCGTATATATAAATAAACTTAGTACGTACAGACTTCAGACTCTGGTCGCCGAATTGATATTAAATTGGCTCGATACCGAGCCGCGCCGCCCCGACATGTGAGAGATATTAATTTTTCAACTCGGAACGTCATGCAATATCCTGAACGCTGACTGTAATAAAGTTAATCTGCAGCTACTAAAGTGATTTTACTAAATTAATTATTATGTTATTGCCTTACTCACGTAACTTTTTGACGAGGAACTTGACTAGTTTCAAGCCATGCTAGAGGCTTATATTTATGAGCAGCATTTCGTGAGGTGCTCATCAAGTAAATTTGTGCCTTGATATTTGGCATTTAGGTTTACTTCCCATTACAATATAGTTAACAATATTGATGAAACATGTTGTCCCAATCCTTTGGGGAATACCATGCGTCATGTAACGTGTGCTTTCTAAAAAACGAATGTGTACAACTAAAAATAACTCAACCGACCTTTTATTAAAGTCCAAAATCGCTTACAATTACTAATAATACACTTTTTCTTCTTCGAAATTCGAAAATAAGTTCGTTTATTTCGTGCCAGTTCGGCAGTGGCGTTTAAAAGACATTCCCTGTTCAATGTGGCGTGAGGGACTCAACTGAGGGCGACGCGACTTAATGATCTCTTTGCGTAATGGCCGCTTCTAGCTAAATACTGGTATTAGGAGACCGGGGATAAAGAAAATGTTGAATAGTATGTAGTAAGAATATTGTATAGTTATAACTTACTTTATAATAATTATCGTGAGATATACTAAATTGACTATAAACAATGGTTTACTCATGTAAATATTTTGAGAAAAGCTCTCCTAGTTTCGAGTCACAGAGGGACTCTTCATCATGCTTCAGCCTACTGATATCTACTTGAATAAACCGTTGTTTTTAGTTAATAACTTACTTTGTTTATTGTTGTCATCGTAGGTAATCAATGATACAAACCACAATCGAAGAACTTCTTCATCGGTATTACATTGCCCCACGAAAACGCAGCTCCCAACTATATTTAGGACAACAGGAAAGAAATATAGAGAGAAGTAATGTTTTACTTTTGGACCCTTATTTATAAGTTTGCTTTACGTATATAAGTAATCGAAACGAGAGCGCGTTCGGTGCTCTGATTGGTTGGTTTATTCGAACTGTAAAGCAAACTCATACTAAGCGTACTGTTTATTTTAGGTACAGTAATAAAATTAAAGCCTAATTTTTCAAAACAACTAGGTACGTAGTTATAACTACGAGCCCCTTGTAATACTACGAGTATAATAGTCAACATTTTGCAAGTTACAAAATAAACATGGTACAAAGTAATAATTTATTCACAAACTACTCCCGTACTAAGTACTTTTGAGAGCTTTGACAGAAACACACCCACGCGGCCACACTCATAACTCCTAACTGGTATAAAAATATTAGGAACTTTTAATGCCAGGGCATGGAACAAAAACATATTTTAAGTACGTACCTAGTTTCTAAAACATAGTACTTTTTTGAAGGGGGAAAATTATCCAAGGATTTCTCGTACAAGGGTTGTGAATCTACTCTATAACTATTCATAAGAGGATATCATAGGAAGATATAATCTCCTCACTTTTTGGGAGTAGAGATCGCAGTTTAAAAGGTTCAGGATTGTCTGACAGCGCTGCTGCTCCGTCACTGGTAAATGTATAATTTCCTTAGTAGACATCTAAGGGAAGAGTAGTTTTAGGGTACTGACAGATTTATATGGATATATAGATAACTGATGTGAAATGTATAAGACTCTGGACCATATCGTAGTCCGTGACTACTCAGTTCTCAGCAGACACTTACTAAAAGTGTCTTCACTTTCCGTAGCCCTCTGCCTACCCTTTTAACGAATAAAAGCCATAATACTAAGTTATGTTACAATTGGAATAATAAAAGAGAAATGCGTGGGCGATGTCCATTGTATCCAAGAGGGCAAAGACCGGACACCGCTAGAGGGTGGATTATTACTACCAATGAAATTTCAACTTTATCACAAAGTGCTTAAGTTGGAAATCTATTAGAGAGTTGTGGGTGTAGTATGATGTGCTGTTGTCTGTATTTGTGTTGAGTGAAATGTACTGCCTAGAGCCACAATAAGGACAAACTGAGACCGACAGATACAACTGAAAGTTTTCTTAACAATCGATTGTGGTTTATGTAATGGAAATATTATTATTGCGTAGTACCTTAAGTATATAAATCTAAAGGACTAGGCACTTTTTTTGAAGATAGGAAAATCATTCAGTGAATACTCCCACTTTAGGCGGGATAAGAGGGAGTATCAGACTCTTACTGACTAAAAACCACCCTGTTATCCCGTTAATCAAGAAAAGGTAAGGAACCCCTGACGTAGAGTAGACCCATAACATAATTCAACACAGCGGACATACAATTTCTATAAAAAAAAAACTAGATTAAATATCTACTTCTACCTACAAAGTAAGACATGACATAAACAAAGCTTCAATAATGAAATATGCACGACACACGTCCTGGAACCCGCACTCCGATAGATTGGAGCCACTCAACAAATTAGCGTCAACCAGTAATTTGTCTTTAATACACTTACCAAGACTATAAATTATGGACAATAACCTCCCATTATCTATATACCAGCTTATGTATAGTTACAGCGATTTAGAACGGATTTATGATTAATTAACTTCGGTATAACACACCCTCGAAGCTACAATTTTTATCAAAATAGATAATGATTATTATAATTATGACATATCTATTGCGTTGACTGAGCTTTGAATTTAGTCGAGTAAGTGTGGCCGACCAATGCTTCGGCGCGAATGGGCCGGCTCGATTGGAGTGATACCACGGCCTCACCGAAAACCGATGTGAAACAACGCTTGCGTTGTGTTTCGTTGTGCGAGTAAGGTTACCGGAGGCCCAATTACCTCCCTTCCCAATCCCCGACAATCCTTAAATTCCTAACCCCTAAAAGGCCAGCAAAGCACTTGTAATGCAACGCCTCTAGTGTTTCGGGTGTCCATGGGCGGCAGCGATTGCTTACCATCAGGTGTTCCGTCTACTTGTTTACTGGCTTATACCTACCATAAAAAAAAGATTAAGCAACCTTCTAGTTCCAAAGTCATTTTGTCGTATCTAAGGATTGAATAATATGTTTTTAACAAACTTGAAAGCAACTGCTGGACATGCTAGGAGGCGGCAATTAATTTAATGGATGATTTTTACTTTTGCCATAAAATCTGCAAGTCATTATATTTAACACGTTGAAAAATTAATAGTTATTCATTATGTAGGGAGGTGCTCAAAATAATAACGTTTTGAATTCATTTACACAAAGATTTTCACGGTAACGTGGGTGTGGAACTTGTAAAAAATACAGCGAATTGTTTTTATGCTTTTCATTTTCTGAACCGATCTATGTATTATAAGATTTAGTAAATGTAAAAAGCATACTTACATAAATACATATAAACCTATAAACATTTGTTCCATTAATATCGGCAGAAACTAGCATCTGCTTTAGAACAAGTACTATCAAGAACAAAATGTATTAGTTTTGATGGAAGAGCCGTGATTGTTTCACCTATCGTGTCAGTGCCGACCTGATTTATCCCTCATCATCATCATTATCATCAACAGCCTATAAGTGGCCACTACTTACCAAAGACCTCTTCTCCGTGTGGAAATCATCATGCATGAGAAACGGGTGTCTTAAATTTTCGGGCCACCACGACATCTTTTTAGACATAGGTACCTATTTTCGCTTAATTAAAATAATGTAAATAATAACAATCATATAGACCTTCTACCAACCCTCTTAGCTACATTATTCGGTATGATACATATATATGCCGCCCTTTTCATGTAGGCTCAGTAGAAAGAGGTCTGTATCTGACAGCTCGTGTTCCGTTCACAGGCCGGGCGCGTTGAAAATTATGGTTTTTTTTCATATTTAAAAAGGAAGGGTATTTGTTTTTGAATGGGTACTTATGTATGTGAATTTATTCAGGTATTAGATTGTATGTAAAACATGGAGGTTGATTGATGCAATGGTACCTATGTAGCCGAAATGTGTATATGTATTAGGTTTTATCATATACTAGCCTCTTCCGCGCGGTTTTACCTGCTTTGCTCGGCTCCTTTTGTTCGAAGCGCGATCGCGCGATGCTTTATATGCTATAACATTCCTCGATAAATGGGCTATCCAACACAAAAATAGTTTATCAAATCGAACCAGTAGTTCCAGAGATTACCACGTTTAAACAAATTAACAAACTCTTCAGATTTATATTATAGTAATATAAGATATTTTTTCATTTCGGTTCTACGAGTTTTCAAAAGTATTATTTCTAGACAATCTATTCCTCGAAGTCTCGACCCAAATTTTCATGACTTTACACAAAAATCCTGATAAACGTGACGCTTGCAAAGGCTCACAAAAATTCTGATAAACGTGACGCTTGCTTAAAAACTACATACTAAACAGAATTTAACTTAAACCTTATAAATAGACCATACATGACCTACAGCAACACATAACGTGGAGATACATCTTATCTCAATAGCACATCGTTCGCATTCAACCAACATCACATACAAACCTAAATCAGTCTAGATTTCCAGACATCTTCAATGAGCACTAGACACTATTATACATTAACAAAGAGTTTGTCATCTGTCTTGGAATAGGGGAACAAAATGGAAGGCAGATACACATTGTTCCCAACACCACGATACAATGTCATATACAAATCACATCTACCTATACAAAACCAGTTCATATTGAACTCGCTATGTATGATCTCTCCGTACTTTCGACGGTCAGTGTATACTAGCTTGTATAGCTTTATGTGCAAGGTGTACAAAGCGTTGAATACAGCTCTATTCATGAGATACTTGACGTTTTGAGATGAATCTGACATTAACTTTGTATGGGGTGACAATGATATGGTGCTTTGCGATGTGCGCTATATGAGATTCATAGTCGGTAATTTAATAATGAGTATAGACTGCACCGTTGGTCGATTCCCGGATCGAGCGAAGTACTACTGAGCTTTTTTCGGTTGTTCAAATATTTTTCACTAGTAACACAGTAGGTATATGGCAATAGGTTCACCCCCTATTACATGGGGCTTATAACAATACTTTGTTCAGTGGCATTATATGCCGTAATGTGCACCTCTGCCTATCCCTTCGGGAATAAAAGGTGTGACGATGCATATGAGAGTAAGTAAATCACTTTGGTTTCGGTGGTTTGTGGCTCTGGTGGTGTAGTGGTTTACATTTATAAATGTGTGGTGGACCGCTTTAAACACCATTGAATATGGTCCCGAGGCGGGCTAAAGTGAGGTCGTTTTTAGTGTTTAAAGTTTTATTATGTTGTCTATTTTATTAGATTAATGAATAATTGTTGTTGAAGAAGGTATCCTATTAATGTCTGTAGTGAAGGATACCTACGATTTGCCACGAGGCTTGTAGGAGTAAAAAATCGGTAACCTTTGTTTGATATAGACAATCTTAGATAAAATATTTGAATTTGGTTTTGGAATTATACAACGGATTTTCCGTGCTCCTTGACACGCTTTTCGGCATCTCCAAACAATAACGTGGGCTTGTTACTAACCAGTAACCAGCAAAATTAATTGTATTCTCAATAAAGGCTTATTTTAAAATAATCCATCAGATATTTGGTTACTAAATGTATCTAATCTGTTCTAAGCTTTATATGTAGTACCTGTTGATCCAATTAATAAATTAATAACTTAATAAACAACCTACTTAAAGGTCGGTTCATATCAGACGTAAAATACGTCGAGCGTATCATCGGTCGACTGTGAACGGTCAAGTTCTTTTCTATGCATTTATCTGTTCTGGTTGTGCGACTGATAATACGCATATTCCGTCAGATATGAACCGAACCTAACTTAAATAATAAAACAACAATGATAACTACACCTACTTACTGTGATTTTTGACCCAAATGTCCCATTTACAGGCATAATATAAACCCACAAAATCTCCCCACTAACGAATTCTTCTGTATTCCAGTTGGATGCGCCTCTGCTTCCTAACAGACCCACGAGGGAAGGTTCCAGTCAAGGTGGTCGCCAGGACCTTCGCATCAGGCAAGACTGAGAAGCTGGTGTACCAATGTCTATCAGAACTTGGTCTCCCATCAGGAAAGAATGAAGCGATGGAGAAGGAAGCGTTCACCTTTGACAAGTTTTATGCTTTATATCATAAAATCTGTCCTAGGAATGATATTGAGGAACTGTTCAGGTCTATGTAAGTATATTTATTATTTAAGCCATATTACTTACTTCAACGAGGGCTAACGTTGTTATGTTGTCTAAGCACTAATGTAACCTGAGGTCCTGTACACTTAGTATGAGTTAAAGTAATCGAAACAAAGGCGCACTGATTGGCCGGCTCGAATTAACCAACCAATCAGATCGCACTCTCGTTTCGATTAATTTAAACGTAGCAAATTCAAGGTACAGATTGTCCAATAGAGATTTTCGTATATCTTCCGTGGCCAGTCAATTTTTACAGCTACAAGACCTTTAGATCCGTTAGTGTCATCTGGTGATGAACACACAAATCTTAACCCTTTCCCAACAAAGAAATAATAAATCTATGAGTCAGTCCCCTAGTGAACCTATTTGCCCATTCTGAAGTGTAGAGATTCCTACGAAGTACATCGAAAAAGGCACTCCATAGTTAAGAAGATAGATGTTAAGACCTCTCTCTCTGATCCGTATTGATGGCAGATTCCGTTAGTGTAATCCTTTGCCAAAGAGGATTACCAATAATTTGATATGATAAGGATACGGATTACCTACTAAGGTAGTGCTGTTTTGTAAGAGTTATGGCGCGATAGTATCTTTTACTCCCTACTTTCTGTGTTCCGCAGATTGAATAAATATATCGAGGTATCAAAAAATCATTGGCTGCTTAAAAATTATTTAAAGCGATAAAAAGTATAGACTTCCTATTAAGTTTGGTCACCGAATTAAAGAATTATGACCACTTTCCATACATTGATTGACCTATATATATATTTTTTTTGATACACGGCCTTCTCCAATAACCTATTGATAATTAAAACTTAAATTAGTTTTTTCCCTTGTCTTATTTGAAGCGATACGTAATAAGCAAAACATAACCTATTTTTTGAGATATTTTACATCAATAGACAAGTCAAAAAATTTTTAGGTCAATACTTCACATTATTCTTTTTGCAAAGGACCAATTTCGTCAAAATCTTTAGCTACAATTTTTTCGCTCACAAACTGTAGATGTCTTTTAGTCCTAGACAGGACTTAAAACGCTTACATCCCACTTCGCACTTCAACAACACGGGTATAATAAAAAGCACATAAAAGTGATTACGTAGTACATTTATCTAGCCATTCGCTTGATAGAATTCCCGGAGTACCGTTTAACGAGCCCTCTGAGACAGAGGTCGGGAGGGCTAAGATTTAAACCCTGTACCTTAGTTTAGTTAGCGACTTATTTATGGATAGAATTCTAGAGCCGTTTATAGGTAATGGATGATTGAATTCAATTGAATAAGGATAGAGATGGATCGAGGAAATAAATTGTATTTATTGGTTTTCAATCTAGTCGTAAAGTGTACTGTTTTATAACCGAATGGAATGGCATGTTAGATCAATGGGTTCCATCAGTATGTTAACTTAGTAAGTTCTACCATTTGTGTTGCACGTTGCAATTTCTCTGCGTTGTTTTCACATATATGTACAATTATTGATTAGAAAAATGTTTCACAGAAATTGTAAAGATATGTATTTTTAAAGAGCAACGGGTGGAGTTTCTTTCTTGTTCTTCTCCATTCGAAGCTACACTTTGGAACGAGCAATAGGTTAACTAGCGGACAAACTGACAGACTATTTATTTCTTTATTGATTTGGAAAGTAACTTTTTATGGTTTAATTGGCATAAATGATTTCACTTTAGCTTTGAATAGGTATGAGCGTACAGGGTTTTATACATTATCCACAAACGCAACTTCTTTAATCCAAGATCAACCTTAAACGACGAACCCAAGATAAACAAGGAATCCCAATATGTTCTATGAACATGATTTGACAAGCATTCTTTTTTTTTACTTTTGTGTACCTAACACGGGCGAGAAAACGACGGGAACATCGCAAACGAACCTTCCCAAGTTTTACCCAACTCCTAAATGTTTTATCTCCCACAGCACTCAAGGCAAGTCAGACCGTATCAACTTGGAGCAGTTCGTGAACTTCCTCAATGAGAAGCAGCGCGACCCTCGGCTGAACGAGATCCTCTACCCTCTGTACGATGAGAAGCGAGCTGCTGAGATTATCAACACGTACGAACAGTGCGATGAGGCGAAGAATGATAGTAAGTTCACCTTTCTTTATTTGTAATAGAAAATAAACCTAATGCTAACAATATATGTTTTAAAGTTCACGGACACATTGAAAGTTGTTGTTAATGTAGAAAACGCAATTCTAGAAGTCGACGTTTATTGAAAACTGGCTTGTGCCAGCAGCTTTGCCCGTAATCTCGTGGGATAAAATGTAGCCTGTGTTATTCCAGACCATCATCTATATCTGTTCCAAATGTCATCCCGATCCCTTTAGCGGTTTTGACGTGAATGAGTAACAAACTTACACACAAACTTTCGTGTTTATTTATAATATTAGTATAGTATCGAAAAATGCCATATTTTACCTGATTTTGGGTTTATGGAAGAAGAAAATGATGCAGTAATAGAATAATTTCAGATTCTCCGCAGATATTTGCTTTATAATCACTCAAACCGTAAAAAAAATATAAGTGCTACTGCATTTTGCATATCTGCATGTTGGCAGCTCGGTCTAGAAATAAAAAACAGATTAGGAGTGGTCTACGTTGGCACCTAAACTATTCCAGTGGAAACTTAAAAAGCTATGAGTAAACAATTTCTGTGGACCGTTTTGTGCCGGTGCCAAAATGCAGATGTTCACTGCTGCATCTTGATGGCTTCTTTGTGACCACTTGACTGCAAAGGCGTTTCTAAGTGAACTCAATTTGATTTATCTCTGGTTTCTTGGGAAAAAAATTTTTACACTGCCGACATTTTTCGTTGCTTTTAAAAAAATATGAGGTCATAAGTTGCGATCTCCTAAAAAAAATCATAGAAAATTATCGTTTTTGATATTTCAATAAAAGTATTGAATACTACTACTACTACTACTAGTAATAAACTGGTTGGAAACTATCGTCCTCGATGGAGCTGATATTAAAAGTACATCTCTGTCATCGCCATAAAGCCCGCAAGGATCAAGAAATAAATCCTTCAATGCATTCCCATAAACATTTACTAAACCAACCACAAAATTTTCCAGAATGCCTCACAAAAGACGGGCTGATCCGCTACCTGATGTCTGACGAGAACGCGCCGGTGTTCCTGGACAGGCTGGACAACTACATGGACATGGACCAGCCACTCGCCCACTACTACATCAACTCCTCACACAACACCTACCTGTCCGGCAGGCAGTTCGGCGGCAAGAGCTCCGTGGAGATGTACCGGCAGGTCCTGTTGGCTGGATGCAGGTAACATATGGAATTGGGAAACTAGACTTAAAATGTAAAATATTTGGGTTTTAATTTGGAAACTAGACTTAAAATATTATAGACTTAACACTTTAGTGTTCTTCTGTCTGTGTGAGGGTGCTTTTCCACCAGAGATGTGCTATGCTAGATTGCTGTGAATGCGTTTGGCTTCCACCAATCATATACATTAGTACACATAATATGGCAATGGAGTCAGTTAAGCTATGTTTTTACTACTATCAATACACACTCCACCTGCGCATCTTTCTCGCACGGCTACTTTACCGCGGCGCATCTTCGTAGTAGAGCTTAGTATCAGTGGAAACGGTCACATAGTTTTACAGCTTGTAAGTTGGTAAAAAAATATATTAAGCTCAACTTTTTAAACAATGTAGAATGAAAAAGATATAAGTATCTCATGAACAAATAAATTACAATATTAACGAAATCGACACACTGACACATGCGGAAGGGTTAAAAAGCAAATCAATCAATACTCAATAATCAAATCTACTAATGAAGAAGAATAATGAGACAAATTCTTCCGTCAATTTAAATCCACTCCTGTGTCTAAGTTACGCTAGTTAAAAGTTTACAACTGAACCACGCTTAGAGTCGAACAGTCGACAAACATATTAATTTCGTCGTATTAATTAGAGAAGTTAGTTTCCCTTCTCTTGTTACTCTAATCTCTGATGTTGTATGCGTAATTGCTTTTGTTAGAACACTGTTATTTAGAACGTTCAGCTCCGTAAGGGGTAGATAGGTGTATGAAATGTGTTAGTTTGATTGTGGGATTTATTGTTTTGAACTAATTTAAATTTATTTTTGTCGGTTACTTTTAATCCCATTGTAATTATTATCTGTACCTTTATTATGAGTTTGTGTTACGTTTTACGAAATCGAAACGAAAGCGCGTTCGGCGCTCTGATTGGTTGGTCCACTCGCGCTGGCCAATCAGCAAACTCGTACTAAAGGTACTCTTTCCAAAGCCGTTATCGAGTTTCAACTAGCCGGGTAAAAATATTGCCTATTAACCCCTTCTTTCTCATCAATCACAGTCATTGACAGTCCTCTGTTCTGGACTGTGAGCTTTGTCAACATAAGACAAGTTTTGCCTTTATTATTGGCCGAAGTAATCTCCACTTCCACGCCTGACAGGCATAAACAATATTATTGTTGTCTCACCTCGATATTCCTTTATGTTCCAGGTGCGTAGAACTCGACTGCTGGGACGGCAAAGGGGAAGATGAGGAGCCAATCATCACCCACGGCATGGCCATGTGCACAGACATTCTCTTCAAAGACGTGATCTACGCGCTGAGGGACACTGCCTTCGTGACCTCAGACTACCCAGTGATCCTATCCTTTGAAAACCATTGCTGCAAAGCCCAGCAGTACAAGCTGGCGAAGTACTGCGATGAGATCCTCGGAGATCTGCTGTTGAAAGAAGCTTTGCCGGAGCATCCTGTGAGTATTTTTAGTTTTAAAATCAGATTCAGATTTTTGGGGATTTGGCTGTTTAGAAAAGTTTGAAGTTTCTGAAGGAGTTACATTTTTACTGGTTTTTTTACTCTTATAAACAAATCCAAATATGCAGGTTACATCCGACCGACCAATGTGATTTGGTGAAGCCTATGTGACGTCCTCAATGTTAGACGTTATAATGATGATGGTGATGACTAAATAAGTGAAACCTTTTATAAAGCTTACAATATTATTATGACAAGAAAAATAAAAGGCCTTCCCTATAAACCATATCACGTTTCCAGTTGGAGCCTGGAGTACCTCTACCACCACCATCGGCTCTAAAGCGTAAAATCCTGATCAAGAACAAGCGCCTCAAGCCTGAAGTGGAGAAGCAGGAGTTGGAGCTGTTCCGACAAGGACAGTTCGTCATTGAAGACGAGGAGAAGGAAGACGCTTCTGCTGTTGCTATTCCGGATAAGAAGGTAGACTTCAAAGTTCATATTAGAAGCAGTGTTCTTCGCATCGTCCATGCATGAATAGACTGCATTGCATGTAATGAAAAAACATAACCCTCCTTCTGGCGCAGTCTGGTAAATACTGCTGTATTCCAAGCTCAAGGTCTTAACATTCTTGGTATGAATTCCTTGGTATTCAAGGGGTTGCAAGAATAACCGCAGAGCGGTCTCGAGTTCGATTCCCGAGTGAGACTTTAAGAAATTATTCTTAGGTTTCTTTCGGTTTATCGAGAATATGTAGTAGCATGGCGTATGAAATTCTGTTTGCTGCATGACAATAGGCTCAGCCTTTATTACATTGGACTTATTTTATGTAATATTACACGATTTTATAGTACCTACATATTAAATACCTTATTCCAACAGCCTGAAGAAATAGTAGCTGAGGCAGCATCAGCAGGCGACGACGCCCCCCCTCCAGTGGCGTACACGGGGTCTACCACCAACGTGCACCCCTGGCTGTCCTCCATGGTCAACTACGCGCAGCCCATCAAGTTCCAGGGCTTCGAGGAGGCTGACAGTAAGTAGCGACTACTAATGAATCGATAAAAAATTTATCAATCTAAAAGCAAAAGAAATGCATGACATTAACATTCACCTGTAACACAGGGCTTTCCTAGTACAGGCATCTAACATTATAAGGTCTACGTCGCTTATTACGAAATATTTGTTTGTAATTTGGCTCTTTTATGTCATTATTACAAGATAACCAAATTTTCGACTTCATAAATATGATCTCAACCAAAATTCCTGACTCTATTGAAAATAATAAGGGCTCCTCGTATGACAAAAGATGTAATTACGGTTTTATTTTTCGACATGAGAATGAAAGGATCAGTAATAACCTGATGATGATGTACTAAAAACATTCCAAATATTTAATTTTCCAGAGAAGAACATCTACCACAACATGTCCTCGTTCGCGGAGACCACCGGCATGAACTACCTGAAGACGCAGGCTATCGACTTCGTGAACTACAACAAGCGGCAGATGTCCCGGATCTACCCCAAGGGTACCAGGGCTGACTCTTCTAACTACATGCCTCAGGTAAATATACTGTTATCATATACATATTACGAGAGAATTATGGATGCGGCAAACATGAGGGTCTAGATGATGGCTAGTGGAAACGGGACCTTGGAGCAATCAGAAATATTCAATTATGATATCACGAATTACGAGGTATCCTCTCCTACCACTTAACCACCTTCATCGTCATCATCAGCCTATCAATGGCCACTGCTGACCAAACCCTATAATCACATGGAAATGGTCTAAGCATTAATCACCACACTTGCTCAATGCGATATTCCAATAACCACCTTAGTTTTTTTGGAATATCTAAAACAAATTCAAAAGCCATTTGAAGCTCAAGAACGGATCTCGGATGAATCCAACATATGTACATCAAAAAATCTAGCAAAACAAATATTTTTCCATTAAACTGGTTAAATCTAATAAATCTTTGCTCTTTTTATTGAAACTTTCGTGACAATTACCGCATGGTGTGCCACGGAATGTGAAAATATGAACTTCTAGCATTGCTTGAAACTCCTCCGAGGTCTTCGTCAAGCAGTTGCGTGACTAAGCCGACAACATAATAATTAAATCTTTTCTCCCCAGGTGTTCTGGAACGCCGGCTGTCAAATGGTCTCCCTGAACTTCCAAACGTCAGACCTGCCGATGCAGCTGAACCAGGGCAAGTTCGAGTACAATGGCAACTGCGGCTACCTTCTCAAACCTGACTTCATGCGCCGAGCCGACCGGAGCTTCGATCCCTTCGCTGATGCCCCTGTAGATGGCGTGATTGCAGCTCAGTGCTCCGTGCAGGTACATTGGAATTACTTATGTTTATTATACTTATCGTGGTATGTGGGATGTCCTCAATAGCTCACTAAAATAGTATTTGACAATATTTGGTTAAAAACTCACCCTAAAAAATTTTCTCCAGATATGATGCGTGTTTTTACTAAGAAAATCTTCTTTGTGTATATTTTTAATGCATCGCACAAAGACGCACATCGGTATGCTTAGTGCACAACTAATTTTTGGTATTTAGATATTTTTTTTATGAGATAAATTGCATCTCATGGTGTAAAGTACATATTATAAATAACCCTTTCTCAAGTAAAGTAAGACTTAAATCCATCCCATTTGTGACCAGGTCATCGCCGGCCAGTTCTTGTCAGACAAGAAGATCGGTACCTACGTGGAGGTGGACATGTACGGTCTACCATCAGACACCATCCGCAAGGAGTTCAGGACCCGCATGGTGCCCGCCAATGGACTGAACCCCGTCTATAATGAGGAGCCTTTCTTGTTCCGAAAGGTAAGATTGGCATGAATGATATTTGGGCGGAACATTTGGGTCAAATCCCAGGTGATTAGAACGATATTAGGGTCAGTTTATACCAACACAGAGTCGAACTTAAAAAGGCCAGCGCATTCTTGGGAATTTGCGCGTCTGCACGTGAATGCGCCTTATTTAAATCTTAGAAGTAATATGTGCGTTACGCTGTGGAGTTAAGGTTGAATTTGTTATGTTCAGTTGACTCTGCGCTAGTATAAACTGACCTTTAAACTGATACGGAAGGTAGGTATAACAGGATTTTCCAGCGAAGTCTGGTACACCATAACGACCTTTATTCACTTCAATATACAGAATAAATTTCAACCTACAACAAAGCATACATGTCGACATATATCACCAATTAACCACACCACATTACTTCCAGGTTGTACTACCAGACTTGGCAGTCCTTCGTTTCGGAGTGTACGACGAGAACAGCAAGCTGCTGGGCCAGCGCATCCTGCCGCTGGACGGGCTCCAGGCCGGCTACCGGCACATCTCGCTCAGGACCGAGGCCAACTTCCCCATGTCACTGCCCATGCTGTTCTGTAATATCGAGCTGAAGATCTACGTGCCTGATGGGTTTGAAGGTAAACAGTATTTGTAGAGATTTAATCATCTTTTAACTGGTGAATATAAGGGATTTTTTAGGGGGGATAATCATCTTCCAATTACTTCTCCCGCCTTGAGCGAGGCGAGAGGGAGTGTCAGACTCTTATTGACTAAAAATCACCTACTCCTGCTTTTTCGAGACTCGGTAACCCGCTAGGCAGTCCGTAGATAAGGGATAGGCGGATACTGTACAATGCGCAGTCGAAATTACTGCGGGAGCTGTTAGACAATGGGTTTCTTAGGGAATTCTTATAGGGGAGAATCAAAACAAAAATACGACTTTTATAATTCCTCAGAGTTTAGAGTGGTCAGAGTACATTTAAAGTTACTCGGGGACTTTTTAATCACATTTAAAGTGTCTGCGGTGCATTACACAATAAAGATCTTTGAAGAGAAGATAGGTATATCGTTAACAGAAGATTTGCCTTCGACAGTATTCTTTCTACCACTTTTACAAGCTTTTCTTTTCTACCAGATTTCATGGCGGCTCTATCGGACCCCCGAGCGTTCATGGGCGCTGCTAAGGAGAGGAACGACAAAGTCAAGCAGCTCGGCATCGAGGAGACTGGCCCGGAGAAGAAAGTGCAGATCGAGGAGAAGAAAGAAGGTTAGTGGCATGCAATTTGTATCACTTAATCACTTGGTTTGGTAACATATCTAAAGAAGTAGGAGGAACTAGGTAGGGTAGGTAGGTAGCTATATTCTTTCAAACGAATGTGGAAAGGTACAATACCTAAGTAGAAGTAGTAAGTACCTAAGAATACCTACGAGTAAGTAGCTATGAAAATTCTACAATTGAAAATTGTACAAGTTCAGTGAAGTTCAAGTAGATGAGTAGTCTGTTTACTACCAAACTTATTCCGTTTTTTTTGTTCGAGTAGGTACTTAGATGTCACTGTCTGCACTAACACAAAGACCAAAATTTTGAAAGATTTAAAACACAGAAAAATGTGTACGTATAGAAAAACAAGCAGACTTCATAACATACTCCCAACATACCTATTATCTAATACAAAGCTATGAACCCATGATCTAATAGGTAAGATTTTGATTACACACACCTATCATCACAGAACACCTGAAAACCATAATTCACCAAAACAAAAGCACGAAGGCACTTAATCTCTAAACGTAATTACATAGAAAGCAAACAGTTCGCGTAACTTCCACATATAATATAAACCATACAACATTCCGATCAACGAACATCTCAATCCCAATAACACAGACACGATTATAAACTCAACTTCAGACACAGCACATCAAAATACACCACCAACACAACTTGACCTCTCATCTCATACAAAGTATACGTAATACAAGGTCTACTTATACTGGTTGTACTCTGTTTAGGTTTAAATTTCCGAGTAAAACCAGTAACAGCGTGTAAGAACAAGAACATAAACTAAGGCATTTTTACCACTGTAATATGTTTTTACTGGTCAGCTTGCAGATCTGCGAAGCTGCAAATAGATAGGGATTCATAATTCGTTCGCTGTATTTACACAGAAGCTTAACTAAACTAACGCAGTGTATGACATGCAGTAGATATTTTAAGAATCATTTCGTGTTGGAGCGTGGTGTAAGGTAAAGGAGGTAGCGGGTTCGATTGCTTATGAGATTAGTATGAAAAAGAACTAAGTTCACGTTTAAACAGGGACATTTAGAAGAGAACTAAGTTTAAGTTTAGATGGGATTATTTAAAATATTTTTAACTTAATTATCTAATTTGATCAAGGTAAGGTAACCAATATAGTTACCTAACTAGTTACTTAGGTATATTGGTTACCTTGCCGTTAAAATCTGTTAGCACCATTAAAAGTTTCTTTGAATTTGGACTTGACAAAAAAGGCCATTCACTTCAACATTCCCTTTTTTCCCTTAAACCAAAAACCATTCAAATCACACTTGTAATTCTCCTAAAATCGCTCAGCTTATAACTCAGACCACACCCCAAACGTATTACCTTAAATATTTCACGATACACATGTTTTGTATCAGATCTTCACTGCATGCTCTCGATCATTGCCGAGTTTTGCTCAAGTCGGTGCGAGCGCGCGGCAAAATGAGCACAGTTTCATTTTGTTTAGGTATTTACCCGTGTTTTTATTTATTTACTTCAAAATATTGTATTGTGTGTGTCTAAGTGAAAAATATTGTGTTGTAGGACAAAGTTTTAGGGGAAGTGTCAAAGTCAAAGTCAAAATCATTTATTTCAAATAGAACAGGAAGGCACTTTTGAACGTCAGTGTGTTTATGTGATTAAAGTTGGCTTTTACAAACTTTTATTGTGATTGTATTTGGGTCTTTGGAATTTTCTGGAGTGTGAAGTCGGATAAAGGGGTTTTCCTCAGACCGTTTTTGATATTTCTTATGAAGTATAGTGAGATATGAAACATATTTGCTTGGTTATGTATACCATTTGCCAAATTGCCTCTTCTCGCATATAAAAAAATTGTTAGCAGAAATCATGACATGTACCACGTAAAACAATAAAAAATCTGTTCAAAATAAGTACAGCCGTTCCTATACATACTAACAATAAATAAATGATTTCAACCTTCTTTCTAGAACCTCCTCTAGTCTTCGAGCCGATCACAGTGGAGTCCCTTCGCCAGGAGAAGGGTTTCCTCAAGACTGGTAGGAAGCAGCAGAAGGAGCTGGAAGCCATGAGGAAGCGCCATGCCAAGGAGAAGATGGCACTGCAGAAGACACAGTGCTCTGCGCTGGAGAAGATGATCAAGGGAAAGAAGTGAGTTTACTTTAATTTATTTTACTAACTCCATCTGTATGAATGGCTTCTTTATTATTAAATACGTTCTTTGTAAGCCATTGGTTCGTAAGTTGTGACAATAAGATATTACTCTTTATACTTCCATTTAATCAAAATGGTAGGCTGATAGAAACCCATGTGATGGGAACTTTCTAGATTTAGATTAGCTTTTTATTTATAGAGATTTATGTACCATGCCTACTGATTGTAATTAAATCAGTAACAAAGATAGAAACCTGCAGGAAAACCTTTGTGATAAAATTCGCTGATCATTAGATTATAGTGGGTCACTGGATCAGCAGAACGAACTGAAACCTCATTAGTTTATTATCATCAGATTAAAGAATATTTTTATAATAGCTATTGTGAGACAAACTAAATTAACTAAAACTCACGGTTTACTCTATTATTAATGGAGAAAAACTAAACTAGTTTCGAGTCACAGAGGGACTCTTCGTCATGAGCAGCGTGCGTTACGACGAATTTAGTTTAAAGAACCGAAGAATTTAAGACCAACACGTGTTTATAACACATACCTATCTGAATTCTGCAGCTATCCTTCGGAATAACATTTCTGTTCAACGTTCCTTCGACTTTGTATTTATAAATGCATTCGTAAACAAAGCCCGAGGAGAAAATTAATGCTTGCTACTGCTTCATTGAGAAAAATAAATATTTAATCACATTAAACTTATGTACGTCTTCTGCGAAATTTATTTGTTATTTTTCGGGAACTTTCTATTTCTGGATTTATGCATTATTGCAGTTTAAATGACGATGTTTTCATATGAGTCGTGATTCCGTGAGATTTATTTTCCTTAAAATGACGTACACGTCAAAATAAGAGAAGAAACATCACCTACAGGTATATTTATATAGCTTTGTTAACTTACACGTAAACCGTAATATATTATGGTAAAAGCAGACAAAGAACAATAAACACATTTGGAAAAACATACATACACATACTTAAAAATATTTCGTGCTTACTCTTAAAGATCCTAACATAAGAAAGAAAAAAATACTTAACGTTTTAAAACATCTTAATAATCAACTACGCTTCATTATCTAAAGAACAATTTGTAATTGCCAATTCTCAAATTCCAGTAAGGACCAGCTAAGCAATGATGCTTCCTTCCGCAAGCTGGTGAACGAGCAGGCCACGGCTTGGAGCGAGCTGGTGGCCAAGCACAGGGTCGAGGAGTGGACCAGTGCTCGCAGCCGGCTCAACGAGCAACGTGACCTGCTGAAGAAGATGATGGAAGCCACACAGCTGGCACAGATGAAACAACTGGAGGGAAAACATGAGAGGTAAAGCCTAAAGGGTTTAAAGACATCTGTCTTGACAAACCGTATGAAATTGGTAGCGTAGCAAGAATTAATGACGATAGAATTAACTTATTTCATCAAGCCTATGGCCTATAGCTGTCTTGACTATGGGCTTTTGATGAAGATAAGATATTCTCTAAGGACAAAGACAGACCGATCTCTAAGGACAAGGACAAATTTCACCAAAATTAGTTTTCCAACTTAGGTAAGCGTAAAAGCGTGTAAAATCAACAGCCAAACAAAGAAAATAGAGTTTAAAACCAATAAGAATTCTAGATATATATTAACTATGTCTATTACTTACTTAATCTATATTTCATTAGATCATAATAATACCTATCAGTCTTATAGCGGCTACACACCGTACGTTTTAACTGTATGGTCCGACTGTACAGTTAAAACTGCACAGTTAAATTGTAAGGAGTATAGTGTGTGTTAGATCAAGTAGGTAACGTATCGACGTCAAATACCTTTTATTCCCGAAGGTGTAGGCAGTGGTGCACATTACGACACGTTATGCCATTGTGGGTACAATGTACACTACAATGAAAAACCGAAATAAGGCCAGTAATACTTTGCACGACACAGAAATCGAACCCGAGACCTTTTTCCGACCAATGAGGCAGTCATCTCGTTCATAACGTCAAATACCTACAGCAACTAAATCATATTTAAACGGCTATTTCCGAAACATTTAATCCATCAACATCACAATTTATTATGAACTCTCAATGTAAATAATTTCGCACTAGTTTATATTCACCCCATATTGTAAACATTGAATCTGAGATAGATTGCAAACATCACTCGTTTTATGATTGCGAATAAACTATAAACAAACATAACCAATGGGTTATGGGTACTTGATGATGGGCTGGAAATCGGAACATCTATTCTCACACACATAATATGCCGTCGTGTTCGGGCTACGGCATTTTAGCTGAGCACTGGCCTTTTTGCGCCGTGTTGCTTATTTATTTACTTTTTAAATTATCTTCTTGTTTTGCCTGTAATATTTTATAACGGTGCAACTATGTTTCTTTCATATACTCCTACGCGTAATTTCTCTAATTAAAACAGGGGTTCCTTACCTTTTCCTTGTAAAGAACACTTTTATATCATTCTTATTAGGTTAGGTACCACTATTGCTATTACCTTTTTCACGTGGGCCGACACTCTGATTTTCTCACTCATAAATTCAGATTACTGACTAAAAACTGGAACCCAGCCCGGTAACCTGCTAGGCAGTCCGCAGCTCCGAACATTAACATTTAGGTACACCATTCAATATACATTTTTCTCTGTCCAAAAATTAAAGGGAGCTGAAAGAGATGAACGCCCGCCAAGCCAAGATTAGCATGGAGACCAGCAAGGAGGTCGCCAACGACAAGACCTTGAAGACCAAACAGGAGAAGGACCGACGGCTCAGGGAGAAGAAACAGAACAACACCAAGAAGTTCTTGGATGAGAGGAAGGTAAGAACTTTTTTTATGGAATATGGGGCAAACGTGCAGACGAGTCACCTGATGGTAAGCGATCAGCGCCGCCCATTCAACACCAGACGAGTCACAGGTGCGTTGCCGGCCTTTTAAAAAGGAATACGCTCTTTTCTTGAAGATTTGAAGGTCGGTTACGACCGTATACGTATCGTCGTATCAGGACTTAGAACATTTTAAATGTACAGTACCTATCATTTAGGTTAGTAAGTGATACTTCAATGTATAAAATCTATCTAAAACCCCCTTAAAATTAAAGATTAAAAAAAATATCAATAAACTTTACTTAATTTTGATTTGCCATCAAGTTTTTTATAATCACATCATCAGCCTATAAACTACTAAAACTCACACGGAGAAGGTATTAATCATCACGCTCTCACTCAATGCAGGGGGGCTTAATCAATAAGTAATTTATAAAACGTATAGTGTTTAACTTGATTTATAAATATTTTTAGACTCAAACCATCAAGCAGAACCGTGAGAAGGAAAAGCTGAAGGTGACCCATGACAAGCAGATGGAAGAGCTCTCCAAGGATATTGATAACGTACGTATTACTTAGGTGTTAAGGTTTAACTTCAGTTTGTAATTTAGGAAGAATTATTCCCGAAATTAAGGAGAAAACAGACGTTTCATTACGTCGACTTTGTAAGGACCAAACAAAGAATACGGAGAAGTTATGAGATATTAGTGACTTGTAATACGAACAACATTGCCCCGGGAAGGGGTCGTCCCTTCCCGTATTTCCTCTCTTCCTTCCAGTAGGTATAAAGCAACATGTTTTTTTATTAGCTTTAATTTTGAAATATTGTTATGTTATGTGACAAAATAAAAAATACGTGTCTAATATTTTTTCATTAGCTAACTAACGGACTTTTTAGATTTTTAATTTTCATACCCCGTCAGTTTCATGCCCGTCGTATTGCAGACCTTGCAGTCTTCAATTTATTTAGAACTCAATTAATATAAGCTTAATAACATTTTGCACCATTTGTAGCTGATCGAGATGTACAAGATGGAGGAGTCTGAGTTCGACATGACAACAAAAACGGAGTTCTTTGCATGAAAGTACCCTGACATAGCTCCACTGCTGGAGCGAATGACTTGAAAAGTGAGTGAATAAACTAAGTGATCTCTCTAGTATAAACAAAACTATTAAATTCAACATTTTAAAACTAGAATTGGTAGTTAAAAATATATTTAAGAGTTTTAAACATTATTTTTAATTGTTTATTATTAAAAAAATCATGTTTGATGTTTAAATTTTAAATTGTATCTAATTCTAAGATTGTTTTGATGGCACGCTTGGCGGGAAAGCAAGATTGTCAATGTGTAGAAAGATTTAAATTAAGAATGAGACAACACAAGCGTGCCATTTAAAAAAAAATAAGATTATTAAATTCTTTAATTCTTGAATTTATCATTAAAATTATTTATCGATTTATTTATGGTATGTTACGTTGGAATAAAAGGGTGTTACGGTCTCAGACCGTGGAAGGAATTGTTGTAAAGGCCAATTTTTGATCGAGTTGGTAGCTGTATCTATATTATTGTTATTATCGAAAAATTGGAACGATTAAAATTAAACGAGAAATAAAAAAATATAAAAGTGATTTTTCGGCCTTGCGAAATTGATAAATTATAGAGTAAGATATATTAGTTGACTACGTCGCGCGGTGTGATGGAATTAACTGACAGTTAGTATTGCTGCCTCTCTGATCAAGGCAATTTGCTTAGTCGGTTAGTCTTATTTATTCTTTTTACTTTTTAATACGTTCAGAAAATAAAAGCATTTAATTACGTAATATCAAGTTTAATGCCCTAACATGCAAAGAATATGAATTTCTACCACTATTCTTTTTTGTATATTTTTTATACATTGCAAGACTGGAAGCATTTAACTGCTTCCGCCATAGACTAACAGACTAAAAGTTGGCGGCAAATACTAAAATGTCAGTTTTCGTAAATTCAGTTAATTACATTAATTTACGGGTATACAATATTATGTAGACATATTCTAAATAAACTATTAAAATGCTGTTAGTCGAATAGATTATTAGAATATCAGAAAAATAGAAATTGAACTGAAAATACCTAATAATCGCTCTAAGAAAATTCTGGAACAAATTAAATGAATTATGGTGGACATTGATTACACATGTTTCATTATTGAACAATATAACATTACAAATTACAATTCAGTGACAATCTAGTCGTATAGGTACTATAATTTTATTATAACTTTTGTGAGACATACTAAATTAATTATTATGTTATTGGCTTACTCACGTAACTGGTTGACGAGGAACTCGACTAGTTTCAAGCCATTCTAGGGGCTCATATTCATGAGCTGCATTCCGTGACACAAGGCGCGGCGATTGTCGCGCTGCTACTCACGAATAGGTATGCTGAGTGAATAAGCTGATAACATAATAATGAATTCGTATAGGTACTGTTATTGTATATTTTCTCTATTTAATTCTTATTGTATAAACGTTTCCCACTATTATTCTATTTACTTAATCTTTCAGTATAATATTCTTATGTATTCCATGACATTGTGTATTTTTGTATGTAATAAAGTTATTTATTGTTTGTTTAAATATTTCAAATTGTTGAAATGGGATCAATCATACTTATTTCGATTGTTCTAAGAAAATTTTAAATTTTATTGTACCTATCTGTTAAAATTAAAATTAAATTTTAAACTGTTTAGAAATAAGAATGTTTAAATAAAACTATGTATATGAAACAAATCTCTAGTTAAGAATTCTAATTTCTTCCTATGGAGAAAATAGTGGAATGTAAGTATTGGAAAAAGTATAGAGAAATTCCTAGCTTAGGGAACAAATTATGGACATGTATACAACATTGTTGTTTATGGTCGTCCTGTGAACTTAGGAAAGTCAGTAAGGCAAAGGAAACAGCATTTTGTGCCTCTATGTCTTCCCTGATTCTATTATTACCTACTCTATGGCTCTAGCTCATCCCCAATATACCTACTAGTTCAATCTCAGCATATTCAATTTCAATATATAATATAGTTCATCAGCTTTCGAGCAATTGAAACAATGGTAAAGTAGGCTGCCCGACCTCGCGTCGCCGCGTCTGCGCACGCTGCTCATGATTAAGAGTCCCTCTGTGACTCGAAACTAGTAGAGCTTCTCTCAAAATATTTACGTGAGTAAACCGTTGTTTTTAGTTAATATCTATACTACATTCATCTCTTACTAAATGTCATTCCATTAAAAATATATCTACTATGAATACAGTGTCGTTAGAGGACCAACTTCCTATAATTTCACATCTTTTAATCTTAAATTATACTTGTTAAGCTATCATAGGCCAAAGAATTTCCTCATACTGTATATTATAAGTAGCATAAGTAATTGTAATATTTGATTTCAAATCAATTAAGGACTCTTTTACGTCAATATTAAATTTGAAAATTATTTCATCTGCACCTGTGTGTAAATATTTATAAATGCTGTATTAATTCAATTATAATTATTGGAATATATTTAATAATAGATTCTTTTAGGTGCCTAAGTACATTAATGTTATATTCTAGTCAATTTCATTCAAATTATGTTAATTTCAATAATATCATAGTTGCTGGAACTCAGCGACCTTATTATAAAGCCTTAAAAGGTATTTTGAGGACTTGTGTAAGTCATATTTAACCTTCTAGTTAAATTTGAGATAGATATAAAGAATACAGTGAGAGTAAATAATAAGTGTTTGAAACGTTTATTGAATGGAATGTTGATATTTACATTTATCGAAAATGGAATATTGGTGAATATCGGAATTGCACTTTATTAAAAATTCAGAATAATTAAATTATTCATAAAATTATTCGAATATGAATATGAAAACGTAGTAAAAACATTTTAATTATTATTATTAAAATTATATCATAAACGAAAATTTAAATTATTAAGTTCTTGTATTGTGATATGAAAATATATGTATTAATCAATATTTGGCCTATATTATTATTATATAAATTGAAAATTCTCTTTTGAAAATTTTATTAGAATTAGAATGTTGCTGGCTGGTCCTACGTAGTAGTGACTAAAGTTTATTAATTATAAATTATAGGTGTTTTATGTTGTAAATTCATTTTAATTAGCACTATTAGCACTTTTTGTCTGAATAAGGCACATTGGACGAAGAAGCACTACATGTAATTATGAAATTTATTCAATTGCATACAGTATCGGACTTAGCCGTAAGAACTTGGGAAGTAAAGCATATATTCTAAACTCATTATATTGAACATATATTAGACTCTGCTCTGTACAATTAAATTTGGTAGCAAATTGTAACATGCAGTACTTAATGTCAGAGAAGTTTCATAATTTTCTAGTAAGTATAGTGAAACACATTGTATCCAAAGATTTATTTATTGTTTAAAGTACAATAACTAAATTATAACATTTAAAACATGTTGTATATTATTTATATCCTAATACCTACGTACCTATACACACTGTTGCTAACTTATGATGACTTTATACTCCTAATCTTCTTCCTCTCCTTGTACAAACTTTCTTGTTGAACTGAAACAGAAACATGAAGATCAATAAAAAAAGAATTTAGTCCCACACTAGGATTTGTTCTATGTCATGGATGTGTTTACAAACATACAAGGTTACATGACACCCAGATCAGAAACAACAATTTGTGGATCACGCAAAGAGTTGTTCAGTGCAGGAATCAAATCCGCTACATGTTGCGTGGCAGCTGGTTGCCTAGCCACCGCATCAACTATGCAGTCTAAGCAATCTACAAAAGTTGCCTAAAATGTACAAGTAGAGCACTTTTTAAGGTCTAATTTGTTACAAAGTAAGTATCTAGGGTAGACTGCCTTATCAATTGAGTGTTTGGAAGAACGACTGTCAACCATGAGGTCTTGGGTTCGATTCCCCGCTTAGACAAAGTATCACTGATATATTTTTAGTTTACTGAACATTTTTAGAAAATATCATATTAGGTTATGAGTGATGTGTTAGGCGTAGAGCTGAAGATCGAGCTCAGTGGCGTGCCATTAGAGAGGCCTATATCCAGCAGTGGACGAGAACAGCCTGATGATGATGTGTCAGGCACAGAAAGTGATATTATGAGAACCATGTCAGAGGAGTAAGTATTGTCAGGCACTGAGAAGCAATTTCGGTATCATAAATGTTAGAAAGAGTCGACTAAAATATTTTTTTACTAGATTAATAGTAATTGAAACCAAAGAAAGAGTCCCACAATCTCAATCAATAAGATTTACAACACAAATTGAATCTTAATTTTTATGTATGATAGAATAGAATAGACAATCGGAAATATAAACCCAGGATAGATGCAAGTAGTTAGCACATTACTCTTAGTACATTGATTATTAATAGGAGGACCATACAGTGATCATAAAGTCATTTGTTAGTACAATTAAAATGATCAGTGGCTCCTTGCTTTTAATCATGTTGTGTGTCCTCCTTATGGATGGACATCCTTCACTACGCCTGTCAGTATGTCCTTAGAGGGCTTTTTTACCTCACAGTTTTACACTTCTTTATAGTCAACCAATTTGAGTTGATTTGAGGTTATACAAAAAAGTATTTTTACTCACTATAAGGGTCGAAGCGTATAAACTCCAATTTGTCAGCTAAACGCTCCCTTATCTTCGTAGTTTGGTGACCAGACACCACACTCTCCATCAGAACCATAATCATCCTGAAAATTCAAAAAGGAATTATTGTCTGAATGCATTGAATTTATAAATTAAAACCACAAAAATTAATGAGAACAGACTTGCTCTTCGCCTTCTTGCACAATATGTTTGTTAGGAACATGTTGATATACTCAGAATATTAAATTATTTTAAATTAAAATCTGGTCTAAACACAAACTCCACTCATTACATTCGAGTTCTTGACAGATTCAGACTATTGACAGATGACAGAAACGAAATTGTTCATTTTGACAACACCTGTCATACGCAGCTGTTCTTTGATGTTGACTTTTTACTTGACACAACAACCTGTAGCCAGCTGATTGGTGTGACAAGTTAAAATTTATCATTTACAATTATCTTGTAAGAAATTTACTAATTAGACTAATTTCGACGCAGCAGTATCCTAATCAAATATAACATATTTTGTGTTTAATTTTATGGTTTTTATAATTTGATAACATATTTCTGGATGTTTCTGGAAATGTATTTATGGAACCATAAACTAATAAGAATTTCAGGTGTTCTCCGTGTATTCTGCCTATTTATCCTTTTGAAAAGTTTTCTTTACAAACAACAAAAATAATTCCATAATATTCACGAGAAATGCTAAATTATCAGAAACCGAAAATCCCAAATAGTAATGTTGTATTCTCGTGTTACAAAATGTTTTTATTAATTCTTTCCAAAGAGCTTCAAAAGATATTTATCCACATGACTGTTTATGTAAAAAGCTCTTAAAGTCAATATTCAAGCCATTTGGCGATATTTGAGGAAGTCAAATACGTGTGCAGAGGTTATAACGGTTTTAATTTATATCATAGACAATGTAATAAAAATGTGCCACGCGATCAAAAAATTATAAAATAATTATTTTGACAGTAACCAAATATCCAAACACGTGCCAATTAAATAATTCAATGTGTTAAGTCGAACAAATAACGCAAATAAATGAAGTGAAATGTAATAATTCAACAACTAGTTGCATTTCGTATTTGCCAAACAAAAAGGGCAAAACCTGGTAACATTCCAAAAACAAACTCGTTCGTGTGATGATGAACTTGTGAACCGGCGTCGCTGTGGCATTTTAGTGTGACTGGGACTTTTTGTGTTCGTTCTTTGTTCGATATACATGTCGCAAATGAAGTAAACAACTGTTCATAGTGTGATTTTTATTAGTATTTTGTTTTCTGTAGTGTAGTTTTACTGTAAAAGAACAATGATTAAAAACGAGATGGAGAATGGCGGCGGCGACGCCAACAATGTGTCACCGACCAAACTCATGGTCAATTACATACCCGAGCTGATGACGCGTGATATGATGTACGCGCTCTTCTCCGCCATGGGCAAGATAGAGAGCTGTAAATTAATAGCCAACCGAGGTTACGGGTTCGTCGAGTACGAGAAACATGAGGATGCTGAAAAGGCGCGGGCGGCGTTCAACGGCCTCCTCATGCAAGGAAAGACCCTGAAAGTGTCATTCGCACTACTGAACCCCGAAAATAAGGTCAGCCACAAACCTGACACGGAATCTAACCTTTACATTAGCAATCTACCTCCAGACATGACGCTAGAGCGTCTCAATAGTTTATTCAGTCAGTTCGGTGTAATAACGAACAGTCGGGTCTCGCAAGGCATCGGGTTCGTGTGTTACGAGACAAGGCCTCAGGCTGAGGAGGCAATCAAACATATGAACGGACAGTCACCGATCCCGGCCGCAGGCGCCATAGTGGTCAAATTCGCGAACAAACCAAATGCGAACAAGAACGCGCCGCGGCCGACGCCCCGTGTCGCAGTGGGCGCTGCGCCGCTTGCCTACAACGGCGCCACAGCAGTTTTCAACGGCACTGCGCCTGCCGCCTTTAACGGCACCAACCTGAGTGCAGCATTCGGAGCGCGGCCGGCTGCCTTCGCCCCTGGGTTCCCGCAAGCCTCGCCTCCGCCGCTGCTGCCATCGCCGGGTAAGGCGTTGCCGTTCATCAACAAGGGCCAGCAACGCTTTAACCCGATGGCGGCCACCAACCACACGCCGCTGCCGCTACTGGGGGCGCCGGCCAGCCCCGTGCCGCTGCTGGGCGCGGCGCCCACTCCACATCAGACCACAGTGTATGTATACAACATTGGTGAGGACACTGAGGAGCTGGCTCTATGGCAACTCTTTGGTCCTTATGGTGCAATCGATTCCATAAAAGTGATCAAAGATCCTGAAACAAAGAAAAACAAAGGTTTTGCATTTGTGAATATGCGTGAGTATGACGAGGCCGCTATGGCCATACAAGCGCTCAATGGATATACGCTCAACGGACAGGTTCTATCGGTTAGCTTTAAGACTCAGAAGAGAAATAATTAAATTGTGTGCGGACGTTGTGAACGCCGTAACTTTTGTGATCGTTCCCAGGCCGAATGCTTAAGAAAGATTTTCATTCCAATTTCAGATTATTTTTGTAGACGGAAAGCGAGATCCTATATGTGCATTTCAAATTAGTCACATAAGTATTTTTGTAAGATTTAACATAGTTTTATATTCGCGAGAGCGCGACATGACTTTTTTGTGAGTTTTAGTTGGCTTGACAGTATCATATATGTGTACACTTTTATCATATGCTAATGTATTATATTATTGGACTATATATGGACCTGTCGCACTATGTATATCTGCCGCGGGCGCCAGGGCGCGCCCCGCCTCCGCTAATGCCGCCCTGGCGCTCGACAATAACCCTCCAGGTATTTTATTTTGTGTAAAACAAAACATTGTATGTTTTTATCTTTAATAAATTTCATGTTTAAATAGAGTTTATTGTATATTTCTCTATTTTTTATTTTCTATATACATATCCCCGCCCTGTCGTGTCCTTTATTTACTTATTATACGTAATAATACATAATATACTTATTTGTGGCAGTAGTTAACATGTACATAATATATAGTTGTGTGTATAGTCTGTCGGCGGCAGGTCGCTGTGTAATACCGCTTAAATATTGCATGTTGTGTATGTAGTGAGAGATCCGAAATAAGTTTTTATTTGTTTATGTTACCTCAGGGTTTATGGTTCCCGTTATTGTTTTATCCCGTCATTAGTTACTTATTCAATATTATTTTTGGCGCAGTAGCAAGTCAGGCCTTCTAATTTCTAAAATGTAGCGTATCAAGCCGTGTGAATGTATTTATTATTTAATGCCGTCGTGGACGAATGAAAAGTGAGCTTTAATCTCTTATACATTTTTAAGGCTTCGAGCCAGTCCATTAGGGTAGTGTGGGTAGGCGTAGAGCGCGCGGGAGCGCGGCAGCGCGGCTCGTACGCCGACAAGGATGCGTGTTATCTTGGGGGACGCGCTGGAGCATAGGAAGCCGATAAGATAATACTGGAATACATTAATGTGCTCCTAACTAATTTCCCTACTCACAAATAGACTGCCACAAATTAGAGTAAAAGCTCTAGGTGCCTCCCTCCGTGCCTCTTACTCGGGATAATTATGTACCAAACTACAGTTTTAGGAGAGAAAGTAGAAAGTAAGTATTGTGCCGTGACATCTAGATGGTGAGTAACGATGTATTATTTTTAAAACGTAACGTATTCGTCAGTCGTTAAGTAATTCTAGTCCGCTAGCCGCTAGGGATAGTTAGCTATGGTAAACTCAGTAATGCCGATACTGCAGTTACATATTGATTGTGTTCTGTTATCAGATCTGGGTAGGTACAATATCCATCAGCTATAAAGTGTTAAGTTTTATGCCTTTTCTTGCGATAAATCCTAAGTTGTAAAAATAGCAAATACTATTAACTATGACACGTGTTCGCTACCTTGGAATTAAGAAGCGGGGCGGTCTCTGACTCAGTTAATCTTCCGGTAATTGCAAAGTTGCAATCAATATTTCGACGTCCATATCAGCAACAGTCAGTATCAATATGTAACTATGACTCATATCTACCTTCCCTATTTCGAACGAAGTTAACAGTATTCTTTTATAATTACTGTAGTGCCCATTACTTTTAAATTTTATTATCTTGATCAACAGCAGAACAGCTCAAAGATTCAAACCACTAATTGTAAAAGGCTCTCTTATGCGCGCATGTCCGTGTACTTGAAGCATTTCGCAATTCACCTGTAGTTTCAGTTGCAAAAGAAAACACTCCTTTTGTAACAGACTAGCCATTGGATGCATTATTATAAACATTAAATATTGCGGTACTTCCACCGCAACGTTTTATGTAAGAAGTAAAGTAATTGGAGCTTCAAAGACCTGAATGTCTGATAACAATCTTTTGGTCGACTCTGTAATACTCATATTGTTTTCCACATGACGTAACTGTAGTTTGTAGAGATAACTCGGTCCAATGCACTGATAATTAAAGCTTACTAAACTCGACAGCTAAGTGGTCTATTGATATATCGCCCCTGACTGTGGTGTACGTACGTATTAATAAATTCTCGCCACATAACGCCTTTCCCGCTATGTTCATTGACGTCACGCACGAGATGAAAATGCGAAAATTTACTCAGGCTTTCCCTTTATTTTTTTGTTTGAGTCTTTGAAACCAACCGAAAGAGTGTAAGTTGTGCTTCCAAAATTAATTATGCACGCACAAAATTATAAAATATAATAAGTATCCGAAACTGCAGATAATTAAATAGATTCGTGTTGCAATAAATAACGAACATGATTAATTGAATCGAATGAGAATCCTGTCGTACATGTAGACGTCTCGACTGTGGCCTTGCCCAAAATAGACGGACCTAAAAGTCCTGCCTAGGCGGATCCTGCGTTGAATCATAATAAACCCAGGAGGATAAAAATACGTAGAATGAATACGTCTGCGTCATCAACGAATATACTAAATCGATACTTTGCCTAGCTACTTAAAGGGTTTGTTTTCGTATTTTGGTGTAATAACAAGTAGTCTTTATGTGTATGTATTTCGGGACGCATGTGTGCATACTCTCGGTCAATGAGTTTAGGACTCGCTGTCCTTTCAAGGGCAAAATACATATACCTAAATATTGACTAAGATTCGACGACCTCTTTTCCCTGTCTGACGCCAGACCAGTCTGAGGACTGGCGTGTTTTTATCTAAATCTAGAAAAATCTGAATTACTTGATATTCTAGATTTCAATTCATAGAGAGGCCTATGTCCAGCAGTGGACGGTAACAGGCAGATAATGATGACGATGATCATGATGTGTTAGGCACCGAGAGTGATGTTATGAGAACCATGTTAAAGAAGTAAGTAAAGTCTTGCCAAAAGCTGATAAGCAATTTCGGTATCATAGATGTTAGAAAGAGTCGACTAAAATATTTTTTTACTAGATGAATAGTAATTGAAATCAAGGATAGAGTCCCACAATCTTTAAATCAATAAGATTAACAACATAAATTAAATATTAGTTTTTTTTTATGACAGAAGTACACAATTCAATTCAGAAATATTAGCATTACTCTCATTATATTGATTATTAACCAGAGGACTATACGGCGATTCTAAAGTCATTTGTTAGTACAATTAAAATGACCAGGCATCAGTGGCTCCTTGCTTTTAATCATGTTGGCTGCCCTCCTTATGGATAGACATCCTTCAGTACGCCTGTCAGTATGTCCTTAGAGGGCTTTTTTACCTCACAGTTTTACACTTCTTCATGGTCATCCAATTTGAAGTGATTTGAGGTTATACAAAAAAGTATCTATACTCACTGTAAGGGTCGAAGCGTATAAACTCCAATTTGTCAGCTAAACGCTCCCTTATCTTCGTAGTTTGGTGACCAGAAACCACACTCTCCATCAGAACCATAATCATCCTGGAAATTCAAAAAGGAATTATTGTCTGAATGCATTTCATTTATAAATTAAAATCACAAAAAAATATCACAACAGACTTGCTCTTCGCCTTCTTGCACAATATGTTTGTTAGGAACATGTTGATATACTCAGAACATTAAATTATTTTAAATTAAAATCTGATCTAAACACAGACTCCACTCATTACATTCGAGTTCTTGACAGATTCACACTATTGACAGATGACAGAAGCGAAATTGTTCACTTTGACAACACCTGTCATATGCAGCTGTTCTTTGATGTTGACTTTATACTTGACACAACAACCTGTAGCCAGCTGATTGGTGTGACAAGTTTAAATTAACCATTTCTAATTACCTTGTAAAAAAATTACTAATTAGGCTAATTTCGACGAAGCGGGATCTTTATCAAATGTTTCATCCTAATTTGTGTATAATTTCATGAGTTCTATAATTTGAAAATATATTTCTGGATGTTTCTGGAAATGTATTTATGGAACCATAAACTAATAAGAATTTTAGGTGTTCTGCATGTATTCTGCCTATTTATCCTTTTGAAAAGTTTTCTTTACAAATAACAAAAATCATTCCATAATATTCACGAGAAATGCTAAATTATCAGTAACCGAAAACCCCAAATAGTAATATTGTATTCTTGTGTTACAAAATGTTTTTATTCATTCTTTGCAAAGAGCTTCAAAAGATATTTATCCACTTGACTGTATATGTAAAAAGCTGCTAAAGTCAAAATTCAGGCCATTTGGCAATATTTGAGGAAGTCAAATACGTGTGCAGAGGTTATAACGGTTTTAATTTATATCATAGACAATGTAATAAAAATGTGCCACGCGATCAAAAAATTATAAAATAATTATTTTGACAGTAACCAAATATCCAAACACGTGCCAATTAAATAATTCATTGTGTTAAGTCGAACAAATAACGCAAATAAATGAAGTGAAATGTAATAATTCAACAACTAGTTGCATTTCGTATTTGCCAAACAAAAAGGGCAAAACCTGGTAACATTCCAAAAACAAACTCGTTCGTGTGATGATGAACTTGTGAACCGGCGTCGCTGTGGCATTTTAGTGTGACTGGGACTTTTTGTGTTCGTTCTTTGTTCGTTATACATGTCGCAAATGAAGTAAACAACTGTTCATAGTGTGATTTTTATTAGTATTTTGTTTTCTGTAGTGTAGTTTTACTGTAAAAGAACAATGATTAAAAACGAGATGGAGAATGGCGGCGGCGACGCCAACAATGTGTCACCGACCAAACTCATGGTCAATTACATACCCGAGCTGATGACGCGTGATATGATGTACGCGCTCTTCTCCGCCATGGGCAAGATAGAGAGCTGTAAATTAATAGCCAACCGAGGTTACGGGTTCGTCGAGTACGAGAAACATGAGGATGCTGAAAAGGCGCGGGCGGCGTTCAACGGCCTCCTCATGCAAGGAAAGACCCTGAAAGTGTCATTCGCACTACTGAACCCCGAAAATAAGGTCAGCCACAAACCTGACACGGAATCTAACCTTTACATTAGCAATCTACCTCCAGACATGACGCTAGAGCGCCTCAATAGTTTATTCAGTCAGTTCGGTGTAATAACGAACAGTCGGGTCTCGCAAGGCATCGGGTTCGTGTGTTACGAGACAAGGCCTCAGGCTGAGGAGGCAATCAAACATATGAACGGACAGTCACCGATCCCGGCCGCAGGCGCCATAGTGGTCAAATTCGCGAACAAACCAAATGCGAACAAGAACGCGCCGCGGCCGACGCCCCGTGTCGCAGTGGGCGCTGCGCCGCTTGCCTACAACGGCGCCACAGCAGTTTTCAACGGCACTGCGCCCGCCGCATTTAACGGCACCAACCTGAGTGCAGCATTCGGAGCACGGCCGGCTGCCTTCGCCCCTGGGTTCCCGCAAGCCTCGCCTCCACCGCTGCTGCCATCGCCGGGTAAGGCGTTGCCGTTCATCAACAAGGGCCAGCAACGCTTTAACCCGATGGCGGCCACCAACCACACGCCGCTGCCGCTACTGGGGGCGCCGGCCAGCCCCGTGCCGCTGCTGGGCGCGGCGCCCACTCCGCATCAGACCACAGTGTATGTATACAACATTGGTGAGGACACTGAGGAGCTGGCTCTATGGCAACTCTTTGGTCCTTATGGTGCAATCGATTCCATAAAAGTGATCAAAGATCCTGAAACAAAGAAAAACAAAGGTTTTGCATTTGTGAATATGCGTGAGTATGACGAGGCCGCTATGGCCATACAAGCGCTCAATGGATATACGCTCAACGGACAGGTTCTATCGGTTAGCTTTAAGACTCAGAAGAGAAATAATTAAATTGTGTGCGGACGTTGTGAACGCCGTAACTTTTGTGATCGTTCCCAGGCCGAATGCTTAAGAAAGATTTTCATTCCAATTTCAGATTATTTTTGTAGACGGAAAGCGAGATCCTATATGTGCATTTCAAATTAGTCACATAAGTATTTTTGTAAGATTTAACATAGTTTTATATTCGCGAGAGCGCGACATGACTTTTTTGTGAGTTTTAGTTGGCTTGACAGTATCATATATGTGTACACTTTTATCATATGCTAATGTATTATATTATTGGACTATATATGGACCTGTCGCACTATGTATATCTGCCGCGGGCGCCAGGGCGCGCCCCGCCTCCGCTAATGCCGCCCTGGCGCTCGACAATAACCCTCCAGGTATTTTATTTTGTGTAAAACAAAACATTGTATGTTTTTATCTTTAATAAATTTCATGTTTAAATAGAGTTTATTGTATATTTCTCTATTTTTTATTTTCTATATACATATCCCCGCCCTGTCGTGTCCTTTATTTACTTATTATACGTAATAATACATAATATACTTATTTGTGGCAGTAGTTAACATGTACATAATATATAGTTGTGTGTATAGTCTGTCGGCGGCAGGTCGCTGTGTAATACCGCTTAAATATTGCATGTTGTGTATGTAGTGAGAGATCCGAAATAAGTTTTTATTTGTTTATGTTACCTCAGGGTTTATGGTTCCCGTTATTGTTTTATCCCGTCATTAGTTACTTATTCAATATTATTTTTGGCGCAGTAGCAAGTCAGGCCTTCTAATTTCTAAAATGTAGCGTATCAAGCCGTGTGAATGTATTTATTATTTAATGCCGTCGTGGACGAATGAAAAGTGAGCTTTAATCTCTTATACATTTTTAAGGCTTCGAGCCAGTCCATTAGGGTAGTGTGGGTAGGCGTAGAGCGTGCGGGAGCGCGGCAGCGCGGCTCGTACGCCGACAAGGATGCGTGTTATCTTGGGGGACGCGCTGGAGCATAGGAAGCCGATAAGATAATACTGGAATACATTAATGTGCTCCTAACTAATTTCCCTACTCACAAATAGACTGCCACAAATTAGAGTAAAAGCTCTAGGTGCCTCCCTCCGTGCCTCTTACTCGGGATAATTATGTACCAAACAACAGTTTTAGGAGAGAAAGTAGAAAGTAAGTATTGTGCCGTGACATCTAGATGGTGAGTAACGATGTATTATTTTTAAAACGTAACGTATTCGTCAGTCGTTAAGTAATTCTAGTCCGCTAGCCGCTAGGGATAGTTAGCTATGGTAAACTCAGTAATGCCGATACTGCAGTTACATATTGATTGTGTTCTGTTATCAGATCTGGGTAGGTACAATATCCATCAGCTATAAAGTGTTAAGTTTTATGCCTTTTCTTGCGATAAATCCTAAGTTGTAAAATAGCAAATACTATTAACAATGACACGTGTTCGCTACCTTGAAATTAAGAAGCGGGGCGGTCTTTGACTCAGTTAATCTTCCGGTAATTGCAAAGTTGCAATCAATATTTCGACGTCCATATCAGCAACAGTCAGTATCAATATGTAACTATGACTCATATCTACCTTCCCTATTTCGAACGAAGTTAACAGTATTCTTTTATAATTACTGTAGTGCCCATTACTTTTAAATTTTATTATCTTGATCAACAGCAGAACAGCTCAAAGATTCAAACCACTAATTGTAAAAGGCTCTCTTATGCGCGCATGTCCGTGTACTTGAAGCATTTCGCAATTCACCTGTAGTTTCAGTTGCAAAAGAAAACACTCCTTTTGTAACAGACTAGCCATTGGATGCATTATTATAAACATTAAATATTGCGGTACTTCCACCGCAACGTTTTATGTAAGAAGTAAAGTAATTGGAGCTTCAAAGACCTGAATGTCTGATAACAATCTTTTGGTCGACTCTGTAATACTCATATTGTTTTCCACATGACGTAACTGTAGTTTGTAGAGATAACTCGGTCCAATGCACTGATAATTAAAGCTTACTAAACTCGACAGCTAAGTGGTCTATTGATATATCGCCCCTGACTGTGGTGTACGTACGTATTAATAAATTCTCGCCACATAACGCCTTTCCCGCTATGTTCATTGACGTCACGCACGAGATGAAAATGCGAAAATTTACTCAGGATTTCCCTTTATTTTTTTGTTCGAGTCTTTGAAACCAACCGAAAGAGTGAAGAGGTTGTGCTTCCAAAATTAATTATGCACGCACAAAATTATAAAATATAATAAGTAGCCGAAACTGCAGATAATTAAATAAATTCGTGTTGCAATAAATAACGAACATGATTAATTGAATCGAGTGAGAATCCTGTTGTACATGTAGTCGTCTCGACTGTGGCCTTGCCCAAAATAGACGGACCTAAAAGTCCTGCCTAGGCGGATCCTGCGTTGAATCATAATAAACCCAGGAGGATAAAAATACGTAGAATGAATACGTCTGCGTCATCAACGAATATACTAAATCGATACTTTACCTAGCTACTTAAAGGGTTTGTTTTCGTATTTTGGTGTAATAACAAGTAGTCTTTATGTGTATGTATTTCGGGACGCATGTGTGCATGCTCTCGGTCAATGAGTTTAGGACTCGCTGTCCTTTCAAGGGCAAAATACATATACCTAAATATTGACTAAGATTCGACGACCTCTTTCCCCTGTCTGACGCCAGACCAGTCTGAGGACTAGCGTGTTTTTATCTAAATCTAGAAAAATCTGAATTACTTGATATTCTAGATTTCAATGTCAAATGATTGTTATTTTGACTGGGTTCAGTAATATTTCTTAATTATGTTAATTTATAATGAATGCCAAAATTTGTTTGAAGATTGTGTAATTCGATTTACATTTTATGTTTGCTATGTAAGTATCGATTTTTCATAGGGATGTGATCGGCGAGTTGACGACGCAACTGGGCGTCCAATTAATTACGGAGTCGGTCTGTAGCTACCTATACATAGTACGAATTTTACGTCCGAACGCTCTGTTGCAAAAATATGAGAGGACCTTGGAAATTTTCTTTAATATGTATGAATACAAAACAAAAAATACATAAAAGAACTCTCTGTTTGAACACCTTGTCTTTATGCGAATCAGTTGTTCACAGCAATTTAACATATTGTTGCTTTTAGTGCCCGTACTCAACCACCGTTATCAACAAGCTAGATAGATGCCTGTAATCAAGTAATTTGTATTTTACTTTGCAACGTCTGAGTTATGGCAGTTACGCGTGATGATTAGCATAAGAATAACCGTACGTAGCGTTAAGACCCACCTCAAAGTCTCACACTTTTTCCAAGAATACGGTAATTATTTTTGCTATAAGTTCATTAGTAGTCTGCGACTGTATGAAGAAGCTATAGAATGTTTCTTGATACACCGCTCAGATTCCGATCAATATTATTCATTTTCGCTTTTATGATCACATGCAGACCGTCCCGTACGGACCGTGCGGTACACTTAACTTAGTTATATCATTTGTTAGAACACAAACGAACATGCATTTATAAAATGTACATTTGTACCCGAATTCGATACGCACGTATAGTAAATCACAAGTCTGATACTGAGTCTGAGTCCGCTTTAGATTTAGGAACGCTTTTTTCGTATCTGACCTCACATTATGGTTTTAAACCATGAAGAATTAAGTATAAGAAAATCTTAAATATTGTTTGAAAATAATAGCAGCTCGTAAAAATGTAGTAATCGCATATTTTGTGGCTGTTTCACACTCGTAAATACCCATTGAATGCTGTTACTACGTAGAAGAAGATCGAAGTTTAGTACACTTTAAAACAATTGGTGTTTTGAAGTATTTTTAACATTAGGCTCACACGCGGTCATGCATTTACGTAGAATCCAAGGACGATGTCAGTTTTTTTTATCGCATTTTTTTCATCAAGTTTATCGTACAGGTGCTATGGTAATGAGTCGTCTATTAAAACAGTCTAGCGAGTTTTTTTTTATTCGTCACCAGCTAGAATCGGTATACAACTTTAATAAGCAGAACATTTAAAAGGTCTATCGCCAGAAACTCTCGTATGTTGGGCCTTTAATTATATTATTATTCTGGTAAGCAAATCACGCTACGAAATCGATTTAGTTTGTTTTGTATAAAAGTCTGCTCGTTGTTACAGTAATTAATCTCAATACACGTCGAGTCTTGTCTAGTTAATCTCATTGATTACTTCAGCTCGTTTGGTACGTCTCAGAGTCCAATATTCAATTGAATGCAAAAAACCTGGTAACTAAATAAAAAGTGTCTCGCTTGAACAGAATCTTCTGATATCCTTGGAGACGCATAGGCAACAGATTCTCATAAATTCTTGCGATGTCTATCTATCAATCTTGGGATATTAACATGTTATGACGTGTTCCCTGTTCCCGTTATCCCAGATTTATGGCGGCGGAAGCTGTTGTGGGCAACGACTATACCGAAATAGACTAGGTACAGGACCTAAACAATGAACGACATGTGAAATTGTTTTCACATCGACAGCACTCACATTGGTTTTAACAAACTTTTGCCAGATCGATAACTACATATGTATTTTCATATTATTTAATTAGCGATAAGCAGCTTATTTGTTCATAAAACAATAGGTATACATGGATAGAGAAATAAATGAAACGCAAAAGGTCAAGGCTAAAATATTGTCGCGTTTCTTGAAAGTAGCTACACAAAGTAAATGTCTAAATTTTGGAATTATAGGTAGATATCCACAAACAAGATTTTAATTGTAAAATACAGCGAGTATAAGAGACCGGTTTTAGAACGTGTTGGAACTACAATACCGGCGATAAAAATAAAATATCACTCATTGATATTCTGAAACTGAAAATGTAAGCAACTGTTGGGGCAAATAATACAAGCCAAAATGTGTTTACGTGTTCGTTCATAATTGATTAGTTGGCTTGGGGACACGATGGCTCATTCCTAGTTGACACAACAAAAAATACAATTACGAGTAAAGAACTACATTTATTTTGTTTTCTAATTTATTACATGTTTAAAACATTATGATCGACAGTCAACTTGCTAAAAGATATTAAAATTGGTGTGGTTAACTTCCCGGAAATGACGGACGCGACAGTAAAATACTTCAAAGAGTATTGCAAATGTTGCTTTTATGGTTATTTTATCACTCTGACGACACGCCAGCTGGAATTATAAGAGTGTAATTGGCCTCTTTCCATACGAGGCACGCTACGTGATACGGGAACAGGTAGAAGGAAAGGTGTAATGAATCCCTTGGGCAAATTTAAAATTTGCTTATTTTATAAAATTTCCATCAAGATGTTTAGTACTTATTCGTTATTTTATGTTTAGTTATCTGTTAAACGTATTGGATAATGGAATAAATGGAGCACCAGCATTTATTTCGAAGGTGCTATATATTTTTATCGAGAATGTGAAGATTCCTTTCGATCCGTTGGAACGTTATTATTAAAGATTATTGCTTCCTAATGTATAAGATAAACATGAATCGCGCTTCGAATGTCATAATTCGAGGCCGTTATGTATTCGCGTGCACGAAAAATGTTTTAAACACGACTTTATAGTTTCGAGTTTATGCTAACATTATGTTTGTAAAATAAATCATCCCACGGAAGTTATGTGTGGCATGTTGATATGCAGATCTGAATAATCGTTGTATCTGGCTGTGTTGGATTGTCAACGTCCAATCGACTGATTGTAAAATTATTTGGTGAATAATTAAATTATGGAATGCTAATTTTATAATATGCAAAGTATAAGAGATTATTGGAAATAAAATAATGACGTAGGTTAGGTTAGAATATCCCTCCTTGTAATGTCCAGTGTCACGAATGTTCCCAGAGTATAAACCACTAAGTGTTTCTACTAGTCAAATGGACACAACTTTTCTGTAGACATAAGATGAAAAAAGAGATTAGAAGGATGTAAGGCCACTTGATTGTGATATTTCTGGTAACTTCCAGTACCTAGTGTAAGAACTTTGGTTCTAAACCTAAATTAATGCTTATTGGATTACTGTCACAGGGTGTTTTTGATATGTATTTTTAACGTGCATCTGTTTGATTGCAAATTATTTACCCTGTGTATTATGGAACATAGTTCTTGTGAAGGCATAATAAATTAAATAAATAGTCAGCAGTTAGTAATGGCACTTTGGCAAATTGATTATTTTTACTAAATTAAAATATTATTGTACACGTAACTCTTATTACCTGTTACCGTGTGATACATATTTACGAAAGTTAGTCTTAAACACACTGTAACGGGTGAAGAAAATTACGCAAGTGCCGTGAGAATTGAACCACCGAGAAATTTCCTGTCTATTGTATAAATGTGCGATCGATTTGTCAAATGTGCTCTTGGCTAATTTGCAGTACCCAGTACCACTCCTGTTTTACCACAAAGATGTTTTATGTATTGTATAAAATTGTATTCTGTCTACTTAGACGTATCGCTAGGTGGCCGTAGGCTGCTGTAAAGAGAACAATAAAACTATTTATAAATGGGTCACTTTTACACTCTCCATAGAACAGTATATTTTCGATGTGTTTGTACGAGATACAGCTCGGTGGACAGAAGTGTTTGTTCTGTAAATATTTAGCCTGTAAGAGCACTTTTACTGGTTTAGTTAAGTATATTTTTACATCGCACTGACATAGTATTTTAGTTATGCAGTATTTAATAAATTGTTTTTACATAAAGGCCACGTTTCATTTGTTACCCTTGTACAGCAGATAAGAGAAAGTGATAACTGAGTGTAATGAACACTTAATTGGTTACAATCGGCTTGATGGAGTTCAAGAACACGACCTGCTATTGAATGGAGCGAGTTCTTTGCGGAGTAGGTACCAACCCACTTGTACGCGTTTTTGCAATGAAAATTAATCCACCCACCTAATATTTGTTTATCATGATATAGATATTTTATGTAACGTAGGTGACATAAAACCCACAATAATTTGGTATAGTTAAAATTACAACTAATAACACTAATGATTACATAAGCTGATATAGCAACAAAAAAGGCAGTAAAGTAATTAAATTAATTATGTACCTATCTGATACAGATAATTTTTATGTAATACTAACCTACAGATAGAATTACGACATCGGTACCTACTTATTGTAAAAAATCTCGCGGTTTGTCGAGCACATTCCTACCTTTGATTCATCATAGAAAGGTACCGTTGGACACATGGAGTATTATGCCCATTGGCGCACCTGCATAATAATATTATGTAGGTAAGATACCACCTACCATCATGACTAAAATAATATGGAATCAATAAATCATCTCAAAAATTCTAGAGATTCTAGCAAACAATAAAGAAATTTTAACCACCCTCTTATTTTTATACAATAGGTACTTATGTGCACCTACTGAGCCCATGGCCTGAAATATTTCTGGAAACTGATACACCTATACCGCCCTGCACCCACGACTCGGGCTTCAACTGAACTTTCAGAATAAATAATTCCCACCTCATTTATTTGAAACCTCATGAACATGAACTAAAAGGGCTTAATTTCGAATTTCCCCATCACGAACATCTGTCATGGCTACACAAGGTATAAAACGCGACGCATGTTTTCTTAATCTGAATAAAAAATATAGCCTTTATACGTTAGTCACGGAATGAGTCGGTAGCGTGTTTAGTAAAACTGTTACAACTTTTGACTTGAATTATTCATTGAAAGTGACGGCTCCTCACTAGAACTTGGATCAAAAAGTAACTGGAATGTCCGCATCAATTAAAAACTAAAACCAGCCGAAGGAACAACTAGGTCTACATAATGATTATCTTGAATATGCTTTCCAATCGACCCCAGTTGGCAAACCGTTAGGAACGTGTTATTTTAACTGACTCCATGACACGTAACAAAGAATTTCTAGACAGGCATGAGTCCCAGTCGATGCGTTGTGTATTTTGGTACAAGATTTGCATCTAAATGGTAGTTGCTAATATGAATTAATAATTTAGATTCTTTTCAAATACGTGTAAAACAAGACTTCCTTGGTTAAAGGTCAGGAAAGAAAATAAGAGGTATAAGGAAAAGGAATAATAAGACTTCATAAAAAGCTTAATCTAGGTTTTTATTTGTCGATTCAACGTACAGACGTAAGGCATCCTCCCACCTCATGTTATTGGCACACAAAACCTTTACACTCGTCTTAAACGCATCTCTGATTACAATAATATCACTTCAAAACATATGGAATGTATATAAAACAGGAATGCCCCGTAAACTACATTTTCCTTCGAAGTACGTTCGCCAGTCGTTCGTAACCACATCGATTACCAGCCAGATATTAAAATAAAATAAAAATTCAGGACTAGAGTTTTTTTAAGTAAACGCGCCGTGAATCTCAGATAAATATTTACATAATATCGTTTTAATCGTTGACTCAGAATTTGTGACTTGTTAAACTGAAACTTAATTTTACAAGAGATTCTTACGATAATTTGGTTACGTTTTGGTTTGTACTAAACATGGAAATAAGAGATAATGTAAACAAAACACTGGACGACATTGGCACTGGTTCAAGCTAACTTAACAAATTATACTACATACAACCATACATATGATTTCCGAATATACAATACTTCGAATACTGTATACAATACTGTTACATTCACGACGATTTGTTTATAAATAATAAAAATATAATTAAATTAAATATGGACGCAAAATAATTTCACATATTGCACATGTAAATAATAAAAATTGAAAGAATAAATACATCTCTTCAGTTGTCAATAATGATTTTACTGGCCATAATAAATAATAGAAAGAATTAATTTTGATAAAATCGTTCCTCTCCATGGCATAATCTCTATGTACCGTTCCAGCAAACATTAGGCACTGATTCGGGCTAACAATAATTACCAAAGCTAACATTATTCGAATGTTCCGATATACATCTTAATTTATAATTTACTCGCTAATTTAAGTGATAATTTCAAGCTTCCCGACATAGGCCTTCATGTGAACGGAACCATGTGTCACCTGCTCGATGGTGGAGTAATCCAGTGCACCTCGGGTAAGCGTAATATCGAATATAATATCAATGTTTAGCTGGATATGCAATATTTAGGATTTCCGCAAACTTCCGACTAGTATTTTTACCTAATTTACATTATTTATGTGGGATATAAAAGCTGCTCACAATACTAGGTACTAATGTTACTGATACTCTTCAGTAAAAAATATCTAACGTTTTGTACAAAATGCATACAACTTAGTGATATAAGTTACATAATATATTAATTGTTAGTTTCAAAATATACACTGATTACGTTGAATTAAAAATATGTTTTTTTTTCTCCATCTCGTGTTCAAACACGACGACACTTACATATACATTTGTACTATTTATAAATTTAACGAAATTAAAGAAAACTCGCATCTAAACGAAATTTACTCGTCGGCTGTACTTTAGCTCAAACGCCAGATATTTACAATTTGTACAACGCTGTTTGTGCCTACACGGATTCCTCTTAACTAACATCAAACCAGAACTAATGTAAAATAATCAGAATATTTCATGGAGCAAGGAAGCCTCGATGTATTAAGTGTTTGAGGCAATACAATACTTTGAACTCACGCTAACACACTCGATAATGTACAGATCAGTTTGTCATTACGTATGTTTGCCTCACGAAGCAACCTTGTCCATGTAAATCTCGAAATAATCACATCTAACTACTAGATCACGCAACAAGGAATAATATCAATATGTCCGCGCGATAGGCACTGTGAAAGAGCGATTCGCTTTACATTGACGGCTAAATACATCTTATTATGACAACGTATCATACAAAATGTACAATGGAAACTACGCATACATTAAATAATGAACACAATCGCGTTTATACATTAGCTTATTGCAGTAATTCGTAGCCAAAGACTCCTTACACTTATGTTGTACAGTCCATTAAAGGAAACCTGATAAAAAGTAAATTCCTCTGTAATATTGTCACACTGCCTCGTGAGGATATGTATGTGTTATTTAATGGTTACAGTACTGGAGCCAGCGATGGAACAACCTCGATATTAAGTACTAACATTTTAGTCATTGAAATAACACTCGGTTAAATGCAATAAACAACCTTCCAGTGAGTCCACAGTCACAAGCCCGCCTTGGCTACGTCACTAACATCAAAGTGCGTAAAGTCACTGTAAATAAACATGGTGAAGCGAAGCGTTCCACGGACTACCCGCAAGCGTATGTACAGTCCCGCGTCAGACGAGGTAGTCGTCGAACTTCTTGAGCCTTCGCTACGTGTGTCGCGAGGGCCGGCGCTCGGGCTCCATGGTCTCCGGGCTGAACCGCACGCGCGACGTGGAGCCGCTGGACGCGTCGCGCGCCGACACGTACGAGCTGTCCGTCTCGCTCGTCAGGCTGTCGGGCGGCGTCGGGTTGGTGGGCGTGCCGCCGCCCGAGCCGGAGCCCGACGCCGACGACTTCTTGTTGTACTTCTTCAGGCTCGACCGCAGCTTGGTCGGCGCCAGCTCCAGGCCCAAGTTCGCGGGCCGCTCCACTTCGCTCTTCTCTTGCGAGTCTTGTCTATAAAAGTCTCTCGGTAAGGAATAGTCGTTCGATTTACGTGGGTACTCAGTCTTGGGTCTGTAGTCGTCTCTCTTCTCTTTACTTCTATACTGCCGGGAGGGAGAGAACTCTTCGGGGTGGGAGTTAGAAGCGGAGGAGTTCGACGGAGTCCGTCTGTGTGTGAGGTACTGTGGCGAGGGCCTGTAGTCCGGGGTGGGTTCCCTGTACTCGAAGGAGCACTCGTCGTAGCCGTAGTACGGGTGCTTGACGACGTAGTCGGCGGTCCGGTCGTACGCGTAGGGCTCCGCTCGGTAGAAGTAGTCCCTGTCTTGTGAGGGCGAGGGTTGGAAGTTTTCCCTGTAGTTGTGGTAGAGGTCGGCGAGATGGTCAGAGGTGGAGGAGGAGGTCCGTCGCGGCGAGGGCGTGGGTGGCTGCGTGGAGGTGTAGTTGGTGCCGAGCCCGGACGTGCCCGACAGGGGCTGCGCCGAGTGGCCGTAGCCGGACGAGGACGATGGGTGCGCGTAGTGGGTCGGGGAGTCGGTGAACCTGATCGGTTTCTGTTCATCTGACTGCAGGCCCGAGATCTGGAATGAAGATAAGATGTAAGATCCCAGTCAAACATTTCTATCGCTACTAAATATATCTGTGCTCCAGTCTCATGACACTTACAGGGGAGCCAGTGATGGCGTTGAGCGGCGCCCGTAGATGTCTGGTAGGTCCGTGGTACGTGTTGTGTGCGTACCCAAACCCCTCGTATACTGACGAACTCAGCGGATCCGGCTCTATTTCTGGTCTGAAAGTAAACAGGTTAAAATGTTTATACCCTATGCGCCGTAACAAGGTGCGGCTGACAGATGCCTGTATGACGTTGACGTCTCTTTAGGGATGGACATAGAAAATCTTTTTTATCGCTATCGATACTCGCAGCATACATTTAATTCTCTTTAATTTTTTTTATTAAATGTGTGTGTTATTTAGTTGTGCAGTGTAACTACGTGTATATACTTGTCAAAATAAATATTTTATGACCGAGCCCTGAGGTGTTTCAGAGTTTCAGTTTTACAGAACCGTGAAGAATATAAGTGTATATTAGTTTGTATATGTTACTAAAGCAACCACGATCTTTCAGATTAAGTACCACCACGCATTATCAAAGGCGCCGGAAAAGTCTACTACATATTTGTGCTCAGATAAAGTCACTGTGGTTCGGGCAGAGAGAGCCGCGTCTACAGTAGATTTACCCACATAATTAAAGGTTTTTTAAGAGTGATAATTGAACGACGCACGATTTTCGTTTTTTATTCTAAAAATCATCGACTACCTATCTATCGTAGCAGTACATCCCATCACTAAACACGACTATGGATTTACGTTATACGCATAACACTTTACTTTATTTTTCATTTCATTAGATTTTATTTAAAGACTAGAACATTCCGGTTGGTTTTAATTTAATTAACTACACTTCCGAATGATTTAACATAATACGAATGTGATACAGCTAATATAGTAAGGCATAATTTTTAAATCGCAGCAACTTTCAAGAGTGATACGAAACGTTACTGAATCTGTCAGCCGCACCTTGTTACGGCGCATAAGGTATAGTATCAAGGTAGAATATGATTATTGCATTTTCTTCAGTCTGTTATATAGAAGATCTTATAGAGAAGATCTTGGGGAGCAAGTCTCTTCAGCCTTCTAAATAATTATATTTCTGGGTGGTTTTACCATTAAACTTCTTGCCAGTTGGTTTGGGTGGTTATTTAGTCTCTTGGAATAGGTAAGTAAGGACTCGTTTCATTTCTTCCGTAACTGTATTAATTTTTAGATCTCGGCGTAGGTGAGATTCGATTCGAAAAAGTCAGCCTCTCAAGTGATAATAAACAAAAAAATCCAAGATAGAAAAGTAACAAATACCTATGCGGTTGTAACGTCGGATGTAGCGGGCTGACATTGGATACTCTGACGTCGTAGCCGGCGGCCACCCCGCCCAGCAGCGCCGCCATATTGTACAGCACCAGCTCTATTATACTCGGCTTCTTGAACTTGTAACCTGTAAGTTGTATAAATAATAATTAAACATTCCCGTAACTAGTAGCTAACACTCATGTTTCCTAATTCCCAAATGTTTACAAATTAAACACCAGAATTTAAGATTCATTACCATTGATACTGCCTACCACATACTACAATTTATTCATAAATTAGTTTAGTAGTCTAACTTCATATTGAAAATATTGGACATGAATCCCAAGACGCGCAGAAAGTAAGCTCAAAACTGACTCTTAATGAATTTATTGATTACTGCTTTGCAGTTTAAAGTTACAATAGTAATTTTTCATTATCAGACAATACTTTTTTAATCTTAATCATTATATTAGATCTAATCCAATAAAATATATCTAATCAAAATTATCACACTATCCAATCTAATATCGTACACCTTTACATATAATTATACTAGTCACCGTTGCCATACTCCGTCGGCGGAAATTTTTAAAAAATTATTTGTACTACCCCTAACATTTATGGGGATGAAAAATAGATGTTGGTCGATTCTCATAGATACCGGATAAGCACAAAAATTTCATCAAGCCGTTTCGGAGAAGTATGGCAACGAAAACTTTGACTATTAGATAACTCATCAAATCTTTAGTAAGAATCTTCACAATCACATACCTTCAGTGCTATACAGCGTGGGCATGGGCACGGAGTACCTGGAGGCGGTGGACAGCGGGAACTCCGGCCCCCAGTCGTCCGGACTGAAGTCTGTGTAAGGAAGAAAACAACCTATGTGAATGGAAACATAGGCGTTAGTGTGTTTGTGTGCGTGCGTGACTTTATATACCAGTCGCGGAGTACTGATGTGAAATATTTACAACTATAGTCACTATATAACATGTTTTGGTATGTGACTAGGATTAAATTGTTGAATGATGTGACTTGGAATGTTTTGCTAAATAATTAATGAATATCGAACTTGATAGTAGGCTTTAAGGTACATTTTTGTAAACGTCTTATTTCTATTTTAATATGACAGTAACAGATGATGTTATTATAAAAACCAATAGAAATCTTTTTAGTATCCAACCCTTGGTATAAAAAACTAAGAACCCACTAGAGATGTCATTTTTTTAAATAGACTTGTCTGTGAGTTGTCTTGAACTTGTAACTCATGCCAACAACAAGCACTGTTAATAATACAACTAATTGATAGTCAATGGCACTATTTCTGACATCTATGTAATAAAACAGGTATCTAAAAACATCAAAACTAACTAGGAAACGAGTAATAAACACTACCTCTACATCTAGAATAAATACTAAAAAAACATGAAATTCGAAAGACATCAACATTTTTAGTCACAACGGAAAATGAATCTTATCAAAAAGTGTTATAGAGTCCAATATTTCACATCAAAACTACGTAGACAGTACATAATAGCTATTTATACACCGTTATATACAAGGAAATAAACATATTCAAATCAATAGCAAGGTGTGAAGTGAACCAGTGTATAACATTAATATATGTATAAACGATATTTAATGAAAAAATAGAGGAAAAATAACGATAATAAAAGACCTTGGACATTTATAGAAATATATAACAATAATAAAACATTCATTCTTCCTCTATTTTCGTTAATAATCATGCAAGATAAAACAAACGAATCATACTATACATGCCAAACAGTTCATTCAAATAAAAAAGCAATAAAACAAATGATAAATAACAAACAAAATAATAATAATAAAAAAATCAAAGAATCTATCATACTTACATTGTGCAAATAAATTGTATAACACTTTTAAACTTATTATAACAAATCGGAAAATATCATTTTGTTAATAAATAATATTCATTGTTATAATTTCTCAACCTTTCCCGATTAGGATAGCCATAGTGAGCAAGCGTAAGCGCGTCCAACACCGGTTTGTTTAATCTGTTCTATTATTTAATTATCTGTACTCGTAACTCTGTAGTCTATGGCTCTCGATGTTCAATGGTTAAGGGGATCGTGTTAGTAACTAATGATTAGTAGACCCATGTTAAAAAAATACACCAATTTCGATTTTATGGAAAAGGTTTATTTGATATATAAAAAAGAATCTATATAACTATGAAAGAACCAGATCACCGAAGAGCTATCTTTTTTACATATTGGTTTTCGAGCGTCTTATAATATTGTCGAGGTTAGGCTGTCGTATGTCCCGGCCGGTGAACAAACCCGAATCAATTTAAAAAAACATCCTAATGAACAACAAGAATTAAATGCATCCCCGAAACAAAAGTTAACAAGCTAATTCAGAGTCTAAAATCTTCACGTTAAACACCCAATTTTAAACAACAATACGTACCAAAATATCTTGCAACAAAGACTAGTCGGTAAGGTCGAAAATTGTATAACAGATAGTCCCTTTTTCTGGTTGAAGTCGGGACATACGCGCAGTCGTTTACCTTAGGACATGACGTGACGTGACGTGAGCCTCTCGATAAGGTATATCGTATAGTAATACTATTGCCACCACCGCCAAGAACATTGTTACTGAATGTTACAGGGGATACAGTCCGTATTCTGTACATAGCTACTAACACTTGGATTCCTATATGATTTCATCAAAAATATATCTGGACGATTTTATATCGGACGCTACAATAAACAAGCAAAAATCAATCTATCTACCAAACACAAAATGTTCTATTGCACTACAAAAATCATATAGACATCCAAATACACGTTATTAGATATCGGAATCATTGTAAACATTTGAAAGCGTGCCATATGACGTGGTGATAAAAGCGAAATTTATATAACTAACAAATAAGTAAGTACAACAGATACATATATATCTTAAAAACTGTATATAGCATATACTATGAACTGGTAAGCATGCATAGCACTTATAGATAACGTGTTTAAAATTAATAAAAAAAAAAACTTGGCTGAAAGCAAACAAATGCTTACAATTTACAAACGAAAAAAAAAAATATAAATATAAAAAATCAAAACTGATTCTAGATTACTGTAATGATAAAAATTACAAACTGTGCTCTATGAGGCGGCCAGTCAACGACAAAAGAAAAATAAAACGTTCTAATTTCAAACGTTGAAAACAATATGTCTGCCGCTTCTATTGTATTTAATAGAAGGTCCAATCATTTTGAGGTTAGTGCGTCGTGGACTGGCCGCGGCATGGCATAATAAAGTAAACAAAGAGCTATACTTAGCATACAGAGTACCACACGGTCGACACAACAACATGATACAATCAATTCCAAACAGTACTATCTAACTTATACTAGTGTTCCCTTACAATCGTCACAACTTGCCAACGAGTTTGTGACACGGACCGAACGCGCTCTAATCCCGCCAATTGAGACTGTCGTGTAATTTAATACTAGGAATAACGTAGCTGAGTCATCATGCAAAAATGACAAAAAAAAACGCAAATAAAATTTGTACCGACTATTATTACAACACTAGACAAATGTTTGACTTAATTTAGAAAATAAAAACTCAACGATAACAGTTCATATTTACACTGTTGTAATTTGTCTAATGAAGTAATAAAAGTACAGATTGAAGCACGAAATTACATATTGGAACACATCTATAGTGCTATCTCTGTTAGATGTTGCAAAAGAACGTATGTTTAACAGAGACAGTACGATTTGTTTCAAGTTCAATATGTAATTTGATGGCGAAGACTTTATATGGTATATTTTAGTGCCTTTATACTGTGTATGGCCAGTCTCATACACATTCGAGACTATCCAATTAGAACGCGTTCATTTAAATTAAGAAAATAATATACTCACAAGGATAGAGCAAGTTGTCTTGAGAAGTTCCTTTAGCGCAGCGAAAAAAAAAACAAAATGGCGGACGTTAAACAAAGAATTTACTAAAAAGAAACAATCGAACAATTCGGTTATCGTTTCCCTTTTCAAATAAATCCATCATAAAGAAAAAATAACGCATTTTCTTTTTGACGTACTTATTTTAATATTTTTTTATAAAATTTGGCAAGATCCAAAAAACTAAGTTCGCGGTCAGTCGAATAATTCACAGTAACGTAGTTTTTTATTTAATTTAAATAGAAGTAACTTAACGATTTACTAACTAAGAGATAAATTATTTACTAGTTTGTCTACCGTTCGTCTTCCGCGCCTTAAATGCTGGATTATTTAATTGTTACTGTTTGTTTGGCCAAAAACTACAATACGTCCAATCAGGAACCCTAGGTCCATAGTTTTAAAGTTTAGATTCGTATGAAGAACAAGCCAGAAACTACTACTACTCATGAAGCCTCAGATTTGAAAATAAGTCTTCTAAAATGCATGCTAACATCATAGGAATGTTTCGTAGCAGGAATAAACGTACAAAAATTAATACCACTAACATTCTAAGGATTTTTTTTTCAATTATTCTTAGCATAGATGCGATTTGGATTAGTCACAAAAAGACAAAGGTTAAAACACAAATCATTAAACTATATGTACTTTCAAATGGCAGTGATATTTGGGAACTGAATATAGAAAGAGATCTTGGAGTGTTTTAAAGAATTTTTTGGCCAAACAACAGTAACGTTCGAACTAACTAATAGATGTATTACTGTAATAACCAGATCTCAAATCAATTGATTGAATTGTCAACGTAAGCGTGTCAAATAGGATTACTTACCACGGCAAACTATACATTCCTAAATAATAATATTGCTACATTTTTACTGAATATCAAAAACATTTTTAATTTTATTTTTTACAGTAGTTTACCGCGGTAAAAGTCGTTTTACGTAAAAGAAGACAAACACTGGTACTTGTACGACTAAACAAATAACGCTAAAAAAATAAGTCTTTTTAAAATCCTTATCAGCTAATCCTACCGACTAAAATCAAATCCTTGGAACTTAACAACACATTATCTAATAAGTAACATATTTACAGATAGAGTGACGTATCAGCCGATTTGGTACGAGATGTGTTCGTAACTTTCGAAAAATATTATAGTTCGCGTCGATTCGAATCTAAGAGTCGTGGTTTCGTAGACATGGGAGTACCTAACAGAATATCGACCTCGTTTCGAAATTATAGTTTGGGATAAAGTTATTAGTCTTGTTGCTACATTAATTGTTACGGTGGATAGTATTTTGACTTAACAAAAAAGGAATCAAATCCATCAAATGCATTATGGCGGAATGTTAGTAAGAAATGATATGTATTTAATATGGCAACATTTTTGTACTGTCCACAGATAGGTAGTAACAAAAAATTACTGGAACAATTCCATCGATAAATTAGCACCGTTACTTCCTTTTTTTATTTTTCGATTATCATAGTTTTGGAACGCGCACGGTGCCCGAAACTTTAGCCCAAACTATTCGTCTCGAAGCAGCTCCGTGGTATCGGAGGAGAGGCTGCCGGCGACGGCCAGGAGGCCGGCCAGGCTGTTGGAGCGGATGGTCTTGAAGAGGTTGCTGGAACCCTTGGAGCCCACGGGCTTGCGGCGCGCGCGGTCCAACGAGCGGTCGAGCGAGCGCTCGAGCGGGACGTCGAAGACTGCGTCGTAGTGGTGCGGCAGGTCCGCGTTGGACGCGAACATGGGGCACAGCAGGAAGCGGTTGCGGCGCGGCTCGATATTCTCGTACAGCAGGTCGTCGTGCGAGCCGCTGCGCTTGCGCGGCGCGGCGGGCGCGGCGGGCGCGGGCCGGCGCCGGGCGTTACCTGTGCGGGAGGCGGGCGGCAGGTCGGGCGCCGAGCTGCTGAAGCGCGCGTGGCGCGGCCGGGGCAGCGGCGCCGCCGCGCCCAGCGGCAGCTGCGTGCGCGACCGCTGGTGCACCGTCGACGGACCCCACGTCTTGCCCTTCACTCCGTCGGCTGGCACTGCAAACACATATGCATACTTTTATTATAATAATTCATATAGTTTTGAACGTCAACTTTTCTTTATCGACCGAAAGCCGTCTACGGTTGAAACAAGATTTACTCTGCTTGTTTGCTAACAGTTTGAGACTTAAACAGACTTATGAGACTTGTGATCAGATATGTACACAGCAGTAACAAATTATACACGACAAAACAATAATATCTAATGAGACATTACCAGACTATGTTAGTATACATACGGGCAATAGCCCTCATGATGGCGGGCGATCCTGGCGGCGTGTCCTTGGCGACGGCGACGAGCTGCTTGACGCTGGACTCGTCCTCGGAGGGCCGCACCGTCAGCGTGTGCCTGAAGTCCAGCGGGGACGAGATCGTGTCCTTCTTCAGCAGCTTTATCTTGCTGAATTTGCCTGGAACAATATACAAGAATGATACATAAAAACATCTCTCACACTTGTAATTGATGATGATAATTTCAAATAATGGATGGAGTAGAAAAACTAAAGAATACGTGTCTGTATTATGAAGTAGCTATGAAAGAAAAATAAATAAGAATCTAACCAATATGTCCATAGAAAAGAACGACTATTAATGTAAAGATTCAAATATCAAAAGTTATTTGTGTACCCATTAATAAAACATACTCGAATATCGTTTCGACATAACATCCGTAGTTGCGACATCCTTGGTACTATACATAATGATAATACTTTCGCATAATAAACTCCACGTCTGACATATAAAGCAGACCGCAAGCTGGGTTTCGCAATAAAGCCAAGGTTTGCATAGCCTTGACTATGATAGTTTGATGAAATCATTACCAAGGCCGAATATGTGCTCAAAAATCGTGTCACTAGGTCAATGAGCTGACTCATGCGGAGTTGGAGAAAACCTAGAACATTAGTACTAGGAGATATGCAAAGTTGATTTGGAAAATAATACAATTTATTTTAAAACGAATATAGAGTACTGTCACAAAATAAGGATGCCCACAAATAGGCAAAGTTTATCCTTTTTTCGAAAACGATACACTTCTATGAATTTTGTTTTGTCAATAGGCTTTATTAACTTTAATATAATTGATAAAGCCTAAAGATATTGAATTGTGTTTAATTTGGCGGAATTTCATCCCTATACTGTCACATGATAAAAATACCTGACCCTTCACAACATTTAAGATAGATTTATTTTGTAGTATTTATAGATAAGATCGTATGAAATCGTCCTTCTAATTATTTCCTAAAGTAATAAATTGCCGTTAAATATTCACCTTTTCTTTTATTAGGCTGCGGCGGTTGGTTAGCGGACATATTGCTCGCGAAGATCAGTATATGAAGTTCCCTGGCGACGAGGTCGATCTCTCTCATCTCCAACTCCCGTTCCTTCTGCGCGAGGTTCTGTTCCATTAGACGCTGCTGAAGTTGGGCACGAGTCAGCTCCTCCTCTCTGCATCGTAACTCCTGGAAAGATGGGAGGTATAAAGGTTATTAGATAGTTTCAGAAAATTTGTATGTCTGTAGTCCATTTTGACATCAAATAACAACAAATAATAATCCTTAGTTACATATTAGGTTAAATAGGTACTTATTAGACACTGACTAAAAAGGTAAGCATTTTCTTAAAATAAATTTATAAATTGCGTTCCAATCATGCTCCTGGTATTTCAAAAAGCAATATTTATATTACATTTAACACATCACACAAATAAATACATAAACAAACTTCGTTTCTTACAGATTTATGAATAAATATTCTATGATATAATAATTATTATTTATACTACAGGTACCATGAACTCAAGAAATGATAACACGACAGGAAATATAAACCGTCTTGTTCTGAGGCAAGAAAATTTGATAAATATGCACAATGTGGTCTACTAAAGCATTCATCTAAATTATAGGGAAAGAACTGCTTTCCTGTGGGATGATGTTGAAAAGCGGCTACATCGTCATAGCTAATGGAGCAGAAATGCAACAGAGGTGGTTATCCTTCTCTTCGCATCGTATTCTTCTTTACGAAGGGTTGTGAATCGCTATTTGTGAAATGAATTTCTTAACAGGATTGGTTATAGAGGTAAAAAACTCTGTCGTAAGATACATAACCACCTTTTAAAGTTTTTCTCCCGTCGGTTTATAGATTGTCGTGTTATCATTTCTGTACATTCTTACATTACACACTACACTGGAAAAAGCTTGCAAGTTCTACAAATACGCAACAACACAAACTAGAAACACGAATCACTAACCTCCTCTATAGTTTTGCATTCCTATCCGCAAGCATCGTGAGAAAATACAATGTATATTAGTTGTTAGTAGACAAGTTAGTAATGTTCGTTAGTTTTAACTACGATGTAGTTAATAATTATTTTCTAATCTACGATTAAATGAATTATGTATAAATAGATAGATGAATAGGTCAACTTTGAAAATAGCAAGACTAGAATTTTTGGATAATATATCAGTATTATTAGAATAGTCCTTGAAGTAAAAAATAGGGCTTAACATATTTGAATGATAGAGAAGGACAAGTAAGAAGTTAATTTAAGAAGGTTTGTATAGGAAAATTGTGCATATTTGCACTGGATTCAATTCACAGAACGTGAGATACTCAGATTTATCAGTCAATGCTTTGTGATAGATCAAAAGCATATTCAACATGACATAGTTAGTGTAGTGCCCTCAAGAGAAGTTTTATGAAACAAAAGCTAGAACCATTTTCAAGTGAGTTAGAAATGGCGTATTTACATGTAGAGAGCTGTTCTACTGAGTCACTATTCACAGCACAGTCTTTGTCAGGACTGTACCAGCACATGAAGCAACCCTCTCCATCAATTAATAGATTTCCAACCTTATTACTTTACCAATAAAGTTAAAAATCTTTCTTGACAGCTTAGGGCAGCTTGATGTGCTGGTATCCTGCACCTATTTAGCTTACCTTCTCCTTTCTTCTGAGGTCTCGGAGTACCTCCTCGATCTCCAGTCTCCATCCGTCCTGCATGGTGTGGAAGGATTCGTGTGGGGCGCGCGTGAACTCCGATTGTCTGATCTTCTCTAGCTGTTCCAAGATCTCGGGGAATAAGGGCCGCTCGCGAGGGTTTGATCGCCAACACGCTGTGAAAAAAGAGAAAGACATGCGATTAATAACACAAAAATGGTCATCAAGTTGACAAAAAAAGTTACCAAGATATAACTCGAATATGAAGAAGTGTAACTTCTTAAGTTTCGTCAAAATTCGAACTTGCTTGGTATGTTTTTTAAAACGAACTATAAATACACCGGAGTACTTGGAAATATGTTCAATTAACTATTATTGGGGCCACCCAATAAGAGTTAATTGAACATATTTATTCACTTATAAATCCTATCCCATTATCATGTTTAGGAACTCAATGACTATTAAAACTCTTCAATCCAATCCACAAACAAGAAATCTAGTTTCAATTAATTATTATTTCTCGCATATTAAATCAAATAACACAAGAATCTTGTTCAAATGCTTACCTTCCATCAACACTCTCCAGGGCTCCGGACAGGTGCTAGGTATGGGCAGCGTGAGCTTGTTGACGGCCACTCCATACGCCACGGCCAGCGCGTCAATACCCTTGTACGGCGTCTCTCCCGTGAGCAGTTCCCATAGCAACACGCCATAGGACCACACATCGGACGCGTGGGAAAACGTCGAGTGTTTTATCACCTGCAAATGTAAGATTAGCTTCGTTAGTGCTGTTGGTAAGGTGAATTTGTAATTTGATATGAGTGTGTTTGAATTTTTGCACTGATAGAGATTGCTCATCAAAGTAATGTGTTTTTGATGACAAGGAATGATTGGTGATAAGTACGAAGGAGAGTAAAGTTATGGCTTTAATATTATGGAGAAAACAACAATCTGACATGAGGATCCCCTTATTATAGAAGTACTTATCATGTATCAAAAGAGCCTACTTTCCAAAAATAGATTTAAATAATAGTTAAAGTGTATGTAGCGCCCTAAAATTAAACATTTGCTTCAACAAACGATGACAGTATGTTATCATTAAAGTTACACTACAAAAAGCTTCAAGATTTAAAGAAAATAAAGATTTCGTACAACATACCGATGGCGATAACCGAAGCTAAAGATCTCTCTGCTATAATGACCAAACAACTTTCGAAGTTCCAGTACAAAAGAGCGTCACGCGGGTGTCGAACAATGGAGAGAACTATCGATAGTGTATCGGCAGTAATTAATTCATAACTAACGTATTTTAGTCCACGGCCATGCGGTGTGGGCATCGATTTCGATCTGCCAGTCTCACCTTGATTCACGTAGGAGTAACATACTTGGGTACTTGACATGTTTTGTTAGAAAAAAAAGTTAAGTACCTGCATGGTTTGGTTACCACTTTGTATTTGATAAAAAAAAACTTATTAAGCTTCGTGAATTTACATAATTCGGTTGAAGTTAACGTGGTTTTAATCTGTAGTTGTTTTAAATATTTTATAATCCGTATTACAAAAAATATTCTGACATGTATGTAATTTTTTTCCAGCAGAACATGTAACAACATTTAATTTTTTGCATTGGCTTGAGACAAGTCTTTGAGACTTGTCTCTTGCATCAAAGTTCAAAGTCAGACATCGAGCTCTCCCTGTGACTCGTACAAATTATCTTGCATCTAATCGCAACAGAAGTAAGTCAAAAGTATGGCCTCACCTCAGGCGGCATCCACGCGTACGTCCCGGCGGCCGACATCCTGGTGGTCTTGTACACTTCCCGCGCCAGACCGAAGTCTGTGATCTTGAGAGTCTTGTCCTCCAACTGGTCATCCGGCAGGATAGCCTCGCTCAGTAACACTGGAAATTGAAAACGTATTTTGTTAATGTGGTGAATTAGAGAATTTCGAATAGATACTTGATTTATTGGTCATACTTATATGCGAAAGATTCTTTTAACGTAATATTCGGGACAAATGGCTTAGCCGTTGTGGCTTTACTGGAGGTAGAAAAATAGGATCTTAGAGATGCAATCTAAGGGCATTAAACCATTAATCCTTACATAGAACCATAGAATTTCAGTTTCAACGTAGAAAAATAAACCAGCCACTATTCCCCATAAATTCACCTCACACCCCGAGGCACTGCAACCGATGTTATGTAGATTGTTTTATTAGCATTTGCATCAAGTCCGATCCTTGACCCGGTTCGTCATTTACCATTTCCTATTCCCTCTCGTGTCGGTAGCAGTTCACATGCAAAAGCTCCATAAATCGATCTCGTGTTATTTCAAGTCGTCTGGCCGAGTTTTAGAAGTGTTAGGCCAAATATAGACCGGGTTGAGCCACACAAACACATTTCGTTTTAAGGAGGTCTGTTGTTACTTGGGCTTTGGGCAAGCGATTTAATATCAATTTCGTGTTTGGTATATTTTAAGAAGTAGATTTGAAGACTATAAAAGACGGTATGCTGTTTGTCAGTAGCTTTAGAGAGTAGGAAAACATCAAATATTTTGAATTAACGTTAAAGACGTGGTAGTCTACACTTCCTCATCATATATCAACTACCAAGCAAGTCTATTCGAATTGCTATTGTATTGAGTATTCCAACATTTAAGTTAAAATTCTATTTTAGGATGGAAATTGTTTTTGTTTTTGCGTCCATTAAACCGATCGAGACGAATTGAACAAGTTAGTGGTTGTTTGCATCCGTTGCAAATGACTTAAAGGCATACCCAGAATTAACCAATCAATCAAAATCAACGATAATTGCGCAACAATTGCCGCAATCGTCGCGACCAACGCACGGCTGACTGATCTTAAACATTATTTTCTTGATGAAGATTTAAAAGTAAAACGGTGTGGGACACTAAATTGTTTCATAAGAAATGAAAACCATGTTAACATCCGGAAATAACACACGGGTGAAGCCACAGCGACCCAGTAAATTAGTCGTATAGAGAGAAGGCCAAGAATCTCCTTGGCCTTCGAAAGCAACGCTTTTAAAGATAACTTAGTCCAAAGGCGCATTAAACATAAAAGCTTTACTTTGTCCCATTTCACTTAGCCAACTTGAATATCGGGAAGCGATCCAGCCATCCAGCTGAAATAGTTTTTCTTCGACTCTTTGACCCAGTAAAACAGTATTACCATAAGAATGAGATCGATCTCATGCCGGCTACAATGTGGAGCGCCAGAATCTGGAATCGATTGATTTATGGACATCCGCTGAATTCCATTGTGCTTCGTATAAAAAACAAACAGGAAGGAGTGAAATTTGAAACAAAGGAACCGCAGTATTTATTGCTTTGTTGTTGAGATAGTTTTCTTGTGTAGGTACATTACGCTACTCAACTTTTTTCACAGAAAGCTTTGAGACCACTGAAATAACATACAAAATGTAAGAACATCTATATTTCCAACGACCACCGTACGTAGTTGGAAGACGACCTTCATGTAACGTATTTCCCATGCCTCCCCGTCACACCATACCCATTTGGTGGTGAGACGTGACCCGCAACGCAAGCAACCACTATGGTACGAGCCGTGCGACCTCATTGAAATATTGATAATTCAGATCTTTGTACATTAGTAAAAGAATGTAAGAAATGAGAAATTGTGGAGAAACCATCCAGTTAAATCTAAATGTAGATTGGGTGTGACTGGCGTAGAAATATCATATTTTGTAGGAATATCGAAAATTTGTCCTAAAAGGTCCAGAAAACTACTAAGTAAATATTTTCTTTCAAGATCCAATCCTCAACTTTTAACTAATAAGCTCGCTCCACCTCCCAACTTAAGTACTAATATAATTTGAGCGCCATGACAGAACGAGCACACGATGTTAATTTTAAAGAAAATGTCGCCGAACCCTCTGGTGATATATTGACTACGACCACGCCTCAGACTTAACGACTGGTTCACTGGTCTCACAAAATTATGAAGCCAGTTTCATCAGACTTGTATCGACGGTCGATAATAACCCCTTTGTATTTATCGTGCTGTGGAAGATTTTTCAATGTGTCTTTTTTAAATGGTGATCTTTGGTTGCTTTTTGCTTGTGTGAGTTCAAAGCTTCAATAAGTATATCATTCACAGTGAACTAGGTATTACTAATTTATTATAGTTAGTACATATAGGATTTTCCGGTGTACCTAAACCTGTAAATGCTTTACACAAGATTTCAATGCCTCAAGCGAGAGATTTCTCAAACCGCTTCATCCGCGGCACGGTAGGTACTACATCAGGCTACGCATGTATGCGAACATTCAATTCATACGTCCATCATGTTACAAAGGCACAGGCATACTTGTCAGCGAACTGACAGACGATTGTAGCAACCAGTAATGAGGATTAAACGGCGATATTTTGATGAGCAATTTGTATGAAAACGAAGACATGACAATATTGTTGTTGCCTCAAGAATAAATTGCTGGCAATATATCTGTTGAAGTGACAGAAGATAATTTGACTTAAGTAGTCATTATTCGTTTGTGGCGGCAAGTCTTCAGTTATGATCATGTCAAGTAAATGGCACCACCAAATGTCCCATTTGCGACTTGGCATAATGATGATGATGATAATGTATCAAGCAAGTCAAGTGAAATGCCGCACTTTGGTAACGAAACTTTGAGGAAAAAACATGAGATAATATTGTTAATTTTAGTGTTAAGATAATTGTCTTTCAGGGTCTCATTTATTGTAACTTGTAGGTAGGCAGAATTTAAGTTATCTGCAACAATAAAATACTTCTTTCAGCAAATAGCAGTATCGACTCCCAGAACAACACCGAACCGATCCAACAACATGTTGTAGTTTGTTTTCACTCGTGACTTTCCTAATACGGAATTCGCAGAAAGTTCCACCAGTCAATGATAGTCGGTAAGTACACCACACACAGCGACTAGTCTAAACAGATTCTCGTATTCATTATTCCTACAACTGTTGTTATTGTTCCAGCAATCGATTTAACTGATAAATTATTCCGTGGTGGTTACGAGGTTTTCTAGAACCAGCCTCGTTTAGTATTTTTTCTTTATGCTTGTTCCGATGTCATATTTTCCCCAGTATTTTCTCCAATACAAAATATGTGTCTGTGACAGTCAGTAAATTATTTTAAAACAAGTTTATTAAAAACTCCATTGGACTATTCAGTGTGAATTACTGTATTTCTGTATACGAGTTGCTATTGCACAAAATTACCAAAAAAACCCTAGTTATCAATCAAGACCGGAAATCATCCAATTTAAATGGATGAGTAATTATTTTCTGGCTACTATGGTTTTCATCATCTTTCTGCATGAAGTCAGTCAAAGCTCGACGCATAGCTATTGATTCACTGAATTATCAATGATGCGTGGAAGATAACCCAAGTTTGTATTCGGGAACTCCCAGTCATTCAAGGAATCGCTTTCATTAAAGTGACGTATGACGGAACTGCGGCTACGTCATTGATTTTTTTACTATCAAAATAAATGCACCACGTATTTTTTTTGTTCACACACATACCTTCAGACAAAAAAACATTTTACAATCTGTCAAAGCTATCCTTATCAAGTGATTGGTTGAAGTGATCTACATTATATCACGACATATTGCTTTTAAAGGCTAGCTCGACAAAAAACTGGTGGTGACACTAATCTACTTGTATTTTTTATTGCAGTAGTCTACATCATGTTTAATCACCGCATTGAAACCGCTCCAGATAGGCAATACATCATACACGACAAACTTTCATCTCCATCTCAGAGGGCTACCTACTACAAAGCCCTCGTGGCACTCCCAAACCCGTCTCAGGCCGTTACAACTCCTATACTCCTATAGCTATAGCTACTGATGTCATCGTTCAAAGAATCAGTTTCACCGATCCACCGTCAATCAATGCGCACGCGACTCGACGCGCCATGAATTATTCAGCGCGGGAACCACCGGCAGGATATAAGTTCCGGTTCTGCTCCTCAGCTTCGGAAGATCTTTTGATGAGGTAGCGTTGAGGAAGTAAAGAATGAAAGTGTATATTATATTAATTGTATTGATTTACATATTTATGATGTGTCTAATGGTTTTGACAGGAATTAAAACTTGATAAGAATTTATTAGAAGCTGAAAGAAATCAAACATAGTTTAGGTAATCCTTACTTTACATGTCTGCAAAATGATTTAGTTTGAAATGATACTGGATAAGAAACTTCTAGTTTAACCAAATAATAATAAAGCGAGCTTCGGTACATACAAAAGACGTTGCTTACTACGAGCAAGCCACAGCGACGTTGAATTAGGACATAAATATCCAACATATTTGTAAGCGTATTGATTCCAGACACGTGAAACAGCGGTAGGGTCTACCCACCTGCATACGTAATGATTCCTTAGAAGCAAATACACGAGTCGACGACACAAATGGTGGAATTACTGTGCAGCACGTAAAAATTAGAGAACTGCGTGTACACGAAGGTGGAGGTCGTGGGCCTATAGTTTATGTACCACGTAGGCTAACACTAAGTAGGCTTGACTTGATGAATGAGTTCCGCTGTTTGAACGACGATTTTTAGGACGTTTACAGAATTTGAATACGTTTTGCTATCGTTAAAGAACTGTATGGCTGAGAAAGAGTTAATTCGTATAATTCCATTTTCTTTTTCATTCTGAAGAGATACAGATGTCACTTAAGGCATAAACAAGAAAGCCATACAAATCTGTTGTTGCGACTATTTCTAAATAATCCAATAGAACGAAGATCACGGCTGCGGTAGACTTAGCTAATGTTCCACGTCGTAGAAGTGTGAGTGTTAAAAGGTCGTGCCTTCTCTTTCTAGCCAATAATGGCAGTTCATGACGTTTTCAGTTCCAGAAAGCCGCAATAGTACATGTAAAAGCGACCTTAAGTGTTATAGATAAGGGCTTGCTTATTATAGCGTCGCTCTATTTTTAACCCACGTTTATCAGAAGTAGATTGAATACGTAATCTTACCTTATTGGTGCGGTTAGGTCTATAATTAGAAAATTGTTCATAATCAATAATTAAGTAGCGTCAAGTAACACGAATAAAATTGATTGATATGATAAATTGTAGCACATTTTATACGTATGATCTCTAAACTTCCAGCGATATTTGTGCAGAAGGTAAAATGTAAGTATAGAAGCTATAAGTAGGTACGTTTCTATTGATGGAAAACATTTATTGGAACCAACCATTCTCACTTCCGATCTATGCTCGTTTTAGCACCAAAAATAAACAGCCATTTTGGGTAGGGTTGCAGCATAAAGAAGCTTGTAACAGTAACCCTTGAAATAACACCAAAACTAATAAAACGTTGGGAGTCGTGACAAACCTACTTATGAGCACCATTAGTAACCCACACGCGTCTCACTTGACACCAGTCTTGATGATTAACAGCCGACATGCTGTTTTCTTTCACCAGACCGTAATAGAACACGAAAATATATCTTAATATTTAATCTTAAAGTATAAGGCAATATTTTTCCTCAGGAAGTGAATATACTTTCCGAGATAATCCCAGCAGTAGACGCTGTCTTATTTGTTAAATAGATTAGACAGGGAACTTTAATATCGTTTCTTGCAGTGTAATCCCGGGCGTCTGATATTTTCTAGCTGAGTTTTAGATTCTGAAACAACGCTCCCCTAAAATCACCCGACGGAGCGGTCGGATAGAAAATGGACTTTTACCATGGCATTTACATGGAAAGGAAAGGGCGAGGGTGCATTGTTTGTATCACCTTATACACGTTGAGGAAACTTTATGTAGCGAAAGGGTAGATAATATGGAAATAGAGGCGTGTTCGGGATGTTTGAAGTGAAATTGGGCGTAAGATGGTAGAATAAAGGGTTTTGTTTCAAACTTCCTTACCATTCCGCCATAATGGGTTTCTGGTGGGATTCGTTTTCTTATAATTTTACGCTACGGGGACCTTGCCATTTGAAAAAGTTTTGAAACATCGTTAAACCGGTGCTAGTCACGGCAAAGGGTTATTTTTCAAGAAAAAAGTTGTGACAGCCCTCGTAAAAATTCTTTATAAAAATGTATTCAGAAGATTTCCCAACAAAAAGTTTGGAAGCCCTCCCCAGTGAAGTGGTTTCAATATTTGCAAATAACCTATAAACTGTATTATTAAAGCCAAAGTTTTAAACATTAAGAGAGAAAGTTGAGTTTATTTGGCAAAATACTTCCCAAGTTAGACATTTCATAAACAAAGTATGTAAGAAACTGTTTGGCAGGGAAGTCTCTAAATGAAAATAACTTCCTCTGAATGTTAAGATCTATACGAAAGTAAAATAGGAGTCCAAATATATGGTAAATATTTTCATTCCTTTTAGAGAACGTGTTTCAAACTGGTAATTCGAAGATTGGTAAGTTCGCAATCGAATTCCGCGGCAGCTACAAAATATTTTTATTGCAGACATTACTGCGGCAGACGTAACCATCACAGCATACATTTATGCTTGCCAAATTCATACACGATGCCATGTTGCCCTTTCTTATTTTTCAACTTGTTCCTGAATAAATATGAACTTATTTGAATATTTTCCAGACAGCAGTTTGCGTCTTTTGTTTGCAGTCTTTATTATATTTTTCTACAGCGTAGGTCAGTTGGGTATAATATCTCAGTGAGGCCAACAATTCAGAGCGGGATAATATCTCGTAGTTTTCTATTCAATGTTTATGAGTGCGGAGAATTGTATTGTCTTGCTACATAGATACGCAATTTTCTTTCTCTAGAAACAGAGTATACCAAGAAACTTTATTCCAAGAAATGAGGCCAAAGACACTAAATTTTTCAGACACTGTTACTATAAAATGCAACTTGGAGGCGGCATGAGACTCTAAATCCAGGTTAAAATTTAATCAGCGCTTTACCGTAGTTTGTGGGAATGGACAGGTGGCGGACGGAGAAAATTGCAACAATTCGATTTCTATTGCGAAAAATAAATTCCCATTTTCCGCTGTTGGGTAGAAGTAGTAGAAGTATTACATTTTTATAGCTTTTTTTTTATTTATTATTTACACAAAATACACAATAATACAATAAATAACAAATAGCAACCAAAAAACCACTAAGGTTTAGAACCGTGCTATTGAATCTGCCTTAAATGTTACAATATGGAGGTAGGTACAATAATCTCGCTTAAATAGTACTCAGGTAATATTCCTTGAGTTCTATATATAGTTATATTATATAGTTAAGCTGTGGCTTTCTTGTTTGTAATTTTATATTTGTTGCCAGAATACTTATAATTTTGTCCACCGGTGTAACAGTAACTCAGGAGGGTCCACTAACTTCTTATTTATTCTTAATATCTCCGTTGACAAGTATTTATTTGAGAGGGACTTTAACCTACTTCTGCCCGACTGCGGTGAATCCTAATAAAAAAGTTATTTACATAAAAGCTGCTGGAACGTTCGCAGTAAATATTTTTAAGGTCTGTCAGAAACGACCGCATATGAAATACTCGTTCGCTAGAGTTATGGATGTAGTTTAGTCCAGAAACTATACGATAATGTTATAAATTCATAACACCTTGACTTTCTGTTGTAACAGGGGTGAAGCCGACGTTGACAAACGACTTCCTAAAATAAAACTTGTGTACGGAAATGTTATTGATGACGACAATCCCGTGCTATTACTTTCTTTCTCTGTTCCCCCGAGAAACCGTTTGTCTGTCGGCCCTGTAAATGGACTTTGAATCCTTGTTTTATTGCCGGTAACATTTGGCTATTACGAGGGTTTTCCTTTAGTTTGCGAAGGATATTGAAGAATCTGACAATACGTAATCGCAGATAGAAAGCGAATTTATGTACACTTTAGTACAGAGGATCAAGTTCTGAGTAAGTAATCGCTTTGCTATTTAATCCTAAGTAATACGAGGGCAACATTACACTTAATTGCCGCCTAGCTGTAATGTTGCTAATAGAGTCCTTAATAATACGCAAACAACACACGTCTACCACAATTACCATGTTGGAAGTGGTGCATTAATTATGAAGCGACAACATTTCAAACCCTGGGGAAGCTCGGGAGACAAAAACAAGTGGGAATGAGGAGCGGTTCTTCAATTAGACAGAAGGTCCTTGTATTAACGAGCTGTAGTGCGCACTGGCTGGATCTCAGACGCCATTGTTCGCAGGGAAACTATCTAGGCTTGTGTTTAGACTACATTTTGTGTTTAGTTAGGTGTCTATTTTTCCTTATTTGTGGTTTGAAATTATTAGAGCTCTGATATAATACAGATTAAAATGTTAATAATTTCTGATATCTTTTACCTACAGTTATTTTTTTAGTTAAGGAAAATCACATAAGTACCTAATTGAATATAAATCTACCAAAACTAGTGAAGAAAAATCTAGCATACCAATTTGGTATTCAGTCACAGAATAAAAAGCTTTCTGCTAAGCTTGAGTACGTTTCGCAACAGAAAAGACGGCATATCCAGGCTTAGGAATATCAATTTTCAAAGCATGTGACAGACTAAGCCAACGGTTTAGGCAAATAGGCGTCCCTGAAGTTGAAGCCTTCTGTAAAAGTAGGTTGGGACCTAGTCTATCTTACATCTGCAATAGACTAGGTCCCTAGTCTATCTTACATCTGCAATTTTATTTATTTTTATTTACCCAACTGTCAAAAATTGCATTAAGTTTTTGTTACAGTATTTACCTCATATTTTACATTCCTTTGTTATGAATCTGCCTACCTAATTCTTAATTATATTAAATATAAGAAAAAGTCTATAATTTCGTTATCATTAAACAAGCTTTCGTAGAGTTGGGGATAAATTACAAATGGAAATGGGATTTAAATATAATTATTAATAACATAATGTCCGAATATGAGGTAAAGAGAACCACCACGGATAGATTTACCAATTTGTGAAAGTAATTAAAATACGTAAAAGGTTCCCAATCTTCGTCAAATATCAGTTCGTTTACAAAAAAAACCGTTACATTTAAAATCCATAATTTAAATCCTGTGTATAGTTGTGATGTAAATAATATAAATGACAGGTTGCGAAGGAAACTAACGGAACTGGTCGGGCGTCGGCAGTATGTTGATTACGGTGGGTTGCGGAAAATACTGTAGCAAAATACAATGCCAAGTGTAATGTAAATATTATGTTGTTGCCGTGAGAAACAAATGTCCGCTGAAAATTGTTGTAACAAGTTTTAATTCAGTTTTAATGTCATTCTCTTTATTATTATTTTTTATTCATCTTTATTGGCCTTCCAACAATTGTATACATTAGTACATTTAACAATACATAAACATTTCCATTATATGTAAGTAAAATGTTACAATCTCTTTAAACAAAATTATCAATTAGTAACACTCTCACATCTCTTCTTGATAAGCAAATATTCAATTTAATTTTGATAGTAGATTGCTAATTAATCATCTAGCTAGACTAATAAATAAAATTGGAGTGTCTGTTTGTAACATTGAAACATGATACATAGACCAAAATAACATTTTTACAATTGTTGTCTGTCTGTTTGTTCTGGCTAATCTTTGAAATGGCTAGACCGATTCTGACGGGTAGCTGATATAGGAGTAACTTAGGCTACTATTTTATTTTTTTAATTACTTTCGTTTAGGTACAAATTCCCAAATTCTGCCGAAAGTCATAATTCAGAAGTAGCGGGCAACAGCTAGATAAAATATGAAGGCTTTTTACAACAATAAATTGTTTCCAATTCCCACAAACCAGTTACAATTTATACATACAATAATAATAAATAAGTAATAACGTTTGTGGAATGCAATAGGTTAGCAATTTGTCATTCACGCCAAAAATACCACCGTATCTTTAGTTCACAAGGAAACAATACATTATATTTAAGAATAGCTACATGAAAAACATAAATATAACTAGTAATAACTGAAGGGAAAAATAGAACAGATGTTCAAAAATCACAATTAAAACTGACTAAGTTATTGGCATAATGATAAAAAATTAATAGGCGCTATTTATCAGAAATGTAGCAACCTCATTGGCTATTTCACGTCGGCGCCTCAGTGTAGACCACCCACGTATTGCGCTATGAAACAAATAATACTTGATACACAACGGAATTTCTGTCTGTATGTTGATCTTTTTTATGGTAGCCATAGAGGTTCACTGTGCATTAAGTTTACGTTTGTTTGCGTTAAGTGTGTAATATAATGTTTATAAGTTTTTTTTATTGTTGCACTACTTGTGAATTGGTAGGATGCACTGTCGTATACTCGTAATACTAAACGAGTTTAAGGTCAGCAGTCAACTGAGGATAATTGGATATTAAACTGTTATAGTACTATGGCTCCGGTCTTTGTTACTGGTAGCAACAAAAGTTTTTGAAGACAAGAAAATTAATAAGAATGTTTCTGAAGCTTTGGTAAAAGTGACATGCACTATTAATTTACAGACAATATACATATTTAATGGGGGAAAGTAAAGCTTTTCAGCCCATTATTCCTCAGAAAAATAACAATAAAAGTAGAAAATATGCAATAAGAGACACTTTTTACAATAAAAAAAAAACAGAAAATATCACGAATCTCTCAACAACATACAAGAACCAGTATCTATCGCCAATTAACTACCGTAAAAGCTAACAAATAACGCTTTTTTCACCATAACGGGACGTCGGAACAAAACCGGGCGTAATTATTAGTCGCGACGGTATGGAGTTGTATTTATAATCAGGCGCCAGTGGTGACAGACGGATAAACTGGCTTCTGTTCTGTCGGTCATTGCATTCTAAGCCAGTTGTCACAGGCCGCTATTATTTATAACTCGTCTCTGTACATGTAAATAGGTTTCTAAAGTTATAAATTAATGGTTTTCCCTTTACTGGTTTTAGTTGCGTTTCGATGTTTCTTGAGGTCTTAATTAATTAATAGGATTAGGTGTAATATTGGGTCGGGAATTCCGTATCGAATATCGTACACATTATTTGAAACACTTTTATTTAATTAAGTATTCAAAATAGTTGTAGAAAAAGTATCTATTTTATAGCAATTAATCAGTAATTTTTATAGCACAACACTACCAAAGGGTTAGCTTGCTTTTCCACCAGTGATGTGCTATGTAGTTGTGTGAGGAAAATGTGCAGCTTGAGTATGCGATGTCTCGATAGTAGGGAAGCCATCCATAACACACATATATAGCATGCATCTTTCCATATTAAAACATAGGTTAGCTGAGTTCGTTTCCACCAGTGCTTTCCATTGGAAGGCAAACGCATTCACATAAACTTAGCATAGCACATCTCTGGTGGAAAAGCATATTAACTCTATGCATCCTTCTTTAACAATAGGCAGCAAAAGTTAAATCCGCTTATCATTTTAAAGGTATATGACATACATTCATCAAATGTCGCAACGTATACAGTATGCCTAATACCACATTTTTCTTTAAAGTGCTACAATTTACCATCATATTACCATCTTTTATTCACACCGACGTGAACCGACCACAATTTGTTCAGGTAGATACTAAAGCCTTTTCCAAGCAAACACAGACAGACAGCCAGACAGGTCGATGACAAAATCCATTATAGTATCATAAAGCATAGTGGGGCGATAGCATTTTTATGGCCGGGGTATATTTTACAGCCGTCAACATGAGCTCTATAGCCAATGGAACAATAGTAAACAAACAGTTTTAACCAAACGAAACAATATTAGAAACACACCTCAATTAGCTTTAGTATATGGAAGGAAAAATATTTAGAGGAAACAAATATAAAAGTAGGTACCTATTCTTTTTTAATAAATCAATGTTTATTAGTATTTTTTCTAAAAGGGGTTTTCGCAATTTTCCTTATTTAGTCTAATTATAATTACTGATATTTCTTTTTTACACAACCTACTCGATTAATTTAGATTAGTAGCGCCATGTGCTTGTACTACTATATTATGTATGACTTGTTACTAACTGTCGTACTAAGAGACATTTATTTATTACTTAAACTATTCCGTCGCGTCGTAACTATTTTGTTCCGAAAACTATCGCTAAGAGTTAAGCAATCATTAAGTGACTCTGCGTACGGCAGAAATATTTATTTAGTGTTAGATACTTCTATCTAACTAGCTGATGATGAGTTGATAGATCGTAAAGAATTTTATCTTGATACCATGCAAAAGGTTAAATAAAACCACATAACAAAGTAGTAAATAGGCATCAAGCGTTCAACGTACAAAATCACTGGCCATAAAATCGATAAATGCCCCTTTAAAACTGAACAAATATGGAAATTATCGTGCATAGTAATCTAATATGGCGGTTACGGCTTTAATAATATTACCTTATCCGTTTATACACGAATTCTGCCACCTCAATACACGAATAGATCTCACACGATGCGAGGAGACTCGAATGGCATCACGTGCGAAAAAATGTTGTTTACGTGCACACAGCTAGCATGCTACCAGTTCTAACAAGGTTCCTAGAAACGACTAAACGAGTAAACACAAGATCAATGTTCTATAAATGAGGTGGCAATCGTGAGGCTGTTCCTTTGACAATGTATTATGGTAATCAGCTAGGCTAGGCTTACTATACTTGAAACGTTCTAAAACATGGCTTTGCCGACATAAAACAACACATTATTATATCAATTTTAGAGATTAGACATCTATTTAGTTCTAAATTCGCAAAAAATAAGGTCTCTTCAGCTATATAGCAGGTCATTAGACATTTCTTTGGGTCATCGAATAGACGTATAAATGTTAATAGTCTCTTAATTGGTAAATAATCGCCGGACAGTCCATCGAGGTGATTACAATCGCCATAAATAGTCGACGGTCGAAAGTTAATAGTTCTGGCTGAGCCACGATTAAGCCTTATAGAGGACTTATGGAGTCTTATCTTAATTGTGCTCATATAACAGATATCGTTTCATCTGGCTTCTCCTGATAATGAGGCTAGTGTGTAATTACTTGGCTCTGTTGGAGAGTATATCTTCACTGGGAGAGTAAAGAACTAGTAAATCACAAATCTAGGGAACTAATCTACAGATGTTTCGGATGTTTTCTTATACTGAACAGATTTCCGGACTATAGTCGCGTTGCGCGCTGCTGTTTTTACAGATGACCGATCACTATTAAACAATGACTACACATTCCAGAATTAGTCAGCAAATCAATGAACATATTGGAGAGGTTAGAAGCAGCATATCTTAACTAAAACCTCTGTATTATTATTAAGTTTGGGACTGACGTGCTCAAGCTTAAAATTTCCACTTATTACGCGCACGAACGGATCCTTTGAACGTCTAATATGCATAAGAAGCCATACATCTTGAAATTCCTAAAGCCGTGGATTCACTATGCAAGATATCTTCGATTCAGATGCTAAAAGTAACTTTGTTTACGTTAAAACTCGAGATTCTATTTAAAACTACTATTAAATCTCTGTATTATTATTAAGTTTGGGACTGACGTGCTCAAGCTTAAAATTTCCACTTATTACGCGCACGAACGGATCCTTTGAACGTCTAATATGCATAAGAAGCCAAACATCTTGAAATTCCTAAAGCCGTAGATTCACTATGCAAGAAATCTTCGATTCAGATGCTAAAAGTAACTTTGTTTACGTTAAAACTCGAGATTCTATTTAAAACTACTATTATTTATTGAACTTACTTAGATATTTTGGTCTTACCATGGTATACACAAAAAAACCGGTATTCAATTACTTCTTTTTTATGGTTTTGTTTGTGCAAAATAACCGTTAGTCCGAATTAAGTTCAAGTCCTTGTTTACAACAGTCTAAAGTTCAACATTCACGATCGCCAGATTATTATTGAACTTTAATCTGTTTATATCTAGCTACTTAAGATACTAAATCAGAGCATACACACCCGTATCGTGTCAACACAGCTTTAGACAAGGCCTGTCGTCTCTCCCACATACCTTATGGGGCACTCCAACCGTTTCGTCAGGTTTCACCCGCGAACGTAAACAATATGCGCGGCGATACAAAATCGACCTTACATCAATTGTTCAGAGTAGGATTTGTTTTGAGGTATGGTCTTGCATGACGAAAGAACACGCATTCCGAGCAGTACCGACCCCTTCGGTGCGACGTAAGTTATTGTATCTTAGAGAAGTGTTTACTAATTAGTTTGTAGGACAAGGTGGCGGTGGTCAGCCGTGAAAGTGGACGGTAAGTGGGTTTAAATGTCCAGCCCAAGTGCCATCTGTATTACGGCCTTTCAGTATGTTTGTTGACACCAGCATCATACTGCTCTTAAGTATCGAGTGTTAGTTTAGAATACATTTGAATGTTTGAAAAGGTCATTGGTCTGATAGATAAATATACGTATTATTAAAGTTGTTATAGCAAAAAAATTAACAAAGATTGTTTGCAATTTGATTTAAATAAGTAATTGTTGTTATTTTATGTGTATTTGGCGATTATGTTTTGTAACATAAATCTTACAGATGAATGATGGTAGGTTTTTCTGTCAGGACTTACCTGTAACAAAAAAGGGAAAACAAATTAGTCAAGATTGAACAACTATGTGGAAAACTGGAACAAGAAAATCACTTCTATTCTAGGGACATATTCTGGATTACTAAGAAAATAGAATTTAATGAACATGTTTAAAGAAATGCAAAACATTCGCGTCAGACGGTTGCCGGTGGCATTTTCGCACGGCACAGCCCGTCGCCGGCTAGTGCTGAGAATATTACTTGATTTATTTTCTCTAACAACTCAGACATTTACTAATAAACCTGTTGTTTTAAAGCTGCATTTCATAAGCAACTTTTTATAGGATGCTATACATTTTTATGTGAACTATGGCTAAATGTATATTTTTTGCAAATAATGTCGTTTGAGACTAACACAAGTCGAAACCAATTGATTTTAATTACCGAGCAGTTAAAACTGTTGTTTCAACGGACTAGAAACTAATAATAACTTAGCAACACGATGTCAATATGACTAATTACCTAGACAAAGCTCGGGGCGTGCACTGATATCAGCAAAACGCAAAACGTTCAACTTTCGCTTGTCACGTCAATATAAATGTAACATATTACATGGAGGCTCGTTCAAACGGTGTCAGAAGTCGAGTATAGTAGAAGAGTTTGGTTTTTTACATCACTAGCGCGACCGGCTCCAGCAGTGCCGGGCCGAGCATGGCACGGTCGGCCAAGGTTACTGGTACCGCAGTGGCAACACTACCGCTCGTCACGTTTCAGTTTTAGATGCATGGAAATCGAGGATTAGTTTGTTGGTAACGGTATGACATAAAAACTTTCCGGAATGTATATCGCCTCAACTATAAAATATTAGATATAATAAAACTGTAAGCATCAAGTTTTCAATGGAAATTAAGATCTTTTAGTACAGTATTACTGCTCGGGAAAGATAAACAAATGTAATAAAACATTGTTCCGCCAAGGTTTTGTAAACAATAATAAATCAAAAAGTGTTTAACTACCTAATTAGATAACTAGTAAAATTATCGGTCAACATATAATCAAATAAATCAATCTAGTAATGTACTGCAATTATTGCTGTAATCTTGTGATAGAGTGCTGATTATTTCGATGTAGATATGCGTTTCGTTAGAGCAAGTATACTTGTAGAGAGTACAAGCAAAATTAGATCTTATTTACTGGACATAGTGAAGGAAGCTTAAAACTTAAAAATTATCGCCGAGGCATGTTATAATTGATTGCGTTATTAAGTACATTTTGTCTAATATCAATTGCAAGTATGTATTGCTACTTATCAGAAATATTCAAACAATTTTACTGTGATAATGATAACATTATCAACAAGAGCAGTTGACATAAATCAAATCTAGACTAATAAATAATATTGGAGTGTCTGTTTAATACATACAAAATTATAATATATGCATATAAATACATACGAGTCGTATGTATATATACGTATGATACGACACATAGACCCAAATCACTTTATATTTTTTTTTGTCTGTCTGTCTTTCTGTTTCTTTGTTCCGCCTAATCTTTGAAAGGGCTGGATCGATTTTGACAGGAATATTATTGGCAGGTAGCTAATGTACTAAGGAGCAACTTAGGCTACCTTTATTCTAAAAAAATATTGTATTTTGGAGAAAAAAAAAACAAATTCAGTCATGGATTAAACGTGGATGAAGTCGCGGGCAACAGCTAGTATTTTATAAAGAACAGTCTGAATGGTTACACCCAAACGACAGTCCGTCAAACAGACTCAGGCAGAATAAGGGTTTTAGCAGACCACAGAAAAGGAAATTTTCTGTGGCATAATAGTATTCAACTTCTCCACTGCATCAACATCTTTACATGCGAAGAGTTGTGACGAAGGAGAGAAGAGGTGAATCACTCACACAATCACTAAACTCATAAACAAGATCTAACAGAATTGTTTAACTTGAGAAAGTTCCAAAAGATCCTATCACCGCTGACATTACGTAAACTAACATCTAAATATCTAATAACGCACGGTTTTCGGAAGCCAGGCCAACGACACAGAACGGTGTCACAAAACCGAGAGTCACCGTGACATTAGTGTTTAACACACCAACCGTAAATAATCTGCGGTTCAAGTATGTTTTAATGTAAGTGCCATATTCTGTACTTTGGATTTAACGGCCTATCAATTGTGCGAGTACAATGGTATGTAGCTGTAATGTGTCTTAGAAGAAATAGGATTGTGTATTACAAAGCAATAAAATATAGCACAATCTTTAGAAACATTTTTTTTTTAATCACGTTTATTTAGTCAGCACAAAATCTGCTTCTATTTAATACGTGGGTATGTATTATTTTTATGCTATTACAATAGATATAAAATATTAGCAGGATGCGGAAGGGATACGGAAAGAATAATCAGGATATTAGGCGGGAAGATAGGAGTTTATCGCAGCTCATTACGCATTGCTAACGAGTCAATGATCCGCTTCCTGATCGGACGACTCGTATATCCATTTTCTATACATTTACTTCATTCAAGTTCTTGTGGCCATATTTCGAAAATCTTCCAAACAATTTTTACTTGAAGACAGATTTTTAAATGAAATGACGCTAGAATTTGTTATCAGACGATCTTTGGATGCCTTTCCGAAGTCAGAGGTCACATTTTCTCTTAAAGTCCAGTTAGGTTAATTAATATTGTAGATTTTTATACGACTGTTACGGTAGAAAAACTATCATCAAATGTATAAATATCTGATATTTCGACATATTCCGGCGACAGTCCGAATATATCAGAGAAAAGACTGTCTTTTAATCACCAAAAGAGTTGCCAGATATAATGCAATGTACCTATCCTGAAAGTCAAGATTACGACCTTTAATACAAAGCTAGCTATCAATGCATTAGAAACCACAATAATATCAAATAGGCTGTTCACCAATTCAGAAACCACACGTAACCAATCAGCACACGTGTTAAGTCTACACAACACAGCCAATATTGACCTCGCCAAATGTTGAATCAAATTAAAACCAGGGAAAACCTTTTTCTATAGCGATGAACTTGAAATAGATCCAAAGTCCACTTGAATATATATTATGTACCTATTTATCTAAGTCCCAGTTGTTTATCATACTGATGCTAGCAAATCGCGTTGGTAGTCAGTCGAGTGGATTTTACTCACGTTCCTAATATAATCGTTAACTCACCTCATGACTCCCATACTACAGAAAGCAATTGGGTAATTGATTCTTCTAACGCGAGTCATTCTCAAGATGAAGTGCCCACTACAGTATCATTTCGACTTCCAACTCGAATAATATTAGGCTATTTTCCAATGCTACTAATCCAATCAAGATATGTTTTTCTAACGCAATGAAAGCTGCCAGAATGACTCACATTAAGATAAAATATGTTTCCACTTAGGATACTATTTATTACCAAAAATACTAGTTGAATTGTTTGGATAGGCTATAAACAATGAGCATGGTGTCGTCTGCCGTTCGTCTCGCCTCCGCCAGTGGCGAAGGTTGGAATAAAATCGTACGATCTTTTTATAGCTAACAGTATGGGATTCTTGGAATTTGATACATAGAAGTAAACAAATTAGAGATATCGCGCAAACTGCGTAAATATATCTGGTCAATACAAAAAAGATAACGATTGCTTAGTGTTCATTAACATATAAATGCAAATTTTCACCTCGTGAAAGAAATATAGATTGTGATCAATTATTGGATCGCTAATAGTATAAAATGAACGGTAAGTACCTAATCCTTGGTAAAGAGTTTAGTCGATAGTACGTAATAAATAAATAATTGATATGAAGTCGACCAGTCTGGAGGACAAATTGACTTATTACTTCGTAGTAAAATAGTTTCTTGTAATTTGAATTAAGTGGGACTAAAATACTATGAAGTATAAATTATACAGTTAAATCGTTTTATTAACTTGTCATATTCGGAAATTGTTAAGGCTATCAAAAGCAATTTTATTGCTTTGTTAATAGACATTTAGTGCGGAGACTGAGGACCAATGTGAGAGGAAGTAGGTGGTAATCCATTGCGAGGGCCAAGTGTAGGTTGCTGGTCTTCAAATATCTTGAAATATAGGTGACATAGTTATTATTTCGCCATTTTTAGATCACACATGGGTTGTGGGCTCGAATTTAGGCGGAAATTGACGTGCTAGTGCAGGTACTACTGACAATTTATTGGTTGACATGGAATCAACAATGCCAACTCTATGAGCCTATTAAAATTCAAGGCGTCAACTCACCAAACTTGAAGATTGGCCAGTCGAAAGTGATTTCTTCCGCGATGAATCATCAGGTTTTAAAAACAGCGCTTTCTGTGTGAGTCAGCCTAGGCAGGTTTCGTACATTTGGACCACTTGAGTCCCTGTGTGATTGTGGTCACTAACTGGTTATTTATAGATTATACAAACGACTTGTAATTGAATATGTGTCACGGGTTTAGTTCGTGGCTGGATGCTACAGCTCCATGTTAAACTGGCTAATTCATTATGAATTATAATTAATCGTAGAACAGGAAAATACTAAAATGTATAAAAGCCAATGGGTATAAAAACTATGAATGAACGGAAAACATTCTCTACTTTTGTGTGAAGGTAATTAGTATGAACATAGGAAGTCTCCAAAAGGAGCATGAGGGTCTTAATTTCATATGGTTGAAGGTTTATCATAATCCTCTATGTAACCATCTCACTAACATAGATGGACAAGAGTATCCAGCACAACAATAAGTAACCATGTAACACAAAAACGATGACATAACTTGATAAGTCCGGAAGCTGAGCTTTAATACAGAACATTCAGATAACAGATAGTGCACATGTACCGAGCGATATTGTCAGTGCAGAAGCACCCAGCAATCAGTGGTCACCATACTTTGATATAGTTAGAACTACCACGAAACGATCAAGGAAAATTTAATATGAATATCTAAATACGCGAAGAATTTGCGGATTGTGATCCATTAAAAAGTCATAAAAATACAATTAAGGATGGTGTAGGTTGCACACTTTTTAATAACGTGTAATTTTCATTTGTTACCCGGTTAATATTTACATTTTTATTTTTTTGAGGGGGTAAAATCATCCAGTGACTTCTGTTGCCTTGGGCGCTGCCAGAGGGAGTATCAGACTCTTACTGACTAAAAACCACACCGTTCCTACTCCTGCTTTATGAGCCCCGGTAACCCGTTAGGCAGTCCGCAGCTCCAAGCCAATATTTAAATTACGTTTCAGTCTTTACATTAAAATGACAAAGATAATCAATTGTACTGTACATCCCTAACTTCTTTCTTAACTGAATGACATCATGAAGTGGCTATTTCGCCTATCCTCTTTATATCTTTCAATGTAGTTTCTCAATGTAATCATCTTTACTTTAGGTTTCTTCCTATATTTCATCACATAGTATCTATCCGAAGCTCAAACAGATGTCCGAAGGTACTTCAACAGACATTCCACTGTTTAGAAACTGATTACTCGATAAAGATAGAAGCGTGGGCGGTACAAACAGTTGTACCGCAAAATGGCAATAAAGCAAAATGAAAACCTGAACTGGCACATCCTTAATGTATGGTCAGATCCGCATAACATCTAATGTATTGTATCTTAGTTTCAGAGAGAGAAATAGTACATAAGGCTCACAAAACATGGTTTTATGGGTGTATCTGTGTGTGTACCCCTACGCATGATCTGCTCACCCCTAGATATGATACGTCTTTTCGTTCCTTTATAGCTAGTTAGCTTTTTTAGAAAATTCAGTAGTTAATGTTTCTAGTACCAAATAAAAACTACTTTTATTAGCTCTTGAAAGACCACAAACTCTTCAAACTGCTTCAGTTATCGGTTTGCTTTGTACTGTGTGCTAAGCACGAAAACTATCGAGAAAGTATTCGTATCGCAATCGACAGAATTTTCTATGACATTTGAACAGCGCCCCTACCGTGCGTAAAAGGAACTAAATATCGCAAGCACGAATGTTTTTGATAACTATCGTATAGTAATCGTATCGTATTGGTATCGAAACTTAGAACATTTTGACACAAATTGGAAGCACGAACGAGCTTTTGACGTACGGTAACGTAAATTTCGAAAGCTGGCTATCGAAACGAGTCGAAACATTTGTCACTGAGAATTTGTCGGTGAGAATGGTATCGAAATTTGTAATAATACAAAATATATTATATTGTGAAGTCAGTGAGTGCTTGCAGTGATTTTTATAAAATGCCAAGACCGTCTTTGTACCAACAAAGTACAACAAGTGCTTACGATCGTTAACAACGATTGTACCAACAACAACGAATACGTTTAAGGGTTGTTGGGGAATCGGGGATTGGGAATATTAGGAAGGGGGAAATTGGGCCTCCGATAACCTTACTCACACAACAAAACAATGCAAGCGCTGTTTCACGTCGGTTATCTATGAGGCCGTGGTATCACTCCGGTCGAGCCAGCCCATTCGTGCCGAAGGATGTAATCCACAATAATAGGAAATAAGTAAAGAAAACTACTACTAAAAACATTTTGGTGGACAGAATAAATAGACTCCATAGTTATTTCAAGTGTTTTATTACTTTTTTCTACAAAATCCTCTTTTTATAGTTAATAAAATGTATATACATATATAAATAACTTAAAAACTATTTTATTCTAATCTTAATCCCAATAATATATAATTTATTTATTTATTATTATAAGACATTAATGAAAAACAAGATGAAGACACAAGATCATGTGGTTATGCCAATTATAGACATGCACCACATTCACAGTATTGACACAGTTAGAATAATTATTATAAATACAATGCCATTAACAATATTTTGATAATATTTTAAAATAACATAAAAACAGAAAAATTGAAATAAATATAAAATTAACAGTAAGTTATAAAAAATAATCAATTCTTGTCATTCTCTATACACATTTTAATCAAACTCGCTTTAGGTTTTTTCACTGGTGGAGGATTCCAGCTATCTTCCTCGGATGGAGGATCGGTGGTGTTGGTGGAGGCGCTGGCGAAGGGTAGGCTTCGTGAGGAACAGTGAGTGGTGTGGTAGGAATACAGTAGGCCCACTGCTCCCAGTAATATTGGACTGGTCCCACAAATATTCCAATCTGTAAAAAGATAATACATCAAATATTACATTACAAACATTGTTTAAGTATCCGCTGCTGCCTGAATGGCTCCTTCTAGGGGTTTGCACCGGAGCAGTGAGTACCGGAGAATAACCGGTAAAATACCGGTAAAAGTACTCCATTGAAATCAATCGGTTGTTAACCGATTAAACTCCGGTGATCATATTATATCTAAATGGAATATTTTTATGTAAAAAAATATTTTCAATACTATATTGATACTACTAAAATAATAGAAATATTTATTAACCATCAGTTTTTAATTTAATACATAATTAAGATAATTTATTTACTGATTTGCTTCTTTCGAATGATATTAATTATTTTGGTCATCAACTCAAAGCACTCTTGGCCGTTTATGTGGTTCAATTCACTTGCTACTAGCTTTCCAAAGAGTTCAGGGTTCGTTGAAGTCCAATTTTATTATCTATTCTGTTTTGTTTTTCAATTAATAAAAACTTGATTTGAAATTAATGGTTTTCATCACCGGTTATCACCGGTGAATCTCCGGAGATCGGCAAATCACCGGTGAATTTCACCGGTACGCCAGATTTTGCTCCGGTGCAAACCACTAGCTCCTACCATTTGGCCTGAATGTAACTGCCACCCCGGAGAGGGTTTAGACAAATCTCCGTTAAATTATTGTCCATCACATAAAAAAGGGCTAATCAAAGAAACATTTAGAAATCTTTACTTACTTTTGCATAAATTCCATCATTAGCTCATATTGGAGTTGAATCGTCCTCATTTTAAATGTAACATGTTAAAATTGTTATTTATTTACATAAGATAAAATAACAAACAAACAACCGGCAAATGACAAATGTCAAATACGACGTTCGGAAATCATAAAAAAATTTATAAATTTATGAAACTAAGTACTTATTTTTTTTCATAGATAATGTCACGTTATATTTCTCTTAACTCGCTTTAAGAACTTTTTGCACATAATTAATATTTATTTAATAAATATTATTTCATAAAACGTGTAGACAAAGGTTGAAATATATATATAAATTTAATTTAGTTTTCAGACGAAATCTTTATGCTCAACAAGTCATTCAAATCGTTCACTTGGCTGCTTCTCTAGTTTACATTAGCATGACGTCACTATCGAATTCGATGCGAGCTCTCGATAGTTGAAAGAATAGGCTTCGTGCTGCCACACTCCGTTAACGTCTCATGACGTATCGTCATCTCGATACGTTTACATTACGAATGCGATAGTTATTCGTGCTTGGCGCTCTGTTTGTTTATATTGGAGTCCGAAGCACAAACCTTCTGTTTCATTATCTGTACTATTATTGTTCGTCTGTCGATAAACATCTCTTTCGCAATCTAGTATTACCAATGTACGTAAAAGCTCAATCTCATACATATTCATCCGATCCATAACATAAATAATAATCAGATTTAAGATATGTACATGTATTGGGATCCCACGATACCTTATGTCTCATTTGCAACGTTGCACGACTGTATTTGATTTCGGCAATTAAGTCTGTCGCCTGTTCATACATGTCGGCTATTTAGGTCATAATTAGCATAGTCGTGTTAACAAATGAATTTGAACTTTGTGTTTTAGTTGTTACGTATTGTTATTCAACAACTAATAACAATACAGTTTGCTCAATTCGTTAGGAAATCTGTTATGAATTATCTTGTTTAGAAAAAGAATTGGAAGAGACGCGAAAGGAAAAGAAGGGCGGTTAAATGATAAACAAAATGGAACGCTAATGGTATAGTAATTAAGTATTTTATTGTACTGAGAGCAATCACATTGATTGGGTCAGTCACCCACTACTGATGGCATGTGGGAGTTTAAGTTAATTTCAAGCATGTACTGTTTAAAAATAAAATGTAACCGCATTGAAAGGAGCTCTTTGTTTAGAACCTTTAAAGTCAACTCAAGAGAGAGGAATCATTTTAAACGAAGTGGTATTTTAAGCTTTAAATCGCGAGCAATAATTTTGCCCTTAGGATATACGAACAAAAAAAAAAGCGTATGCACTGTGTATTGCGTATAATGTATGCTTTCCCTGCATGGAAACTAACCGCAAACAATAATTATAAAAACGCACGTGTATTTAAGTAAAATAGGGTGCATAAAAGCATTGTATGAAACGGGTTTGGTTAGGGTTGTTTCTTTACAATAGTAGTTACTGTTGTTCGTTCGACAGGTGAATCTTTTGTCTGTCTATGTCAAACGGTCGTCTGTCAAACAGATACAATAATATGGCTGGGTTTTCCCCTAATCATATGTTTTGCATAACATTGCCGCATGCTAAACATGTTTGAGGAAGCGCTTACGATAAGGCAAATAACTGTGTGTATTACTATTCTACACACGATGTTTATTATGGTCAAACAATTGGGAATTGATACCAATGGTTTGATTACCATAAAATTTGATACGACTGTTTTGTTAAATCGATGTTTAGGTTCTTTTGTTTGCAAAAAAGAATATTTTAATGATGCATTGACTTCAATTAAAGTTATATCTGTTAACATTTATCCTTATAATAATACCTATCCTAAAATAAGTTTAAGATGTCATCACCCATTTGGCTAATGAAATTACTTCATATAAGAAAAATATTGTTTTGTCTTTAAAATTTTCATTTCGGAAAATGTGAACAATGGATTCGACATGAAACTGTATTTATACGACAAAAGAGACACTTGTATTGTTTTTGACATAACCGTACTTGTTTACGGAAAAATAATGGTGTGGAGGCCTTGTAGCGAAACAATTGATTCTATTTTCTGAGAATTATGGAGGAATATGAAAATAGACTAGTTCCAATTTAGTTGTTAGCAGGAAAAGGATAGATGAGCATGTAGTTCTGGTTTCATATTAGGCTCAGGAGATCTCTTTTTTTCACATTTAGTTGTCAAGTAATTTTAGTACGAATTCTGTAAGATTAATATACATACATTAATATACATGAATAATCAATTTTGAACGTTAGACTGGTGTTAATAAGAACTAATTAAGGAATTTGTTATGGAAGTATCTTAGATTAGGTAATAAGTATCCAACTAGATAATCTATCTGTATCAAAATATAGCCCGAACGAATAAAACTTGAGCGCAATAATATAACTTAATGTCGGCACTCGGGGATAAGTTTCATATCGTTTCCTACACTTTATGAAGCTTTCCTTCGCTTTTATTACACCTAACTGTACGGAAAGTTTAATACCGTCTTAATTTTAATACGAATTTGACAAATTGCAGGTTGTTTGCACTGCGGATAATAAATATGGGACGAAAGAGATGAAGGCGGAGCGCTTTTCTTTGTGATTGTACTACCAAATTGGACTTTCCCATCAACAGTTAGACGATTTAACAAACAATTATTGAAAGAAAAATCTAACAAATAATTTATGAATATAATAATTTCTTCTAATTGTTGTAACAAAGCTAACAAAAATAATCGATTTTTCCTTAAAGCTCAGAGCTACAATATCAAGAAAAACATTAACACATCAATATAAAACAAATCAAACCATACTAAAGTAGTTAAAACATACCAATCGATGATCAAATCGATGTATAATAGACCGAAGTCATCAACTATCGTCTGATTCGTGAGGCCACACAGTTCAAAAGCATGATATAACAACAAAATCATTAGTTTATGATTCCGTTGACATTGAAAACGTTCGTAGTCGCCTGAGATCAATCTATAATGTGTTATAATAATGGAACAACTTAACAACGGCAACGAGACTTATGACGTCTTAGTTTCTTAGAAAAAACAACACAGTACTGAGAATGGTGTTATTTTCCCACGGCCCTTTGCTTGTTACTTGAATATATTCTTATGTATTGATAGGATGTTGAGCTGTTGACAATGGACTTATAAGTTTTTCGTTTTTACTCACGTTATTCTTTGGATAGTGTATTTTTTGTTCATCACCTATGAAAGTTCAATAACGTGACTAAAATTATGGATCTCCCAATAAACAAAGAAAGAAAGACTTACTCTACACACAACCGTATAAAGTATTGTGACTATTTTAGTTCTGAATGAATGGGATGAGCTGAAGCTTTGGGTTAGTAGTCTCTATATGTTAGTTTATGACACTTGTAAACTGCAGAATACCAGTTAGATGTGCACGCTGCGCTGATGTTAACCCACATACAGTTTGGAACAATTTAATGACAGAAACTATAACAAGAGATTTGTTTCCTAATCACAGACAGTCGTACGTAAGAGGTAGTGCCAAAGCCAAACCCTAAAACCCAGACAATTTATTCCGTATCGTTAAACTGAAAAGATTAAAGGTAATGTGACGAGAAACACAGTTAAAGCTTTCACCACACCGTAAACCCGTGGTGATAAAGTCAACAAAGGGCGTATAACCTAAACGCTGTCGTTACGAGCGTTTCACAATTAACCTGCTTTACGATCTAGTTGACCAGCGGCCAGTTATCAGTAAACCGTATCAGTTTCTCTGGTATTTTAGTACGAGAACATACTTGCTGAAGCACATAAGTCGACACGTCATGTTAGGTACCTACTTAACTCTAGGATTTCTAGTCTAGGCTAGCGTTCTACGCGTAGAAGTAAGGGCGAGTAGGAATGCGAACTGATTTGACCACTTGTTTTGTTCTTTTAGTAAATAACACACTCCTTAACGTCGGCAATTATCATGTCAACTGTCTTCCCATCATAGATCTCCACAAGCAAGGTCTTCACCATTATTTATTTGGTAATTTAACAGTTTGACTTGTTGTTAAACTCTGTTAACTATACGAAATGTGATTATTGGGCAACGTTTAAATGGTTTAAAATACTTTTAAATAGACATTTTTATGTTCAACGAGTAAAATATTGCATCAGGCGCGCCACAGTGACGCAAGTCCGTTCATGAGTAAAATTATCAGTTAACAACTTAATCTTTTTACCATAATTAACCATGCTTAACGGCATGGAAACTGTGACCACGTTTGGCTGCGTTACTTGTTAATTATGACCCATAAAGCCTGAAAAAAAATGGCCAACCCTTGAATATTTATGAGTCAACTGGTGGAAAATAAGTCAGATTGTTTTAAGGACTTATTGAATCCGTTGCGGTCTTTCCAAACTCAAAACAACAAACTCCTCTGGGACTCACCAACAAATAGTATAATTTGAATTTCATTACCAAAAATTTGACGCGTGCAAAAATGATAAAATATCACGCAAACATTCCAGAAGCGGAGTGTAATCAGAACAGTGGCGTTACTGGTTTCATTTTACCCGCTTTTGGTAAAACATCTTGTGTTACAATAACACGGCGGACACGAGTGGCGACGCGTGCGCTCGTCAAAAGCGATGTCTCGGGTAACCGAGCTGTTTATAATTTTATTATGATTCCTTGAGCCTGTTTATAATGCAGGTTTTAAGACCCGATCAATGGGTTGAATGGCTACGAGATTATAGGCCTATGTATTTTTATGGACGCTGAATACGACTGGAATCTTCGAACGATATTCAATTCAATGGGGTGAGGATGGGTTTTGATTAAAGAACTGAGAATGCCTTAGTGTAATATTAGTATTCTTATTGCCAATAAATTACAAAACAAATTGAACAATAAGCGGTCCCTTGCCAAGAAACTTAGCTTTGGTATTAAACTTCTAAAATGTGTTTAAGATTTGCCACATAAACATTTGGCTAAATAATGCAAAACTCATTAACACAGCCAACTGTCCCCACGAGCAAATTAAGTCTCACTAAAATATAATTTCGACAAAGTTAACTTCAGTCTACAGCAATATTAACTTAACGGTAACATTTTAGGTTAATAGCCCATTAATCTTAACCACGATTTTAGTTTTCCCTTCATCTTGCCCCTTTTAATTATAGTGGTACGGTAAAACACCGCAATGCGGGTATCTTACGAGACCCCGTAGCTTTGTAAATGTACTTACAGCTGTTTAAAATAGGTTCTTCATTCATCCCCGCTGATTTATTGTGGCATCAATCAATCTATTGTTTTAGTAGATTTCATTGAGATAATTACGTGTTGGTTAACTTGCATTGTTTTCTGTTATAAATAGCTGGGTAGATTGGAAAGGGTGGTCTTTTGTTTAAGGTCAGGGTCATGGAAAATGTTTTAATAAGTTAAACAAGCAATTAGTCCAGTCAATTTCTCAATCTTGAGGGTGAGTTAAAAACCTGCTTGTCCCAGATTACACCCGTCACAAATTAAAAGAAGGAATTCCGAAAGCGTAGCAATGTTTTTATAATTGCCCAGCAACAAAATACTTGATGTAATTTACGGCTAATTAAAACTGGCGAAATGAACCTGCGACATATTTAAGTCACATATTTTTACCAGTTAACATTATCAACGCATACAATTCCCTCTGAACATTACATTATTACCTAAATAATGTTTAAAAAACATGTTTACTTCGCTTGTATTTACGATCACCTTTAGATTAAAGCCTGAAATTGTGTAACACAAGTCGAAACTGAAATACACCCAGTTAAACAAAGTAATCTTATTGCCTTTAATACTTAATACTGCTTAACATTGTATAGATCTAGGAACTACAATAACAAAGCTACTTACTACCGTTGTTAATTATCATCTAAATTACAAAAACCTTACAATTACTTGATCTATTTCGTACTTACTACAGATTTCAATAACTGATCTTAATCGTAAATCTCTGGATCGATCCACGGTTTCAACAGAATCTCTATTCAACGAATGTTAAAACTTGATCCTAATTTAAAGATTTTGATCCAATTGATTTCGGTAGTTAGTTAACCGTTTTAATTTGAGAGATTACTTAGTAGTTACATTTGTTTGGTCAGACTTATCATTAGCATACAAGTCGAGTTTATTTTCGTACACCGGGAAACAAATTCCTCGCTCTAATTAGACCAACGAGGCACTGCGTAAGGGCGTTAATAGTTCCTTATTTTACTTTGGATGTCGTCTACCGTTAGATGTCTAATGACTTATGAGCTTATAAAGACATGATAGTGCAATAACGATGACATAATAATAATATTCGCGTGGATGGAGCATGTTTTCCATTAACTCGGAGCTAAAATAGACCCAATTACTCTCAAGACCGGTATTAACAATAAACTAAATACCTAGACAGAGTATATTAATCGATAATTTAGTCGTAAAATTACAAAACCTAGCCGATTTCAATTCTAAAGCGTCAAATTATCATCAAAAGATCAAAATTATTATAGATCATAAAAGATTAAAGCTTTCAATTCGCACGCACAAATTGCCAGCAACTGGCTGGTCGGGTACGGGTTACAAAATCAGCATTTTAATTAAACAGAAATGGCTAGAATGTCACAATATTCTCACGGCGAAACGAAAGTCGATCGGTATCCGCTTTTCTTCCGTCGATCCGTATTCAACAAATAAGGTTATTTAGCGGATAATGGTCGCCATTTTGAAGATTAACGAGCTCTTAGATAAAACTGGTCGCAAATCGTCGTATTATTCTGGTAGATTTCTAAGATAATAGATAAAATATTAATTGCTTTAATTGATGCTGTATCTAATTACTATTAAACTGTTTTGATGAACTTTACAAGATTAATAATGCACGTATAAATATACATTTTGGTCGCTCCCAAAAATCCGTGATGTGTTACGTTGCTCCACAAAATTTCCGTTGTAGAATGAAACCGGCCCTAACCACATCTTAATCGTTTATGCAAGCCTCATCCATCATGACTTTCCTGTTATTACAACTAATAGGATTACATCGATGACGACGCTGTTTTACGGGTCTAGGAGGGCTCAGAAGTGCTCCTCATACAGAATATTAAGCAATATTTCTTAGAAGAAGAAAATATAATTTAGGTAAGCAGTTGTTAAGAATTGGTTTTGCTACCAAGTATTCTGATATGTATCTAGTTTGCAGGAAACGCTGTAAAATTAACCGTTTGAGTTTCATAAAATCAGTCATTAATTGATTACAGATTTTGCACATGCTCACCTAGACAAGAAAGGGGTTGTCTGAAAACAGTTAAAACTTCTTCCACAACACAGTAAAGTTAGAGACATAGACAAAAAGTTTTGGTTTCTCTCAACTTTTAAAAGAAAAACGGTCCCAAATGCAATTTGAAACTTTGGTAAAGATAGCGAAGTAAAAGAACAGGGCCATTAATTTGTAAGTTCTCAGTGAGAGAAGATGTATAACGGTACTACTTGCAAGAGTTTACACACACCACCCCTATGTGTATAACTTTGTAGTTAATCGTCAATTTTTCTAGTCCAAGGTTAAATAATGTGGCTGATAATAATATTACTAACATAGTCTGTATAATGGAAATGCCATTGATATCTCAACAACCGTGCCCTTTCAGCAGGTAGCTTATTTACTCATTTACACTAAACCTATCTTCAAGACCGACCCGTTTCAAGGAGGAAGTCAATAACATTTTTGATAAATTCCTATCCCTTCTCCGGAGGAAGGGATCATAGTCTATAAAATAGACATGACGGATATTCTAACATAAAGGCTGTAGAAACCCCGAGCCGTTACGGCGGCAGTTTGCGTCACACATGCTCGAAGTTACGTAGAAACGGATACGATTGGCCTTAGTACGCAGACGACGATGTCCCATTTCGAGCATACGTAATACGGACACGAGTGTTATTACAAAAGGCTTCAGTATTTCACGCGTTTTTATACGTTACATTTAAGTATGGATAAGGAGAAATGAATTTATGGAAGACCCTTTTGGAAAAATTGCCGCAAAAAGCTTAAAGAAAAATATCAGGGTTGGGTTAAAAGCGTAATGTAATTGATATTCTTAGTTTGATCCGGAATATAACAGACCAGAAAACCAATACATACTCTACATTGGTCATTGTTAAAAAGCCCGCTTGAAGAAGAACTTCTATTTAAAATTTTCAAGCAACCAAATATTGAACAGGCCATTTGCCTACAGACAATGATACAACATTTGATCGAGTTTTCGTTCATAAAATATTCAAGTATCATATTCGTATTGTTTTAATACACAAGTCGGCTTGGTTACGACATTCATTGAAGGCAGGTCGCGTCGCGTCAAATGTCAGACTCATAATAGCCAGCTGTACCCCAAATGATTACTCGCTTTTACCATCATGGAAACCATAAAGGTCCCATCAATTTTACCGACATTTCTCATAATAATTATTTTTTCCAGAATATCTTGGAGTTGAATCGTGAACGATTAATTATAATTGCATATGAATGTCAATAACAAGCTTGACAAGTGAAAGTTTAACGCAGTGGGCATAATTTAATTAATTAATCAGTTTTTCAGTGTCACAATCCATAATTAGAAGTCTCGGGCATTGTATAAGTATAAAGGATAAACAGAGCTATAGCAGAAAACAATTTTGATACTCATGTACAGGAAATCAGAGGGCTTAATACGAGTTTGTTTTACGTTTAACGAGATCAAAATGAAAGCGCGTTCGGCGCTCCGATTGGTTAGTAAAGCAAACTCTTATAGTCCAATACTTGAAACAAATTTTAGAAAGGTTGTGATAGATCACCTAATTCTCATACTATACCAAAGTAACGCAACAAAGTGCAGTTAAATTGTTGGCAGAAAAATCTAGGCAAAGTCCGGTTTGAAACGATCGAAAGCTTGATCGTGTACTGTGACGTGTATGACAGAGGTGCTTAGTATAAAATGTTAAATCCCAAGGTCGATGGTGAAGGATGTTACTCTTGTGAAACAACGGATACGTTGAGGAGATTGAACGGAAACGAGACCGTGACATACAGACAAGGTTGTGCAGAAATGAGAAATGTACGCGTTAGAGATAATGTTGGGTAACGTTATGAAATTATTGGCGAGTGTGACGTAGAAGCGTAAGGAATGATAGTAAAATATTTACTCAATATTGAGCAATATAGCTAGTTAGTAGAAAAGTTTATTTCTTCTCCTCTAACAATATTTTCTGATTAATTTTCTTTGCTGGATCCAAGACAGTCATTCATGTCCCTGGGATGCGCTAGACTTCAGCGTTCCAGTGTTTTCATGGTTGTATCTACAGTAGATCCTGGTTTACAGGAGTTGCAGCGGTAAGTGAAGTTGTGGCGGGCTTGTCCCAATAAAAAAAGGTAATAGAAATATTAAATCGTACATTCATAATTCTATCAACAACACCAGACCCAAGTTTAATAAAGCTACAATCAAAGCTTAATAACAAAAACGTAAAACCGTAATAACAAACGGAAATTAAAATCTGTTGAAAATGTTACCCAGAAATGTGCGATTACGGATGGAAATCCGTATTTACGTTTAATATCGTCCAATTACGAGGCAGCAGCGGCAGCAACGATGACAGGAAGCTTTCAGCTGATTGGATGGTGTAAAAGGGTTAGCGCCCCATCCGCAGGGGCTAAACTGAGGGGAGATTGAAATATTGGAATTTTCACTGCTTCTCAATTCTGTTTGGAACATTTGTTCGTTGTTAAATGGATAGTTTTGATATTTCTCTTGAGTCTAGCGGATTCTATTTGAAAATGGAGCAGGATAGAGTTTTGGAGCCATATTTATTGTTTCTTAAACTATAAGTTTTTGATTAAAGATTTCAAAACCGTCTGGTATGTTCGCCGAAATTTTGCACATTCAAAGACGAACCTTTATCTATATCTATTTGTTCAGCTCTTAAACTTTGCACAAAAGATGATATTCATTTTGTCACTGCGACGAAAGTAGGATTATTTGTTTTTTTATAATTTTGTGTAGAATGATGTCGTATGTCGTAATTTGTTATTTTATTGTAACTTTCGTGAGACATACTAAATTAATTATTATGTTATCGGCTTACTCACGCGACGAGGAAGTAGGAGGCTCATATTCATGAGCAGCATTCCGCGACAATCGCCGCGTCGTGTGTAGCGGAATGCTGCTAGAATGAGCCTCTGCATGGCGTATCGAGTTCCTCGTAATTTGTTTACTTTCCGAAACAAGAAAGCTAGATTCAACTAGAGAAAACCAGCATTAGGCCAATTTATGTTGCACTATTATTATTTATGCAAATATTGATATAGACTAGATTTAAGCATGTTTGTTTCTCGAGCAAAATTGGAAACCTGTTTTAATATATTAATTAGGAAACCTGATTAATTTGGGTATACCTTTCCGATTATACGCATCCAATATTATAGTTAAGTTTGCAATTAAAATTAGGTTTTACATCGTCATAGAGTTGGTATTCAACTGCAAATAACATGCTTAACTTACCGCAACGCCATTATTGTTTCAAAAAAGTTTATAACGTCATGATCTGATGTCATTATATGTTATTTGACGTCATAGCTTTGACGTGTGTTCGACAAATAAAGTCTGCTATACTGGTTTATTGAACAAGGAAAACACTGGTGTAGAAATGAATCGCCGTGCCCCCAAGACCTAAGTACATACTCAACTGCTCGCATACATGTACTAAACTGACTTCATTTCATATTATTTTTGGGTTTAGATGAAACCCAAGCAGCCATCATGCGCTGCGGACTGCCTAGCGGGTTACCGGGCATCCGGCTCGAAAAGCAGTAGGAACGGGGTGGTTTTTAGTCAGTAAGAGTCTGACACTCTCTCTCGCCTCGCCCAAGGCGGGAGAAGCCATTGGATGATTTTCCCTGCTCAACAAAAGCAACAATCATGTACCCCGCAGATCCTGTTTGGCTACGGATTAAAAAACCTTCCTATTACATATATCTAGGTATAAAAAGTATGGCTAAACAGTGAATTGGAAAGTCCGTAACTAATAAAACACGCGAAGACAAGAGCCGTCTGTTTAACTGTACATATTGCAAGTAACTTTGTTATTACTAATAGGGTTAGTGACATTTCAAATGTAACCTTTGTTTACAAGTGGCGATCGATGAACTTCGGGACTTCAATATTGGCAGACCTTGTTTAATTGAAGCTTCCTATAATTATTTAGTGAATTAAACTTTGCAGTTAGTTACGTCAATTATGAACATTTGCAGTTACTTTCGTTTATTATTTGTTGATGTGTTAGTACACATACATTAACAAAGAATGAACGGTACTTTAGAAAAAGGTAAGTACTTTAGTAAGTACCTATAAAATCAAACAATAACAATAAAAGGAAGACGTAAGATTAAAATAAATTCGATAGGAACTATTTTTTAATTTATCAAAACGTAGACCCAGTTAGATTATGCGCATTTTTTAGATATTGGGGGCAGCTGCCTACGTCATAGTTTCGTAAAGAACGTACAAAGCTGTGACGTCACTCGATACGTTTATCAAAAATCCCACGCAGTATTAAAAAATGTCGTATCTGCAATTACACATTCATGTCTGTTATTTATAAATGCATTTAATAATACTTATTTTACAATTTCCTTTAAAAAAACCGTTTATTAGGTCACTTCATTTAAAGCATATTTCACGTCTAACTTCTGTGATATTTTATACTTAATTGTAATTTAGGTTTTGTTTCTACACATTTTCTAAAATAGGTGTTGCTTGTTATGAATAAAAAAGAGATTTAGGCCCAAAAACGAGATTTACCTGCTTACTGGAACAATTTGTTCAAGATTTCATTGGTTCACTCATAAACTATTGTATGTTTACATGGAGGCCATTGATTTATAGCTAATTAAAAGAAAACATATTGACTTAAACTGTGAAGGTAGCAGGTGTAGTGTGCTGGATTTGTTAGCCTTGTTAATAACATCCAATAGGTTTAAGTATCGCAGCATTAAGTTAATTACATCAACTAATTGGATTAAACAATGTGTCCTCAATAAAATTTCTTATATTATGCTTTAAATGGTTTTTAATGACATGTCTGATAAATAGATTGAAGATGGGCATTTTACTTTCATTGATCTTTATGTTTTAAGTATTGTTTAGTTAGATTTAATTCCACGATGACCAATCCCATTTAATTCTAAAGAATTATTTTACTTAACATAGAAATCTAAGGAAAAGTATGAAGAGTTTAAAATTGCAAGAATAAATTGGGCCAAAGCTATTGAACTAGATATTATAAACCAAACAACATATTATATTGCATTAGTAAGCAAATGAACAAATGCAATACAAAACAAAAACAACAAAACTAGGTGTTACATTAGCAAAATAAACAGAAATAAGTATATTACAGCAATTATCGCTGACACAATAACATAACGATTATACCAGCAACAATCTATGTAAAGAATCACGAGAACTGCGTAAATATAATTTGTTGAATCGTGTAAATCATATGAAAAGAGGTCACAGACCTTAGAGCCAGTGAGTGACACTGGTGGCCCGGTTCACTTCAATAATGAAATGTACAATGTTAGGTAAGTCACAATTAGAAGATAAATAGTTATTTGTTTATAATTTTTATTCAACACTGGATTATTAGTGTTATTGAATTGTCTGTGGGATAATATAATAGCGTGATTGTTAAATTGTTGCTAGCCAATGGAATAATCAATAGGATGAGCCTTACAATCTTAGTTTTGTATTGTTATACTAACATGATAATTATTTAATTTGTTGCTATAAAAATTGTCAGATCAAGCTCAAGTACCTAGTAGGGTAATGGAATTTTACTGACATATTATATTGATGTGGGTGTAGCACCTTTCCCTATAAGTAGCGTAAGTTAGTAAAGAATTAGACACTTTAAAATGATTCATAAGAACAACATATCCTCATTGCTCCTGAAGTCTATTCATTGCAATATTCAATGCATAGGTGTATGTAGACATATGACTATTTTAGATCAACAGGCTCATTAACCTAGTGGATAAAACAGCATTCATTAATGAGCTCAATTAAGTTCAGTTTCAAGAAGTGTTAAATATGCGATCCCCTAAAAGGTGAGAAAATTTCAATTGACATCTGCAGTGTGGTGCCATTTATAGCATACAATACCACATAGCTGGGACTTTAAAGGCAGCTACTAATTACAGGTGTGAAGTAATTATTACACCAACACCATAAACAAGAAAAAAAAAAGAAAATGTGCACAAGGTTTTTCATTATTTGACAGTTCTTGATCACTTTGTCTATGACAGGAAATAAATCACACATTTGTTGGTTCAGTTGTAAAATAATAATTAGTTTAGATTTAAATAATTTTGTTTAGTTTATTCTTATGTTATCCTTATTCTGAGGTCATAGCAAAATTGTACATAATTGTGTAGCAATTAAGATTTGTTTTCCAACTTTAGGTAGGTAATAATCTATACAGTGTTAAGTAACATACAAATCAAAGATGTATTATTACCTAGTTATTGGATAATGTTTTTTGGAACAGCTGTTTAATCAAATTCAAAAACAGTATATTAACTTAATTATTACATATATACTGTCACAGCGACAGTCACCTTTGTTGTGTGTCATGGAATGCTGCTTATGAATATGAGCCTCTGGCATGGCTTGAAACTAGGAGTTCCTCGTCAAACAGTTTCATGAGTAAGCCGATAACATAATAATTAATTTCATATGTCTCCCTAAAGTTATAATAAAATAACAGTAAGTATATTAACTTTCATTAACTACAAGTTGTTTGGTTCAGGATGCTGATAGAGTAACCAGATAACCACAAACACTGTACTGTGAATGTACCTTTCATAGCAAAAATCGTAAATATCACCTGGGTAAGAGTTTCCACAAGAAAAACAAGCATTTTCAGAAACATATTTGTACCTATTTCTGGTTAACATTAAAAATAACCAGTAATTTGTTACTTAGTTGAAGAAAATCATAGCTTAGCATGTTAGCATCGAGTTTAAGACATATGTCTAGATAAGAATCATCAAAGTAGACAAGTAGGTAACTTATCAACACATGCTTTGTTGCAACATATCACAAGATTATAGCACCTTAGAATTAGGGATTGTCCGAACTTGATAAAGTACTGATATAGGGCAGAGACAGTTATTGGGAAAGGTATCCGTAAGTCAATAGTGTTATCTACTGGTATGTGGACGGTTTCCGTTTTGATAACACAGCTGTGCTTGTAACCTTGAGGTTAAAGTTTCAAGGATATTTAGGCAACTGATAATGATGTAGGTTAATGACATTTGAACAATAAGATAACCAAGATAGGTAGATCAGGAAGCAATTCCTTTGTTGTGAAGAAAATTGAAGCAGGAAGTCTATTAACAGGTAGACTATTAACTGTAACAAGTCTTTTAACTTGCCCGTAACAACAAAATCTCAGATCAAACTAAAGAAACTATGATACTATTTTGGTTACTGCCAATTACCATAGAAATGTAGAATGATTAATTGATTCTATGGAATTACAATTGTTGCAGTAAAACAATATCCTTCCTATAATCAGCTAAAAAGAGAATAACATTCAGGCTCACTATTACTCGAAGGAGTAAATTATACAATAGGCTTGTAATAATACAAATTGTAATCAAGCATATAATGTCTAAATATAATAAATAAAATTCAGTCTATGATAACAACAGTATAACATCTGCTGTATTCTATAAGTTTTTTCTTATTTGCCAAGTTATAATAACATTAAGGAACTCACCGTTAGAGCTCTTGAGGTCCCTATGGATGAGGGACATGGGCGCGCCAACGTGAAGGTACGCCATGCCCTGCGCCACCTGAATGGCCCAGTCCACCAGGATGTCCGGCCGTATCTTCCGACCAGATAGCACTCGGTTGAGAGGCCCACCGCGCGCATATTCCATCACCAGACAAAAGTTCGGTTCCCCCAGACAGACCCCCTTCAACGACACTATATTCTCATGTTGCAGCACCCAGAACAGTCTCGCCTCTTGCAACACACTCTCTTTTATAACTTCGATATCTTCGTTCGCGTCCTGACGCGCCGCCTTCACCGCTACTACTTCACCGTTCCAATAGCCACGATACACTTTCCCGAAGCCGCCTACCCCGATCACTTCCTCCAGTTTCAGCTCGGAGAAGGAGACGCGAGGCGGCTCCACGGCCAGGGGGTCTTCCTCCGTCACGTATACGGCAGGGAATATACCGACGCGATCGCCGATCTTTCCCGTCCACCAGCCCTCATCGCCGGAGATGTTGGCGTCCTTGGACAACACCTCGACGATCTCGCCGCGACGCAGGGAAAGCTCATCCTCTCCCTGTGCCACATAGTCGTAGACAGCGGTGAAGAGAGCGAGCGGCGGGCGTTCGCTGTCGGCCGCCATGGCCGCGCGGCCGGCCGCTGGCCGCGGCGGCATCACCCCGGCCGCGCCCCCATCGCGCCTCTCCTCCTCACTCACGCACCCCGACACTGCTGCAGCCGCCGCCCACTACAGCACATAACGCTACACACGACAAAACAACGCGTTTGGTTATGATCACCGTATTATTCCGCCATCTTTGTTTCTAACATCGATCATGGCGGTGTTGTGTTGAAGCGAGCACTTTTATAAAATCACTTAGGTGTTGTTACACGCGCGACGTTATGTTTCGAGGAGATACGAGAGATGTCTTCGCTGCGATAAAGTTAATTATTTTCCATTCATCTATCACGTTCTTTGATAGACGGACGAAATGACAACCATACCGTAGCGAAGTCAGTGACAAACTGACAAGTGGTGTTGCTAGATGATAATACAAATGTATACTTGCTAGTTGTAAAAATTGTAAAGCATACCAATAATTATTTTGTAGAAAATAGTTATTTTTAAGAGAAATTTTTTTAACGGTTAATAATTTGTAATAAATGGGACTTTTATATTGTTGAACTAATTATTTTATGTTTCAAAACATATTAAATACATTGGCACATCTAGTTTCTTGTATAACTTCTAGATGGCGCTTACCAAAACTTATATTAGGACAAGATGACAGCAGTGCCATCTCACATCTATCGCGTAGTAGAAAACAGATATAAAAATATAATACTTCTTCGTTTCCAGTGGTCTTGTTGAAAATTTTGTTAAAATTAATTATAATAGTTATCTTAATAAACGTTCTTTTTTCTATATTGTAATAATAATGTATTGGACAGTAATTTCATCACTTCTCTCAAGCGGTCCCATGGTGTAATGGTTAGCACTCTGGACTTTGAATCCAGCGATCCGAGTTCAAATCTCGGTGGGACCTGTGAAATCTCTTTTTGTCAAACTTTTTATATCTTTTTTTTTTCAATTTCATAATCTTTTTTGATATTTTATAATCATTTCCCAACCATTTTCGTGTACTAGAAATACATGCACGCCTTGATAAGAAGAAACGGGAAAATAGAACGCTAGTCTGTGGGAGTCTGAAGGGATGCTGGGTAGGGAGCATTATTGATCGCGCGAAAATGGGATAGTCGTATCCATTCGCGGCGACCACCCAGCCCGCGGACGTGGGACCGGTTTTCACTCTCAAAAACACGTCGATACGCCTTAAATATTAGATTAATAACCGAATAAGTATCTAAAATCCCTCAGTTTATGTATACGTGAATAGAAAAATGTAATAAACATTCAGGGAACGTGATAAACCGACCGCGTTGACTCTAAACACCATAACGTGACTTGTCACGGGGAAAATGCTCTGATATTCGCCTGTACCTCGACAATACACTAAAATCATGTGAAATTACGTTAATACAGACTTATTGATAAATTGTGATATTATTAATTTAGATGTTCCAAGTGTTCAGTTCGTGAAGAGTGAGAATCAAAAATAATGATGGCCGATTTACTATCTCCGGGTTAGATTTAAATAAAGAATGTGGAAAATAATAAAAATGAATAATTGTTTAAAAAGTGGGCTGTGTTTGAAGTGGCGTTGGCGTAAACGTTGGCATGAAATTAAAAAAATATTCATTGATTCGTACGACGGGGGCGTGAATGAGTCTTTTTCATAGCTATTTTGTGTTTAGACATAGTAAATAGTTTAATAATAAATCAAAATGAATACTTTTAACGCACCTACCACGCAGATAAATGCGATTGATAAAATGACAACAGTGAAATGCAAATCTGTTGATTTAGAGGGATATGTTATCATCGTAGTGCAAACTAAGGATAATAAGATTAAATTATATGGTAAGTACAAGTTTTATATAAAGTTAAACCTTAATTTCTGTAGATTTAAGTCTTATATTTGAGTGGTTTATTTTAAAAGTTAGCCATTTTGGTAGTTTCTTTTTTGCTAGGTTATGTCGCTGAAAATGACGCGACGTCTGAAAGTGTTAAAGGTTTTAATGAATAGAATACTTATTTATTTGTAGCTAACGTTGAATTTTCAACATATCATTTAACATTAAACATACATTATTTATATTATACTGTAGATAGTGTAAGCAGAGAAGACAAAAATCTAGGAGCTCTTTAGTTTTCAGTCGATCGTGCGCCCAAAAATGTTAGACATTGTTTGGTCCTCTCGCCCTATTAAGGACCACGTCGTTACTTTGTTTTAAACATTACATAGACTTTTCTTATTTTTAGATATTTTGTCTCATTCTAGCCATGTATATTTCTAAAGAGAAATTAAAGAGTCGTTGTGTTTTTTATTTATTTATGTATCCGATGTAGTGTTATGATTGCATTGCAATACGATAGCGTGTTTAAATGTAGAATGGCGATAGTTTCGTTAGTATTATGTACTTAGGTAGGTAAATATATTTTATAATATGTAGGTAGATAATAGTTAATAATATGGGAGCGTTGTCCGATATAGTGAAAAGTCAATTCATATAACTTAACTTGATAGTTAAACTGAAAATTCACAATAGGTATGTCATAGGAATTATAATAAACACGTATGTACTAATACTTTACAAATACAAATTCCATATTCAATTCAAATACCATATCTTTCAAAAATACGTCGGTTTTACTTACAATAAAATTGAAAGTTCTAACTTTGAAGACATCCCAATCCATGGAAACAACCAACTTACAAAATTTTAAATCTTATCTTAACTTTCAATGGCCACAGGACCACTACTAAGCATTTAACCTACCTTAGGTACGCTTAAAATCTACCCATTATTCCTTTCAAAACAATATTAATAAGGCAAAGTAAGGACAAGGTCCTCTTTTTAACGCGCTTTTTACTTTTTCTTTCAAACCCTTTTCCGGATTGTGGATACACCTCAAACTTTTATAAAGAACTTTGAAAACTGTGGCCGAATGTTGAAAAAATACGAGTTACAAAAGCTTTTCTATTTTTCTGAGTTAACACTCCTTTTACTGTGGTCGGTTTTAAAACAAACCGGAGCTGCGGACAACGTAAAAGGTTACCGGGGCTCCGGCTCGAAAAGCAGGAGTTGGAACGGGGTGGTTTTTTTTTAGTGATCAAGAGCGAATCTTTTGGGTTAGGCAGTAAGAGTCTGACAATCTCTCTCGCCTCACCCAAGGCTAGAGAAGCCATCGGTTGATTGCCCCTCAAACTAAAAACCACTTAGATTCTGACGACATCAAACTGTCTGCCAAAAACCTTGCAATATCGTAAATATTATAATCAACTTTCTAATTAGATAAATTAACTGCAATGAATGTGCAAACAGTTGCAAACAAATCTACCTACTCAATAAACACGATAAAGGCTCTCTTGACCACTAAAGTTCTTTAGTTTATAGTATCTTGGACTTAAAGTCCTATAAGGTCACTTTACTACCTTCAAGAAAATAACGTATTCCTTTCTAAAAAGCCGGCAACGCACCTGTGACTTCTCTGGTGTTGCGGGTGTCCATGGGCGCTGATGGCTTACTATCAGGTTACCGTCTGCGCGTTTGCCCCCTAATCTATAAAAAAACTTTGTGAATAAACACACATTCTTATCTTGCAGGTTCGCCATCAGCTGGTAATTGGGATAACCTGGAGTTAGCAGACGAGATCATGGATGTGAACGAGACTCGCCTCGAAGACATGTCGAGGGCGGAGGTGCTGGGTCATATTCATGAGGTGAGTGATCCTGGATACTGCTTTTTAAGATTAATTGTCGTACTCAAACACATCAATTGTTCTTAACTCAGTCTTTAGCGATTGTTTTTTGAACAAAATCGTTATCAAGTGTAAGTAAGTTTTTTCAAGAAACACTGTATGTATCTACTTGTGAAAATCGCAAAGCAATCCGTTAAAGTTTTTAAGTTGATCGTAATTTTGTTAAGACGTAGAAGATATAAAAGAAAAAAAGCCTATCTTTAGTCAGTAGAACTATTTAATACCTTTTATTTTATTAACCATAAAGTACCAAATCGGTAATCTTATAAGTACTGCGGTTATTTCATATTGTATGTTTACCAATCCACTGTGCCAAAAAATTAAATAAAGATGAGCATTTGAAACACTCAAGCAGTTACGTATAGATTTACCTTTTTTCAAAAACTGTGAACCCCATACAAAATATTTCACAGACCCAAGTCAAGTTTTCCCGACCACAGCGATATTTTTGCGCCAGAGAACGCACTAAGTGAACGTTGAATCAATCTATTTTTAAAGAGGTAGCCATTGGGCCATTCTTGCCGCCCTTCCGCGAGGGGAGCCCGTAGGAAAATAGCTGGGTACTTAAATAAATGACGATCTAAATGGTGTAGTGCCAGCGCATCTGTTTTCTCCACTTTCTGGTGAACTGGTTCCGTTGATAGGACCTTTTTACTTTGGACCCTGCATTCAATCGTTCTTTGATATCGTTGAGTGATGTTTTCTGTGATAGAGAAATTTCGCTATTGACCTAATGATGGTTTTTGGTATCAGATGATTTCTCTAAATCTATTTTCTTAAGTTAAAGTGTCAACATTTTTTGATCTCGTAACCTTAACTAGGCCTTTACCCTGCAATGGGACGATCATGGCTGAAAATAAATAATAAATAACCTTAACTAACCTATCTTCGGCCGTAGACCCCTAAAGTAATCATAATTTATATTTATAACGTCCCGAAATGCTACCGAAATGCCCCAAACTGGCATTTCGAATTTTAGTGGATCTTTAAAGTCACCGAATTTTTAGCATATGAACTTTTATCAGCTAAATGAAAATTAGAATAGGGAAAACTCCTTGAAAATTTTCATCAAAAACTGTAATAATTCCTTGTTCACAGTGCATTTCATCGTGTGTCATCAAACTGCGTGTGAAACGAAGGAGTGAGACCAAATTACGTAAGTATAACTTTGTTTATAACTTACTTATCACCTAGAAAAATATGGATGGTTCCTTTTAATTTACACAGGTATAAGTTGACTGTATTGTGAAAAGGCAAGAGCAAGTTGAAAGCTTGCTTGCTGAAAAAACTTATAATTAGAATTTGTTTTTTTCTTATAGGCTCACCCCTATTACATAACACTTTATAACACAATTGGTTAATAGTGCGTGTACTTTGTATAGCGGTATTAAGCGCCGTAATGTGCACCTCTGTCCACTCCTTCGGGGATAAAAGGCGTGGCGTTGCATAATTATAATTTCCATAAAATCCAGAAAACTGAACATATCTTGAGGTTTCTGCACAATTTGGCACAAGCATCTGGCACTCAACTGGACAACATTACACCCCTACATTATATGCATGTGTGCGTTACCGTGTAATTGTGAAGCCTGCGTCTAATTGCTGGATCATGGAGCCATTTACTTCTCATTACGACTGGCCAGTTACCACGTCGCTGAGATTCTATGTGAAAGTGGATAGATACGAATATACCACATAATTATGCTGCCTACAATTCCAAACTCCATGCTACTACTGAGAAATTTTCGAAAAGCCGAAAAAAGCCTAGTAATTTACCCGATCCACGAATCACTTCATTGGTCAAATGGTTGTAAGTGCGACTGCCGTGAAGGGGGTCTCGATTCCAGGGTCGGGCAAAGTATTACTCGGCCCTTTTTAAACTGACGAAAAAATTATGCACTCGTGCTAACTAAATTGTATCAATTAAGAAATAAACTCGGTTGCTAAAAATTCTGGAATTCAGTAGGTAATTAATATTGAGATCGATCATCACACAAAGCTGAAGATCTTAAGATCTGATGACAATTTTTTGTTGGCAAAACTCTTTTTAATTGCCTTTTAATTAACAATACATAAAATCTAACTTTATGTTTATACATGAACATAAAGTCAAATACAAGTATTTGACTGATTCAATGTACCGTTATCATAGTTTTTCTTACTCACGGAAAATACTGAAATATCTTTAATCACGCAAATATTTCAGCACTTAGCAACTACCTATTTACATGGCTAGTGTAATATGAAATCAGAAATATGTATTTATAATGAATTCTATTAAAAAGTTTCATGGTAAAACAATTTGTTCATTAGTCGTTTCATAATAGTGGCTGATAAATTATAAAGTACCTTTTTTGAGGGGAGGAAAATCATCCAATGACTTCTCCCGCCTTATGTGGGGTGAAAGGGAGTGTCAGACTCTTTTACTGACTAAAAAAACCACCCCGTTCTCTGTCCTGCCTTGTGCAGGAGGGGTAACTTGTTATGTTGTCCGCAGTTTCGGAAAATTATAATGAAATGAAAAAAAAAATCGCGATATCCTCCATACACACTTCTACACCCTATTTTAGGAAAGTGTGGTGTTGGAAAAGGGCTAAAATGTAACTTATGTCACTCTCAATTTCTTTACCTATCTTCTTTTCAAAAATCACGTCAATTCGTTTTTTCGTTTTGCCGTGAAAGACGGACAAATTAACATACACACACACTTTCGCAGTTTATAATAAATAGGTAGTAGGTACTATTGTATAGTATGGATTATGATACATTTGACAGTGATGCGAGTCGAGCTGTAAATAAGAAATGGCTCGGATTCTTTCTGTTGCGAGCACCTGGGCGCGATGCATATTTTATAAGGCAATAGTGAAATAGCTGGAAATGGCTTTAAATATTTATGAAACGGTTAATAATGCTGAAGTATTTTACAGTGTAGTTCTTTGCTAAGGATTGTGTTTAGTGTTAATAGAGAATGAATGGACAAAGTAATGTATCGTATTATGAAAGACATACACTTGGACTAGGTTATTTAGATTTTTATCCTATTTGAATTTAATTCCAGCTACCGCATTTTCCATATTATACAGAATTATATTCATACATTTATTGCAGCGTCTAGACACTTTCAACTAATTACTCAATAACCCATATATTAAAAGAAAAAGCCACCTAGAAAGCGAAACTACATTTCCTAATGTATGCTGCCCCACGTTCAGTACTGTGCGTACCTACCTACTGCAGTAATATGATTACAGTCCGAATGGCTTCTGCAACTAAACCAATATGCAACTACTAACTCCAAACTTCACCAACAACCTTATCCCAAACCACTAAAGTCCAAATTCGTTTAACTAATTAACATCTAACACCAACGAATAAGTTTCAGTACGTCATTCCACCGACCGTATTGTGCTTATAAAACAACGAATGTGTGTTATTATGACACGGTTGTAATGTCGTTGAGTATCAACGTTTATGGAACCTTGTCACATTGAGACGTGTAACTGTATTCGACGTTCGTGGTTTTGAACGCGCTCGCCGCGTTTTCGCTCGGACATGGCAGCCTTTGAGGTTATATTTTTAGTGTTGCCATATTTAGAGACGTTGCTTCGGTCTTGGGTACTTTTAAATGATTAATCAAGCGGTTTTGACGTCAGAACACTGCTTTGTCTTGCTGAAGGGCTTACAACAATGAACTTTGAGAAGAAAATCTTGATTTAGTCCTAAAATTTGCGAAATGTTTATAAAAACATTTACATTTACAACAAAAAATGTTTTAAACTAGGGGTGCGAAACCATCTTACTACCCACAAATAACACACTGTACTTATAACATTTAAATGAAACTAAAACTAATACATTAGGTGCTATTCATCAAGAATAGCCATTTAAAAATAAAATACAAATTTATAAACAGCTGTTAAACAAAAAGCAACATTCGAATTTCAAAAACCAATTTGACAGCTACATTTTTTAAATCGACGAACCATCGCGCGCGAGCCGCGGTATGACTCAACAACTGACATTACGGTAAAACGTAGGCCAGTACACGGCAACACGCCATACAGCCTAGAGTGAGAAAGAAGGTAACAGGTTTGCGAACGTTCACGACTTACGTGTAGTGTTCAGTTAAAACATCGTCAAATAATATTTAATAACAATCTCCTGTTATGAACCGATCTGTTTCCTTCAACAATATGTGGTGTACTTAGTTTTCTTGGTGTTAAAGTGACAGTATCAGTGAAGGCTTTGTGAGAGGTGAGTGAACTTGGCTCCGTAAGGCTTTTGCCCTTTGCATCAGGATTCTGGATTGGCGCTCAGTTGTCGATGGGTTGCTGTGCTATACTGCTGTCAGTGTGAACGTTGTTCAAAAAGTTTTTATGTCCAACAAGAGTTTGTGGAAAATTGTGTGGTTGTTTAAAATGGGAGTCTCTTAGTGAGTTAGTGCGTTCTGCCAAGTTACATGGGATGTGAAGGCAAGCACTGACGGATCCGGTCTTAATACCAGTATGATTCTTTGCTTTTTTTTCGTAAGATCTTGGGTTAATGTCCAGGGTTGTCTGACTATCCTCTGGGTTACTGCAGTTTGAGTTTTAATGTGTTCGAAATTACTTTAATGCAGTGTTTATTTTTCTGTGGCCACGAATTTACTATATTCAGCTGTTATACGTATTTTTAAACTACACAATGCTCTCTTTATTTTAATTGTGTCTAAGATAAGATCGTACGAAAATAAATATCTAATTGTTTTTGATAAACAAGGGAAATGGAATGCCATACGAAATTCTTGTTGGTCTTCGAATATTACTAAACTTACTTTCTAGAATTAAGATTAGGTTTACATTTGTTTAAATGCTTTTTAATAGGCACCAGCTGTCTAAGACTTCCCTATCGATATAGGGGTCAGATGGGGGTGAGTGTAAAGTTACTGACTACTGAGCTCCTCTTTTCAATCCTACATTCAAACCAACAATTTCTGGTGTTTAATATTCTGTGGAAATAACGCTTTAAGTAGTAAAAAGTGTAGCTACGAGAAGTAGGAACACTTCTGCTCACCCCTTTGGAAAACAACAGGTGTGATTGTGATCGTATTACCGGCAATCGAATCAAGTACGACATATCAGCTGTTTATCACCCCTCGCGATACAATAAGTATGCAACAGGTCGTCAATATTATCGCAAAGGGTTGCAACTCACAGGAGTGTAAATTCGCGAATCACTATAGAAACACTATTTCGATAACCATACAATAGGTACATGTCGTCAAATTCTTGAAGAATTCCCAGTAGTTCAGTTTTTGAACCAATTTTGGGGAATGACCAAAACACACGCGTGGAATATACTTACACCTATGCCTTTAATGGTGCTTTTCTACCAGAGATGTGCTATGTAGCTATGCTACGAAGATGCTAAGCTGTGAAACTGTGTGACCGTTTCCACCGATACTAAGCTATGTAGCTGTGCGTGGAAGATGCGCAGCTCGAGTATGCGATGCCAAACGCATCCACAGAAACGTAACATAGCATATCTCTGGAAGAAAAGCAGCCTAATTTTGATAACCATGAAGTTTATTAACTTCATTATCAACTGGAACACGTCCAACTTCCCCTTAGTTCTCCACTACTTCTGTAGGAGCTCATCTTACATCTAGCCTCTTTAAGCATCCTTGAACCTAAGTTTAGCATACAACTCTAGGTCCATTCCGGTAATATAAGACGTGATATTTTATACCAAAACGGTGTAACGTAACAACAAGGGCAAGCCTGTCTTCAACTCCATATATCGTCCATTTTATGTCCTCATGGCGAGCCCCTTGCCTATAACCGGACACAAAGCCAAATTCCGTAGCTTCCTAACGAACTGATTTACATAATATACGTAATTTTAGGCATTTTGTATATGAAATATGTATTAATAATAGAGTAAAAATTTCACTCGGAGTGAAAATTCTCGAATTATCATATTTACGATGAGGTATTGTGCATAATATTGCTCGTAAAGTCTTAATGTATGTGTAGGTATGTTAAATCTGTGCATTATGTAGGAACTATTACTTTCAAATTTCATGTAAGTACTTGGGTTATGTAAAATAGTATTATTTGGAGAAGTTTTAGTCTAACGCGTCTCACGATCTTCATAAAAAACGTACTTAATTGTTCCCAAATATTTGTCACGACTTGCGACTCCAGAAACAGTATCTATCTATCAATCAATACAACTATCATTGCAGCATTTCAGTTCACCTTTTACTTGTATCTAAGAATTTCCATAATAACCCTTTACGTTACGACTTGTGGAGATCCTCAAAAAAGGCCTGTCTTCGGACCTCATACAATTATCCAACCAATTATAACCAAATTCAAAAAACATTTGCAATCCAACTGTCAAGTCACTTCATACTCGTGGATCTTTGAACATGTAGGTAGGTATGTACCTACGTAGGTAGGTAGGTACAGCAGATTCTTCCAAGGATTTCATCTTCCTGGCCGCTGTATACAACAATCGGTATGCAAAAAACTGGTTAACCTTGTCAGCACCACGACTTAAACTTATAGTTATGTTGCTCGTATGAATATGGATACATCTCCTAGTGTATCCAATGGCGAGGACAATGTCATGGAATCCTGGCTCTTCAGGTATTATGGAATATCATTTGAAGAGTGCTCTGTTGGTCGATGAAGAACTGTTAAGCATCGAGTAATTCTTGGGTCTCGTTATTCCTGGGTTAGCCAAAATGTTTTCGATTTCAAATTCAGAAGAATGGTAACATAGGTATTTAGTAATAGTGGTTTATTACGTTGAAAGGATAATAACATTGTCCAAATATGCTTAGCTTCAGGAAGGAAAATGTTTTTTTTGTGTTATCAAAAAACCAAAATGACCATTGACTGGTCACTCGCTCCTATATTAGGCAATGTCCACACAGATCCTGTTGTCGTACAAAATGATGGATATAGTGATAATTGTTGGAATGACGTCATTGGCCGCGTGCAGTGTCGTGATGAATTGTTCATACATCGTGTCTAATGGCCGGTGCAGTCATTACCTCTTATTTTAACGTTTATCATCCACTGCCAACATCATCATCATCATTCTTATTGCTTGTGCTCATGATATATTGATGTGGTCAAAGATATCTACAGTTACATGAATGGAGAAATTTTTATGTTATTTTATTTGTGATTCATTAAAGTTTTTGCTGGAGTGCCCCAAGGCAGACGACTAGTGCGAATGCCTTGCAAGAACACTCAGATTGGATATATAGGTAGATTAAATTATTTTTGATTATAAATTTTTAGTAATAGCACGGTATCTGGATTGTGAGTTATATGTAAAATTAAAGAAATGGAACTGTCTGATGTGACTGCATTCGAGAATAGAGAAATAAGACTAGCAACGACTCCAAGTAGATTAGCATAGGGAATAATAGGGATACCGAGCAGGAAGAAGAAGCAAATTAAAATTGGCAATCACAAATTAGAATTTTTACTACCACAGGAACTGCACATGTTTAAAAACCATAATTTACGTTCCAAAGAAAACATACAATAATAGTAAAGACGTAAATAGTAATAAGTATCACGTGTAGTTGGTGTTTATACACCTTGATGACTAATGAGTCATCAGTCATGGTACATTAGGTATTCAATGTATCATTTGAGTCGGTTCACAGAGCTGTGTGGTAATCAATGGCTGATTGTAATTCTCAGTGGTAGTAACATTGAGTGCGACCTAAAGGACAGAATTAATTGAACTGTTTAACATCTCTGGTTATGGAGGATGGCCAAGGTCCTAGGTCCTTAGTATTTCTTGCCCTACCTCGGGTTAGATCCTAGAAATTATCAGTTGAAGCACTAAGACTAAGTCAGAAATGAGTTGATCTAGATTACATAGTATTTAACGCTGTGAGGAAACGCTTACTATGTTTACGAGCTTAAAATTTGCATGAAGTATAACTTAATCCAAAATGTCCGGGCACATGATATAATATCCGTTTCTTAAATACTCAAAAGCTAATAAAGGATAATGGAGTAAAAGATACCATTTACAAACAATGCGACAACAGACTCCAACAAAGATTCAAGCCTATCTAATCATCCAGAATCTTCAGAATTCATTACTACTCTATTCACTACGCCGTAAGTGCGTACAATCCACTCAACTGAATAAAGACTATCAAAATTTAGCCAAAATAGCTTGAGATTATCCTAAAATTATTTCCTTCCAACTTTATTTCTTGGGCTGCAGACTTTACGAGTAGCGTTATTTTGTGCCATTACGCGGCTTGCTGGGCTTAAGACGATCTCAAAACACGGCGCTGAGTGTGTGAGCGAAGGTCTTTGCCTAATTCCGTGATGATTTAAGAACACTCCCGCAGGTATTCTCGAGATTTAGGAATTAGGGAGATCGGGTTCACCAAGTTTATGGCAAGCGTTTAATGTTTCGTTTCGTTTATGAGGTTAATTCAGTGTGTGGAAGATACGTGTAGCGTACACTGACAGATTTATGAGAGGATTTACCGTTTTTTTGTTCTCTGTAACCTAGATAGATTTTTTATTTATCGTAAGCTGAGCTTAAAGCCTGGATTTTGTCATCCATGTGAGTTACGATGAATTAATAAGCAGACATCGTGATTTCATACTCGTAACTTTGAATGACCTTAGATTTGATTATTGCTTAAAAGTAATACAATGAAGAGTGTAGGTTTGAGGACATTTTCGCGTATAAATTCAAGTTAAAAAAGTGATGCTAAATTAATATACACTATACTTTACCGACAATAGAACTCCTTGCCGGAGTCTGTGTTTCCTGCAAAATACAACTTGGGTGTCTTCAAGTCCCGAGTGAACAGGTTGCTCATAGGTAGACGTGCTCCATCGTCGGCCACATCATCACTTACCACAAGACGAGATGGTGGCCAAACACCATCCTATTAACATTCTATCGTCATAACATTACTAGCAGATGTAATGGTCGATTATATTCCTTACTCGGTCCGTAAATTAAAGAGTACAGAGATGAACATTGGGTGAGAGTTATTTAAACATATTGTCTTGGAACAATGCCGGCTCGAGTAACTGTTGCAAATCTTTGTAATGACAATAGTGGAGTAATACGACACGCTGGAGGTATACACAGAAGGTTCACTTGGTGGTAGCTTACTAAATAATGGTAACGTTGTTGATTGGTAATATTTATGTTGGTATTAGTTGTGATAGGCTAGATTTATTTTGGAATAGATTCAGTTTATGATGAGGTCAGGTGCGTCTAGATGAACGTAAAAATTTTAATCTTGCTTCACGTGGTCAATTATATTCGTCTCCTGTTCTGTCTAGGTTACCCAGAATACCTATATTAATTACTTTCCATTTTTTTAATAAGTGGTTGTTGCACTCTGGGATTTTCTCCTGTGTCGTAGGTGCGTTTACAAACATACAAGTTCACATACACAAGACACCCAGACTCGAAACAATAATTTGTGGATTACACAAAGAGTTGCTCCGTGCGGGAATTGAACCCTCTGTACGTTACGCGGCAGCCCAGCCATTGCGCTAACCATGCAGTCAAACCCTCTTATTATAACAAACCCTCTTTTGTAGAGGAGGTCGTGTTGATAGCATATTACTCTACATGCATATTCCAAAATAGACCTTCTGCAATCCGTACATGGTGTATTGTACAGTTGTGAGCAGCACGGCACCGCGGTTTCGTTGCCGTTACGTCATGACGATTGTCTATTATTTTGTTACCATGTGACATGCGTGGGCGGCCATTGTGTACCTATATGATGTTTGGACGTTTCATGGTAGCTGATGGGATTCGAGAAAGTACTTCATCCTTTCTTTCTTCCTTCCATCCTTCTTCCTTCAGTCCGTGATAGTTTACTCCTGTGCTTTGAGCCTCCTCTATGTATGAGGCTTTTGCCATAATCTCCGACGGTCATATTGCAGTTTAAAAGCCTTTTAAACTGCAATCTGAAACTTGACTGTCGGAGATTATGGTTCATGTTTACCTATAGAGAACGCTGATAGATACCTTTTGGGCTATTCTGTAACTTTTAATTGGAAAGATCGAAAGGAATTCGCAGTCCGCCATGTCATTGGTTGTGAGAATAGTGTCGACCAAAGACGGGCGAGAATGCCATTGAGTTCACTTCGATTCGATCTTTCGAATTGAAAACCACAGAATAGCCTAATGGTCTCTGTTAAATCTGTAATCCCTTAGTTGGACTATCACATCACCCACGGGAAGAGAAGGAATGGTGACTACAAGGCCGAATCAAAGTAATATTTTCTATAAAAAAAATCATTACAAATAAGCATTTGCTTTGCCAAGTTAATATATGTATGTACTAAGCCTTCAGTAGGCTCGTCCGATATCTGTTTTATATTGCTCCACATCCAATCAGCCGGTAATTGGAATCACTAACTAATTGCCAGAGTTAATCAATGATGATCCAATTATTGTTTTTATACTGTGTTCGCAATAAATTCCTTTTTATTGCAACCTCTTGTTGGGTGGGTATTGGCCATCAAATAATTGTGTGTGTGTCATTTGGAAGTGCTTGTTGTGTGTAGGTTTATTAGAATACCTATTTAATATAACTTCTTGTCAGAAAACATACTTTGATATAAGTAAAATAGTAATTTTTGTCTAATTTTGTGCATTGAATGTTGTTTGGTCTTTAAATATTTGTTAAACAATAGGTAGTTAAACATCAATTTATTCTTGACATTGGCCACCCAAGCTTAAATAAAATAAAATTAAACATACCTAACAAATAAAAAAGAAACTCGAATCCATTCATAGTTTGAAATACGAACAACGAACGCATCGAATCAAACACAAGCATTGTCAAAAGTTTTGAATATCGAACGGCACGCGTTCTCTCAATCCTTCAATCAAAGAGGATTGAGTGTGTCAATCTATTGTCGTATGCGACAAATCGCATCAAAGTACACGACTATCCAGTCTTACGACATTAGAAATGACTTGGTTGCATGCGTAACATTACTGTACGCACGTTTGTTCTAAAACAATTTTAAAATAAATTGATAAAATCACGTTTCTAAACATTCTTAGACGCAGATTTCGATGATATCTGCGCACGCAAGATTCCAAGTCGTATCTGATTTGAAAGCACTTTCCTAGTATTTGTGTCGCTATCTGAATATTTTAATGGTCTCTATGGCTTTCATTAGGTGGGTTTATCTTTTAGTTTTCGTCTAATTGCTTAGAAAAAACTAAAAAAGAGGAATATAAATGATATCATGATACTAAACAGATAATAAGTATAAAAATATATGGTCCTACACCGGGCAAAATTCAAGATTCCGAAATGTCCGGAGCTGCTGACTGCTTAGCGGGTAACCGGAGCTCCAATTTAAAAAGCTGGAGTAAGAATGGGGTGGTTTTTAGTCAGTAGGAGTCCGACACTCCCTCTCACCTCGTCTGAGGCGGGAAAAAACATATGATGATTTTCCCACTTCAAAAAAAAGACTCCGTAATATCACTGCAAATTATCTTAATTAAAAGTAAAAAATATATCAATATACAATATTAATTGATCAATGTTCAATACATGACAAAGTACTTGACTAAACCAAAAACAACACAATATAGTAACATATCAAATCAAAATATGTCTTCCGACAAAAGTTCGCGGAAAAATCCCGCCGCTAACAATCCCGAATCCCGATGGAATTCCGCTGTCTGTTCCCAGTTCTGACATTTGATATCAAGTAGAAGATTTGTGGTCTGTAATGACTACAGTTACTCACAAACTTAATATACAGTGTAGTCCGTTTTGTACGACTTCGCATATAGCAACCAACCGTTTTTAGCGACGAAAGTTTAGGCATTTGTTTGGTTTTAGTATAAACTTGCATAAATAGACATTCGTTTATTACGACTTCGCTTACAACGACTATCCGCTTTTAACGACCGAATTTCACACATAATTGTCCGGTTACAACGACACAACGACGAGTGTTGCTGTGTTTACAAATAATTCATAGAAAAGAATGAAATAAAAGAATAGCCATCTCAGCTATCGCCCTGCGCGACGCCTCTGATTGGAAATTGACTGTTTATTTTATGCATATGTACGAATTTGTAGGTGGGTAAAAAATGGCTTCCGTTAAACCAAAATGTTTATATGAATGAATGAATATATAGAATGTATATAAACGTGTGAGGGTGTCGTCGCAAGGACAAGTGGAAGAAGCACTATTGCAATGGTTTAAGTTGCAACGTAATCGGGAAATACCGATAAATGGGCCTATGCCACCCATGCTTCAAGAAACTGCAAACTTTTTTGCGAACGAGCTAAACATTCCCAATTTAGATTTTTCGGCGAGTTGGATTAATCGTTTCAAGACGAGGCACAATATTTCGCTGGAAAAAATGCTGGCGAATCCTTGTCGGTTGAACAGAGCGATGTGACTCCCGTGGCTAGCAAGAGTTTGGCCTAATTTGCGAGCAAGATTTTTTGAATAATTGATATACATATTCTGACATTTGATATAAAATGAGTTTTTTTATGAGATTGAGATGTAATATCTGGTAATATAAAAAAACTTTTTTCTGTTCGTTTAATACTTCCGGTTAGTATGACGTACATGTCACCGGTTAGTCACGTTATAAATTTTACTGTATTTGATTATAATGAGACCGCAGACTATCCAGTTAGTTGGGAGAGCAAAGTTTTCTTTATATGTACTTTTGGTTATGTCTTAGTAGGTAATGTTCCATGATTGGGTTATGAGAGTAGCCATAGATACATACAGAAGGTTTTATACGCGGTTTGAGAACTATAACAATAATATAATTTTATTGTAACTTTCGTGAGACACACTAAATTCTAGATGGCTTGAAACTAGTCGATTTCGTCAAACAGTTACGTATGTAAGCCGATAACATATAATAATTCAAATAATTTCTTTATACGGAAATGTTTCAAATTGGTATTATTTCTGCAATTTTTGCTCCTCCTTTCCTCATACTTAAAGGACTTCATAAATGAACCAGATATCTGTTCTTTAGTTCAAAGTTCTACTTGATTCATTTGATGTCAGCATCGATTTTTGTCTTCACTAAGTAAAATTCCCCGACCTACATTTACCTCTAACGATAGTGTTAATAACTAAACAATGTCATTTCAAGAACTGATAGCAATCTAGTCAACAGTTCCGCTTCGACAAAAGAGATCAGTACTACCTTCTACGTGTAATGGTGCGTCCACATCTGCCTAACTGGCGCACTCAGAGACATTTAATGATTACTTATACTATTCCTTAGTAAAGGTTTTGTATCGAAAACAATTGCCAAGGAAAAGTTTAAGTAACCATTAAATGACTGTAAGTACGGTGGTAAGTGAGACACTCGCGAGCAGCAAAGGTGGCATTCGCACTTAAAATCATCATCATAATCAGCCGAGAGACGTCCACTGCTTCTCTTTGGGCGAGGCGAGAGGGAGTGTCAGACTCTTACTGACTAAAAACCACCCCGTTCCTACTCCTGCCTGTCGAGCCGGAGTCCCGGTAAACCCGCTAGGTAGTCCGCAGCTCCGGATTAGGCATCAGCCCTACTGGGCCCCATCTGTGGTGGTCTGATGGCTCTTTGAGGCGCGCGCAGAACACGACGCGCCGCACGCACGAACGGCCTCCCCCTTAGTCCTCCACGTAGAACGACAAGCCGCCACCGCACTTAAAATGCACGCACTAATTTCCTAAGATGCTCGCGAACGTTGCATTCGCACAGATGTGGCCGCATCATTATATTATAGTGACATGACAACGGTAACATTCAGACAACATGTAACACGTAACCATACGACAAACAATGTAATATTATCTTGCTAATCACCACCTCAGTCTTCCTTTCATGCTCTACGCTCCATGCGTGCTCTGATGCTTATCATCGTCAGGGACTGGAAGACTGGCTGTGTGTGAGATTGTTGTTTGTGATAGAATGTGTAAACGGAGGTGGATGTGTAAGTGGTGCAGTGGCAGACGTCTCTTGACGGTGTGTATGTGTGACATAATTTTCAGTTTCGTTTTATGCCGGTAAACGAGCTGACGGTTCAATTGATGGCAATCGCTGCCGCCTATGGACACTTAAAACACTACAAGTGCGTTGCCGGCCTTTAGGGGGTTAGAAATTGAAGGGTTGTTGGGAAATCGGGGATTGGGAAGATTGGGAAAGGGGGTAGTTGGGCCTCCGGTAACCTCTCTCATACAACGAAATATAACGCAAGTTGATTCACGTCGGTTTTTCTGTGACGTCGTGGCATCACTTGTGCCGCAGCATGGCTCTCCCACACTTAAAGTAAAGCTGTGTGATTTGGAGGAACTGAGTAATTTGTACTAGTTTGTTTATTGAATAGTGCAAATAAAACTGCGTTGATTTGATTTGGATTTCAGTTTTGAGTAAACGGGTTATATCATAAAAAAAAATTCACTGCATCACCTAAAGGTTTGACTGGTAGAAAATACCTACGGCATTAAGCCCACCTTTGTACACACTGATGTGCATAAAGAGTTGAAATAAATAAATAAATAAACGGTTTCGAAATTCATCAAAATAAGTGAAAAACATAGAATTAACTGGTCAGTCACAAACCATTGAAAATCAACTATAAAACCTCGGATTTACAACATCTAATTTCAATATTAAACCTGACATTCATAATTCGATTTCGATTTCAATAATAACAAAATTGATGGTTGTTGTCATAATATGATTTCCATAGTGTAAAAAACTACTACACAAGAATGTTTATATATTAAACTAATCAACATAACTTGTAGTAATTATGCAACTAAACTGGATTCCAATGTTCTTCACTATTTACATTAAAATATATGCGGAGTAGACGAATTTTGTGAACATTGGAATATCGATATTATTTATGTGGTCTAATGTATATTTGTGTTTTTGTTAATTTAGTTTTTTTTTTATTTATATTGGCGACGCACGCATATATGCGTTAAAGTATACATTTTCAAGTAACGTTCGGACATTATTCTATATTATTTTCTAAGTATATTTTGTATCTAATAATTATCGTGAGATATACTAAATTAATTAAAAATCACGGTCAAGTCAGAGTCAAAAACCAAGCCTTCTAATTCAGTATGCTGCGCGTCGTGTCGCCGTGACTGCACACTCTACTCATAATGAAGAGTCCTTCTGTGACTCGAAACTAGTAGAGTTTTTCTGTATTAATTTACGAGAGTAAACCGTGATTTGTAGTTAATTAAGTATATTTTGAATGAAGGCATTATTATGAACCTAACTGAAAAACACATTCGGCGTACAATACGTATGAGAACACAAATATAGAAACTGAAACCGACGAAGGCCCTTCGAGATCATCAGTAGCACTAGACTAAAGACGAATAATACAAAAGTTAGTGAAACGGCCCTAAAAGCCCATTACTTGAACAATAATTCACACAACATCTTACCCAGACAAACATCCTTCAAGATAGATCTAAGAAAAAACTCGAATCTACGCGACAAAAACCACACAAGCAACAATAACCCTTAAACCAAACACCACAACCACCAAATTCCCTTGAACCTCAACTAATGATGATGTATCACCTATCTTTGACATCAGAAAGCGACTGCGGTTCTGGACACAGAATAATAAAGCTTGAGGCTAGACAGATAGGGTTTATAATGAATTGTTTTGTTGGACAAGTTGGTCAGTTAGTACTGCGGTGAGTACGGAACCAGTTTTTAATATACATTCCAGTGCAAACGAATAGAACGGTACATAATATGTGTACTTATGTCTGTGGTGCAGGGGCTAGGGGGCTGGTTTTTGTACAAGGACGATGCGGACATATTTGTGGTCAGCAGCTTTTAAAGTCATTCCCTGACAGTAAACAAAAAGGTACCTTTATATTAGCTTACTTTTCGCAAGTGATGTTTTTAAGTCCAAGTTATCAAAGAGCCATCAGACCATCACAGTTGGAGCTGAGTAGGACTGATGCCTGATCCGGAGCTGCGGACTACCGGGGCTCCGGCTCGGAAAGCAGGAGTAGGAACGGGGTGGTTTTTAGTCAGTAAGAGTCTGACACTACCTCTCGCCTTGCTCAAGGTGGGCGAAGTAACTGGATGATTTACTCCCCTCAAAAAAGTTCGTATTTCTTTTTTTGCATAACCACATAGGGTTGATAGATCTCAAACTTTATACGAAGTCTGGAGCACAGTTAAAAGAAACTATAAAACATATTTTCATTCCTATTCTACTCATAGCTTAAATATCATAATAGTAAGTTACTTCCTAGTAAACGACGCGACACTTAAAATACTCGACACATACTTAAAACGGTACCACGGTACTGTATTTGTACAAATTGTAGCAAAACTGTCGCCGTCAAGTTATTATTACGGGATTATGTATTACACGGTTTGTATAATTCCATTTAAGGCATAAACATCTTGTTGTATCACATATTGTGTCACTAACCGCTAGGTATGTGGTGATAGAATGCAGTACATTTTGTCAACATCCCTAGTCTTGCCGCGGGTGTTGGAAGTTTAAGGTACAGAGAGTCAAGTTTTTTAAGAAAAGGAAAATCTTTCGACCAGGCGAGGTGATCGTGCCTGACGGGTTTCGGAGGTCAGAGGATCGTTTTCTTAGGGAACTTTAATCTCTGTTCCCTAAGGAACGTGCGACAGAGCTGACTGAGCAGCACCAGCTGTGTTTCTTGATAAACTTTAACCTGTTAATCTGCGATATCCAATTCGCCTGTAAAGCATTGGAGATTATGACAATTTCTATTACGTAGGAGACTTAAGTTTAGCAGTCAATTAAAATAGAAATAAAAACTGTTTTAATTTAACAGATCTTACTGGTGTATATACCTACCAATCGTATATGAAAAACTACTTTCATTCATACCAAAGTACACAAAAAATAACCTAACTCACTCCCGTATTCAAATCCCATAGCCAACATTTACGTTTACAACCGAGGGTCGATGGGCCAAAAATGTCCTTGGCTCAGAACTCAAAAATACCTGGTATTTTCACAGCGAAAGTGCTGCATGGAGGCACATTTCTCATTTTTACGACTTTACCCTTACTTGCTACTTTCTTACCGGCATAGTAAATAAGTTACCTGCCCCTTGGGGTACTGTTGATCATCGTTGGATGGTTGGAGGGTTACTTCTGATTCTGTGGTAACTCTAACTTTTTGGGAGTGTTTTTAAAGTTACATTTGCGTTGGTTAGTGGTTGGTGGTTATTTATTTAGTTTGTTACAGTTATTATGTGGTGACAGAAATCATGCATCTGTCGTTCAAAAGTATAGTTCTATTTATTACATATACATAGTTCCTTTTATACAATTGTAACTTGACATCAGATTCACTGAAGGAAAGTGGGATTCTTAATCCATAATATAGACCGGGCATAGATCAAAGGATGAGCTGCATTTACGATAAAAAGCTATGCTCAGTAAGAACTTACCTTAATCCCTTCAGATTATTGGACCGGGTCGCATTCTCTTTATATTAATTTAGAATTTATAGATATTTAAGTTTTCATACTTTATACAGGAGAATTTTAATTTTAATTTGCATAAATCTTCACCTTATGGACAATATAAATAGATTTCTATTTCTAAAATATTCGCACACAAATTCAATGTAGATTTATCTAAATCGGCACCTAATGCGTGGGTAGCAGAGTTTAATGTTATCTGCATAAATCATGAATGCATCGCTTCGTAATACAAACGTTAGTTCCTTCAATATAGTCAGTCAGTCAGTCAGTCAGCAACAATGGTTGACTCACTCGGGAGGCGTTCGATTGCCAACCGAATATTAATTGCACCATCGCATCGCTGCTCGAATCGATTCATTCGATTTCAATGCACGCGGCCTCAGACGGTGTTTATGAAATTGGTTTTTCGATATTTATGGAAATTGAAGAGGTATTTTGTTTGGTTGGCTGGTCAATGTGACTTGTATTGTTTTAAGTGCCCCCATTTTTTACTTTGGGTATCTATTTACCAAAGTATTTTTTTAAACTGACATGGTCACTAACACTATCATTAGAACATGAGACGGGATATTTACCGTGTTTATTTAAATGTCGATGAGTTGCCGATATTTTGGCACTGTTGCAAGCGCCATCGATCACGGATGAACTGAGTAAATATCCCGTTTCAAGTTGTCAAGTTCTAATGATAATATTATACCAATGCGTTGACTGTAAAATCATTCAATCAACTATTTTGTTCGACATTTCTATTGATGCTAAATATACAAGAGTTTCATGAAACCTATTAAAAGGTAAACAATGAATTAACATTTCTTGTATTGGCGTCCGTGGATTACCAAATGTCGCTTATAATGTTATTAAGATTTTAATGCTAGAAAATTGTTGCTAGCTGATTATTCTCAAATCATGTTATGTGAACATAACCTTTTACGTCAAGTTGACTATGTGTCCAGTGTTAAAGATTAGTATAATACGGCTTAATGAAGTAGGTAAGCTCTTAATCCAATCTATGGGACGTTGTGAGGCTGCATTAGAGGGGCGAGTCAGCAGTTTTAAAGGTGTTTACACATTGGATGAGGTGAGATTGACGCGCGGTTACTGGCGACGACGGTTTCACACTGATAGTTTATTTTAATACTGATGAACTTCGAAAGGGAAAAGATTACCTAATTAAATTCTTGTAAACATCTAAGTACTGATTAAACCAAACAATATTTTGTTAATGGTATGGTACTGTTTGTATGACTCAAGTTGTGTATCTCGATCTTAAAGTTCGCATTCTCAACTAATTTGCGTAATCTTATCATTGATTTTAACCGAATGCAATGAAAATAATCAAATAAAAACAAAATGTTTGCCAGACAAATGTCTGCCATGTCTTGGTATATACGACAGATAAAAATTAAACTTGAACTTTAATAACCTCCTTGACACTGACACCTTAAAAAAGTCTGTTAAGACTATAAAATAAATGTATTTCTTCATAAACCTACAATTAATTGTCATTTTCTTTGTCCACAGTATCGGATATCGGGCACAATATAATCCAGGATGCGTTCCTCATTGCCGTGGAGGAGCAGGCGCGGCAGCGCTTGCAGCGGCTCTCGGCCCTCAAGCGGATCACGCCTGTTGACATGTCCAAACTCTCTGTAGAGGTAAGATTGATCTTATTATACTTCCAATAAAACATAGAAAAAATAGCATAAAGCATAAATCACTTTAATAATCAAAACCATTATAATTTCCCATGTCCCCTTCCTTCACTATTTTGTTAAAATGTATATGATAGAGAGAGTAGGTGTATCACATTGGGTTTACCCGGTATGTTTTTTTTGGGTAGGAAAAATCATCCAATGACTTCTCCCGCCTTGGGTGAGGCGAGAGAGAGAGTGTCAGACTCTTACTGATTAAAAACCATCCTGTTCCCAATCCTGTTTTGAGCCAGAGCTCCGGGAACACGCTAGGTTATCGACAGATGCTATAGCCAAGTTTTATTATGTACGAAACAATGACATATATAAAATCTACACAGTACTCATCTAAACCTACTCTTCAAAATGATAATGAAGATGTTCTAATAGCTAGAATAATCACAAACCAATCACGTTACAAAACGTGACGCGTCCAAACTGTCAACAGATATAAGGATAATGTATAAAACATGTTATGTGTTACAATGCATCTTGTTTACTACTTCATTATAAGCTAGAACATACTTAACTGAATATTCAATGTTTACAATGGGCGTTGATGATCGCGCGATAAATGCGTTGGTAGTTTGAACGCGCGTGTTACAGTGGGTGGGTACCTTAAGTATTGAAATAGCGGAATGGGTACTCAACATTTGGAAATGTTGAGTACCTAGATATTGTATTCCTAAATTCTTTGGGAAATAATACGGTTTTGAAAATTTCATCCTAAGATAGGCTTTAAAATTAATGCTGTAGTATAGTAAGCGACCATGTTTTTTGATAAAACAGTTTTCGCATGTTGTATATTTTTATTCTTAAACTTCTTTTTACTCACTAGACCTAGATTCCTTCTATTTATACGCATAACATTAAATACTATACATTAGGACAAAGGCACAAGTGCAGTTGGCCTGCATTCAGTCCACCACTCCACTTGACGAGGCCACTCGACTCTGGTCCAAGGCATGGGATGTAGCGGGCGAGAGAGAGCGAGAGCGAGAGAGAATATGCGCAAAGCCTTACTTAATCTATGTTATAGTCCAATCAGATTCTACACGCTAACATTACCCCTTTTCCGACCGAAAATAAATCGGAGACTTCTCTTGCGATACTCGATGATTATCAGGATAAAGATAGTCATTCTTCGATTCGAAGATCCCACTTGACTTATTTATCTATATTTAGATAGAATCAATTTGTCAACTCTTCTGTTGTGTATAGTTTTTGATTAGTTCTATGTTGGTGTTCCATCAGAATTACTTTGTTCTTAGGCTATAAGTGAAATCTAAAACAGAGAGAATATAATTAGTAAGGAGAATAGAATTAGGAATAACTCCTGGCTAGGTAGATGTATAGGATTTTCGTATCAGACACTAACAAACACTTCTAACTACAACACCTGAACAAAATTATGCAGTCACCACTATGTACTTGTACAGCTAGCTCCACTGGCTTGGTTTCCAGTCCACTCGACGACGAAGCCACTCGACTCGATGGCCCAAGTTAGTCTCCACAGCGTATGTTCGTAGATATGAGGAGCACGGACAATAGATTAGCCAGGACAATGCGCAAGTGAGCTGGCCTGCATACACCGACGCACACTTCACAACGCCACTTAATTCTGGTCCAAGGGAGATGGTACAGCGAGTTGTGTAGGGAATGCACTTAGAATATAAATTGTAGTAAGGAAATTGAATAATATTTCAATAACAATGTTTACTTTTAAATATAAAACGTAGTAGTTACTACATATTTAAGGTAAATTTAGTTGATATAAAGGATACGCTTTTTGAAGCCATAATTGACGTATGTATTGCCAAAAGCTGGCTTGTTAGATGCCCAGTCTTCCTCACAGAAGCCCGGCAACGCCGCCGTATGCTTATAACTTCTCCAGTGTAGTTGGTGTTTATATTAATAGGGTGATTTCTCTCTGCAATTGCCCCCATCTCATAAAAAGATTCATTAATTACATTTTTGTTTCTCAGACATAATATTTTTTTACTTCACCTATCGCTTGTAACTTGACCCACACCTCAGACGGTTTGTACCGTCATCTCCGGGCGATTCGTTACTTCCATTCGCAGTGGAGCGCACTTGATTCACTCGCTCGCTTCTGATTATTTCAATAACATTTGCTGTTAAAACAAGTGAAAAAATCTTCCTTTCAGCTTCATCGTCCACTGTAAAATGCGAATCGTATTTAGATTTTTCTCGATTATTTTCAAGTTTAACTTATTTTTTTTATATCTACTATTCGCTTCATTTGAGTTCCGTTTGTATGTAAATAAGTGTTCTGTTGCACTTTTTGTAAGCTTCTATCTTCTGCATTTTGTGCTCTGTGCTGAGTTTATTATCAATAATCTTGTGCAGAAAAATTATTGTGGCCTTAGATTTTGAGTCTCTATTTTGATCAATAATTTCAATGTTTCAACAAAGTTTTATTTCTATGAAATCAATTATAGCAATTACTTGCTTGATCTTTCGCTCTTGAACCGGGAAAACCAATTGATATGGTTAATGGATGAAACAATTACTCAATTGATGTTCGAATGTAGAGGTGTTGGCTTTTTGCAGTTTTCTGTTAGTTGTGAGGAGCAAATAGAATCCTATACACAAAACTCTTGCCCAAAACGATTAAATAATCCAACCCATTTTTAAGGACTAGAGAATTGATTGTTACCGTAAATAAATACTTCTCTCCTTTTATTTTTTTATGTTATAAGCCGGTAAACGAGCTGACGGATCACCTGATGGTAAGCGACCGCCGCCTCTGGACACCCGATACACCAGAATGCATTGCTGGCCTTTTGGGGGCTAGGAGTTTAAGGGTTGCTGAGGAATCAAGGATTGGGAGGGGGTAATTGAGATTATAAATCATAAAATAAAAAGCGTTTAAATCAAGTGCCCTCAAGGAACTGACGTTTGTGATTTTATCCCAGTTCCAAAAGTCATAAAAAAACTTATAGTTGCAGAAATATGTTTCTCCCAAAATGATCAGCTTCAATATGAATGCCATCAAGGGCCCACTTGTTGCACCGCATTTTTAAAATTAAATGTCCCCATAGTCAAGTGGAGTTTTTGCCGCTAATTGGGGTCGAGGCACACCGTGGTGACATATTGTTTAGCGCCATTAACATTTTTCATAAAAAACCATGACGCAGTCATCTGGTGCGCGTTATGAGATGGTTCAGCTTGATGGCTTTCCTTCTTTTGTTAGGTTTTTTGCAATTTTTATTAAATGTTTCTAATTTTTTTAGGGCCTTCTTTAATGTTACAAGTGTGTGTTGTTTTTTCCCATGCCCATTCCATATTGAGGTCTTTGTATCTGCTTATACGCTAATTTGTCATATTGCAAATGCATTTAAAAGACAGAATATTTTGGTTAACCGTAGCGGTAACTACAAAATCAATAATTATATACATCTTGATAAGAAAGAAGTGTTATTAACATAACATAACTTTCTATCACCGCACCGCTCGCCATCGACAGAGTTCACGAACACACATTGAAGCCCAAGTGATCTCGTACAGTTCGGCTACAGAGGGATTTTCCCATGGACTCTCCGATTGAGGCTTTCCCAGTAGTCTACAATATGGGGTACTTCAAGAAGGGAGTAAATAGGTCGGCTAAGCGCATGTAATGCCCCAAGCGTTCATAGGCCACGGTAACTACTCTCCATCAGGTGGACCGTGTGCTTTTTTACCACCGCTGTGGCACAAAATCTTAAATCGTCTTAATACATTGATTGATAATAAATGTCAATTTCTTCTCCACCAGTATTATGTTCCTAGTACTGTCAGTGATTATCTTCTCAGCACAGCACGTTTATGTTTTTTATCACCATCTTGAAGCGGTACGGAAACCTACACTCGAGTAATCGTGTTAAATGTGCTGCGAACGGCGATAAGTGGCTGTGATGGCTTCAACATTGGATGGGTTCGCATACCGTATGATACACTTACTTACATACAATATATAGTATGTATATAGTGTATAGAAGTTACGGTGTTAATGTCTTAGTGGTCTATTATTTGCAGCGTTCGACTGACCGGTCTTCTGGATTGTCCTGGACAATTTTAGCATATTTTTGGACATTTCTGGCTTCGAAATTCTTAATATTTTCGATATTGGGTAGGTACTTTTAAACGGAGCAACAGACTGGCCAACTTTCAGAAAAGTTTTAGTTAAGCTAAATTTCTATGCAAAATCTTCACCTATCTATCTGCAATAAAGCAATGGTTGAAAGGATAATTGGTCTAAGCGACATTTTTTTTATATTATTCTATATACATATTCGCAATCATACATTTTTTCGCTATCGTCTAATGTATAATATCAATATCACAAAAAAAACTCTTAAATCAATCAGCCACTCAACGGTCGATATTATTTTTTGCACATTGCGTAAATACCTAAATCCTTTACCTTGCACAAGAGAAGTGGAACTATAAAATCTCATAAAGCAGTCTATTTTATTACTGAAAGAAACCTTGCCTACCTACAAGTACTACATTCTAAATCAAATGCGATTTAATAGCTTTAGATTAATAAATAAATAATTTCTATTATGACTAGTAACAGACAATAAGGTCAGATACCTCGTGTGCCTTGACATTGTACCGCTAACACTAAATTAAAACTGTGCTGACTTATTTCGAGGTCTGTCAAAATTGAAATGTTTTTGAATAGAATTGGTCTAATTTATCCGGTTGCATTGTTCTGAACTTCATTCTGTATAGTTATTATGTAAAAAGTAGTGGGAAAATTCACATTACCTATCAGCATAGATATTAAAATTATCAAGCGTATGGTTATACTGATCCGGAGCTGCGACTATCTAGCGGGTTTACCGGGGCTCCGGCTCGAAAAGCAGGAGTACGAACGGGGTGGTTTTTAGTCAGTAAAAGTCTGACACTACCTCTCGCCTCGCCCAAGACAGGAGAAGTCATTGGATGATTTTCCCCTCGTAAAAAAAGCGTATAACTATAACCTTTAATCCCATATGTAATAACATATATCTGGTGATAAGTGAATCTTGCCTATTGTATAATACCCATGTGCATCTCTGCCTACCCCTGTAATTGAGCCACTGAAAGTCATTACGCTAGTATTATGTACAGTTAATTAAGTTACGATACCATCAATATTGCATGTTCAGTTTGCAGACAACGGCATTCAATTACACTATCTAATTTGTGTTGTAATCGGGTCAAGATGACATTGTCGCCGGATTAATTATCTTATGTGGCCCTGCATCACTGCTGTAGTTTAATACAGCTGAATATGATGGCACAATAGAACTTTATTATGCGTAAAGTGGCTTACCTATACTAGGTTTAGTAACTTACTTAATATTGTTACTTGAATTTTGTTTAAAAAAGGTCTGCAAAACAGACATAATTTTGCTTAATTTGACATACATTTTATCTTTGTTCCAGCTAAACCGCAGAAAACGAACTCAGCCAGAAAACAGACAAGAGCTAAACGGCTACATAGCAAACTCGACCGTATACGTCACATCGATCAACGAGAACGGAGCGATCGAGAGCAAGCCGACCATATCTTCCCCGAAAGCCCAACCCAAATCCCTCCAGGCGAAGCCAGCCCCAGTCATAGCTAACGGAATCGACAAAAAGAAAGACATAATAAAAGAAGAAGATAAAGTGGAACCAGAGAAACACGAAGTTGACGCGAGTGAAAAGGTTAAAGTGGTTTGTGAGAGTGATAGTGGAGTGGTAGTGGATAGGGATATTAGTGACGCGTATAGTGTGGCTAGGGAGCACCTGAACAACGGCAGGAGTGAGAAACTGATTGGGGAACAGCCTGACCATAGGATCAGAGCTACCGCCATCGTCGAGAACAATAAGCTTGGACCTGGAGAGAACCGGTGAGTTTTAGATGATAGATTTATTATTGTGACAAAGCCTTGCTAATGGTCCTTAAGTTGGTCATAATAATTTATTAGGTGAAAAGGTAGGATTCCTACTGATAATCATTTCATAGCCGTGTTTTTCATTCGACGTTATAAAGTTCGGTGTTGTATTTAAAAAGCCAGACTGGATTGAGTTATTATTTATTTAATTGTAATGCCAGATAAAATAACTGGCTTGGAACAACAGCACATCCATCGTTTTGCATAAATTATGTGAAAATTGAAACGGATTTCATTCTTTACAGTAAATATTTCCCCACTTTTTGTGGAGATCATAATTGTTCGAATAAATAGTATGTAGTTCGTGAATGGAGGGGTAATTTTCTTTTTTATATTTGATGATTTGATTTGATAGATCAGGTTATTTGTGTTAGATCCGGGTAAAGTAAAAAGTTTTAGGTATTTTAAATTGAGATTGTTAATAGTAATTAATCAGTGCGAATTCGCATATTTAGGCCGTGGGTCCCTTTGTCCGTTGTGCTGCATTGTATCGCAACGGTGTGATGTAATGGGGCATGTCATAAAATATGGATATCGACGGTTGAAAGGCTAATTGAAAAAAATGTCACTTAGTTCAATTAGGCTTTCAACCGTCGATTTGGAAATTATTCTGACAATAAATTCGCTATTTTATTAAAGATAACAAACAGCAAATATTACTGGCGATCTCAATACTAAGAACAAGAGTCATTATCTTTATTTTAAAAGCAATTTAACGCAAAAACCTAATCCAACTAATCTAAGCAAAAAACGACGAATTTAAAAATAATTCCAAATTGATTGATTGATTGATTGATAAAAACCGTTGTCTTAGAAAGTGAACGAGGTAGGAAATGATTACTGAATCACAGTCCAAGGTCAGACAGTCAGTTGCTGAACACTGAACACTGAACATATACCATTGAGATCAGGTTACAGAGACACGGTCTCAACTATCCAAGTCTTGATTGCCCCTCTTAATATTGTGATTACTAGTCCCAAGTGTGTCTTTTGAGATTGTGATGGGAGTTCCAGGGGATTTTAATGATGTATTCCGAGTAGTTTTGGTCTTAATACCTTTGTTAATGTTTTTGGTTGGGATTAATTTGCTGTAGTTGTAATGTTTTCATCGTTTCTTTAGTACATAGTTGTGTGGTTTTTGGGGGATTGTGTTGAGGAGTGTTAAGGATTACAGTCGGTTTTGCAAGTTAATAGTCTGTTCTTTTGCGAGCCATCGCTTCTTCTCCTCTAATAATATCTTCTGATTTATTTCGTTGCGGGATCAAAGACAGTCATTCATGTCCCTGGGACGCGCCGGACTTCAATGTTCCGGTGTTTTCATGGTTGTATCTACTGTAGATCCTGGTGCACAGGAGGTGCAGCGGTACGGGAGGTTGTGGCGGGCTTGTCCCACAAAAAAGTCCTATGCAGTGAACGTCTAGACGTTGAAGTTGTCCATATCAACAAATTTAATGATGATGAATATTGTTTTGCCTAAATTTTTCCATGGAATGTTCACTTATTAGGAAGAATGTCACTTTACTGACAAACCAACCCAGTCCCTTCTTGCATGTAGATACAAGAGAGACCGCGAGAATTCAAATTCTTTCGCCGTGAGCATAGTTTTACTTAACCTAGGATTCTTATAAAATGCCATGCATTCAGAAATGTTTGTGCGTTCCATTCTATCTTCTATGGTATCTATGGTATTTTAATTAAGTTTGCTATGACGCTGGATGTCGGCACTAGGCTTTGTATCGCCATTTTGTTTTAATTGGAAGGCTAGTATGATGTAGTATACTTTTAATCCTATGTCTTCGTTATCTTAAATTATATGAGATGGTCTGTAATAGTTATTATTAACTATTTGATTAAGTCAGTCACTTGTTGATTTGATATCGGTTTTAGCTTGCTTTCTGGAAATTCTTATTAGTCTGTTTTTTTGATCTTCTGATTAAAGACACAAATTCATAAAAAAATCTACACTTTCTCACAAGTTTTCTGCAAGATTTCTACTTTCAAAACATATCAAACAATAATCAACATAGTCAAATTAATCTAATCGCGAATATGTACATAGAATTGGTATTCCTATGTTTTTTACTAGACACCCAGTCAGTCTTTGAATTCCTAGCGTCAATTAGACTATGAATAGTAAGGCAGATAATAAAAATTATGCAAATATAAGCCACGTCTCTATATGTAGTGGGTTTCATTATTAATCCATTCACGTATCTTCCGCGTTCAAGATCGGTTCGATATCATGGATATTGGCAAGCTATCTGGATGGGACCGGGTTTGAATACCTTCCTTGGTTATTAAACAAGAGTGTGTAGTGACCATCTTAAAATATTCTTGTATTAAATTGGAAAATGCGGGTTTGAAATCACTTAATTGAGAAAATTAGGAATATTTTACGGGAATAATACATTCATTATTGTGTTATTGGCTTACTCAAGAAACTGTTTGATGAGGAATTCGATTAGTTTAAAGCCATGCTAAAGGCTCATATTCATGAGCAGCATTCCGCGGAATGCTTATGAAATGAACTAGCATGTCTCACAAAAGTTATAATAAAATTAGGGAATAATATAGTTTTCAATATAAACAAGTAACTAAAATTCCAAATCAGTCAGTCTATCGTTTATTATTGATTATTTGAATCGTAATTATTCATTTAGCACGTGTCACGTAAAAGCATAAGGCATTAACAAAAGATTAGTACACGCAATTATAATTCGTATTTCAATTGCAATACAGTTATGAATGCTTTGATAAACAATTAGCTTAGTGATTTATAGTTTTAATTGTGTCTTGGGCAATCCCTGACGCCATTTTGTGACGTCATTGTACAAGCAATTGTTCAATGATTGCTTGAGTCATCAATTATAATTGTATGTAAAAAAAAACAAGAATTCTGCGCAATTAGGTATATTGTTTATATGTGGCTATAATTGTGTCTATTTTAATTTTTTTTCGTAAACTATGTGTGGTTCAAAGTTCTTTTCTTTTTGTGTGTGGTCAAAATTGATTGATTGATTATAAAGTTGATTTTTTGACTAAGATAATTGAGGACGGATAAGATAATATGAATACAGTATGTAGTTTTATTCTCGTAATCGATAAATTCTTACTTTAGCTGATAGTGTTTTATTCATTTTTTTATTGCAAGTAAAAACTATGTCATTAATTCTACCTTTTTCGCCAGTATTTCCCTAACCTTAGCAACTACAATATTGTTAAGTTAAAAATTGTAAAAAAATATTCGAAAAATAATGAATTTTAACGAAGTTATTCGTCTCATCTGCGACCTTGCGCACACGCAACCTCGGAGAGGCTTCTTGATCACGCTAGGCAAAAAACCAGGCAAGGTTAGTCTGGACTCAAGTCTACTTTTTTAATGTAAATTTTTACATTGCTTTTATTTTATCTGTGAAACTTTACTGGGTTATTGAAACTATTGGACTGAAGATACAGATTAAGTTCGAGGCTTTCTTGCACTGTTTTTTTTTTTCATGGTATTTATTATTGACTTACTTTTTAGTTTTCAGTGTTATACAGATATAACTTATCTAGCTATCTGTGGTCTTTTCCATATTCAGACGTCTCAGGTTCACTCACAGTCATCGCGGTTAAAATTAAATGTCCAACCCAAAATCCAATCAAAAATTTTAACTGCAGGGTTGGCGCGGTGGTTGTGTAATTGGCTGCCGTGCAACGTGTAGCGGGTTCGATTCCCTCACAGACAACTTTTTGTATGATTCATAAATTGTTGTTTCGGGTCTGATTATGTGAAATTGTATATTTGTAAATGCACTCACGACACAGGAGAAAATCCTAGTGTGAGGCAACGTCAGAAATCGAAAACCGAATTATAAAACTTGTAGTTGTTTGTTCAAATTGAAGAAAATTTTAATCTTTCTTTAAAACTTTACTGCAGTCACCTAAAAACACGATAAATTCTACTTAACCACAGCCAATACTTAAACCTAATACATACTCAACTTCATTACCATCCCTAATAACACCATACACACCGTATATTCATCCTATATTTATCTCAGTAGTACCAGTAGCTATGTCTATTATATCTCTGTAATTATGCACGATAAGATCATGGTGATGCTGACCAGTATCGGACGGAACATGCGTATCAATGCTTAGGTACAGGTTTTTAATTTAAATGATCGTTTCTGTCTGATACATCTATCTATTGGATAAATGCGTACTTACACAACAACGTCACGCATTTTTGTCCCTGAAGGTGAAGGGATAGGCAGAGATGCACATTACGGCACGTAATGTCACTGTACAATGTACACCCACTTTTAGGGTGAGCCTCCTACCATAATATACTTACATATACTGGGAGCAATTCCAGGCACTGAGACACAGAGAAATTTTCGAAAAATCGAAAAAGGCCGGTAAATCTTTTCCCGACACGGGAATCCAACCCAAGTTTACATTTTAAATAATATGCGTACAATGGGTGGTTGTTTGTTGTGGATATGAAAGGGTGTTTGCCGTTCTTTGACAGCATCGTGGAGGATTTTTTTGATATTCCAAATATTTTTTTATGTCTCTGGAGATAGTTTGAAGTGAAGGAGGGAAGAGGGAGACTATCGCTCCGTTTTGCCCTTTTCATTCGTTTTAATAGCAAACTAAACTGCATCATTTTCAGATTACAGATCTTAGGAGACGTACTCACCCCTCTGTATACAGTTAAGTGTAAGGAACCCAAAAGACACAGTTATTATAATTTTCCTGTCCACTGATCGACGCAGACGCACTAGTTAGTTTCAATTTTACAATTACGTACACTGTGTACCTCTCCCGTTACCCGCTAGATGGCGGTACTGTCGTTTGTGGATCAAGCTGAGATTTGATATAATGCCTTGTAATAATGTCAATATTATTATATGACTTCTGTTTATAAAACTAGGTTATTCTTCTTAAAAAATTATAGTAAGTAAAAAAACTTCTCTCACAAGATGCTAAGTTAGCCAAAGTATGAAATACTAGGTCAACTAAATGCATAGTTTAACAATGTTGATGTGCAATATGCATAACTAAATATCACGTAGACAATATCACAATAGTCTAAAACAGTGTAGCTCGAACAAATCGCATTTTAAAATTCCTTCCATAGCATTTAAAATATTTATCGACTATTTTTTTTATTATAATATTTCGAGTTTGGAATTGCAAATAATGGTTGTTTATCCTAGGATTTATAACAAAAAAATATTATGTACACCTAACAATAATCATGTTTTTATTTTAATAAAATGGATGACTATTCAAGTCATAACATGATCAATCGGTAATTATTGCAAACTCATTCTTTCCAGTCAATTGATGACAAAAAATCTAAGTAAGTAAGTAAAATATGAATCTAGAACAGCATTGGTCGCGGTCCAATCGGTGTTCCGCTTCGATGGGTGCCACCCCTTGCATCATGGCCACCATGCATGCTGTCTACCTCCACATAATGGGCAGAGCTTCCCATAGTCCTATGGTCCAAGCCAATCCATGTGCGTAATAGTAGTCTTTGTAATAGAACTATTTTATTTTAAAATGGCCAATTTAAATGAAAGTTTGGTTTTGAATGGAAGTTTTTTTGGAGTTTATAATATTATTAATCAAAATTATAGAAAATGTTCAAAATATTTGTTTGTAAATTGTTATTGAAATAAAATTGTTTATAGTCGATTTGAAACTGCTGTTCTTGCATTAAAATCCCCTAAAGAAAATAAAACGAATAACGTAATGTTTTAGTAGAACCACAGAATAAATAGTACAAGTAGTAGTACCTACTAATTCAACCGCTACAAATACAACTAATACTAATTCTAAATCAAATAATGGAATTATTACACCAGTATCTGACCGCAAGGAGCGTCACCAAATCAGCGTCACTAGTTCACTACGCGACATCTGAATGATCCTATTGGGAAAATTCAAACTTTTCATCCGTTATTACGCTACGTTCTCAACAATAGAACGACCTCAGCCTTGCGCGCGCGCACCCAGGTAGATCATGCCGACTCAGTCAATCGCCGGCACTTGTCGGAGCAACACTTGTCGTTAACCGTCTTTGTAAGGATAGGGTGCGTACCTGCCCCCACCTGTACGTCACCCCCCTCCCCCCGGAGGTGCGCGCGCGCCGCGTCCCACGCATCCCATTATTTGTATTCAGAATTTTTTCGTGATACCCGCCGTTGGATGTTTTTTGTTGTAATTTGAAGTGAATGTTTGGAATTTAGTGTTTTGTGTTGTGTTGTGATGTGCACTGTGTTGTTCTAGGATGCATTACAAACAATTGTTCAAGAGGTAATGTTTGCTATTTGTTTTACTTTAGATTCAGTAAGTTTTCAACTGTTGGGAGAAGTTGTTATGAGGTCCCGCGGGGAAGTTTTCAAGTCGTTAAGCTCAGCCTTTGAGAGATCATTGTTTCCTGAGTCGGTTGTGGGCTAAACATGGATTATGTCGGGAACTCTGTGTTAAGTGGGAATGTTTGGGAACATCCTGGAAAAAATACCATGAGGGAATCAAAGGAATGGTATTTTAGTCCAATTTAGAGTAGCAGTTTATGTTTAACGGTTTTATGAATCTGTATTTAAGGTTTAGATTTATGTAAATATTAGGTATTGGTATTTTAATACCTATTTACCTATTAGGTATTTGATATGAACCTTTGATATTTCCTTCCTACGTATAGTTAGATTTACCTTACAACTATATATTTACAAAGTTCATTATCCTTGTCAATGTATTTAATAACCATTACATTTCCTATTAAAGTTATTTAGGTCGATATTCCAATATCATTTCCTGAAAAATAAAATAAATTAACGTTTAATTACTGAATCCTAAGGCCAGTATCTGAACAACAATAACAGCTTATTTTCTTTGATTACTAGGCAATATAGATAATCCCACGGTAATCAAAAACAGGATGTACTAATTACCTACAGCTATAAGTGTAATGTTTGTGAGAAATATTGCAAATGCTTTAGCTGAGGAAATCTGTGACTCTGCAGTGACGAAATGTAGAAAGTGAAAATTTAAAGATTCTAGTTTTGATTATTACCGTAACTTAATGCTGATTTATTAAATAGGTACTATCAGAAAGACTTGAATGGATTTATGTTTTAGTATGCATAGGCTTACCTAGTATACGAATCAATGTTGACGATGAAAATGACGGTAAATTGAATCTTTCAAAGGTTTGATATCTATGGGAAGCATTCGGTTTCATTGTATATTACTATGCACAGAGTGTCCCTTTCTAAGAAAGAAGCCATTATAACAAACAGTAGGAAATGTCGTTACTAATGCTACCTTTTCACAAGTCACCAAAGGGCTACAAATGGAATTTAAGCCTTAATCACTTGAAACAAAGATGGAATCACAAAGTTAAGAAAATAGAAACGTAAATCTTTCAGGGTATTAACAATAATTTCTAAAAACAACACGTAATCATTTCCATAACTGCGTTTAGATCATACTCCTACGATCCAATTTCAAGAAAAGACAGATACAGTTAAGAGCACCAATTATCGTGACTATAAGCAATTTGCACAAGTGTTAAGTATGGTGCAAAATAAATGTTGCAATTGTGCTTAGGTACACAGAAATGAGAATGAAACTGTTGCACGCGACAGACAACCTGATCCAATTGTGCACAGACATTATCGAGATGAAGCAAACATTCATTACACTTAGTACGAGTTTGCTTTACGTACAACGAAACAGAAACGAGAGCGTATTCGGCGATCTGATTGGTTGGTTCATTTCTACTGGCCAATCAGATCGCTGATTGCGCTCTCGTTAAACGTAAAAGAAACTCGTAATAAGCCCACAGTTAAACAAAGTTACGTCAGACAATGTGGAAAATATTGCAATTGAACCAATATTTGCTCTAAAACTCAATAACAATTGGAAAGAAGATACAGATTCTGAATAAGTTAATCGATTTCTTCTTCTATGGTTAAATTTAATTAGCAATAAACTTACCTTATTTAATTAAAACTAGTCTTATTAAAGTCATCAAAGCTATAGCATTTGATTATCCCATCAAGTTTAACTCTAAGAATGGAATGTGATATACCAAAACTACCTTTATGAATGGTATAAGTGCCTTTATTAAATAATACGTTGTAGGCATAATTCTTTTATTATTTAACTGTTGCATAACTTTCTTTATCATCGTAAAATGTATTGGATTCTTTTCTATTCATTATTTTTTAAGGAATGTTGGATTTAAATCTCCTATAATATTAGGAGACTTTTCTACATTTACATCTATGTTCAATAAATTAGAATATATCTGAGCTGTCAAATCTCCAGCTAATTAGTCACACGTATGATTTATTTTTATTACATTATCATTATAAATACTTTCAAGTTCATCGTCATTAATTTTAACTCTCGATTCGGCCCGTTACAAGTGAAGTGTGATATTATAAAGTAGTACTGCATGTCACGTGAACCGAACTGGTATTTCCTAGTCCGTGTGAGCCGGTAGTCTGCAGTCGGCACAAAACGCTCTCTTGTCCCCGATCCAGTAACGATTGTTAGTGAAATTCTCTGCAGTAATAGTTGTAATTTTAATGGAATTATCTCTAATTGTTTCTCTATTAAATTCTACTGTTTCTTACTTATCTTTGTAATGGTTTCATTACTTACTGCTGCCGGAGTTTTACTGTTAATCCTTCCACTTGAATGGCTTTGCTTTTTAAATTAATTGCTTGATTTTATCGGGCATGGTATTTAGATGTATCTAATGACTGGATTTTGAAAGCTTCAGAGATGTCCAAAACTGTTTAACTTTCTATTTGTATTGTAATATTTGCTTTTACTGACGTCTTGTTAAAAAGCGTATTCGTGTGTATAGTTCAATATTAGTTTTAAGTATATTTAAAGTAAATAGTTTGTTTAAACTGCATTTCGTTCTCGTTATACTTTGGCCAGTTTTACTTATCACAATTATTTATATTTATTTATGTATTTACTTCGGTTCAACATAAAAGTTTTTTACTTTTCGTCTGGAAACTGGAACGGCCAAGATTCCGATGAATCGTGACGTGGTTGTTTCGGTTTAACGTGGACCGCGTGACGTCAGGTCATTCTTATAATTAGCCATGAAGTAAATATGACTAGCTATGTATTAATAAATATCTTATTTAATAGTGGGCACTACAGATATTGGGGGTTTTTATAATGAATGGTTGCAGGGTACTTACTGCAATTACTTGCAAAATGTAGCGAGGAATGTTATAATGAATTGTTTTATATTATCTACCACACTTACTTTGACATTTGTTTATTATATTCCCTCAAATACTTTTCAATCTTTTCATAAAAATATAATAATTAGAATACTTGAAAATCGTGACAACGAATCGTATGGCACTGGAAACCATCAAAATCTCTTAGAAGCATCACTTTGCCGCGGGCGTCTACATTATTAATCCTTACCCAAGTTCGTTTGTAACTCTTCATACCTACTTTATTTTTTGTAACTTTCCCATGAAAGTGTGCATTAAGGACGGCTACACACGATGCCCTGAGGCGGGGCCGGTAATATTTCGAGTAACAAGAGCTGCTCGTGTATCCGTGGTGCCTTTCACACGATTCTTCGCATTAGATGCTACAAGACTTATCTGTTCATTTGGTCCGTGTGCTACTTCTACTGTATTAAGTTCAATCACATTAATATTTTCTTGTTGATAATGATAACTGTATAACCATAGTTATTTATAACCAATTCTATTATGTTTTTGCAACTTATTTCCGTACTATTATTACTGCGTATTGTGCCCAAAATATTACATCTCGACTCAACACTTAAATGTTTTTTGTTCTCTAAACGAAAATGTTGTTTTGGATTTCACACCGAATCATAGTTCTGTTAGCTACGTTCTAGAGACACGAGCGTGTAAAATTTTCAACCACTCGTACCATTTTACACGTGTTTAGCGGTATTATCATCCGTTCTCACCGCTCTCTGTGAATCTATTAATATTAGAGCGGGTCGGCCGTGGTTGTTGCGTGCACCGACGTTGCAGACCAATCAAGTTCTTCCACTTTTTTAAATGCATCATGAACATGTACGCAGGCCAGACGGATGTCCTATCCATCTTTTTATTACTTTGTAAAAACTGACAGACATACCCGTGCAATATTTCTGTTGTATTCGCTCTCCTGTTTTCCCTCTAGTGGTTTTGCCCCTATCATGGTAGACACAGTAAGTATAGGTACTAAGTTATCATTTTTCTTTTGTTCTGAGCTTGTGACAGTACCTAAAACATTTTCTACTTTTGTTATAAGCTTTATTTTAGTCATAGTTATTTCCCCAGTGGCGTTTCTTACCCTTATCATAGGCAGAGTAATTGTTTATGGGAACATGTTTGTATGTTAAGGCTTGGAAATACACGACTTGTAAGTAGCACTTTTTATTACGCTTATGTATGTATTAATGTTGTATTTTGTATCCTATCCTGATTTACGCAGATACCTCTTTTGTAGAGGAGACACATGGTCCTAGAGTGAACTCTCACGAGTTTTTAATAATGATAATGTGATATAAGCCAATTTATTTGCCTACTTTTACTTCAAACAATGTTTCTAAATATGGCCGTATTTATTTATAGCCCACATTATACTAAAACAATGTCCAAGAGTCTATTCCAGAAAGACGGGTTATGTAATATAATATCGTTTAGGTGACCCTTTTCTTCAGGCTGTACTTAGGTCTCGAAACAGCTGACATCTTGACCAATCTTAACACTGTTTTTCGCAGAGAAAACTTGGAAACATTGATTATGATATAGTGGATATTTTGATGCGATGCGATTAGTTGTAGGTGTACCTAAGGGCATCATTTTAGGCCCTATGCTATTATTGATCATTGTGTCTATACACATGAGTTTATGAGAAATAAGTAAGTACCAAAATTAGTAAGATAATAATTAAGTATTTCTTTAAGTAATAAACGTAAATATTTCAAAAACAATCCCATACATTCTTACGGAAGGTTTATAAGCTAATGACAGTTTTTTTCGTCATTTCAACTTGACATTGGCTAGATAATTAGCGGACGTGGGAAATGTATTGTGAACAGTACGTGTTGTTTAGTTTAACTCAATAATATGTAGTTCCTAGTTCCTAGGTAAAGACGTGACGTTTGTTCAGTAAGATCGTTCTTATATTATTGTTGATTTTACTTAATTATGTTATTCTAGCGGCGCGCTTTCTTAGGTTTAATTTCATCTTCAATATTAATGTTGTCACAGAGATATTGCCAACATCTGTCGCCAAGATCTTCTATTATATTTCCAAGAACAAAATTGTTTGGGACCAAAACCATAATTATTTCAACAGCAAATTGACTGCGAATTACCCACGGACAAAAATGTAAAAGGAGGCCTCGCGAAACATCGCAATGTGAGTTAAAACATCGTTTAAAAACGTTTACTCGATGCGTATCCGAATTCCTTAACCATAATCCGATACCTAATACGAATATTAACGCGATATCGCGGGAAACACGCACCACTCTAGAATACTGAGCACTCCCATTGTCTCCCAACTCGCTTCCATTACGGCCTATCCGAGAAAATGGGACCTAACATAATCAACTTTATCCTCACAGATATAAAATTCATTTTGCTAAAACATTACCGTTAGGATGCCGACGTGAAGTTATGAAAACGGGTCGGTTCTCTTAAGAAACGTCGTCACTACGAGCACTGGAACAATGACAAGTTTTGATACAAATTTCCTTTGTGGAAACGACTGTATAATATATAATAAAACGGATATTGTCGTCTGTCTTGTTTTGTGTTGTGTAATTGAAAAATTAGGAACGTGAAATTAGGTTTGTTTTGATTGAGTGAGCTTGTTTTCAAGTTTTTTTTTTAATACACGGTATGTTTTTTGTTGATTCTTGCGCTGTTAGCGTCGCAATGTTGATTGAATGCCGTATTTATTTTAATTTGTTCCAATAAACAGAATTCTTATTTTTCTACTTGAAAGATTTATAGTATGACTATTTTTATTAGACAGTTTAGAAGATACTTAGTATTTGATAGACTTGACCCGTTTACTGAACTGCTGTTAAGCTGGTATTACACTGTTGGACTGAGACGAACCGAGACGAGATGTAGCCAGAGCAGAATAAAGTAATCCAAAGATACTTAATATTATCACTACAAAAAGCATTCCGCAGAATATTTAGATTCTTATTTCTATCTACCATCAACCACAACAGTAAATCCTTAACTAACAATGCCAAAACAGTGGAAGCTACCGAATAATTACCTTAATTCGCCAACAATTGTTTATTTACTTTGCAACGGAAACATGACTGCGCAGGTCTTCACGGTCAGGGCCGTTCCTCTTCACCTGGCCGACGCCATTTGCAATTATTTGACAGATGACAGATCAGTGATGACATTTCAATTCTTTTTCGCCTCGCCTCGAAACCGTCAGTGTAAACTCACCTTTAACGTCTTCATTTCATTTAAAACATGAAGATTTGATGGGAATCATTAATTTTTATTAACAATAACACAGTGGTTTGTCGTAAAACAAAGAATTTCAACAAATTAGTGGAATTTGGAAATGTGTAGTTTGGTTAGTTTTCCGTTTATTGTTTTTTTATAAAGGTTCCGATTTTAATTAAGCTTAATTAGGGACATATCTTAAAGTTCCGCTAAACTTGTGTGTAGTAATTATCATAAATATTTTTGACAAAATTAAATTCTGATGACTTATTGTGCGGTACTTCAAAGTTCAAAGAAATGTGCATCAGAATAAACGGAGTTTACAGTTTTGTATTCTTTATAAACGCATTGATGTATAAGGCGTGCATGCAATGTTTCACAGAATTTTTCCCAAAAATAATCTTAAATCAGCATCTACTTAACCCATACTTAACTTGAACCATTTTTTATGCGTTAACCAACAAGTACCGTGGGTTATCTAAGCTTTTAACCGATTGCCAGTTAAGTGTATAGATAGACACTCGAGATTTTTAGATAATACCTTTTATGTCACATATTTAGTTAAGATATTAATATTTGTACCCGATAACTTAGTTATTTGGTTACTAATCAATCCGTCAACAAATCGGGCCCTTTCGTAAAGAAGTTTATATTTATTTATAGTGTTTTTGTTGAAAGCAAATCGGTTTTAAGATAGTGATATCAAAATATTGATGGAATGCTGTTTGTTTTACGTAATGGTACATATACAATATCGTCCTTTTTATCCTTGATGGGGTGACCAGTGATGCATATGATTCTTACTCTTATCCTTTAGTGTTTATCAGTAGGTACTATCGGCTAAGTTTAGGGCAAAGGCATGTGTGTGCAATGTGACAAACTCGCTATTCTCCGGGCGGTTTTCCTTTGGTCGCTCGCGTTGAATGCTGATTGATGGTGGTCGACCAGCGACTTTGTCGATTGTACCTTCATATTATGTGATTATTCGTAGGTGAATACTCGATGGAATGGGCCGTATATGTGAGAAAACAGGTCTATATCTGAAATTAAAGCAGTAAAGCACTTATGATTATTTCGTTTGTAATTAATTGAGACATTTTCCGTTCGTTATGAAATAATTAAATATTTTTTCTTACAAGGTCAGTAAAATAACAACTAAAAATCATTGATACAAGTTTTCCTTAATTATTATGAATCCCTATAAACGTACTCCAGACAGCAGATCCACCTACTCCAATCAGTCAATTATTTTCATTGTATTTTGGACTTTACACCTAAAACTATAAAGTTGAAAATCTAACAAATACAGAAAGGAGTAGCTTGACTTGCTGTTGTCTGTAAAAGTTACTCTTAAGTAGTGAAACCCGTCAGATGGCCCTTGAGAATGGTGTACCATAAAATAAGTGATGTCTGGTCGGAGAAGATTATTTTCTACTTAGATATCTACCGGACAGTAAGTCACGGGTTTAAAGCCGTTCAAAGGATTTTTTTAAATAAATTCCGGATTCGGGTTCCTTAGATTATTTAGTAAGTAGGTTTTTGTTTGATAGTGTTCAAAATGGGGGATTAAGAGTGCTTTTCCAGAGATATGCTATGCTACGTTGCTGTGGATATGTTTGGCTTCCACCAATCATATTCATTGGTACACGTAGCTTAGCAATGGTGGAAATGGACCCCATCAAGTTATGTTTTTTTATATGGAAGGACACGTGCTATGGATGGCTTCCCTAATATCTGTCGATACATTGTATACTCGCTCAATAGCTTAGTATCGGTCACATAGTTCTACAGCTTAGCTGTTACATAGCATATAGCTACATAGCAGGTCTCTGCTGAAAATGCATCCTAAAACGTAACCTTCTTTTGCGTCGCTCGGTTGTATCATTCATAATGCATTATGCCATTGTTACGTGTGTAAAATGTACGTAAGAAGTAATGAAATTACATTATGATATGACACGGTTTATATTTTACGGTACCTAACTTAGTTACTAAATTATTTCGAAAAAATATTCGTGTCAAATGGTAGTCACTAAAAGCACAAAAACATTTTTAAATATTAAATTTTAAATATTGCTTGATAGTTGTTAAGCTATTTTTTTTTATGTCTTACTTATTTAATTTTCAGTTAGGTAAACTACTGTAGGAAATTTTGAAGATACAGAATTGATTATGTGTGATAATAAACGTTATTTTAATCGTAGGTAAGTGTCCCTAAGCCCAGAGCTGCGTACTGCCCTAGCGTTACCAGTTTTTCGGCTCGAAAAGCAGGAATAAAAACGTGGTGATTTTTCTGACACTCCCTCTCGCCTCGCCCAAAGCGGGAGAAGCCTTTGGATGATTTTCCCCCCTTAAAAAAAGTACCTATCTCTAAATATTCTTTAAGAACAAAACTATAAAACGAAGCCGCATCACAACCAATCGGATTTTAATTAAGCTCAACTTTCGTTCCAGAAGTGGATTTATTCAAATAAGCTGATTATAGGCGGGACCCTAAAGTCGTGCGGTCGGGGGAATTTATGGTATTTCCTCTTAATGTCTATGGCCATTAGAAAAGAGCCCTGATGGCCGCATACGTGATCCTCCATTTTGAAATAACATAGTTACGTAGGCCGATGAAATTATCATTAGGTCTAACTAAAGATGAGCATTATTTTTGTAATAACCGTCATTACATGGGTCTTTCGGGAATTAATGGGTTATTATTTTATTTAAATAGGATAGGATAAAACAAAGTTACACGCAACTATTAACATATAGTTTACATACATATACATAACCTCACGCCAATTGCTACGAATCTTACATAGCTACGTCTTTCTAATATTACCTATTATTGTGATTTCTAACTAAATATTTCTATTGTATTTGGTATCTAATAAATAAAGTTTTCCACTAGATGTATTTGTATCTAATAAACCAAGTTTTACATCAGATCTTTGTAGTACCTAATAATGTAGTTCTTTAAACATAATTATAAAATTATATTATTTTCATAGTTTAGTGACAAAGGCATCAATCAATTGACATTGACCTAGTATCCTATAGATTTATTTATTTTAAAAATCATTTAAAACTTAGGTTTATACAAGTGTTAATCAAGTTACATTAGTTCTTGCTATTACGCAAGTAGCATTGCCAGTGAGCTTATAAATTATATGAATCATAAACATAACAGTTATTAGGTATTACACCTATTATGTAACATTGACATTATTGTTACAACGGTTTAAGGTCACATACAAATGGTGAACATTGATGTAATTTGGCTAAACTGGAACTAAAGTGGTCTATGATACAAAATAAACATTTTCTGTTATCAAATGAAACACATTTGAAGTCACTATGTAGTTATGAATGTATGTTACTTACTTTGGTGACGACGATGGATTTAGACCATTTTTGCTCGGATTCATTTATTGTTTTTAAGTACAAAAATGCTCATAGATGGATGATAAATGATATTTATTTTTGCAAATAGGTTACAATGTAACTCTTTTGTACGTCAATCTCTTGTATAGGTAACTTGTATGTTTGTAAACGCACCCACGACACAGGAGAAAATCATAGTATAGGGCAATTACTCTGAGAAGGAATGCCGATACAAACTCAGAGGTCATTGTCTTTTTTAAATGCAAGATTTTGCCATATTATTATGATAAATAGACAACTTTAGTTCCAAGCTAGCCATTTGTAATCATTTTATATTAAACGAGGTTATAATATAAAAGTACTGGCTGAAAGTTCAATAACACATGACATAAACAAAGAAAAAATAATACTGTAGGAGCTTTGAATATCGAACTAACCAAAAATAAAAAAATCAAATTCAAAAACTTCAAAGGTCGAAAACCAATAGAAAAAAAAATGTACAGAAATTCCAATGCGCACGATATTCAAAAACAATTAAAACCCAGCAATTTCCTTGGCGTTCAGAAATAATAAAACAAAATAACCACGGTACTTCGGTTCGGTCCCGGTTACGTCATCCGTAATTTGTTACCTGCATTTTTTCCGCGTCCGAAATCGTTCGGCGATAGTCGGCATCCGAAATACGGATACTGTGTATTTTGGGAGTCCTTTTGTTACTCTATTTGATGGCATGCCAAATATTTCGGTGGGAATCTCGTTCGGGGGAGTCCTCCACGTGTATTTTGACCTTTTTTTGTCTCTTTATTGCTGTTTATCTGTGGAAACAGTATGGAGTCCGTACGGTACTTATTTTGCAGTGGTTGTTCTTTGTTGCAAATATTTTCTTCAGTTACCACTTTTTTATTTAGGAATGCTAATCTCCGTTACAGATGTTAAAGCTTAGAACTGTAAATATGTAGTAAAGCTGAAATGTACGGTCTTATTAAAAAAACAAAAATTTCCCAATATCAACAGTTTTTTTAATAAAAGTGCACGAGATTTCATTTTGGCTGCGGGTTACCTAGCTGTTTTACTTGAAAAGCAGGAGTAGGAACGGGTTGGTTTTTGGTCAGTAAGAGTCTGACACTCCTTCTCGCTTCGCATAAGATGAGAGGAGTCATTGGATGATTTTCACCCCTTAAAAAAGCCGATATCGTACTGCCACAATACTTATTAACAAATTAATCAAACCAAGGCCTGATCTCCTGGTACCTAACTTCTGGAATATTTATTAGGGAGAAATAGGGACACGGGAGACCATCAGAGGGCGCTGTAGTAAATAAAGTGAGTGACTAATACGTCAAGTATCTCGCAGTCGACCGATAAGAGTGTTCGCAGCGCTGTGTGAACGAGGCCTAATCCATCCGAGGTAGGGCTGCTTGGCGCTGCTAATCTCATTTCTATGTTACGAAATACTGTTAGGTTATTGTACCAAGGAATGTTTGAGCTTCTTGAGAAAATAGAATACTTACTTTAAACAATTCAAAAAGTCTTGTTTTCATTACGATATTTAACGTGTATAATTTTAGTAATATGCATCTAATAATTAGGCACAAACGCGATACCTAGGCAGTTGGAGGTTATCCAGAGCTGCGGACTACCTAACGGGTTTTTGGGACTCCGGCTCGAAAAGTAGGAGTAGAAACAGGGTGTGGTTTTAGGCAGTAAGAGGCTGACACTCCTTCTCGCCTCGCCCAAGGTGGAAGAAGACATTGGATGATTTTTCCCTTAAAAAAGGCAGTCGGCGGTTAGGAAATATAAATATTTAATTTATGAATAAAATATCAGAAATGGGTTTAAGAAATGACATCATGTACTTGTGTATTTGTTTGTGCATTTGTATTTTACCAATAATCTTTTTTTAATATGAAACAGTGTGTTAGTGTGCGTAAAAAGTTACTCGCAACTAAAAACAAAACGTTATTTTCGCACATTGTCATTTATAAACATACGATATAAGTTGGGTATGGTATTAATCGTTTACCATAGTGATTTATTCATGGAAATAGCTTTACAAGGCAAATGTTTTCCATGCAATATCATAGGCGGCTTTGTGGCCCCGAAAATTGTATGTAGATTGTGAAGCTGAGCTAATGCATTGGGGAACAAGCTTGTGATGGGAGCAGCGAAATAGTGTTTCATTTTGTACGTTTTTGGCTAAAAGATTGGATGCTTTGTATCGAGGCTGATGATTTTAACTTATAGTTTATTGAGTTCCTGGTTTAAAAAAAGTTTTGATTATACACTGTCAAATTGCGTGATTGATTCTGATTCTGAACTTAAGTCACACAAATATAATATGAAACCAAATGAAACAGTTTTTTACAAGTAAACTCTCTTTAATTTTCTTTACCACCTCCATTTTTTTAAGTCATGTAATATCCCTAAAATCTTCTCCTAAGTCTGAAAAATAATATGCTTAAAACGCCGCATAAAAATTGGTTCAGCCAACTGCGAGATAATCGCGCAAAAACATACTTTTTAAAGTCAGTTATAAAATGCCAAATTTAGGAGTGCTAAGTAAGTGATCTTGCTGGCGTGCCTACCCAACAGTTGTACCTAATTTCTATCCATGTAAATCAGTGTGTAAACTTCTCTTACGCCATGTCGATCAACAGATCGGAGCGAACATGTTTAATTAACGAACTTGTCTTCGTATGTGGATGGCAATACCCCCTATAACAGCTAAAAGGAATTAAATAAGTTCCTTCTTATTTAGACAATGCCCACACCACCTAACCCCCTAACAGGCCGACATGATTTCTCAGATTTTTCTGGTGTTGCGAATATCCATGTGCGCCGCCTCAAAGCAGCTTTGCGAGGAAGATGCGCAGCTCGAGGATGCGATGTATCGGTAGTAGGGAAATCATACATAGCACACATCTATAGCACGTATCTTTTTTATATAAAAAAATATATCTTAATTCAACCCGTTTCCACCAGTACTAAGCTATGTATACCACTATGATCAGTGGAAGCCAAACGCATCCACACCAACATAGCTTATCACATCTCTGGTGGAAAAACCCCTTAGTCCTTTAACAAAAGCTGAGCAGTGACAACCCTAATGTTGAGTAATGCCAAGAATATTTAAGGCGACGCTGCCTTAATAACAGTTTTCTAAGCGTTGCGCGTTATTTATCGCCGGCTCCTATATTGGCCAACTTCGCCAACCGGCTCATTATTCTCCCCGAGTTTTTATGTTTGTGAGCTTTTAATATTAGTTGGCCAACTTGCGTATTGATAGAAAAGGAACCAAGATTAGTGGCGTGTTGGGATGAGGAAGGAAGCTGGATTTGTGGTGGTTTAGGTGTGTTTGTGTGGGTCAAGTACTTTGTGTTTTCGTGGTTGAGTTATAGAGATGGTGGTTCACAATACTCTGAGTATGTTTCGGCATTTCTTCTCAGAGTAGTCCGTTAAGAAATGGCGACCTCATTGATATGTTTTATATTCACTAAAAGTGCTCTTTTAAATCAAAAATAAATAAATTGTTTTATTGTTTAACCAGTATCTTTTTTTCAAGTATTGTTAAATTTGATCTATTGCCCCTACACAATTTTATATAACTCTTCTATTTTTCAAATTATACGAAACATAATTGTTACAATATTAGTTTTTAGCACAGCATGGCTCAGCAGATTAGTACTCAGTCTACCCTAATATCTATGTGAAGTATAAAGTCTATCCTTTTAAAATATTCTCGGTCATAGTCATAATTTCGAAAACCAATATCATTTATCGTTTCTAACTAATGACATTGCAATTCATGTAACAGACGCAGCACATCAAACTATACAAAGCCCACATTCGATTTACAACTTTATCACAAAAGGATAAGGTTGAAAACGTATTAAAGAAACTTGACCAATAGGGATAGCAAGATCAGCTAGTAATCAAATGCCTTGTTAACTTGCAACATGATGGCTGACCATGTCTTGTTTCCCGCCAAAATTATTGCTTGGATAGTCTATAACCGCCTTTAGTTGTCTATGGCTATCTATAGTTGTCTATGGATATCTATAACTTGTCTATGGTAATACGTAGCGTCTCGTGTTCAATACGAATTACTTACGGCACACCGGCGTGTAGTTGACTATGGCCAGTCGAGCGAAGCTTAATCTTTGACCTCTTGTCTTGGTATATACGCTGAGACTACGCGTCAAATCTTGCTTGATGCTGCGGTCGAGTGTGATTGAAATTATCTCTATTGTAGGATCTTTTATAAAATCAGAACATATATGATTTTACGCCTTTTTCATTACCGGAATGGGTAAACTGATTAGTTTTTCGCGTCGTGGTTGCTTTCGTAGTGGAGAAGTTGCTATACCATTGACTTAAATAATATGTCCCTTTGGGGTACATACATCAGTGAATCCTAATAACAACTAGGTTTTTTTAAATTGTCAATTAACTATGTAGCAGAGGACCTAAGTTAAAGTCAAAGCGTTTATTTCAATTCATCCTAAATTAGCCACTCTTGAGACGTCAAATTGAATTGTCCGTCAGTCTGTCTGTCAGTGAAGCTAGGTGCTAGAACTACATACATATTAATGTAAGTGCTGAAAAAAGGATGCAATCTTTTCTCTTAGGAACTAGGTAGTACCTATGTTATGTATAGAAAAACGTTTCATCATTGAATACCCTTTAACCTCTAAAGTCTTTTGTAATACAAACGTGAGATGCCTCTTCACCTTCCGCATCAAACTCAACTGGTCGTCTACAGGGTTGTTAGGTAACAGTAACTACTTCTGTTAACCTTTTAACTATAAATACTGCTTTCACAATTGCTAACCAACCTTAACTAATTCTAGTTGTTCTCACGGTGTTACTTGTAGTTGTTGATTGTAGGTTTCATTGTCCGAATTTAATATTCATCATGTGAGCTGCGGACTACCGAGCAGGGTTTAGTAGGAGCTCAAAAAGTAGGAGTACGGATGGTAGTAAGAGCTGACACTCCCTGTCGCCTCACCCATGGCAGAAGAAGCGACTGGATGATTTTGCCCTTAAAAAAACTTCATTATATAGTTTAAGTAGCTTTTTTGGTAATAGATTTTGCTACCTGTACATCTTTGTGTACTCGTACATATGTATGTATGATGGTCTTTCTCAGTCAGGTAATGACATGAAGTTTTTTTTTCTCTAAGGTCAACCATTGGTGATATCGATACCATGTTTCATTTTAATCAGTTTAAAATATTTATATAATCCGTATTCTCTTGGTTGGGCTAAACTCATAGTACGAGTATGAATTTGGTATTCAATTTATGAGATGGATATGATTACAAATTCATTGTTAATTTTAAATAAAAACGGGATTGATAAAAACTAGTACCTAAGTACTATTAACTTTACCTACATGTATAGTAAATAGGAAAGCTAATATAACGCTGCTGTAGGTACAGATGTAGTAAACAAACCAAGCCTTTACTTGACACATCTATTGTATGCCCAGTGGTAGGTACGATACTGCTACTATAAAACAAGACGTGGTTTGAAACCTTGCCAACACACAACGTGTTGGAATCTTTGCACATCTGAAAGCGAAAGGCGTTGAATACAATATTTGTTTAGTAAGAAAATCTGTTGATAAAATCCATAGCTTTTTTGTGTGACGAAAATCATTAAAATGATTTCAGTGTCAGACTCCATCTGACTAAAAACCACCCCGTTCCTTCTCCTGCTTTGAACCGGAGCCCCGGTAACCTGTTACGTTGTCTGCAGCTCCGGAATAAAATCCATAGTTGGATGCTAATTTTGTGCTATTTTTTTGGATGTATCATCAGGTACTAGCTACTACTGGGATTTACTAACGTACATACTAAAGCACTAGGAATACTTTAGTATTCCTAGATTATAATATCAGTTATACTTTTTTCCACAAATCATATTTCATTTTCCTCTATAAACATTATCCCTTATATCATCATGCCTAATGACGCCGTACTGACGGTATTCTGCAATACAGCAAATGATTTCTTTGAATCAACGATTACACTACCTACCACAATATCCGTTGGAAACTATCAACCGGCACAAACATATGAAGTTACCCAAACTGTCTCCATTCTTTAACAATTCCAATCTTATCGCTTTGCAATAGAGTAGGAAATCAATTACAAATATTTGCCAGTTAAGGGTAGCTTGATGTGCCTTGTCTGTACCTTGCGTAAGCTACCGTGGAAATTCTTAAAATAAGTCTAAATGTTAAAAGGTGAACAGTGAAAGTATGTCTGACTAGCTTCATGGCTTTTAAGACAGAAAAATGCGACATTTTCGCCAATATTCTAATTCTAACATAGTCTTTCGTTAAACTGAAAAGTTTAGATCGTAAGCGCCGTATTTTCTGGAGCTGGAACGGGGTGATTTTTAGTCATTAAGTAGCAAGAGTCTGACACTCCCTCTCGCTTCGCTCAAAGTGGGAGAACTCACTGGATGATTGCTCCCCCTTAAAAAAGAGTTGGGACAAGAGTAGTACGAGTAAGAATTAATTTTAAAGTGATTCCAAACTGCACCTTATTTCTACAGTAGTACCGTATTTTAACTTTTCCAACAAATTTTATTAATATTATTATCAACAAATGTAGTAGTGTGTTTACTATTATCTCTAGTATTACAATAGGTAGTCACTCCTGTGTGGCCACTAATGAGGTGTTATGTTAAAGCTTATTGTTTGTTTTCATAATCAAACAGCAACAACATAAATATTATGATTGAAACTATTTGTTTAATTGTTGATACAGACGCGGTGGTTTGATTACAATAATCTGAGATGTTTGTTTGTGAAATAGTATTAAATAGTAATACGATCACGTTAAATGATGTATCGTGAGTGACCCGGTTGTGGCCACTTTAAGAATTTTGTCGACTTTGAGGCTTTCTTAACTTATAGTTTATGTTATCACGAACATATTTCTTGTAAAAAGTCATTTAACATGTATTAATCTTGCCTAAGAAAACCCTTTTTTTTAAGAACGTCCAGTAAAAAAATAACGGTATAAAAAAGAAAAAAAAAGGGAGTTTGTGCCATTTTTGGCCAGATTCGTGCCATTTCTGGCCACGGTCGTGTGCCAGTTCTGGCCATCAAAAAATACAATAAAAGTAATCAAAATTTATTAATTAGATTTGACATTTTAGAAACAATGGTTTTCATTTAGTCTGGAAAATATGAAATATTATTACTTCACTTGTATTTAACTTACAAATAAAGAGATCAACATTTATATGACGTTGGTAAAAGCTGCAAAGTAAACTGACCTCCCTTTGTATGAAGGCAATTTATTGCATCTCTGAAAATGAAAAATATGTGTTTGTTGATATGTAAAGCCAAGGAAAAATAATAAATAAATTACGATAAATGACTAGAAGTGGGGCGTTTATGTACAAAAGTATTAGCCAGCCGTGTGGCCAAAGATGGAGAAATTCATAATTTTGTCTCCATTAGTGGCCACTACTTCCTTCTAATAATCCCACTTCAGAAACATATGGCGACAAAATAACTTTAGTTCCACTTACACAATATATTCTTCATATAGTATTAACATAAACATCCAAACAATAAGTAAAGATTAAAAAAAAATAAAAACCAAATCCTCACCCGCTCGCCTTAGCCTTTTTGTTAAGATCTTAACAATTTCACCCTCAACTAAAAAGAATGACTTGTTGCATCGAAGTGAAGTTTGACACATCAAAGCTGCCAACGGTATCAGTGTCTCCAATATTCAATATTTTAAATACTGTACATAACAGAGTAATTTATTTGTCCATGCCTTAGTTATAAATATTTGAAGGCCCAAGTGGCCACAAAGGGGTCGATGGCCACAACCGGGTCACTTGCCCTAGTTGCGATACAATTTACTGTAGAAAGTGTTAAAGACGTAAATATTGAAATGACAGACATAATGGAAAGTAGTTATTATATTAACTGTAGTCTATATAGATATTTGCACCCTAAGCTGCGGACTGCCTAGTGTGTTACCGGAGCTCCGGCTCGAAAAACAGCAGTAGAATCGGGATGGTTTTTAGGCAGTAAGATTCTGACACTCGGGAATAGTCATTGTATAATTATCCCACCTCAAAAAAAGATATGGATGTTTGCATTATCAGAGCTGTTGCTCGCTGTAAAATGTATTGATTGTTTTATTAGAAATAAAATAGGAAAATTAATACCAATATCATACAGATAGTGAAGATCAATGATATATTTGTAAATAATGTCATCGGAAAGATCTACCATTACAATAGTCAGCTATTTATTTCTGCTCAATCATTTTAATTTTGTTCAACAGCATCGTAGATAAAAAGATTGAATTCTTCTAAGACAGTTTCTACTCGTACGAGAATGTTAAACGAATTCACGTAACCACGTAAACTGTACACTGTTAATTAACATCTGAAATGTAATAGTTTGATCGTCAGATGTTTCTGTGTGAGATACGGCGAGCTAAGAAAGTGAATGTGTTTCTATGTATAATTAAATCGAGCACTTTCTAAACTTTTCTTTAGTGTTGCATATATGAGCTATTGTTTCGAAACTTTTGCAACATTTTAGGAATCTATAATATTGTCTTAGTGGATCAATTATTTAGCTCGAATTTACACTTTGGAACAAACACCTAGCTTTTCTGACGGACAGATTGACAGACATTTATTTATTTCTTTATTTGTTGACATTTCAAAACCACCTATTAATATTTTGACTTGGATTATTGTAATCAAATACTTAAGTCTAATATTAAATATTTGCCTGCTATCATCATGGGCATGATGATAGCCGTAATATATGATATAATGTCATCATTATCATGGTGTCCATGGGCGGTACTGATCGCTTACCATCAGGTGATCCGAGTGCTCGTTTGCCTTCTATTCCATAAAAAATAGGTTCGATTAATTTCATTACAATTTTTACACAAGACTGATATAATAACGTACGATAAAGTATTAAAATTTAACACATTTTATCCAAAAGGCACTACGTTCATATACTATGTTACAGGAACTGCATGGTTATTGTGTCTAGGAAGAACCTTGATAGCTTTATAGCCATAACGGTTGTGTAACGAAATACTTCAGTTGAAGGCTTTGTTTCTGAACATATTGTGTTCGATAGATTAATTTTGATGGTGTGTTAGTCGTGGTCGTGCCATTCCTCTTTCATTTTGGCTATAAAATTCCATGGGACCCATACCTACGTTCATAGAGATAGATAAAGTTTAGCTTTAATATTTCTCTAGAATACGGAAATTGTATAGTTTCCTCAGTCAAAAATAAATTAATTTGAACTTTTCAATACAATAAAATATTCAAAAATAATCGTTCTTTCATTCATAGATTTGATGATCTACTTAATTTTCTAGAACATACGACTGTTATTTAACATAAAAAAAATGAATGACGTCATAGCGCACTATTTCATACAAAATTTATGAAAAATATTGTTTTTGACGGTTCGAAAAAACTATTGAATTTGACTAGTAGGAAACTAGTCTATTTTCCTTGTTGTTATTAGTTCTTTAACCCGTCTTGTGCCGAAACGCGGATCCACGCGAGACACAATTTGTTTTCTATTTTCTTATATACGGCGTACGAGAGGTTAAACTACTCTTAAATACAACTTGAACTAATTTTAAATTACTCGAAATTCTCAAACCATTATTGTAGAAAAGAATCAAATCAATACTGGCGCTTTAGAAAAATCAAATACATACAAAAACATTTTTACGAATTCACTTCTTTAATTTTTCATCAGCTGAAAGCCAAAAGCCAATCTTCCCAGAGTAGATTAGAAGCGATCAGTTGAAGAATTCCAGCAGCCAGTTAGATAGGAGCCTGGCCTCGCATCGTGAGAACCGACTCCTGTTACTGCCAGTCACCTGATGCTGTTCTGTCACCCTACACCGCGGGCGGGTGTTAGGTACCTGACGCTTGTTTACAGTTACACACTACTTACTACCTTTAGGGATTAAGTTAGGAAAGGTTCTTATTCAGCATTTTTGTTCGTTACACTATGCTTTTTTATTTTTTATTATACAAAGCTGAACAGTTTGTTTTTCGTACGCGCTAATCTCCGAAACCACTGCTTAAAATACTTATTTATGTGTCGGATAGTACATTTATCGAGAAAGATAACCGCCGAGAGATTACAGTAATGAGAACCCTAATTACTAGGGAAATACCTACGACCAAAATAAACGTTAAATCAATTAAGCATACAAGTTATTTTAAACAGACCAGAATACTTATCAGCTAAAAGTCTAGAATTAGATTTTTTCGGTAGTAGCTAATAGTACACTAATGGATCATGTTTCTATATTTTGTAGATAGTGATTAAGTAATACGCTCCAAAGAACAAATGTCTGTCTGTGTGTAAGGCTTCAGATTTAAGTTTCTGGTCTGGTTGCTTTGATGAGATTTGTGTTCGTAACACTATCGTTAGATGCACTATCATATTATCAAACAAAAATACTTTCATGTAACAATGGATTTTTCTTTCTCAATTTCACTGTTTAATGTCCTTTTTGACTAACCCTAGAAATTATTATAAGTTTTTGGCTTCGTTTATCATACGGTCGGTTTATTACCCTTTACTTAGAGCGCGAAGGCTGTGTAAGCTACATAGTTAATGTTAATTGAAGCATCAGTTGATTATTACCTTGAGTAAGTCAAAACATTATTATAGTGGCACGATCTCAGTAGTGGCACGGAGTCTGGAATTGTGCCCAATTTATGGCAAAAGGCTCACACACTATTACATACACATTACCGTAACACAAACGGTGAAAAGTGTGTACCCTTTCGGGGATAAAAAGCGTGATGTTCCGTTCCGTGTCTAAAGATTTTATGATAATAGTGCCCTTCCTTCTGTACCTTTGTTATTTAATGTATCTACCTACATATGTGACCTATACCTAGTTTCTGTACAGGTAGTCCAACCAAACAATTTCAAACATCCAGGTCCCTTCCAAAGGTCTATAAACATAATTAAAACAGCTTGAAGGTAACCCTGTGTGTCTAATAATACGGGCCACGCGTCAGGTGGCTACCGGCTACACCGACCCTACTTCCCGTCCTTTAGACAGCCTGTGACCATAACAGGTAGCTCATGTTATTTGTATGATCGAAATTTCGAGAAAAAATTGTCATCACGTCATTCATTGGTTACAATTTTCAAACTTGGAGTAGATTGGAGGGTTAATTGTGAATGTATGTTGGATTGGGAGTAGATATATTGTGACAAAGTAGGACCTAATATGTGCAAGTTTTATCCTCTCTTTGTGATCTGTATAACTTAAACAATATAACACCCTGGTTATGTACTACATTATATTTTGTGACAATGGTTTCCAATTCATTTGTAGGCGACATGGTTGGTATTTTGCAAGTAAGGCCTTGGAACATATAAATTATAAAAAAACACCTTTGTTCAGTAAATTTATTAATTTGATTTGATTCGAAAGTTTGTTAGAAGACGATCTAACGATTACATACATCAAAGAAATGAAAAATACAAATCTTCTCTAGTGGCTTAGGCTAAACTTCATAGTGGTCAACAGTTTTTGTAACTTTTCTATTAGTACTATATTGCCAGTCAAAGGATCAACATTACAACGAATTTATCAAATCCGAATAAAGTTCAAACATTTAACATGAAAAATGTACGGCAATCGTTCAATTTCCTTTTTTTTTGTGATTCAATTAGACGAAGATAATAAAATTTCAAAGGTTAAGTGTCTAAATAAAGAAAGGATTGCTTGATATTACGGATTTGGGTTATTAAACTGAACAGGTAGAAGGTAGGAAGTACTTAAATAGATACCTATTAGAGCCCGATAATACGTGTAGAAAGGTCAACGTGTAATTTTATTTTAGGTGACTGTGCAGCCGTGGCCCGTTGTTGTCTGAGAATTTTACATTTTAGCTACCTAACCTTCCTATCAGATATTCAAATTGAATTTGCTTTGGCTTTGAATTTTCGGTTAATCTTTTGTAAAATTTCATGCAATTTTTAAGCGTTGTTGTTTTAACGTGTGACTAGTAATTAGTTTTTGTTCTTTTCTGTCGAAGAGCAAGACTGAGATTGGGACGTCTTTTTTATCTATTTCTTTCTTCTATAGCAAAAATATTGGTATTTCTGAAACTATGCTTGATTTTATCATCACTGTCGTATGAACCAGCGCAGTGACATCCACCATCAATACCCAGAACATTAACAATAGTACCAATTATGCAATTATAACGATTCAATGCCAACAATTCGCTGGAATCGTTAACAATCGTACTGATGACATATTTTCCAAGATTGAAGTCATTAGCCGCATTTCTTTGTCATCTTCGATTGATTTCTTCACCATATTCGTCAATGTGTATAAAAACTTCAGTAGCATTTGTTCTCAATCAATCAGCTGTACAATGCATGATGCATCGTTTGTTTCACTCAGTCTCTTCGTAGGCACCAAAATTCCGGAGCTGCGGACAACGTAAAAGGTTACCGGGGTTGCGGCTCAAAGCAGGAAAAGGAACGGAAAGGTTTTTAGTCAGTAAGAGTCTCAGAGAGACACTCCCTCCCATCTGCACCCACCTTTACCCCTTTAAATAGGCTGATTTTTACCATATCGGTAATTTACTGTGGGTGACCTGACAACCTAAGGCGCACTATATTATTATCATCAGACATATTTGTGTCTCTTATATTTTCTCCGGGTAGCAAATCATCCATCATCTTCCGAATACATATTTTCCCATTACCCGTTTATATTATAGGTATATGTTCGTTGGAAAAGCTTAAAAACCCATAACAATAATTCCTCCTTTAAAACACTCCCAATTTCCTCCAGAGCATTATTAGTGCCCATTAAAAAATGATACACTGTTCTTGTTTGTTCGGTACCTAGGTTGGTGTGGAAACCGAAAACTTTCCTCGGATCGTTTAGTTCATGGGTTCAAACGTTCCCTTGATAATTTCCAGGCGAACTCAAGCGTAACTTTTAAATGAAGTTAAATCTCCACTGACTACAGTAATCGTATCCACACTTGAGTGTCGGGCTTTTAACACCTTTGAGTTTGCCTACAAGGAGAAAGGAGCTAAGAGTTGATTTTATCGATTTAAGATTCTCTCTATTTATTTAAAAAAAGGCCGGAATCGCACTTGTTACACCTCTGATGTTTCGGGTGTCCATGAGCGGCGATTGCTTGCCGCCAGGTGATCCGTATGTTCGTTTACCGGCTTATACCATAAATATATATAAAAAATGAATGATGCATGTTTAGTAAATTAGTACTATTTTTCCTATAACTTTTAGGAGATAATTTCCGGGGCTAAATAAATGACTGATCTTTCTCTAGCGATAAAACGAATATTTGCTATAACCTTGATCCTTCATTGGCTCTTTAAACTTTTTGGTACGTCATCAAATTAATAAACGTAGATGACAATGCAACTTTTAGCTCTAAATACATATTCATTCAGTTGTCAGTATTAGAAAAAAACGTCGAAACCAATATCTATTCACTAGTTTAGCACATTTTCACACAATGGTCTACTGTCGTATTGTGCATCATTGCTTCCCACGCGACACTCCTCGATGCGGCTCGATCTGCGCCGATGTGTTCCGATGTGTTCCGATGTGTCCCGATGTGCTGAGGTGTGCCAAATGACGTTTCTATTGAACATCCATTGATTGTATTGCCTTGTTCATAGATTTCGGTGAAAAATTGGTTTCATGCCCATGTTGTCACGTCATACATTCAGTTGTAGATGTTAGCGAATCTAATCCGTTTGTTTGTCTGTTATGTAGTCCGTACTTTAACGTCCGTTGTTTAGAAATTCTTGATGTTGTTTGTTTGGTAATATCTATCGTAGCATTTTTGTGTAATGAATTGCAGGCATCATGATTAACATTCCATATCCAATTTATTCATCCACTGTTATACCTGTCTTCAATCATAGCTTCTTTATTACCAATTTTTACCCTATTTCATTGACAAAGAATACCAATTTGCCTAAAATTAAAAATTAAATTTCTATCTTCAGGTGTATCATTCAATATAAACTAAAATTGATCAATTAGGTTCGGTCCATAACGCAGCCGCAAGTCTTTGTGCTATGGTCCGAGACACCAATTATGTTGAACAATAAGCTCTTGATTAAGGGTGAACGATTATGGCCGACTAATGCAATAATCGATCTAATTGCGATATACTCTACTCGATTATGGACTACTTGAATGGAGTTCTAATCGATTGATCATGATCGTTTATTTGTATGATTAAGATTTAAACAGGTGTTCGATTTTAAATTGTACCTACTTTTATGTTGCTTGTCATTTACGTTTTATGTATAAGTTAAATAGGTATATGTTTAAAAAGACACTTTTATGTTGGTTTCTTTTGAGTATCAGTCTGAGTATTTAGCATTGGAGAGAAATGAGCTGATGGAAGATGATGAAGAATCTCAGGGTTTTACGACTTTTGGATCAGAACAGTGTGATCATAGTTGCAGTCATGACATGTGTACCTACATTGTATAAGAAGTTTATAATTTTCAGTCGTGTTTATGTTCAAAGTCATTCTATATAACTTGTTGAGGTTTTTGTGGCGAATATAATTTGAAAAGAACAGTTTACAATGCACGTGTCAGTTTCAAGTGCAATCATAAGACAATAGAACATATGCTGGAGAAAAACTTTACACTTGACTTGGAATGATTTATGAGAAATATCGTTTATAACACTGTTAGTAGTTTTTGTTGTAAAATAAATCAAATTCAATTTAATTCAACTGCTAATAAAATTGTGTTTATTATTTTATCGATGTAGGATTAAAATCCATTTATTAATGCAAAAATGGCTTCAACTTTTTATCACCTGAATTAGAAACATACTGAACATTGAAATAGTTGTAAAAATCGAGTTTAACCAAAATAAAACCTTCAATTAACGCCATTAAACAATTGAACGATATAAAACTTGCTTTTTATCGCTTACATTATTATTCAAAGATGCAATAATGCCGGCAAAAATTACGCGCCAAGTTCAAGATCCCGCCATTTTGTGACGCGCAGTGAATTTGTAATGGCCGCTGTGCTTTCCACTTTCCACTGCATTCAGACTGTGAGTTACAACTACTATCGTTGAAAAGCCTCTTTCTTTTCCGTTGAGGTCAAAATTTATTGATTTCTATGAATAACTTTATTACCTAGACCTACTATGGTTGTTCTTGTTTGCTGTCGCTGTCGATGTTAAGTTTTATAGATTTTATATCTGCGTTTTACGTATGTTTTCCTTTTAATTTTGTTAATAAAATAATCTCTCTCTGTAGGTATTCTGTATGAAATATTGTTTTCCAAAAATAGTAATAAAATGACTTGCTTTATTTATAGCTATTTTCTTATCGACCGACGCTAATGCAACGACATTTATTTCAGTAACCATTCTATTTATACTTATATTCGAAATCCTAAGTATAAAATTTCTCACTTTCCAAAACACGTAAAATAACTTAAAAGGCATTTAATTTTGAAACTATTTAACAGCAAAGCAAAATGTTATTACAAAACATCCTCGCTCAAATATTTGGGCTATTCCCAAACAGACAAGCGTGCACAATGCACATACGTTAGCTGCAAATATGTCATTCCAGCTCAACCGATATGCTGTCCGACAATGTATCGGACAACAATGCGGGCATTTTATATGCTAAACACAGAGCAGTTTGTGTCGCGATGTAATTAAGTGTGCTGCTGCACAGAACTGTGGGGGTGGGTGGGGGTAGGCTATTCTTCTACTAGATTTAATCCTGAATGTGACATAGATTAGTTATTAGGTTAGGTAATTGGATGTCTGCCGTGGAAGTGGCTAAAAGTAACAGTCGTAAGATTAATAGTTTTACTTATTGATAAGTAAATAGGAAATACTGAGAGACTTTAGGGTGAAGTTTTCTATAGTCCAATTAGTATTTTAGGATTGAATTGACTTGTTCCTTTTTTATGTTATAAGCCGGTAAACGAGCAGATGCATCACCTGGTGGTTAGCATTCGCTGCCGCCCATGGATATCAGAAACACCAGAAGCGTTACAAGTGCGTTGCCCGCCTTTTGGGGATTAGGAATTTAAGGGTTGTTGGGGAATCAGGGATTGGTAATATTGGGAAGAGGGGTAGTTAGGTCTCCGGCAACCTCACTCACACGACGAGATGCGACGCAAGCGTTGTTTCACGTCGGTGTTCTGTGATACCGTGGTATCACTCTGTTCTACCCGGCCTATTCGTGCTGGAGCTTGACCACAGAACATATATTATATACCCTCTCCCACACTTAAAAATGGAATTGGTCTTCCAGTAGTCCATGTTTATTTACTTAAAATGACATATTTTGATCACTTGTATTTTCTATCATCCTAAAGGTGCATTGTAAAAATTGTAAACATAAGTTTAATGTACTTGAAATAGGACAATTTGTATTGTACAACGTAAATACTGTGACTAAGTATGTATCATTATTTTTAATTATTAGTTATACGTAAGAAGTCCACTTTGAGTTTTCCTCAAATTTCAAAAACACAACGTTCGGTGTTGTCGGTAAAACCCAAATATTTGTACTACTTACTACTTAGTCATGGGAATTTCGTATTAAATGTCCTAAATACTTGTTGGTAATAGAGGTGGTTTTGCTTTGAACGTTTTTTCTCTTATCTCCTGTTAGTCAGTCGACGCTTTCCAAAATATCACTTTGGTTGAGACAAGTTGTCTAGTGATAAAATAATAGTTTCTACGCGTTGGTAAAACCTTTTAGAAATGCCCTGTCATGGTCTTAAGTGTCGTCTATTCTATTCCTGAGTAAGACAAGTTATTTTGATTTTAAAACTTGTAAGTAGTAAATAACAGAAAAGTAGATACGACTTAAACAATTAGAAGGATTGATCTGTACGTTTTAATATTTAATCAACCAAACCCATCCTCTCACTAAATAAGCAACAGTAAATCCTGAATTTCCTGAAAATGAGCTTGTAAAACCGAAGGTGTAATTTCTTAATTATCCGACATACACCCACCATCCGAGCCGAAACAGATACAGTGAACAAAAATCAATACTGCGAACAATACGTGCGTTATTGGTTGTATTACAAATCCGGGCAAAATTACATTAGCGCGTGACGTCACGCCATCCATAGACAGAGACACCAACCTATTGGCGCGGTTTGTTTATCAGCTTGTTATCTGTGCCCAGCAATTAGTCACCGCGGTACCAACCTGACGCGCGCCCGTTCCTAATTTGAATTTTCCTTTACCGTAAATGTTTTACGAAACGCCCAAAAATAGTGCATTTTGTTACTATAACAGTGGTGTGTATGTGGCCAGTGTTATTATTTGTGGTTTTATTTTTAAAAACAAATGTGTAGTGTTTTTATGAGAATGTTTAAAAAAATTTGGTCCTATGTTCCGAAAAGTGTTGTTTTGTGATTTTTTCGCGGCTCCCCCTACTAAATTGGATGAGAGGTTTGTTCTACCTTAATTAAGGTACCACTGTAAACATTATCTATCTCAAGGTAAAGTAATAAACCAAAACAAATAATTACCTATCTAACTATCTTGTTTCATTACCCGCGTGATTTCTAAAGACGGTATCAATGTTTGCTCTCAAATATTTTCTATGCGTAAAAAAGAAAGTTACTGTTTGGCTTCGGTTAAGAATTTTGCATCCAATTATGGGTTTGCTAATCCAATTGACATAATGAGGAGCGTCAAGTTCAAATACACGAGGCATGGCTCAAGGAGACCGGTTCTATGTGTCGATAGGAGCGACAACTATGTTGGCTAAGTACAGTCGAGTACATCCTAAATGGTTTTCTTATTTCGTCGTTGACCTATACGTCTGTACCTAAGTCCTAGATTTTCCTGTCCTTAGGTCTGTTTAGGAGTTGTGTGTTGGGTGGGTTTTAATTATTGTTTCCTCTTAGGTACCCTTATTTTTAAATAGTTTTGGAGTTTTTGGTGATTCATCGCCGTTTTTGACATTTACCTGCTTAATGATCATTATTATTTAATAGGTTATTAGGTTTTTAATGAATTATCGTCATTCATAAATGTTTGATGACATTTTTTTTTATAAAAACCAATTGAACAAAGAGATAGATTTGAAGAAGAGTAGCCGTATAAATCAACATTTAAAAATAATCTTCCTATACATAAAGCTAGGTAGGTTAGGTAAAAAGAGGTACATTTATATTAACTTAATTTTCGTAAGTGATGTTTTTAGGCCTAAGTTATCAAAGAGCCATCAGACCACCACAGATGGGCCTCAGTAGCAGAAAAAGCAGGAGTAGGAAAGGGGTGGTTTTTAGTCAGTAAGAGTCTGACACTCCCACTCGCCTCGTCCAAGGCGGGAGAAGTCATTGGATGATTTTCCCCACTTAAAAAATACAGGCATGAAAATAATGGCTTCCATACATAAAAAATAAACATTTTATTTTGCAACACGAATACACAAGTGATGATAAAATATTTATAATATCATCGAATGGAAATTGAAAACTCGACAATCGTCAGTTATAGCGTAAACGTATGAATTTTAAACTGACCTACATTTTTGTTTTATTTTATCGTTAAAAGATTTTAATCTATTTATCGATAGTTACTTTCTTTTGTTGGGTAAATATAATGAGTGTTTTGGCGGAAATGAGGGACTATGAGTAAGCAGATATGAGTATTAGGTAGGTATGTACCTACCTATGTACTATGTATTCTGGGAATAGTACATATCCAAAGATATTAGGTGTGAGTGATTTGATTATTCTAATAACCGACTGAAATTGTCTATTCTTTCTTTGCTCCAAAGACCTATAAGATTGATTGAGTATATTAATATAGAGAGGTAAATGTAAACGATAGGAACTTTCATATTTATATTATTAGTCGAGATCTAAGTATGTAGCCTATACAAAATAAACACATATATACAACCTCTTTACAAAAACCTAAAACACATTTCTTCATAACAAATATAAACAGCTGACAGTACTAGACAAGGATGGCGATACACCCTCTCTTTTCAGCATTGAGTGGCTCATTCATTCACTTCCTGTATTGCTTGATGTTCAGGTTCGAATACCTGTCATTACACTACACAATGTTAGTCAATACAAGCGTAATGAATAGGTTTATGAACCAGTCTTTTCTCTTTTATCTGTATCGTAGAAGTAGAACGGAACTGTTGTGAACTGAATCAGTTAATCAATGGGGAATTAAATTTATGCGCAGCGAAGAAGAATATTACCATGCGTTAGACTTCGTTAGGTAGTTTTTTAATTGCATGCTGATTGCATCGCGTGGTCCTTTGATACTTAGATAATGTAATTTGATGTTAAATGGTGTCGTGTCGGTGTCTTGGTGGCCTGGAAGTTAAAGACGCCCACCGAAAACAACAAATCCTAAGATACCTTAGACACCACTGTCCGACGGTGAAGGAAAACATCGTGAGGAAACCTGATCAAGTGACATGTGGTGTAATATTGGTACTTAAATAATGTAGTTATGTTTTCAGAATAATTATAATATGCAATTGATTATTTACAAATAGTAGCTCACTGCAAAATAGGTATCTACCAATATAGGACTATTCATCTAATATAGGATTATTCATTCATTATGAAACTGCAACACATTCTGTAACTCTTGCTGAAGTAGGTCATTATTTATTTCAGTTTCTTTTTATAATGATATACACACTTATTCTTGTCAGTGTTTATTCTTAAACAGTAAAGCAAAACTGAATGTAAAATCTGTCGAAATAGAACAAACCGTCAATCAGTCAATTGAAGCTAGTCACTCATTTTAAATAGTGGAGTCCTCTAACCTTATCGAAAACACACATTTCCTCTCATAAAAGGTGATTAAAAACCACTCAAAAGCGGGTGAAAGCTGTGTATTACCATGTGGGTGATTAAATCGTTCACCAGCTCATGTAAACATCATGGCCGGGTGAAAATGTATGATGTGTAATGCGTATGTCAATATCATGTAACGTTACATGGTGTATTTAGGAATTATTATAGCAATAATTTACATACTATGTTTATAAAACTGTATTAGCTAAATTAGAATTAGAATTTAAAAAATCTTACGGTATATAATTAATTAGTAAAACATACACAATATTCTTTAAATACATGACAAAGAGCGGACAAACTTTATTAAAATTAGAATTTAAAAAATCTTACGGTATATAATTAATTAGTAAAACATACACAATATTCTTTAAATACATAACAGAGAGCAAAAGGACCACTTTCGCGGAATAAAGGACCAAAACTAAAACCATTTCAATACACAAATTCCTTCTTCCATTATTTTTTTACATACGGTTACCTATAATGTAAATCGGAGTGATACACTAAGTATAGACATTAATACGTGTTGACAGAAGATAAACGGATGCCCAGCGATTGGCAGCACTCAAGTCTAATAGCTGCAATTATGTAGTCGGTAAAAAGTTGATATGTTTAATGGCTGCGTCACATAGGTACTACTAATCTGTATTGCTGTTAGTAACGTTTAGCTATTGAGAATATTTCTAAAAATGTGTAGCATGTAGGGTTTAGTCAGATTTTTGAATGCTATGTCCTATTTGTGCGTTGGTGTTTTGTACCTAGGTAATAGGGTTTTGCTCATTTCATTTTTCGATGTTGGTGCTTTTTTTTTTTTTTTTTTTTTGAGGGGGGAAAATCATCCAATGACTTTTCTCGCCTTGGGTGAGGCGAGAGGGAGTGTCAGACTCTTACTGACTAAAAACCACCCCGTTCCTTCTCCTGCTTTTTGAGCCGGAGCCCCGGTAAACCCGCTAGGTAGTCCGCAGCTCCGGGTCAGGCATCAGCCCTATTGGGCCCCATCTGTGGTGGTCTGATGGCTCTTTGAGGCGCGCGCGGAACGCGACGCGCCGCACGCACGGGTCTGGTTCTGTTCGGGCGGTGAGCTACCCTTGCTCGCCGTCCGCAGGCCCGCACTTACGGTGGCCGGAGATCGTCTCGGGATCCCCTACGCCCGGAGTGTCTTTCGCGACGGCTGGGGCGTGAGGAGGTTTGTTCTCTCACGCGCCCCGCCTCCTCCTTAGCTAGCATGACTGCTTCGCAGAAGGAGGAGACGGCATCCCAGTCCCTCTCGCTCCGCACCATGGCCTGAACCAGTGCCGGGCGCGAGAGGTCGCCGTCGCCGACCACATCCCTGAGGACTTGGCGGTGCTCAGCCTACGCAGGGCACACCGCCACTGTATGTTCTACCGTGTCCTCCGGGCGGTCCTCGCAGTGATTCGATGTTGGTGATTGATTTTTTTACCCTAAGGTAAAATTGGAAAAATATTTATTGTATGTTTCCGAGAATGCAGGTTACCTATATAAATTAAATGTTCTTATGGGTGTGCCTTCCCGGAGCTGCGGACTACCTAGCGGGTTTACCAAAGAGTAAAAGGTTTACCGTGGCTCCGGTTCAAAAATCAGGAGTAGAAATGGCGTGGTTTTTAGTCAGTAAGAGTCTAACATTACCTCTCGCCTAGCCCAAGACGAGAGAAGTCATTGGATGATTTCTCACCACAAAAAAAAAAGTGTTTTTACATACACATTCTTAATTTGGGACTTACTGTATAATTCTTAGGTGTTACATCACTAATTTAGTATCATTCGTTCATGTCATTACCCCGTCACTATGGTCTGAGGTCAACGACCACTGTCGTTCTTGTGTGTGTCGAGTGCAGTCGCACCTACTTATATATTAAATAATTAATATTGTAATATAATGTAAAATACAAGTCATCTCACATCAAGTCGTTTAATTTAATAAACACAACAATAATACATGGTGTCAGAAGTGAAAGTAACAACGAAATAAAGAAGATTCGTTTGTTAACGGAAAATTTTAAAAACAAAATGTCTACCGAAGACGTCGGCGACACGAGGTGCCGTGTGGCCGGTCTGGAGTGTCTTAAGTTGTCGTCGGAGGCAACCGCGAACAACGCGGAGGCGTGGAGGAAATGGTGGCAGCGACTGGAGCTGTATATGCTGGCATCAGGTCTAGACAGGTCGGAGGAGAAGCGGAAGGTGGCCATTCTGCTTCACAGTATTGGCCCTAAAGGTCTCGAAATCTTCAATACCTTTAACATCAGCCTGGATGAAGCCAAAATAGAAGACGTCAAGGTCAGATTCGACCTGTACTTTGAGCCACGTAAGAATCTTACCATGTGCAGGTACATGTTTTTTACGAGGAGGCAAGCTCAATCCGAAAGCATCGACGATTTTATCACCGATCTGGAGATAAAGAGCCAGGATTGCGAGTTCGGAACCCTGCGCGAGTCCATGATCCGGGATATTTTCATCGCCAACCTGCACGTGGATATGTCACACATCCGGCAAAGGCTGTTGCAAGAGCCCAACCTCACCTATGAGAGGATGCGAGAGTTGGCGAAAACCCTAATTGTCGCACAGCAGGATGCAGACAAGATGACAAACAAGTCCATCGTCGAAGACGGCGAGAAGGTGATGCAACTGCGTCAAAGGAGCGGCGGTCGACGAGTCTGTCGACAGCGTGCTTCAAGTCAAACGCCACATCGGGCCACGTGGAAGTCTCCCAGTCCGATGAGGCAGTCAGCATCAACATGTGGTCGCTGTGGGCAGTCTCATCGAACGAAGTGCCCAGCGATCGGAGTACAATGCAGGTCATGTAACTCATTTGGTCATTATGCTAAGTTTTGCTATAAGAATAAACAAGTCAGACAGTTGTATTCGTTTACTTCCAAGTCAATACAAAATGATAATTATTTTGTAGGAATTTTAAACAGTCAGTCGAGTCATAATCATCTTAGTCATTTACATAAACAGTCACACAGTCAGCCACAAAAACAGTCAAAAAGTCAATCATATAGTCAAACACCAGTCAAATCGCACTCACACACAAGTCAAACAAGTCAAATTTGTCAAAACAAAAATAGTCCAAGTCAGGTAATCTCCATGATGACAATGCTTATTGCACTGAGAGATTACACCGTCATAATAAAAACAGTCTTACAAGTCAAAGTCTTAATAAAAATAGTCCTATAAGTCAAATAAGTCGAAATAAAAATAGTCAAAGTGAGCATTATTATCATTGCTACACTAATAAAAGTCCAAAGTCCGTCAGTCGTAAGACAATAAATAACAATAAAAACAGTCATAGTCTAGGTCAAGGACATGTTAACTATAATAAATCCAATAAGAACAGTCAGTCCGTCAATAAGTCACATAATACACACTTCCAAAACATTAATCACCACAAGTACACTAAGAAGTCACATCATTGTCAGTCAAATGTAAGTAATTCAGCATCAGAAACAAATAGTCACAACATGCATTCAAATATACCAAACGTAGCATCTCATCGAAATAATTTAAATCAACAAATTAGTCATGTCAAGGGTAATTCAGTTTCAGAAAATCATCATACAGGTAGTTCATGGAAAATAAACTTACATGTGGGTAACCGAAAAATAAATTGTGTCATAGACTCAGGCGCAGATGTAAACGTCATATCTGTCAAAAACTTCAAATTTCTTAATCTGTCAAAGTCACAAATTGATAAATGTCATGTAAATGTCACAGGATTTGGTGGCAATAACATTCCAATTCTAGGCAAAGTAAATTTAAAATGTAATTTAAACATTGAAAATAGAAATATTTGTGAAAATATAGTGTTCATTGTAGCAAATATACTCTGTCCAACTGTCTTAGGTCTTCCCACTTGTGAAAAATTAGGTATAATAAAACGTGTATTTTCCGTCACAAAACAAGATTTTTGTAAACAAATTCTTACACAATATGATGATTTGTTTAAGGGTCTTGGATGTCTACCCCCAGTCTGTCATCTGAAACTCAAGCCTGGTGCAGTTCCGTGTATTGATCCGCCAAGGAAAGTTCCGTTTGCGTTGCAAGGAAAACTGCGCGAGGAATTGGATCGCATGGAGCAAATGCAAGTCATACAAAAAGTCACAAAACCAACTGAATGGGTAAATTCTGTGGTAGTCACTGTCAAAAGTTCAGGTCAATTAAGAATATGCTTAGATCCTAGAAACTTAAATAATTGTATAATGAGAGAACATTATCCGTTAAAGTCTATTGATGAGATAAGGTCACAGTTAAAAGGTGCTGCATGTTTTACGCATCTAGACGCTTTCTCAGGTTTCTGGATGATAAAGTTAGATGAATATAGTTCAGATCTGTGTACTTTCCAAACACCATTTGGTAGATACAGGTATTTAAGATTGCCTTATGGCATAAGTGCTTCGTCAGAAATATTTCAAAGAATTATGATGAATTTGTTCGGTGATTTGGAAGGAGTTTTAATTTTCATTGATGATATTTTAGTACATGGTCCTAATGAGTCGGTTCATAATGAACGACTACATAAAGTTATGCAAAGAGCACGTCAAGTTAATTTAAAATTTAACAAGTCGAAATGTAAATTTCTAGTGTCAGAGGTATGTTTTCTTGGTTATGTATTTAATAAAGATGGTGCTAGGGTTGATCAAGAGAAAGTCAAAGCAATACTCGAGATGCCCACACCAACCAATGTCAAAGAGTTGCAAAGAATATTAGGTATGATTAATTACCTAGGTCCATTCATCAAGAATTTGTCAGAAAAAACTCAAATATTAAGAAATCTTTTGAAAAAAGATTCAGTCTGGATTTGGGATGAGAATCATGAGAAATGTCTTAAAATTTTGAAAGAGGAGATCACAAGATCACCAGTCTTAGCTCATTACAATCCACAAATTCCATTAGTCTTGTCAGTCGATTCGTCAAAGTCAGCATTAGGTGCAGTAATTTTGCAAAATAATAAACCTATTGCATATAGTTCTAAAACTCTCACCATAACCCAGGAAAGATATGCTCAAATTGAGAAAGAATTGTTAGCAATACAATTTGGTTGTGAAAAGTTTCACCAATATGTTTACGGTCATAGAGTAACAGTACATACTGATCATAAACCATTAGTCTATTTATTTAAAAAACCACTTCATGATGTACCTGCAAGATTACAACGTATGATGTTAACCTTGCAAAAATATGATTTAGAAGTCATACATGTACCTGGTAAAGAAATGTATATATCAGATACTTTGTCTAGAGCAGCTATTCAGGAAAATTATGTACCTGAAAATGAGTCTGAAATGTCATGTCATGTAAATTTAATGTATTCAAATCTTGCAATTAGTAAAGAATATAGCACAAAATTAAGTCAGGAAACTAAGAAAGATGAAAGTTTGCAATTGTTAAAGAAATATTATTATGAAGGATGGCCTAAAAATAAAAACAATGTAAGTCCATTATTAAAACCATATTGGAATATTCAAGCTGAAATTCATGTAATTAAAGATTTAATATTTAAAGGTTCAAAATTAATTGTTCCTAAGTCAATGTATAAAGAAATGTTAGATAAAATACATAAAGGTCACCAAGGTATAAATAAATGTTTGAAATTAGCTAGAGAATCTTTGTATTGGCCAAATATGTCTACAGATATAAAAAACATAGTAGAACAATGTTTAATATGTGCTAAATTCAAACCATGTAACCAAAAGGAACCACTACAAAATTTTGAAATTTGTAAGTATCCATGGCAACAAGTCGGTATAGATTTAATGTATCTTGACAATTTAACGTACCTAATTGTCACTGATTACTACTCAAAATTTATAGAAATTGCTTTGTTAAACAAAGACAGTCGTTCAAGCAATGTAATCACACATTTAAAGTCAATTTTTGCACGTCATGGGATACCATTATCTTTAGTGTCTGATGGTGGTCCACAATTTCAGTCAGTAGAATTTAAAAATTTTCTAAATGAATGGGACATAGAACATGTAGTCACTAGCCCATATCATTCACAGTCAAATGGTCAAGCAGAAAGCTCAGTCAAAATTGTCAAAAATATGCTAAGAAAATGTAAGGAAAATGGGTCAGATCCATACATAGCATTATTGCATTATAGAAACACACCTAAGAACAATCTGTCGTCACCCGCTCAATTGTTAATGTCTAGAACTTTAAGAGATAACATACCAGTGTCATATAAAAGGTTAAAGCCAAAGGTTGTAAGATTTAAAGAATATGAAAAGTCTGTTGTCAAAAATAATTTAAATAAGTCAAAGTATTATAATAGGAATACTAAACCATTGTCTATGTTACAACCAAATGATCATGTATATTTTAAGAGAAATCCTAAGAGTCATTGGGAACATGCCACTGTGAAGGAAAGATGTCCAGATAATAGGTCATACATTGTAGAAGATATAAATAAAGTCAAGTATAGGAGAAATAGGGTACACTTAAGGCATAAATATTGTAATGGCAGTGACAACCCTACTCCTATGAGGTCCAATTCTTCGCAGGGGAGAGATGAGGGTGACAGACAGGAGCCGGAGAATCCAAAATTCCCACAATTGTACAAAACCAAGTCAGGTCGTGTTGTGAGACCAACACAAAGGTTAATCGATGAAATAGATTAATTTTTTAATTTAAGAAGGGGGATGTTACATCACTAATTTAGTATCATTCGTTCATGTCATTACCCCGTCACTATGGTCTGAGGTCAACGACCACTGTCGTTCTAGTGTGTGTCGAGTGCAGTCGCACCTACTTATATATTAAATAATTAATATTGTAATATAATGTAAAATACAAGTCATCTCACATCAAGTCGTTTAATTTAATAAACACAACAATAATACATTAGGCACAAATGGAATTTCTGTTAAATTAAAATTTGTCATTTCGGGGGTAACATTTGTTTAATATTAAATGTCTTCAAACGAATCATGATGTTGATGTAATTAGCTTATACATACTAAAGTAGTCACTTAAATTACCTCATATAATCCACCGGTATTTAACCTTCACCTCCAAATAAACTGAAGAACTAAGACTCATCACAATAAGGTTAATGAAAGTCATTATAAACAGGATGTTGCACTCTGTCGACAAAAAATATAACAATAACAGCATAAAATCCACGGGTGTTACGAAATATACAAACAATGTAAGTTACAATAAAACAATAAGATCACTAGTTTACTGGTTCTCAGCGCTCGGTGCTCATCTTGAAGTAAATAACTTATCATACAATAAGTATATGGTATAGTAGCAATGTATATATTGTTTATATATAACTATGGTAGTGATAGTATCTGGGAACTAATAAAGATTGAAAAAGCTTCATGTAACAATTTTATTCTTCATTTTGAGTCGTGAGTCTTCAAGTAGATTCCTCCATCACGTAATCTTGTTATTCTTTTCTTTAATTTTATTCAAGAATTTAAAAATTTTAAAACGTCTCCTTCTAAGTTTTTTCTTTTATAAGACTGCATAAAAAGGATTTGCAACCTACTGAAAAAAGTCCTTTTAAATAAGGGTTTAAAAATATTTCAGAGCTGAAACAATGCCATTGTCAATAATCGTGGCGACCCCAATTGATTTGAAGAGGAGGCACGATATGAAACAGTATGTTCACCTCTGCTTTGCTTACGATCTCGAAAAGAAAAAAAACAGACAAGAAATTAATAGCAACAAAATCAATACTTAACAAAAACAAATCAGTGTATAATCTCTATCTCACAATATACAATATTATACTAACACAAAAAGCTGGTAATAGTAAGCTGGTGTGTGTGTGGGCGTTTTACAATATACGAAGGGGCGTGCGCTCCCGAACGTGGTCGGAATCGGAGATACCAGTTGCGATTCAATAGAATTAGCACATGCTAGCTTTGTGAATTGAATTTTTTTGTAACATATCGGTTTAAAATGGAGTGTTAGTTTTAATAAGACTTTTGTATTTGTATTCTTCTGGTTTGTCTTGTCTTGTTTGGTGGCGATTGTTCAGTTGAGTCCTAAGTCCGCTTTCTATTTTGACCACACATTAATCTGGTTTTTGGCACTTGATTATCATAATTATACTAAGTTCTTTAATTAAGTATCTTGGCTAGATGGCAATCTTTCCATCTTACCTACTTATCTTTATTGAAATCAAAATAAGTCCAACAACCAATTGAAAGTAAAATATATAATAATATTTTTTATATTATACGGTTTTAATGCTGCTTGTATTGTCTGATGATCAAAATTAAGAGTGTATACCAAATACCAGATCGATCATGTTACATCACTAATTTAGTATCATTCGTTCATGTCATTACCCCGTCACTATGGTCTGAGGTCAACGACCACTGTCATTCTAGTGTGTGTCGAGTGCAGTCGCACCTATTAATATAGTAAATAATTAACATTGTAAAATAATGTAAAATATAAGTCATCTCACATCAAGTCGTTTAATTTAACAAACATAAAAACAATACATGGTGTCAGAAGTGGGATACGAACCCACGCCCTCATAGAGGAGCACTTATGCCATATTCAATGATGAATATGGCATAAGTGCTTCGTCTGAAATATTTCAAAGAGTTATGATGAATTTGTTCGGTGATTTGGAAGGAGTTTTAATTTTCATTGATGATATTTTAGTACATGGTCCTAATGAGTCCGTTCATAATGAACGACTACATAAAGTTATGCAAAGAGCACGTCAAGTTAATTTAAAATTTAACAAGTCGAAATGTAAATTTCTAGTGTCAGAGGTATGTTTTCTTGGTTATGTATTTAATAAAGATGGTGCTAGGGTTGATCAAGGGAAAGTCAAAGCAATACTCGAGATGCCCACACCAACCAATGTCAAAGAGTTGCAAAGAATATTAGGTATGATTAATTACCTAGGTCCATTCATCAAGAATTTGTCAGAAAAAACTCAAATATTAAGAAATCTTTTGAAAAAAGATTCAGTCTGGATTTGGGATGAGAATCATGAGAAATGTCTTAAAATTTTGAAAGAGGAGATCACAAGATCACCAGTCTTAGCTCATTACAATCCACAAATTCCATTAGTCTTGTCAGTCGATTCGTCAAAGTCAGCATTAGGTGCAGTAATTTTGCAAAATAATAAACCTATTGCATATAGTTCTAAAACTCTCACCATAACCCAGGAAAGATATGCTCAAATTGAGAAAGAATTGTTAGCAATACAATTTGGTTGTGAAAAGTTTCACCAATATGTCTACGGTCATAAAGTAACAGTACATACTGATCATAAACCATTAGTCTATTTATTTAAAAAACCACTTCATGATGTACCTGCAAGATTACAACGTATGATGTTAACCTTGCAAAAATATGATTTAGAAGTCATACATGTACCTGGTAAAGAAATGTATATATCAGATACTTTGTCAAGAGCAGCTATTCAGGAAAATTATGTACCTGAAAATGAGTCTGAAATGTCATGTCATGTAAATTTAATGTATTCAAATCTAGCAATTAGTAAAGAATATAGCACAAAATTAAGTCAGGAAACTAAGAAAGATGAAAGTTTGCAATTGTTAAAGAAACATTATTATGAAGGATGGCCTAAAAATAAAAACAATGTAAGTCCATTATTAAAACCATATTGGAACATTCAAGCTGAAATTCATGTAATTAAAGATTTAATATTTAAAGGTTCTAAATTAATTGTTCCTAAGTCAATGTATAAAGAAATGTTAGATAAAATACATAAAGGTCACCAAGGTATAAATAAATGTTTGAAATTAGCTAGAGAATCTTTGTATTGGCCAAATATGTCTACAGATATAAAAAACATAGTAGAACAATGTTTAATATGTGCTAAATTCAAACCATGTAACCAAAAGGAACCACTACAAAATTTTGAAATTTGTAAGTATCCATGGCAACAAGTCGGTATAGATTTAATGTACTTTGATAATTTAACTTATCTAATTGTCACTGATTACTACTCAAAATTTATAGAAATTGCTTTGTTAAACAAAGACAGTTGTTCAAGCAATGTAATCACACATTTAAAGTCAATTTTTGCACGTCATGGGATACCATTATCTTTAGTGTCTGATGGTGGTCCACAATTTCAGTCAGTAGAATTTAAAAATTTTCTAAATGAATGGGACATAGAACATGTAGTCACTAGCCCATATCATTCACAGTCAAATGGTCAAGCAGAAAGCTCAGTCAAAATTGTCAAAAATATGCTAAGAAAATGTAAGGAAAATGGATCAGATCCATACATAGCATTATTGCATTACAGAAACACACCTAAGAATAATCTGTCGTCACCCGCTCAATTGTTAATGTCTAGAACTTTAAGAGATAACATACCAGTGTCATATAAAAGGTTAAAGCCAAAGGTTGTAAGATTTAAAGAATATGAAAAGTCTGTTGTCAAAAATAATTTAAATAAGTCAAAGTATTATAATAGGAATACTAAACCATTGTCTATGTTACAACCAAATGATCATGTATATTTTAAGAGAAATCCTAAGAGTCATTGGGAACATGCCACTGTGAAGGAAAGATGTCCAGATAATAGGTCATACATTGTAGAAGATATAAATAAAGTCAGGTATAGGAGAAATAGGGTACACTTAAGGCATAAATATTGTAATGGCAGTGACAACCCTACTCCTATGAGGTCCAATTCTTCGCAGGGGAGAGATGAGGGTGACAGACAGGAGCCGGAGAATCCAAAATTCCCACAATTGTACAAAACCAAGTCAGGTCGTGTTGTGAGACCAACACAAAGGTTAATCGATGAAATAGATTAATTTTTTAATTTAAGAAGGGGGATGTTACATCACTAATTTAGTATCATTCGTTCATGTCATTACCCCGTCACTATGGTCTGAGGTCAACGACCACTGTCATTCTAGTGTGTGTCGAGTGCAGTCGCACCTATTAATATAGTAAATAATTAACATTGTAAAATAATGTAAAATATAAGTCATCTCACATCAAGTCGTTTAATTTAACAAACATAAAAACAATACAGATCAGACGTCAGGAAGGGAGTTAAATGTCAACCAATTATTAAATTTGACCCAAACAAACAAACCAAGTTAAATAAAAACCGTTTAATAAAAATACCAACAGAAAGAAAGATTATCTCTGCTTGCCCTTTCGGAGAGAAACCATGCATCATGACGTTCATGTGTCGTTTACACCATGACTGATGTGTGATATTCTAAAAGACAGCACTTTCATACGTCAATCAAACATGTTCTAACATAATGTGTGTCATCATATTTAAATTATATCTACATGAATACGTCTTATTAACTTTATCCTATGTTCAAATCTATAGTCAGAACCTTAAGGTCTTTTTTCCATTAATGAAAATAAGCTAAAATATCTTCTATATTTTTAAAGACACTGTTACAAAATTCAAGTCAAACTCTTATAAAAATATTCTAGTATTTTCGCCTGTTTCTAACAGTCTCGATATTTTCATAGTATCAACTTGAAAAGGGAACGAATACTGTTTTCGGAACGGTTTTCCAATAACTCTGAACCTTTTTGCTTACGTAATAGAGGTCCCACACCTGCTGACCCACAAACTATTCTAGTATCTGTTTCCCTCCTTTATTTATAAATGGTTTAATAATAGTTGCTAGTGGATGTGCTAGTTTGTTATATCATTCGTTTAGTAAATTATACGATTTTTTATCATAATCCCTTCTGTAAATATTATATATTTTACTGAATTCTGTAAATATTACTGAATGATAGTAACGTCATCAATCGCTTAAATAACTTTGTATGGTGTTTTTTCGGTCTAATCATTCGTTTCGTATTAGATCTATCATTTTTAAATCTGCAACTTATAGGAAGAACATTTTACCACACCTCTCCTTTAAATCAGAGATAAATCAAATAAAACAAGCACCAAAACCACCAACCATCGATCATCGAAGTCACTCAATCAAACTATACAACAGTAAATACTGAATGTTCAAACTTGAGACAGTGAGACAGTCAATTCGGACACTTTACAACACAATGGTGACGATACAATCTCTGTTACATATAAGCTGTAGAATGTCAAACACGTGTGGTTCAAGACAACGCGTACAATGCCCATTGTTAGGTCTCTGAGCTCCGTCCTAGGATGCATGTGTGTGTACTGAGGTACGATCGTCTATAATTGGAATATATGGTTTGTATAATTAATAGTTTAGTCTGGGACGGAATTGTTTTTCTGGGCCTTTAGTTGTATATTATATTTGGAAGCAAATAGGGTCATCTTTTTTGAAAGAATGGCGTTTCGAAGACTTAATTTTTGACTGCTAACAAAAATATGTTGAAGGCAAATCTGCTCGCGCCGGTCATTTTTGCCCGCCATGGCGGTTAATGTCCTAACTAAAGGAGAAAAGAACGAAAAATGTACACACATGCAATGAAGGAGATTTTGAATGCCGTCTTAAAAAATATTTGAATGTATTATAAAATAGCGATCTTTATACTCGTATACTTCGTGATAGAATAAGGATATGTTCAGAACAAATTACTCCACGATCCATCTAACTGAACTCGCATTGAATCGAATCCTTTTCAAGTCACTTCAATTTCACTGCAGCATAAACGTTGCCGTTGGTACACAATGTGGGCTAACAATATAAGATAGATGTATCTGTGACAATAAGACTGTGGCATACATCTTTATATATATTTCCCGAGAACCTGTCGGACATGTCAGAGCGACACTATCGCATAACGCCGGTGTAACTAGGCATTGTTGAACAAGCTTTCATCAGAAAATATTATATTATTTTGATATACATTAATGTAATGTTAGTTTCAAGGGTAATTGTTTTGTTATAGAGTATTGTGAACTAGTTTGAACTGGATTAATAAATGAGTTGGGTTTTATTTGATTAATTGAGCTAATCTTATAATTGGATCGAATGGTTTCGGTTTCAGGCTATTTAGGTATCACACTAGAGTTTCAATGGCGATTTTGATATTGACAATCGTCTGCGTAAATTATTAACACGAATGAAAGGACCAAACAAAGCTGGTCCTTCGGTCCTTAAAGTTTCACATTTAAAAATCCAATTTTAAATATTTTTAATTCTTCATTTACCATCTGAAAGGCCAAGTCGATAGCTTTCCCGGTGCAAACTAAGATAATCGGCTTCTGCATATCGCTATAGGCTTACAAACCGGGTCAGCTCACAATAGCCCCTAGCCGCTCTTGGACTGAGGCCGGCCTATTATCACGTACTATTGAGGCCGCTTCCTATACGTGGGGGACAAGAAGGTTCTATGGAGCCGTTTGTGAGATACTACCTTACCTATGTTATCTAGTCATACATGAAGCTATAGCTTATAGTTCGCAACTTAGTTTTGTAAGGGCTTATTAAAAGGAGCTTGTCATATAAACCCTGCGTGGGTCTATACTAATATAATGTAGAATGCAAATTTTTGATGATTCATTCTACTTTACCGAATTGTAATTGTATAATTTCAGTTCTTTTTAAACTAATTTTTCACATTTTTGCTTAGGCAAGAGATAAAAACGTTTAGCTTAAAATATATCTGTCTAGAATTAGTGACCAATAATAGGTAGCAAATGCATTCACCGCATTAGGTAATACGTCTATATTGTAAATTGACGTCCAGCACAGGTATTTTCTCTCACAATAGTTCGTTAACCGACCACTATAGTCGGACAACCGCAAATCGATATAAAATCGAATAGTTTTGCGTGCATTAGGTTCAACCGTTACGTAATATGAGCTTTTTGCTCGATGTCTAATAACATTTTTAAGTAAGGTCAGTGTTCGTTTCAACTGAAATATAATGCTTCAAAACAACAATGATGCTGTTACTGTGTTATTGTTTATTAGGTTTAAAACGTTCTTACTGCCATTTCCTAAACCATTTTGGTATATTTTCGCTGTGAAACCTACCACCACAAACTGAGCATAAAAACACAACATCCCCACTCTGCACAAAGCCAGAACTCGTAGAGTTTCTTTTTCCAAAAATCCAGACACATTTTCATTTTTCAAATCCGCATACAAAACGAGGCAGCGATGATAAAAACGCGAGAAAATAGCGGAATGAACGAATTCAGTAGTTTTCTATTTAGACTGAAGCCGAGAGCTACTGCCGGCAGGCTTTTGATAATTGCATATCATGTTGATCCTTTGAGCTGGGAGATAGAAGCTGTGCCCTAAGGGACATCGTGCTGTATTTTTCGGGTATTCTGCCTTTTAGGATAGTGAATGATGATGTCATGGCGTTTGTTTTGAAGGAAATAGATAGTTTGGAAATTAGTTTGAATGTCTCTTATTTGCAGCATATTTATGGACGGTATATACAATATCTGTACTTTAGAGGCCAAAACACTATTATAAGTTCTTGTGTAAAACATAGTCCGGTACACTTATGATAAAGATATGAGGTCACAGAACATACTAAAGGTATTATAGCAACAATCTGCGACAAGCGACAACCATAAAGTAGTCCGCACATAAATAACTCAAGAAAAAAATAAGCAAATAAAACACAGACCCAGTTTTCCGTTTCGATAACAAATAAAACGTTCGCCTACGCACCCTTTTCCTACAGTCCTGGACTATTGACCTAACATTAGTAGTTTACGTGTAGAACTCCCGGCCTGAGCGGACGGATGGGCGCACTAGTCAGTTTTATTTTATGGCTCCCTTTGAAATTGGAAATATTGGGCCCCCGGGGTGTGGTGCGATATCGACGCCTGATGTTTCTTGTCGATAATGAAAGATTGGTTTAAATGGACTTACTTTAAGAAACATTTTATGTTGCAGCAAACTGAGTTAATTGTTTTGTTAATTTACGAATTGCTATTATTCATTTTTGCGGTATGCAATTTCTTAAAGATGTTTAAGACTTTTATAAACTGGAATATTTTTACAATTGATCAAAGTCTGTGACTCATACCGATTATACACGAGATTTCTTGAATATAATCGATTTGAAGGAGCGTGTAGAAAGATAAGCTAGCATATGTTTCTTGGAAAAAAATATTCCGAAATAACTAGGAAACAGATTATGGCAAAAACGGCACTGAATTTGGGATGAAGGACCAATCGTGGTCCTTTAGTAATTATAACAGATTTTTACAGTTCTTTATTTTGTAGAATGATGATGTTTCTTCGTGAGTTTTGAAAATTGTACCACACGGAATAGCCGTGCGTTTTATTCCCTCACCCGGGCATCGGGCAGATAATAAAAGTAAGCAGTTTACTGACGGGATTACCCGTAAAATCATTCGCATTGTTTGACAATATTCTCGCCATCTTCACAGATGATGCTGTGACAATTAGCATATTATTATGATTATATTCACTCAAATGTTATTAGAGTCAAACTTTTGAGAGAGAATATTACTAATGAAGATATCAAAATTAAACATTGTGTACTAAACTTATTGGGCACTAACAAAATCCTTGGTTCTTAGTAGTCTTTCGTTGTATGACCTTTTTGTATCCACAAAACTTATTGACTATTTTAAGTCTAAGCGAATATTGTCTACTAGATCCATCTTTATCGTTTGTCTAGCTAGAAATGTTTAAATAAATTAGCTTTTAGATTGTCACTATGTTTTCTTTCAACCATTACTCAATGTCTGACAGACAAATAGACAATTAACTTACACTTGACTTATGTTTAAAGACAAATAAGTATTTAAATACACAATGCTTGTGAAGTTAGTTGTGTTTATAGTGAGGTTAAGAGCTGATAATTCTTGCAGCATAGTGATCATAGAAAGCTTAAAATATTGTTTAAGGTCATATAAAATGCGGGTTTCTGTGGACAATATTGGTCTTTTAGCGCGAAAAATATTGTTTAAATCAGTTGATTCATACCAAAATACTCTTTACTATGCATTATTTTCTAATACTTCGTAAATACTTAATGACAATGACCTATTTTGGAAACAATCTTATATTTTTGATCACTTTACTGATGTTAAGTGGAGATTGTATAAGTTAAGGATTAAAATGGTAAATTTTCCAGTACCTTTAGCAGCAAAATGTTCTGGTGTCATCACTATGCTCTGAAAACTGCTGATTCTGGGTTTAATTATACGACGTCTGTGCCGAAGGGTATCGATACGGAGCAGAAAATCAAAGGATAAGTCGTTTCGGAGGCTATATTTAGAATTCGTGACTTGATGGTTCTGGATGTAATATGTATTTAGGTAGAATATTTGTGTGACAAATAATTTATGCAACCCTATCGAAGGTTAACTGATGTACTAAATTGTCATTTTCCATATTGATGGTAAAAATATAGCCGTCAACAATATTTCATTTGAATATATCGTCGATATCATTTTTATGATACTGGATGATCTTATATATTGATGTATATCTGTCTGTATATATTTATGTATACTCATATTTATCTCATTAATTATATTTATTTTTCTATAAATTTTTTACATTACTGTATTTTTATTCTCCGTACCTTTCTTTCGCAGTCTTTCTCTCTCTTTAAACCCTAAGGTTGACTGCTAGAGAATGCCATGTAGCATTAATTTCGCCTTATTTAATTGTATTGTGTACATTCAAGATTATCTAAATATAGATAAGTAAATAAATCTTAATACCTACATTTTCACCGCCATTAAAAAAAGCGTGTTACCAATACATTAACAAACGTCTATCATAAATTGCACGGACTTAGCACATTCATCTTACCCTGTAGCGCAAAAACCACGTAATTACTCCGAGTCCGTTACGTAACGTAACGTGTTAAGTTACGTCTGCGTGACGTCTCACACCGTTGCTCCCGGACCGTCACGTTAGCCGTCCGGTACCGGACGCGCTTCCTTTTATTTGATGGGTTTTATTATTGTTATGACTCTTATTTTTATTGCTAATTGTTTTATTACCTACTTGGCCATTGTCTGCACTTGAAGGATTATTATTTACATGTTTAACTCTTGTTTCTTTTTTTAATTTTAATTTTCATGGTTGGTATAGTATGGTATCTAAAATGTGTGTACCATTTTAGATACGTTTTGCATATCTTTAAATAAAAAATTGTCACTGCAAACATTATTAGGTTGACTCTCCTATTCTTTAACCATTTACTATCATTTCTATATCTTTAAATGCCAAGGAAATGCTTTCATTTATTAAGAAAAATATCTTTATTCCTATAAAGTTGATAATAGTGTCAGTTTACCATATTTCTTGTGAGTTTACGCGGAACGGTATGCCGTATGTGCATAGCTGCAACTGCAACGGAGCGATACAACTTTTTTCTCGAAAGTTCTTCGCTAGCTATGAATGCTTTTCTGTTCGCGGTAGGAATAATCATATGAGTCGGCATTCATTGCTGGTAGCATTTCACTTCAGCTTTTTTATAAAATTGCAGACTTTAATGACGTTACTTCCAAGGTTGCAAAACCAGATGATAGATAGTCGTGATAAAAAACGAGACAGCACGATAGAAGGTCATGGAAACGTTGACTTTGTTTCAAGTTTATTTTCAGTGATTGTTTTATTGATAGAATTATTTAGTACTGTATTTTTATTGTCTAGTGAAATTGTACCGAAGGACCAAATATGGTCCTAAAGCATTAGCTTTACCAACATAATAGGTATCTACTACATTTCTGATATAAGCCTGATAAGATATCTGATATCTGATGTTGTAACTGAGTAAACATTTTTATTTTAGATTACATTATTAATATTATCAATTTATAACATTCCAGGCCGCGCAGACGATCGGGGTCCAGCATAGTGGTCCTAGGAGCCGAGGAGGAGAAGCGACCGCCCCCGGATGACGACAAAGACATGCTCACGATGCTCTCACTCACTTCTGATACCGGTAAGCATATTATATTACTTCTTTTATATATAGAAATATTATCTTGTCATCTAAAGTAGAAAGTTACATCTGTTATTGAGTGAAATTGCGGATTTTCGTATTAGAGTTAATAGGACCGGAATGTTTATTACAGCGTGTGATGAGATGAGTGACAGTTGATTTGACTTTAGTCTCAATAGTCAGGTATTAATGAAGTTTCATTGTTTATTTATCTGGGTGTTTTATTGAAAAAAGTAATTAAAAAGCATATTTCAGTTAAAATCTTTGAATTGAAAGCTTTAAACTGTCAAAAAGCGGGGGCGGAAAAAAGGTTTTATCATACATTGATATTCCAACCGCCGCCCAACAAGGTGCCAGATTAAAAATCATGAAAAACGGTAACTTTTAAAAAATTCTCGGCGCGCAATGGAACTCAGTAATTCAGCCAGATATTAATTCAGGCGTTCATTAATTTTTTGACAAAACTCCCTGGATCCGCGTTATTACGGGCTTTTGTGTGTCTCCTGAATAATTTCACTTCGTTGCCGTTGTGTTAGTTTAAATTCGCATTCCATATTTAAAAGTTTGAATTTTTCGTAGCCATCTTTTTATTGGCTTTCGAATTAGTTTTGGTACAGATTAAAAAACTTTTTTTACGAGGTTTTGCTGTCAAAATATGACTACCTTAATTACCTGTGTTCCATTGTTTGGTTTTAAAATGATAATGAACTTGCTTACTTGGTTGCACACACTTTTTCTGTACACACAAGATTTATTATCATTCACGTACAAAATGAAATCAAAGTGATACTCACAAAACAATAGCCAACCGACCAAGAATAACCATTATTCCTAATTTTTTGTTAGCCTAGAAGACCTCAAACATATTATTTCTTTAGTTTTTGTACCCGCCTGGCCTCTGCCAGACAATGGAGCAAAAACTAAGGAAGACTAGTATAGATGTACTTGTAATTAACTTAAATTGCATTTGGGTACTTCGTTTTATTCAATAATAGTAATATGTCTCGTGATATTAGATAGAATTTACTACGAACTAGCTTGCCAATTACAAGTTTAATTAAAATATTGAGAATATTAGAATTGTAATGGACAATGTTTGTGCGTAAGGAAGTATTATCCATATTGAAACGTGAACTAAATAATTGTCAGTCTGTCTGTCTGTGAAGCTAGATGCTTGTTCTAAATACCTACCATGTATATATACGTCTGTAGAATAACAACAACGTAATAACTCAATTGATCACCTAATTTTAATGCACAAAATAAAACGAGTGCGGGAAACACCGCATCATTAGCCCTATCTAAGTACTTACGCTATATTTAAGCATCGCTTATGTAATTTTTCCTCAGAAAAGCAGAATAAAAATAAACATACCGCTGTTATCTCCGCGAAACATGAATACCTTTTTATCGGCTAACAAAGGGTAATAAATATCCGAGATATTTCAGGCCAGTGTTCATAGAGTCCATGTAATTAGCAGATAACGCTAGTGATCGCATGCGGTGTGCGCTGGGTCACCGGTGGAGAGATATTGATAATTAAATTTTGCAGCAGATTCTGTTTAGGCAGGTGGTAATTGGATGGATAATAATTATGGATGTACTCGGATGATAATAGTGTTATTGAAATATGGGAGGTATTTGGTAGTCGAGATAAGTTTAGATTGTGGATGAAGTGTACAAGAACATAGCTGTAAGCTCCCCAAATTATTAAACGTTCAAATTCTTATTTCCAAATTTCACTTTCCAGGTCCCCACCGCGAGATGGCGGTGGACGTTCCGGACAGTTTCATCGCGAGGAACAAAACGCCTCCCCGCTACCCGCCCCCGCGGCCCCCGCAGGTACGCCTCCGGACATCCAGGGACGATGAGCCTCTCCTCTCCTCCGGTGGCTCGGGCACCAGCTTTGGCAGCAAGCAAAGCACAGTCCTGCACACTATCGACATCTCCACGCCCAGCTCCGACGGGTCGGGCAGCTTCAAGAACAACAGCACCATAGAATTGCTGTCCCTCCCACAAAGCTCCGATGGCTCCGGCAGCTTCGGCAGCAAGAAAAGCAAAGGGTCCTCAGAAACAGCCAAATGTGGAGACCTTAACTCGGAACGATCCGATTCCGTGGCCTCAAACACCACTCACAATTTGAGTGACCACAAAATCCAGCTCTTAATATCAAACGGCGAGGATTCTTTGATAGATTGCAGAGAGGGAGTCACATACTCGGCACGGACAGATTCCGTGTTGATCAGGGAGGCTGTGTACGCGTCGTACAAGCTTCCCCCTGGCTTTGACACGACGCCAGTGCTCCTCGGGCGGGAGGTGGCCGTGGATGTTCCTGATACGTTTGTCCAAATTGTGAAAACGACACCTAAGTACCCGGGTACCGCTACCGTGGACAGAAAGAGCGTGGCGTTCCAGGTAATGGGCACAATGCTACGCATGGTTGTCATGGGAACCTTGGAGTTGTGGGTATCGGGGCATCATCTTGGTTCTTTACTACAATGTTGAAGTTTACATTGAAGAACATATGGTTCATAACTTTCCTTCTTGGAATCAGTCATTTCATTACCTAAGCAATTTTATCTTATTGATTCAATATCTCCTCACAATATCGGCATTATAATTCTGAACTAAGATGATCATTAGTCTAGAATGTCAGTATGGGAAAGGAACTAACATTGATATCATAACTAACACCAAGTCGTTGTAGGGTTACTAACCAAATCATTAACAGTATCATGTAAGGTAGCTAAAGATGTTTATTACCTATTTGTCATATAACCAAGCACTATCATATTTTCGTGAATTTGTATTTTTAATCGACTTCCCAAAAAGGAGGAGGTTCTCAATTCGGCTGGTAGCTTTTTTTTATTGGATAAACAATTTATTTATGAATGTTGGGTATAGATGTTTAAAACAAAGTTTTGAAGGCAAATCCCCAGTTGGACAAGTATTTATTAGTTTTTTTTTACTCAAGAACCATATACATTGCAAACTGCTAATCGTCAATCAATTTTGGCTGAACTTGAAATTAGACTACCACCCCATCTAGAGTAAATGAGTAAACTACTCTAGCGAGTAGTTGTAGGTTGCAGGCCCCACTACTAGGTTGTAGCATCACGTATCTGGTGTGGCGCGTGTCCATAGGCGGCGCTGATCGCTTACCGTCTGTGACCCGTCTGCTCACACAAAAGTTATTGGTTAAAACATTTTGATACTGGAGGAAAAGTTAAAGAAAATACAAACGTAACTAAATACTAAGTTTTAAACTTGCTGCAAAATATCTCTTGTCAAACAATTTAAATTATTTGTTAGAAAAACACATTTTTTTTAATTTTAGCACCTAACAAAACAGATTTCCACTTCATCATTCATACCATCAATCACGCTTTTCGCACTAAAACGCTCTGCTGTCTATGGACAACAATTTAAATTTGGAACATTTCGTACAACAATCCGTTAAGATTCAAATATTTTCGAATCGCATTTGGCTGTTTCTTCAAGGTTTATATTTATTTGGATTTTTTCTTGAAGTAGGGTCAGTGTTAAACAATTGTATATACGTTATAATATTTAAAAAAAAATATAGTATGTAATAGTATTTATATATCTGCTAATAATTGTTAGTAATCTCCTGAACTCATTGTTGTCCTTATGCAAATCAGTATTCTATTCTTTTAATTTCAGTTTACGAATCTTCCCTTCAGTCAAATTTTTAATCGACTTCAAAATAAACGAGGTTCTGCGTTAGATCAATATGTATGTTTGTTTCTCTCTATATTGCGTTTGACTGAACTGATTTTTATGCGGTATTCAGCATAGTATTTTTCAGACTTAGGAGAAGGTTTAAAAAAACGTGGTAAAGAAAATTGAAGGCGGTTCCCTTTATTCCTATTATTTTTCTGTGATTGAATGAAATATTCATCATTACATATGATGATTTAAAAAGGTAACATCCCAAGACCAACATTGTCATAGAAAATGACTATGTTGGTCAACCCATAATGGTCCTCAGGCACGTCCTCTCAATGTCTCATACCTACTTTAATCGAGGATATAATCTTATGTGAATAGGCTGTATCTTCCAAAGGGTCAACTAATACTATAAAATATACCTCAGCCTTTATTTTCCTCATACACTCTATCAGATTTAGCTTATAAACGAGCGAGTCAAGCGGAATTTATTCCTGATAAAATATATACTCCATAAAATTAGTAATATAATATCCTTTTATAATTCTTCTAATATTAGACATATACAAGAGTTTTATATTTACATATTGCTTCTAATCAAGATTTTCTGTTGCTATTCCATTTGTATAATTATGTTATTTGAAAGTGAACATATTAAAAAACAAATTGTTACAAGTAAATAATAGATTACACAGCTAAAATATGATCAATAATTCTCTTATTTTAATAGTTTGCAAAAAAAGTCGTCAAACACGGTAATACTTCTCAGTAGTATCACGGAGTCTGGAATTATGTCCAGTAACTTGGGCATGGCAATGGGCTCACCCCCTATTACATGGGACTTATAACACAAATGGTTTAAAATGATTGAGATACATGATGAGTACATTGTATGGATATTGGAATATTTAAGTTGTGCTATTTCTTTATGAAATTGCTCTATTATACTACAATTTTGATAAACTTGCATTTGGTTGGATCTTAATCGAGAATCGGAAACAGAAATTTTAAATCTTTGTTGTTTTTATAATACTTACTATGTATTAATTGTGTAAACTGTCATAATAATAATATCTCTTCTTTTACAGGTGACTAATATAAGTATTTTAGTACTATTTAATTTTATATGTTGTATATCTATTATTTATTATTTTAGACCTGTCTCTAGTAATATTTCTTCGTGATAATCTAATACTTGCATGTCATAATCTGGGTAAACCTAATTTAAAAAAGAAATATTGATTGTTATTTTATTAGAATTTTTGGCTCAATTTCTTATCAAAACGTGTATAAAACGTTATTATGTACTATATTTTATTATAAAGAGCTTGCTGTTAGTGGAAATCTTTAAACATATTTTGGAAGTCGTTAGGAAGTCCTATTTCAAGTAGTCTCGTTTGTCAGAGACCTTTTCTGTTGGCCGGTTCGAGTAAACTAAAACTCGTACTCGTACGTGATATAAAATAAATACAAGAAGTAGAAAACAAATTGTCAGTCATCATACAAAAGAAAAGAAAACTCAAATGATGTTTGTTTAAAAAATGTTATTCTTCATATTCAGATTAATAAGAAAATGTGTTAGAAGTTGAGCCATAAATTGTCTAGACCAGACACAGAGGTAAATAAGGTGATATTTACTTTATATTACTTTTGTTTTTCATATAATTTTCTTTGTGAAAGTATGTTAAAACTGTCGCTTGTTTATCTCTGTGTGGGAAGTGTTAAAATATGTATTTATGGGTTTATTATAATTGGATCAAAATGCATAAATATCGTTACTGGGTATAAGGACGTTTTAAAAACATTTGTGATAGATGTTATTTTCAGTTATGGGGGGCTATTATTAACTAACTTTAAATTGGTTTCATGGTACCTAATCATTTATTATTATTTTGTCTCACAAGACAATTAAAGAAGATGGAGTAATTTGGCTTGCATTTTGACGCTTATTAAGTATCTGATATGTTGAAATGGTTTATGAAAGTACATGAATCTGGTAATAATCTTTGTATTGTAGGTCATCTGTACCCTTAGTACGAGTTTGCTTTACGTTGAACGAATTGAGAGCGCGTTCGGCGCTCTGATTGGCCAGCGCGAATGAACCAACCAATCAGAGCACCGAACGCGCTTTCGTTTCGTTTTCGTTCAACGTAAACCAAACTCGTACTAAGGGTACAGAATATAATATTTACAGAAATTGGGTAAAGCATGTGTTATAATGGGTTATGTATACATATATGTATATTCTAGTTGTTATTAATATAATATGTTTACATTTGAGTTTTTGGATACCAATGGGAGACATAAAGAATCTTCATTTATCTTCATTCATAATCAAAGACATTCCTAACTTATAAATATATCTTTGTTGTTCGATATTTATTTACTTTTTATGTATTTTTGTGTAGCAAAAACTCAAATCTGCAAAATTAAGTAATTAGAAATAAGTAATTTAATTAGTTTTAAAGTGCCCACAGTTGTTAAATGTACCTATAATGTAACTTTTGATGCTAACTTAGAACTAATGATACCCCAGACCTATAAACAAATTCAGGTTCGATCCCTGAAGTAGCAAACACTATAAATGTTCACAAAAACAATCTTCATGGGTTTTGTGCAAGATCATTGGGACGGTCTTTAAAACAATTAACAACTTTCAATTAGAAGAATACGAACTATATTGACACAAAAACTAGTTCCCTCAAATATAACAAAAACGACCCAAAAATGTTGCATAAAACCCACAACATTGCAAAATTGCCATCGCTCTATTCCAAAATGACTCAATCTCAATCTCTTTTCATCTCCCACTACTCTTTCTAACTCTCACTTGTATCTGCAGCAGGTGAACGGGACGGCGAAGACGGTGGCGCCAGCGGTGCCCCCTCGCGACACCGCGCGGGATGCACCGCCGCGCCCACCGGCACACGACAACGTCAGCAAGGAACAGATGGACTCCATCAAGAAGTACCAGGTCAGTCACCTCCTAATATATATAAAACCAGGTTTCAGTATCATCTACTGATTGCCATAAGACGTACTTCTATATATTGAAGAATTAAACGGCTTACGACCTTAGTCTCGTAAAATAAGCTTTAGTTATTTACACGGACTATTCTCTAGATCAATTGGCTTGCAGTTAATTATTATGAGTCCCGGTGTGGGTCGAAAGTGATTGAGCGTGCTCGAAAAGTTTTACTTGCGTAAACTGGAAAGGTTGTTGAAACCTTTGTCAAATGGCTTCTTTGTCACATTAATACACCTGCTATTTATCGTATAGAAACGTACAGGTGTGGGTACTATTCCTTAAATGCATGGCTCATCAATCCGTCACGCGTCATTAGGTTTATAAATGCGTTTTAAAGAGTACAAGAGGTCTAGTAGGTGGGATACTCTATTTATGGTAACTTAAGATACTTTTACTGTTGGGTTTAATTTATAAAAAAAATATGAAATGGACAAGGAATTTTCTTCCATGAATAGTTAAAAAGACTGTTCTATAAAACGTACATACAAGATCTAGAATTACTTTAAAAGCAAAATACATAAAACAAGTAATTGATCAACAATAACAAGGACGGAAGGAAAACTGTTACACGTGCTCTGTGGTTTCAACCTGATATTCTCATTAATTATTAATCATTTTAAAGCACTCCTATTTTAAAGGAATAAGGTCCATATTCCCATAGGCATGCAGATTTGAAACAAGGTTTACGATTTACCCTAATCATTTTATAGCTCTATCTCAATGGAATAAGGTCTATATTCCCCCTGGGAATATATGTAGTAGGATTTAACATAGTAGAGTAAAACATCATACATTACAATTGTCATGGTCGGATAACATGTGTCATTGACTATCCCATGCGTATTGTTAGATCCCATTATACTTAATCATAGTCACATCCTGATTTTTATTCTATCTGCTTTCCAAAATGGACTGAATAAAATTTGGATAAACTTACGTTGCACGAAAATGAAACGTCGAACGAGCTCTCGTTTCGTTTTCGTTAAACGTAAAGCAAACTCGTATTAAGGGTACTTGTTGTTTGTAAGTTTAAAATGTTTCAAAAGTCTCAAATAAATCAGGCAAATGCCTGTAAGGTCAAAAGTGTGATTTTTTGAGTTGAATGTGAAATTTTGTTGAATTTTGTCATATGGTTAATTGAATCAAAGTTTTAGTAAGTCGTTAGACAGTTTAGGTGGCTCAACAGTAAAAAAATATATTTGGATTTGGATGGAAAATTCGAAAATCGTGTACATAGTTAAAAGAAGAATAATTAAATACTCGTACAAACAAATAAAAAAATTCTGCGTTCAATTTCATGAAGGTTTTATAATAGGAGTACCTCACTACTTGATAAACAAAAGGTGTAACTTTAAAATATATTGCCGTAGCTAATCGCCAATATATAGGTAAAGTTGAACAGGAAACTAACATAGTTATATATGTGTTCTAGGAATCCAATAACCGCAGAATATTTCATGTTTGTATCACTTAATATTCAAGGCTAAGATACACTATGTGTTTGTAATTAATTTTATATTTATACATAAATTGTTGCGTTTACCTCGTCCAATAGATCGTGTTTTACCTTTGTGAAGTTTACTAGGAACCTTGGAAGTTAATAAAAAAGTTAAAAGTATATTTACTAGCTACTAACCCTTACTAGCTGGCTCGGATTGGATTTCCCTTTTCTAGTTTACAGGAAGCGCGAAGGGTACTAACCACGCTCCTCTCTATTTTCCATCTAGCGGTCTTAGACGATAAAAACGTTGCCAATTGTCCACATTTTAATGTGTCACTTTCTGAGTGCTTATAACCTATCTACACCTTTTAACTTACAATATCATTGGGCAGGGCCGATTTTTTGTGTCACAGTGCCCAAACACATTATGACAAAGAGAGGACTCTTTGTACTTACTTGCTACATAACATTGTTGCGCCAAAGAAATTTCTGAGCATATTTGTTATTCTTTCTTATATAAGAACTCAACACCTAACAATGAGAGACTCAACAAAAAACGAATTAACAAAATCGGTTCAGTTTTTCTCGAGATTTGCGCTTAGCGACACATTTTCATAATAGCAGCACTTAGTGGGTACCTTACATCACAATAAACAATTTATTATAACCCAAAAAAGTTTTGATAGCATAACATTCACGCTTATAAAACTCCAGTGTACATTTCCATTTACCTCAGGCTAAAATTATAAAAATAAGGTCTGTTACAAAAATAACTCATCCCTTTGTGTCCAACCGTCGTGTCATCTGTAACTTTTTCAGAACTCACCTCTAAATAACGATAAAAATAACATATTTCTTTGAATTGTTTCATGTTATTGTCACTTGAGAATAGTAACTACGTGATACGTGATATGAATGAAAGGGAATAAAGTTTCTGGGGTAAAAATAAGAAACTGTATGGTTTGACTGTGGTCAAAAAAATTACTAAGACCGCTGCTATTTGGGCTTTAAAAGAACCATAAAAATACCGTAACTTATGATTTCTCACAAGTGTGGTTCGCAAAGGCAATGAATCGGTAGTTACTTATTAATCGGTAGTTAGCTATTTGTCAAACAAAAATTTTGTTTTTAGAAATACTTAATTAACGAACTTTTCGCTTTTGAAGCTTAGTAGCTCTCGTATTTTTTTTTTTGTATTGAAATCAGAAACACAAACATTAAATGCTATTTAAAGCAAAAGTGACCGGCGCTGCCTTCAACAGATTTTTGTTGGCAGTCAAAGTCTTAATGAACTTTTGCATTTGGTTTCTAAAACGGAAGCGTCAAGAATATTTTTATTATACAAACGTTGAAATCTTGACTCAGACTATAAAACCAGTATGTTACTAAACGAGACACTACTTTATTAATTTCTTCTTCTATTCATTAATAGCAGCTTTTAGTGAAATATGAAAGGAATTGGATTTAATAACTGTGACGTAATTCTAAACTAGTTTTTAATGATGTCGTCTGCTCGCAATGGTATTTTTATATACGTACCAGTGTTTTATGTTTCCCGGTCTGCGGCAGTTTTTATATAAAAGTTGTATTCAAAAGTGTGCCGGCTTAAATTGTCACTTCAATGGTGATTAAACTTTTGCAGTTATGGACAAAATGAACCTGGATCTTTATCTTTATTCTGAGTATTTTGTTGTTGAGTAATTTGTTTGTTACATTGAAAAATATGACATGAGTTTTTTTAAATAAGACATGATCATATAAAACTATTTAGTATATTACATCTTTGGGATTTACTATTATTATTTTTCATTGACTGAATAATTTTATTATAACTTTCGTGAGATATACTAAATTAATAATATACTGCTTAGTAGCAGCGCGATAACTGCCGCGTCGTGTGTCGCGGAATGCTGCTCATGAATATGAGCCTCTAGCATGACTTAAAACTTGTCGAGGTCCTCGTCAAATAGTTACGTGTGCAAGTCGATAACATAATTGACAGAGTCATTCTTCATATAGAAATAGGTAAAGGGTTTATTTTTGTCGAGATTTTCCCTGAAAAGAACTAGCTGGTTTAACATACCTACCTATGTATACGATATACCTACTTAATATACATATATAAGCTTGTAGAAACCCTATAAAACAGAGACAAAAAGGCTCCCAAAATGTTTCTAATTAATTAATCAAAGTTTTACACGTGTGTAACTGTGTAATAAAAGGGACACATTTTCCTGTGTATGTGTGTTATTTAGTACAAATAACCCGAAAGAGGAATATCTGTGTAATTTACCGTCGCAGGCCGCACGGCTCCCACAGGACATAAAAACATCTTGTTTATTCCTTACTTTCCCTTCGTATGTATATAAAATGTGTTTTTTCTCTTCTGGTTATGTGTTTAATTAATAGCTTAAGGCTAAAATGTTTTGCTTATTATGTTAAGTTGTGAGTAATAATGGATTTTTTAGTTACGAAGATCTAGACAATAGTTATTAATATCGAATTTAATATGAGGGATATTAAACAATTTTTCGAAAATAGATTGTCTATACCTAAAGATCTTCAAAATACGGATAATTTATAATAACTTGAAAAATTAATTTTTCAAGTTAGTATTATATTATATTTCAAGTTAAATTATCCGTAGTCTTACAAAGAAAAATAATGCTTGTAACCAAAAAAACCACTCGCACTTAATCTAGTTTGTTACCTATTTAAACTTATTTAATTAACAAATAAGAAAATACCATAACATCAAAATAAATAACAATAAGATGTATTCTATGTCATACTATATCGCCACGGTAAGGCGCTTTGGTCCTTTTTAAGATGCGAGCACCGAAGCATTATGTAATGAATCGGAAAAGAGAAAGTTCGGCTTGAGTTTATTACGATACTTGTAGGCCATTCGATCGGGACCTCAAATACTTGATATCAGTTAGGTTAAACGTAAAGTTAATGCAGGATTTGGATTAAACAATTATGATGAAAATGAGTTTCTTGTGGTGATTTTGACTACAAATTACTTATAAAATATAACATAGCTAGGTTTGAAACTATACTAAGCAATATAAATGCAATGTTACCGAAATTCTTTGCACTTCATAAAACATCAGTTAAACATAAGTATAACAGTTATCATTTCGCAAATAGGACTGAAAGAATGAACCTAAAAGTTGTTAATATTTCTGTCTGCCTTTAAAGGACTCGAAGGACCAAAAAATTTGTTTATTTTTTCATAACAAACTGGTGAACAAAGTTAAACTATTATCCATTACTTTAGGACCTAAAAGTCTGTTGTTTAAAATTACTCGAAGGAATACCTACATAACAAAGTAGGTACATCCTTACATTACATCAAACTGCTTTTTACAAAAAAGTGTTAAACAAAGTTTGTCGTTTAGTTGCTCATGTTCACTGCTTAACAAGTTTGTTCTGAGATAAAGTACAAAGTTGTCTGAAATTGGATCTTATGAATCTTTGAAAAACCTTCTAAACATCGTTCGTTCAAAGTTTAATCATCAAAGCATGGTTTAGCTTGACTCAAACTTGAAGGTTTAACGATCCGAGCGTTTAAAATGTTAAAATTATGTCCTATTAAGTGACATCTTAGAAGGACATAATTTTATTAGAAAATCAAGTTGTTTCAGTTGATCAAAACATTATTATTTTGACGCAAAATGTTAGTTAATGTGCAACTATACAGCGTTTACGAGATTGAAGCAATACAACAGGTTACATTCAACGTTATGAAATAAAAATTCATTCGCATCGAGCTACGGCGATGTGGATATGGCATCTTAAACTATTAATTTTTCATGCGAATCCGTGTTTTATTGTGACTAAAATAACATTGGATATTTATTTTCTAGATCAAGTAATAGAGTAATAGATACCTTGTGTCGGTTTTCTTTAATAAATATAGTATATAGATGATATAATAAATTCAGATATTTAGTGGAGTTCAAGCGATACAAATGTCGTCAGTGTTAGGGATTTTGTAATCGTATTAAGTTTATTTTCAGCCACAAATTCTTACTTACAATATAACGTTACACAGCTTCGCAAAGTTTATCGTATTTCAACTTATTAGGCACATTAAAATAATTAAGTAGACCCACGCAGTAAATAATCTTCTAAATATTACCAGCTAATTATTCCATGTTGTCTATTCCATGAAATATACTTGCTATCGTGACCTAAATATGAAAATATTAAGTTTAGGATTCGCAAAACGTGTTTCTGAATAATGCTAATGTAATTTGTACCTTAATTTAGTTTTTTTTTGCTAAAGCTACGAAGGCGTGCTTTTAGGAATACCTTTTTTTAACCTGGCAACATGGACGCGGCTAAAAGGACCAGATTTTCGTGGTCCTTTTATTCGCGTTCTATTTATTTGTAAGGCTAAGTCTTATTTGCTTGGACGTGTGTTTACGTTTTTTATTACTGGATGTATTGAATATTTTCTTCTTACAAAACGGATGACCTGTTGCTTGATGTATTATTCTTAGATACAATACAGAGGATATCAATATTATTACAGAGTTCTCATGTTATGGATGTCAAAATTAAACAACGACGAACAATGGGGTTTTCAGATGTGATCTTTAAACGATTTTCCGAAACGAAACGAAAGAACCGCTTAAAAAGAAGTCAACGTGGGCTGATACTTGGAAGTGGGTGTCGGAAAATTGAGAGAATATCAGCAAATATACGAATGTACAATACATGTTACGAAAACATTCAAATATTAGTCTCAAATTGTGGTTGACTTAATCCTCGCTTTATGCGTACCTATCTATATCGTGAAATAACAAAAATGCTTTATTATTTCTAAACCCGTACGTTGAACTAAATGTTATACTGCGACTGGAAGGGATGAGATAAAATGTTGTGTGGTCCATTGATATTCCACTTTCGCTGTTGGTTTATTCAGATTTATCCTAAGTATATACGCTGTTGAGCCGTCGGGTCCTGTTATTATAACATTACCCGAAGCTCTATATTTAAAAGGCAGATTGTAGCACGCAGCTAGTGTTACTTATAATCTTAACTTGTAGGCTTTGATGCTAGGCTTATTATCCTATTTTGTAAACTCAATTTAGTCTACAAGGTAGAGGGCTATAATTGCCTCAAAGTTCTTTCCATCTGAAACCTAGTTTGGGTCAAGTTCATTGTTTGGAGGGTTAATTTTATCTTTGTTAGAGATACCGAAAGGTGTTATCTAAAAGGACCATCTCAGTCTGACTAAAATTTTCACATTTCATCTAAGTGCGAGCTTGACATGATGGAATCATAACAATAACAGTTGCCACCTTTAACAAAACCGAGCTCTTAGTTAAGTTAGTTCCTAGGGCCGACCGGCCGAGCAGGCACGCTACCCGCCACTACCGCCGGCACTCAGTACGGTCCCCGCGCTAGCAGCGACGCCACGCGTTCCGGTCGCTCCGAGTGACAACACTATTACACCAAACACGAACTCCTCTGTGACGTGTGTTCCAATCGCAAATAATAAATCGTTTATGTGTGTGTGTTTATGTTAATGTTATTCTACATGATCGTCTCGTTCATTGGGTACTTGTGAATTTCGTTTGACGGAATCAAAGAAAAACATCGCGTTACTTGTGATTTGTAAGTTGTAAGATTTAAATGAAACTGGTTATTGTTGTGGTTGGTTGCGGGTTGTGGGCGATATTCTGACAACCTGTCACCATTCGATTGTGGTCTAACGTGTTTCGGCGAAATGTGTAACTTTAGTGAAGTTTGTTTGATGTTGTCCAACGCGTTGCTGACCTCGAAAAGTGGTCCCACGTGACACTTTTTGTTCCATTAGTGTGGACCATATTTGACTTGGGATGTTTCTCCCAGCGGAGTAATTCGCTTTCCAATCCTCACGGACTCGGAGCAATCGGTCAATTTGGAAACTCTCTTCATTTAGTTAGGTAGCTATTACCGCAAAAACATCGAAATAAATAACAGTTAAAAGCCCGATTCATTTATTTGTAAATAAAACGCGTGAATGGTTATCGCGATCGTTGCTATAAATTAAACACAATTAATTAAATGTTGCTCTTATTTATTTTGATTCGATACAAACAGCGATAAGTGTGGCTGGAAAAATGAGCAATGGAAATTGTTTTAAAACAGAACTGAAACGTTCCAGAAATACGAAACAAATTTCGGAATGAATGAAAAGTTTGTTCAATTAAAATTTATTTTCGCTCCGTACTTTCAATACGGAATAAAATATCACACTTGATTTTATTTGAGTTGGTTTATTTTACTTTTAAATGGGAGATGTGAGGGTTGTGGATTAAGTCAAAAAACTGCCTCCACAGGAGCTTAAGTATAAACAACCTCAGTTATTACTCTATACGCAAAAAGCTCTTTAGTAAGCATTCAAATGTTACTTCGGTTTGGAGTTCTTTTGCGTGCAAAAAGTGGAATGTGTACTAGTTACTTCCTTTCATGACGCAAGTAGAGGGTCAGAAGGTAAATAGGTCATTTTGAAGGTTGTGACATGGCTGGAAACCGGTTAGTTTCATGTTTAATATTTCGGTACTACTAGTTGTAATTTTTTAAATGTAGCTTACCAAGGTTTTGGGATACTTTTAGACTAGCTTCGATCGTGAAGTTTTATGAAATAAAGTAAATCAAATATCAAGAAGATCAGTTTATCTGGGTCACAATAAATTAGTTTTCTAGATTCTAAATGGATATGATTATTACATAAAGAGTTTTGATCTTTGCATAAGATTATAACGAATGTTGTGGTTTATTTTGACGATTTCCGCATTATAGTTTTGCTTCCGCACTTTCAATTTCATTTATAATACACACTACTGCATTTATAACTTACAATGTATCTTTATTACAATCTTTTCCAATGTATCATTGAGTGTTAGAAAAACAGATTTATGTGAGATCTTTTTTCAACTCAGGGTTGAATACAATTTTATCAAATATTACGATAAATGCTATGACTTATGTTACATAATGGTAAAAAAACTCCATAATATGCAAATCATATTGAAACGGCATTACTTCGTTAGCACATTACTCAATTAAAATGCACACCAATATGCCATTGTAGACAAAAACTAATTAGCTTGGTCATAACTTATTGTTCTAATGATTAGTCATCCGGCCGCTGGTGACAGTTCGTACCTATGTATTGTACGTACTTACTTATGTTGTGTGGGTGTGTGACTCGTGTTCAATAGGTGTTTGTTTAAAAAAGAACTCTTTTTTCTTACTCATTGAGGTCATAACGGACTGAAATGGGGACTAGGTACCTACATTTGTTTTGTGTCTAAACTTGGATAATAGTTGTCTAGATTTTACAACTGTATCCTTCCTCCTAAGTTTTCTCTGAACATAAATTTCTTTACATTTACGAAAATGAAGATGTAGAAACAATATGAAATGTAGATATTTTCTTAAAACGAGACTGTTCTGGAAAATCCGAGCTCATTATAAACGTTCAAAGTCAGAGCATTGTTTCCTCTTTATAATAACCACAAAATAAGGATGAAATTAATAAGGGCTGGAGCTGTTTGCGTAGGTTGTATGTGTTTGTACATTGTAACCACAATACAGGAAATACTCCTTAGTTATAAAGCTAGTCTGCTTTACAAAAGAACATTTTTAACAGCAAATAAGACATTATTTATTCTGAGTCAGAATTTTCCTTGTGCTATGTAGAATGTAGTAAAAATAGTCTTTTGTTCTGGTCCTTCTGTGACACTAAGGACCACACTCAAAGTCAAACTTTAATTAGACTTACCTACCTACAGTTAATTTTTAAAACTTCAAATAAAGACCATCTTAGATCTAACATGACTACTGTTTTTAAGACATTTCTAGGGGACAAAAATCCATTAAACAGGAAAAATTGTTTTGATCAATTTTTAGTTTTTACGGTTTTTCCTCAGTTGCTCGACCATATCTAAGTCTTAAGGAAGTAAAATCTTAAGGAAAACCTAGAAAATCTTTGTGACATTATTTATTTGACAAAGCCACTCGTTGCTCCAGGGTATTACTGATAGGATTCCTGATAACAGTTGTTCAAAGAAACTCTGAAGAACGTTTTCCAGTAGAAATGTTTAGATTTCCACTTGTGCTAAGAAAATCTTCGCTAAGTAAAGTTTCTTAAGAAAATACTCGTGTATTAAGATGGTGCGTTATATTTTAAGTCTAGAATTTACTGGTAACAAAAACTTTAAGGCGGTGTTTATGAGGAATAAAGGATTTTGGTCCTTTTGATAGTATATTCTTGGAATTCTAGAAGCACCATAATAATAAGCTCCTTTGAGTGTGTGAAGTCTAGACTAACTATTATTTTGTTCTCGTAATGACGTAGATATATTGTCATATATTTTTGTCGTCTTTATCCGATTACAAGGAATGAGTTAGGTTTTCATTCCTATCTTGTATTTTTAGTACCTAATGCGTTATTTATGTTCTGTCGTTGCATATCTATCTATTATATCGTGCAGTTTCATTATTACAACTGATAGATTAATGAGATATGATTTGACATAGTTCACGTTCCAACCTAACCTACAAACTACGTTTAAAAGATTACATCAACTTACATAAACGATGAAACGTTACATTCAACTCTTTAACAAAAAAAGAAACTCATTTTTTAACAAACTTATCTCAAGTTTTAACAAAAAGAATAGACGTAATTAATTCTGTCGGCGGTTAACTCATATCCGTGGTTAAGTTATTATTCAGTTAAAGCCTCATTAACCGTCCGAGCGCGTTATGTACAACCGCTGTTAGAATCTTATATAAGACTTGGAATAGTATGTACTTAGATATTTATTTACTATGCACGCTCCGCTACAGAGCTCTCATCTCATGCAAATGTATATGCGTAGTTGTGGCCGTATGTATAACTAAATTTACATACATATGTAACCAAAACATTTCTAAGGTTATTTTACGGTGCGGAAACACCGTTCTTTCTCAATAAGGTATTTCTGTAGGTGCTTAGGTACTGTTTTATTAACCTTTATAGAGGTTTTAGCGTAATTTTAATTGTATTTTTACCCGATGTGATTTTTGTGGTTAATATTATCCATTGGAATATTGAAATAAATCATATTTTTGCACTACTAACTATTCCTGGAAGGTACAGCATAACTTAAAAAGATTCGCCCACAATTTTATAAAAAAAAAAACAACAACTTTTTTTAAAAGATTTTATTAAAAATACTTTCCTTTTTGAACCTTATAATAATTGATTGGAGTTTATAATTAAACTTTGATGAACCGTAACAAGGTCGCCGATTGTTAGTCGACTCCAAAAATGATCAACACCCGATATTCTTATAACAACAAAAAACTGATACTAGGAGCTGAAAGGATATTATTTTCAAGGTAATAAAATCATTGGTAAACAACCACCGCTCAAGTGACAGTCCTTGGATAGTGTTGCTTAACCTAACGATGTATTCCGAAACCTCATTACATAATCTAATTTTAACCCTTGTCATTTGGTGTGATACCATCGTAAATATTATGGTGCTACTGTGGATTATTGAATATGGGGAAATTTCGCGAAAGTTTGTTTGTTTGGATGTTTATCCACCAATCACGCTGAAACTATGCACGATTTTGATATTAGATATGAACGGAATTAGATATATGACAATTTTAGAATTGCGAAATAATGAAATTAAATTTGAATATAAAATATTATAGGTATGTTGTGTATTATTAGTAAAATCGAATGATCACGTGGAATTTTTATAGAGTAAATATTTGTCGGTCGTACCAAAGGACCACACTACACAAAAACCTTATAATATCAAACCACAACAGACCACAAAGCTAACATTAAAGGGTTATAATAAAAGAGAATATGGTGCCTCAATAGGTATGGGGTCCATAATTAATTGCTATTGTAATCACGGGGTTTAGGGTTTTAATGCCAATAGTTGATAACTTATGGTGCTGGGTAGGACCTTATTCCCTTTTCATTTTAGGGTCTTGGTTTTTAGAGAAGGGTGAAATTTTTAATTTTGTTGTTTTAAAGTAAAGACTGTCTCGTTGGTCGATTGGGGTCTCGGGTTAGATTCCTGGGTTGGCCAAAGTGTTTCTGGGCTTTTTTGATACACAAATGGTGAAAAGTGAGTGTATATTGTATAGACGGTAGTACGAACCGTAATGTGCACCTCTGCCTACCACTTCGGGGATAAAAGGCATGATGTTGCATAAAGTAAAGATATTTTTTACGGAGATTTCTAAATGTATTAGTTTTATGTACTTTAGTCTAGATTTTCCTTTTGTGTTAGACATGTGGGCGTAAGTTGTTGCCTAGATTTAGATCTTGATCTTTAATCCCCAGGTCAAGGTAAAATACTACTCACCTTTCTTTTTTAGACATTCTCAGTTCTAACACAAAATCGAAATCTTGGATACATTGGCAAAGCACTTGTAACGCCTCTGGTGTTTCAAGTGTCCATGGGCGGCGGCGATTGCTTACCATCAGGTGATGCGTCTGCTCGTTTACCGGCTTATACCATAAAAAACGTTATATTTTAATTAAATACAATTTATAATAAACACCTCTGTAGGTACAAACGGTTCATTAAATTGTAACAATAACTTAACAATGAACAAGAAATTAGGTCGTTACCTAATTAACTTCGTTCCTAGTTAACTATAAATCATTGTCGTTAAGGAAGAGAAAGTACCTTCTTATTATTAATAATAAACAACTGTACATTTATTAAAAATAATAACTACTTTGTTTATATTAAACAAAAAAGTTATTGTAACTGGTGTCCACACCCCAATACGTAACCATGGCAACCAAATTGTCAAATAAATACTAAGTAACACCTTATTATGCATCGCGTTTGCATATCATATCGATCGGATGTTTTGTAAAATATTTTATTCATTGAAAGAAACGGGTCATTTTGACCCTAAATTCGTCAGCAATTCAATCAAAAATGTTACTTATATAATATGATATAATATATTATAATAGGTCTTTTACGAACAAATAATTTGCATGCAACGATAATTTAGTTTTGCTTTTGATTAAAGATTTAAAAAACGTCATTTTACGGTTGATTTATTTGATTTGAATGTTACGTGACGATGATGATTCCGGAAACACAATAAAGAAAGAAAAGAATACAATGTCAAGAATTCTTTTTTGATTTAGGTTTGTTCTTTATAGCTTTCCTCAAATCCAGAACATTTAAAAACTTCTAACAACACTTTTTCACCTCACCTCAAGCACGTGAGCCCAAACAATACAAAATTTTCACTGGCAAAGTTGCAGATCAAAGTTAGTTCACAAACAGGTACGAGGTGGTCTCGAGGGCTTTCCAAAACAGATAGGAATCGGTTTGTCTGTCAGTCTGTAAATACGTAAATACCAGATTGTAGCAGGCTCCAAAAGGTGTTGAATGTATATTGAATAAGCATCAAATATAAAATGACAGGAGGTCAACGCCCAAAGTTCGAAAAGGTTTATTTGATTTCTGAATTTGTTTTTGTTTGTGTTATTGTTTTCAAATTGTTTCATGATTGATGGGGAATAATTAGAATTTTTATGAAGGTTCGTAAGCAAGATTTGTGATTTACAAGTTCTCAATAGCAGAAATCGGTTGTAAATCTATGCCTTCTGTGTGATTGTGGTGATCCTACACTCCTTTAGTAAAATGGATAGAAAACCCACATTGAGCAAGCGTGGTGATTAATGCAATCAAAGCTTCTCCATGTGAGAAGAGGCATTTAGTCAAGTGGCTATTATTAGGCTGTTGATAATGTTGTCGTCAAACATTAGTAGTCACCCTTGTGACGTCACAGTTTGAAACCTTTACAGGGTCTGGAATTTTTGGCTCATAAAAAACGTAATTGGGTTCTTCTATTTGAATATTCACATGTATAGGTAGTTGGGGAATGGAATTTGTGCCGATAAATGGCAATAAAGTCTCGGCTGTCGCAACTCGCGGGGGACACACGCCCCGAGCCTCCAGGGAGAGTGACAGTGCCTAACGTACGAGCTCTTTGGGGGGATATTCTTAGACATATATTGGAATACTATGTAATTCTTGTATTTTTGTATGGTAAACATTGTTACTGAACAATCTGATGATGTTATCTGTACATGTAAACGATGCATCAAATAAGTATTTTTAATTATACGGACTAGACTCCAAAGACTAAGCAGTAAAGTACATAACATCTATTCATCACTAACTTAATGAAGTTCTTCAAGTAACGGTCGTGGCGTCTCCACTTAATTCTAACTTGGAGTAAGTACAAGTATCAGTAAATGTCAGTGTCAGTGTGTGTTGATTGTGAAATGTCAGCGTGGCGCATAGAGTGAGCATTCAAGGCTTTTGCCGGCTGTCAGCGGTCGCGTTAAGAGGTTCTATACAGCCTATACGAGGCTGGTGTCGGTCTCGGTCATGAGACATAGCGACCGCGAAGAAGATGAATAGTGCAAGACAGAAATTAACTGACGAGAAACATTGGTAGATATTTCAATCAAGTTAATGGACCGTCTCGTTGATTGTCTTTCCGGGTTGAGCAATGACTTGTTAGAAAAATTGAGGAGTATTAAATTGGAGTACAGTTTTCCTCTAGTGACTGACAAAACTGGCAACAATGTCCTAAAGTGAGATAAAAATCTTGCTAAAATTAGAATTGCTCATAAAGAATGCAGGGATAATGAGTATAACAAATTAAAAACCGCGACATCTCTCAACTGCGAGTGCAGACAGAGCACGATGAGACGAGTCGACAGATATTTCTGTCCGAGGAATGAGCACATCCGTCGGTTGCGTAACTTTGTATTACTACCCTCCCCTGGGCCATTCCACTACCAATCAAGCCAACAATGTGCTTAAATATAGAAAAGGTTCACCAGATAAAGGGGGATTGACGACGGCTAATATTAGGAACCCTACATGGGATGGGCAGGGCATTTTGGAATTATGTAGGAGGTCGAATGCCTTTCGGTTGCCGCTTTGTCAAGGGATAATACGGTCGCGGTGGAATGGCATGTAGGATTCATGTTCTTTGAACGATCGCAGTTATTACGGATCTTTGTGGATTTTTAATGCATTCTTACTTTGTTTAGATATGTGTAAATATCTTAATCATCTGCGTGCCTTTCAGTTTACTTTGTCCAGACCTTTCTTTCTGTCTACTAATCCGGCTTTGTTTACCACAATTTTTTTATCTTTTTCCTTGTACCTATTGTTCGTAATAACAAGTTCTCCATCTTATTGCTTGAGTACATCCGAGTGAACACCAATTTGAGTAGGTAGCTTGATCTGCCTCGAGGCATCAGACTTCATTCCCAATAAAAGCTCGAAATAGGAATTTGGTTGTACTAGAGACCAACCAGTTGTGCTTGTATTGGCTTTTGTACATTTGTGGTAAATAGAGAACATGAAAATATTAGTTATCTCGTGGAAAATGTGCACTTATTTTTATTTCGCTCGTTCAAAAAGGAAATAACTTCAATTGTAGCCAAGTGGCTAGCTTTAGAATAACATAGCGCGCTGTTCTCACAGCGGCTGACGCACGGCTAAATCTTGTTAGTAATTTAAAACAAATGTAGGTTACCAGCTCGGTATGCAGCAGAAATTGTGAAGATATTGTTCCTGGGAGGATTTTTGTTAAGAAACTATGTGCTCTGTATTCAGTGGGATGCGGCTGCGGGAATCTAATGATAGTTCAGAGACTTCAAAACTTCATTTTAATAAGTTATAAAGAATTTTTCATCAACCTGCCGCGTGTGAAGTTCTTGTTTCATCTCATAAGCATTACTATCCATTCCATCAAATTAATTCAGCAAATATATTAACGCCTCACACACAAACACCAGCACAACGATTCGAAAGCCTTACACAAAACAATGTTCGTTTTCATTCAACATGGCACCTCATTCCGCATCCATCGCCTCCGCACTTCGCATACTTCGCTGGTTGAATACTAAAGACATTGTGACGTTGTGACCCCTGACATTCAACATCTCGGGTTATATTGACCCCGTATGATACGAGTATCCCCACGTCTGCAAAGAGGCTTACTTTAAAAGCGTTCCTACTTCTCTAGTTGAATAAACGACTTGGTTTGTTGTGTTGTGACGTGAATTCTGTATTGTCGTGGAAGTCCCCTGTATAAGTGATAACCTTTGAAGATGAAGAGGAATAAAAATATAGACGTATAAAGAAGGATGATTCAAGATTTAATGACCAAAGTGTGATTGCTGAACGCGGAAATTTTGGATCATCAAAACAATAGTAGTACGATAGAGATTGTTTGGCTTATGGAAAACTCAAGTTCATGCCAAAAAGAATTCAAATGCCATGAAAATTGAAGTACTTTTAGCAAAACACACTCAAAACAATTTACTTAATGATGATCCAAAAACATGCTTCTATTTTAGTTTCTGAATGCGGATAAAGTTTTGTCTGGCCGCTCTTTAATTAAGTTAAATTGTTTGACGGACGGACCGTTGGTTACCAATTACTTAATGGTTTATTTATGAACTGAATTTAAACCAAATTGTATTAACTATATCATCTAGTGTTTCATCTTTAGTAATAGTTTTATTAATAAATGGATCAGCGACATCCTTTCAATCAGAAATCAATGAATTAAACAATATTTAAGTTTGGTAAACCAACCTATTAAAAAGTGTCCCGTAAGATCGGGTAACTTTGACCCAAACTTTCAGACCAATGAAATAGTAATATACGCTTTGTTCTGGTTTCCTATTGGTTATAGAATTTGGGTCAAACTTACCTCAGCTTGCTATAGTAACCCAAACTTACCGGTCCATATTATGTAGAGATGTATGAATACATAGATGATTATATACTTTCTATACATGTCAATAGTAACATGTACGGAAATCCTGCTGTTTGAACGGACTGCAATAATCAATTAGTATTTTGATCGCTCAATCATTTCATTTCCTGTAATTAGCTTTGATGTTGCGGAAAGATTAACAATATTTAAACCTCTGTATTTAATTAAAAGCTCATAGTCTAGTTCATGATGAAATATGGGGTCGGATTTACATTTTTTATTACACGGATACATCCTCATTCCATTATCAATTTTATTCTTATTATGAAATAGAGTCGAAAATCTATTGACGATACTGCTCCTTTTGGGGTAGCTTACTATACTGTTATCTCTAGCTTTGAATCATTATTATGAACTATCGTTTATGTAAGGCTTAGGACCTTTGAGTCTAGAAATACGACTTGGGATCTTATAGAGCAGCTTTTCTCAATAAAGACTTCATTCGAATCGTCAACTCTGTTTGATACGACTTAGGAGTAAGAAGTCATAAATTATGTTATTTATTCTGATCTGGAACTAGTTGAGGTATTTTAGATGTGTGTTAGGGAATGTCGATCTGTATCATTGTTACTTATGTTCATGATTGATAGTTTAATGATGACATTCAGGTTATTATTAAAATCGTACCTAGACCACTAAGATACATATAGACTTTTCTAATAAACTGAATATATGTATTATCCTCAACAACCCTTAAATTCCTAACCCTCAATAGGCCGGTAACGCACTTATAACACCTCTTTTGCGGCGATTGCTTAACGTCAGGTGATACATCTGCTCGCCGGTAAGCTAACACCATAAAATTACTTTATTAAAAATGTAGACTAAGGATTAAGTATTTACGTTTGTAGTTTGCTAGTATGTATCTATAGTTTCTACGAAGTGTTGGAATATCCATTTCGTATTTTTCCATAACAAATATTCCGACAGTTCCTTTGGCATCGTGTGTACGATTCCTCTTATTTGCTCCATTTTTGTGAATAGAGAGAAAAACAACGTATTGGTGTTCGTTTGTGCATTGAATCTGTTGCAGCCATCGCAGCTGAAAGAATTGCGAATGATAGGAGAGTGTGAGAAATGGAAATATTTTTTGTTGTTATCTCGAATTGTGTGTATTGTATACTATGACATTATTGAAGAGTTCAAGATCTAGTAGTAAAAGCTGTCCAATCATTTAATCTAGTTGGTCATGAATTAAGTTAAAACGTCATATCATCACTTTTGTAATATCTATCATTACGCTTAACGATGTTTGTTGATAAGCAAAAGTATGAATTAAGCAATATCGCTAAAGACAGACATGTTTAAAAAATTTAACTAACTTCAAGTTTAGAATATCAAGAACCTCTCTGGTCTACTTCACCCCAGTATTAGTTTAATAATAAAAATAAGTCCGTCTCAACCGAGTGCGGTCAAGGAAATATTTTTCTTTCAAACCATTGTCCCGAGCTATGCCAAGATCCTTATATTTATTGCTGGAGGATTTAGCTTTGTGATAATGTATGATAGAACTACTGCCAAAGGAATAAACCAGCTAAAGTAGGACGAGTAGGGGAAGGTATTCGGGTTTGTTGATATTCCAAATTTTAGCATTCCATGAAGTCTGGCTTAGGGCCTGATGTATGATTTGAGCAAGTGTGGTGATTAATGCTCAGTGTCAAAGGTGGCCATTGCTTAACAGTGGCCACTTATAGCCTGTTGGTGTTGATGTCCTCACATGGATTCATGGAAATAGATCCCTGGTTTAAATGAACCTCTTATGAGTGCCAGCAGTTATGTTATATCAAAAATGTCGAAATATTTCGATCTAATTCAATAAAGGTATAATATATATTATGGCAAATGAAACCATCAACTTGATTGTCATGGGCTCTCCGACTCAAAGGTTAAATTAGTTAATCCCAGAAGGGACCGCGAATGCTTTAAACTTTTATGATACTGTTTGATTTGACTTGCACGTTAATTATTTAACTTATTCCTTTGTGGACGGATACCCCTGTCAGGCTAACTCATTAACTCATTTATATCCTTTAACTTCTTTGTATGTGTTACACGGACTTGCAGATTAAATTGTTAATTATAGATGTCTTATATTTTCATCCATTTTATCTTTACCTCTATCTTTATCTTCCAAACCATGATTACTTCTATCATCATCCAAATATCTATCTACATCGTCAAATTCATTCATTTCTACAAAACTCACAATTTCCAAACATGATATTACATCATCGGTGACCCTTCGTATCCAATCTATGAAGTTTGTATTTGAAATTGAAACCGACTGCACTCTTGCTTGCCTGAATTCAATCTGGACCTATATCTACTTTTCCAATTCATTCATTTCATTAACGAATACCAGCAGTTGGATGGAAAAAGACTACTTTTTTGAATGGCGCTGTTTATAGTGTTCAGTGTTCATATTGCGTCGTGGAATTCTATCGTATTATTCATATGTTCGCTCAACTCTCCGTGTATTTGCGCAAGGGTAAATAAACAACTAAAAACTGTTCACTTTCTGTTTGTTTAGTGTTTAGTTAAGTATGCAAATAGTCGGGTTAACAAGCGTGAGGTGTAGCTAGGTAGCTGCCTTCAGTTGCTTGTTTTGCGTTGTTGTTGAATTTTAGTTGCGTGGAACTCAGTGTTACGTGTAGGGAGATTTGTTAGCAGTGAGTTTGACGAATATTGTATGCTACTCGTTTTGAGGTCAGTTCTGTTACAATTAAGGCTATTTCTGTTTGTGTAATTAAAGGTCAAATGTTATCGTTGTTGTTTTAAACCGCCTTATTGCTTTGTAAATCTGTTCGGTCGTTCGGTTCATCGTGTCCACAATCTATTTCAACTTTCCAAAGAATGTACATTTTGCCAACTGTGTCTCTGCCAAAATATTTGATTTCTTCTACACTTGCATGATATACTGGCCTTCTTCCTGGCGACACTATACGACACAATCCTTCCTGTCTTTGTGCCTCCATCTCATACATATCCTTTATTTAAATTACTTGAAACCGTTCCAAGTCAACGTTCATTTTTGCGTGATAACAATAGATGTGACGTCACGTGTTTACCCTTTTGGCAGTTCTATTTTTAGGCCAAAAATTGTTTTGTCGGGATAGCAATAGAAGGGAAATTGAGTTATACACGATTCCATGAATACTTCCTCAATAATCAATCTTGGAATGACACGATTTACCAACATTATACTATTGGTTGCTGTTTAGTATCTAAGTGGAGAGAGACCTTGCATTCATAATCTTCTAAACATTACCTTTAGAGAGCTATAAATAACTAAATGCTTACATCAGTCGAAGCAAATAGTTAGTTGCATGAATACTTTTCTACCAGCACTTTATTCACATAGAAATTCTTTCAGCTTCTGTATTATCAAGTTGCTCGAACAAAATTCCATCAAACATAAATAAAGCAAAATCTATTGATAAAGCTATCGGCTTATCATCTCGTGCTAGTTGCAGCCTTGTGCTGTGCATAACTCCACTGCTACCAACTCGATAGGCTTTTACGATCCATTGTGTGCAGTATTACGATCTTGAATCTGGTGCAGCCCTCAAGGTATGTGGTACCGTTGCTTTACCTGCTCCACTGGGCTGATGGCCACGTGCAGTACCGCGACCATCTTGATTGGGATCTGTTACATTCGTTCTATTAAGTGATTTGTGTACTTGTGTGTTCTACTGTGTTTGTAACATCAGTTATTTGAGTGGTCGAAATAAAAAGTACCTATTTGGTAATTTCTTTGGGGTTTCCAGTGTTACTCTATGTAGCATTTGGATACATATTGGACAATACTGTTTTATTTTTATACCTGCAAAATACAACGAAAACGTTTATAATAACACTACGTGTATGTCCTCTGGTGTTGCGGGTGTCTATAGATGGCGCTGGTCGCTTACCATCAGGTGATAGGACTGCTCGTTTGCCCCCTATTCCATAAAAAAATCTCAGGTCAGCCTCTCTGTAGTTTTTGATATGTTGATTTTATTTGCTTATAGAAAGCTTTTAATTGTAATCAGGAGAGCATTCCTTTTTATCGTGCTATTGTTTTTTATACAATTTCGAACTATTAACTTCCAATTTACATTGGCGAGGATTACAAACCTAAGCCCACGTGTTAAACGCTTAGTTCGTATACAATGTGATTGTAAAAATTATTGAGAGTAGGTCATTCGGTGGGGAGATTTCTCAGAACCGGTTACAACCAGTTACGAGACTTACAAGTACATGTAGGCTACACATCTAACCATACAAATCCAGTTTATCGTGAGCTCTCTTTGTATGATCATGCTGCACTTTCGACGGTCAGTTTTTACTGGTCCTTGGTAGCCTGTGTACCCGAGTATACATGTAGCTTACTGACACCTACCTTATGAGATACTGAGCTGATAAGTGTACATGCATTTTACAAGCTTTTTTTAATCAGAAGGTTTTATCTATGAATTGGGAAAAGATATCTATTATTCGATTTTGGATACTTCTATGACCCATATGGTAATTGGTAAACGCAACGTGGTACGTTATTCTGCAGTCAAAAGATTTAGGATTCCTTTTAACGTCTCATTCATTTATATGTATTGCATAGATGCATCGTTAGCAGACGATTTGGCATCAACTATTTTTAATCGGCGATCAATAAACTAATCTGCTGCATGGATCTATACAACATTCACTCTGTGGCAAATAACTATCAACATTTTCTTGCAACAGCCATTCCAGGTACATTCCCTAGCTACTTAAAAACGACACTAGCGCGCTCTTCAGATTCTCCACAAGTTTCCAACATTACTGAATTCAAACAGCGAATGCCATCGATACTGGCGATTCGTCTCACCAAATTGAGTACTGAGTATCAACGCATTACGCATTTTCCGGTTTGTGACAGCCCTATCGATGATGACGTTCGTGTTGTTGTGCGCGTGAGCAAGTGTGTAGGGTCACCACACTATAATATTTTGAAAAGAATATTCAGCATGAATGCTTTTGTGGGGGATAATTTATAGGGACAAGGGACTTGTTCGTTCTGATCGATTCCTCCTAAACAGGTGCATTGTAATTGTGATAGGGTACTATTATTTCATTTTATATGTATAGTTTGAGTTTTATTAAGGTTTATTCAATTATAAAGTTGTATAGAAAAAGAAGAAACAAAGATGCTGTTGAATAAACATTAATGTCATAGTATATTCTACAATTTGGAATGTGATTATCATTTCATTATGATAGGTATCATAAAACATCAGTATCCAATAATTTGGAATTCGACACCGTATTATAAAGAAATTAACACCTAAAAAGGTATGAAAAGAATATTTTAACAAATTCATAGATTTAAGAACAAAATACTTAAGTTGGAGGTCGGAATATGAGTCATCGATAATTTTAATTCAATACATAGTAGTATGTACCTAAGTACTTAGTAACATATTATGTATGTATGTATGTGTGTGTGTGTGTGTAGTTAATTTAACGTACACCTGATGTTGGTGCGGTATTGTAATATCCGTATAAATTATCTATATGACCTTGGGTTTTTTTGAAACATGTAATTTTTTTCGGAAATGATCTCATTTTGTTACGTTCATTGTTGTTTTAAACAACACTGTGTTGGACTATGCTTTGTTTATCTTTGTCAGATTTGAAAAATTGTTTGTTAACCATTTGCAGTTCAGTGCAAAGGATTATATAGCTTCACATGGATATAAAAACTACTACAATTCATATACCAAGATAATTCTGAACATGTATTGGTCTTGGAAAACATATCTTTTGTAATATAGAATCCACATTCTGGCTTCAACACGCTAGGTCTAAACCAACGAGATCAATGTTTAAATATTAATCCTATTCACACACGTATCGCAACTGGTAGAGGATTTTTATCAAATATTCACGGTAACGATGAACGATCAATGATTTTACTTCGCTTACATCAGTAGAACATGTTTGAGCTCAATTTCATCAAACAGGTTTACTTAGTTTTCGATGATAAGCTTACTTAAATGATGTAACGGTAGACGTTGATAGAACATGATTTGATTCAGAGGAACTTGTATCTTGTTGCGTCCATACGCTGTTAGTTCAACAATCTTCAGCTTCCTAACAATAACTGTCGCCTTTTGAACATTATTGCTTCTGATTTGATCTACTTCTCTGCCCTCGTTCCTACAACAATGTACTCCTGCAGGCACAATACGTGTTTTAAAACGTTTCAAAGGTTCTTGTCTAGTTGTAACACTATTATCTTCTTGTTCTATTATTGTTTCATATCGCCAGTCAATAGTTTCGAAGGTATTGTGTGAAGTTTTGTCGCCACTGTCCATTGTCTCCCGACTTCCCATGCAAAAGTGAACATTCAATAAAGTCAGCCATTCATTGGTCGTATCAGCATTCATAAAAAGCAGGAAGCGGGAAGTACGTGCCGACTGTGGGCAGGCCTTTAAATGCGCGGGCGTTACGTTATAAATAAATTCTATTTTTGTCTTCGGTGACATCTTTCGGATGTACGATTTTTGTTTTGAATCGCAGAAATAGCTGTGAAAAGGTTTCGTGCAGCTGACAGAGATTCGGGTCAGAGTTTCAGCGTTTTTAGGACAACCAGAGATTAGATAGCGTGTAGGACGGTGAAAGGGTTTCCATTTTGGAGGAACCTGGAACAAGGAGTTTTATGAATAAACAAGAAGATTAAATTTGTCAACGACTTTCCTCGTTGCAATCTTCCTTAAAGGAAAATCTAAGTTAAGACACCGATTCTTAAAAGTGAACGTGCAAACATCAAATGCAAATACCTATGACTTTTAGTTTCTAAAAATGACATAGCTAGACGTTTGTTTGTCCATAATACATTAATGACGATAATGGCGGCAATAAACAGTATTTTATGGTTAATTATACAACAACTTGTAACATTTAAACCGTAATATTTTATGAACATTACGCTGAGCTTTTAGGTTATGAAATTATTAATGAATATTCAACAATAAAATTGCGTGTACTTCGCTTCGGTAAATAAATGAGTGGCATACTACAATGGCGATAATATTGGGATGCAGTGGACGGGAATTTAATCGAACTTCACGTAGTGATGTATATTATTTTTGTTCTATAAATTATTAAACAAGGAGATAACAATAATACGAAAGAATAACATGAAAGATACGTCACGGAGGCGGTCGCTGCGGGCTAGATCTTATATAAACTAGAATAGAAACCTTTGTTCTGATATCTGCTTATTTTTTCAATACTCATTTATTTGTAAAGTCTGCGTTTGTAAAATTAAGTATGAAACATCATTTTGGGTATTAAATTAACTGAATATATAACGCCATTAGACTAGTTCTCACCTCGTTTTTAGTCATTTTTATGTAATAAATGTATAATTTGACCAGCAATATAGCGGTGTTCCCTAACACACATTTCATAGCCCCACCAATAGGCACTGTCGTCAAGGTAACCGATTCCCAACACCGGACAGTGCCGACGTCTGCTGAATCAATGCACACCCTACCGTCTTCCGTCTCATTGTCCACCACTGACGTGACAAGGACGGAGATAGTGCGATCGAATGCATTCAACGTGTCCAATGCAGGTGGATGGATTTTTTAGTGCCAACTCTTCGACAGGTTTGCATCGGTTTTTATTGAAAACGTGCGATTTTATTGCTTAAGATGGTAGGTTTATGAGTTTTACTTGAAATATTTTCAGTACTTGATTAGTTTTCTGTACTACTGTACCCAAAACTACGGCTGCCAAGTTCGATAATATTGGAACTATAAAAGAAGTGAGATCTAAATAGTACCAAGTTCCACACAGATAGTTAAAAATGATATAACAAGTTGGCAAGGTCACACACTTTGTTATAAACCTACTAAACGCAATGAGTCAAGTATATAATTTTCTATTAAAACTTGCCAAGTTATATCATTTTTAACTGAGGTCTGTGTATGGAACTTGAATCTCACTTCTTTTATAGGCGAACATTCCAATATTATCGAACTACCGTCTTATGTTTTGGGTGGGATTTCATTTATTTTTGTAAGGTCCACCTTCGTAACGAATAGGTCGGTACACCATTGGAAGATATAGATAGTAGTTCCTTAGGGGTATGAATTTACACCTTCATTATTTTTAAAACCGCACTTGGCCATTTTCAGACTTTACCTTGACCTAAAGACCTACCTCCATCCAATCAAGTCAATACGACCATTGGAAGTGGTCTAGGTTTTTGATAGTGCCAACAGTCAGTCAGTCAGTGAGTGTTAGCATCGATTTTCTGACGTCAATATCTCAAGATCTACAATAGGTACATTAATAAAATTTTGTATTTTAGATAAGTAAGTAGATCTCGACAGATACTGAAAATTTCATATGCGTAGATAAAATAGATTTTGAGTTATAGGTGGGTCGAACTTGGCCCGAAATGGTTCGTGTAATATAACCCACGGCCGGTGTGTCGGTTTTTTTGCTCGAACTTGGCGGACACACTGCCGTGTGTCTAGATTAAGTAAACTTAGGATATATATAGAGAACCAGTACTTTTCGATTATCCATTTTGAACTTTAGCTACATCAAGATTGCTACCAATATCTAGTCCAATTATATCATTAAGATAGTTAGCTTCACTTCCAATTAGCAGTAGCCCAATGAATTCTTCATCAGCAAGTTCCAGTCCAGAGCTAATCACAAATAAGTGCACGTCTCCTAGTCCCAAAGGGTCGAAGAAGAAATCTGCTTACCCGGCAGTTTTCACACCGAAGCAAATGTTCGTAGCTATCAACACGACGATAAAAACAGTGATCGGTGTAACAGTGTTCCCTTGAAGGATGCTAATTGCTGTTCCGATTGGTTTCTGTCCAAGTTTTCGTTAAGTGAATTTGTTAATCTTGTGATTGGTTTTCTCTTGTGATACATTACATAGTATGTCTGATTTTTTCCCTTTTATCTTGACGATGTTTGTGTGATATGGACTTTAGCTAAAACCGACCTCAAAAAATGGAAACGGTGTTATTTTGCCGTCAACTGGATCATAGTCATCACGTATATTTCCAATTACTTATATCCAACTGTGACCAAATGATACGGACAGTACCTAACTCTCTTTTATAGACACTAATTCTTAGCAAAACTTCCTTGAATCACCTTACAACTTTAATCAGATGAATTTATTTAGCGAGCAAGAAATGGTATCTTGATTCCATCCGCCTAATTCCGAAATTATTGTCCAAAGTAATTTGGAGAAAGCCATAGCAAAGGTCTGACTGGGAAAATACGTTTTCCTAATTGATTTATTAACGTTAAATATTTGGTATTAAAACAGGTGCGGGCAATAAATAACAAAGTTTGTGGAGTACACGTTATTTTGGCTATTATTCGTATACATATAAATGTTGTTTTGCTCTGCTTATGATATAGAGGTAATGGGACTTACGAACTGGTCTTGGTGGTCTGGTATCTTAAACAAATAGATGATGATGATAATTTTGCATAGTAAAAATATACTCTATTCCCAGTCAATAAGATCGACAGTAAGTGAAACGAGCGAACTAATAATGCATCGCTACAAACAAGTAATGTAACTCCTATCATTGCTCAGGATAAAGACCACAATAAAATGAAACTAGGTAACTTAAAAGCAGTAAAAATGTTTCCATTCATAACAACACGAATAAAACTACAAAGTATTCTTTCCAACATAGTACAGCTTCCAAAATTCATAGAACATGCACTACAATGGGAGAAATGTATAAAAATCTGCGATGAGCTTGTAAAAAGTGTTGAGAATAAAACTAAATGTACCGTGTAGTTTTGTACTGAGACCCGCATACAGACGCTAGCACATCAAATTACACAAAACTAGATTTCAACTTTATTCCAAAGATGTAAGGCTGAAAATTCATGTACGAAATTAACAGAATAGGGTATCTTAGTGTGCGGCCTGTCCATTTTACAATAAAATTCTTCCTTTATGCTACCACAGAGAATTCTGTATAACGTTCCAGCACTTATGGAATTAGCCATTATAACCCGAGTTGAATTTTTGATCATACTGCCTTGCGATCTCACTTTTTCTTTTGGTTATGAAATCTAATGTTCCGTTGTATGCCTTTTTACGAACTCTGTTATAGAAAAAGTTAGTTGAAATTGATACTTTTTTGGATATAACAGTGTATTTGAACTGTACTGTATTTTAATGCTTTCAATTTTATCTTTAGTTATCTGTCTACCTAGTTTTTTTTTTCGTTAAAGGCGTTATTAGTCAGATCAGTCAAATGGATGACCCATTTATCTGTCATATTTTATTTACGCCTATATTGATTATAACTTCTAGTACTGAACACATATGAATATGATTAATTTAATATATCACTCAGAGTAAACCCAAATTAATTACTTCAAACAGCCTCATACACTAGGGACTATAATTCACCTTTGATTAGATAAACTACGGTCAATTACTTAAAATAATTTCGCTCATATTTTAAAGCAATTTTAAATTTGACTGTATCGCTTGTGTCGTTATACATAGCCGCTTCCCCGTCCATTTAGCGTCCACTAATAGTTAATGAGCGAGAAATGTATGGCGATTTATTATTCACCACGTACCTACATAACTTGTTTGGTCTTCAAATTAACTTTGTGAATTATGTATGTATCCTCACGCCAGTTCTGTTTAGGTGATAGCAGCATTCCTTATTAAACAGCTAATTTAAGTACTGATTTTTAATGATGGTCTAAAACCAACCAAAAGAAACCTGGGACATTATTCAGATATTAAGCAGCTTGGTTTTTGCATCATCTTAGACCCTCCAACTCTTAAATATGTAGTTCGTTTCCATCTTATAGTGCCTTTTCATTGGTCTTCAGCTCCATGAACTCGTCTTTGTCTCCTTTCTTCAATAAATGGTTGGTTCTATCCATATAAGGTTTTGTCCCAAACTTTAAATATTTCCATATTGCATCAACAGCAATCTCAAATCCGAGCAAACACAATTATCCAAACTCATTTAGGCCAATGTTTTGTTTCATATAATTGTTTCAATTGTTTATGCTTCTCATAATATTCCCAATATATTTGTATTGTTCTATAAATAGGGTGGCTACCAACTGGCTTATATTTGAATTGTTTGTTCCGGGAACATTGCAAATACAGTGAAACTTGGTTAAGTGGGACCTGAATAAGTGAGAAACCTCCACAAATGGAACTCATACTGAGGTCCCTACCCATTGGCACTGAATTACCTCTATTAGTGGGACAAAAAACCCTCTATATCTGGGATTCGTTCTTTCGATTTATCATCTTAGTTACCTCTATAACTGAGACAGCAAGTGAATTTTAATGCATAAACCTCAGTAACTGAGACAACATCGTTTTGTTTGTCGATTTACTTATTCTTATTCATTTATAATGTGCACATAACACATTGTTTTATTTAAGAATCACACCTCTTTATGTAAAATAACCCGTATGTTCACCTCCATTAATGGAACCCTCTGTAAATGAGACAAATATTCATTTATACCTGGTTATCTGAGACACTGGGTTAGTGGAATACCTCTATAAGTGATACCAATTTGAAGGTCCCTTGGCTGTCTCACTTAACGAGGTTTCACTGTACTCGCTTTTAATTCAGCTACACGTTTATTAAGGCTGCCTAGATTGGATTTATCCTTTGTTGTAGCTTTAATTAATTGTGCTGCAGTGAGCATGTCGGTTATAGTTAATTTCTTTTTACTCTTGGGGAATGAGAGTGGGTATTTTTGTTGAGTCGTTGGAAAATATTACATTACACCAAGCCTAGCTTCTACTACTATATTTTCATTCATAAAGTCTAAACCTAAACTCCCAGTGTGTGGTGCTACAGAATTATTTTAATGGAAACGAGCGTTGGAATTTCCAGTTCCAAAATTTATTGTAACCTTGGAATAGCAGATAGAACGTAGCGCTACCATTTCCAGCATTTCCCAGTACTTCAGACACACATCACGTTTGAGTCACAGCCGACCTAATACCAGGATGACAGAACACTATCGCAACTACGAAATGTTGTAACGCACGCAATAAATGTAACTGACGCATTAGTAATTAATATGTCTTTGTGAACAGGGAAAGCAATTAAGTGCGCTATTTAAATTCAACTCACTGTCAGTTAGACAGACAAGATGATTTCTGGAAGCTTTCTTAAGCAAAATTCTGTGGAATTGTATTTGTGCGTGCCCTTGGGCTGCGTTCTGATGTGACATGTAATACTATCTTGTTGTTCGTATCAGATGCTGTTTGTTTTTTTTTTCATTCTTGTTACCCAATTACATGGTGTTTTCATAAAAAAAATGGGTCAGGATAGATCAAAATCCTGACCTGTCCTTCTACATTAATACGTATTTTTTTTATTATTATTTATTTTATTATTTATTTTCACGAAGCGGGTTAATCGCTTCGTGAAAATAAATAGGCCACTAGTTTACAAAAGTGCTAAATAAAATCTGTGTTCAATTTATTTGTCAAAATTATGCTTTTATATTTTAGCGCAGAACGTGAAATATTTACGTGTTAAACCGCATGATGCAAATTATGAATATTACGCCTATTAAATTATCGAATATTACAACTATTATTTGTTTCTCCGGCATGACGTACATACATAAATGAGTTAAAAACGATTCAAGTCTTAGTTAGTTAGTTATCAAACAGGGATATGTAAAAACCACACAGCGTCTTGTCCTTTACATATTTCTTTATCCTTCTTTTTCTTTCTATCAGAATATTTATTATCATTTTTTTAATATAGTATATTACTAAGTTAAAGCCTATCGTCAATTCTGTATTTGTCGCAACTTTTTTCCGATTCCTGGCTATAAATAACTGAGTTTTCCAAGAGAAATCCTCCGCTACAGTGATCGATTAGGGGATTAGCTCGGGGAATGCAGCTCTGGCCCTAGGCTTCGGTAGCTATTAACTATATATCAATGGAGGCGTTATAGATGGTCTTTATTATCCTTATAACGTAAAATATGGACCAAAATTTTGGATACTTTTTCAGTTGGTTCGATTTTGACTTTAGTATGAGTTGAAGTATCTTATACTAAGGGAGATAATATAAGTTTTATTTCAATAATGCTATTAACTGATGTAGTGACAGAAACTCCATAGTTTCCCAGGTAAAACTTACCCATGTCCCATTCTGATCTCAGTCTATCTTCGAACCAAAATTCTTTCAGATTTGAGCAGACATTGTTTAGTGTTTGAGTAACGTTGTGAGCACTTTATTAGTATCCACCATAGATATGATAAATACATATTTCTGTAGTATCCACACTATACTTAGATTCTTAACGTAACACAGTTAAAGCACTTTCTTTAATTCCCCACCCAAAAAACCCTGAATAAAATGATAACAATTTCAATCAAGATCGCTTCGGTTCACATACATACGCAAGTGGGATCATAAAAACGAATGTGGCTACACACGTGTAGGTACAGCATTAGATGCTCGGTTCGGGCAATATTTACGAGGCCTATAAACTACTTACTTACCTACCTACCTGCCTTCCCTGAGTACTTTCTAAAGGTCATAATGTTGACCCTTTTTATAGCTTAGTTTTTTCCGCTCTGAATAAAAATATCGGTTGGATGAATAACATGAATGTTTCACGTATTTTTTGGTACATTTCTCAATTGAAAATAATAATAGAAAATCTTCTTTGTTTTTTATCTTGGTAACTACTCTGTTACGCAGCCTCAAGGCTTCAGTTCTGTCAGATATGAAAGATAAATTCGAGTAGTAATTTCTGAAGTTTGTATTAAACGCTTCACAACAAAAGGTGGTTTAAATGTTATAAATAGGCCTTCATAGTATTTTTGCTGTTAGATTTGGTTTATATCATTATATCATCCATATCCATATCAGTAATGCAATTGTGACTCCTCTGGTGTTTCAAGTATCCATGGGCGGCGGCGATTGCGTACCATCAGGTGGTCCGTCTGCTCGTTTACCGGCTTATTCCATAAAAAAAAACATCTATACATTTTGAAGCAGCTTAGTGTTCATTAGATACGCTTTTCATTTACTTTGGTTTCTTCAATTTACATAACAAAAAAGGAAATACCGAAAACACACACTGTTCTCAAAAAAAGAAGGTAAATACACACAACTGCTATTTTTCCACGCAAGTACAGCTTGTCAAAACATTAGGCAGGTACTTATAATAACATTAAACGTGCCGTTGTATAGCAGATGGCAACGAAATGAGATTTATATGCCAAGGTTGCCAGCCTGCAGGCTAGAGGCTGAATGACTGACTGGCCAGATGTCTCAGAACCTCGTTACAAGCGTTTACATAAATACAACGTTAAATACCTTTGTTAGACATGAAAGGTAGCCGTAAACGCAAGAAAAGTAGGTAATGTTAATGATAATGTAAAAATTAAAATGGAAAATATAAGTAAAGATTACTTTTTAATAGTTGAATGGTTTTTTTTGATGAGGGAAAATCAGTTCAAATGACTTCTCCCGCCTTGGGTGAGACTAGAGGGAGTATCAGAATCTTACTGACTAAAAACCACCCCGTTCCTTCTCCTGCTTTGAGCCGGAGCCCCGGTAACCTGTTACTTAGTCCGCAGCTCCGGATTAGTTAAATAGTACGGACTAGGGAAGTGCTAAAGGTTCAGTAGACAGGTGCAGTAAGATTTTTGGTTATTTATTTATTTCTGGACATAGAAGTTATAGACGTGATAGATGAACATGGGACTAAAACTGCTATTTCACTAACTTGTTTAATTATACACTTACGGAATTATGTTTTTAACTTCATATAAGTGTATTGGGTATAAGGCTGTCATAAGTGTATAAGGCTGTCATTTCTACGGAAAGAGGGATCTTTGCGAATAGAAGAACATGATGTGTCTAATGCTGCTAAATTTGAAGCATATAAATAATATTAAAATACATATACTTGATTCAATATTCAGTGGTGCTCATTGAATAGAATATTTCGACCCATATATGACAAAGGAATTCAGCCAACGGATGTCCATGACAGCTGTTTGGGCACCTGCGGAACCCAGCTACAGCTGGTGTTGCCAGCGTTAAAAATAGCACATTCAATTTATTTAGTTTTAATTTTTATTATCTATAATTGCAGTATTGTTCTGTAATTGTAATTTTACAGTTAATCATGGATTCAAGCGAAGATTCAAGTAAATTATTGTTGATAACAAGTTCTGTCTAATTGTTTTCAAGTTGGTAGCCGCCTTGGAACAATACCCACAAGTATTTATAGATAATAGCAACGCAACAGTAGCAGTTACTCGGTAACTGTTAAAACAATAATTTATCTTTAACATCAGTTTACTAAGTAGAGCCTTGTGCTTATTATACGTATCGGGTAAAGAATCCTTTCTTAAAATATTCTCGTTACACATCCTCAGTTCAAACAAAAAACTATTTTTGTTTTGAAAACAAAGCCGGCGGTACGCCCCTCGCGTTATCGTCATCACAACACAATATCTGGCGTGACAAACTCAAGATAGTACGCGTTGATAACGGCCAGTACCAACACACTTTTCCGACCGTGCACACCTCTATTTATTACAAAAAAAAGTTTCGTCACATCACAATGTGAATTCTTAATTTAAATCTCGTTACGTCACTTTCAATTTGACGTTTCGCGGTAGTGTTGCCAGTGATTAAGTGTTAAAGTTCAAAATGGCGAAGGTTTGGCAGACTCTGAATGCGTACTTACCGGACACTTCGCGATGTTGTATGAGCGTGGACCGGCTGAAGCACTTCTGTTTATGTCGTAGGTTGGAAGAAGAGCCTAATGAGGTAATGTTCTACGTAAATACCCGTACGTTTACATAATGATCATTGCTAAGATCTAGATTGTTTAGTCAAACATTGCAACTGATCTCAACTTCAGAAGATTACAATGTCCTTTTGTTTAAGTGCTGATAATGGCTTGATAATGCCGTGAAGGCCTGCACAAGATGTTCGATATATTTTTTTATATACGTGGTTATATTTTGGGAAAATATTGTTTCTTTTGTAACGACATTTTTACGTGAGAATACTTCTGAGCTGTGTGACGGATCGCGGTTATTTATTTCGGATGATTACGGCATACTCTGCTGTAATTTATGGAGTTACCGGTTTCATGAGTAGCACAATAACTTGGAAATTCTTTAGACGTTTTGGGCCTTTAGCATACTTATTTAGATTTTACTTCATTATTCTTAAACCTAGGTATTTCAATGATTACCAAATCACCCTGCATTTTGACTGATTTTCTGCAACCAAATATAAAATTAATGTCTTCATACACAAGGTTGACATTCGTACTCCAATCGTTATCAATGAAATTAACCTTCTAATAATATTATTTTAATCAACCGAGCGTTGACTAATCATTGGAGTATTGATATTTTATATAACAATTCACCTGATAAGATCATTATGAGTTTCGGCTGTTAATAAATGATATCGGTCACCCAATCGCACCCCTAAATCACGATTGGAGGGTAGTTTGAAAAAACTTATAATGTATTATTGACTTTCATGTGTTTAATTTGATTGCAAACCACGTGATTATGGCCTAAAGAACCACCTACAAAAAAGAAGGTTTTTCCTGTAGGTATGTATCTATGTAAGTAGTTTTGTCCGCGATTGGCTAAACCGATTTTAATGTGGTTTTAGTAAAATCTCTGTTACCAATAGGAGCAGGTATTATTACTTAACCAACTTCAACAAAAGAAAAACGTAGTTTACTGAAAATTATTTTCCTTTTATTTATTTAAATCTGTAGTGGGTTTGCTAAATTCATTTTCTATCACGCTATTATTTCTTCTATTGCATTAAAGCGGCCATGACACTTATAGAGGACATTTATTTGTTTAAACAAATCGAGTTTTTTCCCAGTGTTCGTGAAACATTTAACAATAAGTCAACAGTTGACGTGTTTTATCTATCACAAGGTTAATCTTGAGTATCTGATCTGATAGAGGCTGTAAAAATAACATTTTGAACTTAATTTAGTTTTAATGTTGCCATTTTAGTCTCTATTTAGATTTATGTTCGCTTTACCAGTCTCTTACCATACTCGGAGCTGCGGACTACCTAGCGGGTTACTGGGGCTCCGGCTCGAAAAGCAGGAGTAGGAACGGGGTGGTTTTTAGTTAATAAGAATCTGACACTACCTTTCACGTCGCCCAAGGCGAGAGAAGTCATTGGATGGTTCTTACAAACTACTCTTAAAAAAAGCCAGATAAAAGTATGTATTTCCTTTAGGTGATACTTCAATATAATTGTTTCAGTTATTTTTAGAAATCTTTACCACTTTCATTATCTTAAGGTGTTAAATAGACTTAACGTTCAAGTAAGCCAACCATTTCAGAGAGCTCCAGTTAAAATTATATTTCCACCTGAAATACCTGAAACCTTTCCATGAAACTAATGAATTTAATATTTCACTCAATATTTGGCAGTAGTGAGTAATTCGATTTATCATAGCCGCTGTGTTCTATTCGAGTGTCGTCTGAATTAAATGGTACATTTTCAATTTGACAGTCTGTGGTTGCTGTGACGTACTCCACATTTATTGCAGCACCCAGCGAGGTTGTTGCTACTCTGTGGTTCTTTTTGAACATAGAACTGTCATCAAAACGTTGATTAAAAGTTTTTTATTATGATTAAAGTCCTGCATTTTAGTTGGCATCATCGATTACTAGTATTTGGTTATGGCAAAAGTCAAAAATCAAAATTAGTTATTACAAATAGACCAAGAAGATCAGTCCACTAGTGAGGCTGTTTGCTCGTTCCAAAGTGTAGATTCCTATGGAGAAGAACGAGCTAGAAACTCCATAAGTTACTCTTTTTCAATCAGATTCACAATACAGTTCTTAGTCACATTGTTTCGATTGCTTCAACTATGTGAGAACAATGTAACGCTTAATTTAATTATTAATGAGTAGCGGGTAGCTTCTAAATTGAATCGTTTGAAGATTTTCGTGGAATCGATCAAATATGTAGCTACATCACCAGATCAGAATATATTATTATTATAGTCTAATGGTTAGTATAATAATTGCTGAACATCAGGTTCTGAATACAAAATGACAATAGAACTCTAAACGTTTATATCTCTACCTACACCTTCAGTAAAAATAAAAACGAGTGTGATATTCAAATATGGCGTCGTATAGTAATAACAATAATAATATCATATACCAAATGTCAATGACCTTTTTTTCTCTTTTTTTACCAAAACTGTCCAAATGAGTCGTCATGTCATGTCACAATTGAGATCGTTAGGATTCATTCAGATAATTTTTCACAACAAAGCGAGTGTCGCGAATTTTCGAGGTTTCAATACAAAATGCTCGTTCGTGCGTGACTTTTTATATTTGGCTATTTACATGTTTTTCTTTTTGTTACTATGCTGTATCTTCTTGTCTTTACTTACTTACAATACTTACATGTATTTTTTTTAATATCATTTAATTTTAAAAGACACTACATGGCTAATCCTTTACCAAATTTTCTATTTGCATTCTATTTCCATTTTTTCCATTTCCATTATTTCTATTAGCTAAGCTATACCTACTAATTCGTGAACATGAATGAAAATAGAGTCATATTAAAAAAACTAAAACCCACTGCACCAGTTTTATCATCACATCAACTGATCTGATGTTGACGATGCCCCGACTATTTAGAGCGAATTCGATCGATACGAGATAATAGATAACTTGATACAATCGTTATCAAATCAAGTGATAAGAACGATCCGCATTCTTGATTTTGTAGCTCTCTCGGATACTGATAAGTAAACATATGTGAAACATTATACTATACATTAACAATTTATGAATAAAAAAGTATTTTGTGCACCACGTTAGGCGTTCTATAAGGATCCGGGGTAAATTTTCTTGTTTTTGAAATCCAGTTGTTTGATTAAAGTAAACAGATATCATAGGTTTGTGTAAATGAATGTTACAAATAAGTTTCATAATCATTTGAACCCATTTCTGAAAAGTTTGTGGTAAAGAAGGGACATGTAATGGAGGACTGCCACAAGGAAATATACTGGGACCATTTTAAATTACATTACAATTATTACAAAATCAAGTACGATATGCTTTTTATCAAATGCCAAAAAATAATTCTCGCTGACGCTAAAATACACCAAAAAATGTATAGAATTCATTCCAAAAATAAACCAACCTCACAATATTTATTATCATTGCGTTCATCTCTAGATACAAGAAAATCTTGTTGAAACCACGACAGACGCAATCTTGAGATGTGATCTATGGAGGACTATGAAAAGCTCCGTGCGTTTGTGGAAATAGGGAACTTCTAAAAATAATTCCGTGATACGCATCCCTTTGTTACGGCTGCTCTACTTAGTTGAAGTGTTATCATAGTTCACCGTTCTCTTTGATGTTCTGACTTCTGAAATATGTTCGTTGCATAAATTATTCTGTGTTTAACCATCTTTTGTACACCATTTTCAATTTTGACTTAGAGCTGGATTACGTGGTAAGTTACAAAAGTGATCCTTTCTTGGTTCTATCCGTGTGTTAGTTAAAACAAACTGATAAGATATCTTCTTCATTTTCACTGAAATATTTTCTCGAACGGCGAAAAATAAACAGCAAACCAAACGAAACATTCAATAAACAAATATTCGCATTCAAGAATTTTGCTCGCAAATATTAATTTCCCCTCTCTTTTAATTAGGGGTGACAACTATACCGGATGCCGGAAATTGGAGCATGATAAAACGTCTCAGGCGAGGGCGAGGAAACTTTTCCTAACATTTATACCAATTGTAATGAACGGAATGAATGAATTGGGTGAAGGACGCATGCGCATACCATGTATAGGGGTGGCAAGGGTGCCTGAAGATGTCTAATTTCACAGTTCATCTGGCCGACCTTGAGCTGAAGATAAAAAGGGAAACTCATTCTGGTGTCTAATTATACGGACGTTCATTTTTAGTACAAGTGAAATTCAAAGTTATGGTTGTGATTTCTGATTATGGGATGGTGTAGTAATATGAATTTAAGACCACTCTAGTGAACTAATTTTGAGGATTTTTGTTCGTTTAGCTTGGTTGACTGGTACCTTAGGTTTTTGATATCATTCCACATTAAATACCAGTAACAGACCACGTAAGATTAAACAAATAAAGTTAAAGTCAACCAATTAAACTTTTCACATAAAAGGGAACAATTTTCATTTCGAATATAAAAAGATAGATATTGCTGAAATGGCAGATGTCAGCGACAGAAGAGTGGGAGGTTGTCTAATTAATCTGTATGACAAAAACTTCCTTGATGCACGTGGGAGGACAGATCGCTTTGCAGTAACCTTTGATATTGATATTATTTTTGTAGAAAAATCTTTATAGTTTTACAGGTTAACTAATATCTAAACATGCAGAGATATTTGACGTAAATAATATTTTTCACTCGTCAAAGCATTAACTGCCGTGAGAATCAAACTGTTGAAGGCAAATCCTCCGCAATTTTTTAGTTTTTATTTAAACCTTTACAATCAGGCAACTACGTGCGCCTCAAAGAGTCATCACACCACCAGAGATAGAGTTACCAGTAACTGAAGTGGCTTAGACTAATTAATTTTAGTCTCGTGTGAGAAATCAAATTTGATATCCGTATCATGCGATGTATACAAAGGCTTTACAATTTCAAATATTGGTAATCCTATTTCAAAACCATAAACAAATTATCTTCAATTTTTAACATAACGTTATACAATTTTGTTGCTTTCGAAAATTCGTATTCGTAACATTGAAAAATATTTTGAATATTTTCTCCATACCCATATAGGCAATATTAGACTCTACAATATATACAGTGGATCTATCAACATTTAGATGGTAGATGGTACCGAGTCCCGAGCCCGACTCACCATATGTTCAAGCAGCTTTTCTTCAATTTCCAGACTCTTGCGTACGGAAATTAAATTCTCCGTCGCTAATCTATGAGTTGAAATGGTGGAATTAACTTGGCATATATTTTTATTGGATGTGCTTTAAGTGAACATTCACTGGGTTTATGTTTGGGAATGCAGTTTCTTGACTTTTATGTGCACAAGTTGATTTAGTGGGGAACAAACTATTTGTTTCTGAGGAAACACAGCTATAACGAATTTTTCTATTGTGCTAACTGCTTTTATAACAAGTAGCTACACTTTCCAGACTTTTGCTAGGATTTTTACCAATCATTTGTAAAGACAAAAGAATTGTAGGTCTGATTTTCAGTTTAAAGAAATTGGATCTAGAATTCTAGATTACCTACTTTAATTTAAAAAGTATCAATACTAATGATGCAATACTCATAGAACAAAAACAAACGGCATTCCATTACTCGTAGCTGCTTCAAAAACTTCTTTATTTGACTTCGCTATTTGTTGAAGAGGCATCTAGGAGCATTCCCAACATATTTGAGTAGTCGACTTATACTACCGACTGCAAGGAAGCAAGCTAAACTATTCTTGAAAATCCGGACATATCATAGCAGAAAATGGAAAGGCTTTTTGGAATAAGTATTTGTATTTACAATAATATTTGGTTGGTTGGTTGAACTTTCGCCTGTTTTGTGAACTAAGATTTTCTTTTTGTTGTGTAATTTTGGGACATGGAATGAAATACTAAATTGATGTTAAGTTTTGTATAGGTATTCGAATTTGGGATTAGTACCTACTCAAACCTTCTCCGTGCGAGAAAAGGCCTTTGGTCAGCTGTGGCCATTTATAGGCTGTATATGATGATGGATGATGCTATTTCTAGCTTACGCGTTAACCGCCACGTCGGACACTAGTGACAGACGCTTAGCGGAGCATTTGCCTTCAACAATTTTCTTTTGGCAGTTAATGCTTTAATTTGTTCTTTCCATATACTTAATTCAATAAAATTTGCGCATCGATCCACCAAAAATACTTAATACTCTTTTCTTATTACTGTGCCCAAAACAATTGTTGTATGAATGTCATTATTTGAGTTTATCATACATAAATAATTAGCAGAACTCGTACACATTCTGTAGTACATTTAGTTTGAGTTTAATATTAAAAACAAGTACGATGGAAGTGGGAATAGTGATTCGTACCCAACGAGCCTTTTAACCTACATTCCGAACAAGCATTGCATGTTACTTTCTGTGGATTTTCAGCACAGTTCGCTTGCTCTGTACTCTGGAGCGATTATAACTACATGAAAATGTGTTGCTATTATTACTTACGTAATTAGATTGTAGTAATAAACCTTATCTTCCTCAATCTGAGGTATTGAGATAAATAAGGGTTTTAGAAAAAGAATATATATAATAATATTAAATTATTATGATTTCTTAGGATAAAATCAATGATTATTATGTGTACCGCATTAAAATATGGCGTGTATCAAGTTTTGCAACTAGCTGCTTGCCCAGACTTCTCATGGGTTCGCGATGTTTTCAGTATTTTATTTTAGAGTTAAAACGAAAGAATTATCTGATTCGAAAGTATCGGACGAAAAAATATTTCGGCGGTTCATTGTTTAAAAAACATTTTAGATAGGTACTCAACGACAAAAATTGTTCTGAATTCAAAAACTTTTAATAGCACAGACTATACAATTCACATTTCCCGCCGTCTATTCCTTTGCCATCGACATTATCGATTTAATTCACCATATCGAATCGTTTCGTAATCGATTTCTGACCTTGGTTTTATCGTAATTCGATTGCTTTTACTACGAAGTAAGGCTTCATATGCTTAGAGTAAAGTTAGATATAGTGCAAGGGGATACGTTAAAGCATTCTCTTTGAGAATTTGACATTTAAAGTGTGTCTATGGACTAGAGTTTGGTAGTGAATGTCAGTCAGGCAGCAATGTGTCTGGATGCCGAATTATTTCGGTGTAATTCGTTAAGCTTGTGTGTGATCGAATAAGTATCATTAGAACAAAATTATAATACTTGTACGAACTGCTAGAGAGTTGAATTCTTTGCCGGAGTCTGTGTTTCCTGATAGGTATAACCTGGGTATCTTCAAAGCCCGAGTGAATAGGTTGCTTATAGGTATACAGTTTACTCTATTGTAGGCCACATCATCACTTACCATCAGGCGAGATAGCGGTCAAACGTCGACCCATAAAATGTAAAAAATACCTTTTAATAGTTGACTATATTTCAGATTGAAAACTAATACTTCCACGCATTTCTTGAATTCCTATTAAGAATGACAAAGTCATTTTCTTCTCTGTTTACCTATTAACCAATTCTTACCAGCTGTGTCCTCGTAAAAGTATGTACATACTACTGTTTACCAGTGCGTGAATTGTGTAATATTTTTATAGCAGTAACGCACCTAATTACATAACCATTACTTTACGGTTATTAACCGAAAATGTGTTGTAATGCGATTTATATAAGATTTAAAATGCAAAGGATTTATATCAAGTTCTTGTCCCTTCTAGGTATATTTGAGAAATATGTTAGAAAAGTATTTATTACGTAAATTATGTACCTATTGTGTATGCTTTTCTCGACACGGTAATAAAGTGGTATGACGCACTTTATTTACTTTACGGTAGACATATTTCTTGATATAATTTTCCTTCCTATGTAACGTATGTGTTCTATAATACATATTTTTATGTGAATTAAGCACCCAATGAACAGATGTTCAGCTACATACTTTAAGTAAACACACAAATATAAACGAATAAAAAATAAAAACAAAATCTTCTTCAACAGAAAAAGTGAAACAGTGTGTTAGTGTTACCAGAAACAAAAATAAAAATATTTCTAAAAAGTGCAATGTGATATGGCGTACAACATTCCCATTTGGATAAACCGTTACTCGAGCGTATAGATCGTGATCCATAGATCATGGTGTCGTCATCGCCGCGCGCGCAGACCCGGTCGCAGCACGATGTCGACCCAGAGAGAATAAAGGCCTACTCTGTAAGTATAAACAAACAGATGTACATACGTATAAGTACTTTATATGTATAATGTATATAGGAAAGTTTCTCTTGTTTATTTACATGATTAACGTTGATTTACTTGTCCTTTTATAAGGTTGGAATTAAGCAGATAACTTTCACATTTTTGCCTCAATTATTGACAGTTGCTATAAAAACTATCGTGACATAAATTAACTAAAAATTGTGGTTTACTCACGTAAATTAATGGAGAAAAGCTCTACTAGTTTCGAATCACAGATGGACTCTTCATCATGAGCAGCGTGCGCAGACGCGACGACTTGAGACTTAAGGCTGTGCGACGTAGCCGAGTCTGCGCATTATTTTTTCTTAATATATTTGCTATAACAACTATTTACCACTATATCTTTATATGCACTTGTAAATGCACTATTTTATTTTATTTATTTATTTTTAGACGATTTTTAGTCGTCCCACTGCAGGGCAAAGCCCTCCCTACTCTCCTTACACTCCTCTCTGTGCAGAGTTTTCTGTAAACACACTAGGTATGTATTTTTTTATACTTTTTTCGATTAGGTGCAAAATTATGGATTCAAACCACATTAAAATGTTACAATATCCATCTCTTTCGCTTATCGCCGGATCGCTGACAATAGTGAATGTTTACAAACGGAACGGTTGATATCCGGCCCGGGTCCGGTGGATCGTGAACCGTTTGTGTGAATCCTATTGCTCTCAGCGTATCCGGATGTGTTCCGAGTTTACCCGTTACGCTTTGTACGTAATTGTAATGCTTTCGAACTATGATCGTAATTAACATTTTTGGTGCTGGGCAACTGGCTGTAGTGCAACGTGTAGCGGGGTCGATTCCCGCACAAAGTAACTTTTTCTGTGATCCACAAATTGTTGTTTCGGGTCTGGGTGTCATGTGTATGTGAATATGTTTGTAAACGCACCCACAATACAGGAAAAAATTCTAGTGTGGGCAACGTTTAAAAAAATGCAATTTGATTTGGTTTTAGAAATAATCTTCGAACCTCATAATGTGAGTATTACGACGACTATACCTGTCCCTTCTCAGTACAGTCGTGTCGTTAATAAATCGCTTTTACAAAAGCATATTACAATAATTTTTCCTCAGAATCTTCACGTATATAAGGTATTTTTGCAATTAATCTTCTTAAGTCAAAACATCTGTATTCAAGGAAAATAGTGAAATGTCTCTTGAGCCTCACCCAAGGTCGATGAGGCCAAAAGGTGAGGTCGATAATATCCGAGAAGGTTATTTACTAATCAGAAAAACGGATATTTTCCTTAAATAGCTATACCTACGTGTATAATTTGGCAGATCCGCCATCTTATTTATATAGGGGTGGGCTAAAAATAGATGTTCGATTACATTGCGATAGTCCCCCGATTTTTGTGTTAGATGAGATCGTGTATTCTCTTGGTGGAACACGATTCTACTGATGTATTGCTTTTCCAAGTTTGGTCGTTAATTTATTATTGTAAGTACATAAATTGACACAGACAAAAATCATTTAAAATTAAAATATTTACACTACAATATAATCATTAACAATATGTACATATTACTGTGTGATCCACTTAATGTGGATTAACTTCCTACGAGTCGTCGACAAAGACTGAACTGTACAAGGATTTTGTCAACGACAAACCCAAAGTATTTGAGCAGATTTTCATAGTTCTGAAATCCATATACGTAATAATAATATTTTATTATTTTCAAACAAATACCATATGCATGATAGTCACGAATTGCTACTAAAAGACAATAGTGGTTTTTAAAATGCCAAACGAAGAATTTCCTCGGCTAACGTTAACTGCAGACGTCGAGCTGGTCCCTAGATGCACACTCGACAGTACAAGGGTCGCTCGTAAAAGTAAACTGGACGATTATTGTAGTACTTGTGTGTTGTAAGTGCAAGCATCTCCATTCTAAAATAAGCTGCAAGTTTACTAAAGATTCTGTTGTGTTATTCTTAAAGAAATGTTATTTTGAACTCATTTTTGGTGACTGTTTTGTCTTACTGTTTTACGCTGAAATTTGATCTAAAGAATTCGTTCCACCATTTGATAGTTAAATCAGATTAATTCAGAGAAACGAAGACTTCAAGCAGGAGTAGGAACAGGGTGGTTTTTAGTCAGAAAGAGTCTGACACTCCTTCTCGCCTCATCTTCTTTCAGTCATGCAATGATTTCCCTTCTCACTCTCAAAAGAGGTCAAAACAACAATATATTCAATTCACTATTTTAATTACACAAAACAAAATATTTAAGCCCCGCCCCCAATTCCCGGACACCGACTAAAAACACCGATAGTACTTCCATAAAAGTCTAACGGATATCATCGACATGCCACCCAAGTAATGGTCTCAATTACAAATAACTGCTACAATTTACCGCCTCTAGCTATCATGTCAATAATTTATAAACAGCTGAATTGATTACCGCCAGCCTTCATTTGAATTGTAGAGATATGAGTTACAAAGTATCTATCTGTGGAAAATTGCCCGATAGTTATTAGAAGCGATTGGAATTCATGTACCTACCTAAGTACTATCGCGGCACCTGCTTCATGACCACTTTAATTTTAATAAAGTAGAGGATTTATTAAGTACTTATTTCAATTTCTCTTCATTATTTTGTGTATGGTTATAAATGTCTGTAGTAGGTAATACCTACTAAGCTTTGATTTGGTTTAGTTTGTTATTTTCTTTCAGAAAATCAGACATGTCGATTTTAACTAGATGTATTTAGTTAAAATCGACTCTCCATAATTTTATAATAAAGTAGCTATTGGATCAGCAAATCATTCAACGAATACAAGCACTATTATTTTATCGTTGAACAATTTTTATTAGATCCGATAGATTTCCCGAAGGCCTATTTCTAGACCTCGTTTCCATAAAAGAGTTGTTTTATTTCGTTCAAAGAAAACTTTTTTACATTTCTTTCATTATTATCTTCTATTTGTTCCTCGTCGTTTAGTCTATAATGGATACCTATTTTAAGTTCAAAATAGTAATTTTGATAACCTTCACGGATATCAGTTATAGATTCTACTCTTAAACGAAGTGGTAGAAAATAAAAATACTTCTAGTAAAGTATAAATTATCCACAAACTCCAAAATAATTGCCAACTTGTATTTCAAGTCCATGTTCTAGAATTAAGTCCAAGATTTAAGATTACTTAGGTATAGTTAAAACTGTAATGTCCTAGCTAGCGAGAGAAAGAAAAACAGTTTATTTGCCCCGCCACAAAAAATGCATGCAAAACAAGAAATAAAAATTAAAATAAACAAACAAGGAACTCGGCGCAAAAAAGTCGGGCTTTTTTGCACAACGGCTCGAGACACGGTGCTGATTTTCAGCACTAGCCAGTGAACTTATAATAATTCTGCACAGTGTGCCAAAGCAACTCATTACTCCACTGTACACCGTTGCAAATTGTCAATAAAAATGCAATAACACAAGTAATCCGTAAAATTAGATCAATTTCAATTCAATCTCCAGTTTGCACACGATCAATATTCGTTTACGAAATTTTTAGGCCTCCATTATAGTAAACAGTCGTGAAATTATACGTTTTAAATTGTTCATAAATAATATGATTTTATAATTAAATACCTAATTAGGTACGGTACTACCAGAGATGGGATGATAGGGCTGATGTCGCGACACGAAGCTGCGGACTGCCTAGCGGGCTAACGGGGCTCCAGCTCAAAAAGCAGTAGGAACGGGGTGGTTTTTAGTTAGTAAGAGTCTAAGACTCCTCGCCTCACCCAAGGCGGGCGAAGTCATTGGATGATTTCTTCCGCCTTTATTATTATAGCCTATAAACCTTCCTCGATAAATTGACTATCCAACACAACAATAATTATTCAATTCGGTTTCGGAGATAAGCGCGTTCAAACAAAGAAACTCTTTAGCTTTATACAATAAAAAGTATAAGATTAGGGTTAATTTTCTATTTTTTAATCGAATTATATTGAAAGTAAATAGCAGTACTAGCCAATAGTAACCAGATACAGGTAGTTTACAAGTAGTAAACAAATCTTACCCGGCGCTACCTGCAGTGTAAACATGGTTGTCAGCGCAAACATTCGTTCCAACACTAGGTACCTAATGGTATCGCCCGCAAACATTTCGTTCTAGGACCAGTACTAGGCAATGGTATCGCCCGCGTTGGCACTGCTTTCAAATACATGCTACGTGATCGTGTTGATTGGGGCTGTGAGATTAGCGGGGATTTATTTTATCTTAAACCTATTTTTTCAGGTTTTCATAGCGGTTTTGAAGGTGGCAAGATTGTAACAGAAAGAACATTTTCTTGGTGCCTTTAAATAGTGATGATTATGAAATCTCTTCATAGTAAATATCAGTGAAATTATAAATGCCAGAAGAAAGCCGACGTTAAATTAATTTAATAAAATCATCAGCGTCTTTAACATCATCTCGGTCCACAGTTAGACTTCATTCTGTCCCAAATCACATAATCATTATGTCAATAGAATAAAATTCTCCAATCGAAACTCTATAACTTTATTTAAACTAGTTCCCTATAGGTAATACGCAGTGTATAAAATGTATGCAGGCAACACTCTTGTTGACAAGTAATTCAATTTGGCGCGAGTGTGAACACAACGCGTCGCTTGTACATGTCAGCTCGCACCGCACACACAAAGTTGCATAATTCAATAAAATAAAAACTCTGAGGCTTCACATTTCTAATTTAATTGTGTGAACTACTGCTGCTTATTGTCACCTTAATGTAAACTGTTTTTAAGCCTTAATCAAAATCTATTTAAACGTATTCAAATTATTTTATTTGCGACAGTGTTGGTACATTTTAGGTCTTAAGCTGATAGCAGTAGTCCAGATCCATAACACTTGTCTTAATACTGTGACATGCAAACATTCTATTGTTTTAAATTGTAACAATTATTATTACGAAATTATACGAAATAATTAATTATCAATTAAAAAGTACGTAAAACGGTCCTTTTTCCCTTATAAATAAAAGTATTTGGACTTCATTACATTAAAATACGTTTACTTCTGTTTACGTAATACCAGTTTAGGAAATGTTCTATATTTAGTGTTTTACATTAAAATTTTAAATTCCTACAATATCAATCAGCGATGAACCTATTTCGAAAGTTAGTCCTATAGGACCAAATTCTCCGCGTTTTTCGAGGCTCACTATCCCAGTACGGCCTAACGTTTGAACAGCTCCATTGCGTAAAACGTTTCTCACGTAATGCTATGTAACTTGCTCGATATATTGTGCCAGTACTCGATGCTAGTAGAGCGTGGGCAAGCACTTAAACATACTACATGTGACGAGCATTAGAATTATACCATGTGTGCACAACAAATGCGTGATCATATCTGTGATTGATGAGCTGTGAAAGATATTTGATATTTTGAACAAAAATGGTGACACGAAAATGTGTTCCAAATTCAAAAATTGATGATGTACTGGATAATGGACTTTATCAGTGCTGGATATGGTTTAATACTACAAAAGCTTTTTTAAGGATCCAAAGACTTCTCCTGCCTTGGGCGAGACGAGAGGGAGTGTCAGACTCTTACTGACTAAAAACCACTCCGTTCCTACTCCTGCTTTTCGAGCCGGAACCCCGCTAGATAGTCCGCATCTCCGGAGATATTACATAAGCTTGCATTTTAATTAAGAAAAGGTTTCATACTATATTCTCGAATTAATATAAGATGAATAAATAAATAAAAATAATATCTTAAGGCGTATGCTGAATATTCAGCTTCTTCATTTCCATTTGGGTTGCATATTTTATAGTTCTTCATTTAAATATTTAAACTCCGAATGCATTCAAGACATTTGATTGGTTGCATCAACCGTTACATCTGTAGCTACCCACACATACTGTGGCTGTTAATGACTCATCTCTCCTACGATTTAACATATTCCATAATTAACTTTAATTTATTAATTAACTCCAGAGGTAAATCTTAATGAAATACCTAATTAGAAATAATGACATCATGATATTAATTTATTGAATAATGTATCACTTTGAAAAAGATATTAAATAAATTAATTCACAACGGTTTTCTAAAATATTCGGAAGTCGATACAGTAATGGAAACTTTAAGTCACCTTCAGTATAATAAAAGATCTTTCATAAAAAATATTAATGCACCAACAAAATAAAGACATTCACCAAATTGAGAAATAAGAATACGGTTCACACACAAAACAGAAAAATACTTGATAAATCAGAAAAACACAAAATCATCAGAGAAACTGAAAGATGCACACAATCAAGTAAAAAAGAAAATGCAAAGCACAATAATCAATTGAGTGCAGACGACAAGATTCAATGGACCACACTAACAAGAATACTAAAAGAAGTAAAAGTTAGTGACACACCTGTTTTCTTATGACAGGACAGAAATAACGAAATTGTATGAATTGCTCAATAAAAATATTCATACCTAGTAGCTGTGCTCGTAGAGACTGCTCTGATGTCTATTGGTAAAGTGGATAGAACAGAAGGACCACTTTTCTATAAACTGCGGGAATAAGGACCAAATGAAATAAGTTGGTAATACAGTCAGTTGTTCATAACACAATTTTTCAAGTTGCAATGCAAAAGTTGTATTGTCATGAATGAAATATGATGCAATGAAGCTTGGCCAGAAGTGGAAACACATATGACTACAAGAATTCAAATTTGACTTAGAAACAAAGCAGATTTGTGTTAGTTTATGCTACACTTTGAGTGCAATTTCTTTTACCAATAATCTTAATAAAAATAGACCTTCTGTTAATACTATTCTAGAGCATACTACCTACTTACTGACGATGACGTCATACCGGGCTCCGTAAGAACGTAAAAACATCGTGATGTTCGGGCCGTTTGGCGCGAAATGCGACAGATATTCGGAACCGGCCCGTATACGGGGCAGCGTCGTGGAAATAGAAATAATAGCTTCCACTGACGTCTATGCGCTGAATGTTTCGAAAAGCCTGTTGTTGAGCAAGCAATAAGTAGCTGAATACACAAATAATGATGAACGAATAGACGAAGGTAGTTTAAATGCTATAAAAACTTCTAAATTACTAGTCTACGTCTGCCTTATCTTCTTTATAGTTAAAGTCTAAGTGCGATAGTTTCGTGTTCCTTAAAACTTTAGACTTCGTAATGATTTTATTGCTTAACTTTTTTGGTAGAACACTTCAGGACTCAAGGAAGAAGACTAAATCGTTAAAGACCTCAGTTTTTACTATCTTTAGAAATCTTTTCTTAGGTCACAATCGCAAAAAGGGAACCCTGAAATCATCTAATGTATTATTGTTCTCTGTTTTGTCTTCCTATTCATAAACATTTATTGTCCTTCGATCCATAACTTGGACCAATATGAGGAAAGATATTGATATATTAAATCGGGCCATTCAGTATCGTGATCCTTGTAGAAGATGTGTGAGCAGCCATTACAATTTGTCATCGATAAATCTCGAGTGACACCTCGGGACTTTCTCTCTTGCACAATCAGGGATCCAACGTACTCGTGTAAAGATATGATATATTGTGGAGGGAATGTGGAAATGGGTCCCGTGTAAGCTATGGGAATTACCAATGTTTGCATGCTTTTAGTGTTCGTGTCCAATTTGGTGCTCGATGAAATATGGTTATGGATGGGGTGAGAAAATTTTGGTCTGATAAAGTAATGCTAATTTGAAAGCTAACCTAGTTTGATCATGTTACAAAATTGTATACGATACTACTTACAGTCTAAAGTACTCCGAAAGTGTCCTGTGGGACCGAAAACAAAAACAAGATGGCAGTTGCTTCTTTCTTTAATGATATTCAAGGAGGGAAGAACTAGAACGAAATAAAATTAAGTCATTCGTTCAAATTTCTTGAAACCAGTTTAGAACGTACTTTAAAGACAGGTCATAAAACTATTGCCAAAACTAAATTGGTTCTCGTAAATGCACCGTTTCCAAGCTAATAAACATAATGTTCAAAGCAATGGAAGTTTCCATTTTATGATTAAAACTTTAGAATTTCTGATTCGGACAGTCGGCAAATTAAATGGAATACAGTTTGCTGTTTTATGGGTCCTTTCGTAAAGCCTTTCAATTATTTGAAATCTCTATGTAATATTTGAATGTATCTTTAGTATAATATTTGATTTTGAACAGCTTCAGTAGCAATAGGAATCTATTCATAAGGTTTAACAATCACACATTACCTAGGCGTAAATTGAAAATCCAGAAATAACGTAAGAAGAAATACCAACATTATAAGTAAGGATATATTTCCAAAATTGAGTGAGAATTTCAAGCAAACGATTCGATGTTCATAACGCCATGTTTAACAAGAGGGGATCGGATATGTTTTTTATTAAATTTCCAACAAGTATTGCGGCAGAATGGGGTCGTCCCGTCGCTTATCCACTGCGCTGGCAGTTCAATAAATAAATTGACCTTTTACACCATCTGGAGTTACTTCCAGTAATATGTTTTATGATTTTCCGTGTCAAATAGGTTTGCTTTACGATCTCCAATAGCGGAGCACACGAGATTAAATTCTAAATATACTTATAAATTGAGTTTAATGTTTAATGCCATGACATATAAGTCTAGACACTAGCTATATCGTGCTGCAGCCATTTTATTATCATCTTCAATCTGCTTTAACAATAACCTTCCTCAATTTCGAAAATTAGAAAATCTGCTCTCTCTGCTATCTCCTGACCCCATAACGCGCCGGATCTGTTTGTCCAACTATGCTATCGGCTAACGCGGTGACGTCACGCGAACATACACGACATACATAATTCCGCGGCCACCATTGTATGTTAAACAACGCGACGTTTAGCAGACCAAATGGTACCATATTGGTTAGTTTGTATTTTGTATGTCATGGTTCGTGAATTTTGAATGTTTTCGTATTGTTTGCAACAATACACACTGTTTGAATTTGTACGAGCTTATGTATAAGTAACGCATGATATTGTGCTGCTAAAATGTTGGTAACACTTTTCCATGCACGCCATTGTGGAATATTTTAATCTTCAATCCCTTTGAGTTTCAGCCCCGCTGGCTTATGGCTCATGGCCTGACTTCATTATGACTTCTGAAACATATTTTCTTCCTCCAAAATGACTAACAACAATGTTATGACGCCTTTGTTCTTTCGCGTCTACATTGAGCTTCTCATATTACTTGTTATTGTCATTCGTTTAGGTTTCCAATTTCAAATCGAATTATGATTTCGAGAACATTCGATCCTGAGCCGTGTCCGTCGTTTCCAAATTCGCTTATTCCATTACTACCGCCAGCCAAGCTCAGAAGTTATTCGCTAGAATTGTGAAGTTATCTCATCAGACGAAGTTAGCCTAAATTGAAGTGAATAGTTTCTTAAAGTTTAGTTGGTCTTGCAGTCTCGCCAAGCACCTAAATGTGCGATGCACCGTAAAGGAATTCGGGCCGCTGGCGCTGGTCCGAAAATCGCACCAAAAGCGAATTGGAACTTGGAATCTGCAACTGATGTTTTGGAAAACCAAATTCTCTTGTTTATCCGGAGACTGGGATCAGTCACTTGGCTAAACAATTAGCGCTCTTTTGTTAAAGTTTGAACTTAATGTTTCGGAAGGCAATTACAGTAAATCTTTGTGCTTTATTGTTGGAATAGAAATTATGTTTTTGTGAATGTTTACAACTGTTTGCGCATAACTGGGTTGTTTGAATAAACATGAGATGTCATAAAATGAAATGACAATTAGAGGGAGCGGGATTTTTTTTTATTTATTAAAGCAAAAGTACCAAGTAATCAAGATTGATTTGAGATCTTTAATGCAAATCGTTGGACTGTTTGTTTAAGCATGATAAATAGGTAAATATTACTTGACCGTACATAAGCTTGTTACATAGTCGGCCAAGGCGCTCGGTTTACGGCTGAATGGCCTTATGTGGTGATGTTATGTGATGTGGGACTGCTGAGATAGCCGACAAGATTTATTTGACGGACGGCAGTGATAGGATTTATTGGTCGACTGCTGATGGAGCTACAAGATACATTATGTACTTATGTTTCATTATTATACATGGACTTGTAACCAATGCTAAGGCTTTTATAGGGCATGGTAATCTTCAGAAATTACTGTTTCATCTGTTTGTGATAAATGTAAGAATACAAAATATAAGCCTCTGTCACCCCTGAAGTAGAATTATTAAAACGAGATCTGAATAATTAAGATCTCAGTGATTTAACAAAGGTATTGAAAACTGCTATGTAAAGGGTCCAATATTATTATTTTGGTTGCCTCACACATTATTACATGAGACCTCTTCATTAAGCTATACCTATAGAACTATACTACTACCTACCTATACTACCCATGTCATAATCCTTACCACATACAACTTAGTCACGTGATAAATCAAGAGAAAGTAATGAAGGAATGATAACATTACGTGTGTGTACTGGTTACCGTGTGAACGGTCACAGCACATTCAGTGACCATGTGAACTGTCGATACCATTGCTATACTCCGTGTGAACTGGCTCGATTCAGTTTGGTGTGTATTCTATTATGTATCTTCGTACACACGCATAGAATAGTATTTAAATTGTAGTAGAGAATAGTACCGAAATGTATTTGATAATAATTTTACGGTGACAATGTAACAATAGAGTGTGTGATTGTACTTGACGCGGTGGCTGGGCGACTGGCTGTCGTGCAACGTGTTCGATTCCCGCACGGACCAACTTTGTGTGATCCACAGATTGTTGTTTCACGCACCCACGACAAGAGGAAATCCTAGTATGGGGCAACGTTTTTACATATAAAAAAAACTATTTTTGTGATTACTCTACCTACTTCTAGTGAAGTCATTGGAGAAATAAATGTTGGACTATAAAGGCGTGGTCAAGAACAGATATCTCTAGCCTTTAGATTCTACAAATCTCATAACCCTTACACACATATGACTTACCCTCACCTTTCTATCTTCAACAGGAACAGCTCCGACAACGCAAAGAGGCTGAGGAGAGGATCGCAGCACAGAACGAGTTCCTCCGTAACTCTTTACGAGGGTCCCACAAGCTACAGGCCTTGGAATCGAACCCCCCATCGTCCGGCACTGCTTTCGTCAACGATGCTTATGAAGATGACGTCAGCGACGACTCCACACAGCTCTACGCTGTTGTCGGTAAGTTACCAATTTTTTTAAGTTTTTTTAACAAGGAATACTTTCATAGACCCTGTATTGAATTAAGATGTTATTTTTTATAGTATTAATACCAATTCCTTAATTCTACTTACCATAAGATCTTCTTGTCTATATTTATTGTTACGTATTACTGTCGGTAACGTTCAACCTTTAGATAGTCTGAAGCTGAAGGTCAAACAAAAAGTGTGAATGTGTTTCATAGATTGTTTGCAATCACGTCCGGCTGCGGCTTTAGCGTAACATACTGTAACATCTAGTCTAGTCTACTCATATAACACTCGATACCTGTCATTCTCTGCAGTCTGTCAGATAAAAGAACAAGGATAAAGACCTCAGATGTTCTTCCTCCCATATGGGTTTTACTATTTTCCTTACACATACATCAAACATATTTGAAATCCTTCCCCATGTTTAAATCCGGATCCAATCCACATGAAACAGAGTTTCAGGAAAACTCGGAACCTATCTCATTTTCATATCACGTCCGATAACGGTAATTTTTCTCGCGGATCAGCAAAAATTTCAGTGAAGCAAATAATTCAGCGATGCCTGAAATTACTTCGCATGAAAACGTATTAGATTTTGGATTTTTAAGGCGCTGCTGTTGCTCTGAAAATGTGTTCTCTGTCGCTTTCCAAAACGTTTAGAGATTGGAAAATTATTAGTTTAAAAAGATTAATTTTGTTGCTTCATTTCGTTCGATTGGATAAAGTTTTCTCGTGTAACTCGTGGGAGGTTTCGAATTGAAATGGTTTACCGAACTTATTGCTTTCATGTGAATGTTTTATTGGTGTTTCAATAGTTTCCATTTTGTAATTTTTATTACTAAAGCAAATACGCTACGAAAATTGTGTAAATTGTATCTATCTATATGTTAAAACTTTATTGAGCGAAAAATTTAATCCTTTGCCTGTATATCGGTTTTAATACAAAAAAATAATATTTGCATTGAACTGGCTTCAAATCAGTGTGCAATGTCTCGTTACCAATATATCCAGTCATTCCATTCGGCTGTCCATTCATAGAAAAGCCCAAAAAAATTGTTTCCAACCAATATTTCTCTTTTCGAAAACCGAACCATTATTCTCGTTATTCCAAAATGGTTCCCGTATAGAGTTCAAAAGCTGGATACATATTATATTCATGGATAGCCATGAATACATATTTGTGGCGACGTTATCACCACGTTACAGCATGTGAGAGGAATAATTTTAACAATATTAATACATAAGTATTATTAATTTACACGATGAGGCTTGTAAAAGATGCTCTTTGATACGTTTCCGTATTTTGATACGTTCATTTATAAATTTTATTATAACTTTCTTGAAACATACTACATTAATTATTATGTTATCGGCTTACTCACGTAAGTGTTTGACGAGGAACTCGACTAGTTTCAAACCATGCTAGAGGCTCATACTGCTACTCGTAGTAAAGCGACAATCGCCACATGTGTGTCGCGGAATGCTGCTCGTGAATAAGTTTTGTAGTTACGTGAGTAAGCCGATAACATAATAATTAATGTTCATTTATGTACTTAAACCTGCCCGAGAAACAGACTTGTAGTTGTTTAGTTATTAACTGTATTCAACCTTACGTCACTGATACGAGAGATATTAAGTTGATACCACAATGTTATTAAGATAACCAAACTAGATTAAAAAAAAAACAACAAAAACACAAAATACAGCACATATTTAATCGCAGAAATAAACAAAAACGATTGTATACATTGAATAATACCAAAAAAAACTACGGATAGAAAATTGGTCTGAATACCAGTGCAAACTATGGTATAAAAATCCTGCATCGCTGAAAAAGCGCACAGCATCGATAGAGTCGGTTGAGCTGCGAGCTGTATTTCCACCGTTTTCCAGTTTCCCAGTTGTCCCATATTTTCACTTTTCTCAGCGAACTAGGGGTCGCATTAATTCCAGTTCACATATCAGTAGTTTGCTCACCACACGACATTACTGAACTGGGACACTGAGATGACTGATAAAAATATAACGTCCAGCTAAACTTGGCTTCTGTTGATGAACTGATAAACGAATTAAGGGTTTTATGTCTGAGTACGAGGGTGCAAATTAAGATACTTTCGCTTTTACTTAGAGTGGGTCGTTTGTTTTTTTTTTTATGGATTGTTTAGTGTTTTGTTTTTTCTTGCTTTTCTTCATTGAAGAATTAACAACTTTTCTTAAAAGAATAAAATTTGGGCTGGTCCGATCCAAAGATTGAACGGGCAAAAAGTAATACATATCGGTAATTTGAGAAATTGGCACATTCCTTGTTTGTAAATGTTACTATTGCATAATTATGCTGTATGCAGCTATATGTTGTTGTTGTTGCTAGGCTTTTTGCCATGCGTATGTATATTCCTGTCTAGGAATCTCAATACTTAGGTAACTAGTAAGTAGCATTTCCCAAAGATATAAATCATTGCACTCTCTCTCTTAAATACTTATATCTTTTACATACGGTAAGTAACCCTTATTGTCGCTGTGAGCGGCGTCTCGTGACGTGCTTCATTCAATTCTACATTTTTGATTTAGCCGCTCGTCGTGTCGCCTGTTTATGTGAACGACCCGTTAGACCCTTATTACCCTCCGTAAGGCACTTTAGAGGTCCATAAAAACATTTCCTTCCTTAGCAAATCGTATTAGTTACCAGGAATACCAGTCTAAAGTTCACTACCTTCACTAACTTACTACCTGACTCGGGTCCCAAAGATATAAAGTCATTATATCCTATATATCAAAGGTTTTCGTGGAAAATAATCCCTTGATTGACCTTAAAGGGTTTCATGGGAGGGCAGCCGCTTAAACTTGGCTTATATCAAGTGTTTCACGGTCTTATTACTTCGTGGATGGTTCAATATTCAAGTTCAGGAGGTTAGTTAGGTGTTACACAGTAAATGCTAGTCCTTCGCGTGTTATTTCATTATTTCACGATTCCCAAATCAAGTAATATATTATGTGTTACCCAGATTGCTATTATTAAAATGGTTAATTATATCATAAATAAAACGGTAATTAATAATAGGTACACATGTTTGTACCCTAACTTTTTAATAGTCACATTTTCCAGCAAAATTGTTGGGCTTTTGTACAAAAATTCATTCAAGACTATTATTTTAAATTACTTTTATTTTAAATCAGATTCTTTATTATATTGTATACCTGTTTAATTAGTCATTGACATACCTATTACAGCGTAAGACTTAATTGAAATACTATACTCAAGTGATATCGACGATAAGATATCTTGAAATTACTGCATTAAACACCAGTCGTAGTATTAATTAAAGAAATAATTATTACAATATTAATGAGCCACCATTTTATATGCATAAGTGTTATTTCAATCTAGACGTGTCTCCTTTCAATTAATGCAGTATTTAAATTAAATCTTAATGTGTTTGTTATAAATGTCTTATTTCATTGCCGTCATAGTGATTATTCAAGCATTAAACTTTAATAGGGCTATCATATTGTTTATTACTTGAAGGAAAATTAAGTTGTATATTATTATGTTAAGTATATCTTGCCTGTATGTAATGTGTAAGATAGAAGAGAGGTAATAACAGAAAAATGTCTTCAATAGGCACATCGTTGAATTTTAGTCTTCTAGGTACAATGGTGGTCACATGCGCCTGACCACCCACACCCAATGAGGTCCACTTTCTAGCCCCGCCTCATGACCTTGAATTGACGAATAAAGCTGCTTGCCTCGATAATCGAACTCAAAAGCCCTTGTTTGTTAGTTACGTTTATGGCTACTAGACTAACGAGGCAGATTCAACGTATGTTTAAAAAGAAATCAAAACTCATTTGTTTATCTATTTCTTTTCCAGACTACCAGGAAGTATGTGCAGCACTCACTCGCGTCCAGAAGGCGCTGGGAGCGAGCGGGGAGTCGGCGTTGGCGGCGCGGGTGGCGGGCGCGGCGGGCGCGTTGCTGTGCCCTGCGCTGCGCACGGCCCTGGCCACCCGGTCCGCCGTGCTCACCGCGGTCCGGCACAAGAGGCCCGGCCTAGCCCCGCCTCACACACACCGCGCGACCGATAGGTTGAAAGACGTAAGTGTAATTTTTTCTAGTCATACATGAACTATACCAGTATATACAGCTTTCAATTAGAAATTTTAAACTTTAAACGAAATGAACACATCAGTAGATATCGATACCAGCAATTTATACTACGCTAACTCGAAATTTGGAAAAACTTTTTCGATGCCAATTTGCTTAAAATGTGGATTTACATACGTCATAAAAAAATTGAGAAGAAATATGCAAAAATAAGAAAGTTACAAATCTTAGTAGAAACGCTAAGTAAAGGTACTTTTTGAAATCACTCGATTTATATTACGCCAACTATTATTAGCGGAGTGTGCGCGTGTATCACTTTGGTCAAAGTCCGTGCAATACTGCACTAACTCATAGTTAGCGTAATTTAGTGCGTTCGTGTGTATACTTGTTCGTTTGTAAAATGAACGACTTAGCGACTTCTACATAGTAAATACTTATGTGTTAACGTATTAATTAGTTTATTAATGGTACGTTGACTATTCTTTTTGTAAGTAAGTACATGTTCTTTATAAAAATATTGAAATATGCATCAGATGATTGATCATGCACTACGACCTCCCGTACTACACTACGCTAACATAAGTTAGACGTGTATAAGATGTAAAATTATTTTGATGAATTACGTTTATATACGGCTAACTCGCGCTAAATCAAAAAATAGAAATAAGTAAGGAAATATAAATATGAGATATTACAATGAATAAATTAAATATTAAGCATACCAAATTTCAAAAAAGTATCTTAATTAATGTAAAAGTTATCACGTTTTTCCCTTTAAACGCTTCTACTGTAAAGTACGCTTTTTGAGTTAGCGTAGTATAAATTGCTGGTGTCGATATAATCTACGTGGCAAAAAGGACCTAAGGAACCTCAATTTTTGCTATGATTGTAATTTAATTGGATTGTTCTTTATGGAAATTTAAATATTATTCAGCACATACACTTCACCCCAACAGCTAAGTTATGCGTTTAAGCCTTTATCACTTATTTATCTCCCTTCACATAGCTTAACTAATAAACCATATTATCCAAAAGCTCAATTTAATCATACATTCCAGTAACCCAGATCAAACATACCTACCAATAATTTAAAAATATATTTCAAAAACTAACCATTAAATCTCTCTCAACAGTGCATGGACGTACTAGGAGCGCATACATCAACAGGCAGTGAATCGTCGGCGCTGGCGGCGGAGCTGCTGTCGATCCTGGGCGGGCTGGAGCTCGAGAGCCTGATCCAGGCGCACGACCAGGCGGCCGCGCTGCTCGACCCCGCCTGCTTTAACAGGGGCAAGAGGCATAAGGTGGGAAACTAAAGGGAAAGGAATAAGGAGGGCTTCTAGAGTCCTAATTAAATAAAAAAGAATACTTGTCATGTAATGTATGCATCTGGCAATGATTCAAAATAAGTTTTATTAGCCTTCAAATAAGATATCACCACGGTTGAAGGCCTTAGAACGGTAAAAAACCACGTCATTTAAACTGCAGTATTGCAGTTTAGATGACGTGGTTTTTTATTATAAGCAAATTCTTCATTTTGAAATAATCTTCCCTTTCCTATCCTAATCCAATAATACGTACCTACTTATTACTTAGGTGGTATGCACACCTTATCTAATAAACAACACAATACGTACTTATTTCTAAAAATATACCAACCAAGAAAGTAATTATTTATTCTGTCAACATTACTTTAGATAACGTAACATAATTTATATTAATTTATTTTTAATCCCGATTTATAAAACAAAAACAATCGAAGAACAAAGAAAATAAACAAACCAAGGAAATGAGGAAATTACTGATGTTTATGCAAAACCTCATGAACCGTTCTTAATGTATTCGAATTCAGACAATCCTCGGCTGTAATTATAAAAACGATTTATAATGAGATCATTTTGTCTGAAGATTAATCTTTGACGTTGCGTTTCCGACATTGTATGGTAGGTAAACGCTACCGCCCTGTTGTTATTTAGTTAGGTAAAATTTCTATTGAGGGTGGCTTTAAAGACGATAAATTAAGTAATCATAACAACATTTCGTTTCAGACTGGTAACAACTTCAATCACAAGGGTGAAAACGACAAAGCGTTGACGGCACACTCACCCGACGACCCCAGCGAACATATTAAAATTATCAAAATCGAGAAGACTAACGAACCACTTGGTAAGGATAAGGCACTATTGTCCGAATACCTAAACCCTACTCAATTTTAATACGCTCTCAAAACTAGTTCTGTCCCTATCAATTCTTTATAAAATAACCGAGATAGCACGATATTTAAATAGAACTTAAAATTGAGTGGCATTTCAGTATTTGGGCGTATACGATCATAATGAAGTAAAAGAACATAAAAAAGGAATAATACTAACGTATTGTTATATTCCAACAGGTGCTACTGTAAGAAACGAAGGTGAAGCTGTAATAATCGGAAGGATAGTGAGGGGCGGAGCGGCGGAGAAGTCAGGACTGTTACATGAAGGAGATGAGGTAAGATTTGGCAGTTTGAACGAGCAAAATTCTTCCATTTCTTTCAATGTCATTAATAACCTCATTCGTCAGCGTCCTCAATATCATTATAATCATCACCATCATAATTATGTCCTTTGCTGACCAAAGGACTTTCTTAAATTCAATCCTAGCTTCGGTCTCTGGCGCTGCCAACAATCCGCCTGTCCATGTTTTCAAATATACGTTCAAAAGTGTGAGTTGGAACAATCACAAATGTTCTCTCACTATTCAAAAGTTACAATGTTCTTGATTTCTACTGTCTAAAATGTAAATGTCTGTCTGTATTTCTAGTTACTGGAGGTAAACGGCGTGGCGATGCGCGGCAAGTCTGTGCACGAGGTGTGCCAGGTGCTGGGCGCGCTGTCGGGCACGCTGTGCGTGGTGCTGGCGCCGCGCCGGGCCGCCGCGCGCGCGCCGCCCTCGCACCGCGTGCTGCACGTGCGCGCGCACTTCGACTACGACCCCGAGGACGACGTCTACATCCCCTGTCGGGAGCTCGGTCAGTTACTCTTCAAGATATACTTTTCTACCTAACCAATAACCTGCGAATTTTATCGGGGTCCAAATTTTTGTCAACCAAACCGCTGCTCCATATACATATAACTTCTTTTGCCACATGTCTAGTGACATTTATAATCAAGTTTGATTCAGCTATAAGGATTATCACCTACGTGTTAATGCTTAGTAGATAGGCAATTTCAATTGAAGCTAACGAACTTTCCTATACTAGCTCCAATAACATGATAATCTGACTGAAAATGTTGTGTTCCAGGTATAAGTTTCCAAAAAGGCGATGTTCTTCACGTAATCAGCCGCGAGGACCCGAACTGGTGGCAAGCATTCCGTGAGGGAGAAGAGGACCAGACCCTCGCTGGACTCATTCCTAGCCAGGCGTTCCAACACCAGTAAGTATTCCTCATTGAATAATCTTTTAACACAGAAAGCTTTGCACCACATGGAATCTTCTGGGCCATAGCCAAGCTTAGAAGATTTACCCGGAAAGATATAGATTCCGTGGCATTACTGTAAGAATTTCGTAAAAAGAATATCTCAAGAATAATTTTTCAGATCCAGGAACCAACCCTTAGATCAGTCACCATCATTAGTTACTTCTAGGAAACAACTAAGTATAGGTATTTCATCATCATCATCATCATCAGCCGAGAGACGTCCACTGCTGAACAAAGGCCAGGTATAGGTATTTACTGGTAACTAATTTGCCCTTCCCAATTCCAGGCGAGAATCAATGAAGCTCACGTTAGCGGGCGAGGTGGCGGCCAGAGACAAGCCACGCAAGGGTGGTACTCTGCTCTGTGCGAAGAAGCCACCACGTAAGAAGAAGGGCAAGAAGGCCACCAGTGAGGCTGGATACCCGCTGTACTCCACGTCTGGTGGGGATGGTGAGTTGCATGGAAACTACATTAACTTTCTTTGAAGTAGATGATTAGAAAAGCCCTTTGTTACGCATTTTTATTTCATTTTTTGTCACTTTAATTGAAAGTAGACCATCGTTTTTTCAATAGGACTGTCTTAATTTTGTTTATTCGCTTGCTCTTTTCATTTATTGCGTTCTTCAAGATACAAATGAGACTGCTTTAATTGTGTTTTCTTAAAAAGATTATCATATTCAGTTCATAATACCTTTTCGGCTTTGTAAAGTCAAAGTCAAAGTCAAAATCAAAGCATTTATTTCAATTAATCCTAAATAAGGCACTTTTGAAACGTCAAATTGAATTGTCCGTCAGTCTGTCTGTCAGTGAAGCTAGGCGCTCGTTCCAAAGTGTAGCTTCGAATGGAGAAGAACGAGCAAGAAACTCCATCGTTACTCTTTTAAAAAGAAGTTTTTTACAATTTCTCTGATACACTATTTATCTATTGTATATATATGTAGGAACAATGTAACTACAATACGTCAAAACTAACGGGACAATAAAACCAATTTGTAAAGAAAATAAAATAGCGGGTTATTTCAAACATAGTAAACCTAGATTAGATGTTTTATTTAGAATGAATCATCCATTTACTCCAAAATGACCTCTATGTCTCATGAAGTCAACGCGTTAGTTTCCATTTTTGACGAAAACTAATCAATCCATTACCAAACCTATCCTTGCATTATTAGTTACAAATGACCCAATCCAAATCTGTCCACAAAATAGCCCTATAAGTGAGATTAGTAAGGTTAAATCTTCCAGAATACGAGCAAGAGGAGATCCTGACGTACGAAGAGGTCGCGTTGTACTACCCTCGCGCGTCCCACAAGCGGCCCATCGTCCTCATCGGGCCGCCCAACATCGGCCGACACGAACTGCGGCAGAGGCTCATGGAGGACAGCTCGCGATTCGCTGCTGCTGTGCCACGTACGTTCCTAATAATAATTATAGTATCTTATAAAATAACCAAGTTTTATGTTTGCTAATGAAATATGCGGTGTTATATATTTATAAATTATTTCAAGCAGATTGTTTATTTGGCTTTCGATCATACAAGGAAGACAGCAACAAATATAATGAATAAAAGTAATAATTACGTATAGCTTATAGCCAAAAGCCATTAATCCCGATCGGTAAATTACCCAAAATAGTATTGCCAACTGAAAAAAAAAATTTGGTAATAATTTAAAATTTTCTGAACAACAGAATGAAAAATAATTAAATATAATTATCGTTACCAATGTTTATGTTTATTGTACAGACACGTCACGTCCCCGCAAAGACCACGAGGTGCCCGGCCAGGACTACCACTTCATTTCGCGCACACAGTTCGAGGCAGACATCCTCAACAGGAAGTTTGTCGAGCACGGAGAGTACGAGAAGGCGTATTACGGTAAGGGCTATTACTATAATTACACCAAATTATTTGGTGTAAACGCAACTTCGTACTATTAGCGTACATATAGTAAGGATTAAAGATCTTATACGGTGCACTTTATGTGTGTTTTTTGCCCATGTTCATTTTAGTATCGAAATTCTTATGCATTATTCATAAAGCGTATTCTTTTACTCCGTTAACGCTTCCTCTGTAATGATGTTCTTCGATGACTCTCCCAGAGTTACCAACTACAGTAAATACTAAACTTCTATTTCTCTCTTCAGGTACGTCGCTAGAGGCAATCCGTGAAGTAGTGAATTCAGGGAAGATCTGCGTACTGAACCTACACCCTCAGTCGCTGAAGATCCTCCGGAATTCCGACCTGAAGCCTTACACCGTGTTCGTAGCACCTCCCAGCCTCGAGAAACTTAGGCAGAAGAAGATCAGAAATGGAGAGGCTTTCAAGGTAACGTACTATTAACCTGAAACTCATGATTAGAGACTATCAGATCCTTATTAACTGATACCTAATTAGTACTGTGGAGGACGATAAATACTTTAATGGTTTTGTGATCGTTTACAGGAAGAAGAATTAAAAGAGATAATCGCAACCGCACGGGACATGGAACTGCGATGGGGCCACCTGTTCGACATGATAATCATAAACAACGACACCCAACGTGCCTACCAACAACTGCTGAACGAGATCAACAGCCTGGAGCGCGAGCCGCAGTGGGTGCCGGCGCACTGGCTCAAGCACACCTAGCGACCGACGCCGCCCGCGGCCCGCCCGCGCCCCGCGCCCGCGCCCCCGCGCCCCGCGCGCCCCCGCGCCCCTCGCGCCCCCAGCACTGCCGCGCCCCTCCGCCCTGACTCCGCTGCTCCTGATGTTTGATATCATCACGCAAATGGTTTTACATTTGCTCGTCTACTTCCTCGACGTTTGCGACGTCACAAAGAAATTCAAATGGAAATCGGATATGAGAGCACTCGGTAGTGATAGAGAGGCATGTAGAGAGACGGACACGTTCTCAGCCCGTAACGATGTAGATGAAAATATAGAATTTAGAAATGTGTTCCCGAAGTCTTGTTTAGTTGAAATTGAATATTTAAATAAAAACGATAATCCGAGATGTTTTACGTTACTATGACTCGGTCCCAGCACCGAGTCGTGTTTACAGGACGAGTGTATTGAATCGTTTCAGACATCACTTTAGTTTAGTTACGAATTATTTCAAAATACGATAAGTGTTACAAGTGAGGTGCGACTACTTATGAAGACGAGTGTGGAGGTGGTGTTATGAAATCAAAATGAGAGAAATAAAATAATATTTATTAATTAAATTCGATAGACCACGAAATTCGTACGTTTTAGTCGTATTATTGATGAACTCTTCGTTATAAATTAAATAAATATTGGCAATAAATCTCTATCTGATGTTAATGATATGTTTGTGCATAATTTACATACTTATAGTGTTTATCTACAATAAAAGAGCGAGTTTATCTTATAAAGTCCATAGAGAGATTGGTTTATTAAATTTTTAACAAAATATACTGCCTTATTCGTGGGTGTTACGTCATTTTAAACTTCTAAGTAATTGTTTGTTAAAATTAGAAACGAAGCAAGGTTAGTGTTATCTTTGTTTCTTATTTTAATAATATTTAGAAATAGTTATTATAATAAATGACCCCGAGAGTCAGTCATTAAATCCTTCGGTAGTTTAGACATTTATATATAAAATTCGAAATAATATTTTCAAGTTTTGTCCTGACTGACTCGGCCACGCACGCCCCAAACTTTTCAACCTAAACATTATGAGTGTATTTAAGCGCCAATAATTAAATATTATAAATTAAAGTTCCCCTCTTTGAATAAAGGCATGTTTATATATTTTATTGCTTGATATTATCATTTATAGAATTCCGTGTATTTGGAATCTTTATATTTACTTGTATATTTTAAATAAATATCTACGATTATAGCTTCTACGTCAGTTACAAATGCTGGGTTTAAAGAAATTGTTAGGGGTTTACTTTCTTCTACGAATCTATAAACATTCCAAAGTGATTATAGAATACATTCCTTTAGTACTTACTTAGTATTAATATTATAAAGAATTATTATATTATTGTGAAGACTGTCCATATAACACGTTTTATTATTTCTTTGCTCTCCTGTTCACTTTGTGTTGTACTTAATTTTCAATTCTTGTACTTAATTACATCGTCAAAAATATTTGTGATTCATAAAAGTAAAGCGCGCGTATTGCCAGTCCGAATAAATAATGTTAAGCATATATAAAAATTACTAAGATTGTTAAAAGAAATTCTAAAATACTACACCAACAATAATGCAATGGAATTTATAGTTTGCAATGAATAAAATAGATAGTTAATAAATACGATGATAAAACAATAAAATATTTCTCTAAAATGCCAAATTTATACGGTACGTAGATATTAAAAAATAGAATTTTTTGAAAAATTTCTCCTGTAGTCTTCTTGTGGATTTCTCTATAAAGAAACGACTCGATGGTAGGACGTTAATAGTTACAATAAAACCAATTAAAATTAACACTGCTATTATAGTGAGTAGAAAAGCAATATTTTATATCCGTATAATCAATTTACCTACTGTACAACGACATATCTGTTTTTATAGTATACCTATTTCAATTAATATTTTCGGCCATTAAAATTATTCTTTTTGGCAAATTTACCCATTTAACGTATACCTACCTATAGATAAAATAATATTAGAGTGAATATTCTCGATCTGGGAGTGTTTATTACGCTTAAATGGTACTTATTGAGGTGTAACCAGAAAATATTAATAATTTACACATTCATGTGGGAACATGGGCGTATAGTGTAACATAAAACTCCAAGCCTATCTTATTTCTATACGACGGAGGAAATAAGCGTGGCTTACTATATAGGGCTACAATTTACTGCAGTGCTTAAATGATGTCGCTTCAAAATGTATTACAAGACAATAATAACCTAGGGTCAGGGTAATGTGCTACCGTCTACCAGAAATCGTGTCGCTACCATTAGTCCTACTGAAAATGAAACATGCAATATAAAAGACTAGAGATGTAGCAGTTTGGTTAAGTTGCAGCTAAAACAAAAGGTACAAAATTGGAAAGACAGGATAGGTTTACTTCTTACTTATAATAGGTAGTATTAATATTATCTGGTTACGAATATAGCAGCGGTATAGCTCATTCCAATACAAATTATTGTACGAAAACAATATTCTAAATAAATCTTGATTAATTAGTTCCGTTAATATTTGTATATCTATGTAGATAGACATGTGCATCCAAATAATTTAGTGCCAAATATATAAGGCCACGAGTAACTGTGGATTTAATATTCATTTAACGTAATCACAATTTTTAAATGTTATGTTATGTTATATGTCATGTATGATGTAGGTATTCTTCTTTACCATTTTCGATTGTGTTACTCGTATGTGTACTGATTTTGAGACGTTGTGTCATATGAAGTTTTTTTATTCATATCGTGAAGTTGCGTTAGTTGTGTAAGTTATTTCGTATTTGAATAAAATATACATCAGTTGTTTGTAACCTGTGGAGGTGCTAAAACTTGTAAACTATAATTTGTTTTTCTTTTTATATAAATTCTGTGTGATTTTTAAGTTATTGTTTTAAATTATTATGAGCACAAACAATGTTTGGAGTGTACTTAGGCATTATAATTCCCATCAAAGAACAATGATCCAAATATTCTTCATGCTCATAATAAGAAATTGTGGATTTGTCGAACTTCACAGTATTGATATTATCTTATTTATAAATAGCCATGTATATAATTTATTAACAACCGAGGAAATGATAAAGATATAAATAAATAACATGTTAATAGTGAACAATTTATTGTAAATAATAGAATACCTATTAAATTTAATATCAGATAAAGTGTGTGTTTTATTATCTTTCTAAGTATTTAGTCATTTCGACTGTACGTATGTGCCCTATTTAATAAATTAGGAATTTATTTGTCTACGGGTTACGTCCCGTAGAATACATTAAATTTATTTATATCGAATTACACTTTAAATTATTCGAATCTGAATAGTCAAATACTAATTAATGTGTTATTATTTTGAGAAGTAGTGCATTGTAAATACACATTGCACGTTATGTTTTTATCAATTTTGTAAAATCTAGCAAATCTCTGAGAAAAAACTACCACATGTGAAACACACTAATTGCTTGACTGGTCCTAAGTAGAACGTTTTTAAAACGCTACTTTTTTAATGGAACACGCCGGTAATCGAGCTGACGTATCAGCTGATGGATTATACTAATATAAAATAATTAATTAAAACTGAAGCGTTTATTTGTTTCAATGCGCTAATCTCAGGAACTACTGGTTTGATTTTAAAAATGAAGCTGAAAAAACAGCTGTTGGCTATAAAACGTCACGCTACGATGAATAAAACCTGAGTAGCGAGTGAAACAGCGCAGACATAGTTAGTGATAACTATAAATATGATAAGGTTGGAAATTCCTATTTTATCAAGACTTTTTGATTCTGGTGGTCATACGATTGGTAGGCCCATGAAAATTGGCATTTTCAGTGTACTATGGAAACATGTAGCTTATATTACGTAAAGTCAAAGTCAAATACATTTTTGGGTGTGACTTTACGGTACGAATAATAAGCTTTGATTCTATCTCACTCAGATGCAGAATGTAATACTGAGACACTCTTACGCTGTAATATCATATTATTATTGACCTACATCCTGTTTTGGTTTGTAGACATCTATACTTACTACTATACATGAGATTGTAGGACCTAAAACATAGATAATACTTATTTATAGTATTTTTTAATTTATTTTATAGCAAAAAGTAAAAAAAAAATTAAGGAATATTTTCTTTCGAGGCTGGCAACCCCAAAATTGACGTTGCCGTTTTTGACATTTGTGCTGTCATTATTGTATTGACGATTGTCCTGTCGACATTGACGTTCTACTTTCTAAAGGGAGCGAAAATCAACAATCTGTATTAAATTGCTACTAACGCTTCAAAATTACGTTAAATTACAAGTTATTTGAGAAGATGCCGTCGATGAAAGTGGAAGGTGACAGTGATGGTGATGGGGATATGTCGGGAGGAGATACCGAGCGTTCAAATGGGTCATCCAGAGGTCCTGACAGGGATTCCAGTGCTGAGGAAGCTGATGAGCCTGACTCCGATGACTCCTCGGAGATGGACGAGAGCGAGTGCGAGAGGAGGAGAAACGAGTGTCTGGATAACCTAGGTTAGTACGCTTCATATTCACTAAGTTGTGTTGTTGAGGTTATGTTTACAAAACATTGATGTTTTTGGCGGAATTGTTTATAATTGTTTGTTTTTATTCGCTATTTTATCGCGAACATATCTTGTTCTATTGCACTGATCATTATGTGATGATGAAGATACGCCAATAATGTAATGTTTTGGTATTTTGTTTTGTCATAAAAATGATTTTCGACCCATTTTATTTGTTGTTAATGATATCACTTAGAGTTTGTGAAACAAGACATGTTCTTTAGTTTTATTTGCTATCTAATCACAATTTAATCTGAAACTAACATTACTGTAAAATAACACAATAACAAAAACAAAATAAATACCATGTCTAGTAAACAAGTGTGGCATTTTTTGTTATTCTTAGAAGAAAAGTGTTTCATGTGATTTTGACTAGCATTATAAATAATACCATGTTTACTGTAGTGGTATTTTAGTAGATAGACTTTGGTTTCTTATGACATCCATTACTTATAATTAAATGATCAAGTAGTAGATTGTACAATGTAAAATGAAACATAATTCCTTATTTAAATTAGTTTTAAATAAATACCATAATTATTACATGTCTTACTGTCATCTCTGGACTAAATAGAAACCATAAATAGAAAGATATTAAGGTAACTACATGACCCTATGTTATGATTTTCTTGTATGTTGAGTGTGATTGAGTTTATAAACTTATTTATCACACTCAGATTCAAGATTCAAAACAACAATTTGTTAATCACACAAGAATTGACATAGGAACATTTTTCTTTATCTCTTAAAGACAACTTTGCTGAGTGCTGTTAAAATCACAATAACTTAATAAAAAAAACTATATACATAGCTACTAAGTTCAAAACAGTAAAGTCAATGAATGTATGGTGTACAGAATATAAATTTGTAAAAAATGTTTGTCCTATCAACATAGGAACCTGTAACATTGGAACAATAACACTAAAACTATTGTTGCACAGCAGCTATTGGCCCAGTCACTGTGACAGACATATAATATGTATAGTAAAGTATCCTTATCTATAATATAAAAAAGAATCACTGAATGTGTTGTTAAGTGCAGTCTCGAAAAAAGCTGAATCAATTTTGGTAATTTCTTTTTGTTGGCCTTCTAATTGTTAGAAAAAGCACCTTATCTTATAAAAAAATAACAGAGATGTGCAGAAAAATTCAAGGCGAAACAATATTCACATGGTCAAATGTTAACCAAAACTAAATTACTTATAAATTATAACATTGTATACAAATCATAGTATTTATTATAAATACATATGTCACAGTCAACAGATACAATGGAACGCCAATTGCTACGAATCTGACTTAACTATCTCTTTAGCTTCATCAACACAACATACATAAAACCTTCAAACTTTTGTATTAACAATCCAATCTCAAATGTTTCAGCCAACTTGGAGCGTCAGTTCTCGGTGCTCCGCGAGCAGCTGTACTGCGAGAGGGTGAAGCAGGTGGACCACCAGCTGGCCGAGGTCCGTGGTGGACGATCTCAAGAGTACCTCGGACCTTTACGGAGGTTGCAGGAGAATATGAGGATTAGGTAATAGTTTTTACTTTTAATTAAGTTGACTGCACGGTTGGCATGGTGGCTGGGCAACTAGCTACCTTGCATGTGGCGGGTTCGATACCCGTTAGGAGCAACTGTAATTGTGTGTTCCACAAATTGTTGTTTTGGATCTGGGTGTCATGTGTATGTGACATTATATGTTTGTGAGAAATATTAAATTAACTAAAAAATTAGTTTACTTACCTACATGGATTGAGAAAAGGTCTACTAGTTTCGAGTAACAGAGGGATTCTTTAGTTTTTAGTTAGTTAAGAAGTATTAGTTACCGAAACAAAATTCAGAGAACAGTCTGTTTTAAAGTCAATTAGAGCAACCTACCTCTAGTTTTTGCTAATTTATATTCATATCATATAATAATTATGAATATTGACTTGACTGTCTTGTTGATTGAATGGACACAAGAGCTACAGAACTTTCCTAAAATTCTGTACCTCTTGGGTGGTAGTTTGTCTGGCACATTCTGCAACTTTCAAGGTAGAAATATCTATGTAATCTTTATATATATTCATATCCATGTAATGAAATATTCGTTGCTAAAGATTGGTATTTGGACGACTTACTCAAAAAATACATGCATCACTTTTTTTGAAAATCTGCCCTCAACCCCTTCAAAAAGATGTACAAAGCCACCTGTGGAAAGCTAGTAAGACATACAAATTCAAAATCTGTATGTATTCTGTTTGTTGGTTCATTACTTACATTTCTACATGTTATAATTATTCTTAATTGGCCTACATATCAATAAAGCTATAATTTTGTTCAGTGTGATCCACATCACATAAAATAATGCCTATTATTTGTAACAGGATCGAGGTAGCTGGCATACTGAAGCAGATGCGTATAGAGAACATAAAACATAAGTACGAGGCAGAGGAGCAAGCAGCTCACCAGCATTTTAAGGTAAGTTTAGTCAAATAAGGCATGCTAGCTAGTTTAAATGTCAATGTTGTTACGAAAAACTGGCATAAAATCGTATCAACATGAATCTTAGACTTTTAATTAACTTCACAATATGCAAATTTTATCATAGAATTGATAAGTGTATTAAAATTATTGGGAATATTGTCAATTACGAAAATAATCGCTATAAAACGAATTTTGTCTCATTCGTTATATATTGATGTGTTGAAGACACACTAGATGGCGTTGTTCTCAATCGGCAAAGCGTCATTGCATATAGATGTTGTACTTATGTGTGACTAGATGGCGTTAGTTGTACCAAATCGAAACAACTGCCGCTACGTGAAATGCATCCGTAAAACTTTTTACGACCCTGAGGGGTTGTAAAATTACTCGTCTTCTCTTTATTTTAACAACTTAGAAGTTAAATGTGTGTTTATTACAAATTGAAACCTTAACACATTAACTTTTAGGTTGCATTTATTTTAATCGATAATTTTGTTGTTACGTAACCACGTATTTTATTACTTGTCTTATTATAGAGGTGATTTGAATGTCGTAATATTTTGTAGTTATTGTTGTTTTATTTGATGGGATATTGTCATAAATGAAATAATCATGGCGACTCCATAGATGACGTAGGTCCCCCGTAAAAGACTTCAACGCAACGAACTATTCGTTCCATTGTTTTCCTATTTATGTTCGCCGACTTTTTCTATTTCGATAGAACAAAGAAATGTATTGAATAGATGTTGTGTTTGTGATAACAATATTGATTTTTACGACGCGCTTACTTTTATAGCTTCTTCAAATATTTTAAATGAAACTGTTTCTAAGCTATGTAAATTGTAAATATAGAAAATGATGTAGGTATTCTATATTTTGAGTAGGTACATAATTACTTTTTAATATTTTTTTCTTATAACTGAGTACTTATACAATTATTTTATCCATTTCGAGTTATTTACCTAGTAAGGTTTAATAAACCTTCTACACAAAACTACTTACTTGTTTTTATAATACATACATACATACATAACCTAACGGCTATCTCCCATAGGGATAGGCAATGGAACGCCAATTGCTACGAATCTTACACACCTCTTTCGCTTCACCAACAGTCATCAGTCTTATCGTGCATGCTCGTCGGAAAAAAATCAATAACTAGGTACATTATTATACTCAACTCAACTCAACATACATACATACCCTCACGCCTGTCTCTCATTGGGGTAGACAGAGTCTATAGAACGCCAATTGCTACGATTCTTACATACCACTTGTCAATTCAACAATAGGATCTGTATACTTTATTACTTACTAGCTTTTGCCCGCGACTTCGTTCGCGTGGAATAGTGACTTCCGGCAAATTTTTGGTTTTAACCACATAGTTCCCGATCTCGCAGAATCTCTTCAAAAATGAGATGTAGAAGATATTCCAGGGAACTCTTCAAAAATCAACATAATGGCTCTGCGTTTGAATTTAATAGATGTATACTCACTTAGGGCATTGAAAAAATAGTTTAAAAACGGACTTAAACTAAAGAAATATTATAATCTTTCCGAACTTAAGATGAAAACTAACTTAAAACTAAAGAAAGCTACGAATTATAACAATTAAAAAAGAAATTATATTACAACCTATCTTCTATGCTATAATAACCAAGCTTAAACTAAATAATTTAAAAGAAACGACTTAAATCTAATCTATCTAATTAATTAAGAAATTAGACTTACAATTTTATTAAAAAACTAACTACAGTAACTACTAATAATCGATATCAAACTAAACCTACGTTAAATAATTTAACCAGAAAACCAGGAAAACCCAACAAATAAACTTATTAATTGACAAATACCACGAAACCAATTTATTTAGAATTTCAATCAATGTACAGACAGCACTTTTCTACGATTTTATTATATGTATAGATATAGATTTTTGAAATAAAAACTATCCTATGTCCTTTCTAAGGTTCTAAACTATATCTGTACCAAATTTCAACCAAATCCATCAAATAGTGGCGGAGATTAATGGTATAAGCATAGAATAGTGTTCGACGTGATTCTTTAATTTGACATAACTTTTTTATTTATGAACCGATTGACATGAAACAAACACTAAATGTAAATTGAAGCATACCACAATATATTCGTGAAAACCGCATCCAACTCGGATCAGCCGTTTCTGAGATTAGCGCGCATAGACACACAGACAAACAGACAAACAGACAAACAGACAAACAGACAAACAGACAAACAGACAAACAGACAAACAGACAAACAGACAAACAGACAAACAGACAAACAGACAAACAGACAAACAGACAAACAGACAAACCGACAAACAGACAAACAGACAAAAAAAAAGTTAATTACATTTTTGGGTTCGACATCGACATAACAATAACCCCTGCTATTTTTTTTATTTTTATTTTCAATGTACAGACAGCACTTTTCTACGATTTTATTATATGTATAGAATAGATAGGTACGTATTAATCGAGAGTTCATAAATAATACACATTCCTACATTTAGTAAAAGTACAATCCTTCTGAATATTATAAATGCGAAAGTGTGTATGTTTATTACTCTTTCACGTCAAAACGGTTGAAGGGATCGGGAATCGGGATGAAATTTGGAACTGAGGTAGATTATGGTCTGGAATAATACATAGGCTACATTTCATCCCGCGAAACCGCTGGTAGAAGCTAGTATGTATTCTGAAAGTGCTGTGGAAGCGGAGTTTACATAAGCGCTGAAGTTTGTGCTGACGTCACTGTACGTAGCGCGTAGTCTGTATGCTGTATGTCATGTTAGTATAAACATATTCTTTACTATAATTTTATTATAACTTTCGTGGGACATATTAAATGAATTATGCAGCCGAGTTTGCACATTGTATATTGCTATCATCGGATCTTAGCTTTATGTCTTGTTCAATTATTTCTCGCTAGGACACTTACTAGTTATAATAGTAAGTTTTGGCGTTTTTTATCTGTACCTAGTCACCAGGCGTAGAAACGTTACAAAGAAATAATATAGAGTATCTAAGGAGCCACGTATACGTAGGTAACATTTTAAACTTAAGGTACAACTCGTAAGGCAGTCTATGTCTAAATACTAGTTAGAATGACCCATAAGAAAATATAGAACTTTAAAGACAGATTCTTTACTACTAGCGACTCTGGCGCGGTTTCTATTGAACGTGATGTTTTACAACCTTCCTCGATAAATTCACCATCCAACACAAGAATTATTTATTCAATTTGGACAAGTAGTTACGGAGATTACTTAGCGCGTTCAAACAAACAAACTCTTTTGTTTTATATAATAAGTATAAGATTAATATCATGTGAATTAATGATTCATACATAACACTACATATCGTCACGCCTGTTGCCCATTTGGGGTGAGAAGAAACAATGGACGCCAAATGGTCCGATTCAGGCGTAAGCTACATCTTTTGATTCTCGTTTCTTATATTCGTTACAAGTTTTTTGGCTTCTATACAATGTGATAGGGGTGAGACTTCTAACCCGTTAAGGCTGAGTTCTACATCTAATTTTATTGACAAAAGTCAGGGGTCGAAGGGGTCGAATCCCCTCCCCCTAAAAATTATGGCTATTTTAATATTTTTTTTACTTTTATTGATATCAAAGGTTGTATGCGTCGTAGAAACAAAAAAAAACGACAAACGGTAGCTAATAACCTTGGCTAACTAATTCATAACTTTTTTCATATGTTTGATAATGTTTTGGTGAGAAAAAAAATCATTTGTGAATTATTTTTACCGAAAAAATCACTATTTTTCAATATTTTCAATTAGGGGTTCAACCCTCCATATTATTTTTTTTGACGATAAAATTAGATGTAGTACTCAGCCTTAACGGGTTAGAAGTCTCGCCCCTATCACATTGTATATGACTTAAAGTGTGTGAGAGCTATGCTTCAGGACGAATGGGCCGGCTCGACCGGAGTGATACCACGGCCTTACAGAAAACCGACGTGAAACAACGCTTGCGTTGTGTTTCGTAGTGTGAGTGAGGTTACCGGAGACCCAATTACCCCCTTCCCAATCTTCCCAATCTCCGATTCCCCAACAACCCTTACATGCCTAACCCCCAAAAGGCCGGCAACGCACTTGTAACGCCTCTGGTGTTTCGGGTGTCCATGGGCGGCGGCGATTGCTTACCTGATGGTGATCCGTCGGCTCGTTTACCGGCTTATTCCTTAAAAATAAAACTTATTAAAATAACATAACATTACGCATTTTATCTCGTGTAGGGGTAGGCGGAGGCCGTGGAGGCACTCACACTTATGTATTTAAACGTTACGCCCACCGTTCGCCAATGACTGTGGGTGTAACAAATTAATTATCTATTTAAAACAACTACTACCCAAATTAATTAAGTCACTTCTAGAATAGCCCAGCTTAAACTGATGTAGGTAAATAAATTCTAACTAATTTAGTGGAGTCCCTTTTTCAGTGGAGAAGGAATTAATTGTGTAGGTTTAAAAGTTATTTTTAGCATTTTCTAAATAAGTAAAAGATTACTATATATATTGGATAGATATTAAACTTTAATACTAGTTTCTTCTTGGCTTAATTTAGTTACTTTAATACCATATACCTACGTAGCAATATTGGAATATAACGTAGCATTAGTGATTAAAGTTTATAATTCAATTTTCCGCGACTGTTCATGAAATCATGTGAAACTTTAGCATTGATTTCTTCGTCTTTGTATGTTGAGATTGTTGCTTGACTATCGTTTAGATTGTGCTGATCGTGATTACAAAAAGTCTTCTGGATATTAAATAGCTTCACTGACAGAAAATTATATTCCTAATTCGAACAAATTATCGAAACAAATTATCGAAATAAATTATCGAAACAAATGCTTTTATTTTGCTATATAAATGTACTGAGTGTAGCCAAAGTTTAACATGACTTCAATTTTACATGTTTTCAAAATAAGTTTATGCTAGCTACTTAGCTAGGTGTGATCAAGCCAAAACTAAGAAGTTACACGTTTCATTGTCGGCTGTTGGAGACAGAAGCCGTACAGTTACAGCAAGTAAATCAATAACATGACCTACACTTGTAACACGAAATAACAACCTTCTATGTACATTGTACCTATTTATATACGATAATATACTTATAGCTTCTAGCTTTTAACCGCAGTTTTAGTTGCGTGTTAGTCTTTGACTTGAGACGATGTTCGTCCTATCCTATTTCATGGCTATTTCATCCTTAACGTACTCATTTGCAATTTTAAAAAATATTTGTTTTACGGTAGGTATAAGCCGATAAACGACTTGATAGTAAGCAATCGCCGCCGCCCATGGACACTCCAAACACCAAACGCCCATGGCAACCCCAAACACAAGTGCGTTACCGGCCTTTTGGGGCTTAGAAATCTAAGGGTTTTTGGCGAGGTTAGAAACTTTCATGTAAGTATGGCAATATACGTAATGTATCATATCATACATAGAAGTATTATAAACAATAGCAGGATAAGACGTCCACTGCTGAATCCCCCAATGACTTCCAGATAGGCCGGTTGGAAGCGACCTCCGCTACAGTGGCTCTCTACGACCTTTATCAAGTTTCGTCTATATAGAAACATCGTACGTAGTTAAGTATAAAATCGTGTTTGCTGAACATACGGTTCAGACGGAAATAGACTTCGGGAAAATACAAGAACAGGCTATTAATATCACTTACAAGAAATCGGAGGCTGAATTTCAGCCGCTTTTGAATAATATCGGAATTGGAGTTAGTATGTACCAATAAAGTATTTGGGATCACTAACAGTAGGTACTTAACTGGTAATTGTACATTGTTTATAAGGAAAATGTTATAAAGTTAAAGTCAAAGCATTTATTTCAGTCTGTCTATCTATAAAGGTTTTATTCATATTTTGTATTTCATTTATCGTGTCGTGCCTCGAGCCATCGTGCTCGGGCTACTGCATTTTAGCTGAGCACTGGCCTTTTTGCATTATTTAATTATATCTTTTAAATTAGTTAAAACAACTGAACGAATTTGTAAGTCCTCTTGTTGCTAAACAAGAGGCCTTACAAATAAGATAAGTCATTTTAATAAACTGATTTGTTATTTTGCAGTTATCTAGTCAAAGAATTTAGAATTGTGATAATGTATAAGCTATTGTAGCACCATGCTACGACACAGGATCTTTACGTAATTATATAGAAACATAACTTCGTTACCCCATGTAAAATTAATTTATCTGTGAATTTAATTTAACAATATTGATGATGACATGGTATGAAAATTAGAAATATATGTATTCCGTCAGTGAATGAAGAAATATTAAATACTTTTTTTTTTGTCATCTATACTAATCTATACTATCTATACTAATATTATAAAGCTGAAGAGTTTGTTTGTTTGATTGTTTGTTTGTTTGAACGCGCTAATCTCCGGAACTACTGGTCCGATTTGAATAATTCTTTTTGTGTTGGATAGTCCATTTATCGAGGAAGGCTATAGGCTATAAAACATTACGCTATGATCAATAGGAGCCGAGCAGAGCGGGTGAAACCGCGCGGAAGTAGCTAGTTTAAGATAACAATACTTAGATAAATTAAAAGTTTAACGGCCTTACTTATAAACGATCACTAAAGTTAAGACACAGTTAAACTACCTATTAAAAAATATTTTAACTCATAAACGATGATTAACGCTAACTAATGTCTTAGCGACTGCTTAAATAGCTGTCAACTTAATCAGTGTCGAACCCTTGTTTAAAGACCTTAATTATCAAAATGGTGTCCGAAATACGTAAAAGTCATAGCTGTGGTATATCTCAACAATAACACCACATGCAAACTTCGTATTGAATTGAGTTCTGTTTGCTGGGCTTTGTTCCGCTACTTAGGAAAGTGAAGTGGATAAATATTAAAAAATAGATATATTTGACGACGATAATGAATTACGTACATACCGTGACGAGATAGAAGAAATAAGAAATTTCAGGAATATTGGTTCAAGAAGGAGAGTAAAAATATATAATTCAAGATCGAACCCAATGGAGGAATTGGGTGAAAGCGACTTCAAACATCGCTACAGATTCAGTATAGGAAATATGGTAAAAATTATAAATATCTTAAGAAACGACTTGTCCATGGATAGTCGGGGCGGCAGTATACCTGTGGAGTTGCAAGTAATGGCATCTATAAGATACTGGGGCCTCCATGAGATTCAAGAAGACTGTGCGGAAATTCATGGCATGAGCCAACAGACTTTATCAAGAACTGATAAAAGAGTTGCTATTGCATTGGCTTCGAAAAGTTCCATTTATATTAAAATGCCTTCAAATTTAAGAGAAGAGACTGAAACTATCCGGAAATTTGAAACAATTTGTGGGTTTCCCATTTTACCGGTGCAATAGATTGCACCCATATTAAAATAAAAACGTTAATTAACCATTGCTTAGTTAAGTGACGTGTAAACAGTGTTTATAAGTAAGAAATAGTTAATTGATAATTAAGGAGTTAATGAGTTATTAGTTAATTAGTTGCTTAGCTGTTGATTAGTGGATTTTTATAAGTAAGGTCGTAGGAGTTTAAGTCATTTCTACTTATAAAACGTACCTAGAAGTGACCTCACGCGATATTTCAAATCAATATATCTACGAAAATATTTGATTATTAGAAAATAAAAAAACACTTGTCTAATGTTTTAAAGTGATCATTAAAATACCTTATTAACTTAGCACGATTACTTTTCATTGTATATCGCAATTAAGTATAACAATCACATGCATTAATAAGTGCCTATTTACAATGAAAGCTAAAAAAAATATTTCTTCTGAGAACGCGTATAAAATACTCAGTTGTTTATACTGGTACTTCAGAGAAATGAGTTTGTATGCAGCCTACGCGGAAAGTGGTCGGCTCATGAATACGTTCCACCTTTTATAGGAAACCTGTCGTTATAATATCAATTAATTTACTACTTAGTACTTGATTAGGTTGGATAAGATTAAATGTCATGGTTTTATAGTTAGTCGGTTGGTGAAAATGTGATTTTCACTTTTTGGTTAGCCAAAAAGTAGTTGTCACCTTTGCCATACTGGACTCCACGGTTGGCGCGATAGCTCAGCAAGCGTGTAGCGTTACACGCTACTATTCCTTCACGAAACAAGTCTTTATGTGATTCACAAATTCAAGTGAATGTATATGTTTGTAAACGCAATACGTTTAAAACAAATTATGGCAGCCAAATCTGGTCCTTTAGACTTTACTTATGTTTGATTTTGTTGTAGGTATATTTATTTTTAATCTCCATGACTTAAAAAAACACAAAACTTAACTCCTCTCCTCTCACAATAAAGAGTAACGTTATCATCGGACAACCTACGGTATTTGTCCGTCCGTACGTCGGTACAGAGATAAACCGACACATATGTACGAACAATGCGGCGTGTCATCGACACTAAGGCCATTCATGAAGCGGTTAGTGTGGTAATAAACTTCTATTACTTTGTGAAAACAAAAGGCTACGGAACTTCCTGTTGTACGAATACTTGGGTAATAGCGTAGCCATCTGTATATACTATATATATGTTTTGATATACATATGTTTTTTTTTTGCTTTTAAGCAAAGTTTTAAACCGAAGAAAGTATAAGTTTTTAAACTGACATGGTCACTTCTAACAATAGAATTGGAATCTTAAAACGGGATATTTACCATGTTTTTTCTATTTCTATATGTTTTAATCTTCGCTGTTCGCTAACTGTACCAAACATTGATCACGGATAAAAATCATAGAAACTCATAGAAAGTGGGACGAGTTGGTAAAAATATTTATTTTTTCCCCAACTCGTCCCAAATTCGACGTAGGCATGTGGTACATATAAGTTTTTAAACTACTTACTCACAATAAAAGTTCAACGTTATCATGCAACGTAGGTATGTTTGTCTGTCCGTACGTCGGTACAGAGATAAACCGACACATATGTACGAACAATGCGGCGTGTCATCGACACTAAGGCAAATTCATGAAGCAAGTGACGTAATGATATCGGAGCGAAAGTCTGCATAGACGCTTACGATGTTAAAGTTCTCAAAAATCAAGAATAAAATCTGTATATCGTATTTGTTTGTTATGATAAACAATTTCTTTAATTTAACGATTATATTAAACCGAGAAAAGTATAAGTTTTTAAACTGACATGGTCATTAAGACTAGAATTGGAACTTAATACGGGATATTACGTTTATTTCTATGTAGTTTTCACGGATGAACTCATAGAAACTTATAGAAATAGAAAAATATGGTAAATATCCCGTTTCAAGTTCAGATTCAAGAAATTGTGATAAGTTTTTAGACTGACATGGTAAATGCACATAATATCATTTAGAATGTTGCAACGGGATCTTTTATCTAGGATACAACGGAAATTAAACTCAAAGTATTAATATTTTGCTTAATTTCTTTGCAAGTTTAATGATATCGAGGAAATGAGGATTTAAATTTCAATCTGGTTCGAGTTTGTAGATAAACAATTTTTAATTTGATAATTAATGGGAATTGGAGCGTAATTATAAATTATACTTATTACTAGGGCTAAGCAAATAACGTCTTACCTTAATGGTTCCGCAAAACACTTAACATTTATAATCCCACTATAGGGAATTAAATTTATTTGCTATAAATAAAAATAAAATAAAATGTCTTGGGTCACTGTGTATACAATTCCTATAAATTACAAAAACACTAAACATAATATAAAGAAACAGTGGGCAGATGTGCATATTTTACAATTTAACTTAACTAACTAACAATTAATTGCTATATGACATTTGTGTGTGTGTATGCTTGTAATATTTTCACACAATAACTACTAAACAGATTTTAAAAATGCTATATTCACTAAGCCACGCTGACGCAGACAAAGTCGTAAGCGAAACGGGCTAGTATCAAATAATTGAATTATAGCATGAAATTAAAAAGGAAAAACGTATCGTCTTTCTGAAAGTGGAAGGCAATATGAAATTAATTTTAGATTAAAAGTAGCACTACCTCATAGGACGTGCTGGACTTCAGTGTTCCGGTGTTTTCATGGTTGTATCTACTGTAGATCTTGGCTTATAGGAGTAGCAGCGGATAAAGGATGGCGGGCTTGTCCAATAAGAAAATATTGTCACTAACAAAGCAATAATCATTATTAACCATCTGCTTTTAGCCTATTTATTAGTTGAGTAAACACATTTATCCATTTACTTGAACATAAACGTAATATAACTTGGTTAAATCGATGTATTAACTTGTGACTAAAGTAATAAAGTAACTGGCGAGGTGTGGGCGTCACATCCGTCTGCTTCAAGGAAATATATTGGTTGCTATATGTATATTATGTATGTTGTTAGAAGAAATATACAAGGTATTGTGTAAAGATATAGTTTAATTTATCTGTTTACTATAAGAAGTTAAGATAGATTGTGATAAACAGTTAATAAACGTATATTTAACGTTATATTTATTTAAAAATAAATGTGACAATAACGAAAGAGGTATGTAAGATTCGTAGCAATTGGCGTTACATTATCTCTGTCTACCCCCATGGGAGACAGGCGTGAGGTTATGTACCTATGCAGTTGAGAATATGTATTCCTGAATTTAATTACGACAGACGAAAGTCAACTCACTTTACAGTTTAAATACTGTAACGTTCATGGTTACCTACCGGGCTTAGGCTCGAAGAGCAAGTGTAGGAACGGGGTTGTTTTGAGTTAGTATAAGTCTGACACTCCCTCTCGCCTTACCCTAGGCAGGAGAAGACATGAAATGATTTTCTCCCCTCAAGGTACACATATATCAAAATTACAATATGACGAACAAATAACAATTTTACACATACAAAATAAGAGAAAATAAGATAGAACTTCTAATTGAGTATAGATATAGAGATTACTACATCTAGCTTCACTAACAGACAGACTAATAGACAATTCAATTTAACGTTTCAAAAAGTGCCTAGTTTAGGATTTATTGAAATAAACGCTTTGACTTTGACTGTCATAATAACCAAACAAAATATTTCGTACACAGTCGTGTATCTCCTTATACTTGGAACACAAACGGCATGATATCAATCCCGTCCCCCACCGGATACCGAGCTAAAATTAATCACATACTCGCCATACACTCCGGCGTCGCTCGTATTCTCTCACTTAATAAGATACGTGTGATAATTACACGTAATTAATATCTTGTTTTATGAAACTGAAGAGAATAGGAATGTTGGTTTGTTTGTAAAGGTTTTGGTTGTGTATTGTGATGTAGGTATTTGTATAATGGTAATGTTTTCCTTGCTCACGTTGTTTGTTTGAGTTCAGTCCCAACCAATCCTTCTCTCTTCAAGGTCGGAACTTACGGGGAACTCGACTAGTTTCAAGCCTTACTAGAGGCTCATATCGTCGGTATGCTAGAAGCGTCGTGTGTCGTGGAATGCTCATGAATATGAGCCTCTAGCATGGCTTGAAACTAATCGAGTTTCCCATCAAATAGTTATACGAGTAAGCAGATGACATAAATTAATTTAGTATGTCTCATGAAACTTATAATAAAAGTAAGTACCTAACTATTTAGAACATCGAAACACGTTTCACGTGTAAATATGATTTCGTAAATCATTCGTTATCAAAGTTTGTAACTTGGTTCTGTTTGCCCCGGTAACTTCGTGTGTACAGTTGAAAACTTATTAAAAAGAGAAGTAAATCCCGAAGTTTGTCCGCCCGGGATAGAACCAACTTGTTTCAAGTTGGATAGAAGTTACTCTGCCGCCGCGCACCGTGCGCCCCGTAATCTTTCACTAAACATTCAATAGTTTGGATTTTAGTTAGATAGATAGATAAAATTGGATTTAGTTTCGAAACCGACTTCAAGCAAAGGAGGTTCTCAGTTTGACCTGTATGTATGTACATTTGTGCGCGAGTTTTTCGCGTTTGACTTAACTGATTTTGATGCGGTTTTCAACGTAGTATTTTTCGGACTTAGGAGAAGGTTTTAGGTACATTAACTAAGTTTTTCTTAGTAGTGGTTCTTCAAATGTGTATTAAAAAAATGTTTTGTAGGTAAATTGTATTCGATGAATTTGGTGAATAAAAATTGAGTGAAAATCTACAGATATTTTGTATTAAGAATATGTTTGTATAAAGTACCAAGAATCGTGACCGTAATTATAATACCGTAAATTATAGATAAATGTAAATACTGCTTTAAGAAATCAACATAGGTACGAAATTTTCATCTACATCTCCATTAACTCAATATTTACCATTAATTAATCAATAATACAATCCAATACCCAACTTAAAATTGTTTAACTAAAAAATCGATCCTAAGCAAATCCGAGCGAATATCGATTACAAATCAATTTAGCAATCGTATTGTTAGCAAACGCGGCGGATGTGACGCGTAGCAACTAACTGAGCAGCTTGTATTGTTTACCAATGTGGGTCATGTGGATACCTGAAGGATTTCTATTGTAAGCATTGCGATATTTGTTTTATATACTTCGATTAACGTTAATATAGTATTCAATCTTTTATATTTTGAGTAAGTCAGTTATTGCACATGCTTAAAAAATAAGGTATGCCCGGGTGGATACATAGCCACCGTCCCGGGTGGATACATAGTGCTTCATAGTGCGGGAATATAAAAAAAATACTGGTTTCGCTATAATTATGATGTTATACCTATAGTCTTCTCCTGTAAAAGACAAAAATAAGTAGCTTCTGCCAGCGGATTCACCTGCGTTCCCCGGGATAAAAAATAGCCTACGTATTATTCCAGACCCAGAGGTTTTTTTCCAAATTTCATCTCGATCCCTTTCGCCGTTTTGACGTGATTGAGTAACAAACATACACATAAACTCACAAACTTTCGCATTTATAATATTAGTAAGATGCGTACCACTAGTTCCGGAGAATAAACGCGTTTAAACAAATTCCTCAATTTTATAATACTTAATAGTGCAAAAGTATAAAATAGAGTGTACACCCACTTTTCATTTCGATACGTATTAAGTTTAGTTTAGGTATGTTATAAACAGTAAATAAGTAACAACCAAATATTACATAATAATATTATATTTCGCAAAGGGGTGGGTAGATGAAGAAAATCAATGATTAATACCCATTTTTCACCAGTTTCGTTGTAGATTTCTGAGTAATATTAATAAAATATAATTTCGTATACCGGAAACCCAATCTTGCTACGCCCCTATTCTAATATTTCTTATATTTTAATATTATATTTATTATAATATTATTTTTGTTTTAATATCTCAATAATAGCACGAACTATAACTAAGTAATCTTAAAAAATCACAAAATACGTTGAGATATTATAAAAAAAAAAAATACAAAATAATTCCAAAAAGTAGGGGTCGAGTTGTCCTACAGGATGTGCATCCTCCTCGCAGGTCTTTTACCTCCCTCTTTCGAGGGTTCAGTACGTCTGAATGTACACCAATGTGCACCAGCTTGGTGTCAAACTGGCTTCCCTCGAGGCGATTGACCCCTGAGGACATCAAACATTGCAATGTTCATATGCAAATAAGACGTGTAAACTTTAATTGCGCGATTTAGGGATCGTGTTACCAATGCTTATTATGTTTATTTCAGTTTGATCAAAATAAACGCAAAAAAATCTAAATTCTTATAAGAATTAATAAAATAAGTGCTAATAATGTTTCTTTATTGAAATTAATTTTAGTTTCAAATTAAAATTCAATTAATAAATTATGCAAAAAGAATTGCATTCACGCAGTTTCGAACTCGAAGATCATTGATTGCATTTAATAGATGGTTCATGTAATTTGATTATTTAGTAAGGGTATAAAGTACATAACTTCGAACTTCTGTTTTTATGGAAAAATAGATTTACCCACAATGTTCGTTATTTATTAAATTTTTTTTTTTTTTGAGTTGTAGACTTTGTAAGTTTCGTATCCTAGCTTCAAAGTGATCTTAATAAACTATAAAACAAAAAACTGGAACATTTTTTTAATGAGTGTAATCGCCTACCATTGTTGTCATATGACCGTAAATATTGACCGTTTTCGCTCCCTGCTTCCATATCTTGGCGTTTTTTTTAAGAAACCGTTAAAAAATATTTAGAAACCTAAATATAGAAAACTTTAAATAAAAAATGAAACATGTAAATGGGAAATATATTATGTCTGCGATCCGAAACTCGAATAAGAAACAGATCAGCAGTGCGCTTGCGCTCAACCAATCAAACTCCTTGAAATTCAAAAACAAATAGATTATTCTAATACTTAATTATTTTATGTTTGTTGTTTATGTAAAGTATTTTTTTATTGAGACTAAAAAAGAAATAACATTATATCACCTGTTCCCCTGTAGGTGCATGAAATAGAAAATCTATTTAGTACGTCAGCTGGGTAATGAAAAAATATTAGACACGTTTTTTTATTTTGTCATATAACATAAAAAGGGAGGATAGGTAGGTATTGCCCTGTAGTGGGATGACTACGGCTAAAAATAAATAAATAATAATAATATAACATAACGTTTCTAGGTACGTTACATATAAGCATTTTACATAAAACGATTCAAAGTTTAGGAGTGGGAGCAAAAACGTCATTTCTACTTATAAAACGTACCTAGAAATACCCTATTACAGACACACGCCAAAAGAGACATTTTATCACTACATAGTAATTTCATTTGTCAATGATAAGCCTAAATACCAACCACGAATGTAACCACAATTACTGTGGTCGCAATACTCACATGTTTATTACAAAAATAAAATGGCCGCTGTCCGCAAGCAGGCTAGTTATGGTAGTGGTTCTGGTTATAATACTATGTTTGGTTTTATTTCTGGGTAAAAGGAATATTATAAAATAACTGTTTACTATATTTTTCTTAGTATTTCTTGTTAATCACTTTCAACAATTTATTTTGCCTCAGACAATTTTCCCAACTGAAAAAAATATTGCAGTTGCAGTCACATCACACCAACCTATAAGTGGCTACTGCACACTAAATGCCTCTTCTCGCACGGAGAATGTATCAACGCGCTTATTCAATGCGGATTGGCGATTTACAGATCTCCTCCCGATGTTTTCCTGTCGCCTCTGTCAATAGTGTCTAAATAATCTTAGAAAGTGCATATAACTCAGAAAAAGTCACATTAGTACTTGCCGTTGGTAGGTTTCCAACCCGCACCCTCATGCATGAGAAGTGGGCGGCTTAAACAGTTGTAGTTGCAGGATCTGAATTTTAATAATGTAGGGGATGGAAATGATGACTATCTGAATGGCCGCTGAAAAGCCGATTACGTTGTAAATTATATTAGTTAGGTACACTGTATGTATGTAAAACGCGTTATTTCACGTTTATTAATTTATTTACGGAAAATGCCTTTTATAATAAAACTTGGCACCGAAAGATATCTAAAGCTTAGTTTTGAATACTAGTTATGGTAGTAGAATTACGTAATTATCATGTAAATTGTTACATCCCAAAGTAATCTAGTCTTTAAACCTATTTATAGAATTAGTGGGAGAGGTCGCCTACGTACAAAACATACAAGTACGAGACTACGCCACACTTTTATGTAAACTAGGTGTTTAATGCTATACTAGGTTTAGGTTTTAAATAGAATGGATCGATAGTAGTACTTCTATAGAATAATAAATGGAAAGTTTTATGAATTTTTGAAAGGTGGTGATGACTTTGCAGTTTACACACGTGGATATAATAATACCTATTTAGGTAATTAATTTCTTTATAAAATCTATTAGATAAAAGTTATGTATTCTTTGTTTCATACATAGTATATTTAATTTATGCTGCAGAATAAACTATGTATTGCAATGTAGTGGTTTTAGCGTAGATGAAAGAACATCGCCATATCTTCGAATCATTTTGGTTTAAACCCATACTCATTAACGTAAGACTTTAGTATTTTTAAAATTGTATGTATGGAAATTATCAGAACACTTACGCACATAATAGCCCTGTGGCAATTAATGGCCTTGTATTACAAAGTGACCCCAAATTAGTCGGAACAGTACTGTGCCCCGAAATAGGTTCAACGGCCGGCCGGGTCATTGACTCGTTCGTTTTCAGACGACACCACAACGGCTCGAAGGGCTCGGAAACTCATTATAATGGGAGAATTGTTTATTTTTGTATTTATGTCGATTATAGAAATAAGATGAAATGTCTAGTTTCATGGTACTTGTTCTTCGGAGAAAGAGAAAAAATCTTATTAATATTATAAATGCGAATGTGTGTGTGTTTATTTGTTAGTCAATCACGTCAAATTGGCTAAAGGGATCGCGATAAAATTTGGAACAGGGGTAGCTTATGGTCCGAAATAACACATAGGCTACTTTCCATCCCGTGAGAACACGGGCGCAGTCGCGGGCTGATGCTAGTAGGTATATTTAAGGATATTGAAGGAATATACATGTTTATACTTATTTTATCTAGTTATGTGTAATTAGTTTTCGTTCATTTTCTAATTAAATGAAAGCTGGCACATACTTTTAAGCTTGTAACTGCTCCGGTCTTGCGGGACGTCCATGGGCGGCGGTGGCACTAACCATTTACCATCAAGTGATCCGTCAGCTTGTTTAGTACTCTCGCATAAAAACCGTTGTATATAGCTATATATTATACAGTGGCTTTTATATATACATTATTATCATTAAGTTATACTGGAGTGTTTTATACAATCTGTTTGGTTTTATTTCGGGGTAAAAAGAAATTTTGTAAATCAAATTAAATCAATCTTTATTGTGGACTATAGGTATGCGCAGCTAGAGTATGCGATTTATCAATAATAGGGAAGCAATCCATAGCACACATCTATAGCACGCGTTCATAGCAGACATGCATAAGTGCGCATCTTTCCATATAAAAAACATAGCTTAACTCAGTGCGTTTCCACCAGTGCTAAGCTATGTGAACGAATATGATTGATGGAAACCAAACGCATCCACAGCAACGTAGCATATCACATCTCTGGTGGAAAAGCAACCTAAGGGTTTGACCTCACTAACAAAATAGGGATGTAACCCTTTAGGGAATACCACCAACATTATGTTATCATTAGCAGAAAATTGTATTCTGTAGTAAAGTTTTCCTTACCTAAAATCCTATTAACTATACAATGGTAAAAATAAAATTGTTTACGAAAACTAATCATCAGTCCTTGACAGTCCTCTGCTGGGCTTAAAATCTCCTCTTCGTAAGAGGATTTCTTTTATTTTCTCCACGTTCGGCAGAAGGGTTGGAGATCTTGTGTGCTCCTCAAGTAAAATCACGCCTTGAAATCTTGATAATTATCTGAAGAAATCTACTTGAATTACATAGGTATCTCCTATATACCGTAATTTCTAAAAAGTATCCAATCACCCAAGTGAGCTCTTACCCTGTCTGTGTACCAAATTTCATCAAAATCCATTCAGTAGCAGCGTGATTGACGGAAAATATGTAAACATCCCAACAAACAAACTTTTACATTTATTAGTGGTCACACTAATCAAATAATAAACGTTTGTATCGTTTACTACGGACGTATCAGTTAAGAGCTAAGAGTGATGAGATGACATTAACGTTTAGATTTATTCTTGAATTTGATTGGCTACGAGACCTGCTACGTGTGCAATCATAAAGAAAAACTAGTCTCCTAATAATGCTCAAAGATGTTAACGACTCCAAACAAAAATGCGATTAATTCTAACAAAATCCCGTTATGTATCCACTTTATATTCTGAATGTTTATTCCGATAATATTTACTGTTATATTTACATAGATCTCGATATAAATAAGTTCACGGTCATTTCTAGCATATAACATAAAGGAAATAGAATGTTAGTGTACTAAGTAATTTTGTTAGTTTGTAACTTTGTTTGTTTGTCGTAGAGAGACAAAAACTAAAATATATTTTTTCTACAAACTTTTCTAAACAACTTTCTATTCTTCGCTTATATTTAACTAAGCACTATTTACGTAGTTCTAAGGGAGTTTCTTATGGTATAACCAGTAAACGAACAGATGAACCAGGAATCGGGGATTGGGAAGATTAGGAAGGGAGGTAATTGGGCCTCCGGTAACCTCACTCACACAACGGAACACAACGCAAGGGTTGTTGTGCAAAGGAGTAGCTACTAATTGTAAATCATATAATTTTCTTATGATAAAGCGGCATTGCTGTCTTTCTTAAACTTTGTTCGAAATGAGGACAACTTCGCTTTGGTATCAAACTTTGGTGTGAATTTCCTCAGAAAACGTATCCATCGTTGCAAACACTAAAAGCTCCAATGAACAGGGCCCTTGACCTTTATAAAATTATTGCATTTTTAGGTAGTAGCAAGTTTCTGCGCAAATATAACAGCAATTTCTTTCTCGTGTCTAATTAAATAATAAACTAATCTGCTGCCTAGAATATGGCATTTATACGACAGTAACTAAAAACTGTAAGATCATTCATAGAACAGAATCCACTAAAATCTATTTCGCAAATAATATATTAAAGAAGAAAGAATCAATATATTAAAGAAGGGCCAAATTAAAAGTACCCTTAACCGACGAGCATGCATGTAAAGACTGTTGATGAAGCGAAAGAGGTATGTAAGATTCGTAGCAATTGGCGTTCCATTGTCTCTGCCTACCACCATGGGAGACAGGCGTGAGGTTATGTATGTATTTCACAATTGTTTACTGAAAAAGAAAATTCTTACGGGAACGTGGAAAACTGAGACTCTCGCGAAGCAATCCGTGAGAAAATTGCAAGTTTGTTGAACTATACACGTAGTCACGTACCTAGTCAGTATTGTAGGTTTTACTAACGTAGTACCTAGATGTTAGGTTTTCTTTAGACTATAAATTATGTTCAAATATCACTAAACATCTAAATATACTTTAAATTAATGGATTTTTGTTGTGGACTTTTCCATTTAGGAATGATCAATAACTATGACGAGTTTATTTTACGTTCTTAGTTTTTGATTCAAAAAGTTTTAACTTTTTAGTACTATTATTCGGGCTATATATTATTATAACTTTCCGATTATTAGATATAGGATATGTTTTTCCATTAAGCTACCTGGCGTCCTTACTACCATTGGCACCCTACCGGGTGCACACCCAACTTGTTTAGGCATAAGATCTATAATGTTTACTAACGAAATTCTGAGCGATCTAACACTTACATACTTCTTGAAATCTTAAATGAAACAGCGTAGTGTTTATTTAATATACAATCACATTTGGCTACCCCGTTCTATATCATCCTCTGGTTCTTACTAGCATTCCGGATCCAGCATCATCCAGCAGAAAGCACTCGGCTAGCAAAAGGGACACAATTTTTCGCAAAAGGCACTTTAAGTCGTCAGACAAATAAACGAAAATACTAAAATCATTGAGGTAACCATTAGGAATGACAACAAAAAGGGTTATTTGAACTCCTGACCTCTTTATGAATTTAAAATTGCATATAATTTAAGCTGAAACTGAATCCCAAATGCTGATAAGGCTATTTGCATGCGATCCGTCTGCCGCTCGTTGTTAAGTGAAGTACACTGACAACAGTCGACTTGCAGTTACCGAATGCAGGAGTTGCATACAAAACAGTACTTAATCTCGGCCTGATCGCCTGTTTAAGAGGTTTATAGGAACACTGAACGTGTGTCAGTGCTTAGATCTTTATTATGGTAGGCTTACGACGAAGTATATTTTATAGAAAAATAAATTAATTACAAATGTGGTTTTTAATTGCAAAGTCTTTAGAATTTATTAATGAGATGAAAATATGCTACTGGTTTAGGTAATTACGGCAATTCGGGGTGATTCCATTCTGGTTCTACCAGTATGTCTACGGATATGAATGACTGAGTAACAAACAAACAGATATTATATGTTAATTATCTCTTAGTTAGTCTCTTTGAAGTCTGAAAAGACATTCATTAATGATAATAGTTGATACAGAAAATAGTAGCTTCAATAAAAAAACGTAGTAACGAAAACGTATTTCATTATAACAATATATTCTAAATGGTCTATCACCCTCTTCAGACCCTACATTCACCTTTCAAACCACGATTATATTGTTTAAGTAACAAAGTATAAGGACATCTTTTAGATACGTCACTGCAGAGGTGCCAACTGAAAATAAGCGTTAGGTGCTAAATGCGCCTGGCATAGAGTGCTTTTCTACCAGAGATGTGCTATGTAGCTATGCTACGAAGATGTAATGAAAATAAAACTATGTGACCGTGTCCACTGATACTAAGCTAAGTAGCTGTGCGACGAAGATGTGCAGCTCGAGTAAGCGATGTATCGATAGTAGGGAAGCCATCCATAGCACGCATATTTCCATATAAAAAACATAGCTTAGCTGAGTCTGTTTCCGTGCTGAGCTATGTGTACTAATGAATTCTATTGGTGGAAGCCAAACGCATCCACAGCAACGTAGAATAGCACATCTGTGGTGGAAAAGTACCTATCCTTAAACTTGAAGTGAACGAAAACAGATTTACGAAAGGGATTTACAAAAGGGGATGTTGTAGTAATACTTATCGATAGGGGACCGTCCTTAGACTGACCTTAGAAAGGGCAGGTGCCATCTCTTGTTTGTTTATATGGGGCGGGAATCAAAAGGCGCTACCCTTAGGACTAGTTAGTACATTCTTCTAGTTTCCTACATTATTAAAAGTGATGGTATTATTTAATTAGTAAGCCTTCTTACCTAAAAGAATGTCAAAATGTATTTTTATTGTTGTTAGTTTACTAGTCTTACGGTATCATCTACGCGTGATGAATGGAAAAAGTAACCTATAGGTATCGGTTGTGTCAGTTCATCTTCCTGAGTATCCAAACACCGAAATTATGAACAAATGATAGGTAGAATATTGATACTTGATATTTTTCTCATCAATTGTTTCATGTTTCTGCTAAACAATTTGAATTTGATAGTTTTTTGGGTACGTGTTATTTATATATTTTTCTTTATGATTATTATAATTATTTTATGATACATTATTAAATATTAGAACCTAATTCCATGTCTAATGACGCCTATAAAAGTTTTCCTCGTATGGGACAAACATAAAGTTCCCACAAACAGTATCTGATAAACTCATTACGCTTCACGAAGTATTTCAACACGTCGCAATCGTCTCGTGACGTCAACTCGAACGATCTATGGAAATCAAAGACAAATCTTCTATATCAGAACATGCGTTAGTTCCCTCAATTTCCTTTATTGTGTGTATTGAATTAATGGCGTTATAAAACGTATCGTGAACGTGTGTAACAACCTGTGTGTTTATATAAATACCCGTCGCATGCCTCGTGGGCTTACAGCCTAACCTTGCGTACATCGCCCCATTCCACCAAGTTGGCCGATAGATGGCGCTGCTTGTACCGAAAAGTTTTACAATCCGCGACAGTTTTCAGGTTACGTCAGTAATCACGTTTTGACACATTTTTCGCTTATATAAAGTATTTTTAAACTCATATTATTTGCGAAATCGTAGTTTTAAACACATTAAACACGTATTTCGGTATGGAAATTAACACGAATTTGATATTAAAGTTGATTTAGTTTGTTATGTTCGTGTTATCTTATCTGTTATATAGATACACATAGCTATTATATATTCAATTATTCAATATTGAAATGCGCAATTTCTTGTAATGTCACGTTACGTACAGCGCCGTAGTGTACACTATATTTACATATAGGTGCCGTCTAATGCGCATTACACAATGGAACAACGTCATACCTAATTAGATTACCGTTTAATTACATTCAATCTTAACAAATGCCCCTCATTGGTATTCGGTAAAAGGGTTAGACATGACGTCAGCATCAACTCTCTCGTTTTGTACTTTTCAAACAATTTATTATTGAAGAAAAATGCTGGAACGTCAGCAAGTAAGACCACAATAACTACGATGTACGCGAGGTCGATGAAATCGTTATACCGGGTCAAGACAGATTAGATTAACACGCTAAATTGAGAAATATACGTTTAACTCGTCGTAGACACAGCTACGACAGCTAAAAATAATATTAAAACTCATATTACAATCGGCATCAACACAGAACGCGAATATAAACCGTAGAAGGATGTTCCATTAAAAATAATGCATCATAAATAAGGTCCTCAAATGAATATCTGTCGACAAAAGGAACATACAAAATGGCCGCCACAAATAAGCCGCGTAGCGTTTCTGAAAGCGTCTGTCTACGGATGTTTGCGTCTCTTTCTGCCGCCTCGTCTACGTAGCTGTGCGATAGGGATGGAGATAGTACCCCGTGGGGCCTCGTGTCAAGGTGACGTACCCTTGCGCGCGCGTTGCTAAACTTGCGCAGGCGACGAGGTTGTTCCAGTTTGCGAATTTGTTTTATAGCTGACGGTTTTTTATTAATTGCCATTTGTATTCAGCTTGCTTGATGAATGGTCACTGAAATAGTTTTTGTAGGAAGCGTTTCGATAGTCCTTTGTGTTTTTAGAATAGATTTTAATTAATTCGTATTCCTGAACTTCAATTAACTATCAGAATATATCAAACTATGCTTGAATATAAGTATATTAATGTCCACGACTCGTATATTCACATAATGATAGAATCGATATTTATTCCAACCTACATCATTGCTTTGTTTATTGTTTACTTGTAACAAACCTTTGTTTGCTGTCATCGGTTATAAGCCATCGGACGTTACACTCGTAAACATTACGAAATGACATTCATTTTGTGTTATTGGATTCAATATAATATTTACTTAGACGAAACGTTATTTTAAGTTATAATTTCGTAGCTAATCATTAACAGTAGAACAATTTAAATGTAACAATGCATGCAACATTGTTTGTAACTTTTAGTTACATAATCCCGGACTCATTATGTCCTAGAACTGTGTCTGGCCACCGTACCAGCATCCCCCAATAAATCGGTGATCTAACTGCGATCCCCAAGTCACCTGCCGATCATTGGGATTATAGCAAATCCCCCTTCCTTCATTACGATGCAACTGACGCTTGTCGTTCAGCTTGACTGACTTAGGGGAGGCCTTAATTCAGTCAGTGGACGTCTTCTGACTGATGGTTATAATGATAAGTAATATTTTTAGTTTGATTACAAAAGCGTGAGGTTAACCTCACGCCTTTTTCTCCGTGGGGTTAGATAAAGTCAGAAACGCCAATTACTAACACGCAATTTCTTTAATCACATTTAACTTTCATTTAAATGTGGGGTTCTTGTCTTAAATTTTGAAATAAGTATTACCTGAAATCTTAGGAACACTATTGCAATAATTTGAAGAGTCAGATAGATGAGGGTCATGAGGGTTTCATAATTTTGTACCAAGAAGCATATACCCATTACCTGAATAACATTTCATGTAAATATTGGTTACATGCACAAACAATGCAATGTAATAATGTATTTGGTAATAAACAGTTAATACTAATTAATAAGTTCAGTTTTATCAATTACATAAAATTGTAGCCTATCCGGCTATCGGAAATTTGTTGTGGTGTCGTTTAAATATAATTAGGAAACCTGATAAATAGTTACCACTTTTCTGTTTAAAATAAACACATTTAGATTTATAATATATATAGAGTGAAAACATTAATTAACAACTCCATTGATATAAACTAGCTATAACTTAATGTTACATAGGTTACTGAAAATACACACATACTGCAAACTATTCATTGTTTTTATAGAAACAATAATGTCATTTTAGTTTTCATATGCGTCCAATAAATAATTCCATTAAACTTATATAAAAACTGCGTATAAAGCGAGATAAAAATAACAAAGAAAAGTTTTCTCTTTATCCGACATCGGTTCGTATATCCATAATGGAAACGTATTGCGTTGCCACTGGCAGAATTCCTAGATCATATTGCTCACATAAATAGGAAATACCAGTTTTGTACATTATTTGCTCTGCAACCAGGGCGAGGTTACACTAAAAGCGTTTTTATTTTCTCTTTACAAAAGTTTAGTTTGCTTTGAAAAGTCCGGTCGGTGTTTGTGTAGCCCAAATGTTTATTTGAATCTAGTTTCACATGTTTGGCTTTTCATTTGGAAATCTGTTGATAACTGTTTTGGAAAGATGAGGGTTTTCCACGATAGTTTTTCTTTTTACTACGTCTAAATGGGGTGTGGTTGTTTTTCTACTAAAGGGTTGTATTTAGAGCTCATTTGCGCTGCCATAATGTGTGTCGTATTCGGGTAACTTGTTCGTTTGCAAGTGACTTGGCTGCGACATTCCAAATTATGTGTAAGTGTAGGATTATTTTAAAAGTAAGATATTATTCCTATCAAAACCATTTTCTCTTTTGAAAATATTTACTCGTAAAAGTCTCGACCATGTTCGGAGCTGCGGACTGCCTAGCGAGATACCATTTTCTCCTGCTCGAATATACTTGCAGTAGGAACTGGGGTGACATTTAATCAGTAAGTGTCTGACGGACTGCCTAAAGCGGGAGAAGTTATTATATGGGCTCCGGCTTTTAAAAAACTCTTGACCTTTTCAGTAGAACGGGGTGGTTTGAACACATACATACAAGTAAACTCACGACTTTTCATAGCATTTCTTTGCTAGAAAATAGTTTCATTTTAATAGTATTTCTTGATATTACTTCACTGTTAGAAATATAGTTTTCGTATATGTTGCTGATATGGCTCTCCCACACTATACTATCGTTCATACAAACTGCAACAGCGTTCTTAAATGCATCCCCTAGTTTCTGCCATTCCAAAGTTCACAGTACGTCATTGGGGTAGGTAATGACTAATAAGGAACTAAGGGACTATTATATAAGTGCTTAAATGATTTAAAGATGCCTTTAAACTGTTCTAAAGCATAGTTTGTAACAAAAGATAGTTTAATTAATAACCTATCTATACTAAATTAAAACCTCTTGTTGCAAAGGATCTTTTTAGATCTTGTATGTTAAACATTAAGCAAATCCTTAGATATCTGAGGTTAATATCCAATATATTTTTTACCCAATATATTGTAAGAACACAAAGATATTTTCTCAATTAATAAAGCCTACGAGGCAAGAGAAACAACAACAGAAAACTAATATTAATACCTTTAACAAACCACGCAAGTAAAATACTTTAAAGGTTTTCTCTCAGATCTCGCTATCATTAAATTAATACCGATCCGAGTTTTCTTCACTAGAAAATGTATAACACATTCCACTAGACGTCTCCATACGACCCACGCACACACCCACAGCTTACATTTATACTTGCACGCCCACACGCACACGCTTTATTTCTGTCCTACAACTTTTGTTTAACTATTTTGTCAAAGAAAATATTTTTATTACCGTTATAATATTAGGTTTACTTTGATCAAGGTTCTTAATTAATTTTAGTGGGCTTTTCGTATTAGGTTTTGAGTTTATATTAAGTATTTTATTACAAGGTTTGGTGTTTTTGTTAAATCTAGGTATAGTTTTATACAGGTTTTATCTCTTTTAAAGTCAGAGGATAAGTAAGAAGCTGAAAGTTTTCTGTACGGCAGCATTTGTGAAATTGAGGCGTTTTTTTGAGATAAGCCGGTAAACGAATTCACGAGGTTACCGGAGGCCCAATTATCACCATTCCCAATTTTCCCAATCTCCGATTTCCCCAACAACCCTTAAATTCTAAACCCCCGAAAAGGGCGACAACGCACTTGTAACGCCTCTGGTGTTTCGGGTGTCCATGGACGGCGGTAATTACTTACCATCAGGTGATCCGTCTACTCGTTTACCAGCTTATACGATAAAAATAAAACGTCGCTATAATATAGACTAGGCACAGGACTAAAGCATTCATAACAATACACCCTAGGAGACGGCTCCTAATGTTTTATTCAAGAAGTTCCACGATTCCAATTAGCCTGTATCTCAGTTTAATCCATTATCCTGTAAACTGTAATGTAGTTCTGAGGATTTGGAATTGAGTTAGCTCTCTAGGTGGGCGGAAATGTAGAGGGAAATGGGAGGGATAGAGGGATACCTGCGCCATGGGAAATGCTTTAATTAAAGCCTTCCTTGTTGTGGTTTTACTATATATTATAAACTGTTTTGAATTATATTGTCCTTTTTTGTTTTATATTCTACTGGTGACCCGCGCCAGTTTCACATGGGTGCAATGGTGATATAGTATGCATGTATTGTACATATAAACTTTCCTCTTGAATATCTCTATCTTTTAAAAAAAACGCATCAAAATCCGTAGCGTAGTTTTAAAGATTTAAGCATACAAAGGGATATAGGGCAGAGATAGCGACTTTGTTTTATACTATGTACTGATTGAGATGTTTATAAGTCGGAGCTATGTAATTTCCGAGAGTAAACTTGTATCAAACCTGTTGACGAATTTTCTGCCTGGCCACTGATAAGGACGAATTTAAAAAGGTGATGGCCAGTCTTCATGAGGTGTCACCACTTGAAGAAGAAACTTAAAAAAAGACTTTATCCGACTTCGGAAATGGTTGTTCTCAGTTTGACCTGCATGTATGTATGTATGTTTGTGCGCGATTATCTCGCGTTTGGTTGAACCGATTTTGATGCGGTTTTCAGCATAGTACTTTTCAGACTTAGGAGAAAGTTTTAGGTACCTTACTTAATCCACATTTACCGCGGTTCTCTGTTTTTTTAAAAAAGGTTTTAAATTCATCAAGCTTCCAGTTGGTGGTTTTAAAAGCTGTCACGGTCAATATAACGTTAACGTTATACTGTTATTGATATTTGGTAAAGGAAGATATTGTTAGGTTAGAAGTTAAAACTCTAACAATTTAATTATAAGTTTGATATTGCCAATACACCTTAAGCAAAACGTGCTGGCTAATGCTCGTTCCTTCTCCCCATGAGAAGAGGGTTTTGCCTAACAGTAAGACAAGTTTACAAAAGCTTTAATTTTAATTACTAATATTTGAATATTACAAAACGGAAAAGTATAATCATCATGACGAAACCTGTTGCACTATTGAAAACAAGCCTCGTCAAAAAGTCTTCTGTCAGCGATTGCGTCTGCTTTCTCGTGAGATAAAATCAGTCAATCAGAGTCGTATCACTAAAGTTAGCTCATACCCTGTCTGTATACCAAATTTCATCAAAATCCATTCAGTAGTTTCAGCATGATTGACAGACAAAGATCCAAACAAACAAACTTTCACATTTATAATATTAGTGTGATTTCAAACTACGTATTTAAAAAACACAAATAATTCCAATAGATACTGTTATTTATTTATAGCTTTGTTTTGTGCATAGAATTCAGTTTTTATTTATATAAATATTAACATGTAGAATAGATACTATCGTTAAATCTAATATACACACCCTCACGAACCTAATAAACAGCCTCACAAACTAGGCATAACTAAAAGGTTTAAACAAAACAAGAACCTTAAATAGAGATTTATCCAGCCACTTTACATAATCCACTCAGCATAAACCTTAATAACAATTTGAACCGACCTCAAACTGGATAATGTACTTACATTAACCCAACTTGAGGTCATAACACAGTTTACAGCGGACAGTTAAACACCAGTTAGCTGTAATAGGGGTTAATCTAATTAATAGAGACTAGGATCTGTCTGCCTGTCTGTCCGTATGTGATTAATTGACGTAATTATTGTGTAGCTTGCGTTCTAGGGCTTGTATGTATGTACGAGTGATAGTCGATGAATGGATGTTGGTACCTATTTGGTAGTCATTTTTTTTAAGGGAGAAAAACATCCAATGACTTCTCCCGTCTTGGGTGAGGCGAGAGGGAGTGTCAGACTCTTACTGAGTAAAAACCACCCCATACCTACTACCGCTTTTCGAGCCAGAGAACGCTAAACCCGCTAGATGGTCCGCAGCTCCGGATTTGGTGGTGATGGATCCTAATCATCGCTGCAGCTACGATGCTACAAACCGTCCAATACTGAACGTGTATATTTTTTTTTTGTATATCTCCAAAGACTACCATTTCGGTCGATCGCAAGTAACCTGCATGTAGTCATAGCGACTCCATTCGACGCGGCTAGTATTTACGCATAATACTACAATAAATCTTGTTTACTACATCGTCTGAAGATCACAAAAACAACTTTTGAGTATGAAATCTCTCGTTTGATTCAATTTCTAAGTTTAAAAACAAAAGGAAATCATTGCTTACTTAAATTTATCTATCTTGCTTAGCTCGAAGAAGGCTGAAAAAATTTCGATATTTAATTTCTTCGCAAGATTATTTTAAGATGTTTTTACAAAGCTTTGTAAAAAAAGCTAATGTACGATATTTAGATTTTAACAAATAAACAAACAATATTATAATAACTATCGAGCTTTCCTCCATTAATTGACAAGAGTAAACCGTGATTTTTAGTTAAATAAAATTCACATTCAAGAGCCACATTCAATATAAACTTTTAACTAATCCACTTACAAATAAACCCCTAATACAAATCCAAATCGGATACCATCATCCATCTCCGTTTCAACAAACAAAACATGAATCAAAAGATAAACAAAAACAGCAATGTATGTTATCCTGCCGGTGTAGGGTGAGAGTATTCGTTTAAACGTCCACTTGTCAATAATTAACGCTCCCCACATGATGCCTGTAAGTGGACAGTGTTGCCTCGTAATTTGATTGCCCGTTTGCCACGTAACTTTAAACGGCGGATGGTAGGGGAAGCGGTGCCACCTACTTGTGTGTATGTCTATGTTGCAGAGGGTGCTTTGTGTTGAGAGTTGCACAAATATTGTATTTGAAGAGTTTTGTTGATATTGATTTATATGTTTCTTTAGTTTTTTTTTTTGTTTTTTTATAGTGTTTAGTTAATTATGAAATTTGATGTTGCTTTTGTTATTTATTTTTTTTTACTTACTTTAAATAAAACGTTGCCCCACATTAGGATTTTCTCCTGTGTCGTGGGTGCGTTTACAAACATACAAGTTCACATACACATGACACCCAGACCCGAAACAACAATTTGTGGATCACACAAAGTGTTGCTCCGTGCGGGAATCGAACCCGCTACCCGTTGCTCGGCAGCCAGTTGCCCAGCCACCGCACCAACCGTGCAGTCAAATGTTATGAAATGGATCTTTTTTTCAAACCCAGATAACTTTTATTTTAAAACATCTATCCTAAAATTTACAACGCCTAAAAAAGTCGTTATGCTGTTCAAAATATTTAAATTTAGACCTGTGTAATGCAACATGCAAATAATGATTTTAAGTTTAAGTTATGAGTTTGAAGTTTAACCTTTACGTAGTTACTTGCAATTACTTGTAACTTCTCTTATAGTCCGAATCCGATTCTGTTTTAGGCAAGATTTTGTTCAAATCTTAAAAGTCGTCTTACAGCTTAATGGACATATTAATAAAATATGAATATGACAGTGGTAAACGAACAATAATTTAGTTCATTTTGCCGTGGAAAACTCATAGTTCACTCATGTGCAAGTGCATCTTGCAAAAACATTCACTAAAGCTATTTAGATCGAAACCTTTGCACTATTCAGATTGAAACCTTTGTCTTATTACCAATATTTATAGTTACATCTGCGTTTAATACTAATAACTTACTAGCTAACAGCCTTTTAGCTAAAACATATCGTTAATCAAAATAACCGTGAAATGTAAAGCTCAAGGATTTACAGCCCGTCTCGTGTGAAGTGTATGACACTCCAGCTAATCTGTGTCAATGTGACAACCCGATTATCTATGGTAATGGCTTTTATTAGGCCTTCATTGTGCTGTTATGTCCTAGAAATTATAGTTATACATTTGTTATTTAACTATATTAACAAATTGCTAGGGTTGAGTAATGTTTATACTGTTTATTGTTTAATATGTTTTAAACCTAAATTATGGGTAAATAAAACTAGCTTTAGGTTTGTGGACCAGCAATTTGGACACCCGAAACACAAAAAGCGTTACAAGGTTTTTTAGATGAGATTATAGAGATAGAGATTAGGAATTTAAGGGTTTTTCGATAATTGGGCATTGGGAAAATAATTGGGCCTCCGGTAACCTCACTCACACAACGATACACAACGCAAGCGTTGTTTCACGTCGGTTTTCAGTGAGGCCGTGGTATCACTCCGATTGAGCCGGCCCATTCGTGCTGAAGCATGACTCTCCCACAATTAACTGATTTTCTTTTTATTGAGAAAATAGAAGTGGTCACTACATACCTTAAAAAATACGAGTATTGTACACTGGCTATGTTATATTATTATTTATTATTCTCAACGTCTCCTGGCGATGTTCTAACTAATGAGGAAAAGCAGTTTTCCTGGACATTGGTACATGGGACGTAGAAATATATAGCACGTTTATTTATTTACTTATTTTCCGCAATCAGTATTAACTAGTTGTATGTACTGCTTTCGTTAATATGGAATCAAATTTTATGCCTTTATTCTGTGGATAAAAACGTTGCTCAGCTGCCTTGTTGGTCAACTGATCGCAAGTGCAACTGCCTGACAAGGAGCCAAGGAGCTGGCAAAGTATTACTGGTTATTTTCTTGGGTTTTCCAAAACTTCTCAGTAGTAATAAGGAGTCTGGAATTGTTCATAGTATAAAGCTCACCCCATATTACATGGGACTTATAATATAAATGGTGAAAAGTGTGTGAATATTGTACAGTAGCATTACGTGCCGTAATGTGCACATCTGCCTTTGGGGATAAAATGGCGTGGCGTGGATAAAAACAGACTTATTATGATGATGATGATTTCACATTGAAAAATACCGAGGTTTTGATACTTACACACAAGATGTACGGTATTTGGAACGTGAAAACATCTAATCTGTCAGTTGGCCTAATGATGCCGTGATAAACATGAAACATTTATTATTACAATTCAATTATAACTCTATACACGCTGTTTTAGATCTATGAAAACCAACAGTTTTTCAGAAGTTGGAAAATTTAACAAATAATATCAGTTGATCTAAGTATTTGTAGTAACGTAGGTAAATTGTTTACTTATATTATAAATGCGAAAGTAACTCTGTCTATCTGTCTGTCTAGGTCATTTGATTCTGCTTTGATTTGTCTTGTTAATTGGCTGAAAAATTTGACAACATAACGTCAAAACACCCTTACTGGTGTGTGAATGTAAATATCAGTTACTTCGCGTAAATAAATATTGATTTAAGTCTCGGTACTGAAAGATAGGAGATATATGTATATAACCTAGGTATACCTAGCTTATTGGTAATCATTACTCATTTAGTGATGAACTGATATTTGATGGATGCTTGTGTATATACGTATGCTTGTACTTATTCATGGGTGTGTATGTGTGTGTGTGTGTGCAACTCATGTATCACATGACAGGTAAAGAGAAAGTATATGTGTTTGTTATTCGTGGCATCATGAAGTATTTATAGTGTTGTATATTTATAGCTGAGTATTCAAGTTATCTAAATAAAGCTTAAATGTCAGTATGTTCAGTAGGTCACTTTATTATTTACAGTTATTTATAGATACCTGAGGTCCGTTTAGAAGCTCTTCACCAATGTCAATTAAATAGAAAAAGTCATTTAGAGGCATTAAATCGTTTTCATTAAGGTCGTATATAACTTACTAGTACAAATACATAATTATAAATACATAGTTAGATATTCATGTAGAACTACTGTTTATGTACCTTTTTTTAAGAGGGGAAAATCATTCATTTACTTCTCCCGCCTGAGGCGAGAGAGACTATCAGACTCTTACTGACTAAAAACCACCCTTATACCCTGTTCTTACATCTGCATTTCGAACTGCAATTAGGTAGTCCGCAGCTCCAGGTCGGCATCAGCCCTACTGGGCCCTATCTATGGTCTGATAGCTCTTTACCTTACCCCGGACTTACCCTAGTAGTTTAGTATAGCCCTCATGAATATAACTCGGTAAAGGTCCTTTAACTTTAAAAATATGTTAATGCTTAACGTGTAACTTATTAAACAAAATCTAGTTCACGTAGCAGCAGCTTTCCAATAAAACCTTTTGGTTTCAGAAAATTGTAATGAAATATTCAGTCTACTACCGACGAAGTTTTCACTATAGAATTTTCAGTGAATCATTACAAATGAGTAAGTTTTCAAACTCTGTAGTAAATAATGAGAACTTTCTGAAAAATTCTTGTAAGGACTTCAAAGTATTCGTAAACTCATTAAAATACAAGTTTTTTAAAGTGTTCCTTTTAGTTTGTTTGCAAACTTTCTCAATTAGTCTTATTAAAGTTATATTCGTAAATAAACGAACAGGTTGCAAATAATGAAGTACCAACTCTAGTCTTATATACTATTTTATTTATATAAACTTACTGCCACACTCAGAGTCGTTTAATGATTAGTTAAACAATCCCTTAGTAACGATTTTGTTCAGAAAACAATTGCTAAGGACTGGGTTAAAAAATCATTAAATGACTACGACGGTAAGTTAAAAGGTAAGTAACGAACGTAAACTTAATAGGTAAGTATCATAATTTGCTTTCAGTTTACTTACTCTATTAAGGATACCGAAATACGTAATTACCACTGACTGTTTTCAAATCTATGCGTCGTACTCAGAGTAATTTAACGGTTACTTAACCCAGTCCTTAGCAATTGTTTTTTGAAACAAAATCGTTACTAAGGAATAGTTTAAGTAATCATTAGATGTATCTGTGTAGTAAATTGTCGATTTCTAAACGTTTTTTTCATTTGAAGTTACATACTGTAAGAAAAAATGGCTGCTGTACAATCTGTGCATCTATTATAATTATACTTTGTTGCAAATTTCAACTAACCATATCTAACCGAGTAGCAAGATACTGCACACTTTCCATCCCCGATTCCACACAGATTTGCGCACGCACATTCAATCGATGCAATCACGCGAAAATTCAATTAACTTTTGCCTTAGATATTGATTTAAACAATGTTAATGTTGCTAATATATTGGTTTATTGTAGTCGCCAGGACTAGGAATAATAATACGGTTAAAGAGGCTATGCATTCGTTTCCTGGTAGTCAAGAAAGCATTAAACATTTTTGAAAACGTCAAAGGTTTAAGCTTTCTTCCATAGGGGTGGCTTTCCACCAGAATTGTGCTATGCTATATATGCTATTATGCTACGAAGATGTAATAGCTAAGCTGTGAAACTATGTGACTGTTTCCAGCGATACTATGCTATGTAGCTATGCGAGTAAGATGCGCAGTTTAAGTATGCGATGTATCGATAGTAGGGAAAACATCCATAGCACGCATTTTTCCATATAAAAAGCATGGCTTAACTGAGACCGTTTCCACCAGTGCTAAGCTATGTGTACCAACGAATGAATGGTGGAAGCCACAAGCATGCACAGCAACGTAACATAGCACATCTCTGGTAGAAAAGCACCCCAAGAATAATAAACAAGCGAAATGTGTATAAGCACAGGCTCATTACCTTATTGTTTACACACCTACACCCTGATCATGGTCCCCAATTACATTTCCTATCACATATACGTGTTGAAGGAAATCCAATAGATCCTCTATGTATCTTAATTATATAAATAAATATTATCATATTTTCCTGTGTAGCATATACATATGTACAAGACTACATTATATTTCCGGGACATAACAAATACTACGTATCACATATGGGAGTTAATTAAGATATCGAGTTAAACAAATCTATGTTTTATTAGTTTGAGATAGCTACGAAAATGCTACAATCGCCCATTGATCTCTCCGTAGTATCAGTAATGATCTGTCCAATTGCCCCTTTGATGACTGTTACACGGTTATTCTGTAGCGACCACATTCAAATGACCTGTCCTTTCTAAAGTCATTTACGTACTGTCATTCAGCTAAGGACGATTAGAGGTAAAAGAAGTTATTTAAAAACATTGAAAAATATCTTCTTGTTTTTATTTCGTAATGTCTTAATATGCTGCCACATTTAGTTGAATCGACCCGCTATGGACTAAAAGGTACTCGTGTTTGATTATTTCAAAGGTAATTGCAAGTATAGACTTTACAAAATAGACTAAAATTAGACAGCAAGCAAGCATTGAGAAACAAATAAAGATTTTACTAATGTTATAAATTCGAATGTTTGAGAGTCTGTTTGTTTGTTTATGTTTATGTTTGTTACTCAATCACGTCTAAATCGCTAAAGGGATGAACAGGGGTAGATTATGGTCTGGAATAACACATAGGACACTTTTTATCCTACGGGACCGCGGGCGAAGCCGCTGGCAGAAGCTAGTAATGAATAAAGAAAGTAATGGTAAAATCTAAGTAACATAATTAAGGTTACGATTGAAAAACGTCAACTCTTAATGTTATCCTGGCAACAAAACTAGACTCATTCATGGGTATATTTAATACATAGAAACCTAATTCAAAGTTAAGGAATTTAATCTGTTTAATTTATATGCCAGTAATGCTTACCTCTACTATTCTAATACTGACAAGACTGGAATTCAGTTTATGTTCTAAAATTTGATATCGAAACATATTTATCTAACCAAGGAATTCACACTTACACCCAACCTATGTGGGTAGGTTTATTCTCAACTATAGCTTAATTAAACTAACAATACCTTACTTAAGCAAAACATAGTTACCTTGTAAACTACAACTTCAGTATGTACCCACCAAATAAGTTACCTATGTGTATAACTCGCAAACCAGGAACTTAGAACCCTTACGGCTATAATGTCGATATGTTTTATCGTAAATAACTCTTAACGTAGTAAATTCATACGTTTTATACCGCTCGTAAAATACACGAGCATCTAAAGGGTTCCACAAATACTATTTATAGACCAGTAACTAAATAACATAACGAGGAACCTCGTTTTGTTTAAAATATTTGTCCACTGACGTCATCAGCTATCGCTTGTCATAAATCAATGATCACATTGTCAAACAATGTTACAAAACCTACATAATAAAACGTCTCTGTCTTATTCGTAACCAAATACTGGCCTCTCGACGAAGTTATCAGCACAATTAGGAAGTATTTAGTGTAGCGACCACGCCCAGTGGAACGTATTTATCATCGCAAACACGAAGCTATAACTCCAACTGTTGCTAAGGACTCGCGAACTAAGCGTTCTGAACGAAAACAGCACGGAGTACATCTACACAATACATATATACGGACAGCTTGCTCGAGACGTGTGTAGAAGCAACAATGCACGCCGATTTCTAACCGAGCTGCGGGAGAAAGCATACTTTCCACCCCCGACTCGAAATAAACATGCGCACGCGCATCTAATCGATCCAAACCTGCAAAAAATCAATTAAATCGGATTTTCTCTTACATCGAAACGATTTTGGATCAATTTTCACTTTGCCAACATTTAACGTTTTATCATTTCGCGACGTCACAGCAATCAACAAAGGCACGGGTAGTGATCGCGGCTGCGATTGCGACGTTGCCGTGCGGCTGCAGGAATGCGGCCGCAGCGTTGCCAAGTCTCCACTCGATATGTCGGGCGATAAACACGAGTGCATTGGGCGGCGCGGACAACCGAACCACCATTTTGTTTTATGTACAACGCTTACATAGAATTCTCATTTTGAATGTTTGAAAATTGGAATATTCTGGAACGGATTTGAATGCAGCGGGTTGTTTAATGTTCTTTTGTTAGCAGTTGTAACGTTTTTATGAAGGTTTGGTGCGTTGCATGGCGGCTAGTTCTATTTATAGATGATATTAAGGTAGCATGAACCGTTTGCTCGTCTGACTCACGATTTGCATCGCCGCGTGCAAATTCTACGAAACGTAGCTTTGTATTATACTCTAGATTATTTTTGGGGAAAAATTATTGTTGTTTAGGAGGAAAAGCATGTTATTTTGAGACCTTTTCCTTGATTAAGTCTTGGTATTGTATGTTTTTTCTGGTTAATCGATGTTAATATTATAGTATCCTGTTGTATATATACAAGGGGAGATATATGAAAGTTACCGTCGTATTTCTTGGACGTTGTATGAATTATGCGCATGTTTGATTGCATGTCCATTAATCACACGGTTGTAAGTGAATATAATGAGTATTTCTAAGCAAGTCCTAAGCATATAGTCTGTTTGCTACGTGATTACGAAAGCTATATTCTGTAAACTGTATAGGGTTATGATGTCATGAATGAATTCTCGCATATTGTATGTTTAGTTTTGTTTATCATAGTTCTTTATGTAATCCTTTTATGTAGGGATTCAAGGATTCAGGGTAATTAGCCGTAGGTTAAAAATTCATCTTTTGGATATTTCATAACCGAAGCGTAATTTAACTTGATAATATTATGTACATTAACACACATAATGAAATCTAACAAGGCATCCTAAAACGAAAACTATGTACATAATTACATAAACGGTCCTCGGTATGCGCGTGCGCAGCGTCACAGCGACAGATGGCAGCACTCGACACGTTCGTAGATCGATCGCCATCATTTGTCATTTGACACGTAAGCCTTGAGGGTGGGGCTAGTTTCTATGAAAACTTTGAATCAATATTATGTATAAACTATATTTATCTAAGTTTATCCGTGTCGTGACTGCAGAGTAGAATATGTCAGTCACCACCTCTACTCTTCCCGCGGGTAGTTCCATCTCGCAAGAGCTGACCAAAAGACTACACATTTGACCAAGGGTTGCTCTTTGATAAATGATTATGATGAATTTTAAACTTCGATCTCCAACTGGCTTCGCAAGGGTGAAGATGAACGAATGAGAGAAGAATGGCAAACCCTCTTATGTCCCTGCCGGGTTACCGGGGCTTTGGCTGAAAAGGACGAGTAGGAAAGGGGTGGTTTTAGTCAGTAAGAGTCTGACACTTCCTCTCGCCTCACCCTAGGCGGGAGAAGTCATTATATGACTTTTCTTCACCTCAAAAAGAAACTTTAATGTTGAGGAGGTTCATAGTCCAATAATAGGTTGTTAATGTTTAACTTATTGTGAATTTTATGATATTTCAGCTTCTTTTATATTGTAAACTTGACAGACATGTTTAGTGGCTACCTATAGTTACATACTTATCTAACGTCACATCTTTGTCTCATAGGAGTAAACAAAAAACACTGAACGCTATGCCATCGAGTGTTATCCTTACATACCTTCTTTTGCTTCCTCCACATTCATTTTTCATTTATCGTATATAGTTTAGAGGTACCACGCATTTGATTTTAAAATTAAAAATAAAAACATTATTTGAAGGGGGTAGCAAACTAGCAATATTTGCGTGCATGTGCGATCAGGGTCAAAAATGCAGTAACAGTGCAGCTGTGGTACAACTTGATGTTTTTAAAGAAATAGACTCATTATCATATTTTAAGTGCACATATCGACGAACACGACACACTAGTATGTATTCATGTGTACTAATAACAAGTCTATTTCTATAAAAACGTCAAGCTGTACTAATGTTGCACTGTTACTGCATTTTTCCCCCTGACTGTACATCAATGTGCATAAGGCAATAATAGGCTCACCCCTATTACGTAAAGTATAGTATCAAAGTATAGTATTACGTTTCGTAATGTGCAGCTCTGCCTATCCCTTCGGGAATAAAAGGCGTGACGTTACGTTGTACTTCAAAGTTTTTGATAACCTACTAGTAACAGCAGCGACATTTCCAAAAAAAAAACTATATAATGACGATTACACATTTTTATTCGAATATTATAATTTAATCACCACAAAACTACAAGGTTCTAACATAAATAAATACCAATATACAATTTTACAACCAAATTACAGAATAGCAGTTAGACAAGTAATTAAACTAATTAACGTAACCTTTAGTCGTGTGTCATTAAACATGCACGCTTAAATTATACTCTATATATATTGTAATTAAAGTTATATTCGAGTGCACGTGTGTATTGTCACGCTTGTTCCCGTTGCGGGGTGAATGAACACCGTCGTGTACCGTTTGAGGTACTTGGCAGCGTTTGAACTAAGTTCCTAAGTACATAAGGTGGTGTATGAAGCTTTACTCCAATTTATAGTTTCAATTTATAAGTGAAAATTTCCTTAAAAAGCGTTTGTTTTTGCATAACGTTAGTGTTAAGTTAATGTCACATATTAGTCAAAGAATTCATTTATTTCGATTACCCCACATATAAATACATACGTAAGTGAAATAAAGCGTATTTCACTTTGTAAAAGTAATCGCCTTATAGTGTACGTGAACAAATAAATTAATATTTAATTCGTAAACGTAGAATTGATTATAGTTTTATATTGACATGATTCATTATTAACCCGTAGTATGCCGGGAACGCAGATCTAGAGAGGCAATTTACTATTGTGTCTCATATACAAGAGGAATTAACCTCTTGTATCACATTTCAGCCCGCGATCACCTGCTATTGGAAATTTGATTCCCCCTTTTCTGCCATATCCTACGGGACCCTTATCTAACTTAAACATCCTAAACTTGTAGTCTAATATATTAATACTTACTAATCATTATTTGTCTGTCTAGTATTGTAAGTTTTAAAACGCAAGCTTTTCCTACATTCTGCATATAACTTTAAGGTACAAGGGCTGTAAAATAAATACTGAAGAATTGTTTATTTGTTGGTTTGAACGCGTTTATCTCTATATTAACTGATCCAATAGTTCCTCCAAAGGAAACCACCAACAGACTTAATAATTCCTTCAAAGTAACTGAAAGAACTACAGACCTTTTTTGTCTCAGTAATTTCTTCAAAGGGACAACTGACAACAATTGAAAATTAATAGTTATTTTCGTGTTGTCCACTTATCTAGAAAGGCTATAAAACATCACGCTATGATCAACAGGGGCCAAGTCGATCGGGTAAAACCGCACGGGAGTAGCTAGTTATCAATAGATTGACATCTATTAGACATGGAAATCCCTCAATCCTTCACAATGTTAGGTTAAGGAAAGGTTCTTACATACATAATATGAAATTCATAGGGGGAAATCCGTAGTGAGTCTTATGTGCCGATGTTAGGTATTAGAGGAATGTCGGAAAATACGTTTTCATAGCCGAGATAATGTGAATATAATAAGAATAATACGATTGTGAAATTGCGCACATCTTTGTTACATTTTTTCAGTAGCTTGGCGAAGATTCTTTGCTGAAATAGTGTCAGCTAAAGAACATTCCTAATTAATTATTGTAGGTACAGATATTATTATGTGGATCCCACGACTTCTGAATAAGTACGAAATTGAGTATCTCACCCCTATTACATGAAACTTATAACACAAATGGTGAAAAGTGGGTGTACATTGTATAGCGGTATTACGTGCCGTAATGTGCACCTCTGCCTGCCCCTTCGGGGATAAAAGGTTTATAGTTAAGCATTGATCGTACTATGTTAAATTCTGAAAGAAATCTAACAAAATTATTACGTTTTGTTTCAGGTAAGCATCATATCACATGTTACTTAATCAGTAAGTTACGTTTCCTATACATTTATCATTAATCCTGAAAGTTTTTCTTATTAAAACAATATTAAAATTGTTCAATGGGTCTCTATGAGTTGACTTCAGACCCGCATTATTCCTTTCAAAGGATACTTCTTCCTTGTTCAAAGCAACATTAAAATAGCAATTTACGTACCGGTAAACTATGGCAACTTTACCAGACCCTTGGCAACTTTACCATACTATAGGTATTCGGTATAAACTCATTTATCTAAAAATCTACCCACTAGAATTCTGTTTTGTAATAGTAGTATTTTTTAGACTTTAAAAGGAAATATTTACTATATTTTGCGTAGACGTAAGACTGCTATTATGCCAGTAATGGCCGTTACAGTGTAGTGCGTGAAAATGTGCTAAAAGTTAGTAGTTCCTAAATTGTGCTCACAGAGCCTAAATTATTTGTCACAGGTGAGTGAAATTTTGATCTTGTATGTATAATATAGTTGGGATTACTGTTGTAATGTCAGCAATTGCTTTTTCTTTAATTTATTGATAAATAATCGCTTCGGTAATGTTGACACAGGTTAGGTAAAGTTGCCACGGCCTGCTTTGTGGCAACTTTACCTACAGTTAGGGTTGGCAATAAATGTTTTTTTCCTTGTTTGTGTGTATGTAACCATTTTCGAATATCTAAATTTCCCAGCATAATAGTGAATATCCTGGATGATAAGTTATAATGTATTTAATAATACCTTTTGTTTTAGAGCCAAAATGGCTCACATGAAACAAAACCGCAGAAAACTCGGAGCTAGACAATATAAAAAGTATACGAAAGTAATGTTAAAATTAGCTATGGAGATAGTGAAGTCAAAAAATTAAAAAGTCAAAAGATTAAACATTATTTTGTAGCCTTTTTTTACAATTTTAAACTTAAATACTTAAAATTTTAGAACTTAATTTAGTTTAAAAGGGAACAATATTTTTGTCAGATATTTATGCTTAGGTGTAGATATTTTTTACTTTAGGTTTAAGGTTTATAATTTTTTTTTTTAAATATACATGTCATAAAAAAAAATTCTCATTTTTTGACAACCCCGAGCGTAACAAATTATTTGTATGTAAATTACGATGAAACCCGTGGCAACTATACCTACTGTCTGTGTAGCCGTTATCTTTATAGATTTCCTCATATTGTTTGCATTATAATACGAAGAGGTCCTAGATGAAGCCCTCTTTAATATGCAATACACGATGAATACGGCGCGTAGGTAAAGTTGCCAAAAATTTGGTATCTTTACCCATGTTGTTTTTTCTTTACTACGGCTAAAGTAAGCGTTTGTATATAATGACGATTTCAGTAAAGTGAGCCAGATAGACTACAATTTTAAATATATAGTTTTGGTTTCTATGCGTCTTATGGTTAAAAATATATTTCGATTTTTGTTCCAAAATATGGTAAAGTTGCCATGTTTTACGGTACATGAAAATGTATGTAATGAAGTTTATTTACATACACAGCCAGTTACATAAGGTGTAATAGCAGTTGTACGAGTAAAGGTAAGTGTTATGTTGATCTAAGTTCGATTTTCAGGTTGAGTAAAATATTATTAAGGGTTTTCAGTACATTTCGGATGTTCGTAGATGTGAATACGTCCCAATGCCTACAGGCAGGCAGAGGAGTTGTTTAACTCGATGTAGTGTTATTGTATATTATCCGACGTAGCTGATTTCCAGGGAAAATCAAATCACTCATATTAATTTGATCAATACAAAACCTATACCTAGTAAACTAGCCATATCTAATTCTTCATTATTTTTGGTTAAATATTCAAAAATACAACTAACGCATATTAAAACACGTGTTAAATCAATCTTGCATCCTTTTATCTCATAGCGTTACGTTAAGATTTAGTATAAAAAAATACGTAATGTAATTATATTTCATTCAACACATAGGTATTCCTAGAATTGTTTATCGTGTATCTTCCCCGGGGTGGTCTCGATACCAAGTTCACGAAACTGATACAAGGTCCCTGTAAATTTCTCTGAAGTAAATTGAAACAAGATGCCTAATACAAAACGTTATTTCCAAGAAAAATTAAATGAATTAATCATTGTTGCTAACTGTACCAACGGTAATTAAGTTTTTAATTATTAACACGAAACTAAGTATGACATTATACCTGGTATTATTTACTGAAACTTGAAAAATTAAATGGAAGAAAAACTCTTTTCAGTCTTCGAATCAGGAAAATAAGCGGATTTTTTATAGATTTAGCAATAAAAGCAAGCTTGTTAGTTGTTAGAAACAAGTCATGTTAGTTAGATTCAAATTAAAATCAAGTAGATTCAATTCTACTTGTACAATTTTATATCAAGCTAGTATACTATAAATAACATACATACATTTTACATAAAAAACATTTTTAGTTTAAGATTTTCTTTTTTTTAATTTATTGGAACCCGAAACAAGTTTACAGTACAGTATTTTACTTACAAAAACATTAAACGATTCACAAAATTATGAACCTACATCGCAATATAATTATAGATTTTCCATTGATTTCCGCGAGTAATTATTAAAGATATTATTGGAAAACATACAACGTTTTAATTTTGACGAAATTAGAAATAAATCATTTATAAACAATGTTATGTATAAACGTCTAAGTTTATTTGCGTGGTAAGAAAAAACCGTTAAAATTATACAGTAATACTCCATTTTAACCGACTTAGACCAAAATAGAAGGTTTTCATTGTTATACTCTGATGAGAAACCCTACATTTTTGTTATTATTGGAACACATAACTTGTAGAGTATCTAGAATCTAGATACAACAATATGGAAACTACGTTGTCTCGTCCTTGCTCTCAGAGATAAGACCTGAAACCAAACAATGGGAATTGCTACATTATTACTTCTAGATACTTATACATATTGACTTTGGTTTTTGACCACAATTTTCCAAATTTTTATAATAATATAATCAACGACCAATAAGTGGCCACTGTTGGGAAAAGGCCTCTTCTCGTACGAAGAAGGTTTGAACATTAATCGTCACGCTAGCTCAATGCGGATTGGCGAATTATTTAATTTTCTATAGTAGTATATCAAAAAAGCTTGTAAGTTTTAACAATTATAAACCTATATTTTTATAATAACTATCGTGAGAAATACTAAATTAATTAACAAACACGGTTTACTCACGTAAATTAATGGAGAAAATCTCTTCTGGTTTCGAATGACAGAGGGACTTTTACTAGTAGAGCTTGTAAACCGTGATTTTTAGTCAATTATAAACCTAAAAGAATTAAACATTCATCATAAAAACTAGACAAAGGAAAACAAAACCAAACCTAAGACAGATCACCCTTCCTCGTAGTTGTAAACCATTACCCAATAAATACTAATTGTATCCTGCATCCTCACGATGAATGACGCATTCTGCTTAAACGGTGCGCTGACGAATCTGGACTCTCCCGGCCCAAATAAAAGCAAAATGGTGAAATAATATGACGACAGCGACGTGATTCATTTATAATTTTGTAAGATGCTCTGATTGTCCCACGTTGTTTGTTCAATTATATACTAAATGAACTAAAAATCACCTTGGTCGGGCCTAGAGGGACGGACATATAGTGTCAGACTCTTACTGACTTAAAACCTCCACTCCTACTTTTCGAGCCGGAGCTCCTGTAACCCGCTAGGTAGTCCGCAGCTCTGGGGCGACATCAGCCCTACTGGGCCCCATCTGTGGTAATCAGAAGATCCTTTGAGGAGCGTGCGGAACGCGACGCGCCGTACGCACGAGTCTAGTTTTGGTCGGGTGGCGAGCTACCCTTGCTCGCCATCCGCAAACCCGCACTTATGGTGGCCGGAAACAAGAGACGGAGGTTTCAGTGGACGAGTGTCGTCCAAAGAAACGTTTTCAACCTTAAAGTCGTTTATTAATTACTTTAATAAAATGTACACTATATTATTTCAAATAAAACAGAGTTATTACCATTATGTATAGTCTACATGTATCGCAACGAAATGAATAGGATGCCGTGCCCGGACGCCATTCTTCAAATCCATACTTAATTTCCCCTCTAGACGATTTATAGCGATTTAATAAATGGTTATTGTTTTATTTGTAATCTTTGCTCAATGAATGAAACGAAATATTGGATTAAATAATTGAATGCTACCGTTTTACTTCTATAAATAACATTTTAGGAATGATAAGTAGGAAATATCCTTTTACATAAAGAATGTTGCGTCTGTATTAACGCGATGAACGATGCGAAACTTAAAATAAAGTCGATGGGTTTTACAGTTTTTACCGACTTCACAAAAAGGAGGAGGTACTATGTTCGGCTGTTTGTATGTTTTTTTACTATTAAGTAGTGAGATTCCTCGGTAAGATTAGGATGCAGAATTTATTATGATACCCGTACATAGTTAACATAAAGCAAACTAAGCCCATGAATATAAGCCTCTAGCATGGCTTGAAACTAACCGAGTTCCTCGTCAAACAGTTACATGAGTAAGCCGATAACATAATAATTAACTTAAATCAAGTTGATAATGGAACGAAATAATATTTATTATTGTAAATAGACAAAAAAGTAGCACTAAATAGTTCTATAGTTCTACGTGTGTGTTTGCTTTCCCAACCATTATGCTTGTGATATCCTAGAAGCTTAAGCAGGATAGTTTTACTGCCGCACTCAGAGACATTTAATGATTACTTAAACTATTCCATAGTAACGATTTTGTATTGAAAACAATTACTAAGGACTGGGTTAAGTAACCATTAAATCACTCTAAGTACGGCAGTTAGTAACTATCCTAATCAAAATAAACCAAATGTTACCAATTTCCTATGTTACCCTATGAAATACTTTGATTAATTAATTAATTGGAAAGCAAACAGCTACACAATCTTGTAAACGACTAATTACATGATAACGTGGTTTGTTGAAACAGGTCTTAATCTAATAATATATCGGTTTAGCTCTGCCGATCGCAATCCAATACTAGATTTACCCCTATAAGGAGAAGTGGTTGAGAGATAGGGTTTAGACTATTATAGTAGTCGGTAAGAAAGTTTATTTTAATTGATTGATTATTTTTAATGTTAAGTTTCATTGGGTAGAAATAGTCAGTATAATGATAGATTGAGAAGTATGTGTGGAGTAAAATTGAGTGATCGAGTGAAAAATAGTGTTATTAGAGAAAGGTGTGGCTTGAAAGACGATGTAGTGACAAGGATTGAAAAGGGAATGTTACGATGGTTTGGACATGTAGGAAGGCGATTCACGAAAGAAATCTACAAGGCGGATATTAATAGAACCATCGTAGAAAGCCCCTAGACGGACATATAGCGACCAGATTAGCAATGTATTGTATAAAGAGTACCCTTAACCGACGAGGCTGCATGAAAATACTGATGACTGTTGATGAAGCGAAAGTGGTATGTAAGAATCGTAGTCATTGGCGTTCCATTGTCTCAGTCTATCCCCATGGGAGATAGGCGTGATATGGGGATATCCCATGGGAGGATAGTATTGTAGTGTATGATAAAATAAAAAATTACAAAGATAGACACTAAGCTTAAATTACGTGTGACTACACATAATTTATAAGAGTCGGAAAAACTAAGGGTTTACCTACACAATTTATTCAAGTAAGTGTCGTTTCAAGCTTTATTTATTTTATTTCATACCAGTAATACTTTAGGTTACAATGTAGAGCAACATTTATCAGGAAGTGTTCCAGTTATTCGAGTGAGCCGGTGACTCAATCCAACTTAAATGTCATTTCTAAGTTGAACTTAAGTTGGTAACAATCGGTTTCTATCTTTATCACCTACGATTTTAAGTCTTTTATTGGTTGGCATATTTTTATCATTATTTGATTTGATACTTAAAATATTCTGTCTGTATACAACAGTATCTCTAAATTAATAAAACATTTGATTAATTCTTTACTAGAAAAAAAATACAATTACTTTAAGAAGAATTAGGAATCCATTATTATTTCTATTTCAAAGTTCAAAGCATTTATTTCAATTAATCCTAAATTAGGTACTTTTGAAACGTCAAATTGAATTGTCTGTCAGTCTGTCTGTCAGTGAAGCTAGGCGCTCGTTCCAAAGTGTAGCTTCGAATGAAGAAGAACGAGCAAGAAACTCCATCCATTCATTGCCTAATGTGTCTAGGCTTATTTTACCTTCGGAATAGCTTAGAACATTTCGTTACTTTAAAACAAATCTACATATTCCCAAACTCGAGTACGAGCGTGCACTAGCGAGCTTACGTCAAAATCTACTTAAAATAACATAAATACTACAACTGAGCGTAATTAATAAAGAGCTACTATGAAGCTCACTGTATAATAAGTTGAGCCGTTTATTTAGGTCAGATTTCTTTGTATTTCGTTGTTAACTGTACAATATGTACAAGCTTACTCATTGCTTATGCATTTTCTATTAATTAAAGTAGTGGAATAAACTTACATAGGATACTGATTTCCTTTTAGATACATAAATAGAGAAAATTTTCGAATGTAAGTCTTCGGAAGTCATTGTTCTTACAATTAGTACAATACCTAAATATAAGTAACTTTTAATTTCCCACTTATTTATTTCATCTTTGATGCACGCTACACTCCTTACTCGAATTAACTTTTAATTTCCCTCTACAGTTTTAACTGTACAGTAGGACTACACAATTAAATAGTAGATCCATACAGCCTACACACCTTACAATTTACATGTACAGTTTTATTTATATTTTATTCAATTCATTTAAAACTGTACATTTCAACTATTTGCTCTACACCATAGTAAGTACAGTTAAAACACAGCACAAAAGTACAATAAAAACTGCACAATTAAATCGTAAGATGTACCTATAGCCGCTATTATGTACACTATAGGTACAATAAAATAATACCTACTTATCGATAAAGTACAAAGCTTCAGTAACTATGCCTGCTATTACAATGTTATTGAGTTTGTATCTCCCGTCGACACTCGACACAATCTCGTTAGCACCAGCAAAATAGGATTGACACCGAAACATAATCATATTTCCTGAATGCAACATGCATATATGTCAACTCATTGTTGTATTATTTTGTTTAAATGATTATGAACTATAATAACTTTGTTATAATGAAGGAAATCCTTTTAAAGGTGCCTTGCTTCTTCGAGAGATAGACTGGAAAGTGTAGTATGCTTACTTCATTAAGGGTGATTTTTCACCAGAGATGTGTTATGCTACGAAGATGTAATAGCTAAGCTGTAAAACTATGTGACCGTTTCCACTGATACTAAGCTATGTAGCTGCGCGAGTAAGATGTGAAGATGCGCCCTCGCAAAGTAGCTGTGCAAAGAAGCGAGAGAAAAGAGGCACTAGAGGACTGACCGACAGACGTACATTTAGTTTTTTTAATATTGTAATATATGCTTTGACGTTCAAAAGTGCCTTCCCGGTCTAATTGAAATAAATAATTTTGACTTTGACTAATGGATTCACAGTATATAGAAACAAATCTCGCAGAATAATGTTAAAGTACATCGCTTATTGAAACTTGACTACTTAATCGTAACATCTCAAGCCCATAGCTTCCTTTGAACCGTGGCTCTATTGATCAAACAGTTGCAGAGTGGAATTGGTATTGCCTCGAGTATATGAAAACCTCACTGCCGTTCACATCGCGATCCTGAATATTATGAATCCCACCCAAAACATAAATGTGAAAGGCTGCCAAGTTCGATAATATTGGAATGCTTCGCCTATAAAAGAAGTGAGATCTAAATAAGTACCAAGTTCCATACACAGACCTCAGTTAAAAATGATATAACAAGTTGGCAAGTTTTCACACGCTTTGTTATAAACCTACTAAACGCAATGAGTCAAGTATATAATTTTCTATTAAAACTTGCCAAGTTATATCATTTTTAACTGAGGTCTGTGTATGGAACTTGGTACTTATTTAGATCTCACTTCTTTTATAGGCGAAGCATTTCAATATTATCGAACTTGGCAGCCTTTCACATTTATGTTTTGGGTGGGATTTCATTTATTTTTGTAAGGTTTATTTTCTTTTTTTCTTATTTTACTTTACTTTGACTAAATACAAACCTTCGTAACGAATTTTAGGTCGGTACGACCATTGGAAGATATAGATATTTTTTTTGTTTTAGTTCCTTAGGGGTATGAATTTACACCTTCATTATTTTTAAAACCGACTCACACTTGGCCATTTTCAGATTTTTTCCTTTACCTTGACCTAAAGACCTACCTCCATGCCAAATTTCAAGTCAATACGACTATTGGAAGTGGTCTAGGTTTTTTCCTGAGTGAGTGAGTGAGTGAGTCAGTCAGTGAGTGTATAGTAAAAATAGCGATTTTCTGACGTCAATATCTCAAGATACAATAGGTACATTAATGAAATTTTGTATTTTAGATAAGTAAGTAGATCTCGATAGATACTAAATTTCATATGCGTAGATAAAATAGATTTTGAGTTATAGGTGGGTCGAACTTGGCCCGAAATGGTTCGTGTAATATAACCCACGGCCGGTGTGTCGGTTTTTTGCTCGAACTTGGCGGACACACTGCCGTGTGTCTAGATAAATATATTAAAACTTTTATTACATAACTAGCTGTTTCCACGCGGTTTCACCCGCTCTGCTCGGCTCCTATTGGTCATAGCGTGGTGTATTATAGCCTATAGCCTTCATCGATAAATGCACTATCCAACACAAAAATAATTACTCAAATCGGACCAGTAGTTCCGGAGATTAGCGCGTTCAAACAAACAAACAAACAAACAATCAAACAAACTCTTCAGCTTTATAATATTAGTATAGATTCAATATTATCGCTTTTTGTAGAGTGTATCAAGGGGTCTCGAGTTCGATACCCATCAGGTTGGGCAAAGTATTGCTATGCTAGACTTTTTTCGATTGTTCGAAAATTTATCAACCCTGACAGTATATGGCAATAGGCTCAACCCCTATTACAAGGGACTTATAACATAAATAGTGAAAAGTGCGTTTCCATTGTACAGTAGCTTGCCGTACGTAGCGTGCCGTACGTTACGTGCCGTAATGTACAGCTTGGCCTACCCCTTCAAGGATAAAAGGCATGACGATACGATACGACAATACATAAATAAATAAATGTGTATGCAGTTAAATATTCTCCAATATCCCCAAATACAACTCTCCAAAGCTTTTACCATTCGACCAGCTTATAAACCAATGCAAATCAGCCATTACCTAAGTAGAGAACTAGCTTACAACTTAGTGCCTAACTTGGTGTATACTTTATGCAATAGTCTAGGCCAAATGGAAAGCTTGTATTGGCAAATACTTTAACTTTAGCATTGTTTCTCTTATTGGAGGCTTTAAATGTTATGTAATTATTTGTTTGTGACGTCATTAGTTTAGTCTGGCCATGTTTTGTGTTATGTGGCGGTGTTATGTGTTGTGTTATCAGCCAGACTTCTGTAATGTAACCGAAAATGTATTAGTTAAAACTTAAAACCTTAGGAATAGTTTCCGATTAACTTCTCTTATATATAAAACTAATAAATTGTTCGTTAGTCGCGCCAAAACTCGAAAATGACTGGACCAATTTGGCTAATTTTGGTCTTGAATTATTTGTAGAATTCTAGGGAAAGTTTAAAAAGTGGCAAATAGTAGTGACACAAAGTTTGCCGGGTTAGCTAGTAAATTATAAAAACAAGATTACGTTTGAAAGGAAGACAAGTAACGTATTCGATACTTATAAATGTTTTACTTTTCCCCAAGGAGGAAAAACCGCTGGGGAGGACAAAAAAACTGTCATACTCTTACTGACTAAAACCACCCCAATGTCCGTTTAAATAGATTAGCCTCAAAAGTATCTACCTTTCACTTAAAACTTTTAACACTTGAAGCCCAGAACTAGCCTTCTCTCGAAGAAATGGTGGAAGTGGCCATCAAGATAGTCAGTAGGAGACTAAAGATAAAAGGTTTGGCTTTAATGAACCAACCAATCAGAGGGCTGAACAAATTCTCGTTTTGATCTCGTTAAACGTAAAACAAACTCATACTCACCCCTCCAAATTCGAATTCAAATTAAATGTCATACAACCTACATAAAATCTTTTTAACGTAACCATAACAGCTTTTTATATTACATTCATATCGTTTAACTCCATTAGCTCTCGATTCTCGATCTCGATGCAGTTGAACGATACTTTCCAAGAGTTAGGCTGCTGCCGGCACCACTTGCGGTAGGCGACAGGATGCCAGGAAATTACTAAATCTCCCGATAGCGACACGATTTAACTTGCCTACTTACTTCGCGACTGAACTGAACTGAACTGGATCTAGTTAAATAAATGGATATTGGCTTTAAATTCAATAACCTGTAAAGTGGAATAAAGATTTTCAGTGTTGTAAGGAAAATATTAGTTAAGTTCTTAAAGATTATTACATAAATGATCAAAGACAGACTTTAACATTGGATTAAGATTGGTTAGTAAATCCGTCCGTTAGTCTTGATTAAAAAAATGTTGTTCATATATGAAAATTGAGCCCACATCAATATTCAGTGTTCAATCAATTCACACTGACACATTGTAATGTATGTAAACGGATTGTTTTACAAAGGACCTTGGGCATTCATTGCCTAGTAATCATGGCTGGCATTACAACTAGTACTTTGTTACTGTTCCTTATTACTCCCTAGTTTCTAATCATGGCTTTTAGTTTGTGTTATTTCAAAACCAAACTAAAATTTCTAAGTAAATCTCTCAGATCTAAGTTTTATCTTGATCCCTTCAATTGTTTTGATGTGATTGAGTAACAAACATTCACATTTATAAAACTTTACATGTCACTTTACAAAATTTTTTTTCAGCAAGCAGAAATTTTATATGTGCGTTAAGGAATATGGATAAAACATATTATACCGTATATAACTTGAGGTAAGGGCAGGAAGAAGAAAAAGATATACGCAAATGAAGCTTAAGGGTGCTTTTCCACCAGAGATGTGCTATGGTACGTTGCTGTGGATGCGTTCGACTTCCACCAATCCTATTCATTGGTACACTCAGCTTAGCATTGGTAGAAAGGGACTCAGCTATGAAAAGATGCGTGCTATGGATGGCTTTCGTACTATCGATACATTACTCGAGCTGCGCATGTTCGTAGCACTTCTACGGCAACAGCTTAATATCAGTGTTAACGGCCCCATAGTTTCATATCTTAGCTAACACATCTTCGTAGCATATCTACATATCTCTGGTGGAAAAGCACCCTTATAGTGTAAACTGACAAAATTTCGATTTTTCGAGTTCATTCTAAAACACAGAAACATGGCCACTAGATGATTCTATAATTTTAACATTAAATTAGTTTTAGTAGGATTGTTTCCAAGTACTAAACTTGGTCATTACAAAGTTGGTGAGATTAGTAGATTAGTTCCTAGTGTTAGGTAAAGTTTAGCACAATAGTCGACCTGCGACTACATCTCATGAAGATAGTGTCACGCCAAGTTTAATGACTGTTTTATCTCCTGAAATACTGAACAATTACACATACACTGCTATAATTTCACTGAACATTAATATACATATAATTTACAAGTAGTTGAATGGTTAAGTTATTAATATCTTATGCTGAAGCTGCGGACTACCTAGCGGTTTACCGGGGCTTCAGCTCGAAAAGCAGGAGTAGGAACGGGGTGGTTTTTAGTCAGTAAGAGTCTGACACTCCCTCTCGCTTCGCTCAAGGCGGAAGAAGTCTTTGGATGATTGTCGCCCCTTAAAAAAAAGTTCGTGCCATATGCCGTAGGTGTCACTAAAATATAATAGAAAGATATGACTGCCTCTACCGACCCATAAAATAAATCTAAACCGATATCCACGTTACAAACAAGACAAACAATATGTCTTACAGACTCTGTGTTACGGACGAAATCTTGCGTGAATCGTACGAACGAACGAAATAATAAAGAAATTCACGGAAGAAGCGGTTTAATGGCGCGGATATAATGTGTCCGCTGAAGGAAACTGTAAACCGTGTTATTATTACTATTGCACACCGCTTTGAACACCTCTTTAAAGAGGTAACACATACAATTTTATATTTGTCTTTGTGTTTCTCCTGAACTATACATACATGTAGTTTATATGTTTTTACATCGGAAAATTGCTATTTCCTAATCTTTACGAACGAATTTTCCGAAATTTTCTTTTGTAACAACCTTCTGTCAACCGCAAAATAAAAAAAAAATTAATTGTGAAATCGGTCAAGCCGTTCGCGTGTAATGTCATGATCAAAGAAATAATGAAATTAATTCAATATGATTAAATAAAGGAAGTAAAGTCTACTGTAACTCCTTAGTTGAAGGATCTGGGTCGACTTAACCCATAGCCCTTGTAGATATTGATTGACACGGATTCTAGAAATGTATGCATTGTGTGGTCCTCTACCACCATTAAAATTACTTACCTGCTTATAATATGTCATTGTAGTCCTACCTAATTTTATCTTATCATATTCATTCGAAGTTTTTTATTTATTTAAACACATGGAAAACTAACAGTTGTACAATTTGATTAAAGAAGGGGTGGTATAATGCGACAAAGAGCCAATTAAAGGTTTTCACATACACTATTCTTGATAGGTCACCGTTTGAGTTCGATCTCGCCTAGTGGTTAGTGATAATGGAGCACACCTATCTATAAACCAACCTATCTCTAACTCGAGACTTGAAGACACCTAGGTTGTACCGTTCTGGAAATACAGACTCTCGAATTCACCCCTTAGTAGTTTAGACAAGGATACTCGAAACGAAACGCTTTGTGGGAGTGGAAGGAACATCTACCCTTTATATCAGTGTTTTTTTTACCATTTGTTCTATGGTGAAATAATAGTAAACTATTAACATAATATGTTATACAATTTAAAAGCTATTTCGGTTTCGGTCGTCGACTTGCGGTGACCGAATGTGGCGACACGTAGACTGATAACGGCTGATAACGAAGTACTTACCGCTCTAATAACAGATAGTACTCACCAATATTTGATAGTGTTTGATTTGGTTTGAATTAAACTTTATTTACTTTATGCAGATCACAGATGACGTAAATTTATCAATGCAAAAAAGGTCGTCGTCTGTAAGAGACATAACTTTATGGAATAATTGTAAAACACTAGAAGCTATTAAAATGCCGTTGGTAAAGACTATTTTCTGGGCTCGCTGTCATCGCAGCGGTAAGTCCCCTCTTTGAGGAGTGGCTAGAGAGGCGCCACGGCGTCCTCACCTACCGCCTGACGCAGGTGCTTACCGGACATGGGAGTTTCGGTAGGTTCCTGTTCCTTATTGGGCGGGAGGAAACGCCCGGGTGTCATCACTGCGAGGACCGCCCGGAGGACACGGTAGAACATACGGTGGCGGTGTGCCCTGCGTGGGCTGAGTACCGCCAAGTCCTCAGGAATGTGGTCGGCGACGGCGACCTCTCGCGCCCGGCACTGGTTCAGGCCATGGTGCGGAGCGAGAGGGACTGGGATGCCGTCTCCTCTTTCTGCGAAGCAGTCATGCTAGCTAAGGAGGAGGCGGGGCGCGTGAGAGAACAAACCTCCTCACGCCCCAGCCGTCGCGAGAGACACTCCGGGCGTCGGGGATCGCGGGACGATCTCCGGCCACCGTAAGTGCGGGCCTGCGGGCGGCGAGTAAGGGTAGCTCACCGCCCGAACAGAACCAGACCCGTGCGTACGGCGCGTAGCGTTCCGCGCGCGCCTCAAAGAGCCATCAGACCACCACAGATGGGGCCCAATAGGGCTGATGCCTGATCCGGAGCTGCGGACTACCTAGCGGGTTTACCGGGGCTCCGGCTCGAAAAGCAGGAGAAGGAACGGGGTGGTTTTTAGTCAGTAAGAGTCTGACACTCCCTCTCGCCTCGCCCAAGGTGGGAGAAGTCATTGGATGATTTTCCCCCTGAAAAATAAAAAAAAAAAAAAAAAAAGACTATTTTCCGATTATGCCGAAGATTTTCAATACAATTTTTTCTGACATAATCTTATGCCGAAAATCGACTAGATGTGAAGCAAATTTTAAGGTATATTTTTAATATTTTGTATACACCCAACTTATTATTTACTACTTACTCTAAAATAATGAAATACGAAAAAATAAATCAATACTCATACGTTTTCTATATTTGGTTTGTAAATATATTTTGATTCAGGAGTCTACTCGCTACGAATTTGTCATTACGCCAAAAGAAACACAAAAGACGCAGGATTTCTATCTTCCTCGTACGGTGCAATGTTTTCTTAAATTAACAATGCAAACATTCTGGAAAATCTGGGTTTTCTTTACAATGGAAATATGAAACAAATGTTGAATCTCTGAACACGGCTCCAAAACTCAAGATCAATTTCGCTTTGCCAATTTTTTTAATTGGGTGATTTATGTTATAAGCCGGTAAACAAGTAGACCGATCACCTAATGGTAAGCAATCGCCGCCGCCCATGGACACCGAAACACCCGTTGCATTACAAGTGCGTTGCCAACTTTTTGGGTGTTAGGGATTTAAGGGTTGTTGGGAAATCGGGGATTGGGAAAGGGGGTAAATGACCTCATTCACACAATGAAACAACGTTGTTTCACGTCGGTTTTCTGTGAAGCCGTGGTATCACTGCAATTGAGCCGGCCCACTAAAAATATATATTATTGATATAATGTGGTAAGTTTTGTGAAAATACCTCTGTGTGTATAGAATAGAATCAGGCGTTACTTTACGAAAATCCATGCTGCACTAACAATACAGTTTTTAGTTTTCATTCCGCCTACAACGACCTACATATGTGTGTTCCATCCCTTACAATTTATATATATGTATGTGTATATACTCTTGTATTTGACCTAACAGACTACAATGTCAGTGGAACAGTTGCAGCCTGTTGTGGCGTGTTGTGTCTGTGGCGTTAATTGAGACGTCCAGGTAACCATTGCATGCAGTGGGGAACGCACGGGGCACGAGTGACGTGACGGTCGGTGCAACAGGTCGTAGCCATGTGTGTGTTGTAGATAGGGAATGAACATGGAAAAGAAAAGTTTGGAAAACTGTCTGTAGATGAAACTTTCTCTTCTTGAAACATTTTCATGAATTTCCTTATTCAAAGAACGAAGAGAAAGCAATTTTACAGTTATCTTAGAACTTATTTTATTCTCAGAGCCCATTTAAAAATAAATTTCTTTAATATATTGATCTACAAGTAGCAGTAGAGCTTGGAAAATACTAAAATAATAAAATACCATAAAATGAATGTCGTAGTAATAAATGAGATGGAAGAGGCTGGTAAACTTTCTAAGAACTCATAACAAATTGAGAGCTACATCCATAAAACAATTACAAGTCCATTGCAGCCGCTATAAAACGCACATTCACGATTGCATTGCAAATAAATCGAGTTCGTTTACACGCAACATTTAAAAATAATCGTGACAAATTAATTAACTGCGTAGCGTATATCTGTGATGTTTTTCGTACACAAATAAATCACAGTGATTCTTGGCTCCACATCGCCAACGCGAAATGTGTAATTGCTAGCATGTGGCTTGCTATTGCTGATGAAATTACATTAATCCTTGTATATTTTGTAATACTGATCAGAGATATGTTTTTACCTGTCATGTTATATTATCTGCTCTAAGGATTTTGAGCCGCAATCCATACCTAGGCTAAACTGGGCTAGATATGGCTAAGCTAAGCTCATAAGTAGAGCTAAAGAGAGTAAAATTCAATTAGATCGTCAGTCTAACTACAAATGCGTAATTTGTGTCTCAATAAGCAAATGCAACAATAAAACTTATTGTCTTTTAGACAAAAGCTTTGTGACTCATATTAAACTAGAACAAAGCAGTTCTTAGAATTAGAAAATTAAAGTTTTACACAGGTTTACGCTCATGCAAATGATTAATTATTACGTTGACAAAACCATCAAAAAGCGCTTAGTTTTTGGCGTAAAAGCCTATAGGAATGAATATATGATTTCTACCCCTAAAACCACCGCGATGGTCAACATTAACACCCCATACCATGAGGGAGGCGGGAGACCTCTGAAAAGACCAGCTCCGGAGCCACCTCTTTACAACGCCTGTTACGACACATCCCTAGGGAATCCTACGTCTCCATTGAACCTTACTGTGCACGACCTATATACATTTTCTTATGAAAACTTTAATAAAAACCCTCGCCCTAAAGTTTCGGAAAATTACTTTAGTATGAAAAATAACGCCCATAGACACCCCAAGCACCAGAGGCGTCACAAGTGCGTTGCCGGCCTTTTGAGGTTTAGGAATTAATGGGCTGTTAGGGAATCGGGGATTGGCAAGATTGGGAAGGGGTAATAGGGGTAATCTCACACAACGAAACACAACACAAGCGTTGTTTCACGTCGGTTTTCTGTGAGGCCGTGGTATCAGTCCTGTGTCTAAGCATGGTTCTCACACACGTGAAAGTACAAATTACAGAGTCTCCATTACTTATATGATTAAGTCCATTGAACAAAATATATAAAATGACAAAATCTAGGTTATTTTCATAGTTACACAAAGACTGGCTCGCAATAACGGCTGAGCTGCGCAGTAAATCCAATTTGCGTAATAACACGAAGTAATAATGTTATACTCGCTTCGAATAGAAAGCTGCTGCAATGTATGGACGCTAAATGTTACACTATTCTATTAAAACTAAAGTAAAGTATATCAGGCAGGTTTTTAATTAGTTGAGATTAAAAGGTGTTTTTAATCCAATGATGGTATATCGTTTTATGGTTATGTTAGAAGTGATGAAAGATTAGAATGTGTGTTTCAGAATGTAAAGGATATATGTATAGCAAAAGAATAATTAAAGAAAATGACTAAATTTTCGTTATGAATTCCAGAAATAGAAATTACAAAATTCCATTGGAAAACTGGAAAGTTGACACGTTGTACGTCATAATATTACTACCATAGATATAATAAATTTTTAATATTCTGTGCGTTGCACCAACCTACAAAGATGGCTTTAAAGATGGCAATTGATGACATTTTCAGGATGGAAAATAATCCTATGACTTCTCCCGCCTGGGGTAAGGCGAGAAAGTATCTCTCTGTCTTTGACTCTTACTGACTAAAAACCACCACGTTCCTACTCCTGGTCTTCGAGCCGAAACCTCGGTAACCCGATAGGTAGTCCGCAGCTCCAACCAACTGTGTAATCCAGCAATCCAGCCAGTTTATGATAAAATCGAATATTACAGAAATTTTGAGTAAAGTCACTTTCATTCTAAGGGTGCGTACTGTAAGTTCAGGAAACAAATACAGAAAAATCCTGAAAGAAATTCTATGCTGCAGTTTTATACAAATTGAAACTGAAAGACAGTTTGTAGTAAAACAGGATTTTATGAGTGTTTTACTCAGATAATTAATGTACACATTGTTCCAGCTAGTAGCTAAAATAAAACAGCGCAATTAAACTTAGTAGATGACAAAGGGAAAAGTTTGATTACTGTGTCACCCTGCGCGCACTGAGCAGGACATTCAAGTTTTAAAATAGATACATTGTAGATATTTCTGTATGTTGCATTTGTTTTAGACATAAAGCAAATACAAAGAGGAGATGTCATAACGGAATTTCCCTTCACCGTAAACGTTACAAACCAGGCCCCTGTCTATTTTCCAACTTTCCCGTACTAGAAACACGTTGCCAATTATCCACATTTTAATGTGCCATTTTCTGAGCGCTTATAACCTTTCTACATCTTTTTACTATAATATCATTGGGCAGGGCCCATTTGTCACAGTTGACAATCACATTATGGTATCTCCTCTTTATACTTGCTTCTAACAGTACTAACACTTCTATTTAGGTAGATTACGCTGAAATATAATTGAACTTTCAAAAACCTTTTTTAACAAACTTTCCAAAATGGAATAGGTTCTCAATTCGTTAATTTTTTTTTTCATAACATAATCGTAACAATTTTCATAAGAACTAAATGCAATAATTTTAACTAATTAACCGTCTTAAATCCATCCCAGTCTTCTAATTGGTGATTACTGGAAACAAAAGAACATGCTGAAAATGTATATAGAACACGTTTGTACATACGTGGCTCATTGTAGTGCCGACACGTGTAGCGCTAGCGTTCATTAAACTTGCGTCCAACTTGTTATTTACTAACTGCCTGTAACTAGGGACGATAAACTCACTAACTTATTTATTTATTTAGACTTTTCAGCAACCTATAAATGGCCGCTGCCGACCAAAGCGTCTTCTCGCATGGAGAAGATTAGAAAATCCTAACGAACAACAGTTGGGCAGAAAGCCTTCTCTTCTTTTAAAGGATTCTCTATTTCTTAGGAAACTTTACATACTGTTTCCTAAACGAGTATAGATATGTCCAACTATCTAACAGAATTAATTTCAGTAATTGTACCTACTAGAGACTGCAGTCTTAATATAGATTTTCGCACATAGACGATCGACGAACTAAATCTACGGATCACGTAAGTAAATCCTACATCGCCCATATACTAATATTATAAAGCTGAAGAGTTTGTTTGTTTGTTTGTTTGAACGCGCTAATCTCCGGAACTACTGGTCCGAATTAAATATATCTTTTTGTGTTGGATAATGCATTTATCGAGGAAGAACAAAGGAAGAGAAAAACGAAAAAGAAAAACATCACGCTATGACCAATAGGAGCCGAGCAGAGCGGGTGAAACCGCGCGGAAGTAGCTAGTATATACGGTATACCTGTTCGACTACCGTCCACACAGAAACGCTGACGAGTCCACAGCCACTTGTTCCCAACTTTGTTTGACTTGGACAAACTTTGAGAGCCTCGCAAGATAACCTCTGGTCGGCTGAAATTGTTTTAAGTTTGTGAGTTAATTAATGGTACTTCTTCTTGACCTTTTCCCAACTTAATTAGGGCTAAACTTTAAGTTATAATCAGCGTTTTATTAAGTAAATAATTTAGAGGAGACGTTGAAATTGATCTGTAAGCATTTTATATCGTAGACTATTAATATAAACCCCACTGAAATGAAAATAGCAGCTTCAATAGAGGACTGACCGACAGACAGTTTTTTTTATACTTTAAATATACGGTCTGTACTTTAAATAATTTTGGCTTTGACTTTGAAAATTATTTAAATCAGCTATTATTTAGAATATAATTACGTATTATACCAAAACCTACACAAAACTGTGCTGTGCATCGAGTAATCACAACGTAGAAGTTTAATGTAACAGAATTACTTAAATTTCAATGTTTATCCTGTATCAAACTTTAAAGATAAACACAAACAAAAATAGCTAAGAAATACCAATAAATAACTTGTTAAACAAAACAATTTATCATAATTAAGAAAGATGTTATAATAAACACGTCTGACGTGACGCCTCAACCCTCTTTAATCAAAATATTCCACCAGCCATCCATCTTATTTTCCCGACTGGAAACCGGTAGATTTGACCTCAGCTTTTATTAGTATTTAATGATATTCTTTTGGAGTTTTTAATAGTTATTTTAAAGTAAGTTTGTAACTAAGGGACGTGAACTAGATCAAGCTAAAGTTAGAGGTATATAGTCCGTCAATGTAGATGGTTACTGGGGTCCGTGTTCAAAGCAGGAGTAGGAACTGGGTGGTTTTTGTCAATAAGTTTCTGACACTCCCCTCACCTCGTCCAAGGCGCGAGAAGTCATTGGATGATTTTCCCCCTCAAAAAAAGAGTTCTGTAGCCTTTGCTGTCGTGGAAATATAAATCGACGGTCTTTAATTTACATGTGGTACCTATCCTAAAGTCTTGAATTGAGTATAAAGATTTTTTATATCGTACAGCAGTAATAAAGATAATAATTACGTCTAAAACTGTACTAGAAAACAATCTGTATAATTCCCATTACTGAAAATCTATGCTGAGACTGCAGTCACTAGCAGGTACAATTACTGAAATGACTACTACTGAAGTTAGATCATTGTTCCCATTATTATTTTAAAGAAGATAAACTTAAGATTAAAATGCTTCAATATTTTCGAAGATTTTCTAGCTATGAAACTAAAAACCAATTACGAGGTTCGATAACCTTGAAATAAATCGATTTCTTTGCTTATTGTGCTTGTAAGCAACCTAACTTTTTTCAAGAGATATTAATAGACTCTTAATACATGTAAAAAAGTAGAAGTATACTAACTGTACCGGTCTAGGACTTCGTGGAAAACAGTCCTAACATACACTAAATATGTAGTAAATTGTGGTTGCTTCATTTTTTACGTCGAGCTACAACAATACAGTGTGGCAACAGTTGCTCAGTGAAGGCAGGTGCGAACATTCTCGCGGATATGTGCCGAGTGTGGGAACATGACGGCTTCGACGCTCGTGCGATGTAATACCTCATCATTATTATTGTTGAGCTTCTTTTGTACTCACTAACATTCTTTTGGAACTTACTCAGTTACTTTAATGAGTTAATGTTAGTTTTTTTAAGGTGAAATAGGTATATTTATAAGTCTTCACGCTTTCAGAATTTGATTTCATCTTCTAGGCAAATTAGGCTTGAAATAGTTGCTCAGTATGTATAGGAATATGGAGTACAACATACAAAGGATCATTTGTCATCGACAAAGATTTATTATCAAATATAATTACGCTATTGAGTACGAAGCATTATAATACGTCGTTTATATAATATCATTAATAAAGAGTCGCGCCGCCGGCTAATTAATATCCTATTTGCCCGGCCAAAGGTCTCTATCACACGATATTGAAATAGCTGTCACGTATTTACGTAACAAAGACCCGTCGCTTGCCCAACCTAAACACACTGAGCGATTACTAAGCAATTACAGTTACAGGGCCTGTTGTTCCCTCTATAATGCGCACAATATTAAGTAGAAAGTTCGTAATTAACCATACAAATACGCAACGGATGGCAGTCCGCCCATAAACTACGTCCAATAATGTTAAAAACCGAAGGCTCGCCTTGATTTGATGCCAAGGAGCGTTTATTTTTGTAGCGAAAGTCTGCGCTGGCGCACGCTAGGGAAAAGAGCCGTTAGCCGAACGACAGCGGAAACCGCCGAGCGCACCCGAGCGATACCGAGTGCGCGCTCAATACAGCGAATGTGTACCATAATATTGTTTTTGGATCTTTGTTGAATATTAGCCTTGCAAACTTGTGTTTTGACATTTTTTATTCAAGTTTGAATAGGTTTGCTGATAAATCAACGGCAAAGTCGTGGATCAATGTGATATTTCAACAACAAACAGCAGTTAAAACTTTGCTCGTTGGCTGTCACATTGTGTTTTTTGTGCGGCACATCTATTTACACTATCTCACGGAAGACGGCTAACCCCTCGGCAGTCGGGAGCGCGTTTTTTCTCTTTTTATTATTATTAACTTGGTCGAGACATAAAGTCGTGCGTTGTTCTCATGTAGTTGACTTCGTTTGGGTTAAATTACGATCACTTGAAACTGACGTGGTGCGAATAGAAATGCTCGATTAAGTATCGAGACTTTACAAGATTTTGCATTAGGTGCTTGTATTTTTGAATACAAAATGGCCGCCGTGTACGACTGATTATTATCGAAGGAAGTCTCGAATGATAATGCGGTTTATCTCTGCGAAAATATTGACTTTATCAGATACAGGTTTATTTTAGGTTATTTTTTGTAATGTATGTAGGAAATGACACAATCTGTTTTGTGGCCAATTAAAATGCTATATGTAGCCCATATGCAGTTGCAGTTTGCAGTTGTACTTAATAGGGAATAAAGACGATTCTTACGACAACTCTAACGGAGCTACTACCTAAGTCAAATAAAGATCCTAAAATAAATACATAATATAGCGTGGTGGTCAAAACGAACATTTTTTCATAATCCTTTGAGATGCACAGTCATATTTAGTCGTACGCTATCGCTTATTATCAAAATTGTTGGTTAACCTGTAATTGGCGACTGTATGGGCCCAAAACTGATTTATATGTTGGTATACCTTTAGTAAATAAATAAATACTGAACTGATATCCTTTTCGTGGCACACTTGAGGTTGAGGCACATGCATTTGAATGATAGAGGACTTTACATATTGTTTTGTCTCTAAAGCGCATAAGTAGATATTCTATTTCTTTTCTATTTTATGTTAGGAACCGGTAAACGAGCCTGATAGTAAGCTATCACCACCGTGCATGGATACCCGAAACTCCAGAGGCGTTACAAATGCGTTGCCGGCCTTTTGGGTTTAGGAATTTAAGGGTTTTTTATGAATCGGAAATTAGGAAGGGGGATAAAATTTTTTTCTTTTGACTTATAAGCTATGTAATATAAGATGAAATATTATAATTTTTACCTTAATATAAGAAAGGTAAGGCACCTTACTTACTCACTGAGATGCTCGTCCCCTCTATACGTAACGACATGGAATGCATAGCAATTGAATTCAGATGGATATCACAGTGTTCAGTATAATAGGTTTTTTTAAGCAAACTGTATAGATAATGAAGTTAGAATAGCGTATTTAAGTATTACTTAGGAAATTCTAAAGGAGTAGGCTAGTAACGAAAATAAAATGACTCACTGATTTTGCTTATGTTTGCGTAAACGATTTTAAGTTCTATAATTTACAAGGCACTGCTTATTTAAGCTTTTACATATTGCTAATAAGGCTTGAAAAGCTGAGGTAGGAACGGGGTCAGTATGAATCCGAAACTCCCTCTCGTCTCACCTAAGATGGAAGAAGTCATTGTATGATATTTCCTTTAAAAAAGCCTTTTAATTGCATTAAATATCAATTTTGTATGCACATATTATGTTAGTCACTACGATCTTCTCCATAACTACAATTCTGGTACGCATATAACGTATTTTAACCCCTTTTCTTCATTAACCAATAAGGACAAACTGACAGATGGAAAGTATTGAAAATATTATCTGATTTAGTAACAACCCAAAGAACTCAATATAAAATAGCAAGGACCTTGGTTTTCTATCAGGTCTTCGTTAACACGTTAACCACCACATCGATCAAGGGTGAGTGGTGGCAGACGCTTAGCAAAGGATTAACCTTCAACAGTTTTCTTTCGGCAGTTAATGCCTTAATAAACCCTGTATTACTACGTTACTAATTACAATAACTGATTAAGAGTGGTCTATAAACATTTAACTACCTATATATATGTTATAATAAGCTATGTTCCTATATATATACAATTTATCATATCTCTCTGAGTTTGTTTCAGCATTTCTTCTCAGAGTAGCCCGATAGGAAATGCCGGCCTCATCTAGTTATTTAAGACACTGACGTATAAAACAGTTACATTGTCACCTAATTGCACAAATAAATATCATTTATCATCTTCAATACAACAACTCATCTTCATTCAAATCCGAATTTATTTCATACTATATCAACCTGATTCGTACATTTAGCAATGAATCAGTTGTATTCGTTGGATCTGGCATCAATCGAGCTGAGGTCACGTATTGAATGCATGCCAGCCCGTGGCCACCTTTGTCCGCCACTCTCTCTCATGAAAATGGCTTTAGAATAACGTAGTTGCTTGCACCTAGCTTTTGTTATACGTTTTTATGTATTAATTTCACGTTAACAGTTATTTCAACATTAATAACCTTTTGATGTATGCTATATTGCGATCTTATGATTGTATACGATGAAGTTATATTTGATTTCTTTTACCTCACAGATATTCAGATAAAATAAGTGTTCAAATATAAGCAAAACAAAAGATTTGAAATTGAGAGTTTCCATACACAAGAATGGCCCCATAAACAATCGAAAAACATCCCAGCAACCCTTAATAGGCCTCTATATTTCAAGCAACCCCATAAATAATATATCAGCGTGCACACAAACGCACAGAATACCTTTACGTAGCACACAGCCACGCGACACCACGTAGCGAGACATGTTACTAAAATTAACATTCTTCTACGCGAGAGCGACACGATTTCATATTATGAAAACATAGTATAACATCATTATGTACCCAACTGCGTCTGTGTTGCTATCACTGGCGTATTTTTATTTAAACGCCGATAGATGGCGTTGTACGCACAAGGGTCGTGTTGCAACGTAATGTAAATCCTATTTGCAGTCGTTTGGGGCGTAAAATTATGGAGGGATCAAAGTTTGGGCGCGTGGGGGACCGAGTCGAGGGCTGTTGCACAGTCGAGGGTGAAACTACCAAGGAAGCCAATTTCGAAATTCATAGACACAACACACAACTGTTGTTTGGTTTTTTATACAGAGGCTACAAAGGATTCTGTTTTGTGATCCGTTTGTAGGATTTTAATCTATCGCATATTTTGGTGTCGTTCTGTTTGTCGTACATATATTTCATAGTGCTGTATGCGAATTTGTGTATATCATGTTGATTTACTAATCTAACAATATTGGTTCTCTTTCAACTTCAATGACATAAGATGAAAATCTAAACCGAACAGATCTCTATAGAATAGTCATAACGATCATGAAAAGATTTCTCTAGTTACTCCTTAGCTAGGATCTCCTCCATAATCAACAAGACGATGACGTGTCGTAGTCTTGTACATACAATGATTTTAAAGGAGCGACATTAGTAACAAAACTTGAGACATAGTCTAACATCACAACATAAATTATACTCAAGGAAAGACGAAGGTTTATATTTCATCCAAACTAATTACAACAATCATTAGAGCTCGACACTCGACAGTAACCTCTAATCACAGCTCACCACCTAGAACACGAGGTACACAACAAACAAACACAAAACCTTCAATAGAACAAAGATTCATAATTTCCAACGCCATTCCATTCGTCAGTGGGTGATGCTGACGTCATCGTGTGACGTCACTGTCTGCCTGCCCACACCACTACACATGTATATTTATAACAAACTTTACCGACCTATATTTTATTTACTATTCCCATTATATACTGCCGCTATATAAAGAAAATGGTTTCTAAAACATACATCTATACTAATGTTATAAAGCTGAAGTGTTTGTTTGTTTGTTTGAACGCGCTAATCTCCAGAACTACTGGTCCCATTTCAATCATTCTTTTTGTGTTGAATAGTGCATTTATCGAGGAAGGCTATAGGCTATAAAACATCACGCTATGACCAATAGGAGCCAAGCAGAGCGGGTGAAACCGCGCGAAAGTAGCTAGTTCGCTATAACCTCGAAGTACACATTTTATTTTGGGCGCAGATTTTCCTACTTTGTTTAGGAAGAATAATTCGCAGTCATTATTCATAAATACGCCTTTTATTCATGTTTGTACACTCATGTGTTTCATGTAGCATAAAAGAAACGCCGTTTTAAAAGTAACATGGATCTTTGTTATACAAAATTTCAAACGTATGATCCTTGTCAGGTCACGCAGAATTGTAAAGCTAGTTCATTAGTTTTACTTGTAGTTAATTACGTACATAATCACGTAAACTGGTAAATTAGAACTTCACCATTTTCTAAAATATCTCTTTATGTGTAACATCAACAGCCTATAAGCCACTGCTGACTAAAGGTCTCTTCCCACACGGACAAGGTTTGAGCATTAATCACCACGCTTGCTCAATGCGGGTTGGCGATTTCATACTTATTATTAGAAATTATAAGCCCAGGTTTCCTCACGATGTTTTCCTTCACCGTTTGTCAGTGGTGTCAAAATAATCTTAGAAAGTACATATAACTCTGAAAAAGTCACATTGGTACTTGCCATTGGTAGGTTTCGAACCCGCACTCTTATGCATAAGAAGCGGTTTAAACCTCCGGGCTATCACGACGTCATAACGTTATGTGTATAATAAATACTTATATAGGTATTTTCTCTTTGTTTTCTAGAGATTAGACAATAGGACTCTCGAGTAAAAATGTTTCTTCTATCTTGTGTTCCAATATCATCCTCACAAACCGCATTTTTCACAGAATCGATACTAAACTCTCTATAGATGTAGACAAGATTGATTAACGTCTGGCAAACGATTAAAAGTTGAAACAGGTAACTACAGAACTCTCAAATGAGGAAACTTGGAATAAAAATTAAACTTTTCCTATTTCATTCTATGATACAAATCTCAGAACGATTCTGGGTGAAACCAAATCTTAATCACTTCAAACAAAGATAAAGTTTTATCTAAAACTAAGGTATAATGAAAATATAAACTTAAAAAAAATATGTAACGATATTTTTTTTATTTCTTTAATATGCAGCTAACACTGATTTAAAACTCAACAAACTCACATACTTCAGATATGAATACCAATAATTATTTTGAGCTAATGACTTATGTAGGTATAAATAATTATGTCCTTATTTTTACTTAGATTTTGTATTTATCAATGCTAACCATATGAGTCTCTATTTATAATACATGATACTTAACATCGCATCCAAACAATCCTTTTCAGATGTGTTTTTAAAAAGTTTTTCAAAGGGGAATTTCTGACGGCCGCGCTAGGGTACCGCATTTGCGCACGCTGCTCATGATGAAGAGTCCCTCTATGACTCAAAACTAGTAGAGCTTTTCTCCATTAATGCACGTAATTTTTAATTAATTTATTATGTCTCACGATAGTTATTATAAAAATAACGACATTCGAGTTTGGAATAAACGCTTAATCTTCGATCCCAACCGTAATTACACGCCAACTCAACCATGAAAGTGTGATTATAAGGGATTGACATAATTCCCCTTCTTACTTACGCTGAACATTGGTTTTATAAATAGAGCAAATTAAGATTGACGCTAATAATTCGTCAAGTAATGGAATGGAATAAGTTTGACAGGTTTTCAGAACGTTTCCCTTTGATTACCTTCATACCTGCCTATTTACTAAATGTCCCTTCAGAAAATTGACGATTTCAGCCAAATATATTTTCCTAGAATTTGATTTTGTTTCGAAGCAACATTGATTTACAGTTAACATTGTTTGCCGTACTGGGAAAAAAGTGACGTAATGTGATTTGTTGGTGTATTTTCAGGTTGGAAAATTCTACTGAAAATTGGTAGAAGCTTTATAATTCTGACAACAATTGAATATTTTATGGTATAAACCGGTATCAGTATACCTGTTCATATATAAGCCGGTAAACGAGCAGACGGATCACCTGAAGGTAAGCAATGGACACTCGAAACACCAGAGAAGTTACAAGTGCGTTGCCGGCTTTTTGGGGGTTAGGTTAGGGTTGTTGGGGAATCGGGGATTGGGAAGATTAGGAAGAGGGGTAATTGGGCCTCCGGTAACCTTACTTACACAACGGAACACAACGCTAGTGTTGTTTATTTTCTGCATTGAATAATTTAGAGCGTGTGTAAAATGCAAAGCCGTCAATAAAAATATTTTCAATTAAATCCTTTAACGGCTTTAGACAATTCAATCAGAACAGCTTCATAGAGAAACAAGTACAAATATGAGTCACAGAATTTCAAAATGTAAATTGATAATGATTCACATATTCTCTTGTCTAGGCTCGCTCATAGCATCCATCAACTTTCCTCATTTATAAACATGTACTTACTCATCATGGCTACACATCATGATATGCGTAACCGGTATAAATTGACCATTGAACATACGGAAAAATCATACGAAACGAGATCATGATAGTCTGGCTTTGTATGACTTGATATGTGTTCCTACTTCCTAGTCAATATGTGAACGTATAATGTTCTGTTTCCTAGAATTGTGCAATTTTTTTTTTTTATGGGACTTGCCGGTAATCGAGCAGACGTATTACCTGATGGTAAGCAATCGCCGCCGCCCATGGACACTTGAAACACCAGAGGCTTTACAAGTGCGTTACCGGCTTTTTGGGAGTTAGGAATTTAAGGGTTGTTGTTCGGGAATGGGGATGGGGAAGATTGGGAAGGGGGGAATTGGGCCTCCGGTAACCTCACTCACACAACGAAACACAACGCAAGCGTTGTTTCACGTCGGTTTTCTGTGAGGCCGTGGTATTACTCCGGTCGAGCCGGCCCATTCGTGCTGAAGCATGGCTCTCCCACACTTAAAAATTTAATATGAGTTTTCTTTATGTTTAAAATAATCGAAACGAGACCGCGTTCGGCGCTCAGTACCCTTAGTATAAGTTTGCTTTAAGTTTAACGAAATCGAAACGAGACCGCGTTCGGTGCTCTGATTGGCTGGTTTATTCGAGCCGGCCAATCAGAACGCCGAACGCGCTCTCGTTTCGATTACTTTACGTAAACGAAACGTAAAGAAAACTCGTACTAAGAGCGTACCCTTAGTACGAGTTGTTCCGTAGAACACGATCACAAAGTTTTAATGATATTGCTACAATTTTGAATCATAATTTTCTTTGCTAAAAACAAAATTCTTGTAAGTTGAGATTGCGAATGTTACAAGTAAAATTGAACTTAAGTTTAATGTCAAGTCTGCCAACATTGGCCACACAACTGTAACTGTTTTTGTGGACTTTGTTAATACCAAAATCACATTGCCTGTTTGTTACGAATGCGTAGTAGTCCAAAATCAAATGAAATCACTTTAATGCATCCATAGTGTACAGTGTGGTCTACAATTTTAATACAGTAATATGATTATGATTATATCACAACAAAGTGTAAACGCTACAAAAATGTTTTGTTTTTATAATTTTAATCGTTTTTGTTTTGGTGTTATTCATGCAACATCAGCCTTAAGCAGTTAATTACAACTACTATTACGTTACATTATATCGTCACACCTTTTATACCCGAGGGGTAAGCAGAAGTACTTTTAAGGCACGAATTGCCACTGTACAATGTGCACCCACTTTTTACTTTTTTAAGTATAGATATATTGTACAGAATAAAACTAAGTAAAATAATACGCAGAGTATGAATTAGTTGGTCGTTGTAGCGCCGAGTGGTCCGCGGTACAGTTACAATCGCCGGCTTTGTAGGTTGCACCGTTGTTGCATTCGATACACGACACTGCCCGCCTGCTCGCTCACATCACTCGCTAAACTATCACCTCGTATTTTGTCACAAAAGTTCAGACATATAATAGAGAATATCAAAAACTGATCAAGTGAACGTTAAACTGATTTGCAATTCGTGTTGCAATCACAAGTCTTAGGGATGACTACTATAAGCCTTATTTTAAGATGTACTCTATAAATATTCACAAGAATTGAACCCATGATGTTATCGTATAAAACTAAGCTATGATAACTAATGTAAAGATTTGAAAACCATAGGAGAAATTCATGCTTAATAATTAAATACATAGATATGATTTTCACCCGACAGTTTGTTATTTTAAAAGAGCTATGAAAAGGATAAATGCGTATCACAAATGCATTGAATCCTCTTTTGTAAAGTATCCTCTTTAGTAAAGCCAATATATCCAAAATATATAAAAAGTAGGTCTATAACCTATCACACAGTTGTTTCGGCTGCCAACCGTTATACGCCTTTCTCATGCTAACATAAAAAAATCTCATTCGTACATAAGTTGCTAGTTCTCATATTCGTTCTACATTTCTAAAGATTCAACATTTTAATTACGCTAAGTTTAGTGAACCTAGACAAAGCTTCACCTGGGTCTTTAATTATTTATTTCACATTACAGATTTAAACACTTCTAGCTTCTACTTTTGTTTTATTAAATTTGTACTTTGTTACTTAATCAATACATACATATTATGGAATTTTCGTCCTCCAACTATACCCATGTCATGCTCAAAATGTAACATTGACACTCTAAAACAAATTAAATCTTGCATTAGATAGTACACGTCATTGAAACGTCTATTTTCCTTAGTTATGTAGTTGTATAATGCTAATATAAATGTTTACTATACAATATTAAAGATAATAAAATACTTGATGACTATTTTAGGGAACAAGAAACCTTGCTTCGGTAACGTAAAAAATAACCCACTCTATTCAAACTATCCAATCCATTCATTTACTTTTGGCGTGAAAGAGTAACAGACATCAATACGTCCTTACTAACTTACACATTTATAATATTATCAGGTTTAAAGGCAGCTTCTTAAAGGCAGTTTTCTTGATGATAATATTGCCCCAGTATTAACCGACAAGTCACAAAGTCAAATGCGTAGACAGCAGCGCTCACCTTGCAGGATCAGCCGACACAGTGACCCAGTTCGTCAAGGCTGTGTTATTACCTTACTGAAGTGTATGCTAAAAAACTAGACCATTCATTGTTTACACTCAAACTGTGTAGTAATTAGGTCAGCTATATTGTTGATGTTTTAGCTAAGTACTCAGATTTTGTTTATTTATTTATTTGTAAAAAACACGCACAATTTTACAGCTTAAGCCAATACATTATACAGTTAAAGTGACGTTAAACTATTTCATATTATGTAATTATATATTAAAAAGTAATTGTTGTGGTTTGATTATATTTTTCCGTAGAGAATGATTAGGTTTATAACTTTCTACCTTCTGCCAGACGGCTTCAAACCGCGTTCACGTGGGATAAAAATATCCCATCATCACCTGACTTCTGACTTTTTTTGGCAATAAAGCACACGCACCAGCCCACCTGATGGTAAGTGGTTACCGTGGCCTATGAACGCTTGCAATACTTGGGGCATTACATGCGCTTTGTCGACATAAGAAACCTATTTACTCCCTTCTTGAACTACTACATTCTAGAGTTCATTCCTTGTGCGTCTTCGGAAATTACAAGCGTGTCCATAAAACAGACATATGAGTAGAAAAGAGTTCAACGAACTTTGAATATAACGTCATGTTAAATGACAAACTATAGAAATTAATAACCATTTTAATCTAATATCTCTAGCTAGATCGATCTTTGTTATTGACAGAATGTCGATAAAGCTATGTAAAGGTCTTATATTCACTTTATTAACTAGCTACTCCTGCGCACTCACCCGCTTTGCTCGTAACGATGGCGTTTCAGCTTATAACCTTTCTGAATAAATACTGAAGGACTATCCCACACAAAAAGGAAGTATTCAAATCGGTACAATGGTTTATAAAGAGACAGAGAGGTGAGTTACATTCGTATGTGTATAATTTATATAAGCCACTGCTCGGCTCCTATTGGTCATAGAGTAATATTTTATAGCCACTATAATAGCCTTCCTCAATAGATGCACATTCCAACACAAAAAGAATTTTCAAATCGTGCCTGTTAGTCCGGAGATTAGCACGTTTAAACAAACAAACTCTTCAGCTTTATATAATAAGTTGCATAAATTTATATTATAGCAGTATATAAGTATAAGATTTCAGTCGAAAGTAAATCTTTCAATAGAACTAAAGCCTGAAAGTTATGAATTTCAGACGAAAGCAAATCTTTTCTCCTTCAGATTTTCTTAAGAAATTGAAACTAATGCTTTAAATGTTTTCATTTCAAATAATCTCGACAAAGTCTTTCCAATAAAACGAGGAACTATAAAGTAAACGTTTACTTTATTAAGTAATTGACTTCCAACTTGAAGTTTAATATCACCGGCTGGTCTGTTTATTTAATTTGTTACCGTGCAGCGGATGGCCAGATTGCAGCGCGCTACGTGCAATCAAAGTGATGGAAATCTTTTCTCTTGTTTATTAGACAAGGATTTTATATAATCTTCGTATATATCGTATGTAAAAAATATAATGTCACGCCTTTAATCCCCGAAGGGGTTGGCAGAGGTGCACATTCATGCACATCTTCGGATAGTCATTGGTAAATTGGGACTTACCTATTCTATAATTTGTTAAAGACTTAAACAGAATGGATGAATCTGGGGAAGAGATGGATAATTCATTTTTTATGATTAATCATGTCCTGCATTCAATAACATGAACTATTTATTGTCCTTAAGGTTATTATCTGTCTCAGCGTTGTGTGTCGCAAAATGTTGCTCATAATCATTAATTTAGTATGTCTCATGAAAGTTATAATAAAATTATCCTATTTTTAAAGGGAGAAAATCGTCCATTGACATCTCCCTTGGGCATTTTAGAGGGAGTGTCAGACTCTTACTGACTAAAAACCAACCCGTTCCTACTCCTGCTTTTCAAGCCGGAGCCCCGGTTAACTCTAGCTAAGCTAGATAGTCCACAGCTCAATAAAACTATCCCTAGAAGTAATAACAAACGCTGTTATGCAAATGGCGGTGTAATATTACGTTTTAAAATTTCCCTAACACCTCTAATTCGTTCGTTCGCTGCATACAATAGTTTTTACACATGCCTGCAAGGTTGGTGGAGTTCATTCTATTATTAGCCGGCCATATTATTGGCTGTGTTGCAAAAACACTGAATATTTATATTTCCTCCTCGCGCCGGGAATGCAAACAATACTACAAACTACAAAGTAATACTCGGTCTCTGCCATTTTAATGATGAATGACTACAATCATACATGTTGTGGAAAATACACTAAGGAAGGGGTATGCAGAGGTGAGAGGTGCATGCTACGGCACGTTCACCATTAGTCCCATGTAATAGGTGGTAAACCTATTGCCATATTCCGGGCACATTTCCAGATTCCGTGCTACTATTGAGATGTTTTGGAAGAAACGAAAAAAGCCCAGCGATGCTTTGTCCGACCCGGTGTTATAAGTCCCATATGTAAAAGGTGGTGAACCTATTGCCATATATTGTGGACACAATTCCAGGCTCCATGCAACTACTGATAATTTTTCGAAAAAAGGTAAAAAAAATCCCAATTATACTATGTCCGAACACGTGAATCGAACCCAAGACCCCTTGTCGTCGTACTTGCGACCACTCGACCAACGAAGACTGCCTCGTTAATTACACATATTAATTGAATTATCATCTCTTTGTTTATAGAAAAGAGTGGTCTAAAATGCATAATAACATTTACTTCATCAATTCTATTTCTCTTTCTAATCGTCACAATGGAATAAATAACAAATACACTCCGAAATCTAGACCAAAAATCCAAGTCGAATAACTTTTCAAACAAAACCATCCACTTTTATATTCTGTGTTTGCAGCTAAAAAATTGTTAGCTTTACCAAACTACGTTGTGGTCGACGTCAAATCTTAACCGTGCTAGCGAATTTTAAAACATTATTCCTGTACTAACTGACTTTAGTCTAAAATTATATTAAAAATCGTCGTTTTTCTTAGCGTCAGACTCCGTGTTGTTTTAGCAAAACGAATGCTGTTTCAAATAAACAACATTAACCTACTTCATTACTACGTCTACACCCACAATTGACCTTTGAATTCGCGTTAATGCATAGTAATATTATTGACTCATCATATTCATCGTCAATTTTTATAATAACTATCGTGAGACATACTAAATTAACTAAAAATCAGACGCGGCGACGTCGCGCAGCCTACTGCCTGGCAGTCTGCGCACGCTGCTCATGATGAAGAGTCCCTCTGTGACTCGAAACTAGTAGAGCTTTTCTATTAATGTTCAGGAGTAAACCGTGATTTTTAATTAATTCATCGTTTCATACTGATGCTCTTCATCCGTTATATTATTTTTGCATTTTGATCAATCTTTAAATTATTGAATGTATTTTTGTACAATTTTCCTCAATATATTTTAAGAACTGAGCACGTAAAAATCTCAAAAACAAAAACATGGCGTATCGACTGCTACCTGCGATCCTCGCTGCCATAAATAAATATCGACGCAGAGGGTTACCGGCCTCCTTTTGGATACTCAATCGACTGGAAGCTGAAACACATGAACAAAGTACTCGCGTTTAATTCCATACAATGAAATAGAATTCTTTGACATTTATGACTTTAACTGAAAATCACAGTTTCGAGTCACAAAGGGACTCATCAAACGCGGCGTTGCACAGCCTACTGCCTACTGGCAATCTGCGCACGCTGCTCATGATGAAGAGTCCCTCTGTGACTCGAAACTAGTAGAGCTTTTCTCCATTAATTTTACGTGAGTAAACCATGATTTTGAGTTAATTGATCGTCAATCTCCATACTGAATCTTTTCATTCGTTACATTTTTGGGGTATTGATCAATCCTTCAATTATTCAATATATTTTTGTACCATTTTCCTCAATATATATTAAGAACTGATCACATAATATACTCACACATAAAAACAAAAACATGGCGTATCGACTGCTACCTGAGATCCTCGCTGCCATAAATAAATATCGACGCAGAGGGTTACCGGCCTCCTTTTGGATACTCAATCGACTGGAAGCTGAAACACATGAACAAAGTACTCGTGTTTAATTCCATACAATGAAAGAGTTATTTGAGCATTTATGAGTATTTATTTGTTGAATACTGTTATTTCTATATTGATATGACACTTAAACTCGTTAAATATTTATTATGGTATAAGCTGGTAAACGAGTAGAAGTATAGGTTAGCAATCGCCGCCGCCCATGGACACCCGAAACACCAAAGGTGTTACAAGTGCGTTGCCAGCCTTAGGGGTTAGGTATTTAAGGGTTGTTGGGGAATCGGAGATTAAGGAGATTAGAAAGGGAGGTAATTGCGCCTCCGGTAACCTCTCTCACACAACGAAACACAACGCAAGCGTTGTTCACGTCGGTTTTCTGTGAAATTTCACACGATATATTTAAACTGTCTTCTATTTCTTGCTAGACATAAAGTCACATTGGTCAAATGGTTGTCAAACATAAACTAATTTTTCAAACCTTTCAAATGACATCCTATAGGAAAAGTTAATTGGCTCAATCACACAAAAAAATACTTACGTAAGTAACATTAATATAAGTACACCGCTACCTACCTCTTCGTAGAATAAACAAAACTCATATTTTATTTCTCCTAAGCATAAAGTCTTAACAACAATATTCCAGAAATTGAATATAACAAAAGCAGTAAGTTGTGTCACGAATAAAATAGCTGTTTACTGGAAACGTATCCAATCATCGTGTTAAGAGAAATGGCGGAGTAATTCCCCGAAACAATACATAAGGAATGATGATTGAATGTTTGTCAGCCGACTGGGAACGCGCACTCGATTACTGCTCGATACCGTAACGATTCTACTCTTTATGGGTTTTTATATTTCTATTATATATAGATATATTTTCTTGGTTTTATCATATTAACTTATACTCTTATTTTGTTAAAAAATACTTTTGTTGCATTAGTTCCAAAGATTACTTCTAAGTTAACCCAAAGTACTCATAATTAAAGTGGAATAGAAAGGTTGTGGTATGTGCAATTAACCAAAAAAAAATATTATTTACTCTTTAAATACAAGTTAAAAAAGGAGCGCATTACTTGTTTAGTTAAAAATAGTAGACTTTAAGGTAATTAATCATGATATTGTATTCGCTAACTAAACTAACTTACAATTAAACAATTAAAAACCTTAAACTAAACTACCTAGCGAGCAATTAAAGCGTCCATAATCCTTTGTAACTAGAAACATAATCCTTTATTCTTTAAATATGTATAAATACTGTTTGAAAACGTGTAAAAAACGAATATTTAGAATAGTTAAGATACAACTAAAGGAAATAACAACTATTTTCTTTACCAACTTACTATTATTTATAAAAATACCTGAATACAATTTAAAACACCTAAGAAACTATACTTTACTTAAAATAATGGAAAAAAAGTGTTTAAAGTAAATTAAATATTGATGATTTATAAAATAGGTGTTTGGATACAATTATATTAGTGTCGGGTAAAGTGAAATCGATCGCCGTAGTGCGCATGACGGTGACGCGATGCGGCCCTGACGTACACACAACTGTACATAAGGATTATGTACTAAATAAAGTCGAAAGCGCTCGATAGTTCTTTCAGACATCATTCTATGTATGGTCTAGATTCTCTTTGAGGTTAAGTTTGTTTTTTAACTAACAGTTTTAGACTGTTGCAGTTAACTTAGCTCAGTTGGTAAATGTATTTAATTCGTTCTGTTTGGATCCTTATTAGGAATGCGTTTGTCTTTTAGGTACATTTTGTTAAATATTAATGAATAGTTTTTTTTTAAATATAAAATGTTCTTTTTTTTTGAAGAAAACGTATTAAATGAAAATAATAAGACAGACGGTGAATTAAAACATCGTGAGTAAACCTGGGCTTATAAGTTTGAAATCGCCAACCGCATTGATCAAGCGCGGTGATTAATGCTTAAACATTTTCCATGCAAAAAGAGGCTTTGGTCAGTAGAGGCTTATAACAAGCTGTTGATGTGATGTGAAATTAATTAAACTAGTTCCCTTAGCTAAGCTATCTTCAAAGTGTTTTGGTGTGATTGAATAGTATAACCGCTGTATCCGGTCTTCCTAAGAAAAGACACCTAGTTAGCATGTAACTGAAACTACAGAAGGTTTCATACATATATTTACTTCAGGAGTATTATGTGTAAATTCCAGTACAATCATCGAAATAATCTTATTGTATCAATATCTGAAACGTGCACACCTACATATGCTGATACCATAAACCGTTGATAGCGTAATCTTAATGCCTTCTAATCTTTACTTTATATTTTTCAGTAATATTACATCAGTTATACTACATAGTAAATTAAATGTTTATATTATAACTTTCGTGAGACATACTAAATTATTTATTATGTTTGTCGGCTTACTCACGTAACTATTTGACGAAATACAGGACTAGTTATATGCTAGACTCTCATATTCGTGAGCAGCATTCCGATTCATATCCTCACACGACGCAGCGCTAACTTGAGCCTCAAACATGGCTTGAAACTGGTCAAGTTACTTGTCGAAAAAAACGTAGTAAATATATTCTTGTTCGGTTTATGTTTTGATATGAAGGCCCAAATTATTTAAGTATGTTTTTTAAATGTCATTTATTTACATGAGTATGCAAGAACTTGAATAACAAACAAAAATATGAAAAGAAACTCCAAAGCATCAAAATACAAGTCCGCATCACTGTCACTGTGGAATGTTCCCAGAACGCTGAAGTACTTTAATTTAAGTGAAAATAAATGTATACTTAAATACGTTTTTGCAACTAAATATCTTATATCTTACAGCCGTACCAATAAACATTTAGTTATTTGTTTCATTTCATCTTAATGACTAACAAAAATAGTGATTCTTGTTTAAGACACGTAATAAAGGTAGGTAATAGAAAATTTTCAAGAAAAAAAAACGTAAGGCTACTTTCCTTAACGACGTCATTATAATCAATTAACATTATTATGAAACCATAATATTATAAATATAGTTAATAATTACAAAAGTGTTTACCATGATGACTTTGTATGATGAATCATTATATCACACCAGTATAACATGAGTCTTTTAAACAAAGATGTAATTGCAATGCGTAGGTCAAATTATATTGGTTTATAACCATAACTCGAAGTAATGTTCAACAATAAGTTTCAAGGAGGATTATCATAAATTTCGCTTCTAATATCATTTTCTTGCTTATAGAAGATAAAACAAAATATACGTGAGCTAACTCGAAATGATTTGTAATAATAAAATCCTTCCATAATCTAAAGGATAGGCCAAAGATAACCCACAAAAAAATATCCGATAGGTTTCCTTGGAATAAATATACAAGATTTTGAACTTTATCACAACGGAAATAAGGTTCTAAATAAAGTAAAATTAAAAGAAAAGCAGGCTTTGCCCGTAGACGACGGTAAAAAATGAACTCTGGACTTTGTAGTCTGTTTTCCGATCGATCAGTGACCGCGTAGCGCGTAGCAACTTCGTAGCGCCAAACGTGCTACGAAACGGAATATGTACTACTTATACATATGTATATTAGTATATAATCTATATTTCTATTATATTTCTTATTCATTTTGTATAAAAAGAACGTAGTGTGATAGTATTAAAGGATAATTTCATTTATTTAAAAATTATATCTAAAACTTTTAATTTTTCATGTTTTTTTTTTTTCAGGTAATTTTATTATGTAAATGTAATACATTTAAGTTGTGTAACACTGCAGATAATTTTCGTAGCACTTTCGTAAGCATTGTGTGCTACGAAGGCAATATTTCAGGAGCAATACTTAACAGGATAGCGCAAAATAATTTAATATCAAAAATATCTATGAAACAATACTTGATAATAAATATAAGATTTTAAATTATAGAAAGGATGACCACTCATAAAAATCAACTTGTAATAATTTAATCGAAGTGTTCAATCGCAAAATCTGAAGTTGTTAATCTTTCTTTTGTTTCACACATTGTTTACACATACATTTCATGTTATCGACAGAAAGATAGACTTCTAATTCTTAAAAAAAATACTATTTAAAATATTAAACCACATTTCAAAATAAAATCTCAAAATTATTTCTAGTTACAAATCGTAAACAACTTTCATTTTTGCAAATTGGTTGCAATGCAATAAATAACCCTTGCATGTCATGTTTTAAAGCTAAGTGACCTGCTTTCACAACTACACACAAACCAGTTACCATCATTCTTAAAAAATATTTTATAAATGCTTAGTAAATTATTTATTTATACCATCTTAGATGCAATACATATCCGGAACTGCGGAATATCTAGTGGGTTTACCGGGACTCCGGCTCGAATAGCAGGAGTAGGAACGGGGTGGTTTTTAGTCAGTAAAAGTCTGACACTTCCTTTTGCCTCGCCCAAGGCGGGAGAAATCAGTGGATGATGTTCCCTCTTAAAAAAAGCTGCATTACATGTTAAAATGAAAACAATAATAAGAATATGTTAACAATTATTGATTAAGTCAATATGTATCTACTAATTTTAAAAGTAATAAATATTGTCTATAGTCTAGACGTTCGCCTAATTTATGACGATAAGAGTAATCGACATGGCCTCGATTTCATTCATAACCAAATTACTAATGAATATACACTGATACTTGCAAAATTAAAGATATACCTACTTATATTTTATGGGATCAAATGGAAAAGATGGATCTCTTGATGGTATAGTTATCAGCACCGCAGCAACAGTAATCTATACCAATATTTGACCAAAGAATTATAAAGAAGTTTATAACATGTTTTACACTACTATAAAATCAATTGCCATTGAATAAAGGGCCATACATCAGAGTCTTCGGTCCAGTTACTCTTTAAAACCAAACCCTCAACAATTCGTTTGACTAAGCATCAATTCGAGACCTTTAATTCTGAAAGAACACCTACAATCACTAGATATTAAAATTATTCCTGTTACAGACTTATTTCATTCACATAAATATAGCAAATATTGCACAATGAAAATAACAGTAACATAAAAAGCACCTTAATTTTATATGTATTTCCAATTATATAGATAACCACAGCATGCATATAATACTAAGTTAATAACACAAAAAATACAAACTAAAATACGAATAAAAAACAGTAAAAAATTAAGAAAACCGGAATATATTGCCAATCTCAAGCTAAAGTATGTCTCTCACTCTGAATATTCTCAGAAACTTAGTATCCAAGTAACTATTGTACATTTTTACACACATTAACTGCCATAATGTGCAGGTCTACCTCTGCCTACCCCTTCAGGGATAAAAGACATAACGTTACATGTAAATTGTTATAACAAATCATTTACTATACTAATAAACATATACTAATACTTATACATATTATACCGATACAGTTGACAAGATACATCTGACAAAGCGACACGTGTTGCACCCGATAACTGCAGATAAGGCGAGATCACATTGTACACTCGTCATCGCGTCATTGAAGTTGTAATAAACAACTGTTTATGAATGTCTACTGGTATGTCACGTGCATTAGTTATATGTAGTCTCCTAATTAATTTCATGATGTAGATTCACTTGTGTTACGAGGTAATAAGAAAATCTATGCAGTCATCATTGTTATTTTTGGTGTTATACTTGAAAACATAATTTGTATAATATGTCAAAAATGTCTCCAATTCGCCTGCGACATACGTAAATGCTCCTAATAGAGGTTTTCTAAAGAATATAGGTACCTAGTAAGTATGTTCAGATCTATGTCTTCAGTCTATTATATCACACAATGTTATAAATGTAAAAGATTATTTGTTTGCACGTTTGTCCGTCAATCACGCTGAAAAAGATTTTGAAGAAATTTGGTAAACAGATAGTGTAAGAGCCGACTTCTCGACTCGCCTTGGGCGAGGCTAGTGTCAGATTCTTACTGACTAAAAACCACCCTGTTATGCTAACCCGCTAGGTAGTCCGCAGCTCCGGATCAGCCCTACTGGGCCCTATCTGTGGTGGTCTGATGGTTCCTTGAAGCATCCAGGGTAAGAGCCGATTATATCACACCTAATATTATAAATGTAAAAGTTTGTTTGTTTGTTTGCACGTTTGTCTGTCAACCATGCTTGAAACTACTAAACGGATTTTGATGAAATTTGGTATACAGACAGTATATAAGTCGACTTAAGTAGTAGGATACTTTTTATATCACGGGAGCGTCTTGAGCGAAGTTTTCTGCATTTAATGAATACAAAAGAAACTTCTCTCACTGACTGACTGACTTATAAACCTTAACATTCCAATGGTCGTATGCATTTGGCATTAGGTCACGAAAATAATCTTCTTTCGGTTTTAAAAATCATGAAGGTGTAAATTCACATAACGAACTAAAACGTTTATTCCAAGTATATTTCACAATTAGTCAGTAATATAAAATAAACCTTAAATGAAATCCCAAAAACATAATGATTTGTAAGTCGTCATAAATTCTATGATACTGCAATAGCTTAGTCACAAACTATCATAAAGATTGATATCACTTTTGATATTCCCCAAAGTAGTATTATGGTGGCTACATCCCTTCCCATCAGTTATATAATGTACAAGTCCCATAGGAACGAGTCTATTGCCATACATCGGTCGTATCTTTAAGACTACTTACGGCTAAGCCTATAACTTCATGCTAAACAGTCACTCTAATGCACACCAGGTTAACAAGGTACTCATAACCCAACAAACTATATTAGGCACATGCTTTTTATGTGTAATAGATTTCCGAAAGACGTTTTTTTAAAAATCTGATCCATACTAGGATTTTTCCTATGTTGTGGGTGAGTTTACAAACATACAATTTTACATACACATGACACCCAGACACGAAACAACAATTTGTGGATCACAAAGAGTTACTCCCACTACATGTTGCACGGCAGTTAATTGCCCAACCACCGTAAATTCAAAGATTTGAAGAAAGAAGAATTTACTACCAAATACAATTTGATCTCTGGTACAGTCAATGAACGCCTAAAAAAGTAACAAAAGGATCCTCAATTTCTACATACACCCACAGACATAATCTTATCTGGCAATTACTCGATTGAAACCATACCCGACATCTCAGCGCTATGACGTCATTACAACGCGATCACCCACAAAATCCCATGACTCATGTGTACAATGTTAGCCTTCAGATGTTTTGATGTTTTGAATCAAATTCCACGTAGCGATGCATCATGCAGCGTTCCCGGGAAATTAGACTTACTTGTGTTTACGTCAGGGTGCAGATTAGGAAGGCAAAGTTTTATATAGGTAGGTAATGATGATATATAATGTAACGATAGATTTTTGTTATGTACAGCTGTAGAAGCTTAACGCTATGTCTTACTTATATGCGGTTTTTCGGTATGTATAACTGTATAATCTAAACTATGGTAAAGCACTATTAACTAGTACTAACCATACAATTTCTCATGAGAAAATGCTATTTACAAATACAGTAACATTATGGGTGAAATTTATTTAACATACCGATTTAAACGAGAAACTCACCTCACTCAAATTACTCACTTTTCAAATTATTGGGAGCAGGTTGATGAAATATAACATTTTAATAAACATACTGGAAAGTTATAAAACCTTTTCTTCTAGGTATAAACTTATACGGCTTATGGGATTAACTACTTACATTAGCTGCCAATTTACTTAACGGTGACTTAGATTTGCTATGCTATAACTCTTTTTGCCTTGCATTTAATATCTTAATTACGGAACTGATTAAATATAATAATATAATAGATGATGTAATTACATATTACGTGAAGTCTTCATCGTTAAATATATGTAATCAGTATAATCCTTTATTACGACGAAGCACAAAGTATATAAACCCAGTAATTGTCATATTTAAATATAGTTTACATTAAATATAATAGATAAGCTTAATGAAATATTTTATAGGTATTTCCTGTCAAGTTAAAGATTTGAATACGTATTTATTTGCAATATCACTCGAAATGGGTATTGATGCGAATCTTCTGTGTGTAATTATGATAAATGTGTTTTTAAACATAGTAATAACAATCATATGAAGTTTCTCCGAAGGTGCAAGTGGAGTGGCTAAGGAGTTGTGACACCCACACTGTTTTGTAATGGCGTAGCCATGTTGTGTGTTTTATGTTGTACGCTTTGTACTGTTTCTTGAAAAAAATATATAGATTTTCTTTAAATGATATAATGTAATAATAGATATTAATATGTATATGTAACATACTTTTATATAGACGAAATTTTGATTTGAATTTACAATTTAATACGCCCAATTTTATCTGTATTTTTATGTACTTAGTTAGATTAGCAAATATAAAAAGAGCATTGACACCTTATTGTCACCATCTTGATTCTAACATGTTCGACTATAATATTTTTTACTTAAAGCCAACAAGAGTCGTAATTCAATCGATAATTGTAATAAGATTAGAAGTCGACTCGATGCTTTGAAGAAACACATTTATTCCTAAGCTAAACCAGAGTAGATACATTAAGTGGATTAAGTACTGGAATTTATAGACAAGATGCTATAACTATTTAAGCTTAGACGTCTTAATAAACTTAATTTAGTATTTACCGTCTGCCGGCGTCTGATACTTGGGTTCTGTACGAGAATTTATCTCCTAGATATATAGAACCTTATTGATTTTACTTTATCTGTGTATGTGTTAGTTTCGACTAAGAAGTTTTGTAGTGTACAAGTTTCGACTAAGGAGTCTAGGTGTCGGTCCAATCGATTATAGAAGTATTGTTAGTTTAGTATTAGGGTATTTTATAGGTAACCTTCAACACAGTCCAAATGTATGTATTAGAATGTACAATGAATGATCTAATCATTATTATTTTAATTCTTTTACCTCGTCTTTTATTAAAACTTATCCTCTTGGATTAACCACTGTATGAGACTTCCTGCTGTTTATGTTTCTGCATAATAGGGTAGATGACTAATTTTTATTTTAATGTCCGTCTTGTAAATTATTTTAAAACATTAGACACGTATTTTTTATTTTCTTACGGAAATATATTGTAGTTACGACGATATGTTCATTTGAAATATCAGTCAGTCCTAGGTACGTTTTATACGTGGAAATGACATATTTACTCCCACTTTTAAACTTTGATACGTTTTATCTAAACATGTCTAATGTTTTTTCGTTACCTAACTGACGGAATAATTAGATTTTTAATTTTCATACCCTGTCATCATCCCTATTTTGGTATCTGATCATCGATCAACATGGCTTGTCCATTACAAGTATAGCTTTCAGATTTTAAACGCTATATTAGTGATCTTAGTTCCCAGAGATTTTTCAGCAGTAGACTTCTGCTGGGTGATTATAATAATGTGTCTTATTTGCCATCCATCACGATAAGACCGTTGGTTTCAGCCCCAATTATTCTGAAACATTACATAACAAATATCCTTTTTCAAATATTCTAAGTAACGACCTTAAAACATAATTTTAAATGCAAATACAAGGTGTAACATTATACAAGGTGTAAGCGGAACGCTCCCGAAAATCACCACAATTTGTTTATGTTTTTATAATTTTAATCGTTTTTGTGTTCGTATTATTCATGCAATATTAAAATTCAGCATTAGATTACAACTATTATTACTTGAAATAAACATTGAATTCTTTATTATTTTTTAAATAACACACGTTTTTTACCGTCCCCTGTTTGCGCCGTTTGGGAGCGTTCCGCTTACATTTTGGCAAGCTCTTCGGTTAAGTAAAGTGAGCGAATCTATCGACCTTCACCATCAACATGGATGTCCATCAAATAATGTAGTTGTACAAACACGCTGTACTTACTGCGACGTAAATACATAGCAATGTCGACCATGTTTGTCCGTGACGTCACGCCGTATGTACACTGCGACACTTAACTTTGTCCAGATTTTAGTTGTTCTAGTGTTACTTACTTACTTGTTCTTTTATTGATTTAGTTTAGTTTGGAGTTTGAGATCTTGCAATGGTTACATAACATTGTCGCTTAAAGAAAGGTGTATAACGTATCCACTTTTCGCCAGTCATGTTATTAGATCCATTGTTGGTGGGCTTTTCCAACAGAGAAGTGTTATGTAGTTATGCTACGAAGATGTAGTAGCTAAACGAAACTATGTGACCGTTTCCACCGATACTAAGCTTAGCTGTGCGAAGAACATGCGCAACTCGAGTATGCGATGTATCGATAGTAGGGAAACCATCCCTAGCACATATTCATAGCATACGTCCACAGCACGCATCCATAGCACGCATCCTTAGCATGCATCCAATAGCACCGTAGCACGCACCTTTCCATATAAAAAACATAGCTTAGCTAAGTCCGTTTTCACCAGTGCTAAGCTATGTGTACCAATGAATATGATTGGTGGAAGCCAAATGCATCCACAGCAACGTAGCATAACAAATCTCTAGTGAAAAAGCACCTTACTAGGTAATTCCTGTTATAAAAGCCAAACTTCGTGTTATTACTGAAAAATAGTAAAATTGAGAACCTAATAATAGCTTCCTCATCTTATGATCTAAACGATGCCTTCATAATCGACGAAATTAAGTTAAAATAGTCTTTTTAATCTATAAAACAAAATATATTACAATTTATATAGTTTATAATGAGACCACGATAATTTGTTCAATACGTATATTTTTCGCCAGTACCGTTTATAACATTATCAATAAATTGTGACCACAACATGTACCCAATGAGACAATAACGTTAAAATAGCTTGCTTATCAGTAATTTATCAGTTTTAACACTGATCAACTAAACGTTGACGTAAGCGAGATGTTGCGTAAGATTACACTGGAGATGAGCGCTGTGATTGGTCCAGTTTTTGATAACATACAGTTTTCGAGGACGGCGGGAACCTTTATACAGCGCCTTACTTTTTGAGGTGAAAGACAAGGGAGTGTGTGATTCTTATCTTACCTCTCTAAAACTACCCCAGTGGCCACCTCCAGCACCTGTCCACTCTGAATAAACTAGTTCTAAAGTTGATTATGTTATTCACAGAATAAGCTGCGTTGTTTAATTTTGTAGTCTAGTTGAATATATTTAAATAAGCTAATATTTAAACGAAGTTAGAAAGATTGGATGGTTTTTTAAAAACTATTTTGCGTTTTTATAAATAAGTAGTTATCATTGCTTAGAAACCTGAATTGACTAAACTTTGAGTTTAATCGTAAAATATTGCTTAATCGAATATTGTGTGCCGTAAAACCATGTTTAAGGATAGAAAATTAATATAACGTCATGTCTTTTTATCCCCGAAGGGGTAAGCAGATATACATATTACAGGCTGAGTTGACAAAACTAGTAACTGTCTTTAACTCCCTGGATAGGTTATTATTGATGAAATGAATATAATGACATAGAAATAAGACTCCTTATTGATAAAAAATTGTAAAGAAACTGCTTAGAGAAAGTGTCTGCATTATACCGTTTCGTTCCGTTCAAAAAATGGATCGAAATATTTAGAATAGTGTACAACCGCGGGCTGTAGTTAATCATTACATAAAGAATAGCCTTCAATACAAATGTCCGTGTATTCATCACTGCTACATTGAATACAGTTTGCAAAGCCATTCAATTCGTCCCGAGTTTATTCAATTTATGATAAAGCACCGCTGGCGAACTCTCCGTACAATTATTCATTATTCAATTACTTTTATTTCAGAATATGCAAAACGAAACTGTACCAGCCAACAGGCTATTTTAATAACTTTAATTCTGTTTAAGCTTAAAGATTATTTCTTATAATGTTTTCCTAATTGATAGGTCGATACGTTGGAAGACTACCTCGTATCCCTCTTGTGGGTTTACGGATGACAATTGATAAATCTCAGGAATTGTAATCATAAGCCAATGAGTCTTAAACAAAGCAAGATTCTGACGGTCTTCCAGTCTTTGAGCGAATAGTTGAGTAACCAAGTTTCGCATACCGTGAAGCAATTTCGACAATAAACACCTTTTGTAACCGTTAATGTTGAATAGTTCCTTATTGTCTTTATATAGGATTATGCACATGCCAATATTAGCATTCAGTGTCTTGGGTGTCATCCAATACGTAATAACAGCATTGCGTCACCCAATACATATTAAATACTACTTTCGCTATTTACTATGCTTGAATTCAATATGATAGCTAATTAAGTTTAATACTATAGGCATCGGTTAACAGATTTAATTAATTAATAAATTATTAAACATGTAGTAACTTCCAAGTTCAAACCAAAAACGGTAAGCTCATAAAGTATCTGAATAAATTGAAGTAAGTAACTTAACCGAATAACTTAAGTGCCTCATTCAGTACACCAAAACGCATTCCTCCAAAGCTTGGCTGTCGTCCATAAATTACCGCTTTACTAAACAAGATGGCGGGCGCGTCGGTTGGCGCGCAGTGTTTCCCGGAAACGGCGTCTGCGCAGCGCGGCCGCCATGTTGTGCGCGCGCACGGGACGCTCAACGTGACGCGCACATGCTTACGCTGGCGCTGTAATCAAGCGATATGGGGAGCGAGCGTGGCTCGACATTTTACTGTACACCATTGTACGTGAAATTATGTAGCGTGCATACTACACTTACGAAATAAACGTCCAATATGTTCATATTCAATGCAAATGATAACGAGTCAAATGTTTTTATATGATTAAGTTTTGGACTTACACGTGCGACCTAATCATAGTCGATATGCAAATCGATAAGAAGTAATTGTAACGCCTTGACATTTGTTTGTAAGATATGTTACTCAAGCCAATGCTTGAAGTCATTCAAGACTAATTGTGATATGGTTCGCCAGACCGGTCCATCACGATCGCCATTCACCAATTACTTGATTGACCAAGAACCTATTGTTGTACTCAATAAGGATTCAGCTGCAAGCTAAAGAGATATCACTCATCTCTGATCATTTTAATCTAAAGCAACAACCAGTACTGGCTTCAAATTCTATAAAAACAAAGCGAAAAGTCGACGTTAACAGAAATATTTGGAACAATGCTTATTATGTGATTGTTTTGTGATACAACAATAATGTACCGGCCATTAACTCACGGAGTGACTAATGACCTTTTATTATGTGTTATTCATATTTGATGTTGACTTGCATCCAAATGCAGATACTCGATAAAGTTCAAAATATTTTTCTTTGTTTCCAAATGAGAAACGTTGACATGAAACAGCAGTTGCTTATGTTTAAAAGATTTAAGTTTCCAGATTACTATACGAAACATACTAGATTGTATAAAAACATATTTTATGTAGTCTACTTTCAAGATTTTCAGGTCTAGAACTTGCTACTTTATTCTCTTTGTTCAGGGTAACTAATCATATTACGCAAATATACTATTAATTCAGATGAATTATTAATTCTAAATAGTAATCATAAATTATAAGTTACTTAATTACAGATTTATAAAGACAAAAACTGAAATACAACTCCTCGAATATAAAACATATAACAATAGAATTAGAACTCAAAATCGAATCTAATTTTAAACCAGTTAACCTTTACATACCCTTAACACGAACATAGTTGCATCCCCAACAGTTATTGCAAAACAAATAATAAGTACAGCAGCTCAATTATTGAATACAGGACGTTGCGATCGCGTTCTCCTATAGTATCGGCCTTCGCCGGCAGATGTGCGGATAATATATTATTATTAGAGGGCCATTGATCGCGTCTACCTGAGCCAGGCTCGAGACGAGCCCACGGCACACCATTGTCGGGTTTTTTAGGATATGTACTGCGTATTGTAAGTGTGGGGTGGACGATTTAGATACTAGATGTAATAATTATTATATTTTTCGCTTGGAACTCTATTAGATGTCTTGTTTGCACTGAATTAGGTCTACTGAAACATATTAGCTATTTGATCATGGATATAGGAACTGTGTACTGTACTTTTTACTCTTAATTGAAACCTTATATAACATATTTATCATATAATTTAAGTAGGTATCCTATAGCTTTAAGTTCTCCTGTTTCTGTACGATTTTTTATGACACACAACTCGCAATTCAAAATCTCTACTCTTTGTGTGATTCACAAATTGTTTGTAATTGTCATGTGTATGTGAACTTGTATGTTTGTATACGCACACACATTACAAGAGAAAATAATATTGTGGGCCAACGTTTAAAATAAATTGTTAGCCTATTCTTATTAGTGGAAAGTTAGGGAATTATTTAGCTATCCAAGATTGCTTAGCAATCACAAAGCTGATGCAGTGGTGTAACAGTACCTACTACGTTCGCTACAGTTTGCGAAAACATAAAAGTAAACTTTGTTATTTCAACTACACTCGGCTACAATTTATATAATTACTTTTAAACAATATTGTAACAAAACTGCATTAAGTATACATATATACGTCACTATACAACATTGTATAGTCAATACACGTGTTTAATTAAAATGCATAATTGTGAACAAATGCATGAAACTGCTCGTTTCAGGTGGAATTTACTGAAACATTTTAATTGTACCAATATACATACTACAATGTCGCCCTTTGTATTTACAAATACATACGACAATGTTACATTTAGGATCCATTGCTAACTATCTTTTTAGAAATATGGCTTATTTCTTTTTCTTCTTATTATTTCATTGGTTTCATACCACGGGTAACTAAATTAATATTTAATAGTAGAAACATTTTGCAATAAATTCATGTCTTTTTTCAGTGTCTATTAATACCGTTTATTTATTTAAAAAAATAGTATTTGTGTGTAATTTGTATGTATTTGTACATATATGTACATGTATTATACCTTTACCTTTAATATACCTTTACAGGCCCTTTTTTGTGCAATTATACTTATATGGGAAAGAGCCCGACATGTACGTCACTCACACTATGTATAAAGTATTAAATAATAAACCTACCTAGTTAACATCCCATTTCTAGTTAGAAGTATTAAGGAATTCAATCATATTCAAGATAAATATGCATATAATGTTTATGAACAAACCTCGAAAATCTAATCAAACAAATATCCTTTCAACAATCTCTAGACTAACATTCAAAACGCCTTCAATGACTGAGTTTTGCAATAAAACTCAAAAATAACTGACCCGTCAGACTGCTCGGAGTTTTTTTCAATAAAGTGTCAGGTAAATTCATCATGGCGACCAAGGGAAACCGGTTTCGTCGAAAATTGCCCTGCGCGCGCGACGCTTAGCCCACACCAAGACACTCGACTTAGCTTGAGTGATGAATGAATTATTTATAATTCTAAGTTTTATTAATTGATCTGACGATTGGAAAACGTTAAAGCAACTGCTTCTTGTTTTCTTTATACTTTTATTCATTCGAGTTGTTTTTTAAACTTTGGGATGGAATTATTACAGGAATAATGTTGTTTATGAACCTGAAATGTTTGTAAATAAGCTTCTAAAGCGATGTAGTACATATTATCTAGTAACTGTACTGAACACTTTAATAATACTGTCTGTTATTTCACAGACATTTGTATGTTTGACTTTTAAATGTGTCTTATTGATATAAATCATTTGTCTACATGGTATAATGTGTCTTATAATGATTGTGTTTAGATCTAAGTTCAGACCATTCTGTAACACATAACACTGTCTACAATATAAAAATGTAACGTAAAACCTCTAATGGATTACGTCCTTGCCTCGGCCGACCAAGGTCGCAAGCGAGTTAATAGCAAGTTTATTCATATATTATTTTTTCTTTTGTCAACAGAGTGAAAAATGGCTGGCGTATGAAAACTTGAAGGAAGAAATCTTAGAGAAAATTAAGAAACTTGAGGAGGAGCGGCACACGGTGGACCTCTGGTCTTGTGGGCCCGAGTGGGGGAGGAAGAGGCGCAGGAGACAGGTGACGGTGTCCCCTCCCTACGTGGTGTACATGCTGCCCGATGCTGACATCATGGAGGACTGGAGGCTCGTCAGGAAGCTTCTGGAAAGAACTGATTAACACTCTACAAAGATTTTTCTAGATATTTTTATAATGTGTAAGGTTAAATCGTGAGAAGATCTGTAAATAGTGGCCGATTGCCACTTTCATAGTACAGGTTATTTGAGGCACGTTTTATCGCCAAAATTTATAACCTATCTCAACCTAAAATCTGTGGATTAAGATAGATTTTTCTCAGAAACTCCATACAAATGTTATAATGACAAAAATCGATCCTTGTCCATAGATTTTGGATTGGATAGGTTAGAAATTTCGGCCGTTATAGTATTTAAAAGAAAGACTTAGTTACTCAATTTCAAGGACAATTTGATTATATTTCTTGAATCACATTTTTGGCGGAGATATGGCCGTAGTAAGTAAAAGTACTATAAATAACAAAGAGACGTTTTAATGAGAAGATTCGTATAGGATTTATGCAGCTCACGGGAGACATTGAAAAATACAGTGTTGGCCAAAAGTATTAGGCAATATACTGTCGGACACTCCTCTTTTTGCTGCTGAAGGGCCTAAACCTCATCGATCATACATTCTTGAACATTTATTAGCATTTATCACTAATTCGCGTATTTATTTACAACTTTACTTCACAACTTCTACAATCCTACTCCATAATCACACGCTGTCTGTATATTTTGTGTACAAACAACAGTGCCGGTGTTTACAAACACTTGATAACAAACGCTATACTTCGCATTTCATTAATTTAACAATTTCTTTTTTCATCCTCTACATAACATTTCAAAACGGCATTATTTATTAAATTCCTTGTTTTTACTGTGTACTTCTAAAATTAATCATATAAATGTACACTAATTAATTTGGAGTAAAGATAGATTGAAAAAGAATGTATCTTTGTGATTGTTTATAGATGACCTAATACTTTTGGCCGATACTGTACGATGTATATTTCTTAGCCAAGTTTTAAACCCTTAATGGACGATATGATTGTATTTATTTTTGTAGGGTACAAAACACAAGAGGTTGTGTATGTTACCGAATTATGGAAACAAATAATCAGGATTCACTATTGTTTTAAGTGTCAATTTCTACATAGTATCGAATTGGGTAGTTTCCTCAGTCAAAAATAAATTATTTCGACTTTTCAATACAATAAAATATTCAAAAATAATCACACTTTCATTCATAGATTTGATGATCTACTTAATTTTCAAATTATTCTAAATAATTTTCTAGAAATAAGTTTACGTAAAAAATCGTAGAAAATATCGTTTTTGACGTTTCGAAATAAATATTGAATTTGACTAGTAGGAAACTAGCCTATTCGATGACTTTTGACTCGTATTTAGTCGGCAGTCATTGCTACTACTGTTGGAGTGTTGACACTTAACTATTGTTTGAAGTAAAAATAAATGTTCAAAGTGATTTCTTAGTTTCATTTGTATGTTTACCCCATTTCACAAAAGTTTGACTAGTTATTGGAATGACAGATATTTAAAAACTCATTAACGTAGCATCATTAAATAAATAAAAGGTACTAGTTATAAAAGGTATTCACGCACCTTAATACACATTTTATGAAAACTTTATAAAGCCTATATTTTATTTATACACTAATCCATAAATATTTACGTCAATTGACTACAGATTAATCGAAATGAGAGCGCGTTTGCTCTGATAGGCCGGTTCGAATAATACAACGTTCTCGTTTTGATTATTTTAAACGTAAAGCAAACTGATACTAAGGATACTGTTTAAAATTTCGATATTCTAATTGATTACTATAATCAAGATTTTAGACAGACCTTGGATGCCACCCTGTCTTTAATCTCCTCTGTTCATCAATGTTGACTTCATTAATATCATATTCTGAAACGTTTATTGAATATCCTAGTTGAAAAGTTTTTTATATCAGTTTAGAAACCGGTCTCATAGTAACTGGGATAAATGAGTCAAGACTGAAAGGGGGTTAATATAAATAAATACGGTATGGTAAGTATAATAATAAGGTATTTTGCTGGTCGCTAGGCATAGATACTCCAATTATATAAGGAACCACCACAGATAGGGCCCAGTAAGGCTGATACCTGATCCGGAGCTGCGGACTACGTAGCGGGTTTACCGAGGCTCCGAGGAAAGGGGTGATTCAGTAAGTTCTCGCCTCACCCAAGGTGGGAGAAGTCATTGGATGATTTCCCCTCCAAAAAAAGTATTTAAGGAAGAATTTATTATTTAAAATAACAGAACGTTTTTTAATTCCTGAAGGGATCGGCAGAAATTATACACCAGTTGCAATAATCCGTACTATTACTAAACAGTTTTAGAAAAACTGCAAAATAATACCTTTTCGATATCATTTTTAACGTTTATGAGGTTTGTATGGAAATATCTATATACATGGTGTACAGTATTAGATAGTATTGGATTTGCCTGAAATATAGAATACATAGGATTTTCAGGACCTTATATTTTTGACTTTATATTTTTATGAAGTATGATATCAATGTTCGATTTTCACATTGTATAGAAAAATTTAGCCCACTAGGATATTTCCGTAGCAAAAAAACTAAAATTTGCGGGAAGTCTATAATATGTTCAGCAATGAACATCTGAACATCACGTGGTTGATATTTTGTGATGATTATGAATTAGTCTATAGATCAATCTCAAACAGTTCTTCCTAAGAAAGTTAAGTCATGTAATCACACTACTACGTCTTAATGCAACATACTAGTTGAAAAATAACTCTATAAAAAATATTTCAACTATATTAAAGCCTGCTCATAACAATTTACCTTTATAGCAGTTAAATCATAATCATTAAAACTGGACGTTAATCATCACAAATTAGGTCAGACCTATTAATTAATGGCATAGTCCTTGTTTCTTATTAACTATCTAAACTTTTTGAAGTATTTATTATTGATGATGCTTGCGGCTTCGCAAGTGTGGATTACGGACTTTCTGACTAATAAAAGTAGCCTAAGTTACTTCTTAGTGCAACAGCTACCTGCCAATAAAAGTCCCGTCAAAATCGGTCCAACCATTTCAGAGATTAACAACCGGATCAAACAGACAGACAATGTAAAAAAAAACATATTTTGGAGTTTGTATCATGTGCATATGGTTATTTCAATGTTACAAACAGACTGTCCAATTTTATTTATTAGTGTAAATAATAAATAGAAAAGAGTATCATCTCGCTTTATTACGAACTGGTCAAACATTGGCTACGAGCTACGACCAAACCAGAAATCACCAAATGACTACAATTAAAATATAATTAGTAAATTGATTTTGCGACTTCCTTTCATTGTGATGTGGCGTCATGATTATAAAACCTTATAAATTCAATGGCATACAAATATTGGGACAGTTTTAAACTAGTCTCATAAACAACACATTTAAAATTAAACTTAAACTAATTCTAACTAAAAACAAAATAACTAAAAGGAATACTTATCATTATAGTTTTAAAATGTGTTTACCTAATGACGCCGAAATGTTCCGAGTATTTTTATAAATAAAATTATATATATTTAAATGTAATTAAACCACGTTGTATACAGAGTCCAAGTTAATGTGTTGAATAATTCTTGTTGTGATAAGAACATCGAAGTGACCAGGTTTACAAACAATCGGTGAAGCGGTGCGTCTTCGAAGAATTCATGTAAGTATATCCAATATGTTATTTATTTATCGAAGGTATTGGTTTATTAGCTGATGAACGTATATTTAATATGAATATTAATTAATTTACCACTTAATTTTATTATAACTTTCATGAGACATACTAAATTAATTATTATGTTATCGGCTTACACACGTAACCTCTAGCATATCTTGAAACTAGTCGAGTTCCTCGTCAAACAGTTACGTGAGTAAGCCGATAACATAATAATTAATTTACCACTTGCCATGTGTAGTTGTCTACTCATACGCATAAAAATAAGTTGCATAATTACGAAATTGGAATTAAATCGTTACCTAAAAGATAAAATAGTATATGAAGGTTGATTATAAAATGATTAACCAATTAAACTATCAAAAAAAAGATTCAGGTAGGATAGGCATTTTATTTCGATGGTTCTTGAAAAGGTTATGTATACGATGGAATTTTCAGTAAAACATAATTGGATACTATCATCTCGATCAATGCGTAATTAATAAAGATATATGTATAAGGTGTCACTCCCTCTCTCACTCTAAAACTATAATAATTACTAATGACTTTCATAATTAGGTAGATGTATGAAACCTAGCCTGAAACCCATCGGTGGTAATCTTCATTTCACTCGAAGAAACTTTTCAACTGCATCGCGGCTGAAATTACTTGAATACGGACCTTAATCCAAAATTTTTAGATTAAGATCGATGTTTGACTTTAGTTGTGTGGAGTTTCTATCAAACATTTACTGCCATACTTAGAGTTATTTAATGATCACTTAAATTATTCCTTAGTAACAACTTCCGAATTGAAGAAGAAGGATTGGATTAAGTAACCATAGCTAAGAACTCTAAGTGCGGCATGTGGTTAGATATTTTAAATTAATAATTTCGGCCGCAAGGACTATCCATTTAGCTGCGACGAGGTAGAAACATTCTCTGATAAACTTAACCCTTATAAACTCCTGATCCGGAGGCTTAAATATGGGCTTCGGGGTGGTTTTTAGTCAGTAAAAGTCTGACACTCCGTCTCGCCTCGCCTAAGGCGGGAGAAATCATTAAATTGGATGATTTTTAACCATTTAAAAAAGCCCTTATAAAATTACATCGCCTTTTTTGAAAAGCAGGAGAAGAAACCCCGTTTCTTTAATAAGTTTTTAGTTAATAAGAACTGAAAATCCCTCATTGGATGATTTTCACCCCTCGAAAAATAAAACAAAAGAAGAGCAAGGAGATCATGCCAAATCTTTTATGCAGATGATCCAAGAGGCCCATAGTCCAGCAGTGTAATGTCTCGGGCGTTTGTTTACATGTATTTATTCATACTCTCTGTAAGCTATTGAGTTGATTGATTTCAATTATTGTACCGTTGAATCTGTCGCCAAGTGACATTGTGTGCCAATCTATGAAAACGTTTCAAAGAATTAATGTTTTGTTGTTTTCTATCTCATATTGTACTTATGTAAATGGTGTCTATGATGTACCTATAAAGGTTTATTTTCGAGAACTATTATTGACTATAATTTTCAGTAAACTACATTTAAAACACTGACTTGAACCTATTCTTCTTGTAGTCGGTTAATATACTAAAACCTGCTCCTAAGTGTAACAAACACTTTTCAGGAAAGTATATCAAAATTGGTGCGCCCAATCGGGAGATAATCGCACACAAACATACATACATACAGATCAAACAAACCAGCCTACGGATTTTTATTTTGATGTCGATTAAAATCTTGAAAATTATTAAGTTTTAATTTTGGATTCGTTTATTCACAAATATTATTGTGTCACGCTTTCTATTCAACTATCTTTTGCCAGCAGCTGAAAATGAAACTTTTAATCTAAATTTGTTCAATAATTTTTAAGTTAGAGAGTGACATACAGACCTATACATTCCTCACAAACTTTCACGTTTTTAATATATAGAAGCACTGTAGTTGTTTAAGTTATTGTAACCTTACTATCTCCATTACTATAACTCACGTTATACCGTTTGTAGTAATATGATATGTACAGACATCGTAGCGTAGATACATACAGTTACAATGGTGGTCAATCTTGTCGTTATCCAAGCAAATTACCCGGAAAATTGAATTGATATTGTATGGCTACGGACCGCATGCTAACCACACACGAATACTCAGTGTAGGTACCTATGTACTAGTACTTTAGCGAGTTGTTTCATGGTAATACTATCTACGGTTAAGAAACTAAGCTGCTGTTTTGAAACTAACATACATTATGTAAGGTAAACTAACCAAATAAGGCCTACCTTATTTTTATTACCGCCTAGCTCATAGGTTTAAAATGACAATGCGCTGATTATTTCAAAATCTTATATTTATTTATTAAACTTTGTAATAATGGAATCAAAATAGCTTTAGAAACAAAAATTACCTACAGTTTTGTAAACACAAATAACTAAAGTGTCACTTTGGCCTTATTGGGAACCCTATGTGTTAATAAGGCTTCAATAAAAACTAGTAAGTATTCAACTTCTTAATTATAATAAAACTTTGTCAATGCTTATAATAAGTGTAATGAGACCTTATTAATTAATTTTGGTCATTATACATCAGACTTGACGAGTTTCTCATCACGCAATACCCATGTAACATCTTTGAAGTCATCGGCACCCCAGCATCAGTCAAACGAATGTGAACAACTTCTTGTTCTGTGGCCAATTTAGCGACCGACCTAGCTTTCGTGTAGTGGAAACCACTCTTTAGATGGTGCGTACTTCTTGGGAAGTTATACCTGGCTGCAGCAGCATACCAGGTAAAACAGGATGAATAGAATTCAAGGTTTGAATAGATACTATGAAGAATTTCCCGATATCTATTCACCCCTTTTCTGTATCTATTCACCCCGTTTACCCCTTTCTACCATTTTAACAGCGTTTTCCATCTTTTGCAAAATCCATTGGCTTTCTTTTTGACAGAAGCTGGTGATCCGTTTTCTATGAAATTACTGACAAACAACTATGCCATAATAAGGCCTACACGTTTTTTTTGTAGGCTTTATTAGGGCATGGCACATAGGTAAACAAAACAACGATTATATGAAATACACCGATATTATAGCTATTTCACTTATGTGAGGAGATGGCTAAATGTATAATTGTCATACAGACAAAACACGGCACGTCGTATACTGATAAATATAAAAATACTAACAGTTTACGCTACTCGAATTTTATAAAAACTAAAGTGCGCTCCACGTCGTGATTGTTTTCGACTGTAGGTTCCAACATAATCGCGGCACGGGTTGCTTGCTATGCTTAAATTAGTTAAGTAATGTGCATGCACACTTCTACAAACTTTGGCGACCATTTGAAATCGGGAAGAGGGAAATTTTCAAAATAGGCTTTATTGGGGCATAGGCCTTATTTGGTTAGGTTACTATATATGCAATAGGGTAGATGACTACTTTTTATTTTAATGTCCGTCTTGTAGATTATTTTAAAATATTAGCACATAAATTTTTATTTTCTGATGGAAACAAATAGTTTCGAAGATATACTGATTTAAAATATCGCGTGACGTCACTACTAGAAATGGAATAGAAATGACTCACCCACTAAGATCCCTGTGAAATGCAATGGTTCCTCTAGCTGCTAGATGTGGTTGTAGGACTTCTGGGCTTATATAAGAATTATATTTTTTACCCTTTTTCTTTAGATACATTGTTTTTAAATTGGGTATAAAAGATTATGTAGAACCTAAACTTGATAAGTTAAATACAATTTATGATCTTGAGACCGTCCTAATCCTCCGCCTACCTACGTCGTGCTACACAGGTAACCGACATTTTACTTCAAAGTATTTTAAATTCCTAGTCTACGTGAATTGAAAAATATTAAAATAGAAACTTGAACTTATAATAAAGGTTACATCTGAATGTATGGAAAATATTCATCGCGTGTTGGAGTATTTTAAGATAGGAAAATAACCCTATGAACATGCGAAAAAAGTATGCTAGTATCATGTGTAGTCCGGAGCTGCGGACTACCTAACGGGTTACCGGGGCTCCAGCTCGAAAAGCAGGAGTAGGAACAACTGCATTTCGGGGAGTGTGCGTCGGAATTGCACAATTTAATTCCGCCTAGCCCGTTCCATCATCGGACAACCAGACGTACGGCAATGCGTCATCGATACATGGTGGATATCCCATCTACACGCACAAAACGTTTCGGGAATACATTCATTATACGTACAGCTAAGGAATGGAATTCCCTACCGGAGTCTGTGTTTCCTGAAGGCTACAACCCTGGAATCTTTAAATCAAGAGTGAATAGGTTACTTCTAGGTAAGCACGCTCCATCGTCGAACGCATTGTCGCCTCCCATCAGGTGTGATAGCGGTCAAGCATGAACCAATAGATAATAAAAAAAAATGAGGTGGTTTTTAGTCAGTAAGAGTCTTACACTCCCTCTCGCCTCGCCTCGGAAAAAGCCATTGGATGGTTTCCAATAAAAAAAGTATCATATGTAGTAGCGTTCCGTTTATCTTCTGCCTACCCTAATTGAAGATAGATGTGTAATGAGCACACAGTGAGTCTTGATGAAAACAACATGACTAAGTGAACGATGATTAATGATTATATTATGTTGAAAGGAAGGGGAAAGGAAAATCCAAAAAACCACACTATTACTATACATGTGAAATGTTTGGAACTTTTGTCCGTCAATCACGCTGAAACTACTGAACTGATTTTGATGAAATTTGGTATACAGACGGTATGAGCTGACTTGGGGGACAGAATACTTTTATGCCGCGGAAACGCGGGCGGAGCCTCTAGCAGAAGCTAGTATGAAAAGTTATGATAATAGGAAAAAGGACACAAATGGTATCATCGCCGATTATGAGTAACTTTGGAAATGAGGTGGAAGAAATTCAAAGAATTAAACATTGTAACGTAACAGTATTTAATACATCTATGCTTATCTAAGCATACTATGTATTTAATAATTAGTTTAAGTTTAAGTTTTTGTTCCAAAAACCATTTCAAAGGACTGGCATAAGTAACCATTAAATGTATCTGAAGTCCTAAAGAGTACGTTAGACTTCTTTTATTTAGACCCTAACCCACGCGAGCGAAGCCGCGCGTAGCAGCTAGTTTAAAATAATATCAAGTATATGATTGGCCAAGTAAATCAAAACACGTAAATACTCTATTGTATGTTGGGCCTACATATTATGGGTGAACTTGTACGAAATCTATTCGTATCTTAATGTTACTGAAAATGCGGGAAATTGAAAAAAATTAAAGGAAAAATTACGGGGTATAAAAGTTAAAACTCTATTTAGTCCATTCGTTAGGAAATCAAAAAATATTATACACGTAATTTTTCTTGTCGTATAAAAAAACAATGCATAGATAAAACGAATCAAAGTTTAGGAGTTGGGCAAATAAATACATAAATTCTCCGTATAAAACGTACCTTGAAGTGACGTCACTTAGATACTTTGAGCACATAGAGCTTTGAGAACTTTAAGTGAGTTTGCATCTAGACGTTATTATAGGAGGATAGAGAGATATAGTTTGTTCTAATTAAATGTATATCTAAGTAAATGTTCTAAGAAAATGTAGTCTTTCTATGACTTAGTTTCTACGAGTTTTTTTTTATAAAAAAAAGTAATAAATGTTTTTTTAAGTGCAATGTTTGCACTAAGGAAATGATCTTAACTTGAAACTTACTTAGGTCGGATATAAAACTAATCATTGAGATGAATTTTCATCTCTTTCCAAATTCGCACAGAAAATTATATGAATAAATTGAAGATTTATTTTCTAAATTAATTATTGTCTTATTCACATACAAAAATAATAATCATTCGTACTATAATAATAATCTATTTAAATATAAAATTCCATAAATTAAACAAAAATTAAAGTAAATTCATTGCATAGGTTGTCATTGTAGTTCTGAATTATGCATTCTTTTTTTAATTTATAATTTTATGGCATCCTTAAAATTCATGTTAACAGTAATTTTACTTCAAATAATATAACATATTTTCAGTAGTTAGGTACTCACTATATTTTATTTTATACACACACACACACACACACAACGTCACGCCTTTTATCCCCGAAGGGGTAGGCAGAGGTGCACATTACAATGTACACCCACTTTTCACCATTTGTGTTATAAGTCCCATGTAATAGGGGGTGAGCCTATTGCCATATCCTGGACACAATTCCAGACTCCGTGCTACTACCGAGAAATTTTTTTCGAAAATCCGAAAAAAAGCCCAGTAATACTTTGCCCGACCCGGGAATCGAACCCGAGACCCCTTGTTCGGGAGTCGCACTTGCGACCACTCGACCAACGAGGCAGTCATTTTATTTTATACTAATCATAATTTCTGAAATTATATTAAGTACAATATTTCTAATAAAAATTTGAGATCATCATAAAATATAAAAAAATACAAGCTGCTTAGCTCAAAAAAAAACGTTGAAAGCCATAAACTAAAAAGAAAAGGAAATGTTTTCTTTTTATTATTTCAAGGCTATCAAAGAATTTTCATGCGAAACCAGCCAGCGACTTTGAAAGTTGACATGAAACCTTTTTCATAACAATTACTTTATTTTTATAATATCGATTAAAATTAATATTTTTTACAATAAAACACGTATAGAAACATAACAAATTATGAGTATAAAAATAATTACATAATGAGTATAAAATTATAAAACATCCTGGCAATTTTTGTCAAAGAAAAATGTCAATCGCCATTTAAGTTACAAAAAAAAAACAAAAAATATTTTTTACGATTTTAAGTCTTTCAAGGATTTTTTCGTGGGAAACCAGCCAGTGACTGTGTTAAATACTAGTTAAAACCTTTATCGTACCGAATCATTAAAAATATATTTATATTAAATCAATAACCTGTGACAGTATTACTGGACATTGAGCCTTCTCTCTGTAAGTAAGAGGATTTATTTTTAAAAGTCAAAATTATTTATTTCAAATAGACCAGGAAGGCACTTTTGAACGTCAAAGCAAATATAATAATATTTATAACGTCTGTCTGTCGGTCAGTCCTCTAGTGAAGCTATTTGCTCGTTGCAAAGTGTAGATTCCTATGGAGAAGAACGAGCAAGAAACTCCATAGGTTACTCTTTTTCAATCAGATTCACAATATAATTCTTGGTTACATTGTTTCGATTGCTTTAACTACATATGTGAGAACAATGTAAAACTAATATTCAGTCAAAGTGATAGAAAAAGAAAATAACCTTGAGGACAATATTTATCATAGGTTAGAGATTGCAATTTGAAAGGTTTAGTTTTATCAGTAATGATGGAGTTTCTTGCTCGTTCTTCTCCATTCGAAGCTACACTTTGGAACGAGCGCACTTCACTGACAGACAGGCTGACAGACCATTCTATTTGACGTTTCAAAAGTGCTTAATTCAGGATTCTTTAAATTCTTTGATTTTGACAGTTGTGTAGTCCCTTCTGTGGTTCTTACAACACCCACGTGAAGAGCTAAAGGCCGACTCCGGTTCTCGAATCCGAAGTTTCGTTTAATCTTCGACCGTGGGTTTTATTGATTTACTAGTAGAAATACTTGAAATAACGTTTTATTTTTTATTTCATATCAAAACCTATTTATTTATCTTCATTTCATTCGTTCATTTTTGTTCACAAAAGTTCGCAATAAATAGAATTGTAGTATACAATCTGCGAAGTTTCGGACGAAACTTCGTTTTTCGTTGAATTAGAGTAGGCCCCCAGGAATAGTGACAAAATAGATGTATTCTACCCCATATTTTACGGCAAAAGATTTCTTCTTCCAACAGCAATGACTATATACTCTGTAAAAGTAAAAAATCCATTTAATTTTTCTTTATTTTTAGTTGGAACGTTATTTATTTTATAGTCGTGTGTCTGTTCGTGATGTGTTACGGTTTTAGCAGTAAAGAGGTCACTGACTCCTTGCCAATATGGCGGACGAAAGTCAACTTGCGAATGTTTTACGTGGCCAATGGATATTTTATTTTATATAGAACAGTATTTGCTTTTTAAAAGGCTTATATTATATTGATTGCATTATGTGTTGTAAGATAAATATTTTATTTGATACTTACAAAGTTATGTATTGTTAATTTCTAGGATTATTGGTGTATTTTATAACCTCGGGAGTCCATTGAACTGAATAGTTAAGGAAAATGATGTTCTGGTTAATTTGAATGAATAATTTAAAAATATATTTATTCAATTCGTTTGCTTAGTTCGTAAGTATATGATAGCGTTGAGTTATGAATAGGCTCAACTAAATTCTATTAAAGCTTATCAAAATGCGATTGCATGCCTATGTCTGTTCTGTAGACAGACGTTTTCAAATAACCAAATTATCCAGCTTTGTGCTATCTAGCTGTGCCCGCGACAACGTCCTCGTAGAATCGTGACTGTGGATAATTTGCCCGCAGTCACAGCTTATCCCCCGTAGGGGAAAGCCTATAATATATGTTGACCGATACATTTGAAAAAATCCATGCAGTACTCTTTCAGTTTAACCCGGATACGTGTACATACAGACAAACAGATAAAAATTCTAAAAACTAATTTTTTAGCTTCGACATTGCAAGTAGATCACGCCTCAAATACTATTTAAAAATATAGTCAATGCACCGTCTTAAATTTCTATTACGAAGTTTAGAATTCTTATAGCTTACAATTTTTAATTCGTTGTTTGCTTTAAAAAGTCTATTTCAATTCATCCACAATTAGGCACTTTTAAAACCTCAAAATTAGAATCATCTGTCAGTTTAGGACTGATTACAAAAGTTTAATTTCATTGCAAAGCTAAAAACTCATTGTTACAAAACGAACAAAAACCATTCATTTTAACCATTAGACTAAAACAAGAATCGGAACGAACAAAACAATTAAAAACATTTTCAGTTAATTGGAAAATATTGCCACAGTTAGCTCTTGCTGTGGGATGTTGCGAAAAAATCCATTTTATATTTTGTTTTTCGCAATATTTGTGCAAACATTTATTTCATGCACATGGCAACCCCTGCCGCTGATTGACTTTTTAATTAAAAATTTACACTTCGTTACAGAATACACGATGTATATATTTTTTTTATTTGATATCGAAAAATATGACAGGCCATTTTCATGTTGTTCATTGTGGAATTATGTAACTTCAGTTAAAGTTTTGAACATGAAAGTATATAACTATCGCTAGATTGTTTATATAGTAGTAGCAATTGTGCTAATAAATACTTAACTAAAGTTTAAGAACCGGAGACATTAATAAATGCACCAAGCCACACTTTTCTAGACTTATGTGTATGACATATTATGTAAACAAATAAGACGCAATATAAAATACAAAAGTTAAAACTTAACTTTTATTTTTCTTATTTGCAGTAGTAACGTAGTAAGGTATTATGTGTATTTGTATTAATAAACAATCAACCTTCTTACGTCGTAGCATGCTTTTTTTGAGGGGGGGAAATCATCCAATGACTTCTCCCGCTTTGGGCGAGGTGAGTGGGAAACTCTTACTGATTAATCCCGTTACTACTCCTGCTTTTGGTGCCGGAGCCCCGGTAACCCGCTAGGTAATCTGCAGCTCCAGGTGTAGTCCGTAGCTCTGGGTATAGCCCGCAGCTCCGGGTCGTAGCATGCTACGATTTATGGCAAGTCTAGTCATTATCTATTATCTTGGTTTTATGACAGAAGCTCTATACAACTAATATCAACTACCCGCCGTCAAACTGTCTTAACGATTAGGTGGGTTTATGTACATATGTATATTTTTTTATAAAACAAATAAAGGAATTTATTATTAAAAAAAAATGCTTATTTCATAGATTTTGGATTGAGATCGGTTAATTAAGTTAATTAGCGATAAGTAAGTTTAATACTTTTCTTAGGTTGTTAACTAAAATGCAATCACAATTAAAAATCTGGGACAACATAATTTTAAAACAAATCATCGATCCTTAAAAATTCTTAAAATTATCAATTTTCAAACCACCAGAGATTGGTTATGAAATACCTATACCTAAGTACAGTACCGATAGTACATGTATTATAAAGAATGTTGGTTATAAATAAATAAATAATACCTCAATAGCTTCTTCTGTAATTTTCCTCTAAACGGGGCTAACTGAATATTTACCTATTTCCTTCGTACCTTTAGATGAGACCCCATTTTACTGATCAGATGAGTTTGATACTAGATTAAGACGGCCGCTACGAAAGCTACGCTACGCCGGCCTCGGCCATTCTTTCGCCTTCCTAAGGGCCCCGCAAAATTCCTGAACTGAAACAACCTATCTATACGAGTGGTCGTAAGTGCGATTGCCGGGCAATGGGTCTCGAGTTCGATTCCTGTGTCGGGCAAAGTATTGTTGGGTTTTTCGAAAATTTCTCAGTGGTAGTACAAAATCTGGAATTGTGCGAGGTGTATGGTAATACGCTCACCCCTATTACATGAGACTTACAGCACACACGGCGTTACTCTAAAACGTAACTAAACATAGCAAACACCAAATACATTTTGGCGTAACTTGATTTCTGTTTGCAAATATACATGCTAGCTACTTCCGCGCGGTTTCACCCGCTCTGCTTGGCTCCTATTGGTCAGAGAGTGATGTTTTATAGCCTATAGCCTTCGTCGATTAATGGACTATCCAACACAAAAATATTTATTCAATTCGGACCAGTAATTCTGGAGATTAGGGCGTTCAAACAAACAAACAATCAAACAAACTTTTCAACTTTATAATATTAGTATAGATTTGATGCATTGTACAGAATTATTTAGTTTTATTTAGTATTCTTATTCTATATAATTATTTTCATTTTATTCTGTTGTATTAGTACTGTGTATTAATTTGAAGACTTTATGAACAAAAGAAAACTACTTTTTTGTCACTCTAGACAATGGTATTTGACCTTACTCTCTATATCACAACTGACAAGAAATGCCATTACAAATTTATCTTTATTATCAAACGAATACGTGTAAGATAAAAAAAAACTTTGCCGGACAAGGGGTCTCATGTTCAATTCTCGGGTCGGGCAAAGTGTTACTGGCCTTATTTCGGTTTTTAGAAAATGTAGTAGTAGCACGGAGTCTTGAGAGAATTGAGAATTGCGTCGGGTATATGACAGTAGGCTCACCTATTATGTACATGGGACTTACGTATGTATAACACAAATGGTGCAAAGTAATGTTACATTGTATAGCGGCATTACGTGCCATAATGTGCACCTCTGCCTACCCCTTCGGTTTGTTGTTTCTTAGTAGTGTAGGGGAGCACTAAGAGAGCATTTCTCTAAATTCACCCATGTAAGCGCACAATGTCGCTGGCAGAATAGCTAGTGATTCATATTTCACTGCGTATTAGTGAATCATTCCTTATTACAGGGTCCTTAGGGTCTTAAAAATTACTGTCATATAACTAACAACCACATAGGATCTATTCATTAAAGGATTTCTCGATCATAGAAAATACATTTTTTTAAACTGACACGGTCACTAACAATGTCGTTAGAAATTGAAACGAGTTATTTATCATATTTATTATTTCATTCATCCGTGGTCATGGCGCTTACAACAGTGCCGAAATATCGGAAACTCATAGAAATTAATGAATATGATAAATATCTTGTTTCAAGTTCTAATGATAACTCAACATTAAAACGTAATATAAAATAGTCTAGTCTCCATTGTATGGCTATAGACTAACCCCTATTACCTAGTTACTACGCAGGACTACCACTGGAGTAAAATTGTTGTAGAGTTGATTCACATGTTATGACGGAAAGTGCGTCGCTTATCATCGGTCGCGGTTCCGTAATACTAGGACGCACAAATATTCAACCGATGATGTGTTACCGAGTACACACCGATTAATATGATCGATAGATGTTAACCAACCCCTATTTATTTATTAATTAAAAAAGCTTTATGCACAAGTATATGGGTGGACATAATGCCGTTGGCATTTTCTACCTGTCTGACCCTTGGGTGGTGCAGAGAACATAACAGGCGGGTGCATGGAACATGATAGACATTTAAAATGGGAAATGATAAGATATATTTGGGTCATATACACAATAATATATGTATACCAGTACAATAAATTATTGCATCTTATATATGTGCATCTCTAACTAATTTAAGACTATTAAAGATTAAGATGGGTGACCATTTTCAACTTCATGGAGCTGCAAAGGAGCATTGTTTTGTAAACTCAGATTTGATTTTTAGAATTTTTAACTCAGAAACACTCGAAGCAATGTTTTTTTTTTCATTACAATAGAGTAGATGACTAATTTTCATTCATTTGTAGATTACTTTAAAACATTAGACACGTATTTTTTATTTTCTTACGGAAACAAATACTTTCGAAGATGTGTAGATAAAATGTATATCCTTATAAATCATGACGTCACGGGATATTTCAAATCAATATATCGTCGAAACTATTATTTATTTTTAGAAAACAAAAAGTACATACGTGACTAATCTATCAGACGAACATTAAAAAAACTAGCTACCCTATAGTTATTAGGTACTCTTTGTTCTAGCCTTAACATATTCAATACTTCCGTTTAGACGTAGGTACATAATACTATGTATGTACCTAAGTTATTTTTTCCTGTTATGAATAATCGTCATATTTTCCTATTTATCCTGTTACATTGGAAATGTAACTAAGTTTGTGCTCAATATTAAAACAACAACGTTGATAGATTTTCATTATTCCATGCTTAAGTTATTAAATATTTTTTTAAACAAGCTCTCTGCCTGCCGATTTAAAGTTGGATAAATTGGTAAGGTTCTTACCGGTATAAAAAATAGCCTACGTTTCTTACTGAAAACAAGCTGTTACATTAAAATAAGATTTTTATATACATATAACATAAAAAACTTGTACTACATAAAAATGTTATTTAGTAAAAATGATAATATAATTATATTGTATTAAATGGTATTTAAAAAAAAACATAAATAAATATTTCTTTATATTTTTTCTTTACCTTCATACAAAATACATTCTAAAGTACATATTTTTTTATGTATTATAAAAAGGTCTACACAGTTCTGCTCAAAACTATTGAGCTTATTCGATAAATGTACACAAATAAACCTTTCCTCAATTATTCTTCATAGTAAAGAGAGTATAAGTATCATAAATCCCCTGGAAAACTCTCATAGAAATTGGGTAGATCGTCCATTGGAATGCGAAAAACTGTACTACGGTTGTAGTTTTGCTTTTAATCAGCTGTGGACGTCATTTAGCTGATAATGATGACAAATTCCAATGTTTTTATTAGGATGACGTTTAGACACCATCTAGCCTGATAGTATATGATGATGAAGCCAATTTTGCAGCAAGCCTACCTTGTCCAATTAACTTAGTTTACTATTTAAACATAAATAATGTATAATATTGGTTACAAAAACATATCTTAAACATTGTAACATATTGCAAATCAAAGTAGTACATAGTGAAACTCCTGCGCACATAATGTGTATAGTTAGGTGTTGCATGACGCGGCCCAGCGGATGGTATACGGAATTGATCGATTAGCCTGAATTGGAAACGGCGTTCACACACTCAGCCTGTGCGCTGAACACCTAGTGTTTTCCTATGTACTAGTACTAGCTATGTAGTACAGAATACAGATTGAATATGTGATTGGTTATCGTTTTATTTAATATACATGTTGTGATTTCTTTTCTATTACTTTATTTTAAATAGCTTATGATTGTGGTGACTTCTGATTTTGTTTTGGTATTTCTTTTCAAAATAATAAGGTAGTGATATTTATGTGATTTTCATGTCACCGTTTAAAAAAGATTATCTTTATAAAACCAAGAGAAACCTGTAGTGATCTTCAATAATTACAATATAAGTTTTTTTTGTCTAGGTGTAGTATTTAAGTAAGTAGCATTGTTGTTGAAGTTGTTATGAAATTTTCAGTAACCAGAGTAACGTTTGGAGTAAGGCATTGTAACGGTAAATATCGTGGTAAATACTTGAATATAAATAGTTTATAAATATTAAATAAAATCAGTTCTTATAAGTTTATTAATTACATTAATTAGCCTATGAATCCTATTCCTATTCGAAATGCGCAAAACAACGTATATTAAATTATTAAATGTTATAGATCTTAGGTTTTCAATTTATGAATATCAGTAATAGTGCAATCAAAAACTGCAATCAGCATAATATACTAATAAATAAATGATCCTAGTAACGTTCTGTAATAGTGATAAATGTGGACACTTAGCCCAATTAATTACCCTTTCCGTGATAAACAAGATACTTTGCTGTTCACCCCTACCTGACCTACGAGGATTCCGATCTTATTTTCGCAAGAAGATGGAATAAAATGTTCGTAGAGCTTATTATTAAATGGTATTGATAATTTCACTCTCTGATAATCTCAACAAGTTTTATTTGGCCTATGGCATTGGCATTAGTGTAATTAAATAAATAAATAAAGTTACGTCAAATTTTCCATTTTTTCATTAAAATTATCTTTTTTCTAAAATAAATTTAATCTAATCCTACGTTTTTTTTAAATATCAATATTTTAATATTGCCTAGTTAATAAAATATCTAGTTATTAAAATATATTTTTATTAATCTAGGATTTTCTGTTCAAGCATGCAATTCCACATACACATAACACCCAGACTCGAATCAACAATTTGTCGATCACACAAAGGGTTGTTACTAGTTGCATCGTTTGTAGAGTTGCTACTACTACAAACGTGTTGCTTAGTGCCAAATGAAACTTGCCAAATGTCGAAAACCCAGCAATACTTTGCCCGACGCAGGAATCGAACCTGAGACCCTTTGCCCTTGCGTGGCAGTCACATTTTCGACATCTCAACCGAGGTAGTCTCATATGGATCATTTTAAAATTGTAACTACCTATGTTATTTTGTAGCCTATTTACAGATATAATATCATTTCTATTCTCTCTTACTGTGTAGAGGTGCATTCGTTATCGCGGTGGCATTCCATCTTGCAATTGATGTGCGGAGTGTCGCCAAATGCGGATGTGTACGTCTGTACGTGTCGCCTGATGTCAGTACGTCAGTACGTCAACGCCGCGTCGGTGCAGTCAGTGTGAATGTCAAGTGTAAGGTTATGAAGCCAGCTATTTTCTTTATTAGGGGAACTAAAAACTGTTACACGTTCAAAGTCCTATTATTCTACTAATATAAAGTTTGTATGTTTGTATGTCTGTTACTCTTTTGCACCAAAACGGCTGAAATTTGGAACAGGGGTAGATTATAGTCTGTAAAAACATGGGCTTTTTGATCCTAGGGGAACGTGGGCGAAGCCGCTGGTAAAAGCTGGTACTCAATAAATAGCGGATTGAAACATGTGAATGTCAAGTGTAATATGGGCGGCCATTTTATTTATTTCAAGGACTAACTTAAACATTTTCCTAAAGTTGCTTCCAACTTTTGAACGCATGCTTTACGCGACATTTTCTTTCGCGTAAAGCATGCGTTCAAAAGTAAAGATTATTAATTTTTCTTTTGTAATTTCTCAAATGAATAAAAAGTATTGGCAGTTTTTATTTTTTGTTAACCACATTGAGGGCCCCTGTTACCCCGTATACCTAATTGATACGGCAGATACGGCGCTAGCTAAGCCCCTGCACCACAAATGTACACCAGTTACATTTTTGATTCCATTTAAAATATAAGTCATTAAACATTACGCATCTTATCATTAGTTAATTTTGGAAAAACTGAACACGTATATAGATAATGCTTTATATACGTCATAAAATATAAGATTTCAAAGTAAATACCAATACGCGTTGGTAATGCTAAACGATAGCATTCAATTTGATCGCGTGACGTCACGGCTATTTACGAGCCCATTATATGGTCGGCGGGAAAACCTGGCATCATTTAATTTAATTTAAGGTCACTCTGACCCGGAATCGGAGTATTCAGAAACTTTATAATGCTATAAATAATACAAGCTACACTATGTATGACGTTACGTCTTTATTCTGTATTTATTTAATTTAATATTGATTTACATTGACTGCCTCGTTGACCAAGTGGTTGCAAATGCGACTGCCGGGCAAGGGGTCTCGGGTTTGATTCCCGGGTTGGGCAAAGTACTACTGGGCTTTTTTCAGTCTTTCGAAAATTATTTAGTAGTAGCACGGCGTCTGAAATTGTGCCCAGTGTATGGCAATAGGCTCACCCATAGGGGGTTAGCATACTCCACTGCCGCGCCAGATCAGTGCGTGGCGGGACGAGCTCCGGCGCGATCTCATGGCGGAATGGCAGCAACGACTGTCGCAACCGAGGGCTGGGCTCGCTGTCATCGCAGCGGTAAGTCCCCTCTTTGAGGAGTGGCTAGAGAGGCGCCACGGCGTCCTCACCTACCGCCTGACGCAGGTGCTTACCGGACATGGGAGTTTCGGTAGGTTCCTGTTCCTTATTGGGCGGGAGGAAACGCCCGGGTGTCATCACTGTGAGGACCGCCCGGAGGACACGGTAGAACATACGGTGGCGGTGTGCCCTGCGTGGGCTGAGCACCGCCAAGTCCTCAGGGATGTGGTCGGCGACGACGACCTCTCGCGCCCGGCACTGGTTCAGGCCATGGTGCGGAGCGAGAGGGACTGGGATGCCGTCTCCTCCTTCTGCGAAGCAGTCATGCTAGCTAAGGAGGAGGCGGGGCGCGTGAGAGAACAAACCTCCTCACGCCCCAGCCGTCGCGAGAGACACTCCGGGCGTCGGGGATCGCGAGACGATCTCCGGCCACCGTAAGTGCGGGCCTGCGGACGGCGAGCAAGGGTAGCTCACCGCCCGAACAGAACCAGACCCGTGCGTACGGCGCGTAGCGTTCCGCGCGCGCCTCAAAGAGCCATCAGACCACCACAGATGGGGCCCAGCAGGGCTGATGCCTGATCCGGAGCTGCGGACTACCTAGCGGGTTTACCGGGGCTCCGGCTCGAAAAGCAGGAGAAGGAACGGGGTGGTTTTTAGTCAGTAAGAGTCTGACACTCCTTCTCGCCTCGCCCAAGGCGGGAAAAGTCATTGGATGATTTTCCCCCTGAAAAAAAAAAAAAAAAAAGCATACATGGGACTTCTAAGTATAACACAAACGGTGAAAAGTGGGTGTACACTCTACAATGACATTACGTGCTATAATGTGCCCTTCTGCCTACCCCTTTACTTGTATAAAAGGCGTGATGATACGACTTTTTAAGTACACAAAATAATGGTACATCATCATCATCATCATCATCATCAGTCTATAGCATTCCACTGCTGGACATAGGCCTCCCCAATTGTTCGCCACTTTGCTCTATCACTAGCGACATGGTACATAATGACGGGCTTAATTCCATATGACATTCTCTACCAGCCAACCTTAGAGTCATGTGGAGTGGTGTCAACTGCGACCGATGGTAACCAACCCTCGGTGGATATATTTTAGTGAGGTAAAAATTCCACACTCCCTAGTCGTTTTCCCCTAAAAGCTAGGCGCCACACACACAATGCACAAGGAAACAGACCGATCCAACAGTTATTTAGCGAATCATGCCGAAGAACCGAATCCAGAGAATAAAAAAAGTAGACATTGTACCTGCAGTATACAGGCTCACATCCCTTTTAATTAACAGGTTTTTTAAACGTTGTCCCCCACTAGAATTGTCTCCTATGTCGTGAGTTTACAAACATACAAGTGCACATGAACATCACATCCAGACTAGAAACACAAACAGTTGATCCTTGCGGGAATCGCGCCCGCTACACGTTGCGCAGCAGCCGATTGCCCAACCACCATCAAAGTAGTATGAGACTTACAACGTAACTTGTGGAAAATAAGAGGTACACATACACACCATCGTTGCATTTAATATATTCCTCTGTAACCTTAGTACGAGAGCGTGTCCAGCGCTCTGATAGCCGGCCAATCAGGGGCTTGAATACAAGTTAGTTTTACGTTTAACGAGATCGAAATGAGAGCGCGTTCGGGGCTCTAATTGATTGGTTCTATCACGCCCGCCAATCGTTCAACGTAAACCAAACTCGTACTAAGGGTACTGATATCTTCGTCGCAGAATAAAACTGATATCGCCTGACCTTTCACCGAATGTAACCTATAGGCAGATTTACATGTAAAGGTAGTAAGTACTAGTCGCGCCCACTTTTCCCAACAGACATCAAGGGATCCTATTACCATATTGAGTACGTAGAAATAGGGTTAAATGTTAAAGGTGGCTATTACCATACTGAACGTTCAATATCACAGCTTTCTCGTCACCATCTATTTGTTGAAGGTCCCTTAACTTTCGGTAGAGGTACACTGGTATAACATCTATTTGTACTTAGGAGCTTCCCAAGTAGCAAGTTTTCTTATAGTAGCCAACTTAATTGAAGGAATGATTTAAGGTCTTAAAGAAAGAAGGATTTAAGGTCTTATTAAAATTTAGTAGACGCGAAGACTATAACCACTGGTTCTAATACAACATTCCATATAAAGATTTTTTGCTGCAAGTGCAATCTGTTTATACTATGTATTATGTATGTATATTAAGTGTAGGAAAGCCAATGCTTCGACACGAATAGCCCGGCTGGACCGGAGTGATACCACGACCTCACAGAAAATTGACGCTTGCGTTGTGTATCGTCGTATGATTGAGATTACCGGAGGCCCAATTACCATTTATTATCAATAATTAATTAGTAATCGATTAGTACATATTTAATTACAATTAGTCTAAACCAGAATCAGCTATTTACAATACAACGTTATTTATTGGCAAGGTCCGAATTTCAGAAGTATAATTTCCTTGGTAACAATCAATGGTGTATTTCTGGAATATTAGAACTACTAGCAGCATTGTCACATTATAAACCACTGCCTTTATGCCCAAAGAAAGAACTAAAACCACATAAACAATCAAAAACTCCGTAGTCACAATAATTTTCAGAGAAACCGAGTTAATTTAGTCATTTAACATACAATTATAAGCTACAAAGGCGTTCGGAGTGCAAGCAGACGTGGTCACGTGACCTTCGAGCGATGACGTCACTCCAACCCGCCCACTCGTGCGCGCGCGCCTCGCGCTCATTAACGTAGCACGGATCTATATTCTGTAGTCTGTAGCTCTGTAGCACGATATGGTATGAGTTTCTTTTTTTTATATTTATGTCGGGTAATCTTTTGGCTTGTATTTTATCTTTTTTAGGGTTGATTTTTCAAGTAAGAAATAATTATTATCTGTGGATTAAAATTGACATTTGACAGTTTAATTTCAGTAAAAATCGGCGCTCATTTTATATTATATGAATAGTTATATGTCATGTGTATGTCAGAGAGACCGGATTGCAATATTATTTAACAATTTTCGAGAGCTTAGCGGTTTTGCCGATACTCGATGTGGCGACCTTCCAAAGAGTATAATAAGTATAACAATTCCCCTATACTTACTCTTTGGTATAACACCGTTCTCTTCTCCATCCTGACAGACGTCACCCGTCACCTGCTTCACCAACCGCGACACTTACGTGCCAGCTCTTCAAAAAAGGTTGCAACATATAGGAGTGTAGAATAAACCTCCTTAAATCAATTTCTCCTTCATTAATTCTCTATCTCCCGTTATGTACATCATCAACAGCCCGTTAGAGTCCAATGCTCGTCTATGGGCCTCTAAGTACAGCAGCTCCACTACGAAAGAGAAGTTTTGGTAAAATCTCCAAGATTAGCAGGAATGACTGTAGAACACAACTTAGAATAATCATGTTTATCTTATTCAACTATCTTAAGTCTAGTTAGTTAAGGGTGTAAATACTTAGATAATAGTAGTCTGCCCTTCTACGTTATCACACGAAGAACTGAAAATTACGTAAATAAATACCATTTGCAGCCTGAAATCTATGAAAATATAAGTAGGACTGTGTTTACATTCAAGTAAATGTTTAATTAAGTATGTTTAAATTAATTTAAATACATAAGGGACGTTGTATACTTAATGGTTAATTTATAACTTAAAGAAAATTTAATCATGGTAGGTATCTAGTTTTAGAAACTTATCACTCAAACAGTATCTAGGTGATTGAGAAACTAATAGAATACAAAATACAGTCGAAAATACTGGTCGGTAAAAAGTATTTTGGGGACATGAGGACCTCTATACGTAGGGGAGGCTTTTTAAGACAGAATTCAAACCATAAGACAGAATGTAATTGTTATTTCTATACAGTTGCAATTGGATTTTACATAATCTAAGCACTGAAAATCGAGCTCTTTACCCATTTCACCAGACCTTTTCTTTTTTTTGAGTAGAAAAAATCATTCAATATCTTCTTCCGCCTTGGGCGAAGCGAGAGGGAGTGCAAGACTCTTTCTGACTAAAAACCACCCAACCTACTCCTACTTTACTACTTTACCGGGGCCCCGGTAACCCGCTAGGCTATCCGCAGCTTCTAACAGGCTAAGTAGGCATTGTGTAAGGCTAATTCAACTGCTGAATTTTTGTCCTTACTAGAGCGAATGTACTCTCCATAAAGATGAAAAGTGACAACTTGTTTTTATTATCAAACAGTTTTTTATTTAGCTATATTTATAGTATTTAACTTGACCCGTTTGTTTGTTTGTTTGTTCTATTTTATTAGTAACTAGCTACTTCCGCGCGGTTTCACCCGCTCTGCTTGGCTCCTATTGGTCATAGCGTGATGTTTTATAGCCTATAACCTTCCTCGATAAATGTACTATCCAACACAAAAAGAATTATTCAAATCGGACCAGTAGTTCCGGAGATTAGCGCGTTCAAACAAACAAACAAACAAACAAACAAACTCTTCAGCTTTATAATATTAGTAATAGATAGATTAGTATAGATTGGTATTTGTCCCTCTTCCTGACAACATTTCGATCTGATTTTTGATACACACTCTTTTTAATCTTGATGACCATACAAACGATATTATAATCAATTTTTTCCACAACTATCTCCATTAATTAAGGATATCAAACGAAAGGGATTGATTGGCGGAATAGAGTTCATTTAAACGGTTTAACATAAAAAGTACTTTCTATGTATTAAAAATAAAGACAGTAAATTCATTATAGCCAGAAAAAGTTGACTATTAAAAGCATTGATAGGCTACGACAGACAGTCGATTTATGTCAAATAAAGATCAATGTGTTAATTCTGACATAAAAGGAAGAATACCTAAGGTGAAAAATCATAGGATCTAGGGTAATTTAGGGTTAATTCTTGTCAGATATTATATTGGATTCCGATATAGTAGGTAGAAGACAATAAAGGGTCAAAACCCTCATTAATAACACGATCTCTGGAATAGAACTTGGTGTTGTGTGTGCTCAACAATAACTTATTTCCTTTTATGAAATTGAACTATACATAACAAAAGTTTGTTGACTAAAAATAAACACAAACATAAAAAGGAGAAAAAAATAAGCATGCTTATGCATGTAGATACTAGTATAATGCATTTGCAATTTTATATTCAAAAGATACAAACATAAATCAGTAGGTAATTAGGAATTGATTAAATTTTGTCTTGGACGTTAATACTACAATTTTTGGACCAGAAATGGCAAAGTAGTACTATTTTAATTTTGGATGAATATCTTTCTTTGAAGTACGTCGTAATTCTCGTGCTACGTACGCATTTTAGGCCTAAGTCAGGGTTAATTAAAATACTTAATTAAGGTAGCTTAGCTTTCAGGAATCCTGGAATGACTAGCATCCATCCATGAAATAAATTATTAATACCCACCCGGAACTAAAGACAAGATGCCTGCAGAACTCGTGAGTCGTGACGCACCCTATTTTAAAAATAATTCCTTTGTTTATTGTTTTTTTTTACTTTTATCCAATATGGCGGCTTGTTCGCTTCGCGCTTCGGTACCTGAAGGGATCCCTTTCATTTGTAACAATAGTTGGTACTTTTGGTAGTTCGAGTCATGTTTTTACTTTTTTCTATGACATTTTATGTTTACTTTCTTGGTCTCTGGCCTTTTCATCCCTTTGAATCAGATTTAGTGCTAAAATTGATAATTAATAGTGTAAATAAATGGAATTTTGAAACGTTTCAGGAGTAATTAAATTTTTTTGATACTTTCTTTCTCAAGAGAGTATCTACACCTCTAGAAAGTTTCGAGTAGTTACCTAAATAAATGTATTATATAAAAAACTAGCTACTTAGACGCGGTTTCACCCGCTCTGCTTGGCTCCTACTGATCGTAGCGTGATGTTCTATAGCCTATAGCATTCCTCGATAAATGCACTACCCAACACAAAAAGTATTATTCAGTTCGGACCAGCAGTTCTGGAGATTACCGCGTTCAATCAAACCAACAAACAAACAAACAAACAAACTCTCCAGCTTTATAATATTAGTATAGTAGGTATTAGTATAGATAAACATTTAAACATTTGAAAAATAATGTTGCGTGTAAATTACTGATTAACCTCCTGGATAATCCTCCTATTTGTACTAGGTAATTATATCCTACTCACGTAGGTTGGTTGTTACTGCTTTACTAGGTTGTTACCTTAGTCGTCGTACGTTCTAGGTGGTACTTTCTCCCTTTACCTATATCACTGGTGTGTGTCCTTTCTAAGGGTTGATTCTTTAAAACCCATCTCATACTTTTGATCAGCTATTAACTAACTTAGAATTCAATAAGATAAGGTACCTGTTCTGAAATAGAAACCAAGCCTACACTAACTAATTCGTCAGCTACCTAGAGTGACATATCGAAATACCTATGCGGCAGTCATTGAATCGAACAAAATGGCGTGCTAAATACCGGAAGGAACCATGCTCATTGTCGAGATATCATTACTACGATGTAAATGCTTTTCTATTTAAAAATAAGTCTATATCCTGTAGGCATTGTACCTATGCTTTTTTTAAGGTACCTAAGATAATTATCCAATAACTTCTACCGCCTTGGTGAGGCGAGGGAGAGTGTCAGTCTCTTACTAACTAAAACCACTCCTGCTTCTCGAGCCGGAGCCGTGGTAACCCCGCTACCCCGCTAGGCAGTCCGCAGCTCCGAACGTTTTCGTTAGCTAGTAGCATACAGGATTTTTAAGGATCTATCTACAATTTTATCTCCTGTACTCCTTACTACCTTACATTACAGCACATAGTTTGTAAAGTGTTTGAACCCGATGGCCAATGAAATGATCTCGCAAAATATACATAGGCATTATATAATATGTTATCAACACTTTCGTATGTCCCGATCCTTATAAACATTGGAATTAACGTAACTTTGAACCTAAGTAGGAACCTATAAATATTTACCAAGATACCTAGTCTTAAAACTATTTTTAATTTTTACTTATGATATCATTACGATATTCGAACTAGAATGAAAATATGTAGTTACTTAGGTAGGAACTACAAATTCAAATTGAATACGTACTAAAACGATCGATTCAGGGCGAAACGTTTACAACAACGGTACAATTCAAAAATTTATTTAGTCCGTCAGTTAGGTAATGAAAAAATATTAGAGACGTATTTTTTATTTTGTCATATTTAGATAACAGGAATCAAAGTTTAGGAGCAAATACGTCGTTTCTACGTATACAATGTGCTTAGAAGTGACGTCAGTCGATAATTCAAATCGATATAATATCTAAGTATGTATTTGTTTTCATAAGAAAATAAAAAATACGTGTCTAATATTTTTAAATATTCTACAAGACGGATATTAAAATAAAAATTAGGTATTTAGGACGCTTTGAGACACAGTAAATCCATACACATAATTCTGTATGTATGTTATACAGCACGTAGCCATAGGTTACACTTCCACGCAAAAAATACTGAACCAATCATGATTAAGCCATAGATTAAGTAGGTATACGTAATATATACAATATATGGAATAAACCGATCCCTGCAGAGGCTAGTTTACATTCAATAAAACGTCTCGAAATGTAAACCTTTTTTTAAGGGTAGATAATCATCCAATGTCTTCTCCCACCTTGGGCGAGGAGAAAGGGAGTGTCAAACTCTTACTGACTAAAAACCACCCCGTTCCTACTCCTGCTTTTCGAACCGGAGCCCCGGTAAACCCGCTAGGTAGTCCGCAGCTCCGGCGAAATGTAAACTAGTCTATAATAATTAAGTAGATACAACCATAACTAATGACAATAGGCTCACCCTCTATTACATGGGACTTATAACACAAATGGTGAAAAGTGGGTGTACATTCTATAGCGGCATTACTTGCCGTAATGTGCACCTCTGCCTACACATACGGGAATAAAAAGGCGTGACGTTGTATCGTACATATTACCATAACTAGCTAAAAGTAGGTATAGTCGCCTAGCTAGCTAGGTACGTCTCTAGCTATCCTGCGCGATGCCCCATTGTGTTCGTTAATCACCAGTTATTAATTAACCGGTCCAATATCGATAAGTAATTAGTTTACTTAGAGCTACTCGCATTCCCAATTAATGACTGTACAAATCCCTTTGTGAATCTAACTCGTTAAATGTCACTTTTTTAATTAGTTACAGTTCTGTAAATAGATATTGGACTGCTAATCTATTCATAACCACAACCACGTTTTACGTTGGAGTAGGTATTTAATAAATATTATTTTAAACAACTCATTTATTCATTTGATCTGTTTATAAGTAGTGTATTTACTATACATAAGTCCTTACGAAGTTTAGGACACCTAAATAGGATCTGAAACACTAATTAAGACAAAAATAAATTGCCCCCAAACAAACTTAAGAGCCTTTGGCCCAAAATGCAATAAAATCACTTCGAAAGGTGAGAAAAAACGTTTTATAATACATTTTAAACCTACATAAATGGTTAAATAGTTAAAACTAAACATATTCATTAACAAAACTAGCGAACAAAGTTTATTTGCAGTCAAAATTCATGAGATTCGTACAGATTCTTGATAAAAAGCAACATTAAACGTTATTCAGTAAAGTGATGGTCATTAAATTCCACCCCCGAGCACATAATATAAGAATGTTGTGCAATCGCTATACCTAGATCATACACGTGTCACTCTGAAAGCGCCTGGCCTTGAAAATCATTATAACTATGTAACATACATTGTACCTATCATCTTACATAATAAAACCGTAAATGTTCAATATCGATCCCCGATTAGCTCCTATGTTATGAAATATCGACTTAAATAAAGTTCCTAACGTAACAGAGTCAATTATATGAATATATTCACGAATTAATGTCCAATAACAAAGTTAATTGCAATAAAAGTAACCTAAAACTTATAGCGTTTATGTAGAGTTTTTATATCGCAAAAAGCGAAGTAAACTTATTATGAATGCATATATCGTGTAGAAAAGTAGTTTTTAACAAAGAAGAGTGAGTTGGACTCGAAAATATGTGCCGTGGAGAGGCCCATCGGTGTCGGGCGGATGTTATATAGCTACGTAGATAAAACCTTCCGCCGTGCGCAGCGCCCCTAGCGGCGGCCGAGATCACCAAACTTCATGCCGTGTACAACCCTCCCAGCAAGGTTTGAACGAGTTTCGCCTGTATGTTTATTACAATCTTATTTATTTTGTTAGACAATTTTCAAATGTTTTAAAAAAGTAATTTTTGAGAAAAATGTTGCTGTTTTGATTTTATACAAATTGTGTAATTACTCATTTTAAGTAAGTAATTTGAGATGTACTTGTGTTTTGATTTAAAAAAATTAAAGTAGTTATAACATGAAATCATTAGCGGATATTTCAAATTTAAATTAAGTACGATTACCTACCACAGTTCGTAATTAATTTCACACAATCATAAGTGTGATTTCTCGTTATTATTATTAGGAATTACCCGATGAAAAGCATTCAGCGTCGCCCATGGACACCCGCAATACCTAAGAAGTTCTAAATGTTCTAAATGCATTGCCGGCGTTTTGGGGCCGTAAAATATATGGAAAATATACAGAGTAACAAATTTTTAACGTTGACTTATTACTGCAGTTTCAAAAATAAACGTGTTTGTAAGTGTGAGACTATACGTGTCATACATAGGTTATGTTGTGTGAAGTGTGTCATTTATAAAGATTTATCTCAGTCAACTTCATATAAAAGGGTAAATAAGACAAACATAATATTTACTAAATCATTTATTTCAACTACTTGAAAACATTACACATTTAAAAACCTTTGGAATGAGCCCATTGAACTAAATCATTAACATAATCACCTTTAGTTTCTATAAATCTGCCTACTTCGTGAACACGAGTTTCTACGTATCTCTTGTTCTTTTCTTTTAAGTATTGTTTAATTTCATCGTTTAAGAGCCAAATGTCACCTTCAATGCGTTTTATTTTTGTTATTTGCCGAATACCTCTGTACGTAATGTTCAAATAAATTGGCAGTTCATGATTTTTTGTTCTTGCAATGAAATAAGGAAGATTCTTAGCCTCTTCTTTTGGTGGGATCCAACCAGACGGATAGCTCTCCTTTGGTGTTACTTGAGGAATAGTGTCGAATGGTAACAACCTCTGTACATAGGCCCACTCCGGTGGATTCTTTACAATTTCATAGTCATATTGCTCCTGTATTTTATGTACGTAAGGTGAGGTGCCATAAGTAGAGTATTTTCTTGAAATTACCTAAAACAAAAGAAAAGACGTTAATTTCACATATTATAATATTATTATCATCTCCATCTCTGCAAATAAAATCCTATTAAACACAATACACGTATAATAAAAAACAATATTTTAATAAAAATAAAATATAATAAAAATATTTTATAACAATAACCTAACAACATTAAAATAGTTGAGAAAATAACATAACTGATCCTTACGCAACATTAATCAAAGTCATTCTGAAAATAAATTAATGTCACAAAAAATATGAAGCCGCGAGAAACTTGCTGGGAGGGGTGTACGTCCATAGTTCTGTCACATGTCGCGGTCAAAGCGACATTACGACTCGACGCGAGTGAAAATATAATTAAATAATTACCGATTGTGATCCCGGACCAAGTTTTGTACCCAAATCAGTTGCGTTGTTCAAGATTTGTCCAGTTTTTCCAGCAAAAAGTCGCGCAAACGCGCACTGTGATCGCCACACGGTCGCCATTTTGAATAGCGAATAGAGAATTGCTACAAGAGCAATAAGAACTATATTATTCGTTTCGAAGGAAACATTATGGCGGACGCCTGCAGTCATTTGGGCTTTTCAAAAATCATTTTCTAAGTTTAATCGCGAGTTTATATTGAACTTTTTCGCATATTATGGTGCATTGTGTATCTAATTAACTGTTTATTGTGGTTTTTGGAGGTTTCATTGAATAAATTGTGAGTATTTTGTGTGGACATTGCAGAGGTGCGCCACGGCTGGGGAAATGATTTGGTGCTTTCGTTCGCTCGACGCATACGCACTCGCTCAGCTGTAGGTGGCGTTAGGTGTCACCCGCGGCCTCGCCACCAAAACATCGAGTTTTTCATGAATTTTCCGGCGCGATTTTATATGTTATGATACATTTGAAAAGTTATTTTGATTCAGATATAAGTTGACTATAGTTTAGTGTTCCCAAATAAATAGTAAATCTGCCAGTAATCAGTGAAATAAATGTGGTATTATTGCGCGAACTTGTTGATTAGCGCGCGTTGGCTTTTGTTTACCACGGTGTGTAGACTCGATTTATATGTGAATTGTGCCAAATTAGACCATAATTAAGTACACAGTACGTGTATTTAGTCATAAAAGCAGTAATTTCTTGAATAACCCCGTGTTATTTATCTTAAGTTGAGGAGTAACTTAGAACATTGTTCAACAAGTGAATTTTGATACCACGTTGCTAATTATAGGGCGGTAAGGGTACTTAACGAATGTTTTCGCTTTCCAGGTCCAGATGGCACAGCGTCAAGATGTATTATGGCTCAAAGTCAACCCAACACAAACATTAAGGAATCATTGACAGTGAAAACTAGTTGTAATTTGAATAAGGAGGACAGTGGTTGTGATACTTGCCCTGAGGAGATCTTAACTGACAGCAATCTACAAGATACAGACAGTGAGAGCCAGCATTCAGAGGCCAGCAAGCAGAAACAGACAGCCAGCAGTCCGGCCACCTTGTCGATCAATCTCAGATCGACTAACAAGAGCAAAGCTGACAGCCAGCTTTTACCTGATGTCGGAAAAACGGGGACATCTCCCACCACACATTCCAACATGAAAACCAAACAAGCTAAAGAAGAAACTGACAAGAGTATTGATGAGGACACCGTTATAGAACCCAAGACTCGTGCCCGCAAGAAAGCTTCAGATATAAATGATGATGACAAGAAATCCTCTCCTGAGGAGCCTAAGACATCCAAAGAAACTAAGAAACCCATAGTCAAACCTAAAGCTGTCGTCAAGAAGAGACCGCTAGGCATCAGAAAAACTCTAAGAAGCAAAAAAGCTATAATTATCAAGGAAAAAGTAAAATCTGTTATAAAGCAAACTGCTAAAAGAGGGAGAAAGGCTGCTATAAAAATTAATCCAGAGGAAACACAAGACAAAGAAACCGTCCCTTTGATACCTGCCTCTGAAATCAAGAAGGAGCCGGTTGAAGATACAACTCCCAACTCAAGGTCCTCGAGCCCCAAGACAGCTGGCAGGAGACAGAGGCTCAGCTCCGACATGGCCATGATGAAGACAATGCTTATTGACACTCCAAGTAGCCTGGTGCTGGGGCCACGCACCAGCCCTTACTCTATGCGCTCTGAAAGAAGCAATAGTCCACTGTTTGAAGGTAAGAACCTTCGCAGTGGGAAACCAAGGAAAGTCAAGAACAACTTACTGAGTGAAGTTGTTATCAAGGAACAGAAGAAAAGGCGTAGACTGCATTCAGACTCTAAGGCTTCAGATACAGCAGACACTGAGGACTGCAAGAAGTTAAAGAGGGGACGCTCCTGCTCTCGGGATGGCAGTGAGATATCCAAGTGCTCGGACAACACTGAGTCGGACCTGAGCATGAGTGAGACACTCAATGACACAGACAGCAAGGAGCTCAACAAAAAACTAGATAAATCTAAGACTGACCTAGATGTAGATATTGAAAATAATGTACAGATCTCGACTATTGAAAAAGTGCCTTCTCTTATTGTTGACTCTAAATTAGCTGAAACCAAACAGGACCCCCTGGAGCCTAGCATAAACGCAAAAGATAAGAAACTGAGCTTAAACAGAAGTACTTCATTAGACTCTGACAACAATAATAGTAATAGGATAAACATAGATGATTTAAATTCAAATGAAATAGAAGAAAAAATGTTAATGAAGACTGATAATACGCTTTTCGATGCTCGTAGTAGTATATTAACTAGTATGTCTAAGACATTCAACTCTAAGGAGATGGTGAAGAACATAAGGAAGGCGCGCAGAGGGCGCAAAGTAATGCAGGCGTCGCGGTCCGCGCCCCCGCCTGCCACGGCCGTCAGCGCTGCCACCGCCGCCACCGCCGTCACCTCCGCAGCCAAGAACTGCATCCCCAGCACCATCACCGCCGACCCTGCCGAGGACAAGGTCGAGACCATTGACACGCTCACCAAGGAGATCAACGATCTCATCAACAACTTAGATCAAAACATCGATGGTGACATGGAGATGGTGGCGGACAGCAACGCAACCTCTACTCCTGACCAATTGCAGACCAAGCCTGCTTCCAAGTTCTATGGCCTAGCCAAACCCCTGAACAATGGAGACAATGTGCCCACCCCTGAGACACCTGTAAAAGACAAAGACATTATATCTCCTATCAGTAACGAGAACACGCCGTCCAAGAATGATGATGGTGAAAACATAAGACTACACTATGAGGAAGATTCTGTTGAGAAACCTATAGATGGCGCCAAACACGAAATACCTTATAAGTGTAACACAGTCGCCAGCATCGACAAGCTCATGGATAGACTAAAAGAATTCGAAGAGTTCGATAAGAGAAGACAAATGGAGTCGAAAGCCACTGATGGTGGTAAACCAATGATGGTGACAAATGATGTGGTACTTATACCAAAGTCTGGTGACATAAAACCACTGAAAGACATACAATCTGTTCGCTCTCCTGAAAAACCAATAGAAAAGGAGAATGTGTTAAGTTGTTTTGAGAACAACTCTGCTATTTCAATAGTCAAGAGAGATCAAGTAAGAAAGTCCACTGATGTTGATTTACCTAACTCAGTCACTCTCATTAAAAGGAACAGTTTCAGCTCGAGGAAGGAGTCGACAAGTTCTAATCATTCACGGGAAGCTGATGCCATTAGCATATTTGAGAAGTCACTCGGCAAAGATGTCACGTTAACAGAGATAAAAAAATCCGTAGAGAAGTCGGCGCCGCAGACTGGAACTATGATAGACCTACATCAGTTCGCGACGCTACATCCTAACAACCCGAGCCAGAGCCTGGCGGGCGTCATGTTAGATTCCAGCCAGATATCTATAACTCCTCGCATTTCAGAATCTAAAATTAACAATGACGTTCAAATTATTAGCAAGAGGAAATCGCGGGAGTCGATGTCGCGTAAATCATCAGAATCTACGGTGGACACGGAAGAGAAGATGGCGACGATCGAGAAAATCAAGTCTCCGTCGCACCACAGCGTGTCGCCCGCCGTGTCCATCACGCCGGCGCCCGTCGCCATCAAGTCCCCTGAAGCAGCACCTGTAGAGACTGAAGCATTGCCCCCACCAATAGAAACCATGAAGACTATTGAGGATATTTCTGCATCAGAGGTACCTAAGGTGGAGGAAGCAACTATTGTTCCTGAAGCACCCAAGGAAGAGGAACTGAAGGTCGAGACTGCTATTGTTACTAAGACTGACACTCCGGCAGAGACAGTCCCCACAGTGCCTACTCCGTCTGAACCAGAAGCTATGGCAGTTGAAGAAACTCCTGCAGAAAAGCCGGTTGAGACTAAAGAGGCACCTGAGGACAATAAGACTGAGACAGTTACTGAAGCCAAGCCGGTGGAGCAGGAAGTGAAGCCAGCTAAGAGTCCGAAACCGAGTAAATCAACGCGCAACTCAACTGAGTGCCAACCAGGACCAAGCAATGCCTTGAATGAAACACCTGAGAGTCAAAAGCGCAAGGAAAATGTGCTCAGAACTCTTGGCTTACTTACTCACAAGGCTGCCAAGGAGGCGAAGATTGAAAAGTTAAGAGAAAAGGAGAGGATATATGGGTCTAACTATGGTGGAATGATGTCTAACAAGAGTAAGGCTGCGAAGGCACAGGGAGACTACACTGGTACTTTGAAAACTGTGATAAAATTGAACAGAGGGGCGGGAGACAAGAAGAAGCACAGGAGTTCCCTGAAGATGACCTTCCAGAAGAGCAAGTACCGGTCCGGGAAGCCGACGCCGGAGGTGGGCGAGGCGGCCGCGGAGGATGACGCCTACTACACCATTGAGCGGCGCGAGGTGAGCACTTGCACATATTACTTGTACTTTATGTTTATACGATAATACTGGGTAGGATTTATTTTACATTCAATTTTCATTTTAAGTTGTCCTTCAATAATAACACTTCATAAATATTCTGTAGGTACATGAAAATACAATTACAAAGCTCTACAAAGCTCTATTAAGCTTTTTAGTAGCTATACCAAATAGTAAGCATAAATAGTCACTGAAAATATAACAGAAGAAAATGTTTCAGGAAAATAAATAAATAAGTACTCTGAGTCAGCTGTTACTCATCTGTTACTGTCAAATATCATGAACCTGATAAAACCTTAATCAATAACAACAAAGATAATAGTTTAAACTGTCTTCCTGAACTTGTATGTAATATCTTCACTGCAGCAGATTCACAATTGCAATCTGTATGTCATATGTCTACATTTATCTCAGGAATTACTTAACTGTTTCTGAAAATTATTTCATAAGTAGAAAGTACTATAATTATATAGTTGTAATTTGTTGTATTTCATATATGTTTGTCTGAAACAAAGCTTGATTGCTGGCCTGAAATATAGGCAAAGATCAAGCTTTAAATGTTATGTATTTATCAAATTAGTTCTGTCAGAACTTTAAAGAAAGCTTTAAGCTCTAATTGCCGCACTCAAAGACATTTATTGATTACTTAAACTGTTTCTTAATAACCATTTATTCTGAAAACAATTGCTATTGCAGTCAGCTTTATTTTTCAGTTTTGTGTATGTATTTCTAAGCATGGAGTTCTAAGTTATTAAGGTTTCAATTTACAGTAGAGTAGATTTTAAATAATTATTTGAATTTACAGTACAGATTTTTGGTAAAATAAGTTTATATGAAAAAAAAGTAGACAACAGACTATAGAATCAAATTTAAATATGTCAAAATATCCTGGATTCAATTCTTGGAATGGGTTTTGAGTTAAATAATAGTTTTTCTTTATTCGAGTAATGCACCCTGATCCTTTTGTTGTGATTTAAAAGTTTTGTATGAATAATTAGATAGTTTTTCTTGCTAGATTCCTAACTTTTTACCAATAATCCTCAATCAGATTTAAATAACTTCTGACCATATTATAATTAATAGATTTATTTGTCAGCGGCATTGTCCACAGGTATAAAAAGTCGCCTGTGTTTTTGTTTTCAGACCATAATCTACCCCTGTTGCAAATTTCACCTCGTTTAGACGTAAAAGACTAAAAAACATACAAATAGACTTTCGCATTTATAATATTAGTTAGTAATAATGATTGTTTTGTTCACAGGGTGCTCCGGGCGCGACCTCTGACGGTGGGCACAGAAAGTCTCATTACAGTAATCGTCTTAACAACCATGGTGTGTGGATACATTCACCCCACTACACACTACCGTTATGTGCACATATCATACTAAATATATACTTTTTTGTCCAATAATTACTATCTCAAACTTAAGCCTTAAATTCTTAATTTATTAGTTTGACTTGCTGTAATTTTCATATAGTAATTCGGTCCATTTTGGCTGTTCTTTACTCATAAAGTCAAAGTTAAAGCATTTAATTAAAAAAAACTATATCTTTTACCTAAATTAAACTCACAAATGTGTCAAATCAACTGATCTTGTCTCAGCAATACGAGGAAATGTATTAAAAAGATAAATAAAGTATTATATGTGCACTAACAATCTTATCCTAACCAAAATTCATAAAACATATTCAACAAGTCACTATGAATTTTGGTAACTGACACAAAACTTAATGAAACTACCTCCAATAATCAAACTAAGATCATTAAATACTCTTGCATGACTCTAATATTACTCACACAGATTAACTAAAATCAATATTAATTATTTTTTAAATGTCTAAATCGAATTTAATAACTTTCAAAATATTATAAAAACAAAATTTCACAAAAAGGTTTTTATGTTGCGCATGCGCATGCGATTATTTTTGTAAATTACATCATTGGTGAGTTGTACAGCTGAAAAAAAATTTCATAAAGAAAATTGTTTACTAAAGAATAGAAGAAGACTAGCTATTTCCGCGTGGTTTTACCCGCTCTAAGGAGGAGGACTCTCCTTTTGATTGTAGCGTGATATTTTATAACATTCCTCAATAAAGCCACTATGCAAAACAAAAATACTTAAAACAAAAATAATTTCGTGCATAAAATCAGACCAGCAGTTACAGAGACAAACAAACTTTTTTAGCTTTATATACAATTAGTGTAGATTAGTTTAATAACCTTAAGCGTCACTCAGTCATCGGTGGTAACTAACGCAAACATACACACGTTCGCATATGTAATAGGACCGGTTTAAAATTTCGTACACAGTACAGTACAAATTTCCTTATAATGTCCTCGCGGATTTCCAAGTGGAGAACTCAATTACACGATGCACATCCTGCCCCTGGGGCCGCATTATTAGGTGTGGGTACTGGAAAACTAGGCGATACTCCAGTACTGAACCAGTATCATTATAGATATGAGCTGCGGACTGCCTAGCGGGTTTAGCGGGGCTCCGGCTCGAAAAGCAGGAGTAGGAACGGGGTGGTTTTTAGTCAGTAAGAGTCTGACACTCCCTCTCGCCTCGTCCAAGGCGGGAGAAGTCACTATACCTAATGCGCTCTAACAAGGTGCGGCTGACAGATTCAGCAACGTTTCGTATCACTCTTGAAAGTTGCTGCGATTTAAAAATTATGCCTTAATATTTTAGCTGTATCACATTCGTATTATGTTAAATCATTCGGATGCGTAGTTAATTAAATTAAAACCAACCGGAATGTTCTAGTATTCAATTAAAATCTAATGAAATGAAAAATAAAGTGTTATGCGTATAACGTAAAGCCATAGTCGTGTTTAGTGATGGGATGTACGGCTACGATGGATAGGTAGTCGATGTTCTTTTTAGAATAAAAAACGAAAATCGTGCGTCGTTCAATTATCATTCTTAAAAAACCTTTAATTATGTGGGTAAATCCACTGTAGACGCGGCTCTCTCTGCCCAAACCACAGTGACATTATCTGAGCAGAAATATGTAGTAGGCATTTTTCTAGACATTTCCGGCGCCATTGAAAATGCGTGGTGGTACTATTCCAACATATACAAACTAATATATCCTTGTTTTCTTCACGGTTCTGTAAAACTGTAACTCTGAAACACCTCAGGGCTCGGTCATAAAATATTTATTTTGACAAGTATATACACGTAGTTAGACTGCACAACTAAATAACACACACATTTAATAAAAAAATTCAAGAGAATTAAATGTATGCTGCGAGTATCGATAGCGATAAAAAAAGATTTTTCTAATGTCCATCCCTAAAGAGAGACGTCAACGTCATACTGGCATCTGTCAGCCGCACCTTGTTAGAGCGCATTAGGTATAGATGATTTTTCTCCTTAAAAAAATCGATATAGATATCTTAAATGTTGCTCCTATTGATCGTAGCGTGATTTTTAATAGCCTATAGCCTTCCTCGATAAATGAACTATTCAACATAAAAATAATTATTCTAATAGGACCAGTAGTTCCAGAGATTACGGCGAGAACATATTTATATACCTACACTTAGTAGCAAAGAAATATGTAGAGCCACTAGCGGTTTTTCTTCATTTCTTGATTAATATTTTCTGATATGATTATTTTATTAATTGGTAACGTTTGTTTAATAGGTAACTTATATATTAAAGAAGTATAGAAACAAGGGCTAAAACTGTGGCACTCATAACATAATTGGCAAAAAAAGTATCTCTGCCTATCCATTCCTGGAATAAAAGGCGAATTTTTATGTATGTACAGGGTGTCCGGTGGCAGAATTAGGATTTAAATTTCAAACTATTTTCGAACCGTTAGCGGAGGGGCGGACGGGGTAGTCTCGTTCGATTCGTCATTCGTGCGGGTTCCTTAGCCACGATGTCGCAGTGGACGGGTGAACAACGTGCGTTCGCAATCGAAGCTTATTTTAAAGCAAACGATTTCTGTGCTATTGCTCGTCGAAGATTTTGTTCGCGGTACAATATCCGACGGTTACGTGATGCGTCAAGCGAAGATTTGATTCGATTGTGGGTGCGGAGGTTCAGAGCAACCAGTTCAGCAGCAAATTATCCGCGGCCGGCACCTAGTCGAAGGTCGAGGACTGATGACAACAGCACTTGTCGCAAACAGTTTTCGTGATAACCCGCGACAGTCCGTGCGTAAGAGAGTGGCTGCTCTAGGGCTCCCAAAAACGATTGTGCACGAAATATTGAAAAAGGACCTTAAACTTCACCCCTTTAAAATTCAAATTGTGCTAGAGCTTAAGCCTAATGATTACAATTTGCGCAAAAGTGTCTGCGAAACAATGTTGCAGCGATTTCGTACGGTAAACACAATCTTTTGAAGTAATGAAGCCCATTTTCATTTAAATGGAAGTGTAAATAAACAGAACTGTCGTTATTGGTCACCTATAGGACAGAACCCACGATTGAAACATCAACAGCCACTTCACAGTCCCAAAGTGACGGTTTGGTGTGCATTGTCAAGCAGAGGAATAATCGGACCCTATTTTTTGGAAAATCGTCAAGGACAAGTCATTACTGTGACCGCCGTTTCTTATCGGCGAATGCTTACCGATTTTTTTCTGCCAAAATTAAGAGAACATCCTGCCTACAGTTCACAGACATGGTTCCATCAAGATGGCGCCACGCCTCACACTGCTAGAGAGACCATGGCGCTTCTTCGTGATTTGTTCCCTAACAAATTGATAAGTCGTTTTGCTGACATCCCCTGGCCACCCAGGTCGCCGGATCTTACCCCCATGGACTTTTTTCTGTGGGGGTACCTCAAAAGTAAAGTTTATGAAACCGCCCCACCGACCATCTCAGCATTAAAAGAAAATATCGTTCGCGAGGTTAATGGTATCCCGACGTCCCTTCTCCAGCGAGTGGCGCGGAATACTGAAGCCAGATTCCAAGAGTGTGTCCGACGTGATGGTCAACATTTAGACAAAAAAAAAATTAACAAATAAAATCCGCAATTCCCTTCTTTGTTATAGTCATTGAAATAAAAAAAAATATTCTGCCGTTTTTTTATTATTTAATTTTAAAATCCTAATTCTGCCACCGGACACCCTGTACATTGGTCATAATTACCTATATCTTATTAAATATTCTGAATTTTAATGTCAAGGAAAAGTATTTTGTGTTATTTAATTAAAATAGTAATTTAGTTTGAAAACTTGTTTTGTGTTTTATAATTATTTTCTTGAGGAAGGTTATTGCCATAAAGTCACGCTATTGTATTTAGGGAGGTTAACTGCTAATTATTTTAGTAAAAAATATAATTAGTTTTCCGCATTAAATACGAATAATAAGATCAATAAGTATCCCTAAAGATTTCCGGACCTAGCGGGTTACCGAGGCTCCGGCTCTAAAAGCAGGAGTAGGAACGGGGTGGTTTTTAGTCAATAAGAGTCTGACACTCACTCTCGCCTCGCCCAAGGCCAGAGAAGTCATTGGATGATTTTCCAAAAAAAATAAAAAATAAATGTTTCAAATCAATTAGTTTCCGAACCTATTCAATGCAAACTATAATAATATAATTAAAACCTAAGTAATAATAAAAAAGTATAATATTCTTTTAATTTTTTACTTTATCGTGTGCATTTAGGCCGTCGTACAAATCTAACCTCGCTTATTAAAGAACGTACTAACTGCCTGTTGGCAAACTTAATCGCATGTCATACTTCAATATCTTAAAATAACTAGTTTTTAATTATTTATTAACGTCGCCAATCTGGAAGTCTTTGAGGGAGACCTATGGTCAGCAATGGACGCCTCGTGGCTGATATGATGATGAATTAAGGCCGTGTATATTCCGATTATGTTGTAAAACAGCTTATAGTTAAATTTGATATGTAGGTTGGTTAGTTAATAAGAAGTTCGTTTATTTGTTCCAAATTAAATTGAGAAATTAAATACATAAATATGTATAAACCCAGTGTATAAATTGGGTGGCCTCACTATTAATTTTGTGGATTAAAATACTTTGTAAACAGTCCATATTATATTTAAAACAAAAATTCTATACAAAAAACAACACTATCTGAAAAAAAAAACACCTTACACTATACAACAACCATAAACACAAAAATGTGTGTCCGTCTCTCTGTGTAGTTAATGTATGTGTCTATATGTTTGTATATGTCCATGTAGCAATGGGGTAGCTTTACATATTGTGCATTCATCTGTGCCTGTTTGTCTGTCTAGTAGTTTTTTAGTTTGTGGCGTCATTTTCAAAAGATATATTTTGTTAATTTATTTGCAACTTACATTAACTGTTAAAAGCTAGATAGGTTTACGACTCTGTCTGCTCCATTGGGTAATACGAAACATCAATATTAAATGTTTTCTTTTTAAAATGACTACACACTATATTAAAGGGCATAGCTGTTCACATCCATAATCTTATCTCCCCATCATCACTTGGCTGGTTGCTTCCTTCATCAGCAAGTTGTTCCCTTCAGACACAGAGGCTGCCCCGGAGCCGGTGGAGCCGAAGGAGACCTTGAACCTGGTGATCCCGGAGAAGGCGTCCTCGTTCAGCATCCACCCTGGCCGGCTGTGCATGGACCAGTGCTTCTACTGCGGCGGCAAGTTCGGCCTCTTCGACACACCCTGCCACATCGCACAGATCAAGAGCTCTGAACGACAGAAGAAAGTTTTGGACAGTGAGTTTCTCATTTTACTATTTAGAGAAATTAATGTTTTGTTCTAAATGAATAAGTAATGTGAACCTCAATGCTTTCACCCTCTATTATCAGTAAAAAAACTCAATGTTTTGTAATATGACTATTTGTTATAAACTCAGCAGATTGTTTATGTGCTACAAGTTTCTTAAGGTTTATTTGTTAAAAGAAAACTCTAATCTTTACGAAGTTCACATAAATACTACGTTCACGTTGAATACTACCCAGTACTTTAGAACTTGTAACCTGAGGAACAATCTCTATATTTTATAAAAACAAATTGTTCTATTTTCTTCTTCCACGTTTCTTCCAGACGAGGAGAAGTTGACGATAGACAGTTGTCTGTGCGACGCGTGCTACCGCCACGTGGACCGGCGCGCCAACTGCCCGTCCTACCGCAAGCGGCCGCTCGGCAAACAGACCATCGACCCGCCCATCACATCGCTGCACAAGTAACTATACTTTATATTCACTGTAGAATATAGTAAATGCTTACAACTGTACCATGTTTGAACTTTAAGCATCATGGAGTAGCTTAGGACATGCTAATTACATTGATGTTATTTAGAAGTTAATTCTCTTCAGGGCTGGAAATATTAAATTACATGCTTATTGTTGTCCTAGTATTTATTCCTTAGTGATAACGTTAGGCTGCCTAACTTGGTGATATAGAAAATATTTTAGACTCTCCCTAAGTATTACCAACAAATAGCTATACTTTTAGAAGTTAATCAATCAAAGCTAGACTAAAACTGTGCATACATTAATTTTCTACATCATCCATCTTATTTCCCCCAGCACCCAAACAGAGAAGCCCCCGAGTCCGCCAGTGGAGGAGGACAGTGAGGAGGAGGGCGGGGCCCCCGTGGTGAACTCGGGCAGAGTCTCCGTCTGTCACACGGAGGGCTGCACCCTGGTCGCCGACCACTCCATACGACGCAAGTGGCTCATCAAGATGAGGAGCAGTGTCAACAAACTGGTCAGTTTTTATTCTAATACTAGACAACCTAACATGAAGAACATATAGTAAAAGTCGTATAATAGTTTATATGGAAGGAAAATTACCTGTATGAAGAAAATTTTGGAGAAAACATTTCTCTGTCTGTTTCCAAGTATTTTGGGAAATGAAATGTTGATGATGGTCTTATAAAAATTGAGACTAGCAAGTTACCTCACCTCTTATTTAGCTAAACCCCCACTTTCATCTCTACTGTAATTATATAAAAACAAACCCTAGAACAATACATTAAGAGCTATATTTGCCTGCAGTTGAAGTTGAAGTGCGACTACCCGGGTCTGCACACGATCCCGCTGTGCGGGGAGCACTACCGCGCGCTGGGCCCGCTCATGGCCTGCGTGCTGTGTCGCCGCCGGATCACTAAACACCACAACGTGCACTTCATACACCATGTAAGTATATAAACTTCACTGCCGTACTCATAGACATTTGATGATTACTTAAACTTATCTCTTCGTAACAATTTTGTTCGGAAAACAATTGCTAAGTATTGTAAACATTAAACGACTTTCAATTACGGCGGTAAGACAATTTGTGACATAACAAACTGATTTGGTTGGTAACAAGAACATTAGCATATACATATACAATAAAACGTTTTATGAATTCACCCGTAATCAGCTCTACTCTAACTGATATTATATTTATGGACATATATTTTTTTTATCATCATGCCCACTATGCTCTTAATTATCACTTGTTTATACGGGTCGCCGACTAATTTCGAGCCTAACACGAAGCCCTTAATCATGAACTAAGCAAGTTATTAACATAAGCAGTAGACCATTACAGATTAGATTTCTATATTGCAAATTGGTGTTTGTTCCACAGGGCTACACGGAATTGAATCCGTTCCTGAAGGCCGCCAGCGTGCCGGTGGAGTTCAACGAGCGGCCCGTGCTCTGCAAGACGTGCCGCTACTACTGCACCCTGCTGCAGCGCCCCGGACATAACGACGCGTATGCGGCTGCCTATCGACGCAAGTGAGTCTATGTCTTGGATGTCACTTATCATATTTATACCTAAATTAGTCTTAAATCCCTATTCAGGATCTTAGATGAACTAATATGGATAGTTTAAATACCAGTTTTAGTGATATTTTCTTTTAAGGGGTCTTTTAATCATATTACTAAACATAATCTTCTCTCTCTTTTCAGATTACTACAAATCTACAACATAGAAGTACCACCGACATCAGAAAACGACACAGAAGAGACACAAGACGACAGCAAACTCAAAAAGAAACCCAGACCCAAGTCCAAACAGAGGAAGTCCACGGAACCTGACAAAGTGGACAGTGAGTCCTCAGAGAGGACTAATGAGAGTACTCCCGAGAAGGACAAGGTGAAAGAGGACAGCGATGGCAAGGAACAACCTATTGAGGAGGACATAGAGAGCCTGATCTCCTCAAACAAGATCCTCGTACCCAACGCCAAGCCCAATGACCCCAACCATCAAAGCGATGGCTCCGAGGCAGACATGCAAGACATGGAGGCTCCCATCCTACCCATAGACAAACAAACAGAACTACAATACTTATTACAAAAACAGAATAATCCCGCACAGTTCCTCCCCAAACCAAACCTCACAGGGAAACAGAGGAATATTCTGAAAGTACACAACCTGTCCGGTATCCAGAAACCAGGCAGCCAACAGAGAATACTAGAGAAGAATGCCAAGAGGATACACAAACTGGGACAAGTCCTCACACAGAAGGACAAGGCCAAGAGTGACAATGAGGAGGAAAGAGTGAAGGATGGCATTCCCATACTCAAGAACATCTCTTTGAATGAAGAGTGTACCATAGAGACTATCCCTAACAAGAGACCTGCTGACATAAACACTCTGAAGAACAAGTGGCAGATGTCAGAGAGCTTCACCCAGGTCAAGAAGAACCTGAGTGAGTTGTCCAAGAACAAAGACCACAAGAAAGGATCTGAGGTCAGGTACTCCAACCCTGTGAAGAGGCTGGAGACTAACCCGTCGATATCGGTCCGTGAACTGTTCCCGGGCGAGGAGGAGATGAACTTACAGTGTAACATAGAGTTTAACAACGTGAAGGGAGTGACTCCTGAAGGATGGGAGAAGTGCAACACTATGATCCAGTATGACGTGGAGACCAAGAAGCTTTGGAATGAGCTCCAACGGCCGTACGGCAACCAGTCGTCGTTCCTACGTCACCTTATTCTGTTAGAGAAATATTTTAGAAGTGGTGACCTGATACTATCGCATAACGCGTCTCCTCACGCGGCCACGTACAGTGACTCCGTACAGAGCAGACTGCGCGCGTACGACAACGTGGTCACCGACGCTCCCAGGCGCAGTGAGCCCGCGATAAGCCTGATAGAGTTTAGGAAGAAGCCATCACTCAATGGCAAGAGTTTATTGAAAACTAGCCAGAGCGAAGGGGAGAAAGAGACCAATAAGAAGTTTATGCCGCCTCCCGGGGTGCTGCCCAAGCAGAAATCGAAGGGAGACAAGTCCAAGTCGAAGCCCCTGCCTCCCGAGCTGATTGCTATCAACACCCCGAACGCACAGGGCCGCAAGGCCATACAGAACGTGCTCCACAACATACAGCAGCTCGTGAAGGGAGTGTCGGCGTCCGACCCCACCGAGGTGGCGGCGGCCCCGCTGCCCCCGCCGGCCCCGCTGCCGGCCACTGTCACGGCGCTGCCCGCGCCGGCCCTGGGCCCCGCCCCGGCCCCCGCGGTCCCCAAGTACGAGCCGGCCGTCGTCACCCCCGCCAAGGAGAAGAAGGACAGTACTAAAAAAGAAGAAACGCCTAAGAAACCTAAGACTACCAGCAAACCATGGAGACCTACACTCATGCCTATCACGCCGGTGAGTTCTACTTTTTAATAACTTACATAAACATTTTATCATTATCATGCACTAAAATTTATCTATTATTGTATGAACGAAACCATAAAAATCCGCATAAATTACAATACAATTTTCATATAAAATAATATAAAACATTCAAATATTTTGGTCAAATAAGTAATCATTAATGTTTATTTTGTAGTGATTTAATTTTAATAATATGAATGCGTTTTCCAGGAGAATCTGGCGAAGATAGCTCGCGAGCCGACGCAGGTGGCAGTGGACGGACGCACCCTGCCCAGCCTCGTGCAAGTGATGTCCTCGGGCAAGCGGTACCACATCACGCTACAGGACTACAACAAGATGTGCATCATGCGCAGGGAGAAACTGCAGCAGATACAGGACGGGGAGAAGACCAAGCGACAGTCCACGGAGGAGAACTCCGTCGTCACCGACATCCAGCCCTCCAACGCACAGTGCGCCATGCTGGGCAACGGGGGCACCGTCGTGCAGAACGTGGCGCCCGACGACAAGGCGCACGACAAGAAGGACGCCGACATCGCACAGATCGGCACCAACGCCGCCACCATACTCAAGAACGTCGGCCTCAAGAACATCACCATCGCGCCCATCCCGCAGAAGACGGCGACGGTGACGTCTGGCACGGCGGCCCCGGCGGTCGTGTCGTCGGCCTCGCTACTGGTGGGCGCGGGGCTGAAGCTGCCGGCGCTGGGCCCCGCAGTGTCCATAGTGAGCGAGGCGGGGCCCGCGCTGCCGAAGATCCCGCGGTCGCTGACGGTGATCCCGCAGGGCCCGGCGGGGCTGACGGGCCCGGCGGGGCTCGCGGGGCTGGCGGGGCTGGTGCCGGCCACGGAGGCGCCGCGCCCCTAACGTCGGCGCCGCCTGTACGTGCTCGTGTCTCTCGGGCCCGACTGACGCCGCGACCGAACGTTTGCATTAAGTGAAAGCACCTGAAAAGCCTTAATAATTATACTGTGTATATATTAGTGTAGTGACGGACATTGTGCTGTGAAAATGGTGACAAGGAATGTGTTAAATATATTACTCTGAAGGTTTTTAATTTTTTCTTTTCATTTTGTGCAAATGATGCGATGGTTTGTGCTGATCCTGTAGGTGTCAAGCTGACACATGTCGTGCATGCTACCGTGCTCACAGACTCACTTGTGTGATGTACTTGTAGCTGACACAGATTATGGAGTATATTCGTTAAGGTATAATGGACTGCCTTTTAGACTCAATACTTGTGTAGCTATGATCTAAAGGGAGCATTACATGTCCGTCTCAATGAGAGAGTACTCTATATAAGTAATGACGCCATGTAGGGACATAATATAATATGGTTTTTGACAAAGAAAACAAGATTAACTTGGTTAATACTAATTTATTATAAGTTCAAAAGAGGCCTGCTTACATATTAGTTACTATTTATAATCAAACCTGACTATTATACTAAAACTATAGTTCCTTGCTGAGAAATATTCAAAATTCTCTAGTCAGGTGAGAATATGCATTTATAATTTATTTATTTAGCCTTCCATGCCATGTTGGAGGACAGGAACTTTACCATATTATTAACATAATAAAGAAAACATGCCTTTGTGTCACACTGTGCTATTTTAATCTTCAAAATGTTAGCAATAGAGTGTAGTTTACATTGGAATGTGCAAGTCCTTGAAAGTAAGGGCTGATAGAATCCAATTTGGTACAGACACATGTGTAAGTTATGTGCAAGATATAGCACATTCTCGGTAAGGCGTCAACCGTATGACGTAGCAATAAGGGTGGTGTTACAGTGTGCCGAGCCCTCGTCTGTGTCCTAGGCAACTGTAGTCGTGTCCTAGCTCGCTAGCTCGCCACTAGCTCGCCGATGTAGGCGTAGGAAGGATGGCGGACGCCGCATCACCTCGTATCATTCGCATGAACCTAGACAATTATGTAAAGTAATGTATAGCGTAACTTTGTAAGAATATCACTCGGAACATATTTTTCCAACTGTTAATTATATATAAGGATGCATTAGGAACTCATTTAGAGCTAAATCCAATTAAGTAGAGATAAATAATTTTGGAATAATACACGTTTTACATGTTGATTTCGTATGTTGATTTAAATTCGTAACAGTAATAGATTCAGAGGGACATTTAGACTTAGTATAAAGTACAATCTGACATGATTATTTATTTATTCATCAATGATTTCGCCAAGTTTATGATTGATATTTCATCGTCTCCATTTAGAATGCACACAATATTTTTGTGAATCCATTATACATACTTATGATATATAGAAAATATTTAAGAAGTTGTTATAAGCTAATTATAAATGTCCCCATATAACAATAACATTGTAAAATTAATGAACATTAAATACAAAGTTGGTGATTAAATTTGTGCCTGACAGATGAATATAAAAGAGTATGTAATCACATTGTACATAGTATATCACGGGAGCCAATAAACGGAAAGTTCTGACGAGTTTTATATATGTAATAAATAAACTTAAAGCTCTCGATGAGTGCCCTGCGTTTGTTGCTGTAGTCTCGATGTTGTGTAAAAGTATATTTTTTTATCAAAGCTAGGTAACAGATAATATTTTTGAAACAGATTGAAGGTTTATGGGACTTCGCAACACAATCTTAAAGCTAAAATGTAAAATATTGCGAGTTCCCTGCGGCCGTTTATTTGAAATGCGAAGCGACAATCATCGTCTTACAAAGATTACAACAGTTCAAGATACGACCAGTCAATGTATTCGTCAAAATCATGTAACATGAAAGACAATTGTTTTAATGGTAGGTAGTTAAGCTAGTCTGAAACCGTGGTTGTTTACTTGTTGATATGTGAACACAAAGTTTCTAAAGGACCATGTAACAAGCTGGGTTACATCGTAAGATAGTGAGAGTCGATAGTTAATTTTCACGTTAAATTGTATAGTAAACTACAGATAGTATGTATACGCCAGAGGCACTAAGAACCCCGTACTACTACATCGGCAAACGCAGGGGCAATGTTAAAACATGATAATTATATATCTATATTGTTGAAATTTAGCTATTTTATTTTTGGTCCAACGATATAGCTAGGTCCAATGTTAAAGGTAGTTTCACGAAAATTTAACGCGAGTTAAGGCGACGTTCCTAACGATCCATGCTCACTATGAGTTACATACAGTTTCTGAAGGCACGTGGACTGTGATTGTATACGCCTTGCTTCCTAACGTTGCTAATGAACTAATTGAATCTCTTTATCTTTCTGTAATATTAAACCTTCGTAGTCTTCCAGTTAGTCTCGTCCGTCGGCTGTCCTCGTGTCGACTGTTTTAGTTATTTGACGATATCTTTAGGTTAAGGAACTGTAATTTTCAATTATGTAGTTGTAATGATTTCAAGTTATTTGCTAGGTAGAGCTTCAACATTGCTTGTATCGATACTTTGTGATATCTTCTACTGGCTGGATACCTGTCTCTATGTACTGCCAAAATGAATAAAAGACCAATGAATGTGTTGGACTCGGGAGCTGTATGTAACTTGCTTCCAGTGTCGTTGGCGCCGCCCTGACTGCATCAATGTTATATAAATACTGCTAGTATTTTAGTAATTTGGAAGTTCCCCCCGCTGTTGTTATCATTATAATTTCGTCGATCATTTTCTTTAAGTTTTTGAACAAATTGTAGCCGCCCATAGCCCGGATATTTTGTTTCTTCCAAAGATAGTGCGTTAGTTCACAATATTATTATTATTTTAGTTATTATTTGTTCGGCACGCGCCTCGCATCGTGCCGGAGGTATGAATTGTCTAATAAACATATCTTATCTCCTGACTTGTTGTGTTTTCTTCACATTTATTATAAGTTTATTATTAATGGCATATTTACTAATTTAAATAAGAATGATGGTACCTATTATTATTTGCAATTATTATACACGTTACTTACACAAAACAAAATAAAATATATGTCAACTAAACTAATTTAAAACAGTTAAAATGACTTAAAATAAATTTTCTATGACATAAAAAAATAACTACAATACTTAAAAATTCAAACTAATTATTACTATTGGCGTCCTTTTTCTTCTGATGTTTGCTCGCGCCCTTAGTCCGCTTCCACTTCATTCTTCTGTTCTGAAACCATACTTTAACCTGTAACAAAATAAATCAGACACTAAAATCACAAACCCTTGAAACAATACACAATTTACACTGCAGACAATTGAAACTGTCTCAACCGCTGATCTCTACAACCACGCCATTCCTACTATTTATTTTAAACATTGGTTATTTGGTGCAATTCCCGTTTCAAGTAAAGTATCAGAGAAACTGCTGAAAAGTGAGTATATGTATAAGCATCTATATAAACCTCTGAGCCTTCTGACTACCCTTTCAACGATTAAAAGGTGTGACTTTCTGTTTCTTATGTTATAATAAGAAACTTAACCTTTTGACCGCCAGAGCATAAACGCTTCGCTGTGCCCTCCACGCCAAGCCACAAATTCAACGAAATAACCTTGAAAATATTAGGGATTCCAAAATGTTATCGATAAACCAAAGTGAGTAATAATTTTCGTCTGAAATTTTTTTGAATAAACTGCTTATAACATAAAAAGAATATTTATTTAACCTAATCTCCCACTGTAATAAACTTAAGACCACATTAATAGCAACTATCAATAAAATATCAACCTTTTGAGACACAAAAATACATATAAAATTGCAGCAAGTTACAGCACTATTATCTATCAGTTACGCGCCATTGGCATGTATACATGCCAATGGCGCGGGCAACTATCCATTTTTTTTAATCTCTCGTTTATGATTAGGGATGTAGCTGAATAATGTAACTTATCGAGTTAATTTATGTATTAGGTAATCAAATTTGAAAACTGCTAAATAGGTACAGATTTTAGTGATATTATTTATACACTTTCATATTCTTAAAATAGTTGCCTTGTATTTGTAAAATGTCACATGAAACTTAAAAATATAAAAAATCAACTATCGTATTTATTTATTATGCTCATTAACAGCCTTGTAATTGAAACCGTCACGTGAAACTTAAAAATATATAAAAAATCAACAATTGTGTATAATTATTATTAGTCCGGTCAAATTAGACCAAAATATTAGGGTGAAATTACATAAATTCGCAACAAGCTGAATTTCGGTACAATTGTTCAAAACACGATTATAAACAATAGCTGAAAGTTCCCCATCATTCCCGTGTGTGGAAAAAAAATTATTCAAGGTCAAATGTCAAAAAAATGAGTTTTTCGCGATTTTCAGCAAAACAGTAAGTTTTATCAGAAAAATACCTCAGACTAAAATTGTAGATCATTAAATTATCTATAAAAAATATATCAATACTTTTTTCTTCATTGTTCCAAAGTGGAAAAATGAGTGTCCCCCCGACACTCATTTTTCCAATTTGGGAGCGTCTAACTTTCAAACGGTTGATTTCGACGAAAAATGGTTTTAGGAACCTTAATGTCTTTATTAAAGACCTATCCATAGACACCCATAACGGATATGTTAGCTGAAAAAAAAAATTTTTTTTAATCAGTTCCATGTATGGAGTGCCCCCTTTAATTTTTAAATTTATGAATTTTTATTCAAAATTCTAATAGCGGTTATCGAAATACATCAACCTACAGAGTTTCAACTATGTAGACCCAACAGTTTCGGTTTTCGATTCCGAATCAGAAAACTCATCATCTTCAGTGCCTTCATAAACCTCTTCACTCGCCATTTTTGCAATTATAATGTAGGTACTCGATAAAATATTTTTTGCAACTTCCCCGCATTTAAAAACACGGCACGCGCTTATGACGTCACGAGTCCGACATCTATACATGTCAATGGCGCAGAAGGGATTGCATATCGGTAGTATGCTAGGGATGCGCATGATTGGCGAAAAGGGAATGTCGATAATATTGAAAATATAGTAAATATGCTATTATACCCAAGAATTTTTCAGTTTAAAATATAGTATATTTACCTTTTTTCTCAGAGACTAAGGTTATATATATACTTTTTAATAGTTATTACAAAAAATAAGCGAGTCATTTAGCTGAAGTTTTAATATTACTTGAATTACACTACATCACTAGTAGGCATGTATAGGTACATGCCATTGGCGCGAGAGAACATGCTTTTTTAGCTGATATTTAAGTTGTTTTTATCAATCAAATATTAGAATAACTATATTGCAATTTTGTTCACTGTGTACAATTATGTAATAACTGGGTATTCAGTTCTTAAGATACATCAATAAAACACGTGAAAGTAATGATTTAATGTGTTTATTTTGTTTTTCTCTGTGATCTGTTTCTTGGCATCTATAGATGTCGGTGGCGCACAGGGCACGCTTGCGCATGACATCTATACATGCCATTGGCGTTCAAAAGGTTAAATAATAAGCTTGACTCGATTAAGCAGCTTGATAACCATGAAACGATCCTATGTAGTATGGCTACAATGGCATGTGGAAAATATCAGCATTTTAAGGAAAGCTTAAGAGTTAAAATAATATACGAACTGTTAAGTTTACCTGTCTCTCAGTTAAATGCAACGCCACAGCTATCTCATACCGACGCAGTCGTGTCAGATAGTTCGCTCGCGTGAACTCCGCTTCCAAGCTTCGAATCTGAGCCTTCGTGAACGCTGTCCGCTCTTTGCGACTGCCTGCAGGAGATTGGGTGCCTGTTAGAAAATATTTTCTCGTGAATTTTGTAGTATATTGGATAGGCAGTGAAGGGTAACCCGCGTAGAATTTTAATTGGGCTAAATAAATTGTTCTTTGCAATTTCCAGAATTTCGAAATTAAAATCCCAATAATACTTTACCCTATCCGAAAGTTGAATTCAACACCAAATCTATAAACATTCAATTACCTAAAGAAACCTAGGTTTACAACTCTCTAGATACGCTTAGGTCTGAAATCTTACAAAACGATATCTAATTAATCTGATTAACAGCCAATAGCATCCGTTGTGTAACGAGTAGCAGATGTTACGGCGCCGGCGCCGACTGTGCATTGTTTACCATTACCTATACTTTATTACCGATCTATGTTTGTGTCGCGAATCCTGCGTGTGCGCACATTTCCACTCGTAAACTGAGGTGTGACAGGAAGGTGGCACTGTTTATTGATGCCGTAGTTGTATAGGTTTGATTTACGATCGCGAACTTATTGGTACTGATTTGTGTGTATAGATAATCTAAGTCAAAGTTATTTCAATTAAACCATAAATACTTAGGTACTTTTGAAACTACAACAAAGAAAGAAATAAATACTAGTCTGTCAGTCTGTCCGTCAGTGAAGCTCGTACCAAAGAGTGTAGCTTTGAATGGACAGGAACGACCAAGAAACTCCATTCGTTACTCTTTTAAAAATACATATATGTTTACAATTTGTCAGGTATATTTTTCCAATCAGTAATTGAATCTAGATATAAACATCCTAGTTTATAATGTAGGTACGTCTGTAGGATAGGTAAGTAGCCTACGTGGTACTGCATGTCTATTATCTGTGTACCGATCTGACGTTAAAAAACTGAACTGTCTTATCATTTCCCCAGTGGTACCTACTAATCGTAGGAAGGTTGGGGAGGTACAGGGTTAGCCGAAATAGTAAGAATGCTCGTAATGGCATTTAATCTCGATTTATTATCGTGCAAATATCTAAAAGGAAACTTCCTTTTATGTGCTCGACATTCATTAGTTATGCCTTCCTGCAGGAAAAACAAGCATACAATTATGACTATAATATGGTAATGCTTTATAATAGAAAGAGTACCTACGACATCAGATAAACCTCACTCTCAGTCAAAACAGATGATACTCCACCATCTCCATAACAAAGCATAACGTCATAAGAAAAAAGTTAACTCACCTTCTACAAAAGCCCTCCCTTGCTCCTCACTTTCCTCCTTCACCACAATATGGCTCTCCCACTCCCCCCACTCCCAATCACAGGCTTCCCTAGCCTCACACAGGCCTCTATCAACCGCTCTATAGTCATAAAAGAAGGGCAGATATCCAGGGTGGATGAGCTCGCCTGATGAGCTATTGACTTCCTGATCGAAGATGGGCTGGTAATGCAAGGGTTGGACGCTGTCTGGATACTTTATGGCTTCTTCAGGCTGTGTAGCGAAGTTGGTTTTTAGGTAATCCATTTGTGATTGTTGAGAGAATTTTGTTTCTTATTTGGTGGTTATTTGTCAGTTTTTTATCGTGAGTGATGACAGGGATTTTTGAAAATGGTTTTCTATATTGTGTAACACTGAATTTCGTTTATATTAAGGTAAATACTATTTACGTATTAATGGAAAAGCTATCCCAAAACTTTGAATAAATATAATTTAAACTTTTCTACATAAATCACTGATAAAACAATTATTTTCACTTGTAAAACTTCGTGTTTGTTCCTCAAATCACACGTCTGCTTACACCCGAGTTTCAGCGGATAATTCCTGAACGTTTAGTGTGGATGCGCGCACGCATGCTACGTTGGGCGGAGCTTGGAGTTTGGGCGGGGTTTGTACATTTCAACAGTGAGCTAATGTTCTTACTTTGTCATTTCAACGCTGTTATTATATTTTTGTTATTGCTTTTTTATTTTTCTAATTAATGATTTAAATGGTACATGATTACGATCAAGGAATATCTACTTTATTCTTTTGAATGGTAGTTTTTTAGACCAAGATTTGCTAAGTTTTAGTACCTACTAGCAGACCCAGCTAACTCTGTTTCGCCACCAATGACTTACCCTGCTATCCCCTGCTTTTCTCTTGATTTTTTTTTGAATTTTCTTTTCTATAAACCTCACGAAGCCCGAGACCTTTTCAACAAATGCAAAACGGTTTGTGAGTTCTGGAGTTATAGCTTCAGGAAGGAAAACCCGACTTATTTTTATACTATAGAAGATTGCAGTAATCAGGGGCGTAGCTAGCGCCGTATCTGCCGTATCAATTATACGGGGCCCCCGGGCCACGGGGGGCCCCAAACATGGGCTGCTGTAGCAGCAGTAAATCCTCTCTTTGAGTGGCTCGAGAGACCTTGCCTACCTCTTGACACAGGTGCTTACCAGACACGGAAGTTTCGGTAGGTACCTGTTAGTCAGTAAGAGTCTGATACTCTCTCTTGTCTCATCCAAGGGGCGGATAAAGTCATTGGATGATTTTCTTCCCACTAAAAAATAAAAAAGGGCCCCAAACAGTAATAATAATTATGCAGTATAGTGACACTCCAGCAGACGTACTTAAGGGTCAGTGGGTCGTCTTAGGGGCGGTACCTAAGACTAATAACAAAATTAATGGTCAATCGGTTCATAGTACCTACGTTAAACCTACGTTTATCTTCCTAACGACTACAGCTACTGACTCGGTATATTTAAGCATAGAAGCTCCTCAATAACTTGTAACGGATACTAATCGAATACTTCCTATTTACAAATCATTAAGATAATCAAGTGATTTAGGTGAGAGCCCGACGTCAGCTTGTTTACATGGGGCAGTAGTAGCCCCCGGGGAATCGAACCCGCCCTCTGCCCTCCGTTTCTCACGGTGGCTGGTAATTAACAACTGTTTTGTGATGAAAGTTTTATTACTATTTCTTCTCATTAAGATTAATTTTAATAGTTCTATAAGTTCGCAGTTGATTTGTATCTAGTTTGCATCACTACGTTTGTTTTTTTAACTAGCAAGTTCACTCGATGCATGTTAAAATGTTTTTAGTTGATAGTCGTTTGCGTTGATTTACCGTTGTCGTGATATCGTTACGTTTTGTATTCCCGAAGGGATAGAGCCTATTTACCAATTATGATAAAGATAATATCTCAAACGTTTTTAAGTTGAGGAGTTCTCTACTATCTTGCATACTACACTTAATTTTAGCAGCTTTAATTGATTCAACACTTTCCTTCAGTGAGATAGGATAGTATGAAATGTGTACAGATTTCTTGCAAGCGATTTTTTCTTAGACAGTTTATTGTTGTTAGATTGTATTATTATTGTTCTAGTGTACCGATAAACCGGATGAGATATGATAGCAATAGGCCGGCTAGTTGCATCTGTAGGATGGTGCCGTATGTAGCGGTAGCGGTAGTCGGTAGATGAGCTGGTTACATGGATGGCTTGCACTTCCTGCTTCATAATATCCGATTCTTTGTATCGCTGATATCCTGACTGGTGACCTAGTAAGTCTAGTCTATAGGTAGACACTTGCGTGTCTTAGCAATTGCATACCTATATAATTATATAGCTAATGTATTTAACTAGTCGTTGTGGTCACATTATCAGATGCTTCCGATATTTTATAAGCAGGATAGATACTATAATAAGTATTGTGAAGCATAGTAAATTAAATAAAAATTACTGTTTATTCACGAAGATATACTGAGAAAAGCTCTGCAATTAAGTCTCGAGTCACAGAAGAACTCTTCGTCATGAGCACCGTGCGCAGACGTGGTGAGCGACATCGCTGGGCCAACTGTGGACAGTCAGTAAACTCGAAACTAGTAGAACTCTTCACAATATTTACCTAGTGTCGTTTTTCGTTAATTTGCCTAATAACTTATTTAAATGTACATACTTTATACATTTACCTCTAAACATCAGCCAGCAGCTCACAAAACAAACAAAAAGTTATTGACTCTTATATCTTACTTTATGCGCGCACGCACCCCACGCGTCATATTTTGGCAGCTGCGCATACGTCCACGATGAGCAACTTATTACCACTCTTACGTTACTTTTTACTGCAGTGTTGAGGGACCAGAGTTCAATTCCCGAGTTAGTCACTGCCCCTGTTGTTTTAACTTCGTTATGCTAATAGGGATCGACGAATTATTGGTAGGCGATGATACTTTGATATTTGTCGATAAATTTCTTGAAAACAATTAAATGCGTAATGCGTACTCTTTCATGGCGGTGGTAGGTAGGTACCTTTCTAAGTTTTAGAGGTATTAGGTACACATTAATTTTTTTTTTTATTTTGTAGTAGAGAGGAGAGTCAGTGCAATGGCACGGTATCCAATATATGAAGTTTTTTTTAGACCTTTTTCCATTCAAATGTTTTAGGCTTCTTCTTGTTGTTGTTGCTTCTCAAATGCATGCATGTATGAGTTCATGTTTCATACAGACCATACACTTGGTCAGAGTCGGAGGTGACCAAATGAGACATAAATGTGTACAATAAAACCCAATAATAATGATCTACAACTATTTCTTTTCGTGTCCTGTTTGTGAGCATAAGGGGTGTCGCTAGACCTAGTCACTAACTTCTTGCTTTATTTATTCACTTATTAAAATAATTATGTAACTTACCTATTGGTGGTCCGAAGGATTAAGACTGCCCACTTACTCTAGCATGAAAGTGCGGGTTAGCAACATACCGACCTGCGTCATGTGTGAGTTTTATTGAATTATACGTATCTATCGTATATCGTGTCTTTTGGCTGTATAACGTATTGGCGTAAGCTGTAATGTTGTATATGTAAATTTGTAAATAAATAAAATAAATCTACTTTCTAAGACTATTTAGGTATATACCACTGACAAACTGTAAAGAAAAACATCGTTTACATATTCTCTTAAGATTAAAATCGCTAACCCGCATTGAGCAAGCGTGGTGATCAATACTCAAACCTTCTCCGGGCGAGAAGTGGCCTTTGGTCAGCAGTGGAGTGGCCAGTTATAGACTGTAGATGCACACATCTAACGTGTAGTTTTTCACGTTGTGACGTGAAAAACTATTGAGGCTTGTGTACACTAATAGTACTTTTTGTACTGTAGTCACGTAGTGGATTGTGGAATATAAATTTTAATTAACTGATAATTTCCGTATGATGTCACATTTTCCATTCATGCCGAAGCATGGCTCTACCACAAAAGTCCTAGCCAGTTATTAGACATGTGTATACCCGGAGCTGCGGACTATCTAGCGGGCCCGGAGCTGCGGACTACCTAGCGGGTTTACCGGGGCTCCGGCTCGACGGGCAGGAGTAGGAACGGGGTGGTTTTTAGTCAGTAAGAGTCTGACACTCCCTCTCGCCTCGCCCAAAGTGGGATAAGTCATTGGATGATTTTCCACCCTCAAAAAAAAAAAAAGACATGTGTATAAGACATAAATGTTGAAGTGTTAAACTCCAGCAGCACACCCCTACCACCGAATATGTCAGCTGCGTTGCTGATGAGCTTAGCAGACGCGATTAAACACATAACACTCTTTATTTATAGTCGGCACTTCATTATATGCGTGTTGTCTTATTTCGGACATGTTTCATTGTACCTACGTACTGCTGGATTATTGCTGTGACCAAATATCTAGGTCATTATTTACTAGGTACATAAGTAGCTAAGTACCATCCTATTTGGTTTGTCCCTTATTGCAAGGTTTGGAGAGATAGGAAACCATTTAGATAGATCTATCCGCCATACAGTCATTTAATGGTTACGTAACCCAGTCCTTAGCAATTGTTTTCGGAACAAAATCGTTACTAAGGAATAGTTTAAATAATCATTAAATGTCTTTAAGCGGTGGTTAGTTAAACTTACAATATTAATAATATTAATAATATTGTAAGTTTAACTCAAATTAGAAAATGGTAAGATCTCGTTTGTCAGACTTATGTAAGTGGTAACCTTGTCATGACTCGACAAAACTAATTACTTGTTGAATAGTGACTAGATCAATATTAAGCTAAAATATCAAGAGCTGAAATGAGTACTAATGAGTAGTCTTATGTTTTCTTTTTTTTAAACTTCATTTTATAAGTAATGTTTTTCCTAAAAGAAAACCGTCAGCCCCTTTATAGGATTCAAAATTAGTACATACTACAATGAAGTAGCTAAACTGTTAACAGGTTTAGCTTGCCCTTAAACTTAAATATGAAATAATTAAATGATACAGTGATCTAGCCTCAGATGATAAGGTTGACGATAAAAAGTCCATAAAATTAAAGACCTGATACTTCTGAGACTCTAACTGCCTAAACTATTCCTTAATAATGATATTGTAACAAAAACAATTGCTAAGAACTGGTTTAAGTAACCATTAAATGATTCTGAGTGCGGCGGATAGTTTCCTTAATGAAATAAGGATGTTGCAATGAAACAAAATGATACTTGTCAACATGATTTTTATTTGAAAACGATTGTCATGCTAACACAGTCTGATATCAATAAAAATAGTCAATTAATTACATAAGCCGTAGTACTTGCATTTTCAAGTTTATCACATTACACGATGACGTTACAGAGTCGAAGCATACTTAAATCTAATTAGAAAAATAAAAACTAAAGTTGACGGTCAGATAGATTTATATTGATAAAAACCTTGGCTAAATGCACCATATTTTTATTATAAATGCACCAAAATATCTAGCATTTGTAAATAGATTAATTATATTGTTTATTTATTCCGACCTTCTGTGATCCGTCTGTTGCTAGCCAAAAGTTTATTCACTTACTTTTTTCTTGATTTTTTTTTATACACACGTTCATAATATTGTTGTTTTTTTTTTTATTATCTATCCAAGAGCAACTTTTACAAAATGTAGCAGGTACTTACAAACAAAATTAAGCTATTTCATTTGAAATGCAAAGTCAGTAAAAGCTTTGATTAGGTAAAAATAAAGCTAAATAGACACCTTGCTTAAAAATAAGATCTTAATTATCTATGTAATACCCATTCTCTTTATTTTTTTAATTCCTTTTCTATAACTACAGTGGTCATAGACTTTCCCGCCATTATCACTTGCTTTTTATCAAAAATCACTATGCCTAGGTATCTTACTAAGTCCTGGATCGACTAAGTCCTATAGAAATGAAGCCACTCTAACGATTGCAATGCTGAAATTGTTTACTTATTATTACATGCAACCATTGTATTATTTTTTTTACTTCATCATGATATAATTTAATTAGAAGTAAATAATAAGTCATGCAACATGCAGGTGAGCATAAGCCTAGAAACTTGTTTTTATATTTAAAGAGTTAAATTCTGTTTTCTAACTGTATTTTTGTTTTACTGAATAGTAGATATTTTACCAGAATTACAAGAAATATTCTATTTAAACTATCCGGCACCTATACGTTTGGACGTGACTGTAAGCATCTATGTAGTGGCGATCAGTAAACTTAAAATAGCAAGTACATTATGTAGTACATAGTATGCGTGAATATTAATAAATTAATTATCCTAAGTGTTTAAAATTCCTTGTAATCAAATTCTGATACGCTCCTTTCTCATTGTACCTAGTAAGTCGACATAAACTTGTTTTTTTTTTCATAATAGAACAACATCAACATCTACGTACTTTTTTTAAACCATAGAGCATGGAACTCGCACCTTTTTTTATGCAGTCATTTGAGACCAGGCAAAGGTCATGACTGTAACGCCAGTAGTCTGATGAATGTAATGGTGGTGTATCGGATAATGGTCTGAGTTCTGCCGACTGCTGTCAGCTACCGCGGCTGAGAGTGGCGAGGGCTCGCCGGGCTCGAGTTACTGAGCGCGGACAGGGAGCTTGCGCGCTTCATGCTGCGAGGAAAACATAGCATCAATACATATACACAGGAAAACAAGCAAGATGACAGTTAATTTTGCTTTTAAACACACAATAGGGCTGTTCAAATGTATTCCATTAATGCGTTAGTTGTTATTTTATTTATTTCTCATAAATCATATTTGGAGAACAGAAAACGGGTACCAAAATGAAATGAATATTAAGAAAATTAAACTTTGGATATTATGAAATAATTAAAAATGAAGAAATTAGCGACATCTGCAGGCAACATGTAGATTGATTTCAAGTAAAAATTCGAGTGCATTATTAGATATGTATTTGGTTAATTTGAAAGATACTTATTGCTTTTTGTAGTGTTTGCAAATGATGACATCAGTGCAACACACTGTACTGTGCAAAATAACAAATCACAATTACCTGATAGTAATTAAATATCTCCTTATCCATAATTCTGCAAGTTTTCGAATAGAAATACCACACACCATAGGAAAATATTAAGCCAAATTGTAAGCAGAGGCAGTAGCAAGCATGTTTAGCTCAGCTTGCGAAGATCTTATTTTACAAAAACATTTAAGAGTCCAGTTTTATCACAATACTGGCATGTAGATCATTCTTTATAAATTTTGAGAGGGATAATTTTGAATATTTTGTAGTTTTTATAAGTTGTCATCATGGTGGCTGCATTGTGGCGTTGTTACCTTTCAGGGTCAGTGAAGTCTACGTCGGTTGGCAGGTGGGCGGAGTGTCGGCCCGCGAGCCGACTGAACAGTCGCGCGGAGGACCGCCTCAACGACTCGCGCAGTTTCGAGAAACTGGCGCTGCGAGACACCGCGCATTCCTGCCCCCGTGTTATGCAATTTACACTCCATTTTGTTCAAAATAATATGAAGATATTGTTGATGGTACGTTTTGTCTTTGATAGGATCTTATTTATTATTTTGAAAAAGAAAGGAGTTTAGTAATTAGGCTGTATGAATCATATACCTTTGTCAGGAACATCAAAACAGATATGGCGGGAAATGAAACTACATGACAGAAGTGTGGGTAACTAGTATGTAGGACAGAAGTGATGTAATGGGGTTACAAAACATTAAATAACAGTGAATGAGATGCCACCATGCATCTACTCTAACAGCAAAAGCCGTTATAAACAAAGTGTCTGTGTATTCTGTTCGTTCGTTTGTCATGCGTCATGTTTGCGTTCGTGGGCTATAAATTGCATAACACTGTAGACTCACCTTCATCCGAAATAAAAATAAATAAAACCAAAAATAATGTTACATAAATTATATTTATTAACAATTTTTATAATTATCATTCGACGTATCGAGACAATAAAAAAATAATTCTCAATGCTGTGACGTGGCGGTTATTAGAGGGAGATTCTTTGAAAAAACTGTTAACGTTATGCCGATATTGTAATCTAATGTACATAAAAATAATCCACATTTCAAGCACCCCCATAGTTTAAAAGAAATTCAGTGTATATAAAAATACTATAATAATAATTATATTACCTACTCTCACATAAAGCTTAGATCGATATACGCTAACACTGGAATGAAAGTTAAGCATAAAATTACTGATGACGGTGACAACACATGACTGTAGACAGATGACACGGCTCGACTCAACCGTTTGTGATCAATGTTCATGACATTGACTCCGCAAATATCCCGCGTAAAAATACGTTGCGTACATTCCCATATAGCATGGGTATACATATTATTATTATTAAATGAATTAAAACTAGATTTACCCTAAGATTGTGTTTGAAAACTACGCTTTCCCTAGGTTGAGTGAAGCCAGACGCTCACAATAATAAAATTGACATTCATGCATTCTTCTTGACAAAGAAGACACATCGATAAACATACAATCAGTAAATTAAAATTGATATTGTAAGCGAATAAAATCGTTGTTTAAACATGCGCAAATTAATTATTAATAAAATAAAAATATGTAGATAATAATAATGATATTTATATAAATATTTCAATGATTTATTAAATGCAAAATTCAGCTTATAAATTCTCATAATATAATTGTAGTACATTTTATGTAACCAACGTGAGCTTAATACTTTTTCACTAGAATTCACATGATAGCACGGTATGTGAAAAATGCACCATTGTTATAGTTACCGATGTAATACTTGTGAGTTGGTTACATAAAAGGTACTACAGCAACAAATGACTTAGCGTCACCATATAAAACAGCAAACACGCGCCGTCTGGATACTTTATGTATGAATATAATATTGTATACTACAGCGGGACGGCTCACTGGCATGCTCCTATCACACGATCATTTGTAATTTATATTTTTTTTATTAATTTTTTTGAAAATCTTTTATTTTTACTAAAATTATATCGCATGCTAATAAATAATACTAAGCTACTACACGAACATTTTGAACTTGTTGTTATATAAAATGCTTTTATTTGAATAAAACTTGGCTTAGGCCATTGTGAAGATTGCATTTTTTGTTGGACAAGAAATTCAAAATGTCGGCAAATTAAGTGTGGGACGCACTTGATCCTTTATAGTGAGCGGACATTCATGTGCGGGGTGTAGGCAGTGGTGTTCTGGTGCACCAAGTTAACTGGACATTTTTGGATAGCATCCGTTTAATGGACAACTTGTATGTTATACTTTCTAATCTCAAAAAGTCAATGATACTACTATCATAATCTCAATGAAATAGTCCAGTTAACATCTAGAACTCCACTGCCCACCCTCGCAACAGTTAGCAAGGACCACGTGCGTGAAGCGAGTGACAACTTATATCTAGTGTAGTTCTACGTGGCTGGTGGATAGTGGCTACTGGTGCGGCGGATTGCTCCCAGTGTTGATGCCTAGCGCATTGAACAGCTTTGACTTAAGGTTCATGCGTGGTTCGCTCGCTTGGTTCGCGCCCTATAACGGAAAAACAAACAAAACAAAATAATAAAATGTGCAAATAAAAAATTAACGTGTTTCGTGTGTATGTAAGAAGCTAAAGGAATGTGTGTTTACCCCAACTTGTGTGTGCTATGAAAGTGGGTGATAGTACTATTGTAATGAATTTAACTTTCATTGAGTCCATCTTAACTCTGCTAGACATCTGTCTAGTCTTAAATTCATTATTTCTGTTTGGATACTTGAGTTAATATAATGATATCCTTTAAAGCACCGTGTTGTGATAATTCAAAGAGCACCAGAAGAGTTGTTTCGAACGTATCTCGTAAAAAATCTTAAGCTTTAATTGGTACTTTTTTAGTTGTTAAATAAGTGATGACTCAAATCAATATATAAAAATCATATTCCCACACTTTCATAGTAAAGAATGAAGTGCAATAACAGAAAAATAATAGAACAAGAAACAATCCCACCCGAAAATAAAGTGTAAAGTACTTATAATATAAACCAAACAAAAATATAAACAATACATAAACAACACATAACATAAAATGTATGAAATAATGTAAATAATGAGTAGGTAAAGCTTCCATGTATTTGCAACGCTGCCCAATGAGTCACAACATGTAATGAGTTGAATGAGCGAATGAAAGGTGGCCGGGAACATAATTGTAATATCACTCTAATATCCTATCGAAATTTATTTAATAAGACTAGCAAAGTTACCCGTAATTATTTAAAAAATATCGTGATTACGACAGAACGAATCTATGGGCTTACTCTTGAAACCTATTTCAATGTCAATGCAATTTCAATCCAATAAAATCTTAGTCATTATTCAATGTCACAACTATATAAATATAACCCCATTCGAAGCTGTTTAGCTATTTGCATTCAGAAAACGGAATATGAAGCCAAAGTCAATACCAATTTAGTTCATTCAGTATCCACGCAATACGGATGCAATGGGAGCTAGTGTCGCAGCTCTAGTACGAAATATCACAATATCAATGTCGATTGATAGGAATTGGATTCAAGAGTAAGCCCCTCTGGCATAATTCAGTTATAAACTGAAATATTGATTGTTTTCTTGCAGTCCTAATAATTGGCTAATTATAAAACTGTACTTTACATACATCCCACTCTAATCTGCAGTTATATTCAAACCCTTTGTGAAGTTTTGAAACTCCATTCCGCTTTAAAACAAACTATTCTGTGGTAAAAACTTTTGAGAATCTAGTTAGATAACAGAAAATACATTAAGGGCCTGTTCCAGAATGTCTGGATAGCCGCTATGTCCCAAATAAAGCTGAATTAAGAACGTAATTTGTATGAACTATCTGTCATATAACTTTATGTCTTTGTCGGTGAACAACAATATGTATCTACGGCCTATCAGTTTATACCAGCCCATGTAACGACTAACCTATGTCTCCCGCAGGTTGATTAAGTGCAAAATCTCCGCTGGACATGCGCCGTAATAAGCTGCAAATAATGCCGTGATGTGCGAGACGATACAACATTGCCAGCCCAGTGCATTGTACCATTTGTACCCAACCAATCAGTGAACAGGTGGCTTGGTCTCATAACGTAAGTGAATTGTACTTTTCATGCTATAATTGACCCTCAGAACGAACAATGTTTAGACTATGTATAATTTTAAGTTTTTGGTAGCTTTTTATGAGTCATTAAGGACTTTTGACAAGTAATGGAAAGTCTATTCGAAATAAAGCTACCAGAAACTGGAACTATACAATGTATTATAGAAATCTGAAGTTCTGTTTTGAGAAGCTATTGCATCCATTTCTGTTAAAATTCTGTTCTTTAGTTACCCGTTGACAAAATTGATCACATTTATATTCGCTTCTCATAACTTAACTTCGAATTTCTATAACACGTAACGCAACTGAAACGCAAAAGCAACATCATCACCACGTGACAAAACAGCACGAACAGTCTGCGCCAACGTATCAAACACGAGCGAGTTAGCGAAATATCGACAAGACAACCACAAGGACAAATCATCGCGTTATCTAAGTGCAGTATTCCAGTCCGTGCCCCTACCCCGCCCAGTGAGTAAGGGAGCGTTCAAGTATTACGTAACGCAATTTTTGAAGATTTTTGACCTCCCCTCCCCCCTTGTAACGCAGCGTAACGTTTTTTCTGTACCCCCCCCCCTCTCTAAACGTTACGTAACACTCAAGTGAACATTTTTACCCTAAAGTTGCAAAAAGTTATGTTATAGTTTTTATCCTTGGTATACTTTTAATTGGCTTTGCGGTAATAATACTAAATAAAACAAGAGATTTTCAATCCGCAACACCTGCGTATTTTGTTTATTTTTTATAAACTTTGTATTTAAGACCTTAAACCCTAATTTTGTATTTAAGAAAAACAATGTTACGTAACGTGTTGTAAGGAAGACCCCCTCCCGCCCTTGTAACGCATCGTAACGTTTGACGAGACCCCCCCTCCCCCCAAATTGCGTTACGTAATACTTGAACGCCCCCTAAGCAAGTAAAGCAAGGCCGGTGCCTACGAGGCAGGTAGTGGGCCGCTGGGGCTGACCTCGTCGTGATGGTCTTGGTGCGGTTCCATGGCGTCGCGGCTGCCGTGCCGCCCGCCCCGAGCCCGCGACTGCTTCACGATGTCCAAAGCCTACACGTGCCAATCTCCATTAGCTCAAGTTTTTACTTTTAAAGTTGTTATATACTACGTTTCTCTCATATCCAAAATGGACATTGAACATTTTTAAAATTCGATAAAAACATTATATAGGATCAATTCTATAATTTAAAACTTGAAATATCAAATTTAGGTTTACGTAACGAATTCCTATACAACTCATTGATAAATGAATAATTTTGAAAACAAAAATCATTTCGCCAATTATCAGCCACCTGAAAAATCTTCAATTTTGTAAGCGGTCAGTTGTTAATTAGCTTTTGTTCGTGACTTACTTGCTGTACGTGCTAGGCAGCGTGCAAAATGAATTATTTGTACGTTAAATTGTGCTATATGTTATAATACTATACTTTATAAATATATACTTATATGTAACGGACTAGATAGTTAAATATTTCACACATTGTCCAGTAAATGACGGCATAAACTAGGCAATGTGTATGTCCATTACTTGTGTGCGTGTTGTAAGCATATCAAATAGTGAAGATAAGAAAAATCGTATAAATAAATAGTTATTATATAAAATATACTTTAGCTTTCCTAGAAATAGATTAGCTAAATATTATAATCTATATATATAAAACTCTTCCGTTACTGAGTGACTGACTGACAGACAACGCACAGTCGAAACTACTGGTCGTAGACAGCTGAAATTTGGAATGTAGGTTCCTTGGGATATGTAGGGGAGCACTAAGAAAGGATTTTTGGAAATTCAACCCCCAAGGGGGGAAAAGGGGTAAAAACGTTTCTATGAAAAATCTTATTCCTTGGGTTTATAAACTTGAAACTTGGCATGAACACGTACATAGGCAAGTAAATATGTTTGACATTATAAGTTTTTTCAAACTACCCTCCAATCGTGATTTAGGGGTGCGATTGGGTGACTGATTTATTAACGCACAGCCGAAACCGCTCGGTATAGGAGTCTGAGATTTTGAACAGAGGTTCCTTTAGTAACATAAGTGAGCACTAAGAAGGGATTTTTGAAATGTCAACCCCCAAGGGGGGAAACGGGATAAACTGAGCCGGGGCTGCGGGAAAGTTCTAACGAGATACCGTAGCCCCGGAACGCAAAGGGCAACTGAAGGAACGAGGTGGGTTTTAGTCAGTAAAAGTCTGACACTCCCTTCCGTTCCACCCAGAGCGGGAGAGGTCATTTGATGATTTCCCATCCTTAAAAAAAAAGACTTTGTATGACAACTTTCAGTCGTCTCTTTAACATACATAATTATGTACATACATGCATAACATTAATAACATCACGCCTTTAAATCCCTATTTTGTGTTAACACTACCCATACAAACAGCTAAAAGGAAACAAGTGAAGAGACGAAATTTGTCCGCATCCATTTTCACCTAAATTCTTAACGTTAATGAGATTTACTTTTTATTATCTTTTTATTTTTATTATGTTTGTTTGTTTACACATGTAATCGATAAACTCCGAAACTACTGAATCGATTTCAAACATTCACCATTAGAAAGCTACATCATCCCTGAGTAACACAGGCTATATTTAATTCCAGTTGTAACAAGATTTCAGCCTGTGGAAGAAAAAGCCCTGTCGAGATCATTAAAAAACGCTATATATAACCGAATTACACGTGGGCGAAGCCGCGGGCGGAAAGCTAGTGTAATAATAAAGTGCTACATTATTCACTGGTAGTGTAAGAAAGTTAACATTAATAACAAACCCTGAAAAACTGACACTCGTGCATACAAACTCACACAGTGTTAAATGTGTAAATAATTATCCCTCCCTATACCCTCTATCAAATATGTTGCCTACTTAGGAACCACACTGCTTAAGAATGAAAAGATTAAACTAAAAAACCTTACTTAGTACTTAGTAGTATCCAAAATATTATTTATTGTATTTCGTAAAATTCTCATCTAAGTCGAAGTAAATGTAAAATTAACCCATATAAGAAAAATGAGTAGGCGACATTTCCCCTATATTTATTATCGTAATATATTGATGTTTATTGTTTATCTACAGCGAGTGCAGTATTTACCTCCTTCCGGCTGCGGAGCGCGCAGTCCTCGAGCGTCTCAGCGGCCTCGTACTTGCCCTGGCGCCGGTAGAGGGCGCCCAGGTTCTTCAGCGTCGTTGTCACTGTTGGGGAGTCCACCTGGAGACATGCCACATCAATTAGTCGAATCCTTTTCTAATGTATACAATGTGATAGGGGTGAGACTCCTAACCCGTTAAGGCTGAGTACTACATCTAATTTTATCGACAAAAAAATAATAATAATATGGGACATTGAGTAGAGTTAAGTAAACATTTAAAATATTATTTTGATACAGAAAAGTTTTTAGTTTCATCAAAATGCACTACAGGAAAATCTAATAGATTAGCAATAAACTGTCCACATTATTTGACGCATACAAGATTTATGTCATGACACTAACCAACAGCTCACTAAGGAAGATTTCTACCCTTCTCATTACAATCTCTCTCTTATATACATTCTTTATCCTTAAGGATAGTATTAAACAAATAAACTGACCTTAGCAGCCTTGTGCCAGCCTCCATACTCTCCATACGGAGCGTTTTCCTTCTGCAAGTGTTTGTTCTCCTCGCGTTCCTCGGCCACCTGCCAGATGGGCTTGTTGTCGCCTGCAAACATATTTATATAGAAATAAATACTAAGCAAAACAACAAAATTATGCATAAACAATGCAGATTATAAGTCATTACATAATTAGATCGCTAAAGCCCTAAAACTCAATACATATTTTAATTCCCAAAACCTCTAAGGCCAATTAAGAAAGAGAAGAAAAGTAAAATAACAAATTAAAAAGCCATATTAATAAAATACAAGCCAAAACCAAACTTATTCTATAAAAATGTGACACAAGTCGGGAAGGTGTGACACACTGGCAAAAGACGTTTACAAATAAAACCAACATAGAGAAATTATAAAATAAAAAAAATTACATTAAAAAAATATGTTCTTTGCCTTTCCTACCTGTGCCACACAGTATCCGAACTTGTGTCACTCACCTAAGGTATATTTTCGTATAAATATCTTGGCAACACATCAACTTGCAGGCATATTTAGTGGCTGCTGAGGTATTACAGGGATGGGACGAGTGTAGAGACAATAAGTACGTATTTTGTTAAAGCAACAAGAAGTTTGTTTTTAACGTTGTTACTTACTATGACATTATTATTATAACATTATACATACTGCCGCAATCACTGCCGTACTCAAAAGCTTTTAATGTTTAACTTAAACTATTCTTTAGTAACGATTTTGTTCCGAGAACAATGGCAAAGGACTGGGTTAAATAATCATTAAATGTTTCTGACTTACCGACCGGTTACGTTTTCAAAACATTGTTATTAAAGAATAGTTTAAGTAATCATTTAATATCTCTGAGTAAGGCACTATGACAGATAGCTTCTTATTGTCCGTACACTCAAAAAATAATAATATGACAAAATAAACAAAACATTTTACGATTTTCATTTAATATAAATAAATATATTGTTTATATAAAATTATTGCACACTACATAATAAATCAGAGCCTCGATACATTTGGTAATACGGGCAATTATTTGGCATCTAGATTTTTATAGAAATCTATTTCTTATTTTGGTTTTTTAAATTCATATACTAAAAATGTGATATTTTTTGTATATTTTCCATGCGTATTATACGAAAAAGAGTAACTTTAGTATATAATATCATATACTAAAATATTCACAATGTTTATTGCTTACTTTACTTCAAAACTTAAATGAATATATTTAGCTAAGTACCGTACTCAGAGACATTTAATGATTAGTTAAACTATTCCTTAGTAAAACATTTGCTAAGGACTGGGTTAAGTCACCATTAAATGTCTTTGAGTGCGGCGGCAAGAAATGAAATATAATGAAATGTTGTGCATAAATAAATCATTTAGTTCTTGAGACATAAATGTATTCTAAATTAGTTTTAGTAGCTTTTGCAATAGCATCAAAAATTGCTTATTTGGTGTTACTCTAATTTTAGATTATATTGCACGGAATTAAGGTTGCATTTCTATTGCAAATAAAATAGATTTAAGACGTTCTCATTAGACATTACAATTCTAAATCACAGAGAAAGAAGTAAAAAGAGAAAAAATAATATTGACATCATATTCATGTCAAGGAAGACTAAATAAGACAAAATAAAAAGTAACTAAATAAAAAATATAACTAATAAAGCATTGTAAGGCAAGTCAAAAACTAAGTATGGAAACTATCCAATCGTCGAAATTCCCTTGGTACTCAGCAAAGGCAACAGAGATTGTCAAATTGGATGAAAAAAAAAACAATTCTTGATACTGTGACGTTGCACATTCACAGACAAGAAAAGAAACTATGTATGTAACAGTAAACATACTAAAATACATATAAAATTAATTGTTTTAAGGCTTAATCACGTGACGAGGTAACTCGACTCATTTCAAGCCATGAGGGGGCTCATAGTCATGAGTTGTAATCTGGTCGAACTACCTTTTCAAACAGTTACATGATTTAGCCATGAAACATTAATTAATTTATGTATGTAATATTATATTATGCCTATCACGCAAGAAGCTTTTAGCTTTACAAACTAATAGTAACCATTTTTTTTTTTCTTTATATCTTTAATGGCAAGACGTAGAATTATAAAGCGTCTACAAGATAACCTAATATTGTCTAAGACAAATGCATATAAAGAGATCTATACAACAAAGAAAAAATCATAGAAAAATATCTAAATATTAATCTATTTTTACTAGACGCAAACAATTGGAATATAAATCGAGACTAAATTGCTATAAAAATATTTCATATAAACTGTATTTCAAATAATTTTTGCGTCGAATAAAAATAATTTCACTAACTAATTGCATGCCTCCACTAACTATGAAATAAATCGAATGTTTTCTACATTAAATTGAAAAACAATTCAATCCAATTAACATCTACAAATAAATTAATTACAAAACAACAAAATAATAGCAAAATAAAAAAAATACATATAAACAAGTACTAACAAGTAAACATGCAATGTTTTTGTATTTTTTTGTTTACTATTTACACATTCGAGCTTAGTCGAGAAATTAATTAAATTCCCTTGGAAAAGAAATTGCCATAGAAAAATAAACCTTATTACATAATACATTGTTACTCAGCAACACTTTGTGCTTTGGTTTCATTATTATTTAGATAGCCTTTCACCAATTGCACCAAAAGAATGACAAAAATACAACAACCTTATTTTTTGCCATATATTTAATATCTGTACTTATTTGTAGGATGAGTGTCCAATCACTACATAGTATAAATAAATAAATAAAACAAAGTCGCTTTCTGCTGTCTGTCTGTATGCTTAGATCTTTAAAACTACGCAACGCATTTTGATGTGATTTTAATAGTGATTCTAAAGGAAGGTTTATATGCATGATAAGCCACGGGCTGTTGTTTTTTTGTCATTCTTTCGGCAAATAAAATATATTAGAATGGGAACCATTTCAACAGTTTCAATATTATGCTATAGGAATGTTGGAGTAGTATATTATCTTCTGCCAACTTTGTTAGTTTTATCTTAAAATTGTCATATACTATGTGCAGCTGTTTGTTATTTTTTATTAGGTTTTTTTAATGATGCTATATACTCTGAAATGGTAAAACAAAATATAAAGTCAATTTACAGGCAGGTCAATAGCAAGATAAAGTTATGTATCCAAATTAAACATAATATATTTATCTAATAAATAAAAATTAACTTTCAAAATAACCTTCATGCTAGAACTAAAAAAATATTAAAGGAACCATTCAAACATTGATACCATTATTCCACTGTGATGTTTAATATTTTAACACCTTAGATAAACTACAAGAAAGAAAGAAGAAATAAAAGAAATATTAGTACCATTTTGTTTAAACGTTTAGAAGTTCCTATTAAACAGTGGAATAATAGCTTATGTTCGAAGTAGTCTACTTGATACATGCCTAAGCAACGCCGTCTCTTATTGTTTTCAAACTTCAATAGACAAAGAGACGTGTTTGCTACATTAAATAAGTATCTTAATCACGGCTTAAGTTATGTGGTGTAAGATGTAATAGGTTTTATTTATTAAAACTCACCGTCGATAGTTCCGAATTCCCGCTCGTGTGCCCGGGTCAGCACCTGTTTGTATAACGTTTCTGCTTCCTTGTACTTGCCCTGAAATATAAAAATAAAATCAGTTAGTTGTATACCAACTACTATACTCTGAATGTAAGCAATCAATGTTTTTTAACACAATGAAATTTTGATTTTCAGAACCAGACTACAACAGCGGTCATGTGTGGAGTTTGTGATCTTGTTGGAGGCCAGGATTAAAGTAATCCCAATACAACACGACGAATACCACATGGTAAGTGTGACAAAATATATTTTGAACATTACGAAATGTAGTCTAGTACAGAATAAAATATATCAGACACAAAATCATAGTAATATTTTTAATTTTCGTGCCCGAAGGGGTCGCGTAAAGACTCGGCACTAACCGATTTTAATCTAAAATATTTGGATCGATCTTGATTATTGACAGAAAGTCAGAAATATTTGACCCTATTCCTAGAGTAGTATAGTTGATTTTTGTTTGAGATGCTATTGTTATTTAGTCGAGTTTGTTTACCTGTTTGAGATAGCAAGAGGCGAGATTGTTCTTGGTCTTGGCTACGTTGGGGTCGTCGGGTCCGAGTTTGCTCTCGTAGATCTCCAGCGCGCGCTGGTAGTACTGCTCCACCTCCTCGTATTTATTCTGCGGATAACGAGTGCATGGTTAGATAAAGGACACCTGCAAGGAATGCGAATGTACTGTCATTTTGTCCTAATTAATTGTGTGTTTACAATTCTTTTTAGGTGGTAGAAGAAAAGTTTTAGAGATATGGAGAGATTAACGGTAACCTACACTATAATAGGAAACTCATCGTGTTTCGCAAAGGTCTACGTACCCATACGCATACGGTTAAGCAAACGGCGACAATGACAAAGGAGCCTTGAAGAAATTTGGGTACAGGGGCGTGTATTTATTTGATTATTATTTGACCATTAGTGCAGAGTACAAGTTCGCAGTCAAGCTCGTTAGAAGAACAAAACTATAAATAAAGAAAGATTAATAACTTTCATAATCCCCATATTATTTTTAAGTAAAAACCTTCCTTAGTAGTGGTTATTAGGTTGTATGATATGGTACCTGGTTCTGACAGAGCAGTGCGAGGTTGTTGAGTTGCTTGGCCACGTCGGGGTGGTCCCTGCCCAGCACGGCCTCGCGGATACATAGCGCTCGCTTGCACAGCGGCTCTGCCTCGCGGTACTTGCCTGCAAACAACAAACAATGAAATACAAACATCTACGACGCTTGCCAATATATATAAGTTAGCCTAAGGTAGTTTGTATGTAACTGTTATTTTTATTGTGCAATATTGCTGTATTTATGTTGGTGACACTTAATAAATAAATATCTATCTGTAAGATAATAAACGATTCAAAAAATACTATTTTTAAGAGTCTATAACCCATGCATGGCCTTAAAAAGCTCACTACCAACAAGTCATTTTGGTCAAGGAACCGTAGTGGTTTGCGGGCGCTTTTAAAGCAAAACGGGCGCGCCACGAACACTTTACGGATGCACAATGAACGATCAGCCGCGACGTATTCACGACGCATTTTCTGCTTACTCGCCCCGCCCAGAACGGGCACGCCACGAATACGTTACGGATGCACAACGAACGATGAGCCGCGACGTATTCACGACACATTATTTGCGCGCCCGCCCCGCCCGGAACCGCTACATTTTTCCTTCGCCCTTTATTAAACTATTTAAAAATTATGTAACAGTTACTAACCTCGCTTGCCGTAGAGCACGGCGAGGTTGTTGAGCGTGGCTGCGACGGCGGGGTGGTTCTCTCCGAGCGTCTTCTCGCGGATGGACAGCGCATCGTTCAGCAGGTTGGCAGCCTCCTTGTACTTGTTCTGGTCTCTGGAGACGAAGGTAGGTATGAAATTAACATTCGCCTTTATAAAAACTACATCAAAAACAAAAGATTTTATTCAAGACTTAAATAAGTGATTAATTAGTTACTTCTGTTATCTTTACGAGATCTCTACGATTACTATCATTTCTTACTATTGTGCACAGATTCGTCACTTATGTCTAATGCATTGAAAATATTTTTTAATGAATATTGCCTTTAACATCAAACCCTCTTATCTGATATCTTATCTTATTGTCTACTTTCAATAACAGAAAGACTAAACAAATAAAAATAGAAATAAGATAGAAATGCACACATATTCCTCATTTCCTATTTTCAACTCTGAGTTCCTTGATACAGCAAGCTGCTTGTACAGCAAGCGATTGATAACTTGATATTTAATATTAGCCAATCACCATTTCTCCAATGAGTTTTGTGATCCCTGATTACTTCATCGACTATCGCAAGTTGAATAAACTGATAAGGTTATCGTTAAGGTACAGTCAACCCGTCGCTATACTTTCCGGCCTTCTTATTAAGTTCATTTTTTACTTGTAAACTTTTTCCAATACTCATACATAGCTTTTTATTAGCAAAATACGGTCAAGTATGGACACAGACTATTCTTTTCTTATATGAAATTGTTTGTTTAAACCATTTGCTGAAAGTAGCAATTACATGAATAGAAACAATTTACTATCATTAGTGAAATAAAATTATTGTTCTATCAATAGAACTTGAACTAGTTTATTTATGCCGATGAGTTTCCAACATAAATAAACTTGGTAAATATTCCGTCTCAAGTTCTAATGATAGTGTTAGTGTCATGTCAGTTAAAAAAAAAAAAAATATTATTATTATTCTGTCTATTTTTTAACGGAATTGGAAAATGATGATTGTATGGTATTATGATGGTACATCTTAGAATCTAAATTCCCAGCATTAATTACAGCCAAAACGTTACCTGTATACAAGAGCGAGTATATTGAGCATGGTGGCGACATCAGGGTGGTCATGTCCGGAGGTCTTCTCCAGGTCCTCGAGGGCCTGCTTGCAGAGCGGCACGGCGACCTCGTACCGGCCCTGCGACGCGTACTGGATCACCAGGTTGTGCAGCGTGCGCAGCCGCGCCGGGATCTCGTAGCCCGCGTTCACTTGTTGCGCGAAGTGCAGCGGAGGCGTCGGGGACATTGCTGCGATACAATATTTTGTTTAGTGTATTTGTGTTTTATACAGTATGTATGATATAGTTTAATTAACAGTTTATTCTTAGTGTAGATTTGTGTATTATTTAAAGTGATAATAAGGTAGGACTTATAAAACAAAAGGTGAAAAGTGGGCGTACATTGTACAGTGGCATTACGTGCCGTAATGTACAAATGCACTTCTGCCTACCCGTCCGAGGATAAAAGGCGTGACGTTAATGATAATGGCATGAAATACAAATCTGTCCAAAATATTAAATTCTTTTATGTTTTGTAATTAAAGTCTATAGAATAAATTATACAATTGTGTTTGTGAAACGCCTTGTTTATTTCCTAGTTTTGTATTAAGTTAGTATATTATTGCATTGTATACTTACATTTGTTATTCCTGTTGTCGTCGTGGTCATCATCGGGGAACAGGTCCACCATGGGATCGTCGCGCTTCTTCTCACTCTGCCCGCTGCGGTTCGTGTCCGACTCCTCCGTTATATCGCTGTCGTACTTGCTGGAAATTAATAACAACCTTTATGTGAAAAACCCCATCACGTTACTATTTAATCCTTGATGGAGTAGGCAGAGATTTACATTAGATACACAAAGAAACCAATATCGACTTTCACCAGTTGTGTTGAAAAGTAAATATTCAATAGGGTGTGCTTATACACAGATCACAATACAGAGATATCGTGCTAGTATTATACAATTTCAAAAATACAAAATATCAATTTATTATCGTGACCTAAGAATCGAACCGGAAACGAACTGCTGTTAAAAATACACAAATAATGTGATGTTGCCTCTAAGGTGGAAATCCCATTTTACTGTATTTTAGTTAAATCGTTTTTCAGTTCCTGTAAAATGTTAAATATAAAAACAATAGTATTATTTCAGTGACCGGACATTAACGGTTTCGACAACACCCCTTTTATAAATGAAACCAATTTTATGAGACCGCGAAATGACGTGGTTTCATATTTTTCACACACCAGCCTAAATGGGAAAACGGATTTTCAGTTTGGCGACCGGCCAACCCTAAATTGTTTTTACGATTCTTACACAGCATGAAAAGAATTTAATCGTAAATCCGTAATGCTTATTGTCAAAAGGTCAATGAACTGGCTGCTAAGAATGTTCTGTTTAGAACAATCAAAGAAAAATAATTTACCTCTTCCGTGTGCCTATAGTAATAATAAAACACAAATAACTCTTAAACAAATAACTGCTAGGTCTACCTGCAGAGAATCTATTCTCTAGAATAATGAGGAATTTAGATATGTATTGTAAGTTGGCCATTACTTCTAAAGATTGTATTGTTTATCTTACTAACTACACGATTTCGACAGGATTTCTACTGTTTTGTAATGAACTTTATTTATCATAATAGAAAACGCTTAACATCAAGTATTACACAGTTTAATAAGTGGTGGGAGTGGGAACGGAGAGATATATGGATGTTACCACACCAATCGAGCGATGGTCGATGGTAGAATGGATTGGTCGACGTCGATCGATAATTTCTATCACACCAATGAAGGATAGCCGATAGATACCATGGACCGATGGTGAAATGAATTGGTCGATGTCGGTCGATAGATTCCAGCCGGAATATAATAAATCTACCGACCGCTGCCATCGACCGGCAGTCGATCGATTGGTAAGGCGACCGGTATCCGTCGATCAATTAAACCTACCACACTAATCGATCAATATCGACCGATCTCGATCGATGGCATCGATGGACTATCGGTCGATAGGTGTGGTAACACCCTAAGAATTTTTATGAGAGGTATGCTCACCGCATAGAAGCCATGAAGTCGAGGTGTTTGTTCTCCTCCTCGAGCTGCGCCACGCGCTGCTCGGAGGCCTGCAGGTGCTGCTGCGCGGCCGCCAGCTCGTCTCGCAGCCACGCGTTCTCCTGGCACAGCCGCCGCACCTGCGTGCGGAGCTTCTGCTTCTCAGCCTCCACCGATTGTAAGTGGGAGGCTAGCGCCATCATCACCTGGAAGGGAATTGATTTGGTGAGAAAATTGGATTGCGAGATAAAATGCTGAAATGGACGAGGCAATGCAAATCAACAAAAACAGGTAAGTAATACTTTACATTCTGAAAGTGTAAATTGCGCGTTACGTTTTAGGTAAGATTTCTTTAAATAAATACTATACTGACTATACCAAGACCTTTCCATTCATTAATTTCTAATACCACCTCATGATGAGGGTTTCTATTTCCAATTTATTTCTCGTTGATGGTGAGAAAATTTTGCCTTTTATACAGTCTTTTCTATAACTTGATGGTGATAAAACAACCTTATTGTGCTGTACATTTCACAAATAAAACCACACATATTGCACACGCACAGCCAACATCAAATCACAAACACTTTCAACCCTTAGTAGGGGGTAAATCTGTACAAAGTTTCGCGCCCGTAAATCGCTTTCATTCCCTCAGACAAGCTTTATTTATACACATTTTTTGTAAAGAGTGAGTTTTTCATTAGTAGGGGGAGATGAGAGGTGAGCACGGAGGGGAGGTAATCCAGACGTAAATAAACTCTCGCTGATTAATGAGAGTCGTTAGTCCTACTGTCTCGTCGCTGTTGTCGACATTTTAAATTATGGCGGTTTCAAATTTAATGCGTGCAGGTAAGCCTATTAATTATTTGTAATGTTAATACGTATTTAGTTACTAATTGTGAAATGTTATTGCTACAAGTACTTTTTTGGGTTTCAGGTTTCAGTTATGTAAAAAACGCGTGACGATTTGGGCGAATGACGATGTGGACTAACCAAAGACATAGGCCATTAAGTTTATATAATTATCTAACAATCAAATGATGCAACAACATAATTAATTATACAAGTATACATAGGTACAGATGAACACAAAACAGACTGACGAGTGTCGCCACCCCAAGGCTGAACGTCGTCGCGTCATGTCTGCATCCCTTTGTGTGGAAAAACAAACATACATGTTCCCACGTCTATCAGGCCGTTTTGTCAAGTACGTGTGTCGACTTGTGGTACAAATACCAATAGGATAAACATTTGTAAATAGAATAATTGCTAATACTAGCCGAATAGTGAAACCTATGATACACATAATCTTAAAGAAATAGCTATCTGTTCGCAATGAACATAAACATTACTGAAAATCACATTGAAACTGAATACGGATTATTTCGCCCGTCAACGAAGATTGTGTTCCACACACAATAACCAAGTTAGACAACACATTATTTACTTATTTAGGGGGATTTTATTGAGGGGGACAAACTTTTTCTTTCATTACTACTCAAATATGTCAGGCATAAAATCCTTGGAATTGATCATGGCAGTTACAAAGTAGGTCAAAGTTATTAGGCAACTTTTTATCTTGGGGCGACTATCATAGCTAATCGGATATCGTCTTGACAACAAGAACACAAATACATATATTAAATGTATATCAATACAAAAGGCAGTAGATAAACCCGCTCAATTAAAATATTATTCAGGCATACCCAAAATACTCGTCCTGAGTGCTTTTTTACTTTATCTATGCGTGAATTTCTACACAATAAGACTAATCAATCAACATCGAATCGAATGTTCTAGAATTTTACATAACAAGCAATAATATGAAACCGCTGTCATCTCCAGACTTGTTCAACCCTCTCAACATACTCCAACGCAGAAATCTCAACGTCGTCAACCTCACAAGAGGGTGTCGCGTGCCTTTGTGGCTGAATGGAGTACCGCGCCGTGATTCACTCACGCAACTTAATTTTTACTCTGTGGCGTTTTATGAAAAATGTCAGACGTCAGGGAAAAATGGCGGGAACTGAGGCAATATGGCGTCGGTTTAAAGGTTAATGCAAGTTATTTATGGAATGCGTTTAATGAAATGATGTACTGTAGCGGATGAGGCGTGTAACTCCAATTTTTCTATACAATTGTATCTACCTAGCCCGTACAAAAGAAACCCGTATCTATAGAACGCAATTGGTTTGTTTGAAAGAGATCACTGATAGCGATAAAGCTGTCTATTGTGAAATACATTATGTATTTTCTATTCATCTTTATTTATTTGATGTTCAATAGTGAAGATGTTGTCTGGGAGATGAAAAGACTTATTTAAATAGTGCTATTGTAATTTAGGAACATAAGTACCTACATTACTAGACGACTTACTTACTTACATTACAGTACATACTAGTCTTTGTAATAAAAACGTTTTAACTATCCACTTAATTTAAAAGGTCTGCAATTTTATTCCAAAGCTTTTACATTTAGTTCAACAATTATTTAATCAAACTTTTTACGGATTACAATCAAAGGTAACACGAAATATTTGTAATTAAACTGCTTTTAAAACAAAGCTGACTGGATTTGGAATTCAATTAAGAGGCAATGAACTTTTACAACTGAATTAAGGAATGTTGAACTTTAATTTAAACTTAAAATGTTTTTACTTTTATTTATACATCAATGTTATTTATCTGCTTTTTAATATTGTACCTAATTTTTTTCTGAATTCAAGGTTTTCTTTCAAGGTTACAATTATTTATTTACAAAAAGGACTTATCATAAAGTGGTTACTTCTGTCAATAAGTAAAATGTAAAAGAAGATTAATTATAGTCATTTGGGGATCAATTTATTTTACACGTAAACCTCTATACTTAGAACAAAACATTTTTCAGACACGTATAAATAAAAATGATTCAAGCCACACAAACACAGTTTCCAACGTACAAAACACAAACTATTCCAATATTTTCCTTCAGTTCCCATTTCTGAAAAAGAACCGAAGCGATCTTTTACAAAAATCGGAATTGAAAACGTTAAAAGCAAAACTGTGAAAGCGCTCTTCGACATTTTGTTTCTAAACTTTCCTTTTACACGTTAGCAGCTCTAGTTTATATAGCAGAGCCCTCGAGGCGGGCTGGGTGTGACCTAAATGATGCTCTAACGGCGAGTCCTTAAAGGCATTCAGCGAATCTAGGCTACCCAGAGGCTGTTTGTTTTAAATCTCTCAGAACCTTTTCATTTATATGGATTTTTCAAAGCCCAGCCGTTCAATGACTAAACTCTTGACCTGTTTTCCATAACTTTTGAGATAAAAGCAAAACATTTTATCAAAAGAAAAAATGTTTTAAAAGTATGTTGTTTAAAATTCTTCAAAAGAAAACTTGCAAAGTTGTCTGGAAAACACATCTTTTGATGAAAATATTAAAGAATATTTTCTCATAGTTAGTTTGTTACTAAGCCGCTAGCGTTTGATCAATAGTTCTTCACGTCGAGCTTCGCGTGCAACCTTACCTACATGGCAGCGTGTCGCTTATCTAGATAAACGTTAGCAATTTTCACGGAGAACTAATTAGGGAGTTTCTTGAGTAAATTAATTACCGTACGTTGACATTAAAGATCGAAGTTCAGAATACAAATGTTACCTCTTCTGTACCCTTAGTATGAGTTTGCTTTACGTTTAAAGTAATCAAAATGAGAGCTCGTTCGGCCCTCTGTATCCTTAGTACAAGTTTGGTTTACTGTAAACGTAAAGCAAACGTTCGGCGTTCTGATTGGCCAGCTCGAATACACCAACAAATCAGAGAGCCGAACACGCTTTTATTTCGTTTTCGTTGGACGTATAGGAAACTCGTTCTAAGGCTACTAAGCTGTATATCACGTATTGAATAGTACGTACGTGTAACAGCATCCGTTGGACAGATGTAACATACCACAGACCGCAAGGACCTCACGCCGTGCTAAGACATGACATGTGTTTGGAATCTAAAGCCTGTACGATCACGTTTGTTTACACGTAGCATAGCACGCGTTTGAAGCAGGTTTTGACCACTATCTCACCTGATGTATTCATTTACAGACTGTATATAAGGCTATCGGGTCCTTAGTATAAGTTTCCTTTACGTTTAAAGTAACGAAACGAGCGTGGGTTCGGCGCTGATTCGATCCGGCGTATTAAGGGTACCGAAGTTATGTAATAATTTTGCTGATTTTCACCTTTAGCATTTTGGAAATTAAGTTGAAATTCCATTAAAGTATTTTTGTTAATTATGCTAGCATTACTTATTTGTTAAGCAGATATAGAGTGGATGGTATTTAAAATACTTTACTCGCAAACTGAGTACAAAGGAATTGAACAGGTATTGCCGCAATACAAACAACGGGAAACGCAATAAAAACGCAGCTTGTATTTGGTTACGGGTTAAGCAAATGAATTGCAAATATTGAGAGTTAACACGAAATCGCCAGTAGAGGTTAAAGATAAATAACATTACTGAAGTCGGTTAATCAATAAGTAAGAAACATGCTGTTTTAAGCAAAGGTGAATTATTTTATGATTTTTTTTTTATATATAAGCTGGTAACCGAGCAAACGTATCACTTGATGGTAAGCAATCGCCGCTGCCCATGGACACCCGAAACACCAGGTTTCCAGCCTTTTGGGGCCTCCGGTAACCTCACTTACACAACGAAATACAACGTAAGCGTTGTTTCACGTCAGTTTTCTGTCGACCGTGGTATCACTCCGGTGTAGCTGACCCATTCGTACCGAAGCACGGCACAACAAAACATTTTATTGGATTTACGTCATTCCCTTTAAAAGCACGAGCACTTCGAACATAAGATTACATTAAGTTTATCTAAAAGCCCTGCCAAATATAGGTAGATAAGTACTTCACCCTAGCGAAGATTTGGCCGAGATAAACAGTAAAGATTGGTTAAACGTGAAAGAGATTGCCACTTGGAGAAGTAGTGATATAGATAGATACAGCGTAGTAATGTGTTTAGGAAGCTGTTGATGTTTTTGGCCTTCAGATTACGTTACGATTGTGACGAAAATATTGATACGAGTATCACAATCGATTTATCAAAAGTATTAAAAGTGTCGACTAGGCAATGCTATTTATTTTTGTTTAGTATCGTACCTGATAGAACATTGATTTTCACCGTATTCTTCGATTTTCCTTATCATACGTCATCTCATCATAAATTCATTCACAGTAAATAAAACATAACCTCCTCCTTTTTTAATGTCGGTAAATAAAGTTAGAAACTAACCTGCGCTTCACCCAATCCGAGTTCGATGGCATCAATGCTCTTCCTCACGAGAGCCGCCTTCTCGTGCTCATGCTCTGTGTTGGCAGCCAGCCCGGCCAGCAGCTGTGCATGCTCAGCTCGCAGCGCCTCGAGCCCCGCGGCCACGGTGCGCGCACCGGCCACCATTTCCTCCTGCGTCATCGCCGTCATCCTGCCTAGGGATTCGATCTTCTTTCTGTGAACAAACAAAAAAAAAACAATTAGAAAATATATTCGGTAACCTTTAAACGTAGCATCTTTCCACATATTTTCTGTATAGTCGCGTGTCGCGTGATGTTACTATCGTCTGACGCTGATGACGGCGACGGTCAAAACGAAAATGTCTTTACAAACTTAAACCGTTTCCCTAGCTATCAAGTAATAATGTAATAATGGAGGGTAACGAATAAAAGTTTAGATTTTTCGAATCACCCTCACTCTCCCTACCCACTAGTTACCTACAAACGATGGAAATATTGAATTAAACAGATTGATCACGATCAGGTTGGCGCTACGCTATAACGAAACACATAAACTGGTATCATTTGCGTTTGTTTATGGCCGTTTGTTCTCAATTCAATAGAACCATGCCATTCATTATGCTCAGTTACTCGATACTTGATATCAACTTCTATGGGTTAATTCTGTTAAACAATGACATTGCATGTAATGATTATGGTAACGAAGACTAATGTCTCAATGAGATGGCTGATTCAATCAGAATGTGGCCATAATGACCTTATTCAATCTTGAGCGACATCGTGTAGTTTGCTGACAAGGAGATGCGATAGGGTTATGTTTGCCTTGCTTTGTTTACAAAAAAGAGTATCTCTAAACAAAATTAAACAATTATAATCCTATTCATTAGAGTCTTACTTTAATTAGTCTGAACGTGGTTGTTGTGATTCACATAGTACAAATCTAGAGTATGTCAGAAATCTAGAACCAAATTAACACTAGCTTTCGAACACGTTCATTTAGTCTGCCCTGGTATGATTGCATATTGCAGTTCCTGTATTACGAGGACTTCATGCACAACGGAACCAATCCAATCACAGCCCGGTGCGAACGACGCCATGTTAATTTACATGCAAACCGTTTCTCTTCACTCTATGACTTTTTAATACCAACCCAGTTCATATGTGACCTAAAAATCAATGTTCAATTTCCTATTGCGTATTTTCTGACAAGACAATAGGTACATGACGTAGGTAGGTAGCAGGGAGGGACATAAAACCAATATTTCAAAAGGGGATCTCCAAATCCTTTTTATATCAACCCTTTTTAATAAGGCAGGAGCGTGGGTTGGTGTTCGCGTTTTATAAAAATATACATTTCGTTTTTTGTTATCTAAATGGAACAGACGTTTTATATTGTTGAAGTAAACAGATTACTGTCTGCTACTTAAACCTGTCTTATGATATATTTTGATGAGATCGAAACGCGTCTATGAGATAATCCTCAATGTTTTGCTTGAGTAATCTCCGTTGAAGCCAATCATTGGCATGGAACAGGTTCGATAAATTTTGTTAGTAAATCATAATAAGGTATATGTTGGCCTTGGCAGGATTCGACGACAAGATTTTAGGTGTGTTTTCACAAATACTTAATACTACGATTTTAGCGTCTGTCGTATTTAACAAAACATGAGCTTAAATTAAAAGAGTTTCAGTGGTCCCAAGAACAGAATAACAGTAAATTAATTTCAGTAAAAGACTAGGTAACAATTTACTTGCCAAGTTTTATAATATGACCTCTACGGCTACCTCTTCTTTCGCTACACTTATCTAATTAAAGACCCCGCTGTGCATATTTATACTGGAGAACAAAGTCGACACCGTGTGGCTTGCGGCGACCTTTTATGACATTCTATTGATTTTGTACTAAAAATACTTTTATAACTTACATAACTAACAACTCTGTAGACTGGTTACTGTGTTATTAAAGCTATTTTAAATGTCTCAAAATATAGAAAGACAAATGATAGGGTCACGTGTCTAGGGGTCATAGATCTGAGTCTAGAATACGTATGACAATTATATTCTACTTACGGACTGTATATTTCTAATTTATAACCTAGAATTTATCATTCATTCGTTCGCTTTTATGAGCAAGGAAATTGGTGTTGAAAGCTGTTACAAATCTATTTAGACAGCCTTTTTGGGTTAATAAAGGTAAAGTTTGAAAACATCGATCGACGCAAGTAAGTTTATTGTTGCCTCAGTATGTCCTAGATAGCGCCACACATGTATTGTTTGCAACCCAGCTCAAACTAAGTTTGAAAACCTAATTTATGCGATATGAGCTTATAACGCTGGAAAGTTTGAAATTCGTCGCTATTTATAGTGACTCATTTCTAAGTTGGTAATATATGTGTAGTCATAATTAAACTATGTGAAATTAGAGTTATCTCTCTATGTTTAGAGTATAATAGAAGCATTAAACTTTCCAAAACGACTTATTAAAATACTTTAGCAATTTAGCCCTTCACTCAAACGTTAAATACTTTCGACAAACCACGAGGGCATCATAACCGGCGGTATCGCAACGGAAGAGTCACATTACCGCGCCCACTTTCGACACGGCTGCCAAACGCAATGGGCACGCAGACCTGGATGTGACGACAGAGGGGTAGGTCACACGGAACAATACGTGAGAAGCAGACCAACACAACAGGAACCAGGTTTCAGGGAATGAATGAGATTCGCTCGAACAACCGCCAAACAGTGACTCGTCCATCGACATCGATCGATACTCCCACATTGTAAAATGCATAATAAGAACATTTTCGATCGGATTACATAAAAAGTTATCGTTTCGCAGCTCCCAAGGGGAAAACGTATTAATTTTATTTATGAGCCCGCGAGTAAAACGGTATTGGTGCCTACTACTGATACAATTTCGCAGCTCATTGACGGTGTAATCCAACGAGCATTACAAGGGTAATCGAAAATACGTTTTTCTCACTACGTTACGTGAAGGAGATGAATTTACTTCAATTCACCAATCGTGGACTGAATAAAAATAAAATACTTCTACATTATTCATGTCATTCCTAGCACACATCTAGGGAGAAGCGTCAGTATTCGCTAATGTTACTTTTTCCTTAGATTGAAAATACTGAGCGACATTTGAAGGTCCCATTTCCGAGCAGCGGAGACGAGACGATTACGTCACGAAATATATTTTTAATAGAACACAAGTTGGAGCCAGACTTTTATCACCATTTACGTAGAATTTCTGTCAGGGAGCGGAGCACCCTATGTTTCTGTTCAGTATACAATGCTTGAGGATTTTAACGCGGGCACGTAGAGGTCGTAAAGTTGCCTTATTTCACACAAGGCGCCATTTTCAGCGACTTGAGAAAGAGGTTCAATATGCAATGTACGCTACGTCTACAGTTAATATACAGAGACACTATGGCTTAGTTGGAACTGCGCTCAATTTAGCCAGTATACCCTCAGTCCTGTCAATAGATGGATAGAAATTAGTTTTACAACAAGAGCAATCCTTTGATGCCAGAATCGATTTTCGATTTACGACTAAGACTAGACTAAGACTCTGTCTCTGTCTCGAGACTAACAGAACGCTTCGTAACAAAAAAATCTTGAACATTGTTCTCTCTTCTGAAACTTTGTTGAAACGAAACCCCAAAGAAGAAAGTTGTTCTTCAAAACAATACAGCCGGGGAAACAACGGTCATGAAAACTTGGATCCAGGTTACACTGAAACCTTATTAGTAGCCATTAAGTACGTACTTTTGGTTTCACAACGAGCAAAGGAGTGCCAGTGGAAATTTTAATCTCGTATACAAACGTTGGCTCAGATTTCTGTGGCCGCGTTAATTTTACGAATAAGCCTAAAACAAGATTAGCGCCTTAATTTAATAAAGAAAATTATTTCTTCAATTACATTTGGTATCTTATTATTTTAACTAAAAAATCATGGTTTACTCACGTAAATATATGGAGAAAAGCTCTACTGATTTCCGAGTAACCCACGATTTTTTAGTTAATTCAGTACAGTTACTACAATTTTTTTTATTATTTTCCATATTATGAACGCAGAAGTGTTTTTCCTTGTTATGTTTTCACGTGTGAATTCTTGAACAAATTAAATTTTGGTAAATTTCGGTTTTAATGGCATATCCTGAATGGTTGAAGTGTCAACAAAAATGGTGTGGTTGAGAGTGCTGCGAGTTTATAGAAGCTTTATTATACACATCTTTTAGAGTACATTACCATGTCTTTTTGCTACATAGACATCGTTTGTCCAAGTACGTAGTTCAGCAAAGTTCAGTCAACTGGATGTGTATGTGTAAGGCGATTAACTAAAAGCATATACTGCGTACCCTGCGCGGAAACGTAGTGTATTGGAAAATAGGGGACGGATTGACCGTCGGGACACTGGGAGTTATCCCTGGTGTCCTTTACAGCGGTCAATGTACCAGTCGATTGACTGAGACAACTAAAAGAACTAAAAAATGTATATGAAATTATGTTCTTTAAAGGTGTATGAGAATGGTTACATTTTTTTTTTTATTCTCCTTTATTTTATCTGTCTTGTCAACGTCAACATTATGCTGGATTTCATGAATGTTGAAAAACAGGTCTTGCTTACATTTAATGGGTTATTAATAGAAATTATTTTCAGAACACCAGACCCGGATAAATACCTAATCATATTTTTCTGTTCTTGCAAAGACCAATAACACTCTTAATATTTTAAGACCAATCAATAACCTAATACTTGATACAACACTAAACTGTAAACAATATCAGATTTCACTACAAGTCTAAACAACTATAAAAAACCACCAACTTAGGAAGCAACCTTCTAAGGAAGCAGATTAACCTTGTCCCAATACCTTCCAGTCAAGTTAACCACGATTACCTGTTTAGAATAATCAAAATACTAGCACAGCATAGCCACACATACTAGAGAGTCTATATTTGGTACGAAAATATTTATAGAACGGTCTGTGCTAATAATATTCGCATGCATAACTTCACGTTCTGTGAAGACTATGGTGTACGGACACGTATGGATAGGGTTCAAGTATCATAAGTGGGTTTCTGACTCATCCTGTGACGGATTTGGGGTTCCTGACCGGAGTTGTAGAACTATTTATATTTGCAGGACAGTTATATTTTTGTAGGACAATTTCATTTGAATTTTGCACGTTTATACTATACTTGAAGGACAATTATGTCGAGAGCTTATATCTCTAGACTGTTTAAGTGTGATGGATGTCTATAGTCATAACATAGACGATGAACTAACCTTTCAAACAACCTTTTAATCCAACCACTTCAATTGGAAAAGATCTCAAATAAAGATTAATGTTGTAATACAAATCGAACGCAATAGTGTACTCGATAAAAATCACATTTCATTATCAAAGTAAACATTACGTGAAGTAAATATTCGCTCAGAATATTAACAATCCATTTATTCGTATGTTAACATGGTTCATAGCCTTTACACGTGTTTATTTCAGTGTGAAATGGACCTGCAAAGTGTAACTTGTGCGTTTATCTCACATACGCTCCAATTTGTTAACGCGAGAAATGGGTCATACTGAAAAATTGCAACTGCAAAATGTAGAATTCTTTAATGAAAATGTCGTTTTTGTTACATTTCCATAAAGCCTCTTTTCATATTGTAAGTAAGTACTACTTTGGGCTCGCTGTCATTGCAGCGGTAAGTCCCCTCTTTGAGGAGTGGCTAGAGAGGCGCCACGGCGTCCTCACCTACCGCCTGACGCAGGTGCTTACCGGACATGGGAGTTTCGGTAGGTTCCTGTTCCTTATTGGGCGGGAGGAAACGCCCGGGTGTCATCACTGCGAGGACCGCCCGGAGGACACTGTAGAACATACAGTGGCGGTGTGCCCTGCGTGGGCTGAGCACCGCCAAGTCCTCAGGGATGTGGTCGGCGACGGCGACCTCTCGCGCCCGGCACTGGTTCAAGCCATGGTGCGGAGCGAGAGGGACTGGGATGCCGTCTCCTCCTTCTGTGAAGCAGTCATGCTAGCTAAGGAGGAGGCGGGGCGCGTGAGAGAACAAACCTCCTCACGCCCAAGCCGTCGCGAGAGACACTCTGGGCGTCGGGGATCGCGGGACGATCTCCGGCCACCGTAGGTGCGGGCCTGCGGACGGCGAGCAAGGGTAGCTCATCGCCCGAACAGAACCAGACCGTGCGTGCGGCGCGTCGCGTGCGGCGCGTCGCGTTCCGCGCGCGCCTCAATGAGCCATCAGACCACCACAGATGGGGCCCAGTAGGGCTGATGCCTGATCCGGAGCTGCGGACTACCTAGCGGGTTTACCGGGGCTCCGGCTCGAAAAGCAGGAGAAGGAACGGGGTGGTTTTTAGTCAGTAAGAGTCTGACACTCCCTCTCGCCTCGCCCAAGGCGGGAGAAGTGATTGGATGATTTTCCGCCCTCATAAAAAAAAAGAAAAAAGTAAGTACTACTTTTCTCTCTATCTCCCTAATAAACATTTAGCTAATAGCGACATCTATTACCATCTTTAAAATTAAACACGTTCACGATCTTTCAAAATACAAATATCAAATCAAAATCCTGACGTAAGGAACCTCAGAGAGTTTTAGCCAAGAACAGAGCTTACATCATACCCTCATCATTTCAATTCCAGTCAGTTTTCCATTAACCGTACTTTGGGAACGACGTCTGCTTTAAAGCTGCCAACAAATTGGCTTAAGGCCGTCACGTCTTATGACAAGTAGGTCATAAACAAGGAGAGCTTGTAAATTATCAACAAAAAATAAAAAGGTGGGTAATTAATGTACTTTTTAATCCAGACTTTTGCTAACAAAAATAAAACATTTTGAGTTATATTAACAAAACCGTCAAAATAACAAATTGGTCTCTTTATTTACTTTTCATTTCATTTCAGTAGCAATTCTATTTCTACAACGTTTATTTTACTGTTCACATAATATTATTTTAGCTGAAACCGTCTGACGCAAAATTGAAATTAGACTCAAATGAAATTAGTTTCTAACTTAGAAAATATTAATATTTCGTAGAACGCAGATATTTCAATTCTTGAAAACGACTAGTATGCTAGCAATGATTTACTAGCAGCAAAAAGTTAACAAAATTCCGAGACAAAAGCAGCGGCGCGGAAAACAATGCGACTGCAACGAAAGCACTGAAATGCATTAATAAATCCAAGCAGTCTGAGTCAACAACACCTTGCTTACAGCCTCCTAATATTGTGTACACTGGAAAAATACGACACTACAGAAATTGGATTTCAGAATTTCGCTGTTACATTTGCACCGGTAGTAGATTTGTACTTTAATAAAAATTCCAAAGCAAACTATGCAGAGGATTTAAAGACAGAGCAACGGTCTAAAGAATGCTCCAACACGAACTAATAATAAATTACTTACTGCTCGTCTCATCAAGACTAAACAAAATCCTCCTATTAATTTTCACTAGTCTCCACTAGGCTTAACCCCAATCACCTTTCGTTCGAAGCCGGGTCGTGAACTGTCGGGCACGAAACTGTGATCACTTGAGCGAAAAAATAAACAAAGGATGTTGTCTTTTACACCCGTCCTAAACAAGGGGTCGAAAAATATTAGGGCATGTGCGCAATTTACGGGAAACAAAAGAGTAAGACTTGAAACAAAGCAAGTATTAACATTGTAGTAGATTATAGAGAATATATCAATGATAGGACATACAATATAATTATACACTCACAGGCACATTTAACCGCCCACCTTGATTTTCTTGATTTTCTCATACACCACTTAAATCTGGGAAAGTTAGATATTTTATTTAATTAACATCAATAAAAGGTCAACGCATTTCATATCGTTACTGATACACTAAAACATAGAGACTGTATCAATAGTTTATCATGTTACGCTTGTTGACTGAGCCCACAGGGGTCGCGCTGGTTGTTTGTCCACAACTGCTACCCACGCCGTATCAATTTCATTCCACGTACGAGTATCCATATAAAAATCATATCAACGTTGTCAATGCGATACGAATACAGAGCTATAAAAACTTTTATGCAAAAGGGAGAGAATAGAGGACCAAAATATTCGGAAAAAATACAGCTACTGGAAATGAATATGGAAATAGAAACTGGTCAGAGTTGGAAAGGACATGTCAACGTTGAAGAGAATAGTAACAATGGCGCAATGCGGAAAAACTATAAACCAAACGCAAACGGGTACATAGTGTGCAACGCGGAAACGCAGGTAGGGCTTCGGAAACACGCGGATACGAGCTTTCCGATCTCCAACGAGCGATTAGATACATCCGATTTAAAGGAAAACTGGGGAACGATACGGCTGCTGTTGCTGGAAAAATATTGCAGAGAAATAAAATGGGATTATACGATGTCAAGTAAAGAAATTGTGGATTTTTTACCCAACCACCGTAATAACGAAAGAGATTTCATTGTGTAAAGTATGTGTACTCCAATTATTTCAACAAAATTGAGTATGTCACCGAAAATAGTTGGAAGATGTTTAAAGATCCAGCAAAACATGACAGAAGTGATCAAAGCTAAAGACCAAAAAGCCTAAACTTATTTTCACATGTCCACAAATGACTTCCCATTCATAACACTAAGTATGTTTACGTTTTAACATATTTTATCACCATGTTGTTATACAACAGTATCTAAGTTGTCTAACCTTGATAGATGTGCCATGTTGACCGGTTGCGTAAACACACGTCATTTGTTGAACACATGGTTGTAAATTGAACATGGAAACAACTTATATGAATACTACAATATGTAGTGACCATTGAATGTCAAGGTGACCATATAGACCATAGGTACCTATCATACCAAAGAAAGTTATGTCCAAAAAGTACTAAATCGTTCAAATCTTATAATTTATTATCTTGAACTAGATTTAGTTTCTAATTCAAATTCCACTTCATATCTTTGACATCCAATAAGAAATACTTGGCCGTCTGAAAATTCCTAAGTATGAACTTATCATTTCATAACTTCGCATTTCGGTGGCATCACCGTCAAACTTTATCTTTCTACCCTCCGTTTATTGATTCAGTCTGGCAGTTCGTATAACGTGGCTGTGTTAGAACGTGTCTAGAAATGCTAAATTATTACTGCGTATTAGATTGCTAGCGTGACACCAGCTTCGTTATATTCTAACAAGTATTCAGCATTCAGCTCAGATCTTATTCCCCGGGATAATTTTACTTTCTTCACCAACACTTTTATTTTATAGGTCTAATCTTAGATGTTGTGACATTTGAATTTATTTTGGGGGAATCTGATTTATTTATATTCTCGTTTCAAGCGATAAAAGGTTTTCTAAATGTTTCTCGGTCTTTATTTGTAGAGAACAACACCTAGGATTACGTGGTTAGTTAATCAAGATAGATAAATAAACGTTTGTGGGGCATAAGAGTAATGGAGAAATAAATAATAATAAATCAGCACGTGAACTAGATGTTGATAAATCCAATAACCGCAGGCATGTGTGCATTGAGGAAGGCCGTATGACATTCGATAAACATGGTCAAATATAACTACATACAAGGAAATGTTCATTTAGCGAGGTAATTTTATACCTATTTCAGAAACGACTAGATGATTCATGAACCTACCAAGTACATTTTTTATGGTAAGCAAAACAATAACCATGGGAAGCACTACTTAGCACGCCAAGGTTATTGTAAAGAACTTGGTAATGTAAGAGAAACGTGTCGGGGCTTAGGAGCACTGAGATATCAAGAGGAGGGTGCATTTGTAATTATGAAGTACTTTCAACTTTCACAAATTGATCCCTCAGGCGGAAAGGGTGGAGATACAAAGGTAAAACACAATAATAATTAACATTACAATTACAAACAGCCCGCAGACTTGTTTGCCAAACATGGCCGCTAACATTGTGTTCAGTAAAAATATTGATTTGGAACACAATGGTGGTATAAATACCAAGGAGTCATGAACTTTTGGAAGTTTACAAACCGATGATTGTAAATTACCACATTGCTGACGGTCGAGTGAAATACGAATGTAAATGAAGTCGTTAGTCGTGGTATTCATTAAGAGGGTGTGTACATATCAACCCTTTGTGTAATAACACCTGAATTTAACCAGACATACAAACACGAGACGATTGAATCAACAAAATAACATACCACGTGTAAGCCACAATAAATAAGTCCAACTCTCATTGGATTCCAGACCTTTGGGCGGGGAGGGAAGGGGGTAACCTTGCCAAATTCATATTACCCCTCCAGAGGGCCGGGCGAAGGCAACGTGGGGCGCATAAAATGCCCGTCGCCATGACAACCAAGGGCGACAACCCTCCGCCTGCGAGCCACGCAATGTTTGTACGGAAAATTAGGAAATTCTGAAAGACATGAGCTAGGTTAAGTGGGTCTCCGGGGTGATTTAGATACTTCTGGTGTTGTTGATTATGTTTTGTCAGATATTTCCGGGGAAGGTGGGCAGGGGAGCCACAATTGGAAAACGGAATTTGCTAAATATTAGGGCATTTTCACGGTTTTTAATGCGCTTTAACAGTGGTTAACGTTATAGACAAACCTTAACATAAGTAGCAAATGAAACCAAAGCACTTGAACAACATGAGTGAACAAGTACAATCTACTCCTCTATCATAAATATTAGATAACGCTATTAATAGATTAGAGACCAATACAAATTGGACCATGAATCATTTATTTAATTAAGGAAATGAAATCAATTAATTAATTGACCTATAATGGGAGTATTTAAGGACGCGTTCTCAAATCTGACGAAAATAGGCTATTTTTCAGTACATATTACGACCAAAAGAAACTTAACTGAACATAACTAACAATTACAATAGATAGATCACTTCTTTATCTCCAAAATATTGATTTGTAATGTGAAAAAAAGTTATATTTTATTATTGCAAACACGATTTTTCTTTACCTCTTCACACAAAATTGACAAAAAAGGGTTGAGTTTAGGAACATTTTACTGCTACTACACGCATAATTCTGAATCTCAAAAAAATATCCCGGGGAAGCAGACATAATCAAAAATTATACTGTGGAAAAAAATTACGAAAATATTTCAAATTGTCTCGGAAATAAATAAAAGTTCCCGTTTAATTTTTTCTCCTATTTTGCTGTCAGACGTCATCTTTAAAGCGTAGCAATAAGGGTTATTTTATTTGTTTACTATTTAGATTTATTGGATAGAAAATGTCAAATGAAATTTCAGTCTGCGCTCAAGCGCTGTCGTGGGTGGACGCTGCGTCGCCTGTTACAAAAAATGGCCTTGAAAAAGATCGCTGTACGAGTACAAAATATTTGATATTATACTTCACAAACCAATCTTGATATTTTTACCGACTTCACAAAAAGGAGGAGGTACTATGTTCGGCTGTTTGTATGTTTTTTTACACATTCTGTACGAGCAACACTTTACTGAATATAGAATGTTTCGTTATATTATTTTGAACATGAGGTTAAATCAAAATCCAAGATGGCGCCGACAAGATTTGCCAACTTTCCATCATGGGTGTCATTTTCATGGTTTTTGGGGTCGCTTATAGCGAATATGGAGTCAAAATCAAAATCCAAGATGGCGCCGACAACTTTCCACCATGGGTGTCATTTTCATGGTTTTTGGGGTCGCTTATAGCGAATATGGAGTCAAAATCAAAATCCAAGATGGCGCCGACAAGATTTGCCAACTTTCCATCATGGGTGTCATTTTCATGGTTTTTGGGGTCGCTTATAGCGAATATGGAGTCAAAATCAAAATCCAAGATGGCGCCGACAAGATTTGCCAACTTTCCACCATGGGTGTCATTTTCATGGTTTTTGGGGTCGCTTATAGCGAATATGGAGTCAAAATCAAAATCCAAGATGGCGCCGACAAGATTTGCCAACTTTCCATCATGGGTGTCATTTTCATGGTTTTTGGGGTCGCTTATAGCGAATATGGAGTCAAAATCAAAATCCAAGATGGCGCCGACAAGATTTGCCAACTTTCCATCATGGGTGTCATTTTCATGGTTTTTGGGGTCGCTTATAGCGAATATGGAGTCAAAATCAAAATCCAAGATGGCGCCGACAAGATTTGCCAACTTTCCATCATGGGTGTCATTTTCATGGTTTTTGGGGTCGCTTATAGCGAATATGGAGTCAAAATCAAAATCCAAGATGGCGCCGACAAGATTTGCCAACTTTCCATCATGGGTGTCATTTTCATGGTTTTTGGGGTCGCTTATAGCGAATATGGAGTCAAAATCAAAATCCAAGATGGCGCCGACAAGATTTGCCAACTTTCCAACATGGGTGTCATTTTCATGGTTTTTGGGGTCGCTTATAGCGAATATGGAGTCAAAATCAAAATCCAAGATGGCGCCGACTAGATTTGCCAACTTTCCATCATGGGTGTCATTTTCGTGGTTTTTGGGGTCGCTTATAGCGAATATGGAGTCAAAATCAAAATCCAAGATGGCGCCGACAAGATTTGCCAACTTTCCATCATGGGTGTCATTTTCATGGTTTTTGGGGTCGCTTATAACGAATATAAAGTGAAAATCTAAGTTCAAGATGGCGCCGACATAAATATATAAATGACCATGCCAGATCCTGCCCCACTTAATTTCATCAATGTACAAAAAATGTAAATTAATCAAAATTATGCAATGAAAATAAGACCCTTGGTTACTTAATTATTATTCTGATAAACTTGCGGATAAAAATTAGGAAATAAAAAGAATTTTAAAAACCCAAGGCCTATTTCCTGTATTTATCGCGACCCTCTGCGTTTCTTAGTACGCTTGCACAAGGAACAAAACGAGTAATTCAATAAAAAAAAAGATTTATTAATGTAATGTGTACGAATTTTAATATGAATTTGGTTTTAATACATACTGCTAGTTAATTTTTTTTATAATATATATTACATATAATGAATGCATATTATAATTATGATTTCGTGTTTGATCGTTAGTGATTAGATGTAACGAAACCTCATTGGCGTGCGTGTGTCATTATGTCCAAAAAGTCATTATTTGACATTCGCTCTGTCTGTTCTGTTTACATTGTTGTTTCGTTATGATTATGAATTAAAGTAGGATTACTAAAGGTGATATTGGTGATGAGTGATGACATTCCTTCCTTTCATAGCTAAACACCCTATGATAGCATTGTAATTTAATTATTTCTACCATTATAACTGCAATTAACCTAACCTAAATGTAATATTTTGTACTTAGATTCATATAGAAACCGCAAGATCTAAAGGCTTTTAATCATGTTTTTAGTTATCACTAATAGAGCAGCAATAGAATGCTACATTTGGCATGTCTGTACACTATATTTTTTTGGTGGGACAAAGCTCTATAGAGATTCTGGCATTGTCATTTTTCGACATGAGTGTCATTGTTGTGGTTTTTGGGGTCGCTAATATCGAATACGGAGTGAATCATTCGATTTTATAAAAATTGTCTTCTTCCGGAATTAATTGACCCAAGACAGGCAAGAAATATGAATTTACGGGCTCATTCCTCGCATATTCAAACAAATATCGTGAAAATAAAGAATTGATGTTTAATTTATTTTATGTATTTTCTTTGTTTGTTCCACCCAGGTCTTGTCACGTTCGTTACCATAATTGTTTTTTTTTTAACTTGGCGACCCCGAAAACAATTGATATAAAACCATAATAAAATATACAATGTGATAGGGGTGAGACTTCTAACCCGTTAAGGCTGAGTTCTACATCTAATTTTATCGACAAAAGTCGGGGGTCGAAGGGGTCGAATCCCTCCCCTTAAAATTATGGCAATTTTAATATTTTTTTTACTTTTTTTGATATCAAAGGTTGTATGCGTCGTAGAAACAAAAAAAAACGACAAACGGTAGCTAATAACCTTGGCTAACTAATTCATTACTTTTTTCATATGTTTGATAATGTTTTGGTGAGAAAAAAAATCATTTGTGAATTATTTTTACCGAAAAAATCACTATTTTTTAATATTTTCGATTAGGGGTTCAACCCCCATATTTTTTTTTGTCGATAAAATTATATGTAGTACTCAGCCTTAACGGGTTAGAAGTCCCACCCCTATCACATTGTAGATCAAAAAAACTTAAAAACATGTTTTTGTGATGAACCGAACAAAATAATTTTAATATTAATACTAACAGTAGGCGGAAAATTTAGTATTGTTATGAGAATAATTAGTATAAAAGATATGGCGAAAAAGTGCTCATCACGCTAAATATCTTTTCTTGAAAGTATATTCAAATCTCTTCAGGTTCGGCTGGGCTGGAGTCCATGTCAGGGATTCTACATCCTCGATTTTCGTATGGCGCTAAAATGTGCTCATCACGCTGAACAACTTTTCTTAAGATAGTATATTCATATAAAATGCTCATCACGCTAAATATCTTTTGTTGAAAGTATATTCAAATCTCTTCAGGTTCGGCTGGGCTGGAGTCCATGTCAGGGATTCTACATCCTCGATTTTCGTATGGCGCTAAAATGTGCTCATCACGCTGAACAACTTTTCTTAAGATAGTATATTCATATCTCTTCAGGTTCATCTGGGCTGTTAAGTGTCCACGTCAGGGATTCCTGACCCTTGATTAATTTCTACGAGGTATTAATTTGCCACCGGTCCTTGATAAGTCTACAAAGTTTGAACGAAATCGGTCCGTTTAAAATGGGTAAAAATCGAGTTGGAAGAGGTCGGTTATATGGAAACATACAAACAAACACACATACATACATCCTTTACATATGAAACTAAATAAAAGCATGTAAAAAGTTAGTTTTGCGTTGGCACCATTTGATTTTTGATTTCGAACGCTTACTTTCCGAAAACTATGAAAATGACACCAATCGAATAATCCGAGCCCAAATTCGGCACTGAACGGAATTGAACAACAGATAACACAAAACATTTGAGTCTACGCACGCACTAAACAAAATAAAAATATTAAAAAAGAAAGTAAGAAAATATTCAAACTTTCAAAGTATCAAGTTCATTTTGTCATAATTTCCGCAGCTATCCGTGCGTATGTGTGTATTGTCGAGAGTCGTGTCAATGTAGTGATGCGATTCGATACCTGTCAATTATGAGAACGCGTCCTTAAATACGCCAGTGTTGATTTAAGTTCAGCAAACATTTGACGGTGAGTGGAATGCAAACGACTAAATTAATTTCATTATAGATTGCTCGCGTGGTGGAAATGGATGCACATTACGTTACATTGACTGGGCTGAGTATCGTGTACTGTTGAATGAATACAGTGGTACAACCAACTGCATAATATGAAAGTGGCTACTATAGGCACAATATTTTGTAGATATTACTAAGAACCAACCAGCTACCTGAATGGTATACTCATTTCCCAGATGCATAGTAAATTTGGTGACTAACAGCTAAATAATTTAATGCTATTCAAGATCCTACAAGACTACAAGAGAAAAATATACTAAGTTTCATCGTAAGTGGGTACCGATGTCCAATTTTTCCAGCGTGCTACTCATAACACGAGTTTCCAAAAAGGAAAGGCATATTTTAATAAATGTTAATAACTGTCTACCAACAACAGCAACAAAATACGACAGAAATACTTACTTATTTACACTTAAAAGTTGTTCATTTCAGAACCAGCAATTAAAACTTTATTGACTCCGCTAAAGCGGAACTCCCGCAACAAATTTTATCATTTACGGTAGAGTTATACGTGAATAATAAAAATCCTGCAAATGCTTGAAATTTCAAGTCACAAGACGCAGTAAATTCTACTAGACTTGTACAGAATGTCGTAAAACCGCTGTTCATAAGGGGTGGGACCGGCGAGACTTAAGAGGAGGTTTTGGACAGGTGCCAGACGTTAAATGTTCAAATAATATGCCTTTTCATCGCATAAATTATACGCCACTTTCCAGATATTTGTTTTCGTCGGTAAAAGTTATGGCAGCGAGAGAAAATTAATCAACTAACTTTTTATTATCACATTGAAATCGATTTAAATCATAAACCTTGTCTAGAGTCTTGCATGAGTCAGCGACACAATGAATTGAAAAGTCAATTATTTCTACGAAGTGGCGCTTGTTACTTCACTCGTCGCATACATGATTACGCTACTGCATAAACCAATTTCCTTGCTGAATTATTCACTTCAAGTTAAAGTCAAAAGAATATGAAATCAATCATTCATTTACTATGCAAGTACGTTAACGCTTTGAAGTTAAAAGAAGGACGCTGTAAGCCACCTAAGCAGTTCTTTGAACAGCACTGACAGATAAATGACATGAATAACAGGATAGTTAAACAATAGCTGGCATCCTGAAAGAACCAAAAGGAAAATAAAGGAACCATTAATGGTTGAGAAAACAAAGGGCTCTACGTGCGGTTAATGCAATTACAGCGACCACACAAAGGGCAAGCCTAGCCCAATCGATGTGTCTAGACATCGTCCAGGCGCCATGGAGGGTAAAGCATTAAAAATTTCTGCACACACGGATATAATGTTCAGTTTTATGTCAACCGGGCTGTACCGGACCGCGCCTGAATAAGTAATGGAGATAAAATGCAACATTTTAACATGAATTGTGAAATATGCGCTCAGCATGAAACAGGAATGCAATTTTATATGAAACATGGAGGTAACTTAAGAGATTACTTGCATTTTTAAAATATATGAATTTCAGAATATAGTTGCTAACATAAACCAAGATCTATTACTTCGGTTTAGTATTAACATGTTATAATAGTAGACAATATGACGATGATAACCTGTAATTCAGTGGTAGTTATCATCGCGCGGAACATCGAGCATTTGATGGGTACTCCATAATTTAGCTAGCCTGCTACAAGCGCTAGTAGAAAATCTATTTAATCAAAATCAAAGAATTATGATTGTCAAAAACAATACTTTAAAAGACCTTCTATAATAACGTTAATGGAAACTCACAATTCAAATAACAGAGGGTGAAATAAATCAAGTCCGGCTCGTAATTAGTTGAAAAGCATAAATTATTACTTCCATCAGAACAATTATTAATGAAGCAAAACTTGAAAGCGAAATACGCGTAGGCGGGAACGTTAATACGGTTGAAATGGTCCCAAAGTTCAATTCAAGGGTTCGATGGTGACATTGGGCCCGGATGAGCTCGTCCTCTCAGGGAAAGGTCAAGGCTGTAGGGCCTTTGTTGAAGGACGAATGAAATGAGAAAAATGCCAATATTTTCATAACAGGTAACGAAGAAATATTGGCAGAATTCAAACACAAAGAATATAATAAAGTTCCAGAAAATTCGGAGTTTGTTCAAACACATGTGCGGGACCTAACTTTAGCTTGTTAGTTTTAAGTCTTACGTACCATGTGGGGCTTAAAAGTCGTCCAAGAACGTTAAGACCAACTTAAACCTAACTTGTTAACTAACAAGGAACAAGACTGTGGATCTTGGAAGCTAACTTTGTCCTACACTGTAATAATTTTTAGATTAGCTCGATGGTTTGTATTTAAACTTTTCAAGTCTTTTAAGTATCCAATTTTATTATCTTCAATTACTTTATAAAGACCTAGTTCCATTTCAATTGATTGAATTCATTTAAATTATTTTAAGAGGAGCCAAAGGGTGATTTGGAATTCAATCAGATAAGACTTATTAAACGTTTGTAGATTCAACTCAATCTTGATCACTTGAGAAAATTTGAACGAAGAGCTCTTTAGGTAGGTCAGTCTACTACCTATAAAATCTTAATCCAAGTAATGAATAGTTCACTGCCAAAATTAACGACAAGCATTACCGCAAGTCATAACAAGGCCCTATTAATCAACTAATCGCAAGTCTAGAGATTCATGTAGCTTTCATTGTGAATAATTAACTAGATGCTGTTCAAAATGTCTCAGCATGACTGTTGATAATGTTTCAGATTTATTGATGAAGACATTTAATGGAACTAATGATGATGTATTACTCTGTAAAGAGCGAACATAAAATCAACTCAATCATACGTCCTTTGATATTGAATTAGGTTTATTTGGGAAAAATATGGCGTTAGGTAAGAGCCCAATATTAGATTTGTTCAAGCAGAGGCAATTTCATCTGGCATCACATTATGACCTAGTTCCTCCATCGATAAACTGTTTATACGAGGGACCTGCAGAGAAGTGTGTCGTTTATTTGCGTCATAAATGTAAGCATAGTTAGATGAAAATGGTACGAAATCTTTCATTATCCATAGTTCAATGAATTTGATACAGAACTAATGAAATGGTTGCAATACATAAGAACAAAGTAATACGACTTAGCAGTTAGTATTTTTCAAAGGAGCGCGGAAGGTATTTGAGTTTCTTTACAAATGAAATTCAAAATGCATTTCTTTGAAGATGTAAAACTAAAACAAAATGATACATTCTTAAAGGTTGAGCAGTTCGAAACCTTAACCGGTCCCACAAGTTTGATAATTATGTTCTAGTACAAACAATAAAAACAAACACCGTTCATAATTTCTGTTAAAATAATTAAGTTACACGATTTATACGTAAACGGACAAGCATACTCACATTCTGTAGGCGTTCAAAGTCTTCGACATTATACAACAGTTGTAGTAGAACTAACAAATGCAATACATTCCACAGCACTAACACGAAGCAACCATTATCACACTGCTAATACTTTTCACTTGATAAACGTATAGAAAATATAGTCTCGTATAATACTGTCCACTGGAATGGTTAAAGCGATATATTTAACAATGTGTTCGGTCACGAAATGTTTACCAACAACCTTGGAAGGACTAAAACGCAAATCACGCAATACAAATCGATGTTGGATCGAATAAATATGAATGTAAAACGTTGTAATACAAGTTTAACGCTATTAGAAATAGTCTTCGTTGTATAAGTTTATAATTATCCTATCTGTTATTGGACGAAGTAGCGATTGTAATAGCACATGATCTGAATGATGCTTGACAATACATTTGTAATAGTCGAATAGTTCAAAGTCGATAAGTTCATAAAATCAAGGGTCAATGTTGTTACTATTATCCAAAATATTATCATCGATACTTTCATATACGGATAATAAATTAGATACGCGAGATAATATTGAGAATTAACCGATAACGCCGAAATACTAATCAATGCGCCTGAGGAAGATAATTAGGAAAAAAATTGAATAAGGTTTATTTATAGAAAACAGAGCTAATGTAACACTTGACGAAGCTACTACTCATCTTAGTCGTGTCTTCAACGAAAACTTATTAAAATCACACAGTCCGCATGACGAAGCACGGGACCCACTTACAAATATTACATTATCTATCTGGGCTCAGGTCATCCACGTGTGTTTTTGGCACACGCGCACGGGAAAAATAAATATGTTGCCAATTATTGCACAATTGACGAATGAGATGGAGCTATACATTTCCCTAACGCTAGAGCGAGATTGATATACAAACTGAAGTATGAAAATAGACCGACTCCTACGCAACCGGGCAGGTCGATGTGTGTGTCGTTGATCCCTTCAGAAATCTTACTGTTTTCTTTGTTTGTTTTTATATTGCTATCAGTGTCGTCTATGTTGATAATAAACCTAAATATTTGTATTGTTGCCAAGGACAGCATCGTCAAATGCGATTGGGTTTTAGATTAGTTAATAATCTGTCTTGCTGAGAGGAATGAGTAATTGCGATTATGTTTGTATGAAAGAAGAGAAGCGTTGTCGGAGATATTTTAATAACTCAGAGGTTATTCGAATTTTGAACGAGAAAAACTACAGTAACCATTTTTTTGTAAGTGCCTACGTTTTTCGAATACGACGCAATGCGCAACTACATATATTTCAATATTCAATAAACATACATCAAATACATTACTTTGTAAGTAAGTTTTGAAGGGTATAAAATGGACATCCATTTAACTTTTGAACAAAAGCTTTTTGGTAGTAATTTGGTTGAAAGCTTCCTCAGCTTAGTCTTTAATCACTTTACATTAAGTGGACAAAAAAGATGTTTAGGCACTCTAAACGTTGACAAATTTTGAATAATTCAGAATTCATAAACTTCTTTTTTATGGATATTACTTAGGGATTTATGAAACTTTTACCATCATACAAAGCAAGAGCTAATTTAGCTGACAAAATTCTTGTCCTACATATTATGAAAGGGATGGCAAAATGATGAACATAAGAAAGTTGTGTAAAATTACTCTGTAGCTCAGCATTATGAGGTTCTTTTGGCACAAAGGACACAGTCTGGTGAGCCAAACGACTTTCGGATGGCCACAATGAAAACACAGCTTGTCCTGGTTTTAATATTGATCGTGTTATAATAAGGACATGTTCTAAAACGACTGAACGTAATTCTTCATAAATAAGAAGCTTGTCAAAACTAATTAGGTGGTTGTTAAATTCTTGCTTTAAAATGGCGAAATTTGGTGAAAATATACCAGAAGAAAATAGTTCTCTTCATTCGTGAAGTGCAAGGTATGTCTTAAATTGAACGTTCAGAACGCTTGGCTAAGTGTGGCGATGCGTTATTTGATCATCTAACGAGCATTGCATAGCTACCGGCCGTCTTGCCGACGATTCCGGTAACACCAGTACTTCTCCTTAACCGTACAGTAACAACTTCTTTTAGTAAATCAATTATAACAGAAACTACGCCATGTTTTAAGATGGCGCTGATTTATTTATATGGTCTTAATTTTCTTGTAGAAGATGAGTCAGGTTCCTGAGCTAAATGAGTTCTTAATGTACCTACTCATATTGCAGCTAACTAATTGCCTCAACGAAGCGATTTAAGACTTTATAGTTTGACTTCAGTAGAAAAATACCAAGAGCAAACATTGAGTGAAGTATTGCTTTGTTATGCATGCGGCAATCTTTACACAAAGTTAACGAAACGAATTTAATGAACATTTAATATTCTGTTTCTAGTACCGCTCGTCTACTAGAGTATTCAACAGATATTAAGGCGCTCACTGTAGACGTACACAGTCAAAGTATTTCAATTTCAAATTGCAACGTTCAATACTCGTTGCATCTACGAATTCGTTCCAAAAAGGAATCTAGGAACGGTACTTTACTGGTCCAAGAAATGTAGTCTTCAAGTTTTATCGTGGCTCAGTGAGCTCCCAGGGGGAAATCTCAAGGAATATGTATAAAGCGCCTTTGAAAAGCTGCCTGAAAAAGGATCGCTATGACGGCATGAATTCAAATGAGGATCGATATCGCATCGGGAATCAGCAATCAAGTTATTGTATGGTGATAAGTTTAAAATATTACAATACGATATCATACTTGAAGCTGTCTGCTACAAAAATGGATATCTCAAGTCTAGAATAAAGGGAGCTCTTAGGAATGAAATGCCTTTGTACTCCCCACGGCAGCCGCGGGACTTAACATCAAAGAGTTTTTAACCTAAGAATCAAAAGCTTTTAGACGTTCACTAAGAATCGTTTGTAGGATCAGAGTCTGGTAAAGGCACACTTAATAAGATTAAATACTGAAGATATACAAAGAGTAACAAAGCGAGGAGTGTTTCTTTGTGAGAGATAAACTTAACCTACAGGAATAAATAAATAGCCCCATCGTAACTGTATAAAAGAGGACGTTTGACGACACATGTTTGCAATCATGTCTAAAAGAGTCGCCTAGAAATGGGTCAACGACTGGTCGCGAATCATCTCGTCTCAGTATTATCTCCACAAATTAACCAATCCGCCCGAATGATAACGGACAGCAAATAGCCACAGACATAACATCCTTGGGACTTCAACGAAACTTTCTAATGAGTCTGGTTTGCTGGTGACATTAAACTGGAGAGAAAATTTTATAGAGCATTAGTGCGTATGACTTGTATATTAACCTTTTAACCGTCATTTGGTTAAAGTACCTGCTTTACGACATACTGTTATTTTCTAAATGGGAACGATTGTATTTGTTGCCATTTATTGCTTTGAACTCGATTAATCAAGACATACAATAACAAATTCAGCGATAAAAAGTATTCTATTTGACCTGAAATATTTGTCAAGATCCTTATCAAAATATTTCAACTATAAACCATGTTATGATAAACCTGTTGATGTTTATCCAATAAAGTATTTGACAGTAAAAGGAATGATAGAAAGTGTTATGAACCAATTACTTATTAGAGATGCAGACAATCGCACAGTTGATAGGAATTTTAATTACATTGTGGTAGAAAACTGATTTTCTATTCCGATTAAATCTGAGTGGCGGACATTTTAATAATTGAGTCATATCTATTGTATCATAATCATTTGTAATTTCTACAGTGCCTTAGCAGACACCACCAAAAATAATACGTAAGAAAGTCCTCGTACTTGTAATATTTTAACTGAAATATTTCGATGTAATTTTGAATGCAACGCAGCGGTGAAAACACAAGCACGTAATGCATAAAACATACAATATACAGTTATTAAACATGCGATTTCAGTTTTTGTACAAATTCAGTATCTAAACGACCGGCAAGCGTAAATAACCGCTTTGCAATTGGAAAAAAGGGATAAAAACATTCGATGAAAGTAGTTCGAATTCCTGATGCATGCGTAATAATCCTTCCAAGGTAGTGAATAAACATTAATATCACTGACACTGATAATTACGATAGAAAACTGAGGACGGTTCCGTAGGACGCGTGAATATTTTTGAAAAGTGTTTTATAATAATGCCGGCACGGTGTCGAGCGTCGCGACGTCCGTTCGCGTCGGTCGCTCCTTGCGTACTAAACTAAATCGACTCGAGGCCGAGTATAGTGTGGCGCACGCAGCTAGGCGCCTCGATTAGCATTATCGAGTCGATAGATGTGTAGAAAAATAATGACAATTGGATTACCATGAATGGACTGTTAAAATAATGAACTCTTATCACACGCGCTAAAGACCACTAGGCAGCGGCGTACGTAATTTATTACGCAGAGACTACGGTTAATTAATCGCAATAAGTAGGTGTGTTTTCATTATTGTTTCGTTTCATGGCTGAATTTACGCCATTAAATTTCAGAACTAAATATCATTGTCTAAATTGAGTTAAAAACATAATTCCGTTCAAAGTTTAGTTTCAAAAATTCTATTTAATTTCTTTTAAACCCAAACTCTGTCATTTTTTTACCAAATCAAAATTGGTTGTCGATAAAAAATGAAATAAAAATAATTCTCGTTTTTCGAGCTATTGCACCGCCCTAAAGTTTTCCAATCGTGTTAGCTGGGGTGGCCACCCCTACTCCCGCCCTCCTCACTACAAGCGCAGTTTGTGCAAGTTACGCGTATGCAGTGACGCACACACGCGCAATACGCAGGGTTACCATGAATCATGATCAACGTACTGATAAAAAATTAGGGGAAGCTCCTAATAACAGTGATGTCACTTTTGATAGTCTAACTTTTACTTCAGTAATGTTACAATTACAAAGAAAGATATGTATCTTATTGCAATAAATATGTCAAGTTTTGAAGATAAACATTATATTATAGGTAACTTAAAACCAATTAATTAAGCTGATCTGAATTGTTAATTTAGACGGAATACCAAACTTAGTTGGGGTAGGTTAAATGAACAGAATCAAGTTTGTACATACCCACAATTACCGGAATATTAATGAGGATAGTATATCACTGCTGTCGTATCGGACCACAGGGCCATTAGTTACTGTATCTCCACAAGGCTCCCTCAATAAGATAGATGGAACGGGAGCGAGATGCGAAGACCTTCAAATGAAAAGTTACATAATGCTTGCAAGGTCAGGCGAATCAATACGCAGACGCCAAATTGTCTGGCAAGTAAACAAAGAGCAAGCACGCATAGCCGAGATAACAACAATGAATTGCGTCTTCGGCTTATCTAATGGTAAATGAGTCTGCAAGGACTGGGTTTTGTAATTAAAGAAAAGCTTTAGAATTGAGATATTTGTTTAGACTTGAGACAAGTATTTCTCTACATTAAACTCTTGTCTGTCGGGATATAAGACTTGAGAGCCTTGCGTATATCTGCGTTCCGACATACAATAGGTTAAACCAAACTCATGGTACTTATCTACGGTCAAAAATTAACTATGCAATGTATTAATTGGCAGAAATACAAATCCAACCAATAATGAATGACATAAACTTTAATTTATTTATTCTATTCCAAGAGAAAATGAAAGAACAAATTAATTTGACTTATTCCATTAATTCTGGAAAGTGATTACTTAAGACCTGGTTGACCAAGAAGAGCTAAACCTAATCGACTTTAAACCTAATCCACGTTGCATAAGGTATTAACTAAGTATAACGAGGTCAAACTCGGTAGCAGCCAACTCATGCCTCACTCCCGTGAATTACTTCTCACTTTAAATCAACTCGAAAGGGGTTAGAAACTCAATCAAAGTGAGATTATTAGAATTAATAACGCTTAGAAAGATTAAGTTCTAAATGAATTTAATCTGTGATAATGGGGTTGATGGCAGTTTCAGTAGTTTCGACATATAACGTTCCTAATAAATTATACAATATGGGACCAAACTAATCCTTTTGAGATTGTTTTCGACACGCCTAATAGTTTAAATTAAATTATTTTATTTTATTTTTGCCCATTCTGAGAAATAAATATCTTTTCAATGGAAAATAGCTTTATCATTATCGTGTAGCTAGATGACAGAGATAGGATGGTCACCCTCTGCGGTTGGCAGCACTTGCGTGCATATACCGCGGTTGTTGGATATTATACCTCCACCAATTTCTACGTAAACTCCACTGTACGTTTTGTTGTTTCTTTTACCTAATGATACCGTATATGGTTACTATACTAATGGGCGACGTAAAGTATAAACTAGCATTTTCGAATACGTCGGCATTAGCTAATTGACTTGCTTTTAAATGTGTTTGGACCCAATATCGAACCCTGCGGAATCCCTACAAAAGAATGCTATAAAAACATTTATAGTCGTAATCAAAGAATTCACTTTGCACAACCAGTAACAACCGTTCACATCTACATTCTACAGTACGCTGATTATGTAGAACGGGCAAAAAGCATAAAATATAACGTCGAAAGTATAATAATCATAATTACTTCAATATACGGTTTTGGCTCTAAGTAATATTAATTTAGTACCTCATTTAGCAGTAGTAAATACGATTGCTATGTGAGTATGGCAATATGGGTCGATGAAATACGAGAGAAATTTACTAATATACAAGAAACGACACATATACAAAAACAGGCAAAACTAAACCCCTTCCTGTGAAGAATCTAGAACATTCAGTCATGTTATATTAATTTTAGCAAGCCAAACTTTCGGTAAGAATTTACAATATCGCGAATGTACACGGCAACAAAGGGAGAATTTAATGAATTCCTAGCGTGCTTTATAAGCAAAGAAAATATTGTTCTGAATATATAAACGAAAGGAAATTAGGCCTATAGCCCTTGTATCCGGTGTTTGCAAATACTTAACGAGAAAATTCGTAGCTGCGTCGCGTCGAGAACAATTTATTTAAAATGAGTACACCGTTTTCGTTTTAGATCATAAAAAGGTTTTGCTTTAAGCCCTGGAAAATATTTCATTACTCTCGATCCTAAAAGCAGCTTACGCTCGGAAAAATATGGAACTCTATTTATTCGAGCTAAGAGGGTATTACTGTGGTTTTTGTGTTTAAAATTCTCACCAGTATAAAGTTTACAATCGTTCTATTTTGATATTACACAACTCTGTCTAGATGTTTTAATAAACAACAAGATCGATACTTTCTTGCTAAGAGAAACGTTCTACTTTAATTTAGCAGTAAACACCGGCGCCGGTGCTAATAACTACAACAATGCTTCTAAGAACTTTAGCAAACTTTGTAACACGCTTAGCTCATCGAAAGCCTTCTACTTTCAGCCAATCAAGACCAATGATTGGCGATTACACAACTGCAAACAAAGGAACGATACAGTTTTAATTAAAATCAAACAGTTGATTAAAATTCCCACGTTAGTGGGTGAAACGTTCACGGTGACGTAATAGAACCTATCTACTTATGTAATGGGTAAGGGAGTGAAGATAACAGATGCTTTATATTATAGCCTAAAGGCATCTGTTGATACGTAACTAATTAAATTGGGTACTCTGAATTCTGATCAAGTTTTACCCCTATCAGAACTGAGCTGGTTATTGCCACTGCCACTACCAACAGCTATTTGATATCCTTTCTCTTCGCAATCGATTAATTATTGTTTTATGGATCGGTGTAATATGTTTCACTTTATTTCCTCTAGACAGAAATTGATTATCGTGTCATCCCAACATTAGCTTTCTTCCGATATTGACTCACTAGCCGAAAAATGGATGTAATAAATAAAGGTTGCTTGGTAGCTTATGGTGCTGAATGTTAAAATGTTAGACATTCGTGAAAGGGATAAAATTATTATCAAATCTTACTTTTTCCGATTACTTTACTTGATTCACTATTTTCTAACTAAACAACTGTCTATCATCATAGTTTATCTTATCTTTTAGATATTATCCATCCTTAACCTACAAATATTTCCACAATTTTCTTTGTAGCTATCGTCAATACATTGTAGAAGAGCTACTATTTTTAAAACAATGAGTAATAAATGCGTAACTACATTAAATAATGGTTGTATAATCAGTCTGCTAGTAGCCTATTAGGTAGGTATAAATATAATTGAGTCTATAAGTGATCGACAATATTTTAAGGACGATGATTAATGATCCACGTGGATATTTAAATAGTTTATATTTATGTACGATAGAAATAAATAACTAAAATAACTCCATAAAAGATATAGCTACAGTTGGAGATAGTTATTTTTACACATCTTGAAGTGCCCATTTACAGAGCACTAAAGGGACCAATATTCATCATTGTAATGAGAGTCCATTATATTTGACGAGCCTCTTAGCATAACACCGGGCCACAATTCAGACCCAAGTAAAACCCACTAAGGATGACCACAGACAAAAAAGGGACATACAAAAAGTTGCAATTCGCGTGCATGAGTCGCGCTTGTGACCTAGGTATATTGTCAGTCAGTCAGTCAGTATATAGTCAGTAGATGTTGGCCAGTAATATGAAAATTACATTATAACAGTTTTTGTTTTGTAACAATACTGCAACGCTGACATCATACCTTGATACCGTTACCTAAATAAATTGTATCAAACTAACTGTCAGTCCGAAAGTCACAAAGTAGCACTTTTTGGAATACAATCAACTTACTTTTTGGTCAAATGAGTCACATCATTGACTTAATAAAGACAATGCGAGCTCTCTGTTTGAATTTCAATGGGGTATATTATGTCAAAGAAGTTATAAATATACTGTTTAAAATGTATTAAAAAAAATTGTCCTAATTACATGATTAGATATTTTTTTAGTCAGTTGTACTTTACTACATAGAAGAAGTTGTTTCTTCATCATTTTCGGATGTCACAGAAAAATAAAACATACTGTAATTGTATTGAGTAAAAAACTGAGACAAAAAGCATTTGTCTGATCCTAAGTAATTGAATAAACAAAAAAAGCAGCTTTTTGATATAAATAAATTCAAGTAAGACGAAAATTGAAACAAATAAGATTTCGAAATAGACAAGTAACCAGAACTCCCATTCTCAGAACTCCCTGTAGACACAGATTGTGATAATCTTTACAAAGAAATAGCTTTCTCTCGGTACAATATACTTAACGAATGTTAATCCAATAATGTACAGGAGTAGATAGATATCAATTATCTTGTATTGGACGGGAGACAACAAAGGCAGGTCGACTTTTTGCTCGTAGACTATTAGCTTTCCCTTCTGATATTGCCAATTATGTTTAGCATGTTTTGAATACAATAACCAATTTTAACGTCGATTGATTCGATATGAAGCTGCCGTAAATAGAAAGTAATTTTACAATGGATGAATATTTTGATAGGGTTTTGTTTCAAGGGTTTTATTGTGTTAATTTTACAAAAGTAGCTTTTAAAATAACGTGGCAGCGTGTTGCAATTTCTATTATAAATTGAGAACCGAAAGTGTTTTCAAAGAATAGTCGCACTAACCTTATTCAATTATTACCATTTCTGCGAATCCATGGTTCAACTGGAAAATGGTTACAATTTTCCAGTGATCGAAGCCGCCATATCTAATGACGTTACATTAGTCCAGATATTTTCTTCGACATTTTTGTGGCATGCTTATTGGAATGCTCATACTGTGTGCTCCTGCAACATTTTGCACTGCTCTTGCGCGGACATAATATAGGTTGTTAAACTAGTTTGCTCGTGTGGTCCCGGGCTAAATATAGAAACGGCTATCTCTCCCGGCCGTCGTTACAGGCTTACTACGACACCCACATATTAAGTGATTAATGCTTGAGACAAAAGTAAGGCGGTTACCGATATCTGTCCACTTGTTGTAACTGATAAATGGTCGGAAAAGCCTCATTAAGTCCCACTTACATTAACAATCTTGGTCGACATATCTAAGCTTAAAGATCTCCTGATATAAAATTAAGTGCAAGATAAATGCTGGGCAAAAACCGATAATATCGGCAAATTGAGACTGCACTGGAACTCGCTGATTGCCGGCTGTTAGAGCTCTTAACGACTTGTAGGAAACTAGAGCTGGGGGAAACGAGATCAGATCGAAGGCGAAGCAATCAAGGCTTTACATTGCAAGGACTGCCAATCGACGAGCTTCATTTGAGGTAATGGAAATTCAATGAACGTCTTCATCTGCTTTGCTGAAATTAGTGAGTCGTATGCTATTATTAAATTGACTGTTAATACGAAACGAAGTTCATCATCGTAAGTTAATCAATATTTAAAATTAGTTGTAGAGTGCAGCATGATAAAATGATTTCTGTTTGCTGGTAATAGTTATATAAGCTAGTATCTACTGGGGGTTTTGGAAGGATAGTTTTGAAAAGGGCGATCTCAGAGCCGGATAATGTTTTCTTTAATGAACGAATTGAAGATTTCAAGTATTTTCACACTAGATGACTAGACTCAGCTCCACTACTGTAAATAGGTTTGTTTCCATGCAGCGGTCATAAAGTGAGCGTTTACGATGCTTTCCTTCGTGCTGGCTCTGCGTTTATTACATTTTAAATCGCGTAAACATGTAAATGACGCTGTGAACAATTCCTAACTTCTTTTTGGCCTATTTCTCTCTACGTGCATAAATTAGCACCTATCTTTACACAGCTTTAATGGTCATCTCACCATTAAAATAAGTATTAAACATTAAACTAATTTCTTCATGGTTTCATGTGATTAGCGTAAGTTCTAGAACAAATTGCATTCCTTAATTGCATAAAACGATAGTTTCATAATAAGTATTGTGCAACTATTTTGTAAGAAAAACTAGTTTTGACAGGAAAGACTATTATCAAACAGTAAATACTTATTATCAAACTGTTTGGTAATAATCTTTACTGGATAAAATTCATAGAACACAATTTTTACCTACCTATTGAAAGAATGCTACGTTATTCAGAATTCTTTAATTAACAGAAACTGAATTGATTTATAATATCAAGTTTTACATCGTGAAAACGGAAATTAATTGTCTTTAAAAATGTTACTTCAATACTTCAGCTTTCAAACGTCGCATCATGTGTAGCGTCTGCGCAATTAATCGTGCAGTTTGCGTTTAGGGTCGTCATCAACAGATTTGATGACAAATAAAGCAACTAAAGTGTTCACTGTATGGGTTATTGAACAGAGAAAGTCCTCATAATGGCAGAAAAACAAAACAGAATCCTTGAAATCGATACAACACTAAAACTATTTGCGTAATTTACAAAATTATGTCAAAAACATTAATCATGAATAAACTTTGCACGCAAATTAACAGTCGTAATATTCACTACTTTTATCAAAACAAGCATATAAACCATGTAATCTTCTACAACAGATGCGTATCAAATACTCGTGTCGAAATCTAGCAACCCTATGCATGAGTCATGGCAGCCGGAGCTCTGCGTGAGCTGAAACGGTCATGGACATTGTCTGCTGAATACGTTCGACTGGTATTTATAAACAGCTGGCCAATTGTTCGTGTTTATTGTTTAGAAACTTGTAGCAACTATTAATCTACCCTTAGGGAACATGCTACCAGACTATTCATCACTATTGCAGAATTTATGAACGACAAAAAAAAGCAATGGCACCTATCATCTGGAAATGGGTTAAAGACCTCAATTTGTGCAGATTCAGTCCTAGATTATTATTGTGTACGATACTATTATTTCTTTGAGTTCAGGTTATAAAAGGCACCCAACAGAAACACTAAACTAAGAATTCTTGCACCATAACCTGACTAGAGTATCAGTACCAATCGTAAAATATCAAAACTTATAAAACACCCAGTACATTCAAGACAGTAAAGGCGTCGTAAGGATATCAATGTCAAAAATAAGCAAGGAAATAGATATTATATGACAAGAATACAGTCATAACTTTCGCCCCACCAGAGTGATTCAGAATCCTCTTGCAAAACAAATACATTCACATTCAAGAAATCGGACCAAGTACAGATGACTCAGTCTCAATAGGACCATTCCTTAGTTTTATTGATAGTCTTAAAATTTACGACCGAAAGCCGTAAAGAAAGTCTCTCCACAACATAATAAACTAATCGAAGCGAGAACAATATAGAAATTCCGATAGATGCCGCACTAATAGCTAAGTAACCGCCGTGTCTGATCTAAAGATCACAGAAAATTGTAGATAATATTATAATAAGTAATAATATAGATACCCAGGCCATTATACTGACAGCTCTGATAGCTCTATTAGACTCACAATTCTTTTATTCCAAGAAAAACCTAATTGTATTTGATGTTAGAGAAACCTTAACACAAAAACCAATTTCTTATTAAACCAAAGTAATATTCGAAGTAAACAAGTATCATCTCTGCAAGATCTAGACGAATAAATACACGAAATTACCATTAAAATGCTACGAAGTCTGAATCTTAAACTTTCATAGCGTGAATGATTACATCTTACTTTTAAATTAGCTGTCTAGAACGTCTCAGCAATGACTAGGCATCCTTTGTAACACTAAGAGGAGATAAAAAAGAGGTTGTAAGTGAATCATCACTTGCATGAAGCCTATAATCAATAGACTGTGATTCAAGACGGCAGGTGGCCCAAATGAACCAAGTAATTGAATTAGAAGCTTATGGAGAAATTGGGGCAACACTTCAGCCTTTCTATTCCATCTGTGCTTTATTACTTTCCCTTTTAATGGTGTTTTTATTTCTGAGTCAATTGTGATAGGTCACAGGAATGGAGATCGATATCTTCTAGTTGGAGCAGCTGAGAAAGCTTCTGCAGTTTATTTAAGGTCTTTAAACTAGTCAGAATATAAAACTGTCTGTTTTAAGCACTTAAATAAAACCTTTAAGAGAATTGGAGACCAAAAATAAAATGTCACAAGAATTCCAGCACAAAAGGTAGCCAGCCATGCATATAAATGTCAAAATATTCCATGCATTTCTTTATACATTTCAGGGGCTGGCAGATTCTTTACTTGCAAAAGGTCAAGGTCACGAGACGGACAAAAACCTGGAACTGAAAGAATGGAACAACATACCACTAACGACGGACTGGGCCCGAATTAACACAAATAGCTGGAGAATGTCGCATGCGGCAGAAACATGTTTCATGGAGATAGCATAAAGTACGCATTTAATGTTCACCGTGTCTGCTCGAAAATGGTACAAGAAAAAATAAGCCTTCGATATATGAGGTACAATTTTACGACATTTAGACCAAGCCTCAACAAAATTCAAGTGAAAAAGTTCAACGATCCGTGATTTGGTGCAAGGCAACGCAATTTTGCAGTGAACGCAACGAATTCTTACCGAACAATGCTTGCCATTCATGCGGCGATAAAAGATTCAAGAGTAGAAAATTCGCTGCCGAATACTGTTCCACCAAGTTAGAGTTGGTATTAATCATCGCGAAATAAGAAGTGCTGATCAATGACCAACGAACTGTTTAGATCTTAATAATTGCAGGAAATATAGCAGAAAGATAACTGTATTTAATGGAGTGGAGTCAATTACCTTAGCATAGCAGACATCTTTTGTTACCGATACATCCAAGGACGATAGCCCCCAGCCGTACAATTGCGAATTTAAATCGATCCAATAGGCTGAAACCGACCGGTCCTTCGACGAGACACGGACGAGCAAAGAGAAAAAATAAACTGCTCTGTGCACTCGCAAATAGCAATGGGTTGCATCGTTGCAATATATTAGCACCGTAACTTACAGATGGCATTTTAATGTCGTTTTTGTAGCTATTAGTTATTCATTGTCTGCGACGCTACATTATGGAGTTTATCGACAAATTGTTCGTTTTTCCTCATGATTAATTAGTAGTTATACATTTTAACTTACCTAATGACCTAAGTGCGACTAAACAGTTTTGGTATTTCTATATTTGGGAAGCTATAACTGGAATTTTATTATTACCTAATTCGTAGCATGTAACTTTAACACAGTATGACTAAACTGAAAGTTATAAAACAAAATTTTGCATAAATTAATAATACTCACAATCGAATCCTATAAACTAATGAAAAAGGTTGTATATAATTTACTAATTCCCTAATTTGATTCTTAAAGAAGCGTTCCACTTGTCGCACTGACATAAGACAGGTCTGTCATTGTCGTCGGGCATTGCGCGTGCGACCGTGAACTCTGGCGAGGGCAACACAGCCCTGCGCAGGCGCCGCGTACCTTCATGCGCATTGTTCCGTACTACGGATCAATGGATATCAGACACAAACTGACTACAAGTGTCCTTTAAGCAAAAATACTGAATTATAGTTTAATGATTTACTACTATTTTAAGTAATGTGTCATGTAAAATAACAAAGAAATCTCTTGATTCTTTTTGTTTGTAAATTAAAAATGTAGCTTTTTTTGATGGGGAAAATCATCCAATGACTTCTCCCGCCCTGGGCAAGGAGAGAGGGAGTGTAAGACTCTTACTGACTAAAAACCACCTCGTTCCTACTCCTGCTTGTCGAGCCGGAGCCCCGGTAAACCCAAAAAGTAGCTAGAAGTTTGACTAGCTATATCGGAAGTGCTTGTCTATTTCAAATCACTTTCGGTCCTCGACTGTCTAACTCAAGTCTGCAGATCCCGAATCGAATTCAGAATCGATTCATAATCAATTGAGACACGGGTGTTTTAGTCTAGTCTATATTTTTCACGGTACATTTCATGATAATTTGGAGCTGGTCTAGGCTACATCTCTATACACCAAAGAGTTGGGTGAACCACAGTTCACCCAGGCATAATGTATTTTTGTTTAAGCATTAACCTTATTTACCGTGGACAATTTTTGAAACAAAGTCAAGGCGTATGTAAAGTGTTATGTACTAGTATTTTTAAATAAGTAATTTGTTCACATCAGAACTAGTACTGCAGTTAGGTAATACTAGGCTATGAGTCAGTGATGACCGCGTAACAAAAACATTGGCGCTAGTCCAAACAGGTAGTTTTTATATTAGCAAACTGAACCGATGTCAGTTTCCATGCCTTTTTTCGCTTTGCGTTACATTTTTAGCAATTTTTGTGCTTTTTCAGATGCTGAATTAAATAATGAACTCAAAGGTAAATTTTTGCTTTTAATAAAACTATGCAGCAAACAATTACATACTAATCTGATACAAAAGAATTACTCATAAATCCAGACAACCTTTATCACGCCACGTAAACACTTGGATCGATAAATGTGTGAATTAATATTTAATATGCACTACTGTATTGCCTTCGAGTCACTCATTTAAATTGATTTAATTATTTATCATAACCATGAGAGAAACTGAAGTAAATAATTATGTATTCACACATCATTGACAAGAACTGCATTTAAATCTGGGGGCACGGTAGCCAAGACGAGCCAAGCGAAGCGCAAGGGCACTACCTACCTTTTCTCGAAACGCTTCGTCGTATTTTTGAACCTTCATAACTTGAGTTTGGGTTATACCAGATAAACAAAATTTTCAGGATATAATGTCAGTGGTAGACTTAATAAACCTCTAAAGTTTCAATTGCATAGCTCTTATACTTTAGATTTTATTGATATCTAAAATACCCCGATTTCGTCACTCACTCACTCACTCACTCACTCACTCACTGATGATCAACAAAATTCTTAAGGTACTTCCTGAAGTCCTAGAAATCTGAAATTTGGTATGTAAGCTAGTATTAGTACCCAAACAACAAAAAAATCCTAAAACTTGGAACTTTTACCCCCCAACCCCTTAAACTAGGGGGTGAAAGTTTGTTCGAGACTTCCGCAACTTTTGACGCTAGAGGTCTGAATGCGGCCGCGGAGGGGTAAAAATCTGAAATAGGGAAACTTAATTCCCTATTTCCTGCTTGAGATCTGAAAATTATACACAAGTACATAGAACACAAACTTTTCATCAAATCAAAACATTATCCTACCCATAAGTACTTAGATATGAATAATATTACTACACTTCACTTCGGTAAGTGTTTATTAATCAACCTATACTTTTGAACATAAGCATCGTAAGTATAGTATGCGCCAACGCCCGCCGCCTGCCCCCTCGTCCCCGCGCAGTAGCTAAAAATAATCGGCCCGTCAGCGAGCGCGGCACCCGAACGCGGGCAGACGCGCGAGGACAGACGTCGTTGACGGTTGTCTCGTTGAATGAAAAGTTTTCGGAATATTTCGGTGATTTAAAAGTTTGCTATCGCGGAGAAAAAAACCATTTGCCTAATATTTAATTGTTAGTAGTTTAGTAGGTAAAGGTTTAGATACTAGTGTTTTAATTTTCATTGATAAAAAGTATTAGGATTACGTTTCCAATTTTCTTATAAATTTTGTAGTTTAGTAGGTGAATTTGTCGCTCATTTTATCTTTCTATCATAAGCAACCTACAAAAAGAAATGAAATCCCACAAAAACATTTCATGTTAAATGTTGCCAAGACGAGACCATATAGCTCGCACTGTCAAAAAGTAATCAGATCCCGTGTAGAGCCAAGTTTCTAACCCTATACTTTTGAACTGGCGAGTTGGCCGCACGGAAAGAGTTTAGAAGATTGAATAGATTTTTAAGCTCAAGCCCATATGACGAATAGCAAAAAGTCCGTGCGGCCAATCTTCTAAACTCTTTCCGTGCGGCCGACTCGCCAGTTCAAAAGTATAGGGTTAGAAACTTGGCTCTACACGGGATCTGATTACTTTTTGACAGTGCGAGCTATATGGTCTCGTCTTGGCAACATTTAACATGAAATGTTTTTGTGGGATTTTTTTATCCGTGATCATGGCGCTTGCAACAGTGCCGTAATATCGGAAACTCATTAAAATTTAAATACATGGTAAATATCCCGATGTAACTTCCAATTCTAGTGCATTTAAATTAAATAGCACTACAACATCTGTTATGATCCGGAGCTGCGGACTGCCTAGCGGTTTACCGGGATTCCGTCCCGAAAAGCAGGAGCAGGAACGGGGTAGTTTAGTCAGTAAGAGTCTGACGCTCCCTCTCGCCTCGCTTAAGGCGAGAAAAGTCATTAGATGATTTAACCTCAAAAAAAAGCATCAGTTATGACCATATCAGATACCAACAAACAAAGAAGTAATACAAAATACTCACAAAAGCTAGCAAGTATCAAGAACTGCTATAAATTCTTAATAAAAGGAAACTGGGTCAGTGCAATGTATCCTCATTTAATACACATTGCAGTGTTGTGGTCCGCCGACAATCATGATAGGACCATAAAGTTATCTTCCATATGAAATTGCTAGCCGATTTCCGTGGCGACGCTTGCGAGTATTACAGACTTTGTGACTAGTATAAGTAGCCTAAGTTACTCCTTAGTACATATGCTACTTGCCAATAAAAGTCCCGTCAAAATCGGTCTAGCCATTTCAGAGATTAGCCAGAACAAACACACAGACAGACAAATAGACAGATTTTTTTTAATAAGTTGATTAAAAAATTATTTTCAATATTAGAAACAGACAATTTTATTTATATGTATAGATAGACCAAATGTAGGTTATGGGACCAGTACTTAGATGTAACAATCAAATTGATGTTGCTGGTAATTGCTTGAATGGATTTTGGTATGGATAAATTTAACACACAGACAGAGACTGTATAGATAGAGCTTATAACAAACTGACACTGATCTTCTAACACTACTGACAGATAGGTTATTGAAACCTTAACCTGTTTGTAAATTATGCACCCACAACCCAGGAGAAAATTTCAGTTTGGGCAATGTTTTTTTGTATTGTATTTATTTTGAATGTTATCAAAAAACTGACCTTTGCCACACTCATACATACAACGAAAATAAAGAAAAAGATAGTAAACAAGAATGCTTTGTCTAAATTTCAAAGAAAAAAAGTAAACAAGAATTCTTTGTCTGAATTCTGATAATTAGAACTAAAAATGAGATATTAATTGTTTATCTCATATTATAAAGATGAAACAATGTTGCAGCCGACAAACTGGTATTTTGAAAACAAAACATTCAATGTCTTTGTACAAAAATGACTAAATAAATAGCTTTAGACAGAAAGTGCTGTCAAGGTCAAGTGTATGTATAAATGTATAATTTAGTAGACAGGTTTCTTGATATGTATGTCAAAACAATATAAAGGCCGTCACAGACGTAGCTGTAACATATTAATATTCACAAATATATTGTAGCTGTAATATTAATATATAATATTCACAAAAAAACAATATATTTCAGGTTTTATAGTACTAAGTTTAAAAAACCGACTTAAAAATCCAAATCCAAAAGGTTTGGTTTTTAGTTTTTATTGTGGGTAATTTTGAAACTTGGTAGTCATATTCTAACGCCAATAGGGAATTCAATCAGTTGTTGCCAAAGAGTAGGGCCTTGTCCATTATCAAATTATATGCGAAACTCACTATTAGACTGACCACATTTTTATCCTTTATCTTACTTTTTACAAAGCTGTCTTTGAAAATTGGTAATCATTAAGGCTACCTGACCTGTCCTGCTAACTATAGAGTAGTAATTCAATATTTCTAAAGTAATTACAATACGGTGTAAGTAACAGAAATGTGTAAGCATCCAAGCCTGGTTTGGTTACAATTTCACAAGCACAAATAAAGACAGTATTATCCCTAAGGCAAACTAACCAAGTGCTTAGGACGCCGGGTTGCCAAGGGGCGACACGAGGAGAGCAAAGAGTGACAGCAGCAACAAAAAAGTTAGGAGTGTATAGGGTGCACTTTTTAATCTGTCTCTGGATTAAGATAACACAAATAAAAGATTTAGTTTTACAGCTGCATACAAATGTAATGTGGATCAAGTTGGTCAGATAAAATAATTAACATAGATAAAAGAACTTTATAGATGTAACATTGTGACACACGGCTAGCATGGCACACCTCACATGACATCATAGCTGTGTCAAGTAGCAACCTGACTTGGTTCACCTATTTAGAAAAAGTACTACATAGTTTTAATTGTCAGTGATTTGATTTAAATACTTGTTATCAGTTGTACAAGAGAAAACCATGTCCAATAAGGATGGTGAAGTGGCTAACGAATATCAGATAACACAATAATGTTGTACTTTCATTGGCAACCCTTATGTTAAAAGTCCTACATAAGTTGTTGGGTTTTAATACCCTCTTCATATATTCACATCATTAATCAATCTTTTGTTTCCTGAGATATTTAAACATAACATGATAAAAAATAATTTATTCAATTAAAATAAAAGCTTCTACAATTTTTTTTTAATGCCTAATGTGATTTTTAGAAACTCTATTTAATTAATATATTCACTAAATTATTTCATTCTAAGTTGTATAATAGCTGTAATAGAAAGCCCAATATTAGTTTGAAGTAGGTAGCTAATCTAGTTTCTATTTTATTGGACCAAGGCAAAAAAAAAACATGTGCTGCAGATATGGGGTAGATGTGTTTTTAAAATCAAATAAACATAATGCAAATACTTCAAAAAGGGAGACAAAACATTCGTGTGATAAGCATGTGTCATGATTTATACAGTATCACTAAAAGAGTTTCAAAGAGATCACAACAAATGAGGTTTTATATGGCACAGTTTGCAAAGGGCAATCAAGTAATTACCCTTTGCAAAAGGGCTGGCTAATTAATACTGATCAATAGTAGGTCAGTAACTTCACAAAGTAAACGCAGTCTGGCGTTTAGATGCCCTCGCAAAATTGGACCTTGTTAGCAAAGATTAGTCATCAGAAATGAATAAGTTATCAAAATATTGCAAAGCCCGGAACCATTACAGTCTTATAAGATACCAAAGAGAAAACTTTTTTTAACACTAACCAAACTAATAAAATCCAATACCTTAGTCACGGCAACTTATTACAAAAAAATACATTAGAATAGATCTCCGAAGCGGAAAATGGCGTTACATTTTTACGGTTATATCTTTGTTATGTTCATACTTTTCTATACAATTTTTACTAGAACTTATACCTGAATAATAAATCTAGATGAAAATACACAAATATAATTAAAATATCAAGATTAATCTATAAAAAATCACTCACCTTTCTAATTATTGACAGCAACACACAGCACTAGAAAATTCACTGTTGCCAATGCTACCAACATGAATGTCAAAATGATTTGAAGCCCATGATGTGATGTTGTAATATTGTAAAGTATTGTTATATTGACTTCAAAACAATAATATTCTAAAATATTTTTAGTATCAGAATTAAGTCAGTTTATAAAAAATAGCTCAGTATAGATTTTTTTCTAAGTATTTTTTGTATGTATTTGATTCCTAACAAGAAAATAATTATATCGCCGTGATATCTACACACAGCAACTAAACGTAGGCACACTTTTAAAACTGTCAATCATCAATGTCGCAGTGTCAGATGTCATACAAAAAGTTGTATTATCATACAAAATTTGAATTTATGCATTATACAAACTTTAGTTCTCCGAATTTCATTTACTAATAATTTTTAATTATTATTTCATCTGAAACTTTTTGTTGTGCTAATCATGTTAGAGACATTTGTATGTCATGGCTTTCGTTATCTCATGTCGATTCGTGGCAATGGCACCACAAAATACATGCGGGAGTGAATTTCTGCATTTGAAGTTGGCCGGTAAAAGCTAAATGTAGATGGCGCCAGCATAAGTGGACCAAACGTGCGGCAGCTATTTTTCTCAATTGTAGAAACGATTCGTCAGTGACGAATCGTTTTTATGTTACTGTAGATATTCACTACCATCTTAGCTGTATTAACTGCACGATTGGTGCAGTGACTGGGTAGCTGGCTGCTGTGCAACGTGTGGCGTCCGTGATCCACAAATTGTTGTTTCGGGTCTGGGTATCAAGTGTATGACAACTTCAATGTTTGTAAACCACCCACGACAAAGGCGAAAATCTTAGTATGGGGCAACGTTATTAAAAATACTTATTTTAGTATAACATAGCGTGTAATTTTATTTGTTTAATATTAAATAGAAAAAAATAATAGTTATATAGTTTAATCATAGAAAATATACAATGTTAGGGGCCACCGATGCTAGCGCCACTTTGACAGTTGTTAGCGCCATTCCTGTCATTTCTAAACGATCGCGGAGCGGATAGAAAGACGTCATTTGGAATTGGATTGATAAGTTGTCAAACTTTGGCAGCGAGTGGTTGTGATTGTGATCTTGTGAAAAATAAAAAATAAATCCAGGTTTTTATCAATACAATTTAACAGAAAAATCTAATCCTATCTGCTTTTTGGGGCGCTATCATAACCAATATTTTCATTTGTGCCGTCTTCTATAACACGAACAATTTCACTAACTTACTGCATGATCATTAAACTATTTTTACTGATTATCGACTATCCGCTTTGTTTATTGTAACAGAAATGAATAGTTTCGGTGTGGGGTTGTATTTTCTGACGATGCTGTGGTGTCTAACGTTGATGTTGTGTTGGGTATCGGTTCGTACGGGGCACATTATCGGTAAAATAGCTATAGTGGTAACTTCATTCGTAACGTTGGTTTTGGTATTATTGCCAAAAGGCGAGTCGTACAGTGCTAGCAGTGCCAATTTTTACGACAAGCTGTACGTACCGCGGTTTTTGATACTCGTGTTTCTGTATGTTTGCGCGGCCGTCGGGGGTCTGTTCGCATTCGTTCATGTTTGTCTCACACCCACACAGACGCGTAAAGTCAGGAGTTTCTAATGCTTCCTTTTGGTAAGTTCTAAGTTCAGTTTGGTTTGCAATGTTGATTTTATTTGCAGTTTTTCTTAAGTTAGGAGTTGAGTATCTATCTTTTTGATTTGTATAATGCAGTTGGTTTTTATTTTAGATTTGTAGAGTAAGTATTTACTTAGGAATTTAACAAAGAGGATGGTGATAGTTGGTATATACTAACTTACTAAGTTACCCACATTAGATGCATGCACTAATCATCTATTAACCATTAATCATCATTTTCTAATCACTATAACACAAAGTTAAATAATTCATTGATGCTCATAGTACCAACATCATTATCAGATTGCTTACTATATCTCGGCACGTAGCTGATATCAGATACTATTATCTAAGCTTATAAGACATCTGCAAAATGTGTGTTATGTCAGAACATGTGTCTGTATGAACAAACATACACGTCAGACGGAACTTAGCATTGACATTGATGAGGAATGCCTCACATCTCTTGTTAATATTGCCAGATTTTTTTATTTATATTGAAACAAAAATTTGCTCTGGAGAAAATTCAATTAATGCTATGTATTATTTTTGAAGACAATGTTTATTATTTAGTATATTTATTTATTTTATGACTGTAAGTTCTTTCAATCCCTAACACTAACAAATGAACACATACATTTAACATTTTCAAAGTAATGTCTTCCATGGCATTTTATATTTATTTTTTTTCTAAATAAAATGTTGCCCTATTTCAGGATTTTCTTCTGTGTCGTGACAATAGGATTTCTTTGGATAAGCTTTCAGTATTGGAAAAATGTTTAGAAATTAATAAAACTATTCACTTATAAATCAAACAGGTATTTAATTCCTTCATTAGTGCCTCAAAACTTTAGTTCTTAATTTATGTCTAATGTCAGGAAGAGGTCACAGATACTTATTTATAAATTCAAAAAAGTAAAACAAGTGACTCATCTTAAAATAAGTCTTGTTGTTAGTTATCAGATGTGTTTAAGTGTTTAGTAAATATACTGGAATGTTTCTGTTTATTTAAAAAAGCAGATAAAGCTGGGGTTGAATAAAACATTGGCATTGGTAGCGATTATTTGCACTTTGTTAGGATTATGCATACAGTAATATGTTTATTTTAACTTATCATCATAATACTTGTTCCTATGTAAAGTATGTTACAAAAATAACTTAGTAAAGGTAGCTAGGTAGTATGATAAGGTTGTAATAAACTGACAGTAAAACAAGGTGAATAAAATAAAAAGGACATAAGACAGACACAAGAAAGGGGTGAATAGATGTTAGAACATTTTCCCGACATTTATTCCCCCTCTTCTGCATCTATTCACCTCCTTTTATGGTATAAAAATACTTATACAACTGTTATAAGGGGTGTATAAGATGACAATCCCTATACATTGATTATCAGTAATGAATATGCTATAACGCGTGTATACAGCGTGTATAAATGTTTATTAGTGAGACCGTTAGTGTGTAATAGTTTATACTTCTGCATACTAATAAAATACTAATCTTTATATGTATTGTATTGCATGTATAGTATAAAGTAGATACCTAGATGTTACATACTACTGGAAATTTCCCTAAGATTAATTTTATGTTCATTGACAATACTTGTCTGACTTTTTTAACTACATATAAGGACTTCATTATTTTATTTTATTTTTGTGCGTAGTCAGTCCCACACTCATTAAACCCAGAAATCACAGTATTAAATAATGATATGTTCTGATTCTATGTTTATAAGTTATACTAACATGTGTTTCATTGTTTCAGCCAATATGTCTAATGCAATATGTCAGAGCCTGCGGTCGCCTATAAAGCGCCTGGCCAACCTCCGCCGAGCCTACCCTATATCTACGTCCCTTGTACACAATGAGACTATACTAGTTAAAAATAACGACGAATTCGTCAATAAGGTATGTATAGAAATGAAAAACTTTGTAATTACATTTTTTTTTGCTTGCGATATAGAAATCTGGGTAAGTAGTAGGCTTAAAGGTAACATATTTGTGTACAAAACATTTCCCCTTTTGGCAAGTTATATTAATGGTATGAAAAATGTGCTTAATTTTAGTGCCCACGATACAATATTGAGTATTATAAAATTGAAAATTAAAATTCATAAATGTAGTTAATATATTTGCTCAGCAGTTTCAAATATGACGACAACGATGCAGAAAACAGATACCTAATTATTTTGAAATTGTTTGTGTATATTTGTTTCTTCAAAATCTTAATTTTTAATGATCATTATCTGTTAATGGGATAGTTTTGTGATGAATAAACAAAGATATGAGTGCCATAAGAATACTAATTAAGACAAGACTGGCTTATTAGTAAATTGCTCTATAGTCTCAAGTTCACTGCTGATTGCTGACTTTAGTTCCTGCTGCAACTGCGATAACCCTGTGACCTGTAACAATGTTTCCTATTATTTTGTAAGTGGATTGTGAGTACTTTTGCGCTGCCCAAAAGGGCCTATAGTTGGAACGTTAATTGTAGTTCACATCGCAATGGAGCGAGTTTATGACATGGTTTTTGTGTAAATTTAGTTGGGGTGCTGAAGAGTTACGTAGAGTTACGTTTTGTCTCTTTCTAACTCCCCACTTTCCTTCAAATGGGGGTATAGGGTCGTACAGAACATTGCGCAATTTTCAAGATAGAAAGTTAAAAATTGGTACGGTATGTGTACTATTTGTGACTAAAAGCGCATGGGTAACCGTGGACTGAAAGCCAGTACTATGATAAAACTAATTTCATATTACTAAAAGGCGTATGCGTCACCTATACTTATTTCCTATTGAAAATATATTTAATTAATTCTTAAAAAGGCCTGCGGATTTTTTGCAACTGATGTCACATTTATTTTAACAATTTTCCTGTCCAAAACATCACACTACAGTCGCCATACCTAACAAATAAAACCCATGTGTAAATAGTATAATTATATCAAAATGTTTAAATATACTTGATGACGTCACATTAATGATCTCATCTCTTGGGGCTGTGAGGTCATCAGTGTGATTTCATTAAAGCTTAATATTGACTCAGAATTGTGTTCTTAGAGATGTCATAAGACAATACAAATAGCAAAAGTTAGTACGTAATTATTTAGTAGGTTTTAGTACGGTAGTAACATTACATCTCATATAATATGAAGCAAAAGTAGTATTTAATATGGACACTTCTACCTAGTCATTCAAGAGATATTCGATATTATACGTATGACAACGAAAACTACCTAAGTTTTAATTAAATCGAACTCTAATCCTCGAATTCCACGGTCCCTTTTTTGAGGGGGGAAATCATCCTATGGCTTCTCCCTCCATGGACGAAGCGAGAGGGAGTGACAGACTCTTACTGACTAAAACCACCCCGTGGCACTAAAAAACAGGAGTTCCTACTCCTGCTTTTTGAGCCGGAACCCCGATAACTCGCTAAGCAGTCCGCAGATACCACAGTACCTATACATTCAACCAACAAGACAGTGGTTGCATAACACAAAAGTAATACAAGTTAATTTAACCCGACCATGAGTCACTTAACAACAGGTAAAACAGTATATTAACCATTTATATTGAATGGTCTTGAAATTACTACAAACACGTTACGTTTTTATCTTTATAGTAAGATAAGTCTTGATTATAAAGCAAATAGTATCACTACGTGACTGATAAGTGATAAGGAGAATATCTTAGATGGTAGCTCAGGTTGTAAGTCAATTTGATTTTTATTTTCCTTATCAATTTGTGTCAATTGACAACAATCAATGTTAAATGATTCTGCTAATTGTTGAGAAACAATTTATGAATCTTTTGTTGGTTAATACCCGTGTCCTTATCAGCAGAATCCAAAATTAAAGTTACGTTTAGTATCTTCACGCCCTTTTATCCCCGTAGGGGTAAGCAGAGGTGCGCATTACAGCACGTAATGCTGCTGTACAATGTACACCTACTTTTCACCATTTCTGTTAAAGTCCCTTGTAACACAATTCCAAGCTCTGTGCTGCTACTGCGATTTGTTTTAAACCGCAAAACTCATAGGTGACCGGTAGAGGAGTTTACCATACAAAAAATACGTTGATTTCCGACAAATACTTTCAAACTCATGGTAGAGGTACTATTGACGTTACAATTGCGATTGATATTACTAACTAAGTACTCGAGTCTTACTTTTACCAACTATACATAATATACATATACATTTTCCTCAAGGATCGCTTTATCCATAAACGAAAATCGCATAAAATTCTTTTAGTAATTTTATAGTTAGTCACAAACTTACGAACTTTTTTAAAAACGTTTATAATGTAAATATCTTCTACTTGCAGGTAATGAACAGCGACAAGCCCGTGATAGTGAACTTCCACGCGGACTGGTGCGAGCCCTGCAAGATCCTGACGCCGAAGCTGAAGGAGCTGATCGAGCCGCTGAACAACCTCGACCTGGCTGTCGTTGATGTAGAGGATAACGCTGACCTGGTGCACACGTTCGAGGTAAGGATGTTGATTTTATTTATTATATCGTCACGACCTTTATCCCCGAAGGGGCAGGCAGAGGTGCACATTACGGCACGTAAGGATGTTGAGTTTTTGTTTTTTTGAATATTTTATTGGGTGTTGGTGCATTTAAAATTATATAATTTCACATACACAGTCCACACGGATGTAATATAGGGAATAATCTGTGTTATTTCAAACTATAGATGTCAAACAACACACCAATCTACTTCTGTTAATAGACTTTAAAACTTTTTAGCTTAACAATAGAGTTGAAAATCTATTAAAACATTTTGATATGGTTGAGTAAGTTGACCGGCGCTTATCTCTATCATTATAACCTTAAGTAACTCTTAAAATTGCAGGTGAAAGCAGTTCCCGCAGTAATAGCAATAAAGAACGGCATCATAGTGGACAAATTCATCGGACTAGTGGACGCGGACATGATCACTGGACTCATAGACAGAATGGCCGGTAAGAAAAAGGAGAGCGCGTAGACACCACAGATTATATCTACCGGTAACATCGGGTTTCTTTTTGACCCTAGGAGGTAACTTTGGTCCAAATTCTACAACCAATAGGAATCCAGAATAAAACGTATATTAGTTTTTCATTGGTCTAAAAGTTTGGGTCAAAGTTACCCTCTAGGGTCAAAGAAACCCGATGTTACGGTACAGAGATGTCAGCCTGTGATGCTCAAAGAAGGATTGTTAGCTTTATAGACTCCTTGGTGTGTAAGGGGCGGGTATGGATATTATAGAAGGTTTTTTAAAAGTCTAAATAGACTATCTTTGCAGTGCCATATACTGCAACTTGCTTTATACATTTTAAAGATAATGTTAAATGAATTAATGGTTAGAGTATCGGGTATGGGATGTTAAAAACTGACTGAAATCTATATTTTTTTTGTCAGTGAGACCAGACTGACTATTTTATCTTTGACTCTTACATCATAATATTAAGTGCAAGTTTAATTTAGTTGTTTTCTAATTAAAGCTTTATTGTACAAGTAAATTGTTTTGGAGTGTTGACAATAAATTAATTGTAATAATTTTGGGAAGGGAAGCATATTTTTATAAACACACGCTGACGTCTCAATTTGTAAATAATATAAAGCAATTATTTTACGTTTTGTAGCAAAGATCAATTAGACAATATTTTATTATTATTTCTTTATGATTTTGTTCTGTTTTAACTGTACAGTCAGCATCAAAAGTTTGAAGTGAAAAACTTGCCAAAATTTGTGACAATTGTATAAAAAAATTAAGATTTACATGAAACAATGAATTTATTTTTGTAAATAGGCTACAAAAGAGCACGTTTACACGTCAAAATTATATATATTATATACTAGATGAGGTATTATATTATGTATTCTAAAGTACATAGTAGATATTTATAATACAATAATTATTATAAGACAATAAATTCTCGAAGCTGTGATACTTATATCGAAAATGATCATTTAAATGCTTATGATGCTGACTGTATCAGTTGTTCTAGTAGTCTGAATCTGAATGATTTTAGTTTTGTTTGTTATCTATGATATTAAATAGAAATAATCAACAATATGTTACGAAAACTCAGTTTAGCTCGATTTGAAATGAGTATTTTTACAAAATGTTGCTTTAGCTCTATACAGCTGTTTTAGTCACTAAGAGTCTGACACTCCCTCTCGCCTCGCCCAAAGCGGGAGAAATCATTGGATGATTTTATAGCTGTCGAGAGACTTAAGTATAATTTTTATTGGGAAAATGTTGATATTTTAAAAACAAATTCATTAAATCAAACATGAACACAATTCTATTTTTGTTTCTATTTTGAGATACTTTTCAGCTATTTCCTTACTCATGAAATGAATGGAGTTTTCATAACATATTGTCTTCTATTTACGAGTACACTCGTAAGCTCAATTGCTGTTGCAGCTTTATTTTTATACACATAGAACCTAATTTTGCACATCACACTATTTTTTTTAATGTAGCTGATTGTGTTTATTTTTCTGTTTATAAGTAGTCACAGCTAAACAAGAAGCTATGCATGGCCATTATAAATTGACCGTTAAATGTGTAGAAAGATGCATACATAGTGAGACAATGATTATATGGTTTTATATAGCTATGAGCTAAAGCTTTAACTTAAAATCACGGTTTAATCACGTAGACGCGGCGACGTCGCGTAGCCTACCACAGTAGGCTGCTTCTCATCATAAAGAGTCCCTTTGTGACTCGAAACTTGTAGAACTTTTCTGTATATTTATACGTACGTAAACCGTGATTTTTAGTGAATTTAGTATGTCTCACGGTAATTATTATAAAAATATAGCTAAAGCTTTAGTGATACTGATGATATTTTGAAAAGTTATCGTGAAATCGAGAATTGAATTTGTCTTTTACAGAATGAAAGGATTCGACAGCAGCATATTATTATAAAATATTTGTTATCTATTATTATACTCCTGTATATTAATTATGTTAATTGTGACAGCTTTTAGAGGTATTCCACGATTTATTTTGTGCCTACACTAATATTTTTCTATTGGTACACTTTGGAACCAATTAATTATTACAAGTTTTATAAATTCAGATCTATAATCAGCATGCTAAAGTCGATATTTCTTTACCGCACTTCAAGCTTATGAATGGAAGACCTCTTATATTATTATACATTATATTATGCTGATATTTCACGTGTATAAAACTCCACTGTACCCATTTTTTCAATATTTAGAAGAATATTTGAGGTGGTTTACACCTTGCCTTAGGTTATAGATATATGAAATATTTCTTATCTTTACAATGTAACATGTTATTGTTCCTATGTTAGTTAATTCTATTGTTATGTTTATTCAATGTTTACTAAGGTTGGACCACACTATTTTCAAGACTGACTAATCTTTGTTGTGATGGAAAATGTATCAGTAAATATAAAATATTGTGGCGCAACCTTTACTCGTATGAAAAATCTTTGAAAATTGTATTAAAATAAGAGTTATATGTTTAATCGGTTTGCATATTCGTTTGTCTACAATTATAGGCCTAGTCTGTCTGATTTTTAAGTGTAAAAAATATATTTTTTCTATGAATTGTTTTTTTTATTTATGCACTCTTTCTCTTTCTAGCACACTGTCTGTCCTTTTCTTTTTGGTGTGTAGTTTGTGCACGGCTGTGTTTTAGATGTTTAATGCTCTGTGCAACTGAACATATCTTGGCTTCGCTGTCTAAGCCTGCCTTATCTCTTATTTCTAATATAACCTGTATCTAATATCTCAGCACTGACATTTATAAATATTCTTACACACTCAATATTCAGACATTTTTACTTTTAGGTACAATTTTACACACACTGTAATAAATATAAAATAACCTATATTTCAATATACATTTATGCTACAATTATATGTATTTTACAAAGTATCTGAGGGCATGGTAGTGCCCCCGCCAAGTCGAGCAATAAAGCGGCACGCACTATCCTTTTCTCGAAGATTTTTATTCTAGATATATATATTGTAAAGCTATTTGAAATGGCAGAAAAATATTTTTAAACTTCACTTTTCACTTTAGTATGTACTTTTTTATATACACATCTATTGAAATTAACAAAACGTGCGTCAGAAAATGAAGAATGTCTAAGAATCCCGTTCTATGGTTTCTTTCCCCGCACTCATCTAGGGAGGTCTGAGGTACACAACAACTTATGTTTTGACGCGCATTTTGTACTAAATATTTACACTAGTAACTAAAATCACTGAATATTTTTCTATATCTATATTTTGTCTAACTTCTATGTTAAGTGTAGATTAATTAATAAACCTTACACTTTTGTACTTCACATACTTGTATCACGTAGAGGACTATATTGATGCACTTTTCTACATTTTTGGCTGCAACTTCATGAAACTATCATAGTCATAGTATTAGTAGCTATATTTATCTACAAAAAGACTATCTCTTGGCTGTAGGATTCTTATAGAATAAGTTATGATTATAGTAACTTGAATCCATAATAATAAATTGAAATTAAAAATTAGTTAGAAGGAAGGGTGAAAATTAGTATTTCTTTTTACTTTATCAAACATGTGGTTTGGAAAACGATTTATAAATTAAGAAAGAAAGAAAGAACATTTATTTCACACACAAATGACAAATAGGTACAGTTTATGCAAAGATTTGATAATAATCATTATGTTTTGTATGGATTTTATACGTATTTTCCAAGTCTGCGGTGAAATGGGACCAGTTCAGCATGTGGAAGACAGGACCTGGCGCTGGTATTGGCGCGTGGCCCCTAAAAAAAGAACGTCCAAAGTCTAAAAAAACTATACCTGCATATATAATGGCACCATTAAGTTAAGCGTCCACAGACCCGCATCGCTCGCATTCCGTATGGCGTCATCAGTACGCATCGCATGTAGGCATTGCCGATGATGCGGTCCGTACGATGCGGATGGCGATGCTCAGTTATATGAGTTTCTATACAAGACTAACTAAAATCCGTTGTGTACGATGCGGGCCTGTGGACGTTTACCTTTATACACCATTGCAGACTCTGTCCTAATTTTCACCCTCCTCCCCTCTAAAATATAACCTATTAAGTAGTAAAACTTTTACAAACAATATTATATTGTAATAATAAAAATAGTGATTGAACATCTGAGTGTTGTAGTTGTAGCAGTAAGATTACAAGTTAGGTGCTTCTTAAATCCCTCCTAAAACAAATATGTCCATGCTTAGATATTTGATTACCCTGCGTTAGAGTAAATGTGAGCTATCAATGACCATGTGTTTACCATTTTAATGCAGGATAGGATATAGCTAGAGTGCTTTAATAAATAATAATTAAAACTAGCTGGTCCAGCAAACTTCGTACCGCCTTAAACATTTTTTTCTTACCTTTTAAACCTTTCCTGGACTTATTTGTGGAAGTCCAGGATTCAAGATTAAATCGGTCCAGCCGTTCTCGAGTTTTAGCGAGACTAACGAGCAGCAATTGATTTTTATATATATAGAGATAATGAATGTTTACAATCCACACTTAAAAGATTTAAGCTCCATACAACTTCATTTCAATCAGCTAAATCACTAAATATATTAACACCTGATGAGAACTATTGTTTTGGTGCTCGCCAGATGGCGTGAATGTAGCTTTTGGTCCTGTTTGTCTAATCACTCTAGATATCAAAAATTTAATGCCTAATGAGCAACAAACCTTAGTTCTTTCTTACTACTTAGTGTATTGTCACTTTTAGTTAATTTTAGCACTTTATGCAGAAAACTAAACCTAAACCAACCATAACACACCCCTACCAATGTAATAATTTTCATGATTGAAATCTAACTATAGGGAAACTAAGCATTAAAATGGTAAATTAGTGAACTGTTTAGCTCACAGAGCTTCGTGTCATGTGAATGTATACGCATTATGCAAACCTTAGGTAGCTTATAAAGTCGAGCTTAGATATACAAGATGTCCTACAGACCATGTTTGGGTCCATTCATAGATTAGATGACCAGAATTTGCTTAGATTTTAACAATTGTATTATGAATATGAACCTGTAACGACTCTTGCAACTAGAAAGAACAAAAACTGAAATGTTTGTTATTTTTTCAATTTGAAAGGACTTAGTTGCTGAACCAAAGTACATTTACTTTCCTACCTGCTCAATACATTTTTTTTAATGGAGGATAATCATCTAATAACTTCTCCCGCCTTGGGCAAGACCAAAGGGAGTGTCAGACTCTTACTGACTAAAAACCACCCCGTTCTTACTCCTGCTTTTCGAGCTGGAGTAAACTAGGTAGTCTGTATCTCCGACCTGCTAAACCTGACTCACCATTTTATTTTTCCAAGTTTTTATTTTGTCACTATAGGTACAAGATGGGTAGGTACTTAACTATAAACCCCGTATCACTTTGTCAGTCGTTGCAGGTTTTGACTTAGAATTTGAATTTTTGAATGTTAGCCTTTATTTCGGGCCAATTTTTTCGATGGTCGTAACCTTTACCTTTATAGCTAGTAGAAGTACTGCGATTAGAAATCGCGTGTAGTTAGACCAAAATTTTAGAATTTAAATACAGAAATGGCGGCAACCATTTGTTTGATTCTACATCGACCAATGAGGAGGGCGGAGGCGTTGCAGTTTTGGCGCCGAAAAGAACATTATACAACTATTATATCTTAACACAAACGGTTGTCCGCCTTTTAGAAAAGTATGTAGTTTTAAAATTTCTTAGTAAACACACTCTTAAATTACGGCCTAACTTAAGAAAGGCGTCAATTCTCAAAATGGCGCCGATCCAGAGACACAGGTCTTCTAGCTTTTAGAAAACGTTCATGAACCATAAAGTATTATTAGCTAATAATTAATTATTATGTATGTGACTTGAAAACCCCAAAATCGTCCAAATTTATTAAATTAATTATTAATGTACTGTTTATTTATGATCCTTGTACCTTATGTAATAGTGGAATGGAATTGAAATTAATTTATACATTGTGGCACAATAATACCGAGTTGTGTTTATAGAAGGAAATATATTTTCTTGTATACTATTGACTGGGTTGTTTTATTTCTATTTTGTTACTAGTTGTAATGCTTTAGTTCTAGTGTACCTACGTCAGCCTGTCTTTAACCAGATTTTTTTATGGTGTTTTTGGCAAACGAGCAGATGACCCGTCTGCTTGACCTGATGGTAAGCGATCAGCGTCACCACTGAACACCCGCAACACCATGTACCATACACTTATTAATTTTAAAATTAACTTACTCCAGTGATATTGCTGGATGTGGGTCGCTTTTGATCGATCCAATCTGGAGGTCATTAGGGGAGGCCTATGTTAAGCATTTGATGTCTTATCGAAGGTGTGTAGGTTGTATGAACCTATGATTTGACTAGTCTTATAACCAATAGGAATCCAGAACCAAGTGTATATTAGTTTTTCATTGGTCTAAAAGTGTGTGTCAAAGTTACCCTCTAGGATCAGAGAAACCCGAGGTTACGGTAATATTAATATATTAGTAATATTAATATAAAAAATTAGGTACTTTTAACCTACTCGTTAAAAAACAAAATTAGGTTTTTCGTAATTTAATTTAATAATGATATATGCATAGGACCCAGTTCGGAACCCTGAGGAACTCTCGACACATTTGCTAAATCAAATCACTTCGTCCTGTTACTTCGTCAAACAGTAACTTGCGAAAGCTCTTGCCGCGGTACTCAGAGTCATTTAATGGTTATTTAACCCAGTCCTTAGCAATTGTTTTTGGAACAAAACCGTTACTAAGGAATAGTATAAGTACTTAATCATAAAATGTCTGGGTACGGCAGTTAAAACGTATTAACTAAAAATAATGAATAAAACACATAAAATATCCATGTACCATTTTAATTCAGTATTAATTTCTGATATTGATAATGTGACACAAAACAACGGCGCGGCGGTTTACCTCTACGTCATCACAAAGCAACCACGACTTGTCTGCATATGCATTGGAAAATGAACTCTATTGACATCGACAATTATAGAAACAAACTAAAAACCCAACTAATATTATAAATGCAAAAGTACCTAATAGCCGTTATCACCTTTTTTATACTTTACAACTTATAAGTGACACCTAACAGTACAGTTTAAGTACTCTCTCTACTAAGTAACTCTTAGTTAAGAGGTTGTTTAGGGGTGGTTGGTGAAAACGGCCACAAGTTGGGTACTTCTTCACCTTTTATCTTTACACATATAGCCAGAAGTATGGAGAACAACATAGATTTATTTACACGGGCAAAACCGCTGGTAAAGCTAGTTTGATATTATGTAATTCTAGCGATTTGATCTAGCACAAGGAAAATGTATGAATTATTATTATTACTAAGGCATATTTAGTTAATGGAAGACTGTCTATGCGTTCTGCATAATAAGTATTAAGTTTCTTGATATTCTCAATGCACTATAATTCTGACAGGGCTCTATCTCCTATTAAACAGAGACTATTTTAATCATTAAATCATTTTTAAATAATATTGTCGATATCAATAAAAAAAACAAATTGAAAAAGACAAAACTAACTCGCATATGCAGAGAAAATCACTTGTGGACGGATCGTGCCATACTACTGTACAAACATCTACCCTTTTACATTGCATTAAGATTCAATTTAGACTAACACTGAATACACCAAGCAATTACGCAGAGCTATCATTTTTGCAAAGTAATAAATATAAATTCGGATTTTTTAATCTGGTAATCATTATCGTCTTTATGTCAAATTAGGAATATAGTACATGCAACATTTTGAGATAAAAAATGTTCTGTCGTGGGTTATGAAACATAGTATATGTAAGATAATCCGATAAAGATTTTCTTATAATTTTTATGTTATAATATTTCTAATTTCCATAAAGACGACATGTACCATTGTCGGCATCAAACGTATACGAGTAAACCGCCCAAACACAAGTTCATAAGTACTGCGACCTTAACATTAAAATGACGAAACGAGCGCAGTTATCACCTTAACTATCTATAATTCTGCTTGACACACATCACGATTATAAAAAATCAGTCTAAAATATATTAAGGCAACTTGAGAATATAATATATACTCATATATTAGTTGTGGTACGTTCGCGTCGACGAAACAAAATGAAATATTACACGAAAATAATTACTTAGTTTGTCATTTTACGTTGGTATCTCATGAGTATTGTTAATTTCACTTCAACATAAATTAAAGCAACTTAGTGTCACTAAAATCATATGGAATAACATTAAAAAATAAAGTAAAAGTGATAAATTCAGGACAATTAAGTTATTATTTTTAATCTGTTTATAGGAGATATTAAAAGCAAGTGAAATGTAAACGCGAACGAATACCACAAGAGACACAGGGTGTCATAAGTGCAGAGTGCAGTAGAGTCACTTGACATTATAATATCATCTGCTAATAACTTGCAACGTTATCCGTTATTAATATTTAACAGAAGGAAAACATTGATATTGAGGACATAGGAATATTATATTTATCTGAATTTATAAAAGAAAAAGGCACGTACTACTGAAACTGTAAAAAAATCTTATTAATGTATTTTTCCAGCATTATTAGCAGACGATAAACAACACAGCGACGATAATACAAAGTGAACAATTGAATTATAATTTTTAAATTATCTCAACGCTTCGGGGATTTCGTGAAATCTATCAATTATTATTATTTATTTATATTTATTTTTAGAACAAATACAGATCTTTTGATTGCTAAATTCAATATTAAGATATAACACTATGAAATGAATAAACCTGTAGCACATACTATTTTAACAATTATAATATTTTTACCTGTTATTGTTGTATAGTATTGTTATATTATAACACCATAGTGTTATTTCCTAATAGTTTTCCACTGAAACAAACAATACTAATATAATTTATAACATTGATAATTTCACACCCCTTTAAATTCGCAAAACTCAACGTCATCATTATAATTTGTCCATTACGTTTGTAAACAATACATATACTTAGAGTGATAATATATCAAATGCACTATAGTATACATAATAACAACAGTGAACAAATACATGTACTGTGTGTGTATTGTATTCAGTTAAATATTCTTAGAGAAGTTACCTAAGTTATATTTATATAGGGGAGATCGGGTTTGGTAGTCATTTGTTGGCTAAGAATAGACTGTAAGTGAACTTGTATGTTTGTAAACGCACCGGACAAGACACAGGAGAAAATCCTATTTTGGGGCAACGGTTTAAAAAAAAGCAAAATATTACGAGGCGAATAGATACAGAAGAGACGTCAATGAATGTTGGGAAAATGTTCTAACATCTATTTACTTCTGTGTCTATTCATCCCGTTTTACCGTTATTTCGATCGTTAAATTATATGTTACCTACATATGTGACAGTTACACCAGCGATTCCTATAGAATGTAAATAACTGTTTTCTAATATTTGATCGTAACGGACATATTATTACCACATTCCATATTTACCGTTAAGTTTAAGGACATTTTCTGATACTCCAAGAATATTCAACTTGACAGCGCAACACACAGCCACCTAAATATAATTTATAAATAATTTAAATACACATTACACATTCATTTGGTGTCAGACTAAAGATATTTGGAGTGAACAGCATTTTATACAAAACAAATTTAGACAAAAATAATAATAATAATTGATAACAAAAATAAAAAAAAGGTTTCTACTTATGTACTGTAATAAGATGTTTTTAATAATATATTAAAGAGACGAATATACATTTTTTCATTATGTTTTTTTACATTATTTACAAATATTTACATTGTAACGCTACACACACAACGAAGCCTGTGTTGTGGTCGCAAGTCGTTGTATACTTTTACGTTATATAAAAGCTTCTGATTTTAATATTATTTTGCATATACTGTAGAAATTCATCCAACCGTTTTAGAGGGCTTAGTTAGAGTTTGTTTTACGTTTAACGAGATTGAAACGAGAGCGCGTTCGGCGTTCTGATTGGTTGGTTTATTCGAGTCGCCCAATCAGAGCGCCGAACGCGCTCTTGTTTTGATTTCGTTATACGTAAAGAAAACCTCATACTGAGGGGAACTGTATTTCTTTGTTTTTTATATACATTTCAACTTTGTCAATAACAACTTTAATAAATTTAATTTACGCCCAAAATTCCAATGATTCTTTTCATTCACACATTTACTATAACTGTTTTCTTCAACATTTTCCCGTAATTATATAACTTTTATTTTTCAAATTACTAAGCCACTTAAACGTAGCAACTTTATTTAAATATTAATTAAGTAAATAGAATAAATGAATAAATTGCCGCAAATAATTATGTCGACAAATTGAATTGTGACAACGAGCATTATAAAATGGCAAGAAACAATCAGCTAATATTTTTTACCTAATATATTTTTCTATATACTTTCATTGCTATACATAACAGTACTTGATATCCATGGCTGTTATAGACGTAGTATCATACTACATCAATGGATGAAGTTGAACCCCTAATTGAAAATACCCCGAAAATCCTGATGTTTACGGTAACTCGACCATAATCATGTAATTATTTATTTTTCTCACCAACTTTATCAAAATCGATGTTATTTATTTCAGAAACCATTTTACCTAAACCGTTTGTCCTTTTTTGCGCCACTACTGTCGCATATAACACTTTGGTACTCTAGAACGCAACTTAATAATAATAATATCGTATATTACACCTAGTCGAATAACTAATGGCAGGGGATACCGACCCCTGTCAAGGACCCAGGAATTTTGTAACGTTAAACCATTAGATGTAGTATTCAGCATTTGAAATGTGGTTAGAAGGCTCGTTTTTATCATCATTGTATACTTATCATGGAAATACTTAACAGTATTTGATATCCATTGCTGTTATAGACGTAGTATCATACTTCAACAACGGATGATGTTGCCCCTCAAAAAACCCCGAAAATCCTTGTTAGACTCGACAAAATCATGTAACTATAAGAATTTCGTCACAGATTTGCTCAAAATCGATGTTATTTATTTCAGAAACCATTTTACCTAAACCGTAAAAGTCCAACTTGCGCCACAACTGTCGATATATTTACACATGGTACTCTAGAACGCAACTTAATAATAATAATACGGTCGTATATTACACCTAGTCGAATAACTAATGGCAGATACCGAAACTGTGGAAGGAAAAGGAATTCTGTAAGTTTAAACCAAATATATTGGCTTTTGAAATGTGGAGGAAGCCGTTTTTGATAGCCAAATGACAAAAAACGGAACACTTATAGATTCGTCATGTCTGTCTGTCCGTCCGTATGTCACAGCCATTTATTTCCGAAACTGTGGGGCCTACATAGTTGAAACTTTTAGGTTCTATTTATTCTGGTAACCGCTAAACGAATTTTCGAAGTATTGAGATTGTTTAAATGCTAAAAATAAGCCACAAGTTATAGTTTTAACTGATTACATATATCTCTTTTACCCACATTTGCCCACTCCACATTCAAAAGCCAATCATTTCACACGAAATACTCACTAAATAAAAAACACAATTGAACATGTTCTATCTCTTTCTAGCTCCTTGTCATAGAAAGAGATGGATGTATTCATATTATGTTAGTTTCATTTAGTGGATATTTGCACCTAAATATTGGTCTATAATTGTATTATATTATAATGGTAGACAATTTAGCTAGCTTCATACTTCAAACCCTATGAACTGTTCTTGTATTACCAACCTTATTCCCTACGATATAAGACTGAGAATAACACCAACTGTTACAAAACAAAATGTTCATAGGACACTGAACTTTAACATTAAGAGGTAAAGGTTGAAAATCCATTGTTTTGTATTCCATTTAAACTTATTCATAGTTGTCATAAGATCTTTATATATCTATGTTTTGTGACTCTCATAATAAAGAGTGGACCAACATAGGGACTATAATAACCAGTTTAAGTTGACCTCACATGTTAGGGGCCATCCATTAATTACGTCACACGTTAAAAGGGGGGAGGAGGTCGACGAAGTGTGACTTTATGTGACAAGGGGGTGGGAGGGGTCTTAAATTTCGTGACGTCACATTTTAATTATTATAATCTAACTGTTAAAACACAAACTTGGAACTATTATCGGAAAACTCAAAAAGTTCTAGGTGTAAAATTATAAAATGTGACGTCACACTAGGAGAGGGAGGTCTCGCTAAATGTGACGTCACTCTGGGAGAGGGAGGTCTCACAAATGTGACCAATTGTGACAAGGACGGGGGAGGGGGATCAAAAATCATGAAAATTGTGTGACGTAATTTATGGATGGCTCCTAATTAGAGAAGCATCTTATACTGGATACTATAACTACGTATGCTGGTCCTATATTCCTGTCTATCACCTTTAAAACGATAACACCGTAATATTAGTTTAACCTTGTAGCAGAATTAATGACTTACAGAGTAAATTATAATCATATTTAACATGGTTAGCTTGTCAATGTGTGCATATTTATTTATTTATATGTATAGATATATAATTCATAAGTGTTGCATAAGATCACCATTGTAGATTCTATATAAAGCAAAACATAAGATTCGAACCATCCTTTAGTAACATTTTTTTAATAGATACAAAAGGATTCGTCATGTATTATGATTTAAATTAATTCCTTAGGCCATTATTTATGCTACAAGGCTTTAAAAGGAACTGCATCAGTTGCGTTAATTAAAAATAAGCATAACACACCTTACTACTGTACATATAAGGTTCATAATTCAACACCGAGATCGTGCAAGCGTCCCGACTGTCAGGACTCATGCAATTTATCTAAACAAAGTTTCTATCGTCAAAGATTCCTATAAAGAAGGTATTATCGACCTTATTGTTATACAGATAAGGTTCAGACTTGTTATAAAATAGAGTGAAGAGTTCATACGTGTTGTTTGATGTGATTTCGACCTTGTGTCCTTGGGGGTAAGGTTCAGACTTCGTCGCCGAGGTCTTGGACGCAGTTTTCCGCTATGGGCACGAACTTGTCATCGATTTGTATGAGGAGTATGCTCTTGTCGACGTGGGAACGTAACTTGGGGTCTCTGTGGTTCGGAGTCCATTTGTGTACCACCTGGGAACATAGCATCTATATATTAATACGTGATGCAAAAACTTTGGACCGCTTTTTACGAAAATTGCGCGGACGTAGGAGCATAAAATTTGGTACACTTATAGTTTATATGTTGGAGAAGTGCAGCACGCTAATATTTTTCAAAAGTAATGCTTATAAAGTACATTAAATCAATAAATAAAACATTACACACACATGCATAGTATCTGATCGTACTTGACAAAACGTCAAAATCGATAGACATTGCGATGATATTCTCACGTCTCATATGAATAGAGTTTAAATAAAAGAGTTTGTTTGAGTTTGAGTTAAATAAAAAATTTCCTTGAACTTATGTTAAGTGGTATTGTAAATTAAATCGTATATGGTCGAATTTCGACCACTAGGCGACCACTAGTTTATATTAATTCATTGAGTCAGAATAAAATAGATTCACTGACGGACTGAACGATTTTTTTTAATATTGTAATAATGCTTGCTTTGACGTTCAAAAGTTTACGTTTACGTTGACATTCCATCCCGGTCTAATTGAAATAAATAATCTTAACTTTGAGTTTGTTGCATAATAAAAGTATTTACAACAAAGTAACACATATTTTTTTATGTTAAACGTTAAACAATTTTAATGAGTTCTATTCTACCAATTAAGCTTCTAATTATAATATAGTATGGTTATCAAGATTAAAAGTATGTACCAAAAACCAGAGCGATCTGACAACAGGAAGTGGGTGAAATTCCAATTACAAAATTTGATCCAAACAAATTGACGAATTCTGTTCGTTCGTCATAGATTTCTATATTGTATGTAGAACGCTACGGTTGGAAAGCTTTAAAGATAGTAGTAGGTGTACGTACGAGTCCGTCCATCCCCGCGAGCGGCACCCAAGCCCCCCAGTAGTTGCGCCCCCCGCGGTCCCGATGCGCGTCGCTGGGCCAGAGCACATCAATGCGTCGTCCGAGGTTGATGCAGTCGTACACGCCCAGCGGCTCCACGATCAGCACCTTGCTGCCCACGCTCACGTTGGCCTTCAGCGAGCTGCGCCCAGAGTCCGACCGCTTGATTTTAGTCTTTATCTCTTTGGCTTTAGGCTCCTTTTTAGCTTCTTTCTTCAGTATCGATTCTTTGTTTGATAAGTCTGAGTAGTGGGTCTCCTTTAATGGAATAGCTTCAGGTTTCTCTATGTAGCGGCCTGTTAGCTCTCTATAGCTTTCTCGTTCGTGGCGAATCTCTTTACTAAGCTTCGATAAGTCTTTCGGCGTCATTTCATTGACGTAGTACCTGTGAATGTGGTTATTTATAAGTATTTTATGTAAATTATAGGAAATAATTAGATGATATGTTATTATGAGTATGTATGTAAGTGAGAAATTATTTGTTCGCACACACACATTCAAAGCGAAGGGATTATTATATTAAATCGTGTTATGATGGTAAATGGAAATGGTGTGGTTATAGCGACGTCTTTAGTAAGAAACTGTCCATAGAGGTGTTACTAATATTTCGTTTAAAACATATAGGAACCCATGCAATGTATTTTAAAACAAAGTTTCTCACTTGACATAATTACAGGAAAAACTGTTGAATTAGACGGATCTGTCCATTCCTTTTAATAGATTTCCAAAACAAATAACCAAGAGAGTTCAATTTGCATAACGTCTGTACCTATATAATGTCTTTTAGGTACAGTCGACTCTCGTTATACCGAACTTCGAGGGACTCCTAAATCATTTCAAATTACCGAATGTTAGAATTATGGCCAAATATTTGGATTTGCCTCAAAATTTAGGTGCATATCTCTGCAAACTCTGAGATCTTTCTGACTCTTTCTCTCTGCTACTTCGATTTATCGAGGGTTGACACCAAAGATTTCGAATTAACGAGCCATTTGGTTACATACTTTTTTGTTCGAATTATCGAGTGCACAAAAATGTATTGATTTAGTTCGAAATATAAAGAGATTTTCTAGAGACCTCGTGATAACTTTGAATGACCGAGAGCTTCGAATAATCGATTGTCGACTGTATATTCAAAGACAAAAATAAATGATTAAACCATATAAAACATCCTCGTTGCCGTTACGTACGGTAGTAAAGCGATGGGCGTGAATGATGGCGTGCATGAATACCTTTTAAAGTCTCTGTCTTGCCTGGCGTTCCTGTTGGCGATGATCTTGCAGTCGGGCAGCGACAGGTCCAGGCCCGTGGGGGTCAGCGTCAGGTCCTCCAGGGATGACTCCGCGCTCGGACCGCCTCTACTGCTGGATACCTGGTGGTTGCAACAAAGGTTTTTGTGAGATTTATTTTATTTTATTTTATTGATTTGGCTCACCAACAATGAAATACACGGGTTACATTTGTGAATAACTTAAACTTAGGTGGTATACCAATTAAAAAGAGGATCCAACTATTTATGACCATTAATATATAAAAATAGCAGTAAAATTTGAGACAAACATTTTAGTTCTAGTTCATAAGAGTTTTAGTTCTATACGTAATTCTTTTCAAATAATTTTCACGTGTTGTTTCGTTACATTTGTTTATGTACTTTCTCATATGGAATATTGTACCGAGACTGACTGAGAACATTTTCTGTATATTATAAAAATACTCATACTGGTATTCAATTAGTTTTTGGTTCTTGTATAGATATTTAGTTAATTACTCTGGATGTGTAGCTTACCTTAGCGCTGGCGGCCCGCCTCGGTTGGTCTCGCCACGCACACTCCCAGTTACTGCCCGCCGCACTCTGGACACAGAAAATGATATTGTGTATAAATATTAGTATAAATATAATAACAATTAAATAGCAGAAAAATTGCAACATATAAATAGTTATAGTTAACAAATAACATACAATGCAATCGAGTAGCTGTAAAATGCATTCAATTACTTTTTGATTTTATTACAAAAGATTACTGTTTAAAATTGAAGTAAATTTTATTTTATTTCATATTTCTAATGAATTTCGAGAGGTTGTAATAATTAGTGGTAGTTTTATACATTCGATAGTGAAAACGATCGAAGTTCAGTAATTAGCTATCAGTCCCCGTGTACCTGCGTGTCGTCGTTGGGCTGCGAGGAGCAGGCGGGCTCGAGCCGCGCCCCGTCCGTGGCGCCCAGCAGGCGGAACGACGCCGGCGCCGCGCGACGCATGCGGGCCCCGCTCTGTACCGATTAGATTATACATATATAAGAAACCATATTCACTGAGAGTAAGTCGTCTTTTATGTCTATTATTAAATAAGAATAAAATATATGTTGAAATATCAATCTGAACTGATTATGCTAAAATCATTTGTGATTATCATAAATAGACATTTCTGTGACACAATGTCTGATAATCAATAACCCGGTTCTGGATTTTATTCGCTGAACATCAGTCACACCCAATGACTTCCAGATTCACATAAATACAAGGGTTCCCTGTAATCTTTATTAGAACATCTGTCCAGTTCATTATCAATATTCCAACATATAAAGCAGTATATCTTCGTCCCGATACCGTACCTGCCTGGCGGAGTCCTTGCCGGGCGTCCTGGCGCGCCCCCGCTCCCGCCGCGCGGTGTCCCTTAGGCCGCGCCCCCCGGGCTCCGCCCCCGCGCCCCCGGCCGCGACCCCGGCGCCGGCCACGCCCGCCACGCCACTCGCTGCTGGAATATATACAATTCATTACTGACCCTATACTAATTGCACATTTTTACTTATTATCATTGCTGATATTATAACTCAAATATCTAATATTACTAAAATAAATACACAATAAACTACTCATATTAAATAAGACCAAAAATAGAAACTCTAAGGTTCAACTTTTAAAGTAAAATATACATTTTTAAATTACCATATTTTTTGTTTAATTTTCCTTAAAGTTTCAATCCTTTCATTATCGACCAATATTACAAATTCGCTACATAGTAATACAAATACCACTCACAGTTATATATCTTCAATATATCTAGTCCTTTTGTTTCAGCATAAACAAATAAATATAGTTCAATATAATTATATGTCAGTAAAATATATAATAATTAACATAAATAATATAAAATATGAAATAAACAGGGCATAAAAAATTTAAGTATATCTAGATAAAACTGTAGTCAGAGGTCTTAGTACGAGTTTGCTTTACCTTAAACAAAAACGAAACAACGATATAATTTGAAACAAAATGAATGACTAAACATATACAATGTGATAGGGGTGGGACTTCTAACCCGTTAAGGCTGAGTACTACATCTAATTTTATCGACAAAAACAATAATATGGGGAGTTAAAACCCCAATTGAAAATATCGAAAAATAGCGATTTTTTCGGTAAAAATAATTCCGTTTTTTTTTCTCACCAAAACCTAATCAAACATATGAAAAAAGTAATGAATTAATTAGCCAAGGTTATTAGCAACCGTGTGTATTTTTTTTTGTTTCTACCAATAGGCACCTGAATATGCCGAACTAACTTATTTGTATATTTATTAGAGGGGACGAATGGGTACCTTAAAAATAATATTTTTTATTAAAATATTAATTGGTCCCCTACCAGGAGACCAATGGGCAATATAGGGGCCGAATACAACTTTTATGCTGGGGGACGAATTTTAGGGGACGAATGGGCTCTGACCCGACAAAAACAATAATATGGGGGGTTGAAACCCCCATTGAAAATATTGAAAAATAGCGATTTTTTCGGTAATAATAATTCAGAAATGATTTTTTTTCTCACCAAAACATAATCAAACATATGAAAAAAGTAATGAATTAAGCCAAGGTTATTAGCTACCGTGTGTATTTTTTTTTGTTTCTACGACGCATACTACCTTTGATATCACATAAACTAAAAAAAATATGCAAAAAAGTTATTAAAGTAGCCATAATTTTTGGGGATTCAACCCCCATCTTAATTTTTTTGTCGATAAAATTAGATGTAGTACTCAGCTTTAACGGGTTAGAAGTCTTTATCACATTGTAGAAATACCTGGTAGGTATGAATAGTATTGGCATTAAAAGAGCAACATACCTGCGTCGTCGTGCGGTCGGTCCTGCGGGCGGTCGTGCGCGTGGTCCCGCAGTAGTCCGGCCAGCGACGCCAGCGTCGACGACGTCGGCTTGCCCGCGCTCGCCAGGCTACCGCGCGTGCCCGCTGGAAGTATATATGGGAACTTAGCACTCTTGTTGTAGGTATTAAGTCAGATTTTACATAAACTATCGTGCGGAATACTAAATTAACGGTATGCTCATAAGGATTTACTGAAAAAAGGTCTACGTATACAATATAGATAGGTAAGTTAATATAGGAGCTAACGTCGTATATTCCAAAATTTAATTTTAAAGCCAGTATTAAAATCAGTAACAAATGCAAAATAAATTAATCAGTACTCTTAGTATGAGTTTGCTTTACGTTGAACGTAAACGAAATGAGTGCTCGTTCGGCGCTCTGATAGGCCGGCGCAAATTAACTAACCAATCAGAGCATCGAACGCATTCTCGTTTCAATCTCGTTAAACGTAAAGCAAACTCGTACTAAGGGTACAGGAAGCGGACCAAATTCGCACGCAGATATTAACAACAGGCATGACATGAAAAGGTCTTAAAAATATGTTTGAAAGTGAGTGAGCCAGTACCGAGCGAGGTCCTGGAGAGATGCAGCGCGTTGTGGCGGGGCGTGGGGGCAACAACACGTATGACATGGAAAGGCCCTAAGACTATGTGTATAAGTAAGTGAGTGTAGTACCGAGCGAGGTCCTGGAGAGATGCAGCGCGTTGTGCCGGGGCGTGGTCCCCCGCGCGGCGCCCGCCTCGGCCGCGGCCGCGTCGCACGCGCCGCCTGCGCCGCCCGCACCGCCCGACGAACAACCCTCGCCGCAACGACGCCGGATCCTAACACATACACGCATGTTACAGGAAACAACATAAAATGTCTAATTATAAGTGTGGGAGAGCCATGCTTCGGCACAAAACAATGCTTGGGTTGTGCGAGTGAGGTTACCGGAGGCCCAATTACCCCCCTTCCCAATTTTCTCAATCCCCGATTCCCCAACAACCCCACTGGAGTTCGGGTGTCCATGGGCGGCGGCGATTGCTTAACATCAGGTGATCAGACTCCTCGTTTACCGGCTTATACCATAAAAAAAAACTTATGCTTAAGCCAATATCGATGTGAAATGTTTGTAGACAAACCATAAAATTAAGAAACACAACGCAAGCGTTCTTTTACGCCGATATTCGGCAAGGTCATAGTATCAGGACGAGTCATATACCAGTCATGCTAAAGCATTTAATTATTTTGTAGTGACATAAACAATATCAAGTCCATAGTTACCGTCTCCATGCGGCGGCGAGTCGCTGCCGTATGGCGGAGACGGTGAGCGGGCCGCCGAGTAGCTCGCACAGCTGCGGGGACGTGTCGGCGTACGACGTCGTCAGCGGGGACACGTAGATGGGGTAGCCGATGGGCTGGTCGCACGACGAGTTTATTATGTTGCGGAGCGCCTAGTACAGAAAAAATATTAATAGTAATTAGTATGACAAAAGTGAAAAGTCGTACGAAATATAGGCTTTGAGAACACTCAAGCGCAAAAGCCAGTAACACGCGGTGACGCAGCTACTCAGAATACGCCCATACCGTGATTTTTTTGTGCTCTCTCTCTTGTTCGATAAAGATGTGGACGTCTGTCTGTTACATGATTATTATTACTGTGTTTGCAAAATAAATTAAATCGAAAAGAAACAGAAAAATGTGAGTCAATGAGCCGTCAACATCAGACAGCCGGGCGTGTATTAGTGCGGCAAAGCATAAAGTAGCGCAGCGGATCGTAGAACAGTGCGGCGGCGATTGAAGTAATCGTATGTACACACAAGCAAGCTAGGTATGTACACACAAGTAAGCTAGGTATTTGAACCATTCATCTCACATCCTTATTAAAACCTCAATTTCATATTTCACGTCAGTCCACGGTGATCTTAATAGTAATAAGAATTCATAACAAAAATTTAAAAGCTTGATTCGTAAAGATTTGAATACCGCAGTAGTTACGAGTAGACAGTGAACGTACATACCTGTTTAGCGTTCTGTATGGACCCTCGTTCAGGGTTCCTGTTCCGGAGGTACACCAGCTCCTGTTGCTGGCCGGCCCAGAGCCCGCGCACGCACTCGCGGTTCAGCTTGATGACGCGGAAGCCCAGGTGCCGCTTGTTCAGCATTATTATCTTGTAGTCGTCGTTGCCCTCGTCCATCACGTGTCTGCAATGTTAGTTAGGAGTTAGTAGTGCTCGATATAAGAGGTTTATTGTTCAATACGCAAAACTTCAGACACTAATAATGATTTTTATTTCGTTTGCCCTAAGTCTAAGAGAAAATAATTTATATTTCTTTATCATTATCTTTTTTTTTCTAATAACTTTTTGCATCTGTGACGACGCTCAGTCGAACAGGAATCGACAGGTAGGTATATCACCGTGTTGAACATCCTACGTATGAGAAAAATAATAAATTGGTCGACAACCATTTGTATGTTTAAATATTTTAGCGTGGTGTAATAGACAGGGCAAAAAGTGTCATTTATTTATTTTGAAAAACATAAACTAGTATTGAAAGCCGGTTCAATAGATTCCAGGTTCAAGTATTTCCAGGTATACCTGAGTGCCAGTAGATGCGGCGCGCCCCGCAGCACGTTGTACCGCCAGGCGGGCGCGGCCTCGTGGCAGATGACGAGGCGCTGCGAGTGTACAGTACCTGAGTGCCAGTAGATGCGGCGCTGCGAGTGTACAGTACCTGAGTGCCAGTAGATGCGGCGCTGCGAGTGTACAGTACCTGAGTGCCAGTAGATGCGGCGCTGCGAGTGTACAGTACCTGAGTGCCAGTAGATGCGGCGCTGCGAGTGTACAGTACCTGAGTGCCAGTAGATGCAGTAGATGCGGCGCTGCGAGTGTACAGTACCTGAGTGCCAGTAGATGCGGCGCTGCGAGTGTACAGTACCTGAGTGCCAGTAGATGCGGCGCTGCGAGTGTACAGTACCTGAGTGCCAGTAGATGCGGCGCTGCGAGTGTACAGTACCTGAGTGCCAGTAGATGCGGCGCGCCCCGCAGCACGTTGTACCGCCAGGCGGGCGCGGCCTCGTGGCAGATGACGAGGCGCTGCGAGTGTACAGTACCTGAGTGCCAGTAGATGCGGCGCTGCGAGTGTACAGTACCTGAGTGCCAGTAGATGCGGCGCTGCGAGTGTACAGTACCTGAGTGCCAGTAGATGCGGCGCGCCCCGCAGCACGTTGTACCGCCAGGCGGGCGCGGCCTCGTGGCAGATGACGAGGCGCTGCGAGTGTACAGTACCTGAGTGCCAGTAGATGCGGCGCTGCGAGTGTACAGTACCTGAGTGCCAGTAGATGCGGCGCTGCGAGTGTACAGTACCTGAGTGCCAGTAGATGCGGCGCTGCGAGTGTACAGTACCTGAGTGCCAGTAGATGCGGCGCGCCCCGCAGCACGTTGTACCGCCAGGCGGGCGCGGCCTCGTGGCAGATGACGAGGCGCTGCGAGTGTACAGTACCTGAGTGCCAGTAGATGCGGCGCTGCGAGTGTACAGTACCTGAGTGCCAGTAGATGCGGCGCTGCGAGTGTACAGTACCTGAGTGCCAGTAGATGCGGCGCTGCGAGTGTACAGTACCTGAGTGCCAGTAGATGCGGCGCGCCCCGCAGCACGTTGTACCGCCAGGCGGGCGCGGCCTCGTGGCAGATGACGAGGCGCTGCGAGTGTACAGTACCTGAGTGCCAGTAGATGCGGCGCTGCGAGTGTACAGTACCTGAGTGCCAGTAGATGCGGCGCTGCGAGTGTACAGTACCTGAGTGCCAGTAGATGCGGCGCTGCGAGTGTACAGTACCTGAGTGCCAGTAGATGCGGCGCTGCGAGTGTACAGTACCTGAGTGCCAGTAGATGCGGCGCGCCCCGCAGCACGTTGTACCGCCAGGCGGGCGCGGCCTCGTGGCAGATGACGAGGCGCTGCGAGTGTACAGTACCTGAGTGCCAGTAGATGCGGCGCTGCGAGTGTACAGTACCTGAGTGCCAGTAGATGCGGCGCTGCGAGTGTACAGTACCTGAGTGCCAGTAGATGCGGCGCGCCCCGCAGCACGTTGTACCGCCAGGCGGGCGCGGCCTCGTGGCAGATGACGAGGCGCTGCGAGTGTACAGTACCTGAGTGCCAGTAGATGCGGCGCTGCGAGTGTACAGTACCTGAGTGCCAGTAGATGCGGCGCTGCGAGTGTACAGTACCTGAGTGCCAGTAGATGCGGCGCTGCGAGTGTACAGTACCTGAGTGCCAGTAGATGCGGCGCGCCCCGCAGCACGTTGTACCGCCAGGCGGGCGCGGCCTCGTGGCAGATGACGAGGCGCTGCGAGTGTACAGTACCTGAGTGCCAGTAGATGCGGCGCTGCGAGTGTACAGTACCTGAGTGCCAGTAGATGCGGCGCTGCGAGTGTACAGTACCTGAGTGCCAGTAGATGCGGCGCTGCGAGTGTACAGTACCTGAGTGCCAGTAGATGCGGCGCTGCGAGTGTACAGTACCTGAGTGCCAGTAGATGCGGCGCTGCGAGTGTACAGTACCTGAGTGCCAGTAGATGCGGCGCTGCGAGTGTACAGTACCTGAGTGCCAGTAGATGCGGCGCGCCCCGCAGCACGTACCGCCAGGCGGGCGCGGCCTCGTGGCAGATGACGAGGCGCTGCGAGTGTACAGTACCTGAGTGCCAGTAGATGCGGCGCTGCGAGTGTACAGTACCTGAGTGCCAGTAGATGCGGCGCTGCGAGTGTACAGTACCTGAGTGCCAGTAGATGCGGCGCTGCGAGTGTACAGTACCTGAGTGCCAGTAGATGCGGCGCGCCCCGCAGCACGTTGTACCGCCAGGCGGGCGCGGCCTCGTGGCAGATGACGAGGCGCTGCGAGTGTACAGTACCTGAGTGCCAGTAGATGCGGCGCTGCGAGTGTACAGTACCTGAGTGCCAGTAGATGCGGCGCTGCGAGTGTACAGTACCTGAGTGCCAGTAGATGCGGCGCTGCGAGTGTACAGTACCTGAGTGCCAGTAGATGCGGCGCGCCCCGCAGCACGTTGTACCGCCAGGCGGGCGCGGCCTCGTGGCAGATGACGAGGCGCTGCGAGTGTACAGTACCTGAGTGCCAGTAGATGCGGCGCTGCGAGTGTACAGTACCTGAGTGCCAGTAGATGCGGCGCTGCGAGTGTACAGTACCTGAGTGCCAGTAGATGCGGCGCTGCGAGTGTACAGTACCTGAGTGCCAGTAGATGCGGCGCGCCCCGCAGCACGTTGTACCGCCAGGCGGGCGCGGCCTCGTGGCAGATGACGAGGCGCTGCGAGTGTACAGTACCTGAGTGCCAGTAGATGCGGCGCTGCGAGTGTACAGTACCTGAGTGCCAGTAGATGCGGCGCTGCGAGTGTACAGTACCTGAGTGCCAGTAGATGCGGCGCTGCGAGTGTACAGTACCTGAGTGCCAGTAGATGCGGCGCTGCGAGTGTACAGTACCTGAGTGCCAGTAGATGCGGCGCTGCGAGTGTACAGTACCTGAGTGCCAGTAGATGCGGCGCTGCGAGTGTACAGTACCTGAGTGCCAGTAGATGCGGCGCTGCGAGTGTACAGTACCTGAGTGCCAGTAGATGCGGCGCTGCGAGTGTACAGTACCTGAGTGCCAGTAGATGCGGCGCTGCGAGTGTACAGTACCTGAGTGCCAGTAGATGCGGCGCTGCGAGTGTACAGTACCTGAGTGCCAGTAGATGCGGCGCGCCCCGCAGCACGTTGTACCGCCAGGCGGGCGCGGCCTCGTGGCAGATGACGAGGCGCTGCGAGTGTACAGTACCTGAGTGCCAGTAGATGCGGCGCTGCGAGTGTACAGTACCTGAGTGCCAGTAGATGCGGCGCTGCGAGTGTACAGTACCTGAGTGCCAGTAGATGCGGCGCTGCGAGTGTACAGTACCTGAGTGCCAGTAGATGCGGCGCGCCCCGCAGCACGTTGTACCGCCAGGCGGGCGCGGCCTCGTGGCAGATGACGAGGCGCTGCGAGTGTACAGTACCTGAGTGCCAGTAGATGCGGCGCTGCGAGTGTACAGTACCTGAGTGCCAGTAGATGCGGCGCTGCGAGTGTACAGTACCTGAGTGCCAGTAGATGCGGCGCTGCGAGTGTACAGTACCTGAGTGCCAGTAGATGCGGCGCTGCGAGTGTACAGTACCTGAGTGCCAGTAGATGCGGCGCGCCCCGCAGCACGTTGTACCGCCAGGCGGGCGCGGCCTCGTGGCAGATGACGAGGCGCTGCGAGTGTACAGTACCTGAGTGCCAGTAGATGCGGCGCTGCGAGTGTACAGTACCTGAGTGCCAGTAGATGCGGCGCTGCGAGTGTACAGTACCTGAGTGCCAGTAGATGCGGCGCGCCCCGCAGCACGTTGTACCGCCAGGCGGGCGCGGCCTCGTGGCAGATGACGAGGCGCTGCGAGTGTACAGTACCTGAGTGCCAGTAGATGCGGCGCTGCGAGTGTACAGTACCTGAGTGCCAGTAGATGCGGCGCGCCCCGCAGCACGTTGTACCGCCAGGCGGGCGCGGCCTCGTGGCAGATGACGAGGCGCTGCGAGTGTACAGTACCTGAGTGCCAGTAGATGCGGCGCTGCGAGTGTACAGTACCTGAGTGCCAGTAGATGCGGCGCTGCGAGTGTACAGTACCTGAGTGCCAGTAGATGCGGCGCTGCGAGTGTACAGTACCTGAGTGCCAGTAGATGCGGCGCTGCGAGTGTACAGTACCTGAGTGCCAGTAGATGCGGCGCTGCGAGTGTACAGTACCTGAGTGCCAGTAGATGCGGCGCGCCCCGCAGCACGTTGTACCGCCAGGCGGGCGCGGCCTCGTGGCAGATGACGAGGCGCTGCGAGTGTACAGTACCTGAGTGCCAGTAGATGCGGCGCTGCGAGTGTACAGTACCTGAGTGCCAGTAGATGCGGCGCTGCGAGTGTACAGTACCTGAGTGCCAGTAGATGCGGCGCTGCGAGTGTACAGTACCTGAGTGCCAGTAGATGCGGCGCGCCCCGCAGCACGTTGTACCGCCAGGCGGGCGCGGCCTCGTGGCAGATGACGAGGCGCTGCGAGTGTACAGTACCTGAGTGCCAGTAGATGCGGCGCTGCGAGTGTACAGTACCTGAGTGCCAGTAGATGCGGCGCTGCGAGTGTACAGTACCTGAGTGCCAGTAGATGCGGCGCTGCGAGTGTACAGTACCTGAGTGCCAGTAGATGCGGCGCGCCCCGCAGCACGTTGTACCGCCAGGCGGGCGCGGCCTCGTGGCAGATGACGAGGCGCTGCGAGTGTACAGTACCTGAGTGCCAGTAGATGCGGCGCTGCGAGTGTACAGTACCTGAGTGCCAGTAGATGCGGCGCGCCCCGCAGCACGTTGTACCGCCAGGCGGGCGCGGCCTCGTGGCAGATGACGAGGCGCTGCGAGTGTACAGTACCTGAGTGCCAGTAGATGCGGCGCTGCGAGTGTACAGTACCTGAGTGCCAGTAGATGCGGCGCTGCGAGTGTACAGTACCTGAGTGCCAGTAGATGCGGCGCTGCGAGTGTACAGTACCTGAGTGCCAGTAGATGCGGCGCGCCCCGCAGCACGTTGTACCGCCAGGCGGGCGCGGCCTCGTGGCAGATGACGAGGCGCTGCGAGTGTACAGTACCTGAGTGCCAGTAGATGCGGCGCTGCGAGTGTACAGTACCTGAGTGCCAGTAGATGCGGCGCTGCGAGTGTACAGTACCTGAGTGCCAGTAGATGCGGCGCGCCCCGCAGCACGTTGTACCGCCAGGCGGGCGCGGCCTCGTGGCAGATGACGAGGCGCTGCGAGTGTACAGTACCTGAGTGCCAGTAGATGCGGCGCTGCGAGTGTACAGTACCTGAGTGCCAGTAGATGCGGCGCTGCGAGTGTACAGTACCTGAGTGCCAGTAGATGCGGCGCTGCGAGTGTACAGTACCTGAGTGCCAGTAGATGCGGCGCGCCCCGCAGCACGTTGTACCGCCAGGCGGGCGCGGCCTCGTGGCAGATGACGAGGCGCTGCGAGTGTACAGTACCTGAGTGCCAGTAGATGCGGCGCTGCGAGTGTACAGTACCTGAGTGCCAGTAGATGCGGCGCTGCGAGTGTACAGTACCTGAGTGCCAGTAGATGCGGCGCTGCGAGTGTACAGTACCTGAGTGCCAGTAGATGCGGCGCTGCGAGTGTACAGTACCTGAGTGCCAGTAGATGCGGCGCTGCGAGTGTACAGTACCTGAGTGCCAGTAGATGCGGCGCGCCCCGCAGCACGTTGTACCGCCAGGCGGGCGCGGCCTCGTGGCAGATGACGAGGCGCTGCGAGTGTACAGTACCTGAGTGCCAGTAGATGCGGCGCTGCGAGTGTACAGTACCTGAGTGCCAGTAGATGCGGCGCTGCGAGTGTACAGTACCTGAGTGCCAGTAGATGCGGCGCTGCGAGTGTACAGTACCTGAGTGCCAGTAGATGCGGCGCTGCGAGTGTACAGTACCTGAGTGCCAGTAGATGCGGCGCTGCGAGTGTACAGTACCTGAGTGCCAGTAGATGCGGCGCTGCGAGTGTACAGTACCTGAGTGCCAGTAGATGCGGCGCGCCCCGCAGCACGTTGTACCGCCAGGCGGGCGCGGCCTCGTGGCAGATGACGAGGCGCTGCGAGTGTACAGTACCTGAGTGCCAGTAGATGCGGCGCTGCGAGTGTACAGTACCTGAGTGCCAGTAGATGCGGCGCTGCGAGTGTACAGTACCTGAGTGCCAGTAGATGCGGCGCTGCGAGTGTACAGTACCTGAGTGCCAGTAGATGCGGCGCTGCGAGTGTACAGTACCTGAGTGCCAGTAGATGCGGCGCTGCGAGTGTACAGTACCTGAGTGCCAGTAGATGCGGCGCTGCGAGTGTACAGTACCTGAGTGCCAGTAGATGCGGCGCTGCGAGTGTACAGTACCTGAGTGCCAGTAGATGCGGCGCTGCGAGTGTACAGTACCTGAGTGCCAGTAGATGCGGCGCGCCCCGCAGCACGTTGTACCGCCAGGCGGGCGCGGCCTCGTGGCAGATGACGAGGCGCTGCGAGTGTACAGTACCTGAGTGCCAGTAGATGCGGCGCTGCGAGTGTACAGTACCTGAGTGCCAGTAGATGCGGCGCTGCGAGTGTACAGTACCTGAGTGCCAGTAGATGCGGCGCTGCGAGTGTACAGTACCTGAGTGCCAGTAGATGCGGCGCGCCCCGCAGCACGTTGTACCGCCAGGCGGGCGCGGCCTCGTGGCAGATGACGAGGCGCTGCGAGTGTACAGTACCTGAGTGCCAGTAGATGCGGCGCTGCGAGTGTACAGTACCTGAGTGCCAGTAGATGCGGCGCTGCGAGTGTACAGTACCTGAGTGCCAGTAGATGCGGCGCTGCGAGTGTACAGTACCTGAGTGCCAGTAGATGCGGCGCTGCGAGTGTACAGTACCTGAGTGCCAGTAGATGCGGCGCGCCCCGCAGCACGTTGTACCGCCAGGCGGGCGCGGCCTCGTGGCAGATGACGAGGCGCTGCGAGTGTACAGTACCTGAGTGCCAGTAGATGCGGCGCTGCGAGTGTACAGTACCTGAGTGCCAGTAGATGCGGCGCGCCCCGCAGCACGTTGTACCGCCAGGCGGGCGCGGCCTCGTGGCAGATGACGAGGCGCTGCGAGTGTACAGTACCTGAGTGCCAGTAGATGCGGCGCTGCGAGTGTACAGTACCTGAGTGCCAGTAGATGCGGCGCTGCGAGTGTACAGTACCTGAGTGCCAGTAGATGCGGCGCTGCGAGTGTACAGTACCTGAGTGCCAGTAGATGCGGCGCGCCCCGCAGCACGTTGTACCGCCAGGCGGGCGCGGCCTCGTGGCAGATGACGAGGCGCTGCGAGTGTACAGTACCTGAGTGCCAGTAGATGCGGCGCTGCGAGTGTACAGTACCTGAGTGCCAGTAGATGCGGCGCTGCGAGTGTACAGTACCTGAGTGCCAGTAGATGCGGCGCGCCCCGCAGCACGTTGTACCGCCAGGCGGGCGCGGCCTCGTGGCAGATGACGAGGCGCTGCGAGTGTACAGTACCTGAGTGCCAGTAGATGCGGCGCTGCGAGTGTACAGTACCTGAGTGCCAGTAGATGCGGCGCTGCGAGTGTACAGTACCTGAGTGCCAGTAGATGCGGCGCTGCGAGTGTACAGTACCTGAGTGCCAGTAGATGCGGCGCGCCCCGCAGCACGTTGTACCGCCAGGCGGGCGCGGCCTCGTGGCAGATGACGAGGCGCTGCGAGTGTACAGTACCTGAGTGCCAGTAGATGCGGCGCTGCGAGTGTACAGTACCTGAGTGCCAGTAGATGCGGCGCTGCGAGTGTACAGTACCTGAGTGCCAGTAGATGCGGCGCTGCGAGTGTACAGTACCTGAGTGCCAGTAGATGCGGCGCTGCGAGTGTACAGTACCTGAGTGCCAGTAGATGCGGCGCTGCGAGTGTACAGTACCTGAGTGCCAGTAGATGCGGCGCTGCGAGTGTACAGTACCTGAGTGCCAGTAGATGCGGCGCGCCCCGCAGCACGTTGTACCGCCAGGCGGGCGCGGCCTCGTGGCAGATGACGAGGCGCTGCGAGTGTACAGTACCTGAGTGCCAGTAGATGCGGCGCTGCGAGTGTACAGTACCTGAGTGCCAGTAGATGCGGCGCTGCGAGTGTACAGTACCTGAGTGCCAGTAGATGCGGCGCTGCGAGTGTACAGTACCTGAGTGCCAGTAGATGCGGCGCGCCCCGCAGCACGTTGTACCGCCAGGCGGGCGCGGCCTCGTGGCAGATGACGAGGCGCTGCGAGTGGGACGCGATGGCGCAGTACAGCGCCGAGCTGCTGCAATACTCCTCGGGGAACATGAAGTGGTCCTAAGGGGACAGACACTATCATAAGCGGGGATTCGTAAACGACGTTTAAGAAAATCTTTATAATTAGGTTAATAAACTAAAATCTGAACCAAGGTGTAACAAACACTTTGCTGAAAACCGCATCAAAGTCGGTTCCACCAATCGCGAGATAATCGCGGACAAACGTACATACATTAACATACAGGTAAAACTGAGAAGCTCCTTTTTTTTGAAGATGGTTATAAAATATCTCCGCAGTACAGTACTAGAAGCAGGTGTAACAGGTTACCTGGTGCAGTTTGAGCGCCATCCGTATGGCGGGCGCCAGCACGGAGTGCAGCAGCGACATGTCGGTGAACACCCACTCGTCGCGCGCGCACGTGATGCGGAAGTCGCCCTTGAACAGCGAGTGCAGCCCGTACAGGAAGAACTCCACGCTGCAAATACGACAATAGTTTAACAATTTAGATCAACTGAAAGACAGTGGTTAAGTTTTTAGAGAATAACAGAGAAGACAGTAGTCTATAAACCGTTTTCAGATTCTAGACTTTTACTAATGTAGGTACATGAAAGTACGAGAAACGATTGGAATTGAACAAATAGAAAGCGTGGCAGACCTCCCACTAGGTGGACCGACGACATCGTCAGAGTGGCGGGGAGCCAGTGGATGCAGGTGGCGACTTGTCGGAGGACTAAGGGGAGGCCTTTGTTCAGCAGTGGACGTCTCTCGGCTGATGATGATGATGATGATGATGAAAGCGTGTATTACCTGGAGGCGGAGAGATGCTGCGCGGCGGCGAGCGCCCGGCGGCCGAGCAGGCTGAGCGCGAAGCACAGCGTGGTGAGCGCGGCGCCCGGCCCCGCGCCCCCGCCGCCCGCCGCGCCCCCGCGCCGCCGCCAGCCCGCGCCGCGCCGCGCCCCGCAGTACGCGATCCACTCGCCGTACACGGCACAGAAACGACTCCTGCACCACAATGGAAACACATTTGCTTATACACCATTTGATTGACATTGGTGATCTCGTCAGACGACTACGAAACAAGTAGGAACGTAAATTCTCCTAAAAAAGGGGATTGACCAACTTGTATGGGACTTTGGCTATTTTTGAACAAGCACTTCAGCTAATAATATATGTTTGATTAATTAGTTCGTATCAGTAAGAATGAAGATACAAACTTAGTTTTGTATCAAGATTTATATTTAGATATTTTTTTACATTTTATTGAAACTGATTATGCATGAAATAAAACATTTTTTTTTCTATTAAATTGCATTATTAGTCCGATTCATATGTAATTAAAATATGGTCAAGGAACTCGGCAGGTGGATTAATAATTTTCTGGTACCTTGCCCAGCTTAAAAACCAAATAATAGTTATTATACGTGCACATCAACCTACTGTTCTATGACCCACCATGCAGTTGCAGCAATAATGTTTTATGGCTGTCCTGCCTTTAGTGTTATTTTCATATAATATATATACAAAATATGTTTTCCTACTAATGTGTCTACTTTGTATTTTCCCACGCAATAAATTGGAGTTTCAACACTCACAATGCAAAAGAACAAAGCGAATAATATCTGTCATTTTGACGAAAAACACAACAGATTGACAGCAGATTGGCAGCACTAAAGTCAAATTCAAAGCAAACTACTACAAATACTTGGTCTTATCATAACAAATACCAATAAAAATCGTTTTTTTTTAAGTACAAATTGATACAAAGTTATTAGCGTCAGACATTTACTAAAATATAAATAAAATTATTGGTAAATTACATTTTTGTTGAGCAGCCTGTTCAAAAATAGCCAGATTTGGACAATCTCCTTTTACAAATTGTTTTTCCACGACAGTGAATTATTACAAAGATACACTTATGATCACTATTATTAATCAAGACAATTGTCCAAATCTCTGGGACATTATGGTTCCGATATTTATACGGTATAGTAATAAAGATAGAGTTTATTTTGCCACATATATCACAGTTATTAATAACATACCTGGTAATACCAGAAGCTCTGAAGTCGTAGTCTTCGTCCAGGTTGACGTTGAATATGGGGTCCAGGTCCACAAAGTTCCTCTCGTTCATTGGCTTCAACGCCTCCGCTATCATGGGAGAGGACAACCACTCCTCTAACTTAGCTGACTGGATCGTGTAGTAGATTATGCTCTGTAAACAAAATTCAGATTTTGTGATTGAACCACAAGATGGCTACAGCTGAACCCAGACAGTGGTGGGCACTCCCAATGATGTACAGATTGGTTGATTGGAAGGAAAAAGCATACATATTTCCTGGGACTTTTATCAGATCAGATCGTCTGTATACTTTATGAGTGTGATTTATTTAAGTTATTGCGCTGTTTTAATGGAGTAATGACAACATACCTTGACGTAATAAGTGAGCAGCACCTTCCGGAACTCGAAGACTTGCAGCATGGAGACGGCGGAGTTGTCGGAGACGGAGTAGCCCTCCAGCACGTACCGCGCCGCCACCAGCTGCCACGCCAACCAACGCAGCGCCCACATCGCGCCCAGCGACAGCGCGCGCCCCCCGCACCACCACGCCCCGCCGCATACCCCCTCTGTACATCACTACTGATATATATCGCGCCCACATCGCGCCCAGCGACAGCGCGCGCCCCCCGCACCACCACGCCCCGCCGCATACCCCCTCTGTACATCACTACTGATATATATCGCGCCCACATCGCGCCCAGCGACAGCGCGCGCCCCCCGCACCACCACGCCCCGCCGCATACCCCCTCTGTACATCACTACTGATATATATCGCGCCCACATCGCGCCCAGCGACAGCGCGCGCCCCCCGCACCACCACGCCCCGCCGCATACCCCCTCTGTACATCACTACTGATATATATCGCGCCCACATCGCGCCCAGCGACAGCGCGCGCCCCCCGCACCACCACGCCCCGCCGCATACCCCCTCTGTACATCACTACTGATATATATCGCGCCCACATCGCGCCCAGCGACAGCGCGCGCCCCCCGCACCACCACGCCCCGCCGCATACCCCCTCTGTACATCACTACTGATATATATCGCGCCCACATCGCGCCCAGCGACAGCGTAACCAACCCATTTTGCCACCAGATTCACTTAAAACGAATTAACTAACTCTATCATCATCAAAATCAACAATAAGGTCTAACTTTAAGGCCATCGTCGCTTAGAGTTTAACTAGCCGCCCACCCAATCACTTCAGAAAAGACAGTGGCAGTGGCATAGTGGTTAGGTGCTATTATGGAAAGTGTAAGGGAAATGCGTCTCCCTTAACTTTTACAAACACAGTACACTGGTATTTTGTACTTTGAAGCACAGTTGTCGAAGACTGTCAGTCTTCGACAGGTCGTAGAATAAACATAAAAGTAATAAAATATTGAAGAAGTTTCACTAAAAAGTAGATATCTAAAAATATGATATGAATGAGAACTCACCGCTGCTCTCCTCGGGGCCTTCGGAGATGGCCTCAACCTCTCTCTGTTGGCAGTAGGTCCCTCTGAACTCTAGCCCTCTCAGCTGGAAGGACACCAGCCCGTTGCCCATCTCCACAATGTGGACTAGGCAGTTTAGGTAGTCTGATGCTAATACTGGAACAAAAAGCATTGGACATTAAATTAATAATTCTTCATTGTGTCGCTAAAGGTAGATTAAACTACATTAGTTTAATCTATCAACGAGAAAGTCAGTTTGGCAGTTATAATATTTAGACGGTTTTTTCTCGTAGGCACTCAGTTGCTCGACTCATTTCGAGATACACCGGGGCTCTTAACTACAGGCGACATCTCCGAATCCGTGGATAAGTTATGTTCTTGAATTTCGGATCGAGTTAGAGATAACCTCATTAGTTTTTTACATTAATTTGCTATAATACATATTGCCCTTATTTGTATGTTTAGTCAGTATATTTGTACAATAAGCAGTATGTCCTTACCGAAGCAGTCTCCCTGCTGGACCTGTCCCCACCGGCCGAGCATGAGGTCCCCGCACAGGTAGTGCTGCAGCGACCGCGTCAGGTGCTCGTAGAATATTGAATTGAGGTTGTTATCGTCTGCAACACAAGTACAACTAAATTGGTAAATATTTCTAAAGGTTTACTAAAGTTCTTTAAAGACTACTCTACATATTAAATGTCGTATTTAAATTCAGTTTTAATCTGGTCAGTTTTGCGTGTCTAATTTTTTTTTGAAACACTGGATTTGAATTCTCACCTAGGATAAGGACTTTTAATACTAAAGTAATCTTTGGAAAATAGAGGTTCTAATGTACAATTGCTGCTTATCAGCCACCAAAATCTTGACACTTGTCATACAAAACTACACCTTATTCCCTACTGCATAGAGTCTACACTCACCAGCTCCCAAGTTCCGCTCGAGTTGAGAAGAGAGCCGAGTATTGCTCTGGTCCACTCGCTTCGTGTTGTAGTCGCGCTCCCAGAACTTCACGGGCCGCACGTACGATGTCATGAATATTGCACTACCTGTATACAAACAACAACTTAAAGTTAGTAAACCACTTATTAAGCTATACATTACCACGATGTTTATGGGATAAGGAAGTAAACGAGGAAAGGGATCACCTAAGTTTATGATTGCTTACAATCAGCTACTCTATTGACATTCGACATAAGTGCGTTATTAGCTTTGTGGAGCGAGGAAAGTAGGACCTTACTAACGCGACAAATCGCAATGTCAGCCTTTTTCACGTCAGTTTTATGTGAGACCGTGCTATCACACCGGACATTTGACCTTAATACAGCTGAATACACTTTTGTATGGTTTTCATCAGGGATCTGAATGGTTAGTACCGCACTCGGTACAGATATAATGATATATCTGTACCGAGTGCGGGGGTGAGGGGCGAGGAGAGCAGAGCGGACACGGCGGCCTGGAGGAACAACATGGCGGAGTGGGGCACGGAGAATGTAACATATATATTTAGTAAACTACAGTACCGAGTGCGGGGGTGAGGGGCGAGGAGAGCAGAGCGGACACGGCGGCCTGGAGGAACAACATGGCGGAGTGGGGCACGGAGAATGTAACATATATATTTAGTAAACTACAGTACCGAGTGCGGGGGTGAGGGGCGAGGAGAGCAGAGCGGACACGGCGGCCTGGAGGAACAACATGGCGGAGTGGGGCACGGAGAATGTAACATATATATTTAGTAAACAGTACCGAGTGCGGGGGTGAGGGGCGAGGAGAGCAGAGCGGACACGGCGGCCTGGAGGAACAACATGGCGGAGTGGGGCACGGAGAATGTAACATATATATTTAGTAAACAGTACCGAGTGCGGGGGTGAGGGGCGAGGAGAGCAGAGCGGACACGGCGGCCTGGAGGAACAACATGGCGGAGTGGGGCACGGAGAATGTAACATATATATTTAGTAAACAGTACCGAGTGCGGGGGTGAGGGGCGAGGAGAGCAGAGCGGACACGGCGGCCTGGAGGAACAACATGGCGGAGTGGGGCACGGAGAATGTAACATATATATTTAGTAAACAGTACCGAGTGCGGGGGTGAGGGGCGAGGAGAGCAGAGCGGACACGGCGGCCTGGAGGAACAACATGGCGGAGTGGGGCACGGAGAATGTAACATATATATTTAGTAAACAGTACCGAGTGCGGGGGTGAGGGGCGAGGAGAGCAGAGCGGACACGGCGGCCTGGAGGAACAACATGGCGGAGTGGGGCACGGAGAATGTAACATATATATTTAGTAAACTACAGTACCGAGTGCGGGGGTGAGGGGCGAGGAGAGCAGAGCGGACACGGCGGCCTGGAGGAACAACATGGCGGAGTGGGGCACGGAGAATGTAACATATATATTTAGTAAACTACAGTACCGAGTGCGGGGGTGAGGGGCGAGGAGAGCAGAGCGGACACGGCGGCCTGGAGGAACAACATGGCGGAGTGGGGCACGGAGAATGTAACATATATATTTAGTAAACTACAGTACCGAGTGCGGGGGTGAGGGGCGAGGAGAGCAGAGCGGACACGGCGGCCTGGAGGAACAACATGGCGGAGTGGGGCACGGAGAATGTAACATATATATTTAGTAAACTACAGTACCGAGTGCGGGGGTGAGGGGCGAGGAGAGCAGAGCGGACACGGCGGCCTGGAGGAACAACATGGCGGAGTGGGGCACGGAGAATGTAACATATATATTTAGTAAACTACAGTACCGAGTGCGGGGGTGAGGGGCGAGGAGAGCAGAGCGGACACGGCGGCCTGGAGGAACAACATGGCGGAGTGGGGCACGGAGAATGTAACATATATATTTAGTAAACTACAGTACCGAGTGCGGGGGTGAGGGGCGAGGAGAGCAGAGCGGACACGGCGGCCTGGAGGAACAACATGGCGGAGTGGGGCACGGAGAATGTAACATATATATTTAGTAAACTACAGTACCGAGTGCGGGGGTGAGGGGCGAGGAGAGCAGAGCGGACACGGCGGCCTGGAGGAACAACATGGCGGAGTGGGGCACGGAGAATGTAACATATATATTTAGTAAACTACAGTACCGAGTGCGGGGGTGAGGGGCGAGGAGAGCAGAGCGGACACGGCGGCCTGGAGGAACAACATGGCGGAGTGGGGCACGGAGAATGTAACATATATATTTAGTAAACTACAGTACCGAGTGCGGGGGTGAGGGGCGAGGAGAGCAGAGCGGACACGGCGGCCTGGAGGAACAACATGGCGGAGTGGGGCACGGAGAATGTAACATATATATTTAGTAAACTACAGTACCGAGTGCGGGGGTGAGGGGCGAGGAGAGCAGAGCGGACACGGCGGCCTGGAGGAACAACATGGCGGAGTGGGGCACGGAGAATGTAACATATATATTTAGTAAACTACAGTACCGAGTGCGGGGGTGAGGGGCGAGGAGAGCAGAGCGGACACGGCGGCCTGGAGGAACAACATGGCGGAGTGGGGCACGGAGAATGGTTGCGCGAACGCATGGAACGCGCTCCCCCACGTGATCTGCCACGGCGCGATGTATGTCACCACGAATTGCACCTGTAATAGACAGACAATTTTATTAAAATAACACTATCCTAGTTATAAAAACACCATGGCTAGCGATGTCGTGCAGTACCACGAGAGTGGTACTCCCAAATTAATAATGCGCATGCAGATCTTCTCTAATTAAAAAAAGCAATAGCATTTTGCACTTTGTTTAAATGAAATAGGAGTCAATATCCTGCTTACACGATCGAATATTTCTATGCACATTATGACTTTTAGTGTACTGTACTAGACCAAGATCAGACAGAGGACGAGCAACGAAAAATGATCGGCAGTATAATATGAATCAGATCAAATGAAAGTGGAAAGAAAAACAGTTTATTTGCACCATTTGGAAAAAAAAACAATAAACATAAAAATAAATAAATATGATAAAAAGAAAATACATAAAAGTCGCGGTGTAAAAAGGCCAGTACTCAGCTTAAATGCCAACTGATTGCACGAGTCGCGGCGCTGATTTTCAGCACTGGCCCGACACACAAATCTAAACACTTTATAAAAAAATTGACATAATATATTATTCTTCAACACTTACTTTAAGCAGGAACTCGTAGACCTTACTGAAGATGATGGCAGTGATGAAGTAGTCCACGAGGAAGGTCTCGGATATCTTGCGGCTGCTCAGGTCTCGCTGGAAGAGGAGCACTGCGAACACCAGGATCAGGTACTGGGACTCTGGCTCTGAATACGCGTTTCTTAGGCCTGTAGGATAAAAATGTGATTTTGAACTTTATTTTTTAGTGAGTAGAGTTGGTTATTTTTTGCGTTGGTTATGTGATGAGTATAATTAGAGTATGTTGCTATAAGTAAGGCACAATTTCAAGTATCGTGCTACAACTGCGAATTTCGAAATTGACACCAAATAACATTTTTCATACATACTAAATAAATTATTATGTTTTGAGTCTTTAGTATCCTTTACTATGAGCCTCTAGCATGGCTTGAAACTAGTCGAGTTTCTCGTCAAATATTACGTGAGTATTGAGTAAGCTGAAAAATAAAATTATTAATATTTTTCTTGACTCGGTAATCGATTCCACAACTAAAAGCATCAACTAAGCAGTTAACGTCACAGTATTACTAACATATATAAATAGATTTAGTTTGAAAAGTAGCGGTACTAACACTTGAGTGCGCAGACGCATATGATGAGCGCCCCGACGGCGTCCCCGTACTTGGTGGCGATGGCGGGCGCGTCCTGCGACGTCGCCGCCACCACCACGGCCGGGTACAACACGTTGCGCTCCAGGAAGCTCAGGTACACGAACATCTGCGGCATAACACCACACATACTAATTACAAACATGTGTTATTTATGTTAGTGTAGAATAGTAGTGTAATAAGGACCTGTCTGCCGCATTAGGCATGCGTCCTATTATGGTAGATGTAAGGTGTGAAATAAATAAATACAACTAATGGGTATTTTAAGTTTTCACCCATAAACTATCACTTCACTAAAAGCCACTTAGCGTGACGTAATACGTAAGCTAACCCCTTCCGTGTACCGGTAGGTGTCATTTATAGGTTGGTGAAAACAAAAAAAGACTTCAGGAGTCATCTAACTCTACATAGTTAGGGGTTTCTTATTATTTTGGAGAGGTTGTTGAAAACGCTAATTACTGTCACAAAAACTTCAATCATTTTGGCAGTTGTCCCACCAACGGCGAGTGAACGACTAACTATCGGCTATTTTCTCGCTCAAGAAACGCACAATAGATATACTTTCCGTGTAAACAAAAGAGATGCATATACAAATAGTTAATCGCTGACTGTTCACACTGCCGACGAGTGCTCGCTTCACTTGTTTGTTTTTGTTTTCACTCGTTTTCACTCGTTTCTAGTTCTAGTTCTACTCGTTACTCGTTCATCGTTGCCGGTGGGACAACTGCCTTTTGATGTAGAACAACGTAAGCGTCAGGTTTCACCGTGTAAGTGAGTTAGCTCACACTAAAGGTAGTCTGATACCTCCTTTTCATACCTTCTCGAAGCACATGAGTCGTGCGGGCTCGGTGACCTCGAACTGTGCGTGCTCGTGTTGCTTGAGCACGGGCCCGGCCAGGCACAGCCACGGCTGTTGCTTGCGCAGCTGCGGGACCACGTAGTGCAGCGCCCAGCCCAGGCACCCCGCTATTATCCATAGCACCTGCAGGTTATACACGTTATTAGTTACATTCCTTTTTTATAAGATTAATTATGTTACGTTGAGCAAGCGTTTTTATTTAATTTAGGTATTTCATTTAGACTTATTAAATATCTGGATGTAATGCTTTCTCAATATAAAACTGAGTTTAGAGAAATTTGGTACAGAGTTGTGGCTAAAATAAATATTCAACGCCGTCGAATTCAAAGAAAAAAGTTAGTAAAATGAACAAGTAACTCACGGTATTAAGTTGTGGTCGGAGCGTGGTGAAGACGGTGGTGCAGTGCAGCCCGAACACGAACAGGCCGAGGAACGTGCACACGATGACGTCGTTCTTGAGCCGCGCGTTCACCGTCGCCTGCAGCTTCTTCGGCAGCGGGTCCTCCATGTCCTCGTCCGGCTTCTCCGAGTCCGCCTTCACATTCGTAGTACTCGCATCCTGGGTCTTGTCGTCTTCTGTAGGCACGTCCCCCTTCAGCGAGTTCGTCGAGTTCATCGTGTCCCCTCCGCGAGGGTCCATCTTCAACGAACTAACGCTCGACGTTTGAGACCTCTTCTGCTTGGCAATATTCGTCTCCGAACTAAAGTTGATCTTAGAAGCTGAACTTCCTATAGAATTCTGTTTCGATATGTTACTCTCTGAATTGTTCTTTTTGTCTTCAGTCAGCGTGTTAGGGTCCGACTTGTCAGTCTCCGGCGAACATTCCGGAGTGTGTATCACGTACAACTCCGGCGGCAACAAGTGTTTCTTTATCAAGTTCCAGATGAGCGTGTAGTCGCTCGCACTGCGGCTCAAGTGGTACGCGATGGGCACCAAGAGGCCGCAGAATATTGAGAACAGTATGTTGTGCTTCTGGTGCTGCGACTTCTTCCCCTCGACGAGCCCGCTGTACGCGAACCCGTACAGCACCCCGATGGCGGCCACGGACCGCACCACGCAGTACACGGCCGCGCTCAGGCTGCTCGTCGCGTTGCCACCGAAGACGTGCATGTCTATCTGCTCCAAGAAGTACATGAGGAAGGTATTCACTTGGGGGAACAACCCCAAGCTGAACGCCAAAGGAAAAAATAACAGGAACTTTGATAGTATCTCTTGAATGATGAGTAAAAAATCTCGTTCATTCATCTCGAATCCGTATATCGTGATAGGTTTTGTTACGTCTACACTTCGTTTTCGTCTCGTGTGGTCCTCGTCTGTAAAGGGCGCTGTTTGCTCTAAGTAACTGTGCACCCCGCACAAGAGTGCCGTGCATATGCAAAAGTAGACCGGACGAGAGAACACCACCATCTTGTTGAAGCCATGTACTGGTGACGCGGAGTCCGGCTGGACACTTTTGAGTAGCGAGTACTGACTGCCCGCCATGATGAAACAAAACCAAAACGCGTATATGTCCCTGTAGAAGCCGAGGTTCAACACCATGGAACCCAGCACGGCCACCATTACGGCCAGGAATATTGTGACGAAGGTTTCCTTGAACGTCAAGTTCCTATCAAACAACGCCATCAGTTGCAGCCTGTCCATGGTCACCTTCAATTCGAAACATTTTGAAAGTTTAAACTTGTAATAACTCTTTGGTTTCGGCTGATTCGCCTTCTCCATTTCGTCAATTAATTTTGAGAATTTACTCCTAAGGTTTATTTCTACGCTCTCCTCGCCTATCGAGGGCATCAGGCTCGGTATATTGGCGTACGTGTTCTCAGCTTGTTGCTGAGCCATCTGTTGTGCCCTCTGCTGGTTCATGAGGAAGTTTATATGCATGCTCGGTAGACCCATGCGCGATTGTCTCTCAGCCTCTATTTGTTCCAGCAAGCTGTCGGTGACGTAGGCCACGGGGGACCGCGGCTGGTCCGCGTGTGCTCCGGTCCCTCCGTCGAACACGTAGAACCGCTTGTTGGCGTTATTGGTGTTGATGGGCACCACGGCCGACACGTTGTTGTTGCTCGACAGGAGCGGGTTGTTGCTGCCCTGGTTGGACGAACTTTGGTCGATGCTGTCTCCGCGTTTAGTTTTAGGTATACTCTCACTGTTGCCAGCTTCGGATTCTAGAGAGCCACAGCTGCCTTCGCCGGCAGTTTCTTGTGAGTTGTCGGGGTTATCGATAGGTTTGACCCTGTTAATTCGCATCCCATCTTCCTTCTCCGGTAAAGGAATTGGTTGCGCTTGTGCACGACCGGAACTGTTCTTGTCAAAGGTGTACGACATCCAGTTGCCGTACTCGTCCATGAAGCAGTGTATCGCCCCGTCCGTGGTGTCGTCGAATGACGTCGCGAAGTGGACATTGTTGGAGTTGCTGGAGCTGTCCGCAGCTGGCTGCTTGTTTCTTTTATTTGCATTGTTCTGATGAGAAGGATTATTTCGCTGTCGAGTAGAACGTTTAATTTTTCTAATTCGGTTTCTATGGTTTCTGTCCATCAGCGGCCTAAACCGCGGAGCTTCCTCCGCCGCCTGCGCGTTCTGCGGCGGAGCTGGCTCGGCGGTGGCGGCGGCGTGAGCCGGGGCACAGCAAGGCCCGAAGTCCACCCTGGAGTTGAGGAAGGCCGCCAGTAGAGGCATGGAAGTGGGAAGAAGCGTGTTGGTGGAAGTTTGTGCTACTTCTTCAATGGAACGTTTTCTAGTTTTGTGCGAATTCTCTCTCTCGCCCCGAATGCTCTGCCTGTGGCTGCGCTGGCGCTCGTCCCGGTTGGTGGGCGGCATCACCACGGTGTTGGCGTTGGTCGCCGCGAACAAGCACTCCAACCCTTGTACCAAAGCAGCCTGAGCCTCCACCGCGTCGAAGGAAACCTCTTCATTCTGATTCTCATCTTTTTCTTTTTTAGAATCTCTCTTCTTGTTCTCCTTCTGCGAGGAAGCTCGTGAACGCGCTAAGTTTTTTATCTGCTTTGGTATAGCTCCCAAGTTTTTTGGAACGTTGGAAGATGATTCGCCCAGGGCGTTGGCTAGCTTTTGATTCAGTACATCTTCAGAGAGCGCGCAGGCGCCTGCGTCCTTGCTGCAGCCGGCGGCCAGGTCGGACTCCTCGAAGAGCCAGTCCAGGCTGTACACACTCCGTTCGTCAGCACTGCGGCTGCTGTCACATGTTAGTTGCGACTCCTCAGTTTCGGGAGCAGTGATCTTTTCTGGTTTAAATATTTTCGCAACTCCCTCTACGTAAGTATCGCTACTACTGCTAGAATTACAGATATTGTGGTCCCACGGTTTCTTTTCGGCGACTTTTTTGTCTTCTGGCTGTTTCTCGGGTTGTTCTTGCGCCTCATTGGACTCCAAACTGGATTTTTCTATTAATAAGTCTTTGGAACTAGCGCTGGCCTTCTCAAAGTAGTCAACGTTAGTGTTGATGGTGGTTTTACATTCGCAGCACGGAGGTGCTGCTCTGTCGGAACGTTTAGCTTCGTACTGTGGCTCGTGTTTGGGAAGCTTTTTCAGTCTTACTGGTTTACTTTTGTCATTGGGACAGTCTAAGCTGTGTTTGTTTGTGTGTCGCTCGCAGCAGTGCTTCTTGCTGTCCCCGTGAGTTTTACTCCGCACCACTCGCACGTCTGAGGGCCTGTCAAGCAACGGCGACCTGGATCCGTTGTTTTCATAATCAGAGTCACTGGAGCGCATCGCTGGCGACTGCTCGGCGTCCCAGTCGAAGCCCCGGAACTGCTTCTCGTCATCGTAATCACTGTAGCTCTCTCCGCTCGAGTCTAGGTCGGTTTCTTTCTGAGATGTTTGCATTTCGTCAGATATTTCTGCGATCGGGTACACAATTTCGGAACCGTACGTTAGATATGGATAGCTACATCCTTCTCCCGATTCGTTCTTTGGGTACAGATTTAAATGTGGACCGCGAGTTAAGCTTTTACTAGGAGGTGGAATAACTGCGCTTTTAGGGTTCTTTAGCATCTGACCCCCGATGGTTTCTGCACTGTTTGGATGGGGGGATAAGTTCGAAACGCTCGGAGGTGGACACCCGATTTCTAATGCGGCGCTTTTAATTCTTCTGAAACCTGAACTCTTTCCTTTACTCTTTTCTGTTTCGCCTGCTGGGGCTTCGGCTTTCACCATCATGTATTCGCCAAGTTCTACACTGGCGAAGAATCCAGTATCAGCATTGTTGGAGTGCCTCCTCATATGCGATACAAGTTGTGCGGTCGAATTTAAAAGTGGGAGCTGAATTGTGGACATCGTGGAGTTGGAGTTCCTGCGCATGTTGGACGACTGCTGCGTTGCCAGCGCCATGGCGGACTTGGTGCAACTTTCATCTGGGTAGTTGGCGTATCTCCGGCGGTGCGCCGTCCTCTTCTTAGGAGACGGCGGACCAACGCTAGGCTCTGAATTATCTCTTGAGTCGGAGCTGAGTTGTCGGGCAAACTTAGACTGATATGGTTCCCCGGCAGCCTCACTACCGTCGAGATACAGCCACTCTTTGAAAAAGTCTTTGTTGCTTGAGCCACGCCGGTGCGGGCACTCGTGGTAACGCCTACTGACTTTGGCGAAGGGGCCTTCGTCGACTAGCATATGAACGGGCAAGTTGTTCTCGACTCTGTTACTTCTAGAAGCTTCACCTATCAGTTCGTCGATGCGAGTACCGTGTGTCCTCCTCTTGGAGGTTCGTTCCCTCCTGTGGCCGGACTTAGATCGGCTCCTGGTAGCTGGACGGGTTTTGGAAGGGCCGGGCATGTCGGCGGCCTGCGCCACGCACAGGTCCGACTTGGTGGCGGCCACAGCCTCCGTCTGCTTGGCAGACATGGCGCTGTCTTCCATGCTGGACTCCGAACTGTTCTTTCGGTGGACATCTACTTTTAAATCTGCGAAGAAAGAGAAATAGATCAATTATGAACAGATTCTAAAGGTATTTCCGTATAGTTTTGTAATAAATGTATGAATGCTTCATACCTATCGTGCTGTTATTAGGTTTGTGGTACTCAAGGGAAGTGACTGACTCGTTGTCACTCCCCGTCGCCGGCGCTCCGCCCAATTTCAACATTTGCATCTCCATGCCTTCGTCAGGACTGTGGAAAAACAAAAAAATGGGTATTTTTAACATGGAAAATCTTTAATTGTACGTTAATCAACTAGTGATTCTGACCCAAAAGCACGTTTGCTTAGCTGTTCTGTTACTCTTACGATCATTTTACCAACACGGCAGATTATCTTCAATTATACTAAAATAGAGTGCGATGCGGCCCAAAAGGAGATGGCGGGACGAACTCGACATCTATGACAAGGATTGGCCGCAAAAAGCTTTAAACAGAGAACAGTGGAAGGATGGTAGGGAGGCCTTGCCCTGCAGTAGGACGATCATGGCTTAATTTGAAATTAAGAGTGTGATGGCTACTTACGCAGTGTTCTCAGTGGCGTTGGGATCGCTGGGCGGCTGCACGATGATGCACTCGGTGGTGTCGTACATGTGGTGCAGGCCGTGGTTCAGCAGCTTCAGGCCGGCGAACAGCACCGCCACCAGCGCGCAGTATATGATCCAACCGAGACTCGCTGGCGGGAAGTACTGCGGACCGACAACACTGATTAATAACTTATTTTGAAAAAATCCTAATGGAATTTTGCCTGCGTGAAACGAATGAAAGTATCAATACCTCTTCCATGAGTTTGAAGCAATAGTTAGTATTTATCGATAGTCGCTAGCTACGATTTTCCACAGATGACTGGTGTAAAATTTGCCATAGTTAGTGAAAAAAAAATACGTAGTCGCTAGCGACTATCGACAGACACTATTGCTTCAAACTCATGGAAGAGGTACAGACTCTTATTGTGCCGCATCTCATACAAATAGATGCGGATATAAAAATAGATAGTTATTGATAGAAAGTTATAACTATTCAAATGGATGAATCGGAGAACAATTTCTTCCTCAAAGTAGGTAAGCTAGTTTTAGTAGATATCATGAATGTACAATATACATAATATAAACCTATAAAGAAATATTAGTGAGAATGCTAGACCATGTAGTTTTATAAATAGTTGAACAATAAATATTTCCCGTGGATCTAAGAGGTGCTAACTTCTGCGTGTGAATGCGTAGGTGTCAGCTATTACACGGATACACGGTGCAAACTGTTTATGTGTTTAGCAGCTTAAGGCCGGCTCCACATATTGGTCCCAACGCTCGTACCAACGTTGGACTGCAAACTCGGTGACGCCGGCTCCACACGTTGGCCCCAATATTGGCCCCAACGCTATTCATCCAACGTGTGGATCTAGAAAATGGCATTGGTCCCAACGTTAGGGCGAGCGTTGGTAGTTGGCCGGCTCGTGTCGGTTTCATCAAAGGAATCTGCGCCAACGCTCGCGATCTGTCCACACGTTGGCGCTTTGCTCAGTTCTGTTACAACACGCAGCGAGTGCATACGTCGAGCGAGAATGGCTTTCTCATCCACAAAATCGTCACCGGCTTGGACAAATGAAAAAGTAATAGAATTTATCAAGCACATCCAATAATATGGGACGCAACTCGAAAGGACCACAAAAATAAAAATTTATTAGCTGATGCATGGCGCACCATTCAACAAAATATGGGAATGAATTTCTCAATCGAAGATTTTTAAAAAAAGCGAGAATCGTTAATGAGCACATATCGCCTTTACAGAAAGAAAATTAGTGACTCTACTCGATCTGGATCATCAACAGATGATATTTTTAAACCAAATTGGTTCGCTTATGAGCTCATGGATAGCTTTCTTGCTCCGATTTATGATAAATCGAATACAATTACTATTAACACAGAGAGATTGTCTTTTTATTTTTCTCAGTAACAAATATAAATGTGCACTCATCATTACTATAAACGCGCTCAGAGCAGTTTCGATTTCTGTATCGGACATCTTCACATTGGCGTTGACGGGATAGAACTAGTTTATTAGCCAACGTGTGTACGTCACCGAGTTTGCAGTCCAACGTTGGTACGAGCGTTGGGACCAACATGTGGAGCCGGCCTGAGGCGTACACACGTTGGCTAATAAACTAGTTCCATCCCGTCAACGCCAATGTGAAGATGTCCGATACAGAAATCGAAACTGCTCTGAGCGCGTTTATAGTAATGATGAGTGCATTTATATTTGTTATGTCCAAGCCGGTGACGATTTTGTGGATGAGAAAGCCATTCTCGCTCGACGTATGCACTCGCTGCGTGTTGTAACAGAACTGAGCAAAGCGCCAACGTGTGGACAGATCGCGAGCGTTGGCGCAGATTCCTTTGATGAAACCGACACGAGCCGGCCAACTACCAACGCTCGCCCTAACGTTGGGACCAATGCCATTTTCTAGATCCACACGTTGGATGAATAGCGTTGGGGCCAATATTGGGGCCAACGTGTGGAGCCGGCGTTAGACTATTGATTGACGCGAGTTAAGAAATGATGAAAAAGATAGTGCAAATTATTTATCAGTTTTTAAATATTTTTGACGGTCTTTCCTGCTTCCCGACTGCAAAGCATGTCAGTTACAGAAAACCCCTATTTTGTAGAGGTGGTCCATCGTCCAGCGGTGGACTCTCATGGGCTATTGATGTAAGTACCTGTGTATGCATTTATACGAGCACCTAGCGTCACTACGGACAGACCAACGGACAAAAGACGTTTGACGTTTCCAAAGTGCCTAATTAGGGATTAATCCAAATAAATGCTTTGATTTTGAGTTTACCTTTTTCCCGAAAACTAATAGTTTTAGCGTCAAATCTCCCTTCTTACTCGAAAGAAACAAGAAGTGTATCGTGTTGTCCATTACAATTGTTAGAACGAAATAAATATTCATCGATTTGCTAATGATCTGTTCGCAAGCCTAATTAGTTTGAAGGCAAGCGGATATCGATGAAACTTAATTGGTATCGTGTTAGTAGTTGATTCAGAATATTTAGATGATCGTATTACATTAACGTCGTCATAGTTGATCTTATTCTGATAATTTTATGCAATACAACAACAACAATGTCACGCCTTATTATCCCGGAAGGGGTAGACTGAGGTGCACAATACGGCGCGTAATGCCGCTATACAATATACACCCACTTTTAACCATTTATGTTATAAATCCTATGTAATAGGGGGTGAGCTTATTGCCATATACTAAGCGTAATTCCAGACTCCGTGCTATTACTGAGAAATTTTCGAAATACCGAAAAAAGCCCAGTAGTACTTTGCCCGACCCGGGAATTGAACCTAAGACCCCATGACCGGCAGTCGCACTTGCGACCACTCGACCAACGAGGCAGTCATTTTATGCAATACATTGCATGTTAGTTTAGTAGTCTAATCTATGCTAATTATGACAAAGTTTAAAATATCTCGTGATTTTTAAGACTTAGCTAAAAACAGCTGGTTGTTTCATCGCGTTATTTCATAGTTACTACGGGATCTTTTCATCATAAAGTGGAGTTCGCTGAATCTTTTAAAGATTTTGGGTGCTTTATGAAAAAATTGTGCTCTCTGTGGATTGTCACATAAATTGGCTATTATATATAATTACGCCGTACTTTTTTGGGGAATACCAGGCAAAGTTATGCTGTTATGATAGATAACTTAATCTCGTTATCTTGTCTATCGCATTTTTTGCATTATTTCTCAAACATTGTCGCATACAAAAATATATCAGGAATGCACTGCATCCGAAATTAACTTCTAATACCATAAACATAAGACATAGTTTCTGTAAACAACACATCAATTAACTTGGTCTATGTTCATTAAGTTAATGGAGAATAATAACTCTGAATGCCACACCTTCTAATCTAAACACCACACATACCTATATGCAGATACCTATGTATCTTGTAAATAGGTCAATGTAAATTTTTGCCACATAATAATACCTATTAACTTTGAAAATAGATTTTTCACAGCAAATCTGCATGCTCTATTTACATTAAAGACATTTTTTTTTTTAATATTCATAGACTTCCTTCGTAATGGAAATAATGTAGCAATATACAGGCTTTAACTGGATCAAATCACTGCAGTATTTTTCTTCTGCTACTTCTGCGAGTGGCCATTACTGAGGTCACTCCTAAAAAATCGAATATCACGGCTTACCAAGAATTGTTAGGGCATAAATTGCATCTGTTTGTTATTAATCTTATTATTTTTGTGTGATAAACAGATAAAAAGAATTATGAATTACCCTAGACTAGACATCATAGAACTCAAAACTTAGTTTCATATTCAGCAAATACTAATAACTAGGTAAGTAGTTCTTTCAGAAGTAATTCAAACGAAAATACATACAAGATCTTGTAACAATATAAAGCTGCATATTACAATTACAATACAGGCCAGTATCCGTCAATTTATAACTGTGTGATTGCTGCATTGAGGCTGTCATCACTCAATGAGGCAGAATTGATAACTTTTAGAATACTTTCAAGTGGCTAACTGCCTACATGTAAGTATGAATTGATGTGAAACAGACGGGCAAAGTATTGTTGGATGTTTGTGTCAAAAACTTTCCATAATCACATGAATATTTTTGGTAAAATATTGAGCCTGGAATAGGGAAGATGACTAATTTTATTGTAATGCCCGTCTTGTAGATTATTTTAAATGTGTGTATTTAAAGTACACATACATAGTATTTTTATTTTCTTATGGAAACAAATACTTTCGAAGATACATCGATTTGAAATACATATAGTGTGACATCACTTCTCATTACATTTTTTACGTAGAAATGACGTATTTTGCTCCCACTTCTAAATTTTGATTAGTTTTATCTAAGTATATCTTATTTACCAAAATAAAAAAAAATATGTGTCTAGCTAATATTTTTCATTACCTAACTGATGGACTAAATACTTTTAATTTTCATACCTCATCATCATTTCTAGTTCTAATATGTTTGGTAAAAGTTTCAATTCAATTAGATTTTGGCAGTTACAGAAATAATGCACATTTATATTTACTAGAGAAGAAGGAAAATGTTCAAATATTATACATATTACAAAGAAACTCTTTGATTGCATATATTACTCACTCACTTGCTTATTGTGTGGTACTAAAATAAGTTAATGACTGTTTAAAACAATGTAAAATCCCAGCATTCATCACAATAAATAGTAACATAGTATTGTAAGTATTGTGACCATTGTATAGTGAATAATTTCATTCTTACATTACTCAAGTTACACAGTTGTCATGGCATACCTCAGCTTTAGATCCTACTAATATTATAATATCTATTGACGCAATTGTCTGCACTGTTGGCACAGCAGCTGAGCAAGATACGCCTGCTCAATATGTAGCGGGTTTAATTCCCGCACGGAGCAAGCAGAGAGCTCTTTGTGTGATCCACAAATTGATGTTTCGGGTCTGGCTATTGTGTGTATGTGAATTTGTATGTTTGTCTATGTACCCATAATACAGGAGAAAATATTAGTGTGGGGCAGTGTTTATAAAAAATAAAACCTTGGAAAGTTTGTGAGGTGTCGTTGTATGTATGTTTGTTATACTTTCATGTAAAAACTACTGGATTTATCTGGATGAAATTTGGCACAGTGAATGTTTACAGATTGGGATAAAATATAATCAACTGTTTTATCTTAGTAATGAGGGTTAATGAGTAATGTCAGTAAACTCAACCTCAATAATTCAACTTATTAGTTTACTATAATCTTCTGCCAATCTTTTTAAAGATTAACAGGTTCTGTTTAGTGTTGTAAAATCTTAAATTCAGTACTGAATGAAATGTTGTAGGTCTACCTTGATTTATTATTAGCTATGACTAATTCTATAATCGAGTCTGGCTAAAAATAAGCCTCTTAATAATAGTGTGAGAACTATTTCTGTGTCTATACAGATATTATACTTCTTTGAATAGATTTATTATCAGAACTTTTTTGTTGAAGGCTCTTGAAATAACTGTATTATTTTATATTCAACTATTTAAATGTATACTTGTATGCCAATCAGGTTCTATTGCATAAATAATAAATTGATAGGTATCACACTTATATTATAAATGTGAAAGTTTGTATCTCTGGATGTTTGTCCATCAATCACACTGAAACTAATGAATGGATTTTGATGAAATTTTGTATACAAACAGTGTATAATATCTGATTTAGGTGCTAGGATACTTTTTATCCCACAGGAATGCATATAATGCTGCTGCCAAAAGCTAGTATTTAATACCTTATTAAAAAATTTAGAAGGTATACTTGTATTGTATGCTTATCAGGTCCTTTGTATAAGTAACTAACAAAGAGTTAGGGATAATTTAAAATCATTTAACACCCTGGCCATTAAGTAAAAAGTAAATAAAGTAAACTGTTAGCTGTTTGGAAAATAAAGTACCTAATTAGTGTTTGTAGTTGATTTCTTGGGTTATAGTCCAATAGTAATTATATTTGGGTCATAAAAATGTCTTATGAGACAGTAGATTCTCTATGGCTAACTAATAGTAAAACTCATAACATTTTCTTATAGGGATAATTTTGATAACTTATAAAAAAGTTAGTAATTCATATTGTATGAATAAGTTTATGGACCTATTTAGTATTGTAGTGTTTTGTGTATGTTTAAAAGTTATAATTATTATGTTAAAAACCTGCCTAAAGGCACTATTTTACAGTTCAGATAAAATTAAATAAAAATGGTCAATAAAGGAGGTAGCAATACTAAAATATACACAACACTACTATCTTGATATTTGAACAAAAACTAACCTATAAAGTGCTCAATTACATTTAATTTGTTGTGTTAATTAAAACGTAATAATAATGGATAAACAATGTAAACTAGATCAAGTATCATGGCCTACTTCTTGAAAGAAATAATTCGCCTTGAAGGTGCTAACTGTTGACAGATCAATCTTAACAGTTTTATTGCTAAGGCTTCATAAGGGCAATGACCATAATGACTCAAGTCACACTACTGAATAACAATCATCTCAACCAATCACCAGTGACCTGCTTTACATTTCAATCACTTACAAACCAACTAACTAAAAACGTTGAATGTAGCACTGTGATCCAACTCACCAGGTAGATAGAAAACGGCAAACATAGCAGGAACAACCACACATATAAATGCACAGTGTTGCAAAACAAATTCTGATGAGGATCATAAAACCATCCCCCAGTTAACGATGCCCAAACACCTTGGCGTAATATCTCTAGTGTCTGCGAACCCATCTTACACTTTATGTCCACATTTCCGTGTTTAATTCACTATCCACCCACACCGACACTGTTTATAACACACGAAATCATTTTTCACATCTGCAAATTGTTAATACCACTGCCATTTTGAAAGAAAGATTCCACGCGAAAATGGACTTTATAGACATTGATTGTTTGCTGAATACACGCGTCCTCCTACATCAGCAGCGAGTCCTTACTCTTATAAACATTTGTAAATAGCAATACGACTAGTCTAATCAAAATATGGACAAACAAATTAATATATTTGAGCTAAGATACATTGGATGAAATCTGCGAAACAACACTTTCAACTGGAGACTCATTGACAGCTAACGTCTGGGCTGCCATTCTCTTTATTCGCAGTTAGTGATGTACATTTTCCGTAAATCTGCAATAACCGTCTAATGTCATCATTTTTTTATAGTAGTAATATTCAATTAACTGTCACTTGTCGTTTAGGGACTAAGTAGTAAATAAAAAATTATTCATACACAGGAATCGAATTGGAATTGTGATTTTAAACCAATACGTATTGAAACATAATTAAACACATTGTTGACAAACTAATATCCAACACTTGGTAGTAAATATGGAATTTGAAGTGAAATAATTGCTGAAATATAATAAGATTTTTAGCCAGAAGACGTTCACTGCTGAACATAATATTTCCCCTCTGAACAGCCACCCCAATGGCTTCCTTGATAAGTTTTCAAACTTTTATACTTTTTGACGTCTTCATAATTTCCCTCCGACACAGCTACAGCTAGGTGACACATGTCAATGTCAACATCATATCGAGCACAAACAGGTTAAAAATGTTTTAAAAACGACCTTATGTGAACTGCATAGCTTTGTTATTGCCATGACCTACAAGTGTTCTCACAATATTTGGTTTCATTTAATAATCAACTTTAACATAACGAAGTAACGTTGAATTCTTACTGTTTTGTAGTTATTCCCTTTCGCTAATGTTGTTTCATTCGACTTATTTTGTTCATTTGCTGTGATATTTTGAAGAGAATTGTGCATTTTTAGGTTTTTAATATACTTTATTTTTTGTTAAGTTGGTTATTAATTTATTTATTACTTTGTGACAAGATATTTTGGAGCTGGTTTGAACCATAACAGAAAACAAGTGCATTTTATTGGAAAGAAACTACAAAATTAAAGAAATTTATACAATTTAACTTAGTGAACTCTTCTAAAGTGTAAAAATGAGTGACATAAACACATTATTGAAGCAAGCTGCAATGCAGATAGGAGCCGGTGGTAGTGCAGGATTTGTTGAAGTCCTAATCATGCAGCCCCTGGACCTAATAAAGACTAGGCTGCAGTTGCAAGCCACCAACAAGAACCTACCAAGAACAGACCCTCATTATTACACTGGAATATTTGACTGCGTACAGAAAATGTACAAGCATGAAGGATTATCATCATTCTACAAGGGTATTTTGCCTCCTATCTTGGCTGAAACACCCAAACGAGCCGTGAAGTTTGTTTGCTTTGAACAATACAAAAAACTTGGTATGACAATTCTTGGTACCAGTACAGCAACACCTTTAGTGAGGATATTTTGATTTTATTTTTGTTGCTAACACTTTCTTTCTTATTCAAGAAATGTTTAAATGAAACTTTCATTTAATTTTTTGCTATTTTCCTTTAATTTTTCTTAAGAAGTAAAAACTGCTATGAAAATATGTATATGAATTAATATTGAAAACTTAAAGTTTGTATTTTAAAATACCTAATTTAAAAAAAAAAAACTGTTTTTATATTTTTCTGACTGACAATAATTAGCCTCAACAGGAATTGCATAGTTTTTATTACTATAATCAATTTAAGATTTTTTTTATTTAATAAGAATAAGATGATTTCAAAACACTAGATAAGTATTCATATTATCAAGAAATGAACACAACAAATAGAAACAGAGTCAACTGTCTGATAAGAGCTATCAAATACTCAAACAGTTTAAAAATTATCTATTACTTTATGACAGCAAAATATTCCTCAACTGATAAATCAGATGGAATTATAATATGACAAGACTTTTAAAACAAGATTTTTTACAATGATATTATAATATATAATCTGAGGATTTTTTATGAGTCTTTATAATATACTATAGTACCAAAAAAAAGGAATTATAAAATAGTTAATATATTATGTACATATTTACAATTTAATGAAATATGTACTTTATATGAAAATAAAATATTTCATTTTATAAAAAAAATCCTTACAAATATAATACTAAATTTACAATCAACATTCTTATTTTGTCTATAATTCAAGCCTCTTCAGTCTTCACCCGTTACTTAATTAGATGTAAAAATTGAACCATATTTATATTTCAGGTATTTTCATTAGCTGGACTTGGAGCAGGTATAACAGAAGCTATATTTGTAAACCCATTTGAAGTAGTAAAAGTAACGTTAATGGCTAATAAGGCTAGAGGGAAAGAGGTCCCAAGCACATGGTTTGTGACTAGACAAATTGTAAGAGAACATGGGTTTGGCTCCAGAGGGTTAAGCAAAGGTCTGACAGCAACCATCGCCAGAAACGGTGTTTTCAACATGGTGTATTTCGGATTCTATCACAGTGTAAAAGATATTGTACCTGAGAATAAGGTTAGTATTTAGTTCATAAAATTATATTTTTTTAAATCTTGATGATTGTAGCATATGTCCTATCCCACAATAGGTTAAAAATAAAACAAGACAGATTTTTCATTATTTTTTTTATTAAATTATTAGATAATGCTAATAAATAAAGAACAGATATTTTTTATCTCATAGTTATATTTATTTATTGCAGGTACCAATACTAGACTTCTTAAGAAAGTTGTGCATCGGTTTCGTAGCAGGATGTCTAGGATCATGTGTCAACATACCGTTTGACGTGGCCAAAAGCCGAATCCAAGGTCCGCAGCCTGTAAAAGGAGAAATAAAGTATAGAACAACTACAGGAGCAATGATAACGGTGTATCGGGAAGAAGGGTAAGTAATAATTTATTCTTCTTGAATTAAGGTTTAAGTTCCACCACTAGATATTCTATTCAGTAATTCAGTATACCAGTCAGATTCAAGGTATCCCAGGCTACTTCTGCTACTTCACAGAATAATTGCTAGAGATCAGACACTAGATACTTACTTCTTGGATCAAATTCAATCTAATTCGAGCAAACTGTGGTGTGAGGATTTCAGTAATTTCCCCAACATTCTGCGAATATCTATAAATACGAATTTGTACCCAAGTACCTACTGGTGCAAACTGTCTTTGCATGAACTGGGCAATACGCCAATACTCTCATGAGTTAACAAAAGAAATATCTTTAAAATGTTGTCGGAAATCGAAAATCGGCGCTTGCAGAACATTGAACTTTATTGGCTGGCAAAATTATTACAAAAGGTAAACAAACCTGTGAGGTCGCTTGAAGGTCTCATTTCTGAACATAAATTAGGTACAAAGTGTTTATTTCCTATTATTTTCCTCGTAGTTATGTGGTGCCTATAATAAGTCTTTCGCACCTTTCCTATTGGTATTTCCAGTACTGATATTTCAACCTTTATGTACATTGATCCTGAATGAATGCGCAAACGCATAGCGTCTGCAGTGACCTAGTTTGTGGTAACAATGTTATAGTTACGCATTCCCGTAGTTACAGCGCTTGTTATTTGCGGATTTAAGTATAGTGACATACTTGCAAACATGTAATATTACAGGTAAATTGTATGCAAACATTTTTTCACCTCAGCTACAAGTTTATATTGCTACTATATTTAATTCATTCAGTTTTTTGAGTGACAATTTATTAGGCAATCAAATACTTACTAAAATCAGAACTGAAGTAAAACAAAAAAAGTTATTTTAATTGCGAAACCTTAATTAATGCATTCCCAGGGAAGTTTCTCTGGGTGGCTTGCCATTCGGAATGTATTTAAATCTACCTCTGAAATTAAAGAAGTTAGTCTCATTTAGCGTTCAAGTCCCAGTAAAACAAATTAGTTATCGTTACTCTACCTACTTACTTATCTCTAGTTTGTACTGTTTGTCTATCTATACAATACAAGAGCTTCTTGTATAACTTCTCTCTATTTAATCACGTATTGCATAACTTAATATAAATAGTAATTTATCAGATACGGAGGTAGGTAGAGTAGTTAGTTAAACATTAACGTTCCTTGTTTACTTTGTCACACGACATTTGGAGTTCATTAGCTGTATGTAGGTAGTGCAGTGAACTAACCAGCCACATTTAACACCAGCTGCATGTATTCGTGTTTACCGAGTAATCTTCATTTATGTCCAACTGGCTATAGTCCAAAATCTTGGTACCGAATAATGCAGTAAAGGTGCAATTCTTTACCTACATTATTTGAATGTTAATGATGGTGGAATTATGCATACAATGACTTCCCTGTTTTTAAATAAATGATGTATAATTAAGTTTCTGTTAGTTTAACTTGAAGTATATTTCGTATAGAAACAATAAAATTATTATTATGCTATAAATTATCAGTCAGTCAGAATAATCAGTTACATAAACTGAAAGCAAATACTGTAAAAAAAGACCTTTATGCAAATTAACAAACTACAAGAGGTATATTTTTTAATTTAATTTAGCCAAATGAAGTCATCATGATAGGGTATTTGTAGTTTCTTATTGGAATTCAAATTCTCGTCCATTATCAGAGCTTTGGATAAATCTGGACAATTACGGATAGATGCCGCACTATCACATAATATGTGCCACTTATTTTAGCACTTGATCGGCTAATAAATAGAAATTATGAATGAGTAGTAGTCGTGACATAATTAGGTAGGATTTGTGCGTAACTAGACTAGTACACAGAGTTTCGCAATGTTGAATCAATTTTTTAAGTCCTCATGTCTTGAGAGACCACTGGAAAGGTACCTAGGTGTGGCGACAAATGTAGGTATCCTATTCGGCAGTCACCGACAACTGATATGCTCTAGGGATAAAGATTTATTTGACAAATCTTTAGATTTGTTTTGTGCAACTGCCACTCCAATATAAGCGCCTAAGTATCTTTGAAACGAGATACTGAGATTGATAGTCTGTTGTCATGTGATGGCTTACTACAACCGTGATATTTAGTCCATTTAAATAAAAATCCAAGAGTTTAAAGGCATATTGTATCTAAGGTACAGACTTTCATCCCATTTATTTTGAATTGGATAATTGGTTGAGAATGTAAATATACTTAACCATATCATTTTCTAGGTAGGTAACTGCTTAAGTACTAGCTTTATATTAGTATTTTTCAAAATATGTTTTTTCTTGTTTTCAGATTCCGCGCCTTATACAAAGGTCTGGTTCCAAAGGTTATGAGACTGGGGCCCGGAGGAGCTATAATGCTGGTTGTATACGAAAAAGTATACCATTTCTTACAGACCAAGTTTATGTAGAATTAATTATTTATGACATAAGTACAAATAGTAACTCAACGTTACGTAGAACAAATAATCATGTATTGTATAACTTGGCTGATAAGATCGCCTGTGCTCAGACAGCTAACGAAGCTATATATTTTATATATGTAATACCAAAACTATAACATGTTTACATGCGACCTGTAGTCTTATATTTTATTTTGATATGTTATCTTATTTTAAAACATATTTTATCTAGTGTTGTTTTCTGTTTCATACTTTTGTATATTTTTATGGTCTTGGAATTTATTTTTATAAGACAAGTATATTTTTCATAGAGAAAGTAAAAATCGATGTTATATTAGATGCAAGTAAAAGTAAACTTCGTCTACGCACAATCTTATACACACAAAAATTGTATCACAACAAGCCTTAGCTTCATCTGATAATGGTGAAGGTAATAGAATAGGTGCTATTATAATAATGACTTACGTTTTGGATGATAATGTTTAAAAACTTAGCGCTTTTAAACTAATACAATTACACTCAGTTAAGATAATATGATGTGTGTACCTAAGTCTTCACTACAGTGTGCATCATAAACTTGAAAGTAGTTGAATGTAGCCGAATTGACGCACCTGAGTTGCACAACTTTCATACAGAATTTAAGGATATTAGTACCTAAATACTGTATATTTTTTTGAGAATAGTTGAACTCGAATTGTTACTAGTACTTTATGTATTTTTATATATGTATATCTTATAAGCAAAATGTAGTGCAATATTTTACAAATGCAAGATAACAAAATAAAGTGTAAGTTATAAGGATAAGTAGGATTAAAACCAAAGTATGTATAAAGAAATATTGATATTAATTGTATAAACACACTCTTATATCGAAATAGCTATATTGTCAACAAAGCATTTTTATGCATTTATCTAGACACACGGCAGTGTGTCCGCCAAGTTCGAGCAAAAAACCGACACACCGGCCGTGGGTTATATTACACGAACCATTTTTCGACCCACCTATAACTCAAAATCTATTTTATCTACGCATATGAAATTTCTAGTATCTGTCGAGATCTACTTACTTATCTAAAATACAAAATTTCATTAATGTACCTATTGTAGGTCTTGAGATATTGACGTCAGAAAATCGCTATTTTTACTATACACTCACTGACTGACTCACTCATCACCTAGACCACTTCCAATGGTCGTATTGACTTGTAATATTTCATGGATAGGTTTTAGGTCAAGGTAAAGGAAAAAATCTGAAAATGGCCAAGTGTTAGATTTTAAAAATAATGAAGGTGTAAATTTACCCCTAAGGAACTAAAACAAAAAAATTATATATATCTTCCAATGGTCGTAACCTAAAATTCGTATACGAATGTATTTAATAAAGTAAAGTAAAATTTTATTTCATAAAAATATCTTGCAAGTTCCATACAAGACCTCAGTTAAAAATATATAACTTGGCACGAAATAGAAAATTATATACTTGATCATTGTTTAGTAGGTTTATGTGTTGAAAACTTGCCAACTTGTTATATCATTTTTAATTTGTGAATGGAATACTTATTTATACCATTTTAGGCGAAGCATTCCAATATTAGAACTTAGCCTTTCACATTTATGTTTTGGGTGGGTTATTAATTATTTAAAACAATGGGGATTTGGCACAAATAAGTAAGTTTGACTTTTTACTATTGATCTAAGTGAACAACGAAGTCAACTGATATCTAGCAACTATACCTACCTAGCTAATTTTAGGTAATTATTTGTTTATACTATATGAAATAATACAAATGCCGAAATATTGATAGATCACCGTAGTGTGTGTATTTTCGTAATATTTTATACTTGTTAGAACATTTGTTAGATTTTTTAACTGTTTTCTTTGTAAATTATATGTATAAAGCTAGTGTAATAAATTCTATATAGTAAAGTGTCTGTTTTATTTCATAAAAAATATTTTCAGTCATTAATATCTTGCAATCGACAAATAATGTAAAAATATCAACTAACTCACAAACATCAATTTTGTTAGGTGTGTTGAAAATTTCGAAACAATTTTGTTAGGTGTGTTGAAAATTTTTTGAGATTTAGATGAATGTCGTGTGATAATAAATGTTTGTTTTAAAAGAACGATCCCCACTCCTAAGCCATAGCATAGCTAAATATTTAAAGTGTGTATAATTTATTTGACTGATGTGACCTCATTTGCATGATTCGCGAGTTTGTGCAACGTGTACCTAGTTAAGAATAAAGAGACTTTAAGAGACCATAGGAAATCTACATTATATCAAAAAAACAGTTAATTTCATTTTATGCTCATAATATGTCTAAAACCAAATAAATTATCTAATTTTGAAACATTAAATATCAATCAAAAATATTTCGTAAAAACCGTAACAAATAATTTTTATCGGTTTTTAATTAAAAGCACAACACTAAGTCGTAGTGACAGATTTGCGCGTTCCAGTTACATGAAATTGTCAAATGTCGAAGCATGTTTGATGTTCTGTCTTTGTTTTTCTATGCAAGAAAGAATGAGAAAAACGATATGGGTACGGAACGCATCGACGCTTGGTGTACGATAGTTGCATCGCAGGTCAATGAATTTATCCATCCATGTTGTGTTTACTTCCAATAAGATGGAACTATGCCACACTCACTGAAAACTTTAAAACTATAATAATAGTTGAGAAATCTGTTAAACTTTTCTAATTTTATGAAATATTTGTTTCAGTTTTGTTGTGTGTGCTTGTTTCGCATAGAGTAAGTATAGTTTGGTTTTTAATTTAAAAACAAGAAAATATTTAATGTTTATTTATAAAACTATCAATTTAAAATTCAAATCTATCTTTATGTTTTTCTAGTTATTTAGTCAAGCTATTTTATGTGTTGTAAAGTATGTATCTTTCTGGTTGTTAAATAAAACTTACCATTATGTACCTAAATCAAATGTATGAATAAAACTCATGGACTTGTTATTAATTTAATTAATTTGTACTTAATTACACATTTCAGTTAACAAAATGGAGCAGCTACAACCGCCGACAATACCACACCTAGTACAAGTCTACCAGCCTTCTGTAACCAACAGCAAGATGCAGAATCCGCAGATCATCCACATATCTCACCCAACACTGCCCACATCACAGGGGAAGGTCACATATCAGCAAACCATCACATCAGAATCAATTCACATACCAGTAACATCACAGCATGTCACAGAAATACAAAGTCAGATACAAATGTCACAGAATCAGATAGTAATGTCTTGTCAACAAGGACTGCAGAGTCTACCACCTCTACCGGGACAGTCCCAAGTCCTGCAAGGCCAGTCCCAAGTGCTACAGACTTCAGATATGTCCCAGTCTCTCCAGATTGCATCACACATGATAGTCCCGCAGCATATGTTGGCTGGAGTACACTCTTATTACCGCCAATATGAGTATCCTAAGGAGTGTCTACTTGCTAAGCTTGAGCCTGATATGCAGATAGCAGATAAAGATGTTGAGTAAGTTCTGTTTATTTTGTTTTGTTCGTAACAACTATGATTCATAGATAGAATTCAGAAATAGATTTTTATTTGCATCAATTTTGTTTTATCCTGTTTAACTGTAGCACATTTCTTATTGGAAATGCTTTTATTTTCCAGATGTGACACAGAAACTCAAATGGTACCTGAACCACCTAAGAAAAGGTCTCGAAGTCAAATACCTGATCCAACATCCTGGGCATGCAACATAAGGAAGACAAAACACCAGCGGGGAGAGGCATACATCAATAGGCGAGGCAAGTTTGTCCCTGAGAGACACATACGAAATACAAAAGATTGTGTTAAAAACTGCAAGTTTAAATGTAATGAGAAGATCTCAGATACTGACAGAGAACATATTTTCAAAGCATTCTACACCCTCAATGCTAATGAAAAGAAGTATTTTCTGTTACACACAACTGAAAGGACATGCATTAAAAATAACAAAGTAATCACCAACAATAAGAGAAAGTATACATTTAAATATTTCTTTAATGTCAAATCCGAGAGGCATACTGTGTGTAAGAACTTCTATTTAGGTACCCTAGCTATATCTCAGAAGCCAGTGTATAATGTGCATATGGGAAAAACAGATTTAAACATACCAAAACCAGATGGCAGGGGGCACTCAAAGGCCAGCTGTCATTCACTGCCATCAGAGATTAAAGACAGAGTGAGGAAGCACATACAATCATTTTCTACCGTGGAGTCTAAACCTGTGGTACAATTTTCCAAGAAGAAACAGTACCTTGATCCAAGTTTGAGTATCAAACATATGTACAACATGTATTTCAGTGACTGCAACAAAGAGAACATTGTGCCTGTTAAAGAATCTATGTACAGAAAGATATTCAGACAGGAATACAACTTACATTTTAGGAAAGTAAAGACTGAGCAGGCTTTGTGTGGCCGATGTAAAAGTACTATCAAGAAAAAGTGAAGGAACTGCAATGCATCACTTGAAAAGGAATTGAATGATGTTATCTGTGATATATTCACGTACGAAGGCTACTGGGCCAAGAAACTCGGGGAGTCATAGATCTGATACTATCCTGCCTAGTTAGTGCTAAGAGGAAATTGGCAGTTTTATAACGTCGTAAAATTGCATAAATCTGCACGAAAACCTAAATCGTAAGACTGGTTGCAAGTGGCATTTGCTGAATAGACGAATATATTTTGCTTCTTCCTTCATCGAGTTCTTGATTAAAATACAAAATCGGGTGAAGATTAAATCAACAAAAATGATTTTATGATAAGGGTATATTCGTAGTTTTTCACAATATGACTGGCAAAATGACGTTGTACACCAAGGACACACGGCCTATCCCTTTACAAGGCTTCAAAAGTATAAACCTTCCTTTTACGCGTTCCATATCTCATCGCAGATCTCAATTGAAATAATTTTCGTCACTTGCCAAAAAATGTAATTGAATAAAAGCACGTCAATCAATATATCATTTTAACGATCAATTATATTTAAATAAATGTGTCATTTTAGTGTCTTAATGACGCAATTAATGGGACACGTGGTTTCAATACGTGTGGGTCGATGACTGACGGTCAGAAGGGCTGTGATTTTGGATTCAACACACGTACAATGCTGGCTTTCAATGCCTTAGTATTTTTGTACAATAAATATCCGTAAGATATTGTGAGATGCTAAATTGGTTGAAATATACAACCATTGTTAAACGGAAAGGAAACTCGTACTAAACCCTTGAGATTGGTTCAATCACACCGGCCAATCAGAGCACCGAATGCGGTCTCGTTTCGTTTTCGTTCAACGTAAAGTAAACTCGTACTAAGGCCTCAGGACTACAGTTGTCTGGCTACCTTCACAGTACCTACTAATAGCTAGTGGAACCAGGATCTAAAGCTATATTACTATATACAAGAGAAATATGTTACGAATATTCAGGAAATATAATATTCTTTATTTTATCAGCCTAGTCAAATATTCGACTGATTTTATCAATATTTTGTACTTACTGTAAAATATGTGACTACCTACACATTAAAAAATGTATTTTTGTAATTGTAAGTAATAATAAAGGCCATAAGAAATAGTTTCTGGTGTTTTTGAAGATTTTTTATTTCATGGAAAGTGTTCTTTTATATTAAAATTATATGTAGTTTACATTTAACGACTTGTGAGTAGCTAGTTTACAATTGTCATTTTCCTTTTTTATACATATACATTGGCCTTGTATAAGGTGATCATAAACATAAATAAATTATTTATTAATATTCCGGTCTTTCCTTAATACGCAGAACACCAAGTAAGAACTTTTTGCATTGGGAATGAGAAGTATCCTAGTGTGTATATCAGGATCAACTAGTTTGGCCTAGCCTAAACTGATTTATTCTATTGGGCTTACGACAAATTAGTTTGAACTAGGCTATATTAGTTAATCCTATCGCACATTATGTAGGTATTTTTGAACATCATTGCATTTCTGATATCTAGAGTAAAAATAAGTCTTCAGTAAGGAATTTGTAATAAAACACACACGCTAATCAATAATTATTATAATGTACAAAACCACAATCCTAAACCTATGTTTAAATGTAAAACATTTTCATTATAAATTAAGATAATTTCTTACATTGGGTAGTAGACAGATCTCGAGCTTCTTACTAGGTTTTATACAAGCATATGAATTTTGCTTGTGACGAAGCAACAATAAACTCATAGTTAAATACATGTCACATATTTTTGTTAGTATATTTTTGAAGAGAGCAAAATTTTAATGTAACTTATACACTTAATTAAAAATATTTGTCATTCAACGCAGCCTTTAGCAACTAGCCTCACTTTTATATAATACTTACTTAAATATTTATTGGAGTTATACATAAGTAAATACGGTAGGAAGGTATATAATAATATTTTACTCATGACACGAAACAAGCCTGAATTGAATAAATTCGAATAATAAGATTAACTTATTCGAAAATTAATAAAACGTGGAATGTATAAATAAATTGAAATTAAGTATTTAGAAGAGACACGCACACACTCGATTCCATCGACGACACTTAGTTACAAAAGTGACAGAAATAATAAATTCCCGCCATATTTTTGTTTTTTTTTTCACAGTTATCTTACGTTTTCTTTTTTTATCTGTATTTGTTCAAACCACAAATTCAATCAGCTCAGCTGATATAGATAGGTACCTAATTGCATTTGATTTGACACAAAAATACAGATTATAGGTGCATTAGGTTTTTCTGGAATCGGGATGCAGCTATTTATTTAATTTGTTCCTTATTGTAACCTGGCGGGAATCAGGATGCACACAAGATCTTCACTGTTTTCGTCCTTAAGCTCCCATTTCACGTCGACCCTGACTTTGGGGTATGACTTGAGGATAGGCATCGTGGTGTGGTACTTCACTGGCTTACCAGCCTGCGAAAAAAAAAATGACAAACACTTATAAATAACGGCTTTGTAATTACATATAAAGTCTACTAAAGGGTGGCATAACGACAAAAGCGATGATTCCTCTGTTAAAAATAAATCGTTTCACTACTAAAATCTATAAGTACACGTTTCTTAAAATAAATTAAATTGATAGATAAAAATTGTAAATTAAATTTTCGTAGGCTACGAAATATAGTTACCAGAAATATTGTAGGCACTAGTTAATTTACTAGAAATAGGTACTAAGTAGGTAACGTACATTTCCTACGCAACGTTTATAGATCTTACCTGTAGAGGGCAGGTGAGGTTGTTGTCCTTGCAGGCGTCAGGTTGAGGCAGAGGGAACGGAACCGGGAGGTTCATGATCACTCCGTGGACTATTGTCTGTACCTCTTTCACGTTACTTACTGGAAATATTAAAAGTTAAAGTTGTATAATTACATGGGATACGAAGCATTACCTACACTATTTATTTGTTGAGGTAGTTAACAGGTTTTTATGAAGTCACAAAAGTGTGCTAGGTTATTCGGACTATTTGCTAGGACCGTTGGGGCAACAAGAATTAAACCTACAGTTACCAATGGAACAGTATTTTGAGAACCCTAACCTAGTCGTGCCTGACCTACCTACCTTTTCTTTTAAGAGGGGAAAATCATGAAATGACTTCTCCCGTCGTGGATAGGGCGAGAGGGAGTGTCAGTAGTATCAGAACTCGAAACGGGATATTTACCTATTTTTGTTTTATTTCTATGAGTTTCCGATATTTCGGCACTGTTGCAAGCGCCATGATCACGGATGAACTTGTAATCATGGCGCTTGCTGTATCAGACTATACAGACTAATAACCACCTCGTTCCTGATACTGCTTTGAACCGCAGCTCCGGTAACCCGTTCAGTTAAGCAGCTTCGGTCCGAGCATCATCCCTACTGACCTTTTTTTTGAGGGGGGAAAATCATCCAATGACTTCTCTCGTCAGGGCGAGGCGAGAGGGGGTGTCAGACTTACTGACTAAAAATCACCCCGTTCCTACTCCTGCCTGTCGAGCCCGAGCTCCGGATAGTCCGCAGCTCCGGATATTCCTACTGACCTAGAACTATCTGCTCCACAGTCGAATGCAAAAATAAAATCTACCGATCATTCGAGTGGATTTATTTTCCTGGTGACTTTGCACTATGTATGTTTATGCCAACTTGAGTTAAACAAGGGTTTTCCATTTGATTTAGTACCTCAGTGCTTTCAAGGAGTCTAGAATATAGTGCCCACCTGGTAAAATAGTTACTGCTTGTCGCATGGGACTTGTATCAAAACCGGTAAGGAGTGGGTGTATCAACTCCCTCTACTTAGGTACCTAAGTACCTACCCCCTTAGAGGAATTTGGACATGACGTCATAACTAATGGGGGAGGGGCTTGCTACTGTTTGTATTTCACACTAACAACACGTAAAGTACTTGGCCACTATATTTTTGGGCAAGTTTATAGTGATTAAGTAAAATTAGAGTGCCATAAGGTTTACGGGCTGACCATTAGTGAGTCCCACGAGCCAGCTGCAAGCCCACACTACATGACGTCTCTTAGGACCCACTTGTTTAATAGCTTCCATTTAAAAATAAAACTAATTACGATTTACCAAAGCACACACGTACACTACTCAACTCGAGAATCTAATTCAGGAGACTTTGTCCTTTTTTTAAGGGACTTGCCGGTTATCGATCAGACGTATTACCTGATGGTAAGCAATCGCCGCCGCCCATGGACACTTGAAACACCAGAGGCTTTACAAGTGCGTTACCGGCTTTTTGGGAGTTAGGAATTTAAGGGTTGTTAATCGGGATTGGGCCTCCGGTAACCTCACTCACACAACGAAACACAACGCAAGCGTTGTTTCTCGTCGGTTTTCTGTGAGGCCGTGGTATTACTCCGGTCGAGCCGGCCCATTCGTGCCGAAGCATGGCTCTCCCACACTTGAACTTGTTCAGCAGTTGACCAAATACTCACTAGGTGTGAACTCGATACTGAAGGTGGCGTTAGTGTTCCTCTTGAGTATGCACTCCTTGGCGTCCTCCGCGCAGCCGGACACCTCCACATTCTGTACCGTCGCCTCTGCAGAACCTGAACGAAACAAGCACTGGTTTTAGATTAAGAAGGCAATTATGTTTTAATTTGCTGACTTCAAAGAAAGGAGGTTCCCAGTTTGACCTGTATGTCTGTTTGCGCGCAATTATCTCGCGTTCGGCTGAACCAATTTCGATATGGTTTTCAGCTTAGTATTTTTCAGATTTAGGAGAAGGATTTTGGGAAATTACCTGTCTTAAAAAAGAAACGGAGGCAGTATAAAATGTAGAAGGTGGGTCCCCCGTTTTAACAACTAAGAATCTTTTATGTCGCCCGCCATCTCTGCATTATGAAGTCCAAGAATCCTTTTTTAAATAGACAGAATACATCCTTAACTACCCTTAATAATTTAAATAACAAGAATAATACTATCTTGAGGACCCTTAATAATTTCAATAACAAAACAATATAAGTAATTCGTCATCACGAACACGGTACTCCTACGTAATGTGATTTAATTAAATCATTTTCTATCGCATATTACTCACTAATTGTGCTTTTCAATTAGCACATCTACGCTACGGAACAAAACGTACCTAATTATTTTGTAAACCGAGTGGAATTCATAACTAAAAATTCTATAGATACAAATTGTGGGGCATGATAAAATTTATGTCTAGGACATCGCAACTATGTAATGTTATTTTTTTATTTACATACCTAGTTATATGGGTTTAGGTATATGCCTATCGTGTTAATAGTAAATAAGCAGATATGTGACGGTTGGCGCGATGGCTAGGCAACTAGCTGCCGTGCAATGTGTAGTGGGCTCGATTCCCACACGGAGCAGCACTTTGTCTGATCTACAAATTGTTGTTTCGCATCTGGTTGTCATGTGTATGTGAAGGTAACTACCTACTGTTTAAAACCTACCTATGTAGATATTTTCTAGATATGTGTATTGTGTTAACTTATGTCCCGAAGCTGTAGATGTGTTAGCCAATTTTGCACTATTAACTTTAACACTTCTGGGGTCCATATCATAAAGTATAGGTACCTACATATAATTAATAAAGAATTTAACTAGTGGTAAATGTAAAGCTTAGTCGTAGACTCCAAATAACCTGATATTAGGTAGCGTAATACTTAGGTAGGTTTAAGTCTAAGTTAGGGCAACAATAATAGAATAAGTAGCATCCATTGAGGTACTTAAAATTTTCCAGAAATAGCGGGTGTTTGACGTCACAGAGGTAATTGGAGTAAATGAGAGTTAATAAGGTTTTGTGAGGAAAACCGGCGCAGAGGTAGCGTCGCATCTCCTAAGGAAATTAAGAGAGGCAGCGACATGCCCACTGCTTCGGTCAAGACATAAATCTTTCGTGTTTTCGTGATTTATTTAACAGGTGAGACGATTGTTGAAAAATCTGCTGTAGTTATTTTAAGACGTTTGCAAAAGCTCAAGGTGCCTAAGTCGAAGTGAGAAACGTTTATTATTAACTATTATGATTTTCAGCTTACTCCTTGAGACTAGTCGAGTCCCTCGTCAAATAGTTACGTGATTAAGTACAATAATTTATTGTAGTATATCTCACGAAAGTTATAATATCTATAAACTATTTAACTGCACGGTGCGGTGGCTGGGAAACCGGCTGCCGCAACGGGTAGCAGGTTCGATTCCGGCAAGGAACAGCTATTTGTGTGTCTATATCCACAAATGGTTGTTTCGGGTTTGGGTGTCATGTGTATGTGATCTTGTATGAGAAAATCCTAATGTGGGTCACGGTATTAAAAAAAGAACAAAAAAAGAAAACATTTGTAAAGTCTAATTGATAACCATTTTGATGATTCAAGTTGACTGATATATTTTCGGAAGTGAGAATTAGTTCATTCATTCTTGATATTACGAACTGGCAGACATATCATACCGGTAGTCAGCATAAGTAAACTTATTTAGCTATGACTACGCTACAGATTAGTCAGCAAGTGTGTCACTGTGATGTTATCATAGCCACTCGCGTCATTATAGTCCGACCAACAGTCGGATAGCCGTTTAAATTCGCGGCTACTATTAAACAAACATTACGATAAGCCATTACAATATTATTGTATTATTTGTCCGCAAAAAGACTAATGGCTTGTTTGTCATAATGTGGTTATTATTATTCTATATCATGATTTTGTTTTCATTGTAATTGCGAGGTTGCTTTAGGTAATAAATGAGCGGTGTATATGAATGGTAAATGGGGTAAAACTGTTATATTTTGTTGCATGGTTATTTTAAATTATGGATCGGTGATTTGCAATTGGCCTAGTTGCATTTAGAACTAATGATACTTCAGAGTGAAAGCTCTCATGTCGTGCATTTAATGTAGGTACTCGTAACAATCATGTTGATATGTTGATCACAGGTACTGATTTTATTTATTAATTTCCTTAATTTCTACAGGAATCACTGAAGTTTTATAGGAGTACTACGAAATTTTTTATGACGGTGGGAAGTTTTTCGAAAGTCGCCTAGCTTTTTGGGAGAAAGACTAGGGAATGTGGGATTATTACCTCACTAAAACCACGGTCACCTTCAGCACAGAACACCGAATTCTATGGAATAGTGAACCTATGCAAATAAAAATCAATATACCTACATCATACCTACATCGTCCTTAGACCACATTATATTATGTACTATGTAGGTATGCATTCATTTCATGCACAGATTACGACCATTTAACTTTTCTCACGTGGAAATGCATCTGTGTGCGTAAACGTAAATGATTTATATGAAATTTTACTCACTTTCATGATACACGAAGCATTGTTCTACTACATTACTGCATACTTAGGTTTAAGCATTTAGAATGAGAGCTGTTTGTTTATAAACACGAAATTTTATCAAGATCTAGATTTATGTAGTTGTAACGTGAGAACTCCTTCCTGTTTTGAACTTTTAATGTCACAATTACTCAGTACCTATGAAGATATATGAATGAAAGGCCATTGAACACTTTAATATGGAAATCAATATCATATCCAATATTCACGGCAGACACATATGAAATATAGTAGTTTGTGATCAATTCACTATGATGTTAGATACCCTTAGTACGACTTTGCTTTACGTTTAACGAGATCGAAACGAGAGCGCGTTCGACGCTCTGATTGGCCGGCTCGAATGAACGAACCAATGAGAGCGTTCTCGTTTCGATTTCGTTAAACGTAAAGTAAAGCAAACTCATACTAAGGTTACGGCACGTTAATGAGAACTACAGCTTTACAGCCAAACTTTATAAACTGAACTGACATGGGAGAATGATATGGAAGATGAATAGACGAGATACCTAATGTATTCTATATTAAAATTTTAGGTAAAGTCGGGAGTGGAAGTCTAAGGAAATGTTGCAAAGAACTGAACACTACGTAACAATACGTAGGTGGTTGGTAAATGTGAATGGGCGTTGGAGCGTAAACACCGAGTATATATGTACAATGTTTATGTAATTATACATGTACGGTAGGACAAACATTGTCTAGACTGCGCCAGGAACACTAGTTAGATGTATCATTGAATCTATCAACGTCACGCCTTGTATCGCCTTTTGTAGGCATTAATGTGCACCTAGTGTGTAGTGTGTCATTGAATCTGGTATGGGATAAATGCAATACTGTCTTTGATCAGGTTTTTTTGGGTTTGGACTGGAGATAGTTCTTTAGAAGGTCGGAGAGTTAATTGTATGTTAGTTTTTCTCCCTTGACTGTGCAGGTGAATCTGCAGGTGATACATCATTCAATTGTCTTTTTTTGAGGGGGAAAATCATCTGATGACTTCGCCTGCCACGGGTCAGGTGAGTGGGAGAATCAGACTCTTACTGGCTAAAAGCCCCGGTAACCCGTTACATTCTCCGCAGCTCCGGATATCATTTAACACGCTCATCTTTCATTCACAAACCATGCTGTAAAGACCGACACATGTATGTTGTTGTTGTCCTGAGCGGTAGCGGTGCAAGCGATGCAAATTATTAGGTATTGTACCTGTACGTCTATTATATAAAGAATGTTCAATCAAAACATTTATTTCTACGGAAATTGGTATCGTCAGCCATGACACAGGCGTGGAAATCATGAAATATGTGGAAAAATATGACGGCGCAGTTGACGCTGTGTAGTTATGGGCTCGATTCCCGCTTGGAACAACTGGACGGTCAGCAAACAGCATGACTCTAAATTATTGGAGGCTGATGATGAGATAGATAGATTAGACAGTCTCCTTGGTTTTCGTACTGTATCGTAGTCAGAAATTGGATAAAGAGACCCAGGTCCTTAAAAAGTATATCTAAGCTGCGTTGAGTAGACGATGCATGTCGTTAGAATCGAAGTTGAACGGATGGATGGGTGCCCAAACCGAAAAATATAGTAAAAAAGGTGGAGACTTAGCAGTGTTTTTTTTAAGGGTGGAAATCATCCAATGCCTTCTCCCGCCATGAGTAAGGTGAGAGGGAGTGTCAGACTCTTACTGACTAAAAACCACCCCGTTTCTACTCCTACTTCGAGCCGGAGCCCCGACTTGGCAGACTTAGTAGTGTATGGACCTGACCTGAATGACAATGAATGATTACCTACATGTTGTGAATGATTTAAAAATGAAAGTAATACTGGTGGTTCAGAGGTGATAACTTTGAGAACTTAACTGATTTAAGAACAATGAACTTGTACCCTCTGATAAGGAACCGTTAATAATATTTAATATACGTATTAACGTGTTTGAAACATGATTATTTACTAATGTTAAATTAAATACGTTATGTAGGTCAGATCATGTGACAAATTGTACATAAACATTGCGTATTTAATTATTACTTCGTGGGTGGTGCTATCTAAAAGTTATCTGGACATTTTGTTTGTTTTTGTAAACCATGATATTTTATTTCGCTTTTTTTATATGTACCCACTCTATGGAGATGTTTTTTAATTAATTTTAAGTCAATTATATTACCGCTACTTGCAAACTCCTACCTAGGTTTTATTTCTGAATAAATATCTTATCTTATTTCTTATTATAGTATAAAAATCCATTGCTGTTTCTTAATCTCGGTAAAACTCCAAAACGGCTGCACCAATTTGACATATTTTGGTCTTGAATTAGTTGTGGAAGTCCAGGGCAGGTCTAAAAGGTGAGAAAAAATATTTGAGGCGGTACAAAGTTTGCCGGTTCAGCTAGTTATTTTATACGGTTTGGTTTGAGCTTTACAAAACCTACAAAATTTTAATAGTTGGAACGTTGAACAGGTGACATTGTATCTTATTTTATTATTGATCGAAGCAGTAAACATAATCACGGTTGATTTGCGAGATTATAGCTAAACAGAGCCTTGTATGAATCACATAAAATAAATGATGAATGTAATTATAAATGTTTATACTAATGTTATGTTATTACACACAGATACGGCCGCTGTGTATGTTTATGTTGTTATTTATGATGACTACACATTAAACCCTATTGTGGTTATTATGTTTACATAATAATGACATGTCCGTACATACATATATAGCTATACAAAACCAGTTTATCATGGACTCGCTTTGTATGACTTTTCTGCAAATACAAAAGTCATTTTATACTGGTTGTGTATAGCTCTGGGTGTAGCCATGTCTACTGCAGGTTCGTTTTATGATAAAACGGTTTGTTAAATGTTGTAATTATTGTCTGAGATATATTGGTTATGTATTTACCTGTATTATAATTATGTGATTTAGGTGTCCTATGTACCTACTACCTTATAGTCAGTCTAAACTATTTGGTATGCAGGCAAGAAAATCAAGATTGATTTAGCAGTGATCAGCAAAGGACGAGACCGGATTAGTGAAAATGCTATCAAAGAAAAAGCCTCCAAAATGGTGATTGACTGTCTCATGCTTTTGTCATAGATTTATTTGATTACTGTAGTATTATTTACTCAATTTACCTACTTATTTGTCTAGGTATTTATCATGTGGAATAATCCTTTTTCTTGTCTCAACATCGCCCGGCTAGAAATGTCTAAGTACTAATGCAAATTTGTGTGGGTAGTAGAATAAAACGTTAAGTCAAGAAGGTAGACAAGACAAGGTGCTGCTTTTTATCAGGATTCCAACGTGTTATGCCTTAAGTAATAGTTGCAACCTATTTATGGAATGAATCTAAGCGAGTTTGGATTTGTGATCGCATGGTAGTCTTTGGATTATTTTCGTGTAATTGTAGTAAGATATTGATTACCTTAAAATACATATTTTACAAAATAAATGCAATAAGCTATATTCCGACAATATTACAACATATTTCGCTACACTAACATCTTAAATCAACCACATACAATACACGCAATTTACTAATAAAGCGTAAAACGCCTGTATCAGATAACGCAAGGATCGAACATGTTTTACTTAGAAATATAAAGAAAATAAATAATTACCACAGTCCCTGTAGAACTTGGCGTTAGCACTGGCAGCAAGCACTGTTAATACTACGAAGAACAACATTTTTAATTAATTAATTTGTGATAAAATCGCGCGCTAACGTGTGTTCGACTCGCACGACCGCCACAGACTGACCGGACTGAACGGATGAGCTGTTGTGCCCGACCTTTGTTGCTTTATAAAATGCGCCGGCGACGGTCAAAGAGCAAGGAACAAAGAAGGGACAGCTGGCTGGTTCGCGTACTGTGATACTCTGATGCTGATAACATTGTTTTAATTAGTTCTGATAATGGAACAATTGCTTGATTACATTGGGATATAGAAAACATTTCTCGATTCATTGAACTACTTCTAGCTAATTACGGGTTTTCATTACATTCCGAAATGTAGCACATAATAAGTGTTGTGGTACATATTTATTTTAGAGTAATCTATAGCTAGGTAGGTTACATATTACAATGTATTAAAATTGAAGTTATCTTCTTTTATCTTCGCAATGTAGTGTTGAGTATGCAATGCATATAAAAGTAGGTAAATGGATTAAAGCTAACTCAATTCGAAAATTTAAGGTTTAGTCGATAACCTACCTTAGGATTGCTTGAAACAAATGGCCTAAGTAGTAACTCAACAAGTCACGTTAATTTTTGTTATCGGTGGTTAGGGCTTGTTTTTAAAAAGAAACTACATCCTGTTATTAGAAAGTATACCTACCTAGTACTTTTTTTTTTATTTCAAATTCAACTGCCATGATTATCTTCTCTTATAATAATATCTATTTATTTAATTCATTTCGGAATCCATGACCGGCCAAGACTCATGTCCCTGGGACGCCAACTTCAGTGCTACGGTATTTTCATCAGGTTGTATCTATTGTAGACCCTAGCTTACAGGAATTGAATCAACAGTTTCGGGAGGTTGTGCCAAGCTTGAGCCAAGTCCCAATAAACATAGACATGCCGATGGTTTATAAAAAGGTAAAAATCATTAAATCGAAATGAGAGATTTTTATCAATCGATTAGTTTAATTAATTGATTGTTCTCAAGAAGCTATACAGCGATTATGCATTTTAACAAATGTTCTATTATAAATGTTCACGTTTTTATAACACAACCTGAACACAATCATATTTTCTACTCTATTAAAATCTGTCTCCGTTTATTTGTTCTACATTTTGTGTTACTTCAATCTGAAGCGACAACGCCACTATTTTCCCCCTAATTGTATATTCTTTGCGCATGGCCGGAAGAGCGGCGATTCACTCGCGCGCATGTTTCAGGAAAAACTGTGTGTTGTGTATGTCTGTGTGCGTGCATGCGTATGCGCAAGTATTTGTGCATTATAGTAAACAAAGGCATATTTAGAATCCTTGTACTTATATATCTCATGTAATTGTTATTAAATGAATAATAAATGTTAATTAATAGATATTATGTGAACAATATGTCATGGTGTTCTAATAAAAGATAATTATTATTATTGTCTTGTAACCTAGTAAGTATCGAACCAAGGACAAGCCAGGTTCAATTCTTTGGCAATTGTGGCTAGATGCTAGGTAGGAGGACTCAGGTTTGAAACTTAAATAGTCTAATAAATAAGAAATACTTAACTAAGCATACTTACTGTATCACGAACTAACTACGATTTCTACTAACTTGAAGACCTTGTTTGGAGAAATTTTTACGATGTCGATACTGATTGAACGATCAAAGTTATATTTTACAATCGGAAGCCTGAAACGAGAGCGTGTTCGGTGCTCTGATTGGCCAGCTCGATTAAACCAGCCAATCAGAGCGCCGAACTCACTCGCGTTTCGTTTTCGTTCAACGTAAAGTAAACTTATACTCAGGGGACAGGAGTAGCACTTACTTCTTGATTAGTGAGCCATTTACAGTATTCATTAAAAAAAACTCAGTAAGGTACTTACTATACATATCTACTGAAAACAATTAATTATATTTTATGACTGACTCACGCAATTGTCACTCGACTGGTTTCAAGTCACGCCGGGGCTCATAATCACAAGCAGCATTGCGCGTCAAACGAAGCGGCAAGCGTTCTGCACCCAATTCTAGAATTGTGCAAGCAGCTACAATCAAGTTGACTATTTATAATCGTTAATGCACGAGACACAAAACAAATGTGTGAAAATTTTATCGCCTTCGATAAGTCACGTGTGTCAAAGAATTCCTTTAATGTGATAACGAAATCTTACGGTCATTTGTTGCATTTCCATAGGAAATGTGTCAAGATATGAGTCAGGCTAACAGTAAATTAATCAGGCATTGTGAAACAGGCGGTAAACTTAATAATTATAATATCTACTATGTGTATCTTTATCAATGGACACATTGGGGCAACGTCTTACATTAAAAAAAAATAAGACAATTCATTATAGACTGCCTCGTTGGTCGAGTGGTCGCAAGTGGGACTGTGGGTTGAGCAAAGTTTTGCTGGGCTTTTTTTGGTTTTTCAAAACTTTCTCAGTAGTAGCACGGAATCTGGAATTGTGCAGTGCAGGCACCTCTGCCTGGGATAAAAAGGCATGACGTTGCGATATCAAAGACACTGCAAATCGTGCTGGATTTCAAGACTTTAAAGTATAATAATATAGTTTTAATGAAGAATATCCGTCGTAGGCTGGTGTTTTTAATTCATTTCTAAGAAGGGTATCATGCTCAATGAGGCCAATTAAAGGGAAGTGAGATGATAATGTTAACAGATGATATCTGGAGCTGGCCGTAGCCGAGTAAAAGTCAGTTCAACGTTTGTTTGTTTAGTTTTCGTTCCAACATGAGCCGGCGCACGTGGGCTGACATGTGGTCGAGTTAGGGGGCTGGGCTAAGTTGTGAGGTGTGGCGGTGTTGTGGAAATAGTTAACGGTAAATGGTGAATTAGTGGCTATGTATGTAAATAAGTAATTAAGGGTAGTTTCACTTTTCACCAGTTGTGTTGTTGGGGTTTTCGGTACCGAGATTTTTAGTACGTAACTTAAAGGTACGCGTCCACAGAACCGCATCGTACACATCGCACGCACCGCACGCAACGGATTTTAGTTTGTCTTGTACCTATAGAAACTCATACAACTGCGACTGCGTCCACTGATCCGCATCGTGCGCACCGCATTATCAGCAATGCCAACATGCGATGCGTACTGATGACGTCATACGGAATGCGTACGATGCTATGCTGGCCTGTGGACGTTTATCTGAAATCCGCTACCTGCATATAGCTTGCGTCGCGTTGCGCGAAGGAAACAAGAGTTTAGTTGTCATCCGGCGACAAAGCGACAATTGGTGTTCTTGAGAAACCGTCGCGTGATGGTTCGGTGGCGTGCCTTCACGCTGTGTCACTCACACGAGGTAGGCAGCGGTCCTGCTCAATGTACTTCGAGGATAGGTAGATGACAGTATATTTAGCGATCAAAATCTTGATTTATATTGAGATTAAACTTCAATTCATAATTCAGACAATTATTTTTATTCAAACACTTAATTGGCATAAAATATAAACATTTTATTAAACTTTATCGGAGCAAGTTTGCCACTCTAATCCTACTAATATCGAGATAAATTTTGTAGGAGATTGCAAATTATGACGTCATAATTTTTTGGGTCAATTAGCATACTTATTTCTCAAAAAATTGCAAAAAAAATTAAAAAATTAAGTATGTATCAAATTAATGAATGAAAGTACTACTACATTGGTGTATTCTATTGTAATTAAAAGCCAAATCATTTATATTTGACCTAGGAAACTACCCAATTGATTTGTGTACAGTCATGTGTTTAACTCAAAGGATTTAATGGAGCAAATTAACAACATACTACCCGCTTAGGTAATTAATAATTCACAAAGGCAGTCACAGTTTATTTTTAATTTTGACCTTTCCTAGAACGACGCGACGTAGACACACATCGACTAAGGTATAGGAAACAAATGTCTACACCGGTGCACAAAGATTCTATTTTTAGCTCAGCTAAGTCAAGTGAGGCCAAAAATAGGGTCCGGGTTATTAGGGGCTTGCAATCTTAACGCAATTCCTCCGTAATGTGCCGTGAGAAGGTGGAGCAATCTCTGGATGAAGCTCCTAAGACAACAGCCACCCTACTTTATGAGTACGTGCGCAATATTTTGGTTTATTCCGTCTTGCAGGGGAACCATGTTTTGGACGGTCCTGATTCTCTTTTGCAGTATTTTTGAGTAGGGTCTTTATTTATTCGTTTTTCTGTTGATTGGCAATGAGACCGTAATAAGGTGGTGAATAATAATAGATACATACATATGGGTCATGTTGTTAACTTGATTTCGTAATCTTTATTTACAAAAATCAATTGCTGTTCGTTAGTCTCGCTAAAACTCGAGAACAACTGCACCAATTTGGGAAATGTTGGTCATGAATTATTGGTGGGAACCCAGGGAAGGTATAAAAGGTGAGAAAAAAATGTTTGTACACACATAGGCGGTACGAAGTTTGCCGAGTCAGCTAGTAGATAATATAAAGGAGTCGATTCTTTGCTGTACCTACTCTGAATATTATTATGTTAATTGAAATTGTGTGCAATAAGTAACAATTAATTATTATTAATCATACCTTATAAACCTTTTAGGAAAATTATCAAGGGTTTATAATAATCAATTGGAAAGAAGAAATTACAACAGGGATTGTGGTGAGATCTATGTACCTAACACAGTTTGATCATATAAGTATAAAGTCGTAGGTATACAGAAATCAAAGCTAAACATTCCTCGTACAAAAATAATATTAATAAAAGGTCCTGTCAAAATACTCAAATACTACTATTTGGGTACGGAAACTGAAAAAAAATAAGGTCCTTGGTGATGCTGACATAGGTACCTAGTTTTGAAATGAGAGAAGAAATTCGAGGCGTTATCATGACGCCTGTCTTTGAGCTGGGACTTGGCTGTCTGTAATAGTCTATGTGTGTATTTAAATATTAGGGATCAAAAGGTTGTGATATGAATCGTATCATCCAGTAGCTGACGTCTATGTTTGTTTTATCATTTTTGATAAGAAAAAATAGATTAGTAATAGAAATTAATTGCGTGGTTCGGGTAAGTTCATCAGCATCGTATCTCTAGTTGAAAATTTTTTGGCACTATATTATATTAAACCATATTAACTAAATAATAATAAAAACTATGACTAAAGTATTTACAGCTTAATCATACCTTAAAAGAAATTGAAATCTTAAAAACATTTCCTCGTAAAAAACTAATTTCTTTTTAAATAATACGTTTATTACATAGAATAAATAGAAACTATGAACTAAGTACTTTGACAATATTTTCCGGGTTTTTGCTTTGTGTCTATTAAATAGTTAACTTGTCCAAAGATTTTCTGGTTTCCTAGTATTAAAATATAAAGAATGATCTAAACAAAACAAAGAAAAGCTAATTTGTTTCGTTATATTTTTGTCATTAACTTTGTCAATGTTTTTAAATAAAACGAAATGAGTTTTTGTAAGCTAATTATTTATTAATTAGATGATGTTAAGCAAAGACCGCAGTCTTTGTGGGAAATTAAAGATTAATTCAAATTATGTGTTATTTCTTTTTTATTATTATTAATTTAAGTAAATTGCCGGAACCGTGGTTTAACTTTGAACTTTTCTCATTTAGTTAGTTGTCAAGTAAAATTAATTTGAACAAAAGTGACGTCTCCGCTTTTGTACATACGCTATTTATCGCTTTAAAATAAGTATGTGTTTACTTTATGAGGCAAATATTATATACTTAACAACTTTCTACAACTCTTTTTGTTTGTTGTATATGGATTGAATAAAGGATTTTACTTAATCATAGCTTAATCATAGCAGTGGTTGCAGGGGCGTAGCTAGCGCCGTATCTGCCCCTAACGAGTGTAAGCAAAAAATAAAAACTTTCCAATTTTTTACTTCATTTCAAAAATTACAAAAATTTAATATAATATATGCCTTACACGGGTTTAATATAATATGGGTATGTTTAATATAATAGCCTTTTATGTTTGGTTCATAAAATAATAATTATTTGTTCGGTTAATGCGTGAAAAGACTTCATGTAACTGTTATGTTTTATTATTATTATTTAAAGAGATACGTGGCCTTAATCCTTTAGTTTAGGCATCTTCGGAGAAAAGCTGGGCCTGCGTTGCTTTGTATATTGTTATAAAATTATATAAAGTCTACATTTCTATAAGCTATAGAATACAAAGGGCTGCTAGTCTCAACTTGTCACCTATAAACCATTGGATCTCCCGTCTCTAGCCTAGAGAGATATTTTAATCCTATAATGTCTTGGATTTACTATCTTAGCTCGGCAATATCTGTGCCTCTTACAGGCTTACCTATACCGTCTGCTTACTCCCCAATAGCTTTGCACCTACGATAGGTACATAGGATAGTCAGCTGCTAATCCCATTCGTTAGCTTAGGATTAAAATAATATCGAATAATATAATAACTAAATTTTGACGATCTTTTATAGGGTTTGCTTGGTGAGATTTTAATAATGGTTAGGTAATTTGTATTTTGTAGCTTATGATATTTATGACCAAACATGATTACTAAGCGAGAGATTGTTTTCGATTCTCATAAATATATCGGACTTACCTACCACCGCAATCAGAGTCATTTCTTACTTAACCCAGTCCTTAGCAATTGTTTTCTGAACAAAATCGTTACTAAGGAATAGTTTAAGTAATCATTGAACGTCTCTGAGTACGGCAGATAGATATTATTTTAGAACCATACAAAGAATAACTATTGTAAAGTACTGAAACTTCACGTATACATGAATAATGGAGTGTGAACAACAACTAAGCATTAATCCCTTCACAATCAAGAATAAATTAAAGTAAATCTGAGGTCCTGCCATAGTGTGGTCACCTCGCGAAACCAGACACCTTTTATCCTACTCTGATGTTATTATGGGCATTAATATTATATGTGCTCAGTGCCAGTTAATAAACTATGTACCACTACTCCGGATTACTGCTCTGTCCACCCTACAAATGACGCGAAAATATCGTTGGATCTCATACATTAGGTGCAATTACATTTCGTTTTCATCATATTATTTTTACGTATCATCGTGTTAAACCAGATTTGTAATGCTTACGTTCAATTGCGTATCAAAATTTAAGTGTGGAAGAGTTCTGGCACGAATGTCCCGCCTCGACCGGAGTGCTACCACGGGCTCACAGAAAACCGACGTGAAACAACGCTTGCGATGTGTTTTGTTGTGTGAGTGAGGTTACCGGAGGCCCAATTAACCCCCTCACCAATCTATCCAATTCCAGATCCTCCATACAACCCCGACATTCCTAACTAAAGGAGTGCCAGCAACGCACTTATAACGCCTCTGGTGTCTTTCGAGTGTCCATGGGCGGCGCTGTAATGCTTACCATCAGGTGTTCCGTCTGCCCGTTTACAACGCTGATAACAACATTGCAATAACTTCAATCATTAATGGTTACAATAACTACCTACCCTTAAAGTAGATAACTACAAACTTAATTTTTATAAACGTAGGTAATGTTCTTACCGATTATATATGTTTGATAACAACCCTGATACGATACGTATATCAGTATCACTGACATACATAATGGATACAGATAGCAGTAATAACTATGTTTCAGCCTACCCACCCTCTCTGAAGGGACTGTAATGTTTACTTTTACAGGTTTATTTATTAGTTTACAGGATCTAAGGGAAGGGTTTGACTAACTTGTAAGGGGTTGAAATGCCCTTTATAAATTAACGTGTGTTAATGTGTTACTGGATGCAATGCAGAAGTTTCAGACTTAAAATGACTAACAAATGCCTATACATATAAGGTGTTCTAAAATTAGGAGATAGTGTTGTGTTTGAAGATTACCATTAAAGCCGTGGCAGATAATTTATTTAGAATACCTTATACAGATATATTTTACTTCCTATTTTTTTATTATTTATTAACTTTCTTTGTTTGAACTGTATGCAATATTGGGGTTCAACTAAATAAAGTTTTATGCGAAATACTCATAAATTATTAAAGCAAGTAGGTATTCATGTAACCTATTAAATTTTTCTTGTAAGTAGTGTTTCTGGTGGACAAGTCACTGCTTTTATTTTTGATCCAGTCTATCATTGTAGTGAAATTGTACTTACCATCTGCTGCTTGAAATCTCGTCTCTTTGAGGTGGATACCTAGTAGCTACATTTGCTTGGGACACTGAAGACGTTATTATTTTTTCTTGTGTTTTATTATTACCATTAAAGCGTAGGCTTTATTCTTTTGTTTGTGTATGCATCGTACGCATCGCACGCACCGCATCCGTCGTTCGCACCGCATCGGTCGTACGCATCGCACGCATCGCACGGATCGCACGCATCGCACGGATCGCACGCATCGGACGCATCGCACGGATCGCACGGATCGCACGGATCGCACGCATCGGACGCATCGCACGGATCGCACGGATCGCACGGATCGCACGGATCGCACGCATCGGACGCATCGCACGCATCGCACGGATCGCACGCATCGCACGGATCGCACGCATCGCACGGATCGCACGCATCGCACGGATCACACGCATCGGACGCATCGCACGGATCGCACGGATCGCACGGATCGCACGGATCGCACGGATCTTTTTAGTATTTTTCGCACGGATCGCACGCATCGCACGGATCCCACGGATCCCACGGATCGCATGCATCGCACGGATCGCACACATCGCACGCATCGGCCGGATCCCACGGATCGGTCGGATCGTACGCATCGCACGGATCGCACGCATCGTACGGATCGCACGGATCGCACGCATCGCACGCATCGCACGGATCGCACGCAACGCACATTTTGGCTAGCGAGCCGCTGTGAGCGCTCGGAGCTTGATTCTCTGACGCGTGCTTGCGAAATATGTTCTCTAATTCTCGAGACTGTGCTCGAGAGCTCTTAGTTAATTGTGCAAGTGACATTTAGCTTTTTAGTAATTTTACTTTTTTTAGGAAATAATATCTCCTAAACTGAACCAATAAAACTAAACCTATTGACATACTGTAAATGGCAAATCTTATCTGTATGATGTCGTTGTGATACTGAAATAATTTATTTTGATAATAATTAATAAAAATAAATAAAAGACATATAGAAGATAAAATATAAAAGATAGAAATATGGTGACCCAGACTTTTTTGTAGAAATCATTAATACAAACCAGATTGCCATACATTGTTTTAAAATTTAAGCAACTGTTTAGGCAGCGCATGCATATTATTCTGTTTTATGAGCTATATCTGTCCGATTTGCTAGACAAAAGTTGTAACTACTCGGTTAATATACATGTTATAAAAATAATTTATAGCCTATAGCACTCAGGAATAATGTAGCTTTCTACCAGTGAAAAATTTTTAGGATTGGATCATTAGTTCCAGAGATTACCCCCTACATACAAACTTACAAACTTTACCTCTTTATAATATTAGTATAGATAAGACATGATACTGTATCACATTATGGGTGTGGTTGTTTTCTAAATTTCTCAATAGATATAATAGCAGGGAGTCTGGAACTGATCCAGAGCTGCGAAATATCTAGCGGGTTTACCGGGGCTTCGGCTCGAAAAGCAGGAGTAGGAACGAGGTGATTTTTAGTCAGTAAGAGTATGATAGTTTTTCTCGCCTCACCCAAGACCGCCCATTGGATGACTTTTTCCCTTAAGAAAAGGGAGTTTGAAAATATGGTTGTTGTATAAAAACAACAACTTTCAAGTGTGGATATTTAATTTTGACTGTGTCCACCTTTACATATTTTGCCTAACAGTTTGAGTATTAAAAAGGCTTGACATTCACCATAACTATATTCCTATTCTCCAAATCTTCATTGGATCTGAAATAGCAAGTACTAAAAACACAAGTAGTGGGCGCAGCTCGTTACCACAATCTAGCTAGATTAAATAATGCCGTCCGAAAAGTCGATCAGTCGTTGTTCGGGCCTATTATGATGATTGTCTGACAATAAGGAAGTGTTTCTTCGTCCAAACGGCTATGGAATTACCAGCAATTGGCCACGGGTAAATGTACTGTACCATGTCTTTGGTACAACATATTTGTATGAGTATCATAAAACATGGATGAGGAAGGAAATGCATAGCGTAGGTTATCATGGGTCAGATCTGAATACGTTAATTGGTTCCTTATTAAAAAGGTAACTTAGTAGAGGTGAATAGGGACAGAAGAGAGGTGAATAGGTACAGGGAAATTTTTCATAGTATCTATTCACCCTTCTTCCGTCCCTATTCACCTCTCGATCCCTATTCACCCCGTTTTACTGTATTGCAAAAATAACTGTTTCTAGCGGTTTCACCCGAGTTTTCGAAGGAAAAATAAAATAGCTTATATCACTCTTCAGCTCCTATTTCCTAGTACAAAAATCATACTGTAAAATCAAGCTATGTCGGCGTGAAAGACAGACAAACACACTGTGACCTTTGTGAGCAAAGATTACCATGTTACAGTGGTGTCGTTTACACACGACTAATAACAATGCTCGTATCACATTTCCAAATATCGATTCGGTGTTCAGTAACAAATACTCAAGATTGCTAGAGGTTTATTACCAGTCCAATATGTATATTGCAAGTTCCTTAGTTATTACAAATTCCTTCGAAATAGCGCGAATCTTGAACCAAGAATTACCAAATATTAATCAAAATCACATGAATGATTGAGGTCCGTCTTTGTCCACTATTATGTACTTAGATAATTATATGTAGAGGTGAGGAAACTAGGTATTAAGTAAATAAAACACATCAGCAATGTAATATAATCATTAATTTCATAAACATATCGCGACAATTAAATACTTAAGTCTAAATATTACTATAATAATATAATTAATCCGTTTAAATTGCTAAACGTACATTTAATAAAATGTAAATGCGATGAAGATAAAATGGTATTTACATTAAATATTTTATTGAAACATTTATTCTTTGTATGTAAACTTACAACGAATAAAATAAATAAATATACATCCTTAAAATGAATCTATTTGATATTTAATAAAGTGTAAATTGATAGATATATTAATGTAAGAAATTAATATTAAATTTTAAGTAAAATAAATGATAATACGAATAATATTCGGTGTGAGTTTACATACGGTACTTAATTGTCTAGAGTAAATTTTTAATTCCGAATAAACATACATTTAGGTACTTATTGTTTCTATATAGAGACAAAATTTCAACGTTTAAATAACATAAAAGGTATATGTATCTTTGTTATTTACCTACAGGAATTAAATACATTTAATATTAGCTTAAAACAGAAACGAAACAGTTCTGAATCTTGTGAGTAAGAGTGTTAAGTCGCTGTCATCGCACGATTTAAAAAATAAATAAATATAATTTTAAGTTTATAAAATATAATGTAAATCTAGAGGCCACTAGTTGCCCGAGTTAAATAATAAATAAAATAAATAATTCAAAGTTAAATCATAACTAAGGTTGAATGAAATAAATCTCATTTTACACTGGTTTTTAAAAGTATAAACTGAAAAGTCCATGTTTCAATACAATTTGTCGTTTATAAGCTAAATGGTTTACGTTTGTGACCTACACACATCGTCTTTGATCGTTTGAAGGTGCAAATCGGCTTACACTCCTCGTTAAGACTTCAAGAAGGAAACATAACTTTTCCATTTCAATAGAAAGTCCACAATATCTTTAAAATATTATGTTACAATGGAAATATAGAATACAATCAAATGTAATATTTTATTTCTAAATGTATTTTAATTTGGTAATGATAATCTTTAAGTACTTTAATAATACATTTACGGGCAAAATGCTTACATCTACTTGGAACAGGGATTTTGGAGAAATATTCTATGGGAAATTGTTTAGCTTGAAAATCCCAAGATAATTTTGAAAATAAAAATTACTGCCGTAGAAAATCTATGGAGTCGATTAAAAGAACTGAATGAAAAGTCAAATTATAAAGTTATTAATCTTAGGATTGTCAAGTTAGTCCGAAGTTTCGATTGACTAGATCAGAGGTCGACTAGATACCGTACTTAGTATAAGTTTCACAGATAGCAATACTCTTGGAGCGCTAGAATAATCTCCGGTAGCGATACACCACTTACGTCTAAATAATTTGGTTTCATATGCGAAACATGCGGCGGTTTCCGTGCCTGTACTACATGGCTCATTTTGTTACGCTGGTCACTGTATGTGTACGTGTCGGTGTATGAGTGTGTGGGTGTGTATGGGTCGGGTGTGTGTCGTCTACCGGCCGAGTCCGGTCCACAGCAGGCCCGGGTCGTGGTGGTTGGCACCCGGGTAGCCACCGTCCGCCTCCACGAGAGATCTGCGGTTGTAAGATCTACGTACAACGATATTTTAGACTTAATTACAGTAATGCAGTTATAAGTGTAGGTACCTATGAAGGGTGGGGGAATGATCGACTACTATGTACAAATGGTATGTAAATGGAAATAAATATGTACAAAGAACTAGGGGAAAATACTGAAATTGCTTGCAAGAAAACTAATGGCTATAATTGAGTGTGTTCAAAGAAGATGGATTTTAAGAGACAGAAGATAAGATATAGGAATGAAAATACAAAAGCCCACCTGATGTTGCCTGTAGGTCTGAGGGGGCGCAGTGCGTACAGCTTCCTAATGCCACTGCCGCCGCCGCCGGTGTCTGGAGAAAGAATAAAATTGATTAAAATCTGCATAAATTACAGTCAAAATTGGTATAATTTGATCATATTGACTGTGCCGTTTGTCATATTATTATCTTTTAACTGCTATAGTACTATAGAATGTACTATTACAGAACCATTATACCTACTATAAAGAATATCTCTTTTGTAAACATGATACTCGTTAGATGTGTATGTCTAGCTTTATTTTTCCACTGTTTTTCGATTTAAGTGTCTATTATATTTTAAATTATCACAAAATCTTTATTTTATGATCAAAGTTGCGACGGAATCACAATGTTCTAGAGTTCTCAAAGTGAAAAATTTTATGTTAAAGTTATAAATATGCATATTTATAGTGAACTTTATGTTATTCAGAGTACAAATAGGATACCTGTCACCTCTTGCAAGGGTTATTACTGCTGGTAACACGAGGATTACTCGGAATACTCGCTTTATGACCAGTCAATAGGTAACCTATGCTTTGAGCTGTACGTGCTACGTTATAGTACTGGAATGGAACTTGCTACAGTTGTAGTTAAATATGAGAAAGAATAATATTTTTCATGGTTCATACGTGTCTCGAATAAAATTTAATATTGTATTTTAGCTCTGTGAAACTGGCATAATGTTTTATTAGACTTATTTGAAAAGTTAATTCAATCTTTTTTTCATTTAAATACAATTACTTATATTATGATTTCATTATTGTAATTGTTTCCACACACACACACACACACAACGTCACGCCTTTTATCCCCGAAGGGGTAGGCAGAGGTGCACATTACGACACGTAATGCCACTATACAATGTACACCCACTTTTCACCATTTTTGTGTTATAAGTCCCATGTAATAGGGGGTGAGCCTATTGCCATATACTGGACACATTTCCGGACTCCGTGCTACTACTGAGAAATTTTCGAAAATTCGAAAAAAGCCCAGTAATACTTTGCCCGACCCGGGAATCGAACCCAAGACCCCTTGTTCGGCAGTCGCATTTGCGACCACTCGACCAACGAGGCAGTGTAATTATTTCCAGGTATTGTAATATAAATACGAAATACCTACTACGACTTAATTTTTCTAGAAAAGTGATCGTTGATCTAATTTCGTTTCGGTTTTAATATAATAGACGAGAGTTTCTCATTAACTTGGGCTAACGGAAATAATCTGACCCCAAATTGGGCTTTTATTTAAATTTATCCAGCCTTTGATATTTGAGAGGGTCACATTTTTCAGGAAATTGTAGTGGTGACATTTATAGGGATATCTTTTGAAATTTTTATAAATTCGCAGTACAGAACCATCAGAACACCACACACGTTTTTGACATTTAGCTCGGAAGGTTCTAAAAAACATTAAAACACAACTTATAAAAAGTCGGGTTTACATTCCTGACGCTATAACTCCAGAACACAGGAACCGATTTCCACGGTTTTGCATTCGTTGGAAAGGGCTCCGTGAGGTTCATAGCAAAAAAATTCAGGAAAAATTCAAAAGAAAAGCACGGGAAGATCATTGGTGGCGAAACGGAGTTCGACGGGTTTGCTAGTCGTACTTAAAAATCGAGCTCAAGTAGTTAATATTATTTCCATATTTTTCATGGCAGCAATGTACCTACAAGCATTTATTGTAGTGTATTTACACTAAGAAGTCTTCACCGCGTTTTACAAGCAAATCGGTAATAGATTTTCTTTTGATTTTAGGAACATAATTTTTCATTTCTACATATATTTTTACCTATACAACATTTCTACCAATAATCTTTGCCTAACGAAAGAAAAGTTAAAGGGAAATAATGAGTTAACTACTTCCAATTCCAATACCACCTACTATAGCCGTAATTATAACATAGTTTTAATGGCCCGATAGTAACAGATGTCTCTTGTAATTTGGCCCGTTTACGAGATACAGGGATGAGTGGTGAACCGGTCAACTTCACACCGTATATCTATATCCTAAACGCGACAAGGGTAATGTGGTATAAAGAGAATTTTACGACATTATCACAGAAAAACGTCGAGCACAGATGTAACGTGGGAGTTTACTAGAAGGGACATCATCGTCAAGATTCGTTCATAAACAAGAGGCCACTTCCTGTTGCAATTTGATAGACATCGTTATTGACAGTTCCGGAGGACTGTACACATGGTTACACGTGAAGCTGAACATACCAGTATATTCTGATCTTTGACTGTTTGGAAAGATCATACAAAGCGGTACCATGATATACTGGATTTGTAGAGATTGTTGTGTACGTCCATTTTCCTGATTCCCTCGGCAGTATTGACGTGGCGTGGAGGATACGGTAAGTACCATCCTTAAGCGATTCTAATTGAGATACTGGAAGCGTGGCCGAGTGGTTCTCAATGGTGACGCATGAGGTCGTTGCTATCGCTACGAGAATTATGATGTGTTTGAGAGGTAGTTACCTACGCAACTTTTATGATCGTTGATCTGTGGTGAACTTTATTAGGTACCTATGCAAGGAGCTGTGTTGATCTGATTTGGAAGTAAATATCGATATTAAAAAGATTGGGTGTAGGTTATTGGTAAGATTGGTTATACCAACTTTTCTTCTTTTATACACCTAAAACGTTACCACACGCCTCGATTTTATCTATGTCATTGATCTCGTCTAGAAAATAAGCATCGGGATTTAAAACACAATCTTTATCTTTGGAAATCCCCTTTTTAAGGCGTTGCTTACAAAAAATTAAAACCAAATTATTTCCGCTTTACAGATTTCCATAAAATAGTCTCCAGTTAGAAGGACAAATAAACTATTATGTAATGGTTTAACAATATTTTAATGTTACATAGAAAAAATGCGTCGATTGCAAAATGATTGATGTTGATATTTTAAAAGCTATCAAATGACAATTAGGTTTTGTGTGGATATTTTTTTTAGTTAAGAATTAATGGATAAATGATCTAGAGATTAACGAAGAAGTATTTGTATTTCTTTTAGTTTAGAATAAAAAAAATAAAATAACATAACTGGTGCTGTTTAGATTCCTGAAAAATATATTTATAAAATAACAATAAAAGAAATTATAAAAAAAAATATCTGTATGTTGTTTTATAAATTTCTTTAAAAAATATTTTGTTCTTTTTGTATGTTTAATTTTAAGAAAAGGTGATAGTTTTTTATTTATCATACCTAAGTAGTGGGTGTTTTAAATTAATGATTACCGTTTCTAGTTTGCCAGCGTGGAACCTAGATATAGATAGTACCTAATTGTTTGAATTAAGGTATAGTACGTAGTAAGCGCTAGTACTTAATTAACCTGAATGTTATAGTTACAGAAAACGTTATGCCCGTTTATATTTAACGTCATGTCACATAAGGCGGACTTGTTGAAGTGTAAAATGCGTGTCATAAGGTAATGAGGCAGATTGCTGTTTGTTGTTAAAGTAGGTTGAATTAAAGGTCATTTTAGTTAGTGACTGCTGTGACCTCAGAGATATCACTATAGACAAGAATATAACAAAAGTGTAGTAAAGGGTATTTTTTTATGGCATAACCCGGTAATCGATCGGATCACCTGATGGTAAGTAATCGCTGCCGCCCATGGACACCCGAAACACCAGAGGCCTTACAAGTGCGTTGCCAGCCTTTTGGGGGTAGGAATTTAAGGGTTGTTGGGGAATCAGGGATTGGGAAGGAGGGTAATTGGGCCTCCGGAAGCATGGCTCTCCCACACAATATGGTATTTCCGAAAGGTTACATAGAAGTGAAACTCCCGTCTATTATTACTATTCCTATATATAAGTTGTAAAGGCAAGTCCATTGACATTATAAGGATATAAAATTAGATGGCGTGTATTGAAAACGTTTAGTCAATCATAAGATTCAGCCACTGTAGTTGTGGGAAAATTTTATGTAGTTACGTGGGTAAAAATAAAGTTTACCCATACGTATAACGATATGGTGTTTACCCAGAATCTTTAGAAATTACAATGGAAAATGTTAATATTACGTAAATTAAAAAAATACCTACACATTCCTATATTTAAATAGCTTTAAAACATTATTAAGTGATAACCTACTACTTAGTTATAAGTATTACAAAAATAAATATATGAGACGTTGTACTATGACGTCACGGTACAACGTTAATTTTGTATGAGAAATTTATGTCATCAAAACCTTAGATGCATATAATCAGTTTTGATTGTACGACAAAACTAAGTATATAGATCAATTCGTTACATCGAGGGATTCATAGTTACACACATGTCAAAAACGTTAACATTCTCCATTGTAACATGCCAATAATGTTCCACTTATAGGACCTAAATATAGGTTTATCTCGACGAGAATAGTTGTAAAATCTCATTCCTTGTAGCCGACATGATTATCTAATTTCCGAGTTGAAAATAGCACCATCTGATAGAAAAGTTTAATTGGTTTGCGCTTGCCTATTCCTACGCTAGTTACTTTACTTCATAAAAAAGTGAGTTCTCCATAACTGTAGCCGTATAGAGTCAGTTAATACTCAATGTTTTTTTTTAGCTAAGCTAAGATTTTTTTGTACTGTCCTGTGTTTTTATTGTTGTCACATACCAGTAATACCTATCTACTAACATTAGCAAGTTCAATGTTTCTAACAAAATTATGGACATGGTCTGAAATAAATGATTATTATAAATACAAAGCTTATTCAACCTTTTTTTTGAGGAAAATAATATTTTATCTTCTATTGACTATTGACTATTTCATCAAACAGCTAATCAATATTGTATTCTGACAGTGAGGTAACATTAGGGTGGTAATTTAGGTGTTTACTTTTTCAAATTACCCGGTAGTCCGGTTGTAGGTGTTACTTATGAGAGGTTACCTACTAGATCAAAATGACATAGTAGAAAAAGGAGGTGAATTTAGAAGTTTTTTTTTTTGAGGGGGATATCATTCAGTGACTTCTTCCGCCTTGGGCGAGGAGAAAGGGAGTGTAAGACTCTTACTGACAAAAAATCACCCCGTTCCTACTCCTGCTTTACGAGCCGGAGCCCCGGTAAACCCGCTAGGTAGTCCGCAGCTCCGGAGAATTTAGTTTCTAGGTACCTATATTAATTTTGATTATCTTAAAGATACTGTAATTTCATATAGGAACCTATTTGGAAATGTTACAGTTAGTATGTTCAGCCGAAGTTTAATTAGCTGGGCAGCTCGACAGTCGGTCTGCACGGCAGCGTCCCACAAGAGTTGTTCACGGCATCATTGTGTCAGTTTATCGCGCACGAGTTGCAACCAAACTTTTTTTTATTTATTAATAGTGTGAATGGAAATGTTTTCGAATGTTGTTTACAATTGTGATTAGATTGTTTATACTTGTACGGTGCGTTGTAAAAGTTAGATTAGGTACCGACATATTTTGTGTTACCAAAGTAATTTTACTACTATTGAACTATGTTGTGATAACTTTAAGTTTTCAATTGGAGTACTTTCTCCAGTATTGTTTGGTGCAAGTCAAGATAAAGTTCCCCAAAATGATTGTATTCTTTACGGGACACAGTACTTACGTGTATTTTTATGTAATTGTTTATTTGAATCGATTTAAATCTTAGTCACGTGTATAAATATAGGTATCATGTAAATACCGTTTTATAACTTAATATTGAGGTAGGTAGGTACGGTAAGGTTGATATAAAATAGGTGTAAGCGTAGGATTTTGTGTATTCCCATTGAATACATTCGATTAATATGTCATTCATACACCTGAGAGATGTATCGTATCAGAAGACCGAGTTATGCATAATAATGTAATAGCTTCGTTTACATACGTACCTACCTACTGCTTGTTATTTTGGTAGCGTGCTTTAGTTAATCTAGAGAAAGATATTTGGCGAAGTCAATGGGAGCAATTTATTTATTTTTTGTCCAACAGTCCTACCTTTGAAATCATCTTACAAGTACCTAAGTAGTAGCACGGTACGAATATCCTAAAATAGAATATTTCATTTGTTATTTGATGCTTATCTACCTCGTACGTCTTTGAATAGGTATACATACATAAGGTATTACCTGAAAGTGTAGGTACTCAGGACTGGTACTCAACCATGTTAACTTTATAAGAGTTTGAACTACTTACTGGAAGCCGGTGCGGGTACAACAGACGGTGGGTCCTGGAAGAGTGTGGAGCGTTCCTGTGGCGAGAGAGACACCAGCGTCTCCAGGTTGTCACGCAGCGAGTCGAAGAAGGAGCCCATGTCGTTTAGCACGCCTATGGAGAATGATGTACAATGTGTATTGATTTGACTTGATAATGACTTTCATAAACAACAAAGGCAATTTGAAATGTGACACTAGTAATGTTACAATATATAGGGTCCTTCGTTATTTGGGATGTAGGGGAGGGATTCAAGAACAAATGGCACGATTTCAGCTATTGCTGAGAATTCTGAAATACTTTGTCTGACCCAGACCAGGCCTTAAACCTTGCTCTGTAGTCTTGCTTGCAACCGCTCGGCCAACGAGGCAGTCAGATATTTGACTTGATTATGTTAGCTGATTAGAAGGTGAACCTTTTGAGTTCGGGTAATCGGGTTCAGGTATTCTTTAAAATCTTCAGTAGATCAAAATGATAAGGCACGGCCATGTCATCGGCTGAGGTAGCAAACGAGATAATAAGCTTTCAGGGTCAGGAAAAGTATTTTGGCAATCATTTGAAAATTAGAACGTACGCACGTTAGAAGTACACAAATGAATCCAGTGTCCTTTTCTAAATTTTCGGAGTGACCCTTGAGAAGGATCAAGGCTTATGCACCTACGGCAAAAAGTAAGTTACCGCAATCCCCACTCAAACTTAGCTATTATGTTAAATAGTGAAATATATTGTGACCACATCCATGGTGTGAGAATTAAATAATTATCATGATATAATATTTCCTGAGGTTTGATAGAGGGGTCCATTCAAAGTTCCTTATGGATTGTATTTCCTTTTGTTTGTATCAACATCTAAAATAGATAACGTTACATGCCATGAACATAATACAAATATATTGTTGTTCCATGGCGTTAGTAGGAAAGGTAAACATAACAATATGTTTATTATATCTTAATCATACTGAAAAAGCTGTATATTATATAAACTTTTCTAGTTATTTAGTATTTAATGTGTAAATTATGTTCTAGAGACGCCTGCAGAGTTAATGCATGACAACAGTTGCTATCTGTGTGCACATTGCCGCATACTTTTCCGCAGGAACTTTTAGTAGGTGGCATGCTTTCTGTGTTTAGTGTGAAGTAACTCGTAACATATTAATGTATTTTTACTGTTTTACTCCAGTGCTGTGGGTAATTAGAGAAATAAGTAGGTGAGTAGGTGTTAGTGTAACTATTTGTCTTTATAACGGTGCGGTGTCATGAAATCAAGTTATTTCAAGTTGTCGTAAAGAAATTACTACTTATCTAAGTAGAGTGTGGTTTCTTTGACTGTGTGGGAGGCACATAAAAGTAAATATTAACATTTGGACACTGAGTATTTATATTGTTGGGTACTATTGTCTGTATCTAACTTACACATAGAATCATAGAATTAACACAAAATTATCACATAAGTTTTCAGATTGTAGTGACAAATATAAAAGAGCAAAGTTTTCAATGTTTGTTTCTACAAAGAAAAACCATGTGAAAAGTTTACTGCTTTAGGTATTAGGCAGCTATTTATTGCATCTGTCCCTACAATATGAAAACTTAGAAATGTTTATAGAAACAGAACGACATCTAGGTAAGCTGCTTATGTTGACATACACCGGTCTCGGCTGTCATTCATTGCAAGAAAACTGCGATTGCCATTTCAATTAAGAAATAAGAAAGCGTTATTTTAATTAAAGCACATTTAAAGTTATTATTTAGTTTGACAGTTTGTATTAGAAATGATTCTGACAGCAGTGGTACTCGGAAGTTATTGGTAAAGGAAATCGCAAATTACTGAATTTAGATCTTATGATGACTGACTTTTCCACGATTAGTATGTGATGTGCTGGCGTCAGTAAACTGCTGTTATTGAATAATGGCAAGCTTGAAGAATGGCAGATTAGTTACAACATCGACGGTATTATAGCGGTGCGACCGGCTGCTTACCGACGCCGACATACGGCGTGACTGCCTTACCAAGCGCCGGAGTCGGCTGCCGTCTCCGGCGACCCGAGTTCAGTGCTGTCGCCACGGCGGATCGCTTTTCTGACGCGCCCCTGGGAACAACAACACTATTAAACAAACGCTGCTGCGTGAAAGAAAGACAAATGCTTCAGTTTACACACGGGATTATCTACGGTAAAGTCGTTTGCCTTTTGTTTGACTTATCCATATGCACACATTTGTTTGAGCGCATGGATTATCATGCTTAACCTATTGTTTACCTCAACAAAAAGGCGAAAATTACACGTACTTCATATTTTTTCCAACTCAGCGAACGTACCTGATCTCATCATCAAGATAATTCCTATCCTCAGCCACCTGTACCGGAGGTAGGTGTGGTCCTAAGCCCGTGTATCCTAAATCCATGTCAATACGAGGTGCCCTGTCCCAGCGGTTGTGAGGTCCTAGTCCGATCCATGGTTTGTCGGTTAGCATGCGGAGCAGGTCCAGGCTTTGCGCTCGGCCGTCCCTTAACTGCGCCTGGGCAGTACCTGTAGAAAGATAATAGAGGTAATGTTTAACTCATAAAAACTGGTTTAAGGATTTCAAAAAGGTCTTTAGCTGCTTCAATGAGGTATTCATGACACATTGATAACGTAACTCAAAAGGTTACGTTGTTTTCAACCGTACAAATGAAATGCGCATAATATTATTTCATGATACGAGTATACAAGAATGGATAATAGGTATCACGGAAGATATGATTCGTCAACAACACACAATAACGAAGTGAAGCCTTCCCGACATTCAATCAAGTAAGTAAATCGTAAACTTTGTTCCTGACATCGTACTCGTATGGCTGACGGAAAATTATTTCATATTCATTCAAACAGATTGTTTATTTGTATAAATCATATATCTTAACTTTTTGAAAATTCTATACCTAATAATTGCGTGTAAAAAATATTTGGGAAGAAACATTGAATTGTAAAATTATATTTCATTTATAGATAGAAACGCACAAAAGTTGTTATGATTTATAAAAAAAAAATTCAAGAACATAGCTCTAACTGAACAAAAGACAAAAATGAAATAGCACAGTTATCTTAAAGTAACTGAAGATAAGTAAATAGTAAAAAAACTTTATTTAAATTAACAGTAGTTTTAATTGGCAGAGGTTAATATTTTGCCTGATTTTTCCTGTCAAAGTTGCAAGAGGTTGAAAGTTAAGTAAATAAAAAGGTCGGTACAAGATAAACTTTCCTTTCACGCAGAGTTTAATGAATCTGAGCTTTATTTTAAGTTATAATTACTGCAGCATATCATGTTTTCTTTCTAATGATCAGCCCTTACAGGGAAAAATGTATCGGTAGGAGGGTAAACATAACTACTTTAAAAGTTCAACGAAGTTTTAATGATTGATAGTTGATACATTGAAAATAACTACAGGAAACAGGTTATAGAAAACGGTTGAGCATTAAATTGTGTGCATTTTATAAACAAGTATTGATGTGCTATTTTAAAATTTCGTACAGCCAATGAGTAGCCCTCAGCTGAAACATTAACCAGAATAGTAATATAGACTCATCACATTGCGTGGTACGTAGTTTTAAAAGTCAGTCCAGCTAATTTACTTAGCCACACGTAACACGTTCTTGCAAAATAACTTTCTCGTACTCATTGACACCTTCTTTCCCCAGGGGGAACTAAAAATGGCCAGTAGTATCAAGATTCCTTCTAATTTGCGCCTAAAAGCTTTCTGTCCACAGGGAAATAACTACAAAACACACTGATATACTATTCTTTATTATTAAAGAGGGATTTAGCCATATAAACGTGTACTTTGTTATTATACTGTAATTATTTAGAAAGGTGTTGAAGTAGTGTCCAGTTATTTCAAAGCAGTATGTACGTTAGACTATCATTAGTAAATCTTGTTTGCAACACAAATGATAGGCTACTGTAGTAAACATGACCGTAATCTTACACAATTAACAGGGAATTGTCAATTACTCAGTGTAATGAATTTGTTAGTATGTGTGATGTATGTGGGAATGAGATGGACTAGCACGAGTAAGCCATTATCTTCTACAAAAAAAGTTTTCAGTGTTTGTCAAATCCTTTCCTTAATCATTTTAATAAGATTATTATCTCTAAGTTCCACGAAAAGTTTATGAATTTAAGTTATAATACGGTAATGACTTAAGACTTTCGGCCTTTAAGCTGATTGAACGAAAATATTTCGTAGCCAATCTGCTACGCGTCGTAGGCGACTTTCGTAGCGACTGTCTAAAGTAATTTAACCTCATTTTAACGTTCATAAATTTAGTAGGATTGGGGTTTTGTATTCATTGTAAGGATCTGGATACATTCAATAAAGAACAAAGTGTCGAGTGGATTAGGTTTGTTTCCATTTGTCGCAAAAACGAAAACGTCTCGCTTCCGCGTACTCCACGCGCTGATCTTTTTTATTTCCCGTGCCACGTGTGGTGCGACTGATGGAAGATTGATGGTGTCCCATAGTCATTTTATTGTACTTTCTTTCATTGTTTACTAGTGTACAGTTTGAAGACACCTGTTGTAAATACTATGTTGAACGAATTGAGTAGATCCAAAATTAGTCGATTGTATTTCTATGTAGATATTGAAAAAATATTCAAGATTTTCTTTTTTCATGATAGATATTTATTTATTTGTTTTTAATAGTTTTTTTTACTATAATGTGAACAAAAGTCTATAGTAATAAACATAACAGAATTTCTGTAGAGAATCGGTAGGGTAATGAAAATGCGTCAGCGTCTTACATTGTGCCGATGTCGTAAATCTTGGCAAGGGTTATTATGATATTAATAGTAGGTCATTGATGAGATGACATCCTGCCACTACAGGGTCCACAGGGTTACTTTATCGACCTTCTGCCTACACACCGTGGGTTTATTTATATTGGCTCGTGAAAATTGTGGACTGTTACAAACAAACATTGTGCTTGAAAGCATAATATGTAGATATGATAAAGTTTTGTCTTGAAATGAAAGGTATGAGGAAGGCTTTTAGGTTTTGATTACTGTTGGCATCCTACAAATTCATATTCTACATTCACATACAAATCTTCTCTTTAAATAAATTAATGATGTGTAATTTGCATACCCAACAAAATAAAACTGTTTTATTACCTATTCTATTATCATTGTGTATATTGTAAAGCGGCATTACGTTGTCGTAATGTGCACCTCTGCCTGCCCCTTTGAGGATAAAAGACGTGACGTTGCATTGCATCTATTTTAATAAATGAGTTACTGAACACATTCACAATCCCATGTGCCCATAGCTGTTCAACCGAATAGATCATAATGTATCGAACTTGATCTCATACGTGCAATGTATGCAATATTTTTACAGCGCGACTGTTCTCAGAGGAAGCCACGTCGCGTGTCGTTGGTAGAAAAACAAATGATAGATAGTGTTGTTGCTCACACATACACACATCTGCGGATGTAATCTACACAAGGGAAGTTGACACATGTGGTGATGTTTTCTCTTCCCTAATCCGTATGCAATTTAAAGAACGTCTGAATATTTAGTAAGTTAAAAGTCAAACGTTGAAATGTTATCTGAATAGTCTGCGTCATTTTTCACGCAGAGAAATTTTTGCTTTCGGTTCTTTTAAACTCTTAATGTGACTTCTTTGTTTAGAAGTTTTTCTACGATTAGTAATAACTTGGACATGATTATCTGTGTGAAAACCAAGATAAAAAAGTTTTGTACAAGTTCCTTCTATCGGATGTTGACCCTTTAACATAAAACGTCTGCAATAAATCTTGAGTAAACAGAGAGCGTATAAATAAGATTCTTAAAGCAAAAAATGACTAGCAAATATGTCTGTGAATTCGATCCCCTCATTATAAATGAACGAAGGTAATTTTTTGCGACCCGTGTCAAACGTTAACTCGCGACAATGGATACATCTCAATATAATGTTGACAAATTATAAGATCCTTCGGGTGAATGATTCAGTGGCATCCGGTAGCGATATGAATCTTTCGGAATATACACCGATAGCTAATAAGATTGATTATAATATCAGGTAAATTATTTCACATGTTGTTTTAAACAGGAAAGTTAGGTAATTGGAATTAAATATAGCTACATATTTTTGTAAATTTTGGTCGATTTGGTACTCAAATTGAATGTGTTGTTTTATCCGATAATGAAGTTTATCATTGACAGTGGAGTACTGAAATTAAATTTAAAACTGAAAATATTCATTAAGTAATTAAAAGTAATCTTTGATTTTTGATTCCTGATGCATAAAACCACAATTATCTTTGTTACATTAATTTCGTTATATACCTACATCTTAAAAGCTGCATTTTAAACTAGAAGATTAAACATAGCTATTCTATATAGGTAATTTTCTAAAGATACTCCTTCAAAAGTCCATTAGAAGCATTCCTGTATAATATTAGAAATGCTGAATAGTTTCCTAACAGTATTTAATTGTTATCGGTACAAAGTAGAGTAGGCAGCTCAGAACTTTGGCTGCCATTTTGAAAAGGCTTGGAGGTGTGACATTGTGAGCAATGCGTACAACTTGTACACTGCCATTTGATGTGGTTGTTGCTCTGATATTAATATCTTGGATCTGTATAGAGAAAAGCGTAGGATTGTATATAATCTACTATTTTGACGTCAGTCAGTTTGTTTGGGTATTTATTTTTGTCTAGCATAAAATCTTTTGTAAAATAGACTTGGGTAGCGCATTATACTAACTGCCGCACTCAGAGACATTTAATGATTACTTAAACTATTTTTAGTAACGATTTTGTATCGAAAACAACTACTAAGAACTGGGCTAAGTAATTATTAAATTACTCTGAGTACGGCGGTGAGACTAAAAATGTAACAACAAACATAACTAAAATCTCAATTTTAATCCAAAGTTCGATTGCGAATGATTCGCTAAAAAGAACCAACAGAATTTTGATAGCCAAACTACACTAACCAGTGCAAACGAATTAAGTTGAAGTTAATTTAAAAATGTATAAAATATAACCATTTGCTCGTTGCAGACGGTTGTTTGTTGGCCGTCTCAAAGCACACTGAATGTTTTCCGTTCGACCTCAATTTTAATTAAAAGTAAAGGGACACTTTACTGTCCCTATTCTAATCAACGAGGTGCACTCTAAACGTACCTACGTAAACAGTATAGTTACGTTTAATGAAATTGGTGTATATGTATAATCTTGTGGTAATTTCTATTAGTAGAAAATTGATCACTAAATAAGAAAAAGGTACGTTAAAAAATGTGTAACTTCCGCCCACTGCTTAAACCTTTCGGTTTGAAAGTGAAATCAAACACTTGTATCAGATTGCCATTAACAAGTTTAAGTAGCACAGAAAGTATTTTTGGATGACCATTGAGAATGAACAAGACGACCACACATTTTATTTTTAGAGTTTCAAATCAAAATCATTTGCCTTTGAAGATTTTTAAAATAATAAATTGAGTTTACGTGTAAACATGTTTATGATACTACGGAGTTATTTCCAAAGTTAAAATTAGGATTTATTAACTGCACAAAATATAGGTACGATAAGAAAAATGTGCACAGGTAACATCCTAACTAATATACGACCTGTAATATAATCAATGCATACACCATAACATGTTCAATTTGCTGCATCGGCTAAGAGCACCTTTGTAGTTAATAGGTTTATTCTAACGTCGTAAACAGATTGGTTATCGATCTCGTAAGTGCTTGCTTTATGCCTGGTAAACCTGGCTTTCATTCTTAAAAGCTTCTTTAATAAGATATGCATCATAATGAACATGTTCTTAATTAAAACTAGCTGTGTTTGATGCCATGTTCAAAGTATGACAGCTCTTTGTACAGAAAGACATGTGCAAAAATACGCAAGCTGTGTATTTAGTTTACATATAACGGACTATTTTAACAATGGTGATATAGCTCAGGGATCTACCAAATATTGTTTTGAGTAAATATCATAATATTGTGTTGTCGCTACGTTAAAGTAATTCTTTTACGAATTATATACGACGGTAAATACCTAAAACTTAGTGTTGTTTCATCTTAATCCCAAATGAAATGTGTCTATTTACGATTTTGTATATGTTTAATTACATTATCAGCCAGTATTCCTAATAAACTACGGGTTTACTCACACAGACTAGAAAGATCCATCATGCAACACGGTTTGTGATGTAGAACTTTCATTATTTAATTCTGTATAGTTTTAGTGGATAATTTTTAAGTTATAATATTTTGTGTTGATGTTTAAATGAAAATTACCCTATAAATCTTACTTAAGTTTGCAATGTTTACAGGCCAACGGTTTATTTTTACCTTTTACAAATATGAGTTGACACAATTTTTTTAAATAATATTTGTTGAGTGAAAAAACCGGCAATGTCTCCAAAAAACAAGCTGAAAAAGGGTTGCCTGGGTAAAAAATCTCTTAAAACAATATGGGGTATTAATGTAATTTGTGTAATGGTACTTGCTCCAGGCCACGAGTGGCCGATTAAAATAATTGTAGGCAAATTGTGTAGCCGTTGGAAAGTCAGCAACGTGTAGAAAAACCCGAGTGAGTTTTTTTAAAGGACGATTTAAGTATTCAAATACCTTTGACACGTATTTTATTGTTTTTATCTCGCGATTGCGAAAATATAGGGAGCGTGGCTATAAAATACTCTTTCATTATTGTAGAGATAGTGAACACTAAAAGGTTTTAAAGTCTTAATTGTAGACTATTTTATTAAAATAATAAAATCCTTGAACAATGTCCCATTACAAAATTAGGATTATCTCTTGACATTTAAAATCCCAAGTTGAAATGTTAGTATGTAGTAAATTGTTATCTCGTAGCGACATGGAACATTTTTACATAAAAATATGGTACTAATTACACTCGTGAACTGTGTACCTTGGTCTTAAATCTGACTGCTATGTGTATTTAAGGGATATAAATGTGTTTAAACACAACAACCTTCGCAAAATTTAATATTATAGTTTAACTAACAAAGATGTAAGACACGACAATTATATTCTAAAAACTTTTTCAATTATGTGTTACAAATCATACATAACAATTCATTTAAATAAAACTTTTGTTTAAATTTTCAATGGAATCGAATTTGTTCTTTGATCTTACATCTTATGAGATTCTGACGTCATATGCTTCATTCATGTTTATTCCTGAATACATAGACATGTTAATGATAAAGTACGTGCAAGTTTTGTATAGGTACATTATGAATAGTCAAAGGCAGTTGATTTGATAAATTGTTATTAGTAGAGGACTCTTGAAGAAACGCAATCTAGTAAATTATAGTTGAATACATTTTATTAGATGGAATTGCTACAATTATGATGACTAGTAGGTAGCCAGTCGAGAATGCCCCCTACTGGTACTGTACCTACTTGGTACTTTGATATTTTTAAATAAATTTAATCTGATACAAATGTACCTATTGGTATTTTACCGTCTAGACGAGCTTGGAGGGCTTCACAAGCTGAAATATGTGAAGTATTATTATTCAAAGTTTAAAGTTATATTAGTGACTGGGTTTCGATTAAAGTATTTCGTATTTAGGAAATATTTTCATATGGTATTGTGGAGTAAGAAGCACACTAAGAAATGTTTTAAACATTTTCACAGCATTGGAAGAACACATAAGGATACACGCACGGTAATAAAGGGCAATAGGTAGTAATAATATACTTACAAATAAAATGTGATTAAGACTACATCTCCTTAGGGAAAACTAGACATGAAGTTATTTGCTTAATAAGTATTGTTACTAGGTGTAATATACGGTCTCCCGCAGTTGTTGTACTTTAATAAACGAATATAAGTAGTTATGGTCCTCATTACTTTATGTTACGCGATGAGCCACACAGCAAGAGTCTCATTAAGTATCATAACATCAGACAGACCGTTTTACTTACCAACCTAAGTGTGTATATACTAGCTTTCCAACCCACGGCTTCGCCTACGTGGTGTAACGGGAAAAATAGTCCCTAAATAGTATATTATTCGTCTAAATATTACTACACAAAAATACATATACGGTACATACGTACTTTTAACAGGCCTCGTTGCTATGTAACATTAGAGAATGAGAAACAAACATACCTACTTTCGTGTTCATATAACAGTTCCATAGGACTTGAAGTTTCACCGAAAATTGCGATAAACCGATTTTTTCTCTTAAAGCCTCTCCCCTCCCCACTTCCTGAACTCGGATGGAGTGGAATTTATGTTTTCTTCCATTTTTAGTATATTCTTTTTCATTTGCAATGGGTTTCATTCTACTATCATTTTTTATTACTTTTTACCTTTATTAGTGGTTTCGACACTGGTCTAAGTCTTAGTAAGGATTTCAAAAGTTATCATAGTTTTCCGTCATGTTTAGTAATTTTTTTTTGTAGTTGTATTTTTGGTACTTGGTTCACATTTTTGGGTAGCATTTGGACGACAAGTGCGTTTACAAACACCAATATTCCTTGTATATGTACAGCAAATAGTTTGTCCCGGTTATACAAATATTAGATCCGGAAATAGAAACCTCAAATAACGACAGACTTAACCTATTTACGTATGGGGTGTATTAACCATACCTATACTATCAAGGATTAAAAAGAAACTAGTATATTTCTATAGAAAAAATGTTGTTTACGACATAGCATAAAATAACAATGTGCTGTGATGATAGTATTCTTGTCATCGCACTGTTTAAAAGCGCTTAGGTACTTTAATTTGAATTCTACTTGTAGTGTATTTCCAAACAATATTATATTGTGCAGTTTATTATAATGACTGCTACTGAGAATATTAATAATCTATGAAGAGGTTAAAATACAAAAGCTATGATAAAATGTGACAAATGTTCTGGAAGTAATCTCTGTCTTTAAGACATCATGAAGCCGGCATTCCTTTCTGAATCTATAATTGAAGGATCTGGGGGCACGGTAGTGCCCCCGCCAAGACGAGCCAAGCGAAGCGCAAGCGCAAGGGCACTACCTACCTTTTCTCGAAGCGCTTCGTCGTATTTTTGAACCTTCATAACTTGAGTTTGGGTTATACCAGATAAACAAAATTTTCAGGATATAATGTCAGTGGGAGACTTAATAAACCTCTAAAGTTTCAATTGCATAGCTCTTATACTTTAGATTTTATTGATATCTAAAATACCCCGATTTCGTCACTCACTCACTCACTGATGATCAACAAAATTCTTAAGGTACTTCCTGAAGTCCTAGAAAACTGAAATTTGGTATGTAAGCTAGTATTAGTAACTAAACAACAAAAAAATCCTAAAACTTGGAACTTTTACCCCCCAACCCCTTAAACTAGGGGGTGAAAGTTTGTTCGAGACTTCCGCAACTTTTGACGCTAGAGGTCTGAATGCGGCCGCGGAGGGGTAAAAATCTGAAATAGGGAAACTTAATTCCCTATTTCCTGCTTGAGATCTGAAAATTATACACAAATACATAGAACACAAACTTTTCATCAAATCAAAACATTATCCTACCCATAAGTACTTAGTAGATATGAATAATATTACTACACTTCACTTCGGTAAGTGTTTATTAATCAACCTATACTTTTGAACATAAGCATCGTAAGTATTGTATGCGCCAACGCCTGCCGCCTGCCCCCTCGTCCCCGCGCAGTAGCTAAAAATAATCGGCCCGTCAGTGAGCGCGGCACCCGAACGCGGGCAGACGCGCGAGGGCAGACGTCGTTGACGGTTGTCTCGTTGAATGAAAAATTTTCGGAATATTTCGGTGATTTAAAAGTTTGCTATCGCGGAGAAAAAAACCATTTGCCTAATATTTAATTGTTAGTAGTTTAGTAGGTAAAGGTTTAGATACTAGTGTTTTAATTTTCATTGATAAAAAGTATTAGGATTACGTTTGCAATTTTCTTATAAATTTAGTAGTTTAGTAGGTGAAGGTTTAGTTAGGTACTAGTGTTTTAATTTTCATTGATAAAAAGTATTAGCATTACGTTTGCAATTTTCTCACAAATTTAATTAAGAAATTCAAAGATTGAATAAGTAGGTATTTGCAATTAAGTAGTATAGGTTAGTAGGTATAATATGTTTATAGTTGTTTATGTAGGTACGACTTAGTGAGAATAATTTGACGACAAAAAAATACTTGTATTTGTCGCTCATTTTATCTTTCTATCATAAGCAACCTACAAAAAGAAATGAAATCCCACAAAAACATTTCATGTTAAATGTTGCCAAGACGAGACCATATAGCTCGCACTGTCAAAAAGTAATCAGATCCCGTGTAGAGCCAAGTTTCTAACCCTACATGCCCAGACCTAAATCGATAAGCCCTAATTTCACACTCAAGTTACGGGGAAATTCTACAGCCATAGCTCGTACTGCGTAGTTCGTAGCGCGTAGCAGAGTTTTTACGCTATAATCTCGTAGGCGTGCAAACCTTGGACGTAACTGGCGAGTTGGCCGCACGGAAAGAGTTTAGAAGATTGAATAGATTTTTAAGCTCAAGCCCATATGACGAATAGCAAAAAGTCCGTGCGGCCGACTCGCCAGTTACGTCCAAGGTTTGCACGCCTACGAGATTATAGCGTAAAAACTCTGCTACGCGCTACGAACTACGCAGTACGAGCTATGGCTGTAGAATTTCCCGTAACTTGAGTGTGAAATTAGGGCTTATCGATTTAGGTCTGGGCATGTAGGGTTAGAAACTTGGCTCTACACGGGATCTGATTACTTTTTGACAGTGCGAGCTATATGGTCTCGTCTTGGCAACATTTAACATGAAATGTTTTTGTGGGATTTAGTTTGTCACTTCATTTAACATGGAACTATGATTCTAGTTTCATTAATCCATTAGCTTGAGAAGATTTTAATATTACTTTATATCAAATATTTATAGTATTTATTTGTGTAGGAGCACGAGTGTTTGAGAAAAATACTTGTCTACTCAAAGTCTATAGTTTGTTGTATAGTTTATATCATAATGAGTGTTTTGATTGTGTCACAAATAAATATTACCTTTATTCTATAGAAAAATACATGTTCCTATAGTCAAAATTATAGTTAATTAACGTTTATACATATATACGAAGCTGTATGTTAGATTGGTCATTATGGGGCTACCTTACGCGCACTGCAAGACATATTCCCAGCAGTACTTGTACAAGATCTGTGCGGTTGTAGATTGCGCGGCAAAATTGGATGTTAATAATTAAATATATACTGCCTACGTAAATCACTGCGTAGTTACGTAACCTTTTGAAATACAACTATGTACTAAGATGTGTTGCTTTCTTTTTGTGGTGTAACGTATCTATTGTCGTTGTTTTATTGTGTGTAAACTGATAGCAGAATTTATAGTACAATGTCTCAGATATTTAGTAATAAGGGAGAGCTATTTTATGTACCTTTTTGGATTATAAAAAGCATAACTTTTAAGAAACTGTGCAAGATATTAGAGTTCCATTCACCACTGTATGTTTAATTGCTCATTCTATTCAGTCATAATAAGGTAATTCACAGACGAAAATACTTGAAACTGACAGCTCCACGTCTTTTTGTGCCGTCGTGATAACTGAGACTCCTCTAACGTAAGCTTTCTACATTTGTCTAACTGTCCGTTAATTTGGATGGTCAAAGAAATAGCTCTTTCTTACAAAGCAACAGCTAATTTACTTTAAAGTTAATTTTCCGAGGTATTTTGTTAACGTCCATTGAAAATACATGTTCTAAGATATTCTCAAGTTTGTGAAGCCATGTTCTTAGTTAGTTCTATTCTGTTTGAAGGATAGGTAAGAGTTTCTCTTTAGTTACGTATATGACGTGATTCCTACATGTTTGAGCACGATAAGAACTCAGCTGTCTTACAAATATCTATGGCGATGTGAGTGGTCAGACACCCATAACTTTGACAAGTTTCGGAGTAACAGATGAATGAGTACTGTAACCACATAATTTAACCATAATATGGACCTATAAGGATACATACACTTACAATACTATAGTTTATATCATGGTTTATCTCATTAACCACTTTAAAACCTCTCATAAAAGATACTTAGGGTCAGTCAAATTTTTAGTTATTAATTGATTTGAAGACCTTGCTTACGGTTTACTTCTCTTGTATTTATTATCTGTTATGATTAATGACTTAACTTTTCGGAAAACATTCTTTGTAAGAAACAGGGGCAAGGGAAGAGTTGTAAGGTCACGTCGGAACATAATTTTATGAAAAAATGTTCGTCGACACTACTGGAATTATAAGGATGAAGGACAATAAATATACATGCTTTACGGGCACTTAGATGACTTAAGTTAGGTCTAAGAAGAAAGTAAACTGAGTGTTTTATGGTTAAAGGAAAAATAAATTATATGTATTACGAGCAGGGGAGACCGGGATTGGTTGTTATAGAGGTCATGAATAGACAACTGAACGACCAAAATATGAACATTTTTTGGTGTCAAACGAGAGAAAACACCTTCACGATTTTACACCCCCGATCAATGAACCGATTGCCTCAAATATGCGCTGTAAATATGATCGGACAAACGTGTTCAAATATGAAAAATATCTGAACTGTTACTAAATATTGGTACACAACACAAATATTATGACTGCACACAAACGTGCATAAAATTTTCGGGAAAAATAAAGCCTGAATCAATTTGTAAATGTTTACACAGTTATTTTTCGTTATTTGTATAAAATAAACAGTGCATCAAGATTTTTTATATGCTTTAAAAAAAACGATGCTGTAAATAACAATTTGTGGATCTTGAATAATTATTGTTCCGGGCAGAGAACGAAGTCGCGCGTGCAGAATTTCCAAATACATAATACTACATTGTATATTTTGTATGTGTACTAACATACAATTATAGGTACGTAAGACACGCTAAGCCTTTGCTGCTGTTTGCGATGTTAATAAACATCGAAGCCAATCTCATAACGATATAAAAAAGAAGCCCGAAAGAGGATATTATTTCACGAAATCAAACAAAATAAAGTGAATTACTTCCTCCCGGAGATATACCTGTCAAAACCTCAACCAGTTTAAAATTGAAAAAGGAGGAAATGAAACTTGTGGAAATGAATATCTTGGGGAACGTTAATTAAAGAAGTATTTTAAAATACAATGCGTTAGCGTTAATTTAAGGTAAGGATAATCTGGTTTCTTTTACCGTTTGTGTAGAGGACAGGTTTCATAGCGAGCACTTAGGTATTACGTAGATACAAGAATTAGTTTCTGTCTGTGTAATGTTTGAAGTAAGATGCTATTAAGGTTGAGTATATAACAAACGTGTTAGTTAATTTTCTGTAGGTATTATTGTAGCTAGAATACTACAATACCTAGTGGTAAGTGTCCAAAGAACCATTCGATATTACTAAGCCTCTTAAAATATCTTTGTACTAGTAAAATTAAAAACATCTGTTGATAATATTCTTTCTAATGATTTTTTTATCATACCGCTGAAACTTTTTACTTTGTTGAATTTAATTATAGTACTTACCAAATAAAGAAAAGACGTTAATAATAAATTCTAGCAAACCCCAAGTTTGAATTGAAGTTAGTCTTTTATTGGAAAAAAGAAGTTTAAAGGATAATTGTGAAAGAGTATTTATTCGAAAAAATTAAGTCTTTGTTCAATGGTAATTGTTTCTGAGTTGTCAAGTTTCATTAAATTAGGGATTCTGTCTTCTCTGTTATACCTTGCCTTGATTAAACCTTTAAACCATGAATTTATAGCATCTTACTTTGAATTTATGGTATAAATATTTTCCAGGTTAATTCTATTTTCTTGTTAAATAGATTTAAATTCTTGTAAGTCGGCTACTAGGTATAAGCTACTACTATCGTTGTGACGTTTGAAATACGTTTTCTGAAGATGTTTGTATGTTAACTCGGAAAGAGGATTAGTGACGTGTGAGGTAAACTTTCCACGCAATTCGTTCAAAAGTGGATCTTAGGTTTCTGTGTCAATACTCAAATGAAAAACGAAAATACTCATGAAAAAACGAAGACTTTTCTTTCATCATTGAGAATTTTTCACCTTTCTTGGTTGGAAAATTTTAATTAGGCACTTATCATTTAATTAAACAGTTGTACTCATGATATTTGTATTCAGTTCAAAACAATTTCTAAATAGTTTTCTGAAGAGAAGTCCCAAGTATATAATATCAATTTTACTAAGAAAATACAGGTCTTATTACATAGCTAATAAGTAACACGATCATTATGACCGTGATTGTCATTGCAAAATACTCCAGATCCAACGTTAAAAACATGATCATTTACAAGGCGTATTCTTATTACAAATACAAATATTCCACTCACTTTTTTATAAAAAGGCAGTCTTAATAAAAATCTGAGTAGGCAGGCCAAGTACAAGCGTATAGGGTTGCAAGACGAATAGGAGCTTTCAATAATACTTTCTGGGATTTCACTACACGAGGGCCATATTGTGTGCCCACGTAATTTAATCTAGTTTTTGCAAAGCTACTTAATTAAATCCGCCGAAGCGACCGGCGACCGCGCCGCACAATACATGTTCGTGGGTCAGATAACTAGTTTGATTGAAATGTGTTATTGTATTCGCGACATAACATCGTATTCGTATTTGAGGAAAGGGTGGTGAATTTTATAACGACTGTTTACTCAGGATTGTATATCCTCTATAATTCGTATGAATAAATGTGAAAGTTTGTTTGTTTGGATGGTTGTCCGTCAATCACGCTGAAACTATTGAACGAATTTTGATGAAATTTGGTATACAGACAGGGTATGAGCTGACTTGGGTGATAGGACACTTTTTATCCTACAGGAACGCGGGCGAAGCCGCCGGCAGAAGCTATTATTACATAAATGATAGAAGAATCTAATGAATTACTTGGTCCGACCCGGTAAATGAAACTTTGAGCTCAAAAGTCTGCTCGTGATGATTACACCAACACCACAGACATACAATGTTTTCAAAGGATTAAAATAAAAGAGCTTTGTCCATGAGGAAGTAATGTGAAATAAAACAGCTTGAAGGGAAAGATACGATACCATTCTTTTTAACATCAAACCAACCAAGGGTTGTGTAATTTCTATTAGAATAAATATGGAAGGTGTTTAAGTATTTACTGTTAAAGGATACTTTGGTTTCATTGTGAGGATCTCGTATCCCTAAGATACATAATAAAATTTGGGATTATTGCTGGTAGGCACTGATATACAGGAAATATAGCAAAATACGTGTTTTTTATACCGAGTTTTACACTCAATCTGCTGTTAAAAATACAAATGCAAATGTTGAGAAAGCATTGTGGCTTTTTGTTTTAGTATTATTTGTAACATAAAAATCATTTAATAATTACTTGTGTTCGGTAAAGCTGTGGAATATTATATTTATATTTTGCGCGATATCAATACTTTTCTATGTAGGCGTCACCTAATATTATTTTGCCATTTCCCCGATTCCCGATCAGGTTTATCCTGATCGCACGAATTAATTCCCCAAAAGCTTGGGTATCGTATTCAAAAAGGGTTTAAATCGTTAAAAAACCTTCATTACATTAAAACAGCGTTTGTGTTAAATAAAACATGAGTATATGTTCCACCTACTACGTGTTAAGGTTTATTTTTTTAATTAGTTGCTGCTTTTGTTGGATCGTAAAACGACCTATTTTACTAAGTAATTCTTACAATGGCTTGCAAACATTGGTACTACAGCTTACGCAGGATATATGAGTACAATATTTATGTTGGTACATACATTATACACACTAGCACTTGTATTTAAACACATTATATGGTAAATACTTTATAACAACAACGTAATGTTCAAATATTATACAAAAGCTTGAGTGAAATGAGATTACTAAAGTACTTTTCATTTCAGCATGTTAGAAATTATGTTTTATAATTGTAAAATGGAAGTTAGGCACCACCCACCTTAGTTAGGGCTTGATGTAAGCCCTAACTGACGTGGAGTATATATAGAGTCAATTAACAAATACTGACAAACTGAAGTGTATAAATGTACGAGTATATTATAACTGTGGCCGTATTAACAAGTTCTCGTCGATTTAAGTAGGCTCACGAAGTCACAACAGGTGGTTCGTAAGTTTAGCGGTTGGTTTTACCCCTGTCAGGGATATTTGGGCATTGTGTGATATATAACCTCGTACTTAGTTGATTGAACGTTTTAATTGATATGTAATATAGTTGCAGACTGAAAGATATTTATAGTTTTGAATAAACACCGATCGAATTTAATACGGAACTTGTAATGACATACTACGTAATGTTTTGGACTTTGTATCCATAATGTACCTAATAATATCTATAGTTAGATTTAATTCAAAATGACCTCTTAAATTAGACCTGGTAGTCTAACCTAATCATACTATAGCTGAAGGTAGGTACTTGTACCTACGTTGAAAAATACTATCACGTTTACATAAATTCAAACACTAGGTACTGAATCAAATCCAGACCAGACAACAAGTTGCCTAGCAATTAGCATGGTTGATCAAAGCACTGTTTGAATCGTGCAGTTAAAATTATATTTTTAAAATTACAAGTTTATTATAACTGATACGACTGTTTTTTGTGATATCGATCAGTAACATTTCGTATACATTATTATTAGATCATCGATAATAATAATTCATCGATTGTAAATATCGAAATATTTCAGATATTAAAATAAATGACATCTTAATAGTTTCCTATATAATAACAAAGTTCGAATAGTTGATAGCAAATACTAGACGGAATTTCACAATTGTACCGACTACTGACAAGTCAATTACATGCTGTCTAAATTGATTGACAACATAATACATAATTATGTCTTGTATTTGAGGTTTGTCATGTCAGTGATGGATTAAGTTACTATAAGTTAAAGGTCTGTGTATAAATCTGAAGAGGTTTTTCTTTAAACGCGCTATTCTCCGAAAGTACTAGTTCGATTTGAATAATTAATTATTTTATCTTGGGTAGTCCCTATTGAGAAAGACTATAGACTATAAAACATCATCCTATGATCAATGGGAGCCAAACAGCAGGTGAAACCTCGAGTAGCTAGTAATAATGAGTAAACCCTTTGGTAATTTAATCCCCGTAAAACGGATAAAACCACAACAAGTGGGATGCTAGTTTCATATATTTTTAAACAATTATTAATCTGATTTTAAAAGTTAGTTTCTAGGTCGTGTGACAGTGTGTGATTAGGTGTGTGTTTTACTGAAATGTAATTAAAATTATTAACATTTTGGGTCCATGTTGTTTTGTTTCAGGGTCTCATCTGTTCTGGACTCTGTTTATTGTCAGCCTGAAGCTTTGTCACAAAGCTAGTGATATTAAAATATTATCATGTTAATTCTTTAATCTGGATTTACATGATTTTCCCTTTGTTTTAGATATTTGTCTCACAATGTAGTGTTTTATTCATGTATTAGTCGTGGTGGCCCGGAGGTTTAAGTCACCTGCTTCTCATCTACGTGGTCGCGGGTTCGAAACCTACCAACGGTAAGTACCAATGTAACTTTTGCCGAGTTGTATGTACTTTCTGAGATTATTTAGACACTACAAACGGTGAAGGAAAATATCTTAAGGTAACCAACCGGGGCATATAATTTCTAATTAGAAGTTTGAAATTGCCAATCCGCATTGAGCAAGTTTTGTGATTAATGCAAAACCTTTTCCGTGTGAGAAGAGGCTTTGGGCTACCACTTAATTGCTGTACCTCTACCTGCCAGTTTGAAGCAAAAATTTACGTAGTCGCTAGCGACTATCGTTAAATACTATTGCTTCAAACTCATGGTAGAGGTACTGTTGATGTATGTAGTATTTAACATAGTTTGCCTAGTTCGTTTTAAGGACAAAACTATTCGATTTTAATAACTGGTTTTTAATCAGTAATAACAAGATTAGAACTTTTTATAAATTATTTACTCCAATTGTCTAGTTAGTCGAGAGGACTCGGGTTCGATTCTTCGAGTCGGGAAAGTTTTACAGAGGTTTTACCCGGTTTTTTAATATGCACGCCTGCCTATCCCTCCGGGAATTTAAAGACTTGATTTTATGTTTAAGTAAGTACTCTGTGTTTATTCATCCGTGATTACGCTTGCAATAGTGCCGAAGTATTAGAAACTCATCATAAACTATAAACATGGCAAATATTCTGTTGTATCTAAGTTCTGCTTAACGTCAGAACACGAAAGCAACTGGGATTATTATTGTTATTAGACTTATGACTGTCGATGAAGCGAATTAAGTATGTAAGATTAATAGCAATTGGCGTTCCATTGCCTCTGCCTACCCCCATGGGAGACAGGCGTGAGGCTATGTATGTATGTTTGTAATTAGCTCAACTTTGTATTTTACGCGATAAAATGAGATAATCAAATAATATATCATTACCAAATTGAAAGAAATGAAATTGAAGGCTTTTGCCTTGCAATGGGACTATCACGGCAAAAAATAAAATACCAAATTGAAAACGGTACGTTATACGTAGTGACTAGCGGACCCGACAGACGTTGTCCTGACCTGTCTTTAATTTGAAAATTTGTCGGATATGTAAAACATTCCAAAATCAACAACTACTAATACAAAATTAATGAAAAAACATTGTCCAGCGGATAAAATTGTGAATCTAAACCATTCTCAGATCCCCTTGAATACACACAAAAAATTTTCAAAATCGGTCCAGTCGTTTAAGAGTAGTTCAGTGACATACACTTACAGAAGAATTATGTATATAAAGATTATAATCTTACATCAGATTAGATTTTTTAGATATTGATCTTTTTTAGTTAAAATTATTATTGAATAGATCACCAAAAATAAACATACATTAAGACATTTTGTAGTACTAAGACCACGTGTAACAATTAAAGATTAATTTCACTTAACTTGAACGCGCTTAAGTTTCAATTTCTCTATTCTCGTATTTATTTATGAACGTGCTTACCTAAGTTTCAATTTATTTATTAAACAATATATATTTAAATAAACTTGACAGACACTTTAGTGCTTAAGTAAGTGCATTTGAACATCCTAAAACTTTTATCAATATTGAATGGTTTAGTCGTAAAATATTTTATGATGCACCCTAACTTTATAGTGCTGGGTATAGTGGCTACTTTTGAACATAATAAATATCTTCCTGCACTATTCCGAATTTATTTAAGGATATAGTCACATTATTTATGTATTATTCAAATATTTGAATTAAATATTCTATTGAGTATTTTCTATAATTATGGAAATAGTATCATGATATTGGAAACTAATCAAACACAAGTGTACTTGCATCCTGCATTTGACTGTCCACTGCTGGACTAAAGACCTCCTCTACGTAAAGAGATTTCGACAAAGCCACAACGAAAGATTATGACGCTTAGCAGTCGAGCTAGATAGTGGAAATGAAAAAGCTCGGGTTTATCACAGAGCCTTGTTGTCTAAGTTTTACAAATAATAATTAAGAGCTAATAATTATAATTTGAAATGCCAGTTACTTTAAAAATATCATTAGTTTTAGTGAAAATATGATGTGTCTATCTGTAAGACGCATGGAAATTCACGTGCATATTTACAGCGGTACATTAATGACATAAATTAACGTAATTTTTAAACGTTCACGCAAATTATATTATAGTAATTGTAATATATACGTTAATATCAGAATAATATAACTGATTATAGTCACATTAAAATACTTTAAAGTTTCTTTACCAAAAGTTTAATTTCCGTGGAAAATCCTGAATGATATAATTGAAATGTACTTACCAAACTGCTCCAACCTTAATATTAACACACTTTATGTAAACAAAAGCTTTAAATAATTATTTAAGCACATACGACATCAAACATAATAAATAATTAACAATTTAACAACATAAACCGCTGCTAGCAAAATGAAAAGAAAAATAAATGAAAACTTTTCCTTGTTGGCGCAATTTTTGAAATTAGAAAACATTTTTCTTAAAAAATATCCAGCCAGTTCTCACCCTTGTTGTTCTTGTTTATATTTAATGAAGTAAAAAAAGTTTTTATGCAATAAAATAAGGTTTCATTTAAAATTAAAATAATGTATAAAAGAAACGTTATTATTTGTAAATAACAAATAATAATTTAACTGATAAATAATTTAGATGGAAAATAAAAATAAAGTTAGAATAATAACTTGTTGAACTAACCGGCCAGCAGCAAGGCAAGCACAGCGGTCGTGCAGGCTGCGTACGGTTTCATCGTTGCTTTCCGAATGCCGAATGCCGAGTGGTGTTTGCGGGCCCGCCTTATAACTTTAAGGCTGTACCGCCCTCGGTGATGTAGCACGTAACTATGCTACGATATCGCACGTAAACTGTGACGTAGGTGTCACCGATGAGCCTCTTTTTTGTGAACATGAGCTCATTTGAATTGGAGCTTTAGATCTTAATTTCGCGGTGGGATAAACAAAAAGGGAAAGGGTGCTTAACGGTATTTAATTTATCGGACACAATAGGTAATTATTCGTTCTATGTGGTTGATAGAAAGTTATTGAAGAATAATTAATTTTTAATGAGCATTTTAAGTTTGTTAGTTTAATGTGAACTGAATTAAAATTTTCAGTTAATTATTATCAAGGCAGCTACAATAATTAGGATGAAATCTTTGACGTAATGTGTATCTTTAATTATTATTGTAATTGCTCCAAGGCTGTGAGACTGAAGAAATTAAATATGAAGAATTTTAAAAGATCTTGTCCTTGTTTTAGCTACAGACGATCTAATTTATGATAGTTATATTGTCGATCGATTTTAAATTTTATTGTTCCGTTTTAAATCTGAAAATCCAATAAGTATAATATTTTAGTAGCTAAGGGTAGATTGGAGCTTTATCCCTGTCGTTTTTAGATATATCTTTCTTTGAAATAATGAAGCTTTGTCCCTTAACTCGATAGTAGTAGCTCCTGTGTAGTGTATAGGATAAACATGGCTTATATTATATTATTAGTAATTCTTGGATACATTTTGTCGTCATAAGTTTGGGATCACGGTCATAAACGTGGACTTTGAACTTGTGATTAATTGTGGTATATAGACTATGTTTTGTCTCATTCTAAATATGAACACAACTGACAACTGCCAAGCGGAAGGTATTGGATTTATTCTCTGTGTCGTTTTATTTTTTTAATAGTGGTCGAATGGTTAAGCAAGCCTTTTTTTGTGACGGGGGAAAATCATCCAATGATTTCTTCCGCCTTGGGTGAGGTTATAGGGAGTGTCAGACTTTTACTGACTAGAAAACCACCCCATGCCTTTTCCTGCTTTGAGGCAGAGCCCTGGTAACCTGTAACGTTGTCCGCAGCTCCGGCTGTCAAGCAAGGCTAGAATTTGAATATCGATGGTTATATAATATTATTGTTTGATTTTCATTGATTATGGAGTTATTTTTTAATTATTTATCTAAAATTTGATGTCTTATATTATGATTATGAAAAGGTGGGATACAAAATAGTGACGTCAACTTTAATCTGAAATTAGATTTCTTAAAACACGCGGAAAATAAACGTCAAATACGAATCCACATCATAATGTAACGTGGGAATGACCAATCGGGATATAATTGGTTATTACATACATATCTATGGTATATTATTAATATACATACAATCATACCTATATAGGTAATGGTTTACTATGTAATTGTAAGTATGTCAGTCATGTCATAACCAATTATAACATAGGGAAACCGTTACAGAAACAATGAGTGATTATACTGCAGTTTTGCTAACGGTAAAAGTCCATAAAATTATCCTTATTTACTATTAATTATAGTTACAGGAGATGTATAAAATAATCTTTTGCCATGTAACTATTAATTGAATCTTTCTTAACAATCCAAATTATAAATTGACTTTAATATTGACAGAAACTCAATATAATAATATATAAATATCACGTCTTTAATCCTCAAAGGCTAACCCTTTGCTAAGGTGCACATTATGTCATGTAATACTGCTGTACAATGTAGGTAAGTACATCCATTTATAACCATTTATGTTGCAGGTCCCATGTAATAGAGGATAAGTTTATTGCTATATACCGGGCCACATATCCAGACGCCGCGCCGTGCAACTTCTGAGAAATTTTCGAAACACCGAAAAATTCCAGTAATACTTTGCCCGACCCGGGAATCGACATCGAAACCTAAGACCCCTTGCCCGGCAGTCGCATTTGCGACCGAATCGTATGTATGTATATAATATTGAGTCAATTTCCTTGTAGTAGCTGAGTGGAAATAACAATCATAAACTGATTTAAAGTGCTGAAGGTGTGTTTATAAACTGATCACAAAGGTTTTTCACAATAAAATAAATGGTTTTAAAAGCTTGGAGTTTTGATAATATAACGCACTTTTTATGGAAAATGTAATTGAAGAAAATAGGTAAGTATGGTTATCGTAATTCTCATAAAACTCGGAACTATGACCAGCTTACATATAAACCTATTTATGCCCACGTAATCCATTAAATTCCATAGTAATTAGTTCAAGCAGGCAGGAGTCATAGAGCCTATTTAACCCATTCACTGAAACAGTAACAACCCTTTCGTAAGAATTCAATTCATTAAAAAAATTACAAAAGTTGACGTAACAATTTACGCGCTAAAACACGCCCAGTGTTGCCGCGTAGAAAACAAAACGCAACGACCTTTATTTATGAGTTATAATAGTCATTTGTCACATCTCTAATATATTACTCGCATCGATATCGAGTTTAATCGAAATGCAATATCCCCTCTATGATCAAAGAAAAATTGTTATTGGCTACATTTTTCTGATGATTCAATACTTTGATTTTAATTTAGATTTGTTCGGTGCTTGTGGTGTAATTTGCGTTAGAAAATATCTTTGTAATAGTTGCTCGTATTTACAAAAAGTATGCGTATAGTAGATGGTGTAAATCGTCGTGTAACAACTGTAAATCTTATTGTTAAAGAAATAGAACTCAAACTGATTTTTATTTGTTTTTGGTTAAGTTACGAAGCCTCCGTCTAATGCTGTTAGCTTCACATATATTATGTACATAGTGCATACCTAATAAAACTATACGTTTAAAAAAACCGACTTCAAGATGCGTGTTTAAACATTAATGTTGAAGTGCAAACCTCCATTATTTTAAGTCGGGTGACATATCTAAACACTTCTCCTAAGTCTGAAAAATACTATGCTGAAAATCGCATCAAAATCGGTTCAAACGCGAGATAATCGCGCACAAACATGCATACAGGTCAATCCACGAACCACCTTTTTAAGTCAGTAAAAATCTTCTTTCTCTAAGAAACACAGCACATTATCAAAACAATCTGTCTCAAATCTATCCTACATGTAAATGAACCACACAAACTAATGCTGAAACTTGTTGCTGGGACTTGAAACAGGTAGGAACAACGTGCTCAGTCTCAATAGAGTTAGACAGTAAGTTGGATAGTTGCAAACCCCAAACGGTTCAGTTAGCTGTTGTATGTAGACGAACTCCGGCAGCGGATCGCATCCGTAACGTGTGTGGACACGTTATTAAATAAACTTTTACTTATAGACTAGCTAGTTATGTATTAGAAATTTCATATAGGTACTTAAAAATTCGAATATATTTGATTTTACTTTAATTTTGATGTATGACTATCGTGTAATAATTATACTATAAAATATAGTCGATATGTTGGGATTGTGCGATATATTTTATAGTATAGCCTACCTCTTCGACGATAAAGGCAGTCAACGTTTCCCTTCCTTAAAAGACCTGACACAATATTGTAGTAAAAATGATGCCAGTAATGCACCAAAAAATAAGCAAAACAATTATTAATAAACCCTTTTTCCTGCACCATACTGCATGTTTGCACATTAAAATAACCTCTATAAATACACAATCCCATCAACAAATGCTTTAATTTTATTTAAGCCAGATAATTTAAACCTGATATTTTCTCCGTCCCACATAGGACACGAGTCTAGTTCAAACTTAGGATTGCTAATTGTATTTCTCAACTTGTTGTAGTCTTGGGGGAAATAAAGTAAGTGCTACAGGACACAGGTAGGCTGGGAATGGTTAGAAAACCTAAGGCTAGACTTTGTGGCATTTTCTCTACATTGACAAAGTTCTGTAGTTTTAAGTTACACATGTAATGTGTACGAGATACACTCACTTATAATGTTGTGACTCGTCCTCTATAATGTGATTTTGTTGAGGAATCGGGCATTGGGAAGATTGGTCTTTTTAAATAAAGTAATATTACAATCATAATATTATTTAACCTGAGATTTTAAGACCTATAGATCTAGATTCACAGCTAATTGTGAATCTCCTTGGAACTCGTTAACTCGATCAATGGATCGAGTAAACAATTGTTCATTAACAATTGAGAAGGGATCATTATCCCTTCTGGTTTTTCACCCACGAGAGCTCATTAGGGCGTGGCAGCCATAAAGTATTAAAATTAATATATAACTATAATTAAATCTAGAAGCACCAACAGACATCTTCTCTTTAATACCACCAGTATTTCCTGACTTAGCTTTGTATAACCTTTCCATATAGTAGGAGGCCAAGGTATATTGGTAGTCAGCTTCACCTATTGTATTATTGAAATCAGAATGATATGTGGTGCTCTAAATAGTACACGTGGGTGATGAAATATTATTACAAACTTAAAATAATTTAATGTTTCTGAGTTAAAAATGCCGCAGTCATGTATTTGTTTTGTAATTCATTATAAATTGTGGGACAGCGACACCTACATATATTTGAGTTTATAATAAGTTCAATGTAAAAGTATGTGGTTGTAAATCTCAAAAAAATAACGATTATAGGCAATAATTTTGTCACTAAGGTTAAATTTTTATACTTGTTCTAGAGAGGCAGAGAAAAAACGATACCTCAATAGGGATGATGACGGGGTATGATAATTTAAAATCTAATTAGTTCGTCAGTTAGATAATGAAAAAATATTAGACACGTATTTTTTATTTTGTCTTATAACATAACAATACTTAGATAAAACGAGTTGGAGCAAATACGTCATTTCTACGTATAAAATGAACCACCAAGAAATAACGTCACGCGATATTTCAAATTGATATATCCTCGAAAGTATTTGTTTCCATAAGAAAATAAAAAATACGTGTCTAATATTTTTAAATAATCTACAAGACGGACATTAGAATAAAAATTAGTCATCTACGCTATTCCAGTTTCCATGCTTTCCAGTCATTTAGTTCAACCTGTGCCCACGAGTGGGAACAAGACATAAACTTATTCTTAAAAACATTTCAAGCACTGATCCCACTGTAAATAAAAAAGTCCGTAGCGCGTGTATTTTGACGAGACACCGAGATTATCCGGACAGAATCGTAGGAACGTTTCATTAGATAATATTCATAAATTATTAGTTGCCCGACCTGAGACCGACACTAACTTGACTGTGTATAAATCATTTATGTTGCGCCTTAAAAACGAAGCCCAACTAAAAAATTTGAACGAAAACGATTTTGGTATAAAGATTTCATAGAAGAAACGTGGTTGTTTATGCATTTTGGAGGCAAACGAATTGGACGGGTTACCTGTTGCTCAAATAATTGGTACTTGTTCATAAACAACCGAAACAACAGAGGACTTATAAGTTCGTTGCTGGCCTTAGGGGGTGAGGGATTCAAGTATTTCAGGATTGGGGCATTCGAGTATGGGAGGGAGGATTGAATCTCCAGTAACCTCACTGAACCTCCACCGTGTATAGTGAAGCGCAACGCAAAAACTAACGAAACGGACTAACTTTATATTAAAATTATTGTACTTTTTTGTCAAAATCACTTTAACTGTATAAGTATTGGCTTAGCTGTAAAATTATGCATTTATTTTCTACTAAATAAATAAATCTTCATATGTTTATTTTACCAGTAGATAGCCAACTTGAGGGTCTTTTTAACAATGTTGTGCCATAGATAAATTGTGTAATCCGCGTTTCATAGTAACGCGGCCAAGTATGGGGTTACATGGCAAACTGAAGGTTGTATTGTGTATTGTTTATCACAATATATGTTACATCGGCCCACACACTGCGGAATTTGGACAAATAGCTCCAAGTAATTAACGGATTACATAGCTTCCGTTCCCATTAGTGATCTCGCGATTATCCAAAACACATGTATTGTACGTACTGTTATTCCTAAAATGAACGGACACGGGTAAAAATCGCGTCTTTTATAGTTATAATGTCTCATTTAGTTGGTGTTTTTCATTAAATATTGGTAGAGGTACAGAACAAATACTTTTAGGTCCAGTGATGTTGGTATTGTCGAAAAATCTATTACGATACTACTGGAATATTTATTGGAGCCTAGATTTATTTGAACCTAGATTTATTTGCATATCCTATGATTAAGTAATAATATAAACTATAACTAATCTTAATAATAAGTTTATAAGAACCACATAATGGGTATAGGCCTCCTCCAGTAAATTACATTCGTCTCTTTTAATTGCTTGTTGTATCCAGTTTATTTCCGCCTTTTCCATTGGCCATCTTTTCCTTGGCCTGCCTTCCGTACAATTGAAAAACGTAACTTTATTTATTCCTATGGTGTCTATGATACCGCCAAGCTATAAACTAGACTGTTTTGGAAGAACGAAAATCACGCATGTATATTAATATGTATGCGATCTATGTATAATTGATAATCCTTTAATCAGAATCAGACAATCTATAAGGCAACCTTAGAAATATTGAACCTAAGATGACATTTTGACATTAAAATTAGCTGATGATAGCTGACAGAAGAATTTTGAGCAAATAATTAATTATTAATATCACCGAGGGTGGACATTTAGACCTGGTGCCGCCGCCTACGGGTTAAAAAGTTTCATTGAGCCTGTATGAAAGCCCGCTTAAATGACTTTACGTGGGTTGCAGGTTTTGCTTACAAACATTTGCATAATAAGCGGTTACAATCAAAATACGTTTTTTTTAAACCAGTTTCACGATTTTTCGACAAGAATTTGTCGCTCAAAAGTATTAAAATATATTAAATCAATATTTTAAATGTCATATATTGGATATTCAAGCAAAGTTAGGTACGAGATATAGTAGTAAAAGACTTTTTTTTTCTAAAACAATAATAAATCAAAGTTATCTAATACCTATATCCTTCCACGTGTTACTGTCCGTTTTATACAAATAAATATATTATTACGTTATCAGAATACCTTTCATTTACTCCACTGAACCTATTGAAGATCAAAATTTATGAACATGTTTTATTTTTCCTAGCGCCTACGAAACTTTCACGCGTGCTACGCCGTTCGTAGCGGCGTAGTCGGAGGCCTACGCGGCTACGATGACGTTGCTAGTTTAACAATCTTATTATTTTAATTTGAATCTTATTGACTGGTGCTTTAGGGTCTAAATTCATGCCCGATGCTTTGATAGGTAATTGACATATTGACAAAATACACTTGTATGTGTTATTATAATAATCTGCTGATTACGTGCAATTTTGATTTTGATTTAATATGGTCTTACACATATGCAAATATACTATGTTTCTGTATTAAAATACTTAATACAAATTATATAACATAACGCTTTGTATGATCCGCTTATTATGACGTGTTTGTCAATTCCTTTCGATGTCATTATAAACGGACTCTACTGTATTGATTGAACAATAACCTATGGCGACGTAGTGATTCATTCACGAATAGTACGTCGATCATTCAAGTAATTATAGAGCAGTTATATAAGTTCCAAATGTGTTATACCAGACTGAATTTGGAACACAACACCTCCACCTAGTTCTATTTTGTCCTAAGTGAGGGTAAGGGTGCGTTTTCACCAGAGATGTGCTATGCTTTGGTACGCATTGCTTAGCACTGGTGGAAAAGGGTTCAACTAAGATATAATAAATGTTTTTTATATGGAACGATCCGTGCTATGCATGCGTGCTATGGATGTGTAATGGTTTCGTTCTCTTCCTCATGCATTCACTTTGCGGCGGCACATCTTCATAGCACATCTAATTCGCACTGTTACGTAGCTTAGTATCAGGGGAAAACGTTCACAGCCTTTTTTTGAGGGGGTAAAATCATCCAATGATTTCTCCCGTCTTGGGTGAGGCGAGTGACAGACTCTTATTGACTAACTCTTACTGACTACATCCTCGTAACATAGCACATCTCCTGGTGGAAAAGCACCTTAAGTATAACATGATTGTTTGACGGCCCATCAGTCAATAGCAGGTGATGTGGCCCGTTCCAAGTTTCTGCGTAACTTCATATTACTTAAGTGAATGCTGAAGTACTGTGTGTACAATGAAATAATAGCGTTGTTTTTCTTTTTCTCCAAACTGCCTTGTTACTTCGAGAGGTCGCAAGTTTGATTGACGAGCAAAGGTTCTTGAGTTCATTTCCCGGGTAGGACAAAGTATTGCTAGACTTTTGTTTTAGGTTTATCTATTATATAAAAATAAGTCGGGTTTTCCTTCCTGACGCTATAACTCCAGAATGAACGAACCGATTTCCATGGTTTTGCATTCTCGGGCTCCGTAAGGTTTATAGCAAAGAAAATTCAAATAATTGAAAAGCCCAAATTCTGCCACAAGTCATTATTGTACGCGAACGAAGTCGCAGGTAAATGTTAGTCGTGTATGACACTGATTCTGGATTTTTGTTCGTGTAGCCTTAATTTCAATTACATCAGTGACATTTTGATAATATTTTTATATAGATCAGTTATAGTAGAGTAAGTATAGTGTACCGAATACAAGAAAAGATTTTTTGTCAAAAATACCAAAAACTTCAATTTCACATCAAAAACTCAAATCAATAATTTTCGAATCCGGTTTCCTCAAAAACGTACCCAGCTAATGCGGAAACGATACGATTCTGAAATTCTGCATCATTTAGGCGCGGTTCTCGGAACCACAGACTATACGTATAGCACAGCTCTATTCTCTATGGTTCTAGTCAACCATTTTATAATTTACCAAACTGCCAGTGATCGAGTCAGTTCCGATTCTATGAAACGGAGTTGTGACGTCATTATTTGATACTCAATGCGCGTAGGATTCGTCGAGAGTTCCGCTTAATGCCTAAAAATAGGTCGAAGTGTATGGTCCTGTTAGCACTTCTAAGCCTTATTATAGAATATACTAATCTGTATTAACATTGTCTTGGTTAATTCTATTTGTTATTTCTTAAGCTTTTGGCTGCCGACAGAAAACTGTCGGTCACCAGTGACCTACGTGGCTGTTAACGTGTTTAAGCTAATCATTGATCTAATATCCTTTCAATAGGTACTTTATTGTTTGGTACTTATGGTATTTTCCTTTCATCATCATCATCAGCCGAGAGACGTCCACTGTTGACAAATGCCTGCCCCTTTGTTCTTCCTCGTCATTTTCCTTTAGTTATCTAGAAATGAAAGAAGAGTAGGGAGGCTTTTACCCCGCAGCGAGGTAATCAAGCCTGAAAACAAAAATAAACAGAATATCTTAGCATTATTAAAAACTAAACACGCATATTATAGTTTAGAATGTCAAGTTACCGATGTGTTAATCACGAGGATAAATGCGTAGAACATTTAAGATGCCAAATAATCCTTTATCCAATGGTTTAGTTATGAATCCTATTTGAAATTGTAATTCTATGAATCCCGCCTTTGTTTTGGAGCCGCTGACTTAAAGGAAGGTCGTTTTCATTGACCCAACATTATGCAGCAATGAGGAGGTTTATCTATTATTTAGATTGTGGTTTTAAACCCAAGAATATACCATCTAACAAATAGTATCTTCTTTATATAAATTCATCTAAACAGAATGTCTAAAGGATGGCAAGAAATGGAATAGATCCATCAAGGAAAGGTAAAAATATAGTTTTTCCGCAATTAGTAATTTTCCATGGTCTCTGTGGAATATTAATGTAGTCCATTAGTCTGCTCGTATCCATAAGAGATATGGCGCTTGAGACAAGTGTTCTACTCTCCCGTATCACAGTTCCGTAGACTACGGCTTGTAATTTATAATGAACTCTACTTGACACTTAAAGTTTATGTGTAGGTAGATTGTTTTTCCCCTTTTCTCGTACGTAACTGTTATTCAATACAAAGGCATCCTGCGCGCTAAAGTTCGCGTGTAATATTATACCAAGTTCTATTAATATCCACCTTATGATTTCCAAGTAAGGAGGTTGGAGTAGTGAGAGGATCATTAACCTACGCTGTCATTATCTGCAGTAAGAATGATAGTGATAAATTAGAATTGAAAATCAACAATCATGCGATATGATTGGTTGGATACTTGTTAGGTACTACCAGACTGCCTGACTGGCGTCGTTCGTTTTCTACATGAACATATGGATGTATTGATTTGGTTCTACATCGCATAGCGAGTTGCTCTACACCTCATCATGTTTTACATAAACTCCGTAGGTACCGAGAACTACCTAATATCTACTGAGAATCTAGCAATCGTAAAGCCTTTACCTTTATTGTAAACGTAACAATGATGCAGGAGAAATACCTAGTGTTTTTTTCAACGTGGAAGGTATCCAATGACTTCTTCCGCCTAAGCTAAAAATCACCCCGTTCCTACTCCTGTTTGTGTGCACAAGTCGAAAGGAATACAAATATTTTACAGCGTGTTCTTTATTGATAAATGCATGATTACGGAGCCACGTAGTAGCTATAAACTTTTATTACAATATTGTACTCGCGGTTTTATGTTATAATGTGAAAAATGCTTTAGTTAGTGAGCCCGGCATTGCTTATGAATTTTTATAATAATTAATTGGTTTATGTGGTCGGAGTAGTAGATGTTTAAAGTAGGTACTGCTAGGATTAGATAGGTACTTACAAAAACTTGTATCTACAAGTAGAAACACTAGAAGTACCTAAACTCTAGAATTTTCCTCTACATAATAGTTCGGTGTCAAAGTTTGATATGTTTTTAAATGTGTTGCAAATACCTAGTAGAAACTGCTAAGAAATATTTGAATTCTATGTAGTTAAGTATTTCTTTTAAATTTTGCTTTCAACACAAGTTTAAAGTTAACACTGAGTCATTAGTTTTAGCTGAATATTTACCAGCATATTTTACGTGGAAAGATTCTTATCTGCCCTTGAAAGCTGGGGCATTTTATGAACAACAGTTACATACGTCATTTTTGAAAAACCTCATACTGATAGAATTTATCTATGTATACAAATAATAATATGTATAAGTGAGCAAAGCCTCTGTTAAAACAGTAGCCCATAAAAGCCGAGTTCCCCACGAATATGTGAATTTACGATACATTAAATCTTATTTATGAAGCTGCTGGCTTGCTGGCTATGTAAATGACTATATTCGATTGTTTGTAAGCACTAAACTCTTGCATACTTAGGGACTATAAAGATACTTCGAGTTGGGTATCACAATTGAACTATTTAACTTAAGTCTAAAATTGCTAGTACGACGCGAGCAAGCACGGGGATTAATTAATAATGTGGTGCGTGACGTCTGCAGAGTAGGTACCTATTATTTTTTTATATCATTCACTTGTTTCTCCCACCCTGGGTGAGGCAAGTGTCAGAGTCTTACTAAAAACCATCCTGTTCCTAATCCTGCTTTGAGTCGGAGCCAGGAGCGTAGCTAGGATCGTAGCTGCCTTATCAGTTATACGGGCCCTCCGGGCTATACGGGCCCCCAACGAGCGTTAGAAGAAAATAAAAACTTTAGAATTTTTTTTATTTCATTCCGGAGTGATACCACGGCCTCACAGAAAACCGACGTGAAACAACGCTTTCGTTGTGTTTCGTTGTGTGAGTGAGGTTACCGGAGGCCCAATTCCCCCCTCCCCGATTCCCGAACCCTTAAATTCCTAACTCCCAAAAAGCTGGCAACGCACTTGTAACGCCTCTGGTGTTTCAAGTGTCCATGGGCGGCGGCGATTGCTTACCATCAGGTAATACGTCTGCTCGATTACCGGCGTGTTTCATAAAAAAAGAAAATACAAAAGTCCAAATAATCTTTTCCTTTATTTTCTGGTAAAGCAACCCAAAGAAGGAAGAAAAATGGGGGCCTCCAAAAATATTTTTTATAGAGGGCATACCAAGCCGCGCTACGCTACTGCCTGGAGCTCCGGTAACCCGCTAAGGTTGTCCACAGCTCCGGGCAGAGTAGGTACTTACAATACCTTTGCCACCTCTTGCTTTTTTCATAGGTATAGTGATTGTTATTTAATGTGCACTTGTGCCTACATTTTCTGGGAACGAACGGCGAAAGAAATGATGTTATAAAAATAATAGTTACGACTCATGAGTCAAGGTTCCATAATGACATTAAAGTTAAATAAATAAATGTTAGTTACTGGGAAAAGAAGTAAAAATTGGGGTCAATTGTACGCTAACGAGCGCAAATTCAAACTAAACAAATTACTGTGGAGTCATTCGCGGAATTTTTACCAAATATTTTTAGTTAGTTATCAACGGAGCTTAATGTTAGTTACAAGGAAATGAGAAAGGTATAATGGAAGAAGGGGTAAGGCAGACGTGCACATAATATATGTAGTATATTAAACACTTCTTATTTTCTCCTATTCATATTTTTACTAGGAACAATTTTATTACAGCCTACTCCGTAACTATGAAAATGTTACATAAGCAAAAAATACAACAATTTTGTCTACGTCTGTAAAATGTCGAATCGAAATGTTATCAAAGGTGGCATTAAGTAGCTTAATGTCGAGGTAAAAAAAAACAAATTGTATATAAAACTTATTTAATATTAATTTATTACATTATAAATATACTTACTTAAAATCTTATCATTATTACTATTCCCGTGTTAACAACATAATCAATAGACACGATTCTATCTTACAGCAACAATACTATGACATCTTGGGGACAAGACAGGATCAAACAACTTCACCAAATAAACATTATCAAACCCATTTTCAAATAAAAACAACAATCTATCTAATAAAATTAAACTCTCAACTACTTGAGCTAAACATAACCTAACTAAATAAAACAACACGAGTTTTTTCCACTGGCAATCCATTTTGTTTTGTATATCTGTGAAAAAGCTATCAGGCAAACTGTCATAGAGTTCCAATTTTAAAATCTCGTCCGCCATTTTGAAGTACTGTTGGAATGTTTGACATTTTGGTGTTATTCTTTTAAGTTTACCTTCTGATATCTTGTGGTTTGGTAGTTTCTTTTGGATTATATCCTGTAACAAAATAATTAATACATAAACTTAGGATTTTATGACATAGATATAGTTTCATCAACATTTGACAAAGCTGCCGGTAACATTTCGAAGTTTCTCTATATTTCTAAAAAAGCACATAACTAATATCAAGCACGATCTCGTCTATCCTACTAATATTTTCGATAATCTGGGTAGTTGTATCTTGTATCCTACAGCCGTCAGTAGCTTTATAGAAATATGTTGATATTTTCCGGAGGTTGTATAGATTTCTTAATCTTTACAACCTCCTTGCTCTTGCAAAAAGCAAATATCAATCTAGTAGGGGCCAGTAAAATAAACTATTTGTACCCTTTTAGTACGAGTTTGCTTTAATCGAAACGAGAGCGCGTTCGGCGCTCTGATTGGTTGGTTTATTCGAACCGGCCAATTAGAGCCCCGAACGCGCTCTCGTTTCGATTACCTACTTTAAACGTAAAGCAAACTCGTACTAAGGGTTACTGTTGCAAGACGACACTAGTTTAAACCGCATTTACCTTTTAAAGGTTTAGTTACAACTAAAGTGTCAATTTCTCAGCGGTATTACCTGTAATAAGGCTCTGTATAGTAAGCTGGTGGACGGCAACTGTCGCTCGTTGACAACCCTGTCTATCGACTGAGCGGCTAACATCCGCGCGTTCCTGCCCAGGTTATACCCTGTAACAATGTATTAAAACGACATAGATATATACATTTTTTATGGGATAAGGAGCAAACTGTGTACATGCGAAACAAAGCTGCATTTTATTTTTAACTTTAAGCGTGTCACAATACGGTTCGTAAATGCTTTATTCACTACAGTGTCCACAATAAGTTGACAACGACCTGACTGGAAAGTGTTTTATGGCGAATAAAAAGAAATAGGAAAGTTTAGATAACTGAAAATATAAAAAAAAAAATACTTTGTTTACATATAAGATTAGTGCAATCGGTGCGAGTACGTATCTATAGAACGTTTCACGGTTTTGATTGTCGAACTACTGTTTTACTATTTATTTACCATGTTTATTTATGTTTATGAGTTTCCCGTCTTAAGTTCTAATGATAGTGTTAGTGACCATGTCAGTTTAAAAACAGTTTTCCTACTTTCGAATTAGTTACCAAAGCCATAAAGTTCAAAATTGATTGGAGAAAAAATTGTTTGGACAATAGACTGTACTGACCTCTCATATACTCCGACATGGGGAACCCTTGCCTAGTGTCCTCCCCTCCATAGTCTCTCTGGAAGACATCGAACAGCTGGCCGTCGACTGCCTCAGTGAGCAGGTGGTAGCAACATGGCACGTTGAAGACTGCAGCAGTGCTGGACTGCTGCACAAAGATGCGCAGGGAATCCGGGCCTAGGTTACCACATGTGTGGAGACCTGGAATTGGAGTTTGGGGTTTCAATTCAAGATCTACATGCACAGTTTGGGCGCAATGGCTAGGTAACTAAACTAACCTATAACGTGTCGCGAGTTCTGATTTCGCATGGCATACCTTTTTTATGATCCACAAATTGCTGTTCCAGATGTGGGTGTTATGTATATGTGAATTTGTATGTTTGCACCCACAACGCAGGACAAAATACTAGTATGGATTTTTTTATAGGTTTATCAGGACTGCATTCTATCAAATGTACCTATAGTGGTTTTTATCACACTCGGGAGACGCGTAGACCTCACGATGAATTAATTTTAGATGACTACTAAAATTATTATTTACTAGCTGATCCGGCAAACTTCGTTCCGCCTCAAACAATTTTTTTCTCACGTTTTAAACCTTCCCTGGACTTTCCACAAATAATTTAAGACCAGAATTTGCCAAATGCTCTAGCGGTTCTCGAGTTTTAACAAGACTAACGAACAGCTATTGATTTTTATATAATTATGTATAGAGATTAGCCAAACCTGTGAGAAGCAGTTTGACATCTCGGTCTACAAACTCAGGGAACTTGTCTCTAACGATGCTTGCAATGTCGGTGTGCTCCGTGATGTAGGCGGCGGCGAATCTGTGCAGGTTCTTATTTATACCCTCGTCTATGCGCTCTTCTATCCCGTTCTTTATACGTTTCGCTATTGCATGCCATTGTTTCTGCGAAGAAAAGGACGGTTTAATTAATTAAATTGTCTTATTTGATTAGAGGTAGTGAGTTTGAGCATCATGTAAGGAATCTTGCGTGCAATTCAAAGATGGGTTATGTGAAGTATTATTAGGATTTTGTATTTTTCTAGTTAAGAACAAAACGTGATGTTTAGAGCGATAGACTCACACCCTATTACATGAGACCTATGAGTTATAACACCACAGAGGAAAAGTGGGAGTCCCATAACTTGCCGCTTCATAGAGTAAGAGCCTGTTTTTACCTGACTGCGCCAGAAGGAGGGTTATTATGTAATGTATATGTCTTAAGTAAGTATTTTAATCCGAACATTAAATACATTACTAGTACGTTACTGACAAAACGTGCAATGCAAATATATAACAAACCTGTATAATCCTAATCCTGTGTGGCGCAGCGGCGACAGCCTGAGCATCGCAGTCGAGCGTCAGACTGGGCACCGAGTACGCCAGGCACAGCGCCACGGGCAACTGGCCGCGCCCACCGCCCGCCTCTACGCAGCAGTGTGCACCTGATGCCGCGTGGAGAGACGCTACTAGCGGGGACATGGTTTGTACCTGGGTAAAGGTTAGTTAGGTTTGATTTCGATAATTGGAGTGAAATGAAGCCAAGAAAATTATGAAAATGTATATTATACATTTTCATAACTGATAATTTTTATTTTAAAAATAAAAAATAAAATATCAAAAGATGATTAGAGGATAGTGGTAAAAATCAACCTGTATACTCTTATTCACGTAAATAATTACACACATATTAAGTGCATATAAAATGGCGTTAGAAGACTAGAAAAGCCAAACGCTTGTGCTCAAAAATCATATAAAAACATTTATAAAGTAGAAGACATTTTAAAACTTATACCCCATACCTCATAGCTCTTCTTGCTGGTCATAAACTCCTTGACCCTGATCTCCGGTTGTATCTCTCCGCCCCATGCCCTGATGCGTTCCCGCAGCTGTTCAGCGGACAAGCAGTAGTCATTGTTGACTGACACACAGTGGGAACGAGCTGTGTGGATCCAGTTAGATAGAATCGAGTTATCTGGAAATATCAAAAATAAAATAAATGTAGTAACTAGTTAACTATGTTTCTATAGTTTCTGCATAATCTTTTCTTTCCTAGAGACAATTGGCTAGGTGCATGCTTTGGCTTTACTTAGTAATATGCCTATTTTATGCTTATCAATTACCTGTATAAACAGCAGTATAAACATAACATAATAAATGCGCTACTATAATTTTATTGTAACTTACGTGAGACATACTAAATTAATTATTATGTTATCGGCTTACTCACATTATGTTTTGACGAACTCGACTAGTTTCAAGCCACGCTAGAGGCTCATATTCATGAGTAGCATTCCGCGACACACGACGCGGCGATTGTCGCGCTGCTACTGTAGTACAGTCAGTCATTACGTGAGTAAGCTGATAACATAATAATTAAATGCGCTACTGACTACATTGTCAGCAATGCCCTAGACAAACATTTTATACATGTAATTAATTAACTAATTAATTATTTTTAAATTCATCAAACCTTTTATTTCTTTACTTGCAGCTGCAGTCCAGAACTGTTCCAATGCCTCGTTTAGCTGTAGACCATTCAGGGTGTCTCTCAATGGTACAGGTAGAAGTTTGTCCCAGTGGTTCTGAGTAAGAAACTCCACCATGTGACAGTTGGCTATAGGCAGGAGCGGAGTCAAATATTTTGTTATACAGTCTATATGGTTGCGGATTTTCAAAATTCTTGTATTCATGGATGATTCTGAAAAAATATTCATTTTAATAATTAGTGCAATAAATAATTAAGTATGTAAAATTTTTGGAGGTCAAATATCACATGAAGTAATTAGGATTTAATAGATTGCTCAGTTGGTGAGGTATATAGGATTGATTCCCACATAGAGCAACATTTTATGTGATCCACAAATTATGGTCTGGGTGTCATGTGTCTATGAATTTGTATGTTTGTAAATGCACCCGACACAGGAGAAAATGTTGTGGGGCAAGGAAATAAAAAAAAAAACATTATACTTACTAGAATCCTCAAAATGAGACTCCTGCATCATAGGGATTTGTTGAAGATATCTTTAATAGAGCACAGGCCTTTTTATACTGTCCCCTTATGCTCTCAGCCATACCCAGTATATCATGGTCTTCCGAATTAGTCCTCGGGAATGCATCAATGAGGTCTTTTACTTTGGTCAGTTGTGTTAGAAGTTTTTCGGAATATTTCTTCTCCGATTCTTCATTAAGATTTATATAGTGTGTGATAATACCTAGGTAGTAACCTGAAAATTATATTAAGTTTGAGCAGCTGTGTTAACCAAAGAGTTTTAATGAGAAGTTACTGCCATACAGGCTAAAATGTATCTTACCTAGTTCCCGTCCAAGTTCAGCTCCTCTATGGTATCCCAAGTGGTAGCCTTCAGGATTTCCTGCTTCGCTCCCAGCTTTGAAGCCTTGTTCATAACTTTCCTTATGTTCTCTCTCCTCACCGAGAACAATGTCATCCAAGATATCGTTAAAATCCTTATCTTCAGCCATTAGCAAGTTTTTGATCCCTTGTTGTCATATTACACTGCTATAAAGAAAAAAAACGTGAATTCAGTGAAGGTTTGAGGTTATGCTGTTGATTGTTTACAAAAAATGACATAAGACGTTTCACGTTAGCAAGTTATTTCAAGCAACGCAAAAATGTAAACATTTACTTTATCTTTTTATTATTATTCAGTATATCAATAAATTAATACAAACTAAATTTACTGTCGGTTAGTTTATTAAGCAGTAGTAAGTTTTTGTAATACTTTGATAAGGATATTTAAAAATAATATTTTATAATGTTTCTTTTAGTGAAATGAAACGCAAAATCCTTGAAATTCGATTGGTCGACGGGTGAACAAAACTAATCATCTGTCTTTGACAGTGACATAATTTTTTCCTTGCAACTGCGAGGTTAACAACCTTGACAGTTTGACATTTATTCGGTCCAATTTGGTCATAAATCGCAAAATACAAATCAAAAATTAAATAAATCACAGAATTTCAAAATGAGTAAAATTCTCACAGCAGAGGAAGTTAAACGGCACAATACTAGAAAAAGTGTTTGGATGGTGATCCGTAATGAAGTATACGATGTGACTTCATTTGTTGACGAGGTGAGCGAACAAAATCATTTTGTATTGTACAAATTAGTTTCTTATTCTTTATCTACACGGTTTAATTTGTCAATGGAAATCTACTTTCGCAATGATCTCATTAATGTATGCATTTTAAGCAAACACCACCTGTTACTTCTATACAGTTTCGTAGAAGTAAAAGCGACCTTATTGCGAAGTTCGCGTGAAGTTTAATTCATGAATAAATTAATGTACACACTAACTTAAACATTAATATGCTTCCCTTGTCTACTAATTTAGGTAAATTGTAGATTAGGTGTCAATAAGACATGTCCTGTTGTTTCTTATTGGGTTTTTATAAAGTTCTTCATTTATAAATTAATTGGGCATATAACTAGGGCATAATGCAAGTTTTTAATAGTACATAATGCAAGTTTTATGTATACCTTTCACATTAATGTCTCATGGCCTTTGCATGGCCCATGCACTCCATGGCCTTTTTTCTTTATCAATGACAAAAGTTTAATTTAAGTTATGTCATATTTTAGATGAAATTTCTAAGTGCAATTCATAAAAATGCAAGTTTTGCATGTGATTGCATCACACCACGCCTGCCTATCTCAACAAAATCAAATGACAACAGCAGTAATTGATTATGTTATCTATCCCTATCACCATAGAAACTAAAATTGAAAATTTCAGGATACTAGTAGGAGTTAGCACTGAAGTGATAAATATGTGGTTATTAGATTGACTCTAAACTAATTTAATGAAATGTGACATCATAGGATATGATGTAAAAAAGTAGATACATTTAAGTTAATTATTATCTATATATTTTATTATTATTTGATCTGGAGCTGTGGAGTACCTAGCGAGTTTACCGGGGCTCCGGCTCGAAAAGCAGGAGTAGCAATGGGGTGGTTTTTAGTCAGTAAGAGTCTCACACTCATTCTGGCCTTGCTCAAAGCGGGAGATGTAATTAGATGCTATTACATGCAATATTGGAGTCAAATAATGATTCAAGGTTGAATCTATAGAATTTGTCTTGTCATGTTTGTGTCATAAGTATTAACTAAAGACTGAGTATGTTTGAGTATAAATACTATTAGAATTATATTTTGTGGAAGCTTCTTTATGTATGTAGGGATTATAATATGATACATTTGTTAAAATATTTGTTTTACAGCATCCTGGTGGAGAGGATCCGATCCTGGACGCAGCAGGACAGGACGCCACAATAGCATTCGAAGATGTAGGCCACAGTGAAGATGCAAAGTAAGTTTTAGTACCTATATACTAAGTCTTGTTTTGCAATTTCCCACCTAAGTTTTTAAAATGTTATAAGAGTTTTCTGTAACAAAAATAAAGCGAAAGTGCAAACATTTATTTGACTTAGAATTTAATTTTGTGACTTGACTTTTATTGACTTGATTAATATTTGACTGAATTAAAATAGCTAAAAGATAATATTTATTTTGTTTTCAGAGCAATGTTAAAAAAATACAAAATTGGAACCCTAGCACCAGGCGAAGGCTGGTAAGTACATCTAAATTATAAACTAAAATTACATAAAACCTCTATGCTTAGAATCAACTGGAAAAACCTTTGGTCCTCCATAGATACGCAAAAAGAAAAACCAAGCACACAAAAAAATTGTAAAAAGTAAAAACTGTTTTCTTAAAAATAAGCAAAAGAAACTCCACAGATTAAATGGCTATAAAATATTGTAAATTGTTTGCAGTTGTAAAATGAGAGCCAAAATCTGGAGATCAAGGTAAAATGCTTTGTATCGTCACACTAACTTATTATAAGTTTAGATCTTATCACTTCAACATTAAGGTTTATATTCAAATATGAAACATCATTGGATATGTATTATTTTAATGTGAACTTGTTCTTATGTTATTCAAATAGCATCATTGTAAATATGCAGTATTTAATTTAAGATCTTGTACTTTATATCTTAAGGTCTATTTTCATATGTAAATTAATGTTGTTAGGTGCTATATTGTGGACATAACATTTGTTTACCTAGTCTAGAAGCCATGTTATCATTATCGTTATATCAAAAGTACAGATTCAATTCTATATATAGACATTAGCTGATCTAGTTAGATAATAATCAAGTATTTTTGTGTAAACAAACATGTGTATATTTCCATAGTAGGTATAAAAGTGATTAGATTGCAATTTATTTCATTTCTGGTGTAAGTTTCTATGCGAACTAATTATCTTAGTGGTACAAAGTTCATATTGTTGATGTTTTGCATTGAACATTTACATTTCTCTTAGCGGATTATGGTCATTATTTCTTTGTATTCTGTTTGAAAGATAGAGGAGATATTTGTGACCAAGCGACCCTTTGCTTTAATGCTAGGACATGCTTCTAAACAATGGTCTTAAGCGAAGGTCACAACGCGACACATGACCTTCAGAGAGCACTTATAAAGAGCTGCTCGCTATACCGAAAACCTACGATACTTAGTATGTCATTGTTACTTATCCAAACTAATTTATGATGGTGACATATTTACCACCTTACTTAGAGTCATTTGACGGTTACTTAACCTAGTCCTTAGCGATTGTTTTGGGAACAAAATCGTTACTAAGGAATAGTTTAAGTAATCATTAAATGTCTCTGAGTACGGCTGTTAATGGTTGTATATGGAATCCAGTAGTTACTCTATTACTAAATGAAAGTTTTTACAATCTCTACAGTTCACAATATCACCGAGATTGCACCGAGTGTAACGCTAGCAGGTATATTTTTAATTACGTTCACTTGTAATACTTGAAAAAGTTTAAGTCATTTAATGATTACTTAAACCTTTCCTTAGTTACGTTTTTTTTTTCAAAAACAATCGCTAAGGTCTGGGTTAAGTAATCATTATATGACTCTGAGTGCGTCGGATAGTTTACTAAATCTGGGGTGCACATACATCACTAATAAACTAAAATTGTGTCCGAACTACAATATTTAGGTACAGTGAATATCAATAGGAGAATTTTTATGTTACAATTGTTTGGTTTGCAAAATCGAGTCTTTTTGAAAATGCTTTAGTTGAGAAAGAAATAAAAACTGTAGATATTTGTGTAACATTTATTCGCACTAAACTGCAGCGTCATGCCCAAGGTTGATAATCACTGTATTTGAAGAAAGGTGGACCATTTGTACTGGCAAGTCTTATCAAAAAACTGTAGGTACGGCCCCGATTTACTGTGAGATATTTACCAATATCGAATTACAATTATGTAACAGAATTTCAAGGCGAATGATGAAATTGCGTCAGTCGGACCAAGATATCAACTTCACTTTTCAACTGATGGCAATATTATTTTTAGATTTTTATGTCATAGTGAACACGGGGCTGTACTATACTTAGTTGTGTGTATTGTAATTTGATTACTCGAAAAAATTATAGATTTTATTAAAAAGTATTTCTGAAGTTTCTGAAGTCTTGGTTGAGTTTGGTCTAAATTCAGTCACTGGGTTGAAAAAGAAAAGGTTTAGCATGTAGTATGTATATTAAGACAGGAGATGATCTGCCATTCTGCAAAAAATAAATGTATCAGACTATTTTTAAAAGAAACAGTCAAGACCGGCTTAGTTTAGAAGACTTACGCCCGAATACTCAAACGCTACTCAATTTTAAGTTGTACTTAAATATCGTGCTATCTCTGTCATTTTATAAAGAATTGATAGTGACAGAAATACATTTGAGAGCGTCTTAAAATTGAGTAGCGTTTGAGTATTCGGGCATTATTCTGGTTGAATATAAGGTTTCTTTACTTAATTTAGGCAGTTGAAGATGTTGTCAATTTGGTTATATTTTTTTTCGAAATGGCAGATTTAGTCTTGTCAACTAGTGCTTCTTTGTGCGACTCTTTTTTTTTTAGCAGTGTTGAATAGTTATGATTGAGGTACTTATACATATATTCTGGATAATAATTTTAAATATTATTATAAATATACAATGATACCTCAGTCATAGATTTCCAATGCTGCTGAAGGAAGTTAAATGAAAAAGCACTTGTTGACTAGACTAAATTTTTTAGAGTATGTACATTTTTAAATTATAATCCAACTAGTGATAAGCCTGGCACAAGCGATTCAAAATCGTGGCGATCCTTCGATGGCGGCACTCCCACCTCACTCAGGTTAGGGTTGCTTGTTTTATACACTATTCTATAGGTAAAGTTTTGGAATTATTAGGAAGCTTGCAGCTTTTTTGATCGCGTATTTGGAAATCAAGTTTGAAATGTTTCGGAGTCGCAAGAAGTACTGGTATTGTTTAATGTCCCTAGACCAATCTAGTCTGCTTCAGTCTTGGGACCGATAAGATCATTTTGCACACTAGCGCCAAATGGCGATCGCAGATATGAATGTAATACAAAGTGTTTACATAAAATCGCTTGGAGTTCTGCACTATTGATTAGTTCTGTTGTGATTTAATTATTTTCTGTAGAAGATTGGAAGTTATTGCTAGTTAGAAATGCTTATAAAAATTGCTTTATTAGAAAATTTTGACGAGAAACGTTTATTAACTTATTAATTTTGTAACAGCCGAAAGTCGTCACTGAAATGTTATAAAGAACCTCTTAGACCAATGCCAGAGAAGAGAATACAGCATATAGTGGTGCCGAGAGAAAGGTTCAACTTTATTTATTTTTATATATTTTTTGTATTGGCAATAAAGTTTCATTTATCTGTGAAAAAATTAAGATAAGCTGCGAAATTGTAAAGTTTTGAGTATTGGTCGGCTGTTGATTTTTGTTTTTATAATTAGGATTTTGGTATACATTATTTATGCTTCTTTTTTTCATGAAGACGACGGCGAGGTCCGCCTTGTGCGCCAAGGTTTTATTTTTCCTTTATATTTACTTTTTTAAGCATAGTGTACTAATAGTTTAGTTTGGTCTTAGACAAGTACTTATGTAGTCGTAAGAGTATGTGTATTGTAACTTCACGCTCGTAATCCTTACTTAGGAACAGAACTCTAAGCGATAAGTGCATTTTAAAAATAATCAAAGTCTTTAAAAAAAATCTCAAAATGGTAAAAAAAAACTAAAATCTCTATAAATAAAATGGCTGCCAGCTGTCAGCGGCCATCTTGGTTTTGCCACGGTTTTGATCGCGTTGTTAAAAGGTAACTAAACATGGTAAGAATTTTATATGAATCTCTACCAAGATTTAATTACCTGCCATTTATTTTAATGATATAATATTCTGTTTGAATATTGTGTGGAGTTCTACAGATCCTGTAAGAATACGAGCTTGAAGATGTATAATGTTGATTTTGTTGTTGTTTTAAGGCGTGGAAAGCCTTGTAGGCCTCCGCCCCCGCCTCCTCGAGGCTCCCAAGATGATGGGTATTAAAATTATAAATTATAGTTTTAAGTATAGATGTAATGAGAGTACTCGTAATTATTTCTTATAGAAATAGTATTTAAAATAATTTACGATATTTGGTACCAAGTGTTGCCAATCTGGTTTAAAGATTTCTAAAAAAGTAATTTTTGGTCGAAGAATGTTGATAATTAAATTGTAGATTTCTATCTACTCTAGTACATAATAGTTTGTAGCATTGTTTACTCTAATTACTTATTAAGTTGGTAGTTTATGTACCTACTTATGTGTAAATGACAAATATTTTTTCATTGATTTGACATTTTAGATGTGTATTTACAGAGATATCAATCGATTTTCATTTTAATTGCGTTCATGACAGGACAAAAGTTTTTCATTACAATATAATATTATACAGTATGGAGATCACTCATATGATTTAAATGAAACTACAAGTAGTACTCGTTTACAGAAGCATAATTCAACTAAATGCTTCAACAAAAACAAAAAATTAAAGAATATAAATAATGGTATTTATCAAGTATTAATTTCTGTGGGATCAGCTTCATGTTTCTTAGCCACCGAAGAGTTGTAATGTTGTAGGTAGTCTAGGACTGTTACAGACATGCGGCCCGGCTGTTATAATGCCGTATTTGTAAAGAGCGTTCCAATTAGTTCATACAGAATAATGCACTTTTTGGCTTGACTACTGGGCTTATTTCGCAAATTTTTCGTATGTTGTCAGCCAAGATGATAACAAATATGTGGTTTAAATTAAGTCATAAGAGATTTTCCCATACTGTATATTATAAAATGATTGTGCAAAATACTGCACTGCTGTCTTTGTGATAGAAACCATTTTCCGTTGAATGCAAGCTTGTGAAAAATTCCACATTTGATTCATCTTAGTTTTTTCATCCTACTAAGTTTAAAGTAAAGCAAAGTGACTTTATAAATATGTTCTTTTTCCAGCAATTCGCGGCTGAAGTATGTGGTGTTGGCGCTGGGAATAGCTATTCTTCTTGGGTTTGCGTACAAAAAATACTCGTCGGGCTAAACTAAATACAAAACAAACACGCAGTAGAGGTCCAAAAAATCTGGTTTAAACCAGTCAAGGTCTAGTTTAAGCCTAAGTTGTACCAGTCGGGACTGTGTCTCAATTGTCATGGCCACTGAAAAATCCCTTTCTGTTATTTCAATGTCCATTGTTACAAAAATCAATCGTTTTATAGTAAACCCTGTCTTCAACTAGTTAAGGTTCAAAACTGTATGTCTGTGTCTCTATCTTTAGGTTGACTTCAGTGGTCGTAAATCGGTGTATTTAAGGTTCATATAAAAACAGATTTTTAAAGTCTGTTCGCATAATTGTAGGTGCTTAATTAATATACTTTCAATGTTTTGAGTAAGTGATGTGAAATTATGTAGCTACGTATATACACAGTGTCTATTTATTGGACCAAAATTGTAATAGGTACTTAAGTTGTCATTGGGTGGAAAATAAAAGTCAGGTATAAACAACATTTTTTTTACTTGTTTTAACTTCACATTCAGTTTTACTGAAGTACTGTAACGACGCGTTTATTTTGTGATACATTAATGTACAAGTCTTTTATACAACTGTTACAATTCTCTTATTTATTATGACATGATGCAATAAAGTAGTTAATAGTGATTATTGTCTTTGTATTCACATGAATCTTTGGCTGCAGTTGTTAGTAAGTGTTTGACTATCACAGAAGATATTTTACGTTAAAAAATGGTTTAAAAATGCACAAGTAGAATGCAAAAGGAACAACGTATTATTGACATTAAATAGAATAAATAAAAAAGTATAAAATGACCTTACATTGACAACCCCCCTTTACGTTCTTTGTAGAGCAAGAAAGTAATTAGCTGCATTTAAACTACCAAAAAGCGAATTCTTTGCCAATGAAATCATTACATGAAAGAGGGTTATCCTAAAAAAGAAACAAACAATTTCTAAAGTAGACATTATCTACTAAGACTTAGAATCTATTTCGCTTTGCGTCGTCACAGCATGAAGAAACTGATGGCTGCGATGATGGCCAGATGGAAGGCACTGACTTGAACAGCTGAGCTTCTGGACTCGTTTCCGAACTTGGCTGCGTGAGATATCGCGTGGAACACGTAGTGCTGCTCGTGGACGTTGTGGAATAAATGGGAATAGGGGCCTGGAAAAAACGGTTTTTTTTTTTTATTATTTCATTATTTTAAAAAATTCGTTGCCTCACACTAGGAATTTCTCCTGTGTCGTGGGTGCGTTTACAAACATACAATTTCACATGCATATGACACCCAGACCCGAAACAATTTGTGGATCACACAAAGAGTTGCTCCGTGCGGGAATCGAACCCGCTACACGTTGCGCGGCAGCCAGTTGCTAGCCACCACACTAACCGTGCAGTCCGTATTTAAAAAGTTATATGTCGTATGGTGCTTAAGTAACGTGTGGCATTAAAGTAAGTAGGTAGCCGACGGATACTTGAGGATGCAGATACAAATTCCCACTTTATTCATAAAGCAGACAATAAATCAGTGGGAGTACATTTTTAATGTTGTGTGTTTGTGTGGGTTGGATTTATTATTATGCACCAAAGTAACGAGGGTTAGAAATACATAAAATACATTATGCGTTGCTATTTCTTTTTTCGTTAAAGGTTAATTTATTCATGACAAGGTTTTAAATCTTTGTTTTTTATTTATTTTTCTATCTATACTAATATTATAAAGCTGAAGAGTTTGTTTGATTGTTTGTTTGTTTGAACGCGCTAATCTCAGGAACTAATTTATAATTCTTTTTGTGTTTCCATTTATCGAGGAAGGTTATAGGCTATAAAACATCACGCTACGATTAATAGGAAGAGCGCAGAGCGGGTGAAACCGCGCGGAAGTAGCTAGTAGGCAATAAAGTTCTCGAAACATAACACCACTTACCTCTAGCATAGATAGCCACATCGCCACCTCCGTGGTAATTCTCCACGAGCTGAATGCCAGCGATCTGTGTGTAGTTGTACTGCTCCGTGTCCTCCGTGCTGGGGTCTCGTCTCGTCACCATGCTGCCAGTCGGGAGCGTCGGGTCCTTATGCACATAGAACTGGAACGACCCTGGACCTCCCGTGGCGTAGGATAACGTTGTGTAGTTTACTCCATCGTAGCTCGAGGGTTGGGCTATGCCTGGAATTTAAGGCCGAGAGCGTGTAAATATACATTGTGCATCTTTCGTGCTATATGAGGTTAATTCACAGCAACACTTTGAGTTCTTTACTTTGCCTATTTCTTTTTTTATTTATTGATTTACATCAGGAAACGAAAGCCCATTTTAAAATACTGTAATACTATACTAAAACATATTATAAAATACTATAAATACATAATCATGATATTAATTATTAAGGTCACACGATGTGACGATGCGTGGCGTCGTATTACGCTGCTCGGTGTCACGTAGCCTGCCTCGAAAACGTCGGTATATGACACCCTTCGGCCAATATTCTGCCTTGAGGAACTTCTCGAGATGTTGATTTGGAACTCGCACCACAAACGACTTAGAAAGAAAAGAAGAAAGAAAGAAAACGTCATTATTCGGCACCGGGCACGATGCACCAAAACAAAACACAAATAGAAAAAAAGAAAAATGGTAAAATTAATTAATACATTTAAAAACACAAAAAATGCACTATTTAAATTATATAAATTATATATATATATAAAAAAAAAAAACATACACACACACAACAGGTAAAAAAAAAAGACAAGGTGGCAACGTGCCCAAGCCAAAAGGGTTGCCACCTCAGTATGAGCTGGGCACCGAAAGTACCCAGGATTTTCAGTTGGCACCTTTTGACCCACGGACGGAGACAACGCACAAAAACAAAACACAAAAGTAATATAGTAAAATTAAAAAAAATAACAGAATAAATAAACATAAAAAGGATCTGCATAAAATAAAGTTCCACCGCTTAATAATTAGATTGTTATCGTCTGAGCTACATACATATGTTTTAAAAATACATTTATAAATAAATAATTGAATACCAATAACGATTTAATAAAATAAAAATAAATGATAACAATTAAAAAGAACATAATAAAAGAAAAACATAATATTGTGGGTAGGTGTGTGATCGTAGGGTCACCCCGCAGCACGACACTCATTTGACTCCTACCTGTAAAAGTAGTCGCTATGTCGGCATTACCCCATGGAAAAAATAAATTATCTAGACTATGTACATGTCTAGATAACAGTGCGCGGAAGAGCGAGCGTGGAAGATATAAGAAAATATAAGAAAAATATAATACAGGACGGCAATCCACCAACAACTACCGCAGACAACATGGGACTCGAAGGTAAGTTAACTAGACTTATTGTATCCCGCATTGCTGCTACATGCACTCATACTTTAGATTTTAATTGTATTTAGATTTTAGACTTGAAGTTGGTATTTTGACCGGTTCCAACCTTACGACCCTCAAGGTCCAGTTGGTCTTCACCTTCACATACTCCGCGATGTCCTCAACTTTCGTGGAGTGATGTAGTCGGTCCACATACAGTAGCGTCGTAGGCACAGCTGGACGCTGCAGCATCTTTGGTCCTGGTAGTCCAGTACCGTAGGATGATGAATTGTTTGGTCTTATACCTGCCGCTTCTTTTCGCCATCGACCTACACGACAGCATTTCCATCCCCATCATATAGATGGTTGGCAGGCCACAACTGTGCGCTTCTCGCGCAACTTTCTGCCTCGCACAGCAAAACTGTGGAATGAGCTGTCGTCGGTGGTATTTCCGAACGGGTTCCCTCTATCTGGCAGAATTTTAATGCTCCGAAATTTGTTTGGCATAGCACACTTGGCAGAATCTTCTTTAAACGAATATACATATGGCATAAAACTCATCTATAATACGAAATAAGTCGAGTTTTCCTTTGACGCTATAACTCCAGAACGCACGAACCGATTTCCACGGTTTTGCATTCGTTGGAAAGGTCTCGGGCTCCGTGAGGTGAATAGCAAGAAAAATAAGGAAAATTCAAGAGAAAAGCAGGATTACAGGTAAATCCTTGGTGGCGAAATGGAGTTCGCTGGGATTGCTAGTTTGATATAATAATTATTGTTTTGCCGAATGTTTACATTTACATGTTCGAATTTACAAAGGCATACTTTTAAGATGGTAGAATTTTATTTGGCATAATTACTTTTGGCAAAGCAAACGTTATGCGAAATGAAATTATGCAAATGTATTTGCATAATTTCATTTCGCATAACGTTTATTTAGAGCGACGATTATTTGGCATAATTTCACTTGGCTTATTAAGAAGATGGTAGATTATCATTTGGAATAATTTTATTAAGCATAATTATTGTCCTTTTTTATAAAGTGTAATCATATTCTTAACCTTAAAATATTGTCTTAAAAAGTCAATATGTTGTACTACAAAAGTTAGTGAAGTGACAGAACCGAATCGCCCTAGCGTGCAATTTAAAATCGCGTGGGACCGCCGGAGCCCTGCAGCGCCGGAGCCGTGACAGAAACCCTGCTTGCTTGCATGCTGCTTGCTTGCTGCCTGCTTGCTGCATGCTTGCTGAATGCTGCTTGCTTGCTGCCTGCTTGCGGCATGCAGCGCCGGATGCCTGCATGAAACCCTGCTTGCTTGCATGCTTGCGTGATAGATGAGTCTTCCAATTATTGTGGGTATGAAAAGTATGCCAAAAGACGATTCTAACTGTGAACTTTCTGATATATGGTGGTTCTATGTTTTACTCGACTGCGCCAGAAGGAGGGTTATGTTTTTCAAGAGTATGTATGTTGATTTAATATGAGCATGTATAATTGTTTGCACGCTCTGCAGCCTAAACGGCTTGATGGATTTTGGCTTGAGAGGTGTCGTTAGATTCGTATTTACTGTGAGAGTGACACTGGATATATTAAAATAACAAAAAAACAAAGCGCCAAATTCGAATATTGCTCACTCTCTGGCCTGAACGACTCGATGGATTTCAGCTTGATATTTGATGGGTCGTTTGATTCGTATTTACTGTGAGAGTGACATTAAAATAATATTTTTATATCAAAATATAAAAATAATAAAACTTAAAGAAAATAAAATAAAAAAAGGTTATTTAAAAAACTAAAAAACCCGAATGCGTTTCATTATTTATAATAAGAAAATGAAAAAACCTTAAAACAAAAATGTCCCGAATGGGTCCCGATTGCTTAAATTTTACGATGACTTTCTTGTTTTAGGTTTTTCATGTTCATATTATAAAGAAACGCAGTCGGGTTTTTTAAATTACCTTTTTTAATTATTATGGCTATGAAATGTATGGCAAAAGACGATTCTGACAGTCAACATTCTGCAATATGATGGTTCTAACTTTCAATTATTATGGGTATCAATTATGCCTAAAAACGATTCTGTCTTTCAAAATTATGCGTTTTTAATGTATTACAAATGATGGTATACCAAATGAATTTCTGCGAAATGAAGTTCCCGCCATGCGTTGTTTGCAAAATAAAATTATGACCAAAAAAATCTAATAATAAAGGTAGACCCTTTCCGACCCGATGCGACCTTCAAACCTTCAAGAAAAGAGCATGCTCCTTTTTAAAAAGGCCGGCAACGCACCTTTGACTACTGTGTTGTTGCGGGTGTCCATGGGCGGCGCTGATCGCTTACCATCAAGTGACTCGTTTGCTCGTTTGTCTCCTATTCCATAAGGAAAAAACCAGAACCTTGTAGAACGTAGTTAGAAATCACACTTGAGAAAATTAGGCCAAAAAGGCAATCTAAGCAGATTGTTTTGTTTTCTTTCGATCGTTTTGATGTTTGAGCAAATAAAACATTATTTTTCTTATTCTTATCGTTCATTTCAAGTAAGTAGGACTTTGTAGATTATTTCATCGACAGAGATACTAACCAAAGATGCTGCTCCCTCGATTTGGGTAGCCGTTTATGTTCAGTGTGTGGGTGTGGTCGCTGGTGACAATGAGTAGGGTGTCTTCCTCATCAGTCATGTCGGCTGCCACCTGCACAGCTTTCTCCATGGCTAGTGTCTCGCTCACAGCTACCTTGGCCCAGCCCCGGTGATGGGCCATGTCTATGTTGCCACCTTCTACCTGCAATTGTCAAGAATAATAATTTTAGCACGAGTCCATTTGTTTCTTTATGGTGAAATGAAGTTGTCAGTATCTATAATAACCGTGTTGCAAATGGTACCTACAATTCTTGATCCGTTTACGGTAGCCTCACTTAGCCATAAGCCGTTGTTGTACGTCAGTTTTCTAGTATCTTTAAGAATCAGTTACTCAAGACACGTTAGGTAGTTCAAAATTCTTGATTTGTAAACTTATATTTTCCCTTAATATACTGACCATAAGGAAGTATCCGTTCTCATTCTTCTGCAGGACTTTGATGGCAGCTCTCACCATCTCAGCCAGTGAGGGCATTCCCTCTGGTCCCTTGTTTCTTTCGTGCTCGTAACTCAAATGCTCGTTCGAGAATATTCCTGGAAATAAGAGGACATTTTCTTTAACCAATAGAAAAATAATCTTCTGAATTGTTTATAACACTAAATAATTAAAATGCCCGTTTTACCGGAGCAGTTTATAGGTAAATGATGAAAAATTAAAGATAGAATATAAGTAGAATAGGAGGGGAAAGAGCAGAGAGGGTCACCTAAATGGAAAGCGATCAGCGCCGCCTATGGTCACACGCAACACCAGATGAGTCACAGTTGCGTTGCTGGCCTTTTAAAAAGGAATAATTATACTCTTTTCTTGAATGTTTTTTTTTTAATGGGACAAGCCCGCCTCAACCTCCCATACCGCTGCAACTCCTGTAAGCCAGGATCTACAGTAGATACAAACATGAAAACACCGGAACACTGAAGTCCGGCGCGTCCCAGGGAAATGAATGACTGTCTTGGATCCCGCAACGAAACAAATCAGAAGATATTATTAGAGGAGAAGAAAAGAAATTCTTGAATGTTTGTGAAACACTTATCACATAGAGGGAAAATGTGTCAACTTACCAAGTAAGTAGTCGGTCTCATTCACGTTCAACTCTCTTAGCTCCTGATTGTTCATGACCACGCTGTGTTTAAGACCTCGTGTCTCCTTGTCAGTCTTGTACTGCTCGATGAGGTTCCGCCCATCTTGCCGGTAGCAGGTCCAGGGGCTCGTGCTTATAGGGTCCTCGTCGGTGCCTGTCGCATTCGATACCAACTGCTGCCTGCCTCCTCCCATAATGACCTGGATAATTTTCATAGGAATATATAAGTAAAGAGAGATAAAAAAGACATCAAATGCCGTCATGACCCGACTGCCACGTTTATACCCCGAGAAGTTTGAGGGTACTGATCTGTATGTATATTTAATACATCCAGACTGTCCTTCCTGAAATATACAAAACATATTAAGTAAATATTTCACGCAGAGACTGGCGTGTCATGTTGTGCCGTAACTCAATTTTATTTACTTACTGTGCTGTACAGCAATTTTTGTTTTTGAGTTTATTAATTTTCCTGGACTACTGCAAAAATGCGTTTGTTTGTATGTCATCACCTCATCACATTGTATTATATTGTGTTTCATCACCATACACGACACTGATGCAGTGCTGCATACAGGCTTCCTAATGATTCTTATTTGCATTAGGAATAAGCAAATACACTCACTTGCAGGTCTCGTCCAGGCCAGTCCTCGACTAGCTGCCTGGCAATGTCTTTGCAGGGGGAGTGGTTTGGCAGGCTGGCCTCGCACTCCCAGCTGCGGCTTGCGCTGTGCGCGTACAGGGGGCTGGGGGTGGCGTGCGTCACGCGCATTGTCGTCACGAAACCTGGGAGAAGACGTCATGTAATTGACGACGATGTGTCGTACTTGTGGATGGATAACTATTTCATTAAATAGAACATGCCCAGTATCTTCGACAGGGCTAGGATTCCTTTGATTTTGTTTTCTTATAATGGAAGTTCCTAATATAATTATTAAACCATAATATCTTGGCGTATTAATATACAATAATATAAGAGTCTTCGTAATGCAGTAACCAAACCATTTACAAGTTATCCAATCCTAGAACTTAGTGCTAAACCAATCAAGCATTAATTTCTACACCAATGTTATCTGTCTTTAAAGTAAATGCATGTAAAAGTAGCATTACCAATTATAGTTATACAGTTATGAGGTAATCGTGTCTATAAAGTTTATGATGCCTCGTTTAATTGGAACGTGGAATGCTACCTCCATAGTTGACAGACCTTGTACCAAATTATTGAACTTGTGGATTCCCTCCCCAATTTATTCAACTTCATTAAAATAGTCACCTGCACTCTTATTAGCGTCTAAGGCTAAAGCTGCGAGAGACTGCAGTCTGGTTTCGGTCTGGAGACTTGCTTCGCAGTCCCTGTGCTGAACAGTAGCGTCCACTCCTACTGTATCCTGGTTGACCTTCACTCCGCTGAACATGGCGGTCGCTGTGCAAGCTGAGTCAGGCACCATCTTGTTTGCTGAGTATGTCTGGAAAAGCAAAGATAGGTGTTTGAAGGATTGTGACGTTGATGTTTATTAGTTTGGCTTGGTGATTGAAGTTGGTATGGGTGTTTAAATCAGCGAATCTTTGTTATATTTTAGATTTATCTCTGGACTGTCTTGGGTGGCGAGAGGGAGTGTCAGACTGCTACTGACTAAAAACCATTTTCCTACTCCTGCTTTTCGAGCCGGAGCCCCGGTAACCCGCTAGGTAGTCCGCAGCTTCGGGTCGGCATCAGCCCTACTGGGCCCCATCTGTGGTGGTCTGATAGGTCTTTGAGGCGCGCACGGAATGCGATGCGCCGTACGCAAGGGGTTATATTTTGGATAGGCTGTATATTTTTGTAGATCAGACTAGACCTAAGTAATGTATAGAATTAGCTTATATGAAGTATGTGATACAAATTTTCTCCGATATTAATTTCTTCGTTTATGCTTATCGTGGTATCTGAATTTACCTTCAAAAATCCCATGTGAGGGAACTTCTCAAACACGAGCCTGTGGCTCTCCCCGCCCTTGTATATCCTGGCTGCTGTCACAGTATTGGGCCCCATGCCGTCTCCGATGAACAGGATCACGTTCTTCGCAGGGTTGAGGTTCCATTTCACTTTGAGGGCTTCTTCTAACTCATTGTGTGCAAGGTCCAACCAGAACTGACGATCTGTGGACAAACGATGTTAAAAGATCAGCTCAGCTAGAACTCAGCTTATTGGTAACAAACGAAATCAATACAAGTACATTTATGTTTAGTGTTTTTTTTTTAATGGTGCAAGTAAACTGTTTTTCTTTCTTTCTTTCTTTACATTAGTATCTATGTACAAAAAGTGTAGGCCCCAGCCTTAGTGGAAATCTTTAGAGACATTTAGGTCTTGGGTTGTCCAAATAAAGTCTACCTAAAGGGTTGAGACTTCTAAAATTATAATTCCTCCAAATCCTAGTTATGGTTTTGTCACAGGTCCCAGTCAATCTACAGGTGTTTTTTTTTATTTCATTGTGTATCTGCAAACACTCTATTGCTAAAATATGGAGAAAGGAATTTTGCATTTTTAAATTGAACACAATGAAAAGATTTTATTACTTAATCGAAAGAATTGAAATGACTAACATAACATAATAACAAAATCTCTTATCGTTGTAAGTTTGTTACCTATTTATAAATTACAGTTCATAGGTACATATACGATAGCTTTTAAAACTGCGTAATCTTTAGGTTACTCATTAGCTAGGTATAGAAAAAATTTTAATTATAACACAAGTTGATATTTTAAATACACAATTTCATATTAACAATAACAGAGATAGTAATCATTATCTATGCCAATGGCAATGTAAGTACGTGATTGAAATAATTATTTATTTGACCGTCCACTGGCCATAGTGCACAGTTAGGTATCTGCTAAGTGCATAAGATGAGAACCTGAACTGACTGCATAATCCGCTACGCTGTTGCGTGATCTAATCTATTTGGTGAACAATACCTATTTATTTATTTGTATTTAGGAAAATTTTGATAACAGAATATATTTGTAACTTTAACCCTAGAAATTGCGATTTCCAATCCATTTTTTAAGAGGGTAAAATTATCCAATGTCTTGTCCTGCCTTGGGTGTAGCAAAAGTGAGACTCTTACTGACTTAAAAAACCACTCCGTTCCTACTCCTGTTTCGAGCCGGAACCCCGGTAACCCGTTAGGTAGTCCGCAGCTCCGGGAGGTTTTGGCATACCTACTGCGTGCCTTTTTTGCATGGAAAGAAGAACTTAACTGGTGTAGTGGAGTTTCTTTTAGGAGGGGAGAAAAATGGCACTCTCTAAAAATGTCATTATCTTCAAGTCTTTTTATTTCACACAGGTAGAATTTTTTTTTATGAAACAAGCCGATAATCGAGCAGACGTATTACCTGATGGTAAGCAATCGTCTCCGCCCATGGACACTTGAAGCACAGAGGCGTTACAAGTGCGTTGCCGGCTTTTTGGGAGTTAGGAATTTAAGGGTTGTTGTTCGGGAATCGGGGATGGGAAAGATTGGGAAGGGGGAATTGGGCCTCCGGTAACCTCACTCACACAACGAAACACAACGCAAGCGTTGTTTCACGTCGGTTTTCTGTGAGGCCGTAGGTACTTACTTACCAAACAATACGTATACGTCACCTATCTTTTGATGAAATTATGGCGTTATAATAGTAATAACTAGGTAATAAAAACACCTGAGTATCTTATAATTAAAAATGGGTTATTTTCAAACGAAATTCCCAGACGAGAGTATGCAAACTAAAGACGCGCGCGTTTATTGCACATTCATTTTAAATTACGTAGATGTGATGCTTGTCCTGCCGTGTAAATAGGTAGGTGTTTCCACTGAATCTGCGCAGAGATATACACTGTATGATTATACCCGTGTAGAGTCTCGTGAGAGCTCCAGGGTTGGTCTAATTAGAGGGCCCGATACTCCCTACCGGTGTTAAAGGTGGCCACTGGGGAGGTTTTAATGAGGTGAAAATCCCACACTCTTTAATATTTTTTGTCCAAAAAACCTAGGAGTCATTTGAAGATTTTGCAAGGCTACTTGGCTTAGGACATCGAGGTTATCGAAGATGATACTGTTTATTTCTATGGCCCTGGTTTTTGTTCTTACGTGCTTTCACCTTATACGCCCTATTCTTTGTAGGGCCCTGGTTTAGTTACCAAGGCAACATTGCCATGCCATGGCTATGTAAATATTTGTAAATGAGTCGGTAAGTAGGTACCTACTCAAATGGTTTAGACATGTAGACAGAATGGATGAAAGCAGATTTAGATTTAGAGGAAGAAGTATACAGAGAGGTAATGAATGGAACCGTCGATAGAGGGCGCCCTAGATAGATAATATCGATCAGATGGCCGATATATTGAAGAAGGGCCAAATTAAAAGTAGGTAGCCTTAAGCATGTATGAAATGACAGTTGATGTAGCGAAAGAGGTACGTAATATAAGAATCGTAGCAAATGGCGTTTCATAGTGGGGTATTGGCGTACCCCCATTGGGAGACAGGCGTGAGGTATGGGTCAGTAGGTTGGTACACATGACCTTTTTTATATAAAATGGGTCGGTGTTTGGCCACGTACTTAAATATTTACATTGATAGGTCTTCACATACACTTCACACATCTTCTACAGGTAAATGAATCTAATTTGGGTAAGGAAAACATTCGTACTGAAACTGTAAACTGAAACAGTTTCTTAAACCAAGGACTCTAAAGTTTATTTTCATTTAAAGGTATGTACAAACAATCGTTTATTTTTCGTTCAGATGAAGTAACGCTTGTATTAAGTCTATTTCTATTGGGTATATTGTATCTTTTAGCTTACGAAACATCACACGTGTTGGATAGATAGGGTAAGCAAAGTAGTGGGCACTATTTACACCAGAATTTTGGACCATTTTTAGCATTTAGCGTGTGATAAAGTCCTATCACCTAAGTCACTCATACCGTGCCTGTATACCAAATTTCATCAAAATCGTGATCAGTAGTTTCACGTGATTGACGGATAAACATAAACAAACAAACTTTCATATTGATTACCTAGTGTGATATAGTGATATTCTATGTTCATTACTTAGCGAGTTTCCTACTGGCATATTACACACTATTTCAGACCCTGTCTTATTAAGTAATTCGAAAACGAATCTACGTACTTACGAAATCAAACACGGGAATTATACTTTACACAACCTGGAATCCGAACCTTATATCTGAAACGACTTGAGATCAGTAGACACACCACACATACACACACTTTAAACTTATTCGATTCACTCTAGATTGTCGAATGAGTGTTTTTTACTTTAAATAATAACCATATGATTGGATATTATTATCTGCATAAAAAAACTAGTTGTTCCATTCACGCCTGCGCAACAGATGGACGCAAAGCCCCACAAATATTTTTTGCCGTATAAAAAACAATAGGTTCACTTTAACCGACTACATTAAACCTTGTTTTATTTTAAGACATGTTATCCCTGCGTTTTTATAAAAAGTTAATTCATTAATTTTGAAGATCCTGTTTTATATTATTATAAGTCCTTAATAAACAATAATGAAGTAGTTATTTATCATTCGATCCTTAAAATAACTACTTATAGGAATCTTATTACCGAATTATTCACAGCTTGTTACCTAATTGTACGTACTGAGATAGGTAACTAGTACCTATAGTCAATTATGAAATAAATGAGTCAATGCAATACTAAAGAAAACTTTATCTATGCGTTAAACAACAATCATTCAACCCGAGAACAAACGGTAAATAATTTAACCTTGGCAAACAATTCCCCCAAAATAGTACATAACCAAAAAACTAACAACAAACTACACTACATAAATAAGCATTTAAAACACAATATTAATTATTAAAAATATTTATTAAATAATAAATAAACTTACCCGTTCGTAACGTGGATCGTACGCTGACGATGAAAGCACAAAACGCGAGTACACTGCGCGCACGCATGTTTGACACTAAAGATCTATACGTCACCGCGCACGCTGTCTACAGTTATTAGGTAAGGCGACGCAATCAGAGAAACTATACAGAAGGCTTACAAGATTATTATTCGCAAATTACATGGATTATGAGATGTGATAATGTGATAATAATCATTTATTATTTACTATTGTGCAATGTTATTTTGTATGTTTGTTTCAGACTTTTTTTAATCTGTGTTTTATTTATTTGGAGAGAAATACAACGTCACGCTTTTTATCCCCGAAGGGGTAAGCAGAGGTGCATCTGTGCGTTACGTCACGTAATATTAAATATAATTGGAGAGAAATATTTATTTGTTATTCATTAGTTGAGGAGGTCCGTAGATAGTTCTTCATACATTTGATTGTAATCTGTTTGTTTATATTTAGACAGCAGTTATGCTTTATTTCATTCGGTATTAGGGGTTGTCTAAATAAATAGCATCACATCCAATGTGAGGACACATATTTTTACCCGACTGCGCCAGAAGGAGGGTTATGTTTTTCGAGTGTATGTATAATGATGTATGTATGTATGTATGTATCTATGTATAACATTGGCACGCTCTGCAGCCTAAAGGGCTTGATATTTTGACTTGAGAGGTGTCGTTAGATTCGTATTTACTGTGAGAGTGACACTGGATACATCAAAATAAAAAAAAACAAAATAATTTTTGGCGCCAAATTCGAATATTTCTCACTCTCTAGCCTAAACGGCTTGACGGATTTTGACTTGAGAGGTGTCGTTAGATTGTATTTACTGTGAAAGTGACACTGGATATATAAAAATAATAAAAAAACAAAATGGCGGATTTTTGGCGCCAAATTCGAATATTGCTCACTCTCTAGCCTGAACATCGATGGATTTCCGCTTTATAGGGGTCGTTTGATTCGTATTTTGTCAGATTGACACTATCAAAATGAAAAAATAATAAAACTAAAAATAAATAAATAAATAAAGTAATTTAAAAAACTAAAAAACCCGACTGCGTTTCTTTATAATATTAAAATGAAAAAACCCTAAAACAAGAAAGTAATCGTAAAATTAAGCAGTCGGGACCCATTCTAGAAAGCAAGCCGTATCACAAAGTCTTCATATTTAGAATGGGTCCCGACTGCTTAAATCTTACGATTACTTTCTTGTTTTAGGGTTTTTTCATTTTAATATTATAAAGAAACGCAGTCGGGTTTTTTAGTTTTTTAAATTACTTTATTTATAACAATACATTAAATATACTACTATGTGCTTATGACTAAGTAATTACGTCGCGCATGCCGCTCATAATTAAGGGCCCGTCGTGGTTTGAAACTAGTCGAGTATCACTTAAGTATATAAACTGTATTAACTACCAAATTTTATCCAGTAATTTTTAAAATTAATAATTAATATTAAGAATTTTAAGACTACTGAACCATGTATTCTTTATTTGCTGAAACTTTACCTTATATTAGTTTTCAGCAAAGTATCTCCGGGTTGAGGGTCATCTTAAAATATAGTGTTTTGTTTATTAAACTGAGGAGGAAAACGGTGTTGGCTAATTTAGTTAATTAGATATTTACTTTGGGTCGAGGTTATACCTAAATTGGGTGATAGTGGTGTCAAAAATATCGCATTAGGTGATGCTTTGATGTTTTAGTCAGAGATAAAATTTAAAATTTACTTAAACTTAGTGGTTTTTATTTCAGTGTTTTTTTTAATGTTTCTTCACACTACTATATTTTAAATGCGGACTGCCTAGCAGGTTACCGGGGCTCTGGCTCGAAAAGTAGGAGTAGGATCGAGGTGGTTTTTAGTCTCGCCTAAAAGAAGTCATTGGATGATTTTACGTCCTTAAAAAACATTAGAATATTTCGCTTGATTTAACAAGCATAATAGTTTTATACATAGTACAGAAGTCACCCTCTGACTTGATTGAGTAATTTGTTGATCACACAAAGAATCTGGGACGCGGTGTGTAGCAGCCTGTCGCCCATCCACTGCGCTAACCGCGCAGTCAGTATATTTATCTCAATTGTTTTCATCGACTATAATAAAAGCAAGCCCACTATCACTTAAAACAATCGTTTTTACTTTGACGGGTCGTACAGACATAATACTGTACCTAGTAACTGCAGAGTATGAGCAGTTTTTTTTTAAAGGGGATGATCATTACTGTCTACTCCCACCTTGGGCGAGGTGAGGAGTATCAGACACTTACAGATTAAAAACCACCCTTTTCCTAATCCTGCTTTTCGAGCCCGTTAATTGCACCAATATTATTCTTTCAATCCAGAACAATGAAGTGGCGATGGGCAGGCCCCGTCGCTTGGACTACACTAATGACTGATGCCCGCTGGGCGAGGAAAGTAATCGAGTAGCGACCGCGGACCGGAAGATGTAACGTGGGTAGACCTCCCACTAGGTGGACCGACGACATCGTAAAAGTCGTGGGGACCCAGTGGATGCAGGTGGCGGCTTGTCGTTCTACGTGGAGGACTAAGGGGGAGGCTGACCTTCCGGCTGATGATGATGATGATGATGAATGAAGAACATACTAGGTACATACTCACTATAGCCCAACAAAGGAGACTATCAGCGGAAAAAATCGTATCATAATATAATGAAGAGTCGGTATAACCACAAGACTCTCATTACACTTGATGGGGTGACATTATGTGCTAAACGCGTGTACTGACTGGTCACAGAATAACACATCAAGCTGCACAAATCCAGTATAAACTGACCGTTGAATATGTGACAAGATCATACAAAGCGAGATGATGGTATACTGGTTTTGTATAGGTCGTTGTGGGACATATAAATGGCGTGTAGGTATATAGAGGCAGGATATCGGAGCATGGCGCCCGCCCGAGTGATATCGATCGCGGCTCGGACCTCACTGCGCAGCCTCCGCACAGCCTCCCTCTTAAGGCCAAGCCTATAATTTCACATTGGTAATATAACTAACTATGTTTCTTGGCTTTTGTCGCCATTTTTGAAATTGTAATGTGAGTGTGATTGATTAAAAATTCTTAGGTATTCATGGAGTTTCTTTTCCATAAGCATCTGACTAAATAAAGGACTGAGATGTATTTTGTTTAGATTTCCAAAAATGTCTTTTGTTTTTAATTGAAATGAGAGTTTACTTACACGTTAAGTTAGCTTTTCCAAAATGTCTTTTGTGTTCATTTAAAATGAGAGTTTACTTACACGTTAAGAATTTCTTTTTATCACGGATAAACACAAATATTAATTTTTTTGTGTTTCTATAGACAAGATTAATGTGTAATGTGTATCCAAATACTTTAGGTACAATTCAATTACATTAAGATAGGGTGTTCAATTGGTTTCAAATACTCGAATATTTATCAAAGTCTAGATTAAAATACCATAGCTACGTTATCTAAGCTTCTTTGTAATAAAAAACATGTAAATTATAGCAGTGAAAGATCAGAGGGGATCTCCTTGTAAATACCTCGTAATAATGTACTGAAATTCAGCTGAAAATAGTTAGATTTATTGGTGAAGCACCACTGACTGGTATACACCAGATTTGTTTTTCATTACGTCAAGATGCTAATACGAAAAACGGATTGGTGTTTTCTTAGTAGCGACGGATTTAAGTACAGAAGTAAGATTGGCTAAAGCGTTAATGGTGTGTTTCAAAGTCAAAGTCAAAAATGACACTAAAAATTTGCTTTTGAAAGTCAATCAATAAAAAATAAAAAACACGATTGGCATCTAGCGTCATTAATTAACAGATAAGTACTGACGTTTTCAAAAGTGTTGTGTATAATACTGGAATTGTGGAATACACCTAAATACTTGGAAATAAAAATGTCTGTCCGTTCGTTGTGCCTTAGTGAATATATTTTACGTGTATTCCCCTTAAGCACGGTACTGACTTCAATCAGCGTTCCCCTCGCAAAGTGAAGTTGTCGCTCTAAACTAAAGTGAATGTATTAAAATGTTACTCTGTGCATACTCTCTGTGGGTGGTGTCGATGTGATAGCTCTTATTAAACAGATAATGGTATGTACTATTGCAATTTTATTACTATTACTATTCATTACTATTCTCTTGTTAGGTTTTTTAAATTCATTGAGTGACATTTTGGGATTATCTTATTTTTTGTAATTTTGAATTTTGTTATAGGGTTGCTAATTTGGTGTTGAGGGTTTTAGGTGTTGTACTTTTATGGGGTAAAAATAAAATAGATTTAAGATATAAAGGCAGCTACTTTGTATGGTTGAAAATGTTAGTTTAAAAATAATCCGTGTGCACATTATTTCAATAAATTAGCTAGAATGGGACATTATAAAATATATAGCAATATAATAGCTTTTTGTAGCGCCATTTCTGTATAATTTTAGATTTGATTTTGACAGTATAATGAGTCGCAAATAATTTAGAAGTGGATTTTTGTTAGGATCAATAATAACGTAGTTCATTGAATGATATATTTTGCAAAATTCCACCTTAAATCTATGGGAAATAGTGTTAAACGATAGCCTTTACCTAGTCATAACCTGGTGACCTGTAGAAAATCCAATACCTAGGCGTGGTATTTATATAGGTCAATTAAAACCTAACTGAGATGAAACACCCTATTAGGTACAATCAGATTAAAATTCTTTAAGTGCCTGTTTCACCACCTTCATATAAGTGCCCGATAAACTTATGTGACAGATAGTGCATACAAATTACGTTCTTAATTCAAAATTATCTGATACATAGCGGCTATCCAGAAATTGTGAAACAACTCCTAAAAATCATGAACAAAAGACGATCCAATTTTGACAAAAGAATAATTTTGAAATAATGTCTGAAATCTCAAAATGTCTACTTATGCTGGGGCCACACTAATGGAATATGCCATTGATTTTGAAAACAATTGAACGATTATGAACTTTAAATGTTCGCATAAACATCAATTATTGCCATAATCAAATGGCACATTCCATTAGTGTGGCCCCAGCATTAAAGACATACTGGGTGTAGTGTAGAAACGTAAGCTATGTATATTTAATGACTTTTACTACTAGACCCCCTAGTCTTTTGGTCAGGGGGCCCGTAACCTACAAAGCTGCGTAAAGGGTAACTAAGCTACAAAATGACAAATGGTCACAATATTCTTCATCGACAAACTCCACAAAGCACTATGCACCTTATCCAACAGATATTAAGACTGCTTTCACATTTCCTTCGTACATTCTTAATGGCTTGTAAACTAATTGTTTAATCGTTTGTAAATTAAACACGTTCTCATTTACATTTATACATATTTACTTACTTATGTGTATACAACGAACATTTTTATTACTTTCCAGCTTAACTGACTGGGAAAAAGAAAACAAATAAGGTATCTATACTACATATAATATTATATTTTATTATAACTTTCGTGAGACATACTAATTAATTATTTATTATGTTATTGGTTTACTCACATAATTGTTTGACGAGGAACTCGACTAGTTTCAAGCCATGCTAGAGGCTCATATTCATGAGCAGCATTCCGCGACACACGACGCGGTGATTTGCGTGAGTAAGCCGATAACATAATGATTAATACATATCTATTTACAATATAAGTACCTACATATTTTTGATTTTATTTCACTTATATACTATGCCATGATACACTGCTATGTATCGTATGTAGGTATATGTCATACACAGAACACAAGCGCTTGTTTTGCCGCCCTCATTTAAAAACCCATTAAAGAGTGGGAGATAAATCAAACAAATTACGTGTCTACTTCAGTTTGGAGATCACTCATATGACTTAAATGAAACTTTAAGTAGTACTCGTCTATAGAAGCATAATACAACTAAATATTTCTGCGTGAACAGCTACATGTACCATATGATTATGATTACAGATGAGGCATAATAATGTTCTAGGTTGTCTAGGAATGGTACGGACATGTGTCGCGGCTTTTATAATGCCATATTTGTAAAGAGTGTTAAAATTTGCTCAAAAAGAAAAATACACTTTTTGGCTTAACTACTGGACCTATTTCGCTCATTTATAGTATATTGTCAGCCAAAGATGATAACAAAAATGTGGTTTAAATTAAGTCATATGTGTTTTCTCCATAAGTATCGTATATTTTTAATCTAGTATAGGGGTTTCTTACCCATCCTTAAGTATAACTTGTATATAGTAGGTACAAATAATTTCAAACATTACAAAACTGAATCACGCTATGTTTTAAATTGTTCTAGCTTTGTAAAACTATTGCTGAACACAAACATTAGTAGTAATGAAATGTTCCATTCATAAATTCATTCTGAACAATGGCTCTGATCTATTTAAAAACATTATACGAAAATAGTATTGTAGTACCAACCGGCGGCCATGATTTCATCGTATTCATTGTTTGGTTAGTAACCTAATACAATGCTTTGAAAAATGCTTAGAACGTTATTACGATAGTAATGAATCACTAAGGGTATTTTCCACCAGAGATGTGCTATGTAGCTATGATACTAAGATGCAATAGCTAAGCTTTGGAACTATGTGACCGTTTCCACTGATACTAAGCTTTGTAGCTGTACGAGTAAGATGTGTTATGAAAATGCGCCGCCACACAGTAGCTGTGCAAGGAAGATGCGCAGCTCGAGTATGGGATGTATTGATAGTAGGGAAGCCATCTATAGCACATATCTATAACACACATCCATAGCACGCATATTTCCATATTACATAAAAATTTAGTTGAGTCCGTTTCCACCAGTGCTAAGCTATGTGTACCAATGTATATGAAAGGTGGAAGCCAAACGCGTCCACAGCAACGTAGCATAGCACATCTCTGTCAAAAAAGCACCCTTATGAGTATACTAACTCTTCCGACTACATACATATATTACTCTCCACCCCTCTAACAATCTCCATACAAATATACTGTAGATACTAACACTCCGTTGGACGTGAATAAAAAACAAACAAACAAACGACGATCGATGATCATGGCTGAAATTGAAATTAAAGGGTAGAAAGGAGAAAATTATTATAATGACACATATTTTATTTTCTACTTCACCATTGTATGATATGTGTCTAAAGCCTTGTGTAAGGGTATGTATTGCAGCAAATTTATTCACATTTCAGGCCAGGATGGAGCTCCCAGTTCTAGACAAGTTTTGCTTCGTGTTCGATCTGAAGACAGGATGCATGGTGATGGGCTTAGCCAATACTGTAAGTAAGCCGTAAGAGCTAATATTTATTTATTTATTTTTAGGAAAACTAAAAATTTATACAAGCAAACATAGCAACAAGAAGCCAATTGCAGGTTCTCACTTAAAGAAAGAAAGAAGAGTATAGAAAAAGTAACAGATAACTTAAATAAATAGACTATAATATTAGTAAGCACTTACTTACATTAAAATAACTGTAACAATTTGTAATACATATTACAAGAACCAGGCTACAGCACTTTTGCGTCACCTTTTAAACTGCGATTTACAAACTGACTATCGACTTACACAGAGTAGATATGCCAATAGTCCAGGAGTAGATTGTAACAGGTCGTTGATGATATTAAAGAGGCATGAGAACTGGAGGTAGGCTTCTTTCTAAAAGAGTATCTCATTAACTGTGAGGGACAAAGATATGGGCACAATCAAGTCATTGTTTTCGGCGCTCTGATTGGTTGGTTTATTCAAGCCGGCCAATCAAAACAATACAACCCAACTGTTAACTACTTCAAAAGTGACAGATGACAGAAGTCGAACATAGACGGAGGATCCCCCTTTTCTTAGGGAGCTTTACTCATTGTTCCCTAAAGTTTTAAAAGGAAGCTTAAATATTTAGGTAGTATGTAAGTAGGTACATTATCTGAGGTTTGTATGTCTATTTTCCTAATTTTATTAATCTGTTTAATGCCTCCTATCAAAGGTAATACAATAAATATCTAGTACTTAAATCAATCATAATATAAATTGATTATCAAACTGATTACGGTATTTGCTGTGTACGTGAACATTCGACACGACGCTTTGTGTTCCAAATGTTTTGATAAGCTTAGAACGAATTACGTATTCATACTATCTCATATCTAGAAATTACTTGATCGAGCAGGCGTTTAAGGGTCGATTACTGGTTTTCGAAAATGCTTAGGACTCGTAAGCATGGAATTTACTCTTTAGATGAGGGACTCAAGATTATGTCCAATATAATTATGGCAATAGGCTTAAAACTAATAATTGGGCCTCTGGTAACCACACTCATACAACGCAACACAACGCTAGCGTTGTTTCACGTCGATTTTCTGTGAGGCCGTGGTATCACTCCTGTCGAGGCGGCCCATTCGTGCCGAAGCATGGCGCTCCCACACTTAAACACTATTTTTTTATTTTTTTTTATTTATTTATTTAATTCTTTATGCACATGAATGTGTACATGAGGTGGGCTTAATGCCGTAGGCAACACCTCCGAATTTACAACGATTTTTGGGTCAACATCAGTTAAGCAAGGATTGACTGAACCCCTCCTGTCTTCCAGATCATAACCTTCGTGCTGACGCTGCTGCTGATCACGTTCGCGGTGAACATCAAGGACATATCGGAGGCGCAGATGAAGAGGGACGATGTGGAGTACGCCATGTCCTCCGTGGTGTACACCATCGTGGTCCTCCTCATTGTCCTGCTCGTCGTCAAGTTCCTTCTGGACCTGGTCTTCGTATACGCAGTTTATAAAGTAAGATGGTTTTTTAAGGGTTTAGACGTTTCAATTACTGGCTTGCGTAGAACGTCTTGATGAATGAAAAGTAAGGGTTACCTATCCGGAGCTGCGGACAACGTAACAGGTTACCGGGGCTCCGGCTCACAGCAGGAGTAGGAACGGGGTGGTTTTTAGTCAGTAAGAGTCTGACACTCCCGCCTCATCCAAGGCGGGAGAAGTCATTGGATGATTTTGCCTCCTCAAAAAAAGGGTCCTTACCTGAAATTATTTTGTGGACTGATTCATAATGTGACTGCAACATGAGTTGTAAGAAAGTCACTATCAATGTGTCGACGTATATAAGTCGCAGACTAAAGGTAAGCGTCCACAGGCCCGCATCGTACGCATTGCACGCAATAGATATTATTTTGTCTTGTATCGTACGGACGCCAGACGCAGTCAATCCGTTTGATGCGATCCGTCCGAATCGTGCGATGCGTGCGTTGCGTACGATGCGGACCTGTGGACGCTTACGATAAAGGGATTCAGTGATAAACCTAGACTTCTCCTACGTGGCAAGTGTGGAGGTTATATATAGCAAAACCCTCTGAAGTAGAAGTCCATAGTCAGCAGTGGACCTTCAGGGCCTCATTGATGATGATGATTATAAGATTTAAACAACGTTTATCTTCTAATTTTTCCAGGAAAAATGCAGCCTCCTGAAGAAGTACTGCATCTTCTGGATAATATTCCTGGTCCTGTACATCATTGGCTTCCTGAAGACCCTGTTCCACATGGACGCTGGCCACGTCATCTCGCAGATAATCTTTATAGGTAAGTTGAAGAACATTATCATTTACACATTTTTAGAACGTAATTAGATAGTTCCCTCTTGATATAGTAAGTAACTCAAGTCTGAAATTCAGGACCTTGTGAAGTGAATTTTTGACGTTCCAATAGTGCCTAATTAAGGGTTAATTGAAATAAATGCTTTAACTTTGAAAATATTAAATGTTAACAAAACTATCGTTGCTGTATACACATTTCTCTAATTTTTCAGCTGAAAACTTCTACTTCATCGTGGTGACCAGGAGCTATTTGATATCAATAAACGAAGACGGTGTCCTGTAAATAGTTCCTTTTATTATTAACAAGTTTCAAAAACCAACATCTATGTACTACCAAAGTTAAAAAATCCGGGAGTAAAAATTCCAAAAGCACAATTTGGAAAATACATAATTTTTATTTATTTATCGTGAAATTCATGTAACCTTACTTCAGTGATTTTGTAAGGTTCGAATAGATCTTTAAAAAGTATAATATATGTAACCGAGTTTAGCAAATTGTACCGATAGATGGCGATCTTAACGCATAGGAAATCAATGTGTAAACTTGTATCGAATAGATTGTTGATAATATATATATTATACATACCACTAGATAGAATTATACATATCAAGGATTATCTTTCTCTCTCCGTACTTTTGTTAATGAAAATTATAATTCAAAAGTTAAAATTAAACAATTACTTCGAGGATTGAAGAAATAAAGAACGAATGTGAGGATAGTAAAATAACATCTGAATATTTATATGAACGAAAAGAAACAAAGTTAACGGACCAAAGTATACAGAGATTCTGTATAAAATCATTATCATCTTCAACAATTCCTTATATTTTATGTATAAACATTTACTTTGTAAGTCAATACTGCAATAAATTTAGGAACTGCCATCAAACAGGCTGGATCGCAATGACTTTGTGTTATATTCGTGTAATGAAAAATTGTTACGCTGTATATTGTTAAGTTAAATGTTGCTAATTGATGTTATTTGTATAGTTTGTTAAACGTGCGTTATAAAACTTCTAATTAATTAATTATTATTATTATATTTATCTTTTTTATATAAAAATCAGTTGCTGTTCATTAGTCTTGTTAAAACTCGAGAACGGTTGGATCGACTTGGCAAATTTTGGTCTTAAGTTGTTTGTGGAAGTCCAGGAAATGTTAGGGCGTACGAAGTTTGCCGGGTCATATAGTTTATTTATAAAAACACTGTTAAAAGTACACAGACCTCCTGGTCCAAAAACGAATTGATTAATTTTATATACATAGTTCCAAATACTTAAAAGAAAATATTCCTAAATAATTCGTCCCAATCGAATCAGATGTTTTTAACTATTTATTTAATTTTGTAAGTAAAAGAAAACAGTTGTATGGATTTAATTTTGTATTAAGAGTTTATAAATGATAAAGTACATTATATATTTCGTGTTGTATAATTATATATTTATAGTTTATTCTGGTTGTGATGAACTTCCGCTGAATCGTTTTTATTGTGTATACTGGAATTGTATAAATGTATAGTAAAATGTTGTTTTATATCATTTTGATATGAAGATTTGTCTTCCATTTTGTAGATTTAAGTGATCTTCATTTGTTGTGAAGTTTGGGATTGTATTATGTGTTAAGGCTTCATTCGGTTGTTGGCGAGAACTTTAAAATGTTAAAATAACGATTTGAAAAGTATTTTAATGAATTTTTTTAATATGTAAAATGAGCGAAAAGGTATTTGTACGTAGGTGTGTTTACATTCTCTTGATATACCGTATCTATTTTATGAAGATTGTATTTTATTATAAAGACTTCGGTTTTGTGTTAAAAATTGAGCTTACGTGATTATACGAGTTAATTGAACAGCAGAATAAAGTCCAACATGTCCAGTCTCGCCAACAACCGACTTACGATGTTCGTATATAGCCTTCCTTCAAATATAGACATTATTGGGCTTGATTAGATCTCAATTTTGTATAACACATTAAAACTACTTAATATATTGTATAACATATTTTATAACACCTTTTTTATATATTTATCATTTAAACATGTGAAATTCTTATTATTCATTTACATTTAAGTATAATTTTTGGAACCATATATTCAACTTAAATACTTTTTTATTGACATTTTAAATAACAACTGAGATTCATATAGGCATTATACGTCATATTCTATTTATATTTATATCTACTCAAAATATATTTGGTATTATTTACGTAATTTGGACATGATATACTACGGGAATAGGGTTTCGATGAAAAAGGAGCTTATCAATTTTATATTGCACGTGAATACATATCTATCTGTATCGTTGCATATTAAGATTGTATTTGTTTTGAGAAAAGGGCGTTAAACTACGGATTAAAGTCTCGAGAGATTTGAAAAATAATTATATATTGGGGCAATATCACGGGGTCACCGCGTAATTGATTTTACAAAGACACTGATCTGACTTTAAAATTATATAGTTTTATCTCATATATGTGTTATAGTAACTATTAATAATAAGCTATATATTATCGTTTAGTGGGATGATTGGTGAAAATTAATTAACAGAATATGACTGACAATAACTATCTTCCAAATAACCTGATCTAAATCAAATCTATTTACTAAATCCTCGTTGGCTAGGGACCTCATGTGAGAGGTGACTTCACATACAGGGACTCACATGAGGATGTGTGTCCGTGTATGTAAGTAACAGCTCTGAAAGTGTGGGAGAGCCATGCTTCGGCACGAATGGGCCACGGCCTCACAGAAAACCGACGTGAAACAACGCTTGCGTTGTGTTTCGTTGTGTGGGTGACCAATTCCTTCCCCTTCCCAATCCCCGATTTCCCAACAACCCTTAAATTCCTAAACCTAAAAGGCCGGCAACACACTTGTAACGCCTCTGGTGTTTTAAGTGTCCAGGGGCGACGGCTATTGCTTACCATCAGGAGATTAAGGCTGCTCGTCTGTTCCATAAAAAATAAAAAGAAAAAAATAAGTCTTCTGTAGACGTTACTTCATCAACTTAATTTAACCGAAACATCCTTAATTTTATACACGTGTAGATCGATGACAGGTGACCCTTTGAACCTCTCTCGAGACTAAACAAATACTTTAAAAATATATATCATTATCTATTGTTTTCATTTCAATATACAATTTATATATTAGTGTATATTATATGTATTAAACAACGATTCTTAATCTATCTGTGTGGGTCCCCTTTTGTGTAATAATAGGTTAGTGGGCGATCCAGTATATGGTATAATTATTAGCTGTGATTGTTCTAGTGTCCATGAACGCAGTAACAAATGATGGGAACATGTTCATTGGTTGTTGTTGACATACTCTGCAGTACTGTAATGTACAATACATAATGCAGATATATGTGCAGGGTGGAATTAATGCAGCTTTCGTATGACTCAGGTATGTAACAGATAAGTAATTGGTATTTATGAGTCTGTCCTTTTCCAAAGTTATTTTGATATGGTACAACATCAAAGGTACACGTATTATTGTATAATAAACGCTTACTTACACTTGCCACAGTCTGAGTCAACACGACAATAGTGTACGAAAATATTACACCCTGTACATACCAAAAAGACCATAATATAGAATGAATACTTACATATATATATATATATATAATACCATATCATTGATTGTATTTTAAATACAATACAATCCAGGAACAATGAATATCAAAGTTTTAAATTAAAATTATATAATTTGACTGACCAGTTAAAGTACTGAGTTTAAAATGTGACTATAATAATCTGATTTCATGGAATACCCAAATATTGCTTAGATCTGTATAAATTAGATAAATTGATGTGTATTAAATGTGTGTAGGTACCAAATAAACTAAATAACGACAATAATACGTCCTTCGCTTTAATTAGCTAATAGAATATTGTATTCCTGTCTGTACCTGTCCACTGTTGGGAAGCAAATAGATGTATATTTTTCTTATATATATATCCAATAATACAATATATAATATACAATGATAGGGGTTGGAATTCTAACCCGTTAAGGCTGAGTACTACATCTAATTTTATCGACAAAAAAAATATATGGGGGTTGAACCCCTAATTGAAAGTAGTGATAAATAGTGATTTTTTCGGTAAAAATAATTCACAAATGATTTCTTTTCTCACCAAACATTATCAAACATATGAAAAAAGTAATGAATTAGTTAGCCAAGGTTATTAGCTACTGTTTGTCGTTTTTTTTTGTTTCTACGACGCATGCAACCTTTAACATAACTTTTAGGGGGAGGGGATTCGACCCCTTCGCCCCCCGACTTTTGTCGATACAATTAGATGTACTACTCAGCCTTAACGGGTTAGAAGTCTCACCCCTATCACATTGTATATGTAATAACTTTTACATATTATAGTTACAGAAATATTATTACATACCTATTATTTTTCAGTATTTTCTATTTGGTATAAAATTTTCTTTTGGCCATTATTTTATAATCTTGTTTAATCGTGAAATTGTGTTATAAAAGAAGTAAAGTTATACACATAGATACAACTTATTTTAAACTATTTCCTACTATATATATATATTATATTATAATTTAAAATCTATTTGCTTCACCTAAAATCTAAAAATATGAGAATCCCCTGAGCATCGGTCATTACTATAATAAGTTGTCAGTATTGCAGAATTGAGGAGTATAATAATGTAAAAGGGTTTTCTTATATTTTATACTAAATCTTTATAATATTTACCTACATATTGTAACTTGTACTTCCCCTTTACAGTGTACTCTAATTATTTGTTAGAAAACGTTTTATAATAAATGTATATTATTATTGTATAGTGTGGGTTTACTCATATTGGACGTTATTAATTGTTATTTACCATGTCACCATTTACTGGGTAAAAACATAAATAATCTTTCTATAATTTATATACGGTATAAATTTGTATATGTATAAGTATATTGTCCCTTTCATACAATCAATAAAAGAGGCATTGAACTCCGTCGTAACTTTAAATATACAACCTTTTTGTTGAAGATTTACTGTTTATTTGTACCTGTGCTATTTTATACGATAAATATTTCAAGTATATATTGTGAAATTGTGTTGCTAGAATGTTCAAGAATGTTCTAGAAATTTCTGATTCCTGTTCTAAAGATTCTTTCTCTGTCTGATATGAAGAGGCCCACATATTTAATGTTTGCACAACTATTGATCAATTATAAACGCTTTAAATGTTGTAACAATTATTTACAATGTGGATTGAATTTAATTTTATAGAAAATTTTGATGTTTGTGATCGTTGTACAACGCTTTGTTAAATGCATTGAGTATTTAAAAATAAATGAAAAGTTATAGCTATGTTGTTGAGTTTGTATTTATTTATTTTCCTGACTCAGTACGAATGGCCAAACACCCAAACCAGTTGATGAAACGACTAATGAAACCACGGACGGCTCCAAAAGCATTCTAAACAGGATAACCCACTATAAACCTTATAAACAAGAAACTTTGGACTAATATACTAAACAAGACGTAACATAAACAGCTAATATAATTCCTCAATATTTTCCTGACGATAGATTATTACAAATATCTTCCACTGTTTATAAGTACCTAAGTTATACAGATTGTATAGTATGTACAATACCGCACATACAGACAAATGCACTAGATTACACAGATTACAAAATATGTCTTCCACTCTTTATAAGTAGGTACCTAAGTAATACAGATTTTGTAGTATGTAAAATACCCAAAGACTATATGTATGCACTATATGTATTACACAAATTACCTACCTTATTTACGTAAAAAGAACAAATGAACGTGTTTCGCATCGTGTAGGTAGTAAATTATTGTTCTACGTATATATAAAACAAGGTAAATAAAACAACATAAATGTAGCAACAGTTTCTCATTTATTTTGTACGTAGTTTATACTTTTCTGTTCTCACAATAAGGCTGCCTTTGTTCCTATTTAACACATTCAGTGCCACCAACACGCCCAGAGAGTCCACGTAAATTTAATTCCAGAACCGTAGAGTCGCACCCTCTATGAAATTCTTTAGGTTAGGGTATATTTAGTCTTCAGTATTATTTTAAGCAGAAAATACACCATGCATTTGCGAAAGAAAGAGTAAAAACATTGAACTCGCTGGGCGAGTTTACGGCACTGGAATAAATTTTATATGGACTCTCCGGGCGAGTCGGTGGCACTGAATGTGTTAATATTTATACATTCATTATAAAATTAAGCGTTTCATAGTCGACTTATACTATATAATAATAATAATAAAGGTATTTAACATAACTCTTTATATAAGCACTTATATACAATGTACAAAACTAGCTGTTACCGACGGTTTCACCATTCTTTAGACCTAACAATAAATTAACTGTAACCTTAGTATAAGTTTCATTTACGTTTAAAGTAATCGAAACGAGGCCGCATTAAAACGCAGTTTGTAATGCTTTCAAATAACGACTAACTTTTTAATGTACAGATATACAAAAATTTTTATACAATCTGTAGGTGGCGCTAGTATACATATCATATTATTTTGTTACTAAACAGCTTAGTAGTCCAGTCATTTGGTAGATAAAAAGGGGGTTACCTGGAAAGTTTTCCGGGAGTTTTGAAAATTGGTGAATTTATAGATTTGGGTATGCTCTTTTCGAATTTCAACTTTGCCACCTCGTACACCCGCCGCTCGCGCCGCCATATTGAAAAAATGGCGCCTAAAAACGGTTTTTTATTAATATCTCCGTTCCGACGCATTTTACGAAAAAATATTTATCTACAATATTAAACTAGAAAAAATTTCCTACAATTTATGTATTGATAACTTTTTCATAAAATCTATAGTTTTTGGCGTACGAGCGCCGCAAAGTATTATTAGTCCAGTCAAATTAGGATTTCACCTCGGAATTTGAGATACCCAGCTGTAATTTTGTATATACTTGTATATTGACCCCCTAAAACTTGTCTCAAAACCTACATATGGTAGGGTGTAAGCAACTATTAAATTTTAAGGTCCAAAGGTCCCAAAAAACGTTTTTTTGCGCTTTTTTGGAAATATCTTATTTCCTATGGGTTTTTGGTATTTGCATTTAATACCAATATTGTAGAATACAAAATTCTCTACAACTTTTGTCTAAACTTTTTTTTTATACGGTGCACCGTTTCCGAGATAGAGGGCGGAGAGCGCGCGGTCACTGCACCTCTTCAAAAAATTTTTTTTCGTCTATCCTATCCGTGATGGTTGTCTATGGATAGGCCATTAAAAATACGTCATGGTTCCTAAAACCATTTATCGTCAAAATCAATTGTTTGAAAGATAGACACTTCCAAAGTGGAAAAATGAGGTCTATCGAATGTGTCCTGCCCTCTAACTTTTAAAATAAGTGAGTAAGAAAACTAAAAAAAATATTTGCTGTAGATTTTAATGGAAACTTTCAAAGAAAATTGGTTTGAACGAGATATCATAATTAGTTTTTAAGAATTGATACATTTAAAAAAAACACATTGTTTGTACACGTGGTGGTGCAGATGAATAATACTTTGCGGCGCTCGTACGCCAAAAACTATTGATTTTATGAAAAAGTTATCAATACATAAATTGTAGGAAATTTTTTCTAGTTTAATTTTGTAAATAAATATTTTTTCGTAAAATGCGTCGGAACGGAGATATTAATAAAAAACCGTTTACAAACAATGTGTGTTGTACAAACAGGGGAGTTTCGGTAGGTTCCTGTTTCTGATGTTATATGTGTTATGTTATATGTTCCACTGTGTCCTCCGGGCGGTATTCGCAGTGCCCAATCAATCAGAAACAGGAACCTACCGAATCTCCCGTGTCCGGTAAGCACCTGCGTCAGGCGGTAGGTGCGGACGACATGACGCCTCTCTAGCCACTACTCAAACAGGGGACTTACCGCTGCAATGACAGCGAACCCAGCCCTCGGTTGCGACAATCGTTGCTGCACAATACACATTGTTTGTACACGTGGTGGTGCAGATGAATAATACTTTGCGGCGCTCGTACGCCAAAAACTATTGATTTTATGAAAAAGTTATCAATACATAAATTGTAGGAAATTTTTTCTAGTTTAATTTTGTAAATAAATATTTTTTCGTAAAATGCGTCGGAACGGAGATATTAATAAAAAACCATTTTTAGGCGCCATTTTTTCAATATGGCGGCGCGAGCGGCGGTTGTACGAGGTGGCAAAGTTGAAATTCGAAAAGAGCATACCCAAATCTATAAATTCACCAATTTTCAAAACTCCCGGAAAACTTTCCAGGTAAAACTACCAAATGACTGGACTATAGTAGGTCAACGTTAAACAGGTATAAATAACAATTGGTTAGTTTATTCGAGCCGGCCAATCAGAGAGCCGGCGTATAAAGCAAACTCATACTAAGGGTGCTGAAGTATAAAAAAATGTATTTATGTCACTCTGTATATAGTCTTTCCCACAAAATTCACTGCAATCACAATTCCGTTTTAACTTAAAATAAAGATAGCAACAAACACACATGTTTCACACTTTTTGATAAATAATATTAACACAAACAATTACCACATATTCTCTATAAAATCCTTTATCCTTTATAATACAACATCGAAGGCACATAGCTTATATTATTCCTATATATGTAAGTATAAGACCATAACTCTTATAAGTACGTCATAGAATTTATGCTTAAAAAACAAATATAAAACGTTTTATACGTACTACCAACCTCCATACTTTTCATTTGCTTTACAAAGAAGAGGAACAGAATAATAAGGCAGAGCCAGAGCAAATGGCATATGCTACTCGATCGAGGAAATAGAAATCGCAAGGTATAGAAGTTCTTTGTCAAAATGGGTCAATTCCTAATCCCCATCCTTACCGTCGTACTCAGAGTCATTCAATGGTTACTTAACCTAATCCTTAGCAATTGTTTTCGATACAAATTCGTTACCAAGAAATAGTTTAAGTAATCATTACATATCTCTAGGAACTAGTTGGAACTCTTTTAGTGCTGCGAGTGTCCGTGAGTGGCGCCTTGGGCGAGGCGTGAGGGAGTGTCAGACTCTTACTGACTAAAAAAACCAACCCGTTTCTACTCGTTCTTACCTACCCCTATCCCGGTATCCCGCTAGTCCGTAGCTCCATTAGTGAGGATAAGATGTAAAAAGAAGGGAATCCCAATAACCATCTTGTGCAACTATAAATACACATAAACATTCCAATAGTAGGTATTTATTTAAGGATAATGTGTCATAAACACCATTACTTTTGTTCTTTGGTTTTTCGTTGTGGAATTAATAAAATACTCCTTTACCTACTTCTTTATTTTATGTAAAACCGGTGTGATCGTCTCTGCGATATACATAATAATATAATCGATAGTTTGGAGTGAAAAACAGTTTTATTTTTCGATTTTGTTTGGTCACGAAATCACGTGTGCTGGACACGAGAATACCAAAAAATTTGCTTAAATAAGAAAAAAAAACCAGCAAATTCCGACGTATTTTATGTTATTGTCATTTTTATGTTTTTATATTTTAGGTAAACATGGCTCTACTCATTAACTCTTTATAAATTAAATATATTATATTATATTTAACTTCTGTTATTTAACTGTTTTCCTGTCCACTCCAAACTATAGTTTTGTGGCAAAACATGACATTGTATGAGACAGAATTCGCACATAGACGATCGACGTATAAATCAACAAGAGAAAGCCCGCCAGGCATGATCACCTCGCCTGGTCGGCGGATCCTCCTTTTCTTAGGGTACTTTACTTACGGTTCCCTAAAAAATGAAGAAAATAATAATGCAATACAACCATACAATACTTTATCGTAACAAACGGTAAGTTAGGAATAAGTTCCGGCTGATACGAATCGAAGATAGCTTGAGAATTAGCTTTACGATCTTTTGACATGCAAACATAAATAGACTTTAGACTACACTAGCCTCGTTCTAGGTCACAGGTTTACCAATTTTCACCAAGACTAGATTCCTAGGAAGTAAAATGTAGCAAATTGATAATGGAGTTTGAGACTTGTATAACATAAAACGAACAAAATATCAATTTATATATTGTATGGGGAAACCTCTTTTGGCTTAATTTAAATACCACATATGTTATCATCTTGGTTGACGATATAAGAAAAGTGACGAAATAGCCCCAGCCAAAAAGTGCATTATTCTCTTTGAGCTAATTTGAACACTCTTTACAAATACGCCATTATAACAGCCGCGTTTTCGTTGAAACATTTAGTTGTATTATGCCTCTGTGGACGAGTACTACTTGTAGTTTCATTTAAGTCATATGTATCATCTCCATACTGTATAATATAATATTCTTATAAGTATATGTTATATACCTAAATACTTATACATATATTCATTTCAGGAACATTACACCCAACAAAAAATTGTTAAAGCTCCGTGCTGTAATAATTGGACTAGGTACTTTGAAAATTACTTTCAATTATAGCAAATAACGCACGACTTATAAATATGGCTCTCAATGAGTCAATTTTAAAATGTCCATGACTACTTCTAGCGATCTGCACCGCGCTCAAAACCATCACTTAAAAATAATCACATACTTAACATTAATTTTGATTGCAAAGCATTTACTTTATGAGTCCAGTTTGGATGGTAATTGAAAAATAAAATTACAGTTGGTTTAAGATGCTCCTTATTGCATAATATAAGGTGTTCTAAAATGATCTGCCACGGCTTTAATGGGAGGTAGTGTTGTGTTTGAAGATTATAATAGTGAAGAAATTTCGTACCACGGACCAGTTAATTCAATTTGAGAACATAAAGTAGTTAAAGAACATTGACTCTACTCTGCATAAAGTGGTTCACAAATACGCACTATTCGTCGCTTCGTCAATGAAAACAATTGATAGTAATGGAAAGTGAAAGAGATAACTCTTTCATAACAAATGCAACGTAGATTTTTTTCTATGTTTAAAAATTACATATATTCAATAATTTATATTCACTATTGTAATCTTCAAACACAACACTACCTTTCATTAAAGCCGCGACAAATACTTTTAGAACACCTTCTAACTATTGACAAATATGTATTGAAAACTCTTAAAAAGAGTAGTTTTTGAGTAATTTCACAACACATTAAGGTAGCAGGTAAATATGTATTTATAGTTAGTGAGGTCCAGAACTTCTGAGTACAGCCAGTAGACAGAAACAAGCATATCAATCTACTTCAATCTATCATCTACTGTATAAAAGAAGATATTACTAAGAATGACAAATTAGAGTAAATTGACGTACTGATGTCTGTCGTTGATGTTTTTTTTATGGGACAAGCCCGCCACAACCTCCCATACCGCTGCAACTCCTGTAAGCCAGGATCTACAGTAGATACAACCATGAAAACACCGGAACACTGAAGTTCGGCGCGTCTCAGGGAAATGAATGACTGTCTTGGATCCCGCAACGAAACAAATCAGAAGATGTTATTAGAGGAGAAGAAAAAGAAAATGTCGTTGATGTTAGTAAAGTAGTCAATAAATAAAGGGGCTGGTCCAGCCATTCCATTTCATATGGGGATGGCACTCTCTCCATACTCCATCTTCATTATCCGGTAGAGGCTGTTGATCATCGCCAGGTAGTATATGGAGTACACTGCAAAGTAAGATAATCACTTAAAATAAGTCCACTATGAAAGGAAAATATAGAGAAGCAAGCGTTTTTTTTTTGACAAGCGTAACAGTTAGTTTCTTTAATGGCTTGTTGTTTCCAGATCTTCCGTGCAACGTGTAGCGAGTTCGATTCCCGCACGGAGCAACTCTTTGTGTGATCCACAGATTATTGTTCCGGGTCTGGGTGTCATGAATGTTTGTAAACACACCCGCAACACAATAGAAAATCCTACTTTGCGGCAAAGTTTTAAAATTTGGTAGGTAGCTCTACTATAAAATTCTCAAAAACAGCAAGGGGCATTGAATTATAATAACCTGCCCAATCTTAGACATTTATTAACAAAATGTGACAATGGAACTGATTATAGATTTACGTCTCTGACCATTGCAGGGCTAAACATAAATTATTATATGCACTTGTCTTAACAAGATCGGAGGCCTATTTCTCCATCAAAAAATATCTAAGAGGCATTTGTAACTTCTTGCCTCTGGTGTTACGAATGTCCAATATCCATGGGCGACGCTGACTGCTTACCATCAGGTGATCCATCTGTGCGTTTACACAATACTTACTGGCTCCAGCAATCAACAGCAGCACAACCAAGACTATGTGTCCTGGTACCCTGAGGAAGTCATCCAGCCTGAAGAGACAGGTCACGATGGCCACCAGGAATATGCAGAATATGAACACTGAGTTGAATACTATTGACCATTGCAGCTTCGAAGGATGTTTCTGGAAACAGAATTAAATATGGCTTACAAATCTACCAGCGGCTTTACATCTATATATGCATACTAGCGAACCCGGCGAACTCCGTTTCGCCAGAGTTTCCAGTTTTCCTGATTTTATCTTAATTTTTTCCTGAATTTTCTTTGCTATAAACCTGACGGAGCCCGAGACCTTTCCAACGAATGCAAAACCGTGGAAATCGGTTCGTGCGTTCTGGAGTTATAGCGTCAGGAAGGAAAACCCGACTTATTTTTATATAATAGATGAGATATAATATATCTATGTATTATGATATCTCGCAAAAGCTATATAATACTATAAAATAAGTCGGGTTTTTCTTCCTGACGCTATAAATCCAGAATGCACGAACCTATTTTCACAGTTTTGTATTCGTTGGAAAGATCTGATCGGGCTCCGTGAGCTTTATAGCAAAGAAAATTCAAGACAAAAGCAAAAAATCAGGAATTATCATTGGTGGCGAAACAGAGTCCGCTGAGTTTGCTTACCTTCTAAATTAATTATTTTTATTAATTTATTAGTACCCAGATCTGTGACAGTCGGTGTGTCGTATATCATTAAATACCCTTCATGAATGCCCCTGGTGGGACTCGAAACTATTCGAGTTCCTCTACAAATAGTTATGTAAGTAGGCCGAAACCCATCGCCTTTGCGTGTATAATTAAACACTATTTATCTACAGGGTGACTTTGAATTCGACGTATTCCTTTCGGGAGGAGATAATACAACAAATTTCCTACAAAATTAGCCCTGAGGTCTCTGCTGGTCCGAAAGTGGCTAGTTTCTGAGATATTCAACATTTTCTGTTTTTGTAAAATATATTCATATTTATAAGTCTATTGTCATATACTAGGCACAATTTCAGACTCCATGCTACTACTAAGAAATTTTCGGAAAACCGAAAAAGGCCCAGTAATACTTTATTAGACCCGGGAATCGAACCCGAGACCCCTTTATACGGCAGTCGCATTTACGACCACTCGACAGACGAGGCAGATATAAAAAGTTACTTACCAATATAATACCGAACAACGCGATGAGGTTGCTGATGGCAGACAGGGAGGAGAACATGACCATACTCATGGAGATGAGGTTGTCCTCTGGCTCCCTCTCTCTGTGGCGCGGCAGGTTCCATGCTCCCGCGATGATGTTAGCCGCGCAGGCCATCTGAGGATACGTGGTCAAAGGTGGTGAGCATAATATCATGAAATGTATGAAGAATATTACTCTTCTTTAGAAATCGAAGGTTAATCTTAAATTAATTAATTCTCATATAAAAGTGCAGCTTTTAAGTCAGAAACTGAAGAATTGTTCGTGAAAAGTAAACGTAAAGTAGTAGCCTTTACATTTCATTATCCGACATGATAGGTCAAAAACCATAAGACTGACTTTACAAACCAAAGAGACTACACTAAAACTAAAAAATAACATTCAAATTTTCCTCGGTTCTGTTGTGGAAACATTATCTTATAGGTAGTAATAATCAAAAGGTCAATCTATTTTTGTCAGTTACAAAATTAAAGATCATTTATACATACAAAACGAGATAAACATATTAAATACATAGTTTATGTCTTTTCACAGATGAAAACAATATTTTTTAGGGGGTAGTAGTATACTATATTTTCGAGAATCAAGGATTTTTGCCTATTTGAAGTAAAATCTGTATTACTTAGCCATAGTCCTTATCATCGTCCTCATCATCCTAGCAATATAGGTACCGGTTGCGCCCTTTTAGGTTTTTTTTTGTGGGGGAATGTCCCAGTCCATTGACTTCTCTCGCCTTGAGCGAGGCGAGAGGGAGTGTCAGACTCGTACTGACTAAAAATCACCCCGTTCCTACTCCTGTTAGTCGAGCCGGAGCCCCGGTAAAACCGCTAGGTAGTCCGCATCTCCGTGTACTATGAACTGATGAACTAGTACCTAACTTCGTAGTACATAGCAGTGTGAATGATCGAGGGTCATTGTACCGTTTAACCTATTTGTAAGTAAACTGAAATAAGTAGGTAAGTGAGTTATAGGAGTAGATGAGTCCTCAATTGAATCCCACAGTCAGAAATTCCATTTTGTTGAGATCATAACATAATTCTCAATTTAACATCGACTAAATTGGTAATTGTGTTGCAAGTGTGACTAAATAATAGTAGACGTTTTGTCCTCATGGGATTTATAACTAAAATGAAGCAAAACCTTCGCTAGTTTCAATAGAGACCACATTTAAATTTTGGCTTTCGTCAGTATCAGTTGAAATCATGACTTACATAAATATCAAAAGGTGATTTTCGATATTTTTAGTTAATAAAAAAAAAGGTCTGACTCTCTGACTGCCTCGTTGGCCGAGTGGTTGCAAGTACGACTGCCGGGCAAGGGGTCTCGGGTTCGATTTTCGGGTCGGGCGAAGTATTACTGGGCTTTTTTCGGTTTTTAAAAAAAATCTCAGTAGTAGCATGGAGTCTGGAAACGTGGCCGGTATATGGTCCCAACAATAGGTCCACCACCTATTATTGGGACTTGGATATTACATGGGACTCTGTATTAATGCTTTGTCCGAGTTTCTTATCAAGCTCAGAACATTAGCAGTAGATCTTTTAAATGAATTATGTAACAACTACATAACATTATGTATTACTCTTTTGTTCCATATGCAGGAAACTTAATACGTGCTGAGCATTATTAATGATATCGCATGTTGATAAATCGATGAATCATGCATTGTGTGTTTAACAAACAGAGCAAATGATTGTCCCTATGTATTTATGTAAATACTTTGTTTATGATATGTATATTTGTATAATTGTGATGTGGTTTAAGTTGCAATTTATTTACCTATAACATTTATACTAAATATAATTATAAACTGTATATTTTCTTTAAAATACCTTTACGGAATTAATTCGCACGGATCTCCTACTTTATTTTTATTGGTCTGGACTCCAGAAAGTACTGATAAGAAATCAAACAGATATAAGATGGCGGCCTTATCTATTTTTTCTTTAAATATAGATATATAAAAGAGCTATTTACAGAAATAAATATTATTTCAGCATAATTAACTTTCAATCGAACATAAATAAATAAATAAATATATTTTTTATTAATGATTCAAGGATGCAAAATACATAAATATGTCTTAAGTAGAATTGATCTCATAAACTTTAAGCGTTGATTTATTGAATATCATAGAACAGAAGTGATTCACAGCATTAATGCAGCAGAAAACTATAATATTAGAAACTTAACACTCGTTTATATATTATTATCATGAACATAAATAATATTTAGTAGTGTATCTGTTTAACAACATTAAAAAACCAGACCACTCTGATGTTGATGCTTGTGTATAATACTACTTCACATTGCTGATTCATTCTCAACCTTAATCCAGGAAAATAAGGATGAATATATATTACAGAAATTGGACAGAATGGGATAGCTTGACTTGCTATCGAGTTGTACGTAAATAGTACGTAGTCATAAACATGAGTGACAAGGATAGTGGTCAAATATAAAATGTGTTTGCTAATTAGAGCAAGGTCCAAGGTTTCATTCTTAGACAGCGACAAGAGTATTTTAGAATTTTGAATCTCTTGCTAGAAATTAAATGTGATCTGCTGGAAGATGTTAGACAAGAATGCTAATGTTTATATTATTAACTAGTCGAGTTCCTAGTCAAACAATCACGTGTCATAAGTCGAAGAATTTATTAAGAATATATGAAATACTGGAATGATGTTTAAAAGTATGCATCAACAGGTTTGGGATTTTAGATTTTAAAATAGTTTTTTTCAAATTGAAAATCTCGGGTTGTATTTTGACGACAGTTATAATTAGTTTTTGTTTGATAGCAAAGTCCTATAGCTAATGCTCATGTAACCTAACCTGAAGATGAAGAAGACAGATGTAATAAAATTAAATATGAATAGTTTTTACTTATTACAGTCATATTCTTGAGTACCTACCTACCTACCTATTAACTTTATAAAACTTCCTCAAAATAAGCTGACACATTCAGTAATAAAGACCTGGGTAAAGTTACCGGAAAAAACTAGTATAATAGGTACAAATACAGACAAACAAACTCCTATATCATTCTGTAACTATGAGTATTGTCCAGAAAGTAGCAAACATTACGAGTGACGTAGGTGGTGACGTCAGACGTGTAGCGCGGAGGGCGTCAACAAAATAATATGATTATATTTGGGAGCGTCCCGTAGCGACGGGACTGTCGGCATATTAATCACGTAGGCAAAGTTTTATTGGATTGCTTAGTTTGACCGTTTGTTCCACTTCCATGGGTGATGGATAACAGCTTTGTTGATTATAGGACGTAGGTAGTAGATTAAGTCTTGTTTAGTGAATTAAAAAGAGATGATAGTTTCAGACTTGCCAGTGGCATAGTGTGACTTGGCGTAGCCCCGTATAAAAAATTGTTTGAGGGCGTACGTTGCTGCCAATTTTAGAACGCAAGCTTTACGCGAAAAAATATCACTGATTATTTGGACTTTTGTAATTTCTGAAATGAAATAAAAGAATCGGAAGTTTTTAGTTTTTCTAGTTTTTACGTAGTGGGCTCTCGTAGCCATATGCTCAACAGTCAGACTCAAAGAATCGGCGTCGATGGACATATTACGACGAGAAAGACTATTGTCACAAATTACCACTAACAGAACCAAACCTAGTTTCGACTCTTTTGGCCGATCTAAACTCGACTATGGTGTCCTTAATCCTATAGTAGCTTTATAGAAAACCATAACACTAGGTGTTACGAGTAAAAAGCACACAAAACAAATTATAAGTTTAACGAAATACTTTAATACGAAAATTTTTAGTTAATGTATTATATATTATACTTACTGTGGACATAATACATAGTACGAAGCAGCCGGTGTGCAGGGAAATGCAGCCGCAACATTTCCTTAGCAACGGTAGAGGCATATCGGAGCTGAAAACACATACATTACACACATAAGTATTTGGAACTAGCTTCCGCCAGCGGCTTCGTGGGATAAAAAGTCCTATCCTATCACCCAAGTCCGCTCACACGGTTAATTAATACAGTTTTTTTAAAATAGAGAAATTCAGGAGGGTTGTTTTTATCTATGATACGACAATATAACATATACAAAGCCGCGGGCGAAACCTAGTAATTTGTATCACACTATTATTAAAAGTGTCAATGTTTTGTTTGCATGTTTGTCCGCCAACCACGCTGAAACTACTGAACGGATTTCGTTGAAATTTAGTATAAAGACAGGGTTTGAGCTGACTACAGTGGTAGGATACTTTTTATCCCACGAGAACGCGGGCGAAGTCGTTGGCAGAAGCTAGTGTTCAATATTTTCCTGTTACATAGTACCTACATTAAACAATATATGTTTTTGAATTAATTGATTGTTATTTAACCTCATTTCTACCAACGACATTAGGATGTTATATCAAAACATGTATGATCACATATATTTCATGATAACATAAGTATAAGAATGACCTCATCGCGTCCAAATTCTCTGCATGGTGTAATATACAGGGCTATAGACTAATTTTTTCCTGTATAGGGGTTATTTTTTCAGCTATGTGACATGTCATATATGAGACAAGTTATGGAGAAATATCAATACGTGTACGGTACCTAACAGGTTTCTCTGTAATTTCTAATACTAATACATAGAAAATTTGTTTCTCTTTTGGAGTAGGAGTTTCAACGATAGCAATTCCGACTCTTACATATTGCTATTGATATTACTAAAAACAGTATTACGAGAGCACGAACATTATTACCTTAATACCTTGACAATCATCGCTTCACGGTGGTGTTGAAAAGGTGTAATTTGCAATAATTTACTGACAGACAAACTTCACTGACGGATAATTCAATTTGACGTTACAAAGGTGCCTAAATAATCAAGAATTAACTTAAATAAATGCTTTGACTTTGACTTTCAGATCCTACAAAATGTCAGTCTTGTCGTTTTTTAAATAATAAGATGTTTGCCAAGACGTAAATATACAGTCCTATTATGCGCTACACACCTTACGATTTAACTGTGCCATTTTAATTACCGGTTACCGGAGGCCCAATTACCATTCCCTATCTTCCCGATCCCCGATTCCCTAACAACTCATAACATCTTAACCCCCAAAAGTCCGGCAACGCACTTGTAACGGTTCTGGTGTTTCGAGTGGCTATGGGCGATGGCGATTGCTTACCATCAGGTGATTCTCGGCTCGTTTGCCCGCTTATACCATAAAAAATTGTACTGTTTTATCATTTCCTCATTCGGATTCGGATAAAACTGTACAGTCCGACTGCACAGTTAAATCGCAAGGTGTGTAGCATACAAAGTATATTATTGTTTCATATTGCAAACTTTTCCTTGTAATAGATGAGTTCACATTGGTTTACTTTAGGTAGTAGCTTTTCTCCGTACGTTGACGCAAACATACCATATATAGGTAAATAAATTAGCAACTATTATTAAATATTTTAATGAATTGATAACGGTACTTGATACTTAGTTACTCAAATTACTTCATACTATTTCTGATAGTGACTTTTCAGTGCGAATGAATTTTCCGGCTAAATTATCGCTGAGTCAAAATATAAATCCTACTAATATTATAAATGCGAAAGTTTGTATGTTTGTTGGTTTGCTTGTTACTCATTCATGTCAAAATGGCTGAAGGGATTGAGATTAAATTTGGAATACCTGGGGTAGATAATACAGGCTACTTTTTAACAGGGAACACGGGCGAAACAGTTTTTTTTTATGGAACACGTATCACCTGATGGTAAGCAATCACCACCGCTCATGGACACTTGAAACACAAGAGGCATTATAAGTGCGTTGTCGGCCTTTTGGGGTGTTAGGAATTGAAGTGTTGTTGGGGAATCGGGGATTGGGAAGGAGGGAATTGGGCCTCCGGTATCCTCATTCACACAACGAAACACAACGCAAGCGTTGGCAGAAGCGGGTTATACATATTTGGACATAAAGGTATTATATTTTTTTAGTCACAGGGTTTCGGTGATAAAGTTGTTTGTTATTTTTTTACACTTTTTGTACTAAACCTTCAAACCAATAATTTTAAATTCATTGTTGTGTATATAGCAGGGAGTACGGAGAAGTACATAGTTATTTTCAGCGCCACAAACCGCGGGTGTAAACTACAGGAAATTATGATTAAACACCATACTTGGAATAAATAATTTATCGTGTATTGGTTTTTAATACCGATATATCCCTAAATAGACAGGAAATATGATTGGAAATGTTAAATAATATGATAATTTAATTCAGGAATAATATTAATATCTGGAGGCACGGCGGCCGTACGATGGTACGGCCGTGCCGCTTTTTCTCGTAGCCATTTAGGCCAATTTCGACCGTCTACAACTTCGTTGTGGATAAAAAAAGCCTGACTTTTCAGATACTTACCAGGTATTATACAAACATAGTATATTTCAATTTTAATTAAAGTTAAACCAGTAGTTTTATTATTATCTTTATATATATAATTCTTCTGTAAGTGTGTATGTCACTGAACTTCTCTTAAACGACTGGACCGATTTTGATGAAATGTTTTGTGTGTGTTCAAGGGGATCTGAGAATGGTTTAGATTCACAATTTTGTCCGCTGGGTAAATGTATTTTTAATTAATCAGACGTGTAGACAGGACAACGTCTGTCGGGTCCGCTAGTAACTTGTAAAGTTTCGAAATTTTATCACTGACTGACTGACTGACTGATTTTTAACAGTTTAAGGCACTTCTAGCAGACATAGAAGCTTTAAGTTTAGATTACAATTTGTATTTAGTACCTACATTAAGGGAAAAAACTAATATTTTGTAAATCTGGTCCAGTTTTCAAGATAAATTAACATCAAACTTTGTAATCCAAGCCATAGCATGAAGACACAAGTATACCTCGAATCTCGAATTATATTGTTTGGTCTATTGCATGATTACGTGCGATGACCAAGTCGATATCTATATTTTATTTAAAACGTAAAATAAATGTAATATTGATGTGATAACAATTTACATAACCTAATACTTGGTATTACACGGATCTCACAACTTTTTGCAGTAGAAAAACTGAGCTGCGAGACTTGGTCTTTTTTACAGGATGTTTTTGTTGGTATAAGTACCTATTTACCAAACCGATTTATCGTAATTTCCCTATATCGATTTATTTACTTACATGATTTACCCGTTTAGGTACCAACCCACTAAACGATGAACTGTTTTCCCCTTAAACTGACTACATTCATGACTAATAAAGTTAGGTAATTGATTCATGCAAAATGTAGTCGTGTTGTGTTGTGTTGTCGTGACTCTTAATACAACATACATAATATATAGTTTACAGAGTAGTACTTCTTACATAATTCATCCATTTATTGTGTTCGAATGTATTTACTTCGAAATGTTGGTAGAACAGTTAGTAAACTTTTTAAATATTAGAAGATTAGAAAACAAATATTGATTCAGTACAGAGACAGTAAGGTGAATTGTCTGCTTTTTAACTGATTTTTCTATCGAACCAACCACAAGATGAAAGAGAGAGAGAAAGTGATAAGTGTGGGAAAGCCATGGCTCTCATGAGCCATGTAGCTATATTTGTGCCCAAGCATGCTTCTCGACCGGAGTGATACCACGGTCTCATAAAAAACCGACGTGAAACAATGAGTGTGGTTAACAGAGGCTCAATTACCTCCTTCCCCAATCCCGATTCCCTAACAACCCCTGAATTCCTAAACCCCAGAAGGCCAGCAAGGCACTTGTAACGCCTCCGGTGTTTCTTGTGTCCATGGGCGGCGGCGATAGCTTACCATCAGGTGATCCGTCTGCTCGTTTACCGGCTTATACCATAAGGAAAACCACGTAGCGATATTTATACTGAATCCGGCTTCTTTTTTTACCTGCATGGGCGCATACCTACTAACTAAATATCGTGGTTGACTAGGTACGTGCACATAATACGTAAAATATTTTGGACATAAAGCCAAGAGCTGTAACTGTTTTACGGATTATTTGAAATCTAAATACAGTCATACTTTAGTCGTATCTCATCAACCCCTTGTAGTCTAATTTACCATCACATTTTCAGCTATTTGACTTAAAAGATTGGAATTGTAAACATGTAAGAAAATAGTGACTACTGAGGCAAATAACAAGGCTAGAGACTGATTTATTGGTACATTTTGTTCAGGAGCAGTCAAATCTATTTACGTTCGCGTCGGGCGCGGGCAGATTAACACGAACCAACAACTACTATGACTAACGAAATTCATATTACTTACGGACAATTCAGTGTCAAATATTTTACCTAATTTGCTATAGAAAATTCGCCTCTATATTTAGAGAGACAAAGTATTTTATTGCGTGAGCGTTTACGATGGGAACGTTTTTATTGAAGAGATCTTTTCTGTTAATGGCACTATTTGAGGTCATTTCGTGGTAGGAACGGAAGCGTGTCTGTCATTTTCTGGCTTTATTTAAGTATATAGAAGTAGATAATTCAAAAATATGGCTAGTGCAATAGGTAGTTGTTAAGATTTTTGCCGAAATTATTCGTTATCTAGATGACTTCTTACCCAGAACTTAAAAAATAAATTAAAAAAAGGGTTCTGATTAAGAAGTCATCTAACCCTTAGTGTGAATTTGCTTAAGTTTAAAATACCTAATCGAAACGAGAACGTGTTCGGCGCTCTGATTGGCCGGCTCAAATATATCAACCAATCATTTCGATTACTTTAAACGTAAAGCAAATTCGTACTAAGGGTACAAAACAGTTACACTGCATGACAGCGTTGCATGTTCTTTACTTGCACTAAGATAGTAAAATAATGAAGCTTTCACTAGCAATTTTGGTCACAATTAAAATTGTAATCAAAGAACCTTAATTGTGGTTTACTTAAAGCTGTGGATGATGATAATGCGACCTTGAATTTCTTTTTTGATGCACTTCGTGATATAAAGTCCAATGTCCCTTTGTGCTAAGTTTTATTTAATTTTAAGAACAGGTTCATATTCAGCGGTAAACAGGCAGACCTGCCGTCAGACTTTCTGCTTAGGGGACCCAGTTTTCCTGTTAACGATGTTGTTTGTAATATATAAAATTATCTTTTAAATGACTCATACCTTCATAATTATTACGTGATTTATGAAGTTTAAACTGGAGTTATTATAATTATGTATACTGGAAATATTATTATCTATTGCATTTAAAATGTGGTAGAGCCATGCTTCCGCGCGAACGCCTAAAAGATACCACGACCTCACACAAAACCATCGTGAAACAGAGTTTGCTTTGTATTTCATCACATGGCTTATTAGTGAGGTCACCAGAGGCCCAATTCCCCCCTACCAATCCCCAAACCCCAATTCCTGAATCCCCATGTTACCAATCTACAAAGGCGGCATCGATTGCTTACCATCAGGTGTTCCGTCTGCTCGTTTGATACACTATGCCATGAAACCTTACTCATTCTAAAAATATATCAACACGCCATGTGAGTAATTTAATATAACAATAGTAAAATGACACCATCATTTGAAAACCTTTGGAAAAACATGAATTTATCAAGTTTACGCATCATTATCCCGACTGTAATCTCTTGTAGTCAAATGACAAGCTTAACATTATAATTAATTATAGTTTCGACTGTGACCTTACTTGAATACTGAATGACATGACGGTCTAACTTTTTTTTAGGAGGAAAAGTCATTCAAGTACTTCTCCCACCTTGGGCGAGGCAAGAGGGTTTATCAGCCTCTTACTGACTACAAACCACCCCTTTCCTACTTTTGTCCTTCGAGCCGGAGCCCCGGTACACCCACTAGGTAGTCCGCAGCTCTGGTTCGGTACCTAATAGTTAAATAAATAATTACCGTACATAGGTAACTATAACTACCTTTTTTTTGAGGGGGAAAATCATCCAATGACTTCTCTCGCCTTGGGCGAGGCGAGAGGGAGTGTCAGACTCTTACTGACTAAAAACCACCCCGTTCCTACTCCTGCTTTTCGAACCGGAGCCCCGGTTAACCCGCTAGGTAGTCCGTAGGTCCGGAAACTATAACTACTTAACGTACAAACATAGTATTATTACATTATGTATGTAAATTACAATAATACTAACCGGTTTCTGTGATTACACCAAACAACTACCGCCGATGAATCGCTGATGGTATCCATGTATGATATTAAATACCACACATGTGGCATATTTATCAAAATTAATGAAGTTACTTTATCTATTGTTAATACAATATAGATAATAGGGTTTATCAATCAAATTCGCGCTTTATTAAATACTAGCTTTACACCCACTGCGTTGCCTGCAAGGAATTTAGTTTTTTCTCGAGTAGGTTTTGGTTCTGTGGAAATATCAGGCAAGAAGTACCCCTGAAAAGCAGGCTTTCTGATAGTAAAAGTATTTTTCTAATCGGTCCATTAGTTCCGCAGGTAGCTTATTCAATGTAAACAAACAAACAATCAAATCTTTCGCCTTTATAACGTTAGCGTAATACGCTAAGAGTCGGGAACATAATACATTTTGAGCAATACACTTACCGTTTCATTTAATATGAGATCCGAAAACAAGCAGTACAAAAATAACCCAGGAATCGTGTCACCACACACACATCGGGAACACTATAAATATTTTACGAAAACCCAACATTAGTTACTGCACACATCACTTAATATAGTTTTAATTTATTACATCAACTTTATAACACAACACGGTAAAAATATGCACCTTTGATTCTCAAAAAAAAAAGTGATGAAAATACACAATTCGTATGCAAAGTTTACCCAAGTGTACACCGTTTCATTCGGTCACACTCGTTCGTTCACTGGTCTATTTACATACACTTTAATTATAACGAATTGATGCATTTGTGTAGTCTATTTTTATTCAAAGACACTTCCAACTGCCCATTGACTGCGCTATTAATTTAATCGTTATTTAAAACACGCTATACAACACTTAATCATCTTCTAAATTGTCGGCCTTGAATATATTTCCTTAAAAATAACATTTATATGTTCCAAACGTTCATGATACCGTCTTAGTTACATGTTGAATTAAAATTCGAAACATTTTTTAAAGCGACGCCATGATTGTTTTGCACACAGAGAATTTTTTTTTGTAATGCCGCGAAAATTGAAAATAGAACGTCGTATTCTTTTTAATTATGTGTAGCGATAAACACACCGCGCGACGTCTAGTGAGCAACTAGCGATGTGGCGCTTCCTACATCCGTTCCGTAATGGACGGCCCTGGCCTTGCCGCGGCTAGACAATGCTGCAGCGCTTCATTTTATTAACTAATTGTACAGTTGATTGCTTCCGATTCATCAATGGGCTAGCTGGGCCCATCCACCACTCGTTCTAGTCACCTGGAGACTAACATAATATGTTAATGACGAGATTTTTCTTTTAGATCTGCATGATTTCTTAAAACGAAATAAATACCTTCAATTATATTGCATTCTAAAAAGTATCTAAATTGAAGAAAGTTATTTTAAGATAAGTGCAAATGTAATTTACTAAGCCTCGGAGCCTTATACATGTAACCGTTAGATTACTAATTTATGTTTGAGGTCTGTTGGAACATAGCCAAGTAAATTTTGCGACATTTGCGTCCCAATGACGAAATCGCTACATTTTTGTCATGAACGTGAACCGAAATGGAAGATCATATTTATTTGTTTCTAAGGGGTAAAATTATGAATATCCTATAAGACTACGGCTTGGGAAAGGCTGCGCAAAGTGGAAACAAAAAGGAAGGGAAGGAAACTATTAGCCCTGAAAGGGCTGGGTCAGCTGACGGCGAGCAAGGGTAGCTTGCCGCCCGACTAGAACCAGACCCTTGCGTGCAACGCCTCAAAGAGCCATCAGACCACCCCAGATGGGGCCCAGTAGGGCTTATGCCGACCCACGGACTGCCTATCGGGTTACTGGGGCTCCGGCTCGAAAAGCAGGAGTAGGAACGGGGTGGTTTTTAGTCAGTAAGAGTCTGACACTCCCTCAAGGCGAGAAAAGTCAATGGACTGGGACATTCCCCCCACAAAAAAAAGCCCCGAAAGGGCGCAACCGGTATATTACTAGGATGATGACGACGATGATGAAGACTATGGCTAAGAAATACAGATTTTACTTCAAATGGACAAAATTCCATGATTCTCGAAAATATATTCTTAAACTATACAAACTTTCTTTTCGATCGATATAAGAAATACCATGGAGGTTTTATCACAAGTTGTAATGTGTCCCACTTCAAAGATATTTTGTTCCCATTCCACATCAATGTTCAGGGAATGTTCTATGTCTCGCATACTAATGAATTATATACGTTTATTTTCCCGAAGCGAACGGCATAAGAATACTAAAACTTGTCGGCTCATGTTCTTGTAAAGTATAGTCACCAATCTGACAATCTTATTCTTTATATAAATAATTATTTAATAATAATTTACCATTACATTTTTAACTATACTTACTACTTATTAAGTTGAATAGCGTGCTTGCAGCTAGCAGTCGGCGCGCCGTAAGCACAAAAAATGGAAATTCACACTTTAGATGTTGAAGGCAGTTAATTTTTTTAACGTTTTTTAATTCAAGTATGTAAAAAAGCAATTATTATATAATATCGTTGGGTGAATGAGGTTACCGGAGCCCCAATAACAACAATCCTTAAACTCCGTCAGGAGTTTTGGGGGTTACCCTAAAAGGCCGGCAACGCACTTGTAACGCCTCGGGTGTTTTGGGTGTCCATGGGCGGCGGCGATTGCTTACCATCAGGTGATTCCGTTTGCTCGTTTACCGGCTTACACCATAAACATGTTTATAAATAATTAAAAAAACATATAATATGTGCTTGTAATTTATTGTATAATTATATTTTTTTTCTTGAACACAACGGTCAGCCTTTAAACAAACAAAATGATTCATAGTAACAGTTTCATTTTCATCTAAATCCTTAGAGCTGATAAGTTTGAAAATGATCTTTCCTCTCTGTCATTTTATAAAACGGCAATACAAAAAATATTAATTTATGAAAAATAAACCACTAGCGTTCAACATTTAATTTTGTCTGTCTAACGACTGAGACGTAAACTATGTTTCTATTTACGTCATACGAAGAGGTAAATCATTCATTCATCGTCATCGAAGTACTCGCATACTTACATAATTGTGTACACAGGCAAAGAATCAAGTATTCTATAACTGGTTAAGCTAGTAAAGCGTCGAGGAAAATAATACTAAAAATTGCAGTATCCTGGCGACCGGCGACATAGTCGCACAGGCGGATAAAATGTCAAACGATACCGATTACCAGTATGTTAATGAACCGGTTAACGGAACGTCGAACTACACACAAAATTATGATTATGAAACTTTTAATGGAACTGCAAACAGTACAATTTACTCAGGAAACTACACAAATGAAACTCTCATAAGCTACCTGGAATACGAACCAAGCCTTGCAGTGGAAATAGTTTGGCTCATTGGGATCGCCATCTCGACATCGTGCTTAATACTGCAAATAGTGCTCGTCATTATCCGGCCGAAGCTACGGAAACTGGACCAGAAGATCCTCATTCAGTTGACGGTGGCAAGACTATTGAACTCGATCATGGAGCTGCTGATGACGTACCAGTACTTCGATGACTACACGAAGGACCCGACGTTCGCGTTGTACCTACAAACAGACGCAGTGCTAGTCTCCTGGATGTTTGTGTTCACTAAGAATCTATACGACAAAGTGGTGGTGGTGTTTGTGACATATAAATGCAACTTTCTGTTGCTATCTGTGCTTATATGGACCCTTACTATACCGGTTGGCATACTATGTCCAGTGAGTCTCCAGAACGGTTTCTACATAGAATTGTATAAAACTTACGCTTGGGTGAAGTTCATTGTTTTGACAATGAACCTTTTGTTTTTCGCTAGAATCTTCTGGGTCATCATAAATAAGTCCAACACTGGTAACAGGAATATGAAGAACATTGTAAAGACTTGTATAATTTCCTTTCTGTTGGTAATTCTGACAAGTTTGCAAGTATTTATTAACGATATACTATCGTACTTGGAAGTAACTGCTGTGTCAGAAGCTTTCTGTTTAATAAATTCTTTCCAAGTGGTACCTGCCACAGTAATATTTCTTATTCTTGCTCAAAATACTAATTGATTATGTATAACTATCTATTTGTGTGGGTACCTATCGACCTCTAGACTGTATTATATTTTGTGGATTAATAAATTCAACAATTCAAATTCAGGCCTTTGTTCAGCAGTGGACGTCTCTCGGCTGATGATGATGATGATGATGAATAAATTCAACCCCATTATGTTGTTTGTATTTCTGCATGTTTAAAGTTTAAGTAACAATGAATGGTTCCAGGTATACCGACATTTGTTTACAACTTTAGATGCAGTCTGTAGACAGATAAAACTCATAAGATTAGAATAAGAAATCATTATTAAGTTTAATGCATTGCTCAGTGCAATATAGTTACATATTCATAGATCGGGATACATTTGTATTACCTGAAAATATTATATTAATAACGATATTTGTAAAAATAGTATTTAGTGCTTTTTACTTTAAACAATTGCCATTGTTACGTTGGTGGAGTACTGTTGTTTTATACCTTTCCTCCCTGACGCTCTATATAATTCATTATTGACTATGATCTCATAGTACGTAAGCAATTAAGTCAGTAATATACATTATGTACTGATAAATAATTTAGTACTAAGTATTCTGTGAACGTATCTATTGTACTCACGTGAAATGTAATAAACAAATAAGAATAACGTAATATTTTTTTATCTACGTATTTTCCAATAAAATTGTAGATTCCAAATGATAACATTTCTGGTATATATGGGATAACATAGGGATGATGACGGGCTATGAAAATAAAAAGAAGACATAATATTAAAAGTTATAAAATAACTTGGTTTCACATAGTGTTTGTTTGAACGACAAAGTTATATTTGCGTTTTTTGAAATGTATTGTTAAAAACTAATAATGATATATTGTTCAAACCAATTTTCGAAACCAATTTTAAAAATTTCCATTGAAATCTACAGAATGTATATTTTTTAGTTTTCCCACTCTCTTATTTTAAAACTTAAAGGCGTCTATCTTTTTTAATTCGAATAGCGGTTACCAGAATACATCAACATATAAAGTTGTTTTAACTATGTAGGCTCATCAGTTTCGGAAATAAACGGACGAACGGATGGACGGACGGACATACATGATGAATCTGTAAGGGTTCTGCTTTTTGCCATTTGGCTACGGAACCCTAAAAATCACGGTTTACTTAAAAGCTCTACTAGTTTCGAGTCACAGAATGCTCTTCATCATGAGCAGCGTGCGCAGATGCGGTGACGTCGCGTAGCCTACTAACGTCACTGCATCTACGTGAGTAAACCGTGATTTTTAGTTAATCAAGAGGATAAATACGTACATATCTCTAAAAAAATATTAATGAAATGTATTCTAAAATATTACTGATACTGAAAATAATGTTAAAACAATTTATTTATTTTTTATTCGTTTTTTTTACCCGACTGCGCGCGTATGTATAATTGTTTGACACGCTCTGCAGCCTAAATATAAAACTAAAAGAAAAGAAAATAAAAAAAGGTAATTTAAAAAAAAAAACTAAAAAACCCGATTGCGTTTCTTTATTTAAAATATGAAAATGAAAAAAACCTTAAAATAAGAAAGTCATCGTAAAATTTAAGCAGTCGGGACCCATTCTAAATATTATGAAGACTTAGTGACGGCATATACGGCTGGCTTTCAAAAACGGGTCCCGATTGCTTCAATTTTACGATGACTTTCTTGTTTTAGGGTTTTTTTCATTTTCGTATTTTAAAGAAACGCAGTCGGGATATTAGTTTTTTAAATTACCTTTTTTTGTTTGTTTGTATGTATGCCTGAACTTAGGTTCCAGTAATATCTACATGAAAACCGCTACATAGATATAAATTAGTTGCCAAATTATTGATTTCCTGCTAAAATATTTTTTAAACGACCCAGTATAACAATTCCGCATAAATAGTATTGGATAAAATTTTATAATAATTAATACTAGGCTGAATATGTTTTGTTCTTTGCCTAATTTTTTCCCATTGTAACGCTAGATGGCGGCACTGTGTGTGCGCATTCTAAGGCTGCGGTTCTACTGACGCGGAGCGGGGCGGAGAGGAGCTTAGCGGTGCACGAATTGACCAATCACTATGCTCAAAATCTTTTCCATTGAAGCGGAGCAGAGATTTTGAGCATAGTGATTGGTCAATTTGTGCACCGTTAAGTTCTCTCCGCCCCGCTCCGCGTCAATGGAACCGCAGCCTAATCTATATATGACTGTCGTGACGTTGTGAAATTTTTCCTATAACCTAGTTGTGTCACAGAAATCTTGTTTATTAACCTGATTCCAATAAATAGTATTATATTTCAAAGTACAAATATGCATTAGAGTAGATAAATAGGTATATACCTACTATACAATGACACATCGTTTTTTTAGATAAAACAACAAACACAGGATAAATAAGAATATGTGTATAATATATCACATAGAGACTATTTTCAGATAAATATTACATTGACATTAAACAATTTGAACAATAATATCGTTGCACATATTTTATAAATTGATTACAATAAGATATTAAACATACAAGTTCACATACACATGACACCCAGACCCGAAACAGCAATTTGTGGAACACACACAGAGTTGCTCCGTGCAGGACTCGAACCCGCTACGGGTTGCGCGGCAGCCGGTTGCCCTGCTACCGCGCCAACCGTGCACTCAAAGCACAGACAGTTTAAATTAGATGTCTTTTAATGGTTATATTAATCAGGATGCTAAGTATTTCCCAAACGTTAATCTGACGTAAAACCCCTTCTATAAAACTTTAGTTTAAACACATTTTTTGGTCAAAATGAGAAATATAATGGTGGCAGGCACCACTTGGTAGATATTTATACAATTTATTATTCTATTAAGTGTACGATAAACTTCAAATCCGAACAACATTTCTAAAATAATTTGAATGAAAACAAAGATGCTGGTTACGCAAAGCAACAGAAAGAAAATAATAGAGGCTTTTATAATAGCCTTAATTTTTAATTTAGTATTGTTTCTAATGACGTAAAATATTCTGCCAAAATATAATAGATTGATTACTAACACAATGAACTTAAACGATGAGTAAACTATATAATAATGTACGAAAAAACCTTTCACAAGGCTCACTGTATATATCACACCTACAGGTACAGCGAGGAACCACACGAGCAGAGATAGTTTCAGAAACCTGATATTTTTTATCACAAACACTAACACCACTTTTTCGTATAAATTCTTAGTGAAGACAAACATCCATGAGATAAGCACTGCATCCGTTTGTAAATGTAGCGCAAAGACAAGATGCCTGGTGTAGTCGTCGAAGTACTTGTAGGTTATCAACAGCTCCATCATCGAGTGTATCAATCTTGCCACTGTCAACTGTGTGAGGATCTTCTGGTCCAGTTTCCGTATTTTCGGCCGGATTTTATAGAGCACCAATTGTAGTATCAGGCATAGTGATGAGAAGGCAATTCCAACGATTCTAACATAGAGCTCTATAGTGCTTTCCAGGTCAACGTGCTCAATGTAGACATTCTTATTTTTATAGAGACGACGTAAGATTCTCAAAGATGGAATCAACATTATATCAAGCGGTGCATATGTGTTATGGATCGCGAGACGACTAACATTATTTAATAATTTTCCTTCTAAAGTCCTCGCTAAAGTTGTATTACAAGTATTTTAACATTTTAAGTTATCAAGATTCTTTTCACTAATAATATACAGAAGATTTTTGTTTGTTTGTTGGTACCATAGGAGCACAACTGAACTGATTTTGCTTTTTGTTTACTAATAAAAAAGGTAATTTATAAAACTACAAAACCCGACTGCGTTTCTTTATAATAAGAAAATGAAAAAACCCTTAAATAAGAAAGCCCTCAGTAAAGCAGTCGGGACCCATTCTTAATATGAAGACTTGGTGAGGGCACAGACGGCTGACTTTCTTGTTTAGGTATTCGAGTCCGTATATAAGGATTTAAGTGCCCGAATCAAGTGGCTGTCCACCCCATACACGGTCACAGCCGACCACAATTCATCCCACACCACGCTATCGCTAGCCTTTACGAGGTCAATATAGGGCACAGAATACCTTTTGGTGTTTCGATATAGGGCTTTCTCCGAAATGCACCTTCACGAAATAACTTGATCTGTACACCCTATTCCCTTTCTAAATCCCGCTTGCACATCCCAGATTTTCTTCTCAGTCACATCTATCACTCTTTCAATCAATATCTTGGCATATAACTTTTCTACTGCGCTCGGGCGTATACTGCGATATTTTTTGCACTCCTACGACCCTTTTCCTTTATATGGTGGAACAATTACGACTTTGGCCCAGTTTCCTGGGATATAACCGAGTCGCCAACATTTATAAAAAGTAGATACAGCAGGCTTGCAATTACACCTCCGCCTATCATATCCCGCTGCTTTACCTACTTTCAAACTCTTAATGGCACTCATAATGTCATCCATGTTTACTACCCCCACAACGTGCTAGCATTCTTTGTCATCGTTTCCTTCGTCATCTCTCGAATCATCCCTTTCAAACTCGGGGTTACCGAGCTCAACGTAGACATCCTCTGGTGTAAAGTTAGTGCTATTGACTAGCGCGTTAGCATAATCTGGTGTATTCGACATTTTGAACCGGTACAACTGAGTCGCGGGTCGCGGGTGGCGGCGGAAAAATATTTCCTTTAATCACTAATATTAAATATTTAATTTATCCTCATCTATTTTTCGATGCAAATGATGTCATTCCACCACACCCAAGCGGGTCGCAAGCTAACTTGCCGAATTGCAGGTAAATCTGTGGCGCAGCGTTGAATTCCGCGCCACACGTGTACCGCGCGCCGTGCAAGCTAATTTCGACCATCGGACCAACGTAAAGCGTAAGGTCCTGCGGGTAATCATCATTCGACTATTTAACAACACCTTTTTTTTTTTTTTTTTTTTTTTTGGCGGGGGGAAAATCATCCAGTGACTTTTCCCGCTTTGGGCGAGGCGAGAGGGAGTGTCAGACTCTTACTGACTAAAAACCACCCCGTTCCTTCTCCTGCTTTTCGAGCCGGAGCCCCGGTAAACCCGCTAGGTAGTCCGCAGCTCCGGATCAGGCATCAGCCCTGCTGGGCCCCATCTGTGGTGGTCTGATGGCTCTTTGAGGCGCGCGCGGAACGCTACGCGCCGTACGCACGGGTCTGGTTCTGTTCGGGCGGTGAGCTACCCTTGCTCGCCGTCCGCAGGCTCGCACTTACGGTGGCCGGAGATCGTCTCGCGATCCCCGACGCCCGGAGTGTCTCTCGCGACGGCTGGGGCGTGAGGAGGTTTGTTCTCTCACGCGCCCCGCCTCCTCCTTAGCTAGCATGACTGCTTCGCAGAAGGAGGAGACGGCATCCCAGTCCCTCTCGCTCCGCACCATGGCCTGAACCAGTGCCGGGCGCGAGAGGTCGCCGTCGCCGACCACATCCCTGAGGACTTGGCGGTGCTCAGCCCACGCAGGGCACACCGCCACCGTATGTTCTACCGTGTCCTCCGGGCGGTCCTCACAATGATGACACCCGGGCGTTTCCTCCCGCCCAATTAGGAACAGGAACCTACCGAAACTCCCATGTCCGGTAAGCACCTGCGTTAGGCGGTAGGTGAGGACGCCGTGGCGCCTCTCTAGCCACTCCTCAAAGAGGGGACTTACCGCTGCGATGACAGCGAGCCCAATTTAACAACACCTTTATCTATCTTTTTTCTTTATTTTAGTTTTAAGTTGCAGTAAGTTATACATTTTTTTTTCCTTATTTAAGTGTTTATGTCAGGTAGATTAGGATAGAATTACTACTCATATTATAATTGTAATAAACTAACAAAAGCAATAAAATAATGTGACATTTGACAAAGTTATAATATCTCTTATTTTTAAAGTTAGGGGAGGGGGGTTTTTCCACTTTGGAAGCGTCTAATTTTTGTAAACGATTGATTTTGACGAAAATGGTTTTAGAAACCTTATTGTCTTTTTTACAGCCCATCATGGATAGGTTAGGTGAAAAAAATGATTTTTTTAATCAGTTCCATGTATGAAGTCCCTTTGATTTTTAAATTTATTAATTTTTATTTAAAATTCGAATAGCGGTTACCGGAATACATCAACCTACAAAGTTTCAACTATGTAGGCCCTACAATGGCTGCAGCATAAATGGCTGTGACATACGGACGGACAGACAGACAGACCGACATGACGAATCTATAAGGGTTCCGTTTTTTGTCATTTGGCTACGGAACCCTAAACAGGGATCGTGGCAGTGCGACAGAAAGGTAATTGAGGGCTTCAGCATACACAACATTGTTAGTGAGCTCGGCCGGCGGCATGGTGGAACCCCGCGGCGACTAAGGATAAAACTGAAAAATTAAGATTGTTTTTTCTACGTATTTTTCCAGGATAAAATGTATCCTATTGTATGCCCAGGATAATAAGGTATAATTATACCAAGTTTCATCGAAATAGAATCGTTAGTTTTCACATGATGCCTGAACATACAGACAGACAGATAGACATTCAGACAAAAAATTTTAATCACATATTTGGGTTTAGTATAGATCCAGTAACACCCCCTGCTATTTATTTTTTCAATATTTTCAATGTACAGAATTGACCCTTCTACAGATTTATTATATTATGTACATAGATACCGATTCCAATGGTTCGCCCCCTATTACATGGGACTTAAAACACAAATGGTGAAAAGTGGATGTACATTGTATAACGACATCACGTGCCGTTATGTGCATCTCTGCCTACCCCTTCGAGGATAAAAGGCGAGACGTTACGTGACGTCCACTGGTTGCTGCCTTTTAACAAACTCCGCAGTATTTGTGAAAAGTATTTGCGGAATGTGTATGTGTTTTGTAGCATATAAGAGTAGATATAATACATATGTAAACATTGTATAGTGACATATCGTGATTGTGTTATTATCTGTTACATTCACATAAATGTATATAAAACATCAGTGTTAGGGTCAAAGTTCTTAGAATAAAACGCGATTAAAATATAAACATTTATTTAATTTGAAACAGTTTTGTACTTGTCAATTACACTGCAGCTTATTTCTACGTCTTTCTTAAACAAATTATATTAAATATTTTATTATACTATTTTTGAGTTTAATTCCTACCTACCTTGGTAAACAAATTGTTTTATCATAATAAAAATAAAACCCATCTCCATGATATATTTTAATAATGAATTCTCTATCTTACTTATTAAGTAATTAGTCTGATACATGGTACAATAAAACTAAAATGGCACTCTGTTAGTAGTCTCAGTAGTATGAGTCTGTATAGTTCTAACACTCTTACAAAATAATTTCATCTTACAATTAAATGCATTTAAGGTTGATATTCGACTGAACTACTATCTATAACTTTATTAAACTTAATAAGAATCCATGAGTCCATCTTATTTTTTAATTGAAAAGGAATGCGCTTGGATCTATTTTTTATCGGAAGTATTATGTGTTTGTTCCCTAGAAATTACCACTTTAGTGCAGATACAATTTTTGGCCAAAATTAAAAATATTACGGTAGCAGGTACTACATGGAAGTTATTTATTAAACAAAATATATTTGATAATTTAGCCATTTCCAAGTACGACAGTATGTCATTAATAAATACTTGCAAACTGGTCATGCACACCAATACAAAAGAAATGATACAAGTCTTTACAATATCCTTCATGTTCCTGTTAGTCTTTTGATTCCTGGTTGCGATGACGTAAAATATTCTGCCAAAAAATAATAGATTCATTGTCAACACAACGAACTTTAACCACGAGTAAACTTTATAGTAGTCAAAGAAAAAATCATTTACGAGGCTCACTGGACATAACACTCCTATAGGTACAGCGATGATCCATACGAGTAGAGATAGTATCAGAAAGCTGATTTTTTTTATCACAAACACTAGCACCACTTTTTCGTATAAATTATTCGTGAACACAAACATCCATGAGATGAGCGCTGCATCCGTATGGAAATACAGCGCCAAGACCAGATACACGGTGTAGTCGTTGAAGTACTTGTAGGTCACCAACAGCTCCATTATCGAGTTTATCAATCTTGCCACTGTCAACTGTGTGAGGATCTTCTGGTCCAGTTTCCGTATTTTCGGCCGGATTATGTAGAGCACCAATTGTAGTATCAGGCATAGTGATGAGATGGCAATTCCAACGTATCTAATATAGAGCTCTGTAATACTTCCTATCTCAGGGAACTCAATATCGACATTCCCTGATGTAAAGTTAGTGCCATTGACTAACTCGTCACTATAATCATACACATAATCTGCTCCGTCGGACATTTTATCAAGCGGTGCAACTGTGGTATGGATCGCGAGACGACTAACATTATTTAATAATTTTTCGTCGAAGCTCTCGCTAAAGTTGTATTACAAGTTTTTAATTTATTATCTAGATTCACTTCACTAATGTTATACAGAATATTTTTGTTTGTAGGTGTGTTGGTAATTTCGATACTACTGAACCGATTTTTACCGTCGTTTACTAACAAAGAAAAAAGCTACCTTATCAAGAAGTAGGAACCTAAAATATTTTTTACTTTACCCATGCCACAATGGGGGTAGGGGTATGATGGTACACGAAGCAACTTTATCTGGTATATAGGCAACACGTTGACACAACTATCGTTATAAATAACCATGGATATTTAACTAAAGTTAGGTTAATTTATGAATTCCCATTTAAAAAGTATATAATAAGCATAAAAGGTGAAGAACAAAGAATAACGTTGGAATAGTAATCTGTGTAAGTAAATAGTATCTAACTGTTACTCACCGATATTCTTAATCGCCTTACAATATAAAATTAATTATATGCGTTTGGCTTCCGCAAAACAACGACTACGTTTTTTATCTTTAACTATGTAAGGATAGATCATGGAAACTAAGTTATACACGAGTATGAGTAATGGATAATAATAAATACTCGTAGACAGACAACAAAAAATACAAACTTTTTATAATTTCATAAAGGTTGTTGTTTATAAGCATCTTTAGAATATTATAGACGAATTATCCAAAGAATAATGTACTTGGCGAGAGGGATTGTCAGACTCTTACTGGCTAAAAACCACCCCGTGCCTACTCATGCTTTAAGCCGGACCCCGCTAACCCGTGTTAGGCAGCACCGGCTCGGGCATCAGCCCTACTGGACCCTATCGTGGTGGGTTGGCTCTTTGAGACGCGCGCGGAACGGGTGCGCCGTGCGCTTTGGGTCTGGTTCTGGTCGTGCGGTGACCTACGCAGATCGTCTCGCGATCCCTGACCCCCGGAGTGTCTCCCGCGATGCTGAGGCGTCAGGAGGTTCATTCTCTCTTCTTTCTTAGCTAAAAAATAATATACTGTTCTGTGACAGTTGTCGATTTTCAGATCTATCGTAATTATTATTTTAAAAAATCGGTTATCTTAATAGCTTTTATAGTTTTTGCATAATTTATATACTTGTTTAATGAGATATTGAAAGCTAGACTATCAATATTGAATCATAAATTCTTTTGGTTTAATTGAATGTACGATTGATCTTTAATAATGTGCACTAGCTTTTGCCGGTGACTTTGTTCGCGTGGAATAATGAATTCTATCTGCATAGGGTACGCAAGGTGATGGGAATGAGGTATTTATTGTGGTGTGTTTCTTGATTTCATGAAAAACAGTAAAATAACTCCGTTATTTAAATCAGGTAGGTAGTACTTCTGACCCCACAAACTTTAAACCTATTTCAGTGCTACGCACATTCAGTAAAATTTTTGAAAATCTTATTTTAAATCAAATGCAAACATTTTTTCGTCGGGGTCGTTCAAGAACTGATTGCCGGTGTTGAACTTTTTAAACATATATTTGACGCGTGGCAGGACTCAGGCGACGCTCTGGGAACATTTTATGTTTTATCTAAGGCGTTCGATTGTGTTCTTCATGATACTTTAATCAGGAAGCTATCCCATTATGGCATACACGGTGCCTCTCTGGACCTTCTTACCTCATACTTGATTATTATCAGGGTTCAGAGAGTGAAGGTGAATAGAAAGATTTCTGTCGGTTCAGTGGTCAGAATGGGTGTTCCGCAGGGATCAATTCTCGGCCCGTTTTTGTTTCTTATTTACATTAATGACATACGCTACCTTGTAAGAGATAACCATGAGATAGTGCTGTTTGCTGACGATACTCCGCTATTATTTAAACTTAAACGGCGACATTCAGTTGTTGATAATATAAATATTTCTCTCTCAAAAATAGTAAACTGGTTTAGTGTCAAAAACCTTTATTAAATAAAACTAAAACGAAATGTATTAAATTTCCAACACAAAATGTTAGACAGATAAAAACCAGCGTGCTAATCAGGGGCGATGAATTGCAACGTATAGATTTTATTTTTAAGCGGGGTAAATCATCCAATGTCTTCTTTCGCCTTAGGAGAGGCGAAAGGGAGTGACAGACCCTTACTGACCAAAAACCACTCCGTTTCTACTCCTGCTTTTCAAGCCGGAGCCCCGGGAAACCCGCTAGGTAGTCGGCAGCTCCGTAAACCTATATATACCACTATCTTTTTGGGTGTAACATTAAACTCTAGGCTCCAATGGTGTCCACATATCATAGATAGGTTGTCGAAAAACCCAGTTCTGCAGCATAACCGATGTGGATACAGCGCGACTAGTACATTTTAGTTATTTCCACAGCATCATGTCGTACGGTATTCTCCAGTGGGGGAATGCTGCTGACATTCAGTCTGTCTTTGTTCTGCTATTAATTTATGGTCTAAATCAGAGGCACTCGCTCAGAGAATTGTTTAAATAAATTAAAATAATGACAGTTGCCTCTCAATATATTTATGAAAATGATACCCACAGGCCACAGGTACATCCGCACCCGCACCCGCACGTGTGGCGCGGGATGCAGCGCTGCGCAACAGATTTAGTTAAGACCCGATGATCCGAAATGGCGCATAAATGGGTAGGAGTATAAAGGAAAATCAAACAGACAACCTGGGTTTTTCCGACTTCCTCATTTACTATAGGTACATAATTATTTATTATGTTGCTGTAAAGCCCCGAGTCTCGGGATTCCTAAGGATTTCCTTAGAAAATTCGGTAACAAATAATAATATTAGTCCTAACTCATAATGAGGAATCCGGTGACTAGACCCGCAAGTAACTGAGACCGCGGGCCCAGTTGCCGAATCGATTTATCTATACATTTTTATATTCCGTCTTTAATTGCTTGCAAATACGGTACGGTCAAACGAAAAACTGTTCAAAGCAATGTTCAAATAGGCAATAAGCGTATGTTTTGTAGCATATAAGAGTAGATATAATACATATGTAAACATTGTATAGTGACATATCGTGATTGTGTTATTATCTGTTACATTTACATAAATGCATATAAAATATCAGTGTTAGGGTCAAAGTTCTTGGGCTCGCTGTAATCGCGGCCCCCTTTTAGGAATGGCTTAAGACGCGCTACGGTTAATGCTCACCTACCGCCTGACGGAGCTGCGGAATACCTGGCGGGTTCACCGGGACTCCGGCTTAAAGCAGGAGTGCGAACGGGGTGCTTTTTTATTCAGTACGAGTCTAAAACTCCTTCTCGCATCACCCAAGTCGGAAGCAGTCATTGGATGATTCCCCCTCTCCCTTAAAAAGGGGTCCAAGTTCTATGAATAAAACACGATTAAAATATTAACATTTTATTATATTTCATTTCAAACAGTTTTGTATAATATTACCAAGCAAATCAATTACACTGCAGATTATTTCTAAGACTTTTTTAAAATTTTGCGAAACTATAGCTCAAACGGGTGCAATGATTTGAGGTTTTTTCATAATTGAATGTCTAGGAGTCCTAATAAACAAATTGTACGTAATACGTAACGTAGTATATTTTAATCTTTTTGTAGCACCGCGTTTGTTACTATCATACTTATTAAGTAAATTAATCATTATAATTGTCCACGACAGGAAATAAGCTTATGTACGGTCGTCGTTACCGAAATCGGTAAGGAGAACTAAATATACTTTTTAAGTAATTAGTCTAATATAATTATGGTACAATAAAACTAAAATAGCACTCTAATATTAGAGTTTGTATAGTTCTAACACTTACAAAATAATTTCATCTTACAATTAAATGCATTTAAGGTTGATATTCGACTGAACTTTTTAATCTATAACTTAATAAGAATCTATCAGTCCATCTTTTTTTTTCTGTCGGAGGTATTAACTGTTTGTTTCGTGGAAATTTGTACTTTAGTTCAGATACAATTTTTGGATAGAATTAGAAATATTACGGTCGCGGGTATCACTTGGTAGTTATTTATTAAACAAAATATATTTGATAATGTAGTCATTTCCAAGTACGACAGTATGTCATTAATAAATACTTGCAAACTGGTCATGCACACCAATACAAAAGAAATGATACAAGTCTTTACAATATCCTTCATGTTCCTGTTAGTCTTTTGATTCCTGGTTGCGATGACGTAAAATATTTTGCCAAAAAATAATAGATTCATTGTCAACACAATGAACTTTAACCACGAGTAAACTTTATAGTAATCTAGGAAAAAATCTACCACCAGGCTCACTGGACATAACACTCCTATTGGTATAACTATGATCCATACGAGTAGAGATAGTATCAAAAAGCTGATTTTTTTTAACACAAACACTAACACCACTTTTTCATATAAATTCTTCGTGAACACAAACATCCATGAGATGAGCGCTGCATCCGTATGGAAATACAGCGCAAAGACCAGATCCTTGGTGTAGTCGTTGAAGTACTGGTCGGTCATCAACATCTCCATTATCGAGTTTATCAATCTTGCCACTGTCAACTGTGTGAGGATCTTCTGGTCCACTTTCCGTATTTTCGGCCGGATTGTATAGAGCACCAATTGTAGTATCAGGCATAGTGATGAGAAGGCAATTCCAACGATTCTAACATAGAGCTCTATAGTGCTTTCCAGGTCAACGTGCTCAATGTAGACATCCTTTGTTGTAAAGTTACTGCTGTCGACTAGCGCGTTAATATTATTTGATCCATCCGACATTTTATTAATAGGTGCAACTGTGTCGCAGGTCCTGAAATTACTGCAGAAACAAGGAAATTTTTTTCCTTTAACGACTCGAGTTGCGTTAAGAATAATTTATGCTCATTTATTTTTGATGCAAATAATGTCATTCCACCACACCCAAGCGGGTCGCAAGCTAACTTGCCGAATTGCAGGTAAATCTGTGGCGCAGCGTTGAATCCCGCGCCACACGTGTACCGCGAGCCGTGCAAGCTAATTTCGACCATCGGACCAACGTAAAGCATAAGGTCCTGCGGGTAACCTAACATTCGTCAAACTTATATTTACGTTTGGTACAGTAATTGGGTTTAGGGATCGAGCCGCTCAATTAAGTTTGTTTTTAGTGTATATACTTTTTTGGCATAAAAATCACCCAGTGTTGTGTACGGGATATTATAAAGTACAATTCACCAAGTTTCATCGTAATCGGACCGATAGTTTTTGCGTGATGCGTGAACATACAGACAGACAGAAAAACCTTTTTTAATCACATTTTTGGCTTTAGTGTCTTTCAGTAACACTCTCTACTATTTGTATTTTTTTTAATGTACATAATTAACATACCATACAGGGTTAATTTTAAAACACCAACAACATCTTAGGGCTATGTTACTACTAACATCATAAATAACAACTTTTGTTCTATGACTTTTAAAAAATCACCAAATTTTATTTCATCAGATTTTTTCATACAAAAATAAAAATATTTAAATTGAACGCTCTAAATGTTGTCTATGCGAAGCAATAATACAATAGTGGTGGGGAAAACTTGCCCTATTTACGAGTTCCCTCAGTCGGTCGTTCGCTTTGATGCGCTTGCGTTGCGTTAGTACTGGTGGCACCTGCAGTAAAATACAGAGTGGAAATGTGCTGGATAGAACAACGAAATCTTGAAACTTTGATTTTCTTTTTGTAAAGTCATAAAACAAAATGTTGTTTAAGATGTTAGTAATATGGCCCTAAGAGGTTGTTGGTGTTTTAAAATTAACCCTGTATATCGATTCCATTGGATGCTGCGTTTTTTAACGAACTCTGAATTTCTTTTTATATTTATTTTTATATCTGTGACTTTATTTCTAGTGTGAATGCTTACTTTCTGTGTGAGGGCCTTGTTTGTGTGAGGAATGACAGAATAGGCAACGTTTTATGTTGTCGAAGTTTATTAATATTCGGTGTCTTACACAGATTGCGATGATGACAACTTTGGCAATGACAGGGGACCCTCGGGTAGCGCTCCTGCGGGTCAATCTTTACATCATACGGGCGAAGACAGGGAACGAAGTGTCTTCAGCTCTCCAGAAAACGATTCCGGTGCAGCCGAGGACGGTGCACGGACAGGGGCCGTATAAGCTAGTTTTAGTTTGGCTAGTTTAGATGTCAACCTCGTCCTATAAAAGGTGCTTGGCATCGATACTGTAAGACTGTTCTTTCTATTTACCTTTATTTTTCTTGTAATTTGTGCTCATATTGTATTTGATTTGTTTACATTGTTGAATTATTTTCGTCGACTTTTTTTTTGCATTGTACTAGCCGCTTCTCGCACAATTTTCACAAAGCTGTTAAGTAACTTGAAAGAAATAATATTACAGTCTTAAATGTGTATAATATTAATTTATTAAATATATTAAAGTACAGAAAATACATATAAATTAGTTTTGGGCTTGTACAGTCGCCAATTACAGGTTAACCAACAATTTTGATAAATGATAACTTAAGACTAAAAGAAATATATATGTATTTTTAGATATAAACTGTAAGACTCGTTGACAATCTTCGTTTAAGGGATACATTAAATAGTGGAGCGCCTGGGGGCTTTCACCTCGGATTAAAGTTATAGTGAATGGATTAATATGATCGATTTGAGCTGCGAGCTCTGGTATTCAAGTATTCGGGCTTTAAAGACTCATACCTTTTTTTTTTTGAGGGTGGAAAATCATCCAATGACTTTTCTCGCCTTGGGCGAGGCGAGAGGGAGTGTCAGACTCTTACTGACTAAAAACCACCCCGTTCCTTTTCCTGCTTTTCGAGCCGGAGCCCCGGTAAATCCGCTAGGTAGTCCGCAGCTCCGGATCAGGCATCAGCCCTGCTGGGCCCCATCTGTGGTGGTCTGATGGCTCTTTGAGGCGCGCGCGGAACGCGACGCGCCGCACGCACGGGTCTGGTTCTGTTCGGGCGGTGAGCTACCCTTGCTCGCCGTCCGCAGGCCCGCACTTACGGTGGCCGGAGATCGTCCCGCGATCCCCGACGCCCGGAGTGTCTCTCGCGACGGCTGGGGCGTGAGGAAGTTTGTTCTCTCACGCGCCCCGCCTCCTCCTTAGCTAGCATGACTGCTTCGCAGAAGGAGGAGACGGCATCCCAGTCCCTCTCGCTCCGCACCATGGCCTGGACCAATGCCGGGCGCGTGAGGTCGCCGTCGCCGACCACATCCCTGAGGACTTGGCGGTGCTCAGCCCACGCAGGGCACACCGCCAACGTATGTTCTACCGTGTCCTCCGGGCGGTCCTCACAGTGATGACACCCGGGCGTTTCCTCCCGCCCAATAAGGAACAGGAACCTACCGAAACTCCCATGTCCGGTAAGCACCTGCGTCAGGCGGTAGGTGAGGACGCCGTGGCGCCTCTCTAACCACTCCTCAAAGAGGGGACTTACCGCTGCGATGACAGCGAGCCCAGCCCTCGGTTGCGACAGTCGTTGCTGCCATTCCGCCATGAGAAGACTCATACCTAAATTGGTATTTGATACTTTAGTGTGGAATGGGATATCTGGGCAACTTATGGGGCAACATTAGTCCTATTTGTTCAATTAGTTTGTCACAGTCCAATTTATTATTGACAAATTTGTAAAGGTCCAAAATTCATATCATAACTGAATACGTTGTTCCTACGGGCCCGGGGAGATATATCACCGAAGATACATGCTAAATGTTTTGTGAAGGCTCTCTGGAAGCTTTCTATTCTTTGCGAATGTACTGCGTAGTGCGGGATCCATACTACACTGGCAAACTAAGGCGTTATATAAAACAATTTTTGTTCTTACCAGCCTGTACCCCCTGGTGAGCCTAAACCTCTTAAGAAAACCTAGAAGCTGCGCTGATTTTGTAACAATGATGCGGATATGATAGATTTTGAGACGAGAGATCGTCCGCAAATAGTTTGTTTATTTGTAGTATTATAGTATTGTTTGTTTATTTATAGAATTTGTTTACAGTGATGGATTTAGTCAGTAATATTATTAATGAAGAGTATAACAGGACTGAAGCAAGATGAGAACTCTGGGGAATTCCTGAGTCAGCACAGTACGGTAGGATTCATAGCCATTAACGACACGAATCTGTAATCTATCTGTGATAGTTGACCAGTCACACAACGAATATTGTTCATATTATGTCAACTTTAAAATTAGCTTTATACTAGACTGCCTCGTTGGCCGTGTGGTTGCAAGTGCGACTGCCGGGCAAGGGGTCTCGGGCAAGGCTCGGAACCGGTTTAAAAAATACCGGTTAATACCGGTTTATATCGGTTTTCCTCCGAACTTTTCTTAAGAACGTGAACATTAAAGAACTTTATTTTAACCTAAATTAACCGGTTTATTCGACGAGGGGCATGTCGGTACACGCGTTGAAATATTATTATTGAAATAAGCTGAACAGCGCGCGGCGTTTCTTTGATGTGCGTCGTATTAACCGGTTTTTATTGCTCTAAACCGGTTAATCCGAAAAAACCTTTATGAAAATACTGTTCCAAATACCGGTTTAAAAAAACCGGTTTCGCGAACGAAACCCAATGTAAAGGTTTTGCGTACAAGTACATAATAACGGTTTGAAAATTTAACCGTTATCCGAGCCTTGGTCTCGGGTTCGATTCCCGGGTCGGGCGTATTACTGGGCTTTTTTCAGTTTTTCGAAAATTTGTCAGTGGTAGCACGGAGTTTGGAAATGTGCCCGGTATGTGGCAATAGGCTCACCACCTATTACATGGGACTTACAACCTATATTGTGAAATGTGGGTGTACATTGGCATTATGTGTCATAATGTGCACCTCTGCCTACCCCTTCGGGGACTAAAGGCGTGACGTTATATATATATATATATATATATCTATATATATATGGACGTTATGTGTATATAATTAGCATTAGAACTCTGTAAAACGATAATTTCTTTGGTTTTTAAACCAGAATAAAATTTATTTCTTTGTGTTAAAATTGAGAGTGATAAAATTCAAAAGAGTTGTGTATTTTTTATTGATAAATAATTTGTATATTTTAATAAGTGATTCTATTTTATACAAAGTTTAAATTATTCCTTTCTTCTGTCTATTAGCTGTTTTTTTTTATTTATTTATTTTTTTTAAGAAAAACGTTGCCCCACATTAGGATTTTCTCCTGTGTCGTGGGTGCGTTTACAAACATACAAGTTCACATACACATCACGCCCAGACCCGGAACAACAATCTGTGGATCATACAAAGAGTTGTTCCGTGCGGGAGTCGAACCCGCGACACGTTGCACGGCAGCCAGTTGCCCAACCACCGCGCCAACCGTGCAGTCAATTTTAATGTCCTTAAATATTATTGAGTATAATAAAGCGTTTGTCACTTTTATCGAATACTAGCTGCTCCCACGCAGTTTCACCCGTCTCTCGGCTCCTATTGGCTACAGCGTGATCTTTTAAAGTGCAATGCGAGGGAACAAAGAATAGACAGGTGTTGTTGCTAAGAATACCTTTAATGAAGTGTCTAATACAACCTGTGAATACAACTAACTTACGCTATTTGTAAAGGCGACGTGTCACACGCATTACACCTCCCCCATTGTACAAACTCTAGAGTATGAAGGTATAGGTATACATTGCAAAAATAGGTATAAAACGTTTAAAAGATGAAAAAATGCAAAGCTACTAAACTCTCTGTAAGTACTATATTTTTTTGAAGAGTACTATATTTTTAAGTTAATTTAAAAAATAGACTATATTTTAACAAAAAAATATAGGCAACCCTAGATACACATGACACCCAGACCCGAAGCAAGAATAATGTGGATCACACAAAGAGTTGCTCCGTGCAGGAATCGAACCCGCTACGGGTTGCGCGGCAGCCGGTTCCCCTGCCACCGCGCCAACTGTGCACTCAAAGCACAGGCAGTTTGATTAGATGTTTTTTAATGGTTTTCTTCGACCCGTCCAAAGATCAGATATATGTATTATGTGGAGTATATTAATCAGGATGCTAAGTATTTCCCAAACGTTAATCCGACGTAAAACCCCTACTATAAAACTTTAGTTTAAACACATTTTTTGGTCAAAATGAGAAATATAATGGTGGCAGGCACTACTTGGTAGATATTTATACAATTTATTATTCTAACTAGTGTTAGATGATCTTCATAATTATGTCGGAAATATGTTGAAATCATTTTGAAGAAAACAAAAATGCTGGTAATAAGGCTGCAACATAACAACAGAATGAAAATAATACAAGCTTTTATAATAGCCTTAATTTTTAATTTAGTATTTTTTCTAATGACGTAAAATATTCTGCCAAAATATATTAGATTGATTACTAACAAAATGAACTTAAACAATGAGTAAACTGCAAAAAAATTAATGTAAAAATCCTCCGCAAGGCTCACTGTATATATCACACCTACAGGTACAGCGAGGAACCACACGAGCAGAGATAGAATCAGAAACCTGATTTTTTTTATCACAAACACTAACACCACTTTTTCGTATAAATTCTTAGTGAACACAAACATCCATGAGTTGACCACTGCATCCGTTTGTGAATACAGCGCAAAGACCGGATACACGGTGTAGTCGTTGAAGTAGTTGTAGGTTATCAACATCTCCATTATCGAGTTTATCAATCTTGCCACTGTCAACTGTGTGAGGATCTTCTGGTCCAGTTTCCGTATTTTCGGCCGGATTTTGTAGAGCACTAATTGTAGTATCAGGCATAGTGATGAGATGGCAATTCCAACGATTCTAACATAGAACTCTGTAATACGTTTCATCTCAGGGAACTCAACATTTACATCCCCTGATGTAAAGTTAATGTCATTGACTGCGTCAGTGATAGAATCTGGTCCGTCCAATATTTTATCAAGCGGTGCAACTGTGTTATGGATCGTGAGGCGACTAACATTATTTAATAATTTTCCATCGAAACTCCTCGCTAAAGTTGTATTACAAGTTTTTTAACAATTTAAATTATCAAGATTCTTTTCACTAATAATATACAGAAGATTTTTGTTTGTTTGTTGGTACCATAGGAGCACAACTGAACCGAATTTGATTTTTGTTTACTAATAAAAAAGGTAATTTATAAAACTACAAAACCCGACTGCGTTTCTTTATAAAAATTAAAAAACCCTTAAACAAGAAAGTCATCAGTAAAGCAGTCGGGACCCATTCTAAATATGAAGACTTGGTGAGGGCACATACGGCTGCGTGCTGCCGGCTGCTACGGATTTAAGTGGCCGAATCAAGTGGCTGTCCACCCCATACACGGCCACAGCCGACCACAATTCATCCCGCACCACGCTATAGTAAGCCTTTACGAGGTCAATATAGGGCATAGAATACCTTTTGGTGTTTCGATATAAGGCTTTCTCCGAAATGCACCTTCACGAAATGACTTGATCCGTACACCCTACTCCCTTTCTAAATCCCGCTTGCACATCCCAGATTTTCTTCTCAGTCACATCTATCACTCTTTCAATCAATATCTTGGCATATAACTTTTCTACTGCGCTCGGGCGTATACTGCGATATTTTTTGCACTCCTACGACCCTTTTTTTTATATGGTGGAACAATTACGACTTTGGCCAACATTTATAAAAAGTAGGTACAGCAGGCTTGCAATTATACCTCCGCCTCCTATTAGCATTTCAGTAGTTATCCTATCGTATCCCGCTGCTTTACCTACTTTCAAACTCTTAATGGCACTCATAATGTCATCCATATTTATTACCCCCACAACGTGCTAGCATTCTTTGTCATCGTTTCCTTCGTCATTTCTCGACTCATCCCTTTCAAACTCGGGGTTATCGAGCTCAACGTAGACATCCTCTGGTGTAAAGTTAGTGCTATTGACTAGCGCGTTAGCATAATCTGGTGTATTCGACATTTTGAACCGGTACAACTGAGTCGCGGGTCGCGGGTGGCGGCGGAAAAATATTTCCTTTAATCACTAATATTAAATATTTAATTTATCCTCATCTATTTTTCGATGCAAATGATGTCATTCCACCACACCCAAGCGGGTCGCAAGCTATCGTGCCGAATTGCAGGTAAATCTGTGGCGCAGCGTTGAATTCCGCGCCACACGTGTACCGCGCGCCGTGCAAGCTAATTTCGACCATCGGACCAACGTAAAGCGTAAGGTCCTGCGGGTAACCATCATTCGACTATTTAACAACACCTTTATCTATCTTTTTTCTTTATTTTAGTTTTAAGTTGCAGAAAGTTATACATATTTATTTATTACTTATTTAAGTGTTTATGTCAGGTAGATTAGGATAGAATTCCTACTCATATTATAATTGTAATAAACTAACAAAAGCAATAAAATAATGTGACATTTGACAAAATTATAATAACTATCTCTTATTTTTAAAGTTAGAGGTTTTTCCACTTTGGAAGCGTCTAATTTTTCAAACGATTGATTTTGACGAAAACGGTTTTAGAAACCTTATTGTCTTTTTTACAGCCCATCATGGATAGGTTAGGTGAAAAAAATGATTTTTTTAATCAGTTCCATGTATGAAGCCTCTTTGATTTTTAAATATATTAATTTTTATTTAAAATTCGAATAGCGGTTACCGGAATACATCAACCTACAAAGTTTCAACTATGTAGGCCCTACAATGGCTGCAGCATAAATGGCTGTGACATACGGACGGACAGACAGACAGACAGACCGACATGACGAATCTATAAGGGTTCCGTTTTTTGCCATTTGGCTATGGAACCCTAAACAGGGATCGTGGCAGTGCGACAGAAAGTTAATTGAGGGCTTCAGCATACACAACATTGTTAGTGAGGTCGGCCGGCGGCATGGCAGAACCCCGCGGCGACTAAGGATAAAACTGAAAAATTAAGATTTTTTTTTCTACGTATTTTTCCAGGATAAAATGTATCCTATTGTATGCCCAGGATAATAAGGTATAATTATACCAAGTTTCATCGAAATCGAATCGTTAGTTTTCACATGATGCCTGAACATACAGACAGACAGATAGACATTCAGACAAAAAATTTTAATCACATATTTGGGTTTAGTATAGATCCAGTAACACCCCCTGCTATTTATTTTTTCAATATTTTCAATGTACAGAATTGACCCTTCTACAGATTTATTATATGTACATAGATACCGATTCCAATGGTTCGCCCCCTTATTACATGGGACTTAAAACACAAATGGTGAAAAGTGGATGTACATTGTATAACGACATCACGTGCCGTTATGTGCATCTCTGCCTACCCCTTCGAGGATAAAAGGCGAGACGTTACGTGACGTCCACTGGTTGCTGCCTTTTAACAAACTCCGCAGTATTTGTGAAAAGTATTTGCGGAATGTGTATGTGTTTTGTAGCATATAAGAGTAGATATAATACATATGTAAACATTGTATAGTGACATATCGTGATTGTGTTATTATCTGTTACATTCACATAAATGTATATAAAACATCAGTGTTAGGGTCAAAGTTCTTGGAATAAAACGCGATTAAAATATTAACATTTATTTAATTTGAAACAGTTTTGTACTTGTCAATTACACTGCAGCTTATTTCTACGTCTTTCTTAAACAAATTATATTAAATATTTTATTATACTATTTTTGAGTTAAATTCCTACCTACCTTGGTAAACAAATTGTTTTATCATAATAAAAATAAAACCCATCTCCATGATATATTTTAATAATGAATTCTCTATCTTACTTATTAAGTAATTAGTCTGATACATGGTACAATAAAACTAAAATGGCACTCTGTAAGTAGTCTCAGTAGTATGAGTCTGTATAGTTCTAACACTCTTACAAAATAATTTCATCTTACAATTAAATGCATTTAAGGTTGATATTAGACTGAACTGTTTAATATATAACTTGATTAAACTTAATAAGAATCCATGAGTCCATCTTATTTTTTTATTAAAAAGGAATGCGCTTGGATCTATTTTTTATCGGAAGTATTATGTGTTTGTTCCCTAGAAATTACCACTTTAGTGCAGATACAATTTTTGGCCAAAATTAAAAATATTACGGTAGCAGGTACTACATGGAAGTTATTTATTAAACTAAATATATTTGCTAATGTAGCCATTTCCAAGTACGACAGTATGTCATTAATAAATACTTGCAAACTGGTCATGCACACCAATACAAAAGAAATGATACAAGTCTTTACAATATCCTTCATGTTCCTGTTAGTCTTTTGATTCCTGGTTGCGATGACGTAAAATATTCTGCCAAAAAATAATAGATTCATTGTCAACACAACGAACTTTAACCACGAGTAAACTTTATAGTAGTCAAAGAAAAAATCATTTACGAGGCTCACTGGACATAACACTCCTATAGGTACAGCGATGATCCATACGAGTAGAGATAGTATCAGAAAGCTGATTTTTTTTATCACAAACACTAGCACCACTTTTTCGTATAAATTATTCGTGAACACAAACATCCATGAGATGAGCGCTGCATCCGTATGGAAATACAGCGCAAAGACCAGATCCTTGGTGTAGTCGTCAAAGTACTGGTAGGTCATCAACAGCTCCATTATCGAGTTTATCAATCTTGCCACTGTCAACTGTGTGAGGATCTTCTGGTCCAGTTTCCGTATTTTCGGCCGGATTATGTAGAGCACTAATTGTAGTATCAGGCATAGTGATGAGATGGCAATTCCAACGTATCTAATATAGAGCTCTGTAATACTTCCTATCTCAGGGAACTCAATATCGACATCCCCTGATGTAAAGTTAGTGCCATTGACTAACTCGTCACTATAATCATACACATAATCTGCTCCGTCGGACATTTTATCAAGCGGTGCAACTGTGGTATGGATCGCGAGACGACTAACATTATTTAATAATTTTTCGTCGAAGCTCTCGCTAAAGTTGTATTACAAGTTTTTAATTTATTATCTAGATTCACTTCACTAATGTTATACAGAATATTTTTGTTTGTAGGTGTGTTGGTAATTTCGATACTACTGAACCGATTTTTACCGTCGTTTACTAACAAAGAAAAAAGCTACCTTATCAAGAAGTAGGAACCTAAAATATTTTTTACTTTACCCATGCCACAATGGGGTATATAGGCAACACGTTGACACAACTATCGTTATAAATAACCATGGATATTTAACTAAAGTTACGTTAATTTATGAATTCCCATTTAAAAGGTATATAATAAGCATAAAAGGTGAAGAACAAAGAATAACGTTGAAATAGTAATCTGTGTAAATAAATAGTATCTAACTGTTACTCACCGATATTCTTAATCGCCTTACAATATAAAATTAATTATATGCGTTTGGCTTCCGCAAAACAACGACTACGTTTTTTATCTTTAACTTTAACTATGTAAGGATAGATCATGGAAACTAAGTTATACACGAGTATGAGTAATGGATAATTAATAATAAATACTCGTAGACAGACAACAAAAAATACAAACTTTTTATAATTTCATAAAGGTTGTCGTTTATAAGCATCTTTAGAATATTATAGACGAATTATCCAAAGAATAATGTACTTGGCGAGAGGGAGTGTCAGACTCTTACTGGGTAAAAACCACCCCGTTCCTACTCCTGCTTTAAGCCGGACCCCGCTAACCCGTGTTAGGCAGCACCGGCTCGGGCATCAGCCCTACTGGACCCTATCGTGGTGGTCTGGCTCTTTGAGTGCGCTTTGGGTCTGGTTCTGGTCGTGCGGTGACCTACGCAGATCGTCTCGCGATCCCTGACCCCCGGAGTGTCTCCCGCGATGCTGAGGCGTCAGGAGGTTCATTCTCTCTTCTTTCTTAGCTAAAAAATAATATACTGTTCTGTGACAGTTGTCGATTTTCAGATCTATCGTAATTATTATTTTAAAAAATCGGTTATCTTAATAGCTTTTATAGTTTTTGCATAATTTATATACTTGTTTAATGAGATATTGAAAGCTAGACTATCAATATTGAATCATAAATTCTTTTGGTTTAATTGAATGTACGATTGATCTTTAATAATGTGCACTAGCTTTTGCCGGTGACTTGTTCGCGTGGAATAATGAATTCTATCTGCATTTGGGTGGATGTGTGTGGCTAGGGGTACGCAAGGTGATGGGAATGAGGTATTTATTGTGGTGTGTTTCTTGATTTCATGAAAAACAGTAAAATAACTCCGTTATTTAAATCAGGTAGGTAGTACTTCTGACCCCACAAACTTTAAACCTATTTCAGTGCTACGCACATTCAGTAAAATTTTTTGAAAATCTTATTTTAAATCAAATGCAAAAATTTTTTCGTCGGGGTCGTTCAAGAACTGATTGCCGGTGTTGAACTTTTATTTTTAATCATATATGTGACGCGTGGCAGGTCTCAGGCGACGCTTTGGGAACATTTTATGTCTCATCTAAGGCATTCGATTGTGTTCTTCGTGATACTTTAATCAGGAAGCTATCCCATTATGGCATACACAGTGCCTCTTGGACCTTCTTACCTCATACTTGATTATCAGGGTTCAGAGAGTGAAGGTGAATAGAAAGATTTCTGTCGGTTCAGTGGTCAGAATGGGTGTTCCGCAGGGATCAATTCTCGGCCCGTTTTTGTTTCTTATTTACATTAATGACATACGCTACCTTGTAAGAGATAACCATGAGATAGTGCTGTTTGCTGACGATACTCCGCTATTATTTAAACTTAAACGGCGACATTCAGTTGTTGATAATATAAATATTTCTCTCTCAAAAATAGTAAACTGGTTTAGTGTCAAAAACCTTTATTAAATAAAACTAAAACGAAATGTATTAAATTTCCAACACAAAATGTTAGACAGATAAAAACCAGCGTGCTAATCAGGGGCGATCAAATTGCAACGTATAGATTTTATTTTTAAGCGGGGTAAATCATCCATGTCTTCTTTCGCCTTAGGAGAGGCGAAAGGGAGTGACAGACCCTTACTGACCACAAAACCACTCCGTTTCTACTCCTGCTTTTCAAGCCGGTTCTGCGGGAAACCCGCTAGGTAGTCGGCAGCTCCGTAAACCTATATATACCACTATCTTTTTGGGTGTAACATTAAACTCTAGGCTCCAATGGTGTCCACATATCATAGATAGGTTGTCGATTAAAACCCAGTTCTGCAGCATAACCGATGTGGATACAGCGCGACTAGTACATTTTAGTTATTTCCACAGCATCATGTCGTACGGTATTCTCCAGTGGGGGAATGCTGCTGACATTCAGTCTGTCTTTGTTCTGCTATTAATTTATGGTCTAAATCAGAGGCACTCGCTCAGAGAATTGTTTAAATAAATTAAAATAATGACAGTTGCCTCTCAATATATTTATGAAAATGATACCCACAGGCCACAGGTACATCCGCACCCGCACCCGCACGTGTGGCGCGGGATGCAGCGCTGCGCAACAGATTTAGTTAAGACCCGATGATCCGAAATGGCGCATAAATGGGTAGGAGTATAAAGGAAAATCAAACAGACAACCTGGGTTTTTCCGAGCCGTCTACGACTTCCTCATTTACTATAGGTACATAATTATTTATTATGTTGCTGTAAAGCCCCGAGTCTCGGGATTCCTAAGGATTTCCTTAGAAAATTCGGTAACAAATAATAATATTAGTCCTAACTCATAATGAGGAATCCGGTGACTAGACCCGCAAGTAACTGAGACCGCGGGCCCAGTTGCCGAATCGATCTATCTATACATTTTTAATAATTATATTCCGTCTTTAATTGCTTGCAAATACGGTACGGTCAAAGCAATGTTCAAATACGCAATAAGTGTATGTTTTGTAGCATAAGAGTAGATATAATACATATGTAAACATTGTATAGTGACATATCGTGATTGTGTTATTATCTGTTACATTTACATAAATGCATATAAAATATCAGTGTTAGGGTCAAAGTTCTTGGGCTCGCTGTAATCGCAGCTGTAAGGCCCCCTTTTAGGAATGGCTTATGACGCGCTACGGTTTGCTCACCTACCGCCTGACGGAGCTGGGGAATACCTGGCGGGTTCACCGGGACTCCGGCTTAAAGCAGGAGTGCGAACGGGGTGCTTTTTTATTCAGTACGAGTCTAAAACTCCCTCTCGCATCACCCAAGGCGGAAGAAGTCATTGGATGATTCCCCCTCTCCCTTAAAAAGGGGTCCAAGTTCTATGAATAAAACACGATTAAAATATTAACATTTTATTATATTTCATTTCAAACAGTTTTGTATAGGTAATATTACCAAGCAAATCAATAACACTGCAGATTATTTCTAAGACTTTCTTAAAATTTTGCGAAACTACAGCTCAAACGGATGCAATGATTTGAGGTTTTTTCATAATTGAATGTCTAGGAGTCCTAATAAACAAATTGTACGTAATACGTAACGTAGTATATTTTAATCTTTTTGTAGCATCGCGTTTGTTACTATTATACTTATTAAGTAAATTAATAATTATAATTATCCACGACAGGAAATAAGCTTATGTAAGGTCGTCGTTACCGAAATCGGTAAGGAGAACTAAATATACTTTTTAAGTAATTAGTCTGATATAATTATGGTACAATAAAACTAAAATGGCACTCTAATATTAGAGTTTGTATAGTTCTAACACTTACAAAATAATTTCATCTTACAATTAAATGCATTTAAGGTTGATATTCGACTGAACTTTTTAATCTATAACTTTATTAAACTTAATAAGAATCCATCAGTCCATCTTTTTTTTTCTGTCGGAGGTATTAAGTGTTTGTTTCGTAGAAATTTGTACTTTAGTTCAGATACAATTTTTGGATAGAATTAGAAATATTACGGTCGCGGGTATCACTTGGTAGTTATTTATTAAACAAAATATATTTGATAATGTAGTCATTTCCAAGTACGACAGTATGTCATTAATAAATACTTGCAAACTGGTCATGCACACCAATACAAAAGAAATGATACAAGTCTTTACAATATCCTTCATGTTCCTGTTAGTCTTTTGATTCCTGGTTGCGATGACGTAAAATATTTTGCCAAAAAATAATAGATTCATTGTCAACACAATGAACTTTAACCACGAGTAAACTTTATAGTAATCTAGGAAAAAATCTACCACCAGGCTCACTGGACATAACACTCCTATTGGTATAACTATGATCCATACGAGTAGAGATAGTATCAAAAAGCTGATTTTTTTTAACACAAACACTAACACCACTTTTTCATATAAATTCTTCGTGAACACAAACATCCATGAGATGAGCGCTGCATCCGTATGGAAATACAGCGCAAAGACCAGATCCTTGGTGTAGTCGTTGAAGTACTGGTCGGTCATCAACATCTCCATTATCGAGTTTATCAATCTTGCCACTGTCAACTGTGTGAGGATCTTCTGGTCCAGTTTCCGTATTTTCGGCCGGATTTTGTAGAGCACTAATTGTAGTATCAGGCATAGTGATGAGATGGCAATTCCAACGATTCTAATACAGAGCTCTGGAGTGCTTTCAAATGAAAGGGTAGCCTCATTGACTTGTGCGTCTGTATGTGTTGCGTTCGACATTTTATCAAGCGGTGCAACTCGGTCGGTGGTCGCGATATTACTGCTATTCTATACTCATTTTTCCTCAAAGCTGCTCGATTAAGTTGTGACATTATATACTTGTAATAAATACATATATACTTATAATATATCGTACTCACTTGACGTACACGGGTAAAGGAACGTGGCCCTTTTATTCTTTGAACACAAACGCAACGCAAGCGTTGTTTCACGTCGGTTTTTTGTAAGACCGAATTACATGTCGGCATAAATTCTGCCAGATAGAGGAACTATCTGGCAGAATTTTAATGCTCCGAAATTTGTTTGGCATAACACACGTGGCAGAATCTTCTTTAAACGAATATACACATGGCATAAAAATCATTTAATATAATTATTGTTTTGCTGAATGTTTATATGTCCGAATTTACAAAGGCATACTTTTAAGATGGTAGAATTTTATTTGGCATAATTTCACTTGGCATATTAAGAAAATGGTAGAATATCATTTGGAATAATTTTACTAGGCATAATTATTGTCGTTTTTATAAAGTGTAACCATATTCTTAACCTCAAATTAAAATATTGTCTTAAAAAGTCAATATGTTGTACTACAAAAGTTGGCGAAGTGACAGAACCGAATCGTTGCATGCCAAATCATGCTTGCTTGTATGCTGCATGCTTGCTTTCATGCTGCACGCTTGTTGGTATGCTTGCTTGCTGGCTTGCTTGCTTGCTGCATGCATGCTTGCTTGCATGCTTGCGTGATAGATGAGTCTTTCAATTATTATGGCTATGAATTTTATGCCAAAAGATGATTCTGACAGTGAACATACTGCAATATGATGGTTCTACCTTTCAATTATTATGGGTATCAATTTATGCCTAAAGATGATTCTGCCTTACAAAATTATGCGTTATTAATGTATTGCAAATGATGGCATACATTTCAAATGATTTTCTGCGAAATGAAGTTTCTGCCATGCGTTGTTATGCAAAATAAAATTGTGACCAAAAAAATTCTGCTAATAAAGGTAGACCCGCCGTAATATGCATATCAGGCTTCCCCTTCGGGGATAAATAGCGTCGTTGCAAAATAAAGAGATAAGAGGTACTTTTAGGCTAAGACGATGATGATAAGGTATTAATAATAATAAGCGATTACAGATTGCTATTACTGGACTGAACTGAAGACTTCATAATTGGTAGCTCCGATTATATATAACGACTAATGACGTAGTTTAGTACCGACATTATATGTGACAATCAAATAGTGTTTACAATTTTTATCAAAACTATAGGTACCTACTATCAAGTACTCTGTTACATATTAACCGAACAGAATTGTATGATAAAATATTGGTAAAACCCATGTTTTGTAACTTTTATTATTATTAATCATTTAACCGATGCAACCACTGGCACGTGATATCACTTTAAAAGTTAAATTTGATATAATGTAATATTGAATACTTACATAAGTTGGATTCACGGGGGGAGGGGGAGGGTATTCATCCAATGGATTGATGAGTGGGAGTGTCAGACTCTTACTGACTAAAAACCACCCTGTTCCTACTCCTGCTTTTCTGGCCGGAGCCAAGGTAAACTCGCTAGATAGTCCCCAGCTCCGTGTCAGGCATCGACTCTATTGGGCCCCATCTATCATCTGCCGCCCGAAGCGTCGGTCGCGACTTGTAAGCGCCACCTTGAATCCCAATTGCCGGATCTTTGCAACAACCGCCACACCCGCCCTCGCCAAATTGGCCGTCGCCTGGAGCGACCTCCCGTGCGCTAACACCAGCGTGTCGTCGGCGTAACAGATTACGATGACGCCGTTCGGGAGGTCGGTGCGCAGCACCCAGTCGTAGCCGATGTTCCACAGGAGCGGTCCCAAAACCGAACCCTGTGAAACACCGCGCGACATCTCTCGCCGGTTACACTCGCCTTGGTGACCGGGGAACGTAACATACCTGACCGTTGGGTACGCCTCGATTAAACGACGAAGGTAGGTAAGCACCCGGATGTACCGGAGTGCCCTTAATTTGCAGCTCCAGGGTAGGGAGTTAAAAGCATTGGCGATGTCTAGAGACACACGCGGCGACCTTACCCCTGGACGCTGCAGTCCCCGTCGTGAGGTCCCTTACGCGCATGATGGCGTCCATCGTGGAGCGCCCTCTGCGGAAGCCGAACTGGCCATCCGCGACGTCCGGCCCAAATCCGGACAAGTGGCGACGAGGCGGTTCGAAATTATCCTTTCGAAGACTTTTCCCACCTCGTCGAGCAGCACAATGGGCCGGTACGCGGACGGAGAGTCCGCAGGGCGCAAGTGAACGGAAATTTATTTGATATCACAGATGTTTGTGTCTATGATTTTTATTGGTGTATTAGTTTATGTTATATTTCATATTTGGGTACCGATTCCATATTTGGTTACTAATGTGTGTCTTTTCGTTAGTTAGAATATTTGATAGAAGACAGTTAATTAATACATATAAATGTATGACTGATAAGTCTGTTTTAATATGTATACAGTTACTAGCTTCTGCCCGCGACTTCGTCCGAGGAAAATTAAAAAAAAATGGGTTGTACTACCCCTAACATTTAGGGGGATGAAAAATAGATGTTGGCCGATTCTCATAGATACCGGATGAGCACAAAAATTTCATCAAAATCGGTCAAGCCGTTTTGGAGGAGTATGGCAACGAAAATCGTGACACGAGAATTTTATATATTTGATTTTTAATATCCCATGAAAATTGTATTCCACAATGGGTGATTTTCCTCTACATGTACTTGTGTTTCAAAATGTACATACTTACTTATAACTCAGGAGGAAAACATCTATGTTTCCCTACTGTAGAGCTCCACTCTAGTGGGTATTTACTGCACGTACCGTTTACAATTGAATATTTATGTATAATTACTACGTAGGTAGGCATTACATAGGAAAGGTAGGGTTATAAGTACTTATATTCGTTGTGTAATTAAGTTGTAATTATTAATGTAGATTCACTTCGTCTAGGTGCAATATTAGTAGTGTAGGTGTAGTGTGGGGAGCAAAATAAAAAAATTAAGTTCATACCGTTCATATAGTAGTCAGTATTTTAGGGAACAAAGAGTAAAGTTCCCTAAGAAAAGAAGAATCTCCGACCAGGCAAAATATGGCACCTGGCGGGCTAAATGCCATACTCTTCACCTGTCGTCTCACTGCCCGGGTTGCACACATGTACCTGTGCACCCTTGCCGAGTCTTGGCAAGCGTGAAAGCCTACCAAGCCGCGCCTTTAACTGTTACAGACTAGCTCTATATCACAAGCGAACTTTTTTTTTTTTTTTTGAGAGGGATCATCATCCAATGACTTCTCCCGCCTTGGCCGAGGCGGGAGTGTCAGACTCTTACTGACTAAAAACTACCCCTTTTCCTACTCCTGCTTTTCGAACCGGAGCCCCGGTAAACCCGCTAGGTAGTCCGCAGCTCCGCGTTTTATATCATCGCACCGTTGTCTAGCGAATGCGTATTATAAAATTAACACAGATTAACAAATTATATGAAATCGTTTGCCTATTGGTAGTCGTGTTCATCGTCAGATTTGATTCTACTCTGTTTCACGATGGACAGGATTACATTTTATGTGAATAAGGATAAGTGTTCTGGTAGGTAGATATTTATTATTTTATCTTAAATTAATATCAGCACTTCAGATTAGTCTAATGGATTTCGAGGATTTGAAAAAAAAAAACGTACCTTTTAATAAAAATGTGATAATATGTGAATAGTCCACTTGGCCCGGAGGTAAGACGCTCCCTTTGCATGCATGAAGGTGCGGGTTCAAAACCTACCAACGGCCTTTACCAATGTGACTTTTTCCGAGTTATATGTACTTTCTAAGATGAATTAAACACCACAGACTAACGGTGAAGGGAAACATTGTGCGGAAACCTGGGCTTTCTGATTATAAGTTTAAAATTGATAACCCGCATTGAGCAGGTGTGGTCATTAATGTTAATGTTCTCCGTGTGAGAAGAGGCCTTTGGTCAGCAGTGGCTACTTATAGGCTGATGATGATGATGATGAGATCCTCATCATCATAAGTACCTTATCATCTATCATCCGATTCGGTGAAATGGCTGGCTTTTATTTGTTGACTCAAGAGAACGATGTGTAACTAAGTTATTGATAGAAATTAGATTTATGAAAAATAATTAGAATTGTCTTCATACATAATTATTGTTACTTTATATAGCTTGTGACTTGCCACAATTGACTATGTCGTAGCTCGTTGTATAATTGTATATTTATATACAACTATATAAAACTGGTTTTCAATCTGTATAAGGATGCAGATCGATAAAGAAAGAATGTTTAAAGTATACATTTACATATATTTACATAAAATTACATTTTTAAATACTACAAAATACGAAATAAAATAATATTTAAAAATATAAAAATAGGAGCCGACCAGTAGCGGGAGCATGGTCCAAGCTACCGGTGGTTAGGGCTCCAGAGACAGAAACCTTCTCACAATACGTGCCGTTTCGAGGAGTACTGCCTTCTGCATCAGGCCTTTGATCCATCCGCCCAACCCCAGCCTCCTAAGGTGGTTGTCGAGGCTGTTGGGTATTAATCCGTTGGCCGACACGACTTGGCACAACGATAACCGAATCCACATTCCACATGTCGACAATCTTGTGAGCCAAGTCAAGATATTTTATTTGTTTATCTTTCTCAGCTTTCACGAGGTTCTCGTCATGAGGGATGGTGACATCGATTGTCGGTCTATCGCCACTATATCAGGTGTATTGGCTACAATACACCTTGTCCTGTCAGTGATGATAGATCGATCTCAGTAAAACGTGATATGGCCGTTTTCAAGAACTGGATCGGGTACATACTTGTAGTATGAAAACTCAACAAGTCGATAGTGCAAAGCAAGTTGCTGGTGGATAATCTTGGCCACCTGATTATGTCTATGCAAATATTCACCATTAGCCAAACGACCACAACCAGAAATTATATGCCTTATGGATTCACCAGGACTATGACATGCCCGACACAATGTCAACAGTCCCATCCTTAATAATATATTTCCGGTAATTATTCGTAAGGATATAAGTATCTATTATTAGTTTTAAGTTAGTGTTTATTCCATTTTAGGTATTTTTAAATTGTAAATAATGTGTAATCATAATAATCTACTTGGAATAAACCATTATATTAGTATCTATAATTATTATTAAAATCACTTTAGTTTAACGTAATGTAAATTTCAAATGTTCTGTTGCGTGCAGTGGGTCCCGAGGTGGACTCGGACACGTCTCTGAATGACTACATCCGCCACCATCTGAACCTGCGCGGCACCAAGTACATGTGCAAGGAGGGCGGCTGCGGCGCATGCGTCGTCGCGGTCACCGTCAACGACCCACATCGGAGGACCTTCTCTGTCAACTCGGTGAGTAACCGAATCACACTACATAATAGAGATGATGAATTGATGATGGGGTACGAAAATTAGAAATCTATTTAGTCCGTCAGATAGGTGATGAAAAAATATTAGTCGTGTATGTTTTTATTTTGTCTCTATTAGATAACAATACTTAGATTAAACGAATCAAAGTTTAGGAGTGGAAGCAAATAGGAAATTTCTATGTACAAAATGTAGCTAGAAGTGACATCATACGATATAAGATACTTAGTATCTTCAAAAGTATTTGTTTCCGTAAGTAAATAAAAAATACGTGTCTAATATTTTAAAATAATAATCTACAAGACGGACATTAAAATAAACATTAGTCATCCAATCTATTATGTCAGTCACTTCTTTTTCTAATACATTGTATGTATTTTATTTATTTATTTATTTACTGTACATGTACACACATACAACACAAAGGACAACTCAGATACTTATAACTATTAAATTGAGGTACATACATAGGTCTGTGGCGACACAAGACAAGTGACAGAAGACAGAAGTCAAGTGACAGAAGCCATAGACTATCGACGAGCAAAATCAACGGATGACGTCATTAGTATCCTGCATCGCACATGTGAAGTTTACATGCGAATAAACACGGATAGAAAATCCCAACGAACAACAGTTGGGCAGAAAGCCCGCCAGGCACGAACACCTCGCCTGGTTGGAAGATCCTCCTTTTCTTAGGGAACTTTACTCGCTGTTCCCTAAAGGTCTATCATATGTATTATGTGCGTGATGTTTGCGCTGAAAAGTGCCGTAAGCGCACCGTTACTGGGGCTGAGGGCTCTGGTTTGAAGCAAGACTAGGACCAGGGTGGTTTTTAGTCAAATCAATAAGAGCCCGTCACTCCTTCGCGCATCCCCTAAGCTGGGAGAAGTCATTGAATGACTAACTCCAGTAAAAAAACTGTTCTCTAAATTCACTATCAGCCATGATTCAGTTTCTTTAAGTAGAAAAAAATTAAATATAGTAGGAATCTGATACATTGGCTAATACAGTCATGTTTTTTCATACCTTATTCTAAAAAAGTAATAATCATATTGATTGTTAACTTAAAGGTCTCTTATCGATATCCTTACTACAAAGTTTTCCTTATGAGTTTAAAAATATTCCATATTATACCTAAGTAGACACCTAACGTTGTTTGGAAGTCACGATAAGCAGGTATACCTATAAATACTATAATACCTATGCAAATAATGTTCTTTGATCTGACCTTTAGCAAATTCTATCACAACAAATATTATTATTATTATCGAACCTGTTTTCCGTGAACTTTTTCAAATTTTTTTGCTCATATTTTTAGTATTTATTTATTTTTCCTCGTCTTGGGGTTTTCATACATTTTTAAAATCACAAAGTCTTTAAAAATAAACAATTGATTTTGTGTACGGTCGACATATGACGTCATGCCTTTTAGTCTTTAAAGGGCTTGTATGGGAGATGATGAAATAATGTGCTAAACCCTTGGATGTGGGTGTACAAATGATATTTTTTATTAGTTTATTAGTTATCAATAAAGTATAGAATCGAATCACTTGCTCGTCATCGTCACTCATTCTTGCAACCACTCAAATAACGTCACAGTCCAATCTTCTTATATATAAAAATGAATTTCTGTTGATTAGTCTCACTAAAAGTCAAATAGGTACTGGCTGGATCGATTTGTCTAATTTTGGTCTTAATAATATTTTTGGAAGTCTACGGAAAGGTTTAAAGTGTGAAAAAAATTATGAGGCAGTACGAAGTTTGTCGGGTGAGCTAGTTTATAATAAACAATTGTTTCCCATTCGACGCCTATTGCGAACAATTAACAACAAAGAAACTGGTTCCTTTGAAAGACGTACGAAATTAAAGGAAACATGTTGATATTAATTGTTAGTGTAATCACCAACATCACAATCACACGAACGCACAGTATTAAATACAACATTACCTGCAATTACACAGTAATTTTACATCATAATTGCAGCGGATAGCAAGTCTGCCGTTAATGATATAACAAGTTTAATAATCTTAGTGTCCTATTTTTAAAGTTTCCAATATTAATAAATTACAATTCAAGATGTCTACTCAAGTTATCGAAAGGAATACCAGTTTCCTCGGTCATTAGTGCATAACCTTGGCAATCGTCAATACGTTTTGTAAGTCAATAATGTTATTGTTAGTGTCTAGTCTCAGTGACCTCATGCCAAGACTGGGAGATCACTACTATAGAGGGGATCGGCAATCGAGCGCGAGGGTACCACCCCGTGCAGAGGACCCTGGCTGAGTACAACGGCACTCAGTGTGGATACTGCAGTCCAGGGTTTGTGATGAGCATGTACAGGTGAGTGTCTGAATGAAGATTATAAAATGTAATAATATCAAGTGTTATTACAATAATAAAATGTCTTCCTCTAGTCTCCTAGAAGCAAATGGTTACGACTTAACTCAGTATGAAATTGAAAACTCCTTCGGAAGCAACACCTGTAGATGTACAGGCAGCAGACCTATCCTAGACGCCTTCAAGAGCTTCGCCAAGGACGCTCCCAAACCTCCTCCGAAAATTGAAGACATTGAAGATCTAAAAATCTGCCCAGGAAAAGGCGATTGTAAGGGATGTGGGAAAGATAAGAATTGGTGTATGGTCAGTCAGAGCGATGTCGACCCTCCGCGGATTAAGAAAATCAATCTGAAGGACGGTCACGTGTGGTACAGAGTGAATGAGGTCGCCGATATATTCACCGTGTTGGATGCTGAGGGCTACGAGTCTTACATGCTGGTGAACGGAAATACTGGACGAGGTGAGAGAATGGACTCAGCAAATGAAAATATTATTAAACATTGAAACTTAATTTAAGAGGCTTCTAATTTCTCTCTGCAGGTGCTGTTCCAGTTCTGGTCCACCCGAGAGTTTTGATAGACATCCAGCCAATAAAGGAACTGAAAGGATATTACTTAGACCAGAACCTGGTCGTGGGCGCTGGTATAACTCTGACAGACCTGATGGAACTGTTCAAGGACGTCTCCAAGACTCACGAGGAGTTTCAGTATCTGTACAAGCTCTATGAACATTTAGATTTGGTCGCTCACATTCCTGTGAGAAATGTAAGTGTAGTACTACTACACTTACATTTCTCACGTACTGTAGTTCTCTTCACGTACTGTAGTACTGCACACGAGTGCAGTGGAAGAAATAATTATTTTAAAAGTTGATCACTATCATAAATCACCTTTTGTTTTTTAGATTGGTACTGTGGCGGGAAATCTTATGACTAAATATCGTCTAAATGCATTTTCTTCGGATATATTTTTATTACTGGAAACTATTGGGGCTACTTTAGTTCTAGGTGAGTGTTTGAGCGTAGAAAAATTTAAAGATGCCGTTTAGTATTTTTCTTTTTTTACTTAATGTTTATCATTGGTGTATTTTAGTGGGGAAAGGACCACTAATGGAAGTGTCTCCAGAACAGTTTTTATCAGTAGATATGACAGGACGAGTGATAACTCATGTAAAGATTCCTCCGAGGTCCCATCAGTACCAGTTTGTGTCTTTTAAGGTAAGCGGCATGTTAAGTACAATTGATGTGATGACACAAGGCTTGAATACTCTAAGACAATTTTATTATGATCTTTTTTCTTTTCCAGATTATGCCTCGTGCTCAAAACGCGCATGCTCAAGTGAACGCAGCTTTCCTATATGAATTCGATGAGCACCAGAAGGATGTAGTCCTCTCAGCCAGGATTGTGATCGGTGGACTGTCAGGCAAGTTCGTCCATGCTACTGAAACCGAGAAGTTCCTTCACATGAAGAAGATATTCACTAATGAAGTGCTGCAGCAAGCACTGAAGATACTGGAAGGTGAACTGATAGTGGAGGAGATTGCAGGCGAGATGAAACCTGCATACAGGAAGAAATGTGCCCTCGGTCTGTTCTATAAAGTAAGTCTCTTATTAACTAAGTACACAACGGTTTGATTAATTCAAGTTCTTAATTAACAATGTTTTACGTTTTAGGGTCTACTAGTACTTATTCCGAAACAGCGCCTTAAACCTTGGTATCGTTCAGGAGCGAGAGACTTTAGAAAGACTAGACCACTGTCTAAAGGATCTGAAGTCTATGATACAAATCCTATAATATGGCCAGTCAACGAACCGATGCCAAAGCTTGATGCATTAGTACAATGTGCAGGAGAAGCGCAGTACTGCAATGACTTACCAACACAACCTAAGGAAGTATTTTGTGCTTTTGTGACGTCAGATATTGGCACAGGAGAGATTGAGAGCATCGACGCTACTCCAGCTCTGGTGAGTATTAGGATTGGTAATTATAATAAAGAAAAAATAAAATGTCACTTTTAACATTTTGGTTTGTTACAGAAAATACCCGGAGTATTAGCTTTCTTCTCAGCTAAAGACATTCCTGGCAAAAATTCATTCTTGTCACAAAGAGTACCTGGTCAATTATTACCAGAAGAGGTTTTCGCTGAAAAAACCATTAAATATTACGACCAACCGATAGGACTAATCGTTGCAGAAACTGAAAGATTAGCCTATAGGGCAGCTTTATTGGTGAAAGTTAACTATAAACTTGATAAAAAGAAACCTATATTGACGATAAAGGATGCTAGAGAGAGAGAACCGAGTCGAGTAACTTTATTTGCAGTACTTCCAGCTAGAGCTCGTGGCGTAAACGTGCAAAGAATTCTTAAAGGAACTGACGAGATTTATGCGCAGTATATGTACACAATGGAAACTCAAACCACAGTCACCAGGCCCAGCGAAGATGGTATTGACGTGTACGCTAGTACGCAATGGCTGGATTCTTATCAAGTCGGTCTCTCAGAAGTACTTAATATACCACAAAACAGGTAAAACTATCGGTGTAACAAAAAGTTTTCTCTTTGGGAAAATACATTCTACAATTTGTCATCCGTTTTCTATTGGTATTATTGCAGGATAAACATAACTGTCCCTCGATGTGGTGGTGCGTATGGGGTAAAGATATCTCGTGCGAACCACAATGGTGCTGCTTGTGCTCTGGTCACCCATCTCATGGACCGACCTTGCCGCTTCGTGATGAGCATGCAGTCTAATTTAAGAGTTGTTGGTAAACGACTTCCTTGCACTCGAGACTTTGAAGTAAGTTGTATTTTTTCATACATTATTCAGGTTTATATTATGTGTCAGTATGAATTCGTGTAATATTATCTTGCTATAGGTTGGTGTAAGCAGTTCTGGCGAGATTCAATATCTGGAATATCAACTGTTTGGCGACAATGGGTATGTTGTCAGCGATCCTGTTAGTACTGCCCAGTTCACTGGAGTCAGAAACTGTTATGACAACAGACGTTGGCAGTTCAAGATATTCAACGTCACTACAGACACAGCCTCCAATACGTTCACAAGATCACCCGGTAAATTGTTTAACCTACTATCAACGAAAATAATTTCCTTTTTTACGGTCATATAGTTTATTTCTGAGAATTAATTAACGTGTTTTACTAAACACTACTGTCAACAATATCATATGTTTGTATGTTCCAGGAACTCTGGAAGCAATAGCAATGACAGAACAAATAATGGAAAGAATATCGTATGCATTAGAACGTGACCCCGCACAAGTGAGACTAAACAACATCGAGCCGACCTATGTCGAAGTGCAGGAGATGGTACAGACACTACTCAGAGATGGCGAATACAACAAACGTAAAGAAGAAGTTGAGAATTATAACAAAGTGAACAGGTGGAAGAAACGTGGACTGAGAGTGGCCTTCATGAATTGGCCTGCTCCTACATTAATTGATTATCATGTGCTACTCTCCGTCTACCACGGTGATGCAACAGTAGTCATACACCATGGAGGCATAGAAATGGGACAAGGGATCAACACTAAAGTCATTCAAGCTGTTGCTTACACCCTCAAAATTCCAATTGAAAAAATCAAATGTAAGCCTGCAACAGCCTCTACAAATCCTAATAATTTCGCTACTGGGGGTAGTAGAACCACTCAAGCTGTCTGTTTTGCCGCTATAAAATGCTGCCAGATTATTCTGGATCGTTTATCAGCTGTACGAGACACGTTGAATGATCCGACTTGGGAAATCTTGGTTGAAGCTGCTTACATTAGAGGAATAAATCTCCAGACCAGCTATCGAGTCACTGCCAATGATCAAGTACCATATAGGGCAGGAGGAGTGGCACTCGCTGAAGTAGAACTAGACATACTGACCGGAGAGCACGAGATACTGAGAGTGGACATTATTGAAGATGTCGGTACCAGCATTAACCCAGAACTGGATATAGGACAGGTAACATTTTTAGACTTTGAAATTATTTCAATTGGAAAACCTTTGCTTGATAATATAAGATTATTTGCTTTTCTAGATTGAAGGAGCGTTCATGATGGGAGTCGGCTACTGGACCCACGAGGAGCTGATCTATGACGAGAAGACTGGAGAGCTGCTCACAGACCGCAGTTGGTACTACAAGGTACCTCTCACCAAGGACATACCCATAGACTTCCGAATACAGCTCAGGAGAAACTCTTACAACCCCATCGGGACTCTAGGCGCTCGGGGTAAGGTTCATAATGCTTTAACGATACAGATATAACATCGTAACTTATTACAGTGACTTTATTGTATTGATGTGTGACACATTTCAGCTGTAGCGGAGCCCCCCACGTGCCTGTCTATTTGCGTCGCTTTTGCGCTGAGAGAGGCCATTGTGTCGTCGAGGGAAAACACAGGATATCCCAGAAACAAATGGTTTAGAGTTGGTGAGTAGATCATTAAAAAGAGTAGCTTTTTTAGGGTCAATGTTCGTATAGAGTTGCAACTTGTCCTATCCTCAATATATTGATTGCTGTGTAGGTGTAGGTATTATTTTATTTTTTTGCAACGTCGCACTTTTTATCCCCGAAGGGGTAGGAAGCAGAGGTGCACATCACATTACGGCATGAAACTTTTAAAAGTTTCATGTAATAGGGGTGAACCTATTGCCATGTACTGGGCACAATTCCAGACTCTGTGCTACTTCGGAGAAATTTTCGAAATACCGAAAAGAGCCCAGTAATACTTTGCCCGACCCGGGAATCGAACCCGAGACCCCTTGTCGCACATGTCGACCAACAAGGTATTATTATATTTATTCAGCTTCACTAGAGGACTGACCGACAGACAGACGTTATTAATATTATGATATTTGCTTTGACGTTCAAAAGTGCCTTCCTGGTCTATTTGAAATAAATGATTTTGACTTTATTTGTTTTAATTCCAGACGGTCCCTTCACATTAGCTGCTAATGTGCTGTCCGCGGGTGTGAAGCTTGAAGAGTTCTTATTTTATTAACTTTATGCTTTGTGCGTCTCGAGACACGATTACTGTATCAAATGCTAATCTAATCCGTATAAAACGTTTGTCGAATGTTACGTTACCCGCAGTGGACCTTACACTGTATTTGTAGAGCCGATAATCGAAATTAGCTTGAACCTCTATTATAAATGTAAAAGATTGTAAATTTATGTGTATGTTTGTTACTCAATCACGTCAAAACGGCTGAAAAGACCGGAATAAAACAGGGGAATAACACAAAAGCTCCTTTTAAACCGACTTCCCAAAGAGGCCGCTTTGTTTTTTTTTTTAATCCCGGGAACGCGGGCGAAGCAGCTGATAGAAACTAGTATATAATAATATACAACTTGGATGCAAACAAACGGAGCAAACAAAAACGTTTTTCCTTTTTCATGTCTTATTATAATTATTTTGTCAATTGGCAATTGTATGTCGTATGATAGACAACAAACCTTTTATATTACCTTTAAAATGAGAGTATTTTGTTGTAAAACTAAGATTTTTTTATTTAAGTTATCGGGAATTCTTCGAAATAAAAAAAAAAAAACACTAGTCGCTCCGTTTCTTTGCTCCCAAATGTACACAGTAGTTACATAAGCTGTATGTATGTATATCATAAGTACATATAACAAAGTGTTATTATACAATACTTATCACAATTTATAAATAAATTTGACCTTGATATTATTTACTTGCAATGGTAATATACATATAATAATATGCATAATTTTTAATATTTGTATATATAGGTAAACATTAAATCCGCTGACATTTAATATGACTTTTAACTGGTATTTGTTTTGTACCCAAGCAACATTTATTTTATATTTATACTAAATTAAATTTAATTCCAGTATAATAATAATAGGTATATGTATTGATTTATAATACATTTATGTTTTGAGGAATATTTAGGGTTCTGCCGTTTTTAGTTCTATGGATATTTGCATGATTTATAGCAATAGATAGGTAATGCATTCACACTTGCAGCTAGGGAATGCGAAGTTGAAGGCGAAGTTGAAGGCAGAAGCTAGTTTTTTTACCCGACTGCGCCAGAAGGAGGGTTATGCGAGAATGTGGCACAAGCGAGATTGTTCTTTTTTTGCAAATAATCATAATATTTGAATAAATATAATTATGTATAATAAGATCAACGATTTATTTTCACGATTTATTTTGTTACGAAGGCGAAGTTGAAGGCAGAAGCTAGTTTTTTAATGAATACTTATTAAATAGTTTACTAGGTACTTTTATTTTCACGTACTACTTACGTAGTCTTATCTTTTAAGTACAAACAAAAATTCTTTAGTAAAGCAATCTCGTTAATCTCGGAAGATTTCGTAAACTTATTCCACAGAGATTAATCTCACTGAAAATGGACGAGGTCTCACTATAACTAGGTCTCGCGAGATCGAGATTACTATCCCTACTCGCAACCTATTTATGTAAAGGATACAGAGTCACATTGTAAACCAGTTAAAATAAAAGAAGTTAGCAGTGACGTCACCTAAAGATCCACCTGTCTACGCTAGAAATAACTTATACATAGGTATCTCCTATGTAGGTATCTCCGTTATTTTATTATTGTCTGAGTAAAATCCGGATACATAATAATTAATAATTGCTTAAGCGAATGACGTATATTTTAGTTCATTTTTACGTAAACAGTAGTGACGCTGAGCTGATTAAAAAAAGGTTGTTTCTTTATGACGCAGAATCTAAGAATGTGGTAGTTATCACTCTCAGCGAAATTCCGAAGACGAATTTGATTGATTGCAGACTATTTTGGAAATCCCTGTGTGTGGAAAAAAAATTACAGTACCGTAAAACGGGGTGAATAGAAATTGAGGGGTGAAAAGATACAGGAAAAGGTTGAATACATGTTGCGACATTTTGCCAACATTTATTCACCCCGTTTCTATCCAACATCTATTCACCCTATTCCTGTATCTATTCACCCCTCGATTTCTATTCACCCCGTTTTTCACCGTTACACCAAAACTGATAATACACATAGAAATCTTCGTAACTCTTCGGCAACGGTCGTATTTCCCCGAGCGTTGATAGACAATATTATGTATACAGAGTGGTAAGTGCATTTTCTACAATGCATAATTTAGTAAAATTATACAGGGTGACTTTGAATTCGACGTATTCCTCTCGGGAGGTGATAATACAACTAATTTCCTACAAAATTAGCTCTGAGGTCCTTGGGCGGAAAGTGGCTAGTTTCTGAGATATTCAACATTTTTGGTTTTGGTAAAAAAATCCAGAATTGATTACAAAAACATCAATAAATAAAAAAATACTGGTTGGATTTTAGTAGTTTTAGTTTTAATCAGTTGCCAATACATCAGTTATCATTTATAAATACTTAACTGTCGACATAGGTACAATATTCGACACAATCGGAGAGTTAAAGTAATAAAATAGACCAAAAAAAATTATGCACAATTATATTTCCCAAGTTTACAATTTCATCTGTATAAAAAAATAAAAATATAGGTTCTGGTCATGTGCATGCCATGTAGTCATGTAGTAAGAGTGACCCCCTCGATAAATCCCATCTTACCACCTTTCTAGGTCTTTTTCTATTTGTAGTTTACTTAAGCAAAAAAATAAAATATATATATAAGACACATAAATATACCACCTTTCTAGGTGTTTTTCCCCTAACAGCAAGTGTTTGGTCTTTGCCACTTTCTCCACCGTTTTCTCACTCGTTAGTTCAGCGTTCAGTTGGCTCCAGAGGAGTTCTCCGCGACAGTCGCAGCGTCTGTCTTGCGCATACACTTATCGAAAGTTTACGTTGGCACAAACGCAAATATGTAGGGTTTACCGGGGCTCCGGCTCAAAAAGCAGGAGTAGGAACGGGGTGGTTTTTAGTCAGTAAGAGTCTGACACTCCCTCTCGCTTTGCCCAAGGCGAGAGAAGTCATTGGATGACTTTCCCCCTCAAAAAAAAAAAATCTCTTATGCACCCGGCCTTAAGATACCCGTTGTCTTCATGTTCATTCCGTCGTCGGCTTCGAACCGATAAGTAAACTTGTAAGTACTCTAAAAGATTCATACAAAAGATAGCTACTTATTTACCTACATACATTAAATAGCAATCATGTTGTTGTATTATATGTGCTGTATTTATTATATTTAACAGATGAGAATACATTTGTCAATAATCCTACTCTTCCACCGATGATGATAATGATTAACTAAAAATTACGGTTTACTCACGTAAATTAATGAACAAAAGCTGTAGTACTAGTTTCGAGTCACAGAGGGATTCTTCATCAAGAGCAGCGTGCGCAGACGCGGCGACTTCGCGTAGCCTACTGGTGAAGTCATTTGTGGCTCAAAACTAGTAGAGCTTTTCTCTATTAATTTACGTGAGTAAACCGTAATTTTTAGTTATTATAAAACTGATAATGATGTTACGATTAATAAAACAAGAACTCTTCGAGCTTGGCGTCTGCAGATAGCACATTGGCAGCAAGTGTGAATGGACCGTCTGGAAGTAAAAGAAAATGATAATGCAAATCTGGAAGTAAAAAAAAAATTAATAAACATTTCTGTCTTTTGGAAAATAAGAAATGGTAACAACAAAACTAAATCTGCTACAAATCTTTGTAAAATATATTTATATTTTAATACATTTGTAGTTATAAAAATTGAGTACTCCCAACTCATTTGATGACGTCGACGGGTATGGTGACGATGAGCTCAATTTATGTAAGTATACCTAAACATATGTTTTAAATCGTTTATGATTAAGTCTTTGACTGCCAATAGAAAACTGTTGAAGGCAATTAATCCGCTAACTTCGGTCACCGGTGCCCCCATGGCGTTTAAATTGTTAATTATTAAAATAATAAAATAAAAATTCCGTTCAAGCCCACTCTTGGGATTATAGTAGAGAGAGAACTTTACAATTATTATAAATTCTTTACTTAAAATTCCCTGACACTTATTTACTTTCCTCCTTACCAACTCTAAACCATTTGTTTCTGGGATATCCTGTGTTTTCCCTCGACGACACAATGGCCTCTCTCAGAGCAAAAGCAACGCTAATTGACAGGCACGTGGGGGGCTCCGCTACAGCTGAAATGTGTCATCACAGTTCAATACACTAAGTGTCTCATAAGTCACAATACATATTTGTATTGTAAAAGCATTATGAACCTTACCCCTCGCACCCAAAGTCCCAATAGGGTTGTAAGAGTTTCTCCTGAGCTGTATTCGGAAGTCTATGGGTATGTCCTTGGTGAGAGGAACCTTGTAGTACCAGCTGCGGTCTGTGAGCAGCTCTCCAGTCTTCTCGTCATAGATCAGCTCCTCGTGGGTCCAGTAGCCGACTCCCATCATGAAGGCTCCTTCAATCTAGAAAAGCAAATAATCTTATATTATCAAGCAAAGGTTTTCAAACTGAAATAATTTCAAACTGTAAAAATGTTACCTGTCCTATATCCAGTTCTGGGTTAATGCTGGTACCGACATCTTCAATAATGTCAACTCTCAGTATCTCGTGCTCTCCGGTCAGTATGTCTAGTTCTACTTCGGTAAGAGCTACTCCACCTGACCTGTATGGTAACTGATCATTGGCAGTGACTCGATAGCTGGTCTGAAGGTTTATTCCTCTATTGAAGGCAACTTCAATTAAGACTTCCCAAGTAGGCTCATTCAACGTGTCTCGTACAGCTGACAACCGATCCAGAAGTATCTGACAGCATTTTATTGCACCAAAACAGACAGTCTGAGTTGTTCTGCTACTTCCAGTGGTGAAGACGTTGGGAGTAGTTGATGTGGTAGGTGGTTTACATTTGACTTTCTCAATCGGAATTTTTAGGGTATAAGCCACAGCTTGGATAACTTTAGTGTTAATACCTTGTCCCATTTCTATTCCTCCGTGGTGTATTACCACAGTTGCATCTCCATGATAGACGGAGAGCAAAACATGGTAGTCCAAAAGTATAGGAACTGGCCAATTCATGAAGGCCACTCTCAGTCCACGTTTCTTCCACCTGTTCACTTTGTTATAATTGTCAACTTCCTCTTTACGTTTGTTGTATTCACCATCTCTGAGTAGTGTCTGTACCATCTCTTGCACTTCGACATACGCTGGTTCGATATTGTTTAATCTTACTTGTACGGGGTCCCGTTCTATTTCGTATGATATCCTTTCCATTATTTGTTCTGTCATTGATATTGCTTCTAAAGAACCTGAAATATTTGGGTTTTATTAAACAAAATATTCTTGAACATGATTATCCCAGGGAACCTGATGCTAAGTCAATTTAGTAAGAACGAACTAGTAGTACCTGGTGATCTAAGATATGTGTTGGAAGCTGTGTCTGTTATGACGTTGAATATCTTGTACTGCCATCGTCTGTTGTCGTAGCAGTTTCTGATCGGAGCGAGCTGCAGTGGGCTGATAGGATCACTAACAACGTACCCATTGTCACTGTACAAATGGTATTCCAAGTATTGAATTTCTCCAGAGGAACTGACGCCAACCTGCCGAAGGTGAAACCAATTTTCACACACATTTGGGGGATAAATAACAGATTTGATCATTATCAATGAGTGTTATGCCAGAATGGCATAATTTCAAACCATAATATTACAACCAAAAACAGGATAATGATGATGTATATGTTACGGTAAATCTGATTAATTGAAAATTATTAATAATTTTACAAAATTATTAATAATAATCACATGTTTTGGTAAATGTGAATAATCTATCGAAATTTATTACTTTTAGTAGTAATTATTAATAATTCACGACACATATTGGTGAAAGTAATAAAATAAATATAAACCCAATGTTTTTTGATCAGCCGGTATTTATTTATAATATTAAACACAGTCTTACGATTATATTAATTAGAAATCACACCAACAAGGTTACTTGTACTTGCTTTAAAACGAAAGGACAACAAATTCACTCATTCTGAACTATGAAAACTATACCCTAACTTTTGTAATTTAAAGATTTCAACATGAGTACACAAATAGTGCTAAAATTAGAAAATAATAAGTAGCTTAAATCGAAAAGTTGCGGAATGCGGACTACCTAGCGGATTTACCGGGGCTCCGGCTCGAAAAGCAGGAGTAGGAACGGGATGGTTTTTAGTCAGTAAAATTCTGACACACCCTCTTGTCTCGCCAAAAAGGGCACATTTATCACAAAATTAAAGATAAAATTCTTTTAAAAATTTAATCTACCATCAAACTTATGCAAGAAAGTCTTTCGTGGTACATAAAATTATAACAAAAATAAAATTAAACAATTATTGTTTCATTAACAAAATCAACACGAATCCTAAATCATCAACAATCATATTTGGTTTGCCTGTAAATCTTCTGTAGCACCTATAAATGTAACAAATTAAAATTTTAAAAGTATTATCATAGAATTCAACAAATATTTCTTGTGCAAGTACAATATATTGCCGTTTAAATTGAAATAAAAATAACATCTTGGCCACTTATTACATTTATCACTACTAGGGTAAAATTATTAATAATAACCGACAAATGTGATTAATTTATCACTTTTACCTCGAGTTTCGGTAATTATTAATAATCATAGATAATTATTAATAATTTTCAATTATTCACTCTTACCGTAACATATATTTATTTGTGATGCCTATACAGGAATATTTGCATAAACACTGACCATGAAATATATACATATATGAATATCCTGTCCTCATATACATTCATGAATGGAAAATCACGTATGTACCTATATAATTCAAAATGCAACTTACTTCAAAGTCTCTAGTGCAAGGTAATCGTTTGCCAGTTACTCTAAAGTCAGATTGCATGCTCATCACGAAGCGGCACGGTCGGTCCATGAGATGGGTGACCAGAGCGCAAGCAGCACCACTATGGTTCGCGCGAGTTATTTTCATACCATACGCGCCACCACATCGGGGTACTGTTATGTTTATTCTATAATGAACGAATTAAAACGGTAAGTATCCACAAACCAAAGTAACTGCTCATACGTCAGTTCATTTATGTGAATGTTTTACCTGTTTTGTGGAATATTAAGTACTTCAGAAAGAGCGATATGATAAGAATCCAAAAACTGCGTACTAGCGTACACGTCAATACCATCTTCGCTGGGTCTGGAGACGCTAGTTTGTGACTCCATGTAGTAAGCACACTGTGCATAGATTTCATCAGTACCTTTGAGTACTCGCTGCACGTTCAACCCGCGGTCTCTAGCAGGATAAATTAAGAACAAAGATACACGACTCGGTTCTCTCTCTCTAGCGTCCTTTATCGTCAAGATTGGTTTCTTTTTATCAACTTTATAATTTACTTTCACCAATAAAGCAGCTCTATTAGCCAGTTTTTCAGTTTCTGCAACGATCAGTCCTATCGGTTGGTCGTAATATTTAATGGTTTTTTCAACGAAAACTTCTTCAGGGAACAACTGAGCAGGTACTCTTTGTGACAAGAATGAATTCTTGCCAGGAATGTCTTTAGCTGAGAAGAAAGCCAATACACCGGGTATTTTCTGTAACAAACCAAAATATTAGAAGTATGAAAAGTGTAATATTATTTTTTCTATTTTAATTAAAAATACCAATCATACTGACCAGAGCTGGAGTAGCGTCGATGCTCTCAATCTCTCCTGTGCCAACATCTGACGTCACAAAAGCACAAAATACTTCCTTAGGTTGTGTTGGTAAGTCATTGCAGTACTGCGCTTCTCCTGCACATTGTACTAATGCTTCAACTTTTGGCATTGGTTCGTTGACTGGCCATATTATAGGATTTGTATCATAGACTTCAGAGCCTTTAGACAGTGGTCTAGTCTTTCTAAAGTCTCTCGCTCCTGAACGATACCAAGGTTTAAGACGCTGTTTCGGAATAAGTACTAGTAGACCCTAAAAAGTAAAACATTGTTAATTGAGAACTTGAATTAATCAAACCGTTGTGTACTTAGTTACTAAGAGACTTACTTTATAGAACAGACCGAGGGCACATTTCTTCCTGTACGCAGGTTTCATCTCGCCTGCAATCTCCTCCACTATCAGTTCACCTTCCAGTATCTTCAGTGCTTGCTGCAGCACTTCATTAGTGAATATCTTCTTCATGTGAAGGAACTTCTCGGTTTCAGTAGCATGGACGAACTTGCCTGACAGTCCACCGATCACAATCCTGGCTGAGAGGACTACGTCTTTCTGGTGCTCATCGAATTCATATAGGAAAGCTGCGTTCACTTGAGCATGCGCATTTTGGGCACGAGGCATAATCTGGAATATGTTAATTTATGAATTCTTAATGGAATCAAGTCTTGTATCATAAATTATACTACCAATATCTCAGACCTACCTTAAAAGACACAAACTGGTATCGATGAGAACGCGGTGGTATCTTAACATGAGTTATCACTCGTCCCGTCATGTCCAGGGAAAGCAGTTGCTCCGGAGTCACTTCTATTGATTCTCCTTTGCCCACTTAAATATTACGGTCAAGCGTCAGTATGAGAAAAATACAAGTTGTTATTTGATTTTGATATTTGAATACTCACCTATAACTAACACAGCTCCTATAGTTTCCAACAATAAAAATATATCTGAAGAAAAAGCGTGCAGACGATATTTTGTCATGAGATTCCCAGCTACAGTACCAATCTGAAAACCAAAAGGTGATCAACCAACTTTATAAAATAATAATTATTTCTTCCACTGCACACGATACTACACTTACATTTCTCACAGGAATGTGGGCGACCAAATCTAAATGTTCATAGAGCTTGTACAGATACTGAAACTCCTCGTGAGTCTTGGAGACGTCCTTGAACAGTTCCATCAGGTCTGTCAGAGTTATACCAGCGCCCACGACCAGGTTCTGGTCTAAGTAATATCCTTTCAGTTCCTTTATCGGCTGGATGTCTATCAAAACTCTCGGATGGACCAGAACTGGAACAGCACCTACAGAGAGAAATTAGTATTCACTTAAATTTAGTTTGAATGTTTAATTATATTTTCATTTGCTGTGTCAATTCCCTCACCTCGTCCAGTATTTCCGTTCACCAGCATGTAAGACTCGTAGCCCTCAGCATCCAACACGGTGAATATATCGGCGACCTCATTCACTCTGTACCACACGTGACCGTCCTTCAGATTGATTTTCTTAATCCGAGGAGGGTCGACATCGCTCTGACTGACCATACACCAATTCTTATCTTTCCCACATCCCTTACAATCGCCTTTTCCTGGGCAGATTTTTAGATCTTCAATGTCTTCAATTTTCGGAGGAGGTTTGGGAGCGTCCTTGGCGAAGCTCTTGAAGGCGTCTAGGATAGGTCTGCTGCCTGTACATCTACAGGTGTTGCTTCCGAAGGAGTTTTCAATCTCATACTGAGTTAAATCATAATGATTGGCTTCTAGGAGACTGAAGAAGGAGAAATCATTATTTTAGTATAGTTATTATGGAAAGTATAATTATTGGAAGTTACCAAATGTGTTGAGAAGCTCTCACCTGTACATGCTCATCACAAACCCTGGACTGCAGTATCCACACTGAGTGCCGTTGTACTCAGCCAGGGTCCTCTGCACGGGGTGGTACCCCCGCGCTCGATTGCCGATCCCCTCTATAGTAGTGATCTCCCAGTCTTGGCATGATGTTATTGAGACCAGGCACTGACATGGACAAATGAATGATTTTTTAATAACTTGCCAATGTAACGGGCGGTAAGATTTTGTACGATAAATTACATAACGTGCGTACTGGTTGTGAATGTTAATGTTCAGAGGTTAGTGTGTTAGATGCTCACCGAGTTGACAGAGAAGGTCCTCCGATGTGGGTCGTTGACGGTGACAGCGACGACGCATGCGCCGCAGCCGCCCTCCTTGCACATGTACTTGGTGCCGCGCAGGTTCAGATGGTTGCGGAGGTAGTCGTTCAGAGACGTGTCCGAGTCCACCTCGGGGCCCACTGCACGCAACAGAAATTAATTAAAAACGGGATCCTCACACACTACCTGACACAGGTGCTTACCGGACACGGAAAATTCGGTAGGTACCGGTTTCAGATTCGGCGGGAGGAAACCAACCGAAGGACATGGTGGGACATACGGTGGCGATGTGACCTGCATGGGTTCCACCATGTCCTCAGGGATGTGATCGGCGACTTATCGCATCCGGCTCTGATTCAGGCCATAGTGCGGAGCGAGGGGGAATGGAACCAGAACCAGATCCGTGCGTACGGCGCGTCGCATTCCGCGCACGCCTCAAAGAACCAGACCACCACAGATGAGGCCCAGCAGGGCTGGTACCCGATCTGGAGCTGCGGACTAGCTACCGGGCTACCGGGGTTACGGCACCCCGCCAAAACACGCTACACTACTGCAGACAAGTGAACCAATTTAATTTATTTCGTTTCTGTCTAAAATATAACAAAAATTGTACTCACCGGAGCATTTTTCTTGATTCACATAAAATGTGATCCGATCCATAACTGGATTGTATTCAAATTACAATGTTATGATTATAATTAATTTAATATTCTGCGATATTACACTGATCTATGTAAATCGCGCTTGTGATCATTCGCATCACTAGTTTTCAACGAAATAATTATAATCTAATATGAATATTGCGTGTAGGTACTGTAAGACTGGCTAATTAAAATTAATGTGAGAATTATGTTTATTTAACACACTCTGCTAATTCGTACACTTTAACGCGATTTATAACATGATTGCATTAAAACACTAACAAAAAGAATTATGTTATCCTGCTTTAAATGAATTTATATCGACCAAAATCTAATTAAATACAATTTGGTTAGTTATGTGTTAGCCAAGTTCATCAATTAGAATTTGAGACGGGTTATATACCATGTTTATTTTTGTCTACATATAAGTTGACAGTGTAACATTGATTAAATATCGGAAAATCTAGACATCGCACCTTCAGAATGATATGGACTTAACTCAAAAATTGAAGAAATCGAGTTACGGTCATAGAGGGTCACTAAAAGGGCTGCACTTTTAGGTGAATAGTAAAGAAGCGGCGTTTTAATGGTAGAATAAAGCTTACGATACTTCGGTCTCTTTCGCACTCCCTCCCTCTACCCGCGCCGTTAGGATCGGTAGTGACGCGTTTAGAGTTGCATCGAAAGTGTACTGAACAACGGGTAAGTAAACTTCTCAATCTTCAGTTTAATAGAGACTCTTTTTCATATTAGGTCTTTTTATTACCGATTTTGGTTTTGACTTCTAGGACTTATTGGTAATTGGGTCCCTTTAATACTTAAAACTGTTACGATGTTACAATGATTTCAGAATAAAAGAGACTTAAGACGAAAACGGTCTTTAAGAAAAAAATAGTTTCGGTATAATACTGACTTAAATTGGGAACCTTTTTAAAAAACCTTAATTTTAATTAAAAATATGCAACATACCATTTTTTTATTGATCATGTTTCACAAAAGATAAACTTAACTTGATACAGAAATCAAAGAATTGATACGTTTTCATACAAAATGAATTAATTAAATCAGTTCAAAGTTGAAAGTTTGCAGTTTCAATACTTCGTTTTTGTTTTCCCAAAAAAATGTTTTTTTGAGATACGTCACTACTATTCTGAAGGTGCGATAAATAAACATGGTAAACATCCCGTCTCAAATTCTATTGATACGTCCATCAAAATCATTATTGATCAAAATACGTTAATTGCTAAAAAAAACCTTATACCAAATGATATTAGCATCTATAGCGTTACGGAAATACTTAAATATCAACGTAGCTAAGGCTGCAATAGACTTTTATTTTTAGTGATCACCGCATTATTAAAAATAATATAATAATAATAAATTGATTTAATTAAAGTGACCAAGATTCATAAAAATATCAGTAAAACTTACATGTATGTTAATTTTGCGTCCTGTATTCTCGCCTAATCAATGGGAAATGGCGTGTAATGCCATTTACATGCAGTCTAGCCTGCTCACAATCCGGAGCTGCGGACTACCTGGCTGGGTTACCGGGGCTCCAGCTCGAATAGCAAGAGTGGGAACGGGGTGGATTTTAGTCAGTAAGAGTACCTATGACACTCCCTCTCGCCTCGCCCAAAGCAGCAGTAATCATTGGATGATTTTCTGCCTGCTGACACGCCTGCTAACAATCATGCCCAAGTAACTATTGGAGCTGGCCTGCACTTTGCTTACCAGGCACCTTTTGCGCATTGTTGCATATAAACAGGCTATGAATAAAACCGGTTTTTCTGCAATCGGTAGTAAACATTTACTTTATGTTTACAAAGATTTTAATAAATACATATTATTTGAAAGACAGACAATGGATTCTTATTGTAAAATCTTTGTATATTTCAGTATACGATAGACAAGAGCAATATATTATCTACATCCATCAAACTTTTGATTTAGAAGGATATAACTTTTTTTTTACTTAACGTTGTTTGGTTTTTTATGGTATAAGCCGGTAAACGAGCAAACGGATCACATGATGGTAAGCAATTGCCGGCGCCCATAGACACTCGAAATACCAGAGATGTTACAAGTGCCTTTTCGGCCTTTTGAGGGTTAGGAATTTAAAGATTATTGGTAAATTGGCAGTGGGAAGATTGGGAAGGGGTGCAATTGAGCGTCTGGTAACCTCACTCACACAATGAAACACAACGCAAGCGTTATTTCACGTCGGTATTCTGTGAGGCCGTGGTAGCACTCCGGCCCATTCGTACCGAAACATGGCTTCACAGTTTGCGCGAGGATCTCTAAAACATTTAACTGCAGTAATATACCCTAGATCGAACTATCCGGTGATTAAAGCTTGAGCTGATTCACCTAAATCGCCTACTTAAGTATCGAAGTAAATTTCGTTGAAATAATCTACATACATAGCGCATATCATGGTTTTTTTATTTGTAGAAATCTACTCGGATATGCTCGGTTGCATTTGCGTTGCGTGCATGGCTATACCAGTCGGAAACGACATCGTGTTCGTTGCTTATTTCACACCCCACTGAGTATTCATCATAATGTTTTACTTATTGCATGATACGTATTGATTTTGCTACCTTGTTAATATTAGCAGTAGTATATTATGTTGCTTGTACCGTAATATACAGAAGAGGAGTGAATAAATGTTGGGAAAATGTTCTGTTTTCTGTTCACCCTATTCTTCACCCTTTGAATTCTTTTCACCCCGTTTTATTACCGTTATTTATTTTAATGTATCTTACTTTACTAGAAAAATTAAGTCATAATTTGTAAGATTACTTTAAACTAATTAAAATACTACGTGTAATTCTAATACGAATATGGGATCGGAACTTAAGAGAAATATTCTTAAATCCACAAGGGCGCAAGAGAAATAATAATTACTGGTAGGTTATTTTCAAGGGGGGAAAATCATCCAATGACTTCTCCGGCCTTGGGAGAGGCGAGAGGGAGTGTCAGACTCTTACTGACTAAAAACCACACTGTTCTTATCCTTATCCTGCCCTTCGAGCTCGAGCCCCTGTAAATCCACTAGGTAGTCCGCAGCTCCGGATTAGGCATCAGCCCTACTGAGCCCCATCTGTGGTGATCCCTATCACACCTGATAAAACTCGGTTAATAATATCGATGCCTTCCGGCCAAAAGAGAGTAAGCGACATTTTTTTGCGATATTGAGTTATACACATCATTCGAAGGAGGCATCATCAGGCAGGTATCGATAACTCGATACCAGTTTTGTTGTAAGCATCTGAGGCTCAATACCCCGCATCCCTTACCCCAACGAGACCGGCAACGTACTTTGAACTCCTCTGGTGTTTCGGGTGTCCACGAGCGGCGCCGATTGCTTACCATCAGATGAACCGCCTGTTCGTTCGACGGCTTATTCCATAAACAAGTTTCATCAAGTTTCATTCAGTGACATTTAACAACCAACAAAAATAAATATCATAATATTGACTGCTGGTGGGTAAACTTTAAAATAAGTATCATGCATCAAATACATGTTTATGTTACATACAAAATTCAGATAAGAAACCTTAGTCATTTCCATTATCTACCAGTCTATAAACGGTCGTTAGTCACTGACCACAGACCTTGCTATATATCTTGGCAAGGAGGAATTAATGCAATGAAATTAAATTAGTAATGTACCATTATCGTTTTGTAATTATTCTGTTAACCAGAATTAAGTTGCAATAAGAAGGAAAATAACGTTATGTACGTGATGTTTGTTAAGTACGCAGTCCGGAATTGTGCCCGGTATATTATGGCAATAGGTTCACCCATTATCATATGAGACTCGATAACATAACTGGTTAAAAGCTGGTGTAAATTAGTCTACAACAGGTACCCTTAGTACGAGTTTGCTTTACAGTAAAGTAATCGAAACCAGACCGCGTTCAACGGTTTGATTGGTTGGTTTATTCGAGCGCGCCAATCAGTGCCGAACGCGCTCTCATAACGTTTTCGTTCAACGTAAAGCAAACTCATACTAAGGGTACGGCTCCATGGATAAAAGGCGACATGGTTTAAATAAAGGACGCTGATGGGAGCCAAAATCTATTGCTAATTCAGCAAGAAATGCATCACGACTTAGATCAGACCTTTAGACAATTTCATAGATCGAAAAGCAAACTATAAACCCAACTGAGTATGACATATTTCGGAAATTAAATACTAACTTAAGTAGTTATATTTTTAATAAACAAAATAACTATTAGCTACAATAATATACCATTCTTATGAAACATTTATTGCAAATTGTATGTTTCCTGCCAAACCGTCCTATGTACTTATAAATCAAGTATTGAGGTCCTATGGCGCCGTGCTCACTTCCTATGTACTAGGAGCAGCAGTGACTGACAAATAATAACTTCTCACTACCAAATAGAAATAAATACACAGAACTGAAAACAAAAAAACAAAATAATCATTATCATCATCTTTAGACATTGGATTATAATAATAAGTAATAGTTTCTGCCAGCGGTTTCTGTGGAATAAAACGTATCCTGTGTTATTTCAGACTATAACGGCATTTCCGAACCGATACGACCTTAAAACCATCAAGAAAAGAGCGTACTCCTTTTTAAAAGGCCGGCTACGCACTTGTGACTCCTCTGGTGTTGCGGGTGTCCATGAGTGGCGCTGATCGCTTACCATCAGGTGACCCGTCTGCTCGTTTGTACCCTATTCCATAAAAAAAATATCTGATCCTGTTCCAATTTTTTTTCATATTCAGCTATATTGCTTGAATTCTATTCAATATTAATCTTTGCATTTATAATATTTGTAACGTCATCTTCTGCGCTGCATACCGTTTTTTAAACACATTTTTGGTTTCAGTATCTGTCTATTTTTTAAATGTTTTCAATGTACAGAATTTACACTTCTACAGTTTTATTATGTGATATAGAGATATAGATTTTATGATTTTCTATCTGTACAAAAATGGAGGATAATTAGTAACATAAATTATTCCCGTTAGGACGTTAAAGATGAGGTCGAAAGTACAAGAGGAGTAGTGAGGTGTCTTCCATGCTCCGTCTTCGAAGCCACTCGGTCGGGTTGTTTACATGGGGACAACATCCGCATCTCGTTCAGTAGGGATGAACATGGAGCTTCCGAAATGGAAGATCCCAAAAGTGTTTTAAGAAATAATATTATCTACTTATCGACATGGTGTTGTAACAAGAAAAGAAAACTTACGTATATTTAATATATCCCAGGACAAAAAACCCAAGTCAGCATGTCCCGTGAGGATATTTCCTATGAACAGCAAGATGATCACCACAATGTAGATCAAAGTATAGAGCAGGTATAAATTCACGTAGTGCGATATGTTCTACAACACACAGAATTTATGTATTATCCGACTTCATTTGTTATATTTCTGTAATGTTATATACCTTGTTACTTGTTGAGACTCATTCATTATACCTTTGTTTTTGTAGGGGGCAAAACATCCAATGAGTTCACCCGCCTTGGGTGAGTCGACTCCAACTGACTAAAACCACTCCGTTCCTACTTCTGCTCTGAGCCGGAGTACCGATAATCCATCAGGTTGTGCGCAGTGGCATATCGGGGATCAGCCCTGCCGGGGTCAATCAGTGGTGGACTGAAGGCTCTTTAAGGCGTGCAGGGAACGCGTCGCGCCATACACATGGAATTCGTTTGGTCGGACGGCGAGCTACCCTTGGTCGCAGCGGCAAGCTACCCTTACTCACCGTCCACAGGACTACACTTACAGTGACAAGAGAACATCGTGCGGCTCATAATGTACCAAGGGGCACTTTGAGCACTCGGAGCTCGAGTTGCCCAGTAAGATGAAATATAATTATGTAGTTACCAGCTGGCTGCCAGTTGGCACCCTAAGCAGTTAAATGTTTATATTACAATCTTACCCGATTTAATCCAATCAAGCAGATTACACAAATCGGTATATACATGATGCTAGTTACAATCACGACTATGATAACTGCCTTTGTGTATGTATCAAATTCTCCCTCCTTGTCCTTCGATATTATTGCGGTCCAATCAGCCAGTAACCATGACAGTAAAAATAGTTGAATGCTGACCAAATTAGAAAACTAAAATGTGAATAAAATAGACATTCATCTAGGTATTTAAGGTTATGTAGTTTTTACTTCAAAATAGTTGTAATAATATGTGGCAGGATTTAATAACTTTGGGAGAGCCATGCTTCGGCGCGAGTGGGCCGGCTCGACCGGAGTAATACCACGGCCTCACAGAAAACTAAAGTGAAATAACGCTTGCGTTGTTTCGTTGTGTAAGTGAGGTTATCGGAGGCCCAATTACCCCCCTTCCCGATTCCCCAACAATCCTTAAATTCCTAACTTCCTCGCCCCTGGTGTTTCGGGTTTCCATGGGCGGCGGCGATTGCTTACCACCAGATGATCCGTCATAATAAAAAAATATTTGAACAAAAGGCTTGGAAATGTCTTGGTATACCTACGTACTTGAACGACTTTTTGTTTGTTCATCAAGGCATCGACGTCAAAAATGATTAAATTAAATATACGGTGGGTTTATCTCTTACTTTATACAGGACTTACCAAGTGAAAATACGCGATGAGAATGGATCCCGTTTTAAGGCTCACGCAATAGCAACATTTGTTTAATTTAAGAGCCAGTTTGAGTCTGAAAACGTGATTATTTATTATTACACTAGCAAATCCGGCGAACTCCGTTTCGCCACAAATGATTTTCCATGTTTTCCTGCTTTTCTCTTGAATGCAAAACCGTGGAAATCGGTTCGTGCGTTCTGGAGTTATAGCGTCAGGAAGGAAAACCCGACTTATTTTTATATTATAGATAACGCTACACTTGCATCCGATGGACTCCGCAATCCGCATCGGTTTCGGAAACAGTACGTTTGCTTAACTACACGTCATAATGTTACGACAAACCTCTCCATTACTGGCTGTTGTTCCGCCATGATTATAGAAATATATTTATTAGAATATTCCGAATGTTTACAATAAATATATTTATTTACATTCTTCTCAAAACTCTGAAAAATGATGTCTCAATGATAACAATAAATCAGCGAGTGACAGGGTGACAGTAGTTTTTTTTAAATACTCTTTCTTATGTTGTCACAATATTCTGACCTGTGTTGTAAATGACAGAAACATTTTTAAGCAAGTAGGTTATGCTTCTGTTAATAATAATTTTATTTTATAACCAGCCGTTTCCACGCGGTTTCACCCGCTCTGCTCGGCTCCCATAGGTCGTAGCTTCTCGATCGATAAATGCACTATCCAACACAAAAAGTATTATTTAAATCAGACCAGTAGTTCTGGAGATTAGTGCGTTCGCATAGAGATAATGAACCGCCAATTGCTACGAGTCTTTCGCTTCATCATCAACAATCATCAGTTTTTTCATGCATGTTAGTTAAGGATGCCTTTAATTTGGTCCTTCTTTAATTTATTGCTAATCTAGTCTCTTATGTCCGTCTGGGGCGCAAACAAAACGTGTTTGTATTTTTACGATTGTTGTTTAATATTTCTTACCACCGCTCATTTCTACGGACTGATACCTTCTACCACTTAATCGAGTGGTTTGCTATTAATACTGGACTTAGACTCGCTTGGTATTTTGGATTAGTTATGTGCTTCGTGCTGTGATCAATACGTAGTGCATCAACTGCAGAATAACCACGAAAAGGCTGCACAGGCATCTCATATCCTCGCTTTCTGTTCATCATTAATCAAGACTTTCGCGACAAGACTTTTAATCAACACTTTTTATTTATTTTTTTCAAATAAGTTATTCTTAAGGTTGGGAGAGACATGCTTCGGCACGAATGGACCGGCTCGACCTCACCGAAAACCGACGTGAAACAACGCTTGGGTTGTGTTTCGTTGTAGGAGTGAGGTTACCGGAGGTAGAGAGGAGATCCCCGATTCCCCAACAACCCTTAAATTCCTAACCCCCAAAAGGCCGGCAACGCACTTGTAACGGCTCTGGTGTTTCAAGTGTCCATGGGCGGCAGCGACTGCTAACCATCAGGTGATACGTCTGCTCGTACACGTATCGTGTTCCATAAAAAAATAAATTATTATACTCCTGTTTTGTTTTATTTTGTGTTTTCCTTAATGTCATTGAACAAAACAAATCTATAAGGATATGTGATGGTATGTGATTAAACTAAACATTACATAACATCATTCATAATTCTAAATTAATATAAAGTGAATAAATCTTAAGGTAGGCAAGTAAACAATATTAATTCAAGTTCCTAGGGACTGTTTTGAATGCGTAATATTTTTTAAACCGTATCACTTCAGTACCTAGCACCTAGACTCGCTCCGTAATAGGTAATTCACAACAGCTGTTCACCATTTTGAAAGCGCCTTATAGTTTTGAATAGTAAATCATATATTATGCACTTATTGCCAACAATTTAACTAAGGGTACATTTTCACCAGAGATGTGCTATGTAGCTATACTATGAACATATAATAGCTAAGCTGTGAAACTATGTGACAGTTTCGACTAATACTAAGCGAGTATGCGATATCTCTCGATAGTAGGGAAGCCATCCATAGCACACATCTTTCCCTATAAAAAACATAGCTAAGCTGAGTCTGTTTCCACCTTGGTGGAAACCAAACGCAGCATAGCACATCTCTGGTAAAAGCACCTTTAAGGTCTAGTGAAAGTTGAAACTATTTACGTCTAGCCTGTCTGTTGTGTTTAGTCCACTTTTAGACCTTCGGCCGCTAAAAAAAGATTTGCTCATTGTTGTCAACTCGTCCCTCAAACGTAGTCCACACTCGGCCCCCGGGGGCCGAGAGTGGATTTTCATAGAAAAGACATAAAAACCTCGTCCACTCTCATCTCCTAGTCTACAAAAGTTTAAAGTCACTAGGGGTATTAATATTTTTTTCTATCACAATAATAAAACAACAAAATTTCAGCATAGCACGCGCGCGTAAAGTTCCAAAATACCCACTAGTCTTCTGAAAATGCGGATGCGCGCATCACGCTGGTATCAGCTGTTCATGCAAAGCCTATATTCACGAAGCTTGGTAATAACATATTAAATGATCGGGGGCCGAGGGTTCGAGCGTGGACTAAACAGTCTGTCGTGACGTAATGGGTAGTTCCTTAAGCGTTCTATTCGTTTAGTCCACTCTCGGACCCTTGGCCACAGCCTTGGCCCCGATAATTTATGTTTCCACTCGACCCCTAATTAGGCCGAGGTCCGAGTATGGATTTTTATTATCAGCGATTAGCGTGTTAAAACAAAAAAAAAACAAACAAAATCTTTAGTTTTATATATTCGTATAGATATTGAAGTCCTGTAGTGTAGTCGTCATTAACTTAGTATCGTTGTGCAGGGGCCCCCTGCCCCTGGGCGGGCTGGGCGGGCTGGGCGGACTGGGCGGGGGAGGGGGAGGCGTTGGGGGTGTCTGACATTGTTAAGTAATAACTTCTCACTACCAAATAGTAATAAAAAAACAGTACTGAAAACAAAAAAAAGCATTATGGTTATCATCATTAGACATTGGATTATTATTAGTGATTTGATGATTTTCTATCTTCACGAAAAAGATGGTAATTGGAAACAAAACTGATTCCCGTTGGGACATCCAAGATGAGGTCAAAAGCAAAATGGAATAATGTTGTACTCTAGTTTTAACCACCATCGTAGAAAATCCTCAAGAAGCCCACTTGTCTGGGATAAACGAACGGGACGGTCAGGCTTTTATGGACAAAAATCCCAACCCATTTCCAGACCCCACACCAAGGAGCACGGAGAAGTGAGGTATCTTACACGCTCCGACTCAGAGGCGCACTCGGTAGGGTTGTGTTATATGGAGTGACAGAACAGACCCCCAACCCACGAACGTCGTTTAGGAGGGAGGGTGGAAAAAAGGCAGCTTAGTATAGCAGCATTAGCATCCTTCAGAATTGGAAGATCCCAAAAATAACAAAGTTGGAAGTTTTAAGAAGTAACTTTATCTACTTTATCGACATCTATATATAAAAACATACGACAAGGCGTTGTAAAAGTAAAAGGAAACTCACGTATACTTATTATATCCCAGAAGTAAAATCCTATGCTAGCACGTCCCGTGATGACACTTGCTAGTAACAGCAAGATGATCACGACGAGGTAGACCAAAGAATAGATCAGATATATATACACGTATTCCGGTATGTCCTATAACACACACAATTTATAAAATAACCAATTATTAGTATAAATATTCAGAGAGTTGTTCGTTGTGACAAATAGGAATTACATAACTTAGTCACTTGAAACTCGAAAGCTACGTGTGCGCAGTACGATTGAACAGCCATAGTAGTTGCCAGTTGTTGCAATAGTTGCCCCATGTGCAAATCGCCTTAATCAGCGTAAAATGTCTGTATTAGAATCTTATGTGACGTAGTAATTAAGCATTAGGACTTAAGAATATAAACTGTATCTTAGAATAGGAGAGGGCATTAATAAACGGAACGTGTAACAATTAACATCTTGTTTAAGGACGCGTTCTCAATTCTGACGTAAATAAGCTATTTTTCGGTACATATTACGACCAAAAGAAACTTAACTGAACATAACTAACATTTACAATAGATAGATCACTTCTTTATCTCCAAAAATATTGATTTGTAATGTGAAAAAAGTTATATTTTATTATTGCAAACACGATTTTTCTTTACCTCTTCACACAAAATTGACAAAAAAGGGTTGAGTTTAGGAACATTTTACTGCTACTACACGCATCATTCTGAATCTCAAAAAATATCCCGGGGAAGCAGACATAATCAAAAATACTATTGGAAAAAATTACGAAAATATTACAAATTGTCTCGGAAATAAATAAAAGTTCCCGTTTAATTTTTTCTCCTATTTTGCTGTCAGACATCAACTTTAAAGCGTAGCAAATTTAAATTAGCCTCGAAAAAGCTTGGTGTGCTCAACAGATCGGGGCAGTATTTCACTGCAGCCCATCGCCTGCTTCTATATAAGGCGCAAGTTCGGCCCCATATGGAATACTGCTCTCATCTTTGGGCGGGGGCACCCCAGTACCAGCTTCATCCTCTGGACCGCGTTCAGCGGCGTGCGGTTCGGATTGTTGAGTGTCAGGAAGTTTCAAACCGACTTGACACTTTGGCAATGCGTAGAGATGTAGCTTCGTTGTGCATTTTCTATCGCTTATACCACGGGGAGTGCTCTGAGGAATTGTTTGGTCTTATACCTGCCGCTTCTTTTCGCCATCGACCCACCCGACAGCATTTCCATCCCCACCATATAGATGGTTGGCAGGCCACAACTGTGCGCTTCTCGCGCAACTTTCTGCCTCGCACAGCAAAACTGTAGAATGAGCTGTCGTCGGCGGTATTTCCGAACCGATACGACCTTCAAACCTTCAAGAAAAGAGCATACTCCTTTTTAAAAAAAAGGCCGGCAACGCACCTGTGACTCCTCTGGTGTTGCGGGTGTCCATGGGCGGCGCTGATCGCTTACCATCAGGTGACTCGTTTGCTCGTTTGCCTCCTATTCCATAAAAAAAGCAATAAGGGTTATTTTATTTGTTTACTATTTAGATTTATTGGATAGAAAATGTCAAATGAAATTTCAGTCTGCGTCGAGCGCAGCGCTGTCGTGTGTGGACGCTGCGTCGCCTGTTACAAAAAATGGCCTTGAAAAAGATCGCTGTACGAGTACAAAATATTTGATATTATACTTCACAAACCAATCTTGATATTTTAAACATTCTGTACGAGCTGTCTTACCTTGTCAAGTTACAAGGTAAGATATTTTTTATTTTACTGAATATAGAATGTTTCGTTATATTATTTTGAACATGAGGTTAAATTAAAATCCAAGATGGCGCCGACAAGATTTGCCAACTTTCCATCATGGGTGTCATTTTCATGGTTTTTGGGGTTGTTTATAGCGAATATGGAGTCAAAATCCAAGATGGCGCCGACAAGATTTGCCAACTTTCCATCATGGGTGTCATTTTCATGGTTTTTGGGGTTGTTTATAGCGAATATGGAGTCAAAATCAAAATCCAAGATAGCGCCGACAAGATTTGCTAACTTTCCATCATGGGTGTCATTTACATGGTATTTGGGGTCGCTTGTATCGAATATGGAGTCAAAATCAAAATCCAAGATGGCGCCGACAAGATTTGCCAACTTTCCATCATGAGTGTCATTTTCATGGTTATTGGGGTCGCTTATAGCGAATATAAAGTGAAAATCAAGTTCAAGATGGCGCCGACATAAATATATTAATTTTTCGACATGAGTGTCATTGTTGTGATTTTTGAGGTCGCTAATATCGAATACGGAGTGAAAATTAAATTCCTAGATAGCGCCAAAAAAGTTTTTTTGACAGTTTTTTTATGGTTTTTGGGTCCGTAATATTAATACATATAATAAAATCGTAGAAAAGTGCGTCTGTCATTGAAAATAAAAATAAAAAAATAGCAGGGGTTATTGTTATGTCGATCGAACCCCATGTAATTAACTTTTTTTTTGTCTGTTTGTCTGTTGGTCTGTTTGTCTATGCGCGCTAATCTCAGAAACGGCTGATCCGAGTTGGATGCGGTTTTCACGAATATAAAATGCTTCAATTTTCATTTAGTGTTTGTTACATGTCAATCGGTTCATAAATAAAAAAGTTATGTCAAATTAAAGAATCACGTCGAACACTATTCTATGCTTATATCCATTAATCTCCGCAACTATTTGACGGATTTGGTTGAAATTTGGTACATTATAATTTAGAACCTTAGAAAGAACATAGGATAGTTTTTATTTCAAAAAGCTGTTCCTATACTCCGTAGATAGATGGCGTTGATCGCGCAATGGTGTCATTACAATTGTTCAGTTCATGTTATTGTTTTAATTCATTGGAAATTTGTTTTTACAAAATAGTAAAAAGCATATGAAAAATATAATATAATACAACTTTTAGTACAAAGAAAACGCTCTAACGGAGTATAGATAATTCTATGTCGATCGTTACACGACTTCGGTTCATGTTATTGTTTTAATTCATCGAAAAAAAGTAAATAAATAGTAAAAAGGTATGGAACAAAAAATAATATCAATATAATAAAACATTTAGTACAAAGAAAATGCTCTAACGGAGTATAAGATAATTCTATGTCGATCGTTACACGCACTTCGGTTCATGTTATTGTTTTAATTCATCGAAAAAAAGTAAATAAATAGTAAAAAGGTATGAAAAAAATAATATCAATATAATTAAACTTTTAGTACAAAGAAAATGCCCGAACGGAGTATAGATAAATAATCCAAGTTGTCTTTATCCTCGATAGATCGAAATGATCGCGCTATGGTTTCGTTACATTCATTTGGTTGGGTATCGGCCGAGCGCTTCGGTACTATCGTAGAAAAATTGTATTATCAGTCGTATGATTATTTGTCTGTAGTGGTCCTGCTGTTTCGTATATTCTGGTTTTCCTGGTTTTCTGGTTAAACTATTTAACGTAGGTTTAGTTTGATATCGATTATTAGTAGTTACTGTAGTTAGTTTTTTTAATAAAATTGTAAGTCTAATTTATAAATTAATTAGATTAGATTTAAGTCGTTTCTTTTAAATTATTTAGTTTAAGCTTGGTTATTATAGCATAGAGGATAGGTTGTAATATAATTTCTTTTTTAATTGTTATAAATTCGTAATTCGTAGCTTTCTTTAGTTTTAAGTTAGTTTTCATCTTAAGTTCGGAAATATTATAATATTTCTTTAGTTTAAGTCCGTTTTTAAACTATTTTTTCAATGCCCTAAGTGAGTATACATCTATTAAATTCAAACACAGAGCTCATTATGTTGATTTTTGAAGAGTTCTCTGGAATATCTTCCACATCTCATTTTTGAAGAGATCCCGCGAGATCGGGAACTATGTGGTTAAAACCAAAAATTTGCCGGAAGTCACTATTCTACGCGAACGAAGTCGCGGGCAAAAGCTATAGCGAATATAAAGTGAAAATCAAGTTCAAGATGGCGCCGACATAAATATATTAATTTTTCGACATGAGTGTCATTGTTGTGATTTTTGAGGTCGCTAATATCGAATACGGAGTGAAAATTAAATTCCTAGATAGCGCCAAAAAAGTTTTTTTGACAGTTTTTTATAGTTTTTGGGTCCGTAATATTAATACTAACAATAATTTTAATATTAATACTAACAGGTGGGCGGAAAATTTAGTATTGTTATGAGAATAAATAGTATAAAAGATATGGCGAAAAAGTGCTCATCACGCTGAATATCTTTTCTTAAGAAAGTATATTCAAATCTCTTCAGGTTCGGCTGGGCTGTTAGGAGTCCATGTCAGGGATTCTACATCCTCGATTTTCGTATGTCGCCAACAAGTGCTCATCACGCTGAACAACTTTTCTTAAGAAAGTATATTCATATCTCTTCAGGTTCAGCTGGGTTGTTAGGAGTCCATGTCAGGGATTCTAGATCCTCGATTTTTGCATGTCGCCAAGAAGTGCTCATCACGCTGAACATCTTTTCTTAAGAAAGTACCTATATTCAAATCTCTTTAGGTTTGGCTGGGCTGTTAGGAGTCCATGTCAGGGATTCTAGATCCTTGATTTTCGCATGTCGCTAAAAAGTGCTCATCACGCTGAACAACTTTTCTTAAGATAGTATATTCATATCTCTTCAGGTTCATCTGGGCTGTTAAGTGTCCACGTCAGGGATTCTAGATCCTCGATTAATTTCTACGAGGTATTAATTTGCCACCGGTCCTTGATAAGTCTACAAAGTTTGAACGAAATAGGTCCGTTTAAAATGGGTAAAAATCGAGTTGGAAGAGGTTGGTTACATAGAAACATACAAACAAACAAACACACATACATACATTCTTTACATATGAAACTAAATAAAAGCATGTAAAAAGTTAGTTTTGCGTTGGCACTATTTGATTTTTGATTTCGAAAGCTTACTTTCCGAAAACTATGAAAATGACACCAATCGAATAATCCGAGCCCAAATTTGGCACACTTGGCTCTTGTCGTCCGTAAGTTACATCCAGTAGAATTGAATTGAACATCAGATAACACAAAACATTTGAGTCTACGCACGCACTAAACAAAATAAAAATATTAAAAAAGAAAGTAAGAAAATATTCAAACTTTCAAAGTATCAAGTTCATTTTGTCATAATTTCCGCAGCTATCCGTGCGTATGTGTGTATTGTCGAGAGTCGTGTCAATGTAGTGATGCGATTCGATACCTATCAATTATGAGAACGCGTTCTTAATTCGTCCAAGTCCCGTCCTTATATGGCGACCCTGCCATTTAAGGTTCGGTTTCAAATTCTGGACTTAATCAATAATTTTAATACATTTTTCTTTTTGGACATTTTATGCTTAACGGAAAAAAATCTAAATTTATTAACCGCATTGTTGACAATTGTTACAAAATGATGAATTCTATTATCTATTTGTCTCTTTTACTTGTTTTTTTTTTCATATAACTATTTTCCGTTAACATTAACCCTCATTACCTTTATAACTAGGTACACATTAATACATTTTATTTTATTTAACTTATTTCGTAACCATTGTCGTAAGGTACATACATAACATTATGTCACACACACTACACTTACCTGATATATTCCAAGCAAGCAGATAACGCACGTCGCTATATTCATGATGCAGATTATTATCACGACTATGGTTACTGTTAAATTGAATATATCCAATTTATCCTCCTTTGCCATTCCATCATCATCGGGCATTATCACGTCACATAGAAATCCTAGAATGTTGAGTACACTAGTAATCTAAAATGTAAATAAATTGAATATAAAATGTGAATGTCTATTCATACTAGAAAAAATTGTACAGGGTTACAGGTTGTCGACCTAAATCCTTCAAGAGATGATAGTTTTCATCATTCCTGACCGATTTGACCAGGGAATCCGGGATCCCAAAATTACCCGTTCTCAATTTCTGACTGGGACGGACTCCTGGCTGGCCTTTTATGTCGCAGGATGTCTTAGTACAAAGGTTCTGAGGCTTTTGATGTAGGACTGTACGCACTTCAACGACTTCCTGGTTGCTTATCAAGACCTCGACGTCCTTCCTCGACTCTTCAGTTAAGTGAGTGACTAACTGACTTTGAAAACTGAAACTTAACATCTATGTTATTTGGGGAGTGTAAAACAACACCAAGAAAGGATTAAATTTCCACGGGAACAGTAAACACGGGAATCGCCTATTTGTGCGTACGAAGTCGCTGGCAAAATCTCAACACAAATAGACAGATAAAGTGTTTGTAGATACACTAGCGACCCGCCCCAGCTTCGCATGGGTGCGATGGTCATATAATTATTATGCATGTATTATAAAAAGCCGCATCAAAATCGTGATTAACTTTATACAGGACTTACCAAGGTAAAATACACAATTATCAAGGATCCTGTTCTAAGATCGAAGCAAAAGCAACAATTGGTTACTACAAGAAACTGGTCCGAGCTGGAAAAAGGACTAATCATTATTACCTAAGGTTCCGCGGGATGTATCGGTTTCAGAAAAACATTCTACCTCTGCTAAATCACATAATTATATAATTTTGATAACATGTTGCGACCAACCTGTCCGCTACTGGTTGTTTTCCCTGCATGATTATAAAAATATTATGTTTATTAAAATATTAATCAAATGTTTTCAATAAATATATTTGTTTACATTCTCCTCAAAACTCAAAAAAATCATATTTCAATGACAACAATAAATCAGTGACTGACAATAAATAGTTTTTTTTAAATACTATCTGTATGTCAAAGTGTTGTCATAACGTTACAACATGGTTATAACCAGTATTTCTCTATCCTGAGGTTATAACAGATTAAGCGTGCTTTTCCACCAGAGGTTTGCTGCGTAGCTATGCTACAAAGATGTAATAGCTAAGCTGTGAAACTATGTATGTTTTCACCGATTCTAAGCTAAATAGCTGTGCATAAGCTGTAAGATGTGCTATGAAGATGCGCCGCCGCAAATTAGCTGTGCGAGTAAGATGTGCAGCTCGAGTATGCGATATGTCACATATTAAAAAATTCCATATAAAAAACAAAGCTTAGCTGAAGATTTTCACCTTTATTATTGGTAAGTACATATAGATATTGAAGTCCTGTAGTGAAGTCGTCATCAACTTCCTATTGTCGAGCAGGGGGTCAGCCTCCTATTGTTAAATAATAACTTCTCACTACCAAATAGAAATAAAAAAATAGTACTGAAAACAAAAAACAAAAACATTATGGTTATCATCATTAGACATTGGATTATTATTAGTGATTTGATGATTTTCTATCTTCACGAAAAATATGGTAATTGGAAACAAAACTGATTCCCGTTGGGACATCCAAGATGAGGTCAAAAGCAAAATGGAATAATGTTGTACTCTAGTTTTAACCACCATCGTAGAAAATCCTCAAGAAGCCCACTTGTCTGGGATAAACGAACGAGACGGTCAGGCTTTTATGGACAAAAATCCCAACCCATTTCCAGACCCCACACCAAGGAGCACGGAGAAGTGAGGTATCTTACACGCTCCGACTCAGAGGCGCACTCGGTAGGGTTGTGTTATATGGAGTGCAGCATTAGCATCCTTCAGAATTGGAAGATCCCAAAAATAACAAAGTTGGAAGTTTTAAGAAATAACTGTATCTACTTTAACGACATCATTATATAAAAACATACGACAAGGCGTTGTAAAAGTAAAAGGAAACTCACGTATACTTATTATATCCCAGAAGTAAAATCCTATGCTAGCACGTCCCGTGATGACACTTGCTAGTAACAGCAAGATGATCACGACGAGGTAGACCAAAGAATAGATCAGATATATATACACGTATTCCGGTATGTCCTATAACACACACAATTTATAAAATAACCAATTATTAGTATAAATATTCAGAGAGTTGTTCGTTGTGACAAATAGGAACTAACTTAGTCACTTGAAACTCGAATAGCTACGTGTGCGCAGTACGATTGAACAGCCATAGTAGTTGCCAGTTGTTGCAATAGTTGCCCCATGTGCAAATCGCCTTAATCAGCGTAAAATGTCTGTATTGGAATCTTATGTGACGTAGTAATTAAGCATTAGGACTTAAGAATATAAACTGTATCTTAGAATAGGAGAGGGCATTAATAAACGGAACGTGTAACAATTAACATCTTGTTTAATTCGTCCAAGTCCCGTGCTTATATGGCGACCCTGCCATTTAAGGTTCGGTTTCATATTCTGGACTTAATCAATAATTTTAATACATTTTTCTTTTTGGACATTTTATGCTTAACGGGAAAAAACTAAATATATTAACCGCACTGTTGGCAATTGTTACAAAATGATGAATTCTATTATCTATTTATCTCTTTTACTTGTTTTTTTTTATATAATCATTTTCCGTTAACATTAACCCTCATTACCTTTATAACTAGGTACACATTAATACATTTTATTTTATTTAACTTATTTCGTAACCATTGTCGTAAGGATACATAATATTATGGACATGTGAGCACATTACATTTATAAATATCATTTCATAAAAAAAAAATATCATTTCATTTCATTATACACACTCTCCGGTACCTGCTTTTCATTATATTACTCACCATTCTTCATTTCATTATATTTGTGCTCACTTTATTAATTTATTTTAGAATTTAGTGTCATTATTTAAAGTTTCTATTGACCTCCAATAGATTCTCACAGAGAGAGCTCGTCTACACCATGATCGAACTAAGGACATGACCACTAAACTGTACCTTACCATGTGTACCTATTATATTTATTAATTACTTATCATTTAACTATCACAACCCAACATAACACAATCTAAATGAATTGCTTGGTTGACAAAATTATACGTTGTCCTTATGTAGGTGATCAGCCTTCAGTCACACGCCAAAACTTGTGTACCACGCCAAAACTAAACTTATGTACCAAGTCATTCCAAATGCTCCAGGACCCGATGGCCTGCATGGCACGGCGTGGGTCCTGGTCTCGGAGGCTCTCGGGCCTCGATTAGTAGGTCTTTACAGCGCATGCTTGGAGAGGGGCCAGTTCCCACTTCAGTGGAAAACGGGGAAACTGGTCCTCGTGAAGAAGCCGGGGCGCCCTGCGGACTCTCCGTCCGCATACCAGCCCGTTGTGCTGCTCGACGAGGTGGGAAAAGTCTTCGAAAGGATAATTTCGAACCGCCTGGTCGCGTACTTGTTTGAACTTGGGTCGGACCTCGCGGATGGCCAGTTCGGCTTCCGCAGAGGGCGCTCCACGGTGGACGCCATCATGCGCGTAAGAGACCTCACGACGGGGACTGCAGGGTCCAGGGGTAAGGTCGTTGTGGCGGTGCCTTTGGACATCGCCAACGCCTTTAACTCCCTACCCTGGAGCTGCATATTGGGGGCACTCCGGTACCACCGGGTGCCTTCGTCGCGTGATCGAGGCTTACCTGTCGGACAGGTACGTGACGTACCCCGGTCACCAGGGCGAGTGGAACCAGCGAGAGATGTCGCGCGGTGTTCCACAGGGTTCGGTTTTGGGGCCGCTCCTGTGGAACATCGGTTACGACTGGGTGCTGCGCACCGACCTCCCGAAAGGCGTCAGCGTAGTCTGTTACGCCGACGACACGCTGGTGCTAGCGCACGGGAAGTCGCACCAGGCGGCGGCCAATTTAATGGCGAGAGCGGTTGAGAGGGTCGTTGCAAGGATCCGGCAATTGGGACTCGAGGTGGCGCTCCACAAGTCTGAGCCCATGTGCTTTCATGGCCGCGGGGACGCACTTATCTGGCGCGGCAGTGGAGTTTCGCCCCGGCGACGTCGGCGCGCAAACTGAAGACGCGCGCGAGCACCTTTGCCTCCAAATCCCATGGCGGTTGTCCGGCAAGGAGGTTAGCCGCTTCTCCGGAGATCATGCGAATCCGATATCCGCGAATCACCCGAATGTCCATGACCCTCTGGGACGTGAGCAGCGTCCGAGCTGGCCGCCGCATCAGGTTCGTCGCTCACACAGGGGCTCCGTAGAGGGCCATGGACCGCACGATCAGAACGGCCTCCGTCCGTTCCAACTTAGGAGCCAAACGTCGGAAATGCTCCACGAAGTTTCATCGACTGTCGAGGACGAGTCCTAGGTACTTCATCGTCGTCTCGACGCTACCTGGCCGGCTACATCTCCCGGCTCTATCCTCTCGGACACCTATTGCTCCCGGCAGCTGCGCAGTCACATCTGGCTGTCGCAGCTACATCTGGCTGCGACATTACCGGGCAGCCAGCTATCATCTCCACTTTTTCACTATTACGCACCTTTAGCCCACTAATTTTAGGGTATTTTTATTTTATAAAATCTATACTTTTACTTGTGCTCAGTGCTACCAGTGATATCATACCAGACAGGGCCGCCATGCAATGACGTGGCTTCGGGAGCGTAATAAGGTGTGACGTGTTTATCTTACGAATACCTTTCATTGACTCCCCTTATACAACTAACTTACTCTACTTAGAGGGGCGAGGTGTCACACACACTACACTTACCTGATATATTCCAAGCAAGCAGATAACGCACGTCGCTATATTCATGATGCAGATTATTATCACGACTATGGTTACTGTTAAATTGAATATATCCAATTTATCCTCCTTTGCCATTCCATCATCATCGGGCATTATCACGTCACATAGAAATCCTAGAATGTTGAGTACACTAGTAATCTAAAATGTAAATAAATTGAATATAAAATGTGAATGTCTATTCATACTAGAAAAAATTGTACAGGGTTACAGGTTGTCGACCTAAATCCTTCAAGAGATGATAGTTTTCATCATTCCTGACCGATTTGACCAGGGAATCCGGGATCCCTAAATTACCCGTTCTCAATTTCTGACTGGGACGGACTCCTGGCTGGCCTTTTATGTCGCAGGATGTCTTAGTACAAAGGTTCTGAGGCTTTTGATGTAGGACTGTACGCACTTCAACGACTTCCTGGTTGCTTATCAAGACCTCGACGTCCTTCCTCGACTCTTCAGTTAAGTGAGTGACTAACTGACTTTGAAAACTGAAACTTAACATCTATGTTATTTGGGGAGTGTAAAACAACACCAAGAAAGGATTAAATTTCCACGGGAACAGTAAACACGGGAATCGCCTATTTGTGCGTACGAAGTCGCTGGCAAAATCTCAACACAAATAGACAGATAAAGTGTTTGTAGATACACTAGCGACCCGCCCCAGCTTCGCATGGGTGCGATGGTCATATAATTATTATGCATGTATTATAAAAAGCCGCATCAAAATCGTGATTAACTTTTATACAGGACTTACCAAGGTAAAATACACAATTATCAAGGATCCCGTTCTAAGATCCACGCAGAAGCAACAATGCTCCATGATTATAAAAATATAATGTGTATTAAAATATTATTAAAATGTTTTCAATAAATATATTTGTTTACATTCTCGTCAAAACTCAGAAAAATCATATTATAGACAACAATAAATCAGTGACTGACAGGAGTTTTTTTAAAATACTATCTGTATGTCAGTGTTGTTATAACGTTACAACATGGTTATAGCCAGTACCGTAAAACGGGGTAATTAGAAACATCAGTACCTCTACCATGAGTTGACGTAGTTTTGACATCTTACTCTACTACAGTAGTAAATGTGACAACGCAACTACAATAGATGGCTTCAATGTTCGTACCATGAGATGTTTTGATGTTAACTACCCTCGCTATAGTTGAATCTATATCGTTCGTAGTATCGTTCATTATGTATCTAACTTCAAGCATCGTAGTTCTAACTCTTTTTATTCACATCACTTAGAAAGAGAGAAAAAACTGTTTATGTTTCAAATCTAAATGGTGATATTAACCAACAAAAAAATATAATACATCGGTTACACATAATATCGTATTATTGTGAGCATTTATAATTTATTAGTATTGCTTTGACATTGTTTGTCAGCCGGACATTTTTTAACATGTGTGTTTCCGTGACAACCCGGGAGTGCGAAAACATATTATTTGTTAAATTATTTAAAAAAATGCCTAAGAGAAGTTTAGTGCAACTCAATTTGAGACGATGGCAGATTTTTTGGAAAGGTAAGTTTTCCATTAGATAATAATATTTCATACATTTATTTACTTAGTTTAATTATCAAAGAAGTTTGTTTTTTTTGCGCCAGGGAATGCTTGAGCCTTTTTTTACCAAAGGAACGTTGTGATATGACCCTTTGCTTCGCTTAGATGAGGAATATAGAAGACTGTAGTGGTTAGGTTGATTAATAAGTATTTCTTGTATAGTGTTGTGTACAAAATATGATTTTGTTTATACAGAAATGGAGACCTAAGCAAAACCTAAGTCCGCTACATGGGCGAGAGTAGGCGTCAGCGCAGTCTGAAGCAGCCTTCAAGGACTGCTACATGGTGGGACCTGTCGTAAATATAGCAGTAAGTGCGGTGAATCCGCGAGGGCAACCATCCTCAGAGAAGCTTGTGAGTTCAAATAAAATTATACAAAACGTAACATAATTATATGGCACAAGTAGGAATTACTAGGCGTACGCCCTGCATGTCTAGCCCTTTTGTTGTTTTTAAAGAATATCGGCTAAAATAATTATGTAACAACTTTTTGTAAATACTAGCAAGTCATCCTATGAAATTAGTAATGATTGTGACTTTATTAATTTTCAGCATTCCAGTGGAATACCTACACAGCCTGACAACGTGACATGTGGTGATGTAAATTCAGCAACAAGCTCGATGGCAAGACTTGTTTCAGCAACTTCTGTTAAATAAATAAATAAACATATTTTTTCAATGTATCTACTTTATTATTATTAATTTATACCACTAATTACACCTAGACCCCTATTTAGACCCCTTGCCCGGCAGTGGCACTTGCAACCACTCGGCCAACGAAGCAGTCTAAAACAAATATACAATCATACTACATAATAATATAATTGTCGAATTGATTTCCAAGGATTTCACGCATTTTTTCAGTTAGGTACTTTGAAATTTCCTTTGTTCTTGTCGGCCATCTTCTAATGCAGCAGTTTCTAACATATGGTATGCAAAATATGTTGTAGCAAACATAGTTAAATCAAAAATATTAGTTATTGAAAAATATAAATAGATGCTTTCACATACGTCAAAGTCGGTGAGTGCCGCAACTACGGTAGTAATAGTTTGTCGCTATAGCAACGGCTAAACTTGTAACTCATGGTACCAATATTGTTTGAAAAGAATGAACGATCATGGCTACAGTCATTGTATAGTATAGTAAACTATGACATTGATGACAGTGATAGTTAGAGCAACTCATACTACCAATTTTGGTACTTAAACTATCCGATAGAGGCGCTGTTCCAGTTTGCATACATTTTTTCAACTATAGTGTCTGCGGAAACTTTACTAGGCAAACTCATGGTAGAGGTACAGGGGTGAATAGGAACAACATTTTGTTTTGTTTTCACGTAATTTAGAACTGTTTACACCATTCTAATATTTTTTATTAATTCATTATTAAAACCAAAAATGCTCTATTAAAACCAAAAACATGAAAACAAACTAATAAACCTAATATATAAAGGGTGTCCCAACAAGAACGCAAGATTTAAATATTAAATAAAACGCAGATATTTTTAAAAAAATCGTGAAAGCTTTATAATATCGTAAAGTAGAGAGGATGAGGTTATCTATGGAACAATACATCGGGCAGATGGCTGCCGCTGGTTTGCTGAAACATACGCGATCTTTCAATGAAATTTTCAATGACTGTTTTGCATAAATGCTGCGGTATTTCATTAATACAGCGTCCAATTTCCTTTTTACGGTTTGAGTCGTCGTCGGCTTATTCGCATAAACCATCGACTTTAAGAAACCCCAAAGAAAAAAGCCTAATTGTGATAAATCACATGATCTAGCCGGCCATTTCTGGTCTCCAAAACGTGAAATAACACGACCGGGACATAACTGATGCAGCAATTCAATTGTTTCTCTGGTTGTATGACATATGGTGCCATCTTGTTGAAACCACATACACTCCAAATCCATTTCTTCAATTCGAGGTACGAAAAGACTGGTTATCATTTTACGATACCGAACACCGTGATTGACTGTTTGCGCTTGACCTGCTCATTTTTAATCGTGTAGCGCTCCATTTTTACTAACCTCGTACCTTATACTAACAAAAAATAACACGTGTTCAAATGTCAAACAATGATACTTCGAATGCCGCCAAAGGACATGGCTAAACCAAAGTATGGACGTCGTAACCCGTACAAATAAATATTGAATAAATATGGTACCTAGCAATAAATAAAGCCGCATAATTAAAGATTGATATTTTGTAGTTAAGAAGGTCCAGAAACTTGGCATATCTGCGAAATCCTGAAAATAAAGTAGCGCTCCTACGTCAAACAACGTTACAAAAACTTCAAAATATAACATTGCTCTGAACTTTTCCAAGGCGTTTTGAGGTACCTAAGCCGAAAGTTATTTATATATGAGGTAGATAGGTAAACAGTTCTGCTTATACTAGATAATGAACACAAAGTAACCAAGGACAGACACAAAATATATAGTAAGATTGTGCAATCTTATACAAAATATATATTTTGTGTCGATCAAAACATTTACAATTATTTGGTTTCAGAAAAAAGTCATTATATTACCGTTATTAAAAATTGATGTTCGTTTAATTATTTCGAATTGATTTTCGGGGAAACTAATGTCCTAATAATAGCTTGCAGTACTTACTTCCGTGTTGTCATGTCAAACCACAACAGAAAAAAATCAATTATGAAACTTATTTTTGTTAATTTTTGTTCACCAAGTTATAAGAATTAGTTAAACACAAAATAATTCATAAGTGAATATTTAAATGATACGGGTTAGCGTGAAATTCGTATTCTTGTTATTATGCCTGGGTCAGTCATTTAGCCATCTCCTTTAAATCTTGCGTTCTTATTGGGACACCCGTTATTTTTTTCTATTCACCCCTTGAGTTTCTATTCACCCCATTTTACCGTTATTTCTATCCTGAGGTTATAACAGATTAAGCGTGCTTTTCCACAAGAGGTTTGCTGTGTAGCTATGCTACGAAGATGTAATAGCTAAGCTGTGAATGTTTCCACCGATTCCAAGCTATATAGCTGTGCATAAGCTGTAAGATGTGCTATGAAGATGCGCCGCCGCAAATTAGCTGTGCGAGAAAGATGTGCAGCTCGAGTATGCGATATGTCGATAGTAGGGAAGCCATATATTAAAAAAATCCATATAAAAAACAAAGCTTAGCTGAAGATTTTCACCTTTATTATTGGTAAGTACATATAGATATTGAAGTCCTGTAGTGAAGTCGTCATCAACTTCCTATTGTCGAGCAGGGGGTGAGCCTGCCATTGTTAAGTAGTAACTTCTCACTACCAAATAGAAATAAACATACAGTACTGAAAATAAAAAAAACAAAAAAACATTATGGTCAACCGGTCAACCTTTTATAGCAGTTTTTTTCATGTTTAATTTTATTTTGCATAACAACGCATGGCAGAATCTTCATTTCACAGAAAATCATTGGGCGTACCATTATTTATGTAATTAAAGAGTAGAACCATCATATTGCAGAAAGTTCACTGTCAGAATCATCTTTTGGCATAAATTTCATATCCATAATGGCATCCTCTATCTGGCACAATTTTAAGGCTCCGAAATTTATTTGGCATAACACACTTGGCATAATCTTCTTTTTTTATCTTTTATTTAAGGAGCTTTTATCCTAAAAACATGCCAGCCCTTATAATCTTCTTTAAACGAATATGTAAAGGCATAGGCATACAAATCATTTAATCTTTATATATATAATTCTTCTGTAAGTGTGTATGTCACTGAACTTCTCTTAAACGAGTGGACCGATTTTGATGAACTTTTTTGTGTGTGTTCAAGGGGATCTGAGAATGGTTTAGATTCACAATTTTGTCCGCTGGACAATGTTTTTTTAATTAGTTTTTAATTTATTAGTAGTTGTTGATTTTGGAATGTTTTACATTGGATCCGACAGACGGCGCTACCATCGCAGTGTCAAATATTAATGACGTTAGATATTGTCATAACATTTGAATAACAATTTTCATCAAAAAGGTCCAGAATGTTTTAGCTTATTAAAAAAAGTTTAAAATTTTCAAATTAAAGACGTGTAGACAGGACAACGTCTGTCGGGTCCGCTAGTATAATTATATTATTGTTTGGCCAAATGTTCATATGACCGGATTTACCATAGCATACCTACGTTTAAGACCGCAGAATTTTATTTGGCGTAATTACTTTTGGCAACGCCTCATTTTGCATGCTTTTGTTTCACATATTTAGTGTTTTTCACGTATATTCACGGGTCATTCACGTATCCTGTCATAAATATTTAAGTAAATGCTTTTAAAACTTTCCGATTGATGCCACAGGAGAGGCCTGAGTGCAGATGCACTCAAATTGGGACACACACTAATTGTAGGTCAATCACCAAACATGACACAACAGATCAAAGTCATTGACCTCTTCATTCAATACATAGATTGACGTGTTTTCGTATATCAAGTGACGATTATTTAGAACAATTTTATAAGGCGTAATTATTATCATTTCTATAAAATATAATCATTATATTCTTAACCTTAAATTACAAAAGTTAGTGAAGTGACAGAACCGAATCGCTGCAAAATCGACTGCACGTAGTCATGTCTCCCCTCCCCTAGAGTGTAATTTAAAATCGCGTAGGCGCGGAGAAGCCGGCTAACAAGCCGAAGCTGCGGTGGTGAACGAGAGCCGTCTGCGACGATTAGCGCGCATGAGACCGCCGGAATCCTGCAGCGCGGAGGAGTCGCTGGACCCGTGACAGAAACCATGCCTGCCGCATGTTGCATGTTTGCTTGTATGCTGTATGCTTGTTTGCAATTACTATTTGATACTAAAAATACTATGAAAAGTATGTCAAAACACGATTTTGACAGTGAACTTTCTACAATATGATGGTTCTACTTTTTAATTATTATGGATATCAATATATGCCTAGAGATGATTCTGACTCACAAAATTATTTTAATGTGTATATTATAAATAATGGTATGCCAAATGATTTTCTAGGAAATGAAGACAGTTTCTGCTATGCGTTGTTATGCAAAATAAAATTATGACATAAAAAAATCTGCTATAAAGGTAGACCCTACTCATGAAGCCCACTTTTCTGGAAAAACTAAAGGGAAGGTCAGGCTTTTATTGACTAAAATCCCAACCCGGTTTCCTGTGTCACACTAATTGGCCATGAGGGTACAGGAACGACATTTTTCCGCAGCACACAGATGGCGAACTAGTGACTGACTTTGCAGGCCCCACACTAAGGACCACGGAGAAGTGAGGTATCTTACACGCTCCGACTCAGAGGCGCACTCGGTAGGGTTGTGTTATATGGAGTGACAGAACAGACCCCCAACCCACGAACGTCGTTTAGGAGGGAGGGTGGAAAAAAGGCAGCTTAGTATAGCAGCATTAGCATCCTTCAGAATTGGAAGATCCCAAAAATAACAAAGTTGGAAGTTTTAAGAAATAACTGTATCTACTTTATCGACATCATTATATAAAAACATACGACAAGGCGTTGTAAAAGTAAAAGGAAACTCACGTATACTTATTATATGCCAGAACAAAAGTTCTAGGTCATCATGTCCCGTGATGACACTTGCTAGTAACAGCAAGATGATCACGACGATGTAGATCAAATTATAAACCAGATATATATACACGTAGTGCGGTATGTTCTATAACACATAATGATTTTATTGTAACTTTCGTGAGACATACTAAATTAATTATTATGTTATCGGCTTACTCACGTAATGTTTTGACGAGGAACTCGACTAGTTTCAAGCCATGCTAGAGGCTCATATTAATTCAAATACGGAACTTATTACGCTCGCCTAAGGATAAGGATCCACTGGCAGTTCCCGGGGTATACATGATACCGTGCGACTGTGGCTCGAGTTACATCGGGGAAACTCGCCGCAACATCACAACCAGACTCAAGGAACACATACGCAGTGTGAAGAACAGGGACACCCATACATCGGCAGTAGCCGAGCATGCTTGTAGCGCGGGCACGACTCACTTCCTCCGTTTCGACAAGGTCTCCGTACTGGCGAGGGAGAAATACTTCGTACCACGGAAAGTACGTGAGGCCATCGAAATAAGTCGTCTTCCCAACTTCAACAGAGACGGTGGCTGGGCATTACCTCCTGGCTGGAAGCCAAGTCTGTAATCTGCATCAGCCTACAATGTTGCGGGTCTGGAGTGTGACACAGTGAGCGCGGTATGTAACACCGTTTTTGCGTCGACCCGAGTATCGAACCCAACACCTACGCAGCCGCCGGCGAACGAGTCTAACGAGCCAACATCATCGTCGCGCCCGCCGGATAGTACGCGCGATTCCAGGCAGAGGGCGCGAGGGGCACGTAGCTCGAATCGCCAGTAGCAGTGCGACAATCGCCGCGTCGTGTGTCGCGTAATGCTGCTCATGAATATGAGCCTCTAGCATGGCTTGAAACTAGTCGAGTTCCTCGTCAAAACATTACGTGAGTAAGCCGATAACATAATAATTAATAACACATAATTTATAAAATAACCAATTATTAGTATAAATATTCAAAGAATTGTTCGTTGTGGCAAATAGGAATTAACTTAGTCACTTGAAACTCGAATAGCTACGTGTGCGCAGTACGATTGAACAGCCATAGTAGTTGCCAGTTGTTGCAATAGTTGCTCCAAATTACCTTAATCAGCGTAAAATGTCTGCATTAGAATCTTACCCGATATATTCCAAGCAAGCAGATAACACAGATCGCTATATTCATGACGGAGATTAGTATCACGACTATGATTTCTGTTTTATTGAATGTATCCAATTGTCCCTCTTGTTTTGCAACCATTCCGTCGAAATCGGACTTTAACCCGCTCAATAGAAATATTAGAACGTTGATTATACTAGAAAACTAAAATGTAAATAAATTAGACATTCAAATTAGAAAAAAATGTACAGGGTTACATGTTGTCGTCCTTCAAGAGATAATAGTTTTCATCATTCCGGACCGATTTGACCAGGGAACCCGAGATCCCAAAATTACCCGTTCTCAATTTCTGACTGGGACGGACTCCTGGCTGGCCTTTTATGTCGCAGGATGTCTTAGTACAAAGGTTCTGAGGCTTTTGATGTAGGACTGTACGCACTTCAACGACTTCCTGTTTGCATATAGCAGATAAAATGTTTGTAGATATACTAGCGACCCGCCCCAGCTTCGCATGGGTGCGATGGTCATATAATATGCATGTATTATAAAGAGCCGCATCAAAATCGTGATTAACTTTATACAGGACTTACCAAGGTAAAATACACAATTATCAAGGATCCCGTTCTAAGGTCTACGCAACAGCAATCCCGCCTGCATCAACTGCAGACGGTCCTTTGGAACCACGGGCGCATAGAGTGGGGACTCTAGGCGCCCATACAGTGACCTCACGGAAGACGGTGGCACAGTGGCCACGTGCTGCCACGCAGCTTGCACAGCGAGGCTCATGGGAGACACGACTCCCTAGGGATGTGCCGTAACAAGCGTTGCACCGTGGGGGTACCGGAGCAGGTCTTCTAAGAGGTCTCGGTGCTCCTTACAGGTGTAGAGGGTGGCCACCGGGGTGGTTTTAGTGAGGTAAAAATCCCACACTCCCTAGTCTTTTATCCCCAAAAAGCTAGGCGCCTTTTGAAGGTTTCCCCCGTCACCAAAAAAAAAAATGAATAACGTGATTAATTTTATACAGGACTTACCAAGGCATAATACACAATTATCAAGGATCCCGTTCTAAGGTCCATGCAAAAGCAACATTTGGTCAATACAAGAGCCTGTTTCAGTCTGGAAAAAGGACTAATCATTATTACCTAAGGTTCCGCGGGATGTATCGGTTTCAGAAATACATTCTACCTCTGCTAAATCACATAATTATATAATTTTGATAACATGTTGCGACCAACCTGTCCGCTACTGGTTGTTTTCCCTCCATGATTATAAAAATATTATGTTTATTAAAATATTATTAAAATGTCTTCAATAAATCATATTCCAATGACAACAATAAATCAGTGACTGACAGTAGTTTTTTTTTAATACTATCTGTATGTCAAAGTGTTGTCATAACGTTACAACATGGTTATAAATAGTATTTCTCTATCCTGAGGTTATAACAAATTAAGCGAGCTTTTCTACCAGAGGTTTGCTGTGTAAAAGTAAATAGCTAACTATGTGCCAGCGCTAAGCTATGGGTACCAAAGAATGATTGACAGATGTTTTAATATTTTATACCTAGGCAACTTACATAAGTTTGTTTCATTCTGTTTTAATAAATAAGGTTTATGTTTGACGTTAAGTCCACTCTCGGAAACACGGCCCTTAAAAAAAGATTTGCTCATTGGTGTCGACTCGTCCCCTAAAAATAGTCCATTCTCGTCATCATATTGCAGAATGTTCACTGTCAGAATCGTCTTTTAGCATAAATTTCATAGCCATAATAATTAAAAAGTAGAAGCATCATATGATCATATCTCAGAAAGTTCACAGTTAGATTCGTCTTTTGGCATACTTTTCATATCCATAATTATTGAATGACTCACTATCACGCAAGCATGCAAGCAAGCATGCAGCAAGCAAGCATGCAGCGTGCAAGCAAGCATGCAGCAAGGAAGCAGCATACAAGCAAGCATGGTTTCTGTCACAGCTTCGGCGCTATGAGGCTCCGGTGGTCCTACGCGCGCTAATCGTCGCAGACGGCTTTCGCTCACCACCGCTCCGTCGTAGCCGCCTGCTCCTCAGCCCTCGGGCCGCCTCGCCCCTCCGCGCCTACGCGATTTTAAATTGCACTCTAGGGGTAGGGCAAACAAGACTACGTGCAGTCGGTTTTGCAGCGATTCGGTTCTGTCACTTCACTAACTTTTGTAGTACAACATATTGACTTTTTAAGACAATATTTTAAGGTTAAGAATATGATTACACTTTATAAAAAGGACAATAATTATGCCTAGTAAAATTATTCCAAATGATATTCTACCATCTTGTTAATATGCTAAGTGAAATTATGCCAAACAATCGTCGCTCTAAATAAACGTTTTGCGAAACAAAATTATGCAAAATTAAGCTTTGCCAAAAGTAATTATGCCAAATAAAATTCTACCATCTTAAAAGTATGCCTTTGTAAATTCGGACATATAAACATTCGGCAAAATAATGATTATATTAAATGATTTTTATGCCATATGTATACCTATTCGTTTAAAGAAGATTCTACCAAGTGTGTTATGCCAAACAAATTTCGGAGCATTAAAATTCTGCCAGATAGAGGGAACCCTTTTTTGTACAGTCGATTACAAACGTTTTAAAGCCACTATGGGTATTTTTTGTTCAATAACTAGCTTTAGCATTAAAAAACGTTTGTACACGCTACTTCATCCGCGTGGAATAAAGACTGTTTTTAATAAATAGTATGGAACTAGAGGGTAGAGGGATAAATATTTATCTAGCAGTACTTTGAGGGCCGAGTGGAAACTAAAATTTCGCTGATAATAAACACTTATGGACCTCGGGGGACGAGATGACATCATATTTAGTTAGGGGTCGAGTGGAAACATAAATTATCGGGGGCCGTGGGTTCGAGAGTGGACTAAACGATGTTTGATAATGATATTATTATATCTCATATTCCATAATCTTTCGAAAATAAGGGAACGAGCAAGAGGTCGCGGGTCGGGCAAAGTATTATGGGAATTCTCCGTAATAGTGCAGAGCCTAGCATTGTAACCTATTAGGTACTTTAGTCCCAAAATTAGATAATCTAAATCGTGTTGGTACTTTTACGTTCATCGTACAGTAAATAAAAGAAACTAAAAAAACAACAAGATTATTGAAAGTGTTTAATATCCGATATATAAATCACTTAACAAGTCTAATTAAACATCCAAGCAGACAAAATGCGAATGACTTATACATATTTATGTGTATATTTACCAACAAATAGCACATTAAAGTACATCAGAAAAGAGATTCCTGAAACAGTACGTAACGTTTCGTAAATTATACATATATATATTTTTTTATATAAAACACTTATTCTATTACCTAGTGAGGTAAATGCAACATGAGGTTTCCTCTGTAATAAATGTTTTAATTATATTTGTTTCATGGCACTTTAGTATACAGTAAAATGTTTTCATAAGTATTCTTACCATCCTATAGCATTTTTGCCAAAACGAGGTGAGAAAACTAATGATAATACACAAAATAAAATAAAAAATTCTAACACAAGTAACTTAATGAAAATGAATTAGGTATTCTAGAAACCAAAGTACCTATTCAGTTTATTATTTTGCATTGTTTTATAAGAAAACGGCTATCGTTTAAAAGTAAAATATGTATTTGTGACAAAAACTTTTCAAACTCAACAACTAGGCATATCGGTGGTTATTAAATTTAATTAAATTATTCAATTTTGTTAATCTGCTAATTATTTTATATAAAAGTAGAAAAATATTTCTTCTGTATTTTTATTTAAATGAATACAAAACCAGTACAACCTGTTTTATATTTTATTTCTTCTCACATTGGGTTTATTTTTGTAAAACTTAGTTAGTGGTGTCTTTTCTAGCTAATTAACAAAGAAAAATATAACAAAAGGCGGTTGAAATTATGTTATTGAACAATGTTATGAAAAAGTTACATAAAAAAATTGCATTTTCGTAACTATGTAATATTAAACAATAACGTTCAACGTTAACGTTCGTAAATGTTTATTCAAAAATCGGCTATTTCATCCAAAAACGTAACCGTAACTAAAAACTAAAAAATAACTCAAAATCTTACAACTAATTATAAGAAATTTAAACGACTTAATATTATAACAATGTTTTTACACCAACACATGTCATGCGCAGTATTTAGAGAATCATACAGCCAAAAAAATTATCAAATAATTATATTCAAGCACTTTAAATAATTGGTTGAAAGCTAACCGAAGACTGACAACATTAAGAAATATTACATAATTATCAAACATTTATATATCAGGCCACAATAACATTTATGCAAATGCTCTAAGGCACATTCTTGTGTAATCAATTTTGTAAATATTTATTCAATAAAAATTTATCCAAACGACTATTTTATGACATAAAATGGTCATTTATTTTTCTAAATGCAAAATAGTTATTCAGAAATATTTATTCAAGTTTTTAACATGTGGCTTTATGTTAATTTTGATTGTTAAAATATTTAATATAATATTTAACTTAAGCTGTGTTGTAAACTGCAGGTTTGTTGGAGGGGTCGTCCATCTTCAAGTAGTAGCTTCTGATTACCAATAAGAAGTAAATGCTCAGAACTGGAAAGAAAAAAATATAGAAATAATTTATAATTTTATTTTAGCTAGGTTAGTTTAGGTTTAGAACAAGAATGACCAATGGTTAAAAAAATATAAGGAGCTTTAAAAGTATCTGCCACGGCGCTAACGGCAGGTAGTGTTGTGTTTGAAGATTACAATTAATTAAGACATGTCCATTTCCGAAACTTAAATTTTAAACCTAAACATTTTGCCATAAAGTCTAAATTAGGACAAAGCTGTCTAAAAGTGACTAATCCATAGATTGGTAGCTTAATAACAATTAAACTTACGAATTGAGATCAGATCCCTGGCGACAACGCCACCGTTGATGTGTGAGGCAGCGAAACCAGCGAAGAACATGATGACGTACAGCACCAGGAAGATCACGGTGTAGATCAGGTACGCCTTTATGTGACCGCGCTTGTGCTGGAAGTGGAACATTCATATAATTTATTCTCAGAATATAATAAACCTCCAAGAAGTTTAAGAGTAGTACCAGGTTATTCGACAGCAGAATGAAATACATTAATCATTAGCCCTATTTTTCCAGCTGCTGTCGAAATAAAAACAGATTAAGGGTCTATTTCATAAATCCCCTTACTGCCTTTGAACAATATTGAGTTTCAGTTGAGTGTGAAACTATTGACTTATACCGTCTAACAGACCTTACCAGAACATATTGTTACATAAATCTGGTTCGGAGATTAAAACCAAATATTGATAACACCAAGTTTAAAGATTAAACTGCTGATTCTGATTTACAGCTGAGAGAAGAATTAAGTACGGTAAAATGGGGTGAATAGAAACTCAGGGGGTGAATAGAAACAATTTTTTTATTAGGATTATTAGTTTGTTTTCATATTTTTGGTTTTAATAAAGCATTTTTGGTTTTAATAATGAATTAATAAAAAATACTTAAATGGTGTAAACAGTTCTAAATTACATGAAAACGCAACAAAATGTTGTTCCTATTCACCCCCGCTTTGTTTTATATTTACCCCGTTTTACGGTAATAATAATATTGAGAAATACCTTGTGCAGACCAACAAGGAGGACAATGGAGAATGTGAGGAACAGGATAAAGAAGATCAGCAGGATGCCGATGACGGCCAGCGCGACGGCACCCACAGCCTGTGTGCCATCCTCCTTGTCTCCCTCGGCTGTCACCACTCCAGCCGCTGCCAGGCCGATGATCGACATCAATATCGCTATTATGTTACCGATCTGCAAAACATAATTTATAATGAATACATGTGACAATGATGACACTTTTGAGAGGGCTAGTCTGTCAGTCCCTGCTTTGTAGGAAGGTACTCAAGTTTCGTTAGTTCTGGTAATAATTACATATTTTTTAATGGCATACCACTGCAAGTCCTGTAAGCCAGAATCTACAGTATATACAACCATGAAAACACCGGACCACTGAAGTCCGGCGCGTCCCAGCGAAATGAATGACTGCCTTGAATCCCGTAACGAAATAAATCAGAATATATTATTATTAATTATTATGTTATCGGCTTACTCACGTACTGTTTTGACGAGGAACTCGACTAGTTTCAAGCCATGCTAGAGGCTCATATTCATGAGCAGCATTCCGCGACACACGACGCGGCGATTGTCGACTGACTGAGTAGTCAGTGGCTTGAAACTAGTCGAGTTCCTCGTCAAAACAGTACGTGAGTAAGCCGATAACATAATTATTAATTTAGTATGTCTCACGAAAGTTACAATAAAATTATATTATTATTAGAGGAGGAGAAAAAGAAAACGATAGTTTGCACTACTCTCCGTGAATTTAATGCAGGAGATATAATGACTTACGCCTAAAGGCACAAAAGAGACTACACAACTATGTAGAAGAAGCCCAGTCGCCAAGCACCACGGAAGACTTAATACAAAGTGGTAGTAATAATTACAATTGAAAATAATAAAGTTTAACAAGAAGTGATGGGGAATATCAATAATGAAGATGCTTACCAGGTTTAGGTACCCGATGATCAGGCATCCTGTCCTCAGCTCTATGCAGAAGCAGCACTTGTCGAATACGAAAGTCATTGTTTATCTGTAACAAAGAAAAAACATCTTTGAGATCATACAAGAAGAAACCCAATTTCGTATGTAATATTATTATCTTCTGCTTTTTTAAATTTTATAAGGTGTAACAAAATAGTTTATAGGAATAGTATTAGCCCTTTAAAAACATAAACCCAAAAGACAGCAGACTTGGGCTTACACTTTTACCTAATGCTAGGTGTACATAATTATGCATTATTTGTTCTATTTAAATAACTTGACAGTGTCTATTTATTACAGCAAATTCTGGATATCGAAAGTTATTGCCGAATAACCGCACGTTTTTATCGCCTAAGTATATGTCTCCTATACCTAGCCATAGAAGCATTTCTAAGAATGAAGTACTTATCAAAGATCAGTTATTACACAATAGGCTACTTTCCTACTAGTCAAATTCAATACTTTTTTCGAAACGTCAAAAACGATATTTTCTATGAACTTTGTATGAAATAGTGCATTATGACGTCATAAGTTTTTGACGTCAAATACTTTTTTCTAGAAATTTAGCTAGACAAAATCGAAAGTTAAAATAGTTCATGAATGAGAGTGTGATTATTTTTTAATATTTTATTGTATTGAAAAGTTGTAATAATTTATTTTTGACCGAGGATAGTACCCAATTAAGCAGATGTGTGGATACCCCAAGGCCCCTCTAATAGCAGTCCCATAGGAAGCCCATGGTACGCAGATGACGGGGCTGGGCTTATTTATAGACTTTATAGCAGAGGAATGTGATCAGCGCCATCTTTTAGCTTAGAGTGGAAGTGGGCGTAAGAATTCTTGTGGATCAAATCTATACTAATATTATAAAGCTGAAGAGTTTGTTTATTTGTTTGAACGCGCTAATCTCAGGAACTACTGGTCCGATTTGAATAATTCTTTTTGTGTTGGATAGCGCATATATCGAGGAAGGTTATAGGCTATAAAACATCACGCTATGACCAATAGGAGTCGAGCAGAGCGGATGAAACCGCGCGAAAGTAACTAGTTTTATTCATATAACTAACGACCCGCCCCAACTTCGCATGGGTGCAGTGGTGATATGTTATGCATGTATTATACATATAAACCTTCCTCTTGATTCACTCTATCTATTAAAAATCTACTAAAACCGCAAACCGCATCAAATTCCGTTGCGTAGTTTTAGAGTACTAAGCAACGGATGGACAAAGCATACAAAGGGACAGAGAAAGCGACTTTATTTTATACTATGTAGTGATGTAAGAAATAGATTTGACAGTTATATTGCGCAGGATATTAATTAGAAGTTGTATGGCATTACACTTGTTCAACTTTTGAGAGCAGGTACACATTCTTATGTATTTAAAATTTACTATAGAGTTATGCTGTTATACAGGTGACAGTGAGCTTTGCTACACGGCATATGATAGTTTAACATCTATAGTATATAAGAACAGAACTTACTACAACAATATAAACACAGAACCATTTATCTATATTTATTTTACTGTCTGTGTCAGGTTAGGAGATGATTACGTTTCTTGTAGTCGTTTGATAACTGTATCAAATTAAGTATTAAGCATTGTACCTACTACATGTGAGATTTTAAGTGTAGTATTTAACTTTGTACCTAGCACATAAGACTCTTTAAAGTGTATTGACTGAGATACCTACCTACACTCCAGTAGGTCAAAACAAGCAATAAGCTTTGACCTTAGCGCAACACAAAAACGTGACTTCCGACAATCTTTCACGTGTACCATTATCAACACTCCCACAATGAAAATGACTTCAAAAATAGATTGTAATAAAAACAGAATTGCGAATTATCTACTCGCCAATGTTAAAAGTTGCTCCTCCGTTCCCAGCCGAGATACGATGATCTCATCTGACATTGAACAATAAATAATCCATGTACATATATTACCTACTGGCAAAATGGCGCCTTAAAATTGTGCTATTTTAACTCTCACAATTGATTCCTTTAATTACAACCTAGGAATGTACATTTCAATTAAGTCTATTAGGCCATGGACCAATTTAAAAGAGGTTGTAGAACTTTTTTCCCGCGAAACAATTTATCCTTTTTAACCTTGGCTTAATAGTTGGGTAGGGACGACGATACCAACGCATTTAAATTGTGATAGTAATTAATTAATATATGTGAAAGGAGGCTTAGAGATATGTTGTCATAAGCCTTTTAGTCCATGTGTTGCTATGCGCCAAAATCACGAGTAGACTTTTTTTTTGTCGATGAAGTTCCGTCTAGCAAAAACTATTACGTCTAAATTAATTATTATGTTATCGGCTTACTCACGTATTTGTTTGACGAGGAACTCGACTAGTTTCAAGCCATGCAAGAGGCTCATGTTCATGAGCAGCAACTCGATTTACTTTTCTACACACAAAACTCAGTGTGTTCGTAACAGTGCCGAAATATCGAAAACTCATAGACATAAATAAACATGGTAAATATCCCTCTCAAAAATATCCCTCTCAAGTTCTAACGATAGTGTAAGTGACCATGTCAGTTTAAAAGCTTATAACGTATAAGATTTCATCAAAGAAAAACAAAGTCGTTCAGTACCTAAGTACATCAGTTAGCTACCAACAAAATAGTGAGACAACATTCTGCTACAACGCAGTTTTACGACCATTTTTAGCCGACCTAGTAACTCGAGTACTCGTGTCAAACTAGGCAAACACTAGTCGCAAAATATGTACATTATAATGGATCCTTTTTATACTTGTTTGGCATGACGTCATCGCCGTCCATGTCGTATTGAGGGCGCGCCCTAACTACGCTGGAACATAATTCGCAGCCCATGTAGTTAACTTAGGACCGTATAGTGTTAATTAGGGCTAATGCTATGGAAAAACTAATTATCGTACGTGTAGGCTATTATAGGCACAGATGGGGCCCAGTAGGGCTGATGCTCGATCCGGAGCTGCAGACAACGTAAAAGGTTACCAGGGCTCCGGTTCAAAGCAGGAGTAGGAACGGGGTGGTTTTTAGTCAGTAAGAGTCTGTCACTCCCTCCCGCCTCACCCAAGGTGGGAGAAGTCATTGAAAGATTTACCTCCTAAAAAAAAAGGATATTATAGGCACCGAGATATGCTGTAATCTAGATTTTAGAATACCACATAGATTACTTTATATCACGATAGCTCGGACGAAGCTACTGGCAGAAGCTGTACTAGTTTCGTTTAAGTCCGTATGACTCCAAAGTAAGAATTTCTCGTGGGCTGACTGACCCTGACATTTCATTACATTAATAGCAGTAAGTAAGTTTGCATCTAATCGACAAGTCCGGTCTTGCATAGGACCAAATAATAATTTGGCATGAAGATTGTGCTCTAATTCATCTTTTTGGGGACTAATTAGTTTCACAACTATGCATTATCAGAGTGTGACTGAATAAGCATTAAATATCTGACAGGTTGAAAGGTTCAGGTTTATCAGAGAGTGTGGATAGGTCATGACAATTGTGGGAAGGGTAAGTACTTGGGGGATTTTATTTTTTGAGGGAGGAAATTCAAAAATTTATTATCTTTTGTTTGGAACCGGAGAGTTCCTGTATCGGATAATATGGTAACCCATAAGGTCGTCTCTAGTCCCAAGTACTCAGGGGTTATTTTTTTTTTGTGGCATTGGGCCTAAACGAGCAGACTGGTCACCTGATGGTAAGCGATCAGCGCCACCCATGGACACTAGCATCACAAGAGGACTCACAGGTGCGTTACCAGCATTTTAAGAAAGAATACGATCTTTTCTTGAAGATTTAAAGGTTCTCTATAACGTCGTCACCACATTCTACAGAAAATATTGGCTGGTTTATTTTCACCAGATACTTATCTGATGACGGAACCTTGATCATTTCTAAAGTTAAATACGAAATTGATTTTCCAATCGAGTTGGAAATGAAATCTGTAACGAGGTTTCCTCTCGTATCCGACGCCGATTTTAAACAAAAAACTTGGAACAATTCCAAAAACGTGTGCGTAAAAATATTAGTTTCTATGTTTGAGTCATGTGTTTTTATTTAGAATATTTTATGATAAGACTCTGTACTGGATAGATAGGTATATGATGCGTGGCCAATGCGGCTCATGAAAAAGATTTGAGTGCAGCCACAACATTGTATATGTGTAATAAAGTTTATTTTATTTATTGCACTCATATACCAAGGACTATTCCTTTAGAGAGGTGTTTTCATTGCAAGTTATTGGGTTTTGAACCCAAAAATAGATTTTTTGTTGGGGACAATCATCTAATAAAATTACTTCTCCCGCCTTGAGCGAGGCGAGAGGGAGTGTCCGACTTTTACTGATTAAAAACCAGCCCGTTCCTACTCCTGCTTTTCGAGCCGGAGGCCTGGGAACCCGCTAGGATAGGGTGCAAAGAGTTGGAGAATCAGCACTACTTACTGGAGTAGACCACGTCAAGCATTAGACGATTAATCTCAATAAATATTTTTAAATAATTGCTTTGTTTCAAAAAGCTTTTAATCCTTGCCAATATAAACGTCATCATAATCATTATCATAATATATTAAATTGGTTTTGCTGCTAAATTATTGTGTAAACAATATTTAATGATTGTTTCCTTTTACGCTAAAGCGTATTATAAACATCTTTACTACAGTTTACTACACTTTATTTATTGATACAGGTGCTTCGCTATAAATACTGAACATTCCAGCATTCCTTAACACAAGCCGACGATCGGAGTGGAAACATCTGTTTATCACTAATGTTGAGAGAATTCTTTGTATAAAGATTGCAAGAAAATGTACAAGCTTTTAGTATTGGGATTAAGTTTTATGTTGTTTAAGATAAACGAAATTATTACACTTTCAATTACATATTACTTTCAACAGTTAAAATCTACTGTTGATTGATCGAAACATAATAAGCCTTATTTATAGCGGTATAGCGTGTCTTGGCGGGGCCCATGATTTCTTTTTTTTTAGGGAGGAAAATCATCCAATGGCTTTTCCCGACCCGTCTCTCAGGCCTCTGAGAACGGGCTTACCGATGCCATAACAGTGAGCTCATGTTTGAGGGCCCTTACAACGACAGTATGAATACAAAAATGCTACGTACTCGTATCTACCACTTTCATCATTTATTTTATTAAGGCATAATAACAAACATTGAAAGTAAGTAATTGACTGAGATACAGACTAATAGTGTTTTACATCAATTGAAGATATACACATCATTCAAGTATGTATAATATGTGTCCGTGCGCATTCAATATAAAAATTCTATTAGTCTATTACTAATTCAATAAGAATGATAGTTTAATTACGAGTAACTAACACGTGCAGCGACACTTAGAAATTTTTGTACCAAATATGGCATGAATGATGTCGTGGTGGCCCGGAGATTTTAAACGCCTGCTTCTCCTCATGCATGAGAGTGCGGGTTCCGAACCTACCAACGACAAGTAGCAATGTGACTTTTTCCGAGTTATACATATGTAGGTACTTTCTAAGATTATTTAGACACCACTGACAAACGCTGAAGGAAAACATCGTGAGGAAACCTGGGCTTATAATTTCTAATGATAAGTTTGAAATCACCAACCCGCATTGAGCAACACGGTAATTAATGCTCAAACCTTCTACATGTGAGAAGAGGCTTTGGTCAGCAGTGGCCACTTATAGGCTGATGATGATATTGATGGCATAAATTAAATAAATAATATAATTATGTATATACATACATAGAATTGATCAGACAAATGTCTATAAAATGTAATGGTGCATTATATTCTTGAACTTATATGCACACCACACTAAGTATAGAGAAAATAGTTATTATGTTGCATTATCTAGCCTGCTACGGAGGACCTAGGGTGCCTATAAAAATAATACTTATTGTTCTTTATACCTGCCTATATTGTTAGATGTACCTAATAGCAGGTAATACCAGTAGGGACTTCTACGACATTTCAATAAGACGTATTTTATTTATTTATTTAATTTTTATTTGGGAAACAAAGATATTATATAACAACTAATTACAACACTTAATATAAAACAGTTTCTACACTTAAACTATACATTCGCGCGAAGAACAATGTTTAAACAGGTATGAAAAAAAAAACAAAAGACGTATTTAAATTCAATCGAATTTCGTTCAGTATTTTTGAGTAATGCAAGTAAGAAATGTGCAAACAATAGCATTTACAATCGAATCTATAAACTATAACGTCTTCCCTTGCAATTTCATAGTTTCCTCAGTTAAAAGTAAATTATTTTGACTTTTGAATACAATAAAATATTTAAAAATAATCACACTTTTATACATAGATTTAATGATCTGATTAATTTTCGATATTATTCTAATTAATTTTCTAGAAATAAGTCTGCTATTCGACGTAAAAATATACTGACGTGACTAACGCACTATTTTATAAGAATATCGATTTTCACGTTATAAAAAAAATAGAATTTGATTAGTAGGAATAGCCTAGCCTATTGTTTGTAATAAGTATTGAGATCAACGCACCCATATACGTATCTCAAAACATTTTTACGATTACATCAATTACATTAATGTGAAAGATCAATCGGTTGTAATAAACAACAATTTAATGGCTCATAAAAATGAATTACCAGTTACCAAAACATAATTATACACCGATTTTATTAGTAGGTAAATAAAAATGGCGGTGGGAATCCGAATATGTCAATTTTGACGTAAATAAGTGTGATTTTGTTTATGGTGTATTTAACCACAGATAATAATAAAAGTCTGCGTTCCACAGCAGGTAAGTTTAAAACACGAGTTACCTACGTTAATTTACAGCTATACGTATATTATAATGTATACAACCTGTAACAAAAAGGGGGTATACATATCAATTGCACGGTTTCTAGATAACATAACAAACGATACGGGAAGGGTTTTTTAAACTCATGTTTTCATGGTACCAAGTTATGAATTTTTCCAATACCTACGCACGCGCCGCCAAAATTAGGTAGACAGGTACTAGGCGATCAGATTTACAGAAGAATTGTTCCGTAAAATTAGCGAGTACACCCCCGTAGTGTTGTGACACGTTTGTATGATTTAAAATCAAGAACCATGCGATACCAAGTATTTGGTACAATTTTTTTAAACGTATTTTAAGCTGAAACTTTGTGTAGAGATTCTATTCAACCTGTATTCATCAGCGCTTCTTGATGTATATTATGGTCATTTTGTTACACGTTGTATATAATATGTTTATATAATTGCACCATTCATATGCGAGCGGGCATCTGGTTCTACGCAGGAATATGTAAGCTCACTTTGGCTCTCAAAATACATAAATTTACATATGGCTTGATACGTTACCAGCTTATCATGTCCGACTGTTATAATCTGGAGTATTTGTGCATTTTTTTCAAGCTTATCAGTGCAAACATTCCTTGTTTTATACATGACAATGGAAAATATTCATCACATTTTTTGAGTTCGGCGTCTGCCTAGCAACACCGTCTATTATTTATTTAATTAAATGCACTGAATTTAGTAATTTCACAATTTATTAAATGTATAGAATAGAAGATAGATATAGATTAATATAAGGTGAAATCTAAACATGATAAGGATAAAAATGTAAGTCTGAATAATAATATGTATCTACCTGTATATCTATCTATACTAATATTATAAAGCTGAAGAGTTTGTTTGAACGCGCTAATCTTTGGAACTACTGGTCCGAATTGAATAATTCTTTTTGTGTTGGATAGTGCATTTATCGAGGAAGGCTATAGGCTAAAAAACATCACGCTATGACCAGTGGGAGCCGAGCAGAGCGGCAGAAACCGCGCGGAAGTAGCTAGTTATGTATATCAGTCTTAAACGAGCTTTGATTACTATCTAATTTTGTCTGTGAGAAGCAGTTGTTGTACTATCCAGGTAAAAAAAAATTTTGTATTATGTCAAACAACAGTAACGAGTTAACTATCATTTTCCGACCATTGCCCTAAATTCAATTAGAACACAATCACAATAAAATAAACACTCTATTACCTTGAATTTAAATTGCATTTTCAAACGCCGATCCAGCTAATACAAAGACACTTTTTATCCTCATGACGTCATGCGGATATCAGCTTTTTATCTATTTACATAAGTACCAATTTGCCGTGAAATGTAGGTGGGAAAGTTGGTGTTTTCCATTGTGGAGTTGTAAATTTTCCTTTATACTGTGGTGTGATGTCATATAGGGGTGTGTGGCAATCGTAAAGTGCTAACTTCATTAAGCAGATTAATGCAAATGTTTCACAATATACCCCTAGCTAGATAACTATCGATATTGTCTATTTGAGCGTAAAAACCTTTTGGTTTTACCATTAGGTACCTATGTATTTCCAATGGTCCAGTTGCTTTTAATAAATGATTGAGGAGCAGCGGACAACGTAAATGGTTACCGGGGCTCCGGCTCAAAGCAGGAGAAGGATCGGAGTGGTTTTAGTCAGTAAGAGTCTGACACTACCTCCCGCCTCACCCATACTCCTGTATAGTGGGTGCTCTTAAAAACATACAATTTCACATACACATGACACCCAGACACGGAACACCAATTAGTGGAAGTACTTACTAATTGTGTAACGCGGCTAGTTGAAACAATTTCATTGAGTGACTCATGCCACCGTTGTTCCTAAATTAGTTCGTCAGTTAAAAATCAATTAAGTTGGCATTTCCAGCGCTGATATAATGTGTTGGTACCATTTAATATTATTCCCTACGGTCATAAAAATAACTGTCGTGTTAGCGTATACGTTTTGTATGAATGTTTTCTCAAAAACTACTGAACAGATTTATGTATAACTATGATTTGAATTTTTTTTTTGTGGCATAAGTTGGTAAACGAGCAGACGGATCACCTGATGATTACAGAAAATCTTATTAAAACATTTTGTTATTTTATACTTTTATCAGTATTTGAACTTGAAATAAACTTTCGTTTTCAAACTGAAGTATAAAATTGGAACTTTAGGCGGTTTCCTTGGGTTCACCATTAGAAACAAAGTATAAAAAGGGATTAGAAAAAAAAGGAGGGAGTGCGAAACAAATTGTTTTGCAGCCTCATACGTTAACAACCCGGAATCCAATACTACTTTACAATGAATAATTCGTATAAAAACCACATTAACATTAAATACACTTTTTCACAGACACAAGTCACAGATTCAGCATTGGATGTAAAAATAGAGCGCCTGAACACGAGCATAGCGCAAACAGTGTCACGGTGACTTTGTACTAAATCTAGAATCTAGACGAAACGATACGCTGACACGTGGCTGACACAGATGACCTAGATCTATGCAAATCTGCCTAGAATTACGTCTAGGATATTATTTAGACGCCATAATGTGACTATGTAATATATTACAAACGCTTGACGGTTCCATTTTTCAATATGAATTTGTATCGGTGATGTTTAATGACAGACGTTTTACCTGATGGTAAGCAATCGCCGCCGCTCATGGACACTTGAAACACCAGAGGCGTTACTAGCGAGCCGGCTCTTTGGGGGTTAGGAATTTAAGAGGAATTGAGGATTGAGAAGATTGGAAAGGGGGAATTGGGCCTCCGGTAACCTCACTCACACAACGAAACACAACGTCGGTTTTCTGTGAGGCCGTGGTATCACTCCGGTCGAGCCGGCCCATTCGTGCCGAAGCATGGCTCTCCCACACTTAATTAATGTAATGTAACTTATCGGTTTCAGGAAAATCCTTATGTAAATATAAGTATAACGATTAGATTGCAAACGTATACTGTTTACTTATTATTTTTAAGTTTTAGTAATAGTAATGGCGAATTCGCAATTGTTATTCACTTCGCGCCAATTATTATTAACTACTTCAAAAAAACGTTAAATAAAAAATTTTCATCAGAGTTAATGATGACTACACGGTTGACGCGGTGGCTGCCGTGCAACGTGTAGCGGATATATAAATTGTTGTTTCGGGGTCTGGGTATCATGTGCATGTGAACTTATATGTTTGTAAACGCATCCACGACATTGATAATCTTAATCTAGGATAAAGTTAAAAAAAAGACAAAAAATTGGATTTAATTCAAGATCAGGTTGCACTATGTCTCATGGGACATGACATGAAACCTTTGATTAAAACAAACTGTGTGATATCATGCCATTTGAAGTCCTCAAACGCAGACTTGACTTGATAAATATTTCCATGTATTTTTATCTAAACTACTGAACATAGTTTGATGAAATTTTAGCACAGCTCTATCTTGGATCAAAGAAACAATAGTTTTTATTCCTATATTTATTTTGTTTCAGACCAATTTTCGACCACTCACTATTACGAATACATAGACACTTAAACAGTATATTGAAACAAATTCATTCATTTACATACAACGTGACATTTATTTCTTCAATTCGCTATACCGACGTAGGTAAATAACCTTTAGAATGACATCATTAATTAGAGCCATTCACGGCACTCCCGGCTCACAGCTAGCTAGTATTAATCTCATTCTGCTAATTGTTGCTTAACATGAAATTGCATACCATTTTGTACCTTTTCTAGATTCTAAATGTAGGTAAAATGGGTCATAACATAACGTAATGGGTGTTATCTTACGTCAATTATGTGTTATTTAATTTCTAATGAATGAATGAATGTGTCATACAGTTGAAGCTACTATGTCACAGAATACACTTTTCTATCACCTACTCAACACAAGTCACTTGTTTGTTTAACGTGTAAAATAAACGTATTTGTTTTCTTCCTTTTTTTCTTCGAGACATGTTGAGACTGTTGAACATGTTGAGACTTACAATTTTAACTGTACTATCTGCATTTACATTTATATGTATAATGTTACCTACACATGTTTATACAAATAAATTTATCTTTATCTTTATCTTTATCTCTCTACTCAATCTCAATGTACAATTTAGTTGTATTCTTTCTTGTATTGTATTTTTGGATAAATCAAAGCAATCACGACAGCTATATTTTAGCAATGCCTTTTTTAAAATACGTTGCACCCTCTAGGATATTTTTCTATGTCATGGGTGCGTTTACAACCATACATGTTCACATACACATGACACCCAGACCCGAAACGACAATTTGTGGATCACACAAAGAATTGCTCCGTGCGGGAATCGAACCCGCTACACCTTGCGTGGCAGACGGTGGCCCAGCCACCGCACCAACCGTGCAGTTTTATTAATACAATCGTTGTTTGGACACCATTAATTAATACTTCATTTCACTGTATTTCTCATTAATACAGATAAATGATAATATATGCACAAATCCTGCGTTACTGAGATAAAAAAAGTAGGTGTCCTGCTGTTGATACTCATATTTCATACTCATTCATTGACCCGTTTTTTCCAATCTTTATGATATTGTATCGCAGATGCAACTGCATAAAGTAGGCTACGTTTTCCAATCAATTTCATCATTGGTCGCTCACCCAGCATGTTGTTATGTTTAAATAATATAATTTACATTAATCATAAATGTAATTATGACGTAAAAATATCATCACTTGACTACTGATAAAACTACCAAAACTACCATGTTTAATAAAGGATAACTCTGAACGGAGTAAGATTTGGAACTTGACACCTTAGTAACTTCTATTCAGCTCAAAATTACCTATCCAATGATGTAACACACATAGCTATTGGAAGATGGACCATGCATCCTCCTTTCTTTACTATTACACATTTTTATAGTGCTATAGTTATGAGACTGGTGTCTGTTATTGCACTGTCTGTTATGCAGCAGAACCTGTGTTAAATGTAGTATGTATTGTATGCGAGTTTATATTTGTAAAAACACAAGAGAAAACGCATCCTATGGAGCCATGTTAAAAATATGATATAGTTTTGATGTATATGTACAGTCATAACATAACACGAGTATTTTACCATGTAGGTAGGTTTCTTTGTAACACTTAGCACTGATAACACCACTGACCACATAAAGACGTTGTTTAAGAAAATATTAGATAATGTAGTAAGTAAATGAGATAACTCGACCGTGACTTGTGAGCAGAATAACCTTCAACTTTTATATCTTCAATCTAGAACACAATGCTTAATCAATCAGCTTCCTAGTCATTCGTGCGATCCTGGTACTTTGTGATACAAGTCACAGTACTGACACAGCGGTTCATTTTCTTTCCATTCTCCTGGCCTTGATTTTTTTATAGTTTTTAATGTAGCTATCGATGTTTGGTTGGTCGTCTGATGGGGAGCCATGACTTGGGTTACAATGGACTATGCTTTATTCGCGAAAATTAAAACAACAGTGCAAAATCTGAGATTACAGTTTCAAGAAGAACGGTAGAACTTTTTGTCGAAGTATGACCTCCATTTAGGTACTTTTTGTGGACTTAATCCAGTTGAATGACATTGTTATTGTCTTACTTGACAAGGCGTAGGGGAATAAACAAGCAGGGGGGAAGTGGTAAACCCCACAAATAAAACAATTATCTCCGATTTACAGAGGTATGGAAATATCGGTTGATTTCAACTTTAAATATTTGAAAATTATTGTCTGATTATGAGACGCGTTATATCTGCAGGCCTAAGACGTGCTTACGGACGGCGAGCACGAGCTACAGCCAGTAAGAGTCTGACACTCCCTCTCGCCTCACCAGAGAAGTCATTGGATGATTTTCCATCTTTAAAAAAAGGCCTAAAGTATCAACTACATATTATTTGCTAAATTAAAACCTGGTAGGTATCACTTTACAGAATTAACAGACGGTAGATGGCCAGTCACATTGGTTAAGTTATCTAAATAAAAACAATTCGCAAGTACAATCAAAACAAATGGATATTCCATGTAATAAATTGCTTAGGTTCAACGTTAGCAGTATAAGCCTAAGCTTTATTCCTTGAGCACGAAGAGTGATTTTTCAATGCCTCTCATTATTATCTTTGACAATTTTATTTCAAGACATATGTAAACATAGTATTAAATTATATTTGTAGTAATATGATACAAGTATAGCTTCGGAGAATGTTCACACGATAAAATAAAGAAAGTAGTTGCTAGTATAGGTACAAACTTAAATCTTATACTCAATTTAAACTCAAATAACAAAACGTAAATGTCGTAGCGATGGTAGAATAGAATATACGAAACCCTTCCCTTAATCTTGTCGTGGGTATACAATATCCGCCAAAGTAGACTTAAAAATATGGAGGCAGTAAAGAAAATTGAAAGCGGTTCCCTTTTTTAAAAAAAAGTTTGTTCAGCCTGACAAGCGTGAAGATTGTGGCAAATCATTATTTCGTATAGGTCCTTAGTCTGGACTATTAGTGGACTAGCAGTGGTCGGTAATGGGAAGATAAATTAAGATAATGATGTAGATAGTCCATTTTCCTCTGTAGTAGCCGAGTCGTCGCAAGTGCGATTGCCATGCCATTTTCCTCTGTAGCAAAGGGTCTCGGGTTCGATTCCCGGCTCTGGCAAAATATTACTGGGCTTTTTTCGGTTTCCCGAAAATTACTGTACGACGAGAGTCTAAAATTGTGCCCAGTATATGGCAATAGGCTCACCCCCTATTACATGGGACTTATAACACAAACGGTTAAGAATGGGTGTACAATGGCATTACGAGCCATGATGTGAACCTCTGCCTACCCCTTCAGGGATAAAAGGCGTGAAGATAAGAAGAAGAATCATCAGAAAATCCCAGATGACCTACAACATTGTTATCGCGTAAATTACGTCTGCTCTTAATCTGGGAAATAAAACTGGCGTCGATGTCATCGTAACCTTTCACTACATACCAACGTGACCTATTAATCTCAATAACAATCAACTCCTGCGCAATATGACGTAATGTTGATGTATGTACAGCAATTTTTTTACACTACTGCAGATAAATTTGTCGTTGATGAAGGACAAATCTACGGAATTTATTAAGTATACATACAAGTGTGTGTATGTGTATGTGCGCGTATCTTCTAAACGACTGCATCAAATTGGATAATTCTGTTTTTTGCTTTGTTCTTTATTATTCGACCTACTTCACTGCCTCGTTGGCCGAGTGGTCATAAGTGCGACTGCCGGACAAGGGGTCTCGGGTTCGATTAGTCGGGCAAAGTATTACTGGGCTTTTTTATGATTTTTTAATAAAGTCTCAGTCTGGAATTGTGCCCAGTATATGGCAATAGATGTGATATCATCGTTTGTTGGGCATACTCAGTCAAACACCAACATGACAAGAAGAGAACATCATTTATTCCTTCGGGAATCAAAAGTCGTGATTTAATGCTCTGATGTTAACATGTAAATAGGTTAAGCATGTTTTTTAAAACCGACTGATCATAAAACTTCACAGAATAGAGGGCGCGCCACGGTCGGCGCCATTTTGTACGTAAACTATGACGTCAGATGCCATTACAAAGCTTTTTATGTTCGCAAAGTGATTTGGACTGATGTTGTTGTTTATATTGATTTGGGTAGGTTAATAATTATGTATACATAAGTCTTCATAAAGTGTCTTTATTTATTACTTCCTTATGGTATTATTCGAATTAGGATTTTCTATTATCCATATTATATGTACATAATATACATGTTCATATTACCTATATGGAATTAGACTACCTCGTTGAATCGTGAAACTTATAATACTGGGGAAAAGTATACTGTGGGAGAGCCATGCTTCGGCACGAATGGGCCGGCTCCACCGGAGTGAACGTTTGTGTGTTAGAGTGATACCACGGCCTCACAGAAACCCAACGTGAAACAACTCTTGCATTGTGTTAGTGAGGTTACCAGAGACCTAATGAGGCCAAATGAGGTTACCGGAGGAAAGTGTGGTACCCCTTTCCAATCTTTCCAATCCCCTATTCCCCAACAACTCTTAAATTCCTAACCCCCAAAAGGCCGGCAACGCATTTGCAACGCCTTCGATGTTTCAAGTGTCCATAGGCGGCAGCGACTGCTTACCATCAGATGATCCATCTGCTCGTTTACCATATACCATAAACAACAAAATATATATATTTTTGCCTGTGAATCCCCGTGATCCCGATAAAATGAACGTTTTACCAATGTGACCCGGTCAGACCAATGTCACAAAGCAACACACTGCCCTGCGATGTATCCTTCAAACCGGTCCTTAGAGATAAACAAAGTATAACGTCTGAGTACTCCTACTTATACGAATTTATTCAATTTAAAAATAAAATATAAAAGAGAGAAATATGGACAAATATTTTGAGTGAATGAGTGAGTTCTTTAATGCAAAATCAAACTTTATGTAACCCGTAAGGTATAAACCCCCGTCATGGCTTGAAACTAATCAAAAGACCCCGAATAATAAGGATATTAGTTCTTTGTCAGGTAAAAACCTAATCAAAATTTGACCAACTATCTATTTCTTAATCATAATTATAATAAGTGCTTAATGGCAATATAATAAACATAATTTATCTTATTGCCAGGCGAGAAGGAAATCATACAAAGTATATAATCAGGCTAGCCTGGCATCTCAGCCATCTATACATATAATAAAATCGTAGAAAAGTGCTGTCTGTACATTGAAAATAAAAATAAAAAAAATGGCAGGGGTTATTGTTATGTCGATGTCGAACCCAAAAATGTAATTAACTTTTTTTTGTCTGTTTGTCTGTTTATCTGTTTGTCTGTTTGTCTGTTTGTCTGTTTGTCTGTGTGTCTATGCGCGCTAATCTCAGAAACGGCTGATCCGAATTGGATGCGGTTTTCACAAATATATTGTGGTATGCTTCAATTTACATTTAGTGTTCGTTTCATGTTAATCGGTTCATAAATAAAAAAGTTATGTCAAATTAAAGAATCACGTCGAACACTATTCTATGCTTATACCATTAATCTCCGCCACTATTTGACGGATTTGGTTGAAATTTGGTACAGATATAGTTTAGAACCTTAGAAAGGACATAGGATAGTTTTATTTCAAAAATCAAAAAATAAAAATAGAAATAGATCGCGCTATGGTTTCGTTACATTCATTTGGTTGGGTATCGGCCGAGCGCTTCGGTACTATCGTAGAAAAAGTGTATTATCAGTCGTATTAATTATTTGTCTGTAGTGGTCCTGCTGTTTCGTATATTCTAAATAAATTGGTTTCGTTGTATTTGTCAATTAATAAGTTTATTTGTTGGGTTTTTCTGGTTTTCTGGTTAAATTATTTAACGTAGGTTTAGTTTGATATCCTGCGCCGCACAGTCGAGGCCTACCTATCGGAGAGGGCAATAATCTACCCGGGTGCTCACACATGGGGTCGGCGAGAGGTATCGACCGGTGTTCCACAGGGATCGGTCCTGGGACCGCTCCTGTGGAACATCGGGTATGACTGGGTACTTCGTGGTGCTCTTCTGCACGGCGTTGTAGTTACGTGCTATGCGGACGATACACTGGTATTGGCACGCGGGAAGAGTTACCGTGACGCTGCGCTACTGGCGACGGCAGGTGTTGCGCAAGTCGTGTCAAGGATCCGGCGTCTGGGGCTGGAGGTGGCCCTTAATAAATCTGAGGCCATTTGCTTCCATAGGGCTCGGCGGGGTCCACCGGCAGGTTCACACATTGTGGTTGGAGGGGTTCGTATCGCAGTCAATTCGACAATGAAATATCTTGGTCTGGTCCTTGACAGTCGTTGGAATTTCGGACCCCACCTCCGACAACTGGTTCTCAAATTGAGGGGAGCAGCAGCGGCGCTTTCGCGGTTGCTTCCCAATTTGGGTAATCCTAATACATCTTGCCGGTGGCTATACATGGGGATCGTGCGGTCAATGGCCCTCTACGGATCACCAGTTTGGGCGGATGGACTGACGGCGCCCAATATCGCTTTACTGCGAAGTTCGCAGCGCGCGATGGCCATCAGAGTCATAAGGGGTTACCGCACGATCTCCTTCGAGGCTGCAAGCCTCTTAGCTGGATCTCCACCCTGGGACTTGGAAGCAAAGGCTCTCGCATCACTATATAGGTGGCGCGGGGAGCTGGCTGCCCGGGGCGAGCGATATCCACCTCGAGTTCTTGAGGCACGAAGGACTGAACTCCGTTGTGACACAATAACGGAGTGGAAAACACGACTTGCGCAACCTAGTGCAGGGCACGCCATTATAGCGGCAGTAAGTCCCGTCATGGAGGCGTGGATCGGCAGAGGGCATGGTGTCCTAACCTTCCGGTTAACACAGGTACTTTCCGGACATGGCTGCTTTGGAAAGTACTTGTGTCGCATAGGCAGGGAGCAGACATCGGTGTGTCATCACTGCGATGGTGGTTTGGAGGATACGGCGCGGCATACGCTCGAAGAATGTTCTGCATGGGCAGAGCCGCGCCGTGAACTCATTGCAGTCCTCGGCGGGACAGACCTCTCAATGTCGACTGTTATACAAGCTATGGTCGACAGTGAGAGTGCATGGGACGGAGTCGCTTCCTTCTGTGAACAAGTCATGTTGGCAAAGGAAGCGGCTGAAAGGAGAGGGAATCAAGATCTTTTCCCTCCCGCCGTAGACGCGCCAATCGTCAGCGCCGTGAGGCGGCAGCCGATCTACGACCTCCATAGGAGAGGCCTGCGGGCGACTGACTAGGGGAGTCAGACGTCCGCTGTATAGGCGAGAGTAGGCGTTAGCGTAGTGTTCCACGCGCGCTACTCGAGGAAGGGAAGCAGCCTCCCAGGGCCGCTAACGTGGCGGGACCTGCCGCGAACGAGCGGTAGGTCGAAGCCTGCCGGGTGCGGTGAATCCGTGAGGGCAGCCCGGATCACGGCCACAGGCAGTGGAGGAACACCGCGGTGGTTTTAGCCGGTAAGAGTCCGGCACACCCCTCCGTCGTCCCCACGGCGTGGGAAGTCCATGAGGATTTCCATCGCGTTACAAAAAAAAAAAAAAAGGTTTAGTTTGATATCGATTATTAGTAGTTACTGTAGTTAGTTTTTTAATAAAATTGTAAGTCTAATTTATTAATTAATTAGATAGATTAGATTTAAGTCGTTTCTTTTAAATTATTTAGTTTAAGCTTGGTTATTATAGCATAGAGGATAGGTTGTAATATAATTTCTTTTTTAAATGTTATAAATTCGTAATTCGTAGCTTTCTTTAGTTTTAAGTTAGTTTTCATCTTAAGTTCGGAAAGATTATAATATTTCTTTAGTTTAAGTCCGTTTTTAAACAATTTTTTCAATGTCCTAAGTGAGTATACATCTATTAAATTCAAACGCAGAGCTCATTATGTTGATTTTTGAAGAGTTCCCTGGAATATCTTCTACGTCTCATTTTTGAAGAGATTCCGCGAGATTGGGAACTATGTGGTTAAAACCAAAAATTTGCCGGAAGTCACTATTCCACGCGAACGAAGTCGTGGGCAAAAGCTAGTACCTAATATACACGACAAATATTGATACATTGTACACAATCTTTGTCTAATGGAGCTTTGTGTATATTTGTGTACATATTGTGTCTACAAACTTCATAGAAAATTATTATTACTTTTCTAAGTCACTTCAGTTGTTACTTCACGTCAGTTGTTTCACTTAACAAGGAAAACTCAAAGGTAAGCGTCCACACGTACGCATCGCATGTATACATTGCCGATAAGGCGGTCCGTACGATGCGGATCAGTCAACGCAGTTGTATGAGTTTCTATAGAAGACAAACTAAAATTTTATTTCCGTGTACATTTTTGTAAAATAAACTTCTGCAAACAGATGTTTAACAAAATTTTTGTATCAACGTATGTAAAAATTAACTATTATAGTAATAATCTATATAATATATATAAAAATAAAGTTTACTAAAACTCGAGAACTGCTGGACTGATTTCGCTAATTGTTGGTCTTGAATTATTTGCCGAAGTCCAAGAAAAGTTTAAAAGGTGAGAATAAATATTTGAGGCGGTACGAAGCTTGCCGGGCCAGCTAGTCAGTTATAAAAAATATTAAGTACCTATCATGAATTATTATCTAACTATGTACTTGCATCTTGTCTAAGCCCCGACAAAAAAGTGGTCTGAATTAAGCCAAGGTTATAATACGTCAAAAATTATAAAACGTCTTTTTTTTCAATACACATGTCTGTTTTTTTTTTGTAACCTAACCATACACAGTGGTATTTAATATCTGTATCTAGAAAAAAATCTAAACATATCGCGGGACCAAACAAAAGAGCTGTCATTTTGAAGTCTTTATAAATGCATAGGTGACGTAATTCGAAACGAATCGATTTCTTTTGTCTAATTGCAGTAATATTTCTATGTTAGTTTTGAGTTTATAAATAGTTTTAACGTAACTGTTAATGTCTGATTTGTGTCTATTATTTTAGACCACGTACTTGACAAAACTGAAAACGAAAGTGATGATAACATTCACGCCGACGTCTATGTTTTTATGAATTAATTAATACATTTTTATTTATTTGTTTATTTATATCTTCTGTGGTACGATTTTAAACAATAATGTTCTCCAAAAAAGTTATCTGTCGTAGGAAATTTTCTATCAGAAGATAAAAAAAAAACAATAAAAATAATTAACTTATTACGAAAAAACGTGACTTTTCTTTATTAATTCAGAACAATTTATCAACAAAGCTATGCTCAAAGATACAAATTACATCAGTTTCGGTACCTCATTGTTAGACGCCTACAGCTCCCGTTTTTTATACAACCTTGACCAAATGTTATACACGTGCTAGGAAACAATGACAACGCCGGCGCGGCGCCGCACACTGGACTATATTTTCAGTATTCAAGACATAATTCCTTTATATTTAGTAAACTCACTTACATTTTATCTACCCGGTAAGGTTATCAGTATCACCACAATGACATAAAACAAGCATAAAGTTTATAAATATAAAATGTTTTGTTTTTATATCCAATAGTACTTTTTAAATCGTTTTACAAGTGAAACACGGATGACATTAATTCTACCTTATTGTAAATACTAATATAATTAGAATGAGCTTCCATAATTATTTAATTGTTTGAACAGGAAAATCTATTCACAGGAACAGGAAGGTTGCTTATGGGTTTGATGTGCTCCATAGTAGGCCGCATCATCGCTTGCCATCAAGCCACTAAAGGCGAGATAGTGGCCAAACTTCGATCGATCAAATATGTATATATTTAAAAAAAATCTGCCCAGTTGGGTATTTCAAAAATGAATGAGTATTACATTGTTCAGGAACATTAGATTTTACATAACTACACCGTCAACTTTTAATAATTACTAAGAGCAGACGACATCGTTTACCGGTCTGCAAGTCACCAAGTACGTAATTTAGTACGCCAAGTTAGCTGACCCGGCAAACTTCGTACTGCCTCAAAAATATCTTTTTATCAGCTTTTAAACCTTCCCTGGGCTTCCACAAATAATTCAAGACCAAAATTTGCCAAATTTGTCCAGCCGTTCACGAGTTGTAGCGAGACTTACGAACAGCTATTGATTATTATATATAGATAAAATAGTTTTATTTTATGTGCGCACCACAAACTCGTTTATAAGGGCCCGGAACCAGAACAGAAGTTGACTAATAGCATATTAAATTAAATCGTAACATTTTTGTTAAGATGATTGTTATAATAATTATGTATTATACTTAAACCTATTCAAAATTAAATTTTTCGTACAGAACTAGTGTAGGACGTGTTTTATAAAAATGTTTTCGTAAAATATAAACAAATATAACAAAGTTTATTTTTGTTTATGTGAGTGCGCGAAACAGCACACTGTGCTAAAAGATACACGCGTAACGGTGCGTGAAAAATATTAAAACGAAAATAAACACTTTCGTGTTTTATAGCACTTCTAAATCGGATCTGATGCGTAATGATTGAAAAGAAAAATGAAAAATGGTTGCCGAGCCTAATAGCTGATTCAAGACTGCACGGTTGGTGCGGTGCCGCGCAAAGTTCGATTCCCGCACGAAGCAACTCTTTGTGTGATCCACAAATTGTTGTTTCGGGTCTGGGTGACATGTGTATGTGAACTTGTATGTTTGTAAACGCACCCACGATACAGGAGAAAATCCTAAAATTTCTCCCGCCTTGGCTGCGGCGAAAGTGTCAGAATCTCACTGATTAAAAACCGTCCCGTTTATACTCCTGCTTAGAGCCAGAGACCCAAGAAACCGGATAGGCCGTCTGCAGCTCCAGATAGCCTAATAGCCTAGGGTACTAACTAAAAGATGGGCTACGGTAATTACAAAGGTATAAATCAAGTTTTTTTTTTACTTCACTTGCTAAGTTTGTCCTAATTTTGATGTTAGATTTTAAAAAATCTAAGAGGAATATATTGTTTTACTTAAAAAATATATTTAGCTTTGGTTGGTATATCCAATTAAGGATAAAAATCCCTTAAATAAATTTTAATAAAACCAACTCATTTTCATCATTATTGAGGGTAGAAACATAATACGCAGGCGCAAAAAACAGATATTGTAGTGTCAGGATTTCTTCAAAAATATTATTTATTCATTTCTATATAAAGTAATAAAATATTTGCTTGTTAAATTTGTGTACTTAAATAGTTAAAACTGTAGTAAAGAAACGCCGGCAAAGAAATTAAAAAAATAAAACAAGATCTCAAAATGGCGGGTAACCGCCATTTCGATGGAAAATATTTCGGCGTGGTTCGATTTTTTAAGCTTAAGCTATAATACACATTACATGATTACTACACTGATGTATATCTGCCAAAAAATAACTATCGCAAAATAATAATAAAAAAAAAAACGTAACGACGTAGATATTAAAAAAAAATCTAAAAAAAAATTCACTGATACTCACGTTTTTTGGTGATTGCTCGTGAAACAAACACTGAATATTTTTATTATGAAAATAAAAATATATTGTAATTATTTATTTGAAATAACCACTAGGGAGCGACTGTCTCGCAGGCGGTCGCACAACACACTGGCGCGGACGTCTTGTCGCCTCTGTTGTGCCCGTTCCCGGCAAACAATTAAGTTGAGTAAAGGTTTGCAAAAAGAACAATTTTGCGATAAATATACGAGAAAATTGAGTCAAAGTCAAATCACTTATTCCAATTAAACCATAAATAGGTAAATAAAGAAATATATATTTTTTTATGAAACACGCCGGTAATCGAGCAGACGTATCACCTGATGATAAGTAATCGCCGCCGCCCATGGACACTTGAAACACCAGAGGCGTTACAAGTACGTTGCCGGCCTTTTGGGAGTTAGGAATTTAAGGGTTGTTGTTCGGGAATCGGGGATTGGGAAGATTGTGAAGTTGGAAAATAAATAAAAGTCTGTCAGTCTGTCTGTCAGTGAAGCTAGGTGATCGTTTCAAAGTGTAGCTTCGAATGGAGACGAACGATTCTTTTAAGTAATACATAGGTATATTTACAATTTATCTGATATTTTTTTTCAATCAATAATCTTACATAGATGTAATAATGATATTACTAATACTAAAACCTTCAATTGAATTGTATTTAACATGATTCGACGAATACTTAAGCACAAATTACGGCCCTTTTTATTAAATCAGTTTTCGTTAGTCTAACTTGTGTATAAATTAGACTTACTTTTCAACAAAAATGTGTCAAAATTGGCTAAAGTTAAACTCCATTTAACTTCACAGATTTGATACTATTTATTCAAAAATACCCTCCGTATAATTTGTATTGTGGTATAACTTCATAAATTATTTGCGTTTTAGTTCTTATATGATGCATGTACAAGTTCTGCCGGCAAATATTGTACTTGCAATTACCAAATCATGTACAATCTTTATATATATAATTCTTCTGTAAGTGTGTATGTCACTGAACTTCTCTTAAACGAGTGGACCGATTTTGATGAACTTTTTTGTGTGTGTTCAAGGGGATCTGAGAATGGTTTAGATTCACAATTTTGTCCGCTGGACAATGTTTTTTAATTAGTTTTTAATTTATTAGTAGTTGTTGATTTTGGAATGTTTTACATTGGATCCGACAGACGGCGCTACCATCGCAGTGTCAAATATTAATGACGTTAGATATTGTCATAACATTTGAATAACAATTTTCATCAAAAAGGTCCAGAATGTTTTAGCTTATTAAAAAAAGTTTAAAATTTTTAAATTAAAGACGTGTAGACAGGACAACGTCTGTCGGGTCCGCTAGTCATCTATAAATTTTATTAATCTGAAATTACCTTCGTTTGTTTTTATTCACAAAGTTTTATCTTTGAAATTAAATACAACTACCCGCTAAAGAATACAAAAAGAAACCCTAAGTTTTGTAGACTATCAAAATTATTTTTTCAAACTAGGGGCCAAAAGTGGACCAGGTTTGTCTGTCTGTTTTATGAAAATCCACTCTCTGCCCCCGGGGGTACAGTTTGAACTGTGTTTGGGGATTTACTCATTGGTGTCCCAATGAGTAAATCTTTTTTTGGAGCCGAGGGGCTGAGACTGGACTAAACAAAATCATACATTACACTACAAATAAATAAATATTTTGATTTGTCGTTTAAATTTTAGTTAAAACCAGCTGCAGTCTTATCTATCATCTGAAAATAAACCTTAAACGAATTACGTAGGATTTATTTTGCTTTAGTGCAGACTATATTTAAGATAGTTATACAGTCTTATGTCAAAGAAAGTTTACTTAATTGACAAAAAAATTACACTACCCAGTCATAGATGACGGTGTTACCAATTATACATTTTATTTCGTTACGATTAAGGTTGACAATCGCGTCATTAGTCTATATATTTACTATTCGAGCAGGTTTGTTACGTTGTGTTTCTAATTATGTTATCGATATCCACAGATATCCGTACTCTAGTATAATTAAACAAAATAAAACTTGCTAGGAGTATTATTATTATTTTTAATTAACAAGCTCGCAATAATTGGGTAATGCAATTTGCAATTAATGTAATAAAGGACAACACAAATCGAACCTAGCTCTTATTCTCATATTAATGTCGAACTTAGGTATACATCTTACAATAATAGTTTATTTGTCATCTCTTTTTCATCTCGAGGCGAGAGAGAGTGTCGGACTCTTACTGACTAAAAACCACCCCGTTCCTACTCCTGCTTTTTGAGCCGGAGCTCCGGTAAACCCGCTAGGTAGTCCGCAGCTTCGGATCAGGCATCAGCACTACTGGGCCTCATCTGTGGTGATGGGTCTTTGACGTACGCGTAGAACGCGACGCGCCGCACGCACGGGTCTGGTTCTGGTTGGACGGCGAGCTACCCTGTCTCGCCGTCCGCAGACCCTGCAGTATTTGGGGGATCAAAGATAATTAGATGCTTCGTAGAAGGAGGCGATGGTCCCATTTCTACTCACTTCGTATGGCACTAATCACAACCCTGAGGACACATCAGTGCTCAGTCTATGCAGGGCACACTGTCACCGTATGCTCCACTGTGTCCATCGAGTAGTCCTCATAGGGACTACACCCGGGCATTTTCACCCGCACAATTAGGAACAGGGGGGCCTACTCTAATTCAACGAACGAACAAACAAACGAAAAATCTTCGCAGATTGCATACTACAATTCTATTTATTGCAAACTTTCGTGAACAAAAATGAACGAATTAAATGAAGATAAATAAATAGATTTTGATATGAAATTAAAAATCAAACGTTATTTCAAGTAATTCTATTAGTAAATCAATAAAATCTACAGCCGAATATTAAACTAAACTTCGGATTCGAGAACCGGAGTAGGCCCCCTGGTATCTCCCGAAACTTCTATGTCCTGTAAGCACATGCGTCAAGCGGTAAGTGAGGACGCTGTGACGTCTCTTAAGCGTGTCTTCAAAGACGGGACTTACCGCTACGATAAGAGCGAGCCCATTAACACATTGAACGCCGTTGTGGTCACCGGTGACCGACGTCAGCAGAGGATTTACTTTCAACAGTTTTCTAATGGCAGTCAAAGTCTTAATATAAACGTAAAAGTCAGTGATATTATTTATTACAGTTGTGCTGCAGTTACTATATTTTATGTAACGTCGTGCCAGTACAAACCAGACCACAATATTATTATAGTACCAGCGTAATATTCTATAAATCGCAGAGAAGTGGTAACTATATGTTACGTTCCGGTACTCTATATCTACTCATGAGGAGCCTCCCTCCGTGACTCGAAACTAGTAGAGGTTTTCTCATATGTGTTTATTTATGTAAGTAAACCGACTTTTCTTAGATAATTTAAAACATTGTTATTTAGCTTGTTATTATTTTAATAGGTATTTTTGTTTTCCAGTGGTAAACCGCCAACAATAATTAGCGTCATGGAGTCCAGATAACAATTCACCAGTCGGACAGATTTCCTGTTTCCCATTTCCAAAACTTTACTTCCTTGGAAATTACATGTTACCTACGTTAAATTTCTTTACAGTTCCTTAATCTTTAATATTGGATGTTATTGCTAGGTATATTAGTAGTCATAAAACCATTCAATTGGAATTCTCAGAACAAATTTTTGTGTAAGCTATAAATAATTCTGAGAACTATAGGTGATGATAACTGATAACCTCTAACGACTTATTTTTAGTTAACAAGTAACTGTATATTGAATCACTTCCCTTAGTATAGAGACAAATAAAAAACTATTTTCTGATTCCCGGAATATTGGGAAGTCTCTAGAAGAAGTATATAAGCGCTCTAAAATATGGATAATGAGGCGTTCCTCATTGTCCATATTTTAGAGCGCTTATAAGTACCATAATATCCTACAAAGTCGTTACTTTGTAGAATATTATTGTACAGGGCTAGAGGAAAATATAGAGGGGCGTAGTCTATAACGTCCCGCATTCCCCGTAGAGGACACGCATTATTTTAAAGGGGCATCCAGGTATGACATCTCCTCTTTGTACTTACTTCACAAAGATGAGATTATAATAAGTAATAAGAGACAAAATTAATGATATAATGTTTTTTTTATGGAATAGGAGGCAAACGAGCAAACGAGTCACCTGATGGTATGCGATCAGCGCCGCCCATGGACACCCGCAACACCAGAGGAGTCACAGGTGCGTTGCCGGCCTTTTTTTTTAAAAGGAGTATGCTCTTTTCTTGAAGGTTTGAAGGTCGTATCGGTTCGGAAATACCGCCGACGACAACTCATTCCACAGTTATGTAGCATTTATGTAGCAGTTCATCTGTGCACTGCAAAGCAAAATGGTAGACGAAGGTCACGTTAATAAAATTGGGAATTTTACCTATATTGTATTATCAGATAATTATGATAGCTAACCAAAAAAATTATTAAATTACTGGGAAAACATTAAATAATGTTAGTTACTAATTAGCAAAAAATGGTTTGTGATAATTACCAAAAAAATAAAATCTTATTATAAGTTTCGTGAGACATACTAAATTAATTACGATGCGAAACTCGAGTAGCCAGTAGCAGCGTCGGCAGCAGTCGCGGAATGCTGCTCATGAATATGGGCGCCTAGCATGGCTTGAAACTAGTCGAGTACCTCGTCAAACAGTTACGTGAGTAAGCCGATAACAATAATAAATTTAAATCTTTATAACATCTTATTCCACCCGGGAACCGAAATTACGATAACAGTAAACATGTGTGGCAGTCCATTGCTCCACTAAAGGCCTCCTTCACATAAGAGAGTTGATCATAATCTTCACGGTTGGCAGGCAGGTTGGAAGTCACAGTGTAAAAAAGGTTTGTATTCATTAAAGAGCTCTATTGTTTTATCCCCTACAGAGACCAGGGGACCTACTCCGGTTCTCGAATTCGAAGTTTTGAAATTACTTTAAATAACGTTTTTATTTATATTTATTTATTTATCTTCATTTCATTCGTTCATTTTTGTTCACAAAGGTTCGCAATAAATGGAATTGTAGTACGAAATCTGCGAAGTTTCGGATGAAACTTCGTTTTTCGTTAAATTAGAGTAGGCCCCCAGGTAGCGATAAATGCATTTTGCACACAGCTTATATTCATTGCCGATAACACATTTCATATCCAAAAAAAGGTTGTTGAACATAAAGTCAACAAGTTGATAACGATATCTCCGTTATCTAGTGCCAATATTTGTATTAAAAAAATGTAGGTATAACTTGCCCTCAATGTCACAGTTCGATCACAAACCGCCCACACAGCCTCAAAATTTAGATCAAAAGATACAAGCTTTTCAAAAATTACGAACAATTTCATATCTACTTTTTTATGGTCTAAACTGGCAAATTAGGTGATCTACCGGTAAACTGACCAAAATCACCTAATGGTAAGCAATCGCCACCGTCCATGGACACCCGGAACACACCAGAGACGCTACAAGTGCATTGCCGGCCTTTTGGGGGTTAAGAATTTTCGGGTTGTTGGGGAATCGGGGGTTAGGAAGGTTGAGAAGCGAAGTAATTGGGACTCCGGTAACCTCACTCACACAACGAAACACAACGCAAGCGTTGTTTCATCCGGAGCTGCGGAATACCTAGCGGGTTTACCGGGGCTTCGGAATAAAAAGCAGGATTAGGAACGGGGTGGTTTTAGTCAGAGTAAGAGTCTGACACTTCCTCTCGCCTCTCTTAAGGCGAGAGAAGTCATTGGATGATTTTCCCTCTTAAAACAAAGTCTCAGATATTAACGCGTTCAAACGAACAAACAAATAAACTCTTCAGCTTTGTATATTAGAAAATAGATATAAGATGGAACACAGTAAATAACTATGTAAGTATGTGGAAAATATATACAAATATATAACTGAGTATATAAGGAAAATGAAAACTGGTATATCTATTTAATAAAGCTAATAAATACTCAAGTATGATGGAAGCGTTATAATTATGTTCAGTATGATAACAATATATCAAATAGATATCTAATAATTCAATATCGTGTGCAATCATAATCCAGATTCATAAATCAATTCTAGGTACTAATATTAAACCTAAATGAAAAAAAAGTTTGCGAGAACAAATGTATTTTATGTACAACTTAAACATACATCGCTAAATACACATATAACATACATTTAATTAAAGAGAAATACATACAAACATCATCAGACTGAATTGGCCATTGCTGACCAAAGCCTCTTCTCTTACGAAAAAGGTTTGAGCATTAATCACTACGGTTGCTCAATGCGGGTTGGCCATTTTAAACTTATTATTAGAAATTATAATTCTATATGTTCCTTCACCGTTTGACAGTTATGTCTAAATAATCTTAGGAAGTATATATAACTCGGAAAAAGTCACATCACACAAGAACCCGCACCCTCATTCATGCGGACGCTTTAAACCTCCACACTGGATGTGTATAAATATGTGTATTTGTTTCTCATATTTTCGCATAAACTACTGAATGGTTTTAGATAAAATTTGACTAAGCTACACATAGACTAGTTTAGTGACATCCTTTTTTTAAGAACTATGTAGTTTAAAAATACATAACTACTACAATTATTAAGGTTTTTCCTAAATGCTTTGACACGGCTATCGAACTTAAAACCGCAAGATCTGCAGTTGAAAGTGTGTTGACCCCTTGAACATAACACATTCATAAGCACATTTTTAAAAATGCAAATTAGTCAAATGTTTACTAATATATGCTTAGTTATTGAATAAATAAACATACAATGTAACTAGTTTAAACCAGTGACTTTGTCTGTATTGGTTAGTTTTTTATGGTATATGGTATGGTATGGTATATGGTATATGGTTAACGAGCAGACGGATCACCTGATGGTAAGCAATCGCCGCCGCCCATGGACACTGGAAACACAAGCGTTGCCGGCCTTTTGAGCGTTAGGAATTTAAGGGTTGTTAGGGAATCGGGGATTGCCAAGATTGGGAAGGGGGCGAATTATGGGCCTCCGGTAACCTCACTCACACAACAAGCGTTGTTTTACGACGGTTTTCTGTGGGGCCGTGGTAACACTCAAACACACAAACGTTTTTGAAAACTATATGTATTTATAGAAAAAGTAAAAAATAAAATTAACGGAAAATAATCAACAGTTTTGCTTAATAATACTAATTTACGTGACGTCTTGGGATTTTCCAATGTCAAATAATATTAGTAAAAATTAGGTAAAACGGAAACCGTATTTTGTTTCGAGTAGGTATTGATTCCATGTATTGTTCAATTGTTTGGTTTATCAACTATCAGTTAAATTTAAAAATGTTTGTTTATTTTTTATTGGACGGTAAAAAGTATTACAGGATTTTACTGTGTATTAATTATTAAATACCTATACTTATTATAGATTTGCGAGTGTCCATGGGCGGCGCTGACCGTTTACTATCTGGTAAACCGTCTGCTTCTTTACCCCGTATTCCAAAAAAAACACATTTAAATTCAATCTAAGTATATTTTTTTTTACTTTTTTATGTAGGTACTTTCCACGTCTATATACTCCATCTTCGGCCACATCTTCGCTTCGCCGTTCTGACAGAAAGCGGGTTGGTGGCCAAACGGACACTTATCAACGCTAAAAAAACATGTTATGATGTTTCAGGTCCTACTAATAACCAATATAAAAAGATACCAAATATTATTAAAAACTCCTGACAATTCGCTAACTAACTAGTAGGTATTATGATATATACGTACCTAGATCACAATCTTACCATCGGGGCCAATGCCGCCATATTAAAAAAAAAAACAACACAATCCATTAAAAATAATTCACTTCAGACTCAAAAACAATAATACTGCTGTTGTAAAAATTTGAAGGTCAGCTTAGTGTTCTGTTCATGCCCAAAAATGTTCCAGAACGGGTTTCGAAGCCCGATAACCTTGGACAGTGAAGAAGCGACGTTGCCATACTTGTGTTCTAGACGAAAATAACTCAGCTCTTAGCTTTGTATGCCTTGCACAGAGTATACTTATGTGTGTAGCAGAATTTAAAGCTTTTGATGAACTTGATTAAAATATTGTATTACAACGTCACAATTGTATCATATCGCATTTTTTTTATATTCCTTCATTTCTATAATATAGAAATGAAGGAATATAAATATATGGTAGATAAATAATTTTTATTTTAATGTCGGTCATGTAGACTATTTTAAAACAATATTTCTTATGGAAACAAATACTTTCGAAGATATATCGATTTGAAATATCGCGTGACAACACTTCTAGGTACATTTTTTTAATACCGTATATCGGTATTAAAAAAGTGTCACGAACTAATATGAGATAATATCTTTAAAAAAAAATTCATAATTCATAATTCATTATTCTTTATTGCAAATCCACAATATTATGTTCTCTCTAAAATTCAGTCGCATTATGATTAGACAACATACCTACATAATGACAAAGTAAAATGCCACTAGAACAGCATTAATGGAATAGTACATTAACTCCTACATAGGTAAAAACATGTCTGCCGATTGGGTACTAAAATCGGAACCGGATCGTACCGAAAACCGGAATATTTACAAATTAGCACCGCACCTTTAACAACCTTCAACATTATAGGTATAAATATTATAAAAAATATTAAATACTTTAAAGAAACGACCATTCATAAGTTAATTACTACTTAATTAGTTTAATTGTTTCAAAAATCTAAAGTTTACCTTTTATATTTATTGGGACTTGTTTGTTTATCTAGATTAAGCCTCTTAAGATCACACTACACCAAAGAGAAAATTACGTATTGTGATTCTCATAATAATCTTCACAATTAAAACAAAAGTACAAGTCTTTCTGCTAGCCTTTTAGCTAAGCTTTTTGCTACAAAGTGAGGACAGGAATATTCTCTTTATCACATTTTTATGGTGTAAGCCTGTAAACGAACAGACGGCTCACCTGATGGTGAGCATACGCCGCCGCCCAAGGATACCCGAAACACCAGAGGTGTTACAAGTGCGTTGCCGGCCTTTTGGGGGTTAGGAATTTAAGGGTTGTTGGGGAATCGGGGATTGGAGATTGGAAAGGGGGTAATTGGGCCTCCGGTAACCTCACTCACATAACGCAAGCGTTGTTTCACGTCGGTTTTCTGTGAGGCCATTGTATCATATCACTCCGATCAACCCGGCCCATTCGTGCCGAAGCAAGACGCTCCCATACTTCTACTTTTTGTCCAGCAAAAGTTCACCCGTATATAAATAATGGAAGCCCTTTGAGGCAGTAACCTACAATCATCAATATTATAGCAGCCACAAGATGTTCACTGCTGAACATCTGCAATAATATCTAGATCAGCCAGACGTAAGCAACTTGCATTGCAGCTCATTATGACCTTCATCAAGTCTTCTGTCCACCTAGTAATAATAATAACCAAACAGCATTGTAATCGTTTAGAAAATGAAACCAAAACTCTAATAACGACTTTGTTTGTATCACAAATAGGGCCCAAAATTCAATACCTACCCATTAGACAAAATTTTAATAGATACGTCACTACATAATTGATATTTTCCTATTTATGTACAAAAGATTATAGTTGAATAGCTTTAAAGTATTTAGATACAAGTAGGTAGCCACGTACACTACACAAATTCGCTAGATGTAGGTATAATAAAAAACCTGTCTGTATTTATGTGCTCACGTTTTTGTGAAGCACGTGTGTATTTGGTTTTCATGAGCGCTGTTTAAATTACACATTGATTATTTTACTTGCATTTATTTGGCTGATTAGGTGATTACCCGTAACTAATGATGTTAATAACTGTCTTATATTGAACGTAATATTACAACGTTTAGTGAGTCAGCTATACTTCTGCAGCTTCTGCTACGTAATGGGTTTTATGCATGAATGAACAGACAGACAGATTGGTGGTCGAATAGGTGGCATAAGCAGATTTTTTGAAATACCCACGCGAGTATTGTGTCTCGCGTGGATCATTAGATCGATGTATTACACGTGGATGTATTTTCACAAAATGTTATGTTAAGTATGTAATAGGTAGGACCTGTATGGACGAAGATGACGTCATTAAATTGGTATTTTTGGGAGTTATTCTGTATAGTTTATATGAGAATTATGGGTATCTTATATTAAAAGTAAATACATGTTTCAATAAAATCAAGTTGTCGTAAACACTTTATAAATAGGCTTTTTATCCTCATCGGTCAAAAGTTATCATAAATCACATGCCATAAGACGTCTACTTCGGGACATGGACATCCTCAATAGTAGGTACGCCATGCAGGGTGTAAGCAGAAAGCTCCCAAACGCTGCAAACAGGTGACGGTAAAAAGGGGATTGTAAAAAATATATATATATTACAATAATAAAAAAAAAGTAATAATAGTTGTAATCTAGAATAATACGAACACAAAAACGATTAAAATTATAAAAACATAAACAAATAATTTATTGTGGTGTTTTTCGGGAGCGTTCCGCTTACACCTTGTATATTATCATGACCTCGGTTTTTCAGCTATTTGCATCCAACTACAACCAGTCACAAAGTGGATATATCGTCATACCACTTGACTGGCGACTTTTTTGTTTACACAGTCACAATATGGTCATCGTCACCGGATTTCAATTAAAATCCAATCAATCAATGACGACACTGTGCTATGACAGGCTATTGAGGTTTCTTCAATTCGTATTAATTCAATTCTTGTGTGAGTCAAAATTCTTCAATAATGACCAATTCAAAGGTACAGTAATTTCCCGTATTGTAAATAAATATTTACACCGGGCTGCGGGCGAAGTCGTTGGCCGAAGCTAGTAGATCATTTATAAACTAAAACGCAATAATAATAAAAATAACTTTTTATACAATAAAATCAATTATCTTTGTGTACGTATAGTCGTAAAAAAGCAATTTTAGATTCTTCAAAACAGCATCATATGAGAACATTTTTGTCTAAAATATACTAAACGTATCTACTCGTATATTATATAGTGTTGAAGTACATGCCTCACCAGTTATTTAATTAACAAAACGCCATTCTATCTCAATTGGAGTCAACAATGCGATAAGTCGAGCAATTGCCAAAATAGCCGACTAGATAAATAATATTTATTATGTATATATCTAGATATGACGTCATATAAGCATTCGTGGGATCAGAATCTTCCTTAGGGACAGTTTACGTACTTGTTTGTTCCCGGGTTATCCCCGTGGGGGCAATAAATTGAAGTAAATAAACACTATGATTGCATATCGTCAAGAGTAGGGACTGCCCACACGGTACGTTTTATTTGTTAAACTGGGTCGGTTAGTCACTGCACATAAAATATAATGTGATACACATTCCATCATTAAAAAAAATATTCTTTCTATGTTCCTAGTATGGAAAAGTTCGTTGGTCGACTTGTTACAGGCAAACTTACAAGGTCTTTGTCTTTACTTTGATTCCTTTTTTTAAACGGGGAAAATCATCCGATGTCTTCTCTCGCCTTGGGCGAGGCGAGAGGGAGTGTCGGACCCTTACTGACTAAAAACCACCCCGTTCCTACTCCTGCTTTTCGAGCCGGAGCCCCGGTAAACCCGCTAGGTAGCCGAAAAAATAATATTGAATTTAATAGCATTATATCACCGAATTTGACGTTGATGTCACAACTAAATTGTTGAAAAGTGGGTGTTAAGTAGTTAGCACTAATATTGTGCACTTCTGTCCGCCCGTATGATGATAAATATGTACATTTATGTAGAAATTGACCTTTATAGAGTTTGTCCTTCGATGCACAATCGCGAACGAATACCTCTCGTCTGGGTTTATTGGTGTAACATTTATCATTTTGTAGGTAGAAAATGACACTGGATGTATCGTTATCTATTTATTTTCTGTTTACGTTATACAGTATGTTAACTAACAGAGGGCGTTCCTTTAAACTCGTTAATCTATATCATTAATAGATTAAAATAAAAATATCAGCATAGAAATATCTATACATATAATAAAATCGTAGACAAGTGCTGTCTGTACATTGAAAATAAAAATAAAAAAAATAGCAGGGGTTATTGTTATGTCGATGTCGAACCCAAAAATGTAATTAACTTTTTTTTTGTCTGTTTGTCTGTTTGTCTGTTTATCTGTTTGTCTGTTTGTCTGTTTGTCTGTGTGTCTATGCGCGCTAATCTCAGAAACGGCTGATCCGAGTTGGATGCGGTTTTCACGAATATATTGTGGTATGCTTCAATTTACATTTAGTGTTTGTTTCATGTCAATCGGTTCATAAATAAAAAAGTTATGTCAAATTAAAGAATCACGTCGAACACTATTCTATGCTTATACCATTAATCTCCGCCACTATTTGACGGATTTGGTTGAAATTTGGTATAGATATAGTTTAGAACCTTAGAAAGGACATAGGGTAGTTTTATTTCGAAAATCAAAAAATAAAAATAGAAATAGATCGCGCTATGGTTTCGTTACATTCATTTGGTTGGGTATCGGCCGAGCGCTTCGGTACTATCGTAGAAAAAAACCGGCCAAGTGCGAGTCGGACTCGCCCATGAAGGGTTCCGTAGCAGCAAGTAGATGACATAATATCAAAGTTATAAAATAACTTGGTTTTGCATAGTGTTTGTATGAACGACAAAGTTATATTTGCGGTTTTTGAAAATATTTTATTTCTTAAAAACTAATTATGATATCTCGTTCAAACCAATTTTCGTTGGTAGTTTCTACTGAAGTCTACAGCATATATTTTTTTTAGATTTTTCACTCCCTTATTTTAAAAGTTAGAGGGGGGGGGACACTAATTTTTCCACTTTGGAGGCGTCTAACTTTCAAACGATTGATTTTGACGAAAAATGGTTTTAGGAACCCTTATGTCTTTTTTAAAGACCTATCCATAGACACCCATCACGGATATGTTAGCTGAAAAAAATATTTTTTTAATCAGTTCCATGTATGGAGTGCCCCCCTTTAATTTTTAAATTTAATAATTTTTATTTAAAATTCAAGTAGCGGTTATCCAAATACATCAACCTACAGAGTTTCAACTATGTAGGCCCAACAGTTACGGAAATAAATGGCTGTGACATACGGACGGACGGACAGACGGACAGACGGACAGACAGACAGACATGACGAATCTATAAGGGTTCCATTTTTTGCCATTTGGCTACGGAACCCTAAAAGTGTATTATCAGTCGTGTGATTATATGTCTGTAGTGGTCCTGCTGTTTCGTATATTCTAAATAAATTGGTTTCGTTGTATTTGTCAATTAATAAGTTTATTTGTTGGGTTTTCTGGTTAAATTATTTAACGTAGGTTTAGTTTGATATCGATTATTAGTAGTTGCTGTAGTTAGTTTTTTAATAAAATTGTAAGTCTAATTTATTAATTAATTAGATAGATTAGATTTAAGTCGTTTCTTTTAAATTATTTAGTTTAAGCTTGGTTATTATAGCATAGAGGATAGGTTGTAATATAATTTCTTTTTTAAATGTTATAAATTCGTAATTCGTAGCTTTCTTTAGTTTTAAGTTAGTTTTCATCTTAAGTTCGGAAAGATTATAATATTTCTTTAGTTTAAGTCCGTTTTTAAACAATTTTTTCAATGCCCTAAGTGAGTATACATCTATTAAATTCAAACGCAGAGCTCATTATGTTGATTTTTGAAGAGTTCCCTGGAATATCTTCTACATCTCATTTTTGAAGAGATCCCGCGAGATCGGGAACTATGTGGTTAAAACCAAAAATTTGCCGGAAGTCACTATTCCACGCGAACGAAGTCGCGGGCAAAATCTATACATATAATAAAATCGTAGAAAAGTGCTGTCTGTACATTGAAAATAAAAATAAAAAAATTAGCAGGGGTTATTGTTATGTCGATGTCGAACCCAAAAATGTAATTAACTTTTTTTTTGTCTGTTTGTCTGTTTGTCTGTGCGCGCTAATCTCAGAAACGGCTGATCCGAGTTGGATGCGGTTTTCACGAATATATTGTGGTATGCTTGAATTTACATTTAGTGTTTGTTTCATGTCAATCGGTTCATAAATAAAAAAGTTATGTCAAATTAAAGAATCACGTCGAACACTATTCTATGCTTATACCATTAATCTCCGCAACTATTTGACGGATTTGGTTGAAATTTGGTACAGATATAGTTTAGAACCTTAGAAAGGACATAGGATAGTTTTTATTTCAAAAATCAAAAAATAAAAATCTATCTATACATATAATAAAATCGTAGAAAAGTGCTGTCTGTACATCTATACATATAATAAAATCGTAGAAAAGTGCTGTCTGTACATCTATACATATAATAAAATCGTAGAAAAGTGCTGTCTGTACATTGAAAATAAAAATAAAAAAATTAGCAGGGGTTATTGTTATGTCGATGTCGAACCCAAAAATGTAATTAACTTTTTTTTTGTCTGTTTGTCTGTTTGTCTGTGCGCGCTAATCTCAGAAACGGCTGATCCGAGTTGGATGCGGTTTTCACGAATATATTGTGGTATGCTTGAATTTACATTTAGTGTTTGTTTCATGTCAATCGGTTCATAAATAAAAAAGTTATGTCAAATTAAAGAATCACGTCGAACACTATTCTATGCTTATACCATTAATCTCCGCAACTATTTGACGGATTTGGTTGAAATTTGGTACAGATATAGTTTAGAACCTTAGAAAGGACATAGGATAGTTTTTATTTCAAAAATCAAAAAATAAGAAATAAATTTATTCCGGACATACAGCTCACGGTTTCTGTATTCGCGGCATATTTACGGAACGCATACCCCGCGAGTAAAGAGCTTCTACTGTATAAATAAATAATCCAAGTTGTCTTTATCCTCGATAGATGGCGTTGGGATCGAAATAGATCGCGCTATGGTTTCGTTACATTCATTTGGTTGGGTATCGGCCGAGCGCTTCGGTACTATCGTAGAAAAAGTGTATATCAGTCGTATGATTATTTGTCTGTAGTGGTCCTGCTGTTTCGTATATTCTAAATTGGTTTCGTTGTATTTGTCAATTAATAATTTTATTTGATGGGTTTTCCTGGTTTTACTATTTAACGTAGGTTTAGTTTGATATCGATTATTAGTAGTTACTGTAGTTAGTTTTTTTAATAAAATTGTAAGTCTAATTTATAAATTAATTAGATTAGATTTAAGTCGTTTCTTTTAAATTATTTAGTTTAAGCTTGGTTATTATAGCATAGAGGATAGGTTGTAATATAATTTATTTTTACACACACACACAACGTCACGCCTTTTATCCCCGAAGGGGTAGGCAGAGGTGCACATTACGACATGTAATGCCGCTATACAATGTACACCCACTTTTCACCATTTGTGTTATAAGTCCCATGTAATAGGGGTGAGCCTATTGCCATATCCTGGACACAATTCCAGACTCCGTGCTACTATTGAGAAATTTTCGAAAAACCGAAAAAAGCCCAGTAATACTTCGCCCGACCCGGGAATCGAACCCGAGACCCCATGCCCGGCAGTCGCACTTGCAACCACTCGGCCAACGAGGCAGTCAATTTAATTTTTAATTGTTATAAATTCGTAATTCGTAGCTTTCTTTAGTTTTAAGTTAGTTTTCATCTTAAGTTCGGAAAGATTATAATATTTCTTTAGTTTAAGTCCGTTTTTAAACTATTTTTTCAATGCCCTAAGTAAGTATACATCTATTAAATTCAAACGCAGAGCTCATTATGTTGATTTTTGAAGAGTTCCCTGGAATATCTTCCACATCTCATTTTTGAAGAGATCCCGCGAGATCGGGAACTATGTGGTTAAAACCAAAAATTTGCCAGAAGTCACTATTCCACGCGAACGAAGTCGCGGTATAAAGCTAGTAAGTAATAAATTGCAACGTTGCCTTCCTTCAACTACGCGTGCACAGTGTTTCTTTTACGTATCGATTTAAAATTTTTGGTGAATATTTTAATATTTAAAAAATAAATTGTTTTTGAATGGTAATATTTTTTAGCATGTATGGATGCTATACTATTGCGGGTTAACAGGAACGCTCTCTGTTAGTTAACATACTGAATACTTGCTTTATAAAAGTGCATTAAGATTACGAGAGGCAAGAATAACATCAACAAGCTATCATATTGCTCCATTTACAAGTAAAAACAAAAAGATAGTCGTATCAAACTGTTTTAACTTGCAAAGTTACTTGGAAACGTTACGTCACTTGTATATAAAACAGGATTGTAAAAAAGTGTACAATACCAGCTGACCGCATAAGACACACAAACATACAAACATAAAAAGCGTCTACTAGTTCTTACCGTGAGTAATTGATTGAAATATCATTTTTTCTCTTAGTAGGTTCGTGGGTGAAATCCAAAGAAAAAGTTTTGTATTTATATATATATTTTTTGTAAGTATTATAAGTACGAGTTTGCTTTATGTTTAATTAAACTAATCGAAACGAGAGCGGGTCGGGCGCTCTGATTGCTCGAATAAACCAACGAATCAGAGCGTAGTAATTCTCCGCACACGGTTTTACCTAGTCCTATTGTGTTCCCTTCTGCTTTACTTTCCTTGCCACATATAAGTATTGCTTGACACAACAATAATAAATTATAATTGTTTCAATTTGGGACATTTTAAGGACTTAAATTTTATTATAACTTTCGTTATGTAATCATTATTTTATTGCTTACACGCGTGATTGTTTGACGAGTAGCAGCGCGGAATACTGCTCATAGATATAAGCCTCCAGCACGGCTTGAAACTAGTCGAGTTCCTCGTCAAACAATTACAACGTGAGTAAGCCGATAACATAATAATTAATTATCAGGACTATTCTTTCGATCGTCATTCAAGCATGCTATTATATTAGTAGAAACATTCAGTCATTCTTATCTAGGTGCAAATCAGACAGTCTAGCTACATTTTAACAAAAGCTATAGTGTGCGCACATAATTATGGCGCATGGCGTCTCGTTCCGCATCAGACGGCCTCAAGGTCAGACCAGCCGACATGTTGTATGATGTCATTTTATTGTGTCCAACTATTTTGGAAGCCACAACTGAATTCAAAGCATTCAACACTAACGTTATTTAAAAAAAAAAGTACATTAAAATGCACAATTAATACATCTAAGCAACGCTTTCAAACGTGATTTGTTTTCATATTACATCGGCAAACGGCTCATGAAGCTACACCAATAACTGTCAATAGATTTTCAATCATATTACTTTATGTTAAGATTGAAAATATTTGTGTGGGTAGCTTGATGCGAGGTCATTGTGATTCGTGATTTAATTTTTATAGTTTTTTTTTGTATACAGCATAACACGTGTAGTTGCACGTGCTTACATAATGGGGTTTTGAATTAGGATTATAATGTATTCACATTGTTATTACATACAGGGAGACAGACTAGGCAGCCTAAGCAATAGACTAACCGGAGCTACGGACTACCTAGCGATTTTACCGGGTCTCCGGCTCGTAAAGCAGGAGTAGGAACGGGGTGGTTTTTAGTCAGTAAGAGTCTGACACTCCCTCTCGCCTCGCCCAGGGCGAGAGAAGTCATTGGATGATTTTACCCCCTTAAAAAAGTAAAAACGTAAACTTATCAGGAATGTTAAAATGAAGAGAATTACTTACAAAACTAAAGAAATAGACACGTACTTATATCAAAGAAATATTAAGTACTCCTTGCATTTGTAGTATCCCTTTGAGGAAAAACAATATTTACAAAGTTACTTGGCAAAAACACCTGCGTCATAGACATAGAACAGTGTATTATAAAATGCACGGGTAAACGTGAAGCTATGCATAACCAATATAAGCTGACCGACGATTGTGCGGAAAGAACGAACAATACGAGACCATAATAAACTGGATATGTTAACGTATAGTCGTGTTTATGAAGCAGGATAGTTCTGTGTGACGCATCTGTTGCTATAATTTGTAACCAGGGAATTATACAGTTACTTATTCAATGCAGGTGGTAGAATGTAGCTGTTATAATACGCAAATTGAATACACCAGCTTGGCCGGGGAAGTCCTGAATCAGTTTCTCATAGAATTTACATTTTAACACATAAATATAGTATTATGTTAGCTTGTGGTAGCAGCTCCGTCCACGTTCCTATGTTTTATTCTAGGCTATAATCTACTCCTGTTCCAAATTTCATCACAATCCCTTCAGCAGTTTTGATGAGAAGGAGTAATAAAGGAAGATGCCAGAATTTCTATGGGATCTGGTCCCACTTCCAATAGCTATGTGTGTTACATCATTGGATAGGTAATTTTGAGCTGAATAAAAAATACTATGGCGCCAAGTTCCAAATCTTAGTCCGTTCAGAGTTATTCTTTATTAAACATGGTAGTTTTGGTAGATTTATCAGTTGCCAAAATAATGCTATTTTTGCGTCATATTTTAAATGCATTTGTGCTTTATTAATAAACACGTCATATCGATTTGTGTTACTTCCTCGGTCGAGCCAGTCCATTCAGGTTGCATGTAGAAACTCGGCCCTATAGTATAATTTCGTAATCATTCTAACTACTGCTGATGTCATGAACCGATAACTCATAATAATATTGTTGTTTGTTTATTTGTTTGCTAGAAAAAGACTGCCTCGTGCGTCGAGTGGTCACAAATGCGACTACCGGACAAAGAGTTTCGAGTTCAATTCCCGGATCTGACAAAATGTTGCTGGGCTTTTTTTGGTATTTCGAAAATTTCTCAGTAGTAGCACGGAGTCTAGAATTGTACCCAGTATATGGCAATAGTCTCACCCCCTATTACATGGGACTTATAACACAAAATATATGGTGAAAAGTGGGTGTACAGCGGCATTACGTGCCGTTATATGCACCTCTGCCTACCTCTTTTGGGTCATTCTGGTTACATATACATATAGAAAGTAGGCCCTATAGTATAGAGTCACAATTATCCTAAGTACTGATGATGTCATAAATCAATAACTCATATCGTTTGTTTATTTGCTGTACTTTCTATATCCATTTGACGTAATCAGTTATTTTTCAGAAATGATAAGATACTTAACCTATTTCTGTTAATCATTCATATCTTTCAATGATTCAGTGATTGCACATTGTAGCACTTGAAGCTTCTTCAAGTGCTTCAACCTAACTTTTACAGGGACGTCCCTTATTCTTGGAATATGATTGGTTGAACGCGTCACTTCGTAAACGATAATATTATTTACGTGTCTTTTTCTTTGACCATTACTTTTGTTTGTCAAATATGTGTGAAATTATAATGTTAAGAATTTTATATCACTTTAGCTGTATAATGTATTGGCTTACGAGTTTTAGGTATATCACTTTAACTGTTTAATGTGTTGGCTTAAGCTGTAAAATTATGCATATTTTTTCTACTAAATAAATAAATTACAGGTTCGATCATACTTACTTATTTCTACTAAGCAGAAGATTATTAGAAAATATTATCTTATTAAACATAAGACATTGTATCTCTTTTTTGTAGTAAAATCATCCAATGCCTTCTCCCGCCTTGGGTGAAGCGAGAGCATTAGCTTTTACTGACTCTAAAAACCACCAAGTTCCTGCCCCTGCTTCGAGCCGGAGCCCGTATGACCATCCGTAGCTCTGGATAGTTAATTATATCCCTTTGATGGGTCGGATTTCATTCATTACATCGGTGTTTTCTTTTATATGTACTGTCTACAGTAGACAGGATCTAACCCGACTTTTTTATGGGATAATCCGGTAAATGAGCAGATGGATTATATGATGGTAAGCAATCGGAACCGCTCATGAACACTCGAAACATCAGAGCCGACAAGACAACTTAGAAGAGTACTTTGTCGGGCTTTTGGGGTTAGGAATTTAAAGGTTGTTGAGGAATCGGGGATTGGGAAGGTGGGTAATTGGGCCTCCGGTAACCTTACTCACACAACGAAACACAACGCAAGCGTTGTTTCACGTCGGTTTTATGTGAGGCCGTGGTACCACTCCGTTCGAGCCGGACCATTCGTGTTGAAGCATGACTCTCCCACACTTGCCTTTTAGGGGTTAGGAATTCGAGGATTGTTGAGAATTCGGAAATTGGGCCTCGGACTCATACAAAGTTAGCATTTATATTATATGCGCATTTATGTACTAATTCGCTGCAAACATTCGTGACTGTCATTATCACGGCATGTAATTTGTAACGTCAATACAAATGTTCCGAACCGGTTTCATTAGAGAAGCAAGCCATGCATAGTGAACACATTATTATTTGTTATTTATATACTACTAGCATTTATCTGCTTCTTTGCCCGCGTGAATTAGTTTGTCAGAGAAATATTCTTCTTTTTTTATTTTGAGAGACTGACAGGGTATTAATAGATAAATTCTATAAAAGAAATAAATTCTTTATTTTTTGACATTTCAAAAGTACTTAATTAAGGTTTAATTGGAATAAATGATTTATTTTGATTTTGACGTTGACTAAACAATAACGGATTAAATTGTAGCTATAAAAACCCTCTAGTTTCCACCTACTCCAAAGTACGAAGGTGTGATGTTTTATGTATTTATCTAATGTAATTGTATAATGTTCAATAATATGAATTTCCATACTTCTACAATGTATTTATTTTACAAACTTTACACTACCCGTTAAAAATTTAGAGAATAAAGTTGTTGTCATCCAAATCAGTCGAGCAATTTTGGAGTTTTAGCGCCACAGACAGACAGTCAAACAACAATAGATACATGTAGACACAATATATAGATTTAAATCATGTTAGAAACGCTACGGACACAACAATGTATATGTATAAAAACTACACAAGGTCACTTCGATATAAAATTGCAGAAGCCTATATAATGTTGTATTGCCAGAGTCCTAAACTACTCCTTTATGACAAACTTCATTTGATTTTCAACTTTATCGCTTAGATATAAAGTCGAAAGTTTAATGAAAAAAAATTACAGATTAGGGTAGCTTGATGTGCCGGCCGTTGTACATATGTAAGTGTGTATATACATCACATATTATGTGCTACCATTATGTTACTATGTTACATAGTTTTGTTCCTGTTTTGTTATTACAAAAAGTTTAAATGTATCTGGTGATTTGACATTTTTGGATTGATTTAAAGAAAAATTTATTTAAACGATCAGATTTTTGTGACGATATGCTTAAAATTGTGCTGTATTATCACAGAAAACCGAAGTAAAACAAGTGCATGCAATTGCAAGCAATCCACGATTTCCCAAAAACCCTTAAATTCGTAACATGAATTTTGAGTTTTCATTTCGCGTGTGCTGCTGAGTCGACATCCTGAAGATGCTCCTTGGAGGAGCAGGACATAATATACTGACTGCACGGTTGGCGCGGTGGCTGGGTAACTGGATCGCTACGTTAGCTGGTTCGATTCCCGCACGGAGCAACTCTTTGTGTGATCCACAAATTGTTGTTTCGGGTCTGTATGTCATGTGTATGTGAACTTGTATATTTGTAAAAATGCTAATGTGGGGCAACGTTTTTCAAAAGTTATCTTACGGAATAAATAGGCAAATATATGTCGAGTGTTTTGTTGCGTGTTGGTATGTTTTTGTGTTGATCTGCTGCGTGAGCATTTAATTGCTGAAAATATATCAATATCAAATACAAGCGGAATGAAAACTAAAAATATTGTATTGTTAGTGTAGCATCGATTTCCGCAAAGTAACGCCTAGCTATATTATAAATAATAATTACAACTACCTACAAATATCTAAAGCCAATAAAATTCAGGGATAAACCAAATAGTTAATTCCTGATAAATTGTTTTGACACAATAACAAATTTAATTGCCTCAAAATATATTATTACCTATTAATTTATGTAACGAGTATGGCTATCTAGGGGTACAGCAGTGCCCCCGCCAAGTCAAGCAAAAAAGCGGCATGGCCGTACCATCCTTTTCTCGAAGCCATTCAGGTCAATCACCACCACCTATAACTTCGTTATGGATAAAACAAGAAGCCTGAAATAAAATAAATTGACTTGGCCATCGCATGAAAACACAAGCATACCTACTTTTGTTGATATTTCTCGTATTATATTGTGTAGTCTAATTAATGATTACGAATTACGATGGTCTCTGGCATGATTACTTGCGATGGCCGAGTCGATCTATTTTATTTAAAACGTAAAATAAATGTAACATTGATATGATAACCATTTACATAATAACTTAAGATAGAAGGTCCCTTAAATAGGGACTAAATAAAATAACTGACTTGGTAATACATAGATCTCACTACTTTTTACGGTAATAAAACTGAGATGCGAGACTTGACTTGATGGTATTCAAAAATATATTATTACTCCTATGAACGTGGGAAATACTTTGTTAAAAGACGTAGAGAATAACAGGAAATACAGAGCTAATTAATGGAATCATCTTTAAGTTTATATGTACGGGTGTGTATTCTATTAATCTATTATTGTAAAATATGTATTCCGTGCGTGTACATAACTTATAACTAGTCTAACCACATTGTTAAAGTCAATTAAATTTTGTTTGTTAACTATTTTCCTTCCTCTTGAAGCCTACTGGGACGATTAACCTAGGAAAATATATAGAAAACGAGATTGTTTGAAAATCACATATTAGGTACTAAGTACCGTGAGGGTTTCGGAGCAGTCTTTAAAATGATGATGCCTCTTACAGGTGCTGGGGGCAGTCATCGGAGTGGTTTTAGTGAGTTAGGATCATACTCCATGTCTTCTTCCCCAAAGGGCTTGGCGACTTTACAAAAAAAAAGGTTTCTCCTGTATTCAACGACTCATTCACTATGCTAAGTCTTTATTTATCGACATGAAAAAAAAATTAAAATTTGATGAAGAAACGTAAAAAGTAAAAGTTTCGTAGCAAAACTGCTACGCCGTAGCTCGTTTCTACGGAGCTTTCATAGTGAAATTGTATTAAACATTATTGTCAAATTGTTAACAATCTGCATATTTTTTTTCTTATTATTCAGTCTGATATTTTTAATTTGGCTACATTTGGCTACAATACGGGGTACTTCAAGAAGGAACTAAATAGGTTTCTTAAGGGTCGGCAAAGCGCATGTAATGCCCCAAGTGTTGCAAGCGTTCATAGGCCACGGTAACCACTTACCATCAAGTGGACCGTGTGCTTTCTTGCCACCGTCGTGGTATAAAAATATATGTCTTTGTATGTATAATAGGAAAAAATGTATACATAGATCGATCCAAACACCATTTCTATAGATATTTTTATTTCCTTGTTTTTCGATTTAACGCATCGACCACTAAACTGATTGTGATGAATTATAACAGAAATTCAAAGGCATTTAGGTAGGTACTATTTTTATCAAATCCATTGTTTGATATTCAATTTCCCACGTTTTACGAAAAACCCACCAACACAAAATGAAAAACAAAATTATTTTCGCAAACTTATGAGCACGTATCAATCATAATCGTATGTTCACATTTCAACTCAAAGAAATACGTTGTATCAACCAATTACTACAGTTTTGTTTCACATCTATTTATATCCAATATGAGCCCTCGGACCAGGGCATAACGACGTTTGATTAAAGTCACTTAACGCGAACCTTGTGGTTTGCGTAAACACGTCGATCAAACCATCGCCACTCACCACCCACGGGCACTTGTTTGGGTTGCCATGGTAACCGATGATCGATAGAATACCATGAAATTATATTAGCGAGCAAATAGATGTACCATTACCAACAGTGGTATGGTATGGTGTTGTTACCTATGTTACTATATGGAAATTGGTTTCATTAAAATACTTTGCTGGTGTAATTTAATAAAATATTTCAATTTTGATTATCTACAGGTAAAGGAACAGGTTTTTTGCAAATAGGTCTGCATGGTCATCGCAGTGGATAGACAACTAACTACTACCCAACGTGTCTCAGGTTCAATTACCACTCCGAAAAAATATATGTAACATGATGCGTAAATTAATCCCATAAGGTCTTTGTTTTAGGGGGGGAATATAATCCAATAACTTTTCTCGCCAGGGCGAGGCGAGAGGGAGTGTCAAACTCTTACTGACTAAAAACCACCCCGTTCCTACTCCTGCTTTTCGAGCCGGAGTCCCGGTAAGCCCGCTAGGTAGACCGCAGCTCCGGATGCCATAAGGTCTGCAATACATTCCAACAAATGACCATAGGTCAGGTACAATACAGAAGGGCCGAGGTCACACACTAATAATAATTCAGACCTCCATATTCCAGTGTAATGTATATAATGTGTTTATAAGTGGATTACTCACTCAATTATCTTGTTAATTAAGTGCAGTGCTCTATCATCATTCCTACCTGAGTACTAATATACGATATGTACCATAATGAGCACCTCTGACTACCCCTTCGGGGATAAAAGGTGTGACGTTGTGTCGTTGCATATACAGATACCTCATTTCAAGTTAGTTTCTTCTTTTGTTTCTTTTAGCAAAGGTTGCCCCACATTAGGTTTCTCTCCTGTGTCGTGATTGCGTCTACCTAAAAATATACAATTAAACATACACATGACCCCCAGACCCGAAACAACAATTTGTGCATGACACAATGTATTGCTCCGTGTAGGAATCTAACCCGCTCGACTCGAGCGATACCACGGCCCCACAGAGAACAGACGTGAAACAACGCTTGTGTTGTGTTTCGCTGTGTGAGTGAGGTTACTGGACGCCCAAATGGGCATTTGGGCACTTTCCAATTCCCGATTCTCCAAAAACCTTAAATTCCTAGCCCCCAAAAGGCAATGCACTTGTAACGCCTCTGGTGTATCGGGTGTCCATGGGCGACGGCGATTGCTTACCATCAGGTGATCCGTCTACTCGTTTACCGGCTTATTCCATAAAAAAGAAAAAGATAGTAAATAGTTAAAAGCTTAGTCTCAAATAAGTTTAATAATATGTATAATATGGATTTTATACAGGCCTTTAACCCAATAAATAACAAAGACTAGTCTGACCTGACTAATGATAAGTCTCGCCGTTTCGGCTCCTAAAAAATCTCAACCAACCAGACATAATATTGATTCAATTTTCAGACATAACGGCGCCGGAGGGGACCCAGTTCAACACCTATCAAAAAGAGATGCGACAAATTTTAAGTAGGTATAAATATAAGTAGGTATACCGCGGACTAACCTTCTCCATTTTTTTTTATGGAATGGGTGACAAACGAGCTGACAAGTCACTTGATGGTAAGCGATCAGCGCCGCCTATGGACACCCGCAACACCAGAGGAGTGGCAGGTGCGTTGCCGGCCTTTTAAAGTGCGTTCTGGAGTTATAGCATCAGGAAGGAAAATCTGACTTATTTTTATAATAGATTTTCTTTGATATTAATGAATAATTTATATAACAGAATAGTATTTTTCAGGGTAATCGTGATATCGTATGACTATCCCTATGATTTGTTATCATTCGAATTTTGACAGTTGATATAATTAGTTTTAATTAAATTGTTTACATTAACCACATATTTATTTTATTTAAACCTTCCTTCTTCCTTCCTCTTATTTTGAAAAATAAAGCGTTTTTTTTCAAAAACAATATTTTCATAATATCCTCCCTGAGGTTTCATCTCTTGATTCAACCTAAGAGTTTGTCTGTAACCACATAATAATCTTTGGCAAGTTGCCATAGAGCCCCCATTCAGTAAGGGTAGCAGTAACTGACACAGTGACTCCCGAACATACTTGTATTATAGACAAACGCAAAAAGGTACGTACGACGGTTTAGGCATTTTATGTGCATTTTGTTTGTGGTGTTCTTAACTTTAATTATTTATTCTTTGGTGTATTTTTTTTATTTTATTTATGTAAAGTAAATGTGACCTCAGTTGGTAAGTTATAAATACATTTATAGATAAAAAGAAATTACTTCATATATTCGGCTTGCTATTGAAAATCGAAGGTATCCTCGCGATGTTTTCCTTCACTGTTTGTCAGTGGTGTTTAAATAATCTTAGAAAGTACATATAACTTGGAAAATGTCACGTTGGTATTTTGTCGTCGGTAAGTTATGAAGCGTGTTACTTATATACCTGGCCATTAATGTAATTAATTGACTTAAAAACGAGAAAAAATTCGTTGCATTCTAATAAGCCCAACCCACAAGTAATTATCGCTTAGGTCATCCTCACACATCCATAATATTATCTAGCAAGCTATAGACGTAGATCCATATAGTGTTTTTAATTAAGAGTAACAGCCATCAGCTGACGTAATACTGTGTTTGCTTCATGTTTCTTTTATATGTGTGTCGGTCAATCTCCAAAACGGGTGTATTCGTGTGATCGCTCTGGCGCTTTTCAGATATAGATATTTAATGATAATTATGTATCTCATTAAAAATAAAGAAAAATAAATATCAATATTTTCAATACGCCCGTTTTGGAAATTGTCCCGTACAGTCGACACACGTTTATTCAAACCTTCGACAATTCGACAATACATTTGTATACACTTGGTAATTCGAACGAAAATATTAATTCTAAGTACCTAAATGACTCGTTAACTCGAATTCATCGGCATTAAACTCTCGACACTGGAAAGTTACGGAGAGAAAAGGACAGAAAGATCTCAAAACTTGCAGAGGTAAGTACCGACATTTTGAGTCAAAGGCTTTCCCCTTAATACATGATACTTATTACACAAATGGTGAAAAGTGGGTGTACATTGTATAGCGGCATTATGTGCCGTAATGTGCACCTCTGCCTTCCCCTTCGTGAAAGGCGTGTGACAATATTGCAAGTTGTTTAGACCATTCAAAATTTCGAACATTCAGTAATTCGAACTATTTTAACTCCAGGGGTACTCCGGTTCTCGAATCCGAAGTTTCGTTTAGTCTTCGGCCGTAGATTTTATTGATTTACTAATAGAATTACTTGAAATGAAATAACGTTTTATTTTTAATTTCATATCAAAATCTATTTATTTATCTTCATTTCATTCGTTTATTTTTGTTCACGAAAGTTCGCAATAAATAGAATTGTAGTATGCAATCTGCGAATTCTCAGACGAAACTTCGTTTTTCGTTGAATTAGAGTAGGCCCCCAGTGTTGTATTAACGAGAGTCGACTGTATATGCGTGCCTACGTCTTAGACAGCCTTGGCATATCATAAACACAAAAAACTAGATGGAAACTTAAGATACACTGCATAAATCAAATCTAACATCTTGTGAGATTTCCGGCTGCTAATTTTATATGGCTATATACATACACGCTCTTGATATCTTAAATAGACTAGACATAGATAGATAGGAACGCGGTGGTTTTAGTCAGTAAACGTCTGACACTACCTCTCGCTTTCGACACTCGGATGGGACAAGTTATTGGATGATTTTCCTCCCTAAATAAAATACTTAAATAGACATGTATGTTTTTATTTTATTTGCGCTAGCTATTGAATTTTGTTATGTTTTAGCGCAATTATTCTAACATAGATTCGATTAAAGTAAATAAATGAAAATTGCATCATTTGAAAGCCCTGATAATCAGGGTCACCTGAAGGTCACCTGAAGGTGACCCTGATTATGATATCAGTTCATTTCACTATAGACTATTTTAAATAAGTACTTAAAATAAAAACCGGCCAAGTGCGAATCGGACTCGCCCATGAAGGGTTCCGTAGCAGCAAGTAGATGACATAATTTCAAAGTTATAAAATAACTTGGTTTTACATAGTGTTTGTATGAACGACAAAGTTATATTTGCGGTTTTTGAAAATGTTTAATTTCTTAAAAACTAATAATGATATCTGGTTCAAACCAATTTTCGTTGTTAGTTTCTATTGAAATCTACAGCATATATTTTTTTTTAGTTTTCTCACTCTCTTATTTTAAAAGTTAGAGTTAAATAACTAGATGAGGCCAGCATGTCTACTACTCTGAGAAGAAATGCCGAAACAAACTCAAGAGACTACTCTTTTAAAGTCCAGAAAATCAATTAAAGATGTCGGAGAACCGTGCAAGTATTACTTATTATATAAGGGTTTGGAAATGATTGGTTTCAGGTTACAATGGGTCTACCTCAGCTGCAGACATGTTGCTTCATCTTCGACCTAAAGACTGGCTGCATCATCATGGGCAGCATCAATGCGGTGAGTTTGCTATTCATTTTATATCAGGCGCCTTTGGAATTAGTTAAGTTTGCTATTCATTTTATATCAGGCGCCTTTGGAATTGGTTAAGTTTGCTATTCATTTTATATCAGGCGCCTTTGGAATTGGTTAAGTTTGCTATTCATTTTATATCAGGCGCCTTTGGAATTGGTTAAGTTTGCTATTCATTTTATATCAGGCGCCTTTGGAATTGGTTAAGTTTGCTATTCATTTTATATCAGGCACCTTTGGAATTGGTTAAGTTTGCTATTCATTTTATATCAGGCGCCTTTGGAATTGGTTAAGTTTGCTATTCATTTTATATCAGGCGCCTTTGGAATTGGTTAAGTTTGAATTGGTTAAGTTTGCTATTCATTTTATATCAGGTGGAATTGGTTAAGTTTGCTATTCATTTTATATCAGGCGCCTTTGGAATTGGTTAAGTTTGCTATTCATTTTATATCAGGCGCCTTTGGAATTGGTTAAGTTTGCTATTCATTTTATATCAGGCGCCTTTGGAATTAGTTAAGTTTGCTATTCATTTTATATCAGGCGCCTTTGGAATTGGTTAAGCAAATGGGAGATACCTTTAATGTTTAGCCTAGTGTTTGGTTGTCTGGTTTTCTGTTTGCAAGGTCAAAACTAATTGTATTAAGGACAAGTTAGAGACTAGACTAGACTAGAATAATATAATAGCTTAGGAAAACGAAATGAAAGTCATAAAGTGGGAACATCAGTTAGTATCCTGAAAGATTGGTTTCCCATAAATGCAATACATCTTTCAAACATTAATTTGAATGATTCTATACCAAATGATAACTTGTCACTGAGAGAAATGTACAAATATTTAGTGACTATCTTCCACACTTTCACAGTTTCTATCGTTCACGCTTCTTGCCCTGATGATCGTGTTAGCAGCAGAAGTGGGGGCTATAGACGTAGAGGTGATGTACGCCGGTGACGTGGAGATGCAGGCTGGCATCACGGGGCTGTATGCCATGACCATCATCCTGGTGTTCATGTTCCTCGTCAAGTTCATATTCGATATCGTCTTCGTTTATGGAGTTTCTACGGTGAGATTGTTATTTATTTTTCGACTAAAACCTTTTAGTGTATAGTGGGAGAAACCTTTAAAAACACCTACTAAATTAACTAAAACTATCACAGTTTACTCAAGTAAATTAATGGAGAAAAGTTGAGCATGAGCAGCGTGTGCAGGCACGCCAACATCGTGCAATCTACTCTAGTAGTGGAGCGGCGCTGATTTTTTTTAATTAATTAAAAAAATACCCTTTATCTCTGATCAGTACGGTTCTGGAACCACCACATTGTTACTGTACTCAAAACACCTACAACTCCGTTCGTATTGAAAACGTATACTGTTTCGGGTAAACAGTATACCTATGGCTTGTAAACAAGACACAAGTAAGATATATACTGATTAGCATATAGCTCCTTAACAACTGGTACAATCAGACGAAATTTTATTGTTACAATGTTACGTATGTACCTACATTGAGTCAGCCAGACCCTTTCTATTCTATTTTCTATACTTTATTTTCTATTCTATTCTATTCTTTAAAATTCAAAATTAGTATATTTATCTACAATTTATACAACGTGTAACAAAAAGAGGTATACATATCAATTGCGCGGTTTCTAGATAACATAACAAACGATACGGGAAGGGTTTTTTAAACTCATGTTTTCATGGTACCAAGTTATGAATTTTTCCAATCGCGCCGCCGCGCGAATCAAAATTAGGTAGACAGGTACTACGCGATTAAATTGACAGAAGAAATGTTTCATAAGTAATATCAGCGAGTGATCCCTGTAGCGTTGTGACACGTTTGTATGATTTAAAATCAAGAACGATGCGATTCCAAGTATTTGGTACAAATTTTTTTAAACGTATTTTAAGCTGAAACTTTGTGTAGAGATTCTATTCAACCTGTATTCATCAGGGCTTCTTGATGTATATGGGTATTTTGTTACACGTTGTATACGACAGGATTAACTATAAAGCCACTAACATTACGGTGTCTTACGTGTCCAGGAGCGGCCAGTGATCATCAAGGCGTACATGATCATGTGGATCGTGTTCTTCCTGCTGTCCATGTTCATCTTCTTCCTCAACGCCCCCAACATCAGTGTCGGCACCATCTGCACCGAAGTCATTTATATTGGTAACTTATCTGTCTATACTATATACTAATATTATAAAGCTGAAGAGTTTGTTTGTTTGATTGTTTGTTTGTTTGAACGCGCTAATCTCCGGAACTACTGGTCCGAATTGAATAATTCTTTTTGTGTTGGATAGGGCATTTATCGAGAAAGGCTATAGGCTATAAAACATCACGCTGTGACCAATAGAAGCCGAGCAGAGCGGGTGAAACCGCGTGGAAGTAGCTAGTCTATTATAACGATACTAACGACCCGCCTCAGCTTCGCATAGGTGCAAACCTTCCTTTTGAATCACCCTATCTATTTAAAAAACCGCATCAAAATCCGTTGCGTAGTTTTAAAGGTTTAAGCATACAAAGGGACAGAGAAAGCGACTTTGTTTTATACTATGTAGTGATACTTTATTTATTTACAATACTTTATTACCAACGGCAAATACCAATGTGACATTTTCCAAAGTATATGTACTTTCTAAGATTGTTTAGACACCACTGATAAAGGTAAACATCGAGAGGAAACCTGGGCTTATAGTTTCTAATTATAAATTTGAAATCGCCAACCCGCATTGAGCAAGCGTGGTGAATAATGTTCAAACCTTCTCCATGTGAGAAGTAGCTTTTGGTCAGCAATGGCCACTTATAGGCTGTTGATGTGACTTTATTTATTCATTCTTTTTCACATAATAGTGAATGGCGGATTTATTGCCTTAAGGCAACTCGGACAGTTTATTAATTAGTTTTGTGATAAAACTCCTATGCGCAGTAATAGACGCCTACAAGATTTTGCGTCTAAAAACCTTACATTGCATTGCATTGCTATAAAAATCTAGCAGGCGCAGATTATAAGTTTGAATGACGTTGTAGATACTTATTAGGAAAATTAATTTACGATTCTCTTGTTTTTGATATGAATATACTAACAAATGATTTTAGGGAACTTTAGAGAACTAGAAAAATTAAATTATTTACTTTTCTTTGCTTAAAAACTTCTACAGATTATATTATTAATAGGTATACAGCAGTGCTGTATTAGTTGTCTTATTTTATGATATAAGCCGGTAAACGAGCAGGCGAATCACCTGATGGTAAACAATCAGCGCCGCCCGTGCACCAGAGGCGTTACAAGTGCATTACCGGATTTTTGGAGATTAAGAATTTGAGGGTTGTTGGAAAATCGGGGATTAGGAGGATTTTGGAAAATAACACTAAAGGCAGGATTGCTAATGGTGGGTCATAGAAAAGTAGGTTGATATGCACATATAATAACTATTATTTGGTTTTTAAGCTGGGTAAGGGTGAATCCACCTACCAAGTTCCTTGACCATATTTTAATTACATATGAATTGGATTAGTAATGCATTTTAATAGAAAAAAAATGTTTTATTTCATGCATAACCAGTTTCAATAAAATGTAAAAAAATATCTAAATATAAATCTTGATACAAAACTAAGCATTCTTACTGATATGAACTATTAAATCAAACATATATTATTAGCTGAAGTGCTTGTTCAAAAATAGCCAAAGTCCCATACAAATTGGTCAATCCCCTTTAAGGATTGTTTCGGAATCAAGAATCAGGAAGATTGGAAAGGGGAGTAATTGGGCCTCCGGTAACCTGACTTAAACAACGCAAGCGTTATTTACCTACGCCAGTTTGCCGTGGTATCACTCCGAAGGAGCCGACGCCAAAGGATGGCTCTCCCACACTTACTGTCTTATTTTTCTCTACAATTAAGATATTAAGATTGCATTCATTTCATTTCAGCTCACAACGTGTACACAATCCTGTTATGCCACAGTTTCTACAAGCAACTGAACACCAGAGAAGAAGTATAAAGAAAATATGAAGCATCAATCAATTGTTTTTTATTCAATGTTGTAGTGACAGTAGGAATGTTCTTAAGGCTGACTATTTAACCTTTTTACTGCCATTTCGATGATAAAACGAGTTTTGCTTCATTCATGAATAGCCATAACACAAAGTGAGTTACAAGTCCTTTTGGGCAAACGGGTTTTAAGGGGATTTAAGCTCTAACAACCTCATGTCCTAATACTCAAACGCTACTCAATTTTAAGAAGCTCTCAAAACTAGTTCTGTCCCTATCAATTCTTTTTTCTTTTCGATATAAACTAAACGAAAAAAAAGAGACAGCACGATATTTAAGTACAACTTAAAATTGAGTAGCATTTCAGTATTCGGGAGTCACTCTCACACTGCAAAACTACGCTAGCGTTGTGTCATAGCCTGTTTTCTATGAAACTGTTTATCTATACCTACTCCAGTTAAATTAACTCGTTCCAACATGAAGTATGACTTTCCTATGTGAAAAATACGTTTAATAGGTACATCATGCCATAAACGATTGCCAAAAATCTGTGCCAAAATTAATGTCAAATTAGTAAGCTTTAAGTATTTTAATTTTACCTACGGTAAAACGGGGTGAATAGTATTCGAGGGGTGAATAGATACAGAAGAGGGGTGAATAAATGTTTTTTTTTTGAGGGGGAGGGGTGCATAAATGTTGGGAAAATGTTTTAACTTCTATTTACCCCTTTCCTGTATCTATTCACCCCTTTTTCCGTTACCTAATGCTATTTTAAATTAACATTTGTAAATAAAACATATGATAAGAATTTATATATGAAACATTCATCATTTATTCAATTCGTTAGTTGTTGTTATCACATATATTATGTCTATATAAAAAATATAAATACTGTTGAAAAATTAACATTTGTTTTTTTACCCCTTATCTTTTCTTTAGAGCAATAAAACACATTATGTCGTCATTTGTTTTCTTACCAGCATTCCAGAGAGACAATTTGGAGGGCTTAGTATGAGTTACTTTTACGTTTAACGCAATCGAAATGAGACCGCGTTCAACGCTCTTATTGGCCGGTTCCAATGAACCAACTAATCAATACCCTTAGTACGAGTTTGCTTAATGTTGTACGAAAACGAAACGAGAGTTCATCCGGTGCTCTGATTGGCCGGTGCGTATAAACCAACCAATCAGAGCGCCGAACGCGGTATCGTTCCGAACTCGTTAATCGTAAAACAAACTCATACTGAGCCCTCAGTACTTTAGGATTGGGAACTTAGTAGGTATAACTCTTTATAGAATTACAATTATAAACATTGGACATTTATTAATAGTAATAAAAACATTATAAAACACATTTTAATATACTCAAGTAAGTAGTTAGTTGCTTATTTTAAATTTTAGGTAGGCATCTATATTTCAATGAGTAAATACAAAATCAATAATAATTAGAAAATAATAAAACTTAATTATTTAATACCGTACCTACGGAGAAACCTCTTATGACTTAATTTATTAAACCACATATTTGTTACCTTCTTGGCTAACTAAAATATGGGAAATATGCCCAGTAGTTAAGCCAAAAAGCACGAAAACTCTTTGAGTTAATTTGAACACTCTTTACAAATACGGCATTATAACAGCAGCGCCGCGTGTCCGTCATTCCTAGACAACCTACAACATTAGCTCTTCTATGGTCAAGGAAAATAAAGGTGAACCCACAGAATTCAATACTTGATTAATTTCATTATATATTTTGTTTTAACTTTCGGTTTACATTGAAATATTTGGTTCTGTTATGCTCGTGTGGACGAGTACTACTTGTTGTTTCATTTAAATCATATATGAGTGATCTCCATACTGTATAATATTTCAGATCATTTTGTTTTTATTCAATAACAACTTAACAACAGTTCGATACTTAATTATTAAACACAAATACATAAAAATAGCCTCTACATTCATTATGTTAAAACCTTAATAAACAAACATTGAATTTATATTTGTACTGTATGTAAGCCCTTATGAAATTTTCACTGAATTTCTTATGAGGTCAATTTTACATACACAAACATACATAACTTACCTATCATGCGGATTTCAGGTCGTACGCGGATCTCTTAGGAGTTCTCTCTGTTTATATAACGAAAAATAACAAGATCGACGGATCGAACATAAAATATTACAATTTATCTCCCTTACTCCACGTAACGTTTTGACGAGGAACTCGACTAGTTTCAAGCCATGCTAGAGGCTCATATTCATGAGCAGCATTACGCGACACACGACGCGGCGATTGTCGCACTGCTACTGGCCTCTAGCATGGCTTGAAACTAGTCGAGTTCCTCGTCAAAACGTTACGTGAGTAAGCCGATAACATAATAATTAATTTAGTATGTCTCACGAAAGTTACAATAAAATCATAATTTATCTCCCGTTTAGAATCCTACGAAAGTTTATAATCTTCCTATTAGGTTGATAAACTTACGGATCTTGTTATTTTCCGGTGACATATACATATACATATATTGCAAACTTTATAGGTACAATTAATTAAATGTTTGTGTAAATATTTTCCTGCCTAAACATGGATGAACATAATTATAAAAACCGCAGAGTGGCAAAATCACGTAAGTATCAAAATATCATTTTTATGTTATAATTAATGCGCTAGTCATTTGTAATTTTTGGATATTCATTTAGTTTTATAGGAAAACTAAAATTATTTTATTTTTATAAACTATCTAGATTGTCATCAAAGTAATCGGCCAGGAGATCTTCGTCGTCTGCCCGTTGATTGAAACTGAAGTCTTTGCCCTTGTTCATAAGGTCGTAAGCTGTGTAAATCACCACCAGGAAATGTATGTGGAGAACTGCAAGAAAAAAAATATAGATTTTAATAAAAAAAATTTTAATGAATTTTCATATTATTGTCGTGAATCTCGGTGGAATGGTTGCAAGTGTGACTGCCGAGCGAAAGGTCTCAGAATTGACAACCGTGTCGGCCAAACTATTATTACGTTTCTTATCGTTTTTTTCCTAAAACACCATTTAGCTTGGAACCAGTATAATAGTAGTAGCAGTATAATAATATATAGCAATAGTCATATAAACATGAGATTCATAACATAACTCGGGATAGGATGGGAAATTATATTATGTCGAATGTACCCAGTTACTATTATAATATTACACATATCTGGTTACAAAACATGCTTGATATTTTGTATATAGTTGATATAATTATGTAGGTATAGATATGTAGTAGTATTGTCTTGAAGGTCACTTAAGGTAAGCGTCCACATACACATCGCACGCATCGCGTCGGCTGGATACATTTTTCAGACTGTGTCCACCGTATCGTCAGCGATCGGATTGCCGACGTGAATATCAGCAGTTGGATTGCCGATGCCCCTTTCATTCGGTTTTTTGTAGTGATCGTACATGCGGAAAGTGTGTGTGAGAAACTGAGAATAAAGGCAAGCTATGATTAGTAGTTAGTTATTGCTTGTTTATTACCAATAGATTAAGAACAAGGAAAACAATATTGAAAATGTCGAGGCGCATCCATTGATCAGCGTTCCGTATGTATGTATGTAGGTATTATCGATAAGCAGTCCGTACAGTGAGGATGGGGAGCAGTGCACGCTGTTGTATGCGTTCTTAAACAAGGCAAACTAAAAAATCCGTTACGTGCGATGCATTCGATGCGTGCGATGCGGGCCTGTGGACGCTTACCTTTAAGCGTCATATTACAATCAAATGTCATGTCAATCAACTCATTTTTCAATATCCTCCCTGATATTATGATGACGAAGCATCTTGGCACTCTGTCACTAGGTAAATGTGGAGTACTGGCACAGAGATTTATTTATATTAAGCTAGTTTATAATACACTGCCTCGTTAGTCGAGTGGGCGCAACTGCGACTGCCGGACAAAGGGTCTCGGGTTCAATTCGAAGGTTGAGCAAAGTATTAAGGTGCGTTGGGGTAAGATCGGCGCAGGGGTAAGAACGTACAAATCAAATATCTCACTTATTTGGCTATATTTTTTAATGCTGATCACATTGCGTGGAACGTCATTAAATTCCGCTCCGTCCCGCGGAGACCACCACTCGCTCCGGTCAACACGGAGTGAGATATTTGATTTGTACGTTCTTACCCCTTTGCCGATCTTACCCCTACGCACCTTACTGGGCTGTTTTTGATAATTCGAAAATTTCTCAATAGTAGCACGGAGTAGGATTATGTCAAAGTCAAAGCATTTATTTCAATTAATCCTAAATAAGGCACTTTTGAAACGTCAAATTGAATTGTCCGTCAGTCCGTCTGTAAGTGAAGCTAGGCGCTCGTTCCAAAGTGTTGCTTCGAATGGAGAAGAACGAGCAAGAAACTCCATATATGTCATTAGGCTCACCACCTATTACATAGGACTTATAACATAAATGGTGAAAAGTGAGTGTACATTGTACAGTGGCATTACGTGCCTTAATGTGCACCACTGTCTATTCCTTCAGGGATAAAAGACGGGACATTGTGGTAATTGTTAATACCTAATACATATTATTTGTGATATTTGGGACCCATCTTCTATCAAAATAATGTTTGGGTTCTACTCACAGGACCATGCGAATAGGATGAAGGAGAGTTTCCAGCTCTCTAAGCTCTGCAGCAGTACGAGGAGAGCGCTCAGCATACTGATGATGTTCATCATGGTACCGAATAGGAAGTGGCTCAGCACGAAGTTGGCATTGTTCTGGAAAAATAAACAATTCTCTTACTCATCTATTACCAGCTTCTGCCAGTGGCTTCAGCTACCTGCATGTTTACCTCCGTAAAAATTACCCCAATATGATCTCTATACTTAATAGAGATTATGATGAATTGATGACTATTTTTTTATTTTAATGTCCGTCTTATAGATATTTTAAAATATTAGACCCGTAAGTATTTTTCATTTTCTTACGGAAAAAAAAATTTTTTTTCGAAGATAATATATCGATTTGAAATGTCGCGTGAATTCACTTCTAGTTACGTTTTATACGTAGAAATGACGTATTTGCTCCCACTACTAAAGTTTGATTCGTAATATCTAAGTATCATTTATCTGAAATGATAAAATAACAAATACGTGTCTAATATTCTTTCATTGCCTAACTGGTGGACTGAATAGATTTGTAATGTTTATACCCCGTCATTATCCCTAGTATATGTATGTGTGGGAAGTGGAATCTTGCAACTCAATTTGAAGCAGATATTTTCAACCGATTACGCTGACTTTTTTTTTCATACAGATTGCATGACCATGCTTATTTAAAAACTAAAACGACATACCCTGAGGATGCCCAAAATCAGCAGGATGGAGAACATCATCCATAATAAAGAAATGATGACGGTGATGGACAGGATGATGTGGACTGACGAGGAGTTCAGGTAGAGGCCCAGGTACTTGGCGAAGTGCACGCTCTCTTCCGTGACCTCCTTCTTATGCACCCCTATCTCCAGAATGAAGAACAGCGTAGACATCGAAAACAGGATTATAGAGAGAATCTGAAAATAAAAAATGGTTGTTGAAACATTAATTGGTTTAAAAAAAATTGGGCTGGTTTTAGCGTGGGACTATACAGGACTTAAATTCTTTTTAAGCACCCCATTTTGGTAGTTACTGGTTAATTTTAATTCTTTTTCTTCTCCTCTAATAATACCTTCTGTTACGTTGCGGGAGCCAAGACAGTCATTCATGTCCCAGTATCGCGCCGGACTTAAGTGTTCCGGTGTTTTCATGGTTGTATCTACTGTAGATCCTGGCTTACAGGAGTTTCAGCGGTATGGGAGGTTATGGCGGGCTAGCCCCAATAAAAAAGTTACTGTTTATATATATTACATATAGACCTTTTCTTTAGTAAAATTAAAAGAATTAGTGGTCGCCTAGTGGTCGAAATTCGACCATATACGATTTAATTTACAATACCACTTAACATACGTTCAAGGATAATTTTTATTTAACGAATTACTATTAGTTTTGTAAAATTCAAATCAATATATTCCGACGCATCATGAACAGGAAAACTCTATTCATATGAGACGTGAAAATATCATCGCAATGTCTGTCGATTTTGACGTTTTGTCAAATACAATCAGATACTATGCATGGTAGTGTGTGTAATGTTTTATTTATTGATTTAATGTACTTAATAAGCATTATTTTTGAAAAATATTAGCGTTCTGCACTTCTCCTATACATAAACTATAAGTGTACCAAATTTTCGTAAAAAGGGGTCCAAAGTTTTTGCATCACGTATTAATATACAGATTTCACCACAATCATCACGGTTATTGTTAGAACATGTGTCTAGCTAATTTATCGTATTTGATCTACATCTACAGCTTATCGAAACTTGCATTATATTAAGCAAGCAAAAATTCTAAATGCACACACTTTTTTAAACGTGGTAAAGATATTTTCTGTTCTGGCAACTCAGCAAACTCGTTAACTGGCAATACTGCACAATGGACGTTCCTATGGGTATTTCCCGACTTCTCTGTTTCAGTAAATAAGTTAATTAAGTACACAAAAAACCAATTTATTATGGTCTCGCTTTGTATGATATTTTCTTACATTGAACGGTCACTTTATACTAGAAAAGGGTAAGTAGGTATATGATAAGTTATATTACGTCATAGTACAATTATATAGTACAATATGTATGTGAAAAAGAGATCGTATTATACATAATATATTTTTAAGCAAAGAGTGTTTCCTATTGTGTGTATAATGTAATGTATGGGAATGAATATTTCCCATGAGGTAAAAATACTAAAAATTACATACTATTATGTATTATGCAGATTATTAGTACTTCGTAAATATATGTATAAATCAATGTATTTTAAAATGTGTTTTTGTGTTTTGTCTGGAATTGTGCCAAGTATATGGCAATAGGCTCACCACCTATTACATGGGACTTAAAACACAAATGTTGAAAAGTGGGTGTACATTGTATAACGGCATTACGTGCCGTAATGTATATAGTACAGTGTACACCTCTGCCTACCCCTTCGGGGATCTGCTTCGGCACGAATGGGCCGGGTCGACCGGAGTGATACCACGGCCTCACCCAAAACCAACGTGAAACAACGCTTGCGTTGTGTGAGTGAGTTTACCGGAGGCCCAATTCCCGCCTTCCCAATCCCCAATTCCCCAACAACCCTTAAATTCCTAACCCCCAAAAAGCCGGCAACGCACTTGTAACGCCTCTGGTGTTTCAATGGACGGCGGTGATTGCTTTCTATCAGGTGATACGTCTGCTCGTATGGGTCAAACACAAAAAGTGAACATTACAAAATATTTATAATAAAACTTCACTATTTTTTACAAAATGTTGTATTTATTTAAAGTTCCATATTAGTATTCTTACAATAATATCACTAGAGATCAGTCTTGGATATTTTAGGAAAAAAACACGTTTTTTGTTTTTTTATGTCTACAGAAGAGATTGTGTTTTTCACAGAAGGGAACAAAATGTGACTTTATTATAATCAAATTAATAAGGTCAAGAATAGAAAAAAAAACGTACGAAAAAAATCGACGTATCCTAATGTGTATTAGAAGCTTCAGAGTCGTCTGAATAGATTCTTTTCTTCTGGGGTTTATTCATCTGGTTAAATATTTCGATAGAAAGATCTGGTGTCAGTCTATCGGAAAGTCCTGGTGAATGTGGCTCAGTCGAAGCGTCAGGTGTGGCTGGAGCTATTTCAAAATCACGCTCAGATAAGGAGCCTGATGATCCCGATCTTTCGAGGCAATCAGGTGGCAAATTTTACGAGGATGAATCAGGAGTGCCTATCGTTTTAGATGTGCTAGGCATTATTGAATCCCTAATATGGTTTATTTGTATTCGACCCATTTCATAATGTGGACATACTTGGTGAGGGGGACACACCAAACAACTTAATCGTCTCGCGTGGATAATTCCTGGGTTTTTGACACTCCATGTTAGCTGATGAATACCAAACGTTCCTTTAAAAGGTCGTGTAGTGCTGCTGTCAATAATTTGTTGAATTTCAGGAACTAGGGATTCATTGATTCGATAAACTTCAATCCCTTTACAATTGTTTTCTAAGCATAACATTATCTCGTCCAAACTTGCCACATCATGGCCTCTTGCGACGTGGTTATCACAAGTTCTTTTTATGCAACCACCCACTCCATCAGGTGCACCTTTGCCGTGACCACGTTCGCTATAGTGCCAAATAATGGAATCTACGTTAAACTCTTTGCTTAGATACGTTACGATAATAATAATACATTAGCATTTATATAATAAATTATTTAACCTTCCTATACTCGCGCATTGGTCTGTGAGACCGACGAAACGTTTTTTCAATTTTTTTGTTTGTTTTTGGTAACCCCAGCGACTCCATTTTTTTAGTAGCTGCCGGATTCGTTGCCAACTTCATTTTAGTGCACGCAGTGCGTTTGTGCGAAACGCACATGTTGGTGTGTTTGGCGCCAATCGGTCCGTCAGACCGACGCGAGTATAGGCGTAACTTTTATCGTCAGTATAAAAGTAGTATAAGATTGTTACTGTGAAGCTGATAACCAAGTGAATCTGTGATTTACATATCTTATAGCTATTGTTTTTTAAAATAATAAAGTTTATTTGAGTTTTTTTTTTGAAGAAATATGTTTTAGTTCTGTTTACTTAGTACATAAGAAAAATATGTCAATTTTGAAGGCTGTTTTGTATGAGACTGATAGTCAAGTTAAATATATAATTAACAAGTTATAACATGATATGATTGTTTCATTATATCCTCTATTTTGAAAACAAAATATAATCTTTATAGGTTTTCATAGAAAAAAAATAAATGACAGCAGTTCAAACTATCGGTCTGTGAGACCGCGAGCGAGTATAGCTGTAACAAAAAATCACGCGAGTATAGGAAGGTTAACTTCGGTGTTAAAATCTTAAATAATATCAAACACAAAAAATATATATTTTCAAAACCTTATTAAATGATCTTAAAAATTCATCATCAGATTTTGAGCAATTAACCCACAGACAGACCCCAGACATTATACACGTATAATATGAATTAAGATGAACCTCTTATCTATAAATCAGCTAAAAGTGATTAACACAATTGTTTTTTTTTCGAATATAGGTAGTCAAAGTTCTTGATTATTCACTTCTGTTGACATACCTCCCTCCTGTAGACACTACGTCTACAGTAAAGATGTCTACAGGAGAGACACATTTTTATAAATCAAAGATGGCAGCCTTCCATTAGAGGTTAGAATTTAAGTAATGTAATATTTGCAAACCGCGCCCACATATGCACTTACTATCTATGTTTTTATATATTTGCAAAGGTTACTTAGTCAGGTATCCTAGTCACAGGAAAGACACACTGATCTCGACTGAAAAATTGTGTATTTGAATAATATAAAGAGTTTCTCTTATCACACGCACTTTACGTAAAATTACAACCGAGCAAATGACAGAGAATGCAATGCTACCAACACAAGAGACAAAATAAAAACGATGCCTTCATCTTTAGCAAATTTAGGCTCATTTTATTTGTCTACAGAAGTAGACCCAAAATTTGTGAACATCATTTTTATGACGTTTAATTCAAAATTAAGTTTTATATATTTTTTTATTCGTTATGTTATGAATATTTGATAATATGACTGATGTAATAAAACGAATTAAAAGTATCAAAAGTATCTGTATATATTTTTAATTATCACTTGAACTCAACTACCTGCCATCCGAACAGTCTACAGAAGGGGATCTTTTCAGATTCAAAAGCGAGAAAAATGAAATAAATTTCGGTTAAGCTGATTTTTTTATGATCCAGAAAAAGATTTCCAGACGAAATAATTATTAAAGCGATTTAATGTTGATATGATATTTAAATAACGGTTTTTAAGTTGTATGAACATTTTTTTCTCCTTTTGTGTTTGACCCGTATACGTTGGCGTGTTCCATAAAAACAATTACCGCGTAATGTCGTACTCTGAGAAATTTTTAAGATTACTTGAAACTATAACTTAGTGTCGATTTCGTTCTGAAGATAATTGCTAAGGACTGGAATACTTAAGTTATCATTAAATTAATCTGATTACGGTACTGTGCCCATGGTATGAGTTTGCTTTACGTTTAACGTAAACGAAACAACAGAGCGCTTAGATTGACCGGTTCGAATAAATATTCATACAAAACAAGAAAATAGACACTTACACCACTGATAATTCCGACTATTATACATCCTATGTTTAACGGCACCCCAAAACAACATTTTTCCGACGTGCACATTGTTTCACAGTTCACACACAACACTAGTTTATTCTCCAATGCCTGCTTTTCAAGCACTGCCCAACAGGATAAACTCGAACTTAATCCCTTCCACTCCCCTCCACAGCAAATATATCATAGCTACTTAAAACAAATAAATATAAATTATAATATAAACACAAGACTTCGTGAAATTCAATCCATTGTGCATAGTGTGACAAAAATTGTGCAGGGACGCATTTAGGCTAGCGTTTCAGGGTTTTTTTTGTCAAAGTCAGTTCATTTCGTGTGTTATGGTTATGTCTCAATAACCGCACTTTTGAAAATTAAGAATGAAGCAGAATGTACATTGCATGCATCTACATTGTACCATTTAAACAAGTTATATAAAAAATATTTTTTTATGTTCATTTTAGTGGTGATACTGCATGGTCATCAAAATTAAGAGTATGTACCAAATATCAGATCGGACATCAGGAAAGGGGTTAAATGCCAATTACTAAATTGACCCAAACAAATAAGCAGGTCAAGCTAAATAAAACCGTTTAAAAAACCGGTCACGGTTTCTTTTACCCTGGGGGGTAACTTTTTTTCCAAACTTTAAGACCAAAGAAATATTAATATTCCTGCGCTTTGTTCTGGATTCCTATTTAGTTATAGAACTTAGGTCAAAGAAATCCGATCTTACTGATATTCCTATCACACTCTCCAAAACAGCACATGCGTCTTTTTTCTAATATTTTTGGTCGTTTTCGAGCACCAATTCCAACCCTGTACCCTCAAGTGGCGTTTTTACAAGCTAAACAAACTTATCGGGCAAGCAGACTTGGATTGTTTATAATAAGTTGAGGGGGCTCTTCTTAGGACACACTTAGAAATGTTGTGAGCCCTTGTTAAGAAGTACTTTTAACCTTTATACACAATAAATAATACAAAGTATCACGATGTAGGTCCACCAGGCATCTTTAACCGACTTCAAAAAAAGAGGTTCTCAGTTTGACCTGTAAGTATGTACCTATGTGTGTACGTTTGTGCGCGATTCTCTCGCGTTTGGCTCAACTGATTATGATTCCGTTTTCAGCATGGTATTTTTTAGACACTAATATATGATTTTCTCCTGTGTCGTCGGTGCATTTAAAAACATACAATTTCACATACACGTGACACGCAAACCCGGAACAACTATATTACACAAAGGGTTGTTCCGTGTGGGAATCGGACCCGTGACACGTTGGCATGGCAGCCAACAACCTAACCTATGCGTTAACCGTGCAGTCGATATGCAATAAATATACATACATACTATAAGTTATGTGTCGCGACTGGACAGCATCGAACCTCTTTTCTTAGAATGCACAATGTTTTGTTTCGTTTGCCATTTGATACAGGGAGAACTTGACTATACTACGACTAATGGTGGCCATTTACGTTAGATTTTACACGACTGTATTACCCCTTTTTTAAGCGGGGACAATCATCCAATGACTACTCTCGCCAGGGCGAGGCGAGAAGGAGTGTCAGACTCTTACTGACTAAAGCCACCCAGTTCCTACTCCTGCTTGTCGAATCGGAGCCCCGGTAAACCCGCTAGGTAGTCCGCAGCTCCGTACGGTTTTGCTACATGCACAACTATACAGACATAATCAACTTATATTACTACCTATACCTATACTGAGAACTACTACTACAGTTTTCCCCCGTACATGCTAGGATTTGCATGCAGTTATACATGTAAGGGCAAAACGTATAGGGGAATACAACATCATCGTCACTAAAGGTATATACATATACATTATATACATTACAAAATAAAGGTTCAGTCACAGAAGACCTGCGTAAAACAACACTTACATGTGAGTGAGTGTATCGGGGGACTTTCTTCCTATTGGAGGGGGACATCTGGCTGAGCAGGCATCGCATTTGTAACTCCTCTGGTGATCCGTCTGTACGTTGGAAAATAAAAGAAAAGAATATTAAATACGGTACCTAATTAAATACTAAAACTTTTTTTTGAAGAGAACCACCTTCAATTTTCTTTACCACAATAGTTTTATTAAGTCAGATAATATCCCTAAATCCTTCACCTAATTCTGAAAAATACTATGCTAAAAACTACATTAAAATCGGTTTAGCTAAACGCGAGATAATCGCTCACAAACATACATATATAGGTATACCAGGTCGAACTCAAAATCTCCTTTTTTGAAGTCGGTTAAAATGCGTGGTACCTTTCTTCATTTACTATGTAGACATCATACATACATACATACATACGGACCTAAAGACCTAAATGTCCATCAAAATGTTGGATATTTAATAGTCAGTTCTTAAGTGCACATTCCTATATGATCTCACAATAGTTTCTCTACTCTTGCTCTCGCTTCGTCGCGCTTGTCAATACAAAGAAAAGTTTTTTTTTCTTATAACCCAACGCGCAACGGCAACGTACCGTTTTGTATTTCATAGTTTTGCTCTCATTTTACAATATCGGTAGTCGGCAGAAATAACTGGTTGGTTTTTTATAGAAAATACTAGTGTTTTTTTTTTTATTCATCGAATACAATCTTTATGTTCTAGAATCGTAAACATAGCCAGTATAAAACTGCAGATAACATCATGTTATGGGTGGACTTCAGACTTTATTAGTCCATAGTTTCCATAAACCTTTCATCCGTACAAGAAGACAGAGTATTTAATTACTTTATCTCGTAAAGTGCTGTGTCTTGTATTCTATAAATTTCAATTAAAAAAATCGAAGTGACTCGATCGCGGTCTGCCCATATCATTGGTTGTGGATATAATTCTCGACCAATGATGGGCGAGAATGAATTTGATCCATTTGACATTTTGTTTTTCTATTCTATTCAGTTCATCCACTGGTGGCTGTCATATATCCATGTTTTTAGCATCTAAATTATAATGAAATCGTCCAATTAAATACCACGAACTATTAACGAGATTATTAATATTTTAAAAGCTCTTACAGAAAAAAATATGAACTCAAAATACAAGGAAAGGGCATCCTATGATATCATAACAAATAGGTATAGGTATAGTCGATCCTGGTTACCTAATTCAAACTTTAGATAATTCGTAGCTCTCTATAATTCGAAGGAGTAAGTAGTCAACTCGGACCACATACCTACGGCCCATTTGGGACGAGTTGGGGAAATTAAAAATAAATTAAGTTTTTAGTGGTCAACTCGTCCCACTATTTTTTTTGTATGGATCTTTAAACTTTATCAATGTTTGGTACAGTTAGCAACACAATATTAAAAATATTTTTTTCTTTACTTTCGTTTTGTTCATATATTATTTCGTATTAAAAAATCCTGACGAAGTAAGAACCTCCTTTGTTTAGTGTCGGTTAAATAATTTATTACCTAATTTTTTTTTAGCAATCGCACAAATTCATGTTTTAACCATAATTACTAAGCATAGTAAACATGTGTGGCTTAAACAATGGTCATGGCGGTCACTTATGAAGTAAATGATAACATAGATAGAATTAAGTTCCTAGAAAATCTTCTGTTTTCAACAAAGTAATAGAACTTTATTATTTCCACGCTAACCCTTTTGCTACTGACTGTACCTTATCACATTGTAATAGTGACGTGGGACGAGTTGACCACTAAAAATATTATATTATTTAATTTTCTGCAACTCGTCCCAAATGGGCCGTAGGTATGTGGTCCGAGTTGACTACTTACTCATTCGTAGTTATCACGAGTCCCCTAGAAAATCTCTTTAGTTATATTTTGAAATAAATCAATACATTTTTTCACACTTGGTAATTCAAACGAAAAAAACAACTTCTACATTTAACAAATTGATTAGTTAATTTGAACTTATCGGCATCAAAATCTTGTATCAATTCTAAGTAGGAGAAAAAAAGGACAGAAAGCAGCGGCGAACACAAATTTTAAATTTCGAACCATTTGATATTTTTTTAACGTTGATAAGTCTGCGTTTGGCTACCAGATATTTTATTATTAAGATAAACTCTTTGTTTTTTCGATAATAAGTTTCTAAATATTCTACATCAAAACATTGCAGGTCTTATAAATAAATCAGATATATTAACTATTCATTTAGATGAGCTCAAGGAGAAAAAAGTAGACATCGATGTAATATGTATCACCGAACATTTCATGTTAGCCGGTCATGAACAAGTGTTTAACATACACAACTACACTCTTGCCTCAACTTACAGTCGTACACAGACCAAAAGAGGTGGAGCTTGCATAATTGTAAATAATATTCATAAGTTTAGAGAACTCCCTCAATTAAGTAAATTATCTATTAATAATGTTATAGAGTGTTGTGCAATTGAACTGATAGAATCTAGGATTGTTGTTATTTGTGTGTATAGAGTACCCAAACATAATAATTTGAATCTATTCTTTCAAAGATTAGAGGAAATTCTTGTACATGCTTCTAAAATTAAATCCAATAATACTATTTTGGCCGGTGACTTCAATATTGATGTCTTGAAGTGCAATAATGTAACTCTAGATTTTGAATGTTTACTATTGAATTACAATTTTAAACTAGCGCTAAAACAACCTACAAGAAAAATAAGTAACACATGTATAGATAACTTTGCCCATAATTTTCAGAGACAATGCGAAACAAATATACTAGAACTTGGCATGTCGGACCATACAGCACAATTAATTAAAATCCCGGTCAAAAAAATGCTAAGACTAAAACATTGGTATAAGATTATGCGAGATTATAATATTGATAATATACAGAAATTTAAAACATGTATACAAAGCTTGTCTTTCAGTGATGTATATGAAACTGAAGACCCAACACTAGCATATAGTAATTTCATAGATACATTTAAACTATTCTTCGATTTATGCTTTCCGATAAAAAAAGTATTAGTGAGAGTAAACAATAAACCGAAATGGTTATCGCGTGGAATCAAAATGTGTTCTAAAAAGAAAAAAGAGATGTTATGGAGTTATAGACGTAAACCCACACTTGAAAATAAATATAATTATAAGAACTACTCGAAAAAAATGAAAAAAATTATAAACTTAACAAAACGGGCTCAGAATAATTATAAAATAAATATATCAACTAATAAAAGTAAATCAACATGGCAAATAATTAATAATAACAAAACATCTACACCAAAGGAATCGATTGATAAAATAAAGTTTAATAACACTTATATCCAAAATCCTTCAGATATAGCGAACGCGTTTAATAAATATTTTATTGAAAAAGTAAAACCTACCGTTGGTGCGGGAAAGCAATCTACGAGATTGATTAATCACAATACAGATTCCATGTTCATGTCGCCTTGTCTACCTAATCAGATATTAAGAATTATTAATAATTTAAGAAACACAAATAGTGTCGGTTATGATGGAATACCCACTAAAATAATTAAATCAGTGGATAAGGGTATTGCATGCCACTTAAGTCATATAATAAACCTTTGTATAGCGAACGGTACATTCCCAAATGGCCTAAAACTTACCATAATAAAACCATTGCATAAAAAAGAGGATAAATTTTTAATGGAGAACTACCGACCAATAGCTTTAATACCTATATTCTCTAAAATATTTGAAAAATACTTTTATATTGAAATCAATAGATATTTAGAAAAACATAAGATTTTATGTGATAATCAAAAGGGTTTTAGGCAAAAAAAATAATATAAACATGGCAGTATACGACTTCTTATACAATGTATACACACATGTAGACAGATCCTTGCCTGTCTGTTCTATATATTGCGATATGTCCCAAGCGTTTGACTGCGTAGATCATAATATTTTAGTCAACAAACTCTCGGCATACGGTATACGTGGTAATGTATTGGAGTTAATAAGGTCGTATTTAACAGATCGTCAACAAATAACGGAAGTAACAAAGTTTAATCCAAAAACTAAAAGCGAACAGATATTTACATCTCATAAGCGTAGTGTATGTTATGGCGTTCCTCAAGGTAGTGTATTAGGTCCCCTCCTGTTCTTATTATACATAAATGACCTACCGTCGGCAACTACAGAACCTATGGTCCTTTTTGCTGACGATAGCACAATAACTGTAAAATGTAAAGATCCAAATAATTACAACCTCGAAATTAATAATTCATTATCAAATATAATTGATTGGCTTAATAATAATAATTTAAAAATTAATCTTAAAAAAACTAGTATAATGCACTTTAAACAGCGGGAAAACATAACAAATTCATTGCCGGTTAACCTAATGTATAACGAGTATACTATTCAAGAAGTAGATACAACTCGATTCTTGGGTTTAACTATTGATAGGCAACTCAATTGGAAAAATCATATTGACGGAATAAGTAAAAGAGTTAGTAAGTCAGCATATGCCCTATATAAGTTAGCCCCTACAGTCAGCACGGAAACTCTGCTCACAGCATATTACGGTCTTGTCGAATCAGTACTTAGGTTTGGAATAATCTTCTGGGGAAATTCAACTCATAAAGATATAATCTTCAAACAACAAAAACGTTGCATTAGATCTATGTTCGGAATAAAAAGTATGGATAGTTGTAAGCCGCTATTTACCAAACACAAAATTTTAACACTTCCATCTTTATATATCCTTGAAGTTGCATTGTTTGTCAGAAATAACCTACATTTGTTTCCGCGTCTGTCTGAATATCATGTCAGAAATCGACGCAAAAATAACATTTGCATTCATCCCTCTAGAACTGCATTGTTGCACAAAAGCATAATATGTTTAGGTCCTAAAGTTTATAATAAAATACCTAAATCCATACAAGAGCTAAATTTAAATTTGTTTAAAACTAAACTAAAAAAATTGTTGTATAAGAAATGTTATTATAGCTTAGAAGATTTTTTAAATGATAAATTAGATTTTTAATAATTGATATTTTTTTAATAATTTTGTAATATAATTTAAGAATATAATAATTTTTATTAATTTCTAACTTTTGTTGCTTGTGATTACCTATTATTGGAATATCTTACATTGTTTTTGTTTAAGTTTAATAATTTTATATAATTCTTTGTATGCTTAAGGTTTAAAACTATAAATATTTGTACGCCTAGACGGCATAACATGTAGCTCATATACCTACTCTACCACCATTGCATGTATTCCTTATATGTAATATCACTCATGTTAATGCAAATAAACATTATCTTTATCTTTATCTTTATCTTTATCTGATATTTTAACACAGATACCGTATTTATTATATTAAGATTTTATTATTAAATCTTTGACTGCGAATAGAAAACTGTTGAAGGCAAATCCTCGGCCACCGGTAACCACCACGGCGTTCAATGTATTAAGATATTTTTTTTACATTTGGTAATTCGAAATATTTGAAGAGTCCCTCCAGTTTCGAATTAAATTAACAAGAATCGACTGTAGATACATAAACGTAAACAAATGACTACCTCTACAATAGAGTACCTATATACAAATACATATACATATAAGTTAAGTAGGTACCTATATCACATTCAATTCATTATCTTTATTCTCTCTATGATACCATCTCGCGTGTTGTTTGTTGACTTCGAGCCGGTACTCCAACGCGCATGCGCGCTCAGTATGCTCGCGCGCACGTCTCACTCAAGTCTTGTGCCCACGTGACCAATTTTTTTATTAATCTATGATTTTATCAGTTTAATTTTATAGTGTTTGTTATTGAAAATATAGTGTCATTATGGATCGAATAAATTTCACAGTTAATGGAGATCGATATTCTTTAAGTAAGTTATTTTTTTTTCTGTATAATTGAAGTGGTATTCTCTGATAAACCTGTACATTTTAAACTGCGGTTTTCGACCAGCCTGCCAAGGGTAGTGATGAGGGTAAATATACTGGTAGCTACATGTAAACGAGGCTCATAGTAGACAAGTGGACTGACACTGGCTGTTGATGAAGAAGTGAAATTGTAAAGAAAAAAAACAGTCTGATACTATTTTCTCCGACCAATTTTCTCTTCTATTATCCAGCATCTATGATCAATGAAAATTATACTTTGTCAAAACAAAATACCGTCCAATTTTGAACTAAAGGCCAAACTCAAAATATGCAACTGCGTTGTCCGTTAAAATAGGTTTTGTTAATCTCATTTTATTTCATAATCATGATGAAACTTTATCATGAGACAAAATTAAATATTTTTAGTCAAAAAAACGGTCAAACAGGTTTAGTTTAGTAAAGTCTACGACAAACAGTTTCAGAGGTCATTAAACTGGATCTGAAAAAAAAAATATTTTCTTACCTATTCTCTGTGTGATAAATAACAGACATATGTTTTTAATACCAGCATCTAGCTTCACTAACGGATAGACTGACTGACTATTATTTATTTCTTTATTTGTTGACATTTCAAAAGTGCCTATTGATGGTTTAATTGGAATAAATGATTTGACTTTGACTTTAAAATAACATGGAAGATATCTTCTATAATATAAAAATAAGTCGGGTTTTCCTTCCTGACGCTATAACTCCAGAACGCGCAAACCGATTTCCACGGTTTTGCATTTTTTCGAAAGGTCTCAGGCTCCGTGAGGTTTATAGCAGAGAAAATCTAGGAAAAAAATATGAGAAAAGCAGCAATTGGTGCAATGCAGTCATTTTGGTTGATTGGCGAAATGGAGTTCGCCGGGTTTGCTAGTATTTTTTTTTTATTTCTATGACAAATTAATTTTGATTTAGTTCGTTTACACACATGTGTAGAGAGAGTTCAATGTTTTTATCAGTCATTAATGAAGCAAGGCAATGACTCAAGCTCTAAATGCTCTGCTGCTCTACTGTAAACATAATAACGCACCTTTTAATCCTGTGATAAAATAAATTATAATGTAAACCAAGTGATTGTAACCGAGATCCCTTGCTCGGTAGTTCTGCTTGTAACCACTCTAAAAATAGCAGGATTGTGATGATCCCCTGTAATGAGGTTGATGTGCTAGCTCATCACAAACTGACATCTGTGTACCATAAAATCGGATTTGTTCCACCTTTTTTTTGAAGCCTTGGACGACGCGAGAGAGAGTGTCAGACTCTTACTGACTTAAAACTACCCCGTTTATACTCCTGCTTTTCTAGCTGCAGCACCGGTAAACCCGCTAGGTAATCCGCTAATATAATTTGATATTAGTTCAAATTTTATTCGTTTTTGCACACCAATAAAAGTTTTTTGCACATTTCATTGAAGTTGCTAAAACCATTACCTATCAAGAACGTAATTGTATATGTATATACCTCTACCTATATACCTAAGTACATAAACATAACTGGTGTATATACATCGTGCAGGCTGTAATGACATTATGATTATATATAAAAAAAAAAACAATAGAACACAAAAAATGTACACAAATTATTCATCGTCGTGATAATTAGTTTTATGTATAAAAATAACAATATACTGATAAATTTAAATGAGTGTTATCGGCCTGTTTGTTTGTTTATATACAATATAATGAAGATAAGATAAGCCTATATAAGTGGCCACTGCTGACCAAGGGCCTCTTCTCACTCGGAGAAGGTTTGAGCATTAATCACCACGCTTGCTCAAAGCCGGTTGGCGATTTCAAACTTATAATTAGAAATTATAAGTCCAGGATCCTCACGATGTTTTCCTTCACCATTTGTCAGTGTTGTCTAAATAATCTTAAAAACTAATTATAACTCGGAAAAAGTCACATTAGTACTTGCCGTTGGTAGATTTCGAACCCGCATTCTCATGCTTGAGAAGTGAGCGTCTTAATCTTCCGGGTCACCACGACATGCAATGAAGATATACAGTATTAAATATGTATCTAAAACCATAATATTGACTTTATCCGGCCCTAATCCAGTCGTAAGCTAACCAGTACCCTTAGTATAAGTTTGCATTACCTTTAAAGTAATCGAAATGAGAGCGCGTTCGGCTCTCTCATTGGTTGATTCATTCGTGCCGGCCAATCAGAGCGCCGAACTCGCTGTCGTTTCATTTTCGTTCAACGTAAAGCAAACTCATACCAATGGTACAGTTGACCGTAACGTAATAGTCATAAGGGTCAAAATAATAATGTCCCAATATTGAAAGAATGGTGTCATTCAACCAGTACATACCAATTACCAACAGGTCATATTTATTTGGAACACTCTGTGTTATGAAATATCTCATTGTACTATTATGGGCCAGATTGTGTATACAGCGTGTTGTAAAACCCTTTACACGCTTATAATAGTATTTAAGTGTGGGAGGGCTATGCTTCGGCACGAATGGGTCGGCTCGACCGGAGTGATACCACGGCCTCACTGAAAACTGACGTGACACAACGCTTGCGTTGTGTTTCGTTGTGTAAGTGAGGTTACCGGAGGCCCAATTAACCCCTTCCCAATCCCCGATTCTCCAACAACCCTTAAATTCCTAACCCCCAAAACGCCTCTAGTGTTTTGGGTGTCCATGGGCAGCGATTGCTTACCATCGGGTGATCCGTCAGCTCGTTTACCGCGTGTGAACGACAAATTGTATTAGTATGTAAATACAAATACCTACCCAAACCCAATCAATAAATACCTACACTAATATTGTTATAACAGCGACGAGACGTAGGCCTCTAGGTCACTGACACTGCTCAACATCAGTCTACCTTAATCACATCCCAGATCGGCCGGCTGGAAACGAGTAGATCGACCTTTGCATCTAAATAAACGACAATAGAATCGTACCTAGCAGAATATATTGTATGTAATATATACTATATTGATACGTACTATAGTTTTTGTTACGTATATTTATTAAAAGATCGCTATAATACGATATTTGTATGTAAAATTCTTTTATTTCGTATAATAATTTGATCATGCTGTAGATATATTTAGGGCCAGTTAACCTACCGAGTTGCTTAATGAGAGCAACTTTCATTTGTTGCTGCCACTTTGCCTAAGAAAAAAACTTACTGCCGTACTCAGAGATATTTAATTACGGTACTTAAAATGTTCCTTAGCAACGATTTTGTGCCGAATACAATTGCTAAGAACTGGGTTACTTAACCCATTAAATGACTCTGAGTCCGGCGCTAAAACTACTTTAAATGCCCATTTTAATGTGAATGACGTATACAGACTTATTTATTATTTTAGTTTTATTTTTATTCGCAGTAGTTAACAGTACAGAGTCTGAATCTTTTTTACTATTGTTACTATTGCTTTAGTTGCCCCCACTCTACCTAATTCTTCGAAATCTAAGAGCGGTAAAATGTATTTGTATCCATTGATAAATTATTTTGATAAGAGTATCTTTGAGATTCCGAAAAGAAAGAGGGACAAACAAGCATATGGGGCGCCTGATGGTAAAAGACCAGCAACACTCCAGGGTTCACGAGTACGAAGCTAGCGATTTGGGGAGGAGAATCGGATGAACGATTTTGTATCGAAAACAATTGCTAAGAACTGGGTTAAGTAACTAGTATGGCAGTACATAATCTTTTATTTCTCTTTCAGCGGGTACTGAAGTGAGTCCAGAAACGACTCTGAACGATTACCTGAGGAATTACCTGCAGCTGTATGGCACCAAGGCGATGTGCCACGAGGGAGGCTGCGGCGCATGCGTGGTGTCCGTCTCGCAGGTCCACCCTGCTACTAAGGAGAAACATGTGTTCTCTGTCAATTCTGTAAGTATTTACTAAATTTTATAAAACCCCTTGTCTGAGATAGGTGACGTTTAACGCCATTTCTAATCTATGAGTAAGTGACACCCAATAAAGATACGCATCCACATGCCCGCATCGTACGCATCGCACGTATCGTACGCATCGCATGTAGGCATTGCCGATAATGCAGTCCGTACGATGCGGATCAGTGGACGCAGTTGCTTGAGTTACAGTACAAATAAGGGGTTAGTTTAGGTGCTACGTACGAAGTAATTTTTAGTTAAGAGATGGGTTTCTCAGGATGTAGATTATTATCAGCTGACAAACAACGCACGTTTAGTTATAAAAAATATTCGAAAACAATACGCACCACAATAAATGCACAAGCTCATAAAAACATCGTAAACGTGGAAAAAATCTAAACGACTTCACTACAGCAAAAACTATGTACTTCTTTATGTACATTATGTGTAATGATTTATAATAAAGAACAATTTTACTTAAATACTTTAAAATTTCTCAGTAGCACGGAGCCAGGCATTGCGTCTGATAAATAGCAATTATATAGGCGCACCCCTATTACATAGGACTCATAACATCACTGGTGAAAGGTATAATATATTGGATATTTGGCATTGAGATTCATTACGTACAGTTCTGCTTACCCTTTACGAGTTTTGGACCACCTAGTTGGTTTAGCGGAACTCCGGCTGAAAGAGCAAAAGTAGGAACAAGGTGATTTTTAGTCAGTAAGAGTCTGACACTCCCTTTTGCCTCACCCATGGTGGGATAAGTCCTTGGATGATTTTTCCCCTTAAAAAACCCCTCGGGGCTAAAAATTCGTGACGCTATGGAATATTTTTTACTGAAATACTTTATGTTCACTCACACTGAACATAAAGTACACACACACACAGCTGTGGTGGCCATTTTTTATGCGCATGTGTCTCATAAAACAGTAGTTGGCACGCCTTAAATCTTTTTGGAAACATAGTAAAACAATAGCCTTTATTTATATGCCGACTAGGTATACAGAAACAAACTATTAAAATAATAATTATGACAAACTACGTAACGTACATACATAATTATACCTACTGTTTTGATTATACTAATTATAACCTTCATATACTTACAATAGGGTCTATGCGCATGATTCAAATAACGATAATTTTTTTTTCATATAATCTCTTTTCCTTTATATTTATAAATCTATCAATAATTTTCAATATAATTTTGTTTTGAATAAGAAAATAATTATTGCAAAATGCACAAAATAAGCGGGAAATTCAAATTAGTTGAAACGCATTGCTATTGGTCAGAGTAGTTTGTGACGTCAAAGTCTATAATAACAAATATCAACAAGTGCTATTGTTGAATGCTTGCAACGAAATTCAGTTTTTTTGTGATTTTGAGTTGATATTGAAGTGATATTGTTTCGTAAAAGAGTGGCAGGAAAGTCACAGGAAATGACTGATATTGGTTACGTCAAGGCACAATCGGACAATCTTCCAAAAATTGATGTGTTTATGATGACCGCGTATTTCACATCAAATTCGGATTTTACGTCTACTGAAATAAAAGGAGTGAAAGCAGCAAGGTAATTACACAATAAATATTATATTTATTTGGTTTTCGACGCCTTCTTTGGATAATTTTTACCTTTAAGTAAATAGAAATAGCCTGGAAATAACATAACCTTAAAATGCGAATGGGAGAACATTTTAAGGTTATTTATTGTATTGTGTGAAAAACATATTATCTGAAGCTGAGGCTGCTTTGTATCATTAACTTGACACTTTGCTTGAGTATAAGTGGCGTGCCTTGCACTCCCTCAAGTTCTCATAAGTACATAGGCTGAGTACGTCTTGTTCTCCTTACGTCCTCACCTCTCGGGACAAGAAAAAATACTTTATTTGGTGCATTTCTATTTGTATTTTTACACTTGGGCACGATACAATATTTAAAAGTCGGTTTACTATCCTGTTGCATTATGTAATTGAAGTGAATTCACGTAAAACACGAAATATATACAAATTATGACCCAAAACACTTTGCAGTTTCAACTGTTATTATAGACTTTGACGTCACGCGAGCGCGCCAAAATGACGGTCGTTTAAAATGCTGTTACGAATCTATTATTTTAAAACTGCTTTTTTTACCCGAATTCCTTTTTTTTTGGTGCTGGTTTTTTTAACATTTATATAATGATGTAAATTACCATTTAAAAACATTTAAAAAATACATGCATATACCCTATTATAATACTCATACAGTAGTACTACTTTACTTCGGTTAAAGAACTTAGTTTATAGATAACCGGCTTCAAGTAAAGTGGCCAGTTCACTCAGTAACTTGGATAAAAACTTGTCAAGACAGTTTATACGGACCGAGTTTTCATACAAACCTTTCAAACAGGATTTCATAAACATAATATGGAAACTTGGTACTCAAAAATACGTAGGTAATATAATAATTATCAAAGTTCAAATACCGTAAAACGAGGTGAATAGAAATCAAGGGGTGAATAGGTACAGGAATGGGGTGAATAGATGTTATAATGATGATGGTAGTTTTTCGAAATAACCTTTCAACGAGCAATTATTCCCGTGATTTTAAATTTGTATTTGCCCAATCTTCCTAATTCCCGATTACCCAACAACCCTTAAATTCCTAACCCGCAAAGGCCGGCAACACACTTGTAACGCCTTTAGTATTTCGGACGTATGTGCGACGACGATTAGTTACCGCGATTGCAATCCGATAAGTAGTTCACCATAAAAAAAATCAAAATGTTTCTGCCTCTGTAAACTCTTTTTCGGAAATATTTTTGACTAACTAGTTATTTAGACTGTAATGTATTGAGTATAAGTATCAAATTCCATTAAAATCGGATCAGTAGTTTGTATTATTTTGACTTTATAGTTTGTATGAAAATCCGCGCTGCGGTTAAGTTATTTTAGTTTTGTCATGCCTGGGACCTGATCAGCCGCTGAGGTGATTCAACCTCACAAGTTCACGGGCACATTGCGTATGGGTAAACATGTCTGATTTATTCTTTGAGCATGTTTACTTCTTAACGTAGGTAATTCAATGGTTATCCAATGTATTTGTAAATGTTTTTATGAACGACAAATTGTTATTCAATGATTCAAACATTATTTTGTTTGTTGGAGATTTGTTTGGAAACTGACACGAATAAAGGGTCTTGTGATTTTAGTTTTAGAGTTTTAAGACATCAACAATAGCTAGGCTATTCTATAATTGCAAATTCAAATTTTCGAAGTCCTCGATCACATTCTCGCCCGTCTTTGGCTGAGATTATTCTCACAACCAATGACGGATCGTGATCGAATCCATTTTTCGAATTGAAAGTTACAGAATAGCCTAGCAAAGTTAATTATTTATTTCAAATACACTAGGAAGGCACTTTGAACGAACGTAGGCAAAATCATCACTTTTTGCAATTAAAATTTTGTGTAAAATCCCTCACAAGTTTTAAAAAAATCCGGTAATTATATATAATTATATCCCGGTAATTATATTAAAATTACCTAGTGGCTGGAATCTAGATTCAGTGCTTCATAGTAAGCTAGGCAATAAGTACTCTAATCATTGTTTCTGGTTCTATTGAATTCCAACAATGGATGAGATTAGAATGTTTTCCAAACATAGGTAGGCATACATAGCTCACGTATTTGTCTCGTGAGGATAAGCAGAGAAAGCAGAAACCTATACCTTGCATAGGTACTTCTTTAGCGTAATGACAAGAGAGACCTGAAACCTATGCATGTTATTTAATAATTTATAACTCATATTAATCAAAAGGTCAACCTAAAATAAACCTTAAAATTGTGTCTTTAGGAACGTATTTTTTTTAAGGCGGGAAAATCATCCAAATGACTTCTCCCGCCTTAGGCGAGGCGAGAGGGAGTGTCAGACTCTTACTGACTAAAAACCACCCCGTTCCTACTCTTGCTTTTCAAGCCGGAGCCCCGGTAAACCCGCATTAGGAACGTATTTGTCCTGTAATATTACTGTCATTAACTTATTACGTTTTTGTACCTGACTTTTTTAACATAGGCACTTAAGTAGATGCCTAGGTAATTCATATATGTCAACCAAGTTTTTGTTTAAAACATCTTTAAGGAAAACTCGAGAATCAGGTTTATAAGCAAGTTAATTTATAAAGCATTGTTTTTCTGTCGATTTTGCAGTAAATAAAATAATAAATTAAAAGGAGTGTGTACCTAATTACCTAGTGTGCAGTCTGAATGACGTAGGCGCTGTATATGAAGTAGATTATAATTAATAATTAATTAGGAAGGCATTGCGTAATTGCAATGCGTTTTTATATACTTCATAAAACTTTGCTTATAAAATGTATATAAGGTAAATATCCCGTTTCGAGTTCTAATACTAGTGTTAGTGACCATGTCAGTTTAAAAATTTTACTTATGTTGTTATTCTCGAAGAGCAAGGACAGATAGCAGTAAAGCTTGTATTGCATTTTTTTCGATGGTATAAGCTGACAAGCAGACAAGGACACACAAAACACCAGGGTTAGGAATTTAAGGGTTGTTGAGCAATCGGGGATTGGGAAGGAGGTAATTGGGCCTCCGGTAACCTAACTCACACAACGCAAGAATTGTTTCTCGAAGCCTTCTGTGAAACCGTATCACTCCGGTCGGGCCAGCCATGAGGCATGGGCAGAACAGCATCATGAACGATTTCTCATTGTCGACCGTACTGTGAGCTATGATATGCTATGCATAGTGTATATCTACAGAAATAGAGCGGCAGGTCAAGTGCGTTGAATCCGTAAAGACGTCCATAAGCCATTACGTTTTTGTTTACTATAACTTACTGTACCTACATAAGTATAACGTTTTAACCCAACAATTTGTGAGCATGACGTGTCAAGGTAGACGAATAACCTTCAATTTTGAAAACAATGCTCAAAATATAATCTTCACATAAATTATCTACTACAACACAAGATAAGTACATAATTTACTAAAATCGTAAATCTCCACACGGATATGACATAGTGCCTATGAGCATAAACAACTAAAAATAAAAACTTGCAATAGCCAAAAAGAAAAACAAAATTTTTCCTTAGAAAAACAGCCGGAGTTACCTGTTATGCGTGTCATACATTTTAGTTTTTTTTTCATTAACTTAAATATTTATTGATTACATAAAGAGTGAAACTATTGCGAAACACTAAGTAAAATTCCAGTATCCATAATAAAATTTACGGTCAATTTAAGGAAAAACCTAACTCCCGTTATTCCTGTCCAGGGAATCAAGCCTAAGGCCTGAGAGCAATTGCTAGGCAGTCCAAGAGCTGCGGACTACCTAGTAGGTTTACCGGGGCTCCGGCTCAAAGAGCAGGTGTAGGAACGGGGTGGTTTTAAGTCAGTAAGAGTCTGACACTCCCTCTCAACTCACCCAAGACGGAAAAAGTCATCGGATGACTTTCCCCCTTAAAAAATGAGGCAGTCCAACTTGTAGCCATTCTACCAACGCCGCAATAAATTAATAATTATAATGCTATGTACCAGTTAGGTAATAATACGTAAAATGACTCAATTGCGACCTTTGAACGACCATTAGCTTAAATTAAAATAAATCAGATCAAAAACCCAGTACCTAAAAGTGTATTTACATGAATGAAATATATTTAAATTATAAATAAGCTGTTTTGTGGGTAACTGGGACCGAATGACGCAGACAAACACTATATTAATAACATAAGTGTTATTAGTACGCAATATATACTTAATTAAGCGACAAGGATACGCAATTTTATTATTAAATAATACATACATATATATGTAGTACAGGAAGTGGTTTGTATAATTGTATATGTGGTGTTATCCGTGTATATAAAAGTACTACTTTACTTACATTAACAATCTTTAAGAGTAAAATAAATGTATGCATAACAAGGGCTCTTGGTCCATCCAAGAGTCCGTGTACAAATAATATATAGGTAAATAGACATAAAAAAGCTATTTAAAAGTCCATTATAGGTATCCTTTACAAAAGTGGGATCTCAAACCAACCAAATTGGATAATATGGCCCGTAATACGTTTTCCACGCGGATTGGAGATCACAGTTTAAAACGTTTATCAGAGAGCGCTACGGCAGTCTCTGTTAAATATTTAGTAGGTACCTTTATTTGAGCGAGGAAAATCGTCCAATTACTTCTCCCGCCTTGGGTGAGGGAGTGTCAGACTCTTACTGACTAAATACCACTTCGTTCCTACTCGAGCTGCAGCCCCGGCAACCTTTCAGGTTTTCCGTGGCTTCGTATCAGGCATTAGCCCTATTAGACCCCATTTCTGGTGACCTGATGGCTAAATATTTAGTTCCTTAAGCCTGCTATCAGAAAACTGTTGACTGTCCGGAGACCGGTAACCTATGCGACAGTTAATGTGTTAAACGGTTCTTACGACACATCCGCAGGATGAGTAGGGATGGTGACTACCAACGTTATCTACTCTGTTCATATCACCACATGACGACTGGCTAATTTATTTGTTTGAGGAGATATTGTCATACAAAGCTCCATTGCTGCCAATCATTTCAAAGCAGCAAAAAGTTGTTGTGTTGTTACGGTCACCTCTACGTCTACCTCTCTTTTTTTTCAGACAATACATACGTTGGTTGATGTTGTGTGATACATTGATCATTTTAGTGAATCAAAAACATTGCACAACTTTTGATTCAAATAAAAACTTAAAACTCTAGATCGTATTCAAAGATTAGTCTACTCGTTTACTTATCATATCGTACCTCGTTCTCATTCATAAAAATATTCCAGTAAGTTCTAATTAAACTTTTTATTAAAGGGGAAAAATCATCCAATAACTTCTCTCGCCTTGGGCGAGGCGAGAGGGAGTGTCAGACTCTTACTGACTAAACACCACTCCGTTCCTACTCCTGCTTTTCGAGCCGGAGCCCCGGTAAACCCGCTAGGTAGTCCGCAGCTCTGTATCAGGCATCAGGCAACCTAATTAGATACCTAATTTATATTCTCAAATTATTATTTTTTCTTCATATTATTTGCAGTGTTTAGTCCACATACTGTCCTGCCACGATTGGGATATAACCACGGTCGAGGGTATAGGGAACCGCAAAGATGGCTACCATGCCATCCAAGACCGCTTGGCGACGTTCAACGGAACCCAGTGCGGTTACTGCACTCCAGGGTGGATCATGAATATGTACAGGTTGGTTATAGACCCTATTACTTTTTAAACTTATTGCCCCTCAAATTAATATGCTATTCAATATTAATTTTATCGAATTTTATCGATCTGAGGTCTGATTATTAATTACTATGAAGTTGGTGGAGGTCCAATTACCCCCTTCTCCAGTCCTCCTAATCCCCAAATCCCCCACAATCGTCAAATTCCTAACCTCCAAAAGACAGGTAACGTCTCTGGTGTTTCGGGTGTCCATGGGCGGCGCCGATTGCTTACCATCAAGTAATCCGTCTGCTCACATACCAGCTTATCTAACATTATAAAAAAAATTGTTATGGTATTTTCAAATACTAATACACGATCATCACTTCTCTCCAGCCTGGACAAGTCTACCAAGAACCTGACGACTCAGCAGGTGGAGAACTCGTTCGGTGGCAACATGTGCCGCTGCACCGGCTACCGACCGATCCTGGACGCCTTCAAGAGCTTCGCCTCTGATACTGACCCTGAATTACAGGATAAACTCCAGGTAATTAAGCGTAAGCTTTAGGTGTTCAGGAAACAAGGGATTAGGAAACTGATTTGCGTAACTACCATTTAAATATGCTATGTAGATATTTTTTAGTATTGCGAATGAGCTTTAGTATGATTACAATTTCATTTAATTCCAAAATATTTTTGGAGGGACCTGACAAACATACTTGTGAACGTACAAACATAATTTATACCAGAAGAAATTACAGCAGAATTGAGAACCTTCTCTTTTTATAAAACTACTTAAAAAGCACTTAGAAGCACCAGCGAAACCTTTACATACCCCACGGAGAAAAAAAAAACAAAACCTCATTATCTAAAGGTTCATCTAATCTTCTGTCCAGGACCTAGAAGATCTCCACATAAATAAATGTGCAAAAAAATGCGCTCGCAAATGCAGCACATCAGAGGATGAATGGTGTCTCATAGAGAACCCAGAAGAATCTTTGAAGGAGTTGAGGACAGATGTGGGGCGCTGGTACAAGGCGTATAGCATCCAAGATGTGTTTAAGGTACGTTTCACTGACTGCCACTCTTAAGACTTCAGTGTTCCGCTGTTTTCATGGTTCTATCTACTGTAGATCCTGACTTACAGGAGTTGTGGTTTGGGAGGTTTGAAAGGTAGTGGCGGGCTTGGCCCAATAAAAAAATAACTGCCACTCTTCTTTAGGTTCTATAAGAATTAACATTTATATGAGGCTTTACTATACTGAATGATGATATACAACATGACACAGAAGATTAAAAAATGTTTAATTATCTCAACAGGTACTGTCGCGTGAAGGTACAAATAGTTACAGATTGGTCGCCGGCAACACTGGAAAAGGTACGTTGATACGATTAGTACAAAAACCCCTTACAATACAAACTTAACCCAGCCCAGGAAGCAGACCTTAGATTCCTTGGTCGATCCGGAGCTGTGGACTTCCTAGCGGGGTGTTTGTAGGAACTGGGTAGTTTTTAGTCAATAAGAGTTTGACGCTCCCTCTCACCTCATCCAAGGCATGAGAAGTCATTAAATGATTTTCCCCCTTTAAAAAAAGACTCTTTGGTCAGTAGCAACCTCTCAACCAACAAGACAATAATGTATCTACTATTTTTTACCCAACATAATACTATTTTGCAGGCGTATACCCAATATCATTGGAGCCCAAGATCTTAATAGACATATCGTCGATAGAAACTCTAAAACTGGTGCAGTCTGATGAGAACCTGATCCTGGGCGCTGGCATGTCCCTCACTGACGTCATGAAGACCTTCCAGAAGTGGAGCAAGCAGAACCAGGACTTCAGCTACCTGGAAACTCTGTATAAACACCTGGATTTAGTTGCACATGTACCTGTGAGAAATGTGAGTTGGATCTTAATTATTAAATTGTTTTCTTTCTATCATTTCCTAGAGTTAATATTATATTACATCTACACAATAGCCTGTGACTGCAGACAAAAGCCTGTAAAATTATTTTAATACCACTGATAAACGATGAAGGAAACATCGTGAGGAAACCTGGGTTTATGATTTCTAATTATAAATTTCTCACCAACCCGCATTGCAAGCAAGCGTGGCGATTAATGATCAAACCTTCTTCGTGCAAGAAGCCTTTAGTCAGCAATGGCCATTTATAGGCTGTTGATGTTGTTGATGTTGGTGTTATTTACGCTGAACTTACTATCTTTATAATTTCAGGTGGGAACTATAGGAGGGAATCTATCTTTGAAGAACCAATTCCGCGACTTTCCCTCCGATGTATTTTTGATTTTAGCAACAGTAGGAGCTACTATTACAGTAGGTTAGTACCAAAATATCTATCTTCTGGTGGTCTTGATTTAACCAGGCACTTACTCAATTCTCAATGCTTTATTGCTTTCCACGTGTAAAACTTACTTAAATATAACTGAGACAACAATGTAGACCCTGTCAGGCACAACAATATAAGTTTTGGAGAAAACACGCTTTTACAGGACGCTTTTGACAAAATAATTATGTAGTAAGTGATTAGGTGTACATCCAAACACGTGTGCAATTAAGTGTAAATTAAATTAAGTAATGTTTCTTACGTTAACTCATCATTCATGATATTCTCACGTCTTATATGACTAGAGTTTTATAAAAGAGTTTGTTTGAGTTTGAGTTAAATAAAAATTATCCTTGAACGTATGTTAAGTGGTATTGTAAATTAAATCGTATATGGTCGAATTTCGACCACTAGGCGACCACTAGTTCGTCATTAATAGTCAATATAAATTCTTCACAACATTGTAAAGGTAAGCGTCCACAGGCCCGCATCGCACGCATTTCGTATGACGTCATCAGTACGCATCACATTGCCGATGACACGGTCCGTACGATGCGGATCAATGGACGCAGTTGTATAAGTTTCTATACAAGATAAACTAAAATCCGTTGCGTGCGATAAGGGCCGGTGGACGCGTACCTTAAAAGAGAAAACGTCTCAAAAATATAACGCTTATTTTTTTATCTTTTCCAGTTAATAATGACCTTAGTAAAGTGGAATTGAAAACTAAAGAGTTTCTAACAGCAAACTTGAAAGACAAACTGATATGTGATGTGAAGCTACCTCCTCTATCGAAGAGTAATCTCATCAGGACTTATAAGGTAACTTCTCCTAAGGTTTCTACAGACTCTATGCCGCCATAACGTGCCGCTGGGCAAGCCGTAATGAAACCTTTTTTTCTTTTTTTTTTAAAAAAAACGTTGCCCAGCACTGGGATTTTCTCCTGTGTCGTGGGTGCGTTTACAAACATACAAGTTCACATACACATGACACCCAGACCCGAAACAACAATTTGTGGATCACACAAAGAGTTGCTCCGTGTGGGAATCGAACCCGCTACACGTAGCGCGGCAGCCGGTTGCCCAGCCACCGCGCCAACCGTGCAGTCAAACTGATGTATTCTGAGGGTTTGCCAGGCAAACCAGACGCCGCCACGCGACTTGATTATGCAATATGCAGTGCTAGCGTAATGACTAGTTGAGAGGCTGCTTTAATTCTTGCGTTAGGTCAAAATGTGTTTACGGATTTCAAACAGTTATCATTGAGACAGTTTAAAAAATTGGAATAATAGTTTTCGGGTAACGTTTTACTTTTCACTAGCTCGGGAGCCGCAAGGAACAGAGCATAATATCAGCTGATTGTTAAAGATAAGGGTAAGTGAGGGTAACATCGTCATCATGAGCACCGCAATCGTCGCGCTGTCACATTAATTACCATCTGTCTGAACTCGATTTCGAGTTTAATTTTTCACTATGAATAATGCACTATGCACTTAATTAATTTCTATATATTTTTTTAATTAATCAGTTTCGTGGTCAGTCATTTGTAAGTACCTACGTATTATGCATACGTAGATGAGTGCATATTGCAAGACAGTCACGTACGCCTTACAAAGTGACGCATTAGAGATCCACTTAGCTCCCCAATCTATATAAAGTGATAAGTAAAAATAATATGAAATATTGAATTATACTTGTGGTTAGTGTGACGAATAACGTAGGTAATATACGTAATAATTGCTCTTCGATTAATAAATACTTTATGGGGAAACCTCTTATGACTTAATTTAAACCACATATTTTGTTATCATCTTGGCTGATGATATACGAAATATGAGCGAAATAAGCCCAGTAGTTACGTCAAAAAGTGAGTAATTATGAGCTAATTTGAACTCTCTTTACAAATATGGCAATGCAACAGCCGCGCCGTATGTCCCTAACATTCCTAGACAACCTACAACATTAAAGCTCTTCTGTGATCAAGGAACATGAAGCTGTTCACACAGAATTTAATACTATTGGTTAATTTAATAATTTATTTTGTTTCAAATTTTTTTTTTTAATTTTCGGTTTTCGTTGAAATATTTAGTTGTATTATGCTTCAATAGACGCATATTACTTGTAGTTTCATTTAAGTAATACATATAAGTGATGTCTATTTTATAGTCTTACGCCCGAATACTCAAACGCTACTATATCGTGCTATCTCTGTCATTTTATAAAGAATTGATAGTGACAGAACTACATTTGAGAGCGTCTTCAAATTGAGTGGCGTTTGAGTATTCGGGCATTAATAAAATAAGTAGACCTATACGAATACAGAATTTAGGACCTAATTTTTATGTCTGACATATCTAATCTCAATTCCACAGATAATGCCGCGCGCCCAAAACGCACACGCCATAGTCAACGCCGGTTTTCTTTTCAAACTGGATACAGCCAAAAATATCAAGTCTGCAAACATTATTTATGGAAACATCAGTCCTACGTTTATTAAAGCGACACAGACAGAAAGCCTGCTCGTTGGACAGAACTTGTTTACCAATGAGGTGTTGTTGAGAGCTCTCAAGAAGTTGGAAGAAGAGATAGTTCCAGTGGAGATGCCAACGGAACCTTCTGTAAGCTGCAGGAAGAGCTTGGCTTTGGGATTGTTCTACAAGGTAAATTGCAAAGATTTCTAGACTACTTTTATAAATTACTTACAAATTAACATAACGTGAGGTTGGAGCACAGGGCTACCCCTAAAACTGGATTTGAAAAAGGTAGTAGTACGGCCCCAAGTCATTGTAAGAAGCTAGCTTATGGTATAAGCCGGTAAACGAGCAGACGGATCACCTGATGATAAGCAAGCGCCACCGCCCATAGACACCCGAAACACCAGAGGCGTTACAAGAGCGTTGCCGGCCTTTTGGGGGTTAGGAATTTAAGGGTTGTCCCCCGATTCCCCAAATCGAGGATTGGGAAGATTGGTAATGGGGGTAATTGAGCCTCCGTTAACCTAACTCACACAGCGCAACACAACGCGTTGTTTCACGTCGGTTTTCGGTGAGGTCGTGGTATCACTCCAGTCGAGCCGGCCCGTTCGTGCCGAAGCATGGCCCTCCCACACTTACTAACCAACGGAGCTTAGATTTGTGAGCGTTTTTTAAAAGGCTTTTCTATTTAGGGATCAATCAAATAAGCAATCTTATTTCAACAATTTCAGGCAGTACTATCACATTTCTTGGACGTGAACCCCCGGTATAAGTCTGGAGGCGGTATGTTGGAGCGGCCCGTGTCGCGAGGCACACAGAGCTACGAGACAGACAAGACATTATGGCCGCTCAATAAACCGGTTCCTAAACTTGAAGCACTTGCACAGGTATTATAACTTTGGTGTATTTTGTTTTTATTTGGTTTCAAGTAAATACATTTTTTTAAATTATTTCTGATTAATGATAATGATGATAATGATTAATGCAAACGTTCTTCTTTCAAGTCTCCAAACGTTGATTATGACCCCAACGGAGATCGTTAGGATTATGGAAATCATGTTTTTCTGTATGTTTTTGTAATGGTATACCTACGTACAGCTTATTCACTCCTTTTTCCAGTGTTCCGGTGAAGCTAGATACGTGTGTGACATAAACAATGGCCTGCGAGCAGTGCACGTAGCCTTCGTGCTGTCCACCGTCTGCCGAGCCGAGCTGGAGCATTTCGATGCTACCGAGGCGCTGGTGAGCACTTCAATAAAATTAATTTCATTATTATGTCATCGCATATTCACGTAACTGTTTGACGAGGAACTCTACTAGTTTCAAGCCATGCAAGAGACTCATATTCATGATTTTCTTTCGTTCTTTCTATTTTAGGGAACAGAGAGTAAAGTTCCCTAAGAAAAGGAGGATCCTCCGACCAGGCGAGGTGATCAGCCTGGCGGGCTTTCTGCCCAACTGTTGTACGTTGGGATTTTCTATCCATGTTAATTCGCATGCAATGCAGGATATTTGTGACGTCATCCGTTGATTTGCTCGTCGATAGTCTATGTGCGACTTCTGTCATCTGTCACTTGTCACTTGTCAATGTGTCGCCACATCAATCCCCCCCAAGACCGGAGGTCGATCCTGTTGAGACGGCTGTCGATGCTTGAGATGAGCGGTGCCAGAGCCAGTGTAGAATGTCCCTAGTTCCAGTGAGTCGGAACTGTGCCGCTGAATGCCCAGTGAGTCGGGTGAGCGGTGCAGGGTGATACTCCAGTGAGTCGGAGTAGTGAGGCTCGCAGTGTCCCACGGTGAGTCGGGGAATTGATGCTGCGAGGGTAGGTGCGTAGTGGCTGGCGTCTGCGTTGACGGGAGGAAGACGTCCTCAGACCGTGTGCAGAGAGTGCTGTGCCTAGACGCTGATGGGGCCGTAGGGAAGAACCAGGCTGCATATCTTCGATGTAGCGTGTGGTGGTCCCTGATGAGGCCGAGGATGCTGGTTGGCTGCGACTTGATTACCGCTCAGCGGAGAAGTGATGGGTGAGGGAGATGGCGATAAGGATGACGGTGCTGATCTGCTCCGTGAAGGTTGGTTTCAATCACGTCGGAGTCACCACTTTAGGGAACAGAGAGTAAAGTTCCCTAAGAAAAGGAGGATCCTCCGACCAGGCGAGGTGATCAGCCTGGCGGGCTTTCTGCCCAACTGTTGTACGTTGGGATTTTCTATCCATGTTAATTCGCATGCAATGCAGGATATTTGTGACGTCATCCGTTGATTTGCTCGTCGATAGTCTATGTGCGACTTCTGTCATCTGTCACTTGTCACTTGTCAATGTGTCGCCACACTATTATGCTATCGGCTTACTCACGTAACTAGGAACTTGACGAGTTTCAAGCCATGCTAGACACAGTAGCGTGACCATTGCCGCGTCGTGTCGCGACACACGACGCGGCAATGAATGATAGAAATGAAAGCTGCTCATGAATACGAGCCTCTAGCATGGCTTGGAACTAGTCAAGTTCCTGGTCAAACAGTTAGGTAAGTAAGCCGATAACATAACGAATAATTTGTGGATAATCAAATGGAAGCTTTAAAAGCGTTTTGTAGGTGTACCCCAATTAACCACGTCCAATATGCTCAGAAAATTCCAGGAGTCGTTGCCGTCTTCAGCTCCAAGGACATACCAGGAAGGAACTCCTTTACTCCCAATGAGGTTCCTTGGATGGCACTCGACGAAGAGATCTTTGCGTCCAAGAATGTTTACTACTACGGTCAGCCAATAGGCGTTGTAGCAGCCGTTTCTAGAAGAACAGCATTAGCTGCTGCAGAGCTGGTCAAAGTGAAGTATAAGAAGCTGGCTGGCAAACCTGTCCTGACTATTAAGGACGCTTTGGAATCACCTGATAAGGAGAAAAGAGTGAGTAGACCAGTAAAGTAGTATCTACAATAGATTCAACTTTTTCCTGTATTTTCTTATCGTATCTATTAGAAATGGAGGCTACCATTTTTCTGCTCACCAGATGGCGCTAGTCTTAGCCGTTAAGGTCTTTTGCGTCCAATCATGATGAATGTTAAAATCATTTAGCCACGGAACCCTAAAAATATCCAATACACAATATAGCAAAAAAAAAGGTAATTTAAAAAACTAAAAAGCGCGATTGCGTTTCTTTATAATATGAAACTGAAAAAAAACAAAAACATGAAAGTCATCGTAAAATTGAAGCAGTCGGGACCTATTCTAGAAAGCCAGCCGTATGTGCCCTCACAAATCTTTATATTTAAAATGGGTCCCGACATCTTAAATTTTACGATGACTTTCTTGTTTAACGCAGTCGGGTTTTTTAGTTTTTTAAATTACCTTTTTTTATTTTATTTCTTTTAGTTTTTGTGTTGTGTTAGTGTCACTCTCACAATAAATACGAATCTAACGACACCTCTCAAGTCAAAATCCATCAAGCCGTTTAGGCTGCAGAGCGTGCCAAACAATTATACATACATACATACATACATACATACATACATACATACATACATACACTCGAAAAAAAACATAACCCTCCTTCTGGCGCAGTCGGGTAAAAAAAAGATAAATGCCCTCTCACTATACTAGCGATCTGATTGGATGTTTATCAAAAACACCGGAAAAGTCAGCTAAAGCCCAATCAGATTGATAAATCTTCTTTACAGTTGGTTACAAATACTACTTCTTATTTTCCAGCTCCGTAAAGACGCAGCAATAGAACCGACTTCCAAAGGCACTGACATCCAGCACACAATAACTGGTACCTTCAACGTTCCCTCGCAGTACCACTACACCATGGAGACCCAGAGCTGTTCCACGCAGGTCACGGAGAACGGGCTGGTGGTCAGGTCATCCACCCAGTGGATGGACCTCGTGCATGTAGCTGTGTCCAAAGCACTCAATATTGATGAGAACCGGTACGTTCTTTTGTGTCTTTTTGTTTCTGCTGACCAGGAGATAATATAACGGCTTTGATTTTTTGAAGCAAAGTATTGTTCTATCTTGTCCTGAGAATAATGTGGTAGATACTTCTTATGGACCATTTCATAATTGATTTTATCTTTGAAATAATCAAATCATAAATAATAGCTTATTTTTTATTTTCCAAATATATTTGAAGAACATTTAATATTGATACAAATACACCCATCAAAACGTAAGTTCTTCCTTACAATTTCAACTATACAAAAAAAAAATCTAAATGTATTTCAAAGATGGAAATAGCTTGAAATCTACTTTAAACTTCTTCCATTACATTTCAGCGTTCTAGTGGAAGTGCCAAGAGTGGGCGGGGCGTACGGTGGCAAGGCGTCACGATCGGCACTGATAGCTTGCGCGTGCGCACTAGTCGCTCACAAGCTGAACAGGAGCGCTACACTTGTGATGCCTCTCACACAAAACATGCAAGCTATCGGCATGCGCAGTGCTTGCGAATTCCAGTATGAGGTAAGTGGGGAAATTTTAAGGCATTAGTAATCTTTGAGTAATACCTTGTATACGGAGTAATACACCATATTATTATCTACCTTCATAAAGACGAACGTTTTCAAACCTGTATTTTACAGCTACTTAATTGTTGATTATGTTCACAGTAATTTGTCATAATTATTATAGTCAGTCAACAACATTTTTAAACAAGTTTAATTAGGTAATTAGGAACCTGCTTACTGTTTGTGCACCACAGGTAATCTTCTTTATCATAATAACAATAATTCAGTTGATGACACAAAAAGGTTAATGACCGAACACAAGCCTGTTCTTGCTATAATTCCGATCGCCGTGTCATAACACAATATTTTGAAAATTAAAACACGCAATAATATTTTTCCTCAAAGTATTACTGGGTGTTTTTTCGGTTTTCCAAAATTTCTCAGTAATAACACGGAGTCTGGAATTGTGCCCAGTATAATTATCGCAATAGGCTCACCCCTTATTTTATGAGAGAGAGATTTAGTTTGCATAATGGCATTACGTGCCGTTACGTGTACCTCTGCCTACCCCTTCAGGGATAAAAGGCGTGGAGTTGCACTCAATAATATTTTACCTGTCCCAGCAATAAAATCTTAGCAACCTAAACAAACCTGTTGAACTACGAGTCAACCTTCCTAAGCCAACTTTTTAACTGTTATAGTGTGGAGTCAACAATGACGGTGTGGTGCAATACCTGAACGTCACCTACTACTCCGACAGTGGGTGCTCGTACAACGACTCCGCGGGAGCTGATATAGCCTCGTCCATCACCAACCTGTACTCCACGGACACCTGGAAGGTCACAGGGTACAGTGTTCTCACTGATAAAGCGAGCACCACCTGGTGTAGAGCGCCTTGTAAGTCGATTTCTTGTTAATTTATTTTGTTTAGAGTGTTTCTTTTACGCCTTTGACTGCCGACCGGTCACTATCTAATCTAGAAATCTAGTGTAGATTAAACACTGCCACTCCGGTCACCGGAGTAGAACTTTGTTTTTAAAGACGTAATGTTTGTAAAAGTTCAAACTTTGTCAAGTAGGTTAGTATCATATTTTACAATCAATGCATATTAAGGTAGTCACACCAACATCCTATTAGTGGCCACAGCTCAGCAAAGCTTCTTCTTAAATAGAGGTTTAGATTTAGGTAGTACTTGCACCAGTTTGGTACCTACTACAATCGTTTATTTAACTACATTGCTAACAATAGCACTTAGGTACACACTGGAATTTTTTGAGCTAGGTACTTAATAAAGCTTTAATTTTACTTTCTCCACTTCCAGCAACGACGGAAGGCATCGCCTTCGCAGAACACATAATGGAACGAATCTCACACGCCACAAAGAAGGACCATGTCGAAGTAAGACTGAACAACCTATCACCGAAACACGACACCGTCAGAGAAATGATCTCATCGTTCAAAATGGAGACTAATTTCGACGACAGAAAAGTTGAAATTACAAAATTCAACCAAGAAAACGCTTGGAGGAAACGTGGATTGAAACTGTCCATCATGTCTTATCCTATAGGATACTCCTGGAACTTCCCTGTGACGATATCGGTGTACCATGCTGATGGTACGATTGCTATTTCTCATGGGGGTATCGAAATGGGGCAAGGTATCAACACAAAGATTGCCCAAGTGTGTGCCTATGCGTTAAAAGTTCCTCTAGAGAAAGTGAGTGTTAGAGGGAGTAACAGCTTCGTGTCTCCAAACTCCATGGCCTCTAATGGCAGCCTCACCAGCGATTCGGTTGCTTACGCTACTCTAAAAGCCTGTGAAGATCTCAATAAGAGGCTAGAACCAGCTAGAAAAGAACTGAATGAACCGACATGGGAGCAAGTTGTCAATCAGGCCTACCAAAAAGGTTGGTAAACAGGGAAATATTTGTTTTACTACTATAATATGTAATAGGTATTTTATTAAAAGGAAACAACGTGTTTATTTACATATTTATGGTAATGTTCTTTGCTAAAATTAACAGGTAGGTAAGTCCAGATTATTACGACCGAGTACCTAATAAAACTGTAGGTACCTACAGTATTGAGCAATAAGTACTAGGTATGTATTTCCTTATTTATTGTAATTAAACACTTATTTTTTTAATGAGGCTATGTAGGTGGTAGGTTGTAAAAGTCATCTCTTTTTGTATTGTAAAATTCGAAAATATCGGTTACGTACCTAGTAGGTACTTATATTTATTTCTACACTCTTTAATTTTCATTCTTTTTTTCTCAAATCCCAAGGAATAAACCTTCAAGCGACATACATGACGTCACCAAACGACGGTCTCGTCGGGTACAATGTGTACGGCGTGTGCGCAGCCGAGGTGGAGCTTGATGTGCTGACGGGGAACCACATAGTGAGGCGGCTGGAACTCCTCGAGGATACGGGAGTCAGCATGAGTCCGGAGATCGATGTGGGACAAGTGAGTTGAAAAATTGTACTAGCCTCAGGGATGTTGGTAGGACAGTGGTCTCGTACCGCCGTGCACAGCGACGCTCAAGGGACACGCAGGTTTGCCTCGGGATGTGCCTTACATAGCGGTGTACTATAGGGGTTCCAAAGTTGGTCTATTAACAAGGCTTTTGATGGGGATAATCATCCAATCACTTCATTGGGCGAGGCGAGAGCGAGTGGCAGACTCTTACTGACTCAGGAAAACCACTCCGTTTCTACTCCTGCTTTTCGAGCCGGAGCTCGGTAACTCGGCTAGGTAGTACGAAGCTCCAGACTGGCGGTAGCCTTGAGGACGGTTTTAGGGAGGTAGGAATTCCACACTCTCTAGTCGTTGTCTGTCTTTCTTCCTAAAAAGCTGGGTGCCTTTTGCAGGCTTTCCCCAGTCACAGAAAATGCGCGAAATCTAAGTACTTATTTACCTATTTACAGTAAATATCGAAAATTGTTCAATAACACTTAATACCTACGATTCACAGATTGAAGGAGCCTTCGTTATGGGCTTAGGTCTGTGGACTTCAGAAAAGCTGGTCTTCGAAAAATCTTCTGGCCGTCTTCTGACGAACAGGACCTGGACCTACAAACCACCTGGAGCCAAGGATATTCCAGTAGACTTCAGAATTATGTTCAGAAGAAACTCCAGTAACCCTGCTGGGGTACTGAGATCCAAAGGTAAGCATATGCTTGAGGTTACCGGAGGCCCAATTACCCTCCTTCCCAATCTTCCCAATGATAAAATAATGATAAATGATAAATGATATTTATTTCTGTAAATAGATTATAAAATAACACTTTTACACGTCAATATTTCAAATAGCTAGATGAGGCCGGCATTTCCTATCCGACTACTCTGAGAAGAAATGCCGAAACAAACTCAGAGGTCATAGTCTCTTTTAAAGTCCAGACAAAATCAATTAGAGATGTCGGAGAACCGTGCAAGTTTATTCTGTAGTGGTCTTTTGAGGAAAGAACCACAGCAGTTTGAGCGGACCTGTTCAGATGGCAGCACGCATGTGTCAGTTAACAATTAGCTCAGCTGACGGCTGTTGCTGAATGATCCGACGAACAATACCAACCAAAAGAACATTTGGGTAGGCCACACAAATACTCACACTGTCAGAATATAATTAACTAAAAGTGAAATGACTAGGCAAACTCTCGCACGGTCCTCAAACTAACAATTTTAAAAATAATATGTTAAAAAAAAAAAAAAATATCGAATGATATTAATGTATATCATGTCAAATTGTATAAAAATGTAACTTGTGTTACAAACATGTCAACATGACCTGTGCGGACATTATAGCGGCTCACTCCCAAGCCTGACTATCATCTAAGTAGTCTTTAATTTTATAAAAAGCTTTACTATACAGTTTTTCTTTAATAACATTTTTAAATTTATTCAGGCTCAAACTTTGAATATCGCTGGGAATTTTATTGTAAAAGCGTATGCATTGACATCTGAATGAACCACTTATTTTCTTAAGTCTAGTAGTGGGAACAATATATTTGTTTTTACTTCTAGTGTTTATATTATGTATATCACAATACTTTTTGTAGAAATTAATGTTTTTGTGAGCATACACTACATTTTCATAAATGTATTTAGAAGGAACAGCCAATATATTAATTTCTTTAAATAGTTCCCTAAGAGAGTGCCTCGGACTAAGATTATAAATTGATCGAATGGCTCTTTTCTGCAGCACAAAGACAGACTGAATCTCAGCAGTATTTCCCCACAGGAGGATACCATATGACATGATACTATGAAAATAACTAAAGTATACAACAATCCCCGATTCTTCAACAACCCTCAAATTCCTAACCCCCAAAAGGCCGGCAACGCACTTGTAACGCCTCTGATGTTTCGGATATCCATGGGCGGCGGCAATTGCTTACCATCAGGTGATGCGTCTGTTCGTTTATCGGCTTATGAACGTTTAAGCCTTAAAAAAGAAGTGTAGTCAGAGATCTTTGATAGGTTCGGATCTACAAGACATGCACCATCAATTAACTTATTGATATTTGAACAATATGATTAATGAATGTATTACAGCGACTGGTGAACCAGCTCTCACACTAGCGGTGGTAGTGACACACGTGCTGCACGACGCCATTGTCGAAGCGCGCTCAGAGTTCGGATACAACAACACAGACTGGCTGTTTATCGGTGAGTGCCTATAGCATCTATTTTTTAATTTGGGTCATTTATTTATAGTGTATAGAACACATTTCTTAGATATTCTTGTCGCGGGTGTCATAAAACCAACAAAGGACCTTTTTTAGCAGCACATTGATAAATCGAAACGAAATGATTGGCCGACTCGAATAAAAAATGTCATTGTGATTGGTTGGTTGAATCGTGCCAGCTAATTAGGGCGTCGAACGCAGTCTCGTTTCGATTACTTTAAATGTAAAGCACACTCCTATTAACAGTAGTGAACCTTTTAATCGTGATCTCCAACTCGATAGACAAGTGTACAGATTATAGCGAGTGCCTTATTCATATGTATGTTGAGAAGTTCTCAGTCTAGCAGTTGACTGACTATCAGACTGTTGAAAATGATCATGATAAATAACATTGTAGGTACAATATGTGTACCTGTTTATCCTCACTGTATTCCAAAACCATTGTTCTGATTTTGATGAAACTAATAGGTTGTGGTGGGTATAAAAAATAGTAACATAAGTAGTAGAATAACTGTGTATTTTTGTTTCAGAGTCACCGTACTGCATAGAAAACATACTCAAAGCGATATCACATAAAATAGAAAGCTTCAAACTAACGTAATGTAACAATGGACGACTCTACAACCGGCCAGCGAGCTCAAAATTAACAGATTTGTAATCTTATTACAACCGGATTAAAGTTGATAATTGAATAAAGACATCTGGAAATAGTTGGCGCAGTTTATAGGGCTACGTACCTATTTGATTCTAGGGAGATATTTTAACCATAAATTGATAAGGTTATAAGTTTATAGTAATAAGGATTCTTGTAAAGAGTATTATTTAATAAATTGTAATAAGTACACAGTTTTTGTTCATTTACTGCCAATCTCAATATTCGATTTTAAGCCACAATTTATACACCAATTTTCATTTTTAACAAACTATGGAACTACTGTAAAAAAGTGATCTTAATCTAAAGATTTTTGATTGAAAGCGGTAATTAGAGGAAGGTAGTAAGCCTACTATGTAGTTTATAGCCAAGAAAACATCACGCTACTATCAAAAGGAGCCGAGCAATGTGGATGTAGCTAGTCTAGAATGAATAAACAGAAGCACCTGATGTCCATCCCAAACAGGTCACCCCAAAAACATAAACACAGTTTCAATTATTTCAACATTATTTAATATTTAATATTATTTGTATGGTACAGTCAACACAGAGGTTTTAACTAATAATAGTTTGCTTCTTCGTCCAAAGAAGAGTAGCACGTTCGTCATTCCATTCCTGGGGGTAGTGGTTCCACGGGGTTGGGTGGGGGGACTGGAGTGAGGGTGGGGATGGGGGTGGATGATGGGACTGGGGTCATGGACGGTGGTGGAACTGACATTGGGGCCATGCCCGGACCCGGGGTGGGCGGCGCTGGGTATGCCGGCGCTGGCTCTTGCTGTAAGAAATAAAAAAGGATTGATGTTAAAGTAGATAGTTTTATTTATATTTAGAAAACCTACAGTAAGTACGGGAAAAATTATGACAGGTTATGAAGTCGTTGTCCACGATTTTTAACTGACTTCCCATAAAGAGGGAGGTTCTCAAGTTGGTGTCACAAGGCCATAATAAAATATTATTTACTCATGCGATTCCCTATGTTTTCATAAATAGTTTCAGGACAGAGGCCAGACTGAGTACACAATGAATAATAATATTTCTTTGGTTTTTAGTTTATCGCTTTTGAAGTCGGTTTTTTGTCGAATAGAAGCTTTGAGCTGATCGTGTAGTCTTCTCTCAATCCTACTTCTGTAACTACTCTACCAAACTAGAAGCTAATACTACTATCCTCGTTTATAGTGAAAATGAAGAAACATTACTATAGAGTATTTATGAGGGTACGTCACACTACCTGTGCGAGCGCGAGCACGTGATGCGGCAGCGCGTTCCTGTGGTGCGGCGGCATTTGGTGCAGATGGTCCCTGAGCGCGGCCAGCAGGCGCGGCGCCGCGGCGGCCTGCGCCAGCGGGCGCGGGCCCAGCCCCGCCAGCAGCGCGCCGCACGCCGGGACCAGTCGCTCGCAGCACTTCACCCACCCCTCCCACGCCACCTTGTTCAGCCACACCTGCACACAATGCCATTGTTACTACACACAATCCATCAAGTAACCACATAACCCGGTCAAGATAGACATTTGACTTTGACATAATTTGTATAGAGCTAAAATTGGCATAGATTAAGTACCATCAATCCCACTTTTGCTAAAAAATAATTTAAGTTTAAAATTTCTCAACGTAATTTTTATTCTACGATGTTGGGATTCAATGAAATATAGCATACTTTACAAAATTGTTATATTGCAATATAGGTTTACAATTATAGTTAGTTGAGTCGGACTTAATAAAAAAATTGGGTAGGGAGCGAGCACACATTTCTCATCGGCTCACTTTAAATCGTATGAATAAAACGTGATAAACTATTTTTGTAGCAAACTTCATGATCTACAACTCCGTCCAACATATTTTTATAACAAAACTATCCAATACCGCCCCGGGTTAGGCGAGAAAGTGTCAGACCCTTGCTGACTACAAAAACCACCCTGTTCTTACTCCTGCTTTTAGAGCTGGAGCCCCAGTAAACCCGCTAGGTACAGAAGTATGCAACTCAATAAACAAAACTTACCTCCTTCTCAATAAGCAGCTGCAGTATATTAAGTACAAGCGGCCCAAGTGCTGGGTACAGCGTGAGAGCTTGCAGCACTGTCCTCATCATCAGCACGGGGATCTCAGGCTCTTCCGACAACCTTTGTAGCACTGCTGATAACACCTGCAAGATATGACAATGTTTTAGATATTTTTAGTGTATAGGATCATTTGGAAGTAGTATGAAGAGTCAAAGTCGTATGCAGAGACCTGGTTCACCATTTTAAATTGATTTATTATAGTTTTATACCTATCGTGAGACATAAAATTAACTATAGAAATCAGTTTACTCACTCAGAGAAAAGTTAGTAGAAAGTAGAGTATCAACTAAACGTTTAGTTGATTTATTAATCTTGTTAGTATGTAATGGAAGCGTTATACTCTAGTCTCTAGTATTTATCGGTATTCAATGCTGCAGTGGCATGACTCATGAAATATGGTTATTATCTTCTTTCTGGTCGTTCCCTCAATGCTGAGGATCGTGACTGTATGTCAATCTTCTCCACTCGGTCCGGTTCTGCGCCATATGTACCGCTCCCTGTATCCGGCCTCCAGTCACCTCCTTGAGTTGGTCCACCCATCTAGCTGGCGCTCTTCCTCTAGCGCGCTTCCCCTCCATTTGTCCGAGAATGATGAGTTTCTCCAGGCTGTGCAATGGAGATCGCATTATGTGCCCAAAGAAACTCCGGATCCTTTCCTGGCACGTGGTCAGCAGGCGCCTGGCAACCTTCAGCTCTTCGAGGATGGAGACATTGGTTCTCATAGCTGTCCAAGGAATGCGTAGCATCCTTCTCCAGCACCACATTTCAAAGGCATGGATCTTTTTGCAGTCCTTTTTCCTGATACACCAAGTCTCCACCCCGTACAGGAAGATAGAGAAGACCAACGTACGAACCAAACGCATCTTAGTTACTCGGCGAATATTACGGTCTTTCCAGATTTTATCGAGGCTAGTCATGGCACTTTTAGCCATCCCGATACGACGTCCGATTTCTTTCTCGCAGTTACCACTGTTAGAGATCAGCGACCCCAAGTATATAAATTCCTCCACTTTCTCGTAATCCTTGAGCGCATTTGATGGACTTAAAACTTGAGCTCTGTCCACCGTCATCACTTTGGTCTTAGAGCGGTTTATGTGCAGGCCAAATTCAAGGCTCACTCTTTCTATTCGTTCCAAGACCTCAGCCATCTCGGACTCGCTGGCTGCAAGGATTGTTGTATCATCGGCATATCTTAGGTTCGTGATCTTCGTACCGCCCATCGTAACGCCGCCATCCCAGCCATCAAGCGCCTTCCTCATAATATACTCGCCGTAGAGGTTAAATAGCTTCGGAGAAAGTATGCATCCCTGACGGACCCCTCGTTCTGTATGGAATGTTTCAGATTGTGATTCATCCAATTTCACAAAGCTCGACCCGTCAAGGTACAGCCTCTGGACAAGGAATATAAGATGTGATGGCACGCCCATTTCCGACATCATCCTGAACATGGAATTCCATTTCACGCAGTCAAATGCTTTGGCATAGTCTATAAAGCATAACACAAGAGGTTTATTGAATTCGCGACATTTTTCAATGAGTAGGCGTACGTTCAGTATCTGCTCTCGTGTTCCTTTTCCTTGCACAAATCCTGCCTGTTCCGGAGGAATCTGTCTATCTATATAGGTGGCCAATCTCTTGTTCAAAATCTGGAGCATGATCTTACTAGCGTGGGGCATGAGGGAAATAGTGCGGTAATGTTCGCATTTCTTTGTGGAGCCCTTTTTGTGTAGGGGGATGACAGCTGATTGTGCCCAGTCCTGAGGCCAAGTACCAGTGTACCAAATCTTGTTACAAATCTGGTACAGGGTTTCGGCACCTTCAGGGCCTAGATGTTTGATCATGGCAGCTGATATGCCATCCGTACCCACTGCCTTGTGTTTGAGCTTCTTGATGGCGTCCTCCACCTCACTGCGTAGTATGTTGGGTTCAGCTTCGTAATCATCCCACGACCTGTCGACCTCTTCATGCGTGTTTTCGCTGTAAAGTTCGTAGCAGTACTCTCGCCATCTGTTTAAAACCTGACTGAGGTCGGAGAGAGGGTTACCCTGCTTGTCGTCAACTACCCACGATTTTGGTTTTGGTGGCTTCGTTAACAGTTTTACCTTAGCGAAGAGATCTTTGGTTTGTAATTTCACAGCGTGTTGTTCTATTGCCTCACAGATATCAGAAATTTGTTTGTCCTTGTCCCATCTTAAAGCAGTTTGCACCTCTTTATGTAGCTTGTTGTAAGCCGTTATAGTACCTTCGCTTTTTGCTGTTTTCCTCTTCTCAATCAAGTCCCAAGTATTATCACTGATCCAATTCTTTTTATGACGGACACTCTTAAACTGTGCGCTAACTTCTTTAGCAGTTGTGAGAATAACGTCTTTAGATCTCACCCAGTCAATGTCACTTGAATCAAATGGGTCAAGCTCTAGGGACCGGAGTTTTGGTCTTATCTCCTTTTCAAATTGTTGTAACGCGGGCCCATTCAAGGACGTAGGTTTATTGACGCGTTTTTTAATGCTTTTTAGGCGAAGCTTGAGATCAGCAATGAGAAGTTCATGGTCGCTACCGCAGTCGGCGCCAGGCAGAGTTTTGGAGTTGGTGATGCTTGACCTCCATCTAGATTTTATTAATACGTAATCTATCTGATTTTTGTATTTTCCACCCGGCGCTGTCCATGTGTAAAGCCTTCTAGGGTGGTGCTGAAACCAGGTATTCATAATGGACATTTGGCTCTCAATACAAAAGTGCATTAGCATCTCGCCACGGTCATTACGTTTACCTAGACCATAGTTACCAACGATGGTGCCATTCAAGGGGTCATTTCTCGTTTCGCCAACTTTAGCATTTAGGTCTCCTTTTACAACAGCTATCTCCTGAGATGGTATGGCTCGCAATAGTTCTGTCAAGTCTGCGTAAAAGTGCTCGATTTCGTCTTCAGAGGCTGCACAAGTTGGAGAGTACACCTGTATAATATTTAGGGTCACTGGTCTGGTGTCCAATTTCAAAAGCATCATTCTGTCAGAGGGTCCCTGGTATCCCTTTACTGCTTCCTGCCAGCGCTTGGGTACTATAAAAGCTACTCCATTTTCACTTTTCTCATTCGAGCCCGAGTAATAAACAGTATTACCATTCTCAGTGACAAAATGACCACTTCCCCTCCAATGAACTTCACTGAGACCTAGGATGTCAATATTACGACTTTGCATCTCCCTTTCTATTATATCGAGTTTGCCTGGTTGTGTTACTAGTCCTTTTACATTCCAAGTTCCAATTCTTATTCTTCGCTTACCTTTGGGTTTCATCGAGTTAGGCAGTACAATGCTACCAGTAGTCCTAGTTTCACTGTCTGCCTGGTAGTCTACAGGACAGTGCCCAGTCGCATACTTCCCACCATGCATCCTGGGTTTGCGATGGCGCCGAGGGTCAGTCGGATCGCATGACATACTAACACAACTTGCGGACATAATATTCATACAGTTTTCATGGTTATTATAAGATTATAAAAACTATGCTTTAAATCGAATTTTATTATTTTCGAAATAATTTGTTAAAATCTTTAAGTTTGATAAGGTAACATGACCATTATTCGGTACAATTTGTCTACTTTTAAATTATTTTCTTTTAGCCTGCATTAGTATAACGTTGCAACTGTATGTAAACACTTACGTCCTGCGTGTAAGTCTGTTTCTCAGCGAAGCACAGCGCGGTGGCCTTGATGATGTACTTGAGGTCCGCCTTGCTCGGGTCTATCAGGTGCAGCGTCACCAACAGCTCCGCTGGAGTAACTGGAAACAAATAACTCATATCAAAGACTATTCAAGTGACAGCAGATATGAAATAAATCACACAAACAGTGAAAGAAAATTTCGTGAGAGACACCCAACAACCCACAAACGCACGTGTTTTTGTGTGCTAAATAATAATAAATAAATACACTAAGCGCCTGTTTCACCACCTCCATGTATGTGCCCGATAAACTTATGTAACAGATAGTTCATACAAATTACGTTCTTAATTCAAAGTTATCTGATACATAGCGGCTATCCAGATATTGTGAAACAAGTCCTAGCTATACAATAAATAAATAGGTTTTCTTTAACTGTTTCTTTTTTAAAACAAAATTACTGTTAATTCCAAAACCCGTGAGAATATAATTGAATGACCTCAATCGATGGATAAATAAGCTTTTAAAATATAAGCAATTTACTTACAAATCATAACACTATATACTGAAAAAAAGGAAATACTTATTATAAGCATTTACTACTTAATTAGACTTCAATCAATTCAGTTTAGTTGTAGAGGGATAATTTCTAGATTTTCTTGAGATCTACATAGGTGTTTCAGTGCTATAAACCAAATAGCAGATGGCTAATCAGATGAGTAGAAATATCACCAGATTCAATATAGACTTGCCACTTGTCTAGGGCCTGTCAAAATTACTATAAGTAATTGTAATAGTAACTACATATTACCTACTACTATATTGTAATAGTTAGCTTACCCGGTGAATTCTCATCGTGAGGATTCTGCAGCCCAAGTAATTTGTTGAAAACTTCTTTCACAACCATAGGGTTTAATTTTATAAGCTTCGGTAGAGCTGCCAGGATCTGTGGGGAAAATATACTAATTTAGCAATGTTCTAGTAGAATAACAACTTCCGTCTGAATTTGGGATTTTGAATTTTCTCTAAAATAAAATATATTTTCTAAAATAAAAGTAGCCTAAAGTTAAAGTAAAGTTACTTAGTATGTCAGCTACCTACCAATAAAAGTCCCATCAAAATTGGTCTAGCCATTTCAGAGATTATACAGAACAAACAAACAGACAAACAGAGATTGTAAAAAAAATTATATTTTGGTGTGTGTATCCTATAATATATATTCATAAGTATGTAGTAAACATCGGTTATTTCAATGTTACAAACAGACACTCCGAACATTATTTATTAATACAGATGTCGATGTAGATATACATTTTGAAACATGACTTACCTCCTTTTTAGACAGTCCAGTGAGTACAGGTATAAGGAAGCGGACGTCTGACACCCGCGTCGCATACAGTTCCCGCACTTTGGATACCAGCTCCTGGGACGGGGGCGCTGGGGATAAAACAAACCAATTTAGATCGCATATTCTTAGTTAAAGTGGTCTTCTATGCCTTTAAGAAGTATAAGCAGCAGGATTAGCAGCTAGAAGTACGTAGGAGATGGGATGTTTTAAATATTTTTGGGTTGGGAAAGGGATACAGCTGAATCTAAGGATGTAAATATAACAAAGTGTGTGTGTATTTGTTGTATGGGGCACACGCATAGATGGATCATCCGATAATGAGTGGTCAGAATGACCCATGGACAGGTAAGACATACTAAATTAATTCATAAGAGTTCGGCTTACTCACTCTAGCATGGCTTGAAACTAGTCGACTTTTGTGAGTAAGCCGAAAACACATAATAATTATTTTCAATAAGTTCAGAAGCAATCACTCTCTATCTCTCATAATATTATACAATCTTGCAAAGCTTACCTTTCTCAGTGAATATATGAACTAGTCTAGTAAGTAAGGTCTCGGCTCCCCGCGGACACTCGTCGAGTAAGGCGACGTAGGCGGGGCTGAGCTGCGTGGCCTGGCGGGGCGCGGCGGCGCGGACCGGGCCCTCCACCGCGCGCAGCACGCAGCGCTTCGCCTCCGCCCCCGCCGTGCCGTACACTCGCGCCACTTCTATTATTAGTTCTGTAATGGGAATAAAGAATTATAAAATGTTGCTGAGTAAAGCCAAAAACTTATTAAATTTAAGCATCATTTTTTCGGTAACTTCTATATCAATTATTTCATATGTAATTTAATTAGAGCGGTGCAGAACGTTTACTTGTTACTACGTAGGAAGAGCTACGTGTAACAAGAAAAAGCTCTAAATTTTAAAGCACAGTGCCTCTGCTATGAGTTTACTATAATAGCTTTATCGTTACTCTTTAGTTCCATAGGTGACAGGTAGAGGCTTTGTACAATTTACGTCGTCGCTATCGACTATTGACAAATACTATTGCTTTAAACTTATGGTAGAAGTTCTGAAGGACAAATTAGAGAGTATTGTTTTGTATGCCTAAACCATTAGCAGACTCCATATAAATAAGTTACAAAACACTCACTTCATGCTGTAAAAATAACTTAACAAAACAGAAAACCAAACCATCCCTTACCTTCATTAGTTGGCAGCAACGCCATAATAAGATTGAGACACATATGGTACAGTTCGTCGGTCCACATGGCCCGGCCAGTGCGAGAGTCGCACAGCTCGTGAGGTGGGTGTGGCATGGAGATGAAGCCCAGGTACAGCAGGCTGTGCTTTTCGATCACCTTGCGGACCGCGTCCGATGTACGTTTGTATATCTTCAGCACCGCCTTTAGGGCCACGTCTCTTATTTCCTCGTTTTCATTTACTGGAAAGAATTGGTTCATGTAGTTAGTAGGAACAATATTGTCTAAAAAAGAAGTATAGAATGAAATAGGTGATTGTTTTAAATTGAAAACAAAATTATTATCTACGATTCTTGGAGAACATAGAATATTATATCTTTTTAAATATCTCTCTTTGTGTTCGTATATAGAGAGGGTGTGTTGGAAACCTACCAACGGCAAAGTACCAATGTGACTTTTTCCGAGTTATATGTACTTTCTAAGATTATTTGGACACCACTGACAAACGGTGAAGAAAAACATCGTGGGCTTATAATTTCTAATTAGTTATAAGTTTGAGCAAGCATGGTGATTAATGCTTAAACTTTCTCCGTGCGAGAGGAGGCCTTTGGTCAGCAGTGGCCACTTATACGCTATTGATGTGATATAATACTCATTTAATATGTCCTATACACATAATTTTGTCTTAAAGTCTAAATAGCTGAATAAAACATTATTACTAGTTTCTATCTATATAACAAATAAATAGAAAATATACTTACAAACATGACACACCAACGAAGTGATATACTTGTGGGCCCTCGGAGGTCGCATTAAACAAAGTTCCTCCAATAACTCCAGAGCTAACAACGCGACCTTTTCTTCAGTAACCAGGTGCTTCAAATAGTCCACCGCCTCATCAGTCACCACCGGACACTCAGAGTATATCTTCCTCAGCAACATGTCCTTGGAACCTTCCATGACAGGGTCTCCACGCTCCGAGATCTGAGTAATCAACGCACAAAGCAACTGATTGTAGTTCTGATCGTGTTTCTCGTGCACTTTGGGCTGCAAAGTCACCGGGTGACGATTGAAACCCTGCATAAACGCATACTCTTCATATAACCATGACAGAGCCAAATCGATCCTGTTCGCCGGGTCCTCCAGAATGTGATTCAACACTAAATCCCGCAACTCTGGTGTGTAACTTGATGCAAATATTGTGATGAACTTCGCCCGCATGTGTGCCACTCCACCGATGGCGCTCTCCGTCTCCGCGTTCAATATCCTGCTCACAGCCTGAGTAATCAGCCTCTCTTTGATCTCCTTCGGTATAGGCCTCGTGATCTCCTGCAGTTTCAACAACTTCACTTTCTGTTTTAGCTTAGGAACTGTCGGCGTAGGCGGGGCTACTGGTTTCTCTTTCTCCTTCTGTTTTCTCTCCTCCTCCTTCAGCTGTTCCTGTCTCGTTTCCTCCATAAGCTTAGACACCGCACTCTCTATTTGCCTGTCCTTTGTCGACTCCTGTAACTTTGCCACAGCATTTTTGAGCGTGACCTTCTCTTCATCGTCTCTAAGCAGCGGTATTTTTGATGTGAGATCTGAGAGGGATGAGGTTGAAGGAGGTGCGATAGGTTCAGGTTCCTCTTTGTTATTGATCAGCGCGAGCAACATCTTCGCGAGATTCTTCTTCTGTGCTCTAGTGCCAGAGTTGGGGATAGCTTTGTAGACATTCACGAAGTTGCTGGGCATCTCGCTAGGAAGGTGGTTCACTAGAGTGTGCGTCACGAGGTTGACTACATTGTCCACGTTGTTTATACCTTCGTACAAGGAGTCCTCGGTAGGAACCACTGGAGGTTTAGGAGCGGGAGGAGTATCATCGTCGAACATGTTGAAGTCGCTCCTGCTGTTGCTGTCACTGCCCTGGCTGTTGCTCTGAGGGGAGTCTATCCTCATCCTCTTAGCCGGAGCATCGCCATTCTTCAATTCTCCGACGCGCTTATTCCTTTTCTCTTTCGGTAGCACCTTGTTTATCTCCTGTGTCGTCATTCCGATGTCCAACAACAGTTGTGTCAGTTGCGGCATCATATCGTTGGACGATGGATGTTTTATGAGGTTGATGAGGAGCATTTTGAGGTGTTTCCTCACTGAGTTCACTTGTGACTGTGATAGCGTCGGTGGCAGCGTCGTGTGGAGGTCACCCAGCGCTTGTATGACTCGCGGCATGAACTTTGGTCTGAACTTAGCGAGCAGGCAGAGTGTGGTCATACAAGCCATCAAGTTCACACTAGATATGTGCTGCGAGTTGTGGAATTTTACCAGTAGTTTGAATATGTGCCTGCAAGGAAGAAATAAGTGGATTTGAGTATACAGAAGTAAAAAATCTAATCTATTTTATCATGCTGATACAGACTTGTCAAATAAATTTGGACTCAAGTCTACTCATAGTGTGACTGCAAGAATGAGTTTTCGAGTTTGAACTTAACAATACACCCTGTATTGATTATTTTGTGTTTTAAATTGATAGTAACTAAAACTTCTCCGTGTTTATCATCAGGTTGGGTCAAAAATCTTATTATAATAATATTTACTATTATTATACTACACATTTGTCCCAAAAAAATAACAATACTTACTCAGATTCTTCTTCCAAAGACCGTCGATTGATAAAGGTCATATTAGCAGGCAGAGTGTCCAGGCTGAACTCGTCTCCAGCTCCATCACTAGGAGTCTGCAGGAGGACCACTTCTTCCAGGAACTTTATGGAGTGGGTCCGTATACCTTCGTTGTCACTGTCTATCATGTTCAGGACTAGCAACTGGGGACAAGGAGTTGATCATTAAATAATGTGTTAATTAGCAATTAGGACAATTTATTATTATTATGTTAACATGGTTTTATACCAGTTACATTAAAATATATCGACGGAGAAATACCAATACCTGTTAAGGCGAGGTTACCCCGATAAACGTCGTCAATAATAGCATTTTACTCGTTCATGAAACCACGAACACTAACTACCACGTAGGTCACCTATGTGGCAATTAACGTGTTAATAATAATTATTATTATTTACTACGTTAATATTAATCTTAATTTAATATCGTGGAGATATATTATATAACGTGGTGACCTACGTTAGTGGAGAATTTACCTTCAACAGTTTTCTGATGGCAGTTAAAGGCTTAATCTAAATAGTAGTATTTTTGGGTTATTTCTTTAATCAACAAGTGAAATATGACTGGTATTTTTCAAATGACAAATGATGTAGGTTCCATAAAGCCAAGTTATATGAAGTAAGAACAGTTTAACTAACACTTACTTCGACACATTTCAGATGGAAAATGCAACAAGCTATCCCTTTGTTAGACAACCTAGAATCTAAATGAGACAGTGAAATATCAAACAAACTCTAAAGCCATAGTTACCTTCAGTTGTGTGATGTTTTCCCATACAAACTGCATCTCAGACATTTCCGCTCTGCCCTGACAGATCCACATGAGAGTATTACGGTACACAATACTAGACGCCTGGATTGCTCGCTTCTGCACAGCGATCACCAAGTCACTGACTAGTAAACGCAGTTCTGCGATGATCTTCGGTATGTATTGCGGATGGAGTTTACTGGAAGAGAATTGTTTTATAAATTAACTTCTTGTCTGTCGGTTTAGGACACACAATAGTATAATACCACACCCTGGGGGCCTACTCTAATTCAACGAAAAACGAAATTTCGTCCGAAACATCGCAGATTGCATACTACAATTCTATTTATTGCGAACTTTCGTGAACAAATACGAACGAATGAAATGAAGATAAATAAGTAATTTTATTAGTAAATCAATAAACCTATGACCGAAGATTAAACGAAACTTCGCATTCGAGACATGGAGTAGGCCCCCTGGTGGGTTGGATTATACACTAGACACCAAGTTATGAACAACCAATATAAAGTGACTGCTAAATATGCCGAAAGATTATACAAAGCAAGACTATGACGAACTAGTTATGTATAGCTCCATGTTCGGCTGCATACCTATTTTCTATTGTCTTAGTGAATTTGTAAAATATTTCTTTTGTAACAAGTTACGAATGTAGTCCAAACTGACAATAATGTGCAAGATAGCAAATAGCTTCAGCAGAGGACTGACAGACAGATTGACACTTATTTTTTTTTACTTTGATGTTTATAAGGGCTTACCTGGTCCAAATTAATGATTTTGACTCGACTAGTCGAGAACAGACAATAAAAAATTATATTTTGTTTAGATAAACATTCTAACAGGAAGAAGTTTTACTAGATACTACGAGAACAAGGGTTAATTGGAATTAACTGAATTCCATTTTTAAATTCATCTAGTAGATAGAGATTATCTAAAGACAGCAGATTATTTAAATTAGCTGAAAAAGTAGTTAATTTATGACTTCATAGATACATTATGTTGCTAAACTTCTAATTAGTTGATTAGTTGATAATGAGAAGACATCTCATGATTGGGTAGCCAATTAATAACCTGTTGATCATATACAATTGATGTATGACTTATCAAAGGTATATGTATATTATAGAATATCAGTCAAAATTAGAAGACTGTATGTTCCTGATTAAAATACCACACTCATATACAAATGATTTGTAAATTCAAAGGTATTATCATGAACAGCCACAAGAAAACATTCTATCAGTCAAAATTAGGAGATGAAATGTCGCCGATTAAAATACCACACCTGAATAACAAAGCAATAAGTAAGACAGTGATAAAATTTCAACAAAATGAACACCAACCTCAGCTCCTCAATAAATGAGATGACCTGCTTCTTCACGTCCGTTGATTTGTCGTTCACATAGCTCAGGATGTTGTCTATATACAAAGGAATCGCCGAAGAACACTGATGCAGCATCAGTTCCACTATTTTCCTCAGTAAATCCGATCTCCTGCCCCCTTCCGCCATTCCAGCATCGTTTATCCATTGTATTAGCTAAAAACCACCACATTTTACACATTAATCACCACACTATAAAACCTCATTAGTAAATTTCACTAACGAACCACTTGTTTTAACTAAAATACACAAGATATTTTGATAATAAAGGTTCGCGCGTTCATACTCATACAAACCTGGTTTTGTGCAAGGGTATTGCTTTGATTACTTGATAAACTAGCCATTTTTTAATATATTTACTTTATACGTAGTTGTTAAATAATACTTAAAACGAAAGCATTGCTCTTTCATCAATAAATAATGAATAAAAGAAGAAAATTCATTGAGAGACTACGTTCACATCACAACGTTTTACATTATTATGTACGTAAATTGAAAAGGTGCGTGAGAAAGAGAAAGAAGATTAGAATGAAATAGTAAAATTACGTGTGTAAGAAAGAGATATCCGATGAACTTTACAACTTTGAACACTTTTTGGTAGTATTATTTGAGGTTGACATTCTATGTTCAGTGTTGCCAGAGTTTATTCACAGAAAAATAATATTTCGTGCTATTTATAAAATGTACTGTTTTCGATATTATATTTTAAACAGATTTTATTTATAAATAAAATTTATCTTGAAAAAAAAAATGACGAAAACTAAAATACTTTATTATCTTATTTTATACTTAGATCATCAATTAAGTACTGGTTTGAAATTAATATTAGATAAAAAAAATAAAAATCATTTTTTCCTTAAATCATATTTAAATTATGGAAAAGGATTTAATAACGATTTTAACCAAAGAGTACAGTAATGTTCGGAGTGTACGGTGTACCCACGGAATAGAAAATCACTATTCCGTGGGTGTACCTATATAGGACGATACTCAGTAACGGCCTAGTACAACAAAGACCCTTTTATTATAAATCATATATTATCAAAACAAAGACCTTTGGAATGTTTGAAATACCTCACTATAGTCGTTTCTAACTACGCAAAGCAAGGGGAACATTGAATAATAAACTATCAGTAGACATTATTATTTTATTTAATATTACTAAACTATTTTAAAATACAAAAATGAGAAGTCAATCATTAAGCCATCAGCGGCGCTTGTTGTACAGGAACGTAAGGCTGCAGTTCATAAACTGGCGGCTTCTCTCTGTCCTCCAGGACCAGGTAATAACTTCTTACTATGATCATAACCACGAGGAGAGTTACTGCAATAAAAAATAAATAATAGGTATTAGTAATAATACAAACGGTGAAGGAAAACATCGTGAGGAAACCTGGGCTTAAATTTTCTAATAAAAGTTTGAAATCGCCAACCCGCATTGAGCAAGCGTGGTGATTAATGCTCAAACCTTCTCTATGTGAGAAGGGGCTTTGGTCAGCAGTAGAGTGGCCACTTATAGGCTGATGATGTGGTATTAATTGACTTGATTCAGTGGTGCCACTGCCGAGCAAAGAGTCTCATTTCAGTTAATCATGTCGGGAAAAGCATTACTAAGTTTATTCGGTTTTTTAACAACTGAAATAGCAGGAACAACGTCACTAATGTAATTAGACCTCAGGAGGGAATCATAGAATTAAAAGAATGGGTAAATCAACGCAATAACAATATTTATTAACAATATCAGACACAATTCAATTTATATTAACACCATTACTAACCTTAGCTTATCACGCCGGTACCTCGTTCAAGACTGACTCTTGTCAGCTACCTCCGAGTGAATGTGAATTTACACTTGACAGTTACAGCGAACGATTCGAAAAATGACACACTGACATAAGCAAAACCCGACTATAACAAGACCCACTGAATGTTCACTCTATTACAATGTAAATCTACCCTCAACCAGATAAGTATTGTTACAGTCGGCCATCCTTCAAGAACGAGTCCCTTCGTTTCTTATTATTGCATGAAATTGAGTTTTTACATTCTATTTATTGACAATAATCTTCAATACAATTCCATATATATACTTACAATATTTTAAATATGTTCGCTTATTTTATGGCTTGAGCGATGTGACAGCTACTTCCTTCACTGTCATACCGCTCAACCCGCAATGTCTGACCCACTCATGGGCGGCGAGTTCATACGCCAATCCTGCCCGGTCCAAACATTCGCTTATTTTATGGCTTGAGCGATGTGACAGCTACTTCCTTCACTGTCATACCGCTCAACCCGCAATGTCTGAACCACTCATGGGCGGCGAGTTCATACGCCAATCCTGCCCGGTCCAAACATTCGCTTATTTTATGGCTTGAGCGATGTGACAGCTACTTCCTTCACTGTCATACCGCTCAAACCGCAATGTCTGAACCACTCATGGGCGGCGAGTTCATACGCCAATCCTGCCCGGTCCAAACATTCGCTTATTTTATGGCTTGAGCGATGTGACAGCTACTTCCTTCACTGTCATACCGCTCAAACCGCAATGTCTGAACCACTCATGGGCGACGAGTTCATACGCCAATCCTGCCCGGTCCAAACATTCTCAATCATTCTATTGTATCTATTGCCGAGCGAAGTTAGGTTACTTCCTTCACCATCACTCCGTCTTCGGCAGCGATACTTGAGTCAATCCTGGGCGGCGAATCCCAACGCCAATCCTGCCCGACTCAAAGTACCCTCACCTATTTCTAAGGGGCAGGTAAGTTCATATACCAGACCTTCTAACGATTTCCACTTAATCCATAATTGTATCTATTGCCCAACGAAGTAAGGCTACTTCCTTCACCATTACTCCGTCGGCAGCGATATTTTGAGCCACTCTTGAGCGGCGAATCCCAACGCCAATCCTGCTCGACTCAAAACATCCTCACTTAACATCTCTAAAGGAATGGCAAGTTTATAGTACCAGATGCCATCTAGCTAATTAATCTCAATATTAAGTCACAAATCAAATAATTCAATGATCACAATCAAGTACAACCACATTAGATACAATCCCATTAATTACAATCACATCAAATACAATCACATTAAATACAATCTCATTGAATACAATCTCATTAATACAATAATTCATTTTAATAGATTTCACTCTCATCGTCATTTTCGTCGCTGGACGAGCAAGCAGGGGCATTAAAACTCAACCACGGATAGATCTTGTCAATGGCAACAATTGATTCGTACTTCGCTCCTTTTCTAGTTAAAGGTGTGTCTACAACTAGGAATCGATCATTTGGTAGGACTTTCTTTATTCTGTATGGGCCCTGACATTTCGCTTCTAACTTTTTTGATTGGCCCGGCGCCGATACTACAGCCCTCACTATTCTAACTAGATCACCCTCCTTATAATTTGTGGCGTTTTTCCTGTGTTTGTCATACCGAATCTTATTTGTCTCCTGATTTCTTTTAATTCGTTCACTAGCTTCGGATCTAATTTCTTGTAAAGTTTTATTACTACCCTCTTCTATGTCATCGATTACGTCATTTAATATGCCTTGGCTCGGGTTCGACACCGTCCTACCCAATAATAACTCAGTAGGTGTTTTCCTCGTTACATCATGAACAGTAGTGTTAAGTCCTAGCTGAATGTCTGGCAGAAGTTCGTCCCAAGAATTTTTGTTTTTACCGTGAGCCATGGACCCAAGAGATGCAAGAATCGTTCGGTTATACCGTTCGACTTGTCCATTTGCTCTCGGTGTGGCAACAGAATTGAGGATGTGTTTTGCACCAATAGAATGTACAAACGTCTTAAACTTTTTGCTAGTGAAACTCGTACCTCTGTCGGTTATGAGCCGCGAGGGGGATCCAAAGTAGCTAAAGAGAGTCTTGAATACTTTTATACTCTCTTTGGTTTTTGTACTTCGAACCGGTGAAATGCTGATGTACTTAGTAAACGCGTCTACTATCACGAGTATGTACGTGTATCCTCGCTTGCTTCGAGGAAACGGACCCAGGTGGTCCGCATGTAAAGTGTGGAACGGTATCTCTATTTTGGGAATCGGGTGAAGCAACCCCTCTTTGCTTCCCGAAGGTAGTTTATGGAGAGCACACTCAAGACATGCTGCTACGTATTTTTTTACGAATTTCCGCATCTTCGGGAACCAGAAGAGTGATTTAATTCGGTCCAAGGTTTTCTCAAACCCGAAGTGTCCCACATCATCGTGGTTGGACTTCAGGAGATGCCAACGCACGCCTTTTGGGACCACCCATCTAGACACATCCTCGCCTAAAATTTTAAAGACTCGCCCGTTTTTAATTTTGTATTCCTTATGGATACCTGCTATCTTAGAGGTTTCCGGGTCTTCTAGAACATCTTTAATACGTCTGACTTCTTCGTCAGAGGACTGAACCGTGGAAATCCAGTCCTCTGTACTAATCGACATAATGTCTAGAATGTGAGTATCTTCCGATGGCACTGACACTGGACCCCTACTGAGTGCATCAACATGCGACATTCTTTCACCAGGACGATACTCAATATCGCAATCAAATTCTAAAAATTGGATCCACCATCTGGATATACGGGGTATGAGATCTCTCTTAGTGAAGGTGGAGCGTAACGCGTTGCAGTCGGTTATTATAGTGAACTTCATGCCAATGAGATACGTACGGAATTTATTCAAAGCACAAACGACTGCAAGTGTCTCGAGCTCGAATGAGTGTAACTTCATCTCATCGGCTGTCGTTTGGCGGCTAAAGTATGCTATTGGTCGCCAGGGATCGGAATCTTTTCTTTGTAATAAGATGCCTGCAACCCCGAATTTGCTCGCGTCGGTATGCAACTGGGTTTCGGCATCGGGGCTGTACAAGGCCAGAACAGGTCTCTCGGTTAGGTGCTTTTTAATGGTATCGAAAGATTCCATTTGCACCTTTCCCCAGATCCAAGGTGTATCCTTTTTCAATAGGTTTGTCAAAGGCCTGGCAATTAATGCAAATCCTTTCACAAACCTTCTAAAAAACTTGCGAGTCCCAGAAACCTTCTGACCTCGTGTTGATTTCGAGGAGCAGGAAACTTTGATACTGCTTCAATCTTTTGAATTCCGGGTCTGATACCGTCTTTATCAATTTCAAATCCAAGGAAATTGATGCGTTCTTGGAAGAATTGACATTTTTCCATCTTAAGAGTTAACCCTGCCTCACGTAGGAGGGCTAGAACTTCTTCAAGACGTATCAGTCCTTCCTCAAAATCCCTCGACGGTATCAGAATGTCATCCATATATATAACTATGTATCCGACTTTGGTTTTACTGAGAATCTTGTGGATCGCTCTCTGGAAAACTGCAGGTGCATTTGCCAACCCGAAGGGCATACGATTATACTCATACTGTCCGTCGGGTGTGACAAATGCAGTTTTCTCTTTGGATTTCTCAGCTATAGCAATCTGGTGATAGCCTGAGGCCAAATCAAGAGACGTGAACACAGAATGACCTGAGAGCTGATCTAATAGGTCATCAATTCTCGGTAAGGGGTAATGATCTCTCTTGGTGCGACTGTTTAGGGCACGATAGTCAACGCAAAGACGTTTTTCTCCCGATTTCTTTTTGACCAAGACTATTGGACTGGCATATGGAGAGTTGGACTCTCGCACGATACCATGTTCTATCATGTCAGTGACCATATCCTGAACTAGTTTACGCTCAGAATGAGGCAACCGGTACGGCCTATAAACGACAGGGGCAGAATCCTTAAGGTGAATTTCCATTTCCGTAGCATTAGTGAAGCCTAAGTCGTGCAAACCGCTAGAGAAACAGTCCTTATATCTGTCAAGCAATTTAACGCATTGACGGTTTTGATCTACCGTCAACTGATTTCCGCAATTCGGAGTGACAGAGACGTAACTATTCAAATCAGTCGCGACACTCAAAACATGTAAGTCTAAATGACTCGAATCTACAAGCTGAGCGCGTGTAATGAGCGTGTTCTCTTTGAAGTGTACTGGGTTCGAACCGACATTTTGAACTAATAAATGACATTCAGAGTTATGCATTTTATATTCTCCCGGTAAGAGATAGTGCTCATGACCCGCGCAACCTCTTACCGACCCGCCTACATAAATATTTCCGGTATAAGCAACATTTGACCTAACAGGTACAGACACCATCTCACCGATGTCCACTGTAACATCACAAGTTGTACACAAATGTAATTTAGGATGGGTATCTTGTCCTACCCGCTCAAATATTAGATCTGTTGGAGTTTTAATTATTTTAAGTGTAGGTCTTTCAGTGAAACTATGCCCTAGCAAAACATCATAATTAATTAAGTGGTCATCTACAATAAATACCTCGACATCCTTTTCCGAGATACCCTGCACCTCTATGTTCACTAAAGTACGCCCTAGAGGTAAATATGGTACATTCCCTAACCCTCTTAAATATGGGCTATCAACCCTCTCCCAATTCAATCCTAGTCGTGAAGCATTACTATTACGAATTAGTGTGGCCTCGCTACCTAAGTCCAACTGGCACACCACAGCGATTCCATTGATATTTGTCATTAGCTTGTACTTGTCGTTACTATTTTTAGTGTAAGAAACCTCGAGGACCTCTTTATCCTTTGAAGTATTTTTTTGATCTTTTAATCTAGGACAGTGGGAGCTCTCGTGTCCCATAAACTTACAATTATCGCACTTTACTATTGGTTTAGGACATTTAAAACTAGGATGCCCAACACTCTGACAGTTAAAACACTTAATTATTCTTACAACACTATTTTTATTTGGAGCCGTATTGTTATCCGTATTCTTTACCGCGTTATTGCTTACTGATGTAGAGGTAAGGCGCTTATCCCTATTAAAGTCTCTGTTAAAATCCGACTGATTCCTATTGTGAAATTTAATAGTTTTAAAGAATTCAAGTACATCTTCCGGTTTATCAAATTTTGCTGCTTGAGCACCCACACGAACTCCCCTGTCTTCGACCCCATAAAGTAAACAATCCACTGCTTGCTTTCCAAATATTTTACATCTATTCAGCAGATTAATTTTCGCGAAATAATACAGTTCATAAGATTCCCCAGAGCGTACCCGTCTATTAAGCATTTCTGTCAAAAGTTCTGCATAATTTTCAGTAGCAGGAAATGATTCCTTAAGCATCGACTTCCACTCAAGCCAAGTATGCTTGATAGAGGGTAAACCCTGGAACCATGTCTTAGCCAGTCCGGTGAGTTTAGGCAGGGCATAGTGAACCGTTTGCTTATCGTTCCAGTTATAAATTTCGGAGCATTCATCTACTTTATCGAGCCAGATATTCATAGTTTGCTCTTTCGACATAGGGTCGAACTCTGGAATAACGTTACTCATGGTTGAACTCGAAAACGATTCACGATCCCCTGCCTTACAATTAAAAAGTTTTACGAAAAAATCTTCAAAAAGGTCCGTAGTCATATATTTAGGCTTCTTGCTGTCATGTGTTTCATGTGGTTCATCACTGGTCATGCGTTTCGCGGGAGTGATTAAGGAACGGCAATGATGCGAGTTTTTATCGCCGGCGTTTGTCAGCCCACGATGGCTCGGGCCAGGCTCAGGCGTCTCTAAACGCCTACGTGATCTGTTCCGTTCCGTTAATCTTTCCCGTTCTTTACGTACCTGATTTTCAAGGGTTCTCAATTTTTCCCTCTCCTTGGATAGCTGACGTTCCTGCTCGAGCAGCGTTCGCGTGCTGCTTACGCTTCGGCTTCTCAGCTGACGATGTGTCCCGCTGCCGTGCCGTCGATCACGAGCTGGACTGCGCCCTCGAGTTCCTGGTCCTCGTTGTTGGCTATCTGCATGGCCACTGCGACTGCGGCTACGACTGCACCTCTCGTTTACCCCTGGATCTCGTCTTTCATAGTTGCAAGAATGGTTGCTGGTGCGTCGATAGTCAGAGTTGCGGTCCTTGTCACTCATTTTTCTGAAACTTAGAGCATTTTGTTAATGTATCATGTAAAAATCATGCGAAACGAAGTCACTGAATTCCAATTTTAACGTAGGTATTTCAACATCATAATTATAAAATTATTCACTAGTTTTAATCTGTTTGCATCACAAAAACCTTTGGTGATTTTGTAAGGATTTTATCATTTTTTGACGATACTCATACTCAATAACTATTCCAAACTGATATTTCAATAAAATGTTTATCTTTTAAAATAATTTTATTCAAAAATATGTTCAACGGTTTTTTTTTTAAGTTAATGTATCTACTTCAATCGGCCGAATCGGCATTCACGTTATCGTATTATAATATCAAAACACTCACATTCTTATTTTTCTTCTTGTAATTGCGTTGATTTTCAGTTTTTATACAATAAAAATTCTACTTATCAGCGGTCGAGCTCGTGGGGTGGTTCACCACAAAACAAAATGTCTCGCGAATCCCACTTCTGAGATGTAATTAGACCTCAGGAGGGAATCATAGAATTAAAAGAATGGGTAAATCAACGCAATAACAATATTTATTAACAATATCAGACACAATTCAATTTATATTAACACCATTACTAACCTTAGCTTATCACGTCGGTACCTCGTTCAAGACTGACTCTTGTCAGCTACCTCCGAGTGAATGTGAATTTACACTTGACAGTTACAGCGAACGATTCGAAAAATGACACACTGACATAAGCAAAACCCGACTATAACAAGACCCACTGAATGTTCACTCTATTACAATGTAAATCTACCCTCAACCAGATAAGTATTGTTACACTAAGTACGGCTTAGTTTTTACCTTTTAGTACTGTAAGCAACCGAGTAATGAATTTTTTTTTAACGTTGCCCCACATTAGGATTTTCTCCTGTGTCGTGGGTGCGTTTACAAACATACAAGTTTACATGCACATGACACCCAGACCCGAAACAACAATTTGTGGATCACACAAAGAATTGCTCCGTGCGGGAATCGAACCCGCTACCCGTTGCGCGGCAGCCAGTTGCCCAGCCACCGCACCAACCGTGCAGTCAAATGAATGAATGACTGGTTAAAGTAAAAGAAAGACCTAAGTGTCAGCTTCAATTGATCTAGGTTTTCCGTACAAAATGTGTCAATGAAGCTAGCAGCAACCCTCTAGAACTTTTAAGTAGTAGGTCTAATATAAATCTATGCTTGTAGCTTCTAGCTATCGGAGCTGTGGTCTACCTAGCAGGTTTATCGCAGCTCCAGCACGAAAAGCAGGAGTAGGAACGGAGTGGTTTATAGTCAGTAAGAGTCTGACACTTCCTTCCGCCTCGCCTAAGGCGGGAGAAGGCATTGATGATATTCCTCCCTTAAAAAAGCTTCTAGCTATCGAATTGTAGAATGAAGGAGATTTCTAAGATACTTACAGGACCACTTGAGTATGGGCAGTGTGGCTATAAATCCCATAAACACGAATGTCACAATAACCAATGCGATACTCAGGCAGAACATTAATAATGTTGCTCTGAAGTAGAACCTCAAGTAATTCGGCTTTTCCTGCAAAACATAAGACAAAATATTAGACTTAAGTGTGGGAGCCAGGCTTCGCCACGAATGAGCCGGCTCGGCCGGAGTGATACCACGGCCTCACAGAAAACCGACGTGTAACAACGTTTGCGTTGTGTGAGTGAGGTTACTGGTGGCCCAATTACCCCCTTCCCAATCTTACCAATCCCCGTTTTTCCAACAACCCTTAAAGTAACCATAACCTTCATTTACCGGCTTATACCATCATTAAAAGTCTCTGAGTACGGCAGTAATACTTAAATAACTCAGCCTAACAACAATACAGTCAAAACAAGATTAAGCGTTGAGATAAGAAAAAGAATTCAATCTTATCATTGATTCATTCTACGTACTATAGAGTAAAAATACTGTAAATATTTTTAGTGTAAAGTGCTGATAAGGATAGAAGAGATCTCGTATCGTTCTGATTTTGTGAGTAATACATAATTCACATAAATATTATGATTCAAGATTTTCCAGTTCCGGTCACAATTTTGGCTAGGTAATGTTCCTATGAGTTATGATGATTAAGTTCACTGAAAATTTCACTGAAGAAACATTTCGTCAACAAATACAGATTTTCCGGTCACAATTTTGGCTAGGTCATATTCCTATGAGTAATGATGATAAAGAAATTCACTGACGAAATGTTTCGTCAAACAGAGATTAATTAAAAGACAATTCGTCATCAGATATGATATTTTGAAGATGACGAAATCCCATTCATAGTTGCTCTTCAATGGAGCTGAGGATTGCTTAGCGAGTTACCGGAGCTACGGTTCGAAAAGCAGGAGTAGGAACGGGGTAGTTCTTAGTCAGTCTGACACTCTCTGTCCCTCGCCCAAGGCGGAAAAAGTCATTGGATTATTTTTCTCACTTAAAAAAGACTTCTTCAATAGCATGAAACTATATTTTATTGTAAGTTACCTACTATGCAACTATAATGTAGGCCCTACCTACATACCTAATTATGTTTTTGGTTATTTATAAGACGCGACAAGAGATCAGTACCTACTTGTAGGTAACATATTAAATATTAGGGAATAAATTACGGTAGGTACTTATAATTATGTTGAAAAGTAAGTGAACTAAATGAAGAAGGATTTGCTTTACATTTCGATCGATAATCGACTTCTTCAAGGTTGGTTGGACCTTAGGTCTTAGTCTAGTCTTTGAGATTTTATGTGTTATGTAGGTATTACTTACCCTATGTGCTCCAATAATTAACACGATATTAATGGCAAGATTGACCAGGAACACCAATAAGTAGTAGGCAAACGTTAGGTACAGGCCCAAAGCCACTTTCTTGATTTCACTTGGTGGATGCTCAGGATTTGGTTGATTCTGATGATTGTCTACGAATTTTGAAACTGTAAAGATTGTCCATGAAATGGTAGCTAGTGTCATACACGACATAAACTGTAAAAGAAATAAAATATTTTGTAAATAAGAATTATATTAAAACTCCTACGCGATTACAGAAATTTAAAAGTTGCATTCATGTTAATTATTGCTATTAAAAATTAAGCAGGCGCCAACAAAACTTATAAGAGTAATTGATTTATTTAAAAACATGTACTTAACAGATATTTAGTACTTACAATAGAAAAATATCCGATGAGCAACACACCGATTTTCAACGGTATGCAACAACAACATTTATTGTATCTTGGTAGTTCGAACACCATGTTTGTTTATTTATTTACCCAACACAACTATAAAAGTAGGTAAGTAGGTAGGTAAGCTAACACAATATTAACTTAAGCAAAAATAATAATAGACAAGCCACTGAAAACAATGCTTTGTACACTAAGTAACGTGCGCGTTGTGTCGGATTATTCTTTAGCCACAGTTTTATCAGCTAGCTATCAGATAGCAAAGGGCGTTGTCGATAACAAGTGACCAATGAACCGTAAGTAAATAAACTATTTCGTTACAATCAACGTTAATTATTTAGGTGTGTTTTTAGGTTATTATGAAAATCAATTCGATATCTTAGATTCCAATGCGAGTTTGCTCTAGTTAAAAATGTCTTGTATAAAGGTACGGAGTTTCAAGGCGATGTAATATTTGAACGTAGGTACCTACTTTACCGGTATAATTATATCATAGCTACGTAGTTTATTTGTGTCTGTATGTTCGTATTTGGTGGGTATATTCATATTTGACCCCATGATACATTGGTGCCACGAAAATAAGAAAATGCGACTGGTATATAGCAATAGGCTCACCACCTTACATGGGTCTTACAACATTAATTGTGGAAAGTAGGTGTACATTGTAGAGCCGCATTACGTGCCATAGTGTGCAAATACCTACAACTGGATAAAAGGCGTGACGAAATAAAAACAAATTAAAGAAAAGGGTGTATATGAGGGTGTAAAAGTGGTAGCTGGTAGAGAAGAAGACATAACGAAAACATGTCGCTATGTTTGATGTGCATTTCAATTTTGTTAATGATTCAAGCAAACTCTTTAAACAGTTAGGTACCTACCTCCTACCGCAATGTTTAATAAGGCAATTTGAATATATGTATAGGTACTAAAATTTAGAACACAGCATGACACGATACGAACAAACTCTTTGAATAGTTAGGTACCTACCTACGTAGAAAAACCGCAATGTTTAATATAGGTACTTAATGAAGTTTTGGACACAGCATGACAGGTTACAAACAAAACCAAATAAACTACGAAATTTCTTTACTAACACAAATACAATATTAACACTTCACAGAATTATAACATTAATGTCCGAATACTCAAACGTTACTCAATTTTAAGTCGCTCCCAAAACTAGTTCTGTCCCTATCAATTCTTTATAATATAACAGAGATAGCACGATATTTAAGTACAACTTAAAATTGAGTAGACTTTCTTTCTCGTTGTCTCTTGATCCTATAAAGTAGTACATAACATTTCATTGCAGTTTGATGGCTTTGGCTCTGGGAGAGCACGGATCTGATTGGGATCACATCCAGCTGTAGCTGCTGCTATAAACTTTGCTTTTTCTTTTGCTCTCTCCTCAATCTCCCTTTCCTGATACTCTTCCATCAAGTCCATGTAGTAACTGTAGACTACGATGAAGTTGTAAAACTCTAAGACTGGAAAGAATTTTCCGTTAGAATATGATCTTTATGATGATGATTTTAAATAGATAGTGTGGGAGAGCCATGCTTTGTCACGAATGGGCCGGCTCGACCGGAGTGATACCGTGACCTCTCCGACAACCGACGTAAAATAACGCTTGCGTTGTGTGAGTGAGGTTACCGGAAGCACCCCTTCCCAATCTTCGATTCCGCAACAACCCTTAAATTCCTAATCCCCAAAAGGCCGGCAACGCATTTGTAACGCCTCTGGTGTTTCAAGTGTCCATGGGCGGCGACGATTGTTTACCATCAGGTGATACGTCTGCTCGTTTACCGTGTTCCATAAAAAAGTCACAATTTGAAGAATACGTGGACAAATTATTTGTCAAGTATCAAAGAGAAGTCTCCAAGTTCATGTAGCCTCACTTCCCAATCCAATCAACCAAATCCCTTTAATAGATTTTCGACGTTAAAACAAAAATTGTAAAGTTGAAAATCGATTATACCTAGAAATCTGTAGAAGTTAGCAGACTTACTGATAACCATGAGAAACACCAGGTACCAGCCGATGAGGTGCAGGTGCACGATACAGAGCATGGACAGGAAGGTCGTCTCACTGATCCAGCAGAAAAACCTGCATATTAAGAATTGGCCGACACGGAACGGGTTGCGCTGGAACAAACATTAAGAAGATAGAACATTTCAAAATTAGAATATTGTATGTAATATATGGACGTCGCAAGCGACCGTTCTCGGTATACTGCATGATCTTTGGCGTGTGATTTTCAGATCTTGCAAAATGCTTGCGGGATTTTCATTTTGCGAAATTCTCAATAACTAAATGACATGGAGACTGAAATTGTATGTAATATTTGAGTAATACTCTACTAGTTTCGAGTTGCACCGGGACTCATGAGTGTGTGCGGCACGGTGGTGACGACGCAACTGTAGTAGGTTTTTTTCAATAGCTCACGTGAATAATTCAATGGATTTGTAAGTAAGCTATTTTAATTTTCTTCCTACAGTTATCATACAAAGATACCTAGATAGAAAGATACTTACAGAATATATTCCTGATCCCAAAACTATGGTGAATATGAAGAGGAAGCTCTCAGTAACAATCATTATGAGGTAGCCAGTGAACACGGGGAAGTAGTGCTCATCATCTGGCGGGGTCTTCGTCAGGAGCATGGCTGTTACAGACAGGGAGACTGGCAGGAAGGTATCCATCATCGCAAGCACGAAGAACATCAGCAAGGAAAGGGATCGTATCTGGAAATTTGGAACACGAAGATAGAACCTGCACGTCAATATTATCTAAATACAAAATCAGAAGTTTCTATAGAAATCTGAACTTTAAAGTAGAATAATAAGAAATAGAAAATTGAGTTCACTATATACTGCCGTTAGGCCAAGGGTTCCCAACATTTTCTTGATTAAAGACTGCTAATTTTTTCATGTGATCAGATTGAGTCGTGAGGTTCATTCTCATAAAAATAATGAATTTTTGATTATTGGACCAATCGATCCTCTCAATTGTGACATTTATTTTACTTGAGCTTGATTAAATAGCACGGTTAACCGTGGTATTTTTATTAGGTGTATCTTTTTTATTTAGCGGACCATATTTTGCCTTCTGTGGATCACCGGTTGGCAACCACTACTTTAGATGGAACATGGTACTTCTTAAAGAACACCTAGTTATACCTATACCAAGTTATGTTGTAGTTTTAGACTTTTAGAGACTCTAACAACAATATTTACCAAAGTCCATATTAGAATAACAATGCAGCCAGTTTTCAAAGAATATAGAAGTAGAAAGGACACCAGCGTCGGTAGATTAACATTGAAATCGATGCACATTTACAAATATAAGTCAATCAAATGAAATACATTCACAATTTTATCATACAAACTAAACAAAGGTTTCAAAACTATCACTATCAAATTGTCAAAGTCAGCTTTGGCATGGTTTTGACACTTTACGTATCTTTTTTTTGGGAAGGTATGATGCGTCTGTGATATTTATTATTTGCAGCCAAAATACTCTTTACATACATACATAACCTCACGCCTGTCTCCCGTGGGGGTAGGCAGAGACAATGGAATGCCAATTGCTACGAATCTTACACACCTCTTTCGCTTCATCAACAGTCATCAGTATCAGTATCAATACTTTACTTCCAGTTAATTACCCATATGGCGACGCGATGGCAGAATAGAATACCTTTGTTAACAGATACCACCTTACCTTTTCAGTAGAGTGCAGAGTACCTACCTACAAGTGTCAGTTTCCGAAGCTGCGGACTATCTAGCTGGTGTTTTTATGGAATAAGAGGAGACGGGTCACCTGATGGTAAGCGATCAGCGCCGCCTATGGATACCTGCAACACCAGAGGAGCTCAGGTGCGTTGCGGCCTTTTAAAAAAAAATACGCTGTTTTCTTGAAGGTTTAGTTACCGGAGTTATTCCGGCTCGAATTGTAGGAGTAGGAACGGGTAGTATTTAGACAGTAAGAGTCTGACAATAACTCTCGCCTCATCCAAGGCCTAAGATACCCGTTAGAAGAGTAGACACTACTATTTTAGGTGTAAGAGCTGACTAAAAGAAGATAAAGATAATGACGGTGAGAAATGATTCCCAAATCTTTGTCTGTGTATAAAAACTATCAATACACTATTGCATTAGGTGTTCCTGTTATGATAGCTGTATTTTGTAGTAATAATAAATAAAAAAAAGTACCTCATCCTCTCCACCTCTGCATATCCCTTCAGATATCGGGGAATAAAGTGCGTCATGTTATTGTAATGAGCTAAAAATAACATTTTGTCGAGATACATTAATTATTATGTACAGAACAGATTGTACAATGGCTAGTACAGATACGTTTTTTTTTTCATTTAATTTTCGACTTTATTTCCTAAAATGATAAGGTCCAAAATCGAATAAAAGAATGTCAGAAAAGTGTAGTTTGATCTGCTGCTGTACTTTAGCCAGTTCTGTTATCAGAATGGACTTTAAACTACGAATCCTGAAAGAAGATATTTTTATGGAGTATCCCGTCGGGAATTTTGTTAATAAAACCCAAAGATAATGTCTGTGATGACTGTTTGCTTCGTATCCTGGGGGCCTACTCTAATTCAACGAAAAACTAAGTTTCGGACGAAACTTCGCAGATTGTATACTACAATTCTATTTATTGCGTAATTTCGTGAACAAAAATTAACGAATGAAATGAAGATAAATAAATAACTTTTGATACGAAATTAAAAATAAAACGTTACTTCAAGTAATTTATATTAGTAAATCAATAAAACCTGCGGGCGAAAATTAAACGAAACTTCGGATTCGAGAACCGGAGTAGGCCCCCTGTACTTACTGTACTATTTACTTATAGGTACTATCTATTTGTTATCAATTTCTATGTCCCAAAATTCTATAGTAGTGTCCCAGTTTGGAAGATAACGAGTAGTTGAATAGAATTTTTCTAGCAAGCCAATCTTGTACTGATAATAAAGAATGTGACTAATTTTGTTCCTTGAAGAGATAGTCTAGTAGTTGATTGTCCCGTGTCGTAATGTTGAGGTGGTCCGGCCTCGATGAATCAGCGTCAGCACTTGTCTTTTTTTCTGAGAGAGGAGAGAATCATCCAATTACTTCCTGCCTCCTTTCATCCATTGGGTGAGGTGTGAGTGAGTGTCAAATTCTTACTGACTAAATACTACCCCGTTTCTACTCCAATTTTGAACTGGAGCCCTGTGGCTCTACCATGTGTTTGAACCAATAGTATTTGTCGATAGTCGATAGCGAAGGAATAATTTTTGTATGGCAAATTTTAGTTCCATAGGTGATCGGTAGAGGCGTTGTAAAATTAGCCATATAAAAAATTTACGTCGTCGCTAGCGACTATCGACAAATACTATTGCTTCAAACTCATGGTAGAGGTACTGGTAACCATTGGTATCACTCTCTTTTATGCCTTCAGGCTCAAGTCTTTCTGTTTCCGCGCCGGACTTCAGTGTTCCGATGTTTTCATGGTTGTATCTACTGTAGATTCTGGCTTACAGGAGTTGCAGCGGTTTTGGGTGTTTGTGATGGGCTTATCCCAAAAAACAATCTAAGGTCGGATTCGTTCCCCTCAAAAAAAAAAAGGTAGGATTCGTAGCCATAACCAAAGATTTTTTTATTATACAATGGTATTATTTCGCACCGCCCCCTTTTGTACCAATAAATAAAGATAAATTAATTTCGAGAAACCATTAGCTTACATAAGTACTGAACAAAAACATGGAAACAACAAAAATACCTAATGAAAACCCGACATAAATATTATTGTGCTGTCATCGAACTAAATAACTAGTTTCTACATAAAAATATTAATTCACAACAATAAATATGGAAGTCCGGATAAATATGGAGTTTCTCAGAATTTCATTAACTCTTTAACGATGTAAAAAGCAAGCACAACATACATTGACTCGTTAGTATGACAAGGCTTAATGAGTGTTTGAACAAAACGAGCAATGTACACGAACCATTTCTTTTCTATCTCGTTATAATGACACTGGCGTGTGATAATGATTTCCAAGAGGTCAAGCCGTTATCAATATTATCAACAACGGGTTAGTAAATAGTATGTTATTTCAAGTTATTTACAGCTTTATCCCATGGGAATAGAGTTGAATTTATTTTTCGGGATTGTGTATGGAGTTTCCATAATTATGCAGTTTAGCTATCGAACTGATTCTGAATACGGCATGTGGCATTATTTGGTTTAAAATGAGCCTCTACCGAAATCTTTTCTACGAAATATACTAGTCAAGTTTCAATGCAATAGCTGCAGTGCTTAGTCCTTTTAGCCTTAAGTTTGTGGGTATCTTCAAGGCCCGAGTGAAAAGGTTGCTCTTAGACAGACGTGCTCCATCTTAGGCTGCATCATCGCTTACCACTAGGCGAGACAGCGGCTAAACGTCGACCCATCAAATGTTAAAAAAGTGTAAATTAAGTTCTTTTTTTGTAGAGAAAATCAAAATTTAGAAAAAGATAATAGGTTCTTAATCGTTTCAAATATCCTTCCACCATTTTAAGTAACCACTAAACAATTTTGTATTAAGTTAGCCTTATGTCCTACCACTATTTTATTGTATTGTGTACATTAAAGATTAAATAAATAAATAAACTATTTTGACAACTTAAAGAATTGAACAACCAAGCTCAGACTAGCAATGAAAAAAAATACGAAATCCTAAAACAGACTAGCTATAAAAAAAATACCACAAATTAAACAAAAATAAATTAATAAATAAATTGCAGCGCACTTCGCTGTATAGTTCACCAGCGGGTCAGATGTCCGGCTGTAGGCAGACTTCTCCATTAGATAAGTACGCCGACAAATAGGTTTGAATCATCAGTCCTAACTGGCAGTCGGGACAGCGCGCGTGTGCCCATCGCCACGAAAAAAAGTTTAGTTTAAAAAAAATATAGAGTTCCATTTTCAAAAATGTATTGTGATTGGCCAACTTTGGGGCGGTGTTGCTTCTGTATGCCTTTAAGGCGCGGAATTCTAACGTTCGGATACATTAATTTAGTAAGTAATCAATTTGTTATAATTTATATTTTGTTTTGATATGGAAAAGCTGGAGAAATGTGTTTTAATATCACAATTCTTTGGTGTTGTGGAGTTTGGAATAGTTTCTTGTGTGTGTGCTAGGTTAGTCTCTTGTTTAGCAACATTATTGACGATTGTTCCTTTTGTAGATAGTCTCTGTCGATCCTTTGTAAGAAAACTCGGTGTAATATTCGCGGATGTCACTAATCGCGTACAATTTACGCCAACCGCGTCTGTTGTTGAAGGAATCGTAAAAAATTACAGTGTTGCGTCACTTTTGCGTAAAAATATTTATATTTCGTGTCATTTAGTGATAATAATATAACCAATTGTATTAAAAACGGTTAAAATAACAATTAAACTTAAACAAAACAACAGATTAACTTTCTTTTTGTGGAAAGAAACTCTTTAGAAAGATGTGTCGTTTTAGTTCCGTATCTGGTCAATAGATGGCGTTGTGCTATACTTAAAGAAGTCGCTGCTCACTGTAAGGTCACGGCCCGCAGACCAAACAATGATAAACATGTCATTTAACTAAATTGCCAGCGTCTCGTTAGTATTCTACGGAACATAGAGTCCTAGGTTTGATATCTGATCCGTTACAAGAAGATTTGTTTATAAACATACCGGTTACAGGTTGAATAGTTTATTCAGACACGAAAAATCGTAATTAAAGAAGTAAAAGGAAAAGTTATTTAAAACTAAATAATAATATATAATGGATATAACTTTAGGTTGTTTATTAATATAGTTAAAATTAAAATTAATATACTTTAAACAGAGAGGAGTGGAAGGAAGGTAGGGAGGCCTTTGCCCTGCAGTGTGACGACCATGGCTGAAATCTAAATCTAAATCTAAATTAATATACTTAAAGTCAAAGTCAAAGCATTTATTTCAATTAATCCTAAATTAGGCACTTTTGAAACGTCAAATAGACTTGTCCGTCAGTACGTCCGTCAGTGAAGCTAGGCGCTTACATAGGTATAATATAAATAGGTAGATACTAGGTACCTACATTATATTCTGTTACGTGCATTGGTAACTAAGTAGGTACCTAGACATATAATATTTCAATTGACTCATTTAAGAAGTACACCATTAATATTAATATAAACAAGTCTTATGTGCAGATCTACAAATAACTCTTACCTATGTTGAAAAACACGCATATAACAAGCGTGATGATTTATGCTCAAACCTTCTTCGTGCGAGAAGCCTTTGATCAGCAGTGGCCACTTATAGATTGATTGATGTAATATTTATTGATTAGGACAAGATAGACGTTATAGACATTGATTCGGCATTTTAGACAATGATTCGGAGCTGCGGACTACCTAGCGGGTTTACCGGGGCGCCGGTTCGAAAAGCAGGAGTAGAAAAGGGGTGGTTTTTAGTCAGTAAGAGTCCGACACTCCCTCTCGCCTCACCTAGGGCGAGAGAAGTCATTGGATGATTTTCCCCCCTAAAAAAATACATTAATTTGTGATTATTGTAATATACCGTATACTTACGATTAGTTTCACGTTAGTTTAAGGATGTAAAATAATATTGCCAACGCTTTTCATTATAAGAAAGCTTAGGGTCTGTGCCAGGGCGGTGCCCATGACACCTGCATTGAAAGACTTTTAATTTTTAATATTTCTGTCCGCTTCTTATTTTTTTTCCAAACAATTCATTTAATTACGATTATAGAGTACCTAAATGAAAGTAACCTAAGTTTATATCTTTATATATATATAATTCTTCTGTAAGTGTGTATGTCACTGAACTTCTCTTAAACGACTGGACCGATTTTGATGAAATTTTTTGTGTGGGTTCAAGGGGATCTGAGAATGGTTTAGATTCACAATTTTGTCCGCTGGACAATGATTTTTTGATTATTTTTTAATTTATCAGTAGTTGTTGATTTTGGAATGTTTTACATTGAATCCGACAGACGGCGCTACCATCGCAGTGTCAAATATTAATGACGTTAGATATTGTCATAACATTTGAATAACAATTTTCACCAAAAAGGTCCAGAATGTTTTAGCTTATTAAAAAAAGTTTAAAATTTTCAAATTAAAGACGTGTAACAGGACAACGTCTGTCGGGTCCGCTAGTATCTGTATATGAAATATATGAAATTATATATTATTATGAAAATTAAATGGGTTTATATTTGGCCATTATTTCGTAAAAATACCTACATAAGTAAGTATTTAAATAGCTGTATATGGTTTTAACACCAAATGCTAAACTAAACTAAAGTTTAACAAACAAATGGTTCAACATACTCACTATAAAGTAGGTACCTACTGCACATTGACGCTCGTTTCCTCATTATGTCAAATAACGAAGCGAAATTAATTTGCAGTACGTCGCTTCCAACCTCGACCGTAATTTTTTGTTATTTCATACAATATTTTTTACACTCAATCCTCTTAATTATAAATAATACACTTCGGCTTAAACGTCTAAAATGTTAACCTGCATTACCCTAAATTTGAATGTTAGATAATGCTACTTAGGATTACAAGTTTTGTGTATAAGAAGTGTAAAATAAAAAGCTCCTATAACATCACAAAAATAACGTCTTTTTTTCTTTATATGAAACACATAAATGAGCAGACGTATCACCTGATGGTAAGCAATTGCCGCCGCCCATGGCCACTTGAAACACTAGAGCCGACACAAGTGCGTTGCCGGCTTTCTGAGGGTTAGGAATTTAAGGATTTTTTGGAAATTGGGGATTGGGAATATTGGGAAGGGGGTAACCTCACTCACACAACGAAACACGAAACACGTCGGTTTTCTGTGAGGCCGTGGTACCACTCCGGTCGTGCCTAACTAAAAAGCAAAAAATAACTATAATTAGTACTCATATGTTAAGTTAGGAACCGGTGCCAAAAAAAACAAACATCCGAACACAATACCTCCTCCTTTTCTGAAGACGGTATAATAAACTTTACTACTATTTGATCTAAATATAATTTTGTTTCTCTTTTCCAGATATTCAGTGCGTTTATGGTGGGAGTGTACAGTTACTCGGTGCACACAGATTTCGGTTTGTTCGCGATATACCATGGGACGAGCGTGGGCGCGTCCGTGCCTGAAGGAGTCTGTGTCTTCATCTACTGCGTAGAAATAATCTTCACTGCTATCTTATTATATGGTACACATAAGGTAAGAGACTTACGTATATAAAATAAATACCTACAAATATATGAATATGAATATATATTTTTCGAAAGAATACTAGCTCAAGTTAAGATTTTATTTAGTTTAGGTTTGTTTATTCTCAAACCTCACATCATCGTGGGGTGCGCTTCAGGAAAGCAATACCGTACTAATATGCATTTTTATAAGAGGCTGCTCGTCTAGTTTCAAGCCATGAAAGGAACTCACAATAGGGTAGATGACTAATTTGTATTTTAATGTCCGTCTTGTAGATTATTTTAAAATATTAGACACGTATTTTTTATTTTCTTACAAAAACAAATACTTTCGAAGATAAGTTGATTTGAAATGTCGCGTGACGTCTCTTATTCGTCACTATACGTAAAAATTACGTATTTGCACTCACTCCTAAACTTTGATTCGTATTATCTAAGTAGGTATCTTTTAAGACAAAATTAAAAAAATACATGTCTAATATTTTTTCATTACCTAACTGACGGACTGAATAGATTTTTAATTTTCACACTCCGTCATCATTCCTATTATTGATTTGTATGATAACCAATGATGATTAACAATGAACTCGAGGACGATAATAAGATTTATATAACTCATGGAAAGCCCTAACACAAACTGTATCAGTACAGTATTGTATCAATACAAAGAGGAAAGTCCGGCTTAATGTTATGTTTAACTTGTAATTTGTAATATAGCACGATAAGTCAATACTTAAGTTGTAGGTGGCCCATAAACTGATTAGGATTAAGTGTATCGTTAGCTAATTATTTATATAGGAAGTGATAAGTCCAAAGGTTATCAGTTCTTTTATCTCTAGTGGTAGGCTAGTAGGTAGTATGTATCTTATGTATGTAGGTAGAAGACAATGTTAAGAACGTATTTGTTAGTAAATTATTGTGGTTATCGACTAACTCACGTAACTGTTTGACAAGGAACTTGACTAGTTTCAAGCCATGCTAGAGGCTCATATTTATGTGCAGCAATCATCGACTTACCTACGACGCGGACAGTCGCAGTGTCGCGCTGGCACTGTATGTCTCACGAAAGTTATAATACCTTTTTTTTTAATAAAACGTTGCCCCACATAAGTATTTTCTCCTGTGTCGTGGGTGCGTTTAGAAACATACAACTTCACATAGGTACACATTACACTTAGACCCAAAACAACAATTTGTAGATCCTACAAAGAGTTGCTGTAGAGAGACCGCGTCAACTGTGCAGGCGACCTCTTTGAAGTTTTAAAAGTCAGGAAACATGATAAGCATGTGAAAGTGCTGCCTCGTTGGTCGAGTGGTCGCAAGTGCGACTGCCGAACAAGGGGTCTCGGGTTCGATTCCCGGGTCGGGCAAAGTATTACTGGGCTTTTTTCGGATTTTCGAAAATTTTCTCAGTAGTAGCACGGAGTCTGGAATTGTGTCCAGTATATGGCAATAGGCTCACCCCCTATTACATGGGACTTTAACACAAATGGTGAAAAGTGGGTGTACATTGTATAGCGGCATTACGTGCCGTACCTCTGCCTACCCCTTCGGGGATAAAAGGCGTGACGTTGTGTGTGTGTGATATCTTTAGTAGCTCCTGCCCGCGGCTTCGCAGACGGCATCAGGAAAGATATCTTTAGTAGCTCCTGCCCGCGGCTTCGCAGACGGCATCAGGAAAGATATCTTTATTAGCTCCTGCCCGCGGCTTCGCAGACGGCATCAGGATAGAAAGTAGTCTATTTATTATTTCCGACAATAATCTATGTCTGTGCTGAATTTTATTCAGATCCATTCAGTATATTATGCGTAAACAGACATATATAGAGAAGGTGTTCTGAATTTTATTCAGATCCATTCGGTATTTTATGTGTAAACAAAACATACAGCCACACATCACAAACTTTCACATTTATAATATTAGTAGGATATGGCTTAGTCGTTTTAATGAGGAGCGAGGAAAAACAACAATGACTATGATCTAGCTCTTCAAAGTAGGGAATGAGTCCAATTATCTAGTTATTCTGTCGGTTTCTACGAATGCCGGTAACCAACAGTTTTCCTTACCTGCGTTCATTAGATGACTCTTGTACCTATGTCATGACTGATGATTCAGAAATGTTATATTGAGTTATAATCCTACTGATTGATTAAAAATATTGTGCACGCTACACACCTTTTTTTTAGGCGAGGGAGAGTGTCAGACTCTTACTGACTAAAAACCACCCCGTTCCTACTCCTGCTTTTCTAGCCGGAGCCCCGGTAAACCCGTTAGGTAGCCCGCAGCTTCGGATACACTACACACCTTACGATTAATTGGGCCTCCGTTAACCTCACTCACGCAACGAAAAACAACGCAGTTGTTTCACGTTGGTTTTCTGTGAGGACTTCGATCGAGCCGGCCCATTCATGCCGACTTGACCATTTAAATCGCCTCGGTCCATATAGCCTACACCTTACGATTTAATTATACAGTTCGACTGTACAGTTAAACTGCACATTTAATTCGTAAGGTGCATTAGCTTCATAATTATAAAAAGCTAGATAAAAGTAAAAAAGAAGAAGCTAAAAGGAAAAAGAGTCATTAGGTTATCATGAAATCCATAATCTTGTAGTCACATTTATAGCTACTAGGAACTTGAACTTTAATACTAGACCAGACGTAGGTCTGATGACGTCATGAGCACTGATACTAAAGAGCAGTTACCTACAACATACGTCATGTCATGTCAATCCGTTTTATCTATAGAACGGACATGTTACTAGCAATAGGCAATTACTGACAGCCACTTTGCAATAAAGAGGTCGTAAACACAAGTTTTCCTTTGGCGGAACGATAATGTGGATATTAATATGAAATATAGGTATTTTGCTTTGTGTGGTATGCGGTCTTTGTGATTGATTAAGTCCTTCGATCATTATTTGTTTATGTGTAAATAAAGTTGCGTTATTCTGTCATGGCTGCGTTATTGACAGCTGCTTAATTGCGTTATTGTATTTGGCATAGGTATTAAAAACTGACATAGGTGATTTATAAGTTTTAGGATATGCTTACTTAAGTTATCTGACACTAATGCCTGGCAATGTCTAATACATACAATCAACTCTCATTAATTCAAACTTTTTATAATTTGAAGTAATGACGGGATATCTAGAAAATCTCTATATTATTTCGAACTAAATCAGTATTTTTTAATGCACTTGATAATTCAGTCATCAGTAGTCAGTACCAACATTTTGTGGCAAATTAAAATGTCGGAACATTAGGTAGGCAATATTTTAAGAGAAAATATTTTAAGAGATGCCTCCAATTTTGAATTAACGAGAGTCTACTGTATTATATATGTATACTTATCTACTAACACAAAAATCTCTCTTACACTTATAATATTTCTTTGTTACAGAAACTATTAACGTACATTAAGATATACTACTACTTCGCCGTGACCACGACTGTGGCGTCCTGCCTCGTGCAGATCATAGACTTCGCTGTAGCAGTCAGCACCAGATCAGGAGTCTACATGATCTTCGAGGTCCTACCTCTTATGTTCGCTTCGCTATGTAAGTATCTTCACTTTAAGTCTTTGACTACCAAAAGAAAACTGTTGAAGGCAAATCCTCCGCTAACGTCGGTCACCGGTGACCACCACGGCGTTCAATGTGTTAAGCTAGCTAATCCAGTAGTTCCCAAAGCTGCATGGCCTATAACCCATCTAAATCAAGTTCCCAAACTCAGCACCCACGTTCAGATTCGGAACTAAACAAGGCCTTGGTGTCCGCGACGCGTCGTTTGACAACAAAGCCTACAAAGACCGATCGTTGATCGACCAACGGTCGACCAACCAAATGCTCTGTTTTGATTGTTTTTACGCAAGATACAAGCATTAGTTTTGTAATCGTCAATTGACGAAAGCGTTTCTATGACGTACGGTTATGTGGACAATGGGCATTATACTTTAATGGTGACCTTACAATTTACCCAACCTTGGAATTAAGACCAAAATCCCAAGGCTTACAGCCTTTGCCTAACGGTAATACCACCTAATGAAATTAACTAAACTGGACACCTCTTGTTACAGCCATCCAGATCTACCTCATCATCTTAATAAGGAGTCTGCTAAAGAAGATGGAGCAGTCAGGTCCTCATGGCTATGAGAACCAGCTCCAGCAGATTGTGTACGAAGGGAAGGTGGAGTCCAATGGAGTCTATGACCCTACTGTAGTACCTGTAGACGTATAGACATTAAGTAGATAGTAAGAAATCAGCCAGTAGTTCTTAAGTTCGCTAAATACTCATGTAAAGTCATTAAGAGGCTATTTTTTCAGTCAAAATCAAATTAATGATTTTTATTTTGATTTTGAGGCTATTTTTTGGAAGTGAGTCGGTTGAATCTCGAAGACCAAAGTCGTAATGTAATCTCCAATTGAAATCACAACAGTACTCTTAGTATGAGTTTGCTTTACGTTTAACGAAATTGAAACGAAAGCGCGTTCGGCGCTATGATTGGCCGGCTCGAATGAACCAACCAATTAAAGCGCCGAACGCACTCTCGTTTCGATCTCGTTAAACGTAAAACCAACTTGTACTAAGTCCTCAGATTTTTAGAAAGTGATTGGTTATTTAAAATTGTTCCTCGATCTTCTTGCATATACATTCCTTAGTTAACGATTTATAAAGTTTTCAAATCATTTTTAACATTCCTATATATTCCATACAGTTAACGATTTATAAAGTTTTCAAATATTTTTTAAATTGATATCACATCGGGTCGTACCTACTGCCCCTTAACCTCATATATGAGTCACCCACAAATGTTATTTTGGTAAAATGATTGACACACTTCACACTAATATTATAAATGTGAAAGTTTGTTTGGATGTTAGAATGTTTGTCTGTCAATCACGCTGAAACTACCGAACGGATTTTGTTAAAATTTGGTATACAGATAGGGTATAAGCTGACTTGGGTGATAGGATACTTTTATCCCACGGGAACGCGGGTGAAGTCGTGTGCAGAAGCTAGTATGTAATAATTATGTCTCTCTACCTACCCTGTATGGTGTGACGTCATGTTCTTTATCTACTACTGTTTGTCCACTCTCTTTAAGTTTGTAAGTAAAATGATTACATAATACCTAATTTAATATTGTAAATATTTTGTATATAGACGTAAGATAATGAAAAATGTGATAATAAAATGACGATATTTTTATTGAAATCTGCCTTTTATTGTAGTTACCTACCTAGTATTGTCGTCATGCCCTTAATCCCCCAAGGGGTAGACAGAGGTGCACATTATGGCACTTAATGCTACTGCACAATGTACACCTACTTTTCCCCATTTGTGTTATAAGTCCCATGTAGAAGGTAAGGTAAGCCTATTGCCATATTATGTATATTGGGTGTAAATCCAGATTCTGCAATCACTGAGATATTTTCGAAATACCAAATAAACCCTTTACCTGACCCGGGAATTGAACCCAAAACCCCTTGTTGGCAGTCGCAATTGTGACCACTCGATCAACGAGGCAGTAGGTGTGTTCATAAAATTAAACTGGGTTAGCGGTTGCAAAATTATCATTTATACTTTCTACAAATAATTGTTTCATGTCGGGGTGTCATGTGTTTGTAAAACGCACCCAAAGATACAGAGTGTGGAACAACGTTTAAAAAACATCTGCTTTAAAATATTGCATTATTCAACTTTTAGATATAATTTTACTAACGACATCTGACCTTTAATGGAGAGCAAAACAAACTTTATCAGGAATAAATTATTATTGTTTTGTTTGCATTATCTTTAAATAGCCATTAGGTATTAAATTAAATACTGATAAATAGTGTGTCCTATGTATTAAAACGCATATAAAACTCTTCCGTCACCAGTAATGGAACAGACAGACAATACACAACTGATTAGGGTGCTTTTCCACCAGAGATGTGCTATGCTACGTTGCTGTGGATGCGTTGGGCTTCCACCAATCATATTCATTGGTACAAGTAGCTCAGTTCTGGTGGAAACAGATTCAGCTAAGATATGTTTTTTATACGGAAAGATGCGTACTGTGGATGGCTTCCCTACCATCGATACGTCGCATACTTGAGCTGCGTACTTCCTCGCACAGCTACATAGTTTAGTATCAATGGAAACGGTCACATAGTTACACAGCTTAACTATATAGCACATCTCTGGCGGAAAAGCACCCTTATAGTTGAGGGAAGACTTTTGCACAAAATCTAGAATTGCTAAAAGATATTGCTGAGTAAGGTATTCGGTGTAAACACCGAACAATACTTTAAGTGGTTTGATGTTTTTTATGACGGCAAAATTTCTTTGAAAAGGTGTACACAAAACCAGGACACGCCACTAGTGATTTATACAATTGCAAAACTGTAATTAAATATGCATTATGAAAAATATCATAATATTCTCATTCCCAGAAGAGATATCTGGAGGTGTCCATTTCAGAACAGAACACCCATTTGCGATTTATTTATCTTATCGGTTGCATATGTAACTGCAATTTGTCAAAATATTTAATAACAGAAAAAGTTAATAATAATTTGTTCTAACGTGTACGGTGTAACAATGGGTGGAGAAACGACACTTCAAATAATACCTTGGCACCTCTCCAGGTAAGTACTTACTAAATATCTAGACCTAAGACGATCCAATAAAGGTAGGGTGTAGGAAATCGCTGGATGCAGGAAAAACAAACTACGCTACATAATTATATAGATCTTATTTCATAGCTACGGCGTAGTACGAAGATTTCGTAACTTAGGCGTAGCGCAGTGTAGTACCGACATGTCGTAGCAACGCGTAGCGCAACGTAGCAACGCGTAGCGCAACGTAGCAACGCGTAGCGCAACGTAGCAACGCGTAGCAAACGCGTAGTAGTGATATGTTGTAGCGACAACGCGACAGCGACGTAGCGAGTCACTATGTAACAAAGCCAACGATGTTGTGCAACTGCAATATGTATGGCATATTGACGCCATTGCCCAACAATGTCCAATGCTACGTACTTACGTACCAACATACCACCACCGGCGACCCTATGTTGACGATTTTTTTTCGATTTGGGCCTCCAGTAACCTTACTCATATATCTACTTACATTAAGTCAGCAATCTTCAGCAGTCGAACCAGCCCATTAGTATCCAAAGCATGACTCTCCCACGTGTAAATACAGTCTATGTATTTATGATTAGTTTGACATAAACTATCAGATAGCTGTTATATAAATATGTAATAATCATTAGTTATATTTTCCTAGTTACATCAGTGGACATAAGGAATTAGATAAAGACACTAATTGGGTTTTCTCATTCTGTAGTTGTAGATAGATAAATAATATTGTTTTGATAATGTATCTATCCCTGGTAAAACTCCGGGTTTCTGTATGATACTCGTAGAATGTTTAAATCCAGTAACTAGCATTACTAAGTTTTTTCGCTTTTTCGAAAATTTCTCAGTAGTATCACGGAGTCTGGAATTGTGCCTAGTATTTGGCAATAGGCTCACCCCCTATTACATGGGACTTATAACACAAATGGTGAAAACTGGGTGTACATTGTATAGCGGCATTACGTGCCGTCATGTACACCTCTGCGTACCCCTTTGAGGCTAAAAGGCGTGACGTTGATGTATTTCGACACCATGGATCGATCACAACAATCACCTCAACTTTGCAAGCAGTCTTGTAGTTCTCAGTCTTTACTTGAGAGGCAATCTATGTTTACAATAACTGTGTACTTACTCATAGATACGTATTTATTATTGAACTGACCTTCGCGATAATAGTCTGGGCTGGTAAAACCAATCGCGATTGCAAATAATATTGCCACATAATTATTATGCACTAATTAGTACATCTTCAATCTCCAAATCCCCAATTCTCAAATCCCTCGGCGTCTGGGATCGCGGAACGATCTCCGGCCACCGTAAGTATGGGTCTGCGGACGGCGGGCAAGGGTAGAGGTCGCTGCTCGACCAGAACCAGACACGCGCATTAAACCGCCATCAGACCACCACAGATGAGGCCAAGTATGGCTAATGCTTGCTCCGGAGCTGCGGACTACCTAACCAGGGCTCCAGCTCGAAAAGCAGGAGTAGGAACGGGGTGGTTTTTAGTCTGTAAGAGTCTGACACTTCCTCTCGCTTCACCCAAGGCGGAAGAAGTAATTGGATTATTTCCCCCCTTAAAAAAGAGTAATAGACACAGATAACTTAAGTTTAATCTCAAGAAACTTAACCTACGTTACTACATAATTATGTTTGTTATCAATAGCGTTTAAAGTGTTAACTACGAGGCATTTGAAACAATGTATGACATGATCTACATAATATTTACAACCATATGACCATTAAGTTAATTACAAATATACACCGTGGGTATACTGCCTGCTTACCCTGCTTGTGCTAAACATTTTCATTAGTAACACTTGGAGCCTGCTTCACTATTGTATCTGGATGGAATACTTTAATTAAGGTGGTGAAATGGGCCCTATACTATCGAATTTATTCATTGGATTTATGACTTTATGGCAAAATAATTAAGCTAAAATTTTCCTTTGTATTAGCCTTTGTATGTCGCTTTAGCCTGATTTCTAAGATACAGATTTAATTTTCTTCGGTTCATCTTCTATGGTCTTCCAGTCTCCTTCTATTTGAGTGTCTCCTTGCATGGTGCACTCTCCCTCAGCCGCGTTGTTCACGAAGCTGAACCCGTACTTGCCTTCTAGTTTTAAGATCTCACTCCTCATTAGAAGTATGAAGTAGACGTCTATAACTGGAAAAGTAATAGAGAAGAATTTTAACATGGGTGAGAGTCATAATGTTTTATTACGATTGAATGGGCTGAGTTGGCCGGACTTATACTACGTACTCATAGAAAAACGGGGTAAAACACTGACGTTGCTGACGTTGTGTTTTATTGTGAATGTTACCAATACCATTAGTACCAGTCTATCAATAAATCAGAGCCCCAAACGCGCTTTTGTTTCGAACACGTTAAATGTAAAACAAACTCGTACTAAGCCCTCTGAAGATTCGTGCCAAAGACCGGCAACGTGCTTGTAATTCCTCTGTGTTGCGGATGTCTTTAGGCAGTGTCGATTGCTTACCATCAGGTGATCCATCTAGTGGTTTGCCGTCCTATCCTAAAAAAATGCCCTGTGAGTACCCACAATACCAGATAAATCAAAAGAGCGAAGATTCGGAGGTCACATTTGACCTGTTTTGATCAGCAATTAGAAACGGACAAATGCTTGTTTGGCTTTGCTGTTTTTAATGTTACTAGTGGTCGCCTAGTGGTTGAAATTCAACCATATACGATTTAATTTACAATACCACTTAACATACCTTTAAGGATAATTTTTATTTAACTCAAACTCAAAGAAACTCTTTTATAAAACTCTTTTCATATGTCGGTCTTTACGTAATTGACGCTTTACATCTAACGTATCTAAGCGCTGGTTTTCGTACGCTTTAATATTTTCATTGACAGCAATGCGCCAAGACTGTCTGTGAAAAGCAAGCCTCTCCCATTCTTTCGTATTAATGCCGCATGCGTTGAGATGCCTCTTGAGCACATCCTTATAGCGGAGATGTTGACCGCCATGCTTACGTTTGCCCTCCATCATCTCAGAGTAAAAGACCTTTTTGGGCAAACGGTTTTCTTTCATGCGAAGGATGTGCCCACACCACCCGAGCTGGCGCCGCATGAGCAAAGCTTCCATGCCATGTATTGCGGCACGACACAGAACCTCGGTATTAGGAATTCGATCCATCCATTTGATGTTAAGAATGGATCTAAGACATCTTAAGTGAAACGTGTCAAGTTTCTTTATGTCTGATTTATAGAGACACCAAGTTTCTGCGCCGTATAAAAGTACAGGTAAGATTAGCGCCTTATAAACACTAATCTTTGTCTCTAGCCTTAAGTCATGAGATCTCCAGACACGGGCATTGAGCCGCCCAAAATTTGCAGCAGCATTTGCAATACGAGAGGGTATCTCTGCAGCCAAGGTATTGTCGTGTCTAATGTTGCTTCCAAGATATTTAAAATGCGTAACTTCTTCAAGTGGCTTCCCACCCAGACGAAGAACGGATCCATCAGCCACACAACCTCGTTGAGGCCGTTTTAGGATTTGGGTCTTGGAAGCGCTGATAACCAAACCAAATCGTTGACAAGACTGATGTAATGCGTCGATATAACTCTGGAGATTTGCCATGCTGTCGGACATAAGGCATACATCGTCAGCATACAATATCTCCAGAATTGATAATGTCTGTGACTTTGATTTGGCTTTGAATCTTGAGACATCAAACACGCCCTTATCTGTCCGAACGTTGACTTGTAATTGGTTACTACAGTATTGCAGGGCATCTCTTACAACTACTGAAAAATAAATGGCGAAGAGTGTGGGTGCCATGACACAGCCTTGTTTTACGCCGCTTGAGATGTCAATCTCCCCAGAAAGCTCGTTTTCATGCCGGACTTGCGCTTTCATGCCAACATGAAATTGGCGTATGAGGTTGACAAACTTGTCAGGATAACCATATTTTTGGAGAATTAGCCATAGGGCCTCCCGCGGAACTCTATCAAATGCTTTCTCTAAATCAACAAAGCACATGTAGAGAGGCCGTTGGTGTTCCAAGCTCTTCTCCTGGAGTTGCCTCACGACGAATATGGCATCAATCTCTGCTCGGGCGGAAGCCACATTGGGTCTCAGGCAGGTATTCCTCAGCAAGTTTACTAAGGCGCATGTTGATTATGTGGGCAAGGATTTTACCGGCACTGGACAGGAGTGAAATGCCTCGATAGGATCCACAATCTGACACATCCCCCTTACCTTTGTACAATTTGCAGATCACTGCATCTTTCCAGCCCTGTGGGACTGTTTCGATTTCCCATACCCTCTTAACGAGTTCATAGAGGCTGTTTACAATATGCTTCCCACTGTATTTATAAACTTCTGCGGGTAATTGGTCCATACCAGGTGTTTTACAGTTCTTAAGGCGTTTTATTGCTCGTACAAACTCATCAAAATCAGGTGGGTCGTCCAAATCCTGCCTAACTGGAAGATTATCAAGGCTATCTATGTACGACATATCAGCGCTGAGTGCAGTAGGGTTTAGGACGTCATTAAAATGTTCCGCCCATCTCGTTATTACGTCAGTTTTACTCGTAACTAGGTGCTGTCTGTCTTTTGTGTATATGGGTGCTATTTTCCTAACTCGTGGGCCAAAGACGGCCTGAATACCCTCGAAAAACCTACCAGTCTGGTGAGTATTCGCGCAATGTTGAAGTTCCGCAGCTTTCTCCCTCCACCACTTATCCTTCAGTTCACGAACTTTCAACCTTAGTTTTTGCTGTGTGTCCTTGCCGCTACGCGCGGTCGATGAGTTAAGCTCATGCCTGTGTCTGTCCACCAGTACCTTAATCTCTTGGTCATGTGCATCGAACCAATCTTGGTTTCTTTTATGAGGTTTTCCTACTATTTCCAAAGCACAGGCATGCAGATGTTCAGCAACACATCCCCAATCATCATCAATACTTGATGATTTCGATTGCAGATCACACGAGGCAAATTTGGTATCCAGTCTCTTACCCAGCTCCGCTGATGTTACCAGGGACGAAAAAGCCAATCTAGGTGGAATTTTACTAGGAGCTCGTCGTGGCGCTTTAAGTTGCAGGTGCATCTTTGATCTGATAAGACGGTGATCAGTCCAACCAATAGCCCCGCGCATCGCTCTCGTAACAAGAACATCACGCAGATCCTTTTGGCGCACAATGACATAATCTAAAAGATGCCAATGCTTTGATCTTGGGTGCATCCACGAGGTCTTATATTTGTCGGCAAGTCGGAAGTATGTATTAGTGATGCTAAGATGTAATTCAGCACATAGCGATAAGAGTCTCAGTCCGTTGTCATTACATTTTCCTATGCCATGTTTGCCGAGTACTCCTTTCCAGATATCATGTTCGGTGCCAACACGGGCATTGAAATCCCCCAACAGAATAATTTTATCACTCCTAGGCACACTCACCAGAGTGCGTTTTAGGGCTTGGTAAAACGCTTCTTTGTCCTCGTCTGGTGAAGGTAGAGTGGGAGCATATGCACTAATCAGATGGGCATATTTATTATTAGAAATTGGAAGGCGCAGGGTCATGAGTCGATCGTTTATTCCTTTAGGCAGTTCAGCAAAATTTCTAACCAAACTATTACGAATGGCAAGGCCTACACCATTACCCGCTCTTTCACCCGAAGGACGTCCGCTCCAGTAGTAAGTGTAGCCCCCGAGATCTTCACGGAGCTCTCCACTATCACTCAGGTGCGTTTCACTTAATGCAGCTATATCCACACCATAACGAGTTAGTTCTCGTGCTATGAGAGCAGTTTTTCTCTCTGGACATAGGTTACGATCGTTGTCCAATAATGTTCGTACGTTCCAAGTAGCGATGCAAAGTCGTTGGTATTGTTTTTTACTATCTTTTATTTGTGTCTTTCGACCGCATTTGTCGATGTCCAGTCGCCCGCGGTTTGGCAACCAGGTGATAGATGGGTCGGACTATTTTTGGGTCACCTTTTCTAGACCCCTCCTCTGTGCAGAGGAAAGCAGAGCGATCCTAAATAGGGCTGCTTTGTCGCTAGTGGTGCTGCCGAACCCAGAGTCCCGACCCAAATCGACTCTAGGAGCGACCACTCTCCCCTAGCCGCCTACGTGCAGGATACTAACTAAGACCTAAGTACATCGATACCTCAGTCCCACCGCCAGCACCCTATCGCCGCAGGGCTTTTTTTTTATATATTCATATTTCATATTTCATAAACTATAAGTGTACCAAATTTTATGCTCCTACGTCCGCGCAATTTTCGTAAAAATCGGTCCAAAGTTTTTGCATCACGTATTAATATATAGATTAGATAGAGATAACACTGTTAGCTTTCAATAAAAACCGGAGCTGCGGACAACGTAAAAGGTTACCGGGGCTCCGGCTCAAAGCAGGAGAAGGAACGGGGTGGTTTTTAGTCAGTAAGAGTCTGACACTCCCTCCCGCCTCACCTAAGGCGGGAGAAGTCATTGGATGATTTTCCCCCCTCAAAAAAAGAGCTTTCAAGAGAAAAGATACAGATGACATTGCTACTTACCGAGACTGAAAAAGAATTGAGCGCACATAGTGATGGTTTGCCAACTGCGGTAGATAACTAAATGCACTGGGATGAACAGCACCGTCACTACGGCCAGCATCAGGATACTAGCCAATACCAGTACCACAATATTGTAGATATAGAACACACGCATCAGTTTTGCATTTTTCTGAAACACAAATATCGTATTTGTTAGAAAATGTGCTAAACCCAGTAAATACCTAATTATTACAGTGCCATCTATGCAGTACATTGGTAAATGAAACCATATACACTTGGGTAAGTTAAAGAAACGGAGCCAGTAGCTTTTTTGTTACATTTTAAAGAACCCTCTATAACTTTAAAAATAAATGCTCGTTTTACAACATAATACTCTCATTTTAAAGGTAATTAAATTGCCTTTCATACGACATGCGTTACCAATTAATAAAGTACTTGTATCAGAAAATATTTATCAAGAAATGAAAAAGAAAAACCGCTAGTGACTCCTTTTCTTTGTTCCCAAGTGTAACAACTTTTACCAATTTTAATTGAAAGCTTAAGTATCAAAGCTTAACTATCAGTAAGTAAGTACCTAATTATCAACATAGGAACATAATACGACTACTTATAAGTCGTGAAAAAGGCAATTGGTAACTGAAGGTTTTGAAAAAAAACTACCAATCGAAATTGGCAAAGAAGAATTCAGAGAGACAAGTTGCAATTTATAAAGAAAAGAACCATTTATTAGGTAGTATTAGTAGAATAATGCCTGAATACTCAAACGCTACTCAATTTTAAGACGCTCTCAAATGTAGTTCTGTCACTATCAATTCTTTATAAAATGACAGAGATAGCACGATATTTAAGTACAACTTAAAATTGAGTAGCGTTTGAGTATTCGGGCGTAAGTATAATAAGTGAAGTCTTACCATATGCCCTCCGACGATGAACGTAATAGTCAAACTGATTTCAATCACGAAGAGCGTCAATATCACGCTCATGAAGATGATATTGTGCATCTGTGACGGCATGTGGTACTCCATATACATGCCCACCATATGGTACAGTGACACCATGATGCCAAGTGACAATAAGCTCATACAAATCTGGAAATAAATTAATTACATACATACATACATATCGTCACGCCTTTAATCCCCGAAGGGGTAGGCAGAGGTGCACATTATGGCATGCAATGCCACTGTACAATGTACACCCACTTTTCATAATTTATGTTGTAAGTCCTGTAGTATATTAGACGGTATGTTGATAATCCGTGATAACTGTATGTGAGGGTGTTTGAATAAAAGTCAGTGTTTAACCAACTTGCGTACGTTTCATTACATGGTGGCAGCGGTGGTGCTTTTTAACAGTATTAAATCGGTTAAAAAGATCCTTACTAATAATAAACTATTATTCGAAGTATCGTGGTGTACAGGAATAATAAAAATGGAACACGCACGTCCTCCAGCGGAATTATCGCTCGAAGGTGGTCCGGCCGCGCGGTCCGACGCGTGGCATAAATGGCGGAAACAGTTCGAGGTATTTCTTAAAGCATCTGGAGTGAGCAAAGAGCCTAAGGAAGTTCAGGCTAGTTTGTTGGTTAACCTCATCGGATCAGCTGGTTATGAGGCTTTTACAACTTTTACGTTCGAAGGAGGTGAAAGTGAAGATGACATTCATTGCGTATTGAAGAAGTTCGATAAATATTTCGGCACGAAACCCAATATCACAGTGCGACGGTTTAAATTCTTTTCACGCAATCAAGAAGAGGGTGAAAACATAGATCAATATGTAACCGCATTGAGGGTATTGAGTCAGCAGTGCGAGTTCAGTGAATTGCACGAGAGCCTGTTGCGTGATAGGATTGTGTGTGGTATTGTGAACAATACGGTGAGAGATCGACTTCTTCGCACGGATGAGTTGTCGTTATCAAAAGCGATACAAATCTGCCAGGCGGCAGAGATGTCCAAGGAGGAAAGCAAGTGCATCGACGGTGCATCTGAGGGGGTGCAAGTGGATGCTGTGCAAGGCGGCCGCAGCGCACGAGGCGGGCGGCGCGCCAGAGGATGGTACGGAGCTGGCGGAGCACGAGCGGCGGGTACGCCGGCTACCGCCTGTGAGAAATGCGGCAGCGTGCGGTGTCTCGGTGGCGAGCGATGTCCGGCGCGTGACGCAAAGTGTTATGTTTGTGAGAAAAAAGGTCATTTTTCGCGAGTGTGTAAACATAAAAAATCGATTCGCAAGGTGTTAAATCTTAGTGTAGAAACCTTAAGTAGTGATAGTGATGAAGACAGTAAGAAACAAAGGTTTTATGTAAACATCTTAGATGATAAGAAAATACAATGTAAGTCGCCATTGGAATGGACAGAAGTTATAAAATGTCAAGGTAAAAACATTTTATTAAAAATAGATACTGGATCAATGATTAATGTTATCTCTAAAGTGAACTATATAAACTTAGGGTTATCTATTACAGACCTTAAACCGTTCACAAAACGTGTATATTCGTTTACCGGCAATCAATTACCAATTATAGGTATTGCTAAGGTGTCTTTTATGTTTAGAAAAACGAGTTATTTGTTATCATTTGTTGTTGTAGATTTGTTTTGTCAGAGTGTGCTCGGTTTAGAGGGATGTATTGCGTTAGGATTAATAAGTCAAATAAATACAATCAATATTGATAACTATAATGAATTGTTTCAAGGGTTGGGAAAATTACCTGGCAAATATAGTATCGTTATAGATAAAAACGTACAGCCAGTTATATGTCCAACTAGGAAAATTCCATTGGGCCTTAAGGATAAATTAAAGGAGGAATTATGTAGAATGGAAGGTTTGGGTGTAGTTAGAAAGGTTACTCATCCAACCTCATGGGTAAATGCAATAGTTTTAGTTGCGAAGAAAGATGGCAGCATTCGTGTATGTTTAGATCCGCGACCATTAAACCGTGCGGTGCGACGCGCGCAGTACTCGCTCCCGACGGTGCCGGAGCTGGCCGCGCGCCTGCGTGGTGCTACTGTGTTTAGCGTGCTAGACGCGCGCTGTGGTTTCTGGATGGTTCAAATAGACGACGCGAGCGCGGATCTCTGTACGTTTGGTACACCATTCGGTCGATACCAATTTCTGCGTTTACCGTATGGTATAAACTGTGCGCCAGAGGTATTTCATGCAAAGCTTAGGCAGCATTTAGAAAATTTAGAAGGAGTTGAATCTTTTATTGATGACATAATTGTATGGGGCTGTACTAAAGACGAGCACGACCAGAGTTTGGAGTGTCTTCTGCGACGTGCTAAAGATGTCGGTATAAAATTTAATCGCGAAAAATGTAAGTTTGGTGTATCGGAAATTACTTACTTAGGTCACAAGTTTGACGCCAATGGTATGCGGGCAGACGACTCGAAAGTAAAAGCCATAATGGATATGCCCTATCCTACTGATAGGAAGGCTCTCGAGAGGTTTTTAGGCATGGTAAATTATTTAGCTAAATTTATACCTAACTAGCTTCTGCCCGCGACTCCGTCCGCGCGGATGTCGGTCTTCGCGTGGAAGTTTTATTTCTCCATTTTGAGTAACTGTGAAAATGACATCTTATAAATATCTATTGGACCCAAATACGGCAAGGCCCATAATAATTAAGGAGATCCCTCTATTGAGCTACTGCTGTTGAGCAGAATAAAACTGAAAAATAAAGATTTTTTTCTACGTATTTTTCCAGGATAAAAAGTAACCTATTTTATGTCCAGGATAATAAGTTAATTATACCAAGTTTCATCGAAATCAAACCGTTAGTTTTCACGTGATGCCTGAACATATATAGACAGACAGACAAAAAAATAATAATCACATATTTGGGTTTGGTATCGACCCAGTAACACCCTGCTATTTATTTTTTCTATATTTTCAATGAACAGAATTGACCCTTCTACAGATTTATTATAGCCCGCGACTTCGTTCGCGTGGAATAGTGACGTCCGGCAAATTTTTGGTTTTAACCACATAGTTCCCGATCTCGCGGGATCTCTTCAAACATGAGATGTGGAAGATATTCCAGGGAACTCTTCAAAAATCAACATAATGAGCTCTGCGTTTGAATTTAATAGATGTATACTCACTTAGGGCATTGAAAAAATAGTTTAAAAAACCGGCCAAGTGCGAGTCGTTCCCATGAAGGGTTCCGTAACAGCAAGTAGATGACATATTATAAAAGTTATAAAATAACTTGGTTTTACATAGTGTTTGTATGAACGACAAAGTTATATTTGCGGTTTTTGAAAATGTTTTATTTCTTAAAAACTAATAATGATATCTGGTTCAAACTAATTTTCGTTGTTAGTTTCTATTGAAATCTACAGCATATATTTTTTTAAGTTTTCTCACTCTCTTATTTTAAAAGTTAGAGAGGGGGGGACACTCGTTTTTCCACTTTGGAAGCGTCTAACTTTCAAACGGTTGATTTTGACGAAAAATGGTTTTAGAAACCTTAATGTCTTTTTTAAAGACCTATCCATAGACACCCATCACGGATATGTTAGACGAAAAAAAAATTTTTTTGAATCAGTTCCATGTATGGTGTGCCCCCCTTTAATTTTTAAATTTATTCATTTTTATTTAAAATTCGAATAGCGGTTATCGAAATACACCATCCTACAAAGTTTCAACTATGTAGACCTAACAGTTTCGGAAATAAACGGCTGTGACATACGGACGGACGGACAGACAGACATGACGAATCTATAAGGGTTCCGTTTTTTGCCATTTGGCTACGGAACCCTAAAAACGGACTTAAACTAACTTAAAACTAAAGAAAGCTACGAATTACGAATTTATAACAATTAAAAAAGAAACTATATTACAACCTATCCTCTATGCTATAATAACCAAGCTTAAACTAAATAATTTAAAAGAAACGACTTAAATCTAATCTAATTAAAAAAAAATTAGACTTACAATTTTATTAAAAAAACTAACTACAGTAACTACTAATAATCGATATCAAACTAAACCTACGTTAAATAGTTTAACCAAAAAACCAGGAAAACCCAACAAATAAACTTATTAATTGACAAATACAACGAAACCAATTTAGAATATACGAAACAGCAGGACCACTACAGACAAATAATCATACGACTGATAATACACTTTTTCTACGATAGTACCGAAGCGCTCGGCCGATACCCAACCAAATGAATGTAACGAAACCATAGCGCGATCTATTTCGATCCCAACGCCATCTATCGAGGATAAAGACAACTTGGATTATTTATTTATACTCCATTCGGGCATTTTCTTTGTACTAAAAGTTTAATTATATTGATATTATTTTTTTCATACCTTTTTACTATTTATTTACTTTTTTTCGATGAATTAAAACAATAACATGAACCGAAGTCGTGTAACGATCGACATAGAATTATCTATACTCCGTTAGAGCATTTTCTTTGTACTAAATGTTTTATTATATTGATATTATTTTTTTCATACCTTTTTACTATTTATTTACTTTTTTTCGATAAATTAAAACAATAACATGAACCGAAGTCGTGTAACGATCGACATAGAATTATCTATACTCCGTTAGAGCATTTTCTTTGTACTAAATGTTTTATTATATTGATATTATTTTTTTCATACCTTTTTACTATTTATTTACTTTTTTTCGATAAATTAAAACAATAACATGAACCGAAGTCGTGTAACGATCGACATAGAATTATTTATAAATAATTTATTTCTTATTTTTATTTTTTGATTTTTGAAATAAAAATATATCTATGTCCTTTCTAAGGTTCTAAACTATATCTGTACCAAATTTCAACCAAATCCGTCAAATAGTTGCGGAGATTAATGGTATAAGCATAGAATGTTCGACGTGATTCTTTAATTTGACATAACTTTTTTATTTATGAACCGATTGACATGAAACAAACACTAAATGTAAATTTAAGCATCCCACAATATATTTGTGAAAACCGCATCCAACTCGGATCAGCCGTTTCTGAGATTAGCGCGCACAGACGAACAGACAAACAGACAAACAGACAAACAGACAAACAGACAAACAGACAAACAGACAAACAGACAAAAAAAAGTTAATTACATTTTTGGGTTCGACATCGACATAACAATAACCCCTGCTATTTTTTTTATTTTTATTTTCAATGTACAGACAGCACTTTTCTACGATTTTATTATATGTATAGATTACTCTGAGAGTGTAAATGTGTTAAGATCGTTGTTAAAGAAGGAATCAGAGTGGTCCTGGGAATCTCAACATTCAGAAGCAGTGGATAGGCTAAAGGCAAAGCTAGGTAGTACACCGGTGCTAGCACTGTACAGCGACAGCGCGCCGCTGGTGGTGTCAGTGGACGCGTCAAGCGTCGCGCTGGGCGCTGTGCTGCTGCAGAATGATCGTCCGGTGGAGTTTGCCTCGCTTACGCTCACCGACACTCAGACGAGGTATGCTCAGATAGAAAAAGAAATGCTGGCTATTGTGTTTGGTGTTGAACGATTCAGGCAGTATATTTATGGCAGATCTGACGTCACCATAAACACCGACCATAAGCCACTGGAAGCGTTATTTAACAAATCCCTGGTTTCGGTGCCAGCTAGGCTACAAAGAATGATGTTGAGATTGCAAGGATACGACTTTAAAGTAGTATATACTCCGGGCAAATATATGTATATCGCAGACACATTATCGAGGGCACCTTTGAAGGAAAAAATGAATGATCAAGTATCCACAGAAGTGGAGATACAAACTTGTTTCATGTTAGAAAATGTACCTTTTAGTCAACCACGATTGGAGGCCATTCAAAAAGAAACGAATTTAGATAGTGACTGTCGATGGTTGATTAAATACATAACCAAGGGCTGGCCTAAACATAGGCGCGATGTAAATGTGCGAGTGAACGTTTTCTGGCCGTATCGCGAAGAAATGCATTACATAAACGGGATCATTTTTAAAGGCGATTTAGTGTTTATTCCTCGTACTTTACGGGAAGATATGTTGTCACGAGTCCACGAAGGACATTTAGGCATAGAAAGATGTAAAAGGCGCGCACGCGCCGGGAATGTGCGACGACGTGGAACGCATCGTGCGCGCGTGTGCGGCTTGCGCACTGCACGCGCCCCGCCCGCGACGTCAACCGCTTCTGCAACATAGTGTGCCTGCGTTGCCATGGCACAAACTAGCATCGGACACGTTCGAGTATAAAAAAAAGAATTACATTGTTTTAGTTGATTACTTTTCTAACTATGTTGAGGTAGGGCAGTTAACGAGTATAAGCTCGAGACAAGTAATTTCTTTCATGAAAGAGCAGTTCGCAAGGCATGGTATACCAGCAGAAGTAGTCAGTGATAACGGTCCGGCCTATAGCTCACAAGAATTTAAAAAGTTTATGCGTGAGTGGGAGGTACATCACACAACGTCATCGCCACATTACCCACAATCAAACGGAAAAAGCGAGAGGACAGTGCAAACGGTTAAAAATATGTTAAAGAAGTGTGTAGACTCGGGACAAGATTTCAATTTAGCATTGTTAAATTTTAGAACTACGCCGCGGCATGACTTAGACTCACCTGCTCAAATTTTAATGGGTAGAAGGTTAAAAACTAGATTACCGGTCAGTGCTAAATTGTTAACGGAAAGAGTAGATAACGAGAAAAATTATAAAAATATAATGTCAAAGAGAGAGGTAATCAAAACAAATTACAATAAAACGGCAAACACCCTTAAGCGACTATATCAAGGGGACAGGGCAACTTTAGTTTGTAATGGCGAGAGGAAACCGGTGACTGTAGTGGCACCAGCACCGCAACCACGCTCGTACATTGTAGAAGACGAACGTGGTGGACGGTATCGGCGAACTCGAAGTCAGTTGATAGCGCGTACGACCGGGTCAGCAGAAATAATTAGAAAGACTACGAGACTACCATCTGACACTGGTAGCAAGTCGCCAAGTATGATAGCAATGACAGGGTTTCGTAGGCGTAGACGAAAGTTAGAATCAATAGGGTCGCAAAACGCCGTGAGCACGGCGCGGGCGCAGGCAAGCCCAGCCAGCAGCGAGTCCGCTTTGCTCGATGTTAGCGGTGACTATGAGAGTCCAGTTAGCACTCAGGACCAGTCTGGTACGTCGTCACCTTACGAGATACCTATTGAACGGTCTAAAGAAAGAACTGCACGAATGCTGACTCATCTGTTTGACGACAATGAATAGATATAAGTTATAGATGTAAGAAATGTGTAACTATAGTTAATAATTAGTTCAATAGAATAACTAGTTTATAAGATTAGATAAGAACTGTATAATTGTATCATTGTGTAAGTTAGTAATAAGTATAGCTATAAGTAGTTGTAAGTAATCTTTGGGCATTGCTTTCCGAAAGGGAAGAGATGTAGTATATTAGACGGTATGTTGATAATCCGTGATAACTGTATGTGAGGGTGTTTGAATAAAAGTCAGTGTTTAACCAACTTGCGTACGTTTCATTACAAGTCCCATATATACATGGTATATATATATAATACATATAGGTGGTGGAGCCTATTGCCATATACCGGGCACATTTCCAGACTCCGTGCTACCACTGAGAAATTTTCGAAAATCCGAAAAAAAACCAGTAATACTTTGCCCGACCCGGGAATCGAACCCGAGACCCCTTGTCCGGCAGTCGCACTTGCGACCACTCGACCAACGAGGCAGTCAGAAATAATTAATTAACTCTTTTATTAATACATAACATAGAGATTCGAGCTCTCCTTAGGAATCTACACTTTGGAACGAGTAACTTGTTTTGCTAGAGAAAAGTACCCTTAGTGCCTACGAGTTTACGTTAACAGAAAACGAAACAAGAGCGCGTTTGGCGCTCTGATTGGTTAGCTGAAATGAATCAACCAATCAGAACGCCGAACGCGCTCTTGTCTCGTTAAACGTAAAACAAACTCGTACTAAGGCCTCTGACCGATAGACTGACACTTAAACTTCATTTTCAAATATTTCAATTGACGTACAAATGTGCCTGAGGCAGTTGTCCCACCGGCAACGATGAACGAGTAACGAGTAGAGCTAGAACTAGAAACGAGTGAAAACGAGTGAAAACAAAAACAAACAAGTGAAGCGAGCACTCGCCGGCAGTGTGAACAGTCAGCGATCAACTATTTGTATATGCATCTCTTTTGTTTACACGGAAAGTATATCTATTGTACGTTTCTTGAGCGAGAAAATAGCCGATAGTTAGTCGTTCACTCGCCGTTGGTGGGACAACTTCCTTATTAGGAAAATCATCATCATCAGCTTGTTTTCCAGCACTGCTGGACTTCTATCTCTCTAATAGCACCTCATTAAGCTCAATCTTCAGATCTTTACCATAGCCAGCCGATTTGCCAAGCTGTAGGGTGCCCTACACCTACACTACATTTACTTAGGCATGATCTCCACCTCAGAATACACCAAGATCTCTCTTGGTCATAGACTATATTATAGTACGTCTTCAATATAGCAAGTTTGGAAGAAGGAGAAAGATAATCCGCCACAAGCATTCATTGTAACTTGAACTTTGTACTGTAATTTCTTCGAACAAAACTACTAATATTGGAATATTAGTGGGCGGATATCAGTTGGTTGATGATGTTAATACGAGTACCATCCCTATTCTATTGAATACGTGCTATAAATGGAAATATCCTAGCATACTTACTATCCTAGCATGCTAGGAAATATCCTACATATACTTTTCCTAGCGCGTATCCACCAAATTGATAACACTCACCAATTTAATGTATGCCCATGTGAGCAAGCCATACCGCAACGGTACACAGAAACAGCATCTTTTACACACTGGCAAATCCGTACGCATTTTGAAAAAAAAACTTATATAACTTCTAAAAAAAACAAAGTCACAATTTGAAAATGTTCTTAAAAAACGATTTTTAAGGCTGCGCACATTAGTTCCAGCCAACTGATAGCTTTATACTGGCCAGTGTTGTTTATACAATATTCCCAGTAGCCAGAGAACTTTGTAATTAAACATTGACTTAACCTTTACTACTTACTCAGAGATAAAGGCATGGCGGGAGATAAATAAGGCAACAATAAGTTTCAATGCAGGAAAAAAAAGTATTGATAAGAGCAAACGTTGTTTGTGTTGATGGACCTATTTATAAATTAGTTTGTCAAGTTGTTATTTGGGTTTTTTTAATAATTAATTTTTTTTCTCAGTAATAGTATGAAGGCGGGTTTTCTGATTAATTGCTATCTGGGGCTCTAATCAGGACCGTTGACGTCCATACACTCGTCGATGGTATGAGACCATTTGACTTTATTCTTCCTAGGTAGCAGTACTCTTAAAACGAAGGTACTCGTTTTAAGTTTATTCGAACCGGCCAATCAGAGCGTCGAACGCGCTATTGTTTTGATTACTTTAAACGTAAAGCAAACTTGCACTAAGGTTTTAGAAGACAAAGACGATTCAGATCATGCCCAGATTAGATCTAGATACGTAATTAAATCATTTTCAAATCATCTCCATATTTCTCATAAATAGCCTGATGTATAGGCTTCCTAATAATTATCATCACACCACATCAACCTATAAGTGGCCACTGCTGACTAAAGGCCTCTTCTCGCACGGAGTTTGAGTATTAATCACCACGTTTGCTCAATGCGGGTTTGCTATTTCAAAGTTGAAATTAGAAATTACTAGTTTTTGCCCGCGACTTCGTCCGCGTGGTTGTGTTTGTGGTTGGTGGTCAAAATGCTGCCGTTACAGGGTTACTTCCGCATTAATAAAATTAGTATGGTAGTATCCAACGCGAGTGAAGGCGCAGGCAACAGTATTAACAAAAATCGAATTTTTAAGCAAACATCATCTCCTCTATCAACCATTCTACGCCTTCAATTAACAATGTATTTTTTGATTCTAGGCCTATGTTCTTTCGTTTATCATAAAGTGTCTAAATACAAAGTTTCACACAGCTGTAACAATTACGGTTTCCATATGAACATTCAATCTCCCCCGTTTTACCTATTCTCCCCTACTTTTGCAACAAAAAGTAGCTTATGTTCGCACGTTTATTTAACGTATCTAAATCAAAGTTTCACTGTTACAGCATTAAAAATGACGAATTTCAAATATGAATATTCATCCCCCTTTTACCCATTCTCTCCTATTTTTTGCAATAAAAGGTATGTTGTTCCTCAGGGTCTATTCTATCTCTATACCAAATTTCATCAAAATCGGTTCACTGGTTTAGGCGTGAAAGCGTAACATACAGACAGACAGAGTTATTTTCACATTTATAATATCAGTAAGGATAAGCCCAGGTTTCTTCAAGGTGTTTTCCTTTACAGTTTGCCAATGGTGTCTAATTAATCTAAGTCAGAAAAAGTCACATTGGTACTTGCCATTGGTAGATTTTAAACTCGTATCACACATCAGAAGCCTTGAGCCTCCCTGCCACCACCATAATAATAGAAATTAAAGAAAACAACTAACTTAACATATTCAGAGGATACTGAAACGTATCAGACTTTATTATAAAAACTCAGCGACTTTATATACACAAAAAATATTTTCAAATTCAATTTCTTTATTTGCAGACTATGGGTGAGCTAACAAGATGTTCTTAATAAAATAATAAATCGCCATAATCAGGCTCACGCCATGCAAATTTAAATGCAAATTAGGTACAGACGAATTAACACAGTATCATGCACACATATCAAGAAAAAAAATTGGCCATAAATAAATGCTTTTCCTATTCTCCCTTTATCTTCTCTTTCCATTGTATAGTCCAGTCATTTGGTAAAGTACGGAGGATACCTGGAAAGTTTTCCGGTAGTTTTCAAAATTAGTTATTTTATAGATTTGCGGCGCTCATACGCCAAAAACTATTGATTTTATGAAAAAAATATTAATACATACTAAATGGTAGGAAAAATTTTCTAGTTTAATTTTGTACAAAATATTTTTTTCGTAAAATGCGTTGGAAAGGAGATATTCCCAAAAACCGTTTTAAGGGGCCATTTTGTCAATGTGGCGGCGCGAGCGGCGGGGGTAGGAGGTGGCAAAGAAATTGAAATTCGAAGAAGAGCGTACTCAAATCTATAAAATCACCATTTTCAAAACTCCCGGAAAACTTTCCAGGTAAAACTAACAAATGACTGGACTAGTATGTCAGTGTACGACATCACCTGTCTACAAGCACATAGATAAATACTGTATCTGGGGGTACTGCAGTGCCCCCGCCAAGTCGAGCAAAAAAAGCTGCACGGCCGTACCATCCCTTTCTCAAAGCCGTTCAGGCCAATTTCGACCGTTTATAAATAAGATGCCTGAATTTAAGACAGAAGGTCCCTTAAATACTAAATAAAATAACCGACTTGGTATTATATGGATCTCACAACTTTTTACTGTAGGTAGGAAAATTGAGATGCTTAGACGTAGAATTTTGACATAAGCTCCATAGGCAAAATTCTTTTTACAGAGGATGCGCCGTTGCTTTTTACAGAGGATGTTTTGATGGTATTTAGTATTATATAGATGGGTTTGTAATAGCGTCAGACAACAGGGCCGGACTACGAGGGATACCGCAGGCCCTGTTCACAAGATTTTTCATTTCCATCTTGCATCGCGCTCGGTGCAGTCTTATTTTCTTCTAGATCTTCTATGGTCTTCCAGTCTTCTTCTATTTGAGTGTCTCCTCTCATGATGCACTCTTCCTCAGCCGCGTTGTTCACGAAGCTGAACCCGTACTTGCCTTCTAGCTTAAAGATCTCACTCCTTATTAGAAGAATGAAGTAGATTTGTACCACTGAAAAAAATAATATTTTTGTTAGGTAACCTTTATGTTTGTCTGATACCATTTCAGATATTCCAAAATTATCTTATTGTACAAGATACCAATTATATGTGGGAGAGTCATGATTCCGCATGGGCTGGCTCGACTGGAGTGTGATACCACGGCCTCACAGAAAACCGACATGAAACAAAGCTTGCGTTGTGTGTGTGAGGTTACTGGTGGCCCAATTACCCCCCTTCTCAATTATCCCAATGCCCGATTACTCTTAAATTTCTAATCCTCAAAAGGCAAAGCGCTTGTACCGCCTCTAGTGTTTCGGGTGTCCATTAGCGGCGGCGATTGCTTACCATCAGGTGACCCGTCTGCTCGTTTACTGGCTTATACCATAAAAAATAAATAAATTCGTAATTGCCACTATTGTATACTAATAAATACAGACACAGGTACTTGAAACTGTTGTAGAAAGCTTAATTAATAATTATGTAGATAAATAAAATACGTACACAAAGTAAAAAAGAAGTTAGCCATAGTAAGGAGGAAGTTCCAAGAGTAGTAGGACACGACATGAGATGGATCCATGTCCCTTAGCATCAGGCCGACCAGGATCATCATCAGACCGAGGGTGATCACAACCATCACCATATTATATACGTAGAACACACGCATGGGTTTTAAGTTTTTCTGAAACAAAGAAAATAAAATAAAAATAAACGTGAATAAAATAATTTTATTGTAACTTTCGTGAGACATACTAAATTAATTATTATGTTATCGGCTTAATCACGTAATTGTTTGACGAGGAACTCGACTAGTTTCAAGCCAGTCGAGCTGCTCGACAATCAGCGCGACAATCGCCGCGTCGTGTGTCGCGGAATGCTGCTCATGAGTATAAGCCTCTAGCAGCTAGCTTTTATCAGTGTGAAGTGTGAGGCTTGCGGGGAGCGGGGGATGAGGCGCTGCGCCTCATCCCCCGCTCCCCGCAAGCCTCTGTCGTCTCACGGTGGTGTGACATATGTTTTGTCACCAACAATCAGTGATTATGGCGTTCGCAACAGTGCCGAAATATCGGATACTCATAGACATAAATAAACATGGTAAATATCCCGTCTTAAGTTCTAATGATAATGTTAGTGACCATATCAGTTTAAAAACCTAATAATATATCGGTAACAGTGTGCTTACCATGTGTCCTCCGATGACGAAAGTAACAGTGAAACAGAATTCAATGAGTAAGATCACCAACAACACGCCTATGATCGCCATGCCGTGTAGATCTCCTGGATAAGGGATCCTATTGTACCTTCTAATTATTCGGTACAGGTACATCGCAAGAAAGGTCGCTAAAAGGACCACTGCAACCTGAAAAAGGAATAATAATAGTGTTAGACTTCATCTTCAGCCTATAAGTGCCAAATGCTGATCAAAGCCTTTCTCATATGGAGAAAGTTTGAGCATTAACCACCACGCTTGTTCAAAGCGGGTTGTAGATTTCAAACTTATAATTAGAAATTTGAAGTACAGGTTTCCTCACGATGTTTTTCTTCACCGTTTGTCAGTGGTGTCTAAATAATCTTAAAAAGTGCATATGACTCGGAAAAAGTCATATATTGGTACTTGCCGTTGATAGATATCGGACAGCACTCTCATGCATGAGAAGCATCTTGAACCTCCGAGCCATTACGACAGGTTTTAGACTTAGAATTTGAATTATTGGCGTTCTATTGTAGGCCAGTGCAGATAGGTTTTGAAACAAAAGAAATTTATAGTAGAATGAAACCTATTGGAAATGGAAGAGAATATGCTAAAAACGGAAAAAAATAAAAATTCCACTCCATCCGAGTTCGGGAAGTGGGGGGGAGGAGGTTTTAAGAGGAAAAATCGGTTTATCGCAATTTTCGGCGAAACTACAAGTTCTATAAAAAAAGTTCAACGGCAAAGTTGTAAGGAATAAAAAGATCTACAACTTTTGTATTTACACTTTTTTTGTATTACCACAAAATTTTGTGAAAAATTAAAAAAACTACGATTTCGGTTTTTTATTGTTATCTTCGACAAAAATATTTATTTTTTTACGAAATTTTGTGAAAACATGCCTTTATATGTACCAAATACATTGTATTTTTTTGGAATTGAAAAATTATTTTTTTTACCAATTATTGATTAAATACCGAAAAAGAACATTTTCCATAGTAACGTTTATTTTTTTTTTACACCATCGAAAAGTAGAGATTTTAACGAACAAAAGGCCCCCGAACTTTATAAAAAATCTGATATTTTGACGCGTGAATTTTCGATTGAAAATTAGGATAATTTTTCGGTATTTAATCAATAATTGGTAAAAAAAATAATTTTTCAATTCCAAAAAATACAATGTATTTGGTACATATAAAGGCACGTTTTCACAAAATTTCGTAAAAAAATAAATATTTTTGTCGAAGATAACAATAAAAAACCGAAATCGTAGTTTTTTGAATTTTTCACAAAAATTTGAGGTAATACAAAAAAAGTGTAAATACAAAAGTTGTAGATCTTTTTATTACCCACAACATTGCCGTTGAACTTTTTTTATAGAACTTGTAGTTTCGCCGAAAATTGCGATAAACCGATTTTTCCTCTTAAAACCTCCCTCCCCCCCACTTCCCGAACTCGGATGGAGTGGAATTTTTATTTTTTTTCATTTTTAGCATATTCTCTTCCATTTCCAATAGGTTTCATTCTACTATAAATTTCTTTTACTTTTTACCTTTATTAGAGGTATCTGCACTGGCCTATTGTCTCAATATATAATTTTAATAATTAAACGTTCGTCGTTGCATAATTTTAATAATAACACTCACCAATTTCAAATACGCCCATGTCAGCAAACCGTACCGTAGAGGTACACAAAAACAGCATCTTTTAAAAGTCGGCAGCTCCGTTCGCATTTTAAGTGAGAACTTAATAAAACCTCTTTACGAAAATAAAGTCACAACGTGCAGAGAAAAAAAAGAATACTATGGAAACTATACTATTGGAACATATTACTGTATTGAAATTGTAGACCACACTGTACACAATGGATTTGATTTGATTTTTGGACTATGCGCACATTGGTTCCCGTCAAGTGCAGTCTTTAGACTGAGCGCATTGGGAACACCCAGAAGTAACAAATAAACAATATTATTTTGTAATTATGCATTGACTTAACCTTTACTACTTACATTTAGATAAAGACATGGACCGACAGATAATTTAAGGAAAAAATGCATCAGTATTGTTCGCCTTTATTTGTTTTATAAACTGTCTTGGTTTTCAAAGTAAGATTAATAAGTGGTAGAACGGTGTGAATAGGAATGAACGAGGGGTGAATAGAGGGGAACAGGTGGATATTGGATCTATAATATCTATTACGGTTTTATTAACGATGTAATAAGTTTTTGTATGAGATAGGCTGGCAAATGAACAGACGGTTCACCTGATAGTCAGCATACGGCGCTTCCCATGGATGACGCCAGAGACGTAGCTAGCGCCGTATCTGCCTTATTAATTATACGGGGCCCCAGGGCTACGGCCAAAGTGCGTAAGCAAAAATGATTTGAAATGCCTTCTTTTTTCACGTAAAGCGTGCGTTCAAAAGTTGGCAGTAACTTTAAGAAAATAATTAATCCTCATTAATTTAGGTCCTCGAACATGGGTTCACTGTTATAGTATCGATAAGTCCTCTCTTTGAGATTTGAGAGACAGGGCGGGAAAAGTCATTGGATGATTAATCCCCTCAAAAAAAAGAAGAAAAAAAAGCCCCAAACAAATTTTTACACAGGGCAGTGCCAAGCCACGCTAGGCCACTGACTCCCGCAACACCAGAAGATTAACAACTGTGTTGTCGGTCTCTTGGAGATTGAGGATTGAGGAAGTGCGGTAGATATGTATATAGAGTGCTATACGAGACAGATTCGATTTATTGGGATCAAATTCAAAATCAAACTTGAATGTAAATCATTTATTTCATTCACTACAATATAAGGCACCTTCGAAGATCAAACAAAATAATTTTACCTACCTAAAGATACTAAGCTATACTATATCCTAATATTATCTACACTCTACAGTACAGATATCTAAAGATAAAAGTATCAGTCTAAATTGAAATACGAAAAGTATCAGTCTAAATTGAAATATGAATACGAGTATATACATATATGTATACAAGCCGAAGGCAGAAGTAACGATAACTATTATTATGCTTGACTAGATAATTAAGGGCTTTTTTATGAGATATACAGGCAAACGAGCAGACGGATCACCTGATGGTAAGCAATCGCCGCCACCCATGGTCACTTGAAACACAAGAGGCGTTACAAATGCCTTTTGGGGGCAAGGAATTTAAAGGTTGTTGAGGAATCGGGGATTGGGAAGATTGGGAAAGGGGTTACTTGGGCCTCCGGTAATCTCAATCACTCCATACAAGCAAGCGTTGTTTCACCTCGTTTCAATGTCGTATCAGATTCAGATCTTAATGTCGTGCGTATCATACATGGAGTAGTTAATTTTCTCTCACTACAATCCCCAGCCTCCGTCAAATGCTTGTCCAAGTTTTGCGACTCGTTCGAGTGTTCCAGTTTTGTGATTTCGCTTTTCAATAGAAGTATGAAGTAGAGTTGTAATACTGAAACAGTAAATAAGTAAGTGTATTAAATTAATATCATGCCAGTGTTTTTGAATGAGGCATACAGTAATAGTTATATCGTAAGGATATTTAAAAATTATCTCTAAATAATATTACATTCAGTAACTAATTTAATGATTTCTAACATTATTTATTTATTTATTTATTGTCACCAACATAAATGCAGCATGTTGCACAATGAAAATAACAGTTATACACAAACTACCTTAGGGTTATCTATATTTTTACAATTATGGGTAACCACAACATGCATAATATAATTAAAATTTTTTTTTACAACATTTATAAAAAACTAAATAATCAAAATAAAGTGTGAATAAAAAAAAAACTAAATTTAATCTTAGCAAAAATTAAGAAAAACATAATGAATTGCCAATCTCAAGCTAAGTACGTCACTCTCTCTGATAATTCTAAGGAACTTAGGGAGGCGCTGGAAGTGAATGTCGAGTTCTGGCAATGTATTTGTCAGGTCATTGTACAGACGGGCCAAACGTACAACCGGTGAATTACGACCCAATCTTCAAAATCTCAAATTTGGGTTTAAACAATCTGCATGGGTATCTCGGTATTCTCGTAGGTACATGATAATAATATACAAATTGACCAACCAGTGTTGGACTATCAACTTTGTCATTTATGACTTTATGTGGTGACATTTTGAGGCATTTAACAACATTTTGTTACTAGCACACCAATGTTGTAGGTTGTCAACGTCTTACTGTAGAAGTATTGAGTCCTCTATACGTGTTATCTCCTTGGTCAGTTTTAAATTGTCAGCGAACAGGTACAGCTCTGAATGTTTGATACTCTCCGACAAGTCGTTTATATATTTATCTATATTAAAGAACAGTGGTCCTAGTACAGAACCTTGGGGGACACCAGAATGCGCCAAAATAGGTTTCGATTTTTCATTTTCTACAACCACTTCCATTGGACGTTTTGTAAGGTAGGATCGGCACCAATCTAAAATATTATCGGTTATACCGAACAGATATAGTTTGTCCAATAGTAATTTGTGATTTACCTTGTCGAACGCCTTCGAAAAGTCTGTGTAGACTGCATCCACTCGTGACCCTCTGTCCACGGTTTCTATTAAATCAGAGGCAAAGAGTACCAATTTTGTACATGTAGATCTCATCGTCGTAAAGTATCACTGCCAAGCTATGCCACCCATGTTGAAATCCTCCACAATCAACGTATACTCTCGGTCGGAACTATTCCGTAATATAGTGTTAACTTTATCCGTAAATGTTTTACGTCATCGTTTCTTACCAGTGGCGGTAAGTAGATGGCGCAGATGTTGAGTGATGATGGTCTTTTTTCCGACCCTGCAGTGACCTTAACCCAAACATCCTCACAATCGCTTTCGTTCTCATCAACACGTGTTGATGCAAGTCTATCCGACACCGCAATCAAGACACCACCTCCCCTTGATTTAGTAGAAACTGCAGTCTCTCGGTCACGTCTGTACACGCACAGTGTTATAGCCACTCTCAAAAACTCACAGTCAAAGCATCCTCCATTAAGCCATGTCTCTGTACATATACATATATCATAATTGTTATTGCTAATTTGCTGACGTACTTCAGTCGAAATTGTATTCAGTCCCCTTACATTCTGGTAATATATATTCAAACTATATTATTATTAAGTTTGTGTAATCTGGAACCATCCTAAGATATACTTACGAAGGTTACAGAAGACCTTAAGTACCAATAGCAGAGCTGTTCGAGTCTGAGAATAGAACATAGGAGCCATCAGGATGAAAATGACTATTACGTACACGACGTTGACCACCAACATAACTATACTATATATATAGTAAATACGCATGAACCTTACACGCTTCTGAAACAAATGCATTATAATATTAGGTATGTACCTTGTCTTGTAACATACTCAATAAATAAGCACAAATCTGATTGCAGTGCAATATATACCTGATAGACATCAGGTATGAAGATGCAATCATTAGTAGGTAGACGAACAGAACTCTTACCTTGTGCCCTGCGATGATGAACATTACAGTCAAACACAGTTCCACGAATAAGAGGACCAGTAGTGCACTTATGTGCCAAACCTCACTGTTGCTGGTCACTTGCTTGATTATATTCACCATCAGATATGTCACAACGACAATCAAAGCCTGGAAATGAACAAAAGTAGTTTTAATTAGATTAATTGTAATTATTGCCTCGTTAGTCGAGACAAAGGGTCTCGGGTTCGATTCCCGGGTCCCGCAGAGTATTTTTTCTGTTGTTCGAAAAATTTCTCAGTGGTAGCTCGGAGTCTGGAATTGTGCCCAGTAGGTATATGGCAATAGGCTCACCCCCTATTACATGGGACTTATAATACAAATGGTGAAAAGTGGGTGTATATTGTAATGTGCACCTCTGCCTACCCCTTTGGGGATAAAAGGCGTGACGTTGCGTTACGGGTCTGTACTGTACTTTAAAAGCGGCGAAACCACAGAACCTAATAATTATAGGCCTGTATCTATTTTGCCGGTCCTTAGCAAAGTGTTTGAAAAGTTGATACTGTCTCAGATGCTTCATCATTTTAATAAAAACTCCATCTTCCACCATCAGCAGTATGGTTTCACTAAAGGTCGTTGTACAACTGACGCCGGTGTTACTTTAATGAAAGAAATATTTGGTGCCTGGGAGGAAGCACAGGATGCCATAGGTGTTTTTTGTGACCTCTCAAAAGCATTTGATTGCGTTGACCACGAGACACTTTTGCTGAAATTAAATCATTACGGGATTAGAAACACTGCGCTCCGTCTATTGAAATCATATCTAGGAGATAGGCAGCTAAAAGTTCATATTAACGGTGTTAATTCACAAGGGTCTGATATAAAAATGGGCGTTCCTCAAGGTTCAATATTGGGTTCTTTCCTCTTTTTAGTGTACATAAACGATTTGTCACTCATATTCGAAAATGAACCAAAAATGGTTCTGTTTGCAGATGATACATCACTGATTTTTAAAATAGGTCGACGTACGAATAATTTTGACGACGTGAACAGCTCCATTCTTCGAGTCTATGAGTGGTTTACTATTAATAACTTGGCGCTTAATGAGAAAAAAACCAAATGTATTAAATTTTGCTTGCCAAACGTACAAAATAACGAATGTTATGTTGCTTTGAACGGACAAAAGTTAGAATTTGTTAAGGAGACTGTATTTTTGGGTATCACATTAGATGACAGATTACAATGGGGGCCCCATATAAAAGCACTTTCGGGGAGACTAAGCTCAGCTGCTTATGCAGTTAGACAGATTAGGCAGCTAACGGACGTAGGTACGGCAAGGCTTGTTTATTTTAGTTATTTTCACAGCATAATGTCTTACGGCATTTTGCTGTGGGGGCGAGCTGCGGATGTAGAATCAATTTTTATTTTGCAAAAGCGAGCTATTCGAGCAATATATAACTTGCCCCGTCGCGAATCTTTGAGAGAACTATTTAAAACTATAAACATTCTTACAGTGCCTTCTCAATTCATTTACGAAAATATTATGTACGTGAGAAAAAATCAACAATTGTTTGAAAAAAGAAGCGACAGACACAATTTTAATACGAGAGGTAAAAATAAGTTAGCTATACCGCAATTCCGATTGTCCAAAGTGCAGAAATCCTTCATGGGATTTTGTGTTAAATGTTACAATAAACTACCAACTACCATACTGAATCTGAACGAGAAAAAAATTTAAATCTTGTATGAAGCGTGAACTGTGTAAACAGGCATATTATAAACTGTCAGATTATATTGAAGATAAAAATGTGTGGCAGCATGTTGGTCCGGCTCCACTGGACACTCGCTCTCACTAGACAATGCTCTAATACGATCACTAGTTACACGTTAAATTAAAGTACTAATTTATTCCAATGTAGTCTAGGGATCCTGTGGCATCAAGCAGTTATTTATTATTTTTTTATTTGAAAAATTAAATTAAAGATTATTTTTTATTTGTATAGAAGCATTATTTCAAAATTGTAAGTGTACATATGTGGGCACTATGTTTGAAACAACCCGCTTTTTTAATTTATATTCTTTACAAATTGGTTTTATTGTCCCATAGTTTTGACGTCGTATTGTCGTTACATTGTTCCTACATATATATACAATAGGTAAATGATCAAATAATGTATCAGAGATATTGTAAAAAACATTTTTTGAAAAGAGTAACGATGGAGTTTCTTGCTCGTTCTTCTCCATTCGAAGCAACACTTTGGAACGAGCGCCTAGCTTCACTGACAGACAGACTGACGGACAATTCAATTTGACGTTTCAAAAGTGCCTAATTAAGGATTAATTGAAACTAGTGGTCGCCTAGTGGTTGAAATTCAACCATATACGATTTAATTTACAATACCACTTAACATACGTTCAAGGATAATTTTTATTTAACTCAAACTCAAACAAACTCTTTTATAAAACTCTATTCATATGAGACGTCAATATCATCGCAATGTCTATCGATTTTGACGTTTTGTCAAGTACGATCAGATACTATGCATGTGTGTGTAATGTTTTATTTATTGATTCAATGTACTTTATAAGCATTATTTTTGAAAAATATTAGCGTCTTGCACTTCTCCTACACATAAACTATAAGTGTACCAAATTTTATGCTCCTACGTCCGCGCAATTTTCGTAAAAACCGGTCCAAAGTTTTTGCATCACGTATTAATATATAGATAAATGCTTTGACTTTGACTTTGACGGGTAAAATCCCTGTGAGACATTTATTTTTAGACCACGAAAATAAAATACATTTAAAAATAATATAACATTTACACTTACCAACTTCACGTATGCCCATGTAAGCAAACCAAACCGCAGCGGAATACAAAAACAACATTTTGAGTATATTAGAAAATCCTTGTTATCCATTTTAATATAGGTAAATAAATTAGGTCTCAAATTGAACAAAACCCAAAATCACACTGTTTCACGATATGAGGAGATATGTGTACTCTCATGAATCCAATGCATGTTTTCCTTATATACTGGTTTCTTGCGTTTAATTTTATCGTGGTTTTCCCAGCCACGATAAAATTAAACGCGTTTGTCCGCCCCCTATTCGTGTTTACCATTACAAATTGTGGGTACCTTTATTAGTAAACTTGTAAGTTGAACTTCATTATGTTATTACCTTATTCCATTGTTTGTCTAATATCTTTGGCCAGTATGGCCCAGGTGTGTTGAAGTTGGCTCTGCCTGATTCGGAGCTACGGACTACCTAGCGGGTTTACCGGGGCTCCGGCTCAAAGCAGAAATAGGAACGGGGTGGTTTTTAGGGTTTCGTAGCCAAATGGCAAAAAACGGAACCCTTATAGATTCGTCATGTCTGTCTGTCTGTTCGTCCGTCCGTATGTCACAGCCATTTATTTCCGAAACTGTTGGGCCTGCATAGTTGAAAGTGTTGAAATTTTGTAGGTTGATGTATTTGGATAACCGCTATTCGAATTTTTAATAAAAATTATTAAATTTAAAAATTAAAGGGGGGCACTCTATACATGGAACTGATTTTTTTTTTTCACCTAACATATCCGTGATGGGTTTCTATGGATAGGTCTTTAAAAAAGACATTAAGGTGTCTAAAACCATTTTTCGTCAAAATCAATCGTTTGAAAGTTAGACGCTTCCAAAGTGGAAAAATGCGTGTGTCCCCCTCCTCTAACTTTTAAAATAAGAGAGTGAGGAATCTAAAAAAAAAATATATGCTGTAGACTTCAATGGAAACTACCAACGAAAATTGGTTTGAACGAGATATCATTATTAGTTTTTAAGAAATAAAACATTTTCGAAAACCGCAAATATATATAAGTTTTTAAACTGACATGGCCACTAACACTATTATTAGAACTTATTAGCTTCCGCCCGCGACTCCGTCCGCGCGGATGTCGGTCTTCGCGTGGAAGTTTTGTTTCTCCATTTTGGGTAACTCTGACAATGACATCTTATAAATATCTATTGGACCCAAATACGGCGAGGCCCATAATAATTAAGGAGATCCCTCTTTTGAGCTACTGCTGTTGAGCTCGCGTTCTGCAGAATAAAACTGAAAACTAACTGCGTGATGCCTGAACATATAGACAGACAGACAAAAAAAAATTACATATTTGGGTTTGGTATCGATCCAGTAACACCCCCTACTATTTTTTTTTTTTGTATATTTTCAATGTACAGAATTGACCCTTCTACAGATTTATTATAAATATGAATGAATGAATGAATGAATGGAAGTGTTATAAACGTAAGAGTAGACAAATAACGGGTGTCCAGTGGCAGATTTCAAACTTTGAAAAATTGTAAATTAAAAACTACAGCTCTAATTCAACGTACGTTTATTTTAATTTAATAATAACGAATGCGGATTTATTTTTTTTAAAACTACACTCTCTAAATAGCGGCCTTCGAATCTTAAACACCCTTCGAGTCTAGCACGCATGTTTTCAAAAACGCGTTAACAGAGCGACTAGGGAATTCTGCTTACTTCGGCTCGAATATTTTCTTTAAGTTGTGTCACAGTGCTCGGATTTGTCTTGTAAACCATGGATCTTAAGTATCCCCATAAGAAAAAATCATATGGGCTTAAATTGGGTGACCTAGATGACCACGGTATGGTACCGTTTCGGGATATGATTTTTTCAGAGAATAACTGCCGCACTGCATTCGTGGACACGTTAGCAGTATGAACTGTGGCCCCGTCCTGCAGGAACCATGTGTTTCGGTTGACAGAAGGACTATTCTGAAGTTCTAGTCTGAAAAAGTCATTTAACATCTGGGCATATCTCTCTGAATTTACAGTTACAGTCTGGCCACGTTCATTTTCAAAAAAATAAGGCGCTATCATTGGAGATGCAGACATGGCACACCAGACTGTTACTTTAGGCTTCCCAGTAACGGAAATTCTGCTTATTAACATATCCTCCGATGTGAAAATGGGCTTCATCACTAAAGAATGTGTACCATAATGATTATTTAATTAGATGGCGAGCTTCAGTCACCGAAAACGACTCGAAATGTACGCCTCGACGGCAAAAACGCGGTGCCCTCCACTCTACTTTTCCATCGTTACAAAAAAATCCGCAGTATTTGCGTTTCTAAACACGTCTTTTGCAGTCCTCTAACGTATTGCGTTTAAAAACTATGTTTGTTCAAAGTTTGAAATCTGCCACTGGACACCCTGTATAATCAGAAAGCTCCGAACTGCTAAGCTATCGGGAGTTATACGTGTTATTGTGAGTTAACCATAAGAGATACACTGCCCAGGAGTATGAAGAACAATTGTACCAAGTTTCATTGAAATCTGTCGAGTGGTTTTTATTTCTATAAAGAACATACAGACAGACAGACAAAAATTTTTCTGATTGCATTTTTGGCGTCAGTATCGATCACTAATCACCCGCTGATAGTTATTTTGGAAATATATTTCATGTACAGAATTGACCTCTCTACTGATTTATTATAAGTATATAGATATAGATGACGGGATATTTACCACTTCCATCTAGAAAAACCTGGTGTCTATAAAGTGGACTGTAGCTGTGGCAAATCATATATCGGTCAGACTAAGCGTACTGTGGCTTGTAGAATTTCTGAGCATATTAGAGCGGTGAAAAACAACGACGCACAAAAATCCGCTATAGCTCAACACATCTTGGAGGCTGGATCAAACCACTGGATTGAGTTACATAACCCACAAGTTATCTCGACAGAACGCCACTATATACCTAGACTGGTAAGAGAAGCGATTGAGATAACCAAGTACAAAAACTTCAACCAGGAGGATGGGTTTCAACTGTCGAGGGTTTGGAATCCAGTGGTCCAACTATGCAAAACCCGCAAAAGTGCCAAGAAGGAGGAAAGTTCGCGAGCGGACACAGTGAGTTTTGTGTGTCGAGAGTTGAACCGAGTTGCAAGTGACAATGGCAGTGGTGTTAGCGGTGTCAGCAAGAAACGAACGAGAAAGCGGGTAGACCGATTTGTCTGCTCGTAAACACCCACCCGCATTTACTCCAGTTAATCCGTGATCATGGCGCTTGTAACAGTGCCGAAATATTGGAAACTCACCAAAGTGAATAAACATGGTAAATATCCCGTCATAAGTTCTAATAATACCGCAAATATAACTTTGTCGTTCATACAAACACTATGCAAAACCAAGTTATTTTATAACTTTGATATTATGTCATCTACTTGCTGCTACGGAACCCTTCATGGGCGAGTCCGACTCGCACTTGGCCGGTTTTTTAGTCAGTAAGCGTCTGACACTCCCTCTCGCCTCGCCCAAGGCGTGAGAAATCATTGGATGATTTTCCCCCTTAAAAAAGGTATATTGAAGTTGTGTACCTTTTATGAAAGATTAGAAAATGTAGATCTGTTTTGTAAAAAGTGCACGACAAGTGTCGTGGTAATTTTTATGTCCTTGAAGGATATTTCTGAGTCTTTAGTGGCAAAGGGATTAGGCCTGCGGTACCTAATCATACGCACATGACGCAAGCGTTGTTTCACGTGCGTGTCGGTTTTCTAAAACCATTGTTTCATTCCGGTTGAGACGGCCTATTAGGCGCTTTGCACATGGAGCAACTTAAGTTGAGGAAACTATCAACATTTTAAAAGTTTCTTGTAAAAAGTTGATAGTTGCTATAACGTTTACGTTTGCCGCAATTTTATGGCAATCTGTGAGCAACTTTCATAACCGAGTTGCTAAATCTACGCAGCGATCAGCGTTCAGTATGACAATGGATATCGAAGAAGCAGCACTTGCTCTCATTTTATTACGTCGTCGCCGTCGACGGCAACTTTAAAAACCGGTATAATATTTAACAGTTGCTAGTTGCGGCAATTAGGAACTATCTTAGTCATCGATTACAGCAACTGAAAACTGTTGACGATTACCGGAACTCAAAACTCGAGTTGCTATGTGTGCGCGGTTCAATTGAAATATATGTAAACAGCTAGTTGCCAGTTGCCAGTTGCTCCAATAGTTGCTCCATGTGCAAAGCGCCTTAGTGCTTACAATAGGCAGGTAATTTGTAAATAGGTATTAAAATAACATTAACATTCAGTAAATACATTTTATTAAATACAAAAAACACTTCCAGGCACTTTATTGAATACAAAAATATATGTTTAAAAAATATACACAATTTTTATTATAATTTTTGCCAACTAGAACAGGAGCAGTGCTGAGTATATTCGAGCAAATGCTAAAAGGTACATAGGTCACAGTTTAGTAGGTAGGGTAGGTATACTAGTATATTTTATGAAAAGAAAGTAGAGCAAAATGTTTTTCATGTTATTTCGTTCATAGATTTGATGATCTACTAATTTTTCTAGCAAATCTAAAAATAAGTCTGGAGTTTAAGATCCTAAGTGTATATTTCGTACAAAATTCATTGAATATGTCGTTGTTGGCGTTTCGATACGACGATAAGACGATAAGACGAGTAGGAAAGTAGACTACTTTCCTACTCGTCTTATACTTCGCAGTCGCTTATATATCTACCTAGGTAACTGGTGGAACATTTCTTTAATACACTCATTTATTGACAAAATACTCAAAAATATTAACATTGCTAAAATATTACAATAAATTGGACACAGCATAATTCCAAAGGCACTATAAGCATTAAGTATAGAGGTAAAGTTTCACATTTTATTACTTACAATTACGATTTTCAACTCTAATACAAAGAGCTAAAGTTTATAATCCAACAACAAAATTATATGAGCTGGCATACAAACATTATGGCACTTGAAAAATAAATTAAAACAGTCAAAATTCTTAAAAAATAGGTTACTGAAGATCACAACTCCATATAAAATATAAAACAATAGGTATTATGTACCTATATAAGGTGACAAGTAATTAGTGAACGATATTTAAACACGTGATTATACTCATGTTTACAAACAACTTGCCCAAATTAACTCTTTTTGTATACCCATTAGTTTTATTTTTATCACAATAACAAAACAACAAAATTTCCCGCGCGCATTTCATCATGTCACCCTATATATAGTAAAGATCACTTTAAACGTCAGATTCTCACACAAAGCCCGCCATTTTGAAAATGCAATTTAATTTGATTATTACTTATGTATTATTAATTTCAAACAGTTTTATACAACGCAATATACATTAAAAACTAAGTATTTTTCACATGCAAGCGATAGTGAAATCTGTACGCACCTTAATATTAAATCTGATAAATACGTCAATATACAGAAATATATATTAATTCTTAAAAAAATATAATATAAAATTATAAATCTTACAATTATTAACCTCGTAAAGACATTTTTTATTTATATTTTGCACGTATTCTGTGACGTACATTTAGGTATAAAAATATATTAAGCACTGAGCTACAATAGAATAGTTGTTATATAATATTTGCAAAATAATGTACATTTATATAACGTAAGAAGGAATCATGTAACTTGAAAAGACCATTATGTACATAATCCTCATTTTCCTATGCTATCGCATGGTTGGATGTGCGCTTGCTGCTCTTGTTTACGAGTCCCGATCGTGGCTTGTAATTAGTCGAACAGTAATGTACAAAGCAGTATAATAGCATTCATGTAACTTTGAAAGTCTGTAACTTCAAACGACGACCAAGAGAATCTGGACACGTTTTAATTTGTATCAACACCTTTTATACAAAAACATGATTTTTCCTCTAAAATGCCATTTTCTCTTGTATAGGTTCCGTGCTATTTGTTGATGTGAGATCTATATTTTGGCTGACGGGAGTGATAGTACCTTCAGGCTCGTTGTCATCCTTGACGAATCTGTACGGACAGTTACTTCGAAGCTTAATGATTTCGCTCCGTAAAGCCAGCAGCAGGAAGGTCTGGACAGCTGAAATAAGAACTTAGAATTACTTAATTTACTATGTGTTAATATCTACCTAAAATTAATCTTAATGCGAATCAGGGGCGGCCTCTCGTAAACCTCATAATATTGTAACCTCGCTCGAAGTGATACCACGTCCTCGCAGAAAACTAACGTTAAACTACGCTTCTGTTGTGTTTCATTGTGTGAGTGGATCCCTCAACAATCCTTAAATTCCTAATCCGCAAAAAGACGGCAACGAACTTGAAACACTTCTGGTGTTTCGGGTGTCCATGTGCGACGGCGATTGCTTGCCATCAGGTGATTCTGTCCGTTTACAAAATTTCTGCCCGATTTATAAAAAAGATAGCTTGCAGCATAACAATATTTTTTTTTTCGCCAACCTATAAGTGATATTAAGAGGTAAAGGAAAGGGGTTAGTTTAAATACTCCCTCATGCTAAGTAATTGTTAGCTAAGAGTTGTATACGTACTAAAATTGTAATTAATATTATTAATAACTTACCAATAGACAGGGCGAACGCTACGATAGTCGTGGTAAAGATGATTATTTCAAGACTAGAATCGGTAAAGTACAAACTAACGGAAAGCAAGCCTGTCACGACGACCGCCGCCATCATTGTCACCGACCACATGAATAGGGCGTAGTAGAAGTACAGCCTCATAATCTTCACAGCTTTCTGAAAACAAAACATTATTTTTTATATATCGTCACGCCCTTTATCCCCCGAAGGGGTAGACAGAGGCACATTATGGCAAGTAACGCCACTGTACAATGTACACCCACCTTTCACAATTTATGATTAAGTCCCATGTCATATGTGGTGAGCTTATTGCCATATACTGGGAACATTTCCAGATACCGTGCTTCTACTGAGAAATTTTCGAAAAACCGAAAAAAGTTCAGCAATACTTCGCCCGACCCGGGAATCGAACCCGAGATCCCTTTCTCGGCAGTCACACTTGCAACCAATCGGGTAAAAAGTAGTAGTTGTGGGTACATATAATTCTTGCTAGGTGTCAGACTCAACCAACCAACCGCCCGCTCAATTGTAAAAGGATTAAGAGAAAGTACCTATCTTCTTTATATATAAAATTCTTCTGTAAGTGTGCATGTCACAGAACTTCTCTTAAACGACTGGACCGATTTGATGAATTTTTTTGAGTGTGTTCAAGGGGATCTCAGAATGGTTTAGATTTACAATTTTGTCCGCTGGACAATGTTTTTTAATTATTTTAAATTTATTAGTAGTTGTTGATTTTGTAATGTTTTACATTGGATCCGAACGAAAATTCAAATTAAAGACGTGTAGACAGGACGTCTGTCGGGTCCGCTAGTAATATTATAATTACCTTATGTACCCCGACGATGAATCCACAATGGACAACCACTTCAGTCAATATAACTACAATTATCATAATAACTATGTTCAAATCCTTTGAGTGGCTCAATGGTATTTGTGACAGGATAATTAGAAATATAATCAAAATGGCCGTTGATATACCCTGTAAAAAGGAAAACCATTTAGTCGCTGGGATTTAGTGTACGGTATTTAAAGAGATGATTGTAATCATGAGATTACAAACATATTTCCCAAATTAACTCTTTTTGATAATTAGTTTTATTTTTATCACAATCATCAACAGACAACATATTTCCCGCTTGCGCATTTTCGCATTACTCGCTGTGCAGGCTCCACGGCGCTAGCACCTTTACTCTTCAGGAAAGTTGTCGAGACGTTCCAGTGTTTTTTTTTTGTTTTGCTGTTTGTTTATGCCATTTTTTTATTTGTATTTATGCTCCATTATTGCTGGGGCTAAATAAACTAGTGTGAATTTAGCTTCATTGTTATGAATTACTGTAGATTATAGAAATTCAATAAATTACTATGCTAAGTTTGATCCATAGGGCATTAAATCTCTATTTAGTAAAGTGTACTTGGTACTGGAAACATTGAGTAAATAAATCAAATACTACTTGCATACAAAATGAACTATCAGCAATAAATTTGAGACTAATAAAGCCTTAAAATAACAATAGTAAAATACTCACCAATTTCAGATACCCCCATGTTAGCAGCCCGTACCGTAAAGGTATACAAAAACAACATTTTTTAAACACTGGCAGCTCAGCCATTTTATCTAATGTCAGTTTACAAATACAACCTCTTTTACACTTTGTAGAGAGACTTAACACCAGTTTAATGTAGAAGGCACACACTTGTCAGGCCAAAAAGTACTTAGTACTCAAAAAAATAGGTTAGACCACCATCTGTATTTTATAATACGCAGCTATTTAGAGCAAACGATGACTTTATAATGACATGAAAGCTATAATTAGAATCAGGCCAACAGCGCGAAGTTACACACAGCACTTTATGCCATGTTCAGCTTAGTACGCATTTTCCTTAATATTTAGCTCAAGCTTGTTTTTTTGTAAACCTGATGCTCATCTGTATGCGTCATACTTCTTGACTTTGTATACATACAACTATATAAAACGTACGCTGCATTATTAAAGAGGTCATGGCACCGGTTTTTATATTGCGATCTTGGGCGCATCGGTCGTATCTTCGATACGATTATATGAAATGTCCAATATAATTTTGGCACAGAACGGTGTTTAAATGTCAATACATGTAATGTTTTTGTTTATTTCTCACAAACTGACAAACATGGTAAGAAAAATAAAAACAAAACAAACATAGTTTGACGTTCACTGTCACTGTCATTGACAAGCGTCAACTTACGTCAAAGACGCGTTTTGTTTCACTGTCAAGAAAAAAGAAAATAGTTTTTCCGTTCGGACCGTGCGTCGAGTCAAGTACTGGTGACCGTTAACTCAACCTTGCCCATCGGGCCGCACAGCGCACAGTGACCCGTGCTTCAGTGGTATTTTGGATCGTGTTTAGAGAGGCAACAGACGTTAAAGTCATGTATATTTGTTTGTTGTGGATCAATTACCTACATGACGTAGTAAAATAATATTTCAATGATGGAAAGTACATTAAAATCAACATTCATAAACAACATGGCTACTTAGATATATTATTAGTATTTTATAAAAACTCTTACTGTTTGGAAATATTCTAGTCACTATAAACTCTAAAACCACTAACTTTTGACCTTAGTCGTAACACAAAGTTTTATTCTGCAGAAGAATACTTCTCCATAGAGGGGTATCTTATTCCTTTTAAGAGGTGGGCCCAACATAACTCATTGTCCTTTAGTAAAAACTTTTTTTTTTTATAGTTACTTACGATTAAGACTACAGGTCACCATTGACCAGCATGGCAGTAAACGTGTTAACAACATACCTAATAATTATGGTTTACGTTTCGTTTAAACATATTCATCAAATGGATTGTATTATTTTTCACCACAATGGGTAATTAATACCCATTGTACACAAAATAATACATACACACAAAAATAAAACATAAAGATAATATTATATGAGTAACGAGTACCTAATATTTAGAACTATTGTAATAAAGGTGAAATACACTCTTCTGGGTCCTCTTGCAAAGAAAAGTCAGTCTTATTAAGTAACTAATATTAAATATTTAATTATTTGTACATTGCCAACATCTTATTATATAAAAATTAATTGATGTTCGTTAGTCTCGCCAAAACTTGAAAACGGCTGGACCGATTTGGCTTATTTGTGGTCTTGAATTATTTGTAGAAGTCCAGGGAAGGTTTTAAAGGTGGGAAAAATATGTTGGAGGCGGCACGAAGTCTGCCCAGTCAGCTAGTTAGTAGATAATTATGATAGAGATGCTTTTTCCCTTAAAGGATTTCTGACTCTACTGAATCCGAGTCGTTTGCCGTCTCGGTTTGACGTTTTGATGCAATTGTGTCCATTGCAACCTTGGCCGCGGGATCGTAAGTATTATTATTCAATTTGGTAATCTCACTATTTAGTAGAAGTAAGAAGTAAGTTTGAACAACTGAAAAAAAAAACAAAACAACCAATTAGAGACCAGTAGATAATTATGATTGTAGAATTAAAAACGTCTATTGTTTTTTTTAATCCGCACTAACTGTTTTATGGTTAGTATGATCACCAGATGATATAGCGCGAGGTTCTAGGTTTATCCAATCAAATATTGTAGTTGTCAATACCTATAACTTACTGTTTAATGGTTTTGAAATTGGGAAATTCTCTAGTGAATAAACAGGATCACTCTGGTGTTAACGAAATTAACTAAAAATCACGGTTTTCTCACGTAAATTAATGGAGGTACTGACCCAGTAGGCTGCGCAACGTCGCTGCGTCTGTGCACGCTGCTCATGATCAAGAGTCCCTCTGTGACTCGAAACTAGTAAAGCTTTTCTCCATTAATGTACGTGAGTAAACCATGATTTTAAGTTGATTTAGTATGTCTCACGATAGTTATTATATGTAAAAATATCACTCTGGTGACCATGAAAACCATAACTTAGACATAGAAGAGTACATATTACTCACCGATAATCGCAAAGTAACTAAAGTAGTTGAGTATATGGACCATATGGATCCTCATCATCAGGTACCTGGCCAACCAGCCTTCGATTGAGAAGCTGATGGCCAAAGCAGTCAACAATATACTGAGGACCCACACAGCTATACTGTAGTAGTAGAAGAATCGTATCAGCTCTTTACTTTTCTGTAACATAAACAGTATCCTTAGTACGATTTTGCTTTACGTTGAACGAAAACAAAATGAGCGCGCGTTCGGCGCTCAGATTGGCTGGTGCGAATAAACCAACCAATCAGGGGCCTTAGTACGAGTTCGAGTGCCGAACGCGCTCTCGTTTTCCTCTCGTAAAACAAGCTTGTATTAAGCCCTTAGAGTTTGTACTAAGAAATTATAATATAAAGTTGCACTACGCTTTAATAGGTGACGCAATAATAGTCATTGTTCATCGGTCACGCTACGGAATCTTTCGTGAGCGAGTCTTACTTGTACTTAGAAAAAACTTTCTTTCATACAAACTTTGGTGTGCATTATACTTTAATTAAGAAATAAAGACTATCTCACCTTATATCCTCTAACTATAAAGACAATATTCACGCAAAAGTCCAGTATAAACAAACAGAGGCCCACACTAGTTAGAGCGACATCTCTGATGAAACGCGGCCTCATGTCCTCAGTCCCGTACGTAGAGAACATCAAACAAAGGCTAAGCAACGCATACGACGTCGTTGTTATGAAAAACGCTGCCACAGACTGAAAAAATAAAATAAAAAAGTAAATCGAGAGTGCACGCCAAATGGTTCGAAAATTACTGTTCCCTTAGTACAAGTTTGTTTTATGTTTAAAGTAACCGAAACGACAGCGCGTTCGGTTAATTGATTGAATCCTCTGATTGGTTTATTCGAGCCGGCTAATCAGAGCGCCGAACGCGTGTCGTTTCATTGACTAAAAACGTAAAGCAAACTCGTTCTAAGGTTACAGGACAAAGGAGTTTACTCATCAATTACGTTTTAAATGATGTATTGATGACGTCATCAGTGATGTACTGATGAGGTCATCAATACATGTGGGAAATCGTGTTCAATTCATGAGTCTGATAGAGTAGGTACCTACGAGCACGGTGCAGTGGCTGCTGTGCTATCGTGGTTTCATGGCATTTTACTGTAGATTCGGGATTAAATATGTTTAATTTTTTTAGTAGAAAGTGCAGTAGTAGGTACGGGCTTGCCCCATATAAAAAAATGACAAAACTACTTACAATTTTCACATTGCCCCACACCAACAAGCCGTATCGCAGCGGGAAGCAGAAACAACATCTATTAAACCTAGGCTCTTCCTTGTTCATCTTGAATATTCACCTTATTTTACTAAAATATCGAACTGGAAATATAAAGCGATATTTAAAAACAAAAACAACAAACAAAGTTACAAGAAAAAATTACAAATTTTATTGCGAAACGGTATTTCTTGAGAAATCTGTTGTGATTATGGAGGTCAGAATGCCAAGAAATCGCAGAGCCTTTAAATTTAAAGACCGCGGACGCATAATTAGGAATTAGCAGACTCAAAATGCTTGAGGAAACTAGTTTGACAAAGTTGTGCATAATGAACTGTAGTATTTATGTAGTATAGATATATTTATATATTAGTGATGTACCTAAAATTCGCATTTGCGTATATTCTCACATTTTTGGACATTCACATTCGCATTCGCAATTTTTAATGCGAATATTGCGAATACGATCATCATGAAAATAATAAAAGTGTTTCATTACAAACAGAAAAATTCAATAGAGAAATATGTCTTTTACATTTATTATAAAACATTATCTTCCGATTAAACTATCTATTTGGTATAGTCACTTTATGTGAGCATATGGATCAAAGGACCAAAAGTCAAAATTTTGGATTTTTCTCAAAAATGACATTTTGATAATAACATAAATTTGTCGCATTTTCGTTCATTCGCAATCACATTCGCGAATGTCTAAAATATGACATTCGTTACAACACTAATTTATATTATAATATTATACATATACCTATATGCATATAATATGTATGTTTGTATATAATATATCTATTGAATGTTATTATTTATATATTGTACTAGCTGACCCGCGCAACTTCGTTTGCGTGTATCCCGCTACTTCGACAAATACAGTCAACGCACCAACACATATTGGATACTAATTTTCAATTCACAATAACTTCTCTTTCCCTTAACCGCGTTTAAAATATTAAAATGTTTTTTGGTTTCTGTGACTCTTCTTTGATCGCCCCCCCTATCAGTTTTTGGAAAAAATATTTAAGTAATGTACAGATTTTTTTTTTGTCTTATATGTATAGATCAAAGTCGTAGTACCTACTTTTTAATATTATTTATAGGGACGCTGCCCCCGCCGCCGCGGCCGGCCCGTACCGTGCCGCAATACTAATATCGTGATATCTCCTAAACTATATGTCTAAATAACACACTGTAAACTGCAAAAATAATCTAAATTAAATGCTCGTGATGATGAACTTACTTATTATGATAAGGATATATGTATTATTGGTTATATCACCAGTTAAACATCACCCAACGAATTAAATGTTTTTTTAATACAGAAAAGTAGTTTTTGTGACTTAAATAAAAAAGCTGGATATATGTCATCGCGGACTTTTTTGTAGAACTAATAAAGACCAATGTTTTTGCTATACATTGTTCTTACTTGTATCCAACGGTATAAGCGGCGCACGCACAAATGCAATCTTCAATTAGATTTTTTTCTGACTTCTTGGACATAAATCGCTATAACTCAGCTAATATAGTTTCAATGTATTTCAATTATATATAAAAACCTGTCGGAGAAAATACTCTTTCTATTAGTGAAAACCGCATCAAAATCCGTTGCGTAGTTTTAAAGTTTTATGCATACGAAGGGACTACAGACAAAATGGGCGACTTTGTTTTATACTATGTATAGATGTATGGTATGTAGTACACAAATTTTTTATCAAATCCGAGATTCTTTTGTTCTGGCTTCGCACCAATCGGTACATATTTCTTCTTTACCCTATGGTTGACTGTCAGATAATGCCTTAATGGATTAAATCCGCCATTCACATGTATTTGTGTGTGTGTGTGTGTGTGCGTGTGTGCGTGTGTGTGTGTGTGTGTGTGTGTGTGTGTGTGTGTGTGTGTGTGTGTGTGTGTGTGTGTGTGTGTGTGTGTGTGTGTGTTTATATGTGTGTGTGTGTGTGTGTGTGTGTGTATGTGTGTGTGTGTGTGTGTGTGTTTTCGAGCTGGAGCCCTGGTAAGCCCGCTAGGTAGTCCGCAGCTCCGGATTACGAGCCCTTAGCGTAACTTAAAACTAGTCGAATTCCTCGTCAAACAGTTACGTGAGTCAGCCGGATTCGTGGAAAATAGCAAGACATTTAATTTGTACCTAAAGTCCTGTTTTCTTAGTAATCATTTAATGAAATTATACCTAGATAGTATTTTCCTATTGTATATGCAATGATGATAGTTTCGGTAGGTAGGACATGGTGGAGCATAGGATGGCGGGATGCCCTGCGTGGGCTGAGCACCGCTGTGTCCTCAGGGATGTGGTCGGCGACGGTGACCTCTCGCGTCCGGCATTGGTTCAGACCATGGTGCGTAGTGAGGAGGACTGGGATGCCGTCTCCTCCTTCTACGAAGCACTCATGCTAGCTAAGGAGGAGGCGGGGCGCGTGAGAGAACGAACCTCTTCACGCCCCAGCCGTCGCGAGAGACACTCCGGGCGTCGGGGATCGCGCGACGATCTCCAGCCACCGTAAGTGCGGGCCTGCGGTTGGCACGCAAAGGGTAGCTCACCGCCCGACCAGAACCAGACCCGTGCGTGCGGAGAGCCATCAGACCATCAGACCTCAAAGAGCCATCAGACCACCACAGATGGGGCCCAGTTGGGGTGATGCCTGATCCGGAGTTGCGGACTACCTAGCGGGTTTACCGGAGCTCCGGTTCGAAAAGCAGGAGTAGGAACGGGGTGGTTTTAGTCAGTAAGAGTCTAACACTCCCTCTCGCCTAAGGCGAGAGAAGTCATTGGATGATTTTCCCCACTCAAAAGACAAACTAGCAGATTTGTCCCCTGATTGTAAGCGATCAGCGCCACCCATGGTCACCCGCAACACCAGAGGAGTCACTGGTGCATTGCACTCTTTTTTGTAGGTTGTTTCGGTTCGGAAATACCGCCGAGGTAAGTAAACTCAAACTAAAATTACTAACATGGTGCTATTTACAAACAAACAAAAAACATTGTACAAAACTTACTTTGATAATAATAAAATCCAAGATCAAAATCCACATTAAATGATCAAAAGCACATTTCAAAACTTAGAACAAACAATTTTATGTTTAAAGCACTCGATTTGATTCCAGGCAACTTGAGACACTGGAAAACAAAGTTAGTATATAATATAACTTGCGATAGCAATGCCACTATTGAACCGAAGATAAAAAGATCGGTATTTACGCTCCCAACGGATACGTACGTACTTACCGTCTACATAAACCAGGGGTTCCCAACTTTTTCTTAGTCAAATATCACTTTTGTATCTATAATACACAGCTATTTAGAGTAAACGATGACTTTATAATAAACTAGAACTATTATTAACAGCGCGAAGAACATGCATTTTGCTTAATATTTGGCACACACTTGTTATTTTTGGTAAACCTGTTACTAGTCAGCATACGTCATACTTGATCACGTTGTATACATACAAATATATAAAATGGTCGCTGCATTATTCACGAGGTCATAGCACCGGTTTCCATATTGCGATCTTGGGCGCATCGGTCGTATCTTCCATATAATTGTATGAAAAGTTTAATACAATTTTACCACAGAACAGTGTTGTGTGTGAAAAAATATGTCTATGTACAATAAGTAACTTCTTTAAAGTTGTGAGAATGTTTTTGTTTATTTCTTACAAACTCACAAGCGTGGTATGGAAAATAATATCAAAACAAACTAACAAACATAGTTTGACGTTCACAGCCACTGTCATTGACAAAATTAAATGACAACTTACGTCAAAGACGCGTTTTGTTTCACTGTCAAAAAAAGTTTTCCGTTCGGTCCGTGCGTCAACTTACCTTTCCGGGTGCGTCGCGCCTAGTGACCCGTGAGTCAGAGGTGTTTTAGATCGTGTTTGGAGAGCCAACAGAATTTGTCAGAACAGGCTGTTGATGATGATATAGTGTGACTGGTAATATATGAAGTATTGTACAGTGTAACTTGATTGTACAGTGTAACAAAACAACAAAATTTCGCGCGCGCTTACTTTCACATGATCAGCTGTTAACAGCGAGGCGCACGCGCCCGCATTATCGGAAGACTAGTTGGTATTTTGAAATTTTACGCGCGCATGCTAAGTAAAACATATCTACTTGACATCTACATACAAGTACATCAGGGGTGCCCAAGTTAGGAACCACTACTATCATATTACTATCATAGCATCATATATTTTTTTCATGATATCTCACAAAGTCATATATTCTTTTTGGTTGTCATAAAAAATGAAATTTTGGAAGAGAGAGAGAGAGAGAGAGAGAGTGAGAGAGAGAGAGAGAGAGAGAGAGAATCCTCTCAGTTGTTTTCTTTCGTTGTTTTAACCTCTGTGAGTTCTTTTTTTCACTTCGCGTTCCATATTTTACCTTCTGCGGTCTGCTGGTGATCCATCAACCACCGGTTGTGAACCACTGACATACATAATAATGTTGCTGTATTATCTGCATAAGTAAATGACGTCGTGAATATATAAATCTTGGGAATTATTGATCTAAATAATTGTGAATTATACTATCAAGCGTGAAATACGTAGAAAATTCTATAAAGGGTGTCTTATTCTTATTAGGGTGTCTCTTTATTAGCTAACAATAATTATCACAGCATTCGTTCATATTAAATTAGTGATTCATTTGCGAACATAAATTCGAAAATAAGATATGACTCATTCAGTTTTATCAGTAACACATTACCATACCCATTTTTAAATAACTACAACTAAAAATATTATAATACTATATTTGCAGAATCTCCTAATACAGGCATACTTTGCTTAAAAGGGGACCCCTTTTGTTGCTATTTGTCTGTGCAACAATAAACGATACTTTCATTTCCATTTTTCATATATCAACAGATATAAAGTAAGTGATGATTTTTTTTGAAATACGTTATAATATGTAAACGTTCTGGTTTATTTACAACCTTTTTGATAGGCAGCTGCGGATTGCTTAACGTGTTACCGGGGCTCCGGCTCGAAAAGCAGGAGTAGGAACGGGGTGGTTTTTAGTCAGTAACAGTCTGACATTCCCTCTCGCCTCGCCCAAGGCGGGAAAAGTTATAGGATGATTTTCCCAACACACTTAAAAAAACATTTAATAGGCAATGTAACATTTACTGCGGCCCCGCGTTGGCTTTATTTGGTACTGGTTCACCATAAAGAATAAAATGGCAAAAGGTTAAAGGTCAATCAATATAAAAAATAATAAGTTTTAGATAAGTCTGAAGTCAAAGAGTATTTCAGATCAAAGTTGTAGATTTTTACGATTTTTTTTCTAGAAATTACCATTTTAGGAAAAATAAAACTTTAGTGATGTTGTCATGTTGGAAATCCCACAAACATAAAATTCTATAGAATTATGATATAAGCATATTTAAGTCAAAGCGAGATTATCTATACAGGGTCAGGACACTCAGGATGTTGATACAGCGTTGCAGGGAGTAACACAATTTGGTTGTCTGTAAAAATTGGAAAATCAAAGGAAACATAAAATTCTACTACGGAAAATTTACGATACGACAGGTCTTTTATCTCTTAAGGGGTAAGCAGAATTGCACATTATGGCACGTAATGCAATGTAGGTACACCCACTTTTTACCGTTTGTGTTATAACTCCCATGTAATAGGGGGCGAGCCTATTGTCATATACTGGGCATAATTCTAGACTTCGTGCTACCACGGTGAAATTTCCGAAAAACCGAAAAATTACCAGTAATAGTTTACCCGACCCGGGATTTGAACCCGAGATCCCTTGCCCGGCAGTCGCATTTGCGAGCACCCGGCCAACGAGGCAGCTATATCTGATATTCTATTCAAAATACCTGATACTATAATATGTTGTAACGAAGCATAGTTGTAGTCTTGTCATAGGCCAGGAAGACTTATTGCCACAACAACGCCATCTAGGGATCGCAAAATTGTAAACCTTGTACATGTCACTCATACACTTGATTGAAAGGCACCATAAAATGCTAGAGTGGTAATTAAAAGTGTAATTAAACTCATTAACTGCGACATACAATATCATCAGTACAGTTTATTCATAAATGTATTTTTGTTGCTTATCATAATGTGTTTTATCGTTTCGCAGAGTGGCACATACATACACATTTGTTGATGATACCGGCTCTGGGGCGGTTGACTAATAACTTGTAATTAATTCGCAAACCTAATTGCAAAAATAAATATATATTTTACTATATAGCATTTATTTTATTAAGCGCTTTGGATATCATCAAAATAGTGGGGGATTGTGGTGCCTTAGAACATTTTTTTTTTTTAAATAGTGTAGAAAATAAATTATCATGAAAATTGAACTGCCTGTGTGTAAAAGATGCTGTTTCTGTATACCCTTGCGACGAGGGTTGTTAGTGTGGGGATATATTAAATTGGTGAGTCATTTCTATATTTTATGTTGGCATAATACATAAGAGATATTGTTACATAATAGATATAAGTATATATACAAGGTCAAAGTTGTCATACAAGTATCTATGACAGATGTTTAACAAAACATCTAGTTTAACCAGATCTAACCAAGAACTTTTGGTGGTTTTACACATAGGAGATCCGTGCTTCGGCATTAATGGGCTTCTCACGACCTTATATTAAAACAACGCTTGAGTTGTATTTCCCAGTGTGAGTGAGGTTACCGGAAACCTCCTCCACCAATCCCATCCCTAAAAGGCCGGTGACGCACTTGTAACTCCTCTGTTGCTGCGGGCATATGGGCGGCGCCAATGCTTACCATCCGGTGTACCGCCTGCCCGTTTGCCATACACCATTAAAAAAGATACGACTCGGAATATCAGGATGATATTTGGAACAGAGATAGATTATGGTCTATAATAACACATAAGTAGACTATTTTTCGTATAAATAAGTAAAATACTTAAATAAAATAATCAAGTCTAAGTAATAATAAATCCTAGGTTCAAAGGCAGAAGAAGTTAGTAAATCCAAAGTTTAATAATTTCGACATACTATTTTTTTTCAATCATTCTTTCCTTGAGGTATTTATAATTTAAAAAAAAAGGTATCATTATTGAAAGATTATTAAGTCTTTGACTGCCAATAGAAAACTGTTGAAGGGAAATCCTCCGCTAACGTCGGTCACCGGTGACCACCACGGCGTTCAATGTGTTAAGAAACTAGTAGATGTATGTATAGGTTACTAATATATTTTTCTTTTTGTTACAGCTAGCTGATTTATACTTTCTCACAATAATGTCCTACATATTGTTAATCCTAATTGCATTCAGTGCGTATGGACAGGAATTCGCTGGTATGGTCGTTGTCATTGCTGTATTTTTGATTGATTTCGCAATGACTATAGTATTCATCATTGGGGCTCATAAGGTAATTTCTAGTTTATCCTATTTCAAACAAACACGTATCTTTAAGCAGAAGGATCGTTTCTTCTTTTTCGGAAGAGGTTGGCTGATGCATCACACTGACTATTTTCCGTATGTAGTATATTATATATGTAGTATATATTATAAATGATATTTATTTTTGCAAGTTAGCTATAAGATAACACTTTTACGCGTTAATCTTTAAAATAACTAGATGAGTCCGGCATTTCCTATCCAACTAATCTGAAAAGAAATGCCAAAACAAACTCAGAGGTTATAGTCTCTTTTAAAGTCTAAACAAATGAAATAAAGAATAATGTGAGAGAACCGTGCAAGTTGATTCTGTAGTGGTCTTTAAAGAAAAGAAGCATTTTTTCTGCACAATCGAAGGGTTAGACAGGCAGAAAATTCCAATATGTTCACCCAGGTATTTATGTGCATTAGGTTTTTAGGGTTCCGTAGCCAAATGGCAAAAAACGGAACCCTTATAGATTCGTCATGTCTGTCTGTCTGTCTGTCCGTCCGTATGTCACAGCCATTTATTTCCGAAACTGTTGGGCCTACATAGTTGAAACTTTGTAGGATGGTGTATTTCAATAACCGCTATTCGAATTTTGAATAAAAATGAATAAATTTAAAAATTAAAGGGGGCATTCCATACATAGAACTGATTTTTTTTTAGATAGGTCTTTAAAAGAGACATTACGGTTCCTAAAACCAGTTTTCGTCAAAATCAACCGTTTCAAAGTTAGACGCTTCCTAAGTGGAAAAATGAGTGTCCCCCCCTTTAACTTTTAAAATAAGAGAGTGAGAAAACTAAAAAAAAATATATGCTGTAGACTTCAATAGAAACTAACAACGAAAATTGGTTTGAACGAGATATCATTATTAGTTTTTAATAAATAAAACATTTTCAAAAACCGCAAATATAACTTTGTCGTTCATACAAACACTATGTAAAACCAAGTTATTTTACAAATTTTATATTATGTCATCTACTTGCTGCTACGGAACCCTTCATGGGCGAGTCCGACTCGCACTTAGCCGGTTTTTTAAATAAATAAATAATTACTAGGAATTTCTGCTGTGACGTGGGTGCGTTTACAAAGATAAAATTATGTCACATACCAATCACATTCAGTCCCGGGGCAACAATTTGTAGATCACACCAAAAATCGTTCCGCTCGGGAAACAAACACGCGACACGTTGCACGGAAGCCAGTAACTCAGCCACTGCGACAGCTGTGGAAGGTGTTAATTGAAAATTTATCTTTAATTAAAAATCTGAAATAATTTAAAACTTTATCTTAAAATGAGTAATAATTAAACTTTATATTGGCATGACTTGCTGACTGCATTGCAATTGGTTCACCGATTTTTCCAATATAAAATAAGACATTAGATACTAGTACACTCGAATAACAGAAATGGGTCTATTGAAAAGAGTACAGCACAATGAAAGTACAGATGTCGCCACCTCTGCGGGATCATACACATTCCTAAGAACTGACTATACATTTTTAGAGCCCCCGTTTTTTAAATTTTGACATACCGATATAATGACATGCTGATTTTTTAAGACATGCTGAGTTTTTAATAGACACGCTGATTTTTGGTTATGACATGTTGAGTTTTAATGACATGTTGATTAGTGACATACTGATTTATTTATTATTTGAATGACCTTCTAACCCTTTCGGCCAAACACAGATTATGGCCAACCCACTTAGTTTTAGTCACTTAATCCAGAACCAGTAGTGGACGGCCACTCGTAACATTAATTTCAACTCTTAAGTAAAATAAGTTGATTTATAATAGAACTTATGATTGTTTATATTAAGCGTAATTTGTATTTGATATACAAACTCCCCTATTTTATCCCTCTGGGTAAAATATTTAAAATCCTTCCTTAGCGGATGCCTACGTTATAACATCTACCCGCATGCCAAACTTGAGCCCGATCCGTTTAGTGGTTTGGGCTGTTAGTGGATAAATTACTATGTCAGTCAGTCAGTCACCTTTGAGTTATATAAAATAATATTTACATAGACATGTTTTATTTTTACTTGCATTAACTAACACTGAAATTTTGTGTATTCCAGAAAATCGTGAAGTATATGAGATTATTCTACTTCTTGAGTATAGCGATGTTGGCACTGACGCTGCTGTTGGTGATCATACACATCTGCCTACTGTCAAACTACCCTTGGTTCAGATCCCGTACTGATGCTTTGGAGTACGGCATCAAGGTCTACTCTAGTTACTTCTTTGTAATAGGTAAGGTTTTTTGGTTATAATTGTTATATCTTCTGTAATATAAAAATAAGTCAGGTTTTTCTTCCTGACGCTATCTCCAGAGGTGCACAAACCGATTTCCACGGTTCATACGATTCGTTGGAAAGCTCTCAGGCTCATGAGGTTTATAGCGAAGAAAATTCAGAAAAAAATACCTTCCCTGGACGAAACAGGAGTTCAGCCATTTGCTAGTTTTAGCGAATCGTTATTGAACAGCATTAGTTGAGATATTTTAATACAATCCTAGATGCTCGGAAAATTCGTACGCTTCGACTGGTTTGTTTTCAGTCCTTTTAATCTTTCCGTGGACTTACCATGGACTTACTGTGGACCACAAATAATTCAAGACAGAGACAGAGACAGAGACAGAGACAGAGACAGAGACAGAGACAGAGACAGAGACAGAGACAGAGACAGAGACAGAGTAACATTCACCTTTCACTGATTATGTTCTCAGTCCAATATGATGGGGGGTGAGTCTACTACCACTAAATATCCTCTTTCTTTCATTTCAGTGGTCCAGATCTACTTCATATTTTTATTAAGGAGCGAGATTATCAAGCTGAAGAATAGCTGCAAGTTCAGGTTCGTGAACAATACTGCTGAGGCTCTTTGCTCCATGGAGTGTGAGCCTCAAGGAGTACCAGCTGTTGTGGAAGCAGCTGAAGAAGCCCAGTGAAGACTGAAACATGTACTTATAGTTCATCGTCATCATCACATCGGCTGCAAGACATCTCCTGAACATAGGCCTCTCCCAATGAAGTTCTTTCCTTCCAGATAGGACTGGTGGAAGTCTCTTGCCTCCAGAGGCTTTCGGTGACCTTCATCAGGTCGACTGTCGGGGTGGGTGTTGTCGTCTCCATTTCAGTACTGCATTGTATAGTTGTGTGCTTGTGTGTTTATGTGTGCGTGTGTGTGTAAAGAATGCTCACGACTGTCTGATTATTATTTATTTTGTGATTAAATAGCATATGTTACCTACTTGTGTGTTTTTTATCGTATCTATATCTAGTAGTAGATTGCTTTGTGCAGTATATTTGTAAATATATTGTGAGATGATGTTGGCGGTGTGCCCTGCGTGGGCTGACCACCACCGTGCCTTCAGAGATGTGGTCGGCGATGGCGATTTATTCTCAGAATACCCTTTATAAGTATATGAGGTGAGAAAGGCACATTCACAAGGTAGATTTAGGAATAACAAGCATGTGAAAATCGAAGCTACACTGTATAGCTCAACATTAAGTAGGTACCTATTCTGTACTTATAGTTATTATCAATCATCATAATTACAATTAATGTGTACGCCAATGAAACTAAAAGTTAAAAAAATAAGTCGCAGTAGATTTATCACGATTTTATTATATTTCACGACTTTCATTTGGTTATAATTACTTATAAGTAATTTAATAAAGTCGTTTCAGTCAAATAATTTGTTGATGTTATTAATCTATTAAATCCATCGTACATTTTATAGAGTCAGGGAATTATAAATTTAAATTACATTGTGCTATAAGTGAACAATATATATTTAATAATTTTGTGCGTTTGATAAATATTCGTTAACTAACTGTACTGGTAATATGACCAATTTTGTGACTGCTGAATTGGGCCTCCAGTAAACTCACTCACACAACAAAACACAACGCAAGCGTTGTTTTACGTCGGTTTTCTGAGAGGCTGTGGTAACACTCCCTTTTGTGCCGAAGCATGGTTCTCCCACACTTAATGTAAATATGTATTTTGAAATCAAGACTTTAAAAATCGTCTTCCAGGTCCAAGGACCAAGACCAAAGCCTGAACTCTATCGAGCCTGATTACCTTTTTTACATTTGTCACGAAAACAAATTAAACAAAACAAATACCTTTTACTTAAAACTTAACTTTATTTCGGACAACACAAGAATTATTTTGGTATAAACACCCAACTATATTAATATCACAAAGTGGTGGTTCGCGTTACTTGAGTCGTAACTGTATTTCTATTGGATTCTTCCTTCTTCATTATTGAGACCGATTTCAGTGCATTTCAGTGTGCATTCGCCTTCAGACGCGAGGTTTACGAATCTGAATTCGCAATTACTTCTGAGCTTAATAATCTCGCTTCGGACTAGCAGCAGGAAGTATATCTGTATCACTGGAAACAAAGAAAATATTGAAATTAAGATCATTTTCAGTTTTCTTTTTATTATGTCTCTATGGTGTTAGTTATCACGGTTTTCTCACGTATATTAATGGACTAAAGTTCTACTAGTTTCGAATCACAATCTCTTCATCATAAGTAGATTTCATCGGTAGGCTGCGCGACGTCGCCGCGTTTACGCACGCTGCTCATGATGAAGAGTTCCTTTATAACTCAAAACTAGTAGAGCTTTTTTTCCATTAATTTAGTGACTAAAACGTGGTTTTATGTTAGTTTAGTAAGTATGTCTCACGATTGTTATTATAAAAATACAATTAAGGGTGGTGCTACATTCTCTATGTGCATCGTTACCTTTAGATATTAATGTGTATAGTTATATCGTTATAATTAGATTGTGTCTTTCTTATTTCTACTTCTGAGTAACACAACAATCCTGATGTTAAATTAATTTATCGTGAAAAAAATATCATCGAAGTCCAAACTCGTCACCTTACATGTCGCTTCATGCCACCATATTAATTCTTCCCAATCTTCCTAATCCCCGATTCCCCAACAACCCTTAAATTCCTAACCCCCAAAAGGCCGGCAACGCATTTTTAACGCCTCTGGTGTTACAAGTGTCCATGGGCGGCGGCGATAACTTACCATCAGGTGATCCGTCTGTTCCTTTACCGGCTTATACCATAAAAAATATTATAGGTGCAGCAGAAATAACTATACTTACAAACTTGAGCGATAAAACTGGCCATATCAGCCAATATGACCCAAAAGAAGAATGAGAGGTCAAATGAGGTCATCTTGAATATCATCACGGTGTGCACGCTGGAGGTGGTGCCCAGCAGTATCGTCAGCACACACAGCACTATGCTGTACACGTAGTACGACTTCAACAGTCTTACGTCTTTCTGGAAATTTAAGAAAACATACTTTGATAATAATTTGCTAGCATCGGATAAGAAGTTTATTTGGAAAAATGGCCTATTTTCATCAGGGTGTACCACAAAATTTCTCATTATAAATACGTCAATCCTACGCGCACTAACACGCGCCCTGTTTGTGAGTGCTTTCCAAACGACACCAAAATTAATTTTAATGTAATCTCTCTCACACAGTGAAACAAAACACAAGCGTCATTTTATGTCAGTTCTTTCTCGAGGCCGTGGTATCACTCCAGTCGAGCCAGCTCATCTGTGCCAAAGTATGACTCATGAGAAAATATGTTATTTACAATCAGAAGATAATTCTTATTTAAGGAAATTACCGGGTAAATGAGCAGACGGATCGTCTCATGGTAAGCAATCGGCGCCGCCCAATGACACCCGAATCACCATTGGTGTTACAAGTGCGTTACCGACCTTATGGGGGTTAGGAAATTAAGGGTTGTTATAGGGGATAATTAATTTATTTTAGTAGTGTCTACTTAGATAATTCCTTTTCTAATGACATGAATGATGAGAACGCTGTATTATCACCAACAAGAACATTAGATGTTGACACAAGAAGATACTACTCTGACCTCTCGATAACTCGGTTTACTTGAATCTACATTATCATTGAATTTACCCACTTTGTTTATGTATTGGATTTTTATTTTACGTTTATTTCGCGGTTACCAATCAAGCCTAGTCCAAATATTATAAAAATATGGCTTTGTTAAAAGCATACAATGTAGTATAACAATAACTACTGTAACCTTAACTGCAGACTTTAAGTGTGGGAGAGCCATGCTCTGACACGAATGGGCCGGCTCGACTAGAGTGATACCACGGCCTTATTTCTATGAGGCCGTGGTATCCGACGTGAAACAACGCTTGCTTGTTTTGTTGTGTGAGTGAGGTTACCGGAGGCCCAATTATCAATCCAAATCCCTGATTCCTCAAGAACCCTTAAATTCCTAACCCCTCGAAGGCAACGCACTTGTAACGTCTCTGGTGTTTCGAGTGTCCATGGCAGCGATTGCTTACCATCAGGTGATACGTCTGTCTTGTCTGGCTATACATTAACATCTTTATACGTTCTTTAAAAAGGAATGACGTTATGTTATGTTATGTAAAATATAATAATAGTATGTTTTACTCACCTTATGTCCTCCTAATATAAATAAAAAGTTAAGTACAAAGTCAGTCAGCGTGCTCAGTAGTAGAATCCCTACAACTATTATTGATCCCAGTTCTCTGTAACTATCTTCTGCTGTCACTAACCCTACAAATCCAATTGTGAGGCCCACTAGAAACATTCCTGATATCACCTGAAAAGAAAAGAAAAATCTTAGAAATAATTTATACATATTTCTTAAATGACACACGTTGCCGTGTTTACTGTGCGACACTCTTCATGTCGTTTATCCTGTAATATTACTCAAGATTATGAGCCCCCAGAGTAGCTTGAAACTAGTCGAGTTACCCCGTAAAGTAGTTACTTGAGGAAGTACAATTCACAATTTTCCGATTAATTTAATTGTACAATTTTCACGATGAATGAATTCTGGTCATCCGTGGTTATGGCGCTTGCAACAGTGGTAAAGTTCTAATGATAGTGTATAAAGATTTCCACAAAAATATGAAAAAGTACTTACGAATCGGAAATATCCCCATGATAACAAGCCATAGCGTAGAGGCAGACAGAAACAACATCTTCTACACGTAGGAAGTTCTGTACGCATTTTGTATAAATTAAAATCTATTAAATAAACAGAAACTAATTTCTAAAGTCTGTGTCTGAGCACAAATCTCGAAAACTGCTGCAACAAATCTGAAGAAATTTCTTTTATAAATAAATTAAACTTGCACTATCACTTTTATTACTATGTTATTATGATTTATTTTTAAATACACGCGGTATCAACCTGTAAGGTTCACAGCAGACTAGATACTGACCAGTAAAGTCAGATATATAAACGGTTTTGTATTAAAATTGCTGATAATGATTTGTAAATACACAAATCGTATCAATAATCATTAAAACAACTACATTAGAGTCGGTTTTTAGCTAATTAAATTCCCAGTAAATGAGATAATTGTAAATTATGTTTAATTAGGAAGTAGCGTGTTATTTTTAGTAAAATTCATAACAACAACACATAGATTAAAGTATAAAGAGTGCAGAATTAGTACGTGTTTATTATAATATTTATTTATGATTCGGGAATTGCTGGAATAATTTTAATGATATTTGATTTATGTATTGGATTGTATTGTATTGGATTTTAAATCTCCAATGACTACCACATAATTATTACAAAAAGAATTGGTGCAGAAGTTTATCTAAGTCGATGGGTCCTACGTATATGGGCCAAACTAACAATTTAGCCATTTTGAGATTTTAATGGTTGTTGAGTATCAAGCTCCAGGTGTGCTGCTGGTGGTCTTGACTAAGAATAAAACTGCTTGGATTCGATAATCTTAAGGACTGTATTAGGTGAAGGTACAATAATTAGACGACCGACATTATGTGCGTGCGCGCAAGGTGTTGATGAGCGAGTGATAGGTGGAGGGGACGTCTGATGCGTTGTATGGTGGTGGCCCGATGTGACGTCAGGAACATATTCCCCGCGTTGAAGAGCTGACAGATCTTCAAGATGATGCTGAGGAGACTGGAAGCGGGCATATGTTGTTGTATGCCCGTGTAATGATGCCCTTCTTCGTCAGGATATCGGCGACTCGACAATGCCCGTCAGAGCCAGTCTTCACTGCGACCACTCTGCCCAGCAGCCATAGAAGAGGAGGAAGATTGGCGTTTCTCACCAAGACCATGGTGCCTGTCTTAAGCTCTTGCCCAGCTGTCTGCCATTTGGTCTTCTGCTGAAGGAGAGACACGTACTCATTAGAGAAACGCTGCCAAAAATGTTGCCGTAATTTCTCGATTCGATCGAAGCGTTGTAGCCGCTGGATGTTGACGTCCGTGATTTGAGGACGAGGAACTGACGTGAGTGGTCGTCCGATAAGAAAATGTGAAGGAGAAAGATAACAAAGATCTGAAGGATCAGTGGATAAAGGCGTTAAAGGTCTGGAATTTAAAATAGCCTCTATCTGGATCAGACATGTTGAGAGCTCTTCATAAGTTAAATGAGTTAAGCTCATAACCCTACGCAATAAATGTTTGGTGGACTTTACTGCACTTTCCCATATCCCACCAAAGTGTGGGCTGTAGGCAGGTATAAATTTAAATTCGATGTCCTTGCCCGCAAGATCCGACTCTATATCGCTAGTTGAAGCCTTTAAGAAGCGTGAAAGCTCATTGAAAGCTCCCACAAACGTAGTGCCGTTGTCGGAGTACACACGTTGAGGCTTGCCCCGACGACTAATGAATCGGCTGAAGGCCGCAAGAAAGGCTTCTTTGGTGAGGTCGGAGACTAGCTCCAGATGCACGGCTCTGACTGCAAAGCACACAAAAACACAAATATAAGACTTAATCAGCTTGCATCCCCTGCCCCTACGGTCGGCTATCAGCACTGGCCCAGCATAGTCAAGCCCTGTGTTCAAAAAAGGGTACTCTAGACTAGTCCTATCGCTTGGTAGGTTGCCCATGATGACCTGAATAGGCTGAGCTTTGAAGCGAGTGCAGCGAACGCAGTTACGTACTACATGCTTAGCTAAGTTTCTGCCTGCGAGCGGCCAGTAGGTAAGTCTAATGTGAGCTAAAAGTAATTGTGGCCCTGCGTGGAACAGTGTTTTATGCTCTCGTTCGAAGATTATTTTTGTTAAATGATGTTTGCTACATAAAAGGAAGGGATGTTTAACATTGTAACTATAGTTAGAGTTGTTTAGACGTCCACCTACGCGTATTAAGTTGTCTGAATCAATGAACGGAGAAAGACTTATCAAACGATTTTTTTTATGTAAGGCCTGATTATTTTTAAGACATGAATATTCCTCAGGAAACATTTCCTGTTGAGAAATCTGTAATATAAAGTTATGTGATGATTGTAATTCTGATAATGTTAAATAAGATGATTTTTTATTATTTTTGTTTTGACAATTGTAAATAAATCTCTGTATGTATGCAACTATTCTTATGAGTGATGTAAATGATGATTTTTTATGAATTAAATTTGAAAATATGTCGTAATTTTGTTTATGTGTGCCAGTACTTGTATGTAAAGATGTTTGTGGTGAAATGTGAATTTGTGTATTGGGTGATTTAGGAAATTTGATTTCTTTGTGATTTAATAAATTGGGACCCGACCACCAAAGAGTGGAAGCGCTGATGGAATCAGCCTTCACCCCTCGAGATGCGAGATCAGCAGGGTTGCTCTTGGAAGGCACATAGCTCCACGTCTGTCCGGTCGTAGCTTCTTGGATTTCACTCACTCTATTGCGTACGAATTGATCGAGCTGACTTGGCAATGTAGACAGCCATCCAAGCACGATCGTCGAGTCACACCAAAAGAAACAGTGGTTAAACTCTAGAGTAAGTGATTTACGTACCTTCAGAAAAAGTCTTGTGCCAAGTAAAGCACCACACAACTCCAACCTTGGTATGGTTGTGGGCTTTATAGGGGCGACCTTATTCTTGGAAGCTAAAAGGCGAACGCAAACTTTTCCATCATGTGTTACCGTTCTGACATAAATACACGCACCATAGGCGCGTTCTGAAGCGTCTGTAAAGGTATGTAGCTCCACCAAACGAGCATTGCTACAAGATACCCAACGAGGTATATGAATTGAGTTGAGAGCTGTGAGTGACTGGGTGAATTCAAGGAATTGAGATTTTATTTCTATTGGTACTTCGTCGTCCCAGTTACATTTGAGTATCCACAGCTGCTGCAGCATAAGTTTAGCCTGAACTATGCATGGCCCGACGAGGCCAATTGGATCAAACACCTGACTTATCAATGACAAAATGTTACGTTTAGTAATTTTGGAAATGGGTTTTAAATTAATAGAAAAGAATAATGTATCTGATTTGCAATCCCAATGTAGCCCGAGAGTTTTGCTGGGTGTATCATTTAAATTTAATGTTTTATTTTGATTTTCTTGTTTTATGTTAGTGACAGCCTCTAATATTGTTGGACTATTCGATTGCCACTTTCTAAGCTGAAATTTGGCGGACTGGAGAGTACTTACTACCCCGTGACATAAATTTATGACTGACTCAATCGAGTCGCCACCACTTAAATAGTCGTCAACGTAAAAATCACGTCTGATGGACTGACTAACCTCTGGATCTGTACATTGATCTGCAAGTGAAACTAGGCATTTTGTGGCCAAGTACGGAGCTGAAGCTGTGCCGTATGTCACTGTATTCAGTGCATAGGTCTTCAAAGGGTCTGAAGAGTTAAATCTGAAAACAATTTGTTGTAACGGGCGCTGAGATGGTTCAACTAAAATAGCTCTATACATTTTTTCAATGTCGCCTGTTACAACAAATTTGTGTTGCCTGTATCTTAAGAGAATGGAAAGCAGATCCTCCTGTACGGTTGGACCTACCATCTGAATATCATTAAAGGACTTGCCCGAGGTGCTGGAGGCGGAAGCATCGTAAACTACGCGAAGCTTTGTAGTAGAACTCGACTCGCGTACGACACCATGATGAGGCATGAAATAATTAATTTCTGAATTATTTGATTTTGAATATTCTGACATGTGATGAAGATCAATATATTCTTGCATGAATTGCATGTATCTGTTTTTAAATATGGAGTCTCGCTCAAACCTACGCTCTAGGGAGAGAAAACGACGCTTGGCCATCGCGTAAGAGTCACCTAAGCACTCGAGCGAGTCCTTCAATGGAATGGTGACAACGAATTGACCATGCGCATCTCGACGTGTGGTCTCTTGAAAAAGTTTTTCACAAGCCTGTTCCTCTGAGGAGAAACAGTTAGCAGACGACACCGTATCAAGTTCCCAGAAGCGAGTCAGCTGATCAGACTCCTCGTGTGATAAAAAGTGACAAATAGAAGGTTGTGTATGAAGACGAGACCGACTGACGCGGCCCGAAATAAGCCAACCTAGTTTTGATGACTGTAATCTAGGTTGATTATTGCCTAAATTAATAGTCTTGGAACCTAAGACGTCCCAGAATATCTCAGCGCCTACTAGTATGTCGATGGTGGTAGGCACATTGAAAGATGGATCTGCTAATCGAATGCCTGGCGGGATGGTAATATGCCTTTTATCTACATAAGAGCCAGGCAGCGACTGTGTGATATTTGGTAAAACAAAACAGTTTACTTTCGCCTGATAGCCACCATCATAAGACCGCAAATTAAGACTGCAGCTTTCTGAGGTACTGGAAAGTTGACCGTTAATACCTGAGACTGTGGACCTAGTGCTGTGTTTTACCAAGCCGAGCTTCTCGCAGAGCTCTTGGGTGATGAAGTTGGAGGTACTGCCGTTGTCCAGCAGCAATCTGACAGTATGAAGCTCTCCGTTGACATCTGCTACCTTTGCCAAGGCTGTGGAAAGCAAAATATGAACCTGATTAGGTTCTGAAGGTAATACGACGTTAGTGGACAAAACAATGTTTTCCCCTGTATGTTGTTCTGATGTGTCCCTATGCAAAAGGGTGTTATGTTTGATTTTGCAGTATTTGCAATGCGAGAGACTGCAACGTTTCTCTGTATGACCTGGTCGAAGGCAGTTCATACAGACATTGCTTTCTGATGCCTTTTTGATGCGTGCTTCTATGTCAAGTTTTCTAAAAGGCTGACAACTGAATAAAAAGTGATTTTGTGAACACATAGGACATGTAATATTGTTTATATTGTGATTGTTTCTTGTTTTTGTTGTTGTGAGGAAGTTTTTATTTTTGTTGTGTTCGTTAGTGTTTTTTGTGAATGTTGTTGTTGATGTATTTTTATGATAATTTAATGACTCGAGTAAATCAGCTCTGTTTGTTAAAAATTTTATGTAATCTTTTAAGCTTGAAATGTTATCTAATTTATTTTTAAATTCTTCCCACTCCCTTCGTGTAACCTTGTCAAGTTTTTCTGACATCATGTAAATTACAAGGGTCTCCCCTAGACCGCCTTGTTCTGAAGGTTGTCTTAAGGTGGATAAAGCCCGAAGATTTTTATTAATGACGTCGATCATGTTCCGTAATGATTGATAGGATTCGTGTTGAATTGGTTCAAACTTAAATAAGGCCTGCACATGATTGTTAATAAGTAATCTTTCATTGTCGTACCTTTCGGATAATAATTGCCAAGCTGTACTATAGTTATCCGCTGTGAAATCAATATTTTTTATTACTAAAGAAGCGCTGTTGGTTAAAGCAGCACGCAAATAATGAAACTTATTTATGTTTTGTATGCTATCATTATTATGAATGAGAGAAAGATACGTATCTCGAAATTCAAGCCAGTGCTGATAGTCCCCGTTGAAGTGAGGCAAGTCTATCTTCGGCAGCCGAACGAAGTCGTGCTTGCAGCCAGAGCCGTGGCGCAGGGAGTCATCGATGGAGGTGGCAGGCGCGAGCGCGGGCGAGGAGGCGCGCGCAGAGGCGAAGATCGCCCCCGCGCGAGCCACCAGCGCGTAGTACTGCGACTCGAACTGCTCCCTTTCTTGATACGCTTCATCCACATCCTCCGACAACAGCTCCAACTCTGTCTGTAACACGTCGAATTCCTTGAATAAAGATTCCATTGTGTTAAGACGGTTTTTTAATTCCGCTTTTTGAAAATGATCTAAATCATTTCCCGTGCTAGGTAATAGCCTTAAAAAGTTGCTAAAATGCGTTAGCTTTGCTTTGTAGCTACCACGCCTCTTTATAAGCTCACGTGCTTTTGCATCAGACATAATGACTAGGTAGATAGGTCGTAAGCGCAAAGCAAAAGCGGCGAAGTAAAATCAAAGCTTGCAAGCAAAGACAAAGAACAAAATATAATGTTGGTTCAATTATAATAAGTATTTTGCGTAAACAGCTGGCAAGGCTTACGGTAAAATAAACTGATAACGTTGATGAGCCGATGAGTCACCGGTGCAATGCGATCAATATCGAATAAAAAATATAAAATCACTAATGAGCTTGTTTACGCGTTTAGCAAACACGTGTGGTTAGCGAGCAAAGGAATGTTATAAAAACTACGTACTCGTAGATATTAAATATGAAGAATGAAGATTAAATAGTTATGGAACTTTCCACTGTGTAGGTAAGCTATGTATGAAGAGATCAATGTAAGCCTGATCCGTATAGCACTATCTTAAAATTCCTGGATAAAATAGGCAAATAGAAAGGAAAGTAGAAAGGAATAATGGAACGGACTCACTCAGTACACTGTCCTTCTGGGTAGACTATCCTTCGAGTATCCTCTACGGCGAAGGCAACCACGTTGTACGGACAGTCCAAAGTCCACAGGAGGTGCGTGCGTAGCACAAAAAATCGGCGATCTTCTTTAGCTCGAAGGACCATATGTTGAGTATCAAGCTCCAGGTGTGCTGCTGGTGGTCTTGACTAGGAATAAAACTGCTTGGATTCGATAATCTTAAGGACTGTATTAGGTGAAGGTACAATAATTAGACGACCGACATTATGTGCGTGCGCGCAAGGTGTTGATGAGCGAGTGATAGGTGGAGGGGACGTCTGATGCGTTGTATGGTGGTGGCCCGATGTGACGTCAGGAACAATGGTAAACGCATCTTAAAGATGTAATTAATTATGTGAGCTATTAAAAAAAAGAGATTTCTGCATAGAAACATGATTTTTTATTACAGTATAACGGCATATGTAACATGAATTTTAACGTACAAGGTCCTAAGAGTAGTTCGAGACTTATACGTGGGGAGTTCCCGCGCGTTTGTGTCGTAGTTTGGACCAATCGGCCAATTTGACACTACCAACGGCCGCAATGTGATGAATACAAAAATTGAAATTTTGTTGTTTGATTAATTATTTGTTTTATAAATAAATTATCTGAAATATCACGAGTTCTTAGGATGAACGGCCAATGTGGCATATTGGCCGTTTTACGTGTTTTATTCTAAAAAACATACACTTACGCCCTACAGTATTTTTTTATTTTTGGCCTGTTAATGTGTATAGCAAGGGTTGAAATATTATTGGAACTACTATTATTATTAGTTACGTTATTATTAACTTTATTTAACTTACTTTGTTTACAATATTACGGTATTATCTTACATTGATTTATTTTGTCTGCAGCTCCTTTGCCATTTGGTGCCAAGTGAGATATTCACAAACTGCAGTTTAAGTCTGCTCAATGATATATTTGAAAATGATTCACTTCAACAAGAAAAACAAAATGATACATTAGAAAATTCTACTTTGCTCGACTCTGATAATATGTTAATTTGTAATAGTCAACTACCTCAACGCAATGAAAAGTGTAGCACCTACCCACAGTGACAAAACAATTCTGATTTATATTTAAACTGTGTTTTAGTAACAGAAAGAAATCATAACAATTATGAGCCCATAGCTTCACCCACATAATAATCTGTCACACATGGCACATAGCTGTTAGTTCATCAATCATAATAACACATAATAATCTGTCAAGCGAAAAAGTTTTTGAATTTTAAATCGAACATCATAGTGAAGAATTCAGTAAAAAAAAGATCTGTTGTCGAATTACGATACGCGCGATGTTGATGATGCGACCCCAATGCCATCGTCAAATCTTAGTTCTTTCGGTGAAGAAGAACCTATTCCTTCAGTGTTATCATTGTTATCAGATGCAACTGCATCGTCCCCCGTTTCACAGTATTACTCATCAAGTAATGCTTGCATGATTGCCCAACGCTCAAAAAAGGAAAATTTACTAAAAGAAGAGATAATGGAAGATTAAAAGAAAAAAAAAATGTAATGAATGGATAGATTCGAAGAGAAAAAGACTTAAAAATACTGGAAAAGCGTATAACAGTGGAAATGGAAAATTAAGAGATGAGAAACAAATAGGTGGACCATGTCAGAGTACATGTAAACTAAAGTGTTTCGAAAAACTTGATGGGGACGCAAGGAGTGCTATATTCCATCAATTTTGGAGTAAGAATAAATAAAAAAAGATCGGTTACCCAGGTTGTCTCACGAAGGTCATACACATATGCACGAAGATGCTATTGAAAATCATATTAAAATCTTAGATCAGCCAGTACGAACAAGAAGGCAAATTGCCGATAGACCTACAGATATTCCTCTGCAACTATGTTACAATCAGCTGTTACCAATACAACCTTCCAAGAAGAAAGACTTGCTTGATTTATGTCGAAAAAATATTATCCCACTTGTATTTGTGTCAGCTTGGAATTGTCATGCTCATTCAAAGGTCTCATTGGCGGTGCCACGGGCATTGGATCGCTCGATTCCCTGCAACATGGTTGAGTTGGGCTGTGCTGGTGTACGTGTCATGTTCGTTAACGGGCGCTGTCAACTGAGACTGGTCAGCTCCAGACTGCATTAAGTTTGTTGTCCTCTAGTTTATTTTCTTTTTCTATCACTTTGACTAAATATTAGTTTTACATTGTTCTCACATAGTTGAAGCAATCGAAACAATGTAACCAAGAATTGTATTATGAACCTGATTGAAAAAGAGTAACCTATGGAGTTTCTTGCTCGTTCTTCTCCATAGGAATCTACACTTTGGAACGAGCAAATAGAGCAACTAGAGGACTGACCGACAGACAGACGTCATTAATATTATTATATTTGCTTTGACGTTCAAAAGTGCCTTCCTGGTCTAATTGAAATAAATAATTTTGACGTTTTTGACTTTTTATACCACAGTTATTATGAAAATTTTGTAACAACGAATGACATTGTGGCAATTAATGAAAGCGATAATGAAGAAAATTAGTGAAGACTTATTAAGAATTTCTAGTACCTAATGTTGATTTTAGTAATTTTGTTACTTGACTATAATACGGTGATTTTTATACTTTGTATACAGATTATAATAGGTTTATAAGTTTGTTATTTTTTGTAACCTTATTAAGAAAATAATAATGTGAAGTACATTATTTTGTTAATCAAACTAAGATCTCCAGTAACAATTTCTTTCTTACTGATTTTTTGTTGGTTTTTTATTATGAAAATACCAAAAAGACTGAAAACGGGTCCATGAGTGAAGTTTTAAGGCAAATTCAATATTAATTTCAATAAATGTATAAAACTATTGCGTGTTTTTTTATTAATTAAATAATCTAACTGAGAACTCGGTTCGTAGGCTACCAGATTGTAAAACGTATAAGTGTCAATGTGACATAAATAACTAAATATCTAAATAGCTTATATTCTTGTTATTTAATTATCAACTACTTCAATTGTTACTTGATTTTATGGGTAAAAAATGTTAAAAATATAGACTTTATGCTAATTAGTGTAATACGCGTATAATGGCCAATATGACACATTGGCCCTTTTAGGGTGTTTTCAAAGAAAAATAATTTAAACAAAAATTAACGTACAAAGGCCAATGTGACGTTAAAAAAAAACCTATATATGTATATATATAATACTATAGTATAAATGAGGAGGATAGTTGTCTTAGCAAACAAGCAAATAATCGTAAAGATCGGTTTTATTAATCCGAAGTTATAGCAAATTTAAACTTTGAAAGCGTCTCCTGTAAAGTTGCAATTTTGCATTTTGGCCCATATACATAGGAGCCATCGATGTATGTAAGCGTGTCAGATCTCCAGCTACCGTTAGTGCAGGTTTGCGGCAAGCAAGGAGTTTGCCGCCCGAGCCAACGGAGAGTCGCGTCACTCGCGCGTTCAAGAACCATCAACCATCACAGATGGGGCCAGTGGCGCTGATCCGAAGCTGCGGACTAAAAAACCGGGGGAAGAAGCGGGGTGGTTTTTAGTCAGTAAGAGTCTGATACTCCCTCTCACCTCGCCAAACGCGGGAGAAGTCATTGAATGAATCCCTCCTCAAAAAAAGGTACTTTTTTGTTAAATAGCGTTTTGGAGATAAACAAACAACTGTCTTAAATCAATTTAATGAATTGTATTTACAAAAATATGACTTTTAAGCATATACAATGTGTAGTTCAACTGTTTACAGACCTACTCCTGAATAACTATCATTGATGTACAGTTTTTAACTGTGTTGCTATTTAGGTATTATATACCGTATGGAGTAAACACATATGACTTAATTTAAATCACATATTTGTTTTCATCTTGGCTAACAACTTACGAAAAATAAGCGAAATAGGTAATAATATAATTACTAAAGTTACACATAATAAAATTTTTCTTACGGCAATGTTGTTAATTCATAAGAATCAGTTTCAACACCAGGGGCCTTAGTCTGCTATTAGAATTGTAATAGCAGACTAAGGCCCCAGCTATGTTAACATGGTATATTTCGGCACAAAATTTGTTAAAAACGTTTTGAAGCTAACTGTATTAAACTGACAGACACTGAGCTGCTCTATATGTATACCGACATGTATGTAAAGGTATTTAATAGCCACATAAATATAAAATATTGTAATAATACATTTATTTTAACGGTTGATATGTAATACATAAGTAAAAATCACAGAAGTTGAATAATATATCCTTCTAGACGATAAATCTTCTAGAAATTGCGTATTTCTTGAGTGTGTTCTTCTTGGTCGCTAGTAACGCCATCTTGCGCCCATTTCATTCTACATTCAGACTCGGCTGCATTATTCACAAACTGGAATTCACTGTTATTCTCCAACTTCACTATTTCACTTCTCACCAGTAGTAGGAAGTATCCTTGTACCACTGAAAAGAGGAAAATACACATTATTAAAATTTTCATGAAGTTGACGTTGAACGTTACGCGTGTCCATGAAAAAGACAGCACAAACAACTGTAGACGCAAAGCGAAAAACCAAATTACATGAGGTTTTTCTTGTTCATAAAAATACTCGAAATCTCGTACAGAACTGTCAAAAAATGGTAAGTCCGAATCACGTTACGAGTGTCAATGAAAAAAGACAGGAAAACAACTCAAAGACGCAAAGCGAAAATCCTAATAACATGAGGTTTTCCTTGTTTATAAAAATTCTCGAAATCTCGTAAAAACATTTGGCCCATGTTTAAATTGTTTAAAAAATGGCTGTTAACATACATAGTATCTACAATCAAATTCTCTTGGCATCTGATCACGCCTACGGGCATTGAACGATATGTTACGTAATTAGCTACGTTCATTTCATCTCCTTTAAAAAAACGTGTGTTTACAAACATACAAGATCGAATACACGTCACACCGAGACCCGAAACAACAATTTGAATCAAACAAGATTGCTTCGTGCGGGAATCGAACCTACACGTTGCAGCAGGTTGCACAGCTACCGCACCAAGCGTGCAGTCAGATTATATAAATAATTATACATTTTAGAAACACTAGCTACTCCCGCGCAGTTTCATGCACTGCTCGGCCCCTTACGCGATGTTTTATAGCCCATAATCTTACTTAATAATGGAATCCAATACAAAAAGAATTATGAAATAAGTAGTTCCAACCTAGTAGTTCTGGAGATAAACTCTTCAGCTTTATATATTAAAGAAAATAGATTATTTACTACTTACATATCTGCGAAAGGTATGTGAAGATGTCAGTAAGAATGAAGAAGATATGTTGAAGGAACGACAAGTTGTGCTGGTACATCAGGTATATGGTGTATATGGATATGGAGACTCCCATGATGATGAGCAGCACCCACAGCACTATATTGTACACGTAGCATATTTTCAACAGCTTCACGTTTTTCTGGAAATAGAGAAATCAAGGTTTACTTAAGTCAAGACGACGGTTGAAAGGCTATTTGATCCAAGCGACATGAGACATCATTTGTTGCGATATTGAGTTAATATATATCATTCATTAGAGAAAAATCACTGATTCCGAATATGTATTTAATTCACTATCACAAAAAAATGTCGCCTGGATCAAATTAGCCTTTCAACTGTCGAAGAGTTCTTTTAAGGCCGGTCGCTATAGGGTACTTCTATGGACGCCCACTGTCCTATTTAGAGGATTCAGGTCAAAGTATATAAGTTTTATAAAATATCATCATCAGCTCATGATTATCTACTACAGAAGCATACGAGACCACAGAGTATCGGACCTTTGGAAGACGTACGAGGAGCCGAAGCCATGTCGCAGAGGCCCGTTGAACAATTTTATTCTAAGTTAAATGGAAGTATAGGTACCAAAGGACAATCCCCGGCTGATGCAGGACTATTGTAAGATATGGTTAAAAGAAGTGATAGGGTTATGGGTGTGAGTGGCTATGGAATCCCGATCCGGAGCTGTGGACAACGTAAAAGGTTACCGGGTCTCCGGCTCAAAGCAGGAGAAGGAACAAGGTGGTTTCGAGTCAGTAAGAGTCTGCCACTCCTTCCCGCATCACCCAAGGCGGGAGAAGTCATTGGATAATTATCCCCCTCAAAAAAAAAATGGGACTGTAAAGTTCCAGTGGTTTTTGGTATTCCCAAAAATCTATATCAGTGCTTAAAAACCTAATACATATCTTGTAATCTGATAATTGACTGGCTATGGAATAGTTAACTGGTGAACATCTTACCTTTTGTCCTCCAATAATGAACACGATACTGAGGATAACGTCTGCCACGCCCAGCAGTACGACTAGACCGATTATGACCAAGTTGCCCACATGGTAGGACTTGGTCTGCACCATCTCCAGCACTTCTATGAAAGCTGTTGTCAGAGCCACTATCAGGACTATATCTATCACCTGAAATAGAAGACAAGTATAGGTTATTTTGCTGATATCAATATCGAGAGTCTTCAAGCCTAGCTTCACTGGTAGACAGACTGATGGACAATTCAATTTGACGTTTCAAAAGTACCTAATAAAATTATGGATTAATCGAAATAAATGCTTTGACTTTGTTAAATATATGTAACAAAATAATATGTACTACCAATAGCGTCATCTGGTGTATTAGTTCTAAACTAATTATGTATGTAGACCTATCAATTGTTAAACTCCTTATGTGATAAGTAAACTCCTTGTATATTGTTTATTATAAAACGTCAGTTGATTGCAAACCATTTATAGCGTTTTATTAGACTTTGCCTTTGACAGTTTATTCCAGAACTGGTCTTTTGGTCAAATGGTCCTAATTAAATAATTGTGTTCAGTGCATTGGTCAACTACAGTATGTGTTGTGTAGCTATGTAATCTGTACTTTTATATAACATTTATTGGTTTTAGAAAAAAACGTGTCCGTAATTTAGGAAATATTCCGAAGCTGCGTTCTCCCTCCGAAGGTGCGGATTGGCTAGCGGGTTTACCGCGGCTCCGGCTTGAAAAGCAGGAGTAGGAACTGGATGGTTTTTAGTCAGTAAGAGTCTGACACTCCCTCTCGCCTCGCCCAAGGCGGGAGAAGTCATTGGATTATTAACGCGCTCAAAAAAAAAAAATATTTGGAACTGTAAAGCACCAGTGACTATTACTACTCCCAAAAATCTATATCAGCCCTTAAAAACCTAATACATATCTGGCAATCTGATAATTGAATCTCACATGAACTACATTACCTACTTTAGTCTTAAGGGGCGTTGCGTTGTTTGTAACTAGTTTGTACTGACACTAATCTAGATAGGTACGTTATAGTATATAAAACTCAATTGAATAAGAAACTTACCATTCTGATATAGGACCAACCAATCAGCCCATACCGCAGAGGTATGCATAGAAAACATCTTTTCAAAACTGGCAGTTCACAACACATTTTAATTTTTAATTCTTAGTACCTTTCTTTGTAAAATTATGTATAAACACTAAGCAAAATAGGAATATACATTAATAAAGCATTCACATCAAGATACAGACCGATTTCCTATAACGTATTCCGTTTTATATAAATGTAAACACAATAATCTTAAGTTAAAACATACGAAAACAATAACAAACAATACTCATTTAGCAGAAACAGTAATAGAACAACAGTTGAACACAAACATTCTTATCATTATCACTTAAAACACTTCTTTAAAACCCGCTTTTAATTAGTAACAACAAAAATATTATGAACACAGATTGGCAGTACGCCCACTTTTCAATGATTGCATAACTAAACAAAATAATATGACACTACGATCACTGCATCTGTCGAATTATCAGTAAAATCTATTGAAATATATATTATAACATCACTGTTGCCTATGAGAACTATATCTGTGTGAGATATAATATAAACGCCTCTGTAGGTATGTCCGTGTATGACAATTTTATATGTGTAAATGGTACATGAACATTGAGCTGAATGGCCCCTAATCTCAAGCAAGCGCCATCCTGTTACTCGTTGTTAGTCATCGTTGAAAATAATCGTTTACTTTGAAGAATTTCAGGAAGAAACGAATTATGAAATCTAGACTCATGTTGTTCTTTTCCAGGATAAACGAGTAGACCCAGACGTAAAGAATACTTTTTTATGTGAAACGGTTTTAATGAGCTCTATTTTATATTGGTTTGATATATTTTCATAATAGTTAACGTGAAACATACTAAATTAACTAAAAATCACGATTGATTTTCTCACTTTAATTAATGAAGGAAAGCTCTACTAATTTCGAGTATCAGAGGGACTCTTCATCATGAGCAGCGTGCGCAGTCGCACAGTCTACTGATGCAGTGATTTTTAGGTAATATTTGTTTAATATCTAAGATAGATATTAATTGATAAACCCACACTTTTTACCTTTACAGGAGAAAATCATGGGGTCAAACGTTTTTAAGAAACAAAATAAATATTTATACCTATTAACTTTACTAGATTTTAAGAAAAATAAACCAAACAATGTCATGGTGGCCCAGAGCTTGTCATGCACGAGAGTGCGCGTTCGAAACCTATGATTGTGACTTTTTCCGAGTTGCATTTAGGTAGGTACTTCTTACGATTAGGTATTTAAACACCACTGACAAACGGTGAAGGAAAACATCGTGAGAAAACCTGGGCTTATAATTTCTAATTACAAGTTTGAAATCGCCAACCCACATTGAGCAAGCGTGGTGATTAATGCTCCTTATCCGTGTGAGTAAGAGGCCTTTGGTCAGCAGCGGCCACTTATAGGCTGTTGGTGTGATGTGAGCCAAACAAAAAGAAGAAATGACAACTATTTAGAAATAAAAAAATATATTTATTTTCCAACACATTAAATTACTTTATAAACACAGTACAGCAGTTACATAACAAATTGATATACAAAACCATTCTTTGGTACATTAAGGGACAAGCTAAGCACAATTAGATATTACAATCAACCTTATAATTTTGCAAATAAAGTCCAAAATTCTTTGCCAGTATAGGGTAGCTTGATGCGCTGGTGTCTTTGTATTCGATATTATAATAATTCACATTTAGATATTATAATCAACCTTATAATTTTGCAAATAAAGTCCAAAATTCTTTGCCAATATGTGGTAGTTTGATGTGCTGGTGTCTTCTTTAATTCACTTCTCATCTTCACTCGTTTCATCAATATCTGGTATGTCCTCATCGGCAAACATCGTGCATTCGCATTCAGCCGCATTATTTATGAATCGGATTTCAAATCCTTTCTTAATTTTTATCATTACGCTCCTCACTAACACGAGTATGTAGGCTTGTATCACTGAAACATTAAAAGTAATAAAGAATTAGCTTTATAGTCTGTACACTAAAGCTTAATTTCAAGTTACTGGTGTATTATGCTTATGCTAAACTGTAATCTACCTTTGCGACCGACATCATTTTAATCCTAGTCCTATCCTGCGTGGAAGAGTAACAAACAGACATCGGGAATAGAAGTATTAATGCACGTATAATAGTAAAGTAAAATAAGAAAAAAGAAAATAAACCTTACAAAAATAAATGAAATCCCACCCAAAACATAAATGTGAAAGGCTGCCAAGTTCGATAATATTGGAATGCTTCGCCTATAAAAGAAGTGAGATCTAAATAAGTACCAAGTTCCATACACAGACCTCATTAAAAATGATATAACAAGTTGGCAAGTTTTCACACACTTTGTTATAAACCTACTAAACGCAATGAGTCAAGTATATAATTTTCTATTAAAACTTGCCAAGTTATATCATTTTTAACTGAGGTCTGTGTATGGAACTTGGTACTTATTTAGATCTCACTTCTTTTATAGGCGAAGCATTCCAATATTATCGAACTTGGCAGCCTTTCACATTTATGTTTTGGGTGGGATTTCATTTATTTTTGTAAGGTTTATTTTCTTTTTTTCTTATTTTACTTTACTTTGACTAAATACAAACCTTCGTAACGAATTTTAGGTCGGTACGACCATTGGAAGATATAGATAATTTTTTTGTTTTACTTCCTTAGGGGTATGAATTTACACCTTCATTATTTTTAAAACCGACTCACACTTGGCCATTTTCAGATTTTTTCCTTTACTTTGACCTAAAGACCTACCTCCATGCCAAATTTCAAGTCAATACGACCATTGGAAGTGGTCTAGGTTTTTGATGAGTGAGTGAGTCAGTCAGTCAGTGAGTGTATAGTAAAAATAGCGATTTTCTGATGTCAATATCTCTAGACCTACAATAGGTACATTAATGAAATTTTGTATTTTAGATAAGTAAGTAGATCTCGACAGATACAAGAAATTTCATATGCGTAGATAAAATAGATTTTGAGTTATAGGTGGGTCGAACTTGGCCCGAAATGGTTCGTGTAATATAACCCACGGCCGGTGTGTCGGTTTTTTTGCTCGAACTTGGCGGACACACTGCCGTGTGTCTAGATTAATGCACGTAAACTTACAAATCTGTGCAATATAAACACTTATGGCGACTGGTAGTACCCAGATATATTCCTCTGTATCCTCCAATTCAGTAAACCAGTATATCATGTAGACCACCAGCCCTAGACCCACCAGCGCTGTGGTGATCCAAAGAATAAAACTGTACACGTAGTAAGCCTTTAGGAGCTTCAGGATTTTCTGGAATTGAAATACTTAATTGTAACACTTATTATATTATTATCATCACCATCATCATCAGTTGGAACATATATACTCCTGAACAAAGGCCTCTCCCTAATTTCGCCACATTCTGCTGACTGCCTAGCGGGTTTACCTACCGGAGCTCCGGCTCGAAGAGCAGGAGTAAAATAGGTTTTTAGTCAGTAAATCTCTGACAGAGTTGATAGTTGAGCTCCACCTAGTGCTATTAGCCTATGTCCAGTAGTGACCAGAAGTCAACTGGACATGACGATCCCATTTTTGAGGTTGAAAATGTTACCAACAAGGTTTCAATCTTAATAACGATAATATTCTTGTGATAGTAATATGGCAATGCATAATATGGAACTAAAAAAAATATATTAATTACTCCATTGTCAATTTGGGCAACGACTCTGTTCAGCAGATTTTATGATGATTATGATTATTCATCACGAGCGATTTTTAGTTAATTTAGTATGTCTCACGATATGAAAAGACTATGATTATGATTAAACTTACCCTATGGCCTCCAATAACAAAGACAATATTCATTAAGATGTCAGCCAATATGAACACTAAGAGCACTCCTAGCAGTACTGTATAGATGGTGTATTTTATATCATCCTCTGTCTGCGCTTGTGACAGCATCGAAGAGAAACATTGCTCACCAGCTACTAATGCTAGTGCGGATAGAACCTGTAAAAACAAAATAATAGTAAATTAGACCTTAGATGTAAGCAATATGATTGAGTTTTCCGATTGGGATATTCGCAATTTAGTAAGTATCGACTATAAACTTAACATCTACATGTGTATCTAATATAAGAGTAGGTACTCTCACTTTGACATGATTAAGTTTAAATAATAATGGCAAAACGCTACTCAATTTTAAGTTCTACTTAAATATCATGTTGTCTTTGTCATTTTGTATTTGTAGTGACAGATATATTTTTGAGAGTGTCTATAAATATTATTGAGTGGCGTTTAAGTATTTAAATGATTGATGATGATGAATTTTACTCCATATTCACAATAATTTTACTACCCAAACGGATCCACCGTCACATAGATGCTTTTCACACTACAGACCACACAGTTGGTACTGTGCCTGAGCAATCGGCTGCCGCGCAACGTGTTGCGGATTCTATTCCCGTACGGAGCGACTCTTTGTGTTATCCACAAATTGTTGTTTTTGGATGCATTTTGCATGTCAAATTATATTTGCAAACGCTGGGGGCGTCACAGGAATAAATCATAGAGCAATGTTATTTAAAACAAAACAAAAAAAAGAACACTTAAACGAAACAAACACAACAGACTCACCAATCTAAGATATCCCCACACAATCAAACCGTATCGCAAAGGTAAACAAAAACAGAATCGTTTCAACACAGGCACTTCCAAACGCATTTTGTCAAACAACTCTTAAGACAACTTCAGCGAACACAGAAAATATCCCCCGTTTTATAGAAGCACAAAGATCCTAAGATAAAAGGTTTTTGTAAAGAATACTAGCACAAAATACTTGTATGATGGACGTCAGACGGTGGGTGAGTGGTAGACACAGGAGTTGAATCCCGCGCATTTTAATACGGCCATATAAAGATGACTACAATCAGGTCCTACGGATACTGGACAGACAAAACAATAAAAATCTCAGTGTTCTGGAGATCTTAGTAGAATGGTAAACGTGTTAGAAGAATTTGTGTACATGGAGTTTTATTAAGGATGTGTTCGAATTTTGATTGAAATTAAATTAAGAAACTGATAGTCGATGATACATAAATAATTTTAAGAAATGGTTATAAATTAGCCCTAAATTTATTATTGAAATAAAAACTTTGTTTAAAGTACCTTATAGTTTTAATTAGTAGAAAGAATCAAAGTTTAATTGATCATTTAGAACTGGAAAACAGATTTTTTATTTTATTTTTATTTTACAGTTTTTGTACATTTAAGCAAGGGTGGACTTAATGCCAATTTGGCATTCTCTAACAGTTATTCTTAGGGTGATGCACAGAGACAACAGTAGGTGTAAAAGTTTGATATATTGTTGAAATCTTTTAACATAAATTCATTTGTAAGAATACCCAGTAATGTTTTTCTAAGTTGCATTAAGATGGCAGTAGATAAAACAATCAACAATAACAGTATTTAACTACGAAACAAATGATCTTTTACTTCAATTGTACGTCTATTTACTATACAAAAACACCTCCAAAACTACATATAGTAAATCTGTTCCTATTCCAACTACATGTCGAGTATACAGACAGACACGCTAAATATATTAGATCACGAGACCATTTGTCCATTACCGCAGTAATGGCCGGTCATATCCGTGTTCTTAAGAAGCCACAATCACTTGCGCAGGCGTCTGCTGTGTCATGGCAGGATTACTGTACTGGAACTAATGTAATAAGGCAGACATTTTATCCATGTACGAGCCAATTTCTTAATTTATACCTTAGTTATCAATTATCACCTTCCTACTGACTGCTATCACCAAATTCTTGACTGTGTTCAAGACGTTATCCATACTATGATTTCACACATCATCAACCTATAAGTGGCAACTGCTGACCATTGGCCTCTTCTCACACGGAGAAGGTTTTGAGCATTAATCGCCACGCTTGCTTAATGCGGGTTGGCGATTTTAAATTTAAAATTAGAATTTATAATCCCGGAATTCCTCACGATATTTTCCTTCACCATTTGGCAGTGGTGTCTAAATAATCTTAGAGAGTACATGTATAACTCGGATAAAGTCAGTCCCTCAGTTCACCCACACATCTTGCCGTTGAAAGGTTTCGAACCAGCATTCTGATGCATAAGAAGCGGGCTTCTTAAACCACTGGGCCACCAGAACACTATTATAATTTATACATATAGAACTTAATCCCAAAATAATGTAGAAGTAGACGCAATGATTAAAAAAGAAGGCACCAAGACTTGGTTTCCAACAGTTTTAACTCGAGATACATACCTTCTGCTTGCTAGTCATATACGCGAGTCAATACTGAAATCAAATGCATAGTGAAAATATTAATTATTATGTTATCGGCTTACTCACGTAACTGTTTCACGAGGAACTCGACTAGTTTCAAGCCATGCTAGAGGCTCATATTCATGAGGAGCCTTCCGCGACACACAATGCGGCGATTTTCCCGCTTTTACCATTATATCGGAAATATTGATTAAGTCCTCATTTATTCGATGATGATCTACCTAAATAAAGACTGTTATTCCATGTTCTGATGACGAGCTGTTCCATTGATTGTTACGACAACATATCTAAGAATAGCTCTACGTTTAGGAATGGACGAAGGAAATACCAATTTAATGGCTAGATACGGTCTCAGCTGAGGTAATATTTTGCCGTTGTGTGGGTAGTTTGTAGTGGGCATCTCGTACATCCATATTTGAACACGTTTTACGGCAATTTTTTTATTTGTGACAAGCCCTACAGTACCTGTTTGCTTTTTACCTTTTCCTTTTTGCTTTACCCTACACTATCTTTCTTTTAAAATCGTTGCAACTCATGTAATCCGACGCGTCTCAGGGACATGAATAGTCTTGAAACCCCGCAGTGAAATAACCCAGAAGACCATAATTAAAGCAAAGAAAAAAAAAATATTTTTCAAATTATGGCTTAGTTATGTAACTATTAAACAAGTAACTCGACTAGTTTCAAACCAACACGGGGCTTATAGTAATTACACGACTAACAACGCTACTAATAAATAGGCTGCGTGATTTAATTGTACTTGATAATATGTTTCACTAGAGTTTCATTAAAAATGCAGCAAAAGTGGTTTTAACCAATATTATCAAACTTTTCGAAGAATGTAGTAATGTGGTACTGATAATATGTTTGCTGATCAGTAAAAAATATATTATCGTAGCCCATAGAAAACACGTGGGTTTAACCGCAGAATATGAATTGCGGAATAGTGATAAACAAACATGACCTTTTTAATTAGGTAATAACGCTCCCAGTTCCAGCTACTGGCGAGAATTATAAACAAATTGATAATGTTTCTACCGCTAGTGATTATAGCCCGACTTTACTCTCCACATAATAACTTCATGCCGTCTATTGGCCGAGGGGCAGATAGGGCACGCGTTATGCCAGGTATGTCAGCACCTAGCTATAAACAGACGTGGTATGAGCTGACTTGGGTGATAGGATACTTACATTTTATTTCATAGTATCGCGGCTTCCATGGTAAATTATTCATAAGAGCGTTTACCTAGCACGAGTTTGCATACACTTGAAATCTGGTGCAACGAAAACAACTTTCTTAACGATCTTATTGAACTTTGTAATGTAAGGGTACTCATTACTCATAGCAAGGTCTTGGAAGAAGGTAGAAGAAGCTATATTTTTAATTAGACTAAATATGTTTGTACATAAACATGGATTTTTTCAACCTATCTTCATTGGAAAACACTACAAAAATAGATACAAATAAACATGTAAAGAAGTTAAGAGATAACAACATCTATCAGTACGTTATATGTACGTAAATAACAGAAATTATATAAATATATAGACCTCAGGCCGATTAATTCATACAGTAGTGCTAAATACTATATGAGATACGGACGTACCTAATCAAGTGAATAATATAGTACTAACGATCAAAACTGTTGAGGTAAAAAAGCTTCCATTTTCAATTGTTGTGCATTTTAGAGCGTATCTCCAAAACTGCTGTAGCGGTTCGGAAGGAATTTTGAATTTATGTCTTGTGTTAATTTGTGATTTGTGAATATAAATTAATTATTGTGTTGAAGTCTTCACTTTCATATAATTAAGTACAATTTTAGGAAGTAAAAAAGACGACAAAATATATTAATTTCAATATATTTTGTTTGCAATATAATGAAGTCAGTGTTACTTTTGATACATGAAAGAAAAAGTTATTGAATTAACTAAAAATCAATCATTAATTTTACGGGGGTAAACCGTGATTTTTATTTAATTTAGTATGTCTCACGATAGTTATTATAAAAATATAGAAAAAGTTTTATCGTGTAATTCTTCAACTTTTTTTATTGGAACCCGTATTAATTATTTTCATAATGAAATTATTTTCCTATTATTAATAATTAATTTAAATTATTATAAATCTTTTCAGTTTAATCGTGATCAGCATAGTGTTGATTTGAATCTCCGCCATGTATTCCCCAAAGCTGAGGCCTCCGATGTCCATTTCCAACAAAGCTGGTGAGGACAGCACATTGTTCAGCACGAGACGCTGCTTATTGGCATGGGCATTCATCAGACTGGTAAGTTAACTAAACTAAATTATATTATAGAATATAGCTACTTCCGCGCGGTTTCACCCGCTCTGCTCGGCTCCTATTGGTCATAGCGTGATGTTTTATAGCCTATAGCCTTCCTCGATAAATGGACTATCCAACACAAAAAGAATTATTCAAATCGGACCAGTAGTTCCGGAGATTACGCGTTCAAACAAACAAACAAACAAACTCTTCAGCTTTATAATAATATAATATAATAATAATATTATAAATATAATACCCAATTACCTCCCTTCCGAATCTTCCCAATCCCCGATTTTCCAACAACCCTTAAATTCCTAACCCCCAAAAGGCCAGCAACGTAATTGTAACGCCTCTGGTGTTTCAAGTATCCCTGGGCGGCTGCGATTGCTTACCATTAGGTGATCTGTCTGCTCGTTTACCAGCTAATTCGTGCTGTGTTAAGTGCACCTTTGGTTCTAAGTTCTGTTCTTTTCCGAACTCGAGGTCGACAAAAAAGCACTGTAATATCACGCGTCTTCATCTATACTCAAAGATTTTTCATTGAAGTTTCTTCTCGATATGTCCTAATATTGTTTTAACTATTAATTTTTCAGATCGTTTCCCTGTTATGGACTGGTCTTCTAATACTAGTGACTGTGGTAACAATAATCCACTACTACGACAAAGATGCGGAGAATGAGAGAGATCGTCTGCTATTCGAAGTTCCTGCCATAGTAGTACAAATGGTCGAAATAGGGATGCTTGTCACTTTCATCGTAGCTGGATTTAAGGTAAATATTTAACATGGTACTTAATTATTCACTGCCTCGTTGGCCGAGAGGTTGCAAGTGCGACTACCGGACAAGCGGTCGTGGGTTCGATTCCCGGGTCCGGGTTATTGGACTTTTTTCGGTTTTCGGAAACTTTGTCAGTGGTAGTAAATAAATCAATTATTATCTCAGACAGTATGACTTCTGTACCTCTTTTTTGCACACATTGCACAACTTGATTCCTCCTAGTCCTTTCCATCATCGAACCACAAGACAATCGGCGAGGCGTCACCGTTTCATGGTGGATATCCCACTCACTCGCACGAAGCGCTTCGCTTCAAGCTTCCTTGTGCGAACTGCTAGGGAATGGAACTCCTTGCCGGAGTCTGTGTTTCCTGATGGGCATAACCTGGGTATCTTCAAAGCCCGAGTGAATAGGGTGCTTATGGGCAGACGTGCTCCATCGTAGGCCGCATCATCACTTACCATCAGGGGAGATAGCGGCCAAACGTCGGCCCACGTAACATAAAAAAATCTCTACCATGCGTTTGAAGCAATAGTATTTGTTGATAGTCGCTAGCGACGATGTACATTTTTGTATGTCAAATTTTACAACGCCTCTACCGGTCACATGTGGAACTAAAATTTGCCTGAGCTCTAGAGTTTTATAGAAATAATACATTAAAACAAACTGTCCACAGAATGAATTATGTACGCGACAAAAACAATATTAATTAATTACACAATTAGTGTAAGCTTCCTGTCTATTATACATATAATATATGTACATACATAATTGCTACATGTGGACTGTTTATTAGCAGCATAGGCTAAAATTGTCACACGCATGAAAAGAGAAATGATTAGTTCATTTCTTAAACGAAAATGTTGAGTACTTATAGGCTCATGTAACTGGTGGCATCACTATCATGAGTTTGAATTATACGGAGCTGCGGACTACCTAACGGGTTTACCGGGTTTCCGGCTCGAAAAGCAGGATTAGGAACGGAGTGGATTTTAGTCAGGAAGTCTGTCATTCCCTCTCGCCTCGAAAAAAAATCTGTTTGAATAAATAACTTCCTGAAGAGTCTGACGAATATCAACATGTTTCTTTTTAAAAATAGTGAAAATGAGGTTTTTTACTCTTCGTTTTTAATGTTAGTCATTCATTTAACGGTTGTGTTTCCCATGTATTGAGAAAATCTCTGAGCATATGGTTTACTCTGAGATAGTAAACAGGAAAACTAAATAGTGTGTGACTACTTTTAAAAAATTCCGACTTGTAGGCGGTGACAGGTGACAGCTTGCAGATGATTGTCTCGTCTGCTCATTCCTTGAAATACTCCTAAGACAACAGTTTCCTTAGTACGAGTTTGTTTTACGTAGAGCGAAAACGAAACGAGAGCACGTTCGGCACTCTGATTGGCCGGCTCGAATGAATCAACCAATCAAAGCGCCGAACGCGCTTTCGTTTCGATATTGTTAAACGAAAAACAATCTTGTACTAAGCCCTCTGTCTCTTCTGCTCGTATACCCCCTATGCCCATAAAAAAAGTTTATATGGCACATATAATGGACTAATTTCATCATCTCCTTATATTTTCAGAAAAGTGCGAAGCTATACGACGTCTACTATCGCTACTGTATCCTGACCCTGATGCTGTACATCGGAGCAGTGGCCATCAGCTTCTTCGTGGAATACAAACATTCACATTTCCTGCTAGAAAATTACATAACCTATCATTTCGTTGATTTCGTCTACCTTTTCGGAATACCTGATGCATTAGTATTCGGATCTTTAGCTGTTATTGATATTTGTAAGTATCTGTAGCCATATAATTATTACTATAGATAGTAAAGTTTTATAATTATGTAGTATATAGGTACTATGGGCCTAAGGACTCGGCTCGGCCTCCTTGGTCGAGTGGTTGCTAGGGTGACTGCCGGACATTGGGTCTCGGGTTCGATTCCCGGATCGGGCAAAGTATTACTCAGTTTTTTTCGGAGTTTCGAAAATTTCTCAGTATATGGCAATATGAACATATTGCCATTACATATGACTTATAAATATAACACAATAGGTGAAAAGTGGGGGTACTTTGTACAATGGCATTAATTGCCGTAATGTGCACCTCTGCCTTTCCCATCGTAGGCCGCATCGTCACTTACCATCAGGCGAGATAGCCGCCAAACGTCGGCCCATTTAACATAAAAAAAACTAACGCCATAGCTCTTTATAATATTATATAGTGTGGGAAAACCGTGCTTCCTTTCACCATCGTTTACATCCCTAATCTTCTTCAACCCTCACCTTCAAAAGGCCGGTAAAATACATACAACTCCTCTGGTGTTACGGTTATCCATAGGTGGCGTCCATTGCTTACCATCAGGTAATCGTTAACACATTAGGCGCTTTCCGCCCATAAAAATTTGTAGGATTTTAACCATAACTTAATATTCTTTATTTCCTTCACAGGTCTTGAAATTCTGCTGCTGCGCTTGATCAAGAAACTAATACTGAAGTACAGTTACAATGAGGACCCAAAAACAACGACTGTGTGATGTAAACTATTATTGTGACGTGACTTTCCTTGAATTAATTAATATAATACTTATGTAATTACTACCATAAGAATAATTTATATTTTTGTAGGTAACTATTTTTAGCTTTGTACATATACAATATAAATAAATCTTTATATATATAATTCTTCTGTAAGTGTGTATGTCACTGAACTTCTCTTAAACGACTGGACCGATTTTGATGAAATTTTTTGTGTGTGTTCAAGGGGATCTGAGAATGGTTTAGATTCACAATTTTGTCCGCTGGACAATGTTTTTTTTTAATAATTTTGAATTTATTAGTAGTTGTTGATTTTGGAATGTTTTACATTGGATCCGACAAATTTTCAAATTAAAGACGTGTAGACAGGACGTCTGTCGGGTCCGCTAGTACTTTATATTCTACAACTGTTGTATGTCAACAATAAATGTGTCAAATACATTTTTTGGATTTCTGTCAAGTATGCCAGTACTCGGAATCTCCCCGTTTTATACGGGGAAATTCCAAGTACATTTTACCTCGTCCTAAAAATATGTCTTCAGCGTCAGTATGTTCTTGCCTTTCAAAAACCGACTTCACTAAAAAAGTTAAAAATAACTTTAATTTCGGAAGTCGGTGTTTCTCGGTATTATTTGTTTGTTACACCGACTTCCGAAATTAAAGTTATTTTTAACTTTTTTAGTGAAGTCGGTTTATTTTTTTGTAAAAAGTATTTTATTTCACACTTTTTAGTGGTTAAAAAAGTCGGTTAAAATTCTCTATCTCAATAACTACTTTATTTATTTGTATTGTCACAGTCACTTAATTAACTTTATTGTGATTTCTATGTGAGTATGAAGTTCCATTGGCCATTTCTGGTCTTCTTCATCAGTTCCACCTCTTCAAAGGTTACTTTTTGACCAAATGCTTCAATTCTAGATAAATATACCAAAATCACTATATAGTTCCTTATACTATTTGAGGAGTTCCCTCGATTTCTCTAAGATCCCATCATCAGATCCTAACTTGGTGACAATGGGACCACCTCAGAACTATCTACTTTCGAACAAAAAAAGAATTTTGAAAATCCGTCGACAATTGACGGAGTATAACTTTATTGTGATTTCTATGTGAATATGAAGTTCCATTGGCCATTTCTGGTCTTCTTCATCAGTTCCACCTCTTCAAAGGTTACTTTTTGACTGTAAATGCTTCAATTCTAGATGAATATACCAAAATCACTATATAGTTCCCTATAATATTTGAGGAGTTCCCTCGATTTCTCTAAGATCCCATCATCAGATCCTAACTTGGTGACAATGGGACCACCTCAGAACTATCTACTTTCGAACAAAAAAATAATTTTGAAAATCCGTCGACAATTGACGGAGTATTCGATGAACAAACATACAAAAAAAAAAAAAAAAACATACAAACAGCCGAACATAGTACCTCCTCCTTTTTGTGAAGTCGGTAAAAATAGTACTGAATTCTACTTCGCAATATATAATTGTGACGAGTGACTTGTCATTACACTTGTTTGTCGCGTATCACATATCCCCTCGACAACATTCAGCAGCAGTCGCAACTAAGCACTTAAGCAACATGTCGCACTACAAGTTGCGCCACTGCTGACAACAATAAAGTTGCGCCACATGTGACTGCCAGTATGACATTTATGAGTATACTAATGATACACAATGAACAAGTACCACGTGTATTCAACGTCAATCTTGCCAAACAAAAGTTTCGTGATAAATCCCAATACGTACAAGAATTTAGTGCCTAGTATACACCAGACATAGGTAAGACTTCTTGGCGCCAATACATTTTTTGAAACGTTACCTCACAAAAGGATTTTCTCCTGTTCCGTGGGTGCGTTTACAAACATACAAGTTCACATACACATGACACCCAGACCCGAAACAACAATTTGTGGATCACACAAAGAGTAGCTCCGTAAGGGAATCGAACCTGCTACACGTTACGCGGCAGCCAGTTGCCTAGCCATCGCGCCAACCGTGCAGTATTTTTTCAATTATATCAAGTGTTTCAAACAAGTGTAATTTAAATAACACCAGGGGCCGTATTATGAACTCTTATTTCCAGTCAGTTTACGCCGTGAAATGAATTGCCCGGCTAATTCGTATTATGAACACTACTGCCAGCCAGTCAGTGGTCACGTGACAATACAAACCGATTTCTGCACGACTTTTGGCTGGCTGGCTGGCGTTTACGCGTATTATGAACCCTATTTTGACGTTTCAATTCTCATGTTAGTTGTCAAATTACGACTTTCAAAACAATTCAATAAAAGCGCCTTACTTGCAGCTTAAACTGAATTGCTTAGTTTTGAAAAGTTTGTTTTAGGGTTTTTATTTAGTGTTTTTAACATAATGTGTGAGAAATTGGTAATATTTGATTTTTTGGCAAGTAGTGACGAGGAGCCGAGGCGCCAAATGGCCATACAGCGTAAAATACGCTAACAATGTGACCCATTCTCGATCGATGACCGTGAATTGGTTAAAAGGTATCGATATTATCGTATATACGATATATATCGTACAGAAGATTTAGTGCGAATCTTTGCGATGTGCAAACCTCATGCCTGTGCAAAAAACATCAAAAACATCAATTGCAAAAATATCCAGAAGATGTCAGCCAAAACTTCCCATCGACATCAACAGAAGAGGCTTTTATTGTCTGACGAAATCCGAAACTACAATGGAGAATATACCACCTCAGGCATGAATGTTCACGTGGGTGACGTGGCATTACCAAGGAAGAGGTGCACCGGCTACTCATAGAAATAAGAAAACAAAAATTGAAGTACTTGTTGCAAGTACTTGTTGCAACCGAATAAAATTGCAAATAAAGGAGAAGGGGACTTTTGGGCCCAGCAGTTAACTAGTTGAAATGTATATTAAAAAAACCGTCATATTTTTCTAAGGGAAATCACAAAATATGGTACCTTGTTTCTATCTAGGAAGCGACAAAACTTAAATTAAGTTATAAAACTAAATAATCATTTATGTATAACGTACTCTGTGATTTAAACTTCTTAAAACACTTCTGTCTGACATCAGTCAGTCACCGATTGACAGATGACACTCGTTCGTTGTGTTTCGTTCTGAGTGCGCACGTATTTTCCATGTTTTATTGTTTAACCCCACGACCTCGGCTTTATAAAGGACTTTTGGCGGAACTTGCATCTCTAAATTACCTTCCTATTAATGCCTATCAATCGGATATTGACGACATGGATCGCTGTGTAAATTGTACGATTGCGACTGGTCGCAGTAACTCTATTGGCAGAAGAGTCTTGGAAGATGAGGCGATTTTATCAGTTATTCGACAGTGGCGTGCATCTCAGCCTGTATAATATGGTATCTCAGTTGGGAAAGATACCAAAAAAATATACGTACCCCGACCCCTACACAATTCTAAGATGACATTCTCCTAATTATTGAAGATGAATAATACATATTTTATACTAATATTGGTGTTTTATTTATATATCCTCCTGTCCCTTTTTTAGTTTTTAAAAGGTTAGTGCCTACTGCTTCTAATGGCCTATGCACACCACGTTTTTTAAACGCGCCGGTGCCGCGCATTTGTATCGATACAAACGTAATTTTTTTTTGTTTCATTTTCAATGTACAAGTAGAATTAAATGATAATGATGATCATTCCTCACAGTACACAATTCCTTCCAACTCTTCACAGCGCCTTCGCCTTACGCATTCAAATGCTCGGAAATATTTTCCCACATTCTCCTTGTAGGTATGCTTTCGAGCATGAGCGCTCTTGTTGTACCCCAACGCACCTCCTTATTTGTGTTGAGGAACTCCCACTACACTTCCAGTTGGGTATTTGTTACCCGTTGACGACGATTTGAAGGTCCACTTTCCGAAGTTGAACTAAATAAGTAGGTAAGAATTAAAAGCCGTTTAAAAGGATTGTATTCGTCAATTTTACCTATGAAATTGCACGAATTCATTTTAAAGAGTACTTACGCCATTATTTCGTACTTTGAACAAAGCACATACAATGCCACCAACCACTTGTAATTCCCGCCTCTCGTTGAGTTGAATCAACTGCAGTGTACAAGCTGCGTTCGAAAACTATATCTATATCACATAACGTACAAGTCCAATTTAAATTATTATCCAAGGTCAATATTATTTGATTTATATTTCACTATGTTTTGTACGTATTGTTTTATGATATATTCTGTTTTGGAAATATATTATCTTATGTTTCAATACTAAAAGAAAACCGTAACTTACCGAAAATAAAAATGTATACTTCCGAACGTCGCCGGCAAACATTACAAACCAGCCATAGACCAAGTGAACAATTCAGAAGGCGGCCTAATAAATGTATGTCATAATATGAAATTTAGCCAGGCAGTTTACGGGCGTGAAGTGAATTGCCTGGAACTTGCATGGATGTTTAAAAGTTCATAATACGGCCCCAGAGAAAGTTTTATCGTCATACTCAGAGTAGTTTAATGATTACATAACCCAGTCCTTAGCAATTGTTTTCGATACAAAATCATTACTAAGGAATCGTTTAAGTAATCATTAAATGTCTCTGAGTATGGTAGTTACAAATATTTAAAGTTAATGAAAAATAGATTAGAAACTATCTATAAGTTTATTATATCTAGAGATCAGTTCTCCATTGCCGTCTGAGTGGAGGGTCTATGAAGACCTCAGCGACGTGGTTGATGTAGCTGGAGGTCCCTTCCTGGTACCGGTCCTTGTTCAGCTCGCTTCGCACGAGGAGTACCAGGTACACCTGTAACACTGTTCAACGGTTTCTTAGGTTAGTTCAGGATTTTTTTTGAGGGGCGAAGATCATCCAATGGCTTTCAGGTTAGTTGACTCGTTACTTCGGTATTTTGTTAGTTGAGTGACAGCAATAGCATCTCGTTAGGCTGATTGTCCACCGAAGCGGAGAGAGATATCTCAGCGGAGAAACAGATTCACCAATAGCATTGCACAAAATCACTGCTCCTCTTTAGTGGACAGGCAGCTTTAATCGGTCGTGTGCTGGAACGCAGATCGGCGTAAGATACAATGTATTTTCTATTGTTTTCTTTTAATATATTCTCGCCGTTGCTGCAGCATGATGCAGCGGGTGGGTAAGCTATCAGAACTAGTACCTAATAGTAATTTTAAGCGTTTTAGATTTTCCTTTTTGTTTTGGTATTTTCGTTTTTGTCGCTTCGCGTCATCAAAGTGACGGTTTTCTGATGTTTCCTCAGCTGGCGCTCCGATTGGAGCGGCTGGTTTTCCTGTTCCCAAAATATAAGCCATTTGGCAAATACTTTAATGATATTTCACGCATTATCTATAATATAAAAATAAGTCGAGGGTTCCTTCCTGGCGCTAAAACTCTAGAACACACCCGTTTCTAACGAACGCTTCCATTCGTTAGAAACGTCTCGGGCTCCGTGAGGTTTATAGCAAAGAAAATTGTTGTGTTGTTCAAGAGAAAAGCAGGAAAACAGGGAAAATCATTGGTGACGAAACGAAGTTGGCCAATGGCCAAATCTTAGCAATCATGTTTTAACATTATTTCGTTAAGATGTTTGTAATGGGATATATTTTGCATACATTCAATTATTACCTAATATCTCTTATTATGTCAGACCATGTCGTCAATAAGTATTTCATAATAATATTTTTCTATGCTAAGTTAAGAACTCACCGAATCCAGTAAAAGCCAGAGAGAATTCTGTGAGGATGAAGTTCCAGCGCGGGTACCTGTCGAGGTCGATGTATGTGATCAGCACCACGACGAACGTGGCCACCATCGTCGTCAGCTCATAGTAGTAGTACACTCGGAGTAGACTGCGTCTCTTCTGGAAAGTTTACATACCAGTTGTTTAATATTTTAGTCGCCTTGATCTGTATACTATCCATATATTTAGTTCCAATTCCTGGATTCAAATCCATAGTGTGACGTGTTATCGAGTGAAAGAAGATTATTTTTGGCGGAATGTTTGAAGTTTTGCGAAAGAGATGGATGAATGAATATTTAATAATTAATATTTATATTAATTTTCTGAATTTTATATTTTTTAATTTTTGTAAGGTGTTGAATAGTGTCATTGGTTTGTACCGTTCTATTCAAATAAAATAAATAAATTTAAAATTACATTTTAAATACTACATCAAATAATATTTAAAACTATAAAAGTAGGTGCCGACCGGTAGCAGGAGTATGGTCCAAGCTACAATGGTCAGGACTCAAGAGAGAGGAATTTCTGGGCAATACGCCGTGTCCAGAAGTACTGCTTTCTGCATCAGGCCCTTGACCAAACCATTTAACGTTAATCTACACAGATGTACGTTGGTCGAGGCTTTTGGCTATGAGGCCATTGGCAGATATGAATCTTATTATTATGCTATTCAGTAATAATACCTAATTCAACCCATCTAAAAAGGAAAAGAAACTAGACTACTACTCAGCACCCATCTAGAAACTATAATAATAATAGCCTTTATTCAGATAAAGAAAAACAAAAACAGTTTTTTTTGTCAATTAAATTTAGTTTTTCGCCTCAACTGAGTCGATGACATTGTATCTTCATCTGTTTGCCCAACTCTGGCAAAGGCCTCCTCCATTTCCTTCCACTCTACTCGGTTCAGAGCTCTCCTTGTCCATAGCTTTCCTGCTGTCGCCTTTATCTCGTCTTCCCATCTTCGAATCTGTCGCACACGTTTTCTTTACCCATCTTTGAAAAACTATGAAAACTACCAAAGATTTTATCTATAGTGTTAACTAAGGTCAAACCATTGGTTATTAAATTTTTGACGTAACTGCAGTGGTTGAACAACTCCCGGTACGCTAGTGCCATCTGGTGAGCGCTTTGGTAATTCTCATTGTGTTCGATTATGGCAATGTGTTTCGTGTCCTCTATTACATGCCATTTGTGAGAATCATGAGGTTTCGCGTACTCGCTAGATGGCGTAAATTAAGCAAAATGTTAGATATTGCTCGTCCTTAAAACCCTTCAATGGTTCCATAAAATGGTTCAATATTAACCTAAACAAAACGTCACACCTTTTAACCCTCGAAGGGGTAGGCAGAGGTGCACATTACGGCACATTATGCCGTTATACAATGTACACCCACTTTTCACCATTTGTATTATAAGTCCCATGTAATAGTGGGCCTATTGCCATATACTAGGCACAATTCTGGGCTCCGTGACTGAGAAATTTTCGAAAGACCGAAAAAAGACCAGTACTGTATAAAAATAAATAAATTAGGTTACCTAATCTAAAAGTTGGCAATGAAAAAAATGTTTTAATACGTAATGCTAAAAATCAAAATAAAACAAACCATATGAGCACCAACAATGAGGACGATATGGAACACTATGTCCAGGGTATACAGTAGGAAGACAATGCAAAGCTGCACTTCCATGATCACGCCCCGGTACAGGGCCGCGGTGGTCGCGAACGAGCTCTTCATGTTGTGGTAGAACACACATAGTATTATCTGCAGGGTCCCGAACAATATCGTCAGGAACTGAAAGTAAGAGATGAATAATAATAATAAATTGTCATGAAATGCGAAAGATTTCCTGAGAAGAATGAGATTTGGTGGCAATCTAATATTATAACACAGAGCATAAGATTAAGTGACTCAACAGGATGCATAAAGGTTAAATAAAATAACATATGTATCATTCTTTGTTAGTCTTCTCATTCTAGGAATCATGATCACATTTATAATAATAAACTAATACTAAAACCGTTAAACCAATTCAATAATAATTTGCAAGCCAACAAGGTCGATTGTATAATATGGATCATTCAAAATGTAATTTACCATCCTATTCCTATGTACCTACATTCTAAGCAAATAAAGATTTATTATGGGAATGTAAATCCTGGACAAAATTTACTTAATACATTCATGGACAATACTATCTCACAGGTTGCAACTACTGAGACACAACTTTTTTTCATACATTGTCCACAGGCGTAGTGTCACATAATGAAAAGTGTGTAAAATAATGTAGTGACAGTACAAAAGTTGTAACTATACCTGTAGTGACAGTACAACACGATCTTTACGATAGTATGAAAAATCAGTCGTCGTGTGGCGTGCTGATTTTATGCAAGTAAAAACTGATACGTTCGACAGGCATACTGTTGTATCACTATTAGCTATCGAGCCTGTGATCGTTACTGTCCATAAACGTGTTAAAGAAGAGACAGGAGAGATACAAGTGGGGTATAGAAGTACTAACCAGGCTAATGTATCCAAATATAAGGATGCCTCGTCGTAAAGGCAGGCAACAGCAGCATCGCCTTAGCTCCGGTATTTCTATCAACATTGTCACGGTGTATTCACAAACACATATAAATAAACATGGTCCCTTTTATACGATAAATGGTGCTACTCCTAAATGCAACGTTATGGACCACGAAGAGCGCAGAATGGCGACTGAGTTAGCTGGACTGATTGCAGGGTTGGCAATATTTGTCTATTGTTGCGATTTAGTGATTCTGTTTTATTATTTTTGCATATGATTTTGAAATATTTATGGGACGCATGGATTTTTATCCTTTATTTTTTAATGTGTTCTTTAGTGTCCTATTCAGTCATAAATATTTTGTTTTGTTAATAAGTCCATGGACAATATTAAACAGTTTAAAGTAAGTATAAATAATTTTAATTTATTTAGCTGATACTGGTTAACAGTAAGCGCTGACTCCAGGCTGGTGGAAAGAAGTTAGGACTAAGCAGATTTATGTATCTATATGCCCTAGAAAAGAGATTTAAGCATTAAGAGTGATGACTGACGAGTTGATGAGTGAGAGTCTTTATGTGATCAACAAATTGTTGTTCTGGATCTGGGTGTTATGTAGATTTGTATGTTTGTTTGCACCCACAGCACAGAAGACATTCCTAGTTTGGGACCACAATATTTTAAAAGAAAAAAGTTATGGCTACCAGCCCTAGGGCATTATTATCTTGTTTAGCCGTCTCGTTGTAGAAGCGAGCCGTGACACGGCACTGCAAGCTTGATCGACTCTTCCTCCACAGGATATCTATTAGCACAGGAAATTTTGGTTTAGTGCACTCATTCACTATTAAAACTTAGAGGTTAATCACACTCATTAAACAATCAGCTAATACTTACATTTTCCAAAAAAAATTATGATATCAGTTAATAAGAGTATACGTCTCCTCACGAAATTGTTCGATGGTACTCGACAATAGTTGAGCCACAACTGGGACTCACAATCTATTTTGGATTCTTAATAGTTAAAAAAGTAACATTTCTAGTGTTTGTTCCTGAGCAGCAAACTAGATGGCGCCACTGGATGCATCTTAAACATGTTAAATGTCTTATCATAACATTATGTAATATTACTTATTATTTAACTCGAGTAAAAGTAATATTTATTTACAAGTTTGAATTGAAGTTTATTGAAAAAAGTTCAGAAAAAATATAATCACAAACTTGACGCATGCAATGCAACGCAAAGATTAATTTATAAATTAATGAAAACCAAGAAAACGATACAAAACTCTGTACCAAGCAACATAAAAACAACGACAATTGCAAAAAGATTCATTTTAAAGCATACATTGAAGACTTACACATTGATATACAGAAACACGTTCTTTATAAAACAGCAATGGACAGCTAGTTAATACTATGGCAAGTGACAATGAATATATCTTTAAGTAGCGGAAATATCTTATAAAGGAGTGTTAAGAGGATGCAATTTTGGTTAAACTCGCTCAAGTCCAGTCAGACGCAAGGTTTGATATGAAATGTGTGTAAATGTGTACTAAAAATGAAGAAATTGTGCGATTTCAAGTGTCCTAAGATACCAGTAGTGAGGAAATGCTGCTTCTGTATACCTACCTATGTAGGTAGGGGAAGGTAGGGTAATTGAGAACGGCGGGTAATTGGGAACACGTTGATAAGTCCCACTTCCCCTCCCCGTATCCCGTCTCGCGGCTATTCGAGGTATTCTTTCCCCGCCCCTAAGTGCGCAAGCAACAGTGGGAGCTGGAGGATGCACCCATCTTGACACGGTGAGTCAAAATGTTTTTATTGCATTTTTGTTATAAATTTTGTGTTTTCATACATTAGATGCAAATGTCATATTTGTGAGTACAATGACACCATATTTCGTAAGTTTATTTCATGGATAATCAGTTTTAAAATTTTACGTGTTATAGGATTCACTTAAAACGCTATCGAAGGTCGCGACCATTTTTATTCAAATTGTCGACTGCGGGTAATTAGGAACGGTGGGTGGCGGGTAATTGGGAACGAACAAATTTACAATTTGTTTTTATATTTTTATTACAATACAATTTTTTTAGATGAGGCGAGACGTTGATGCTGCCAGACTGAACCAGACACCACCAGTTCAAATATCAAATTCACATGACCACGATAAAGCTTTGGGCACATGTGCAATGCACTTCCAGAGAGACCAGCGAAGGTTACGTGTGTGATATGTGTCGCAAAAATATTTTTTTAGTTATTTATAACTGTTCTCTGTGCCATTTTTAACTAGCCCATTTCTAATTACCACTTCTAAATACTGTTTTCATTTGCTCCACGGGCTGATCTCAATTACCCCATAGGGTGTCGGGTAAATAGGAACGGCAATGTTTTTTATTTTTGCTAATATTTCTAATAAAAAGTTGATTATTAAAAAATATTTTTTCTGTTATAAGCAGACAGATAAATAATGTTTAAGTTTTAATAAAAGTTGATTCCTTTTTTAAAAGAAAATACTGTGTTTTTTGCCTTTAAAGTTAAGTGTTCCCAATTACCCCACTTTCCCCTATAGCTGTTTTTGGATATGCTGATCTCGTAAGTCGATAAAAAATATATAATAGATTGTAGTATTGATAGTAGATAGTAGAACTTATTAGCTTTTCAATAAGATAAGATTTCCTTTTGACCTAATTGTACCATATGGAGAAACCTCTTATGACTTAATTTAAACCACATATTTGTTATCATTTTGGTTGACGATACCTATACGAAAAGTGAGCGAAATAGGCCCAGGCCAAAAAAGTATTATACTTCTGTGGAAGAGTACTACTTGTAGTTTCATTTAAATCATATCAGATCGTAATTACTATTAAAGGCTGGTTTTCTTAAGCTACTTGCTATTAGGTAACCATTGGGAAACTAATTTTGACAGAATGTTTAAACAGGTCACTGTAATTATCAGATTTGAGAGTGTGTAGTCACTTAGTTACTGTTTCAATGCTAATTGTTATTTAGCATTCGTTTTCATACAGCTCTTTAGAAAGCAACAATTTCTTGGTAGATTGCTTCATCAGGAATACTAGCTGTTGCCCGCAACTTCGTCCGCGTAGAGCAATGACTTCTGGTTTTTCTTTTTTTTTTTTTTTAATGAAACTAGCCTAAGTTACTCCTTAGTACATCAACTAATTGCCAATAAAAGTCCCCTCAAAATCAGTAGAACCATTTCAGAGATTAGCCAGAACAAAAAGACAGACAGACGGAAATCTGCTGTTGAGTAAAGGTTTCTTCTAACTAGTAAAAAAAATACTATTGATCTCACACACACATCCAAGTTAATGTGTATTTTTTTAAATATTCGCATTGGATTATTTTTTCAGACTCTAGCCCTAGTGGCTTTTCCAATGCTGATGTATGAGATGGTAGATGAGCTGACGAGTGACAAGCCTCGAGGAGAGATGCGCTACAGTGACCCAGCAGTGCACCTTCCTGTGATAGTAGCTGCAGCATTAGCAGACATTGTTCTAACAGTGGTCTTGCTAATCGGAGCACATAGAGTGAGTCGAACGCTTTTGACGAGTTGCCTAGTGCCCTGAGGAACTCCTGAAATAACATTAATTCAATTAATTTAAATGGTGAAAGGCTAATTTAAAATAAATCTTTATAGGCTAATATTGGATTGCAAAATTTATTTAAAAATATGGTATTGGGTGTTAATAACAAATCATAGTTTTGAAAGAACGTAGCTATGACTTGTATGTCAGGCGCTATGAAAGCAGTATCCATTTATTTTTAATAAATACTAGCTTCTGCCAGCGGCTTCGTTCGAGTTCCCGTGGGATAAAAAATATTCTATCACCCAAGACGGCTCATACACTGTCTGTATACCAAATTTCATCAAAATCCGTTCAGTAGTTTCAGCGCGATTGACCGACAAACATCCAAACAAACAAACGTTCACATTTATAATATTAGTGTGATTAATTTGTTTTTTATTTCAGAAAAACAAATTGCTACTGAAGATATACTTCTACTTCGCGACGATTTCGCAGTTGATGACATTACTGGCAGACCTACCATTTTACGACTATACAGCACACAGGAAGAATGCTGTCTATCTGTTCTATGTAGGTACGTGTTCATTGTAGTCTATATTACCTATAGTTAAAATAATCTTTATTAATTGACTTGTAATTAATAATAAGCCTCCGCTGACATGTCTCTTTCAATTTCGAAATTTCCAAAACATCTGTTTTCTCTGTTTTGCTAGTATGGAATCAACACTAGATACTCCTATGGCGATGATAATTCAATTCATTGATTGAAGGTTTAAAAGGGTTTGCTTTTGCTGTAATACCAACACTTATCATTGGGCCTTTTTCGGGTTTTTGAATCTTCACAGTGGTAACACAGAGTCTGGAATTGTGCCCAGTATACCTATAGTAATAGGGCCACCCCCTATTTCATGGGTCTTATATACTCGTATAACACAAATTGTGAAAAGTGGGTGTACAATGTACATTGTATAGTGGCATTTCTGCCGTAATGTACACCTCTGCCCATCCATTCAGAGACAAAAGGCGTGACGATACATACATACTCACACTTAGCTAGTAGATTGGGAAAGGTTCCAGTTTATTAGAGAAGTAAGACTGCTGCCTAGTCTCTGTTATAAATGTAGTCCATTCGCCGCCTCTTTCGGCACCTGCGCGAAGAAATACCTGATGATGTAACCTATGGTACTTTTTCTCAGGGTTGAACATCTACCTGCTGTTTCTGGTGCACAACGTGGTCTACGTGAGGGAGGACAAGAGGGAGATCCAGTACATAGCTTATGACCAGCATCAGGTCACCGTTTGACACCAACAACTGGGCGGGATAAAGACACGAGGAATTTTGACTCTGTAAATAAATTGTAAATGTTAATAATAAAATGTCCAAGTTTACTGAATTTTTACATTGTTAATGTTGTTTTTTATATAAGATAGGGAGATGTTAAAAATAAAATGTTAAGATGGGACCAATCTTGGTGAATTTTTGCATCGTAATGCACGTTGTTCTTGTTGTATGTTCGATAGCGTAGCGGGAGCTGATGAGTAAAACTTGAGAGATAAAGTAAATAAGATAATTGAGTATTATAAAAAGCGCCTCCAGCCGGTGGCATCGATGTCTTGTATAGACTCACGTTGTTTTATGTAATATAGGGGGCAAAAATAAATTCTAATGTGATTCCATTGTCATTATCCTAAGAATAAGAATCAGACTTCACTTATTTACGACTTTACGAGTACATCAAAAACACACCTTACTTATAGTCTGATACTTACCTACTGATTTACTGATTTAGGAATTGCACTCTATACGTTCATAGTTAGAAACTCCTCTAAGGTGTGGAAGCAACCACTTGATTTGTATCTGTAATAATATTAATCTATTTTGTAAGTTGTAATTTGGAGTACCTATGCAAAGTAGATCATTTTGACTCTTGGCAACAGTCACAATTAGAATCTGTATTATGCTTTTCTAAGTTACCATACACCGAATGCGGTCATCATATTTTTAACCGACTTCCTAAAACGGGTGAGGTTTTCAATTCAGGTGGTATGTTTTTTTTTCTACATATTTATTTACACCGATTATGCCGAAGTTTGTAGACCAATTTCCGTGATGCTTATGGCGCGGAATCGTTATTTAGTATGGGTATACTTTCAATTATTATTTTTTTTTAACGTTGCCCCACATTGTTCACATGCACATGACACCCAGACCCGAAACAACAATTTGTGGATCACACAAAGAGCTGCTCCGTGCGGGAATCGAATCCGCTACTCGTTGCTTGGCAGCCAGTTGCCCAACCACCGCACCATCAGTGTAAATTGGTACGATTAGGTTTACACTTAGTTAGGATCTGATGATGAAATCCCATTGGATTAATATTTTGACAGCACCACGATGCCAGACAGTGGTACCCACCCCGAAAGTGTGGAAAAAAAACCACTAGAGCCACCTTAAGTATTGGTAGTACTTACCGCGCTTTATCAAAAAGATGATTTAATTATATTCTATGGTTGTTCGGAGCAACGCAACCGAACAGCTCAGCATTTTTACTTGTATGCATTTTTATAAATGCGTCAATTTTACGTGTAGTTAGTTAGTTCGCATTCGGCGGTCAACTCATACCAATCAAATCAAATCAAATCATCTTCTAGTTTTAACCATTTAAACCAATAATTTGTAGAATTTAATATAATACGTAATCAACCATAAATTAGTGTATTTTTTATCTCACCATTGATAACAATATAATTATCATTCATAATTATACCAATAAAATACAACCATAAACACTACAAAAAAGGTACTCGCTTCGTACGTAGCGACACACACTTTTTACAATGGTAATAGAAAATTTTGAAATTCAAACTCTTTTGGTGTTGCCATGGGCAGATCACTTACCATCAGGTAAATAGCCTGCTCGTTTGCCACTATTCCATAAAAAAAAATCACAAATATTTACAATTACCACATTTATATATACATTTCTTTCACTAAGCTACTAATGACACAAATAATACACCCTTCTTTTTTGAGGGAAGAAAATCATCCAATGGCAGGGTGGTTTAGGTAGCAAACATCTGACACTCCCTCTCGCTTCGCCCAAAGCTCTTCCGCTTTGGGCCTTTCTAGAAAGCCAGCAGTAGGTATGTACCCTCACAAAGTCTTCATATGTAGAATGGGTCCCGACTGCTTTTCTGATGACTTTCTTGTTTTAGGTTTTTTTTTTCATTTTCATATTATAAAGAAACGCTGTCGGATTTTTTGTTTTTTAAATTACCTTTTTTATTTTATATTCATTTAGTTTTATGAATTGAATGAGTTTATATAATAATTTATAACCAGTGTCACTCTCACACCATCTATCTGGTCGTTCAGGCTATAAAGTGAACAATATTCGAATTTGGCGCCAAAAATCCGCCATGTTGTTTTTTTTATTATTTTGATATATCCAGTGTCACTCTCACAGTAAATACGAATCTAAGGATACCTCTCAAGCCAAAATCCATCAAGCCGTTTAGGCTGTAGAGCGTGCCAATCAATTATACATACATACATACTCTCGAAAAACATAACCCTACTTCTGGCGCAGTCGGGTAAAAATACTAACTATCCACGGACCGTATTTCTCGCTGTGCAGTAGAAACGTACGCGCGTGCGCCGCCCGTCGTTAAATCTGTGCGCTCACTATGACTACGTCAATCGATACTGTTAGTTTAAAGTAAGTGATGATTTGCTGTGAGTTTTATTTATGTATTTTCTTAATTATTATTTGTTGACTTTTTATTTATTTACTAGCAACACTGTATAAAATTATTGTATAATTATTTTACCGGAATTATTCTCGTTTTAAACTATGTTTGTGGCAACTATTTGGATTCTGTGTGGGTATTGCTGATTCCGTAAGTACAATATTGGTTTGGATTAAAAAAAATTACGTAACGATCGGAGTTTACCTTCTGAATATAATATTTTTTGTAGGTAGGTATAATCGTATTTAATTTTCGAAATGATTTTCGTATAATTTTTATTCAAGAAAAATCTTTTACACGCAGTTGTGATTTTATGAAACGTAAAAAAAATAAATTCAAAATTTATGTGAACAATATTTAGGTGTGTCCAAGCAAGCAGTCGAGGCGCGACTGAAGCTTGATCCCGATAGATCCCGATTGTAGCCTGTAAGACACCGCGAGTGCCTGTAATGCCTCCGTGCAATCCGCACCTGGACCAGGGTGACACGTAAAAAAAAAAAAAGTTTAAAAAAATTAAACCTTTTTTTAAACGTTGCCCCACACTAGGATTTCCTCGTGTCGTGAATGCGTTTACAAACATACAAGTTCACATGCACACGACACCCAGACACGAAACAACAATTTGTGGATCACACAAAGATTTGCTCTGTGCGGCAATCGAACCCGCTACACGTTGGACGGTAGCCAGTTGCTCAGCCACCGCGCCAACCGTGCAGTCGCATTATACTGATAACGTGATAATTTCTCGTATAATTACGCAATGAGGTACCGGCAACTATGGTCTACGATACCTAAGTTTGACCCAAACAAATAAACAAACAGGTGAAGCTAAATAAAACCGTTTGATTATAATAGATAATGCCTACTGTGGCTGTGATCTCGAGTAAATAATAATAATGAGAGCACTCACTCCATGTTTTATTTATATGAAAATATCTTTCAATGCTTTGAATTTTGTTCGTGATGTCACATCCGTTTAAAATCTTCCTTAACATAACAACAACTTAACTTCTTAAGTGAGATTTAAGTGACTTTTTTGTTTAACACGTTAAGTGCGGAACAGGGCCTATAACACCTCGTCTATGATAAATGATAAACGATATTTATTTCTGTAAATAGGTTATAAAATAACACTTTTACACGTCAATATCGCGCGAAATGACAAAAACAGTGTTGCAGAGAACGTGTTAAATAGTTTTTTCGAATTCGAGCTTGAAGCTGCGGGAGCCGCAAAATCGATACCTCCTGTAGATGCTCCGTGGAGGAGCGAAATATATGTAGAGTGGATTGTTGTGTGTCGTGTGTTTGTTGCACCTCTGCTGCGTAAGCATTTAATTGCGGGCGGGAGGGTGATGCACACCGCATGCTAAAAATACATAAAAAAAATCTTGTATTGTTAGTGTAGCATAGATTTCCGCAAAGTAACGCCTGATTCTATTCTATACAAATATAATGATTCTTTCAAGTGTTAGCTACTAATGTTGCACAGTTTACATAACACGAGGCACAATCTGTTGCATGCACCGACGTCATTACGATGATTAGATACAATCATCACAGCACCGCAACTCGTCTAGATTACCTAGATCCAAGTATCATTATAAAAGTCGAGGTTTTCTCAATAGGAAGACACCGCACGTCAAGCTATACCTTACAACTTCAAAAGGTTTTCGAATTAAATTTTATTCTAGCTTTCGTGAGACATACTAAATTAATTATTGTGTTATCGGCTTACTCAAGTACCTAACAATTTGACGAGGAACTCGACTAGTTTCAAGCCATGCTAGAGGCTCATATTCATGAGCAGCATTCCGCGAAACACGACGCGGCGATTGTCGGTCGCGGTTAAGTAACCATTTAATGACTCTGAGTACGGTGGTTAAATATGTATTTTTCAAGTGGTTTTAATAAAATTTAATTTAATAGTACAATAAAAATGTCAAATCAATGTTGGTTAGTTCGATATTTGCTAATTATGTGGTTATTACTAACCACATACAAATACAATTTAAGTACCTACCTTTAGCGAACTATGAGCCTCTTTAGAGAAATATGGTGATTGAATCAATACCTCTTCAAAAAATAAATAGCCAGTTATATAAAAATAACTATAGGTAAAAATAACGATAAAAACACATAAAAAAGTAGTTGATGGATCAATTTGCTTCTCAGAAATTGACGAACGATGTTTTTTTTAATATTGACGCCATCACTGATCCTACCACAAAAAGAAAAACATAATCTTCAAAGGATCATCAACTTTATGATCCAGTAATAGTGATCAAAATCATTAATCCCATAGGTTGTATAAAAAACTTGACTTTCCTATGCTGCCTGCCTTTCCATATGTAAATAGACCTTTAAAATTACGCTCGGGATTGAGTTTTTGTCATAACTAGATAGAATAACATGCTTATCCGGCTTACGAAGATCCGGGTGAAAAACTAGTCAATTAAAGCATTAACTGCCGAAAGAAAACTGTTGAAGGCAAATCCTCCGCTAAGCGTCGGTGACCATTGTCCGATGTGGCGGTTAAAGATGATTTAGTATAAGTTAAACCGGAGCCCCAAAGACTTATTGGGTTACTGTTGCTCTGCCGGCTCGAAGCACGAATAACTGAACAAGGTGGTGTATTTTTTCGAGTAAGATAACACACAAATACACAAAAGTCTTCTATGCTACGCTACCTTAAAATTAAACTCAGTTTAATAAAATATTTAATTGTGTAGTGTATAAAAAAGGTTCTACAAAAACAGGTTTTTCCTCATCTATTTTTGTTTACCATAAAAACAACTTTATAAACTTTTTACGAAACGTATTTATTTGTATGTTATATGAGAATCAACTTTTATCTAAAGATGTAGGTTTTTTTCATTTATTCGTTTATTAAAGATCTATTTAGTCCGTTAGTTAGGTAGGTAATGAAAAACATTTTTTTTTATTTTGTCATATAAGATAACGCCTGGGGTCAATTTATACTAGCGCAGAGTCTAAGCGCATCGAAGCGTCTTTCCAAAACTGAACATAACAAATTCAACAACAGCATAAAGCACACATTACTTCTGAAATTTTAAAAAGGCGCGCGCATTCTTCGCAATTCGCGCGTCTGCGCGTAAACAACGCATTGACTCTGCGCTAGTACAAATTGCCCTTACGTTTTGTAGATTATTTCAAAATAATCTTAGAATTAGAATTAGCTCTCTACCCTATTGAGCCATATGTAGAGAAGTGCGTATTTCAATTCTGTGTACCTTTTGACACAATAAAGAACGTAAACATGGTGATGAAAGGTAATTTTTAATTCTTTGTCAATGGCGATTTAGTTTAAAAAAGCCTGATAATGCCTAGGTACATATTTCACTACATACAAAGCAAGGTATCCAGGTCATTGACATCATAATGTAGACTACACCTTTTCAAACAAATGAAGAATTTTAAATATTTACATTTTTGTGCAATACTTTATTAATGTTTTAAAATATTAATTAGATAGGTACATTATTCGGAGCTACGGACTACCTTACGGGTTTACCGGGGCTCCGGCTTAAAGCAGGAGTAGGAACGTGGTGGTTTTTAGTCAGTAAGAGTCTGACACTCACTCTCGCCTCGCCCAAGGCGGGAGAAGTCATTGAATGATTTTCCACCTTAAAAAAAAAGAAAAGTACTTTATTCTTATCTACTTTTCCATAATAATATATATACATATTTTTACCCCAGGGTCGGTTTCAATAACACAAAATCAAGGTAAATATATTAAGATATTTTGTCATCAACTTTAATGTAGGAAGCTTACATTCTGCTGCAATCTGACCTACGGGTCGCGCATTCGATGCCGGGATTGGGCAAAACTGACATTTACTAGTTTATATCGCAACAGTGAAAGTCCCTTTAGGAAGGTAAAGGTACTATTTTGTTTACAAATAAAGACGTGCCTACATTTATCTAAAACTAACAGTTAATTTATTTTAAGAACTTTATCACCTAAACTGCTTAACCGAATTTGTTGAAATTTGGCACGGAGATAGATTACACTATAAACTCATGGCAAAAATTAAACTTAGTGGTATAGGAACATGGTTGAATTCTTTATGAAACTATTAATTCCAATTATAAAATATTATTTTACGTTAGATTGCTTTTATTTTATATAAATATATATTTTTTTCTTTCCAATTAATCTTTAAACTGGCGAGTAATGGCATTTGGCTACACGACAATGCACTGGCTGCCTATCCCAGTACGGAATAGACAAGACAAAATTTCATGTTATTAAAGAGCGCCCATAAAAATAAAAATGACACTTAACGTTTTTATGATCGAGTTTTTATCTTAACTTTAAACCACTAACAACTGAACAAATACGAGTAGTCAAATTGTGGAAAAACCTTATCAAACACTGAATCTTAGACTCGTTGCTAACCTTGGATTTCATTACCTAGTTATGTGTGCAGGTACTTAATTAATCACTAATCATTATGTAATCACTGGTGATTAATATTTCTTTATGTAATAGCGAAAAACAGCATAGTTACATAGGTTTAAGTGTGGGAGAGCCATGCTTCGGCACGAATGGGCCGGCTCGACCGGAGTGATACCACGGCCTCACCAAAAACTGACGTGAAACAACGCTTGCGTTGTGTGAGTGAGGTTACCGGAGGCCCGATCTTTTCCAATCCCCGATTCCCCAACAACCCTTAAATTCCTCACTCCCAAAATGCAACGCACTCGTAATGCCTCTGGTGTTTCAAGTGTCCATGGGTGGCGGCGATTGCTTACCATCAGGTCATACGTATGCTTGTTTACCGCCGTGTTCCATAAAAAAGATAAGTATATGTATCACCTAATGGTGAGCAACAGCACAAGAGAAGTCACACGCTTAAATTAATTTTTGGCTCATAATACCTTCCACGTATTTCCCATTACGTACTTCCTCTTGAATCACTCCAAATATCCATCTACTTAAAAAATCTGCTGCATTTATTGCGCAGTGATTCACGGTTAAAATACATCCACATGTTAGCAACCGATTTATGAACATGGAACAACAAACATGGATTGTAACATAAATAACTAACCTCATCCATCGTCTACATTATGAAGAAAAAATTGAGTTTTTTGTCAATTAAATAATTTTGAAGAAGTCTTGAAGATCATACGTGATTCTAGGTGATCCTAAAAATAACAAATTGTGTCATTACATTTATCCATCTTTACATGCGTTTTAATTTTCTAAATAATCTTACCTGGGTTACTTACAAAATTAAATAATAAACAAAACTGACCCACTTTTATAATTTTGATATAAACATATACATACATTTTATATTATTTGTTTTACACTAAAAAAAAGAAGATTATAAACATCGTTGTTTTGTTTACAATGGCGCACTTCTTTGAGGTCGGGGGCATCGACTATCTCGGTCACACATTGGTGAAAGTTCTTATCGCTAGTGACAGCTATTTGAATTTCGAACATTGTGTAGTAAAAAGATTGACAAAAATACATCGTGATGACAATATATTGTACTACCTTCTGGGGGCACCTTCACCCACATTCCCATGGGTTAAAAATAACCTTTTTTTGAGGGGCTAAATTATACAATGTCTTCTCCCGCCTAGGGCAAGGCAATCGAAAGTGTCGGACTCTTACTGACTAAAAACCACCCAATTCTTCTTCTACTCCTGCTTTTCAAGCCCCAGTAAATCCGCTAGTAGACTAGTGGTCTAGTTATGCAGACCATAATCAACCCCTCTTTCAAATATCATCGCGATCCCTTCAGCTGTTTTGACGTAATCGAGTAACAAACATACACACAAACTCACCAACTTTCGCATTTATAAATTTAGTAATACGCGTGATCAGTTTCATACTCTTTTTTGTTAATACATATTATTATATCACCTCTCTCTACTGTTTTCCAAAATGATAGGTTTACTTATTTGATCTCTAACAAATAAAATCTAAAGAAAATAACAAGTATATTGCTCATAAAGTATTCCTCCTGAACAGTGGATCTATTTATAAATAATTTCAATGTCATACGACTAGTTAGTAAAGTATGTGGTGTAATGGATACTTTGATCATAGTTATGATAAGTTAAATGACAAGGAGTAAGTATGTAATGGAAGCCTAACGTCATGCAGTCTACCAGAGAGCCTAGTACCAGTTTGTTTTACGTTTAACGAACAGGAAAATTGACTGCACGGTTGGTGCGGTGGGTGGGCAACTGGCTGCCGCGGAACGGGTAGCGGATTCGATTCCCGCATGGAGCAACTCTTTGTGTGATCCACACATTGTTGTTTCGGGTTTTCGGGTCTGGGTGTCATTGTATGTGAACTTGTATGTTTGTAAACGCACCCACGACACAGGAGAAAATCCTAATGTGGGGCAACGTTTTTTTTTAAAAAAAAAAGAGGAAAAGAGAGCGCTCTGATTATACAGGAGGAAAATGTTATCGATCGACATAATTGATTGCCAGGGAAACTGTATTTCTTTGTAGTTTGGTTTCGCCAACGAAAAATCCAACAAAAAATTGTAGAAAAACTTCGGGATTGAAATTAGTATTTCCCACTACTCTTGACAGTCAGAAGTATAAGTTTTTAAACTGACATGGTCACTAACACTATTATTAGGACTTATGACAGGATATTTACCATGTTTATTAATTTTGGTGAGTTTCCGATATTTCGGCACTGTTGCAAGCGCCATGATCACGGATTAACAGGAGTAAATGCGGGTGGGTGTTTACGAGCAGACAAATCGGTCTACCCGCTTTCTCGTTCGTTTTTTGCTGACACCGGTAACACCACTACCATTGTCACTTGCAACTCGGTTCAACTCTCGACACACAAAACTCACTGTGTCAGCTCGCGAACTTTCCTCCTTCTTGGCACTTTTGCGGGTTTTGCATAGTTGGACCACTGGATTCCAAGCCCTCGACAGTTGAAACCCATCCTCCCGGTTGAAGTTTTTGTATTTGGTTATCTCAATCGCTTCTTGATTGAGATAACCAAGTACAAAAACTTATACATCACACCCAGACTAAAAACAACAAGTTGTGCATCACATAAAGAGTTGCTCCGTGCGGGAATCGAACCCGCTACCCGTTGCGCGGCAGCCAGTTGCCCAGCCACCGCACCGTGCAGTCTACTACTAATATAACCACAATATAACTATAATATTAGTCTACTACTAACATTATACTACTGATGTTTAAATTAATGGCTGGAACGAATCACGTCAACAAGTGACATTAATAAAAAAGATAATTTAAATAACTAAAAAACCCGACTGTATTTCTTTATAATATTTATGAAAATGAAAAAACCCTAAAACAAGAAAGTCATCGTAAAATTGAAGCAGTCGGGACCCATTCTAAATGTGACGACTTAGTGAGGGCACATACGGCTGCCTTTATAGAATGGGTCCCGACTGCTTCAATTTTACGATGAATGAATCTAACGACACTTCTCAAGCCAAAATCCATCAAGCTGTTTAGGCTGCAGAGCGTGCCAAACAATTATACAAACATACATACCTACTCTCCAAAAACATAACCTCCTTCTGGGGCAGTCGGGTAAAAATGACTCGGTAAAGTGAGATGTTATAACTAACTCCTCATAATATTAGCGAATAAAGTTTTACAAACAAATCTCAATTGTGTCTACATTTGTCAATGTCAGATGACTTTAGTATTTGAAAAAAAAAATAAGACTGTTATGGTTTTACGATCGCTTTCATAACACTGCGTCTTGTTTCTACGAAAAAGTAGATAAAGAGACAATACAGTTACTATAACAGTTTGTGTGTTTGGAAACTTGATTCAACAGTTATTTCATTAAAAATTCGTCCGTAGCAACATAGGTATAACTACTATTATTTTATCATAACTTTCGTGATATATTTATAAATTAATTATTATGTTATCGGCTTACTCACGTGTTTGATGAGGAACTCGACTAGTTTCGACCCATGTTAGAGGCTCATATTCTTGAGCAGCATCTACTAGACAATTTGCTTGGCAAGTTGCCACAAATTAATATAATGACTACATCGGGCACATTCTTGTACATTTCTACTTATTGTTCAGAGTATAAATGAATAGGGAATTAGCACGGTACATTTGTGTACAATGCAGTCTGAAAATTATTTCAATTTGAAATGCCTAATATTTTATGAATCGTATGGAAAATTTCGGAATAGAGTGTAATTTAGGAGATTTTTTTGATGTAGAAGCACAACTGCGGTTTCTTGTGTATATAAGAAAAGTTTACGCTACGATGACTTAGATGATTGTCTCAACGAAGAATGGAATAGATTAAGAAATGATACTCTGAGAATTACAAGAGATAAGGAATATTATTTAGGGTAAAAAAAACTTTGTGAACGAAGTTGATGTCGAACCAATAGTAACCCGAAAATACGAATACGCCCGGCTGGTCTAGTCGTAAAATCGTTGCCCCCGCGATTATCAATCAGCTGATAGTTTTAATGCGGGACATAATCCTGAATTAATAAACTATACCAAATAAAAATGGATTCCAATTTCCTCTTCATAATTAGTTACATTTCGATAGACTTCTTAAATGTGGGAGAGCCATGCTTCGGCACGAATGGGCCGGCTCGACCGGAGTGATACCAGGGCTTCACCAAAACTGACGTGAAACAACACTTGCGTCGTGTTTCATTGTGTGAGTTAGGTTACCGAAGGCCCAATTACCCCCATCCCAATCTTCACAATCTTTGATTACCCTTAAATTCCTATCCCCCAAAAGGCCGACAACGCACTTGTAACGCCTCTAGTGTTTTAAGTGTCCGTGAGCGGCGGCGATTGCTCACCATCAGGTGATACGTATGCAGATTTACCGGCATGTTCCATAAAAAAAAAACTTCCATGTAAAGTAAAGCGGTTATTTATAAATCGCGTTGCATACTGCCAATGCACGTGCACCTCTGTTTAGAAATTCTGGAAGAATGGAAAGCGTAACATTTAGTATTATGTAGTAACAGCGATAATATGTTATACGACTATTCCAAACATCAACGTAAGTACCTGAGCCTATATGAGCGTGTTAGTGTAGCAAGAAGGAATTCGAACCAAATTCATTAAGTACCTACCTAAGTGGTGTGTTGCAAACATTGGGTGCATTAGTATTTCTTAATACGGTACTGTAGGTATAGGACCATCACGCTAATATTAAAAATGTGAAAGTTTGTTTGTTTGGATTATTGTCCGCCAATCCCGCTGAAACTTGGTATACAGTCGTGGAATGATCTGACATGGGTTCCGCCTCTGCCATAAGTTTCGCACGCGATTCCGTGGGATAAAAAGTGCCCTATGTTTTATTTCAGATTATAATCTACCCCTGTTTTAATCATCCCGATCCCTACAGCTATTTTGACGTGATTGAGTAACAAACATACAAACTCACAAACATTTACTTTAGGTAGATATTTATCAACTGTCAATCACCAAAAAACAGAAAGGGGATTGACCAACTTGTATGGGACTTTGGCTATTTTTGAACAATCACTTCAGCTAATAATATATGTTTGATTTATTAGTTCATATCAGTAAGAATGAAGATACAAACTTAGTTTTGTATCAAGATTTATATTTAGATACTTTTTTACATTTTATTGAAACTGGTTATGCATGAAATAATTTTTTTTTCTATTAAAATGTATTATTATTCCGATTGATATGTAATTAATATATGGTCAAGGAACTCGGCAGGTGGATTAATAATTTTCTGGTACCTTGCCCAGCTCAGAAATCAAATAATAGTCATTATATGTGCACAGCAACTTACTGTTCTACGACCCACCATGCAGTTGCAGCAATATTGTTTTATGGCTGTCCTGCCTTTAGTGTTATTTTCATATAATATATATACAAAATATATTTTCCTACTAATGTGTCTACTTTGTATTTTCCCACGCAATAAACTGCAGTTGCAACACTCAAAATGCAAAAGAACAAAGCGAATAATATCTGTCATTTTGACGAAAAACACAACAGATTGACAGCAGATTGGCAGCACTAAAGTCAAATTCAAAGCCAACTACTACAAAGACTTGGTCTTATCATAACAAATACCAATAATTATCGAATTTTTTATAGTGCTAATTCCTACAAAGTTATTAGCATCAGACATTTACTAAAATATAAATAAAATTATTGGTAAATTACATTTTTGTTGAGCAGCCTGTTCAAAAATAGCCAGACTTGGACAATCTCCTTTGTGCATTTTCAAATCATCCGACAGTCATCTAAAGGTCATAGTTGCTTGCAAAGGACATTTCACACACATTACAAAAAGCGACATTACGTAATAATACTCTTATCATTAAAACAAAAGAGTATAGTAACCTTAGTTCCTTCCTTGAAAAGTTCTCAGCTATAAAGGATTTTATATTGTTTGAATTTGACAATGAATTTGCTAACGTACCGTACATTATTCGATAGTGTATACTTGTATATTTACAAGTGCTATACTATGTGTAATGACTAGCGACTCCGGCTCGGTTTCACCTACTTTTTTTCGGCTCCTATTGATTATAGCGTGATGTTTTATAGCCTATAACCTTCTTCGATAAATGGACTATCCAACACAAAAATAATTATTCAATTCGGACTAGTAGTTTCAGAGATTAACGCGTTCAAACAAACTAACAATTAACCAAATTCTACAGCTTTATATGTATGTTAGTATTGAGTATTGATACTGATAGGAAAATGCGTACCGTACTGCGAGTGTACAACTTGGTAAGGTGCCAAAAAATATTAGGTCAATGACCGATTGTAAATGTTTTTGCGGCGAAAGCATGAAGGTCAGTATTCGGGCTAGATTATTAATAGCTACACTAAAAATAGTATTAGTCAAACATGTGGGTGGTGTTGTGGCACATTCAAATGTGGACAATTGGCAACGTGTGTCTAGTATGGGACTGCAGGTTGGAAAATAGAGAGGGGCGTGGTTTGTAACATCTTGCACTCCCCGTAAAGTGTCACGCATATTATGTTAAAAGGAGATCCGATTATGACGTCTCCTCTTTGTATTTACTTCATGTGTACAGCAGACAGCCTCGTAAAAGACTAACTGCCGCACTCAGAGACATTTAATAATTACTTAAACTATTCTTTAGTAACAATTTTGTATTGAAAACAATTGCTAAGGACTGGGTTAAGTAACCATTATGTGACAATGAGTACGGCAGTAAGACATTAGGAGAATCGCAGGAGACTAGACGTAGTGACAAATGTGTTGCATTTGTCGTCTTTATACAATTTTAGATAGGTAATATCAACACATTCAAAACCGCGTATAAGTAATTTCGTGCAAGTTCCGTGTACGTGGTATAGTATGAACTTGAAAATCGGCGGATATAAAATTGTAATAGCTGTGAAGCTATTACACGATTGAATCCATGTAACACCACTATTACATGGATTCAATCATTAAATGACATAACAGATGAAAATTATGTTAAACAGTTGTCCATTCCGGGGAAATACAGATGTTAATATGAGTGTTTTTACCGAAATTACATACGTCCACAATAAAAAAACGACACGATGAATGAACACTAAAAATTTAGCAAAAAGTTCTCTGTATTTTGGCAACGAGATTAGCGAATTATAATGGCCTTGGACACCGTCATCAAAGCGTTCAATGTTGTGAATATTTCCATTTATTTAACATGGTTATCTACGTATGTTATCGCAACTAAAGTATAAAGGTTTATTTTGATTGTGTGTTACCTCTTTATTTTGCAATTTCCCAAACATTTAACCAGGAGAACGGAGACACAAAGGTAATACACGAAAGCAGAGTCGCGATTAAAACTTTACTAAATACTCTTATAAAGGTAAGCGTCCACAGCAGGCCCGCATCGTACGAATCGCACGCATCGTACGCATTCCGTATGACGTCATCAGCGCGCATCACATGTAGGCAATTAGGCATTGCTGATGATGCGGTGCGTACGATGCGGATCAGTGGACGCAGTTGTATGAGTTTCTATATAAGACAAACTAAAATCCGTTGCGGGCGATTCGTACGATGCAGGCTGGATTCTGTTTTTTTTTTTTTTAAGGGGGAAAATCATCCACTGACTTCTCTCGTCTTGGGCGAGGCGAGAGGGAGTGTCAGACTCTTACTGACTAAAAACCACCCCGTTCCTACTCCTGCTTTAATCTTTCCACGTAATGCTACAAAACTCCTTTGATCGCCGTGATTCCCATAAATTACCCATAGACTGGCTGGTTAGAATTTACACGCTATTTAAAAATCAAGACTTCAAAAAAAGAACGTGGCGTTTGATTTCTTTTTCTTTTGTACATCTGACATTTATGTATTGCGTTTAAATTATGTGATGCTTCTAATTAATGAGATTAACGTAACATAACGGTTGTTTCGGAATTAATTATTATTAAGAAAAATAGTGAATTGATGGATATAATGGACATATTAGCCAAACGAAATGTGTTAATATAATTTATCTGTGTATGTGCTAGTTACGAGATGAGTAGTATCTAGTAAAGTGAATGAATGAAGATATAAATAAAGAGATTTTGTGAAAGTACGGAAAGATATATTGCAAAGACGGTTGGAACAGAATAAAAGATGTTATACTCCAAGATGAAAATGTGAGTGATCCTATTAATATTAAAATTATGTGAGTGTTTGTGTTAAGAACAGTGTATTGATTATAATCTATTATTAATTTACAATATAAATTAAAAATAACTAAAAAAAGGAACAAAAACTAAAATAAACAAAAAATTAAATAAAAGTGTTTGTGTATTACTTCTGCACTGATCTGAATAATTTATGGCATAAGATAGATTTATAGTCCGACATTACATAGGCTACTTTTTAGTTACTTTCTTTGTTGACCTATGGTGCGCTAAGAGAAAAATATGGTCCGCGAAATAAGAAAGATCTCCTCTTATAACAAAATGTTGAATACAATGATCCCTGATCAACAAAACATAGGGACGCCTGTTTTACTTTTACTAGTCATAACGTTGATTCATACATTAAAAGTAAATATTTCTAATAAAAACATTTATTCTGTTAAGCAATGTGACACTCACCTTTGAATGAAAATATTCTAAGACACAGTCAACTGTGTGGAATTTGCAATTTAATATCACCTCTATGACGATAGTAATAAGTTTGGAATTCCTAATTTTAATATGTAGGGGGACAATTTTGTATTCATCACGAATCCTCACTAAACAATAGAAATAACGGTGTAACATATTTGCGTGCAAAACTGTTACTTATTATAATTCAAGGTAAGCTCAAATTAGCTAAACATAATAAAACAATTAAGATAGACTCTGCTATGTGCTCGTAAAGATAAAGATTTAAGTACATAACGATGGTATGTTTTGGTAAAATATGTATAACTTTAAATCCTAAATGGATTCATATTTTAAGAAAGAAATTATGTTCTAATCAAAACTTAGTTCTGCTAGGTTATAGTTAGGCTGCCTCGTTGGCCGAGTGCCTCGCAAATCGCAACGCGAAGTGCGACTGCCGGGCAAGAGGTCTCTGTCGAATTCCGCATCGAACAAAGTATTGCTAAGTTATTATCGGTTTTTCGTAAATATCCCAGTAGTAGAAATGTGCGCGATATATCGAAAATTTCTCGGTTGTAGCACGGAGACTGAAAATGTGTCCGGTATATGACAATATGCTCACCTCCTATTCCATGGGTCTTTTAACATGAATCGTGAAGAAGTGGTTGTACATTGTACGTGCATTATGTGCCGTAATGTGTACCTCTGTCTACCCCTTCGGGGCTAAAAAGCGTGAAAACAAAAATTTCAACTTAGTATAAAATAATATCCACCTGTTCGTTGCAATTACTCATGAAAAACAACGCATTATGTAATACAAGGTATACTTGGCTAACATCGATGTGAAATGTTTGTAAACAAACTATAACAGCGTGTACAGTCACACTACTGGCCTATACACTTCACAATATAACTATACAGCCCGACTGTATAGTTTACATTGCACAGTTAAGTCGTAAGGTGTATAGAGCCTATAAGCAACTATGAATGGAATACTAATACTTTCTTAGTTCACAGTAATAGGAAAGAGATAGATGCACAGAAAAGTACTACATACAGGATGTAAACGGAATGTTTGCGACATTTTTATTTTTTTGTTTGTTTTTATAATTTTAATCGTTTTTGTTCTCGTGTTATTCAAGTAACATCAGTTTTAAGCAGTTGATTGCATCACCTGTCTACGGCGTTTGGGAGCGTTTCGTTAACACCCCGTATAATTATGATGTGGTACCTACCTATAATTGTTCCTATAAATGTATAAAGATCTCACATTAGCCTTGGCCTAAGTACCCACCAACCAACTAAGCTCTGTCATACTTATTTGATAGTTGATACATTACGATTTATTACAATAATAATAAATAATTCATAAAAAATACCAATTAAAAGATAATATTAAATGTGATTAATAATAATTAATGAATCAAACAGTTACAATCAATTAAAATATAATACACTCCATACTACTAAACGTATCAATAACCTCCTACACTCAAAGCAAATAAAATAGTAATCATAACGGTTTGACATTTAAAAAAATCAAAGTGACAAGGTTGAAAATGTTCTAAAGAAAGATAGCTTGATGGGCTAGTGTTTGAACAATGAATTAACATTTGAATGCGAAATCATCTATTTGCATGCACGAGCGTGTTGCAAATCAAATTATGCCGGGTCTTCGCACTTTTCCTTACAAGGTTTTGTGAAGAAATCGAAGTTATTTGATGAGAGAAACGAATTGTCTTGTCAATTACTTTCCATTTCTGATGTGACATTCTTTTAAAACTTTAATTTCTCAAAACTCCTCAAACAGAACCGATTTAATAGAATCTGAACCGTTATATCTATTGAGGTCCAAGTAATCTTAGATAAAACTTTGTTTAAAAAAAGAAACGACTTCAACACACGTGTTTAAACTTTAAACACGTGTTAAAGTGCGAACCTCCGGTTTTCCATGTCGGGTAATATACCCTAATACCTTCTCCCAACATAGAAACTTACATCAACATTTTAAAACAGAATTATGTTCAGAGCACATCTGGTTTCATAAACGAACAATGCTGAAATTACGACATTAAAGTGCTTGTTTTATCTGTGTAGTTATTTCCATAGTAAGTCAATCAAATGCTTGTAGTCGAAATATTTAAAAACAAACAGATTTAGGTTAAGTAGACCACATTTTCTTCCATTAAAGCGTCCATGACCTCTCTTCACTTACTTTCCTTACCTAACTTACTTCAATTTTCTCCAAGCCCAACAATGGGCATCTGGCGTCCCACTTAATGGCTCAGGTGAAATAAGGGTCATTAGAAAGCAGACCATAGACGCTTGTGAATATTTTAATCGCCTAGTTACCGTTAAAATATTGTTGACGAAGTTCATTGGCTCTTTTATAGACATTTTGATCTACTAATATTAAAAAAATAAAAGACCTTGAGGGAAAATAAAATAAACACTGATAAACTGGCTTTTACGATTTGCCATTAATTTTAATAGTTTACTCAATCAAATACTAAGATAATAAAAATAGTAAATTCCTTCTGCTTCTCCTCGGTTGGCGCGGTGGCTAGACAAAACTGACAACTGTGTAGCAACTATTTGTGTGATCCGCAAATAAAATTATTGTTTCGGGTCTGGGTGTCATGTGCAAGTGCATGAAATTGTATGCTTGTAAACTGTGTCGTGTGTGGGCCCACGACACAGGAGAAAATCCTAGTATAAGGCAAGTTTTTTTTAAGTAGTTTAGCAAGGCATTTTTTTTCACAATCTATAAATTACAACATATTCATAATACACACATAATTAGAAGTAATGTCACCTTACCACAACTTCTATGAAAGACAGCGCAACGTGACATCAAGACACAATGTACTACAAACTACAACAATAGCTAAAATTGTATAGAGAATAGTAAATACCAGTTTACACTATACTATTTTACAAGTCTCTGAGAACTGTACATGAGTTGTCAGACATGCACTGGTTGCATAATTGTGAGAACTGCCCTCTTTTGTGACATGCGTAAACTATGGCAAACAACTCATCATCATTAGTTACACAAGATGTAATGAAAAAGTACTTTAAACCGCCGTGGAAATAAGAATGGCTAGTTAAATAGTTACTGTGTAACAATCACAATGGATATATAAAGAATGAAACGTATGTATAATAAATTTGTAAGGTCAGATTTACAAATTTTGCGGGTTCTTTGCGTGGGTATTATTTTAGAGATCAACAGTTTTATTATTGGCTGGTCTAGTCACACAAATTTTTGTTATTTGTGGGAAAAAAGTATTTACTTATATTCATATTCATGTATCGACAGCCTATAATTGGCCAGAGGTCTCTTTTCGCACAGAGAAGGTTTGAGTATTAATAATTACCTACGCTTGCTCAATGCGGGTTGGACTCATATTCATACTTCTATTTAATGAATTAAGTACCTGACTAGCTGACCCAACAAACTTCGTACAACGCCTAACATTTTTTTAAGGCCAAAATTATCAAAATCGGTTCTGCCGTTTTCCAGTTTTAGCGAGACTAATGAACTAAATTTTAATTTTACCTTTTTTTATTATTTTTTCCTACGTTTCCTATTAAGTTAATAATTAATGTGTGACAATAAAGAATCAGGAAAAGACAGACGATATCTGTTTAATTGAAAAAGGTCGGAAACTGTAGTGTTTGATGTTTTATGGGCATCAGTTTCATTGTTTACCAATGTAATCCATTGTTAGCGCACAAGAAGAGAGTTGTTTTAGCACACTTTCACATCATTGCAACTCAATCTGAATCAATGAACAACAAACAGATTAAATTAGTGAAACAATCTATTGTTCTCTGATGGTCGAAAATAATAACTGATCTCCATACAAAATCTCTAGTCTTTGTTTGGCTTGAAAGGCAGGAGTAGGAACGGGGTGGTTTTTAGTGAAGTAAGAGTCTGACACTCCCTCTTGCCTCGCCCAAGGCATGAGAAGTCATTGGATGATTTTCAGGTCAGCCTTGGAATATCACCATGCTTAATTTATCGAGGAAAGTTTTAGGCTATAAAACATCACGCTATGATCAATAGGAGCCGATCATAGAAGATGAAACCACTAGCTCATAATTTTGCCTTATACTAGAACATGCAGAACAAACATGCATTCAACTCGAATTATCCACGTGCATTCTTAGGTAAATATGACAATTTGACAACAATGCGACCGTCACTGCCTGCTGGTAAACTGTCGGGAATTATCGTTCGCTGAATTACATTTAATCGCCCGACCTTCGGCCATTAATGAACGGTCATCATCAGTACCTCATCACGTTTCCTGCAGCCATGTATGAAGCGATGATACATATGTTTACGCATGTCGTCTCGTCACGGTGATGGGTCCTAAACAATATGTACAAAAATGAACTTGAATTTTTTGTGCACATACATATTGAATATACCAATTTTTTAGATATCTATTAAAATGTTATATTCGCGGAAGATAAAGGTGATAATTTTCGCCTGTAAGTTACGAGTCCTTTTTATTAATTAATTTTGTTTTAATCTAAATACGACCAATATGGACGCTCCGAGTAAACAATAATGAAACGAAACAGTTAGACTTAGACCTTACCCTTTTACTTCGTATTTAATGTGAAAATCAACCTTTTCGTGAGAGAGGCATGCTTCGGCAAGGTAGGGCTGGCTACACCGTAGTTATACCACCTCACAGAAAACCACCATGAAACGATACATGCATTGTGTATCGCCCTTACTCACAACTGAGGTTACCTGAGCGTGGAAGCCTAATTCCTTTCCCAGAAGACCGGCAACCCACTCGTTATTAACACTTCTGTTATATGGTCAGCGTTGATCCTTCACCATTAGGTTTTAGATGAACCTTCAGTCTGCTCGTTTGCCCTAGAAAAAGCCTAAAGCCTCCCACTAAACTCTGTAGTAGTACATGAACATAAAACGTAACCACGTGTAGTTCAAACACACGATGTAGTTGTTACGTAACTTGTACGTACCTTTAGTAAACTAACGTTGTATCTTGCAACACTGAGGTGCAAGTTATACATCAGTTGTAAGCGGACGTATTTACGATTTTGTTTAAGATAAACATGATTTTAGTGTGGCAATGTGGGATGGATGGAGTAGCCAAACAAAGACAGTAGGAACCAGTCTACCCTACTACTACTACTACTACTACTACTACTACTACTAGTACTGTAATTTATTAAAAAATCCACTTATATTAAGAAATGTTCTTTCTTCTCAATGATTGACGACTGCTGCGCAATGTCGCTGCACGTTGCGCGATTTGATTCCCGCATGGTCTCTTTGTGTGATTCACAAATTGTGGTTTCGGGTCTGGGTGTAATGTGTATGTCTGTAAAAAACTTGTATGTTTGTAAACGCGCCCACAACAGGAGAAAATCCTAAATGTAGGACAACATTGTTTAAAAAAATATATAATTACATTTTAATCTTTCCTTCTCTGTGTCTTACCTGAGTGGTTGCGGTAAAGAAATATTTATTTCCCTGTACCTATGTATCATTATGTTAATCTGCGCATGCTTATAAGACTGCTGACGCATGTGCAACAAGAAAAATAACTGCAAGAGGAAAAACATTTGAAAAGTACATACAGGTACTACCTACTTTATTTTTCCTGTTATCAGAACCAAACATTGTTTTAAAGGGTAATTTACTAAGCATTTACAATGAATCTTTTATCTTAAACGTAAACAGATATAAACTGTATATTACATACATGTAGATGGGTACATTAACAGAGAATGAGTAACGTAAACGTCCTGTGATAATGAGGGTTTGATAGTGGTTATCAGACCTCCCACGCGACTAACCTTTGTTCTTGCATCCTTGCATTATCTGGTGCACCCAGTCTAGTCCAACTTGTACTTACGTTGCATCTGTGTTATTGATAATTGTTTATTCATAATTATATTTAATAGCAGTACGTATTACTGCAGTATTATTGGGGTGTGGTAAGTAGTTTTAATCCTAGGTATCTTTAATCTTTTGGTAGAGTCATGGTTCGCCACGAATGGGCCGGCTCGACTCGAGTGATACCACGGCCTCACAGAAAGCTGACGTGAAACAACGCTTGCGTTGTATTTTGTGGTGTGAGTGAGGTTACCGGAGGCTCCTCTCTTTCCAATCCCCGATTCCCCAACAAATCTTAAACTCCTAACCCCCAAAAGGCCGACAGCGTAATTGTAACGCCTCTGGTGTTTCGGGTGTCCATGGGCGGCGATGATTGCTTACCATCAGGTGATCCGTTTACTCGTTTACCGGCTTATACCATAAAACAAATTACAGCTTACTCACATACCTACCTACCTGACGGTTGTTGTCACCAAATTCGTGGAAAGTTTAGGATAGAGGAAAAGATAAAAAGATGAGATGATGAAAAGAAAAGAGTACCGTACAGGATATTGACGTCATACATACAAAATCGTTATACACAATAATAATTTTAATATGTATTATTTTGTTCCAGAAACAAGCTCAAAGATGCTGTGGAGATTCCCCTGCTGACGAGATGTTGTTTCTGTTTCCCTTTACGAAAGGGTCTGATAGCCTTCGCGTATATCAATTTGGTAAATATTTAATATGCGTTTAAAATATGTGCATAATAGTTTAGTTCGCATCGTAAAATTAATGATGCCGTCGCCCTTGTTGTGAGGTCAGTTAGACCCATTAGCGACAGCGAACGAGGGCACTACTATAATCTGGCTTCGAACTTTCGAAAGAAGCGCTCACTTTATGATTTTGTACGAAAATGTTATACTTTTTAAACTAGACAAAATCGTAAGGACCGGGAGGTCTACTCCGGTTCTCGAATGCGAAGTTTCGTTTAATCTTCGGCCGTAGGTTTTATTGATTTACTAATAGAATTATTTAAAATAACGTTTTATTTTTAATTTCATATCAAAACCTATTTATTTATTTATCTTCATTTCATTCGTTCATTTTTGTTCACGAAAGTTCGCAATAAATAGAATTGTAGTATGCAATCTGCAAAGTATTTCGTTCGTTCGTTGAATTAGAGTAGGCCCCCAGGTTTGTAGAGATTACAGGTCACATTATATCACAGAAGTACTTCCACATAGGTACTTCTCTCTTATTACTAGATACTATTTTAATCTCTCCCATACTTTTCTTATACTTAATTGGGGACTTCAACATGAGTAGTATTAATTGCATGTAATCAGAAAAAACTATTTCTCGTTCTTCTTATATATTCAATTATAAATTATGTACCCTGAACCTTGGTCAATATAATGGTGTTCATAATAGATATGCTAAAACTCGAGATTAGGTACTTTCTAAACGATTAAACTATGTATTTACAAAATATACTTTAAATTCCAGACGTTGACGGTGATAGTGACATGTTTCCTATCACTGTACATATCGTACATCCGCAATGCTACGGAGGTGGAGCAGATGTCGCTCGCCTCGGAGTACGCGAGGCTCATCACAGATGTCGTGGCGTTGCTGATAGAGCTCATCATGGCCGTCACCTTCATCATCGCTTTGCACAGGGTAAGTTTGCAAGACATTCTAAGAATTTCCCGTAGACTTATTTTTTTTTCTTTTTTTTTTAAAACGTTGCCCCACATTAGGATATTCTCCTGTGTCGTGGGTGCGTTTACAAACATACAATTTCACATGCACAACACACACACACACACACAACACACTTATGGCTCGTGTACATGATGCCACTGCCGTGTATTGTGTACACAACCTTGCGGCGTTGCCGTCGACTAAAACTAGCCTTTATATGTAAAATGTATCATTAATATACTTTGCCAGTTTTATTAAAAGTCCCATGTCGTAAGCAAGTCTCGCTTATATATTAGGGACAATTGCTCCGGAGCTGCGGACTACCTAGCGGGTTTGCCGGGCTTGCGAGAATACTTTTCCTTCCTCATAATCAATCAATCAAATACATACAAGACTTCTCAGAATAGCTGTTTTAATTTTTTTAATGTATTCAGTGTGACGAATTTCAATCGCAACCCACAGCCAGTCGTTTAGTCAAAAGTTTTGCTTGCCATTTCCTTAAACCATATAATGACCAATATCTAACTGTCCAAATGCAATGTTCCAGAAACACGTGCTACTGATGAAGGTGTACCTGTACTTTGAGATCGTGTATTCAATATTCGGCTTCGTGTACAGTATAGCCTTCTTGACCAAGGAGACTGCCAGCGAACTCTTCCTGGAGCTGTTCCAACTAAGTAAGTTTAGCATTATCTATTCTATTCTGTTCTATTCTATTCATTTCATCCATTTAAGTATGGGAGAGCCATGCTTTAACACGAATGGGCTGGCTCAACCGGAGTGATACCACGGCCTCACGTGTTGTGAGGCAACAATGCTTGTGTTTCGTTGTTTGCGATTACTTACCATCAGTTACTAGTTTACTGGCTTTTACCATAGAACACGAGAGACAAAAACCAACTCATAGAAGTTCTTTCATCATCATCAGCCGGAAGCCACTGTGGAACAAAAGCCTACCCCTTAGTCCTCCACGTGGAACGACAAGCCACTCTTTGAACTATTCAAATCCCAGTGAAATGGGACATCACTTAGATTCATAGACTATATTTTTTATGGAATAATCTGACCAATAAGCAGGCGTGTGGCATATGATGGTAAGCAATCAGCACCGCCTATAAACACCCGCAACACCAGAGAAGTTACAAGTGCGTTCCCGGCCTTTTGGGGGTTAGGGATTTTAAAATACCCCCATCTTCTCATTTGGCTTAGATTTAACTAGTTTTTTTTTTTCTATTCCAGTGCTCCAAGTGTACCTGGTGATCCTCATCAGGAGTTCAATAGTTAAGATGGAGAGGGACGGCTCAGTGAAATACTCACGGGAAGGAGACCATGCCTAGTTGTTAGACCATTTTAGATAAATATTAGGGCCGGTCCACAGGAATATTGGCCTGTTTCACCACCTTCATATAAGTGCCCGATAAACTATTGTGACAGATAATTTATACAAATTACATTATACATATATATCATCAGATATGTAGATTACTATATCTATCCAGATATTGTGAAACAGGCCAGCCTATTACATATCTGTTATTATTAGCTTTAAAGTTAATTAGGAAATTAAATGTAAATAGGTATGTTTATTTTTATACGAGAAAATTTTTAAATAGACAGGATTACATAATGATAAATGCGGCTATACAGGAATGTTAGCATACAGTAAGGGTGCTATTCCACCTGAGAGGTGCTATGCTACGTTCCATCAATCATATTCATTAGAACACATAGCTTAGCCCTGGTGGAAACGGACTCAACTAAGCTATGTTTTTATATGGAAAGATGCGTGCTATGGATGGCTTCTCTACTATCGAGAGCAGAGCCGTATTATCCTTAAGGCAAAAACTAAGCAAATGCCTAAAGCGTCAGGTTACAGAGGAGCGTCGAGCGACACGCGTGCCTATAGAGAGGCGGCGGCGCCCATACATTAAGGGCGCCTATGAGATGCGTGCCTAGGGTCCTCAGTGAGACATAAACTTGGGCTAGGGCTACCTGTATCCAGCAGTTCAAACACACAAGTTGCCTACTTCGTGTTTACCTTTAATTTTGTGATTGTAAATATATTTTTTTACAAATAAATAAAATAATTAGTGTTTGCGAAAATAATGTAAATATTCTTGTAGGCACTTAAACGTAAAAGAAGTTTAGGAAATATTAAATTAGGTACGAGCATGTCTATTTATTATATTTGTAACATACGTACCTAATAATATTATTAATTACAAAAGTTACCTTTATACCTAGCTATTACCCACGGATTTGTTTATGTGGTAAAAGCCAAAAAACGTTAATAACCATTTTCCTGTCCATTAACTGTCTACCTATGTACAGAAATGTTTAACAGATTTGTGTTTCTTTTGTTTATATTCTAATCTATTTATAATATAACTAGTGTAGGTACTATTTAGATAACTAATATTGTCATGCTTGACACGTTTGTAAAATATTTCTTAAGTCAGTTAAAATGTATATTTTATTTACATCGGAAAACCAACAGTAATACAAAGTAATCAGTACCTATAAGTAATGGCACATGATTTTTTATTCGTCTTACAAACGCATCCCAGTTCATGTACCCTAATGACTGGTAAACGTTAAAATAATATAAAAATAAAATGGAATCTCCCAATGAGATTTCAACAATTTATAACTAAAAATATTATTCACTTGGTACCTTCTACGACACAATACGTAGTTAGAAACACTCTGTTGCGAGCACATTTTGTGTCATAGAAAAATTAAGATGGAATAATCTGCTCCACTCGTGCACTGTGTACGTAGAATACAGTTTGTCAAGTAAACACTTTTGAAGTGTTTCTACCAGCGTGCTCACGGCGAGCGAGGTCAGCGAGGTGCAAGCTCGCAGTCAGCGCGCCGACAGCGAGCCGGCAGCGACCTGTAAGCACGCTGATAGCTAGCACTGACAAACGGTGAAGTGAACATATCGTGAGGAAACCTGGGCTTTATAATGTCTAATTATAAGTTTGAAATCGCCAACCAGCATCCGTGCGAGAAGAGGACTTTGGTCAGCTGTGGCGACTTATAGGCTGTTGATGTGATGTATTATGTAGGTACTGTCTATTATGGCATTAATTATACCATAATCTAATAATGTAACATAGTAATAACTTATATTAGGTAAGTATTTACTTACTATAGAAATTATTGTTTGTATTTTATGGTATTGTATTTTTACCCAAAGGTATTTTTACCAAAAGGTGTGGCGTATTTTTATGTGTATATTTTTACCTAAAAAAATGTTTTCATAGCAAGACTTTTTCAATGTGTACCTATTAAAACTAATATTTGTAGAATTTATTGTTCTGTTATTTTTCTGTAAAGTATTATTGTATTTAGCCGCCTGCCAAGCGTGGGGATTATGGCAACCCCCCCCCCCTTTCACTATGAGCGACAACAAAATTACACGGCCCCCAGTCCCCGGCAGCTCCGCTATTCCTGATCTAGGTAGCGGATCAGGTAACGGCGGAGCAGGGGGTGCTAAGAATCCCCGGCAGAGAAAGCGCTACCACCCCCGACGAACTTTGGCCCTGGCAACGCACAACATCCGCACACTGCGGACTGATGAGAAGATTGTCGAGCTGGAGGAAGAATTGAGCAAAATGCGGTGGGACATCTTGGGACTATCTGAAATCCGAAGAGAGGGTCAGGATACGATAATCCTAGATTCCGGCAACTTGCTCTTCTTCCGGGAAGGAGACCGTAAATCCCAGGGTGGTGTCGGATTTCTCGTCCGCAAGTCTCTCGTCAACAACGTGTGTGAGGTCGACAGTGTGTCGAACAGGGTAGCGTACCTTATACTCAGAATATCTAACCGGTATTCGCTGAAGGTCATACAGGTATATGCGCCGACCTCGACACATTGTGACGACGAAGTAGAGGCTCTGTATGAGGAAATTTCAAAAGCCATACACTCCTCCGAAACACACTTCACCGTTGTGATGGGGGATTTCAATGCAAAGGTGGGCACACGGAATAGCGATGAGTTGAGAATAGGGCCATTTGGATATGGGCAGCGAAACCATCGGGGCCAGCGGCTGGTCGACTTTATGGAGAGGGAGAGACTCTATTTGATGAACTCCTTCTTCCAGAAGCGACCGGCCAAGAAGTGGACATGGATAAGCCCTGATGGTTCTACCAAAAATGAGATCGACTTCATCATGGCGACCGAAAGACGTATATTCAGTGATGTCTCTGTGATAGCGAAGGTGAAAACCGGTAGCGATCACCGTATTGTCAGGGGCACACTGAACATCAATGTAAAACTAGAGCGGTCACGCCTGGTGAAGTCCACGCTCCGCCCTGGACGTGCCCAGATCCAAAACCCCGAGCAGTTCCAACTCCAACTGCAAAATCGCTTCCAGTGTCTAGCTGATTGTGGAAACGTGGACGAGATAAATAATGGGTTGGTGGAAACTGTCCGAGCAGTGGGGTCAGACTTCTTCAAGACCCCCGCCGAAACAGGCCCCAAAAGCTCTCCGACGGAACCTTAAAACTTCTTAAGGATCGTAGCGAGATGAGGCTGCAGTCTTCAGACGATATGTCTGAATACGGCAAGCTCAATAGACGAATCTCGAAATACATGCGACGTGACCTGCGGGCCTATAACGCCGCAAGAGTCAGAGACTTAATTGAGCGAAACAAGGGCTCAAAAGTCTTCGCAAAGAATTCGTCTGTTGGGCAAAGCCAAATGACGAGGCTGAAGACCGAGGATGGCAGCGTCATCTCGTCGAAGTCCGAGATCCTCGGAGAGCTCGAGAGGTTTTACGGACAGTTATACACCTCAACACGGCAACCCATCGTCGGTACAGCTCGGGACCCAAGAGCTAAACTGACGCGGCACTACACTGAGGATATCCCAGACATCAGCCTGTACGAGATTAGGATGGCTCTCAAACAGCTTAAAAACAACAAGGCGCCGGGCGATGACGGAATCACGTCGGAACTTCTGCGAGCGGGTGGAAAACCGATACTTTTAGTCCTCCAGAAGCTATTCAATTCCGTCATACTCGAGGGAACCACGCCGGTAGCATGGCAACGGAGTGTGGTGGTTCTGTTCTTTAAAAAAGGCGACAACTGTCTGCTAAAGAACTACAGACCTATCTCACTTCTGAGCCATGTGTATAAGCTGTTTTCGAGGGTCATCACGAACCGTCTCGAACGCAGGCTTGATGACTTCCAGCCTCCCGAACAAGCCGGATTCCGAAAAGGTTTCAGTACCATAGACCACATTCATACGCTGCGGCAGATTATACAGAAGACCGAGGAGTATAACTTGCCACTATGCTTGGCGTTTGTGGACTATGAGAAAGCCTTCGATTCAATCGAAACCTGGGCGGTGCTGCAGTCTCTCCAGCGGTGCCACATCGACTATAGATACATCGAGGTTTTGAAGTGTTTGTATAACAACGCCACCATGCGCATCCGACTCCAGGAAGAGACTACGAGGCCAATCCAGTTGCGGAAGGGCGTGAGACAGGGAGACGTTATATCTCCGAAACTGTTCACGAACGCACTGGAGGACGTTTTTAAGCTCTTGGACTGGAGCGGACGCGGCATCAACATTAATGGCGAATACATCACTCATCTCCGTTTCGCCGATGACATAGTCATAATGGCAGAGTCGCTGGAAGAGCTGAACACCATGCTCAGCGACCTCAATACCGTTTCCCAACAGGTGGGCCTTAAAATGAACATGGACAAGACGAAAATCATGTCAAATGTCCATGTTGCACCTATACCGGTTGTCGTTGGGAACGATATACTCGAAGTTGTAGACCACTACACATACCTGGGTCAGATCATCCAGCTAGGTAGGTCCAACTTCGAGAAAGAGGTCGCTCGAAGAATCCAACTCGGATGGGCAGCATTTGGGAAGTTGCATGAAGTCTTCTCGTCAAAAATCCCGCAGTGTCTGAAGACCAGGATGTACAACCAGTGTGTGTTGCCAGTGATGACGTACGGTACCGAGACATGGTCCCTAACTGCTGGCCTTTTAGAAAGGCTCAGAGTCGCCCAGCGCGCGATGGAGAGAGCTATGCTCGGAGTATCTTTGCGCGACAAAATCCGAAATATGGAAATTCGCCAAAGAACAAGAGTTACAGACATAGCTCTCAAAATATGCAGGCTGAAGTGGCAATGGGCAGGCCACGTCGCTCGGAGGACTGATGGCCGCTGGGCCAGGAAGGTGACTGAGTGGCGACCGCGGACCGGAAGACGCAGCGTGGGCAGACCTCCCACTAGGTGGACCGACGACATCGTCAGAGTGGCGGGGAGCCAGTGGATGCAGGTGGCGGCTTGTCGTTCTACGTGGAGGACCAAGGGGGAGGCCTTTGTTCAGCAGTGGACGTCTCTCGGCTGATGATGATGATGATGATTATTGTATTTTACACATAAAGAAAAAAATATATTTTTGTATAAAATTAGTATTGAAGGTGTTTTACCAAATAATAAAAAGTATAAAATTAATAAATCTTTTATTTCTACAATACTTAACATAATATTTATTTACCTTTTGGCGTTAAATATATTTACAATGACCACAAATAGTGATACGAATAAAAAATTGCTCATTGCAATTACTGCAATATAAAAAAAAAACATTAAAATAACAAAAAATCACATTTGGGTACCTATCATACAAAGTTTAAAATTCTTAAAAATACTGTCAAATGAATAAATCATAATTAATTACATCATAATTACTACTTAATTGATCACAAGAAATCAGTATATGACTGAATTTATTTATTTAGTGGGGTCTACTACCGTTTTTGGCCACTAGATGGCGTAAATGTCGCAAGAGGATTTTTTGTCCAATCACAGCAGCTGTCAAATATTGAACATCAGATAGTTAATTCCCTATTGGACGAAATACCAAAGGTTCACACGAACGCTACCTTGTGAGCAAGAATACAGTAGCCCCCATTTCATTGTCACCCTGTAACCACATACTCTCACGCAATATTAGTAAACATTGCTTTCACTATCTCTTTAAATCCAATAATTAATGATAATTCGACTATTCCTCGAAGCGCCTGAAGATTTTAAATAGCAACGTTACGCAGCGCTGTGCCAAGTGTCCGTGTTGAGTAACGTCCGCAGGCGCTCAATTTTCTCCTCTTCTAGTTGCAAGTAGAAACTTCCAACCAGAGTCAACATGTAGACTCGGAAAACTGTAAAAGAAAATAATTTGGTAATCAATAATAATTATGACAAAATGTACCTCGTAAATAAGTAGGTACGTAATCAAAAAATCACATCATCACGTGATATTGGCAGCAACAGATAATAATTAATTTTGAGGTAATTGTGGTCAACGTTACATTAAAAGCGGTCATTGTTTGACATTTGTCACCGGTAATTTATTATGTGACACATAATTTAGTAGTAAGCTATTAGATACGTATTTTTGACGTTGATGATCATTTGACTGCACAGTTAACCCACTGACTGCGCCACAGAGCCGTATTATCCATAAGGCAAACTAGGAAAATAGCTAGGGCGCCAGGTTACAGAGGGGCGCCACCAAACGCGTGCCAAACTACCAATAGAATGGCGGCGGCGCCAAAACAAATAAAGGACACCTATGAAATGCTTCTCATAAGCATTTCATAGGTGTCCTTTATTTGTTTTCGCTTCCTTAGTTAGGGCACTCACTAGGTTTTATCCACTCCTGGTTGGGTAACCAGTTGCTGTATAAATTTTTGTTCCAGGTCTAAGTGTGAAATGTGAGTGATTTTGTATGTTTGTAAACGCTAACGATACCGGAGAAAATTCTATTGAGGCAACAATGTCTATAATATGAACCTATTATTTGATTAACTGAAAAAATAATACGAGTACTGCTCATATTATTTATATGATAATTACTAAATAATATACAAGTTTTGTGATACTCACGGAGTGCGAGGAATGCCACCAGGTATGACACCAATAGCCCGGGCTCCACGTCCAGTCTGTTGAAGACCATCATGAGGACTGTGCAGAAGACGATCAGGAACAGGTTGCCCAGCACCAGGCAAGATGTCCACACCAACCAGGGTTTCATGAGGTAAGACTTTTCCTGGAAAATTAAGAAAATAACATAATTAATACATAATATATTAATTTATGTAGTTAATAATGTCTCATATCATTAATCAAATTTGAAATTAATAATAAAAAATGTATTCTATAATGTCAAAAGCCAAAACAATGATCAGATTTTGCAGACCAGAATAAATAGAGAATGAATCCCTACAAATCCCCCCAATCCCTACAAGGCCGGCTACGCATTTACACCTTCTTCTGGTGTTTCGAAGTACGGCGCCGATTACTTACCATCAGGTGATTCAAACGAACCTAAACGAAATCAAAACTCATACCTTCAAGACTCCGACCAGCATGATGGTAGTCAGGATCAGAGTGACAATATGGCAGACGATGACCGCCACCTCGAAGCAGTACACGAAGATATTGCCTAGATGACTGGAGTCTACCGACGTCGGGATCTCCTTGTCGAGCGACGCCAGGCATTGTGCTAGTGCCAGAATTGTGTATAGCTGGAAAAATATAGTTAAATTATTAACTTTGATGTATACAAAACAATTTACTAATTAATCAACATCGATCTAATAATTTGGAGATCTAAGTATGATCTTATAATTATTATGTAAAAGTGTTACTTTGTAACCCATAATTGTAGAAATAATTATCATTTCATTTCATGTCAATGTTTATTGATAGAAAGACTATGACATTCTTTACCAGTAAACCTTAATAAGTATTATAGTTTTATTTGAATTTCTTTAGATATTTGACCATTTAACATCAGACACTTTCTGAAAAAAATATATTTCAGTGAAGTATACAGTAGTCACAAAACCATTTTGTGACAAAACATCAGAATCACAACCCAGTATACTAGACGATCCGACTTCGTCCGACGAACCGTACAACACACCACTGCCCTAAAAATACTAAATATCATCACTTTAATAAAGCAATAAGTACTTACAATAGTGACTAGAGCTGAGAATATGCATCCAAATCGTAGTGATAAGCATCCGAAACCCTTCTGTCTCGGCATGCTTTCGAAGGAAAGTGATACGGCTGAAACATATGAAAAATTCTGTTAACGGCAGTTTTGTGTGTCGCCAACCCGCATCGATTAAGCGTGGTGATTAATGCTCAAACCTTCTTCGTGTGAGAAGAGGCCATTACTCAGAAGAAGGCACTAATAGGTTGTTGGTAATTATGATGACTTTTGTATATTTCATTTATAATTATTAAAAATATATTATTCATGTCTGAAGATAAATTTCTGGCTTCTAAAGTCAGTACGGTGTGGTGTAGTAACAAGATATGTATGTGCTGGGTTGGTATAGAATATTGTTAATCTATTAAAAGTGTAAGTATGAAAGCGTATTCTCAGATTTTGATTGGCTAAGGCAAACTAGGCTAGTGCCTAGGGTGCCAGGTTATAGAAGAGGGTCACAACGCCATGAGATACGCCTGCCTATAGAGTAATGGTGGACATACACGTTAGGATTTATACCTTGGCGTGTGTGAAAACTGTATAGTTATCAGAACAATTAAGTTAGTTATGCCTGTACAGCTTTGCATATAGACACAAAACCTTTGTACAAAACCTAACATGTATGGCCACCATAAGTACCATATGAGGTGCTTGTCTAGGGCGCTCTCTGGGTTTGATCTACCTCCGGGCTTTTGAGTTTATTATTAGGTCCATGGACAAAGTAACCTCAACATACGGCAAGTACATAATTTTTGCAATTCGCCCTGTTGTTGTATCGATTACTGGTCGGTACATAATGTACAAGTAATGCTTATCAGTCGACCTTATCCGCTGATAACTGATACGGGAAATCTCTAACTACATTATCATAATGATAGGTATCGATGTTTACGACCTTTTTGGTCCTTGTAATTTCAAAAATGTAATATTTTTTGCAGTAATAAATAAATCAATAGAGCCATACTTCGGCACATTGGGCCGGCTCGACCGGAGTGAACCACGGCCCCACAGAAAACCGGCGTGAAACATCGCTTGCATTGGGTTTCGATGTATGACTGAGGTTACTGGCGCCCCAATTACTCCCCTTCTCAATCTTTCCAATAGATACACCAACAACCCTTAAATTCCTAACCCCTAAAAGGCCGGCAACGCATTTGTAACGCCTAGGTATTTCTTCCTACCACCCCTTCTCTTCTACTACTTTAAGCCAGAGTCCCGATAACCTGCTACGTTGTTCGTAGCTCTGAATCGATATAATAATAAAGACTACATACACAATAACACATAGTATGTAGAAACCATACTCCTGTACTTATATTCCTTAAATTCACACAGTATCCTGTTTGGTAGTTTGTTTGTACACATGGTTAAATGCCGTCATCACTAGCAACTCATATGAACATAAATAGTATGGAATACATCATGTATGTATGCTATGTATATGTATATGTTAGGCACGAATAGTTTAACAAAGCTGGACATTTGTTCTACTGTACTATGAGAGATAAAAAATGCGAAGAGGCTCGTTCTTCTAAATATAAATCTACACCTCGGAATGAGCAAATAGTTTCACTTAACTTTTTTTTGTTTTGACATTTAAAAGCTGCACATTTGTTCTACTGTTCTATGAGAGATAAAAACTTAACTCTTCTGTTTTGAGATTTAAAGGTGCCGTCCTGGTCTAATTGAAAAATATTATTTGTGTGGTATTTGACCCATAAAAACTTTGTTAAGAAAACAAAAACTTTTGAAGAGGAGAGATCGCATTGTTGTAAAACAGCAAATGAATCTTACTTTTCTACTAGGCGCTTCTCTCGCGTAATTCAATAGTATAGTTACATGTTTTATTCTACGTATACCAAACAATAAATTAAAGTAACTTAATAAAATCGATGACGACGTATATAAACAAAATTTATTACTAGGTAAACCCACAGTACCTCATAAATTTTCTCTAAAACCCTATGAGCATATAAATCCAAAAAAGACTGACTAACTCACCTCAAGTTATTACAAAACAAAACAATACCAAACACTAAATTTAAACAAAACACAATCAAAATCCTTGCATCCGTTTAGTAGCTTAGCATAAACAAACACACGAACCAAACTCCAACTGAGACTTAAAAACACGAAACTAAACATAAATAATACTTACTATTTAACCTCATTTTTTAATCACTCAGAAACACTTCACTTCCACAACAATATTTAATACAAAGATGGGAATAATGATCATAAGTTGACCGGTTCGTCCGCCTAAACACAGAGAACTGATATTATGGTATCAGTAGCCGATAAGAGACTCTTTATCAGCCAGTATCGCTACAGGACCGACTAATGATAATGCTAGATAATCCCATTAACCATTCCTTAGCCCTGCACGTGAGTAAATGTGAAATTATTTATTTATTTATTTAGGATTTCTATGAAAATTAATTAATTAGTTATAGTCAGTAATTTGTTATTGTTCGTTAATCTTTATTGTACTTAATTACTTTTTATTGTAATGATTTGAGATGAAATTTTATAAGAACGAGGTTGTGTGACGATATTTCAATTTCGAGAAAATAAAACCACGAATACACTGATGGAATAATATAATTTATTCATCAAGAACAATCTTACATGACAATAATTATTAAAGCTTTATTTTGTAACAATATTTTAATTATAATAATGACTACTAAGTATACCAGTCAATAATCACCTTACACTAATTACAATATAAAAAGTTGACTATATAATATAAAAGTAATAAAATACATTATTAAAGTTGATGTACATTACTAATATATAAGCAATATGTATTTATCTATCACACATAAGTGTATATAAATGTACCTACCTAAATAGTAATAAAATAAAAACATGGAAATTTAATTTAGCACCAAAGCTTTAAGTTCCTATCTGACTGCTATTTACGTATTTATGGCAAACATTTGAGACTATATTGGAACAAAGAAAATAAAAAAAACATATTTGTAAAACAAGAAGTCATCGGATTACCTAGGTACTCTTAATAATCCTAGTGCGTGAGAAATCTTTTTTTTTCCTGGCACAAAGCAATCTTTCTAGGGACAATAACCCATGTTTCTGTATTGGTCTGCGACTTGGTCTATCACCTATCATGGCTGAAAACGTAAAGCAAACTCGTGCTAAGGTCCCTTTCATGTTGAAAATTTGAATGTGAGAAAACTGATAAAAGATATGACGAAATTGTCACGTAGGTTTGGAGGATACACTCTCATTAGATAATAGACATACAAGATAGGAATAAGACAAACAGAGATATAAAAGACAAATGTTTACAATACAAACTATCTATTCCATGAGAAATGGCCATTAGCATTGTTTGAAACTCCAATAAATAAAATTATAATAGGCACTATACAAAGGCAAAATTGTAAGTGGCAAAAATATTATTCGTAAAATCTTAGTGCCATCCCAAAATACATGAAATCATACAATACAGACAAGGACTAAAGTACATAAACAAAACGTAAACTTAAAATATAATTATTGCACGATATGTAAAGTATAGGTAAAGTATACTTATTTACATATTTGGTAAACTACAATAAATAAAATACGAAGATGACTTGCAGTTCAAAAATCAGTAATGATGACCATGCGCGTGAGACGCTGCGATAGAACCACCGTACCCGTGACCGTGACCAATCACAGACGGAGAAATTACTGACGAATGGCCGGCAACAGAACCAATACTGCTGACACCGCCGATTCCTATACTGCTTATTCCTCCAACAGCACCGATTCCCCCAACAGTACCAATTCCCCCAATAGCTCCGATTCCCCCAATAGCTCCGATTCCCCCAATAGCTCCGATTCCAACACCCCCAAGGCCCCCAATTCCTCCTAACCCACCGCCCACGGATACAGGTACGGCAACAGGTTGGGGAACACCCACCGGCACAGGAGCGGGTACTCCAACAGCGTACGGTTGAGGAACAGGGATCCCTACTCCTTGAGTGACGGTTACCGGCACTGGTTGTGCATACGGGTATGGGAAAGGACGGTCTATGGGCACGGCCACAGGACGGGATATAACGTGGGCTACAGGCTGTGGTACTGGTACTGGGACAGGGCGGGGCTGGTCCACTGGCACCCCCACATGGACAGGGTAGGGCACGGCTCGTGGTACGCCAATAGGGATAGGTTGGGGAACTGGGACGGCGACTTTGTTGTGATACTCTGAGTAAGTGTGGCGGATTGGTATCGAGCCTACCGACCGCTTCGCTTGGTCAGCGCTGTGAGCGTGATGCACGCAGAGAAACAGCAGTATCTGAAAAAAATAAGTGTTTTAGGAATATTTTAATGTTCCTCTGTCAGTATCTATCCCCTATTCTTATATACCATCTTACCAAAGCCATTAAAGACACTCACACATAAAAATCATGTAGAAATGACTTTCAAATCTCACTAGTTTCAGTTTCAGCGAGAGTATACCGTGATATCATTTATGGAAATCTTAGAAAACCACTTTAGAATATACCTACTTATATGTATATAAGACAATAGGTATTATCAATTCTGCTAAAATCGCCAGCGATATGTTATCAGGTAATCGAATGTTACTTTGGTGTAATTACGCACATTATGCTGATTAGATAGATACCTATGCACTTAGCTTTGTTCTAGAATGAATGAGCTAAATTGTGTGAATCAATACATATCGTCACACTTGTCTCCCATTGGGGTAGGTAGAGAACATAGAATACCAAATGACACGATTATTGTCATGTGTCCCTTGTTCCAATCACAGTTTGTATGTTTGGATGTTTGACTGTCAATGACGCTGAAACTACTGAACGGATTTTGATGAAATTTGGTATACAAACGGAGTATGAGCTGACTTAGGTAATAGGATACATTTTATCCCACAGAAACGTGGGCGAAGAGGCTGGCAGAAGCTAGTATAATATAAAGAATTAAGCGACGCGAGAGATGTAACGTTACAATAATAACAATTATGTGTACCTAACTATTAACGTATTTATCAAAGGAAAGCAATCGCTATGTACTGCGATTTTTTATCGAATATGATATTATAAATCCTGCATATACTCGTATATTTGTATAGAGCTACATATTGCTATGCACGCCAGTAGATAAATAATTTTAAGTGAATTAAAATAGTAGAAGTGATGATAATATAGACAATTTATAACAATTATGAGTTCAATATTATTGAGGTTATCTAACAAACTGTTGATAAACTTTAACCCAAAAACTACTGACCTACAATTTTTAACTAACGTCATCTGGACTGTAATTATACAATAACAATTTGTCCTCAATATCTAAATTAACTAAAGGTCACGGTTTATTCACGTAAATTCATGGAGAAACGCTCCACTAGTTTCGAGTCACAGAGGGTCTTCACAGGACACGATAATTATTATAAAAATGTCCTCAATATTGTTTAAGACCATGTATATTGTATATCATATTCCAATAGAATAAAACCATTTAAATATTCATTTTCAGGAATATAATAGTCAATCAAGTAACAAAAATACTACTAAAGTACATATATTATTTATAGAATCACCTAATGGTAAGCGATGAGTGCTCTACGCCGCCCATGGACACCATAGAGATAAAAATTCGTTGCCAGTCTTTTAAAAATGAGTAAATCGTATTGTTTTAGAAATACCGTAAACAAAAGTTTACTAATCCTACTATTAAATGCGAAAGTTTGTCTGTATGTTTGTTACTCCTTCACGTTAAAACGGCAAAAGCCTTTGAGATGAAATTTGGAACAGGGGTAGGTTATGATCTGTAAAACAAATAAGCTACTTGTTATCACACGAGAATGTGGAGTCGCTAACAGAAGCTGTAGGTATATATATTATTAAGCACTACCTAATAATACTTAGAAGTACGTATAGTGTCGCTACCTATCACATCCTTCCTAAATTAAACTAGACTAAGATAGACAAATATGTAAACATAGCTCAGAAAATAGATAAACCATATAAATCAGTTATTACATTGAACTTTATCTAGGTTCTCATAACAAAATAGATTACTAAATGAAAATTTCCGGCAACAAGAAATCTATTTCAATGACTTATCTAAGAGTACACACGAACTCATTATTGTAAACATCGTTAGCTAAGAGATAAGCAGAGGTGGTCCGTCATTCATACATAAGTATCCATTAGCTTGCTTGTATAAAGATCGTCGTGTCAAGGGTTAGAATAAAAAAAACTGTAATAACATAGAATAAATGAAACTTATAAAAAATGAACAAAAATAAAGAATAAATGAAACTTATCCCATAATTTTTTTACCAAGTCATTTTATTCATATAATCACCTACCTAAAAACTACAATGCTGAAAACCACATCAACATCGGTTAAGCTAAACGTGAAATAATCGCGCCCAAACATACATATATACAGTTCAAACAAATATGTCGGTTAAAAAACGCCGTTATCTACCTTTGAAGTCGGTTAATAAACTAAATTAACAATTTTCTGAAACCGCATCAAAATCAGTTCAGCCAAACGAGATAATGGCGCACACACTGTATACATTCAGGTCAAACTAAGAACCTCCTTTTTTAAGTCCCTTAAAAAGTATAGTCAAAGACTATGAAGGCGAACAAAAATGATTAGCTCATATTTATAACCCATCAATCAAAAATATACAAAAGAAATGTTCACTCGAAATATATTGTTAACTATCCTATCATCTCTATCATACCCTTTTGCATCATAATAAATATGATGACAGTTTGATTTCTGAGAACAAAACATATCAGAACACGTGTGATATGTCAGATGTATCCAAAAATACAATTGTTAAACATGACTGTGATAAGGATAAGGATGCTTTGCACGTGAGTGTAACACTTAGTCATCATACTGTTTTGGGATGGTTTATATAAGTGTTTTCAAGCCGAGAAAATGCGCTAACGTTGTCTAAACAAAACAAGGTAGTGACTGAAGCAGATGTTATCATAAATGCACGATTTACGTCCGAATAATGAATCGCTACTCAATTTTAAGTTTTACTTAAATATCGTGCTATCTCTGTCTTTTATAAAGATTTTGTAGAAACAGAATTATTCTTGATATGGTGTACACAGTGGCATTACGTGCCATAATGTGCACCTCTGTCTACCCCTTCGGGGGTTAAAGGTGTGACGATATGTATGTATGTATGAAGAATTATTCTTGAGAACGTCTTAAAATTGAGTGGCATTTAAATAATTGAACGTTAGAGTAGTTCACGACAACATAATTAACTAAAAACTTTCAAAATGCAAAATGTAATTAATAAAAACAAAACTTACATAATAAACTGGATACATTTTCTCCAACTAATCTATATCAAGTGTGGAATGAAAGTGATACACTGAAGGAAAGTAATCTTGTATTTATAACACACCATGTGTTCCGCGGAAACACGATTAATACACCCTGTATAGGAAACTTGTTCAGAGTTTATATGGAGTAGTCAGTTCTAGGAATTTTTGGATGAGCGAGATGATGGAATGTAATCAGATCAGTTGAAGACACATTACTTAAGTAAATTATCTGTTAATCAGTGTATGATACTAAGGAAAAAAGGCCAGTATTATGCAAATAAGTAATTGATTCTGTATTGATACGTTTTTCTTGATTTGTGTAAAGCTTTCGAGTGATGTCAAGACTAGTTATGATTAACTATTTAGATGTCAATTAAGATTTATTATTGTTATGTAGATTTTCATCTACACTGATGACATAATGGCATAATAATTCTTATTTTTATTTATCTATCATATAATTTTAATGTAATTATCGCAGGTGTTCTTCAAGGGAGTGTTCTGGGTCAAACTCTAGTTTTGTACCACTTTTCATGTCAAAATATTTTGTTTTAACATATCAAATAAGTAAAAACGATCACATCAGTATATCTTCATTTAATTAATTTTAGCTGCAACACATAAAACTGATAACATACTTCTACAGAAAAAGAGATTTGTCTAAAAATAAGTACCTAAAGATAAAATCAGAAACTAAATAATGACTTCGACTAAACAGCTCTTTAAAGTTCCACATAAGTGACACATACGGGCGTCACCCATCACTCTAGATCGAGTTATCAAGTGGCCCTAGTACTCCTAGGCATAGTAGTCTAGCTAGCCTATAGAAATGCCTAGTTAGGTACACACGTAACAGCCTAGACGTGTATTATGTAATATGGGAATTGTTTACTCCACACGTATCATTAATAGTTCATGATTATATATCTTGATTGTAAATTGTATTGCGAATTTATTTTATGTCTAGTGCAGTGATAGTTTAATAGTTATGGTATGACTTTGTAAAGTTATGAATGTTTTATTTATTTCATATAGACGACGATCGATAAAATAGATACATATTCAATATTTAGGGATTACGTCTGATTCGGTTTGATTGAGTGACTACTGACTACACTGATTCGACACATGATTCTGATCATTTTAAGCTCGTATTTCTTTTTCACTCATGTACGTTTTGTTTTTAAAAAGTACTCCTCCTATACCGCGGTTTTATTTTTAATCAAATCTCAAAGTGCGTAAACAATAAAACTATACACCTTAAATTTTATTTTCATGTGCAAATACCTATTTGAGACTTTATATTTAACCATCGGACTAGCGAAACACTCACATACTGCTTATAGAGTAAATGTAAAGAAAATATCTAAGAGTATCAGTTGCAGATTACTAAAGTAACCTATTAACATAAGCATGTACATAAATCTTATGTTTGTAACCCATGTACGAGTGTCACAGTACATAGACCGCACAGGATATTTGGTCACTGAGCGTCCATTCAAACCGAATAGCTCATAAAAACATAGGATTCCTTATTATCAGACGAAGCTAAAGGGAGAGGCTATATTATGTTTGGAAAAGCGATTTTGAAAACTAGACATGAATTACTTTACATAGACAGCATCGCTACATATTATTGCTAATAAAAAAAAGAATGATAGGTTTCTGTTAAAAAGTAGGAAATATTTTACAATCGCATCGCAGGAGTATCCCAAGGTAACGTTCTGGGCCCAACTATAATTGCCTAGTACGGTATGTATTAGTACTAAAATAAATAACTCAAATTGTAACTATACAACTTGATTTAAGTTATATTTGAAGCTTTGTCTGAAAATAGAACTCAGTATTTATCACATTGAACGCCGTGGTGGTTAGACTTATTAACCCCTCATCAGTTAATCTTAATTATTACTGTACGGTAATTTAACTCGACATAAAACGTATCTTATAAGCCTATCAGGATTGTCTACTAGCCTTGACAATTTACTATCAATAAGACATTTACGATCTCTCAATTTAACATAACTGTTATAAAATTAACATCGATTTTTGCCAATAATTTTTCTATTGAACCAAACTTGGTTACTAATTTTGCCCGCTGAGTCCGCTTCTCTTATCGCTATACTCGCTCCCTTAGGAAGAGTTACGTAGCCGGCGACTGAATGTGTGTTCGCCGTATAAAGTCGTAGAATGCGGTTCTGTCACTATACATACGGCGAACATTTCCCTCTTCTGTTTTTTCATTTACCGACCGATTACTGCTTACGCTCCTGTGAAAGCTGGCCACTATTTTATAATTATTTGTATTTATTATCTGTTTGTGGGTTTCTTGTGAGTATAAGAGTTCGAGTTTTAACTCTAGATTTTGGTATTGCAAATGTGTATAGTGACTTGTTTATAATCATTGATTGTTTTTAGTGTAGTGTCACTATTGCAACTCTTGTTGTATTGTAGGATTTGGTGTCTGGTAATATCTTAGAGTTTAAAATCGATATCAAGATTACCTGTTGCATCACGATATTAAGAGTAGTCATTAGTAATCGTTTTATTTTATCCAAGTATACATCAACCGTCATCATTTTGTTGCTTGCGTTTGATACGGGATCGAAAACTATACTGTATTCATTAACGAGGTTTTATGATACACATATGTATGAAAGTAGGATTAAATATAATTATGCGTTAGATAAAAATATTTTTTTAGGGACCAGTGAGTAAAGTTCTCTAATAAAAGGAGGATCCTCTGACCAGGCGACGTGATCGTGGCTGGCCGGCTTTCTGGCCAACAATTGTTTGTTGGAATTTTCTATCCATGTTTATTCGCATGTAAACTTCACATTTATGAAGGATTTATCATAACTTACGTAGTGTAGTGTAGTCACGTATTTGTTGCTCAAAAATGCGTGTGCCGGCACTCTGGTTGACAGATAGACACTCGTAGTGACAGATACTAAATGGGTAAAATGTAACTTATATCATAGTTTAATTTAAACTACGATTCATAACATTTGAAAACGCAATACTAAATACCTATTTACACTCAATGCAAACATTTTATTTAATTCAACATCTTTATAACTATTTTATGGCCGCACTCACGTGAGCTCCTGCCACAATGGCGTCGTATGCAAGAAGAACGCGTCCCCAACGCGTACGCATCTAATTCAATTGACATTCTTGCGAAAATGTAACAATTGGCTTCGACGGTCTGTGACCAAAATTAATTGGCACCTCGCCATCTTCCGCGTGCTCTTGTTGTAACAAATACATAGTAATTATTGCATTTACATTGTTTAACGATTAATTTTCATGTTGGGAAACTACCCTCGTTAGTGGTACACATCATGATTTCAGAGAAGGTCTCGGTTTGTACAAAGTTAGAAGAGGATATTCTTGGTAGGTAAACAGCGCGGAGTTTGCACAATTAGCAATCAATAATTACACAGCCCAGTCTTGTCCACGAAACATAACAAGTGTTGATGAAAAGTTAGTCCCTAGCAATATCAACAGCATATAAGTGGTACTACTGACCAAAGGCCTCTTCTCGCACGGAAAAGAGTTGACCTAAATACTTACTACACTGTAAATATGTCTACCTAGTTATCTGGGGATTAAGAGACATGACCTTATTACCAAAGTCATCCTTAATAAGTTATTTTCGGAAGTTGGCCATCGAGGCAGAATGAGTCGACGATGTCAATCGCAAATGTGTCAATTTATTTTCTCAAATAACAACATTTGTTCACTACATCTAAGAATCCTAACAGTATTCTACTAGCATAGAATAAATGCGACTAAAATAATCATGTGTTGGGACCGGCGCCGGCGCGCTTTTATCTTCCGTGTCGCGCCGGTGTTGGCCCAGTTCTGCCAGCCGGAGTAAGCCCAGCACTGCGCGCGCATCTCAATCAACTATTTTCCATATTGTATCAGACGCTAAGGTCGTCTGTTTGACCATTGTTCGCTATTCCAATCACACTGGTGGGCCAGTTTATTTCTTTCTTACATGTCTTGTGTTTCTATCTATACTTTGGGTGCCATTTTTGTTAAGGGGGTAAAATCATCCAATTACTTGTCTCGTTAGAGCGAGGCGAGAGTGTCAGACTCTTACTGACTAAAAATCACCCGGTTCCTACTTCTGCCCTTCGAGCTCGGATGCCCGGTAAACCCGCTAGGTATTCCGCAGATGCGGATCGCAATGGTGTCTATAGTCTGAGGTATTTCTTCAGGAGTTGTTGGGATTGTGATATAGTCGACGCTTAGTTTAGTGCCGTTTAGTAGATACAGTGCCTATCACTACAAGGTATAAAATATAGTTGTCTTGTAGGAAGTACATATATATAACTTAGCGTATCAGGTCGCTTTAAAAAAAGTTAGTAAGGATATATTATCCTACACTGTAGCGTATTATGATCGGTGACTAAAAGTTAATAAAACTATATTATGATTTACGATAGCCTTCGCCTGCGTTCCTGCGTGGCTATTCCAGATCATAATCTACCTGTGTTCCAAATCGTAATTACTTCATATACCTATATTTATAGATAAGTAGTTGTGACGTGACAAACATGTAAATAAACATTCGCATTAATAATTTAGTAAGATTTCATGTCTAAGAAGTCTGTAGCTTTTCTCCGAAATAGATACAGTAATGTATGTAGTTACATAAGTAATTAGTGTGCTTGCTCATGTAATGCAATGTTTAATAAATCTTTTGTCCTACTTCCTCATTCGGATAGAACTTCGATCTCTTTGATTTCTAATTAAGTAAGCTGAGCCAAGCTAGGTTAAGTAAGAAAATGTGTAGTTTTCTACCAAATGGATACTTAGTTACATATAAATGATTTCCGTAGTTAGACTTGCTCACAAAGTAAAAACGGACTACCTAGCTGGTTACTGGGGCTCTGGCTCAAAGAGCAGGAGAGGAAACGGGGTGGTGTTTAGTCAGTAAGAGTCTGACACTCCCTTTCACCTCTGTCAAGGCGGGAGAAGTCATTGGATGATTGCACCTCTTTAAAAAAGGTACTCTATTTACATAAAAAATCGTGCTTTTTATTACAATTTAAGTACTCACTTTTCCGCAATAACAAATCTTACAAGAATCAATCAATCCTTCGATCGACTGCAACGATTCACCCTAAAGAATACAAAAATCAACCGTAAAACCCCATTTAAGTGGGACATTGATACACAAAATTCCGTGCATGACATCAGTGACGTAACCATTGCACTACTAACATTGTTGGTGATCTCAACATCGTGTGTTTTGCCGGCAATGGATCGCACGTACCGTTGTTATGTAACCATGGTTACGGGTGTCAACAAGGCATCTTTGAATGAGGGTTACCGTTTACTGCCAATTTTATAACCCATCTTAGGTTGCTTTTCCACCAAAAATGTGCTATGCTACGTTGCTGTGGATGCGTTTGGCTTCCACCAATAATATTTATTGGTACACATAGCATAGCACTGGTGCTAATAGACTCCGTTAAGTTATGTTTTTATATGGAAATATGCGTACAATGAATGTGTGTGAAAAGCACCCTAAATCGATCCAACGATTTGTTTACTTATTAATTATTTTTGACACATAATTTAGTTTGTAAATAAGTAAATATGTATGTACCTAACTATATTTTAAATTAGAATAAGGTCATTATTATTGAGTAATTGGCCGAGTATTTGCATCGTCACTCGATGAGCCGCCGCGTCTCTCATTACCATTGCATATCAAACATAACTAGGCTTAGGGCACAAAGGAAATTGCGTTTTATTTGACAGTATTTTTTTTCTAATCAACTACGAATCCTACTAATATTATAAATGCGAAAGTTTGGATGTTTTTTACTCCTTCACGTCAAAACAGCTGGAAGGATTAAGATGAAATTTGGAACAGGGTAGATAATGGTCTGAAATCACACACAGGCCACTTTTTTATCCCACGGGAACGTGGATGAAGCCGTTGGCAGAGTACCCACACAAAATAATAGTTAGCTATAGAGCAAAAAGGAGAATTATATTTATTACATAGACCACAAATAAGTAACTCGGAATCTAGGTTCTCATATTTTACTTGGTTTTTAAAAAGGGTTGCAAAATAAAGATTTTTTGTGATCAGGTCATCGAACCCACGACCATGTTTAAGTTTCACATTTAGGCAACTGGACTAATAAGTAGGTAATGTACTTGCCATCGCTCTAAACACAATTGATTCCCAAAAAAACGAGGTTCATATTAATATTAATAGTAAAGTCAAAATATTTCATTTTAATTAACAATATTTTAAGTAACCTCCAATAACTCCTCCAAGGTCAATTTGACCCAAATATTTTAAACCACAATACGTGTGACTGTTTTTATCTGTCATTCATACATTTTTACACCTTCTATTGTTTTTATTAGTGTTTAAAATCTCGTGAACTTGAATAATTTTGGTAATTCTCATTAAGCAAGCCAGAATCTGAAAAATGACAAAAGGTTTGGTGGATGGACCTACGTGGGTAAAATAAGGTAGTTTACTTAAGAATAGAAATCCGACTCTACCTGAGGGTGTCGAAAGAGGCAGCTAAGGGATTAAGGCAAGGGTCAGTGGATCTTTCTGATACACCTGAACTTTTTAACCTGTGATATATCTGACCTACGCATCATAGCGATGCAAATTTATATTTACAAAATTACCTTAAAAAATAAATCTTAAATAATCCGTAATGACCCAGAGCTGCGGATAACTTAACAAGTAACCGGGGCTCCGGCTCGAAGTAGGTGTGGTAGTTTTTAAGTCGTTTGATATCGGGAAAAGTCATTGGACGATTTTTTCTCCTCAAAAATAGTAGTAGTAGTTATAATAATTACAATAAGACTAAACCAAACCGTCAATGAAGCCTTTACCTAACGCGATCACACGGGCGGTGTTGACACTTGCACCGTTAATCCTTGCGCATGCGCCGCATACCGAGTGACACGCGACGCGTACGTCAAACGTCACATACTGACAGACACGTCGCGGCTGATGCAGTCAGTATATTGCGAATTTTGAATCATGTGTCGATGAGTAACAATATTTCTTAAACAATAGTTATGAAATTGAGAACAAATTACCATCAATTTAAAAATAAAGAAGAGATATGTATTCAAAGCAAAATCTCAATATTAAAAATAAATTAATGCCTTATTAAAATGTATCACAATTTCACCATTATTCTCATCAACAACAGCTCGTGATAGGCTTTATTTCGCTGAACCACGTGTGCCTCCTCCACTCTTATTCGACCTGAAGATCAATTTAAAACCCAGTATCAGGCCACAAAAAGCGCCTCATTTTTTGAGGGTCATTAAAAAGGAATTAGGCGAAATGCTGAAATGGTTGATTTTATAAAATAACTAGCTAACACGGCAATCTTCATACCGCCTCAAACATATTCTCACCTTTAGACCTGGGCTTCTACTAATAATTAAAGACCAAAATTAGCTAAATCGGTTAAGCCGTTCTAAAGTTTTACGAGACTAACGAACAGCAATTGATTTATATATTGTTTAGAGAAGAAGAAGATTTAGAAGTACCTTAGATTATGACTCATGACATAACACTGACTGAAATATTATGGTAACGAATTTATATAACGTCGGTAATGGTGCAACATATAATAATCATACATCCGCTATTCAGGGTCATAGGTTTGATTACCGCTTTACGAATTATAGGTATGTCCTACTTATGTGTGAATACTTAGATTTAGATCTGAATAAGTTATATATAAATAAGTTATAGAAACAATTGGTGTTTATAATGTATTTTAATGACATACTGAACACTTAAACTTAATTAGTTAAGTGAATTGTATAGAAAAGGCAACGAAGCTTAGTGGGCCTCTAGTACTTAATTAATAAAAATAATATTACGGTGCCCCATTTTTAAAAGATTGTAAAATTAAATTAATGGATACTTACTATATCTTCATGTAAAATGTAGGTCTTATTCGAAAGGACCGTGCATAGAATGGGGACTCTAGGTGTCGATCGAGAATAGAGATCGAGAAGAGACGAATGATAGGACGACGGAAGCACAGTGATCACGTGTTGCCGTGCAAATTATACAGCAAAGCCTGAGGATTTATCATAACAGGCGTTGCATCATGGGAGCTGTGGAGCAAGGCTAATTAGAGGCCTCGGTGCCCCTTATAGGTGCTGAGTCCCAAATCTTTCTCCTCAATAATCTAGGTATTTGTTAAACGTTCTCCCCCCTCCCTTACTCGAGAACAATATCGAGACAGACTTGACCAACCGAACAGAAATCATGCGAAACTTCAATTGCGCAAAATTTGGGCAAAAACTCGCCGTACATACACATTAGTTAGCGAATGTTTATAGCATTGTTAAATAGAATCATTTCAACAACTACACCACAATAGCGTACAATCGACAATGGATGGATGAAAAACTCACACACATACATACATACATACATACATACATACATACATACATATGTGCTTATTTACAAGTACGGCGACTTTGTTCCTATAACAATTGTCTTAAACTTACCTATTATATTGCATTAGGAGTCTAAAGTAGGTACGACGAAATGTTTTTGTAGAATTTGTTAATACGTAGTATCTGTTATGCCCATACAGGTTTAATCACGTTTTGAATATCCGATGGTATGTACAATGCAACATCCATTTGTCATCAGTTATGTTATGAGTTCCATGTTCCATTAATTAAAAGCCGTTAAAATAATAATCCGTTGTCTGGAATTGCGGTATTAATTATTATTATTGTATACTGAGAAAGATGAAGAAACGTTTTTACACCTTTCCCCACACTAGGATTTTCTCCTGTATCGTGAGTTCGTTTACAAACATACAATTTCACCCGGAATAACAATTTGGGTTCACACAGCGTTGCTCCATGCGGGAATCGAGCTCACTACACGTTCCACGGCAGCAAGTTGCGCACACACCGCGTTAACCATGTAATCTATTACTATCAAAATTAACTGTGACCAGTATAAGGAAAAACACTCAACCCCTTTATTTTACAATCTTTATTAGAACAAGTCAGAACTGAAATCTTTTCCAAAATAGTAACTGAAAGCTCACAAAATAAACAAACCTAGTTCAGCCCATTAGGAACCCTGTAAACAAACCCGACAGTGGTCTGTGGACTCACAAATCATGGCACCATGTCGTAACCAGGGCTGACATCATGCAGCTAGAAATTATTGCATTTTTTATAGAGCCTGCCTGACTGGCAGCCACCTTATACGAAGCGTCGTGATTATGTCATTGACGAGTGAAAATGCAATAAAATTGATACCGATCTAGTGCTAGCTCGGGTTAGTTTACAAAGGTATGTGGAGCTCAATCTTAGAGGAATTTGGGCTATGTTAAGTGATGTGTATCAAGGTCGGAAAATGGATGGGTTTGTAATCATTGTTATTGGTATCACCTTCATTCCGTCGATGGTGATTAGTGATGGCTTGTTTTTGTTAGTTGTCTTTATTGCTGTACTTGAATAGGTAACATTATCGGATGCTTAGGTCCTGCTATTTTATAAATGTAGAATAAAGAAATAAAAGTAACATGAAATAGGAAACACCTTAATTATTATATTTTTCGGCTTACTCACGTAACTGTTTGACGACGAACTCGACTAGTTATAAAAAAGGTAATTTAAAAAACTAAAAAACGACTGCGTTTCTTTATAACATGAAAATGAAAAAATCCTAAAACAAGAATACAAGAAAAATTTAAGCAGTCGGGACCCATTCTAAATATTATGAATTATGGCTTTCTAGAAGGGTCCCGACTGCTTAAATTTTTCTTGTATTCTTGTTTTAGGATTTTTTCATTTTCATGTTATAAAGAAACGCAGTCGGGTTTTTTAGTTTTTTAAATTACCTTTTTTTATTTTATTTTCTTTTAGTTTTATTATTTATTATATTTTGATATATCTAGTGTCACTCTCACAGTAAATACGAATCAAACGACCCCTATCAAGCTGAAATCCATCGAGTCGTTCAGGCTAGAGAGTGAGCAATATTCGAATTTGGCGCCAAAAATCCGCCATTTTGTTTTTTTAAACATTTTGATATATCCAGTGTCACTCTCACAGTAAATACGAATCTAACGACACCTCTCAAGTCAAAATCCATCAAGCCGTTTAGGCTGCAGAGCGTGCCAAACAATTATACATACTTACATACATACATACATACATACATACATACTCTCGAAAAACATAACCCTCCTTCTGGCGCAGTCGGGTAACAAGCCATACTAGAGGCTTATATTCATGAGCAGGATTCCGTGACACACTCTCGACGATCGTTCTCTAGCATGGCTTGAAACTAGTCAATTTCCTCTTGAGTAAGCCGTAATTCATACGTGGATAAGCCGAAAAACATAATAATTAATGTAGTATGTCTCGTGAAAGTTATAATATAAACAACTACATACAAACAACAAATAAATTATACATAGGTTTAGTTATATGTAAATAAGTAAATGTATGTCATACTACTTTAAGTGTGGGAGAGCCATGCCTCGGCACGAATAAACCATGTCACCAAGCCCCGGCAACGCACTAGTAACGCCTCTGGTGTGGTGGTGTCTATGGGCGGCGGCGATTGCTTACTATCGGGTAATCCGTCTGCTCGTTTACCGGCTTATACCATATAAAAGTAAATAATACGAGTAGTACCTATTAAAATAATTTTAGTACTGTAACTAAAACCTTCGCTAATTATGTGGAACGCAATCAACAGATTAACGAAATATTACGCAACTCTAATACAGATGAAATTAAGTCGTTCACATTTATGTGTTCACGTAAATAGAAATACTAATTACTTGTTATTTTATATTATGTACTTGTTTATTTTATGTGCAAGCTAGTAATTGGGTTTTGGGTGTTACTGGTAATTAGTTATGCATTCTGTTTGCTAAGTAAAATAGTTGTGGAGATACTGTTTAAATTAGATTGTTTCCTTATAGTGTAGGACCTACTTTCATTAAGTATGTGATTATTATTGTAATATATTTTTCCTTTTTTTAAACGTTGCCCCACACTAGGTTTTTCTCCTGTGTCTTGGGTGCGTTTACAAACATACAAGTTCACATAGGGATACATGACAGCAAGACCCGAAACAACAATTTATGGATCACACAAAGAGTTGCTCCGTGCGATAATGGAAATGCTACACGTCACACGTTGCTTTAACCATCCTGAAAAGAAAACATTATGGCGCCAGTACCTACAGAAGTTTTCTTGCAATATCAAAATACTTCACTGTTCATACTTATAAATGATATTTATTTCTGCAAATGAGTTACAAAGTAACACTTTTACATGTCCATTTTTCATCCAAATTACTAAATGAGGCCTTCGATAGTCAAACAGGTCCCACTAGACCCACAGCAGCTCAAGGAAACATAAACAAACACAAAACTAAAAGCAACGATATCCTTGAGACACTGGAAAGTAGAGCATCGATGCATTCTTCGCGTGTCATTTGATATCACCTACCCAATCTAAACACAACCATAATACTTCACAACTAAAGTTCCAAACGCATTGTCTTGGATCAGCTACATAAGTCGTTTGTCGTTTGGAAATGAAGTACAGATCTATTTGTAAGGAGTTGTGGGAACAGAGTCCCTTTCAAATGTACGTAGTGTTGTTTATAGAGTAACTAGTGTCTATGCTAAACCATAGGATGTAGAAATTACTGGAATGCTGCACCGTGTAGGAGATCCGACACTCGATAGTGACGTGATTAATCGTTATTTTGAATATGGCATGCATTAATGGCGTTTGCTTGTAAATCTGTATGTTTTTAAGTGTGGGAGAGCCATGCTTTGGTACGAATGGGCCGGCTCGACTGGAGTGATACCACGGCCTCACAGAAAACTGACGTGAAACAACGCTTAAGTGTTGTTTCGTTGTGTGAGTGAGGTTACTGGAGGCCCAATCTTCCCAATCCCCTATTCCCCAACAACCCTTAAATTCCTAACCCCAAAAGGCCGGCAACGCACTTATAACGCTTCTGGTGTTTCGAGTGTCCATGGGCGGCGGCGATTGCTTACCATCAGGTGATCCGTCAGTTCATTTACAGGCTTATAGCATAAAAAAATATTTGTGAACTGGAAAATATGACGTTAATGACAAATGCTATTGTTGAGCAAAATAAAATTAGAAGAGAGAAGATACCGAATTAACTCCGTTAACAATACATACCAAAAAACCTATTTTAATCAATAACTTACAAGATACTACAAGCCTATGAAATTATATTTATATACTGGTGGTACTATCGCGGCCCACTGAACTCAGACTACAGACACAATTACATAAGCCAGTCCTCATTACCGTGGTCCTCAGCGTATTACAAAAGCGATGTAATCCGGGACACCTGGCATGCTACCAGTGACACATTGTTTCATACTCCTTGAACAAATGCTAATTGTGCTATGTTAAGCAATTCATTAATTAAATAAAGGTTTATTTAGGTTTTAAGTAATAAGTATTAGTAGACTGAAGGTCGTCATTGATTGGTTGATAGTGGCTGGTGACTGGGATCTTAGAAGACAATAGTTGATGGTACAGAGTATCTTAGAAGACAAAACATAGACAAACGTCATGAGGACTCCTGGACTTATAATGTCTAATTATAAGTTTTTAAAATCGCCAACTGGCACTGAGCAACCGCGGTGTTTAACGCTCAAAACTGTGTGAAGAGGACTTTGGTCAGCAGTGGCCACTTACAGGCTGTTGATGTGATGATGATGTGAGATCTTAGAAGCCAACATAACCAGACCCCAGAGTATGTACGCCGCAGTTCAAAAATCCATCAGGCCATCACAAATACTTTGGGTCCAAGTGGGTCTGACGTCTGACCAGGGCTGCTGATGATTCACAAGGTGGATTTTAAGTCCGATTCTGATTCTTTCTCTTACCTCACCCAAGAGTCAAGTATATCGCCTGTATAACTAAGTTCAGTCTCGTATATGTACAGATTTTATCTAGGTATGGGTTAGGTAGATATAAGTTTTAGTTATCTAGGTATAGGTTTTATCTCTTTACTTAATACAGTTTCCTAAGCCCTATTGTATAACAATGCAATGTAAGGTACCGGTACATTAACGTGACAGTCGCGTAGCTAAGCGATGCTATCTATACGAGATCTGCGCGCGCGCAGCGTACCAATACAACGATCTATATAGCTCGTGTTAGACCGTATTAATGCTAGTTTGCCAATGTCGACACTTGGTTTCAGTATTTTGAAAACTATCCTCGACTTATTCCCTTATTAAAAACTAAAGAGCGTAAAATAAAAATGTTAGGTTTTTGACAATTGTCAATTCTCTAGTGTTGTCATGCATAACATGACTGTATGGTTGATGCGTCGGCCGGGTAATCTGCTGAAAAGCAACGTGTAGCGGTTTCAATTCCCGCACGGAATAACTCTTTGTGTGATCCACAAATTGTTGTTTCGGGTCTGGGCGTCATGTGCCCGTGAACTTGTATGTTTATAAACACACCCACGACACAGGAGAAAATCCAAAATTAGGGCAACGTTTAAAAAAAAGGCGTCTCTAGGCACTTACCATCAGGTGATTCGTTATAGCATTTTGTTGGGTTCCCTATCATATAAAAAGGCTTCTTTACCTTTCATAATTATCAAAAGCTGGATCTAGAAATTGATCTAATCTATATCACACTTCATCTATAAATGATTTAACAATTAAAACAAGAAAAGCGCCCACGTAATTGCATCGCATGTCCCTAAGTAAGGACCACTGCAGTAAAGTGCAGATTGCACAACACTGTCTCCGCACTTTAGTGCAGTTACAATTGGGAAACTAGAACAATATGGTCACCGATTGAATTATTGTGACATTAATACTCAGATAGAAATAGAACAGGTTGTGAGCAACACGACAACACTATCAAAATTGTTAATTTTACGTAACTATATAGGGAGTGTTAATCACTTACTTTCAAGTGATCAGTTTGTTGACTGTGCGTCAGGGTATAAAAGAAAAAAAAACTGTGGAATGAGCTGTCGTCGTCGGTATATCCGAAACGATACGACCTTCAAACCTTCAAGAAAAGAGCGTATTCCTCTTCAAAAGGCCGGGAACGCGCTTGTGCCTCCTCTGGTGTTGCGGGTGTCCATGGCTCTCTGCTCGTTTGCCCCCCTATTCCATAAAAAAATCAATGAGTAGTTTACTGACGTTAGCTAAGGACGAATGGAAAAAGAAGATTACAATGATTACAATACAAGTGGCATTACAAATACAATTATATCTAGGTAATTAAAAACTACAAATATTTTAGACTATAATTCTGGTCGTGTAGATTTTAATATGTCTTGAATAATGGGCAGATAAATTGGAGCCTGTTCGAGTCCCGTCCGGAGTTGCATCATGCCTTCCCGCGCTTACTACAGCGGCATAGAGTAGACAATTAATAGCTGTGCTGGATTTTGCAGTGAGATGAAGATACTACCATTTTAAATATAAAAATATCAATCCTTAACACTTTAAGTAATGGGTTTTTGTACACATTATATAATTTATTCTGTTATAAAACTTCTTGGACCATGGACTCAACTTTTATTGCAATTCAATCAATATAATTTTCACATTAACCACCTTTTTGATGAAAAGGAAACCTCAAAATGTGGTTGGGATCTGAGGAAAAAGACTCACAGATACTACCACCACTATTCATCATCAGTATGAAAATGCTGCTGCTAACGGCGGCGAATTAGACCAACACCATAGCTCCTACTAACATAATAATCATTGCTGCTAACAATGGTGAATAATAAAATTGTTTACCATGAATCTTATTTACAAGTCACATCTTAACATTTTACCTAATCTATGAACCGTTACAAGTTCCCAAGTCCTAATAAATAATTTATGCACCATTGTGCAACAGAACTAATGCCTTTTTGATATACATCCTGAATATATTACTATCTATTTACTCGTGTTACAAAATTGTAATTAACGTTGTCGATTGCTACAGTACAAACGCACATCAACGTATACTTATGTGTCAAAGTTAAGTAGATTAGAGACTCTATTACAAAGGAATAAAGTTAAAAATGGATTAAGGGAATTCGTCAGATTGGTGTAAGTTGAGCTGCTGGTGTCCATACGTAGAAACTGTCGAACTACGTTCAAGATTAATACCTTCAGGTTGTCCTTTATTAATTGTAGCTACACCATAATTGAATATTAGTTTACTTTGGCTAAGGTAGTTAGGTATTTTATTTGCCCAATAAAATAATCTTAAGTTATTACATTCTATTGGTCAAGAAATTGCCAATGGAAAATAAAGTAGACTCATATCAGATTTTAGGAAGCTAGACGACCGATTAGGTTTAGAGGCATGTCTGTTATTTGTATTTTTTTATAGAAGGGTCCGATGTTAAAAAAGGTACCATCTATAGTACCTACAACCTCGGTGAACGTAATTAACTTCTTAGTGATTGGTTCTTTTATAGTGCTAGCAGTAATTGCAAACCACTGGCGATTGTCTCATTTATGACGTATGCAACACATTATTTTGAGCACGTCACCTATCGCTTTAGAACCGGCAATGCACTGGTGATGTATCTGATGTTGCAAGAGTAGATGAACCTGAGTACTGACTCAGGCTACGGTGACACCAGTTATATCAGATAGTTTATATAGCCAAAAACATTGTCTAAAAAAATGTCATGCGTGCAAGCTTCTCATGCATGAGGGCGCGGATTCGAATCTTACCAATGAAATCGCCAAACTGCATTGAGCAAGCGTGGTGATGAATGCTCAAAGAGGCCGAGTGAGAAGAGGCCTTTGATCAGACCACTAATAGATTGTTGATACATGATAGCCACAAACATTGTATGGCCCATTCATTGCCTCAATAAACATTTCTTTCCAAGGTTTACCATCCCTGTTCTACAATATTGTGGTTCAAAACCCAAAGCCTATACCAAAAGGTCATTAGGTAAGGTACAGCAATGCTAACCTAACAATGTCATCGCATGACATTTCATTAAACGCCAGAGGCGAAGGGCATTTATGTAAACTAACCAGGCACGGACACAATTTAATAGTAAATGCTTAATTAGATAAAGAAACACATTGGTCACCAATCAGCGCCGAACGCGCTCTCGTTTCGATTACTTTAAACGTAAATTAAACTCTTACTAAGGGTACAGAAGAAGTCACAGGTTGATGTTGGTGTTTTCATATGAAAATATGCGTGCTATGGATGCGTGAAAAAACATAGCTTAGCTGAGTTCATTTCCACCAGTGGTTTCCACCAATCATATTCATTGGCAAACATAGTTTAGCCAAACGCATCCAGAGCAACGTGCACACCTCTGGTTAGAACCGGCTATCGCTTTAGATGAATTAATTAAATATATTTTTTTATTGAAGAAATGTGTTCAGTAAGCCTAATGATAGTTGGGTGTTATACTGTATATGTGCACCTTTGCCCTTTTTTGAGGGAAGTAAATCATCCAATGAGATCTCTTACTGACTAAAAACCACCCCGTTCCTACTCCTGCTGTTCGAGCCGGAGTCCCGGTAACCCGCTAGGCAGTGCGCAGCTCCGGAACAGGTACCCATTAAGATATAAAAAGACGTGTCTACATTTCTCACAATTATTTTAACAACAGTAGTATCAGTAAATCGTATCAATATCACGACTATTCACAATTCGCATTCAAAAGAAAACGAAAGTAAAACAAAGTAAGTTGACCGAGTAATCGAATCGAGGTGCTCGATCAGAGACAGTGGGTGAGTCATATTGAGACCTGTAAGTACTAAGTAATACCTTTGTATGTAGTAAAGCCCTTTATAGATCGCTTAGTGTTCAACCCACGTCTTCGCCCGCGTTTCAAGCAATAAATGATGGTTGATAAATGTAAGTGATATGATGTACAAAATAGATACATAATTCAATTTAGCACGAGACGAACTCGTTGATTCCTTTTTGCCTGCTGTAAAATGAAACATTGAATCAAATTACAAATCTTAAAGAAAATTATTTGATCCAACAGCACTCCTGAACAATGTCATCTGTGCAGTGACGGCCAGCGGCTTCTCCCGCGTTCTCCCAAATTCCATCAAAATCCGTTCAGTAGTTTTAGTGGTAATTTATTTATTTATTTATTTATTTATTTATTATAAAAATCTTCCTACACTCTCATTACAGGATTTTCCCAATGCGACAGTGAGGCTTAACCTAGTGTACATAATAAACTTAAGAAACTAAAAATAAATTATACAAAAAATAAGGAGAAAAAAAGAAACAAAAAGCAATCATAATGAAGAAACCCTTACCTAACCTATGTATTACAAAACTACTAAATAACCTTACATAATAACATAATTATACAATAACAGTAACAAAACAACTAACCTAAAATAACAAAAAATAAATATAAAATAAGTACATAAGGAACTATTCACCATCGTAACTTAAAATAAACAATAATACTTTTGTGAATTCACTCGAAGGAGCTGTAAATATGTCAATCTGATTGTGGAGCTTATTGATGGTACGGATTGCGCGAGTCAGTGGTGCTTTAGCGAGAAGATTGGTCCTCGCCGTTGGCACTGCCAATATTGGCGGGCGCCGCCGTCTCCACACATGAAGCAACAAACGTCTCTATTCATGTCTTAATGAAGCAACAAACATCCAAACAAACTTTCACGTTTATAATAATAATTTAAGTTAATTAGTTTAAGCACATTAAGTTAAAACTATCTTTACAGGTCATGTATTCACTGAAAACGTTAATCAATGAAGGAAATCATCACAAGACGAAATTAAGTAAAATGGTGATGATAGAATGTGATCTAAATTGATCATTATTGCTTTCTGAAAGCAGTGTTCTAAGAAAATGTAGAAAATTAAATGATTAATCCGTTATTCAGACAATAATATTATCAGGATACAATAGAATACAAGATAATTAAGAAAACCTGATCCACCCTTTACACACTTACAAGTAGGTGTTATTTTTAACTTCAATACTGACCTACCCAATATTGATTACATGACCTTACATTACTAGTCATTTTGAACGCGTCCAGTTACTGTTAGTTCCCACCAGATGTCGCCACCTACATACTCCAACAACAATTACTTTCTGCCTAGTTAAACAGTTATGACTAATTTGGCCTTTTAAAGGAAATAGCGTGTGAACTAAAACAATCGGGACTGCAATTTAATTGATTTTTAGTCATTAATATTACCTTTGACATTGATTGAATTTGATCCTAGTGGCTAATAAAATATAGTTGAGATTTGAATACCAACATTTAGATACTGTCAACATCTCATCATTCAAAATACATCAACTTCTTAACGAAGATCTGTGGGACTTCTTAACGAAGATCTGTGGGAGCTGCGGACGACCCAGCGGGTAGCAGAGCCCCAGTGCTCTGCCTCGAAACAGGAGCAGGAACGGGGTGGTTTTCAGTCAGTAAGAGAGATGCCTTTCCCCTCAAATAAAGACCTCGCTCTTAAGATTGGGTTTGCCAAAAACCCTACGCTGGGCAGGCTTGGAGATCGCAGTGAGGTCACCGAATAGAGGGTACTGATATTTGCAGTGTTTAACAGATAAATCAGAAACTCACGCTAATGTAGAAAGAGGGTTTTGTCCAATTACAACAGCTGCCAAATATTCAACGTGCAATGATGTGACACTAGTATGAATAAAAATATGGTAAACCTCATCTATACTATAATATTATAAAGCTGAAGAGTTTGTTTGTTTGAACGCGCTAATCTCCAGAACTACTGGTCCAATTTGAATAATTCTTTTTGTGTGGAATAGTGCATTTATCGACAAAGGTTAAAGGCTATAAAACATCACGCTATGACCAATAGGAGCCAAGCAGAACGGGTGAAACCGCGCGTAAGTAGCTAGTTAGGTATAAATAGACTAAAAATGGCTACCACAAAGTTTCTTTACTCTAGGTATCTGACATATAAATTACGCTACGTCTCTTGTGGATGTAATTGAACGGTAAGTTCTAACTTAAATAAAACGTTGATACATGCGACAGTATCAAATGATCCAGACACGGGATATGACAAAATGTCCTAGTCAAATCAAATTAATTAGAATAACTACTCTATCCATACTAATACTACTTACAGTGTGTTTGTTTATTGACTTATTGGATGGATGTATGACACTTTTCTGTGAATTTAGTTGAGGAGATTTTGAGGGACATAATTAAAGTTTTAATGACCCACATTAATTGCTTTCTTCAACCGAATTAACAGACAAATTCGTTATCTATTTAACTATAACAAATAAGAAAACAGTCGCTAAAGGTTCTTCTACCGATTTCAATAACTGATCTTAATTTAAAATCTTTGGATCGATATACATTTTTGACAGAAACTCTATAGAACTAATGTCAAAAATCTTAATCTTGGATTTTGATCGGTTATTGAAAGCGGCAGTTTATTAACTATAGCGATATAACCTAAAACCCCATAATCGCACAGATAATATACGTACATACAGTTGGAACACGAGAAAACCTTACTTTCAAGAAAAGAGCGTATTCCTTTACAAAAGGCTGGCAACGCACTTGTGTCTCCTCTGGTGTTGCGGGTGTCCACTGGCGGCGCTGATTGCTTACCATCAGGTGACCCTCGTTTGTCTCTATTCCATAAAAAAGCCTAGATATGTAAAGTAACAAGCCGAGAAACAGACACGCAAAAAGCCCAAATTAAAAGGAAAAATATAAAAACTAATATATTATATTTTTTAAGTAAAGTCTCGTTGAAAAGCTAGTTTACTATGTAAAGCTATCTCTTGCCTTTAATTGCTTTTGTCATGATCTACTTTATTGTAGCGTAATGGACAGATTCTGGCTAGTCTAAGCGGACGACCAGGTTATGATGACCTCTGGTACTAAATAGGGTATAGGAAAAAGGACTAGATTGAAGTACAGATTGTGTGGACGAGCTTCGGACAAAGGTCTAGCTAAATTGGACAGGGAAGCCGTTAAAATGTGTCGCGGTATTAGTTAGAATTGGAATATTTTAGTGAATAAGGGAATTTATTAAATGTCCAACTTGATGTTAATATCAACACAGATTTTCAATAAAACGTAGTGTTATGTTAAGACAGTTCCATCGAATTACCTACTTACTAAATTGGTTGTCATTTTATTTTAATAAAAAATATTTCAATCGCATAACGCAAAAATTTTCGTGAAGAAAACAGTTCTTCGTTAAGTCAAAGTCAGAATTATTTATTTCATTATATATTGAACGTCAAAAATGCCAAGACACTTTTTGGGTTAAAAAAATAACAAAAAAAAATATTACATATCTGTATGGGAATGTAAAAAGAACAAAAGCTTGAACTTCTATTTAACTAGTTATGTTGTATATTCCATATACAGTTGCAACTTTAAACACAATTAACATCATATTTCTATATTGCACACGTTTTGACTGAAGCTTATATCAAAAATTTAAAATAATAAACAATCGTAATAAAACGTCTATTCAAAAACTACCAACCCATTGTTTCACACGAAATCCTAATAACAAATTCATTATACATACTAAACTAAAATCTCATTACAAATCCCAGTCTATTTGAATAATGTCCAAATTATTGGCATACCAGTAACTTTGCTAAGTGTCGCAAAACTGAGTTTGAAGTTGAGACCGTTTGGGCTTCGATAGTGGGGCCGTGTACTCCAAGCCTTATATAAAAGGTTTGCTAACTCTAGAGCACATATGCACAGTGTAGTTTGATCCTTACAGTGTTCAGTTTTAGTGCAGTGATCCTTTTCAAAATGAAGGCCTATGTAAGTGTTGATAAATGAAATTAGTACAATTAAATTGTTACTAGTTAATATTTGGTATTGTTTTTGCGGTGTTGTGTTTTAGCGGAGATTGTTTTTTTTTTTGTAATATTATGATAGTAAATAAATATATATTTTTTTAAGAAGAATTCGAGAAAACAATTTATTTTTGTGATAAAAAAAAATCAAAATCAAAAATCAGAAGTAGGTTTTTATTAAAAGTAGTTCTAAAGTAAATAACTAGTATAATGTCATGTAATATTTCATTGTTCTACACACCAAAATTAAAAAAATATACTACACAGATAGAAAATACCTAACACTTAACTCATTTCGCGCGCTTTTCCCACAGATAAAACACACAATGCACATTCTTAATTGTTGCAATCGAACTGCTTATAGTCTTTGTATCTGCCGGGAATAAATTTCTTTACTTTAAACGTGAATATCAATTGTCAGACATTTTATTATAAAAATCACTAAAGGATTGTTTTTTTTTTTCAAACAATATAAAGCAGTTTTAACACCAACTAGTGCAACAGAGCTTTACGTTAATTCTTAACGTATTCCTTTTTATTTTTATTATAGAAATTTCAAGTCATAATAACACGAATATTGTCGGAATGATAAATGAAACGTCAGTTTATAATCAACATCAGTATGTTTCCATCCGCAAGCTTTTTTGGAAAAATCATACAATGACTTCTCCCGCTCTGGGCGAAGTGAGAAGGAGTGTTAAACTCTTACTGACTAAAGTTGCTGATTTAAAATAAGAAATCTCTTTAAAACTGTTCTATCTTAATTATTAAAATTCCTCTCTTAGAACAGAATCTAAATGAAAGCCTATGAAGCAAGTACAAAGAGGAAATGCTATAATGTGCTTATGCATTGGGACACAAAAAAGACGAACCATCCCAATGACATTACAAGTAATAAGGTGTAGATAGGTTATAAGCGGTCAAAAAGTGGCACATTAAAGTGTGGACAATTGGTAACTCTTTTGTAGTATAGGGCCGCTAGATAGAAAATATAGAGGAGCGTGGTTTGTTTGTCTCGCGTCTCCCCATAAAGCATTATTTTAAGGAAAATCCAGTTATAACATCTCCTCTTTGTATTTGCCTCATTTATTCTCCCAATGCTGTAAATAAGACAGTGATTACTTACAATCAACTAATCATATATCAGCATCGTATAAAAACTACAAACTTCATTAAAAACTTGATAGAGGCCTAACCTAACCAAGCGTTTTTCTCCATACAACACTTTCCCTTACTTATTCCACTTACCCATACTTACCTATCTATGTATGTCCGTGTTGCTTAGGTCCACTTTATTGATCCACTTGACAGCAGTCGTTGATCCAACTACCTTACTTAATTTTCGCTTCATAACTTTATTTCTCTTGTTTTCTTTATTTCCTTAATTAATTTACGTTATAAGTCTATTGGGTTCTTGCAAACTGCTTTATACGTAGAGGTTAAAGATAACCCCATTAACTACCGCACTCAGAGACATTAAATGGGTACTTAACCTATTCCTTAATAACATTTTTTTCCGAATAAGATTGGTAAGGATAGGGTTAAGTAATCATTAAATGACTCTTAGTATGGCGGTTAAATCTTTTACTCGAAAATAATCATAATGTAAACCCTTTTTTCTATGAATTTTCTATTTGCACTCAATAATTCTTCTGAAATCTGCAAAAATAGATAACATAGTAACTTATATATAACATAACAACTTCACGCGTAATTCCCGTAAGGCTATGTAAAACCTACAAATATGTACTCCGATAATACCTTACCTAATCCAGAAATCAAAACCAAACCCCTTCTTCAAAAATCCAGATTACGACTTATCTAGGAAGTCTGTTATCGACGCAAAAAAATTCGTCATATTTATAAAACCAGAATCTAATAAAATGAAAACTGTCCTAGATATCCTAACATAACGTATCTATCCGTCTGTTTGTTTACATTGTTCCAATACATAATAATGAACCCATCAAACAGTTTCGTCATCGACAGTTAATACGTAACGCTAACACGCGTAAACCATGTCCTATTATCCATATCATGGAATCCTTTCATTTAAATTCAAATCGTGGTTCGAATTTCGTTTCTGAACACACTCCTGCGCATATCAATGTACCTGATGAAGTCATATCACGCAACAAGTAAAAGTAATAGCTTGCATTGTTCGGTTCAATGTATGCGAAAATGCAGTTCAGCCTTCGATTTTGGCTGTGGAAGTTACATGTCACTTTCTTCTTGATTTGCATCCTTGGTGGAAGGAAGTGATAAGAGAATAGCATTTCGTAACTAGTCCTGTTCCAATACCAACATCATCAGCCTTTATTCTGTTTCCATTTACTACTGGTTGTAAGTCTTTTAAATAGTCGTACTAAGGTTGATTATAGTTTGGTCCTATTCAGCTTTAATCAAAATTGGATCGTAAACTTTTATAACTTGTCTAGATCGTTTCCCATAATTCTGATTCGATAGAATATCATTATGTACAGAAAATCTGTAGGCCAAGTTACACAAAACATTTTCTTTTTAAAGCAGTTCCTTCAATAATCCTCTCATCATTTCCAGATCGCAGTTTTCTTCCTGGCAGCCTCAGTTCTGGCGGATCCCGAACCGAGCAAAGTTGTCCAGAAGCGAAGTGGCCTGGTCGGTCATTTTGGAGCTCCCCTGATTGGTCATGGAGTGGCTTTGGGTCATGGATACGCGGGACATCTAGCAGGACCCATCGCCGCGGGACATTTAGGCGGGCCCATCGCCGCTGGCTATGCTGCAGGACCATACCTAGGAGGACCCGTTGGGGCAGCCATAGTTGGAGCTGATGTCCACACGACTGTCACGAAGCATGTTGGCGTACCTGTGCCTGCGCCCTACCCTGTTCCCGTGGATAGACCTTACCCTGTTGCCGTTAAGGTAAATAATTTTACACAGTGAGAATTATTGTCAGAAACTCCTCATTGACACAGAATACACAGAATAGAAATATATTTTTGTTACACTATTATCAAAGGTATTGACACTGATTTCTTTCTAATTCAAAATGATTATATGTACAAATAAATCAAGTGTGTATCATTGCAAATCATATGCAAAAAGTGTTACTGTGTCAAACACCCCAACCAAAAGTAATCACACACTAAAGACAAGTCATCATCGTCTATTCCAGGTGGCAGTCCCGGTGCCCGTAGACCGTCCCTACGCTGTGCCAGTCCCGAAGCCGTACCCAGTCACCGTTGAGAAGCACGTCGCCGTCCCCGTCGACCGTCCCGTGCCCGTGCCCGTGCCTCATGCTGTACCTTACCCCGTCATTAAGCAAGTAAGTATCGGGGACATGAGAGATCAGTCATACTTTTAATTGGGGTAAAGAGAGCACAAACGGTTGCATAATGTACAAATTCAGGCAAAAGTCACGATCTTCTGGTAGTGAAAGAAACGATTTAAGAAAAAGATAGAGTGAGAGAGAGAGAGTGACGGAGAAACCCAAAAATACAATAAGTAATGAGAACTTATATGACCGTAAAAGAATCAGCATCTAATTCATTGATTATATCACGTGTAATACATATACAAAAATCGAATCTAGGAATATTTGTCAAAGTGGAAAAATGATCATAGCTCCAAATTACGTGTTTGGTTTAATGTAAACGAATTTTCATAAGTTCACCTCTCGATAAAATAACTAGCAAAATATTACCAACTGCAACCTGCACTGGACTGCACGATCGGCGACGGATCTGGCGATCTGGGCAACCAGCAGCCGCGTAAAGTGTAACGGGTTCAATTTCCACACAGAGCAACTCTTTGCGTGATCCACAAATTGTTGTTTCGAGTCTGGATATCGTGTATGTGAACTTGTATATTTGTAAACGCACCTACGACACAGGAGAAAATCCTAGTATGGGGCAACGTTTTAAAAAAATACTTGTCAGAGAAAAATACATGATGTAAACTCTGAACCTAAATCAGACCATTTCCATGTAAACTAGAGATGATGACCATTTGGAATTCTGGTGTCGTCTGCCAGTAATGTAATTTCTATGGAGAAGAGGTTACGTGCTGTGTGCTAGTAGGTTAATGAAGCGATTCCCATTACACTGCACATTATCTAGGATTGTATAACATCGCCTTACCTTAGAGTGTGCCATAATATGTGTTTGTGTCAATAGGATGATGTAATTAGCTGTAAATAGGAACTTCATTGAAAAATTATGAAAATTTTAACATTAGGAAACGTCAAATTTCTAAATGAAATGTTCACATTTCATTTAAAAATTAAATCTTGCTAGAAGATCTCTAGAGTATAGATAGAAGTTACCTTTTTATATCAATGCAAATTGCACGCAGGCACCAATTTGGGTATGGAAGTATGGAGCTCTCCGTAGATAATTGCTTAAAAGTAAAATTACTTAATAATATTAAGAACAAAATGCATAAAAGTTAGTTGAAAGCAAAATTTGGAAAAACAATATAAATATTGTATATAGAATTGAATTCAACGGGTAATTAGATGCAGGAACGGGCTGTATGTTATAACATTTTCCCAACATTTATTCACCCCACTTCTGTATCTACTCACCCCTCGAACTATATTAACCTCGTTAAAATAAAACACAAAACAATACATAAAGCTATAATAAAATCACGTGAGTGTATATCTATCAGGTAAAAAGGTTTATTTCTCTAAAACAAACAATATCAACCTACAAGTAATCAATATAGGATCGTTAGAGCATGAAGCAGGTAATGATGCACATTAGCAGAGCTTCCGTCATGGCAACGTCGCTCCGTCGCCCGCGCCGCGTCGCTCAATTGAACTTAATAGTTAATGCTATACCGGTCTAGACACACGCCAGTTACCTAACTTATAAGTACTTCGTTTAACTTTAAAGTTTATTTTTTAACTAGCAATGTTATACAACTACTAGATTTTTTTAATATGTTTGTTTATAAATTACTAGCTGACCCGGCAAACGTTGTTTTGCCTTATACATTATTTCGTCAATAAAGGAAAAAAAATTAAGGGACAACCCTTATCAACTAGGAGTATGGAAAATATATTGTAGCCGATTCTCAGAACTACTGAATACGCATATAAAATTTGGTAAAAATCGGTAAAGCCGTTTGGAGTACGGTAACTAATATTGTAACATGGAAATTTTATACATTCATGTATACATATGTATAATGAACAGTAAAGGATTTTCCAAAGGCTAACTAGAAAATAAACAATTACACAACTTACTGACTGACCAATGATGCGAAAAAGCTAACAAAGTTTTCTAACGGCGCATTCCAATAACCTACCTATCGGTAGATTTGCCTACCAGCGGTAGAATTTTGACATAAGCTCCATACAAAATGTGTTGTAATGGATTGGAATGCGCCGTAAGTCTACCTAATCTCAGGAACAAATCAATAACGCACTATTCCAATTGCAGGTCGGAGTTCCAGTCCCCCAGCCCTACCCAGTAGCCGTACCGAAACCAGTAGCCGTCCCAGTACCAGCCCCAGTCGCCGTCCCAGTAGTCAAGTCCTACGCCAGCGCCCCCCTCATCCACGATTTCCACGGCCACGGCTATGGCCACGGCCACGCCTTCCACTCAAAACTTGGATGGTAAACTGTCCAATGACGTCACTTGCTTGTTGACAAATTAAAATTATAAACAATTTTTCTCTGTGTGTAGGAAACTTTATAGAAAATATGAAGGGAGTTTACGCCATATTCTAAAACGATTGTGAGCCGTATAGCCCTGTGATAAGGTGCTTTTTTAAGTAGTATGGATTTTAGTTTTTTTTTTTTAATTTGTCATCGAACGAGTGGTTGTTAAAGCGATATGTTTATGTTAAGGCATTTTCATATGGGATTATTGTTTGAGTCAGAACGTTATTATGTGATGTAGATAAGTGTAGTTTTATGTGTGAGTGTTTGATGCAAAGAGCTTATATCTGTTGTGTGGAACTTGGGAAATATTTGATTAAAAGAAAGTGATGGAAATTGACAGACTAGGAAACGAGGTACACAAATGGATATAAGTTCAGGTTTTGTAAGGAGTTAGGGATAAAGTGCAATCACAACGAAGCCTGACGCCATTTTATTGTTAACGTATTCAGAGTAGGTTATCCGTGATACCGCCATATTGAAAAACGAACAACTATTTAAATTGTTTTACTTTTAACAACTTTTTGGCGACAGATAACAAAAGTATAACCTACTCTGAGTACGTGTGGGTATTATATTTAAATTATATACTTAATTGCCATAAAGACTATGTATATTTTAATAACGAGACGCCATGACAGTTTTTATGTAAATATTTATGTATGTAAATATGAAGTTTAGAAGTTATATATGTAAGTTGTATGTAATATTTTATTGTCTGGTATACAGGTTCATGTTTTCACATGATCTCTAGCACGTGATTGGTCGAGGCTTCGTAAGTACCTGGTAAAGCACTGTTGTATATAGAAATCTATTTTTTCTATTTTCTAGCTTTAATGATGAAGAATAAAAGTTTATTTCGACCGCAGTCGACTAAAAACTATTTAGCGTACGACCTTTTTGTAATAAAATGTATATCAAATATTTTTGTTGTATTTCTTTATACCTTTCTCGAATATCTTTGTTTCAAGACCAATTTATTCTCTTAGTTTACATGAAAATGCATACATACTTAGTGAAACATATTCATATCATACAATTAATTTCATAAAATCTTACGCTTTACACACAGCGACAAAATTGAAAATAATACATATGTAACTATTATAAATACGCCTGACTTACCTCTACAAAAAAAAATGTCACAACTGAACACAACCGCTTCGCATAAATAGAACTTAATATCCCAGATCCAACTTAACTCATTATTTTATTCAATAGTAATACAATTACAAACAGAGGGATTTTTGTAAGATGTAGGTACCAAGGTGGTAAGTTACACATGTACATATTGTAGGTAGCATGTTGTAGGTTCGATTAAGTTAAAATAAAGTGACCAATCAGCCTTAGGTGTGTACTTATCGTCACAACTATCACACAGATACTAGATAACAGTTGTTCTCGAGGGTAAATAACAACTCAAATCACAATCACATGCAATCTAATTAATGACGGCCTGTTATGTATACCTGTTATTGGAATTAACAAATAAGTAGGTATATCAAAGAGGGGTTGGAATTGTAACTAAATCACATTTCCATTCTAATGTATATTAATATAAATAAGTCATAGAATGTAAGTATATTAACATAATAATAAAAAATAGTAAGTTATTTAGTAACAGGTAACAGGTATTAATAACCATGTTTTTTTACGGAACAGTAGCAGAAAGAACAGGTACCGTGTTTGACCTGTTACAGCTCAACTCTACGACCACTTTCTCAGGACGTGGCTCGGATACTTGAGCTATGGCTACTTAGCTAGCAGGACGTGACGTCATCGATGGAAATAGAGCGGGCTATGGCTGCCTTATGTAATACACCATAGGCTAGCGAAAGCATGGTAGTGTTTGTAATAGTACGCGAAGAAGCTGATTGCATGTGTTATGTCAATCCTTAGTTAGACTAACTACGTTGCGTGGTTGTTGACGAATGCATGCATTCTGCATTCTGCTGCCGTACAACGTGTAGCGGGTTCGATACCCGCGTGCAGCAACTCTTTGTGTGATCCACAAAATGTTGTTTCGGGTCCGGGTTGTCATGTGTATGTGAACTTGTATGTTTGTAACCACCCACCGACCCACGACACAGGAGGAAATCCTAGTGTAGAGCAACGTGTTAAAAAAAAGAAAAAAATATTTGATTGGCGATTTTATTTTGCCACTTTGTCGACAGTTCTGATTGTTTCATTAGTCATTTGTTTTCAATACACAATATAAAAGAAAGAAAAACGTTTCTAAATTAATAAGCTATGCAAATAAAATAATAATTATTATGTATCAAACTCTACTCTATAGATCTTCTATGCTTCCAACTTTATGGTATTCATGATTTATGGCTGTATCTAGCAGACGGCGTGGCGTCTGTGTGTAATGATGCGCAAGAGTGCATCGCAGTGACCTTTAGTACCGTGCTATATATAGAGATACGAGATATTATGATGTAGGTACTTATAAAATAGGATGAAGTTGTTTGATTTTGTTTCTTGCGTTTTCTGAATTAAAACAAAACAAAGCTTATTTTGTATTTTAATTGATTCCGATATTACAAAAAAATATCAATTTTTAAATCAATTAGGCTAGTTTTAACTTAAGGCCGATGGATTTTAGTGGGTATGGAGGCTTCTTTTGAAGAGTCTCACATAGATATCCCACTCGTTCCCGACGGGAGGACAACTATTACTCCCGGAATAAAAAAAATAAGTTTCACCTAAATCTAAATTAGTATTTTTTGTCAGATCATCTGAACAAAAGGTCCTATAACCACAAGAAAAATAGGTAGGTAAGTACCTATTTAAAAACAAAACCAACATAAACTAACCTCAATAAGAAATTAAACCACAACAGTGTGACAAAGGACAACCTTACACAATATGACGTGACCGGCATCGAATGCGGAACCCCGGTACTGGCCGCTACTAACCGTTGCGCAATGGGGGAAAGAGGTCGGCTGCCAGGAACCAGCACTGTTTAACTTAAGTATAGCTATTAATTTTGACAAGTATACTTAGAAATTAGGTAATACTGTGATCTATTTTGTAATAGGTGTGTACTAGGCATATATAAGTTAGGTATAGACTTATATGTTATGCTAGCTACTTCCGCGCGGTTTCACCCGCTCTGCTCAGCTTTTATTGGTCATAGCTGTTTTATAGCCTTCCTCGATAAATGTACTATCCAACACAAAAAGAATTATTCAATTCGGACCAGTAGTTTCGGAGATTAGCACGTTCAAACAAACAAACTCTTCAGCTTTATAATATTAACTAGCTGTGCCCGCGACTTCGTCCGCGTGGAATAGTTATTTTAGGCATTATATTTATTTTTGCAAACAACTTTCTCAGCTTCATAAATTATATCTGTTACCCACGGTTAATTTGTGCATTGAAAATTCGTGATAGCACTGGATTATGATTATAAGGAACAATCCACACTCATTTCTATACTATATGTGTTTCCACTGTTTTCCGGAAACCTGCGCCTATAGGTTGGGTAACCGCCACCCCGGTTTGTGTTTCAGAAATAAAATTCCTAGGGTACTTTTTAGATGGGCTCGCTACATACGCGTTATAGCAGTGGTAAGTCCCCTCTTTGAAGAGTGGCTTGAGAGGCGCTAAGACGTCCTCACCTACCGCCTGACGCAGGTACTTACCGAACACGGAAGTTTTTCGGTTGGTACCTGTTTCGAATTCGGCGGGAGGAAACACCCGGGCGTTTCGTCTGGGTGTCGTCATTGCGAGGACCGTCCGGAAGATATGGTGGAGCATACAGTGGCGGTGTGCATTGCATGTGCTGAGCATCGCCATGTCCTTAGGGATGTGAATGGCGACCTCTCACGTCCGGCTCTAGTTCAGGCCAAGGAGCGAGGGGGAAAGGGAAGCCGTCTCCCCTTCTGCGAAGCAGTCATCCTAGCTAAGGAGGAGGCGGAGCGCGTGAGGGAACGATCCTCATCACGCCCCAGCCGCCGCAGAAGACACTCCGGGCATCGAGGATCGCGTGACGATCCCCGGCCACCGTAAGCGCGGGTCAGCAAGCTCGTCGCCCGATCAAAACCAGACCCGTGCGTACCATGCGTCGCGTTCTGTGGTCAATGATTAAAAAATGATTTACTTCGTTAGTAAGACTATAATTTTTTTGAGTATAGTTACACCAGGCTCCGCGTCGTTCGCAAACAATGCCTCTCCTCCTGGCAGCGTCGTGTTTCGCACATCATGCGGCGCGGGTGAATTTTATATCGGAGTTATTTTAAAATTGTAATATCTTCTAAGATGTTTATTGAAGTTTAGTGATGTCAAAGACAATTTTGTTCACAATTAAATACTCTTAATGAACAACACATTTATTTCGATAAAGATTAATATTTTTTCGTTAATACAACTCTTAACAAATAATGCATTAATTTCGACCCAGTTTGATTACCATAAAAACGATTCTAGTAAGTTAATCCTAAAAGATAGACATATACTGTCGCGGACTTTTTTTAGATCATTTTAAGAGGAATAATTATTTCATACATATAATTTTCGTATCTTGAACCATTTTCGCAGCGCACGCAACGGAAGCCCTCAAGAATTAATAATTTCCCCCGTTTTGTCCACATTTTCCTTTATTTCTTCGCTCCTTATAGTTATAGCGTGATGTTTTATAGCCTATAACCTTCCTCGATAAATGGACTATCCAACACAAAAAGAATTATTCAAATCGGACCAGTAGTTCCGGAGATTTGCGCGTTCAAACAAACAAACAAACAAACAATCAAACAAACTCTTCAGCTTTATAATATTAGTATAGATTAATAATTAAAGTATAGATTAGTATAGATGTACTAAAACGTAAGGTTATTATATTATACTAGCGACCCGCCCCAGCTTCGCATGGGTGCAATGGTGATACATATATTATGCATGTATTACACATATAAACCTTCCTCTTGAATCACTCTATTTATTAAAAAACCGCATAAAAATCCGTTGCGTAATTTTCAAGATTTAAGTATACAAAGGGAAATAGGGACAGAAAAAAGCGACTTTGTTTTATACTATGTAGTGATTAGGTACGTATATTGCTTAGGGCGCTTACTCTTGAAACCAAACTTAATGTCAATTGCAATTTAATAAAATCTGTATATTCAAAGTCAAAATAAGACAACCCAAATCGTAGCTGAACGGTCTCGGTGAACAAATAATAATAAAAAAACAAACATCCGAACTGAGTACCTCCTCCTTTTTTGAAGTCGGTAAAAATAGTTCCATCTATACTCGATACTTGGTACTATTTAGATTCCCGCGCTAGTCGCCTGATAGTGATCATTACATAACTTCGTTTAGTAACTAGCTTTAAGTTCATACTACTACGTAACTAGGGCACAGTAACTGCCATGACAGTTAACGAAGTATAGAGGTCGCTAGTTTAGTAATGATAGAAGAAGATCGCATTAGATTAGATTGTTCATCATTTGAGTTAAATTAATTAATCTATACATATAATAAAATCGTAGAAAAGTGCTGTCTGTACATTGAAAATAAAAATAAAAAAAATAGCAGGGGTTATTGTTATGTCGATGTCGAACCCAAAAATGTAATTAACTTTTTTTTGTCTGTTTGTCTGTTTGTCTGTTTGTCTGTTTGTCTGTTTGTCTGTTTGTCTGTTTGTCTGTTTGTCTGTTTGTCTGTTCGTCTGTGCGCGCTAATCTAGAAACGGCTGATCCGAGTTGGATGCGGTTTTCACGAATATATTGTGGGATGCTTAAATTTACATTTAGTGTTTGTTTCATGTCAATCGGTTCATAAATAAAAAAGTTATGTCAAATTAAAGAATCACGTCGAACATTCTATGCTTATACAATTAATCTCCGCAACTATTTGACGGATTTGGTTGAAATTTGGTACAGATATAGTTTAGAACCTTAGAAAGGACATAGATATATTTTTATTTCAAAAATCAAAAAATAAAAATAAGAAATAAATTATTTATAAATAATTCTATGTCGATCGTTACACGACTTCGGTTCATGTTATTGTTTTAATTTATCGAAAAAAAGTAAATAAATAGTAAAAAGGTATGAAAAAAATAATATCAATATAATAAAACATTTAGTACAAAGAAAATGCTCTAACGGAGTATAGATAATTCTATGTCGATCGTTACACGACTTCGGTTCATGTTATTGTTTTAATTCATCGAAAAAAGTAAATAAATAGTAAAAAGGTATGAAAAAAATAATATCAATATAATTAAACTTTTAGTACAAAGAAAATGCCCGAACGGAGTATAAATAAATAATCCAAGTTGTCTTTATCCTCGATAGATGGCGTTGGGATCGAAATAGATCGCGCTATGGTTTCGTTACATTCATTTGGTTGGGTATCGGCCGAGCGCTTCGGTACTATCGTAGAAAAAGTGTATTATCAGTCGTATGATTATTTGTCTGTAGTGGTCCTGCTGTTTCGTATATTCTAAATTGGTTTCGTTGTATTTGTCAATTAATAAGTTTATTTGTTGGGTTTTCCTGGTTTTTTGGTTAAACTATTTAACGTAGGTTTAGTTTGATATCGATTATTAGTAGTTACTGTAGTTAGTTTTTTTAATAAAATTGTAAGTCTAATTTTTTTAATTAGATTAGATTAGATTTAAGTCGTTTCTTTTAAATTATTTAGTTTAAGCTTGGTTATTATAGCATAGAGGATAGGTTGTAATATAGTTTCTTTTTTAATTGTTATAAATTCGTAATTCGTAGCTTTCTTTAGTTTTAAGTTAGTCCGTTTTTAAACTATTTTTTCAATGCCCTAAGTGAGTATACATCTATTAAATTCAAACGCAGAGCTCATTATGTTGATTTTTGAAGAGTTCCCTGGAATATCTTCCACATCTCATTTTTGAAGAGATCCCGCGAGATCGGGAACTATGTGGTTAAAACCAAAAATTTGCCGGAAGTCACTATTCCACGCGAACGAAGTCGCGGGCAAAAGCTATACTATAATAAATCTGTAGAAGGGTCAATTCTGTACATCGAACATATTGAAAAAATAAACAGCAGGGTTACTGGGTCGATACCAAACCCAAATATGTGATTAATTTTTATTGTCTGTCTGTCTGTCTGTATGAAGGCATCATGTGAAAACTAACGGTTCGATTTCGATGAAACTTGGTATACCTTACTATCCTGGGCATAAAATAGGATACTTTTTATCATGGAAAAATGCGTAGAAAAAAAAAGAATCTTGATTTTCAGTTTTATATTACAGAACGCGAACTCAACAGCAGTAGCTCAATAGAGGGATCTCCTTAATTATTATGAGCCTAGCCGTATTTGGGTCCAATAGATATTTATAAGATGTCATTATCAGAGTTACTCTAAATGGAGAAATACAACATTCACGTGAAGACCGACATCCACGCGGACGGAGTCGCGGGCGGAAGCTAGTATTAAATAACAAAGTGTTGGAGTTATCTTAATATAGATGTACCCATATAAATTTTTCAATTATAACTCTTATTGCAATACTACTAGTGTCAATATTAAAATACTAATATCCAATGATTCAAACAACAAGCACATGATATATAATAATTTTCTATTAGTAGTAGTACCTAACAGAAGTAACAAAAATAGATTTTATAATAAACTAGCTGCGGCCAGCGGCTTCGTTCGCATTCTCGTGAGACAAAAAGTGACCTTTGTTATTCCAAACCATAATCTACCCCTGCTCCAAATTTAATTTCATCCATTCAACAGTTTTGACGTGAAAGAGTAACAAACAAACATACAAACTTTCGCATTTATAATATAAGTAGGATATTATACACACCCTCTTTACAAATGGCCTCTAGACGACCCACAAATGTAGTGATTCTTATAACATTACTTTTAAAACAACAAATACACATGAGGCCCGCACTAATACATATTTAATTGACTGTACTTAAGAACTACGTCTAGTGTCTAGTCCACAAACAGTCAATAATTGACGAAATTATATCACTATTATGTCTAAATGATCACACTAATATTATAAATGTGAAAAGAAGTTTGGATGTTTGTCCATCAATCACGATGAAACTATTGAACGGATTTTGATGAAATTTGGTATATTTACAGAGTGTGAGCTAACTTGGAGGATAGGATACTTTTTATCCCACGAGAACGCAAGCGAAGCCGCTGGCAGAAGCTAGTGTTTAAATAAAGCTAAAAAAATGTACTTAGAAAAACAATCAAATTTTTTAGGCGAACCAAATTTAAAAAAAAATCATCAAAAATGAATACTACGAGTATTAATAATGACTCAGAGACTTTGTATTTTCAACATATTTTCCTAAAACTTTGAGTTCTTAAACTTTTAAATGGTACCGTCATATTGCGATCATACGACTAACTAGATATCAGCAGTTGGAAGATGTCCACTTCTAAAAAAAGTCTTCCCATTGAGAGAATATTACCATATATTCCATAATTTACTACAAAAATTTAACGCTGCTGTCTGACTCTCGGTAGCAGAAATACAAGACACCTCAATAATATATAACAAGTACAATCACCAACATACATACAGACAGACAAACGAACTACTCGTATACCACTTAGCTCTCCTAAAAAACATCTTAACAAAAACTGTAAAAAACGCAAAATGATTGAAGTTCCCAGCATTTTGATGTTAAATCTCAACATCTAGGTTAGTTTTAAACGTTCGAACTCCGAAAAAGGTAATATTGTCAGTTAATTGAGAATCGGAGTTAATTCCACGTCGAGCAGGAATCACGACTACACACGATTGGTACACATACCTCTGTTTATTTTAGTACTATTTTTTTTATAACGTCACGCCTTTAATCCCCGAAGGTATAGGCATGTGCACATTTCACATTTTTTTGTTGTAAGTCCCATGTAATAGATGATGAGCCTATTGCCATATACTGGGTACATATCCAGACTCCGTGCTACCACTGAGAAATTTTCGCCCGACCCGGGAATCGAACCCCCTTGCCGCAAGTCGCAATATTATGGCAATCTTAGTACGGTACTTTTAGTACTATTCTATATATTGCAATTTTAGTACTATTCTAAGCTATATTATACTAGGTATCTAGTTAAGAAACTGGCGACGGTGAGGTGGCGGCAAAAAAAATCATTTCTTACCTCCGTTACTCTTTTCGTGTTATACGAGTTGACTAAGCTACATATTTTATAGGGATCAAAACTTGGTATCTCTTTGATAAACCCTTTTTTCTTACGAGAGAAAATCATCCTATAACTTCTCCCGTCTTGGGTGAGGCGAGAGGGAGTGACAGACTAAAGATTGGATTTTCTCCCCTACAAAAAGTACCTACATGAATATCATCTAAAGACCCTACGGTACATATACTGAAACGCTGTAATAAATACTATAGTAATATCCCTGGTGATTCTCTTCACAATGACAATGTGGTACCCGAGACCCTGCAATAGTTCTAGTGACACACATTTAAACCGTCACGTTTCTGGCCAACACGACAACTGGCGAGGAGGCGTCACGTCGCGTGACAATCGACCATCGGCCGCCGATGCCAGATCGATGCCATGCATCATTTATCGACTATCGACCAGTCCTGACCCATATACTTGTTACACTGCACTCCAATCATAACTTGGTGTAGATTTTTTTTATAACTTTACATAATATCACGCCATTAAAGCCCCGAAGGGCGAGGTGCATATAATTATAATACAATTTCACGCCAATTTTGATATAGTTTAGTATACGTCGCATGCAGTGGAGGTGAGCCCATTATCATAAGTAAGCATCACTTCCATACTATTGAAATATTTACAAATCAGAAAACACTACCAAAATATTTGAAAAACTTATTAAAGCCTTAAAGAAAGAATAAGACCTTACAGTATATAAGCGCAATTTTATCTAAAGGAATTATTCAACAGAACTCAGTTCCCGTTGAAATGAGGAAACGAAAAGTTGTATCTTTGAACAGAAGAAAAGATCGAGGCCATATAAATACACTTTTATTAAATCTGCAAAAACTCCGAAAGTATATTAAATAAGGCGAGTAAGATCGCGGGCGAAGTGCTAGTCAATCTTACGCTTAGCACACGCCACTCATTGCACCAAATACATTTCTAACTTAAGGAATCGAAACACTTCGGTCTCATTTATTCAAAATTTACCTAATATGTACACCCCACCTCACAGTTTGCCCATAAACGAACGCGCATTAATGAGGGCAATACATTATGCGTTCCATGAGAAACTTATTGGGCGGGGTGTGACGGTATTCCATACATGTTTAATTTTATACAGATTTTATTAGGGTTTAGTTAACTAATAAATTTGTGGTATTTGTTGTTTTTTTTATGGAACAAGGGTTAAACGAGCAGACGGGTCACCTGATGATAAACGATCGGCGCCGCCCATGGACACAACACTAGAGGAATCACAGGTACGTTGCCGGCCTTTTAAAAACGAAAACACTGAATTTAAAATTGTTGATTTCAAAGAGCTATACGTTATAGTTTACCTACAATTTACAGTGGAGCAGTTATTATTCAGCAGCAGAAATCTTCTGGCTGATAAAGACGACGAAAATGTCCTTTAGTAAGTACCAAACATATACGGAGCTTCATATTTAACTTAAAATAAGCTACAGTGTCAAAAAAACATCAGATATTTCTCTCCCTCAATATACTGAAAAAACACTACCAAAGTAGATGCCTTAAATAAAAAACAACCAAGACAAGTGCAAAGCATTTAAAATTCAAATATTCATGCAATAAGCACCAAATTAAACGTGTGTTAGCGAGACGGTCGGATATGTGACCAACAGCCATATTGGGAATACCGGTGACCGACAATATCTATCTGCCGGTAAAAACGGAGCCAAGATTTACTCGCAATTCTGGAATGTGTCGCAATTCGTGTAAAATTAATCGTGTGTAAACTGCTAATGTAGCAATCAGACATAACTACATAATGAGAGAAATAAATAACATTATACCTATATACTTGTCTGAACTCACTTCTTGATATGTTGTTTGGTGCGAGAAAATATTTTCTGTGACTTGTTTTTAAAATTAAAGAAAAGTAACTACCGATCTTGGATTAAAAATATATTTAATACTAGCTACTTCCACGTGGTTTTACCAGCTCTGCTCAGCTCTTATTGTCCATAGTGTGATGTTTTATAGTCTATAGCCTTTTTCTTCTTCTCTAATAATATCTGCTGATTAATTTCGTTGCGGGATCCAAGACAGTCAGTCATGTCCCTGGGACGCGCCGGATTTCAATGTTCCGGTGTTTTCATGGTTGTATCTACTGAAGATCCTGGCTTAAAGAAGTTGCCATAGTATGGGAGGTTGTGGCGGGCTTAGCCCTATAGCTTTTTTCCATAAATGCACTACCCAACACAAAAAAAATGATTATTGCCATCATCATGTTTAGCCGGAAGACATCCAGTACTGAACAAAATTAACAAATTAGTACTTTTTAAACAATTGATGAAGACCAAAGACCAGTTGATGTTGATCAAAATTATTTTAACAAACGAACCACTAGATCGTGTTACAGATAAAATAATCGAAGTATTTTCACATCATCAACGACATTATTACGAGCATATCGATTGACACACATAACTCCGGCAATATTTATCATTTCTATAACCGACTAAATGGATAACAATTATGAAACGACTAGCTTTTTCCCACGGCTTCACTCTCTTCAATATGGATAGGTATACCAGTTAATACTATATTTAATTAATAATAATAACTCTTCTTTACTTAGATAGGTTTTATTTTTATAGGTTGTAGGGAAATCGGGGTTTGGGAAGATTGGGAAGAGGTAATTGGGCAACCCAATAGCGTTGTTTCACGTCGGTTTTCTGTGATGCCGTATAGTATCACTCCGATTGAGCCGGCCCATCACGAGTGAGCTCTCCCATACTTAAAAGCTGTACAGTTGGGATATGTCTGATTGTTGAGCCTCGACCTCATCCGGCTTAGTCGTCAAATGGTGACAAATAAACTTACAAGTAATAAAATATTAATAAGGATTACTTGGCTTCTACAAAAATGTAGAATTATATAAAAAATACAGTTTTACAAAACACACGTTACGTTGCGACCACGAAGATATCTGTTACACGGTAAAAACTCGAGTAAAAAGCATAAATAAAATATGAAGGCTTAACATTCTTTAATACTTCTTCGAATCAAAGCGAAGTTTTTCAAGCATAGCTCACATATAGTATATATTTTCTTAGAAACAGAGATACTATACAAGGATGACTTGTATTTGGACGTATTCCTCTCGGGAGGTGATAATATTGTTTTATTTATTGATGTATTTATGGCTATTTTGGTACTTTTTGACCAAAACCAAAAATGTTGAATATCTCAGAAACTAGCCACTTTCAGACCAGGGACCTCAGGGCTATTTTTATTTTATAGGAAATTAGTTATATTATCACTTCCCGAGAGGGATGAGTCGAATTCAAAATCACCAAGTATACATAGTTTGAATGAGGCTGTGATCTTAGGCCTGAGATACCTTCCGCCCAGTGTTGCGCATGCTACTTCAAAACATGGACCAATTATTTTTGATACATAGCGTTGGATCTACTTTGACGGCAACGAAATCTGTAGAGCTGTTATCAAAAATATTATTAAACTAGTAATACATTAAATAAATATTTTACGTCTTGAATCAAAAACTTTAATAACAATGTATGTGATACACGGTTAGATTTTGAGTTCAAATAATACTCATATTTGTCACCGTTATCGTAATAAATATGAAGAATTACAAAAACAAGAAGAACAACGACTGCAATCGATTAAAAACATTATAAATTCAATGCAATTCAAATACATTCCTTAGTCCTTTAATGACAGTATCAGCTTCAAATTCTTGCCACTACATCTCCATAACATTTACCTACTACTGTTATTTATATAATTTAGATACAGACTCCATGTATCCTCTGTTCTTAGTCTGAGACTATTTCGCAGTTCACGCACATCCACATAAGATCGATAGACCGGCAAGTCTCAAGTCTCAACTATACTAAGTAAGATCGAATTGACAGTATAGTCTAGATGTAGGGCGATTCTGAAACATACCAATTCGATATCGCCCCTCGCATAAATAAAAAAAAACGAATTATGGAAGTCAATACACATACGACGAAATCGAAACCAGAGCGCGTTCAGCGCTCTGATTGGCCGGCTCCAATGAACCAACCAATCAGAGCACCGAAGGCGCTCTCGTTTCGATCTTGTTAAACGTAAAGCAAACTCGTACTAAAGCCCTAGGCCCCAGAATCGCACTGCAGCTGTCGCATGGACTTGATAATGACGGAAACATGCTCCACTTACAAGATAACTATCTATCAAGGGATACAGATGACAGCATCCATTGCGATAGCATTAGATCTATTTATAATTTCGACATTTTGCTTTACTTTCCCAAATGGATAGGCTCTCTGGCTTAAAAATGGCATTAAAACGATTTAGAACTAGATTAAAGGAAGATTTTTACCTTCCCTTTTTTAATGGGGAAAATCATTCAATGACTTCTTCCGCCTTGGGCGAAGCGAGAGGGAGTGTCAGACTCTTACAGACCAAAGAGCGTGTCCCTTACTGATTAGAAACCACTCCGTTCCTACTCCGCTTTTCGAGCCGGAGCTCCGGTAGTCCGCAGCTCCGATTTTACGATACCTTACCAACATTAATTTATTAAATCTGAGTAGCATATTTAAAAAGTAGTTCTAAATGATGATGACTATTTCATTTGAATCACAAACCTTTCTGTTATACTCGTTATCAAGTTAAAAAACCAAAAAATATACTAAAAACTAAACTCAACATATCTGATATCCCAAACCCTAGTATTTGGCACATCCGCATAAGACGAATACTCTAACCTTAAATCGGCCGAAGGAAATACCTCGAAACTAAACCTTTATATAGAAGTTACCATTAATGAATGCAATTAACTAGTTTGGTCACTCAGTCAGTTACAAACAAGGATGAGTCAGTCGTCTTCATTCAGTAGATTTCATTCATGTGATGCGTCTAGTTGTTAGTCATTAAGTCAGTCATTAGTGAATTTGCCTTGGCAATGAATTCAGAGATGGTCGTTTGTTTCAAATAATGTTATCTTGTGATTATGGAGGATATAATATTATTTGTTTGTTTGAATGTGCTAATCTCCGAAACCACAGGACCGATTTGAATAATTCTTTTTGTGTTGGATAGTGCTTTTAACGAGGAAGGCTATAAAGTAGTACTCTACGGTCAATAGAAGCTGATCAGTGTGGGTAAAACTACGCAGGAGTGGCTGGTTATATATAATTTGGCATTCACATCTCACCTAACCCCGGAACAACATTTTGTGGATAATACAAAGAATTATTCTTTGTGGAAATTACACCCGTGACACGTTCTGCAGCAGTCGGTCGTATATTTTAAGATATATCTTAAAAACAGTCGATTTAATAATAGTACCTACCTAAGTCACTTTTCAATCGTCATTAAAGAAAGAGGTGAAGTAGAACAAACAAGTTATTACTTAGTAAGTAAAGATAATAGGTCGGCCTCATTGTCAATATTGATCGATGTACTATAATGTACGTCTAGGTCATTGACCTGTACTGTGAAGGTTCTATATTAGACCAGTTGCCGACAATTTGTTATAGAATCCACAAATTGACTTACGTAAGTCATGATTCTCAGAACTGACTCGTTAGTCGAGTGGTCGCAAGTGCGATTACCGGACAAGCTGTCTCGAGTTCGATTCCCGTGTCGGACAAAATATTGCTCGGCTTTTTTCGGCTTTTCGAATTTTTTATAGTAGTAGCACAGAGTCTGGAATTGTGCCCAGTATTTGGCATTAGCCTCACCCCCTATTACATGGAACTTATAACACAAATGGTAAAAAGTGGGTGTACATTGTGTAGCGGCGTTACGTGCCGTAATGTGCACCTCTGCCTACTCTTTCGGGGATAAAAAGCGTGACGTTGGACGACACGATTCTCAAAAAATCGTATTATTATTAACGTTTTTCTACCCAGTATAGTTTCCAAATTAGGTTAAACTATACCATAATACGTAATTGCAATAAATTATTAATAAGTTATAATCGAACTTGTTTCTCTTAAATGGATTGATTTATTATTGATAAACTTTATAGCAGTACAAATATGTTATGACTTAATAAATATTTCATGGATGCTACGCTAATACATATATTACTTAAAAAAAGTTGTTCAAATGAATAAACTAATGAATAGTAAAAGAATTTGTGTTACGAACTTTGTTTGTCAATTTTGTACTTTATCATTATCAATAGTAAGTATGATATTAGCATGCGAATCAAATTATATAACAAAGTTCTCTTTAATCGTGAACAACTTCAATTGACTATAATGATTTATTGATTTGGTACTTCAAGTTAAAGATATGAATAATAGTTACCTACCTAATCTCATGAAGCCCAACTAAGTGTCGACTAAATAATAAACACAGATATATGTGGGGAATGGCTATTGTTCCTGAGTAAAATACACTGCCATCTATCGGATAACAGCTGTAATTATAAGTAACTAGCAAACCCGGCGAACTCCGTTTCGCCACCAATGATATTCCCTGTTTTCCTGCTTTTCTCTTGAATTTTCGTTGCTATAAACCTCACGGAGCTCGAGACCTATCCAACGAAAGCAAAACCGTGGAAATAGGTTCGTGAGTTCTGGAGCTATAGCATCAGGAAGGAAAACCCGACTTATTTTTATATCATAGATATGATAATGATATAATATGCTTGAGTCAATAGTTCAGTTAGGTCGTGATGCGGGCACAGTTGAGCCCGTTGTGTTGATACGATTGCTGAGATGATGTGTCAACTGTCATGGGCGGGGTACGACGGGCGACGCAACGGTACAAAATCGTACATTAATTCTTAGTCATAATCAAAACTTAGTTCACGCCACGACATTATTTATTAATTTATAAAATACACGTCATACATTTTAAATAAACAACTCCAAGAACGCTGCACTTCATTTAAAGCTTATTAATAAAATTAGTTCAATTTATGTTAATTACAAATATCAGCTAAGTCTAGGCTAGGCACGTAGCCACATAGCTAAGCACTAAAGATGTCTGCCCGGTTCGGTATGATCTGAAAATTCCGTGGCAGTATAAAAGGTGCGCTTGGGCACATAATTGCACACTCCACATTCTTAGCTCAGTAGCTACAGACTACCATGCGGGCTCTTGTAAGTATATACACGTTAAATATATAAGTATTTTAATTAATAGGCTCAAACTATTACATGGGACTTATAACATAAATGGTGAAAAGTGGGTGTACATTTTATAGCGGCAGAGTCAATAACTAAACTACATAAGTAGGTATTTCTAGGGAATAAAAATAAACTTGATGGTTCTCGGTTCATTAAGGAATTATTAATGAGCCCGTATAAACTAAAATGTGTCACAAATACATAGACAATAAGTATAAAGAAAGTAATATAAAAAGTGCTTCCAAGAAAGTATTAGTAATTCATGAAAATAGATCTTTAGCTCCAGATAATAGAGTAAAATATCGATTGTGTTACTTTGGAAACAAATTGACCCAAATACTGTTTTGTTGTTTTCTTTTTTAATAATAAAATCCTTTATTTGTTTTACAAAAAAAAATACACATACATAAACCCACCAAACTGTTAAGACAGTTTTTGCTTTTACATATCTGAGAACAAAATAAAACCTTAAAAGATTATTTTTATTAATAACAGAAGATTGGGGACAACTTGTAAGCTCGTTTTGACAACAATTTGTACAAAAAAAATCTTAAAAAATGGGTGCGTTTACAAACATAAATTTCCCATTTTCACATTACACCTAGACCCATAGTAAGAATTTGTAAATTGCACTATTTATTCCGTTTGGGAGTCGAACCAATGCACCATCGACGTAGCGACAGTCTAAGTACTGCTTTTATTATAAAACCATTTTTTATTCTATCTTCATATCTTCGTTAGTTTGGTTTAAATATAGTTATTGGAATTTTACCCCCTGTCTGACCACAGATCGATCAGATATTTGGTACTCACGCTTAGCCTTAATGACCATACAATTTTATAATATTTTTTCACAAGTACCTACCTGGAATTATGGATATCACATGAAAGGGCTTGATTGGTGGAATAGAGCTCATTATACCTTAATTTTCTTATGTATTTACTTGTTTTCAGATCGTATTCGCGATCCTGTCGGTGGCGGCTGCTAAACCGAAGCCAGGCGGTATCATTGACGACTGGCACGCACCTGCAGTATGTAGCACTCACACATAATATAAAGCTTTATTTATTTCAAGTATATACATGTTCTCATACAGGTAATACTGTGTGATACTTCAAAACTATTTAAATAATTAGTAAAAAAAAAATCGATGTAAAATATGAACGATTAAATAGACTTGTGTAATAAATGTGATTTCTGCTCAGATTCCGTCATATAGCTACGTGCAACAACCCACGGTAGCGGTCGCGCAACCAGTAGCAGTCGCGCAACCAGTAGTCCATGCAGCCCCAGTAGCCATCGCCAAGCCAGCTGCTACCAGCTACGCGTCGTTCCAACAAGTGAGTCGCAATTACGATAAGTTGAATGATTTCTTTTAAGGAAATACTAACTCATTCTTTTAATTTTAAGAATGTTCCCTAGATTTTTTGGAAACCAATAGTATTAGGTATCTGATCTCAATATCGTCATCTATAAACAGTACATAACTAATGAAAGTTTCCATAAAGTTATTAAATTAAATTACAATGCAAATATCAGCAGTCGTTTATCAAGCCGACAAAAGTCGTACTGATTCCAAACCGCTACACGTTTCGTAGCAACGCAACATTTCGTAGCACGCGCTACGAAACTGAAAATGTAAATATTCTCGTAGTACTTTGTACACAATGCTACGGTTTAATGGTTATTGTGGTCGGATCGGTTGTTCCTAATCAACTTAATTACAAGCTTCCGTGTAAACCGCAAACTCAGTACCACTGATACTGACTGACAACGCGATGAAGGGAAATTTGAATAATTTGCATTGCAGAAATCGACTTTATGACTCATGAAACAAAACACAAACTGCTCGACTTACTGACAATTTTAATAACCGATTTTAATCCAAAATCTTTGGATCGATCTTCATTTTGGACAGAAACTCTATAGAACTAATGTCAAAAATCAATCTTAATCTAGAAGTCAAAGTCAAAATTATTTATTTCAAATATACCAGGAAGGCACTTTTGAACGTCAAAGAAAGATTTTGAATTGAAATCCGCCGATTGTTTATAGCTTTAGTTTAAGTTCTATATTCATAGAAACATCTAGCAACTAATCTACTTTCTATCCAAACAGATCGTGCACCCAGTGCACGTCGCCCAGCCAGTGGTGCATGCAGCCCCAGTGATCTCGCAGCCCGTAGTCCACGCGGCCCCAGTGGTGCAGACAGTGGCCCAGCACGTGGTGGCCCAACCCGTGGTCCAAACCATTGCCCAGCCCGTGGTCCAGAAATACGTGTCTGTTGGATCTTACGGCGGATCCTACGGCGGATCTTACGGAGGCGGCTATGGACACGGGTGGTAAGGTCTAAAAGACCCCTTAAAGAGTGTAAATATTTTTCTATAAGCGTTAAGATCCTGTCCGTATTGTTGATGTGGTGCAAATTAAAACGTTTCTCATCAGTACTGAATTTAGTTTTGTTTTATTTTGTAATGTTCGTAAGCTTATGCAACGTCACACCTTTTATCCTCGAAGCAGAAAACCAAATAAAGGCTAGTAATATTTTGCGCGACCCTAGAATCGAACCCGAGACCCCTTGCTCGGCAGTCGCAATTGCGACCACTTGACCAACGAGGCAGTCACAGTAAAATGATGACTTTAGATTTAAATCAGTGTCTTGCTGTAAACTATTTTCATGAAAGTGAATGTGATATAGGTTACTCCTTCTTTAAGCTGGACAGGTGTACTGGTATCCCATTGCAACCTGGTAAAGAGGCATGTTATAATATTTAAAAATACCAATGATAAGTGTCAGAAAATATTAAACCCAAAATCCCCATTACATTAAAACGTGACAAAATAACCCTTCTTTATTTATACACTGTCACTTTGCCATCGATAGTAATTGACAGGCAAGCTCTGATGGGCCATAATTGGGCATTAGTCAAACTGCTGGGTAGCGTGCTCACCTCCTAACCTAGGTCGATGGCAATCATTAGTGTGGGACCTAAATAAATACCTATTCATATGTACGTTTGTATGTATGTACATAATCGACTTTCTGTGACTTGCTGTTACCTGAATTTTGATAATTTCGTAGAATTAATGAGACGTAAGAATAGTATTAAAACGTTATACATTTAGTTCAACCAGCTTTGTTAATCGAATCAAGTAGTGATTTCGAAAACGGATTTCGGCTTTCCGATAAATATTTAGTATAGATAATAAAAACAGCATTATAATTATAACAGCTACAAGATGTCCACCGCTGAACTCCTCCTCCCCCAAAAGCTTTCAGATCGTCTGGTAGCAAGCGACCTTTATTACATCTGTCTACCGTGTGGGTGGACGTACCACACTACGCTTGCCGGAACATGGCCAACACATCCCTTTCGCTAATACCAGCCATTTGTACGAGTTTTCAAAATTAAAATCTATAAGTTAATTTATGCAACCCAAGAAATTAGTTTTATTGCCGTACTCAGAGACCGGTTTATGATTACGGTACTTAAACTATTCCTTAATAACGATTTTTTGCGAAAACAATTCCTAAGGACTGGGTTAAGTAGCCATTAAATGACTCTGAGTGCGGCAGTAAGTCCCCCACCCCCCTAAGCTATGTGACTTTTAAAAACATTTTAGTTGTTGCCAACCTGAAGGGTGACAAGTAAGGGATTAGTTAAGGTGCCACCTCAGTCTATGTAAATCTTACTTAAGAAACCTATAAAGCTGTAATAATATATTTCCTTAAAAACCGACAGCATTGTGTATGTATATCGTTTTCTGTCCATTTATTTGTCTAGACTTTTTCATATACTTTAACAGAAAGTTAAGCTAAGCAGCCTAATCTCTAAATACATTTATAATACTGACCTGGGATAGTGATGTGCTAAGAATATTAGGTGGCATACGTTTTGCCACTATTAATACATAACCGACCCGACAAACTTCGTACCGCCTCAATATCTTTTTTCTCACCTTTTAAATCTTCCCTGGATTTCCACAAATAATTCAAGACCAAAATTAGCCAAGTTTTATATCGAGTTTTGAAGTCGATTTTTTGGACGATTTTTATCGACTCCAAAACCCGATATAAAACTACAAAAGCCTACCCTAAGACCGTTTCCTTGACTACCATAAGTAGTATTCAGCTAGGTACATTTGACCTTGATATAAAGCGAGCATAAAAACAAAATATACAAAAACAATAAAATCGAACATTGTATATAAACATTGCACAGCCGCAATCGGTAACTCGGTATCTCGTGTCGTGAATACGACATAGTTTACGACATCGTTGAATCGATATCGGAACGAGTGGCACATCACTAGCGATCGCGTGTCGTACGGCACATCACCACTGTCCTGAGAACCAGGTAAGTAGGGTGACTATGCTCTCTGTTAATATTAGGACAGAGACGGTCATTTAAAAATCCTATAATCCTATTTTACTGGTAAATTCTTATAACCAAGAAAGTTATTAGACAAAGATTGTCCTGTCCTAATATTCATTTTTACAAAATAAATGGAGGTTAAATGTTGCTTTATAAGGATAAAGTTTAAATGGAGGTTAAGGAATAAACCGTATCAACCTTTTTTTAATAGATTTTTGGGGGATAAAAGACTAGGGAATGTGGGATTTTTACCTCACTAAAACCACCCCGGTGGCCACCATCTACACCTGCAAGGGGCATCGAGTCCTGTATCAACCTACATACCACCGCACCGAGGAAACGGTAATATTCTACTTTTAGACAGCAGTTAAATCGGTCTACCTAACAAGAGGTCTACCCATGCTACATCTTCCAAGTTATGGTCTGTGAAACACATTAATCCTGTAAGTTTATACTCCGAAGGAGTAGGCGATGCGCAAGCGAGTATTGATGAGGATTTTCCAAAAGCCTATTTTTGGCAGTCCGTAAAAACCCGGCGAAACTAGTATGAATAACTCTTCCTTTACTTTTCCTCAATCAAATATATATAGCATTCATGAAAATCCCAAAATAACACAAATCATTCTCACCTATTGGAACTATAGCCATGTTTCAGTAGCACAGCAAACTTTCAGTAAGCTAAACGCGACCACAGCGCGATGTAGCCTAACTTATATCAAATGACGATCGAATCTCATAAGCCGCTATCCATTGACGCGTTTCAACTCACATGATTGTGTAGTAGTGGTTTTAGAGGAGCAATGTACTAGGAATTATAGCAAATAATAAATTAAATCTTCGTGAATTTTTTGTTAAATGTTTTGAAGTAGATATCTAAGTTCCTACATTAATTCTAGATTTTAATATATAATGTGATTATTTTAAGTCAAAGTGAAGTATTATTAAACAAGCAGTGTCAAGGTTTAAAAGTTTGACAATGAAACTTTTCATGTTGTTTGGTTTTGAATTTGTGAAATAGTAAACATGCACGCGTGGTCGGGGGAAGATGGTGACGTTATGGGCCCCACAGTCACAAGTAAGTTTATTTACGTAACTATATTTATATTAAGACTGTTTTTAAAAACAAGCCTTTATGCAACTATAATAATTATATTTAGATTCAAATGTTTTTAAAAACAAACTTTTATACAGCCTAGCATTACAAAATTTCAGCTCAATCGGTTAAAGATTTAAAATTTAATTGCAATATTTTACTTCACACACATACATACATTTTTAAATTATGCTTAAATTAAATCTGGAAAGCAAATAATAATATCTTATGATGTTATCATCAAGGCTTGTGCCCCACTGATCTCGCCATCCTTGTGTATAAAAGAAGTCCTTTTTCGCTACTTTTACTGCGCAGCTTTTATAGCTAGGTTCACCAGATTGTCAAAGCCTCGAAAATCGCAGTTTAACAGGGTTATCAAAAAGCCCTTTTTATTAGGAGGGGCAAATTATCCAATAACTTCTCCCACCTTGGGCGAGGCAAGTGGAAGTGTCAGACCCACCTGTCAGACTCTTACTGACTAAAAACCACCCCGTCCCATTCCTACTGGGCCTGCTTTTCTAGCCGGATTCCCGGTAACCCACTAAGTCCGCAGCTCCGAAGCTCAAAAACGCTGCCGCTCGATCAAATTAAATATGACCATATAATATTTAAATGACACTTAGGGACCCACGGGAAGAGCAGACGTGGTGAATTGTATTCTACTCAACCGCCACCACACGATGAAATAATCACTTACGACTTTACTTGCACAATTAGCCAGCAAGGTCATACTTGAAATATTTAAAATGCTACCCAAGTAAAATATGTTAATGCCTCATACAATTCTGGCGCATTCTTGGCTCACAAACCTTTTTACTTTACGTATCGTAAATCACATGCATACCGGGCTAGCAAGATGGTATCAGGGCAGCTAGGTACTTACTTAAGTACTTGACCATGTTGGCATAATTTGAATAATATTTTCCAACTGAACATCGTAACTATTCAAGGACAAACAAACAAACATATGCCTACCATTGATATATGTGTGACATGGCTTGTATTTTATTTTTAAATCAAATAATAATTTATTATTAATTTGTGATACATACGTGTATTACGTAGGTGTAATATGACCCTACCTACGTAATATCCCAATAGAATATCCCACGTCACGTAATAAAAATAAACTATTTGAATATCATTGTTTTCAATGAGATACATAATTACCATTAAATAGTCATCAACGTTATTTTCTTTTTCTGTCGCTTTGACTGAATATTAGTTTTACATTGTTCTCACATAGTTGAAGCAATCGAAACAATGTAACCATGAATTGTATTGTGAATCTGATTGAAAAAGAGTAACCTATGGAGTTTCTTGCTCGTTCTTCTCCATGGGAATCTACACTTTTTAACGAACAAATAACTTCACTGAGGACTGACCGACAGACAGACGTTATTAATATTATTATATTTGCTTTGACGTTCAAAGTGCCTTCCTGGTCTATTTGAAATAAATAATTTTGACTTTGACTTTGACTTATATATATCTGAAAAGCATCAGAGCGATCACAAGAATACTCTCGTTTTGGAGATTGACCCTTCTGTGCTCCATAAATTGACCATTGAAGGATTCAATGTGATGTGTATGCAAGTCTGTTTAAAAATATACCATGACGTATCATACAGATGAACTGCAGCTCAATTAAGATCATGGACCGCTGTATCCTAGTCAGTAACATATGATACTGTGTTAACAACACACGCATTGTTAAATGGAACACTTTATTTATTACACTTTCATTTTTGTGCAAATGTTACTAGTGACGATATACCTTACTCAAGAACCAAAATAAATGGTGGTGTGGTCTTCACCGGACTTGTGTGGGTACAGACTAAATCATCATCATCATCAATCGGAACATGTACAATGTGCATTGCTGATCAAAGACTTCCCTCGTAAGAGACACTACACTTTGGAACGAGCGCCTAGCTTCACTGAGAGACAGACTGACGGACAATTCAATTTGACGTTTCAAAAGTGCCTTATTTAGGATTAATTGAAATAAATGCTTTGACTTTGACTTTGAAAAGGGATTGCCTGTAACCCCAACGCTTGGCAGGTGGCTTAAACAGGATAATTTCAAAGATAGCGACAGCGCTACAGATTGGCAGCATTATATTCGTAACTTGCCCTATCATGGGTGCTGTTAATCCACTTCAAAAACCGATCCTAAGCTTGAGAGCTTTCAAGCTAGTATATAGCAAACCAAGCTAGCGAACAAAATCTCACAAATAACTCCAAACCACGATCCATCGAAAACATAACATGGCAACATAATGATGCATATGATGGCGTCAATCAATTAGTTATTATATTATAGTTAATCGAAGTGTGGTGATTTTATTCAGTAAATATGAAGCAGTTACACAAATCATTGCTTTAAAAATGAACCTACAAACATACCAACTAACAAATTACAAAATAGAACAACAAAATAATGTACCTACTACCTAATTAATACAGTAAATATTTACAGAACATCTAACATCGATACATAATACATTTCTTCCGCAGGGGCAGGCAGTGCTAAGCCCAACACTCCTCCGCTGAAGAACGGCAATGACTTAAGGGAGTCTGGCTACCTGATCGCCGTCGGCTCCAGAACATCCAGGTAAGAACGATATTTTCCTCGTCATCATTATTTTATATCCTCATATCGTTAGTTTTTGAAGGTTTTCGATTAAGAAATCAGATGACATCTCATTCCATAGTTTTGATGTGTTGAGTAAAATACTGACCGAAATAAAACATTGATAGCTAGCTGACCCATCTCATCTTTTAAACGTTCCCTAGACTTCAACAAATAATTCAAATCAATCCAGCCCTTCTCGGGTTTTAGCGAGACTAACAAACATCAATTCATTTCGACAACGACACGACCTGGCTTTACCGACGGACAGACTGACGCACTATTCTATATTTTGACTTCTCAAGGAAAGTTTGTGGTCTATTTGATATAAATAGTATGACTATGACTTTGACGTTAAATCCAGCCTACAGCGATATGAAACATATTCACGCTATATAAAGATAAGTTACTAACATAATGAATATCTTTTCAGGTTCAGAAGAAAATACAGAAAGAGAATGCCAGTCATAGTCATTATTGTCATATTTATTCTAATACTTATAGCTTTCATTGTGATATCTATTTTATGTGAGTATACAAAATATTTACTTGTTCACTGTTAGGCCCCGGCCACACTACGGCGGAACCGTGGCGGTTTTTAACAGCATTATATTTTATGGTATTAAAAACAGGTGCAAGGTTGCACGGTACGCGATTAAAAACCGCTGTGGTTTTGCGTTAATGCTACCGGGACCTTTAATAAAATATAGATAACTAGCTGACCCGGCAAACTTCGTACAGCCTAAAACATCATTTTCTTTAAACCTGCCCTGGACTTCTACAAATAATTCGAGACAAAAATTTGGCAGATCGGTCTACGGTCAGAGTATTAGCGAAACTATGTAATGAACAGCAATTGATTTTTATATATAGAGATTAATCATTTTGGGCTTTTATTCAGGATTTTTATTCCCGAACGAAGTCATGTGCAAAAGCTAGTCCACGAATAAATGCTCTCAATACGTAAAACGGATGCATCCATTTGATAGATGAAACTAGACACGACAATTAATTCCCTAGATATAGTCTAGACCGTGAACTGTACCTATAATCTACCTAGACACAGAATATTAAGGAGATTGGGTTCCTAAGATAGCACTCAAGGATAACTTGCGTATTCAGGGGAGATGGTCGCTAAACGTCGAACCATTGCCAAAATAAAAAATATATACATAGTTAAATACTCCAACCTGCCTGCCTCAAATCGAATGTGTAATGGAAGCTCATAGTCTAGTATTTTCTTTTTTTATTTAAGGGGTGGGGGCAATCATTCTATGACTTCTCCCGCATTGGGCGAGGCGAGAGGGAGTGTCAGACTCTTACTGACTAAAAACCACTCTGTTCCTACTCCTGGTTTTCGAGCCGGAGCCCCGGTAAACCCGTTAGGTAGACCGCAGCTCCGGGGTAGTCCGCAGCTCCGGATAGTCTAGCAGTGGACTGTCAGAGGACTTTGATATATTATTTTAATACACTACATAATACACACAACACTACATATCTATTTATTCAAGGTTAATCAATTAATGTTGTTCCAGTGATTAGACCCATTCTTTTAATCTGAGAAAATCATTTGCAAATATTTTAAAGTATTTCTTACCTAGGTACCTACATAATATTTTTATGTCTTAATATTATAAAGTAGAAACAAGCAAACTCGTCCAATGTTAGTCTTACACAAGAACGGAATGGTGCATTTTATAAATCATTCAAAGTACCTTTGTATGCAAATTGTGTGCACAAAAACTAAGCATGCCGCCGATAATGCACAGAAATGACTCAGTAAGAACTAGAATTTGTACACAAAATTCTATTGCATAACGTGAATTAAAGAATTTAAATAACAAATGTATGTCTAATGGGCAGCTTTTTGCGTTACTATAATACTTTGAGACCTACGGAAATCGAAACAATGTTTGGAACATTACATTTGCCTACCACTCCACTTGTAAAATCAAATCGCTTCATTTAACTCAAAAGGGAGATATTCACTTTCCCTACATAACTGGAGGATGTATGGATGAATTAAAAACCCTAACAAAAGAGAAAACAGAATATACCTGCATCAGCTTTAACGCCCTTACCGCGAATCACTCGAGAGGCACAGGGTGGTTTTATATCAATAAGAGACTGACACTTTCCCACATGTCTCCCTCTCGTTTCACAGAAAGCGAGAGATATTATAGGATGATATTCCCCCTCAAAAAGAACTTAACTGATAAATAACTGATGTCCCTAGATGCACTAGCAGTACACAGGAAACCAGTGAAGTTATGCGAGAGCACTGAATGTCTGCGTTCAGCTGTAAACCTCGCCCTGTCCATGGACACCAGTGCTGATCCATGTCAAGATTTTTATCAGGTAATAACTAGTCTATGTATGTAGTTTAAAGTTAACTTTGGCTGGTATAGTAAGCAAACTGCGTAAGAACTAAAATATGTGTAACGCAACGCAACATCATGCCTTTTATCCCCGAAGGGGTAGGCAGAGGTGCACATTACGGCACGTAATTCCGCTATACAATATAAACCCACTTTTCATCATTTGTGTTATAAGTCCCATGTAATAGGGAGTGATGAGGTTTAGTATAAATTGCCCTACATCAGCCTTGAGTCTAGATACAATGATAAATTATTTATGTAGATAGTAAACGCGATGAACAGTTCTGTGAATAAACTTGCTAATAAAATCTCTTATCCACTAGTACGCTTGCGGCAATTGGGCCTCCGACCACCCCAGACCTGATGCGTACCAGTCGTACGACTGGTTCCAAGACAAGCAGATCAAGGTATACTTCCTGGTGAGGGACTTCCTCAACAGGAACACGAGCCACCAGCCCAAAGCAGTACAGCAGGCCAAGGATATGTACAATGGATGTATGGACACGGGTAAGATGGGAAAATAGCACTTACGCTCGAATACTGAAACACTACTCAATTTTAAGTTGTACTTAAATATCGTTCTATCTCTGTCTTTTATAAAGAACTTTTAGCGACAGAACTGTTGACATTTGAGTGTTTGCACACAAAAACAGGTTACCATTGTACCCAGTTATATTAATAAATCTTGTATTAAGATTGCTCTCCAAGCTGATTTCAATTAGGACATCGAAAATCCAAAGATAATAAAACTAACTACACAAGAGGCATTGCAGTAAATACGTGGATGCACAAACAAAAGGTGCGCTCGCTCTTCCTTCTCTTTCATGGGCCGACGGGCCAATACTTAGAATACCTAATAGTATTGCCTGAAAAATGAATCTTATGTCAACTATAAAGACAACATCACCTAACGTATATATAGTAACTATTGCTTTGAAATCTTTAAATTGCATATTTAATCAGTCCTTTGGTATAATAGTTACCTATACAGTAATATTTACTGTTATGTATATACTCATAAGAACCTGATTCCCCTACAAATTCTTGACATACTTGACGAAACAAAGAAAGACAAAAAGTAAGTTCAAGTGTCCTTCGGCCTAGTTTTAAGTGATTACTACAAAGTACTAACAAATATTGACCTGTTCTATGACAAACACGACATTGTTTCAAGTCTATAGCTTGGGAGTCATCAATTTTAAATGGTAATACTTCTTGTCAATCAATCAATATTTCATTGTGACACAAACAATTCCATGTAAGAGTTTGGTACTTGAATAATTACACGCAATGCAGGTAACTAAAACAGTATGTTCAATTAATTAACTAGTCAAACTGCTATATTGATCGATTCGTTAGCACTACTGCCTATATAGCAAAGGGTTCCCGGATCAGACAAAACCTTTTTCTTGGCAGTTGCGCTTGTGAGGTTTCCAACGGACCTATTTCAACGAGGATGTCACTTAAATCTCAAGTGTAATAAAACACCTTTTTTTTCAAATCACCAATTTGTTTCCTTTACGATTTGAATTGTTCAACTTCACAATATTTAATTCCAGTTTACTTAAAATCATTAGACTACTCTTTCTCGTTCCTACAACGCCTGACTTTACACTAACAATAAAATTACAATACATATAAAATTCATGTCTTTACATCTAATTAAATATTTTTGAATAAATTAAGTAACCATGACAATTTACTTTGCAGAGACATTGGACGAACGTGGATTGAAACCAGTGATAGCGATACTGGAAACGCTTGGCTTACCTCCTTACCCAACATATATCAACGCGACAGACGACGTCGACTACTCTGCCTACACCTTCGATTGGCTGGACACCGTCATTAAAGTCAAGACTGAGATCGGCATGGACGTGCTCATCGGGTTCGACATCTTCACCGACCTCAAGAACTCCACAGTCTTCAAACTCATGATGGGATCGCCAGAAGCCACTAATCCTTTTCCAAGGTTATTTCAATTATTTGTTCTACTTTGTGTCTTGGTTTAAGAGCTATATCAAGACAAATCACAAGATTAACATTGAAATCGAATTCAAGTTAGGTTTACAACAAAACAATGTCGTGTGGCCCGCAGGTTTAAGTGCGGGTTCGAAACCTACCAACGGAAAATACCAATGTGACTTTTTCCGAGTTATGTCTTCTAATATTATTTAAACACCACTGTTAAACGGTGAAGGAAAACATCGGGAGGAAACCTGGGCTTATAATTTCTAATTATAAATTTGAAATCGCCAACCCGCACTGAGCAAACGTGCGAGAAGATGCTTAGGTCAACAGTGGCCACTAATAAGCTCTTGATGACGTTAAAATTGCAACCCATGGTACCTCAAAACCCTCAGTGACACGTATCTGCAAGTTAGGACTTAAATCTTAACTTGAATTTGACTTACTCCACAATTAGTAATCATTAATTTACTCATGACCTTTTATTATGCTTATTGCAGCACTTACAGAGAAAGAAAACGTCACGGCAGAAGAACACTAAAAGATCTTATTAACTTCATAGAAAAACCTTCTACACGAGACCTTATACACAAGATTGAACGCCGCAGTGATAAATCAGAAGACTTAGACGAGAAAATAGCTCAAATACATAAGTTATTCTACGCAGAGCTGATGAAACTGTTCGTTGTGGAAGGAGGTGGAACTAAAAACTCTAAATTGACAGAAGTAGAACTAGACGAGAATATAATTGAGGCTGCCAATGTATATTTCGAGACATACAGTGATATTTATGAGGTAAGTGGACTGAATTAGAACAATGTTATTTGAATGGAGACGTATTCATTAGGTCTAGGTGTTGAATTTATTTACTAGCTTTTGCCAGTAGTTTCGCCCGCGTTCCCGTGGGATAATAAGTAGCCTATGTGTTATTCCAGACCATAATCTATCCCCATTCTAAATTTCATCCCGATCCCTTCAGTAGTTTTTACGTGAAAGAGTAACAAATATCCATGCTCCCAAACTTTCGCATTTATTTATTTAATCTCAGTCTGCACGTGACTATCTGCCGCACTCAGAGACATCTAATATAATGATTACTTAAACTATTCCTTTATATCGACAACAATGGCTAAGGATTGGGTTATGTAACTAGCCCTGGGCTTTTTTCGGTTTTTCAAAAAATCTTAGTAGTAGCACGGAGTCTTTTTTTGAGGGGTGAAAATCATCCAACGACTTCTCCCACCCTGGGCGAGGCGTTTCTACTCCTGCTTGGTCGAGCTGGAGCCCCGTTAAATCCGCTAGGTAGTCCGCAGCTCCGGAGTAGCACGCACTTTGGAATAGTGTCCAGTATATGACAATAGGCTCACCTTCCATTATATGGGACTTGTAACACAAATGGTGAAAATTGGATGTACAGTGACATTACGTGACGTAATTTGCAGGTGTAACTCCGCATACCCCTTTGGCAATAAAAGGCATAACGATGCATAATACCTAGATATAACACATTTCTAATTTATAGATAATGGATTGGCGATTATAAAGCTTATCTATAAGGCCTAATGGTAGTAAATTGAATAGGTATTGGTTGACCTACTACTACTCTATAATTACGGTACAATAAACAGCATTTTCTAACGATCAATAGCGTGTGACATGTGAAACGTGCTGTAGGACCATTGATGATAAGGAAATATATACTAATACTAGTACAGGTTTCATAAATGTCTAATTTACCTACTAATGGAACATTAACAAAATTAAACTTTAATACTTAAAAGCTTTGATATAATATTTTAATCTATGATACTTATTTTTTTTAATTGTAATAATATTTTTCAAGAAGTTGATGCCCGCAACTTCGCTCAAGTGGATTCCGAACTTTTTGGCTAATAAAAGTAATCCTTAAGGAGTAATCCTTAGTAGATACTAAGGAGTAACTTAGGCTGCAGCTGAGATCAGCTACCTGCCAATAAATGTCCCATCAAAATCAGTCGAGCCATTTCACTGATTAGCCATAACAAACAGACAGACAGACAAAAAATATAAAAAAATACATTGATTTAAATGCATGTACCATGTGTATGAAATACTTTCGAAATACATAAAAAACTATTTTTTTTCCAGTTAGAATCAAGTAACTCTACAGAAATGGATGACGACGATGATCTAAACATACCAGAATATACAGTGGATGAAATACAGGCACACACAGACGCAGTCGTTGAAAACAATAATGGCACTGCCACACCTATATGGAAGAAGTACTTGGAAGGAATATTCAACGTCAGCAATACTGTGCTGGACTTCGAAAAGGACAAGATTCTCGTGTCTGATGAGGATTTGAAGTACATGTCGCTGATGGCTGCGTACGTGGCCAGGACTCCACCTGTCGTGTTAGAACTTTATATCTGGATAAAGGTGAGAAGAGCTTGAATTTGAACCTTTAAACTAGTTTATAAAGGTTTTCTGTGATCCTGAATATGATGAAGAGCTTCTTTTTAAATAATTTCTCTAAGTATCGGTCTTATTCTAATCATTCGTTTTGTATCAGATAGTTTCATTTTTCATGTGTAAATCAAGCCGTGGCTAAATGGGTGTGCGTGTATAAAAAAAGCAAAAAAATCCTATCTGCGTAAGATGCTTTCCATTTTCTTTCACCATGAAGTATATTTTTGCTTTTACTTCTTCACCAGGTGGTAGAAGTAATGTCGGTTCACACCACCACGGAGCTGCGCACGTTGTTCCAAAGAGCGTACGACCAGACGCACGGTCACAAGTCGGTAACTCCTCGCAGCGTACAATGTGCCAATGCTGTCAACGACATGCTAGGCATGGCTGTGTCCTACGGTATTGCAGATCCACACTTCTTCAATGTCACAAAACCGAAGGTACACGATTATGATACATATTATAAATAAAAATCAGTAAATCTGACAAACGGTACAAAAGCAACGTCACCCCTTTTATCCCACAAGGGGTAAACGTAAAAGAGGTGCTCATTACGACACGTAATGCCGCTATACAATGTACACACACTTTTCACCATTTATGTTAGAAGTCCCATGTAATAGGGGGTGAGCCTATTGCCATATACTGGACACAATTCCAGACTCCGTGCTACTACTGAGCGAAAAACCGAAAAGCCCAGTAATACTTTGCTCGACCCGGGAATCAAACCCAAGACCCCTTGTCCGGCAGTCGCACTTGCGGCCACTCGACCAACGAGGCAGCACAGCCGGTACAATTTTATGGATACCTTGACTTATTTTATGATTTTAAACTACCATACAAACTCAAACTCAAACTCAAAATATTTATTTGCACGTTAAGGTAGGTATTACAGGTCTTAGTTTAAATGTTAAGTACAACTTAACTGCCTTTTTCAGGCGTTGCAAATTTGAGGGCTAACTTATCCTAGATTACATTTACTTAACCTAGGACTTAATACAAACTTAAAAGTAGTGTTAATTTCTTATGTGTATATATTGTAGTATGTATATCTGATATGTAGTGAGTATATATATATATATATTATATAGTAGTATGTAAATCTTATAATATGTTATGTGGGTTAGTGAAAAATAGGTGGGTAGTATTTATTTATAATTATAAGTGTAAGCGGTTATGTATGGGTGTATTATGTTATTATGTTGGCATTTAATTTTGTTGTTCTGTTTTTCTTCGAAGAATTCTTTTATTGAGTAGAAGCATTTTTGTATCAGGATTTTTTTTAATTTTCTGGTAAATATTGTTTCTTTGGTTTCATTTTGTAGATCTTTAGGTAATTTATTAAATATCTTGACTGCCATGTAGTAGGGACTTTGGTTGAGCATTTTAATTCTAGATGGTGGTAGGTACAGTCTGTTTTTATGTCGGGTATTTACATTACACTCCTTTTTGTACAGATAATAACAATGATTGATGAACTAAAAGATTCATTAGCTCACCTCGTCGGCCAAGCAAGATGGATGGACGACAATACAAAGATAGCAACGTATCAGAAGATCATTGAAATGAAGTCTCTCGTTGGATTCCCAGACTGGCTTCTGGAAGAAGGAAGGCTAGAAGAATATTATGAAGGAATAGACATTGACGCTGAGAAACATCTAGAGAACATAATCAATATAAATCAAGTCAAAACGAGGAAAGTTCTCAATATGTTTAGGGAACCAAACAATATCACTTGGGCCACTGATCCTACGGAAGTTAATGCGTATCATACGTTTCGAGAGAATACTATAAGTGAGTCAATACATTTTTGATTTGATTTGCAATAGAATTTATAAGCTGATGAACGCATTTTTGACACATTATCATCAACAGCCTATAAGTGGCCACTGCTACCTAAAAAGCTTCTTTTGCACAAAGAAGGTATGAGCGTTTATTACCACGCTTGTTCAATGCGGGTTGGCGATTCTTTTTTTACACACTTTCTTGTATGTTTAAGCATATAAAGTACTAAGAGTTTCGGATGTTTCGGTCTTTTTGCCACTTTTCATTGTTAATGTCGTTCATATGCATATTTTAAAGAACCTATTTCCTAATATTCCAACGTTACTTACAGCTGTCCCTATGGTGATGTTGCAGCATCCTTTCTTTGACTTAGGACTTGAGTAAGTACTTTAAAGCTAAGTATTGTTTTAATATCTTGAGTCAGTTTTATAGGTTCTCTCTAAGCTTCAAGTATTACCTCTCCGGTTATAGCACTTTAAACTTTAAACCTTTATCTAGTAGGTGGTGTTTCATTTATTTATGTTTTCTTTGTTCAGCTCACTAAACTACGGCTCCCTGGGAACGGTTCTTGGGCATGAAATAACGCATGGCTTCGATAGCGTTGGTAATATTTGCATTTGTATATTTTTATTTTAGTTTACACACTCTAAAATTATAAAACACTTGGATGTGCCACAAATAAGAAATGTTAATTTGTAAGCAACAAGAAATCTTAGACATTGTTACTAGCTACTTCAAACGCATGAAAAACTTTTACACACCTAATTATGAATCTTTAAATTATTTGACATATTTAATCATTAACCCGTGGTATATCGGAACGTAGATCTACGCGAGACACAGTGTGTTTTCTATTGTCATATCAAACAATAGTTGTGGTAATATTGCAGGCCGTCATTTCGACAAGAACGGCAACATGTTGCCGTGGTGGTCCAACAGCACCATCGACTCGTTCGTCAACATGACGCGCTGCTTCATCGACCAGTACTCCGAGTACTATCTACCAGAGCTAGACAAACATGTGAGTATATTATATTTATATATTCTTATTATATATTTTAAATATAACAACTATGAACAATAATATTGGTATCATATAGTAACACGAGAGAGTTCTTCAAGGGTTAATTCTTGGACCTTAAAATATTGTTTTTGTTTTGTTTCCATATTTTAAGATCCTTAATGTTTCCACGAAAAGTATATTATAACGTCACGTGTATCACTGCCTCGATATTCGATTGGTCGCAAGCATTGCTGGGCTTTTTTAATTTTTTATTTTTTCATATTTCCTCAGTCTGGATTGTGCCCAGTATATGGCAATAGGCTCACTCTCTATTACATGGGACTTATAACACAAATAGTAAAAAGTGTCCATAAGTGCCGTAATGTGCAGGTGCACCTATGCCTAGTTGTCTCCCCTTCGGGAATAAAGGCGTGAAGTCGCGTGTATTAAGCATTAGACATTATGCCAAACATTTTATAGATGTAATAGATATTGCAGAGGAGATTCAATAATGTAGCAGTATATTATCACCACTATCACCAGCTGTCGATGTTAATGCAAAACATTACTGTTGTAGGAATTATTAACTATGCAGCATTTGACGATTTATAAATATCTTCCCTCACAGGTAGACGGTAAAAACACGTTGGCCGAAAATATTGCTGACAACGGAGGATTGAGGGAAGCATTAGCAGCTCTAAAGCATCATCTCAGGAAACGAGGTCCAGAGCCGAAGCTGCCAGGCTTCGAACGTATGACTCCTGAACAACTGTTCTTCTTGTCTTACGGGAATGTAAGTCTTTTGATTTTCCCTTGATCTTCAAATCCTTGGGCAAATCTTTTTTGGTATAATTTTATTGTAACTTTCGTGAGACATACTAAATTAATTATTATGTTATCGGCTTACTCACGTGACGTTTTGACGAGGAACTCGACTAGTTTCAAGCCATGCTAGAGGCTCATATTATTTTTTGGTATGAAAAATATTTGAATGGAAAAGCTTGAAGACACTGTATCTAGATCTAATATTTTTACAAGCCCGATTTATTTAGGTGATACAGATTTATTCAATTCATAAAAAAAATCTCTTCAGACGCAGTTTTTATCGTTGTTCATCATCACCCCATGCAAGAAGATGCCTTATACTAAGACTTTAAGACTCACTTTCTATATAAATTGGAAGTTACAACGGGATATTTACCATGCAATTTCAGTTTATCTGTTATCATGGCGCTTGCAACAGTGCCGAAAATTTGGAAACTCATTAAAATTGAAAAACATGGTAAATATCCCGTTGTAAGTTCCAATTCTAGTGTTAGTGACCATGTCAGTTTTAAAACTTATATCACTTTCTAAATTCTAGCTATGGTGTGGAGTTTCCACGAAGGATGCCTTGAAGTCAGACCTGGAGGATGCGCACACTCCTCACCTGTTCAGAGCTCAGGGTGTTCTGCAGAACAACGAGGAGTTTGCCAGAGCCTTCCATTGCCGACCGGGGTCCAAAATGAACCCGGGAAAACGATGCATCATATTTTGAAGGTACTACATGTTTTCTATGATTACCATGCCACTTATGTGTGTGATTAATGTTCATATTTATAATTACATATACTAAGTTATTCACTCAAGAGGCTTCAGTATCCTTAGTATAAGTTTGCTTTACGTTTAAAGTAAACGAAACAGGAGCGTTCGGCGCTATATTTAGCCGGCTTGAATAAACCAACCAATCAGAGCGCCAAACTCGCTCTTGTTTCGTTTTCGTTCAACGTAAAGCAAATTCATACTAAGGGTACAGAATATAATTATGTTATTCTTCGTGACTAAAGCATCAGGTACATAGTCTTGTCTCGGTTTCGGTGGGCTAGGTTGGGTGGTGCTGTTAAATTCTAAATTCAAGAATCTAGAAAGTATATCTAGTTGTATTTGGTAGACATTATTGAACGTAGGACTTTACCCCTCTAATGTTATAGTTATCGGTCAGTAAATTATTTCTGTATATATCTTTGTTTTATATATGTCTTTTTTATTTTGCAGATTACAAGAGGGAACAACTAGTCAACTACTAAGTCAACAGAAACAAGAATGTACTCAAATGTGAATAGAACATAGACAAGAAAGTGTTTTGTAATCGTACCCTTACTGCCGTACTCTGAGTCGTTTACAGGTTACTCAACCCATTCCTTAGCAATTGTTTTCCATACAAAATCGATACTAAAGAATACTTTAAGTAATCATTAAATATCTCTGAGTACGGCTTTTAGTTAAGAATTAAGTCTAGGAACCAATATTTTTATGTCAATGTGTGTGCCATAGAATATTATGACAAATGAAATAGTACTTTTATACGCCTGATCTCTACCATGAGTATAAAGCATTAGTATTTAACGATAGTCGCTAGCGACGACGTAATTTTTTGCATGGCAAATTTTAGTTACACAGGTGACCGGTAGAGGCGTTGTAAAATTTGACATATAGAAACGGGGCGAGACGTTGTAAATTAAACGTCGTTGCTAGCGACTATCGACAAATACTATTGCTTTAAACTCATGGTAGAGGTACTGATCTCATCGTGTGGTAATTAATGTACCTAAATATTAATTTTACTAACAAACATTATAATATGAACGCACAACATTTTGACTTGTCTACGTTTCAGCACTTTTCGTTTTACGGTAACTTGCGTCTTCGTGTGTTCATATTTTTACATAATTCCTACGTACTCGTAATTTGTGATAAATGATCTCTATCCAAATAAAGATTTTGTGATGTTTTCTATTAAATGTATGTAAAACAATATCTGTATCTCTGTCATATATATCTTTGTCATAATTCTCTATATCATAATCATCATAATCATCATCAGTCGGAAGACTTCCACTGTAGAACATAAACCTCCCCTTAAGGCCTCCACGTAGAACGACAAGCAGCCACCTGTATTCACAACTTTACATGTATGTAATCAAAAAGATTCCCCAAAGAAGCCCCAGTACTAATTTCTTTAATTTTTTTACATAATTAGGTATTGGCTTAAAGAACAACACAAGAGACTGGTAAAATAACTTTAATTACAAAGATATAATGCACTGAATACACCTGATTATAACATATTAGTGGTGACCAATGCTGTTGTACGAAATTGTCTTGGAGAAACCTCCTCCATAGCTTCCATAGCCTGACGAGATACCGTAGCCACCGCCATATCCGCCGCCATATCCGCCACCATAACCTCCAGAAATTGGAATACCACCGGCAATGCTGATACCACCCGAAATCCCACCAAGACCGACAGAACCAGCACCCAGAGCCACAGAAGATAGAGACGATGCTACTGGAACTGCAGATACAGCTTGGACAGCAGCCACTGCTGGTACGGGGACTCTCCTCTCAACTACGACGGGTTGTGGCACTGGTACCGGTCTGTCTACTACCACAGGCTGGGGGACAGGCACCGGTCTGTCTACCTGCACGGGTACCTGAACTGGCACGGGTCGGTCTACGTACACAGGGTGTGGCACTGGCACCTGACGGTCCACGTACACCGGCCTGTCTACTGGCACTTGCTTTTCGACAGTCACAGGGTATGGAACAGGCACATTCACGGGAACCTTCACAGGGTATGGCACTTTCCTCTCGTAGTACACAGGCACCTGCCTTGTAACCTCCACGGGGACTTTCTGCACGACTGGATAAGGTACAGGTCTGTCCACAGTCACGGGTACGGGAACTCTCACGGGGACAGGCACTTGACGGTCCACAGGGACCGGCACGGGGACCTGCACGGGCACCTGCACGTCGCGGGTGATGGTCCTGGTGATGTAGCGCGGTACCTCCTGGCGAAGGATCACAGGGTTGGGCTCTATGTTCACTGATGTTTGTACTGCTGGAGCTACGGCCACGGGCGCAGCTGCGGCGACCGCTACCGGTGCTGCTGCGATGGTAGACACTGCGGGAGCCGCGACAGTTGCGACAGCCGGTCCTGCAGCGAATCCTCCTCCCAGACCACCTCCCAGACCACCTCCCAGGCCACCTCCTAGACCACCCCCTAGACTAATTCCACCGATCCCACCGCCAAAACCTCCAGAAGATATTCCAATACCGCCTCCGGAGTATCCGATCGAGTGTCCCAGACTAATTCCTGGTGACGAGAATCCGATGGAGTGGCCGCCTCCATACGATGGGATGTGTCTCTTCACGCCCTTGTCAGAAATGGCCTCATTCTTGATTCCTTCAGTGGCAAGAAGTTTGGATACTTTGGACTTTTCAGATACTTCTTTTGATGTTGACAAACTGCTTGCTGAGAGCAGCACCTGGAATAAACGACATAGGACCATTAGGGGAGAATAGACAACACCTATAATAGCTTATATTAAAGATAGGGACAAAATATTATTATCTAATTAAGATTATGGTCCGAGATCCCAGAGCTGTCAGACATATCTTATTTTTACAAGCATTTAACCTTCGGCTTACAGTAGTCTTTTATGTACTTTTTAATGCCTGAATGTTTGTAGCTTAGTGAAGAGGTACCAGGTGAGGGTAACTAAAAATTAACTCACTTAACGTAAATTTTTATGTCTGATTTTTATATATGTTTTGTAGAATATAATTACTTTGAAATCATATTAAAAAAATCAGACACTTTCCATGGACCAAAACTTTTATCAGACGGCTTAAAGCTCTAAAAAATAGTGCGCCTTACAAAATTGTAATAGCAATATATGGTGCCCCTGTAATGCAAAACAGTAGTACAAATCATCATAGTTTTACCAGATAATTTGCACGCACGTGATTACGGCTGGCTTTGCCGAAAAGATATTTCTCTCCAACCTCACATATATTGCTATTACAATTTTGTAAGGCGCACTATTTTTTAGAGCTTTAAAGCGTCTGATAAAAGTTTTGGTCCATGGAAAATGTCTGATTTTTTTAATATGATTTCAGAGTAATATTCTACAAAACATATATAAAAATCAGACATAAAAATGTAAGTTAAGTGAGTCTAATTTTTAGTTAACCTGGTACCTGCGTCGGCAAGCTTTTAAGGCATTAAAAAGTATATACAAGACTACTGTAAGCCGAAGGTTAAATGCTTGTAAAAATATATGTCTGACAGCTCTGGGATCTCGCTCTATTAGAATTTGTGATAAACTCAAAAGAAATGAGATTTCAAAATCCCTATATCAACAAGTAATACTAAGTATCTAAAGTAACTTCATGTATCATACAAGTAAATAATATAACAAGTATAGGACATGTGTCAGTTTTGTGCCAGTTCTGCACATGCGCAATATGAACGGGAGCGAGGCGAGCGGGCCGCAGCTCACGGAACCTAGCAGGTGATTGCTCTGACCCTATAGTACTTTGTATTAGTACTTAAACTAAAGCTAGTCTGTTTGTTTATAATTTTTGGTGATATAGTAGCCCGCCAGGCATTATCACCACGCCTGGGGCCTTAGTCTGTTATTACAATTGTGTCAGAATGGTCGATCATTGAACAGTGCAAGAGGAATGGAGCTATACAACCTACATAGCTCCGTCGCTCTTACACTGCCTAAGGCTCCTGGTCGAAGGCTTATATTGTATGCTCATCACCACGCCTGGTCGGGGGATTTTCCTTTTCGGATATACCAAATTTCATCTGTTCAGTAGCTTCAGCGTAATTGGCGGACAAACATCCAAACAAACATTTATAATATTAGTGTGATATCAATATAAAAAAAAATATTTCTTAGAATAAGAATACCAATGTAATTTCCTGATGATGCATTAAGAATAGTGACGTTACCAGAAAACGATATTACAATACCGAACATTTTTATTTCCAAACTTAATTCTGCAGGGAACGTCGCAGTCTAAACTAGTTTCACTGGCGCCTGCAACAGCCTATGCTTTGACAACTTAATTCTGATCATAGATACATATAACATTTAGGCTAATGTTATAACTGCGTACGTACGAGTAACTAAACCGAAAGCGGTTTGTTTAAGAGACATTTATTACGATTAGATTTAAAAATGTTAGCTTCTAATACAATGTGCTAAAGTTTAATTTCGTGTATTCAGAACTTCTAAAACTAGCCCGTAGCAATCTATTGAGTCCATCAGTGAGGAGACTCATAGTCATAAGTCTCCTCTACAAAAGAAGGATTGCCATAATCTCATATCTTGGCAGGCTGATTGGAGATCACACTTAGGGTTTTATTATAGGTAAATCAATGGCGACATACTATCGCAACTATTTTTTTTTTCAGCAGCAGCAGATGGATCACCCGATGGTAAGCAATCGCCGCCGCCTATAGGCACTTGTAACACCTCTGGTGTTTCAAGGTTGTTGGGAAATCGGGGATTGGGAAGATTGGGGATAGGGGTAATTGGGCCTCCGGTAACCTCACTCACACAACGAAACACAACGCAAGCGTTGTTTCACGTCTCACGACGCTCAAAATAATATTATAAAAACTATAATCTAATTTAACTTACATAAAGACTAACCTAATGTAGTAGGTGCCTACACATATCTATCTGCACTACAATTCGCCAGGTGCCAACCTAGCGCTGAGGTCAAGGTGAGTGTAAGGTCAAACATGGCATAATATATGAGCTACTTCCAGGCTTGGTCTAGATTTATAATCACTGTTGCATTGGCTCAGCTGATTCACAGAGTAGGCACATAATTGTAATTTTTATTTTAATCTAATAGCAACTCTTATGAACCTGTACCTAATGATAGATGTAAGTATAATGATAAATCCTACTTAATAAGTATTATGAATGGGAAAGTTTGTATGTTTGTTTGTTACGCCATCACGTCAAAACGACTGAAGGGATCAAGATGAAATTTGGAACAGGGGTAGATTATGGAATAACATAAAGATTAGTTCCTATCTGACGGAATCGCCAGTGAAGCCGCTGGCAGAAGCTAGTACATAAATTGGCATAACGTCTCGCCTTTTTATCCCCGAAGGGGTAAGCAGAGGTGGCACACTACGGCACGTAATGCCACTGAAACGTAACTATTTGTGTTATAGTCCCATGTAATAGAGGGGAGCCTTTTACCATAATGTATTAAATAAATAAATGTTGTAATAATAATCAATACACGTTTTGAAATCACATTGTTCTGATGTTTTTATAAGAATACTTATTCTTTATTTGATTCATAAATATCTTCTCGCTATATTCCTTAGGAGCAGAATTAAATTTGGCAATTTAAGTAAACGACTTATAAGTGACAACTTAAAATACTTAAGTCCTTAAGTGTACCAAATAGATTTGCATCAGACTTGCCCAACACCGGATCTAAGGACTAAATAATATGCTACATTTACCACGAAATGAAGTGGGCCGAACATTTCGCAACACTCTACTCCCATTTAGTTTTGATTGAAGTCTTAAATTAATATGTTAATCTAGCAGTAACGATGGGGCCCAGTAGGGCTGATCCCCGATACGGAGCTGCGGGTTACCGGTGCTTCAGCTCGAAGAGAAGGAGTAGGAACGGGGTGGATTTTAGTCAGTAAGAGTCTGAAACTCCCTCTCACCTCAACTGGGGCAGCAGAAGCAATCAGAAGAATTTCAAGCGTGTAGTTAAAAAATAACTGATGTATCGTCACGCCTTTTATCCCGACGGGATAGACAGAAGTGCACATTACGGCACTTAATGCCACTGTACAATTACAACATACCATTTGTGTTACCGTATAATTCCCACGTAATAGAAGGTGAGCCTATTGCCACATACTGGGCACAGTTCCAAACTCCGTGCTACCACAAAAAAAAACGAAAAGCCAAAAAGCCCAGCAATACTTTACCCGACTCGGGAATCGAACCCGAGACCCCTTACCGTGGCAGTTGCACTTACGACCAGTCGACCAACGAGGCAAAAGAATGCAGTCTACTAATAATACAACTGTCCAGCCTCCTAACACAAAACTCATACCATAAAAATACTGCGTCGCAACGTGAGAGAACAACAAAGTACCTAACTAACACATAATACCTATTTAATTAGTTAATACTAATATACGTTGACTGCCCTGTTGGTCGAGTGGTCACAAGTGCTACTGCCGAACAAGGGGTCTCGGGTTCGATTCCCGGGTCGGGCAAAGTATTACTGGGCTTTTTTCGGTTTTTCGAAAATTTCTCAGTGGTAGCACGGAGTCTGGAATTGTGTCCAGTATATGGCAATAGACTCACCCCTATTACATGGGACTTATAACACAAATGATGAAAAGTGGGCGTACATTGTACAGTGGCATTACGTCCCCTCGGGGATAAAAGGCGTGACGTTGCGTTGTAATTAGTTAATATGCAAGAACATTTACCTACATTACACCTTCATATTACGTACAAACAATAATGGATAGGAATTAAACAATTCTTACTTCACTTCAGTAACCGCAGTTACGTTCAGTAGCGTACAAAAAGCGTATGAGCCCGCCTGATGTACCGTGCAGTTCATTTGGACGTAACCGATAGTGCGTACACTATGTATTCATCAATCGTTGCTTCTAATTAATCATTGGCATGTAACCTGTGATGTCTATATCGATCTTTATCTTTTCCTGCATCGTGATATAATGGTGAACTGAACACACTAATAGATAAGTTGAGATTTTTTATGAGAAACGGCAAACGAGATTTATCATCCTGAGGGCAAGCTACCAGAATCGTTCGTAACATCAGAAAATACAAAATTAAAAACTATTTGAATGCAACTAGACTACAAAATTTCAGCTTAAAAATATTTTATTTAAGACCAAAATCTAAATTATTTCAAATTTAAGAAAGTAATAAAGTAACAGAACAACGCATCTTACCATTAATTAATTTATTTATTTATTATTATTATGTTAACTCGGTTTAATACCAATTACATTAACACATACGAAATAAAGAATGATAAAATTTAAAGAAGAAAAAAAGCACAAAAAGACATCACAATAAAATAGTTAAATCAAAAACAATGAACCATGCGAATCAAAACCAAAAATTGAAGTTTAACATTTACAAACAGACACGAAATTATTTGAAAATCTCAACTCAATTTACATCAGCCTGACAAAATCTGATGCAATGTCCTCAGAATATGGCGCTAGGCACCATTAGTGGTTCAGTGACCACCTTTCGAAGGACCACCTCAGAAGCTGACGGAAACGCCAACCCGAATGAACATGTCCCATGTAAGACGATCTGACTAAAGGATGTTAAGTAACATGCGCATACGCATAGAAGTAAACCACACCGGGCCATACATGCATAATTAAGTAACTATGATCCTTACTGGATCTTGTCGTGTTGAATTAATTTCTTCTTTTTTTTTGTGGTGTTAGAACGACATTTTTAACATACTCCAAAAAAAGTAAAGCGTTTCTTAGTTTAATGTGTGCGTGTGTATGTTTCATGACTCGCGATTGGCTAGACCGATTTCCAGAAAATTACTCTTAAGTAGGTTTTAGATTAAAAAGAAAATAAGCAGAATTGACGACTGTTTTTAAACGTAGTTTTATGAAACAAAAACTAGGTATAAGTTAATGTTTTAGGTATTATTGAGATGCTTTTTAAAAGAGGTACATCGAGGTAAATCTACTTATATATTGAGCGTAGAGGTAAATCTACTTATAGGTATATTGATGTATCGTCTCAAAAGGTATAATGTAGTTTATGTGGTGCATAAAATAATTCTTTTTACGGACTTGGATGATTTCTTTTTTCAAGTTTGGAGCGTGTGTGGTGGCTTTTTTGAATGATACAGGAGGTTAACGGAACGCTCCCGAATAACGCTACCTCTCTTTTTTGTTTTTATAATTTTAATCCTTTTTGTTTTCATGTTATTCATACAACATCAGCCTTAAGCAATTGATTACAAATATTATTACATTAAATAAATATTGAATTCCTTTTTTTTATAAAGCTCTTGTCACCTGTTTTGCAGTGTTTAGGAGCGTTCCGTTTACACCCTGTATCATATCTACGCTCACCATTATTGACCATTTATCAATACTAGTGGTCGCCTAGTGATCGAAATTCGACCATATACGATTTAATTTACAATACCACTTAAAATACGTTCAAGGATAATTTTTATTTAACTCAAACTTAAACAAACTCTTTTATAAAACTCTATTCATATGAGACGTGAGAATATCATCGCAATGTCTATCGATTTGACGTTTTGTCAAATACGATCAGATACTATGCATGTGTGTGTAATGTTTTATTTATTGATTTAATGTACTTTATAAACATTATTTTTGAAAAATATTAGCGCTATGCACTTCTCCTACACATAAACAATAAGTGTACCAAATTTTATGCTCCTACGTCCGCGCAATTTTCGTAAAAAGCGGTCCAAAGTTTTTGCATCACGTATTAATATATAGATATGTATTTTAACCAAATACTTACTATGATATCAATTAAGAACGTTGCGATCTGTGATTTATTAATTTTAGTGTCCATTATTAATTTATTGATTTTTGGTTATCTGTGGCGTACCATACGATAAATAAATAAAAAAAACTTTATTTGTCTTATGACTATTTTGAGTCATCTTGTACCACGCCGATGTACTAATAATAAAGGTAAACTAAGTAACGTACCAAGGAACTTACCATCAAAACAAATATCGGTGACATGTCCAATTTGATATATTTACTTGATATTATAAAAAATAAATCCGAGATCACTGTATCACATTACTTTCAGCGACTATTAGATAGAGTGCGCCAACGGTCTGCGCGTACACAGCCGGCATCGCAACTTATATAGACGCGTGCGCAACTCCTGTAAGACCAAAACTGCTCTATTGCAACTACTTGATACATTTATCAGGTTTACTAGTGCATATGGTACCTACCTATAAGATTTAGTTAAAGAACATAGAATAACATCACTCTATTAACTTATAACATCCTCATCACAAAGGATAAATAAGAAGGTATATTCTGTATAAGTTGAAATCTATATGTTACTTTAATATAAAAGCTGAAAAGGTCGTTTGTTTTTTTTTTAACACGCTAATCTCCGAAACTACTGCTCCGATTTGAATAATTCTTATTATGTTGGATAGTACATTTATCGAGGAAGGTTATAGGCTGTGAAACATCACGTTATGACCAAAAGGGGCTGATCATTCACGTCTCTGTCTCTTCTTTACGCCTAAATCACTGAACCGATTTGAATAATTATTTTTGTGTTAGATAGTCCATGTATCGAGGAAGGAACAAATTGCTTATTTGTCCGTCTTTCATGACATAAAGAAGCAATGAATTATGATTTTTTTAAGTGGAGATAGTTGAAGAGATGGAGAGTGACATGAGCTAGAAAACATCACGGTGCAATCAATAGGACCCGAGCAACGGGTAAAACCGCCTGCAAGTGTCCATGGGCGGCGGCGATTGCTTACCATCGGGTGATCCGTCTGGTCATTTACCGGCTTGTTCCATAAAAAAGTAGTTAGTATAGAAATATTACTAGATTTTCTATCCTCTCTACATATAGCATTGATAAAAATGTATATTGTACGCAAATACTTATGTAATTTTTGTGGCAATCGGAAGCGAATTGATTAATGGAACACCTAATGCGTCTAACATGTATTGCTGTTCTATTACAGGGGTCAATGTAGCGGAACTTGAATTATGATTTAATGTAATCTTTACTGTTTGTTTATTTATGGGTTTTTTATCCAATGTCTTCTCCCGCCTTGGACGAGGTGAGAGGGAGTGTCAGACTCTTACTAACTAAAAACCACCCCGTTCCTACTCCTGCTTTTCGAGCCGAAGCCCTGGTAACCCGTTAGGCAGTCCGCAGCTCCGGTTGTTTATGGGATACGGGCAAACGAGCAGAGGGATAACCTGATGGTAAGCAATCGGCGTCGCCCATGGTAACTCAGATGAGCCATAAGTGCGTTGAAAAAAGCACCTATGTTCTAAGTCTAGTTTCTCGTACGACAAATATGTACTAGATCATGTCTTACGTGACCTAAAGGCGTGCCGGCCGGTGGTCCTACCTAGGCATCCGTAGCATTGCGCGCGTTTTTACACAAAAATTAAATCGCACGCGAATTCCTACTCACAGCCGACCGCTAGACGCATTTTGCAAAATGGTTTTAAGTTTTGAAACGAAATTATATTAAGTTAGTTCTGTGACGGAACTAATATTCTCAGTGGTAAAGATATTGATTAAAAATCCCTGCTTTAATCAAAATAACTTTGATATTTAAAATTAGAAAATCAGGAACACCCTGACATATGAACAAACTACCATTTTATTGTTTTTGGGAGATAAATATACCTATAGACCAACTACTGTTGCTGCGTTGTTGCGTATTTCTATTTTCCTAGCAATGAAAAACCTACCATGAGCTAACCAGCTAATTTGATTTTATTAAAATCAAGAAAGACGCGACCACATAGCGAACTTGGAAATTGTCAAAATCTATATGTATAAAATCTGTATGATATGTAGTAAGTATAAAAATGAATTGCTGTTCATACGAAAACTACTGGACCAATTTGGCAAATTTTGGTCTTGAATTATTTGTGGAGGTTTAAGGAAGGTTTAGAAGGTAAGAAAAATATTTGAGTCAGTACCAAGGTAGTCAAGTCAGCTAGTTAACAAATTAATATGTGAGTACTGTACTGAAAATAGATGTAGTCTTGTTTCGATCCGTTGCACCGCTAATTGTCGTCTAACTATGTACTAAAATAACTTAAGAAATAACTACAATATTGCTCCACATACCCACGGAACAATAATTGCTCTGGATCTATCGTTATCATTGATACACGTACCTAAGTAGATACCTACTCTGTATTTTCTTGTCGGAAGATTAATTGGATTTTTTTCGGGATTTCGAAAATTAGTCACTAATAATGCGCAGGATAGAATTGTTCCCAGTATAATAATAGGTGTAGCAATGGGCTTCCCTATGCTATCTCTGGTGTTACAAATTGACGGCTTCGGAGCAGGTCTACTAAGTGGATACGATGCCCCTTCCAGATTGAAGGTGGCCACCGGGGTGGTTTTAGTGAGGTAAAAATCCCACAGTCCCTAGTCTTTTATTCCCAAAAAGCTAGGAGCATTTTGAAGAAATCGTCATCTATAAAAAAACGTAACTCTAGACAGGTGTGCTGCAAGCTTGTTTCCATCTCAGTTGCAAGTAGGTAGTGGATAATTAGATAAATTTAATTATCCCGAGCTAGCGGGTTAACTGGGCTCTGGTCCGAAAAGCAGGTGTAGGAACGGAGTGGTTTTAGTCAGTAAGAGTCGAGTCTGACCCTCCCTCACGCTTCACCCAAGGCGTGAGAAGCTATTAGATGATTTTCCCCCTAAAAAAATTATCTATCTAATTAAATTAATAAAACATCTGGTATAGGTATTGACTTAAATTCTTAGGTATCTAAAACTAGACATATTCCTTCATAAATATGAAGTAGTCTAGTCGTTAAAGGAATGCCCCAAACGGATGCTATCCACTTCTCAAGAAGGGCGTGGACTCTCCAATTTGGTGATTGAGATCAATTTAAATTTGTAATCAGGTTATCTAAACCTACATGAGTTAATGAAATCAGTAAAACCTCAGTTCAGTCAAAGTGTAGGTACTAATTATTTGAATAATTCATTAGGAATTAATGTTATTTATTACGTTTTGGAATGTTATAGGATGTGTGTAACACGGGTAGTGTCCATTACATTACAAAAAGTGTAATGTAATATATACCATAAGTGTGGGAGTACATTTAAGTGTGGGAGAGCCATACTTCGGCGGCATGAACGGGCCGGCTTGACTAGAATTGTACCACGGCCTCACAAAAAAACCGACGTGAAACAACCATTACCGGAGGCCCAATTCCCAATCCCCGATTCCCCAACAACCCTTTAATTCCTAACCCTCAAAAACCCGGCAACGCACTTGTAACGCTTCTGGTGTTTCAAGTGTCCATGGGCGGCGACGATTGCTTACCATCAGGTGATGCATCTGCTCGTTTACCGGCTTATACCATAAAACAAAAAATACAGCTTAATTTTTCATGGGATATGGACATACAATCATTAGGATGCTTAGTCTTGAACCCGATTCCGATCGATCGATCGATATTGATATTGTGAAATTTCGTACTCTTGAGTTGCAATACTAGCGCCCATTGCATCCGTATTGCGTGGATATTGAATGATGTAAACAGTATTGAGTTATTTGATTTTTTACTTTATATTCCGTAATCTAAGTGTTATTTTAACAGCTACGAATGGGATTGACATTGAAATTGGTTTCAAGAGCAAGCAACGAGTTGTAGCAAGCGCCGTCTATGGTCAGTGGTCACCCGCATCACTAGAAGAGTTGCAAAATCGTTGTCTTTAAAAATTTGGTGCATTTCTCGTGGTGCACACTACGATTGCCAGTAAAAGGGTATCGAATTCACAATAAAGTCATACGTAGTAAATGTTTAATGGTTTTATTTTCAAAATAAATAACTTAAATCTATTAAACAGTCATACATCAAATACACAATTAATAAATACACACATTTCCAATTACATGAATACACATTTCCATGCCTCTATAATAAGTATCTAGTTCTATGACCCAAATGACATTTAACCGACAGTCAACCGAGAGAATAGAAAACTCGACTTATGGACTTTTTGTCATAATGCCTACATTATAAGTCTGTAAACAGACATGGTCACTAACACTATCATTAGAAGTTCATCCGTGATCATGGCGCGTGCAACAGTGCCGAAATATCGGAAACTCATAGACATAAATAAACATGGTAAATATCCCGTCTCAAGTTCTAATGATAATGCCTACATTACTGGTATTCAACCACATACTTGAAGTGTCCTATTCTCTCGGTCGACTAGGACATAAATACCATTTGAATCGTAGCAGTTGTCAGTCTAGATTAATTATTTCTAGAAATAAATAGAACAGTAAATTGTACGTTCGTGTCTGGAAAATTCTAAAACACGTCAACCGTGCTGAGTATTACTATAGTCAGAATATACGCTAATAATAATAGTGTCCCGTGGTGACAGGAAAATACATTTTTCATTACTCACTCACACTTTTCACCTGTCACCAGCTGTTGATGTAGGTACCTACTAACCTAATACATAATATTATGCCTAATACACTATCTGACAGAGACGCTTGGAGGATGGTCATACGTCTAGTGACGCATGCACCAGCCTAAACACGACCTTCAGTAATGAAGAGAACTACTGAGAAGATACTCTCTGATTTGTGAATCACGCTAGGCCTATGATTTATCTATAGTTTTCCAAACACGAACATAGTCCAAGCATCATTTAAACCAAGCAACTTGTTTAAAACATAATTCATTATTACGTTACTGTAGTTTTACTTCAATACGGACACCATTTTTTTTTCAAACATGTTAAGGAATAATAAATACTGTATTGGAAGAACAATCTCAGTCAACGTCAAATACAATTAGCGAGTGTGAGAACCCACTAAATTGTCTCCAAATAAATAATGTACTACCTAACCTACAATATGACTGCTAATCCCCTACTAATCACTCAGTCTCATTATCCCCACTGTTGGGCTCTGTGCTCCCCACTTCTGAAGAAGTCTCAACTCCCACCACGGTCAGGTTCTCCGAGCTGGTTTCTTCAGTCACTGTAGCATTGGCCGGTGTTTCGATTTCGGGCACGATCTCACAGCGCTTGCCCGTGATGCCTGGCTGGCAGTAACACTTGAAGAATCCATCGCCAGACTCCAGAGATATGCATTTCCCACCATTCTGGCATGTGTCTGGGTTCTTCTCGCAGTAGTTCAGTTCTGGGAATTAAGATATTTGATGTTTGGTTAGGAATGTGAGTAGAAAATTCTGGTATTTTATGGAATCAATATCGCAGATAAGTCTGAAGAGTCTATCGTCTACTCCTCGATTTCGATTGCCTTTCCGATTATATATTCAAGATTTTATGCGGACTTTATGCGCTTTTTAAGATTCGATACAGTAATTCTTAAGTACATTATTATAGTCTGATTGTATCAAGTCTTACTCGCGCACTCAGAGTCATTTAATTACTTAACCCAATCCTTAGCGATTGTTTTCCATACAAAATCGCTACTGAAGAATAGTTTAAGTAAGCATTAAATGACTCTGAGTGTGGCAGTTAAACTATCTTGTAGAAATTAATTGGGTTAATATAATAAAGGAGTAAGGCCTTACCTTCATCACAAAGCATGCCTCCCCAGCCGGGCTCGCACAGGCACTCCCAGGGCTTGTTGCAGGTGCCGTGCACGCAGCCCGGGTAGCGGTGGCACTCGCCGCAGAACGGGCCGGTCCAGCCCACCTTGCAGCGGCACTCGCCGGGGCGCCGGCAGTAGCCGCGCTCGGCGTGACACCCGGAGGCGCAGATAGCTGCAAATAATAAGTTTATTTAATTAAAGAAATAATGAGGCTTTTGTAACGTTTTGTGTTGGAAAGTGTAGATCTCGTCGTGATTAGAAATAGTAAGTAATATGTATACCATCCGTATACGTATGGAGCTTACGTAACAGAATTTTTGTATTCCGAAGCTTCTTTATTACGACTTACCCTAAGACGGTGATGGTAAGTACTAATTAAGAACTCCATTCCTACATAGTTATTTCGAAACGAAATTTAACTTAAATGTCTATTTTTTCTGTAACCGACAGTTGACTCAAGACCCCTTAAGTACTTATTCAAGTGATAGCTATCATAAACTCTAGAAAGATGACAATACTCACGAGTCTGACACAGCAGCCCGGTGTATCCAGGCAAACACTTGCACTCTAGTGGCTTGTCGCAGTAGCCGTGTTGGCAGCCCGGCAGCTGCTGGCAGGAGCGGCAGGTCGGGCCCGACCAGCCCAGCTTGCACCGGCACTCCCCGGGCGCCTCGCAGAACCCGCGGGTCGCGTGACAGTCCGACCGACAAATCGCTGCACGAACATATATTTATAATGTAAATAATAAGGGAAAGTAGCTAGAAAGATCCGTTGATGTTTTGGCGACTGTTGTGTTGAGTCTTGATAAATTAGTTGTTTAAGCATTCATGTGGAAAATTAATAGGTAACTACAGTAAAAGTGAAAGAAATTGAATGTTTCTTCATAAATCCATTACCTGCTAATGAGTTTTTAGAAAAATTAGATCCATTTAACTTTAGCAGCTTTAGTGATGGTCCTACTAGACTTTGTCTAGTAGTTACTCCCATTATTGCCATTCTCACTTAAACCTTATTGTACCGATAGTATCCTACCTCCTAAGTAATGTAAACTACGCTTCACTCACGTTCAGAGCAGAACAATCCGTCCCATCCCTCCTTGCAGATGCACTCGAAGGACTCGTTGCAGTAGCCGTGCTGACAGCCGGGCAGCGGGATGCACTTGTTGCAGCGGTCGCCGTAGAAGCCTAGCTTGCAGCGACACTCGCCCGGCCGCTTGCAGTATCCTGGTCGTGGAAAACAGTATTTCATTAACACATTAACTGCCACGCAGGTCACCGGTGACCTACGTTAGTGGAGGATTTGCCTTCAACAGTTTTCTGATGGCAGTTAAAGGCTTAAATACCAATTCACTACGAACGAATTTGTTGAACGGAGGAATAACATACTACATTTATAATTAAAGTTACATTAATAAACCTTAGATAGAACAGCTCTGCAAATTGTTATTAATATAAACAAATATCATTAGAACTCAAAACGAGATTAACGGAAACGGGAACGTTGAATTCATCCGCGATGGTGTTAAAGCTCAATGATGATAATAAATTCATTCGGAGCGCTGGCGCTGCGGTTATCAAATAACTGTTGCCAAGATGGCGGGCCGGTGCACAAAAAGTTTTGCGGTACAATCGTGGATCGCTAATGAGCTGAATAAAACGGGACGAGCCGTTACTCTCAGGGAAGGTACGTTTAGTCACCGTGCCAGTTTCAATGATGTCTCGTTAATATCATGTCAATTGAAAGTGTGAGAGTTGCGGTACTTGCGTGTTTGTACAAATGGATGGTGAGTTTTGTTGTTGGTCTATTCAATAGGTCTAGTTTGTATCTAGAAGATAGAATGAAAATACATGTAAATGGGTAAGGTATTTAAAAATAAGGCTACCTTTTTGAACTTACACTTTTAACGGCTATTGTTTTTGTACTTCTACTGACATTACCGCGTTAAGCCCCAACACGTGCTTGTGAGACATTATAAATCATTATTATGTTTTTCATCTTATTCACGTAATTATTTGACAAGGAACTCGACTAGTTTCAAACCATGCTAGAGGTTCATATTCACGAGCAGCATTCCGCGAGACACGACGCGGAGAATCGCGCTGCTACTGCTTACGTGAGAGTAAGCCGAAAAATATAATAATTAATTTAGCATGTCTCACTTATAAAACATCTTATCATTTCTAATAAAAACCATACGAACCTTGCAAAGGATCACATCCTTTCTTGCAAATAGGCACATCACAGAGGTCTCCTTGCCACCCGGGCAGGCACTTGGGCTCCCCTTTGTCATCACAGATGTAGTGGCTGTGCTCGCTCTGCACCGCCGGCAGCTCACACGCCTGCCGAATACGTACCGTCTTACAGAAGGTAGACAAAACAGATGTTAGTTAGAAGATAGTGTATAGAGTATAGATCAAAACGTGCATAAGTTTGTTATTGACAAAATGAGTTACAAAGAGTAGTGGTGCAAAGTTTTCGCATGCAGAGTGATTGAAGTATTTTGTATTCCAACGAAAATAAACACTTTACAAATGAATAATGAGTATGATGAAAACCTTTAAGTTAGTTTAGTTTAGTTTACAAACACATTGGTGGGTGATGATTTACAAGATGATTCCATTGAAGACGTGTTAATACATCGGTCACAAATCATCAGAGAGTAGTAGAGGAATAGTAAACAGACAAGACAATATTAGAGTTTGGAATTAAGTGATGAATGCAGTAGGTATGGTCTAGATAACGTGATTCATTTAGTAGATCGTGTAGATGTACCGTAGGTAGAAAGCGATGGGCTCTCCTTCAATCCTAACACCAGGATGCACGCATCTCGCTGACTCACCGCAGGAACTTTCTAATATGAGTCGCGAGAAAGCAATGCGAAAGTAGGCCGCGGGAAAACGCCGGTGAAAACATTTACTCATCTCTTGTTTACTATTTATTTTAATCATGTGTTACTTCTGTGAACTACTTCAATAATAAACAACCATCTATATTTCAAAAAAATATCATTATGTTATCTATTAAATTAACTAATCAAGTGTTATTTCTCTCTGATCAATCAGAATTTTAATTAAATTACTTTCAGATATTTGAGAAAACAATAATGTACCACAGTATATTACACTTTCAAAACATCTAATAAATCGAAGACATAAGTCCAACGTCGTTCTAAATTTTTAGGAATATATCTCCGCTAAATCTCTGGCTAAAAATTGCTCTAGATTACACTCATCTCCTCATGTTTTTCTTATCAGACAATCCTAAAATATCAATATAAAAACAATCCTAGAATCAAACGGCAAAAATAATCACATCACATACAAACAATAATCCAAGTAAATACCTGCTTCTTCCATTTGGGCAGATGTTTGGCCGGCAACACAGTGGTGACACAACATGTAACAACGACTAGGAGAGTCCACATCTTCGCTCCATGTACGAGCCGAGACTGCAGGTGAGCGGTGCAGTGAGTCCGCGGTACTGTTACACCGTGCTATTGAACTTCGCGACAGCTACTTTCGCCGCGGTCGCTTTTTACGAGGCCATTAAAAGTGAGGCTTAAGAAAGTGGTTCCAACGCTACCGCTGCGCTGACTCAAGTGGGAGCTGTTTATTTATGTGACTTGACTTTAGATTCGTGTTTGTTTTGATTTCTGTTTCTGTAGGGCTGGTTCTAAGTAGTCGTTGGTAACTGGTGTGGGTTTCTCTCTCATATTTGGTGTTTTGGAGTTCTCACTTCGATTTTATCAATGAGATTGTTACTTAGCAATTAGGTAGATCATTTCGAAATAAGTCGTAATTCAAGCTTACTTTCAAAGCTTGGTTTTATGAAGAACTTCGGACTCGTACCTATACGTTATCAGTCTGTATTAGCCCAAATTAGATATTATCTAAACCTCAACTTTAGCAACATACTACGTATCGTCGAACGAATAATTTCAAAACTATACTGAATTTATCAGCAACACATACAAACTGTATAAAACAAACCCGCTACTCTCATGGCCTGTGTGTGATCAATAAAATTTCTACATAATTTATTGAGTTACGACTTACGAGATTCAGTGCAGGCGCCAGTCCAAGAAATGCTAACAGTTACAACCCTTTAGCTTAGCCAGTACAGAATTAAAAACAGAGTTCTAGCATTTACTACGAGCCTCGTGCAAAAGGGAACCCTGCGCAACCAAACATATATTAGAGTAGGAACCTCACATGTAATCAGTGAATCTTAGGTACAAGCTATAGAGCTAAAAAGTTTCGAATCACTTTCCTTTAGATAGTCTATTATTAATTTTTCGTATTTCCAAGAACATCTGTATGAGGTCGCAGGATCCCTTAATAGAATTCACAATGGGCCCCGCACATTAATACGAATACGCCACTGTGTTCCGCGAAGTCACAAGGAAATTGATAAACCTCGCAGTATAAAGTAACGGGGCTCATAAAGAGGGTAAGTGGCAATCACGCACGTTCTCAGAAACGATACGAGGAAAAACATCGTTGTATCTTCACGATGCATACTGTATAATGTGTGGTAGGTAGTAGGAGTCGCGTGTTTAAACGGGGTGAATAGAATTCAAAAGATGAATAGACACAAGAATAGGTTGAATAGATGTTAGAACATTTTTAGAACATTTATTCACCCCTCTTCTGTATTTATTCACCTCGTGTTACGGTACTCCTGCACGGGTTAACCCGCTCTGCTCAGCTCTTATTGATCGTAGCGTGATGTTTTATAGCCTAGAGCCATCCTCGATTAATAGTCTATTTAACACAAAAATACTTATTCAATTCGGACTAGTAGTTCCGGAGATTAGCCCAATAAAACAAACAAACAAACTCTTCAGCTTTATATATTAGTGTAAGATTACTTTGTTGCCACATGGAGCTATCCTAGTTGGGAAGAATAGGGCTTATTTCGCTGGTGAGGACAAAGTGGAATGGGATTTTAAATTTCTTAAATTCTCGGTTACAGTGCTAACGGTAGTGTTATATCATCTTCAACTTCATCGTGATCTTGAATAATATTCTATTTGTATCGACTCTTGTTAGTGTTCGTACTGTTTTTGTTACGCGGACTTTCACTCAGTTAGTTGATAGGATATACCTAGTAGGTAGGTAGATTCTAAAGGTATGCAAAATGAAACAAAAAGAAATGACCTCCACATATTGCCATTAATTTATATTATTTTCCTTTCTATATACACTATAATTTTAAGCTATATACACACATTTTAGGTCCATGTTACTTTATCATAAATCTTACTGAAGCTCAGACAGATACAAAGTTAAAAAATACAGATATATCACCGCTCTAGTAGAAACTATCATTACTTACTATGGAAACAAAAATCATGGAATTACACGGAAATACAAATGCTTGACTACAATCTTTAAACTTGGAAGATTATGTTATCTGTGGTACAACCTGTCGACGATACTAAATTAATTATGTTTTACGGCAATTTACGAGGTAGCTCGACTAATTTCAAGCCATGATGGGGGCTCATACTCAAGATCAGCATTGACGCAACACATAACGCCGTTAAACATGATTAATTTAACACGTCTCACGAGAATTACAATACAATGTCGACGATACTTATAGAAAAAATAACAAAAAGAAGAAGAAATACATAAAACATTGCACTATTCGAGAGTATTACTTTTTCATATATTTTTTTAAACATTTTGTTTTAACATATTAAATTCCTTTAATGACATATAATTAACAGATAAGGCATGTACGTATTAGCACTTGGATTATACATCTTGAATACTTATGTGACACACATAAATACGTACTCAGAGTCATTTAATGGTTACTTAACCCAATCCTTAGCAATGGTTTTCGATACAAAATCGTTACTAAGGAATAGTTTAAGTAATCATTAAATGTCTCTGAGTGCGGCGGATAGACAATAAATACTTGTTTACAGATTATAAATAATTATAATGTAGGTCTAGGTACATTTATAAAATAACAGTAGAAAATTCATAATCAAATGTTTTTCATAACAAACAACTACCAAAAAGAATCATTTGCAAGTAAAATGATTGCATACATTATTTTTTATCGATTTTTAAGTTATGGCGTATTCATGGCCCATTTTTTATATTTAATCAGATCCGTATCTTTCAAACATAATAATATGTAATAATCTACCTCAAAAAATCAAAACAGGGTATTTTCCAACTAATCACATTGAATACTCTTTCGCAATTTCATATTATGACATAATAACCTTTAAATCGATTAATGAAAATGTGATATTGTGTGAATATAAAAAGTGTAAACAGAACGCTCCCGAAAAACGTTCCATTTTCTATTCATGCAACATCAGCCTTAACCAATTGATTCCAACTATTATTACATAAAATAAATATTAAATTAATAGTTTTGTTTGAACATAAAGCTCGTTTTTGCCATCACCTATTTGTGGCGTTTGGGAGCGTTCCATTTACACCGTGTATACTATAAAAGTCGATACAATAATTATGTATTTGGCTGAAGAAAATACCCAAATAGAGAACAACACAGCAGATGGGTCATAAGAGATTATATCACTTTATCATTTCAGTATTTACTGGATTCTTATAACCTGTACAATAAGGCGGCAAAACGTGGAAAGATAAATAAATAGCAACGTGAATAAACAAAGTCATTACGACCAATATTTGATCCAACAGTTTGTAACAAACCTGACATTGGACCAACATTATCATGGCTGGTTCAAAGATACACATTACATTCAAATATATAGAGGACATGCACAGATGGACAGTATAACACATATGTATAGGCCGTATTTGTAACGTTTATATCAGTACTATATTCTTAATCAAACTATGTGATGTAATAGTCCCAACTATTTTTATTATTGACTACAATTATCATTTTTGAGACCACCGGACCTGTTGGTACTGTTATTTTTTGTATTAATCTAATGGTTTATTGTTGTGTAATAACTATTGAGAGATATATTAAACACAGTAAACTTACTCAAGCAACAACTATTCGAGGGTGCTCGTCTAGTTTCAATCACAGTCGGGCCTCATAATCAAAAGCAAACATTCGTGCCGAAACAAATTGAGCACTAGTGTATCCTAATAAATTCACTTTTAATTAGATTTTATTTTTGACATCTATATTTTGTTGTTGGGACTATTACGAATCCAAATGTGAGTTTACGGAATCCTCACATGCTTTCTAATTACAGATCTCCCTCTCTCTCAAACATACTCTTTTCAAATGGCGAATAGTGGAATTACACTTTTGAATTAAATATACAAACCAAACTAGAAAGTCGGACATTTTCTTCTTATCATTATCAGATCTGCTTTACTAAAATAATAATTTTGATAATTTCTACTCTACACTGTAATTCACTAAAAATAATTGAGTTTCACTTGAAAATTCGAATTGACTAATAATAAAATTTTGTGACATTTCGTTACATTTCCCAATTATACTATGGGTATCACATACACTTCAATCAGACAGAAAAACATGGCGATTTACTGACACACTCTTTTACGAGCTACAAACCACTTTCGTCTAAATTCAATATACAGTAATTAGGAATAAATAATATTTTAAATTATACATGAAACAAATTAAACTGGAATGTATAAATACATACACGGATACATAATTTTAAAAACTTTGTTTAAATATTAAGTCTATGATTTAACATAATAATAGTAGTTCAAGAAAAACTGGTTTTGTATAAAAATAATGCTAAATTAATAATTGTGAGTTTCATAAGTCCATTTACTCATTAAACAGTGTATAGTTTATACAACGGATAAATGCATCGTCGTTTAAAATGAGTTGTGATTATGCGCAAATGTTTTGCGCAGTGGTCTGGCCGTTAGCGCATTACGACTCAAAATTAAGTCTTTGGCTGCCAACAGAAAACTGTTGAAGGCAAATCCTCCGCTAACGTCGGTCACCGATCACCACAACAGCGTTCAATGTGTTAATCAGTTTTTAAGTTTTATATTGACAATGAAAACTGTTTACTTTTTAATTCTTAATATTGTATAAGTGTTAGCCAAAACTGCAAATAAGGAATGCCTTGTTTGTTAGTTAGTCAGAACAGAATTATAAGGTTTAGTACGAGTTTATTTTACGTTTTACTAAATCGAAACGAGAGCGCATTCGGCGCTCTGATTGGTTCGACCCAGCCAATCGCGCTCTTGTTTAAGATAACGGTACCCATAGTATGAGTTTGCTTTATATTTAATGTCGTACTGAGGGTACAGTATTGTTGATTCAGACAGTTTTATTTTCTTAGTTGTCAAGTCGTAAAACCGTTGCAGAAAATTTGTTTGAATTTTTAGATCTATGAAGTTGATAATACGGTTTAAAATTAGGAAAACGTAATTGTTTACAATTAGATATTAAATTAGCTGCTTGACTTTACAGTGGAAACTTAATAGGTTAAATTTTCCTTAAAAACATCATCTCTTTCAATTGTACATTACATTCTTTAATCGTTTAATAGTACATTTGTACTAACTTGAATAACATGTTAAATGCGGACAATACAAATCATAATGATACACTTTCAACATCTCCTAATTCATTTCATAAAAGATCAAAGTTTTCAATCAGTACCCTTAGTACGAGTTTCCTTTAACTTTACAAGTAATCGAAACGAGAACGCGTTCGGCGCTCTCATTGGTTGGTTTATTCGAGCCGACCAATCAAAGCGCCGATAACTTTAAAGGTAAAGCGAACTCATACTAAGTGTACAGTAAACCCATTCTATAGATTTATATTAACCTTAATCTATAATTCAACAATCATATTTCAAAAATTCAACAGAAATGCAGACTTATTAAATTAATTATGATTTACAGCTTACTTACGTACGTAACTGTTTGACAACGTCACTCAACTCATTTCAAGCCACGCTAGGGGCTCAGAGTCGAGTCACTTGGTCAATCAGTTACGCATCGCTGTAAACCATAAGTAAAGAAATGCAGAGGGTTCACGCTCACAGTACATACAGTAATTAATTAATTAAAGACAGTCCATTAACAATTAACAAGCCCGTAAAAGACGTTTTCACGAAAACTTTAACGACATAAATATTATTTCTACGCGCAAGAGACGTGTATACAGGCGAGACTGAGATAGAATGATTCATTAATTGTGCGAGATCTCTTAATCCATTTTTAATAAAACCACCGCCCGTGATGCGTCAATGAGAATTAAACTTTAATCACACTGTAATTAGAGTTAATTTTGTAAAAAATATTATTTTTGGCCTAGTTTTTACATCCAGCCTGTATACAATCTCTTATCGATTGCAACTCCCACATGCTTGCACAACACACGATGTAATTAAACAACGAAACTGTTAATAGTCACTTAGGTCACGTTACCAGAGTCTGTGGGGGGCAATGGGACCTTCCTTGTTACTGTAGGGGACCACTACGAGCTTCCTAGCGTCTGTAGGGGATCACTAGGGCCTTCCTTTTTTTTTGAGGGGGGAAAATCATCCAATGACTTCTCCCGCCTTGGGCGAGGCGAGAGGGAGTGTCAGACTCTTACTGACTAAAAACCACCCCGTTCCTTCTCCTGCTTTTCGAGCCGGAGCCCCGGTAAACCCGCTAGGTAGTCCGCAGCTCCGAGTAGTCCGCAGCTCCGCACTAGGGCCTTCCTTATAAGTCTTTCTGTCGCGTGTCTGTGTAGAGAGGCACCTGTTTGTACTCCGGGAATGGGTAGAGGACCAGGTGGTCCGCAGTCTTGTACCAGGGTATCAGTCCGTTCTGGAATTAGAAAGGAAGATGTCAGTTGCTATAGTGAAATTATTAACTTAACTATGTATGGAGATTCTTTCTCAACTGCATATCGTACTAATGAAAATTATGATGCTGGTCGTTTTTCTGTATATCTTTGAAAAGCATAGCATGAGGATTAATGTTTAAATAAATGTTCACCAGTACCTCTACCATGAGTTTGAAGCCATAGTATTAGTCAATGGTCGCTAGCGACGATGTAAATTATTTGTATTTTAATTCCACAGGTTCGATAGAGACGTAAAATTTAACATCAAAAAATTTGAAATGAAATGACAAATACTATTGCTTTAAACTCACGGTAGCGGTACTGAAACATTACTGTAGGTTGGGATATAGTAGTACGGACAAGAACAACAATCCACGTATTTTACCTACATTGCTTACATAATAAAATTCAACAATGGGAAGGAAGAATATTTTATCATCCATTCACCTGAATCAACTAAAATAATTGTTATTATAATAATTATAATTTTGCTTAAAATGCTTGGAAACGAGTTGATTATTTGAAATAATATAATAACAATAATAAAGGTAGAGTAATTAGTCTCACCATGTTTGTTCGTTTGTTGGTGCCTCGACCGTAACCGTTCCAGTGGTTGCCCGCGATGCCTATTAAATCGCCAACCTGAAAACGTAAATAAAATTAATTATTACAATAATATTTACAGTTCGGATAACTGTTTAATTGAGAAATTGATTTCTAAATTCGGTGCATTGAATTGAATTGAGGTATATTTCTACTACAGTCCTTTTCCAACTAATTTTAAAGCCAACAATGAATCCAAATTCGGTAGTACTTTGCCATGACACGGTAAATCATGTTCTATTTCATTTCATAATTTAACATTTAAACCATGTTAGGTCCATGTTGTATCACTAATAAATACATTGTCGCATGAATTACTGTCTTGGATCCCGCAACGAAATAAGTCAGAAAATATTATTAGAGAAGAAGCAAAAGAAAACGATAGTCAGGAGTCGAGAAATCGCCCTATGGGACTAAGCCTAAAGAGGAGGCCTTTGTTCAGCTGTTGACGTCTCTCGGCTGATGATGATGGGACTAAGCTGTTGATATTGTGTAATATAGTTACCTGGAAGGATATATCCTGGTAGGCGCCGTCGTTGGGCATGACGGCGACCCGGTCGTGCGCGTTCTGTCCGCCGAAGTAGTAGATGTCGTCCAGCGAGAAGAAGCTGTCGGACGCGTCCACGCGGTTCGTCTGCATCATCTCGTACGCCACTCTGCCGACCTGGGGACACATACATCATTGTTTGTAAGTAGGGAATGCCATTGAGGTCTCTTAAGATTAACAAGATTGTTTTACTAAAGGATTGATATTATAGTTTTAACAGTATAGTTTTACAGGATGTATATCCTTGATTCGATTCAGTTAAACAGTTCAACTGTTTGTTCTACACACCTAGGGCAGTTCGACTATACAGTTAAATCGTAGGGTGTATAGCGTGCATTATTATCAATAAACAGCCAGTAGGACTACGACCTTAGTCGATTTTAACAACGACTGGTAGCTCACCATCCGTCTGAGTATAGGGTGGCGGACTAAGGACCCCGGTAGTTCCTACCCAAATATGTAAATTTGTATCTTGTCATGTAACCATTTGTTGTTGTTGTTGTAAATTGCTTTAATATAGAATACTAGTAGAGTAGTGTGTGAGTGTAGTACCTGGCTACTGAAGGTGCAGACGAGGTAGTCGCACATGGCGAGCAGATGCAGGTCGACGAGCAGGCCCGTCAGCGACAGAATACTAGTAGAGTAGTGTGTGAGTGTAGTACCTGGCTACTGAAGGTGCAGACGAGGTAGTCGCACATGGCGAGCAGATGCAGGTCGACGAGCAGGCCCGTCAGCGACACAATACTAGTAGAGTAGTGTGTGAGTGTAGTGCAGTACCTGGCTACTGAAGGTGCAGACGAGGTAGTCGCACATGGCGAGCAGATGCAGGTCGACGAGCAGGCCCGTCAGCGACACAATACTAGTAGAGTAGTGTGTGAGTGTAGTTAGTACCTGGCTACTGAAGGTGCAGACGAGGTAGTCGCACATGGCGAGTAGATGCAGGTCGACGAGCAGGCCCGTCAGCGACACAATACTAGTAGAGTAGTGTGTGAGTGTAGTGCAGTACCTGGCTACTGAAGGTGCAGACGAGGTAGTCGCACATGGCGAGTAGAGGCAGGTCGACGAGCAGGCCCGTCAGCGACACAATACTAGTAGAGTAGTGTGTGAGTGTAGTTAGTACCTGGCTACTGAAGGTGCAGACGAGGTAGTCGCACATGGCGAGTAGATGCAGGTCGACGAGCAGGCCCGTCAGCGACACAATACTAGTAGAGTAGTGTGTGAGTGTAGTGCAGTACCTGGCTACTGAAGGTGCAGACGAGGTAGTCGCACATGGCGAGCAGATGCAGGTCGACGAGCAGGCCCGTCAGCGACAGAATACTAGTAGAGTAGTGTGTGAGTGTAGTACCTGGCTACTGAAGGTGCAGACGAGGTAGTCGCACATGGCGAGCAGATGCAGGTCGACGAGCAGGCCCGTCAGCGACAGAATACTAGTAGAGTAGTGTGTGAGTGTAGTGCAGTACCTGGCTACTGAAGGTGCAGACGAGGTAGTCGCACATGGCGAGCAGATGCAGGTCGACGAGCAGGCCCGTCAGCGACAGAATACTAGTAGAGTAGTGTGTGAGTGTAGTACCTGGCTACTGAAGGTGCAGACGAGGTAGTCGCACATGGCGAGCAGATGCAGGTCGACGAGCAGGCCCGTCAGCGACACAATACTAGTAGAGTAGTGTGTGAGTGTAGTGCAGTACCTGGCTACTGAAGGTGCAGACGAGGTAGTCGCACATGGCGAGTAGAGGCAGGTCGACGAGCAGGCCCGTCAGCGACACAATACTAGTAGAGTAGTGTGTGAGTGTAGTTAGTACCTGGCTACTGAAGGTGCAGACGAGGTAGTCGCACATGGCGAGTAGATGCAGGTCGACGAGCAGGCCCGTCAGCGACACAATACTAGTAGAGTAGTGTGTGAGTGTAGTTAGTACCTGGCTACTGAAGGTGCAGACGAGGTAGTCGCACATGGCGAGTAGATGCAGGTCGACGAGCAGGCCCGTCAGCGACACAATACTAGTAGAGTAGTGTGTGAGTGTAGTTAGTACCTGGCTACTGAAGGTGCAGACGAGGTAGTCGCACATGGCGAGTAGATGCAGGTCGACGAGCAGGCCCGTCAGCGACACAATACTAGTAGAGTAGTGTGTGAGTGTAGTGCAGTACCTGGCTACTGAAGGTGCAGACGAGGTAGTCGCACATGGCGAGTAGATGCAGGTCGACGAGCAGGCCCGTCAGCGACACAATACTAGTAGAGTAGTGTGTGAGTGTAGTGCAGTACCTGGCTACTGAAGGTGCAGACGAGGTAGTCGCACATGGCGAGTAGATGCAGGTCGACGAGCAGGCCCGTCAGCGACACAATACTAGTAGAGTAGTGTGTGAGTGTAGTTAGTACCTGGCTACTGAAGGTGCAGACGAGGTAGTCGCACATGGCGAGTAGATGCAGGTCGACGAGCAGGCCCGTCAGCGACACAATACTAGTAGAGTAGTGTGTGAGTGTAGTTAGTACCTGGCTACTGAAGGTGCAGACGAGGTAGTCGCACATGGCGAGTAGATGCAGGTCGACGAGCAGGCCCGTCAGCGACACAATACTAGTAGAGTAGTGTGTGAGTGTAGTGCAGTACCTGGCTACTGAAGGTGCAGACGAGGTAGTCGCACATGGCGAGCAGATGCAGGTCGACGAGCAGGCCCGTCAGCGACAGAATACTAGTAGAGTAGTGTGTGAGTGTAGTACCTGGCTACTGAAGGTGCAGACGAGGTAGTCGCACATGGCGAGCAGATGCAGGTCGACGAGCAGGCCCGTCAGCGACAGAATACTAGTAGAGTAGTGTGTGAGTGTAGTGCAGTACCTGGCTACTGAAGGTGCAGACGAGGTAGTCGCACATGGCGAGCAGATGCAGGTCGACGAGCAGGCCCGTCAGCGACAGAATACTAGTAGAGTAGTGTGTGAGTGTAGTGCAGTACCTGGCTACTGAAGGTGCAGACGAGGTAGTCGCACATGGCGAGCAGATGCAGGTCGACGAGCAGGCCGGTCAGCGACAGCGGCGTGTAGCGGCGGTGCGTGGCCGCCGTCTTGGCGATGGACGCGTCGCCCAGGAACTCGTACGACGGGTACTTGCTGCGGGCGTCCTCCAACACCTGCGGGGAAGAACACAGATACATAAAACACTATAACCATAAAATTATCGATATAACTAAAATTAGTCTACTGTCTTCGATAAGGCCTACTGTGCACTGCACATCATATGCCTATAAATAACAATCTCGATAAAGATTGAGATCTTTAATCGTTCGTAATCCAATCTATTATAACGCAAATCGAATATAATCCAATTTTTGACATTAGTTGTATAGCTTCTGTGGTCTGTAGAGTACCTCTAGCAATAGTATTTGTCGATAGTCGATAGACGAAAATATTTTGTATGGCAAATTTAACAACGCCTCTACCTGTGGTACTAAAATTTGCCATACAAATAATTTACATCGTCGCTAGTGACTATCGACAAATACAATTGCTTCAAACTCATTGTAGAGGTAGAGATCGATATTAGCCACATTACAATAGTGTACTTACGTTGGCGTCGTCAGTGGCCAGGTAGACGCGGCGCACGGCGACGGGGCGGGTGAGCTCGAGCTGGTCGTAGTAGTCCTTCACGTGCACCATGTACTGGATGTGGTGGAACTACAATAGTGTACTTACGTTGGCGTCGTCAGTGGCCAGGTAGACGCGGCGCACGGCGACGGGGCGGGTGAGCTCGAGCTGGTCGTAGTAGTCCTTCACGTGCACCATGTACTCGTGGATGTGGTGGAACTACAATAGTGTACTTACGTTGGCGTCGTCAGTGGCCAGGTAGACGCGGCGCACGGCGACGGGGCGGGTGAGCTCGAGCTGGTCGTAGTAGTCCTTCACGTGCACCATGTACTGGATGTGGTGGAACTACAATAGTGTACTTACGTTGGCGTCGTCAGTGGCCAGGTAGACGCGGCGCACGGCGACGGGGCGGGTGAGCTCGAGCTGGTCGTAGTAGTCCTTCACGTGCACCATGTACTGGATGTGGTGGAACTACAATAGTGTACTTACGTTGGCGTCGTCAGTGGCCAGGTAGACGCGGCGCACGGCGACGGGGCGGGTGAGCTCGAGCTGGTCGTAGTAGTCCTTCACGTGCACCATGTACTGGATGTGGTGGAACTACAATAGTGTACTTACGTTGGCGTCGTCAGTGGCCAGGTAGACGCGGCGCACGGCGACGGGGCGGGTGAGCTCGAGCTGGTCGTAGTAGTCCTTCACGTGCACCATGTACTCGTGGATGTGGTGGAACTACAATAGTGTACTTACGTTGGCGTCGTCAGTGGCCAGGTAGACGCGGCGCACGGCGACGGGGCGGGTGAGCTCGAGCTGGTCGTAGTAGTCCTTCACGTGCACCATGTACTGGATGTGGTGGAACTACAATAGTGTACTTACGTTGGCGTCGTCAGTGGCCAGGTAGACGCGGCGCACGGCGACGGGGCGGGTGAGCTCGAGCTGGTCATAGTAGTCCTTCACGTGCACCATGTACTGGATGTGGTGGAACTACAATAGTGTACTTACGTTGGCGTCGTCAGTGGCCAGGTAGACGCGGCGCACGGCGACGGGGCGGGTGAGCTCGAGCTGGTCGTAGTAGTCCTTCACGTGCACCATGTACTCGTGGATGTGGTGGAACGCCGCCTCCGTGCCCACCTTGTCCGTTCTCCTTATGTGGACCCTGGAATACATGACGTGAACCTGATATATTTGTATCTTACTAATATTACAAATGTGAAAGTTTATGTGTATGTTTGTTACTGAATTACGTCAAAATAGTTGAAGGGATTAGGATGAAATTTGGATCAGGAGTGATATGTGAAATAACTTCTACACTATAACTCAACCTACTTATATCACACTTATATGTGGCATGCGGCTGACAGAAGCTAGTAATCACCCAAGGGTTTTATCCCTGGGGCCTTAGTCTGCTATTACAATTGTGTCAGAATGGTCGATCACTGATCAGTGCAAGAGGGACGGAGCTATGTAGGTTGTATAGCTCCATCCCTCTTGCACTGATCAGTGATCGACCATTCTGATACAATTGTAATAGCAGACTAAGGCCCCTGAGCGCTCCCTCTCTCTCTCCCTATCTGTGTGTCTCGGCTCATCTAGTACGAGTGTCTTATGAAATGTATCTCTTACAATTTTATCACTTTTCAATCAAAATTGATGAATTATTATTACAAATTGTATAAGAAACACACATCAATAAACCAACATTACATAAGCCACATTACCTCGTTACTGAGTAAATAAAACTGAAACAATACTCGTACAAACTAGCCGTAGCGGCAGTAAATGCAATTAATTTCGCGGAAAATTCGACTTATCGCAACCATAAAATGTGTTTAATTGAGCACAGTTTTGTGTGTACGAATTTTTAGCAATTATTTTCCTACTTACATCGAAATATCGATAACAGTTATTAGTATTTTTTTAATGTATGTATTTTTTTAGATCTTCTTAAGGACTTGGGTCCGCGCTTTTGTAATTGTATGATTAAACAGTTAGTGCAATGGCTGGACAACGAGTTGCTGCAGTGTCGCGGATTCGATTCTCGTAAATGATTGTTCCGGCTCTGCGTGTTGATGCGTATATGAAATTATGTGTTTGTAAACTCATCCATGACTCCGAAGAACGAATAGTGCGGGTGTCCATGAACTGCATCGATTGCTTACCATCAGGAAATTCATCTGCTTGATGGTCACTCCATACCATGAAACAAAACTAAAGTAGTTATCTTACCCAACGATAGGTTTCTTGAAGTTCATCTTAGCTATAGTGTCATTGATAGCTTTCTGCATCGCCTGCCGCGGCTTCAGAATGTACTTCAGCATCTGGCCTATCCACCATGACGATGGATCACCGTTAAATCTCGTTATCCTGAAAAAGAGACATCAAATTTTATTTGTAGAGATTTACATTTATACCACCATTTGTATACAGTCATATCGACGGTTGAAAGGCTACCTAATTGATCTAAGCGATATTTTCATCATACATAATTTGATGGAAAAAAACGCTTATTCCGAATACCGCATATAGCTCAATATCGCAAAAAAATTCGCTTACAGAAATTAGCTATTCAACCGTCGATATTATAACATTTAAAAATCACCAAATATGTAAAAATATATGATAATATAATCTGATGTCCCATGTTTCGTTTAACGTCAATTTTAATTAAAAGTTCTCTTGTCATGTTCCTTATCAACGCGTTAATTAGTAAAAATATTATGACATTAGACATACCTACATGATACATACCGATAAGCTCAATATTCAGTTCAAAAATTAAACTAGTTTAGTTTTATTTTAGTAAATCCAATAAACTGAAATCTTACACAATATTTTTTTTAAGTGAACGGCTTTAATGAGCTTTATTCTACCAATAAAGCACTTTTGTTTAATATCCATACCTGAGATAGTTGTGGAAAAAAATAGATTATATTTTATGATCATCAAGATTAAGGGTGTGTACCAAATATCAGATCGATCTGTCATCAGAAAGTGAGTAAAATTCCAATTACTAAAGACCCAAATATACAAACAAACAGGGCACGCTAAATAAAACCTTATAAAACAAATAAACTGCAACATCAACTCACCGATGTGCCAAATCCTTAGGAATGGCGAGCGGTAAGAACTTGGGCTTCTGAGATATCGAGTCTATGAACGTCAGGGCTAACACCTTGGCGTCATACGTTACTGAAATAGAAACAATAATACCATTAATACAGGGTTCTGTTTACAGTGAACAGCAGTTACCTACTCCTGTCTATCTCTCTGCTAGATTTTCAATTTTCAACTATATTGCTTTGTGTATTAAGGCGAAAATCCAATGAACAGGTTTAGGTAGTAGGTAAACCTGCTGGCCACTGTACATTCCTATATATAATACACATAATATTATCTATACGTGCGTACGAATACTGAAATATTTGTGTACCTAATAGCCATATATTTACGAAGATATCACAATGTTACTTCACTTTACATAATATACAAACAATAGTTTTTACATAGAATAACTACATCACATATATGACTTAGTTTCATAACGGTTAGCTGTTTATCTAATACTTTAACTATCTAAAGAATGGGAGATACGAGGTTGCCTAGTTATAGCCAATTTGCCATGACATTTTATTCTTTTTCATATTTTTTTTTTTATATTTAGAGCGCACTGTGGACGCACAATTTGTATAATACTTTAAAATAGATTTTTTTAATATGTCAATAATTTGTTTTGATTACTCACATAAGTATTTGACGAGGAATTCGACTAGTTTCAAGCCATACTAGTGGCTCATATACATGAGCGACAATTTAGCATGACTTGAAACGAGTTCCTCGTCAAACAGTTACGTGAGTAAGCCGATAACATAATAATTAATTTAGTATATCTTATGAAAATTATAATGAAATAATAATTTATTATTTTTTTTAATTATTTAATTAGTATGTACATTTTGTTGTTAGATTAGAATTTTAAAGGCTAGACTAGAGTTTCCAGAAACTGAAATTCGACGATACAATGTAATCGTAACATTAACGGCACAGCTGTTTAATTGTTTAACAGACATATGTACAATACATTGTTCAAGGCCACAGGATGATGACATTACGTGAGGAAAGATTGACTCATCTACAAGAACTACTGACAAACAGAATAACAAATTATTTTGAATTGACATGTAAGTCACAACTACTTTATAAGCTTGATGTTTAAATGAAGCCCCGTCCGCATTATGCTTGTGACGTGTATAAGCTAAACTTATTATTCTTTGTATTGTTGTAAAAGACAATAGACTAATTTGCTACTAGTCAAATTCAATACTTTTTTTTTTTGAAACGTCAAAAACTATATTCTCTATGAATTTTGTATGAAATAGTGCTTTATGACGTCAACAGATTTTTGCGTCAAATAGCCGACTTATTAATTAGAAAAATAAGTAGATCATTAAACCTGTGAAAGAAAGGGTGATTATTTTTGAATATTTTATTGTATTGAAAAGAAATAATTTATTTTTGAATGAGGAAACTATCAAATTATTTATTTTCACGAAATGTTGTTGTTAGTGTATATGCCGTAACAGTTCTTGCAAAATGGAAATTCCCTGATCTATTTAGACGACCATTCTTCTTTTTTGGGTGCTAATGGTGGTCACTGTGGTTTAGGTGAGATAAGCATAAAATAATTCCTGCCTTCATCAGAAAATAACATCTCAGTGTGGTTTACCAATACATGTATCACCTCACATAACAACGAGGCCTCGTTTTCACATCAGTACCCTTTACACACATCCCAGAATAACACTTAGTACAAAGTTTACATGTCAAGTTTACTGGTGCAGGGATCCACTGCATATCTTCGGGACATTCTTCGAATATCGTTAAATTTTTCTTGAGACACACTACGCCGCGCTCAGCTGGAGTTTAAAATAAAAAACTCAAACGTTACTGAACATTTCATAAAAGTACTGTTCATGACAGCTAACATTTTCGCGATGACTAGAGGGCGCCACCACTGGTTAAGGAACTGTACTTATAAATAAATTCTGCATGAATCCCATAATGTGCTATACATTACCAAGTTATTGCTTGGAGGCGTACATATATCGTACTGTCTACACATAATGTTTTCTATCAATGCGAATATTTAGATCAATAAAAACTTATTACTTCGACGGTCGTTGCCAATAAGGCAGATTTTCGACAGATCCTACTCGAGTAACGTCAAAAGACAAGCATAACGCGAACGAGACTACACAATCGAATACTAAACAAAAACAATGTATACAATTACACGTGGTACGCTGCGTTTGTGGATCGTTCAGAAACGTTCTTTCTAGAAAATCGCCGTAGCTGTCCCCGATGTCAAGCAAATAGTTTTTGAAGCTTTTCTTTGACAATCTTGTTTTAGCTCGAAAATAAAAATAAAATATTTTCAGTTTATAAATCTTCCGTCATTAGAATACTGTAAAACTAGCATTAGGTTGGTTTTTCCACCAGAGATAGAGCAAAATGTTCAGCTTGAGTATACGATGTATCTGCACATTGCTACATCACTCGCGACCATCCATAGCACACATCCATACCACATATCCGTAGCACACATCCATAGCACACATCCTTCCATATAAAAAACATATTTTAGTTGAATCCGTTTCCACCAGTGTTAAGCTATGTGTACCAATGATTATGATTGGTGTATTGGACCTAAGCTTTAATATCTTAGCTCCATTCAATATACAAGGTCAAATGAAAAATATTAGCTGAAATATACATTTTGGAACGTTCTTATTCATAAAAAAATACTTATATATTGTGATCAGAGTCTATTCGGAAGGTTTATCATTTATTCTAATTACACTAACTTAAAGTAAATAAATAAAAATTATTACGTTTCTGAGCTGAAATAAAGATGCAATAGATTAATTATTGAAATGTTAAAACTTGATAAAACTTTTAACTACTTTGAGTTTAATTATGGCAGCAATAATTATATGGATTCTGTGAGACATAACTTATTTTGACATTTTTAGCAGACTCAAAAAAGTAAGTACTTTCTCAATTTGATTGCCAAGTTTCTCCAGATGGTATTATCATATTGAAAATATGTGAATATGAATGAACTAAAGTAAAAATAAAAAAAAAACTTAGTACCTTCAACCGAGTATTTATTATCCAGGTCTGAAATGTAATAAAAAAACTAAAACGTGAGTTTAAAACAGACTATGTTAGAATATATTAATTTTTCCTATAACTACAGAATGCTTAAAAATTAAAAAGCTATCCTAGCTGATCCTAAAGATTCCTGCAAGTCGACTTAATCCTTGGAGGACTTAATCCTAAAATCCTTGGAGGAATATATAGGCCACTTAACCTAATACACTACACTACAATATTTATAAATGACTAGCTTGCAAATAGTAACGCAAACATTGAAATTATGTAATATAAACATTATGTACAAACACCAGCTGACTAAATGCACGCTAAGTGTAGGTCCACAGACAGGGCTCACTAGGGCTGATACTGAACCGTAATAAATTACCGTTGGTAAGAACAGGGTGGTATTTAGTCAGTAAGAATAATACTACACTCCACTCCCAAAGCGGGGGAAGTCAATTGATAATTGTTCCAAAAACGTGTGCATTTATTAGTGTAAAACAAGATGTGATGCTTACCTGGCCACATAACGACTTTGTCATCGTATGCACTGGTGCAGGTGTCTGATATGGGCATGAAGACGTACTCCCAGCCCTTGTTGTTGTACCTCCAGCCTTTGGAGTTGAGGATCAGGGTGCGCTCCGTTGCATACGCGAATATGAGGCAGTATACTATGTGATGTAGCTGGCAACCGAAGCCGCAACCCTGTGGACAAAGAAATTTTACTATGTAATGTTAAACTACATTATATATTGACTGGCTGCGTAAAGGTATGAAAGAGCTTTTTAGTGCGACTTTTAAAATATAAGAGCCGAATATAATAAACTGACAGATAAATGAAGCCCGCCACAATCTCCCAAACCGCTGCAACTCCTGTAAGCCAGGTTCTACAGTAGATACAACATGAAAACAGTGGAACACTGAAGTCCGACACGAACGACTAAACCCGAAGATATTATGAAAAAGAAAACGATAGTTTCCACTTTATAAAACATTGTATTTTGGAAAATCGTAGAAAATCCACACAAACATCTATCATATACTAGGATATTCCCAATCGGTTCATCCACCCGATTAGATCACCACGACCTTCCAGAGATCTTTCACCTCTATCTAAACATCTTAACGCTACTGTTTAGCGTCGTATTGTGAACTAGGGCAGCGTGGCGTAACCATCTCCCCAGCTATGGCGAGTACGTGCTAACAGGTGTGTGTCAATATCCGAAGATCTAATAGCATTCGGAAATAAACCTGTCTGTCATCAAACCAGTGGACTTTCCTAAAGGTTGTTGTCCGACAAAACAAACAACACGTGGGTGTGGTTTCCCACATAACAATAATTTCATGTTAATGTAACTCATGTACTAGTTTATGCAGGTATTTTGTTATTTCATTGTAAAATGGGAAAAATATTTTATTTTTCGTGTCAAAACCATCTGTCTGTGATCGGGGAATCGGATCAGGTTCTCTGGTCCCCTGGTCTCCTACTATTAAACAATTATAGCTATCAAGCAACGATTGAGTATTATCTGTTAGAAAACTATTGAATTATTTTATACTTCTGAAGAAGTTTGATTATAAAAAATATAATTGTGGGTGGTTACCTAATACCTAGGACTTACAAGTTTCCTAATCACCTATGCATATATGTATGTCCGTGTTTGCATATCACGCAAGCTTCCCACGATGACCTTTTGACTGTCACGAACGTTCATGATGTCAATACAGCTTTCGAAACTTTCCAAATACCAGCACTAAATGAATGTTTAAAACAAAGCCTTAAGTATTTCCTACTTTTTCTATTCCTCGTAACTCATCCGAGAAGAGATTAGGATGATTTAAAAACATTCATCTACGATACAATATCCTCCTCTCTGATCTAAATTAGTAGACCAGTTTCGGCAACTACCACAGTATCATTTTTAAGCCATAAGCCGGCAAACGCAGCAGACCCATCACCTGATGATGATGATGTTAAGCAATCGCCGCCGCCCATGGACACCCGAAACACCAGAAGCGCTACAAATGCGGGGAATCGGAAAGATTGGGGAGGTAATTGGGCCTCACTCCGGTCTAGTCGGCCCATTCGTGCCGAAGCATGGCTCTCCCACATTCCCACGAACAACACGCACCGGAGCCGAAGAGGCTCGACTTAGTGATCAGTCGCAAGACCATACTCCGGCTACTTACTCACCTATCAAACGTAATTTTCAAAGCGTGTGTTTCTCATTACACGCTTGTGTATCGACACGCGCTCTATGATGAAATTATACGCCTAAGTACATACATAGAGTGTGTAAACAAACATGTCACCGGCAGTATGATTAGACGTGAGGCTCCAATGAATTCTAGCTTACTCATTCCAAGAATTATTTCACTAAGTGTCTTTTAATACCTATGTACATAGAGCAACGCGGGTCTCCGTACGAGGTCCACGTTGCTCTATGCCTATGTACAATCGACAAACTTGGCGGTCGACCATCACTAGGCGATATTCGCATGGACTCGGCGCGAGCGACTGGGAAAACGCGCGGTGGATAGCGAGTTTGCCACAGGATTTTGTTTATAAAATGTAGTACCGTAATCTTTGCCAATTGTACTTTATTGCCTCACCGCATAGATGTTGATGTTATTTATTATTCTAATGTAGCTGTAGGAGTACTGTTTCAGACACTGTTTATTAACATTGTTTTCTTTCTCAAATTCTATCGAAGTAGTAGTGACTAGCAAAATTTGCTCATACGCATAACAAACGAAAAGGATGACTTAATAAACGTTTGTATAAGTTATACGTACATATATACTCCTGTATCCTGACGAATCGATGTTTTGTATACCTAACAAAAGCTTTCGAATTAATTATTATGTTATCGGCTTACTCACGTAACTGTTTGACGAGCAATAGTTGCTGCTCATGAATGTTGCTCATGTAACAGAATGCTGCTCATGAATATGAGCCTCCAGCATGGCTTGAATCTAGTCGAGTTCCTCGTCAAACAGTTACGTGAGTAATTTGATAACAATAAATATTAATTTAGTATGTCTCACAAAAGTTATAAAAAAATTAAAAGCTATCGAATTCCTGATTTCACAATGTTCGACTTGCAACAAACTTGTAATAAAAGTAAAGACTGCCAAGAGGATTACTCATTTCGAAAACGCGGCCATACAATAGAAAGTATATCGAACGTTCATATTAATATTTAATGTATAACTTACACGCAATACTTTAGCTTACAACTTTTCATTGTAACATTACTTGTCTTGACAGATTGTAATTTAGCTTTTGTGGATACTAAAACTAGAAACTTTTTTAAAAGAGTAACGAATGAAGTTTCTTTCTCATTCTTCTCCATTTGAAGCTCCACTTAGGAACGAGCATCTAGCTTTACAGAACTAATAATAAGTTTCGAATCCAAATAATCTATCCTTTTTGGGGGGGGATATCATCCAAAGCCTACTCACGCCTTAGGCTAGGCGAGAGGTAGTGTCAGACTTACTGACTAAAAACCACCCCGTTCCTACTCCTGCTTTTAGAACCAGAGCCCCGGTAAACCCGCTAGGTAGACCGCAGCTCATAATAATCTATCCTAACCATTACATTTCTTTAATAGAATTTAAACTTTATAAATTTTGCAATAAAGTACAAAATCTATTGCAGCACCCTGTCAATTTGAAGCTATGTGATATTCTAAAATACAAAAATTTCTTTAGCATATAAAAAGCAACAAGTCCCGAATAATACTGAATGAACAAAAAAACACTTTATAAACAAACACTTCTGTTCTATGGCTTCGAAATTCATAAAATTTTGACGAACTAAATTCCTAAAAACTGCACCTTTTCTAGCCAATGTACCAGCAATTTGGTCATGAATATGAGTCCCAATATGACTTGAAACACCTTTATTGCCATCATGTGTCATAATAATATCGAGGTATGTTAACAATATTGTAAGGAATATACATAAATAATTTTAAAATGAGACATTTCTCCAATAAGTCATGTGAATAAGTCGTATATTTAAAGGGGATTGACCAACTTGTATGGGACTTTGGCTATTTTTGAACAAGCACTTCAGCTAATAATATATGTTTGATTTATTAGTTCATATCAGTAAGAATGAAGATACAAACTTAGTTTTGTATCAAGATTTATATTTAGATATTTTTTTACATTTTATTGAAACTGATTATGCATGAAATAAAACATTTTTTTTTTCTATTAAATTGCATTATTAATCCGATTCATATGTAATTAAAATATGGTCAAGGAACTCAGCAGGTGGATTAATAATTTTCTGGTACCTTGCCCAGCTTAAAAACCAAATAATAGTTATTATATGTGCACATCAACCTACTGTTCTATGACCCACCATGCAGTTGCAGCAATAATGTTTTATGGCTGTCCTGCCTTTAGTGTTATTTTCATATAATATATATACAAAATATGTTTTCCTACTAATGTGTCTACTTCGTATTTTCCCACGCAATAAATTGGAGTTTCAACACTCACAATGCAAAAGAACAAAGCGAATAATATCTGTCATTTTGACGAAAAACACAACAGATTGACAGCAGATTGGCAGCACTAAAGTCAAATTCAAAGCCAACTACTACAAATACTTGGTCTTATCATAACAAATACCAATAAAAATCGATTTTTTTAAAGTACAAATTGATACAAAGTTATTAGCGTCAGACATTTACTAAAATATAAATAAAATTATTGGTAAATTACATTTTTGTTGAGCAGCCTGTTCAAAAATAGCCAGATTTGGACAATCTCCTTTATTAATTAAAGGAATACCACCCGATTGTATTTTTTTCCTTTCCCTTACATAAGGAATTTCTCCTGTGTTGTCGGGTGCGTTTAAAAATAATTTGTATGTAAATTAGGTACATTATTAGATTTATTAGCACCTGCTCAATTAGTCATTCATAAAAGCCTTGCAACGACTGCAGGTAATAAATTGTACCATTGTATTACTGTATGTACAATAGTGTACATATTTTCCTTTTGCGATAAACAAATAGTACCAGGTAATGCCACAGAGGCCACGCCAATTCTATTTCTATAATAAATTGTTTAGGTACCTAGTACTGTGCTTTTACCTATACTAATATTATAATAGGGATAATGACAGGGTATGAAAATTAAAACATCTATTTAGTCCGTCAGTTAGGTAATTAAATAATTCTGTCATTGAACACGTATTTTTTTATTTTTTCATATAACAAAACATCATGCTAGATAAAACGAACCAGGTGGAAATCACGCGAGCAATCGATATACGTCAAAGTTTCGACGTATCTGACGAGTTACCTAGAAAAGACGTCACGCGATATTTTAAATCAATAATTATTATCTTCGAAAGTATTTGTTTCCGTAATAAAAAATGCGTGTCTAATATTTTAAAATAATCTACAAAAGGGACATTAAAATTAAAATTAGTCTTCTACCTTATTTTAAAAATCTGAAGAGTTTGTTTAAACACGATAATCTCCAGAACTACTGGATCGAATTGAATATTTATTTTTGTGCTGCATAGTTCATTTATCGAGGAAAGCTATAAGCTATATTACATCACGCTATTAAACATATAAAACCGGTTTCTAAATAACGAATAACTATGCAATTCTGTTATCCGTTGCTAGTGCAAACTAATGCCAGTTTAAAGCGCTTGTAGTTACTTTTATCAACTTTCTTTGCATTTTTATCAGTTGATTTTCGTAGTGGTTACTTGTTACGACTTGTCGCTTTAAAGCAATTGCATTCTCATGAACAAAAATACACCTTATAAGTTTTTAAACTGACATGGTCACCAACACTAGAATTGAAAAACATGGTAAATATCCCGTTTCAAGTTCCAATTCTAAAAATACACCTTGTTTCTATATTTCTACAGTTATTGAAATAGCTTGATCCGCCTTTAAGTTCCTTTTGAAACTTAATAAAATATTTTTGAGATCCAAATGAGAATAAATTGCTAAAACTTTTCTGTATTGAAAAATAACTCTATGTATAAAGCTTGTTCAACGAAAAATCGTTCTTACTGTTTATGAAATAAAGACCAATGTAGAGTATAACAAATTGGGTGTTGATTGAGAGTCCGTTAAATAAACATCATATAATAATAACATAACAAGATATACTAATCAACTTCCAGAAGTCAGCACCTACTTAAAGCTTGTACGTAAAGCAAACAAAACGTCACGGTGCCAATGACCTAATGACGGATGCGTACGCGCGTGTCACGGGCCCACTACGCGCTGACGGATGGGACCGGTGCGTTTGTCCGCGAACTAATTATAACGCAGGGTTTGTAGGGCTCCGACGATTGATGCCACCAGGTGGACAGTGGTATTAGAATAGACAACAACTGACAAGTTCTTTTTATATTCGCGAAACGATTGACTCATAACAGGGCAAAGGCCTGTCACACAGAGATGAATGAACGGGCATTCCGCACATCAAAGAGATATATGTCCCGCCTATCTCTCACTCTGACGTTTATGTGTGATGATTCGTGTATGTGATGTGTACACTCATGTTTTGTGTGGATTAGATGAAATGGCACGTGTCGTGTTAACTTGACCGATATTGACGGCGATAACGCATGCAGCTGTATAATTAATAAACCTGGTGATAATATTTCTATATTTTATTTTATTTTATAGTTATTGCACTGGTGTTGTTCAAACAGAATTCCAATACAATAACTTTAATTAGTATGTGACGTTTTATAATAAATATCGTGCGACATATTAAATTAATTCAAAATCACGTAAATTAATGGACAAAAGATCTCCTAGTTTCAAGTCACAGAAAGACTCTTCATCATGAACAGCGTGAGCAGACGCGCGACGTCGCCGTGTCTAATTGATTTTTAAATGATTTTACATTGTTAAATGATTTTTAAATGTTTATTTATTAATCCATCACACAAAATCTAACAACCGGATTTTGTGTTAAGAATAAATCACGAGTTTTATCAATTCACGGAGATATTTAGATATTGACATTTTACTTTGACATTGACATTTTGCTTTGACATTGACATGACTTTGACATTGACATGACTTTGACATTGACATGACTTTGACATTGACATGACTTTGACATTGACATGACTTTGACATTGACATGACTTTGACATTGACATGACTTTGACATTGACATGACTTTGACATTGACATGACTTTGACATTGACATTTTACTTTGACATTGACATGACTTTGACATTGACATGACTTTGACATTGACATGACTTTGACATTGACATGACTTTGACATTTGACATGACTTTGATATTGACATTTTACTTTGACATTGACATGACTTTGACATTGACATTTTGCTTTGACATTGACATTTTACTTTGACATTGACATTTTGCTTTGACATTGACATTTTGCTTTGACTTTGACATTTTACTTTGACATTGACATGACTTTGACATTGACATTTTACTTTGACTTTGACATTGACATGACTTTGACATTGACATTTTGTTTTGACTTTGACATTGACATGACTTTGACATTGACATTTTATTTTGACTTTGACATTGACATGACTTTGACATGACTTTGACATGACTTTGACATGACTTTGACATGACTTTGACATTGACATGTCTTTGACATGACTTTGACATGACTTTGACATTGACATGACTTTGACATTGACATGACTTTGACATTGACATGACTTTGACATTGACATGACTTTGACTTTGACATTGACATTTTACTTTGACTTTGACATTGACATGCTTATCTCAACAACGTACAAGGAGCATTGACCAAAAAGTTCACATGCAAAATACAAAACATAAAACTATTAAGGTTTCCATAATAACTACCGAAGGGGCAATAAAAACGTACATTTACGATTCAGTAAAACAGTCGCGAAATCACCGCCTAAGCCCAAGTTCCCGCGGCTAAATATAGACGAGACTGCAGGACTTATAGTGATTGATGGTAACAGATGGCAAACTGTTTAACATATAAACATATGCGGCACAAAACTAACAAAAGGGAACCGACTAACATAATATAATGGACCTATGCTGTGTAGATTGGACATGTTTTACATGATTTTTATCCTATCTCGAAACCCTTAGTACGAGTTTTACTTTACGTTAAACGAAAACGAAACGAGCGCGCGTTCGGCGCTCTGATTGGCCGGCACGAACCAATCAATCAATCAATGTTTCAATGTATTACGCCTTCGGAAAAACAAACTCGTATTAAGCCCTCGGATTGAAAAACGACAGGCTTATAAAGTCAAAATTATGCAATGTGAAAATACCTAAGTAAAGCACCGTGGTTTTTCTGAATAATTATAATTTTTACCTCTACCTATTCTATAGCAATTGTGTATTGTTCAACACAATGCAACATGTTCTACATTCATCCGTCATTTGATAACATCACTCGACAACTTTCTAACTGCGCCACAAATTCCATCCTACAGTGCATACGCTAATCTCATTAATCTGAGAATAACGTTAATTGTCACCCACAGTATTAACCAAAGCGGTAAATTGTTATCGCGCGATACGATCCAACTTTAGGACTTAATTCACTTTGATGTCGGGGATAAAAAGATTATCTGATGGCCTCAGAGACGAGTCTGTCACTCACATATCGAAAGCTTAGCCGCGAAAAATCAATACAGACAGTTATTTTCGTATTCATAATATTTTAACAGAAGCCCAATCTGGGGAAAATATTTATTTTAGAACTAGCAAATTCATAGATGGACGGATATTTCAAACGAGTAGCGAGCCAAGTAGTAGTATTATCTAATAGACAGTCAAACATCGTGAAATATTTTCGTGTTATCGATACAGCTATTTAGCAGTCAGTGACCCAAATACATACAAACAATAGAACCTACAATAAATGGAGTGGAAAAAATGCAAGTGGAAAGTTAGAAATAACGTATACAAAAAATACTACTGAAATGTGGTTATTAATAAAGCATTAACTGCCGAAAGAAAATTGTTGAAGGCCAATCCTCCGCTAAGCATCGGACACCACTATCCGACGTGGCGGTTAAAATGTTAAACCTATCTTTGAAAATAGGATTTCAGTAAGTACAGTGTAACTTGTTAATAAATATATACTGTAACTAAAACATACCTTATTCAAGTTACATATGAGTTTCCTAGCATCCTTGCAGTCGGGCGGGTTCTGCAGATAGTGCAGTCGTCGTTGCACGAGGTCACTGACGTTGGCTGCCTCCGCCTGCCTCCACTCATTGTACCCATCCAGCTCCGGTAGCGATTGCTGGTCCGAGAGCAGCGACCTGGAAGAGAAAGGATACATTCTTGACACTAAGAACACAGAGAGCTTTACAATTTGATTGCACGGTGGACGCGGTAGATAGGCAACCGGCTGCCGCGCAGCGTGTCGCTAGTTCCATTCCCGCACGGAGCAACTCTTTGTGTCTTAAAACTTTAACTTGTATGTTTGAAGACGCACCCACGACACAGGGGAAAATCCAAGCGTGGAGCAAAGTTTAAAAAATAAATTAATAGTGCTGACGTTGATAGCGCTGACGTTGTGTGCATGCAAGTCCCATTTCACAAGAGGGCAACCCCATTATCATACACTGGCCACTATTTTAGACTCCGAGGATATCCGAAAACAGAAAAAACCCAACAACAGATTTTGCCTGCCTCGGAAAAAGAAACTCCATTTTCTGCAGTCGCGCTTGACGACTCGAACAACTGAGGCAATTTACCCTTTAAAGAACTAGAATCCCAGCCACACTTGAGGAAGTTCCTTTGATGATACGTTATCTGTATTTATTGTACTCGAGCGTGTACTATGTGTCATCAAGGACGAACTACTAGACGCGGCACTACAGCTGTCGTCCTGAGCGAACGTATCACAATCTAGATTTGAGATAGATCAAATCGAATGCAGCGTGCAGCACATTGTAAATAACGGAAACAGGAATCGCCAAAAAGGTTACATTACAAAGAAACAAACTTATAGAAACTCATTTGTTGTCATTTGTTTTGAATCTATACTATACTAATATTATAAAGCTGAATAATATTATAAAGCTGAAGAGTTTGTTTGTTTGAACGCGCTTATCTCCGAAACTACTGGTTCGATTTGAATAATTAATTTTGTGTTCGATAGTAAAATTATCGAGGAAGGCTATAGGCTATAAAATATTACGCTACGTGCAACAGGAACCAAGCAGAGCGGGTGAAACCGCGCGAAAGTAGCTAGTCTTAACCTTTTCGCCGCCCAGCTATACTAAACACGATGTGTCGCCGTACGCCAACGTATAAATGTATAATAAATGTATAGTACGAAAGTAGGGATGGCGGTAACATCATGTCGATAATGAAAAAAAATATGTGTAAATTTAAATTGGTACTCAAATTTACAATTAAAAATACAAACTGTTAAATTATAATGGTAATTTGTTTTATTTTATTAACATTTATACTAAGAAAAATGGGTGTCCGTTATCGGAGATGAAGATACATGCATAGAGTTGCTAGAGATAATAATAATAATTCGTAACATTAGCCACTTCACTATTCATTTCATAACGTAGTCTGTTTACTTCATATCAAGTCATTGGCGTTCATAGCACGATAAATTTCGTAAGGAATAGAGTTGTCTATGCTTTTCTTTCTTTCTATAGAGTTTGGTTTGCTTTTGGTTTTAGTTTACATTTAAAATCTAACGTCAGGTCACGATCAGGAACATTGTTTGTAGTGATTAAAAGTGGCAACATATGTGTAGTTTTGGAAATGAAATGAAAACCCTCAGTACATAATAATTAATTTTAATGAATTTTTATATTTTTAAATGTTTTTTTTTCTTTTTAGTTTAATATTTAAAAATGTAATAAACACGTATAAGAAATAAATAAATGATCATTTTAATGAAATGATTTGATAGGTAGATGTACATTAATTTTGAAACGCATTGTAATACGTTATTTACTGACCGGAATTTCTTTTTATTCATAGAATTCAAAAAACGATTGGATGGAAAAGAAAACAAATATTATAGTAAATAAAGATTCTAATGAATGCAACTTTCGCGTCACATCACTGGCCTACTTGATATGAAGTCGTTGGCGTGCGGGATATAAAATTATTTGAAACCTTTTATGTTTTACCTTTTTAAAACAGAAAATAGTCTGTTTTGCATGAGAAAAAATAGTTCGTCGTGTCCATATTACAAAATTACAAAGAAACAAATGTTTTATGTATCGTAAATGTATTTTTATAGTAGGTAGATACAATGAACTTCTATAGAAGTAGTGGCGTGGACGGCACGAAAATCCTGAACTTCTATAGAAGTTGTTGGCGGCGAAAAGGTTAAATAATTCGACCTAAGATTGACCTCCAGGGCTTGTACTTGGCACTCGAATTTACAATCAAACACACCTTTAAAAAGTTCCAGCATAACTATATAACAGTTATAATTAAAGATAGCTATAAGAAATGTAGCAAGATCAATGTCACTTCATATCAGCAATAAAGTTCCATTCAGTCTACGCACCTAATAGATAAGGTTATCCAAAGGAAGAGCTGACAACAATGGACATTTCATCCGATCCACTGTACAACATGCACAAACCGGCCGCTCGTTAGGAACAACCTTGACAACATGTGACTCACCGATTTGTTTATACAAATTAAACGATTATTCCCATCTACGTTTGGATCAAAATGACATTTAAGCCGTCACTACGTTCAATGTACCATTTCATAGGTGCCGTAGTTAAGGAAACTGTCAATAACTTGCCCATTTTCCAGTTAGTATGAGGTTTAGATTAGGTGTAAATGTGTAATCTGCCCTACATATTGTTCGCAGTACCATGTCGACAGATGACAATACATGACAGTTGTTGATTTAACAGGATGACTACACAGTCTCCACGTGGTATGTACGCCTATCAATGAATTCAGTTCGGTACGTCACTTAAAAGCCTAAACACTGGTGTCCATATCAGCAAGAATATTGCAGTTTTCCGAAAGAAGATACGTATCACAAATCGAAAGTTTTAGGTGATACAAGTACCTATATGTTGATTATTGTCCCAAATAGGGAGTAAAATCTAAATACTATAATAAGGTCTGATTAAGTCTTGGTTATAAATGCATATTATCTTATTTATTAAATCTCAAAAAACAAGTTCTAGCACATATCAGATAAACTGGAAAGTTTAATATCCAAACTATTAACGGGCAATTAAAATATGGTCATAATTACAAGTATATGGAATTAGAAGCGGGTTTAGTATACCTACTCATATCCATAATACATATGTATCTACAGCAGTGGAACTTTACAACCGGGCCATTAAAAGTTGCCAGCCAGCTTTATGCCCGCCACAACTATTAAGTGGAAATAAAATATCTGAGGGCATTCCTGTGTAAGATTTTCAATTTATATTTAGTACAGTTATAGAGATGTTTATACATACTTATTCATTATTATACAAAGCTAGAAGGTGTGAAGCTAAAAACCTCTCTCTTTATGAGGAAGGAGAGGATTCACAATTAGATACCTAGTTTTAAAGTTTAAATGAGGCTACTGACTAGGCTTGTAATGGTCTTAAGGTGCTGATGGTGCCACTAATCCCACACTTTCTAATCTTTTCCTATAAGCTAGACGCCTTTCGAAGGATACCCCTATAAAAAAGTAGCTAGTGATCGTTTTAAAACATACTCTGGTTCAAAATCAAATACCCATGTTCTTTTTCCATCATAACTTGCAAATATCGACAGAATATTGAGAATATTTGTTTATTGAATGCTGGTATTTAGTATATTCCGAAATAACATCACCAGGTAAGCCATGGACTACAAATTACCTCCCAAAATTTATTGGTACCAACAGGAACTCAGTACGGCGCGGCCGTGTGATCAATATAGTAATTGATTTTAAATGACTCTCATCACTATGCCAGACTTCGTGGAGGAGAGATGGACTATTTGTGGTACACCTCGCTTCTAGCTTATTATGTTACATCTTTACTTCCATTTTAACAGTGGATAATCATGATAAGAGCGTAAATCAACAACGCGTAACTTATTTTATGTTATAAGCCGGTAAACAAGCAGACCGCCGCCCATGGACACCCGAAACACCAGAGGCGTTACAAGTGCGTTGCCGGCCTTTTGGTTGTTAGGAATTTAAGGGTTGTTGGGGAATCGGGGATTGGAAAGATTGAGAAGGGGGGTAATTGGGCCTCCGGTAACCTCACAAAATGAAACACAACGCAAGCGTTGTTTCACGTCGGTTTTCTGTGAAGCCGTGATATCACTCCGGTCGAAACGGCCCATTTGTGCCGAAGCATGGTTTTTCCACACGTGACTACCTACATCAGTTTCGTAATAATTTCCGACTATACAAATAAATTAGGAACTAAACTAATAAAAAATATGTTATCGGTATATTTTAATTAGTATATTTTTAATATTTTACCTTAAACTTTATGACTAATTATGAAAGAAGTAGGTAAAGTTGTAAATTTATAATCGCAACACAAAAGCAAGGAAAAATTATATTTTATTCATTATTTAACCCGCCATTGGTGACGTGTATTTGTCTTACTGAGATAAAATGGCATAGAAAGGACATAAAAATAAAACGCTCGCATTGCTGTTGCGGGGTGGACTAATGGTAGAGAGTGTGCATTAAGGCAGCTACTCAAAATCGCAACGTAATTCGATAAACAGTGTAAAAACTTCTTCTTAGTTTTTAAATTACCCGGTCTCATATAGGTCACCAATGGCGGGTTAAAACATATTAATAATTGCTTAATATAGAAAAAATATCGTATTTCGTCGTTTATAGTATATGTATTATTAATTGTAAAAGATTAACTGATTGATAATTATTAAACTGTTTTAACAAAATCACTAAGTCATAACGAAATTGATGACAAAAAATCTTAAATTAATTTTATGAGCAGAATACTACTTTGCTAAGAAGTCTGCGCGTACGCATAAGAGAGAGATTTAAGGGCAAAAGCATGTTCGTACCTACATTGCACGTAATTGGCGTATAACCTTAAAAAGAAACACGTTTCGATCACATTTCGACCTCTAAACGACCGCAAATGTTAATAAACTGACAGATTATTTACTTATACATATTAAATCCATCGTCACTGTTATACCGACTCATTTTTTACTAGCTTGCTTGTCAGACCAGATGTTTCAATTTCATGGGAGCTAAAAATCGTAAGAAGTAAATAGTAGAGTTAAAAATTCCAATAAAAAAATAAACCCACACGGAATCTAGGTTCAAATCATCGCCACATTCTTGAACACAAGCAATGTAATAAAACTGAGAACGATTAAAATTCACAATCTGTTGAACTGGAGCCGGTTGTAACATACCTACAGTTTTTATATTATAACCGTATCAAATATATTATATGCGTATTTATTGTATGTCGTTACATAAGCTAACCTTACTCCATTTCTATAATAATATAACGTGGATTTTTTAAAACCTGTTTAAGATTACATCATGTAACAGCACACCTTTTATTCCGCAAAAGACGGGCTGAGGTGAAGGAACCAAGTTATACCATGAATGAAATAAGCTTTATGAAATAGGGGGACAGATGACATCGCCAGAGTCGCGGGGAACCAGTATCCACTGGCAGATGACTAGCTGTCGTTCGGTTGTTTGTGGAGGACTAAGGGAGAGGCCTTTGTCCAGCAGTGGACGTCATCCGACTGTTGATGATGATGATGAATAGAGGGCAAGCCTTACACTGGCCACAAAACCCAGACCCCGTCACTATTAACAATTGTCTAATATAAAAAACTCAATAATTCTTTTATCCAATCCGGAAATCCGAAAACTCTTGTTTATTCAAGGCATGGACGCGTGGACTTCTATTATTATGATATGCATTGTAATAACATTAACATGTCGCGAAGGCTAACCCGTCCTAAATTTAAAATAACAAGTTATCTTTAATTAACGTTTTTGTTACAAAACATGTTATGTGGAAAAGACAAAAATAGTCTAAATTGTGCAAGGATAACGTGATTACGTAATATCCTGTGTCGGTGAAGATAGCTTTAGATTTAATAGTAAGTATTATTTGTAGCTTTGTTTACACCAGTAGAGGTTTTATAAGCATCTCTAACCTCCTTCGTATTTCGTGACAAGCTGCCTCTCTAGGGTCTCATCTATCCCAAAACTCATTAAAAACGGTTTAGTATCAGCTCGCCCCCTGGATCTTGCCCCTTCCGATTAAAATGTTCCACTCGCCCCGTTTTTATTAATTTGGAGTTGTGGTTCGCCCCTTACGAAAACCCTTACGGGGCGAGTGAAAAATTTAACAATTAAATAATTATTTTGATGCATCGACTCGCCCCTTGCGGCATTCTCTTTGAAATTTAACTAAAAAAGGTATATTCAGAAAAATGTACAGTTAACAAAACTGGTAAGTAATTTAACCACTTGTGATAAATCACTATTAAATCCCAAGGCATTATAGAATTTTTAAGAAAAAATATTCATTTAAATATTTTATAAACTTAGAGTGCTGACAGTACTTTTAACTAACCAACAATCGGGGGCGAGTTGGAGTATCTAATAATTTAAGGGGCGAGTTGATGCACTTAGGCAATCAGGGGCGAGATCCAGGGGGCGAGCTGATACTAAACCGTCGTTACATATCTTACCACACTCGAAACGAATAGAATTAACCAATACAGAAATAATTAAACAAAAACCAACCTTTTCCTTTCACCAATTTGGTCCAATATAGTCTGTATCTTCTCCGCTTTGTTATCTTCTTGTATCACCTTAGTGAGCTCATGGTGTACATAGTACCATAGCTCCTTGGTATTGGAGTATATTCTCCTTCTGAGATTCTCATAGTCTTCCGTGGGTCCCTGAACCCCGTCTAGGAACAGGGACCCTGTGTCTATGTCCTTCAGGTTACCATTGAGGCTAGAAAATAATATAAAAATTAGCAATAGCAAAACTATTGGAAAAACATCAATTAAATAACTATCACGGCCACGGGGTTCATTCTTTAGTAAAACTATTGGATTGTTTCAATTCCTATTCCTATGGTGAAGACAATCCAATCGATGAAGAAATTCCATGGTCATACTTTTTTCAATCAATTTCATTTCTATCGGTATATACGTTTTGGCTTCGTCAGTCCCGTCCTTTACTTATCTTCAACAGGTGACTATACCATTCCAAAATCCAATTTCACGACGTGATTCAGTGACCAAGGGTAATTAGTTAATATTTACAAATTACAAGCACAATACATTAAATATCTTACCTAGAAGACTTCTTTATTTGCGATATGAGATTACTATGTTGCTGCCTCAACGTCTCCAGTTGTGACGACACCTTTTTTAACCTCTCCTGGAATTCTGATACCTCATCTTGGTTTCCATTGCATCTGAAAGAATCGCTTTTGTGAATTCGCTTGTTTTAAGCGAATGTGCTAAAACAATGTGTGCAGTAGCCGTATTTAATATTGGCATAGTGTCCGATACTGTGCCTTGTAGCTTAAAATGTCCTCCTAAGGAGACCTGTATGACTGTGGAATGACGCTTTGAAAAAGTGTTAAAGCATTTTAGTGTTTGATTTGGTGCATTGTTCTATTTACAAAGATTGTATTTGTAAAACAGGCCTACGCACTTCAAAGACACTATAAACTATGATTATAAAAACTAAATTCAAAACATGACATTATTTTTCTCCTTGAAGGATATTTGTACTAATGCAGTAATGCAGTTAATTATCTAACAGGAAAGTGAAGTAACAGCTATTAATACGGAAAAAGGCAAACGAAAAGTAAAACGAAACAATACAAATAAATATAACGGCACACTAGACTAAGGAAGTAAGCTTACCGATCATCTAAGCTGTAATACAGAAAACAGAAAGTTAAATCGAAGAAAGACTTAATAAAGAAATAATTAAAATTGTAGTATAATCGTTTGAAGAAGACATATTGTGAGTATTTCAATTAGGGTACTTAGGAACAGGCAGAGAGATAGGAGACAGGATGATAGGAAGACGGTTGATCGGAGAGTGTAGGAAAAGAAGTGAAGGAGATAAAAACTAACGCTTAGGACGTGTAGTAACTTAGGATAAGGACAGAAGGATAATGATGACACAGAATTAGGATAATTGCCCGCAATATTCACGGGTACATACTTCGCGTGATCTATGGAGTTCCTAGTAAAGCTTTTATCGGGAATTTCGTCTCTTCCCAAGTAAGACTTCGATCGCTAAACTTGTACTTTGCCATCATATTACTATAGGTTTGTGGACGTACCTGAGTGGAGATATAACCAGGTAGGTGACGACAATCCAAACGAAAAGCAAGACGACGGCGGCGCGCTTCCATTTGGCCAGGTACATCATAAAGTAGTCATTGACTGTCGCGGGCCCACTCGAGTAGTGTTTCATTGTCGCGGCGGCATCCTTGCAGCGACCCCTCACTGTTGCCGCATCGTCATTTATCTGCGGCAAAGAAAACACACTTTTAGTACTCCAAAGGCAGTGCCATATGCTAAAAATAAAAAGGCTAGTGCCTACTGAAATTGCAATATATAAAATTCAACAAAACTGTCATCCTGTGTATGAAATGAAGCATCTCATTGTCATACCTTACAGCAAAATTTTAAAAATCGTCGTTCTCTTGAAAACACTTTCCATCCATGTGGCTAAAAATAACTACCTAATCAACTATGAATAGTTATCAAAACCGCCAATTTTTGGCATAAATGTATATCTGATTTTATCGGACCCCGGAAGGAAACCATTAAAACATTCAAAAAAGGACTTTCATACCAAACCATAGTACCGTTAATGGATTACCGAATACTATCATCACCATACTATTGTGCGTTTAGAGTTGGTGACTGGAAAGAGAGTTTAACAACGGTCATTGTGTCGTTTGTGGACACTTTTTACATTCATTCTGTATCCATTCGGACAGTAATTCTAAATATCGAACAATACGCACACACTACCCACGGTTTTACGTACGCACTTAAGAATTGCTACATACTCGACATTCTGAACGCTATCTTGATTATTCCAAGTCTGCAATGTATTCTATTGCAAAAATAGTCGATGTAGGTACCTAATAGTTAAATTTTCCTGCTAAGAATTCAACACTAGAGAATGTATTTACATTGCTATTTGCCATTATTGACTTCTTCCAAATACCTTTATGTTCGTAACCTTGAACCAACACTTCAGCTCCACTTGTAACACACATTAGATTTGATAAAAAAAACTAAACAAGACTACCAGAAATCAAAAATAAGATAAATTAAATCATCACCTATCACCACATGTTTGTGTTATATTTACTGTAAAAGGTTTGCAAAGGCACATTATGTGTCGATACTAAGCTGAGTAACTGTGCGAGGAAGGTGCGCAGCTCGAATATGCGATGTATCGATACTAAAAAAACAGCCTAGCTGAGTCCATTTCCTGCTAAGCTACATGTACCAATGAACATGATTGGCGGAAGCCAAACGCATCCAGCAACGTAGCATAGCACATCTCTGGTGGAAAAGCCTCATGAACCTATAGTTCGTAATCCTTTGTCACAAAAAATGCAATTTGCAGAAAGATTTCTCCCTCATTGCATTTCAGACTATCCGCACGTCCGAGTGACTGAATGGCATTCACTATTGTGCAGATCCGTGCCAAATTAAACAATAAAATTGTTTAGCTCAGCACATATTAGAAATCTTTACATTTAATCAGTAAAATAATTAGAATTAAAGTAAATCTGTGTATGAAGAATATTTAACGCATTGTGTTTGTCAATCCTCTTGGGTTGTTAGATAGAGATATACTAATTCCAGAATATATTTTCAAACACGTTTGGAACTTGGAAGGGTTGTTTTTGACCCAATAAGTTAAGCAATACAAAACTAAGAACATTCTTACACGACTCTCATCAGTTGGGGAGAGTACCCCGTCAGTTTCGAATGTTTTACACACATTTCTGATGCGCATTACTGGTAGAAGTCCAAAGGTCACTGAACCTTGACACTGCCTTGGACAAGCTGAATTATAATCACCTAAGTAGTGGAAGAAACTATACTGGTATTACTCAAAAAGCTATCCTAGGTTCACAGTAGTCAATTATATGATTGTATTCTAACACCAATCAACAAATATACCCCTTAACACCACTCTTATTTAAGTACTCTTATCGTCCGGCCACCAAAGCTTGTTTATCTGATCATAAAAGTTTCGTAACAACACGATAACCCATTTTCCAACAATGGAACAACACAGCACTTGTCCTGTTTTATTCAATCATTACTAGATAATGATAACTATAATAGTTTGTACATATTATATCTAATTATTATTTACGATAACAGTACGGCAATGTAAACTAATAATATTATTTTTCCTTTAAATAATACATAACACACGTAATTACCAACCGCGACTGATGTTTGATAAACATTAAAATACAAAACTGTAACTAGTTACGACAAATATTAGTACCAAGTATAAAAACTGTTTAAGAATAATACGAAGTGTGACAAATAGCACAACTAGAGTTACAAGAGTTAAATATAAAACATTAATCACAATTCTAAGGTCAAAATGAGTAAGGAACTAAGGTATAAATGGACAGAACAAAAGCACACGGCGCGAACATCCGCAAGTACCACGCAGCTAAAACGTTGCTTTCAAGCATCTCATTTTCATAAAACTCCGGCGGAATGACATGCATTGAATACACCGGTCTGCGGTGTCTCCCTTTCAACTGCAACTGGCATAAAAAGTGCAAACTACGGAGTACACTTCACTATCTCCCCGTCTGAATATACGAGTGCATATCGTGGGATCAAAACAAGGTACTTTTCTGTAAATATTACGTCAAAAGTTTTGGATCAACACAACACTTTTACCTATTTGATATTTTGTAAAAGTAACTAGTAACCTACTCATATTAGATGCAAAAATCCGTTCAAATGCAAGTATTGCAAACAGCAAATACATATATCAAATACAGTTGGTTGTATGAGAACACCAGCCATTCTGATATAGTCAAGTTTTTTTTTTTTGTATTTCAGGTAGTTATTGGAAACACAATGTTGTCGAAGTACGCATTACAATTTCAATTAGGAAAACAGTAGAAACCATTGAAACATTTCTAATCTGAGAAAGTAAATAATAAAATATTGATTCTCTTTTACCGCGCGAAAACTACACAACAGAGAGGCCTATGTAAACATTGTCTATTTGCATCCACTTCAGAGAATTCTCCATTATGAGGAGGAAATAATTACTCCTATGATAAACCCGAGCTGTACCAACTACATCAACATAATCATGCGCATTACTGACTACACAAATATCTCATTTACAACCGAATTTATCAAATTCCAACTTTATCACCACACCATAAAGACTTTTAGGGGTGTACAATGATGGTGTGCTAGTAAAACCGTGATTACGGTCATCCATCAGTCATGAGAGTGGAACATGTCATGCTTGGTGACACAGGAACCGACAACACGTTGAAAGTTAAAAATGATTTGGTGTTCTTATCTGGCATACAATCAAAAAATAAACGTAAATCCGCTATTATGGAGACGATTAGGTACAAGTATAATATAGGTTAATATTTTATAGCTCTTTTATTTTACCAGATCCACAAGACCAATTCCGAGGTAACTTTAATTTAAGATCGATTAGAACATGTTTGTCATATTGATGTTAAACGCTCCCAATGTGTATGTTGGGTACGGTTAGAAGCATCGTAGGATGAAACCTAAATTAGTACCTAAATAATACATACGCAACTTAACGTTCATTAAAAACAAACCAATAAGCGCTCGTCTGGCGCCATTTTTCGTCTGGCAGTCGGAGCTAGGGGAGCGTTATTAGGACTCCTTTCACTAGAACCCCACACATATAGACATAGGTAAGTATTAGCAGTAGCTACCAGCCAGACGGCACTATATTCTCTGAGTCACTTCGCACACGCACGAGGAACGGCAACATAAACTAATTGATAACCAAGACCACACATCTAATAAATTGTTTTACAAACCCTTACGACTAACAAATGGACTTTCCGAGAAAAATGTTAAGTTTGTCTTCTTTATTGCTACAAAGGGAGAATACGTTTATTTCACTAATTCATACGTGTATAGAATATCCGTCACCGAATTCCACTAATCTTAAATCACCCGTATAAAGTGATAAAAGCGAAACGAGTTTCAAATCCTGCGCATCGCAATTACAGACCATAGAGTTGTGACATTATCTTGTAATACATGTCACCTTGAATTACAGTTTAATTAGAACAATTAGTGCTGAAACTCTATTTCATTTTACCGTGACTTACTTTTACTGGCGATCGTCTGAAATTAGCAATAAACCGAAAAGCAGAGATGCAGCAACACTAATCTGGGGTTTACCAATCTCATCACAAATCACTCTACCTAGGTGTTCTAAATAAAGATTTTCAGTGTAGTTTCAGTAGGTCTTATTTTCTTTAAATTGAAATGGACAACTAACTGTAGACACACAGCGTCCAAAACAAGTAAATGACTAATTTTATTAGTGTGCAAGCGGCTTCCGGCGACCGTTAAAGCGTTCCGGTAAAACAGCAGGTTTATAATGAAATACGCGCGCCATTTCCCGTCTAAACAGCCGGTCTAGGCGAATGGGAACGTGGCCTAATTATTACACAGGGCATAAACTACATGTAGTTTAGTCGGCGTGCAGGTGCAGATCGGATCCGACGCGCGACACTTCATTATGGCTGCGGCTGACACTCGATTAATGTCTACTGAGCCTATTTTAGACCTAGACCTTTCCGAGCAGATATTCGGAATTTATTTAGACATTCATTACTTAACTTTTCATCTGCGGGTATATGAGACAACAATAGAATACACATTGTGTCTCGCACTGATCAGTGCTTTAGCATACGACGGGTTAATGCTAATCTTAATCGTGCCGATCTTAATATTGGTCTTGTTTACTACTTGATCACTAATAAAATTAAATAACTTATCAAGAATTAATTACGTACATGTAGCGTGGAATGACACAAGCTTGCATAAAACTTAGGTGCAAACAAAATTTTCCGAAGCCCTGAGCTGAGTAATGAAACTACACATTACATTCTGAGAAGCGCAGGTAATACATAAGTACTGAGAACTGATCTTTTATGTTGACGACAAAGTAGAAATGCCCTCGTATGTAAACATGATAATAAAATAGTTAATAGAACAGTAAGTTCGTTTGTTTTGTTTACAAAGGACAGTGAGAAAGAATGTATGGAGTCTGGAATCTTTTTTTTTTAAGAGGGGAAAATCATCCTATGACTTCTTCCGCCTTGGGCAAGGCGAGAGGGAGTGTGTTCAAAAACCACCCCCCTCTCGCCTTGCGAGTCTAGAGTCTAGAGTCTGGAGTATAGACTAATCCTTCAATAGAAACATGCTGTTGAACGTATATAGGATTTTCGTGTGCATACCCGATAGAATGATCCTGAGAAAGGTTTAAGAGTACCTAGTACGTGAAAGTTCGGGTAGATACAAGTAGTACTTTTCTTTGTGATTCACAAATTGTTATGGGTCTGGGTTCCTGGGTTCCTCCTGTGGCACCCACGACCAGGAGGAAATGCTAATATGGGGCAACGTATAATAAAAAATCTACTACGACAACAGCACGCAAAATACCAGATCATAAATTAATATAACTACAACATCTATGATTCATAAGGCACTCAGTATTCCAACATTATGAAAATGAATTACGAGTTAATCTCATATCGTAGTGGCATTGAGGCCAGTCAACTGATTTGACGCCTACAATAATGGGTAAACAAAGAGTAGGAGCAGTGCGGTAGGCGTCATATTGAGACAATAATGGACCTACCGCTGTTCTATTGCAGTTTACGATGCTAAACGAATCTCTTTAATCATTTGGACAAGTTTAATTAGAAAATTCACTGTAACTAGGAGTCTGGGTTTGTAACCGATTGATGATAGGAATAATATAACCACATCCAAACTAGTGTGCCTCAATATTACTGGATATTATAACTACCTAGTGTTGTCTAAGTAAAATCTAGATTTTAGTTATCTACAAAGAACTTTACTTTTTGTTAATTTTAAACAAATATTGGTAATCGCGCCCAAAACAAACTTAATCAGGTCAATTCATTTCACTTCTTCTTTTTAAAGCTCTATTCAATACTTCATTAACCAGTTATTCTTTTACAATCTTCTACATTTACTTTAGATCATCATTAAAAAACAGGTAGACCGTTTGATTAGTGGTTTTTAGGGTTCCGTAGCCAAATGGCAAAAAACGGAACCCTTATAGATTCGTCATGTCTGTCCGTCTGTCCGTCTGTCCGTCTGTCCGTCCGTCCGTCCGTATGTCACAGCCATTTATTTCCGAAACTGTTGGGCCTACATAGTTGAAACTTTGTAAGATGGTGTATTTCGGTAACGGCTATTAGAATTTTGAATAAAAATTAATAAATTTAGAAATTAAAGGGGGCACTCCATACATGGAACTGATTAAAAAAAAATTTTTTTCAGCTAACATATCCGTAATGGGTGTCTATGGATAGGTCTTTAAAAAAGACATTAAGGTTCCTAAAACCACTTTTCGTCAAAATCAATCGTTTGAAAGTTAGACGCTTCCAAAGTGGAAAAATGTGTCCCCCCCCCTCTAACTTTTAAAATAAGAGAGTGAGAAAACTGAAAAAAAATATATGCTGTAGATTTCAATGGAAACTAACAACGAAAATTGGTTTGAACGAGATATCATTATTAGTTTTTAAGAAATAAAACATTTTCAAAACCCGCAAATATAACTTTGTCGTTCATACAAACACTATGTAAAACCAAGTTATTTTACAACTTTTATATTATGTCATCTACTTGCTGTTACGGAACCCTTCATGGGCGAGTCCGACTCGCACTTGGCCGGTTTTTATAAAAAAACTCAACGAAATATGTAAATAATCGCAACCGGCGGCCATAATCATAAGACAGCCGGTGGAACTGTCTGATTGTAATTATGTGTCATTACAGTGAGCAGACATTCAAGGAACACGAGATACAAACACACAGTTTTTGCTAACATTGGGCTGTGAGTCTGTGAGACCGACGGCAATGAGAAGATAATTAGGTATACCTATGGAAATTATATTAAACTGATATTTAATGGTATAACCCTCTTTCGGTTGTAGTCGGATTAAAGTCGCGGTTTTCTTACCAAGAGACTGACCGACTAGAGGACTGACCGACAGACAGACGTTATTAATATTATTATATTTGCTTTGACGTTCAAAAGTGCCTTCCTGGTCTATTTGAAATAAATGATTTTAACTTTGACTTTGACTAAGAGAGTGAAGATAATAATATAACTTATTTTATTGTGAACTAGCTTTTGCCCGCGACTTCGTTCGCGTGGAATAGTGACTTCCGGCAAATTTTTGGTTTTAACCACATAGTTCCCGATCTCGCGGGATCTCTTCAAAAATGAGATGTGGAAGATATTCCAGGGAACTCTTCAAAAATCAACATAATGAGCTCTGCGTTTGAATTTAATAGATGTATACTCACTTAGGGCATTGAAAAAATAGTTTAAAAACGGACTTAAACTAACTTAAAACTAAAGAAAGCTACGAATTACGAATTTATAACAATTAAAAAAGAAACTATATTACAACCTATCCTCTATGCTATAATAACCAAGCTTAAACTAAATAATTTAAAAGAAACGACTTACATCTAATCTAATTTATAATTTAGACTTACAATTTTATTAAAAAAACTAACTACAGTAACTACTAATAATCGATATCAAACTAAACCTACGTTAAATAGTTTAACCAAAAAACCAGGAAAACCCAACAAATAAACTTATTAATTGACAAATACAACGAAACCAATTTAGAATATACGAAACAGCAGGACCACTACAGACAAATAATCATACGATTGATAATACACTTTTTCTACGATAGTACTGAAGCGCTCGGCCGATACCCAACCAAATGAATGTAACGAAACCATAGCGCGATCTATTTCGATCCCAACGCCATCTATCGAGGATAAAGACAACTTGGATTATTTATTTATACTCCGTTCGGGCATTTTCTTTGTACTAAAAGTTTAATTATATTGATATTATTTTTTTCATACCTTTTTACTATTTATTTACTTTTTTTCGATGAATTAAAACAATAACATGAACCGAAGTCGTGTAACGATCGACATAGAATTATCTATACTCCGTTAGAGCATTTTCTTTGTACTAAATGTTTTATTATATTGATATTATTTTTTTCATACCTTTTTACTATTTATTTACTTTTTTCGATAAATTAAAACAATAACATGAACCGAAGTCGTGTAACGATGCATAGAATTATTTATAAATAAATTTCTTATTTTTATTTTTTGATTTTTGAAATAAAAATATATCTATGTCCTTTCTAAGGTTCTAAACTATATCTGTACCAAATTTCAACCAAATCCGTCAAATAGTTGCGGAGATTAATGGTATAAGCATAGAATGTTCGACGTGATTCTTTAATTTGACATAACTTTTTTATTTATGAACCGATTGACATGAAACAAACACTAAATGTAAATTTAAGCATCCCACAATATATTCGTGAAAACCGCATCCAACTCGGATCAGCCGTTTCTGAGATTAGCGCGCACAGACGAACAGACAAACAGACAAACAGACAAACAGACAAACAGACAAACAGACAAACAGACAAAAAAAAAGTTAATTACATTTTTGGGTTCGACATCGACATAACAATAACCCCTGCTATTTTTTTTATTTTTATTTTCAATGTACAGACAGCACTTTTCTACGATTTTATTATATGTATAGATAATAAAATAATGATGATTACTTTGACATATAAAAAACTTGACTAGTTTTATATGTCAATGTAATCATTACAAAAAACGCATCAATTATTTTATGCACAACACACAATAAGTTATATTATTATCTTCACTCTCTTGGTAAGAAAACCGTGACTTTTATCCGCCTACGACCGACATTCGTAAAGTTGTCATCTATGTTTAGTAAAAAAAAGCTGCAGACAAAAGTTTTATTTTTATACTGTGACCTTATACATGTTCCATTACCTAACAAATTGTCAATATTGTTAATTTTATTCATAACCCAATGTCACAGTCATAAAGCACTATATTGTTTGATTTATGTACTGATAAGTACCTAATAATAGTTATTGCCGTATGTGGAAATCCGCGCTCATCAGACAACAATCCTTGAATGATAAAATAAGTTTAAGTACCAACTATATATAATTTTTTTATGTTTACTATAATACAATTAATTAAATTTGACATTATAAAAATTACCAAAATATCAAACAATATAAAAATAATGACAAAACTATACCATTGAACAATAACAATCAAATAAATGGGAAATTCAATGGGAAAATAAAACGTAATAACTAGTTAATAAATGTTATGATATAAATGTATTATTAGTAACAATAGTAAATTTTTAATTATACTTAGCAACACCATGTGAGATGCTTTACTTTATGAACGTAAATTACTCAAGGGTTCATTTTTTTATGAGGTAGGCTGGCAAACTAGGCGGCGGATCACCTGCTGGTAAGCAATTATATATGTTAAATACACAATTACGTCAAAACGGCTGAAAGAATCGGGATGAAATTTGGAACAGGGGTAGATTGTCATCTGGAATAACACATAGGCTTTTTATCTTATTAAAACCGCGGGCAGAAGCTAATAATGAATAATACTGATTAACTATACAAAAATAATGTAAGGATTACTGATTTCCAAAGTGTAGAGATGCTCAGGTGTTGATAATTAAGAGGAAGTAAATGTTAGTAAACACACAGCACACAGAATGAGAAAAAGAAACAAGTTTGACATCTTGGCATTTACACAATGGAATGATGGCTAAACTTAAATAAACATTAAAGATTCTTTGTAACCCTTCACCCTTCCACATTTGGGAATATTCATAGCACAAGTGTATTATTATAATAGACTAGTTTCTACCAGTGGCTTCACCCACATATCCAATATACCCCATATATGGAGTCTATATAAATCCCATTGTCTATATAAATCTCTATCAAATTTCATGCATATCCGTTCAGTAGTTTTTCATGAAAGAGTAACAAACATGTCCATACATCCTCACAAACTTTCACAATTATAATATTAGTAGGATATTGGAAAGCAAAAAACAACATTTATTCAGCACCATACATGATGCAAATAAATAAAAAGGCCAATAACTATAAAAAACAAATATACTAGTCCTACTTTTTACCCAACTGCAGGAAGGGTATAGTTTACTTTACTGTCTAAAGTAAAAAATACTTTTGTGCAACTAACAACTGAATTCATGCCTTTGCCTATTGCCTTCATATAATTATTCTACCTATCTCTATATAAAAAATCAATTGCAATCATTAGTCTCGCTAAAACTTGAGAACTCTTGAACCAATATGGCTAATTTTGATCTTGCATTATTTGTTGATGTCCAGAGAAGGTTTAAAAGGTGAGAACAAAATGTTTGAAGCAGTACAAGATTTGCTGGGCCAGCTAGTTTAGTTATTTTAGAATAAAGATATGTCATTTTTTAGATCCTGCCTTAGAGCATATTAATAGTTATATTAAACTTTCGTGTGACACAAAATTATTATGTTTTTCAGTTGTTGTTGCTATACTGAATACTACATGAATATGAGCCTCTAGCAATGAGTTGCTCCTCTCAGTACTCTCCTTTGATATAAGTTTAATTTGAGCTTTGACCGTGATATTGTTTGAACAGAAGTGTTGTCTTGTACCTATATACTTTTTTTTATTTCATAGACAATTTTCTTTTTCTGCCAGCCACAAGCAGTCCTTGGGCCACCGGTTGGAAACCATATTGGTTTTTAAGTGTAATGGTGAGTTTTCTTAAGTGATTATAAGTTAATGTGCTTTAATATAACATGTTTTATTGAGTAACAAAGCCTTTTCATATCGATCTGACCCAACCTGACCACAAAGCATATTTTTTTTAGGTTCATTACAGACAGTACCTAGCAACATTACATTTTTTTTTACTATATTATTTTGTATGTTGTACTGCACCTACTTAGATGCAGCATCATCTACACAGTTTACACCACTCAGCTTCATGATTATGTATAAGAATTTCATATAATCTCATAAAGATAATATCTATCAATTAAGTTTGATGATTATACACATTGTATTAATAAAATGCAACAAAAAACGAAGAGGAAAATATTTAGAATTAAATTCTGTATAAAAGTACTTCCCTCCAGCCCAATTAATAATTTCAATGTTTTAATAGGTACCAAATAAAAACCTAACTTTTCAAACATATCCACTTGCTGCTTTTAGCCCAATATTTATATAGCGTTAACATTTTCGTCAACGACACGCCACCTCAATATTTATTACTCTATCAAATCAAGTGACAACTAACGGCGCACCAACTTCCCAGCACGGCGGATATTGATGATTTAAATCAAATCTATCCATCGCACTTACAGTCAAGAACAAATCTTCTGTTAGATCTACACTAAATAAACATTAAAAACAAACAGCGAACGTCTCTAACAGATTAAAACAAGAAGAGTAGTAAGAAGCATTTTCATTTCCAAATTATGAATTTATAAACATACCTGTTTAGTAGCAGCAACTGGCTTTTTATCAACGACAGGTAATATCCACACAAGACTTCTTTTAAAACTTAATAACTTTTATTAAAAAAAAAAAAACGTATAATTTGATTTAATACGATAAAATTATTTTTAAATTCACACCACTTTCCGTAACACCCAAGCACCATCCCAATGAATGACACGACACAGACTGAAAAAAAGAGAATGAGAATCTGTCACGTCAGTGGAAGAGACGTCAATCAATGCGGTTGGCCACTGTCAAAACGGCGCCAGCATCGATTGTCCCGTAACTACATTATATTCGTAAATAATAAATTAACAAACCAATTGTATATTATAAATCGGGGCTAGAACGGTTTTTATGTTGTAAATAAAACAATATTGAGAAGAACGGCTGCCACTATAGATGGACGATTTTTGAATTAATACTCATCATCATCAGCCGAGAGTCGAGAGACGTCCACTGCTGAACAAAGGCCTCCCCCTTAGTCCTCCACGTAGAACGACAAGCCGCCACCTGCATCCACTGGCTCCCCGCCACTCTGACTGAATAAGTAATACTAAAGTGACTATTAATACATAATAATTAATTAATACTCAATAAGGATAAATACTGAATAAATACGGAGTATTTATCCGTTATAGATAAATAGAATACAAGCCAGACAGACGTTTCGGTCCATCTATGCTGATGCCATCTGAATTTAAGTTTCACCCGATTACAACCCATAGACAAAGAGCCTAGTAGTTGTAAGAGCAAACCAAGAATTCAGTTTTTTTAATGTCAATGTAATCATGTATATGTAACTAATGTCATACGGGAATCGCACGAATTGAACCGGCTACAAAAAAAGACGTTTTGCGAAATAGAAATTATTTTGCGTTGTGCCTTGACTGCATAGACTGCACTAAGTGTCTGCATCTGCGAACGAAACCTACCCATTGTACTTTGTAATTAATCACCTGCTATATTATTTTTTTAATTCAATTCGACTAATATGCCTAAGAAAAAGACCGCCTACTGGTTCTTCTTACAAGATTTCAAAGAAGAACAAAGGCTAAAAGGCATTACGTATACGGAAAAACAGGAATTGGATAAAGATGCCGATAAAGCATGGAGGGTAAGAAGATATTCGTATTATTTTTATTTCAAAATTACAATGTACCGAGCTACCGTAATGTACCTATTTCTAAGTAGATTCTTATTAGACATACCTAATAATTAGTAATTCCTTTTATACAAAACATGTCTTCCTGAAATCTGAAATATGATCGTTTTTTTAGTTTACAAATACACTTATACCTAACATTTATCAATACTTTCTTAGCAGTCACTGCAAAAAGGTTTATATCACATCCTTACACCCTTTGTTCTATATTGGTAGGCATGCTGTAGAGTGCCTTCTATTTTTACATAGTATGTAATAATCAATAGCAATACTACATAATTTGCAACCTACATGATCTATTTGTGCGAATTGTTCATATTTATTTAAACAATCTTAAATGCGAGTGTTTGTTACTAAATCATTCCGTTGCAATATGAAAACAAAGCTTTCTTTCACATTACAACAAAATGATTTTATGGTATGTTTTTCTATGTCTGTATGTATGAACTGTACACTATGGATGCAATAAAGTGATTTGATTTGAAGTATGGTGTATACTGTTTAATATAAGTATTTTGATTGTCAACCTGTAACAAACTATGTAATACAATCTAAGAACAGGAATTACACACAGTTCTTATTGTTGTAACATCATGGTACTTGGCAATTACATGTAGATTGCATGGTACAACATTATGGTTCCATTGAGCTGAAGGTGGCTGATAGAATCCTAGATAAAGTCAAAGTCAAATCAAAGTCAAAAATCATATTTTTTTTAACTATGAATTTATTTCAAGTATTGGTAACTTAGTCTTTGTAACAGATAGTAGTACATAGACCTTTGTTATTCGGACTACATAGTTTAGTAAGAAATTGTACAAGTACCCACATTCCATGTAAGGGGGTCACTTTAGTTTGACAATGGGCTTGCTAATGAATGATGTCACACACATCATCACACTGTCTTCTACACAGGCACTACATTTATACTTTGGCTACCTACCCACTTTTCTCTCAAAGATATCCTATATACCTACATAGTGTCCTTTCTTTTGTAATGCACACAAACGGGAAATTATCTTACTTTTAACATTTTTTCACAACATTTGGTCACCATCTGTTTCCATCGGATTTTGACATTTCAAAAGGGTCTTATTTGGGATTTATTGAAATAAATACTTTGACTTTGATTGTGTTTTCCACTCTAGACACCATACCATTAGACTGTTCATGTGACTGGTTTTCCTACAAACTTTCAAGTCCAAAGTCATGGAAACAATTTTAATGCAACTTATTATGCAATATAATTATGAAGGTCTAAAAAGTTTACAATATTTTCAAAGAAGAGTTGAGACAAGAAACTTATCCTGCCCATTTAAGTTTCCATACAATATTATAATCACACAGAACTGCTTCCTTGCAAGGTTTAAGTGTGCATCACACCTTTTATATGCTGTATTGCGAAATAAAAGCTAAATAAATGTTTTTATTTATGTCCTTTTTGTAGTAAATAATTGAAATTTTATCTTTATATATATAATTCTTCTGTAAGTGTGTATGTCACTGAACTTCTCTTAAACGACTGGACTGATTTTGATGAAATTTTTTGTGTGTGTTCAAGGGGATCTGAGAATGGTTTAGATTCACAATTTTGTCCGCTGGACAATGTTTTTTTAATTAATTTTTAATTTATTAGTAGTTGTTGATTTTGGAATGTTTTACATCGGATCCGACGGACGGCGCTACCATCGCAGTGTCAAATATTAATGACGTTAGATATTGTCATAACATTTGAATAATAATTTTCATCAAAAAGGTCCAGAATGTTTTAGCTTATTAAAAAAGTTTAAAATTTTCAAATTAACGTGTAGACAGGACAACGTCTGTCGGGTCCGCTAGTTACATTATAATTCTAGTGTTGAATATTTGTCAATCTTGTATCAGCCTTTTATTTTTAGTTTTAGTAACATTGTATAATATTTTTTTTTTTTCAGAGTCTACCTCCTTCAGTTCGTGCTAAGTACGAACAAACGGCGAAGAATGAGAAGGAAAAAAACAATGCACCTGTTATAAAGTTTGCATCTAATGGCGTCCCGTTGACTGTGATTGAAAATAGGATGAAAGAACACGAGATGGCGCAAATCAATGAGGTTCAAGATATTACAAATATAATTAAAACGAAGTCCTTCAACCAAGGTTAGGATGAATGTTCAGTGTATTATTAGTATATTTAACTTTTTGCCAGTTTGTATTGTAACTGTGTTAAAGTCCAAGTCAAATCAGTTATTCTAATTATACCATATACTTGGGTACTTTGAAACATCAACAAATAAGGAAATAAACAATAGTCTGTCAGTCTGTCTGTCAGTGAAGCTAGGTGGTTGTTTCTAAGTGTAGCTTTGAATGGAGAAGTTGTTCTTCTCCGTTCAAAGCAAGAAACTCCATTTGTTACTCTTTTAAAAAAATATGTGTTTACAATTCCTCTGATACATTTTTCATTTGTTAAGGCGATATATTAGAGAAAATGTTAGTTTGCACTTGAAGCAGCACATTATACCATTGCTAGTTATGATGATTCTTAACGTAATATTCTTCAATTCACAGAAATTTTAGATGAATACTTCTACATCATCGACGTAAATTCTTATTGTAAGTGGGATGACAAATATTTGATTGGCGAGTGTACCGTTTTGAGGTTCAATCTGCGAAATGGTATTCGAGATTATTACCCAGTATTGATCAACCCTGGTAAGTGAAACATTAATTTTGACATAGAAATTCTCTATCTCCTACCAGAAAAAAAAAAGGTTTCCCTTATGTTTGCTATTGTTGCTAAACAATTAAGATTTTTTTAGGACCGCTATTTACAAAAATATATCGAAATATGTTTACTATTTCAGAAATGACAGTGTAAATTAGGTTTGGTTTGAGGAGTTTTTAAACAATTGGCATTAGTAATTTAGTATCTAATTTATAAATTGCGTAAATGTACCTACAGGAAAAATACCGATGGGGTACGCGTCGGATGTAAGAGTGGCGTGTATAGAGTTAGGGCTGGACATGCCGGATGCAGAATCACCGAGTAACACGATGGACATCCTCGCCAATATCATCGACTTCCTTAGACAGAAGGACCTGAAGGCCGGATCTCTACCGCCTCTGTTCACTATGTCGGAGAAAGTACTGCCTACTAAGAGCTTCCTGGAACAGATGTGCTACACAGCTCGTAAGTAGTGCACTTCATTTCTGCAATGAATGTTCTTTAAGATACAATATTTCGTTTTCGAATAACACGATGGCATATTATTCATGTTCCATTGTTCGGATTAACCCTTAAGACATTCTGTTTAAAGTCGTTTTTCATTGGCAATGATATTTGTACAGATGAGGATGAAATGATCTTCCGTGTGTATCGCCTGGAGAAGTTGTTGTTCCATCTGGTAAACAGTCTGAAGTCCGACAAGTACGACGGGTTACCTCATGAGTCTCTCGCGCTCGAGATACTGAAGAAAGACTGTTTCAGATACAGCGAAGGACTGGCTTGCAGAGTAAGATATTATTGTTTATCGAAACATTTATCTCACTAGGAAACAATCAATACACATTGCTGAGTTTGTGAACCTAAGTTTAATACCCACAATACATATATTAAGGTACTGGTGAATAAGAGTTAAATTCCGATATGATGCCGCTACATAATAATAAATAATAAAAAATATTAATATTACTGTTGAAAACCGCAGGCAAAGTCTGCCAACCTCATCAAATATGCACATTTGAATTATTGTAAGCATTATTCCAATATATCTCTAACTAAACCTAATACCGATTATATAATTTAATGTACATAATGTCATTATGGAATATTTTGTACCGATTACAATTCTCATGAGAAAAGTAAAACAATTGTCTTACTATGTACTCACAATGCTGCTCTTAATTGTATCAAAGTCAAAGCATTTATTTCAATTAATTATAAATTAGGCACTTTTAAACCGTCAAATTGAATTGAATTGTGGGTTCTAGCGTCGCTTGAAAGTGGTCCACTTGCCGCGTCGAACAGTAACGTGTGTAAAATATAACAGAAAGAAAGAAAAGAAAGAATTAGAATAAGAAAAGAAAGAAATAGAATCTTTCTTTCTTTCTTTCTAAAATATAACAATGTTGTTATCAGCACCACGCAGCCAGAGACAAGGCCACGGAGTGCACGGACTCGCGCGTGTTCCGCTGGGCGTACAGCATCATGGACGAGTGCTGCGCCCCCGCAGGCATCACTCCCCGCTCCGGGACCCACGTGCCCAAGGACATGAACATCGAAGTAAGTTATTAGGAAAATGAAACATATTTTAAATTGGCTTGTTACCCGACTGCCAAGGAAGGGTTATGTTTTTCGCGCGTATCTTGTATGTATGAGCCTAATATTCTTTATTACCTCATTTCTTCGAAACGGCTTGATGGATTTCGACAATCAGGGTATCGTTGGATTCGTCTTAATTACCCAAGTGTTCTTAGATATGTGACGTAAAACAAAAACCAACATGGCGGCCGTGAGGCGCCCTAGATAAGAGTAAAAAAAAAAAAAATATTTTATTTGCTACAATATGGGTATCAAATTAAAGAGCTCATCATGAGGATTCCAAAATGGTATATCACTGACATATAGAAAAAAAATACTATGTGCAATTATGTTCTTTATTATCCAAACTAAATACTCGTATAGGTACTACGCGACGCGATTGACTAGCGGTGTCTGAACTTAAAAGTGAAAACTGATAATAAAAGTACGATAGTCGTTTACATAAAACTAGTAGAAATTTTGAAACAGTGTAAAGAGCAAATTTTATCTTCATTTAATGTAGTAAATTAATAGACTATTTAAAAGGATAAGGATTAATACTATTACGGACAAAAACCCCTCACAATAAAAGATCAAAAAAAAAATATTAAATAACCCCACACGACGAAAATTCTTTTAAAGAATTAGACCGTTTACGAAATTTGTAAATAGTAATTTTTACTGCCCTTAATCCTTCTTCTTTTTCTAATTCCTTTACTCTCTTTGTGTTACGCAATCAATCTAAAATAACTGGATCGACGTGTGTTATTTTTTTATTATCTTGGTATTGGAAGTAGTTCTCTCGTGTCGCGGGTGAAATCTTGAGAAACACATAGCCGTATTATAACTAACTAAAAAGTCGGGACCCATTAAATAAACTAGACTAAAATCATTCAATATGGGTCCCGACTGTTACACTCAATTATGTTTCGCATAAGATTATTATTTTTTGTGTATTGATTATGAAATTATTTAATTTTGTGGTAATAGCATTGCTATCTACACTTTTAGACTAAGCTTATTTTTTACTTTTCAGTTTTTATTTAAAGTGTTTTTTATGCAGTCGGGTTTTTTAATTTTTTAAATTTATTTATTTTTATTTATTCGATATATTCATTGTCTTCACTTTACCTTTAGTATCTAAATCCTAAAATTCATCGACAGCTTACCTTTTGGACATCTCATTGACTGTTTTAAGTGTACGAAGAATTTCAACAAAACATAAACTAATTATTTATGAGTAGGTATTTTGAAGTATTAAGGGGAGGCCTTTGTTCAGCAGTGGACGTCTCTCGGCTGATGATGATGAGGTATTATGAAGTATGTACCAAATAGATATCTACTACTCATATTGGATTGTCTAAGGATTTAAAACTTTCTAGGATAAAGTCGTGTCCTTCGTATTTAGTAGTATAGGTATAAATAAAAAATACGTGTCTTTTATTTTGTCAGTACCTACCTAACTGACGGACTAAATATTTTTTTAATGTCCATACCCCGTCATCATTCCTGTTGTCAAGAATTTACAAAGCGCTGTTTATTTTAACATTAAAATATGTATTTCAATAGTAGTCGAGTGATGAGTGTGATTATGTGACGTGAAATTCGCTTTTTCTTGAAATTAGTTTTAATAATTTCGGTAATTATATGAAGTTCACGCGCCTAAACCAAGTGAACTTCTTTATTATTATAATTGATTTGACAAACCCTAAAAAACTTTAAAAATTCAAAGAATTTTAAGTTCGCTATTTTACAGACTATCCAACACAAAAATAATTATTTAATTCCAATCAGTAGTTCCGGAGATTTATGCGTTCAAACAAAAAAACTCTCCAGCATAATAACTATATCGTGGACTTACAAAATTAATTGAATATAACGGTTTAGTCACGTACATGTTTCTGAAAAGCTCTAATAAAGTCTTGAAACTTAACTTTTATTAAAGTGATCAGCTTTATATATTAGTATATAAAGTATAAATACTTAATTGTTTTTTCCATCTACAGAAATACAAGCTTCTAAGGAACCCTACTCCTAGAGCTACAGTCGCTGGATATGAGGTAAGTGTACCCCACGTGGGCCCATTTATACCTGACGGCAAGCAATCGGCGCCGCCCATAATCACCCGCTACACCAGAGGTCCTACACGTGCGTTACTGGCCATTGTGGGACCTGGGGCCTTAGTCTGCTATTACAATTGTCAGTACATTGTACAGTGCGAGAGGGACGGAGCTATACAACCGACATAGCTCCGTCCCTCTCGCACTGCTCAGTGATCGACCATTCTGACACAATTGTAATAGCAGACTAAGGCCCCTGGTCCGGTGACGTCACTCACACAACTGTATAAGCAAGTAGGTAGTCAGCAATAGCTGTATACGCAGATATGTTTCAAGCCGGTATTCTGTGAGGCCGTGGTATTGGTACTCAACACAACGACTAACTATCATTTGCCACAGGCGGCACCATCGTCCTCCAACACCACGGCCAACGATTCTATGTGGGAAGGGAGCTTTGAAGCCTCTCTCGTCAGTGAGCCGTCGGGAGCTTGGGGTGAACCTTCTGGAGCTTGGGGTGAACCTTCTGGAAGTCAGGCGGCGAGTGCCTGGCCTCAACCCACTGGCATTCCGTCGTCGGAAACCTGGCCACAACTCCCTGGCAGTGGGCCGTCGAGTGCCTGGCCTCTACCTTCGGGAAGTCAGTCGTCGAATGAATGGCCTGGGCTCCCTAGGAGTCAGTCGTCGAGAGCCCGCGGTCAACACTCCGGCAGCGGTCGTGGTGGCCGGGAATCTGAGTGTAAGTACAATTAATATCTATAGTAATCCCCACTACCACTATGATGAAGATCTTTGATCCAACAGTCATATTCCGGTTAAGAATGGTTATTAGTGCAGTCCAGTGCTCTTTACCTTTAGCTCTTGGGTACCTAATACCTTTTCTTTTTTTTGAGGGGGTAAATCATCCAATGTCTTCTCCCGCCTTAGGTGAGTCAAGAGGGAGTGTCAGTCTCTTACTGACCAAAAACTACCCCATTCCTGCTCCTGCTCTCTGAGCCGGAGCCTCGGCAACCCGTTAAGTCTTTCCCGGCTCCGAATGGGGCATCAGGGTACCAAATACCCTGGCCCTTTTATTAGGCCTACAAGGTAATAATGTTGTTTTTATCTGTACAGCTGGGAGGCGAGGGCGCCGCACACACGAGCCCATGCGCATGCCGCAAGCCGACTGTGAGTATAGAAATAATACGCATCCTATGTGTGTTTAAAAAATTATAATAATAATTTTTACTCAAGTTATTATTGTTATTTTTTTGCTTACATCACAGTAAAAGTATTTTCCACTTACATTAGTAGTAAACTATATGACTCACATTCAGCTACACACACAATACATAATATATTGCAATAGATTCCCAGAACCTCCAGGCGACGAGCGAATTAATGGAGAAACACAGTCCGCTCCTACCAGGCCTTGGACGTGGTAAGAATACTTTTCGACGCTCCAACCAGTCATCTGGTAATGGACTATCATGGGGTTTATGCTGTCATGTCAAATTCGTGACACGCGTATTTGATGATCATGTCTTCAGTCCATTCTATTCATGCCTTCAGTCCATTCTATTCATGCCTTCAGTACATTCTATTCATGCCTTCAGTCCATTCTATTCATGTCTTCAGTATATTCTATTCATGTCTTCAGTACATTCTATTCATGCCTTCAGTCCATTCTATTCATGCCTTCAGTACATTCTATTCATGCCTTCAGTCCATTCTATTCATGTCTTCAGTCCATTCTATTCATGCCTTCAGTACATTCTATTCATGCTGTCAATCTATTCTATTCATGTTTGTGGAATGGAAACCGTTGTGGCTTTATACCTCTTTTTATTAATAAAGAGGTGAATCGATATTAAATATTAACACAAAATGTGAGTGATTAAGTCACAAAAGTAGAAATTACGTTTGTAGGTATCACTTCTGGAGCCTGTGACCTGATTGCCTTCAACGGTTTCCTGCAGACAATCAAAGCCTTAACGATTTTACATCATCCATCGATCCATGATTTCTTTTGCAAACTTTTAATTCTAATTATTGTAGCATGAGACAGCATGGCATGCTTTTCATCTATCTGTAGTTGTCTCAAGTAATTAGAAATACTCTCTTCTTTTTAAAAAATCTTTAAAATTCACAATTTCCTTCGCAGGTCGCAATCTAGCTGGCAGCTTGAGCAAGATGAACATCAATAAGAAAAAGTAAAGCATTGAATGCCATTGAAACTTCTACCCTATTATTATTATGTAATGAATCTGATTTACTTTGTAAGTATAGTGTTGTCAGATGGGCTGTGTTTACACCGACTTAGGTGGACAACACAAATATCATACAAAAATATCGGGAAAAAATACTTGGAACCAGTGGCGGCATAGGTTGTCAACTCGGCAAAGGTGTCTGAACTCAATTCTTCTTTCTATATAAGGAGAGTGGGCTCATCCGATGAATTTGCCACGGGTCTCGAATCATACAGTTACGCCACTACTTAAAATTCTATTTACATTCTATGACTATGGAGCTATGGACAAAAAGTCTGCAAATTTATCTCTTTTTTAACTTATATTCCATAAAAAAATATTGACAACTATCCTACCTCACAACTATTTGACCAAATTGCTTTAATATCCTAAATCTATTGACAAATAACTAGTAATGTATAAAAAAATATTTTCTTCTATCATATTTTCAAAAGAGTGTAGTTTAAATGAAACTATATTTTTAGACATCTATCCCCTAATCTTATAAATTAAGCCATGTAAGTCTAGGACAATATCACATACATTGACCAACTTTTTCCATAGCTCCAATTATTAACCATACGTATCTATAGCACAAGATAGCTTAACGATAGCTAAGCCCATCTGGCTACACGAAAACATGATTATTTTGTATTAGAATTCAACGGTACTCAATCTTTTCAGTCTAACTGCTCAATGTATATTTAATAATGTGGCAAACAATAAGTCATTTATACCTACCGAAGCTTCCATGTCCGGTAAGCACCTGCGTCAGGCGGTAGGTGAGGACGCCGTGGCGCCTCTCTAGCCATGTAATTGACTGACTAGGCTACATAGGATTGCCTAAATATATTTAGGATATGTAGATTGTATTGGTATGTAGGTACTTAATAAGGAAAAGAAACTTAAGACTAGTGAAGTGTGATATTAGGATGGTCTAGGAGTGTACTTAGTACGTTTTGAAAAGTCAAAATTTTGAGGGAAGGCTTGTTTATTAACGTATTGACATTCGATGTCAATAAATTCATTTTATTTGGATTTAATCCTTTAAACTTACCTACAATTTGATACGGGAGTATCAAGGTAGGATTAAAATTTAAAATAAAATTTAAATAATATTCAAAATTAAATGGTTTGTTCATTAATTACCTATTAAAGTTAACTCTTCGAGTCGTTTGCATTACGGGTATTTCGTTGTTCCTTTTCCGTAAAACATTGAGTATCGTTGGATTTACTTATTGATTAAAAACTTTTTGATATTTTTATAATGTGGGGTTTATGCTAATCTCCGTACATTCCGTATTAATATTGACTGTTGGAAAGCCAATTTGTAAACCCGGAATTATTGTAGATCCCACATGTTTAGAATAGTTCTGACAATCGGAACTTAAAAATTCTGAAAGAAACCTTTTACACGTGTTATATTTTACACTATCGTCTATCGTTTTAGTAAAACTTCGTGCAGGGTTGACAAAGAGTTAGTTATAAGTATAATTTTGTTGCTTTTCACAAAAAAATATTTTATTTACGTTTTTATATAAGTTTTCTTCTCGGCTAAGAATGTAATTGCAATTACTTAAAAATATAACGAATTCCGTGACCAATTGTCCTCTCGTTTGTCTGGTATAGATTCAGTCTCGAATGGTTAAATGACATTACACATTTATTAAAGATATCTTGAGAAATAATCAGCATCTTATTAAAAAATATTATTAAATAATGTTCAATGTTCATGTATGTCTATTGTAGTGGTTCCCGAATTCCCCCACCGACCTGTAGTACGTAGATGCAGAATAAACACAAAATATCTTAGATGTTGTACGATTTAGCTGACCGATCAATATAGTTCATCACGCCAAACTTATAGTGCCACCTGTGCTCAAAAACTTAACCTAGTCAGTTGGTTATGTCGCGTATTTCTGCAGTACGAGCATTAGTTTGTGATCGTCTTTTAAAGAGTGGTATTTGAATAATATATCTTCGTCTATCTAGTCGATATGAGGCAGTTTTCTTATTATATTCAGTAGTACATAGTTTGGACGCAATCTCAATGTTGGTAGTGTTTAGTATACGTAAGAAAGTCTATGTAGATCGCGGTGATTTGAAAAAAATAATATTTTTCTTAACCAAAGGATCCTTTGGTCCAGAACTTGTCTGAGTTCCAAGGCTTCGAACATATAACAACATGTTCAGTAAAATTAAAATTCTTTCTGTGTTGGATTGCCGCGAGTCCATTGTTACATTCATAGGGATATACCCTTTAGATACTATAAGTACTGTCATAGTGTAGGTATCAATAAATATGTATTTTGATATCGTATTTATTAATCTCCTTTACTCGTTTTGAAAGCGGATTGTATAAAAAAGGGGGTTTATAAACCCAATTTGGACAAGAGATAAAATTGACAATGTATGTTTCCCGTCGAAATTATTTTGAATAGTATTTGTAGTTATATAAGGTACATGATACCTATATACAATTTTATGTAGTTTTTCGCATGTGGCGTTGGTTTATTTAAGGGTAATAACTACATAACTACAGTCATAGATATCATAATTAACTATATTCAAATATAATAAAATCTTTCAATAAACTGTCTAAATGTTTTCTGACACAATAATATTTGATAATGGCAACCTCTAAGTCAACTAGCGCCACCTATATATGAAAGCTTAATATGTGTGATATGTATACGTAGTAGTGTTTATGGATATAAAACATGTCTGACTGTAGATTACAAATATCTATTACGAATTCTATGTGTGATAGCCATAGGTACCTATGTAGTACTTTCAATGTGTGTTTAATGATTAAATTAATGGGTATGAATTGTGTCTTTTTCTCAAATATGCTTCTACCTTACCTTAAATGTTAACCTCCATTGTTTACAGAAACGTAAGACATGTTATGTATTATTAAATATTTTGGAAATATCTTGACACATATTGTACTGGGACAATGTTATTTGTAAAATAATCTCTTGACTTTTTATGGTACAAGCCGGTAAACGAACGGACGGATCACCTGATGGTAATATAAGCAGTGCCCGCCGCCCATGGACACCAGAAACACCAGAGGTGTTACAAGTGCGTTGCCGGCATTTTGGGGGTTGAAAAAAGGGTGTGTTGGGGAGATTCATCATGTGTGAAGTGTGGTGAAATTCGCGATTTAAAAAAAATGTTGCGAAAAATAAAAAACAAAAAACTACAAAAACCAATAATTTATTAAATAAATAAAGAATAATATAATTTATTCTCTTTGGTGAGTCGTCCCTTCCCTGGGGTGTTCGTCAACGGTTTCGAGTGCGGTATCTGGTCTCCTTTCCACTTCAGCTTCGGTTTCCGTCGGTGGTGGTGCTTCCACGTCGCCTTCTACCTTGTCCTTCTCCGCCCTCTCTTGTTCCTCTTGGAGTAGCGTGCTCATCACCAGCGTCGGTTCTGCTGCAGCCTTCAACTCAAGCCTCATTTCCACCAGGATACTCCTTACCAGTACTAGGACGTATATCTGGAACACTGGAATGTTAAGTCTGGTGTTAGAAGGTATCAATGTGTTTAGTTGTCGTGTATTTTTAACCGATTTAAAAAAAGAGGTTCTCAGTTTGACCTGTATGTATGTTTGTTTGTGCGCAATTATCTCGCGTTTTGCTGAACCGATTTTATTGCAGTTTTCAGCTAAGAAATGAAACTTTCTCCTAAGTCTGTAAAATACTATTTTACAGACTTAGGAGAAAGTTTCATTTAATAAATCGTAATAGAAGAAAGTATGTAAAATGTGAATTCTATAATCTTTATCACCAAGGGGCAGTATTAGATTTGCTCCCTCAATAATATACAATGTGATAGGTGTGAGACTTCTAACCCGTTAAGGCTGAGTACTACATCTAATTTTATCGACAAAAAAGTAATATGATAGTTTGAAACCCCAATTGAAAATATTGAAAAATAGTGATTTTTTCGGTAAAGATTATTCAGAAATTATTTTTTTTCTCACCAAAACATTATCAAACATATGAAAAAAGTAATGAATTAGTTAGCCAAGGTTATCAGCTACCGTTTTTCGTTTTTTTTAGGTTTCTACGACGCATACAGCCTTTGATATCACATAAAGTAAGAAAAATATTAAAATAGCCATAATTTTAAGGGGAGGGGATTCGACCCCTTCGACCCCCGACTTTTGTCCATAAAATTAGATGTAGTACTCAGCCTTAACGGGTTAGAAGTCCGAACCCTATCACATTGTAGAACCAATAACTGACGATCAATGGATATCTATTTATATTTAAACAAATACATTATAATAGTCTACATAACGTTAGTAACTTACATATGCTGAGCACCATAGCGATGGTGACGACGACGCCGATGGCGGCCACCACCATGGAGTAGAACATGATGGAGGTGATGATGGCGGCGATGCAGTACTTCATGTACACGCGCATCAACGACATGTCTTTCTGAACACACAACAAACATTACTTATTATCTTGTGAGCCTAGCCTAAAGCCTAAATAACCTTTACCGGAGTCTGTGTTTCCTGTAACTTAGGTGTCTTCAAGGCCCGACAAAATGGGTTACTCATGGGCGTGCTCCATCATAGGCCGCATTAGCGAGTTAGCGGCCAAACGTTGACCCATCAAACATAATTATAAGAACCCCTAAAACCTGAACGAGGCGGTCTTTTGTTTGGTTCTAAAAGATTAGCAAGCTGGAGTGACATTGGGCTGTCACGTTTAATTTTGTTGGAGAAACCCGTTTAGGAATACGTACCTGAGAATGCCGAGATGTTCATTGGGTTAAACGTGTTCTAGAGTGAAAACGATGTCTAAGTAGAATCCTGTAGAGCAGTTTTTCTCAAACTATACGAAAAATGATGTTATAATAATTAACAGGTACTTCACTTACCCGATACAAAGCACATAGTAGAATAACATTGAACGCGAACTCCACGGAGTAGGCTATCATGGGGGCTGGTTTGGTGGCATTGTCGTCGAGTATTGTAGCCTGCACTTGTACCAGGATCGGCACGAAACTGTCGTCCGCTATGCCCACTAGAGATATTACCTGGAAACATAGTAATCAGAGGGCTTAGTACGAGTTTGTCTTACGTTTAACGAGATCGAAAAGAGACCACGATCGGCGCTCTGATTGGTTTGGTTATTTGTCCCAGCTTATCAGAGTGCCGTAAACTCATACTCAGGGTAGGTTTACCTTTGAACTCTTAACTCTTCGGCGCTTATAGCTTTAGAAATTAGGGATTTTAAAACTCACACTTTGTCCAGCCTATGAATCGATCTAGAGAAAAATGCTATCATGGCTGCAATCGCGACTATCAATCACTGAGTTTTATATCCAGACAATCCACAACCCAACCAATATCATCTAATTTCCATTTTTTCCGACCAGAGAATCGAACCTGTGTCACATTTCACAGCTGTCGGTCCCCTTGACTATGGGTTTCCTATACATAGTGGGGTTTGCCATAATTTCTACACTTGGTAGGTGTAGAGTTAAAAGCTACCCTGTCTACGATAAATGTATAATCCCGCAGTCGGCTCTTACTTACGATACCCACGGGAAGAGGAGCGGCGGTAACTAGTGACCACACGACAAATACAATAACGAATAAGAAAAATAAAAAATGACTTACCGCTAAAATAATATTAAAGTATCCAGTAATGAACAGTCCTATCCTGACGGGAATGACCCAGCAACACCAATCCAGCTTAAAGTTCACCACCAAATCTTTGACATAGTCGAAACCCTTCCCCATCGTGCAGCACGTTCGAACAGACGGACATACAACAGAATTGTACCAAAAATACTAACTCAGTGTAATTAGTTTTGTCTTAATTAGGATGCGACTTAATTGAAAGGTCACACAAAATTATGAGAGGTAACAAATTGATATAATTCTATGCGGTAATATTTTATGACGGACTTGTGGTCACTATGCGGTGGGAGCTAAACTAGGTGAATTAGTTTTGCATTCCTAAATTCCTAACATATTATTATAATATGTGATAATTATTTTCTTCTCCTCTAATTATTTCTTCTGATTTATTTCGGTACGATATCCAAGACAGTTATTGGGATTATGTAATTGAGTACTAATAACACTAAAATAATATATAAGCATTTTCTGTTACTACTATTGGGTCTGAAATAAAGATTTTTTTTTAATTTTTTTCCGGTGTTTTCATGGTTGTATTTTTTGTAAATCTTGGCTTACAGGAGTTGCAACGATGTGGGAGGTTGTGGCGGGCTTGTTCCATATTATAATACGTGGGGATACATAGTAGATACTTAACTATTGTTTGTCGAAGTTAGATTTTTAACATAGCATAGATGAGACGTCGATTTTGAAGACCTCCAGAAGCAGTTCGGATAGTAGTCGTTTCTAAACAAGCCTTCTTTATCCAAAATACTGTTATTACAATTAAATTAGAACTAACGTAACATAAATGGCAAAATACTTGTTAGTATAACACATGAGACTTAATATAGGTCCCGGAGCTGCGGACTGCCTAGCGGGTTACCGAGATTCTAGCTCGAAAAGCAAGTTTTTAGTCAGTAAGAGTCTGACACTCCCTCTCGCCTCACCCAATCATTGGATGATTTTCGCCCCCTCAAAATAGGTACACGTTGGTATTTACTTGAGATTTTATCTTCGAGACAAAGCGTCTATTTTTAGACATAGAACATAATTCGATCTATGACTGAGTCTAGTCTCTCTAGGTCCGTTCTAGGCTCCCATAAATAGGGTCAAGGTCGGAGATAATAAAAAACTATGTTTATAAAAAGTTTAAAGTATATTATGGCGTGCATTTGTCATACGTAAATACTGTTATAGTTATATGTAATAGTAAAGTAAAATAAGTATTATGAAATAGAAATATTATGGCAAAACCAGATATTTAGAGAGATGAATTATTGTATATCTGTTAGAGATTATTTTTGAAATCTATTTATATTTGCTTAAACAGTTAAAAATGTAGAAGGTAGACACTGAAATCTGCTTAGTACTCACACAAAAATAGGCCTTATGGCTAGCCAATAAAAATGTGCAATTAACAATACATTTTGCATTTTAAGTATACAAGTTTTTAAAACTTAGGTAACTTAATAACGCTGTTGGTCGCTATTGTAATAGAAAAGGTAGGCACAGTATCATTTTATTGTGTTTCGAAGATCTTTAATGATAACTATTGGCGCCAAATTCCACCAAATAGGTTTATAGTAAGATAAGAGTGAATTGTAGTCAAACTATTTGTTTAAAGCGTAAAAAAGCTTACAAAATGGTGAAATACAATTGTAAATTTTCTTTCCTACATTTTCTCAATTCAATAAAGAACCAAACATTTTAATTTTAATCCCAGTTTACTCATTATTATATTACTTTATTTTAGAATTTACTTATCAACTTTCATTGCATATAAAATTTAGTTTCTTTCAAATAACAAATAGATTATCAATAGAAAACAGTTTAATTCTAGTTTATTCAACATAATTATTATAATAATTAAATATTTTCACATAATTACTAAAGACATCGCTTATAAAGAAATAATATCAAAATAAAAATTAATATAGATGGACACTGCTGGTCACGAATTATTGTTGACTATTGAAAATAAACCTATAGATATTCAAAGAAAATAATATAAAAGGAATGTAGATATTAACTGTCCTTTTCGCTAGGTATCATAAGTATAAAAAAAATTATATGTAAGTCATGTCTAGTAATCTCATAAATGATTGAATGTCTTTAGAAAAACGATTAAACTGAAATATACTAGCATATAGTAGGAAACACGCAATTATGTTACATTTAAATGTTCTATGATCACAATAAACCATGAACCAGCAATGTCCACCTCAACCCTGTAACAAAACCCGAATAAAAACAAAACAATAAGAAAATAAACATTTATTTGTGAACACACCACAACAATGGTTGAACGCAGGTTGTAAATGATCACCAATCGTTACGTTACATTGCAAATATATCTGTCTACGTAGCTACGTGTGCTGACTCCACTCATCTTATAATGTATGTCGGTTCGAGACTATTCCAAGTACTTGTAGCACTTTAAATATATCAGTAATCATAACGACACAAATACGATTTAAAATCAACATATCTTTTAATCCATTTTAGTGTATTATAAACATCATTGTTTGCAGATATTACATAATTATTACATATTACTTAATCATTCCGTAAAAAGTCTTCTATTTCATTTATTTTGATCAATATTGTATGTAATCAACAGAAAGAAACACTCAAACTATGACAGTGATAGTCTTTAAAGACAGACAACACACGCAGCTACACTCCCGCTACTCCCACACATTCACTTCATAAGCGCGTGTACCACGGCGTTAGCATTCAGAGCTTTAAGATCAGTATACGTCTGCCCAGTACCGACAAACACGATCGGTTGGCCAGTGATGTACGTCATAGATATCGCAGCGCCGACCTTATCATCAATAGTATCGAACTTGGTCAGCACAATACCGTCGATCACGTGAGGGTTCGACGAGGAACTATGGTCAGCCAAGGCCTGGTTGAACTTGACAAGTTGGTCGACGGCTTCGTTGCCTACGAGAGCTTCTCCTACAAAGAGTACCATGTCTGGCTCGTTCACTTTGATGAGCTTGGCCAGAGCCCGCATGAGAGGCTCGTTGTCTTGCATTCTGCCGGCCGTGTCTATGAGGACCACGTCGATCTTCGAGTCTGTCGCGTAACGGATGGCTTCCATTGCTATGCCGGCCGCGTCCTTGCCTGGGGATGGATGGGATAATATTAGGTAATTGTAGTTTCCTCGTAAAATAAAATATGACCAGTAAGTACAGTCAACAACTTTTTAATCTGTTTGATTTTATGACTTGATAGTAATGTGATGACACTACCTTCGCTAAAGTTAAGTTGATAAAACTAAGCGCAAATAAAAGTTACATAAAAGCGAAAAACCATATTATTTTTTCATCAATGAAAGTAACTTTATATCAAGTAATTCTGAATTTTCCATAACAAAGCAAGGCTTCATTAACCACCATACATTTTAACTTTCATAAATAACCCATACAAATATCCGCCTAACAGGAAAATACTGCAACATTAAAACATAATATAAAACTAGTCCATACCATATCCCTTCTCATAGAGATGCACCATCTTCCGCCCATTGTGCTTGGTCTCGGGATGCAGCGCGTTGAGATGTCTTGTGTGCGTGCGCAGTTGTTCGACGGCGCCGGCGCGGAACGTGTCGCACGCCGCGATCAGCACCGACATGTCGTTCTCTATCAACCAGAAACATATCTTCGCCAAGTTTGTCGACTTGCCCACGCCGTTTACCTGTGAACATAATTAAAGGACTTATTAAATAGTTCGAAGTTTTTAATACAATTACAATAACACACAACGTCACGCCTTTTTATCCCCGAAGAGGTGCACATTACGGCACGTAATGCCGCTATACAATGTACACTCACTTTTTACTATTTGTGTTATACGGCCCATGTAATAGAGGGTGATCCTTTTGTCATATACTGAACACAATTTCAGACTCCGTGCTACCACTGAGAAATTTTCGAAAAACCGAAAAGAGCCCAGTAATAATTTGCCCGACCCTGAAATCGACCCCGAGACCCCTTGTCCGGCAACGTCGCAGTCTTATCGAATTATTCGGCCAACGACCTTGTGAGATACATATATTGTATATATTATACTACTTGTACAATATATAATATTTTGTACTTGATCTAGTAGTGTTTTATGTATTATTTACGACTTTAGACATCAACTGTGATGATGTTGAAAGCATTCCGAAATATACTGCATATAAATAGATTTAATGTAATGTACAATTCTATAGAGGCCTTTATCATGAACTGTTTTGATCTAGCAGTTGTGAATACAACAGCCACGAAGTTCCGATAAGACTAAATATTTATCGAATCTTGAAGTTCACAATTAACATATTAACTAAAGAACACATTATCATATAAACCGATAAAGAAATCATAACATTAAACTATTTATCATATACGGAGCTACGGACACCGGTTTGAAAAGTAGGAGTTGGAACGGGTGGTTTTTAGTCAGTAAGAGTCTGACACCCTGTTGCCTCGCCCAACAATGAAAAAGTCATTAGATGATTTTCCACCCTCAAAAAAATAATAATTGAATACATACCCCACAAAAAGCAGCAACGTATGGTCTCCCTTGCTGCTTGGCGTGCATGCAGTCGCGCAGGATGTCCACGCGGCGCTTCGGAGACAGGATCTGCACCAGCGACTCCGTCAGCGTCGCCTTCACTGTCTTGGCCACGCTGTCGAATGTACCCAGCACCTGGTACAAGGTAAATAATATATTTAATACTAGCTTTCATATATTCACCAATTGACTGCACGGTTAGCGCGGTGGCTGGGCAAACGGCTGCCGTGCAACGTGTAGCGGGTTCTATTCCCGCACGGAGCAACTCTTTGTGTGATTCACAAATTGTTGTTTCGGATCTGGGAATCATGTGTATGTGAACTGGTATGTTTGTAAACACACCCACGACCACGACACAGGAGAAAAACATACGAACAAATAACAAGATTCCACTCTGTGAGTCACAGTTTTAAAATTACCGCAGTTCCGGTCTTAGTGCGGCCGGGGCTTACTGAATGAATATTGTAACTACTTCATCACTACATAGTATACAACAAAGCCTGTTGTCAGTCTCTATGTATCTAAGTTTTATCCCCTTTTTATCCCCGAAGGGGTAGACAAAAGTGTACGTTACGGCACGTAATGCCGCTATACAATCTGCACCATCTTTTTCACCATTTGTGTAATAAGTATCCCAAGTTATTACATGGGATCGTGCGGTCCATGGCCCTCTACGGCGCCCCTGTATGGGCCCCGAGTCTGATGCGGCGGCCAGCTCGGGCGCTACTTACGTCCCAGAGGGTCATGGCCATCCGAATAATCCGTGGATATCGTACGATCTCCGGGGAAGCGGCGAACCTCCTTGCCGGATTGCCACCATGGGATCTGGAGGCAAAGGTGCTTGCGCGCGTCTTTAGTTTGCACGCCGACGCGCGTCGCCGGGGCGAAACTCCGCTGCCGCGCCAGATTAGTGCGTGGCGGGACGAGTTCCGGCGTGATCTCATGGTGGAATGGCAGCAACGACTGTCGCAACCGAGGGCTGGGCTCGCTGTCATTGCAGCGGTAAGTCCCCTCTTTGAGGAGTGGCTAGAGAGGCGCCACGGCGTCCTCACCTACCGCCTGACGCAGGTGCTTACCGGACATGGAAGTTTCGGTAGGTTCCTGTTTCTGATTGGGCGGGAGGAAACGCCCGGGTGTCATCACTGTGCGGACCGCCCGGAGGATACGGTGGAGCATACGGTGGCGGTGTGCCCTGCATGGGCTGAGCACCGCCGTGTCCTCAGGGATGTGGTCGGCGACGGCGACCTCTCGCGTCCGGCATTGGTTCAGACCATGGTGCGGAGCGAGGGGGACTGGGATGCCGTCTCCTCCTTCTGCGAGGCATAATGCTAGCTAAGGAGGAGGTGAGGAACATGAGAGAACGAATCTTCTCACGCCCCAGCCGTCGCGAGAGACACTCCGGGCGTCGGGGATCGCGAGACGATCTCCGGCCACCGTAAGTGCGGGTCTGCGGACGGTGAGCAAGGGTAGCTCGCCGCCCGACCAGAACCAGACCCGTGCGTGCGGCGCGTCGCGTTCCGCGCGCGCCTCAAAGAGCCATCAGACCACCACAGATGGGGCCCAATAGGGCTGATGCTTAATCCGGAGCTGCGGACTACCTAGCGGGTTTACCGGGGCTCCGGCTTGACAAGCAGGAGAAGGAACGGGGTGGTTTTTAGTCAGTAAGAGTCTGACACTCCCTCTCGCTTTGCCCTGGCGAGAGAAGTCATTGGATGATTTTCCCCCCTGAAAAAAAAAAAAAAAAAAAGTTATTACATGGGGTTGAACCTATATTGGGCACAATTCCAGACTCCGTGCCACACATCGAATGTTTGAATAAATAGTGTGATTTCTGACGAGGTTTAAGATGGTTTTGACCACGCGGACCAAACCGTTGTTATTGTATGTATGCGGAATGTCATTAAAATCGGCAATAAATGTGTTTTCAGGAAGTATACATCACACAACGTCAGATCAACTAGCAATGGTATTCGCGAGTGAAACGAAACAGCGATTCGACATGACTGGAGAGTTTTGGCAAATCACCAATGCACTTACTAGAAATTAGATCAATGTTCAAAAACCTGAGGTGATCCTTTACTGACAGACAATTTTCTCCTTGCAATGAAATTGTAAGACAATAACAGTACATATTATACTGTGATAAATAAAAGTGTAGTGTTTGTAATATTGATATAACAGCTTTTAAGTACAGCATAAAATATGAATACGATACATATACCAAAATAAAACCATTTTTGTCTGTCTGTCTGTTTGTTCTGGCTAATCTCTGAAATGGCTTGACCGATTTTGACGGGACTTTTATTGGCAGTTGATGTACTAAAGAGTAACTTAGGCTACTTTTATTTTAGAAAATAAAGTCACAACGTCCGTAATTATGCGAGTGAAGTCTAGTTAAAACTAAAACTACTACTAAAAGCTATACGCATTATTTTCCCATTGGCATTTAAAATGTTGTTTAGATATCCGAAATATAAAGGTAGGCAGAGAAAAATCGAAGATCGACAAAACGAAATTACATTAACACAAAATAAAACTGACCTCCATTGATTGGTCTATACTATAGCAATAAAATTTATTTCTGTACGAAATAAAAGAACGATTTGATTAGTAGGCCGCGTAGATCTAAAAACATACGACCTAAAAACTAGACTAGACTACAAAATGTCCCAAAGGCATTTTGTAGATAGACTAAACATGACATTGGACACTTATATGCTGTATCTCATAAGTAAATATTGAATACAGAAAGTGACATGGACAGTTCATTTGATGAAACACACAAACACATTAATAGGTACTCTAGACTCACCCTTCCTTCAAGTTTAGTAGCAACAGAGTCACAAAGCTTGGTAGCTATGTCAGCCGCGACGTTCTTTCCAATCAGATGGTCCTGAAGTTTGTCCAGCACTGGACGCATCGACTCCTTCGTCAGAGCCTTAGACCCCACCAGCCCTGGAAGCCAGAGCATCTTCGTATTATTATTGTAGAAAAAAATAACAAACGTAGAGCAACGCTTTGTCTATTGCGCTGCGTACGCGTGAGCGTAATAAACAGAAACACTAGAGTTTGAGTTTTGAGTTATTTTTGGTCTAGCTGTTTGGACATTTTTATTTATAGTCACTCACACACATAACGTTCAGGAAAATCGTTGGGTGAAACTTTCGTGCGTCCGTACATTACCATAGAGTAAAAAGTACCTGGCCGTATAATGGAAGATGGAAATATGACAATGACAGCTCGACAATTTCCCGCGCGTTTAAACGTCATACAAAAGGATTATTATAATCTAACTAGATTATAATTATGAAATTAATTCATAATAACTGTGGTATAGACTTAAATAAGTACGCTTAAAAATCGTAGAGGGCCATCCCGTACAAAATCAAGGAATAAAGATTTTTAGCCGTAATTTTAAGTAGTGAGCAGGCGAGGCTTAAAGATCATTGAATTAAATAAATCTCTTCCTTTTTCCGACTTTTTCTATGAATATTTCCAACAATTTTAGGTGACCTACCTATATATCAACTATTTTAACAAAATCTCACCCTTGAAAATGCTGAACATGCCGCCTGATTTCTTCTGCGCGGCCTGCGCGGGTCTCTCCTCTTCCTCCTCACTGCTGCTCTCGTCCGACTCCACCTCCAGGTCGCGGATAGCGCCCGCCATCTGACCCACTAGCTGTATTGCCACATATAAATAATGTAATAAATATTTTGCTGATATTGGTACCATCTTGATTGAAATTGGATGAATTAATTTATTTTTGCAAATAGGCTACAAAAGAGCACTGTTACACGTTTAAATTACGCAAAATAAAAACTAGGTGAGGTCGCCATTTCCTAACAGACTACTCTGAAAAGAAATGCCGAATTTTTGTACAATGATTCAAAGAGAGAATGAAACAATTAATAGAAACTTATTCTTAGTCCTTACTGAAGTGGATTCAAATAAAAAATATTAATGTATTATTTTTTGTAGAAATGTTATCATAGATTAGAAGACAGCAATACAAAATAGATTGCCAGTCATCATAATTCTAATTACTCTTATTTCTCTCCGTAAGGTAAGAACAGTATTAAATAATTCCTTAGACTGTTTATCAATTAAATGGCATCTTACGTGTTATAATGTGCTACATACATACCTATCCCTATCGTCACGGGATTAATCCCCGTGAGGGGTATGTATGTATGTTAGACTGTTCTATTTATCAATGAATGTACCTGAGTATCAGGCGTGATCTGGTTGTCGGCGTCCTCTGGTTTATCGGTGCTGAAGTCGAGCGAGGGCAGGTCCCGTGTGCCGCCGCCCAGCTCCCACACGCGGGGCTGCTTCACGCGCTCCACCTTAGGACTCTTTGGAGATTTCCTGGTGATAACACATCAAACATTTATTATTAGATCTTATTCAAAGTTTTTTTTTATTATTAAACACGCCATATTTTAGTAAACAAGCTCACGTATCACCTGATGGTAAACACCAGAGGCGTTACAAGTGCGTTGCCTTTTCGGGGGTTATCGGGGAATCGTGGATTGGGAAGATTGGGAGGGGTAATTGGGCCTCCAGTAACCCCACTCACACAACGCAAGCGTTGTTTTACATCGGTTTTCTGTGAGGCCGTGGTATCACTCTGGTCGAGCCGACCCATTCGTGCCGAAGCATGGCTCTCCCACACTTAAATAAACTTAGTTTAATATAGTAAATACCTCGTTCTTCGTAAATATTAGCCCTAGTTGATGTGTTTAGACCACGAGGGCAGTCATTTTTGTGTGTTAAATCAAGATAGTATATTTACACCAGTTAACTATCAGGTTGTAATAACGTCAATTGAGCGTTTTGAGATATTAAAAAAAATTACTGATTTTTTTTTAATGCGGCGTTTGCGTGATCATTCCCATCATCGAGTTGCTATTGGACTAGGAACTACTAAGTTCAATAAAAATAATTCTGTGTTTATTTAATTTGAAAATTACAAAAGCGATACTCAGATACCCAAACAAAATATTGTATAGGTACAATTTAATTCAAACATCTTTAATGCCAAAGGACGAATAAGACACTACACTGACGTCACATAAGAAGTAGGTTTAATAAATAAAACAAGTTTCATACAAACAGGAAAAATGAACATTATCCTGTTTGTCACAAGACACATAATCAAATATAAGTAACTGTTCAAGTTATATGTCTCTACAGTGTACAATAATAACCAGTATTATGGGTTTGATAAACATCATTGTGCCTTTCCTACACTGTGTATTGAGTAGTAATAGAATTAGACAAATGTACAGTTAATGGTACCTACTTTCGCCAGTTACGTCAAACGTTAAATATGTACAGTAAAATATTCAAGGGTGGGTGAATAGAATACATGTTAGAACATTATTCACTCCACATCTGTATCTTTGTTTTTTCACTTGTTACTTTTGTTACAAGTTTTTGTTTTATCTTCATTTCAGAATAGATAAGTAACAAATAATCACTTAAATAGCTAACAATTTTGTTTACTAAAAATATTGAATGAGTAATAATTCATTATGTTTTACTAATTTCATAAACCCTTCAACTCTACAGTTTATGTAATAAAGTTACTTACTTGGGCAGCTCCTTCTTGCCCTTGGAGGCCAGTTTCTGCGCCATCTTGGCTCTGTTCATGGCAATCACATCATCTTCCTGGTCCGGAGACTCCTCCACCTTGCCATTGGTTAGGTTCTTAGATTCTACTATTTTTACTGAAACCAAACATCATTATTGTCGTAATTTTTAAATATATTGAGAGTATTGTGTGTGGTAGTTTGTTAAGAAAATGTATTTTTACTAGTTTATATATAAGGTGATCAGTTATCATATTATAAAAAGTAGATAACATGTCAGTATAAAGAAAACTATCTAAAATCTATTTCAAAGTATTCATTCCATAAATCATAATTTCATATTTCTAGCACATATTTGCCTTGAATAAAAAATAAATCCATATTTTGTGCCACTTAGAAAGCCACAAGCAGGCCAGCTAGGAGATAAGCCAATTTACTCTAATAAGATTACTTAGATACACAATGATAACAAGTGACAAACAACTAGTCATTCTGATTGCAAAATAATATCTTACAAGTTGTTTTTTTTTTCACAATCTAGTTGCATTAAGCAAATCAATAAGTTTTTTAAACATTGCCGACATTAGGGTTCTCTCCTGTGTCATGGGTGCGATTACAAACATACAAGTTCTCTTACATATGACACACAGACTCGAAAAAACATGTGTATCACAGAACAAGTTATTATGTGTGGGAATCAAGCCCGTTACATGTTGCGTGGCACCAAGGAGTCAGCTAGTCAATTATTTAAAGACTGGTGCAGATAGCCGTAATATAGTAGTACTCTAGTGTGTAAAATAAAAGGGAAATGAATAAAACTTACCAGATTTCTTCCCCTTATCTTCTCCCCTGCGTTCAATCATTGAAGCAACAGTCTTTTTGGACTTCTGCGAGTCTTCAAATGTTCTCATTTGTTTTGGAATCTTAGCTTGCGATTTAGCTGTAAATTAAAATTAATTCTTGTTAATATGAACAGATATTCTGTAAGAATAAGATAAATCTATTCATAATAATTATACAAGGCCTTGTTCTAAGCTGAAAATGTTAAGAATCATGCTGAAGACCAAATGAATAAATCTAGAACTTTGAGTGTGTGTCCTTGTAATATAATTGGTGGAAGATTTAATTCATATTAAATGAAGTTCAATGCATAACAATGACCTAAATAGTGCATTAGTAACATGAAACGATAAATTCTGAACCAACAAAAATAATGCTTTAGTTTTCTGCTTTATAAAAGATTGTCAATTTTTGACAGTTTAAATAAGCTATCCTTGAACGTAAAGTTAGTACTTTTATTGTATTACTATAAATGTTTAAATTCCCTTACCCCATTTCTCACAATCCCGTAACACCTTCTCAAAAGAAGTTTTAAAGTCAAAGTCCATTATATGGTGGCCTCCTTGCAGCTCATTCTTATACTTGTCCCTAAACTCCAGGTGGACATCATTGAGGAACTTATCCACATATGATAACTGCAGGATGCGCTGGTACGCCACCACAAACACCAGCTCAAACTCATTGTCGAGTTTGTATTGCAGTGATAAGGCATTATGGCTGAATGTATTGTTGCCTGAACGCTCCTGAAAAAGAAAATATTGTCTCTTTAAATAACCTTGACTCTATACTAGAATTCCCTCATGTTGTGACTACATATATAACATTCCATCACACATTTAAATTTAATAATCCAATTACTATAATTTCAAACTTCTATAGGTTTAAGATCCTGGCCTGTGAGTAAGGATAGTATATATTATACAACATATGACAAGCTTTATTGAAGCCTATTGTACAGTAAACAAGTCTATATTTATAACATATGGTACATTCACAAGGTATGTTCTAGATAAGGCTATAAAGACTATGATAACATTGAAAGAACGCAATATAAATAAGCCAAGGACATTATTGGAAACAGACCAAGTAAATGCGTAAAATAGAGGACCACGTTAATTCATAACTTAAAGCTTAGCATATGTAAATCATCCAGACAGTGAATACTAATTAGATTAAGCCACAATTCACTACGGGTTTCCCAACTTGCGAAACTACTTACTTGTAATATCACACTACGAATTAAAGCGTTCACAGATGGCGAAAAAATTTCGCTTGTGCTCTGGAAACACCACAGCACTATTCCTCCTTTACTAAAGATGCTGAATAAATCTAACATTTTGAAGAATTATTTGAATTATTCACACAGAAAGTCACTTTACAGATGTTTCGTTCGCACGACGTAGGAATGTGTATGACAGAAAATTGACAACTCACAATCTGGTTGATTCTGAATTCTGAACGAAAATTATTTTTAAAGGTTGTCAGAATTAAACTTGAGAAATTCAGGAATTTTGGAGAAAAACATGTACAAAATATTGAGAAAAAGTTTAACTTAAAAAAAGAGAAACTGAAAAGCCATAAAATTATTGTATTACAAAAAATATTTAATGAAATTTTTGTTATTTTTCCTTCACTGCTATATACTAAGTTTCAAAACGCACCTTACTTTATTTGATAAAAATAAGATTTTTAATGTAAAAAAATAAAAAAACGTAATTCTATCTGTTTTTTAATTACTAGCTGTTTTAAACGATATTTTATCAACCTTAATATTTTAATTTATTTTATTTAAATATCCTGAAAATAATGAAATCCTCTCTATGACCAAACCAAACAATGAAAGAAATCTAAACAACTCATTGTCTATTAATGTCTATAGTCTATGGATAAAAGAAATTTGTCAAATCATCGTATTATTTGTGCTCGTAGCTCGTATCAAAAATTGCCGATTAATAATCAAGAAATCGTTGCTAAAGTTTTGTGCTGGTGAATTATAAGTTAACAAACAACAAGATGAATATAACATCAGCGGCGGGGATTATATCCCTGCTGGATGAGCCGATGTCTGAAGTTAAAGAGTTTGCATTGAAAAGGTTGGACAATATCGTCGATGAATTTTGGCCTGAAATATCTGAATCTATTGAAAAGATTGAAATCTTGCATGAAGATAAAGTGTTCTCCCAGCATCAGCTAGCAGCTTTGGTGGCAAGTAAGGTGTATTACCACTTGGGAGCGTTTGAAGATTCATTGACGTATGCGCTGGGCGCTGGTGATTTGTTCGATGTGAATGCAAGAAATGAATATGTCGACACAACTATTGCTAAGGCGATCGATTTCTATACCTACAAAAGGAAGGCTCTGTTCGTGGACAGCGATGCAGGAGCGATAGATCCCAGGTTAGAAGCCATCGTGAACCGAATGTTCCAACGATGCCTTGATGATGGACAGTATAGGCAGGCACTGGGGTTGGCGCTGGAAACCCGTCGCATGGACATTTTTGAGGAATCCATCATGAAATCTGATGATGTTGCTGGTGAGTTACTTTTGTAAACAATGTTCATAATGCCTTTGTTTTCTGTAAAATTCAGTTCACAATGCCTATTTATTTTTTCTATGTTGTTGCTTGTATTGTTTACTAATCTGTTCGGTAAAAATTCATGAGTCATTGGGGGTCAATAGTGGCTACCACTGTGATATTAATACTCTGTGAGAGTAAATCATGTTTTACAAACCCTTTTCAATTGTATAGTTACAAAATTTTAACCAAAATTAAGATGATCAATTTAAGTTTTATTCAGAAAAAATATTTGTGCAACTCATTGTAATGTCATGCTCAAATTGCAAGTGTATAGTTTGTACTAATATATAAATTGTTCTTTGTACTAACTATTTCAATTTTTATTTCCAGGTATGCTTCAGTATGCTTTCACAGTTGCTATGAGCCTTCTGCAAAACAGAGGCTTCCGTAGCACTGTCCTCAGGTCCTTGGTAGGTCTCTACAGAGGTCTCAACATCCCAGACTATGTCAACATGTGCCAGTGCCTCATCTTCCTGGAAGATCCCCTCTCTGTTGCAGAAATCCTTGACAAACTAAGTCATGGACCTCAAGAGTCTGTCCTCATGGCATACCAAATTGCCTTTGACTTATACGACTCAGCCACACAACAGTTCCTTGGTAGAGTACTACAGGCTCTAAGAACTACAGCACCCATCCCCAGTGCTCTTGGTGGCAAGCCTCAACCACAAGGAGGCCCATTCCCTGAAGCAAGCATGGAGGTTGACCAACCAGCTGAAGAAGCTAAGAAACCAGAGAGGGATATAGAAAGTCTGAATGATGAAGAAAAAGAACACCAGAAACGGGTAGAAAAATTAATTTCAATTCTAGGAGGTGAAGTATCTATAGGGTTACAACTACAATTCTTAATTAGGTCTAATCATGCCGACTTGCTTATCTTGAAAAACACAAAAGATGCAATTAGGGTGTCTATTTGTCACACTGCTACTGTTATAGCCAATGCCTTCATGCACTCAGGAACTACCAGTGACCAGTTCTTGAGGGATAACTTAGAATGGCTTGCAAGAGCCACAAATTGGGCTAAACTGACAGTAACAGCCTCCCTTGGAGTAATTCATAGAGGTCATGAAAATGAGTCTCTAGCTCTCATGCAATCATATTTGCCAAAGGAAGCCGGACCATCATCAGGTTACTCCGAAGGTGGTGGCCTGTATGCTTTGGGTTTAATTCATGCCAACCATGGTGCTAATATCATTGACTATCTTTTAACTCAATTAAAAGATGCTCAGAATGAGATGGTGCGACATGGTGGTTGTCTTGGCCTTGGTCTGGCTGCTATGGGTACACACAGACAAGATGTCTATGAACAACTCAAGTTCAATTTGTATCAAGATGATGCAGTCACAGGTGAAGCAGCTGGTATAGCCATGGGAATGGTCATGTTGGGTTCCAGGCATGCTGCAGCCATTGAAGATATGGTTGCCTATGCTCAAGAAACTCAGCATGAGAAAATATTGAGAGGATTGGCTGTCGGTATAGCTTTCACGATGTACGGGCGTCTTGAGGAGGCTGATGCCCTTGTACAACAGTTGCTGAGAGACAAAGATCCTCTACTGCGTCGCGCTGGTTGTTACACTATCGCTACTGCTTACTGCGGCACTGGAAACAATGACTCCATCCGTACGCTCCTTCACGTAGCCGTTTCTGACGTAAATGATGACGTACGTCGCGCTGCCGTCACGGCTCTCGGCTTCCTCCTGTTTAGAACACCTGAGCAATGCCCATCAGTTGTATCTCTGTTAGCTGAATCATACAATCCTCACGTCCGTTATGGCGCGGCCATGGCTTTGGGTATAGCTTGCGCCGGAACTGGCAACCGTGAGGCTATTGGCCTATTGGAGCCTATGGTAAAGTTTGACCCCGTCAACTTTGTGAGGCAAGGCGCCTTAATCGCTTCTGCTATGATTCTTATTCAACAAACTGAAGCCCTATGTCCAAAAGTCACATACTTCCGTCAACTTTACGCACAAGTTATCTCCAACAAACATGAAGATGTGATGGCTAAATTCGGAGCTATCTTGGCTCAAGGCATAATCGATGCTGGTGGCCGCAATGTAACGGTATCTCTGCAAAACAGGACTGGTCACATGAACATGCTTGCTGTGGTTGGCATGTTAGTCTTCACCCAGTATTGGTACTGGTTCCCTCTGGCTCACTGCCTATCCTTAGCTTTCACCCCCACTTGTCTGATTGCTCTCAACTCGGATTTGAAGATGCCCCAGATGGACTTTAAGTCAAACTCAAAACCTTCTCTATATGCTTACCCGGCTCCTTTGGAAGAAAAGAAACGAGAGGAAAGAGAAAGAGTTACCACTGCTGTCTTGAGTATTGCCGCAGCAAAAGCTCGCAGGCGAGCTCACGGAACTGAAGGCTCTGCAAGCAGCATGACTTCTTCCTCGACGTCTAAAATGGATGTTGATGAAGAAGAGAAGAAGCCATCAAAATCACCAAATCCTAACATAACTGTCCATGGAAAATCGGACAAGGATGCTGCTGCTGCTGGCTCCTCCAAGGAAGTCAAGAAAGAAGAGAAGGAAGGTGAAGAAAAGGAGACAAAGGAAAAGAAAGAGCCAGAGCCAACCTTTGAAATCTTGAACAACCCTGCGAGGGTAATGAGGCAGCAACTAAAGAACCTGACTCCAGTAGAGGGTACTGGGTTTACCCCATTGAAAGATGTTACTATTGGAGGTATTGTCATGTTAAACCACTCTGGTGATGGAGAACAGGTTCTGGTCGAGCCTGTGGCCGCGTTTGGCCCAAAGACGGAAGAAGAAAAGGAGCCAGAGCCCCCAGAACCATTTGAGTACTTGGATGATTGATATTGTCTCTTCAGCTAATTCATCTCACGATGATGCTCTATAGTAATAGGACGATAATTAAACATTTCAATATATTGAACAAGTTATGATCTAGATTAAAATGTTGAAGTACATGATTACTACTAACAGGAAATTATTATTGTGTTTCACGAATAAATAAATGTACCTAATTAAATAATTTGTTTTTTATTTTTATAAGATTAGTAAACATCTACACTTCGGAGATAGGACAATGCCCCATCTCTTTGTTCTCATTAATGTTGCATGATTACGAGTCATTGAATGACGTTGGACGTTGAAAAAGGCCAATGTCGTGGTTCCCAGTCTTGAGGAGCAAGTAGCTTTAGGGTCATCAAGCATTTTTGATTTTATTTAATAATTAGCTCTTTAGTTTGGGATTGTACAATGATCTGTGCATGATTAATAAATATTAAAAAGTAAAAAATAAGAAAAGGTGTTGCAAGGAATGACATGTAATAAGGAATGGTATGTAATAACAAAAACAAGTTCATTTCTTTTGCAGCTTTGCAAACAGGTTTAGTACTTAAACCATAAAGAGAGGGCAAAAAGCATTTGTTCTCCCCCTTCTTGCAAAATATGAAACAGAGGGGGTCTGCGCATTGCGTATACTGAGCATCCTATTCTCTGTCTACGGCGCAGACTTCTTTGTCAGGGAATAATAATAGCATGTATAAATAGGCAGATGGACTGTTTTTCCCAGCAGAAATAATAGGTACCTATGGTCTATATTCATGAAACTAATGTTTAAGAAGCTTATAACATTGAAAATGACCTACACTAAATATATAAATGATGTTTATTAGTACGAGCTAGACAATAATAACTTGAAAGTGGCCGGTAAATTTTTCACTACTAAAAATGTTATAGATGATTCACGATTACTTTTAGTATAAAATAATGCGCTAGTATCATAGACTATACATTATATACTGCTAGTATCAATATTACTATAGTGAACTATAGTCGCGCTGTAGGGATTGCAATGTGAGCGACTTTGGTGCCCTATGCATTTATTTTTATGATTATATAGAGTGGCCACCCTGTATAGACAAGCTATTTTATGGTCGATAACCATGGACTAAATTGTGAGCCGTGTGGGATTTTTTTATATTTATAGTGTGTGAGGTTGTCTCATTGTTAACGTAGCGTTCCATCACTATTTGTATTCTTTTATCGTTTTAAAGCATAATCACCTTGTTAGTTGTAAGTCGTGGTAAACCATGCTATATATTGTGAATTATTTTATCTGGTTCATTTAATTGTGACATTGACAGACATCTTTCATTACTGTCAATTTGTGTCGGTCATTTTTCAATTTATATTTTGAGAATTCAGGGTCAGGTTATAAATTAGATTAGACTAAAAACGTGGTGTATTTCTGGCCGTACGATTGTGTACCAGCTATAACGCTACATCTGATTTAATTGCAATATACAACTGCAATCGACAAACATGGATTGGGATTTGAAATACGGCGAATTATCATCGAATCAAAACTTCGTTAACAATTGCGAAGCTCTCAAGGAGAATTTAATGGAAGTACAACAGGTATTGGATCAATTGTTACCGCTTAAGCAGCAATACGACAAATTAATATTGCCAGCACAAATTGAACTCGATTTGTTCCTAGCATTCACTTTAAATTCTTTGCACTGGATCCATTTGAGGATACAAGGCGTGGACCCAACGAGTCATCCAATTAAAGATGAACTGCAGCGAATAAAAGCTGCCATGTTAAAATGGCAGGAAGTCAAAGACCGTGAGAAAAGGCCATCAGTCGACATAGAAGCAGCCAAGCGGTTCATCAAGAGCGGGCTCTATGACCCATACAAAGGCACAGCCAAGGGACCCCCAAATAAGAAAACTAAGTTCGAGGATAATGATGAGTAAACCATGCTCTCTCTAAATTCAAAATTATCAAGACTGAATAAGATTTGTATGATATGCAACCATACCATCTCAAGACATGAAGAAATTTCACCAGATTATGCAAACTTTTCAAAGTAGACATAAGCTGTCCTTACATATCCATAAAGTAATCCTATATCTCAAGAAATAATCATGTGTTATCCAAATCTTTGTATGACTAGGTATTATATTGTACCCACTCCATTATTATAATTATTTCTATTGTTAGGTAGCTCTATAAAATTAACATTTTGTCTTTGTACTGTGTCTAGAAACTAGTGTTACTATTTGTATAAGTTTCCCTAACATGTGTGCAAACACTGACCAAATCTTTGTTATTTTATTTATTTGTTAGAGGTGCCTTCCAAAGTGTGCCAACACAAAAGTTTTCTTGTGTAACCAATAATGCCTATGTTATTTTAAATTTTAAGCCAAAATCATTATAAAAGTAGAAATATAAATGTTATCTTAGTGTTTAGTATCCAGGTTTATAAAGCTAACATTAATCGGTTAACAGAAAAAATCGAAATATGTGTGTGTCCTACAATTAAGCATTTTGTAATGTTATATTACTTGATATCCATGTATTACTATTGTATAACTACTTCACTTTAAAATTAGTCTTAGATCTGATTGATATTGCTGTCATTAGTAGTAGTATACATTTATACATACCCAACTATTCACTTGTTAGTCATCTAGGTACCTTTATTTCTTACCTTCATCACATTAATTCCTTCAGTAACACATTTTTTTCTACTAATTCCATTCTCTCCTGCCATATATTTGCCACCATAAGGTACCATGATGGTAGGTTAGTTTGTTTGTAATTTATTTTCCATGTTTTACCTTATTATCTACAATAAATTATTCGTAACCTATTACAATATGTATATAATGTGTACATAAGTTTTGATTAAATAAAATAAACTACCATTTATCAAAAAAGGCTTTTATTCAAACAACAACTAACACCAGATCCTCTACTTAGCCAAATATAATTTAGGAATGTCAAATATGTTCTACAGTAATTGTATTCTCAATCTTATCTAAAAGGAATTTATTAAGTATTGCAAGAAATCACATTTAAACATTTTATTTAAATTAAAAAAAGTAGAAAAATATAACTTATGTTTAGTTCGGAATGATAAAAATTATGTGTGAAACAAAAATATTCTTGTTCTTATGCTCATGACAACTTCTGATTATTTTATAAAAGCACAAACAAAATAAATTACATACATTTTATGTAAAATAAATAATTTATCCACCAGTCTTACATGTACTTCTGTCCATTGAATAAAATGGTAAAATTTAATAAATTATAATAAATAAATCATTAAATTCTAGTCATATTGATTAAGCAATAAAAATAGTATATTATTAAATAAGATCATCCTGAAATAATGGCACCAAATACATAACACATTTACAAATGGAATGAATAAGTGATGTTGATCAACAACTATAAGGCAATTGTAGTGGCATGTTTATTTTTCTACTTGAAGTACCAAGCCCGCAGCGGAGATATTGTCACCAGCACCAGCGGTGAGCTGTGCCTCAGTGCAAATAAGTACAGGAGCCACACAAATGTCAACATTCTCCCCGTTTATTTCCTCGTCCCAACATGAGACTGGTTTAGTAGGTTCAAAGAACACCCTACTTGTGTTGTCATTGTCTGTGGTTGTGGAGAAACTGTCATCCAGTAACAGTTTACATTTATCCAAGGCAATATCTTGACTGTTGCAGACATATCTGTGTGCAGTCAGCGATGCTTTAGCAGCTGCAGCCTCTGTTCGCTTCCAATTTGAGTTTTTAACTGTCATTATAGCTTGGTAAGCTAAAGTATGTACATGGATGCGGGTTAGCTTTCTTTTACTCTGATACAGTTCATTCTGCCGTCTTATCAACAAAAATGTTTTGCGCATTTGATCTAATGCTGTTGCTACTCTTGGGTTGGAGTCAGCAACAACACTGACTTCTCCATATTCTAAGACACTGTATAGATTTGTTAATTCTTGCTCATTCATACCCACTGAGTCTACAAATGGTAGTATTTTGGTAGTGAGATGTTTCAGAAGCTCCAAGTCCACATAACTAGCCATCTCAAAGTGGGTCAGTGTAGACAGTGGTTGTGATAAAATTTGTTTCTTGACTAGATCCAGTCTTTCAGCTCTCAAGTCTGTGAACAATCAAATATTATATTAATTCCTTTACTAAGCAATTACTACAACCTAAGCCAAATGAATGTAGAACTAATCGCGCATCACTAAAGACAGCTTACCTTTCCCATCTCCACTTTTAAATGGATAGTTATCCATCATCTGCAGTCCACTAATGACTAGTAAGTTTGGGCCAAACCCTGGCAAATGTTCATCGAACTTCTCCAGGGAGCTCAGCAGTGGATTGTTCTCATCATTATGTACAATGTATCTGTTTGCTCTGGGCGCCTTCAGAGTACCGAATGTCTCATCGGTCTTGTACTCTAGAATCATGTGGACATCATCCCTAACTTCCTCATTCTCCTCCCCACCAACTATCTGGATATCTTTCGGAATGTATTGCTTCAACTTATTGCTCATTTTTGCTGCAAATAGCACCTTCCACCCCTCGATGTAGAACCTTTTGGCCATCAATGGAGCGTTGCCCCCAATAGACCATCTTGAGTCAGGCAGTTTCAAAGCTTGTTCTATTAATTCATCATACAACTTGCTATTGGACACAAACCGTCTGAAAACATTAATAATAATTTTATTACATTATGTTGACAGGAAAATGTATTTTCTTATCATAAAGGCCAACCTAAGAGTAGAAGTTCTTTTACAACAAATTTAACCTAATGCTAATTGCATTAATGACTAAATTATCTCAAAATGTACTTTGTTATCAGTGTAAACTATTACATTAATTTTTAAACATACATGTAATGGTAATTAAAATTTCAGATAACTTACTCGGCGGCTGCGCCATGTTTGAAGAAATAGGCGAAACTTTTGAGGAACTCTTCCTTGTTTGAGATCTCATTGAAATGTTCGGGGTTTCCTTTCAGCTCCTTGTGGTCCAATAACAAAGTAGCGTTAACAAACAGATCGTGACACGCGCCATAGCCAAGCGCTACTTTCGGTTGCAGTTTTCCCTCGCCGACTTTGTTCTCACTCTCCAAATATAGCAAATGATCCTTCACAGGAGACAGCCGCACATCTCCAAGATCATTTTTACGGTAATAAACAGCGTACAGCACGAAGCAGAACGATACAATCGTACCGCATTTCACCGGAACACCAGCCATCGTTCCAACTCCAAATATTATCTATATTGTATGTATAACTTAGTGATTGGAATGCATAAGTGATTAGAATTTTGGGAGAACCACGTCACCTCATCGTTTTATTACAGGCATTTAAGTATTTAATTATTTATGACCTATTTAAATATTGATAATGAAATACACCACAGGTGACGTTGAATGACAAAGTTATGACTTGACTCTTTGACAGCTGGTTTGACAATTTGACAGCTGAGTGTAGTACTGTCAGCTGTGTCAGCAAGTAAATAAATGACGTTGGGTTACACGCTGTTACACGGTACACCACGGCTTTTGTGCGTATTGTTGATTATTGGTATTCTTAGTCGAAATTTTTATTATCAATATAATCATCGAATAGAAAATGTATTCCTTGCATAGCAGTTTTTTTTTTCAATTAATCACATTTATCTGGTATAGACTAATTGATAAAATTTAAAAAATACTAAAAATAGAAAGATTATTTTGTAACACCTTTATTCTTATATCCCTCCACCCTATTCTATAAAAAAGTGTTTCTTTTAAGATCTTAACATTAAGAAACAAAATAAGTAATTATGTAGGTATAATATAATTAACAAAAATCATTGTCCTCGCCTCACCTTATCATTGAAGAGCCATGCTGCGGCATAGATGAGCCGGCTAACTGGAGGGATACAATCTGTGTGGTGCGGGGACTGCGCTAGCACAGTGGACACGTACTTTGCACAGCGAGGCTTACGGGAGACGCACGTCTCCCTAGGGATGTGCCTAACAGGTCTAGTTAGAGGACTCAGTGCCCCTTATCGGTGCTGAAGGTGGCCACCGGGGTGGTTTTAGTGAGGTAAAAATCCCACATTTCCTAGTCATTCTCCCTAAAAAGCTAGGCCTACCCTAAATTAACAAAAATATGTTTTATACTCAGGGCCTTTCAGCAAATACTAATTTAATTTACCAAAATTCACAAAGATAGCGTTAATTCAAAAACGTTGTTTGCATTCCCGTACGACGTACGAGCATTGCTGAAGACGGAAAAAATATCTGCAAACAAATCTCCGATGGTAACCACGATAAGACTTTAATCTTAACACGTACCTCCTGAAGAAGTTCCAGGGCTTGTGACATCAATATTGTTTTAACACTTTAAACATTTGACTTGATAGCCAAATGCAGTGTTGGTATGCAAGTACCTACCTACTTCATTAAAGAGTACGCGATCCAAGGAGTTCGATATCTCGAAAATGTTTTCGAAAGCCAAAAAACACGCCGTATAAGGCACAACCGGTCTCCTCGCTCCTAAAATGGAAGCATGTATGATGTTAAGAGCTTTAGGCGTAAATTGTCTGTGTCACGGTGTATCGTAATTAATTTTAACAAAGTTCAAGTTTTGCAATTTATTTTTATCTGTTGTGTTGCTACTTGACCTTTTGGCCTACCTACTTTTCCGATTTTGCAGTTGAAACTGGATAAAGTTAAAAATGTTATGGAAAAATTAAGGTTTCGCGCATTGCTACGGCAGCAGAAATATCGCAATGGCTCTTTCTTTACTAAATATCAGGGACTTACACTTTATAGCCCGTTTGCATAGCGTTAAATAGATAGAAATTAATTTTATACTACACTATACATAATGTATAGATAGGGTGTACCTGTGTGATCACAATAAAAATCTTTGACTTCGTAATATTATTAGGTACTGTTACCAAGCGCCTACTAAAATATTAATTTAATAGCCACTCTCGCTTATGAGTGCAATGCAAACAATAAAATGTTATGATTCAGTATTTCAAATAAATTGTAGGATTCTCTACAATTTACGTTTAATTCGGGACCATTATGTAGGTGGCGCTGCGTTTAGGTTTTAGATTTTTTTACAACCACAGGCAGAGACATAGCTAAACTACTAGATAAATAGATAGGCGCCTACTACAGACAGGTTATATTCACTAGTACAAAATGTTTAGTTTAGTTTGTTAATTTACAAGTACCTCAAGTATAATTACCGTAGACATTTTGATACGCACCAGATTTTTCCTTCATACCGTTTATTTTTATAATGCTTTTCACAACAATAGACACTTTACAGCTACCATAAAGAGAGATAAATATTTTTATAAGGCACAAGTCGCGCTGAAAAAGTATAAAAGCGGCCGAATATGGCGGAGTCACGTATTGTCGCCAAAATAACGTGGAGATGAAATCTCTGTATGGTGTAACTGTCTGGCGCCGGTGGAGGTACACTGCCAACGTGTGGAGTAGGGACTTGGGACAATTTAGAGACATCATTTTTATTTTATCGTTTGCTCATGGTCAAATACTCAAACGTCACTCAATTTAAAGACGCGCTCAAGAATAGTTCTGTCTCTACAAATTCTTTGTAAATGAGAGAGATAGCACGATATTTAAGTGCAACTTAAAATTGAGTAGCATTTCAGTATTCGGGCGTTAGGTTCGTAATGTTTGCGTTGGTACAGCCAGATTTATGTTTTTGGTGTGATTACTCTTATAATAGGTTGATACATAGATATAGGGAGTGAAAAATGTATAGCAAAGGATTCTGATCATTTTCATCGTTTACGGTTTTTACAGTTGTTTACACCCCCTCCCCCTATTGAGCACTGAATTGGATCTACTTTATAATAACTTTAACACATTGAACGCCGTGGTGGTCACCGGTGACGGACGTTAGCGGAGGATTTGTCTTCGACAGTTTACTATTGGCAGTCAAAGACTTAACTTATGTAATGATGGCCAGGTTCAGAGAGATATTTGCCTAACTAGATGTTATTGAACAAAATAATACGGCTTCCCGCGATGATCAATAACCTTTTTTTTAAACAGGATAAGTAGGGGAAGTCAGCTCAAAGCGGCCATAGGAGGCAAAGCGGCCACTCTTAATTTTTCGGTTATTTGATATGATAGCGCAACGTTGCCTTTCTGTACGTATAACCAAACCTCCCTCCACGCGCCAGTCACTCATTTTCAAGCGGTGAGAACAAATGCGTGGTTTTAGTAACGACAAATATATTTTTGTGCGTTTTGTTAAAATAATACGAGGTAAGTTCAACCTGTTTTGGTCAAAACTATTTATATTAAAATGCTTTTATTGCACGTTTAACGTTACTTATCTATTTTGCCTTTTTTGTGTGGTATTTGCTTCGAAATACAGTAAATAATGTGAGTGAAAATATTTTTTTTAAGTAAAATGGTTAAAATGGCAAAGCGGCTCGGGCAAAGCAGTCAACTGACCGCTTTGCCCTTACTTTCATATTATCGCTGCATAGATATAATTCTTATTTATTTTGTTTAGATGGTCAATAACTACAAGAGAAAAACAGCGCAGGCTTCTTGGGACGAAGCTGCGATGGCCCGAGCCATTAAAGAGGTCACAGAAAAGTCAGTTAAATCTGTGTCAATAAAATACGGTATCCCTCGCACAACGCTGAGAAGGCACCTAAAAACTGGATCTGCCATAAAAAAACTTGGCAGATTTACCACAGTGTTTACACCACAACAGGAAGAAGACCTCTTAGAGTACTTGTTTCATATGGACAACCTCTTTTTTGGCCTCACAAAGGAAGATTTTTTGCAGCTTGTGTTTCAATATGCTGAATCAAACCATATTCCACATCCTTTTAAAAATGAAACGGCTGGACACGATTTTTATAAAGGCTTCATAATGCGTCATCCTAATTTGACCTTGCGACAACCAGAACCCACATCCATAGCCAGAGCTCGAGGCTTCAACAAATCCCAAGTATATCGATTTTTATAAATTACTTTTATGACTGACTGTGATTAAAATAGGTAATTAATGTTGTTGATATTTTTTATGTGAATTATATGTGTTGATTTTTTATTTTGCATTTTTATTTTGTCAGTCACGGTATTTTCCAACAAAAAACAATTCATTGCTTGAACACTTTTGGGGTGGCCACGTTGCCCTTACCTCCGTGGCCGCTTTGGGCGACCACTCGGGCAAAGCGGTTTTATGACAAGTTTTCGCAACTTACGCAAATTTCAATTGGCTATTACAAATATCGATAAATTAGCTAGTATAAAATTCTCTTTAAAAATCTTTCGTTCAATGGCTATTTTTTAAACTCAAAGTTAAGGTGGCCGCTTTGAGCTGACTTCCCCTACTTAAAGGATTACTGATATATTTTCTTCTTTTAAAAAGAAAATTGCTCCAAGAATTTCCCAAATAAATATATACAGCAAAATACTGCAATGAAAATGTGTAATGTTGATAGTTTACGTGTGCGTAGGAGGCTCGGCAGTATCAGGTCGTATGATTCATACCTCTGAGGTCAGGAGTACCGAGTGCCTACCAGTTGAAGAGAAATGAATGACTTGCCGTCGTATTTCAAGCGATTACGACTTACCTACTGTTTATTATTAAATATTAGCAATAAATATAATATTTTCATTTACATTTTATATTGAATTGTGATTTAGTTATTAATTGAATGCTAATGTTGTAGGAGTTAGTAATTCGATGAGGTGTTTTCGATTTCTTTTTAATAAAATTTTAAATGTATTGTGTAGGTGTCGTCATTGGTTCGTTCGTAGTATTTTATGAATAACTGATGAATAGGACTTAGGTAAGTATTTTTAATGGTTTTCCTTTATTATTATTATTTTATGTTTTGAATGTATAAGCATAATGCAGAGTTTACCTACTATAGGTACAACTAGGTATATAGTTATAGGATCGATTAAAACAATTAAGTAGGTGTACCTACTTTTTTTGTTTACGTACCTACCTAGGTACTCTCTACCAATCTATATTACCTATTCTATGGCGCCCAACGAGGTAATCTGCCTCATATATACCTTTGCAATAAGCTTATTGTTGCGAAACTCGGAACCTACTTCAGAAAAAAAAATACTACCTACATACACGATCAATTAGATACTACTTACCTGCTGTTAGAAGTGCTGGATTACCTACCTACGTAAGTAGGTGTGTCCACACTTCAAATACTTAAATAAATATGGAAGCCCACCTTTATAAAAATATTGTTCAACAAAAAAAGAAATCATCGGTGGTGTCACACGATCTTATTAAGTAAGTGCCTATTTGTCTATAAAATATTGATCCACTGACTCTCATATTTATTTCCGAACCCAAATATTTCGAATCAAATAAAAAAAAAATATTTTGCAGAAGCAGCTAAGCTATTCCGTTATTGTTAATTCGAAACATTCGTGGTGAGCTCGATTGTAGCCCGCCGAAGCTGTGGCCGAAGTCATTGGTTATGAGAATAATCTGGACCTAAGACGGGCGAAAATGCGAATTTTAATTGAAATTCGAATTGACAGTTACAGAATAGCCTAACAGAACAACGATGCAATGTCATTACTTGTTTACCGATAAACTTTTGGTCCAAGGTTGCCATTTAATCCATTTGCACAGATTAAATAAATAGATATCACCACACAATTATGTCATGAGATCTTACTGATTACAACTACACCAATGGGCAATGGACTGCTAAAGTTCACGACAAAGATCTAAATTATTTGTTTGCGAGTTTACAGCGAGTTTAATGCAAATAGTAGAGATTTCTAGGTGTGATACCAAAGCGGAGTAATTTCGATACTCTATATGGTGGCAAGTGTTGACAAGCCAGTCATTTAAAGCTGAATATTAATCAAGTTGGACATTGCTGGCTGTATTTATTAAGTGGATAATTCATAGGTAAGGCGCTATTAGTGACATTTCACACTATGGCGTTGGTAGATTGTCCTATACTTTGTAGGTTGTTGTAGAGGTGTCAAAGGTTTAATTGTTGGAGAAAGCTAGGTCTAGTTTCATGTAGAAGAGGAATACTTATCAGTAAAATTTGTAAAATAAAAAAATACGGAGGTTTTCCATACAGAATTAAATTATAAAAGTAGCAAATAAGCCAACATCATTAATATTACTTTTTCTTAATTTTAGCTGCGGCTGCTGGACTTCATTTTAATGATATTGTGGCCAATACTAAACTTTATTAAAGCAATCTCGTTAGCACTTTAAAGAGGTTGTTATCGTACATAATAATGACAGCATAACTAACAGGCATAAAATATTGGAGATGTCATATTTACTGAAAAATAAAATAAATTATTCTTAAAACTAGAATATGGCGGCCAACATTTTTTCAGCGAATAATGGCCAGTATTTTTTAGACAAATATGTAAAGAGGTTGTATCGATCTAGAAATTCCTTGAATAAAACCTGCACAGTTTGCTTTATTGTATGTCGCTGGCATAAAAATAGAATGCCATTTGTTTACAGAAAATAAAATAAAATATTATTTTTAAATCCAGAAAATGGCGTTCAAATTATTTTTCAAAGCTATTACGACCAGTGTCTCTATCCCATAATATGATTGAAAGTAATAAATAAGTATTTATTAAATTCGTAAAATCAGGAGCGTATTCAAAGTACTCATTTTTAAAAATTCCGCATTGTATTTGCGACTCCTTAGATGTGGAGGGTATCGGTTTACCATGACTTACACCATGACCATTGATTGCCTATTATCCCATTCACCACTAATCTTAGATCATTTATCTTATGTGTTAGATACACATAGATACCGAGGAAGTTCTCTTTTGCCGTTTAATGATTTTAATTTACCTATCTACACTTAGATTTTCATAATTGGTTCAGCTTTGCAGTTAGCAGACGAAGCGTGAACTTTTATGATTTAATTTTTTCGTATTATCTTTGTTATAAAAACATAATGCTTATTATGATTAGCATATAATCTGATAGATAGAGTAGTGAGTGTGTCTATAGAAAACTAACTGGCTACTTTAAACTTTTTAATATCTTGGTTTATTCAATTCTCGTATATAAGATAACTAAAAACACATTGTGTCTCGTATGGATCCGTTCTGGTTCACGAAGGAGTAATGGTAGCTATGTAGTCAGATAATTAAATGTCTCGTCCGCCAAGTGGTTGTAAGTGCGACTATCGAGCAATGGGTCACAGATTTCCCGAATCCAGAAGCACAACGCAAGCGTTGTTTCACGACGGTTTTTGGTGAGGCCGTGGTATCACTCCATTCGTGCCGAAATATGGCTCTCCCACACTTAAACTTTATATTATTCCTGATTCCATATTTTTATTGTTGACAATTGCATTCATCAGCTTGCACGGTGCACCGCTCTCAGTAAGGGGTAGGTCGATCTAAAACGAGCGTTTAAAAATAACGCGGGGGATCCGTGTATTTAAAAAAAAGTCACTGCTTGTTGATCTAAATTCAGATAAGTGTACCTACTATTATAAATGGTTTTCAGTAGATATGTAGGTGTAGGTATCTTATTTCGTGGTAGTCTAGAGCTGTGGTGACCCGGAGGCTTAAGACGCCCGGTTCTTAGATTATTTATACATAACTGACAAACGGTGAAGGAAAATATCGTGAGGAAACCTTACCTTGGGCTTATAATTTACTTATGAACTCAGTATATTTTCCATGCGAAAAGAAGCTTTGGTCAGCAGTAGCCACTAGTAGGCTGTTGATGTGATGTAGGTATCTCAAAATCTGAAGGGTTCGTTACACTGCAGCTAACTTTATGATAGCTTAACTTAACAGACACATAAGTATCTTGATACTTAGGCAAGTTATGCCAAATTATCTGCTAGACAAACTAGCGAAAACTTACCTAATCAGACACGATGACATCTAATGCGGGCTTAATCAATTTATACTTACACACACGTGGTACTGATACTGAGATACGTAATTCACTAAAAAATATCCAGAAACTTGATCTCTGTACTGTCAACAGACATCACAATCAATGATCCGTTAATTACTGCAACTGCAATAGCTACCTACCTATAATTTACAGATTCTGATGATCCGTAGATTGTGAGCTGTCGGTCACAATATCGACGTGAATTAGATCAAATTGATCGCACACTCGACAGTCAGCTAATTGGCTCCCAACGACACACTGGCGCCTGTCAGCCTGTCACATTTCTGTGGAAACTTGAGAAAAATGTGGTTGAAGATCGATTATTAATTTAAAAATAGTTTCTAAATAATATAGCTAAGTAATAGTAGGTGGTGGTAAATATTGACAGTGCTTAACTTTGAGCCTCCCACATTATACAAAAAAAAGTCTGCACTAAACTTCACGCTAGAGTCAGAGGTTCTGAACTTTGGACAGCCTAGAGCGTTACTGGGGCTCCAGCTCGAAAAGTAGGAATGGTTTTTAGTTAGTAAGAGTTTGACACTCCTTCTCGCTTCGCCCAAGGCGAGAGAAGTAATAGGATGATATTCCCCTAAAAAAAGAATTAGAGGTTAAAAGGTTCAGGTTTATCTGAATGCTCGGTCTTGTTAAATGTGTGGGTTTTATATGGCTTTTATAACAGTCTCTAGAAGAGTGGATGGTGGTCGGTGGTGACAAAAGTATTCACCACCAGTTAGGTTTTATGGTCTTCTTTGTGACAAATCTGGGAGATTCATAATATTGTTTTTTTTTTCACATCAGTAAAGATATTTAGGTAATTAGAGTAATTCAATGTTTTAGATCTACGAGAAATAATGAACTAATTTAATTTGAGCACAGACCGTGAAGAATTCGCTCAGTAACAAGGCGGACGAAACAAGATCGCTTTTTTAATGTTTTTTTATTATTAGCATAATTTTATTATCTATGATGTGTTATCTTAAGTTTATGAATAAGTTGTTTTATGAACTATTCATACCTCGCGTGTGTTTTATATTTAATTAAAGTAATGGTTGATTTATGTGCTTATCAAGATGATAATATCATCTTGCCGGAGGTGCATCGGAGATTCCCCAACTTATACTGTGCCTCAACTTACCAATCTACCCACGTCTTAATATATGTGTACCTACCATTGCCCTGTTTATTGCATTCTGCCAAAAGGACGATTTTCGGTTTATAATGTGGGTGGATATGCTTAGTTATGTGGCAATAAAAGCCCTGTAATGTGTGTTTGTAAGTTGTAAAATTAAGTTATGTTGTTAATTTATAAAGTTTCCGGAGAACATCATGTCAATCGAGTAGATATTTTTGCACAGGTACCTATATAATTTTGTACAGACGGACCAAGAGTTGGGTATCAGAAGATCCTTAATTTTCTTTTTAATTAAAGCTCTCAATTCTTAAGTGTTTTTTTAGGGCGGAAAATAATCCAATAACTTCTACCGTCTCGAGTAAGGCAGGAGGGAGTGCCAGACTCTCATTGACTAACAGCTAACCCTGCTAGGCAGTCCGCAGAACTATTAAGGTTAGGTAGTAATTTAAAATCTTATTCAACTCGTCGTTGTCAATTCAAATTTGTTTTATTTAATCTCACAACAACTAAAGTCTCAATATCTAATTGTAAACTATCTTCTTCAGATTAGCAGCTATACACGAAGTAATTGGGAACAATCAATCGTCATTCGCCCAGGACTTTCATCAATAAAGCTATAATTATTTAATTGGGATCAACTGCTCGACTGGAACCACTCTATATGGGAACCGGGACGGAAGTATTATGAATTACGGGATATGGAGTTAATAGACCGTGACACCATGGAGCGTAGATAAATAACTCTTGTAGCTAAGAAGTTAGGGGCTTTCCTTGAGAATATTACTCTTCAGTCCAATTATAAAGTGAGTGATGTGATATGCGGTAGTAATGCAGAAGGTTGTAATAACCAGGTGTTATTATTTTATGGTATAAGTCGGTAAACGAGCAGACGGATCAACCTGATGGTAATCAAACGCAAATGTTCATGGACACCCGAAACACCAGAGGCATTACAATTGCGTTGCCGGCCTTTTGGGGGTTAGGAATTTAAGGGTTGTTGTGGAATCGGGGATTGGGAAAGGGTAATTGGGCCTCTGGTTACCTCACTTATACAACGCAAGCGTTGTTTCACGTCGGTTTTCTTTGAGGCCGTGGTGTCACTCCGGTCGAGCCGAAGCGTGACTCTCTCACACTTAATTGGGTTAAAGGTGTTTACAAACGCAGTGGAATCCTTTAGTTTTTAATTATGTATCTCGTGGCTTTAAGTTATCCACACTACGTATTAATCTACCTACATAATGTACGTGCTTCCTTTACAAATAAATTGGAGCTTCGGCTCAACAAGGACACCTCGCAGTAGCTGTGCCCGTGTGACAAATATCTCAGTAACTTAAGCCTCCATATTAAATAGAATTCCAAAACACCTACAGTACGAATCATATTAGACAAATGTAGCCGCGGGCTGCGCGGCTCCAACTCATTACTGCCTCCATCAATTAGTGGTACCACGACTAATGTCAACTCAGGAAATGAAAAACTAAAACGTTAGCGCGAATGCAGTTTAAGAATCTGTTGAAAAAACTATATGAATCAAATATATCATTAAGTGGAACTTGAGAAAACATAATAAATCACCAATAATTATGCTCTCGGTGTCCAGTTGCTGTTTTTGTGGACATTTTTTGAATTGTATCTAATTCTGCAGAGAAAACTTGTGTCGAATGCGCGCCGTTTTGTGCATCCGTATTGGATTTTGGACTTTATTTCTTGGGTGATAGATGTTGTTAATGGTTTGTGTAGTTGTAGTTATTAGTTGTTGTCCTTCAAGTAATGACCAATTAGTGCAACACTGGGCTTATCTTCAATGAAGAGAGATTCTGTTACAGCGCTTTTTGTTCGGTGAACAAACTCATGAATGAAGCGACGTGGAACGTTTCATACACTAGTTCTAGTTGCTTTATTTCTTCGTCTAAAACTATAACGCGATATGCTTCGATGAAATACCTTGTTACTTAAAAACATGAATGTATATTAGCTCATTAATCTGCATCCGTAGTGTTATACTGGCGTTGTATGAAACAATCTCATCAGTAGATAATTTAATTTCTTTCTCAAGGACTTATATTTAAACTACTGGTATTCATCAAAGTCAAAATCAAAATTATTTATTTCAAATAGACCGGGAATGCACTATTGAAAGTCAAAGCAAATGTCTATGTCGGTCAGTCCTCTAGTGAAGCTGTTTTCTCGGTCCAAAGTGTAGATTCCTATGGATAAGAACGAGCAAGAAACTCACATGAATTTTAGGATCTTAAGATTAAATATATGTATTTTGTAGTGACTTCTACAAGTTCGTATGGGTCCATATGCAAATGTGTGCAGTCCGTTATCTGTGCATTAGCTTAAAATAAGATATTTGCAATCAATTACCGAAGGTATCGCCCTCACGAAACATTTATATGTAATTGGATCCTTTTCATTTGAATGAAATTGTACTATACACACCTGTTCGAGATACACAATAAACGGTTTTATGACCTATTACATAAGTGTTAAAATGTGTCGACAGCTTACATCGGTCGTTAATTTTAATGTAAACAGTATCTTACCTAAGGTTGGGTCCACCGGTATTGGCAACTTTATAGATGCCATCAGTATCATTCAGCTTGAACTTTATTGTGACGTGATAAGGTTGTAAGTTGCTTGGAGTACAGTTGCTGGGGTTTGTGTTAAGATTGTAGATAATAGGTTGGTTCCATCCTTTATATGGGAAATCTGCATCATTCTTATGCGCATGCGCTGTGAGTATGAAGTTGGGATGCAAGTGTTGGGCAGTGAGTGAGTAATGATCGATGTAATGGCCTAATTGAAATGTTTATTCACTTTGGATCGTAGGAGTCAATGAAGTGGGCTATGTGCTATGTAGCTAAGATATTAGTAGAAGCACGGTCTTATAAACAGTGGTTTCACGAAGTATTTTAGACTAGCTTCTGCTAACGGCTTCGCCCGCTTTCCCGTGAGATAAAAAGCCTGTGTATTATTTCAGATCAAAATACCCCCGTTCCAAATTTCTATTCGAAAGATCGAAGTGAACTCCGAACGGCCGACACAGGCGAGACTACGATCGAGCTTGATTAAAATTGATAGTTACAGACGGCTTCTCCCGCCTTGGGCGAGGCGAGAGGGAGTGTCAGACTTTTACTGACTAAAAACCACCCCGTTCCTACTCCTGCTTTTCGGGCCGGAGCCCCGGTAAACCCGCTAGGTAGTCCGCAGCTCTACAGAATACCCTAGCAGAGCAGATTTTATTGCTTCTAAGTAATTACTGAATTTTACTATTTCCTTAACCAATCTACTTTATCTTATATCTTGACCTTTACAATGAAAAAAAGGATTTATCTAAAAATGGAGGAAGTTACATAATGTTTTATTACCTTTTTGCATAAGAAATCCGTCCGAATGCGATATTATAACTGCGGTGATGTCATAATGGATTTATGGCCAAAATTATAATACAACTATTTTATGGGCATTTCCGTTCGTTTTGGAGCAAAATGTAATTAATGGACCTAAGACGAAATCTAGATCGAAGATTAGACTAGGAAGTCTAAAAAAGTTAGGTATGTAATTAAGACAGTATTTTTTATTATGTTATTTATTAATTTCAAAAGCTGGTTGGCGATTTCAAACTTATAATACTTAAAATTATAAGAACAGGTTTACTCACGATGTTTTCTATCGCTGCTTTTCAGTGGTGTCTAAATAATCTTAGAATGTACATATAACTCGGAAAAAGTCACATTTTTACTTGCCGTTGGGCCAGGGTAGGGTTCGGACTCCCCACTCTCATGTAAGTATGAGAAGCATGCGTCTTAAGCCTGGAGGATACCATGCCATATGAGCTTTATCAACTATCAAATGAGATTGATTCATTAGACAAACTAATGAATCAATCAGCATCCAACATCGATGGGATCTACGAAATATAAACATGAATATGGTGGAATGCCCATATAAGGAGTGAAGCCACCGGCCATCGTGACTATATTGCGTTGAGTCATAGAAATAATTTAAATAGAATTATATTGTTGAGCGTTTAATCCTATTTAAATGTGGCTTTTGTATTTAAGTTTGTTGAAGTGATGGAAATTCGATTAGCTTTTTTAATAGGTTGATTTAACGAAGTTATGTTTTAATTGTCACCTTGATTTTTATGTACGAATAGAGGGATTTCCATGTACGGCAAAGTGGAAACTTATTGTTCCAATTTAAATACCTTTATTAATCTTGAAGTTTGGAAATTCGGTAGATATTCGATATTATGGAAATTAATGGTCTAGACGTGTGCCCAATTTACCTTATCAGTATTGTAAATATGTATAATTTACGAGGAATCTTCATATCACCAAGTTATTGTTAAATAAATGTTAGATACTATTGCTCCAAAGATTTTCTTAATAATAAGAACTATTATTTAACAACATTGTGCATATTATTTATAAGTAAAAAGTAGGAGGATAATATTTGTTTAGAAATTATTAAACATTAATTAATATAAAACTTCCATTGTAACTACATTACATTTTGACAAACAAACTTCTTCGTATGGTCTATGAAGTCCAAGTTTACGTCTACGAGTAACACATTTCTGAATCATTTGAACTTGAGTAAGTATTAAGGAAAAATCATGTAAATAACAAATGTACTGTGAAGGAATTATATGCAACTGAAAATAGTCATAATTTTGCTGACAAACTCAGTTCATAAGCTAATTTCGACTTTAAACAATAACAATTTGAAGTATATTTTCGCTTAACAGTAAAACATGCAGAACCAAAATCAGTATCAGTCAGCTTCTTCGAACTTTAAAAATGAGTCACAGATTAAAAAAGGCAACATTATTTCATACAAGTAACTAGTGACCTCTATAGGTCAAGATTTACAAACAGCACTTAATTTGACATTATTGTAAACCAAAAAGAGGTTAAATAGGATTCATTAAAATGATAAACATGGTCACTGTACCGTATTATTATAATCATGTCATAATGCAATTTATTGAAGTGGATAGATCTATATTTTAGTCTGTTGTAATAGATTAAATGTAGGATAGAATAGTAAAATAATACGTGCGACATTTAATTATAATATTTTTATTGTGTTTTTTTATTAGGTACGATGACTGAAACAAAGCCTATATTCCTTTTAATAACTTTCGTGAGACATTCAAAATGAACTAAAAATCACTGTTAATTAATGGAGAGCTTTTCTCCATTAATACTCACGTTAATTAATGGAGAAAAGCTCTACTAGTTTAGGCTGCGCGACCTCGCCGCGTCTGCGCACTCTGCTCATGATGGAGAGTCCATCTGTAACTCAAAACTACATAGTAGAGCTTTTCTCCATTCATTTACGTGAGGTAAACCGTGGTTTTTAATTTAGTATGTCTCACAATAGTTTTATAAGAATATGTGCAACAGGAAGAGTACATACCTAGCTGAAAATGTCGTCATTGTAAAACATTCACAATTAGAAACAACATTTCTGAACTTGTTTTACCCTCGAAGAAAACCTCTGTTAGTGAAAAAGGAGTGGCAGAATCGTAGCAATTGACGTTATATTGTCTCTGCCTACACACATGGGAGACAAGCGTGAAGTTACGTATGTATGTATGTTACCCTTTTGAAAACTTTGCGAACATGAACACAGTAACTTACCTACATAGGTAAGTAAGTCCCGAGCCGTATCAACTTTAATAGAATTCAAAGCTTCCCAAACGATGTCCCAAATTCAAATCCTGTGCCAGATTACCAGCTCAATCATAGAGTTGTGTAAAAAATTGAGTTCGTTAGCATTGTACCATGGACTGCGGTCCTAGGCCTCTTAATACACGCTCACCATTCCAAATACGACCATGTCAGGTGGACCGACCCTATACGACCACCAACTTATACTTTACAACCCACAAAACAGCCGCCAAGCGATTATAAACCTTAACTACATCAACATAGAGGCTGGGAAACCAGTTTTGGATGGTAAATGAGTATATGTTTCAGAACACGTCGTGTGCAAAAGATCACGTTCAATAGTTCATATTGTATTTCTTTATAAACGTCAACAAAAATGAGCGCATGACCATATATATAGAATTTTACTAGAACTTAATGGTGTGACTTGGCACACGTATGTGATACTCGTTTGGGAAACCTTGGGGTTTCGTTTCGTGGGAATCTTATGGTTTTCTATGGATGTATCTATCTTTGGGTTGGACTTATGATGAAACGCCATGACATGTTTACGAAGAGAGAAGGGAAAGTTTTGATTGGTACTTTGCTTTTCAAACCAGTGAAATTTCAGCGACTGTAGACATAGTCTTACCTATTACAGAGATTGCAGTGAGTTTTAGAAATAATAAAACCTATTAAACGAAGAACTAAACAACTGAGAGGATAATGAAATTAAAAAACAAAATCAAAACACATAAATATATAGATAATAATTATTTTTTCCCGTGTGTAGCTTCTAGGAAAAAGTGTCTTAGTAAGCATTGGTTATGGAGCTTGCTACCTGAGGGTTAATGATTGTAAAAGAAATGGTTAACTTTTTGCAATCTTAGTAACTCAATCAGATTATTTAACCTGAATATTTGAACATTCTAATAATCGCTCTATGTTCATCAACCTCTTCTACATACGAAGGTTTAGGGATGTCAGTCTAGGAGTCTAGGGTATCTAAATTCGCTACAAATACATGGTGATGATTGAAGAAACACAGTCAAAATTATACATTTCATCACAATATTATTTAATTGCACAGATTTTTGAGTCACACATTTTCACAGTAAACGATTAAAACGTGATGAATCATTGTACGTCCTAGTACATTCTGTAATAGTTTCAAAACTCTATATTACTCACAAACATTAAAATACTTGTATTTATTTCAATAGTATTCACAAAATATTGTGAACAGTGGTTACTATGTCTGAAGTGTTTTATAGGTACATCGTCATTCTTCCGGCTCGATCGGAGTTGGACCGGAGAACAACGCTTGCGCTGTGTAAGTGAGGTTACAGCGGTATTCGATTCCCCAACGATCCCTAAATTCAAAACCCTCCAAAGGCCGGCAACACACTTAATACGCCCCTAGTGTTTTGGGTGTTCATAGGCGGCGGCGGTTGCTTACCACCGGGTGATCCGTCTGCACGTTTACCGGCTTATATCATAAGAAAGGTATTATCTATATTCATTATGTACTCAATAATATATTTGTTGTTAATCAGAGCAATTTAAAATCATTTGTGGCGTCATCCTATGACGATTACGATTATCACCAATTAGGTACCTATTTCTTTTTAAAATGGCAGTTATTTGTAAAATTACTTGATTCGTTTAATTTGTGCAATTAGCATACTAGCGAACTGGTCCTATTTACACTTGCTAGTTACCTACACGGGTTGACAATGTTGTGATTGAATATTTTTTTATAAATAGCTATGCAAGAACGTTGATCAGTGATCGTAAGAATGACAGCTTAGTATAAATCCTTAGGTTAGAATTTTTTGGGTTTTCGGATTCAATAATTGTGTACTGGTTTAGAAGTGTTAAGTTAAATTCTCTTATACATGCATAGGTACTATTGTTATTAATCAGATTTGAGCTTCTTTGCTTTTTAAATAAACATAAATAAAATTACCCAGAGTTGCAGGCTACATAGCGGGTTTACCAGGGCTCCAGCTCAAAGAACAGGGTGCTTTTTAGTCAGTATTAACAGTCTGACACTCTCTCTCGCCTCACGCAAAGTGGGAGAAGTCTTTGAATGATTTTCCCCCTTAAGGTATTACGATATTTGTTGCAGCAATTCGTGGGTTAAGAACTAGAGTAGCGTAAGGGCAAAATGACAACTTCTCAGGAGAGCCGAAAAACAACTCAAATTTACCTACCGTCAACTTGTAGGTCTTTTATGGCAAAATCTATAGTATCTGTATATCTGGTTTTTACTTAAAATAAAGCTTTATTTATTGGCTACAGAATACTGTAAATTTATGGTAAAAAAAAGTTTAAATTTAAAAAAATATATATTTTTTTTCTAAAACTGGTTGACATACGTCATAATAACGGACTGCATTACTTTAATTATTTAGTGCCATAGTAGCGTAACCCACCCTTACGTTTTTTTGGCACGGAGAAAAATTACAGACGCGTACAAAACAAGGACCCATAAGCAGTAACGGCTCCTTACGTTTATTTGGCACGAAACAAATTTAGGCTACAAAATCATAATTCGGTGTCCTATCCGCTCGTAAGTCGAGTTACGATCGTTGTGCTCATAATTTTATTGACAAATGTCAATGTCAAGATTATTGTTAGTAGAAACACTTCCTTTTGGCAATAAACAAGGTTTTTTCTTATGCGTTGTTATTGTACTAAGCAATCTACACACTACATCGTTCCAGTTTTTCGGCACATACAAATATGGGGATTGAAAAAGCGAATGGTGAAAAAAAAAATTTTTGAGTTTTTGCCCTTACGCTACTCTAGTTCTTAACCCACGAATTCTAGTTGGGATATTTTGCACATCTTTTAGTCACTACTCTAAATATAATAACATAATAATATATATATATAGGGTTCCTAGCTAAAACCAATAAGGCACGAACTAAAGACGATGCCATAAACAATTAAACAAAAAAATCCCAATCAAACTATGAACAAAAAAAAAATATAAGCCAAGGTACTAAAATCTTATTCAGCGACCATAAAAGTACGAAACAAGTGACTCGATAAATGTTTTAATCGATGTCAAAGCTGTCAACTAATATCAACACTTTATTGACTCGATAATTGCTACCGTGATCATTTTTCCATCCTTATTCGGTTACTCAAGTCAAAACATTGTCAATAGAGAAAAAAAACTTCTGTAAGTATTAGTACCATTGTTTATTAGACATTAAAACAGACTCGTTTCTTAGAAGTTTATATTTATAAATTGAAAAATATGAGTAACCTTTTCAACTGGGACAAGTGAATATTTTGTTTCTGAGAAATCTTAATCGGACCTATGACGCGACCCTGAGGAACCCAAGCTATAATTAAGTATTTGAAAAGATTTGTTTTATGTTTTGGTCAAGTTTTTAGTAGATATGGGACTAATAATATGACAGGCGAAAACTAAATGTAGGGCTTATACATAGGTATACAATCTCTTCGACCGTAAGTAGAGTTTAGCCTGTGGTTTAGCATTGCAATGACTTTCATTAGTAAGATATATTTATTTATTTATTTCAAAGAAATCTTCTTACTTTCATTAATTTCTGTTTTTGGAAAGACCTATGATAGAGATATTAAGATTCATTACCCTTTTCGTGAATAGGTTACGATATAGTAAAGGATAATTAAACTAAAATTTCGTAACCTAACTAGCTGTATTCAGACCTCAGACTTGCAATCCGTTTCATCATCAGACGGCTTTGATTGACAAGCGATTAACGATCTTGTTTGCACAGTCTAACTTGAAGATGGAGAGGATAGATTCATCATTATTTTCACCTATTGTTTTTAGTACCCATGAATAATATGAACTTTCACCGAATAATTTAGAATTGGCAAGAATCTTTTGTTTGGTATCTTCAAGATATGACAAAAACGCAATACTAATATCGTTAAGTCTAGATATATTGTCTAAAAACTTATTAATGTTAATGAATTTTAACACTATCCGTGTAGACGCAGAAGATTTTAGTGCTAAATCCCATCGTAAATACCAAAACCAAACAGTTCTTAAGAAGTCGTTGTAAACATCTGGAATGGTCTTCCTACGAATACCAAAGTTAAATAAACTAACCTATTTATCTCCAGTGGGACGTAAACCGTCTTTTACCAATTTAAGCTTACGTGGGATACTGTTTGGAGCGACAAGATAATAGCAGCTAACGTGACAGAATGATTCAAATAAAAACCGAATGATTTATTCACTTCCTTCAGTCTAGCCAAGTGTAGCTATAACGCCAATTAATCTCATTCATATTAATAAGTTGATATAAGAAGCCATACTTTTAACCAAACTAATTGGTTCTTACGTGAGAATTTCTCGCATAAAATGACCATAAGCAATGTTTTCTGCCATTAAGGGGACGATAAATATCCTCGAGGTAGCTCATAAAGTATTCGGCACCCGGTGCGCTGGGAGGTACCTAGCCATAGTTTTTGTCAACTGGAATCTTGTGCAGCGATTACTTAGCTATAATGTCTCGCTGTTTGCACTTACGCCTTTAAAATATTTGCTTATTTGTTAAGGGGTGTCTATATTGGTAAGTGGTTGTGGTGTTTTGAGGCTGCACTGATTTTTGTCATTGTAAGCTTCTATCATAATTGCTGGATAACAATTTGTTCTAAGAATGTTTACTTCAGGGTGAGATGGGAAAAATATTTTCGAAGATGTAAAACTAGGTTTGACAGAATTTAGCATATCTTTATCTTCTTCATCCAATGAGAAAGATGTTGATGGTCGTGTACGTACACAGCCCTTTACACCACTCAAAAACACCTCTTTACACCACTCTCCTCAATTTCACCACACAGACTCCTTTTCTTCCTCACAAAAAATAAATAAATAAACTCCGTTACCTAGCCAACGTTATGGTTAAAGCCTTAGGCCTTACCTGTCAGCGGGCGGTGTGTCTCGTAGCGGGGCGCACTAGCGGTCACTTCTCGCTGCAGTGTGAGAAAAATGTTCTAACCCTCACCTAGATTGGACAGGCGCCGTCAGCGTCAGCGCTTCGCCTGTCCTTTACCACACTATTTATTGGCGAATCAAACCGTGAGATATGGTGCCCGTTGTACATACGATAATTACATTCTGCCATCGTTTTTTTTTCTCTTAATCAGCCGCACATTATCGCCTCTTGTCCTACTTTTAATAGACTGAATAAGTATCGGTAGAGCTTTTGTTTTGTTTGAGGATAATGAGCAGCTTCGATTTCAAGCATATTTTTTCCGGTAGCGATTACAAGTCACGTGTTTTGACAAGGACTGACTACTGGAATACAAACAATGGTCACTAATCAGAACTCTAAACAAGTGCTATTTTCATAACATTTATAATAAATGAAATTAACTTTATTCTAGACATTATATCAAAAGACGAACAAGAAGATAATCACAATCATCAACTGAATAAATATTAGTCGGATCGCAAGCAAAAATGCGGTCTGAAAGCTAGCCCTTTGCTGTATCATTTTGCATTTGAGATTAATACACCTACTCAAAAAGGCATTCACCTTAAGAGATCAACGTAACGTTTTATTCAAAGGACCACCAGGAAAAGATTCAGAATTATTTATATGCCCGAAATATACCAAAACGGGTGTATTGTATCGTCTCATGAGTATTTTTGCGTGCCATATTTTGTTAAAAGTCAGTCATCCCACGCTTACCGCCAACGGAGCTTGACAAAAATGTCGTTTAGCTGCATATGTGATGTCACGTGACCTTGCAGGCAGCACGTGTGCTTGCGACGACCTACACGGTTTTAGGCTTTTTATTAATCGAGCTGATGTCTCAACTTGAATAAAAAACTTTCTCTGAATACGTTGTTATTTTTATCATCACCATCTTGCGCTTTTGCAATATAATTTCTTGGTATAAGCTTACCTACTTCTCTACCTACTTATCTGTCTATGCCTTTGATGATTTGTACTGTGTCTGTGTGTTTATTAGTTTTTTATTCAGCTCTCATTTTGAAACCTACTACCTATTCATGCGTAGCCTTATTACCAGCCACCTTTACACCTATATTTGTACTAGATCTAGGCTTGAGAAGTATTCACTGCTGTAATATCACTATGGTCATCAATTAAATCATCAATGGCCCACATTTATGGTCAACGTCTATGATTGAGAAGACAAGACCTATAAACACAGTTTTTAATAGCTTGAAGTGCAAAAATATTTTTATTATGGTCATAGTGATATTATTCATGTACTGCCTCTATATGTCATAAGTCAATTGCCTACTAGAATATATGACCCATGTATGTACTAAATAAATCACCATGAATAGAATTTTCCTTAAAATATGAGTCAGAATTTTAATAACGAGAATAAACTTAAATAGAATTATTTTTATTTTGTCCGTGAATTCCTGTAATTCTTGATTTGCAACCAAGGTGTTTACTAAGTCGCATTGGCTTATTAGAATAATGATTGCACTCAACTTTGACCTACTTTAAAGTAACTAATTGTTAATTATTAGTCTACATTTATGTGTGAGAATTGTAATAAATGTGTTTACGTGTGAGGTGAGCTTTCAAATAGAGCCGTGTAAACTTTATTACGTAGGTACTTGATGAAGTAATATAGATTGTAAGGTATCTGATATTTCATACGACATTCACCCTTATCACTTTGATATTAAGGCTCTGTTAATTCTGAACTGTTATCATTGAAGTGGTTGGTTATACCCCAGTAGGTACCTACAACTGTATATTTTTTGCCTTTTGTGTTTGTTGACAGTCGAGTCATTATATTTTTAGTGAGAGATAAGCTTTGTTTATGTGCCTTCATTTTGTTACCCTTTTTCCTTTTACTCGAGGTAAAAATACAGGTTTTAGAACAGTTATAATAAATGTACTCTTAATATTAATCTCAGGTTTAAATGAGCTGTGATACACATTCATATTACTTTACCTACGTAATATTTGCATAATAGCCGAGTGTGTGACAGTCGCGACTATTATATGGGACTGCTATGATAACTGGTGGAAAGTAGGTTCTAATAATGTGCAATTGTGAATTTATGAAGAAGGCGCGCTCTGTAACTCTCTTATGGTCAAATACTCAAACGTCACTCAATTTTAAGACGCGCTCAAGAATAGTTCTGTCCCTACAAATTCTTTGTAAATGACAGAGATAGTACGATTTTTAAGTGCAACTTAAAGTTGAGTCGCATTTCAGTATTCGGGCGTTAGAAACTAACGACCATCAAAAGAGATCACTGCCATAATAAAAACTGCAACAATAAACAAAATTAGTGTCAATTCAAACTAGATTTAAGTCAAACTTTTGAACAGAACGTTGTCCTGAAAAGGCGTACGTTCTCAATTTGGCAATGCCGATTCTTAAATCAGTACTCCTTGTACGTCGTGTATCATGTATAACTGTCAACGTGAATACAAAATCATAATAATATGTGATCATGATTCGCAGCCCGCTGTCACGTCACAGATAATCGAATAATTCAGGGAACTGTCATGGCTGCCGTATTTGGCGGGAAAGCAATCCGCTTAAACCCAAATGGGCATGCGTTGGGATACCACTCTGTTCTTTATTGCATGACACAGTGTTGCATAAGTGCTGCATTTTTACCTAACGCAACAACGTAGGTACGTATACATTACTAAGTACGAGTTACGTAATTAATGCTTTTAGTTGTTTTTAAGATTCCCTTACTTTAAGAAAAAGTTTATCGTACTTTTAATGGTTCGTTTGAGCGGTCGTTAAAGAGTTGCAGAACCAATCTTTGATTTAATACGTAGGAGGTCTAAGGGACAAGTAAGTAACATGTCATTGGTGCGTGTAAGAGCATAATTAGGTAGGTATATACTTGAATTTTAAATTATTTTGTCTCATCTTTTATCATTGATTGTCATGAGGAGGTACTTACCTGCTTAGCAGTAGTATCTCTGGAGCTGCGGACTACCTAGCGGGTTTACCAGGGCTTCGGCTCGAAAAGCAGGAGTAGGAACGGGGTGGTTATTAGTCAGCAAGAGTCTGAAACTCTCTCTCGCGCCCAAGGCGAGAGAAGTCATAGGATGTTTTCTGCCCTTACGACAAAAAAAACACTAGTAGTTACCTGACTAACACTAAAAGTACTTACGTAGTATTCTGTGATGGTAAATATTGAGAGTCAATCCACTCAATGTACTTTCGAATCGTAAACAATTTATATGGGAGAGGTTACACGCAAAATTAACGACGGCTAGTTAAGTAGGAAGCAATATTCATCTCGATACTGACATCTAGCCCCGAAACAATGAGAGAGATCGGCGCGTGGGCACCGGGCGGCTACATCACTTGTAAGGCACGGCTCTAGTGAGTGTTTTAATGTATCGACCGATCACTTAATATCTACTCAAATACTTTTAAAGTTATGATACTTAGGTAACTATCAATCAAGAAAAAGAAAACGCATAATGTCTTATAATCATGTTGATATTCGTTTAAGACATATTATTATGTTTTTTTTTTTACAATGGCTGTGGGCTTTGCGAGCTTTCGTAGTGTGTATTTGAGTTTGTCAAATTGAAAGTATATATATTATTATTCGTCATATAAATATATTGTAGGGACCTATGCAATACCTAATTATTACCAACTTAGATAAATAACGTGACATCAATTCTAGTTTAACGAAAGAACGGGTAAGCAGAAGAATAGGCACCTACTATTCAACTAACATAATTACCTGAGTATTAAGTTTTGAAGATACATATTTCCCATTAGTGTAACCAAACCATTTATGTAATATCGTTTACACAAGTCTAGACCCTACCTAATACTATTGCAAATTTTGAAAAGTTTCGATATGTAGTAAAATGTGACAATCGCAAGTGCGACGTGCAAAGAGTTTTGAAATAATTTCTTTTTGAAAGATATGCATAGGTACTTGATTTGGGCATTTAGATTTTATAAATTATATCTGATCCAACATTAAAATCAATTAAATAAGTACAATCCAATGTAAACAAATATTCTAGAGTAAAATTGATATGAAAGTAATTGAACTTGGCCGCTTATCATATCTTGTTTCGATTTTCGAACTTGGCCTTTTTAAGAACGTGATTTGAACTGGATTTGCGTTCGACGGCAACATTTTTCGCACAGCAAAATAAACAAAAACATATTTATTTATTTATCTGCATTAAAATTTAAAACTTGTATGCTTAGCTCGAAGACTAGTAGTATAAAGAGAGAGGACTGTGTTCAGCAGTTGTTTGTCTTCTGGCTGATGATTTTGATGGTGATGCTCAGCTGTGCGATATTATAATGGGTGTTATATGGTTTATGATATTATTATAGGATCATCCAATTCCTTCTCCCGCCTTTGGCGAGGCGAGAGCGAATGTCAGACTCTTACTGACTAAAAACTACCCAGTTCCTACTCCTGCCTTTCGAGCCGGATACCTGGTAAACCCGCTAGGTAGTCAGTAACTCTGGGGTTTTACGCTATAAAGTGCATAAGGTACGATTGTGACAGGTTTAAGGCGCAAAAATCTTTCTCGACTTTAGAGAATTTCAAGTTTATATAACTTAATTTCCTTTATAGCAAGTAATAAAGAGGTAATTTATGCTGTAAGAAGAAGGTAATTACGTTATATTTAAATATATACTTTTATGATAGGATCTCAAACACAAAAAAATGCTGTAGGTATTTATGTATATTAAATCGTAGTAAATGTTCGTGTGACACAGACTTTAGACTCACGTTAAGACGTTTCTTTTAACGACAATAAATCGGCCAAGCCCACGCTTCCGTAGCCTATTATTTAGGTACGTAATCAAATAATCATTCCGCTTCGCTTGGCAACTTGGACTCGGGAATGAACGAAACGGCAATGAAAAAAAAAACAATTGTTTTTAAATTCACTCTCTGCCTCTTTGGTGCTCGATGCATGTGGGTGGACATGTTAAATTTTTTACGATGTAAATGGCCACCCGATTAAAATGAAACTGTTTGTTTTGGACTTAAATTAACCAGTTAATTGGCATATTATTTAAATGCTTATTCAATTAAATTAAGATTTCCTATAAGTATTATGTACCTAAGTCAGTTTAGGAAAATATACTATACGTATTAGCATAACACAAAGATATTTATTTTGCCCTATAAATTCAATAATTTTAATAGCTATTTTAAGCGTGTAAACAAATAGGAACCTGCCTAACTAAAGTGACAAACAAGGTGTTATCACAGCGAACCAGCTTTATGGAGTTAAAAACAAACACATGAGGTAATAACGATAACAATTAAAATTTATTAATAGTAATAAATAATTCTCAAAATATATCTCATATAAAATATAGTTAATAATTAATAGTATGGCAAAGAGAATTAAATAGTAGGTACCTAATTGGAAACAGTCCAGCAGTGACACCACACAACACTATCACGCGAATGTCCGGTCGATGTAGTCGCAGTCGAACTCCGCGAAGAACGAGTCGAACGGAGACAACGAGTCCTCGGCGAACTCGGAGGGCGTCTCCTGCTCCAGCTCCGTGGAGAACTCGGAGAGGTCGGAGCACAGCGGCGACGGCCAGCGCTCGGGCCGCGGCCCGTCCGCCTCGGGGCTGGACTCCCGCAGCGCCGCCGACAGCGCCGAGATGTAGCGCATGGCCAGCCGCAGCGTCGTGATCTTCGTCAGCTTCTCGCAGGGCACCGGCGTCCCGGTGATGGCCGACGCCGGGACCGCGCGCCGCAGGGTCTCGAAGGCGCGGTTGATCTCGCGCATGCGGCTCCGCTCCCGAGCGTTGGCAGTTTTCCTCCTGTACTTGCTGAGCGGCTGCGGAGTGCGGCGCGCACGCGGCTCGCGGCTGCGCGCGGCGCGCGGCCGCAGCTGGTACTTGTCGTGATCCGGCATGGAGTGACGCCGGCGGCCGCCCCACGCGACCACGCCGCCCGCGCAACGTCGCCTCAAGAAAAATACGCTCACTCCGCCCACTTGCCCCGCTCCGTTCATGTACAGTCGCGCACACAGCTTTTAACATTGCATTGTATTTAAATAAAAACCTACACAATTACGACAAACTTAAATCATGTTATGTACAAGGTGTCAAGCGACATAATTTACGATACGAGATTTCTTTCTCAATTTAAGGTTGTGAAATAATAAATAAACGATTGTGTATGAAGCTTTGAGAAGAAGAATAATTTAGGTAGCCCGTAAAATTGAAAATATGTACTTGCCAATGAACAATACTTCTGTCAGGCTGGATAGTGGGAAAATAGACCCTAACAAACTAGAAAATGTAAATCATTATATTGACAAAAACACGTTGGTACCTATATTTTTATATTAATAATTAATAATGTTAAAAATTGGGTATAGCATCTTATGAATAAGCTGTATAGGGTTTTTAAAGGTAATTGATAAACATACAATGTTTTACGACACACGCCACGTGCCAGTGAGTACCTACCTAATTAAAAATGCACCGTGCGTAGCGAAGCGAGGTAAGACTTGAGCGCGCCCCTGTACCTCAGTCACAATGAATGAACAACATCCAGCTACATAACTCATTGGGTAATAGGTAGTAATCGGATTGATACCATTTGCATATTCGATTCGGCATTTCCGTTCTGAAGGCTCTGCGTGGACTAATTGTTTACCGACCTTGCCGAACGAAGTACTCGACTGTTCCTACGTGGGTTATGATCAAGTCGCGTGTAGGCTGATCATTGGTGACGCAAAATGTCATTATATAACGCAACTACTTACTTGCATAGGTTGCAATTTCGCCCTTTGCACTTTTAGGAAGCAGGTAGGTGGTAGGTCAGTAGTGTAATCATCACGCCTACACTTGACTTAAACTTGTTAAAGTTTTTCTATGAAATTGTAGGAACGAAATTACTTGATATTACTGTGAAGTTAATTTTTAAACTTAATTTTAAAAACATAACATCAACGAATAAAATTAATTACCAGTTTATAACTTAGGTAGATATGTAATTTAACCTTCTTGTTTGTAGTCCACCTGGTACTGATAAGGCTGAATGGTCAAATTCCATATTCAAACACATCATTATAAAAAAAAAGTTATTAATAAAAATCGAACTACGAATTACTTACACAAAGAAAAGTTTAAATCAGCGTCTACGTTTGTATTGACTTAAATTAAATAACTTTAACAATGACTTCACCCATGTCGTTAGCAAATGAACTGCAATGTGAATTGCTGCTATACTTAGACATCAGGCGCTACCTCGCTGACATGAGAGATAACTGCGAGGATTTCTTAGAGCAATTAACCGAGAAAACATTGTGTAAGTTTCCGCCATTACGTTTTTTATTAGAGATTGACGTCATGGACTTGTTGGATGTATCACCTGAACTCGGGGAATTTTTAATGGCGGAACCGAATAAATTTCAAGGAATGTGTAACGATATTTTATTTGCATGTGTTCAAGCCAGCGACATTGAGGCAAGAAATAATATAGAATATGCCCAGGTAGCTGTGATATTAAGACTGAAAAGTGTTCCAACTGATTCTACTTCTAATTCACATTGTTATAAAGGTTTGGTAAACATTGATGGACTGCTGTTGTCCGTTTCGAAACCAGAAAACTATGTTCTCCACTCAGTTTGGTCTTGTCCCGAAGAATGTGACGGCAACGAAGTTATTCTACACTATATACCAAAACATCCACCCAGATGCAATCTATGCAAGAGTATTCTATTTGAAAACAGTGGGTTGAGGCAGTGCGGAGAACAAGTGACTGCAACATTCAAAATACGTGACCAGTTACAAGCAAAAACATTGAAAATTACTGACGATTTAATTTCTAAGTTGTACCTTGGCACACGATACATTATACATGTTGTTGTATCGAAGAAAATAACAAAAGTCTGGTCTTTGGAAAAAATAATGCCTCTAGCAGCTCCAATAACTAGCTCAATCCCTAAAGACGTAGCGGACTTATTCAAAGCATGCAAAGAAACGCCTTGGAAGTTCATTTACTGCCTAGCTTCAAGTATAGGAGTCAATGTTTGTCCTTTACATTGTTTTATGCATCTCAAGATTAACCTCCTGTTAAGTCTCACTAGTGTTAAGGCAAATGCTGTCTCGGGCGCGAGTATCTTACACGTCCTGGTTGGAGGTTTCGACACAAGATACGTTGGAGAAATAATGGCAGATGCAGCGAAACTTGCCGATAGATCTGTGATTTTAGGAGCGTCCAACTCAGTGGCACAGACTGCTTTGATAGCAAGTTCTGGAGGAGTTTGTGTCATGCCGTTACCACTTCACATTTACAGTCATAAGCAGGTTTCAGCTGTATTAGCAGCGATAGAAACAGGTGAAATGAATACTGGCACAGCATTAGCCAAGTTGAATGCAGCAGTGTGGGCGCAAGGGATGGACTTTAAGAAGATGATACTGTTCAATGTCGCTAGTGTATTTGGGAATGTATGCCGCGGCGATTGCGGGGAGTACTACGATGAGATTAACGAGTTTGTGTTACAACGAGCTGTGGAACCAGTCGGTGTCTGCAAGGAAGAAATAAAAGCCCTAAAAGATGTAGCGGCGTATATAGATGTGGTGGCAGGTATTGAAGTCGTTATAGACGACATGACGAAGAACTTATTGCAAAATTATTTCCTTGCAGCTCGGAAAGAGAATACAAAGATCGTTTGTGTTGGAAGCATGAATGCTTTGGTAGCTATTTGCCTTACTTCGGCGAGATTGTGCCGTAGAAGAGTTACTAATATCGATGACGCGGTGTTCGCTATTTGGCTGCATGTATGCGGAAGTCCCGAGCCTCGGTTCGCCCCCGAGGAGTACTTACAAACACCTGCAGACGTGAGAAAATTACAAAAAGTCATAACAAGCTTCAAACATTGGTTAGAAGAATTTACCGGTTGTTGTTTACTGTAAATTAAGTACTTGTGTTATATATGTATAAATACTGGTTTTCTTATTTAAAAAAATAGTTTGCTTGTTATTGTTAATTGTAGCGCTTGTTTTCATTTGTGAATAAATATTTAATTGAAATTAATTATGATTATCATTAAATGTTATTCCCCGGAGGCTGTGCCGTTGTTATACCTACTCATATTTCACCAATTGCGCTCTTACACTCAACTTTGTAATAATGCATACAACAATGTATGTTAAGTAAGTATTATTAAAATACTGACGCAGAATTACTCTACAACAAAAATCCACGGTAATATAGATAATATTACCTTGACAAAACACTCGATCGGGCTAGGCACAAATTAATTTAGGTCTATTTCACAAGCAAAAATTATAAGTAGCTATTAAGTTTCTACAGATAAAGTACGAGCTGGACAAACAACTGCGTAATAAAACAACTCATTCAAACAATTATACATTTATTTGTTATTTGTTCAATATATTATTTATTATGCTTTTGACTAGAAGATAAATTGTTAGTGTATAAATTCATAAGAAGTAAGTAGTTTCTCTTACAAATAACTTACGTTTTTAGCAACTCTAAAAGTATTTAAAGACAACAATAAGTAGGTACTTATTTAAAGTAAGAATACATACAAAAATAAATGCATTAAAATTACTATTTTTAGCACCAAACAAAGTATAACTATATTATTAATTATTACACAGACAATAAGGCACTGTTTATATTACAAAATCACAATCTTCAACAATTTTGTTTACATTGGCAAAGAGCACACCCAAGGAAAAGCTGTAAAGATTGTAGGAGGAACAATACGACAGAAGGCGGTTCGAATTGATAGGAGAGAATGGAAGAAGCGATTGCATCCACCCCAAGTTACTTAGAATAAAGGCATACTGATGATAAATCTCAATAATTTAGTCTAGTCATCTTTCAAAAAGCTAAAATCTAACTTCTTCAGCAACTCCTTTTGCGAGTTCAATTTCAATGATAAATTCATTTGGCTTTGTCTTATCTTCATACTGTCCTCAATAAGAGATTTCAGTACTTCGTCATCTTCTAATTTGTTGGTCATTTTGATGCAATGGTTAGATACAGGTTCTCCAATCTTGAAGTCCTTCTTCTCAAAGGACACCACACTGTATGGTACATTCGAGAACCCATCAGCATCTTTTACTACACAGCTAATAGTTGCCCATGTACACTTGGTCAGCTCATCTAACAAGTTTGTCACATCAGTCATCAATTTATTGGTAGAATCTGCTGCATTGAGGACAATGTCATCAATCTTTGAAAATTCTGTACTCACATCCATAAGTTTCAACACAAAGGCCTGTTGACGAACTTCTTGTAATATCTTGTTTCTGAGTTTGAGGCAGTAGTAACATATCTCTACTATGTCATGGCACTGTACTTCTCTACCTCGGTTAGCTGATTCACCTTTCTTATAATTCAAAAATGCTTTATAAGCATTAGCGTACACAGCCTGGTAGTTGTGCTTGGTGACAAAGTTGTTGATGTCAGCTGTGATGACTTCGTTGCTGCGTCTAGTCGCTGACTGCAGTCTCACAGTGAGTTGGCTCCAAGCAGTTTGTAATTTTTGTATTCTTCCTGTAATGTCATCTGCATTTTTGAAAATCTTATCAAAACCGCCAAGTAAGTGAGATCCATTTGATTCCTTTAACTCAGTTATGTGTGCTTTTCCAGAATCAGTCATCTTCTTGAGTATTTCTTGTCTGGCAAGAAGATTACCAATATTTTTATCAACTGAATTGTGTTTCAATAACAACTGTTTTCCTTCACATTTCAGTGACTCAGCTCTAACAAACAATCCATTGATAAGAGAATCATACAACTCCATTTGTGACATAACAAGATATAAGGCATTCTTGTATAAGTTTTGGCTGTTTTTATAATTATAAAATGCTTTTGGATGTTCCAAACACCTCTGTACTGCTTTTGGGACAATTGCTTCTACATTGTCTTTCATAATATAAGTCTTGTTGTAAAGGAACAACATAATATTTTCATTCCAGTACTTAACAATACATTCATCATCCCCAGGCTCCATGTAGTTCATCTGAGTTATCAAAATTTGTTCACTTGTAGGAATTTTGGTATCATTGCATATCTTAGATTTTAGCATTTGGACAGTTGTTGCATCATCAACTTCGTAGGCAAGCTTAGATAAAGTTGCTACAGAGAAAATATTAACTATTTTCTTTTCTAAAATCTTTTCAAGGACATCAAATATAACAATTTTACTGGCTTCCTCTTTCTGTTCACTTGGTATGTTGAAGGTTACTCGTGATGGGGAGTCTCTGCCTCTTAGTTTTGGATCCCATTCAAGAGCAATTCTCAGCCATTGCTCTATTAAGGCCTTGAATGGTTTGGAAATATAATTCTCTGGGAATACTTCATTTGAATATTCAATGTCCCCATGGAAAGTTTCATACACACATACATTTTCATGGGCCTTCTTCTTAACATGGGGCATCCACTGCACAGGGGCCATGAAGGGCAAGAATGGTCTTTTACCACAGATTAGTTCAAAAGCAACCAAACCAAATGACCAAAAATCAACAGAATTACTGTATGTCTTGCTGTACATGATTTCTGGGGCTAGGTACTGTAAAGTGCCTACTAGACTGGCACAAACAGAGTTAGAATCTATTTCTTTAGCATACCCAAGGTCTATTAGTTTATAAATTACCTTTCTTTGGCCTTGCACAGCTACATTACTCTGTACTGAATCTAATATGTGCATCACAATATTTTCAGGCTTGAGATCTCTGTGTGTAATTTTGTTCTGATGTAGGAAATGCATAGCGCATCTGAGATCACTGAGTATTTGTCTAATTTGTTGTTCTTTGAGGCCTGCACATGATTCTGGTTTGTTGAGCACCTGCCGAAGGTCACCACCGCTGCAGTACTCCATACAAAGAATTGGTAGGCCCGATGGATTGGCGCGCTCGAGTCCTTTGACGAATTCTGGAGGCAAATCTTTGGTACCCACAATATTTGGATTGCGGCAGCCCTGTAACATTTCCACTTCCTTCGTCCATCGCGCTCTGTGTTTCTCAGAAAGTTCATCGCCCCACTGGCATGTCTTTATAGCTAGTTTCTCGTCTGTTTTTTTGTGTTTCCATAATACGACAGTACCAAAACTTCCTTTTCCAAGTTCCCTTTCCTTTATCCAATCACCAATAAATACTATGTCGTCCATTTCTTACGTATAAAAAATAGCGTATGTAGAACACAACTTACAGAAATTACGATAGATATGATACCAAAAATAACTTTACGTTCTTGTTCATTTTACACAAAAGTATTGCGGGCAGTCACGCACGAAACTTTGTTTGATAACTAGTTTCTTTATAGAGTCCATTTGCAAGCGAATATTTCAGATTTTTCTTCTAAATTTTTTTGTAACTTACCTACTTATTGTTATTGAGAGCAGTTCTTATTTGGAACAAGAAATTTATATTTCAGCAAAGCGATGAAATAATGCAGACGTTCTGCAGTTTTTTTTTATGAATATTGCACTATTTATCTTTAATTAGAAAAGGAAGGAAAATGACCCTGTGAAAACTTATTCCACGAAAATAAGGATTCGTTCCTTTTCATGCAACATTTAGCAATAATTAATTGCTAACTTGGTAAAATTACCTATTTCCTTAATTTAAATCAAAAGTCCAGCTATTTAGAAACTAGACTGAGCTGAACTAGTTCTGAAGGTACTTCTATTTCTAATTTATAGTTGAAATGTGTTCTATTTTTTAGTTCTAATCACGTTACGTTTTACATAGCGTAAAAAGTTTGTCCAATGTCATTATTGTCAGTGTCAACCAGCGTCAACCTGATAGTGTCAAATCAAAGAAACTGTCATCATCAGCAGAAAGCTGACTGTTTGTTGTTTTTTTTGTGATTTACTTAATTAAAGTAGAATGTTAATGATAATTCGTAGTAATAATTAAATATTAGCCACAATGTTCGACATAACTGATTTATGTCGCGGCTGTATGAAGGACAATGTAAGTTTAGTGAACTTATATGAAACAGTTCAAATTGAGGAGGACAGCCTTCAATTAGCTGAATTATTGGTGCAATGTACGCCAGCGGAGGTACGTAACTTTAAATGTAATATCATTGATTTAAATATCAAATAAATTATAGTGTAACAATCGTAATTTTGTTGATAGGTAACCAAGGAGGATGGGCTACCACAAAACCTTTGTGATGCATGTATCAAGGTGTTACAAGTCGCGTACACCTTCCGAATACAGGTGATAAAGTCACAGGAAGAGTTAAAAAAGATCCTACAAACAAATATAAAAACAGAACCACTAGATGTCAGTCTAAAGACAGAAGACAATGTCCCGGACTATTTTGATACATTTGAAGATTTTAATTTTGATAATGATTTCCCCAAAACAGAACTTGAAAATGTGATATATACCTGTAACAAATGCAGTAAACAATTTACTAAACACAATAAATATTTAAGGCATTTAGGAGCTCATGAGAATTTGTCCCTAGAGTGTAGTATTTGTAAGAAGTTGTTTGGGAATCAGGAGCTGTTAGACAAACACAAAGCGAAGCATGAGAAAACGACGTGTTTGATTTGTAATAAACATTTTGAGAAGGAAACTGAGTTACTGGAGCACATGGTGATGCATACCGAAGGATTAAATATAAAAGTTGAGAATGAGGTGTCCGTGAACATGCTTCGTTGTGTGGAATGCAATATAACCTTTACGAAAGCGAGATCACTAGCAAGTCATATGAAAAAACATAAAAACAAACAAAACCAGGCAGAATTTGTATGTGATACTTGTGGTAAGAGGTTTCTAAAGAAGTGTATATTAAAAAGACATTTGTCTATGCATGAGAAGAAGTACAAATGTGACGAGTGTTCCAAATCATTTGCAAGGCGAGATCAACTGGTGGCTCATGCATATAGCCATAAAGATAAGAAGCCCTATGTCTGTTCCTACTGCAAGAAAGGTGAGCTTATTCTAGTTACTATAATAAATAACTATCTTGATAAGATTTATATTATATTTCTTGACAGAAATTCAGAAATAAAGATATTATTTCTTTAAGATTCTTGATTCTTGAAGATTCTTTCGATCTTTAAGATCTAATTCTTATTTTAGCAAGAAATAATAATCATATAGTTGTACAATGTACAAAGTTTTTTTTCCAAACTACATATTATTCTTTAATAGACTTTTTAAAGACATTTTGAAATAAAGTCTAAAATCAATTGATATGTTTCCTTCCAGGTTTCTCCCAAATGTGCAGTCTAAAGGACCATGTCCGCACCCATACAAAGGAGACTCCGTACTTATGTTCGGAGTGTGGGAAAGGCTTTGCTAATAACTCCAATCTCCGGCAACATATGATGAGACACACCGGCATTAAACCTTTTGCCTGCAACCAGTGTCCCAAGACATTCTGTACTAAAGGTAACAAAACTTGTCTATGCTGTTTAAACTACTTACTATGTTTATTCATGTTTCACGAAGTTAGTCGCAAGAGAACTTGTAGAGATGTGTTCAAGTCCATTGCAGCTCTAACTCGTTCATGCTACTCATGATTATAGGCCCCCGTTGTGGCTTGAAACTAGTCGCGTAATATCGTTAAATAATAACGTGAGTAAATTATAAAAAATGTGTTTTATAGCATTGCGTTCGTAGACGTTTTTGACGTTCAAAAGTGCCTTCCTGGTCTATTTAAATTAAATAATTTTTGAGTTTGAAAGAATTTCTTAGAGTTTTTGAGATTACAACGACTGAGGAACCAGAATACATTAGCGGTATGATGAGACAAAAACGATGCTAATTGTAGTTATAAGATTTTTATTTGTTATTGGTTGTTTATTTACGAGTTTGCTTTGCATAGAACGAAAACAAAACGAGCCGAAACCGCGTTCGGTTTATTCGATCATCGGGCAATCAGCGCGCCGAACGCGCTCTCGTAAGCGCGTGCTGCCGGAAAGCAAACTCATACTAAGGTTACAGTATCCAATCTCAATGAGTGGTCCTCCGTCCTACCGTTGCAGGGCAGATGACGTCCCACCTGACGACGCACACGGACGCGCACCCGTTCAAGTGCGCGGAGTGCGGCGCCGCCTTCACCAAGCAGAACTCGCTGAAGAAACACTCCCTCATACATCTGCCTGTACGGCCGTTCGCCTGCGATACTTGTAATATGAGGTAATATCGGGTTTTGGATAGTTAACTTTATTTTAAGGGTGTAAAGTTTGCTTTTGATTGCCTCGTTAGTCGAGTGGTCGCAAGTGTGACTGCTGGACAAGGGGCACTTGGCGGGGGCCAAGCAAAAGGGTTCAAGCAAAAAAATCGGCGCGGCCGTATAATATTTTTTCTTGTAACAAATTATTTAATAACTATTCCCTTTATACAATAGTTAGTTATCCACTTCAATAATTATCTATCCATTCACAAATGGCGACACTTGTAATAATGTACGATATCAAATTGTAGAACATGATTTCATTGTTACCTAACCTCAGCGTCAATGAAATGAATCATAATTCTCTTCATGCGTGTTTGATGAATAAGGATATCTAAGTACTTCTGAATTGGACCTTTTTCACTACGTCGTTTGTGTTATTATGTTGCCTAAGATGGAAAAGAGGAGAATGATCCTCCGACCAACCTAAGTGCTCATGCCTGACGGGCTATTTCTCAAATTAAAATTCTTCAGCAATAATGTTGGGAATTTATATCGGTTAAATTTTCACGTAGTAAGTAACGGACTGTAGGGGGACTCCTCTCGAGGCCTCTGGTTGGCTACTCATTCTGCTCAAAGTTAATTTACCAATCAGAGAGCTTATAAACGAGGTGACGCTACGTTTCGATCGCGTTAAAAAACAAACTGGCACTAGACCCTCTGGTCTTAGTAACTATTTGTGATCCCCACGTCTTTCGTAAACCATGCATCATAATATTTATCTAATATCCACTATTTCTTCTCTCCAGGTTTACATGCAAAGACCATTTGAAGCGTCACAACAGGATCCACACGGGCGAGAAGCCATACAAGTGCAGCTACTGCGAGCGCGCCTTCTCCCAGAGCAACGACCTGGTCAAACATACCAGGCAACATGTTGGACAGAATATTTACCAGTGAGTAGTTTTTATACCATTGAATTTTCGACTTTATATCAATGACAGAAAGGTGAAAATCTTTTAAAAATATTGAAGATCAATAAATATTTACCAGAGTAGTATACTAGTTGTTATACCGTTGAATTTTCGACTTTATAACAGAAACAGAAAGTTGAAAGTCTTATAAAAATATGGAAGATCGATAAATATTTACCAGTGAGTACTATAATACTTGTTATACCATTGAATTTTCGACTTTATATCTATAATAGAAAGTTAAAATTCTTTTAAAAATATTGAAGATCAATAAATATTTACCAGTGAGTAGTATACTAGTTTTTATACCATTGAATTTTCGACTTTATAACAATTTACAGAACGTTGAAAATCTTATAAAAAAGCGCCACAACAGAAAATCAATAAATATTTACCAGTGAGTACTATACCGGTTGTTATACCATTGAATTTTCAACTTTATAACAGACACAGAAAGTTGAAAATCTTGTAAAAATATTGAAGACCAATAAATATTTACCAGTGAGTAGTTTACTAGTTTTTATACCATTGAATATTCGACTTTATAACAGAAACAGAAAGATGAAAGTCTTTTAAAAATATTTAATACCAATAATGAATCATTCATTAACGTGTATTTAATCGTTCTACATATCGAGTGTTCTTCATATCATGAATAGATTGCATGTTCAAATGTTTGCCTGATTGAGCGTTCAAATTATCACATGGTTTTTACTATATCGAAATAATTATCTTCATCTAAATATACAGGAAGACATAACTAAATTGTGCTTCGATCCGATCTTAAAATCTATCTCACAATTTTTTCCTAACCACAAAACATTCAAAATTTCAGATGCACAATATGCAGCGCACGGTTTCGTCTGGTTTCTGAACTGAAACACCACTACCCAGTGCACTTCGCAAACGGTAAGAGTGAAGGGGATCAGAATGACTCTAAAGGTGACCCCAAGGACCCCACAGTGACCCCAGCCGACAACAAGACCCCCAAAGAGCTCCCCCTACTAGAAATGAAACCACAAAACGATTTCAACGAACTTATGACGTTCAAGAGTGAAAAAGAGCTCCCACAATTAAAACCGCCACCTGATCTTCCGATTTTGACCCTTAAACCACCTGAGAATAAAGACGACAATGACGTGATGGACTCCAACAGGATTGTTATTACTATAAACAGTTGTGATACGAACGGTGTCGTCAATGGATTTACAATAAAGATGCCCAAAGAAAGCTAGAACTAGACTGCAGAGGTTTGTAATTTAGAACCTTATTGCAACGCTACAAGGTTCATTTCTTAAGCTACTTTGCTATAATTTAGTCTTGTTTTGTACATAATAATTATGTATGGCTGTTACATTTCCTGCCAGTAACAAAATAGAAATTCTCGTTTTAACCGTAGTACTGTTGTATAATTTAGTTTTTACTCTGTATGTTCTACAAACTTTCAGAATGGTACTTTGAAATTATATACGTATCCACAGATAAAAAACTCAAAAAGTCTTTACTAAGTTGCTGCCAGTTGATCTTTGGGTAGTGACACACGCAGGACGTGATAGGTGCATAACAACTGCGGAAAATGTTTTAATATTGAACCTTTTGTACCATAGTGTATGTTAATTTATTTCGTTAAATATATTTTATAGGCTTACCCCCTATTACATGGGACTTATAACATAAATGATGAAAAGTGGGTGTACATTGTATAGTGGCATTACATGCTGTAATGTGCATCTCTGCCTACCCCTTCGGGGATAAAAAGGCGAGATGCTACGTTACGTTAAATATATTTTTGTTTAATCTAATCTAACGACCAATTTGTAATCTCAAATTAAAGGCTGTAAACTAACAAGAGGCTAACATCATATTATTTTTAAAAATTAAATGATTTTTATTTTATTTATATTGTGAATATATCAATGAAATCTTGTAGAAAATTGTCTGTACTATATAAACAGTGTTATTCATTGATCATTTTAATTGTTAACTTATGTTTGGCTGAGTATAAGCCTCTCTTTTATCGGGAGATTTGCGATATTTCCCACAGTGAGCAGGCGCAGTTTCAGACACTTTGGTCCAAATGTGTAAGAGTTTGTGTTTTGGGTTTCATCATTATCTATTATATTTATTTGTTTTCATAGTACCTATTATTTTTTATCGAGGGGGAAAAATCATCCAGACTTTTCCCGCCTTGGGCGAGGCAAGAGAGTGTCAGACTCTTGTCTAAAAAGGACCACGTTCCTACTCCTGCTTGGAGCTGGAACCCCGGTAACCCGTACCATGAGACAAAGAGACCCTTATAGAAGTTCTCAAGTAAATATGTACAAATGTAATGTATTTAATATAGTGATAATAATGTAAGTTTTTGTATAATACAAGTAGGATCGTCCCCAATAAGTTAATTGTATTAAATTAATTAGAAAATTAAATAGTAATATTGTAATGAATGCTCTCTAGACACTATGTAATTGTATCACTAGATTTTTATGATAGGATCTGCCGAATAGTGCCTTCACCGCTTTTATGGGGCTAAGATTAAGACAAGTAATTAAAATAGTTTTTTTAGAAAAACGTATCTCCTGATGATTCGATTAAAGATAGTTTATTTCTGTATTATGTAAAGCTTCTTAAATATTGGTATGATGTAATAAATAAATACATAGTTTATATTTTTTTGTTAGGAGCTGATTATTCCAACGCCCGATTACTTTATCGAAGAAATGATATTGAATTTTTGACGTCAATTTTATGTTACAAATAATAATTATCTGTTGTTGAAAAATCGGCTCTAAAACACGTACGGTAATTAATTTATTTGGAGAAACCAGAAACTCTTTCGAATTATATAATACGAACTTAAAAACACAAAATAATGTTAATATAAGCAATATTTCTAAGTATCTCAGTGCTAGACCAAAGGTAGGAATAAAATAAAGAAATAAAAATGGTGTCCCTTATTTAAAAAGGTTTGTTTTACCAAAAATGCACTGATTTGGGACCTGTCATTTAAAATTCAAACCTTTATTGAACAAATAATGGACAAATTTTATGTATTGTATGGGACTATTGGTATCGTTTTAGATGGTAATATCTTATTTTATTAGATCTAATTTTACCCTTTTTCTACATTTTATTTAAATACAAAAGCCCTGTCCGGGTGCTACTCATTAAATGTAAGTAATGGTTAATTTAATTATGTTTTACGACTTACATTCATTACTTTTTCATGTGACTCGATTAGTTTCGAGCTGTGTCCGGAGCCCATAGCCGCACGCACAACGTGTGTTGTGCAACCAACTGAACAAATTGTGTTATTAATATTACTCAAGTAAAAATTATTATGTTTTATTATCTATCTTCCAGTTTATCTTGTACAAATATTTATTTAGTATTTACTTTGTTATAGCTATAGTTATAGTAGTGTATCTGCATTCTGTTTCAGTAGTTCAAATTATTGTTATTGTAATTTAGTTTATGTTTAAGAATGTGATCAAATACTTGTATTGATGTGGTACGTTTGTCATCGATATTTCTTACTGTAAATGTCAATAAAACCTTTAAATAGTGTTATGTTCCTCACACACTATTTGGCGCATTATAAGTTACAAATTATTTTAACTGCTGTTCGTTAGTCTCGCTAAAACTCGAGAACGGCTGGACCGATTTAGCAAATTTTATACTAGAATTATTTTTAGAAGTCCAGGGAAGGTTTAAAAGGTGGGTAAATAATGTTTGGGCGGTACGAAGCTAGCCGGGTCAGCTAGTTAATAATAATAATAAAAGTTCGGTCAATATTATAAAACACATAAGACAACATAACAACATAACAGTAGCATAAATTGGTATAAAGCTGTGTTAGGAATGTATTATTATCACTGAAAGAAGTTTCGAACTAGCGATTGTCTTGTTTTAAAAATGGCGCCACACCAAAATTAATTCATTTTATTCAAATACTTAAATATTAATAGTAATTGTAATTAGTCACAAATATTATTATTTGTATTAATATATACTTAATCTGCGTATCGTAGGAAAATGCCTTAAACACGTCGATATTTTAATGAAAGAATAAAAGTTATTAAAGAAGTGAGATATTTTATTTTATCCTATCCTTTTTTATGTTACTGAGGATAATCTGACTATTAGTTCGAGCGAAGTACTACATGTAATACTTTTTGATAATTCTCCTTACATCGCCGAATCTGGAAATATGCCGAATATAATGCCAATATACCAACCAAATTGCCTCCCTCAAGGGGTCTCGGGGCTCGATTCCCGGGTTTGGCGAAGTATTGCTGGGCATTTTTCGGTTTTTTGAAAGCACGGTGTCTGGAAATGCGGTATATGGCAATAGGCTCACCGCCTATTACATGGGGCTTACAACATAAATTGTGAAAAGCGTGTGTACATTACGGCATTACGTGTCATAATGTGCACCTCTGCCTACCATAAAAAAGGCGTAATGATTTTTTATACCTACTTTAACAGTAAAAATTCTTAATTTAAACGATTGTATAAAAACATAAGAAAAAACCTACACTTTAATAAATAGTACATTAATAAAGTCCCACAAATAGGTGCTAAAGGTTGCAAAGAATCCCGATTGAATATAAAATGAGCATGGTGGTTAAGTATCATTGTTAGTGGCGACTAAGTAGAGTACTCAAGTAGAAGGATGCTTGAGACGCTCCTCCCGGGGCTACGGGCTACGTCATCCTACGTGACCCAATAAGGGGGTGGGGGGGCTTAGGACCGCGACACACTATGGAAGAAGGTACAGTGGTACAGTACATTTTTTCATGGGATTTTCGCCTTTATATGATTATAATAAAGTCTCTAATAATGTAATAATTTGGTGGAAAGGAGTCGTTTGATCTATAGGTGTAATAATGGCCTTGTGTAATCGTGGTTTGTTTGTAATAATGTCTCATTTTGCTTCTATTTTATCTATTGGTTGTCAATTTATTAGATTAGTTTTTGAAATTCTTTATAACCTACATTTAGATAAACTAAATTATACGCAAAAAATTATAAATGATGATGCTTAGTCTGGAATCAAAATTACCTATATAAAATTCAGAAAGTGAAAAGTGTTTGTTACATAGTATATTTGCTTCTCTGCTTACCTCTTGAGGGTATAAGAGGCGTGACGTTATGTATGCGTCTTCTACGTGTGAAGGTATACTACTACGTACATAACGTGCATAACTAGGTACATAATGGCATTACAATCGTATACTTTTATTATGTTCCTGTTCTATTGGCTATTTTCAGAACTAGGTTTGAATTCCTTAATTAAAAAGAAAATATATGTGAACAATGTTCATGTTCACCCGCTTGATAAGTGTGTCGACAAAATGTAGGTACCGTACGCTTGTTTTTTTACCGGTTACGTAGTACGTAGTGTTACTACGCGCTACGAGTTTGCTACGAGACCGTAGCCGTAGTATTAACAGCTACGTGTTTTACGTTGCTACGTAAAATGTAATTTTTGTTTCAGCAATATTCATTTATGTATTTCGTTAAGAATTTCGATTTCAATATTGACTTTATAAACATAATATAATTGCGTTTTGGTACACAAAATCCGGGTTTTAAAATTTTTAAACGAATTCTTATTAGACAACATTTTACAACTATATTCTAAGTGTCACTGTGTGAGATAACAGAATACATAAATTCTATATACAAAAGTACCTAGTTAGCTATAGATACACTTGTTATTTCTTCAAACGGCCCTGAAGATATTTTATTCCCTGCGCAATAAGAAACAATTTACGTCCATCGCTAAGCTGGAACGAACGAAGAGCCCCCGTGTCATAGAAACGACCTTGACCCACCAATTTCCACATCTCCGTAACAAATCAGACGGAAAGCCGTCTGAAGAAACCGTTTCCCCAAAGACTTTGATATTGAAAGACCCGCCAAACTTTTGTCACGGTACATTTACTCTGTTTTCTCGTACTTTTGGGACTACGCTACATTTACTCATGTAGTTTACTAGACAAAATAGTTTCTCTTAGTAATTGTATAACATTTTTTATTTCAGTTCAGATTTATTCACTCACAAATGTATAAGTTACAATCGATATAAATCTTAGACGAGACATCCTTAACCACATTACCATTTCAATAAACATTAAGAGCTATACAATACGTCGGTAATGCTTCTAAAATCAATTGTCGATATCTACAATCCGGCCCCGTTGGTCCACGCATAATCTATGCAACGCTCGCTGGGGTAGGGCGCGCGACCCTTATCAGTGCGCAGCGGGAGCTTGAAGCCTTCGCACGGTGAGTACGACTCCACAACAAGCATTTTCCCTTCTTTTTTTTTTAACAACCTCCTTGCTACTACACTGTATGTAGTACGTGCCTTTGACACTCGGAAAATGTTCTCTATTTGAATTTGAAATATAATGGCTTTTGTCTTTGTGTTTATTTGACGTTTTGTTTTTTTTTTCGTTTGCTTTTATGGTCCGGGCCGGAGATGTAGAGGCTTTGACTTTCGTCTGTATTCGAATATTGGACGGTTTGAGTTTATCTTGAAGATTGTTTACTATGAACTTGTAATGTTTAGGTAAAAGTGAGAACTAAATTTTTTGAGGATAGTTTGATTTTGATTTGCTGTTTATTATATTATTTTTGGGGATATTTCGATTTTATTATTATTTTAAAGAGCTTTTTTCTTGTATGTGTTGGAAATTTACTTTTATCTGAAAGACTTTATTTTTATTTTAGATAATTAATTTGAACAAAAACGCGATGAGGAATGTATATTTAAACGTTTGCAAATAATTCTTAATTAATAGCTTAAGCATCTTAATGTTTACTCATATACCTACATAGGTATGAAAAATATAAATATTTTCACATTATTTTCATAACAACTATCGTGGAATATACTAAATTAACTAAAAATAACGATTTGTTCACGTAAATACATTGAGAAAAGCTCTACTAGTTTCGATTTATAGAGGGACTCTTCATCATAAGCAACGCGCGCGGATTATCTATACATTGTTTTATTATAACATCTCTAGAAAAAGTTTTAGATCAGCATATATTTTGTAAACAGCATGTAATAATATAATAAGCAATAAACGTAAATGAACGTTATGAAAAACATAATTAAAGCCTTCTTAAACATGGCCTCCACACTCATTCAATTTAAGTTCTTAATTATTAAATAGTAAGCAGCATTGATGCATATATTATGCATACGGCGTTGCAATCAAACTGTGTAATTACTAACTACCAACTATAAAGGGAAAATAAAAGAAAGAAAATAAGAATACATAAGTACCTAGGTTAGGTTCGAGTATTTTGTATTTTTGTTGGTAGATAAGTAGGTACATACATACACATATGGAATATGGTAGATAACTAATTTTTATTTTAATGTCCATCTTGTGGATTATTTTAAAACATTAGACAAGTATGTTTTTAACGGAAACTAATACTTTCAAAGATAATCTGATTTGAAATCTCGCGGGACGTTACTTCTAGGTAACGGACGTTTTTTCTAAGTATTGTTATCTTATATGACAAAATAAAAAAATACGTGGCTAATATTTTTTCATTACCTAACTGATGGACTAAATACATTTTTAATTTTAATACCCCGTCAACATCCCTATTATGGAATATATGAATATGTGCATACTTTTCAATAAATACATATAACTGTGAAAGTATTATACATACATACATTTTACAGCTCCAATATAAAGTATTAAAACGAGCTACGTCGAGGAATGATTGATATTGGGAACTTCGGTATATTGCCCGTTTTTTATCCGTCAATAACGGGCCTTACTCAACGGTTTTGCGCGCCGGCAATACCTTTTCAATTAGGGCTCCCGGGCAGAGCCTAAAACTGGTATATAGATACAGCCTTGTACTTATGGTTGTGTACAGTATATACCTATTTGACTTGATGTGAGTAGGAGTATCTTTCTAGGTATATAGGTGTTGTATCCACATAGATACATAGATCACATTATTGTAAGATGTGTAGGTATATGGACCTTCGATTTAACTGTACAGTTAAAATTGCACAGTTTTATCGTAAGGTATCGTGTGTAACTTATAAATCATATTATAAATTGAAATGAGATTGCAATTTCTTTCAAATAAAGTCTCTTTTCTTTCTTTCTTGTTGTTTATCGAAACTTGTGAACTACAAGTTTTAAAGTCACGTATCTACCGTGAAGGATACATCCACGACAAGGACTACTTAGACACTGCTAACAACAGTGATTAATAATCTTTATCTTAAATTCTTAGATCTATTCTAAAATATAGTACTCGTAGTTACCAACTAAAAGTGACTAAGTATACAAACTGTCCGACTATAAGTGACTATACTATATAACTATAAAAACTGTAAATAAATCAGTTGCCACGCTCGCTCTGTAGATACTATCTCGGTTGGAAGTCGTCAGGTCGTAAAATCGCTCGATATTATCCTGCGAGGTATAAGAGCTCCGTGTAAAGCCGTCTCCGGGAATATTCCTACCTGCCTTCATTTTTATAAAGGGAACTATTTTATGAGGTAGCTTTGTAAAGGTAGTCTAGTAAGGAGTATTTATTTGCTTATTGATTACTTTTTTATACTTTATATAGGTCAGCGTTTGGTTACTAACTTGCTACACTAACAATATAATGAATTTATAGTTTTCATTCCGCTTGTAAATGTATTTTCAGCATACGGTGTGCAGCTAAGTGGCTTTTGTATTTGATTATCGATTATAAAGTCCTAAGATTTGACAAAATCATAACGTAGCTGTTTTTTTATTGCCCAAGGGGTGGGTAGAGATGAACGTATGCAATGTAACAAACACTTTGCACAGGTTGTGTGATGTAGTCTATACAGGGTGACTTTGAATTCGACGTATTCTTCCCTGGAGGTTATAGTACAACTAATTTCCTACAAAATTAGGCATGTGGTCCGTGGTTCGAAAGTGGCTAAGTAGAAAAAATCGTGAAAGCAAATATAACAATATTAACAATGTCTGTCTGACGGTCAGTCCTCTAGTAAAGCTCGATTCAAAGTGTAGATTGTAAATTCTTTGTAAAGTATTATGTTGGTTATTGAAATTCTTCCTAAGTCGTGAGGTACAATTCGTGAATAACAGCAATATTAAAGAATGTCTAAAATAATAACATTTTGATGAAAACTTATCATTATATTCTTTTCATTTAGTGATTACTATTCTAAAGACCCTTTTTATATTTTAATGAAATGCTTTGGAAGCAGCAAAAGGTTGCCGCTTAATGTTCTAGCTGATTAATTATGGATACAGGACAATACAGTTTAGTATGGATGAGCACCACATCTTTCTTATGCATCAGATTTTTTATTTCATAGTATAAGAGTGCTTTTCCACAAGAGATGTGCTATGTTATACTGCTGTGAATGTGTTTCTCTTCCATCAGTCATATTCATTAGAACACATAGTTGAGCACTGGGGAAATTGTTTGACGAAGAACTCAACTAGTTTCAATCCATGCTAGAAGCTCATATTCATGAGCAGCATTCCGCGACATACGACATCGTGTGAAACTAGTCGAATTCCTCGTCAAACAGTTACGTGAGTGAGCCGATGACATAATAATTAACTGATTTAAATTCATCATTATTTGTATCAAACCAGTCTTCCTAGTTTAGCCTATCCTTGTTTTTAGTCACGATATTTAAAAATGAAAACTATTATTATCGACAGAAACCTTCTTGCATTCCTGTACCTCTTGAAGTAATAAAAGACAAACAATTGTAATATAAAATCATTTGTCTTTTATTAAGACTTTGACTGCCAACAAAAATCTGTTGACGGCAAATCCTCTGCTAGCGTTTAATGTGTTAATAAAATTTGTGAAGATTTATCATATAAATTTACTCTATATCTGTCTATCTACTTCTACTTCTACAAGTCTTAAATGTACTCAAAGGACGCTCGCGTGCTTTGTATGAAGGCGGACCGGAATGGCGACCCATTTAGCTATTTATTATACGTTCCCCTATCCTTTGTTGTGCACCATATTCGCTGGACAATAATAATGTCCGAGCTTTGAAGCGTTTGACAATTAATTTTATAGAGGAAATAAATAATAATTCTCTAGATTCCATTTTTTGCGTTTCATTTATAAATATTTATTGATGTGTTTATTATTCTAATAAGAACTAAAATACTTAGACTGAATAATAATAAAAGCTAAGACTAAAATATCTAAGTTTCAATTAGATGGTCCATCAGTAGTTGGAATGTTCAATTGGAAAACGTCTTTGTAATTTCAGAAAGTTTTAAGTACTGGTACAGTACCGTAAAGACTCTGAGAGGTGGAACTTGTGGTTATTGGTAAACGACTTTAATTTCGTTGGGTTAATATTTATAAAAAATTTGATGGTAAAAGGCGCCTCATAGTAACGTTAGTCATCTGTTTATTATTGTATACTAACACAGACATGAACGCTTTTGTTATTATCGTTAAATACAGAAGATATTACACTATTACAATATTATAAATGTGAAAGTTTGTTCGAATGTTTGTCCGCCAATCACGCTAAAACTACTGAACGGATTTTGATGAAATTTGGTATACATACAGGGTATGAGCTGACTTTGGTGATAGAATACTTTTTATCCCACGGGAACGAAACCGCTGGCAGAAACTAGTAATAAATAAATGAAGCAGTATAATCATGCGGTCGTCCCATTAATTACTGGTCCTTTAGACAATGTTTAATTAACGAGGTGGCATCACCCTATGTTTCAAGCCTCAAAGACCTTGTCTCAGTATTTTGCGAACATAGATGAAATAATTTACTTCGTAGGCGAGTGTGAAACTCAAGTGAAAATAACAAAGGTAAGCCGCGTGGCTATAGCAGAGTATGATACATATGATAGTATGATAAATGGAGGCAAATGCCTCCATTTCTATTCTTTCTGCGGGTGTGTCAGGAACTGACTAAGAGACGATTAAAGAATAGTTTTTCAGTAATGTCAAATGACATGATATTAGAGACCTAGACCCAGTTTTTATTGATAAATCTGAAACTTTTAAACTAAGATGATTACAACACTTGTTGAAACTGTTGTCGTGGTGGCCCGGAGATTTAAAACGCCTAGTTCTCATGCATGAGGGTGCGTGCTCGATACCTACCAACGGAAAAGTATCAATGTTACTTTTTCTGAGTTATGTTTACTTTCTACGATTATTTAGACACCACTAACATACGGTGATGGAACACATCGTGAGGACACCTGTGCTTATAATTTCTAATTATAAGTTTGAAATCGCCAACCCGCTTTGAATAAGCGGGGTGATTAATGCCCATACGTTTTCCGTGTGAGAAGAGGCCTTTGGTCAGCACTGGCCACTTAAAGGCTGTCGATGTGATGTGCTTTGGAACGAACCCCTAGCTTCACTGACAGACAGGACTGACGGACAATTCAATTCGACGTTTCAAAAGTGCCTAATTTAGGATTATTGAAATAAATGCTTTGACTTTATGTGTGTAATGTGCCAAGCATGGAGATGATAGCAAACCTCCTTTAGTAGAGGAGACCTAAGGTCAAGCAGTGGACTTGCACTTGTTGCTATTGAAGCTTGTTTCTCTTTCATAATTATATCGAAGCTTTGAACTAAAATCTTCTCAATCTAGAAGGTAAAATGACCTAGAAAGGCGTTTATAGTATTATCCAAATCAATTTGTCTTCGACATCGCCGCTGCCTAGAATCGATAGGATCCACTTCAGTAATCAGGTCCCGATCTCGTTCCCCTCCAATGAGTTTCCAACTTTATGACTTTACACATAAAGTCCATTTTCATTTCGAGCTTAATATGAAGGATGGCATTAAGAATGATTGGCTTTCAAGAAATTGAACTATTAGTACTAATGTGATTACATAATGTTATGGTTATACCTTTATTACTATATGTTTCGAAGGCTATCGAGGCATTTGATACACAACATATATTTTTCTATACTATAATTATGATGAACATACATATTGACTGATATATGTCTACGATTTGAGTGGGTGGAGACAATTGTCCTAAAAATCGTAGTTGTTTTGTTTAAGTACATGATAAACGTATTTTTGTAGTTAGACACATTTATTCTAAAGTACAGAAATAGGTGCCTAGGTTACTATTACATATATTATATTATCAGCGTTCCGTCATTGGCTTTTTTTTACGCAACGAATCTTCGTCACTATCGTTCACGTTACCATCATCCACGTACTTTACTTTGTCCTCCATAGAACACATCCTACGTAAATGACCTTTAATATTTCACTGTTTACACTTATAGTTTTTGAAACGACACTGATTAGACTTATGGTTCAATCCACATATAAAATTACTTCGGCTTTATTATATTTAAAATATACAACAATTACATAATATTTCAGGGATTTTGTAGAAGTTTAAAAGTTATCAATATAACTTATTTTAGTAATTAGACCATCCCAAAGCGGCCAAACATTCATCAAACAAGCTCAAAAGCCCTCTTTAATTCTGTTCTTGTCAAAAATTTCTCGACTAATGGTTCGCAATATAGCCTCGTGAGGGCCTGAGGGAACGGGCGGAATTCCTCTCAGACCTCCCTCCCTCCCAGCGACAAAGCCTATTCAATAAGGACTGCGAATTGCGAAACTATAGAGCCGACGGGTTTCTGGACCGCAAAGTTTTTTATTTTAACTTTAATGGAGTTTCAAACTGTTTTTAATTAAATTCGTGAGACTTTCTTGTTCGTTAAAGAGGTCGGGTTCAGAGTTATGCAGACTACACAGAATATAACTTTTTTTAGTGCTCGCAAAATCATTCAAAGATACAACATTTCTCATAAAAGTACATGAACTATATCAAAAAATCATCTCAACACCGTCAAACGTCTTTATTTATCTTTACCCTGAACCATCCCTCTATTGGAACATTCAATTAGACATCCACACACCATAACTAACCAAGACCAAAGTTAAATTAGAACATCACTGTACAAACTACAAATATATGCCATGTCGTAGCTCGTAGCCCGTAGCGCGTAGCCCGTAGCTTCGTAGCGGCGTAGCGTCCTTGCAGGCGACAGGGCATGTGAAATGATTAATTATCATAGTAGGAGCCTCCCTGCCATAGACTAGACGTTTGTTTACTACAATAGCTTGATGTACTGTGTCTTCACGCTTTGTTAAAGGCTATTGAATAGAATTCTGTGACAATATTGTATGTATGTGGGTGTGTATTGTGTGAGGCTGTGTACGTAACTGTAAGCGATGTTTAGGTTGGTTAAAAGCTATTGACGATAATGTTTTATTGAATGTATTTCTTTTCGATTGGATTTAACATAAGTGCTTTTAAAGGATGATTATGAGTCAAATGTTAATTTCGATATGAGGATTTCGGAAACTTAACACTAGGGTGAGATGATCCCGGAGTTGCGGACTGCCTAGCAGATTACTGGGGCTCTGGTTCGAAAAACAGGAGTAGGAACGAGGTGGTTTTTAGTCAGTAAGAGTCTGACACTCGCTCTCGCCTCGCCTAAGGTGAGAGAAATCATTGGATGATTTTCTCTCCTCAAAAAAAAAAGAGTCGGTGAGACGATGTATAACACTTTTTTGTTGGTTTAATGGTTTACACTAGATACATAAAACTACAATACAACTTATCATCACGCCTATCTATCACAGCACGCCATAGACAGAAAAAACTAAATTGGAAAACGAAACGATATTGGAATTTACTTTTAAACTTAATATAAACAGGTATCTATGACTACCTCTATTTAACTATTGTTCTGCACACAAAAACACAACTATTTCAAATACAATTCGCTGATAACATGAGTCCTGTACGACCGCGTAAGTTAATGAACCGCGAAGTTTGTGGCAGTCATCAATTCGTACCGAGATACGATGTTTCAGTGACCGGCACGACTGGGGAGGTCACAGAGTTAATGACGCGTTCATATACATGTAATTCTACGTTATTCGATGACATCAAACGATTGAAATCGTGGCTTTGTTTATTATCTTATAATGATGAGGTTCATGTGTTTTCTGATGGGTATAACCTGGATGTCTTCAAAGCCCGAGTGAATAGGTTGCTTATAGGCATACGTGCTCCATCGTAGGTCGCATCATCACTTACCATCAGGCGAGATAGCGGCCAAACGTAAAAAAATTACATTCTGGTGTCAATGAAGCAAGTACCGTACAACAAGAGAACAAGATTGTGCTCTGTGACTTTTTTATTGGTAATAACGTCGGAGGTTGGCCACTATCGAGTAAAATTAGAATGGTTTTTAAGTTTTTTATATAGAGTGTACTTAGTAAAACAATGATTTAACCATAATTTTGGTAAATGAAATCAAGATTTGTTAAAGTAAAACGTATTGTAACAAAAAATGTCGGCGTATAAGAGTGTACCTCTAGAGAACGCTTCGAAGTATTACATTATTCATTATATTCCCTTCGCTTTGCGGGCACCGAGTCGGAGTTAACAGTATATAGTATACATTTAATGGTACATTCTTTTACCGAACCATTTCATTGTTTTATGGTTATAACAAATCTAGAAAAATCTTTTTGTACAAGTTTTAATGCACCTACCACAAAGACTAGTTAGACTGCACTGTTGGCGCGGTGGCTGGGCAACAGGCTGTCGTGTAACGTGTAGCGTTGTCGATTCCTGCACTGTGTAACTCTTTGGGTGATCCACAAATAGTTTTTTCGGGTCTGAGTGTCACGCTTTTATTTTATCCATGGTGTCACGTGTATGTGAACTTATTTGTTTGTAAACGCACCCGTGGGTGCGTTTACAAACAAATAATTAAGGAAATAAATCTTGCGTTTTATAAATGAGAAAGGAAAGGAGAATGAATAGGCTTTAGTGATCTCAACATTATCGAAACATACCTGCTTTCACATCCCTCTATATACCCTACCTAGAACAACTATATAGCGTCTTGTTATGTTACCGTACTACAATTACAAAGAAGTCGTTCGATAGCCCTCGGGAGAGGTCGGTCCGAATCGCACCGCCATCGTATCGACACACCCATCTCCCGCCAAATGTATTGGAAAATATACTGCTACCAACTTCGCGGCCACTCGTAAAAGCTACGCCGTCAATGTTTACAGTTTGATTAAGCGCTTGTCAGCTTGTGTTTATACCTACAATGTATATGTCTATTGTGTATATGTACATACGTGTATGTTTTTACCTTGTGGTAACTACTAATCTTAGTTATATTATGAATGCGAAAGTTTGTATTTGTTTGTTTCTTACTCAATAACGTAAAAATGGCTGATTCTTGCCTTCTCCATGCAAGAAGAGGCTTTGGTTAGCAGTGGCTACTAATAGGCTGTTTTGATGATGAAAAGTACAGCTTGTTACTTTCATTCCTAAAATACATTTATCGAATTCCTAACTCAATAAACGCATTACACTTTGTATTCGCAGAATAGTTTGACACAAAACTTATTGCCAATAAACTAAATATTCGTCAATAAGTATTAAACAATTAAATTTGTAAGTTTCCTAAAGTCATTAAAGACTTGTATGGAATTCGTACCCCTTTTGCACCTTCATACATTATTTACCGAAATTACCGGTAAAGGCAAAAGTTCTCAGAAAATGCCAATCAGTAATTACGGTGGCTTGGAATCTAGGTCTTTCATCAAATATTCCTTCACTATTAACTATTTATACTATTATACAATAACTTCAACATTCGATTAGTTATTCCACTTATTTTCTTTCTATATTTGTACCCATAAAGCTCCGTAAAGGTATAATTTTTGTTTTAAATACCTATAAGTCACATTCACATTCTTTGGTTTAATTATTTGAATAGAAACCTTAATAACACCGCAGAGTATTTTTCATCTTCTAGATTTTGTATTACGTAATTAGGAACTCTGAATTCGGAATTTATTGCCGGGTCAAGCCAAAAATTTGACAGAGAAAGGACATGGCTAAACCAAAGTATGGACGTCGTAACCCGTACAAATAAATATTGTATAAATATGGTGCCTAGCAATAAATAAAGCTGCATAATTAAAAATTGATATTTTGTAATTAAGAAGGTCCAGAAACTTGGCATATCTGCGCAATCCTGAAAATAAAGTAGCGTTCCTACGTCAAACAACGTTACAAAAACTTCAAACCACAACATTGCTGTGAACTTTTATCAAGGCGTTTTGATGTACCTGAGCCGAAAGTTATTTATATATGAGGTAGATAGGTAAACAATTCTGCTTATACTAGATAATGAACACAAAGTAACCAAGGACAGACACAAAATTATATAGTAAGATTGTGCAATCTTATCTATACATATAATAAAATCGTAGAAAAGTGCTGTCTGTACATTGAAAATAAAAATAAAAAAAATAGCAGGGGTTATTGTTATGTCGATGTCGAACCCAAAAATGTAATTAACTTTTTTTTGTCTGTTTGTCTGTTTGTCTGTTTGTCTGTTTGTCTGTTCGTCTGTGCGCGCTAATCTCAGAAACGGCTGATCCGAGTTGGATGCGGTTTTCACGAATATATTGTGGGATGCTTAAATTTACATTTAGTGTTTGTTTCATGTCAATCGGTTCATAAATAAAAAAGTTATGTCAAATTAAAGAATCACGTCGAACATTCTATGCTTATACCATTAATCTCCGCAACTATTTGACGGATTTGGTTGAAATTTGGTACAGATATAGTTTAGAACCTTAGAAAGGACATAGATATATTTTTATTTCAAAAATCAAAAAATAAAAATAAGAAATAAATTATTTATAAATAATTCTATGTCGATCGTTACACGACTTCGGTTCATGTTATTGTTTTAATTTATCGAAAAAAAGTAAATAAATAGTAAAAAGGTATGAAAAAAATAATATCAATATAATAAAACTTTAGTACAAAGAAAATGCTCTAACGGAGTATAGATAATTCTATGTCGATCGTTACACGACTTCGGTTCATGTTATTGTTTTAATTCATCGAAAAAAGTAAATAAATAGTAAAAAGGTATGAAAAAAATAATATCAATATAATTAAACTTTTAGTACAAAGAAAATGCCCGAACGGAGTATAAATAAATAATCCAAGTTGTCTTTATCCTCGATAGATGGCGTTGGGATCGAAATAGATCGCGCTATGGTTTCGTTACATTCATTTGGTTGGGTATCGGCCGAGCGCTTCGGTACTATCGTAGAAAAAGTGTATTATCAGTCGTATGATTATTTGTCTGTAGTGGTCCTGCTGTTTCGTATATTCTAAATTGGTTTCGTTGTATTTGTCAATTAATAAGTTTATTTGTTGGGTTTTCCTGGTTTTTTGGTTAAACTATTTAACGTAGGTTTAGTTTGATATCGATTATTAGTAGTTACTGTAGTTAGTTTTTTTAATAAAATTGTAAGTCTAATTTATAAATTAATTAGATTAGATTTAAGTCGTTTCTTTTAAATTATTTAGTTTAAGCTTGGTTATTATAGCATAGAGGATATGATAGATAATAGAAATAATAGAGGATATAATAGGTTGTAATATAGTTTCTTTTTTAATTTTTATAAATTCGTAATTCGTAGCTTTCTTTAGTTTTAAGTTAGTTTAAGTCCGTTTTTAAACTATTTTTTCAATGCCCTAAGTGAGTATACATCTATTAAATTCAAACGCAGAGCTCATTATGTTGATTTTTGAAGAGTTCCCTGGAATATCTTCCACACCATTTTTGAAGAGATCCCGCGAGATCGGGAACTATGTGGTTAAAACCAAAAATTTGCCGGAAGTCACTATTCCACGCGAACGAAGTCGCGGGCAAAAGCTAGTACAAAATATATATTTTGTGTCGATCAAAACATTTACAATTATTTGGTTTCAGAAAAAAGTCATTATATTACCGTTATTAAAAATTGATGTTCGTTTAATTATTTCGATTTGATTTTCGGGGAAACTAATGTCCTAATAATAGCTTGCAGTACCTACTTCCGTGTTGACATGTCAAACCACAACAGAAAAAAATCATTTATGAAACTTATTTTTGTTAATTTTTGTTCACCAAGTTATAAGAATTAGCTAAACACAAAATAATTCATAAGTGAATATTTAAATGATACGGGTTAGCGTGAAATTCGTACGGTATTCTTGTTATTATGCCTGGGTCAGTCATTTAGCCATCTCCTTTCACTGGAAAAAGATGTCTAACTCAATATCAAATTAATTCACTTTAATGCATTCATGGTGTATAGAGTGGTCTACAATTTTAATATAGTAATATGTCCCAACTATGGGCCTCTGTCTGCTCTAATTGAAAACAATGATGTATCAACCAATATATGACAAACTCTTTTTTCCAAATCCTGCAATTGCTCTGTACAGATGGCGCGCTTCGTAACGATAACCCCTGACATGAGCGAGGCTGTGATACTGCACCTGCGGAACAACTTCTTCGCTGACGAGCCCCTGAACAAGGCGGTCTCCCTGTGCCAGAGGGGGGAGCCTCACGCGGCGCTGGAGAGGCTCTGCGCCGTCACCATCGCTGATGGATTGTCCGTCGCTGCTGTTGAAGGAGATACGGTGACTAATCAGTTGCTTTGTTAAAAAGAGTTCCTTTGTTATAGAATTAGTCTATAATCAGTATGCCATGTCTACATCTGGTATGACACCATACCATGATCATTTGAACTCGGTGTTATTGTTATTATTTAGGTATGTAAGAAAAGTTTAGTTACAATGTCAAGCCATTTTTTTGCGGTCTAAAATTGCAACTAATGCTGTATAAAAAAAACACTGATACTGCCGCACTTAGAGTCATTTAATGATTACTTAAGCTATTCCTTAGTAACGATTTTGTATTGAAAACAATTACTAAGGACTGGTTTAAGTAATAATTAAATGAGTCTGAGTGCGGCAAATACTAATTTTGTCAAACTGTCCATATAAATACGTACCTAAAACTGTTTGCAGGTGTTGGGAGTGGGTCTGAACGGCATCTTATGACCCGGAGACATCGAGCAGTCTATCGAGAAGATCCAGCAGTCCTCCGACGAGAAGTACAACAAGATATTCACCATCTTGTACTCTGTCAGCCAGGAGCTGGATCTGTTCAACACGTTTCAAGTAAGTTCAAGTTTCAAGTAACTTCACATTTTATAAACTCAAAAGTGTTCGAAAGAAGTTGGTTACTATTGAAAATAGGCAGATTTTAGTCAACCTATAACCCATATAAGCCAGCGACAGCCAGACAGCGAGGAACTCCACTAAGTTCAAGCCATGCTAGACATGGCTTGTAACTAGTGGAGTTCCTCGTCAAACAGTTACGTGAATAAGCCAATAGTATAGGTAATAATTAAGTCAGTTGAAAAAACTTGCTTTATTAAAATTCTAACAAATAAACCTCTCCTTCAATCTACATAATTATTATATTCATCCAGATAAGGTCTCCCTTAAATCAAGTCTGATCGACCATTTCGTATAAATTCCAGGTGGACAAAATTCTGGAATGCAGGATCATCTCCGTGGATCAGCAAGCAAGGGGACGCGGCCTGGCCAAGGAGCTGATGTCTCGCAGCATAGATATTGCTAAACAAAATGGATTTAAGGTATGATAGTGATGAATAGAATCCCTCTAAGACTGAATCCAAATGATCGATTGATAATAAGCAAAATCTTGTCGAGAAAAATTAGGATGCAAGAGCAGATTGTAAATAGAAGCTATATCTGCTTACAACTGTTGTACAGTTTTGCAGAAGTATAACTTTTGTAACTTCTACTTTTACATACATACATACATAACCTCACGCCTGTCTTTCTTGGGGGCAAGTAGAGACAATGGGACGCCAATTGCTACGAATCGTACATACCTCTTTCGATTCATCAACAAACGTCAGTCTTTTCATTTTCATAAAGCTGTCTACACAATTAATTAAAAGTGTTTTAATTTGTTTTACTTAACCAATACTTAAAACATTCTTAATTTTCTATCATTACTTTATCCTCAAAGTTAACCTCGCCATAGTTTTTGGGTATCACTGTATTGTATATGTGTACCAGTAGTGGAATTTCCCCCGATCGTAATTTATTTTCTTATTGTTTTGATGTGAGTTCCCCTCCTTTAACGCCATGGTATATCTGGCCCCGCGCTGTCGGAACCCCTCTCTTGCTCCACTGACCTATATCTGTCACAGTAATGTGTATGCAGTACATACTTACGATAGTCACGCTAGTAATGTTTGTTATTTATCTACAAATTTTAATGAACAATTTTTAAGGTACACTTCGGTAAAATAATTTAGGTATAAGGTAATTTAGGTATTATTCATCCAAAAGGTGACAAAATTTCTATTTAGTATATTATTACATTTCTACAGAAAGATTTTGAAAGCCGCCTATTACATGGGACTTACAACACAAATGGTGAAAACTGGGTGTACATTGTATAGCGGCATTACGTCCTAATATGTACCTCTGCGTACCCCTTCGGGGATAAAAGACGTCATGTTTGAACGTTAGTTTTTAAAATATAATAATATACGATACGCTACATACTAATTTCCATTTTCCCTTTTTTACAGCTGTTCAAAGCGGACGCAACAGGCGCGTTCTCGCAGCGTATCTGCAGCTCCTTGGGCATGGAAGTGATCCGCACGGTCCGCTACGACGAGTACCTCGACTCCTCCGGCACTCCCGTCTTTAATGTCCCTCCTCCTCATGAGGCCCTCGCTATCATGGTGAGGAAACTACCCTGAAGGAAGAGAGAGTATGAGTTTACCAGTATTACAATAATTTGTTTGATTAATTGTCGTGACTTGAGGAAAGGTTGTTTTGCAATGTTGTTGTGTTAATGTCGTGTCGTCACTCACTATTTGTAGTCAAAATGTCATAACGATTAGAAATGATTCTTATGGCTTTTTTTTCAAAGGGGGAAAATCATCCTATGATTTTTGAGAGACGAGAGGGTGTATCAGACTCTTACTGAATAAAAACTACCTTGTTCTTACTCCTGCTTTTCGAGCTGGAGTTCTGGTAAACCTGCTAGGTAGTCCGTAGCTCCGGAACAGGCAACAGCCCTACTGGGCCCCATCTGAGGTGGTCTGATGGCTCTTTGAGGCGCACATATTCTTGTGGCTTTAGACTGTCACAATGACAATAAACATCTCATACCATAGGCTTTGTGTCACATGGGTAAAATAAAAGCCCAATAAAGCCATTGTAAGAATATTAAATGCTCGTTTTGATTTAGATCTGTGCGCATATTATTCGCGTATTATACGAAGTCGTGTTCAAAGGAATTTAGTCTGTTTGGTTGTCACTTTTAATAAATATTTGTTAAAATATCGAATATCACATATAGGTAACAGTAAGAAAAGTAAATGTATACGTAGATATAAAATGATTTACTCAAAAATATTGTAAACTGAACCTAATATATAGGGACACAAGGTTTGTTATTGTAGAATGTAGCTCTATCTATATTCTCTATACATTTTATTTATAGTTGGTGTTTATATAATGTTTAGAAAATAACATGACTATAGATATTGTTTTTTATGTATGACATAAATATTTATCTATACACAACATCACGCCTTTTTACCCCCGAAGGGGTAGGCAGAGGTACACATTACGGGACGTAATGCCGTTATATAATGTACACACACTTTTTACCATTTGTGTTATATATCCCATGTGATAGTGGTTCATCCTTATCACATGAGATTTATTGTCTATAGAATTGATAATGAATAGATTGAAAGCAAATCCTTCTAATTTTAAGTAACAAATGACGAATGATCAAACAAATCACAATGTTTGACAGCTGTCAAACGTGACAGCTGGCAAATATGACAGCTGTCAAATGTGACAGCTGTCAGTTGAAATTAAATTTATAAAACTAAATTTTGCTGAGCAAATTGTTTAAAATAATGACAATACTGCTATTAAATGTCATGTTATTTCCTGAACATAGAATTTTACGTATGTTAGACGTGGCCAGATTGACCCGAGCTATAAAATATTAAAATGGAACCCCGGTATATAGTTCCAAATTTTTGTAGGATTTTAAATAAATATTTTATTGTGAAAACTCCGTAATTGTATGTACCTAACTACTTAGTATGTATCTATCTATACTTATACCCTAATACTATATTTTCTATACATATATAATATTGCATTTGTACTTGTCTCGAAAGTTCTTTGTTTATGAAGTAAATATGTGTAAGTTTATATAAAATTAAGAATATGTATGTATTATATCTGTCTACTTATAAACGTTCTACTTAAATTTACACTAAATCTTTTCAACTTTGTATTTACTTTTACTAAAAAAAAAGTTTTTTATATTTATGCTACATATTTGTAGTAAATATACATACATTTCTGTAAACCGTAGTTACTAATAAATGTTATTATTATGATGTAATAATAAATAATAACGATTAAAATTAATAAATGATCTTAATTCAAAATCTCTAACTGATAATTTCAACAACTGATCTTAATCCAAAATCTTTTGATAGATCTTCATTTTTGACAGAAACTCTATAGAACTAATGTCAAAAATTGATCTGTAAATTGTTCTAGTTTTGACTCAATCGATCCAACGTCAAAAATCTATCTCAATATAGAGATTTTGGGTTAAAATCGATTATTAAATAAGTAAGTAATTTCAGCCATAAAACGATATAAAAATAATAATTAAACATTGTCGCTGACGTATTTACTATCTGTGTTAGTTATGTAGACACTGTTGTTGAAGTTGTATTCAATATAACGATTACAATAAAGAAATAAAAATAAATTAGAAAACGCTTTTTATTTTAGTAAATCCATTTTTGTACAAGATAAGTATCCTTCCTTTTTTATTAATGGGGGAAACCTTCAAAAGGTATTTTTACTTAACTAAACCTCCCCGGTGGTTACCATCTACACCTAAAGAAGGTACCGGGTCCCTTAGTAGATTAATCCCGGATCCAAGATAAGTATCCTTACAATCCATATTGGCTAAATAAAATTGTTGTGTTTAATACCCGCCCTACAAAATCCATTAAGGGCGGGTATTTATTACGCAGTCAAAAGGCTTTGTTGTTCTCAAGTTCCAGTGGAAACCTTATAAACCTATGTTGCTGCTTCTATAAAAAACCAAAATATGAGTTTTAAGCGTGGAAGGGCCATGCCTCGTCACGAATGGGTCGGAGTCAACCGGAGTGATACTATGAGCTCACAGAAAACCGACGTGAAATAACGCTTGCGTTGTGTTTCGTCACCGGAGGTCCAATTAAATCCCTGTTTCCCCAACAACCCTTAAATTCCCAACCTCCGGAAAGGCCGGTAACGCGTTGTAACGGCTCTAGTGTTTCGGGTGTCTAAAGGCGGTGGCAATTGCTTACCATCAGGTGATCCGTCTGCTCGTTTACCGGCTTAAACCATAAAAAAAGAAAAGTTTAGTAATATTTTAACTTATACGCTACAAGAAACCTCTTGCGGATTTTCTTCAAACGAATTGCTACAACGACTTTAGAGGGCCACAGAATCCACTCATTCAACAACCCTCCCTTGCCTCTTAACAGTTCTATTTTATACCGACAGATAGCGCTGTACTGTGTGAGTGGTTTCCTGAATCGCGGTGTTAAGATTCTCCGCGAGCGAATGAGTACCCAGCGGTTGTGTATCTGTATCGCTTCTCGGCCTGTGGCTAAGATCAAAGTGTAGCATCTGTAGTATCTGTTCTGTCTGTTTTCAAGGTAATAACTGAAAGTTCCTCACAGAGGGATAAGTTATGAAGATTTTTTGTAAATTTGGCGAGAAGTGAAGCTTGCTTCACTTCCGTCACAGGTCGGCCTGGCATTGCAGTGCTGCCGGGATCGGCCTTCAGAATTCGTGTAAAATATGTAACTAATTTTACATTGTTACAATGGAAATGTTTAGTTAGCGACGTGCGAATAACATACACATAATAACAAAGGCACTAGAAGAGTGTTTCATCTACTTAACAAGAATCAGACTCTGTACTACTTATACTGAGAATCTTTTAAAAACCAAAACCAAACAATGTTTCGTCAAACATGGAAACATTACCAATTAAAACGAGGCAGCGAGAAGTCAAAGCTATTTTACTAAAAATAAAATCAAAATGAAAATTACACCATAACACGAATATTTATAAATGTGAAAGTTTATTTGTTTGGATGTTTGTCCGTCAATCGCATTGAAAATACTGAACGAATTTTGTTAAAATTTGGTATACAGACAGGATATGAGCTGACTTGGGTAATAGGCAAATTTTTATCACACAGGAATGCGGGCGAAGCCACTGGCGGAAACTAGTAATTAAAAAGCTTCAAAAATGTCCTTGGAAAGTGTAATGGATGATCAATAGTCCTCATCATTCAGTCAGTCAACAAGCTAATGATATGTGTTCAACAGCTACAGGCACTTGTCGACAACAGTAATTGTATACGGCTAGCTTTGTTTTAAATCAAATAATTACACGATACCAACGAAAACCATTAATCAAATGAGCTATAGATTTTCATATTTTTGTTATTGCAAGTGATATTTAAGTTATGTCTAAAAATAAAAAGACTTGTCCTGCAACATCAAGAGCTCCTCCAGAGGATTTGTCATAATCATATAGTTTAGAGATAAAACAACGATGCTGCCCAGTCTTTATGAAATACCATCGTACAGCGTAGTCTCTTAGTTGGCACCTAGCTGAAGAGCAGGGACACCGAAAAAGGCATTCTATTCTGCCGTCCTCACAGGCGTCAAAGTCGGTAAAAAAAAGTTAAGTCAGTAAAGTTCGAAGTTAAGTTAAGTCTTTACAAGACAATATTGATAAAATTGGGAATCGAGTCCGAAACTCCTTGCTTAGCGATCGTGGTTGTGCCCACTCAACGAACGAGGCTCTAGGCAGTTTAAATAATGTTTTGGTTACACATAATGTAACAAATTAAATTAGTTTATGCTGTATAGTAATGGAGCTTATAACATTTAAGACCACCAACACACAAACCACACTACACAGTAGGCGTGCCTTAGTATGCCAAGAAAAACAAAACTAATTAGTATTTAAATTAGTTCACAACTTATGTTAATGATAATTTTGATATTTTTCCAATGAAACTTGCGATATATTTAGAAGAACTTGATGATAGTTGTAATTAATTAACCATTTAAAAGATTCAGAACTTGCTGTTGACATTTTATTGGCTCATGAAAAGTATATGGACGCACTCCTAGTTTAAACGGCAGCGTTTAGTAAATAAGTAATCTGCTGTTTAAAAAAAGGAAATTAACTTTTTTCATTTTTGTTATTTGTAGTCATTGTAAACTATTAGAACAATTTAAATTAGTTACATGGAAGATCGTTATCCCCGAAGTTACCATGGCACGAGCCACTGGCCACCTAAAATTTATTCAAAATCATATTATTTTAAAGTATTAAAGGTGGTATATTGGAAAATATAAAATTTTAAAGGCCGGCAACGAAAAACCTGTAACTCTAATTTGGTGAATTGTGATTGTCCATAGACGGCGCTGATCGCTTTAATCATTATTGACCCGTCTACTAGTTAAAATTTTAAATTCCACAAAACCTGTAACTTCCCTGGTCTCCATGGGCAGCGCTGATCGCTTACACTTTTTATTCCTCAAGCCAATTGCTACATTATTTATGTGCTCCTTTGCTCATACAATCATTTTCACCAATGAATGTAATGAAATGGGTCTCACATAATCAAAAATAGAATTGATTGAAAAATTCTAATAATAATTGAAACGATACAAATAAAAGCTACCAAAAAAATTGACACACAAATCAGACAAAAGACTGAACAAAAGTATTTTTACGACATCGCCCATTGAAGGGAAAAAGAAAGACAATATATGGAGTAATATACAGCGTGTAACAAAATATCCATATACATCAAGAAGCACTGAAGAATACAGGTTGAATAGAATCTCTACACAAAGTTTCAGCTTAAAATACGTTTAAAAAAATTTGGTACTAAATACTTGGTGTCGCATGGTTCTTGATTTTAAATCATACAAACGTGTCACAACACTACAGGGGTCACTCGCTAATTTCGAAACATTTCTTCTGTAAATCTGATCGCCCAGTACCTGTGTCTACCTAATTTTGATGTTCGGTTTCTGGAATTTTAGGTATTGGAAAAAATCATAACTTCGTTCCATGAAAACATGAGTTTAAAAACCCTTCCCGTATCGTTTGTTATGTTATCTAGAAACTGTGCACTTGATATGTATACCCCGTTTTTGTTACACCTTGTATAACAATATAGAATTGTACGTATTATTGTAATAGTGGGCAATTGATTGTGCGAATGGCGAGACGCCCACGGAACACAATGTGTCGTGTCTATTTGCGGCCCACAAAGAAGACAGTCGCATTTTAATTTGTTATTATTGCCTCATCATTGAGTATGTGGGATGGCAATTTGTAATAACACGTTTTTAGGTCACGTAATATTACGCTTTGTTACCTGAATGGGTAGGAAACTAGAAGACAACAATTCTGCATTTCGTTTTATTTAAATTTTCTTTTCTTGGCAGTTCCGGAGGTGGTCTAACTAGAGGACTAAGGACACTCATGCTACTATGTGGTAAGGTGCTCAATTGATGCATGCTTTTTTGCCCAAATTTAAGCACCTTTAGAATATATTTTTTTCTTTATGTTTCTTGAAGGTTTTTCTCATCGTTATCAATGAAAATGTATGTCTAATTAATATATTGTTCAACAGAAAAAATTAAAGTGAAACATCGTGACTAACAGATGCTCAATATTTTGGTCAATCTTCTTTCTAAGTTGTAGTAGAAAAAAATGCCAGCAGTTTCAATCTTTGGAAAGAAATACTTGTCTGAGGAAGGTGTGGGCGATACGTTGGGCGCGAGCCCTTTTCAACATACATAAGTATGTGTAGGTAGCAATAAAACAATAAACATAATAAAATGCTTATTTATTATCGTAAATTGCACTGTTTCTTCAATTAAGCTATGAATGACTATTGACTACTCTGAGAAGAAATGCTGAAGCAAACTCAGAGGTCTCAGTCATTTTCAAACTGCAAGACTGCAACATGGGTAACAAATTACATCAAAGATAAGTCTACTCATAAGAGTGACTCAGTCATAGTTATGATAGGCCCCTTCCCAATCCCCGATACCCCAACAACCTTTAAATTCCTAACGCACTTGTAAAGCCTCTTGTGTTTTGGGTGTCCATGGGCGGCGGCGAATGCTTACCATCAGGTGATCCGTCTGCTCGTTTACCAGCTTATACCATAAAAAAGCCAGTTTATAGACATCCGCAACCGCAACACTTGGCGACACTAGAAGAGTTACAAATGCGTTGCCGACCTTTTGGTAAACATCAACATCACTCATACGGCGAACTTTATACAGCCACTACAGAAGTAAAACCTTCTGCTATTAAATTGCCTAGTGCGTACAGCTCGTAAATTAATAATGTTTATATTAACTCTTATCTTACGTACAATTTACTTTAAGTGGTTTGAATTGTATGAGTCGCTGAAAATGGCCAAGTTTTAACACTAAAACTAAATTTAGCCTAGAATTTACCGTAGATGGTGCCTGTTTAAGTATTTATAATCTATGAATTCAATGTTTAAGTGACAAATTTAGCCTTCGAAGGCCCTTTTCATTTAAAATGCTAGCCAACGACGAACTTCGTAATTTCTTTGGGATCAATTAATGCTTTCATTAAAACACAAAATTCAATTTACCTTTTACTACTTAGTATATTTTTTTGACATTCTGCCTTTCGGGATTGAGACAGAGAAAGTCCTTCGATTAAAAATAGTGCAATCAAGTTAACTAATGAAAAAACACATCCATCCGCTTTATAATACTTCATCATTGCATAATCCTTGCTAAACATAAACAACCATACCATTACAAACTCCGACTCAAACAAAAAAGAACACCCTAACCGCACACCTCGAATTCACAACAAACAATAAAAAAAAAACAATCTATCATTACTCCAATTAATCAATGAGCATTCCCATGTAATGTAATACAATATTTATCTGCAGCACTCATCTAAGACTGGGTAAATAAATACAATGGCGCCGGTCTGTCGCGGCATTCCCTGGGACGGCACGCTGGGTCGCTGCCAACCATTGATTGTACCAACTGCCGAATGAGAGGCGGGGAGCGACTGTATGAGGTTGGATTAAGGCTAATCTAATGTACCAGAATTCGTTGCTAGTGTCTTCTTAGAAAAAGTTTTATGTATGTTTTATTATAACTTTCGTGAGACATAGTAAATTAATTATTATGTTATCGGCTTATTCACGTAACTGTTTGACGAGGAACCTGACTAGTTTTCAAGAAATGCAAGCGTCGTGTGTCGTGTTGTGTCGCAGAATGCTCCTCGCAAATATGAGCCTCTAGCCTCTAGGTTTTTAGTCAGTAAGAGTCTGACACTCCCTCTCGCCTCGCCCAGGGCGAGAAAAGTCATTGGATGATTTTCCCCCGCCAAAAAAAAAACATGGCTTGAAACTAGTCGAGTTCCTCGTCATACAGTTACGTAAGTAAGTCGATAACATAATAATCAATGTAATGTTGTTAAAATTATTTTTATAGGTCGTTGGATTTGCCAAATATTCAAGAAATACTTTCCTTAAAATTCTTAGACAAAGTATGTAGTCTTGATAATGTGTCTGCAATAAAGTCGTCCCCTCTTGGCTCTTGTTTCATACAAGGTCCTTTAAAACGTTTAGTTTTCTGCAATATGTAAAGCAATCTAGACAGTGGTAGCAAACGGGTGTTTTGAAAGTACAACTCTCTTTAACAGCTACGAAAATAACAGGAGAGATACTATAACATTCTTACGCACATAGATTTTTTATTACGAACTAGCAAACCTGGCGAACTCCGGTTCGCCACCAATGATTTTCCCTGTTTTCCTGCTTTTCTCTTGATTTTTTCCCGAATTTTGCTATTAACACTCACGGAGCCCGAGACCTTTCAAACGAATGCAAAACCGTGGAAATCGGTTCGAGCTTTCTGGAGCGCGCGAGAGAGCGTTATAGCGTCAGGAAGGAAAACTCGACTTATTTTTATATTATATAGGTAGATAAACTGACCCTCAAGTTTCAAGGTCATTATCAACGGTCCATGACCATATCTACCAAGGAACTGTGGGACTCCCACTACAGGAAAAAAATGCCATTTACTTACATAAGTAGGTGAGTTATAAATAAAAACATTAAGTAGTGTAGGTATTTTATTAATTTACCTTCTTACCCAATTTATATTTTCCTTATAAACGCCCAGAAGGCATCACGCCGATATTTCTCTTTGATTTCAAATATAAGGCAATTCCGAAGAGAACCGTAGATATAGATACGGTACTATTTATAGAAAGCACTATAATATATTTTTGACAGTTCAAAACTATTTACCTTGTAAATAAGTGCGTGGGTTCTATGTAGATAGAGATAGCGCTGATCTTATTAACTGCAAAGTTATTTGGACTTAACAAACATTTGTTTGGGTCATGGGTAAGGTATCTTACAGAAACTAATACCTATTGATAAGTGTAAGATGTTTTTTAAAGAAGCAAACAAAAAATTAGGAAAAGATATACACGTAAGTGCAATTTTGAATTGAATGCACGATTGGTGCGGTAGGTGGGCAACCACCTTGCGCGCAAACTGTTGCGGTTTCGATTCTCGCAAAGAACAACTCTGTGTATAATCCATAAGTTGTTGTTTCGAGGCTGGGTGTGATGTGTATGTGAACTTGTATGTTTGTTAACGCACCTACGACTCAAGAGAAAATCTTAATGTAGGGTCAAAATTGTTTTAAAATTCGGTACACTTTTTTTCACGTTTAGTCAGAAAACTTATAAGATTTCTAAGAATTTCCAATTCTATGAAAACAAGCTGTCGAGAAGCTCAAGACATTAATAGTATTTCATTATATCATTTAATTTTATTAAACAATAAGTTTTTTATTCTAACTTTCGTGAGACATATTAAATTAATTACTACATTAAATATGGTAGGTAAATACAGTTCTTACATGTATATTAAGTCTTACACATATTACCTGATGGTCATGTACACCCACTACAACAGACGAGTTACAAGTACGTTGCCAAGAGACGTAATTTTTACTTCTTTCAGTTTAGTCTCTGTTCAGTACTAAATCAGTGGCAAATTCCGATTACTTGGTAAGTATTTATAAAGTCCATGTATTGCCTATGAGATCATATCGTACTGTTTCCATATTAATAACTTAAATGTATTACTTATCATAGTTTACTTAGCGGAGATGAAGGTTTCAGGGATCCACAGATATAATCACTGAGGAAAAATATGAAACTTACTCTAAGTATTATTTTATCGAGGTAAATAATATATTAGTTCTGAACAACGGAAGTTAATGCTGGTATAAATAGCTAAATAGACATAGATATTTAGCAAGTTATGTTATGTAATATCCATGTAATAATGAACAAGCCTATTACCATTATACGTTTTTCAGCCACAGCCATTTCTTTTATTCCTATGAATTAGCTCATGAAAAAATCTTCTAAGTACACAGAAAATCTATCTACGGAACCATCGCCTCTTGAGAAATGAGCAAAACAAACAGTCTTGCCCTCTTTTATGCGATCGTCAACATTACAGCGTAGCTAGCTACGAGCAGCTACGCGCCTACGCGTCTGTGGCTACGCGCTACGAGCTACGAACGGGTGACATTTAAAAGGACGTTGGATAGGACAGGACATTCAAATGTCCTTTATTTATCAATGGCTTACCATTGATAAAGGACATCGCTTAATTTGTATTTTATGAACTTATTTTGTGCGTCATTACTCGACGTGACGCTGAGAGGATTTTCGTGTTTGGATTGTGAATGGACTCTGATATCATTTATTTCATTTTGAAACCTATTTATATTCATTTTTTCAGTTGATGAACTGCGAAATAGTGTCTAATGTACTGCTTATTACTTATGATGTTGAATAATGCATCACTCTCACTGTTTTAGCTCCTACTCAAGTTATATAAACGTCGAGCGCTTAATTATCATATCGTATTTCCATTCAAGGAAATGTTAAACCAAATTTAGCATACTTTTCTTTTTTAACATAAATATTAAGCTTTGTATCAATGCAAGAGAAGCCAACCTTTAACAAAGTAACGTACTTTGGTTCGAAGATGGAATCTCTGAAGGAATAATTCTAAAATTAAACATTCATTCAACATGGCTGGATAAAAAAGGCTCCCGACGTTCCCAATGAATCACCCTGCTTGGTATATAAGACAGGGGTTTCCCGACACTCGTTAGTACCATGGCGTCGATAGCAGGGGAAGGTCGCTCTCTCGCTGCTCCCGCAAACTTTTTACGTACCACGAAATATGGAAACTTTCCAATCGAAAAGGTATGGAATTTTATTTCTTTTTACTGTTTTTTGTTCATTCTAATCGATTGTTGGTGGAGGGAAATTATACTCGATTCGAATGAGTGCGGAACTTTTGAATCGATTTCCATTTTACGAGTTAAAAATAGTTAAAGCTGTACTCTAGTGTTCTAGGTCTTTCACATTAGTTTCTTGAAATGTTTATGGCGCGCGGATTTATTACGGTTTGCAATTACTTACTCAGTGCTTTGAGGGATATTCCGTTGATTAGTTAAATACTACATCTTTATTGAATTAAGTTGTAACTCTTTTGATGTGATGTAGAATTTTCTTTAAAACTTTATAGTATAAGGGCAGTGGTTTAGGATTATTTTGTATGAGGAAAATTCTAGAAAAACTTCGGCAGTAATTTTAAATTCTTATAGTAAAGATGTGGTGAAACTTTTAGATGTTTTAATTGCTACTAATAACTAATGTACTTTACATTAGTTTTTTCGAAGAAATATCAATGTGATATTAACATAATGTTTCCCTTTATAAATTTTCTTATTAAATTTAGTAGGGATACATAATATTTCATAAAGTTATTGAGTAATTAAAATATTTTTGCTCGATTTTAATGAAATAGATTTAACATGAACTTAAGTGTTAAAGACTTACGACAATTTTATTTTTATTTTTAGAGGAGGTCGTAGACTTGATTTTATTAAAAAAATATAATGTAACTATCTTAAAGTGAGTTTTGATACGCATCATAATTATGTGTGAATTACTTTGAGAAATATAGACGTGTGAAAATATTATTTTTGTATAGTAACTACTTATTATCATTAAGGAGAAAGAACACTAAATGGATAAACTAGTACTTTAAGAGAACAGTTTAAACTAATTATACGGTTGCAAGGGTGACACATTCGATTTCCGTATGCGGCAAAATAAATAAGCAACTGAAGCTATTGTACGGCCTTGACCAACCATCGCGGTACGAACAGCTTGTAAACCTAAGTAAAAGCACTTTCACAAAATATGCTGACTTACAGCTTTTTTTACTAACCTACCTCTATAAGGCACATTTTTGAGGACACTTTTAAAATCCAATACATAATATGTATGTTAGTTTAATAAGGATAATATAATAACAAAATAATATATTATTATTTATTATGCAACGTCACGCCTTTTATTCTCGAAGGGGTAGACAGAGGTGCACATTACCGCACGTAATGCCATTGTATAATGTACACCCACTTTTCACTAATTGTGATTTAAGTTCCATGTAATACTGGGTGAGCCTATTAATATCATAAAAAATATATAACTATGCTAAAATACTATCAAATCACGTCTAAAATCCGTGAATGAATAATTTATATATAAAATGTAACACCTAATTTTTGACAGTTTTTTTGCTAAGATTTTCCTATAATAAGGAGTGTATAATACATTTATTTACATAAATTGATCACAATTTCAGACTCCGTGATACCATTAAGAAATTTTCGAAAAACCGAAAAGGAAACTTGTGGTCCCTGAATTTAAAATTTAATGTGACATTTTAGCGTGGATACATATTATTTATCACCTGCCATTTTTTTCTGAGAGTTAGGTATAATTCATGTAAATTATATTTTTTGTCAAATAATATTTTTTTTTAATAAAAAAACATTTATTAAAAAAATATTACCGACTTCACTGAAGAAAATCGATTAAAAAGAACACTAAAATGGTCAATATGACTTTTATTTCGAAATTAAAGTCATTCTGATCTTTCTTCAGAACAGTTTTTTTTTTATTTCAATAGTAGAACTCTTAATGATCCCTAACTTACAAAAAAATATGTTCTAAATATAGAATAGGTAATCAAGGTTAAATATTACTGAGGTTAAATATTTTTTGAGGAAATAACATCGCAAAAATGGAAAAGCATTTTGAGGTTTAATTTTAATGAGAATATAATTAATATTACTACCTACCGTTATTATTACCTACCATTTCACCTTTGCTTCATCCCAATATGGGCGTAAGGTCTAATAATATACCTTGCATGTCGCTACTAGCTTGTGCCAGTGGCTTCGTCCGCGTTCCTGTGGGATAAAAAGTAGCCTATGTATTCATATTTTATCATAATCCCTACAACGGTTTTGAGTAACAAACATTCACTTTTCATAAACTTTCGCATTTGTAATATTAGTAGGATTATTTTATAACATAAAGTTAAAGTTATACAACACATTTCAGTTATATCACTGACTTAAAACGTCAGAATACTAGTCTGTCAGTCTGCTGAATATAAAATGTTCAAACTTTTTTATTTCTTGCTATCTTTATAACTAATCTAATAAATACAAATGTACCCTCCGGGCGTCAAACTCGCAACTTCATTCAGAATCAGCACGTATACTGCTGCGAACATAATTTCGTAAATTAGTTCTATTTTTATCCTCTCAAAAAAGATTCTCTTGTGACCTCTGTGACTACAAAAAGTAAAGTTTTAAGTTAATTTCAGTATTTCTTCTCAGAGGTTAAAGAATTCGACCTTTGGGTCAAGGTCCGTTCTCGAGTTCAAACATTTCTTTTAACTTTGTGGGCCTTTTCAAATTTATTCGTGGAAATGTTGAAAATTTTCTCAGAACGAAACGAAACTCTCGAATGAATTTCTTAAGTAATTATTTGAAAAGATTCAACGGGTTATTCTCCTTGTATTTGTACCGTATTAAGTTGTTTAGATATCGTATTCTCGGGAAATTCCACAAACGAACCAATTGAAGCATTCCCCAGAATGGTCTAATCGATTGGTTTGCAATTTTAATACGTGCATTTATAATAATTTTCTCCTTTGCTTAATAAACCCAGACAAGATAAAGCAGACATTAGAGCAAAATTCTAGTGTAAAATGATGCCTGGTCCGGGGTTCCAGCCCGAAAGGCAGGAGTAGAAACGAAGTGGTTTTGAGTCAGTTAGAGTCTGATACTCCCTCTCGCCTCACCCAAGGTGCGAGAAGTCATTGGATGATTTTCCCCTCTTAAAAAAGGGAAATTTTAATGTGGGAGTAAAATGAGTAGTCAATATTTTCATCAATCTAATTACTCTTTTCCGAACACATAAACTTACAATATGAACCTAAGAATAGAAATAATGACTTATAGGACATAATATGACAGTAGGTAGGTACATACATATAGAACATTAGTCCCTAGCGGTCTGACAATCGATATTTCATCCTAATTGTATTTTAACTGCACTATTAGGAAATTGTATTGATATCGATATGTTTTTATAATTGTGATTATCGATAATCACTACAACACTACGGTCAACGATAATGGCGCTCTAGTTTGTTTTTTTTTTTATTAAACTTTTCGAAAAGTTCTTGCCCTTGTTCCTATTGTAGTTCGAAGTATGATTGAGCATAAGGCCCTAAATTCATTACTGAATATGGTCAAATATTATTAAAATTAATCACCTGGTTTGCTAAAGGTAGGTCTGCGATTTTCTCAGAAGGTTTTTCATTCACCCTTTACGATACTACGATTATTTATAGGATACAACTGAACCAATACATACATATATAACCTCACGCCTGTCTCTCATGGAGGTAGGCAGAGACAATGGAACGCCAATTGCTACGAATCTTACATACGTACCTCTGTCGCTTCATCAACAGTCATCAGTCTTTTCATGCTCGTTGGTTAAGGGTACTTTTAATTAGGCTCTTCTTTAATAGAGCGCCGCTCTGGACGCTATATGTCCGTCTAGGGCTCTCTACCAACTAACAAGTAATATAAAAAGCCTTGAAATCCATCTTCCATCTATTGATCTATTATAGAATAGATGCCATGTCAAGTCAGTATTTCCATACTTGCTCGTCAGTTAAATGAACTAATAAACCATGTTAAAAAAGCTACCGTATAAAAAAGCGTGCAAGAATCAATTTCCTGTAACATGAAAACGTTCTAGATTGGAATCGCTTGTTATCTCGCGACACGGCGACTCGGAATGGCAATGCTAATTCCTTGACCAAAGACTGGCTTAGTCACGCGAACAGCCAACCGTTTAGCGAAGAAAGTTGTGTTAAATATAATATTCTAGGCGTTTTAGGCTTGGTATAAATCTGCTGTAGGGCCCTAGGATAAAAATAACTCCATTCTAGACTATATCTGTATCAAACAGCCAAATCCGTCCGTTTTTTTTCGTGAAAAAGTAACTAATATAATATATGTTTAGTATACAGACAAGGTATGAGCTGATTTGGATGATGAGATACTTTTTATCGTACGGGAATGCGGGCAAAGCCGCTGGTAGAAACTAGTTTATAGTATATATGTTTTAAATATTGTTGGCTCGTTTGTCTTTAAAGATTAAGAAGTTAAAACCCTTATAAGAGTTTCTATATTAGGATATGTAAGTGCATACACACATTTTAAGTTTTGACACAGAAAATTCTAGATACATTTGTAAACACAGCCAAAGTCATTCGTGGACATAAATTAACAATTCACGAATTCTAGTACGAAGGGAAATTTCTTGGTATTTCGGTCAAGTCGTTTGTCGTTTGTAGGTACAATGCAACGCGAATAGACCGTGTATAAACAAAATGTCGCTTAATCTTATGTAAGTCTAATACTAATTAGCTGGAGTATATGGCACATTCGAATTCAGGTTTAAATTCTTTAATCCTAAGACCTTTTTGAAGGGGCAAAAATCGTCCAATCATTTCTACCACCTAGGGCGAGGCGAGGGGGAGTGTCAGACTCTTACTGACTAAAAACCACCCCGTTCCTACTTCTGCTTTTCGAGCCGGAGCCCCGGTAAACCCGCTAGGCAGTCCGTAGCTCTGGATCTAATCTTATGGCCTTAGAGCTAGTGTATACTTTGCGTGAAGAACATTAAATAAAGTGTAATTTTCTGTTACATAGTTATGTAAGCATACATCATCATCTTTATCAAATCAGTCACAAAACGTCCACTGAACATAGGCCGTCCTCGATGACTTGTAAGGTTGGAAGAGACCTACAATACCTAACGGCCCCCAGTGACCTTAATCATATACATACATCAACAGTCCGTGACAGGCAGCTGCTAGACCTACTCAACATATTAAAGTTTCCTATAATCTTCAGTTCGGGTTCTTCAGAGAGCGCTACTATACGCCCTGTCTCTCTCAAAGGTTTACTTCATCGGCCCTTAACAACACATATTTCCAGTAAATACAACATTTATTCGGAGAAATGTAGTTATATTTATACCAAGATTTTTATAAAGATATCTACATTTTTAGATGGTTATAAAAATAGTACAGTTCAATCAAATATTTGATTGGCAAATGCCTATATAGGTTACTCGTTAATATTGCTAAACCATGCGAGTCTTACAGAAATTATTACAAGAAAATATATACGAAAAAATATATTATAGTAGTTTATATCTTCCTACATTTCAGTCTTAAATATAGACCAATTAAGACAACTCTAGATTTATGACAAATGCCCATAAATAAGGTACGTATATGTCTATTGTCCAAACATTTGACCATTATGACCAATTGATTGGGCCAATACGATATGAATGACATAGGTTATATTATACTGGCTTTTGTAAATAGAATGAAAATAGAAACCTAATAGATTTCAATGATGTTTTTTATGTATTATTTTTTGTTCATTGTCCATCCTACGCATTGATGTTGTCAATGGCATCAGATACCATCAGTACATACATATTACATATATGTAACTTTTATCCTTTAACAGTAGCATGTCTTTTTAGAAATTTGGTTTTCTTCCGCACTTTATTTTTAGGTAGAGTTTCATCTTCCCACATAAACCATAACACCATGTGCTTTGTAATCTTACAGGTATATGCTCAATTGCGAGAAGTGTAGGAGTGTACATCTAATTTAAGCATTTTATCGGGATTTCCTTTCTTTTAAATGTAGTTCTATAACTAATGATACCCAGAGCGGCGGACTACCTAGCGGGTTTACCGGGGCTCCGGCTCGAAAAGTAGGAGTAGGAACAGGGTGGTATTTAGTCAGTAAGAATCTGACACTCTCTTTTCCTCCTTTAAACACGACTAATTATGTCTTTAATTATACAACTAGAAATACAAGAGAACTATATCAATTAAAACGTAATAATACTTTACCTAATCCACGCATCGAAGTCGAGACTAATTCCTAAAGGCGGTAATGCTTATAAACTTTGGAATAGCGACTGATACATGAAAATAGGTGCGCTCCATGTCATGACGCTTATAACAAATCTAGTATTCACAGCTATTTTAACACAATACATAAGAACCGAACCCTAAAAAGGCGCGGCAAATAGCTCTAGTAGAGTAATTCATCAGTTGCCACGGAATTCTATAGAACAGCTAACGTAAGACCTTTCTTAGACGTAACGAGGTCAGGTCAACAGTTCACCATGGTTTTAGTACCCTAGTACCTAAACTTTGGTTGAAAACACCATTATTGTGTAACTTGGACGTTAGTGTTGCGTACACCCGTTATGTTTTATTGTTATAAATACACGGTGTAACAAAAAGGGGGTATACATATCAAGTGCACGGTTTCTAGATAACATAACAAACGATACGGAAAGGGTTTTTTTAACTTATGTTTTCATGGAACATAAAATCCCAGAAATCGAACATCAAAATTAGGTAGATACAGGTACAGGTACTAGGCGATTAGATTTACAGAAGAAATGTTTCGTAATTAGCGAGTGACCCCTGTAGTGTTGTGTGTGATACGTTTGTATGATTTAAAACCTATAGTAGAGATTCTATTCAACCTGTATTCTTCAGTGCTTCTTGATGTATATGGGTATTTTGTTACACGCTGTATATATTTTTATGTTTCTAGTTTTCTGTTTCCGCGGCACTTTCTTGTATTGAAGTTTTTTATTCCTTACCTTACCTAATATTGTAATTTGGTCGTGTTTCGTGTTACTTCGGTTATTTTCGTTGTGGCTTTATTTTAGTACCGTATGGGGTCGTGTTGTTATTGAATTATTACCGTTTTGTCAGTCGTCAGTAAGCTGTAAAAGTTGATTCGGCAATTTCTTGTTTCGTGGCAAGTTCTGGATTTATAGTAGGTACTTATTTAGTGTGGTCGTGATTGATAAAGTTTTTACGATGATTTTATTTTGATAATTGGTTGTGTAAAACTTGATTTGTGGAATTTATTGTTATTGTTTCTACTCATGAAATTAAAACAAGTTACATTCCAATCTTCGCTTTTAAATTAATAAACGTAACAACACACTGATTTAAGTGAGACTTAAGTAAACATTTAAGTTTTACTTAAACACTGAAACTTGTACTTTTTAATTGGAAATCTAAAACTTAATTATAGCTACATTTACTCACTCAACTGACAAGAACATCAACGAAAGTTACATTAAAAAACAAAATAACATATAAAACATTTGCATAGAATGAAAACAAATCTAGAAACAAGTAACTTCCCAGTACCTAAGTAGCCTTAATCCACACATTAAATTATTCACACATTATATCAAGAAAATACGAATCGATACGAAGGTGGGACGTGTTGCATAACGTGTTGCACAACGCGTTGCAAGACGGTCTCATGCAGGCCACCACCATAATATTATGGCTAATTTAATGGCCGTAATTACCCCCCTTTATAGCTTCTTATACTACTTTATGGGAGCTTAGAATCGAATATTTGACCTTGCAGCTATGGTGCATTAAAGATGCATTAGGTATTGAACTGACCGTGAGGTAGGACGTAATATAGCTGTTTGGAAATAAGGTTTTCTTTTGGTTATAAGGTTTTATTGAAATCATAACCCCATGTATCTTTCTAGTTAGGTTATACGCATAAATAAGGCGATTCTAATTGAAACGAGACCTTGTACAAAACGAATAGAGTACTTAATCAAATTTACGACAAAATTATCGAGGCTGTGTTATATTTATGATGGAACTAATCACGGTCCACGTCACACAACAGTTTTACTGTTCTGTGTACACACTACACAGCCTGATTATGTTGCCAAAGATAAGAAAACGAGCGTGAGGTACTTGTTTACCTTTGTGGCAGCACGTGTCAGCGCTAAGCAATGACATCTAGACCTCCGGGGAACACTCCTAAGAACGGTAACTAGCACTTGCCTGTATGCCCCAAGGAATTTAACCTTTCCCACAAATTACCTGCGGAGTACTGACTCCTTAGACGCACCGCGACACCCACGCAGCCCTGTTTCAACAGTAGCCACCTTCAAAAGAGTTTATACTAAAAATAGATTAAAACGGAGATTACAATCTAAGTGACGGTTGGCCTGTTATCTCATTAGTACATTTATTTATTCCAACGACCCTATTATGTAGCACTTAAAGATTTGGCACGACGCCATCGCGCATAAAATTATTTCGTTTAATTTCGGCTTTGTGTACGATAATTCTGTTTCATTCATAAAACTGGCGACTACTTAGTACTGAGGGACGTGAGCCGCCGCGGCGAGGCTGCGGAGTACAGCAGCTCGCTTTGATCGTAGCCAATCAGTCGGATCACTGTCACAGCGTGTCGCATCATCGTGCCCGCGTAAACCTCTACACACATACATGTCATGTCTGTTCACCAAGTACGATCTTTGTAACGGAATCCCGTTTGTTGCAGGATCGAGTCTCCAGCATGAGGTGAACTACTCGCCAGGCGCATCGTGACTGTTGCACCGATGGACGATGGAGTAGTTTAAACACATTTTATTCGAGTTTAGTGGTGCTCGTAGTTGCGACGGTTTTCAGTATATTTTGTGTATCTTGTACCTTGACCAACTCCTGAAGATTTAAGACAATGCGAATGTGCGCGAGGCTAGCGTGAGTTCGACTCGGCATGGACCTCCGAACAAATATCAGAGTCTGATGTTCATGGCGACCGGGCAAGTGCAGCTCCAGCCAGGGCGACCACCGCGCGCACTTCGCCCCCCTACCCCCTCCCACTCCCTCGTCGCAACCACTGCGCTAAAGATGGGCCATTTCGATATAGGCAGGGACCGTAGGAATTATTAGGGTTCTGCGACAAACGAGTGACGGAGATTACGGACTGTTATCCTACCTGTGGGCTTGGATAATGTCCTGTAAATCTTTGTCGCCGATGTTAGTTGACAGTTTCTATAGGAAAGCGTGTTGGGAATGTGCAGGTGAGACCCTGAACGGTCAGAGACTGATCGAATTCCGGCTGGGGGCCGAGGCCGAGTCGGAGCAGGGTGAGGGGCTGGCGGTGGCGTCAGCCGAGCTGCTGGTGCGCGCGGAGACGTCGCCGCGCGCGCGCCGCCTGCGCTACACGCTGTGGGCCTTCACGGTGAGCGGCAACGAGACGGCCGCCATCAGCGCGCTGGCGGGCGCGGCGCGGCGCGACCCGGCGCGCGGCTGGCAGCGGCTGGACGTGACGGCGGCGGCGCGGCGCTGGGCGGCGGCGGGCGCGCGCGAGCCGCTGCGCCTGCTGCTGGACTGCAGCGGCTGCGGCGGCCGCGTGCGCCTGCGGCTGGGCGGCGGGCAGGCGGCGCGCCCGCTGCTGCGCCTGCGCCTGAAGCCGCCGGCGGTGCGCCGGCGCCGCGCGCTGGACTGCGACGCCGCCGAGCACGGCCGCTGCTGCCGGCAGACCTACTACGTGAGCTTCCGCGCGCTGGGCTGGGACGACTGGATCGTGGCGCCGGAGGGCTACTACGCCAACTACTGCCGCGGCGCGTGCGCGCCCTTCCTCAACTACCACTCGCAGGTGGTAGAGGCGGCGCGGCTGGAACGCGCCGAGTGCTGCGCGCCCGTGCGCTTCTCTGCGCTGTCGCTCATCTACTTCGGCGCCGACTCCAACATCATCAAGCGCGACCTGCCCGAGATGGTGGTGGAGGAGTGCGACTGCCCGTAGCGGCGCACCTGTACATAGCCTGCCGCCCGACGCCGCTCGACGCCGCCCAAAGCTGTCCGCCGCCCGCCGCCACCGCCGCGGCTCGCTTCCGCCGCTCTCGAATCCGATTTAATCCGAATCGATTATAAATAATATTCTCGACTTGTGTAATATTTTGTTCCTCGCGTTCGAAAGACTATATCCTAAATCGAATAAATAAATAAATCTCCGTCTACGTAGGGCCGAGTCGCGTGCGCGCACCGGCGGCGCGCGTCGCCGGGGTGTAGTGTAGCTAGTATATGTAAGGCGGGACGAGGACGGAGGACGCGCGCCCCTCGCTGCGCGCTCGCGACGCCGTGTGTAGACGCCCTAATAATTTAATACTACGCCGTTTTCTTTCACCCCGTTTGGTGATCGCTTGTAATTATTGTAAACTGTATTATAATAATTATTATAATTATAATTATAATAAATCAACTTTTTCATAATTATTACCACATTTTTTATTTCATCAAACCCAAACCTATAGCTATATAGATACATAGTAGGAACCGTAGTACTATGTGTATTATTTATTTAACTCAGAACCTATTTGTAACATCAGTGAGCCATTAAAGACTAGAACGTATATTCTGTTAAAATGAAAAAGATACAGCTGTATGTGCTTAATATCTACCCTTACAGTCAATATCGCAGATGTGAGATGGTGAGATAAATCGGTTGAATGGTTTAGAAAATCAACATTGAGAACGAAATGTTTACGAGAACAGAACATATAATAATATACTAACATATTATTACAAACACAATGTATGACGGTGCTGCTGCACAGTCCTTGGGAGATAATAAAAGAAATGTGTCACCTAATAAAGGACACAAATTGTCCTCAAACGACAATCATATGAACTTATTGCAATAGAATGTTCCTGTAATAAATAGTTACAAAATTAACATGGAATCTGATTGTAACATGCAGTTAAATAAGTCATAGACTTATGTTCATACACCTTTTGAAGTCCAAATTTATCCCACATTTATTAGGCTTTGAGCCAATTGAGTCAACAAAACAAAAACAATATTGATGAAGCTTAACTTTGTAAAGATACTGGCGTATGTCATGAGAGCCTCGGTGACATTGATTTCTAAAACTGTTCGATGACCATTAAAGTCATAAGTTGACTCGTCAGCTTTGTTGGCATTAGTTTGTAAAATGACCAGTTAGAATATATTCGTTAGTAAATAGAGTGGCTCGAAGGTCGGGTGGTCGCAAGTGCGACTGCCGGACAATGGGTCTCGGGTTCGATTCCCGGGTCGGGCTAAGTATTCCCACATGAGTAGAAAAATTACTCATGTGGTATTACTGGGCTTTTATCGGTTTTTCAAAAATTTCTCAGTGGTAGTATAGAGTCTGGAATTGTGCCCAGTAAATGACAATAGGCTCACCCCCGATTACATGGGACTTATAACACAATTGATGAAGAGATGTGCGCTTCTGCACTTCTGCCTCTCTCTTGGTGATAAAAGGCGTGAAGTTGCAAAAAAAGTTAGTATACTTAATGGAAAAATTGAACAGATTGTTTGTATAAAAAAGTAGGGACTTTTAATAAGTTGGTACGTTGCGAAGTGACATACAAGTGTGGGATGCTCATCATTTATGAAAATTACTTTTAACCCTTAAAAGTAATTTTTATGCTTTTCTACCAGAAATGTGATATGTAATTATGCTACTAAGATGTAATAGCTAAGCTGTGAAATTATGTGACTGTTTCCACTAAGCTATATAGCTGTGAGAGGAAGATACGCAGCTCGAGTATGCGATGTATCGATAGTAGGGAAGCCATCGCCATCATCATCGCCACGCATCCATAGCACGATTTTTTCCATGTAAAAAACATAGCTTTACTGAGGCCGTTTCCACCAGAGCCAAGCTATGTGTACCAATGAATATGATTGGCAAAAGCCAAACGCATCCACAGCAACGTAGCATAGCACATCTCTGGTGGAAAAGCACCCTCAAAAGGATAACCTATTAGCAGAATGCTAATGCCCTCTCCTAATAAGGTACAGATCGGTTGACCTAAACCTTTACTACGTCATAAATCCATTACCTACATGTACATTATTTTCCCACAACCTTTCACAAAAAAAATGAATGTAAATTTTCTCACAATATCCTCCATTCAGGATACGCAAATAATCACTTAGCTACAACGCCTACACTATCCTATAGATACAGCGATTACAATGATTATCTCAACAATAGAAAGGCGTAACTTAGTACATTGTATAAACACATCCATTCATCTCTCGGCCGAATACTGAAAGAATTGTAATTACGGAAGAAAAAGGTTCTAAAAATACATTCCATCGGGAAATATGTACCAAGTACGTGATGTAGGAACACGCAGAACTATAGACACGTACAGTCAGGTGCTCAAGCGCTCCATAGGAAAATATTGGAGTTCCTAACACATCCAGACTTAAGGAAATGGAGGTTTAGGTGTATCGTAAGGGTGCTTTGTCACTAGAAATGTGTTATGCTACGTTGCTGTGGATGCGTTTGGCTTCCATCAATCATATTCATTGGTATACTTAGCTTAGCACTGATGGAAACGGACGAAGGTAAGCTATGTTGTTTTATATGGAAAGATGCGTGCTATGGATGTGTGCTATGAATGGCTTCCCTACTATCGATACATCACACCTTCCTCGCACAGCTACATAGCTTAGTATCAGTGGAAATGGTCACATAGTTTCACAGCTTAGCTATTGCCTACATTTTCGTAGCATAGCAACATAGCACATATCTAGTGGAAAAGCCGCCTAAGTTGCGGAAAATTGGTTAGTAAGTGTTAGGGTTCTTAGAATTCTATCTGATGGAATGACCACATGGATAATTTATCCTTATAGTTGTAAAATAAGTAGCTACTACATATTCTCAAGTATTTTCCCTGATAAAAGCCACTAGTAAAGTCGACCCGGCAAAACGCGCTAATCGCGACTTAAACTTATGTGGACACACGTTGTACTTATCTTTAATTAAAAAAACTCTGTCCCAGACTAGGATATTCTCCAGTGTCGTGGGTGCATTAAAATACATACAAGTTCACATACACATGACACCCAGACCCGAAACAACAATTTGTGGATCACACAAAGAGTTGCTCCATGCAGGAATCAAACCCGCTACATGTTACGCGGCAGCCGGTTGCCCTGTGGCCAGTCACCGCACCAACCGAGCAGTCATTAATGTGAACACTAGTCTGTACCTCTGTCAATTTCTTGACATTCTATATGTATGTTTATATTAAAACAAAAAATAAATAAACTCAAATTCACCCCCTATTACATGGGACGTATAACACAAATGGTGAAAAATGGGTGTACATTATAAACAGCATTATGTGCCGTAATTTGCAACCCGCCTACCCCTTCGGGAATAAAAGGCGTGACGTTGCACATTAAATTCTTATTAAAAAACATAGCTAATTAGGCATGCTTTACTTGATTTTGAGAAAATAAATAGCAAACCTGTATATCTTGTATATCTAAGTAAATGTTTTCGTTTTTGTTGGTTCACTGTACCTCATAAATAAGTGATATATTATCGTAGTACAATACCGTTACTGTAGTTACCAAGCACCTGGTGTTTTAGTATTTATCTGTAGGAATAAAATACAAGGCCTATGTGTATATTTTACATAATAAATAACGACTTGCAAAAGTACCCAGTGACGTTAATCACTCCAGTAACTAATTAAAAACACGGTTTTAATCATAATATAAGTATGTCCTTGTCTTATCAAGTGAAATAGACATAAATAGTGAGTCCAAACTCGATACGTGTACTACTAGGTAGCCCAAGATTTTATTAGTCATCTCTTACTAGTAGGTAGTCCAAGGTTCCTTTAATCTGTTAATTCCATTCCACCTTTTAATTCCATCATCATATTACGTACAGGTTGTAACCTAACAAAAGCGTATTCATTTACTAAAAACAATTCTGTGGGACTTAAGAGGAAAATGTTACAGCTTGTATAACGACTAATTACATAGGTACATAAATACATAACCTCACGCCTATCGCCCATGGGGTTAGACAGAGACAGTGAAACGCCAATTGCTACGTATCTTACATACCTCTTTCGTTTCATCAACTTCATCATCATTAAAGGTACTTTTAATTTTGCCCTTCTTTAATATATCGCCAAAATGTTCGTCTAGCACGCCCTCTACTGACTAACAAGTAATTAAATATATAAAAAATACTAAAGAGCCTTGAAATCCATCTTCCATCTATTGATCTATTTTATCCCAAGTCAATTTTACAAGCTTTTAGTACTCAGGTTGTTTAGAAAATTTAAATGATGAGGTACGTAGCAAGCAACTGAAGATTGTAAAGATGTCCGCTCAAATGGGAGTACTTACTAACGTTGTGTTTATTTCGAGAACCTTTTACTCAAGGACATCTAGTTTAACATCAAAAGTGAATTGAATCCTTTCAGATTAAGATTTCATTTGAAGTACATTTTGTATATTTTTGTTTTGTAACCAAGTTCGGTTGCTATATGGAGTTTCTTGTTCGTTCTTCGTCATGGGAATCTACATTTTGAAACGAACAAGCTTCACTAGAGGACTGGCTGATTGACACTTTCTATTTTTAAAATATTCTTTTTTTATTAATTTTAACTTAATCGTATAGAATGATTCGTTATTTTCTTCATTGTGGTAACGAGTCGTCTTGTATAGAATTTTCAGTGAGAACAATATAATTTTGTGGTGGGGTATAGACGCTTGAAAGTAAACGTATGTATTTATATAAAAAAAACGAGTAGGCATTTTAATATGAACTAAAATTAAACACACCTAGGTACTAAACTAAGTATTCTCACATTTTTTTTTGTAAAATCTAAAAAGGTTATCGTGTGGGGTATCAAATTAGGTTACACAAATTAATATTATGTCAAATACTGTGACACAGTTTTTAAAAAGATGGCAACTTTTTATATTGGCTTCCTCCCACATTTCTATTTTGGAATTAATTGGTGTAAGCCAAAATTCAATTCAATTTACTTTCATGTTTATTACTGTTAAGGGTAAGTAGAAGTTCTCTGACCAAATCTCTTGTAGTTATTGACAATTCTAAAGTTGAAAATAAGTTTTTTTTATCAGTAGATGCATTCGTGGTTAACAGGACCCCACATAGATTTTCTATTAATACAATTTTAACCTCAACTACCATGATAATTTCAGAAATGTTCCTTTTGAAATTATACAATAATTTCAAAAATAGCACCGCACCGTGCACTTATCAAAACGTCCACTTACTTCAAAGGGGAGCTTGCGGAAAATTCCCACAAAATTATCAGAGGGGATGGATATCTATGAAAATGGAGGAGAATGGAAAAAAACGTGTCACATCTGCCCACACAGAGTTTAAGATACATTCGAAGATTTGGATTATTTTACCGATCCACTCGTGGGTGGGCTACTTACTGAAGTAGCACATCATTACATGCCATGTATTATTTATTAGTGTCTTCAAAATTTGCATGTAAATGGTTTAGTCTGGTCAGGTTCGTGACGTGTCGTGGCCTTCACAGGCCTCCTTGTAGGCGTAGGGAAGGCCACTAAGGAATATGTCAAAGGAATTCCTGACGTCACTCCAGACTAGAAATTTCCCCGCAATGGAAAGTTTATTTCATATGCAAACGCTGTGCGTCGTGCGTGTGTGAACTTGGAGATTTCTTAGAAAAACTGACTTAGTTCTCAGAATACAGAGTGAGGGGATTCCGCTCATTTTGTGCCTGGATTTTTAATGAGAACGTGACTTAATTGGCCTATATCTTTGGGTTATTGGTCCAATGGTCAGAGATGTGATTTTCGAGGAGTATTTAGTTAGAGCTTGACTGTTATACATCTGGTGAAAGTTAACAGGACAAGATGTTGATTTTTCAATTACCTACTCACACGAAGTTTATATTATGTTCTCATGATGGTTTGGTATTTTCGTATTTTTTTATACATTTCATGGGTTGACGTTAGGCCGCTATATCATCTGATGGTAAGTGATAATGCAGCCTACAATGGAACACGTCTGCCCATAAAATATTTACTATAAGTATTTTACCTAATACTAGTTACTATGCTAATAACTAAATAGGTATTAATTTTACTTGCACCTGCTATGTATTAGCACATCAGCGTGCCAGCATACTTGTAAGAAATAGTTGTGGGCCCGGCAGACGGAGCGGCCGCACAATGCCAGGCGCCGACTTGTCGCACCTCAGCTCTGCTTAGGGCTACTACCATTCACTAAATAGCATTACAATATTCAGTAGAAAGTCCGTTTATACGATTATTGCAAAAATAATATTGTAAAATGTTGTTGGTCCCATGTTGGGCGTCATTAGGTGTCGTCTATACTGTTGTTTGTATATTTTTTTATGAAGGACAAACTTTACATTAACTTGCGAATTTATTTAACGAGAAGTTGTTCTGCCATTAACAAATCTAAATATAATATGTTCGAGATGATGTTGATGATGATACAAATTAAATAATTATCAATGCCTTGGTCTACATATCCACTGCAACTCCTTTAATTTCAAGAGTGACTAGAGTAAAGATCAACTTAAAAAGCACCGAAACAATGAACTGATTGTTTTAGCGACATGAACAATCATGGATGGTGCAACGACATAAATCTGGAGATATCATTTCAAGTTAATATATTTATTTATTTATTTATTAAACACGTGAAAAACCAACAGGTGTAAAATTTGAATAAATAATGTGTAGGCCAGGGTAGATAACTAAGTAGTAGTATAATACTAGACTTTTTGTCATATTATATAGTAATATAAGTTATTAGTATAAATATAAGTTTTCACGAAACGCATTAAGGAAAGGACTTATTTTTTTATAAAAATAAAGAAATGGCAGCCCTGGACGGAATCAGGATAGCGGTGCGGTATGGGACAGCGAGTGATTCGGCCGATCCGAGTGCGTGCGATCGATGGCCGCCGCAGACGACGCGGCGCCGGCTCGACTCCGCGCGCCCCCACCGTAGCTTACTGCCTGAAAATATTATAATAGATCATTTATTTTTATTTATTACCATAAAATACAACTATCATAACAGGAACACCTAATGCAATAGCGTATTGACAATTTTTATGCTTATATTACACATCACATCACATTATAATATATTGTTTAGGAAAGAAAAAAAGTTAACTATCTACATTATCCTATAATGATAGTGTTTTAATCAACTAAAAATTGTGTCCGTCTCATGAATTGACAGATGAGACTGTCTCTATGTACTTAGTATGTACTATTTTAAACATTATAATTTATAAAAATGATTCTTTAGGACAATAGACAACTCTTGAAAAGGGATTATTGGAAAAAGGACACACATTTCAAATGTTTATACGATCAAATAGGCGGCGCTGATCGCTTACCATCAGGTGACTCGTCTGCTCAATTGCCACATACTCCAAAAAATAAATGAATTTTACAAATATAATTGTTTTATCTTAACAGGCAGTAAGCTACAGCGCCCCGTTTATCTCAAGTCGGCGCCCGCCAGTCTGCCTACGTGGACAGTAAACAGGCAAGTCGGCACCGCTCGCCCGACATAATGCATCCCGCATCCCGCAAACTGACGTCTCGCGGCTCCATCGCGTCGTAAACTTGTTACCGCATACCCAACCACCATACCCACCCAGAAATATATACGCATCATTTTATACTATAGACACATAAGCTACAGCGAAACTTTTGAAATGTCTCATAGTCGTCGCCTGTTCATCATAGAGAATGTAGGTGCTAGTACCAAAATGTAGATTCGTATGAAGAAAAACCGTCGCCCGAAACTCCATGAGACATACTAGCTTCTGCCGCGAACTGACGTCTCGCGGCTACCATCGAACGTAAAGTAACCTATGTGTTACCAGAATTCCAAACTATAATGTAATCTATTTCTGTGCTTTTCAGTCAGATCCGTTCAGTAGCGTGTTTATTAACATCTACATATACTATCACAGTTTTATTTATTTATTTATACTTTACTGTACAGTCACCACATAATCTTCAGACAACATAAATAAATAAATTTATAAGCACACTAGTAGGCAAACTCCGTTTCGCCACCAATGAGTTTTCTATGCATTCTTGCTTGCCTCTTAAATTTTTCCTGAACATTCTTAGCTATAAACTTCACGGAGCCCGAGACCTTGCCAACAAATGCAAAACTGTGAAAAGTAGCGTTGTGGAGTTATAGCGTCAGGAAGGAAAACCCGACTTATTTTTATATGTATAGATTGTACAATACACGTACAATAAGCGGTCTTATCACATAAGGCGATCTCTTACAGGCAACCTATAGATTGAGCTGAAATACACTTTTAATTAGTTTTAAGAGGAGAGATAAATTACCTCTCATCCAATTTTTTCACTCTTTGTCTCACTCTTATATCTAGAATAACACATACATTTCAGAAAGTCCATGATGATACAATACGAATAGGATAAGAAATGGAGTAAATTCATAAAATATAGGTACTATCACGGTTATCATACAAACATCACCTTATATTCATAATTGCAGGAATCACATAAGGTCGCTATGATTGCAATCATTGTAATCGCATTATCGATGATAACGATCGTTTCTTAGTACCGGAATGATAAATTGATAATTATCTTAGAAATCCGCTTGCGGTTTTAATTCGGACATCATGAGTTGTCATATCGATTTCACTAGAATCGATTCATTTATTTTTGATTCGATTCACTCGTTATGCGACAATAGGGATGATGACGGGGTATGAATATAAAAAAATCTATTAAGTCCGACAGTTAGGTAATGAAAAAATATTGGACACATTATTTTATTTTGTCATATAAGGTAACAAGGTAACAATACGAATAAAACGAATCAAAGTTTAAGAGTGGGAGCTAGCTACGTCATTTGTTCGTATAAAACGTACCTAGAAGTGACGTCACGTGATAGTTCAAATTAACATAATCTTGAAAAGTACCGACGGTATTTGTTTCCATAAAAAACACGTGTCTAATACTTTAAAATAATCTACAAGACGAACATTAAAATAAAAATTAGTCCCTATTTCGTTACTCTTCCTGTGGACGTCGTAAGAATCAACTATATACCGTGAGATTTGCTTTGTATGTGTTGAATAGTTCATTTGTCAAATAAAGAAGTAATGAGAGATTCTAATCTTACTAATATTATAAATGCGAATGTTTGTGAGATTGTGTGTTTTATTTAATAGAGATAGCAGTGTTCTCTAGTAAACGTAATCCTTTTAAGTTAAGATCTCCAACCCGCGTGGTGAGCACCAAGCGTGGAGATTGCCGTAAACTTTTGTATAGAGCTTTTAAGACTTAAAATCATGACTCAAATATCAAGTAGGTAGTCAAATATTGACTGCACGGTTGGTGCGGTGGCTGGGCAACTGGCTGCCGCGCAACGGGTAACGGGTTCGATTCCCGCACGGAGCAATTCTTTGTATGATCCACAAATTATTGTTTCGGGTCTGGGTGTCTTGTGCATGTGAATTTGTATGTTTGTAAACCCACGACACAGGAGGAAATCCTAATGTGGGGCAAGGTTTTTTTTAAAAAAAAAAAGAAAAACAAAGAAATAGTGAAATCCACCGATAGATTAATTAATCCTACTGAACATAAGTAACTGTCTGACTATTCGATACTGGTTTCGATTATATCCAAACATATAGATGTAATCTAATCGAGCTTTTAGTGATCGATTCGAAAAAGATATCGTAGGTATCGATTAGTTCCAAAAACTGACACTTGTGCTCAGGCATAAACAATAAGTTTGACACCATTTTTAGTTTTAAAAGTATCTATCTATTTAAGAAATTAAAAAAAGAATTATGACAAGTGTAAGTAACGATGTGAGTACTCTTTTCATTCTTTTTTTAAATGTTTTTTTTTTATGTATGCACGACCGTGCTAATTTACGGCCGTGTGTGTTAGGTACTTACATTGCTCTAATAGGTTAAGCTTGCTTTTTGTCTTTTTTATGGTATAAGCCGGTAAACGAGCAGACGGATCATCTGATGGCAAGCAATCACCGCCGCCCATGAATATCTGAAACACCAGAGGCATTACAAGTGCGTTGCCGGCCTGCGGGTAAAATAGATTAACAATACTAATACGATGATCAATGCTCTCTTGACGTCCGCACCAGAGTGTGATTTGTTCGCAGCGAGATGGAAGGATGTATGTCATGAATGTTTAAGGTTTTGTGAGAAGATGGATGGCTGATGAATTAGTTTTAAGTAATTAAAATTATTATACTATTTTATTTTATCTTTAACTGTATAATGTATTGGCTTAAGCTGTAAAATTATGCATGTTTTTTGTAATAAATAAATACTCAAAATTGGATACAAGATAATTAATAAGTACATACAAAGTATGATTTCTTTAAACATTTATGTTTGATCAAAAACAGAACAGTCTCATCGTTATGTCCTAAAGGCATTTACTTAGGCACTAATGTTATTTCCACAGTCTAGGTTTTCTAGGTCGACCTAGGAATATAATTAGAAATATATTTTCTTGCTTTCGTCATAGGTACTTGTGTATAATTTAGGATCCATGTTTGTTTTCGTTCGTTCTTCTTTTATCTTGACTAACAAGTACTTATTTACGTTCTTTCCATCATGGATAAAAGAAAGAGACTGGATTGGCCTTGTGGGCGGGCCACGCGCGCCGAGGGTGCGAACGAACGTACATAACCCTGTCATAACGCTTAAATGTTCATACTTACCGGCTAGCAATCGCTGTCATGTTTTGACAACGTACGTATCTCCGCAAAAATATTATATTATGCCGTCTTGCGCTATTATAACGTGTCGGAAAAGAAGCCAGGTGTGTAGCATAGCACGAGAAGGAATTTCTTTTCACCGGTAAGTCCAAAATCATAAAAATACTTGTGATATTTGTAATTATAACATTAGTATTATGAAATTTATATGACAAAAACGATATAATCGCAAGCAGACTAATAGTAATACATTGCTTGCGATAGATGAGTACAATCTTGCACTACGTGAGCAATCGCGCAATGTATGACGTCCATTGCGAGAGTCCCGAGTACCGAAACAAAAGTTCATTTCCACAAAATCTATGACATCGATAGTGTTGGGCAAATTTGTAATCAATGTCGATTGTTACTATGATACAGTCTATTATAATCAATAGCACACTTTATAATTAAAATAATAAGTATTATTTATTACGACTAATTAGTAATATAGATTTTCAGTGAGTTTTATGTTTTTTTTTTTATAGAATGTGACATATGTTTTATTTTAATATTATGTTTTAGGTTTCCAACAGATCCAGGTGTAAGAAAATTGTGGATTGACACAACTGGTAGAATTAATTGGATTCCTACTAAATGTAGCATATTTCGTTCGCAACATTTCGATGTTGATAATTACGTAATAACAAAGTCAGGGAAAAGAAACTTAAAATTAGGCGTTTATCCGCACAATATCGCAATGTGTAATTCAGTAAGTAAACTGATTTTATTTTAGAAAATTTTAAATTAGTCTCTTTAAATCAGTTTTTTTGTCTAAAAATGGCGATATTTAAAATATCATCTTTCGTAAATTTAAAAAACGAAAAAATGAAATAATATATCCATGTTATTTCAATGTGTTCTGTACTTTATACAAATTATTGTAAATGTGAGAGCCCTGTAATTAGCTAAATTAGACTAGTAGAATGCATTTGTGTCAGCTTAGAGTTGTCATGCTCACTCAAAGGTCTCATTGGCAGTGGCACGGGCATTGGATCGTTCGATTCCCTGCAACATGGTTGAGTTGGACGGTGCTGGTGTACGTGCCATGTTGGTGAATGAGAGCTGTCAACTGGGACTGGTCAGCTCCAGACTGTATTAATTTTGTTGTTCTTAAGGTTTTTTTCTATCGCTTTGACTGAATATTAGTTTTACATTGTTCTCACATAGTTCAAGCAACCGATGCAAAGAAAAGCAATGTAATCAAGAATTGTATTGTGAATCTGTGATTGAAAAAGATCGAACGAACAGATCTTCGATCTTCTCCATAGGAATCTACACTTTGGAACGAGCAAGGTCGTGCCGGTCAGCCCTCTAGCTTCACTAGAGGGCTGACCGGCAGACAGACGTTATTAATATTATATTTGCTTTGACGTTCAAAAGTGCCTATGATTTTTTTTTTTACAGATTTTTAACTTATTGAGTAATAAAATTGGTTTTAAAATTCAGTTATGTATTTTTTATTTATTTTACTTTTATTACTTGGTTTCTATTCCGCATGAATACAATTTCACAATATTCAACAATACTTGTAAAACAAAAACAAGATTACTTAAATTTTATCGATATCAACAATCGACCTTTCTCTCGCCCTAGCATACATGAGTTTTTATGCGTGTTAGAGTGTACGTCAAATGCAGTCATTGCGTTTGTGTGACAACCAATAGCAAATTCCAGATTTAAATGTGTGTTATTTATTTGTGGGGGTAATCCGCTCAGACATTGGTCTCTTGCTTGTAGTGAAATTAAAGGGTGGGAGAAACGGCGACACGCGTTCTGATACAAATCAGGAACTATTTCATTTCTACTCTCTTTATATGTTCTGTGCTTTCCATAAATAAGTCAAATTCAATATGTACTACCAAAAACATTCTGTATAAAAAAAATACTAAAAAGTAATTGGGGATAAGGTTCGGTGATTGTGTTCGATTCCCGCACGGAGCAACTCTTTGTGTGATCCAAAAATTGTTGTTTCGGGTCTGGCTGTCATGAGTGTAAATGAAATTGTATGTTTGTAAACGCACCCACGACAAAGGAGAAAATTTAAGTGTAGGGCAACGATTTAAAAAAATAAATAGAAACATTAATTAACATAATTCGTATAGTTACATGTTTCACATAGTTATAGCGGTCTGTGGTCAGGTTTCCATGCGTCATGTTATGCATGGCATTCCCATAACCCGCTGTTCACATACTCGAATACCTCTGCTTTCTACCCTACAAACTATAAACATAACATAACATATCATAATGGTTCTTATTCCCAAGGAATTAGGCAGTATACGAAACACTGCAAGCATTTATTGTAAAAACCACTTTTCAATATAGTTAAGTTAGTTTTGAGTCCTTTATACCGAAATGGGTTAATTTCATTTCCAATGCTTTTTTTTGAGTGGGGAAAATCATCCAATGACTTCTCCCGCCTTGGGCGAGGCGAGAGGAAGTGTCAGACTCTTACTGACTAAAAACCACCCCGTTCGTTCTCCTGCTTTTCGAGCCGGAGCCCCTCATTTCCAATGCTTAAGTAAGTATTGAGTTCTTTGTAATGTCTTAATTACGTCATTTGATATAATGTGTCTGTACGTTTATAAATACCTTGTTTATAGATTCTTGACGTTCTACATATTTAAGCTATCTAATTAAGCCTTTTATCATATACTGGTCACAGTTGACATATGCATGTCCAGATTTTCCAGACTCTATTGCTACTATGAGAATTCCGATGGTTGTTAACCAATGGTGTCCTACTTCGGATTCGATCCCAGATCAAGCAAAGTGTAAGCAATTTATGACCTACTAACTTCTGCCAACAGCTTTACCGGCGTTCCCGTGTGTTGAAAGTCCTATCCTGTGTGTTATTCCAAACTATAATCTACCCCTGTTCCAAATTTCACACCGATCCCTTCAGCCGTTTTGACGTGAAGGAGTAATAAACAAACAAACATAAAATCTTTTGCATTTATAATGTTAGTAGAATTTTAAAGTACGATCTCCTGCAAGCCAAGCTTGGAGATTATGGCAAACCCTTTTATTGTAGAGGAGACCCTTAAACCAGCTGCAAAACTCTCACTGGCTACTGATAACAATCTTTACAAACAAATACTTAATGGTTTCTTTAATCACAACTATGGGTCACATAGTACCGGTACTTACATACTACCAGTATGTTGATGTGACCTTAAAAGGCCGCCTCAACACAAGCACATCGTCTTTTTAGAAAGTTATACCCATCTCTCTCACACCTTGCGTCACCAGCATCTTCCATCCCACTCTACACGTACGATCTCAGATCCATTCAGATTCACTTTAGTTCTACGCAAGGTGCGTGTGAGTGTGTAGTGTTGAAATACCATAAACAGTGAAACTGTGATAAAATAAAGGAAATATAATGGTCACAAATGTAAGTAAACATGTATTAGGTTTTCGTAGCGCTAGAATGTCTTGTAAATAATAATCAACCTTTATACGAAGTAATAGAGCTTAATATAACTTAAATTAGTATGTAAACATCGATAAAGTAAATATAAATAAGTACTTAGAAGTTCGCAACATAGATAAATGTATGTAGGTATAATTTTACCGGGGCTCCGACTCGAAGAGCAGGAGTAGCAACGGGGTGGCTTTTAGTCAGTAAGAGTCTGAAACTCTTTCTCGCCTTGTCTAAGACGAGAGAAATAATGGGATGATTTTTACCCTCAAAAAAAAAACGAATTAGCAGAATAGTAATTTTGAGCTCGCTTTCAAAGAGTTTAATTAATTCAGATATAGTACTATAGGTACAAGTACTAGTAGGTACAAGTACTTGTACTTATAAACCAATTTATATTTAAGTAAGTAGGTAATTAGCTGCCTATTCGGCAGCAGCGGCTTCACCCGCTGCTGCTCAGCTCCTGTTAGTCAAAGCGTGATGTTTTATAGCTCTAGCTTTCCTAGATGGAATGGAATTATCCAAAACAAACATATTTTTCCTTAACCAGTAATTCCTAAGATGAAGAGATTATTTTTTAAGCCCTATCAAAAAAAGTCTTTTCAGCTTTATATTAGTGAATGTAACGAATATTCGCAATCGGGAATATTTGCACATGTTTTAACATTCGCATTCGCAGTTTTTCATACGTCATAAAAATTTGTGATATTTTCAATCATAAAATGGTTAATTCAGTAGAGAAATAAGTAGGTAATAATTTCTTTTTTATGTTCTACAAAACCTTATCTTACGATTAAACTGTCTTGCAATTATAATAGTGTATTTTTAGTGAGCATTATAGTTTTATAGTGAATAATCAACTTTTTATTACAACGTACCAAAAAGAAAAATATGAAAGTTAACGGTACTGTATGTATCATCTATTTAAAACATATTCTTTTCTTATATTTTTATCAGTCTGTACATTTTTGAATGCAAAATAAACTTTTAATTTCAAACTAAGATATTGTGAAAATGATATAGACATTGTCTTCTAAATATAAATAAATTGCTGTTCGTTAGTCTCGCCAAAACTCGGGAACGACTGGATTTGTTAAAGTTCAGGGAAGGTTTAAAAGATGAGAAATAAATTTTAGACACGGTACAAAGTTTGCCGTGCTAGTATAATATAGACAAATTAACTTTAGATTAATATTAGTATATATTTCACGGTAATGTCTAACTATCTGTACTTGTTATTCCAGGAAACACAAAACCTCAACGAGGGTGAAGATGAAGCTTTAAACAATAACGTAGTAGACAAACAGAAACACACAGACGTCCAAAAAGACAAAGAAGTACAAATAATCCAAAATAAATTCAAACGAAGATTAGAAAATTCATTTACAAACATATTCTTTCTAGTTTGTATAGCTGGGATCTCGTTAGGCATACTGCTAGAGATTGTCAACGTTGTCAGACGAAATCATACACCAGAAGTATCAACTGTAACAAAAATTGTTCTCAGTCCAAAATATTGGATGTACCCAAACACTAAGACAGTAAATAGCAGAGATGGTAATCTGAAACACGTGCATTTAGTCCTTGAAAGACTGGGATACGAGAAAACTACAAATGAAACGCCCTGGAACCTCTTGTGGTCATATCCGACTCCATTTAATGACATCAATTTAAAAAATTTAAGGGACAATCAGAAAGTAAACCATTTCCCAGGCACAGGGTATATTACCTGTAAGGTCGAGTTAGCAACATCCAAATCAGAATTCATACCAAAAGCCTTTAGACTGCCAAAAGACAAAAATGAGTTCCTGACGTATGCTGAGAAGAACAAAGACGCATTATTTGTCCAAAAGAACATCAGACACAGACATGTGTATTTAAAGAACGTGAGTGAAATTGACCTGTCTAATGAGACGACTTTTGTACAAGAATTTGTTCAAAAGCCATTCTTGGTGGATGGACATAAGTTCGATATTGGCGTGTATGTGGTGTTGGAGTCTGTGAATCCTCTCAGGGTGTATTGGTACAAAGGCGATGTGCTATTCAGGTAAAGGTTTACTTCAACAAGTACCTAGATATAATAAATAAGGACCTATATATGTAAATCTTGCAATTTTCAATTTACAGATACTGTCCGACGAAGTACTACCCGTTTGATCCAAATAATTTAGATAAGTATGTGATAGGGGACGACTACTTGCCTACTTGGGAGGTGCCGTCTCTGGCGCACCCCTACACCGCACTAGGCAACACTATGAAGGAAACCTTTGACATCTACGCCAGATCTAAGGTAAGTGTAAAAAGTAAGGATGCCCAATTCCCCTCTTCCCAATCCCCGATTCCTCAACAACTCTTAAATTCCTAACCCTCAAAAGGCCGGCAACGCACTTGTAACGCCTCTAATATTTCAAGTGTACATGGGCGGCGGAGATTGCTTACCATCAGGTGATATGTCTGCTCGTTTAACGTGTTCCATAAAAAAATGATTGTTCTTATACCAGCTATAGACATAAGAATGTATAAAATAAATTCATAGTAGATAACCTTACGCCTGTCTCCCATGGTGGTAGGAAGAAACTATAGATTTTTACAGCGTATAAAATGTACAACATTTTTAAATAAGTGATCTCCGACGACAAAACCTTTGATTTGTAAGTTCCAAGTACCTCTAGTGCTTTACAGTTGAAGTAATATATTTATTATGTTGCAGGGTAAAGACACTACCAAAATGTGGCAGGATGTCCAGGCAGCTATTGCTGAGATATTTATCATGAAAGAGTCGATTATCGCTGACAAGGTGAGTGTAGTCTGTGCAGTACCTTATAAGTTATAAATAACCAAGCACCTAAACTTTCCCTAACTACACTGAGTGGTTCCATAATAAACAACTACTGTTTCGGCTTACATGAAGTAACTGAAAAAAACTAAACTAGCTTAAAGTCACAACGGGACTTTTATTCGTGTAGCAAACTAAGTAGCAAAGATTTTCTCAATTTACGCGAAAAAGACAACGTCACGCCTTTTATCCCGGAAGGGGTAGGCAGAGGTGCACATTAAATGCACATTGTATAGTGCACGTAATGCCGGTATACAGTGCCTTATACTGGACACAATTCCACAATCTGTGCTAATCCTGAGAAATTTTGCCCGACTTGGGAATCGAACCCGAGAACCCTTGTCCGGGAGTCGCACTTGCGAACTCTCGCAGTCAACGTGAAAAAGACATTATTTTAAATTAGATCATTCAGAAAATAGGATAGACAGATATTACACAAGTGCTGTTTCAGTTCAAGGCATACTCATCGCCAGAAAACTACTTCGAAATGATGAGGTTCGACTTGATCGTGGATGAAGATTTAAAAGTGTATCTACTGGAGGCCAACATGGGTCCGAACTTAAGTTCTCAACATTTTCCACCGAACCAGCTGCTGTACGAACAAGTGTTGTACAATTTGTTCTCCTTGACTGGTGTCGCACAGGCGAAGATCACTGTTAATGCTGCTGACAAAGGGTAAGGCTGACCTTCTTTAGTGGATCACACTCTAAAGCCCGTTTTCACCAACCTACTTAAATTTTTAGGAATCAACCCTTAGCTAAGATAGGATACTTACCGTCACACTCAGAATCAGTTATGGTTACTTAACCCAGTCTTTAGCAATTGATTTCTGAACAAAATCATTGATAAGGAATAGTTTAAGTAACCGTTAAATGTCTCTGAGTGCGGCGGTTAACGCTATTTTGATTTTCACCAACTTTTAAGTGACACCTAAAGCAACAGTACCCTTATTATGGTATATGTTATTGTAACTTATTGGTTAGTTTATTCGAGCCGGCCAATCAGAGCGCCGAACGCCCTCTCGTTTTGATTATTTTAAACAAAAAGCAAACTCGTACTAACGTTAAGGTGGTTAGTTTAAGTGTTCCCTCAGGCTTAGTAATTCTTAATTAACAGCTGATAATGGTTGGCGACAACAGTCATAAGAGCTGACACTTTAAATGCTGTTTTTCAACTACCTATCATTAACGCAACAAAAATATTTCCAGTGAAACAAAGGCTGCAGAAGATATGTTAGCAGCTGACAAGAATATAGCGGTGTATGGAGACGAGTGCAGGACTCTCTGTAAGGACAGCTGTGAAGTGTCGGACCTGTGTCGCCTGTGCAAGCCGTGCCTCACACCCAAGCTAAAGAAGACCTTATTGGCTGCATACAATGAATTCTTACATAGAGGAGACTTCAGAAGGCTCATTCCACCGACTATGGTCCCCAATAAGGTATATTTTGCACTGAACTTTTAACTGAACTTTTTTTTGAGGTGGCATATCATCCAATGGCTTCTCCCGCCTTGGCCGAGGCAAGAAGGAATGTCAGACTCTTACTGTCGAAAAACCACCTTGTTCCTACACCTACTTTTCAAGACGGAGCCCAGGTAACCCGCTATGCAATCCACAACTCCAGGATTTAATTGACATACCATAAAAATATTTTTAATCTTTTATAAGTCTGTGTTTGGTCACCAACTCTATGTACTTACAAATAAAACAATGTTTTGTTGCAGGACACAAAAGCTATATTAGAGGGAGTAAAGGATCTGTCACTAAACAACAAACTCCTACACTTGTGGTATCAAGGAAAGTGTAACCAGGATATTACATGGTGCTCGTAATAAATATCTAGGTATATTAAATGTAATTTATTTGAATTTCTGTATTATTTTTACCTACCTAAAGCATAAAATACTTAAGCAAAGATTTATCTACAAAGATTTTCTAGGTTTCTAGCCATATATGTAGATAATAGCCACGTCTTTGACGATGAAGACAGTCTACCTACTCAGTGGAAGGCTACGTCTTCCGTTCCATGGTCACTCGAGCTCTGAGGCTCTCTAACAAGAGCATTAGGTACCTACTTTTTTTTTGAGGGGGGAAAATCATCCAATGACTTCTCCCGCCTTGGGCAGGGCGAGAGGGAGTGTCAGACTCTTACTGACTAAAAACCACCACGTTCCTTCTCCTGCTTTTCGACCCGGAGCTCCGGTAAACCCGCTAGGATTAGGTGCCTACTGCTGCCAGTGCTTCAGCTATTATTTTATTTTTAATACCAATAGGGCCAATTTTGGAAATCAATTTAATAGGTAAGATAAGTATTAAATATTGTTTATCTATCGGACTATCGGTCCGTCCCTTTAGAAAAGCTAAGTAGGGTATTTAGGTCCGATCTCCAGAAGCTATTTTTATTTCGGGTCGGATAAACCCGTATTAAAACCGAAAAACCTACCTACTTAGGTACCTAAAATATTTTTTAGAGACAGTTCGAAGATTAGCACTTTAACAGCTACGTGGTTAAAAGAAGAAGTAGGTAGGTATTTAGATATACATATTTTTAATGAGTTAAAATACAAAATTTAGACCCCAAAATATCTCAGGGCCTCACCGGGAAACATCAAGAGATAATACGTATCATTTAGGGCAGGTCTCCTATTAGATAAGCTAAGTAATAAATTGTAACACACTCTACATACGTCGATCACCAAGTCGTGATGGTGATAATTGCTCTAAAATACATTTCAAACATTATCACATTTTGTGATAAAATTGAAAGCCTATTCATGTTTAGGCACTTGTCGTAGATTTGGTTACTTACTAGAAATAGAAAAACTATTTTCAAGACTTCTAGGGCTAGCACTGCAGCATACTCCTACTTTGTAGTCCTAGTACTGACTAGGCAAGTATAAAGTAACTATAACAAGATATAGGCACACATAATAGGAAAAATTACCTGAGTATGTGTCCCTGTGACTGTATAGTTACATAGTTACAAGATATATTTTTTATGGACAATAAAACAATACAAGTAAAATAATAATCATTATTTTATTACAATTAAAAAATTACACAATTAAAAATCTACAATTTTATTGGACCATTGATTGGAGTAAGCCTAGTATGTAACTACCTAGATCCTCATCCTGGTTGGTCCAGGAAACATATATATTTTTGGTATTGTCCTCATCACCTTCAACTTTGATCAGCACTGATTCAACAGATATGTTGGCCTCTGATATTGTAATAGTCCATCCTTCCAACTTCTCTGACAGCAAAGTTTTCAATTTCTCAGCAGTTTTAACAGATGGACCCGCATCTTCAAAGCGGACTGTACTAGTGAATCTAATTATATGTCTATTGATACCAATCTCATCACACATCTCATCTATATCAAGTAGGGATAATCTGTTATCCCGCACACACAATATTCCATTAACTACACGCCGCCTCTTAGGGTCTGGAGGTTGTGCATTGTAGCGTACAGCCTCTGCCTTCAACAACCTCAAAGATACATCTATTGGAATCTTAGTTGGTGTGTTAATAGTACATGTTTCCCCATTCGCAGGCATGTAACAATTAATCTTAAACTCTTTCTCAATTTTATCTTTCAAAAACTCCATTTTCTGTGCTTCACCATGTACCAACAAAACATTCTTTGGCTCACAGTACTGTATCAGTTGCATGATTCCTTTAGCATCTGCATGAGCTGAGAATGACATGTATTCCACAGCCATTTTCACTTCCACCACTTGGCGGTTCTCAAATTCAACCTTTTTAGCACCATTTAGAATCTTGTGACCAACTGTGCCTTGTACACAGAAACCTGGCATTATCACCATATTTTGTTCATAAGGTGCCCACTTTTTGAATATATTTAAGGACAAACCAGCATGCAACATTCCAGGGGTTGCGAATACAACCATGGCTCCAGGGTTGTCAATGTAGGACTTGTCAAAAGGTTTGATATGCTTAAAATCAAACATGTTTCTTTGTACAAAGGTCTTCCTGATCTTCTGATTAGTCCAAGTTATGAACATCTTGTAGTAGTTGTTTGCTTTCTCTGTCAATCCAAGTGCAAAATACACTGGATATTTTAAATTCATTCTTTCCCAGTATGTTTCTAACAGAATACAGAGCTCTTGTGCTCTCCCTAAAGCAAATACAGGAATAAGAACTTTGCCACCTTTCTCAACACACTCATGGACTTTCTTCAGGAAATCTCTTTCTCTGCAGCGCTTGGAATCTCTGATGGTAGTAGCATAAGTTGATTCTGTAATGAGCAGGTCTGGCCTACATTTATCTATCCAGGCAGCTCCTAGATGCCTGTCAGGAGTCATATTGTAGTCACCAGTGTACACCACTGACTGGGATCCAACACGAATCCAAAACATGGCAGCTCCGAGCACATGGCCAGCATAGTAAGCTTTAATCTCTAGTTCATTGTCCACCATCACAGACTGGTGTAAAGTTACAGCAGTTACTTTCTTTATACAATCCTTGATCATTTGTGATGTGAAGAAGTTAGATTCTCCTTTTCTCTCAACAGCCACTTTTCTCATGTCCTCAAGTAGTATGGGAGCAATAGCCTTGGTGGGATGTGTCATGTAAATAGGTCCTGTGTAGCCGACCATCTCAGACATGTATGGTAGAGCCCCGCAGTGGTCGAGGTGGAAGTGTGAGATGATGACACAGTCTATTTGGCTAGTGATAGGACCTTCAGGTACTATGTACGAGAAGTCTGGGAAGCGCCTCTCGTCATTATAACCCATGTGCATTCCACAGTCCAGCATTATGTTTTTGCCTCCCATGGACAGCAAGATGCAGCTGCGGCCGACATCCTGGCCGGCGCCAAGGGGAGTAATCTTAATATCAGGCATGACGAAATGTTATCTTACCGTAGTGTTATGTACATCAGTAAGACGCAGTAGCTATTTACTTATGATTGTTAGGTACTATTCACAATAAATGTTTATGAGTAATACTTTGCGCTTGTTTTCGAATTACAACATCAAGACAATCATTAATCTAAGTAATATATTGTAACAAAACTAATAACCTTGTGTAAAGTTGTATGATATATCACCAGTTCACTCTTATAATAAAATGTATGTGCTCTATGCTATATCCATACAGCGTATGACAGATAATATAAATACTTTACAAATATGATATTACTATTACATGTAATAACTTTGATACAGTCGGCACTCGGTAAACAAGTTTCTCATAAGTTTTTGTAATTTTTGAACGAATTACTGAATGCAAAAGGCATCATTCAATCATTTCATGATGACATTCATTGTATGAACTGTCATTTATGTCAGCAGTGTCAATATCACGGGGAAGATCGCTGGGGTTGGGGAAGATCGAGGCTGCATGAAGGATTGGAGGATGCATAGGAGAATGGCATTCTATAATCCATGGTTCTATCCCTCTATTCATCTGGTATTGATTTTTTTATGGAATAGGTGGCATGATCTGGTAATGGAGATGGGCGATTTTTCGAAAAAATATGTAAAATCACAAATGCTTGACAAATGCTTTGTGTGAATATGTTTGTCTCGCGAGAATTGATTTATCATAAGGTAATACTTAATTATTAGACATCAAATTAGAGAGTAAAAATATAGTTTCTAATTTTCCGTCAATCCAATCATAAATTATAGAAAATACAACAAAAAACATATTTTTATAATGGCAGCCGCGTTGTAATGTCAATGTACATGGATAAATTTCAAGTTGTCAGCTGTCAATGTCAAGTCAAACGTCATTTATTTGTATTAGAAAATTGTAATTGATTTACCGATTATTATTTTTGTTTTGCAATTTTGCAACGTTTTATTACACATTCCTATTTATATAAAGGTACAACTGCAACTATTTTATACTATATACGTCGATTATTTCGTATGTCAGGCAGTAACATAATAAATGCTAACGCCGACACGTAAATTTTTACTGTAATAAGTTCTTGTTGTGATAAGCTTATCATTTTCCAGACAGCGTTGCTTGCCGGCTCGTCGAGAACGGACGTGTCCGTCCTGTGTATATACATTCGGCAAATTACTGAAATATAATCAAAGAGAATGTCGGGCGAAGGTTCAAGTGTGGCGAATAACAACAAGAAGGTGGCGTTGATTACCGGTATTACTGGCCAGGTATGTGACTGTTTACTTTATCTGAAATTTATGTTTTCATGCGTGAGACCATTACTCGCCACGTTACTCCTTATAAATAGTAATTTTATGGTTAATTTTTTCATGGTACAGTTTTATTACATCCAAAGAGATTTTGTTGTTTTTAAAAACCGAAATTTATTTTGGCATACGTTATACCAGCTGTTTAAACTTTAATACTAGGTAATTAATTATTGACAGTTATTGCCAACAAAATAATTAATAAATTACATTAATCTACTTATTTATTTTATATTATTGAGGTACTTAGTCAATGATTAAATATATAACTAAAAAATAATACTTATATTGAAATTACTGTAATATAAAAAAAAAAACATTATTTGAAAGAACTTTCATTGGAGGACATATTAATTAAAAATAAATGTGCAGCATATTTATTAAGACCGAACCATAAATAATTAATAGCAAATATTTAACCAATTTAGTGCCTTATGCACCACAGTCGGTGCATAAGGCAGTACATTTACCAAGGTCGAACATGAGCCAAGTTAACTATTCAACACCTGTTGGTGATCCTGTTGTGTGCCCAGATCCTGTTCTGAAAACTGATAACACTTACATGTTAAATATGTTATCTGATGAATGATTCAGAGAATTATACAATTTATTGTTACTATCAATTTATATTAAAAATATTGTATGATTTAATAATCCTTATAAGTTTATCACTAGTGAATGTGGCAAACTTCATACTGCCTGTAAAAAAACTTCATCTTTTAAACCTCCCCTGGACTTCTACAAATAATTCAAGACCAAAACAAGCCAAATCAGTTCAGCTGTTTTCGAGTTAAAACTCATGAGGCAATTGAACAGAACAACAACAGTGTTAAGGAAGAAATAACCAATTAATGGTGATTATGGTGATACTAAGATTACTAAAAACAAAGAGAAATGTGTTGAAATCATACACATCTATATAAAAACGTTAACTAATATTAAGAAAACATATCTTTATATATATAATTCTTCTGTAAGTGTGTATGTCACTGAACTTCTCTTAAATGACTGGACCGATTTTGATGAAATTTTTTGTGTGTGTTCAAGGGGATCTGAGAATCGTTTAGATTCACAATTTTGTTCGCTGGACAGTGTTTTTTTAATTAATTTTTATATTTGACAGGACAACGTCTGTCGGGTCCGCTAGTTACCTATAAATTTTTGTAAAACATTTAATCACAGTGTTTAATTGGATGGGTAATTTTTTATTGAAATGGATTGCCTTAATGGAATGATTATATTCTAATTAGTAGATAACTAAATACACTCCTACATGGCCCATGGCATGGTTTACCTTTTATGTGGACCTTTTTTTAGATAACAAATATTTGATTGTGTTATCTGACTTTCCTATATCCTATTTCAAAGTATATCCGTCATATTTTAAGCAGAGCGCGATATAAATAGTTACCACCAAAACATCGCGCCTTTTCCGCGAAGTGATAAGTGGAGATAACATCACGCCTCTTATTCACTAAAGGGGCAGATGATTTACGTCAGTTAAATGTCCCATATTATAGGGAGTCTATTGCCTTTATCTGGATACTATTCTATACTCCATACTTTTTTTTATGAAACGCCGGGGAAGGGGGGAATTGTGCCTCCGGTAACCTCACTCACACAACGCCAGCGTTGTTTCACGTCGGTTTTCAGTAAGCCATGGTATCACTCCGGTCGAGCCGGCCCGTTCGTGCCGAAACATGGCACTCCCACACTTGTACTGCTATAGTTAATATAGTTTTAAAGAAATGACGCATATCAAAATCGAGATCCTTAACTTGGCGGTCGAGCTTGCGATCTCTACCAATGACGTGGTCAAATGAATAAATAAATGTAGCTAAATGAAATGAAATTATATGCGATAATTCCCCATACATTTCGTACATATGACATGATGTCATAAAATTAATATCTAATCGATTATAATTATCGTTTGAAGTTTATGGTTCCGGGAATGGGTTTTCCCGAATTTACTTTATGTATTTTTCCCATATGTTAGCCTTCTAGATTTCTAAAACAAGACAGACCAAATAGGTATAGGTAAAGTTTAATCAACTTCCTATTTAAAAAAATAATAATATTTATTTGTGCTTGTTTGATACAAGCACGATATTTTGTACTCACAGAGTGTATTTTGCTATAAACATGCATGCGTTCCTTATTCATGTGACACGAATAGTTTACAAATTGTGCGTTAGGGCTGAGCCAACGTATTCACAGTCAGTCATATCGTGTTGTGTTTCATAACAATCGTAACAGAAGGTAACTTCACGCCTGTGTCGCCTCGCGAGATGTCAATGCTCGATAACTACCTAGATGTTCTAATTCATACTATTCACACTATACTAATATATAATACCCTATAACGGCGACCAGCGACCAAATACCAAGAGAAGGGCAGCAATAGTTATCCCCAGAACATTCAGACACTTTCTATCCTATGTGGTTAAAGTAGAATTTGTGAGGTTTTATGAAACACTTCTTAAGGAGCGTTTTATTAAGGACTCTATATACAAAAATCTATTGGTGTACGTTAGTCTCGCTAAAACTCGAGAACGTCTGGACCAATAAATTGTTTATGGAAGTCCAGGGAAGGGTAAAAAAAATGCTTGTGGTGGTACGTAGTTTGCCGGGTCACCTAGATAGAATCTTTAATAAAAACACTTATGTTCAGCAGTTCACGTAATCCTACTAATAATAATATACCATTTTTGTTTGCAGGATGGTTCGTACCTAGCGGAGTTTTTAATAGAGAAGGGTTATGAGGTGCACGGCATCCTCCGGCGGTCGTCGTCGTTCAACACGGGCCGGATCCAGCACCTGTACGGCAAGCCGGCGTGCCACACCGGCGGCCGCATGCACCTGCACTACGGAGACCTCACTGACACCACCTGTCTCATCAGTATTATTACTAAAGTAAGTTGTACATTAAATTGATTCTTATAATGAACTATTTTAGTAGGGTTCGGTCTCTAGTAATATTACTCACTGTTTGAGTTGGAGAGGAGTTGATTATTGGGGAACGATACACGGAAATATCTTACTTTTCATAAGTACATATATTCAATTAGTAAAACTGAGTGACAATTTGTTGACGAATGACATAGAACAAAAAACAAAGACAAAAATAATCCTTTAGATAGGTTTCAATCGTCAACACTCACACAGGTAAATCTCAATACAAGGGTTGTTTTATGTCGATTTTCTGTAAGGCCGTGGTATCACTCTGGTCGAGCCGTCCCATTCGTGCTGAAGTTGCCGTGGTTCTCCCATTTGAATGGGATCTCAGAGGAGTATAATAATACGTACTTAGTTAGCACGATTTTGAGAATAATTTTCAGACTCCCACTGGGAAATACAAACAGATTTGAAAGATTCCGTTTAATTAGAAAAAAATATGCAATTTTTCTAGTAAAATAGTTAAAACCGACGCGGCAGTTTACTATATTTTATTGATAGTAATTTAAAACTTATTTTATAAGTAAATTTGCATGTAATATTGAGTAGCGTCAACCCTATTTCAACTAATAGAGATACATTTTACATCAGAAAATGTTTCAGAACAATTTGAAACAAGGTCAAAACACAATAGGCCTAATTGCATGGCGATTGGTTGATAAATACCGTTGCATAACGCCTCCATACACGAACTGAAGGCATGCATATTCATTGTACCGCCAGGTCGAACTGCCTACTGCCAGGTAGCCTAACGACCGAAATTATTATCTAACCGATTTTAAACCAATCTTTGGATCGATCTCTGTTTTTGATCATTTCACAAACTGATCTTAAATGAAAAAAATTGGATTCAAAACGATTTATTAAAAAGATATGTCAAACATACAACCATAGTACACACAACATATAACCATAGTGACGCCACTTAGCATGGCCCTTAGCATTTCTCACATAATGATAAAATTTTGAAGTTTTTCAATTTCAGATTTTTCCGTAATATTACGGATTACTTTAGATTAGAATACGTACATTAAGCTCTGTCTAGCCTATGGAGAACTAACCGGATGAAGTTAGGTTTTACAAACATTCGATAAAATAATGAAATTAGCTGTAGGTACGTTACTGTGATGACACAAATTGTTTCATATTCAATGCTACAATACATTTTTGTAAAATACTAGTGCACAAATCTTTGGGCAAACGAATTTTATCTTCAGTCAAACATTTCCACAAGCAAGAAACAAGGTATTGTCATTAAGATGTTCTAGATAGCCAGTTTATAATGTGCAGTAAAGATTAGTTAGTAATCGTTAAGTGCACTACATGTTGACGATTGTGGTGGAACCTTGTAACGTCATGAACCTAATTACAGTAAACCGAAAGAATCTCATCGAAATACAAAACTTATACAAAAGATACAGATCTCAAATCGCATCCCTGAGTTAGGTAAAATATTATTGGGATTTTCTTTTCTGAAATTCTCGACAATTTTACCGTGATGAACATCTTCACTGTCACATTCTTTTGCCCCTGCTTCACAGAATTCAATTGTAAAATGAACTATCACATGCAGTATTTCCGAATGAAAACGAACCTCCGACCTTTCAAAAAAAAGGTCTCAGCACAATATGGGATCGTTGCCCTTCCTATAAGGAATACGTCACCGTATCAGCCATTTCGAGCCGTGATAATATGACTATTATTGTTATATTATTATGTACCATTGAACATTTCCTAACTCTTACAGATACGTCCCAGAGAGATTTATAACTGGGAGCGCAGTCCCATGTCAAAGGCTCCTTCGAGCTCAGTGAGTACACGGCGCAGGTGGATGCCCTCGGCACTCTGAGGTTGTTGGAGGCGGTGAGGGCGGTGGCCTGGCCGACCAGGATATACAGGTCTACCTCAGAATTATATGGAAAGGTCGTCGAAGTACCCCAAACTGAAAAGACTCCTTTCTATCCCAGATTTCCTTATGGTAAGTCTTTTGTAATTTTTTTCTTGCTATTTTCTTTTTCCTCTTCATCAAGTGCTATGGCTATGATAGCCAACTCACGTATTGTAAACCAAGACATAACCGTGCGCTACACTTAACGTTTGGATTCAAACTGATCTGGTGCCAACCAGGTCAGCCGGCGGCGAGGCATACCAGCGCGGTGTCGCCTAGCCAATAGCATAGTTGACGTACAGGCGCTGCTGATACGCTTTCGTTTCGTGCATACGGTAGGTTGACGCCTGGTTGACAGCGAGGCAAAAGGCGTTACGGTTACGATCCCTTTCCGATCCCATATGTGTGCTGAGACCTAAAATCATACTATGCATATGCTTAAAAGTTCGGCAACGCATTTGTAACTCAGGTGTGTTTAATTGCCCTTCCTATAGAAACTGTACAGAAAAATCGAAAGTATTTGTGGCATGTAATCTATAAAAACTACGTGTCAGCCAAACATTTAAAAATAATCTAGCTGTGATAATCTATTGTTGTTATATGTATTATTATGTACCATTGAAAATTTCCTAATCTCCTACAGATACGTCCCAGAGAGATTTATAACCTGGGAGCGCAGTCCCATGTCAAAGTTTCCTTCGAGCTCAGTGAGTACACGGCACAGGTGGATGCCCTCGGCACTCTGAGGTTGTTGGAGGCGGTGAGGGCGGCTGGCCTGGCCAAGGAAACCAGGATATACCAGGCGTCTACCTCAGAATTATATGGAAAGGTCGTCGAAGTACCCCAAACTGAAAAGACTCCGTTCTATCCCAGATCGCCTTATGGTAAGTGTTTTGTAATTGTTTGTTTATATATTACCAGAGGCCCAATTACCCCCTTCCCAATATTCCCAATCCCCGATTTCCCAACAACCCTTAAATTCCTAAAACCCAAAATGCCGGCAAAGCAATTGTAACGCCGTTTAAATATAAAACGTGTTCTATAAAAAAAAAAAAATATGATTGTATTGTTCTTCATCTTAATCTTATTTGTAACGTACAAACGTCGAGAAATAGTGTTACCCAATAGGGATGATGACGCGGTATGAAAATTATAAATCTATTATATTTAGTCCATCAATTAGGCAATGAAAAAATATTAGACACGGATTTTGTCATATAAGATAACAATACTTAGATAAAACGAATCAAAGTTTCCCAGTGAGGGCAAATACGTCATTGCTACGTATAAAAAGTACCTAGAAGTGACGTCACGCGATATTTCAAATCGATATATCTTCGAAAGTATTTGTTTCTGTAAGTCAATAAAAAATACGTGTCCCATATTTAAAAATAATCCACATAACGGACTTAAAATAAAAATTACTTATCTACTCTATGATATAATCGAAAGTAGGTAATTAATTATTTTTGTAACTGACTTGAATACATGAATTAATAAGTAAAGTACCAATAATTATTTTATCAATGTTCCGCCTTACACCACCTAATTAGGTTTATAGTAATATTATTAAGTGGGCAGATAATAGTAGCGTACGTTTTGCACTATCGGTGAATCTGAACGATTATAATATTCAGTCTACATCATTTGACTGTTACGGATATTAATAAAGAAGATTAAATTGATGTTATCAATTTTACTTTAAATAATTTTATATTTGATGCTATCGAATTATGATTATGTATGTCCGTGTTATGGTGCGATTCTAGTTAAGCTTTTTCACTTAAACTCTTTCTTTCTTTCTTTCTTTCATTTTCTAATTTTTCGGCCTTCTTCCTTTTCTTTTCGTCTCTTATGTATTTTCATATCCTTATTTATCAGACTATCCATTAAACTTAAATCACATAATTTCACAAAAGGGTCATTCTCTATTAGACGGCCGTCATAATCATATAAGTAGATGGCGTTGTATAACTGTTGTTCTATTCTGCCCTCCATTCCCTCGAAAAATATGATGTTGTGTAAGTACGGAGTGTAGAATTGTACCCGGTGCTCGGTGTAAACAACCGCGCGTCCAATGACAATGGAACTATTAACGTAATTGTGACATTGGAACCACCGAGCTTCATGTTACTTCCAATTTACTAGGAAAAGGCATAACATAACAATAACCTTTATACATTTTTGAAATGAATCGCTTAATATGTTGCTCAGCCCAAATCTCGAGAATAGCTAAACCGATGTCGCTAATCCTTTTAACAATATTTCTAAGGCTAAACAAAGTTTGTGGAGTCGGTTAATAATGTAATAATGCAATATCAATGTTAATTTAACTATCCCCTAGTTTTCTGCTGGTGTACCTCCGTTACCTGTAGGCACATTCCATCAATGTATATGAATAATTAATTTTCCGTTTGTGGCTTCACCTGTTTTCAGTCCCGATTCTGTGAAATTGAAATACAGAACAGACGGTTACTCCCTGAAAAGTAAACTTTACAATTAATGATGAAACAATTTTTCAAATCGGTTCAGCAGTTTTGGAGCCGAAACACGCATGGTTTTTCCACTTTATAAATAAAAAATCTTATTTCTTCTAGCATGCGCGAAGCTATACGGTTATTGGATAGTGGTAAACTACAGAGAAGCGTACGGCATGTTCGCATGTAATGGTCTGCTCTTCAACCACGAAAGTCCAAGGAGAGGTGAGAACTTCGTGACCAGGAAGATCACGCGAGGAGTCGCCAAGATCACCCTGGGGCTGATGGAGTATCTGGAACTTGGTAACCTGGACAGCAAGAGAGATTGGGGACACGCCAAAGATTATATTGAAGTAAGTCTTTTCATATATCTATTTAAACACAGGTTAATATGAAATGACGTTTATTTATTTGCATGAATTGTAATTACAGGTGGTTAATTATTTTATCAGCTTCACAGACAGTTCGCTAATATTAGCATACGAAATTATTGAGTCTCAAAAAATTTAATAGAATCAATTAGGAATGTCACTATTTAATACATGAGTGTCAAGCGTTGCTCAATTTATATAATATTAAGAATGTTATGAATCTTTAAGATTAAGATACTCATTTATGAAATAAAATGTTTTATCGAGGATTCTTTTGAATAGATATGTGATTAGATTTTAGATTGTTTTGGTATGGTGTGTAAAATAAGCTATAATAGAATTCGGAATTCATTTAGATAAGTAGTAAGTACAGCAAATCAGATTGCCAAACCCGGATTAGGTAGGGCCGACAGTTTGGTTAGACAGTTAGTCTCTTTATAGATAATGTGTTTGTGTTTACAAATCAGCATCTACGACACAGGAGATCAAATTAGTGTGGGGTTATAAAGAAAACTATGGTATTTCTAGGCTATGACTGCCTCGTTGGCTGAGTGGTCGCAAGTGTGACTGCCGGGCAAGGGGTCTCGGGTTCGATTCCCGGGTCGGGCGAAGTATTACTGGTTTTTTTTCGGTTTTAAACAATTTCTCTGTGGTAGCACGGAGTCTGGAAATGTGCCCGGTATACGGCAATAGGCTCACCACCTATTACATGGGACTTACAACATACATTGTGAAATGTGGGTGTACATTGGCATTATGTGCCATAATGTGCACCTCTGCCTACGCCTTCGGGGATTAAAGGCGTGACGTTATAAAAAAAATATTAAAAAAATTCTAGGCTATGTGGCTGATGCTGCAGCAGAAGGAGCCGGAGGACTTCGTGGTGGCGACGGGCGAGGCGCACAGCGTGCGGGAGTTCGTGGAGCGCGCCTTCAAGTGCGTGGGCCGGGACGTCGCGTGGCGCGGCGCCGGCGAGGCAGAGACCGGCCACGACGCGCACACCGACCAACTGCTGGTCAAGATCAACCCCAAGTACTTCAGGCCTACTGAAGTGGTGAGTCTTTGTGGATATTATGACATACATCAACAATATGAATGTTGTTTTTATTCCTATGAAAGTGAAGGTGATTTAGTTTTTAAAGGTGACTGGTGTAGTCTAGTTTGAATGTAAAAATAATACTTAAAAATAAATACAAAAATGTAAGAAAACTTCAGCCTCACAATTTTTTTACCAAATTACCATTCCACTAAGAATGTATTTTAAGAATGTGTTTTATTTCTTGTTTTACTGCAAACTACGGTAAGTTTAATAAAGTTTGTGATAAAACGGCCACTTCAATTAACTGATAATTTTATAATAAAACTAGTTGCCGGTTCTAGTGGCTGATAAAACACTAAAACACTTTAAAATTGTATAGGACAATGCACCCACTTTCGATAGCAGGATTATTTATTACCAACATGCTACATTCAGCATATATATTAAAAGGAGGCTATGTATTATTCTAGACTATATACCTACTCCTGTTACAAATTTCATCCTGATCCCTTAAGCCATTTTGACGTGATTGAGTAACAAACATACACAAGATAGGTTTTACTGCCGTACTCAGAAACAATTAATTGTTTTTGGAACAAATTCGTTACTAAGGAATACTTTAAGTAATCATCAAATGTAACTTAAGTAATGACTGCACGGTTGGCGCGGTGACTGGCAACTGGCGGGTTCGATTCCCGCACGGAGCAACTCTTTGTGTGATCCACAAATTGTTGTTTCGGGTCTGGATGTTATGTGTATGTGAAGTTGTATGTTTGTAAACGCACCCACGACACAGGAGAAAATCCTAGGGTGGGCAATGTTTAAAAAATGTCTCTGAGTACGACTGCACGGTTGGTACGGTGGCTGGGCAACTGGCTGCCGCGCAACGGGTAGTGGGTTCGATTCCCGCACGGAGCAACTCTTTGTGTGATCCACAAATTGTTGTTTCGGGTCTGGGTGTCATGTGTATGTGAACTTGTATGTTTGTAAACGCACCCACGACACAGAAGAAAATCCTAGTGTGGGGGCAACGTTTAAAGAAAAGTCTCTGAGTACGTCAGTTAAAGGAGAAGATATTTTACTATAGTTATTGAAACTTAAATATTTTCCTTCCAGGACCTGCTTTTGGGTGATCCATCGAAAGCCAAAGCGAAGTTAGGTTGGACGCCTCGAGTGAGCTTCGACCAGCTAGTGAAAGACATGGTGGAAGCCGACCTCGAGCTCATGAAGAGAAACCCAGAGGCGTAGGTCGTAACTGCCCTGTATAACGCTATACAAAAATGAATTTTACTAGTATAAGAATAAGGTAAAAAGTTGTACATGATATTGATATACTTAGTCAAGTGTTTTAAAGGTCTCTTTCACACCGAAGACTGCTAAATTATCATTCTAAACTAATATATATTATGTACTTACATACGTCTGTTGCTTGAAATTTTTTTATTAATTATATTTTTAATATATAAAGTTTGTTTGAACGCGCTAATCTCCGGAACTACTGGTCTGATTTGAATAATTATTTTTGTGTTGGATTGTGCATTCATCGCGGAAGGTTATAAACCAAAAATATCATACTAAGACTAATAGGAGTCGAGCAGCTAGTATCATAATATGTATTACTCGATTAAATTCGGCATAGTATGTTTATCTATATAAAATTCCCAACGTTATCACGCAGGAAATATGTGTACATAATAGAATATTTACGCAATCATAATATGTAATAGATTTCCGCGAACTTAGCTAAATATATGAAAAAAGTACTCCGCAGTAATAGTACCAAAACTATAAAGCCAAATCTATACTTATATATAAAGCTGAACAGTTTGTTTGCTTGTTTGAACGCATTTTCAATTAAAGATTGAATATGTTTTCGGTCCTAAGTTTAGTAACATACTTAATATAACCCCGGTTGTATCGCTTGAGAGAATAAACAAGTCCCAACGCACAAACATTACCTCCAACTTAAAAAAATATAGTAGATTTGAGAACCTCCTCCTTTTTTTGAACTCGGTTAAACACCCACTCTTAGTAATCAGAGGGCCTGGTATGAGTTTGTTTGACGTTACAAAGAATCGAAACGTTACCGCGTATAACTCTCTGATTGGTTGGTTTATTGGAGCTGGCCAATCAGAGCGTTGAACTCGGTAACGTTTTGATCTCGTTTAATATATAAAACAAACTCGTACTAAGCCCTCAGACTTAATTACTGATACATTTCTAGCGTTTTTCACATTATTTTTGTGAAGTTATAACAGTGCTATAAGTTTTTAAACTGATATGGTCACTAGTAATATCATTAGACTAATAAACATGATAAATATCCCATTTTAAGTCCCGTTCTAATGATATTACAACAGTGCTATTTGCATTTCTTGTATTAAATGTGTATATATAAGTAGTGCAATTTTATATTATAATACATAGTTATATGATACTTGTATATTCATAGGAAAAGCGAGGTGTAAATTATAATGTTACTTATTGTAAGTAACGATATAATTTCCAATTTCTATGCAGTTTTAAGGGTGTTGCCACACTCCTGTGTATTAATATGTACACATATTCGATTTTGTATCAAACCAACTGCCTCTTACTGTCCACTGAGTTAGATATGAGATTTGCCCCTACGCCGGCACTGGTTATATAATACTTGTATATTCATAGGATAAGCGAGGTGTAAATTATAATGTTACTTATTGTAAGTAACGATATAATTTCCAATTTTTATGCAGTTTTAAGGGTGTTGCCACACTCCTGAGTGTGTATGTACAAACTAATGTTAATACATTCTACAGGACGGAATTTAAAATCTACCCCATTCTTAGCGGTTGTTAACAGCAGTAGTGTGGGAACATCATAACTACTATAAGATGTATAAGTAAAGTTAAATGCCTTATACAAATGCGTCAATACAAATACGTATTGTTCATACTATCGTAAGGTTTTTATTGCAAACGCCATAACATTTTCCATCACAATAAATGTACGTGTAATTCTAAAGTAGATGTAACCAATTGTAAGTATGTTAATTTTTTTTTTTCATGAATACTGAAATGCCACATACCGCCGTACTGATAGTCATTTAAGTTACTTAACCTAGTCTTTAGCATTTTTTTCCGAAACAAAATCATTACTAAGAAATAGTTTAAGTAACCATTAAATGTTTTTGAGTGCGGCTGTTATACTTCTAATGTTTTAAAATAATCTAACAGACGGACATTAACAGGCGGAAATTTACCGAAAAAATTAAGAAGAATCATAGCATTTCATTATTTATAAACTTGTATACTTTGTTTTTAAGAAATTATTATTTGTTAAGAAAATTATTATTATTTGTTCCGAAGTGTTTATATTATAGTTATAGCATAGAATTATTGTGTAATCAAGTCTACTGGCATGCTTTTAGTCTGTTAGTTTCCAGTGAGATCGTTTTATTATATATTTTGTTCCTGTTTTAATTAGATATATTTATATAAGGTAACTGGTAATTATTGAAGGATATTTAAACACGTGATTGTACTCAAACAACGAAATTTCATTAGCACGCCCGCGTAGAGTTCCAAAATATCTACTAGTCTTCCGATAACGCGGGCGCGTCGCTGCTAACAGCTGATCATGCGAAAGCAAGCGCGCGTTTTGTTGTTTTGTTATTGTGATAAAAATAAAACTAATGAGTATACAAAAAAGTTTATTTGGGAAAGTTGTTTGTAATCATGAGTGCAATCACGTGTTTAAATATCGTTCACTAATTACCAGTCACCCTATATAGAATTAATAAGAGCGATAGAAATGATGTAATGATAAAAGAAAGTATGATAGCTAAAGCTTGTATCCACTAGCATTTCATTGCGCATCACGTGTACATGCGACAATAGTATGTTGCATCGAAACAAACAACATGCCGCGCGTCATGTTGCACATCAACTAGCAACATTGTACTTGTTGTTGCTGAGTGAATACGAAGCTTAAATCATATGTCTTAAAGTGCAATTTTTAGTTTTATGAATGGATATAATCATACTGTACTATACTTTATACATGCTTTGAGATATTATTATACATTTACTAAGCATTTACTTTTATTTATAAAATTATGTAGCGGCCGATTGTGACAGTGACATTCCAAGTGTACATTCATGTACAAAAAGTTCAAAGTATTGTTGCATTACGTCATATTATGAAAATATTTTTGCCAGTATTTTGTTTTAAATTAAATATAATTTCATTGATATTTTCGTGTTTTATTTACATTTTAAAGGTAAAGGCCCGCATCGTACGCATCGCACACAACGGATTTTAGTTTGCCTTGTATAGAAACTCATACAACTGCGTCCACTGATCCGCATCGTACGGACCGCATCATCAGCAATGCCTACATGCGATGCGTACTGATGACATCATACGGAATGCGTACGATGCGGGCCTGTGGACGCTTACCTTTATTGTATATTCTCAGTTCTCAGCATTAAGAAAACCTTAATTTTAATGTCGAAATTCGACAGTAAGTTTTATATAGATTGTACTAAGTTGTACGAAAGGTATATTTTAAAATAAAACAGCATTTCAAAAATAAGTTTTTATTAAAACGCCCTAAAAGGAACCAAATATAATTTCTATCAATTTAGAACGATCAATTATATTATAAAAATAAACACTACAGTAAACTTGTATAAAATCGTTAAGTACACTTATGAATCATATTTATTACATTCATTCTTTGGAATCAACAATTTTTTTCACTCTCTTTCTCTCTTGGACGACCGAAAGACATACAGACACACATTACATATGTACATATTATGTACAGTTGATAACGCACTTTAAAAGATTCCATGGTACTCATGGCACCCATCAAACAGTTTCTATTTACTTAAAACATCTGAGATGTGGCAGACGATTTCTTTTCTAAGTTCCATCCTTTCCAGACTTCTTCATTCCGCATCTATAAAAATATTAAATACCTTATTAAAAACCTTTATCGACATCGGATCATCAATTAAACAGTTAAAGTCAATCACAAATGGTTCTTTTCTTTGTTTATTCTTTTTTAAAAACGTTGACCCACACTAGGATTTTTTCCTGAGTAAAAGACAAACATACAATTTCAGATACACATGACACCCAGACCCGAAACAACAATTTGTGGATCACACAAAGAGTTGCTCCGTGCGGCAATCGAACCCGCCACCGCACCAACAATACAGTCAAATCGTTATCCATAGATTATGTGAAAAATAAATAATAACTGGGGCCTTAGTCTGCTATTACAATTGTGTCAGAATGGTCGATCATTGATCAGTGCAAGAGTACACTGCTGACTAAGGCCCTGCTTACCTACCCAGTTTCTTCACCTTCTTCTGGTTGTGATTTTGTTGCTGGCAATGGACGGTTTGAGCACCCTCGTGCGCTTGGCACTGGGCACATCGCTGCTTCGCAGAGACCTTTTCAAACTACGCGGTGAAGTCGTATTGGATGAGGTATCGGACACCGAGCTCTGCTTTTGAGAGCTGTACTTCAGTACAGACTTCGAGGCTTTCACTGTACTTTCCTCAATTTTTTCATTATGTTTCCTTTGTCTTTTAACAAGGTGGGTTTTAGGTGAACTTGGTATTTTTCTCGACCGCGTCTGTTGTGGTTTATTTTGTGTAATCACAGTCTTTTGTAGTCTTCTTCGTGTCGCTATAGTCTTTTGTGGTTTACTCCGTGTGACTACAGCTTTTTGTATTTTATTTTGCCTAACTAGCGGTTTTTGTGGCCTATTTTTTGTGACTACGGTCTTTTGTGGACTTATTTTTGTGACTACGGTCTTTTGTGGTTCACTTTTTGTGCCTACGGTCTTTTCTGGCCCAATTTGTGTGGCCGAAGTCTTTTCTTGTGTACTGCAAGTGGCAAGCACCCTCGTGCGCTTGGCACTGGGCACATCGTAGCTTCGCAGAGACCTTTTCAAACTACGCGGTGAAGTCGTATTGGATGAGGTATCGGACACCGAGCTCTGCTTTTGAGAGCTGTACTTCAGTACAGACTTCGAGGCTTTCACTGTACTTTCCTCAATTTTTTCAGGATGTTTCCTTAGTCTTTTTACAAGGTGGGTTTTAGGTGAACTTGGTATTTTTCTCGACCGCGTCTGTTGTGGTTTATTTAGTCTTCTTCGAGTCGCTATAGTCTTTTGTGGTTTACTCCGTGTGACTACAGCTTTTTGTATTTTATTTTGCCTAACTAGCGGTTTTTGTGGCCTATTTTTTGTGACTACGGTCTTTTGTGGTTCACTTTTTGTGACTTCGGTCTTTTGTGACCTACTTTTTGTGGCTACGGTCTTTTCTGGCTCAATTTGTGTGGCCGAAGTCTTTTCTTGTGTACTGCAAGTGGTAAGCACCCTCGTGCGCTTGGCACTGGGCGCATCGCTGCTTCGCAGAGACCTTTTCAAACTGCGCGGTGACGTCGCATTGGATGAGGTATCGGACACCAAGCTCTGCTTTTGAGAGCTGTACTTCAGTACAGACTCCGAGGTTTTCACTGTACTTTCCTCAATTTTTTCAGGATGTTTCCTTTGTCTTTTAATAAGGTAGGCTTTAGGTGAACTTGGGATTTTTCTTGACCGCGTCTGTTGTGGTTTATTTTGTGTGATCACAGTCTTTTGTAGTCTTCTTCGTGTCGCTATAGTCTTCTGTGGTTTACTCCGTATGACAACAGCTTTTTGTAGTTTATTTTGTGTAACTAGCGCTTTTTGGGGCCTATTTTCTGTGACTACGGTCTTTTCTGGCCCAATTTGCGTGACTACGGTCTTTTGTGATCTCCTTTTTTTGACTACGGTCTTTTCTGGCCCAATTTCTGTAACTACTGTCTTTTCTGGCTCAATTTGTGTGACTACGGTCTTTTCTGGCCCAATTTGTGTGACTTCGGTCTTTTGTGACCTACTTTTTGAGGCTACGGTCTTTTCCGGCCCAATTTGTGTGACTACGGGCTTTTGTGGCCTACTTTCTGTGACTACGGTCTTTTCTGGTTCAATTTGTGTGGCTACGGGCTTCAGCGGCCTACTTTCTGTGACTTCGGTCTTTTCTGGCCCAATTTCTGTGACTACGGTCTTTTCTGGCCCAATTTGCGTGACTACGGTCTTTTGTGATCTCCTTTTTTTGCCTACGGACTTTTGTGACCTACTTTTTGAGGCTACGGTCTTTTCTGGCCCAATTTGTGTGACTTCGGTCTTTTGAGACCTACTTTTTGTGACTACCGTCTTTTCTGGCCCAATTTGTGTGGCTACGGTCTTTTCTGGCCCAATTTGTGTGAATACGGGCTTTTGTGGCCTACTTTCTGTGACTACGGTCTTTTCTGGCTCAATTTGTGTGGCTACGGTCTTTTCTGGCCCAATTTGTGTGACTTCTGTCTTTTGCGACCTACTTTTTGTGGCTACGGTCTCTTCTGGCTCAATTTCTGTGACTACGGGCTTGTGTGGCTTACTTTCTGTGACTTCGGTCTTTTGTGGCCTAATTTGTGTGGCTACGGTCTTTTCTGTCCCAATTTGTGTGACTACGGTCTTTTCTGGCCCAATTTGTGTGACTACGGTCTTTTCTGGCCCAATTTGTGTGATTCTAGGCTTTTGTGGCCTAATTTGTGTGACTACTGTCTTTTCTGGCCCAATTCGTGTAACTACGGTCTTTTCTGGCTCAATTTGTGTGGCTACGGTCTTTTCTAGCCCAGATTGTGTGACTTCGGTCTTTTGTGACCTACTTTTTGTGGCTACGGTCTTTTCTGGCCCAATTTGTGTAGCTACTGTCTTTTCTGGCCCAATTCGTGTAACTACGGTCTTTTCTGGCCTAATTTGTGTGACTACGGTCTTTTCTGGCCCAATTTGTGTGACTACGGGCTTCAGCGGCCTACTTTCTGTGACTTCGGTCTTTTCTGGCCCAATTTGCGTCACTACGGTCTTTTGTGGTCTCATTTTTGTGCCTACGGTCTTTTGTGACCTACTTTTTGAGGCTACGGTCTTTTCTGGCCCAATTTGTGTGACTACGGTCTTTTCTGGCCCAATTTGTGTGACTTTGGTCTTTTGTGACCTACTTTTTGGGGCTACGGTCTTTTCTGGCCCAATTTGTGTGGCTACGGTCTTTTCTGGCCCAATTTGTGTGACTACGGTCTTTTCTGGCCCAATTTGTGTGACTACGGGCTTTTGTGGCCTACTTTCTGTGACTACGCTCTTTTCTGGCCCAATTTGTGTGGCTATGCTCTTTTCTGGCTCAATTTGTGTGACTTCGGTCTTTTGAGACCTACTTTTTGTGACTACCGTCTTTTCTGGCTCAATTTGTGTGGCTACGGTCTTTTCTGGCCCAATTTTTGTGACTACGGTCTTTTCTGGCTCAATTTGTGTGGCTACGGTCTTTTCTGGCCCAATTTGTGTGACTACGGTCTTTTCTGGCCCAATTTGTGTGACTACGGTCTTTTCTGGCCCTATTTGTGTGACTTCGGTCTTTTGAGACCTACTTGTTGTGACTACCGTCTTTTCTGGTTCAATTTGTGTGGCTACGGTCTTTTCTAGACCAATTTGTGTGACTTCGGTCTTTTGAGACCTACTTTTTGTGGCTACGGTCTTTTCTGGCTCAATTTGTGTGGCTACGGTCTTTTCTGGCCCAATTTGTGTGACTACGGGCTTTTGTGGCCTACTTTCTGTGACTACGGTCTTTTCTGGCCCAATTTCTGTGACTACTGTCTTTTCTGGCTCAATTTGTGTGGCTACGGTCTTTTCTGGCCCAATTTGTGTGACTTCGGTCTTTTGTGACCTACTTTTTGTGGCTACCGTCTTTTCTGGCTCAATTTGTGTGGCTACGGTCTTTTTTGGCCCAATTTGTGTGACTACGGGCTTTTGTAGTCTACTTGTTAATATTTGTTCTGCTGAATTCTGTGTTCTAACTTGTGTGGATATGGTTTCAGGTGGTTGTGATACTTGTTTCGGGGTCTGTTTTGATTTATTCCGTGTGATACGAAGTAATGTTGCCTCTTGCTGAGAGTCGTTTGGTATATTTTGTCTGCTTTTAGTCTTTTCTGATCTTTTTCTTGAGGTTTCAGAATCAGATGAGGTTGACTCTTGCGTCCAAGAATCAGATGAGGTTGACACTCGCGTCGAAGCATCAGATGAGGTTGACACTCGCGTCGAAGGTTCTTGTTTAGGTTTAAATATATTCAATGCGGCTGCAGAGTCGGATGAAGTTAATGCTTGTTTCGCTGAATTCAGTGGTGTAACTATGGTTTCAGCTGGTTTTAAAACTACTTTCGGGGTCTCTTTTGACCTACTCCGTGTGATACGAAATAATGTTGTAACCTCTTGTTGAGAGTCGTTTGGTATACTTTGTTTGTTTGTAGTTTTTTGTGGTCGTCTTCTTGAAGTTTCAGGATCAGATGAGGTTGACACTCGCTTCGAAGGATCTTGTAGGTTATCTTGTGTAGGTTTAGATATAACCTCTTGCTGAGAGTCGTTTGGTATACTTTGTCTCTTTTTAGTCTTTTTTGGGCCTTTTCTTGAGGTTTTAGGGTCAGATGAGGTTGATAATCGTTTAGATGACAGGCTGTCCTCTGTAGGTTTAGATGTATTCAATGCGGCTGCAGAATCGGATGAAGTGAAAACTTGTTCCGCCGAATTCGGTGGTCTAACTTCTGTGACTATGGTTTCAGTTGGTTTTGATATTTGTTTCGGATACTCTCGTGATCCACTTACTTCAAGTTCATCACCAGGTGACTTTGATACTTGTGTCAGTGACGTAATTCGTGGCTTATTTCTAGTGATTAGGGTTTCAGTCGGTTTTGGAGGCTCTTGTGACGTACCCCATGTGCCTGCAGAATCGGATGAAGTAAAAACTTGTTCCGCCGAATTCGGTGGTCTAACTTGTGTGACTGTGGTTTCAGCTGGTTTTGATACTTGTTTCGGGGTTTCTTTTGACCTACTCCGTGTGATACGAAATGTTGTAACCTCTTGCTGGGAGTCGTTTGGTATACTTTGTTGGTTTGTAGTCTTTTGTGGTCCTCTTCTTGAGGTTTCTGGATCAGATGAGGTTGATACTCGCTTCGAAGGATCTTGTATGTTATCTTGTGCAGGTTTAGATGTAACCTCTTGTTGAGAGTCGTTTGGTATACTTTGTTTGTTTGTAGTCTTTTCTGATCTTTTTCTTGAGGTTTCAGAATTAGATGAGGTTGATACTCGTTTCGAAGACAGGCTATCCTCTGTAGGTTTAGATGTATTCAATGCGGCTGCAGAATCGGATGAAGTGAAAACTTGTTCCGCCGAATTCGGTGGACTAACTTCTGTGACTATGGCTTCAGTTGGTTTTGATACTTGTTTCGGATACTCTTGTGGTCCACTTACTTCAAGTTCATCACCAGGTGACTTTGATTCTTGTGTCAGTGACATGATTCGTGGTTTACTTCGAGTGATCAGGGTGTCAGTCGATATTGAAGGCTCTCGTGATGTATTCAATGTGGTTACAGAATCGGATGAAGTGAATACTTGTTTCGTTAAATTCAGTGGACTAACTTGTGTGGATATGGTTTCAGGTGGTTGTGATACTTGTTTCGGGGTCTGTTTTGATTTACTCCGTGTGATACGAAGTAATGTTGCCTCTTGCTGAGAGTCGTTTGGTATATTTTGTCTGCTTTTAGTCTTTTCTGATCTTTTTCTTGAGGTTTCAGAATCAGATGAGGTTGACTCTTGCGTCCAAGAATCAGATGAGGTTGACACTCGCGTCGAAGCATCAGATGAGGTTGACACTCGCGTCGAAGGTTCTTGTTTAGGTTTAAATATATTCAATGCGGCTGCAGAGTCGGATGAAGTTAATGCTTGTTTCGCTGAATTCAGTGGTGTAACTATGGTTTCAGCTGGTTTTAAAACTACTTTCGGGGTCTCTTTTGACCTACTCCGTGTGATACGAAATAATGTTGTAACCTCTTGTTGAGAGTCGTTTGGTATACTTTGTGTGTTTGTAGTTTTTTGTGGTCGTCTTCTTGAAGTTTCAGGATCAGATGAGGTTGACACTCGCTTCGAAGGATCTTGTAGGTTATCTTGTGTAGGTTTAGATATAACCTCTTGCTGAGAGTCGTTTGGTATACTTTGTCTCTTTTTAGTCTTTTTTGGGCCTTTTCTTAAGGTTTCGGGATCAGATGAGGTTGATAATCGTTTAGATGACAGGCTATCCTCTGTAGGTTTAGATGTATTCAATGTGGCAGCAGAATCGGATGAAGTGAAAACTTGTTCCGCCGAATTCGGTGGACTAACTTCTGTGACTATGGCTTCAGTTGGTTTTGATATTTGTTTCGGATACTCTCGTGATCCACTTACTTCAAGTTCATCACCAGGTGACTTTGATTCTTGTGTCAGTGACGTAATTCGTGGTTTATTTTGAGCGATTAGGGTTTCAGTCGGTTTTGGAGGCTCTTGTGACGTACCCCATGTGCCTGCAGAATCGGATGAAGTGAAAACTTGTTCCGCCGAATTCGGTGGTCTAACTTGTGTGACTGTGGTTTCAGCTGGTTGTGATACTTGTTTCGGAGTCTCTTTTGACCTACTCCGTGTGATACGAAATGTTGTAACCTCTTGCTGGGAGTCGTTTGGTATACTTTGTTGGTTTGTAGTCTTTTGTGGTCCTCTTCTTGAGGTTTCAGGATCAGATGAGGTTGAGACTCGCTTCGAAGGATCTTGTATGTTATCTTGTGCAGGTTTAGATGTAACCTCTTGCTGAGAGTCGTTTGGTATACTTTGCCTGGTTTTAGTCTTTTGTGGTCCTCTTCTTGAGGTTTCTGGATCAGATGAGGTTGATACTCGTTTCGAAGACAGGCTATCCTCTGTAGGTTTAGATGTATTCATTGTGGCTGCAGAAACGTATGAAGTTAATGCTTGTTCCGCTGAATTTAGTCGTTTAACTTCTGTGACTATGGCTTCAGTTGGTTTTGATATTTGTTTCGGATACTCTCGTGATCCACTTACTTCAAGTTCATCACCAGGTGACTTTGATACTTGTGTCAGTGACATGATTCGTGGTTTACTTCGAGTGATCAGGGTGTCAGTCGATATTGAAGGCTCTCGTGATGTATTCAATATGGTTACAGAATCGGATGAAGTGAATACTTGTTCTGCTGAATTCTGTGGACTAACTTCTGTGGATATGGTTTCAGGTGGTTGTGATACTTGTTTCGGGGTCTGTTTTGATTTACTCCGTGTGATACGAAGTAATGTTGCCTCTTGCTGAGAGTCGTTTGGTATATTTTGTCTGCTTTTAGTCTTTTCTGATCTTTTTCTTGAGGTTTCAGAATCAGATGAGGTTGACTCTTGCGTCCAAGAATCAGATGAGGTTGACACTCGCGTCGAAGCATCAGATGAGGTTGACACTCGCGTCGAAGGTTCTTGTGTAGGTTTAAATATATTCAATGCGGCTGCAGAGTCGGATGAAGTTAATGCTTGTTTCGCTGAATTCCGTGGTGTAACTATGGTTTCAGCTGGTTTTAATACTACTTTCGGGGTCTCTTTTAATCTACTCCGTGTGATACTAAATAATGTTGTATCCTCTTGTTGAATGTCGTTTGGTATACTTTGTCTATTCTCCTTAGTAGTAGTCCTTTGTGGTCCTTTTCTTGAGGTTTTAGGGTCAGATGAGGTTGATACCCGCGTTGAAGGTTCTTGTAGGCTATCTTGAGTAGGTTTAGATGTATTTGATGTGGCCGCAGAATAGAATGAAGTTAATACTTGTTCCGCCGAATTCGGTGGTCTAACTTGTGTGACTATGGTTTCAGTTGGTTTTGATATTTGTTTCGGATACTCTTGTGGTCCACTTACTTCAAGTTCATCACCAGGTGACTTTGATACTTGTGTCAGTGACGTAATTCGTGGCTTACTTCGAGAGATTCGGGCTTCAGTCAGTTTTGGAGGCTCTTGTGACGTATTCGATGTGGTTACAGAATCGGATGAAGTTAATACTTGTTTCGCCCAATTCGGTGGACTAACTTGTGAGACTGTGGTTTCAGCTGACAATTGTTTTAGGGACTGTTTTGACCTACTTGTCGTAACCTTTTGCTGAAAGTCGTATGGTACACTTTGTCTGGTTTTTATTTCTTCTGGTCCTTTACTTGAGGTTACAGGATCAGATGAGGTTGACACTCGCGTCGAAGCATCAGATGAGGTTGACACTCGCGTCGAAGCATCAGATGAGGTTGACACTCGCGTCGAAAGTTCTTGTGTAGGTTTAAATATATTCAATGTGGCTGCAGAATCGGATGTAGTTAATGCTTGTTTCGCTGAATTCGGTGGTTTAACTTCTGTGACTATGGCTTCAGTTGGTTTTGATATTTGTTTCGGATACTCTCGTGATCCACTTACTTCAAGTTCATCACCAGGTGACTTTGATACTTGTGTCAGTGACGGAATTCGTGGCTTACTTCGCGGGATTAGGGTTTCAGTCCGTTTTGGAAGCTCTTGTGACGTACCCCATGTGGTTACAGAATCGGATGAAGTTAATATTTGTTCTGCTGAATTCTGTGGACTAACTTGTGTGGATAAGGTTTCAGCTGGTTGTGATACTTGTTTCGGGGTCTGTTTTGATTTACTCCGTGTGATACGAAGTAATGTTGCCTCTTGCTGAGAGTCGTTTGGTATACTTTGTCTGCTTTTAGTCTTTTCTGATCTTTTTCTTGAGGTTTCAGAATCAGATGAGGTTGACTCTTGCGTCCAAGAATCAGATGAGGTTGACACTCGCGTCGAAGCATCAGATGAGGTTGACACTCGCGTCGAAGGTTCTTGTGTAGGTTTAAATATATTCAATGCGGCTGCAGAGTCGGATGAAGTTAATGCTTTCGCTGAATTCCGTGGTGTAACTATGGTTTCAGCTGGTTTTAATACTACTTTCGGGGTCTCTTTTGACCTACTCCGTGTGATACGAAATAATGTTGTATCCTCTTGCTGAGGGTCGTTTGGTATACTTTGTCTGTTTTTAGTCTTTTCTGGTCCTTTTGTTGAGGTTTCAGGATCAGATAAGATTGACACTCGCTTCGAAGATTCTTGTAGACTATCTTGTGTAGGTTGAGATGTATTTGATGTGGCCGCAGAATCGGATGAAGTTAATACTTGTTCCGCTGAATTCGGTGATTTCACTTCTGTGACTATGGCTTCAGTTGGTTTTGATACTTGTTTCGGGGTGTCTTTTGACCTACTCCGTGTGATACGAAATGTTGTAACCTCTTGTTGAGAGTCGTTTGGTATAGTTTGCCTGCTTGTAGTCTTTTCTGGTTCTTTTCTTGAGGTTTTAGGATCAGATGGGGTTAACATTCGCGTCGAAGGTTCTTGTTGGCTATTTTGTGTGGGTTTAAATGTATTCAATGCGGCTGCAGAATCGGATGATTTGAAAATTTGCTCCGCCGAATTCGGTGGTATAACTTCTACTTCTGAGACTATTGTTTCAGTTCGATTTGATACTTTTTTCGGGGTGTCTTGCTGAGAGTCATTTGGTATACTCTGTGGTCCTCTTCTTGAGGTTTCAGGATCAGATGAGGTTGACACTAACGTTGAAGGTTCTTGTAGGCTATCTTGTGTAGGTTTAGCTGTATTTGATATGGCTGCCAAATCAGATGAAATTAATATTTGTTCTGCTGAAATCTGGGGTTTAACTTGAGTGGTTTCAGTTGGTTTTGATACTTGTTTCGGGGTCTCTTTTGACCTACTCCGTGTGATACGAAATGTTGTAACCTCTTGCTGAGAGTCGTTTGGTATACTTTGTGTGCTTGTAGTCTTTTCTGGATGTTTTCTTGAGGTTTCAGGATCAGATGAGGTTGACACTCGCATCTGAGGTTTTTGTTGGCTATTCTGTGTAGGTTTAGATGTATTCAATGCGGCTGCAGAATCGGATGAAGTGAAAACTTGTTTCGCCGAATTCGGTGGACTAACTTGTGTGACTATGGTTTCAGCTGACAATTGTTTTAGGGACTGTTTTGACCTACTTGTCGTAACCTTTTGCTGAAAGTCGTATGGTACACTTTGTCTGGTTTTTGTCTCTTCTGGTCCTTTACTTGAGGTTACAGAATCAGATGAGGTTAACACTCGCGTCGAAGGATCAGATGAGGTTAACACTCGCGTCGAAAGTTCTTGTGTAGGTTTAAATATATTCAATGTGGCTGCAGAATCGGATGAAGTTAATATTTGTTCTGCTGAATTCTGTGGACTTACTTCTGTGGATAAGGTTTCAGGTGGTTGTGATACTTGTTTCGGGGTCTGTTTTGATTTACTCCGTGTGATACGAAGTAATGTTGCCTCTTGCTGAGAGTCGTTTGGTATACTTTGTCTGCTTTTAGTCTTTTCTGATCTTTTTCTTGAGGTTTCAGAATCAGATGAGGTTGACTCTTGCGTCCAAGAATCAGATGAGGTTGACACTCGCGTCGAAGCATCAGATGAGGTTGACACTCGCGTCGAAGGTTCTTGTGTAGGTTTAAATATATTCAATGCGGCTGCAGAGTCGGATAAAGTTAATGCTTGTTTCGCTGAATTCCGTGGTGTAACTATGGCTTCAGCTGGTTTTAATACTACTTTCGGGGTCTCTTTTACTATACTCCGTGTGATACGAAATAATGTTGTAACCTCTTGTTGAATGAAGTTTGGTATACTTTGTCTATTCTCCTTAGTAGTAGTCTTTTGTGGTCCTTTTCTTGAGGTTTTAGGGTCAGATGAGGTTGATACCCGCGTTGAAGGTTCTTGTAGGCTATCTTGAGTAGGTTTAGATGTATTCGATATGGCTGCAGAATCGGATGAAGTTAATACTTGTTCCGCCGAATTATTTGGTCTAACTTCTATGGTTTCAGCTGGTTGTAATATTTGTTTCGGATACTCTCGTGATCCACTTACTTCAAGTTCATCACCAGGTGACTTTGATACTTGTGTCAGTGACGTGATTCGTGGTTTACTTCGCGTGATTAGGGTTTCATTCGCTATTGGAGGCTCTTGTGACGTACCCCATGTGCCTGCAGAATCGGATGAAGTGAAAACTTGTTCCGCCGAATTCGGTGGTCTAACTTGTGTGACTGTGGTTTCAGCTGACAATTGTTTTAGGGACTGTTTTGACCTACTAACCTTTTGCTGAAAGTCGTATGGTACACTTTGTCTGGGTTTTGTCTCTTCTGGTCCTTTACTTGAGGTTACAGAATCAGATGAGGTTAACACTCGCGTCGAAAGTTCTTGTGTAGCTTTAAATATATTCAATGTGGCAGCAGAATCGGGTGTAGTTAATATTTGTTTCGCTGAATTTAGTCGTTTAACTTCTGTGACTATGGTTTCAGTTGGTTTTGATAATTGTTTCGGATACTCTCGTGATCCACTTACTTCAAGTTCATCACCAGGTGACTTTGATACTTGTGTCAGTGACGGAATTCGTGGCTTACTTCGCGGGATTAGGGTTTCAGCCCGTTTTGGAGGCTCTTGTGACATACCCCATGTGGTTACAGAATCGGATGAAGTTAATATTTGTTCTGCTGAATTCTGTGGACTAACTTCTGTGGATATGGTTTCAGGTGGTTGTGATACTTGTTTCGGGGTATGTTTTGATTTACTCCGTGTGATACGAAGTAATGTTGCCTCTTGCTGAGAGTCGTTTGGTATACTTTGTCTGCTTTTAGTCTTTTCTGATCTTTTTCTTGAGGTTTCAGAATCAGATGAGGTTGACTCTTGCGTCCAAGAATCAGATGAGGTTGACAATCGCGTCGAAGCATCAGATGAGGTTGACAATCGCGTCGAAGGTTCTTGTTTAGGTTTAGATATATTCAATGCGGCTGCAGAGTCGGATGTAGTTAATGCTTGTTTCGCTGAATTCCGTGGTGTAACTATGGTTTCAGCTGGTTTTAATACTACTTTCGGGGTCTCTCTTGACCTACTCAGTGTGATACGAAATAATGTTGTATCCTCTTGCTGAGGGTCGTTTGGTATACTTTGTCTGTTTTTAGTCTTTTCTGGTCCTTTTGTTGAGGTTTCAGGATCAGATAAGATTGACACTCGCTTCGAAGGTTCTTGTAGACTATCTTGTGTAGGTTGAGATGTATGCGATGTGGCCGCAGAATCGGATGAAGTTAATGCTTGTTCCGCTGAATTCGGTGATTTCACTTCTGTGACTATGGCTTCAGTTGGTTTTGATACTTGTTTCGGGGTGTCTTTTGACCTACTCCGTGTGATACGAAATGTTGTAACCTCTTGCTGAGAGTCGTTTGGTATAGTTTGTCTGCTTGTAGTTTTTTCTGGTTCTTTTCTTGAGGTTTTAGGATCAGATGGGGTTAACTTTCGCGTCGAAGGTTCTTGTTGGCTATTTTGTGTGGGTTTAAATGTATTCAATGCGGCTGCAGAATCGGATGATTTGAAAATTTGCTCCGCCGAATTCGGTGGTATAACTTCTACTTCTGAGACTATTGTTTCAGTTCGATTTGATACTTTTTTCGGGGTGTCTTGCTGAGAGTCATTTGGTATACTCTGTGGTCCTCTTCTTGAGGTTTCAGGATCAGATGAGGTTGACACTAACGTTGAAGGTTCTTGTAGGCTATCTTGTGTAGGTTTAGCTGTATTTGATATGGCTGCCAAATCAGATGAAATTAATATTTGTTCTGCTGAAATCTGGGGTTTAACTTGAGTGGTTTCAGTTGGTTTTGATACTTGTTTCGGGGTCTCTTTTGACCTACTCCGTGTGATACGAAATGTTGTAACCTCTTGCTGAGAGTCGTTTGGTATACTTTGTGTGCTTGTAGTCTTTTCTGGATGTTTTCTTGAGATTTCAGGATCAGATGAGGTTGACACTCGCATCTGAGGTTTTTGTTGGCTATTCTGTGTAGGTTTAGATGTATTCAATGCGGCTGCAGAATCGGATGAAGTGAAAACTTGTTCCGCCGAATTCGGTGGACTAACTTCTGTGACTATGGTTTCAGCTGACAATTGTTTTAGGGACTGTTTTGACCTACTTGTCGTAACCTTTTGCTGAAAGTCGTATGGTACACTTTGTCTGGTTTTTGTCTCTTCTGGTCCTTTACTTGAGGTTACAGGATCAGATGAGGTTGACACTCGCGTCGAAGGATCAGATGAGGTTAACACTCGCGTCGAAAGTTCTTGTGTAGGTTTAAATATATTCAATGTGGCTGCAGAATCGGATGAAGTTAATATTTGTTCTGCTGAATTCTGTGGACTTACTTCTGTGGATAAGGTTTCAGGTGGTTGTGATACTTGTTTCGGGGTATGTTTTGATTTACTCCGTGTGATACGAAGTAATGTTGCCTCTTGCTGAGAGTCGTTTGGTATACTTTGTCTGCTTTTAGTCTTTTCTGATCTTTTTCTTGAGGTTTCAGAATCAGATGAGGTTGACTCTTGCGTCCAAGAATCAGATGAGGTTGACACTCGCGTCGAAGCATCAGATGAGGTTGACACTCGCGTCGAAGGTTCTTGTTTAGGTTTAGATATATTCAATGCGGCTGCAGAGTCGGATAAAGTTAATGCTTGTTTCGCTGAATTCCGTGGTGTAACTATGGCTTCAGCTGGTTTTAATACTACTTTCGGGGTCTCTTTTACTATACTCCGTGTGATACGAAATAATGTTGTAACCTCTTGTTGAATGAAGTTTGGTATACTTTGTCTATTCTCCTTAGTAGTAGTCTTTTGTGGTCCTTTTCTTGAGGTTTTAGGGTCAGATGAGGTTGATACCCGCGTTGAAGGTTCTTGTAGGCTATCTTGAGTAGGTTTACATGTATTTGATGTGGCTGCAGAATCGAATGAAGTTAATACTTGTTCCGCCGAGTTCGGTGGTCTAACTTCTGTGACTATGGTTTCAGTTGGTTTTGATATTTGTTTCGGATACTCTCGTGATCCACTTACTTCAAGTTCCTCACCAGGTGACTTTGATACTTGTATCAGTGACGTGAGTCGTGGTTTACTTCGCGGGATTAGGGTTTCAGTCGGTTTTGGAGGCTCTAGTGATGTATTCGATATGGCTGCAGAATCGGATGAGGTTAATACTTGTTCCGCCGAATTCAGTGGACTAACTTGTGTGACTGTGGTTTCAGCTGACAATTGTTTTAGGGACTGTTTTGACCTACTAACCTTTTGCTGAAAGTCGTATGGTACACTTTGTCTGGGTTTTGTCTCTTCTGGTCCTTTACTTGAGGTTACAGGATCAGATGAGGTTGACACTCGCGTCGAAAGTTCTTGTGTAGCTTTAAATATATTCAATGTGGCAGCAGAATCGGGTGTAGTTAATGCTTGTTCCGCTGAATTTAGTGGTTTAACTTCTGTAACTATGGCTTCAGTTGGTTTTGATACTTGTTTCGGATACTCTCGTGGTCCACTTACTTCAAGTTCATCACTAGATGACTTTGATACTTGTGTCAGTGACGGAATTCGTGGCTTACTTCGCGGGATTAGGGTTTCAGCCCGTTTTGGAGGCTCTTGTGACATACCCCATGTGGCTGCAGAATCGGATGAAGTTAATACTTGTTCCGCCGAATTCGGTGGTCTAACTTGTGTGACTGTGGTTTCAGCTGGTTGTGATACTTGTTTCGGAGTCTCTTTTGACCTACTCCGTGTGATACGAAATGTTGTAGCCTCTTGCTGGGAGTCGTTTGGTATACTTTGTGTGCTTGTAGTCTTTTGTGGTCCTCTTCTTGAGGTTTCAGGATCAGATGAGGTTGACACTCGCTTCGAAGGATCTTGTAAGTTATCTTGTGTAGGTTTAGATGTAACCTCTTGCTGAGAGTCGTTTGGTATACTTTGTCTCTTTTTAGTCTTTTTTGGTCCTTTTCTTAAGGTTTCGGGATCAGATGAGGTTGATACTCGTTTAGAAGACAGGCTATCCTCTGTAGTTTTAGATGTATTCAATGTGGCAGCAGAATCGGATGAAATTAAAACTTGTTTCGCTGAATTCAGTGGTTTAACTTGTGTGACTATGGCTTCAGTTGGTTTTGATATTTGTTTCGGATACTCTCGTGATCCACTTACTTCAAGTTCATCACCAGGTGACTTTGATTCTTGTGTCAGTGACGTAATTCGTGGTTTATTTTGAGCGATTAGGGTTTCAGTCCGTTTTGGAGGCTCTTGTGACGTACCCCATGTGGTTACAGAATCGGATGAAGTTAATATTTGTTCTGCTGAATTCTGTGGACTAACTTCTGTGGATATGGTTTCAGGTGGTTGTGATACTTGTTTCGGGGTCTGTTTTGATTTACTCCGTGTGATACGAAGTAATGTTGCCTCTTGCTGAGAGTCGTTTGGTATATTTTGTCTGCTTTTAGTCTTTTCTGATCTTTTTCTTGAGGTTTCAGAATCAGATGAGGTTGACTCTTGCGTCCAAGAATCAGATGAGGTTGACACTCGCGTCGAAGGTTCTTGTGTAGGTTTAGATATATTCAATGCGGCTGCAGAGTCGGATGTAGTTAATGCTTGTTTCGCTGAATTCCGTGGTGTAACTATGGTTTCAGCTGGTTTTATTACTACTTTCGGGGTCTCTCTTGACCTACTCAGTGTGATATTAAATAATGTTGTATCCTCTTGCTGAGCGTCGTTTGGTATACTTTGTCTGTTTTTAGTCTTTTCTGGTCCTTTTGTTGAGGTTTCAGGATCAGATAAGATTGACACTCGCTTCGAAGGTTCTTGTAGACTATCTTGTGTAGGTTGAGATGTATGCGATGTGGCCGCAGAATCGGATGAAATTAATACTTGTTCCGCTGAATTCGGTGATTTCACTTCTGTGACTATGGCTTCAGTTGGTTTTGATACTTGTTTCGGGGTGTCTTTTGACCTACTCCGTGTGATACGAAATGTTGTAACCTCTTGCTGAGAGTCGTTTGGTATAGTTTGTCTGCTTGTAGTCTTTTCTGGTTCTTTTCTTGAGGTTTTAGGATCAGATGGGGTTAACATTCGCGTCGAAGGTTCTTGTTGGCTATTTTGTGTGGGTTTAAATGTATTCAATGCGGCTGCAGAATCGGATGATTTGAAAATTTGCTCCGCCGAATTCGGTGGTCTAACTTGTGTGACTATGGTTTCAGCTGACAATTGTTTTAGGGACTGTTTTGAACTACTTGTCGTAGCCTTTTGCTGAAAGTCGTATGTTACACTTTGTCTGGGTTTTGTCTCTTCTGGTCCTTTACTTGAGGTTACAGAATCAGATGAGGTTGACACTCCCGTCGAAGGATCAGATGAGGTTGACACTCGCGTCGAAAGTTCTTGTGTAGGTTTAAATATATTCAATGTGGCCGCAGAGTCCGATGTAGTTAATGCTTGTTTCGCTGAATTCGGTGGTTTAACTTCTGTGACTATGGCTTCAGTTGGTATTGATATTTGTTTCGGATACTCTTGTGATCCACTTACTTCAAGTTCATCACCGGGTGACTTTGACACTTGTGTCAGTGACGTAATTCGTGGCTTACTTCGCGGGATTAGGGTTTCAGTCCGTTTTGGAAGCTCTTGTGACGTACCCCATGTGGTTACAGAATCGGATGAAGTTAATATTTGTTCTGCTGAATTCTGTGGACTAACTTGTGTGGATATGGTTTCAGGTGGTTGTGATACTTGTTTCGGGGTCTGTTTTGATTTACTCCGTGTGATACGAAGTAATGTTGCCTCTTGCTGAGAGTCGTTTGGTATATTTTGTCTGCTTTTAGTCTTTTCTGATCTTTTTATTGAGGTTTAAGAATCAGATGAGGTTGACTCTTGCGTCCAAGAATCAGATGAGGTTGACACTCGCGTCGAAGCATCAGATGAGGTTGACACTCGCGTCGAAGGTTCTTGTGTAGGTTTAAATATATTCAATGCGGCTGCAGAGTCGGATGAAGTTAATGCTTGTTTCGCTGAATTCCGTGGTGTAACTATGGTTTCAGCTGGTTTTAATACTACTTTCGGGGTGTCTTTTAATCTACTCCGTGTGATACGAAATAATGTTGTATCCTCTTGTTGAATGTCGTTTGGTATACTTTGTCTATTCTCCTTAGTAGAAGTCTTTTGTGGTCCTTTTGTTGCGGTTTTAGGGTCAGATGAGGTTGATACCCGCGTTGAAGGTTCTTGTAGGCTATCTTGAGTAGGTTTAGATGTATTTGATGTGGCCGCAGAATAGAATGAAGTTAATACTTGTTCCGCCGAATTCGGTGGTCTAACTTGTGTGACTATGGTTTCAGTTGGTTTTGATATTTGTTTTGGATACTCTTGTGATCCACTTACTTCAAGTTCATCACCGGGTGACTTTGATACTTGTGTCAGTGGCGGAATTCGTGGCTGATTTCGAGGCTCTTGTGACGTATTCGATGTGGTTACAGAATCGGATGAAGTTAATACTTGTTTCGCCGAATTCAGTGGACTAACTTGTGTGACTGTGGTTTCAGCTGACAATTGTTTTAGGGACTGTTTTGACCTACTTGTCGTAACCTTTTGCTGAAAGTCGTATGGTACACTTTGTCTGGTTTTTATTTCTTCTGGTCCTTTACTTGAGGTTACAGGATCAGATGAGGTTGACACTCCCGTCGAAGGATTAGATGAGGTTGACACTCGCGTCGCAAGTTCTTGTGTAGGTTTAAATATATTCAATGTGGCCGCAGAATCGGATGTAGTTAATGCTTGTTTCGCTGAATTCGGTGGTTTAACTTCTGTGACTATGGCTTCAGTTGGTTTTGATATTTGTTTCGGATACTCTCGTGATCCACTTACTTCAAGTTCATCACCAGATGACCTTGATACTTGTGTCAGTGACATGATTCGTGGTTTACTTCGAGTGATTGGGATTTCAGTCCGTTTTGGAGGCTCTTGTGACGTACCCCATGTGGTTACAGAATCGGATGAAGTTAATAATTGTTCTGCTGAATTCTGTGGACTAACTTCTGTGGATAAGGTTTCAGCTGGTTTTGATACTTGTTTCGGGGTCTGTTTTGATTTACTCCGTGTGATACGAAGTAATGTTGCCTCTTGCTGAGACTCGTTTGGTATACTTTGTCTGCTTTTAGTCTTTTCTGATCTTTTTCTTGAGGTTTCAGAATCAGATGAGGCTGACTCTTGCGTCCAAGAATCAGATGAGGTTGACACTCGCGTCGAAGCATCAGATGAGGTTGACACTCGCGTCGAAAGTTCTTGTGTAGGTTTAAATATATTCAATGCGGCTGCAGAGTCGGATGAAGTTAATGCTTGTTTCGCTGAATTCCGTGGTGTAACTATGGTTTCAGCTGGTTTTAATACTACTTTCGGGGTGTCTTTTAATCTACTCCGTGTGATACGAAATAATGTTGTATCCTCTTGTTGAGAGTCGTTTTGTATACTTTGTCTGTTCTCCTTAGTATAAGTCTTTTGTGGTCCTTTTCTTGAGGTTTTAGGGTCAGATGAGGTTGATACCCGCGTTGAAGGTTCTTGTAGGCTATCTTGAGTAGGTTTAGATGTATTTGATGTGGCCGCAGAATCGAATGAAGTTAATACTAGTTTTGCCGAATTCGGTGGTCTAACTAGTGGGACTATGGTTTCAGTTGGTTTTGATACTTGTTTCAGGGACTCTTTTGATCTACTCCGTGTGATACGAAATGTTGTAACCTCTTGTTGAGAGTCGTTTGGTATACTTTGTCTGTTTTTAGTCTTTTCTGATCTTTTTCTTGAAGTTTCAGGATCAGATGAGGTTGACACTCGCGTCTGAGGTTCTTGTTGGCTATCTTGTGTAGGTTTAGATGCATTCAATGTGGCTGCAGAATCGGATGAAATTAATACTTGTTTCGCCAAATTCAGTGGACTAATTTGTGTGACTATGGTTTCAGTTAGTTTTGATATTTGTTTCGGGGTCTCCTTTGACCTACTCCGTGTGATACGAAATGTTGTAACCTCTTGCTGAGAGTCGTTTGGTATACTTTGTATATTTGTGATCTCTTGTGGTACTTTTCTTAAGGTTTCAGAATCAGATGAGGTTGACACTGGCTTTGAAGGTTCTTGTTGGTTGTTCTGTGTAGGTTTAGATGTATCCGATGTGGCTGCAGAATCGGATGAAGTGAAAACTTGTTTCGCCGAATTCAGTGGACTAACTTCTGTGACTGTGGTTTCAGCTGGTTTTGATACTTGTTTTGGGGTCCCTTTTAATCTACTCCGTGTGATACGAAATGTTGTAACCTTTTGCTGAGAGTCGTTTGGTATACTTTGTCTGGTTTTATTCTCTTCTGGTCCTTCTCTTAAGGTTTCAGGATCAAATGAGGTTGACACTTGCGTCTGAGGGTCTTGTAGGATATCCTGTGTAAGTTTAGATGTATCCAATGCGGCTGCAGAATAGGATGAAGTGAATACTTGTTTCGCCAAATTCGGTGGTTTATTTTCTGTGACTAAAGTTTCAGCTGGATTTGATACTTGTTTCGGGGTCCCTTTTGACCTACTCCGTGTGATACGACATAATGTTGTAACATCTTGCTGAGAGTCATTTGGTATACTTTGTCTGGTTTTAGTCTTTTGTGGTCCTTTTGTTGAAGTTACAGGATCAGATGAGGTTGACACTCGCGTTGGAGGTTCTTGTAGGCTAATCTGTGCAGGTTTAGATGAGTTTAATACTTGTTCCAGACCCTCTTGAGGTATTCTTAAACTAACAAGTTCTGGTGACCTTGAGCTTTCTTTTCTTTTATCAATTGATGAATTTATTTCTTGCTGAAACCTAGTGCAAGCAAGTTCAAAAGGTTTATGTGCAGTGATTTTACTATCGGATCTCGTTAGCCTGTTAATTGTCGTGCTTGCTAATATAGAACTAGCTTCTATTTCAGTTCCTGATATTGTTGTTAAAACTTCTTTAGGTTTATTGTTCCTAACATGTGTTTTATTTTGTGATACATTTTGGTTAATCCTGTTTGAAACGTCTTTAAATTCATTATATATTCTGAGACGCTTTATGTTTTCGGCGACAATATCTGCATCAATCTCAGGTTCCTGCTCTGTTAAGTATGTCGGTTTTAAAATGTGTGCGGTAGCATTCTCAATAAAAGGTTTTCTATATCGCGTTGAAACCCTTGATGGCAATGTATTGAGATTAGCTGTTACTGTTGATACTGGCTTTGATTTCTTCTTACGAAATACAAACGGGTTAAACTCTTCAGTATCAGAACTATTTCCTTGTTCACTTTCACTGAATTGGCATTCTGTGTTTGCTTCTTTTTGAAACGATGCAACATACGCTTCGATCTCAGGGCTGTCTGGTAAATCACTGTCAGAAAAATTTAATGCCTTACTTTGTCCTTCATCAGACGAATCATAATCCATATCGACGTTGGTACTTTTATCTGGTTTATGGTTAATGTTTTGGCCATCTCCGTTCTGATTAACGTCAATTATTTGTGGACGGACGACATTTTTAGCTTTGTGATTGTCTGTTAGATTTAAATTAATTGCTTTATCGTTTTCGTCATCTCTATTTTCAGATTCATTACATAAATTGGGAATTACTTCTTTGGTTCTAAACATTTTTTCTTTTAACTCTCTGCGTGTTCTTTACTATTAAATTAATATTACACACTAAATTATAGTTTGTTTCGTTCAATTGTTTCATAATTTTATGATTTCCGCTCGGCTATCTTGAAAACGTCGACTTCATTGGCTGAAAGATACGATGTTATTATTATCACTTAGGTTTTATTTGTGAAGTGGAATAATAAACACATTACGCTTTTTATTTTCCGAAGGACTAGAGTCGAGACAAAGTACATGAATGTGTATTAGGTACGTGTAGGGACACTTTTAGCCATTTATAAGAGTCCCATTTAATAGAACGTGTGTACTTATACACTGGTTAAATAGTATATGAATGTATAAAATAGATCGCATGTATTTAGCAAGTAGTTCAAGTATCAACCCTATGTACAGAGGACATAGAAACTAAATAAAGAAATCCTACCAATATACTACTATAATCTACCTAAATTAATTAGGTACCTTGGTAAACATAAGTTTACGGTAAAGTAAAAGGTATGGTGTAGTAAAAGCCATGGTGTTAATATGTTAAAGCTTTAAATTAAGAAACTTTTAAAAAGTTGGAATAACAACACCTGCGCGCGCATCTATTTCGCGCAGAATGAGGGGCCATGTTTTTGATGTTTTGATTGAAAATGAATAGAATGACAGATGGACATATTATTCATGTAGTTTTTAATCGTGTAATTTTCGATTTCGGTCTAATGTCTAATAACCTTACGAGATTTTAGCGTTATGAGTGTGACTGGTATGACAAATTATCCCATATTTCGTGGAAAAGCCCGACAACAGTTGAATGATGCTTTTTTAATATTAATAGGTATTGTGATCGTTCATTCTATGAAGAGAGATTCTTGATTTTGTTATGAATTTTAAAAGTCCATTAATAAATATATCGAAACTTGAAAAGTTCTAATTTTAGAATGAGCAATCAGTTATACATAGGCAGTGATAGGTACGCTAAAAAGAACGAAACACAGACTCGATTCAACAACAGGAAAAATGATAAATACGATAAGTTAGTAGGTACTTACGTACGTATAGATAGCTGGATTAAAGCCATGAGGATAAAACATCACTTTGTATTATTCTGGGAGCCGGACACGTGTATACTGAATGTTGTTTTGACACAAACTGAAATACCTAAACCTAAGTATGTATAATATGACTATGTTATGCACCACAAAATAATTGCGATGCTAGACCGAAACGTCAAAACTGCTCAAATGTAGACATCAATTTGAATACTTTATCATACAAATATGACCTTCACTGCGTTTGATTAATTGTTCGTAGGTACATACTTAATATTTATATCTTCTGTTATAATATTAAAATATTGCATAGGAACTGAATACAGATAAATAAATCATTTTATACCCTATAGTAGAGTGAGACGGCAAGATATTGGCGGGAAGCAAAGTCATTGGTCGTCACACACGCTTCGCGGGTTTCCCCCATAACATATTTTTACGCGTATATCTTTAGAACAGTTGCACCGAATCGGATAATTATTTTGCTAAAATTTAACACAGCATTCACGCGAAACTGAAGGCGTAGTACAAAATATTAATTTATCAAATAGGTATTGAAGAACCGATAAGAGACGATAACACCTGATGCGTCATGTCTTGTACTACGTGATTAGAATGCAATATTGGTATTTAATATACGATGGGACTAATTCTTAGCAATCCAAAACTTGCTTGCATACAGTTGGTAGTCTCGAAGAGCAGGAGTAGGAAAAGGGTGGTTTGTAGTCAGTAAGCCTGACACTCCCTCTCGCCTCATCCAAGGCGGGAGAAGTCAGTGGACGATTAAAAAAATACAGTTGATGATGTTAAGTTTTTCTCCAAGCTATTATAGACCAAATAATGCGGATTATTGTGTACTATAGGTATAGATACCTGCCTTATTATTCGCGCGATAATTCAATGCAAGTTTTCTTTCTGCTTTAAGTTTATAAAAACGAGGATTCTAATTGGGTTGTTTTCATCACCAAATAGTGGCATGGTCGTATTAAATAAAACGACAAAATTTAGAAATGTTCAGTCAACATAATATATATTTTTATAAAAAGCACCATTTTCTCAGTAAGTATACTATATACACTAGTGATGTAACGAATGTCTAAAACCTTGAAAGTTGTGTGTTTTTCTCAAAAAAGTAAAAATAGTCTCCTAAAAACTTAAAATATTTTTCTTTAAACCAATATGAGAACTATTTGACGATGGGATCTGTACCCGAGGAAACCGCCAAAATGTGTTCCGTCTTCCGAGAATAGTAAAGTAGGTAGGTATTAAGTGTATCAAGTTTATACTTTAGTTTGAAAACGAAAGTTTATTTTAAGTTCAAAGACTGATAAAAGTATAAGAAAATAAAAAATGTTTTAGTAAGATTAAAATATTCACATGTTTCTTAATGTGGTAAGTTGTAATAACAGGTTAAGATTATTCACATTACCAAATAATCACCAAAAATTACAGTATTATGATTGTAAGACAGTTCGATCAGAAAATAAGGTTTTATAATAAATAATATGAAAGAAATTAACACCATTCCTCTTTGAATTTACCTTTACCTGTCAAAAATGTGGAAAAAATCGTGAATTCGAATGGGAATTTCGTTACATCACTAATATACACCTAATATAATTCTCAGTATAATACACTATTTTCTCAGTATATAATAGTATCGGTCACTACATTCATAATAATATTATTTTAGCTTAAAATTTATAATTCACAGTATAATAGGTCCACTATGTTCTCATTATAATTATTAATATCTGTCACTACATTCATATTATTATTACTTAAAATTTATTATTAAAGCTTTGAGATAAAATATACTTTAGTTAGGTAAAGTTAATAGCTCTCTGCTTTTAATAGAATCACTGTATAGGCCCATTTGGGGCATTGCGAGGTGATATTATCAAGTCCCCTTGTCGAAAGTACTTCTCTAACCGGACGAGGTGACGTAAGAACGAGGAAAGGTTCCCGTACGGCCGCTGGAGTTCGCACCAAGCCTTCTTGGTTTCTTCGTCGAACTGGATCGTGGAATCGCACTTCTCCCAACCTTGAGAAGTCACTTCCTTCACATTGTCAAACTCTATGTTACACTGCAAGTTCATCTCGCTTTCACCTGGAATTATTTGGCGAACGGTAATCGAGGGATTCATCTCCAAAGTCTTTAAAGAGTCCTCAGAATTTAACTTATTTTCATTATTTGACGTTTCAGCTTCGTTCTTATCAACTTGTACCTTGTTTTCTGATAAGTTTATATTAGGTGGTGTCTTGTCGGGTATGGCTTCTACAACTGATCCGTCATTCTGTGGAATATTACATTGGAATATTACATTAGGTGTCATTGGAGGTTCACTGTACCCTCGTTATTATCACCTATTCTAATAACAGAACGTATGCCCCTATACAATCTCACTTTAGACCTCTTTTTCTTCTTTAACATCTCATTCAGGTCCTTTTTAATCAGCCATTTGCCTTTCGATAGAATTATGTCAGCTGGTTTCATTCTAGGTGTAGTATCTATAGAAGATTCTTCACGTGATACATTGTCTACTACTGGAACATCTTCCGTCACTCTATTGCTACTCTCTTGATTATCACTTTGCACAGGATTAGACTCTTTCGCGTTTCCAATATTCTCTGACGAAACTTGGGTGGTGTTCTCAGATATTTCATTTTTGGTTTTTGATATATCCATATCAGTAGTGTGTAGTTTCTTTTTGGGTATGATTTCTATAGTACATTCTTTATTCAGGGAAATATTCTTTAGTATAGTGATACGTTCTTTTGCTATATTTTCGTTATTCTCTTCTTTCTCGTCGTTTTTAACCGACAACATGCTTTTTAATAGAATTATATCAGCTAGTTTCTTGTTAGATGTGGATTCTATGGTACATTCTTCATTCAGTGGGATTTTCTTAACAATATTTATCTTTGCTATATCTTCCTCAAAATCTTTATTGAGGCTGTCGTTTTGTGGGGGATTTGGTTCAGGATCCACCTTCCTAGTACACTCCTCTAGTGTTTTGTCTGGATCTTGAATACTACGTTTTCCTTTCCTTACTTCTTTCAATATCTTTTTCACACTTAGGTCAGGGGGAAATTGTATGGGGCCATTCTGTTGTTTTAGTTCATTTTGTGGTTCTACTTGTATACCAGTCTCAGAACTATTAGTTTGATGGTTAGGATCACTTGATAAAGCATTGTTAACTAGTGTTTCGTTCTGGTTCAACTGTGGCTGTTTTTCATCGTCACTGCTTTCTATAACTATGATTTCTTCAAGGGTGTTCTCGTTGGGCTTTGCAGAAGACTCATCGTCTATCTTGTCTGGTGCAGTAGATTTTTGTCCAGGTTCCATTTTCAGTTCGTCATTTTGTACCAGTTTTGTGTCATTTTTTAGTTGCCGTCGTACTTTTATGTTGTATTTTTTGGGAAACCTGCCAAAATGACCAAAATTATATTACAAAAGTGGTTTGATTTGCTGGGTAAGGAATTTATATTATTCGGGGAAATATTGTTACTTAGCAAGCATGCATTAGAGCTATGGAATTACTTACTTGCGCGTTAAAATATTGGGGTGTTTGCTAACCACCCGCTTGCGGCGAGACAGGCGGTTGTTGCGCTGCATCACGCACCGATAGCACGCATCACATAAGCAACTGTCTATAGTCAGCGTCTTCTCATCTGAAGTATGGGGTTTTATACAATTATAATAAAAATCTTAAAAGGTCAATTTACTACTCAGTGACGATAACGATAAGGTTCGTCCTCTAATCGAATCAAGCCATGGGTACCTAATTGGAGGCCCAATTACCCATCTTCCCAATCCCCGAAAAGCCCTTAAATTCCTAACTCCCAAAAGGCCGGCAATGCACTTGTTTCGAGTGTCCATAGGCGGCGGCAATTGCTTACCATCAGGTGATCCGATCTCAATAAATAAATGTTATAGGCCCAGAAGCTGAACTATCAGACTTCCATTACATACTAAATCAGTGAAAGCGAAATATGTACAAGAACTTACTATCCAAAACTTTCTTCTGTGTTTCGAGTTTCTTGATCTGAGCTATATGACGCGGTTTGTCGAAGATATGAAACCTGGTCTTGCAATGGGAGCACTGGTCCTTGCACAGGTGGATGCTGAACGAAGACGCCTTCTCCGGGGTGACCAAGGTCTTCGGCTCCACCGGTACAGGTTTTGTTTCTGCGGGAATAACGCATTCTTTTCATTTTCATGTTAAGCTGCCTTTTCTCTTTTGGTTTTGTTAAATTTATTGCTTGTACTAATAATGGAATATCACCTTGTTTTTTGCTTTCGCCGTCAATGTCATCGACGAGCACTTCTTCTCCTGGAGTGTTTAGCTTTTGCCTGTTGTCTTCATCAGCTGAGCAACCGGTATTGGTAACATTATTTTTATTTTTGTTCTCACTCTCTATAGGATCATTAAGAATACCGAATGGTTGGCTTTCAGCATTAAATATATCTTTGTTATTCTCTTTGTTGGCTGCATAAATACTTATCTCCATTTCATGCTGCTCATCAATTTTGCGTACTTGAGGCAAATGCTCTAATATCTGTCGTAGTACGTCGTCTTCACAATTAACATTGCTATCATTCCCAATTTTACTCGGTACGGATGATTCGTAGGCGCTAGTACTAGGGGTGTCAGCAGCAGTGAGTGAAGTTGTCGATGTACTACGTCTCCCTGCAATTGGTAAAGTTTTTCTTCTTTTTGCAGGCGTTTTTTTATTTTTTCCTTGTGCTGGTGTTACAGAGGAAGCCTGGAAAATATTTTAAAGTCTCATTACTTGTTTGAACTATAACTTATATCCCATATTAACGTTACGCCTTTTTCCCCGAAAGGGTTAGCAGAGGACATTACGGCACGTGATACCGCTATACAATGTACACCCATTTCCCATATTAACTAAGTGTATTATTAATATTTTAAAAGACGATTGAGTCTGAAACTCAAGGAACTTACCTTGTTGGTCACATCCAATGGCTTTGAATGAAGGTCATGTGTTAAAGCGGTTGGGGCTTCATTAAGGTTCGAGACATCATTAGAAGTGACCGATATACCAGAGACGGTTGGTTCCACTTTGTCGTCTTCCAACACGGTTACTACCCCAAACAAATTTCCAAACTCCACTACATCTCCGTTGTTTATCCGGTAAGGTATGTATGGTGATAAGTCCCTCTAAAATATACAAAACATACTGTCACGGCGAGCTGCCTTGTTTCTAAGGCTGATAGTTTTAGTAAAATCACTAGTGAAAGCAAGTGAGGATATTTCTGCCATATGTAGCAGATGTAGGTTCAACTTATTCAGACATAATGTAACTTCATAAAAAAATTGAGGATATGCCTACCCAGATACATCCTATAACTGCATCTAAACACCACAAACACAACTCACATGCCAATAAACATAAGGACCACGACTAAGTAATCAGTAAGTCTGACACCCCTCACTGGGTGAGCCCATGGGGGAAGAGGGGAATATTTTCCCTTAGTTTTTCAGTGACAAAACTAAACCAAGCTTGGAATATTGATAAGATACAGAGGCTGTGAGCCCTTCTTCACTAATGGACATCTGTCCAGACAATGATTTGTGACTACTAAATTAGTAAAAGCCAGGTATATGTATAGTCAAAAATAAATATGTACTTACACCAAACAATTTTGTTCTTCCTATAGAATCTAAATCCATAACCATTAACTCTTTTTTGTTTATTATATTTATCAAAGCATGTTGTTTCGCAATCCACTGAAAAGGAACATTATCAAATTATTAATAAGCTACATTTTTGACCAGATTAATATTACATGAAGTTTATTTAATGTTATTTAACTATGAGGGGGACCTGGAGACCTTGAGATACAGGGCCCAGCCTAATTTAGGTTTCAGTTTCCCCACAAACTGAATTTAAAACCATGTATTATTTTATCAAGTATATCTAGAGTATGTCAAGTTCATAGAGAAAGAATAAATGATTTTTTTTATTAATATTTGTACTAACAATTATTTTTTCAGGCAAAAGAAAGAATGCACAATAAATTAATATTACATCAAGTTTTTATTTGGCAGAAGTTGATGGGTTTATGGTCATTTTTAATAGTTTGGTAGATATCTGACCACTATCTGTTAGCCTGCTTTTAAGGAACAATATTTTTATAGCCAAATATTTTTGTAGTCAACAATGATTTAAATATAGAACTAGAGAAGACTGTTATTTCACAGATTAAAATTGTTATGTACGATAATGAAGAAAAATATTATTATTGTAATATAACAAATCTCTTGAATTTAATCCTGATGTACTTACATGAGATTTTAAAACTATATGGCATGTTTGTGGGTCCCTTCCTATTTTGTTATGACCTATAAACAATGGATGTTTCTGCCCATATATACCGAGGTATCCAATCTGTAAGTAAACAGAGAGAGGGTATTTAAAAAAATATTTCTTTTAAATAGTTTCATGTTCATCTTAGATGTAGGTAAAGATTTTAAAGGTATATTTACTTTAGATTTATTTACTACGGTCTTCAATAATAGGCCTCTTAAAATATTTGCTAAATAAGAGAATATATTTTTTATTTACCTACCCACATACGAAATGTCAAATGGCTTAATTCTTATTAATATAATTTTAAGATCATCTGCACATTTCAAGAATTTGAAATAAATTAGGCGAAATGACTCCATTTACAGTACATATAGAATTTTCTGCACAAATTGAATAAAAAAGGAATACAACATTATAATATGAATAGTACTCACCTGTTCCCGATTAGTATTTGGTAATTCTTGAACACACTCCCTTCTTTCATTTAATTCCATTATTGTTTTTAAACTATTTACATTCAAAATAATATTTATTATAATACCTATATATTTATTTTATTATTTGATTAATTGAATATTTTATTCTATTCTATTTTATTGTATTCAAAATTCAAACCGATTATACATAGGTAACTGTCAAAGTTAATAATCATACTGCTGTCAATCGGTGTCACTGTCATCCAGTGACTTCGATGTCATTTTCTTTTGACGTTTCAGTTTTGACTTTTTATCGGCGCGTGCGCCACTTTTCCGTACATTTTCTAAAACAAGTCTTTATTTTGAACATAAATAATGTAGGATTTATGAGAATTACGCCTACTGATATCTCTTAAATGTAATTATTAGTTTTATGGGAAAAGGGAGTCCGTCCAAAGTTGCCAGTCATTTAAAAAGAGGAACGTTAATTTCCTTGAATATATCGGGAGAACCATTATTGGGCATTTCGGTTTAACTACAACTTTCAACAATAACATGGAACTTCCATAAACTCATCCTCTATTCCAATGGGACTCTTAACGTTAGGCGAAAAGCGAGAATTATCTACATTGAATATGTGTACCTGACTACACAGTGAAAAAATTTCACACTAGCTGACAGGTTCAGTTTTAACAATCCAAGATTAACCAAACAACATCAGGGGTACGCGTATCAAAGGTGTTCCAATAACAAAAAGACAGAAATATAAAAATGAAGACTATATTATACAATAATAGACAACAATCATATAATAACATTACAAATGCGTAAACTATGATTACAACTATCAAAATTATCAATATCATACAATAATTATCACGCATTCCTCATTCATATTCAAGTATCACCCTTAAAATGAAAAAAGAATTTAAAACTATTAAATCACGACAATTTTACAATGGAATTATAAAAGCATAATAAACAATTAAATGAATTAACTGCCACACATTTAATGGTTACTTAAACTAATACTTAGTACCGATATTGTTACGAAAACAATTGCTAAGGACTGGGTTAAGTAACCATTAAATGACTCTAAGTACGGCGGTAAACATTGTTAAAATCAAATTAAAAATAAATGAAGGTTTTGGTTATATTTTAAGACTAATCAGATAATGCTACTGATTCTGTCTGGATTAGTTCAACAATTTTTGTATTCAAAGTACCTTTGGTCGACACAAAACTACACTAGCGCCCTCTATGAGCTAAGCTCATTATTTCATGACACAGTTTTCTTTGTATGGCCAATAATACGGTGAGGCGGATCTAATTTTCCGCCGGTTAATTTTTACATATAAACAAAAGTAATAATATTATATTAAATACATATGAAATAATTGTATGACAATGAATTAGTCGTTCACCTTAATCAAATTAAGTCAACTTTTTATAACTACCTCCCATTAAAGCCGTGGCACATACTTTTAGAACACCTAATATAATAGTATGTGATAGGTCGACGTTTGGCCACTATTCTAAATTATACCTTGTGTAGCAATCTCTTGCACATTTAAGAAAATAATCGCATGGCAAAGACTATATTATATGCTACAATCTAACTGTACATTTTAAACAAAACAACTTACCTCTAATGGTTGCCTAGCAACAAGCTTCATAGTCCTTGAACGCTACACAAAAATAAACAAAACAAAGGCTCGAATAATTTCAAATAACAACTGAAAACATGCAATTTTTACATGTCCATTTTAAACAACAAATATCGACTTTACTGCTACGACATAAGGCCCACAGTTCTGTTATTACTAGGTAAATCTCTACCGATTAGGTTTAGACAAACACGAGATTTGTACTTTTTGCATATTATTTCTTAAAAAACACAAATATGAAATGTCAAAATAGTTTTATTTACATTAAAAAAAGAAACATCAGATTTCAGAGCCTGTCTGTATAATTATTATAAACATTTCTAATTAGCTTGCATCATTTCCAATATCATATTAGAAAGAACAAAAAGGAGAGGATTATAGCTGCATAGGTTCCACTAAAAAAAAAGGCTTGATGCCTTTTACTGGGAAGTATGCGATGAGAGTGGAGTCTCTCTATATTTATATGTCACCCACCCATAACAACAATTTATCGAGCACATCACACATTGTATGAGACTTTTGACACCCCCAGATCACTTAGAGTAGTTATTATTGCTTCTTAGGGACCGTTCAAGTATTACGTAATCACTAGAGATATTACGTCATCGGTAGATATTAACTTTTTACACGATTGGCAACTTTTATTTGTGATTGACAATCATTTTCGGAGAAACCTAAATGTTTAAGTACTCGCTTTAGAACCGTATAGGAGATATAAAAAATATTTTTAATTGAAAACTGTTTACTCACTGCATGGGGGGAGAGGTAAGAGTAAGAGCTTTGCTTACTCTTGCTGACAAGGGGGAAGCTTGGATTAAATAATTGTAATAAATCTGCTTACGTAATATTTGAACGGCCCTTTATTTAAAAAAAAGGCATCAAAATATCCTATGAAATGCATTGTTAGTTAGGCGCCCAGGTGTATTATGTACCTAGTTGAAGGTATTACTGGCGATATCGAGTTTCTGCCTCAACACTCCCCCGAGGATGAACTCCGTGGAGACCACCACGGCGCCCCGTCGCCTCAGGGCTGGCCAGAGCTCCTTGTCCTTGGTACAGGAGACACACACCCAGTTTGGTCCACCCTCCTTCCAGGTACCGCCTGAACACTCCACTATCACTGGAATAGAATTTATACTTGGTTTAAAAACGAAAAACGCTTATTTACATACCATATATAACATTTTGTTGATCTTAAGCTCCTTCCTCTCAGTTCGAAGTTAGGGGTAACCAATTTCAGTTGATTTTATGAAGCCTATATCATGAAATCTACCAATGCCAACTGGCAATGATTAGAAGTTAACAGACAAAAAGCTAATTTATTCTAAACGGGAGATGGAGGGGTTGGCATTGACAACCATACTCCATACATGGTTGGAACTCCATCAATGGATTCGTGTCTAAGAAAGGCTAGTGTCAAAAACGTATTTTATCAGATACAGTGTAAAACAGATAATGCTAGGAGTTATTTACATCAAAGTAAAGTTAATTTAACTTACATTTCATCTCAGATGCGTTGGGCTGCACATTGGGTGTGGAGGATACATTGTACCCTTTCAAGAAGTTCCTACTGCTGCTCAGAGTCTTCTGCAAGCTGAACTGGAACCTCTTCTCAGCAGCATCGTCCTTCACCAAGTACAGCCAAGGGTCTGCAAGTGGAAGATATGTTAACACATGCATCATCATCCTTATTAAAAACAAACTCTTTACATAAAGTGTAGGGCGATTTTGTTAATTACTTTAAGCAAAACTAATTTATTTCAGTTTTATTTCAAAAAACGTTGCCCATTATTAGGATTATCTCCTGTATCGTGGGTGCGTTTACAAACATACAAGTGCACATACACATCACACCTAGAACCGAAACAACAATTTGTGGATTACACAAAGAGTTGCTCCGTGCGGGAATCGAACCCGCTACACGTTGCGCGGTAACCGGTCGCCCAACCACCGCATCACCCGTGCAGTTGACATTTTAGTAACAATAAAATTGGTTCAACATTGAAAGAATCTTCTTCCAATGTTTAGTAATCATTATAAATTCTATATATCATTATAAACCTGCAATTAAAAAGAATATACTGCACAAAACAGAACCGTATTTAGAGATAACAATACAAGTGTAAAGGTTCCTCACCAACAATCATACGTGTGTCGGAACAGGCTTGCACCCAACCGGGCCCCACGATGGGCCGACCCAGCCCCACGGCACACAGCAGTTTGAACGTGCGCTTTATTTGCATCGTCAACACCACGGTGCACGCCATCACGTCTGTTACTATTGCTGCTCCTGGAGTGGAGGATAGAGAAGGATTTGTATTATATTATGTAGCTTTTGGCATTAAAAAGGGGCATGAATGACAGAGTTGCTTACTTCTCTTAAGATTAGTTTGGGAGGGAAACAGAATGTGCAAACAATTGGGTATTTTCCTCAGTCAAAAATAAATTATGTCAATTTAACAATACAATAAAATATTCAATAATAATCACAGTTTAATTCATACATTTGATGACCTACTTAGTTTTCGAATTTTCTAGAAATAAGTCTGCTATTTGGCGTAAAAATCTATAGCACAGTATAGCACTATTTTATACAAAATTCATAGAAAATATCGTGCGTGTCGTTTCGAAAAATGTACTAAATTTGACTAGTAGGAAACTAGCCTAAAAGGATGTAGATGTATTTTTTAAGTACTACTCTACTAGTAGTAAACACAGCTGTGTGATGTCTCTACTAGTAGTAGTAAACACAGCTTTTTGCAATCACTGTAACAGATATCTCAAAAAATCAAAACAATCTTACCTAACTTCTCCAACTTTTGCTTAACATCAGCGCTGGGGAATGCCGTGAAAAGTACATGGTGAGTCTTCATGATTCTCGCCGGTGTCGCGCGCAACGAGGCGTTGCTGATGCTGCTGGTACTCGAGGAGTTGGCCTGCGCCCTGGTGCGCTTGGAGCTGGGCGCGTCACTGCAGTCCAACATGGACCGCTTCAGACTGCGCGGCGACTCAGTACTAGACGACGAGATATTGTACACCGTGCTCTGCTCATGCGAAGTGTTCTTCAATATAGACTTCGGTGCTTTCACTTCACTTTCCTCGAACTTCGTCTTTGGTTTTCTCTGCCTTGTACTCCTCCTAACTTCCACTTCAGGTGACTTCGACCTGGATTTTGGCGTCCTTGATCTTTTAGTACTTGTTGTGATCATTTCAGGAGACGCTGATCTTTCTTTCTCTTGCTTTTTGTTCGTTCGCTTCCTCTTATTGTCTTTCACTGTTGTTTTGTCGGTAGATGATTTAGTTTCAGTGGTTTCGCGTTCAGTATCTTTTTTCTTAGATCTAGTACTCCTGGTGGTAGGTCTGGTGGCAGTTGCGGTATCTAAACTTTTTTCTTGAACCTGATTATTGTGAGATTCATGATTCGCTCGAGACGTTTCGGATTGTTCCTTGCTTTTTTGCTTTGTTTCCTTTTTCTTTGGCTTTTCAATTTTTACTTTAAGCTTATCTTTCGGTTCGCTCACTTTATCTGTTGTCTTCTGAGATACGTTTTCTTTCTTTCCTTCTTTAACACTTTCATCTTTCTTAGAATGTTTGTTATTTTTCGTCTGTTCGTATGTTTTAAGACGTTTTATATTTTCAGTGATAATTTCTTGATCGATGTGGTCTTCCTGCTCAGTTAAGTAAGTTGGTTTTAGAATTTTTGCACTTATGCTTTCAGTATTTAAGGCGGGTTTCCTTTGGCGAGTTATTACTCTTTCTGGTAATTTATCAACGTCCAATCGTTTAGTCAGATCAACAACAACAGCTGCTTTACTTTTCTTTTTTAAATTTTGAAATGGATTAAATGGTTCATCTATATTGTTTTCAGTTTCGGAATCGCTGGACGATTCTTCTGTACCGAATGACCTCGTGTGAGAAACCAAACACTTTTTTATTTCTTGGCTACTGGGTAAATCACTGTCTGTAAAAACGAAAGGTTTTGCCTTTTTCGGAGTAGAATCTACATCAGATAAGTCACCGCTAGGTACTTTTTCCAATGTAGCAATTTCAGTAGTCTCATCACTTTTGTTTTTGAAAGGACTTAAGTCTCTTTCAATACCTGCGAATTTGTCTTTTACTTTATAGTCTTCTACGGAGCATGGGACGACGTCATCATCTGCAACAGGCTGGACGTCTGGTACATCTCTTTGTGTGCACAAATCATCAAAAATATCTTGTGTATCGTTATAATAATTAGGGTCCACTTCGATTGGATTATTTTTCTCAATTTTATCTTTAATATCTACTTTAGGTATATCTTTACTTTTTATCCTTATAGGAGACTGGAAGGGTATTTTAAAAGGACTTTCAATTACATTTACAGGTTTTTTAAGAGACTCTTTGTTACTAGGTACTGCCTCATCTATTACTTGTGTTGGTTGATCTTCAAAAGATACGTTTTTAGAACCAGATGCTCCTTCATCAACACTTATAACCTGTGTGGCCATGTCTTCAAAGGGTATTTTCTCTTTTTTATTATTATCTACCGGAATTATTTGTGTAGCGATTTGTGTGTCATCATCAATGAGTGGTATTGGAGGAGGTTCCTTTGGATTCACGACTATGACGTCATCTTCACAATCGGTGGCGTCATCGTCTTCAGCAGGTTTTATTTCGGGAATCTTTTGGGTAGCCATTAAATCTATGTCTTCACAGTCTGTCGAACTGTCAGATTTGATTCTGTTCACTCTTTTTGATGGTACGTTCGTTATTTTGTCAGCTTTCATTTTAGAATCTTTAACAGCAGGTAATTCAGGTATTATTTGCGTAGGAGCTATATCAATATCTTCACAGTCTGTCGAACTGTCAGATTTGATTCTATTCACTCTTTTCGATGGCTTTTCTGTTATGTCAGATTTACTTTTAGCATCTTTAACAGCAGGTAGTTCAGGTACTATTTGTGTTGGTGCTATTTCTACATCTTCGCAGTCTGTCGAACTATCAGATTTAATACGGACTGCCCTTTTTGAACATGTTGGTACATTTATGTCTTGTACCTTTGGTTCCTTATTATTGCCTTGTTTGGGTAGTTCTGGCACTTTCTGTGTTGGTAACATGTCTATATCTTCACAATCTGTCAAATCGTCAGAAGGTCGTTTCTTTTCTCCATTACATAGAATCGGACTGTCTTTGGCTCTCGACGTGTCTTCGTCTCCTATTAATGGAATATCACCCTGCAGTATGTTCTGAGAATGAAAGTCTTCTTCGAAGCATTCGCCGTCAATGTCATCAAAGAGCACTTCTTCCGAAGTATTTAGTGTATCCTTTTTGTCTCCTTCAGTTGAGCACTTGGATGTACTTGGTACATTACTTTTATTTTTGTTCTCATTCTCTATTGGATCATCCACAATACCAAACGGTTGGGTTTCACCATTAAATATATCTTTGTTATTCTCTTTGTTGGCTGCAAAAATATTTATCTGCATTTCATGCTGGTCATCAATTTTGCGTACTTGTGGCAAGTTCTCTGTTGTGGGCATTTGGGTGTCCATCGTATGCAAATAATTCATTGTAGGTTCTTGTGTGTCCATTGTATGCACACTAGGTGACATGGCTATCCCAGGGGGAATTTGCGTGCCAGCAGTAAATATTGAATCTGTACTTTCATTAGTAACAAGATTAGGCACTTGTGTGTCTGCTCCATAAATATTATCAGATACATTTCCAGTTTTAAGAGATATGAAAGATTCATTGAGACTAGTGTTAGGATTGTGAACAGAACCTATTGAAGTTGACTTATTTGGTGATGTTCGAGACGTCCCTGCTAGTGTTAGAGTCCTATTTGTTTTCATAAAAGAGTTTGATAGCCTCGATTTCATACTTATTGGCTGTGATGGTGTTACAAAGGAGTCATCCTGGAAAAAATATTATAATTTTCTATTATATTAAAGGCTTCATACATATTTGATTCTCATAGATGGCAATAAGATATGTTTTCTGTTTTACTATGCAAAGAACTTGAAAAACAAGAAAAGTTAAAACTATCAGTGTTCATAAATAAGATTTATGAACCTATACCTAATGCGCTCTAACAAGGTGCGGCTGACAGATTCAGTAACGTTTCGTATCACTCTTGAAAGTTGCTGCGATTTAAAAATTATGCCTTAATATTTTAGCTGTATCACATTCGTATTATGTTAAATCATTCGGATGCGTAGTTAATTAAATTAAAACCAACCGGAATGTTCTAGTATTCAATTAAAATCTAATGAAATGAAAAATAAAGTAAAGTGTTATGCGTATAACGTAAAGCCATAGTCGTGTTTAGTGATGGGATGTACGGCTACGATGGATAGGTAGTCGATGTTTTTTTTAGAATAAAAAACGAAAATCGTGCGTCGTTCAATTATCATTCTTAAAAAACCTTTAATTATGTGGGTAAATCCACTGTAGACGCGGCTCTCTCTGCCCAAACCACAGTGACATTATCTGAGCAGAAATATGTAGTAGGCATTTTTCTAGACATTTCCGGCGCCATTGATAATGCGTGGTGGTACTATTCCAACATATACAAACTAATATATCCTTGTTTTCTTCACGGTTCTGTAAAACTGTAACTCTGAAACACCTCAGGGCTCGGTCATAAAATATTTATTTTGACAAGTATATACACGTAGTTAGACTGCACAACTAAATAACACACACATTTAATAAAAAAATTCAAGAGAATTAAATGTATGCTGCGAGTATCGATAGCGATAAAAAAAGATTTTTCTAATGTCCATCCCTAAAGAGAGACGTCAACGTCATACTGGCATCTGTCAGCCGCACCTTGTTAGAGCGCATTAGGTATAAAAAACTTTAACACTGGCTACATACAGTACGGCAGTAAAAAAAAAACTATGAAGGTTAGAAGGAAAGGGCCACAAAATGCAAATTTCGTGAATATCCTGCATCCTATTACTCAGTACTCACCCTGTCGCTGACATCAGGTGACTCTGGTATCAAGGTGGTTGGAGCGTTATTGAGCTTCGTAACATGTTTGAAGGTGACTGGAGTCTCCGGAATATCTATAGCCTGAGTCATCGGCAGCTCATTGTCTTCTTCCAACAGCCTGAACACACCGAATATATCTCCGAACTGAACCGTATCCCCATCTTTTATCCGGTTAGGTATGTATGGTTGTAATGTTTTCTGAAAAGTACAATATAATTATTATAATTTGCCATAGACTATTTTATGGCATACTTAAGTGAAGCTTACCCGAACTTATAAGCCTTTGTGTAGCTTCAAACTGGTTGTGATACATTAAAAGATTGGGTGGATTTGTAGTAAAACATATTTAGTTGTTAACTATAGTTATTTGCACACACAAGGTATTGTGAATTCTTCTGTACACACATTTCATCGCGAAAAAATAAATTAAAAGAAACCTTGTTAAGAGACAAGTCAGAAAAAAAATACTCACATTTAACAATTTCGTTTTGTTAGCTGAATCTAAGTCCATAAGCATAAACTCTTTACTATTTAGTACATTTATCACAGCATGTTGTCTTGAAATTGACTGAAAAGGAAAAGAAAATAATTACAATTGTATTTTACTTCTTTCAGGTATTATCCATCCTAAGGTTGCCTGGAACAGATCATTCTAAGCGATAAGGCCACCCAATGTTGCATTCTCTTAAAACATGTAATTATGTATAGTGGTCTATTTTTATGGTGTACAATAAAGGATTTATCTATCTGTCTATCCCATATTAACCACCTCATCCCAAATCAAATTGTTATATTTGGGCCAATATGAACATGCAAACAGTCACCTGACAAAGAAATGTGATAATGCCACACAAATTGCATAAGTGTATGCAAGATATCTGATAAAATTTATTTACGACAGTTTGCACATTTGTTATGGCCGGACTAGGTCACTAAAAGAATTGGGTTGAGATTGTATAATACATTGATATAAGTTGATAAGTGCATGGCTCATTTGGAACAAAGATGGATAAGGGTCTAAAATATTTTATTGTCAAAGTATATGATAAGTTTTGCAATAAAATATTTGAAATTTTAATTACCAATTAGGTAAGTTATTAGTAATTATTTTTATGGATATTAGATAGGTATTTATTTTAGTCACTTTTCAGACATTATTTGAATTTGAGTTCTAGAGTTAATAAAATATGTATTTAATTTAGTTTGTAAAGAGTTCTTTATAGAAGATAGGACTTCAGAAGTAAAAGAGAGGTGTTGTGTTGTAAAATATTGATGTTTTAATAGAACTAAAACACCTCATAAATATTTGCCATAACTTTACTATGGATATTCCACTGCTTCACCAGAGTATGTTAATAAAAGTAAACTTGATATTTTTTTAAAATAACATGAAAGTAACCTATTACTTCAAACAACTTTTTCTTCATTCATGATACTTACATTCAAATTCAAAATTATATTGCATGTTTGGGGGTCTCTTCCTATTTTGTTTGGGCCCTTTAAAACTGGATGTTTCGCTCCACATATACCCAGATATCCAATCTGTAAGTAAACAAAACTTAATGAATTGCGCGGCAATTTCATAAATATCTTTTGAACACGAACAACAGTAAAATCTTATGATTAAAGAACAATTAGAATAGAAGAAATATGTCTTTAGGAATGGACCATTAGGTCCTCCATGGGAAAAGTCGGAATTTGTGTATAAATTCTATGAGACTAGATAATCAGAACCATTTTTAAGGCAACAAACTTACCTGTTCTGGACATGTTCTCTCCCTTTGTGTATGGTTTAATTCTTGAGTACACTCTAATCTTTGAGTACACTCCATTTTTGTATTACTTCATATCAAATTATAACATTTAAAAACATTAAATAATGAAACAACACAAGAATCAAAAGCACTTTACTGTTTATGCCAAAACGAAAACGCCGCTTGTTTATTTTCCCGTACTATGACAGACGGTCACACACTCATATGACAATTATTTTTTTAAATTTTAAGTTAAGGTATATAAGAAAAACCTAATAGGAAACACTTTAATTTGTTCAATAACAACATGTTTGTTTCTTTCTAATATACTTATGAAGAATCGAAATTGATTTATTTAAAATCGGACTGCTCGTATTAATCTTTGTTGCCACTGAGTAGCTTTACATTAATTACGAACCAAAAAGACAAAAGGTTGGGTCTGTCATAGACAATACCCAATACATATTATGACATATGACATAACATGACAGACGGGAAAATATGAAAATAAACATGGAGTCACGGATGTCATGGATGGAATCATGAGTTTTGTAATTTCTGAATTTGTTAATTTGTTGTCATCATAAAATTCTGTCTGAAGGTCTTGATTTTGTTGTGTAAACGGCAGTGTAAATAATAGGATCGTGTTTATTGTGGTAGATTAGTGTTTCATGTTTTTTTGTTGGAATGTATCATATTTTTTAAAATAAGTTAGGTATCTATTGTTTTTTGAGTTCATCATGGGGAGTGAAAAAGATAGAATGTCGGATCCGGGCGACGGTGACGATATACCAAGCGATTTCTTTGACGATTTTAACAGAGATGATTTTATGGAAGGGTTAAGTGTTATAGACAGCTGGGATGAAGAAGATGGTGCCGGTAAGCGACGTGAGGCGCGTCGTATCAACATGGAGGCCATCGACAGCGTGAAGGACCTTCGAGAACTAATTGGAGGAGAACCTATTAAAGAAGAAGAAAACACGTCTAAGCCATATGTTAAGTTTGATGATAGGTACAAGTGGCGCAAACGAGAATCTCCACAGCAGAGGTCTTCGAGCAGCTCTCGTATGAATGATTTCATCAAACCTGGTAGCAGACGTGATCCTAGCAAGACTAATGAAGCCATTAAGAAAGATAAGGAAGTTAAAGTAAAAGAATACCTTGCGAAGCACTTGGAGTCTACTGATGATCTTCGACCTCCAGGAACTGAACTTGATGATTATTTTGATGAAGAAAAATCTAAAGAAGCTAAGAAAACTCCAAAACGTGTAGTGGAGGAAGTCCCAGATGAGCCACACAAGCCTGTACAAGAACGGCAAGTTCGGGAATCACCTCACTATCGCAGCCCGCGTCGCCAAAGTCCACGCCGTGCAAGTCCCCGCCGCTACAGCCCTCGTCGAAGATACAGTCCTAGATGGAGTCCACGTCCCCATTATCATCCACATCCACCTCACGTACACCAGTATCGACCTCGGTTCAGCCCTCACAAAGTCTACAGAAAACGATACAGTCCTCCGCGACGCAGCCCACCACGACGCAGCCCACATCGCCGATACAGCCCGCGTCGGTCCCGTGAGCGCAGCCCTCGACGTCGACGGCCATCCAGATCTCCTACAAGGCGTCCTTATGAATCTAAAAGAGGACATTCAAGATCACGTTCCCCACATCAAAAAGATACATTCCTATATCCAAATGAACCAGGAATGTCAGCATATCCTGTAGAACCTTATAGTACTGAACCAGCACAGCTGTATACTGCTCCTGTGCAGCAAAGTGAATTTCCTGGAAGTGTACCAGGATATACATACCCGCAAGGAGTAGCATATGGTGGTGGTTTTCCTGCGCCATATAACTATAACTTGGCACCTGGTGCACCTAGTGGAATGCCGGAGCCAGTACCAATGCCGACTATAAACCCAATTCCAGCTCCTTTGAATGTAGCCTCAGCACCGGCCATGGTACCAGCTCCTGCCCTCCCAGTTATAGAGCAGAAAACACCATATGATGCGTTGGCACAAGTAATAATCTTTCTATTTAAATTGGTTGTTTAATTTTTGTTTAAATGACAATTTGTTATAAGTTTTAATGTTTCAGTTAGTTGCAGAAGGGAAGATTTCTCAAGAAGATTATCTTAAGCTTGCTCCTAATAAAGGTAAGTAATAGGAGTGAAAAAAGACAAACGATTTTTTCTTGTAAATATCTAGTTCTTGATATACTGAAACCCATGTAAAATTTATTATTACAGGTGCAAGCAGTGTAATGGATTCAAAGACTTTAAATGGAGGTGGGTATTGAACAGCACTAATCTAATATTTCATGCCTTTGCATGAGGCTACACAATAACTAAATAAGTGAAAGAAACAATTATACTAACACATAATTGTATTGATTATCCTAAGTTTGTCTAGATTTGCAGTTATTATCAGGAACAATAAAACTGAAGAATTGACTGTTACTAAAAGTGGTGTCTGCAATAAAATGGTGTTAAAAATAATTTACGAAAATATATTTAAATATTCATTGGTTATCAGTGTAATTGGATGAAAATGGTGCTGCTTTTGTGTTTACAGTTATGTCTCGGTGCAATCAAGCTTTAGTCAAGTTAGAAAAGTTGCTCCTGCCCAACCACTTGATGATGAACAACCATATTGTCGGATCGAAACTCAAGGCCTTGGAGTCGAAGTTTTGTTCGCCGCTGAAGAGACAAGCCACCATCGAGTTCAACTTTACGAAAACCAACGGACCTATTCTGGCGCAGCAAAACAAGCAGCTTGTGGAGAGCATCATCACTACAATTGGATTGGATAAGGTGGTGTCCAGATATAAAAAGAAACTCCCCAAAGACATGAAGGATGCGGCCGTCCAGACGACGAAACCGTTTTGTGATGTGTGTGAAATTCGCGAATCTACAAGTTTCCAAGAAGCCAGTACTTCCACCGAACCCGAATATTTTAGTTCATCAGTTCATACTCAAGTTGTAGAACAAGATTTGGTTAATTCCAAATCTGTTTTTAACCCAACCGGCAGCATCTCCGATGGAGCACCCATCTCAATAGCTCATTTGACTCCCGCGCAGTTGGTATCCCAGCTGGCCGCGCGCGCGAAGACCTTGCAGCAAACCTCGCCTGTACCGCAGCCGATGCATCCGAACCAGTACGGTAGAAGAAATCCCAACTATGACTATGACGCTAGAGGCGGTGCTGGCCAACAGCAGTATCACCATAATTACAATAACTACCGTTATTAAAATATACTGTCTATGGTAAATGAGCTGCATGTCTGTTTTGAAATTACTTAGCATAGGTATTTCAAGCAAAAGCTTATGAATATACCTTATATTGCGAATATATGTTTAAGTTTCAAATAAATATAATGCCCTTACGAGTAATTTGTTGTACTTATGTTTCCGTTTTTTTGTTTTTAATTTTTGATCGTGATACAGTTTCACCATAAATATTGTTAAAATTGAGTTTTTTAATTGTGGTGACTGGGTTTCGCTGAAATAGATTTTAAGTACTGTACATATTATGTCGACAAAATTGTAAAGTTTTGTTGTATAGAATAAGATTGTGTTGTTTTGTAAAAGGTTCTGATTTAAAAGAAGCTTCTCTGCATTTTTGTGCCAGAGGAAGACTAGTTTTAATATTTTTAATCGAAGTTGATGGCCGACTGCTGTTTCACGGATACTTTACGGAGTCGTTGCAAATGTGAAAAGAAGTTGTATGGAAACGGAACATCTTGTTCGGTGTCTTCAATGAGCCCTGCACACCTAGTGGTCCCAACGAGCCGACGTCTCAACTCAAGAGAAAAATATCAAGATTGAAATGTGAAGATTTTTGTGATTTTTACCTGTGAAAGCAAAAATTGTATGCCGGTATCCAATATGATCGCAAACATCTTCAGAAATCTGTCATACCTACATTTAATTCGAGTATTTCAATCTTATACCTAAGTTTACTTGGGGAAATGATTGTAATGAAGACGTGATCATATTGGATCGGATTTTTTTTCTTAGGAACTGCCATTTCATTCCTTTTGACTATTTGTTTGTACATATTCCATTGTTACCAAATGTTCTTCAAAATAGAATACCTTTAGTTCATTGAGTATAGAGCTATAGCATCGTCTTATGTAGGTACTTATCAAACTGAAGTTATATTAACAAATAAATGTAAATATGTGTGCCCTCTATAATGGTGTACACTATATACCTACCGACTTATCTCTATACTCCGTGTTTTATTAGGTAAATTTGGTTTTTGTTACGTTTAATATTACAAATTACCTAATGTTAGGTAATTTGAGTTGTCACAATTCTGAATTACTTTTTTCCAAGCTGTGTAACACCAATAATGTTTTACAAAGTTGATATAACTCGATTGGTAGCACATAAGTACTTTGTCAGTCTTATATTATGGGTGATTATATTCTACTGTCATTAGATAAATAAGTAAATATATAAGAAATTTAAGTAAAAAATGAAAAAGTATGTATGTGTGCAATTTTATAGGTGTTTATGAAATTCTAAAATGTCTCAAAGAATAAAAGTTGCAATTTTTTTTATTTGTTTATTACAAAATGTTTTACCTCAACTGTAACAGAAGACACAAGAAATACACACTTCGAAGAGTAAATCCTGTATATTTTATTTCTTTAATAACCATACATCTTTTTAAAACGTTAACAAAAAACAAATTATGTATGCCCAAAAATGCATATAACATTGGAAGAACTCATGCAATCTTATGGTCCGTTCACAACCGGCGAATGCTTGCGCGCGGCATTGTTTATATAAAAATGCGCGCGTGCAGTTTGTGAAGTCCTCACTAGCGCATTCACCAGATGTGGACGCACCAATAAATACCTACCTTATGGCAAAGCATTTTATTTAATGTCTCACTTGGGCAAGCACTTTTTGGACACCGTAAATAAAAGTTAAACCATTATAATGTATTAGTTTCATTTCATAAAATATCTTAGTTTGGGTAACGAGCATATTGCAATTCATTTAAATATTGTTTAGAGGTTTATTTTTGTTATTGATTACTAATCCATAACTACACAAAAAAACGGAATAATTTAGTATAACAAGAAACGTAATAAATAATACAATACAAAATAGTGTAAGTATTTGTATAAGGTTAATCAAGGGAGTTACTGTGATAATTAATGTTCAACCATCTAAAAAGTCATCAAGCCACTTCTCAAGATCTTCTGGAGATTCGATAACTGGATTTTTCTTTGTTTCCTCAGGTTTGTTTGTAACTGAAATGATAAATAAAAGCTTTTAATATATATATTTCGTTTTAATTACACTAGTTTATATTTTATCCCCCTACAAAATAGAAAAAATTACGTGCCGTAATGTGCACCTCTGCCTACACCTTAGGGGATAAAAGAAGTGACGTAAATTATCGAGAGATTGCAAATTTTGTAACAATGTCACCAGTGATTTTGTACGCTAAAGGTTAAAATTCGCATAACTAAAAGGGGTATCTTTTTGGGGAATCAGACCAAACGAGCAAACGGAACACGTGTGTGAGCGATCAGGGCCGCCTATGGACACCCGCAACACCAGGAGTTACAAGTGCGTTGCCGATAATTTACTAACTAACGCCACCTAGTCCTTTTATACCTGCAACATCATAATAATTAAAACTGAACTTACCATTTGGAGTAGCAATAGGCACAGGGTTTTCTTTAGCTACATTAGGTGTCGTCTTGGCAACAGTTGGCACAACTTTTTCAACTACAGGAGTACTTTCAACAGTTTCAATATTGCACACAGGTTTTTCTACAGAACTTGGCGTTGGAACATTATCGACTATGGGTTCTTTAATAATTTTGTTAGTGTCGCCAAAAACAAAATCATCAAGTTTGTCTTCTTTTACTTCTATTTTATTGACTTTAGTTTCATCACTCACACATTCCTCTGTCGTCAAATTTTCTTCAACAGTATTTGTTACTTCAGTCTTGTTTTCAGTTTGCAATTCTACATAACTATCCGATTTTTCTGACTCCGCTCTAGTTTTGCGTGCGTTATCATATTTTAGGTCTATATCGTTGCTCGTGTCCCTCTTAGTATTATCCTCTTTAAGACTGTCCATAAGGTTACTGAGTATTTTATCTTGGGCTTCAGTTTCTGGCGTTGAGTATGATTTGTCGTTGTAATATTTCTGTTTGAAACGCGTCGCTCTGTTATTCATAGTCAGGATATCTGTTTCGGTAAAGTTTGACGTGTCTATAGAGTTTCTCTCGTAAAAAGGTATGGAACAGAGAGCGATATTGAGGTCTTCCATGTTAATATCAAAGTATTTATCATATAATGATGGACCTGTGTTGATGTCCCAAGACTTCTCATGTTTGAATTGGAAATGCCCGCCGATTGAAAGAGGCGCTTGTATGAGTTTCTGAAATGAAAAAGTAAATAATCATGTTACTTGATAAGGTTCCCTTATGCTATATGATGATTTAATCACTGATTTACCGCCATGTGCAACATATTGCTCAATCATTTTAGTTAGGCACTTATCGAATATTAAATAATGTACTAATGCCATAATTACCATTGAGTGGCAAAATCCTCCAATGAGTTTAGGTTTTAGGGTTAGGCGAGAGGGAGTGTCAAACTCTTACTGACTAAAAACAATGTTATATTGATGTTTTAATCACCCGTTATTCAACATTCGTTAATGATAATTGATATTCGAGTAAACTCCTGCTCTTATCAGCTAGATAATAAATAATAATCACTACTAGACTAACTAAAAATTTCCAATGAGACTTATAGTTACTACTATAATTATAGTGGACATAGCACTATAAACTGCATGTTATGTTGTTCTTATTACCCCATGCAAAAATTAATAAGAAATTACCTCATAATCAGCGCCCAAGTTTTCCTGCTCCTCAATCTCCTCATAGCTATCAATTGGCACCTCATACTTGGCCCAGTTGCTTTGTATCTCTTTCTTCTTATATTTTGAATTCTCTTCTTCAGTTATCTTGAGTATTTCATCCGTCTCCCGTTTCAAGTTCTTGTAGAACTCCGGAGGTGGAGCTTCATAGACTGGCTTTTGTGGTACTGTAACTGTTAAGAATTGTACTGAGAACCTGATTGAAAAAGAGTAACTTATGGAAATTCTCATCCATAGAAATCCTCAGCTTGGTATGAGCATATAGCTTCAGTAAAGTACTGACGAACAGACAGTTTCAAATATTTTGTTTTATGTTTAAAATTTTATGACTTGCTGTAATTGTAATAAATTGTTTTGACTTTGACTTTAAAATTAAGATTGAAGTATATGGAAATTGAAGTATATTGCAGGTGTATATAAAATAAATAAATACCTATAACCAGTTTACCAACTACAATAATAAAATAAGAGTTGAAAGAGATAATATAATCTTCAAGTACTTAATTGCATGTTAAATCAAAGTCAATTATGCTAGAATACTGGTGAATTACCTAGGTATTATGATTTATTTTGGTTTCACAAAAAGATAATCTGGAAGTGCCAGCATTGCAAATGTTTGGATCAGTATCTCGTCATTGTGCAAAAGAAGGGTTATGTTTAACAACAGATATAATTAATTTACCTTTGGGCACATTTTTGGGCTCTTCAGTCTTCTTCTCTGCGACATTCTCAGATTCTTTTTTCTGATTCCTTTGTCTAGGTTTTCGTTCTCTACGCTCTTTTATTTTCTCACTAAAACAAATACGATTATTAGGCTTTCCTTCCAGTTCCTTTACAAACACACTAAAGGACTAAGGCTAAGGCTATACTTACTTGTTTTTCTTCGAATCTTCTGGCATTATATTATTTTTATTTTAAATAAGAATAAATAGAAATAAAGTAACTCGCCGGGTAACAAATCACGAAACAGCTGTTTGAGTTGGTGGATTGTCCAACTGACGTTTGAAGTTTCAGAGTTGTCAAAATAAAAAAATATTTTTTTTTTACTGGCAACATTAATTTCAGATTATTGAAAAGGTTTGATCGGAAATTAATTCATGAATGGAAGCGGTTTTCGAATGCAGCGTAAATAAATAATTCCATATTTACCATCAGACGGACTGCATTGCAGTAACCACGTCTTGTGACACCCAGGTAAAGTAAAAATAATGACTGTATGCAAGTAGCATAGGTAGGCTAGGATAGGACGTAGGACTGCACGGCTGATGGAGCTGCCTGCCCTGACGAATTGTGACGTATCTCTGTCTGTATAGGCGGCATTTTCAACAAGCGCTGTCGTCGCTGCTGCTGAATAACGGTTAATTACCTAATAAAAATACAAGAAATAGGTAAAGTTAATTATTGATAAATATAGGTAGGTACGTCGTCAATTGTGGTGGATGAATATGTACCTACCTACAATACTTGCATGCATGACTGTTTTAGAATTTTGGGTAATAGGTACTCGTACTGACCTCATTCATAATATTTGTGACGCTTAGTCATATCCTTACATTAGTAACGCGTGTTTTATGAGACGGATTCCTGGAGAAAAGTCTGTCTTTCCGGTCAGCGGTGCCGCTGGGTCGCCGAAGTGCGTCAGACATCTGACTAAGATTACACTAATCCTAATCAGTTTTGGTTGGTTTCCGATAATCGACCCTCTCTCGACTCTTTAAAACTCTTCAAGTCTGCATATCCGCATGGGGAAATAGAATTAAAGAGATGCTATGCATGTCATCTTGGAATAGTCAAGGAGTCTGATTACAGCGATGCCGACTGACGAAGCAACTTACATTTTCACACAATCATGTAGTTACATCTCGGTAACATCCAAGAAACAGCCGCATTAAAATCAGTAAACGTGTGGCTGGTAAATATGCAACGTTATTAATGCAGTTAATATGACCCGTGTGCTTCGGTGTTAAAGCATAATTTTGTATAATTTTTGTTAATAACTTAGGCTCCGCCGATTGTCAGTGCTTAGCCACTAAGTAAAAATATGCAGAAGGTTTACTCTAAGGATTAAAGAAAAACTGCAGAGTGAGAGTGCAGAATAGGAACTTGGTTTTGGAAGTTGTCATTTGTAATAGTTTAATAGAATTTTTAGTCGTTTTTTTAAGTAAGTTTTAGGCGTTAAGCCCGTTTGTGTTTTATAAGTTCAATATACAATATCTGATTACATCTCCAAGTGGACTTTCGTTTCAAAAAGAATCTCTCGATTCTCCTTCCTACATGAATCGACAAAGAACTTACTGAGGTTTTAAATAATCGATGTTTTCGCTCCTGAAGCTGTTTGCAAGGCTTCTTCTTTATTTACTAGTTGGTTTCGCGTAGGCGAGTTTGTGGGCGATTGGTGGGTGATCTCCCGAATGCATCATTCGCTTCCCGTGACACGTTTGTACGCCCCCGGGCGAGCCGACAGACAACAATGCAACTACAGCCGTTTATTCTACTGCCTTCGAAACAAAATTGTACGCAGGTAGTCACTCACTACATTTTGTGAAAAGGTAAGTAAGTAGTGGGTATAGGTACCTACCTAACCACTTACAATCTTTCTGTGGTCCTATGACTATTTTGCCACATTGTGGTGAGGTAAAAATACTACTTCAGACCAAAAATAAAATCATTTCATAATGAGGAAAATAAGTACCGTACCTAAGTATTTATAACATACTGTGTACCTATACAATAACAGCGAAAACTAATCCTGCGATACCTTACTGCTTACAAAAAGCAGAATAAGTAACATAAGCGCCTTCGTATAACTAACAATCCATACGTTGTTGTATAGTTATAAAACACGCAAGGCAAGGACAACGCAGGATTTGGGAACAAGGAAGAATGGCCGGGTGCGGGCGGGATGGCGGGACATAGGGTGACGCACAGCGCATGCGCCACGCAAGGGGCGGCTGCGCGCAGTCGCCACGCGCCCGTCCTCAAATCAACATGGCGCGCTCCCACAGCGTCCTTCAAGGACACATCTGACAACCCCGCGGCAAAAAAATACGAGCCAGCTGTCATTTGCTGACACAAACCGAGCCGTAAAAATTATAAAGTGAAAATTGTGTGTTATATTAGTGCAGTGCAAAATCAGTGTGTGTTTACTAATTCGGAATACCGGCTCCTGTACGCCCCAATTGTTTCCGCAAGGTAGGTATGTAAAAACAATAATATTATAGTGGGTGATTAATTACTTTGATAATGGTCTATTGAGTTGTTGTTTACTTTACTGTGCTACTCGTATATTACTTTGTTATTAGAATCTGGTATAGTGATACTATGATTAGAAATACATGACCTACCCCCATAAGTTTCACAGACTCTCTGTTTTATCTCGGTGGTTTATTAATCTCTTCACCCCTCTGCTCGGAGTCTTGTGGCTGGCAAACAATTTTGGAATGGTCTGTTTGGGATAGCAATATTTTTTTGTAGGTAAGTAATTTCGGATGCGTTCGTCTTGTTTCGTAGTTAATAAAAATTGATTCAAATACATATGGGCTATATTGATAGTTATTTATTTTGTACAATATAATACAATAGAAATGCTGGAAACAGAATAAATAATGTCGTCTATGTACAGGAAATCATACATTAGTTATTATTAAAATATCCTGATCATCGTTTATTTCGTAGTTTCGCAATAGTTACCTACGTAAGTACCTACAACGGGCTTCCTCATCAAAATATTAACCTCGTTATAACACATTATTCAGCATATTCAACATTTTGTACAATATCGAAAAATACGTTGATGAAAAGAAATCTTTAAACTTATGTACAGGATTAACTAAAACGCTGTTGCACTGAAAACAAATGACATTAGTTTTATTTAATTTCTGTACAATCGAAATCGATCTACTATCCAGAGAATTTGAAGTAAAATAGGTTATAAGACCCTATATTGAGGAGTTAATACCATCGTCAACCAATAGCATCCGTACTCCGTAGCTACGTAAGAATTGCTCTCAGATCAGATTACCATATTTATTACTAAACGATTGTTCCACAGTGACTTCATAGTCTACTGGCAGGCTACAAACGTATCGTAATTCTAAACTCAAGTCGTATGATGGAGTCGAGCTAGCTAAATGGCTTCTAGCGGGATCCTTACCGAGCTTTACATAAACACTTGGAGTCTTGGACACATTCGCATAATTGACTCCAGCTTAGAATTAATGTCATTATCAATACAGTAACACTGCAATTTTAAAATGGCATTGTATCTAAACACGAAATTTTGAGAACAGTTCGTTTTCTATGATTAGATTTCAATAATTCTCAGTACTTAATTGCCTAGGTATATTGTAACGAATTAGGTATTAAGAATAACTCCAAAAGGACTGATTGCTTTAAAGTTGTAACGAAAATCCAAACGATTTAGGACTGTTCTTATAAGACCTCATTCTAGTTCTCTTCTTATAAGCTGCTAATATTTTCTGCTTTTCGAAGACTCTTCTGTCAAAATACCTTAACGAAACGAAGTGGATTGCCACCGATTTACCCGATGTATATCAGCAATGCAGCCAGGTGTGTCAATATCCGATATCATTACATTAACCGGTACCAAATTAAATTATTCAGGTTTGCATACATTTCCCAAAAAAGAGCGGGCAGATGTTTCGAACCATTGGCGACAATAAACTCTTTAGGAGTATGGAAACGAAATTACGTGATTGAAATTGCATATTCCGACGTATCCGCATTTATCATCACAGTGATATCATTTCCGTTTCATTCTAAATCAAATGTACACACAGTTGTGCCCACTTAGGATCTTGTCATAACATTTACCCGACTACAAATAAAAGCCGATTAAAGCCCATTCAAGTCTCAGATTCGTTATTATAAAGCTCCCTGTGTGGTCTTACCACTATTGTTCAACAAGCTCTTACTGTGCTAAAGGTAAATATTGCACTTACAAAACCTGTTTAGGCAGATTTTTAAGAGTTATAAACTGAATTTAACTAAGTAATTTTGCTTTTTGGCTGAGTTGTCAATTTGTTTTTCATATCCATCTGTATCCCCGACGGACTCGTGCCCGTGGGTACCCGTAATTTTTTCCCATCATTAAATTAGATAAAGAGGTGTAGATATGAGGACATGGTCTATTAAATTAACACGGTCACTGTTAATTGACTTTGGCAATGAACTTTATGATCTACATTTATGATGTACGATAAATGTTTACAACCGGTGACTAGTAACTTAATTTAAAACTTTATTTCTCTATCCGTTTGCTATTTAACTTTATAAGGAAGCTGCATCTATGGTTTTCGCCGCACAGGACATTTATAGGCCTGGAAGAATGCCAACGAACACAAGAAATAGGTACTTACATAAGGACTTCCAGAAACGGGACTTACTCTTAGTAGTTAGATTTGCACGTTATTGCTACAACGCAAATGTTTTTCTGTTCTATTCATGTATGAAATAAATTGTTTGTCGTAACATTTACCTAATCATAATAGTTTTTCAAAGAAGTTGTGTTGAATTGACGTCTGCCCATGAACTTTGTTTCGCTCGAGTTCTCCCATAAAAATGGTATATTTTATCGCGGCACGGGCCGGTTCGCGAGGTCTTTGAACCCCCGAATTCCCCTCAGATGTTTAAGCCACGGTTATATTTAGAACTGCACATTCATACCAATTTGGGATGCGTGTTATTTTCAATCTAGGAATTATAAACATTTTGAGGAATTTAATATTTATGATTGGATTATTTTTTACTATGATTTCGAAACAGACGGCTAAACGTGATTCTATGGCTTTGTCTTGTGTTTATTTTTCTTTTATCCTCGAGACTTACATATTTAGGTTCTTAAATTATACTTTAGCACTGATATAAGTACGTATCTTGTCGCCACAATCTACAAGTAAATCAATACTGTAGGTGACCGAATCTTAACTTTCTACTTTAACTATGTTCTGTACCAGTCACGAACATTCATTCAGTAGATAAATAATTATCTGTCTAACTTTGTGTGTCGCCTTTTTTACATCAATAAGGGCAAACACGATCTTTTAGCTTACTTATAATGATATTTTTAGTTTGAACTTTATTCTCCAAGTCAACTGCTTTTTCTTAAATTTTTATTTGCTCTATTGTATTGTATCCAATGACCTGTCCGTTCGTGATTCAATTCAGTTCTTTTTACTATCCAACTGGATTTGCGATTTTCTTTTGCGTGTTGTAAGATCGTGAGGAGAATTTAATCGGCTGATGTAATTCGACGTATTCGTTAATTATGGCTGTTTAAAGACGATAAAATGTCGTAAATATTATTTGCAGCAGTCTTCTTTAATATACGACTGAATTTCGAGTTCAAGCGTTCGATTAAATAAATTGGAAAACGCCAATTTATGATATGCTGGATTTACTGCCAATTTCAATAACCGATCTCAATCTAAAATCTTTAGATTCAGATCGATCCAAAGATTTTAGATTAAGATCGGTTGTTGAAATTGGCGGCTAGAAAAATGTTTTAACTTTGACTAACTAATTTCAATTAGCAACGGCAAAAAATTAAATCGTTAGATGGCTACTTTGCCAGTCTGCTTACAAGTCTCCATCCCATTTCACATAACTATGCACTTCAATTTGAGTGCTAGCATGAAACCCTACATGAATCTGGATGACGTATTGTTTCTCCCTACATGGCAGGTAATAAGAATCTAGGGAAGCGAGTGCGCATAGACGCGTAGTGTCTCATTTCAACATCGGCGGACGGATCAATTTACCTACCACACACACCTCCATCTTTGTCATACGTATGTTTTTTGAGAGGGATAGCAACTACATGCAGAATATTTAAAAATGAAGGAAGTATGATTAATGTTTTAAATCGGGACACGTATGGTCACCATTTTTATTTCCGTTGAGGAAGTGTTTAAAAGAATCAATGGCATCATCGCTTTTAATAAATTAATGTGTATTATATACAAATGGTTGAATATTTAAAGGTTTACGCGTGTGATAAGAATTCTGTAATCATTCTTACTCATCGATGCTAATGTAAGTTATTCTTGTAGTTACTTGGAAATAGGTTAAAAATAGTTAATTCATTGTTACCCTTTATAGTCTAAACATAGGTGTCGGTTGTAATAGGTACACATGCACAACATATTAGGTACAACTAACTACAATGATCTAATTACAGTAATTGCTTCCATTGGCCATAATTATTACCTTAATAGGTGTGAGTGCTAGTCGGACAAAAGGTAATGTTGTTAATTCAAGCCGGCGAGTTCTATTGTAATAACTGCAGCTGTCCGATCGATATGAATTGCAGTAGTTTTGCGCTCGCTCCAGATTAGAAATTACTATCGTGCTACAGATTTTGTGGCTCTAGACTTGTGTGTTTATCTTCCCGGTTCCTTTATGAAGACAGTGTTACAGTGCCCCTAGTGTGTTACTATAATTTAGGGTAGTGCTGTGCCAAAATGTGGATTTCTAAAGTAAAGGAATAGGTAAGTTATATTTAGTTTAATTCTTGATGCAAGCTTGCTTTTCGATATTTGTTATACCTCTTCCATAATTTTGCTGATTAAAGTTAATATTTCTATTTTGTAACCGATGCCAGCCCCGGATCTAGGGGGGGGCAAGCCGGGGCCCATGCCCCGGGCGGCAAATTCAGGGGGCGGCAAAATTCACACTACACGGACCAGTGGACAGCTCATCATTTATTTAATTTTGACCACGGAATAAATATAGTACCTACAAGTACAGGAATTTCATGGCCATATTAACTTGACCGATACCCTGAGCGCGGAGTGAGACGTACTTCGCGAACATTCTATTATTAGCTAGGCGCGCAGGCATAGTACATAAGAGAAGAAGTTCGCCGCCTCTACGCGGGTGTCGTGCGATCGATGGTCCTTTACGGGGCGCCTGTTTGGTCAGCTCGACTGTCAGGCGTCCGACATTGCAGAACGAAAATCTATCGTCTAATCTAATGGCCATCCGTATCGCACGAGGATACCGAACGGTGTCCTTTGAGGCGGCAACTCTCCTGGCTCGCTTTCCGCCGTTGGATATCCTGGCGGATATGGACGCGAAGTTCCTAGACCAAATCCGTTCCGTCCGTCAAAACGGCGGTGGTAGAGTGCCAGGAGCGGCGTTCGTTAGGCTGAGGCGGCAAGAAAGGCGACACGCGCTCGAGCGGTGGCGTGAGCGGCTACAACAGCTAGAGATCTCACGCAAGCGCGTTGTCGAAGCCATTTTGCCGCACTTCGAAGCCTGGCTGAAAAGAGAGGAGCGCATCTCCTTCAGGCTCACTCAGGTACTGACCGGACATGGCTGCTTCGGTGAGTACCTGAACAAGATTGGACGAGAGACCACGGCAAATTGCCACCACTGCAGAGGTAACCTGGATTCCGCACAGCACACGCTCGAAGAGTGCCCAGCGTGGGTCTCGGAGCGGCGGGTCCTGATTACCAAGATCGGACGTGACCTGTCTCTGCCAGCAGTAGTAGAGGCTATGCTAGCAGATGCAGAAAACTGGAGGGAGGTGGCCTCCTTTTGTGAGGCTGTAATGTCCCAGAAGGAGGCGTCGAGGTGGCAACAGCCTTGACGCCTAATCCCGCCTGCGTCAACTGCAGGCGGACCTTTGGGGTCGCGGGTACCTAAAGTGGGGACTCTAGGTGCCCATCTAGCGACCTCAGGGAAGACGGTGGCACAGTGGTCACGTGCTGCCGTGCAACTTGCACAACGAGGCTAATGGGAGGTACATGTCTCCCTAGGGATGTGCCGTAACAGGCGTTGCACCACAGGGGCTCCGGAGCAGGTCTAGTTAGAGGTCTCGGTGCCCCTTATCGGTGCTGAAGGTGGCCACCGGGGTGGTTTTAGTGAGGTAAAAATCTCACACTCCCTAGTCTTTCTCCCCAAAAAGCTGACGCGCCTTTTGAAGGTTTCCCCCGTCATCAAAAAAAAAAAAAATAGTACATAAAGTCGGTTAAAAATACGCGCCCGGCTCTTGCTCGCCTGCAGGAATTGCAGATCGGGGCAGCACGCGTTTGATTACTGTGAGATGAAGCTATGTCCAAAAACTTCCTGTTTTAAAAATGAGAGTAGTTTGTATGTTTACTATTTAGCACTTGTCGATTGTTACTTTTGCTCTTGTGATGTAAAGGGTGTCCATTCGAAAAACAAACATACAATTCAGTATCCTAATTTACCGTCTGCTAAACGACCTGTACCTCATGGACCAGGAATTTCGATTCCTCCACCTTTTCTTCCCACCATCCAACAGCAATCATCAGATGAAAGTTCAAACGGAAGAACCGTTGAAGATGAATTCAATCCTGATATAGGTTAACCTCAACAGTTTATCCAGGCTGAATTAAATGACTTAGTGAGAGATTTGGGTCTATCAAAGGATGCTGCACAAATCCTAGGATCACGACTGAAAGACAAAAATCTATTGGCTCCAAGAACCACATTTTCGTGGTACAGGCATCGTGAAAAAGAGTTCTGTAATAATATTCCTGAAGTAGTCATGAAACTGGGAGCTGATAATTACGATTCCACATCATGGAGGTTATTTATTGATTCTTCTAAGAGAAGTCTGAAGAGTGTCTTGTTGTACAATGGTAATACCTATGGTTCGGTGCCTGTTGCTCACTCCGTGCATCTCAAAGAAACGTACGAGAATCTTGAGCTGTTGCTAAATAAAATAAAGTATAGCGAATATTGTTGGCAACTCTGTGGAGACCTCAAAATAATATCTATGCTTTTGGGTCAGCAGTCTGGATTTACAAAGTATCCATGATTTTGTGCGAGTGGGACAGTCGAGCACGAAATTTACATTACATTAAGAAAGAATGGCCTTTCAGAGACTTGTACTGGGACAAAAAAATGTGCACCAACCTAAAATCAGTTCTTTCACCTCCCCTTCACATAAAGCTAGGATTGATGTAGCAGTTTGTCAAAGCTTAAAATAAACGAGGTGACTGCTAATACGTATGCGATGCTTATAAAAAACTGGGATGCAATATGAGCGTTAAACTTCATTTTCTGAATTCCCATGTTGACTATTTTCCCGAAAATCTTGGAGTTGTCAGCGAGGAACAGGGAGAGAGGTTCCACCAAAACATAAAGGAGATGGAGAGACGTAACCAAGGAAGTTGGGATATTAGAATGATGCCTGATTACTGCTGGGCCTTGAACAGGGTGCAGTTTTCAGGCAAAAAGAGAATGATTTCATTAAAAAAACCAACGTCTGTCTAACGTAGGTTATTTTTTTATGAACAGCTCAATTTTGCAGTGTGATTTTCTTTTAAATATATCTTTAATAAATATTTCCTAAGATTTTTTTGGCAGATTCTATGAAAAAATTATTCACACTTTTCCTTTTTTAGGAAAAGTGTCCTGACTTGCTAGAAAAATACTAAGCACAGATTCGTGATCAGCACACCCCATTTACTATAGGAGACCTATTAAACTTAAATCCTTTCCGTGAAAAAGAAAATGTAGGCCTGTGTGGATGTATTATTTCCGGAAGGTAGGTTAGTATGTAGGCTTTGTCCAAATTTCAAACAATTTGTGGACATCTGATTGTTGCAATTATATGGGTGATAAAGGTGAAAATAAACATAAGTAGGTGGGGCGGCATTTTTCAAATTTTGCCCCGGCAAGAAAAAAATGTAGATCCGGGGCTGACCGATGCTATGTATTACGTATGCACAAAATCACAAAAACATTAATTATTTGTAGGTGATCATGTTTCTGATCCTCCGAAACGAGTTTTATTTTTCGATTGTAGTTAATAAAAACATTACAAAATGATGTAACATAAGGTTGTGTAAGGTCGAAACTCAGAATGACCATCGGAATTCTTTTCTTACACTTCCAAATAAGTAATCGACGCGAAAAGAGAGATCCGTGCCACGAAACGCAAAGAATCAGCTATCTAGTATAAATATGTACCTTCTTGCAATTAAAGTATAAAATATGAGTAAGTCTAACTCGTACAGTCATACTGAGCTCAAGGTGGCTCAAGTATCGTTTTATCTTTCCTATTTGAATGTCCTATTTTGCTTAGATGCGCAATGGCCAAAGAATGCTGTTCACGATTCCACTGGATAATCGCGGCTAAGTTTTGTTTATACTTTGGTCTCCATTTAAATATGTGTTGGAAGTAAAGGTTTCTAAGAATACGTGAGGTTGAACTAATTATGTTACTCATACGTGCTGTATCTATAGGGAAATGGAAGGAAGCTGGGAACCTACTCACGTGCAACGGGTGGTGCATATCAATTACACACTTATTGTAACGGTATAATGCACACAATTCTTTGTTTAGCGTTTATCGGTGACTAGAAGGACAGGACAGATCTATGTAGGTATAGAGAGTAGGTAATGTGCTTGAAATAGAAAAAATAAAGTGATTAATTAATTGTTTAAATGGGAGGCTTCCTAACTAAACTAAAGAGACAACGAACAATTTATTTTATTTACAAGATAATAATACTTTAGGCTAAAGCTTAAGATCTCTTAGCAAAAAATATGTAGCTTAGTTCATATACCAAAACGACACCCAATCACCCAACAGTTAGTTTGCAGCGAAGCAGTGCTTCTGAGGCACGCGTGTGCTTGCGCATGATTCACGTGCCCGTCGACGCATGCGTGTTTTTTTTTACCGGTGTAAGACAGGAAGCGATGAGCGCACAGACGGACGTCCGATACTCGACTCTCACTCTTACTTACTAGACTTACAACTTACATTCATTTATATTAAGTACGGTAGCGGTAAATAATATATTCTAAGCCGATTTAGTAATTCAATAGATTTTTTTTTATACAGAATAGGAAGTGAATCCGATTTTTACTTGAATTTTATGCAATAAAGAATTATTTTAATATTTTCATAATGATCAATTCGGTACTGATTAGATTTACAATTTTTGATATACTTATTTAAGTAACATTAGAAAAATAAATAAAATATTGAAAAAGAAAATGTTCATACTAGAATAACCAAATTTTTTACTACCAACGTAATACACCATGCAGCCAACAGATGGCGCTGTGTGTTTGGTAAACTAACTCAGTAAACATAAGCGCATGCGATTTGCTTTGTAAACATTTTGGTTTTCTGTTCAATGAGTTCCCATACCTTTGTTCCTTAGTTTAGGAGTGGAGAATCATATACATGGGTGATGGATCAATTTGAAATCTCAATTCAGTTTACCTGTAATTATGTCTCTCATTGTATATCTCAATTCAGTTTACAGCAGTAAACATTTTATTATGATTGGAATGTTAAAAACGTTTTGTTTGTCTATTACTACTGAAAAGGATGCATGAGAAGAATCTGAGATACCAAAATCGATGGGACTAGGAGGAATTTAAGACTAGACAAGAAGAAATCGGAATAAAATACATAAAATGTGGTTTCGTTGTTCGACTTGATTGTAGCTTTTAGTTAAATTAAGAATCTAAAAAAATAATTGCAAAACTGCATGCCAAAGTTAATTATTAAGCTTAGAAATCTAGCATTGAAATAACTACAGTAAAACTTTTAGTCAATTTCTAACTCCAATAGTTATGAACTATTGTTAGAAAGTGAAATGTGAAAAAAAGCACCTAGAGTGACGTCATGTGTGGGCAAAAATATCGTTTTAGCTGGCATGTAAACACTTTCAATAGGATGTACATTATGTAAGGTTATGTAACTGTACATAGGTAGAACAAGTGCACCTAATGAAGTGAGTTCTCTAATGATTGAGCTAGTTATTAGCCATTGTGTTTCGTAAACCCACGTTTTGGTATCTTGTTGAGCAGCATTTTTTATAAGTAAGACATTCTTGGTATTGTTTAGTATTTTTTTCTGCGACGGATAATTGTCTCCACTATGTTACTTTTGCCTGATTTACTGCCGATCTCAATCCAAAATCTTTAGATTAAGATTGATTTTTGACATTAGTTCTATAGAGTTTCTGTCAAAAATGAAGATCGATCCAAAGATTTTGGATTAAGATCGGTTATTGAAATTAGCAGTTAGACTTCTGTGGGATAAAATCAAATTAACTAGTTACTTTGCCTTGAGCGGATTCATAAGTCTCTTTTATATCTTCGTTCTTTAAATCATAGAAAGTGTTTTTATTTAACTTATTTTATTCATTACCAATTCATCAGCCTGTAACTGTCCCAATATTATAAGGCAAAGGTCTTCTATTTACCTTTTAGTTTACATGAGAATAATTCTGCCAGGGAATTGACGCCGTCCATATAACATCTTACTACATATCACAACGTAACAGGTTTCTTGTGTGCGATGAATCATCCGTCCAGTCGCCGATGACCTAATTTCGGTTAGATGCAGACGAGTTTCAGGTCATCTGTTATTAATTTATATGGAGATGAACGTTGTTAGGTCTGGTAAGGTCGTTTTATTTATTTTGGGATCCAGTGACTATAAAAAGATTTAGAACGTTGATGAGGTAAAGACATTTTGGTATAGCCATTCTTTTGAATCAGGTTCACGATGGAATTTCAAGACTTGTATCATCTCAAGAAATATTTGTAAGATAACACCTACTTGTAATACAAGTGTTGATTTAAGTATCATCTTTAAGCAAAATAAGAAGATCAATGAACCTACTTTCACAGAATTCGACTACCACTATCTCTCGTCCGTGATGTAGCATTCATTGGTGTACAGGGTTCACGTGAGGTATGATAATTATAGTAACAACAAATAGTAGATCAGCAGTCAATGGTGGACATCCGTGTGTCTGTGGCCTGCATTCAGTGGTCACGTACCCCATGGCCTCCGTGATCTGTTTGCATTCGACCCGCGACCAGACGCAGCGTTGGCCACAATTTCGATATCGATAAAATTTCGATAGATTTTCTTGGCATTTGGTACTTTGTATCGGCTTACAAACTAGGAAAAGTATATTTTATGCATTGGTAAATAGAAATATTTAAAAGCTTCGCATGTTTTTATACTAATCCGGTTATCTTTGCCGATACAACATGATGGAAAACTTTTATAAAATGCATTTTCATTTTACTGAATCATTACAAGTGAACGATAACACAAAGTTTATCAGAGTCTTATCGTGGTACTAATGGGATTGGAACATCGATATTGGTTATATCGATCACAGTACGTACATCACTATTTACGTATGAGGATATAAAATTAATTGTTATTCCATAGGCACATGAGGTGGTCTCCTTTCTCCAAAGATTCGACGACAAATCTTTACTTTTAGAAAGAAATATTGGTGAAATCACTGAAGACGTTTTATAGTCGTCTGGTTTATTGTGAATGTAAATCTGGTGACCCCTAAAAATGTTTAAGAGTGATAGGAACATGGTCGCTTTGGGTCAATAGGTAATAAAACATACTAGATGGAAAAATAGTGATGAATAATTTTGTAGTGCAGAGTACGTATCTATAGTTGGTTAAATGTCTGGTGCCTTTTTACCCTCAAACGTTTCCAGGTTTTAGTTTTTAAAGACGAAATGAGCTGTAGCCTAATGAATGATTCATCACTACGCTGCACACCGTCAAACGACTTCAAAGGAAAATGGAAAAAATGTGGTACACGTTGCTATCTTCATTGAATTTTGTCTGGGTTTGTTGGAGAGGTTTTAGTTGAGAATGTGACAGCTTTTTATTTGCAACGACTCTGTTTAAAGATAGTTGAATACTAAAACTCATATCTAGATTCCAAAGATTACATTATTCTTTCACTGTGTATTCAGTCATAAATTCCACAGAAATTACATTACGTATCTTGATTATAGCCCTTTCCAGCAACACGAAGTCCCACGTACCTAAGCGTATACCTAATATGTTCCTCGTGTGTCGCCATTCCGTCAGCCATCATTCATAGCTGACAGCTGTGTGAGCCTTTGTTCATGCGCCTGAGATATAAACAGAAGCTTTGCACAGGATCGAAATAGCAATAGAGGCGATTGGCTATCCATACAATCGACGCACGACCGAACGAGATTCCTATTTCCAGTTGCTGAGTAATCGACAATCGATGCATCGATTAGTTTCAATTTAAATTGTCGTGTCCAATATAAATGTTTCAACCCCTACTAACGTTTTTTTCTATCTCTTTAACGAGTTATTTATGATAAACGTTGATTACTTATAAATGCGTTATTACTTATTCTCACCGAGTCAGTACTTTGTATTCACAATGCGTTCTATCTTCCATGCGATCAATATGGCGATTTAAATGGCTGACAATAACACTCTGTATAATTAAAGCTGCATTGCTCAGCAATCAGCTATGTAGGTAATGAAAAGTTGTCAATAACAATGCAGAGAAATTATTTTGACACGTGACACTCCTTGCCCGGAGGATATTAGAAAGCACCAACCTCTTTACGTGTTCTTGGTTTTATGGTATACGTGTAAACTGATTCGGATGGGTGGCCTTTGTTTGATTGACGTTATTGTCGTACAAAATGGTCGGCCCTTTATTGCATTTAGTACGACCTTGGTGCGGTATTGGTGAAACGATAGCCATTGAACCATTCACGCTTACTAGTAGATGGGCACTTTCCTATTCACCTAATTTCAAACACCATTGAAATTGTTATGGCAAACGAAATGTATCTCATGTCTTAAAATACAACTACATATTAAGTTTCTAAAATAGTTATGCATTGCTTATTGACGCTAATTCACACCTAATAAATAAAATTGTGCGATGAAATTACAAAAGGATTTAGTTTAATAGGATAAAGTAGGAACCTATTCACGTAACTAAAGTGTTAATCAAACATAGTTAGAGTTGCACTTCTGAAACCAGACTAAAAGCATCTGGCTAATAGCGTAATTGTAACTTCAAACTAACCAGACACGCGGCAATTAAATTAATGCACTTACAACACATAATAGGTATTACAGTATTACATACAAAAATATGTTTGCAATTTTCTAAAAACCAGCTTTCATATTTACGTCACTAGTCGAGTGTTTAACGCAATACTCCAATAAGTGCAAATTGGAGCCTGACTTGAAACAATGGGTGATCGAGAGCATTGTTCTGCATTGATTCGACGCGCCAAGGTCATTGCGACACCCACACGTCCACTGCCTCTGGGGTTGGACAATCGTCTGAGTGACAGATGACAGCGGGTACTTTTGACTTCCTATATTTTTAAAATGCAAATTCGAGTTTATTTTTTTCAATGCATCCTGCTCGTAGATCTACATCACTTCCATAGTTAAAAGATCTGCTCATCTGCTAATCATTGATGTTTCTGAGAAGGAATTATCTAGCGAATAAAACGTAGCTTCAACAAAAGACGAAGATAACTTTTAAACTTGAAGCTTTGTGAACTTGCACCAGCTCTCAAATGTCTCCATCTTGCATTGTTGTGTCTGACACGTCCCGCCCCTCTTTGATACCACAGGTGTCAAGTACGGATATGACGAAATTGACATTATTGTGATTGTAATGCCGCATGGCGCTATTCGTAATGCTTAACAAGAGGCTGTTACCGCTTAATTTGACAGGTCTATCATTTCGTTCGTATAATCATAGTTACGTTTTCATTTTTTAGAGTGCAGTAATAGTCTTATGTAGATAATTGAAGACTTGCAGAGAAATCAGACTAGTGATTGATTAGATGGTCGAAAAAATGCACACTCATAACGCTTTTAATTTCAATCAGTCAGTTAATCTCCGTTTACTTAATGCTTGGTTATTAATTTAGATTCTGATGATTATTGCATACCTGTTATTTGAGAAATAAATTACTTTAGAACGTATGACATCATCAATCTAGCTATTTGAAATATTGAGAAGTGTTATTTTATAATCTATTTACAGAAATAAATATCATTTATCATTTAACAGATGTAATACAATTATCTTCTGAATTCTCTCAAGAATCTTTTTACACAGTGAACACTTTATGAAAGCATTTTCACATCACGGCCTTTTCAAAGTGAAACATCCCCATTCCTGTCGTGGGCCTCCCCATATTATCTTGTACAGACGGTGTAACTACTTCTTGCGTGTGTCTGTCTACCTGGGGTCGTGTAGGGTTGCCACGAGGGTGAGACTTGATAACGAGTGACGCGCTAAGATTAATGACCGTCTGCGTTCCCCCTCTTTTGAGCTTTCTATCCGTCTTGTGTTGTTTTTTTCAAAATCGATAAATTGGTCTGTTGATTGATTTTTTAGGAACGCTAACAGTGATTGAATAGTATCTACTTATTCGTCTATTGATATAGAATTACTAACTCAGCAGTTGCAATTAAAAACTAGTTAAGGAGATAGCCAGACCAACCAACTAAACTTAAGAGATTTTGGAACTATTAAAAAAGTGAAACTTTCAGTAATAGACAACAGAATAGTTATTTCCATTTTTCATCATTTTGGAGTTAATCTGCTAGTAGTTAAGTTGGTAATTTCAAGCATGACGTGGCATGTCGATCTAGCAAACATTAAATCTAAAGTGTACAGTTTTAGTAAACAGCACAGTGCGAACCTGACGTTGTTTGTAAACACCTTCGTAGGTGGTCCATGGGTATCTACATAAATAATTCACAGACATTCCTGAATATGGACATGTTACTCACCTTTTTTGTCAGATTTGAAGGGAATATAGTAGTTACCTAAACTCTTCTTTTACAAGACTGTTCTAATGTTCTTGCAAAAGTTAATAGGTACTTACTTAACTACTTCGTTCTGTCTTTATATTTAGCCCTTTGTTTTGATAAGTGCCATCAGCGATTTGATTAAGTATGAAATTAAGTTTTACGCTTGCTTAATTACCGGCGTGTAATTTAATTTTAGTGTAAGAAGTAGATATCGATTGGTTGAACTTCTCAATCTCGTATAGCGTGAGTATCTTCCATAATCAGGAAAAGTAGAAAAATAATTAATATTCCGACGTATTCTCTCCTTGTTTGTTATTGAAAATATTATTTAGATCAATGATCGGTCTACAGAAGCTGACATTTGGTCCAAAACACCTAATACGTCAACGTAGATATTCAGAATGAAAAGACAGTTTCAATACTTGCTCTTTGCGTTTCAACGGACGATAAAACTCTGTCTGTTCCTACATATCTTTCCATTAAACAAACTTAATATAAAGTCTCTCGAACGTGTCCACAGGCCCCTCCAGTAAAAGGGGGACTGTTTAGGCATTTTGTATGCAAAGCACCTCGTCGTTTGGTGGCGCGTGAATCTTGACGTCATCTAATAGACCCGGATTTTGCAGACAATGTGGCTCCTTAAAATGTGGGACGAAAGGTTGTGGTTAAAAGGTTTCAACTTTTTAAATTTTAATGTATGCTTGTGTTGTCTTGTTAGCAGTAAGTGCTGCTTGTGTCTGGGGGGCTAAAACATTTAGAATATTTTACTTCGGTATATTTTCTTCTGGCCTTTTCCCTATTTGTTTGGTGGTATGTATCTAGCCTCTTCTAGAATGTTACTATTATAAGCGAAGGTTAAAAGACCCTCTTATACATTAAAAGACTTGCTTTACTCTTGATATCATCAGACACTGCTGAACATGAGAGGCTTATGTTACTGACTTCTAGGAATTTTTTTTTTCTTGATTACGACGCATACATTTGATCACGACGCATCAAAGTGATCGATTTTCATACTTATTCAAAGACTCTTCATGTAAATTGTTATAATGACATTGACATTATATACTTATCTAATGGCAAGCATATGTGTTAGGTATGTATATGTAAGTACCTCATTATTACTTTTTCCTGTTTGTTAGGCTAAATATACATGAGCAATGCGCATACATAACTCGTGCCGCCTTATCGAATATTTTACATCATGCTTTGTTACAGCTATTGTTTCTACGTACCTGCTATAAATGTAATCACATTGTGTCTAATAATGTAGTTGAACAATGTAGGTTGTAGAAATATTTTGTTAGACCTGATATGAAAACTGAAGCCGCGGAAGACTTAACGGATTTGAGTCAGTAAGAGTCTGAGTCTCCCTATTGCTCCACTTAGTAAAAAAACCTAGTGGTTATTGCGGGCAAGTGACCGCGACCATAAATAGATTTTGAATGAAGTTGTCCGTAATTAAATTATTAACTTTTTGTGCATTTCGTTATGTAACCAGATTATCAATTGATTGACGTCAATGTTCATAATAACAAGGTGGGTTGGAAAAATGTTGAAGTGTATTTTATAATCTTGTCTAGATTCTGATCTGATCTGATTCTTTTTCTTTTCAACCTTTCTCCACTTAAGACCCTTTAAGACAGTCCAGACGAAGTAATTTTTGATGAATATCTCTAATAACCTACACAAAGCCCTAATCTAACCAATTCACAAGATTTATTCAGGCTTTGCCAAATTTTAAGGCGATAGTCATCTGTCAGTTGTGAAAAAAGCACGACATTTAGGACCATTCACGTGCCCATCTAGTGAGATATTAAAAATACCATTCTTTTATCTGCCTATATTATACGCGGCTTAGCTTAAACCGGTTGCCTTACGATATTATCATCGCTTAGTTTTATGGGTGTTTGTTTACTCTAAAGCACATGTTCGCGAAACAAAGATTCACTTTCACTAACTCGGCCCCCTGCTGTGGGGTCGTGGGGTCGCATCGCTATTTTTCGTACTGTTTTTTGTGTACCTAACAAGTGTCTTTCCTTTGTAATTCTATGACTTGGTTACGTTATAAAGTGAATGTATTTGATGTATTAATCTTTTCTATTTATAGGATTAGAGGCTGAGTAATCGAGTGTTTATTGTGGTATTCTTTTTGTAGAGAAATATTGTTTAAACTGTCGTTAAAGCCATATTTGGGCTATTGCCAGACATCTTTTGATTTCACAGCTAATCAAGTAACAATATGCTAATGTCAATCAGACCTACAATGTAGACATTGTAGGTAGTAGTTATTGGCATTAGTTATAACTAGTCAGGATTTTATCTGTAGTTAAAAACAAAAATAATACTCGGATTCAAAATTCAGATGTTTCAAATCGATTAGGTACTTATTATAATCTTTGCAGACATCACGGGCTTATGTTTTAAAATCAGATACAATAACCAATTTTAAGGTCACAATAAAAAAGAAAATAGGTAAGCATTCGTTATTTTCTGGTTATGTTATCTTTCTTATTCCTAAGATAGAAACAATGCAATGTAAACGTGTTTCAAGAGTTAAATATTCAAAAGTGTATCAATAACATCACCATATCGCTACGGATCTCTAAAAACTGACAGTCAGCTATTGGGTGCGCCGTTCGAGATTCCAGAGGACACGAAACACAAGGTTGTCTACTTGGACCCGACAAAAAACGGATACCAACATAATTATCTTTTATCTAATCATACCATCGGGCGATTTAAACAGCTTTTTCTAAGCTTGTCATGGTAATGCACTGTTTTATTTGATATTTATTCGATAAGATTGTTGTTTCATACAATTTTGGTTTGGAAATATTGTACAAACATTTATCATTTATCATTTATCATTAACATTTTTTGGAATGCAATTTCATCTATTGTGCTATTGAGTATCTCCAATGAGTCCAAGCTTAAATTGATATTTAACAAAACGGACGTAAGTTTGTAAGTCAGCTAACTTTTGTGCTTTAAATCATTCTGGAGTAGTTACAAATGGTTGCCAATTATTTTACTGTATTGAAGAAAAATACAAAGGTTTTTATTGTAACTGTCTCATTTTGCCTCACGTACTTGAACCCCAAATTCCAGTCACACCCCAAATATTTGATTGTAGGTAGCGTCTACGATTAATAACCGTTCCAATATCCAGTCCAAATCGAGTCCTTCGCATATTTCTTAGCGTGTTATTTGCAATTAATTAGTATCGATTGTGTGCGTTCTAAATGCAGTCATTAGTGCAGTCTAGTCCCACCTACCCACCTACAACTCTGCCGAATAAATGCATACGAAACCTGCCAAAAACAGACGTTACCTTGACGATTATGCAAGTTATTATTCCAGACTTTAAGCCAATTATACCCTATCTCCTCTGAATTATTCCAAATACATTTTGGCCGCACCTTAACCGCCTACTTCGTGAATAAATTCATTTGGAATGATACTAAAGGGGAGATGTTACCGCAAAGGAAACGTATCTTTAATTAATTAAATTGTTACACGTGCTTTAGAAGGGTAGGGGCGGTTATTGTGGGTATCGGCAGCAATGGTTAGAATGGGAATGTTTCATTAATAAAATGACCCCTAAATGGTTTGCGGTAATTTCACTGCCAAAATTATTTAGGGAAAATTCTAGAAATAAATTAGAAGCTTTTCTACACAAAAGCTAAGAATCAGAGGGTGTAGATTATTACTAAGTATATTGTTTTGTTTTTAGCACTGAGATGTGCTAGTCACTCGAAAAAGAAACGATAATTGTAGTGTTTGTTCATGATATTTATAGACTATTAAATACTTTACGATATTAAACAATCAAACACGCAGGTGAAACTGCAAGACAGAGCTAGCAAGAATATAACACAAACAAGAGGTTAAACACTAAGGCCAGCTGTACACGACGCGTCATTTGACGAATCCATGCAACCTTTAAATGATGATAGGCGGACATTTCCCACTTCGTGCACAGTTTTCAATGTTTTTAAGCAAAATGCAAGCATTTGTCATTTTCTGGAGCTGCGGATTATTTAGCGGGTCTCTGGCTAGAAAAGCAGGAGTAGGAACGGGGTGGCTGTCGCCTCTACCAAAGCCATTGGATGATTTTTCCGAACAGACTATTGCCCTTTATGTAGGTTGCATACATTCGTCTAATGCCGTGTCGTATACACTAGGCCTAAACAACTAAAATATTTATCACCGTTTAGCATTCAACGCAAACTATTAGGTTTGTTATTAAACTTAAACTCAACGGTTTTGGCTGACAATTAAGTGTAATAAAACATTAATATTTACCGATTTGCGACCAATTTGTGTGTTTTATTATCTTATGGTTACTTTAGCCGGTTTACCAATTAAAGCGGCCACCAACTAGGAGTAAATTCTTGCTTGTATTTATAGGGACACACTCTGTTATGTATGATGTATAAGTATTAGCATCGACAGTTGTTTAAACAACTAATGAAATACCTCTCAACTATGAATGTGAATAACTGAGGTAATCGTAACAATGTAAGGTCTATGTTTATTAAGGAAGGTACTAGGTTTTCGCTAGCATCGTGGAAGATTTCACGAACGATTAGGACCTTTCCTAAGAATAAGTCAGTAACGCTTAGTAAAACCATAATTAACAAAATCTGTTCAGTAGTTTTTGAGGTTGTCGCGAATAGATTACAGCTACATTAAACAGCTCGGGGATTTAGCCCTGAGGTTGAGGTAAGGTCCAAGTTAAACTATAATATTTATGCAACCTTTTAAAGGTTTGCTTTAGGCAACACCTCTTATTGTCGTGTTGCAATAACCAATGAAGTACCACGGGACAATTGTGTAACACAAAATGGTGTCCCAAAACCTCTTTTTGTTATAAATGACTATAATTAAATAATTTACATAAATAATAATTAAAAAAGTATCGTAATAGATGTAATTAATAAAGCGAAACAAATAAGTTATGTCACTGCTGTCGTGGAAGACGAATGTTTGTTTACGTTCGGCGGCCATTGGCGGTTTGTGCTCGTAATTTGAACTTAAAATCTTGGTGAAAATGCACAAGGAACTCGTGCCGGCGTAGAGGAAACAGGCCTGTGTGACGTAATTCGAATAAATCGTGTATCATATTAGAATTGCAAAACGAATTCCTTCGCCCTTCTGTGAAAGTTTTGGCGCCAATTTCTTTTAAGGTTATATTTTTTATCTGTGCCGTTGCGTCACTTTTTAACGTTTGCATCGATTTCCGCATAGTTTAAATTAAGTTTGTCATTTATCTTGTTAGAAATATGATTATGTTGACGCAATGTTCTTAATTGTCGCATATTTTATTGATCGGGGTTAATTACCTTGTTAGATTAATAGATGGGTTCATTTCAATCGGTTTGCATTTCTTTTTGTTATTTATTTATGATCGGCAAACGTCTTGTTATGTGATAAATGATTTGTTTGCAAACGTTAATGGATCAACATGACATTTAAGGCTAGCCTAGTATTTTTATCAAAGTATTTGATGACTTCCGGACTTCAAGACTAGATTAATTAAGTTTAAAATATGTTTAGAAATATTTTTGAAATAGTTATTAATGGCTTTTAAGACCACAATGGTTCCTTGGTTCTATAAACCGACCCGTCTTTAAACGCACTAAACTTATACTGGCTTTAAATTTAATATATAGGTATATAGTACATGAGAATGCACTTAACCCAGTCTCGGAGTACAACGCATCCGTAACAAAGTATAACTGTCTCATTGAAAGGGAAATGTTAAAATAGTAGTTGAAAGTGGGGCGGAGTGCAAGAAAGTGCTCCTTTGGGGAAAGGTCACCGAAATTTTGAGGTTATTTTGTCGGACGCTGTTAAAAACCAAATGACACCTACTGTTTTGTTGGTAGATTATTTTTAAGAAATGTCTTACTCGTAGGACACATATTACAAGATGTTTATAACAAAAAGTCTAGATTTTGTCAGAAGGTTAGACTTTTTGTTATATACAGTATAGGTTTAGACCTAAAAGGACCCTATGTATGGCAATAGACCTCTCTAGGTATCTCCTAGACCAAAAAGCATTAAAATACATCCGTATTTACCTATGCCGTTTAATTAAGTATTATATAATTATTTTAATGACTTCATCAATATAATTAAACTATTTACAGAAAATAGTGTATGGTATCACTACCTAGAGTATAAATAGTCACAATTTCCTTGAAGGAAAAAGGAACATTGCATAGAATTATGTTACCTATGTATTTCCTTGCTGGAAACGGAATCAGTTTACCACACGAATGCTGGTGACACGAAAATGTTAATAAATAAACATTATGCAAATTAATTTGTTGTTTCAATTTCTTTTACTGGTTCAATAGTAGATTCTGTTAAAATATGTCACCTCCTGGTGTAGGTGATATAGTGACTATGGCTACCACCATAATGTAAGTACCACAATAGGGTAAATGACTAATTTTTATTTTTTAATATCCGTCTTGTAGATGATTTTAAAACATTAGACACGTACTTTTTATTTTCTTACGGAAACAAATACTTTCGAAGTAATATTTCATTACCTAACTGACGGACTAAATAGATTTTTAATTTTCATACCCCGTCATCATCCCTATTTTGTACTCACACTTAAACAGTTCTGAACTTTAGCATATTTTTAGTTGAACCTTCAATTGTCACCCTCCAATCGAAGGCTCCCAAATACAAATAGTGTCACTCTGAACATCAGTATTAAAATCATTTTAGTTGTCCTCACAAATAATCAATAGATGGCGCTCATATACCTATACTTATTTTCAAATCGCGTTATTCGTATCTATACGTGAATAATTCTACTCTCCATAGTGACTAGAGAAACCAAATGACATAATTAGCACCTTACCGGTCCTGAGACGGTTTTTATCGCCGGACCGGTCCGACACGCTCTGGTCACTTTGTTTATCTTGTAGATTGTTAATCAATCGATTCACTTTCATTTCATTCATATGTTTATACACATGGGGTGTCTATAACCATACTGTTAGCCGCGAGGATATGTGATTAGCATCGATTTGAATAAGCTATAACCATAATTGCCTAGTTAATTTATTTTCCGTTTTATTTAGTTTTTTTTTCGGCGTAAACATCAAACATCATAAAGGTAACATTACTTACATAGGATAAGAATGAAACATAGTCACTTTTGTAATACATTGTACCACAACTACATAACTTGTGGGATACAGTTACACTTGGAACGAGCACCTAGGCACCTAAGACTGACAGGCTAACGGATAATGCAATTTACCACCTATGTAATAGTTAATTGTATCACACAATTGTACAATAGAAAGAAAGAATAAAGTATTTATATTGTACAACAATACCAGGCATAACCAGTACACGCGACATAAAATATGAAAAAAGTAATGAATTAGTTAAAGGTTATTAGGTACCGTTTGTCGTTTTTTTTTGTTTCTACGACGCATACAACCTTTGATATCAAAAAAAGTAAAAAATATTAAAATAGCCATAACTTTTAGGGGGAGGGGATTCGACCACTTCGACCCCCGACTTTTTCGATAAAATTAGGTGTAGAACTCGGCCTTGTAGAAGTCTCGGTATATTAAACCTATTTAGCTATTTAACGACAGACATGTTCTAGATAGTCTTGAACACATATTATCTAGTGCAAGTTCACACGATAGTTAATCACAATCGGATTAGTGCACAAAAATGCGGAGCACATCCACTTAGGTTGTAGTTAGAGTGTAAATTAAATCGTATATGGTTGAATTTCAACCACTAGCATTTGACGATAAATCGACTAATGGCTTCGTGTGAACTCCGCCTTATGATAACACTGTTAGACAACATGGTTACTAGTCTGGGCAATGTATCTAGTGCAAGTTCACACGATAGTTAATCACAATCGGATTAGTGCACAAAAATGCGGAGCACATCCACTTAGTCTGAAGTTGAGTGCCAATTGTATGTGACTAGCATTTGACGATAAATCGACTAATGGCTTCGTGTGAACTCCGCCTTATGTAACACTGTACACTGTAGACAAATGGTTACTGTCTGGGCAATGTATTGATGCCTAAGTGATTATTATTATTGTATCTGCCCATCTTAGAAAGATTTTATTCGTTCGCAGAGTATCTGGCTGGCACAGGTTGGTGGCCAAACGCAGACTTATCAACGTTAAAAACTTATCTAGTCTAGAATTAAGTACTTATGAAAGTCAATAGACTAATCTAGGTAGCAATAGTAGGTATGTTCACATATATATACTACTACCATTACTTCCAGACCAGGGTTCTTACTCTTGAATCCAATTCCGACTGATCGACATTGACATTGTAAAATTACGTGCTCTTGAGTTGCAACACTAGTGCCTGTTGCATCCGTATTGCGTGGATATTGAAAGAACTTAATGGTATTGAGTTTGACTTTATATTCCGTGCTCTGAATGTTATTTTAACAGCTGTGATTGGTGTTGTGTAATTTTGACATTTAATAATTATTGTGTTTGGATTGAATTTGCATTGACATTGAGATTGGTTTCAAGAGTAAGCGCCCAGATATGCAAAGTATAGCTGGTTAGATATATTTCTTTAAAAAGAGTGAAATATTAAAATTATTCAATTTATATTCAAGTTTAGAAACCAATCTAGTTTCTTATTCTAGAATTTTTAATAGTAGAAAGATATTGCATGCTGTGCATTGCGAAATATTCAAACATTTTATGCAGAGAAAGAGGCGCGATTTCGAAAATAGTTTTGTATTGAATAGGCATAAACGTATAATATATGTTATTTAATTTGAATAGTAACATTATATCTATAATAGTTCACTGTTGGACATACGCCTCTCCAAGCAAGGGAGTGTATTCGATCTTCAGCTTTAGCGCTTTGTCTTAGAAGACTTGACGATTTGTCCGGACTCCGGCTCGGAGAACAGGAGTAAGAACGGGGTGGTTTTTATAAGAGTTACATTCCCTCTTGCGTTACCCAAGGACGTAGAAATCATTGGACGATTAACCCCACTCAAAAAAAGAACGTCTGTCATTTTAATTCGTGATACATACGTCCTAAAAGATACAAACTGAACTCTGAAAATAGTTAAATGAAAATCGACATCAGTACTATTTATGTAAATATTTTCTGTTATAATTTTTATACATGTTAGATATTTATATACATAATCGTATTCATGTTTACATAGAACATAACTGGTCCTACATATTATTGACAGCAGTAGTTAGCATAAGTGAATAATTTGTATCAACTAATTAATTTCCAATTATTTTCAACAAAAACTGGACGGCTATCGATCATTAATTAACGTTGCACAGCATTCTGTCAACCTTGGAACTAAAAAAAGTATCAATCAATTATCATTTATCTGGACGGGTTATCAGTTTCCTTATTTTTGATGCATTTAATTTTTCTAAAGAGTTTGTTGACCGCTCTCGGTTAAAGCGTTAACTGCAGAAAGAAAACTGTTGAAGGCAAATCCTGCGGTAATCGTCGGTCACCAGTGTCTGAAGTAGTGGTAAACGTGGTAAAGCCTATGGTGTTCCGGGTGATCCGACGCCTATGGTGATCCGAACAAAACAAGTCTAAAGGAAAGAAAACTTCATAATCATAACACATTTCTTTCTGATCTCGTTTGTATTTTCTATACAAACTTCGACACATAGAGTAGGAGTGAAATAAATTATTAATAAGTTATTGTATAACAATGTCGATAGCCGGCCATTTCCTAGAGGCGTGAATATAATGAATATTAGCGCAGTTAACGACTATATCATATCGTGACTCCTACACTGATGGAATATGCATAAACTCACCAGAACCTACACACATGCAAGGCCCATTTCGATTCTGATAACAGTTTGTATCATAGTAATACATCGGTACATAGAGTAGGAGTGAAATAAATTATTAATAAGTTATTGTATAACAATGTCGATAGCCGGCCATTTCCTAGAGGCGTGAATATAATGAATATTAGCGCAGTTAACGACTATATCATATCGTGACTCCTACACTGATGGAATATGCATAAACTCACCACTATGTACACACATGCAAAGTCCATCGATTGGATAACAGTTTATCATAGTAATCAAGGTACAAGTAGCTAAGTACCGTTATTTTTGTAATATCCCCCATATGCAATACAGAATGAAGTAGATATGTAGTTTTAAAAGGTAAAAATCCTATAAATATTATAAATGCGAAAGTTTGTATCTACGGCTGAAGGGATCGACATGAAATTTAAAACAGGGTTAGATTATGGTCTTATGTAAATAACACATACGCCATTACACATACTTTTTATCTCATGGGACCGCGGTTGGAGTCGCTGGCAGAAGCTAGTCATGTTCATCATAAGTTGTTGCAAAAATCTTCAATAAACTTTAGGACACCGGGGACAACAAAAAATTTGTAAAATTTAGGATTTGATGGGATCAATAATGAATTCATATTAAAATTCTTAAGGCTTTCTGTTACGTGCGAGTTGCGACCCATAATCTCATCGATCGTATCGATTTAATAACGAGAGAAAAATATCATCAGCCCCATTTTATAATCAGGTTCATTCATCGAAAGTTCTAGATCTCTATTGTATGAAATGTATTTATTGCAACAGTGTTATGAGTTACTGAAGACATTGTTTAAGAGTGTTTTGAAATCATTATTATGATGTCTGACAAAGTAAGCATTAAAATAAACACTGAGTCTCGAACTGAAGCTACTTTTGGTATCTGTCTTTATAGATCTTAGTTGACTAGAAATCAGTGGGTTTTTGTTTGAGGGGAAAAACATCCAATGACTTCTCCTGCCCTTGGTCAGGCGAGAGGTGTCAGACTTTTACTGACTTAAAACCACCCCGTTCTTACTCCTGCTTTAAGCCGGAGCCCCAGTAACTCCTTAGGTTTTCCGCAGCTCCGGATAGAATTCAGTGGCCTAGGTTCTACATAGCACAAAAAGGAACAAGGTCTTTAGGAAAATCCTATCTCGGCTCGATTTTACGACAAAACATACATATACCATACTGTACATAATAATAGTAATCGCACGTACCAAACACAGATATTTAATTAAGTACTTACACTAATTTCACATGTGTAGTTGTAATTCGTGCGGAAATTAATCCTCTTGACACGTGTTCGTTAAGTAGAAGAGGTATTAGGAGGGAACCGATGTTCTGAAGGTTTCTAAGTGAAGAGACGATACTTTATTACTTCATTTGTAATCTTTATGTCCGTCGTGATGTAAAGGACGTTTGAATGTAAAGTATTGTGGCTATAATTTTCATTAGAACATTAATTAATTGCACGATGCGACCAGTAGCAGCGTGACGATCGCCGCGTCGTGTGTCGCCGAGTGCTGCTCATGAATATGAGCCTCTAGCATGGTTTGAAACTAGTCGAGTTCTTCGTCAAACAGTTTCGTGAGTAAGCCGATAACATAATAATAATTTAATATGTCTCACTATGATGCTTTAATAATGCATATCTGGACATAAATCTTTCAATAATTCAAAGCTACGCTATCACGTACCATTCATATCTTACATACTATCAATTACTCAACGATCAAGAAAGCCGAAAAGAGTAGCGCTATAAGAACCACCAATTATGATGACGTAACAAATCGTTGCCCAATCACACATGTCATCATTCGGAACGGTAGCTTTATGGTCATTTATTGTTATTGTCCAAGCCGGCCCTTCACTTACTTCGCCCACTAATTAAAATTTTTTTTTCACCTCTTACCCAACACTGCCGGAAGACGTACTTACTTAATAGATTGACGCGTGCCGGTATGTGGAATATTTTTAATATAGTTTTAAACAGATTGTAATACTGAGATAAGATCTGCTTCTTTGATTATCTGCTGTTCAATTATAAGTTTTGTTTTAATGGTATTAAAGGTTATTGAAGGTTTAATGGATTGATCTGGTTTTAATGGTGTTCGTAAAGGCTTGGTTTTCATTATCTCGTGGATTAGTATTATTTACTGTGTATCTTGCTTAGGAAACACTTATTAGTCTTTTCAGATGGATGTCCTTAGTATACCTGTTAATAAAAGTCACGTCAAAATCGGTTCAGACATTTCAGAGATTGGCAGACAGAAAAAACTGATTTGTTTGCGAAATGCTCCTTAGTATTACCATGTTGAAATAATATCTAATAATTTTGCTATCCGCTCCGTGAAAAAAGAACATCAACCTGTCTCCACCAGTTTCTTTTATTTATAGGTCTGTAGTCAGGATCGGATACCACGGTCAATTCTCTTCAAAGCTTCCCAATTATGTTAAAACTCATTAAGTAGGAACATAAACGGTAGCTTTTATCCTTAATTTCTTACATTTGTCAACTAATTGTTTTTATTTTATCTAATGGTTTATTTCGTTGTGTGGTCCTCTACTTTTGTGGCTAAAAATACTAATGACAGCGTCCTAATTTGTCGAACTTATCTGTCAGCTCATTAATTCTGAGTCCATTATTTACATAAAAGCTAAGAATAAGTCGGTTATTGACAGAATGCTACGTTACTGTTGTCTGTAAAGTAAAGACAGAACTTGTTTCACTAGTTATATTATTTTTTTCGTATTAAACTATTGGGTAAGTAATCCTTAACGATTTGGGTTTTTCAATTTTGAAACCAAGAAGAGGTAAGAATTAATATTATTTTGTTTAAATAAGTAGCAAACAGATAGATCAATCTGATCTTGTGTATTAACTATTTGAATGCGAAATTAATTCGTCTAATAAGTAAGACTGAACTATCCAGAGGCGCCACCTATATAGCGCAAATTCTTTTGAGTGCAACAAAAGATGTGGTTTAAGTGTAATTTTTATTTTAATTAATTAACAAAAAACAAACAGAATTCTGAGATGAACTCGATACTACAGAGTAGGTGGTAACTTGTTACAGTTGTAACCTCATTTTGAGACCATTCAGAGCCACCAGTGGCTTTTAACGAAAATACATTTAAGCGATTAAGGTTATTTTTACCTTTATTACGCTAAAGACCGCCAAAATATCAATGGAAGTCACATAATATTTATTTTTATGCAAAATGAAACCTTTTAAGCACTTTCTTCTTCGAATGAGTTTATTGTTATCGTGTGAAAGTAAATCATGATACCCTATTTGTACTGAAGGCTTTTTAGAAGGGGTTATAGGAACATTTATAGGGTACCTGCGAGTAATAAACAGAAGTTCACACTACCATTATCCCAATAATAAACACCTAACTAAAATATCCAACCATTCCATATATCATTAATGCTTCTAGGGCAATCCCATCAATACCATTCGGTGCTTCTCATCGCCGGCTCCATGCTTTCATGGTGTCTGTTAAATCACTTGGGTAGCATACATAGGAATCAGTCGTCACGGCCATTACACCGTCATGGTGTTTTGTTTCCATCATGGGCGGCAGCTGTCCTCGTATGGGGCACTTATTTATATTCCCATATTAAAATAGGACTAGGAAGTAACCCGGAGATGGGTGTTAGGAGTAGTTTGAAGCTTTGAGGACACGAGCCGCTAATAAAGTTGTGGATTGTAACGATGTGAGGAATTTTTGTTGGTTTTTTTCGGAGTTTTGTTTACATATTGCGGTATTTTAGGGTTGTTTTCTTTTAAAAAAAGTATGTTTTTTAATTGGTTTCTGGGTTTGGATTGTTAGTTTCGTGTTTTCATGATTGTCTCGTTAGTTTCGAATGATTGGAATTTATTTAGTTCTCATTAATTGCATGGAGTTTGGAATTTTTTGAGCTTTGAGTCAGTAAACTTGATAAAAGTGTCTGAAAATAAGTCAGTTTATTGTTTCGGAGCATAAATAAGTAAGTTTTATTATGTAACCATTTCTTAGATAAATATAATCGTTCGTGTTCAAGTTTCTTATATGAAAACATAACAGCGATTCTAGGCGTGGTGCGTAGGCGTCGCCTGAACGTTCTGACTTATAATTTATGACCATAATATTAAAATTATTAATACACCAATCAGTTTGTATGGCTTACAAAATTGACTTATGGGGTGTTAAAGAGTTAATGTCTTTCTTTGATTTCGAACATTTCCTGTGGTATAGTGGGCTAGGGTCAATTTAGCAAAAATGTTCGTATTAGCTGTTATTTCCGCTTTGAAAAGTGGCAGTAAGAATATTTATTTCTTTTAAATTCCATTGCTGTATTATGTATCCCCAGTTTTGAAATTGTGCTTAATTTTAGTTTTAACTAACGAATCTCTTTTCTAATCTTTTAAAAATATGGGGAAAGAGTTCGATTTTTTGGGATAAAACAAACCAAATTCTTCATTATTTTGTTAGCCAGTGCATCACGAGGAGACTATTTACAAATCTAGGTGTATCTATGTATACTTATTTCCCTATTCATCAGTGGGTAGTAAAAGAGTAAAACTTGGCGCCTGCGCGCAACCGCAAACTGTTACGCTTAGCATCATAATGTCTCTGTATGTGGTCGGGAGCGGTTGTTACAATAATACACTTTAATTTATGGGATATCAACCGGAATTTGTTGAAAAAAAAATTTTTTCGATTGCATACAATGAATTGCTTCAATTTCTGGGAACTATCGTCCTTAAATGCGTATTTGGAGGATATTTTTGAAGGTTTTGTTCCAATACTGGTGCATGTTGTTAGATGCTATTTTCGTATGGCAAAACTTTTGATATTCGATGCCGATACCTTGACAATGGGACCTTTGATTCGTTCTCGTTTCGTTCGTGAGTTTACTTCGATTTGCCAATTACTCGGCGGGAGCCATTACAATATGGCTGCTGTAGGAATGCGATTCTTGTTATTTTTTAAATGGAAAACCACATTAAAATACGGTTTATTCCCATTAACCGACGCTATAAAGAATAGGAACGTTTTTTTTAAAAGAACGCTTGCCGATTCTTTGCATTTTGGATTCTTGGTACAGAATAAAGAATTCGGCAATTCATGATCAGAATTATTTATTAAGCCATTTTTAGTTTTAAGGACAATAGATCGAATGAAGGATATTTCATTGAATACAATGCAAAACTTTATTTTACCTAGAAGTGCTCTCACCGTTAAAAATCGTACTCACACTCACGTAACAGCAATCTCTATGAAGTTTCCCTTTCCGTGCTTCCACAGCAATTTTCCACCACATCCTTGGAAGGAGTGTGATGCTAAACGCGTCCCTATTGTGTACCATATAAGTTGAAATCAGGTTAACAGCACCACCCATGGGTTTCACGCAGTGTTGCATCCACATTAGTGCAGCAACGTTTGATACGCCGATGTCGGTGTACTGGAAGTGACTGGTTTGTGCTGTGAATTAATTGATGAGCGCATTCTTTCCTGGCGCGGACTTTGTAAACTTTTATCAGTGTTTCATCAGTGAAGGCGGTTCTCTGCATTGGTAGATTGATTTAGTAGGAGGACGTCATATTTTTTTTGTGTCACATAGACACATAAAAAAAACGTACGTAACGTCGTGCAGTTCTTAGCAGTAGATTATTATCTGTATACGTACAAACATAATACGTTTTAGTTCTTACTCTTGCGATTTTATTTTAGCTGAAGTTAACAAATATAGACATTCAATTACTTTAAAAATAAATATTAATTTCACATCACATTAAGGTTTGGGCATTAATCACCACGCTTGCTCAATGCGGTTGGCGATTTCAAACTAATAATTAGAAATTATAAGCCCAGATTTCTTCACGATCTTTTCCTTCGCTGTTTGTCAGTGATGTCTAAATAAAATCTTAGAGAGTGCATATACTTTGCCGTTGGTAGGTTAGGTTTCGAAATCGCATGTCATGAGAAGTGGACGTCTAAACCTAGGGCCCACCAGGACAATTATCAACTTATATTACATTATTTATTGTTTATCATTTCTCACAAGTTCTGTCTTTTGATCTTTTCTCTACGCCTATCGTGTGTAGCCCTTTCTAAATATATTTTTGTTTTGCTTGTCCCATCCAGTGTTAGCTATGAAATATTATTTATGTGAATAATATGATCGTTATGCCGATGCCGAGTGTGTCGATGTGTCGAAATCACGGCCACACCTAATTGAGTATCTGGGCTATGGATGATGGTGTGTGAAAATTTTATTGATTCTACTTTTATTTATGGGTTTGTTGTGATAGTTGTTGTTCATATCTGATTATTTGATCGTTGGAAATGTCCTGCCTTCTTGAATATTAGTAAAATTTATTACAATTTAATTTTGATCCTTGTTTATTTTGGCTACCTGGGAAAGTACTGGTTCATTTAATTACTTCTGCTACTTAATATTAAAAGATTTTGGAAAATGTACCACACGGAATCTTATCGTATGTGTATTTAGTGATTATACCAATAACTTCAGGAAAAAATATTGTTACGACTATTCAATACAGCTGTGTAGTAAACTGTTATTATCCAATCGATATACATACCTACAACTGCATTATCAACCTATTGATTAAACCATTCGATTAGGCATGCGATGTAGATCGAGAGATATCTTGGGAGAAAGTAAATCGATAATCGTGATCGATTCGGTAGCTCGGATGTAGATAACATTACTTTCGATCGGCTGAGGTATTGGGGAACTTGGCAGAAGTCCAAATGTTCTACACTGAGGATTGGATGGAATTACCTTTGAAGTCGTTAATAGGGCTGAAAATATCTCCGTTAAATATTCATTCTGATGCGCTGGATTAGATTATCAACAAGTTCTTTTTATAGAAACTTCAAAACATTTTCTTGTGTTTAATGTGTGAAGTTTATCTTTCTTACCTAACTAAAATGTTGTGTTTTTAAGATGAAAGTTTTCTACAGTATACATTATATCATTAAACTGTCTACTCGCATCATATACATTTATCCTTTATTCTTCAGAGATACTACTTAAGTTACTTAATCTTAATTACTTACCCATTTTTTAAGTCTAACAGTTGACATTTACATTTCATTACCGTACACCACAGTCTCATCTAGTCTTTATACATATAGTCGTTAAGAACTTGTAACCTATTCAAAAAAGCTTTCCATGACTGTATTTTGCAATCGCTTCCAAATAATTAGATCAACACTAACAATAAATAACAAATTAGAAACAGATGCACAGGTATCGCGGAAGTGAATATGGCGTAACATTTAGTGGGTAAACACGTCAATGTGATTTAGGTGCATAGAATACTGGCACAGTGACGTCACTCAGTAACCGGACATAATCAGGTGCTGGTAGTGTATCGGAAAGTGAACCGATGCATAATAATTGGACTCTTGGAAGTTACGAGTAAGTAGTGTCATGACTTTTGCCCAATGTAGTTAATGAAGGTGTTGCATAATGCATCCGCTTTTCGCCTGGTGTTAGTTCGTTTTGTTTGATAGGGGCCAACCGCATTGGGTGTATTTCTGCGAGTCTGTGTTATCTGCTATGGATTTTAAAGGTTGTAATTTTTTGCAAAGATTGGATGTCACTTAAAATCTGTTTTGTCAGATAGAAGGCATTATAAAAAAACACCTAACAAGAAATAAATGGTGAATGGCCGTCTCAAACGATGAAAGAGCATGGTTCCTTTTTTCACCTTTTCCATACTGATATTTATTTATAAAACGTATTTAGAATCAGCATCTTTTAAATCACCCTCAAGTTACTTGCCAACCTTAGTAAGTTCTTGAAGCTATTGTGAAGACAGTGTTGAGTCAGACGGAAGCAGATCTCTTACGGTAGACGCCACAATATGCATTGTTCTATCTGGTCTGAGTGCAAGAAAGATAAAAGAAAAATTAAAAGTGTCTGGGTCTGGTTATAGAGCTACACAATTATGTAGACAGACAATCTTATTGGTCGGTTGACGTCTAGTGTCTTGTACCAATTGGATGCTGTATGTGGCTTCGCTTCTGATTTACATGGGAGTTATAATGGCAAACAGATACCACAGAAGGACAGAATAGTGGTCAAACGTCAATCTATGAAATATATAACAATAAAAAACAGCTGGTGAAAAGTTATTTGTTTTACCATGTATATATTTGCCTTGGGGAGTAAAAGTCATATTAAGTTATTACTTAAGATAATTTCCAAAGACAATTATGATCTTCAGTTTTAATTGTTATTGTTTAGCTTCTTCTGTGAAAGTCCGAACTTTCGTTTTTACATCCAAATGCCGATTTACTGTAAATAGGAATTTCAGTTTTATGGTTTTTCTGTTTCGAACTTAGAAGTTTGTTACGTTACTGGGTAAGTTAATACCTATTGTCAGAGATTACTATTTGCTTTTAAAATGTTGTAGGATTATTAAAAAAAAAAAATGTTTGTGTAAGTTCTTCTTTGTCTTATTTTTTGTGACTTTAATAAAGCTTTACGTGTAACCAAGTAATAATGTCTGGAGATGATGAACGTGGCTGTTCATCTACAGACGGCAATAGTAAGCAAAGTTTATTCTGATGAGCTGTCCATTGTTCATTTGAAAGCGAGATGTTTCGTTACATTATTGGGACTAAAAACGGAATTCTGGAAGCGGTTATAACTTACATTTTTGTAGAAGTAAAACTTTGTGGAGGTGAGTTGGAGAAAGGGACAAAAAACATAACAACGTACTTACGTGGAATTGCAAAGAAAATTGTATTAGTTTGAAAGAATACATATAATAATACAAGTAATATATTAATTGTAGGCGAACTTACTTTATCCTATTTTATGACGACATAAATAACATGGTGGCGAAACGGAGTTCGCCAGGTTTGCTAGTTTTGCAAGTAATTTGGCTACGGAACCTTAAAAAGTGACCTCAGAAACGAAGGCGTGAAATGTTCTTGAACTAAATGACTCTGGAAATTCCATAACGTTTAACAATAATTATGAAATTGAACAAATAATAAATTAACGTAATGTTACACGTTGGGTGGTACTTAACGCATTAGGTGTTCTAATACACCAACTTGACAAATGTAAGGTTAAATAAGTAACTAATATGTGGAGGTAGGTACTAACTTTATTGTGTTTTGAAATTAATTAGTTTTTTGAAATTATTTGTTTGGAAAAAATGTTATTGATATTTTCATAACTGAATTTATTAATTTTATTGATTCAAAAGTCTTAAGGAATCGCACTATCACACCTTCCAAAAATGGTCAAAAATGGATGTTGTAGTCTTTTCACTGATTATTTTGCTCTTTACTAGATATTTCTATGAAAAAAAAAATTGTTGTTGGAGGTTGCTTAGACTATGAAATTGAACAGGGTGTTACAGGAAGTAAATCTCAGAAGCCATTGATTTGTGAGAAACAAAATCTTAGAGTGCGGGGCGTGGAAGGTCACAGTCGGTTCACGCAATCATCTGTCGGTCCAAGCAACAAGCTTCAAAGAATGGATCAGCTAATATTGTATTTTAAATACTTCTTATTTGTTTAAAGCTCTTGCTGCCGTACTCAGAGACATTTAATGATTACCTAAACTAATCCTTAGTCACCATTTTGTTCTAAAACAATTGCTAAGGACTGGGTTAAGTAACAATTAAACGACTCTGAGTGTGGCGGTTTGTATTTTGTCTGGTTAATTTTACGAGATTCTAGGGTAATCATCGGGTTATTTGTCTACTACTCCTAATTTATCTTATTATATAAAAAACCTTTTACTTCTTCCTCCTTATAGCAACAGCTAGTAAAGCTTAACAAAGAAAGTAACAACTTTAATAAGTTCTGATTTTCTTCACTCATACATAACACACCTTACTATACTTACTCACTTTTCTTATAACTTATACTGCTAAGTCCACGTAATAGATAACGCATTGATCAAGTGTAAGTACCCGCTGTCAGTGTGGTCGGTCAAAGCAATCAGTCAGTCAGGCGAGACTAGCCCACATCCGTCAATTTGTATCAAGCATTGTTTTAGCTTTATATTATAACACCTGCCTACTTATTCCCTTTTTAGGGGACCGTGTTTGGGAGTGAAACCATCAGTGAGTTGAAATATCTGTAGTTATTTGAAAATTGATGGATTTAAAAAAATTAAACAATTTCAAAAGTAGGTATATGAATGAGCACAAAAATAAAAAGGAAACTTAAAATTAAGGAATCCTTGGCATTCTCCCCCCATTCCTAATCCTCAAATCCCCCAAAGACCGGTAACGCGCTTGAATCGTCGTGTTGCACAGATTGCTTTCAATCAGGTGATCTGTCTGCTCGATTGCTGACCTATCCAATAAAAAAGTAAAAATGTTGCTTAGAACGTTATTTTAATTGAATGTCCATTTATATATCCTCAATTCTGCATGGGTCGGACTTACTTAATTGAATCCAAAACACGAGTCCATTACACTCTTGCCTCTTGACTAATGCACATTTTTTTTTCGACTCCATAGCTCTGACGGAAGTTTCACTGAGCGATAATGAATTTGGTGTAGATATCATTACGCTCCGATACAATCGCAAAGGTTAATCTAATCATGGCGCCAAAACACGTGTGAATGGCGAGGAAAGTAAAAGTGACGCGGAAATTGTACTGTTGATGTGTCCGTCCGATGAGCTGTGGGAACGAAACCATGCGAGATACATGTTATTAGATAGATCTGTTAGTTAGGAATAATAGGAGCTAATAATACGTTTTGCAGACTTAAATAATAAAGTAAATCTGTTAGCATTCGTGTCAGTAAGCGTGGTAATCAATGCTTATTCCTTTTCTTTGTGAGAAGATGTTTTTGCTTAGCAGTGGGACAATTACTGGCTGATGAAGTCGATATTTGTGTTTCAACTCGTTAATATAAAGATATTATATTAGTTGGATTAATATCCTATATTTGAGGGAAGTCATAATTAATAATGAGAAAGTACTTATTAAAAAGAAGGAACAGAAATTCACGTGATTACAAGTGCTAAGAACTAAAAACTGTTGAATACGCCACGTGTATTAAATCTTTAGAATAAATGTTATGTCTGCGCAACGCAGGCAACAAGTTGCTTAGTACTGCAAAACAGACAGACTGTACTAAGCCAGTCTGAATGCGGCGACGTTTATATAAATTTGTGACGCCAGACGATATCGATTTTCTTACCTCACCTCCAGACGATAAACATTGCAGTGGATTTTCATAAATGCGCAATAAAAGTAAGAAATGTAATATTATTAGGTAAATTTTGCTGGGGTATTGAATGAAGTAAATCATAGTTATGTTTATTAATATTTTTTACCACTGTCTTTACCAATTTTGCTAGTTATTGTGTCATTATAAAAATCTATGTCTACCTTATATCATATCATAATATAAAGTTTCTAGTCTTACTGAACCATTATATTTACGAAAGTATGGTTAAATGCTTTGTGTATTAACTATACAAATCCTGTTATTTACCTAAGATTAATGAACTCTAATATACATCCATATAAAACGCATTCTTACACAACATGATTAAGATCTTTTAGCACTTGTCGCACGATACATTCATCAATTTGCTCGGACCAGTAATCTCTTAAGCCGGGTCCAGACGAGTGTAACGTGTAATGTAATCCACCGTGTAATGTAAGACGAATTCTTCAGCGCGAGTGTTACATGTAATGCTCGTACTGCCGTCCACACGTATAATTCGTGTTACATTACACGGTGGATTACATTACACGTTACACTCGTCTGGACCCGGCTTTATGAACATCGAATACTCCACGAGCCCACTTCGAGTGGTTTTTAATGAGACCACTTCATTAAGTTGAGGGCGGGCAATGCTATCGATTTTGTCTTATAATTGGGGATTATTAACTTTTCCTTTGAGTACTTTATTATAATGAGGTTAATTAGTATAAGCTTCGAGAGTCCTTGTTTTGTCTTCTTCTTGTACCAAGTTGTTTTTTTTTATGATATAAGCCGGTAAATGATCAGATGGATCTGGTAGTAAGCAATCGCAGCCGCCCATGGACACTCTAAACACCAGAAGCGTTACAAGTACGTTGCCGGTCTTTTGGGGGTTAGGAATTTAATAATTGTTGGGGAATCGGGTATTGGGAAGATTGGGCATCCAGTAAACTCTATTATTTTCTATAGCAGTATTATAATTATAGTTTACATCATGATGTCTCTGATCATATTTGGTTATGTATCACGACCTTGATACGTATCACATCATATGTTGTTATCATAATATCAGTCTTTCCTATCCAACATTATCTTGATCGAAAGTCTTCCATCTGTTTATCTCCATTGTTTGACTAGCTTTATAGAAAAATGACGTCGGCGCCGAATCTAACAACAACTCATGTTTTCTTTAGCGTTTTATATCATGCTTATGATTGTGAAAGGAGAAATAATGGGATGATTATATTTGGGTGCCGTGTTTCGGTTTCGAAATTTTTAAGTATGTAGATAGGAACTTGTGTGATGTATGGTAAGTGCTGGTTTATTCTACGGGCCCGTTTTTTTTTGAGTGAGCAAAATTCAATTTCTTCTCCCGCTTTGGGTGAGGCGAGAGGGAGTGTCAGACTCTAACTAACTAAAACAACCCCGTTCCTACTCCTGCTTTTCGGGCCGGAGCCCCGGTACAACCGCTAGGTAGTCGGCATAAAGTAATAGCAATGTTTTGGTACGCATATGTCACATATTGGAAAAAAGGGAGGTTCCACTTAGAAATTTTTTTTTCACGCAGATAAATAATCGAAAAGTATGTTCACAAGATCTTTATCATTCAAACTTCAATCACCTATTTAATAAAGAAATAGTTACGTATCGCAGTGATCTATGTTTCAAATGTGACTTACGTTTTATCCTATTGTTCCAGGTGAGTACAGCAACTTATGCATTCAGATGGCATGTACAAATAAAAATAGAGGATCCACAATTGAAGACGAGTAACGCACGGTAAGTACTGATAGTTGTTTTCTACAACTATTTTCTCTGTCGTGCCGTGACATCGCTACCTACTTCGGATCAGCGGCTGCGATTTCGATCCGCGCCGGTCGATCGCGGGTGCGTGCGCGCAGCCGCGCAGTCACCTGCCGCGTGCACCGACCGCAACACGTCGCGACCGCGAGATGCCGCCATTCGCGTCTAAACGATCTATTCTGCTCATTTTTTGAATTGACGATTTAGGCGCCAAATGTTTTAATTTATTTTGGTGGACAGTGCTTTCTGTGGTTATCTGTGCGCGAGTTATTTTCCTTTGAGGCCTTTGGACATGGTTTAACTTTTTCTTGTTGCATGGTAAAGTTGTTTTTGATTTTATTTACGCGATGCAGTTGTAGAAACAAAACTAATTTTAGTTCAATAGCTTTTAATTTTATTTGAACCTACCTGAATGTTCTTTTTAATGACAGTAAAGAAATAATTACTTTAGTCCCAGAAATTACTTAGTTTTGTTTCATGACGATTGCTTTGTTTCATTGTAGGCCAATGAACTTTAATTTCTGAAATATCTCTTAATTAAATATTTCGAGGATCCGTGAGAACGTTGTGACGAAAATTATGTTTGTTCAAATCATTAAATGCCCTCTGTAAGTGCAAATGTTTAAATGAGTATTAACACTTTAGATATACGTTACAGTTAGCATTTGCAAGTACCCTCATTTACATATGCAAATAGACATTCGGGGAAGACTATTCTCATGATTGTTATGATAAATATCGGTCGTGTGTTCCATCGATTAATTCCAATTAGTCTCGACATTGTTTTCCTTTAGCGAAGCAGTTTTTTTTTCTAGATTTTAAATTCCTATTTGTTTTGCTAATGATATAGGAAGTTTAACGACGAGTGCGTTGTGTAATTACACCGATTATTGTTTTTTCTTCACTAATGGAATCAACCCGCATATCAATACTGCCATTAAAAAATCCCCAACTTAAGAACTGGTACTAAAGCACTATGTTTATATGGGTAATTTACAAAGAAATTACTTCGTAATAGGACCTTGATACCAATATTTGTGGCTTGAAAAATAGCTTTACCATCTGTTATTGTAATAGTACAATTGAGGCCCATTCGCCCTAACCTTTCGGCGTGGTATGCACTTGCGACACACTGTGCAGCAACGCATGCAAGCGGGGTAATTTTACACGACTCCTCACTTAATGGCCCACTGTGCCTATTCTCTATTTGTCTGTCAATATTGGCCCTTTGTGTCGACATTGGAATATTTGTAACATTACCATCATACCTTACTTCCCGAAGAAAGATGAAGTGCTTTACTTTATGACATAGAACTATGCACTTTTCATAAGTTGTGTGATTTTTCGCTAAACAATTGAGCACATTTTAAAATACTGCATAAAATTTCGAAAGGAACGCATTGCAAAATGATACTTGACTTGTGGAAATTGTGAATAATTACGAAGTACCCACAGTAGTTTACCCAAAGTAAAAGATATTTTAAAAGAAAACACAGTTACATTAGGTACGTAATGTTATGATATTGATTTTCCAAGATTTATCAGAGATACGAGTATGACGTTATCAACAGTGTGATGCATGACGTGACGGTTATATTTTTACTTGGTTTGTTTATTTATTTTTTTAAATACATGCGATTGTTTAAAATATTTTTTGGAGGTGCACTATTATTTTAAAAGTGAATAGGACAATGGTGATTGATTAATAGTTTAGTTTTTTTTTCAACGATTTTGGACATTCCGGTTTTAGTATTCGTACCTAACCTACTAGCTTAGGTCTGTTATATTTTTTTTTAAAGTCAGTAACGTAATAAAAGTTGAATTGAAATCCTCCTCCTTTATTTAAAGACGGTTAAAAAACATTTCTTCAAACGCAATCCGAATCTGTTTAGTGGTTTTTGAGTGTAACGTGTAACTTAATGACAGTGACATATTTTTAATGACACAATTAATGGTGTTTACAATAAAAAAAAAAACAATAAAGAATTAACAATGATAAAATATCTCAAAATGACGACGTAAAAATGCGACAATAAGTAAACCATTAAATTAAGTTTGTGTTAACCGACCGGCGGTTTTGTGGTAATCAGAGTAATTGGAAACTCACTCAAAAATGGCGAAATGGTTTATGAAAACCCAGTGTTTTGTATCCAATTTGGACATTCCTGTGGTTGCTTTTTCGTCATGCGGCAGTGTTGGCATTCAAATTATCGATGACTTAAAAATAATCATGAATTTGACAAATATTTGCAATATTGTTTGCAAAAATCATTATTATCGTATTAGTCCCAAAACATACACTACTGAACATATTCTGGCTGGCTTCTCTAAAGACATCCAGATCGTTCGGTGGAAAGCTCGGAAGCGGCCTCCATAGCGGTTCCAAGCGACCTTCATCAGCCTTTGCTTGCAAAAATATTATAATATGCAAAAAAAATCATTTATTTGTTTTGAAAAACAATATGCGGAACATCTCAATTTACGTTGCATCGTTAAATTTTATCGATAAAAAATCGTTATATTAATTGATAGTTCCTTTCGATAAGTTTTAGTGTCAATTTATATTTTTTTGGTTATTATGTAAACAGAACTAGTTCGTGAGTAAGTAGGTGTTGTTCAGTGCGAAATTAAAACAAGTGCATTCGCATTAAACATTAGCATGTAAATGGTTGTAAATATAATCAGTAATGGTCGAATTGTCTGCTGCAATGGTAATTACATCTAGGTGACGCAATGTTTATATTAGGCCGGTTTATTAAGGACACGCTGTAATGATTAATTATTGTTCCAATAAACTAGGTTTTACCTCTGACTTTGTGCACCTGTCTTTCCTCCTACCTCGAGTTACGAACAACGTAGATAAAGAGGTAACAAACGCACTTTCGCATTCTTAATATTAGTCAGTATTCTTTAATTTTACGCCTTGCAAAGAAAGTTGTATATCGGAATCTAATAAATTAATCGTTTGACCCGAAATCGAAGACCTTCGGTTTACCAAACACCTACAAGGCGTACAGAAACATGTATTAGTATAGTGAAAGTGAACTTCAACCGAAATCGTTTAACGCAAGTAGTGTGCACGCATTCACACCCACACAATGGTCAAGTTCTACGTGTTGCCTATAAATAGAGAAACGAATATTTGCCGCCTATACAAATGTGAGAAAAAATCCTTTGACAACTTTTTTTTTCTACTGACTGACAATATTGTATAATGTTTGGTGAGAAATTCATATTTGAACTGTTTCGTTCAACAAAAAATCTTCACATTTTATTTAGCTTTTTGTAAAGAAAGTTGTTTCCACAGAAATGTTCATAACATCTTAATAGTTCTATTTAAGTTAGGGCCTCAGAGAAGCGATTTGGAATGGCAATGTTATTGATAGATCTATTCTTACTAGATTTTGGCGTGAAAATTGAGGTATTATCGTCATTGTTGCAAAAATGATTTAGGAAAACGTGAAAGCGTGTTTCACATCAACGCTATTTTCTAAGCACACTGCCCAAATGCCATGAAATTGTGCTCAGTTATCAATCCTCACAATAATACTCTCATTTTCTTTGGAATGTTTACAAAAAGCGAAATAAGGCTGAACGTCTGACTCCGTAGACCGGTTGTGTGCCAACGTAACGACAGGAATAAAAAAAGAAACGTTTCATTTTGGGATTGTGTAACATCGATTATGAGTTTTGCGTTTAATAAATGATTGGCTATCATTGTGTGGGTACCTGTTTGTGACACTGATGCATTCGTATTACGCTTCAATTCCTAGAAAAACAATTTGCGAAAACGTACCAAAAATAAGTATCTTTATTCTGTAGGGGTTTGCTGAACTTCTTTATTGTGTTCAACGATCGAAAAATGCTTTACTATACGCTAATAGAATTTTCTTGAGGTTTGTGTACCTATAGTGAAGTTTTATTGAGGTTCAAATCAGAGTTGTGAGAACGACAAACAAAGTAATTTCTCACATTGGTCAAACCTTTTCAACCTTAGGTAAACCAATTTCTACGCCCAATTACAAAATTTTCTTATCAACTTTCCATGTCAGGAAATTGTATTGTATGTTTGTAAATCCTTACGTTGCGACATACATTTATTGTTACATTATTATATTTCTCTGTATTATGTTTTATTTGTAGGTCAGTTCCAAAGTTCATAAAACACTCGTCGTTTGCATTGAATTTGTAGAAAGTCTAGATTTCAAAGAGTTTTTATGCACGAGATAGTTATCAAACGATACGCAGTGCAGTTCCTTTAATGTTCCGGTCTACTGTTGCAAAAGATCTTTAGCGAAGCCTTCTTCAGAGTCTATTGTTTCGTTCTACAGATGGATTGACGCGACAAGGCCCACGGACATCCTTTCGTTTCCAAAGCCTTCGTTGCCTTGCCCTTTCTCGGCGAGACCTCGCTGGTCAATTCGATTAATCTTTTGACCTTTTTCCGTTTTATATGACCCGTCCCTTTAGCCGTATTGTTTACCAATGACAAATTGTAATTTATACCGCTACTTGTCTTTGTTGTATAAATAAGTATCGGATCGGCTGGAGCTTCTGTCTGTCTCTAGTTTTATACGGCGCTCGTAAAATATTTAGAAACGTTGTTTGGACAGTCGATGCTCATTTGTTTTTCCGGTTGAACGATTATTGACCTCTCGCCGTGCCCCACGCGCGGAACTCCTCGCCTTGCTCTCCTACTTTTCAAAATACCATAAACCATAATAGATTAATGACGCTATTTTTTTAATTATATCCAAAAAGGCTTTTTGGTTCGAAAATGTCGTTTGGTTACATTAATATTCAACGAGATGATATAACTAATATGTCAGCAATTTCAGAATATATGCAAGAATCTGGTGAAATTGTTCTTTTAAAATAGCGATTTCACTGTTGGTTTTGATAAATTTGCATTTAATTGTCATAGGCGCGGGGAAGCGTGGTGGCCGTAATAGTTAGTTTATGCAAGATTTGAACGAGTATATAGCAAAATTATTCTATATTGTGTATATGATTGAAAGCAATGTTTGATTGTGAAGTGTTCTAATTGTCTTATCTTACTCAATTTTAATTATTCTTTTAAATACTATCCCGATCACATAAACGAATTGTTGTTCAACTATGATTGTCTTTACCACTATTTGTAGTAATGGCTTTATTTTTTAACACTTTATTTTCAACTTGATCACTATTTACCTCTACTGACACGCAATCTACAGACGCAATGCCATTTGCATGTCACCGAAACTGATCAGTAATTCACACTCCATTCCGATTGATCAATTCTGTACGTAACATTGCAACGTTTGTTTCGTAAAATTTCATTATAGTCTCTAATTATTCGTATCGATTGACTTAGTTGATTGTTATCAGCTTATAATGACCAGTGCTGGTATGTCTTCTAGTGCTGTTTGTGTGATAATCATATGCAAATTATACCTTGTTAACTCGTGCAACATGTCCGGAGTTGTTGTCTCTAATTTGAAACCTTTGTGCATTTATACTTGACCATTTAAACTAATCTTTTGCTGAGGTATTGTCGTAGGTTTGAGCATTAAAATTCTATAGTAAGTGTCATGCCTATTGATATGACTATCTATACTGTATTTAAATAAAAGGAAAGGAAATAAAACGACTTTTTTACAAGAAGGATAATAATATCATCCTATTAGTCCAGTGAAAATATAAAAAGGTTCATGTCATGTTATCTCAGTGTTGATAAATATAGTTTCTTGTTACTTCATGTTACTAAGCGATAGATTCATTCTGTAGGTAGACCAAAAATACTATAGAAATAATTAACTTTTTCATTCAAAGTAGGTAGTCCAAAGTCCATCGACCTCAAAGTTAAATAAAACGTAATACTATTACAGTGACGTTCTCGATAGACCTGCGCGTCAGTGTGAGTTGTGAGATGTGATAGTGTGCGAAAACAAGAAGCAACAATGTGCAGCAAGGAACAGATAAACCACGTGCTGAGCAAGATCAATGTGGTGAGTACCGTGTCCATTATCTTTTTCTTCTTTGTCATGAATTTTTCGGTTCGAACTGGTGAAAGGTTAATGATTTATGTGGGGAACCAATATTTCATGATCTCTTCGTATCACTGCATTTGGATATTTAACATGAAAGATTTTATTTTGCATAGATTGGCCTTATCTCGGATATTAATTCGACTGATAAAAGTCATTGAATTTTTCAAATGGGTTTTCTGTGTGGAAATTGATTTTGTGTTTTGTAATGTTTTCTTTGCATTTACCATCCGATATGATTATAAGTACGAAATTTTATATCGTACACAGTAGTCATTCAATATTATAAGCAACAGAGACATATTAATATAACTGACGTATTCTGAGACATTTAATGTTTAGTCCAGTCCAGTCCTTGGCAATTGTTTTCGGAACAAACTCGTTACTAAAGAATAGTTTAAGTAATCATTAGATGTCTCTGTGTGCGTCAGTAAGTACCTATATTCCATACAACAAAAAACTTAATTATAGATTATTCTAAATATTTTGTTAGGCATAATTAGACTACTTTTTCTGCACCTTTGATTAATGCCAGTCTGCAGTTACGTATCTTATAAAACTGGTTGCAATAACTAAGTACCTACCGTCTGACCTCCAATCTTAATAAACGACTATTGTTTGATTTATAAAACTAACAAATTAATTTAAATACCATTATTACATAAATCAACCATGCTGCTATAATTAGTGACAATAATTTGGTTATTAAAGAGAAATAAATTGGACATATTAATCAATCATTTTATCCTATAAAGCCCAAAGATAAATGTATCTGTACTAATTGGTTGCAATTGGCTTTTAATTACTTTTCTCTTGGGTTGGCCAAGGTTGGCTCCAAGGTTGGTCGTAGATATTGGGCCCAACAGTGATTTAGATGCCATGGGTGTGTTGAGGAAGGAAAATGGACTCTATTGACATTGAATGACAATTGGTATTGACTTTGTGACAATATGACCGACCCTGATTGACGGTCAAAGAGTTTTATAGGAATTTATTTAGTACTAGCTATTCCCACGCGGTTTCATTGGTACCTTATGGTCCCTTTTGATTGTAGCGTGATGTTTATTTTGTTTAGTCTATAACCTTCCTTGATAAATGGACTATCCAACACAAAAATAATTATTCAAGAAGAAGGTGAATTATAAAATTGATGCATAATATAAATTGTGACGTCATTGATTCAAAATCAGGTGTATGAAAGAGAAGAGATTTTGCCGGTTCTCGCACTTTTGTCACACGTCTTCTTGAAGTCCTAAGGATTTGGCTTTCTCAAAACTCTTTGATTTCATTTTTAGTTTTAAAAAGGCTGATGAACGTATGTTCAGAGTTTCTGACATTGGCCTATAAATGTCAATGGCTTGAAATACGCCATAATGAAGCGTGAATAATTACTGAACGTATTGTACTGCAGTCTGCAGTGCGGCGGGAACCGTGGGATTGCACCTGCATTGTGCTAATGCAATTGATACCTTACGCAGTTTGTGTTAATTCATAATTTTGACTAACACTTTATTTGGGAACCATTTTAAAGCTAATGATAATAGGGCTAAAAGGCTGCTAATGCAATAGATACTTTACGTAACTCTATTAATGTACGTTTTTGAATAATAGATGTTTCAGGAACCTTTTTAAATACAGACATAATAGAGGCTAATACGATTTATAGAAAATTATGTCTCTTTTTTATCATGATCACCCCTCAAGGGTTATAATTGCAATAAATAAGTCACCTAGTAATAATAGCATTTTGTTATATTATTTGTATTTTTCTAATGTTGTTTATTCAGCCCCTGGGATCCTTTTTATGAAAGGGGCCATCGATTCCTGTTTAGACAGCCCTAAATTTATTAGAAGACAGGGGTCGTGTCTATGACTTTTGGTTAGAGTTGTAATTATCTATGCAACAAAATTCCCTGTTTGTTTTTTTTTTTTTTTTTAGTTATAAATCTATACCCTCAGTTTAAGTTTACTTTATATTGAACGAAAACGATACAAGACGTTTGGCGCTCTGATTCGTTGGTTTATTTGAGCCGGCCAATCCGGAGCGTCGAACGCGATCTCGTTTCGTTTTCGTTTAACATCAAGCAAAACTCGTACTAAGGTTACTGTTGTCAGTGTGGTCATTGCAAAATTAACGTAAACTTTAGTACCTCTTGGTACTAAAGTTTACGTTAATTTATAATATAGTAATTTATAATATAGAAAAATACTAAAAGATTCATAATATAGTTCTTTTACTCTTGTAAAAGAACTAAATTATGAATCTTTTAGTGTAACATAAATTAGAGTGTTATTTTATCTCTCCACATAACCTGTTTATTAATATTGCAAAAACATTTTGAGAACCCAATGACATTTAATCGGATATTCAAACGCGGACAAACATTAATTACATCAATTATCGTATTTATTCTGCATCTAATGGTATTAAATACATATTGATCGATGTTCTAATCTTAAGGGACTGCTAGTATGAATATGCAGTGCTTTGAGATATTATCCATGTGAATATTCAGGTTGTATTTGTGTTTGTCTGTATGTATGAATGCTTCATCGGTTCTTGTGTGACCGGCCAGGCGTGCTGCATTGGATGTAATCTTACGAAGATTTATATTTTGTAGTTTTGTGTGGTATCTGCACATTTGAGAGCAAAATTGTTGAAGTTATTGATAACATGTCCTTTATTCTACTAACTGGGAAGTAAGAGATGCACTTATAGTTGGTGTCGCTTACTGGCTAGCTGGTTACCGGGATTCCAGCTCGAAAAACAGGTGTTGGAACGCGGTGGTTTTATTCAGTAAGAATCTGAGACTCCCTCTTGCCTCGCCTTTCGCCGAAGAGGGGAGAAGACATTGGATGATTTTCCCCCGTAAGAAAAATAGTTGGTATTACCAGTTTTCTTATTACTTAATAACGAACATGAGTATCCTATTGTGTTGGATTAGACAATGCTGTTACACTAAGTGACCTAAATCTAGATTATATGCATTTACTGCGAGAAATTTGGTATCAAAAAGTCTAATAAATATTTTCTTGACTCTCGTAATGAGCCACAATTCGTGCTAAACAGTCTTACTTACGACCTAGACATCATTGTATTAGTGAAATTTTATTTTATATGCTGTTGAAAACAATGTGCCAATTTTCTTATCGAAAACAGGTATAGAACCAGTAAGTCGTGCCTATAATGCATTGTACTTACTTAATACTTATTCGTATTTCGGTTATAAAGTATCAATTTGTTATCAGTGACACGAGTCGAGCAAAGTAATATGCAACTAGTTCACGAACGTTTCCAGTAATTGCGGTGTTAAGATAATGTAGTTTTAAAAATAATGTTTGGTATTTTGACTGTTCGAGTTGTGTAGAGGGCGCTAGTGTAGCTTTTGGGCGTATTCTTAAAAAAATTGGAAATAATGGTATTTCAAAAAATTTCTCAGTTATAGTCACGCATGGCGTCTAGAATTGTACTCTCATGAATGGCTGGCGAGAAGTGATGTAAAAAATAATGCACATTATATAGTTATGATGGTATATATGTTGCTCTAAAAAGAAAAGGCCAGAGCGTGAGCCTATTGAATGCAATAAAAAAATTGGTCCTTCGATACATTGATTAGTCGTGCATTGCATATTGACAGCCATACTTAATTAAAACATTTTAATTAGCCTTCGATATTCAATCACGATCAATATTTAGATTTATTTTTTATAAGCAAAACATTTGTTACATTATGAATCGATTAGTAGACGCACTATCGAATTGTAATCGATTTTAATATCGATACTAATTTGCGATTTGTATTGCAGTAACTATGAAGGTTGTTGGTGATGGTTTTTTGGTAATTAGTACATTTCCCAACATTTTTTTTAAACGCTGCCCAACACTATGACTCTCTTCTGTGTCATGGGTGCATTTACAAACATACAAGTTCACATACACATGATACTCAGACCCGAAACAACAATTTGTAGATCACACATCACAAAGAATTGCTCCGTGCTGGAATTGAACCCGCTACACGTTGCACGGCAGCCGGTTGCCCAGCCACTGCATCAACCGAATTATAATCAGACGTTTGTTAAAGATATTGAAGAACAAATATTGTGGTATGTTTTCAGCAGAAATAAATTAATTCCTTTCATTTGTTTTTTGGCTGTCTCTCTTTATGTATGTTTTCCGATGCAACGCAAAAACTGCTTTATTGGATTCAATGAAATCTTCACCAATGTACGAATGAGAGGAATAACTTAAAATGGCTTAATTTTTTTTAATCCTCGCATTGTAGTTGTAGCTAAAATGTATTTAAGTGAATAAATATATGTGCATTTTAGCGAATGTAAATTGACATTGGAATTCGTGGAGGTTTCTAGAGCTAACAGTCCGAATATCCGATGATGTATGATAAATTAATTTAAATATTTCGTTGGCAATGAAACAAATACTTAAAAGACCTCACATAGCTTTTGTTCGCGACTCTGTGTACTTTCTCGCAGTTATTTCGCTAATCCTGGTCATTTTATGGTGCGGTGGATGGGCAACCGGCTGCCGTCCAACGTGTAGCGGGTTCGATTTCCACACGGTGTAACTCTTTGTGTGATCCGCAAATAGTTGTTTCTGGTCTGTGTGGCATCTGTATTTGAACTTGTATGTTTGTGAACGCACTCATGACACAGGAGAAAATCCTAGTAAGGGGCAATGTTTTAATTAAAGAAACAGCAGTTCCAATATAATATTGCATTTCATTTTGGTTTTAATGTAATCTACCTATCATTATAATTACGTAAGACAAAAGGAAAATTAACAACCACAGAACATTTATTGTAACAGCTCTCTATTAGGATACATAGTTCGAACACTAAACTTGATTCGTATCTATTAAATGGAAATCGAACCGGAAAAACGGACGAACAATGCGTACAACGGTACCACCATGCACAGATATAGTTCACAATTATTTATTGCTTTTACAGCTAACTGTATCTACATTGTTGTAATGAGCCTTTAATATGTGGTTGGTAGTCGGTCAATCGAATACTTAAGGGCTATGATATGCATCAAGTGTACCTATGTAAGTCTACGCCAGTTTGGTCCTAAAGGATTACGCCTTTGGAGATTAAATGGTGGTTTTTTAAAGGGGGAAAATTATCCAATAACTTCTCCACCTTGGTCAAGGCGAGAAGGAGTTTCAGATTGTCATGGACTAAACACCACCCTATTCCTATTCCTGCTTTTACGCCAGAGCCCTGGTAACCCACTAGGCAATCCGCAGCTCCGGGTCGGCATCAGCGACCGAATATAAATTAAATGGTGGTAAAAATGAAAGCGAAAAGTATAAATATTATCGAACTTAAAAATAAAGCCAAAAATAGTAAATGAAATCAATTAAAGTATTTAGTGATCGTATTATATCAATCCACACAAGCCAAAGTTAGAAAGAGTACCATCTGCCTAGCCATAAGCAATCTCGTTTGTATATGAGCACGGTATGATGTAAAGAAAGTAACTGGAGTAGAAAAACAATCGCACCACGGAAACCTATGGAATTATGACGTAACGCTATAATGCTGGTAGAATGGGGACACGAGATGGACGGCCTCATTTCCATACCGTTTGGAAGAAGTTATCCGTCGTACATAATGATGGTTGCGAAATGAGTTCTTAATATCACTCGGGCATGACTATAATTTTCTAGGTCTTTAGATTTGTATTATTATCATCTTGACTCCGTAACGGACACCGACTGGACTTTAGGCCATCTTTACGTAACACGGGTTTTCCATAATCTCCGCGCATATCAAGAAAAGATCGTAGTGCTGCTCTTGTGCTTCCACAAAGATATGCTATGCCATTTTGCTGTGGATGCGTTTGACTTCCACTAGTCATATTCATTGATACACATAGCTTAGAATCTATTTTTATTTTATGCTTTATATAGTTTCTAAATGCCCTTGTTTATTAAGGCTGTATTGAAATACCTAGTAGAGGTATATTTTATCATCTACTTTTCCCCTTGATAATTTATTAGTTGCATGTTATAGGGGCGAGCCTATCGCCTTCACCGTTCACTTGGTTACACAGTTTGCTGTTATTGAAAATTCTATAATATTACGTATCTTTTCCTAGAAGTTTAAGTAGTAGTGTCGCTGTGCCCTCTTATCGCCTATTACTGAATTTAATGAAAAAGTAAGTGGTGTGCTTCAAATTGTTTCAAGGTAGGATACAAAAATTATAAAGTTACAAACACAGTCAAATCGTTGTTAAAATAAAGTACATATTTCTGGTAGAAACGAAACAACCGTATGCCCATATTTACGCTTTTTACTTTAATAGTGCAAGTCGAATTGTAAATGGAAGTATAGTGAAGTGCATCGGTTCTGCCTGTTAGGCATAATTTGTTGTTATTGTTTACATCTAAACTCGGCCGTGACCGTGAACGAACAGATGGTACAATTTTATGCCTAGTTGGTGAAGTAACTGATATCATCTAATGGAGCGTTGATAAGCATCGTAACGGAGATGGTTTTGCAAGTTGGTATAATTTAACTAGATTTGGATTTAGGCTAAAATAGTCTCTAAGGAAACAAGAAATGGTTGATAACTACGTGATAGGTACTTGCTGAATCGATTGTGGGAGAACTAGAAACGATCCCTTTTCAATCCATAAATCAACGCCCACAACCTAAATTTGAGGTTAAACGCAGTCTAATTGTATTAATATAATATACTCCATGAAATATTAAATTACGAAAGCCAGAGGCTGTTTATAAAATATTGTGGAGATAACATCGATAGGGGCGTTCACAGACAAAATATTGTTCAACTTGGCAATGAGATCGTAAAAGATTGCGTTAAATGTTTAGATTGTTAAGATAGTACTGATTACGCCGTATTTACACACACTGAGTTACAAAATAGGGACAAAATAATAAATATTGAAAGCCATATAAAGGTAACAATAAAAAATATGGAAGATAATGCTAAAACTAGTAGTAAGTATAGCAAACTATTCACACTGACTTCAGAGCCATCCATATTAATGCTCGTAGAATATTCGATAAGATGAATGATAGAAAACACTAAAACTTGATTCCTATAGACGACAAAGGCACCGACAATGGGCTCAACAACGAGATAATTAACGATCACTTCACGTAAAACTCTCATCCTGCTGAATCTGATTAAGACTTTAGTGCCGACCTCAATCTAGTTGGAAAAGCCGAAGAGAAAGAAGAACTATTCGATTAAAACGAGTTTCATTCAAGTTAATTTCGTAGTCACCAGTTTCCTTAGATATTACTACATCGATTGCTATTACTAGTGAAAGGAGAAATAAAAAACTAAGAAATTCTTATTGTTAACTGCTATCAGTGTCAAGGTAACCTTTGTAATATATCTCTGTAGTATCTATATCATTTCTAACGTATTGTTTAATTAATTCATTGATAAGAGATATTGTGCCATACTGTTCATTTACAATGTGCCTTATTCTGTTTCTTATTGCTTTACAATTGGTTTTTTATCTCTCACCTTTTGTCCTGCTCTCCATTATTTTTCTTCTACTGGATTGTTTATTGTTAATCTGCCTTTGTAGTTTATATTAGCAACAGTTTGTTCAATAGGGACTTTTTTGAATTTAGAATTATCTTCCTACCAATTTGATGTAATTCCTCTAAGTGTACTACGATTACATTTTTTAGTTAATGCATTTCATTAGCCGCTATTGCAGTGTATTTTTTGTTTCGACCTATCAGAGTTCGTGATTTCTATGTTCCATATTTTCGTTTCGTCTCTTCCAATAATTCAGAAAATTACCATAACCACCGAATTAGGTTTTACCTTTATTGTAACATTTTCATCTATGTTGGTATTTTGGTGTTATTAGAATCTTATAAGTGCACGTACTTTGCTGTCACAATCTATCTTCGTTGTAGGCGATTTCGTTCCACATAAGGTGAATAAGGGCGCGTGATTTTAACTAATATGTTGGCGTTATTATTTATGAATGCACCACAAGTAAGGTCGGTTGCTCAAACTGTATTTAAATTAGCACTAGCTTATTTCGGAATATCCTTTTGATTAACTTTGATAATACAATCACAATGCATATCATGTCCGGTGTTCTGAAGAGTAGTTAACACTTATTCACCATTTTTAATGTGAAGATTTAAATAAAAAATACCAACCTCAATTTAAACTTTCAAAAGTGGGTGTACGATACAACTCAACGCATTAATTTATGAAAAATGCTCATAATATTATAAATTATGTGTTATCAAATTACAGGTCAGTTAACTCAGTTCCATAAATGGTTGAAACCACAACCGCGAAGAATGCTACTCGAGCAGCGCTAGTAAGGCGAATAAGGGCACGTGACACCCACATACGTTTTTATTCAACAAAATGATTGATGTGTCGTGAACAGGCTGCTACTCAGTTTCCCGATCAGTCACGAATACACGACCTTAGCGGTTGATTGTAGTACACACTAATACTACATACCGAAATGTATGGTAATTATACATTGTCAAACTTGCGTCTATGAAGTCATTTGGGACATTCTCTGTAATTGTTTGGTCTTTGCATATCATGTATGATTGTTGTGTTACGTAGCTATGAAGTTCTGTTATGTGACTTGATTTTTTTGGGTAATTTGAGTTGAATAATTCAGTTTGATGAGTCGGTCTACTTAGTCGCGTAGATCAAGTCTTTGATATCTTTAGTAGTATCTGTTCTTAAATTTTTGTGATAGACATTTCATTTTTTTTTTGTTGTTTCAATGTAATATTGTTCCTTTGGTAAACTTTTCTTTTCTTCTTTCCTTTTTTGTTAGACCCGAAACAGTTGCGTCTAATCGTCTTATTACATTCCCGTTGACCTCTTTACCGCTGTTTTTTTATCCAGAAATCTGGATCAGGAATTCCGGAATGGTTTCCGGATGAATTTCGTCGGTCCGAATTATCTAATCGTGAGTTAACACATTGTTCTATTTGACCTACTTGTTGAATGCCAATTGGAATTGTTGTTTTCGACTATGTTTACTAGTTTTGTAAACTCTCTGTCTCTTTTTGCCTTTATAATTAAATTAGATAATATATTTTATGCATTCACTTTTCACACCGATGGCCGCTGGGGCAGAAAAGTTCTCGATTGGAGACCGCGTACCGACAAGCGCAGCGTAGGACGTCAACCCACAAGGTGGACAGATGACCTGATTAAGGTCACAGGGAGCCGCTGGATGCAGGTCGCTTCCAACCACATCTGGGAGTCATTGGAGGAGGCCTATGTTCAGCAGTTGACGTTTTATGGCTGATAAATGATTCACTTTTATCTATATCAATGAAATCTTGTGGAAAACAAATACAATCTAACATGAAATTTTATTTGTAACTGTAACGAAATAAATTGACAAAATTGTTTTAAGATTGCTTCACTACAATAACGGATTTAAGTAAAGGCTTTAAGAAACTTTTCCGGTTCGGTTCAGATGTCAGGGTCTCATTACCGTAATAAAGTATGAGTACAATAATATGGATATTCGCCTCCGAAGAGCTAAACAGAGGCGATCTATTAGGACCATACCAATTTATGACATAGGTATTTTCAAACACCAGGTGCAAACAAATTCCATCCTATTATTAACAATGTTGACCTGACCCAGGGATCAAATCAACACCTCGTCTTATGTGATTGCTCATAATTAGCACCTCAGCTTTTTACTGTTTAACCTACAATGATTGATGTGTCGTGTAAAAACAGCAGTTTGCTTCCCAACTGTCACGAACGACCTTTGCGGTCGATTGTCGCGCATTCCGAACCATAATTATACTTTCTTGTGACTGTAATTATTGTTGTTTTGCTTTGTAGGTGGAATTTAATTGTGTACGTATATGCTGTTTCGGTTTCAAACAGGTTTTTGTTAGTTTGAAAGCATCTGTAGCATTTTGGGACAGACATGCAAGAATTTTTGCAGAAGTGGTTTATTTAGTTGTTCTTTCTTGTTGCTTTTATCCTAAATTTCGTTCGGCGCAAACATCTGCTCTTTTAATTCACATCGTCTTATAAATACACTTAAATATTGCTTCTTTGAATCTTCATTCTTCTGATTACACCCCTCCAATTTCTTGTTTATCATACTTTGCCTCATCTTTTTTCTGTTCAGTCGGTTACGTTTCCTTCATTTCCCAGACCAGTAAGTTCTGCAACGAAAAGAAAGTGCACATGTAATACATGATTAATGATTCTTATAAGTAGAACATTAGTTTCCCTTTTGTTGCTCATCCAGTTTTATATGTTTACGCTCTGTGGTTGCATTTTACAGTAATTGTATGCGTGTGTACAGAACACGCTTATGTTTTTTTGAAGTCTGTCTATAGTGAGCTTATTGTTATTTGGATTAAAATAAAAGTATGTAAGCCCTTAGGTACACCAAGATTAAAGTTAGGTTAGGTTAGTTTATTTCTTCTGTTAATATTAGTAGCTGCTTCTGTTTCTATTATAGTTCATTCAACTTCTTACGTGTCCATGTCGAAAACATTTAACTGTTTTAAGCATTGAATTAAAGAAATTAGTTCTGAGGATCAATAGACATTGCTTTGTAAAGCTAGATTGGTATTTTTTGTCATGATGGCTTTTCGTGTCAACTGTCTATTAAAATATCTAGGAATATTGAATCATCTCAATTGTTTTGTTCAGATTTTTCTCACAGTCTAAGTTCATTATCAGAATATCCAGTTTGATCCACTACAGAATCATATCTTGTAGTCACAAACATTAATGCACAAATATCTGTTTCGATAGTTATATCAAGTACTAGGTTATGTCATAACCTAATGTCCTCAATACTGGCACAATTTCTATAGGTGCAAATTAATTTATGTACAGTGATACTTCTTTATTTACTTGCTGTGTAAATGTGCGGGTGCCTTTGCGCAGTCGTGCGTGAAGCGGACTCGATGCGACACGACAATCGAGAGTGACGATGTCGGCGCGTACGCCGCGTTCCGCGCTAATATGGAGGCGCGCTTCTCAGAATGGTTTCATTGCTTCCGCACTTTTATGGTTGGAAATGAAAATTATTTCACTATTAACGTTTCCTCTGTTTTTTAAGGGATCTAGATTTAGGATTCGCGGGTCAGTTACTTTGTCAAATCTACAACAAAGATAATTCATGATCATTTTAAACAAATTAGGTAAAAAAATAAACATGAGTACACGCATTTTATAGACTAGTAACTGAAGGATAAGCGTAGCCCTTCGTCATGTAATCCTTTGGGAAATACAAGGGTAAAGTTTCAATCACTTCATTGAATCCCAAAACGATATTTCCACTCCATTGGCTACCGAAAATGCAAAGAATAAGTCTCAACTTGCGAATATTTCCATCCTTGTCCGACCTCCATTGTGTTGTCAACAGCCAGTATTATCTGGTCAATCGATCTTATCTGGCAGATGGTGATCGACAGATCAATATTACTCACTTGCCCATTGTCTTGTGGGAATGTTCTATGTTTAAAATTTCAGACGACCGAGATATTGTAAAGATGTTGTTTTTAGTAGTGAGATGTTTTAATTCATTGTTTTGGAGATGGATCTTAGAATCTTGTTAATTTTTTAATATTACAGCCTAAACATTAATTGGATATTGTGAATTCGAATACTATTTATCGATGTCTGCTTCATTGGTTGATTTATTCTATTGAGTCTTTTACACATGTATTTACTAGCATTGTACACATATTCACCTGTAGCATGGCTATTATATTTAAATTCAGCATCTATTAAATTGGCATTCAATCACTATTTACAGCTCGCTTTGCAAAGGCTTTTATAATGTCATTAGCTGGCACACCCTTTCTGTTTGTCCGTAGAAGGATCTTGAAATAAAAGACGCGTAAAGGTCAAATATCTTTGTATTGAGTAAGTGATAAAAATGTTATTAATTTCTTCAAGGAGTAATGTAAAGGCTGAATCGTTATTGATTTCGTTTGTCTGGTTTAATGTGTAGTTGATTTATGTAGTGTGTGAATGTTGTGCTTCCGTGTATTTTGGATTTATGTGTTTCAAGGTTAAGGGGTCTTTCTGTTTTGTTTTCTAGGACTCATTCTGGTTTTCACAAAAGGATATGCGGAGATTTTTTTAGTTTGGTTGGTTGTCCATTTTGCAAATTATATTATTATGTTTTATTGAATTTTCTGTGTGTTCCTCAGGATGTGATATCGGAATTGTAATCAACTGTGTAGTAGCATGGTACTTATATCATCTAAAAAGTAGGTAGATAGGTATGTCTTAAATAATGTCATTTCTCTTTGTCTCATTCCTTTGATGTCTTCTAATGAGCCTATTCCGAAGAACGGTAAAAAGATTTGCCTGTCAGCGAAATTACTCACTGTCCAAGTTAGGCATAAGTACTTAAAGTATTACCGCTTAAGGAAGCCCTTTAATGCATCACTTTTCTACTAAAATGTTCAAAGATTTTCTTTGATGTTTTTTGCCGACTTTCCCGATCATAATCGACAATGTTCTGAAGTATAGAAATATTGTAGGCTATTGATAAAATAAAGCTTTCATAAAACGTTACTAGCGATATGTTCGTGTTACTCAAATATTAATTAAAACAATTATATAAATTATGTAATTTAATCACCTGTCAGTAAAATAATAATAATTTTAACATGGCGTCGAAAATTTTGACAGCTGTCACAATCAATTGTCACACTGAATGCGTTCGAATTTCGTAAAGTTTTTCCTTCGTGGGGTTGTGACAGAGCGACATATCGCAACGTCGTACCGCGCACCGCACGCCGCTCTGTTGCTCGCTACAATACCTACGTAATTAATTTGCACTGCGATTAGCCGGTGCAGTGTGCAATACAGAACAGTTGCAACGTTTTGCAGCAATGCGCTCTATGTGTGCCACCGGCTTTTGTTTGCATAGAACGATGCGTGCGTCGTAAATTAAATTTTGTGACTATTGGCCGAGTCAATCGTTAGCGCGGTTTAAAGGTTAGGTACCCATTCAATTGGGTTTATTTAATTTGTGCCTGTCTATGATTTTCGTCGTAATCATATTTGTGTTCCTCTTGCTAATGTCCATCTATAAGTTAAGCGTAATGCTAATTACATTTAAGAAGATTCATATTATTATCAAGATTTGTATTTTCTGTTTAAAAAATAAAATTGCTAGGATTTCCTATACACATTACACTCGTACGTGGAACAATAATAATCTGTGGATTACACTAAGAGAAGTTCCGTTCGGGAATCCAATCCGCTCCATCTTGCCCAGCCTTCGCGCCAACCGTGCAGTATTCAACAAAATTCTTCATTCCTCTTTAAATGAATCAAATAGATTCAATGAACAGCTGATGTTTGTTGCACTACCCATTGTTTTAACATCCAGTAGCTATGAATAGAAGTATACAATATTAGTTTAAGTAAACACTAAACAGTGTATGTTTTGTGACTCGGTTCTTTTGTTGGACATCGAAGAATACATAATTGTTCTACGATGATTATATTGTTTAGGTAAACATTGCAAAACATTGTCTAGTAAATATAGCCGTTAGCAAACTGTTGTCTTTAAAAAACAAAACAGCAAAGTATTGTGGGACAAATACATAATAATATCAGTAACGATACTTTGATACGATATCCTTAATAGATTAAAAAAAACATACGAATATGACAACAACTACTTCTCAACTAAACATTTTTAAGTGTGAAGAGCCATGCTTCGGCACGCGTTGGCCGGCTCGACCGGAGTAACTACCACGGCTTCACAGAAAACCGACGTGAAACAACGCCTGCGTAGTGTTTCGTTGGTGTGAGTGAGGTTACCGAAAGCCTAATCGAAAAGCTACCAAAAACCCCTAAATGTCACTTGAATTCAAATTTATACCCGTAATAAATTTGACTTCACACAACATTATTTTTATTCGCGTTTAATGAGACGTTTTAATACGAATTTCCAGGTAAAAGGGACATAAAAAATATCCTTTGAACAACACCTATTGGTTTAGTATTCCAAGTAGAATTGTATTGTTTTCTGATGTTCCTATACAATTTGTCGGCGTTATAAATTTTATGTAAACAATGCCGATGGATGCCAGAACGTCTGCCGACATATTCTTGGAATACTTGGCACTTGGCAGTATTACAGATTTTCAAATTATAACTTAGCGTCGATTTATACTGCCTCCACACCGCACTGAGCGACGCCTGCCTAGATTGTTAAGTTACAAGATTATTCATGCATATGAAATAAATATTTAAAGCAAATGCATATTTGCAATAAGAAATTAAATTCGTGGTTCAGTAATTTTGAGTTGCATTCAATTTTGAAATAGTAATCAAATTGAGAAAGTTGCAAGTGTCTTAATATGCACACATATAATAAGTATATTTGAATTTCATATATGACTTGATTTAATCAAAGCTCCATTTTCATATCTAGTAGATTTTCATGTCCAGTTATGCTCTAACGTCTTGTAAGTTGGTTTCAGGCCCTCAGGTTCCACCTTTCAAAGACCTTGGACCTTAAGGTCCTCGTAACTGAGAAGTATAAGTAATAAAATGTCAAAGTTTTACCTTGACGAGCCATCCGTGTCACAATCTCACTTCGTTTCATTCACAAAAGTACTTTATTCATAGACATTATTACGTAAATAATTGTGTTTACTCAAATATACTCTAGCGTACACACGTAACAAGTTCATTCAACTCAAATATTCCTAGGATGTAATATTTACAATATACACATACATGTCAAGGTATACAAAACCAGTATAAACTGACCGTCGAATGTGCGGAAATATCATATAAAGCGAGACCATGGTAAACTGGATTTGTATAGATCGATGTGTACCCGTTTGCGTAAGTGATGTTCAATTTTTATGACCAAACAAACTACACCATATTGCTTTAAAATATCCATTTCACGTAAACTGCGCGTGTGTGGGCATTTCTGCCGGCATTTTGACGTCTCAATTCTGAATTCAAAATCGATATGCGCAAGAGTTATTCTCCATAAACATGTCAATTCTTTCGTTTTTACGACGGTAGCGATTACTCCGTTATATCGTGAGTTCGTGATATTTTATGAATTTTTGTAGTTTTTGCTGTATCATGGTTTATTCAAAAGCGCTTTTTGTGCGTGTGACTTTCATCGGAATGATTCTGTCAAAATACATAGTATACATTACAAGAAGTAGGTATCTAAAATCCATTTTCGGCAACATACATTTTCTTGCTAAGTAAGTATGTACCATTGACAGTCATCAATTAAAATTAAAAATCTCAAATCCTCATTCACTAAATCACATCTAGCGGGCAACACAAAAATACACATTCATTAACCAATTTGTAGGTACAAATTGCCACCACTCACTCATTAATGGACCTAATTAACAACACAATAAGATGCTATTCAGTTTAACAAAGCTCACTTGAAGTTTTTAATAGCTCGAATGGTTAAATTATTATGATTGGCTTTTATACATTTAAATCGTGTTCACACTTGACACACGTATGAAGGCTGTTGCAATATGTCAATTGATGAGTTAAAGTGGAGAGGTCGGCCATGTTTGTATCTACAATTAGTTAGCGTTCAAATTACTTGTTATGTAAAACTGAATTGTAGTTTGGACAAGTAGGTAATGTAGCGTTGTAGTGAATAGGTCTGCATCTAGCTGGTTCGATTGTTAGATAATAGTAGTACTTGCTTTTGTGCGTGGTTTCGCTTGTATTCACTTGTGTTGTAAATGTAGTGGTTTTCTAGGGTTTTGCCATCTGTGTTAAATTTTGTATAAGTTGAAGCATTTTCTGATTTTTACTTACCTGCGAAAATAAAATAATGAAAAGGTGTTCAGATAATGTATTTAGAAAGAACAATTTTATTAATTCCTTAAATTCACAAGTAAACTTTGCAGTGACATTCTTCAGTATGTTCTTGGTAGGTAATTTTGTACTGTCATTGTCACATTTAAATGACAAACCTAGTTGTACCATAAACAATATAATAACGTCTTGTTAGTGCCAAAGACAACGCTTGTAGCGCCCTCTGCAACAAGATTTCTCATTTCCTGGGTCTTGTGATTTTGTTTATTGAACGACTGTTAACGCATGATTGGTAACTCGTAAAGGCATGTTTTGTCAACATTTAATGAATGCAATCAATTGCGTAACATTCAAGATTCGCGTTTTATTTTTAGTACTTATTCCTCTGTGCCCATTATTACATTACACATTTACCTACATTACTGTCAAAACAAGTATTTCTTGTAATTATGAAACGTAATTGGTTTCCGTATATTTTACGATATGGCTAGGTCTTCCTTACATGGATAATGTGTTAAATAATTTTCTTCCTTGATAGTATTAACTTGATTCGTACTTTATTTCAGTTTAATGCCAGGAAGTAATTAGAAAGTAATCATTTTCTTTTGTCTTGTACTTATCTATCAAGTTTACGATACCGGCGAAATTCTTTAGCTAGGATATCTTTTTAATACGGGTATTTCTAAACCATTAGCCGATGGTCCCCAGAACGCAAAATATGGTTCGTGACATAAGAAAAATACACAAGACAACACCTAACAAAAATACCACAGTGAAAGTTGAAAAAAGATACGATTCATCACCTTAATAAAATGTTAAATCATTATAAATGGATTGAAGTTGAACCACCAAGAGTAGACAACCAAGAGAAGACAGAAGATACCACAATATTATCTAAAATTACACAAAACTAACAGATTTTCTTTCTATCTTCCAAAATTCTAAAAGTTATGTGACAAAGACATGGTGTAACTGCAATTATTGTCATTTTTCACGAATTATTTTGCGCTATTATTCATTCACCGATCGTGATTGGCAGAAAATCAACAAAACAACAAACTTTCCCTTGTCTAGTATAAATTGAAATATCGATAAGAATTTCAAGCGAAACAATAACATTTTTGAGTGGCAGACAGTGAAGATGGCCGCTCATAATGCCTCGACTTTCGTGTAAGCTTTCGCCCGTACGAAACGTTTATAGTCAACTAGCTTTCTGAACGCGGTTTCGCTCGCGCTTTTTTATGCAAGAAAAAATACAATTTTTAGGTTTTTCTTATTCGCATATAGATTGCATACCAATTTTTAGTTTAAAACCAGGAAATTGCGGAATACGCCATTAAATTTTCACCCCTCATTTTAAGAAAGTAGGAGGTTATTAAGATACATAAAGTAGCCTGAAAGGGGTATCTACATCACTGTTCATCTCTACAACAATAATTTTCATTTAAAAATCACGCGAATACTGTGCTCTGTTTTGCCGTGAAAGACGGACAAATAAACAAACACACCTTTGCATTTGTAAATATTAGTATTGATAGTCATTCCGTTTGTTTGTAGGCAAATTGGCCAAGTATGGCTTTTGACTCGTGATCGACAACTTGTCTTGAAGATTTATTGTCGTTGTATCGTCTGTGTTATAGCTTTAGCGTCTAGCTTCGAAAGTTTAAATAAAGTTGCGGTTAGTATTGTTAGGCGTTTATGATTTATCTGTGCTGGGTTTGTGTCTTCCTAGTTTTGTTGGTTTTGGTATTCGAATTACATTTTTTAGTTGCTGTACTGTAATAGGGTACATGACTATTGTAGACTGATTATTTTAAAATATTAGACATGTATTTTTAATATCTCTTTAAGTAATATCTCTTGAAGTTTTAGGTACGCTTCATACGTAGAAATGACTTATTCGCTCCCAATCCTAAACTTTGATACGATTTATGTAAGTATGCTATCTTATAATTATGACAAAATAAAAAATACGTATTTAATATTTTTTCATTACCTGATGGACTAAATGGATTTTTAATTTTCATACCCCGTCGTCATCCCTATTTTAGGCCTCAGTTTGAACGTTAAAGTATATAATTCTTTCATATCACTTAATATATACTAGACCACGTCTTCTAATTACATCATGTCTTTAATCTCTCCTTCCCTGAAAATTCTTTGATAAAATACGCCTATCTGATTTTATCTATCTTCTAGTGGCTAAATCTGTGTTCCAAATTCCTGTATGAGATCACAACGTACATTCTCAATTGTATAAGCAGTAATGCATTGATGTCATAGTTCAATAGCGAATAGTTTAGATCATTTGAGTCACTGCAACGAAGTATGTGCAGATCAAGATATGAGCACGTGAAGCTACCCCAATAATTGTAATAGATTTTGAACTTTATTACTGAAATTTTATGGTGCAAAATGCTTTTTTTCAAACATGGGAACAAGGTTACTTGCTATTTGAACGTATGTAAGATTTCAAGTGAAATCGACATCATTATCATGATCTTTGTGCAGAGAAGTAAAAAGGCTTTCGCTGAACTTTTATGTGATGCGTTTAGATACCATCGTAAATGATGTTCCTTTATTTAATGGCTTGTTTTAAGTACAGAATTCTAGTAATTTTATGCAACGTCACGCCTTTTATCCCTGAAGGGATGGGCAGAGTTGGGACATTACGGGACGTAATGCGTAAAAAAATTGTTGACAATTACTACAAATTGAATATGCTTTTTGTTGTGTCGTAAAGACAATTTGGCTATTGTCATTATTTTCTATAACAATGTTGGCTTTTTTATTTTTAATGTACCTAAATACTGATATCAATTTTTCTGGTTTTAATCTCATGTTATGGTATGGTATTAACAGCTTAAACATTCACTGGTCAAGTTATGCATGCGTAAGAAACACAATAGTTACTTGTCAAGATAAAAACCAGTATCGGACAAAAAGACCAATCACTTTTGGAGATGGACAGCTAACAAATTACGGCCACCACGTATCGTAGTACTGGCAACACTAATTACATAATAAATAATTGAGGTCAACACTATTTATTAGTGATGTAACATGTTTTATCGATGTTAGATCCGGCTGCTGGTTCCGATCTGTTCATACGTAACGTAGTGCACTTCCATTATATGGGCGTGCTGTAACAATCGATTCGTAGTATCGATATTGATTATTTAAAAATCGATTAATCGGTATTTGTTTGATTGTTGAAATTAAACCGTTTATTTATGTTATTGTTAGGATGGGTTTTAAAAGTTTATTCAAAGCATTTATAACTACGTGATGCTTTGTTCAGTTAGAATTACTAGTCTACTAAAATTCAGCCATGTTAGCTCTTTAGCATATAAAACGTGAATTATAGTCGGCAGTAAATATTCTTGGCCAGAAGATTCAACGCCAAATTGGCACATTAAGTTATTCAAGAATCATTGAACTCTGTTTATGTATTAATACTAAACACATCTAGTTGTTAATGTAGTTTATTGACATACTTATTTAGACAAGGATAATAATATTGTACCGAAAGATTACATACCACGTCTGTATACTAAAACATTAACCTTTTTGGTAATAAGCTTCAATGTAGATGGAGGTAAGATCGTAGATGATGAAGCAAAAATTTGTAGGTAAAAGACGATTCAAAATATTTTACTCTTTGGAAAGAACTTTGTTGCAGTTTTTGCCAAACAATTCACTTTAAAAATACGTTTTGGTATGAAATTTTCATTTAATTTCTTTTCACTAACTTTGTTCTATTTTATTTCTTTCAAAACGTTATCGTCTATACGTTCTGTAAATTGAAACCTTATTTCAACCATTTTCTCTACTACTTTGTTGTCTTTCTAGGTTTATTTTACTTCATTATCAATACAATTAACATATAAATTGATGATTGCTGCACTTTTATTTGTTCCCTTTCCAGTACGTGTGTGCGATGTGCCATGAATTATTCAGACTCTGGCATCGTTCGCAATCAGGCCACCATGATATGTTGTGTCTACAATAAATATCTTGTTTGTTGTACGTGTACCACTATTTGGATCACGGATGTATTAGTTTTTCCATGGGTTTCTATTGAGAAAGGGTTTTTAGTTCACTTTTTAATTTTTTTTATTTAAGTATTTTTCATTATTCGGCTCAATATGTGCATGATATAGGTATCAAATGCTTTCCTGCTATTTGAAAAGGCGTAACTTGTTTTTAGTGTGCAGAATCATCCAATGACTTCTCCCGTTTTGGGTGAGGCGACAGGGAGTGTCAGACTCTTACTGACTAAAAACCGCCCCGTTCCTACTCCTGCTTTTCGAGTCGAAGCCCCGGTAATCCGGCAGTACGCAGCCAAAACGCCTACCTAGCATGTTTAAAAACTGGATTACTATACACATAATCGAAGCGAAAGCACCACTTAGCTTACATAATGACGTAGGTAATAAGGAAACGAGGTAATTTGTATTGCCTAGGTCTTTTATATTGATGTAATGATTAATGGTACTTGTATCAATCAATGTGTAGTATGCGGAGATTGGTTTATCCAACGCGTCATTTAAATGGTCTTAGGCTTGAATGTTGAACATAATCTTGAGGTTGGTTTTTGGGCCTGGAATAATTTTATAATTTCTTGTTTGAATTGGTTTTTCTAATAGCATGATTAAGATCTGGAGCTGTATAACGCAACAGGTTACCGGAGTCCGGCTCAAAGCAGGAGAAGGAACGGGGTAGTTTTTAGTCAGTAAGAGTCTGATACTCCCTCTGGGCTCACCCAAAGCGGGAGAAGTAAACAAATGCACGAAGATTGAATTTGTTCGTATGTGGCTTTTGGAAAATTAGTTATTATGCTAGAAAATTAGTTATAACTAAGAACTGATTAATTAGATCTGATTGTGTCATTCTTTGCCGTCTAGGAGTATCGGGATTAAGACGTGTCTTAAATAAAGTTTATTGTATAAGTCGGAATTCCTAAGAAATAAACTTTATCTAAAATTAATCCCAGCAAAGAGCGTTCGTTAAGGTAACCTAAATACGTAAATAATGATAGATGTTGTGCCAATTTACAAATAACGCATCAAATTGGTTTTTGTGCGTAATTAACTTTACATATTCTAATGTTGAAGATGTCAAGGATTTGACAAGACCTTAATTTAATCTGTATAACTAAGATCAGTAACGAAATATGCGCGCACGCATTCGACCATACATGCCTAATGATTTGATGCAATTTTCATTACTCAACTATGTAGCAGTTTGGTTCTAAACTAGTTTCTATGGTAATCAAGTTTTTAATTTGATTTTCACTTAGTTTTATGATTTAATTTCCATATGCGAGGTATTAAAGTATTATGCTAATGTTGGTCAGGTATGTTATTAAAATTCATAAAGAAAATATTATAGAAAATAAAGTGCTGGTCTCTTAAAATAACGTACATTAATCACACATGGTAAAATAAATATTTCTTTATTTTTATCTGGTGGTATTAATTTACTATCTTTAAGTCCTTTATTACACTTCGTCAGTATGATTCACTCCGTATAGTACCACGTCTATTTGGGTAGTTCTTAGTGGAATGTCGTGAGAGCACTGGACAAACATGTTGTGTCAATACTCGACGAGCTTAGTCTATTTATTTTTCAGAGTTCAACTGCGTGTAGATACTTTGATAACAATATGGCTACTACAGTTTTAATAGAAGTAATTGAGCCATTAATTTTTATGATGCTTTTTAAATAGCAGGTTAAGACCTGCTAGTTTTAATAGAAGTAATTGAGATGTTTGCCATTTTTCTGAATTGGGTTTAAGCCCAATTCAGAAAAACCAACAGTTCTCTTTTTAAGGTCTTCTTTGTGAATGTTGTAAAGTCATTCGTATTTTCAGTTAAATAAAGCCAACATTAAGATTTCTACTCACAATAAGATACTTGTGTTTTGAATGAATGTGTCAAACGCTTTCAAATACAGCAAGTCATGAGAAATCCAAAGTAAACCGAAAGCTACAGGTAGTACATCTTACTCGTAAACATGTCCTACTTCAAGTCGTAAACAAAGTCATCTAAGTAAATAATAAACCATGTAAAAGCAGTCATTTTAAACATTTTGGACTTTTGTATTTGAGGGGTGAAAATCATCCTATGACTTCTCCCACCTTAGGCGAGACGAGAGGGAGTGTCAGACTCTTACTGACTAAAAAGCACCCCGTTTCTACTCCAGCTTATAGAGCCAGTAAACCCGTTAGGTAGTCAGCAGCCCCGGAACGTTTTAGACTACACTCATGAAAATGATACAAGATTCAAATTGTAACCATTCCAAGTAAATATAGACATAAACTAACTTAGACAGAAATGTGTAAACATCGACCCAGACAAAAGCTAGGAGAAAGAAACATGCGATTTTTTGGTGTAATACTTTCTCAAAGAAAAATCTAGGATGAGTAACAATACAACGTAAATAATTAAAACAAGAAACAATACGATACAATCTGTAGACGATTTAAAAAGAAATGAAAGTGGAGATGATAATGATTTGCCGTGAACTGTGACAGTGTTAGGTTACGTTTATGTAAACGAATATTAAAATTTAAGGCACGAGTCTCAATCTGAACGCAAATTTGTTGATAATATTATAGGTAATAACCGATTTGGATGGTCTGAGAAAATTATTTCTTCTATCAAAGCAATATTTTATTTTAATAGTGTATCCACGTACTTAGTAATAGATTGTAACAATAGTCCTTATCAATCAACACTATCATAATAAATTCCACAACGTCTATTCACATGAAAATTTTAGGCATCACGTTCACTTTCACCGCGTCCTAGTGTGTCACTCACCCATCGCTCCTACGTGCTTCCCATACCAAGCGTACCCTCTTGACACACTACACTTGACGCTTCGAAAGTACCTATCTGTTACACTTTTTAGCATTCACATTGTTTTTGTGTCGAAACTAAGGAATTACGTTTTTGTTTTAGCTCGTTTTCTTAGATTTGGCAAAGGCTTTCGACACGCCTTTGTTTTGCTGTGGTGAAAGATGCGCTCTGTGTGTTTTATTGCAAGGTTGTTCTTGATAGGTGTTGACTGCTGTTGCGATCTTTGACATTAGATCTATCATTGTTTCTATTAAATTATCTGATACTAAATTTTTCATTTGTTTGCATTTTGTTCGTGACTCGTGACCAAGAATTTAGGCATCTTAGAAATTTTAACAGCAAAACGGAAACAAACGGTTTTCCCAATTACACAGCTATTTATAACCACACCTACATCCAACCGCGAAATTAATCACCCATGCATCCGAACAGTTAATCCATACATCGTCACACACATTTTTCGAATACTTACTACCGACTAGCGAAACATCGAAACATCACATTCGTTTATCATAGCTTTATGATCAATTCGCAACAGTTCAGTAAATGCCATACAAAAGTTCAACGGAACAATAGCTCAGATCGGTGTCGAAACAAACGCTAAACTAAATCATGATGGGTGTGCATAAATTACTAAGTTTAGATAAGATGGCTGTCTGAGGGTAATTAATTAGATTATAGTCATGATATTGAAATGGTCTCGTGTTTAAAGTTAAGTGAATTCGTGGGGCTGGCTGATAAGTTAGTTTGAGTGGTATTTTATCCTATGCTAAGTGGGTTGGAAATAACTTTTCGTTAGTCTTTGAAAGGTCTTTCAATACCAGCTAATATTAAATTTATGTGTTTGTGAATTATTTATACACTGCTACTATACGTATTAATCTAATGACATAGATTGTAGTTCTATCTACCAGAACTATCACAGATAGGTGTACTCGTTTAGCATGATCAAAGTCTAGACTAAGATTCTTCTTGTTCGTTTCTCTGATTCTATAATTCCTACAAATCACAAATAAATGCAATTTTCTAACAAATTAATAATAATTAGTGTTAAAGTATGAAAGTTCAGAAATAATTGCTTTCAATAGAACTTTTGCTTGTTTTATTCATGAGGTCAATAGGCTAAGAAGAAAGATAAAATTGAATTCCTATTAACGGTTTATACCTGAAAATTGTGTTTGTAATGGATATTATCTTTATTAAGTTATCAGTCATGGTAGAAAGTTGAAAACAATTACTACCGTTTGAAATCTAAATGAGGATCTTACAAGATTCTTTTTTGTACGATTTTTTGTTCAAGAAGCTAAGGTGATTATTTTAATTGAATGTAATGATGAAGATAATGTTGACACTGTTTGGTTTTTTAATACTGATATTGGCTTTAGACAAAGTGAAATTATGTCTTCTGATTATAGCTATAATGTATCTCATAACTCAGCAACAGTGTTGGCAGATATGTAACTTATCCACCAAGCGTGGGATTGAAAACATAATTCACACATTAATACTTTATTACCCTTTAGCTTAGACACAGTTTATCGAATCGATTTTCTAAGAACAGGTATAAGTGGATCGTATTTTAACTGTTGCTACACATTATTCTATAATCACATTAAATCAATTGAAATACGAAGGCATTACAATAAAATTAAATGTCGCAAGTTGTTTCAAATAACCTTACAAAGTCTATTTAATTTTCTTCAAATTTGTGGTTTTTGTGCACTGTTGCTTTTAGTAACATTAGTAACTGTATTAGCAGTTTTTATATAATATTATAAAATATACTATGTCTGTGTTTCTTTCATCATTTGCAGCCTTTCCATTTATCTGTCAATAGCTTTTATCTAAATATTATCATCGGCATTAAAATTTTTGATTAAAAAAAACATTCATGCCTCTTTAAATCAACAGTGAATAAGTCAAGTACTTCTTTAAATTAATCTTATTGATGATCTTTGTTTTCTTAGCTCTTAATGTCATCTTCCTCATCTTACCCTTGACATTTTAGTTCCATTGTCTCATTTGGTTCATTCATAATTACATTTATAACTTGGATAACATAATCTTTGTTTGTTTTCATCTCCTGTCAAACGGTGAACGGTTAATTAACATCAGTGTTATGCAAAACGTTATTGAAAATTTTAAAAAGTTCTTATTCTGGGTCATCGGTTTATGCAATAGTATTAAGTGCTGTTTTGGCATTTTTAAATGGACTTGATGCATCCAAATTGACTTAGTCATCACGATCAATCAGATGATTATTCGTGTGTTAGATCATTGATTTATTGCTAATTAATGTATGTGGAACTGTAAAGTTCCTTGGTTATGTTTTTTTTGCGGAACTGTTTTGTATTTCTTGTAATGGAAGTATAACGTATCAAAGATTCAACCAAACCGGTTGCTGTGAAAATTTCAATTTACTTTTGACCATAATATTTTTATTTTCATTTATTAATATAATAAGGATAAATTTAAGCATTGTATTAAAACGTTTCTGATTCTTCAACAGCACTGAATAAGGAAAATGGATACGAAAGTTTTTATCATTACCATTTCAAATATGAATATTTATATCGTTTATAATGGCAATAGTATGAACTAGTTTCTGCTTTTTAACATTAGAATTCTCATTCGCCGTAACCGAGATTTCCTATTCCGATCAGTTGCGTCAGCGCATCTGTCGGAACTGTCGGAAGAAAGTTTTAGACAAACGTTTTCGCTTTTCCGTCAGTGTTATGTGTGTTATTCGTTTAGTGGTGAGAAATAGACTGTAGCTTGATGTAACAATACGTAATAATATGGTCATACGTTGAGCTTTATGACTTACTTGTTATTCGGCGTTTCGAGTTTAGTTAAAAAGAGTAGTCTAATTCCAGAACCATTCTCAAATTCTCATTTTTGACCTTAGAAGAGTAAAATCGTCCTTGTCGAAAAGGATAATTAAAATACTGACGAGAATGTTGTTATATCTATAAGTTTACCTATGTTTCTGGAAAATAACAGCTGATATATAATATATCATAACTATAAAATATACGACATGTTCTTGCTCGTCACTCCACTCATAACTAAACGTTCACTCTCGCTCTTAAAACCGCGTTAAGCATAACTGATACCGTTATTACGTGTGAGTGAAGTTGCGTGCGCGCAGCTTCGCGATACGAATGGCCTTGACTGACATGATCTTGCACAGTTTTGATTTGCATGTTTTTCATGCTATGAGAAATAGGGTGATGAGTTATGATGTGTGTGTGATTTTATTATTATGGTTCGTCTTGGTTTTGTGGTTAGTTTTCTGTATGTTTTTTTCTATCCCACACCCACATTATTATATTTATACATTTAAATACCGATAAGTTTTGTTCTAATTATGAGTGTAACTTAAGTACTTACTGACAAATACAAGTAAGTACTTACTGACATTTGTTGGAGAAAATTTCGATTATCTAGAAAAACTAAAATTCTAGATGATGTTTATTTTTTAGGGTTATTGTAAGTTAAGGTTTAAAGATTATTGAATAACAGCAATAATTAATTTCTAGATAATGATTTACAGCATCTTGGTTTTTATTATTAATATCTGTAATTTACTTCGAACACAATTTCCATTATCTAATGATTTTACGTGGATGTGACTCATAGTTTTCATAAAAGTATGTTTTTCTTTGTGTTATCTTATTCTATTTTTATCAATTGTCAGTAGCTGTGTAAATATTACAATGTTGGCTTTCTTTTGATTCTGTGATAAGTGTTTTAATTTATTTACACTTTTCACATTTTCTATTCAGAGGTTTTAAATAAATAAATCTTATCTAACTTAGAGCTGTCCTTCAGCGCAATTAGATGAGCTATCTATTCCAACTTACAGATTATGTTTTAAGTATAACTGTATATAAGTATAACTGTATATAAGCATTTACTTTAAAACATTAGTATTATTGAAGTGTCTTACATTTTCCACTTCATTAACCTGTTCCTCTCCATCTTCTGCAGGGTCTACCGTCGTGGTCGCGCGGGCTGGAGGTGGCGGAGGCTGCGCGCACGCGCCTCGTGCGCTGGGCGTGCGGCGAGCCCCCGGCCGAGCCCGAGCCGCCGCGCAAGAAGATGCCGCATGCACTTCGACGGAGGTGGCCTTTGTGCCCCTGTTTACAGGTTAGTGTTTATTTTTTTATATTTAAGTACCTTACTGTGACGAAGTTGCAGTTGTATTGTAAACACATCTTAACCCATTAACCGGCAAAATACACGCGTCCACATGCCTGCATCGTATGCATCGCATGTAGGCATTGCTGATGATGCGGTGCGTACGATGGATCAGTGGACGCGATTGTATGAGTTTCTATACAAGGCAAACTAAAATCTGTTGCGTACGATGCGTGCGATACGTACGATGCGGGCCTGTGGTAACCTTTAAGCGTATTGTTATTAATTTATTACGTTTAACTATTTTCATAGCAAACGATATCTTGTACGATGCGATAGTCTTCGTGTTTCAATTGTTTCGACAAAGTACGTCGTTTCATTGTCTTTTTAAGCATCATACGAATTCAAACTGTATGTTTAAGTTGTATATCTAAAAATAACAATGGACAATTAAGAGACGTTGCAAAAAACTGTGACATGTGCAGCTATAGAGGGAGTATACAGTGGTACTCTCATGGCTGGCCATGCAGAACTTTGTTTGCAATGCGTTGTTGGTAAAAGTTTGTACGCTGAATAAATACAGCCAGGATGAAATGCGCGCAGTCATTGGTCATACTACATAGTGTAGGCTAGGTACTCTGTTTTTCATTCACCCTGTGGTAATCAAGGTTTTCGTTGATTGCTTCCAATTGTTTCCAGCCATCATTTTCATTCATTGTTTCGTCGTTCAATAGTTATTTTCTTCGATTGACCTAATTTCCTTTGCTTTTCAATGTTCTATAATTAATACTCGTTCGCCGCAACTAAGGTGAACTTGCAACGATGCAAGTTACAAAAGGTCGAAGCCCTATTAATATTATTGCTAGCTTCCGACTAGTCTTTCATTACAATGCCATCAATTACAATTTCCATATTCCCTTCAACATCGGATATGTAAATAGAAACAAAGTAATCAAGCGATGTGTTGATCAATATCCTTATTGCTGCTTATCTAGTAGATCTATGCTTGATTGTTGCTTAAGCTGATACTGGAATTGCGACTTAAGGACGTGCCTTTAAGGGTTTAAGTTGGATGAAAACTTTGTTTGCCGATGTGTTTTCTATTTTCTGTGATTAAATTGACTGTACGGTTAGCGCGATAGCTGGCAACTGAGTGCCCCAATGTAGCAGGTTTGATTCCCGCACGGAGCAATGTGATCCACAATTTGTTGTTTCGGGTCTGGGTATCATGTGCGACACAGGAGAAGATCCTAGGGCCCAACCATAGGATTTCAACGTTAACAACGTTTAAAAAAACTATCAATTTCATACACAGAGTTTAATGTCCGTAAGTACCTTGTTTGTCTCGCTTGAATATTGATTATTTCATGTTAGTTTGATTTCGACCGACAGCAGGCACTCTATTAAGTTTATTTACAGACAGGCTATATTGCAGTAGATATAATATAACTTAAGTACATTAGGATTAGGATTAGCAATGGACTGTAGGTGTACCAGCTAATTGTTCCGGAACGTGTCAGTTGACTTGGTCTAGTAAGGTGACACCCACAGCGTATCAGATTGCGATTAGGGTCCGTTTCGCCTTACTTTCACCGGCTAGTCTAGGGATTTTGAATTTGTGTCATATATTTTACTCAAATGTTGATCAATTAACCTACATTTACTTAGTAAGTCCTATGGTTGTTGTATATCCCAAATATGAGGGTGAATATCTTCCATTTGAACATAATTTCGCCCGTGTCCATGTTTCTGATCAAAATGATCCAGTCATCTGGCGTTAAGAATCAAAACTATATGCTTATTATCGAGAATTATGCGAATTACTTTCAAGAAAAGAGCGTATTCTTTTTAATAGGGTGGCAATGCACTTATGACTCCGCTGGTGTTGCCATGTCCATGGGCGGCGCTGATCGCTTACCACCAGGTGACCAGTCTGCTCGTTTGTATTCTATAATCTCAAATTTTTTAATGATATTCGTCTTTACTTGGACTGCTGGGCATTGACCTTCTCACCCGTGAGTTTGTTTCTCTAGTAACCAATCTATGAGGCTTAGTACCTAATCAATAAGATTGAGGTATTTTACTAATACAGTTTCTGTAGAAAATGAAAGCACTCAACTTTTTACAACTTCACCAGCACTTGCTATCAGACTGGTTCCACGTGGAACTTGTTTACTTGATGTCTCGTCTCCAAAGGTTGAAGGTTACAGTCAACAAGTTGGCTATTCAGCCATTAGTGAAAGTTAGAAGTCAAGGACTTCATTTTTGTTGAGGTTGTTCACTCCTAATGTTATTAGTGCTAAGCTGTTTTGTTTTGTCATGAATTATACATGAGGTTTAGTGTTAGCGACTTCTTTAGCTTTAGTTATTAGTCTATGTATATTATATCTTCACACATCAACAACCTATAAGTGGTTATTGCTGACCAAAGGTCTCTTCTTATACATAGAAGGTTTGAGCATTAATTGCCAGGCTTGCTCAATGCGGGTTGATGATTTCAAACTTATACTCGGAAATTATTAGCCCAAGTTTCCTTAGAACTTTTTCATTTTAAGATCCAACACTAGATTATGAAGGGCGTGGTTTTATCGATAGCTAAATTCTCTTCAACAACTCCAAACCTGAATTTCTCTATACGAACCACACTGTAATTACTAAGTATAAGCGGTTGATCACAGATAACATTGAAATATATCCAACCAACGAAATCTAAGTCCTGAACTTTGAATTCAATGCACTCTCTGGAATCTTTCTTTCCCAATCAGAGAAACAAATTGCAAAAGACTTAAATATGCTTGAAGATTGAAGATTATTAAGACATAATTAACATTTAAGTTTTGTTTCACCACCCTCATACTTTGTTTAGTATTAAAAAAACCTTTTATATAAAAAATCTGGTGGTTAGTGGCTCGGCGAAAAGAATCCAGCTATTAGAATAGAGTATAAAGGCTACTCCCATTGATATTATTAACATCAGAGAGGGAGAGAAAGAGAGAGGGAGATAGAAAATAGAAGATTTATTGCACATGCTGTAATGAGTTAATGGAAAGCGATGAGAGTTTAGATTGACTGCCTTATACCAGTAGGTCGAGTGTTGATGATGATACAACTGTCCAACATGACTGTGTCGAGTTTAATGTATGAGATGGGTGAATCGATACCATGGACAGTTTAATGTATGGGATGGGTAAATCGTTACTATCAATAATTGCTTTGACGATTTGGGATTTTGACTGTATTTGTAATAATTTTAAGACTGGTGAAAATACGAATTAAACTTCTTAGATAAAAATAGAAATATTGTTTTTGTGAATCTTAACCTCGATTGCAGAATCAATGTCATTAACATTAGCTAATCCGTTTTCTACTTCATTTAGATGCATTTTTATTTTTATTTGTATAACAAAATGCATTCTTAATTTATTCTTGTTTAAATTATGCATTCTTTATTTATTTATATTTATAAGTCTGTCTCTAAACGTGACACTTTTCTCAGTATCTTCATTTAGTATGACAATAACAAATCTGTCACAATTTCTTCTAAAGCTTTACTTTTTTCTTTCCATATCTCGAATCTCACCTGTTTACGACTTCAACAGTTTGCTCAAAGATGTGTGGAAGTAACGGTGTAATGTGTGGCCCGTCAGACATGTGGTCGACAAACAGACAAACAGGTTTAGCGAGCGATGATATCTTCGATATAGATGTTACTGGCCATTCACCTGATACATATACTAATTGCTAATTGCTACAACTGGGTTGAGAATTTATAGTTTGGTTGTTAAACGGCTTTTGGTTTTATGCTACAGTTATTTGGGATGTAGAGTTAAAAGTTATTTGACCTACTTTTTCGTTTTAAGATTGGTATTTTCAAAAAGGTTTTCTGTGTTAGTTACAAGTTTTTTCTATTAAAGTTAATTCAGTTTGGAGATTTTTATTTACGTGTCTTGGGAAATACGTGAAGTCTAATCTTAAATAGCATTTGCGTTTGTTGGTATTTTTAAATTGTTCTAGGTATTAAGCACTAGTTCAAGTCTCAGGCTCTTAACATTCATCATTTGTATGAGTAATCCGCATTGTTATTTTGTTTGCTTTGAAAGTTAACAAACTAGTTTGAATGATCCTCTTGTCTCAGATCAAGAGACTCGACGTCTAATCCAACGTTTTTTGAAAGCAAAGAAAGCTTATTTACGACATTTTCTATTCATTGTCGTATAGATTTCGCAAAAGTGAAATTATATTCGACATCCGTATCGATACGATTTACAAAAGTGTTAATGTATTGAAATTTTGTGCAAATTTTATTGTCCTCTCTCGGTTCAGAGGTTAACTAGCAGAATTTGTAGAGAAATTTTTGGTTCCATAATTTTCTAATCAAGAAATTAACATTCCTTTAAAACCGAGACGTATTAATCAAAACAATGATGTCTGTTGGTTTAAAATAAAATATTTTGTTGTGGTTTTTCGTCATTTTTATTGTAATTTATTCTAGCGATTTGTTATGGTGATTCCTCTTTGGTGAGCGAATAGGAGATTCTTTTTTAGTTATTTTATTAAGAACTTGATTGATTGACTGGCGTGATTCTTAGCTTATAGGTAGACTTAAGCTGGTGGTATGTTAATTCCAGTAGTCAGTAGGTTACGTTAGCATTAAAATCAGTTGATTTAGTAGAGTTCCGGAATATGGAGTTTGATTCTATGTTTTTAATTAAATAAAGACTTTATAAGCTGCCTACAGAGAAGATGTTCTCAAAATGCTCACGATGACTGGAATTTCCAAGGACAAATCCATTGACAAAGCAATAGTTTTGTATTATAATAGTCTTTAATTTTAATATTTGATTGTTATTTTTCACAATACCTCTTAGCGGCCATTAAGGATCTGGTTGACCATTTGTAGACGCAGTCACGACTTTTGTGCCGACCTTGGCATTAACGCAGACGCATGGTAAATTATATGACGTATCATTTGTCATACATTTTTAACATTCTTCTTAAATGTGTAGTTCCTGGAGGTATTATATTGGGTACTTAAGACTTTGACTGCCAACAAAAAATCTGTTGAAGGCAAATGCTCCGCTAGCGCCGGCCTCTTTAGCCCCTCATGGCGTTTAATGTGTTAAAGGACGTAAAAAATTATAATGAAAGTAATAAAGAATAAAAAGGTATTCCAAAGAAATGAATATAAGTACCTATTATAATTTTAAAATTGTGAATGTTCACAGTAAGACTGCCGAATTCCTACTAGAAAAGTGCAAATTGGCCTTTAAAATGGCACTTTTACAATAAACTATTTTTTCGAAAGCCATACGTACAATTTTGGATTATATTTGTGATCGAAAATTAACTGGTTAAGCCGAATTTACGACGTTCATCATTTCAATCAGACGCAGCCCAAAATTAAGTCTTCCAGCTTGCAAGGAATTTGACAGTTACTAGTCATGGGAATATAACTAAAATGGTCTAACTCTGAACGTAAGTACAGATCGTTGACCGTAGCTCTGTGAATGATAAGAATGAATTAGCAAACTAACGCATGAAGGCCAGACACGCTTCATTAGCGATGCTAAAATTAGCTTTGTTCTTATATGTTTAGTCGGTCGATCAATCAAATTACTTCTTAAATACGACCAATGACAATAAGATCGGGAGTGAAGTTGGTCAGTGCGAAACTCAAGTCATGGTAATAGTTTTATGACTGTACTCGTGGTCATAGACACCCAGGATTTGCGTTTAGCGAATGACTGCAGTTTTTATTTTTGGTAAACCTAGCTTTTTGAGGTGAACTAGAAGACTAGGAAAGTGTGACACGGTTACTTCATTGAAACCACCGCGGTGGCCACCTCATCTCGCACCTTAGTACGCCTCCTATTACATGAGATTAATGCAGATGTAATGTAGCTGAATCAACTGTACTGGCTGGTATATTCCTGGGTGCTTTTAAATTCTCCATAGTGTGAGTTCAAATTGAGGAAAATACAATCGTAATGCCACGCTCAGAACCAGCTAAATACCTGTGCTTTACTATCTCTTTAACACAAGACAAATGTGAAAATGGAGACCTCATAAACTTTCACCTAAGACTGATTGTTACCTATATGAATGAAAGGGCTATTGATAGCCAAGGGCCAGGCAATGCAAGGTCTATAGAAAACCAGTTTTCATTGGATTGGAAAGCAGCCGGGATGTCGGTCAGTACGTACACACTTATATCAAGAACAGAGATGAGACTAACACATGATGGGAATTGAAATTTTAATGCGAGATTGCAACTATCTGTGATGATTTGATGATTGCAGTGGATATTACTTAGGGGGATTGATTTTTTCTCTTGTGACAGTCATTTTATTTCTGTAATTTATTGAAATGTGGTTATTCTACGTGATATCTGTTGTAACCGTTTTGAAACGAGGAATGGGAAATGTGAGATCTTTTTGTTCAAGTAACAATTATTTTTTATAATGTTTTGATTAGATGATCCAATTTATAAACTGGGACAGGTGTATAACTATCCCTCCTTAAATATATGCTAAGTAACTAATTAATGCTTTTTAGTCTACTATTTCGAACTTCAAACAATTAGTAGTTGAATGTGCTTATTTACATCGGGGCGTTGTGACCGGGTCAAAAGTGCTACATTTTAATTGGATAAAGTCCTTGATCCAAACATTTCGGTACAAACTACTTAAATACACTTAAAGATTTAACATAGCGATACCTTTCAACGTGCTCCCAAAACGGTAATCCAATCAACAGACAGACAGATAAGCCAATAATGGATCACTTGAGTACAATTGAACGCAAAACAACAATTGCAATGTGAATGAAACACTCCATTGATTGTGTGACCACGTGCGTCCATAGAAATCGCAAGTTCGGTCGTCGGGTCAGACATAATCGTGTTGAACGATAACCGTCTCCGTCAAAATATAACAATAAAGCTACTTAACAAACCTTACGTTTCTGATTGAATATTACTAAACATATTTCTCAATTGTAAGCTGATTACAAACAATAACAAAGGCTGAAGGCGATAGGATTATGACTTTTTGAAACAAATTTAATTGGATCGCTTCAAAACAGAAGGTCGTGACTTTTTGAATGTCATATTAATGGCCTAATGTCTCTCCAACGAAGGCTAAGATTTCATATCATATTTATGCCTTTCCAAATACTTTACTTTATCAAACCTTTGAATTAATACAGCTCTAATGCAATTCCGTTGTAACAAGTGAATGCGTTGATAAATATTCCGGTATTTATTAGTTGCGTTGAGACTGTTTACTCGGTTGGAAACAAACATTTCATTTATAAATACTTATTGTATCGGTCGTCAACATGGCCCCTAATGAAACGTCCATTTAGTTGTTAATAGAATTAGAGCGAGACAATGCACTTCGATAAATACGGGAAGCAATTACGGGTGTACATGGAGGTCCTTAGTTTTGATTGAGACACATTGCAGGGCGCCAGCGAGCCGTCTCGTTTGTTTTGTGGTCCTTCGATTGACTCTTGCGCAACCGCGAAAGTATTTCACTGACATCGTTGTCAAGTGACTCGAATTAAATTAACCAATCAAACTGTCATTTAGTGCTGTTACAATAATGGTCCAGAATTGTGTGCCGAAATGAATAAGACTAGGTTTTTTAGTTTGAGAAGAAAACGCTCGGTAGCAAATACACAAGTAAGTCTAGTCTTAAATAAACAATATTCGAAGATGTGATTTTTCTGAGAACGGTTTTTAACGTGGCCGGTCTACGTTTACACCCTTTTGAAGTTAATGCTTGTTCTTAACATAATATTTATTCTTGCAAACGTGTTTCTTCGGAAGACCAAATGTGGGTACGATTTTTAGGAACGAGTGTGTTTTGTCAACTTTTGGGACGGACGGCCTTTGTCCAGACTATGAATGTTAATGAACTTGATGTTGATTCTCTAATTATACCCTGTTTGTCGTTGAGCTGGGTTTAACCCTGTCATGTTCATTCCTGTAGCTTTTAGGCCCATTTAAATGGGGTGTAATTTTCATATAAATGTGCGCATTATAATTGTAGAAATATTTATACATAATTTTAAAGGATAACAACTTCTTTGTGCGCTCAGCTATTTAAAATACTCAGTGCTTACGTACTTAAGGAGATAATGTTGTCCAGTTGTCCTTACAGTTATCTTAGGTAAATTGTTACTACGCTCACGTGTTTCTGTCATTAGTGGTAAGAATATTGCTTAACGTCTGGTTACATGTTTCTTCAATAATTTTCTCTCTTAGTGTTCGAAAAAATTGTCAGAAATAGGCGCGGATACCATTTTTTTGTGGTCTATGTGAATTTTGTCTACAATTCCTCAAGTCCAAGGACTTCCATCGTTGGATTGCTACACTTATTCTTAAAATCTTTGTGAATCAGTGTTTTTTAAGTTTTGTGGAGGTAGTGCAACCATTATAATTTTATAAAAACAGGAGTAAGAATGGGGTGGTTTTTAGTCAGTGAGAGTCTTACACTCCCTCTCGCCTCGTCCAAGGTGGGAGAAGCAACTGGATGAGATTTTCCACTGAAAAAAAAAAACAAATACAATTTCATCCAACTTTGATATCCAATCACTTAAATATCACACAAAACACCCACTAGTTCCCTTTACAAAAAGCAAAAAGTCTTCATGGTAAACATCTTAACTCTTGCAAAATTAATGTTGCTAATAATGTTGGCCCTGCAAATAAGTTTGCAGTTGAGTGGATGAAATCATCGACAGAAATAGATTTTACTTCTTGTTCATTGTAAGGGGTTGTAGGGTTATCGCATCTGCTAAAGATGGCGGGTGTTAAAAAAGAAATATGGCCGCTGTGAGTCACTATTTGGATGATGACGTCATTTGTTTCAAGTACTTACTCTTAGTATGTTTATGGGAAATGTGAGATCTTTTTGATATGGATGGATCCTTACAATGTAGGAAATAAGTACGGCATGGTAATGCTAGAGGTCGTGGAGATATTTAATAAGAGAAACGTTTTGAAGGAGATCGGAAATTAGCTAGAAAGTTCAGATAAGATAGTGATAATTACTTTTTAAATGAGTCGAGAGTAAGACCAGTATTTGTATTGCAAAAATAGTATAGTAGAAGTAAATGCATCCTTTTTCCGTTCCGTGACCCACATACTGTCAATAAATATCAATAAGATGAAGTAAAAATTACTGATTATAAATACAAATTAGGTATTCTTTACTTTAATAAATGTTAATCCCACTCATGGCCTATCATTAAAGAAAATTAAATCGAAATCCGTCCAGCTGTTTTCGATGTGAAAATAACCAACATCTACGCGTCCTCGTAAAATGTAGAATTTATAAATATTAGGAACTAGATAATACCGTCTTGATTATTATGCGGAAAGACTTTATAATAAAATTAATCCAAAACTCAATTAACACGTTAATAAAATGCAAATTATCATATTTTTGTAATGTTAACAAGGTAATGCAGTTTTAATTATTTTAGCATGTGTTGTGTCTTACACGAAAGCTAAAATTCTTCTGACAATAAAATGTAATGACAAATAATGTAAAATTTTCTCATCGTTGACAACCTAGTCAAATTCAAAACGTTCAATTCTTCTCCCGTGTCACAACGCAGCCTGCCAGTGTGTGTCAACATCTAGCCTGCCAGGTGCATGTGATGAAACCTCATTGCTACAGTCTCCCCCTCTAACCTGAGCGAACGTCCCCGCGATCAGGTTAGTTCTTGCGTGGTCTACCCCTCCTACGTTTCTTTCAGCCGACGTGAGGAGGCGACTGGCGTACTCTATAGGTCGCTCGTCGGTCCCCTCCCCTGGAGTAATGTCGCTCCTAAAGCCTAACTGCTATTGTCAGTTCTGAGTACGAAAGGTTTCGTTTACAATTAGAGACCTAAATCTACACAAAAACACTTCTGCACGTTTGTCTTTTTGTTCCTAGCTGAACATTTCACGTGATATCTTGTATGCCGGCTTCGGCGTCTGACAGTGATGAGAAGTCGAATTCTTGGCTGTCACTAAACGGGTCTGTGTACGGGTAGTGTACGAGGACACAGTTGAAGTCCATCGGGGCTCCGCACCCGCCCAACAACTTCCGAATCTTAGTCTCGGAGTCAACATGGAGCGAAGTCGGAGCACGGCGTCCTTCCAGGTGGCTGCGGGCGCCGCGCCACCACACGGTGGCATCGCCCTCTAACAGCATCGGGAGTCCCCGCAGCGCGTGATCGTCACTCACGTCCGCACAGCACACTCCTTGTATACCTGGACCGCGTCGATGAAGGCTTCTTAGTACCTCCGGTTTTTGAGAAGTACCGGTGAACCTCGTGGTACACTTTGCGAAGTTCCAGGACGAACTCATCTTGAGAAGTCCGGTGAACCCCGCGGTACACTTGGCGAAGTTCCAGGACGAACTCTTCTTGAGAAGTCCGGTGAACCCCGCGGTACACTTGGCGAAGTTCCAGGACGAACTCTTCTTGAGAAGTCCGGTGAACCCCGCGGTACACTTGGCGAAGTCCCAGGACGAACTCTTCTTGAGAAGTCCGGTGAACCTCGCGGGAACCCCGCGGAATATTTAGTGATGTTCAGCGACGGTGACGATGGTGACTGCCATGAGGCGCCGGCGTTTCGACCGCGTTTCGTCGGCGCAACGACCGCAGCGTCTCTATTGGGCACCTAGTCGTATCCGCCTGCATTATGCCGGCACGGTCAGACGAGGCGCTGTGACAAGTTCGGGGGCCCGTACAGGACTCTGCTCCGTAGCTTCGTCGTCTGCCGTCGTCTGCCTCCGTAGCCTAGTTCGGGGCATGGTCGGCCCTACTAGCTGGGCGCCAATTTAGCATGTTCGGCCCTACTAGCTGGGCGCCAATTTAGCATGTGTTGTGTCTTACACGAAAGCTAAAATTCTTCTGACAATAAAATGTAATGACAAATAATGTAAAATTTTCTCATCGTTGACAACCTAGTCAAATTCAAAACGTTCAATTCTTCTCCCGTGTCACAACGCAGCCTGCCAGTGTGTGTCAACATCTAGCCTGCCAGGTGCATGTGATGAAACCTCATTGCTACATTATTTATTTATTAGATATGAATCAAACTGAATATGCATTTTCATAATAAGTAATATTTTAATCTTATTTAGAAAACAAAGTCATAACAGGATGCGCAATAAGGCTCAAAATCCTTAATCAAATATGAAGTAATTAGCTCTTAATGGTTCTTTTCCATTGTTCTTCGTTCAACAAATATTTTGCTACAATGGTCGTGACCTCATTGTGTGATATCTAAATATTATTTACCTTTTCATTTGTTTGTCTTAAGTCTACCAGAACTGCACGATAAAATATCCCTCCAATATAAACCTCACCTTGTCTCAAGAACATTTTGTTGGCAATGGGAGCTCAACTTAAACTGGGAGGTTAGTCTCATGTGCAGTCAGTACTTTCTACTATTAAAGTTAATTAAGCAAATAGTACTTAGGGAATACATAATTAATGGTAGTTTAAAGAATTGTACTTTCTGTGTGTTGAATTAGAATCGAATTTGCATTGAAAACTAGTAATTAGTGTTCCTAATGATCTTGATACATATCTAGGTTTTGTTGCGACCTTTTTCCCAGTTGCTTTTTTATGTTTGTCGAACAGGATGTCAGAACCTTCAAAGCAAAGCATTTTGTCTGGTTTAGAAATATTGTGTTTTTATCTTATCTTTGCAATTTTGTGTGTAGACCTTCATGCTTTTGATAAAAAATGCATCAAACATTAGTCATATGCACACGTTCATGTATCTTTCTTTCTTTAATGATAAAATCAATTGGGGAGCAATAGGATTAATAGATTCATTCTAACTTTCCACTTGGTCTTTACCAAAATACTTCTATGACAGTCTTCATCAACGATCCTTAATCCATTTTCTAACTGGTTAAAAAGTGGCATAGCACGCGTTGTACCTAAACTAACCCCTTCCTTGTACTGTTAGGTGTCTGTTATCGGTTCATGAAAGCCAAAATGTTACCTATCTTTAAAATCTAAGAGAAGGTAAATTTTAAGGAACACAAATATCCAGAAAATTCAGCTTCAACACCTGTTCCATCACATCATGCTGTAAAACGTTTAGACAGTGTCGTAAATTCGTCTGACACGGCTCGTGGAGCCCGGAGTCACGTCCCCAATAACAGTTTTAAGATGGCGCCGCTGACGACGATGTCTACTGTCTAGTATAAGTCTGTATATACAGGCCGAGGGTGCAAACTGACATCACCGCAATTCGTTCCCCCTCGTTAAGCTTAGCAAATTGTGGGCTTCTTTAACCAGAAAATACGACAAGGATTTATCTTATTTAAGCAGTTACTTATTTTTTATTAAAATTTTGTAGGGGAGAGTGATGTTGTGTGGGTTTATTGTTAGTTTTATGCTTGTTGGGAAGATTTTATGGTTTTGTTGCCTTAAAGATGTAGGTAGTAAGATTTTGATTTTTAGAAGGGATTCTTGGTGCACGTTTATAACTTTGCCTACAACTCGGCAATGCTATCTTGGCAATAAAATCAATGAAATGGGAAATTATGTCTTATCTTCGAAATGGCCCAATGTTGTTGCCGAAACACACCCTGCAGATGTCTCCATTTTGAACAGCCCAAGCTACAAATTGTAATAAATTAATGACAACAAGAAACATTTTAAATAATTGTCAGAAATTAACAGTTAATTTATAATACTTTCTCCGCACAGCCCTATTCATTATGTCAATGGATTCGCGAGACATCGGGCGACACTTCGTAGAAATGTGCAAGCGCCGGCAAAAGGTCATTCTGAGTCAGAAGCGCTTTTAGCACGGTCGTGTGTGGACGTGTGTACATGGTGTTATCTGGTTGTATGTTGTCACGGAGACGTGAGCAAATTGAAAGCTTTATTTATAATAGCCGGTATAGATCAGACGCCTAAACGATTTGAGAAGATGTTTGATATGCTAATCGATCACATGCGTGTTGTCTAATAATTGATGATGCTAATAATAGAGAAAATTAGGGAGGTCAAAAATTCTAGGAACAAAGACACATACAAGAAGGAAACAATTCAGTTTGATAAGAATCAGAAACGCGATAGACTTGTAATAGACGATGATACTTGTAATATACATCGTTAGAAATCTTGTCCGATTTCAGTTTAGGAACGTATATAGGAACTATCAGACAGTATTATTAGAAAGAAGTTAAAATAATTGCAGTAATAACCGGTTCAAGCGATAAAGAAAGAAAAAGACGCTCCTAAATGGCGCAAATCGTCGAATCATGTGTTTAGTAGTAATTACATTCCTATTATTGTAATAGCTTTGCGTTCAGGCGATTATACTGCGGTACGCGAAGTTTTTCTTGTCCATTCGTGCGCACTTCCTCATTCGCCACATTTGTCGACTCTCCCTTTAAAGGAAGGAACCAATGTCTTCCTCATTTTATTTTTAACCTCGACGATTTAAATTAAGTTTTTTCTCGTTTCTCAAGAAGTATTCGCAAACAGATTATGTCCTCACGTTGATTTATGTCTTACTGAGAAAATTTTCTCATTGCGAGCAGAATATTTTTTCGGATAATTAGGTATTGATTGCAGTAATTTTATTTATGGCTTCCTTAAATTGGGGAGATGTTGAAATGGAAATGAGTTATTGTATGTAGAAAGTTCCTTTCCACGTTTCGTTTTTTGTGGACACGTGCCCGAAATGTGTTTTGGATTGAGTGTCGCGTTCTTATGTTTTTATTCTCGGTTGTCGGCTGATGATTGATAAGTTGTGTTGTTTTAATTTGGTGTGGTATTCATGTCTTGTTTTATATTTGTTGTCGTTGATGTATTGAATTTGTTTGAAGTCAACTAAACATGGATGTGTTTTCCCTTCCATAGTATCTACTTCTTTGAAGTGGTTCTACCCGTTCCTTTCAAACTGTGCGAGCCATAGTTCACCGTTTACGTTAATAGGCCTTTATCTTCAGTTATTACGTTCTTGCAACTATAATTTATTATAAGTAAGAGACACTTTGATTGCTAATAAATCTTGGCTCCAAGGATTTTCGTAAAAGGTTTATACGTCGGAATTTTTGATCGATGCTATCTTCTGGCCTACATAGTCAAAATATTCATATTTTCGTGGCCAGTTTTGATTATTTAGCATTTATGAGAGGACCAGTTCCATAGTTAATAAAGGTTATTATTAAGTATTATTAGATTTGTCATCCATCTAAATCTACTTTGCTACGTTCTAAATGTACTTAATTGTTTTATTTTAGCACTGCAAAGTTAATTGGTTTATTTTGAAATAATGCCATTGCCGTCGACTACAATGCATTTAATGATGTCTATAGTTCATTGAACCATGTAATGCGATCAGTTCTAGACATCTATCAATTTTGTTTAATTAAAACTAAAGAAAGGTTTTCTTTTCGTTCTGATTGCTACATTTTATTGTTTTATTTTATTTTCTTACTGCTTTTTTGTTTTATATCTTTTCCTCATTCGGGAATGTTTCAATTACAAGTTGTCGTTTCTAGGATACTTTTTTAATACTAAAATATTTACTTTTGTATTTCTTAATTTTTGCAACTCTCTCATGTTCATTACAACTTTTTAAAAAGTAATGTGGTTACTCCTATTATAGTGCAACTGAGAATATTTATCAAGTTCATCTGCTTCTGTTGTTCTATACTTTGGAAGCAACATGTTAATAGTTTTATCTTGTTTGTTCCAGAATGACGAGCCTCCAGAGATCACATACTGTGTGGTTGGGGGCGAAGGCGGGCTGGCTCTACAGGCAGTCACCCCCACACATCCGATGCCACCAGAAGATGAACTTGACGCCAAGTTTGCGGAACTCGTGGTAAGTAATATTAATATTAATGATTTCTCTAATATTTGTCACTAGCCCTACTCCATGGGTACAAGCTGATCAAGGGACTGCAAAGACCGTGCAACAATCTAACAGCTGTGCTAACAGCGATCTTTGATAAACCTGAATCGTTTAGACTGCTTTATTTAACCAGCGAGGAGATTATTCTTATGTGGATAAGATCCATAGTCTTAGCTTATTACTTACTGGCTACTTCTACTTGACTTCGATTGGTAATAGCGTGATGTTTTACATCCTACAGCCTTCCATGATAAATGCACTATTCAATACAAAAAGCATTATTCCAATCGGATCAGTAGGTCTGGAGATTAGTGAGTTGAAACAAAGTCTTCAGCTTTATTAGTATGAATATAAATTTAATGAAAGGTACCTACAATGGTATCTTTTAGCTTTAGTGAAACTATTAGTAGATTTACCTCTAAATAGAAAATAACTACAAATTACATAAACATCGCAGTGCGATCATTTAGGTGAAGTTCAAAGTCATTAAGATTCACTTTCTTCAGCTTAGCATAATTTGGTCCATTAATGTTTATTGCTTTTTAAGTTGCTAATTTAGTATAACGTATAATCTTAGTGATGATATCACTTGTAAAAAGTTATATTTGGTAAGAAAAGTAAGTACTTTGAATACTTTTATTTTAAGGGGCGCCTTGGGCGAGACGAAAGGGAGTGTCAGACTCTTACTGACTAAAAACCACCCCGTTGCTTCTCCTGCTTTTCGAGCCGGAGCCCCGGTAGCCCGCTAGGTAGTCCGCAGCTCCGGAACTTTGGAAACCTAGTTCTCGTTTTAAACGAGTTCCCAAGTTAGATAGATTACTTCAGTGGTTGGGAATGTCTTAAATTCCATTTTACTAGGAAACTTTTGCATGTAACACAATGTCGGGTTTTTATGAATATTCGTAGAAGTTGTTCTGTTCTGCCATGACCAATGTAGGTAAATAATTATGTAGTTTTCCTACGCCGAGGTTTTTACTGAGAAAATGTAGTTTATTCTTATCTTGTGATAATAATTGCTTTGAACTTGATAAACATCTGTTTAAGATACTAAGTAATAGTAACGTGACGTCATTTAGTTTTTTAATTGAGTCTATAGTAATTTTGTCTTGCACGAATAGTGCTGAGATTCATTTCATTAATAAATTAGGTAATCATTTTTTTATGGAGGTAGGTGCCTTCCTAAATTGCCTAGCTTTTTGAGGAAAAATCTACGAAGTGTGGGACCAACAAATTATTCCATAGAATCATGAATGTTCCAGAAATAATCTGGTCAACAAATTATATACAACATTTTCCCACCACCTTATTTAATTCCATACTCAATGGTTACAAAGTATACAAAAAAACCTCAAGCAAAGATACATTGTGAGACAAAGCAACTTTATTTTCAATACACAGTTGAAAACATTTACATTTAAAAAAACGAAAATAATCAACTGTCCAAACCCGCTTCCGTATACATTTTCTCTGTATTGTATTCAGAACGGACAATGACGCAAAAGTATTTCTTTTAAATTGTCGAGAGGAATTTTAATAACATCAAAACGTACTCCATAACATAACACGGAGTTTTCATAATATATGTTGATGATGTTCCCATCATTGTACAGTTTAATTTCTTCATTGTATGTGTGTTGATTATGGTTGTGTAATCTGTTGATGTTATGTTGTTATATGATCGTGTTATAGAAGATTAACTTGGTGTTAATTGTTATGTTTAGTAAACAACGCAGTATCTTCTATCATTTACTTTAATATTATTATTAACCTTTAAATTCGTGAATGGAGGCGCTATCGTAATATTTATCTTTGAACCTAGATCACGTTTTTATCGTTCGATGAATTTCATTGGTAGCCTGTTTAGTATCATAATATTGTATTGATCAGTTGAAATTATGAAAATATTCATATGTTATGTATGAAACAATTGTGATTCTGTAAATGTAACACCATATTTTTTAGCTAATTGTAACTAAGACTCCTTCTATTATTAATTCCTAGTTAGTTTCCTTGAGTGATTTCTTAATCGTTTTTAGTTAAACTAGCATTCTCACATGGTGCTATAACATGTTAAGCTGACACGTTAACATTATCAGCTGGAGATGGACAGGCAGTGATTGGGAGGTGTTGTTTAGACAGATGAGGCGCGGCCCCGCCTCCAGCCACCTGCACCCTCGGTCCACTTTCACAATACATCGCCGTTTTACTAGGGCTGACAGCTGTGCGCAGAAATTTGATCTTTATTGTCTCTTATTTTCGTTGTGTTTCGGAAAATTTGGGTTAATGAAAACTTGGTTGTTGTGGTCGTTTTGTTATGTTATATTGTTGTGTAGCTTCTATAGGGTTCTTTTATTTTGTTTCTTTCTATTATTCCTATATAAATGTTACTGAGAGGTCATCCTGTCATCTAGATCATTAATCTCATTTTTTTTTTGTAATTATAATATTTATGTAACAAAGGCTACGGTAACATTTAAAATGTTAATTTAATAAAACTTTGTGACATTAATCATGATGTCATAATGTTGGTATTTTAGCCAAAACTAATAGAATTGTTAATTTTATCTTTGAACAAGATCTTTTGAGGTCTAGAATTGTGGATCTGGCTAAGTTTAAATTGGCTACATCCTTGAGCCAGCTGTTGGAAAGGCCAAAGTTGATAATGATCATAGTACGGATGCTACAAGATTAGCTGGTCCTCGTAATAATATAATTATAGCTACACAGAATATTGCTATTGACATTTTCAAATTGAAATTCGTAATTTGGTACTTTATACTTCATGTCAATTGCATCAGAAATATAATATTAGGTACTGCTGCGGAATTCTGTCTAATAGGCAATCTAAAAATGTATGTCGCTTTCAATAATAATTATTGCCAATCATTGTAGCTACGCTTCTCGTTTATCTATCATCAAAATATAAAAAAAAAACAATTTCAACATTTTGTGTTAATTTTTTTATAGTATCAAAGTCAGTCAACCCTAAAGCTGCTTATATCGGATAACAAGTATCGTATCGAGTGGTAGGTGGCGTTTAATTTGATTTACTGGCGGCGCTGTGCCACGCAAATTGCCGGCCTCGATCCCGTGGGCTTGTTCGATCGGCTATCGCACCATCGCATCGCATCGCCGCTTACCGATCCGCGATCGCCGCCGAAGGGTTAAATCGGAAAATGAGCCTAAGCATCGAGTAACGTTGAGCTATGTGGTATTTTATTTAATGAAACGTTTTATCTCTTTAAGCTATTTAGAAATTGTTGTCTCTGATGGTGTCATAATGGTTGGTTACGTACTACTTGAAGTATTTATTTCAGATCTATATTTATTAAAATTATATGTATTATCCACCATTTTAAATGATTGATGACAATTTTCACTTGAATGTATTAGACACGAAAAAAAACACTATTCTTCACTTATACACACATCAGTCATAATTTAATCAGAATAATTAATTGAAAGTAAATAATGTACTTCTACACAATTCATTATACCAGTGATAATTTATATGGAGCGTATTATTGCCCTAAGCGGTTATCAAGTAGACCTAGTATTCGAATCGTTCCGCATTCCATAAAGTCGTTGCAAAGAAAATAAAAGTACTTTGGTACTTTTAAGTTTATAAATATTCAATTAAAAGTCTATGACGATCTTTTTTCTTATAAGGACAGTATGTAGGAATTACGTCATCGTACTTTGTTCTCATAACACTAAGGGTTATATTTGATATCAATCTACGTAATACTATATAACCTATATGACGCACAATGCATTAATTACCTGTTAATAACTGTATTTAAAGGTAACACTATCACAGTGAACTAGGTACAGAATTCTCAATTGTTTTTTTTATCTAGTACATATAGCTACCAGATTAATAATATATTAAAGAATGGCTAAATTAAAAGTAGATACCCTTTACTGACTAGTATGCATGAAAAGACTGATGACTATTGATGAAGCGAAAGATGTATGTAGGAATCGTAGCAATTAGCGTTCCATTGTCTCTACCTACCCCCATGGGAGACAGCCGTGAGGTTATGTATGTACGTATGTATGTTTTATGTTTAGTTGGTATTCTGTGTTTTAGCCAAACAAAAGTTTAAAGCACTTAAATCTCTTCACTTACACAATCGGCCTCTAGAGGCTATAGACCAAACAGGCAATATTAACTGACTAATTTGCCTTATGACCTTATTGGAAACAGCCTAGGATCCATTATGAGTGTAATTTGAGATTCATCAAATATTCTAAGTGATGTTTATACATGAATATTTGGATATCCATGCATTCTTGTTGTCACAACGTCGCAGCGTTCCTTGAACTATGGAAATTAGGTGTGAACATATTCTCTGTCACATTTTTGCGTATTGCGAAATTTTAATGTATTTAGGCAATTACGTTAGTCGTGTTCTGCCTAAAAAAATATTCAAATGATCACATTTTTGTACCGTTTAAGATGATTGCTAAAGTTGGTTTGATTGGTGTCTATTTTGGTTCGAGTATTTTGCATTTTTGTCCTCAATTCTTTGTCGTTTTTGGTTAAGAAAATTTTTGTTGATGCATCAAATATTGACTGCATTATTGAACCATTTTTTTGGGGCTATCATCCTGTGGCTTCTCCGGCCTTGGGTGAGGTTAAGCAGCTCCGGATTATTAGCCCATTGGATTTCTAGTTAGTGTTCTCCGTCTTTAGATCTTTGATTTTCGCAATTCTCAGAAGGAATAGGTTGAAAGAGGTTGAATAAACGATATCATGTATGACAATGACAATGAAATCTTCAGGTGTACGTATGGGTAAAAATCCGTGGGTAAAAACTTTAACCTTTAGCTTTCTTCCGACATTAAAAGGTGACATTTAAACACAAAATAAAATCCCAAAAAAATTGAGATATCAAATTATATGCCAGTATATAAACAAAAGTTATAGCACAACAAAATATTTAATTAGCTGCCTGAACGGTTAATAGCGATAAGCGGTTACATTAACAAAAATTTCACTTACACTTGCGAACCGGTTTTTAATCCACACCGAGATTGTAAAAGATTATAATGAACAAACAGAATGCCGTCTTTAGTTCGTCGGTAACTCTTTTTAATACCTTATAACAATTAATTTAGTGAATGCTTGCCATATTTCTTGGTTTTATAGCACATAATATTTATCGTGTCATTTGAATATTTACGATGTTTTTCATTTGACCTCCGCCTCGAGTGACGGGGGTCTGGAGATGGCCATTTAAACTTTGTATGATTCTTGGAAAATATCTGCTCGTTCATCACGTCTGTTATGAACTTCTAAGTGAGTTATTAATTAAATTAAACTTATTAGTATTCATAGCACGGTGTATGGAATTGCGTCTGGTATTTGTGCAATAGGTTCACTTCTTATAGCATTAGGAGAAGTAGATGTACCTACTGTAGGTTTGTCTTGATATATCTCCTAGCCTAGCTTGCAAATTGCATGTCTTAGAAATTAGCTATAATTACAGTATCTTTGTTATTTTACCTTAAAGATTTTTTTATTGATTCGTCGTACTTAGACTTAAACAAGACCTAACTGACAAGATAAACTTAACTAACGAGTAAGTGTTTTTAATAGCCGAATAAACGTTACACGTACGCTCACTTAGATTAATAGTCTTCGCAGTAGTTATAACAATAATTGTAGGTTGAATAACTCCAACAATAGAAGATGACGAGATTAAACTAATAACATATCGATGTAACGAGACGATTATAATTACAGATGCAATGAAAGTGACATAACACACGTTTGTGGCTCATGTTACTTTCTCTGGACTGTACGACAGGCTCTGACAGATTTGTGGCGTATGAAGTGACACGATAACACTTGTAGATGCTGTTAAATAACAGGCAAATGAGAATTTAGATGGTAAACTAATTAGACTGCTAGTACATCTAAATGAACATCAAAGAGGATTCAGAGTAAGAAATGATGATTCAAAAGTTAAGTGCGTTATGTATGAATACTTTTCCAAAGTATTTGCTTAACACTTTTTTTGTAAAATGTACGTAACATTGAGAGAGTCATTGCCAATGTCTCGCGTCAAAGACATATACTTAACCTATTGAAGCGGTTCATCACATTCTCCGGTAGAAATCTGATCTGTCATATTACTTGCATTTATTTAATGATCATCTACCTTCCCATTGTGTCTTAGAAGTCATTTGTATGTCATGATATTCCCATAACAGCTCATTTAGTCTTTAAAACTAGGTTCTCACGCTCATTTTGGCAATGATCTAATCTTCCTATTTGTGTTTAGGTATCTCCAATTTGTTTGTTGTCCGTTTCTACCGCTTGTTGACTTATGATTGCGATAATATTTGCTTTTACCTTCGCCAAAACATTAATTTCTACGAAAACATCTTTAGTTTATGTTGCTGAGTCAGGAAATAATTCACTTCGGAGTGACGATACGTAAAAATGTCCATTGTGGTCACTTTCTCCCGACCCCCGGCGTGATCACTGGGCGCCGGTGCCGTGATTGGCACAAGTACAAACGTGCCAATGAGTTTAGTTATTAATGATTTCTCTAACGACTTGTACCTATGCGAATGGTGTTTTCACCTCATCATCAATCATTGTTTAAGTCTCTCTCAGATGGTTTTCCATAACTATTGTGCTTTAGATTGTTAATGCATGCATGTGCAAATTATTATTATAGTGGATTCATTTCATATTCTAGATTTAGATTCATACTACAGGAAATTAAAAGATTTCCTAGTCGTAATCTTGACCGACTTTCTTATAATTCTCAGTGTTTATGGTTTTATAGCTTTTCATTTAACATAATGAAAGATGGCCAGTTAGAAAATACTTATTTAGATGTTTTCTCCATGCGCTTGTGGTCACAAGTAGTTGTAAGTTAGGGTACGGATAATTAAACTGAGAATATGTGCCAATTGGATGTTATTTTCTTAGTCTTCGCATAGTAAACACAAATGAAGCTAGGTTTTCTAGACTGAATAGTGTTGTGGGAGGTGTGCTAGGTATCAGACTAGATTCCTGAGCGACTCGAAAGGTCTCACTTATTTACATTTGACTTTGAATGCCGATCACAAAACTAGTTATGTTATTTTCTAGTGCATTAGTCTGTCGCTGTCGTGAATTAATTTCTATTTAACCTTCGGCCAGTCACGATAACTCCCGATCACTTGATCAATTCTATTAAGATCAGATCATCCATCTACATAATCCATTGATTTTAATAGTTGTTGATGAGTAAATAATATCTGCAATTTATATTTGAATACCGAAAGACCAGAGTTCGAACGTGGTCATTTGACATTTTGTTTTTTTTTTCCACTTTTGTCAGAATTTATTGTTCGTATTTTGAATTTTTGATTATTTTGAAGGTTAGTCATGGAGTCGTGATTGATGGTAATCTGTTTGCGTCGCTCTGCTGTGGTCAAAGACAATCAGATCATCTGATATGCGGTACAAAAAGTTACTGCATACGTTTTACGTTCAAAATTTCTTGGAATAGTAAAAGTCAGGCATGAGCTGTTGTTCCTTTGAACTATTCTTTGGAAGTCTTAAGGAAAAGTGATATCAATGCCCATATGGCATTGCTTCAGATGACATTTGATTACAATCCGTGGAATTTCGTGGAAATACTTTCGATGTTACTTCACAAATATGGAAGGGTATATCGGTCTTGCACATCTTAATGTATCCAGAGTGGTTTATACACTCGTTGTCTTTCTTTGAATACAAATTACATAACATTGTTGTCATTCTCCGAAAATGGAATTGAACTTTACCATAAGTTCTAAACGACTTTCAATAGTAGATCTATATAGTATCCAAATTTTACTGTTTACAAATTGATAGACAACAAGTTAAATGTACAGTAATGATTTTCTAATTATTTCAGTGTCTAGGACTTGTTAAAATCAAATCACTGATTTTAATTCCCAGATTAACCTCTCGTATATAAGACAACAATAGAAAACACATTGTGTCTCATGTGGATCCGCGTTCCGGCACACGAAGGGTTAAGTAAAGTTTGACTTTTAGTATTGAGATCATTTTAAAGATATCTGGAGTAAGGTTCCTTAATCTTACCGTAATTTCAATCCAATTATCTTGTCGTAATATGGTTCTTCTAGAAACATCTATTAGGTAGTTGAGTTTATACGATCTTTAACTATGTTCATATACATTTCAAGGTTCACATTTAAGTGTTCACATTCTTCGGTTGTATGTAGTCATGCTACTTGTGTTACAAGTTAATGTCTGTCAGTTATTTTGTTAACGTTTGACATTCACCTCTGTACAGAGGTTAATAATGTTGATTAGGTATTTGTATCTTATTTACGGCCTTTGGTTTTGTTATGTGATTAGGTTTGCGCTATTGTGTCGTGTTTTGTGCTGGATAGACGCTCATCGTATGCAATTTTGGTAATGACCCTACTGCAGTTTAAGGAATAGAGAGTAAAGTTCCCTTAGATCAGAAAAGAAAGGTCCTCCGACCGGGCAATGTTATCGTGACTGGCAGTCTTTCTGCCTTACTGTTGGCGTTCCATTGTCTCTGCCTACCCCCATGAGAGACAGGCGCGAGGTTATGTTTGTATGTGTGTATGTTGTTCGTTGGGATTTTTATCCATAAACTTCACATGTGTTATGTAGGATTTGTGTCGTCGATCGTCTATGCACGGTATCTGACTTTTGTCATATGTCATATTGTGTCATTGGAACTTTTATGCGTAACAACAGAAACACTTGTCAATTGAAAATCTAACTGGTGATTAGTATAACGCGGGTATAGATCTAGAAATCTCGTAGACGTGCGAAATAATTTGTTATTTGTTACGTATGTGTAAGAATACTGAGTTTATATTTCTAGAAACATGTGCACTCCGATGTTTACATTAAAACGTGGGATATAACAAACCGCATTTTATACTTATTGTGGGAAAAATTTAAATAATAATATTTTGCATTCGAGACGGTGTCCAAGAATAAAAACATCCATGTATTTTGTATATTTAATCGATTTAGTTTTGAATACGAAATGCTATACTGAAGGCTAGTTAAAGAACCTAATGTTAAAGAGGCAATTTTGGACTTTGGTCTATTTTGTAATAAGTCTTAAAATCTATTGAAAATATTCAACAGATGTATGAATATCATGCATTATACAAATCTTTACTTTCGAGTTTACATTTTAGTATAATTTTCTTGTTGAGAAGCCAAAGGAGTGGCTTGGAGAGAGTGGACCTCTGAGTCTTTAAGATTAGCCTGATACCGCGCAGTGTCGTCAGCTGATGTACCTACAGAGGCTACAAACACACACATGATTAATGCAACCTTAATTAACCCTAATGGACCCCTACCATCCGTGAAGAATGCGTGATGAATATTGTATTGCAATTACTTCCGATCGATTGGGAAATTAGGTACATTATGTGTAAAGTGTATGAGAGTATACGAGGAGACTGGTCACTGATGGTAAGCAATCCCCGCCGCCCACGGACACCCGAAACACCAGAGGACAAGAAGTGCGTTGCAGGCTTTTGAGGGTTAGGAACTTAAGGGTTGTTAGGGAATCTGGGATTGGGAAGATAGGGAAGGGGGATAATTGGGCCGCCCGTAACCTCACTCACACTACGAAACACAACTCAACCGTTGTCTCATAACTCATACAAAACTTTAACTTAATAATTTTAATTACAAACTCGATAATCGCAGTTCAAGTACTTACCTGATAGGGTAACCAGGCTATAATTATAGTTTTAGATCTGATAGTAATTGGCGGATGAATGTCCCAATGCCATCTCACTGTGGGGTCATCCTAGTACTTGTAAACTGTTGTCGTTATTGACCGCGTTTCAGACGTTTAACTAAATGACTAATTATTATTAACATCTTGGAATTGCTCAGATTTGTGCCACTACTTATGGAATGTAGTAAATTGTTATGGTTTCCTTTCCAGATGTCTTAGATTGTATCGCAGATTGTTTTTCCTTTGGTGGTCGGCAGATTTTTACCTATGAAGTTTTGCGTGATTACTCCCAGTATTACCTAAAAATGCCTTCTGATTACAAACAAACATTAGTGTAATATGAAAATTTGTGTTTGGATGTTTGTTCGTCAATCACGCTAAAACCACAGAACGGGGTTTGATGAAATTCGATATACCTACTGACAGGGTGTAAGCTGAATTGGGTCATAGGACACTTTTTATCTCACGGGAATTCTATACACTGAATAGTGGTTAATCTAAACTTCATGCAAGAATTTTACAATCAACAGCATTTGCCATAAATTTATCACTTTTGTTTCGGGGAAGGTGTAATGAAAACGTTTTACTCAGTAGTGAGTGTATTTAATAAAATTGACTGTACCGGAATGTCGCTTATTATATTATTAAACTATGCTGAAATGAGGAAGTTATTGAAATAAAAATGTTCTATAAAAGCCTACTTGATCACTTCATATAAGACTATAAGAGTACAAATTCCTTCCGTTTGGTATTTGCGGTTATACATAGTATGATAGGTATAACATTGTGGTCATAATTGTTTAAAATATTCGCGGTTTTCGGAGCTATATCTTGTACATTACTGTCAATTTGTACTTAGCAGTTAGGTAAGTACATATTCTTTAAGTAATTCAGTCTATAACAATAACTTGTTTTTAAGTAAGTTCGAGAGGTATGCAGGAGAAAAGTCAAAGTCAAAGCCGGAAGATTTTTACCTACGAAGATTTGTGTGATAACTCCCAGTATTGCCTTGGTTGGATACAGAACTTTGGCAATATATTTCAAAATCAATCAAGAATAATGTCTTCCTAATAGAAAAGAAGAAAGCATTGTAAATTAAGCCATAGGCGATAGGACGTAAGATAGCTTTTCACACAACCGATAACCAATTGACGCTTTGCTATACGATTAGCTGTCGATTGCTTCAATTTCCGCACGGAACTAGTATTGATAGCTTCCTGCCGTACTCAGAGACATTTAATGAATACTCAAACTATTCCTTAGTAACGATTTTGTTCTGAAAACAATTGCTGGGTTAAGTAACCATTAAATGACTCTGAGTGCGGCGGTTAGACTTTAGTTGTGTTAAGTGAAATCCTGTATGCGTTTATAAGGCTATAGATGTAGTCTTAAAGCCGAACTCCATACAATAATAATAGATGTTTGTTGATTTGAAATCAAAAAGGTCCGAATTCCAATTTTAGCAACAATAGTGACATATAGAATAGAATCAGGCGTTACTTTGCGGAAATCCATGCTATACTAACAATACAGTAAGATTTGTTTTAGTAGGTATAAGCGGACTTAAAACTAAAAAAAATCTTACTGTATTGTTAACGATAGTGACACCTGTAACGACATTTGTAAATATAGTTAGTATTCTAGATTGCCAGTATCCCAGTATTTATTTAACCCATTCCAAGATAATATTACCTAACAGCAGGATATAAAACATTCCACGAATAAATTGATCTTGTTTTAGTATTCAAAGCAAACTTAATACCGATCGTTGCGTTCGTAATCCAACTTTCATGTTTGTGCGAAAACATCCGCGATACAACGTGAACTCCTTGTAAATAAGACATTTTGTTTCTTTAATTCTAGATAACTGGATTTTCTCTCGATGTGTGAAAGTTAACAGGGCTGATAGTTTCATTAGCAGACGATGTGGTACAGTTGAAGTATAAAGTTTGTTATGACAACCCACTTGTTTGTTAATAACACTCAAACTAGAGTTTTATGGTATAAGCCGGTAAATGAGCAAACCGATCAACTAATGGTAAGCAATCACCGCCGCCCATTGACACTCGGAACACCAGAGGGGTCCAGAGGTGTTATAAGTGCGTTGCCGGCCTTTTGGGGGTGAGGAATTTAAGGGTTGTTGGGGATTCGTGGATTGAAAAGATTGAGAGAGGAGTAATTTTATTGGACCTCCGGTAATCTCAATCACACAACGCAACGTATTGTTTCACGTCGAAACTTATCGAAATTTTGGTATGATGAAAAGTCAGTACAGTCGGTGACTGTACTATCGGCTTTCTATCTCGCCCTATGCCCACTCGCATATTTAATACTGGTTCAGTTAACTGCAAACTAGATGAGATTTGCATGTTCCTTACTTTGTAGTTATTTGACTGTTGGAAAATTTCTGTTTACGTCTAAATAAGTAGCAAGAAGGTCTTTAACTTTTGAATTCATTGAAGAGTTTAATTTTTTAAGTCCTATGGCGTTATAATTGCGTTGGCGTTCTTAATTATTATTGTAGCTTCGAATGAAATGAAATTTATCTATGAAAACATTATGTATGTTAGGAAAAATCTAAACTTGTTTGACAAAGTGTCTGACAGACACAATTATGAAACTAGACATAAGGATAGATTGAGCCAGCCATTCTTTAGATTGTCAAAAATAAGTAAGTCGTTCATGGGATTCGGTGTTAAATGTTATAACAAAATTCCAGAGGAAATAAAACACCTAAATGAAAGACAATTTAAATTATGTATTAAAAAAACGATGTGTAGATTAGCATACTACAAATGGAATGATTATATAGAGGATAAAAATGCTTGGAGACAGGCTGGTCCAGCTCCACAGGGTAACGGAAAAAAAATCGAATTCCATAATGTAATAATATAACCATGTTATTTCAATGTGTTCTGTTAAATTAGATACAATCATTGTAAATGTGAGAGCCCTGTAATTAGCTAAAACTGTATTAGACTAGTAGAATGCACTTGTGTCAGCTTGGAGTTGTCATGCTCACTCAAAGGTCTCATTGGCGGTGGCACGGGCATTGGATCGCTCGATTCCCTGCAACATGGTTGAGTTGGGCGGTGCTGGTGTACGTGTCATGTTCGTGAACGGGCGCTGTCAACTGGGACTGGTCAGCTCCAGACTGCATTAAGATTGTTGTCCTCAGGGTTATTTTCTTTTTCTATCACTTTGACTAAATATTAGTTTTACATTGTTCTCACATAGTTGAAGCAATCGAAACAATGTAACCATGAATTGTATTGTGAATCTGATTGGAAAAGAGTAACCTATGGAGTTTCTTGCTCGTTCTTCTCCATAGGAATCTACACTTTGGAACGAGCAAATAGCTTCACTAGAGGACTGACCGACAGACTGACGTTATTAATATTATTATATTTGCTTTGACGTTCAAAAGTGCCTTCCTGGTCTAATTGAAATAAATAATTTTGACTTTGACTTTGACTTTGAATGCAGAAGAACGAGCAAGGAACTCCACTCCAATTGAGAAACTAAGGGAATATCAAAAAAGTCTTCATAGCAATGTCAAAGACTAAACATTTTGCTCTTATTTTTTATCAGGCGCATAGAGTTTAATTTGCTTTGCTTATCGCCTAACCTGCAAAAGACTAAAGAAAATATTGCTTTACTTATCACCTAGTTAAAACTTTCCACCCCTATATTACAAAAAACAGCTAGGGAATGTATAGCTATGGGTATTCCATCCTCAGTCCCTACACAACACGTTTGTAAGGCTTCACAATGCCTGTCCTCAAGGCTCGGATTCCATGAGTGTCCTATTAACGAAGGCATGCTCTCCAACCCTATTAAAAACGTACACGGAACCTTGCTTTGAAGTTTCAGAGTGAAATGAAATATCTCCATAACGTAGAATATTATATAAGGGAATATTACTTATAGGTACATCGTCTCTTGCGCACTGCTATTATAAGATATTAATAAATTCTTAACAGGTATATTTAGCTGGTAGGTATAGTAGATAGGTATTATAAGTGGACACGTGTACCTATAGTATATCATAGCTTACCACCCCTTCGAGTATATGGCATAATGACATGTTCTGTGAAATCCTTGGACGTCTTCCAGCTAATGGTAATGATGTCATATTTACCCAAAATCTAATGGACTTGATATGTCAGGACAAGACTACACTTTGATTATTAAGTTTAGAACTTTGGCAACTTAGAATGCACTTATAACTCTTCGGGGGTATCCATGAGCGACGCTGAACGCTTACCATCAGGCGATTAGTATGCTCGTTAGCTCCTTGTCCTATAAAAAAAAAACATGAGATTCTTCCGGAACCTATGGTAGTCTGATACTTACACGATTCAAATTAAATAGCCTCTGTTATGGAAATACAGAGGTTCTATCTATTACACATGTATCCATGTTAGAAAGCTGATCGATTAAGTAGCTATGTGGAAATTGCCAGGATGATGCGTGCTGTCGGAAATGTGGTGATTATGTTCACATATGGGACTGTCTGCTGCAAGCATGTCAAATTAGAATTGGAAGTGACAGTCGACGGGAAACAAATAATGTGTGTATAAATAGGACCAAGAGAGTGTGTCATGGTCCTACTAATTAAAATGGCTGAGTAAAAAACTGGTAGGTTTTATAAGGGATGCTCTGCACTTCGAGTCATTGCAAGCGCCACTGGCGATCTTTGGGGCTTAATAAAGTATGGTGTGAATTGACTCTTCTTGTTACGTTAACTGTAGTATTTCATAAAAGCTGAAAGTTAGGTGGGTCAGTATTTTTTGCTTTACGTTTAACGAAATCGAAAGCGCGTTCGTTCAGCCAAACGCGCTTTCATTCTGTTTTCGTTTAACATAAAGCAAGTTCATACCAGGGAGGTACAGATTCCCGGCTCGAATGTACCTACTAAGCCCTCTGGAGATTTACACTAAAACCCACGTGCTCTTTAGCAGTTAATTATGTCTTATTATAATAGTACTAAGAGTATTATTGTATAGCGTAGTAGTAAGTACATACCTATGTTTTATTATAAGGTCATTATTACGTTAAGGTCAATGGTAAATATCTTATTACGACCTCGCGTAATTAGAGGTGACATAGTTCAAATTCTTTTACATGTAATTGAATAGAGGATTGATTGTGTGTCGTATGGACTGTGATAAGGGTGTACAATAAGGTTATCTACATTCTATTAATTAATTAATTTGTTATTGTAAATTAATTGGATATTACATGCTTTGATGTGTTGGTATACCTTTTTTTAAGGGAGTAAAAAGTGTGATGTAATGTAAAAGATAATATCAATTGATTAACTGACGATTAATTACTGTCTAAATAGTGCACTTGTCGTTCACTGAAATATATTTTTTGGGGTTGATAGATAAAGCACACATATCCATAAGCCATAAGATGCTAAGGCCATAAGATGTTCACTGCTGAACATAGGCCTACCCTAATGACTTCAAGGTAGGCCGGTTGGAAGCGACCTGCATTTAGGCTCCCTGCGGCCTTAATTAGGTCGTATTGTGCCTTGTGCATTCACACGTTAACATTACATTTTCTTTCAGTCCGAAAATAATACTTACAAAGTAAAATACAAGAAATTTAATATCTCCCTAAATACTACTCATTTGCAATTATTCACACGTCCTTAAGGTATAACTGCGTCGCATAAAAAGGTCATTGACCCACAAGATCACTAATGATACTCGTCTAATTACGGCAATTGCCTTAAACGGTTCTCGTTCTTATGTGGACTATGCGAAGTCAACTCATGCGCAGAACGGCCGTTTGAAAAACTACCGACATAATTATCATAAATGGTGCCCTAAAATCTAGATTATGGTGATCAGTGAGTTATCTCGAGTATTTGTTTTTAATTAAGAAACTTAGCTTGGTATTTAAAGAGTGTTTTCTTTGGTTTAAAAGGTGAGCATTAGTGCTTGTAAGTTTTTTTTTTATATTTTTTACAAACTAGTGGTGCGTTGCGTGTGGTTTCATTATGTATTAGGTTTTTTTATGCTTCTTTTGGTAGGATACCGTTCCTACTTTTGGTAATTGGTTTTGGTAATTCAATTATGGTTGGAAACAAGAGAAAACATGAAGAAATTGAAATGAAATATGTTTTTTTTCCTTGCATGGAATGACAGATTTTACTGTATATGTAAATAACAATGCAACTTGCAACGCTGGGCCTTTTATCCGCGATGGGCTAGGCAGAGGTGCACATTACGGCACGTAAATGTACAAATAAGCTATGACAATTTCTATTAAGTTAGGGTACCTACTTCTAAATCTTTAACAAAATATTTTTTCTTTACATTAATTCTACTACGTTTTACATAACAATCGCAGCCCTCCTTACATCAGACAGTCATTGACCCCAGACTTGGACATGCGAAGATAAGCATGACGACTTTATTCAGCTGTCTATTATCAAATTGATCCCCTAAGGCTAACATAATATCAAATCTTGATTACGAAACAACGAAAGTGGACTCTATTGTTCTTCAAATAATGGATTAATTCCAATGACATGTGTTTATTAAAGAAGGTAGCTGGTCTTAGATTAATTGTCTCAGTGGAAAGTTCGATTTGATTGGATTGTCATGTACTTATCTATTGTTATGTTGCTAGTGAATGGGTTATGTAATTTTGATTATGATTTTGGTTTTCGTATTCCTTTAGCCCTGGTTTTGATTGCGTCTTTAAAGATAAAGTCGTGGTCAGGGTACATTCTATCTTAAATCTTACTTGATCAACATTAAAATCTATTTTGCATTGTGAACTAAACAGCATAGGCTTTGTTTTTCTTGGTTATATCCTAAATTGTTTTGTGTTGGTACAATACATCTTCTCTTTCTATCTTTCATATCAAGCTGCATCCAATTACAAACGTGTTAATTTTTCTATCTAAATCTATCGTAGCACAACGCACCTTGTTCTAGTCGTAATTCTGAACTATAAACAAATCTATAAACTTGACTTTTATTTTTAAATGTTTTATTTAGATACTAATGATGTCATCCGATATCTAGATTACCATTTTATAACACATACTTGCAATAAAAATAAATAATAATATGTAAATTATGAATGAATAAAAATGCAGTGTGCCTAGTTTCTTTCACGATTTTATCACGTTTTATTTTAATGTCGATACTCAGTCTAGAATTCTAGACTAAATGCAATATTTATAGAAATGTTAGTTAGGGTACTTTTACATCAGAGATGTGCTATGTAGCTATGCTACGAAGATGTAATATGTAAGCTGTGAAACTATGTGACCGTTTCCACTGATACTAAGCTACACTCGGCGTCACAAAAATCGCACCTCTTGGAAAATTGTAAGTTTAAAACATGTCCCGCCAGTAACGAATACATTACACATTATTAATATTGGTATCAATTGAAAGTACGTTTAACGACCTTTAAATTAACAACAGTTAGAATTCCTAAACACAACAGATCTCATCAGCACGTAACGTTAAAAAAATGTTGTCAAAATATTCAGAATGGGATAACATTCCTCAAGAGACTGTTGTCACATTAATTCGTCCATGAGAGAAAGCATGGAAGCAGTCATCAGGGCTAGGAGGGTAACACTAGGTTTTAAGTTGTTTATTGCTGATAAAATAAAATGTAACTTTTAACCATTTGCATTTGCTTGCTTTTTTATTCCCTGGTAAACAAAAAACCAATTCCATTGATTTATTCTTAAACTTAAATGGATTGCCTTTCCAATGATACCTTACAGTCATATGTCTGCCATTGATTAATAGGGTTAAAATGACTATGAAGGGAACTTTTAAAGAGGTGCGATTTTTGTGACGCCGAGTGTATGTAGTGGTGCCAGTAAGATATGTTATGAAGATGCGCCGCCGCAAAGTAGTTGTCCTAGGCTGATGCACAGCTCGAGTATGCAATGTATCAAAAACATAGCTTAGTTGAACCGGTTTCCACCAGTGCTAAGTTATGTGTACCAATGAATGTGATTGGTGGAAGCCAAACGCATCTACAGCGACGTAGCATAGCACATCTCTGGTGTAAACACACCCCAAGATAAAATAAATGCATAATATTTTACTTCAACATCAGATTTCTGCTTTCTTTGCATTGAATATTCTTGAATCTGATTATGATAAGATTGTCCTACATCTGTCTTTTAGTTTGTTTATCTCGTCTCCTTAACGATAAAGTGATAGAAAGTACTATTTTCTAAACTAATGACTGGACGTATGTAGGTGGTGCACTAGAGTTATTGCTGATGGCGGTAGATTGCAGTCAACTTTTCTATTAGACATGTTTAAGTATGATATGATAATGTGCTTGTAGTGTTTTTGACGTTCATATTAGCAGTACTATAAAGTGTTATCTAGGGTGCAGTAAACTGCGGACTGCCTAGCGCATTTACCGGGGCTTTAGCTCTAAAAGTAGGAGTAGGAACAGGGTGGTTTTTAGTCAGTTAGAGTCTGACACTCCTTCTCACTTCACCTAAAGCGGGAGAAGTGATTGGATAATTTACCCCCTCAAAAAAAGTGCAGTAAAAGGTTATTTTCCCGTTGTATGGGTTTCCAAAGCTACTTGGTGATAAATCCGGTACTCATATTATGCACATCCTGTATTAAGCCTTCAGGGAATAAAAGCCGTGATATTATTAAGTTATATCATAGAAGAGTTATTTTTATCATGTTGAAGAATGCCAAGACAACTGTAGGTGTCTTGCACTGTAGGTGCACCTGAATTCTCGTCTAAACTAATTCAATACTTAACCTACTTAACCAAAAGGAAGTAATGCTAAATCCAATGAATGAAAACCAGCATAAGCAGTAGCCACCTGAAGTTTATACCAAATAACTGTTTACGATTCACTAAACCTACATTTCAATCCAACATCCGCACTTCAATTTCCACGTTTATATCGATCATAAATCGATCCACGCTTGATCGATTGCCTTTCTTCTAGGAAGTCCGGCACCAGCTGATACGATTCGATTCGATTTGATTCGATTCTCGATACATGATCGCGATTCGTTAGCGGAGACCATACTTGTGCGTTTGTCACCGTGTCAATTATTGTACCGTGATCCATTTTCTTATAGAAAGGAGAATTGAGGATTAAGCTTATGTTTGCAAGTAATTTTATCTGGAAATCTAATGAATAAAAATAGCATCGTCTTCTATTATAATGTAATTTATAAGAACCATTAATTGCTCCCAACTCTGCCTTTTCGATATTTTATAAGAATGGAACACATTCCTTATTACATAGACCCATAATGTACGTCGCCTTGTAAAATAAATCATACACTAGGACAAGTAAAACTCAGATTCTATTTATGCAACGCCAATGCAAATAAGGTAAATATGAAAAGTTGATAATGCAAATGTATGGAGATTATCATATCTACATCAGAAAGTGCAGTAGGTAATATGATATTAAATCTGTTACTATCACTTTGACTTTATTTTCTAATTTTTGCATATAAAATGTCATGGTCAGTTAATGACCAATATCCTTTTTGGTTTATGATTGGGTGCTTAAGAGTAGATACAAGGTTAGTCAAGTAAACTTTAATGTTTTTATCAAGAGGTAGATATAAACGCCAATTTATTAAAGCTGGGGTTGGGGGATAGCTTCTCTCAACATGTCAGAGAAAAATAGTGAAGGGTCTTGATTGTTTTGTGTCTAATTTAGAATGATTTACTTAAGATTTCTAAATAGAACTAGATACGTAGCTGTCTAGTCATTACCGGGGCTCCAGCCCGAAAAACAGAACTAGGAACGGGGTGGTTTTTAATCACTAATAGTCTGACAATCCCTCTCCTTCGCCCTAGGTGGTAGAAAGTATTGGATGATTTACTCCCCTAAATAAAAACGTCCCAATAGCAAAGTGAAATACGAATACGAAATCATAATAATATTCAGTATCAATATAAAATCGCCTATCTACATTAAATGTCAAGCTCTTATATACTCTTCCTTCTAACTATTTCCAAGTGGCACACATCAAGTCCGATCCAATATCTATAAAAGGTGACATTTGAAATTGTAATCGAGAACTGCCCATGTTTTACAACCCATGTAAGGAAGTAATACATAAACTGCATTACTGAACTAAATAACGATTAAAGTACTAAGAATTTGGCTAAGTCAAGTTGGGCTAAATGGCCTACCGAAAATTTACAATTCTAAGTTTTTCTGGGCCCAAATTGTAATGTGGTTCTTCCTTTTTTGGGGGAGATGGTTGTATCTTTTTGTGGTGGAATTCAAGGGTTTGGTTGATTAGTAATTTAAATGGAAGATGGCTTGGATTCCTTCCACTACTTTTGGTATCTCCTTACTATGTTGCATTTCGTTACTTTATCGTTTTTATTGGTATTCTGATGAGCTTAGTTTTCGATGAAAGTTTGTAGGTAAACAAGTCGGTTATAATGTAGCCGTGATCGTTAGCATTACATTGTTGGATGAAAATTATCTACAACTGTGTCAAGGAACTAAACGGGTTTGAATTGATCCCCTTTTGTAATCTCTTAATCTTTACGATTATTTAATATGCGTATAGTTTAAGACTCCTTAATTGATCTTTTACTATGTCCCTAAGTTTTAAATCCCCTTTCGAACACTAAAAATGTGACTCCAAACATGTCTCATATAATTTCTGCATTGCATTATAAGAATTTAATCTTAACTCTCTTCTATCTTTGCCCGCAGGAAGAGCTGGACCTGACAGCAGTGAACAAAGCCGCGATGATGGCGCTCCCAGCAGCCAAGAAGTGGCAGATCTACTGCAGCAGGCGACCACCACCAGGACAGCCACCGCCGCTCGCCACCGCGCCACAGCTTGAGGAGTACATCAAGGCTCTCAATGAGATTGCTGATGTAAGTATCCGTTTTTATTTCTTCTAAAGTCTAGATGTATTAATGTTATGATAAATAAATAAATAAATGATGTTGAAACAAAATTAAATCTAGAATAGAAGTTGTCGTATGGACGGCAATTAACTTCTTGAGTTCTGCTTTTCTTTTTGTTTTGTATGCGTTACTCAAATGATTTTTACTATAAAAATTCTTGTGACTTTTAGAGACAAAGGGATCAATTTCACAGTCTTTAATATCAATTTTCTAGCTTCTATCATTTAAATTAAGAACAAAACGCAAGAGCAATCTAAATTCTAAACCCCTATTCCTACATTTCCAGGCCTTCGCTTCCCAAGATGGAGTGCCACCAGCAGAAGCGTGTGCTCTCGTCGACGGCCTCAAAACAGCATTACGGACAAGAGCCCACAGTTTCGTACTCCGGTTCATCAAGCAAGGAGGTCTAGGTTCTTTGCTAGATGCCCTGCAGAAGGCACCTAGGGACGATGCCTTGACCAGGCATAACCTCATAGCGGCTATCAAAGCGCTCATGAATAACTCGGTAAGTAAATGTAGCTAGTTCAAGTAGAATAGTGTAAAGATGGTGATATTACGGTGTAGTTGTGGTTGTAGAATTGATTTAACTAAAAATCACGGTTTACTATACTGTGAGTAGGCTGTGTGACGTCACCGCGTCTGCGCACGCTGCTCACGATAAAGAGTCCCTCTGTGACTCGAAACTAGTAGAGCTATTCTCCATTAATGTACGCGAGTAAACCATGATTTTTAGTTAATGTCTCACGAGTTTATGATTTATTGATCGGTAAAAGAGTAAAAATTGTAATGCGTGGGTTACAATTGTAGAAAAACGCTTTTTTATTGGGCTTCGATGAAAATGTGTAACTAAATCTTCAAGTCAAGCAACAGCATCCAGCAAATACAATGGTGCAGATAACGGATACTACTTAAGGAATACTATACATGTACCTACATACAACTTATTACACAAATTATCATCAGCGGACATAAAAGAAGAAAATATTAAGGCTTAAGGAGTAATACTCTTTGTTCTATCGCTATCTTCTTACCTGCTTTATAAATGTTTGCAGACCGGGCGCGCGCATGTCCTGGCCCATCCCACGAGCATCGATCTGATCGCACAGTCCTTAGACACTGAGAATGTTAAGACCAAAGTCGCTGCACTTGAGATATTGGGGGCTGTCTGTCTTGTACCAGGAGGACATAAGAAGGTAGTGTATATAGTATTTAGTAGTGGTTTTGGGAGCTGATTCAGTCTTTTGGGGATGAAGCCGCAAGTCAGTCTTGTAAGTGTACAAGAAGTAGGAAGTGTTTTAGGGAGCAGGGAGTATATTTGTCACTCCACAAGGTCGACGTTGTACAAAAATGGCTGACCATCTTTTTAAGTCAAGGTATAAAGAGACTGTTTACGATAGAAATAAGAAGGATTTTGCGTATCTTCTGTGTCACAGCAGAACTAAATCCTATTCCAAAAATGAAGAATACGTTAAGTGCGATACCTATTGTTACAGGTTTAATATTCATGATAATCTATACATACCTCTTCTAAAATTAAACATACTATAACAGAATTAACATTTACAAATCTTCTTACTCTTGGAATCTCAAACCACTTCCAAACTGTCTCCAGGTGCTAGAAGCAATGGTCCATTACCAGAAGTATGCCGGCGAACGAGCTCGGTTCCAAAGCATAATGAACGAGCTGGACAGAAGTACTGGAGCCTACCGTGATGACCTCGGTCTGAAGACTGCCATCATGTCCTTCGTCAACGCAGTCCTGAACTACGGACCTGGAGAGGAGAGCTTGGAGTTCAGACTGCATCTTAGATACGAACTGCTCATGTTGGGGATACAACCAGGTCAGTTGGCTTTCTGTGTTCATTCGGGAATATGTTTTGTCTATTAGAATACCCTAAGACTAGTATGCCATTGCTATATTGCCTGATATTTCTCTTTTACTGGTACATATTTTGGGAACAATTCCCGTAACTAGATACGTGTTTTTAGGTCAGGATTACTCAATCTGCCGTATCATCTACATTTGTTGCCACCATGGTTAAATTTCACAGCCTTTTTGAAATTCAACAAGATTGAGTTTCAGATTTCATTTTGTTGCACCATATATAGCATTTTAGTGTATACTATCCAACCATGTGACTATGAGTATGATGATGATGACTTAATTTAATTCGCTCTATCCAATTTCCAGTAATCGAAAAACTCCGTAAATACGAAAACGAGACTCTGGACCGTCACATCGAGTTCTTCGAGATGGTTCGGAACGAGGACGAGCGCGAGCTGGCGCGGCGGTTCGACAAGGAGCACGTGGACACGAAGAGTGCCACCTCCATGTTCGAGCTGCTGAGGAGGAAGCTCAGCCACACCGCTGCCTACCCTCACCTGCTGTCCATGCTGGAGCATCTGCTGTTGCTGCCTTGTGAGTTGGTTTTTTAATAATCCATTTTCTTCACTTGGAGATGTAATGAAAAATAATATACCAGATGCATACCACTCTTTAAACTAATAGAGTTGTATCTTAAGTTGAGTCGTATCTGTGTTTGTTACTTTTCTCTGGAAGTTACATTGTTAAAAAGACTGTTCGTAATCTAGATTTGAATTAAAAATGTTAGTAGCAATTTTTTTCTTAGATCCCTTGTCCTTTTTAATTACAAAAGTCCAGGGTATAGCCACATATTGTGCAACAGTAAAACTTACATTACTATCTTCTATTATCATCTCGTCCGCAGTGGAGTACAACCCGCAGTCGCAGCACTGGCTGCTGCTGGACCGCGTGGTGCAGCAGCTGATCCTGCAGCAGCCCGCCGCCGGCAGCCGCGCCAACTCCGACCACGGCAGCGAGCGGGGCAGCACCTCCGATAACACTAAGGTATGGGTGCTGTTTGGGACTGTGATCTTTGTACTGCATACTGGTTATAACTTCTCTAGTACTGCGGGCGCCGCCCCATCACTTTAATTATAAAGAAATCTACTACTTACATTTTTAATCAAATGTACGAAAAGCCGGATCATGAGTCGATTGGTCGAGCATGATAGAGCAAGAGGATCTCGGGTTCGATTACCGAGTGGATCCAAACACTTTTGATAGTTTGTTTTCGGATTTTCGGAATTTTTCAGTAATATCCTTTTATTTATTTATTTATTTATTACAATATGGAAGACTTACAGCTATATAAAAACTTAACAAAGGAGATATTTTATAGACAACAGAAAGCCAATTACAAGTCCTCACTTATAGATATAGAGTAGAAATTAGACGTTATGTGAACACACGCAGTTTTTTTTTTATATGATATCTTTGAGCTTTTAACAAAGACAGTTTTCCACACAAAGCTATAAAAAGAACAACAAATATTTACTAAGTCTACAGCAAACTAGAAAAAAAATATATATATAATTATGAAAAAAGGGTTGAAGCACAGTTCGCAGGCTATTTGAAAAATTTGAGGCTCAAACACCTTCTGGCTGATGTCACACTCGTTGAGAAAGGATCCAAATCATGCTGCTTACATATCATATTGAACTGCTTACTCGCTCGCACAATATAACTATTTTGCCTATAGTTCGTATAGGTATGAGGTACACGTAAGGGCGGGTTGAAACGAAGTAATTTATCTGGTACATTAAAATAAAATTTTGATAATAATTCGGGGCTGTCGATGTTATCACTCAGTATTTTTAACAGAAACAGGCAATCAGCAATTTTACGCCGGTATTCGAGTGGCAAAAGATGGTATTTTTTACAGAGTCCCAAATAATCGTTTGAATGGTATGGAACCTTTTGATGAAAACAGAGAAATTTGATAAATCGTTTTTGTATGTTTTCAATGCGGTCGATGTACTTGCTGTAACGCGGGTTCCATATCTGAGATGCATACTCCAGTTGGCTTCTCACAAAGGTGCAGTACAAAATTTTAAGTGTCTTGACGTTTTTAAAGCACTTTGAAAGACGCATTATAAATCCGAGCAGTTTATAGGCTTTTTTCACAATGCTATCAATATGCGCTTCAAAGATAAGCTTATTGTCGTGATGAACGCCCAAATCACGAATAATGTCACACCTTGGCAAGGTCTGGCCCGACAAAGTGTAAGTTGTCGCTAGTACTGCCCTTTTCCTAGTGTAGGTAATTATTGAGCACTTTGATACCTTTATATCCACCTTATACGGAACTAACAGCATAACTTGTTAAAATGCAAAATAATTGTCACCTCTACCTACCCCTATGGGAATAAAGGGCTCTAACGTTTTACAGCAATCGGTTACCCAGTCAATAATAATTAACCGTGCAGTCAAATCAACTATATTATTAATCCTAATTTAAATTAACTATAACTTCCAGATCTACGACCCAGACGTAGCTCCTCTGGAGATCAACGTGGGTGAGATAGTGCACCTCCTGGCCAAGGAGGAAGAGTTGGTGGCGGCTAGAACGAAGGCGGAGAACTTGGAGAAGGAGAATGTTGACCTCGCCACCGAACTCGCTAAGAAGGTAGGCCATTTTGAACCTTATTCACTGTGATGTTGTTGAAGATTTTGTTTATTATACTGCAGCGGTAAGTTTATACGAATAAAGTTAGATTTTCTTTGAGAAAAGGAATGTTGAGGAATTCTAGTGATATCGTTAATAAAAAAGAAATATTGTTTGTTTATGGTGATATTATAAGGGATTCAGAAAATAATAGTAATGATGGTCGATAATATTGTAAACATACAGTATCATAGAGAGAGATAGGGATAGTGAGAAGAAGAGATAGAGTGACATACAGACGGTGTTCTTTCATGCGCTTTAGCAGGAAGAGAGGCTTTTTACGCTTCAATCATGATTAGTTCATGGCATGCTGATTACCGGTCAATCATTCAAGCAGAGAGATCAGGGTGGCCTTTGCACTAATTTATGGTTTCAACTGCTGGTATTTGCCATCGCTTTTTCGTCTAAAAGAGGTCGCTCTTTTGTTAAGGAAGACATTTAATCTTATTTTGTTGTTTTCCTTCATGCTTTGTTTATTTTACTATCAAAAGACTAATCAGAGGGAGAGTGCTCTGATTGCTGGGTTCACTTGAGCCAATCAGAGCGTCAGACGCGCTTTTGTTTTGATTTCATTAAACGTAAAGCAAAATCGTTCTAAAGGTCTAGTATCGTTGTCAAATCGCTAAGTAGGTTTAAGTTACCTAGATGATTACATTGCTTTTACCTGAAATCAGATTTAGTTACTTCACGAATAGGTAGGTACGTATGATAAACAGTCTTCAACAACATCTGCCTAAAAGAGCTTAAAAGGTAGCGGTAATCAAACTCGCTATTAAAATAATAATATTTCATTACAGGCTAAATCATTTTCATTACAGTCCAACAGCTGTTGCATATCACGATACATTTTGATTCTTATCCCAACAGGATAAGGTTTAAATTGCAATGATCGTGATATGGGACGGTTAATAATATTTTTTTCATACATGTCATTATACAACACTTATTGAGACAAGTGGTTTAATGTGCGGGGTGGTAACGCCTTCAATTAAATGGTTCTGATAAGCTCAAGGTTTTGGGATTTTTCTAAATGTCCAGAAGGCCCTTTTGATCAATGAGAACGAACTAATAACAGTTGCCGACTATGAAAAAAGACACATGTCTGAGATTGCAGTTTTGCTTGCTCAACGTGACGCTTTAGCTTATTTCTGCTAAGCATTACAGGCCATTGAACTAAGCAGTATTGCACTGCACTTACTTTGAGTTCGACTGATATCTATCAGTAATACACTATTCACATGACTCGATCAAAACAAATATCACTGACAACAACGTAAAATTTTATTTATTTATTTATTTAGGACTGTTACTTGTCCTAAATAAATAAACATAGGTACACTTATAAAATTTGTCAATCAACAAATGGTGTATGTAATTGGATAAACGAAATTAGTATTTTAAAGCGACCGACAAATTTAAAGAACCCTCAAAAACCAGCTCATCAGAACCGCACACTTACCCCATCCGCAATTAATAATCCCCACCAACCATACACATGCATGTATTAACTCCTAACCAACTAACAGGAGAAGCAACTGGACGAGCAGAGTCAGGAGAGAGAGGAACTGGAGGGAGTGGTGAGTCGGCTGAAGGAGAGGCTCGAGAGGGAGACGGCCGCGCACATGGAGTGCACCGAGCGGGCCCGCGCCGCCGCCACGCGGGCGCACTCGCTCGAACAACAGGTAACAGGGGGGGGGGGGCTCTCATCTCATCATAGGAGTGAGGCTTGTGGAAGCTGGTATATCCTGGAGCAAGATTAAGCAGTTGTTACAAAGCAGCCAGACTCAATAATGCATATTTTCTCTTTTCTAAATGTAGAATAAACACCAATTTTCTCATACGTAACATACAGTCATCTAATACTACGCAAACCGGTAATAATAATCAGTAAAAACTCTTGAAATAAACTTTTGTTCAGTAATGGATGTTTTCAAAATATTACATATTACGATATGAAATAATTATGCAACTTTCCCTAATATGCAAATTGCTTATAGTTATTATATTGTAACGTTTTATGTCTACAGTTGAACCAGGAGAGAGCAGAACGCGCCAGGTTTGAGAAACTAGTCAGTGAGGGAAGCATACCAGATGATGCTAAGGTATGTGGATTGTGTAATATTATTTTGATATTAATGATAATATCGAATTTTTGCTCAACATTGAGAACTGACGACAACGGTTTGTCATAAATTTGAAATTAGCGTACAATACTGTTTTAGATCCAATAAACTCAGCAGTTCACGTTGTTACATTCACAACCATACTTCATTAGTTATAGTTATAATTATAACATTCATTTAAAAACCATCACCTCACATTCCAGGTGAGCAACCTAAAGAGCGCAGTCATCGAGACGTGTTCCATACCACCCCCTCCCCCTCCGCCCGCGCTGTGTCCTCCCCCCCTACCCCCAGCGCCGCCCGCACCCGCTCCCCCACCAGCGCCCATGGCACCGATGGCGCCCGCCATAGCTCCACCCCGCGCCAAGAAGAACGTGCCAACTCCTGGCAATCCACTGAAGAGCTTCAACTGGAGCAAGTTGCCTGATACCAAGCTCCATGGCACCATCTGGCAGGAGCTGGACGATACTAAGCTCTACAACGCTATGGACTTGCATACCATTGATAAAATGTTCTGCGCGTACCAGAAGAATGGTGTTCAGGTCAGTTTTGATAATTGTCTTAATTTATAATTAAATTATATAAAAATAAGTCGGGTTTTCTTTCCTGACTATATAACTCCAGAACGCACGAACCGAACGAAAGAAAAATCAGGAAAAATTTCAAGAGAAAGGCAGGAAAACAGGGAAAATCATTGGTGGCGAAACAGAGCTCGCCAAGTTTGCTAGTGATTTATAAAGTTTGGCTTCAAGTTTAAGTTTGTTTGGTTGTGCACCTGACCAGTGTATGCTGGTTACAACACTTCTAAAGTGCGTTACTTTTTACGTGATTTGTTATAACTTCTGTGAAGATCATGTGGGACCATGTCTTGAGTGGCCTTATAAATAAATATACCACAATAAAACCCTATAGGACTGCCCATGCTATTTATTATTTATTTTATTTTACACTTTATGAACATTATACAAAGGTGGACTTAATGCCAATTTGGCATTCTCTACCAGTCAACCTTGGAGTGATGCAGAGAGACAACAGTCTTTAATAATATGTGTTGTTATTTTTTCCGTATTTTCATCAAAAAGTCTTCCTCCACAGAACGAAGGCTCAGTAGAAGACCTGAGACAGCTGGGCTCGAAGCCGCGCACCAAGATACTGACTGTGATCGACGGCCGCCGCGCACAGAACTGTACCATCCTACTGTCCAAACTTAAGATGACCGACGAGGAGATTTGCCGGTGAGTTTTAACCCTATTTCATCAGGATACCATGTAACAATCAGATAGAGCAACTAATAATTAAATGTGCAAACTTGTATAGAGGGTTTATGACACTTGGTGTCAACTTGGTAGCGTAACCAAGTTTTTGATGGCAACCGAATCTTGTTGGTTGCGCAATCATTTCCTTTAGTGTTTTTTTATTTAATACGCGTGTGTCCAAGTCTGTCAACTGTATATGTCCATTTTTACAAGAGTTCTAGACAGAATGGTTCCGTGTCACAATTTCAAATCACTCAGGACACAATTATTTTTGTGTTATCCACTGATTGCTTTTTCGTAAAGTGACATGTATGGGAAAGTTTCCTCACTATGCAGGGAAAGTTTATATTTAAACTAGAGCCCCGCCCCAGCTTGGAATGGGTGCAATGGCTATATTTGATGCATATAAACCACACTCTTGAATTACTCTTATCTATTAGAAACAATCGCATAAAAATCCGTTGCGTAGTTTTAAAGATTTAAGTATACAAATTGACATAGCGACAGAGAAAGCGACTTTGTTTTATACTGTGTAGTGAAGTCTTACTATTTTGTTGTTGTTCGCTATACCATCTTTCAGAACAGTCAGTCGAGCTAAGTCTCCGTTACCGCGCGCTATGGAACTCTTACACCGATTCCTGGATTCTAAGCCAGAGTGTGACGTGTTCTCGAGTGAAAGATTATTTTTGTCGGAATGTTGAAGTTTTGCGAAAGAGATGGATGATAAATATTTAATAATTAATATTTATAGTAAGTTTCTAAATTTTATATTTTAAAATTTTTGCAAGGTGTTGAATATTGTGTTATTGGTTTGTACCGTTCTATTCAAATAAATAAATAAATAAATGTTCATTCCAGTGCGATCCTCCGCATGGACAGCGGCGAGCAGTTGCCGATCGACATGGTGGAGCAGCTGGTGAAGTTCACGCCCAGCGCCGAGGAGGCCGCGCTGCTCGAGGAACATCAGGACGAGCTCGAGAGCATGGCCCGGGCCGACCGGTTCCTTTATGAGATATCCAAGTGAGTGTACCATGAAAATCGTAAAATTGGGGATTTGCGCGGTTGTTAATGATTTATCTATAGCTTTGTATATGCTGTGGATGTGAACAATGATTAGAAAGTCGTCATCATCATCAATTGAGAAAATGTCTCTTTTCATGCGAAGAAGGTTTAAGCATTAATCACCACGCTTGCTCAAGGTTTAAATTATAAGTCCAGGGGGCAATTAGAGTAGCCTAATTCAAGAAAAAACTTATTGTATTATTGCGAAGTTTCGTGAACAAAATTGAACGAATGAAATGAATATAAATAGACAGATTTTGATATGAAATCTATACTTCTATACTAATATTATAAAGCTGAAGAGTTTGTTTGTTTGAACGCGCTAATCTCCGGAACTACTGGTCCGATTTGAATAATTCTTTTTGTGTTGGATAGTCCATTTATCGAGGAAGGCTATAGGCTATAAAACATCACGCTATGACCAATAGGAGCCGAGCAGAGTGGGTGAAACCGCGCGGAAGTAGCTAGTTCAAAATAAAACGTTATTTTAAGGTGAATGTTCCGATCGCCTTTTCATACATTTTTCGTTCACGGTATACTCTCCGTACATAGACACTTTTTGCACAAAACTAATCACTTTATCACTTTTGTACGGTCAAGAATCTGCATATAACTTTTTGGTAAATAATTCGCATTATATATGGAGAAAAACAGTCATGAAAACCGTGAAAAATTTGGCATTTCTTTTACTAGTTTTAGTGCAATAGGTTATAATATTAAACGCTAGATGGCGTGCACCCGATAATGTAAATTTGAAGAATCATTACTAATTTTATAACAATGGTTTTCATTAAAAAACATTACAATAATTTAAAACTAACTATCGTAAACGAAAATATAAAACATTGTGGTCGTGTGTGAAAAAAATGTTAGCGTTAGTTATTATTTTTGTCACTGGCAACAATAAAAAATTTTAAATTCGTTCGTAGACTAAATACGATGTTGCCGTTCCGTCGAACATGACCTTTGACACGTTGCCAAACTTATTTAGTACCATCAGATGGTTGACTTGAAATAAAATACATTTCGAAGAGTTTGCGTAGCATTACGCTAGGCTTTACGCGCGGAATTTCTTGTATGTTTTTGATCAATGAAAATTCATTGATTCGAAGTAATATTTCTTGTATGTATTTCTTTCCAATTTAATATGATTATTGCAAAGTATTGTAGTATATGTTGTTTATAAGTAAGTAATTTTATTTCAAAATAAAAATACCTAACAACTAATAAATATTAGCAAGTCAGCCCGTGAGTTTAGCTGGCTATTACAAACTAAAATCCTCATATTAGAAATCACCGATCGATATTATATTGTTTTCTCAGATTAGTAATACAAATAACTTTGGACGGACAAACATTAGTATTATTTGTCACATTATATTGCGTCTGCTACATGAATCCCGCGCGTTCCGATCAAGGCTCGGAACCGGTTTAAAATATACCGGTTAATACCGGTTTATATCGGTTTTCCTCCGAACTTTTCTTAAGAACATGAACATTAAAGAACTTTATTTTAACCTAAATTAACCGGTTTATTCGACGAGGGGCATGTCGGTACACGCGTTGAAATATTATTATTGAAATAAGCTGAACAGCGCGCGGCGTTTCTTTGATGTGCGTCGTATTAACCGGTTTTTATTGCTCTAAACCGGTTAATCCGAAAAAACCTTTATGAAAATACTGTTCCAAATACCGGTTTAAAAAAACCGGTTTCGCGAACGAAACCCAATGTAAAGGTTTTGCGTACAAGTACATAATAACGGTTTGAAAATTTAACCGGTATCCGAGCCTTGGTTCCGATACACTCAAAATCAGTTGAACGGACGGTAAAACAAGTATCTTTAAATTTCTAATGTTATAGTAAATAGAGTATAATTATGTAATACGATTTTATGATTTTATTATGGTTGTTCTGCAGCGATTTTTCAATTGATGTTATATCATAATTTGGGTAAGTAAAATTTTATTGCTATAATTTTTCTGAATTTCGGAACGTATTTAATAAATTCTGTTTTATCTATGGTATGGATATTTACTTTGCAATAATTTTCATGACATGAGACTACATTTTGCTGCAATTACAAGCGATTTGATCTGGTTTTGTTATAATTTCGTTTCAATTTTATGCGAATAGGTACTGAGTTTATAAAAGTAACATAATATTGTCTTGTATATAATTAGTTTTTGTGTATTTCGGATTCCGTTTACATCTAGGTACCTACTATGTCGGGGTCCTACGAGAAAGCTGGCGTATCAACGCCACGAATATTCAGGCGCCCGTAAATCGTCAAAACGAGTGAAAAGCGCATTCAGTTGGATACATGTGGACGACAAGATAGTAAACCTGTAAATTATAACTCAAGTTGTGGCCAGCTTCATTGTAAACAAACTTTAGTTTTCAAGTACGTATAGTCATCAGTTGTTGAGCCATCTACATGTAAACTTAGAACTCTTTTAGTAATATGCGTTTCATCCCTCTTCTTCACATGACCATACCAAGAAAAACGATTTCCTTTCAATTTTGCTCTATCATTGGATAATAATGTTCTAGTTATGAATAAAAAGCATGAATATTACTATCAAGTAAATTCTATTGCATGTCCACTTTATAATTTATTTTAGCATCTTCTTACTATAATATTAAATCTATTTCAGGTTCAAGGACAAATGCGTGTCAGTAACATGGATAAATGCTACTTCATATGTTTTATTTCAGTCAATGAACCTTTGACTGTTATAGAAGTTTGTCGAGATAATATAATGACTTTATCAGCAATATGATGCCAAAGTTAATACACTTTTCTAAAGAATGTATTCTGCCAGAAATAGTTTTGAGACATGTTCAAAAAATGCGAAATGTATACCTAGGTATGAAAGGTACACAATTTTTTTTATTTTATTTTATGATTTCCATTGATTTCAATCTATATTATATTTTTTTCTTGTGGGATATTGTTTTCATCCACATCAAAAGTTAAACACAAAATATACTAATTATAGTAATTTTCTTTCGCAGCAGCTGTGTAGCGGTAGTTTCCAGGCAATAATGAAGAAGGATGAGTGAAAACAACACGACAAATGTTTTTTATTGTACTATTATAGTAGTGCGTTTAGAATCTACATTATCAATGTTTACAGTAATGTTTTTTTTGATGTCAGAAAACTGAAATGGTGTACTCGTCGTAATGAACATAATGTTCATAATGTGATATGAATACATTGACCTATTTTAAGGTTTCTGAAAAACAAAAAGGAAAGTTGTTGCTTTTTTATTTCCTTATGTAGTATAGTGATTATGGATGCTTAGATATTCTCAAACATTTTTCCGCTTTGATTGCAATCTATTATTCTGGTTGCCTTGTTTATGAATTATAGTTTTGAATTATTATTTTGAATGAGATTATTTTTTAATAATCAGTCACGTATCAAGCATTCATGTCACATAAATACTTGTAATAATTGCAGGTTAGTATATACATTCTATTAAATAATGTATAAGATAATAAAATAAAACTGTCTTACATTGCTTGTTTGACATTCATTTTATTCCCAAACTAGTGACCCGCCCCGTTTTCGCACGGGTGCAAAATTATCAGTTTCCCTACTATAATATACATGTATTATACATATAAACCTTCCTCTTGAATCACTCTATCGATTAAAAGAAACAGCATCAAAATCCTTAGTGTAGAAAGCATACATATGGATATAGGGACAGAGAAAACGACTTTGTTTTATGCTATTTAGTACCTAAATATAACACTACTTATACCTTTTATTTTTAGAACATAATAGCATCAGATGGTGTTCTTTAGTTCCTAATCCCCAAGACATAATTTCTACAGGTACCAGCCTATTAACTTTTAAATGCACGCCATCTAGTGGTTAATTTTGAAGAAAGGTTGATTTTAAAGTAGGCGCTATGTCTATGTGTGTATAAATGACTGTAAACAGAGTTGGATTTTAATATTTCGCTTTTATGGCAAATCGGATGGGTTTTGAGGCGATAATTTGACTTATTCCGATAAAGTTGGATGCCTGATTTTCGCATTTCTATTTCTGTTACTTAATATTGTTCCAATGACACTCAAAACAACATAAAACTGAAAATGTTCAATTCAGCGCCATCTATCGGGAAACGAGCCATGAAGAGCTCGGAACATTCACCTTAAGTAATTTTATTAGTAAATCAATAAAACCTATGACCGAAGATTAAACGAAACTTCGCATTCGAGAACCGGAGTAGCCCTACAGCTTTCCTCACGATGTTTTCTTTCACCGTTTGTCACGCTAACTTCCACACGTTGTTGCTTGCAGGATCCCGCACTACTCGCAGCGCGTGCGGCTGCTGCTGTTCAAGAAGAAGTTCAGCGCGGCGGCGGGCGAGGCCACGGCGCGCGCCGCCGTCGTGCTGCGCGCCGCGCGCGACATGACGCGCTCGCGCAGGCTCCGCGCGCTGCTCGAGGTCGTGCTCGCGCTCGGGAACTACATGAACAGGTACCTACTACTATCTATTCTAACAATCTTTTTCTATTCACCCTTTTCAAAGGGGGTCGTAATAATTGACTGCACGGTTGGCGCGGTGGCTGGACAACTGGCTGCCGTGCAACGTGTAGCGGGTTCGATTCCCGCACGGAGCAACTCTTTGTGTGATCCACAAATTGTTGTTTCGGGTCTGGGTGTCAGGTGCATGTGAAATTGTATGTTTGTAAACGCACCCACGACACAGGAGAAAATCCTAATGTGGGGCAACGTTTTTTTTAAAAAAAAGAATTTCTCACAATATGTTTTTGTCTATTTTTTCTTTAATCATATTTTAAATTAGAATTCACTTTGTTACATTGTCTTCATGACGAGAGAAGAAGAAAGACCGAAATTATTATTATTAACCTATGTCAAGCAAAGTCAAAAATCGATCGAAATCCACGCATTTTGGATTAAGATAGGTTATTAATTTCGGCTTTCAGAGATTACCTTATAAAATATAGAGAAATACACCAACAACAACAACCCACAGTGCTACCATAACATGCAACCACGACATAACAAAATACCAATATAATAAATACTTACGTGCCATGTTACAGGGGTGCTCGAGGCAATGCGTCAGGGTTCCGTCTGTCGTCGCTGAACAAGCTGGCGGACACCAAGTCCTCCGTGTCGCGGAACACCACACTCCTGCATTACCTCGTTGAACTGCTTGAAACACAGGTGTGTATAATTACCGTTACAATATGGAATTCTGTTGATAACAATCTCTTATTGTAAAAATTGATTATGTAAAATTTTCGGGGATACTCGTCTATTTTCGAGGCACAACGGAGCTCATAATACATCTTCAAAAGTTTTCGAGATAACGTTAGTAACCTCTCATATTTAACTTCTCTCAATATTTCTCTTTCTCTTTTAGTTCAAAGACATCCTGCTTCTGGAAGAGGACCTGCCTCACGTGCGTGCAGCGGCCAAGGTATGCGTGGAACAGCTGGAGAAGGACGTGGGAGCACTCCGCACGGGCCTCCGGGAGGTCGCGAGGGAGCTGGAGTACCACGCCGCGCTCCCCAACCGCTCACACAACGACATGTTCCTCCCTGTCATGAGGGACTTCCACGCTCACGCTGTCTGCTCATTCACGCAGCTTGAAGATCTGTTCCAGGTATGTAGATTTTACATTAAATAAAGCGGCAATCGAACAAAAAGATCACTTGATGGTAAGCAATCGGAACTGCTCTTGGACACCCGAAACAAGAGGAATTCCAAGAAGATTAGCGATTTGGGATAACCTCACTGACACAGAAAAAACAATGCTGTCTTTATTTCACTTTGGTTTTCTGCGAGGCCTTGGTTGCATTCCAATCGAGTTGGTTCAATTGGTTCATATATTATCCGGTGGCCAAACCTAACCTAACTTTATAAATAAATAAACACTAAAACCTAATACACCTTTCCAGGACATGAAGAGTCGTCTCGAAGCGTGCGCGCACGCATTCGGCGAGGAAGCGTCCGCGTCGCCCGAGCAACTGTTCGGCGCGCTCGACGTGTTCCTCACGCAACTGGGCGACGCGCGCGCAGACTGTGACGCCGCGCGACGTCGCCGGGACGACGAGGAGCGACGCACTAGACATGAACAGGAGGTCTGGAACATTAACATTATATATTTTTTACAATTCCTTTCTAATAAATTAATCTCTTTTTCTTCAATAGATTTTTGATCTTGTAAAAAGTACAAAATGTTAAAATTCAATATTTCCCTCAGCTCAAGAAACGCACGATGGAACGGAAGCAGGCTTCCAGTCTGCTGAGCTCAGTCGGCAAATCTCTCGGCAAGTCCAACGGTAACGCGGACTGCAACGGACACTCCGACAGTTCCCGAGATGGAACCCTCACCAACGGACAGAAGGGAGAGTTCGATGACCTCATCTCCGCGCTCAGGACGGGAGATGTGTTCGGAGACGATGTCGCCAAGTTCAAGCGGTCCCGCAAGGCTTCCAAAGTCAGCCACAAGGGCAGGGACTCCCCCCCTCGGGGCGTCTGCAGGGAGGACTCTAGAGAACGACAGAAGAATTGAACGAGAAACTAAACTAGTAAAGGTTATTGAATGTTTGTAGCGTCCAGCGTTCCTTCGTAGTTCGGTGTCGATATGATAGGTGTGCTTTATTTATTAGGACAAATTAAAGCATTCTCGTGGGTAAATCAATGTTCAACTGTGTGCGGCCACGCTCCACTCACGGTTCGATATAATTTTGGCTTTAAACGTTTACCTAGCTTCCGTCAAATTGACATTCTAGACATACCTGTACCTCGGGCGCTGGACTGTCGGAAGCAAACGATTAGTTTAATCGAAACGTGATATTTATCGAGTAGGGGATCCTATTGGACCGTTTTAAGTACGGAGTCACAAATATGAGATTACAAACGACGTATGACGGTGTGACGTGTCATAGAACCCAATAGTTTTATGCGACAACGAAGCGACAGCTGCCATTTTCTTTTTTGGATATTTTTTTGGAAATTTCTCACAAACACGGTGCCTAATTTTGGACGTTTTTGAGGTCGTGGCCTGACGGAGTTTGCCCCAATTGTAATCTCAGCAACATTGACGATAGAGAAATTGACTTTCTGTAATTTTTATCTCAATAATATACCAGTGAAAGGTTTTGCAGTTGACACGAGTTCCCTCTGAGGGCCGCGACCTCGCCGAGAATTTTCGAGAAGCTTTTTGCTGGTTATCGACTGAAGTAGTCAAAGACTGTGCATGTTATTCCATAGACGTTTTTATTTTAGTCTTTACGTAACTATAAGCGTTGTGTGATTTGAGTAACCATAGAGTTAGTATGTATTGAGTTTTTATTCGAGTTCTCTTGGTTGTAAGTTAAAGTGTCGTTGTGTTTATCAGTCAGTAACCGCGTCTTTTTACGAAAAAGTCATTGAAAAGCTCACGAAAATATTCCGATAAATATGACGACAGTTTACAGTATGAATGTCGGTAATTGTTTACATATCTCAATGTACCTATAGACAAATTGGACACAATAGAATGTTTTAGTGTCAATACGATGGGAATTGACGAATACACTATGTTATCAAACTGTTACTAAAGTTTACTAGGTGTAGGAATTGATACATACCTAGCTGTAAACGACATTTTGGAATTTTGTATCAACTAAAGCGTGGTAGAAAAGTTTTTGATAAATTTTACATTATGAAAATTTTATATGATTACTTACGTAATGATCATCGTCATTTTTAATTTATTCCCAAATGATTTATTGATTAAAGTTTTATTTTCATTGTAAATATTATTTTTAATTTTTTGCCAAAATTTGTTACCGTCACTAATAAAACGGAATCAATAATTTATTGAAAATTTCTTATTGTATGTAATGAAGGTTTTCACTTGTAAATTTTATTGTTTTGTTCAGTATTGCTTAAGCTCATAGTATATTAATATAATGATTATATATTAGACACTATTTAAATTAAACCCTTGAACATTATTATTGTGATTTCATTTAAACTCACTTAAGAGCTATCACACCTCAGCTGCTCTTCTTTTACCTATCTTCTGCTCTGTATCTTATCTATCTTTTAGTACCACCCCAACGTTTTCTTATCCTAACTAGGTACTTAATCTTTCAGTCAAAGCCAGTGCAAAATGTAATAAATAAATAAATAGGTAAATGATCAAATAATATGTCAGAGAAATTGTAACAAAAACTTTTTTTAAAAAGAGTAACGATGGAGTTTCTTGCTCGTTCTTCTTCACTGAAAGACAGACTGACGGACAATTCAATTTGACGTTTCAAAAGTGCCTTATTTAGGATTAATTGAAATAAATGCTTTGCCAACCATAAGAATATTTGGGTAGGTTTCGTAAATGCTCATACTGTCAGTATAATTATAATTAACTGAAAGTGAAATGACTAAGCAAATTCTCGCACGGTCCTCAAACCACAAACTAACAATTTTAAAAATAATATGTAAATAATAGAAAATATCGATCAATAATCCAATAACCGTCAAATTAAATAAACAAACCGCTTGATAGCAGTCTGGGCACAGCCTTCCCGTTTCGGGTCGGATAAATCTCATAATCCGGATAGGCAAAGGAAACAGTTAGCAACTTACTTATATACCTGATTGAAAATCTATACTTAAAAATCAGCGTTTTGTTATTATCCTGTTTGTGTTTGACTGTACCTACGTGATTTAGGGTGTTTACTACTATTGATACATCGCGTGCTCGAGTTGCACATCTTCCTAACACGGCTACTTTGCGGCAGCACAGCTTCATAGCACATCGTACTCGCACAGGTACATTAAGTGAAAACGGTCACATAGTTTCACAGCTTATCTTCGTAACATAGCTACATAACACATATCTTGTGGTACAGCACCCTTAAAATGGGCTGTGTAGCTATGTTAGCGAAAATTCTTGCTTTCATGTACCTACTATGTATAATCATAATGTGTATAGACAAAAGGGATAGACAGAAATGTATGTAAACCCACATTTCACCGTTCTTGGGTTATTATGTTATGTGTAATAAGGGGAACGAGTTAATTAGCCCTATACATACACACACAAGTAGTTTGACTTTAGACAAAGGTTGTATACCTATATAGTTATAGTACATATCTTTGTACAGGGACTTGTTTTTGATATCACAGATTTACGGATCTACGTGTTTTGTATGTGTAAACTAGGATATTTGTTAACACACTTACGACATACGACGATAGAAAAAAATCTAAAGTTAAAAAAAAAGTATGTGATGTGACTTTCCAATTGTCTCTATCGGAGTATGGCATAGTTGCCCTTTTTTTTGGGTGGGGAATATTACCTAATGAATTTTCCCGCCTTGGGCGAGGTGAGAGCCCGCTAGGTAGTGCGCAGCTCCGGATTAGGTCTATACTAAGTATGTACTGGGCCCAATCTATGGTGGTCAAATGGCTTTTTGAGGCGCACTAGGAACATTTGCCATTTAGCTCATTTGAACACAGTTAATAACAAAAACAATGAAATTACACTGAGACACTGAGTCCACAAACAATTAGTCTCGACCGTTCCGTGTAATCTGACACTCGATTTTGCCCTTTGATTTAATTGTGTAACATTACCATCGCAGTGGCTTTCATTTGGACAATTTAAAATTATTCTTGTGTTACCTTTCCGCTTATTATATTTAAATGTTTTTTGAGTTAAGGATTTTTATTGTATTTCCAAAAAAGTTACAGGATTATCATCCTCAAACGTTGAGTTTTACATGCATTTTTAAAAAAAGTTGCATAAATGAATATTCGTGTAATTTAGCGATGTACCTGTGTAGGTTTTTAAAGAGAGGTTTACATTTTTCACCTGATAGTAAGCAATCAGCGCTGTCAATGGACACCCGAAACACCAGGGGCGTTAAAAGTGCAATGCTGGGCTTTTGGGGGTTAGGAATTTAGGGGTTGTTGAGGAATTATGAATTGGGAAGATTGGTAAGGTAATTGGGCCTTGGGTAACCTCACTCACGCATAGCGAAACACATCGCCAGCGTTTTTTACGTCGGTTTTCTGTGAGGCCGTGATATCACACTGTTCAAGCCGGCCCATTCGTGCCGAAACATGGCTCTCCCTCACTTAAAACTTATTTATTATCCGAATTGATTCCTGATTAATTTACTGTGTCAGGTAATTAATAGCCTTCCCAAACACGTCATAACACATCGACCGCTCGAATCGAAATGTTTTTAAAAATAGAACAATTATCGAAATTGGACGAGCTCACGTGAAATATGCCACTACCCACATTTATTATGTTCATTTGATGAAACAATAAATTAACTATTTGAAACTCGATTAAATCTAAAAATAACGGGTTATTTCTGGAAAATCTCGTTATAAGTTTAAATTAGGAATAACCGCAAAACGTAGACTTGCTTCAATAAAGTTTGTAGTCTCCTTTATAATTTTCTAGATAATACTTGGCCTATCAATACTTTATATAGGTCGAATTAATAAAATATAAGACAATAATAGAAAATATATTGTGTCACACGTGGATCTGCGTTTCGGCACACGACAAGTTAAATCTGTTTGTATTTTGATCACAGTGGCCAATCTGTCTAACAAGACGAGCCCACTATGCAGAAGATATTATAGTGAACAAGTGTGTGCTCAAACACAGGTCACACAGGAGAAGTCAGGCACAGGAACAACGGCTTTACGTGCTATTCGAGGCACGGGGGTGACCACAGAACAGAGAAGAAGCTTGCCTCTAACCCGCTGGTTCTGATACACACAAGCGGTATACTATGTCTATCTCTTCTTCTCTTTTCTGTGGTGGGGGTGATACACTACTAAACTTCCTGAGTGCGATCTATATATGACAATTTTTATTTATTTTATATTAGGAGAACCAACAGCCAGAAATTTATGCAGAAAATGCCATTATCACTTTTTGGCGCGGTGCCGGAAGCGAGCCCGCGACGTGCAGTATATAAATTAATACATAAGTAATATTTTTTTATTCTAGAAGTTACGAGTTCACGTAAATAACTACAATATGTAATAACATAGACATACATGTAATGAATGTCTACCAAATACATAAAAAGAAAACGATACAAAGTTTATATCACAATTTCCAATACAAAAGTTAGCTAACAAGGTATTTTATTGGATTAAATTAAACGGGTTAAAGGTACAAATGGGCTTATATCGTTTGAACCTGCCACAAAGGATTACAGATTGGGGTAGATCCTAGCGCCGGTTTAGGCATTTACACCTTTAGGACCTTTCTTTTTTTATTTGCCTGATTATTTTCGGATAGTTTTATTATACTGGTTGTCTTATTAAACGAGGTGTCCTATGCGCGATTACCGAGGATTTTGGGTTTAGGGTTTGGGTTTTTTTGGCTTTTCACGGTACGCTGAGTATTGATACAAACAGAAGTCTTGTCATGATAATCCATTAAAGAGCTCAAGTTTAAGAAACTACTCTGTTATGTGATTTTCCCACTAGTGGTACAAGGTGGTTAAAGGTCTGATCCGGAGCTGTGGACTACCTAGCGGGGTTTTGGCTCAAAGAGCAGAAGCCCGAACGCATTGGTTTTTAGTCAGCTAGACACTCCCTCTCGGCTCGCCCAAGGCGGGTGAAGTAATTGGAAGATTTTCTTCATTAAAAAAGTGGTTAAAGGTTTAATTGCCGTACTCAGAGTAACTTAATGGCTACTTAACCCAGTCCTTAGCAATTATTTTTGATACAAAATTGTTATTAAGAAATAGTTTAAAAAATCATTAAAATAAATATGTCTGTTAGTGCGGCAGTAAGTATGCCAGGCGAAGCTTCAAGTGCAAAACTAAATAAACAAATACTTGAACATAGCCATAACATAATAAAATAATCACATCATACAATTCCCTAAAGGAGTTAAACAGGGAAACGTGAGTGCATTGTCGGTACCTCTATCTAACCCCTCCGGGAATAAAGAGCGTGATACTATATTTGATCGGACAGACAGATAACATTAAAATTTCAATATACGGATGGATATATGGAATGGTTTGATTTATTTATGCATGAAGACTTTTGATTCGGGGCTCGATAGGATTTCAAAAGACTCTGTTGTGCTATCGGAAACTATTGTATGGGTAGCTTTGAAGAGGAATAATTGATGAGCTAGTGTGAGATTAATGGATGTATCATAATCTTGTGTATGTAGTATATTATGTAGTCATGAATATGGTATATCGTATCTGTTTTGTTACTAGGTATGTAGAAGTAGCTAGTTGCTTTAAAGTATTGAGTTGAAACCACTAGTTTTCTGTTACTTATTACTTAGGACTCATTTTTACACCTACCTGATATAATAGGGTCTGAGCCTCTTGCTATGTTAGTGAAGGCTCAGTAAATGTATACTATGTTATTATTGAGAAAACATTTTAGAAGAACCAGAATACCAGACCGTACCAAATATCAGACCGATACGTCAGGAAAGGGGTTAAATGCTAATTACTAAATTTGACCCAAAAAAGCTAAATAAACTAAATCGATTAAAAAATATTTATTTGATTCTGCTTAGCCGGTAACTGAGATACAGGGGTGAGCTTATACATATATGCTATAAGGCCCACAGCTCTATTTGTAAAGGTAAACAAATTATAACGTTTTAAAAATTAAACAAAAATGAAAAGGCCTCAGGGATACGTTTTACAAACGTGTCTGAATAAACCTTTTTTGTGAAAACAATTAATCTTCATTAGGGCCATGAAATCTCTGAAAAGTGTCGATTACATAAAACAATTGTTTTCATGTGGGCCATTTTGTTTTACGTTCAAATCTTCCATGATAAAATATTTTTTCTGTAACACAAAACATCAAAGAGGTAGGAATACAAAATTTACTTTTTATGAATTTGCCATTTGAAATAAAAGAGAAAATAGCATGACAGTATTTTGGCAAAACATTTCAGTATTTTTATTATTGTTTTTAAGGATTACATTTTTTAATATTTTATTTATATTTAAAAAACATACAATTTCATATACACATGACACCCGGACCCGGAACAACAATCTGTGGATCACACAAAGTGTTGTTCCATTCGGGAATCGTACCCGGCATCAGCCCAGCCACCGCGCCAACTGTGCAGTCTAAATTAAGTAGTAGATGTGTAGTTCGTTATGCAGGTATATAAGTACCTGCTTAGAACACGGAAAAATGTAATTTCTAATTTAGTTTCGTAGCATAAGCCGTTTTTGGTCCTTTGAACCAAAACTCAATTTATTAGTATTTTTTTATGGAATTAACGAGCAGATGGACCTGATAATAAGCGTAAGCTTCAAACCTTTAAGAAAACTGCGTACTCCTCTTTAAAAGGCAGGCAATGCACCTGTGACTCCTCTGGTGTTGCATGTGTCCATGGCAGGCGCTGATCGCTTACCATCAGGTGACCCGTCTGCTCGTTTATTCCATAAAAAATTTATTAATGTCTACCATATTCTGTGACCCAACAGCCAACATCTAGGGTTACAAGGGGATCCGGAGCTGTGGACTACCTAGCGGTTTTACCAGAGCTCCGGCTCGAAAAGCAAGAGTAGGAACGAGGTAGTTTATAGTCAGTGAGAGTCTAACACTCCCTCTCGCCTCACCTAAGGCGGGAGAAGACATGGGATGAATCTCCCCGCTCAAAAAAGGGTTTTAAAATTGTAAGTTACTATTTTCGTCAGGCGTACGAATATATATATCCTAAGCTTACTTCTAAGCAAGCTTAGCTTATCTTCGTAAAAAAAAGTTATGAAGTCTCAACAAAATCTTTGGAATCCCAAGTGAGTGACAATAAAATTTTATCACTCCCACCGAATTCCTAAGGGAAATATTAACGGACCGAAGCAAAATTTTATTATACTTATTCCACAATGAACAAGGAACACCGAGATACACAATATAAGTCCTATTTATTTATTTATTAAAAACCTTTCCTGAAGGAAATGACATACAATACAAATTTTATTATATTTTTACTGTTTCAAAATTACTATTGGACATTGTCGCAGTAATTTGTAAATAAATGAGAGAAATATTTAAAAAAATGTTTGTTATTAATTCTAGAGTGATACAAAAAGAGGGGTTAGCAGAGCGTGGTTTCGATCCACGGACCTCTGGGTTATGGGCCCAGCACGCTTCCACTGCGCCACTCTGCTTGTGGCAGATCACTGTAAAATATCAGACATGTATCTACACGGCTAATGCAATATTGTAAAATAGTGATCTATGCATAATATAACATGCTATGTGTGATTATTATACTCTGTCATATAGTCATTTGAAGCAAAAATCATACAAAAAGAGTAGTTAGCAGAGCGTGGTTTCGATCCACGGACCTCTGGGTTATGGGCCCAGCACGCTTCCACTGCGCCACTCTGCTTGTGGTGGATCACGGTAAAATATCAGACGTGTATACACGGCTGATGCAATATTGCGAAATATTGATATATGTAAGTGCTTTAATGTATGTTGTATCACATATCCGTTTTCTTTTTCTTCTCCTCTAATAATTTCTTCTGATTTATTTCGTTGCGGAAATCAAGAGAGTCCTTCATATCCCTGGGACTTCAGTGTTGCGGTCTTTTCATGGTTGTATCTACTGCAGATTCTAGCTTAAAGGAGTTTAAGCGGTATTGGGAGGCTGTGGGGAGCTTGTTTAAAACAAATGTATTTGAATAAAAAATGTAACAAAAAGAGGGGTTAGCAGAGCGTGGTTTCGATCTACGGACCTCTGGGTTATGGGCCCAGCACGCTTCCACTGCGCCACTCTGCTTGTGTAGTTACAGTGTGAAATATCAGTGCTATATCAACGGCTGATGCAATATTGTAAAATGGTGATTTTTATAACTAGTGTAACGTATGATGTATCACATATCCATTCAAAACTAAAATCATACAAAAATAATTTCTAGCAGAGCGTGGTTTCGATCCACGGACCTCTGGGTTATGGGCCCAGCACGCTTCCACTGCGCCACTCTGCTTGTGGTAAATTGGTGTAAAATATCAGCCTATTTTATCAACGACGGTTGCCACACTGAAATTAAATTATAAATTGCCCCTAATCTTTTGATCTCCGCAGAGGAAGACAAAGCTGATTGGATTTTTATTATATATGTGACCATTTATATAATTTGAATCACATTTTGTAGGCGTGAGTGCCCTTCTGCTAACTATTCTTTTTGTACCATTTTAGTTTCGAATACATATTATGTGATACATCATACGTTACACTAGTTATATAGATCAATATTTTACAATATTGCATCAGCCGTTGATATAGCACTGATATTTCACGCTGTAACTACACAAGCAGAGTGGCGCAGTGGAAGCGTGCTGGGCCCATAACCCAGAGGTCCGTGGATCGAAACCACGCTCTGCTAACTGCTCTTTTTGTTACATTTATTGTAACGTTTTATTTATTAAAATGCAATTCTAATTTTTCATTTCCATGACAAACATTACTTTTATAATACAAAGTAAGGCATAATTTTTATCATTTATGAGAGTTATGACGTCATCGGTACGCATCGCATGTAGGCTTTGCCGACGATGCGGTGCATACGATGCCGATCAGTGGACGCAGTTGTAAGAGTTTCTATAAAAGACAAACTAAAATCCGTTGCATGCAATGCGTAAATGTGTACGATGCGGGCCTGTGGACGCTTAGCCTAAACGGCATTACATTAGGTTATGTAACATAAATTGTTATATAACGTTGTAGGATAATTAAACTATTGTTTTCATTCATAATAGAGAATTCATAGAGATTATAAAGGTCAATGACTCCGTTTCCCCAGGGAAGGGTTGTCAACAACAAATACATATATCTTAATGAAGACTTATTAAGGGTTCTTATTAATGGGTCTATAATTAAGTACGGTACCGGTAAACTATGGCAACTTTACCGGACCCTTGGCAACTTTACCATACTATAGGTATTCAGTATAAACTCATTTATCTAAAAATCTACCCACTAGAATTCTGTTTTGTAATAGTAGTATTTTTTAGACATTAAAAGGAAATATTTACTATATTTTGCGTAGACGCAAGACTGTTATTATACCAGTAATGGCCGTCACAGTGTAGTGCGTGAAAATGTGCTAAAAGTTAGTAGTTCCTAAATTGTGCTCACAGAGCCTTAATTATATGTCACAGGTGAGTGAAATTTTGATCTTGAATGTATAATATAGTTGGGATTACTGTTGTAATGTCAGCAATTGTTTTTTCTTTAATTTATTGATAAATAATCGCTTCGGTAATGTTGACACAGGTTAGGTAAAGTTGCCACGGCCTGCTTTGTGGCAACTTTACCTACAGTTAGGGTTGGCAATAAATGTTTTTTTCTTGTTTGTGTGTATGTAACCATTTTCGAATACCTAAATTTCCCAGCATAATAGTGAATATCCTGGATGATAAGTTATAATGTATTTAACAATACCTTTTGTTTTAGTGCCAAAATGCAACTTTCCCGAACGTCTGTGTAGCCGTTATCTTTATAGATTTCCTCATATTGTTTGCATTATAATACGAAGAGGTCCTAGATGAAGCCCTCTGTACCTCAACAACTCTTTAATATGCAATACACGATGAATACGGCGCGTAGGTAAAGTTGCCAAAAATTTGGTATCTTTACCCATGTTGTTTTTTCTTTACTACGGCTAAAGTAAGCGTTTGTATATAATGACGATTACGGTAAAGTGAGCCAGATAGACTACAATTCTAAATATATAGTTTTGATTTCTATGCGTCTTATGGTTAAAAATATATTTCGATTTTTGTTCCAAAATATGGTAAAGTTGCCATGTTTTACGGTATGTATTTTCTATTATTTTCCTTGAAATAATTGTTAGATATGAGTTTACGATTTGTTTAACCAACTTATCAGACAGGAACGTTTTAAAAATAACGAAAATATTGAATAACTATTTTGCTAAGGACTCGGTCAGTTGGGACGAAAAAAATTTTTTTTTTATTATTTCCGTGTTGTGCTCTTTGCTATACAATTATAACATATTCTGCATTTATAGAAAGAAAGACAAAACAAAAAATTAAACATTAATTATCCATATCAGTCTGACGTCCCGATCGCATCAATTATTGCGCTCGCAGTATTGTCACACACCGCTCGTGTGACAGCGCAGTGTGGCAGCGCGCGCGTACATCTGAAATACGGAACTTGTGAGTGTAAGTGAGTGTGTATCCGTGCGCAGTGTGTTGTGTGTGTGAAAATAATGGCGAGCTTCAAGTTATCAACAGACACGAAACAATAGCGGATACCCGAATGAAGAGGATACGACGGAGTTTAAGAAGCAGATGTGCATAATTATAATGTTTTGTGATCAATCTGAAATGCAATAAATTTTATCATAATGAGATTAGTTGTTTTCTTTCAACATTTCTAACCAGATAACTAACAACTTTATCAATTAAATCATTATTAATTACTCAATTAATTGTAACTGTGAGTTTCAGGGAGGAGACATGTAGCCGATGACCGGCCCGAGGCGGGAGTTTTTTGTAGCAAGATAAAAATGTTTTTTGTGAATAGGCCAAACAAAATAAAAGGTCTGTATCGACCTGTATTCATCTATATTGTAATGTGTATGCAGCGCATAGTTTCGGTAGCCAACTTACTTTAATTTTACTATTTAATTCAAATTGTGAGTTTCAGGGAGGAGACATGTGGCCGATGACGGCGGTAAGGTTTTTGTAACAAGGCACTCTACAAATAAAACAAAAGGTCCGTATCGATCTGTATTCATCTATATTGTACTGTGTATTTGTATGCAGCGTATAGTTTCGCTTAATTTTACTATTTAATTCTAATTGTGAGTTTCAGGGAGGAGACACGTGGCCGACGTCGACCACGGGCGGTAAGTTAATCGTCAAAACAAAAGGTCGGTATCGATCTGCATTCGCCTATTTTTACTGTGTATCTAACTCGCTTACTTTAAAGTTACTATTTTATTCAAAATGTGAGTTTCAGGGAGGATACACGTGGCCGACGGTCGGTTAGGTTTTTGTAGCAAGGTATTCGTCAATTAAAACAATAGGTCCGTATCGATCTGTATACGCCTATGCATTTTACTGTGTATTCACTTATTTTTACGGTTTAATCCGCTTACTTTAATTTTACTATTTAATTCAAATTGTGAGTTTCAGGGAGGAGACATGTGGCCGACGGTAGGTAAGTTTTTTGTAGCAAAGTATTCGACAACTAAAACAAAAGGTCCGTATCAATCTGTATTTGCCTATATTTTACCTATTTGTTACCGCTAGTTTATCTAACCAACTATTTTCAAAGTTACTATTTAATTCAAATTGTGAGTTTCAGGGAGGAGACACGTGGCCGACGACCGGCCACGGGCGGTAAGTTTTTTGTAGCAAGGTAATCGTCAAACAAAACAAAAGGTCCGTATCGATCTGTATTCAACTATATTTTACTGTGTATGTGTTGAAGCGCATAGTTTCGCTAGCCCGCTTACTTTAAAGTTACTATTTAATTCAAATTGTGAGTTTCAGGGAGACACGTGGCCGACGGGCGGTAAGTTTTTTGTAGTTAGGTTATCGTCAAATAAAACAAAAGGTCCGTATCAATGTTGTATTCCCTTATTTTTAATCTGTATGTGTATGCAGTTTATAGATTCATCTAACCCACTATTTTCAAAGTTACTATTTAGTTCAAATTGTGAGTTTCAGGGAGTAGACACGTGGCTGATGACGGGGGAGAGTTTTTTGTATATCAAATAAAACAAAAGGTCCGTATCGATATGTATTCAACTGCATTTTACCGTGTATATGTACTATATCATACGTTACCTAGCTGACTCGCTTACTTCAAAGTTATTGAGTAAGTCAAAATTGTGATTTCAGACCGCGAGGCGTTAGGTGCCTTCTAATATTAATACACGAACCATGCCGAAATGCATGTAATGTAGGCAGGTGATTTGAAAGTCGTTGTTATACTCGTAATTCCTTAGTTAAGACACCCGCGGTATACAGTAAATGTACAGAATATTACTTCTAGACAGATTAGGTTTCATAGGAAACTTATTTTGGTCCTACAAAAACTTTCCCATCACTATGTAGTCTAGCACTAAGGGCTATATATCTTTTGTCATCAATCATCATTATCCTGGTATACTCAGTATTAGTATCAGTGAGAAACATTTTTGTCTCGTCGCCGTAACATTGTCAAGTTAGGAAATAATCATTAATCTATGTTATGTGACAAGACAAGATATAGTTTTATGGACAACTGAGAGGTAGGCTTCGCAACTTAAAGGACGAATGTAGACTATACACAATCGCAATATGGTAGATGAGTATTTTTTTATGTTAATGTACGTCTTGTAAATTATTTTAAAATATGAGACGTATTTTTTTTATTTTCTTACGGAAACAAAGCAACTTCCGAAGATATTTATCGATATGAAATATCGCGTGACGTCACTTTTCACTTTTGAATGACGTATTTTCTACTAAAATTTAATTGTGTTTGCAATAGTGTAGGAGATCTATGCTTGGGTACGACTGCGCCAGTTCGACCGGAGGGATATTACGCTTCAATAAAAACCAGCTTAAAACAACGCTTTTTTTTTAGGGGGAAAATCATCAAATGACTTCTATCGCTTCGCCCAAGGCGAGGCGGAGTGTCAGACTCTTACTGACTAAAAACCACCTCGTTCCTACTCCTGCTTTTCGAGCCGGAGTCCCGGTAACCCGCTAGGTAGTCATAGCTTAAAACAACGCTGGCGTTAATTTTTTCAAGGTTTCTCCCTATCATAAAATACTTCAGTGTTGTATTCCTTCGCCTGCATCCCAACGCTACCATTAAAATAGTAACTGTATACGTACGTTGCGTTGGTCATTATTCCGCTCATTACACGAAGGATTTATACTAATGAAGCTGCCGTTTTAAAAGAATTAGGCTAGCGATACATGATGACCATTGCATATAACAATTCCTTTTTCATTCAAAAGGGAGATTTTATTTTTAAATAAAACATAACAGTTTTTTTAAAGGGGAAAATTATGCTATGACTTTTCTCGCCTTGAGTGAGGTGAGAAGGAGTGTCAGACTCTGATTGACTAAAAACCCGTCCGTACTTTCAGCCGGAGCCCCGGTAACCTGTTACGTTGTCCGCAGCTCCGGAACAGTTATGTTTTGGTCCCCAAAGCCTATGTATACGTAATGTAATACTTCCTTTTCATTCGTTATGTTATGGTATGTATGGGGCATTGGAAATTGACTCACGAGTATTATTGTCATAATCTTTTATAATATAAAAATAAGTCGGGTTTTCCTGACGCTTTAATTCCAGAACGCACGAACCGATTTCCAAGGTTTTGCATTCGTTGGAAAGGTCTGAGGTTTATAGTAAAGAAAATCCCACCCAAAACATAAATGTGAAAGGCTGCCAAGTTCGATAATATTGGTATGCTTCGCCTATAAAAGAAGTGAGATCTAAATAAGTACCAAGTTCCATACACAGACCTCAGTTAAAAATGATATAACAAGTTGGCAAGTTTTCACACACTTTGTTATAAACCTACTAAACGCAATGAGTCAAGTATATAATTTTCTATTAAAACTTGCCAAGTTATATCATTTTTAACTGAGGTCTGTGTATGGAACTTGGTACTTATTTAGATCTCACTTCTTTTATAGGCGAAGCATACCAATATTATCGAACTTGGCAGCCTTTCACATTTATGTTTTGGGTGGGATTTCATTTATTTTTGTAAGGTTTATTTTCTTTTTTATTATTTTACTTTACTTTGACTAAATACAAACCTTCGTAACGAATTTTAGGTCGGTACGACCATTGGAAGATACCTATAGATAATTTTTTTGTTTTAGTTCCTTAGGGGTATGAATTTACACCTTCATTATTTTTAAAACCGACTCACACTTGGCCATTTTTAGATTTTTTCCTTTACCTTGACCTAAAGACCTACCTCCATGCCAAATTTCAAGTCAATACGACCATTGGAAGTGGTCTAGGTTTTTGATGAGTGAGTGAGTCAGTCAGTCAGTGAGTGTGTAGTAAAAACAGCGATTTTCTGACGTTAATATGTCAAGACCTACAATAGGTACATTAATGAAAGTTTGTATTTTAGATAAGTAAGTAGATCTCGACAGATACTAGAAATTTCATATGTGTAGATAAAATAGATTTTGAGTTATAGGTGGGTCGAACTTGGCCCGAAATGGTTCGTGTAATATAACCCACGGCCGGTGTGTCGGCTTTTTTGCTCGAACTTGGCGGACACACTGCCGTGTGTCTAGATTCAGGAGAAACGCAGGAAAAAACGGCAAGTCATTTTTCACACACAGCGCCATCAAAAATAAACGAAGCTGGTGGCGAAACGGAGTTCACCAGGTTTCATAGTATTGGGTAAAATTGTAACCTCTACTTACGTATTTTTTTTAATATCGTCACGGTGTACACAATAAGTATGAAATTAATAAAGCATAATGTTTGTAGACAACCTTACGAGTATCTCGCATCGCTTGTTTATTTATGCTGTTGTTTTGTGCAACGGACTCAAGGATATGTTTTGGTCCAACAACCAAAATTATAATTGCTGTACAACAATAAGTATAGAATATTAAATATCAACATGTTTATTTCGCTTCTTAATGAAGAGAGGAAATAAACAATGCTTAATTATTATCCAGATTATTCTGGCAAACAAACTGCACCTCTTAGGACTTTCCATTCTACGTAAGTGATGACGCAGCCCGCTGCGGCAATGTACGATGGGCTGCCGCGCTTAGACGCGGTGCGTTGCGAGGCATTTCGTAATATATTGCCGCAGCTGGCCACGTCAGCGCTCACGTAAACATAAACAATTGAGCAATGTATGATAGACTCTCGCGCGCCGCGTCTCCGTAAACGAGACCTTACGTGACGTCCTGCGTGAGCGATTTAGAAGTTAACGTGAAGCGGTTCAATGCGATGCGGTGTGACTCGTTTCGTTTTGTGTTTGTCTCCGATATTGTAAACAAAAATGTTTCGTCACCGCGTTCAGTTGAATTAAGCATATGAAGTCAATTGATCGTGTCTGCGCCGCGCAGCGCCGTGCCTCACCGCACCGTACGTGCGGTTGGTCACGTATTCATCACTATTGGCCATGGCCTACGTGAGCAACCGCACATGGGATGCCATGAGCGATCAATTAGCTTGATCGCACCGCATCGCATTGAATTCGCGTGTCACCGCACCGCTTCGCGTTTGTTTCTACATCGTTAACGCAAGACGTCGCGTTACGTCTGCTCACGATTTCAGTCTAGGCGAAGACCGACGCGACCTGCGAAAGACCATGTGATAGAGACGCCATGAACTCGTAGTAGCGATTTTTACAGCGACTGCGGTGGTGGACCCTCATGGCACTGTAAGTTGCCGTCTCTCATTTTCATGGCGTCGCGCTCAGCCTTTTCTGTTTTGTTTTATCCATTTGTAAGTTCTTGGAAGTTTACACCTTATTTTGCCGTTCTCACAATTCTTAGCTAAATGTCGAAGTTTGTATAAGTACTTGGGAGTTTAGTATCACCTAATACTCTGGACGTATGTATTAATTGTTCAAATTTTGCAGAAAAAATTGGATGATGGTAATGGTGCTAAATTCAGTAAAATAACAGACGTAGATTTAAGACAGAGCTAAATTCGACAAAAACAAATAAATAAATCATCTCTAAATGACGAAACCAATTGAAATAATTTAATTTTAGAAAATAGGTCAATCAAAGTTATTTTGAAGTAATCGACTGCCAACAAAACTGGTTATAAATAGCCAAAAACTAAAACCGTATCGATTGCAAATTATAAAAATTAAGGATTTCATTTATCATTTGTTTGTTTGCATCGAATTAATTCTGAAATGACTGGACTTATTTTATGAATTTCCTTACCAATTCAAAAGTATATTTTTTATTTTTAGTGCTTTATTAAATTGATACACAAATTGTCTTACGATACCCTTAGTACGAGTTTGCTTTACGTTTAAAGTAATCGAAACGAGAGCGCGTTCGGGGCTCTAATTGGTTGGTTTATTCGACCCGGTAATCAGAGCGTCGAACGCGCTCTCGTTTCGTTTTCGTTCAACGTAAAGCTAACTCGTACTAAGGGTGGGTACAAGACCGAATCCAATTCGAGACAAATCATCCAAATTTCACGCGAGCAAAACCGCGGTCAAAAGCTATTCTTAAATAAACTTCATTACAATAAACAAGAGCTGATCTCATCCGCAAATGGTAAGGATTTTAATTAAATTTCGTACTAAGGATTGATCAAAAGTTGTGAAGAAGTCTGCGTAGTTCCAAGAATAAGGTGTAGAAAGATTTTGTTTACGTGGAAGAAGTTTGGTTAAAGATACTACTGGTATGGATAGCTGTTACGTTATAATGTACGATTGTTAATTCTCTATAGGAATTGCAGTTAAAGGTAAAGTATTATTACAAACCACTTTCCCTCACTCGCAGTGTAGTTGGATGGGATCGTGCGTGCAGGAGTCGAAAAAATAAACAAAACATTGTGCATGCGACGCACTTTCCAGGGTGACTGATCATGCGAAAACACACGCGCTACATTTGAACTTTGTGCGTGCCCGTTTTTTTGTTAAGTATTGTGATAAAAATAAAACTAATGAGTATACAAAAATGGTTTCTTTGGGAAAGTTGTTTGTAATCATGAGTACAATCACGTGTTTAAATATCGTTCACTAATTACCAGTCACCCTATATATGATGTTACTTAATTGTTATTGCTAATTATTTAAAACCTTCACAGAAAATCGGTTCATTATTATGAAAATCGTTTAATAATTAACGTCTAAATTTTCCTTTTACAGTTGTTGGAATCAGCGTACCGTTTCGGTACAATTTAATGTAGCATCAAGTTTAACTTGAATTCTGTGAATAGCTTTAATAATACCAATATTGTTGTAAAGCATTATCATATTGATATACAAATATAACAAGTTCTAAGCTTTGGTTCTATTGCCGGGTCGGCCAAAATATTATTTAACTTTTTTTTTCAATAATATAACTTATTTCTCTGTGAGTAACATCTACGTTTTATTCCTGGCATAATATCTAGTAATTTAAAAAAATCTTTTTTTTTCCTATTCTCATCCCGATCACATCAATTCTTGCATTCACAGTGTTGTCACACGACGCTAAGCGGCGTGTGGCCGCGCGCAACGAACGAACATACAAAAACGTGGACATACGTGTGGAGCGCGCGTTAAATGCCTTTGTGGATAAAAAGGAGCATTTCTTGATAAAAATGTTTGTTAGAATGTTAACAAATTGAAAGTTCACAAAATTTAATATTATGCCAAAAATGGTAAAATATAAAGGGACCACTGTTATCAAATCAAAAAATGTCTGAGTAGACATTGAACTATGAATGAATATATTGAGCCACTAATACATATTTGAGCGATGATTATTTATTTATTTATTTATTTATTTATTTATTTATTTATTTATTTATTTATTTATTTATTTATTTATTTATTTATTTATTTATTTATTTAGCGAAGACAAATACATTTTTAAATTCAAAAATTAATACACGAACTCCATTTATTATAATGTCTAAAATAAAAATCTCCAGCAAAAACCACAGGGAGCCGTCTTACACAAATATAATACAAACTTAGATCTGTATGACTTGACGGAAATTAACGCTCTACCCTCCGGCATCTGCTTCCCTATTCCTTGTTCAAATTTAACACCTAAAGCAGTCAACAAATATAATTTGACCCCTTTGAAGTTCACCATTTTATTTTCCATACTACACTATTTACCATAAGATTTTAACAATGGGCAAGATTTTTTTTATAGGCGTTAAAAATAATAATGTGTAATACCGGCTTAAGAGCTTAATAAAATACTATCTCCAATTTGTATACCAAATACTATGAAATCCCGGTAGACTGAAGACTCAGAAGCAATAACTTACATATAAACGTTTATCTTAGGATAAGTGTGTATTTATAGCCTAGGATTTATTCATCTCCGGCTAAATCCTTAAAGGATTTAGGATAAAGCTCATTCTTTACACTGTAATACACCCATTTCCGTTAGTTGTTATTCGTGTTAAATTCTCAGTAAATATATGTATGTAGTTTTACAAAAAAAGATTCTCAAGCTTGTTGCAATATTGACTCGCTCTACGAGTAACGTCTATGTTTTATGCCCAATATAATATCTAATAATTAAAAAAAAAGTTTTTTTTCCATCCCGATCATATCAATTCTTGCATTCGCAGTGTCGTCACACGACGCGCATGCTATGCGGCGTGTGGCCGCGCGGCGCGCGCGCTATCAACGAACGTACAAGAACAACGTAGATATGCGCGTGCGGCGCGCGTTGAATGCACTTGTGGGGACAAGTGCATTTCTTGACAAAAATACATGAATGATAAAAAAATCATTAAACTATGAAGAAATTGTACCACTAAAACATATATTTGAACAAAATAATATAAAAAAATAATAATGGTAATTTTACTCAGAAAGAGTCTTTATTACTTTTTTAGCCGACCCGGGGATCGAATCTGCGACACGTTGAACAGCATCAGGTTACTCAGTCTTTATCTCATTTACCACTACGCCAACAGCGCAGTCAGTCCTCGCTCTCACGACACTTCTAGACATTCATTGTAATTAAATTGTTTTTGTAGTTCCTTAGGCTGCTAGATTGCTAAGCAAATATTTTACACGAATTCGGTTCCACTATTTGCTTGTTAAGTAAATCTCACTCAGTGGCGGTGTAATGAGCCCCTTAAGGACAATACGGTGTTACTTGTGTCGCGGGTATATTTAGCTGAACGATCCAAACATTGCGTTCTAGAATGTTCTTACTGGTACTTTTTGTAAACACTATCTAATTTAATTTCCTTAAAACTATTACAGGTTCGCCACTATCTCATTCTTTCTTCAAAAAAGATGTCAATATATTCCTACATAGTTGGCAACGTATGCGTGACGTCTATGTTGTAGCGGGTGCATGCTACCTTCGTTACAGTTACCATCCGACCTAGCTAGCCAGAGCTACCTAGCTTGATACTAATTTCAGAAATCGTTTAAAAAAATGTTGTCAGAATCAAACTATGAAACTAAATACAAATAAACAATTTCAGCCGGACAATAATATTCTTCCGACACTAGGACTTTCTATGGCTGTCATTTCATACTGCGTTAATATAATTTCCATTATAAAAAAAACAATTGCTTTTCGTCAGTCTCGCTAAAACTCGAGATCAGCTAGACCGATTTGGCTACTATTGATCTAGAATTATTTGTGGAAAGTTTAAAAGATAAGAACAAAATGTTTGAGGTGGTAAGAAGCCTGCAGGGTCAGCTGATGTCAATATAATTACAGTCAGTCACTCGTAGTAACCTCAAGATCCCAATGATGAGCTATCAAAACTTTTGTTATCAATCTTGATTTCATATCTGTCCCCAAAGGCCTTCATGAGAAAATTCTAGGTACCTACTGAAATGGCCACTGGCCTTACCCAGAATCACAATTTCGGTAGAATATCCACGTCGAGAGATATTAAACATAAATGTTGATTAACAGTAACTAAAGAGGGTGATAGTCCAAAACTGTGACCAATTTAAAGTCAAAGTCAAAGCATTTATTTCAATTAATCCTAAATAAGGCACTTTTGAAACGTCAAATTGAATTGTCCGTCAGTCTGTCTGTCAGTGAAGCTAGGCGTTTAAACATACCTTACATTAGGCACACATATTTTACGCCAGTTTGTTATTTTGTGTTCCTGAAATGTCAAACTCAAAGAATTCATTTTAATTAATCCTAAATTAGGCACTTTGAAAAGTCAAATTGAATTGTTCGCCAATCTGTATGCCAGTGAAACGGTTAGTTTCTACATGAATGGGTGTTCACGCAAAAACTAACCGTTTCAATATAACTCATTAACTTCTTAAAAACAATGACTTTGTATCTCGTTCATAACAAGAATGGAAAGTCGAAGTTAAGGTTTCAAATTCCCAGTTTGGAGAATAATTATTTTTCTTCCTCTAATAGTGCTACATCAACCAAACCAGCTTTTAAATTTTTTAACATTTCACAACGCTGAAAGATAACTGTCGTTTCACATATATTGTGCACATATGTTTCCCCCTTTCAGCTTACAGACAATTTGTTCCTAAGCCATAAAGTACGAGTGTTTTAATCAACCGATACACCCTAAGGAGTAACAAACACGTTTTCCAAATCTCACAGGACCCTTAATTATGATATGGTATCTCATCACGAGTTTGTAAGTTCATATAAACTAGTTAAATTCGATTTTGAGGTGATTTGTTTCAGGAAATATTGTCGTCACGTTTGAATGTAGATACTTATAGGTATAATTATATTGTGTACGTGCTCTTTGGTGACAGCGAGCAAGGGGTAGCAAGACCTACCGTACGTAAGTACGCGAGTTTGGACGAGCCATCAGACCAACACAGATGCCTGATCCGGAGCTGCGGTTGCAGCTCAATGCAGGAGTAAGAACGGGGTGAGTTTTAGTCAGTAAGAATCTGAAACTATCTCGCCTCACCCAGGGTGGGAAAAGTCTGACGATTCACTCCCCACCCCCATAAAAGTTTATATACATTTGTTCCTTTTATTTATATTAGTTCCCAGTCTCACCTATTCTTGATGCGGTTGCGTCCTTTTATAAGAGATGATGAAGAAATTTATACGCTAGTACCTATTTGGAATAATATATCAACTTATTTTACAAAATTATCATTTATATATACTTACTTCTACTACAGCGAGCCATCAGGCGAAATGTTTCAATATTTAATACAGTGTACTAATTGGTGGGAACCCTTCCAATTAATTATTAACGACATGTAGTCTATTCAAACCCTTTTCAAATAAACCTCATTTTGTAATGCTGGGTGGATAAGTGTAGGTAATAGCCAGGCTATGGATCGTGTGTTTGATTTTTTTTGGGACAAGTCTGCCACAGCCTTCTCAACCGCTGCAGTTTCTGTGTAAGCCAGGATCTACAGTAGATAAAACTATAAGTCCATGAAAACACCGGAACACGGGAACACTGAAGTCCCAGAAGTGTCCCAGGGACATGAATAACTGTCTCATAAAACAGAAAATATTATTAGCGGAGAAGCAATGGCACCGCATCCAATTCGTGCGAATATAGAAGCTAATTGATCGCGTTCGTGCCGCGCTGAACCGCATCCTCTTCGCGTCTAGATCGCTTCAGCTGGACGCCTTTGATTAACATTGATATTGTAAAATTTCGTACTCTTGAGTTGCAATACTAATGCCCATTGCATACGTATTGCGTGTTTATTGAATAAAGTAAATGGTACTGAGTTTAGTTTCATAATCCGTACACTGAATGCTATTTTAATAGCGACAATTGAGGTTGTATAGTCTTGACATTGAATAAATATTGAGATTTTATTGCATTGAATTTGCATTGACATTGAAATTGGTTTCAAGAGTAAGCGCCCAGTTTGAAACCTTAAAATAGTATTTTTAGAAAACTAATTTTGGTTATATCTGAACCGTTTGTAAATCGGAATAGCTTTTAGAATTTATACCAAATGCCTGATTAGGTCGAAGTCTATAGAAATGTCGTTAGATAAAAATAGATTTTTCATTATCTCCCCTGGTTTAAAGTGGCTTAATATTTTCTTCATTTACTGAAAGGGTTGGCAGAGGAGAGCTCGTATTATTTAATTAACATAATACTATCTTTATTTCAAGAATAAATCTCGTGTAAGAGGGGTTAAGCATATTGTCGTATCGTGCCTACACTACCTAACGCCTAGTTACCAACGTTAATATTCAAATCGGATATTGGCTTTGGCCTCACAATCACACGACAACACAATACCTTTTTGTTTTAAAATAGTACGTAGTTTTTAGCAAGCATAACATTATTCCCAAAATAATGGTAGACAGCATTGCATACATAGACCTCTCACCATATACTTCAAATATTTACTCATATAAGCAAACAAACCCTTTCTAACTGAAGTATAAAATGAACAAATATGAGTTATACCCAACTCATACATTCTATCTCATTTCCTTACCTAAGGGATAACGCTAAAATCCCTGAAACATACGTTTTCTGTATGTAATATGTACAAAATTAAACAATAATGTATTTTTTATGTTGTTTTGGTTCTACTGAGGAAGTAAAAGTTTCTAAAAATAAATTTTAGTTTAGGCAAAGTCAAAATTATTTATTTCAAATAGACTGGGAAGGCACTTTTGAATGTCAAAGCAAATATTTCAATTTAGTGAAAACAAAATGTATGTCTATCGGTCATACCTCTAATGAAGCTATTTGATCGTTCCGAAGTGTAGATACCTATGAAGAAGAACGAGCAAGAAACTCCATAGGTTACTTTTTTCAATCAGGTTCACAATACAATACCTGATTACATGGTTTCGTTGGATCAATTTATGTGAGAACAGTGTTACACCAATATTCTTCTTACATACTCTTTCGCTTCATCAACAGTCATCAGTCTTTTCATGCATGTTCGTCGTCTATCGTGATAATACACCTTACTCAGGATAGTCTCAAAGGGACGTTTACAAATACAGTCTTCAGATCTAGACGCCTAGATACAGGCACTATTGTCTAGGCTACACAAATATTAGTTCCTTGCGACAATATTTGCTCAGGGACAATTGACAATGCTTCATCAATTAACATGCGATTACGGTTTATATTCCCTTGAGGTGTAAGTTTGGTTAATGGACTATTATGACCAATAATATGATTATATAATACTACTCAGTTACTCAGTAATTTACATACATTGATATGTGGTCAGTCTATTTTTTATATATAAAACATCGCCCAGTCTGGCATATACTCCTGTATCGTAGGAGCTTTTACAAACATACACATGACACCCGGACCCGAAACCACACTTTGTTGGTCATACAGAGTTGCTTCGTGCGGAAATCAAACCCGCAAAAAATTGCACGGCAGCCGGTTGCCTTCGTTTCCTACATTACTGGCCATATGGTCACCTGTCAAGCAAGTTCGGGTTTGATTCCCGAATCGGATAAATTATAGATATTTTTAGTCTACTATAATGTGGAATTATACTCTAGATAGAAAAATGTTTCAAGATTCGTACTCTGTTACATGGGACATATAACATAACTGTAGAAAAGTGAGGTTATATTTTACTAACCCCCTTCGGGAAATAAAAGGCGTGACGTTACGTTACGCAATACAATCTAGAGTAACAGTAGTGAAGCCAGAATATTGGTAGTATTTCTCCCCAGTATTTTAGGAAAACATATAAATCTGTTGGCGCTCCACCTAATCTCACGTCGACCGTGTTGGGTTGCTGTTCCATAAGATTAAGAGTAGGGGGGGGGGGGATGTGACCGAAATTAAGTAAAAACGATATTCATTAATTAGGGTGTTTTTTCACCAGAGATATGCTATGCTACGTTGCTGTGGATGCGTTTGTCTTCAATTAATCATTTTCATTGGTGGAAACGGACTCAGCTAACCTATGTTTTCATATGGAAAGATGGATTTGGATTTGGTATTTCATATGGAAAGATCGCATACTCAAACTGCGTATCTTCTTCGCACAGTTTCACAGCAAAGCCTAAAATTATCCACGTATGGCAACATTTTTAAATAAAGACAATAAGTAAATGAAATTACAAGGTAATAAAACAATCTAATTTAGAATTATTATTATTTATTAAAACATTCAATTAAGATCTCTAGACCGTCAGTTCACAGCTAAACACTAAGACAAATACAATTTTTCATTCAATAATATAATTAAATCTCATTTCATTTTTATTTATTCAATCATAATAATAATAGTTATTTAATTAATAATAATTTAATACTGTATTAATAATGATTATGTCCTTTTTGAATTACACTATTATTTTGATATTTTTTATGGTAAATAGAAAATGGATTTTGTTTCTCATTTTTTAAAAATGCATAAAGATACAAATGATATTCATAACACTAAAATGAATAAATATGACTTTAAAATAACACTGTATAATATAAAAGTAAAAATGCAAAGGTTTGGCTTTTTACACATGTTTTCTGAATGATTGAGGTGAATAATACATATTTTTTTACATAAAATGTAAGTATTTTATAATTAAAATTAAGTAAAAAATTAAAAAGAAATACAACAAGACTTATGATTAAATAAAGATAAGACTAATATAGAGACGATAATAATGTTTGTGCCATATAAACTTACGTAATACAAAACTTATATAATTTTTACTATGTTTTACAGCCAATATGGCGCTATTACAATACTTATTTCGTAATATCAGCACAATAGTGCAAGCAAAACATTTTACTATTATTGTTTTACCAAATACAATACGATAAAAATTAAGCCTTTAACTGCCATTACAAAACTGTTGAAAGCAAATCCTCCACTAACGTCAATGGTGACCTACGTGGCAGTTAACGTGTTAACATAATAAAAAAATTAAAATATATTTTTAACTGACTTCTTTGAAATCAAATTACTCCAGGAACGTATTTTAACCTGGTAAATGGAAAACCTAAGTGAATTGCTGTTTAGATGTGTTTATTAAAGGGAAAGTTCGGGGAAAGAGTGTTTGAATTTTACTGCGTATTCAAAGACGTAGCGAAACCTTCCAACTTCTAAAAATGTAATAAATAACATATTTTTACAATCAAGCGTAGAAAAGCCATGCTTGAGCATGACGTAAAACAACGGTTACGGTGTGTGAGCGAGGTTAGGTTCGGTTAGGTTCCTAATCTTTCCAATCCCCGATACCCCAATCCTTAAATTCGTAACCCCTCAAAAGGCCGGTAACGCACTTGTACCTCTGTCATCTCTGGTGTTTCGGATGCGCAAGGGTGGCGGCAATCGCTTAACATTAGGTGATCCGTCTACTGGTTTACCATAAAAAATGATCAATTATAACGGTCTTACGATCCACATATAGTTCAAAGTATTAATAGATCTTGAATAGAAATTTCTATGGTCGATCCTCGACTTTCGGTGCTATACTTTAAAGCCCATTCACCTGGAATATTTTTACTCCAATTATTTACCAAATATCCACATGCACATTAAACGAGAATAAATCTTATCTGATATAATTATTCGCTGACGTAGGACTGTCCGAATGAATAATATTAATGGATGTTTAAACCACGGCAAATTTCCCGCATCGTCCGTGCTACTCAGAACCCTGTGGTTTATCATTTAAGCTGCGATATACGTCAACGTTTTTTAAATTAATGTAATGAACATTTCAAAATGTATATAATATATTTAAGCCGTTTGATGGTGTTGAGAGGAATAGGAGTGTTATCAGCAAGTATTCAATTCTTCCTGTAAGTGCTTTATGAGAGTCGTGTGTTAAGGATGGTAACAAACATTGACCAGCTCGCAATGGTGAGAGCTATGCTCGGAGTTTCTTTGCGCGACGAACTCCGAAATATGGAAATTCGCCAAAAGACAAGGGTTACAGCGCTAGTTACAGACATAGCCCACAAAATTTGTAGACTGAAGTAAGCAGGCCTCGTCGCTCGAAGGACTGATGGTCACTGGGCTAGGGAGGTGATCGAGTGGCAACCGAGGACCGAAAGACCTTATGTGGGCAGATCTTCCACTAGGTGGGCCGATGATATCGTCAGAGTAGCGGGGAGCCAGTGGATGCTGGTGACGGCATCGCATTGTTCTAGGTGGAGTACTAAGGGGGAGGCCTTTGTTAAATAGTTGACGTTTTTCGGTTGATGATGATGACACGTTTGTCAAAGAGCGGACAGAAGCGCTTTCTGATAAAACAGGAAGGCGGGTCCTCTCAAAATGGAGATTATGGAAAATGTTTTTATGTTGAGGAAGCCCAAAATCCAACAGTGGACTGTCACATATTTTTAAACATTGAACCGAACCGAAATTCGGTTTACCGAAAATTGACTAAGTTTTTACTCACGGGACTGTAATGACAAATTCTTCTACACAACGTGACGGAACGTAAAAATTCGTTCTGAGAAATATCAGCTAATTTTCCCTTAAGTAAGATTTAGTGAGATTGGGCGTCAGATTTCTTTGTATTCATGTACAAAGGGAGCCTGCTAATATGGCGGCTCACTACACGTAGATTGAATTCGATGAATATTCGAGCTGATAGGATTATCAGAATCTGGAACTCGAACGCGTGATCTGATGTCATTTGTTTCTTGTGTTTTGGAATTGGAATATGAGACAATATTTTAGTGGAATTTCAACATATAAACTGATGTATTGTTATTCCCTTCATCACATTTATTTGCTTTTTTTATATGGTATAAGGCGGTAAACGAGCAGACGGATCACCTGAATCAATCGCCGCCTACCATGGACACCCACAACACCAGAGGCGTTGTTAGGGAATCGGGGTTTGGGAAGATTGGGAATCGGGGGGGGGGGTAACTGGGCAGCTGGTTCTCTTGGGAATGCATTGATATTTTTGTTTATTTTTAAACAGATACCAGCAGTTCAGGAATGTATTTGATAGTTTGTTACTACATGTAGCTATTACTAACGATCTTTATATGTACAATCATTTCTCTACCTTATTGTTTTATGACAAAGTTCAAAATCTCGTTTCATTGTTACCAATTTTGTGACAGATCACAGAGAGAAACTAGTTCCTCTAGAATTATGTCAATTGATTGCAAATTCCAATCAGGATGTTTACTTATACAGCTTTGTGACACTGTTCCATCATATAGTAGATACATAATTATATTCACATACAGATAATACGGGTCGTTGTTCTCACGAGAAATGATCTTGATTCCAAGTTATAATCAGTGATAGGAATAGGTAGTGCTTATTAGCCTAAACTTTGAACAGAGAAAAGAAACGGAGATTTTCTTAGTACTGTATTTTTTCTCGGGCATCTGCATTCATGTTTAGAAATACTATAAATACACCTATATTTGTTAGAATAATATTCACTGCGTTTTATTTTTCTTTTACCGTTTAAGTTTTTTATATTATATGTATAAACTAGTTCAGAAAAGTTGATAGTTGTAACGACTGTGTTATGTTATATCTATTCGCAAACTTTAGGTAAACAACACGAACTTATTCCAAATAACATATTTTTTAATGTATTTAAGTGTTGTCCGGAAAAAATATAGTACTAAGGAAGTTCTTTTCTCTGTTCTTCAAAGTTTAAGCTAATAAGTACTACTTATTCCTATCGCTGGTTATAAGTTACTTGGTTTTATTTAATCTTTAGAAGTTCTAGCTACAAGGTTAAGTTCACGACTGGTAACGAAGTCACCAAGCAAATAACTTTAACTTAAGTTACGATAACTTGTTGGAATTATAACATCATTTTGTATGTAAGAGTACAGACTTACTTAAATAAATACTTGATGTTTATCTAAAGAAGGGAGATGATATTTGAAGTTTCTTTGCGTATTTGTTAGCTCAGATTTTAAGTAGGAACTTAATTATATGAGTATTGTCTGAGAGGAGATTATGGTTTTTCATGTGTGTAGACAGTGAAGGACTAAGGCCGTTGTGCAGCAATTTTATGATGTGTTAGGTTGTATCTAAGTAGCTCGGAAGAGATATTCTTATATTTAATATTATAAAGAGGATGGTTTTGCTTTTTTTTCTTTCCATTCAATAGGCTCCAAAACTACTACCAAATGCCATTTAACGCTTGTCTGCTTAAAGAGTAGAAAACTAAATTATATGTGATTGACGTAAATTTTGACACTTGTCAATGTCATCCCTATGCATTGAGTTTTTGACTCTCTCAGTAGACAAGTGCTACATTAGCATTTGGCTACAGGTAGTAAAACATGAACTACTTTTTAATAACCAGGGATGGGAAACTACTCAAAAGCAATCTTCTTAAAATTCTATTATTGCCCTTACTCCAAACACAGTACAACAATATTGACAAAACTTTAAACATTGTTTACAAAAGCAAGGGCAAAACAAATATAAAATACCAGTGGAGTTGGGCGCACGTTGAACAGCCAAGCTCGTTAGTTGGCGGGAAAATCTCGCCGCCATTTCAAATGTGTGTTCACAAAATGGCGCGCCGCTGTCAGTGGGGTAAGTGCGAGAGTGTCGGTGAAGTACTCGCCATTGTAACAGTTGATATCGTTACTGAAATAGAGACGAGAATAACCAAGAACCAAGGCTGTGTTATGCCTACTTTGTTTTCCTGGGAGAAAATTGAAGAACACGAAACTTTTTGGTTTACAACGATTTCATCTGAGGTGAACTCTGTTTATGAAGGAAAGTTCGTTTTGGTTATTATTTTTCTAAAAAGTTGACTAGTATGTATGTATGCTTAAGTCTTTGACTGCCAATAGAAAACGGGAAATACTCCGCTAACGTCGGTCACCGGTGACCACCACGGCGTTCAATGTGTTAATGAATGACTAAAGTGAATTCTACCAATTTATTATACCTCAGTCAGTATTAAAAGGTGTCATAATTTTTGTACATACTATTTGTTTTTATTGGTAAGTTCAGCAGTATCTACGTAGAAAGTTTAGTTAAGGTTCCTAATTTTACTTTAAAGTTGATTGTTAAGTTAACAAAGATCAGAAACGATTCACCTTTTTGAAGTCAGTTAAAAACTATCAAGCGCAATGTCAGTATAGGATGATATTCCAATTCTGATTGAAGTAAAGTAATTAACTAAAGTGGTAAACAATAACAATTGACTGATTTTAAAACAAATAAATTAAAAATCAAACATCATACTGAATTCACAATTCGATATTTATAAAATAAGACTATAAAAATGTAGCTAATTGTATGACAAGGGCACGGACTCGAGTCTGTGGAGAACAAACTATGTATTCTTAATATAAAACAATTAAAGAACAACATTTTTTATGGAATAGCTGGCAAACGGGCAGACGAGTCACCTGATGGTAAGCGATCGGCGCCGCCCATGGACACCCGCAACACCAGAGGAGTCACAAGTGCGTTGCCGGCCTTTTACCAAAATTAAATTACATACATAATCAAGACTCGATACTCTAAAGGTAATTTCAAGTGTGTTTGCTGCCGGTGACAAACATAATTTCGTCGTGGTAACACAATATTAAACCACTGAACTTCATATGAGGGCCTATTTTATTAAGAGAGACCTTCCAAGGGGTAAATATGACACTATAAAGGAATCATTTGAGCATAAAGCAGAAAGAAGATGTAATAAAGTTTTGGTTTTTCGTAAAACCGCTCTTTTTTTTGTGTTTACAGAGTAGTAATATTTATGACAATAATCGACACTGGCAGTAAAGTCGACAACATTGTACTTGAGAATCGGTTGCTATAAAAAAAATAATTATGACAAAGGTATTATTTTTTTGTGCCAATGTGTTGAATACATTTGGAACATGAAGATAATCGAAATATTTTTAAATAATAATAGACTATTGTACAGATATTGCTATGTTTATTTAGGTAATACTATATTTTCTGACTAGACGAGACATTTTCGATTGCATTTCCATAAAAACAATTAAAATAATTACAAAATAAAATACTTTAACTTACATACTAAACTCGCTTAAACATTAAACCATTAATTAAACATTAATCCTAAAACAATTACTAATATTATTCTTTATTTTTACATCTACATTTTTTCGTTCCAAAAAATAATTTTATTTATTTTTTTCTTATTTTTTATCTTGGCACTCGTATCTATATCACAGAGGTTTGACATTAACCGTCTTTCTAATGACATTTACTTACGCACCTTCTTAATCTGTCAACCAGCACCGCTCTACCCTCAATATTATAACTTCATATAAACTTTAATTTTTACACACAAATAGATGCCAGATATCAATGTGCGTTCAAATATTTTTTTGTTCTTATTTTCCATTTTATAAATCGAACGTCAGATTTTGGCATTGGTGGCTTGACATGGTAAAAGGTTATTTAATAATTTTAAGAACAAGTTTTATATTTAAATTTGTAGAAATAAAGTTTAAAATTAAAAATGATTGACTAGACCATGCCATATTGAGCCACCAACGATTTTCTTTGGGTCAGTTCATATGGTCGATTCTCTATGGTTTCTCGCGGTAATTTCTTTTCCATAATCTGTGACTCTTTCAAAGATTTAATATTATTTTTTTACGATAATTAGCATTATGATAATAATCAACGTAATTACACATTGTTACAAATAACAAAATTGAGACATTAAAATAACAATATTTCGAAGATCTATAAAGCTATGGATTACATAATCATTTCGCTATGGAGACACCATGGTAACAGAATTTATATCATACATAATTATAATGATTGTGCCATATATTATTATACTATTATATAATGATTCTCTATTATTCGGAACTTATTACGACATTCAAATAAAAGTAATAGGTACATCAATTCCGTAAATTATTCTGTCACAAGAAATTAGTATCTCGTTGTAATTGTAGTTTTAATATTATTTTATTTAATATCTTTGGTTGTTTATTATAATTATTTTTTTACAAGCATGTTGTAAGACAGAACAATAAAACATCGAAATAACGGATAAACAGAAATTTCCACACGGCCGTATCCTACGAGCAACAACTAGATTAAAATAAGGCAAAATATTTTAAACCTATTCTACTAAGTAATAAGATATCTAATTCTTTATATCTATTGTCATTTACCAACATACCTACTTAACCTAAACGAAATTAAAAATACAGTATTTTTACATTACAATACAACACAAAATACATATTCCTACTGTATTTCTTAAACATAACTATAACTTAAAATTATAATGACTGGATGGTGTCCATTACTTATAAGTTACACTATAATTTACTACTTATGTCTGTGTTTGTGTCCTCTAATAAAACATTTACTTAGTGTACAATTCGATGGTAGCTTCTTTATAATATGAGTGCTTTTTCCACCAGAGATGTGCTATGCTGTGGATGCGTTTCGCTTCCACCGATCAAATTCATTCGTATACATAGCTTAGCATTGGTGGAAACGGGCTCAGCTAAGCTATGGTTTTTTTATACGGAAAGATGCGTGCAATGCATGGTTTCTATTATCGATGCATCGCATGCTCGAGCTGCGCGTCTTCCTCGCACAGTTACTTAGCTAGTGGAAAGGGTCACATAGTTTTACAGCTTAGTTATTATATCTTCGTAGTATAACTAGATAGAACATCTCTGGTGTGAGAGCCTCCTTAATCTGTTATAGTATAAGGGACTGTTACACAATGTCTGGATAGTCGCTATGTATCATTTATATTTGAATTAGGAACGTAATCTGAATAAACTATCTGTCACATAGGTTAATTGGTTATTTATGTGAAAATGTTGAAATGATGGTTAAAGTTTTGGAATCAAAACATGAAGGGTTTAAGTTTGGTTACATGCTTTAACATTACATTAGGCATTCAAAAGTCAAACTCTATTTATAATTCTTTGAGAAACTTCAGTTTCCCACAGTCGTGACAATTACATCCTTTTTTATATTAAACAGTCCTCAATATATCGATATTTCCTAATAATTTGACATTGATCCCACTAGATTGACTCCATTTTACGACTACAAGAGGTCCTGAACTACTTCTTCTTTGGTCTCACACAAATAGCTCTTGAAGCTATCCTGTCCTTGCTTCGAATCCTGGTCAAACAACTTATTAATTGTCTCTTTAAAAAACCCTTTCGGTTGAATACTTTCGAATTTCGTTTCTATTGACAGTTTTCTCTTCTTATTATCATTTGAAAGGCGAGGGAAGTCGAGGGAATAGCTCTGTCTTATTCTCTTTTGCTTTTCTGCGCTTTGAAGTTCATTTTCGGTTTTGTAAATGTTTTTGTCTGTAGTGTGATCTTCGTGTGTTTCTTTACCAAAAGCGTTGGTTTTATTTGAATCCGTAATTTCTTCTTCAGGAGCTTTGGTGAATAGCAGACGATCAGAGTCCATGAAAGTCAAGACTGGTGATCTTTCATTGATAACTTTGCAAGATTCTCCAAATAAGTCTAGTTTTTTAACATTACTACCTGTATTGCTACTGTCTTCATCATATATCGTGTCTCCTGATCGTTCAGCATCGGAGTTCTTGCTTTCTGGTATGGTACAGAGATCGGGATCCCTCGTGAAAGTCCGGTGGTATTCGTTAGTTGTCATCTCTGATATATCGTCGTTGAACATAATTTTCTTGCCCTTGGAATTTTTGTGGTGACTTGATAGATTTGTTTCTGAGCAATTAAGCCGGGTGTTGACACTCGATAGTTTATTGGCTGGTGACGTCAGAGTGTTGTTGTACGCTTTTTCCGCGTGTGAGTTCTTGCCTTTAGAGTGGACTCCGAAGACCCTCTTTATTGAGTTTCGAAACTGAAAAAAGAATAGAAGAATAAGAATACTGATTTCAATCGATTTTAGTAAGTCTTAGGTCTATAGTTTATAACTTACTTGAGTATTCATACCGACGTATATAAGTGGATCGTAGCATATTGAACTTTTTGCAACCAAAGCTGGTATTACTCCAGCTCCTGGTGACACCTGTAAAGAAAAATTGGTTTTAAAAATGCATACAGCTTCTTACTATGTCTACCAACTTAGATTTGTCTACTATTTTTTTTAAACGTTGCCCCACACTAAGAATTTGTCCTGTATCGTGGGTGCGTTTCCTAGTTACAAGTTCACATACACATGACACTTAGACTCGGTACAACTCGGGGATCGCACGACGATCTCCGGCCACCGTAAGTGCGGGTCTGCGGACGACGAGCAAGGGTAACTCGCCGCCCGACCAGAACCAGACCCGTGCGTGCGGCGCGTCGCGTTCCGCGCGCGCCTCAAAGAGCCATTAGACCACCACAGATGGGGCCCAGTAGGGCTGATGCCTGATCCGGAGCTGCGGACTACCTAGCGGGTTACAGGGGCTCCGGCTCGAAAAGCAGGAGTAGGAACGGGGTGGTTTTTAGTCAGTAAGAGTCTGACACTCCCTCTCGCCTCGCCCAAGGCGGGAGAAGTCATTGGATGATTTTCCCCCTTAAAAAACAAAAACAAAAAGACTCGGTACAACAATTTGTGGATCACACAAAGGGTTGCTCCGTTCGGCAAGCGAACCCGCTATACGTTGCGTGGCAGCAGGTTGCCCAGCCACCGCGTCAATCGTGCAGTCAATTCAATAAATAATACCTAAGATAATATTAAACTTTCTACCATCGGAGCCACTTATATTGAAGTTTTTTTTGTAACTTTTGTAAGTAGGTATGTGCCAGGCTAGATGCCTGAGGCGTTTTCTGCCTTTGAGTGACGTCCTAACCCAGACGTAGGTACAAAAACATTATTGTATAGCTTGTCGCAACAACTGGAGTAAAACGTATAAAGTAAGTAATGTTAGTACATTTTGATCAAATAACTTTTGTAAAAGTCTCGAGCGAATCAATTGTCATAAATTTCTTAATAAAATGTAAACATTTTCTTTGTAGGTATTGTTTTTGTTGTATTAGCTTTGAAACTACGGTCCTTGAGAATTTCATATTATTATTGAATTTACGTATGTATAGGTATTGAAAAAAGTTAATGGTATCAATATGTAAAAGTTTAAGGACTGCGTAGAAAAAAATCGTGAATATATTATTCATACTTTCTAATTATAAGTTTGAAATCGACAATGCGCATTGAGCACAATTCAAGCGAAATGATTAATGTTTAAACCTTCTTCATGCGAGAAGAGGCTTTGGTCAGTAGCCACTAATGGGCTGTTGATATAGGTACATAAGTACACTAGTTAAAAAGTGTAATTTTATATGATGTGAAATAGTAAGTTTTAAAAAGCATTATTCCACGAATTAATTAGTTCTTTTTGGCTGAGGACACCCTCGCATCCCTAAATAAAGATAGAAAAGTAAATACAGTTTATTTTAACAATATTTTTTTTGGAAAATACAACTCTTCTAAGTAGCTGATTGAACCACTTTTCCGCCTAATTTAATTTTAACTTAGCGATAAAATTAAGTGAGCTACTTACTATTTATTACTCTCTAATTTATTTATATTCTCTACAAATATTTCTCTAGAAATGGATAAAATGTTAGAAGTAACTAGTTTATACTAGCTTTTTTATTAAATAAGGTTTTATTTAATTTGTCCTTATATTTCTTCTAGTTTTTACATTTAAGTGTATATTTTACTTTTAGATTTGAGTGAACTACTACAAATATTTCGCCTTCTATTATAACGATAATGAGAAATAATGAGATTTATTACTCTCACTATCTATAAGTATGTAAAATATTATGGTTCTACCACATAATGCTAAAACCACGAAACTAATTCAAAGAGGACAAAAACTCATTCACTAATGAAATTCAAAATCTTAAGAAAATAATGTTCTTTCTATATTTTTAAAGTAAAAAAGGCCTAATGCGTGCTGAACAACTGAATAACTTAAAAAAAGAACAAGTAATGACATGATCCTTGAACCCATAATACAATGTGTACAGTACACTAAATATGCATGTATCGTCACGCATTTTATCCCCGAAGGGTTACGCCGAGCACATTACGGCACATACAATATACACCCACTTTTCACCATAAGTACCGTGTAATAGCAGGTGAGCCTATTGCCATATTGCCATATAACTACTGGGCACGATTTTAGGTCTCATGCTACGCATACATTTTCGAAAAAAGCCCAATAATACTTTGCCCGACCCAGGAATCGAACACGCAACCTTGTACTTAGGACCATTCAACCAACGAGGCTACTAAGTAAGTAAATAACCATAGTACAAGAAGCGCGATGTTTTATCATGTTGTATGACAAATAGGTAACATTCATGTTATACAGTCAGATTTTTTAAAACATTCTATTTTTTTGAGACTTGGGAATCATTCGAACATTGCGTTTTTGAAATAAAGAAAACGAATTACCAAAAAGAAATATCTGACTGTACTGAAGAAAGACGGTATAAAAATCAAGGATCAAAATTACTTTAGTTTCGAAAGTCGGTGTTTCTCATTATTGTTTGTTTCTAATTTAACGACCGACCTTTGAAATAAAAGTGTTTTTTACCACTTTTTAACCCATTTTTTTCTGTAAAGACGGTTTTTTTTATTTAAAAATGAATTGTTTGAATGATACCTGATGACCTGATGATAATTCTCAAAAAATAAAAACAAAATATGGATAGTGATAAAAATCACACAGTGTAACAAATATATGAATTGTTCATTTTGTAGGTTAACCTTTTTTGTCCAATCCTATTTTGTACTCAATCGGGTGTTTGTTTATTGGCTTTGTTCTATAAGCCCGCTTTCTGTCAGTTTGTGATAAGAATAAGCTCTTTCTACCTTTAAGGCTAGGGATGGAAATCTCCACTCAATTGATTGGTACTTATAAAGAAACAATATAAAAATAAAATCAGTTGTAAACAGGTTGTTTTCTACACTGAAACAATTTCGTCATTTTTTATGAAAGGACATCACCCATTTTGGTCCAAGATAAAATTATTATTATATATTTTTCATCTTGGCAGGCACTTTCGAATTTGGATCAAAATTCTTCTAAGCGTGGGTATATCCTTTCTGATTTAGGTTAAGTCAAAGACAAAATTATTTATTTCAAATAGACCGGGAAGGCACTTTTAAAAGTCAAGCAAATGTTAATATTAAAAAACTCTCTGTCTGTCAATAACTTCTCTAGCGAAGCTATTTGCTTCTTCTAAAGTATAGATTCCTGTGGAGAAGAACGGGCAAGCAACTCCTTAGGTTACTCTTTTTCAATCACGTTCACAATACAATTCTTGATTACATTGTTTTGTTGGTTCAATAATGTGTGAACAATATTTTACGTAACAATGTAAATGATTTATGCTAATTAATTAAAAATATGCTTGTTTTGCTCATGTATGAAGATTCGGAGCTGCGGACGACCTAGCGGGTTACCGAAGCTCCTGCTCAAAGCAGTAGTAGAAACTGGGTTGTTTTTAGTCAGTAAGAATCTGACGCCAGGCAGAAGTCATTGGATGATGACCCCTCAAAACGGCCTCTTATTTATGTCTCTTATGTAGATCCTTTATAACAACAATGAACTCATTACATAGCCACATCATTGCCATTCACCTTTACTTTGTCACTTTGTAAACTTTTAATATCATACTCCCATTGTCCATTAACAAAGAAACAAAAACGAAAGAGCAAAAAGCGAAAATGAGTAGTCAGATATAATGTCAGGACAAAAATATCTGACAAAAGACCTGACGGTACTGAGTTTATTCAGAATACAGCTACACATGAAGCTAAACAACCAGTTTATAATGGTCTGGCTTTGTATAATCTTTTTACACACTTGACGGTCAGGTTATACTGGTTGTGTACAGCTTGATGTGGACCGTACCTATCTCTTATTTTGCAACCAACAATGTGTATCAAATACAAAAGGTATTAAAAGGGAATGCAAAGGAATAATTTTGGGAATTTTCATACAATGTGTGTGAGGATGAATCCGGATTTATATTGTATCAGGTCTTGCTTTATTAGTCGGGAAATCTTTTTCAATGAGTTTGTGTATTAAAAGGATTCGTTTGAGAATTAAATTGGGATACAGACTGGTTCATTAGTAGGAAAGTTGCAAGTGTGAGTTGCTGGGGTAGATGGCAGAGCGGGTTACCGGGACTCCGGCTCGAAAAGCAGGAGTAGGAACCGGGTGGTATTTAGTCAGTAAGAGTCTGACACTTTCACCTTACCCAAGGCGAGAAACTCATTGGATAATTTCCACCCCAAAAAATAAACACGTCCCAGTAATTTTTATGTTAAAACGAAATTTAAACATTATAATGTTTTTACATTAAATATTCAAGAGGAGATGCCATAATGTGATTGTGCACTGTGACACAACTTATCAGCCCTGCCCAATTATCATTGGTTAATGATAAAAGATGTCGATAGATTATAAGCGCTCAGAAACTAATACAATAAAATGTGGACAATTAGCAACATATTTGTATTATGAGGCCGCATGATGAAAAATAGAGAGTTGTATAATTGCGTCATGGTATACATACCATGTACAATAATTGTACATATTAAACAAATATAAACATGTGAAGAGTTGTTACCTACAGAAAAAAATAACAAAAACAAACAAATATATAAGTAAAAGGCGCTTTTTCGACTTCCCTAAAGTTCACCGACTTGATCGCATCAAATTGCTTTTGATTTTTATATGAACTAGTAAAGTATTTTCCTGTTTCCTCATAAAATGTTGAAATATAATTTGCGTTCAAATTACAATATTTAGGGAAGAATTTGAATTTTTATTGTTTTGAATATTACTTAGGTATTTGTTATAAGATCGAGTAGATGCTCAAATATTATTTGTTATGAAGTTTAGTAGTTAATATAAAAAATATAACAAATAGTAGTGATTAATTGGGATGATGACGGGGTATCCAAATTAAAAATCTATTTAGTCTGTCAATTAAGTAATAAAAATAATAATAGACACGTATGTTTAATTTTGTCAAGTAACGTAACAGTATTTAAATAAAACAACTCAAAGCTTAGAAGTGGGAGCAAATAAGTCATTTCTACGTATAAAACGTACCTAGAAGTGACGTCACGTTATGTTTTAAATGAATATATCTTTAAAAGTATTTGTTTTCGTAAGTAAATTAAAATATTATGTAAAATAAATATCAGTCATTTACCCTATTCTGGCATTCTAATTTTAAACAGGTTAAATCGTAATAGTAAACTATTCACAATTACAAACAATCCCGAATCACGATTTTAAGTCATCAATTTGACAAATTAATGTTTCATATCAATCTTTAATCTATATTAAAATCTAATTGAAGTTATGATCGCGAACAGAAACCATTTATCAAAAGAAATTAATCTTATACCGAAACTATTTGAACGGACGTTTTCACGTCTATATTGATTATTTTCAGTCTTAATAGAATTGAGATCAATCTCGCTTGCTGTAACAAATTGTAACAGTGATTCTGTTTGTCGCTCGGGACACAATGGGCAACAAAGCGATGCTATGGTATAATTTTTGTTTTTCAGCTAGACGACGCTAACACAATTAAATAAAATAGGAGACTATAAAATAGGAAGCCTCACAGAAAACCGACGTGAAACAACGTGTGCATTGTGTTTTGTTGTGTGAGTGAGGTTATCGGAGGCCCTATTACTTTCGTTCCCAAACTTTCTAATCCCTGATTCCTCAACAATCTTTAAATTCCTAACACCTAAAAGGCCGGCTTAACGCACTTGTAACACCTCTGGTGTTTCAAGTCTATGGGCGGTAGCGATTACTTACCATCTAGGTGATCCGTCTGTTAGTTTATCGACTTATACCATAAAAAAATAATGCACAGTGAGAGTGACACTAGGTTATATCGGACATAATAAAATAGGTGTTACGTAACATTCTAAATGTCCACCTCTGCCTACCCCTTCAGAATACGAGGCATGACGTCATAATACATTATGAACATTAATTATTACCTACCTAATTGACTAAAAGCGAGTTCATCTGACATACACCTTCCTTATATCTCTCTTTCGGAATATTCAGGTGTCATATTCATATCATACATATGTACCTACATAGGTAGGTACATGGTATACAGCGTGTAACAAAATACCCATATACATCAAGAAGCACTGAAGAATACAGGTTGAATAGAATCTCTACATAAAGTTTCAGCTTAAAATACGTAAAAAAAATATTGGTACCAAATACTTGGTGTCGCATGGTTCTTGATTTTATAAATCATACAAACGTGTCACAACACTACAGGGGTCACTCGCTAATTACGAAACATTTCTTCTGTAATTTTGATCGCCTAATACCTATCTACCTAATTTTAATTCGCATGAAAATTAAACAAATAAAATATTGGAAAAATTCATAACTTCGTTCCATGAAAACATAAGTTTAAAAAACCCTTCCCGTATCGTTTGTTATGTTATCTAGAAACCGTGCACTTGATATGTATATCCCTTTTTTGTTACACCTTGTATAACAATGGCATGATAAAACATGACATAGCTAGGAACATGATATATAACAATGGCATGTCAAGGATCGTATTAAGAAATAATTATTCGTATTAAAGGAGGGGTAAATTTCTCGGTAAATCATACAGGGAGGTTTCTCGCTTGAAGTGACGTGATCTTGATCATGATGGGGGGAAGCTTGTAAGGTCGATGAACCATAAGTAGCCTAGTAAGGAAGATGAATATCAATTATTATGTTATCGGCTTACTCACGTAATGTTTAGACGAGGAACTCAACTAGTTTCAAGCTATACTAGAGGCTCATATTCATGAGCAGCATTCCGCGACACACGACGCGGCGATTGTCGCGCTGCTACTTAAAACATTACGTGAGTAAGCCGATAACATAATAATTAGTTTAGTATGTCTCACGAAAGTTACAATAAAATTAAGATGAATATCATTATTCCTTTCACACCTATCTAGTTTGTGGTGATAGTATACATACATAACCTCACGCCTGTCTCCCATGGGCGTAGGCAAAGACAATGGTACGCCAATTGCTACGAATCTTACATACCTCTTTCGCTTCATCAATAGTCACCAGTCTTTTCATGCATGCTGGTCGGTATTTAATGAGAATAGCTGAGCCGAATGATAATTCGGCTCACCAACCCTTCTCTTACCGCGGGTAGTAAGTAATAGAGATAGCACTTTTTGATAAACTTGAACCTTTTACTTTAATCTAATTGTGAAGATTTTTACAAACCCTCTCTTATGTATCTATTAAAAGTTAGTCCAGCAGTGGGCTCGGACTGCCTAGCGGGTTACCGGGGCTTCGGCTCGAAAAGCAGGAGTAGGAACTGGGTGGTTTTAAATCAGTAAGAGTCTGACACTTCCTCTCGCTTCGCTCAATGCGAGAAAATTCATTAGATTTACAACCCCTCTTAAAAAAAGCAGTGGATTATTTAGGGCCATCGATGATGGATGTATAGTAGACATTCCATAAAACACTGTATTGATCTAATAAGACACCTAATGTTTTTTTTACGTGTCTTGTAGGAAAATAAAGAAAAGAAAAACCGACTAACCCAAATTTAATAATCAAAAAGACTTTTTCCTTCGAAATATATTGAACAAATTGAAGTCGTTACGTCGAGCAGTATATTAATTTCACGCCTTATGATTTATGTCAAATATTTTCAGACCAATATAGTAACTAGGCAAGTAAGTATTTATTATGTTGTTTCAGCACTTTTCGTTGGCCTATTTAATTGAGGGTGGGCCTAGTGTGTGTGGGACTCTTTTTTATGGAATAAGCGGGTAAACGAGCAGATGGATCACCTGATGGTAAGCAATCGCCGCCGTCCATGGACACTTGAAACACCAGAGGCGTTACAAGTGAAATCGGGGATTGGGAAGAACGGGAAGGGGGTAATTAGGCCTCCGGTAATTTCACTTATACAATGAAACACAACGCAAGCGTATTGTTTCACGTCGCGTCGGTGTTCTGTGTTCAAATCATGGCTCTCCCACTCTTATAATATATCGCCAATCTGGTCTATATAATAATATGACCGTCTATGGTTCCCTCTTCTGACGGTACTCATCCCTTATTACATGGGACTTATAACACAAATGGTGAAAAGTGGGTATACATTGTGTTCACACGTTTCCTTCATTTACTTATCCTATAAGCCAAAATTAAATAAAATCCGAAACAAAATTTTGTCTAAACATTTTTAGAATTACAGCTAAAATTTATTCAAATTCTAGCAAATAAAATGCTTTGCGGAGCTAAATAAAAAAATAACATTCCTCTAATGGAACTCCAATTATTGTAAATGGATTTTGCTGGCAAAAGCTTTATTTTGCAACTGCAGCTATTTCATTTAAGGTTGTATGTTTGTATGTATATGTACGTATGTGTAGGTTATCGGATCCATTAAATTAGATTGTCAAAGGGTAGTTCAATATATCATTTTAAGTGTGCGAGAGCCATGCTTCGGCACGAATAGGCCGGCTCGACCGGAGTGATACCACGGCCTCACAGAAAACCGACGTGAAACAACGCGTATGTTGTGTTTCGTTGTATGAGTGAGGTTACCGGATTACCCCCTTCTCAATCTTTAAATCCCCGATTCCCCAACATCCTTTAAATTCCCCCCAAAACACAATTGTAACACAATTGTAACGTTTCTGGTGTCTATGAGCGTTGCGATATTTTTCAGCGTCAAATATTTTTTAATTATCTAACTGACGGACTAATTAGATTTTTTAATTTCATACCTTGTCTACTACTAATACTGCATTGACAGAATATTGTTTGAATTTCTATGACAAAACAATTCAATATTTCAATTACAATGTATTGACAGATTAATGTTTTATTCATAGAATTGATTAGAATCTAATATCAAATCTATCTCTGTCAGATTGACTAATTAAGTAGTGAAATCGGTCTACATAATATTAGCGACGGATCATTGGCTTCATGACATTAGGTGTAAATAATTGAAATGTTAATGGAGGAATTCTGAAACTAAATTAGTTGTAAATAAACTAATTATTTTGTTATATATTTAGTTAGAATAATGCCTGCAGTTGGTCACAGCATTCTTAAAAACATTTGTTTATGTTGCATGGTTTTATTACTGTTTCGTTGGTCAAGTGGTCGCAAGTGCAACTGCCGAATAAAGGGTTTGGGGTTCGATTACTGGGTCGGGCAAAGCGTTGATGGACTTTTTAGGCTTTTCGAAAATTTCTCAACAATTGCACAAAAGTTGAAATTGAAATGGCAATCGGGACATGGGACTTAAACACAAATAATAAACAGTGGGTGTTTTACAGTGGCATTACGTGCCGAAACGTTCACTTCTACCTAACCCTCCGAAGATATAAGGCGTGATGATAAAAAAACGCTTTTTATCAGTACCTACATTAACATGATAAGCGAGCTAATCTGACGTCTAAATACTTAAAGCATTTGGAACCGAAATTTTCTACACACAACTTATCCAACACCATACTACTAGACAATCCAAGAAGACTGATCCAGAAGCTGAAATACAATAAGAAAAAAAAAAACACAAGTTACTTACAATTCCTTCTGTAGCAAATTGTTCTAACAATGCGAAGACGGAGTAGGGTGTCCACGCCACGGTGAAGGACACAATCATGATGAACACCATCGCCGTGGCTTTGGTCTCCGCTCGGGACACACGGCCCAGTCGCTGGGAATTCTGTAACAAGAAACACTTTATATAGATTTTGTAAGAAAAATGTATTGGTTTCTGATGTAAGTAGGTAAGAGACATTATAATTATTATGTATCGATAATTCTAACCTACGTACCTACCAGACGTATCACCTGATGGTAAGCAATCGCCGCCGCCTATGGACATTTGAAATACCGGAGTCGTTACAAGTGCGTTGCGGGCAGCTTTTTGGGGGTTAGGGATTTAAGGGTTGTTGAGGAATCGGAGATTGGGAAGATTGGGAAGGGGGAATTTGGCCTCCGGTAACCTCACGCAAACAACAAAACACAACGCAAGGCTTACAAATAGATATCTGTAAATGTGGCTTAATAGAAATCGTTTTTTATTTTTCTTTTTATACGCTCTACACTAGGATTCTTTGCTGTACCGTGAGTAAAACACATAAAACATACAAGTTTACATACACTGTCATGTGTCACAGACCCGAAACGTGGTGCATGCACGCGTTTACAACTGTTCCGTAAATTATATGATTTGCGGAACAGTTGTAAACAGATGCATAAAGGACATATTAGTAAAAACGACAGTAAATTTAGAACTGTTCCAATATGTAATGAAAATTTAAAATTGTGTATAATCAGTACGTAAATACACGTCTCTTCAAAATAAAATACACAGATTTAATGTCGTACTAAAATTAGCTAAACATTTCTGCCGCACAATCCTCTGTAAGTATAAATGTTTTCATTACCATCAAAACAAGGCTAAAGGCCGCAGAAATTATAATTAATAACATAAACGACTTCTCTTACTTCTCTTCCTTAAAATTACTTAACATTCATTAGTAGGGAGATGTAATTATATTAATTTTTGTAATTAGATGTCAAGGCTCGTATTGCCTGCGTAATTCACTAAATAGTCCTTTTGGAAATATCTCCTGCGAGGTCCGTAGAGGGTAATGTAATGTGAGTGGGTATCGTTCAATGTCTTTGTGTTCATATACGTATTACTTTGATGCATAGCTTAATACTCTAACCATCTAACTGCCGTACTAAGTCATTTACCTAATGGTTACTTAACCCAGTCCTTAGTCATTGTTTTTGGAACAAAATCGTTACCAAGGAATAGTTTTAGTAATCATTAAATGTCTCTGAGTATGGTGGTAAGTCTTTTGACACTGAAAAGATTTTTCGTCGGTTTCCATAGATTGCATATCTATGGAAACCGACGATGCGACGATGCAACGCAGCGCAATAGACCAATTGGACATTAAATCAAATGCTACTGGGAGCTTTTCGTCAGCTCGTTTACCGGCTTACTTATACGCAAAACAAAAATTCTTCCAACGAAAATGAATACTAAACTAATTCTTCAATACTGGAATTGAAAAAATATTTAAGCATAGTTTATGAATACATTTTTTCTTTAAGAAAACTTTGAAAAGTCTCCAAGTTACATCGATTGGGAAAATTCCGTTGAACAGTCGTCAAGTGAAAATTGCCTATTTTAACAAATGCTCGAGAAATAAAATGGTATATTGAAAAAAATATATTCAAAACGTTGATCGAATTCAAATTATAGACAGCTGAAGTCGAAGGCAAGTTAAGTGAAGAAAACTTCGTTTGCGTGGATCACACTATAATATTATAAATGTGAAAGTTTGTTTGTTCGGATGCTTGGATGTTTGTCCGTCAATCACGCTGAAACTACTGAACGGATTTTGATGAAATTTGGTGTACAGATAGTTATGCCATAGCTCGAGCAGTTATCAATGGCAGCTTCAAGACTTGAATCTGGCTGCAAGAGCGGTCCGTGTTTGTGAATCACTGGGTAACTGTTCAAGCAGTTCGCGTATGGCGGCTCTAAGAGTCATAAGGGCCTGTTTCATAATGTTGGATAGCCGCTATGTACCAGACAAAGGATTTAGCCCGTAATTTTTATGAACCATCTGCAACGTTAGGTGTATCAGGTTTAATGATGGTGGTGAAAACCGAGCTTAAAATCGAAAATCTCAATAATGATTTGTCCAGAAAACATAAAGCGTTTTCATGCTTGCAAGCGTCTTTATTTATAGATTCATTCCATAACACGAGGTTAGAAGGATATTTTTTATAAAAAAAACATCTGTACTTGAGGTCCTGTCTGTATGACAACGTGAGGCAGACAGATATTATGTAAATAAGGAAAACGCGAGTTGTTGCGTAGGCACTCGTCGGTTGAGGTCGATGCCCTCGTCTCGGGTCTAGACTCGTCAAAAATGCTATCCTGGACTACTTTGAATGCTACGAGAGTACTCCACAACTGACATATCAATTTGTGTAAGTGCTGCTCATTTGAAGAATGTCTTTTTTTTCTTTTATCGCGTTTCTATCTAATCGAATATAGTACTTTCGCGTCCAGAGACAGCCAGCTGGTAACACGCAAGTAAATGTTGCATCTGGCTACACTTTCTACTTAAAGATACTCTGGAATGAGCATAAGCTTCACTGACATATTGACGGACAATTTGACGGTTCAAAAGTGCCTAAGTAAGAAAATAAATGCTTTTTTAACGTTGATAAGTCTACATTTGGCCATCAGCCCACTTATTGCCAGGACGGTGAAACGAAGATGTGTCCGAAGATGGAGCACACAGACTTAGAAACTTTAACTTTGACTTTGGACTTAACTAATCAAAATATAAATAAATAAAGGTTCTCATTTTGCATCGTCAACAAACTGTTTAATTCTGATGTCAATGATCTAATCTCTATGACTATGGGAGATTTTCGAATATTCTGCGCTTATTGGTGTGTCTATCACATTCTTGAAAACAATAAATATTGGAAAATGAACCTAAACGTTCATTCTATAAGATCCAACACAAAACTATGTGAACCCAAGATCATTAAAACGAAGATGACCAGCCAGTAAACTCTAAACTCTTTCAAATACAGTTATAATATATTGCTTTCCGTACCTAAGGCAACGAGCAAACATTTCAATAGAAAAGCATCCATTCAAGATGCCTGCAACATTTACATAAACTAGTTTCCATATCTTAAAGACATTTCTCGCAAAATAAACATTTCACATTTCCAATATATTTAAAGAGATACTGCATTCGTATATCGTGTACTCATTCAAATTGAATATGTATATTAAATTGTGAAGGAATACTGTTTGTCAAAGATATAAGGACAAAGATATTATTATAATGTATTTGATCGTCCAGAAGGTCTGCCTCGTTGGCTGAGTGTTTGTAAGTGCGACTGCCAGTCAGGGTATCTCGGGCTAGATGCCCGAGTCGGGCGAAGTATTACTGGGCTAGTTTCGGTTTTTGGAAAATATCTCAGTAGTAGCACGGAGTCTGGAAATGTGCCCGGTATATGGCAATAGGCTCACCACCTATTACATGGTACTTATAATACAAATGGTGAAAAGTGGGTGTCCATTGTATAGCGGCATTACGTGCCGTAATGTGCACCTCTGCCTGACACACTAAAAGGCATGACGTTGCGTTGCGTCTAGAAGGTTATTTATTTATTAATTTTATTTTCAGCCATGGTCGTCCCACTGCAGGACAAAGGCCTCCCTACCCTCCTTCCACTCGTCTCTTTGTAGAGCTTTCTGTGTCCAATACTTCCTTTTCATAGTCATTAAGATCATCCTGCCATCTCTCATCCCCAGAAGGGTACTACTACTTATTGTTTTATGTCCATGGATTTCTTAGAGGCCTTTGCAAAAGTTGATTGATCGAAATCTAGTTTACAGGATATGTACATTCATAGATTTCAGGGAACCAATTTGTACCTTAGAGCCCTATATGAAAAGATCAAGTTTCATAACGATATCCCTAACTGTTAGCGACGTTTGATGTTTTACAAACTATATTATTTCGAGGAATCCCTCAAATAGTGGAACTTGCCAAATATTTTCTTTGTGTGTATGTAGGGTTAACCCTATTAGGGAGCCTTTCTAAATCCATAATCTTAATGAATGGTCTTATGTGTAGCAAAATATTGTTTGTTTCGTTCTTGATTTAATAGTAGAAAAAAGGTATGATAATTTTCTTTGTCTTAGGGCTAAGATAAGTTTTATCGGAAGAATTTTTCTGGGCAAAAATTATAGCTTAGCTGAATCCGTTTTCACCAGTGCTAAGCTATGTACCATCTCACGTACTATGTACACTATGTACAAACACTGTACACTATGTACATATTGTGATATAGTTTGGTTTATGATCAGTGTTTAATAGTAAGTTTCTACCGGAAGGTGTAGTGTTATTGCATAGGGATCTGGAAGGGTGCTAGAAATGTGCCATGACTACGTTTAAGAATTTCTAAAGATCCCTCGAAACTTATCGACTACCACAAAAATTATTAGACATGAACCAATAGAAAGAAAGAGAGAAAGAAAAAGAAAGACCAGTAGAAAGAAGAAATGAAGAATAAAATCCAACTCACCCTCTTGAGCGTCCTGATGATGTTGACGTAGCTGAAGGTGATGACGGCCAGCGGCACTATCTCCCCCATCGCGAACAGGAACATGATGTACGTCAGGGTGTTCATCGACTGCTCGTGCCAGTTCACTGAGCAACTGTTGAAGAAGATTAGCAATTTAAGACTGTATAAAAGAAAATTTATTTGGGAGGAATTTATTGATTGATGCTTTAATTAAACATGGTTTTTGAGGTAATGGTAGATGTGACTGTAAAATTGTATAGAAAAATCTATATAGGGATATAATATAATTGTACCCGAATGGAGTAGAAGCAGAAATACCATAATCGGTGATAGCAAACCAGACATTAATAAATTTAAGACTAAAAATTAGAATATCATTTGCCATATGACATTTAGTTAGCTTTATGTACCGGTATTTTATTGTATTGTGTACATTAAAGATAACATAAATAAATAAATATATGTCACGCAAATAGGTACTTCGGATTCCACTTAGTGACTATAGCACACGATGCTATTAATTATAACATCGTGTAGATTAGTAAACTTCCAGTTTAATAACCTTACTATAAATCCAATTCCCCTATTATTGTAATTCCAATTTACTTTTATCTCAAAAGAACAAACATTTTATCAAATACATCCCACAAAGAGGTGTAATAGAAGATTTACCAACTTCACTACCCACATACGTGAAACTTCATTCGTCTGACCAAATAGATCGACCTGGGTGATTGCAACTTTGGTGATTAGGATTAGGCAACGCCCATAGAGTGGTGCTTACGAGTAATTGGATGCCAAACACGTAGCCTATACTACTATACTATTTGACGATAAGGTCTGGCTCCAATCTAACTAATGCCCTAACAGAGTATTAAGGCACCTATTTGTTGCTAAAAAGGTTTTTATCAGAACATTGGTCTATTACAAAAAAAGTATCCTTCACCGACGAGCATGCATGAAAAGACTGATGACTGTTGATGAAACGAAAGAGGTTTGTGAGATTCGTAGCAAATGGCATTCCATAATCTCTGCCTTCAGCGAGGCAGTGAGGTTGTATAAGTATGTATGTATGATCTATTACAATTGTTGACACTTGGTCGATTAATATGAAACTAGTGGTCGCCTAGTGGCCGAAATTCGACCATATACGATTTAATTTACAATACCACTTAACATACGTTCAAGGATAATTTTTATTTAACGAATTGCTATTAGTTTTGTAAAATTCAAATTAATATATTCCGGCGCATCATGAATAACCAAACCTCCTTCAATGAGAAACCTCTTTTCATATGAGACGTGAGAATATCATCGCAATGTCTTTCAATTTTGACGTTTTGTCAAATACGATACTATGCATGGTAGTGTGTGTAATGTTTTATTTATTGATTTAATGTACTTTATGAGCATTATTTTTGAAAAATATTAGCGTTCTGCACTTCTCCTACACATAAACTATAAGTGTACCAAATTTTATGCTCCTACGTCCGCGCCATTTTCGTAAAAAGTGTTTTTGCATCACGTATTAATATATAGATTATTTATTTGCAGTGCAACTGTTGACCGACGAGCCGTTTTTACATAAGGTTTCCCATAATCTGCATTCTACATGGTTCCCTCTACATTCATACATTTTTACCTATCGTTGTAAGCAGAATCGTCGTGAGATTTTTTTTCCAAATACAATACCGAAAGGTATAATCCGGATATTTAGTAAAGAAGATTTACTAATACAGAAGAAATAAATAGGTACGAATTAAAATCCAAATCTGGCTGAACAGTCGAGCCCTCACCGAAATCCGTATATAAAATTATCGCGCCCTTTCCAATCCGTCGATGTCAGTAGCATGCTTGCCGATTCGTGGACTCGTGGTTGTCAATCTACCCGATTCGGAAACGTCAGATGCAGTTAAATAAGGCCACAAGAGAATATTCAGGGGAATGCTTTGGGGTTAATGGCTGATTTTGAATTCCTTCATTTATTTGTTAAATGGGAACTGGGATGGAAGTTTTAACAGGTTTTAAAGTGATACTCAATTTTGGACTAAGAAGTTGCTTGTGGTAGTGTTTTATAGAATGTCAGGGTTATTCTATACTAACATATAAAGCTGAAGTGTTTTCTTGTTTGAAGGTGCTAATCACCGGAACTATTGGTCCGATTTGAATAATTCTTTTTGTGTTGGATAGTACTTTTATCGAGGAAGGAGTATATAAAACATCACGCAGAAAACAAAAAATAAAACATCAGCCGCGCGGAAGTAGCTAGTTCTAACATAATTATGACCTATCCTATAGACGTAGCAAAGATTGGACGTAGGGAAATAATACATAAAAGACTATTTGAATAATTTCTTTTTAGGAAGTGTAAAACATCTTATTTCATTGCATTAATTCTATGTAAATCATAAGTGTCTGCTCAGTGATGGGATTCATAGTAGTAATATTAAAAGCAACACACCTATTCCCATGGCAACAAATTATTCAAGTGCTAGAGATTCCTTTGACTCCTTTGTACGTTCTGTTCACGCATAGCTCTGTAGGCCACTTGAATGCAGTGTAAGCCCTTTTGAGATTACGCTTTCAGAAGGCTCTGGCTAGTTCAAGATGTATTCTGTACCCTTTGTACAGCTTTAGTTAATAATTTTAGCTAAAAACAACTTAGATTCCGTCATATTATATATTCATTATAAGGTAGTATTCTCAAAAATGATATAAGTAAGTATCATTGTATATCCTGGATAATGTGTTATTAAGGATTTAGCAATAAAAGAAAGTGTGGCGACACATGACAAGTGACAGATGACAGAAGTCGCACATAGACGATCGACGAGCAAACAACGGATGACGTCATAAATCCTACATTGCACATATGAAGTTTACATGCGAATAAACATGGACAGAAAATCTCAACGAACAACAATCGGATAGAAAGCCCGCCAGGGAACTTTACTCTCTGTCCCCTAAAAAGATAATAAAAGAAAATGTAGACTAGACAGAAATATTTTACTCACAATGAATTTTAATCACGAAATACAATCACATAAAAACACTAATCAAGGCAAAGGGCTACCTTTACCCTTGATTAGTGTTGCTAAGCTGACAGAATAATAAAATTTAAACAAAATACTAAAACACAAACGGTAGGTTTCGACAGGTAAGTGTATACTTCAAACCCTTCTATCCAATTTGACTGTTTAATCTAAACAGAAATTAAATATTCCCATCTAGACACAAGCTTCAAGCTCCAAAAGGATTTTTAGGGAACATTTTTCGGGCAAACACGACAAAAACAGAATCCAGAATAATTTGATTTTAATTACACTACGGGGAAATAAAAAATCATTTGTATTCCGTACTTGTAGTGTACGATACGGCTGCTTCGTGTACGGCCCCGTTTTTAAATCGATCTCGTTCGTGGACCCGCATGTGACGTTTAAGTACTTTCTATAAGTATATGTGAAGTTTGGTACCTATACTTTTTTCTGTTAGTCACTCATAAATAATGTTAAGTTTTTTTCATTTTCATTGTTTACCATCGGGTGATTCTTTAGATTGTTTACTCATATCCCACAAAACAATTGGAATACAAACCTGGATATTACCCATTTCAAACCAAGTTTCACATCAAGATAGTATCATGGCTTTTTGCCTGACTTCCCTGTTCAAACATGCGGCTAATATGTCCGGCCTTACGTGGATTAACTTTAGTAGCCTTTTTGACAACATTAAGAGTGCTATTAATTATTTGTGTAAGCTGTACTTCCTTATCTTCGAGGAGCTAAGTATAATGTAGATGGTATGAATCAAATTCTTAGAACTTTTTACTTAGGCTTACTTAGCAATTTTTAGAACATAGCTGATTTTTCTTAATCAGATATGAAATATTGAAGAAAATGCGCGTAGTCGTTAAGATGTCGTATAGAGTTTGGATTTTTGTTATCAAAAACTTTGTTCTTATTATTGCAATGCAAGTGCCTTTATCCAGTCTTCTTATACCGATCTTTAGTAGAAATTCTTGAACTGATAATATTTCCCACAATTGTAATATATAAAATAACTAAAAGCTTGAAACAATTTCCAAATAAAAGATCTCAGTGCAGACCTATGCCTATGATCCAAAATTTCAAATCATCCGAAAACATCACCATTTTCCCTCAAGAACCATAATATCTGTAACCTTATTTTCTTACAATAAGAACCAAAATCGTACCTGATATTAGCAGCCTCATTGACATAGTGTCCCCATCCCATCAGCGGTGGTGTGGTTAACGCCAGGGAGTACGTCCATATGAACACTATAGACATGATGGCTCCTTTCGAACTGAGGTGCTTCGCGTTCAGAGGCCTCGTCACCATCATGTACCTCTCGAACGATATCACTGTTAATGTTGTTATTGAAGTTATTCCTGGAACAAGATAGATTACATTTTAATATTGAATTTATAAAGAAAATGAGAACAAGTCTAGTGGTGTATATTTTGAGGTATTGGTGAAAATGAGCAGACGTATAAGTGATCAGGGTCACACGGTAATGGTGGTCCTTTAAAAAGTAGTACACTTCTTTCTATGTAGAATCCATTTAGAAATACGAATGCCGACAAACCATTCTACATATTGTCATTATTGAATTTAAAAGAACAATTAATAATGATAAACATTCAGATCGGATCTGTATAAATTTTCGTTAGCATGCCTGAAAGTCTAAGCATCATCATTTAGGTAGCTATAGATTCATCCCATACAGATTTCTCAGCACGAGCACGTTTAACGATTTTAAAACATAATCCATTGGGAAATAAGGTTTAATTTACCTAAACAAACTTTAATAAATTGATGTTAGTGATGTGTAAAGGTTCTGTGGCTCCAATCAAAGTCACACGTGTTCACAAACGGGTTGATATTAGTCGATTCCGTTTAGAACTTGTACAGTACACTAGAGACACAAATCACGTGATAAATTACAACTAGCACACAAGCCATGTGTGGAATTGACGTTCGACAAGTCAAGTCCATACAATAACTTTTTATACTTACTTTTAGACGTACATATACCTAATGATTACTTACTGCCACACTCAGTGTCATTTAATGGTTACTTAACCTAGTCCTTAGCAATTGTTTTCCATACAAATTCATTACTAAGGAATAATTTATGTAATCATTAAATGTCAATTGTAACAACTTTGTACCGAAAACAATTGTTAAGGACTGGGTTAAGAAACCATTAAATGACTTTGAGTATGACAGTTAGACTACAAGTTGTTCACAAAATTACTCGTTTGATCGGATCGATAACAAGGTACGCAGTCGAGCGGGTGATCTTAGATTCGATCTTTGTGTTGGTTAAATTGTAATAGGGATTTTAACATTTTGAAACTAGTCTCAAACTGCTGCTGTCACCAAAGGACTCTTCTCACACGGTGAAGGTTTGAGCATTAATCACCACGCTTGCTCAATGCGGGTTGGCGATTTCAAACTTATAATCAGAAATTATCTCTAATATCCAATATCTACCACGACCTTAACAAGTAATTTCAACATATTTATTTACTTTTAAATAAATACGATATGTACGGTACAAAATTTTATTTACCAAATTCTGTTTTCGAGCCTTTGTATGAGTTAATTTGAATAAAAATCTGTGTAGGTAGGTAATTCTAATTACATTCGTTTAAGACGAGCTATTAGGGAAAACGGTAATTACAAAGCGTAATATTTCGACCTAATTACTGTATAGGTGTGTTTCGACTGTAACGTTTTATTAAATTCATTAAATACCTAAATACTAAAAGGTTCGGTATGGAAAATTTCGGCGTACCGGGTACCGGTGTAGTGGTACGATGACTGATTGCTATACAATGTAAGTGTAGCATTAATTGTTATCGGCGTACTCACGTAACTGTTTGACGAGGAACTCGACTAGTATCTAGTCGATAAAATAATAATTAATTTAGTATGTCTCATCCGTGTGGGATAACTCTTTCATGTTTGATTGTCATGTGAAGCATGGATTAAAGAAAAATAAATTGGGGTTTCCATAGTCCATAAGGATGCTTTTCCACCAATTTTTTTTTATCATATTCAGTGGTACTTATAGCTTAGCACTGGTTAAAACGGACTCAGCTAAGCTATGTTTTTTATATGGCAAAATGCGTGCAATGGATGCGGCCTTTGAATGGCTTCCCTATATCGATACATCGTAAACTCGAGCTACTCATCTTCTTCGCACAGCTTAGTATCATTGGAAACGGCCACACACTTTCACAGTTTTTTTTAATTTCCTAGCAATTACATATTCATAACATAGCTATATAGCACATCTCTGGCGAAAAAGCACCCTTATAATCGTGAGAAGTGCGACACCGGGGTGGTTTTTAGTCAGTATACCTAAGTCTGATAATGCCCTTTATTCTTTGCAGGCGAAGAGGCTCTAAACGAATCCTAATAATCCTACACCCTGACACCAAAAGGGGAATGATATTTGCAAAGCCCTACACATACGTTTGAGATATACAGAGTGTTTGGCGCATGGACCGACAGTTTTTTTTTATGGATTTGTGAAGTCTGCTTTTGCCCATAAATTTAAGGTTCCTAATGTCATGGTTATTTGCATATGATTTGTTTTTATTGAAATGAAAAATATACTCAAAATGTTTCTTTTAACTCAAAATACCTTATTTTAGTTGTTATGTGAGCTTCTAAAATTAATTTATTTATTCAACTCTTTGTGTGATCCACAATTATTGTTGTTCGGGTATCAATGTGAACTTGTTTTTTAAACGCACCAGAGATAGCAGAGAAAATCCAAGTGTGGGGCAAAAATAAAAATTCAATTTTTCGTCAGGTAGGTTAGGTAAGAAACCCCGTAGCAACAAAAATACTTATCTTTCAAATTACTCATATTTCCCTACTAGTCCAGTCATTTGGTAGTTTTACCTGGAAAGTTTTCCGGGAGTTTTGAAAATTGGTGAATTTATAGATTTGGGTATGCTCTTTTCGAATTTCAACTTTGCCACCTCGTACACCCGCCGCTCGCGCCGCCATATTGAAAAAATGGCGCCTAAAAACGGTTTTTTATTAATATCTCCATTCCGACGCATTTTACGAAAAAATATTTATCTACAAAATTAAACTAGAAAAAATTTCCTACAATTTATGTATTGATAACTTTTTCATAAAATCAATAGTTTTTGGAGTACGAGCGCCGCAAAGTATTATTCATCTGCACCACCACGTGTACAAACAATGTGTGTTGTGCAGCAACGACTGTCGCAACCGAGGGCTGGGCTCGCTGTCATTGCAGAGGTAAGTCTCCTGTTTGAGGAGTGGCTAGAGAGGCGCCATGGCGTCCTCACCTACCGCCTGACGCAGGTGCTTACCAGACACAGGAGTTTCGGTAGGATCCTGTTTTTGATTGGGCGGGAGGAAACGCCCGGGTGTCATCACTGCGAAGACCGCCCGGAGGACACAGTGGAACATATAACATAACACATATAACATCAGAAGCAGGAACCTACCGAAACTCCCCTGTTTGTACAACACACATTGTTTGTAAACGGTTTTTTATTAATATCTCCGTTCCGACGCATTTTACGAAAAAATATTTTTTTACAAAATTAAACTAGGAAAAATTTCCTACAATTTATGTATTGATAACTTTTTCATAAAATCAATAGTTTTTGGCGTACGAGCGCCGCAAAGTATTATTCATCTGCACCACCACGTGTACAAACAATGTGTTTTTTTTAAATGTATCAATTCTTAAAAACTAATGATGATATCTCGTTCAAACCAATTTTCTTTGAAAGTTTCCATTAAAATCTACAGCATATATTTTTTTTAGTTTTCTTACTCACTTATTTTAAAAGTTAGAGGGCAGGACACATTCGATAGACCTCATTTTTCCACTTTGGAAGTGTCTATCTTTCAAACAATTGATTTTGACGAAAAATGGTTTTAGGAACCATGACGTATTTTTAATGGCCTATCCATAGACAACCATCACGGATAGGTTAGACGAAAAAAAAATTTTTTTAAGAGGTGCAGTGACCGCGCGCTCTCCGCCCTCTATCTCGGAAACGGTGCACCGTATAAAAAAAAAGTTTAGACAAAAGTTGTAGAGAATTTTGTATTCTACAATATTGGTATTAAATGCAAATACCAAAAACCCATAGGAAATGAGATATTTCCAAAAAAGCGCAAAAAAACGTTTTTTGGGACCTTTGGACCTTAAAATTTAATAGTTGCTTACACCCTAGCATATGTAGGTTTTGAGACAAGTTTCAGGCAGTCAATATACAAGTATATACAAAATTACAGCTGGGTATCTCAAATTCCGAGGTGAAATCCTAATTTGACTGGACTAATAATACTTTGCGGCGCTCGTACGCCAAAAACTATTGATTTTATGATAAAGTTACTAATACGAGTACATAAATTGTAGGAATTTTTTTCTAGTTTAATTTTGTAGATAAATATTTTTTCGTAAAATGCGTCGGAACGGAGATATTAATAAAAAACCGTTTTTAGGCGCCATTTTTTCAATATGGCGGCGCGAGCGGCGGGTGTACGAGGTGGCAAAGTTGAAATTCGAAAAGAGCATACCCAAATCTATAAATTCACCAATTTTCAAAACTCCCGGAAAACTTTCCAGGTAACCCCCTTTTTATCTACCAAATGACTGGACTATACAGGAAAAAATAAAACCAAATTACCTATATAAAAAAATCTTTTACGTCTTTTTTTTATTTTTGGACCGGAAAATACTTGTAGGTATAGGTATTTTTTTATAATTTTATTAGATAATAATTGTAATAGACTATTTTATTGCTTGTCGTAAGAAGCCTAATAAAGATTGTATTTCTTTATAGGTAATTCATTTTATTTATACTTAATTCAAAAGATGGAAGCATCTCTACTTTTGATTGAAAAAATATCTCTTTGAGCTAATTTGGACAATCTTTACAAATACGACATTCTAACAGCCGCGCCACGTGTCCGTAACATTGTTAGACTACCTATAACATTGCAACTCTTTTGTTGATTAATTAATTGAATACTTGATTAATTTAATTTTTTATTTTGTTTTATTTTTTTTTAATTTCGGTTTCGTTGAAATATTTATAATTATGCTACTGTGAACTAGTGATACTTGTGGTTTCATTTAAGTCATAATTATAAGTGATCCTTAATTTATAAATAATAGTAATGTAGTATTACTTGGCTTTTTTCAGTTTTCTAAAAATTTCTCAGTAGTAGCACGGAGTCTGGAATTGTGGCCAGTGTATGGCAAAAGGCTCACCACCTATTACATGGCACAGTGTTTTAGAAACCCCGATTTTGTCTCATGCCCTTTTTATTGTTAAAATCGTTAGTATATATCATTCTAAGCATTACAGCGAAAATCCGGCATCGATACGACTTTTAGTATTGCTAAAAAAAATATCGAAAGTCTCCCTATATCCGGGTCCGAAAAATTACAAAAATGTAAATATAAAATAAAATATACAATTATTAAAAAAAATAAAAATAAAGTTAAGTTGGCACTCAAAACAAGAAACATTCTGTCCATTTTTGGAATATGTAATGTTAATAGATTATGAAATAATCATTGTTTTATTGTATTTCTTTTATATTTTTTATTTCAAGTTTAACGCCATATTAGATTGAGATATTTATATAGTATACTCTTCATACGTTAATCTATCAACATAAAAAAATCACAATCTAATTCCGCGTTATTGGATTTTTTTTTATTTTGGTTAGGGTTGTCACCTCCGAATATCCGGATTTATATTTCTTTTTATCGGCGGTTAAGACGCATGTCAGTAAAAGTATTATGGTTCTTCGCTTACATTCGAAACAACTAAATTTTCGTCATCTTCATAGTATGGAGTATTGTCTACACTGACATTCACAGGTTTCAGTAAACTAATCGCTAATGCCGGCAGTGGATCTTCTTACTTAACTACAACATTTTGAAGGCAGTGCAAGATATAACCAGTCGTCTCCGGGAAAAACGTACATAAACATGCATAAAAAACTCGCGATGAATTGAGAACCTCCTCCTTTTTTGAAGTCGGTTAAAAAACACAGCCATCCTCTGACAAAAAACCCAAAAATACGTTTAATACTATAATGTTTATTAAAGTATGCTTTTTTAGGTTTTATAGACCGTGCCTGTATTTGTTAGTTTTTTAAACTTAAAAATACTGGCACATAACATAATTGTTTTTTTTATTGGGTTACTATGTTGACATGGCGTCAATAAATTAAAAGCAAATCAATTAATAGAAGGCAAATGTTATGCGGAACGCGAATGGGAATGCGAATTAAATAATAATTTTATTTGTGATTTAGTTTTGTGACAACCCTAAGTCTAAAAAGTCCGGATATTATCAGGATATAACTAAAACTCTTAATAACTTTTGAATAACGCGGAATTAGATTGTGATTTTTTTTATGTTGATAGATTAACGTATGAAGAGACTATATAAATATCTCAATCTAATATGGCGTTAAACTTGAAATAAAAAATATAAAAGAAATACAATAAAACAATGATTATTTCATAATCTATTAACATTACATATTCCAAAAATGGACAGAATGTTTCTTGTTTTGAATGCCAACTTAACTTTATTTTTATTTTTTTTAATAATTGTATATTTTATTTTATATTTACATTTTTGTGATTTTTCGGACCCGAATATAGGGAGACTTTCGATATTTTTTTTGGCAAAACTAAAAGTCGTATCGATGCCGGATTTTCGCTGTAATGCTTAGAATGATATATACTAACGATTTTAACAATAAAAAGGGCATGAGACAAAATCGGGGTTTCTAAAACACTGTGCATGGGACTTATAACACAAATGGTGAAAAGTGGGAGTACATTGTATAGCGGCATTTCGTGCCGTGTGCACTTCTGCCAACCCCTTCGAGGATAAACGACGTTGTATAATAATGTAGTCTTCTCAAACAAGGAAGATGGGACGAAGAGAGACGAAAGGTGAAGACAATTTTGCTCTAAGTAGTTTGGGAGTACTTGCCTTTTTGCACCGTGACTGTTATGTTTTCTTTTTCATAATATAAATTTTTATGTTTATTGATTTTTTTTTGTAATGGTGCAAATAAACTGTTTTTTTTTTCTTTCTTTCTTTCTAAGCTGAATACATTCTGTTATCACCGTCCATCGCTCTTCGCGAAGGTATCTTGGACACAACAAAGAGATTATCACGTCTCTAGTGCCATCGAGGTGCTGAGATCCTGTTAAATAAAAATGGAGTATCCCCACACAATACAAGTGAAGTTTTACACCTGTGTATAGAATATAAAGTCGTAATACCGTGAGAATAGAGTGAAAAGTCGTTTGTTTTGGGTTCGAAATAGTGATATTTCTATGGTTTGTAATTTAAAATACACACAACTTACGATCATGATTCCCATCTCCCATTAATTATATTTATGTAATAATATAGTTAATTGAATGAATTGTCTGATCCCGAAATAATATACCGGAGATTAATATCTACTCGCTCTTAGTTGTAGTTACAACCACTTAAACGATAGGGTCATCTATTATAATAGATACAAAAAATCTACAAATTAAAATAAATGAAGTAGGTAATAAAATAGGAAACAAAAATTATTGCACAAATAATTGGTTATCAAACTGTTTAGTAGATTTTCAACATTATTCTTTTGAAATTAAGGTTCGAATCTCCTAACCCACTTTTCAATACAACAATCTTGATATTGTCTTAACAATCTGACTGCAAGTTGTACAAACACAAAGCCGGCTGGACGAGGAACTTCAAAGATAGACAAAAGCGGTTCCCCATTGAGAAAATTAACTATTGTGATTGCTTTATCGCACGGAAAATAAACTAATCGCCAACTTCCACCGTTCGTTCTTGAGAAGTACCCCTTTAGGGAATATAGGCTTGAAGTTATAGATAATCTTCTTCGATGTATATGTATAAATGTAAATAAGACAAAGCCAGGCTAGTTATATGATTTGTGAGCAGAAAACAGTTCATCAGAAATAGTGGAAAGCGCATTTCAGCTGGTAGATTAATAATAATTATTTGCAATGTGGCTGTTAGTGGACAATTGTAAAGAGTTGAAGGTTAAGCTCAAAGAGAGAGTAAGCTGTGTCCAAAGGAAATAGGCTGATTATGACCAAATTTTTGTAACTAATCAGATAATTGTAATACTAGATCAAACGGGAGAAAGCACATAGCAGAACCAACGCCATGTTTACGGGAAATTGCATTTTAAAATTGTTTAGAAGCTGAAAATCGACTAAAGGCAAATAGGACAAATACATCAAAATAATTTTAAAATCCGCAAAGGGAAACAAATTAAGATTCTCGGCATCCAAAGTAATAAATTAGGTACTAACGTTTAATTACTGTGTTACTGGGGAAAACTAATTAATTTTATGTCTGATTTCAGTCATAGATTTTATGTAACGGTAGTTAAAACAGTGTTGATTGCCGTCTTGAAGTTTAGTAACACTAAGCTTATTTTAGTAATCGTTAATTCGACCACTAATAAAATTGATTAAGTTCTAAGAACTAGAACTATTCTTCTTGACAATAGTAAACATATTGTGTCTAGCGTAGATATGTGTTCCGGTATACTACGAGTTAATTTTAATTATGACTCTTTTAGATTTGCTGATAGGTATAAAATTTTAATCTTCATCTTTTTAGCTGATGCGAAACTGAAATAAATCGTCTGTCATAAAAAGCGATGACGTCGCCGTCTTCGGCCGTTTGACCTACAGCGCAATAAATATGTCCTACCACACGCACCTAATCTTTTACAACAAAATTGAAAATTCCGCAGACGGTACTCAATACCCTTTTCACAAAAAGATGAGAAGATATAAAGACAAGTCATTGATCGACAATTTCTCACAAATTCCACAAATTCCTCTGGTTATACATTCATTTGTCAACTGTCTACCACTTGAGAGGAAACTAATTTCTACAGGATTGAGTTGAAGCACTTTCAACCGTCTCCGTTGCGAAAGCTTAACTGGAGAAATGTCTTGATCTTTACGTTTGCGAGACAACCCTACCAAAAATACGTAATGTTAAAAGCATAACTTTGACTTTGACTTTAGAGATAGAGCTCAATCTGTTAAGCTAAAAATATGACTGCCTTGTTGGTCGAGTGGTCGCAAGTGTGACCGGACAAGGGGTCTCGGGTTCGATTCCCGGGTCGGGCAAAGTAATACTGGGCTTTTTTCGGTATTTCAAAAATTTCTCAGTAGTAGCACGGAGTCTGGAACTCAGCACCCATTACATGGGACTTATAATACAAATGGCAGAAAGTGGGTGTACATTGTACAGCGATATAGATTTAGCCTACCCCTTCGGGGATAAAAGGCGTGACGTTGCTTTTTTCTCTGTATGAATAACTAAAATGCCTTTTCTGAAATGAGATGAGTGCAAATATTATGTCACAATTAATTAATATTTGTACAACCCAAAGTAATGTACAATAATGTTTGTCTTTGCCTGTTTCTTTCAAAGGAATTAACTTTTAAATATGTATGTGATTAAATTATGTTTTTTTTTAGCATTGTTAAGTCTGCGTTTGGCCACCAACCCGCTTACTGCCAGAACGGCGAAGCGAAGATGTGGCCGAGGATGGAGCACACAGACTTAGAAAGTACGTCATTTTGACCTTGAAAAGAGCCGGGTTGTGTTTTTCAGGAAAAAATAGAAGCCGGCAGATTGTTCCCTGCCCTGGCTGCACGGATTAGGAACGTGGATTCGAACCGTTTCGTTCATATATGTTGAAATTATATGAATGATATTCCATTATAGTTTTACGCACCTTGCCCTTGAGTACTTCTGATCAAATACATCTAATATTAGACACCATTTTAGATAAAAAATGCCATGCAAAAACCAACAAGTCAATAAATCAACACTAAAAGTTAAAACCTTCATCGATACTAAAATTCTGACTTTCCACTGTCAACACAGAGTGACAGTATATATCAAAACTAACGCAGCTAAACATGTGTATCAATAAAAATATTACTTTAAATAGAAATATAGTGAGAAAGCAACAAGAAATAAATGCGAGAGTAGCTCCAAAAACCCAATGAGCGCTGACTTGTGTTCCATAAGACTGCGCTTTCTAATACTTGTAATTAATACTAGTAACATGATCAATGAACGAAGTACACCCACCTTATGTGTGGATCACTCTATCCTAGCTCCTGTGGCCTTCTTCACAACCTACACAATGATTGGCAATTACTTAATCGGAGGTTATAAAGGAAAGCACGCTTCGAAATTCCTGCAAGCATACGCTTTGGTTGTGTGCTGTTTCTTACACGGACTCCTATCCATGTCTGTGTTCCAAGAACTGAAGCAGATGCGTCCTACCTCAGCCTTGAAACTGAACGGTATTCTACCCATGTTTACCATATTACTGCTAGCAGCTGATCTTGTGGTTGTATTATTCTCTAACCGCCGAATGCCATCTCCACCAGATTCGAGGGACAATCCTATTGTATAGTACACAGTTTAATTACCTGTTTTGTAAGTTAATTTACTTTTACAGTGTATTTTGTAGTGGTATTAAATTGTTACTTTTATGGTGTTATACTGAAGTTTTCTTGGAATGATTAGAATCGTGCTGTAGTTGAATATATACATATTTGTCGCCAGTCTTTCTATTTGGATCCCATAAGAGGCAACTAATATGAGACTACAATTTTGACAAAGATACTTTGATTGAATCTTTTAAACTGCAATCTCTAACCCGTCTTCCAAGCGTGGAGATTTATTTATATTAGGAAGCTCAACAGTGATACGGGATGTTGATGATAAAGAATAAAGAAATCATGATTTATTGTGTCACTTGAATCACATTCATTTCCAGCTAATATGAATAAACCCATCCATTTGCTGTCTATCTGGGGGCTTACTCATGAATCCAATTCTGATCGGCAAAAGTCTTTCTTAGTACAATGTCAGACTATTTCCACTAACCTGACAAAATGTCACCGTACAAGACGGTGGTGTGCCAAGCTCAGAATACTTATCAACAATTGTGACAGTAATATTTTCCCGACATAAATCTAGACCTACAAGCAGACGGATTTCGTGCTTCGAATCTAGTATTACGCCTCAAAACTAGAATATTAGTAGAAGTTAGAATATTAAAGCTTTAAATGCCATATACCCATCATGGAATACAAGTATCTGAATGAGGGGTTTCCTATAATATCCACGATTGGCGGCGGGTTAGAAATCGTAGTTATAATGGATATATTTTACCAGGGCACCATGGCGATGCTACCAGTCGCTGCTACCAACAAAATGTATACAGCTCTATAGAGATTTACACCTGGTGTCCGCTTGGTTGCGCAACCAACATAGCGGCGCGGCTACCTCGGACACATAGAATCTTACTGGTCACGTATCCACGTTGGTCGTGACCAGTGTTAACCGGGATACCACGGCGGCGCAACCAGTCGCTGCTACCAACAAACTGTATGCAGCTTTATGGCGAGATATTCACCTGGTGTCTATCTGGTAACCAATGTGGCAGCGCTACCACCTTGGACACCTAGTATGTTACTGGTCACGTATCCACATTGGTAGCGTGCGTACCACTGATTAATATAATGGTGAATGGTATCTCATGGATGTTTTGATCTTGGTCTTAGTTTTCGGGCTTATTATGTACATAAGTATGTTTTATTATCAAGCTAGCCACCGATAGTATTATTAAAAAGCCAGCCCTGCTTATAACCTCGCTGATAGACTAAAGTAATTCAAAATATAGAATGTTCTAATATTATAAAGTATTTCGCAGCTCGTGACTTCGTTTGCGTGATTGTTTCCCGTCGTCTCATGGGAAATTTGGATACATTCTTTTGTATCAATTTGCATGGTGATTGCTGAGCTCCTAAGAGCTTTGAGAGTTGTGAGGTTATTTCTTTTTTATGTCTTTAAAAAATACTAGCTACTTCCACGCGGTTTCACCCACTTTGCTCGGCTCCTGTGTATGGTAACGTGATGTTTTATACCCTATTGCCTTTCTCGATAAATTCGCTATCCAACACAAAAATAATTATTCAAATCGGACTTGTAATTCCGGAGATTAGCGCGTTCAAACAAACAAACAAGCTTTATAATATTAGTATATATTTATTAAATAAAATTGAATAATGAGAACATAATGTACCGGAGTGTAACAGTTATGGTACTTTTTAAAAATACTTTATGTGAATTTCTTAAAAAATCCGTTATGTCATATTTTTCTCTAATATATGATCAGGACGACTAAATCCAGTAATTAATTAACTCCAGAGATAAAACTGTTGGTAACGAGCTAAAGAAAAACAAAACAAAAATAGGTACCTACTTATTTTCTTTTCGGGCGCCTGCAGAAAACGAGCGAGCATCATGTTGCAGTCTACGCGATAATTACACTAACAAGCGCCATTTTGTTTTCTTTAGTTATTAATCACTCTTTTTCTCTTTACTTACGTTACTAATCTGTACACTTTCGATCGTAATTCTAGAGACTCTGCGGACTACCTAGCGGGTTACCGGGCGGGGATCGCGAGACGATCTCCGGCCACCGTAAGTGCGGGCCTGCGGACGGCGAGCAAGGGTAGCTCACCGCACAGTGTTTTAGAAACCCTTGCCGGAGGACATTTTTAGCTAATAGCATATATGGATGTAGTTAGTCCTAATAACACAAATTGCAAAAGAAACCCCATGTCAATTATTTTTAGTTTTCGAGAAAAAAATACTAAAGTTGCTAATTCGGAGTGTGGTTTAAATAGGTTTTTCTTTTATCTTTAAAATAAAGAGCAAAATGTAATATCCGGATTTTATCATATATATTTACGTGTTATTCAAGCTTTACAACAGGTATAAATTGTAACTAGGTACAAAGATATTTGCAAAAAATGCATTTTCAGTTTCTATTTTTTATTTTTATATTAGCATGGTTTCCGCACGAAATCTTCATCGCAAATGATAGTTAGCCTTTTGTACTATGTACTTGAATTAAATCAGCCACATAATCCGTGGTATTACAAAGTTATGTTCAATTGAAAAAAAAACTAAGCGCCTATATTATTACTAATAGCAAAAGTGACGTCGTGATGTTTGCAATTAAAAAGCGTGTGGTGACTATTACTAGGACCTACGTAATTGAAAGAAATACACAATGAAACAGGTATATATTAAACATATCTATATGGTAGATTAAATAAGAATTTATTTTAATCATCCTCTTCTAAAATATCGACTTCTCTAGATAAAATGCCTGTTGGGCTTTTGTCAGAGCAAGCAGCAGAGACGAGAAACAAATACTGGCGTAGTGATCGCGAACATCATACCAGAAAGATAGACCGCAAAAAAGTAATGTTAGATTTGTTTCACCGAGCTCTTGAATCGTCTGATCCAGTAATATCTAGTATTAGATTAAAAGAGCGACAAAATAGTTGTAAAAAAATACCTCTGTCGGCTCAGGTACGCTCTTTGTTGGAAACTGTAGATGTTAGCCAGGACTTAGTGGACGAAGAAGACGTGGAATCATCATTATCTCCAATGGAAGATATTGTCTCTGATAATAATAATGATACAATCATTTTATCTAGAGAAGTCGATATTTTAGAAGAGGATGATTAAAATAAATTCTTATTTAATCTACCATATAGATATGTTTAATATATACCTGTTTCATTGTGTATTTCTTTCAATTACGTAGGTCCTAGTAATAGTCACCACACGCTTTTTAATTGCAAACATCACGACGTCACTTTTGCTATTAGTAATAATATAGGCGCTTAGTTTTTTTTTCAATTGAACATAACTTTGTAATACCACGGATTATGTGGCTGATTTAATTCAAGTACATAGTACAAAAGGCTAACTATCATTTGCGATGAAGATTTCGTGCGGAAACCATGTTAATATAAAAATAAAAAATAGAAACTGAAAATGCATTTTTTGCAAATATCTTTGTACCTAGTTACAATTTATACCTGTTGTAAAGCTTGAATAACACGTAAATATATGTGATAAAATCCGGATATAAAATTTTGCTCTTTATTTTAAAGATAAAAGAAAAATTAAATAAAAACCTATTTAGACCACACTCCGAATTAGCAACTTTAGTATTTTTTTTCTCGAAAACTAAAAATAATTGACATGGGGTTTCTTTTGCAATTTGTGTTATTAGGACTAACTACATCCATATATGCTATTAGCTAAAAATGTCCTCCGGCAAGGGTTTCTAAAACACTGTGCACCGCCCGAACAGAACCAGACCCGTGCGTGCGGCGCGTCGCGTTCCGCGCGCGCCTCAAAGAGCCATCAGACCACCACAGATGGGGCCCAGCAGGGCTGATGCCTGACCCGGAGCTGCGGACTACCTAGCGGGTTTACCGGGGCTCCGGCTCGAAAAGCAGGAGAAGGAACGGGGTGGTTTTTAGTCAGTAAGAGTCTGACACTCCCTCTCGCCTCACCCAAGGCGAGAAAAGTCATTGGATGATTTTCCCCCCTCAAAAAAAAAAAAAAAAAAAAGCGGGTTACCGGGGCTCCGGCTCGACAAGCAGGAGTAGGAAACCTTAGACCTAACGTTTGGTCTAGAGATCTAGAGATAATGTTAACTCTATCTAGAGTTAGTCTATTAAATGACTCCATGCTTACTGTTTATAATTTAGACCTACATCGAAAATTATAATAAAAAAAAGGAAAAAAGAAATACATATCAATTGGTATTCAAGTAACAAAATACAGTTACTTCAGTACAGAAACAGTAGCCATAATAAATTATTATAAAGATTTTTTTAAACACACTCATAATAAATAAGACAGGGAGAGAGAGATAGAGAAAGAGAAAGAACTGTGTTTTCTGATAGGTATAACCTGCTGGGTATTTTCAAAGCCCGAGTGAATAGGTTACTTATGGGCAGACGTGCTTCATCGTAGGCCGCATCATCACTTACCATCAGGCGAGGTAGCGGCCAAACGTCGACCCATTAAATAAAATTGTATAAAAAAAAGAAAGAGAGAAAGTACATACATAGAAAACAAAGCAATAGAAACAAATTAATGGTGAAAAATCACACAGGAAGCAGGTAAGGTTAAGGTATGTAGTTAACGGTACGAGTAAAAAAATAAGGCGAGAGGCAATTCCTTACATCGGGCGAAACAATATGTATTCATTAATCGCAGTACTAAACCAGCCTGTTTGTAAAATGTATGCGAAAATGTATCTACACTAACTTACATTAAGGTTATTTATTGTTTGAATGTTACCGTGATTCTGTACAATCGTAAGAATTCTCGGTGGTCATGTGTTTGCTGTGAAACTGTCAAGCAAGAGGTCTTGGATTCGATTCGGCTCGAATACCTGTACTATTGTGGAATTTGGGAATGTGTTAGGCATATGGCAATAGATTGTCCTACTACAATACATGGGACTTAAAAATGTTACTAATAACATCATACAAATAATAAAGTTTATTTGTTTGGATGTTGGGATGTTTGTACGTCAATCACGCTGAAACTATTAAACGAATTTTGATGAAATTTGGTATACAGGCAGGAATGAACTGACTTGGACGAACACGGGCGAAACCGCAGACAGAAGCTAGTGATACAATTAATAAATAAACGATACGTTACAGGTTTAAAGTACTCCCCTGTCTGCTACTTTAAGAAAAAGTCGTGATGTTAAAAATATTGTTAAATTTAATGTAAACATAAATTCCAGGAAATGATAAGGATTAAATTTCCTCCAAAGTAAACCGAGATTCAGTGTGATCGCAAAAAACCTTTCGTTTAAAAGTTTTCCGTTTTCATACCGTTTGTGGCTTCGGCAATCTGAAGCCAATCTAAACAGGAGATAGTATTATTACGCCAGAGGATTCCAGTCACAATGTTTTGGTGTTAGCTAAAAATTATAATCGTAAAAGTAAAAATAAGTAAAGTAAAGATTGTTTACCTTTTCCACCTAAATAACTGAACATATTTTGATGAAAAGTACAAATTCAGACATAAAATTAACAATTCCGTTTTTTTTTTAAAATACGTTGCCCCACACTACACTACACACTAGGATATTCAAAGCCACAGGCAAAAGCTGGTTTCAATATTATACTTTTGCTACAATAGGTATCCAATATCCGAAGCTGCGGACTACCTAGCGTGTTACCGTGGCTCCGGCTAGAAAAGCAGGAGTAGGAACAGGGTGGTTTTTAGTTAGTAAGAGTTTGACACTCCTCGCCCATGGGCGAGGCGAGGAGTGTCAAACTCTAACGCGGGAGAAGTCATTGAATGATTTTACCCCCTTAAGTCGTTGGCTGCCAATAGAAAACTGTTGAAGGCAAATCCTCCACTAACGTCGGTCAGAGGTGACCACCACGGCGTTCAATGTGATAAAGAAAAGGTATCTAATATGCATATTGAAACCTTATCCCAATACAAATCAAATTCAGAATTGTCCCCAAAGAACAAGAAAACATTTCGAACCCAATAAAACTTTTTGGAGACAAAATCTAGGTCAGATTCACCATTATTTATTACTTACTTAAAAACTTGGATACTACCAGACCACGAGACATCTAACTTTGCAGATTTGTTTAAAAAATATGTATTTATTCATCTTATACTGTCTACTTTGTTTAAACCGCTGGGAATTTCATTTTCACTGTGTTGGAAATTTGAAACTCGTCTCATTGGGTAAGTGACAGTAAACGTCTCGTACCTTTAACACTTAAATATCTGAACTGATTTTGATGAGAAACACATTCAGGCTATAAAATTATCAATTTCGAGATTAGGCCCAAATCACACCTTACAGAAAACCGACGTGTAACCACGCTTACGTTGTGAGAGTGAGGTTACCAATTACCTCCTTCCGCATCTTAAGAAACCCTTAAATCCTATAAGCCCCAAAAGGCCGGCAACACATTTGTAACGCCTCCGGTGTTTCGGGTGTCGAATCAGAAAAAATATAATAGGACAGTTTCTAAAATTGTTGAACTATCCTTATCTCTATATGTAAAAATGTCAATTGCTGTTCCTTAGTGTCGCTAAAACTCGACAACGGCTGGACCAATTTCGTAGATTTTGGTCTCGAATTATTTGTAGAAGTCCAGGGAAGTTTACGTTTTGATTTCGTTTAACGTAAAAGAAACTTGTAGTAGGTATGTCCTCTAACTTCAATTAATAACCACCCTCGCGAATACTAGGCCAGCGAATTAGCTTGAATTTATAAGCAAGAAAAACGCCATACGAGATTATTTATCTCCCTAAAAAGTTGTACACAACTTAAGTCATAAATTGTACACATCTGTGGTGCATACTTGGCTATTAGAAAAAGTAAACGTTTACTTGTTTCCTTGTTTCAGTGGCTTGTGTATTGTTTATTAGAATTAGTTTCGTGACCACGCACGTTAGATCCAGTTTGATATTACTGGGTTAAGCAATTAATTCAGTTTTCATATACTTTCTTATTAATAGCATGAAATCTAGATTGGATTCTGTTGTAGTCTATGTCCGTAGTTCAGTATAGTTTTTTATGGTATAAGCCGGGAAACGAGCAGACGAATCACCTGATGGTAAGCAATCGTCCCCGCCCATAGACGTCAGAGGCGTTACAAGTGCGTTGTCGGCCTTTTGGGGGTTAGGAATTAAGGGGTTGTTGATAGTACTGTAGTTAATAATACCAATATAGACCAAAACCTCTATTTGCTATAAAAATATGCTTTGGATAACGTTTCCAAGATAATCTTCCATAATAATCAATTTCCAGGATAATTATTAATGAAAACACAAGTTCACCTACAGACACAAGCTATAAGTAACTCTATGTACAAATGATAGGACTCGGTTTGCCTTGGTGTTGTCAATCAATCACTGTCTCCCACCTCTATACGTCCATTAGGAGATACATTCGCTTTGAGTAGTTGCTGAGTGACAAGTGAAACTGACTCCAAGGGTGAGCCAAGGACCTTGGTAGCGGTAAATGAAATATTTTTAGGTAAGTACTCAACTTTCATCAAAGTTCGGTTATGATTTCTGGAGGTGAGATATTTCTTTCTTAAAGTACAAATGACCATAATTATATGTATCGTCATGACTTTTATATAGGCAGAGGTATATATTACAAAATGCAATGCGACTGGACAATGTACATCCACTTTTCACCATTTATAAGTCCTCTGTAATAAGGGATGAGCTTATTGCCATATACCGGACACGATTTCAGCTACCGTGCTACTACTCAGAAATTTTCGAAGAACCGAAAAAACCCTAGTAATACTTTGCCCGACGTGGGAATCGAACCCGAGGCCCTTGTCAGGCAGTCGAACTTGCGACCACCCGAGCAACGACGCAGTAAACCGAAATCGACAATCGGACATAAACTTATTCAGTCTGATTAAAATAAATGCCATTACTTTAAGTTTACAACATATTATAAGAACAATTTAACTCACCTAATAAAGCCATGAAAAACCCGTAGAGAACACACATGGTCTTCCCGAAGATCCATCGATGGAACAGTGCTGATATGAGTGTGAAGGGATTCCCCAGCACTGACACTGAGAAGTCGGAGAACACCAGGTTGAATAATATTATGTTGAGCGGTGTCCATAACTGAAACAAAGAGAAAAATTTAATTAATAAAGATACACCCTATGAAGTTGCAACAAATTGCAACGTCACGCCTTTTATCCCTGAAGGGGTAGGCAGAGGTGCTCATTACTTTTCACCATTCGTGTTATAAGTTCCATGTAATAGGGGGGTGAGCCTATTGCTATATACTGGACACAATTCCAGACTCCGTGCTACTACTATGATATTTTCGAAAAACCGAAAACACCCCAGCAATACTTTGCCCGACACAGGAATCGAACCCGAGACCCCTTGTTCGGCAGTCGCACTTGCGACCATTCGACCAACGAGGCAGTCTGTTGAAGCAAAGAGATGTCAGAACTGAATTTCGCTTTAACATAATGCGTGCCTTTTTACGTAGCGTGCGGGACGTTACTAACCACGCCCCTCTCTATTTTCCAATATGCAGTCCCATACTACAAACTCGTTGCCTATTGTCCACATTTTAATATGCCACTTTCTGAGCGCTTATAACCTATCTATACCTTTTTACTTATAATCAGTGATAGGAATAGGTAGTACTTATTAGTCTTAAACTTTGAACAGAGAAAAGAAACGGAGACTTTAATTTTATTGTAAGTTTCGTGAGACATACTAAATTAATTATTATGTTATCGGCTTACTCACGTAACGTTTTGACGAGGAACTCGACTAGTTTCACACACGACGCGGCGATTGTCGTGTGTCGCGGAATGCTGCTCATGAATATAAGCCTCTAGCATGGCTTGAAACTAGTCGACTTCCTCGTCAAAACGTTACGTGAGTAAGCCGATAACATAATAAGTAATTAACGGAGACTTCCATAGTACTATATTTTTTCCAGAACAGTAATTAAAAACATTAAAAAATTATGTTATTTGGAATAAGTCCGTATTGCTAAATATCTATTTACTCTCTCTATAAGTAACAGCTATTTGGCAATAGGTTTACCAAAGCATATTCTATTAGTGAACACAAATATAGGGAAGTTCACATTAATTACCAGTTAGTAAACGATATGCTGATCTAGGAACAGAACCGTTCAAAGCTACGTTCAACTATAAAGCTAACAATAGCCGTACGTGACTTGAATTCGATTCCGTTTCAATTATATCTAGGATCGCACTATCCAAGGGTTAGGTATTATTGCTTTGGTTTCACATTTTGAATTTACCATCGATTGTATATAGGTACTAGTAGTACTTACAGCGTTTTGCCATAAGCCATAAATAGAAATCTGTGCAATATAACTAAATCGGACGGACAGACAGACATGACGAATCTATAAGGGTTCCGTTTTTTGCCATTTGGCTGCGGAACCCTAAAATAAAAATGTGCTTTGTTTTTTGAAGATATAAGATATTATTTTTTTGTTAGTTTTTTTTTGTACCCATTTTTGGGACATTATACTGTATAAAATTGTGGACCACACTGTACACTATGGATGCATTAAAGTGATTTGATTTGAAGAGTGAAAAATACATGCTAAGAGTGATTTTTCACCAGAGATGTGCTATGTAGCTATGCTACGAAACTGCCATAGCTAAACTGTAAAACTATATACACTCCTATTGTCACAATCCTGTTGTGCGTTTACAAATAGACCTGCAAGTTCTCATTTACATCGCACCCAGAAGAACAATTTGTGGAATATTAAAAAACAAGTTGGTCAGCCACCACGTCAACTATGCAGACACTAAATAAGGTTACATTGATTCAAACATTTTAAATTGACATTTGTTTTCTTCAAATTACAATATCAATATTTATTTAGAGTACACCGATGTAGTAATAACAATTATATTACTAAAACAATTGTTATAAGTAACTTTATTATTGTAAAAACTAAGTAAGTTCAAACTTTTTCGTTTTTTAGTTTACGTAACTTATTATTTACTTCCTTGTTAACTATTACGTAACTCTATTTACAAAGATAGTTAATTACTTAGGGAAAGCTTTTAAGGTTTCATTGTGAAAGTGAAAAATCTTTTGACGCGCCGGACTTTAGTGTTCCGGTGTTTTCATTGTTGTATCTACTGTAGATTCTGTCTTACACGAGTTACAGCGGTTTTGGGAGGTTGTGGCAGTAAAATAATCATTTTGTGTTAAACTGTGGGATCCAAAAAACTATGGTAATAGATCATTGTTTATTGTATTAGTAATCAGGATAATGAAGTAAAGGATAAATATAACAAACTCACATACATGTAGAAAGAATAGATGAAAGTAGATTTACGAATGAAATATATAAGGCGGATATGTATAGGGCCATAGGGTAGAATGTGTATTTATAGAGACCACATAGGCGATATATTAAAGAAGGCCCAAATTAACAGTACCTTTAACCGATAAGCATGCTTGAAAAGACTGACGACTGTTGATGAAGCGGTGTGTAAGATTCGTAGCAAATTTCGTTCCATTGTCTCTTCTTACCCCCATGGGAGACAGGCGTGAGATTATGTTTGTAGGTTTGCATAGAATTTTCGCTAGTTACATTATATTCTCATCCACCTTATGTAGAAAAAAAAAACAATTACCAAGTCTATTTTGATAGCTGAAACATGTAATAGTTGAGTGGTCAGTAACTCATATTGTATTATTAGTGTCTTTGTTCACGAATTAGTTAAATAATTGTTTAACAATTGTGGTCCCAGTTCCAAGAACTCGTACGTTTCCTGCAAATCCTTTGATAATTCTTCCCGGGACCATGAATGTATGTGCCTTTGTTTGTTTATGGATGTGTTATGTAACACCTTATTAGTTATTATTATAATATTTCATTCATTGCTTAGAACCACGGTTTGTTACGTTCTATCTATATTAAAAAGGACTAGCTTTATACCGTTGCATGTTTTACATTATAAAATAACCTTTGGCCCGGGGTTTCGCTCGCGTTAAGAAGTATTATTATTAGTGAGAGTGTGTTGGACAAGTGCGTTGCCGGACTTTTGGGGGTTAGGAATTTAAGGGTTGTTGGGGAATCGGGGCTTGGGAAGATTAGGAAGGGGTGTCATTGGGCCTCCAGTAACCTCACGCACACAACTCAAACGTTGTTTCACGTCGGTTTTCTGTGAAGCCTGGTTTCAGTGTCACTCTGGTGGAGTCGGCCCATTCGTGCCTAAGTATGGGTCTCCCACACTTAAGTATTTAATCAATAACGCCCATTATTGCGTAAACGAAACCACAAGTATACCTTACTACCAACACAAACGACAACAATACAATTTTACGTAAATTTGAACCTTGAATACAGTTACAAACGGGATTAGACCTCACGTGTCTTAATAAATTATTAATTGGTTAACAATGGATCACATTGGACTAGGCTCGTTATAGACCCATTCATAAGCCCGTCACATTGGCCTATTGTGTGTCCTAGACGTAATTCAAAATGTTTAGACTGTACCCAGTCTATATGACTCCACATGAACCTATACAACTAGTATAAACTGACCATCGAATGTGAGAAAAGGTTATATAAAGCCAGACCATGATAAACTGGATATGTATAGGTCTATGTGCAGCTATGTATACTTAGAATGGAGGTTTATATCTATAGGTACTTCTTACTTCTAAGTTTATTTTGTTTCAAGCTTGTTAGTTCTTGTAGGCATAGAATCTATAAGAAAAATGGAGGACAATAGCCTTCATATTATGGCTATACATGATAAGCCACATATAATAATGCTTATTAATAAGTCGCCCATAGACTACCGGACGAACAAATCAACTGAAGATGTCATATATACTACATCGCACATGTGAAGTTTACATGCGAATAAACATGGATAGAAAATCCCAACAAACAACTTTGGGGCAGAAAGCCCGCCAGGCACGATCAACTCGTTTGATACGACCAAGGAACCTTCTTTTCTTACGGAACTTTACTCTCTGTTCCCTAAAAGTAAGATATCTCTACAAAAAAATAAAATTGGAGTGTCTGTTTGTTTGTAATATTGAAATAGCTGCTTTCTACTTCATGCATATCAATAAACATACGACACATACACCAACATATTTTTTTGTCTATCTGTTTGTTCCGAAGTTCCGACTAATCTTTGAAATGACTTAACCGATTTTGACGGGACTTTTACTGGTAGATACCTAATATACCTTCTAAAAAGTAACTTAGGTTACTTTCATTTAAGAAAAAATACTTTATTTCGTAGGTAACTTCCAAAGCACGTAATACACGCGAGCTAAGTCGTGCGCATCAGCTGGTAATTATAATAAAAAAAAACAATTATTATTTTAATCTAATTTAATGTTGACTACAGCCATAGTTGAATTAGACTTTCTTACGTAACAAAACTAATAAAAAACAAACTAAAACAGAAACTACACTACCTACGAATGTTACTAAGGCTTAGCCATTAATTATAGAACATACCAAAACCATTTCATTACAACCGTTTTCCCAGTACAACACATCCGTGATAAAAGAAGTGTTAGAAAACCAAAAAAGGGGGGAGAAAAAGGAAAAAGATTCGCAATTTGCGAGCATTTCAACCATCTGTGTTCTGTGTTCTGTGCACCAAAATCCCGGAACATTCGTAAAACGTTTGTGAATGCATGTAAAGCCTTTGTTTCGTAGCTTTGATTTGCATCAGTTGCAACAAATCGCTTATATTAAAAGTTCTAAAATAGGATAAAATTGTTTTACCCCGTACCCGTAGCTAAACGGTACGTGCAATAAAAACGTCAAATCATTCATATCATTAATATCACTTTAATGCATTTATAGTGTACATTCAATAAGGCAAACAGCTTTAAAAAGATGTACACTATTGAAAAAGTACTAATACTTTTTCTTCGTATTTATTTTTTCTCAAATATAACAACAATACTTAGATAAAACAAATCAAAGTTTAGCAGTGAGAGCGAACACGTCATTTCTAAACGTACCTAGAAATGACGTCCCGCGATATATCAAATGCATACATATATCTTCGAAAGTATACGTTTTCGAAAGAAAATATCTAAAACACGTATCTAATGTTTTAAAATAATCTACAAGACATACATTAAAATAAAAATTAGTCATCTACCCTGTTGATTAAGGTAGTTGGAGGGTGAACTGGGTTCACTCCACCCACGTTTACAACAGCCTCTATAATTTTTACAGGCAACACAAGCCGAGCTGTTATGCAATCTACACAATTCCAGCATGATTACTGCTAAAGCTAAATGTAAGGCTTCTTAGCTATTTACATTCACAACGATTATTCAATACTATTCAGTAGCTTTAGTACGAGTTTGCTTTATGTTGAACGAAAACGAAACGAGATTGCGTTCCGCACTCTGATTGGCCGGAGCGAATGAATCAACCAATGAGAGAGCCGAACGCGTCCTCGTTACGTTTTCGTTCAACGTAAACCAAACTCCTACTAAGGGTACTGAACTGTGGGTCTTAGAAACGTGACGAGTAAACGTGCAAATAAAATACTGGTACACTATAACGTGATTATTTGTTTGTAGCATACACTTCAATGGTTCCTCGTGGTTGTCGCTATTGTTCTATGAAATAGCAAGTCTAAAATAAGATAGGTAGTAGTTGAAGAAGAGAATAATAAAACTGTCTGCACATATAGAGGATTTTTGTTTTAGTTTTCGTAGAGATTGCGGTTTATGCTGGTTCTATAGAAATTAAATATTCACGTAAAAAAAGGGATATTTTACGACACCCGAAACACCAGAGGCGTTAGAAATGCGTTGCTGGCCTTTCGGGCGTTAGAAATTTAAGGATTGTTGGGGAATCGGGGTTTGGGAGGAGGGTAATTGGGTTCCACGTTTGTGCTCTGCCTTAGAATTCATGGGAGATAACCAGATCAAACTTATGGTATTTCTAACCACCAGATTAGTTTATATATTTTAAATAAACATTTCCTAAGTTATAAATTCTAAGAATTGTTTGCAAGGTGATTTTTGAATCATTGAATGCTTGCCAGGTTTGTAATCATTGGATTTTCAAATTTTATTTCTGAAAGAACTTGCTTCGTTTTAAAATAAAAATGTATGCAGCTATTGCAAGTAAATTGCTTGAATAATTCAATAGAGTCGATCAGTCGAATCGCTCCCTAAATGTCAGTTGCACTCGTAATCGATTTTATAACTCGTCTGGAGTGTTCAACTCTTCAGAGTTTAGCTAAAATAAATGAAGATATTTTTGTTTTTTTGTCAGCCACGTAGGAATCTGTTTAATTTAACTTTAGGGAACAGAGAGTTTACTACCCTAAGAAAAGGAGAACCAGGTGAAGTGATCGTGCCTGGCGGGCTCTCCGTCCAACAGTTGTTCGTCGGGATTTTCCATTTTATCCATGTTTATTTGTATGTAAAATTCACATGTGCATTGTAGGATTTATGACGTCATCCGTTGATTTGTTCATTCCCCAACACCTCTTAAAATCCTAACTTCTGTCATTTTTCATGAGTCACCATCTGTCGCTTATCATGTATCGCTACAAAACTGACAGAACCATACCATATATTTTTATAAGTTCTTCCATAATTTTCAATATTATAATAGCATAATAAAACCTGAAAATTTTATGAAATATTATTGCAAGACAGACATGGAGAAATTCCAGATTTGCTCCCTTTCATAAATTGACTTTAATAACAATGTAAGTCAAAATGTTGACATGCTTTTAGTATATTAATGCCTTCCCCCTTCGAAATATAATAAGCGTGATGCTACCTTATACTCCGTCAGAAAGTGGCAATTAATTTTCAAGTCAGAAAGGCTTTAATCCTGATTTTAGTAGACACGTGTAAAGACGAAATAATTTCCAGCTGTTTATTGTGAAGCTATTTCGGAATACTAATTAAATTATGAATGACATGTTTCTTGTACAACCGAGCCCTTTGGTTTCTAACCAAAATATTAAATTATAGTACAATTACGGAAATTTCGTTCTTGTCAAATCTTTGACAAATTACGGCTCGTTATTTATAGAATAGTTATTATTTAATGTTAATGTTCTTAATGTTATTCACTGCTGGTGTGGTCTAAGCTAATTTTCTTGTCAAATACGAAATCATAATGTAATTATATTGATTATTTGTCCTACTGAAAATGAAAATGGTTTAAGTTTATCGGATATCGCTGGGCTTGAAGGTCGCAGTTTAAACGGCAAATCATAACCCTGCAATTGCTGCGGACTACCAAGCGGGTTACCGGGGCTCCGGCTCGATAAGCAGGAGTTGGAACAGGGTGATTTTTAGACAGTAAGAGCCTGACACTCCTTCTCACCTTGCCTAAGGCGTGAGAAGTCATTCAACGATTTCCCCTCAAGAAAACCTAATAGAGTATTTGCTTCATGACATCATCACATCCAGACCGCTAACAATTCGTAAACCATACAAAAATTCTTTCTCAAACTGAACTTTTACATAAAATCAAAAACCACGGATGTATATTCAAGGTCAAGGTTGAAACCGATACCGCTCCTAACCCTTTAACTTCAGCCAATCGGTATTGGGTTTGTAAAAAAGTCACTTAACTTACTCCTCACATTTCGAGTAGGAAATTCAATTTCGAGGACCGTCGTCGTGAAATACTCGGTCAAGTGCGATTAACGCGTGAAATGGTTCCGTAGCACGATGAATATTCCAGAAAGAAAGAGATAGAGGTTTATGGTGATATATGTGCATACTATTCGACGCTTATATTTTATTAATAGGTGTCACCCGTCGTCTTAGTATGCATGGTGAAAGAAAAAGGGTGGCTTTTAGGTTTATCCATCTTACTAACATTACTAATTCATACTAAGTATTGTGAATTTGTGAGTTTATGTGTATGTTTATTATTCAATCACGTCAAAAAGGCTGAAGGGATCGGGGATGAATTTTGGAACAGAGGTAGATTGTAGTTTAGAATAACACAAAGGCTACTCTTTATCCCATGAGAACTACGGCTGAAGTCGCTCGGCAGAAGCTAGTTTATAATATTAGTAAAAATGATTCCATTGTCTTAGAAGGTCAGTTTATGTTTTCATTCAGGTATACGACCGACAATCCAGGTCCGTACTTGAAATCTCCGTACCTGACCTACCACTGTAAATATTTTATTCTGATCTGGTAATCAAACCCCAGATACCTAGCAAGGTAGTCATACTTAATCAGCCGACTTTATTGCATTGGTGGTTGTGGTTGGTTAATTGGGAAAATTAACACTGAATTAGGTATACTTCAGAAGACACGTATGCAATCACATTGCTTTTCCACCAGAGATATGTTATACTACGTTGCTGTGGATACGTTTGGATTCCAACAATCATATTCATTGGTACACATAGCATAGCACTGCTTAAAACGAACTCAGCAAAGCTATGTTTTTTACTGTGGAACCGATGTATGCTATGAATGCGTGCTAGGATGTAGTTTACAACCTTTGACTGAAAGAACTAGGTATCGAGTAAAATCAACTCGTCATTCGATTCAACGTATCGAAATCGAGATACAGAAGTAATAGATAGAATTGGAATGGTTTTAAAAACATTTCTTTATAGGAATTAGATAATCAGGGGGATAATGGATTAAAAAAAGTGTGATAATGTGTGATACGTTGTATTTAACTGCACGGTAAAACGTGTGGCGGATTCGATTCTGGGCAACTGGCTTCCATAAAACGTGTGGCGGATTCGATTCTGGGCAACTGGCTTCCATACAACGCGTGGCGGATTCGATTCTGGGCAACTGGCTTCCATACAACGCGTGGCGGATTCGATTCCCGCACGGAACAACACTTTATGTGATCCACAAATTGTTGTTTCGTGTCTGGGTGTCATGTGTATGTGAAATTGTATGTTTGTAAACGTACGCACGACGCAAAAGAAAATCCTAGTGTGGGGCAACGCTTTTATTTTAACATTTATTAATTTCTTTGTTACCTTTTTACGTTTTATTTTACATACTATTTTTATTGTATCACCACGAAAAACTGAACCGTACCTACATAAAATATATATACGAGAATAATGTATGCAACAAACCGTTCAGTTTTAGTTAGAACTCGCTAACGAAGTGAGTTTACCGTTTTATTGCAGAATAACTTAAAATTGAGAATAATACAGTACATAGTATAAAAACATCACAAGTTGTTGAAAAAGCAAATTATTTAGCGGGACTCGCCTCGACTCGATTTGACAACATCTGTAAAGTCTTGTACACACTACGCTAGTATTTTAGTCGAGTAGCGAGTATTTAGTAGCTTTCTCTCGTTTCAATTTTGGGACAGAAGCGAGAGAGAGTTTCTATGTAATGATGAATGTATGTATGGACTAAAATAGTAATGCGAACAAGGCATAAATGGCGTTCTATGTTGCATTTTTCTTCATTTCAGATATTATCCATCCTAAGATTATTCGGAAGAGATCGCTTGAAGTGATACGGCCGCTGATTCTACTTTGCCTAAATATTTAAATTTATTATGTGCAATCTGTAGAGATAGATGGTGTATCACGTAAATATACCAGAAGAATAGCTTTACTAGTTTCAAGTCACAGACAGAGGTTTGCTATATTTATATAATTTTCAACCCTCTGCTTAGCTCCTATTAGTCATAGCGTGATGTTTTCGTCTTTTTCTTCCTCGATAAATGCAATATCCAATACAAGAAGAATTATTCCAATTGGACCAGTAGTTTCTGAAATTAGCGCGTTTCAAACAAACAAACTCTTCAGCTATATCTATTAGTATAGACATCTTTGTTATGATTCCTTACTTACGTTAAGCGAAAATAAAACTTGAACGTTATGGAAAGGGAAGGGTTGAACAGATTGACATTAATAGTGACACCATTGAAGGCACGTGCAAACGTTTATAAAAATAACCCTTGCTTGCGACTTCCTACGCAAATACACAACGTCTTTTCGCGTTCCTTAGCATTCGTTTACGCTTTCCAAGGAATACATATGTTAAATTCCAGCCTTTTGGCAGTCAGTCACATGTAGCGGAAGATATTTATGTAGTACTAACTTTCCACGTGCAAGGTTGGCTGTATGAAAATTAGGAGATTTCTCTTGTGTAGGTAGGTACTACGTACGTTCTATTGTGTAATACGTTGGTACTGATCATGTAGGGAGTCCGTATATCCATATAAAAAGATTAAAAAATAACGCAGTTTCAGTGTGTAACATATCCTAATCCGGTCATGGCCTGGCAAATGTGGTGCAGTCACGGAAGTATTAACAATAGGATGTAGCCCAGAATTTACACGGATTAACTACGATTATAAGATAAAAAGTATCGTATCAACAAAATCAGTTCATACCCTATCTGGATACCAAACATTAAAATCCGTTCAGTAATTTCAGCGTGATTGACGGACAACCATCCAATCATCCAAACAAACTTTCACATTTATATCTTAAGTGTAATTAGCTTGACCTGTTTGTTTCGGTTAAAGGAGAATGGCAGAATTCGTACAGCATACTTTTTTGGTGTTCCCTGATAAAATTTGTACCACTTATTGAGGCAACTAAACCATTCATTTTTCTGTAAAAATAATATTTTTAGAAGCTGGGGTTTAGCAAATATATCAATTAAAAGATTTTAGTAACGAAACGTAATATAATGAAACGAAACGTAAAAGACATGTTTAGTTAGTTGCCATTAATAAAATATCAGAAGGCTCGAAATGATAAATAAATATTTTGAAATAGAAATAATAGTAAATATAATTAACCAATTACAGGTTATACCTTAGAATATATAATTAATGCATATAAATGTATTATATTTATAGGAATTATTTTTGCCATCAATATTTTTTTTGTAATGGCAATCATTTATTGACAGGTTTGTAAAACCCGTTTTTTGCCGTTGTTTTGTTTTGGATTGTAGTTTGTAACTTCATCTCAACAATTTAGCAATTATCTGGCCATTTTTACGTTGAGTTGAGCAACTGCTTCTCCGTTCTCTATCTGTTGATACTACTTTCGCGAAAGGACGCTTTATTAATTGTGTTGTGTGTACGTGTTTTATTGAAAATGACGAGTTTGCAATGCATCAATTGCTATGTTCGCTTGTCCCGAAGAAGAAGACACGCTTTATCCAATGACGGTGAAGATATCGTCAACACTATTCGTCTGTGGACATATCTTAGAGATGTAAGTAGTTTCCACATAACATTGTGTGTACGAATGGGCCATAGTTACGAACTTCAATAACTTTTACGTGAGATATCACACTAAATAAACACATAAGTAATCGGTAACATGTATTATTTACTTGCCTTACTTGGTTTGCATAACACTGTTATAATTTATTAGTACCTATTATTTTGTTTAATGGTGAGCCATACTCAAAATCATTTAATTATTTCTAGATTACACCAGATGACCATGTTTACCATGAATGCTGGCAGCTAGCTAGTCATTCGTGTTCTTCTGATAATATGCCGAGAAGACACATAGGACATCAGTGTTTGTGTTGTATGTGGACAATCCATACTAAGAATCAGGCAATGCAGAATTTTGATTGAAGAAGAACAAAGAACGGCTTACACAATGGCTACTTGGATCAAACCACAACAGGTATAAATAAGAACATGTATTATAACTTTTATCAATTCAGTATTTTATTTATTTGAAACAAACTAAGAAATAAAACAATGTAAATATTTTCCACTAATAGCATGTATGTTTAAATGAAAGCTTTTCTTTATTTATATTATTTATTTTAGCTTCATCCTGAAGATAAAGCTTGTGTGCGGTGTTGGTTAAGAGTGAGAACTAAGGATACTTCACTAAATGAAGATATTCAATCCGTTGAACCTATAATCAGCAGGAAAGTGATAATTCTGAACTGATGTGTGCTGCATGTGGTCAAAGTCTTACTCCCAACAACACTGCTTGTTTGTTGGAGCACCAGCAGGTATATAATAATATGAAATAATATATTTATAGTAATTAGCTTCTAAAAACGCAATGCAAAGAGCAATTACAATTTTATGTTGCTAAATGTAAGACACTAATGATTTTGGCTCTACTAACAACAAAAGGATACTGATTTTTCCATTCTCTACTCCAGTGAACAATAAATATATTCAGTATTTTTGGAAAGGTCTTCGGTAAAAACCAATCATTGTGTGTCGAGATTTATTCTCTAGCCTGGTCATGTTTTGCGCAATTTATTATTAATAAATTATTATTTATCATATGTAAATGCTTAATTTTGAATTACATGAATTATTTATATTATTTATTTACAGACACCTTCGATGAATGAAGTTTGTGAAGTTTGCTGGGGCCAAGTATGCAATTTGAGCTTCTATGTTCCAGATGGTCTATGTTGCTTCAAGCTAAAATAAAGTCCTGCCACTCTTCTCCTAGAACTTATTTTGTTTTCATAGTTGCAGAAACAAATATGAATAGCCGGGACACAATCAAAAGTGATTGCTGTAATTGTATTGTAGGTTTAAGAACAGTGGGATGCTGCTCACATATTATGAGCATTCTTTGGTATTTGAGTTATGCTTGCTATGAGGGTATGACCCGACCTGCCCCTTTCTTGGATGAAGTAATATTAAGAACCAATCAAGTAATTATAGGAAAATAAAGTAAATGTATTTCTACAAAAACTATGTTGTTTTATTTACCTACACTCAAAACTTCATCAGCACTTAATCATTATCAAACTATTGTAGACTGCTGCTGGACATAGGTCACTCCTTAAGCACCCTACTGAATGGGTAAATTCGCATGTCAATTTATCAACTTCCTACATTCTTTTTCACTTAAACAATGTTTATGTGCTTAGTGCTTATACGTGATAAAGAACAAAGAGTAATGTTGGGACCACCTCTCAATAGTAATGAGACACCCTTCTATAGATAAATATTCTCAAACTTAATAAACTTACTAAAGTACTACAATTAAGGTCAAAAGTCGGGTTTCGGAGTTATACTAGGTAAGTATCTTTTTTATGCAATAAGTTGGTAAACGAGCAGACGGATCATCTGATGGTAAGCAATCGCCGCAGCCCATGTACACCTGAGGCGTTAGAAGTGCGTTGCCGGCCTTTTGGGGGTTCGGAATTTAAGGGTTGTTAGGGAAGGGGTAATTGCGCCTCCGGTAACCTCACTCACTCAACGAAATACAACGCCAATGCGAAACAAACTCTAGACAATGATGATAGTAGCTTACTTTATTATAAGATAAATGTTCCATAAGTCATTTCTTATCTTCCTACTCTTTCTCCTTCCGAAACACGAAGGAGACTTGCTATGATGGTCACCCATCCACACACCAAAGTCGGCAAGGGTTGCTTAACCTTGGCGATTGACCTGTGCTTTTGATATTATTAACAACAAGCTTCTCTACTAGCCCATACCTACTATATGTATATTCTACCTTATAAATAATATGAAAATCTTGTAAAATATCCATATTTACAGAATATTTCCATTGACCATAGACAAACATAACCTCAAACATAAAACTGGTTATATCTCTTATCTCCCAACTTCTAAAAATCTGAGAATTTTTATAGGGCTTTCCAATCATGTTTACTACCAATTAAACCCAAAAATATTCGGGAACACGAAAATTTTTTGCTGTACGAAACTCCCATACAACCCTGCCATTCGCCTTTAGTAGTTTAGAAATGAAACCCCTTTCCTAACATCTGATCTATCTGATATTTGGTACATAATCTTAATCTTCAACAAACGCATCCACAGCAACGTAGCATAGTACATCACTGGTGGAAAAGAACGCTAAAATGAAGACTCAACATGACTTGCAAAAACTGTCTTTAAAACAGTTAAACATAAAACATATTTTTATGTATTACTTGTTTACGCATCGTATCGAAGTATCCACATTCCATAGTCATATTTAGTACGGATATATAACAAAGTTACCAACTGTACTCATTGTTTGTTACGTAACACTTCGACTCCTGGCCATCTGGCCTCTCAATCAGCGTGCTCCGGACGACGTACTAGTAATTTAATAAACATCCAGCTACTACAGTACTGTCACTCACTGTCACGATAATAAAATAATTGTTTCGCAAAAATATTGTTTCGGAATATTATCCTTTTATGTTCCATTTGTTATTAAAATATGGCCCTTCCTAGTTTTGCGTGTCTTTAAAAATTTCTTCTTATTATTATGTTAGATATCTAGTATAATTAATTACTCCAAAGTATTTTATCAAAGTATAAGAAGCTATGATTCTAACTGAAATACAGACATGTCAATCTTGAGGGTGCTTTTCCGCCAGAGATGTGCTATGTAGCTATGCTATGAAGATGTAATAGCTAAGCTGTGAAAATATGTGACCGTTTTCACTAATGCTATGTAGCAATGCGAGGAAGATGCGCAGCTTGAGTATGTGATGTATCGATAGTAGAGAAGCCATCCATAACACGCACCTTTCCACCAGTGCTAAGCTATGTGTACCAATGAATATGACTAGTAGAAGTCAAATGCATCAATGCACAATAACGTAGCATAGCACATCACTGGTGGAAAAGCATCCTTAAAACCGCTCAGTTTTCACTGTGGGTTAACTAAAAACAAATCTAATTATTTCTCAAATACATTAAACTGTGTACACATTGTCTGTGTGAAGTGACAGTGAATAATACCACAACTTCCTATTATGTTACAGGTATTTCATTTACCCTCTACCCTTATGGGATTTGATGACGGTTTCGGGTACCTAAATCTTATTACGTGATAATTTCAATTATCTTACCTATAGTTCCGCATAACATAACACACACAATACATACATATATACATAGTTTGCCAGATCTGGACCAGACTAGAATCAGTAGAGTTTGTTTGTTTGAACGCACTAATCTCCAGAACTACTAGTTGATTTAAAAAAAAAATGTGTTCGACAGTCCATTTATCGAGGATGGTTTAATCTTCGGCCGTAGGTTTTATTGATTTAATAATAGAATTACGTAAAATAACGTTTTATTTTATCTTCATTTAATTCGTTCATTTTTGTTCACGAAAGTTCGCAATAAATAGAATTGTAGTATGCAATCTGCGAAGTTTTTTCGTTCGTTCGTTGAATTAGAGTAGGCCCCCTGATGTGGCCTGAATAGAGAAGCGAAGTTGAGTTGATACGCGGATGTCCGTATAAAAACTGGCCTTAATGCCTCTCTTTGTTCAAAAGCTCGATCGAGCGGAATCAGTGTAATTAATCTCTTTGAACGTTAACGTTAGTTAATGTATTAAATCGTTGACTGACTGAATCGTTGCTGATTTTATGAGCAAATGTAGACTGGCCGTTACAGTCTCACAAACGTATAGCTATCGGTAGATAGAAGATCGTATTAGATAGTTTTTTTTAAACCGTCGCCCCGAAGTAGGTTTTCTCCTGTGTTGTAGGTGCATTTACAAACATACAAGTTCACATACACATGACACCAATTTGAGGTTCACACAAAGAATTGGTCCGTGTGGGAATCGAACCCGCTACACTTTGCAAGGTAGCCGTTTTTCCAGTCACCACGCCAACCTTGCAGTCAATAGTATCTGTAACATATTCTTTTATGCCAAATGACAGCGTTGACCATGGCGTTGACAGCGAAATGCTGGATGTCAATAGATTTTGAATATAAACAGATTATCTGTTGGTCTCGTCCCTTTTTCTCTCTAACTCCCAGCCTCTACGCATACATATACGACAGAGCAAGAACTCCTTTTTTTGAAGTCGGTTAAAATATCATAGTATACCTAATAGTCAATCTACGAAAACAGTAATCCTTAATGCTCTCATCAATCAATCAGCCAATTGATTCCAGATCCTGATAACATCGTTTTAACAAAAAATAATTTAGAAAAATCTGCCGATCCTATAATCCCTTTTTTATGAACCCTAAATCAACAAACCCTATATTTTTTAATTAAACCAATCAAAATTTAACGACTGAGTGTTGACAATTTGTTTTTTTCTTATGTATAAATCCGTGGATAATGAAAATTAGGTTTTGTTTCATTTTGTCCCTTTTCATGTTATACTGGTTGTGTATCAAGAATAGCATACCTGAGCATTGTTTAGCACCATTCTTCATCTTTCGTGAGATAAAAAGAGACCTACGTATTATGCCAGACCGTAATCGACCCTTGTTTCAAATTTCATCTCGATATCTTTAGCCGTTTTGGCGTGAAGGAGTAACAAACAAACAAAGAAACTTTTGCATTTATAATATTAGTAGGATTTACACCTTTACCAATCGTATATAATGTAATGAACTAGTAACATTATGTAAAGGATTTAACATAGCTCAGCACATCTGGTAAGCTGCTCTATTAAGTTTTAACCACGTATTCAAAGTTACTACATTCTACATAGTAACTTCTTAAACAGTTTGGGAGAAATGCAAACAGAATGTGGAATGTATGCAATAACTACCAGTAAAGTAACTATAGAGCTTACATTTTCTGCAATTAATAGGGTAGTAGATAGATAGGGTATGAAAATTAAATTACTCCGTCAGTAGATAAATAAAACATATTAGATAGGTATTTTTTTCATTTGTCATATAAGATTACAATACTGCATGGTTGGCGCGCTGGCTGGGCAACTGGCTACCGTGTAACGGGTAGCGGGATCGATTCCTGCACAGAGCAACTCTTTGTGTGATCCACAAATTGTTATTTCGGGTGTAAGTGTCATGTTTGTAACCCACGACATAGGAGACAATCCTAGTGTTGGGGCAACGTTAAAAAAAATACTTATATACGATAAAACTGAGTTATGTTTGTGGAAGGTCGTTACATTACGTTACCCTATAAAATGTAATAAATCGAGTTGTTACACGATACTTCTAAACAATGTATCGTCGAAAGTTATTAATTTTGTTAGAAAAATAAATAAAAAAATTAGGATACCACCCTATTATAAATTCGGTATCCTATTAAGCCCCGGACAGATTAAATGCCGATGCGAAATCGCGGCGGATTTTTCCCGCGACAAATTTTAATATTAAGTGATGTAATATTCACTGCGCGGTTCCAACTTAGTTTAGCCTTTTATGCCTTAAGTTATTTTAAGCTCTGAGTTAGTTTCGGTGTTACTTTTCAAAGAAGTCAGAAAAGAAATGCTTCATAAATTTTAAAGTTTTGTAGTTTGTTTACACAGAACTTATAAATAATTCGAGCGAAATTTTGTTACTTTGTTATTATGATAAAAATAGAACTAATGAGTATACAAAAAAAGTTTCTTTGGGAAAGTTATTTGTAATCATGAGTACAATCACGTGTTTAAATATCGTACACTAATTTACCAGTCACCCTACATATGTATAATTGATTATTTATGTGAAATATTCAGTGGAAGTCCAATACCAAGATATCCGCCGTTCAATTTGCATTTCATCAAGTTCCGTAGTCCGGAAGATTATAATAATATCAGACTCGTCTCGTCCTCGGCTTCGCTTTACGATCTTGTTAGTACAGGTAAGGGGGAATAAAATATCACCTATGTTATTCGTTGTTAGGTCTAGAATCTAGGTTCGCATTTCTTGATAAATCTAGCTTTAAGATTCTAGGTGTCAAAGGATTATTGTTTACAATATAACGATTGACAAACGAAATTAAATAGTAATTTTAGTTGACTTCTGATTGAGATCAGTTTTTCATATTATTTCTATTGATTTTCTGTCAAAAATTTAGATCGCCCCAACCCCTTAAAAAGAGCGTGCATAGCCGCGGGCAGAAAGCTAGTTCATAAGAATGATTAGGTATTAAGTATGAGTATAACGGTAGTTCATAAAAAATATTAGGTATTAAGTATTAATCTTTGCCCATTTATTGCCATTCAAAATGCTGTACAATAAAGAATTTATTTTAGTAGTAAGAATAACCGAATGATATTCAAAGTACAATAATTTTACTAATTTAGAGTCTAACAGATGGTTTCAAAGACAGTTCGAACTTGACAACTTTTCAAACTCAATGTAAGTACTTAACGTAAAACTTTGATTTTATCTACAGAATTAAATGTCCTGGAGATGTCAATTAGAATTTCGTCGATAAAACTCATTTATTTATCGTCTCAACTATGACGGTGGTAGATATATAGAATATAGATGTCGTATGTGGTGGCCCGGAGGTTTAAGGCGCCCGCTTCTCATGTATGGGTTCAAAACCTACTAACAGCAAGTACCAATGTGACATTTTCCGAGTTATATGTACTTTCTAAGATAGGATAGGTCAAGGAAAATATCATGAGAATACCTATGCTTATTTTGAAATCGCGAACTCGTATTGAGCAAGCGTGAAGATTAATGCTCAAACCTCCATGTGAGAAGAGGCCTTTGATCAGCAGTGGCCACTTTTGGGCTGTTGATATAATGTGATACAGTAATCTAAAGGATTGTAAAAGAAACCAATAAATCGTTTTTAAACCCAACAACTGAATTAATATCATTTTATTTTATAGTGACTTAACAATGAAAACTATTACACCAATCAAATTACCACAGATAAAAAAAACAACCTTCAACTTCATTACCACATCCAGTTATCCGAATTCGATAATAAAACAATATCGAAGTACCTACTAATACTTAATAAGAGATCCGAGTTTTCAACTCAAGATTCTCGGATTTACAACTGGGTGCAAATCCGTCTCACCCGATATCCGGTACTACAACTGAGAAAAACCGCTTTTGACAATTCTCAAAGAGCTCTCAACATTACGATAAACAATTGAAACTTGAGAGGCCAACTTTAGCTATCAAACTGTGATCATCTATTTGGTATTAACTTAAAAAGCGCTTCTTTATGTTTAAGGAGCTAAATGAGAATTTAATCGACCACAAGATCTATGTTGATATACTGGGCACAATTCCAGACTCTGTAATATTAATGAGAAAGTTCTGGATAACCGAAAGTACCCTAGTAATACTTTGCCCGACCCGGGAATCGAGCCCGAGACCTCTTGTCCGGCAGTCGCACTTGCGACCACTCGACTAACGAGGCAGTCTAAATCACTGTGATCGACTATTTGAATTTAACTTAAAAAGCGCTTCTTTATGTTTAAGGAGCTAAATGAGAATTTAATCGACCACTTGTGTTGAAATCTATGTTGATATTATGCAGGACAGTAATTGGCATAATGAGACAACCCTGCGGCGCTTTAAAAATAGCCTATAAGGGTAATTTTTATGTGCTACTCAGCACATGAAGTCTCTTTTTGAAACCTTAATATCTATTGATAAATGCCACTTTAAGGATGTTTTTTTCACCAATGATGTGCTATGTAGCTATACTAAATTGGAGTATCTATTTCTAATATTGAAATAACCGCTTTTTACTACATGCCTATGAACATACATACAACACATACACCAAAATAATATGTTTTACAATTTTTGTCTGACGGTCTGTTTGTTCTGGCTAATCTCTGAAATGGCTGGATCGATTTTGACGGGTTTTTTTGTTAGCAGAAAGTAAGCTATCTTATTTGTCACAAAGTCTGTAATACACCCGAGCAAAACCGCGGGTATTAGCTAGTCTAATATACATATTAACAAAAAAAATCCACAGAAATCATTTTCAAAGTTATGGCCCTAACATTAAATCTCAATCTTACAAAATGTCGATAAGTAAGAAAACGATCTGTCGATATGAGTTATGCTGACTATCAGCCATAATCAGTGTTCTTGACAGGCTATCCTAGCTACCCTCTGAAAATAGACAGGACGAGGCCTCGTGTTTGACATAAATATTCTGTGGAAACTTTGTCCAGACGTATTTAATATGAGTTGCCGTCTACGACAGAAAATAATAAGAAATAGAAAAATAGTAGTTACTAGACAGTTCAAGAGTCGGCAACGACGCTGTATTGTATTGTACTAAAATAAAAATAGAAAAAGTAATATAGTGGAAAGAAATTGTTTTGAATTTAAAAATACTTTTCTCTGTCTTTTTATAATTGCAAAGGCATTCAAGGTAGTGAAATAGTTTTGTACAGTCACTTTAAAAATGACAAAAGATGCACTTTCTAAAGAACAAAATTATTATCCAGTAATTTTATACCTACTTAACAATAGACCTCTCTTTCGCTTCATCAACAGTTATAAGTCTTTTCATACATGCTCGTCGATTAAAGGTACTTTTAATTTAGCCTTTCTTTAATATATCGCCAATCTGGTCTTTATATGTCCGCCTAGCCGCCATTTATCGACAGCTCCATTCATATCCACCTTGTATATTTCTTTCATAAATCTTCTTTCATCTATCTTTTCTATATGTCCAAATAATTATTGGTTCTTTAATTTAATGAAGAAATACAGAAACCTCAACAGTCAGTAGAGTAAAAACTATATTATACTAGTAACGCAAATACAGAATTTCTCAACTGATAAACAGCCTCCATTGTCAAGTAAAAGCTAGCAGACCAATACCTATATTTTATACCTAAGCAGAAATGTCCGAAGCTTATCTGCCAAAGCCAATCAACGACACTAGAGGGTCAAATTGGGTAGCTGATAACAAAACTGCTGGATAGAAAATCTGATATATTTTGCAGAATCTTGATATTGGGTAAAAAAGTTTTGACGAAGCTGTAATGTTCGGTAATTTTCTGAAGATCGATCTGATGTTATTGAAAGATTAAATCAGTTTAAAAATTTTGTAAGTGGTGAAGTTATTGAAGTGGAGAGAGGTCTAATTTATTACTATGAGGGTCTTGATCGCATATTTGTCGTACCACGGAAGGAAAAACTATTAATAACATAGATGTCAGCTACAAGTCCTCGGAGATATTGATTTTTAATAATAATTAATTGTATAGAGCTGTGGCTGATCAATGATTGTAGACCACTGCGATGCGTGTGTCACTGTTTCGTCTATTTTGGATCAAGATAGAACTGAATGAGGAGAAGAAACCGTTGGTGGAAACTACCAAAAATGACATATGAATCCGAAAAATTCAAATAGACAAATTGAATTTACATGTAGTGCCAAAACTCTTACATCAACAGCTTATAAGTGGCCATTGCTAACCAAAAGCCTCTTCTCAGTTGAAGAAAGTTTGAACATTAATCACCACGCTTGTTCAACGCAGGTTTTTGATTTCAAACTAAAACATTAGTCCACGCCTCACGACTTTTGCTTAACCGTTTATCAGTGATTTCAAAATAATCTTAGAAAGTACATATAACTTGGAAAAACATAAATTATTAGGTTTTTGCCGTTAGAAGGGTTTGAATCCACACTCTTATGCACGACGCGCGTCTTAAACCTTCGGGGCACCATGACATACCACCAAAACTCTTATCAGTAGAACATAAAAAAATAGCAATAACAAAAAAATGTACTAATAAATTAAATCACCTCACCTGTCGATCCTTAAACATGAGTAATATCACCATTAGATTCAGGAAGAACCCGAAGAATCCGATCAGGAACAGCACGAACGCTGACACCACGTACCCCCACCTCGGCATGAGAAGGGGGAACCCTTCATCCACTGCCTTCACCACTGAGTCATTGAAGTGCTCCGTATATGACGTCATCATTACTCACTCACACTTCACTCACTGACACTAAAACTTCATAAATGGTATTTAAATCAAGTTAGAATACTGATTTCATTTAACTTAATTTCTTTTGCATTGCTTTAGCAATTTATGCGTTGTCGTCAAGGTCAAAATTGTTGTTATTGACTAGACATGCAGTTTATTATTTACTACATGTGAATTCAATTTGTCTATTTGAATTTTTCGGATTCATATGACATTTTTGGTAGTTTCCACCAACGGTTTCTTCTCCTCATTCAGTTCTATCTTGATTCATCCCTACGTTTAGCACACACAAAGCTTCACTTTTTGGAAAAACGTTCGGTCATCAAACGGCCCGTTTGTTACCTGAAACAAAAAGGCTTACATAAAAAACTCTATACTATAATGGTAGAAAAGATTTCGTCGAATTGAACGCCTCATTTTTTCTCCCGAACTCCTAAATTATGTTTCCACGAAATCGTTCAAAACATTTTTATTAAGTGTAACTTTCAGGAAAGCTGTTTCTTTAGACAAATTGTGTCATAATGTTGTTTTATACTCAGTACCATTTATCTTGCCAATCATGATCATCTCATATCAGACACAAGACGACCTTTGCCGAACTGGCTTCTCAGAAGTAATAAGATTTTTTAGTTATCTCAATAATTCTATTATCCAATTCAGCAATTGAACTTACCACTATACTAAAGAAATTCTATTTTTTATCAAGCCAAAATTCGGTACTGAAGGTAAAATATTAACAAATATGTACGTAACAGCTGTTTGTATGTGTACAAATATTTCAATGTTACCAGCCACAAATTGCTCTGCTCAACGAAGCGTTTGCAACACTCAATCATACGCGTATTCCTTCATTTGTGGCTGGTAGACATTTTGAATTACTTTCGATACAATAAATCAGATGGGTGAGCATTGCAGGGTCATTACATAACGGGATATCATGCCGTATTTATCTAGAAGGGGTGGGCAGAGATGCAAGTAATAAAAGGTTGAACTTATTTTCGTCTTATTTTGTCTTACATCGATCTTTTATTTTAGTGTGAATGTTTTACAAACGTGTCTGAAAAGTAAGAGCTTTTGGGTTCAGGTGAAATACTCGTACTATTAGAGTTTTATGGAATAAGGTAAACATTAACTAAAAACAACGGTTTACTAATGTAAATATACTAAAAAAATCTCTACCAGGTTCGCGTCACAGAGGGACTCTTCCTCATGAGCAGCGTTGCGAACTGTAGAACAGTTCCGTACAGTAGGTTGCACGGTGCCACCGCGTTCTAATGAGGAAGAGTCCCTCTGTGACTCGAAACTTTTTTATAAAAATAGCAACTACTGTTGGCAATCTGCGCCACCCATGGACAGTGCGTAGTCGTCCTTTAAAAAGGACGGTTTACATTTTTCAATAATCGAATTTCTTAGTATGTAACAACGATAAGACTCGCATCATTCAGTTTGAAATGATAATAAATCATTTAGTAGATGATAAATACTTGTGTGCATGTCCGTCTTTCCTAACTCTTCTAGGGTTAAAAGGTGCCATGTTATGTTATCTGTCTCACAGAGATCCTGCACTCCATTTTCCTCGTGCGTCTCTCAGAATTACTACGTAGTAAAGTACTCGAGCGTTGCTTGATGTGAGATGAAGGTTATGGTGGTATATCTACTGTACATACATGTACAGGAAGGAAAGAGAAGGAAAATTGCAATCATATTATATATGTTGTCTTGCCGGAACTCGTCACTTCATGTGCGGTATATCGTATTGCTCTTGTCTACTATTCGATACGTACACAAAAGTGTATCACACTAATATTATCTGGATCGATCCAAAGATTTTAAATTAAGATCAGTTATTGAAATTAATCAGTTTATCGGGTTGTAGTGATTAAAAAAGTAGATTATTTATATTATTCAAATTTTGTTTGTTTGGATGTTAATTCGTTAATTACGCTGGAACTACTGAACGGATTTTGATGAAATTTGGAATATAGAAAAGGTGTATGAATTAACTTGGGTATTAGGATATTTTTTATATCACGGGAACGTAGGCGTAGCCGCTGGCAGTACCTAGTTGTTCATAAATATGTTTGAATTTCTTGAAATCGTTTCATTTTCTTTTTCATACCTTCGATGCAGGTACATACCAGTATATACCTAGGGTATTCCAAAAATTCTTTTCAACATGTACAACATTGTACATACCTAAATGGACGTTTGAAATTACAAAACTGAAATGCTTTTGAAGTGGGTCAAACAACAAACAGTTAGCAAGGAGCTTGTCATTCATTAAATAGTTGTAGGATTGTAGGATTGCCAATCAAAATACCAACATCTACATAGCTTCACGCTAGTAGCCTTAGCCTTCGTGGAATATTACTTACTGAAATGTATACATACCGATCTTATTTTGTTAAATCGGTCAAATAGTTGCAGAGCCAGAGTACAATGGAAACATAAATATTCAACAAATCTATCGATGCTAAAGTACTAATGCTGATATGTATAACGTTTTTTGATTGTTTGAACGCACTAATCTCTGGAACTAGTGGTCCGATTTGAATATTTCTGTTTTGTGTTGGATAGTGCATTTGTGAAGTTGTAGGCACCATAGAGGCTCTGGAGAAAGTCTATTAAGAGGACTCGGTGCCCATTATAGGTGCTGAAGGTGGCCACCGGGGTAGTTTTTGTGAGATAAAAATCACACACACAGTCTTTCTCCCCAAAATGCTAGGCGCCTCTTAAAGGTTTCCCCCGTCATCAAAAAATGGCTATAAAACATCACGCTACGATCAATAGGACCAGAGTAGACCGGGGAAACCTTTTTACTTATCAGAGAAAGGGCCTTGGGAACAGAAAAATATCAACAGTCAACAATAACAATGTTCACATATTCACAAAATGGCGTCGAACGCGTTCAAAGTAACGATAAATTAAATACTTCCGCCATTCTGTCGTCAAGAATTTGAAGGGTTAAGTAATTTTGGTAAACGAATGATGGGCTCGAAGGGTTGACACACAAAAAACCAATAAACAATAATATAGGAAACAATTCGTGAACTTTGTGTCGTCGCATTGTTCGCGTTCGTGTTCTGCTTTTGTTTTGTTTACAGATGGTTAAGTTATTTTAAAGCCTCGTCTCCACTAGGAATTTTGAGGTATTCCACATTGGGCACCCGTTTAAATGGCACCCAAGCTAATGGCACCGATGATGTTCCACATTGGGCACCCATAGGTATTTTTCGTGGGTGCCATTTGTGGAATAACTTTTAATTTTATATTTTATTCCACATATGGCACCTGCGCCTAGTGCGCCTACTCTCTACAACTTATGATGAAGAGTCCCTCTGTGACTTGAAATTAGTACTACTAGAGCTACTACTACTAGTAGAGCTTTTCTCCACTAACGTAAGTGAGTAAACCGTAATTTTTTAGTTAACATTTAATAACTTACAAATTTCATTGACTTTGAAAACAAATAATAATATTATTATATTCTGTAACCACAACTTCTCACTAACAGAACCACGTCAAAAGGTCGTCTTAAGGCTTCCAATTAGGCCTATTCTCTTCCCAAGGCCGCGACTGTTTAGCCCCTATCTGTACTCTGTAGGTAATAACACTGTTGAATCTCTGCCGATATTACAAGAGCCTGCGTTTAATGGAAACATAAAATTATTTTAATTTTCTGCGCGAGTAGAGGGTGCGTGGAACGATCGCAGATTGCATAGTTGATGAAGAATGGTGTTTGGACGAAGTTGGGTTCCGATTTTCTTGTATTTTTAAGATTTTATAAAAATGTCTGAAATAATATAGTTTTTAGTTTGTAATAATTCATAAACACTTCTCATAGAAACAGATGTACAGATGCATTGCTTTTTATTAATTATTCTTCTGAATTACAATCTACATACGATATTGCTATTTATAATAACAATAGTGAAACATGCTTTTTTTTTTTTTTTTTTTTTAGGGTGGAAAATCATCCAATGACTTCTCCCGCCTTGGGCGAGGCGAGAGGGAGTGTCAGACTCTTACTGACTAAAAACCACCCCGTTCCTACTCCTGCCCGTCGAGCCGGAGCCCCGGTAAACCCGCTAGGTTGTCCGCAGCTCCGGATTAGGCATCAGCCCTACTGGGCCCCATCTGTGGTGGTCTGATGGCTCTTTGAGGCGCGCGCGGAACGCAACGCGCCGCACGCACGGGTCTGGTTCTGGTCGAGCGGCGAGCTACCCTTGCTCGCCGTCCGCAGACCCGCACTTACGGTGGCCGGAGATCGTCGCGCGATCCCCGACGCCCGGAGTGTCTCTCGCGACGGCTGGGGCGTGAAGAGGTTCGTTCTCTCACGCGCCCCGCCTCCTCCTTAGCTAGCATGACTGCTTCGCAGAAGGAGGAGACGGCATCCCAGTCCCCCTCGCTCCGCACCATGGCTTGTATCAGTGCCGGACGCGAGAGGGTGCCGTCGCCGACCACATCCCTGAGGACACGGCGGTGCTCAGCCCACGCAGGGCAGACCGCAAGCGTATGTTCCACCGTGAGCGTATGTTCCACCGTGAGTGAAACATGCTAAATTGACTAAAAATCACGATTTACTCACGTAAATTAAAGGTGAAAAGTTCTACTACTTTCGAGTCACAGAGGGACTCTACTATTTTACAGCCACAGAAGGATTCTTCATCATCGCCAGAGCGTCGCACAGCCTACTCGAAACTAGAACAGCTTTTCTTCATTAATTTACGGGAGTAAACGGTGATTTTTGAATGAATTGATACTGTTTTTCTTTTAACTTTGCCTTACATTAAATACTTTTCCCGTGCTTAAACCTATATCATTTTTAACAATAGACTTAGGTACCACAACTATAAGTAATTGTAGATAAAATAATCACTCCAAATAATGGAATTTAATAATTGAACCAGCCATCATTGTCTTTGTGTTCTGAAGCATCGAGATTATAAACAAATGCCGATCTCAAATCTCCAGGGGTACTGCGGAGTGCTTGAGGGTCGCGGTTACGTTAGAGGAGGCACTGAGTGAATTTTGGCACTGATGTTCAATAGCGTGAAGCGCGGTGGAGATCCCCACCTTTGGGAGTTAGGAAGACGTACCAAGGTGTTCCAAATGCGGTTGACATTGTATGAGTTTAATATTATATATCTGTTATTTCCCCACGGGAATGTGTATTGTTGTTTATTGTATAAGTTAATTGTTTATTTCGGACTTATAATAGTAACTTTACTTAGAAAATGTCAACAATTCGCAACACGTTGCAAAAGCTGGTCAAAATACTCATCCACAGATGATGTTGACTACTGCTCATCACAATTGACTGTTGAAATTGTTGTTTAGTTTGTTGTTGGAATATGAGCTTCCCCTACATTAGAGGATTTACCATATTCTCTCAATTCTCTATCACGTGCAATGTGTAGCGGAATCTTGCATGCAGCAACTCTTTATGTGATCCATAAATTTTAGTTTCGGGTCTAGGTGTCATGTGTATGTGAACTTCTATGTTTGTAAACGTACTCATGACACAGGAGAAAATTTTAGAAAAGTAGTAGGTAGTGATAATAATTGTTAAAATAAATATATTCTAATCTGCAGTCACCAAACAATTGGTAGCTTCCAAATAACTTTAATTAAAAAGTAAGGAAATAATATCATATTATTACAATTATACGCGCGTACCTAATAATAGCTGACAAAATATATAGCAAGTCTATTATAAATATTAAATAACTTTTCTGTATTGTGATTGGTCTACCTACTATGTTGAGTAAATATTTCATATTCGTCGGGTCAAAACTAATACGGACAAGGAAATTGTGAGTTACAAAATGGGCTTTTATATCCAACTATTGGACCCAACAGATGTTGTCAACATTGGATGAAAAGCGATCGAAGCGCCACCTACTGTAACCAAATTGTCATTTGGACCTTCCGAGAAACTGTTATACACCTAAAAGTGTTAATTATTATAGATTCCATAAAGTTTTATAATGTACGTAAATATACATAAAAGAGATTTTAATAGAAATTCGGATATCCAAAAATTCCAACATTATTGGGTGACATAACTTTTTGATTCCAAAGCAGTATAAAAGCGGGTCACATAGTAGACTATATAAAGGTATTTTGGAAAGTACTAACTAACTTTGAGGGATCAACTATGAACTGTAGATTAAAGGACTAATAACCGGTTCATTATAATAGGGATCGAGCCTATTGCTTAGAAGCGGAATCAATTCCAAACTCCATACAATTGAGATGAGATTTCGGCCCATCTGATTCAATAGGCACAAAAGGGTGAGATTTTCCACTAGAGATGTGTTATGCTACTTGGCTGTGGATGCGTTTAGCTTTCACCAATCACATTCATTGGTGCACATAGCCTAGCATTGGTGGAAACAGACTTAGCTAAACAATGTTTTTATATGTAAAGATGCGTGTTATGAAATATTAGTGAACCTATTGGCCCGTTCCAAAGTGTAGATCCCTATGCAGAAGAACGAGCAAGAAACTCCATAGGTTACTCTTTTTCAATCGGGTGCAACAAGACAATTATTGTTTACATTGTAGATTTACACTTCATTACTTACCTATGAGATTACATGTTAGGAGCCTGGTAAGTAGTAAATAAGATATGAAGATTTGGCGTTTTACTATGTGTTTTCTTAGTTTCTAAACCAACTGATAAACGATTAAGAAAATTGTCGTTAGGAAACCTAGATAAAGTCTGAAATCGCATGGCAATCAATGTTGAATTAACATTAGTTTGATACCAATTATTTGGCTTAAGTAAATCTGGCTGAATAATTCAAGTAGGTGTACTATGCGTATACTTCTGCCTACGCCTTCACGAAATACAGGTGTGATTCTAAAGCTCACGGCTCATATACGTGAGCTAACAACACTTTGAATACCAGTTAATTTTGAATGTACTACTTAGGTTGTTTCAAGCTCAATTTAACTTAGTAACGTACGCAGACTAGATTGGTAGGTACTAAGTTATTTATCATGTGTTATTAAATCAGCTGAGCAAATTTTATTATAATTTTCGTGAGACATAATACATTAATTATTATGTTATTGGCTTACTGTCACTCTCAGAGACATTTAATGGTTACTTAAGCTATTCCTTAGTAACGATTTTGTATCGAAAACCATTGCTAAGGAGTGGGTTAAGTAATCATTAAATAACTCTAAGTATTAATTATTATGTTATGGGATTACTCACGTAACTATTTGACGAGGAACTCGACTAGTTTCAAGCCATACTAAAGGCTTATATTCATGAGTAGCATTTCACGACAGTCGCGTGAGTAAGCCAATAACATAATAATTAATTTAGTATGTCTCACGAAAGTTATAATAAAATCAGACTTTAAGTATGGCAGTTATTCACGTCACTCTTAACTCTTTGACGAGGAACTCGACTAGTTTCAAGCCATGCTAGAGGCTCATATTAGCTTACCTTTATATGGATACTAAGGCATAGTGTCACGTTACGTTTATTACTCCATACATATTCAAATATCGGTCAGCCACCTACTATTAAATGGTGAATCGAAATTGTCTCTTTGATAGCAACACCAACTGCCATTAATTCCGCTATTGTTCTCAATATGGCAACACTGTTGTCATTAGCTGGATCAATGGAGCTGTTTGTGACACGAGGAAATTTATAGTGTAGCAACACTTAGTAGTAAAACGTAACGTTATCCTTGTTTTTTTCCTGAACGCTAAGTAGAGTAGTCACTATTGTAAATATACTTTAGTTTTATTGTATTGAAGAAGCGCAAACTGTTGGTCTGATTTCGTAAGGTGCTTATTATATGTACCGATTATGTTGGCTTCATAGATGCAAATTGTCATCATCTACTAATTATCAGCTGTCACCAATCACACCAAGAGTGGGAGAGCCATGCTTCGGAATGGGCCGGCTCGACCGGACTGATACCACGGCCTCACAGAAAACCGACGTGAAACAACGTTTGCGTTGTGTTTCTTTGTGTGAGTGAGGTTACCGGAGGCCCACCAACAACCCTTACATTCTTAACTCCCAAAAGACTGGCAACGCACTTGTAACGCCTCTCCTTAAAAAAAGATTCAGTCAAAGAGATAGAAAAAAAACCTTGATTTTTTTTTCACTCGCCCCTATTAGACGTTTCGGATGATCGACGTATTATCTCTCACACTATCTATTCATCTCTATGTATAAAAGGTTACAAGTACGAGTACTGACACATCATTCACACAAAATTCCATTCCATTATTACAAATCTATTCTAAATCTATCGCCATTAATCTACAGATATCTAAATCTGTAAATCCGACAATATTTTGCTGGAAGAACGAACCCAAGGTCTTGGTAGACAAAATCGATGTAGGCTTTAGCTAGGGCTGACCATCAGACCGTAAAATACTCATTAATTCACAAACTTATGTACTAAGCGAATAGGGTTAGTACCTAGCTATAAAATACTTTGTCAGACAACCATTTATTCCTTTTACTTGATAATATGTTAGCGAGTCCCTTTTAAACTTTTCATGCAAAATTAAACCTTAATGCGTATAATATTAATAGGGGAATAGAAAAGTTTCTGCCCTTTCAAGCATGCAATGAGCTCGGTGGAGTGTTAAATGTTGCATAATAAATGAATGGTCTATGATGTGAGGTTGAAATTTTCATTTTTGAAATAACTGCTTCCCATGTCCAGTGGTAAAAAAAGAATTTAACTTTTAGCAAGCAGTCGTACCAAATGCGTCCTGCTATATGGCATGCCATCTCTAAACCTTTTTTTATTTTTTTTGAAGGGGGAAAATCATCCAATGACTTCTCCCACCTTGGGTGAGGCGAGAGGGTGTGTCAGACTCTTACTGACTAAACACCACCCCGTTCCTACTCCTGCTTTGAGCCGGAGCCTCGGTAACCTTCGATTGGAATCCCCTGGGGAAAAGGAAGCGTGGCCGACCCCGTCAGACCTGGCACCGCGCTGTGTTGGCTGAAACGGCGGGCATCGGAATGACGTGGAGTCAGGTGAAGCGAGAAGTGAAGAAGAAGGCCGGTGGTGATGGACTTCTATGGACGCCCCAATGGAGACATAGGACATTAAGCCAAGTAAGTCAATGAATTCTTAATTCTATCCAACAGAAAAGGAAGCATAGTATTCATGAGATATTCCTTATTACCATGTGACTTTTTTAAGATACATTTGAAAATAGTACCTAAACGTCTTAGAATATGGTTGAAGGTTCAATGTCTCTGAAGGTCTGAAGAAGATACCATTGCTTTACATTTGATATCTTTATGAAACATTCGTCTTCACAATGCGTTGAATAAATAATTTAGGTCTCTGGCGAGATCCACGCGTACTTTTATTATATATTTGGCTGTTGTTTTTGTATATAAGGTATTTCCTGTGGTTCTGTTTGCAATAAATTTTATGAGTATGAGGTGGTAGAAACCAGTAACTTTCCATGTTTTTCCTTACAATGTTAGTGTAAGTTATAAGGCTCCACCGTGCCGTAATGTGCACCTTTGCTTACCCCTTCGGGGATAAAAACTATAGTTTCAAGTATGGTTTCAAGAGAGTTAGCATGTTTATTTTAGTCCCTTATTAGAGGTACCTCTGTACACATAATTCATCTATGCTGTTTATCAGCGTATGTTACACAACAAAATCTAAATTAAACAATCATTATTTCTTATTTAAAAATTCTAAATAAAATAGTAGCTGTACATTTTTGTGACGTTTTTCTTTGCGTTTACCGTTAACGTAATCTGAGAGTTTGTCGCGGGTACTTTTACGCCGTAATACAATATTAATTAGTCGTATATTTAAAACTTTAAAGACTTTAAAGGACAGCCTCTGTAGTAATTTCAAACAAATTTTATTTGGTTGTAAATAATTTTGCTTGGTAAGGTCAAGGATTATGAATTTTTTAGCAAAAATCTATATACTAATATTACTAATATAATATAATAAAGCTGAAGAGTTTGTTTGTTTGAACGCGCTAATCTGCGGAACTACTGTGGTCTAAATAGAATAATTCTTTTTGTATTGGATAGGGCATTTATCGAGGAAGGTTATAGGCTATAAAATATCACGCTATGACCAATAGGAGCCAAGTAGAGCGGGTGAAACCTAGGCTAGGCTCACCCCCTATTACATGGGACCTATAACACAAATGGTGAAAAGCGGGTGTACCTTGTATAGTGGCATTAAGTGCCGTAACGTGTAGATGCACCTCTGCCTATACCTTAGGGAATAAAAGGTGTGACGTTGTTTGTTGATTATCTTTACAATAATGAGAATTATGTTGCTTTAAATAAATCACAGTTTTGCTTGTTATTAGTTGAAATTAGAGTGATGTTTATAGTTCACTTGGCTAAACTTAATTCAAACCCAAGAGAAAAGCCTAGTGTTACACAGTATTGAAAAATATAATAAAAATCCCAATTACTCTCCATTCTTGAATGGAACTACTATTTATTTTAGAATAAACTATGAAGTATAAAAAAATACGAACTAAATCTACTCAGTCGTATTGTTCGTTAAACGAATAGTACACAAAACATCCTACGCAATGCTACGCACCGCTACGCAACACTACGCGCCGTGCGTAATACGAACGTTGAGTAGTGACGTACATACGTATTTGTAATAGTAAATGAAAGGCGAGTTTTTCAACGAAATAATTGTACAATAAAAACAAAAACGTACAAAAACCTATATTAACGTCGACAAACAATGTAAACATTTACTTTTTTTGTTTTGTAACAACAAAGCGACAGTTGAACAACATGGTTTTAGTTTTATTAATTTTATTCAGTTCCTACCTATTATTCAACTTATTCCTACCTATATTAGAGGAAAACGCTAACGTTTTTGTAACAAAAAATAAAGAATTTCATTTTCATCTTATTCATTGTAGAAAATGGTGATAGCTCAGTAGAATATTTCGGGAATAAAACAATCAGGAACGTAGCTTGCAGTGTGCAGTTTAATAAAAGAGAAGTGACATGACATTCAAAGGAACAAAGGTCAGGGACTTTAAGCGCCTGTTACAAATGTTATAATTAAATCTTACAAACTATGTCTTATTGCTATTCCTAATTTAAGAGGCGCTTCAACATGCCGCCGGCCGTTGAAAGCTTGCCTTTCAACAGCTAGTTTCCAATAAGGGACAAATCTTGGAGAATGCCCGTCTAACAGTGCCAGTTGCAGTCCGGATATCGGCTACTCTGCTTATACCGTCTGTGCCAGGATGAAGAGCAACAACGCGACCCAGCTTCCACTTCATGGGTGGCTGGTTATCCTCTTTTATAACCACGAGGGTGTCCAGGTTCAGGCTGTGGTTGCCGGTCCGCCACTTCACGCGCTGCTGCAGCTCTGAGACGTACTCCTTGCTCCATCTCGTCCAAAAATGCTGCCGCAATTGCTCAAGGCGTTGATGGCGCGTCAAGTGAGAGGTGGAGTGATCCCGTAAATCCTTGACAGGAAGAGAGGTGAGAGGCCGTCCGATTAAAAAGTGACCAGGAGTGAGAGGTAATAGATCCTCAGGATTCGACGAAAGTGGTGTGAGCGGTCGAGAGTTTAAAATGCCCTCAATTTGAATCAGGATGGAGTTAAGCTCCTCGTAAGTTAAATTACAATTGCCCAACACTCGGAGTAAATGATACTTGGTCGACTTGACACCCGCCTCCCAAAGACCACCAAAATGCGGAGCGTAAGCAGGTATAAAATGGAAGGTTATACCATCCTGAGCTGCACTATCAGAAATGGAGTCACAATTGCGCTTCAAAAACTCAGCAATTTCATTACATGCTCCTACGAAAGCAGTTCCATTATCGGAATAAATATTGAGAGGTTTTCCTCTCCGAGACATAAACCTGCGTAAAGCTTGTAAATAATTGTTGCTCGTCAAGTCACCCACCAACTCTAAATGAATGGCCTTTGTTGTGAAGCATACGAAAAGTACTATATATACCTTCACCAATCTACAACCACGACCTTGACGACTAGCCGAGGCAATAGGGCCTGCGTAGTCAACGCCTACGTTTTGGAAGGGATAGTCAGCTGGTGAGAGTCTGCTGAGTGGGAGATTACCCATCTGAGGAGCAATTGTGCGAGGCTTTACTCGCTGGCACCGAACACACTGACGACAACAGGCTCTCGCTAAGTTGCGACCACCAAGGGGCCAGTAGGTCTCTCGTATTGTGCTTAATAATAATTGAGGACCTGCATGCATTAATCTAATATGCTCAAATTGAAATAAAAGTTTAGCAAAATGATGAGTGGACTGTATCAAAATTGGGTGTTTCTTTGTGTAAGAATATTCTGAATTGTGTAAACGACCTCCTATACGAATAATTTTGTTATTATCTAGAAATACATTTAAATTTAATAATCTATTCTTATGAGGTAACTGTTTATTATTTAGTAATAAATTATATTCTGGAAAAGACTCCTTTTGTGATTGAATAATAATAAAGTTCAATGCATCTTGTAATTCCTGAGCAGTAAAATAGGATGTATTTATTGAGGAACAGCGTTTACAAAGATTGATAAAACGTAAAACATAACAAATAGAACGATGTAATCGACTAAAATTGGAAAATCGGTTGAATTCGATTACTCCTTTAACTGAATCTCCAGTAGCATGATTTTCTTGAGCTAAATTAACTAAGATATTATTAGGTTTGAGTTCTGGAAGATTTTGAGTATTTATAGAAATGGGTGGCCATGTAGAACTGTCACATTTTAAGAAACATGGGCCGAACCACCACAAGTCCAGTGATTGCATAGCGGTCGGTTCTACCCCGCGTGTTATCAAATCGGCTGGATTGTCGTGGGTCGATACATGTCTCCAACCACACGTACCGGATATTTCTAAAACTTCGGCAACACGGTTGCGAACAAAAGTGTTTAATTTTATAGGCAACATTTTAAGCCAACCCAACACTATCATGGAGTCAGTCCAAAACACAACACTAGACGGTTGAATGTGAAGGTGACTAACAACCTTTTGGTATAAACGTACACCAAGCACAGCAGCACAGAGCTCCAATCGCGGTATAGTCAACGGTTTAATAGGAGCGATGCGACTTTTGGCTGTAAATAATCGCACATCGACATCACCCTGCTCATTAATACTGCGAACATACAAACAAGCTCCGTATGCTTGCTCCGAAGCGTCGGTAAAAATGTGAAAGTCAAATTGTCTGTATGCGTCACAGACCACCCGACGTGCTACCCGCAAATTGTGAATACACGGTAAGTTTTTAATTGTGTTTGCCCATATTGCTGCAATGTCAGGTGATAAGTGATCGTCCCATTCTAATTTGTCTAGCCATAATTTTTGAAGCAACATCTTCATGCTCACGACACACGGTGCTAACAACCCTAAAGGATCATAAATTTGTGCTATTACTGCCAACATGCCACGCTTAGTATTTACCGTGCAGTCAGGAACCTTTATAGGAAAAAGGAGATCATCTGTGTCAGTTCGCCAACTAAGTCCTAGTGTTTTACTGCAGGTGTCGCCCGGCTGGTGGAACTCGAAATAAGACTCGTCAGTTGATTCTGAGATTAAAGAGGGCTCGTTCGATTTCCACTTCCGTAATGGCATGCAAGCAGACGCAAGAGCATCGGTCACCTTATGTCGCAACATTTGAGCTTCCTCAAACACGTCAGTACCTGTCAGAAGATCATCTACATAAAAATCATGAAGAATGGCTTCCGCGGCTTTTTTATCCTGGCATTCAAGACCGATTTGTTTGATACACCTAGTTGCGAGAAACGGTGCACTAGCTGTGCCGTACGTCACCGTATTTAATTGGTACGTTTCAAAAGTGTTATCAAAATTATCACGCCAAATGATTTGCTGCAGGTGCCTATCTGAAGGATGTACAGACACCTGCCTGTACATTTTCTCAACATCAGCAGAAAGGACGTACTTATGCATTCGAAATCTAAGAAGGATTGCAGTCAAATCGTCCTGAACGGTGGGTCCCACCATTTGGATTGCATTTAAAGAGATTCCAGAGGTAGTGGGTGCACTAGCATTAAATACAACGCGTAATTTGGTTGTGATACTACTTTCGCGCAGGATTCCGTGATGAGGAATGAAATATGACTGTAAATTTTCATTAATGTGACACTCTGACATATGACCTAAATGAATATACTCAGTCATGAAGTCTTTGTACATTTTATCGAGTGAAGGTTGTTTGAGATTTCTGCGCTCTAATGACAGAAAACATCGTTTTGCACGATGATATGAGTCGCCTAAACTATCCGTAGATGCCTTCAGCGGTATTTTAACGCAAAAACGGCCATCTGACAGGCGCGTCGTGTTTTTTATAAAGTGTTCTTCACACATTTGCTCCTCAGCTGAATAAGTTGATGCATCACGGCCAACTTCCTCAAGCTGCCAGAAACGCGTCAATTGGTTTCGGATGTCAGTTAACTCATTCGAACTGGAAGACGAAGAACTTTCGCAACAATCATTAACATAATTACAGTTAATTGAATTATTATCATAGCCGCCGTTAATTGGGCCACAAACTAGCCAACCTAGTCTAGTTTGATAAAGTGTTGGTTTCCCATCACCTAATAAAACTTTATCTGATCCTAATAAACTCCAGAATACGTCAGCTCCTATAATAATATCAATAGAAGCCGGTGTGTGGAAATACGGATCAGCTAAATGAATATTTGAGGGTATGTTTACGTGTACCTGTCGAGCGGGAACGTTATCTGTAATTGTGGGTAAGACAAAACAAGTTAAGTCGTTTGAGTATGATTCGTGCAACGATTTAATGTGTACTCGACACATTTTTTTAATATGCGACAGAGAATTGTTAATACCTTGTATAGATTTGTTTGTATTCAAGTAAGGCAGCTGTAACTTATTAAATAAATTCTCCGTCATTAAACAAGCCGAACTACCAGAATCAAGGAGCGCTCGAGCGATGTCTTCCTCATTATTAACATCGTAGCACCTAATTAATGCAGTTGACAATAAAATGTTACCTGTGCTGCTCGTATGCGATTGTGCGGAGATATTAGCTGAGAGCGCAACGTGATTATTATTGTTTGTGTCAGCACTGGAGGATGACTCAGCGCTAGCCTTATCAGTAGTCCCAGGTGATTTACTTGAAGCAGGTTTATAATCTGAGTTATGAATAAGCGTGTGGTGCTTGCGTTTACATATTTTGCACCCTGATTTCTTGCAATTGCTGGGATAATGACCGTGACGCAAACAATTATAGCATAGCTTATAGCCAGGCAGTAAGGACATTCTATCGTTGACACTTAGTGATAAAAACTGTGGGCATGAATTGAGATTGTGATCGCTTTTACATTTTGGACAACTACGTGACAATGAACTACTAATGTTTTCTGTCGTTACAAAGGATTTAATTTTAGTGTTTTGTTTTGTGTTTGTGTGTGTATTTGTGGAGTGACGTGATTTTTCCAGTGTTTCTATTAACTCAGCGCGATTACGCATAAACTCAATGAACTGATCAAAAGTGATTCGTTTCGATTTATCAATACGCCCTTTATATTCCTCCCACTCTCGGAATGTTTTAGTGTCTAGTTTTTGTCTGATTATGTAAATAAGTAATGTGTCCCAACTATCAACAGGTTCACCCAATGTTTTTAACGCTCTGATATTTTTGTTGACATTGTCTACGATGCTCTTTAATGCAGTTGAGGACTCCTTAGTGATTGATTCGACATTAAATAACGCGGTAACGTGATTCTCAATCAATAATCTTTCATTATCGAATCGCTCACAAAGAAGTTCCCATGCCATGTTGTAGTTTTGAGCAGAAAACTCGATTGATTGTATGACGATAGCAGCAGATTCTGTCAGCGATGATCTCAAATAATGGAATTTATTTATCTCGTCTATGTCGTCACTGCCGTGAATGAGACTAGTGAAGGTATCGCGAAATTCAAGCCAACTGTTATAGGAACCTGAAAATTTCGGTAATTGTATGGTGGGCAACTTGATGAATTGACGCTTACTACTAGTGGTTGATTTTATTTCCTCTTGTTCAGATTTTGAATATTTATTTAACATGACTTTAGCTTGAGCCACTAACTCATAATATTGAGATTCGATTGAGGTTCGTTCAAGTGCCTCCGCGTCAATGTCACACATACATTCTAGCTGTAATTGAATTTCGTTAAATTCGTTGTATAAATCTTCTAATTTATTGACACGCAATTGCAACTCCATTACCTGAGACGGACTTACTGTGGAATCTTGTATTTTGTTTAAAAACGTTGAAAATACAGTTAATCTTCCTTTATAGCTGCTTCGCTTTTTTCTAAGTTCTTTAACGTCAGTCATTTTGAAAGGAGGGTGTCGTAGACCTGAAATTGTACAGTAATAATATTAAATTACGAAACTATATGTCACAAAATACCTAATTTTATGAATAATGAAACTAAGCAACAATGATGATGAATTATTAACAAAACATTCACTGCAAATTATAATGAACTACCGTAGTTAAGTAGGTAGGTAAGGTTAACTATTTTGATGAATAATGTAACAAACAAATTAATTACTTTATCTACGTTTTAAAGGATATACAAAGCAACAATTATGTAATTGTAAAGATTAATTTGAATAAATAATGTTTTGTAAATCAACAATAAAAAGTTAACTAATGTAGGTTAACATTAACACTACTGTACTGTATTTTTAAGCACATATTAACTTTATTTTACAAAATATATTTTAATCTAATGCTCTGTACATAATTCCTTGTAAATAAATTGTATAAAGTTGTAAATAATTTGTAAATAACTATGTATAAATATGTTACTAACCTTTTCTTTGTTCTTATAATCGCTACTTAATTCCTATGTTAATTATATTACCTATATTACCTGATTTATTATTATGAGTGTTGGGTGAATTTAATTAATATTATAATGCTTTGGCTTTAACACTTCTTGTTTGATTTCACTCGTTGTTCAATCCACTTTTTCCAAAACGTGTTCGTCACCTCTTCACTCTGGTACTTATTAACTCCAATTTCCAAAATATCCAATATTTAGATTATTCCACTTTGCTGGTTGTAGATGATGGATTATCCGGCTCGTACGGACCATGTAGAAAATGATGATAGCTCAGTAGAATATTTCGGGAATAAAACAATCAGGAACGTAGCTTGCAGTGTGCAGTTTAATAAAAAAAGAGAATGACATGACATTTAAATTAACAAAGGTCAGGGACTTTAAGCGCCTGTTACAAATGTTATAATTAAATCTTACAAACTATGTCTTATTGCTATTCCTAATTTAAGAGGCGCTTCAACATTCATCTGATGCTGAGGCGCATCGCTAACTTCGTGTCGCTAACCACAGGGGTGACTTCATAAAAATACATAGAAACTAGTAATGTCGCTGCAATACGTCGTCCGCTGCTGCCTAATGTCGCTCGCTTCCAATTGACTGCACGGTTGGTGCGGTGGCTGGGCAACTGGCTGCCGCGCAACGGGTAGCGGGTTCGATTCCCGCACGAAGCAACTCTTTGTGTGATCCACAAATTGTTGTTTCAGGTCTGGGTGTCATGTGCGTGTGAACTTGTATGTTTGTAAACGCACCCACGACACAGGAGAAAATCCTAATGTGGGGCAACGTTTTATTAAAAAGAAAAAGAATTTGTACCTTTTTTACTTTTGTTGATCCCGTTTTTCTGTAGCGTTCTATTCATCATCACCAGCCTGTTCTGTCCACTGCTGGATAGGCCTTTCAATGGCAAGCCAGTTAACCCGATCTTCAGCTCTACGCACCCAAACACTGTGCGGATATCGTCACTCCACCTCTATTTCAGAGTCATAAAAATCCATAATATTTTATGAAAACTACAACTCAAAAGTATTTGTAACAACTTCTCACACGATAAATTTGAATTCCATACAATAACTCTTCTTCCATAAAGTATTCAATGTCCGAATTGTTGAGTGCTACTCGTGAAAGGTGCAAAAATACACCTCTATGACGTCTTCGACGGGTTTAGATCACGAGTGGGCATCATTGTGTTTGAACTGACCGGGAAATCGAATCTACGTACAATAATATTGTTGCTTATTTCCCTAAGGAGTATGCAGGTGGCATCGGATCTTTCATTTGATGTAGGTATATGTACATATTAGAGCTATGTAGTAGCTTTTTATGACACTACGTAAGCGTTTTGTTGTGTAGAATTATGAAGTAAGTACAAAGAGGAGATGCCATAATGTGATTGTGCACTATGACAAAACATATTAGCCCTGTAAACAAAAATATATGGATAGTTTATAAGCGCCAAAAAAGGGGCATATCAAAATGTGGACATTTAGCAACGTTTTATGAGACCGCTAGATAGAAAATAGAAAGGGCGTGATTTGTAACGTCTCGCGCTCCGCATGAAGTATCACGCATTATAGGGAAATCTAGTTATGAAATCTCCCCTTTATATTTGCTTCGTGCATAGAACTATATCAAAAACATTACACAATTTCAATCCCTGTTATTAAAAAAAATATAGTCTTCTAATAATTTTGATTTCTTCAATCAAAACAATACGATTAGCAGTGTAATAAAAAAATTTGGTTTACAATGTCCAATAAATTTTAATATTTATTAAACTTGTAATCGGTACCCGGAAATTATTAACAATACAACGTTACGTCGAAACAAATATGGTAGCTAATTGCTATTTAGTCTGAATCAAAACAAGAGGTGCGGGTTAGTAGACTAAGTAAGTATTCTGATTATCGTCAGCCAAATAGTCAATGACTGACTGTGTCTACCGGAAAAAGGTCTCAGCAAGGTTTTCGGTTTTAAACCGACTTCAAAAAAGAAAAACAAGGAGTTTCTCAGTCTTAGTTTGACCTTTGTATTTGTATGTATGTTTGTGCGCGATTATCTCGCATTTGGCTGAACCGATTTTGATGTGGTTTTCAGCGTAGTATCTTTAAGATTTATTACTTGACTTTAAAAAATTGAGGAGGTATAAAAATTAAAGGCGGTGCCATTTTTTGAGAGAAAAAAAAGTTTTATTAGTAATTCTTAATTCTTAATATGACCAATATTTCCATGGAGTAAGAGATTAGGCTTGATGTATGATAACATTCTGTTTTTTTTAATACATTGCCCTACATTTTGATTTTCTCCTGTGTCGTGGGTGCGTTTATAAATATAGGTACAAGTTCCCGAACCCGCTATACGTTACGCGCCAGCTAGTTGTCCAGCTTCCGCCGCGTCAACCATGCAAGCATTATCACTTCTCACCAAATTTTATTCGGTAACATAACCGGTGTAACGTATAAGAAAATTAATTGGTTTAGGTAAGTACGTACCATCATACCAACCGCTTCAAAGATAAAAAAGACGTCACTATAATAATTAATAATACGTTACAATTAAAACCTTTCAAAGAAACTAGACGAAATTAATCTAGATTTTCTATCAGACGTGTCTACATAAATACAGACACCAGCCATTATTTCCATTGTACCCGGCCGTGACCCATTAATGGCGACGTCGGGAATTTAATGAAATAATTGAAAATTGTTCCCGTCCTGCTCACCCTCCGTACATATAATGGAGACAACGAGATGAGTTATGTTTTTCTTTAGTTTCTCAAACCTTCTTTTGTTGGAATAAAGTTAAGGACTATAAATTGTCCTGAGAAGAGTTTAGATAATACTAGTTAATGGCCAATTTTATAGGCTCTTTATAGCCAAATGCAACGTCACGCCTTTTATCCCTTAAGGGGTAGGCAGAGGTGCACATTACAGCGCGTAATGCCGCTATTCAATGTATACTTTTCACCATTTGTGTTATAGTAAGTACCATGTAATAGGGAATGAGCCTACCCTCCTACCCTTTCGGGGATAAAAGGCGTGACGTTGCACCATTTTTTACAAACAATATTTTTTCACGTACAATAAGGGATGAGATCATCCTTAAATTTGTCCAATTATTAAGAGTTTTGAAAATCAAAAACATAATACCACTTTACTCAATCGAATAGTCTTTAATTATATTATTAAGAACTAAGCTACTTCCGCGCGGTTTCACCCGCTCTGCTCGGTTTCTATTAATCGTAGCGTAATGTTTTATACTATATTAGGCCTATAACCTTCCTCGATAAATGCGCTATCCAACACAAAAAGAATTATTCAAATCGGACCAGTAGTTCCGGAGATTAGCGCATTTAAACAAACAAATAAACTCTTCAGCTTTATAATATTAGTATTTTAAATATCAAAAACTCAATACCACTGTACCCAAATCAAAAGTCGGCCTCGCTGGGCAACAATCACGATCATTAGGCCCGTGGGCCGTAGTCTAGTCATTATAATTTATGCAAAATGTCATTACAGCTGAGCCAAGTTCGTAGTAGAAGCAATGAACCACCAAATTGAATTTTAAATCGGCTGTATATATTCTGAGTTAGCAATGAGTATGAACAAACATATAAGATTAATTGAAACTCAGAGGCCCAATTAAAGGCCTGGCTACACACTTGTAACTTCTCTGGTGTTGCGGGAGTTCTTGAGTGTCGTTTGCTTACCATCAGGTGATGCTTCTGCTCGTTTACTTCTCTATCACATATAAAAATTATGTTCGGTAAAGAACTGGTAACAAACTTGTAACTCCTCTGGTGTTGTGGGTGTTCATGAGCGTCGCTTGCTTATTACCATCAGGTGATGCAACTGCTCGTTTACCTTCCTATCTGTTATAAAGAGTATGTTCATTAAAGAACGGGTAACACACATGTAACTTCTCTGGTGGTGCGGTTGTTTATGAGCGTCGTTTGCTTACCATCAGGTGATATATCTGCTCGTTTACCTTCCCTATCAGATATACAAAGTATGTTCAATTGTTCATATATTAAGTAAGAGTGCGATAGTAGGAATCGACCCGCAACGTAAACTTCAAGGCATATGTGGTCAAAACGCCAGTTTTTCCTAAAATTATACGTATCTCGGTTTGTAAGTCAAAGATAAATTCCTAGTAAGAGATTTTTTCAAAGAATTTAATGGCAACAAATAACACCTAGCTTCACTGACGGACAGACAGACAGACTATTATTTATATCTTTATTTGTTGACGTTTCAAAAGTACATAATTAAGTATTTATTTTGGTCTAATTGAAATAAATGATTTGACTTTTGAAAACCCTCACATTTACAATGTCTACTTATGGGTTCTGTTACGGAGCGGGTCGGAAGATGGTTTTTAAAAAAACTATTTAATATGCTAAAATAAAGATATATTGAATAATTGACACGTTTTACAAGTTACTATGCTCGACGGAAGTCCAATCCAATCTGCCCGAATATCAATTAGAATTACTTATGAAAACAACAGCGGTTTCCTATTGCATTGACGTCAATGCAATGGGAAACTCAGCACTTTTATTTTATATTCTAGGTAATAGTTATTCCGATATAACAACCCCCCCGTTAAGATCGATCATCACATCTTAAAGTGATGAGAGATTTCGAGATGAATGCGTGCTAAATATTGAATGCTAAGTTGGATTTACGTCGAGGCATTAAAATATAGTTGTACTTTATATGACAATTACAAATATAATTAAGATAAAAGTAAAACATCGAGATAACGATTATTCTTAAGTCTAAGATAATAATCTTTTAATCTAGAATAAGAAGACTTGAATATAATTAGTAAAGAAACAAGTTGAACAATTACTCTAAAGTTGTTATTAAAATAAGATTGATCATCGTTAATTAAGATCGAATACAAACTATTAAAGTCAAGGTTAGGGTTGACAATAGGAGTTGCTTAAATAGAGTTTAGTTATACATTAAAGAGTAATTATTAAGATCTAAACTTATAAAATAACAATATAGAAAGAAAGAAAATTATAGTCTAATTCACAACCATGTGCATTCGTCCCAATTTAGTTATCGTGAGTTTTGCTAAACAAAATGTTTCTCTTAATAGGGGTTGGTGTTACCCGTAAATCTTCTACAGATTCTGACTCGTCCTTATTGATTGGTGTTACTGAGTCACCATGAAATACAGTTTGAGAAACGGGAACCGATTTATTTTTAGTATTATGACATTGATTAAATATTTGAATGCAACATGGGGCGTTAGTTGAGTAGAAGAACTTTCGGCTTTTATATAAAATATATAATAAAGTTAGCAGAGAGATGCACAGGCTTACAGACAGATAGTGAGTGCTATAAGTTTGAAAATGAGATGGATTTTCTATTTTATTAATCTCTTCTTCAAAAGATTTCAAATGGATACTGGCCTGTAGTAGAGAATCAAGGTTGTCTAAGTTATTTAGTTTTGAGTAAGGTAATCGCTGTAAAGTTTTATTCAACTTAGAACGCTCACAACAGTCATCTTGTAAGATGTCGAAATTGGATATAGTATTAGTAACATTCCCGATAATTGTTTCGCCAACAGCGGCAAATTGCAGCGTTTTGTAAAAAGCTTTACAATTCCTGGGCAAGGTCAAGATACCAGTACCAAACAAAATAACATCGGAATTTATATCCTTATCATTACAAGCTACGTGACACTTGCCAGGTTCAGATTGTACAAAAATCCAACGGTTAAAAGTTAACTTATGAAATAGATCGATTGAACCGTGAATAAGTTTCGTTACACATATGTCAGGAAGTTTGTTAATTACGTCACTTAAGAGAGTTGTTTCACACGTAGGATTGGCGATCGCTGAAAACACATTAGTTAACACGCACACATAACACTTATCACTTATTAACTTGCACTTGTCTATGTCTGCTATGAGTGAATAAAACATTCGATCAGCTGTAATCGCTACATATGAGCTAGTTGGCTCGATAAGAATGTAGGTATCGGGTTTCGACATATCGTATGGGACAGGTAAGGGAATTATCCTATATAGGTCGTAGATTTGCGGTAATACTAGAGGGATCTTGACAACAATAATAACTCTATTTAAATGAAAGAAACACGCAAGTTGCGAAACATCGATTAGACTGTGTATATTCTGCAACGTTAAAGGTATAGGAAGTTCATAATGGCCAGGAAGGTCATTCCTATGCTTATCTAATTCACTATACAATTGGTGTGGACTCAGTACAGTAGGATGCAAAACGTTGAGTTTCGCGAAAAGAATTGCATTATTAATATCTTCTATATCGAAAGACAATGTCATTATAATGGACTCTAATGATTGTAGTAAAGAACTTAACTCAGATTTAATTTCTAATTTATCGTTACTATTCACTACCGTTTCTAATATTTTGTGGATTGTTTCCATGTTCCGTAATATATGGTTTTCGTTTTCATTTACTTTAGATATGGTGTTGTTGAAGTATGAAATAGTTGATTTTATCACGTGGATATTGTCTTTCATGAGATGAGCAAGACGTTTTTCATCCGTCTGTACTTCTTCTATGGCTTTTGAGAATTTCACTGCGTCATCAGAATCTAAAGTACCAAAAATGGTTTTCAGCAATGTGCCACCGATGTCCATGAGACCTCTTTTAGGACGTCTACTAGGTTTTTCATCGACCAATAAATATGATATGGAGGAGAATTTGCTTACGTTAAGAATGTGACGATTTTTTAAAGCAGATAATGAATTAATACAGTCAGTCTGTATTTTAGAAGAAGTTAATGAATTGCAGAATACGTTAAGTTTTTCAAATAAGAATTCGACTTTATCTAAATTAGGTTGTACGTGACTTATATCTACGTATGCTATAACATTCCAGTCACTATTAGTAAACTTAATATCTAGGAGCTTATCAAAGTAAAGTCCGGGACTGCTGACTATCGAAGAAACGTATTCGCATGAGATCGGCGACGGCAGCGTCGATCTGAAATAACAATGAAGTACTTATGTATCTATTGTTACGTCACTAATATTATACTGTTACGTCACCGGCCAGCTTGATTTCGTCGTAGTGGTGACGTACGTATTTGCGATTAATGAGCAGCGTAACAGAATGATTGCCATTTAACCTTATTATTTTGTATGGGCCTTTCCATACTGGAGATAGTGCCTTGTTTTGCTTATGGTGGCAACGGACATATACCATGTCTCCTGTTTTATAGGATAATGGCTTCGTGCGGGAATCGTAATAAGTTTTTGATTTCTCTTTTGAGGATTGAATGTTTTCGAGAGCTTTCTGACGACTATAGTATAGTCGGTGATTAAGGGCTCGGATGTAATCTGTATAAGTGTTAGATTCGAGAGTATCGATACTTGAAGGTAAATAGGGTTTGAATCCGAAAAGTAATTCCAGGGGTGAATAACCTGTGGTGCTATGTATATTTGAATTATACGCTATCATAGCACTGGGGATGTAGAGGTCCCAAGTATGTTGATTTTCACCTATATATGACCTGAGGTATTCTTTTAGGGTGGAATGACTACGTTCGAGTGCACCACATGTTTGAGGGTGGTAAGGAGATGCGAACACGTGTTTGATGCTGAACAGTTTCTCGAGTTGTTTGAAGAGATCAGAGCAGAAGTTGGTGCCCTGATCGGATATTATTAGTTTAGGAATTCCCATATGGGATATGAATAGAACTAAAGATTTCGCGGTTTCTTCAGCGGAACAGGATTGCATTGGATAGGCCTGAGAATATTTAGTTAAGTCATCTTGTACTGTAAGCAAAAATTTATATTTATGTTCGTGTGTTTCGGGAAGAGGGCCGACTAAATCGAGGTAGACCTTTTCATTAGGCCGAGATGCCGTTGATGTGATAATCATAGGGGCCCTATTTATTTTTCTTAGAGGTTTATTAATTTGGCAAGAGCGACAGTTTTTCACATAATCCTCGATATCTTGCCTCATATTTCTCCACCAGAATTGGGTTTTGATTCTGTCAAACATGCGTGATATACCCGGGTGACCAGCTAGAGGAGAGTCGTGGTTATCTCTAAGAATACGTTTGACTTCATCAGGTGTCGGGTATCGAATAGAATTACGGTAGATGTTGATTTTAATGTTCGTGTTATGAAATAGAAATGATAAAGTATTGTAGATTTTTGTGTATGATAGTTTCGTGTATGGATCTGCAAAGTCCGATATCGCGAATTCTTTTTCTTCCATGTACCAATATTTTATCATATCTCTATAATCACGAACCAGGTTAAATATGTCCTTGTGAGTCATTTCGTCATAGTGATGTACTTTTAGAAATAAATGCGTGAATAAATGATCATTGTTAGAGGTGGAGTAAAAAGTATATAGTTCGCGTTCTATGTCGCGGATGTTAGGTTCGCTAGTGGAGGCGTCTATAATATCTTGGCAATAAGGCACAGATTCGTCTAAGTCAATGGACGTTGGATAGACAATAAGTTTACACTTTGCTTTCATTAATGACTCATTATGTTCCTGGATAACGGTGTCGAATGTCACGTTATGGTGTTTTATAATTTTAAGGAACTGCTCATAAGTTTCTGACGTGGATGGTGAATCGTGAGAGACCTCTTCGTCGTTAGATGTCATTGCTGGATTGCAGATAATCGAATCGGAACCTTCGTTATCTTGCAATACGTTTACAGGGAATCGAGATAAGGCGTCGGCGTTTGCGTTTAATTTACCTTTCTTATATACGATTTCATAATCGTATTCCTCAAGCTTCAAACGCCATCTAATGAGCCTAGATCCTGGATCTTTGACATTGAAAAGCCAGACTAGAGGTTTGTGGTCGGTAATGATTTTAAATTTTCGACCAAACAAGTAAGGGCGAAATGTTTTTACGCCAAATAAAATCGCTAGGAGCTCCTTTTCAATAGTCGAGTAGTTACCCTCGGCTTTATTTAGTGTACGCGATGCATACGAGACGGGTTTGTCAGACCCGATTGCGCCTTGAGATAGTACAGCTCCTATTGCGTAATTAGAGGCGTCGGTAGTTAGGAGAAATGGTTGTGTAAAATCAGGATATTGGAGTAGAGGTGCGGAGGTTAATTTATCTTTGAGAGTGGTAAACGCAAGTTCTTGGCTCTGCGACCATTGAAATATAGCGTCCTTTTTCAGGAGGCTGGTCAGTGGTTTAGTGATTTGAGAGAAATTACTAATAAAACGACGGTAGTAGCCGACTAACCCAAGAAATGATTTTATATCCTTTGGATTCTTGGGAGTAGGGAATTGAGAGACGGCCTTAACCTTCTCGGGATTTGGACAAACACCTTTATCTGTGATTATATGACCGAGATATGCAACCTCGCGTCTTAAGAACTCGCATTTATCCGGTTGAAGCTTTAAATTAAATTTTCGGATACGGTCGAAGACTAACCTTATTTTTTCCATATGAGATGTTAAATTACTGCTGTAAATTATGACGTCATCAAGATAAACATATGCATGGAGGCCTTGGAGACCAGAAAGGACGGTGTTCATCAACCTTTGAAAAGTTGACGGGGCGTTTTTAAGCCCAAAAGGCATTCGTAGGAATTCATAGTGCCCTGTAGTGCTAGAATTTGTATTAATTGAAAACCCTGTTTTTTGTGCGTCTAGGGAGTTCATTTTGATCTGATGGAAGCCACTCGACAGGTCCAATGTACTAAAATATTTTGAGTGACCTAACTGATCCAAAATATCAGTAATCAGTGGCAAAGGGTAGCTCTCAGAAACAGTGACGTCATTCAAACGGCGATAGTCTATTACTATACGCCATTTCTTTTTCCCAGAAGCGTCCATCTTCTTAGGGACTACCCAAACAGGGGCGCTCCAAGGTGACGTAGACGGACGTATAATATCTTGATCAAGCATCTTGCGGATTTGTGAGTCCACTTCTTCCTTGTGGCACTCAGGGAAGCGGTAAGATTTTACATGAATAGGGGGCGCATCACCCGAATCTATAGTGTGCTCGATTGCGTTTGTGAATGATAAAGGTTCACCTTCTAAGTGGAAAATGTCCGTATACTGAGAGCAACATTCTAGCAAAGCCTCCTTTTCTTCGGAGTTTAGATGAGAACAGCGTATCAGATTTAGTACTTTTTGTGGTCTATCAGATTCAGAGTAGGATAAAGCGTTGACGCATTCGTTCGAATCAGTGGCAATATCATGTTCAAGAGGTGTCAACTGGACTTTAAAGTCTTGGACCTGTATATCAGAGTCAGTAGTATTTAACACAGTTACGTTAATCCTTTTATTTGGTTTTATAGTAACAAGGCAATTTGCTATGTAAATACCTTCACTTATAGAGTGGTCTAATAATAAACCCTCATTGTTTTTATAATGATTGCGCGAGTAATTAGACACTGCGCATTCGATGACCGCTTCAGAGCGAGCTGGGATGACGTAAATCGGTTGGATATAGTTAATATCCAGATTCTGTCCGCATATATGGACTGATTGTGAAGTGTAGTCTATATTGGCTTTGAAATGATTTAAAAAGTCGCTACCAATGATACCATCATACTCTAGGTTAATGTTATCGTTAACTACATGGAACTTATACTCGTGGTAATTATTATTCAAGATAAATTTTATTTGACAGGTGCCTAGAGTTTCTGAATAAGTGTCAATGTTATTAAAACCTTTTATCTTAGCTATTTCGCTAGATAATTCAGGTACTTTGGTTAAACTTGACCGTTTGACTAAGGTAATACTTGCTCCCGTATCGATAAGAAGACACAACGGTTGAATAGAGAGTGAGGTAGTTATATATACGTGGGGCAATGACACTTTCTTTGAGTATGAAGATATTTCATAGACTGGAATTTCAGGATTTACTATGATTTCTAAATTAGGGTATGGCTGTACCGCACGCACAGCGGATTCATTATGAGAAAGTATATTTGGACTCAACGATACAGGGGCTTTATTAGAAGCGTGTTGAGATGAAATGGTATTTTGACTCGACGAAACAGCGGTTCTCTGGGGAATGTGTCGAGATGAAATGGTATTTTGACTCAGCGAAACAGGGACTCTTTTGGAGCGTGCTGAGATGTAGAACGATTTTGACTCGACGAGACAGGGGCTCTTGGAAGAGGATGTCGAGATGAAATAGAAGAATGACTCAGCGAAACAGGGACTCTCTTTGGAGCGTGCTGAGATGTAGAACGATTTTGACTCGACGAGACAGGGGCTCTTGGAAGAGGATGTCGAGATGAAATAGAAGAATGACTCAGCGAAACAGGGACTCTCTTTGGAGCGTGCTGAGATGAGAACGATTTTGACTCGACGAGACACTCTTGGAAGAGGATGTCGAGATGAAATAGAAGAATGACTCAGCGAAACAGGGACTCTCTTTGGAGTGCTGAGATGTAGAACGATTTTGACTCGACGAGACAGGGGCTCTTGGAAGAGGATGTCGAGATGAAATAGAAGAATGACTCAGCGAAACAGGGACTCTCTTTGGAGCGTGCTGAGATGTAGAACGATTTTGACTCGACGAGACAGGGGCTCTTGGAAGAGGATGTCGAGATGAAATAGAAGAATGACTCAGCGAAACAGGGACTCTCTTTGGAGCGTGCTGAGATGTAGAACGATTTTGACTCGACGAGACAGGGGCTCTTGGAAGAGTGTGTCGAGATGAAATAGAAGATTGACTCAGCGAAACAGGGACTCTCTTTGGAGCATGCTGAGATGTAATATGTTTTTGACTCAACGATTCAGGGACTCTCGAGGGAGCGTGTTGAGATGAGATATTATTTTTATGCGATTTATGTATAAAAGTTCGAGTGCCTAAATTATCCGGATAACGACGGCACGTTTTCGTAATCCGTGAGTTTAGTTTAAAGAGTTATTGTGATCGTCATCGTTCTCACAAGTAGTATAATAAGGTGTCGGTGACGGTGCCGACGGCATCGGCGGCTCGAATGTAATATGATTCATCGTAGCTGGTCTATCGCGAGTATGTGGGTTGAATGTATTACGCCGTTCATTATTGTATTTTCTTTTGCGGCATTGAGTAATATCATGACCCTTATTTTTACAGTATTTGCAGAAAAGTTGGGACCCGAATTATTAAATAATGTTGATGGTTGAGGATCCGACGGGACATGTGGTGGGCCCGTGCGCTTTTGTTTCTCCCGGCATTCAGAGTCTGAGTGCCCGGGTTTACCACAGATCCTACATTTAGGCTTAATAGATGTTTTATATAGGAGGTTTTGTATTTTTTCCTCCTCGAGAGCCACGTTAATCGCGTCATTAAGTGACTTTGGGTTTCTGCATCTGACATTATTACTAAGTCGTGGATTTAACCCTAAACTAAACGTGAATAAGGCCAAATCTTCGGTCATGGCGATACGACCAGATACATCTCTTTTAAGAGATTCAGAGTTATAAATTTCTGATTGAAGATCTGTTAGGCAACTTTCGATACGAAGTGAGAATTGCGCAACAGTTTCATTTGGTAACTGCTTGCACGACTGCAAATCTAACAATAAATGATTGTAGTGCTTTCTTTCACCGAAATTTTGTTTTAGGAAGCATTTCAGTTGGTTAAAATCTTCAAATATCTTATTTGAACATGCAATCTGAGCCTTGCCTTCTAGGCGTGATAAAATATATTTAGTTAACAAGACCGTTTGGCTTGGTGAAGCTAGATCTAATGCGTTCTGGCAGTTGGTAAGAAAAGCGGTAAGTGTATCGCGCTCTCCTTTATAAGGGCTAATAAAATCGCAAAGTACTTTGATTGGAAACTGTTCGCTCATCGAGATTTTCGCACTTTTCCTAGAAGTGGTAGATTCGTTAGTTTCCGTCGACATTATGAATTTAAAGAATGATACAACGCAACGGTAGGATAATAGGGTGGTAAATCGTGTAACACAAATATATGTATAGGATGTACGATATGTGATACCCTAGGTAAAAAGAATATCCACAGTTACTCGTAATTAAGGATATTGTAGCGATAACAGCAAATTAAAATGTTGTACTCACAGACACAGGAACACGAGGTACTCGATGCGCATTTCGGCACTGGGTTAGCACGGTTTCTGGAGTGGCAGTACAGCAGCACGACCTACAGGTCGCAGCCAGCAGCAACGGGGACGTCAGGCAGGAACAGCGGGACGGCAGCGGCGGCCCGTGACACCAGAGCGTTGTCGAAGTTACACGTGGAAGCACCACGTGGCAGCGCGTGGCACCGCGTGGCAGGACGGCGAGACGGCGGCGGCGGTATCGCGAATCGCGATGACGGGGCGTATGTTGAGCCCCGTGGCAGAAGGAATCGGCGGGAATTTCGGACGATCGGCAGGCTTACGCACGATACTCGTAAGGCTTACTGCCGCGGCTCGTCTTTAGAGATGAGACTGAGTTTGTCGAGGTGCGGTTTTGCTCAGCAAGGATAGCAACACCCCGGAGACGGATTACTCGTCGGCAACGTGTAGTTCGCGACCCGATAGGGAATACCAGCGGAACGGTTACGACGATATCAACACTGGTATCCCACTTCTGACACCACTGTTACGGAGCGGGTCGGAAGATGGTTTTTAAAAAAAACTATTTAATATGCTAAAATAAAGATATATTGAATAATTGACACGTTTTACAAGTTACTATGCTCGACGGAAGTCCAATCCAATCTGCCCGAATATCAATTAGAATTACTTATGAAAACAACAGCGGTTTCCTATTGCATTGACGTCAATGCAATGGGAAACTCAGCACTTTTATTTTATATTCTAGGTAATAGTTATTCCGATATAACAGTTCATTAGGATCAGATTAAACGGAGTTCCAGGAAACGTTGAGTAATTACGTACCTACAAATAATTCATGACAATTCGGTTACATACATAATATACCGTACATTGGTAGATATATGTATAGATATGTGGAATGGTTATTTGAAATGAAGATAGCGTACTTCTTTATTTACAGCAATACGCACACTAAAATTATAAATGTGAAAGTTTGTTTGTTTTGTAATCTTCAAACACAAAACTATCGAGTGTGGAACCCAATACAGAAATACGCTTGTACGATATGACTATATACAGAAAGCACAGTTAATAGAAATCTCTATTCCTAGACTGTATCAGTATTCTCCCATTAAAGCCGTGGCAGATAATTTTAAACACCTTATATAAGTTACTTTTTTAAACTAATTCCCGTGCTAATGCATCTATCATTTCAGCATGGGTAAAAATGGAAACCGTTTCCTTCCACCTCCCACTGATGTTATTTTCTGATTGATTTCGTTGGGAACTGGAACACTTGAATAATGTCCCAGAGGCAACGTATCGCGTGTCAGTATCATTTTACTTTTTGTGGTCAGTGGCTACTGACTACTGATAATTCTCTATACATATTATTAGAGTCTACGTACATTACGGGACCAGTTATATCAACATTCGTAATAGAATAGGTTGTAAAAGTAATAGAACTACAGGGAAAAATGTGTACTTTTATTTTTCGACACCTGTGTCCCCATTTTACAGGGATACAGTTGGAAATTTTGACGAAAGTCAAAGTCAAAGTTTTTATTTCAATTAATCCTTAATGAGGCACTTTTGTAATTTCAAATGGAATTGTCCGTTAGTCTGTTTGTCCGTGAAGCTAGATGAAGCTTCGACTGGAGAATGAAATGACAAAGCGTGTAATCAATTGAATTAGCATCACTTTTGTTGATGACGACTTTATTTGTTAAATTTTGCATTTATTTGTAGATTTCGTTTGTTATAGTTTCAAAACGAATGATACATTGAAATTAAGTTATCTATCTTATGATTTTGAAATGTTAAATTACTAAATGTGTACAGACCATATACATTACACAACCTATTACTCGAGAACTTGAATTTCTAATCTCACTCATATAAATTTTATTGATATTCACATTAGTGAACATAGACATTAATACATTAAAATTAAATTATGTTATTAATGTGTGTTTGTGTGTAATGTTTATTTTTAGAAAATTATTACACCGAAGAATAAATAACGCTTTCGTAAATTCAAAGTCAAAGCTAAAGAACTTTATCGCTACTGAAATCCTGAGGTCGAGTAACTTAGTCAAATTTTCACTCATCGGACCATTAGTTTTGCATTTAGTATAATTATTATATTTTTAATTGTTACAATATTCAGTAAAAACTATATCTTTAACTGAAATTTAAATCACAATCTTTCAAAACCACTGAAAATATAACCAACTTTTCCTAAACCACGATAAAAATTAAGTTTTTTAATTAAAACTTTTCCAAAATAAAAGATCCGTCTCTAAAAACTTACCTAAGGCATAATGATCCACTTAAAACCACAACAAATCACTTCAAAAACAAAACGTACGAAAAGTAATCGCGTTGTTAAGATATTCCGAGAATGGGAAGTACGAATCGACAGCACGGAGTACGGAGCGACGCGAGACGTCCGTCGCCATCGACGCCCGACGCGGTACTAAATTCTGAGGGGTAGAAAATTTATTATATAGCTACCCGTTTTAATACTCTGTTGCAACCACCTGTAGGGAACAAATGAAAAACTTTTTTTATGGCTTTGGGCACTGGAACAATGTCGAAACAGCCTAGCTTTGAAACATTTGATTAGGCCGCGTGATTCACAAAGTTTTCGTGTAATTTTCCGAGGTTTCAGGGTTTCTAAAAACGTGTTTTTGGCCAACTGTTTATTTTGAAATTCTGTGAAGTATATTGCTTAGGGATAATTTATGTGGAGGGTGAAGAGTAAATTGGTTGAATTTCTAACCAAGGTAAAGATTGTTTTGAAGGAAATTCTCATTGTTTACATCTGTAGGGTTATACGTATTTTTAACCGACTTCAAAGAAGAAAAATGTTCTCTGTTTGACCTGTATGTTTGTGCGCGATTATCTCACGATTGGCCAAACCGATTTTGATGCGGTTTTTAGAAAAGTTTTTTTACACTTCGTAGTACCAACTACTAAACAACAACAACTACGAATTGTTTCAATGAAATGTAATAATATTTTGGTTGTATAATTGAGGTTGTAAATTTTTCAAACCAAGATCATAATTTTCATTTGTTTACAAATACTCACATTTAAAATTGACAATATTAAAATACTCTAGCTTCTTGTACACATGTATATAACCTACAATCTGGGCAAAGCAGAAAAGGCTTTACAGAGAAGGAGAAATCATTAATCATGACCTTAGCCAAAGAGATTAACTTTTTAGATTTATGTTTATTATAAGTCTAGATTTAAAGCTATTTTTGTGCTATGAAAAAATATGTTTCCTGGGATTGTTTTTTTTCATCCGAAACACCAGGGGCGTTACAAAAGCATTGCCAGCCTTTTAAAAGTTAGAAATTTAAGGGATTGGGATGATTGGGGAGGGGCAATTGGGCCTTCAGTAACCTCACACAACGCAAGCGTTGTTTCACGTCGGTTTTCTGTGAGGCCGTGATATCACTCCGGTCGAGCTGGCCCATTCGTGCCGAAACATGGCTCTCCCACACTTTACGTTACTGTTTAACTTATACCTCATAATTAACTGACAAAAATGTATTATCAGGCTTAAATAGAACAACAGAAATAATCTGTTCTTTGAAGATTCCACTAGCGACAATTAATAAAGGAGCTTAAAAAAGAAAAAAGCCCTCAAAATCTCGTGTTTCGTCTCCAACCCTAGATGAACACAGTTTTATATTACCTTAATCCCTATAATGGGGGAGATCCGACAATATAAAAAGTCCTTTTGAAATCTGATTCGGATTACTGCGGATATAAGGATTATCTATTACGGATTAGGAAGTGTACATAGTCCCTTTTGTCTGTAATAAATACATCGGCTAACAGAAAAGCGTACTATCTCAGATGACGATATTATGAGATGAGGTAGGTAGGTACCATTTCCAGTGTACTGATAGATTTTGTTGCTGTGCTGTTAATAATTCAAGTTTTGGTTGGAGTTTATCTAGACTTTTATTAATCGTTAACTGACTTATTTGGGTGCTTTTCCACCACAGATGTGCTATGCTACATCGCTGTGGATGCGTTTGGCTTCCACCAATCATAATCATTGGTACACATAGCTTAGAAATGGGGGAAATGGACTCAGCTAAGCTATGTTTAGCGCTATATGGAAAGATGCGTGCTATGGATGGCTTCCTTACTATCTAAATGTGCATCTTCCTCGCACAGTTACATAGCTTAGTATCAGTGGAAATGGTCACATAGTTTCACAACTTAGCTATTACATCCTCGCAGCATAGCTACATAGCACATCTCTAATGGAAAAGCACCCTTAGTAGATGTCGTCTATGACATTGAATATATTTTTAAAACACACAAGACACAATCCTGTTTGGGGTATATCATGAAAAAAATTAGTTTACGACGAGTAGACACGAATACTGGAGTGATGACGCAAAGGTAGCCATTAAGTACTAAATCAATTATATAGAATTACTAGCTTTCTGCCCCCGGCTTCCCACGTGGTTTTTTAAGGGATTATGGGCAGATTAAAACAAAAATGCGCTTTTTTTGTTAATCACAAATAGTTCGCATACCAATCTTGAAAATTGCTGAATGTTCTATACAAACTTCCACCATTTTGGAACAAAACGTTCATAAATTAAGGGACGACTGCACAGTTGGCGCGGTGGCGTGACATCCGTCTGCCGCGAAACGTGTAACGGGTTCGATTCTTTGTGTAATCCACAAATTGTTGTTTCATGTCAAAGACAAAGATTGTATGTTTGTAAACGCACTCACGACACAGGATACAATCCTAGGTGTGGAGAAAATTAAAAAAAAAATTAAGTAACAAAAAAATCATGTCATAAACTCACTCCGTTGTGTCGTAAAGAAAGGACAAACAAAAACACTTTAAATAATATTAGTATATTTCGGAATACAATTATGGAACTCAAAAATAGTAGGTACTTAGGTACCTAAGAGGTGACATTTTCTCCCGGACACACTTAAGATGCCAGAGGTCAACTTTATTAAAAAAATCTGATAAAAGAACCAAAAATAAAATAGGTACGGGTAGCGACTAGTACCTACTCGTTGTCGAACCAAAAATAGGTTGAAAAAATACCTATTAAAGGACTTTTTATAGGAAATTTGAGTTTTTTTTGGCCAATTAGTTGCTGTGACTCTATTTTCAACTTGGTATATTATAATTTACTTGATTTTGTTTCCTGTTCTCATTTACAGTCCACATTAAGTATAGTTTACTGTTACGAAGATCATTCTATGTTTTTGATCCCTTAAGGAAATGAAAGATACTTTTGCAAAACTATTGTAATTGTTAAACTATTTCTTTGTATCTAATGTTAAAACACGAGTATCATTTTGTGGATGCTTTTAGCTTCCATACGTTACTGTGTATGTTTGTATATTCATTGGCACACATAGCTTACCACTGGTGGATACGGTAACATAATTTCATGGCTTAGCTATTACATCTTCGTTGCATAGCTACATAGCGTACCTCTGGTGAAATCAAAATCCTGGCTGCAATAAGAATTCGAAGAGAAGGCACATCTTACAAAAATACATTGAAAGATATCAAAAATATACAAACAGATTATCATTGTCTTACAATCCCGAAATGGGTTAAAATATTTTATTCATACTATTCCTGAATACGGACGAAGCAGAAGTATTTAAGGTCGTGCCTGTTACGCGTCGGTATTCAGACAAACCCACGGGTTTCAATAGAAATTGGACGAGTTAGCTATGCGTATTTGCATATATTGTAGTACTCTTTTGATCCATTCAGAACTGATAAAGACGATCCTGTGTGTCTTCAAATGTTGAATTGTAATTAATAATTTTCGAATAATTCTCATCACCATCATTACATTAACAGTCCGTGACTGCCCATTGATGGACTATACAGGTTGTCCCGTAAGCAACCCTGTAACCGATTCCTAACCCCCAAAAAGCCGGCAACGTACTTATAACGCCTCTGGTGTTTCAAGTGTCCATGGGCGACGGCGATTGCTTACCATCAGGTGATCCGTCAGCTCGTTTACCGGCTTATTCCATAAAAAACCACATTGTTCCGAGTTCGTTTAAAAATGCTATCCCCACTTCTTATATCGATTATATTTAAAAGAAGTTTCTAATTCAATTTCACTGATAGCAATCTATTTATTACAGATGGCCGCTATTCGCGTGTCTCAAGTCAGTTAAGCAAAAATATATTATGAACCTACCTTTTACAGGCCTCCTGGCCTAATCCAATATTTTAACATGTTTACAGTAAAAGGTTCAAGAATATATTTGGATAATAAGATAATCGTTTTTGGATACTAAAAATGGAACCGCCTTCAATTTTCTTTACCGCCTCCACTTTTTTAAGTCAGGTATCAATATGCTGAAAACTACATCAAAACGGATTCAGCCAAATGCGAGATAATCGCGCCCAAATATACATACAACTTAAACTGCGATCTCCAAGCCGCCTTCCAAGTTCGGAGATTATGGAAAATCTTCTTTAGTAAAGGATGTACAGAAACCTGTATTGGATTATCATAGACTGTCAATATTATCATCAGGGTCCATTTGCACCAGAGATGTACTATACTACCTACATATATGTTGCTGTGGATGCGTTTGGCTTCCACTTATCATATTCATTACTCACATAGCTTAGTATTGGTGGAAACAGACTCAGTTAATAGTGATTATTACGGTGATTACCACGTGCTATGGATGTGTGCTATGTATGGCTTCACTACTATTGATATATTGCATACTCGAAGCATCTTCCTCGCACAGCTACATGGCGTAGTATAAGTAGAAACTGTCTCATAGGTTCACAGCTACAACCTACTACCTACAACCTCGCAGCATAGTACATCCTGGTGCTACTAAGCTATGCTATGTAAAGCTGATGAGGGTTCATAATTGTAATAATTATGAAGTACATAAGTAATATTTGGTACATAGAAAAATAATATGTTACTACGTAGCTCTACAGGGTTCGTAGTAAAATAAATTATAAAAGTAGTAAAGAAAATTCGTCGAAGACAAATCGTAAAATAAATATTATTGTCTGTTTCTAAGCCAAGATCATAACAAAGTTTTAATATCAAATTATAATATATTAATGATTTTTGAAAAACTTTCCTCTGGTTTTCTTCATTTCGTTTCCATCCATATTTTACAAAATGTCATAAAAACAAAAAAGTCGCGTAACTTTGTCGTCAGTTTTCTTAAGTGATGTCTTTAAATTAAGCGTGAATTTTTGCGGATCTAAAGTTTTAAGCTCAAGCAGCTTAGTAAAATATTTACCAATGACTTTAACTGCTTAGCTACAGCGATATCAATTAATTAAAAGTGCCATGATCACGGATGAAGTGGAGTATTTGCTGGTGGATGTTTATAAGCAGACAAATCGGTCTACCCTCTTTCTAATTAGTTTCTTTTGCTAACGACACCGCTACCACTGTCACTTGTATCACTTGTAGCCGTGATCGCGGCGCTTGCAACAGTGCCTAAATAACTAAAACTCATAGACATAAATAAACATGGTAAATATCCCATTTCAAGTTCTAATGTTACTGAGGATTTTTCGTAACACCGAAATAGATCTCAATTCATTCCGCCCTTAAAATAGCATTGATGGTTCATAATACTGATATAATACTTCTTGTAAAACCCCCGAATTATCAACAAACGGTCATTAAGCTTGTATAAAAACCGGAACGAAATCTACGTGCTCCCTCTCCCTTAGACTACAAATCAACTTGATTGATTCATTCAATAGGTACTTTTAGGTACCACAAAAAGTTTCTACGTGATCAAATTAAAATAAGAAAGAGATTGGATCGATACGGGAGTTATATGAGCTCCCCTGCCTACCCTGTCAAAAGCAGACCGCGTTGACAATTAAAACCACGTGACAGAAATAAAAGTTGGTCACGTGCAACGTTTTCCGTTAATTTAATGGCTACCAAATGTATTTTGGAGGTTTCTTTTTTAACTGTTTTGTTAAAAAAGGGAAACCTTAAGAACGTTTATAACCTTTTTCTGAAGTTAATTTTGAAATTTTCGGTCGTATGTCTTCTAACCGCTTGTTTGGAATGAGGGTGTTTTTCCACCAGAGATGTGCTATGCTACGTTGCTGTGGATGCGTTTGGCTTCCACCAATCATATTCATTGGTACACATTGTTTAGCACTGGTGGAAACGGACTCAGCTGAGTTATGTTTTTTATATGGACAGATGCGTGCTATGGATGACTCTCCTACTATCGAAACATCACATACTCGAGCTGCGCATCTTCCTCGCACTGCAACATAACTTAATATCTGTACAAACGGTCACATAGTTTCACAGCTTAGTTAAATTACATCTTCGTAGTATAGCTACATAGCACATCTCTGGTGGAAAAGCACGCTAAGGGTAATATTTTTAAAAAAGTGTGTCCAGTAATTGCCGTTAAATTATTTGGAAGTAATTAACAATTTTGGGGACTTTATAAAGCTTGCGTCAGTGGTAGGATGGGGATTTAAATGTCACGTTTATTTACTTTTTAAAGTAAATTAGCTGAATTTTAATTGCTTTTTCTAATTAAGTTGATTATTTGAAGGGAAGTTTACAATTATTGAATGACTTGAAACAAGTCGGGCGTTCTCGAACAGTTAACATAAGCGAATTATGTATGTTACTATGTATGTATGTTTTAGTACGTGCAAGAATAGGTATTATAAAAAAAAAAAACAGACAGCTACATAATTACAGTATTGCATATAAAGCACATACATAAATTACTCTCAGTTTTGACAAAAGTTGCTGAAAAATAATTATAATTAAAACACAAAGGCATACGTTAACAGTAATTTACATATTTTATAATTATTATTATAACACAACATACATTTTTAATTTTAATTTTAAAAGATGAGTGTGGGTGAGATCTTTTCCACGAATGCAATTACTCTTAGGGTGCTTTTCCACCAGATATGTGCTCTCAGCTATGCTAGGTATGTTTTTTTATGTATATAGAAAGATGCGTGCTATGGATGGCTTCCCATACGCCTACTATCGATACATCGCATACTCGAGCTGTGCATCTTTCTCGCACAGCTACATAGCACATCTCTGGTGGAAAGGCACCCTTATTGTCAGGTTGAAAACATATTTATGCATTATATATAACAATTTATTATGAACAGACAAATAACTAACGAAATACATCGTTATTATAATAATATTATAATATACATAGACTTCTAAAGAAATAGTTTTTAGTTTATATCATATATTATCATCATATATTATATAGTCACAAACATTGTATAGTAGTTGTAAAATTTAGATATTTCTTATTCTTAATAACTTTTCTACTTATGTTAATAACATTTCTCTAAAGCCAACTACAGAATCAACTTGCACGGTTCTCTCACATCATTCTTTATTTGATTTGTCTGGACTTAAAAGAGACTGAATTTGTTTCGGCATTTCTTCTCAGAGTAGTCCAATAGGAAATGCCGGCCTCATCTAATCATTCTAGCGATTGACGTGTTACATGGCAAGGCGTGGGTCCTGGCCTCGGAGGCTCTCGGGCCTCGATTAATAGGTCTCTATAGCGCATGCTTGGAGAGGGGCCAGTTCCCGCTTCAGTGGAAGACGGGAAAACTGGTCCTCGTGAAGAAGCCGGGGCGCCCTGCGGACTCTCCATCCGCGTACCGGCCCATTGTGCTGCTCGACGAGGTGGGAAAAGTCTTCGAAAGGATAATTTCGAACCGCCTCGTCGCGCACTTGTCCGGATCTGGGCCGGACCTCGCGGATGGCCAGTTCGGCTTCCGCAGAGGGCGCTCCACGGTGGACGCCATCATGCGCGTAAGGGACCTCACGACGGGGACTGCAGTGTCCAGGGGTAAGGTCGTTGTAGCGGTGTCTCTGGACATCGCCAACGCCTTCAACTCCCTACCCTGGAGCTGCATACTGGAGGCACTCCGGTATCACCGGGTTCCTACCTACCTCCGTCATATAATCGAGGCCTACCTGACAGACAGGTATGTCATATACCCCGGTCACCAGGGCGAATGGAAACGGCGAGAGATGTCGCGCGGTGTTCCACAGGGTTCGGTTTTGGGACCGCTCCTGTGGGATATCGGTTACGACTGGGTGCTGCGCACCGACCTCCCGAACGGCGTCGGCGTAATTTGTTACGCCGACGATACGCTAGTGTTAGCGCACGGGAGGTCGCACCAGGCGGCGGCCAACTTAATGGAGAGAGCGGTTGCGACAGTTGTTGACAGGATCCGGCAATTGGGACTCGAGGTGGCGCTCCACAAGTCCGAGGCCATGTGCTTTCATGGCCGCGGGAACGCGCCACCTCCAGGTGGGTCCCAAATAACGGCGGGAGGAGTTTCCATCGGCGTCGAGACGACGATGAAGTATCTAGGACTCGTCCTCGACAGTCGATGGAACTTCGTGGAACACTTCCGACGTTTGGCTCCTAAGTTGGAGCGGACGGGAGCTGCGCTTAAGCGGCTCCTGCCAAACCTCGGGGGGCCAAATGCCTCCTGCCGGAGGTTGTACGCGGGGATCGTGCGGTCCATGGCCCTCTACGGCGCCCCTGTGTGGGCGCCGAACCTGATGCGGCGGCCAGCTCGGGCGCTGCTCACGTCTCAGAGGGTCATGGCCATCCGGGTGATTCGTGGATATCGCACGATCTCCGGGGAGGCGGCGAACCTCCTTGCCGGATTACCGCCGTGGGATTTGGAGGCGAAGGTGCTCGCGCGCGTCTTCAGTTTGCGCGCCGACGCGTGTCGCCGGGGCGAAACTCCACTGCCGCGCCAGATCAGTGCGTGGCGGGACGAGCTCCGGCGCGATCTCATGGCGGAATGGCAGCAACGACTGTCGCAACCGAGGGCTGGGCTCGCTGTCATCGCAGCGGTAAGTCCCCTCTTTGAGGAGTGGCTAGAGAGGCGCCACGGCGTCCTCACCTACCGCCTAACGCAGGTGCTTACCGGACATGGGAGTTTCGGTAGGTTCCTGTTCCTTATTGGGCGGGAGGAAACGCCCGGGTGTCATCACTGCGAGGACCGCCCGGAGGACACAGTAGAACATACAGTGGCGGTGTGCCCTGCGTGGGCTGAGCACCGCCAAGTCCTCAGGGATGTGGTCGGCGACGGCGACCTCTCGCGCCCGGCACTGGTTCAGGCCATGGTGCGGAGCGAGAGGGACTGGGATGCCGTCTCCTCCTTCTGCGAAGCAGTCATGCTAGCTAAGGAGGAGGCGGGGCGCGTGAGAGAACAAACCTCCTCACGCCCCAGCCGTCGCGAAAGACACTCCGGGCGTAGGGGATCGAGACGATCTCCGGCCACCGTAAGTGCGGGCCTGCGGACGGCGAGCAAGGGTAGCTCACCGCCCGAACAGAACCAGACCCGTGCGTGCGGCGCGTCGCGTTCCGCGCGCGCCTCAAAGAGCCATCAGACCACCACAGATGGGGCCCAATTGGGCTGATGCCTGACCCGGAGCTGCGGACTACCTAGCGGGTTTACCGGGGCTCCGGCTCGAAAAGCAGGAGAAGGAACGGGGTGGTTTTTAGTCAGTAAGAGTCTGACACTCCCTCTCGCCTCACCCAAGGCGAGAAAAGTCATTGGATGATTTTCCCCCTCAAAAAAAAAAAAAAAAAAAAAAAAAAAGCGTTTGACGTGTGTGAAAATTGTAATCTTGTAACCAATTTGCAAAAATAAATCTCATTTATCATCTATCAAAAATGGCATCACTGTCTACTGGCTTTCAGACATAAAAGAAGTGCCATAACGAGACCTTCCTTGGCTTTACTCCACGTAAGGCCAAACAGCATATCTCTTATAGTGAATTCTTTCTACGACAAGTATCAAGAATGATATGACGTAACTACACGCGAGTATAGTAATAGGTATTGATATTTGCTGCATAGATATTTGTATGAGGTGGCTTTTCGTGCACTTAGGCTCTTCAAACTCGGTTGATACTATCCGCTGTAGTATTCCGGATTCTTTTATGCGCAGCGTGCTGGAAGAAAAAGATAGATGTATTTTTTTGTCGAAAAGAACACAGTTATGTAAATCCGCTTCACTGATTTTGGTCTTTATCACATTGAACGCCGTGGTGGTCACCGACCGACGTTAGCGGAGGATTTGCCTTCAACAGTTTTCTATTGGCAGTCAAAGACTTATTGTATTTTTTAGCACATGATAGGATTTTGGGTCAACCACCTGGACAAGTCAAGACGGAAAAGATTTACAGTTTTTAATACCAATGGAGTATAAAAACTTATGGAACGACTTACCCAATTTTAAATTGTTCCTTGTATGCAAAGTCTTTCGAAGCACGGAAGTACTTTTTGATTCCAGAAAAAATGTCGACTGAGACCAACTTGCAAATGTCATCGTTGTCGTATGCTGAAAGTAATAACTTCTATACATATAATAAAATCGTAGAAAGGTGCTGTCTGTACATTGAAAATAAAAATAAAAAAAATAGCAGGGGTTATTGTTATGTCGATGTCGAACCCAAAAATGTAATTAACTTTTTTTTGTCTGTTTGTCTGTTTGTCTGTTTGTCTGTTTGTCTGTTTGTCTGTTCGTCTGTGCGCGCTAATCTCAGAAACGGCTGATCCGAGTTGGATGCGGTTTTCACGAATATAATGTGGGATGCTTAAATTTACATTTAGTGTTTGTTTCATGTCAATCGGTTCATAAATAAAAAAGTTATGTCAAATTAAAGAATCACGTCGAACATTCTATGCTTATACCATTAATCTCCGCAACTATTTGACGGATTTGGTTGAAATTTGGTACAGATATAGTTTAGAACCTTAGAAAGGACATAGATATATTTTTATTTCAAAAATCAAAAAATAAAAATAAGAAATAAATTATTTATAAATAATTCTATGTCGATCGTTACACGACTTCGGTTCATGTTATTTTTTTAATTTATCGAAAAAAATTAAATAAATAGTAAAAAGGTATGAAAAAAATAATATCAATATAATAAAACATTTAGTACAAAGAAAATGCTCTAACGGAGTATAGATAATTCTATGTCGATCGTTACACGACTTCGGTTCATGTTATTGTTTTAATTCATCGAAAAAAGTAAATAAATAGTAAAAAGGTATGAAAAAAATAATATCAATATAATTAAACTTTTAGTACAAAGAAAATGCCCGAACGGAGTATAAATAAATAATCCAAGTTGTCTTTATCCTCGATAGATGGCGTTGGGATCGAAATAGATCGCGCTATGGTTTCGTTACATTCATTTGGTTGGGTATCGGCCGAGCGCTTCGGTACTATCGTAGAAAAAGTGTATTATCAGTCGTATGATTATTTGTCTGTAGTGGTCCTGCTGTTTCGTATATTCTAAATTGGTTTCGTTGTATTTGTCAATTAATAAGTTTATTTGTTGGGTTTTCCTGGTTTTTTGGTTAAACTATTTAACGTAGGTTTAGTTTGATATCGATTATTAGTAGTTACTGTAGTTAGTTTTTTTAATAAAATTGTAAGTCTAATTTTTTTTTTAATTAGATTAGATTTAAGTCGTTTCTTTTAAATTATTTAGTTTAAGCTTGGTTATTATAGCATAGAGGATAGGTTGTAATATAGTTTCTTTTTTAATTGTTATAAATTCGTAATTCGTAGCTTTCTTTAGTTTTAAGTTAGTTTAAGTCCGTTTTTAAACTATTTTTTCAATGCCCTAAGTGAGTATACATCTATTAAATTCAAACGCAGAGCTCATTATGTTGATTTTTGAAGAGTTCCCTGGAATATCTTCTACATCTCATTTTTGAAGAGATCCCGCGAGATCGGGAACTATGTGGTTAAAACCAAAAATTTGCCGGAAGTCACTATTCCACGCGAACGAAGTCGCGGGCAATTTTTTAATAAAATTGTAAGTCTAATTTATTAATTAATTAGATAGATTAGATTTAAGTCGTTTCTTTTAAATTATTTAGTTTAAGCTTGGTTATTATAGCATAGAGGATAGGTTGTAATATAATTTCTTTTTTAAATGTTATAAATTCGTAATTCGTAGCTTTCTTTAGTTTTAAGTTAGTTTTTATCTTAAGTTCGGAAAGATTATAATATTTCTTTAGTTTAAGTCCGTTTTTAAACAATTTTTTCAATGCCCTAAGTGAGTATACATCTATTAAATTCAAACGCAGAGCTCATTATGTTGATTTTTGAAGAGTTCCCTGGAATATCTTCTACGTCTCATTTTTGAAGAGATTCCGCGAGATTGGGAACTATGTGGCTAAAACCAAAAATTTGCCGGAAGTCACTATTCCACGCGAACGAAGTCGCGGGCAAAAGCTATCATTAATAAATGAAGTAAATGATTATTTTACCATCATTATGTCCCGTTGTCCCTACTTACCCCTTTTCATATACGGGTATATGGTAGTATAGTCAGAGAGTAAAGCGACGCGCCCCGTCTTCACCTCCTCCAGTCCTTTGATGACCGTCACCACTCGCATTGCCATCAACCTGTCGAATATCGCTCCGTAGTTCTGGACGTACATATGAGACTATAATTAATCATAATTTTCACACGTTACTACTTTTAATATTAGTTAAAAATTAACAAATCAAAGTGCCATTGAAATATAGCTTCTTAGAATTTTTAAGATTTTTTTTATATGCAGTTCGCAAAAGATTATGTGGATGGTTGATATGATATTTTGTTGCTGTTGAGAAGTGGGAGTGCCTACTTAATATGTGTACTTCAATATATGGAGGAGCTCTCAAACTATGTATGTATAATAAAGGCCAGCCATTCTCAAATTGGAGCATAGAGCTACTGGATGCAAGTTGCTTCCAACCGGCTTATCTGGAAATCATTGGGGAAGACCTATGTCGTCTACTGCTGAAGTAGACGTCTTATGGCTGATATGATGATTTCCAATAGACTATTTAAAATTTTACCTTGCCTTTTTCTATCAGAATATAATGAAAAATATATCACTACTTTGAAATAACCTAGTAAGTAGAAATACGAGAAAAATACTTACACGTTCCACAATAGACCTCATCATATAGTCGACAATAACACGCATGTATTCAGTAGCGACGAGTGTCTCCAGATTAATTTCATTATCTGTATCGTTCACCAAGTTGGAGAGCAGGTTAGAAGTATAAAACGTATACACGATGTAGGTGAACACAAAGAAGATGAAGTAGGCAATTCTTCTTGATGGCAACCTTGTGTCTATTGGCGGTACTGTGGAAGAATAATAGAAGAATCAAAGCTGGTTTAAATATCCAAACAAACGAATTTATCCGGAGCTGCGAATACCATAAAAGGCTACCAGGGCTCCGGCGCAAACTAGAAGAAGGAATAGGGTGATGTTTAGTCAGTAAGAGACTGACACTACCTCTCGTCTCACCCAAGGCGGGAGAAGTCATTGGATGATTTTCTTCCTCAAAAGAAAGCAAACGAAATTATGCATCCATTATGTTTTTTTTTTATGAGATAGGAAGGCAATCGAGTAGGTTAGCTAGGAGTTGCAGGTCGTTACCAGCCTTTTGGATAGGGGATTGAATACAGAAGAATAAAAGGATCTTGGTTTAAATGGGCAAGCAAATGTAAACTTTACATTCATTGGTTTATGAAATCAGTGATTTAGAATTAAATAAGACTTCAATATTCAATGAAGCCAAATGAACATAGATAGATATTTTTGTTGATTGACCGATTTTGTAATTGAATTAGTTTTAATAAATAATATTGAACGCTATTTTTGAGGATAGTCGTGATCACTGGGCCCCGATGAAATCTAGAGACACAAATAAAGTTTTGAAAACTATTATTATTATAAATTCTTAAGGATCATTCACGCTACACCGTATCGTGACCGAGCCGGCTCCGGCCGGTCTAAAATACCCACCGACATTTCAACGCCGGACGCCGGTCAGTGCACGTCCGGGACACGGTCAGTCATGAATTGCTTCATACAAAAAGTACACCACCTGATATAAACCGGTGCGTGCCGTGCTCCAGTCGTGTCCCATGCAGCGTCCGGCTGAGGCACGGCACAGCGCGGTTTAAACCAGAATATTATTTATCAGTAATAACTGACTGATAGACTGCCTCGTCGGTCCAATGGTCGCAAGTGCGACTGCCGAACAAGAGGTCTTGGTTTCGATTCCCGGGTCCCCTATTACATAGGACTTATACCACAAATTGTATAGCGACATTACGTACCGCGTAATGTGCTCATCTACCTACCCCTTCGGAAACAAAAGGCGTGACGTTTTGTGTGTGTGTAAATTTATAATTACTTACTATGCTGACAGTATCCACCAATGATCACCAGGGATTCATACACGAAGCTGCAGTGCCACCCACCGACCACGCTGAACTCCCATCGTTTGAGCATGTAGAAGATGATGCTGGTGAGAAAAGCCATGGCATACAGGCAGTTCCATACAGGCCGGGCAAACGGCTTGCTGTAGAATGTGGTGAAGAATTTCTGGTCCCTACGACTTAGAAGGAAGCCAAAACTGCAAAATAAAATAATTGTAAAAGTTGAGTTAAAAAGCTAAAAGTTAAAGAGTTAAAAAGCATTATAAAAACCTTATAGTATAATGTATAACAGTTTCACTGGATCGGATATGTCTAATACATTGTTCTTGTTAGTTTACACAGAACTGTTTCTCCATTATCCTCGTACTAATATTAAACTGTATTAAGGTGGAACAGTTCTGTTGTCATCGGTTACGGTAAGGCACATTTGCTAAATTAGTGGATTCAGATGTTAATCACTAAGCTCTTGTTTCGCTCTTTACTTTCTGCTGGGTCTAATAATTCTGATATTTTCAATAGTTAAGTGATTTTTTTGTTAGGACGCAAACAACTGCCAGATCACCTGATGATGAGTAATCAGCATTAATTATAGACACCCGCAACAGCAAAGGAGTTATCAAGTGCGTTACAAAGCAATTTTTTGATCACACAATATTGAAAAAAAAAACGATCAACGATAGATTCAATAGGAATTTATCATTTGGATATCGATAAGCCTACAAATATTCCACTTCAAAAGATCAAATCTCTTTAAGCCTCTTTGTAAAGCACAATTCAAGTATTTTACAAAAATAATTTTCTAACAGAAAGCATTTTATGTCTTAGTAAAATCTTGGCAATAAAAAATGTAGCTTCATGCTCATTTAGCGGCAATCCCTAAGGACAGAGATTCTGTTTCTGAAATTATAGTAGTCTTTGTCTTTTAATATGAGACTAGAGAGGCTTAAGTTTTATTTGGATATATTTTAGAGACTATAAAAAGATGAACATAATTATGTTTATAATTTGTCTGATACATTTTTCCAATCAATAATGTGGAAGAGTCAGGCTTCTGCACTAATGGGTCGGCTCGACCGAAGTGATACCACAACCTCGCAGAAAACCGACTTGAAACAATGGTTGCGTTTCTTTGTGTAAGTGAGGTTACCAGAGGCTCAATTACCTCCCCAATCTTCACAATCCCCGTCTCCTCAACACGCTTTAAATTATTCCTAACCCTCAAAATAGCGACAACGCACTTGTAACGCATCTGGTGTTTTGGGTGTCCATGGGCAGCAGCGACTGCTTACGATGAGGTGATCCGTCTCCTCGTTTACCAGCATATTTTACGTCAAAGGTTTTAGTACCGAAACCGAATCATGTTTAGCTTTTCAATTCTTATTTTAACTAATAAATTCTAAAATGATCTTGTTTATGACGTTTCCACATATAAATATAATGAATCGGTATAATATACTTATACGGAATTCGGAATCAGTAAAGCACTGAAAATACAATGTTTAACAAAAAAATACCGTTATAAAAAAACCAGTTATTGTGTGGTTTTATCATAAGAATTTACAACTAAAGAAAACTTGAAATTAATAAATAGATACGAACCGCCAAGTATTAATAGCAAGTACCGGGTAGGAGTCCTTCAAAAACTCAGTACTTAGACTCATGGATCTGGTGTAGACATCAGCTTTGGTACTTATTTGATAGGACATATTCCTTAGTGAAGGACTTAATGTCAAATTCCAAACTGGATTCTCGAAAACGTAGGTGACACTGAAAGAAAAGACGATCTAAACCTTAATATGAGTTTGCTTTACGTTGATCGAAAATGAAACGAGAGTGCGTTCAATGCTCTGATTGGTTGGTTTATTCGCATCGGCCAATCAAAGTGCCGAACGCGCTCTCGTTTCGTTTTCGTTCAACGTAATGCAAACTCGTACTAAGGGTATTGTTGTTTTATTTCGTTAATCCTGCCTGTTGTGTGTCGTAGTTGGTCGTTTATCAGCTATGTAGCCACAATTGACTTCTGGATTGGCCAAATTGTTATAGGAGCTTTTTAACTGACTCAAAAGAAGAGGTTATCAGTTTGCCTCAATTATCTCACGTTTGGAACCGTTGTTGATGCAGTTTTCGGCATAGTATTTGTTAGACTTGTGATAAGCATTTAAGGCTACTTCCTGACTTAAGAAGAATGGAGAAAGCGAATAAAAGTGAAGACGGCAAAGGCCTTTTAAAAACCAGAACAAAGTCGCTAATATTTTAATATTCTGACTGTTAATTTCTTTCAAAATAAGCGGACTTTCTTACATTAGTATTGTGCTTTAATATTAGTATACTTACTTGAATTTATACATATTCTGTAAAAGGCAGAGTATGGTGCAGCCGATGGCAGTCTGCCGCCATATTGGATCGTAGATGAAGTGTTTCTCCGTGTAGTCCAAGTGTTCCTGAATGGACTCGCACTCAAACAGTGTTCCCACTTTGATGGTCACGTTATTCATCATTTTTTGGCTGAAACCAGAAAAAAAGAAATTATATTAAAAATATACATATATTTATTAATATCCAAAGGCTCATTTAGTTCGATCAAAAAAGAACTGAGTAAGTTCTTCTTTTTCATAGGACGTAATACTATACTAACGAACGAGCAAATAGCTTTACTAGGGGACGGACTGACAAAATTCAACATTAAATAATTCTTTATTGCCTTTAAAAAATGCCTTATTGTAATATTTTCTTTTCTAGATACCTATGTATATTTTATATAAATCAATTACTCACCCAAGGGCAGGGGAAGTCATTGAATCCCCTTCGTATGTATCGGCAAAACTCGAGATCTTAGGAATTTGTAGAAGTCCAGGGAAGGTTTAAAAAGTGAGAACAAAATGTTTGAGATGGTACGAAATGTGCCGGGTCAGCTTGTAAAAGATATAATACCTACTGAAGGTCTGGTCAATCTATTGTCAAAATTTTAAATGATTTTTATAGTTACGCGTTATATCGTGTTACAAGCAAGCCTTTTTGTCCTGCCAAACCCTTGCCTGACTAATGACCTCCTTTACTTTTAGTGCTTCTATCAAACTTCTAAACTTTAAAATGAATTTAACATCTAAATGGCCATATTGTTCAATTTTCCTTCGTTCTAACTTCACTCTTGTATCCATTGAATTATTTATATTTGAAACTTCTATTTAATTTTAACATTAATTTGATTTACGATAGTCAAGTCTTATTTGCGTTTATAATTCATTACTTATAATAAAAGTGCTTCGTTAGTTAAGCTAAGTTCATGGAATTTGAAACCTTGCTGTTAAATTAAAACTATTGTGCGTAAAAACTTTTTGCTTGACAAGGCTAGATAAATTGATATGTTACTTGCTTCTTCTAAGAAATGTGATTCTCAGAAGTTGGGGAGAAAATTAGCAGTTATTCACGTGTATCTATGAAACTATTCTAGAATCTACATAGTCTATTACCTAAAGACTGATTCCTAAGAATTCGCTGGAAGTTTCATTCGTTTATTAGGCTAACTCCTAACTTAGGTACATGTGATAAAACTTAATATGGTTCTTCGAGTATCTAGGGAACGAATTTCTTATCAGATAATATAGCTTTTATATTATACTAGCTGACCCGGCAAACTTTGTACAGCCTCAAACATATTATTCTCACCTTTTAAACCTTCTCTAGACTGCTACAAATATTTCAAGACCAAAATTTACTTTAATTGACATCTGAAAGACCAGAGATGTTACAAGTGCGTTGCAGGCCTTTTGGAGGTATTGGGAAGATTAGGAGGATAGGAGGTTATTGGGCCTCCTGTAGGGGAAAGTGGGGTAAACGCGAACGCGGGGTAAACCCGAACCCAATAGTTTTAATATGTTAGAAAGATATAGCCGTATATCACTCGCCGGTAACTCAGAGATCACGCCACCACCAGTGCCAGTCAACGACACGGGAGACGCAGACGCACGTACTTTTCAAGGTATGTTAATTTTAATATTTTCAATGTTTTCGATGTAATTTTTTGATAAATTGAACTTGGTGTAGCTTTACTTCTATTGAGAACAGTTATTTAACCTTTACATAGTGGAAAACTTACATACTAAACCATTCAAATGACAGTGACGCATTTGGTAAAAGTTTTATAACTTAAAATATTTTTTCCATTTTATTTTTTTCGACCCGGTGGGGTAAAGGCGAACGCTTCATGTCGGGTAATCTCGAACGTTCGGCATTACTCCTCTCTCCTTTTTTTGTTAGTTTTCTGTTAATATTTTTTTTCCAACTAGTCACTGGCAAATAAGGTATAGTGTTTCCAGTCTATGTTGATTTCTTTGTGGCACTAAATTATGTTTACGGGTGATTTTGATAATGCTAAACATCAAATAAATTGTTTCAGAACCCCCTAATAATAAAAGAAAAACTGAAACTAAATACAGTTCAGAGGATCTTATAAAGGCTATAGTCGATGTTCAAACCAAGAAACTCAGCATTGGCAGAGCAGCAAATACTTGTGTTCCAAAAACTACAATTTACCTTAGTAATGTTAGTACGTGATTACCCCACTTGGTGTTCGGCTTTACCCGACATCAGTTGGGTAAAACCGAACACTAAGGGTTTTGTTTTTCGGTCATTTTGTTATATTTTATTTAAAAAAATAATGATGTTGATTAGTATTACGTTAGCTAGATAAGTATAGTTTATAATTCAATAATTAAAGAAACTCTGTGATTTGATTCCACTGTTTTATTTATATTTTCTCTTAGGTGTTCGTGTTTCCCCCACTTTCCCCTAACCTCTCTAACAGAACTCAATCGTTGTTTCACGTCGGTTTTCTGCGAAGCCCTGGTATAACTTTGGTCGAACCGGCCTATTCACGTCATTTAGACAATTACACTTCGGTCGACCTCAACAAAATTACCATGTAAAGTGATTTAATTTACCAAAAGATCACAAAAGAAAGATTTTAGTTCAAATTACTAACTTTGACAGACTGACGGACAATTCAATTTGACGTTTCAAAAGTGCCTAATTTAGGATTAATTGAAATAAATGCTTTGAATTTGACTTTAAATAGTTTTTAAATGACACCTACCTATACAACCAATCTTTATCGGCTTCGTAACACGACTAAACCGTACCGTATCAGGTAAACAAACAAAATTAATGAGGTGTACACATTTTAAGCATTGTTTTTGTTTAAACATTCCTGATAAGGGTTGGTTCTCAAAACTGTTTTATGAAAGGCTAAAAGGGACAATGGAATTCAAACTAGGAATTACATTTTAGTACACAAAACTCTTTATATTTAAGTACCAGAAATGAGATTTAATTCTTCCTCGTCTGTAGATCGTAGTCGACATTTTGTAGTGTAATAATAACTTCTTGTGATTTCAGCAATTCTGTAGAAATTATTATTATTGCCTTTTTACTATTTTTTTAATTCGTTGAAGATTCAAGAGTTAGAAATGTAATAGCGCGAGAAACATCATAATTAATTTACTGTAAATTAATATAAGCTACAAAATATAAATAAAATTGACATACAAAGCACCTTACATTTTTTATCTATTTTTAAGGGGGAGAATCATTCAATGACTTTTCCCGCCTTGTTCTAGGCGAGGCTCGTACTACAGATACAAAGCAATACATCATGTCTTATTTATAAGCTATATACCAATTAAACAAATTGAAAGACAAAATATTATTAAACACAATAGAACTCACCTTTAACTTGTTAGCTATAACATTGGAATAACGACGTTTGAAGAGTGAAAATCATAAATTAATTGTTAGGTTCTAGATCATTTATACGTCAATCAAGAGACACGGAAACTCAGAGAATAGCCTACCAAGTTACCATGAGATTCGGTACCAAAAAAACTTACTTACTTTTTTAACCATGCCATCAGCCAAAAGGTCTATACACTATGGTGTCTAAATACTAACTCATTATTTTGTTTGTGTGCATTTTTACTTACATTAACTTTCTATAATATAACGGTTAACTAACGTAAATATACCGAGTAAAGCTCTATTAGTTTCGAGTCACAGAGGGACTCATACTCATCGAGTAGTGCGTTCAGACGCGTTCCCCGCGTCTGCCGCGCAAGTAAACCGTTATATTTAGTTAATTTTGTGTGTCTTAAATGTTTCTAGAAAACTATCATAATATCGTATAACTTTAAGAATATTTTACTAATATGTACCTGAAGATAATTAAAAAATATTATCAAAAAATATTTACTACCAATTTTTCATTAATAGATAATTGTGTTTAATTTAGATTATTAAAATTTGTTTGTAAACATAAACAAGGAATATTAAAAATGGATAATTGAATACAAATAGCTTGAAATAAAAAAACGCGCCAGAAAATTAATTTACATAAATTGAAAATAATTCTCGTTGGTCGAGTGGTCCCTAGTGCGATTGCCGGACAAGAGGTCTCGGGTTCTCATGGTATTACCGGGTTTTTTTCGGTTTTTCGATATTTTCTCAGTAGTAGCACGGAGTCTGGAATTGTGCCCAGAATATGGCAATAGGCTTTATCCCATGTAATAGGGGTATTACATGGGACTTATAACACAAATGTAAAAACTAAGTGTATATGCATACATGTATTTATGTTTAAGTGTGAGAGAGCCATGCTTCGGCACGAATGGGCCGGCTCGACCGAAGTGATACCACGACCTCACAGAAATAACGCTTGCGTTGTTTCATTGTGTGAGTGAGGTTACCGGAAGCCTAATTAACTGCCTTCCAAATTTCCTATTCCCCAATTATAACCCTCATAAATTCCTAACACCCAAAAGGCCGGCAACGCACTTGTAACGCCTCTGGTGTTTTGAGTATCCAAGGACGGCGGCGATTGCTTACCATCAGGTGATCCGTTAATATAAAACTTTGAGTCATTTCTCGGCTTATGCTATACTTATACAAAAATATTCTTCTGCAGTACCTGAAACATGAAGTCAGTTGTTTCTTACTTTATATTCTGAATGGCTTTCTCAGTTGATTCGTTGAGACATTTCATTTCCTCGTGTAACTAGAAAACTTTTGACTTGTATTTATTTCTTTCTTTTTATGGGATGGAGGGTAAACAGGCAGACCGTCCACCTCATAGTACCGGTACATGGACTTCATCTTTGTTTTACAATTTAAAGTTGTCCTTTTCTTTGTCTTGGCTTTAACTGAAACTTTAAGTTAACTATGAATTTTTTTATCAATTATCATACCCATCGATGTGAACTAGGAAATAAAACAAATATTTATAATGTGAATTTGTTTCTCAGGAACATTAACTTGATAAACTCTATTTTTATATAAAAAAGTTGCCCCACTGTATCCTACAATCCTAGTCCCCACTCTGAAGAAAATCCTACAGTGGGACTGTAGGATTTTCTTCTATGTCGTGGATGCTTTAACAAACATACAAGTTCACAAACACAAGACACCCAGACACAGAATAATAAGTAAAATCCAGACCCGTAACAACAATTTAAGGATCACGGAAAGAGTTGCTCCGCGTGGGGGAATCGAACATTGCGCAGCAGCCTTAACTCAACCTAGATATCGGAATTATAATTCAAATTATCTTATTTTCCTCAAAAAAATATTAGGAAAAGAACATACATGAAACCACACAATTAAATACATACAAACGTGGGTAACACATTATGTAAGTAAATAATACCATAGAGTTTCCAATACCGATTTCCTCCTTTTCAAAATTTCTAACAGGAAAATATGAACATCTGTTTTTATGTTATGTTTATCTTTAAGTAATGTTTGATCAGCTTCACAAGATAAATAGATGATGTTCAGGGGTAGCAAATTAGTCGTTCTTGAATCCACTTTTAAAATGGTTGGTTTTTTTTTTATTGAGCCCAATGTCACAAGTTACTACTACCATAATATAATTCTAATTATCCTTTTCGGATCGGAAAACTAATATAATTTTATTTTAGTTATTCTTTACTTTAGATCGAAAAATTGGTCATCATTGCTCTCAGAGGGCTTAGTACAAGTTTGTATTACGTTTAACGATATCGAAACGAGAGCGTGTTCGGCGCTCAGATTGGTTGGTTCATTCGAGCCGGCCAATTAGAGCGCCGAACGTTTCGATTTCGTTAAACGTTTAGCAAACCCGTATTAAGGATACTGATTTACTTAACCCTTTTAGACTGTGATCTTCAGCCCTGTCTAGCCTTCAGTCCTGTAGTCCATTAGTGGATTTTATCACAGACACTAAAGCCCCTACGAGAAATGATTCTAGTGCCAAGTTTAGTATCTACATTTCATTAAACCAACGAGACAAAACTAATTGATAAAGAATACATCACGCCTGTCAAATCAGGGTGGTTGAGAAATGTATGAGTGAATTTTTAGACATTATACATGTATTGTATGAAAGATAAAATTATTGAAGAATGTTCTTCCAAAAAATAGCTCCTAAGTCGTTTTTAGGAAAATTCACATTGCAGAAAGGTTCACTGATTGTCGGTTCTATTACGTTGGTAAGTTGTATGTATCTTTTAAAACACCTATTGATAATCTCTTATCGTGAGTGACATTTTAATGGCACTTAAGTTTTCACACATCACATCAACAGCCTATAAGTGGACACTGTTGACCAAAGGCCTCTTTCCACATGAAGAAGGTTTGAGCATTAATCACCACGCTTGCTCAATTAAGACACCCGCTTCTCATGCAAGAGGGTTCGAAACCTACCAACGGCAAGTACCAATGTGACTTTTTCCGAGTTACTCGTATATACTTTCTAAGATTATTTGGACACCACTGACATGCGAGAAGATTAGAAAGAAACAAAGTTTGAAACCGTCAACCCGCATTAAGCAAGCGTGGTGTTTAATGCTCATGCGAGAAGAGGCTTTGGTCAGCAGTGGCCACTAATAGGCTGTTGATGTGATGATACTCACTTCTTGCATCTTGCAGATCATTAGTGTAATCTGTGTGATAAGCATTGCGGTGGAGATCCTCTACTACAAGGAGTGCAAGGGATGCACCTCGCTGGTGATGCACAATGCATACAGCTTCAGTATCAACGCCGCCATCTACTGCCTATTCATGTTCTTCGTCAACCTCTGGTTTATTTGGGGGGTTAGAAATGTAAGTAGTTATGGTTAGAAATGTAAATAAACAATGTTTACATTGTTTAATTTTATCACTTTCCTTTTTTATGGAAACCGGTAAACGAGTAGACGTATCCCCTGATGGTAAGCAATCGCCGCCGCCCATGGACACTTGAAACACCAGAAGCGTTACAAGTGCGTTGCCGGCCTCTTGGGGGTTAGAAATTTAAGGGTTGTTGGGGAATCGGGGATTGGGAAGATTGGAAAGGGAGGAATTGGGCCTCCGGTAACCTCACTCACACAACGAAACACAACGCAAGTGTTGTTTCACGTCAGTTTTCGGTGAGGCCGTGGTATCACTCCGGTCGAGCCGGACCATTCGTGCCGAAGCGTGGCTCTCCCACACTTCCTTCCTTCTTTCAGCAATAAAAAGTAATTAGGTACTTAAAACATGGCTGTTGAGTTCCATGATGTGAAATTATTCATATAATATAATACTGTTCGTTAGTCTGGCTAAAACTCGAGAACGGCTGGACCGATTTGGCAAATTTTGACCGATTTGGCAAGGTTTAAAAGTTGAAAAAAAAAGAAAAGTTTGAGGTGGTACGAATATTGCCGGATCAGTTAGTAATTTATATTTGTTTATCCAGCACAAATCATCAGTGGTGCTGAGCTGGGTGGTGGTGACGGGGTTATGGTGGGGCCAGTCCTTGGTGCTGGTGTTCGTGCTGCTGTGCATGTACATCACGGACACCAGCCTCGGCTGGATGATCGCCCTCGCCGGGGCTCTATTAGCTTACGGTGAGTAACAATATTTAAAAAGCTGTTATATTTAGCTTGGTCCCTGTATTTGTTTGGGCCAAATTTGATAATAGGAAGTTAACCTTTTCTTGATGACGGGTCGATCTGATATTTAGTACTCTTAATCTTAATGGTCACACCATTTTTTCTAAAACTGGTTTCATTATCATCAAACCTTACGCCTTGATTCGTAGAATAGATCTCATTAAAACCGTTTAAAGTATTTTGAATGTTGTATTACTTGTTATCAATATATAATATTCAGTTACAAAATTATTTTGTTCGTATTCAGATAAGTAGTTAAAGATTACGTATACATGTGATTTAGTAAATTCTTTCGTCGTTCATGTGTCCATACTTTACTGGTCATATGTCGCTTCAATAGTATTATTATCCACTTAAAACATAACATACAGACGCGGCGTCAGCAATTGTCTGTCACCTATACAGCAAAAGGCTTCTATTGCATTGTTATTTATATAAGGGAGTAATAACATGATTGACGAAAACGAGAGAGCATCATGTTATGCAATAATTAGTTTTGTGTCAAACATCTCAAATATGAATTTGCTTTTGAAATCTGGCTAAAGCAAGACAAACTTTAAGTTATTCCAATAAAGTTCTATATCGCAGAAATTCAGACGGTGCCAATATTTCCCGAAACCTATACCGTTAACTGCGAATGTAGGAATTTGAATCATATTCCTTACAACACATGGCCTAAAATTGATCCATGAATAAGTGTTCCATGTTATCTCAGTGTAATAATTGATCTCAGTTCAAATTTCCATAAAGCTCCAATCTAACGCGTGGCCTTAATCTATAGCTTCACAAATTAACAGTGTCTGTAATCGAAACATTGTTTAACTTCTTGTTAAGACCAGATATTTAGGACTTCATGATATCCTTAGAGTTTTTCACCAGAGTTGGTCGGCTCACAAAGCTTTGCGCTGGTGGAAACGGACTCAGCTAAGCTATGTTTTTTTTTTTTATATATGGAAAGATGCGTGCTATGGATTCATGCTATGGATATGGATGGCGTCCCTACTATCGATACATCGCATACACGGGCTGCGCATCTTAGTCATAGCTTCACAGCTTAGCTATTACATCTTCGTGGCTACATAGCACATCTCTGTTGGAAAACCAACCAAAACACTCTTAGTACTTCCAAGCATTCATCGTATCATAAAGAATTTTGATACAACGAACATGTAACAAAATGGGTAGGTATTCAAGTCAAAATATAAAGCAAATTATTGGATGATTTTCACCCCACAAAAAATGACAATTAAGATTTGGAAATATTTACATTTATTGTAAAAATCCCTTACTTACTTACATATTCTGTCTATGTGCACAAAGCCTACTAACTTTACCGTTAGATAATATGACTTAAGGCGATTAGATCTGCAACTGACATTGAGGAAGTAGCCGAAACATCGGTAAAGCCACTGAATCCCTTGCGCCTCACCGATTTCAAAACAAAGCCCTCGCATTGAAGCCGGTCGGTTAAAACAATCAATATTGTGAGATGTGATATACCATCTACTGTTTTAATTCTCTTCAATATCATGATTATTATCAGTCTATAAGAACCAACTGCTGGCCTAAGACTGCACGGTTGGCGCGGTGGCTGGGCAACCGACTGCCACGCAGCAACATTTTATGTGATCTAAGAAAATCTTATTTCGGTGGTTTGGGCTTCAAGTATATTGGTACCATTTCACATGGTATGTTTATAAACGAACCCCACGTGGAGCAACTTTAAATAAATATTTTTCTCAGAAGTAGAAGATTTGAACATTTACCACGCATGGTCAGAGCGGATTGGCGATTCTAAACTTCTAAAGAACTATTATAAATCTAGGTTTCCTCGCGATATTTTCCTTTCTAGTTTTATTAAATCAAAAGACTACCTACAGTGATTGAATTGATTTACACTATTCAATTTACATTCATGAAATCAGTTTTGTTTTATTTCTACCGTATAAGCATCATTTAAGTTTTTAGATAGTCCAAAAATTATGATTTTCGCAGTATTTCAAGTGTTAAATGTTTTAATCTCAAATCTTAAACGTAAGCCTTTATCCTGAAAGCGGGAATCACTGTCGTGAATAATCCAGATGGACGTTTCAGGATGACTGTTCCTGGAATGTTTTGTAACTGAAAGCTGATTTGTTTATATTTAGTAGAGTACAACTTAAACAAAAGAATAAGATTATTTCGTAGAAGGTTTTCGCTACCGAGTATAATATTTAGAGCATAATGTCCGTAAAAGGAAAAACAATTCTTGTTTCAAAATGTTCTTGAACATGGATAATTAATGTAATAATTACGAGTACGTATACAGCGTGTTATGGTCACCGGAAAGGTTGACGGCAGGAGATCAAGAGGACGTAGCCCAACTAGGTGGACTGACCAGATTCGAACAACCTTGGAGACTAACTTACACGTTGCCCTCCATTTGGCCAAGGAGAGAAATAAGTGGCGTGTAACTGTTCGGACCAAGATCATCCCTCAAATAGGGAATCACGACCCTCAGTAATGAGGATAACGACGCTAGGAGGAGGAGGATACAGCGTGTAACAAAATACCCATATACATCAAGAAGCACTGAAGAATACAGGTTGAATAGAATCTCTACACAAAGTTTCAGCTCAAAATACGTTTAAAAAAAATTGGTACCAAATACTTGGTGTCGCATGGTTCTTGATTTTAAATCATCATAAAAAACGAACTCTACAGGGAGTTGTTTAAGACAATTTCGTAACTCGAAAGCAAGTAAAAAATAATCCAATCGAGAAATCAAAAGTTAAGAATATCATTTTATGTCACAAAACATAATATACATTCCTACATAATATATCTTTGTATGCTCGTTCACAAGAATGCCCGATTTCGCTTCACTGATTATTTTGAAAGGTATAAAAAGATATAGCAACGATTTGTAGCTAAAAATATTCAAATAAAAATATAAACCACTCAATCCTTCCGATTATGTCATTCAGTTTTATCTATTTTCAGTTTTCGGTATTAAGAGATTACATGGAAATATTTAAAATAAATAGTTTTTTGAGAGGTAAGTTAAAGACTAACTTTTTATCAAGTGCCTCGTAGATGTCTTGGCCGTTAATTGAATCGATCTGTATGTACCCTTTAATATGAGTTCGCTTTACGTTGAACGAAATCGAAACGAATTCAATGTTTATCTTATGGAACAATAACTGTAATCAACTGCCTAAGGCTTATGTACCAATAACACGAAAACTAAAACGATTAAAAAGTATAAAAACCAAAAAAATTTGTAGCGTTTTTTGTTTCGTCAGCGTTATGTTTACACTCTACCGAGTATATATGTATTAGTATATCTCGACCAAACCACCACGACGAACAAAGACATACGTGAAACACTATAAATTTCTATTCATTCAAAGTTATAGGACTTCGGGGGCAAACCCACCCACTCTTCTAATATAAATTACATAAACGTATACATAGGCATCTAATGGGTGATTTTTTTGATGTTAGGATTTTCATGCATCAGTATTTGACAGATCACGCGGGATTTCAGACATGGTGTCAAAGAGAAAGATGCTCAGTATGCTTTGACATTTCATCATGAATAGACTTACTAACGAGCAACGCTTGCAAATCATTGAATTTTATTACCAAAATCAGTGTTACTTTACGCCCGATTTATGGTCTACATAATCGACCAAGTGAGCAAACAATTAATGCGATTGTGACCAAGTTTCGCACTCAGTTTACTTTATTGGACATTAAACCAACCACACGAATGCGTACAGTGCGTACAGAAGAGAATATTGCGTCTGTTTCTGAGAGTGTTGCTGAAGACAATTGGGTTTGTGTTATTCGACCACATGGATTTGACGCTTTTAGACTATTTTTTGTGGGGCTACGTCAAGTCTAAAGTCTACAGAAATAAGCCAGCAACTATTCCAGCTTTGGAAGACAACATTTCCGAAGAAATTCGGGCTATTCCGACCGAAATGCTCGAAAAAGTTACCCAAAATTGGACTTTCCGAATGGACCACCTAAGACGCAGCCGCGGTCAACATTTAAATGAAATTATCTTCAAAAAGTAAATGTCATGGACCAATCTAACGTTTCAAATAAAGAACCGATGAGATTTTGCAAATTTTATGCGTTTTTCTTTAAAAAAAAGTTCTCAAGCTCTTAAAAAATCACCCGTTATATAGGTAGACCTATGTAGTTCATTCATGGAGTTTGCACGTGTGGTCGCGTGAGGCCAAACGTTTTCAAGGCCCTCTCATATTGCCAATTGGGCAGTTTCCGTAGTCAAAAACTAATTATTTTGATGTTTCCATGCGATAAAATGTTCAAAAATATCACACTTTCATTTAATCGATTAGTAAAATAGAGTAGATGACTAATTTTTATTTTAATGTCCGTCTTGTAGATTATTTTAAAATATTAGACACGTATTTTTTACTTTCTTATGGAAACAAATACTTTCATAGATATATTGATATGAAATATCGCGTGACGTCACTTCTAGGTACGTTTTATACGTAGAAATGACGTATTTGCTCCCACTCCTAAACTACGACTCGTTTTATCTTAGTATTGTTATTTTATATGACAAAATAAAAAAATACGTGTCTAATGTCTTTTCATTGCCTAACTGACGGACTAAATAGATTTTTAATTTTCATACCCCATCATCATCCCTATTATCGCTTACTTTTAGAAAAAGTACTTAATATGTCCAGTTGGAAACTACTCTCTTAAGATACGCGTCCACAAGCCCGCATCGTACGCATCCCACGCAACGGATTTTGGTTTGTCTTGTATAGAAACTCATACAACTGCGTCCACTGATCCGCATCGTATGAATGAACCGCATCATCAGCAATGCCTACGCGATGCGTGCTAATGACGTCAAACGGAAAGCGTGCAATGCGTACGATGCGGACCTGTGAACGCTTACCTTTAATAAGCTTTAACTTTTGTTTCAGTGATAATGGCTTACTTCATATTAGTCGCATATGGCTACTGGCTTACAATTAGAAAAATAACTGTCGTGCCACCTGTTACAACTGTGGAATAGAAAATATACGAAAATTGAAGCAAAAAGGACTGAAGATAATGAAATATGCCTGAAGATGTTAATGTATCATTATTTAATTTAATTTATGCTAATGCCAATACTTAAAAATGATTGAATGGTAGGTACGAAAAGTTTTTTCAATTACCTCTATTCAGGAAACCTAAAAAAAAAAATAGTTTGTGTTGGAACTGTCAGGCGAAAGTCCTTATGACAGAAACATTTAGGAATTAATTTTCAAAAATTAGATATTGCCCAAACAAAGCGTGGACGAGCTGCTGTCAAAACAAAAACGACATGGAATTAACAACCCTTCCAAGTAGTAACGGTAGTAGCTAGTTGTTCAAGCTATAAATACGTTAAGCATATACACCACTTTTTACTAATCTCGATTTTTATTTATTAAACTTTTTCTTAATGCCATAGACATTCTTGCTAGCCAACCTTTAGGTGATGCAGTCAGAATGTGGTCAGTGCAATAATCTATCATCTGAACTACACATAAAACTCAAATACAAAAAAAAAATAAACACAAAAAATAAAACCAATTTTATTACTTGTTACATGACAATACGATTACAAAATGGCGGCACATGTCTAGCAAAATAAATAGGTACACGGACATCGAACTCTTGTTAACCTTGACATTACCCTTGGTGGAACGTTGTATGGGTTGGAATAATTTCCTTTTTCTCATACTGGTACAAACGTGGGCCCTTTTTGTGGCGAATCGTTGGGACCATTGTACATTGCAACATCGGCCTAGCCGGTGTCGCTGTCGTTAACCGAGACAGTTTCGCATCCCTCTGACCACTCTGTGAAATCGGCACGAATAGTAAATGAAAACGTGTCTGTATAATTAATAAATAAAACTATTTATTTTCTTTAGTTATTGCTTTACACTAGCCTTGCGTCGCGCCTTTCGGTCTTCTGGTGGTGGGCCGTCTGGTGGGGGCTCGTCTGGTGGGGGCTCGTCTGGTGGTGCATCGGGTGCTGGTGCGTCTGGTGCTGGTGCATCGGGTGCTGGTGCGTCAGGTGCTGGCGCATCGGGTGGTGGTGCGTCAGGTGATGGTGCGTCAGGTGATGGTGCGTCGTCTGATGGTGGGTGGTCTGGTGATGAGTCTGCTGCTGGTGGTGAGTCTGCTCCTGATGGGCTTTCTGATGGTTTCTCTGCCGCCCCTCCTGCCGGTGGCGCTTTTATTGTTGTCGTTTCCTTGTCTTTACTGAGAGTTTTGCGATGACTGTTCACTACCAATATGAAGTAGATTGTTACTGAAAATGGAAATTGGAAGTTAATATTTAATGCATAATAGCTAGGCTAGGCTTGTCTCGACTAAGAAGTGGTGCATGTTAACTGTTCTAATTAAATATTCTGATTTTAACCAATTGCAATGTGATTTAATAGAAACAGCAAAATGAAAGCAAATACACGCGATAAGGTTGATATTTATTTTCTAAAAACTAAAAATATCACATAAAAACAAGCAATAAATGAAAATTTAAACCTGCTATACCAGAAACAGTTCAATCATGAAGATACTAACAGATATACCAGAGCATCCCCAATATCGTGATGAAGACTCTACTCCTCTGTCTTCTAGAGGTGAACAGCAGAGCGAGCATTATCATCATCATCAGCATAATCGCTACAAATATGACTGTGAACCAGATCCATATAGTACAGAGTAAGGCATCGTCCTGTGGATAAACAAAGCAGTTTTAGTGTCCATCATAATCATGTAAGTCGTGTGCTGATGATAGGAAAGATTAAAGAAGACGGATCACAATCCATACAAAATTACCCCAGGTTCGATAGCAAAGCATCTCAAAAAAAAACTTGTATAAAAATATATGGCATTATTAATTTTTTACACCATCATATAGAAAAATTGCTTTAAAAATAGTTCGGACGCTGTTATGAAAAATTCGTCCTTATGAATGTTAATATGGACTAATTACACCCTCAAGGCCATAATCTCACGGCCATAAAATCAGGTCCAAGATCACCAGAAAGAAGCTATGAGAGATTGAGTTACGTCACGTTGTTATAAGGACATGAGGCAATTCTGATCCATCTTCTTTGGCACCACTTCTACTCTTCTGTGTGTTGTCCCATGTCCTAACGGTTGACTAAGGGACTACAAAGTTACAACATTACTCTCTGATAAACCTAAATCTCTTAAACTATGATCTGCCTATCAAGCGTGAAGATACACGTACTAAACATTATTTTGTTGGGCTCTTTTATCAACAAACATTATTTTTGAAAATATTTCGTTAATCCGCAAAAGAAGATTAATAAAGATGAAAAAGGGAACATAAAAAAGGTATTTTGTTTACTTTGGCCTTACATTAGCTATTCCACAGAACAAAGCGATGCTAGCAGCGAAGTACAGAGCCACTAGTATCCATATTGTGACGATGAGGTAGCTTATGGGTGTGAAGCAGGAACATCCGTACGCCATTGGATGAACCTGGAAAATATCATATCAGGATCAATAAATTGTTGAATTCTGCCACTCTTCTTTATTCCAACTGGAGTATCCCGGAGCTGCGGACTACCTAGCGGTTTACCGGGGCTCTAGCTCAAAAAGCAGCAGTAGGAACGGAGTGGCTTTTAGTCAATAAAAGTCTGACATTCCCTCTTGCCTCACCCGAGGCGTGAGAAGTCATTGGATGATTTTTGACCCTTAAAAAAACTGAAGTATCATGGGCTCCTAATAATTTAGATTGTTAACAATTTATTTGCCAGCAAATTCATCCCTCTGATTTTAAGAGTGAAACCAAAAATTCAAGACGGATGAAAAATTATTGTCATCTAGTAATTTAATCGTTCCTATGTCTTCGCAATTATTTCACGATTTACGTAGTACTTGACAACAGATACCTATTTTATTATCAGGTCAAACCAATTATAGTATTCGGATATTAGAACTATTTGTTTCAAGAGCTAAACTTTGACCTAATTTCACGGCCTTCAAAATCCCAGAAGTCTTAGCCAGCACGGATCTGTAATAGTACTAATTCCACTCAATAGTACACAATTCGCTGATAACAAAGTAATTAGGCCAACCTTGGAATTTTGGACTTGTCAACTATTTTACGTCCCATTTAAACCTTTGATTCGGTCAAGGTCGCCGGGGAAACCAATAACAGAGCTTTACGGAGTAAATATCATAATAGACTTGTAGAATACAAATAAATACACGTTTGGAGAGGTACCAAAAACCAGGGCACACGTCTCTTCGTCACGCACGTAAGAATATCTCGCATCAAATTTTGCGCTCTCCTCATCCGCGACAACGGATGCATAGAAACGTAGCTCATTGTGAACCGACCCTTTGTACAGGATTGCCTTCCAAACATTTTATATGTACCGTTCATAATTATGTGTAGCTTTTTATTTTCACGTTTCAGAGATCCTTGTTTGAAGGTCAAATATTATGATGTTTTTATTTCCTGCGTGATCTTCGATAAGCTTAAGCTAAAAGAATAAATTGTAAAATAACCCATCTTTAACGTCGTATTTATTCAAATAATGACCTATGAACAAGTAAATGTGGGAGAGCCATGCTTCTTCACGAATGGGCTGGCTATACCGGAGTGATACCACGGCCTTACAGAAAACCGACTGAAACCTCGCTTGCATTGTGTTTCATTGTGAGAGAAAGGTTACCGGAGGCCCTTCCTCCCCAATCTCAGATTCTTGAACTACCCTTAGATTCCTAACCCTCAAAAGGCCGGTAACGCAACGTCTTGGAACGTCTCTGGTGTTTCGGGTGTCCATGGGCGGCGGCGATTGCTTACCATCAGGTGATCCGTCTGCTCGTGTACCGGGCTAAATCATAAATTAAACTTCCTTTCCTACTGTTACCGGGCTAATATTTTGGAACAACTTTACACAGCACAACAACAAAAAAGCGGGATTTAAACACAAAAACATTTTTTGAGTTGTACGGAACCTCTCACATAAAAACACAATTAGTTCAGAACCGTTCTTGTACATGCCTCAGAGAGCATAAAGCCAAAGGTTTCAGTCAGATTTTCATATGTAAATCTGTCATGTAATGTTATATTGTGCCAAAATTACATACCTTGTATATTTATTGTACTTATGTTCCATTTTTTGTATACCCTTTGTTGTATTAGGTACTTTATGTCAGTACTTATCTGATCTGAATGTATAGCTACTTCTACGATGTTTTAAAATATTCAGTATAAATACTCCATGCTACCGCTAAGAGCTTCAGATATTTATAATTATCAAAACCCAGTTTCAGTTATCATTGGAAACTATGTGACTGTTTCCACTGATACTAAGATATGTAGCTATGTGAGGAAGGTGCGCAGCTCGAGTATACGATGTATCGATAGTAGGGAAACCATCCATAGCACGCATCTTTCCGTATAAAAACATAGTTTAACTGAGTTTCCACCAGTGCTAAGCTATGTGTACCACTGAATATGATTGGTGGAAGCCAAACGCATCCATGGATGGTTTTCCTGCTATCGATACATCGTATACTCGAGCTGCGCATCTTTCTCGCACAGCTACACAGCTTAGTATCAGTGGAAACGGTCACATAGCTTAGCTGTTACATCTTCGTAGCATAGCTAGACAACATATCTCTGTTGGAAAAGCATCCTTGGAATGCAGACTCACCACTCCTATTGCAGCGACTATCAAGGAGCCTGTTCTCAAGTCCACTCCAAAGAAAGACACCACATCGGGCAGGTCGTCCAACGGCGACATTGTCAACGTTAATTTTTATACAATTTTCCATTCAATTAACAATTTATTTCGTGATCTAATCTAAAATTTTCGTTATGTTTTGACTTTTGAACCACAGACTGAATTGTGTAAGAGTAATGTCAAATCCAAAAAAGGTTGTATGTTTAGGTTTTACTCGATTGCGATTGTAGGTATTGTGTCTTATCTCTCCTAGCTGGCTGCTATGGATCTATTCTACACACGGAAAACAGAATCTATTCCATGGTTCTACGTAACAGAGTTTGTCCAAATCTTCTTGCTAGGCAGGCGGGTTACGCCCGAGTGTCTTCACTGCGAGGACCGCCCGGAGGACACGGTGGAGCATACGGTGGGGATGTGCCCTGCATTTGCTGAGCACCCCGTGTCCTCAGGGATATGGTCGGCGATGGTGACCTCTCGCGTCCGGCCTTGGTTCAGGCCATGGTGCGGAGCGAGGGCGCGCATCTCCTCGTTCTGCGAAGCAGTCATGCTAGCTTAGGAGGAGGCAGGGCGCGTGAGGACGCGTACCTCCTCACGCCCAAGCTGTTGCGATTGGATCTCTGGCCACCGTAAGTGTGGGTCTGATGACAGCGGATTAATGGTGTCTAAATAATTTTGGAGAGTACATAGGTATAACTCTGAAAAAGTCACATTGGTACTTACATTGGTAGGTTTCGAACCCTATAACCTCATGCATGAGTAACGAGCATCTTTAACCTCCAAGCCACCGCAACCAATAACACGATTACTAGAATTAAATTCAGAAAAAAACATATTTTGGCCAAATTTTTAACAAACATAAAATTCAGCTGCAGGCGTTGCTACCTATTACCTATTTTGTAAAGAAAAAAGAAATTTAAAAAAGTAACAAGCTCCTCTTTGTGAAATTGAAAAGAAAAATTTACCATTCGTCTTAAAGATATAGCCTTATTACTCTAATTAGTCACTACAGGCAGTTGTTTTATATTTTCTTCATTAATTTGCGTTTTTATCATGTCGGTTTTTGGACGAGAACTTACTTAAGTAATTAAAATATAAGACAATAGGTTTTATTGGAAAAGAGAAAAGTGTTGGTTTGTGTACCGTGTTTAATTTTTCATTTTATCAAAATTGATTAGACAAAATACGAGTACTTGGAAAAATACGTCTTTGTTCAAAAGGGTTGATCTCCTCACATTTCTTTTTCACATTTTCAGAGACTTAAATTTGATAATTTTCGAAAAAAAAAACATTGTTTTGGTTAAAATGGAGTATCGATTCTGTTATACCATAAAAAAGTTGTTGTTGTTGTTTTTTTTATAGTTGTATAGTGCTACCATATAAGCCTGAACCAACTGTCAATTACCTACATCCATCTATAATAAAAATATATAAAAATCAATTGCTTTTCGTAAGACTCGCTCAAACTTGAGCACAGCTGGACCCATTTGGCATGGTCTTGAATTGTTTGTAGAAGTCCAGGAAGGTTTAAAAGGTGAGAAAATTATGTTTGAGACGGTACAAAGTTTGCTGGGTCAGCTAGTTACCTATTAAAAATAAAACAAAATGTAACATAGCTACGGTTTCAACAACTAATATGGTTTGGAATTTAATTGCCGCCATAGTATTACCCCACAAAGCAAAATATGTTACAAGGCCGAATTCAGACATCAGTAACACAGTCACGTTTTTCTAACTAACCTGAATTCAGAATATATTCATAAATCAAATACGTTGCTCCTCTATACATATACATACACACATACATAGGTATACATATCGACGGTTAAAAGGAAATAGGGTATAAGCGACAAAAAATGAAATGTTCAGGAGAGCCGTTTAAACTCGTCGGTCGTCGAAAGAATACTAGGAAAATGTTTTTTTTTTTGCTAGAGTATAAACGCCAAAAATGTCATCGTAGAGCCATGAGAGTAAGCGCATTCGAAAGAGCGGAAAATTTTACGTAGGATAGCATAGTAAACTCATTTTTGACCAAAATGTCGCTTATACTATATTTCCTTTTAACCGTCGATATATACATAGGTACGGATTGTACGAAACTAAATACCGAACAAACTAGTGATGTGACTCGCAACACATCCCTTTTACCTCCTAATTGGATTATTTCGGATCAAACCGGTTTGCACTGGAATTTTACAAAATTTTTGAATCCCGTTTCGATGTTGACAAAGGTTGATGATATAGAACAGATAATAAAGTTAATAAATCCAGTTTAAGCTGGATTTTAGGATTACATAAATTCGTTTCGACGGGGTTTTGCCATTTTCCAGTGGATTTGATAAATTTTCTTTTTTTTTTTTTGCTCGGGATTTGTTTTCACATGCATGGTTGTGCAATTCCACGAGGGTTCGCTCGGATTTTTAACAAGCTATTAGTCAGTTTCGTCGTATTCAGTGTTATGCCAGTTGCGAGGATTAGCGAGAGTTTGAAACGGAGTGATATGTCTGTGTGTTTATGTAGGTATTTTAGGTTTAATAACGTACTATGTTATGTAATATATATATGATAACAAATCGGCGAAGCTCCACCGCTTCGTAGTAGATATCCCACCCACTCGCACGAAGCGCTTCGCTTGAAGCTTCCTTATGCGAACTGCTAGGGAGTGGTATTCTTTGCCGGAGTCTGTGTTTCCTGATGAGTATAACCTGGGTGTCCTCTGAGTCAATAGGTTGCTTATGGACAGACGTACTTCATCGTAGGCCGTATCATCAATTACCATCAGGCGAGATAACGGCCAAACGTCGACCCATCTACCGTAAAAAAATAAACAATAAATCTCCCGATCGATTTCTATCCGTCCATCCGTCCGTCTGTCCATCGTCGGCGCCCAGTCCATCTAAATTAAATGCCACTACGAAGAAAATATTATAGTGCACAAGTATAATATTGACGTGCAACAACGCTCGCGTTGTGTTTCGCTGTGTGAGTCAGGTTACCGGAGGCCTAATTCCTCCCTTCCCAATCTTCCCAATCCCCGATTCCCGAACAACAACCCTTAAATTCCTAACCCCCAAAAGGCCAGCAACGCACTTGTAACGCCTCTAGTGTTTCAAATGTCCATGGGCGGCGGCGATTGCCTACCATTGGGTGATACGTCAAAAAAAAAGTATAATATCTGCGTCGACGACGGACGGCAAGTGTAACAATGCCACAGAAGGTTCCAGAAGGGGATTAAACATTGAAACTAGTCAGTGTTCAAGAAACTTAACAAGTTATTATTATCTAGATATCACCGGGATTGAATACTTGTATACTGTAGCAGAACTAACATCGCTGGATGGGGTAGCATAACTTCGTCAGTTTAGTGTGCAAAAATGTATGTAGTTGCAATACCTGCTTTACTGTTTGTAAGTAATGTAAAGTAACAGAACATAGAAAGGGACGCTAACAAATGAAATATCTAAAAAATATTCGGCACGAATAGGCTGGCTCCACCGGAGTGATATCACGGCCGAGCAGAAAGCCGACTTGAAACAACGCTTGCGTTGTATTTCGTTGTGTGAGTGAGGTTACCGATTACCAACATCCATTAAATTCCTAACCCTTAAAATGCCGGCAACGTACTTGTAACGCCTCTGGTGTTTCGGGTGTCCATGAACGGCGGCGATTGCTTACTATCAGGTCCGGATCCGTTTGCTCATTTACTTGTTTATAACATAAAAAAAAATATTTATCGGTAACATGTATAACTTAAATAAAGGTGAGTTTATTTATCTGTATGATAATGTACCTACAACTAGGAATAATTCAGCAATTGTAAAGTTCATTTTACGGCACTACACTGTAGCTTACTAAAAACATCAATTAACTAAATCAAAATTTTGACTCATCTAAACATAAAAAACTAATTTTCTCATAGCAAGATCGGCACTTCTACTCAGCTTAATGATCTATGACCATACTGAAGAGTTTCCAATTAAACGATACTGCCAACTGCAGGTACGTAATAACAGACAGGACAGTCCGAAACAATGAGCCCGAGAGATTACAATGTATTGTCTGAAGAAACAGATTCTATTTCAGTACGGACAAAATGGTGGAAATATTCTCGAACGTTCCTTTATAAAGTTGTAATGTTCTAAGAATGTAAACAATGCCCGTATGTTAATTATTGAGCTGAGGTAGAAGTCTGATTCGTGTGTTGATTGCGTGCCCGAAGTTTCGGACACGCAATCCTGTTGATTCCCGTAACAGTAGAATTCTCAGGAAATCTAACTATCCGATTAAACTGTGGTTAGAGGTATGTGTATGCCTATTCGCGTTTTCTACTAGCTACTTAAGGGACGACGACTACTAGCTACTTACGACAAAAGGTCGTAAGTTATTGTCATATCAATATTGAAAATCTTTTATGTTTTAACCCATTCGTTGCGGCGGACGCCTATAGGCGTTTTTTTATTTAATATTCAGGTGCGGAATACGCCAATCGGCGTCTTTTTTAAATTGCTTATATATTTACGAAAACTAGTCACAAAAAAATTTGCAACCAGGGCACATATTTTTACGATGACAAAAACCGCCCCGCACCTGGCTAATAAAAGCGAATGGGTTAAATAAATAGATTCACTTGCCCATCGCATGAAAATACAATCTGGCTTCTTGCTCTATCTAAAACGAAGTTATAAGGTGGTCGAAAAGGACCTGAATGCCTTCGTGAAAAGTATGTTAAAGCCGTGCCGCTTTTTTGCTCGACTTGGTAGGGGCACGGCAATACTCAGATTGCACGCCAAAACTAGTTACCTAAGTATTTAAAGGTAAGTTTTTTCTTCACTCTTGGAAAAATCGTAATTACTATTCTTAAAGGATTTTTCCACTGTTTTGTATCTTGTCATCAACCCTATCTCGTAAGCCATTGGTTACTTTTTACGTGTTAATGTTTCACCTATCCCATAACATTGTCTTCTCCTGGGAATCGAAGAAATATCGCCTGACCCTTTCTCAACTACTTTTATCGAAAGTTCAATACACAGTGGGGAATACTCCACGTCCCTGAAGCTGTAAATTCTTTAGACTTTATTTTTTTTCATCGCAATGCCACTGTTTTCTTAACATTAATGGTATTTTATAACTGTGCACGTATGAAGATTTTTCTTTGTTGTTTATTTAACATTAAGCGAAATGAGGGGACGTGATGGGTTGCCGGGGCTTCGGATACTCTGTCACACTCGCCTTACTCAAGGTGGGAGCCATTGGATGATTTCCCCCCCCTTTAAGTGTAGCAGGCAAGGCACTTGTAACGCTTCTGGTGTTTCAGGTATCCATGGGCGGCGGCGATCGCTTACCATCAGGTGACCCGTCTGCTCGTTTACCGGCTTATAATACTATAAAAAATATTTGGCTTTGGAATGCTTATTACGCTGAAGTGCTAATTTAGATTGCAATAAAACATTATTATAAATGCTAGATTACGAACAAGATGAAAATAAAAAAAGCTAATTTAAGAATTAAAATTCCAATCGTTAAGATTCATCTCATCTTTCTACTTATAGCTTAAAACTCTTATTAGCGAAAACCATTTTATTTTAACGAAATGCAATCTAAATAAGCCTTTAAGCAGCTTTGGTTTAGAGTTCAAAATCAAATGTGTCCTTGGCATATCATTCTTTGTCATCTAAGAGACATGCCAGTGTAGGGGAAAGTGGGGTAAACGCGAACGCGGGGTAAACCCGAACCCAATAGTTTTAATATGTTAGAAAGATATAGCCGTATATCACTCGCCAGTAACTCAGAGATCACGCCACCACCAGCGCCAGTCAACGACACGGGAGACGCGGACGCACGTACTTTTCAAGGTATGTCAATTTTAATATTTTCAATGTTTTCGATGTAATTTTTTGATAAATTGAACTTGGTGTAGCTTTATTTCTATTGAGAATAGTTATTTAACCTTTACGTAGTGGGAAACTTACATACTAACCATTCAAATGACAGTGACGCATTTGGTAAAAGTTTTATAAGTTAAAATATTTTTTCCATTTTAGTTTTTTCGACCCGGTGGGGTAAAGGCGAACGCTGCATGTTGGGTAATCTCGAACGTTCGGCATTACTCCTCTCTCCTTTTTTTGTTAGTTCCCTGTTAATTTTTTTTTCCAACTAGCCGCTGGCAAATAGGGTATAGTGTTTTCCAGTCTATGTTGATTTCTTTGTGGCACTAAATTATGTTGTCGGGTGATTTTGATAATGGTAAACATCAAATAACTTATTTCAGATGCCCCGTAATTATAAAAGAAAAATTGAAACTAAATACGGTTTAGAGGATCTCAAAAAGGCTATAGTCGATGTTCAAACCAAGAAACTCAGCATTGGCAGAGCAGCAAATACTTGTGTTCCAAAAACTACAATTTACCTTAGTAATGTTAGTACGTGATTACCCCACTTGGTGTTCGGCTTTACCCGACATCAGTTGGGTAAAACCGAACACTAAGGGTTTTGTTTTTCGGTCATTTTGTTATATTTTATTAAAAAAAATAATGATGTTGATTAGTAATACGTTAGCTAGATAAGTAAAGTTTATAATTTAATAATTAAAGAAACTCTGTGATTTGATTCCACTGTTTTATTTATATTTTCCCTTAGGTGTTCGTGTTTCCCCCACTTTCCCCTACTCTTGCCTTAATGAATCGCTCTCGTTTCTCTATTAATATGTGATTACATCATTTCTTCCTTATTTTCGTAAGAAAATTATTTGTTATCCTTCCATTATGTGCGTAGCTGTATCATTCTTTGTACCTACACATGAAGCTATAGAAAACCAGTTTATCATGGTCCCGCTTTGTACAATCTTTTCTCTCGTTTAACGGTCAGTTTATACTGGATATTTATTTTCATTCTGATGTATAACCGGTGTGTACCTGGATATACATATTTATAATGTTGTTTTTGTATCGTGACAGTGTTTCAAGTATGAAAATGGAATTGATGTCGGTAGAGTGTTGAAGATGTTTTCTAGTTAACTACAGCCCAGACAATATGATTATTATTACCTTTCAGATTGCGGTATGTACCTACTGGTTTGGCTCGCGTTCCCATGGGATAAAAAGTATCCTATCACCCAAGTCAGATCGTACCTTGCCTGTCAGTATACCAAATTTCATCAAAATCCGTTTTGTAGTTTCAGCGTTATGGACAGATAAACATCCAGACAAACATCTTTTACATTTATAATATTTGTGTAATTATAAAAAGTTTAATATCCGCTTTCTCAGACGAAAATATAAAATATATGAATTATTAGATAGGAGTCACATACTATACACATATTAGATGTGCAGCATTAAAAAAGTGCAAAATTAAAACAAATAATTTGTATTAAAAGCTTTATTCCAGAGTTCACACTATCCACTGCCTGCGGAACCCATACCAAAGGGCAAAGAGTCTTTCGTGGTGAGGAAGTATACCCCAGGGTTGCTGTTATCTGACTCCAAGCCCATGTAGGATATCTCGTTTTTGGAACACCGGCCTTCTCCAAACATTGTCCAATTTTCACATCTACGTGCTGTAAAATAAATTCAGTTTGAGATGGTAGTTATAGTAGAAAATCCTAACATATAACTAATAATAATAATAGAGTTATATGTCTAATAAATAATAAATAATAAACCTAATAAATAATAGAGTTATATGTCTATGAGTTTGCGCACGATTGTGCGCAAACTTCTCTTGCGTAGTTCTTGCATGATAGGAGACCTCGTTTTTACCCGACTGCGCCAGAAGGAGGGTTATGTTATTTTTTATTTAATCCTCGAACATCAACGTGCTTCGCCACAATTTATATTTTTGAATCAGAGTATAATTATGTATTATTTTGAGATTGCTTTGGACAGTTTTTCACTCGTTTTCAATCATATCGTTTTGGTGTTCTAACGGAATTAAAGGAACGCTCCGAGTCGACGGATTACTTAAAATAGTGTTTATAATGTCAAATAGTTATGAGTGGTTCCCAGCTAATCTAATTGCTAGTCATTAGTTCCCAAATGCTCTTATCTATCTGCCGCATACTCGCCAATGGCTGAGCTTAATGCTTATTATTATTAGTTGCAAAAGCAAATGATACGAAATTACGAAACCTTCCTATTTATAGTAATGATTTTTATAGACATGGAATACTCCACTCGGTATAGCGTGATATTTCTAGCCGGCCTGCCATAAATATGTTATTACACACAAAAAGAATTACTCAAATCGGACCAATAGTTCCGGAGCTTAGGGCGTTAAAATAAACAAACTCTTCAGCTTTATGCATTAGTATCTATGCAAATAAGCAAATAGCAAATAATCATATTATTATGTTATTATATAAAAAATTAAAATATTAATGAAAAAGGAGCTAAAACTAGTTGAAAAATATCAGTGCAAAACGTAAAAAAACTGCACCATTTAGAACTAAATTTCATTTACCTGGAAAGTGTTTAGGTGATGCAATAGATTCTGCAAACAATTCCCAAGCTCTGCTGTGGTCACATATAGAAATATAGCAACCAGGCTGGATGATACCTCCGTTTGGGTAAAAGTCTTTATGTCCTGAAAAATATAAATTCTGGTTAAAATTAATTACAATAAGACAGCTATATTCTGGAACATATAGTACTATCTTCTGTCAGCGACCTGTCACTCGAGTCTGTTCATACCCTGTTTGTATACCAAAATTCATCGAAATCCGGTTGACGGACAAACATGGAAACAAACGAACAAACTTTCACATTAATAATTTCATTTATAATTTTCGCTTACAGCTTTACAAGTAAATAGAGATTAAAGATTTCCAATAAACCATGGTATGGTACCACTCATCAAAATCAGTTAAAGTGAACTATTGGAATTTCAAAAAATATTAAGAAAATGAATCCAAACTATCTCTTGGATATTTTTGCAAAGTATAAAGAAAAGTAGCTTATACCATAAAAATTCCTAAGCTTTACCATAATAACTTTTCAGAGAGACGAGTGGCTATCAACGAAGTCCCATAAGGACCTACTTCACAAGTATGCACATCACTAATACTACTTTAAAACAAAAGAAGGCAGGGCATTAACAAACACTGCACATTAATACCCTGTTCAATGGAGTCTCTCCACTGCTGAGGCTTTAAAAATGATGTTTAGCCCGTAGCAATAAGGGTGATTATTAAAAATGTACGTACAGATATAATCATCAAATTCTTATGAGATAATGAAGATATCAATTGTCATTAATCTTAAATGATGAGCCGAGTGCTTTTCCACCAGAGAAATGCTATGCTCGTTGCTGTGGATGTGTTTGGCTTCCATCTTATTCCTTTTTAAACATAGTTTTCACCAGAGATGCGCTTTGTAGCTATGCTACGAAGATGTAATAGCGCTTAGTTATGTGATACTATGTGACCGTTTCCACTGATAATAAGATATACGATGAAGATGCGCAGCATAATTATGCGATATGTCGATAGTAGGGAAGCCATCCATAGCACACATCCATAATACGCATCTTTCCATATAAAAATCATAGCTGAGTCCGTTTCCACCGTTGTTCGTGGTAATCAACAACACCTTTTATATATGTTGGGGAGCAAACAAGCACATGGACCACCTGATAGAAGGCAATTGGTCCTCCCATAGACACCAGAAATATCACAAGCAATATAAGTGGGATTGGGCCTTCATTCACCTGAGTCATAAGCCAAACACAACGAGCGTTGTGCGTACCTATCTAAATTATACATTAAAAATGTTCATCGTTTACCTACAGGCGCTTTGAACCCCAATATGCCTGCATTGCTATGTATCACATCAACGTATTCCGCATCAGTCCTCGCAAGTCTTCCACTATCACTGATGTTACTGAAGCAAGGCCCAGCTGGGTCTAGTGCTGTGATTCGACCAATCCGCCTGCCAGTCACCTCAAACACCTTCTTGCCTGCTATTCCTGCGATATGAGATCCCAAGCTGTGTCCTATGATGTAGATCTTGGATGGGTCTTCACCATCTGTAACGTTATAATTAAAGGTATTTAATACTTAATTAAGAATCGTTTTTTCAATCAACAGATAACTTTTATTCATCATAGAATACATTTTAAGTCTGAAAGTTTAAGAATGGAAAAAGTCTTAATAATTAAATTAAAATTATACCACCAATAAATCTGACGCGAAAAATCAACCCAAAAAAGAAATTTGCTGACAAAGACGAGTTTACTACATTATTGAGTCCCATGCAATTGTTCTGAGCTTAAACTTTTTATACTTGTAAATTTAAATTTGGTGAGCAACAACGATGATTTATCAGCCGATAGAGCTCACTCATAAGCAATCTAATCAACTAAAGAGAGAGAGAGTCAAATATGTATCTAGATTTTTTTATAAACGTCTCATAATATTGTACTCACTTTTAATAACATCACCCAAAAAACTGCCAAGCATCTCTCCCATAAACCTCGCATTGGTAGACGAACTGAAGTACTCCAAATTGATGATCTTCCTTCCATCCAGAGCAAACACTTTGTACATAGACTTCTTCAGAAGTTCTGGTGCTATGGCATTGACCATCCAGCCGTTGGAACTCTCCATGAAGCCATGGATCAGTATGACTATGGTTTGAGCTCGAGCCATCAACCGATTCATTCTCCTCGTTGCGGTTAGATTGTACTTGATGTTTCCATTCTTAGTGACCAGGTCTATGTTGAGGACGTCATACCAATTCGTTTTGTTCTTCACCTGCATCTGCTCGTATGTTATGCCTAAAAAGCTTTTTAGCGTTTCACCTGAAACATGGAGTTATTTGCTATAATCATTTTATTGATGTTTTGTTATTCAATGTAGGCAGCTAATTGTGCAAAATAATTTTAATCTTGTAAAATGTATGCCAATAAATTATTATATGCCGTCGATTCCCGCACGGAAGAAGCTCTTTGTCTTATCCATATATTGTTGTTTCGGGTCTGAGTGTCATGTGTATGTGAACTTCTATGTTTGTAAACGCACCCACGACACAGGAGAAAATCCTAGTGTCGGGCAACGGTATCTTTATAAAAAAATAATATTTACGCATTAATTCATTCCTCAACGTTTCGATATTCTACCTTTCAAATACTGAAATTCCTTATAAGTCCCTAGGGGCCCAGAGTTTCAAACTTTACCATTTATTTTGTACAATTGTAACAAAGCACTAAAACCTTCTTCAACATTGTTATGTCTACTTTATAATAATAACTGGAAAACTAGTCCTAAGGGTGCCAGACCAGCCAATATTTACTTCAACAACCATCGGCACGTTTTAAAACAACTTTATTGTAAAGGTACTAGAGTTGCTTTTTGCTGATCAAGCGTCTATTGTCATACTTCTTGGTGTCTTGTCCACTCAAATCACTCTCACTACGTCTTAATAATCAAACTTTCAGATTCGATTATCGAAACGAAACGATTTGGGAATTAAAGAAAAATATTAACTACTTTTCTGGTTGGTCAAGTTCATGTTCAATCGAATTTAACTTCGACGGAAACCATCAAAACTTTCTTCAATACTCAATACTCAATACTCAATACTTTATTGCATGCCATAATGTGTACATAAAAACAGTTGGTATGTTAAACATAGAATCAATTATGGACCCTGTCGGGCACAGCAAAGTGGATTTTTACAATTTATTTAATTACACTTTATTAGGAGAGAGGATGAAGGCGCTTCTTTAAATTAATAGTAAATTAAAATTTATAAATATAATATATAGGTTTAGGCTAAAAGTTAATACATACAATACAATAGTGTACCTAATCATTTTAATAGTATTTTCACGATATAAAAACAAGTTACTAATTAAAGATTAAATATAAAATGAAAAATGAAAAATGTCATCTATTGTTTTATGTCAGAGATTTTTTGTTATTGAAATTTGTCGTTTAAGTACTCGTCAATAGTGTAATAGCTTTTAGTTATTAGCAATTGTTTCAATTTATTAGTAAATATATTATTTTTGGCAATATTTTTTATGTCTTCCGGAAGCTTGTTGTATATTTTAATGGACATAACATGTGTACCAGAAGAGTGCATTTTCAATCGTGAAGTGGGTATGTTTAGTCTGTTTTCATGTCTGAGTGTAATTTTATTTTGAATATCTCCTCTTTTGGAATAGAATTGGGGGTAGTTACGTACAAATTTACAAATTTCGAGTATGTAGAGGCAAGGCAGGGTTAATATTCTGAGGTCTATAAAATGGGGTTTACATGAGTCTGTTTCCTTGATATTCATTAATATTCTAATAATTTTTTTCTGCAGAGTGAATAGTGTAGGTGCGTCGGTACTATTTCCCCACAAAATAACTCCATATTTGAGCCACGCAAATGCGTATGCGTAATACGTTACTATAGCCGTTTTTAGGTCTGTTGCCTTCTTGATTTCACGGAGGGCGTAAGAAAACTTAGACAATTTTGTTCTTATTTTTTGAATGTGCGATTTCCAATCTACGTGTGAATCTATGTCAAGGCCTAAAAGGGTGAATTTATTTACTGCTTCTAATTTTGATCCATTGTAATCGAAATTTATTGTTATAGGTATTTTTTGTCGAGGGTGGAAGGTTATTATTTTTGTCTTATTGAAGTTAATTTCTAGGTTGTGTTCGTTCATCCAGTGTGTAGTAGTGTCTAGTATAGAAGTAAGTTTTTGATTTAAGTTTATATTGTTATCACATGATGTTAAAATAGAGATATCATCGGCGAATAATACGCATGACTCATTGATATAATTGGGGAGATTATTTATGTAAACAAGGAATAGCAGACACCCTATTACACTTCCTTGTGGTATGGAAGCTTTTACAGGTATGCTTTGGGATCGTATTAATTCTATTTCTTTTGATTTATGATTCTTCTAACTGTTTCCAAGGGTATTTTAAGTTAAGCAAATATAGGAACGTAGATATTTCTCTTGGAGGAGTTCAGAGAAATTTGTATTCGTATGACGTCATGAAACTATGCTTGAAACGATTATGAAACGTTTAAAATTATTTGCTGCCGGCCTGCCTGTCTCGTCGGTCGAAAGATCGCAAGTGTGACTGCCGGAGATCCCTTGGATCTCGGTTTCGATTCCCGGGTCAGGCAAAAGTATTACTGGGCTTGGAATTGTCCCCAGCAATACGCTCACCCCTATTACAAGGAACTTATAGCACAAAATGGTGAGATGTGGGTGTACATGGTATAGTGCCGTAATGTGCACCTCTGCGTACCCCTTCGGGGATAAAAGGCGTGACGTTGCATTAAAATTATTTAAATCCCAAATTTGAAAATCTCCTTATTATATTTACTTGTAAAAGTATGTAGGTGAAACTAAGTTCAAGAGGCAAGCTAGTCTAAAATGAAATGGTCGGGTCCATGTACGTTAATGTATGTAATTATGATAAAAACTAGTTTTATCATGAACGCATCAAACATTTTTATACTACCATTTATTTAACATGTAACATAGCGTATCTGATTCATGATAACTTTAAATAAATATGGTCAATTTAATTGTAATTTCCTAGAATCCATGCAATGGCAATTGGATGGATGAATGTCTGAGCAACTAGCTACCGTACAATGTGTAGTGGGTTTTTGTGTGATCCACAAATTGTTATTTTGGATGTGTCATGTGTGTGTGAAATTGCACCCACGACACAGGAGAAAATCTTAATAAGGGGGCACAATTTAAAAATAAAAATCTTATAAAGAGAATGTATGAACCCATAACTTGGGCTAAAATCGCACGCGTCACTTTTTTAAATAAACTCAGATTGTAAGGCCTGACACAACGAATACAAATAATAACAACGAATAAAAATTTTTTTCATACATTAAAAATACTCACATCGATCAGATCCTGCACTGACAAGAGGATGAATCATCGACAGCGTGGAATCGAACAAGTTACTCAAAGTGAATTTAGCTGACGCAATGTGTGGTACGCTGGTAGCATACAGACCCACGAACAGGAGACACTTGGTGATGTAAATCAGCTCAAAATGTTGCGCTGGAAAGATAAAACAGTTTCATATTATTTTCTACGTCCGTAGTTTTTTTAAAGGGAGGAAAACCATCCAATTACTTCTCCTACCTTGGGCGAGGCGAGAAGGAGTGTCAGACTCTTACTGACAAAACCACCCCGTTCCTACTCCTGTTTTTCTAGCCGGAGCCCCAGTAACCCGGTAGGTAGTCCGTACCTCGTCCATAGTTTATAATCGATTTTAATCCACAGAGTTTGGATATAGATAGGATATTAATTACAAGGCTTTCGAGTGGGGACCGCGTATTGCCAAGCAAAGCGTAGGTCATCCACCCATAAGGTGGATAAACGACCTGATTAAGGTCGCAGGGAGCCGCTGGATGCAGGTCGCTTCCAACCGGCCTATCTGGAACTCATTGGAGGAGGCTCAATGTTCAGCTGTAGACGTGTTATAACTGATATGATGATGATGAACTGTTTATACATATTTAACATATTTTCTTCATCTTAGTGATGTGAAACATAGCGGGATTCCCGGTGCTCCGGTTCAAAAAGCGGGAATAGGAACGGGGTGGTTTTTAGTCAGTACGAGTCTGTACTCTCTCTCGCCTCACTCAAGGCGGGATAAGTAATTTGATAATAGTCCCCGCTTAAAAAAAGCAATGTGAAACACGTTGCAAAGCCGCCAATTACCCGGTCAGCGCAACAAATGTGTCGTCCAAAAAAATTATGTAATATGAGTTACTACTTGAACATAATCTGGTATAATTTGGAGACAGCATTTTTCTTTTTCTTATCCAACCTTTAAAGTTCAATATCGCTACTATTCTATTAAGTTCCAATTGAACAAAAATAAAAAACATTCTGGACCATTTTGATGAAAATTATTATTCAAATGTTATGACAATATCTAACGTCATTAATATTTGACACTCCGATGGTAGCGCCGTCTGTCGTATTCAATAAAACATTCCAAAATCAACAACTACTAATTAATTAAAAATGAATTAAAAAAACATTGTCCAGCGGACAAAATTGTGAATCTAAACCATTCTCAGATCCCCTTGAACACACACAAAAAAATTCATCAAAATCGGTCCAGTCGTTTAAGAGAAGTTCAGTGACATACACACGTACAGAAGAATTATATATATAAAGATAGACAAATACCTAATTACAATAACATTGTTAAACTTTTGAAAGCAATTAACTGAAAGGGGTTAGTTTTTATTCCAAACATAACATTTAAAGTACACTAGTAGGTGTTATTAATACAATACAATTAACATTTAAACGAAGATTGTCATGATTCTTATAGTTTATTTCTAAAAATTCATGCATATTTCTTTTAGTCTTAAGTTATCACTTATTATCAAAATTGTTGGTTAACCTGTAATTGGCGACTGTATAAGCCCAAAAGTGATTTATATGTATTTACTGTACTTAATACTCTTTATTATTTATATTAGAGAGGCGTGGAAGGCGGCTAGGGAGACCTTTGCCCTGCAGTGGGACGATCGTGGCTAAAATGTACATCTAAATCTAATACTCTTTATACAAAAACTGTTGGTATACCTTAAATAGATAATAAATACAATTGAAATTCAACAGCAAACAATCCAGCTTACCAATCATCGCTTACAAATACCACTGAAGGTTAAACACAAGCCTAAATCAAATTCAAAATATGAAACACAAACTAAAACCCGACACACAACACAAACCAATATTTCCAAAGAAAAGAAAGTGTTAGAAATAAACAAAAATATAGACGATGAAGAATAAAATGGTGTTGATAGTATTTTGTATGAAATTTCACTCACAACTAATCATTTCACTGGACAGTTATGGCCGGCTATTGTATAAAATGTAATATTACCATGCAGGTACTGATTGATACGAATGTCGACTACAAACTGTGTGTGCTACAGCATATATTTTACGAGCAATTTTACCATAATTTGTGCTTTACGACGGTAATGAAATGGCAAATTGAGATTACTCTCTGATTTGCCATTTCATTTCTGCGTACGATGTTACATTACGTACGTGAATGTTATCTAATAAGGTGAGAATCCTCAAATTATCACTCTCATTATCATTGCTAATTGAAAACATGCAGTTTTCATGGCGTAATGATGCGTCCCACCATTTTTATTTACTTACTCTGTTTGTGCAGCGTGGGTTGTGTTAACAACCAGTAAATTCAAATTCAAACAATAACAATAAATTAACTAGATTCAGCAATCATTTTGTCGATAGTCGTATCTGCCAATAGCCTCATAACTAAAACCCTCGACTCTGTGCCTCGACCAACACCTGAGTAGGCTAACGTTAGATATTTGGGTCAAGGGCCTGATGCAGAAAGCAGTACTTAACTTCTGGACACGGCGTGCATTTCTCTCTCTTGAGCCCTGACCGCCGGTATCTTGGATTAATCCCGTTACTGCTTTTTATATATATATTTTAAATTAAATATTTAAAAATGTAATCAACAAGTAAGGTAAATAAATATATTAAATAATTAACTACATGAAATAAAACATTGTCATCTATGCAGACAGGTATGGTGAAAATTAAATAGAATCACTAGAACAATATGCTTTAAATTCTTGTCAATCAGGGTCTTAAAACAAAAATGTACAAAAGCCTAAGATAAAACATAAAAAAAGAACCTCAATTTGATTTAGATGACGCAAGCCACGTCCACGTGGTTGATGAAAAGAAAAAAAAATGCAAAACTCAAAAGGTAGGTCAATCGTCGATCATATTGCTTTCAGTCTAGTCCGTTCATTTTCACAGATGAGAAGTTCAATCGAATCTTGATAAAAAGTAAATGAAGCGCTTCAAAGACAAAGAGACTATAAAGATCATTTGTAAGTATTCTTGGAAAGGCAACTCGGTGAAATTAATCTGCCATCTGTAGTTTGTAAGGACTTCTTTCATGTGTTATTGTGGACGTAATATTTTTGGTTGGATTAAGGGAATAGAGATGATAACGAAGTATGAAAATTAAAAATCTATTCAGTCCGTCAGTTATGAAAATATATATGACACGTATTTTTTTACTTAGATAAAACGAATCAAAATGAAGAGCGGGAGCAAATACGTCATTTCTACGTATAAAACGTACCTAGAAGTGATGTCACGCGATATTTCAAATCATTATTTTTTCGAAAGTATTTGTTTTAGTAAGAAAATAAATGTATGTACATTCCTTAGAACGGTGATTTTTAGTTAGTAAGAGTCATTCCCTCGCGATGATTCCCCCCCCCCCCCTTAATCAGGTCGTCTGTCCACTTTGTAATTGGACCTTGCCGGTACATGGTCATCACTCGAGAACCTTTCTGTCCCAGCACCCCATCAGTTCTTCTATATGCCCTGCCCACTGCCACTTCAGCTTGCTTATCCGCTAGGCTATTTTATTAGGCTAGGCTTTTTTATTTTTCGAATTTAATTTCGTCTAAAATATACCAAGTTCTAGTTTTCAGTGGTAGTTCTAAATCGTCATCGATGTGATGTTTATCTAAACTGAAACGCGCCATTTTGTTCCGCTACCGTGTGATCCTATCTCATGATTGTTACGAAACGTTTCCATATACACGCGTGTTGTAATAACACTATGTATTAGCATAACTATGTTTTATTCGCAGTTCCACCTCTTTTTTAAGTGTGAAGTAATTTATAAGTACTTCTGCCAACGGCTTTGTCCGCGTTCCCGTAGGATAAAAAGTATCCTATTACCGAAGACAGCTTGTACCCTTTCTGTATTCCAAATTTCATCACAATCCGTTCAGTAGTTTCAGCGCTTTTGGGTGATTGACGGACAAACATCCCCAAACTTTCACATTTATAATATTAAAGAAATAAAAGTGTGATAGTGTGATTCCAGTATGCGAACTTTCATCATAGGGTTGGAAAGTTTAAAGAACTCTTATTGAGAATTTGAGAAGTTAAGAATTAATTAAAGAATTATTTAAAAAAAAAAAACGAAAAATGCATTTCTTATTAAAAAACGCTTTTTTGTTCGACTTGGCGGGGGCACTGCCGTGCCCCCATATATTAAGTTATTACAATTACGCAGCTTGTAGGGCACAGCAAATTTTGAAATTTGTGATCATTTCTAATACAGAGGACATTATGTGATGTTTCATATTTTTTATGATTTAGGTACATAAAACGTATTGACCTAAATAAATCGACCTCAATTATCACCCCATTCAGTTTTTGGTGACAAGGCCTTAAATTCATATTTTCTATTTAAACTACAAAAGTTTTTAGTTTGTAAAGTTATCTACACACAGGGAGGGAAACAATCAACTGTTAGTTTTATTTATTTGAAATAATATTTAACCAAATTGAACATAATTTTCAAAACTTTGGCGCACACTTGGTTTTTCTCCTGTGTCGTGGGTGCGTTTATAAACATACAAGTTTACATGTACACATGACTCTCAGACCTGAAACAACAATTTAAGGATCACACAAAGATTTGCTCCATGCGCGGCAGCTGGCTGCCCAGCCACCCTACCAGTATAACTGTGCAGGAATTTTAACGGTACCTTTTTAGTGAAAAACATTATATTTATAAGATAAAATGCATTTTTACTGATCATAAATAAACTAATTACAATTTAGGTAAAAGAAAGAAGAAAAAAAATGAATAGATTTAATTTCAGAGAAAACAAAAGGTGGAGAGGGTGGATTCGTGAGAACATTTTCACTAATTAAAATTATCTAGAAGCTATGAAAAAATAAGAAAATAATGTGCTTTGTTTGTTACTCACGGTGTTATCTTTGGATCGAACAATACAAGGGCGGGCTGGAAGCAGTTCAATCAACTTGCCCTTTGTTTGGAAGTCACCTTGAAGCCATGTTTCAACAACAATACTCTCCTGCTCTTGTCGATATGGGGATGGTGACTTTGTTTCTATTCTTTGGTAAGATTCAGGCCTACTCTAATTCAACGAACGAACGAAAAAACTTCGCAGTTTGCATACTACAATTATATTTATTGCGAACTTTCGTGAACAAAAAAATCTATTTAATAACATTTCATTCGTTCACGAATGAAATGAAGATAAATAAATAGATTTTGATATAAAATTAAAAATAAAACGTTATTTCAAGTAATTCTATTAGTAAATCAATAAAACTTACGGCCGAAGATTAAACGAAACTTCGGATTCGAGAATCGGAGTAGGCCCCCAGGTGTTAAGAGTGATATACACGATGTTTGAGTATTAATCGCGATGCTTGCTCAATCAATGCAATTTCAAACTCATAATTAGAAGTTTTAAACACTTGTTTCCTCATGATGTTTTCGCTCACCGTTTGTCAGTGGTGTCTTATTAATCTTAATTTCTCAAAACTACGTGCATATAACTGGGAAAAAGTCACATTGCTACTTGCCGTTGGTAGGCTTCAAGCCCGCGCTCACATACATGAGAAGCGGTCTTATACCTTCGGACCACCATGGCAAATTTTTATGGAGTAAGGGGGTAAACGAGCAGACGGATCACCTGGTAGGTAATCGCCGCCGCCCATGGACATTTGAAACAACCGAGGCGTTACTAGTGCATTGCCGGCCTTTTGGGGGTTAAGAATTTAAGGGTTGTTGGGGACTCGGTGACTGGGAAGGTTGGGAAGGGGGTTGTTTCACGCCGATTTTCTGTGAGGCCGTAGTATCACTCCGTCGAGCAACCCATTCGTGCCGAAGCATGGCTCTCCCATACATAAAAAAATTAACCCACCTCCTTATTTCATCCCTACAATCATATTTTACATCGACATCTTATCCTTATTTGAAATACAAACCGAACTACATATATTTCCTTAACTGACATTAATTTCCGAGCATTTACCAACGATGGGGCTTGACAGGCGGCACGCCACTCAGTGTATACCCGCCCTGAGGTCACGGTTGGTCTACTCAAGTAACACACATCACGAAATGAGCCACAAATAATAATCATCTTGACGTAAAAGGTCACTTAATAGTATTATTAATATTTTTTCTATAACGTAGCGGATGCTAGTAAAATATAGTATTGTTGAGTTTTTGGTAAACATATTGCTATTGTACGTAATTTTGTTGTGTGGTTATGTTTCTTTTTTTGGATAAAATATTGTGGCTAGAATAATGAGTTTGTCCTTAATAAGATTAAAGTAATGTTCATCATTACTAAGTACGCTTACGTTCCTGATTTGTTTGGTGTTAATTGAATAAGTAGTAGTAAGTCCTTGTTTCTAGCTAGCAGTCAGAAACGAGTTGAAGACGTAACATCAATTGATCATCGAGTTCAGTATACATCATCACCATGAAGCCAATACAAAGAAGAGATGTCTTAATTGAATTTCCCTTTAACATAATGCGTGGCATTTTATAGAGAGCGCGCGGCGTTACAAACCACGCCCCCTCTATTTTGCATCTTGCGGTCCTATGCTACAAAAACTTTGCCAATTGTCCACATTTTAATGTATGTAATGTAATGTTTCTGAGCACTTATAACCTATCTACACCTTTTTACTTATAATATCATTGGACAGGGCCGTTTTTTTGTGTCACAGTGCACAATCACATTCTGGCATTTCCTTTGTAGTACTTGCTTCAAGATAATCATTAGTAGAACCCTAATACTGCTACTATGATTGCACGATTGGTGCGGTGGCTGGGCGACCGGCTGCCGTGCAATGTGTAGCGGGTTCGATTCTCGCACGGAGCAATTCTTTGTGTGATCCACAAGTTGTTGTCAGGATCTGGGTGTCATGTGTATGTGAACTTGTATGTTTGTAAACGCACCCACGACACAGCAGAAAATTCAAATGTGGTGAAACGTTTTTTTAAGAAAAAAAAAGATTAAAGTTTGATTAAACTACACAACTATTTATAACCTTTTATGAAATATGGAGCTATGATTATTATGGCTTAACATTTATAGAAATTGGTGAATTATGTATCAAGTTACCCTTTACACGGAAGGCGGTCATCACTGTCAGAAATATTTCAAAGAATACATTCTGTAGAATTGTTATGGCATTAATTTATTTACTTAGGTATATCGTGATGTTATGGCCTTTGTTAATATTTGTTATTAAAATACATTAATATAAATAGTATGATTACAGTAGAGAATAGATCATTCACCACTTTTGTTCTCCTTGTGGGTGTCGTAAGAACCGATTGAGTGACAAGTTAGTTACTTCTTACACTTACATAAACCCTAAAACCTGCCGATATTGTGAAACTTAAAATGTGGGAGAGCCATGCTTCGGGCCGAATGGGCCGGCTCTACCGGAGTGATACCACGGCCTCACAGAAATTGACGTGAAACAACGCTTGCGTTGTGTTTCATCGTGTCGGCGCCTATTGCTTACCATCAGGTGATCTGTCTGCTTGATTACTAGCTTATCTAATAAAAAAAACTCATTACATTGTGATACAATGAATTCGTTAGTTATATCCTTCTTTCAGAACAAATTATTACCTACTTAAGCACAATGTACCGCACTCAAAAATAATTTATTATACAATAAAATTGCATGTGCATGTCACCTTGTACCTATGTTTTTAAACGACATACGATACAGGAGAAAATCCTTGTGTGGGGCAACATTTTTTAAAAGAAAATATAAAAAATATACTAATAATAATTATTGTTAAATAAAATATCTTGACTTGGCTCACGAGGTTGTCGACATGTGGAATGTGGATTCGGTTATCATTGTGCCGATAGTCGTGTCGGCCAACGGATTAATACCCAACAGCCTCGACAACCACCTTAGGAGGCTGGGGTTGGGCGGATGGATCAAGGGCCTGATGCAGAAGGCAGTACTCCTCGAAACGGCACGTATTGTGAGGAGGTTTCTGTCTTTGGAGCCACCGGTAGCTTGGACCATGCTCCTGCTACTGGTCGGCTCCTATTTTTATATTTTTAAATGTTATTTTGTTTTTTTAATTTTTATAAGTAATGTTTAAAAATATAATTTTAAAGTATGTTATATAAATATATGGAACTTATTATTGTTATGAATTTCCACTTTGTTTTTGATTTTTTCCAGATAATTTAAGTATCAGAAATAACTTATTTGACGTAAAAATATGACGATTATAAATCGTTTTTGTCTTAATACAAAAATATATAGAAAAGAACCGTTTTGACTAGACTAGACTACAATTTGCTTTCACTAATACACCATAACACTATAATTTACAGCACAAAATCTTGACGTTAACAAATCCTATTACTCCATAGAAAACGTACTTATGGTAATATCCTGTACTCCAAGGTACACTAATGAGGAGCGATGTCTCATTGTCTATCATTACTGATTAAAGATAACATCATTAAGTAGGTATCTTGTGTTAGATCTCCGTGTATTGTGTATGTAGATAATGGTAGGCGATACGTCAAAATAAATAATACTATTCTAGTTTGTTCCACTATTCCAGTAATTTTATCTATACTAATCACTACATACTATAAAACAAAGTCGCTTTTTCTGTTCCTATGTCCCTTTGTACGCTTAGGTAAATCTTTAAAACTACGCAACGGATTTTAATTCTTTAATAGATAAAGTGCTTCAAGAGGAAGGTTTATTTGTATAATACATGCATAATATATCTCCATTACAGCCATGTGAAGCTGGGGCGGGTCGCTAGTACATATGTACTTATAAAAAGCTAAAGAGTTTGTTTATTTGAACGCGTTAATCTCCGGAACTACTGGTCCGATTAAAATAATTCTTATTGTGTTGGATAGTGCATTTACCGAGGAAGGTCATAGAACATAAGCTTGAATATAATACGCAAAGATAATAGGAGCCGAGTAAAGTGGGCAAAACCGCGCCATAATCGCAAGTAATATTATAATTGCAAAAAGTATTTGGGTTTTTTACTGTTTTAAGCAAAAACTACGAAAGGATCTGGAGTAAATTATCACAGAGACAGATTATAATCTGCACACATACCTATGATAACTTTACCCTGGTTCCGGTGGTAGAAAAGGGGACATTTTGATTTTCATCCATTTTCCAAATTATATTACAAAGTACTTAGGTATTTAAGATTGATTTTTGCTTACTAACACTTGGACTAGCTCCTTTAGAAACCGCTCCTTTACCATTTTTGTGGCCATTGGAATAACAGCCTAAAGGTACAATACACAGTATGGATTCACGAACCACAATAAATGGATTTACTTATCTTGACGTCTCCAGACCGTTGTCATCTAAAAGAACGTGCGAACAGCTTTACAAAATAATGGCAGAATACCTTCTACGAAAGTGTTCCCTTAGTACGAGTTTGCTTTACGATGAACGAAAACGAAACGAGAGCGGTGTGGCGCTCTGATTGGCTGGTGCGAAAAAGCCAACCAATCAGTTATCAGAGTGTCGAACGCGCTCTCGTTTCGATTGCTTTAAACTTATACTAATGTCACTTGTCGTTCTTACGCAATAAACGTGCCTAGAGTGTAACATGACATTTTCAATTTCTTCTTGATTATGGCACGTAACATTTTCATTATAAAAGGGTGCTTTTCTATTTGCTATGTAGCTATGCTGTGAAGATGTAATAGCTAAGCTGTGAAACACCTACGTTATAAACCTAAGTACCTATTTAAGTACGTGCCATACATGCCAAAAAGTGCCTACAAAGTTACATTTAGTGTCTCATGTCAGTATTTTTTAACCGACTTCAAAAAAAGAAGGAGGTTCTCAATTCGACCGTATTTTTTTTTTTATGTATGTTAATCGATATCTCCGTCAGTTATAGACCGATTTGAGAAATTCTTTTTGTGTTTGAAAGAGTACGATGTCCGTGTGGTCCCATAAAATTTTTTTAAAGTCTGACCATAAATGTGGAAGATAATCCAGGGAACTCCTCAAAAATGAACAGAATGTGCTCTGCGTTTGAGTTTAAGTGATGTATATTAGCTTATCTTTCTGAGTAACCATAAAATTCAGGACAGATAGTAGCATATCTGGTATAGAATGATGGGTAGCTTGATGTGCTGTCTGATTTACATGTGTATGTAGGTACCTAATCTGTTTGTGTTTGACAAATGCATATCTCTGGCAGTTGTAGTCCGATTTGAGAAATTCTTTTTGTATTTGAAAGAGTACGATAGCAGTGTGGTTCCATATAATTGTTTTTAAAGTCTGACCATAAATGTGGAAGATAATCCAGGGAACTCCTTAAAAATGAGCAGAATGAGCTCCGCGTTTACGTTGAAGTGATGCATACTAGCTTATCTTTCTCAGTAGCCATAAAATTCAGGACAGATAGTAGCATATCTGTTATAGAATGATGGGTAGCTTGATGTGCTGTCTGAGTTACATGCCTGTTTACCTATGTGGGTATCTAATCTGTTTGTGTGTTTGACAACTGACTATGTATGTAGCTTATGAACAGGTTACTGTTAGCTGTCGGCTCGGCAGATCATAAGTAAGGGTATCAGGTTAATATACATTTGAAAATAATGTAATTATGCGTCAATATGGATAGATATTAATATTATTCATTTACACGGCACTGTCTCATATGAGCAGCGCGTTTAATAGGTCGACCCATACTCAAATAAGTTATTCACTAAAAATCAAGAAATAAAAAACAATTTTAACAAAAAAAAAACCGACTTCAAAAAATAAATATTCCAAAACAAATCAATATGCACTAAAAAGTAAAAGAAATAATTGCGTATTTTTCAACAACTAAATAGATCAACTAACTTTACTAACTCATCACCCACATTATAATGTAGTTAAGTAGGTACAATTATTGTTATTTTTGGAGTCGGTGTCAGCCTAGGAAACGCCAACAACTAGCACGGCACGGGCACGGCACGAGCGGAGTGTTGGTTAAGTACCTACTTACAACTGGTGTAAAACTGCAATGTTTTGTTGTGATAATAGGTAAATAACAAACCTATCTTAGTTGGCTGACACCGACTCCAGAAATAACAATAATTGTACCTACTTAACTACATTATAATGTGTGTGATGAGTTAGTAAAGTTAGTTGATCTATTTAGTTGTTGAAAAATACGCAATTATTTCTTTTACTGCATATTGATTTGTTTTGGAATATTTATTTTTTGAAGTCGGTTTTTTTTTGTTAAAATTGTTTTTTTTAAAGTGTGTGAAAGCCATACTTCGGCACGAATGGACTGGCTCGAGAAAACCGACGTGAAACAACGCTTGCGTTGTGTTTCGTGTATGTTCGGGTCTGCATGGGCGGCGGCGATTGCTTACCATCAGGTGATCTGTCTGTTTGTTTATCGGCTAATACCATAAAAAAAAACGATATCTTTACTTCTTTTTAGTTTTTTTACGTTGTGTGTCAAAAGTGTTCCTTATGGCAAATTGTTTAACCGCCGGTCGAAGACGACATAAATTACACGATGGATCGAAGGAACTAACTAACGGATTAAATAAATGTTTCTTCATAGCCTAGAACCATTCCTAGCAAAGATACTTAACATTGAAAAACTAATAACCAGTCGGCCTTGTATTGCAAAAGTAACAATGAGAATTAAGTTTAAAGTTTACCCATCATTAGTTTGCTAGAACAAGAACTCTTCTTATGATTTCGAGGTCCTTTACATAGACACAAGCAGTTCAAGATACCCCAATCTGTGTCATGTCTCCAATAGATTATCAACCATAACGTCTTTGGAACAAAGTTGAAATTCTTTTGAGGGATGTTATAGCTTGATGTGCTTCTCGTTTGTACCTAAGTCATGAAGGTACAAATCAATATTTTGGATATTCTATTCAGTAACCAGAATCCGATTAATGAAGGAACAATACAATTTCTACTAATTTCAATTTCAATGGGTGTTTGTATTGATTTCATGTTTATTTAATGTAAAGGATTGGTTCATATACGGCGGCTAGGCATTGAAGTAATCATTGGGTCGTGTATGTAAAATACGGGTCGTTTACGCAAATATGTACTTTATAATTATACACATAGAAGCTTAATTATTTTTCAAGGGCAAATATAGGAAAAGAGCTACTACTAAGCAAGGTGTCTCGGGTTCAGTTCAAAATATAACGAATTTTCGCTTCTTCAAAAAAATATCAGTACGGTGTTCGCAATTGTGTCTGATATACATATAGCTATAGGCCAACTATTATGCATATAATATTCATATAAACCTTCCTCTTGAATCACTCTATCTATTAAAAAAATCGAATCAAAATCCGTTGCATAGTTATAAAGATTTAAGCATAGAAAGGAACATAAGGACAGAAAAAACGACTTTGTTTTATACTATATAGTGATTATCTTAGTACGACGCTGTACCATTTCAACCTCATACATTAAATATCTTCAAACATTTTAATATAATACTTTCATAACACCTATCTCCTTTAAAGATAATAACCAAACATTTTCAGTACCTATTATAATTAAAGAACAGCGGTTTCAAATAAATTGTACCAATTATTTTCATCAATTATAAGTAATAACGTTAATTAAGATATTTATTTACACCAATTTTCTTGTGAAGCTTAATAATTAATTATAAGCTCATGTTTGTATATAAATCTTGTATTTTTTTATCAAATGGGCGATGCCGTAGACTTTAGGCAGACAGTTATACATTGGAATATTTTGACAGAAACTGCTAAGTAGTACCTATAATACTTAATCAAAATCAAAAGGTTTTATTTCGGTATTACACGATGATACATATGTAGTTGGTGGCATTTCCTTAGCATATGATATGGATGCCTGTACCGGAGTGCGCCGCTCTTTTATATCTTAGAAGTGTAATAAATACATTACTAAATACTTAGGTGTTATAATATTTTGGGACTACATGGGACTTATAACACATGGTGAAAAGTGGGTGTACATTGTATAGCGGCATTACGTGCCGTAATATACACCTCTGCCTAACCCTTCGGGGATAAAAAGGCGTGACGTTATATTGTTGTTTTAACGGGAAATGAAGCTGGCATTGATTCTACACGCTCATGTGCAAAAACCTGTAATTACATGACTACAATCACCTTTGATTAGAGCACTACAGATGTCACTGACGTCAGCTACAGCTAATGGGTCCCTTGATGTGATTTTAATGGACCAACATAAAATCTTACAAAAGGCCGGCTCAAATTGCCAACTGTGACAATTTTTAGCTTATGATTAAATAGAAATTTGATTTATTTTTGAGGCCTTATTTTGTTCGCTTGTTAACCATATGTGACCTTGATTTTGTTTGTGAAATATGATGATGATGTGATGTTCTGTCCTAACAATATGTTTCTTTAATAATATTTATTTAAGGTTCCAAATTGAATTATTGTGTTTTTCCACCAGTGATGTGCTATGTGGCTATGCTATGAAGATGTAATAGTTATGCGGTGAAACGATGTGACCGTTTCCATTGTTACTAAGCTATGTAACTACATAGCTCAGTGATATACAACAGTGCGAGGACGATGCGCAGCTTGGTTATGCCATGTATCGATAGTAGGAAAGCCATCTGTAGCATGCATAGTGCATATTTCCAAATAAAAAATATAACTTAGTTGAGGCCCTTTCCACCAGTGCTTTGCTATAAACGTAACATATCTCTGGTGGAAAATCGCCCTTAATTTGTTTTGATTTGAAAGATAATGATTTATGGTTAGATTGCCCAAAAACCTAAAGTTAAGTTATCTTATCACACACTGATCCATTAACGAGTGACGTTTATATTTTTATGCCATATTCGTATAACTTTTTTCGTATACATATCAAAATTCACAATAATAAAGTGATTGCGTACCGTTCGACAAAGGTACTTACGTACATTCAACGAATAAATTATTCAATTTCTGTTAGAAATCGATCGTTTTGAATGACATCGAGGACGGTTACTATTTTAAATAAAATCGAGATATTCCTAATGATATTAAGGAATATCTAGATACTAATAAAAATAATAGATACCTTTACAAAAATAAATAAATATTTATTCACACACAAAGCTCAAATAAACTTATTTTAAAACTATAAGGAAAAACTCATAAAAAATATCTATCACATAATATTTTCTATTTTAAAACTAGAAAACCGTATCTACCAATAATTTTAATACATTTTAAATAAGCAGTTGTTCGTTTTTCTATGCACGCACCTTTTAATGGCTGTACTTATTTCCATGGCTGTTACTGGCCAGTATTTTACTATTGCTTTACGAACAGTGACGTGTTCTAACAACCACACATTCATGTCATAGTCGAGACGCGAGTTCCATATTTAAAAATTAGTTTTGTTTTTTTATTTAGAATCTGTGCTTTAAGCGGGAATATATTTCTTTTTTTTTAATTTGATTTAGCTTATATGGAGATAGCATTAAAAGGATTTTGTTTTAAAAATTGGATTGTGTAAGTATTCAAGAATTTATTGAATCCGTAATGTACACAGGTGTTGGAAAATACAGTATTTAGTCACAATTATGGACCCTGTCGGGCACAGCTAATTATAAAATTCGTTGGAGAGAGGAAGGGCGTTTAGAAATTTAATATCGAAAGATTATGTTGGTTGTTGACTTAGCAGCTTAATATCGTATTAAAATGAATAAATTGAGTATTTGGTAATTTCAATATATTTACTCCATATCTATAGTACATAATACATCGGATTTTCTGAAATGAGATTTGCAACTATCAGTTTGTTCTATGTTTGTTATAATACGAATAATTTTTTTCTGTATAATAAAGTACCTAAGTATAGATTTTAAATTATTTTATTTATGTTTGATATATTACAAAAACTAAATAGTTTTTTTTTCATTATAATATTAATTTTAATAGCAGTTAGAAAGAGTAAAAATTATATTTTTCTTCCAATATATTTTAATTTTTAATCATGATTAGATACAAACTCCAGCAGATAAAGCTACATCATTATTTTTATTGATTTTCAGCTTTCTGGCTAAGATCATAAAGTTAAAAATGTATTAAATTAGTTTGATAGATTGGATTATCTTGAGTGCTGGCGTCTTTGTAATTATTTTTTCCATTTTAATTCCAATTAATAACTTTCTTTGTACTATTATAATACTTATTTTATTTTAATCAACTTCAATATAATTTCTATTTAATTTTACTATTTGAATTTAGGTTCAAAAAGTACAATTATACTTCAATTAAAGTTTCATAACTTGAATCTTGGTTAAGTACACCAGCTAATTATATTACATTAAAATACGTATGTTATTAATTACTTTCAAAATAGGGATGATGACGGGGTATACCAATTAAAAAGCCATTTATGCCCGAATACTCAAACGCTACTCAATTTTAAGACGCTCTCAAAACTAGTTCTATCCCTATCAATTCTTTATAAAATGAAAGAGATAGCACGATATTTAAGTACAACTTAAAATTGAGTAGCGTTTGAGTATTAGGGCATTAGTCTATAAGTTAGGTATTGAAAACATATTACATACGCATTTTTTTTATTTTATCGTATGAGATACTTAGATAAAACTAGGTAATTAAAGTTTAGAAGTGAGAGAATTTCTTTCACGTCATTTCTACCTATAAAACGTACCTAGAAGTAACGTCACGCGGTATTTCAAATATCAAATATATCTTCGAAAGTACTTGTATCCGTAAGAAAATAAAAAATACGTGTGTAATATTTTAAAATAATCTACAGGACGGGCATTAAAATAAAAATTAATCATCCTGCCATTTTATGGGGGCACGACAGTGACACCGCCAAGTCGAGTTTTATTTATGGAGATATAAGCAAGTTTAATTAGGTACTGATATTATAGTAGGAAGGTATGTAGGTGACGCATAAATAACTAACCTTTCTGACACCGCCTCACAAGGTCCTTATTTATAGGTATTATGTAATTACTAGCTGATGGCCGGGTGGACGGACTTTGTAATAAAGCCTACCTTACTCCTTAGTACATCAGCTACCTGCCAATAAAATTCTCGTCACAATCAGCCGAGCCGTTTCAGAGATTTGCCAGATCAAACAGACAGAAAAACAGACAATTATTGTAAAAAAATATGTATGTATTGTCCGTCTGTTTGTCTGGCTCTCTCATTTTATACATTTCGGAAGGATTTTTTTGGACAGGTAGCTATGTATTTAGAAGTAACTTACGCTACTTTTATTAGTTCATAACCAGCTAGTCAAAAACATATGCCAATAACTGGAAAAGTACTAGGTATTACAAGCAAATTTGTATTTGTAACAAATAAAAAAAATGAGCTTTGAGTATTGAAATAGACCGACAGATAAACATACGAATCTAAATTTATAAGTATACTTAATAGACCTTGAAACACACCATTTATCAACTTCAACAAACACTACCTACTAGGAAGCTGAAGGAAAAAATTGCTTCGTAAGTCTAATAGAACAGAATAGGTGATCTCAGTACTAATAACCGCTTCTAACCAGTTATTAAAAAGATACCCATACACATTATATAGGTACGTAAAACAAGCTTGTTTAGATAAGCAAGGTGCAGTTTAAATGACTTGCAATATTTGTCGGTGAATAAGTAGGTTATTCAAATATGCAATCTTATAATTCAATTGCAGTTAGTGATTAGAACGTGACTTGGCAATCAGGTGCGCGCAATGGCACCGAACTATTTTTTGTAGGAACAAAAATTGTACTAGGTGTTAGGTGTGAGAATATTTATTTATATAATTAGATATACATCACACTAATAATATTATAAATGTGAAAATTTGTTTGTTTGGATGCTTGTTCGTCAATCACGCTGAAACAAATGAACTGATTTGTATACAGACAGGGTATGTGCTGACTTAGATGATAGGATACCTTTTATCCTGCAGGAACGCAGGCGAAGCGACTGGCAGAAGCTAGTAGAAGAATAATATCCTATGTCCCTATTTAAACTTTTTTATTATTTGTTTTTTTTTGCAGCCATAATTAAATGGGCAACATGAAATTTAAAATCAACGGTACGCAGTACGAAGGTAAATATAAATGTTTATTTCTTTAATTATAATAAAATTATACCCAAATCTGCAATTGATACAAAAATATGCTAAACATCCCTGAATAATTTTGATTAATTTTTTAACCATAAAATTTATAAAATTATTTCTAATAAGAATCTTGTCTAACAGTGGATGGCAACAAAGCTGGTCCCGATGTATCCCTGAACGAGTTCATACGATCAGTGGCAGGGCTGCGCGGCACTAAGGCGATGTGTCACGAGGGAGGGTGTGGCGCCTGCATCGTCGCCGTACGCGCAGCCCTACCTCCCACCAACGAAGTCAAGACTTTTGCTGTTAATTCTGTAAGTACACATCATCACATCGTCAGCCTATAAGTGGCCACTGCTGATCAAAGGCCTCTTCACACACGGAGAAGGCTTGAGCATTAATCACCACGCTTGCTCAATGCAGGTTGGCGATTTCAAACTTATAATTAGAAATTATAAGCCCAGATTTCCTCACGATGTTTTCCTTCACCATTTGTCTGTAAGTACTGCTTCATAAAATAAATAGAAGTCGAAGTTAATGCACAAAGCATTCATTTGTCAGCCAAGCCAAGAAGGACTCATTGTCATCAGTGGTGACAGTTGTGGTAACTCATCACACAAATTTATCTCGCGGCTGTCATAAAAACCAAATAAAATATGTCTTTCCTAAGAAAAAACATCATTATCAGATAGTACCTCACTCATCACTCAGAACCTAACGACGCTATTTGAGAAACCAAATTGAGAACCTCCTTTTTTGGAAGTCTGTTAAAAAAATCATTAAATAATTCCAAGAAATGTATGTTTGTTTACTTAACTAAGCTCGTATTTGACAACATGACCTACATTTAATAAGAAAGATACCAATACCAATAGCTTTAAGCTAAAAATGGAACCCCTACTCATAAGTCCCTTACATAGACACACACATACAAAAAACATCTTAATACGCGAATGACTTATAAATATGACAAAACGGTCTAAGTAGAACCTATACGAATACTCGATTTCATCCAAAGAAAGTCCATTCATGAGAAATATTATGATATTCTTCAAAAAACGTTTTATTGGAAAAAAATGGTTGATCTTAGCTCATTACGTTACAATCGTCAAAACGTCGTCAGGACGACCAATATTAATGTATGGTAAGCGTTTTATCTCTCCGAATTAGGTAGAACATATTATTTTTCATAACAGGTATAAGTAACTGGTATTATATAGCAGTACGTTGTTTTTTATGGTAACATGTTTTTAAAAATAAGTTACTTTATTCTTTTCTGAATTCCAGTTCAAATCAGTCACAGCTGGAATTAATAAATTGCGGACCAAATAGCAGAAAAAAACTTCAGTAGCAGCCGGTTACTAGGTTATGTCATTGTCTGTTATCGGAATTTAAGTAGTAGGTATACTCGTTTAAGCACCTTAAGAATGTATTTTTGTGCACCAGTACCAAAGGTATTTCACTAATAACCGTAGGCTCCCAAAAATTAGGTCCTTAAACAGGAACATATCGACAAAAGATATACACCTACCGAAAATAATAACAGACTGTTTTTAAATAACTACCTGTTATAACCGATACGTTTTGAAACGATAACAGAAAGAACAAATATAATGTTTCACTGTTACAACCCAAGTCTGCTTTGAATCTCTACCATTGCTTTTCGCTTTGTCCAAAGTTCACCTTTGATCCGTTGGCCTTTACATTTGTCTGTACAAAAAAGCTTATATGTTTTATATACGTAATGCTAATGATTATATTAATGACAAGCAGTTTTTCAAATATGTTGGTTTATAATATCGTAAGTGTACTTACTCGCAAAGCTATTTAGTTTGTCCAAATATTTTATAGTTATGTTATCAATATGATAGGATTATAAGGATACTTGGTATGTTTGTTGGTGAAAAGTGGGTATCACAATGCGTATACCAATAAATTCGTTCGTTATGATACTAATATCGAGCTTGTTTTATGGTATAAGTCGGTAAACGAGCAGACGTATCACCTGGATGGTAAGCAATCGCCGCCGCCCATGGACACCCAAAACAGCGTTACAAGTGCGTTGCTAGCCTTTTGGGAGTTAGAAAATTAATGGTTATTGGGGCATTGGGGATCCTCAATTGAAAGGGGGTGCAATTGGGCCTCCGATAACTTCACTCCTACAACGAAACATAACGCAAGCGTTGCTTCACATCTATTTTGTAAGGCCGTAGTAACACTCCGATCGAGCCGGCCCATTCGTGCCGAAACACTTGGTAAACACACGTGCTAGTAAAATCAAACTTTAACTCATTTTCATACTACATACACAATATATTATGTGTATAATACATATTTGTATACAATAACTATTATCTTAATTTTCATATACACCCACAATGGACGAAGATAAACAGATATAAAAGCCTATATACACTCACTTAGTAGTTTCTAAGCAGTTAGACGTTGTAAACATATTTTAGCTAGTACCTCAAGTCCTGGCCTTCCACGAAATAATTTGAGGTCGACTGTTTCTATCCAGAGCCATAGATCAAGGTTCACAGGGGTTCTGACTCATAGCAGGAGGACACAGGGTGGTTTTTAGACAGTAAGAGTCTGACGCTCTTTCTCACCTCGCCCAATGCGGGAGAAGTCAATAAAATGACAACTATTTCTCTTAGAATTGATGTTTTTTACACTAACAATACAATAGATTTGTAGTTTTAATAAACTTTAGTAAAGTTAGTGTAGCATGGATTTCCGCAAAGTAACGCCTGATTCTATTCTATTTATTGATGTTTTTTGCAAAGTATAATTTTATTGAAATAATTTCTATTGTTTACAATTATATGACGGCTATTACTGAATGACCCGAAGAACAATACCCACCAACACCACATTTGGGTAGGCCGAGCAAATGCTCAAACTGTCAGAATATAACTAAAAGTAAAATGACTAGGCCAAGTCTCAAACTTACAATATTAAAATAAAAGGTAAAGAAAGAAATTAAAAAGATAATAAATATATTACACATCATTTCTCCTTTCCAGTGTCTCGTGTCAGTATTATCGTGCCATGGTTGGGAGATAACAACTGTCGAAGGTATTGGGAACAGGATCAAAGGATACCATGACATACAGAGTCGACTGGCCAACTTCAATGGCACCCAGTGTGGATACTGCTCTCCTGGATGGGTCATGAATATGTACAGGTAAGGTATACTTCTAAAACTAAAATGAATTAGTGCAAGGGCTTAGTACGAGTTTTACTTGATCGACACGTAAATTACGTTCGGTGTTCTGATTGGCTTGCTACAATGAATCAACCAATCAGAAAGCTAAACGCGGTAACGTTTTGTTCTCGTTAAACCCAAAACAACCTCGTGCTAGGTCTTTGTAATGACATTATCATCATTTTTTATGTAAGTATATCAAACCGTCATAGTTTAATATAAAAATCAATAAACGCAATTTTAAAACTCATAGGTCTTGCTGTGAGTATTCGAGTCAAACTTCAATTCAATACACAAAGTTCAATAGCTAACTTTGGCTTATCGATCACTGTTGCTAAAATTAGATACAACAGTTTATAGTGGTTGTATTAGATATGACTAACAATACTATGAAACAGCAAAACGTTGCCAAATCATTCGAGTAATATTTCCTAGTATTGCATAATATATATTTTTTGTTACCATTATACTCACAAACCACTCGAGATGAGTTCTGCTTACTACATGGTTAAATAACAAGTAAAACCACGTGACCTTATAAACTTTTTTTCTCAATTTTAAGCTAAGTCATGAAACAAGCGTATCCTTGAGCGGTAAGCGTTGAAGGAATACTAATATTTTACGACATCGTAACAAGTCGATTCAAACTAGTTCACGTATCGCTATTCGTCGCATGAAATTCTGATCTGTGAACGTGGATAAATATTTTCACGGCTGAAATGTCTTACGAGTATTTCAAGTACTGTATAATAGGCGTCAGGATGCTTTTCCACCAGAAATGTGCCACACATAGCACGCATCTTTCCATATAAAAAAACGTAGCTTAGCTGAGTCCGTTTCCACCAGTGCTAAACTATGTGTATCAATGAATATAATTGGTGGAAGCCAAACGCATTCACAACAACGTAGCATAGCACATCTCTGGTGGAAAAGCACCATAAAGCTAGATTTTCGACTTTACAACAAACTAATAACGTTGAAATCTATTAGAGATAAATATATTGGAGTGCCTAGGTTGAGCAGCTCACATGTTGTACTAATACAAAGTAAAATTGAAAACGGTCAGACACTAAACAATGAATAAAATTCGGCCGTCAACCATTTCAATATATTGCTTTTTATATTAAACATAAACGCCACCTGACTATTTGTGCCCAAAGAATTCCCAAATTAAAGAAAAGTATACAATTTATATTTTAAAGAAAGCAAATAATAAGCATTTAAGTTATTCACACAATATTATGATGCATTAATCTGCGTATACTATTTTAAATGTCCAATATAACGGCTGCACGGGGAAAAGCTTTTTTAAATAGTAAAGCAGGCACTCAAAAATATCGAAACGAAAATGCACGTTTACTGTGTTGTCAAAGTCAAAATTAATGTTGTAATTAAATGTTGTTTTTCAAAAATTAAAAATTAATTTTCAGTTTATACGAATCGAAGAACAAAGCCTTAACTGCAGTAGAAATTGAGAACTCCTTCGCTGGCAACATGTGCAGATGTACTGGATACAGACCCATAGCGGATGCCTTCAAATCATTCGCCACAGACGCCGACCTGACTCTTCTGAACAAACTCTGCGACCTTGAAGAACTAGACATTATCAAACGATGTGGACTTGAATGTGCCAAGAAATGTAGTCACAGAGACAAATGCTTTAAACACAGTGGAAGAGGTAATAATAGTAATGATGATGCTGAAGAATCAGATGATCAAGAAAAAGAATTCGTTCATTTAGACGATGATAAAATGATGGTTGTTGAAACTGTTAAACATACATGGTACAAGGCTTTCCATTTGGCTGATGTTTTTGATATTGTGAAGCGTGGACATTATACTTTCGTTGCTGGGAACACTGGTCAAGGTAGGGTAATTTGTTTCTTACATCTTCAAATTACATTTATTTTTATTATCTGAAAACAAAAAGAAGATATACAATGTGATAGGGCTGAGACTTCTAACCCGTTAAGGCTGAGTACTACATCTAATTTTATCGACAAAAAAAATAATATGGGGGTTTGAACCCCTAATTGAAAATATTGAAAAATAGTGATTTTTTCGGTAAGAATAATTCACAAATGATTTTTTTTCTCACCAAAACATTATCAAACATATGAAAAAAGTAATGAATTAGTTAGCCAAGGTTATTAGCTACCGTTTGTCATCTTTTTTTTGTTTCTACGACGCATACAACCTTTGATATCAAAAAAAGTAAAAAAAATATTAAAATAGCCATAATTTTTAGGGGGAGAGGATTCGACCCCTTCGACCCAGGACTTTTGTCGATAAAATTAGATGTAGTATTCAGCCTTAACGGGTTAGAAGTCTCGCCCCAATCACATTGTATATAGTATTTATTACAACGTAGTATCCCCTCTTCTATTTCTTAAAAATATCTAAATAGCCAATAATTCTTTAATTGATTCAGTGATAAAACCTAGTTTCGCTTGGCAGTCATGTTTGCTTTACTCGATTAGCGAAGCTTATATATATTATGTACTTATGTCTTGAATAGACGAGAAAAATATCGTGAGGAAACCTGGGTTACAATTAATTTCTAATCGTTAGTTTGAAATCGCCAACCCGCATTGAGCAAGCATGGTGATTAATGCTCAAACCTTCTCCGTGTTAGAAGAAGCCTTTGGTCAGCAGTGGCCACTTATAGGCTATTAATGATGATGATCTCTTTTTCCAGGAGTTTACCACGTAACAGAGTATCCACGAAATCTCATAGATATATTTAGTGTAGCTGAACTCAAAGGACACGTGATTGATGTAAACCTTATAATCGGAGCTGGTATGACACTCGCAGATATGATGGAACTTTTCCTAGATCTATCAAAAACTAGAGAAGAATTTTCTTATCTGAAACAGTTTTATGATCACATGGATTTAGTTGCTCATGTACCTGTTAGGAATGTAAGTAAAGGATAATGGTTTGTTCATATAAACACCAAAGTTTTATCACTACATAGTATAAAACAAAGTCGCTTTTTCTGTCCCTATTTCCCTTTATATTCTACGCAACGGATTTTGATGCGGTTTTTTAATAGATAGAGAGCTTCAAGATGAAGGTTAATGCGTAGGTATAATACATGCATAATATATCACCATTGCACCCATACGAAGCTGGGGCGGGTCGCTAGTAGTTAATAATGTCTTAATTTTTCAATCGTAAAGGGAAATGAACAATGTTTTTTTTTTTGTGATAATAAACCTGAAATGAAAATTAAAGAAAGAAATAAAGATGTTAGCGTTATTGACATTGAAGATTGAAGTTACGTATACATAATTTAGTAACATAAAATTGCTAATACATGTTTGATGCTTTTTCTTTTAGATTGGAACGATAGGTGGTAATCTAGCGATGAAGCATGCTAATAATGATTTCCAATCAGACTTGTTCCTTCTTTTTGAAACTGTTGGAGCTATGATCACTATTGGTAAGAATGCCTTTACTTAAACCTGATAAGTATCACTTAGCCTGTATTCAATATATGTCTTGAAAGGAAAAACATACAAAAGTTCCCACAAATGACTTCAATATTGTGTAAAAATTTTTACAGCGGAAAGTTTGACAAAAGAAGTGAGTATGAAATTGCCAGACTTCTTGAAAACATCTTTGGATTCCAAAATTATAAAGAACATTATGCTACCACCCCTGTCACAGTGCTGTGCGGTGAAAACGTACAAGGTATGCTTTCATTTCCTTGTATATATCAGCACATGAACCTACTCCAATCTTCTATTGAATTCCGACTTTATTGCAATAATGTTAGAGTTGAAAATGTATTGGGAAAAAATAAGAAATTGGTGTAGGTTGATTTGCTGAAGTTTATACAATACGTATAGTATTTTATGTGTTTTGTGAACTTTACTTTATGCAAGAGTTTCGTTACTCCCATATTCATTTTGTTTGCGAAAAAATCCAAGATTCTTCAGTCATTATATTTTTGGTTGTATAAACCTAGAAAATTCATTTAAAAAATATATGTATACTTCATGACTTTTACAACGAATTAATACGTCTTGAATTATTTCACAGATCATGCCTCGAGCCCAAAATGCGCATGCCGTTGTCAACGCAGGATTCATGTTTAAATTCAAACAAAACTCAAATATAATTGAAAAGGCATCCATTGTTTATGGAAGCATTTCACCAACATTCATACATGCTACAAAAACTGAAGAAGTATTGGTTGATAAAGATCCTTATACTGATGAAACTCTGCAATTAGCACTGAAAACTCTGCATGATGAAATAGATCCTGAGGAAGCACCTCCTGAACCTTCAGCAGCATACAGGAAGATGTTGGCTGTATCATTGTATTATAAGGTAAGTGACCTCTTAACGACCTATAATTATAGTATCTAAAAAATAGGCGAGGAAGTACTAAAATCATTAATAAAAGTCAAGAACATAACTCTTTAAAACCACAGTAACTAACTGCTTTCCCACACAACTTCAATAAAATATTGGCTAGATTAGATCAAACTAACAAACACTAAGTCAATCTTAACCAGAGCAATATTACCACACTTCTACGATATAACTATCGAAGCTCATCCATACTTTTAGCTGTTTTTCATAAACACACGCTCTTTAAAATTAAATCATTTTGCTTATGTGGGTGGAAGATGTAAACCTGTGGTTAATTTCAGAGTTTATGCATTCAATAGAAGCGTTAACATTATATAACTAAAAAATCTAATAACTATTACTGATTAATTACGTAGCACCGCACTATCTTATTAAGGTTGCATTAAGTATTAACCTAATAATTCAATATTTCCAGGCAATTCTCAGCCTTTGTCCCAGCGACAAAATGAATGCCAATTACAAATCAGGAGGCGAAGCCATAAAACGGGGCACATCAAAAGGAACACAATACTATGAAACCGATAAAAGTGTTTGGCCTCTGAACCAACCTATACCAAAAATAGAAGCACTGGTTCAATGCAGCGGTGAGGCAGTATTTGCTAACGATTTGCCAACTGAATCCGATGAAGTGTATGCCGCTTTTGTTACTGCTGATGCCCTCCCTGGCAGTATTATCAAAGATTTCGATACAACAGAAGCTTTCGTAAGTATCAATATATTATTTAACCTGGAAGTTAAGAATAATTTAATAGTACCAGTAGATATTATTAGTGACTTAATATATTTTCAGAAATTGGAAGGCGTTATTGCCTTCTACACAGCAAAAGACATCCCAGGAGAAAACACATTTACTCCAGCCAATATACCCTTCATAGAAGTTCAGGAAGAAATTTTATGTTCTAAAGAAGTTAAATTTCATGGGCAACCGGCAGCAATCATTGTAGCTAACAGAGAAAAGACAGCAAACAAAGCAGCTAAACTCGTTAAAATCGAGTACTCAACTGTAAGCAAGAACAAACCTCTTCTAACTATAGATGAAGTAATCAAATCTCCAGAAAGAAGTAAAAGAGTCAGATCAGATCAGAACATAGAACCTTCTGATGTTGGTAAAGATGTTAAAACTGTTATCAATGGAGAATTAGATATGGGTGAACAGTATCATTATTATATGGAAACACAGACCTGTGTGACCAGGCCTACTGAGGGAGGGATGGAAGTGTTTGCAGCTACGCAGTGGCTAGATTTGACTAACGTTGCTGTAGCTCAAGCTCTAAAAGTTCCTGTCAATAGGTAAGTGATGATCTAAAACAATTAATAGAACATAGCCAGCGATTTATCTGATCTGGACTACCGGGTTTACCGGGGCTCCGGCTCGAAAAGTAGGATTAGGAACGTTGTGGTTTTTAGTCAGTAAGAGTCTGACACTATCTTTTGCCTCGAGAAGTCGTAGGATGATTTTTTCCCTTAACCCGCCATTGGTGACCTATATGTCTATGACACCGAGTAATTTATTCTTACCATCAGGTGGGATTGTAGTCAAGCATTAGTTTTTGTCGAATAAAAAAAAAATTAAAAACTAAGAATAATTTTTAAACTGTTTATCGAATTAGGTTGCGATTTCGAGTAGCTGCTTTACTACACCCCCTCTACCATTAGTCCACCCCGCAACAGCAATGCGGGCGTGTTATTTTTTTGTCCTTTCTATGAAATTTATGAATGGCATTTTGTGTCCTTCCAATGTCAATGGCCTATTTTATATCCTTTCTAATTCAAAATATCTATCTAAAAAATCTAATAATAATAAAAAAATAATACATAAACCACAAAATCACGGTGCAGGAGACCAGGGTCACTGACTAATGTAAGACAAATAAACGTCAACGTCACCAGTGGCGGGTTAAAAAAGCCAGCGATGTATGTAATCCTTAAAGCAATTGTTGAACGATGCACGCATTATAAGATACAAACGCTTTTCACTAGTTACGATAAGGTAACAAGATACTAATGGTTAAACTAGGAGTAACTGACTGAAACGTACTAATCCCATTCCACGAATTAAATAACAAACTTGTTCAATCACTGTAAGTGATAGAATTATTCCTTCTTAAAGTAGGTACGAGTACCTGTATTAAAATTGTATTCATAAATCAGACTTCAATTTCATTTCAGTATAAACGTAATAGTTCGGCGAGTAGGAGGTGGTTATGGCGGCAAAATATCTCGGTCCACTCAGATATCATGCTCAGCGGCCCTTGTCACTCATTTAACGAACAAAACCTGCAGAATGGTTCTGCCATTACAAACAAACATGGGATCTGTCGGCAAACGAATTGGCACTAAATGTAATTTTGAGGTAAATGATAAAATTTTCTTAGACATTAGTAATACATTAGGAGTGTTTCGTTGCGTGTCGTGTGTGTTTTTGTACCTCTGCTAGGTGAGCATTAATTGCGGGCAGTAAGGTGGTACTGCAAACCACATGCTGAAAATACATCTACAAGCGGAATAACAACTAAAAAATTATTGTATTGTTAGTGTAGCATGGATTTCCGCAAAGTAACGCCTGACTCTATTCAATATATTAAATAGATCATCACCATTAATTTCGATAAAGATAATGAAAATAAACACTGTGTACTGATCGACGATGATAAAAATAAATGACAAGAATATTTTTTTCACAGCTTGGTGTCAACGCCGAAGGAGAGATTCAGTATCTGAAGAACACTTTCTACCAAGATGGAGGATGTTCTTACAACGAGGTCCTAACAGCTATCACGACTCATCATTTCTACAACTGCTACAATCCTATGAGATGGGGCATTTCTCCCTTCAGCGTGTTGACAGATAAACCTTCCAATACTTGGTGTAGAGCTCCGTGTAAGTATTACTGTAAAAGTATTAAAATTTTAGTCTCATATGTTTAACGAAAATAATAAATAATTTTCAATGCCAGCGGCGTTAGAGACATTAAAATTGTATAATTTACATAAATTGAAATAAATTATCAGCAATAATAAAATTGAACAATAACGAATTCAAACTACACGTCTACAGATTTTCACTAATATTTTCAGACTAGCTAATTTGCATGTAATTTCATCGAAATCGTTCACATTTTTATATCACAACTATTGAATTGATTTGTTAAAGTTTGTAATAAGTTAAAAAATATTGTCACCTTTAGTTTCAGCAGAAGGCGTCGCTATGATAGAATACATGATGGAGAGAATAGCATTCAGTTTAAAACTAGATCCAATAGAAGTGAGACTTCTAAACATGAAGCAAGAGAACAACCCAATCCCAGAAATGATAAACCAATTGAAAATAGACTCTGAATTCGACGACAGAAAGAAGAAAGTCGAAGAATTTAATAAGAATAATCGGTGGAGGAAACGGGGTATTAAAATGGTACCGTTGACAGTTGGTATAATTTACACAGGACTGTTCAATGCTATAGTATCAGTTTATCATGCTGATGGGTCGGTGGTGATAATGCATGGAGGGATTGAGATGGGCCAGGGTCTGAATACTAAGGCAGCTCAAGTTTGTGCTTACGCTCTTGGTATACCGTTGGAGAAAATAAGCGTTAAAGCTAGCAATAATTTCACGTCTCCAAATGCTATGGTTACTGGAGGCAGTGTCGGTAGTGAATGCGTTGTCTTCGCTACTAAGAAAGCGTGTGATGTTATTAATGAAAGACTTAAACCTATAAGAGAAAAACTGGATGATCCTAGTTGGGAAGTACTAGTAGAAGCTGCATTCAAGGCTGGAGTAGATCTTCAAGCTAATGGTACATTCAATCTTAGTGAGGGTGATGCGAAACCTTATGATGTTTACGCTGTTGGTGTTTTGGAAGTTGAAGTGGATATCTTGACTGGTAACCATGATATAATACGGGTTGATATTCTGGAGGATACTGGAAGGAGTTTGAGTCCTGAAATTGATGTTGCTCAGGTACATACCATTGTAATAAATAGATGCAAAAGTGGACTTATTATTTAGTCTCATTTAATGCAAATGTTTTGATTTTTCCAATTGAAATCTAATTACTTAAAAAATAAAATAAAATATATTCTAATTACTTTATTTTTTTTATAAAATTATTTAATTCTAATTACTTTATTTTATAAAATTGAATTCCAATTACTTTATTTACCAAGTAAGCTTTGACTCAGTACATTGATTGCATATAATTTTTTTTGACAATGGTCCATTTTACGACATCACAATGGCTACTTAACTAATCGTACATAATATTGTTTTATAGATTGAAGGAGCGTTCGTCATGGCCCTAGGATACTGGACATCGGAGAAGGTGGTCTACGACGAGACCACTGGCAAGTTGCTCACAGACAGAACCTGGACCTACAAGATCCCTGGCATAAAGGACATACCAGCTGATATGAGGATTTATTTCCGTCGTAACGCCAACAATGAGTTCGGTGTGCTGCAGTCTAAAGGTATATTTTGAGGAGCATGTTATGTAACAAAAATATTGTAATCAAACATTAATATTTTTATGATTATATTTTCTACTTATACAATGTCAGGGAGCAAATTTTAGGATTAAGAATGTAAAGTGAAATTGTCTTCAGAAAAAGTTTCATTACGATTATCACAAAAAAACCATGATTCATATAAAACCTATCACTGTTTATTTTTTATATTCGAAAATATTGTGTAAAAGGTTTTTTTTATTCTTTTACAGGTTATTTAGTTACAACTAAACTATAAAACTTTAAAACTAATAAAATAAAAGAAAACTAAACATCTAAGCTATGACAGATTTTTAATTTATTTATTTTTACAAATAATCCTAATAATACTAATTAACCGTATACCTATAAGACGATAAACTTATGTACCCACAATCTAAGCAAACTTTAAGTTATGAACAGAAACCAAAACCAATTTTTATTTTTATTCACAGCAACCGGAGAGCCAGCGTTCTGTCTAGGCGTGGTGTTCCTCCTTGCTATTCAGGAGGCACTTCAATCAGCTCATCAAGATGCCGGCCATGACCCCAGGTGGATAGATATAGGTACGTACCTTGTAATATTATATTGTTACATTGATTGTGACCAATCAAATATTCGCAGTGAGACGTGGACTAGATCCACCTTGTTGTTGGGGAATAAAGTCGTTTTTGGGTTAAAATTATAATGTATTATGTTTGTTACTTTAATATGTATTTAAAAATATAATCTACAATATAAAAATGAATTGTAAAATGGATTGTTAAGCGCAAATCTTGAGGACAACAAAACCAATCTCGCTAATATTGTTTTGTCCGTGTAAAATTAATGTTGAAACCGAAATCAAATCAGTCAATAAAGTATTAGTTATAATGTTATACAGGATATCAAATTTAAAAAAATCTTATTTCGATCAAAACGCAAGTCCTTACCACATAGCAATTAAATATTATTTAATTCAATTAACAACCAAACATTACATTCAAAGCCAACAAAACAAGAAAAGAGATACTTAAATATTAAAAAAGTGGCATTAACATTGTAAAATAATGGCATTATCAAAAACCTTTGGCGGAATTGTTAAAAAAACACTTATCAACATTATTCAGCCTGTAAAAGACAACAGTAGCCTGCAGGCTTACACGAAATAAGCAAAAAAATTTTTTCCAAAGAAAAAATATCTGTACAATGTATGAACAATGTTGAAAATTCTGTCGACAAAAATTGTACCGTATATCGCTGAAATTGTCACATGTTTTTTAACTGTAAACATATAAATGTGGACACTGTTGTTTTATGTTCCTCCACTGTTCCTTAATATGATAATAATATGTGGATTCTATATTACATTCTTATATAATGATATGTGGATAACAATTAAGGACCTTGACGGGCACGTAGCTTAAGGACTAATACTAAATATGTGAACAATTGTTTTTAAGATTAACTAGCTACCTCCGCGCGGTTTCACCCGCTCTGCTCGGTTCCTATTGATCGTAGCGTGATGATTTATAGCCTATAACCTTCCTCGATAAATGCGCTATCCAACACATAAAGAATTATTCAAATCGGACCAGTAGTTCCTGAGATTAGCGCGTTCAAACAAACAAACTCTTCAGCTTTATAATATTAGTATAGATTAAGAATTATTTTTGTAATGTATCTTAATACCATTTTTATTTTTTCAGGCACTCCATATAACGTGGAAAATATTTTCATGGCGGTCAACCACAAGATTGAAGATTTCAAACTAACTTAAAATATCATAACTAAAAACAGTTCATAAATAAATGTAGTGTTGTCGCTTGTTATATTTATTTTATTTTTTTTAATATATTTTATTATACTCTTCAAAATGCATACAGTTTTCGAAAGATATTAAAATAAAACTCAGATATTGTCTTGTATTTTGCAAGTACAAGTACTTAGAATGAGTTTTATTCTCCTTGAAAATGCGTCAGTTTTCGCGAAAAGATATTAAAATATGACTAAGGTATTGTCTTGTCATGTTCGTGCGAGACACGCTTGACTGTCTACGATTATATACTTTCTACGAAAGCGTAGTTGATGTAGTATGGAAATGAGTATAGCTACATAATTTTTATGTATGTATGTATGAATATTTAAAAAAGGTCATGTCAGCAAAGAACAGAAAAATTAACTAAAAACAACAACGTCGCTACGTCCACCCACGCTATTCATGATGAAGAGTCCCTCTGTGACTCGAAACTAGTAGAGCTTTTCCCAATATATTTACGTAAGTAAACAGTTGGTTTTAGTTAATTTAGTATGTCTGACAATAGTTATTATAAAAATGGAGAGCAGAGTTTCTTAATGCAAAAACCCTCGATTTTGTGTGTGTATGTCTCGGTTTAAAGAGCTTAGGCATAGTCTACTAACTTTCAATTACCTAGCTAATACCAAAATTCAACTTAAAATACCAAACTAATCATAAGCCCACGCAAACACATCATGCGTTTAACAATAATATGAACTTATTCAAAGTTCAATAGAATCAAACCAGCCAAAAATAGATGAAACTTCATGAGATGTTTATGTGAACTTTTCAGTCAGTTTCGATCCTACGCCTTGGGCTGAAGAGGGATAATACGGCGACTTTACAACTTGTTTCGATCCAAAAATATCCCGGACATACGAGAAAACTTAAACTTGACCTATGTATATTCGTAATGTATTCGATAGTATCACGCCTCCGACTTTTTTATATGAAGACAGAAATAAAAAAAGAAAAACAGTTTATTTGCACCGTTACAAAAATAATTTATATAAAATAATTGATCCCAAATAAAAAGTATACACGGCACAAAAAAGGCTAGTACTCAGCTAAAATGAATATCTTACGACTTCTTTTTTTTTTAGAAAATATGGAAAATCATCGAAAATACGAACTCCTTCTACTCTAGTTAAGGGGTCTGAACTCTTGCTGGCTGAAACGGAACTGGGGAAACAGGGGAACGAAGAAAAGGGAGACCGTTCCTACTTTAGTTCCATGCCAAGCCTTAGCAGGGCAATGACTTCATCTGTAGTGGTCTGATTGCTCATTAAGGCGCGCGGAACGCAATGCACCATACGCTCGGGTCGGCTCCGGTCGGGCATCGAGCTACCCTTACTCGTCGTCCGCAGACCCTCACACCTTGATATTACGACAGAGCAGAATTATCGGTTGATATAAAGTTCTAATCACACTGTACATTTGTTAGTTTTATAAAGTATTTTAAGGTAAGTGGATCAAATATTCATTTTGCCTACTTTTCCTCAGTGAATATGCAAGCCCACTTACTTAGACGTTCACTAAAACTTGTTTCTTAACGTCATGTTTATTTTGAAACATTTACCTTATTCTATTACATTGTAGTTTTAGGGATTTCGCCTCGTCGTTTTGGCTTTACGTGGGAGGTCTCTTTGTACTGTAGTGGGCAGTACAATGTAATAATAATATTTTGTACCTTAAAAATATACGCGCTTGTAATAGCAGGTTCTACGAGTATTACGAAAATAGCCTGTTAGACAAGTTTGCAAAGAAGAATTTGGAGTAAAAAGATTTTGCACGGTGTATTTTGGGACAATGGTTTCATGGAACTTGGTTCAAGTTCCGTCACCAAAGTTCTTGTGGTACGAACAACAGGGGGCAATAACCTGAAAAACTTTTATGAGTTTTGGTTAAAAATGGCGGAAAAAGTGCCATCTATACGAGGTGACAATATTAAAATTTTGAAGAAGTACATTAAATCCTGCTTTGTCTAGTTCAAGTTATATTTACAATGAGTGCATAAAACTAATAGTTGGTCTATTAATCATTTTTAAAATTTGAATAGGTCTTAATAATGATACAATGAGACTAAAATGTAGATAGAATTTCTAAATTGTACATAATTTGATTCCATTCAAAATAATAAGGAAATTTCAGCTTAATATAAGCTGACCTAGATCAAAAATATATACATTTAGATTATGTTAAATACGTAGGTATAGACATAATATATTATCTAGTTTTACATATCTAATTCCAGAACACCAGAGACGTATTCATCCCGAAGGCAAAATAGGCCTAGGACGCCAGGTTACAGAGTGTCGATGCGAGACGCACGTGCTCAACTGCCCATAGAGTGGCAAAGGGTGCCAAAAGAAATTAGGGACCCCTATGAGAGCTCTAGGTAGGTTTGGTCTACTAAGTGAACCTTCCTTTAGGTGCAAAATGGTGGCCACTGGGGAGGTTTTACTTAGGTAAAAATTCCACACTCCCTGGTTTTTTTCCCAAAAAGAAATAATGTTGAAGGTTCCCCTCGTCACAAAAAAAAAATGGTACTTGCCCAGGGCGCTCTCTAGATTCAATCCATCTTTGCAGAATACTCAGTGCCGGGAAAGGGATCTAAGTAAATACATTTTGGACATAAACCGATTAACACATAGTCCTCGCACTTCAATACTACAAACTGGGTCTTAGTAGAATATACTGAACGCCGAGCTGAATTCCAGAACATAGTGAAGTAAGAAGAGGCTTCTGAACTTAAAAAATAGCATATTAAAATAACTTTGGCCAAAAATGACGATCTTGTTTTAAGGAATTGTAAGAAATATAAAACTTATGAGTATACAAAGAAAGTTTATTTGGTAAAGATGTTTGTAATCATGAGTACAATCACGTGTTTAAATATCGTTTACTAATTTCTAGTCACCCTATATTCGATCCATAAACAGCATCGCGAAAGCATCTTGCTCGTAAATCTTAAGTAAAACAGTCTAGATTAAGTTCCACTCATTTTTCACAAACAGCATATTTAAGAAACGTCTTGAAAAATGACTTTACAACATTGCTTAAGCAATCTGCATCTGAAATGCAGTAAATTAATGACTTCTTTCTGTGAAACAGTAAAAAGCTTTTAAGATGGCTACGGCACAAGTTGCATTTCATCAAATATAATTAAAAATACATTACTCTCTTTGAGATTTTGCTTTCTGTAAGAGAAACTACTCGTATGTTGAATGTTTTCTCATTTATTTTAAGCAACGTTTCTGGAAGAACGTTTTTAATTTGAGAAGTAGATTTAAAATATAAACTTCGTCTTTTGGCCTGTCGTCTATCCATCTTGCCTCTCTATACTCTATGTTTATTTGTTGATTTAAATCTTTATGCACATAAATGTGTACATATGGTGGGCTTAATACCGTAGATACCATGTATGCCGAAGACGAATAAGCCGTATAATCGCCACACTCACAGTCGTTTAAATTACTTAACCCAGTCCTTAGCAATTGTTTTCAGACAAGAACCTGGTTTACTAAGGAATAGTTTAAGTAGTTATTAAATCTCTCTAAGTACAGCATAGCTGACTGAAAGTACTGAATACCCTTATTTACATTTAGGAATAGGAAGAAGAGTAAAGGGGCCTTTACCCTGCAATGATAAATGATAAATGATAATTATTTATTTTGCAAATAAGTTACAATGTAACTCTTTTACACGTGGGAAAAGTGGGACGACCATGGCTAAAAATAAATAAAAAATAACATTTAGGGATAAAAATATGTTCACGTTATGTTCAACGTGGTTGAAACTTGTGCCAATGAACAGGGCACGTCGCGCAGAGTACGGGCACATGGCTGAAGGGACCGAAAAGTTTCAGACTCGACCGCGTACCACAAGAAGGGTTCACTACGGAAGTATTAACGACCTTGTAAATTCAACTACCTTCAGGTTAAATGGTAACAAACAGGGTAAGTTGTTACTTACGTAAATGCTTCTCAGTATAACATAGCTATATTGAGTTATGCGTAAGTATTTTTGTAGTTATAATTTTAATAGTTGTGGTTAATTGTAGTGTGCAACGTAGGTACCATATTGATAAGATTTATTGTAAAAAAAAAAACAAATTGTATGACAAGGGCACGGACCAAGAGTCCGTGGAGAATAAATGAAAACAAACTTTAAAAAAACTATTTTGATTTAGATTTTCATCAATAACGAAGAATATGAATACATAAATTAGTATCAGTAGAAACGGTCACATAGTTTCACAGCTTAGCTATTACATCTTCATAGCATAGCTACGTAGTACATCTCTGGTGGAAAAGTACCCTAATGAATGAATCCAATAGGCTAACTGTCTAGTCGACAATTAGTGCTAATTGAAATTGAAATCAGTGATTGATGACCATGTATTGATGTCACGAGTCGTTTTGGGGACATTGACTCTACCATGATCAAATACAAAGGACTCTACTCATACCTCAGAAACTTAAAGTATTTTTTTTGAAACATTGGTAAACGAGCAGACGTAGGGTGGTTTTCCGAAAAAAATCACAAAATGTTAACGGCGTCATTACCCTCAACCAAAAGTTAACAATTCTGCCGATTGAAACACAAAATTTGGTTTCAATAAAATAAGCTGTGACACTGCTCTCAACCAATCCGATAAAAATAAGGATAAAAATAAGCTACCGCGATGCTTAATAACGCAGGAGATTAATGATTTGTTAAATAAAAGTTAAAGTTTTTCGGAAAACCACCCCGTATCACCTGATGGCAAGCAATCCCCACCGCCCATAGACACTTGAAACACCAGAGGCGTTACAAGTGCGTTGCCGGCCTCTTAGTGTTTAGGAAATTAAGGGCTGTTGAGGAATCGGGAATTGGGAAGGAGGGTTAAAACAACACAAATATTTAATTAAATATGGCTTCAACTACACCCTCTATACCATACACCTTGACATATCCGTAGAACAAGGGGACATTCCAATGACACAATTTGCAATGAAAAAAAAATATATGTGGAAGTTACCGGCCCTCGGTACACCTGTGTGTTCCCACGTCTAAAAATATAGACTGATACACATACGTACCTACATACTGCGCCCAGTTCCATGAAAAAATGGTGAGCTATGCTCTTTTTTTTCAGAATAAAAATAAAAATTTCGCTGTCAAAATCGCTTGCGTGTTGTTTGTTATTTTTTTATGTAATTTATATGTAGATAAATATGTAAAAAATATTTTATAACTAAAAACTGAATCTTAAAAAACTTATATGAACTTTCAATAAGCATCGAAAATTGTGCAACTTGTGATATCTAGAGAGGTTTTTAGTGAAAATTTAGAGTTAAGAAATTAGAGTCTAGTAATGGCTTTTCGAGCCATTATCGCTTTTTGTTTTTTTTCACCCGCCTACGCCTTGGGGAAAACCATTCCGTTCCTACTCCTGCTTTTCGAGCCGGTGCTCCGGTAAATCCGCTAGGTAGTCCGCAGCTTTGCACATTATCGCCTACCATCAGTTTCGTACCAGAAGTTCCAAATTTCATTCCTGGACCAACATTAACAATTCCCCTAATTTAATGCACCAAAACACTCTGTATATAAAACTGACATTTCCTTAACAATTATCTATCTAATCAATTATATTATCAATGAATAGAATAAACCATAAGAACGCGACCGTAATGTAATAACTTAATTACTTAGTATTCCATATTAATTACAGACTACCGTCCTATAATTATGACATACTTAATTACAGGCCTTTATAAAGAACTTTTCTTTCCAAGTAATTAATTGTATTTTTTTAATTGTTCTTCTATCTAACATACTTTTCTTTTCCTACCTAATTATTATCAGTAATGTTATAATTAATTATTCTGTTGCTTACCCTTAATAAATATTAATCGTTTAATGAGTTTCAATTTCTGATGTTTGTTTTAATGAATTACTCATTTTATTCCTAGCTTTTTCATCTACCAAAATTGATTACTTTTCCGTTAGCCAACTAAAGAATCTTGGGTCTATTTTAATGCACTCATATTTTAATGAAATATTATCTTGATAGGCGTTTGTTTATTAAAACGCACGGTGCCCGTTTGAGCTATTCTGAAAAACAAAATTGCTGAACAAAAAAAGACACATAATGGTTCAATACCATATTAAAGACGAAAAACCAAAAACTAAAATAACAAACCAAAACCGCGAAAACATCTAGTATCAACCAACAATATAATAATGGCAACTAACAATGTTACAAAACGCACAAACCATTACAAAAATTACATAGCAAAGCATTAAACAATTCTTTTTATTATACACTTAGGTTAAGTCAACTCACAATATTACTAAAAGCAACTATTCATTAGGCCACTACCAATTGTATCATTATTTCCGCTAGCTACATTAAATTTAACAATATCTAATGTTGGATATGCCAGTGCCATTGGACATGGGTAAGAGGTTGGTACACCATAGGGACCACAAAGGAATCAGTGCGACGGCAGCCATCAAGTCACCATGGCTAAAATTGTGTTCAAAATCAATGGGGAACCGTTTGAAGGTAAATTGAGAAGTTAATTGTAACTATTACAGAGTCTCATTTATTTTTATAATAATAATTGTGAGACGTACTAAATTAAATAAAAATCACGGTTTACTCACGTATGGAGAATGGAAAAAAGCTCTGCTAGTTTCTATCTAGCGTCTGCGCATGACTCCCATGATGAAGTCCCTCTGTGACTGGAAACTAATAGAGCTTTTCTCCATTTATAATGCGTGCGTAAACCATGATTTGTAGAGCTTAATTTATTTTATACAGAATAAAAGAGCACTCTTGCGCAGTAAAAAATGTCTTTAAAATGACACTTGTCTGTCTTGTCTGATCCATCAATTCTATGAGCCTCGATCTTTCATAAAGCAAACATCAAATTCATCACTAACAGCATTCCTTTAAAAATTCGCAATAAGCATGACTTTTAATTTTATGAGCAAAATACTATTACTTCCTTGTTCCAAATCTTTATAGAGTAGTGAAGATCTTCTAGCTGATGATGATTTTCATAATGACAATCAAAATCCCACTACATTTCTAGCGGATGGAAGATTCAGTCCCGATGTATCCCTGAACGAGTACATTCGGACTGTAGCAGAGCTACGTGGCACCAAGGCGATGTGTCACGAGGGAGGGTGTGGCGCCTGCATCGTCGCCGTACGCGCAGCCCTACCTCCCACCAACGAAGTCAAGACCTTTTCTGTTAATTCTGTAAGATATTTCATAAAAACTGATTGATAATCTTCTTTTTAAATCAATTAAAAAATGAATCCGCTTTGCACACTTAAAAGACAGTACCCTTAGTATAAATTTGTTTTACGTTTAAAGAAATCCAAACGAGAGCAAGTTCGGTGATCTGATTGGCCGGCTTGAATAAACCAACCAATCAGATCGCCGAACGCACTGACGTTTTGTTTTCGTTCAATGTAAAGTTAACTCGTACTAAGGGCACACGTCAAAACTTGCTGCCATATTTTTTGGCTTTAAAAGACTCATGCATGAACAGATGTCTAAACAACAAGAAACCACACAATTATATACAATCCTTAAATAATGAGATCTAGTTCCTTTAAAAATACCGTTTACTACAGAAATTACCTAATTTTGTATTGCGTAAATCTTAATCCAATTACTATGAGCACCATTACCACGAATTCAAAACAAAACAAATCTTTATACCATTTAATTCCCTCTTTTTTTCTTTCCAAGTGCTTAGTATCCGTATTATCCTGCCACGGTTGGGAGATAATCACGGTTGAAGGCATTGGAAGTAAGATGACCAGCTACCACGACATACAAAGCAGATTAGCAAAATTTAATGGCACCCAATGTGGCTACTGCACTCCTGGATGGGTTATGAACATGTTCAGGTAAGTTTCATAGCAATAAGGACTCTAGTATCTAGAAAATATAGACCATTATTTAACAGCCTGTACTTATGCTTACTGTGAAAGACGCTGTTGGACAGATTACTAGAAAAATAACCCAAAATCTAGTTAGAAAACCTTTGGCAATTACCTTATAACTACATGAATGAACTTTGAAATAGCCTTCATTCTGTTTTTCTTGAGGTCTAGTTACAAAAATCATATAACAATGTGGATTTAACGTTACAATTCGTATTATATTCTGAATCTCTAACCTTTTAATGTCAACACGAAGCAAAATTCTTGTACGCATTTACGCAATATTGCGCATCCCACACAAATCCGAGAAATATTTCAATGAACGTGGCAATCTTGTTTTATGAATGAAAATTGTTATAAATAATATTCAAAGAATATCAAACCCAAAATTGCGGCTGAAGGTTGTATTATTTCATTAAGGAAAGTTTACAGTTAGCTAGAACGTTCTACGAACGCGAATGCTCCAAGCGGGTACAAACGCAAATTTTAAGTACACATAATAGCGAGCCGAATATAATAACAGGTATTTTTAAGAATTCAATAGCCGAATCCAACAAATACAATCTTAAAGCCTGTTTGGGTCAACAGACTGCCACTTCTATTAGTAGAATACTTTGGTACAAAAGAGGATCAATAGGATAACCAGTTAATCAACAGCGAAATTCCAGCTATCATGTATTTCTTGAAATTGAATGTAATTATGAGTATATGTGTGTACATATTAAAAACTTTGTTTCCCAACAGTATTTACGAAACAAAAAAGAACAACTTAACAATGGAAGAAGTTGAAAATTCGTTTGCAAGTAACATCTGCAGATGTACAGGCTACAGACCTATTGCAGATGCTTTCAAAACATTCGCGAACAATGCTAGCGAAGATCTAATCAACAAACTAGTTGATTTAGAAGATCTATCTACAGTAAAATGTAAAGAACAGAAATGTTACCAAAATTGTCCAAAGAAAAATGAGATCAAAACTGATGATGCTAAGAAAGATGAAGAATGGTGTGTCATTGAGAAGAGTAGCAACAAAATGATAGTTGTAGATTGTGGCATAACTAAATGGTACAAAACTTATTTATTGGATGACGTCTTCAAAGTTATTAGTAAGAGTAACAATTATAAACTGATTGCTGGAAACACTGGACAAGGTTTGTTTATTAAATAAATAAATTAGATTCAGATAACTTTTCCACCAGAGATGTGCGGATGCGTTTGGCTTTCACCAAGCAATACCAACCACAACACTCATTGGTACACATAGCTTAGCACTAGTGGACACGGACTCAGCTAAGCTATGTTTTTTATATGGAAAGATGTGTGCTATGGATGTGTGTTTTGGATGACTGACATAGTTTCCCAGCTTGGTTATCAGATCTTCGTAGCAATAGACTAAAACTTTGAAATAAGTACAAAAGATTTTTTTAAGAAGTGTGATTTTATTTTGTAACTAGATATAAATATTATGTTTTTAAGTATCAATAGAAAGTTAACTTCTTATGTACGCTACAAGAATTGAATAGGCTTATATCAAACCGAAAAAAAAAAACTTAACCATTTTTAAATATTTTTAGGAGTTTACCACGTAACAGATTATCCTCCAATCTTAATAGATATTTTCAATGTTGTGGAACTAAAAGGCCATACATTGGACGTTAACCTAATCATTGGAGCAGGGATGCCATTGACAGAGATGATGGAACTCTTCCTTCAAATATCACAAACTAATGAAGATTTCAGTTATTTGAAAGTTTTGTATGATCATATGGATCTTGTTGCTCATATACCGGTTAGGAATGTGAGTATATATTAAAAAAAATAGTATTTATTGTGTAACAATTCTGTCTACGTTACTTGGTCTGAAATTTTCATACATATTTTATACTTTTTTTCAGATTGGCACAATCGGTGGTAATTTATACTTGAAATATCTCAACAATGAATTTCAATCTGACTTATTTTTACTTTTTGAAACTGTCGGAGCGATGATCACTATCGGTAAGTAAACTTCTAACTCTAGACTTATTTAATTAAATTTTTCTGTCGTTCAAAAATGAAACTTTTACTTTCAGCTGAAAGCGTAAGCGCTACGAAAGTGATGACATTCAAGAATTTTTTGAAAGCTGATATGAAACGGAAAATAATTGTTAACGTAATGTTGCCACCTCTCTCTACGAATACTAAGTTAAAAACGTACAAGGTATTATTTTGGACTTGTTGTTGCAAAATGAGTTTAATTTTAATGTCAATACAATTTAATTTCTTTTGATTCTAGATAATGCCTCGGTCTCAGAACGCTCATGCTGTTGTTAATGCTGGATTTTTATTTAAATTCAGAACCAATTCGAAATTGTTGGAGAGTGCGACCGTCGTATATGGTAGCATATCTCCTAAATTCATTCACGCTACAAAAACTGAAGCTTTGTTAGTTGGGAAAAATCCGTTTAAGAATGAAATTTTGCAATTAGCTTTGAAAACTTTGAGCATGGAGATATTTCCTGAGGAGGCACCACCAGAACCTTCAGCTGCTTATAGGAAGATGTTGGCTTTGGCTTTGTATTATAAGGTAAGTGCTAAAAAAACAATTAATAAAAAACATCAGTATTTTTTTTTACTCAGCGATATTTTACCAACTGGCGATGCTTTATGTACCTCACTACCAAACTTCGTCGTAATTTATTGCAATACCTCTTTCCAGGCCATTTTATATCTATGTCCAGACGACAAAGTCGATCCTAGACTAAAATCAGGTGGCGAAGCTATAAAGAGACACACATCTCATGGGACTCAAGTATTCGATACAGATAAAAGTGTTTGGCCTCTGAACCAGCCGATATCAAAACTGGAAGGATTGGTACAATGTAGCGGCGAGGCCACATTTGCTAATGATCTGCCAAAACAACCTAACGAGGTGTTCGCAGCATTCGTTACTGCTGATGCCCGACCAGGAAGTGTCATTAGTGATTTTGATACGACAGAGGCTTTTGTAAGTGGGAAATTGATTTATGAATCACAAATGTTGTTATTATCTAGTTATGTGTTGTACTTTCAACGATGATTGTTACGTTTTCCATAAGTACTTTTTCGGAATGTTTTTAAAAGCAATAATCAGTTAACGACCAGTTTATTAACATTTTTTTACAATTTTTTATTTACATTTTATTTAAAATTTTTTGACTGCATGGTTGGCGCGGCGGCTGGGCAATCGGCAGTCATGCAACATGTAGCGGGTGCGTGGACCATCATTCAAACTCTTTGATGATCCACGAATTGTAATTTCAAGTCTACGTGTGATACGTACATATGTGAACTTGTATGTTGAGAAAATCCTAGCGTGGAAAAACTTTTCTTTAAAAAGAATTGAACCGTTGTTTTTCTCAGAAAATTCCAGGTGTAATAGCTTTCTACTCGGCTAAGGATATACCCGGCAAGAACACATTCACACCAACAAACTGTCTCATACTGACCGAGGATGAAGAAATCCTTTGCTCAAAGCAAGTCAAATTCTACGGAGACCCAGTAGGAATTATAGTTGCTGATAGAGAAAAAACAGCGAATAAGGCTGCGAAACTTGTTAAAATTAAATATAAATCTGTCAGCAAAAGCAAACCGTTAATAAAAATTGATGACGTATTGAAATCTCCTGAGAAAGACAAAAGGGTTACTAACAATAGGACTGTAGAACCAGAAGAAGTTGGTAAAGATGTGAAATATGTGATAAACGGTGAATATAAGGTGGAGTCTCAATACCATTACTACATGGAACCACAGACATGCGTTGTTCGTCATACAGAAGATGGACTCGAAGTCACCTCTTCCACTCAATGGCTTGATTTGGCTAATGTAGCTATTTCGCAATGCTTAAATATACCAGCAAACAGGTCTGTATTTCACCTTTAGTGTGCTTTTCTACTAGAGATGTATTATGCTACGTTGCTGTGGATGCGTTTGGTTTCCACCAATCATAGTCATTGGTACAGATAGCTTGGCATTGGTTGAAACGGATCCAATTAAGATATGTTTTTTATATGGAAAGATGCGTGCTATTGATGCGTGCTATGGATGCGTGCTATAGATGTATGCTATAGTCACTAAAAACGGTCACATGTCACTAGAAACGGTCAAATAGTTTCACAACTTAGCTATAGTATCTTCGTAGCATAACTACACAACACATCTCTGGTGAAAAAGCACTCTTAATATCATAAAACTTGCCAACTCATTAAAATTTCATTGCGGTGATTTGACACACTAGAGATTAACTTGAACAAAGAAAAAAAGTTTTTAGCTTCATGAAAAATGTAAGAGTAACATTTCCATGTAAAATTGACGAAGAAGTCCGTGCATCGTCGCTCTGAAACGGCTCTTTAACTAAATCTTAATCAAAAATGTATAAAGCGGAAACTTTATTCGTTTTCACTGGAACGTGCTAATCTCCCAAATTAGCAAGATCTTGGCAATTCTTTTTGTGTTACTTTATCTTAATTCGCGCAGCTGGTGAAATGAGCTGCGATAACTGAACCGAATCGATCTACTTACATTTTGGTACTTGAGAATGTGGCCATTACTGAACAAGGAAGTTTCAACGAGAATATTACAATCATAAGCATCATCAACATCACGCCTTTTATCCCCGAAGGGGTAGGCAGAGGTGCATCTACACATTACGGCACGTAATGCCACTGTACAATGTACACCCACTTTACACCATTTGTGTTATAAGTCCCATATAATAGGGTATGAACCTATTACCTTATACCGGGCACCATTCATAAAATCATAAGCATGCATTTGTATATCATACTAATATAATAAATGTTTGTTTGTTTGGATATTTGTCCGGTAATCACGCTGAAAATACAGAACGGATTTTGATAAAATTTTGTTTTCATACAGGGTATGAGCTGACTTGGATGCTAGGATACCTTTTAATCCCACTAAAAGAAACTAGTCTAATATATAACAATGAAATTATTGCAGCATACAAGTTGTAGTAAGACGAGTGGGTGGAGGCTACGGAGGTAAAATAACACGTTCATGTCAAGTAGCATGCGCCGCTGCTCTAGTTGCTCATTTACAAGGGAAATCTTGCAGATTTATCTTACCTTTAGAAACTTCAATGAGTGTTATCGGGAAACGACTGCCCACAAACTCAAACTTTGAGGTAAGTGAATACTTAATACCTTTAACAGGATTACTTAGTTCCACAACTTTATGTCCCTACTTGCTTACAGTTTAATGATAAAAGTTCTCTCCTTTTTAACTTGCTAGCAGCTAACTTTTCTTTTAATAGATTCTTGATTTCCTCTTCCTTACTTTATTCTATTATGTATTAAGAAGTTACGTGCCTTACCTGGATTCACTTTATGATTTGGAATAACCTCGTATCGTCACGCCTTTTTATTCCCGAAGGGGTAGGCAGAGGTACACATTACGGCACGTATTGCCACTGAACAATGTACACCCATTTTTCACCATTGTATTATAAGTCCCATGTAATAGTGGGTGAGCCTATTGTCATATACCGGTCACAATTCCAAACTCCGTGCTGCTACTGAGAAATTATCGAAAAATCGAAAATGCTTGACCTAGGGTCCAGTACTTTGCCCCACCCTAGAATCGAACCCGATATCCCTTGTCCACTCAAGCAACGAGGCAGTAAGGAACAATCTATTAAAAAAACATTCCTTTAACTTAAAACAGGTTGGAGTGGACCAAAATGGTGTAATTCAATATCTCAAAAACGTATTCTACCAAGACAATGGGTGCTCTGCGAATGAGACTATCAGCCCTATAACAGTGACTCATTTCTTTAACTGCTACGACCGAAAGAGATGGTACGTCGAAGGTAATAGTGTGGCAACTGATACACCATCTAATACATGGTGTAGAGCTCCATGTGAGTATACGATTTGTAAACCTTTTTCTTGCTTAATTTAGAATGTAATCATATTTCTAGATAGTGTACATTCTACCAAATGCATAATACCAATAAAAGAAAGAAATACCTAAGTCAAGTTTTACCAATAGGCGCATTACTGACAATTCAGTTATAAATAGTAAAATATCTGGGCTTCATGATCTCTTACGAAAATGATCTTAAGATTCTTATGACAATCTCCATCAACGATTATAAGCTTCATCTTTTAATCGTTAGTTTTGCAGCTTACAAATGTTAAGTTCAAATAAGTCAAATTATTCCATTAACGATAATAAGCATAGATAAATAAACAATGTCCATCCTCCCCATAAAACAACTATAACTCCGAAACAAAAGGTTTATTCTCATATTCAATTACAAGACGTAATAAAAACAACAATTTCCCTAATTCATGGAAGCGTTTGCTATTTCTTCGTCTGATAAATTCCATATGAATTTATGTAATGTCATATTTATGTGTGCTTCTGAAGCTTAAACTGAAATGAGATTTCCTAAATCTTAGAGTTTCATACTCGACGAAGTTTGAATAGAAACTAAATTCACATGAGAAACTTTGCATGTCACATTATGCAAATCGCTCTCTCCATGAAGTAGAGCAAGTCTTAAAACAACATCGTTTGCATACTTTAACTGAAGTGTTAGAGACAAAAGTTCAAAGAAAATGTTTAAAGTTTTATCGTAATGAGAAAAATCGTGAACTAATCGTGAACAGTAACAATAATGTACTCAAAATTACTGAACAAATATCGTCAATTTGTTTTTAAGTGTCGTCTCTCGAGTACAATATTGAGATCGGTAAAGATTTCAATATTATATTCAAATAAATGTCACAATATTTTTTAGCTTCAACAGAAGGTTTAGCAATGATTGAATACATAATGGAATACATAGCTCACAAGACAGGCAAAGACGCATTAGAAGTTAAATTAGCCAATATGGTAAAAGAAGACAATCCGATACCAGACCTTATAGACCATTTAAAGAAAGATTCAAATTACAATGAAAGGTTAGAAGAAGTGAAACAATTCAATATGAACAATCGATGGAGAAAACGGGCTTTAAAAATAATGCCGATGACTTATGACTTGTTTTACATTGGACCTTACAATTCACTAGTATCTGTGTATCACGCTGATGGCTCTGTTGTGATAACTCATGGTGGTGTCGAAATGGGTCAAGGTATGAACACTAAAGTTGTTCAAGTCTGTGCCTATACACTTGGTATACCTATAGAGAAGATCAGTATTAAACCTACTTCCAGTTTCACATCACCTAATGCCATGGCCACAGGAGCAAGCGTTGGTAGTGAATGCGTCTCATTTGCCACTATGAAAGCGTGTGAACAACTATTAGATAGACTAGCTCCCATAAAAGAAAAAATGGATAAGCCAACATGGGAAGAACTTATACAAGAAGCTTATGCCAAAGGAATTGACTTACAAGCTTCGTACATGTATTCAAGTAATGATAATTTAAAGCCTTATGATATTTATGGAGTCTGTGCTCTTGAAGTAGAAGTTGATATTTTGACTGGTAACCACGATGTTAGGAGAGTTGATTTGCTAGAAGATACTGGAAGAAGTTTGAATCCAACTATAGATGTTGCTCAGGTAAATGTAGACCATGATTTAATAACAATAAGACTTAGTTTTGTAGATAATTTGATTAAAATTTTCTTCTTTTTTTAGATCGAAGGAGCATTCGTGATGGGTCTTGGTTACTGGACTTCCGAAAAACTCGTTTATGATTCTGAAAGTGGGAAACTGCTCACGGATCGTACATGGACGTACAAACCTCCAGGAATCAAGGACATACCAGCTGACTTCAGGGTTTATTTCCGAAGGAATTCTAGAAATCCGTATGGCGTGTTACAATCTAAAGGTAAAGATGTAATTTATTTATTTTCCTATTAAGTCTTTGACTGCCAATAGAAAACTGTTGAAGGCAAATCCTCCGCTAACGTCGGTCACCGGTGACCACCACGGCGTTCAATGTGTTAATGTTGTTTGATTTTAGATTTTCTAAAATCTGATTATTTGAAATACCTTTGAGTAAATGGCTTATCTATAAATGGTTTCTTTTTTCTTAGCCACTGGAGAACCAGCATTTTGTCTTGCTTCAGTATTGACTCATGCTTTGAGAGAAGCCGTAAGAGCAGCTCGTTTGGAAGCTGGGCATGATGACGAATGGTTTGACATACGTATGTATAATCTAAGTTTTAATTCTGTTTCTAAGTTTTTAACGAGTTCGTCTTTAGAGGAATATTCATTGTTGTTTAGATTTTCTAACAGCGATAACTTTTAATTTTGATCGAAATTAAAAGAAAACTTTTAATTTAAAAATAAAAAAAGAAAACTTTTAATTTAAAAATTAAAAGAAAACTTTTTATTTTGCACAAAATTTAAAGTTTTAATAATGATTTACAAATTCAATTTTCAAATTAATTATTTTTAAATTCGAGAAATTTTAATGACTATTTTTAATTTTTCAGCAAATCCATGCACAGTGGAGAATATCTTCATGACTGTTGGACATAAAATAGATCACTTTATCCTTAAGTGAATTCTAAGTTTAAAGCAAAATTTGTTTCTTTTGTTAATTTCTTTGTTAAAGCTATTTTGAGTTGCAGGAAGTATATGTAGGTAACATGATGTTAAATATTTTAAGGGTTCTATGTACTTATATGCTATACCAAACATAAACTTGTTTTCTTATTTATGTACTTACATTTAATTTTATAATATTAGTATTTATTGTATACATATAAGTTAAAATAAAACGTGTGTTAAAATAAAAATGTTTCATTTCCTAATCTTTATTTCAAAATATTGTTCTATAGACAAACATTTATGAAAGTGTATTACTAAAGATATACACTAATTTTTACGTCCAAAAAAATAATAAACCTATTAACTCACACATACAAAATCTGTCACTTAAAACCTAAACTAGATCAAATATTGTCAAACAAGTCTAGAATTGAAAAATACAAACAATTCGTCAATCAAAACAAATAAAAACATTAAATCAAGGTGCCACTAAAACTTGACTTATTAAAATATTCACGAGGCTTTCACCCTTTACTTCAGAATAAATACAAATTGTATGGTATAAGGTGTAATTTTGCCCCACTGGGGAGGGGCTTAACCAATGGTATGTTATTTTAAAGGACAATAATGATACAGCTATTAAGTATTTTTTCGCTGTCACTTAGTTGATATACGGGCTTATTCCCAATAAAAAATGCACTCCGGTCGACATTCTTGAAGAAAATTAGCCTAGATTGCAAGTTTTTATTTACTGATAAGGGGTTAATTAATGTAAGTGTTGTTTAGAAGAAGGATGCATGGAACTGCTTCAAATCTTTCTAAAAAATCGAACTCCAGTTTAAAATACTATTTCCAGATTAAACGATGTTGTGTGCGTTTTCTAAAATTATAATTAGGTATAGCTAATTTATTTGCACCATGACTTTACCATAGAGCATTAAAAGTCCCTAAAAATAAATATAAGCATGTCACTAAGACCTTTAATTAATTTATCTATACTGTAGCTCTAACCAGGATGTGCCATTACTATATAGGATAGGTAATAGACCGCATAGGTAATATGGGAATAAATTGCAAAAAAATCACTCTAAAATTAAGTAGCAAAGATATTGCCCATTTATTATCTAAATATACATTGCAACAAAACAACAAACGACACATTAAAACAAAAATAAACACACAAAATACTATGCATTCGAAATAAAAGACTAAAAGAAAAATACGAGGTATCGACAACGCATACGTGGGGCTAATAAAATATGGAGAGTTTTAAGTAGAAACCGATACGACTAACTAGCTACTTCAAAGAAAAAAATCACAGGTCTGTACGTTTTAGAATGAGAGGTCAGCTATCGTTTACCATGACAAGATAATGCTATAGCTTGCCACCTCTTTTACATTTTACTTTTTTATATAAGGTGTAGGTAAAATGTTGGTTCCGTTGATGCGATTTATTTCTGTTGTGTGTTAAGTGGATGACATTCAGTTTATACCGATCTATTAGATCGTTATCTATGGATGCAATCTCTTTATCTATTCTGTGGATGCAATAGTATAGATGACTAATTTTTATTTTAATGTCATAAACATTAGACACTTATCTTTTTGATTTTTCTATTACGTCATCTAAATAAACACTTTCGAAGATATAATGATTTGAAATATTGACACGTGAAAACTTCTAGGTACGAACTATACCTAGAAATAACGATTTGCTCCCACTATTAAACTTTGATTATTTTCATCTAAATATTGTTATCTTATATGTCTATTATTTTTGCATTAGGTACCTAACTTACGGAATACATAGATTTTAAATTGTCATACTCCGTCATCATCTATATTTAATCAATCTTTTAGAAATATTTTTGACACAATGTAAAACAGATCTACCTAACTAAAAAAATATTCTAAAAACAAGCACACACATTTTAATTAATATCTAGCTATAATAATGAATCTATTTAACAGCAATTCTTCAATTCCAATCCAAGAAACTAAAATTGATATGGTCAAATCAGAAGGAAATTTACTCACGTTCTGCTCCCCACACGTTTAATTCAAGTTTCAAGGAATTTCATGACAGTATGGAACTTATTATTCTGTGGTATGGATTCATTGGAACCACCCCTTAAAGGTGACGCGTGCCGTGTATCCCACAGTCAGGCTGAAGCCGTTGTTAGTACAAGCAAAGGAGAAACTGTACTTTAACATTTTCTTTAAACATTTTTTATTTGGTAACAGTGATCTATAAATGACAATAACGTGACAATATATATGAAGGAATACAATTTATGTGTTCAATAAGAATATTACAAACGTAAATCACAGTAGGTAAGTAATGTTTATCTACGTCTATTCGTATTTCTTTTAGAATATAGCCTAACTAGCTACGTTTTGCAGTCAACTTTATATTTTAGTAAGTTTAATATGAATTCATATTTCATCCTACACTTTTTTTAATATTTTTTAAATAATACCTATAATTAAAAACCAATGTACCCATCACTAAGGGTAAGAAACAAGAACTTTGAAAAAACACCTAGATTCATTGACGTACAATTCAATTAACGTCTCAAATGTGCCTAATTAGGAATTTGAAATAAACGTTTCAAATGCTTTGAAACCAGTGGTCAGGACACCAGAGAGAGGAATTTCCACATAAGTATTTTTCCAAAAGAAATCTTATAATATTTATCTTAAATTATTCCAACATTCAAACGATGTAAGGAAGATTTGTCAATGAATAATATAGCATATGAGACACGTGTTTGTGAATCAAGATAGCGTCTAAAGGTAAGCGTCCACAGGCCCGCATCGTACGCATCGCACGCAACGGATTTTAATTTGTCTTTTATAGAAACTCATACAACTGCGTCCACTGATCCGCATCGTACGGACCGCATCATCGAGATCATCATACTAATGACGTCATACGGAATGCCGATGCCATGAAACAGGTATCGGCAATCCGATTGCTGATACTCACGTCGGCAATCCGAACGCTGCCGATACAGTGGACGCAGTCTGAAAATTAATCTGTTTGATGCGATCCGTCCAATGTGTGCGATGCGTACGATGCGGGCCTGTGGACGCTTACCTTATATGTTACACGTGTCGATGTACCTAACATAATAACCAGATTAAGCTGTAAAGGAGGTAAAAACAACAGAATCAATTTACAGATATGTTTATGTTATAATCAAAATCTACATCTATGCTAATAAATGTTTGAGTATCTGTTTGTAATATTAAAAAAACTGCCTTTAACTCTATGTAAATTTATTAATATACATACGATACATATACCAAAATAACATACAATTTTTGTTCTGGTTAATCTCTGAAATGGTTGGTCCGATTTTGACTTGGGGACTTTTATTGGCATTTTTTTGTAATTACTAGCTTATGTGCTAAGGAGTAACTTGGGCTATAAAAAAAATTCGTTATAAAAATATTTAAAACCCAAATTCTGCTATAAGACATTATTCCACGCGGGCAAAGTCGCGGGCATCAGCTAGTAAAAAATATTATTAGTAACTTTAATACATACATGCTTAGTTTGGTAAAAGTATTTTAGTTTGTTATTCTTGAACAGCCATCTAGTTTATACTTAGGAGTTTGTCTATGTTACAACATGTAGTTGGAATAAACTTTATTATTTACCAGCTGATGCCCGCGGCTTCGGGGCAGCTACCTGCCAATAAAAGCCCCGTCCAAATCGGTTCAGCCATTTTATAGATTAGCCAAAACAAACAGACACTATAATTGTAAAAAGTGTGATTTTGGTGTAAGTATCGTATGTATTTTTACATTATTACGCACATAGTTAAAGTTACTTTAATATTACAAACAGACACTCTAATTCTATTTATTAGTCTAGATTTATATGCCTTACATATAACTTAACATATGTAATTGAATCCATACTACTCAGTACGCAAAGTTACCTAAATTCCAAATGACAACTATATAAGAATTAATTCACCACAAAATATGACTAAGTACATCCTATAATATAGAGTCAGAATAATTTCGAAAGTCAACACCCCCAATTACAATCAATTACAAAATTGTATGCTACTCTATATAATTAACAAAAAAATGTGAAAAAATATTCCGACCAAGGACGAAGCTCACCAGTGGGTGTACCGCGAGCCGTCCATTGATTAAAAGCAGTGCAGTATCACAAGTCGCTCACCAACCTTCTTCACACGCGGACAACTGCACGTACGTACTTGTCATTTATTAATACCCCTCTTCTCATTAACAGAAGTGGAAGAAGTTGGGTACATTATCTAGGCAGATTAAAATTTACAATCACTGTCGCGAGATTATCTAGGTTAGGTAGATGGAATTTACAATTAGTATCGTGGTTTTTGGATTATAAAACGGTAAATGTTTTCTATAATATAAAAATAAGTCGGGTTTTCCTTTTTGACGCCATAAGTCCCGAATGACGGTTTTGCATTCGTTGGAAAGGTTGGAGCCCCCGTGAGGTTTATAACAAAATTATTGCAATATAAGAGAAAATCAGGAAATCAGGGAAAAATCAATGGTGGCGAAACGGAGTTTACCGGGTTTACTAGTAAAAAATAAATTAGAAAATTAAAATATTATTAGGTAATTAAGAAAAAGAAAATAAATAAGAAAGGAAAATATACATAGCTATAAAAAAACAGAAGGTACTACGAGTAAGTCAGAGTATTAAATATAATTTCAATTACATTGATAATATCAATGAAGGCCCCAATCTCCTAAGTCCTAAACAAATACGATAAGTACATAGAAACAGAAATATTCGCGTAATATGTTGCTATGTGATCAAAAAACATACGTTACTTCTTTCTCCTGATTTTTTTTAACGTTGATAAGTCTGCGTTTGGCTACCAACCCGCTTACTGCCAGGACGGCGAAGCGAAGATGTGGCCGAGGATGGAGCACACAGACTTAGATCTTTTCCTAATGTATTCTGGGGTCTGTCTGTCTGATCGAGATTTAACTGAATGTATTTAAGACGAAGTGGTTGCCTGCCTACCACAACCCACTATACGGTGATCCACATTACTTAGGTTAGACCCTTTTTGAAACCCTGACCAGTTATAACGACCGGTATAGGCGACAAATGGCCAACGGCTTAACAGTACTTGAGAAATAAATGCGAATAAAATAAAAAGGAATTCAATTGTCTAAAGATTACCTACTTACTATTGAGATATCAAGACAATACGACCTGTTCGTCCAGTGATAAGGTGCTTAGTATTTCCCGTCGGCTCTTGAACTTTCTACCATCCGACGGCCAACTGTTTTATTACCTTATCTTAGTAAATCAGGCCTATACCGAAAGGTAAGGTGAAAAGTTATTTTGTGATCAATTCCTAGTACAAAGAGCCATCAGACCAATACAGTTGGGGCCTAGTAGGGTTGATGTTCGATAAAAGCCGACGGGCGCCGGGGCTCCGGCTCGAAGAGCAGGAGTAGTACCGGGGTGGTTTTTAAGTCAGTAAGAGTCTGACACTCCCTTTTGCCTCGCCTAAACCGGGAGAAGTCATTGGATGATTTCTCCTCCTTAAAAAAGTCTCCTTATCTATTTCCTATTATATTGAAGTGTTACTTTATATCAATCTATCAGCGTGTGAAATATAAAAACGTCATCATTTCAAATAAGGATACACATAATCGACCTCGCTTTTTAAATTAAAATGTTTCCCATTTGTTATTCCAATTGCATCAACTTTTATGTCACATGCCCTTTATGGGAACGGCGAATATGATTTATGGCTTTTCCCACAAGTTTATTTTTTAATATACATATACAACTCAGAGAGCGGAAAACATTGTCCCAAATATTTGCATGGTCTTCCCCATGAGAACAAGGTTGATTTATTGCCATGCAATCATGGAAACGTCTGTCGCTTTTTTTGACAAGCAATAACTGCCTGGTATCGAGATCGCAGAGAATTTGCTGTTGATTGTCAAGCATTGTAGAGCGGGTTTACCGGGGCTCTGGCTCGAAAAACAGGAGTATGAACAGGGTGGTTTTTATTCAGTAAGAGTCTGACACCCCCTCTTGTCTCACCTAATGTGAGGATAATTTTCCACCCATAAAAAAACAGACCTTGTATTCTGCGCGAGTATATGCGATACATAAATGAACCAGAGCCATATACATTTTAGCCATAGTCTCTAGGGAATAAACAACCCCTGCATGAATAATTCCCTGTATACAAAAAATGTGTATGAGTGACAAATAAAAAATCTTAAATATTAGTGTTACAATGATAAATGGGTTTATACAATCCACACTGGTCTTTAGCTTATCGTTCATAACCCCACGTATAACTGAGGCCTCAGGCCCAAACCCCAATTGGGAAAACAAGAAGTATAGAACAAGTCGTTTTTATAACGATTCTCCCCTGAGTCATATTCTGGAAAGGATTTCCTGAACGTGAATTTTTTGCTAACTAGAATTTAAAGTTGAATGAACAAGGACGTCGCTTGTAGAAGTTGTTTTAACTGTGTTACAGAGTTTTGGAACAGTTCGGGTTACGCTGCTCTGGTTAACGTTGCTAAAGGTTAACTTTCGTACGTTTGGTTTGTGACAAAATTGGAACTGTTGCAGCTTTAGTGTAGTTTTTTTGGCAACTAGGAAGCTTTAATATAGTTTTTGTTTAGATTTTAATGGCAGTTTTACTTTTTTACTCTCATCAAGGGATAAATAAGAGACATTGTAACTCGATATACTGAATATAAGACTGCCTTGTTGGAGAAGTGGTCGCTAATGCGACTGCCGGACAAAAGTCGGGCAAAGCATTACTGGGCTTTTTCGGATTTTCGAAATTTTCTCAGTAGTAGTACTGGAATTGTGCCCAGTAAATGACAATAGGCTCATCCCCTATTATATGGGACTTATAACACAATTGATGAAAAGTGGGTGTTTATTGTATAGCAGCTTTACGTGCCGAAATCTGCACCTCTGCCTCGGGGATAAAAAGCGTGACTTTATGTGTGTGTGTGCGTGTGTGTGTATAATGTATCTCAATATTACCACTTCTTGATATAAACCATCATTAATTATTATGTTATCGGCTTACTCACGTAATGTTTTGACGATTAATTCGACTAGTTTCAAGCCATGCAAGAGGCTCATATTCATGAGGAGCATTTCGCGACACAATATAAACCATCATTGTCCAACTAAAATGGCGTGTGACTACACAAGTGTCACAATTCTTGACACCTATTCTATTCCAAGCCACCCTCTTTGACTGCGTTGTAATCAATTCCTCTAACAAGCCCCCCATAATCGATGGCACTGCAATTTTCACATTAACATTGATGGCCTCCGTAAATGCCATGAGCTTGAAGTAGGCGGTCTCAAGGGAGTGCATGTGAACCAAGACACACTTCACATACGGTGATTGCTTTCCATTCCCATCAAAGAAATTGTATAATAAAGCCATCGTCAGTAATTTGATTGATCGATTCCAACGAGTCGTTAATGTGGTTTTGTCATGATCATGGTCAAAATCATTTTAGATCGTGTAAAGTTTTTGAAGATTTTTACCATGTGATGGCGGTGAAGTGGAATAACGTTTTAACACCTTTAGTCTTCCTGCAAGTATCATAAAACACGATTAATTTCATAAGAGAATTATCAAAAGTTTACAACAATTAAGATGGCCCTTAAGATAAGAGTCATGCTATGCTTGCTGTGGAAGCGTTTGGCTAACACTTATCATATTTATTGGTACAAGTAATTTAGCACTGGAAACGAACTCAGTTAAGCTATGTTTTTTTATATGGAAAGATGCGTGCTATGGATGGCTTCCCTACTATCGATACATTGCATACTCGAGCATCTTCCTCGCATAACTAAATTGCTTAGTATCAGTGGAAACGGTCACATAGTTTGACAACTTGACTATTACATCTTCGTAGCATAGCTACTTAGCACATCTCTGGTGGAAAAGCATTAGGCTTCTATCTATCAAGTCAAAATCTTTACTACCATCATAGTAGAATCATAAAAAGAACGAAGACTAATTTTATGTTTACTATTCTTCTGTTCTTTTTTCTTTATGTTTACTAGTTAGAGACGCAAATACCACCTACAGACGCTATTAACTACCATTTTGGGCAAATTGCAACTAAAGCCTTCAGTGAACCGCCCACAATTTTATGACAGGCCACAAATAGTATACATAAACCTTCCTCTAACCTTTTGTTCAGATTATATTCACATTTTAATTCCATCAGGGTTGTCTTCAAAGCGCCCACTTAGACAAATAAGCCTACCATACAGTCTCTTGAGAGTGGCTATCAATTTAGGCGAAGTAGTCAAAGTAGTCTGGCCGTAGATTATATTACGATTATATTACTATACATGATTAGGAACTGGTTTGGTCTACTGAGATCAGTACTAAATAGTTACGATCCCGTTTTGGGATCCATTAGTATTGGGGAAAAATGTAGCTTAAGTTAGATTTTTTTATTGTGAGCAAGTTAGAATCAACGCTGTGTGTCCTAAAGTCCATTTTAGTCAAGACTTCATTCTCATTAGACATACAAAGGCCAAAATAATTGTGGAAAGTGTAAAATTGGATAGCCTATACCAGCTTGAATTTGGTTGCTATTGAATTTGTTCAGTTACACTTCGTATAGGTAAACATACTTTTCAAAGAATTGAAGTGTAGGAGAACCATGCTTCTGCACGAATGAGCTAGCTCGACCGCAGTGATATCACGGCCTCACAGAAAATCGACGTGAAACAATGGTTGCGTTGTGTTACCGTAGGCCCAATTATCCCCTTCCCAATCTTCCCAATCCCCGATTCCCCAACAACCCTTAAACTCCTAACCCCCAAAAGGCCGGTAACGCACTTGTAACGCCTTTGGTGTTTCGGGTGTCCAATTGTCCATGAGCGGCGACGATTGTGTACCATCAGGTGATCCGTCTGCTCGTTTACACACTATAAAAAAATATTGAATTTTATTTATATTTGCAGGATAAAGAAGCAGTATGCTGCTTCCCAAGGAGCTGAAGTATGCGGCCATTGCAGGCGGGGTGGCGTTATTTGGTCTCCTCTTCGGATGGGTGCTGTTTCCTACCATTCTGAACAGCCAGCTGAAGAAGGTATGATAATAAACATATAGTATAAAAAGGTTGATGTTCGACATCTGTGTATGCTTAAACCTTTAAAATTCTAACTACGCAACAGATTTTGGGTTTAAGGTTTATGTATAATAACTCTAAATTTAACGCGAATTCGCAGCGCAGGCAAAAGCGAGTATTTTATATAATTCACATACTCGTATCTACAAAGAGAAAATAATGCACGATCATCTGCAATTTGTCATAGAGAAAACTACTAACAATAACCATTAAGAATTTTGGAAAAGTCCGCTAAAATCCCTTTTATCTTTTATCACACATGACAAGTGACAGATGACAAAAGTCACACATAGATGATCGACGATCAAATCAAAAAATGACGTCATAAATCCTACGTCGCACATATGAAGTTTACATGCGAATAGACAAAGATAGAAAATCCCAACGAACAACAGTTAAGCAAAAAGCCCGACAGGCATGAGCACCTCGCTTGGTCGAACAATCATTCATCAACACTTTTTAGGGAACTTTATTCTCTGTTTCCTAAAAAACTAAAGTTCATAATCCAACTATTTTTAAACGTATATTCGTCTCGCAGTTATGCCAACTCTAAATAGGTAATACAAAACACTATTTCAACCAGACATGGACATATAGAAACAGATGAAACAGACATTACAGAGTCTGGCTCTAGTCTCCAGGCACTCAGCAAACTAATATTACTACTTAAAAACACTAACTTCTGCCCGCGACTTCGTACGTCTAATAAATATCTTCCGTTGCCGTTGGATTTTCTGGAATTCCATAAATAAAAGTATCCCATTTCCGTCCTATGGTTGTAAGTTAACTCTTCAATATTCAAACAAACCGATTCAGTCGTTCTTGAGTTGTAGATAGTGTAACTAACTCGAATTTCTTTTATAACTTCTGCCAGCGGCATTGCCCGCGTTTCCATGGGATACAAAGTAGCCTATAATACTATATTGCAAACCATTATCTACCCCTGTTCCAAAAATTTTATCCCGATCTCTCCAACCGTTTTGACATGGTTAAGTAACAAACATGCAAACATACAAACGTTTGCATTTATAATATTTATACGGTACCTTGTCTACTCACCCGAGTCGTCATAAAACTTTAGCCCAAAACTATTAGCTGAAGCACACCATCTTACTTCAATATTCTTTGGGTCCATTTCTATTCAATTTTTTTTAATAAAAATAGTTCACTATACAGGCTGGTTAAAATAAGCTTGAGATAAAACAATAAAGAATTTTGTAAGCGTCTCGCGTCTCGACCTCAGCTGAGGTCCGAAATGAGTTTAGGTCAAGGTCAAAAGCCTTATAGGGTCTGTTCAGTAAGGGTCCTGTTTATTCTTAATGTATGTTATATGTCAGCATGCCGAGTACGCCTGTTTAGGTTTCAATTTATTAGGATACGCAAAACAAGGCAAAAGTCGTGGGGATAAAGAAACGAAGCAATTTACTTTGTTTTGTGATCCATTTAAATTAGATTTGGCTTATAGAATGTCGTCCATCCTGTATAGAAATATTTTTACAGTTTAGTTTAGTTCAGCTACTCTCCTGATGATATTATATCATACTCTTCGAGATTTATGCTCTCGGTCTAAGAAGCTACTAAGCTAAAATTTTAAGATAAAACAATTTCTAGACGATAACCTCTTGGTCTTTTATATACCTTTTATCGTAAAATGTTTTTGTTTTTAATGTTTGCTTTTATAAGTAGGATTTTTTGCCTAAGAGAAAAACTTCAGCTCCATTATAGTATACAAAATTCAATATTGATACATACATATATACATGCACATATGTACAGTATATTACATGCTACGCATGCATGAAATAGCTAAACTGTTTACAGGTTTAGCTTTCGCTTAAACTTAGTAAAATTACATATTATTAGAACTTATGACGGGATATTTACCATGTTTATTCACTTTGGTGAGTTTCCGATATTTCGGCACTGTTGCAAGCGACATGATCACGGATCATAAGTTCTAATAATAGTGTTAGTGACCATGTCAGTTTAAAAACTTAGTAAAATGGTTTGTATAAAACTACTAATAAACTGACTTTTTTTTTTTTGCACGTCAACGGCATTTCTTCTATCCCCAAAGGAGAAGGCAGTGGTGCACATTACGGCGCGTAATGCTGCTATACAATATATACCCACTTTTCACCATTTGTGTGATGAGTCCCATGTAATAGAGGGTGAGCCAATTTCCACAAATTGGGCACAATTTTAGACTCCGTGCTACTACTGAGATAATTTTCGAAAAGCTGAAAAAAGCCCAGTAATACTTAAGCCCGACTCAATTATCGAACCCGAGACCCTTTGCCCGGCAGTCGCACTTGCGACCACTTCACCAACGAGGCAGTCTTTTTTGCACATTACTCCTATTAATTTTCTCTTTTTCTTAGGAAATGGCCCTATCGAAGAAGACGGACGTGCGTGGGATGTGGGAGAAGATTCCTTTTCCCCTAGACTTCAAAGTGTACATATTCAACTACACCAATGCTGAGGAAGTAGCGAAGGGAGCTGCACCAATTCTTAAGGAAATTGGACCTTACCATTTTGAGTGAGTTTACAAGTGTTTTACTTTTCTTGCGTGTAAAATAATGAATTAAAATAGAATTTACTATCTTCTGTCTGGCTTCGCCCGCGTCTCCGTGGGATAACAATCCTCCTCTCACCCAAATCAGTTCATACCCTGTCTGTATCAAAATCATGTATTTCATTAAAATCTGTTCAGTAATTTCAGCGTGATTGACAGACAAAAATCCAAACAAAAAAAAAACTTTCTTATAATATTAGTGTGATGGTGCTTACTCTGTGATATATCAAATTATATCAAAATGTCTGAATCTATTAACCATACTAATATTGCTAATATATGCCATACTAATATGGCTCTGTCCTCCATTTCAGGCAAGTAATGAGTTAATTTGTTTGAAGGTTACATAGTAACATAATGCATAGGAAGTAATACGTAACTAGCATTCTACATAATCAAGAGAACATAGAAACACCGACCATATGCCAATCATTTTCATGCTCAACAGCCTATAATAATAACAGTTTAACTAAATTAACTGTTAATTTGAAACATTTAGACAGAATGATAACGTTTGGACTTCAGCCTGTAATTTTGTCCAGAGGTTTACAATCAGAATACTGCCAATAACGGAAACTCATAGCTTAATGATATAGAATTCTGTTTGAATGACAAAGACAAATACAGACCTGATGATTATACCATTAGTGGCTGCGATATTAAAGTAATTGTTTGGAACACGCTATAAGTTGTTCTAAAATGTATTATCTGCCACGGCTTTAATGGGAGGTAGTTTAATGAGGCTTTAATGAGGAGTAGCAACACAACGTTGGAAGATTACAATTGTGAAGAAATTTCGTACCCCTGAATAGTTCATTCAATTTGAGAACATAAAGAAGTTATATAAACATGGACTCCACTCTGCATAAAATGATTCATTAATACGCACTATGCATTTCGTCGCTTAAATTGAATGAGACAGTAACGGAGATAGCTCTTTCATAACAATACTGTTTTTTAAGCACTAGTGCAGATATTTGTTTAATTAAACTCTTTTTTGTAAAGGCACTGGAGATTTAAAAATCTTGTCACAATACGATCCAAAATCTTCGTAATGCGAAAACTGTTAAGCAGTTTATGATGGAAATTGATTTACCCTCGTACTCAGAGTTAGTTAATCATTACTTAACCAAGTCCTTAGCTATTGTTTTCGAAACAAAATCGTTACTAATCGGATCGGATTAGTTTAAGTAATCATTAAATGTCAGATAGTTCGCACTTGAAGAAAGATGTGTGAAGTTCAAGAATTGAGTAACGGGCTCTCATTCAATATAAGTGAGAGGAAACGAATAAAGCATTAAAGAAGTGATTCATCATGAATATCAGGAAAAAACATATTTTTCCAAGTAATTCACGTCACATATTCACCTTGAAAAAATAATAATATGCTGTCAGCTCTACTGTTTTGCTATACTAGGCCATTATTGATATATCACAATGTATAAATACATACCTACTGTTTTTATACTGCACAAGTATTCTGACATTAAAATCGATACCAAGTATCCAATCGATATGAAGTAAAAATATTGATTTCTGATTCTTCATGACGATGCATTATTTCATGTCATCTGACTAAGTCTTGTCACACGAAGAAGGTTTGTGCATTAATCGCCACCCTTGCTCAATGTGGGTTAGCGATTTCAAACTTATAATTATAAATTAGAAGTCAGTAACTTGTATGTTTGTAAACGCACCCACGATATAGGAGAAAATCCTAGTGTGGGGAAACGTTTAAAAAAATAAAGAAATGAACGATACGAAATATACACTGACTTATCAACTTTAATAACTCCATTCGTCAAATTCAATAATAAGAACTAACAACAAACTTTGTATGAGGAACGTTACAATAATACATATCTGTCCTGGACATAGTCATATTAAAAAGCAGGATAAATAAATTATATTTGTTCCCAGTGAATGGAAAGAAAAAGTAGAAGTGGAGGATCATGAGGAAGATGATACAATTACTTACAAGAAACGAGACGTGTTCTACTTCAACCCTGAGCTGTCGGCTCCGGGACTGACAGGAGAAGAAACTGTGGTGATACCTCATGTCTTTATGCTGGTAAGTCAAGTAGTGCAGGGGAAAGTAGAGGGAACCAGTTCACGAGACAAATCATCTATGTGTTGGACTGATCAAATCAAATCGGCTATGGGAAACCCTATATCAGACTGCGCCAGACAGTCCACAAACAGGGAGAGATGGTGGGAGATCGTGAGGAAAGCAACATCCACCTCCAATACAAATACGGCCGCCTCAACGTGACCACGACCGCTCTGCGGAGAGCGAAACGACAGAGAAGAAATCATGCATAATATGTCAAAAATGCTTTTAATTCCTAAGATTTAATTTTATAATAATTTGGCGAAGATTATAATTATTGATATTTTCTAAAATCCATATATGTAAAAGGAACCTTGTCTACTCCTGAACTGATTGAATAAGGTCCAGATGATAAAGAATCCCAATGTAATAAATAACCTGATCATCTCATCTCATTTGTATTGTGCTTCAGTCAATATCTTGGTACAAATTTCACTTAATTCATGAAAGATTTAGGTTAAACGATGTTTTTGCTTCATAATCTTATTTCGCTTTTACTTCTAGGGCATGGCATTGACAGTCCACAGGGAAAAGCCAGCTATGCTGAATATGGTTGGCAAAGCGATGAACGGGATCTTTGATGATCCTCCAGACATATTCTTGAGGGTCAAAGCCATGGACATCCTGTTCCGAGGAGTGATGATCAATTGTGCGAGAACTGAATTCGCTCCAAAAGCCACTTGCACCGCACTGAAGAAGGAGGCTGTCAGCGGACTTGTTTTGGAACCTAATAACCAGTTTCGGTTCTCTATATTTGGGACGGTAAATATTAAAAAAAAAAAATACATTTATTTCAAGCGACTTTAGCTCATAAGTTAAGTACACCAAATTATAAATAAAAATACATAATTATATAAAACACAATTACAATTAACAATAAGATAACGTAATAATTAAAATACTTATATTTAATAGGCTCTGCCGACGGCAACATAATGTTCGAACAGTGCCGCATATATGGGCAGTCCATAATATTGAGAATACATTTTTTTTTTTCAGTGGACGCTATTATTTTACAAATAATTGTTTAAAAACTGTCACACAATCTCTTGCATGACAGTATGACACATTTTCCCTATCTATCTTAGAGTTAAAATCATTTACTGCTGCACTCAGAGATATTTACCTAATATTTACTTTAATTAACTCCTTAATAAGAATTTTGTGTCGAAAACAATTGCTAAGGACTGCGTTAAGTAACCATTAAGCGACTCTGGGTACGATTTTAATTCCTTAGTAAGGATTTTGTGTCGAAAACAATTTCTAAGGACCATTAAGCGACTCAGAGTACGGCGGTTAGGTAAACTTTAATTCCTAATTTTGTTGCCTATCAAAAGATCTATTTATTTTTACTAAAAAAACATTTTTACACTAAAATAAATAATCTCATCTAGTTGCTAAATCAAACCAAAAAACCTGCTAATAAACCGTTCCTAATGCCCAAAAGAAATTCCTTAAGGACAAAGATAAAACTTGAAACTCTTCTTCCACAGCGAAATAACTCAATAGATCCTCACGTGATAACAGTCAGACGAGGTATGAAGAATGTGATGGATGTCGGTCAAGTGATTGCAGTGGATGGCAAGACAGAACAGACCGTTTGGAAGGACACTTGCAATCAGTACCAGGGCACTGACGGGACTATCTTCCCCCCATTCTTGACTGAAAATGACCGCCTTGAATCTTTCTCTACTGACTTGTGCAGGTAAGATGAGTTGAGGTTTAAGGTCTTGATAACCAATGCTGCGACTACCTCCGGAGCTGAGGACTACCTAGCGGGTTTACCGGGGTTGCGGCTCGAAAAGCAGGAGTGGTAACGGGGTGGTTTTAGTCAGTAAGAATCTGACACTCCTTCTCGCCTCGCCCAAGGTGAGAGAAGACATTGGATGATTTTCCCGACTTAAAAAAAAGTGTCTTGATAAACTATTAAAGGTAGTAGAGGTAACAAACAATTGATTGATTTAATTGTTTAAGTGAAATTTCAAGTCTTATTTATTTGTGTTTCAAATCAATTTATGTTTATTCTATTTTATAAAGTTATTGGTATTATAATAAAATCGCTTCACAAGTTAATTGAAACATTACAACGCCTTCAGTAAAACATATAGCAAATTCACTCAACAGTAAATAAATTCATCGGCATTTATAAATCTATGATTCCAAGAATTCAATGAAATTTCCTATATCTTCGGTCCTTTTTCCGCACAATTAAATAAATGGTCCTTCGAGTCGGCTATCGTACTTCCACGAACGCCCATTTGGTCCTTTTGTAGCAGAAAGTGTTCATTTACACATTCTTCGAACAATGTTTGTTGGTTTATTTGGAAACTTCATTATTTTCTTTATGATTACTTTTTGACTAGTCGAAATACATCATTTAGTTTGGGCTTCAAAAGCATTTCTCGCTACAGACTTTAGTGTTTCGGTGTTTTCAAGATTGTTGATTTTTGAGCAATGATTTTCAAGGAGTTTCAGCATTTTTGGGAGGTTCTGGTCTGCTTGGCCCAATAAAAAAGCAATTCTTGGCGTAAACTTTAATTGTATAATGTGTTGACTTAATCTATAAAGTTATGCATGTTTTATGAACAAATAAATATTTAAAAATTCTCATATGTTCACATTACATTTAATAAAAGATTTTCCACTTCATCATAGATTAACTTGTTAATCCATTTTGTCAGTAAAGATTTACATTCTTTAAAAGGTTTGGTATGTATGTCTATTTGTTTATTTATTTCAACGTTCAAGTTCTTATTGAGAATTTAATTAAAACTGAACTCTAATGCCATACCTCAAAGTCTAAACCATCTCCAGGACTTTCAAGCCATGGTTTCAAAAGAAGACTTCCTATAGGGGCATAAAGACCAACCGCTATGTAGCCAACATTGGGAACTTGGCTGAGGATCCGGATCTCAAGTGCTTCTGCCCAGAGCCTGACAAGTGTCCACCCAAAGGCCTGATGGACCTGTCTCCCTGTATCAAGGCCCCTATGTACGCCTCTATGCCCCATTTCCTGGACAGTGATCCGGCTTTGCTGAGTAAGGTCAAAGGTCTCAATCCTGATGTGAACGCGCATGGAATTGAGATTGATTTTGAGCCGGTAAGTTCTTTTTTTTTTAACGACAAAGATTAATGTTTTACCTACGTATTGTAAAGTGATTTATGGTTAAATTTTTCTTGTATTTTTTTTTGGATTTTAATTTAGATAATAATGTCTTGTATGTATGTTTAAACACTTACATTTTTTTTTTCAAATTATTCAAAATTAATGTAGTTTATAGTACACTAGCTTCGACGGTATTCACTTGAGATAAAAAGTATTATATCACCTAAGTCAGCGGATACCTTGTCTGTATACTAAATTTCATCAAAATCCGTTTAATAATTTCAGCGTGTTTGACGGACCAACATCCAAACAACCAAACTTTCGCATTTATATTATAAACTAGCTTCCGCCCGCGACTCCGTCCGCGCGGATGTCGGTCTTTGCGTGGATGTTTTATTTCTCCATTTTGAGTAACTCTGACAATGACATCTTATAAATAGGTATCTATTGGACCCAAATACGGCGAGGCCCATAATAATTAAAGAGATCCCTCTATTGAGCTACTGCTGTTGAGCTCGCGTTCTGTAGTATAAAACTGAAAAATTAAGAATTTTTCCACGATAAAAAGTATCCTATTTTATGCCCAGGATAATAAGGTATAATTATACCAAGTTTCATCGAAATCGAACCGTTAGTTTTCACGTGATGCCTGATCATACAGACAGATAAAAAAATCACATATTTGCTAACTTTCGCTTAATCCCGGAAATATCGAAAATACCGGATTACCGAAAATACCGGTTTTGCTTAAATGATCCGGTATTGCGACCCCTAGATTCAGTATTCACGCACGATGGCTTATTATCGTAATTCATGTGTATATCTTTGGTGTTTCTGTACCGATTTCTATGATTCTTTTTTATTATTAAATAGGTAATAATGTTAACATTTTTTAATTAGGGATGAATGAGAGTGTAATATACGTAAGAGTAGACAAATATAATCAGAAAGCTCCGAACTGCTAAGCTATCGGGAGTTATACGTGTTATTGTGAGTAAACCATAAGAGATAGACATTTTTTGTCGTGGAATATTTTTTAAAAAATTTTAAGGAGAACATTTCATACATACATTTCATACATTATTTCTGTGTAGCTTTAACCATTAAGGCTGCACACGCGACGGAAGCTTAAAAAATGGAGTAAGTTCTCCTGTTTTCCCAACATTTCCCTTCACTGCTCTGCTCCTATTGATCGTAGCGTGATGAAAAGTATACTATAACCTGCCCAGGAGTATGAAGAACAATTGTACCAAGTTTCGTTGAAATCTGTCGAGTGGTTTTTGTTTCTATAAATAACATACAGACAGACAGACAGACAGACAGACAAAAAAAAATCTGATTGCATTTTTGGCGTCAGTATCGATCACTAATCACCCGCTGATAGTTATTTTGGAAATATATTTCATGTACAGAATTGACCTCTCTACAGATTTATTATAAGTATATAGAAGATGTGATAAATATGTATCTATTATGATTTATTTTAGTTTTTGTAGACAGCATACGTGTATTATGTAAAGAAAATCTTTTTTACAGAAGATCTCATACGTTTTCCTCCAAGGATATTTTTTCACTGATTAAATTCGATTTAAGGAAAATATAATGTGTTCCTTATTCCTAGAAACAAATTAAGTATGGGTTTCAAACAATTACGGTTTCTGAGTAGTGCTCACCAATTAAGGTTTTACAGCTCAATCGTTTTAATTTATTTAACACAACCTACCATCTATATAATAACTTAGAATAATATTTCTAAGAGAAAAAGAGAAAGGATTTAACAATACGTGGTCTTAGTATTACTTAGAATAAGTAAATCGAAAATGTCTATACCTAAAGCTAATGACCTCAAAGTATTTGCATAAAGTAAATCGAAATCGGATAAAATAGATCGGTTTTTCGTTTTAATAAAAATTTGCGCTAGCTAAGGATATTCTTGATCCGGAGCTGCGGACTACCTAGCGGGTTTACCGGGGCTCCGGCTCGAAAAGCAGGAGAAGGAACGGGGTGGTTTTTAGTCAGTAAGAGTCTGACACTCCCTCTCGCCTCGCCCAAGGCGAGAAAAGTCATGGATGATTTTCCCCCCTCAAAAAAAAAAAAAAAAAAAGCTAAGGATATTCTTAGATAATAGAAATTTAAAATGAATAAAGGATACTTGAGAGTTGTTTTCTTTAAAAATAGATCGTTCCTTGACCTTTAGTAACAAATAGTGTTGAGTTTCCACTACTAATTAACAACCTTAGGGGTGCTTTTCCACCAGAGATGTACTATACTACGTTGATGTCGATGCGTTTGGCTTTTGCCAATCATATTCATTGGTACACATTTAACTCAGCACTGCTATGTTTTTAGATGCGTGCTATGGATGGCTTCCCTACTATCGATACATCGCATACTTCAGCTGCGCATCTTCCTCGCACAGCTACTTTACGGCGGCGCATCTTCATAGCACATCTTACTCAGCTACATAGCTTAGTATCAGTGGAAACGGTCACATAGTTTCACAGCTATTACATTTTCTCAGCATAGCTCTACATAATACATCTTTAGTAGAAAATCACCCTAAACCTTGTTTAGATAATAATTACATAATATAACAGTAAGATTTTTGATAAATAAACGTTTCAGATATCAGGCACACCGCTGGTAGCAAGACAAAGGCTCCAATTTAATATCCAGCTGTTGAAAACTGACAAATTGGACCTTTGCAAGGATCTTTCTGGAGATATCGTACCTTTGTTCTGGGTTGAAGAGGTAAATCCATTTGTTGACTATTGTATTACTATATTACGTAACATAGAATACAGTCTCGTTGGTTATGTTGTCTTCTCGTCACTGGTTCTGATTCTACTGCTTCGTCTGAGGGTTTTAGTAGTACGTTTTCTTTCGTTGAATATTTCGATTAAGAAATAAATATAAAATTACATAATGTAGTATTAATTGACGGTACGGTTGGCGCGGTGGCTGGTCAACAAGTTGCCGTACAACGTGTAGCGGGTTCGATTCCCGCAGATATAACTCTTTGTGTGATCCACAAATTGTTATTTCGGATCTGGATGTCCGTTGCCCTACACTAGGATTTTCTTCTGTACGACCAAATCCTAGCGTGGGGCAACGGGTACGTTTACAAACTTACTCTCTTAAATAGAAAGAATAGAGCAAAGTGGATACTCCAGAATCATAATATGACTAACCGCCATACTCAGACTCATTTAATGGTTACTTAAACTAGTCATCAGCAATTGTTTTAGGAACAAAACCTTTACCAAGGAATAGTTTAAGTAATCATTAAATATCTCTAAGTGCAGCAGTCAGAATATTTATTTGATATCGATTTCCATACCACAGGGTTTAGCCTTAAACAAGTCATTTGTCAACATGCTGAAGCATCAGCTCTTCATACCGAAGAGAGTGGTGGGAGTGCTGCGCTGGTGGATGGTGTCCTTCGGCAGCCTCGGAGCACTCATTGGAGTGGTGTTCCACTTCAGAGGTAAGAAAGTAAGTTCTTTGACGAAGATATTGATGGATTATGTGATGACACACCAACCACTCAATAGTAGGGTGGTTGTAATAGGCTGCTATTGTAAAGGTAAATTCGTTCCCTGATTAGACAGTGTTATTATTTTTTACTGCCTCGTAGGTCAATTGGTTGCAAGTGCGACTGCCGGACAATAGGTTTCGGATTTGATTACCGGATCGGGCAAAGTTTTACTGGGCTCTTTTCGGTTTTTCGAAAATGTCTCAGAAACTTGTGCATATGGCAATTGGCTCACCCCCTATTACGTGTGATTTATAACACAAATGGTAAAAAGTTAGTGTACATTAGTATAGCAGCATTACATGCCGTAATGTGCACCTGCTGCCTAGCCCTTCGGGGTCAAACAGCGGGACGTTGTTATAACATTTTTTTAAATCCCTTTTTTTAATTATACATTAGTGTTTTTTAATAATTATATTGTGCATATCTGCTATGTTTATGTTTTTGTTAAAGATTCTAAATGAGCCTTCAATTATCTAACAATAAACAATAGACCTAATTCACCTCAATCCCAAATATTATTTCTATTTCAAACAGCTGTTCAGTAATTAATTTAATTATGGAAATCCAACTCTAATTCGATATGGATTAGAGTTTAAAATAGAAACTAAATTATACAACATAAACTTATTATGTTGTTCTAAAACAGTAACTTTGGAACAAAATATCGTCGGGAAAGTTTCTATTCTTATAGGTATTATGTAAATACAAAGAATGGTAGAAATATAAGTGATAACTTTACAAAGAACTTGGTTGCTTAAGTCTAAGTCATTTCATATAGAAATAATATTTCTATAAGAAGTTACTACTTATAAGTAAACAATCACACAAGTTTTTTTAGAATTTTAAAGAAGTCTTTGTAGCTAGTTTTGTAGATACTTAAAATGTGCCCATTGTATCGTACACTTTTTTGATATGGACGTCATAACAGCAAATACTAGGGTACTACGTTGAAAAAATATAGACATCTGCCTACTTCTCGAGGAATTACAGTCCTTTTCCACCAGAGATGTGCTATGCTACGTTGCTGTAGATACGTTTCACTTCCACCAATCATATTCATTAGTACATATAGCTCAGCACTAGTGGAAACGGACTCAGCTAAGCTATGTTTTTATATGGAAAGATGCGTGCTATGGATGGCTTCCCTACTTTCGATACGTCGCATACTAGAACTGCGTATATTCCTCGCACAACTACCTTAGTATCGGTGGAAACGTCACATAGTTTCATAGCATACCTACATAATTATATACCACAGCACACCAGAGGGTAGAAAAGCACTCTTAAACGCATATTTTGTTGTGGAACAAGACGACAAACCAGTATACTGATCACCTGATGGTAAGCAATTGGCGCTACCCATGGACACCAACACCAGAGAAGTTACATTTTAAAAACATCCATATCAGAAACCAACCATACCATTCATATAAACAAAATGACCATCCTATTCTATCTTCCACGCAGACCACATAATGCGTCTCGCCGTTTCTGGAGACTCGAAGGTGTCGAAGGTGACACCTGAAGAAGTTGAGGAGCAGAAGGACATCAGTGTGATCGGGCCAGCACAGGAACCAGCCAAGATCAACATATAATCGACTTTCAGACGACTCTTCACATTAGCTGTAGTATGGAGTCGTCGATACGGGCTGGTGAACAGAGGAATATGGGCCCAAACTTTTAGGTTCCTTATTAGACGTAGAAGAAATTAGATGCTAATGTAGTGAATTGTAGATGTAATGTAATTTTTAAGATATATACAGGGGTTAGTGGAAATTCTCTTCATTTTGATCTCAATGAAATCTCGACTTCAGAGGAAGGTTTTTAAAGTCTAATAATCATTGATGTTTTTAAAGTGCAACAAGACGAACGGTGGGCGAATCTTACTACTGAGTGGAGCCCGCTCAACGTCCACAGATGTCGCGACAGGCCCAAAAGGAGATGGCGGGATGAACTTGACATCTATGACAAGGATTGGCCGCAAAAAGCTTTACACAGAGAAAAGTGAAAGGAGAAGAGAATTTGTGCTAATCACTGTATATTCATTTTATAACACGTCACGAAAGTTCAACAATGCAAATTAGAAGTAAGAATTTATAAGGTGTATCAGAAAAATGTGGTCATACCTTAAGAGACATAGAGACGTGTTACTTATATTCCTTTATTGTGTTATTCTTTCATAGTATTGTTATTTCTATTACAAGGTATTAGCTATTTCTTAGGGACAAGTTTTCATTGCTGTTTTAAAGTATTACTATATGTTTCTGATACACGTTTTTAGGTCGTAATTTCTAAAATTTATCCTAGTTTTTAAATTTACTATCTGTAAGGTTTTCTTTTACCCATATAGATCTTACTATAAATTCTATAGTTTACCTTAAAGCATTAACTGCAGAAAGAAAACGACGTGGCGGTTAACTACTTATTAGAAAAATTTAAATTTTAGTATTACTAGTCACTAAAGTTATAATTTTTTTATCTAAATGCACTCACTTCAGCTTTTATTCTCTTAGATTTTAGAATATTTAATTTAATTTAGGTTCTATAATTATATAATTAAATAAGAATATTTAGATATTTAAGATGTCACGTTTAATATAATAAAGTTAAAGATAAGACCAATGATGTGTTTTTTTATTTACCTTTCGAGACCGAATAAAGTTAGTTAAGTATTTGAATCCCCAATAAAAGACATTGCCTGAATAAAATTAGAGTGTCTGTTTGTAATATCGATTACATATGCCAAAATAATATTTTTTACAATTTTTTTCTGTCTGTCTGTCTGTTTGTTCTGGCTTATTTCAGAAATTGCAGGAACGATTTTGATGGGACTCTTATTGTCAGGGAGCTGATGTTCTAAGGAGTAAATTAGCTACTTTAAAAAGAGATTTTATTTATAAAGACGACAATTATATCTACAAATTAAAAAGTATTTCTATCACGAAGACATCGCAAGAATAAAAACACACCACATAATTGAACATCATTTATTTTAAATTAAAATAAACCATAAGTTACATCAATGAGCAAATTATTTATTTATACTTAACTGTCATACCTAGAGTCATTTAATGATTACTTAAACTATTCCTTAGTAACAATTTTGTGTTAAAAACAATTGCTAAGGACTGGGTTAAGTAACCATTAAATGACTCTGAGTACGGCAGTTTCTTTAAGCAAAATATTATTTTCTTATTTCTAAAACCATATTTACAATCTTCGTTGTCTCACTATAAACTAATGGTAACTGTGATTGGTAACAAAGCGGTGGATATATTTTACAGAAAAATATATCAAAAATATATCAACCTTTTTTGATCTTTAACTATATAGTTTGAGCTAGATCTACAGACAAAAAAAGAAGAATAAAATATTCTGTAAACAAAGGAGATTGCCCTACGTCCAATAACAACGTAACATATCAATAAAAAAAAGATAAATAAAAAATATGATATACTTCCTAACTTAATAGCTAAAGCTAAAAATTGCTATGAAAATAGTTCAGGCGCCAAGTCATTCGTAGGAGTATTTATAGACCGATTTAAAAAATCTTTTTTTGAGATAAGTATGTCACTTTATTACAGAACGTGGGGCAATTTTGTATATATAGTGATCCTTCTTCTTTCTTTTGAATACTGGAATATTAAATTACTGACAAGACCAAAAAAGTCTGATGAATACATTTCCAAGTTAAAACTTAGAATTTATAATAAATTTCATAATTTGTATACAAACGAATCATTCCTCCGTCCTTAGTATTACATAGTGTATTACTTTTCAACGCTTATGTCAATTTATTTACCTCTGTCTACCCCCCACTAAGGGGATCAGAACTAACTTTAATATCACTGGTAATATATGTACATTACATTTTATAAACTGAACATCGATCACATTCATTTGAACTCATCGAGTTACAACTAACCTGATCACAATCAAATCTTCACCTAATTCAAAGTCCAATAAGAACCATTTTTGTATAACAATCTCTATTCTATAAAGTACCTTCTCAGTCACAAAATGTTCTATTAAAAATTACATTTTGTTGCTCACAATTTCTTCTTTGTCGCCGCAGCTTGACTTAATAACTTCGAACTGGTCAACAGATTATTTGACTTGTCCAGTAATTGATGCATCTGTTTCTTCTGCACGTAACCTATCAGTCTGTTGAAACTCAACCTTAAAGCGTAAGAAATAAGAGCGTATAAAGTTACGAGCACTGAGATAACAAGAAGGAAAACGTCCAAAGAATAATACTGGAAGAAGTTCATGTCTTTTGCCGGTGACTGTAAATGGTAAGCCCCTTTGTGCCTAATTACGTATTCAGTCCAATAGATGGCTCTTTCTAATGGAGTTTCCTTCTGATCTCTCAAGAGGACCTGTCGTTTCTTCACTTCTTGTTTGTATCTGGGTTCTATGATTACTTCTAGGATGGATTTGTATAATTTCTCTGGTGTGAGGTGTTGTAGGTCGAGTTTCTTGGCGTAACCGTCTACTTCAGCTTTAGCAGCGTTGGAGTCGTGGTCGCAGAAGATTGGGATGGTGACAATGGGGACGCCGTGGTAGACCGTCTCGAACATGCTCAGAAGACCTCCGTGTGTAACAAAGGCTTTGATTTTGGGGTGACCTGTAATGACAATAAGAAAACTTTAATAAAACTTAATGTTGAAACAGTCGATTTTAAGTATCAGGTAATCATTCTATGGATATAAAATATATAAAATGGCTTAAACCAAGTCTAAACCTTCACCCATTGCCTAAAGTTTTAGGACAACACGAAACAAAAACATGGATTAAGAACGTGATCTAGTTCAAGTGCAAATTGATTAAGGGTTTGGGACAATACGATAGAAAAAAATGGATGAAGAACGTCACCCAGTTCAAGTGTAAACTTTTGCTCAGTTTTAATACTAATTGTGCCGTTTATATTTGACTGAAATATTACTATTTTCTAAGCACGCTATTTATTTTTATTTAAATAAAAATTTGCCCTGCACTGCACTTGTCTCGTGTGTCATAAGGATGCGTATACAAACATACAAGTTCACATACACCTGACACCCAGACTCGGAACAACTATTTAAGGATCACATAAAGAGTTGCTCCGTGCCGAAACCAAACGCGCTACCCCATTACACGGCAGCCAATTGCCCAGCCACCCCGTCAACCGTGCAATCACAGATATTCTTAGTATTCTCACAGAATTTTATATCCCTTTTATGAAAAAAGTAAGCTTACACCATCCTATACGACACTCACAACAAAAATATAGAAAACTGGACGTGCCAATCCTTTAGGAAAGGAAAAGCGTGACATTATTTTATCTCCGTACTTGCAGTACCTGCGGTTTATAGTACACGTATAATTTCCAGGGATCTTAAAGCGCATCGTTGGCATCCGACCACAGCGTGCGGTAAACCACATTTAACCTAAATGGTTGCACTTTGTCGTGACCGAATGTAATGGCCGTGACTTTACTTTCTGAGCCTCAATCCAGATTGTTAGATGACATTAGGCTTTTAATAATTCGATTGCAAGAGTCAGGAATATGATAATAGACAATAGACAATAGTATCGAGATCTGGTGTAACCTTTCTGCCTTCTATACATAAGCGTGGTTGAACATTTTTGAATGATTTTATATTAACAGGGCCTCTTTTGTATATAAAAGTTTATCATAAACTACGATTGACAGGCAAGTTGAAGATTAAACTTTGTTTTTTATGGTATAAGCCGTTAAATGAACAGACACATCACCTGATGGTTAGCCATCGTCGCCTCCCATGGACAGCCGAATCGCCAGTTTAAAATGTTCAGGTTTATCATAAAGCAAATAACAATATCTCGTGCCTAAAGCACTACTATCCTATCTGATAATAAAGGTATGAAAATATCTTAAATTCAACTCCAGTAAATGCTTTATATCATTTTAAAATTCAGAAAATTCCAGAACATATCCATTCAATTCTGACATTTATTATTTGATACTTTAAGTCAATTTTGTAATGTCAGAATGTTATTAGATTACCTCACTGGTATTAGATTTTCTTTCAATCATATTTGATAAACATACTTCATATCTTTACAATATAGAGACATATATTTGAAAATAAAAGGTATTTACAAATTCTAAGAATTGTATAAAAGCAAAATAAAGTTTTTGACTCTCATACTTCTAAAGCCTACGAAAATACGATTTGAAAGGAACGAAATTGCTACAAACGAATTGCTCAAAGCTAGTTTTCTTAGTTTTTAGGTCACAATATATATTATGTAACGTTTTGGTTCAATCATAGAACATTCCCAATACGGAGTTATTGTTTTAAGTTCTCATTCCTACATTATATCTAAAAGCTTGTCAGAAAAAATATTACAAAGATGATATTAAAACTAGTGACTTTTATGATATATTACTCTAATTTGAATTAGTCTTCACAATTGCCAGAAAGGCTACGTAAAATCATATATACTCATTGTATGTATATACTACAAAATAGCCTTCAATTCAGGCTCAATTATATGTACGTATATATCTAAGATTTCTCATTAAACTACACCAAACTAGCGATCGCTCAATCATTAGATAGCTCATCACCAAACACACAATATTAAGTGTAAACTAAAACTAATTTCGGATAGTCCAGAATATAATATTTCAGAAGATAACGATAGGTAGACGTACTCCTTCGTAAGATGCATCATCGCTGACCACCAGTAGAGATAATAGCCTAACGTCGACCCATCACATTTAAAAAAGGGTTGCAAATCCTACAGTGCCATAATGTGCACCTCTGCCTACCCCTTTTTTTTTTTGAGGGGGGAAAATCATCCAATGACTTCTCCCGCCTTGGATGAGGCGTGAGGAAGTGTCAGACTCTTACTGACTAAAAACCACCCCGTTCCTTCTCCTACTTTGAGCCGGAGCCCCAATAAGCTGTTACGTTGTCCGCAGCTCCGGATACCTCTGCCTTCTCCTTCGACAATATAAAAAAAATCTAGCACTACTCACCCAGCAAGTCTTGCTGTGGCAGCCATTTGTACAGCCTGATGTTTGAAGGTATGTCAGTCATGTTCTGCTCTACATCTTGCTTCCACAACACCCTCTGTGGTAGTCTGCCCAGAGCTTCCACCAGCAGACGGTGGGCAGAGAGTGGCATCTTCGTTGTTCTGACAGAAGAACCCATGGAAACGTAGACGAAGCCTGTCTCACCAGCCCCTGAGATCCATTCTTCGATTTCCTGTGGAATTGGAGAAAGAACTTAACATTGCTTTTCATCTGTGAATATGACCTTATTTATTTAATGAGTATGTAACATATACCATATGAGGAAATCACATTTTTGTTATCATCTTGTCTGACAATATATGAAAAATGAGCGAATAGGCCGTTAATTTTCAGTTTTCGTTGAAATACTTGTAGTTTCATTTAAGTCATATGAGTGATATTCATACTGCATACATATAAGTAATGGGCATTGGTTCCTGAACCACGCAAAATATTGATATGATCGTGTTTATTTAAAAGTTTTTATCTCTAATAAGTATGTGGGACGAAACTGTCTAAAAAAGTTTACTCCCACGCATACGCTTGTTACATTTATTTTTATTTTAATATCAGTCTATTCATATCAGTCTGTCATAAGCCGAAGTGTTTGTTTTTTGTGATATTAAAGTTCTATTAATATCCCATACTAATATAAATACATGTATGTAGTTTTGTATCATTTCAAGTTAATTCTTGGAAAAACTATGTTATGTAGACACATGAATAAATTAATATCTATTTTCGCCTCTGCCGCAGGTAAGAAACAGGCTTAATGACTCGTGCCTACATATTTAAGAGACTCCACGAACAATGGTACATTATTAAATGAGCTGCTAAAAATATTCATCCAACCTCCAAACTTCGAAGAAATGCGAAAGTCTGCGAACACCGTCGGGAGTTTGCAACCCAAAGTGTGAGTGACAGAAACACAAACAAACTTTTATATACTTTCGTACAGAAGGGTTCAAGTCTTCTAGATTTTGGGGCGACATCAAAGTATTGTATCCTCCAAGGCTTCGGAGGGTTACTGTTAAACAATGGAAGTTAAATAATCTTTCTTTCGTAGTTTAGAATAAGATTACTTTTTGCGTAAGTTATGAATACTTCCTTAATCGTGAATCAGTGTTACCCCGCATAATATAAAATAAAATAGTTTGTTAGGCTATATTTCTAACTAGCTTCTGCCAGCGGCTTCGCCCGCGTTCCCATGCAATAAAAATCCTATCAACCAAATTAGCTCATACCCTGTCTACCAAAAATCATATACACAAATATATCAAAATCCGTTCAATAGTTTCAGTGTAATTAACGGACAAACATCAGTAGGATAACTGTAGGTTATATTTATAATCCCTATCAATAGAAGAGTTATGAAATAAATAACAGAATAAAATATCTTACCGGATCAAGTGGTTTCGCCTCTTTGCAATGGATACAGGCAACTTCAGCCACATTAGGGAGGTAAGGTCTTGGATAAGACACAGAATAATGCCCATTCTGGAGTATGAAGCTCACATTCTTCGCCATATCATAAACATGAGGTATTTGCTGGCCAAAATTCCTTCTTAAAACTCCTTGAAGGATCTGCATGCTGAAGGCGTGGAAGGGTATGATAGCAGCGTGGAAGATGGCATTCAGGGCTCTGTCGAAAATGCCCATGTTATCAGTGAAGGCTTTGCCAAAGAATGGGGTGACGGAGTACGGTGCAGGGCTTCCAGAGTTGGTCAAGGGCATGGTGTAGAAACCAACAGTGTTGATGTACATGAACGGGACTTTCAGCTTGTACACGATGCCCAGAGCGCACTCAGGGTAGGTTCCGTCGAGGATAACGAGATCAAAAGTCCTTCCTGATCTGAGGAAGGACCTCGTCTCAGGGTCGCTGAGGAACGCGTCACAGGCCTGTGGACAAACAAATTGGTTAAGTTAATGCTGGTAAAATCTATGTAAATAAAAATTAATATAAGTAATTGATGACTTTGTGAGTTTGAGTAATTGATGTTGGGACAGTGCTACTACTGAGATTTTTTTAAAACCGAAATAGCACTACTATTTCGGTATTTTTGCTTTGCCCGACAGGGGAATCGAACTCAAAACCCCTTGCTCAGCAGTTGCAATTGCGACCACTCAACCAACGAAGCAGTTAGTAGGTATAAGAAGCAACCCGGAAAATATTGTACTGTACCAAATATAGGTTATTTTATACCGATAAGACGTCTTTACTACACTTTCTTAACAATTTCTTACTTTAAATTATATTATCAAATATTGTATTTGCACCTGCTAAATTTGAAAATTATAACTGTACTGTGCCTGCCCTTTTGTACAAAAAGGGTAATTTTGACCCTCATTTAAGTAAACAGCACATTCAATATTTTTGGCTATGGCTACTGTTGGCATTTGTTACATCTTATACATAATTAGGAAATTGGAATAATTCCACCATTTCATTAACTGCAGAAATAATACAATGTAAATTGTCTTCTACCAAAATATATAGATTGAATCGTAATTTGGTATAAAAACAGTAATTCTATAAAATAAATGTCTTTACCGAACATTTTCCGATGAAATCATTTGAATATCGGCTTTTAAATAAAATTTAGAAAAGGCAAATTGCTGAAGAGATTTCCCAAAGCTACTTTTAATGCGACAATTACCATAATTATATGGATTTTGTAATGCAGTAAGTAACTAAGCCGGTTACTACATTTCGATTTATTTTAAATTTTTACGGCTCATTACGATGTAAGCTTCTGTTTCTATTAAGATTTTTATTTTATTTAAAAAAAATTCCATTCTAAATTATATTTTTTGATACCAAACTTAGCCGAATCACCTGTTGGTAAGCAATTGCCGACGCCCATGAACACCCAAAACACCAGAGGCGTTACAAATGCGTTGCCGGCCTTTTGGGGATAAGGAATTTAAGGGTTGTTGGGGAATTAGGGATTGGGAAAGGGGTTATTGGTCCTCGAGCAACCTCAATAACAATACGAAACACAACGCAAGCGTTATTTCACGTAGGTTTTCTGTGAGGCCGTGGTATCGCTCCGGTCGAGCCGAGCCATTGATGCCAAAGCATGGCTGTCCCACACTTGTGTGTTTTAAGCATATTTTCGAAACAGAATTGATTTCCAAAGCTACTTTGTATCAGGTATAATTAAACTGATAGGAAACTAACACTGTAGAAACTGTAGAATGATACCAATTTTCTTCCTACATCAAAATAAATAACAATAACCACCAACTTACCTCATAACCATACCGGAGAACATCTTTAAGAGGCATTTGGTCCTCTCCCCTCATCCTCGCTCCTACCAGGTCGAAGGACATGTAGTTCCTCACATAGGTGACCAGACCCTCAGGAGCGATCTCCTCCAACCCTGTGATGTGGAAGTCTGCTGGGAACGCGCTGATAAACGTGATGTTGTGATCTCTGGAAACAATTAAAATACATATTATTAGGAAGTACTCCTTTTTATAAGGCTAGCATCGCATTTGTAATAGTTTAGTATTGGTATGACGGTATTGGTATATCGTAAAAAGACGACTCAGCAGTGCTTTACTTAGGTACAGTCGTATTATTTAAGGTATTTCTCGTTCTTCTTCATTCGAAGCTACACTTTGGAACTAGCACCTAGCTTCACTGATAGACAGACTGATGTACAATTCAATATGACGTTTCAAAAATTAAGGATTAATAGAAATGCTTTCTTTGACTTTGAACAAAAATTCAATAAAACGGAGTAAAAAAAACAAAACAATATTAACCTTGAACCTATAACAATTCAAACAGACAAAAATACCCAATATTTTTCCAAAAATAGCTACATACTCCGAATTACCCCGTTTTGGAAGCGATCATCCAATAACTGGCCATTAGTTGCTAATGATCTGAGTAACGGTTGCTAAAACCGACACAGATACGGCTTTAGGCTTAGGTCTGGACGAAATGAGTGTTAATTAGACCGGCGACCCTTAGGAAGGACCATAATTAGATGCCTAGTAAATGTTAATATAGATTTTGGATGCTTTCACTGAAATGTTTAAATTTATGAAGAATTTTTAATGGTTGTGTGATATATTGTCAGAAAAGTCTTATTATGAACGTAATTTATTAATGATGAACAAAATGAAACTGTAAGTATATCTATATAGTCTATAGTAAGTACATTGCGTAGTAAAGCTATTTTTTCCTTCTTTAGATAGTGAAGATTGGTACTCTATAGATTCCAGTGAAGACAGGCGAGTTAAAATTAAAATAAAGCTGATTAAAATGGTTTGTTAAACTTTAAATTACTGTCATCATGGCCATCTCTCGAGCATATGCTATTCCATTAAGATATTAGCCTTATCTTTAGCTTTTTGCATCTAAGTGCTAAAACGTATTACGCGAAAACCAGTCAAGTTTTTTCCTTTTTAATTATATCTTACTATTGACCGCCCCAGCTTCGCATGGGTGCAATGAGGATATATTATCCATGTATTATACATATAAACCTTCCTCTTGAATCACTCTATCTATTAAAAATAACCGCATCAAAATCCGTTGAGTAGGTTTAAAGATTTAAGCATACAAAGGGACACAGAGAAGGCGACATTGTTTTATGCTATATTGATGTGATCACAATAAGATACTAAATCGAATGACAACAAAACTCACCTTCTAATGAGTCCTCTAGCTAGTTCCCAGAACGGCATCTTATGTGACTTGGTGCCGCCCATGGTGATCATGAGGATGTCGCTGCCGCACGCTGACGCAGCCAGCAGTATCGGGAGACAGAGGAGCGGCCATCTCCACCTATGCTGCGAACAAGAGGAAAGATTTTGGTAAATCTTATGTTTATTTTCTAATTAAGTAGCAATAGGTACCGAGAATTCTGATATGGAATATCAGGCTGTTAACATCTTAGGGGGTAAAGAGAGGTACTAAGGTACGGAGACCTTAGTACAAATTTGTTTAACAAGATCGCAACGAGAGCACGTTCGACGCTGTTATTGGCCGGCTCCAATGTACTAACTAATCAGAGTATCGATCGCGCGAAGGAAAGCAAACTCGTACTAAGGCCTAGTAAATTAGGTACCTTACGTTTCGATTTTTTAAAGCGTGCGTTTCAATATAGTTAAATATTTTTAGTCTGCAATGATCACTAAACCTATTGTAGTACGATTCATCAAATTAAGTCACGTAATAATATTTCTGGACTCATGGATTCTAACTAAAACCACATACTATTCAGTCACCATCAATGTAAACAACGACCACGAGTTACCCTGGGTATCATGACGCGGTATGAGAGTACTTGCATACTAAGTATGAGCACATAATAATCACTTAATTGTCAAAGTTGTGAGACCCGCCATTTCTGGGACACATAAACGTCTTCATATCTTAAACTTGGAAACATAACACCATAGCTATTATTTATAGAAAGGGATGCGCAGAATTTAACTTAGTACAATATACTCGAAATTCCCTATACATATAAATATCAACACATGAAATTATTTACATTTATGATATCTGATATCTTATTAATAAAGATAGTTTTCAAACCACAGTTTCCACCACTGCATTTCAATCGTCTTAAAGTTTTTTATTATTATTATTTTACAACACTAGGACTTTGGACTTTTCTCCTGTGTCGTGAATGCGTTTATAAACATAGAAGATCACATACACATCACACCTAGACCCGAAACGCAAATTTTTCTATCACACAAAGAGGTAAGAAACCGCTACATTTTGCGCGGTATCCGATTGCCCAGCCACCGCACCAACTGTACAGTCAAAATATGTACTTAACATTCACAAGAACAGCTTACTATGCACTTGTAAAAACCGCATAAAAATCTGTTTATTAGTTTCCGAGATTATCACAATCATACTTAGTTCATAACTGTTTCTCTAACATACGTTTTTAAACTGACATCTTCACTAGTATCATTAGAACTTAAAACAGGGTATTTACCATGTTTAATATGTTTATATGTTTTTCTAACATGAATGAAACTCACAGTATTGTTATTTACAACAACTTCTGTAACTTATCTAAACCAATAAAACTTGGCAAGTTAGTTACCCGGCCTCTATACTTAATAATATTTGTATATATGCTCCTGTGGTAGCCAAGTTCACATGTTAAAAGTTTTAATTAAGTCTTCCTCATCAAGTATTAAGTTTAGCCAACATGATAGTTTAAGTTTCTCAAGCATTTTATGGCTTGCATTTTAAACCCTATGTGAAGTAGAAGCTCTAAATATGCATAAAAAAGTAGTTATATCAAATAGGAGTTTTAATTATATGCCAGACAAGTGGTCTCGGGTTCGATACCCGGGCCGGGCAAAGTATTATTGGACTTTTTTTGGTTTTTCTAATCTCAGTAGGTAGTAGCAAGGGGTCTGGATTTGTGCCCAGTATATGACAATAGGCTCACCCCTTATTACATGGGAAAAAGTGGGTGTATATTGTACAGTGGCTTTACGTGCCGTAATGTGTGAAAACTGGTAAAATAGACACATTTTAGGGTACCAAATCAAAATAATTTTTATATTGTAAGATTACTTAGAGAAAAGTATTAATATATAGAGTAAATCCCAAAATTATATCTACAAGACGGACACATACACACTCAGTGTTCTATCGACATTTCCTTCCATAAAAAGAAATAAATCAGTTCCGAGAACACTAGTGTATGCAACCGTTTGACATGGTAACCTTGTCTATTTATACTCACATGTGTGTGAAGTTAATCGATGAACTTTATAAAACAATCGATACGGTATTGCAGTACTGCTCCGTATAAACTATGGTTGAACCTCATGAATTATATTTCTGTCCGTCTAGAGTTTTCCGTCTAGAGTTATTAATTCAGTCAGTGCTCAGAGTTATTACTTTAATAGCTACTTAACCCAGTCATTAGCAAATTGTTTTTGATACATAATAATTTCTAAGGAATAGTATAAGTAATCATTAAATGTTTGTGAGTGCGTCTGTATGGTACCTATTTCAGTCTTATGCTCATTGTCCCATATTATGTATTTCAAGGTCGTTAATTTTGGAATTGCGTGTAATCGATATTTTCATTAAAATGCAGACAAATGTATAGATATATCTTCATTACATAATTAAATATTTAATCGACTTTGATGCGGTTTTCAGCATAGTATTTTTCAGATTCAGGAGAAGACTTTGGGGTTTATATTACCTGACTTAAAAAATATGGAGGCGGTAAAGAAAATGTAAAATGCCTTTACTTTTATAAAAAATTACGATGAATAGAGAAAAATGGTTTTTACTTTTAATATCTATCATTTTTGAGAATAAATACCGAGATAGGGTAATAAGTATTCTATTCTATTTTTGTTAATGGCAAATAGAGCCGATGTCGACTATTCTGCCAATCACGAAAGTAAATTGGAATAGCAAGAGTGGGGTAATAAGTAGAAATAAATCGAAAATATTAATTTATTCAATTACGTATGCATTGATGTCAATAACACAAACAATTATTTCTCACGGTATTCAGTACTTACGCAAAACATACGACGCATAGTTATAAACTTTAGTATAAAGGCAATTATTAACCAATGATATATGTATGAGTAAATAAATATACCAATAATTATGAAGATTTCAAGTTTTAAAACAGATTGAATTTTCCATTCAAATCATACAACCATGAACACATCATGGTTGTTTAGTCGAAGCTCCTGGTCTGATTTTAATAATTATATCGTATCGTATGCGTTGGATAGCCCATTTATCTAGGAAGGTTGTAAGCTATAAAACATCACGTTCCGATCAATAGGAGCCGATCAAGCCTATGAAACTGCGTGTAAGTAGCTAATAGACAGAATAAAATAAATGATCTCCATTTATTCTGTCAGGTTTTTTTTGAGGGCCGACAATCATCCAATGACTTCTCTCGCCTTAGACGAGGCAGAGGCGAGTAAATAAATTAATTTTTTTTTTTTTTTGAGGGAGTGTCAGACTCTTACTGACTAAAAACCACCCCGTTCCTACTCCTGCTTTTCAAGCCCCGGTAAACCCGCTAGGTAGTCCGCAGCTCTAAGCATGGAATACAGAAATTAGTGTATTCCGTGGAGGTAAAGATAGCAAACAGAGAAATTCTCAGTATACCATTATTAAACCATACTAATATTGCCTTACCTACCTAGTTATACCGGAGGGGTTATCCCGAATTGCTAAACATGTTATTCCTGAAACCGAATCCTTCTAGGAATGCAATGTCTGAATATTAGTGAAATAATTAATCACCTGATTTCCTGAAATTGGTTATCAAATACAAATCAAATTCCTGTAACGAAGGTTAACTTTGTGTTTCAGTTTACTAGTTCAAGTTATAGGTGGGGTAAGTTAAGTATATTAATATTCATATTAAATGGTTACTAAAAATGTGATGGAAATCAGGATCAAACACCTAAAAATAACATGTTTGACTGCACGGTTGGCGCGGTGGTTGGGTAATGGGCTGCCGTGCAACGTGTAGCGGGTTCGATTCCCGCACGAAGCAACTCTTTGAGTGATCCACAAATTGTTGTTTTGGGTCTAGGTGTCATGTGCATGTGAACTAATATGTTTGTAAACGCAAGAAAATACTAGTGTGGGGCAACGTCTAAAACAAGAAATAATAATTATAATAATGTTTTACTCAACATATGAATCACACTTAATCCAGACTAAACAAACAAGGTCATTCAACCTTGTTTGTTAAGTTAAATGAATTTCTTAATAGTTTAAAGTTTTATAAATTAGACGTGATGCAACGTAAGAGGAAAAAACATTAAAAAAATAATATATATTTTTTTCCTAAGCGCAAGACTATTGAGAAATATTTCTAGAAATGGTTACTTCAATGTTTATTACAATACAAGCTACTCCCGCGCGGTTTCACTCGCTCTACTCAGCTTCTTTTGATTGTAGCGTGATGTTTCATAGCATATAACCTTGTTGGATAAATAGACTATCCAACACCAAATCAAAATCGGTACAGTAGTTTAGACGTAAAGACAGAGACGTCTTTTACTTTCGTATTTATACATATAATTATCAACCCACTGCTCATCTCCTAGTAGTCATTGCCTGATGCTATATAGCCTATAAACTTCCTCGATAAATGCACTATCCAATTCAAAAATAATTATTCAAATCGAACCAGTACTTCCGCAGATAAGCGCGTTCAAACAAACAAACAAACAAACTCTTTAGCTTTATAATATTATAAGTATAGATTTAAGTAGATATACATATATTATGTAGATATTACATATGTTGTAATATGGAACGTAATGAAATGATCGTCCGATGTCTTATTACAACACGCAATTACTTCCATTTAGTTTTGACATAACTGTTTTTAATTTGTAGCCGACTTGATTTATGAGAGTAAACGAGTGCATTTGGCCAATTAAGTTGGAATAGTAGTAACTAAGTGTTACTTAAAGTTAAGTAAATGTGATTTCCACAACTAGCTTACAATTATGTTTTGTGTACATTATTTTAGAAGGGTAATGAATGAAGTTTCTTTCTCGTTCTTCTCCATTCCAAGCTACACTTTGGAACGAACACCTAGCTTCACTGACGGACAGACTGACAGACTATTATTTATTTGTTGACATTTCAAACTACCTATTTATGGCTTGTTTGCATTAAATGTTTAATTAAGAAGTTAATGACAACACGACTCTGATTGAAGATCTATTCTATAGAATGTAAGGTCTTCTTAATGGGACGACATTATATTATATTGTGGTCCAGTTATGATAAGACTTAGCCAACTTTATGCAGCAAACTATCCAGTATAAAACTCAAGATATCAAAGAACTAGCGACATTTGCAAAACATACCAGTACCTAAACATAAACACAACATATTATAAGAATACATTTCCAAACCAGAATCTTCATGACTGTTGCAATCAAAAATGTATGCATTTGACCGCCGTGCCTGGAAGCGTTGTTGCATAAAGCGGACCTCATGTGACACACAAAGAAAGTCACCAATAAACTTACTGCGTAATAATATTATACAGAGTTCATGTATATTAAATGCATAGAAAGTAATTTACCTACATTTTTTTTAATAGACGTTGCTTCATACTAGGATTTTCTCCTGTGTCGTGGGTGCGTTTACAAACATACAAGTTCACATACACATCACACCCAAAACAACAATTTGTTGATCACACAAAGAGTTGTTCCGTGCGGGCATCGAAAGCGCTACACGTTGCGCGGCTGTCGGTTGCCCAGCCACCACGCCAACCATGCAGTCAAAACTATGCAATCATGCAACTAAAATGGTTTTAGGATGTAATCAACCATGTGGGCACAATAGTGTGGTCTTTGATTGGCGTGCGGTTCTAAGTCGATCTATCCAAATTCATAGCATAGAATCTAAAATATTTTACATTGAACTCCTAACAATTATCTCATTCATATTACATTGTATATGTCTAATTCATCATTCATCATTCTGAGATAAAATTTAAGTTAACTTTATGCACGAGTGAGTTTCAATTCACATGTTTTCAAAATTGAACCTTATTGATTTCTTTCGTCTCATATACCTATTTTATTATCCCTTAATCTTTTAGTAGACAATACAAATGTACGTAAGTATGTAAGTACATATACAAGAATCATATAAAAACCACTACAATCGTGATTATAATGTCGTTGAATGGGCATGGGACATTAACCATGTGAAAATCACATTCAAAAGTTATCAAAATTAATATGACGTTAGCATACAAACTCAACTGCCATGATGACATGTGCAAGTGAAAGGGGAATGGATAGATGTTTTACATTTTAGGAGTTTATGCGTTCACCATCATCCTACTAGATTATTATGAATGCGAAACTTGATTTTTAATGAATGTTCGTTGACTCTTTTATGCAAAAGCTATTGAACGGATCTAAAAGGATAACCAGGCTACTGTTTTACCCAGAAAGGAGGATGAAACGAAAAGTAGAAGCTAAGGAAAATTGTAAAAAAAACATTTTTTTAAACACTAAAAACGATTAATTATTATGTTATCGGCTTACTCACGTAATGCTTTGACGATTAACTCGACTAGTTTCAAGCCATGCAAGAGGCTCATATTTATGAGGAGCATTTCGCGACACACGACGCGGCAGATTGTCACGCTGCTACTCTAGCACTAGTAGCAGCGTGACAATTAATTTAGTATGTCTCACGAAAGTTACAATACAAACTAAGCACGATGTATTTTCATACTCATTCTTCTCCATTCGAAGCTACACTTTGCAATTAACACCTAGCTTCAATGACGGACAGACTGATGAAAAATTTGACGTTGCAAATATGCCTAGTTAAGGATTAATTGCAATAAATTCTTTGAGGTTAACTAGTTGTAGAAATAGCGAAATGGTGTACTTTACCGAATATACCTAATGTAAGTAGTATCAAGTCTGAATTGAAGGTACATTACGTGTGCATATGCAAATATAAAATACTAAAATATTTAAAAACAAGTTCAGCTATACTTGACATAAAATTTGCAATTCGACAATCTTTCTTATTCATGAATAAAAAACACGTTAACGAACTCGCGATAGCTTGACATGTAAGTTTTATACTAATCAAACATTCAATTAAATTGCGCATAACGCATACTTTCTTAAATCCAGGCCAAAGTAAGTAAATCCCTTAAAACAATCAAGTTAAAGCAATCCATACCGTAACTTACATAACACAAGGTTGATATTAGAAAGTAGGTAGAGTTCATATGTACATTTCCTAGGTTGACATAAGATTAGCTAAGAGGTGGGTCCACATAACTACGTGTTACCTATATCGAGTTGTTCAATGGATAATCTGATACTAGGAGGAAGGGATTTGCTTGGTATCCGATGATCGTTACTTACTTGTTATTTCTTGCGAAAGTGTGTTGTTTATATATTTTTTGTATCATAGATAATTGTGTGTTTGTATTATGGACTATAATATTGAAAATTCGAAGGTACTTTCCCGGGTAAGGAAAAGTCATGTAATTTTTTTCTAAGAGTTTAGTTTACTTGTCTCTGAATATATTTTAGGGTAATCATCCAATACCCTCTGTCTGTCTGTCTGGGGACAAATTTTATCAAAATCCGTTCAATAGTTTTAGCGTTATTGACGGACAAACATGTAAACAAACAATCTTTTACGCATCACTTAATGTGGCAAATAAAAATTATACTTTTACTATTACTACTTTTACTACTATTTGCAAATAAGTATGTACTTTTACATAATACTTAATCAATCCAAATAAAGAGGTTTATTATAAAAAACAAGCTCACAAACCTATGACGTAAGGTTCAAAGTGAGAATTACTTAAATATTTAAACTTTCTATTGTCATATTATAATTTGCATATTAATACCGCACTAACAAACGTCAATATTGATTACATTCTTCTATTTATTTTGTGGTTCAATGAACTTTTAAATAATAGCTCAATGTTTGCCAAAGACTGCGTCATTGATCGAATGATCGCAAGCGCGACTGCCGAGCTTATGATATCTGGTTCAGTTTGCAGTTCGGACAAAGTTTTATTGAGTTTTTAGTAGCATAGATTCTGGTATTGTGCCCGGTATATGGGTAAGGACTTATTACCTGTTACATGAGACTCATAACATAACGTTTTTTAAAATATAAGCTGGTAAACGAGCAGACAGATCACCTGATGGTAAACAATCGCCACTATATATGGACACTCGAAACACAAGTACGTTAGCGGCCTTTTGGGGGTTAGATCTTTATCTAAGTGTGGGAGAGCCATGCTTCGGCACGAATGGGCCGGCTCGACCGGAGTAATACCACGGCCTCACAGAAAACCGACGTGAAACAACGCTTGCGTTGTGTTTCGTTTTGTGAGTGAGGTTACCGGAGGCCCAATTCCCCCTTCCCAATCTTCCCCATCCCCATTCCCGAACAACAACCCTTAAATTCCTAACTCCCAAAAAGCCGGTAACGCACTTGTAAAGCCTCTGGTGTTTCAAGTGTCCATGGGCGGCGGCGATTGCTTACCATCAGGTAATACGTCTGCTCGATTACCGGCAAGTCCCATAAAAAAAAAAAAAAAAAAAAAAAGGAATTTAAGTGTTGTTGGTATATAAATAAATAAGTGGTGAAAAGTGGGTGTTACATTGTGTAGTTTCATCTCTGTCTATATTTTCATGGAAAAGAAGGATGGGATATCTTCTATTTATTATACGGGTCAATGAACTTTGAAATGCCAGCTCATTATACTAAGCAAAACCAATCGAAAACTTGTCTTTGAACGGCCTATTAGCAACGTTGTGTTTGTTATATGTATGTGGGAAAATTGACGGAAAAACTTCGTGTAAATTCGTGAGTTAAGTAATGTTGATCTATTGAATTATCGTCTATTATCATGTGTGATGGGAATCTGAAGTGATTTGGATGATACCAGAGTACCCTTAGTGTGAGTTTGTTTTATGTATAAAGTAATCCTCTAGGCAGTCCGCAGCTCCAGGTTGGCATCAGCCCTATTGGACCCTATCTGTGGTAGTCTAATGGTCCTTTGAGGCACTGATCGCGCCGTACGCATGGGTCAGGTTGTGGTCTAGTGGCGAGCTGCCCTTGCTCGCCGTCCGCAAACCCGCAATAAGTAAGAACTACGAACGAGATTTAATTCGCCGTAGTACCTATACGTTTACGACCTATTTGAAAAAAGAGAAGATAAAAAAGGCATACCAACTTAATAGGTACTATAATACGCATTCTATAAAGTTGATACACAACTTAAAAAATATAATATTGCACAGCAAAATATAGTACAACATCCTATTCACAAAACAACATTGCATCCCATAAAAGCCATATAACGCAATGGAAAAACGCATTCACACATAACTAATAACAAAATCAATCATTCATATCCATTCTCCCATTACAATACGACGTAAAATACACTACAAAATATTATAAGGAAGTATTATAAATACCGATCTGAAACAATGGCTTAACGATGGTGGTCCATAGCGTCCATAGTACTAACGATCGCCCATACATTTATGGTGTTGCATGTAAGTCATTGTGATGGTAATCAGTTTGTTTGTAAACACACGTGTTAGTTCCTTATAAGGTGAGCAAGGATTAGTGAACGCGTGGAGTGTTTAGCGGTAGTTTAATTGATATTAGACGCGGACTCCGGTATAACTAGGTAGGTAAGGCAATATTAGTATGGTAGGAACAGGGTGTTTTTAGTCAGTAAGAGTCTGATACTCCTAGCCTCGTCCAAGGCGGGAGAAGTAATTGATGGATTTACGGCTGTGGCGACACTGACAAGTGACAGTTGACAGATGACAGATGTCGCACATAGACTATCGACGAGCAAATCAATGGATGACGTCACAAATATCCTGCATCACACATATGAAGTTTACATGCGAATTAACACGGATAGAAAATCCCAACGAACAACAGTAGGGCAGAAAGCCCGCCAGGCATGATCACCTCGCCTGGTCGGAGGATCCTCCTTTTCTTAGGGAACTTTACTCTCTGTTCCCTAAAGTGGTGACCCCCGACGTGATTGAAACCAACCTTCACGGAGCAGATCAGCACCGTCATCCTTATCGCCATCTCCCTCACCCATCACTTCTCCGCTGAGCGGTAATCAAGTCGCAGCCAACCAGCATCCTCGGCCTCATCAGGGACCACCACACGCTACATCGAAGATATGCAGCCTGGTTCTTCCCTACGGCCTCATCAGCGTCTAGGCACAGCACTCTGCACACGGTCTGAGGACGTCTTCCTCCCGTCAACGCAGACGCCAGCCACTACGCACCTACCCTCGCAGCATCCATTCCCCGACTCACCGTGGGACACTGCGAGCTTCACTACTCCGACTCACTGGAGTATCACCCTGCACCGCTCACCCGACTCACTGGGCATTCAGCGGCACAGTTCCGACTCACTGGAACTAGGGACATTCAACGCTGGCTCTGGCACCGCTCATCTCAAGCATCGACAGCCGTCTCAACAGGATCGACCTCCGGTCTTGGGGGGGAGTGATGTGGCGACACTGACAAGTGACAGTTGACAGATGACAGATGTCGCACATAGACTATCGACGAGCAAATCAATGGATGACGTCACAAATATCCTGCATCACACATATGAAGTTTACATGCGAATTAACACGGATAGAAAATCCCAACGAACAACAGTAGGGCAGAAAGCCCGCCAGGCATGATCACCTCGCCTGGTCGGAGGATCCTCCTTTTCTTAGGGAACTTTACTCTCTGTTCCCTAAACGGCTATTAAACAAAAGACGCGTTGTAATTGCAAAGAGTCTGTTAAACACGCTCTGTTTATTTCTATTTCAATTAGTCATGCTAAAGATACTTGGTTACTTTGAAATCATCGTAAAAGAGTTAGTATGATACAATTCAGAATGTATAAGGTAACAGTAACAGTATGAGATGCAACTGTTCTGCAACTTAAAATTGAGTTACGCTTCTCGGTATTCGGTATTCGATGCGCCTTGCAGAAAAGTTTATAAAACCTAGTTTGGTCAGTTTTAGCTTAGTACTTTGGAAATCCAAATTTTGCATTACTATCAATAGTAATAAAATTTTCGTTACTTTAATAATTGAACTAAAATTACTATTCGTTACTTTAATTTTAATTCTATTGCTTTTCATAAATATTTACAGTTAAAAGAACGTAGCTTTCACATTATTTTTTTTTTTAACTTTCTAAACAATAAGGAAAAATTAATAAAAATACAATTTTATCCTTTCAAAAAAGAATTGTCGTCCAAGCGGTATGTGTAAAGCACGTCATAAACAAATCGGTAACCGCGTCGATAGTCCTCCGCACGTGTCTCGCACGTCAACACTCCATTTATTCAATCATCTGTGTCCATACGCGGGCTATTATTGAAGCCAATTAAGCCAATGCATGTGTGAATTCGGCGATGACGTCATCGTCACGTTTTTGTCATAAATAAAATTAATACTGTCACGTGTTGGCAACCTACAGCCTTGGCCAAAAGTATTGAGCACCTTACAAATTTCGCTCGATCACGGTAAGTATGGCAGAAAACTAAATCTACTGTTGAAGTATTTGTTTGTCGGCTATCTACAAAGATTTAAAAACAATGATTTATGCCGTAGCTAGGAATAAAACACCTGGGTGTAATAAAATGTGATTTTTACAATGTTTGTATTTATTTATCAGTTCGCTACCATCGCTCGTTTTGACAACATCCCGTGATCCAGGTGCGTTTTTGGTATTTTATCTCAAAGTTATAAGTATTATCGTTGTAATATGCCAAAACGAAACGAACTTTCTTCAGAAAATCGAGTGGAGGTACAGCTTCTGCATGAGCAAGGGAAATCACAAGTCGAGATTTCCAAAACTGTGAAATGTTCGCGCCGATCCTTGCAATTTGTTATTCAGCGATTCTATGCTATCCGATCACATCAAAATATACCAAAAACAGGGCGCAAACGCATCACCACAGCCCGTCAGGATCATCAGTTACCGAGAGAGTCATTAAAAAATAGGAAAAAATGATCTTCAGAGCTCGCTGCTGAGTTGTCAGAACAAAATAAGGTATCAATTTCTGCTCGAACTACTTGTAGAAGACTTTAGAAATCTGATCCAAAAGGTTGTGACGCTAGGAAGAAACCATGGCTCCCGACAAAAACAAAAAAACTCGGTATAAATGGGCCTTACAACATCGAACTTTCACCAATTCAGAGTGGTCAAATTTTGTGTGGTCAGACGAATCTAACTTAGAGGTAAGTAACTATATTTAATGCCCTAATAAAATAATATAAAATGGTTTAAAATCCAAACGCATAGATGAAGTTCTTTTGTTTTCCGGAACTCAATATTTTTCTCTTTATTGCAGATTTTTGGTACCCCTGTTGTGACCTCTGTACGTCGCCGGGTGGGCGAAGATTTTAATCCAGAGTGTGTGGTACCAACCGTAAAACATGGTGGCGGTAGCATAATGGTCTGGGGTTGCATGACCGATTCTGGAGTTGGCGAATTGTTCGTGTGAGAGGGCCGCATGGACTCTTCTAAGTACATAAATTTACTAGAAACTACGTTCCTGCCTTCATTCACGAAACTTTTCGGCGACAGGAACATGGATATTGGTAAATTCCAGCAGGATAACGCATCTTGCCACAAATCTGCCCGCACTATGGCATGATTCCGGGAAAATAACGTAGAGCTTCTTGACTGGCCTGCCCAGTCGCCAGATCTAAACCCCATAGAATATTTATGGGTTTTAGTAAAGCGCAGAGGTAGGCGCCACACAATTAACAACAGAGAAGATTTGAAACGCCACCTATGCCTAGAATAGAACGCGATTACTGCTAAAGACTGTAAAAATCTTGTTAGCTCTATACCAAAAAAAAATTCTGCCGTAATTAAGGCAAAGGGTGGACTTCCAAAATATTCATTTTCAATTAATAAATAGTAAAATAAACATATAAAAAACATTTTGTTTTGTTTCTATTTGATATTTCGCATAAAACTCAAAGATTTCATGGGTGCTCAATACTTTTGGCCAAGGCTGTATTTTGGTTACTGTAATTTTTCCTTTTTATTTTAAGGCTTGATGAATTAATAATATTAATTTGTAAACCTGTCTCTTTCAAGTAGCAACAAATGGAAATAAGTGGTGGACTAGATATTGAAAAAGCAATTTTATCAGTTACACATAAAATTTTCTTGAGAATACTCACAATTTTTCCATAGGGATGGGTAAACGTAAAAGTTTAAAAGTGAAATTTAAAATATACTTAAGGAACTTATATGTTTATAGAATAACTTTTTAATTACATAACAACAGACAAAGCTTTGGGAATAACTTAGTAAATAAGTTTAAGTGCTTTGGAAATAAGTTTATCTGTAGAAGAGCCATGAGCCATGCTTCGGCACGTTACCGGAGGCCCAATTAGTCCCAATCTCCAATAATCCTGAAATTCCTAACCCCCAAAAAGCCGGCAACGAACTTGTAACAGCACTGGTGTTTCAGATGTCCATGGGCGGCGCCAATTGTTTACCAACACGTGTTCCGTCTGCTCGTTTACAGCCTTATCCCCATAAAAAAATATTTTGCTCGTTAAATACAAAAATATATAAAGTGAACAACAAAGATCGAATACTTAATCCATTGTTTTATACCCACGGGACTCATAAAACGAAAGATGAGTTTTTTCAATAAAATAAATAGCCCGTCGTAAAGGAGCGTATGTTTTATTGATATTAAGGTACAATATATTATGTATGTTTTAGGTTTTATTGTATCTATCAGTAATATGTTATTATACTTTAATAGTAAGTGGCTGGCTATAAAACAGAAATAATGATTACAAAGCAAAGAATAACATTTAGTACTATTGAAGATAATTTTGCGTTTTTACGCAGATATTTTACTAGTCTTGGTTTTTTTCTATCGGTTTAACAAAGATAACATATTATATGTAAAAGTACCTTTTTTTGATGACGGGGGAAACCTTCAAAAGGCGACTAGCTTTTTGGGGAGAAAGACTAGGGAAGTGTGGGATTTTTACCTCACTAAAACCACCCCGGTGGCCACCTTCAGCACCGATAAGGGGCACCGAGTCCTTTAATTAGACCTGCTCCGGAGCCCCTATGGTGCAACGCCTGTTACGGCTTCCAAAGAACTCTAAATTTAAAAAAAATCAACTCGATTCAAGGATATCTTCTGAATGTTATAGAAAGTGTCCATATAATAATTTTATAGCTCAAGTTAAGTCATTGCAATTTGTTTCGCTATAATTAACGACTACTGCTGCTGTTGCGGTATTTCGTAAATAACTATTATGTGAACTTGCACGTGGAGTTATGTTTAATGGTTTTATTATGTAGATCTTGTTATAAGTTTTGTAAAGTGTTGACATGCGATGGAAACTTATACTTTTTGGTGTTGTTCATTGACGTTAGTGGGCATTGAGAATCCTGGATTTGTTTAGTTATTTGTTGTGTTGAGAAAATCTATGTTAATCTTTTTTATGGTATAAACCGGTAAACGACAGACGGATCACCTGTAATATCAAAAATATAATCAGAGTATAGGTAATATGCATACACTTGGGAGCAAAGACACGGAGCCAGTAACGTTCTTTCTTTTTCATTTCTTGATACATAATTATGTCCTGATAAAGTATTTTATTAATTGATAACGTATGTCTTATGACAGATTTGATATTCAATTTCCGCACAGAGCAGCTCTTTGATGAGTGTGATCCACAAATTGTTGTTTCGGGTCTGGATGTCATATGTATGTGAAATTGTAATTTTGTAAACGCACCCACGACATAGGAGGAAATCCTAGTGAGGGGCAACTTTTTTTTTAAAAAAGCAACTTCTTTCTTAGCTATTTCCTACTATGTCAAAATCATTAGTTTTCGAGTATACCAATAACATTACTTATTTTCACTCCAACCATTTCTTAAAATCTCATAAATTTTTACACAACACCGTATATTGTACACAGGTTAAGCAATGTATAAGGGCTTTTTCGTATTTCTTACATCACCCAACACTCGATTCTATCTCGATTTCACCGATACTTAATTGAACATTGGCTAATAATTTCGATAGCGTTGCCAATAACATCAGAATATGTTCATATGCTCTAATTTGTTTTTTAATGACTATTATGGACTATGGTGTAATAAGACTGGTCTGTGTAAGCGTGATTGCCAAGACCTGAGAAATGGCTTTCAATGTAGGGCTGATTGTTGTGAGGGACTGCACCGGTTGGCGCATTGACTAGGCAATTGGCTGCTTCGTAAAGTGTTGCAGTTTCAATTCCAGTATCAAATAGCTTTATGTGTGATTGACACAAATTAAGTCTATGTAACTTTACTAACTAACTATGTAATTGGCTTTTTTATGGAATAAGCCGGTAAACGTGCAGACGAATCACCGTATGGTAAGCAATCCCCGCCGCTCATGGACACCCGAAACCGAAAGGCGTTACAAGTGCGTTGCCGGCCTTTTGGAGGTTTGGAAATTAAAGGTTGTTGGGGAAGGGGGTTATTGGGTCCTCGGTAACCTCACTCATATAACGCAAGCGTTGTTTCACGTCGATTTTCTGTTAGGCCGTGGTATCACTCCGGTCGAGCCGGCCCATGGCTCTCCCACACTTAAAACATATTTTGCTATGTTTATGACTTTACTTTTGAATGAACGTGAAGCTATGTGAATAAGAAATGAATGTACTAATGGCAATTTCACAAGATATTGTAAACATACTTTAGTGTGCAATCGTAATGTCATAAATTTCAAGTTGCAACATTTCACCACAGTGATGGATAGGTGTCTATTTTTTCGTTAAAGTTGGATTTGAATAATTTCTACGGTTGAACAGTAGTAGTAGTAGTATTCAGGACAAATCCATATTGTGATTTTTTTTTACTAAATATAAAAGCGACTTAACTGGTCAACTTTAGTATAACAGTTAGTGAATGCTATCCTAAAGTACACTTACATAGTTATTTATATTTATATTTTTACAACATTTTTAATTAGAAGAAAGTAAGAAAATCAGTTTATTTGATACTGCAGGCACAAAAAAATATTTAAAAATCATAAATAAATAATTAGTACGGCGCAAAAAGGCCAATTCTCAGCTAAAATTGATAATTGAAGATTTATTTTCACTACGTTTTTTTTTTCAGTATTGTGATACTATAAATATACTATATATTGTGTTAACAAGTTTTATATGTATACACAATTGACACTAATATTTATTACCCAAGTATATGTAATATTTAATAGAAATTAACGCATCGTAACATATTACACGTTCAACATTAATCGTTATTTCTTAATTATAACCTGTTCAGATGTAATAATTTGTAATAAAATTTCGCGATCAATGCACAAGTTTATTACATAAAACTAAACCCGCCGCTCTATCTGTTTACTTGTTTTTGTCTGAAATCTCATAAACGGCTAAGCGAATTTGATGTAATGGCTTGTGACTCACTGTTTCTGAAACACATATTTTTCTAGTTTGACATATTTTTTCGCATGTCAGTGACAATATATACATCGACTATTTTTTTATGTTATAAACCGGTAAACGAGCATACGGATCACCTGATGGTAAGTAATTGCCGCCGCCCATGGACACCCGAAACACCAGCGACGTTACAAGTGCGTTGCCGGCCTTTTGGAGGTTAGGAGGAATTTAAGGGTCGTTGGAGAATCGAGCATTGGAGAGATTGGGAAGGACAGTAATTGGGCGCCGGTAACCTCACTCTCACAACGAAACATTGCAACGCAAGCGTTATTTCACGTCGGTTTTCCGTGAGGCCGTGGTATCACTCCGGTGTAACCGGCCTATTCGTGCCGAAGCATGGCTCTCCCACACTTGATTACATTCGACACTTAGGTAACAAAATAATAACTCCAGCTTTCCTAAGTCCTTGAACTTCAGTATTAAAATAACTATAAATTATTTCCTCTTAATTAAACCATACATTTCTCGCACAAGGAGTTTATATACCTATGTATCCACCTGTCAACTCGTTTCTCTTGAACTCAGGAACCTTGTATACGTTTAAGGTGCTCGCTACGTAAAAATTAATTGTTATGTGTTTACGAATTTTTTGCTGAAGTTTATTTTTAAATGTGAATGATTTTTGTAGTACAGTGTAGTTGGTTATTTGACACATATGGACAACGACAAATGAAGAACTCGCTCTTAATAAGCACGAAAATACTTGAATGATTAAATATACTATTAGGTAAAATTTTAACAAATATATTATAGTCTTTAGGCTTAAGTCATTCTGTCTGACTGAAGCATTAAATTCAGCGAGGGAAATGAAAACTATCATTTTGTTTTTCTCCTTTCATAAAATATTCTGATTCAAGTATTTCGTTGCGGGATCCAAGACAGTTATTCATGTTCAAAGATCAGCAGGAGAAAAGCTCTACATGCGCAGCCGCTGCAACGTGCGCACGCTACTCATGATGAAGAGTCCTTCTATGACTCGAAACTAGTAGAGCTTTTCTCCATTAATTTACGTGAGTAAACTGTTTATTTTTAGTTAACTTGATATTGTGTTAAGTAATCTAGTTGTTATTAATAAACTTAACTATTAGTTTTATGTACTTTGTTATTCAATTTATGTTACAAATCCTTTTATAATAATGGATCTAACTGTTTATTCAAAAGTTAGCAATTCAAAGTAAGTCTAGCTTATTGTTAATAGTTAGTTAGATAAACATAAAAACAGATTTTAATACTGATAACTAAACTGTAAAGTTTCTTGTTGTGTACGCTTGATTAATGAGAAATGTTTTATACGCTTCCTAATAAGATATTGTTTGACTGCACAGTTGGTCCTATTACATAGGACTTATAACATAAATGGTGAAAAGTGGGTGTACATTGTATAGCGGCATTACGTGCCGTAATGTGCACCTCTGCCTACCTCTTCGGGGATCAAAGGCGTGACGTTGCACGGTTGGCGCAGTGGTTGAGTGACCGGTTGCTGTACAAACAAGGTGTGGCAGGTTCGTTTCCCGCGCCAACCAAAAAGTGATTATGGCATTTTCTGAGTAGAGTAGGTAAAATGACAATGATTAGCCCGGAGTCAGAAAGTTCCTGTGTCAAAATCAGTCTGTGTTCTGCTACTAAGTGTAACAAACACTTTTTTGAAAACTACATCAAAATCGGTTCGGCCAATCGTGAGATAATCGCACATAAACATACATACATACACAAATAAAGCAGAAAACTCCTTCTGTTTTAAAATCATTTAAAAAGAGTTTATACATACGACATTTAAAATACTTAAATTAATAGCGTCGTACTAACAAAAATAAGTCATAAGCAATATGAAACGTAATCGTTGAACTAGTACGAGAGAGCGCTCACGTAATAGCTCGGCCATAGGAAGATAGTCAGGGAGACCGGTTCGTTATCCAATCTATAAGTAGGAAACTGTTGAACATTGTCGGGCGTTAGGCCTAGATTGTGAGTTGCCAATGTTACTTGATACTTGAGCGAAATACCCTTTGACTACAGAATTAAGTAAAATAATTTTTATTGATTGACTGCCTCCTCGGAAGCGTGGAGTCTCGGGTTCGATTCGCGGGTCGGGAAAAGTACTGTGAGCGATTTTCGGTTTTTCCACAATTTCTCAGTAGTAGCACACAGTGAAAAGTGGGTGTACATTGTAGGGTGGCATTACGTGCTGTATTGTGCACCTCTGTCAACCCCTTCGGGGATGAAAAAGGCGTCACGATACGAATTCTTATTGATATTTTTGATGTTAATCCAGGAGCATAACTTCACATTACATTTTTACATTGCCATGGACCCCACACTGGGATGTCCTGTGTCATGAGGCTCATTCGCTTTTAGTCATCAAAACAATACAATGCAAAAGAAAAACATGATAAAATAAATTAAAAGAAAATTTAAAAAAACTGCATTTCTAAGTCAGATGTCAAGTTACACTGGCCATGTAATACAAGTGTATAAACTATGTTTGTATGTTTGTACACACAGCTTATGTGACACTACTTGAAACGAGAGGTGACGAAATATTGCCGTCCTACTTGTTTGTGCGATGACCGACAGAGATGGCACCGTTTCCAATTACCTGTTTAAATGTTATGGATTTCCGTTGGATTACATCTGTTAACTGCCGTACTCAGAGACTTTTAATGATTACTTAAACTATTTATTAGTAACGATTTTGTTTCGACAATAATTGCTAAGGACTGGGTTAAGTAGGCATTAAATGACTCTGAGTACGGCAGTTGATGTCTTAATGATCAGTCTTGTACAATAACCAGGTTTTAACTATCTGTTGCATTTATTTAATTGTTGAATTACCTTACAGAGATACATGTTTCTCTTTAATTATAATCGCGAAACACACGAAACTAATTAGATTACACATTGAACTTATTCGAGGATATTCGACTAGTTTCAAGCCACAATGGGACTCCTAATCTATACTCTACAATTAATATATAAAGTTGAAGAGTTTGTTTGTTTTAACGCACTAATCTCTGGAACTACTGGTCCGATTTGAGTAATTCTTTTTGTATTGGATAGAACATTTATCGAGGAAAATTATAGGCTATAAAACATCACTCTACGACCAATAGCGGCCTAAGCAGAGCGAGTGAAACCGCGTGAGAGTAGTTATATAGTAATAAAAAGAAACATGTTATGCTAAATCATAAGAAAGATACATCCACTTTAAAGCATTCCTACGAGTACATTGAAATTTACAGTAAATTCTATTCACTGCATATTGAAGTGAAACTTTCAAGGTTGAAGGTTAATATTCCAAGGTCGTCTGCATTAATGATCCTCCGCGAGGTTTGGCTCAGCAGGTGACGGTAACGACTTTATAAATTTATGTCCTCAGAAGACTTAGTACGAATTAGTTTTACGTTTAACGAGATCGAAACGAGAGCACGATCGGCGCTCTGATTGGTTGGTTCATTCGCGCCTGCCAATCAGTATCCTTAGTACGAGTTTGCTTTACGTGTGACGAAATCGAAATGTGAGTGCGTTCGGCGTTCTGATTGGTTGGTTCATTCGCGCCGGCCAATCAGTACCCTTAGTACGAGTTTGCTTTACGTTGAAAATAATCGAAACGAGAGCGCGTTCGGCGCTCTGATTGGTTGGTTCATTCGCGCCAGCCAATCAGTATCCTTAGTACGAGTTTGCTTTACGTTTAAGTCTTTGACTGCCAATAGAAAACTGTTTAAGGCAAATCCTCCGCTAACGTCGGTCACCGGTGACCACCACGGCGTTTAAAGTGAGTAATCGAAACGAGAGCGCGTTCGACGCTCTGATTGGTTGGTTTATTCGCGCCTGCCGATCATTACCCTTAGTCCAAGAAACGTCAAAATGGAGAATGGGAAAACGAATACTTGATTAAAATTATACGGAATTGCTATACAAAATGTAACAGGAAAACAAAGCACAATTAAATATCATATTACAAATGATTTTAACCTCTACCTTTAAAACTTAAACGTAATTAATTAATCTGATTTCGCAAAATTACTGCCGAGTAAATAATTAATTACAGTTGATTCATGATTGTAGCTTTCAACGACTGGCAATTTGGACTGTATACTGTCTGTCAGTCAATTACCCAGTTAGTTGATGATTGATATTAGGTTATTAATCCGTAAAACATTTGCAACCTTACATATGAACTATCAGTACTGGGCAGAAGGACAAGGCCGGGTGTCATCACTGCGAGAACTGTCCGAAAAACATCGTGTAGTCAGAAAAGTATCGATAGCGTAACATAGGTTACTTTTTACTCCGATAATGGTATAGGATTAGAATGACAGACAAAAGCGGCAAGCACGAGTTTTAAACTACCAAACCACAGTTTAACTTTTTATCCGTCCTCAACAAGGCTATTCTGTAACTTTCAATTCGAAAGATGGAAGTGAACTCGATCACAGTCCACCATGTCATTGGTTGTGAGAGTAATCTCGACCAATAGACACGCAAGAATGTGATCGAACTCGCTTTTAAAGTTCGAATTGATACAGAACAGATTACAGAATAGCCTCAGCTTTTTACCTCGACCAGTGTAATAATACGTAGAACTCATTATGTAACTTCTTTTATCTTAAATCCTTGATACTCTCTTGTAAATAAATACTTTGAAACTTAAGTTATCAATGTTACATTCACTCGACCTTCAAAATTGGTGCGTTCGGAGAAAAAGTAGCCGTGTTTGTTTACAAAATAAACACATTTTTACAGATATTCTGTTAAAAAATATATGAATTACGCAACCGCCTATCGCGCTCTAGTTTCAATCTCGTTAAACGAAAAGCAAACTCATACTAAGGCCGCAATAGGCTGCGCGAAGTCACCGCGACCGCGCATGCTGCTTATGATGAAGAGTCCCTCTGTGTCTCGAAACTAGTAGAGATTTTCTCAGTATACATTATTTAAGAAACTGTGGTGAGACGTTGCGGTGGCCCGAAGGTTTAAGACAGCCGCTTCATATACATGAGAGTGCGGGTTCGAAACCTGCCAATGGCAAGTACCAATGTGACTATTTCTGAATTATATGTTGTATGATGTTTATTTAATTTAGTATGTCACACGATAGTTATTATAAAACTACTAAGTTCTTAAGTTTTAAAAACTCATAATACTTATCAGTACGTACTGCACGTAGTTTACAATTTATGTCCAATATTTAAATTTTAATATACGAAAGTATCACTATAAAGATCACGTGTCTAACGCACATTTATCTAACAGTCATTTCTGAAGCTAAATTTAATGATAAATGACCTAATTATTTGCATAGTTTACTTAAACTTAAGGCTCTGAACCAAGAAACCTTTGAAATATTTGTACCACATAGTTTAGAAAGGACTATTTTGCTGAGAAAACATTTGTCCTTTATATAGGTCGACTCGACTAAATTATAATGCGGTAACGATAGTAGCTATAGGTGTAAAGATATGAAAAAAATCCTCATTATGACGTAAATACCTTCAAATAAGTGAAGAGCATCAATAATTAGTTTTTTTCTAATTAAACGTTGCCTCTTACTCTATGATTTTCTCCTGTGTCATGAGTACATTTACAAACTCACAAGTTCACGTACACGTGACTCCCAAACCCGAAACAACAATTTGTGGATCTCACAAAGAGTTGTTTCTTGCGGGAATCGAACCCGCTACACGTTACTTGGCAGCCGGCCCAGTCACCGCGCCAACCGTGCAGTCGATTATCTGAACATAATAAAAAAAAACTACTGAATTTGAAAACGGAATACCACAAACAACACGCAACCTTCATAGATTAAAAAACCAAAACAGACGCGCCAAAAACTGGCTGGAATCGGTGCCGCCATATTTATATTTACCCGACTGCGCTAGAAGGAGGGTTATGTTTTTCGAGAGAATGTATTTTATAGTGCGTATTGCATGTTACGTAACAAAATAGTCTGTTACTAGGAAAGTTATTGCTCGTACGCATAACGTGTGTAGTGCGTACCGTGAACAAATGTTTACCTTTCTTTTTCCTATCAATGTATGGGATAAGTTATAAACTTATTACCTATAATTTAACTATTAAATATGATATCTGATGATTTTTAACGCGTAGCGGGTCCGATTCCCGCACGGAGCAACACTTTGTGTGATCCACAAATTGTTGTTTCGGATCTGGGTGTCATGTGTATGTGAAATTGTATGTTTGTAAACGCACCCTCGACACTGGAGAAAATCATAGAATCAGGCAAAGCTTATTAAAAAAAAAACACCCAAAATTCATATTAAATTATTTCTTATCCGAATCAGGCCTTTATGCGAAGCGAAATTTATGTATTATATTACTTTCTCTGTTCATTTGCATTCAAATGAGTTAGATTTTTTTTGTTTATATTTATGTAAATCTATACAGTTATTAATAGAATATTAGATATAATCTTAATCTGGCAGCCAAAGTACATATTTTATACTAATTAAAAATTATGCACCGACTAATAAAAAATAATATCACACCATTTAATCCTCGGATGGGTAGGCAGAGCTGTACAATTAGATACTTATAATTTTTCGGTAGTTAAAAAACGCTTTAAGCTTATAACAAACTACACATTCACTTACACTGCAACCACATAATATGACCACATCACAATAGACATTAGAAAAATATTTTAAGTGCTTTCTAAATCGTGCCTTTATGTGATTTTGTTTAAAGACATAATTTCACTGTCGCTTTAAAAGACGTAGATCACAAAGCAGAAGGGACAAATTGACAATAGTAAAAAAACTCCGAGGCTGCCAAAAAACGGATCGATAGGATAGAAACTTATTTCTTTGAGAATGTTAAACCCTTACTATTAAAGGAATCACCCGACTTGGGCGAGACGAAAGGAAGTGTCAGACTGTTACTGACTAAAAACCAACCCGTATCTAGTCCTACCCTTCGAACCGGAGCCCCGGTAAACCCGCTAGCCCGAGAAAATCAAACCCTTTTTTTTTTTAACGGTGGAAAATCATCCAATGACTTCTCCCGCCTTGAGCGAGGCGAGAGGGAGTGTCAGACTCTTACTGACTAAAAACCACCCCGTTCCTACTCCTGCCCGTCGAGCCGGAGCCCCGGTAAACCCGCTAGGTAGTCGAAACCCTACTATTACATTTTTAACTATAATATCTCTACAGAGTACAGTCATGTTTGTATGTTTTTCAACCAAATGCATTGATTTATTAAACTGAAGCTCCTCAATATCTACCGAACTGATAACCGTATCACACGTATTGTTTACATCGGTTACAAAAACGAGGCACGCAAAATCATAAACTAGTTTATTATACCGTAGTTACATAGACTGCTAATTACACCGCAATGCGTGGTAATTCATTTACTCGTATTTATTCAATACTTTTCTTTGTGTATTTCCGACTTACGGTGTTTAATTAAATTTTCTATATGATTCGATTCGATATACAATACATATTAATTTATTGACATAAAATAGTTTGGCGGCCTCACAAAATACCGACGTAAAACAACGCTAGCGTTGTATTTCATCGCGTGAGTGAGGTTATTGGAGGTCTAATTATCCCTTTCCACCACGTCCCCAACCCCTAACAATCCTCAAATTCCTAACCCAAATTGCAACGCACTTGTAACGCCTCTGGTGTTTCAGATATCCATGGGCGACGCCAATCGCTTACCATCAGGTGAATCGTCTGCTCATTTATCATCACTGTTAAATAAGTACCTATCTGTACATAAGCATAGATAAAAAGAACACATAATATATCGTATCGACCGTAAATTAAGTCAGAGAAGAAGAAATAACATCAAATTCTACTAAACAATTCCAGATAATCCCTTCGAGATAGTTCCTTCAAGAGTAGATCTGTTCGAGATAGTTTTAAATGCTGTGTTTACTAAATATTTTTGTAATTAAATACAGAGAAATATAAAGCACAATAGGGCGTTCAAGTATACCCTTGGCGGTAGACCATTCACCTCAGTGCCACGGGGTCATTGACCTTAGAATTAGCTCTGTCATTACAACATTATGTTGTCATCGCCAAGTCAACTGTTGATCTTTATAGAGCAACATAAGTAGTAACTCAAAAGTGACTGACTGACTGACTGACATTGTGATCTGTCAATGCACAGCCCAAACCACTGGACGGATCGGGTTGGAATTTCGTATGTAAAAAGCTACTATGACGAAGGCTTCCCCTAAGAAGAGATTTTCATAAATTCCATTAATTAATTAATATTTCTTATCGCGAGCAAAATTGCGGGCAAAAGCTAGTATTTTTTTTAAAGTACAGTCTTAACAAAATGGAAAACCAATTCAGTATTAAGTAAAATACAGGCATTCAACCAAATCTGGTTAAGATTCGGTCGCAATTGCTAACCCAAAAACCAATTGACCAGAACAAACGAGAAAGGTGAAGATAATCATTAGAATTAAAATAAATACGTCAACTTTCCTCAATTGAGCAAAGGGTCAATGCCCTGACAAGATAAAGAATTACATTTTCCTTAAGTTACATTTAGGATTGACCAATGACATTGCAACCATTACAAATGAACTCCTGTTTTTTGTTTGTTACTGGATAATGCAAAAACTGTTGCGCAGATTTAGATGAAATTTTGCTCACAAATAGACTGACATTTGAACTGTATTTTTTATCTTTTTTAGGGTGTTTTTCCACCAGAAATGTGCTATGTAGCTATGCTACGAAAATGTTATAGCTAAGCTGTGAAACTATGTGACCGTTTCCACCGATACTAAGCTATGTAGCTGTGCGAGGAAGATGCACAGCTTGAGTATGCGATGTATCGATAGTAGGAAAACCATCCATAGCACACATCCATAGCACGCATCTTTCCATATAAAAACATAGCTTAGCTGACTCCGTTTCCACCAGTGCTAAGCTATGTGTATCAATGAATATGATTGGTGGAAGCCAAACGCATCCACAGCAACGTAGCATAGCACATCTTTGCTGGAAAAGCACCCTTATACAAAAACGCAAGTCATTGGAAGAAACATAATAATATATTTAGCAGATGACATGATGAATACGAGAGAAAGCAATTACTCGTACAAAGTTCTAGTGCCTAGTTTATAAGTATGACCTATTACATATCCTAGGTCACAATACAGCTATAAAGTTATACAATAATACTCGTTACATAACAACTTCTGACTTCATCTAAGAACTAAATAATGATTCAACATTACAATGATATATTAGCATTGCCATATGTTTTTTAATGTAACAAAACTTTCTTCTACTTACTACCATAAGTGGGCAAAAGAAATTCGAACTTGGCAATCGTATTTTGACACGCAAAATGCTTGGAGATGTTTTTGATGATAGCCTTAGAAAGCTAATGTTACAACTTTTACTCTCATAAGCCTGGCTTGGTGTGGTTTTTGATATATGTACAGTCCCAGGCCATATTTTTAGACGCACTCTTGTATTTTGTTCAATTTGTATTACGTTTATATGAGTTTACTAATTGTTTATACTCAATACTTTAGTGTGTGTATATATACGAGTTTTATTGCGGAAATGCTACGTCTAAAAGAGACCTCTAAACATAAAAAAAATGTGCGTGCATCTGATAATATGGTCAGGTAGTGTGAGTATTTGTTAACTTACAATACTTATGTGTACCGTATAGTAATTTGTTGTCAGTGTGCCCGATAGAACGTTCTTAGTTAGATTCTAGATTGAAAATATGTAGTTTTGTTTAAATACTTTAGGCACGTGTCCGGTCCATTAATTAGGGTATTGTGGTACTATAAGTCGACAGTGAAGTAATTTCATTACCTATGTAAAAATACGAACGATGAAATACTTTAGCTTAGACGAATAAATAATATGTCGCCAGTTATACTAATAAGAGTCACCAGCGTCGTGTGTCGCGGAATGCTGCTCGTGAATATGAGCCTCTAGCATGGCTTGAAACTAGTTGAGTTCCTTGTCAAACAGTTACGTGGGCCGATAACATAATAATGAATAAACCCCGGTAAACCCGCTAGGTAGCAGCTCCAGTTTTGTATTCTCTACGACTCGTATTGTCGTCAATTCACCTTATGGATGAACCTCCTTACTTGCCAGTACTTAGCCTCCATTCTAGGATTCACTTCTCTACTTGAAAACTCTATTTTAAACTCTACGTCTATAAAAATAAAGCTGTCGTTTTGCTTGCATACTTGATTCTAACTTCGTTTTAAACTTACGTACTTTAAACTTGGACGGTACTGTTTAAATGAGTTTAGTTCTGTAGTGCACTCTGCTTAACTTCTTTACGATTGCCATGTTGAAAGCAGCCATCGTGTGTTTTGTCAAAGGAAAGTATTTTCTCCGGTTTTGTGGTATATTATTGTTGAATTTTGATTAGGATTTTATTTATTTGCTATTCTGCAACGAAGCAACTCTTTGTCTGATCCACAAATTGTTGTTTCGGGTCTGTGTCATTCATGTGAATGTGGAATTGTATGTTTGTAAACGCACCCACGACACAGGAGAAAATCCTAGTGGTTTAACGTTATTTTTAAGAAAAATCTGCATGTAACTTAATTCGTTTTAATTTTCTTTTTAAAAAACCTTGCTCTAGGATTTTTTCCTGTGTCATGGGTGCGTTTACACACACACACAAGTTCACATACACATGACACCCAGACCCGCAACAACAATTTGTGGATCACACAAAGAATTGCACCGTGCGGGAATCAAACCGACAGCCGGGTCCACAACGTCAACCGTGGGTCGAAATTATTTTTGCTTTAAAATTATCGACACTGTTTTTCATAAAAATGTTTTTAAAGTCTTCCAATTTCAGATAAGGATGGACACCAACATAGTTATTTTATAGCTGTGGGCTGGCCAGTCACAGCATGGACTTGCAATTTACACTTTAGACTTTGAGATAATTGCATAAGACATTTTTTTTATTATTTACAGATTAACAAAACGCATGTTATGCTTGTTAAACATTAGGAACAAGCCATTGTGTTTAGTATAAGACCCCTCCTTATATCGTTTTCGTCTTTACATAACGTAACATTTGTCTAATTTCTCGCCGGGAAGGTCTTGCCTCAGGGAACAGTCTCGTTTGTCAAGCTCCTACATAATATGCTGTCTTAATCCTATGTTGTGTAAACGAGAAATTCAATTTCTTTGTTGGGCGTTACAATTAGGTACCGCAATTTCGATGAACATCTAAGTTATAAGTCTTTGTCTGCCAATAGAAAACTGTTCAAGGCAAATCCTCCGCTAACGTCGGTCACCGGTGACCCCCGTGGCGTTTAAAGTCTATAAAATAATTCGAAACTAACTACATATACCTACTTATGCAACGTCATGCCTTTTATACCCAAAGGGGTACCTACCCCCTAGAGGTGCACCTGCACATTACAGCACGTAATGCCACTGTACAATGTATACCCACTTTTCGCCATTTGTGTTATACGTTCCATGTAATAGAGTGAACATGAGCTCACCCGTATTACATGGCAATAGTGCATATACGAGTACTGGGCTCAATTCCTGACTGTGCTATTGAGTAAACTTCGTATTTTGGAGAGAAATTACCTGTCTACATAAATTTTATTTTTGAGAATTTCCCTTGCAATACTCGAGACCGGTGTTACTTAACTGGGCAAATTCTTGAAAAACATAATTTCTTTGCTTCTTTACACTACATGCGAACTAAATTTGAAACTATTTCCGTAAACTTTGACAAAGTAGGCACATGAGCTATTGAACTAATCAGGTACCAAAAACATCACTATATCGGCCGGAGTAGGGATTACACCTGGATAATGAGCCATGTGGCAACAATATCCCATTTGGAAATAGCCGCTAATCCTAGTAACAAATAGCCTTTAATCCTTCTAACAAATTGCCTGTCTATTTATACTCCCTTTGTCTAACTTTGATGTATCGGGTAAAACACATTGGTATTTGAATGTCATCTGTTCACAGGAAACCGATTTATTAAAGCCTCGTCTCCACTAGGAACATTTTATCTTGTTTTTCGAAAAAACATTGCCACGCTAGGATTTTCTCCTGGGTCGTGGGTGCGTTTACAAACATACAAGTTCACATACACATGACACCAAGACCCGAAACAACAATTTGTGAATCACACAAAGAAATGCTCCGAGCAAGAATCGAACCCGCTACACGTTGCACGGCAGCCGGTTACCCAGCCACGGCACCAATCGTGCAGTCGTTTTGTCGTTTGTCGAGCGACAAGACGTGTTCCCGGAGACATCAGACGATGTAGGACGACATCGCCCGATGTCTCCGGGGACACATGTCGCGCTCAACATAATATGTTTCTAGTGGGTACGAGGCTTTAATCGAGAGAAGAACCCGTATATTCTAAACTATTTTTGGTATGACAAAATTATATCCGATTTTCCATTTTGTGATATGATAACGACATGTTTCCATTATTCAGCATACTTTGTAAAATTATGTTTGTTAAAACTTTCTGTACGGTACGTAAATTAAAATTGTTTTTGGAAATCTCTTAGAATGAATATTATAAAGTTTGTGAGTGTTTTAAATTAGTTTTCCGAGTTTGACTTCTAGCAAAGTCAAAGTCAAAATTATTTATTGTAAGTAAATAGACCGGGAAGGCACTTTTGAACGTCAATAGCAAATATTACTATATTAAAAAAAAACAAGATGTACGTCTGTCGGTTAATCCTTTAGTTACTCTATTTGCTCTTGCAATGTGTAGATTCTATTCAATTTATAGTCACATTTCTGACTTAGCATGCCACATACAAGTAGCATGACTGTTCGAAATCTAGATTATAATTTAGTTAGAAAGCTAATACTAGGCTCTCGGCCTTGTGTTATGTAAAATTGTTAGTAATTATCCCGCGTTTAATTGGTTCCTTGCCACGTTGAGTTAAAATTTACAATTAGGTAGATACTTACTTTCTATTTGAAATTAGAGGAGCTCGGGAAGAAATAGTTACAGATGCTATAGACTTTTAAGTTATAGTATACTAACGACCCGCCGTAGCTTCTAATGGGTGCAATGGTAATATAATATGCATGTAATATACGTATAAACCTTCCTCTTGAATCACTCTATATATTCAAAAACCGCATCAAGATCCGTAGCGTTAAAGATTTAAGCATACTAAGGGAAATAGGGACAGAAAACGTGACTTTGTTTTATACTATGAAGTGATTTTTCGATGACTGGCATTAGATGGGTAACCATACTCATCTCAAAATTATTGATACTTACAACTAGCTAGTCTTTGTTTAACTCGTCGTATTCCGGAACGCAGATCCAGGCGAGACACAATGTATTTTCTATTGTTGCCTTATATACAAAAGGCTAAATTTGCCCAGTCATGTTATAAAAAATCCGTTGTACCTCATACGAAGATGAAAGTATACCTTGAGTTAGGTTCCAATATAGACTACACCTAATACTAGTTACTATATTTTGCAAAGAACGTGTGGCTTTAAATCACTGACTCGGTAAATTGATTATCCGTAGATAATATCAGGTGTAGATAGATTGCTTACCATCAGGCGACCCGTCCGTTCGTTTGACACCTATTCCATAACAAAAAAAAATCAAGTCAAGTCAATCAATTTATAAAAATGCTTCACACACTTCATCATTTAATTATCAGTCTATTGCAATAATTTTATCAATAGCTTCAAGCCCTATTTTTTTTTCTTCCTACACCAAGAAAAGACTAGTACAAAATGACACCATAGCATTGTGCTCATTTCCGTAAGGAAGCGATACCATAAGTAGCTGTCGCCACCGGCCTCCGTGGTGAAAGCATGTAATCACCAGAACCGATTTGTGAGACGTGGCCATTAGTACAGTGATAATTATAACAGAGGTTTATATCTAGGAAACAATGAGCTAAGAAACTATAGGTTTCAACCTTAATCGCCACACTCCCTCTCGACTCACCCAAGGTGGGACAAGTCATTAGATGATTTCATCATCATCATCATCAGCCTAAAGTCCACTGCTGGATTTTGCCCCTCAAAACAAAACCTTAAACATCAACAACCTGTAGCAGTCTATTAGTGGACTATGGGTATGGGTCTTTCTACATAAGGATGAATTTCCCATAATCTCCACGCTTGGTAGACTAGTAGGATCTTTATTTAAAAGTTCTGTGTCTAGATATCAGAGAACGCTCATGACCCGTCTTTGTTAAAAGTAGTCCTCACTATACTCATTGGAGAGAAGATGTGCTGAGAAGAGTCTTGTACTCTGCAGTCACTACACGACATAATATTATAGTATAAATACCTATATAGTATATGGTACAGGGACGTTCTTCATTAAAATAAATGATAGAATTGTACTGTGTGAGATGAAAGAACGTAGTATCATTCCTGTTTTCTACTAAAAGCCTCGCATTAAGAAGATAATGTATCTTTTACTTAAAAATGTGTATTATTATTACTTATTTTGACTTATATACCTAAAGTCTACTACTAACTCTTAAGAACCCTGAATCAGCACATATTACCATAAAAAAAACCTGTCCAATATACATTTCTTTCATAAATCTACGAAACGAGCAGAGAAAGAAATTTCCACCATTACCCCTGTTTCATATGTGAGTCAGCATCATTATCGCACCTAAAGCACCCATTGTCACATACCTAGCACACCAAACGTCTGAAAACATCGACCGTGACCGCTTAGCAGTGAGAGTAAAAAAATATATGAGGCAGTGTGCGCGAAACACTTTCGCCACACACACCACACCACAAACCAAACTTTATCACACTATAATTAAAGATTAAAATTCCTTGCGTAGAAAACCACGCGGATATCCTATCAAGAAACATAAAATACACCTTAAATATATGTGTGTTAGACACATTTTTGCTAAACAGGATGTCCGTATTGTATAACCGATCCAGTTGTCTGATCTTAGGTGTATTAAAAATTATGTTTATGCTCAGGTTATATCACGCAATGTTTGCGAACGTCAGCGGGGCGGGCTATCGCGCGGTTGTATCGATTTCTTTATTTATTACTTCATTTGTTTGTGTTCGAATGTTTCATTAAAGTTTTTCTTATTTAAGTAATTCTTTAAAATAGCTACTACACACTTTACGATGTAACTATGCAGTTTTAACTGTACAGTTAAATCGTAAAGTGTGTAGAGCAAACAATTGAATTGTACAGTTTAAACTGAATCGAATCAAGAATAGATAAAACTGTACAAATTTAACTGTACGGTTAAATCGTAGGTACATACCTGGATTCGCGTTGTAAACTATCTTTGATTTCGTGAAGTTATCGAATAATAAGAGACGAATATCTGGTATGGTACCGCTGAAAAATTCAGTCATAGATTCACTTTTCACATTTCACTGTTTAGTCACTTTTGCCCCCATTTGTACACTAACAAGTAAGTGGGCGCTAATAAAACTTAGTTACAGAGCCTACACTTAATAAAACTGTAGCGGGTTCCATTCTCGCGTCGTTCCCTTTTGTTTAACTAACCTGCCTATAAAGTTAACGATCAAGTGGTCTAGCTACTACCCTGTCGGTCTATTTATTTTATGTAGGTTCGAATTTGTTGGAATTAAAATGGACGATGCCGCAGTAGAACGGAATGGTTTACGCATAAAGTTGGTGAGATATGTACGGGAGTTTTACATAAGTGGTACCTTTTTTTAAGGAGGGAAAATCATCCAATGTCTTCTCCCACCTTGGGCGAGGCGAGAGGAAGTGTCAGACTCTTACTGACTAAAAACCACCCTGTTCCTATTCCTTATTCCTGCTTTTCTAGCCGGAGCCCCGGTAAACCCGCTAGGTAGTCCGTGACTCCAGAGGTAGTCCGCAGTTCGGGAATAAGCGCCTAGCTTAACAGCCAAATATAATATAAAAAACATCTATAACCTATAAATGGTTCTACCGTCCTTGCAAACCAAAAAATTCAAAGTAAATTCAAAAATTCATATAACTAAACACTTACAATAGCCTTTACAAATTTAGGCTTCGTAAACACAAACTTTAGCTCAGCTCCATTAACTTTTTGCGCCCACTAAGTCTTCAAAGATTAATTATTAAAACTGTCATTAAGTAAGTGGCTATAAAGCTGCGTAGGTTTACCTAACAAAGACCTACATATTCGAGTAATCGCTTTGGCAAATGTTTAGGTAATTGTAGTAAAAGGTTGTTGAACTAAACTTAAGTTGCTCGTAATTTCATCAGTTTTTATGAATGAACGTATACTATATTATTAACATTAAAAGAAAGCTTTATAAATTGGTATTTTCATTCCAATTTTCCAGATGAAAATCTGCGCATTTATGTTATTAGATTTTCAACCCTAACATTGGGTTATAAAGTTGAAATTATAATAAAGTGTGTTGGTAGCTTCATGTGCAGCGGCTGTACAATATGGCGGTGCTTGTTTGGCTACCCTTTTCGAAGTATAAACCAACTTACCAAACAAATAAACTTATTGTAAAGGTAATGTTGACGGTGAAATTACTAAGAAATATAAAGTAACCAAGACTCAATGAAAATCGTTCATAAAACCTCTTGAGATTGCGTCCTACACATAAAAAATACCAAAACATAAAAGTCATAGTCACAGTTTACGTGTGGGAGAGCCATGCTTCGGCACGAATGGGCCGGCTCGACCGGAGTGATACCACGGCCTCACAGAAAACCGACGTGAAACAACAATAGCGTTGTATTTCGTTGTGTGAATGAGGTTTCATTGGAGGCCCAATTATTCCCCTTCAGAATCTTCCCAATACCCAAACAAACTTTAAATTCCTAACCCCCAGGCCGGTAAAGCACTTATAACGCCTCTGGTGTTTCGGGAGACGGCGATTGCTTACAATGAGGCGATCCGTCTGCTCGTTTACCGGCTTATACCATAAAAAAGTCAAAAATATTAAAGTAGAGTAATGCTAATGTTGTTCAAATGATTGTCAATAAATGTATAATGTTTTGTCACCAAAACTATCACATGTCAAGTCCTCAAAATAAGTAGAAAATGGCAAAATAAGATAAATGGTTCACCACAATGATAAGCATCTTTGTAACAGTACCTAATATTGCAAGAAAAAATGTCAAAACATAACAAAATGAATGTTCTTCAAAAGACGAGTATGCAAAATTATTAAAATTCGATGTTTTTCTTCCGGAACATTGATATACGATGATTTGAAATGAATTTTGTGGTACATTAGAATAATTTTCATAAATAATTAAGTCATATCATTAAGAATATAAGTTGTTTCTTATTTTTTTAAGATTTTGAGTCAAGATCAGTACGGTACCCTTAGTACTAGTTTGCTTTACGTATGTTTAAAGTAATCGAAACGAGAGCGTGTTCGGTGCTCTGATATGACAAAAAAATCGAAACAAATATTTTATATTCTATTTAGATTTATAATTTTCATACTCCATCATCATTTCTATTCAAAGGAGGAAAATAGTTTACTTCCTACAAAACATTGTACCGATATCCTGGTACAACCAAACATCATCAAATATCAAATATAAACCAGGATAAATTAATTAAACCACATTAACAAACACAAATGGTGCCTTAATTCTATCCTTATGTCTTCCTACCTCGCCGGTATTGCGTCTCAGTGACGATTTAAGTGTCCATTGTGCTCTTGATAAATATTGTATTAATGAGCCATTTTGCCAATATATGGACTTATGACTAGGAAGCTTTGTAGTCGGTTGTTTTACTTTGAAGGACAAAAGGTCATTGGCGAGTGACGATTGATGCGTCAGTTGGCATGTTTTGAAGAAAGTTATTGTAAACGGTAATGGGATTGTGATATATGCTTAGGACAAAATCTTATGCTATTATTAATGAAAGCTGAAGAGTTTGTTTGTTTGAACGAGCACGGAATTATGACAAATTCTCTGGTTATGATTAAATCTTATGCTAGTGTAATTATAAAGCTGAAGAGCGCGCACTAATCTCCGGAAGTACTGGACCGAATTGAATAATTATTTTTGTTTTGGACATTAAATTTATCAAGGAAGGTTATAGGTTATGAACATCACTCTAAGACTACTCTAATAGGAGCCGAGTGACGCGTGAAATCGCACGGGAGTAGCTAGTTGAATAATAAAGGACAGAAGGCGTTTGTTTCGTTTTTAAAAAAAGAAAATAAGAATAATGATGTTCTTATTTTAAAGTGGTTTTATTTAAAACTCATTTTATTTAATTAGAAATTTCAAATTGCTTGCAATGTAGAAAATCTAAGGCCGTAATTAAGTCATAATTTTACTTCTAGCAAAACAAGTCATACCTACATACTTGTCTAATAATAACTATGGAATGTAAATATCTTATTACCGGTTCGAGTTCCGTAAGAGGTAATTTCTCATAATTATATATTACAAATAAATATATCTCCTATATAATTTAGCATTAAAAGTTTGGACATAATTATAATTTAATGCTAATTATACACTCGAATAAATTACTCTCAATTTAATATAATCTAAACATAAGTAAAATAAAATATTGCTTGCACAAGACAAGACTATTAACTAATACAATAACTCTAATTAAAAAAAAATCATCATTACCAATTTAAAAAATAACGTCTGAATTTTTTTTTCCATTTCTAAGCATCGATCTATGTCAAAAAAAAGTAATACAGATGATAATAAATCTACCTATAGATAAAATAATAGCTCTTTATTATCTTTATTACAATTATTATTATTCCACTCCGATACTTTAGTCTCTTAGAAATTAAAACAATGTTATCGAAGTACAACGGTACAACTGACTTACTTATAAATTCATTGCCGTTAATTAACTTAAAACAAGAACAAAGCGACCAACTTTTAAGAGCTTAAGTCGATCAGTAACCCTGCCTTCTGAAAATAATTTCGTTATAACTTTTTTTATAACCATTGACAATCAAATTACGTAACAATCGTAAAAGCGCGCCAAACATTACACATGTCAAAATTATATTTTTTAAATTTGGAACGAATGCACGGCACGCGCTCATACAGCCAAATCGATTAATCGTGAATAATTAAAATGAAATGTAACTCACCATTTTTGCTGCTGTTGTCTTCTAAAATTAACAAATATTCACACTAATCACAAAACAATCACTGGTTTAGCAGTCATTCACTTTAATTCACAACACTTTCTGAGTCGAATGCACCGAATGCTACCACTTCCTCGGCTTTGACGCCTGCGAAAAAAAAGAAGAATATAATTGTGAGTTAGTGAAAGTGAGTGTCTGTTTCTGATGGTTTTTGCTTCGCTCTGAGATGGTTTCGATAACAACCGATAGTTTTGGTGGGTTATTGGCAAATGATTAAGGTGACGGTCCATTGGACGCCATTATGTAAATGTTTTGCAAGACTTGTGCTTCGGACTGCGGTTGCCAATAAGGTTTCCCAGTCGCGAGCGCGAGAAAGTAACAAAATAAAAATAAACAAACATTTTTTTTTTTAAATAGATGTAAACGTTTTATTGTGCGTCGTTTAGTTTTACACCTTTTTAGTATGTAATCGCGATTTGTTTGGATGTTATCGGCGTTTATGAGTACTTGGAACTAATTTATAAACATTTGTGCACATAAATTACATTAAATTGAACCTTAAAACAATCTCATAAAGCCCAGTGTTTGAAGTGAACTTACTTATAAAAAATTATACTGATCTACTTTTTTTGAGACACCTCTGCCGTTTACCTGCCTTCTCATACTACAGTAGAGATGTATAAAGTACCTAACAATACAGTAGCCCCCACCACAGGCAAGGAAAAGTCATCAGACGGCTCACCTGATATTCTATCATTTTAAATATGGAACTAATCATGACCCATTGTTCCTTTACCTTTACGATGTAACAAACAACACAGTCAATCAACCTGTTTGGTGCGTAGACTTCTTAAGACCACCGAAAATGAGTCTTATAAACAGATTAAAAATGGAATTTAGAAAATATTCAAGAGAGTTTTTAAAGTGCCTTATTTATTCGCTTCGCAGATTTGTAGACTATAAAATGAATAACTAAACACTAACTTTCAATTTCGAACCAACGAACTCAGAAAGTGTATCGCTTTTAGCCTATTTTCAACGGTTTTGTTAGGACTTTTTTAAGCAAATTGCGCGCCAATTTTAACGTCAAAAAATGACAAGTTATTTTTTTAATGTAACAGACGCTTTCAGTTGTGCCAAGGCAGTTATAAACTCATATTTTATTAAAATAAAACGTATACCAATCATATTAGTTTTTGCAACTTAAATAACTAAAGATAAGTGAAAAGTTAAGTTTTTCTAAACGTTTTTCGTAAATCCAAATAGGGTTATCCGTTATCCTAAACACAATTTGATAAGTTACAAGCTGTTTGCCCAACTATCTTTCTAGTGCCACGTGTGACCCTACGTCAACTTTTCAAGTTTAGTTTTCGTAAAGATTTCCTCAAACGATGCCCCTTTAAGAAAACTTCCCGATTCGAGTATAAAACATTATTACAGTTACGCAACTATATTTTATTACTTTAAAAAGTTTTTATGTCAGGCTGCGTCATCCTCGTTCCTTTGCGTAATGTAATCCTTACATTGGCGCGCTTTATCTCATTGCCGCCATTTTGTCTTGTCAGCGATACCGGTAATCGATGTCTTTTTTTATGTTGAAATCGATAATTTTTCTGATCTAGATTTCTTTTATAGCACTGAGGTAACAATAAAGTTACATTTTGTTTGATTGAAAGCAGTTACAGTACGATCTATATAGTATGAGGATTATTATAACTTTAGCACTTTAGGGATAAGTTACCTGATCCGGAGCTGCGGATAACCTAGCGGGTTTACCGGGGCTCCGGCTCGAAAAGCAGAAGTCAAAGACTGATTTTCTCCCCTCAAAAAAAAGGATAAGCTAAGATAAGTTCCAAGAATCTTTCTCAAAGAAATAGGTCGAAACAGACACTTCTTACTACTATGACCCAAAGCACTCCAACATAATACATTCAAATTATCTTTATCCCAAGATTTTCTTAAAGAATTTTCGGTAAATCCATTGTATCATCGTTTCTTTTATATTCTTACACAACCTATTCCCGATAAGGCTTGGTCTGCTCTATTCAAATAAGACGTTCAGGTTTTACTATGTCGGAAAACGACCAGGAAAATATATTTTCCTTGATACTAAAACAATGTCAAAGCGAATAATTGATTTTAAACTCTAATAAAAACAATTGAAAGATGATTTTCATATGTCACGAACGAATAAATAATGTCTTGACCGTAAGTAATAAGGAAGAATTTTAATAAGCTATAATTTTCTGTACATCTTTCTTTACTAAAACAGGATTACCTTCCTTAAGGCAGACGATTTAAGGTCTTCAATACCTTAAATAGTTCGTAAACATGAATCAAGTTTTGCCTGATTGACATTGAGGAATTACTACCATATCTTCATACGTAATATTAAAAAAGTGATAAAGTTTTTCCAAAATCCAAAATTAGGCCTTGGCTAGGCCAAAGAAGCTTAAGTTTTTTTTTACATTTTATGGGTCGACGTTTGGCCGCTATCTCGCCTGATGGTAAGTGATGATACGGCCTACGATGGAGCACGTCTGCCCATAAGCAACCTATTCACTCGGGCTTAAAGATACCCAGGTTATACCCATCAGGAAACAGACTCCGGCAAAGAATTCCACCAAGTTAGGAGACTTTGAATAACAATTTATGTAGGGCATCCCAACATTAGTCTTGTTGAGTACACACATAATGTTTCATGAGAGTGCCGCCTACCAGATGGTACCAAAGAAAATACAATATATATAATACTTAATGTATGATGAGGCTCAAGTAATAACTAAGACTTTTATATGCCAGACTATAGTCTGAAGGTTTCCAAATCAGCAATTTATAAACAACTAGCTTCTGCCAGTGGCTTTGTTCGTGTTCTTGTATCCCTTCAACTGTTTTGACGTAACAAACAAAAAGAGTGTAAATCTCCTGATCGATTTCTATCACGGACAAGACCAACGGCTTTACGTGCTATCTGAGGCACAGGGGAGAAACACCACCGAACTAGTGATTTCTTGCTAATTATGGTGATTATACTAAGAAAGTAAACAATCACTTATATTAATGCTATTATAAAAAGAATGTAGCAAATTCTTCACGCTTGCAACTGCAAAGCGTGAAGACAGTCACAGTTTAAAAGGTTCAGGTTTATCAGGGAGTGATGGTTTCTGATCTCTACTAAACAGGTATACATACATATATTATAGTCTCTTAGTGTATTCTTACATAATCCTCGCGATAGTAGTTTTTGGTAGTAACCTCCAGTCTTCACTACGTAGGTACCCTTCAGCTTCAAAAAAAAGTCTGCCTATATTGCAATTCTGTTTATATCAAATTCAATTACTAAAGGATATTCCGTTGTAAATGTTCACAAAAAGCTTGAAAATTTAATTAAATTCAATTTTACTCGTTGTTTACGATGTTGTTAGATGTGCCGCGTTTAGAATGAAATTAGCAATCCTGATGCTTGGCAGCCTATGCTGAATATATTTTAGCATAAAAAACAACGCCTGTCAAATTGTTTGAATTAATTAATGTTAGGTTTAATCGATGAAAGTGAAGAATTGTTTTAATAAGCAGACTACACGGTTTTTGTTTTAATTTGTTTTGTTAAACATGCTATTTAGTTCGAACTTATTCATTTTATACGCAAAGTTCAATATTACTTTATTATTCTACGTGTCTACTTTCAAAGTTATATAGTTTGTAAAAGAGTTTGTGCATGTTTTATTTTAATAAACGTTGCCCCACACTAGGGTTTTCTCCTGTGTCGTGGGCGCGTTTACAAACATACAACTTCACGTACACATGACACTCAGACTCGGAACAATTTGTGAAAAAAATTGTGGGTCACACAAAGAGTTGTTTCATGGAATCGAAGCCGTAGCACGTTACACGGCAGCCAGTTGCTTAGCTACCGCGCCAACCGCAACAAATCATGAATTTGCGAGTAAAAGTAATTTAATTCACAAACAAAAATAGAAATCGTAGGCGCTCCCTTTTCGAAAATTAAAAACATTTCGTTATATCATAAACCAGTATTAATAATTCAACTTTGATACAAATATTCATACATATAGTAGATGTTATGCGAAAAATTTGCATCATCAAATTTCTCTATGAGAATATAAGAGTTAATAAATATTTAATAGTGTTTATAGAAGCGGTGTGGCCACTATCTCTGCCGCGAAATTATAAACTCGTTTGCAAGAAAAATAGACGGTGTTTTGTTTATTTACTTCCGTAGATGTAACATGAATAACATAACCTAACGTCACCACGACTTTAATTCCGTAAAAACAATTAGTTTTCCGCCCGCGAAAAATCCGTGGACGGACCACGGATTTTTCGCATGGACTTTTCAAAAAATGATGGTCATTTTTAATTTAGTCAATACACCATCTTATTTATTGATTTAACTTAGTCGATACCACGGCCTCGCAGAAATCTGACGTTAAACACCGCGTTATGTTTCGTTGTGTGATTGAGGTTACCGGAGGCCCAATACCTCGCTTCCCAATCTTCTCAATGCCCGATTTCCAACAAACTTTAAATTTCTAACCCCAAAAAAGCCAGCAACGCACTTATAACACCCTTAGTGTTTCGGGTGAGTTCTAACTGCTCGTTTACCGGCTTATAAAAAGAAGATAAATAAAAACTCCATAGAATTTAAATAAACAAGGAAAATGTAAAAAAAAGAAACCCTTTTACTTAAAGTAGATTTTAAATGAAGTCGTTTTAAGTAATTCTTAATCCGAAACAATAAAAAATTGTAGGCACCTTGTCCCAAATTAAGTGTTTAATGTTTTCTCATAGCGACCGGCGGTAGCGACCGGGCGGCGAAGTAGCTTGCCTTTATCGAGTGTTTATAAGTCCAACTAAAGGCAATTTCTTCCTTGACCGTCTTTAAATTTATTTATTACCTTGATGAATAGCTGCTTTCCTCTGTCGAAAATGAAATTATTCAGTTAATCAGTGTCTCGGGTAGGCAGAGACAATGGAATGCCAATTGCTACGAATCTTACATACCTCTTTCGCTTCATCAACAGTCATCATCAGTCTTTTTATGCATGCTCGTCGGTTAATTAATTTATTAATTTTAATAATGATTCGCTTACCTATATCATGTCTTTGCATTTCTTTAGACAGAGGTAGTGGACACCTCTTTTTATATGTGAATAGGTCGTTACATTTTCTATGTGTGACAAAGAACTAACTAAGTACGTGTTAACAAAAGAGTGATTTTATATTTATTTTATGCTATTTATTTTGTCTTATCCTTATACTTTATTATACAGCTGAATAGTATTTTTATTTGAACGCGCTAATCTCTTAAATTACTAGTCCGAATTGAATAATTATTTTTGTTTTGGATAATCTATTTATCGAGGAATGCTATAGGTTATCAAACATCACGCTAAGTCAATAGGAGGTGAGCAGAGCGGGTGAGATAAGCGACCCTGAGCAGAATGGGTAGAGGAGGTGAAACAGTGCTGAAGTAGTTACGGATAAACTGAGTCTAAAAACAATCAATTCAAAATGTCACCAGCTACCTACCCAATAACTATTTTCATTTTGTAACAATCAAAGTCCACACTAACCAAATAAAAATCAAAACTTGTGAAAATTAGACACATAGCTACATCAATGTAAGAAAGTATGTTTGTCCAACAATTTAACATGCGTTTGGCGACAGTATACCGGTCAGGCAAGTGTCAAGGTTCTGTGTTAACTCCCAGTTAAGTCATAGTTATGTAAAGATGTTGTTTGAACAGCTTCATACTTTTCTAATTCGGTGTTGCTTTAGGTGTATGGGATGAGTAGCGCGAGTGTAAGACAAATATGAATTAAGTGTACGTGTGTTAGTGGATGTTTTTGGTTTTTAATTTAATTTATTTAGCAGAAGCTAACTAAAGAAATCATAATTAAACATAATACGTAACATTTGGTTCAACAGTACCCTTAATATGAGTTTGATTTACGTTTAAAGTAACCGAAACGGGAGCGCGTTCGGCACCCTGATTGGTTAGTTTATTCGAGCCGTCCAATCAGACCGCCGAACGGCATTGTTTCACGTTGAATATCTGTGGTATCAGTCCGGCCGGGCCGGTTTTACCGGACTTTTCCTGCAGAATTCATTAAGAATTCATGAAGAAGAGCCGTCTCTCACACTTCACATCATCACGAATAGAGCCAAATTAAAAACTTAAAGGTACCTTAAAGCGGATAATTCGGTATCGTCCAGCAGTGCCGTGAAAACATAAACCCATATCAAGGAACAGCAAAATACAGCAATAGCAATATCCTCGTGTATTGGACATTGGAATAAATCAGTGCATTACTGACACCTCAATAACTTGCTCCGTTCCGAAGATTCCCAGGAGAGAGAGAAGGTGCGACTGGAAATTGATGTTCATCCCTTGCAACCTTCATGAAATTGTAATCGAAGCGTCTAGAACTATTCGATATAGAATTCATCGCCTTTATGAATTCAGGGGTCTGGGATATTCGTCTGATATAGGACCAATAGGAGCTGTTGTGTAGAAAGTAGGTGATTGTCTTTTTTGGACGTTTTTTTTTTTTCTAGACTGTTGTCGATTTAGTACAGACAAGTGTTGTGACCTAAATATTTTGATAAGAACAAAATGAATTGTTAATCTTTAGGAACATACAACATATTTTCTTACTCGTTCTACTCCATTAACACTTTGGAACGAGCACCTAACTTTACTGACAGACAGACTTGACGTTCCAATGTGACGTTTAAAAAGTGTCTAATTTAGGAATAATTGAAATAAATGCTTTGACTTTTGCAAATAACAAAATAATAAATAAATAAATACAGTACTAATAATAGAACATTTATAAAAAAAAAAAAAAAAAAACAAAAAGATTAAAGTCATTCGCGCCATTTTTGGCCCTAGGCTCTGTTGTAACCACATAAAGAACCATTATTTTTATAGAACAACAAAATAAATGTACATACAAAATGACAAACACAATTTTATATTTACTCTTAGTATGAAATAGTGTGGAAGCATGGATTACAAAATATTACCGAGTATACTACTAATGTCAAGTTGACACACTGACCTCAGTATTACGTATTCGTAAGTCGGTTAAAAATATGAGAACGGTTGTAAATTAAATGTTGCTGATAAAATCTGATAGCAATGACACCTGCCATGGACATTTTAAATTTAATTGCGTTCAGTTTTGCTCTTACTTTACATTTATGAGCAGAATCATATCAATTGACTACACAGTTGCCGTGGTGATTGGGCAACTGACTGCCGTGTAACGTGTCGCGGGTTCGAGTCCCGCACGGAATATCTCTTTGTGTAATTCACAGATTGTTGTTCCGGGTCTGGGTGTCATATGTATGTGAAATTGTATGTTTATAAATGCACCCACGACATAGAAGAAATTCCTAATGTGGGTCAACTCTTTATTAACAAAAAAAATATGTTTCAGTTGTTGAGTATCTTCGAGCAGGAAGTCTTTGATTCATTACCAAAGAAAAATATTTTTAGAAAATATAAAATCTAGGTACCACATTACAACAAAATAAAAGGAGATCTCCAATATTTTGTACCACGTTTTACACAATTATATTTGTTAACAACGTTAAGTAAAACGTCCGAATAAGGAATAACAGTTTAAAGTTCACCAGCGGACGTGATATGGTAACACTAAAGGGCACCATCTTGTCTGTCCATCGCCACTTTTTAAATACTACGTACTTATTTTTTAAATGTGATATAATACCATGTGTTTATGCTTCATTATTTTTGAACTCGCTTTTTGTGAAACAAGTAATAAATGTCTCTACAATCTTCTGTAAGCGATCTCCGGCCGGAACGGGGTAGTTTTTAGTCAGTAAGAGTCTGACACTCCCTCTCGCCTCGCCCAAGGCGCGAGAAGTCACTGGATGATTTTCCGCTCTCAAAAAATAAAGTACAATCTGTATAATTCTACGTCCGAATAGAACAAAAAATAAAAAGTTCTAATAAAAGTGACCATAACAGTTTGAAGTTCAGAAATTCGATATGTTTCATCTGTGTACAGACAGTCTTTCCAGATTTAGATCCAATGGCATTGATCATTGTCCAATTATAAACGAGCAGATGTATCATCTGATGGTAAGCAATCGCCGCCCATGGACACCCGAATCATAAGAGGCGTTACAAGTGCGTATTGTTTACAAGTACAAGACACAACGTATTGTTTCACGTCAGCTTTCTGTGAGGCCGTAGTATTATTCCGGCCGAGGCGGCCTAACCATACCTCTTACACACTTATATGTGTATTGGTTAGTCAGAAGAGTCTTAAGAATCTTCTCTACACTTATGGGCCCTTAACTTAGCGTGAAACTAGTTGAGTAACTTCGTCTTAACTTCAAGAGTAAATCGTATAACCTTAGTCATATTTCTCTTTATTATAAAAATCTTCCGTAGCACCATGAAACTCATTATTTCATTAAACTATAATATTATTATAAGTAAAATTAAATTTTGCCAGTTTGGCTAGCAAAATTATTTTACGACAAATATTCAGTAGACTTGAGCTAATTGACTTTGTGTTATGTTGACATTATAATTATTATGAGCTTATAGAAATAAGTCAATGAAGAGCAAAATAGTAATATAATAAGTAAAAGGTCTATTAGTATTTTGGTATTAATTTAAATTCAAGTAAAAATATTTTTTTATTCAAGAACGACACATCAGAACATTCTAAAGAACTAAAATATCTATAAAGAGGGGGTTTCAAGATTTCCTCACGATGCTTTCCTTCACCGTTTGTCAGTGGTGTCTAAATATTCGTAGAAAGTACATATAACTAGCCATAAGTCACATTGGTACTTGCTGTTGCTATAGTTTTCGAACCAGCATCCTTGTGCATGAGGAGCGGGTGTCTTAAACCTCTGGGCCATCACGATAAAAGTGTACATTTGTCAAATAATTGTCCTTCTCATCTCTCCTACTCTATGGTCTGTGATCCGACTAGCCGTAGACAGAATATTATCCAAATATTGACACTACCAGTTTGCGCTCATAATAATTAATGAGATTAAAAACCTCTTATTAAAATTTTACATGATATTTTTTTAAGTTGGTAATATAATATTTTGTTTGGCTTTCTGTCTTGTTTCTATCCGTATATGACATAACTTCAGTAACGTGTTTTTCTGCAGTCGTAATGAATTGAAAATGTAAACAGAAAAGATGATAGGTATTTTAAAGACGAGCACTTATTTAAAGATTGCATCAGAGGTGAGCCAAAAGTTAAAAAAAACCTAAATAGCTGATCCGACAAACTTCTTTTCTCACATTTTAAACCTTCCCTGGACTTCTAAACATAATCAAGATCACATTTAGCCATATCTGTCTGGCCGTATTCGAGTTTTAGCGAGACTGACGAACAAACAATTCATTTTTATACATAAAGAGAAGAAGATAACTCTTTGGACGACCCGAGAATCGAACACTTTCTAACAGACAAGTACTAGATTTGGATAACACACGCGTAATCGTTCCGCTACCGCCACAGTTACAAATACTACCTAAGATACAATCTTACTATGAATTCAATCTACACCATTAAAGTTAAAAGGAAGAGAAATATCAAGCATTGTAAATCGCAGCACGAATATTTCCTTATTGAAGAAAACTGCTGATGCAAACTGTATCGAAATGCTGACGGAAACGGAAATAATACGAGATATTACCGGCCATTGTACAGTTTAATATTCGAACGTTTTAAAATGTTGCCAGCTATTTGGTTTTTAAAAGTAGAAATGTTAAAAAAATGGCGGTCATGTTTTGGATTATTAAGCACCTAGTTATTAATTATTAAGCACAACTATGTAATTGTAATATTGTTTGTAATGTATTTATAGTTTTTATACATTTTCATGAATTAGTTTATAGTATTTAATATGGGCCTATGAATAAATAAAAATAAATAAAAAATTTGGAAACTTTTGTTAGTAAAGTTATACCTAATGATAACTACGAACCTTGAACTTCGGTATTGAGTTGGGTAAAGGAAAGAGTCAAATCTTTTGGGATTGTATTCTAGCTTCGCACCAGTCGGTACATATCTCAGCATTGCCCTATGGTTGATTGTCAGAGAATGCCTTAAGGAATTAAGTCCACCATTCACTGTTATTTGTGTGAAGAATTTAAAAAAAAGTTTATCTTTACAATGATAACAAACTGGTCTTGAAATTGACAAATTAAAAAATAAGTTAAATAGACACATTATTGTAAGTGTGAGCCAAAATTAAAAACAAAACATCATTTATTTTATTTGTCATCATATTGTGCACATAATTGTCACATGCATTATTAAATAATTCAATGACAGCACTGTCCAAACATACAAAAATTCAAAAGAAAAGCACAAATCCAACTATAGGGATTCTACATAAAATTCCCAAACATGGCAACCTAGCGTTTAAATTCTAACCCGTGTAATATTTGAGGCGGAAACTAGCACAATGCATCTATTGCATCCAGCGCATCCAAAGCGATTCCATTTATCTCGGAGACCTGATGGTTTGTGCCCATTGGACCTTACCCGCAAAGTTATGTGAGCTGGAAAACACGGAAAATAGAATCCTATTGTATAAAGGATAGAATAGATTTTTATTTAACATGGAACTTGTTAAATAAAAATAGAAAATTTAAAAAGTGTAATTGTTCAGTTTTCCTAACGTTTATAGGCCACGGTTACTTCTTAGGTACCATCAGGTAGGCCGCGTGCTTTTTAGGGTGGTAAGCGTCCACAGGCCCGCATCGTACACATCGCACGCATCGTACGCATTCTGTGTCAAGTCATCAGTACGCATCGCATAATGGCATTGCTGATGATACGGTGCGTACGACGCGGATCAGTGGACGCAGTTGTATGAGTTTCTATACAAGACAAACTAAAATCTGTTGCGTGCGATGCATGTAATGCGTACGATACGGACCTGTGAACGCGTACCTTTAGCCACCGTCATGGTATAAAATAAAATGGTAAATTTTATGTTTTTGAAGGAGCAAAATTGATGATTGATGACTGATGATCGCAAATAATATTTGGTCTTCACTCCGTACTCTTCACACAAAATTCATAAGACTCGACTAAGTAACTGCACACCTGACAGAAACTCGACAGCAGCGGTCTCTGTTAACTGTGATCCCCACCCGCCTACCAAGTATGGTAATTATGGCTACTCCTTTTATATGTAGGTAAATATTTACAACAATGAAAAACCAATCATATTTCCATCATAATAAATGTCTAACTTCTGAATCGAAGGCTTTGTTAACAATAGGAGACCTTAAACAAACCCCATAAAACCTTTATAGGCAGGTTTAATACTGGAATAACCGTTTTACGTGTAAACTTCTATGAAATGATTGATAACTGCGGTTTTATCATTTCGAAACTTATACTTATGTGGTCAACAAGACAAAAGAACATGGTGCTTTTTGTTTATTTCTTCACAGTTTTGAAATTGACATTGCCTTCTGCAATTTTGTTGGAGGCAAAGGCACGACCAGACAAATAGCTGCTGGGTGATCAGCTGCCGTTCAACGTGTAGCAGGTTCGATTCCCGCACGGAACAACTCTCTTTGTGTGATCCACAAATTGTTGTTTCGGGTCTGTCTGGGTATCATGAGGAGTTACAAGTGCCCTGCCAACCTTCAAAAATCTCCTATCTAGGTATCCTGGCAACTATTACTATTTATACGTTATACCTCTGTACAGGCCCTACGAGCATTATTGCCGTGATTATACATATTTCAAGGTCACTTATCGCGGTATCTCGGTTTATAATTTCCACCTAAATTCTTCCCCCGGGCTATACACATGAACTATTACCCACAACACTGTCCATACGTCTGCGGCTATCCCAACTGGCTGCGGCTAGTGGCAATCCCAACAACTTTAAAGAGTTAAGAATCGAACCCACTATATTTGTTCCGGTGACTGACTCCTAAAGTCCCAAGTCTATGACCCTAAGGGCACTGCCAATGACCGGATGCAACAAGCCTAAACAAAGAGCTCTTAGGTATTATTAGTTGGATACCACATATTTACTGGAACTAACCACATATAAACTTGAACTGTATACTTTACGTCTCTATTTTAAGTCTGAAGACTATTTTACATGACTAAATTCTAATTCAAGGCAAAGCCAAACTCATATTTAAAAAAATTTATAACTTATTTTTTCTATCATGTGTTGTTCCAAAATGTAACCTATCTATAATGTATCTAAGTATAATGTGTACGTGCCGCAATGCGCACCTCTGCCTACCCCTTCGGGGATAAAAGGCCTGGCGTTGTAAATATGTATATGTAGGTAACCTATTTCTATGCCAAGTTTCATTCAAATTAAACCAGCAAATTTTTCCGTGAAAGAGTAATAAACATCCGTTCATCGTCACAAACTGGCATTTTATTATTAAGCATGCTGATGGATTTTAATGTTTTAAGAAAAACAATGCAACCTAATTGAATAAAGATACTAATAAGTAGCACACGCCCTTTATTGCTATGATTATTACTATTACATGGTTATTTCTACATATTTCATTGTTCTAACCGATCACTAATATATTTGAAACGGATGGTCTACAATTTTATTTGATCCCTGGCCTGGTAACCAACTAAGCAACGTAAGCTAGCATATTGCTTCTGTTCTTTGACATTTTTGCTAGTTCAGGGACCACTGTTACTTTATTAGGTACTTTTTTTATACCACGACAGCAAGAAAGCTCATAGCCCATCTGATGGTAAGTGGTTACCGTGGCCTATGAACGCTTGCAATACTTGGGGCATTACATGCGCTTTGCCGACACTTAAGAAACCTATTTACTCCTTCTTGAAGTACTATAAATACTTTGTTCAACGTAATGAGACAAGAAAGTATTTTAGAGCTAAAATCCTAGACTAGCACAATGTCTAACTTTAGTAAAATATTATCTAGACTAGACTTAGTGCTACCTTAGTCAGAACCTAAAATGTTAGTACGAATACTTACAATTTCGTCGAAATTTCAATTTTCGGAATCCTTTTGTATGAAAGTTCTGTTATCAAGTTACCTGGCCCTTGATTTGAATATAAATGAAGGCTTCTATTCCCAGAAGGGGTAAGTAGAACTGTCAAATTACAATGGGTAACCTACCTGACTAAATAAACATTGCCTTTTCAATCTTACGTGCAAATAATATGCTCAAGAGTACAAATTATCTTTTATAATATAAAATTACACTAATATATCGTAATCTTTCGTAATATTAAAAGCGAAAATGTCCTTGTTTGTCCCACTTTAACGACTTCACGGAGATATTTTAGTACATGTATACTAGAATCAAAGTTAAGTCAAGACTGCTTAGTTGGCGCGGTGGCTGGACAACCGGCTGCCGCATATCGTGTAGCGGTTTTGATTCCCACACGGAGCAACTCTTTGTGTGATCCTCATGTGTCATGTATATTATATGAAAGTTTGTAAACGCACCTACGACACAGGAGATAATCGTAGTGTGAGGCAACGTTTTATAAAAAAAAAGTCCAAGTCAAAGCATTTATTTCAATTAATCCACATCCATTTGAAATATTAAAATAGAATTGCAAAGTTCCTACTTACTACTAAGGGTAAGTAAATTCGTGCTACTGCCTTAGTGCCTTTAAACAGTACAATCTAATCTCGTTTAATGGAATGTCCCCTAACTAAGAACAGTTACAAGATATGGGTATCTTTAAGATTAAAGTGTCACATCTTGGAAGTTCAGGAGTCAGTTTACGAAACACGTAGTTTAAGGTCCGGGTTGACTAGCAGTTTTACACCCGGATTCTCTAAGATTATGTATGTATTTTGGATGATGATTTATTGATATTTGGATGAGAGACTGTCTCGTTGGTCGAGTGATCGTAAGGGCGACAGCCGGTCAAGTGGTTTTGGGTTCGATTCCCGTGTCGGGCAAAGTATTACTTGGCTTTTTTTCAGTAGTAGCACGTAGTCTGCAATTGTGCCCAGTATAATGGCAATAGGCTCACCCCCTATTACGTGGAACTTATAAACAGTGGCCCCTTATAGGCTGATGATAATGATATGATCCGTAACTTAAGAAATTGAACCCACATCCTCATGCTTGAGAAGCAGGCGTCTTCAACCTCCGCGCCACCACGATATCAAAGTATTTACTCCTAATACTAATATCGTACAAACTTTCATATTTCAAGAACACAGACAATTACAATATTATGCCTTGTGTTGGATCATTAAAATAATTAGATAAGTATTTGATGAATTCGCGTGACCGTTGTATGATTTAATAATGAGTGGTGCAAAGGATATGTCTGTACCTACAATGTAATAGACGTAAATACATATCTACTTACATCTGTCTAAGTAAGTGTGTTATAAATTACTATTTTAATTGAACCTATTACTTTTGACTGCACGGTTTGCGCGGTAGCTGAATAACTAGCTGCCGTGCAACGTGTAGTAGCTTTGATTCCCGCACGGAGGAACTCTTTGTGTAACCGACAAATTGTTGTTTCGGGTCTGGTTGTGATGTGTATGTAAACTTGTATGTTTCTAAACGCACCCACGATATAGGAGAAGATCATAGCGGGGTACGTGTTATAAAAAAAAAAAACGATAAAACTGATACAGTATTTGTTAGTAGTTAATGTGCAATAAGGTTCATTTCTCCCTGAATTCAAAAAAGAAGGAGATTCGCAATTAATTATTACAGATATTATTTATGGATGGACTAGCTTCTGCTAGCAACTTAGCCCGAGTTCCCGTGGGATTAAAAGTAGTAACTATGTGTTATTCCAGACAACAATCTAGCCCTGTTACAAATTTCAACCCTTCAGTCGTTTTGCCGTGAATGAGTAACGAACATACCCATAAACTCAGAAACTTTCGCATTCATAAAATTATTAGTAAGATTATGGTATTGTATAAAATGTGGTATCTTGTAAGTAGTAAGAAAATATAAAAACAGGTTTATAAAATTAACAAAATACTTACATAGACTTATATTAAATTCATAGACTTCTTAAATATCATAAGACACTACTTAAACATTTAATTTGTAGTCAGAAAATGCAAATCAAAAAATAGATTGTCTACTTAGTTATAAGTATCTTATTTTTTTAATACCCTTTTGATAAATTAAAAAACCTAATCCTAATTACCTAGCAGTATTTCACAATATTTCACAGCGTCTTAATGAGCTTAAATACCAACGTAATGAAACTATTTCTTCAGTACTAATGATCAAATTATGAAAGATATTTCGTAATCTGTCTTCGAAGAAAAAGATTTCAAACAAATAATTTACCAAGAAACCTAAATTCAAGGCAATTAGTGTTTAAGTTTAGTGTCTATTTTTTCGCTAAATTATCAAAACTTTCACTTAGGTAATTGTCAAATTGTTTAACAAATCAATCAGTGGTTTTGTTTCGTCACCCTGTACAAACTTGACCCCTGTAGTTTTGAAAGTGACTTTAGTCGCTTCGACTTATAATATTTTTCAGTATTTTTTAAATATTACAACACTAACTGGGCTTGTCACAAAGTTCTTTCATTAGTGTAATGCGAAATTTTATCACAACCGCTTTTTAACAATTCTCTATTTATTTAAAAAACGAACTCATTTATAATCTGTTACACAAAATAATTAAAACAAAAAAAGAACTCACCTTTAGTAAAAAAAAAATCCAAATAAAAAAAGTAAACAAAAACGTTCGATATTCGAAGTTTTAAAATCGATATTCGAAGCACGTGCGTCGAATGCGCGTTGCCACCACTAACAACGCCCTACCACCACACTCGCGAATTACAGGGCTGCCCCTACTACGTACATTATGCCACAATCACTCTGCGTATACGCAAAGTACCCTTTACTCTTTACTATACTTTATTGAATGAATGCATAGAATGAAGGTATGACGGCTGAACAGTGGTTCTCAACCGGTGGTCCATGGATCACTTGTGGTCCGTACAAAACAAACTATTACCTAATAGTGCGAACAATTATTTCAATTTCTTAAAAGACTTTTTCTCTTAGAGATAATATAGTTCAGTGCCGTTAAAATCACAGTAACTTAAAAAAAAACATAACTAAATAGTTACTAATATTCTAAGTTACTATATTGTATGGTCTACGAATTCATTGTCTACACATTAGTTTGTACAACACTTTTTCCCTATCATAAATTGAGAAAGCAAGAATACAGTTCAAATATTTATCTAGTATATTTATATTAAAACATCAATCGTCGTTTGTCTTTTCAGGTCTTTTTTTATCAGCATTAAGAACATCAAAAGAATAACATTTGAGAGATTGCTCACCCGTTTTTTAATTATATTTACCTCAAAAATAAACGAAAATATTTCGGCATACATAAAGAATATTCCTGACCATAACTTGTTCAAGTTCCTTTACTTATGTAACTTATTAATATACCTGTATGGTTGTATCAGGATAATATGGTCAACCAGGGCAATGCACCTCCAATCCGACCTTTAGCATGCCTGCAATAAATCACATCCTTTAAATGTCAGAATGAAAGAGATCAGAGACGTAATGAATTTCCAAATTAAAAAATGGTACATGATTTATCAGTAATTGATTGTCCCAAAAATAATTGGTGTCAATAATCAATTGGAAGTAACAGTTACAACTAGTTTGCATCTTTTTAAAATTTTTTTATTTAAGATAAATACAAGCTGATAATTACCATACCAACCTACCTTTACATTAGTAACCGAAGATCAAACGCCTATAACATGACCATTGATCATGGCATGATCGCTTGCCATCGTATGACTCCGTCTGCTCGTTAGCCCTTATTCCATAAAAAAGTCATGAAAACTCGGTACTAACATTTAGCATAAATGTGTATTGAAAGTTATACTGAAAATTCGGTAGTACCTATATAAAAAAGTTATGAAAAGTCAAAGTCAAAATTATTCATTTTAAATAGACCGAAGGCACTTCTGAACGTCAAAGCAAATATTATAGCAAATGTCGGTCAGTCGTCTAGTCTCCAGAAATTCAGTAAAACCAATCAATACAACAAGTTATTGAAATCCAATTAACAGACTGGTGTTTTAGCAGACTTTTTCTATAAAGTCAAGTGGTACGAGTAAAATATAAAAACTATCGGCGACCGAACACAGAGGAACACGGAAAAACCATTTCCCATATTGCAAGCGCTTGAGTTTCCATGCAACGAATTCTGGGAAAAGCACAAATATTTGTGTTCTTAATTGATTGGTTTTTACGTAGAGCTATCGTGTTTTTTGAGAACCTTTTTTTTGAGAGAGTTTTTTTTGTAGAAGTATACTCAATATGGAAAAAATAGATGCCTGAACTGGAACGTTAGGTTTTTTGATGATAAAACCATGTACCACTGACGGAAAACTTAGTTCTGTTAAATCTTATCTTAAGCTGAATAGCGTTTATTGGCAAATTCTGGAATGACATAATTCTGTATTAGATAGTAAATTTATCAAGGTAGTTTATAGGCTACAAAACATTACGCTTCAATCAACAGTAGCTGAGCAGAGCGAGTGAAACCGCCCAGAAGTAGCTAGTTATCTTGTAATTTTTAAACTGTTGAAATTATTCCTTAAGTCTTACCTTAATCTAATCTGTAATTTGAAGATTTACGAATCTTCAAAACTTCCGTAGGACGCAAGCATTCAAGGACTAAGTTATATTTTCCAAGAACGGATAAAATATTTAGCCAGTATTATATTTGTACTAGACACGGACACGAGTTATAGTTGTTCTGCTAAAACAAATAACAGTTGCCAAAAATGTGCAAATATTGACAAGACGTAACATTAAGCGTTGAATGCCAACAAAGGAATCTCGTAATTATAAACTCATCTTAAAACACGTGAGCTGACACGTGTTTCACGTACAAATAAGTTCTGATAACCGTGTGATGATTATAGACTTGAAGTAAGTACAAAGAGGAGATGCCAATATGATTGTGCACTGTGACACTAAAAAACAACCCTGCTCAATGATATCATAAGTAAAAGTTGAAGCTAGCTTATAATATGCCCTTAGAAAGTAGCTCAGTAAAATGTGGATAGTTAATGTGTTTGATGTTTTACACGAGTAAGTAGTATGTATAGTAGTATAAGTATCTAACTGAAATTGCTTTCGTAATCAGGTACCTACAGTTTTAATAAAAATGAAATTCAGTAAATTACTTAGTTACGAGAGTAGCAGTAGAAATTAATTAGAAACTCGGTTCTCAATAGAACGGATATTAGTTTCGTTAATCTAGAAAATAGATTTCTTACATAAAAAACATCGATCAGCCACAGACCTTACAGTTAACTGTAGAGATTCATAAAATTCAAAGTGACATAGGTACCTAACCTTTTTTTTGATAGGGGAAAATCATCCAATGACTTCTCCCACCTTGGGCGAGGCGATAGGAAGTATCAGCCTCTTACTGACAAAAAAACCACCCCGTTCCTACTCCTGTTTTTCGAGTAGGAGCCCCGGTAACCCGCTAGGCAGTCCGCAGCTCGTAACTAAGCACCTATGTACTGAATCTAGGGTCTGATATACACTGATGAAAATTCTAAATACACAAGTAAATCCTACTTAAAATAAGATCACTAAGGTCTAAAATCTGCCAAAACTTAAACAAATAGGTCTGGAATGAGCATGATCTATAAAGCAGTCATGGTAACCAAGTCACCAGAATGACAATACATAAGAATTAATCTTCGGTTGGCACTAGAAGGCTTCGCAAAGTCTAGCTCAGAAGGTACGTGACCTAAAGGCTGAACAATTTACGATAATGCTTTGATGCGAGTGTCGACACATCTATTTTTATGTGTTTAGTATTGTTAGCCAAGGAAGTTCTACTGTTCTAGGTACTTATTTACCTAATATAACGTAAAGAAAAAAAGTAAACAAAGTACCTAAGTATTGACTTTTAAGGTTCTCTTATTTAGATGGAAAAATGTTGATAATGAAAGTCGCCAGAAAAAAATATTGTGATTTTTGTGAGACGAGTTATAAAGATGATGGTGGTACCTCTCAACTTAATAATTTCGTCCCACTATGTACCTTATATTAGCTTATATACAAACGAACTACCTACCAACTAACTCCAGATAGTCCTTGATCTCAATCTTCACCAAAATACAATAGAAAGCCGAAAAAAGCGTTTGATAAACAAAAGGAGACGGGCAAAAAATGACCTTAGACTTAAAAGTCATTAGCACTTAGGTACCTTCTACCTGAGGCTATGACTCCTGGATAATAAATCCTTTATACTTCTTAAGTTCCAATTCCAACCAAAGTTCAAAGGCAATAGGGTAGATGACTAATTTTTATTTTAATGTCCGTCCTGTAGTTTATTTTAAAATATTCGACACGTATTTTTTATTTTCTTACGGAAACAAATACTTTCGAAGATATATCGATTTTTAAATATCGCGTGATGTTAGTTCTATGTACATTTTATTGGCTCCTATGACCCTAAACTTTGTTTCGTTTTATCTAAGTATTGTTATGTTATATGACAAAATAAAAAAATACATGTCTAATATTTTTTCATTACCTAACGGACAAAATACATTTTAAATTTTCATACTCCGTCATCGTCCCTATTTTAAGGTTCATGCCAAATAGCTACCGTGCCTAGTAAAACGATGTTTTATAGTCAGGTAGCTGCCTAATAACCCATCAAGCATTGCTCAACAAAACTCGACAAAAACGTACGAACTTTTAATTAATTTCGCAATTTATTGACTGCTCAGCCTTTAACTCGTTTACGAGTTAGGAACTTGTTGAATGGCGTAACTCTTAAGCCCTGGGTTAAGTATTTATGGGTAAGGTCGCATGTGACTACATTTTGCTTCGTAATGGACTTTAAAGGGCCATGAGGGCTGATGATGAAACCCGCTAGGTAGTCCGCAGCTCCGGATAATGACCCCTATCCGGAGCTGCGGACTACCTAGCGGGTTTACCGAGGCTCCGGCTCGAAAAGCAGTAGGTAGTTAGAATGGGGTGGCTTTTATTCAGTAAGAGTTTGATACTCCCTCTCGCCTCGCACAAGGCGGGAGATATCATTGGATGAGTTTCCCCTATAAAAAATGGGTGCTTTATCAATCTCGTTTTGATTACTTTAAACGTAAAGCAAACTCGTACTAAGGGTACTGCTCAGTTCAAGCTGTAACTGGGCGACCAACTGCTGTGCAAAGTATAGCCTCGATTCCCCCACGAAATGACTATGAAGCGTCTTTGTATAACTAAGTATTTAAGATTTACATAACTAATAATAACTGCTCATATAAGTGCCCATAAACGTATTATTTAATTGCGTAATAAACACAAAAATCACGTTTAATGATATAATTGATAGTAAAATCTAACGCGCGAGTGTCACTTTTAGTTATTAGTGATTATTAAATAAATTATTTTATGTAGGGTAAACTTGCTTAATTCGTACCTGCGCCTAAATCGTACCTCGTCTATATCTCGCATTGGGTAATAGTTACCAGCACCTCTGGTGGCATAAAATGTCAATAATAGTCGGCCATATTGCCATGTGACAAATAAACACCTGTTATGTTGCTCCCGACTAAAATATTGAACAGGTAAGTTTTTTCTTACTTTTTGAGTAATTTTTTCGCATACTTCACAAGAACTGTCTTCCAAGTATACAGTTCATTAGTTGTTTAACTGTTTATTATATATTTATGCGTATATTAGTGAATATATTTCACATAGTAAAGCCGGCTTGTTCGTTGACAGTTTTTTTTGCGGCACATTTGAAATTAATTTGATACTTGTGCCTATTTCGTACTCGCAGCAACTTCTTAAAACGTACCGGTACGATTTAGGAAAACAATTTTTAATTTCACAGTGAATATTAACTACTTGATTATTTTTTAGTTTTTTTTTAATTTATTTGTTTCTAATTATTTTTGTTACTATTTTATGGCAACATGAACATCATCAACATTTTAGCTCGAAATAAAAATAGAAGAAACCAAGAAGAAGACCATATCAAAGAAGCTAAATTTAAAGAAAACGAAACAAGAACAAGATGAAAATGACAGTTGGTATTGCAAAATATGTCAAGAAGACGTAAAAGAAAACATGATTAAATGCAGTAATTGTGAAGTATGGGGACATGAGCTATGTGCAGGAACAACTAAAAAAACAAAACGTTATTATTGCGATAGCTGTCAGGATTTGGCAAAGACCATGCGCTGTATTAATAAGAATTAATCTAGGTACATTAAGATTAAGAAAAAGAGGAGAAGATTATTAAGATTGTGATTTTTAAGACTGTAAACCAATGATAGGATCTCAAAGTACGATTTAAGAATATACTAGTACGATTTAAGATGAATGGTCTTAAATCGTACTTTTTTTAAGTTTTTGTAAATTGTTTATTTCTCAGAAGTTTACAAGATTTATGTTATTTTTTGTTGAAATACTAATAGAACATTAGTGAAATTATAATTACTTAATATAAATAACTGTGTATCATTGTTCATTTCCAAAATTTTTGAGGTTCTCCTTAAGTAGTACGAATTGGGCAAGTTTACCCTAATAGCTCTATATAATACTTGGATTGTAGGGCATCTTTAATCGTAGGCCTCGATACGTAGGTAATTGTGGCCTTACTTGATAATAATATTTTGTTCTAGGTTAGCCAGTGGCGTAGCATACCTTGGCTGAGGGCCCCTTTTTACTTTTTGGTGGGAGAGGAGAAATCTTTCGATGACTTTTCCCGCTCCTTGGGTGAAACGAGAGAGAGTGTCACACTCTTACTAACAAGTATACTTACCGAAACTTCCTTCTTTGGCAAGCACCTGTGTCAAGCGGTAGGCGCATTTCCACACTCCGTGCTACTACTGAGAAATTTTCGAAAAACCGAAAAAAACCCAGCAGTTTTTCGCTCGAGCCTGAAATCGAACCCGAGACCCCTTTCCCGGCAGTCACACTTAAAACCACTAGGTCAACGAGGCAGTCATTGTCATATATACAAATACATAGTATATATTTTCCACATATTATTATGTACCAACCTATATATAAAAGTACCTAGAACTGTTGCATTACTGGGTAGCCCGCTAGTCTGCTACGATTATTGCCTAATGCCCACAAAGTGGCTCGCTACTACATACTAGCTACATTACATTACATACTTACTACATATATTTCTTTACATGTTCCGCGTAACTCGTAACATGGGGTGGGGCGATGTGGAACATAACATAAGACATGCTGTTTACTCATATGTAATGTTAGTTATTTATAAACAAGCATTTGAGTAAGAAATACTTACTCCCTTTTTTAAAGTCCAGTATCACATTTGTAACTTCTTATCTCCGTCTGCGAACACAGGCAACACCAGAGAAGTTATCATAGACATATTAAAAATGTTATTAATGAAAGTTTTTTTAAGGTCGAAAAATCATTTGATGATATGACTTTTCCCATCTTGGGTGAGGCAAGAGGGAGTGTCAGACTCTTACTGACTAAACACCACCCTGTTCCTACTTCTGCTTTTCGAGTCAGAGCCCCGGTAAACCCGCTAGGTAATCCACAGCTCCGGGTCTTTGAAAGTTACAAGTGCGTTTCTGGCCATTTAAAAAGGAGTAGGTAGGTAGGTACATTCCCTTCCTTTTTAGAGGGGTGGGGAATGGTCAATTGGTAATTAGTTCAAGTTCAATACATTCGGTACAAATAACCTAACCTAACCTAGGTTAGGTTATTTGTTTTCTAAATAAATACGACACAATTGGGTGCTAAAATAATGTATTCAAGAACTTATCATAATACATAGTTTTAATAGGGTAATTTCCAGGTAGTCAAATTGAATACTACATATTTTAAAAACATAAAAACGATAGATTTTGTAGAAGATTCTGCGTTGTGATGTGAATGCATCAGTCATACTTATTTATCTCAAAGTAAAAAATATTAAAATCAACGTTAAAATCAAGTCAGTTAAATGAGTGTCCTTAATTAGATACTCCTGTAACTATATTTAGTAATTAAAAAGGAAAATTATTGAGGTAATACCCTATTGTACTTATAACTAAAACTAATGTCTTAAATATATTTCGTTATAAATCTTGTGATATTCAATCCATACACTTACATATATAATATATCGTCATTATTATCATTATGTATAAAAATAATAAAGCTTCTATGTAGCTAATATGAGCTGATCTTTGGGAGTAACAGTCCAATATAAAAATATTGCCTAACTATATTTGACGATGCTAAAACCAGAGTGATCTAGGGCACAAAAATATGTTTCTGAGAAAATTGAGGAAATGCGTTAAGTGTTATTGTTGGAAACGTATGAGCTGTATATTCATTTTTTGGTAAAAATGTAACTTACATCACTCTGGTTTTAGCGTCGTCATTTATGCGTCTGATATTTTTTTTCAGTATCGAAGTGGCCATATTGCGGTATAGTTGAAGATAGCCATGCCCAGTAACCTGTGAAGACCCCAATAGACCTGACTTAGGAGCTACAATTAAGTGGTAATGAAAAAAGAAATGACCTTGTTAGCTATATTCAAAAATATATTTATGTAAAGCAGTACGAAATTAAAACCAAATGAAGATTTATTCGCTCCACGGTATGTGTGGGCCCCCAAACTATATGCCAACTGGACCCCCTCTAGCCTAGTTCGATTCTGAATATTATATAGTTTTAGGCCATCTGATCTAGTCTTATGAGCTACGATATTTAGGAACAGATATTACGGTGGCAAAAGCATTGTTTTTACTATTTTCTATGCATTCACAATTATTAAATGGAGCAGTTTAATTAAATTTCTAATTATAAGCTTTTTTATGGTATAAGCCGGTAAACGAGCAGACGATCACCTAATGTTAAGCAATCAGCGCCGCCCATGGAAACCCGTAGCACTAGAGGCGTTACAAGTGCGTTGCTGGCCTTTTGGGGATTAGGAATTTATGGAATGTAAGGGGAAATCGGGGCTTGGGAAGATAAGGAATGGGGGTAATTGGGCAGGTAACGATAACATAAGACTCGTTATTGAATATATTTCTGTTTTAGCATATTGCTATCTCTCCGAGTTATACCCACTAAGTTTAATATTTGCACTACATTCAGATAGCGAATATAATTCAAATCATTGTTATTTATGAATTTTAAACTTTGATAATTTTTGTAAGTTTTAACCTTTTTTTGTTGGGAGTAAGTCCCGTCCACCCACCGCCTTGGGTGAGGCAAGAGGGAGTGTAAGACTCTTACTAACCCGTTATCTTGTACGCAGCTCCGGATAAGTTGTAATCTTAAATGCATAACCATATATATTACACTAGCTACTTTCACGCGGTTTCACCCGCTCTGCCGAGCAGATCCTATTGATCGTAGCGTGATGATTTATAGCCTATAACCTTCCTCGATAAATTCGCTAGCCAACACAAAAAGAATTATTCAAATCGGACCAGTAGTTCCTGAGATTAGCGCGTTCAAACAAACAAACAAACTCTTCAGCTTTATAATATTAGTATAAGTAGATAATAATATTGTACTGACATTGGTGCAGTTTTCTGATTTCTCCCATACAGCCTGGGTTTGCAAATGTTTTTCAAAATATCAGGAACTAAAATTCCCACTCTCGTATTTCGACCAAACTGTGATATTACACATTATTCGGATCAACTATACTAATAATTTCTTATTGATTAAATATAAAAATACGAATACTCAGTTTAGAATTAAATCGATTAATGAGATTATTATATTATTTTTAGACATTCGAATAGATAGAGTACATCCTATTAGATGCGATAATTTATAATAGATCAGTGCTTGAGAATAGACTGAACCTATTTTTTTTATTAGTATATGGAGGCAAACTTGCAGGTCACCTGTACGAAACGAATCGAGAACGTGTTCGGTGCTCTGATTGGTTGGTTCATTTACGCCGGCCAATCAAAGCGCTGAATGCGCTCTCGATTCATTTTCGTTCGACGTAAAGCAAACTCGTACTAAGGGTACTGATGGTAAGCAAGCCCTTAGACACAAGCAATACCAGAACAGTTACTGCATTGTGTGCCTTTTTATTGAAAAGGAAATAATATATGACATAGATTTACGGGTGATCTGAGATCAGGAATTGGATGGGTTAACCTATCTTATAACTGTTTCTTTGTTTTGTAATATTATCGGCTCTGATCTATCTAAACTTACATTATATGGTTGAATACCTACTTAATTCTTACTCATCAATCTAATCATACAAAAATAAATATCAGTCAAATGTGAGCCCATAGGAAAGATGACAAGAATAAACGATTATTTTTAAATCCGTCAATAATTATTTTAAAAAATCAAGACGTTTTATAAATTTCGATATTACTAATTAATTTCTAATTAGATAAAGCCAATTAAAATAGTCAGTCCTACATAACATCGAAAATTAGTGTTGTAAAAAGAAAAATATTCTATTCAACTTATCGTACTAAACATACATAATTATGCTTGCACATCAGGAACATTTTATGCGATAGGTCGGTAAACGTGCAGACGGATAACTTACATAGATCCATAAATTTCTAGATTGTCGTAGAAACAATAATTCAAAGATTTTATTAGGTTGAAGTCACTTATAAAATATTCATAATTATTTCACAAATTGATTGATTGAGTAACTAAAATTAAAAATGTATTGAAGACAATATGAGATCAGGATACTTTGATGTGCAAGCAATATTGATCTTTATTGGCGTTATTTCTTAAACCATAATATAATAATTTTACTATGACAATTCTCCATTGTTTTCATACATACCATACCACCATACTAAATACATAATACGTTTAAATTTTATTTATAATCATTTTTTTAATTGTAAATCCCCCACCCGATAAAAATCTACCACAAATCGATTGCCAAAAAATATAACAATAAAAACTACAATCAAATCAGCCAATTTTTTTTTTGTTCTTTTTTTTAATTTTATTACTTAACCTACTAAATAAAATTTACAAAAAAATGTCATCTTTCCTTTTGTAGGCTCACTTCAAAGTCTTGTAATAATGGGGCATCAAAAGCAAACATCGATTTTGTCCATCGGTTTCATAATGAAAAAGTATTAGACACGTATTTTTTACCAAATAAAAAGAACTAATTCGTTCATCCACATTTCAGCCATAAGACGTGCATTATTGAGCAATAGGCCTCCTTTAGTGACTGGGTTGGGTAATTCGAGCCAGCCAATCAGAGCGCCGAACGTGCTCTCGTTTCGGTTACTACCTAAAGCAAACTCGTAATAAGCGTACTGGGCGCTATACTCTTAAAACCAATCTCAATGTCAATCCAATAAAATCTCAACAATTATTCAATGTCAAAACTATATAACCCCAATCGTACCTGTTAAAATACCATTCAGAGTACGGAATATAAAACCAAACTCTACTATTTAGTTCATCCAAAATCCACGCAGTACGAATGCAATGGGTGCTAGTGTTGCAACTCAAGACTACAAAATTTTACAATATAAATATCGACGGATCGGAATGGATTCAAGAGTAAGCTCCCTGCATCCAGTGGCACTTTGCGACTTTATTATTTTAAGAGCTAATACGTCCGTTTTCCACCGGACAACGGACCGTTTTTTCTACCGGATTCACGGTAGTCTATAGTAAACAATGAATGTTTGTACTAAATCCGATAAATACACGGTATATTAACTAGTGACAAAAAACGCATGTCTAGGTATAGGCGCTTTTAAAAAAAAGCTAATTACAAGTTTCAAAAATACGTGTCCAATGTTTTCAATTATTTCACAAGTCGCCAGTTTCAATAACACATACATCTGTAGATTTAGTAACTAGACAATACAGATAGAATTTTGACACATTTTTTAATGGAATATCAAAACAATTGCTAGCTACATTAAACTTTAACATTAGGCGCAAATCTATACACAAAGGCTATTAAAACTGACCATAGATGGACATTAAAAAAGAGCTGTTTTCCTATTCATAGTTCACTCTTGTTACCGTCATTTTGAGGTAGTACGGTTATGGAATCGTTATTGTCAACTGGTTGACTCATTTCAACCGGTTGAGTTATGCCAGCTGGCTGATTTATGTCAGCTGGCTGAGTTATGACGACTGGCTGACTTGGGCCAGGTAGCTGACTTATGCCGGCAGGCTGACTATTGGCAACACGCTGACTATTGCTAGCTGACTGACTATTATTATCTGTGTTAGTAAACTTTAATGCTTCAAGGCGGGCAGATAAGAAGTGCTCCGACATGTGTTGCCGAAGTTCTGTCAGCAGTCTGAAGCTTTGTGTGCATTGTACGCATCTGGAAATAAATATAAGGTATAGGTTATTGTGGATCTTTCTAAACAATTATATTGTTTTCAAATTGTCTTGTAACCACTGGTTGACGAATGGGGCCTATCGTATTTCTGCTCACCAGATGGTAGTAGTGTGAACTTCTCGATCTTGTCGTCCTTCGTCCAATAGGGTTTAGCTAGATTTTTGTCATTGAACATTCAATATTTGACAGCAATTGTGATTGAATAAAAAATCTCTTTCTACATTTGCACCATTATCATTTGGTGTGCAAAAATACGGCCTAAATGCTGATATGTCATTAGGATTCACATACAATACTGAAAACTTGCTAACAATAAAAAATAATGTTAGACTTACTTGTACAAGTTAACGCCGAGGTGTGAACGCTTGTGTTTGACCAAGTCATTGCTCTGGGTAAACGCACGATCGCATATCTCACATTTGTAGGGCCTCTCTCCTGTGTGTATTCTATTGTGTCTCTTCAAATGATCTTTGCATGTAAATCTGTATTACAAAAACAAAGGTAAGTATTAAAATGTTGTAAACAGTGCCATCTAGCGGCAAATTAGCTAGTAAGTAGTACCATTTTCTCTTACGAGATGACGCTACGGAACGCTAGTCCATTTTTCTTATCAGTAGATTTTACTTTAATGGCATTTACCATTAGTAAATAATTATAATTAATAGATTGACTAGAAACTACTATTTCGTTATCTTGCTTAGAATTGTGAAGTAACTTTAATATTCATTACATTAAATAGAAATTGAACACATCTAAAAATTAGCAACTCTGGAAAATAATGTCTATAGTTTTTTTTTTAATAAAACCTTGCCCCACACTTCGATTATCTCCTGTATTGTAGACGCATTTACAAACATACAAGTTCACATACACATGACACCCAGACCCGAAACAACAATTAGTGGATCACACTAAGAGTTTCTCCGTGGGGGAAGCGCACCCGCTACACGTTGCACGGCAGTCTGTTGCAAGCCACCGCGCAAACCGTGCAGTCGAGAATATTGGGAGTTAATAATAAGCTATTAATTATTAGGCTAGTAAAACGTATACTTACTTCATAGGACAAGCATCACACTGGTAGCGCCTGACACCCAAGTGTCGGAGCTTGTGTGTGGTCAGAGAGCTGTTCTTGGTGAACGATGCATTGCATTCATCACACGTATACGACTTCACACCGGTGTGGGTTACCACATGGGACTTTAACTCCCCTGAAATATTATAAAATATTTTCTATAGTTTTATTAAGTTACTTTTACAGTTTCTTACTAAAGTTGACAAATTCAAGCATCAAAAATAAGAGTATTATTTTTATCCCATGGGATAGGAAGAAAGGAACAGTAATTTATTTTATTAATTAATGTACCACTGTACAATTGTAATACATACAATTGTACAGAGGCATTACTGCCATAATGTGTAATATAATGAAAGGGCTATGTGAAATCAGAGTCTAATGCCATACTTCTTTGTAGTTGTTACACGCTTGGCAGAGTGGTCATGGTTGTCATATAGGTCTGGTTGCAAGCCCTTACAATAATTCATTGCCGTTCTTCACATGCTGCAGCCTTCCTTGGGTAATGCCTTACACCAGAAGGTAATGAACCTGTGCTGTGAAACTTTGAAAAACCAAAGAAATGTATAATTAGACTTACCTTTACTAACAAACTTCCTGGGACACAAATTACAAGCAAATGATTTCAAACCCTTATGTCTGTTCAAGTGCTGATTCAAATTAGTACTCGAATCAAATGTCTTTCCGCAAGTCGGACATAAATAGGGTCTCCTCTTAGTATGTACCCGTACATGAGTTTTCAAACTTGAGAGATGAGTGAAGGACTTCATACAAACTGGACAGCAGTGCGGCATTATTCCCTTATGCTTATTCATATGATCTGAGTACGCAGATTCCGTTGCATAAGCCTTTTGACATGTAGTACATTTGTACGGCTTGTTGATACCGTGACTCAGTTCATGTCGTTTTAAATGGGACAGCTTTTTGAAAACAATACCGCATATTGTGCAACAGAGCACTCTGTCTTTTGGTGTGTGTTTTCTTTTATGTGCCGATAAAGAGTTTACGGATCTGAATGTTTCAGAACAGATTTCACATTGGAGTGTTTGTGGCTGTTCAGTGTTGTGATTTATCTCAGTATTTACGTCAGAGTCATTCATTTCAGCGTTCATTTCAGTACTTGTTTCAGCATCTGGTGGCTTATCTACAGTGGGCCTATGTGTGAGCATGTGTTCCATATACTTAAAATTGTAATTAAACGTTTCAGAACAAATGATACAAGTGTATGTTTTTTCATGACGCTTTTTATGTTTTTGTAGTTTCTCAACTGATATAAAGTCTTTGCCGCAAACATCACATGTTACCATGAAGTTTGTTGGTTGTTCTTCGAGTTCGGGAACATCTATTATATCTGGTAAATCTGAACTTAGTGCTGACATATTTGAGTATGGGTTTGCTTCCTCTTTTACAGTCATTTCGGAATCACCATCTAAAGTTGCATTTGCATTTTCACTTTGTTGTTGATTATTTTCCCCTTCAACTTCTATTCCAAGATGGTTGTCTTCTGACTTAATGAGGACAGTCTTTACTATATGTTCTTGCAGTTGCTGTTCAGCAAATATAGCTGTGTCTCTAAACTCATGATAATTTAATAGGAAGCTGTAGCAACTGTAGCATATTTTCTTTGGCAGGGGGTCTGCTTTACTGATCTAAAAACAATCATGATTAAACACACCATACAACAACAGTGACATGGTGAAGTTAATGGTACCTAAAACGAGCTCTAACTTACCTCTATTGTGGTACACAAATATATTATTCTAGGTATATCAAATTGATGTGATCCGTCTTGAAATACATCATACATGTTGTCGTCGCCTTGCACATCTCTCAAACAAGTGCGACAACAAGCATCTAGGTTCTTTGTGTTCGTATCATGGACGGCTGTATTTATATTCAGTTCAGTGTCGGAGGTAGAGGCCATTGCAACGCAACACTTTTACTATTTCATATAATTTATTAATTATTATATTGTTGTCAGTGAATTAGAAACTATAATATTTATTCTAAGATTGTTATTGTAATTGAGAAACTAATTGGGATTTATTGTTTTCTTTTTAACACAAAATCAACAAAGTTTTGATAAATTGTTGATTTTCCGTAAGCACAGACACAGACAACCCAGGGAATGTGAAACATAGACTAAATAAATAAATAAATTATAGACGAAGTAGTGTTGTAATAGTGACAAGACCGACAACATGAATGAAATAACGGTTTTAAAATTGAATGTTGTTATTATATTATAACTAGTTTTTATTTTCTATTTTATAGCAATTTTATTTACATATTTTCTAACGTATTTCTTTTTTTAATGTTGAATATAGAAATTTGTTAATAGATTGGTGTATAACACAGGATTTCTTATTAACCTTAATCGTTGGCGTCATAGTTTTGAGAAAAAACTATTTCAAATAATGTAGGTAACTAGTTACTCAATAAGACTAACAATTATAAATTCATTTTTGTTTTATAATTAATGATGTATTGTTTGTAGCAACAACTGATTACCAATTATTAACAACTGTCATGTCGGCTTGTTACGCATGTCAGTTCTTATAAGACTAGAAGGACATCACTAGTAAACCATTCATTTCATTCAGTTCAACTGTCATCTCGTCAAGTTCAACTTGTGTAATCGTTTTTAAAACTCACGCGTGCATAATTTTAAAAATAAAACACGTAACAAAATTCATTACGTCTAGTAGAAATCCATATAACCGGTAAGTTGAAAACTATTTTATAATTCTATATTGTTTTTGTCTTCCAGTACGTATCAAGTAGTTATTAAAACAGACTGTGTAATTTAATACCTGCGCATTTTAATGAAGTAAAACTAATTAATCAATTTTATTATTGTAGTTTTTGGTTGTTGATGTTGATTAATTTTGCAGCAGAAAATTGAAATGTGTTGTTCTTGTATTTAATTACCGGTCCATACTAGCATTGTTTTTTTTTAATAATATTTACTTATAGATTCGGTTTTCCAAAGTTGCATCTCTAATATTATGTAGACACTTATATTTTAAGATTTTTTTTTATAAATTAACTTGTTTGAAAGTTGATTTCTAAAGCCTTTTAAGAACAAGTAAGCACCTAATTAAATAAAAATTAACGTAAAACATAAATATTTACTTACATTGATAATACCATCATAAGCCTTTAAAATTCTCACCCATGCATGCATCCTTGAAGAATTTAACCTTCTCTACTTAAACTCGGTCAAAATACGTCTTTACCAAAACGAGATAAAGTTTAAAATCGAAGTGCATTGGTTTAACTGTGCTACTTTTTTTAATTGTTCGGAATCGCATACATAATAATTCATTACCTACAACTAATTGTGTACACATAAACTATTCAATCACCGTTGCAGTAACTGTGAACATTTACATACTTTACGTCACATGACGTCTTAACAACACAAGTTCGTATTTCTAAAGATCGTCAAATATATGAAAAAAAGATACCTTTCCTAATATTGGTCCACGGACCACTAGTTAGGAACCACTATTTTTTGAGAGGGGAAAATCATCCAATGACTTCTCTCGCCCTTGGCAAGGCGAGAGGGAGTGTCACTCTTACTGATTTTTAAGCCGGAGCTCCGGTAACACGCTAGGTAATTCGCAGCTGGTTATAAACCACTAGCCTGGTGGTCCGCAAAAGACAAAAAATGGCCCGCGAAATGAAAAATACAAATACACAAGACTACAACTCTGTCCAATAAATACCACAGTTAAAGCTAAAATTAAACTTCTATCAAACGAGTCACCTGAGAGCAGCAATTGATTGCAATAATCAAATTTTATGTATGAATGAGAAAATCTGAGTGTTCGCACACTCACATGGAAAAGGTAATAGCAATGGTGGTCCCTGACCTAACTAAAATGATATAAAAGTGGTCCTTAACTAGGAAAAGGTTTGGAAACGTCTGGTAGTGTAGACTGTCAAAAATGTTATGGAAAATACGATTGAACAAGATTTCGATAACCAACTTCGTAAAATAAACGCTTTTTCTGAATTGAACTCCACGATGCCGTTATCAGAATTATATCTACAATAATCTTTACTAGATCCGATATCAACCGCACAGCTGAACAGCAGTGCATGTTTCAAAACAATGACACTTCATTTTTATCATTATCTTTATTCGAAAAACTAAACTTTGTACTGAAAATTGCTAGTACTGCAATTGTTTAACATAATTTGTTTACAAAGTGGATCAACCTTGGGTCTGCAGCACGTGCAATGGAGTCAAATGCATGCCATTATTTGATCATTCTAACAGTAAGCGCGTGATATCTCCCTTTCTCGTGATCTATTTCGGGCATAATGCCAACTATTCATTAAAAGTCAACTAGACAAATTCTATGATTACGGAATTCATTCAATTCCTTCGTCTATTTTTCATTCTTATCGTATTAGACTTTTGTCTCAGATAAAATTTTGGTTTTTCAGAAAAAGAAAGGCCATCATTTTACTGTTTTTTTTTTTTACACAATAAGTACCAATGTACATTGTGAATCTCTGTCTCTGCACTGAAATAAATTCTCGTAAATGTTATCCTGCATCAACTCCTCGTTCTTTTATCCAACACAGTCAAAGATAAAGGATTTATTTTAGTTAATCCACATTGAGGCACATTTAAAACGCCAAAACTGCATCAGCAACCAAAGTTTTTACAAACTTGTCCGCTATTTTCATCAATATGTCACTCATCGGATAAACCTAGAAATCCATTAAGAAACAACAAAACAAATAGACGCTTGCAACTATAAAAGAATGCTCCAGTGCCAACGTTTACACATGTCTGCACAAAAATATATTCGTGCACTCCCATGTGTCCACTACGTGTACGTTATGCTATTTCTGTTCAACATTCCCTTGGCACTGTCTCCTCATTATATTCTTTTAATGGTCCTCCACCCTTTTCTGAATGGAATAATATTTAATGACTGAGTAATAGTTACATTATTGTTTTTATCGCCCTTTAATCTCTTCATTGAACATCATTTATGTTTATTGAATGTGTGAATGGAATATACTTCCTTTTTATGAAAAACATTTCATGTCTGTTACTATTTTGTTTATATAAAAAAATCTACGTCTAACTGGAATGCCCATTATAAGTAATATTTAGTTTAGGCCAACCCGGTTATTCTTCTATTTTCTCCTTTTTATCTAAACTCATTGTGAAACCCCCCAATAATATAACCATGTTATACTCCAACAATTGAACAAATACAAATATTATCTATAGCTACGAATTCCACTGAAATCAGACGCTGACAGCTCCGTGATCCAAAGTCCAATAATCCAGACAAGAGTCCCTACTCCCGAAGATCACGTTTTCAGTATCCTAATTACGTAAGAGATATCACAGCCGTTTATTGCCATTGAACCTAGCTGATAAGCCTGTTTAGAGGTCGCTATGACCTGTATCTATAGTTTCACAAAACCCTACAAATCTTTAGTTGCGTGCCGGCAGCCGGACCGTGTGGACGTGTTTTCTTTTCCCATCTTTGTTTATATTCGGGTGCGAATTTTTGAAGGTAAGTTCTCTTATTTATTTGCGGATTTTTTTTTTAATTGTATTTTACATTTTTTATTTTGTATTTTTTGGGATTTAAATTGAAGTGTCGTGTTGTTTACTTTAATGTAGACGACCTTCGCTCATTAGTAACGTTTATCATTCAAAGTTATCTTGTATACGAGAAGCGAGACAGTAATTGCTCGTCTAATTATATGTATCATTGTACAGCTTCAAGTACAAATTATATTAGAGAGATGAAATTAGAAAATCCATAAATAGCTATTGCAACGATTGCAATTAAAGTGTGAAGGTCGCTTTCTGCAATGACCTGACCATTACGTTGAATTTTTTCTAGTGTAAACTTGACCTTTGTTATAATCTTGGTGACTTTTATTTCACCAGTACAAAATACAACAGATAAAAATATAGATAGTAAATTATTTAGGATTACCATAGCTATAAATCGTAAACACCTTAATTGATAAAGACGAGTAATCAAACGGTACTAATGTATATAAAAAATGTCAGATATCATTATAATGATGAATTTAAAAGATTAGTAGATATAATAACAGTTAGAATTATCGTCGGCCTTTGAACTTAAACCGTGATATTTACCATGTTTAATTATTTTTATGAGCTTCCAATATACTTCACCTATTATAAAATTTTTTTATGAACATAACAGTTTGTCATCCAAAGATTTTGCGTCGCGTCGCTTTTCGATTTAACTTTATCAAAGGGTCATCTTAGTTCCTTGGACCCTCTGTAATAATTGTTTATTAACACATTATAATAATGAATTTAAAAGATTAGTAGATATAATAACAGTTAGAATTATGTTTATTGCGATGCGATAATAGTCGTGTCCTCGTCCCCGTGTCAATGCCTAGAGGGGTCAAAGTCCGATACAACTGGTTTTTTATTCAGATTACCGGTTTTTCAAGTGAAATTACGGTTTTTTATTTACAAAACAAGCTTTTTGCTATTTTCTGAAGTACTAGGTATAATCTAATAAGATTTAATCTTTATGTAAAATGACAAGATTTTTGGAAATATTTGACGCAATAAAATTTTGTAATGTGGTGTTGCTTTATTTTTTCAATAGCCTCAATAAAAAATAAATCTTTAAAGTATCTCTAATAAAATTTAAATCGTTCTATCTTGCAATAATCAATTTAAAAGGGCACAATTATCTTAAAAAAATCGTTAACTATTTCAAATTCTCTGCACTGCAGCAGGAAAATTAAAAAAAACAACAAATATGACCCAGTTTAGTCGATCATGTGACTTGTTCGTTAATCTTTATTAGCATAACGACAACAAAACAGGTACGGGTTTAATGACCGGCATTGGCACTCGCGAGTGTTGCCAAACAACTGTTTCTAGTAAAACTTAACGCCAGTTGAAAATATAATTTTTCAACACGAATAAATGCTCAAGAATTGTTTGGTTTGTGTCTGTAATAGAGTTTAATTACAAGCTTTTTGGCAAGCTTCAACTTGTCCATCGGTAATTTTAGAGTTCCGTAAGAGTTACAATGGAACATCGTACTACCAAAATATATTTTATTTTGCCGGAGTCTGTTTCCTGATGAGTATAACCTGAGTGTCTTCAGGGCCCTAGTGAAAAGGTTGTTTATGGGCAGACGTGCTCCATCGTAGGCCACATCATCACTTACCACTAAACGAGACAGCGGCTAAAAATCGACCGATCATTTATAGAAAAAACTAAAAAGTAAAGGAAAGTTTCGGCGTCTTATAAAATTAATTTGTATATTACCATTTTTAAAACTCATTTCACTTCAAACTGGTTTAAAACAAAGCCTTCAAGTAGACCTATACTTAGGTTCTAATAAAATTTAAGTTATAGGTTCTCTCAAATCTGTATACAGCTGAGCCAATATCGAGCGTTTGGTTCTGTGACCTTAGCTTAGACCGCTAGACGTTTAATAACGCCATGCTGTTAATTAAATTTGACGCCAGACTATGAATCCCATTTACGTAATTGACTTGTCTTGCTACAAAAGTTTATTGCTCTAATTTTTCTATCCGATAGGTATAATCCCCGCCTATAAAAATCCTCACTTGGCTTCACCCGTATATACTTAAATAAAAACATTAATATTTTTTTAAATACTATTAAAACAATGTTACCTGTTATTACTTAAGTAGATTAAGTACTTTTGCGGTGCCCAAAAGGGCCCGCAGTTGGGGCATATTACTTTGTTAAAATTGTAGACCACACTGTATACACTATAGATGCATTACAGTGATTTGATTTTGATTTGATTTCAAGAAATACGTAAACACTTACTGATGTTAGATGTCCATAAAACACAGCTCACATTTACATTTCAGTAACAATTTGGGAATAAAATGTACAGAACCTCTGAATTTCCAAGCAATTATTATGACTAATGTTTTGTTTTTTTGACACAATTCTGAATGTCGTCACATCGGATCTTTAACGTAAGTTGTTTACATATTGCATAGCTTATCTCTTTAGATTCCTGCCCAAATATAACATTATACTTGCATCATAGTAGCCTATACCTTCTGATGTAATAGCTACTACGTATTTGACATCGCATTACCCCAATTCGAAGAGTAAAGCAGGCAAGGTTTATGAAATTATGTGGTCTATTCTCTATAAATCTCCCTGTTGATTTTCGATCAGCTGTAGCCATTCTGTTTAACTAGTCTAGTCCACTATGCAGGAGATATTATAGTGCACAAGTATGCGCCAATACAAGTGCCCTCTCTACGAGTAAGTACTTATTCCCTCAATCTCAGAACCCAACAGCTTTACGTGCTTGGTGGGTGAAACACCACTGAATTCCTAACCAGGTTGAATGATGACATTTTAATCAGAAAATGCCATTATCACTTTTTGGCCGACGCGGAAATAGACACCCGCATCACGTTGCACAGCAGTTGGTGCATACTGTTAATGACAATTTCACACACGACTTGGACACAATAGTCGCTTATCCTTAAAATTAAGCATCTAGTCAGTCAGTCATTCTTTTGTTTTTGTTTTGTTGTTAACAGCGACAGTTAACAAAGTAACGTTAATTAGAAAATTTACCTATTCTTTGCACGTGTCGCATGTATTCACATACATAGAACATCACTATAGCTCTTACGTAAATCCGTTTAGAATAAAATTGTAGTATACAGCGAATCGTCCCTGATTTATCGACTTGAAATCTCATGTCTAGACTGCCAGGCACTTAAGCCTCTTTGCCTAGCCTAGCTTACTCATCTACGTGCGTAAGTATAGCTTATAATCCTCGTAGGCGTTTTCGTGCTAAGAGCTATCGATCAAAACCCATTTCTGTGGACTCATTCGATACTTACATACGTAGGTAGTTACAAATTGTAATGATTTGTGTGCTTCGTTTAGGGTGTGTCACGTGAGCAAATATTTTGTCAACCGATTGGTTAATCCGTCATGATTTGACGTCTTGTTGTGCTTACCTAGTTACCTATCTATATGTCAATAACTATTGTACCTACATGTGTATATGTATAGCTCAATGAATACGAATTTTGTGATAGTAATTGCTATGGAGGAAACTGAACACTGATGCTTCTTTCATAAGACTTTTTTTCTAGGGCTCTTTTTCCAAAGAAGAACCGTAACTGCCTGTCAGCCAGCGCAATACCACCCTAGACGTAAATTAATTTTAAATACCTACACACGAATAATAGGGTAGAAGTAAAAGACTAATTTCTATTTTAATGCTTATAGCGTCTTATAGATTATTTTAAAACATTCGACACGTATTTAGAAAAAAATATTTTTTAAAAAACAAACGTATCTAATATTTTTTCATTAGGTTCCTAAATGACGGACTAAATAGATTTTTAATTTTCGTACCCCGTCATCATCCCTATTAACTTTGAAATTACTTTTCTCAAAAATTATATGCCTTAGAAGGACTCAGTGATCAACTGGGCGGCAATAAACTGGGCCACGTGGACCAGTTGTACAAAATTAATTATGCCTACTATTTTTGTGGCCAACTGGGCCGAACGCACTTTGGTCTCGCGGACAAGATTTTATTATTTAATTTGCTGTGGTTAAGTGGGCCGCAAGTATCCAATACAGGCAGATACAGAGGTTTCAGTAATTTCAAATATTTACCTTGTGGGAACCATTTTGTTTTACTTATATACAGTATCTACAGCCGTTACGAAAGTAAAGTGCGCTTTCTTCCTTTGTCTTGTGCACTCTTTATATTTTGTTGTCGTTATATTTTGTTCTCTGCGGCGGTGGTCCGCAGAGAACACCACTACCTTAAGCTATAACAGGTATAACGTTACGTATTAGAAACATCAATCTCTTTTAACTTCAAAAAAGACAATCGCCAACCGCTACCTCCTATCACTAACCACCGCAAATCAACGCACAAATCCAGCCTGAGGCAGAAAATTTGATGATGCTGCGATGGACTACTGGCCAGTGCTTGTTACATTAAGATACACGGTGTCAGCCACCCTGGTCCCACTTCCTGGTCGCACGCAACTAGCGACAACACGCAGGCAGTAGTGAGTCATTTTGTATTGCACTACACTGGTCACTGTTTCCATCCCACACTCATGCTGAGCTGTGTCACTTAAGCCCCAGCACCTCCACACACACACCTGTTAATTCGATACATTTCACGTGTCTGCATGAGCTACCTGCTGACTTTATTTATTCGTTTATTTATTGAACTGTTAGCGAACTTTTGATTTGCACAAATCTGTACAATTGCGCAGGAGTGTTGAGTTGCACGGGCGCAGAGCAGCAGTAGTTGATGCAAATATTGAGGTAGATGCGGTGAGCAGCCCAGCACTGCAGCTTACCTAGTAGCACCGCATGCCAGCACCCTGCAGACACTCACTAGTCGCGCGGCTACGTGTCAGACACCACGGTCGGGGACGGGCGCAGCGCAGCGCCGACACTACTAGACAAGCACTGGCCAGTAGTCCATCGCAGCATCATCAATTTATTTCTGCCTCAGGCTGGATGGTGTGCGTTGATTTGCGGTGGTTTGTGATAGGAGGTAGCGGTTGGCGATTGTCTTTTTTGAAGTTAAAAGAGAATGTTTCATAATACGTAACGTTATACCTATAGCTTAAGGTAGTGGTTGTTCATTGCGGACCACCGTTCAGAGAACAAAATATAACGACAACAAAATATAAAGAAACGCACGACAAAGGAAGAAAGCGACTTTACTTTTAACGGCTGTAGATACTGTATATAAGTAAAACAAAATGGTTCCACAAGGTAAATATTTGAAATTACTGAAACACTCTGTAAGCCTTACTGGATACTTGCGGCCCACTTAACCAAGCAAATTAAATAATAAAATCTTGTAGACCAAAGTGCGTTCGGCCCAGTTGGCCACTAATAGTAGGCATAATTAATTTTGTACAACTATCACGTGGCCCAGTTTAATTGCCGCCCAGTTGATCATGAGTCCTTAGAAGGTAGGTACACAGCTCCAAATACTTCGACAATATCCTAATAAAAAATCATGTTTCGGTAATGTATCCTTTAAAAAATTCATACTACCATTTCGAGTGCTTTATTTAATATCTGTTACATATTATCAGTATATAAGTACTTAGTATACATAATATACGGAATATAATCAATGTATGAAACAAATGAAAAAGAATCCTTGTAACAATGATTGCCAATTGATTTGCTTCTTTGCTGAAAACAATTGTAGGAAGCCCGAACAATGCTTTATTAATCTAACATGCATGTCGTATCAACTATTTTTCTATACTATACAAAATACAGGTACTTACTACTTAGGTACTTACTTTTAATTAGTAGTGGTTTGTATACAAACCACTACTAATGTACAATGTAGTTTGTAAAACAACTACGTCTCGCCTTTTATCCCCAAAGGGTGCACATTGCTGCACGTATTGCCGCTAAACAATGTAACCAACGTACATAAGTCCCAAGTAATAGGGGGTAATAGTTTGAAAACTAATAAAAATCATAACCTTATAGCTGTGTGTCGTTGTGTCAATGAGATTACCGGAGGCCAAATTGCCCCCCATCCAAATCTTCCCTATCCCCAATTCCCCAGCAACTTTAAAATTCCTAACCCACCAAAGGCCGCCAACGCACTTGTAATGCTTCTGATGTTTCGGGTGTCCATGGGCGGCGGCGCTTACTTACCATCAGGTGATCCGTCTGCTCGTTTACCAGCTACATGATAAAAAAAAAACTTCTCTTCGTCTTCGTTTTTTAAATGCTAACTCCATTGCTAAACAAATAAGGTATCCTTTTGAATACCCTCTTATAACCGTAACCTCGTTTATGTTATAATACCAGACCGGAAAATTGTTTCCTTTCATACTAACTATTCACGAATAATCTAGATCTAGTCTCATAATAATAGGTTCAGAGATTTTTGACACCAAATTCAGGTCTTTGACCTTAAGATTTTACAATAAACGAATAAAGTATTAGAAACTCCATGTGTCTGGCTTCAATGCCATCGTGATTATGTTTTATTAGTGCGCTACGTGTTGACTTTTTAATATCTTAACATTATCGTAGAACCAGCACGTTGAAAAAATTACCTTCAAGAAAAGAGCGTATTCCTGCCTTTTCAAAGGCCGACAACACATCTGTAATTCCTCTGGTGTTGCGAGTGTCCATGGGCTGCGCTTACCATCAGGTGATCCATCAGCTTATTTGGTTCTCATTCCATAAAAACACAAAATTATTAATGATTATAGTTACTATTATCCTCCATTCTTCTTTCTTTTTAGTCATCCACATGTCTTCTTCATCTTTCCTTTGAAAAACATTGTATTCATAATTTCCTTCTACAGAAAAATCTATACAATACATACGTACCTACAAACTAGATATACCTAAGTTGTTATTTACTTATCCATTGTATTTATTACGTAGCTTAAAAACAGTCAGAGAATCACGCAGCCGGAACGAGTTTACTAGTAAATACACCTAAGTAATCATTTCAGAATATAATTATCTAGACGTCGAGTTTATTGCACTCGAAGATAAGAAGCATCCATTAGATTTAGACATTACTACCTGAAGTTATCAGTAAGCATAATTTTGATGTATATCTTTCGCGTAATGTCTGTAAGTGGAAGTGGGGAGCTGTGACGTCACAAGTCTGGGGGCATAGATAATATAGGAAAATGGACGTCAAAAGACCGGTCCGTTTATAATGTTGAAGTGTTTATTTTATTCAACTCACTGTGTTTGACAATGGTGAAATGAATGAGGTTGTTTGAACACGTATTTTCTTCGTTCATTCTATTTGGTATATACCTAAGAACTAAGACAATATGCGCAGTTAGATATTTCTAAGTATTCTACGAACAGTCTAAAACTAGGACCAGACAGACTAGGATGTTAATTTCCGCCGTTAAACACAAGTGTATTTCTCTAATATGAAAACACTAGCTTCTACCAGCGGCTTGGCCCGCATTCCTGTGAGATAATAAGTATCATATCACCCAAGTCAGCTCAGCCCTGTCTGTATACCAAAACTCATCAAAATCCGTTCAGTAGTATCAGCGTGATTGATGGACAAACATCCAAACAAACAAACTATCTTAAATTAGAGTCCCGATTGGGACCACAATATTTACCGGACAGTTTTCAAACAGATATACCTAAAGTTGTAATTAATAGTTACAAAATTAAAAGTACACAAACCTCTAATAAGGTTCCGCTCCAAGTATTTGACGGTATTCAGAAGGTATGAGGTTTAAGCAATAACGGGTTAAGAAAGAACCGTATTAATGATAATTAGTATACAAGCCTCAGAATCATTACATTCATTTACGGACGATCTTCCTTAATTAAATACCTACCATAAAAGTTACAGAAGATAATCCTAGTGTAATTAATATATCCCTAATTAACGACAGTATACGATAGACATTTAACATTTTTTTAATTAGACTTTATGCATAAGCATAAAGTGTAATTTAAATCTTATTATTATTAGTAATATAAGTTACACTAATTTTATTTTCAATTTGTTCAGCCAAAGAGGCACAATTAACTCTCTTAGAAGTACCAAAAGGGTGTCCAAATTCCGAAGCGTAACTAGTTCCTAAACCTGCTCAGAGAAAGATGAAAAAGAAAGCTCATGTTACTTAATATGTTACGTCACAAAATTAAGAAATATGTAACGTAGATACGATTAAAAGATCGACTTGTCATAAGCAGAAACTTGTCAATAAATCTTATAAAAGCTGATAGCAAAATTGTGAAAGGATCATTGATGAACAAGATGTAGGTAATAAAGTGTTGTCTTAAAATCGTAAATCGTGCTCTATTGGTTTTACATATCCGTGCCGTTATAATATAAAACTACGGACAGTAAGAATAGAATATGTAGAATATAAGGCACTCGGATGAGATGAGACCTTTTCTTCATGAAAATTGAAAATTAGTCAATAAATTAGCTTTAACATTAAGTTACAAGTGAAATTAATTCGTGTATATTGTTCCAAAACATCTGTCTGTAATGCTTTCTATGAAAATGGCGCCAAAGATCGTATTACTTTAAGCAAATGACAGCTGTCAAATTGTGTTCGTGGAAAAGCGCGGTAAATCGTAACCAACCAGTATCTAAAGAGGATTAACATATCAATGGCAGTTTGTTACACATTTGAGTCACGTTTAAATAATATCCGCCAAGCCTTTATGTATGTACATAAATATTTATTTAAATACAATACTTAAGACAATTGAGAATACTATTATTTTGAATATTATAGAAAGGATACGTCAAGTACATGAGAAACAATTTCAAAGATGGCAAAAATATGAGCCAAAGAAGCATTTAATTAGTAAAGACCAGCTCGTCACGTGGTACGAATGGTAACAAATAACTTTTCTCTCACTTCACTTTAATCATAAATAATAATCAACTTACCTACTTATTTATCATAAATGCTTTTGTAATTGAATTCAATTAATAACCGTAGCGAAATCTTAAGAAATAATATTCATCTACTTAATTTAGTACATTCAGTTTCATTATATTATTTGTCTGACTAGTGCTAGTACATAATTTTCAAGTTGAAGGTCTGCCTAGCTAATGTTCTGCCATTACACGTAATCTTCTCAATTTCCATCACATTACCAACGCTTATCGCTTCTGTCTTTATTTTGCACTAAAACGTTTTTGTTGCGTTCCACTTCTTCTTGGTAAATGGGCATTAGATTACGTTACAAGTAGACATTAGCTATGTATGGTCATGGTCAACGACTTTGATCAACACAACCTTAAAAAGAACTATCTATTTAACATATAAAAATAAAGTTTTCACTGTTTTATTATTACTTTCGTGAAACATACTAAATTAATTATTAGTTTCGGCTTACTCATGTAATTGTTTGACGAGGAACTCTGCGACACACAACGCGGCGAATGCTGCTCATGAATATGAGCCTCTAGCATGGCTTGAAACTGGTAGAGTTCCTAGTCAAACAGTTACGTGAGAAAGCCGATAACAAAATAATTAATTTTGATTGTTGTTTTATCAAATAATATAAGTTATTATACTTAAAATACAAACCCTACTCATATTTCAATATATTGTTTCCCTATTTACGAATTGGTCCCAAAATACCGCCCTGCGGCACTTCATATTAAAATTTTGAACATAAGCCATCGCGTGCAATCTGCAATCATGTTCATGGCTGTAGCTGCATATTGCATGATTAAAGAATACGTCAGTATAGCGCCACTCCTATAGGTCACGCTATAATGTCTAAGATGCCAACTACATAACAGAATATTACAAGTTGCTATGTAATAGTTGCTACGATAATGATAACCTTTCACTCATTGACTTTTACGTTATAGGGACACGAACTACTATTAATAAGTAGTTTCTGCTATGGAAACTGATACAAAAACTATGTATATAGTTATTTTCTATTTTGTGTAATGTGTTTGGAATTTTGAGCACTGCCTAGATTTGGATAAGGCTTTTGAACTAAGTAAAAAGTTGTGAAAATTATGTTACGCACAAATTATGAATACTAGCATGACATGCAGGATAAGTCCTTGAAAATATAAACTCAGTTTTATTTTATACTTTATACAGTGCTAACAAAGTATCCAGTTTGTAAAAGTGTGAATTAATCATTATCTTAGTGCCTACCTATTTCAAAATCATGCTTCAACAGTTTGGATTCTATTTCAATTATCGAATTCATAGTAATGTTTTTCATTTTGGCCATTTATCGTATCTGTGTTGAATCTGATAAATTCCGTAATGTAAGGAAAGGTCAGCTGTTTTTTGGGAAAAGTACTAAATAACTAATCATTAAATATTTTATGATAAGTACCAGTAATAACTGGTAATACAAACTTTGTCTTGATGTCGATAAAAATTAAAGCATTACCTGAAAAAAATGTTACTGAAAGCAAGTTGGTGACCAGTACTTTTAGTACGAGTTTGTTTAGTAATCGAAACTTTCGTCGTTTATTCGTTTTCAGTTTCCTCTTCAGAGAATGAAAAATAATATATGTCTTATGTCCTTAGTGTATGAAAATAAACAAACCAAATTCTGGTTTGATCGAGCAGGATACACGTACTCCGAAAAGTATTAGTGAAGTGATACAAATCCACGCAGGTCATTTCATCAACTCCATACGATTGTGAGCAAATCCTCTAGATTAGTACTAGTGCACTAGATCAACTTGTTTATAATAGAATAAAATAAACTTAACCGAACGTTATCCAAAGGTGATTTACACATCGCAATGTCATTCAGGTCGTTTCGGTCGTTTGTGTCGCCAATAGACGGAACTTGTATCCAGAGAAATAACTTAATTATTTTACATTTTTAACTATTATTTCGTAAATAAGTCATTTTCGTATGTTTAAAAGTAAAATAGGCCCAGCTGGTCTAGTGAATAATAAAGTATAGCCAAATGTTGGTTTGGTCTGTAAAAGTGTATGTAAAATATCCAATTTGAGAGCTAATTTGATTTTCGTGAATAAAAATACAGAATCGTAATTAAGATAGTAGGTACTGCCCCGGTGGGGATTACCAGATAGACTATCTTAAGAACAAGAATTCAAAGTAAAAACAACATCGAAACTAGAATTAAAAACAAAAGAACAATTAAATGCAAGATCAAAATGCCAAAAAAAAAACAAAAAAGTACTAAACTCAGCCCGCCAAAATTGTCATTTTTAGTCTGTGACACGACCTTGTCCACATAATTCGGGATAAAAAGAAAAAATATAACGTTTAGTTTATGCAATGACAAAAAATACGGGTGCTTTACATTTGAGAATACGTTTATTTAGTTTTAATGTTTTATTCATTCTGTATTCACGACAATAGATGGATGCATTACACGTACACGAGTATCTGTGTAAATTTATAGCATTTAAAGCCAATTAACTCTTGTTGAACAAGTTGACATTGGGTGTCTATGTAGTGCAATATTTATGGATCAATAATAATGCATGACTATTACTTACTCTTATATTTAAATATTCACAATTGTTACTAATAATAGTTGTTGTTACATCCGCGTCACACTGTCTAAAAAAATTTTAATGTCCTTGACCTAATTTTAGGAGAGCAACTTAGTATTTTTTTTTTTTTTTTTTTGAGGGGGGAAAATCGTTCAATGGCATCTCTCGCCTAAGGTGAGGCGAGAGGGAGTGTCAGCAAACTCTTACTGACTAAAAACTACCCTGTTTCTTCTCCTTCTTTGAGCAGGAGCCTATTAGTATTTCGAACTTCTTGGAACGTTACGATCCAACTCACTAAGAAATTTCTCTCGGATAGGCATTGAAAAGTCCGTTAATCTAGGTACAAATTAAGTACATGGGGATTACCTACTATTATCTATTACTTTCAGACTTAATCAATAATCTTCTTATCTATCTATCATGTATGACAAATAAGTATATTATATTTAAATTATTTTTAATAAATGTACGTTTTCTTTCGGATTATTATTATTATTAAACACCCAAAGTAGAACGAATGCGTATGTTATAAAAGAAATTTAAGCAGATCGCCATTAATGTATTTGGGTAGGCATCTAGACATTAAGCTACCTTAAAATGGGATTGCTTCTATAGATTTTTAACTTTAATTTTATAGTACTTACTTATAAAGGTCAAAATCGGTCGATTTTTTTCATCCGAAAACTTCTTTACATCTCAAAGCTAAATTCTAATACACATTTTCTTTTGTTTCAGATTTGAAATCGAAACACGCCAAAGGCACGACTCGAAACGAAATTAAATAAAAATTAAATTTAAATTAAAAAAAAATAATCTAGTCAATTTATCAATCACAATTTTTTTATTCAAAAATGAAATAAAAATCTGTGTTATTAAAGTAGTTTAAGATTTGTACTTATTTTTTTATAGTAGGTTTTGTTTATAAGTATAAAATATGCAGATTTTGAAAGCACGTTTTGCTCTGAGAGCGACTGCTTCACAGTTCCAGGCATGGAGCTCAGCAAAGGGACGCACTGCATCTTCGGTAAGTTTTACTTTTTACACACAAAATCAAATATCTTAACTACACTACATCTGACTGATTTTGAATTGTCCATGTAAGGAACTTTTCTTTTATATGTTTCTTCCTCAAACTTAATCAATATTACTTAATTTGCAATAACAAAATATTACGCCGAGTTTATCTAACCCTTGAGTAATTTAAAGGCGGAAAACCATCTAATGGCTTTTCCTGCCTTGGGCGAGGCGAGAGGAGTGTTAGACTCTTACTGACTAAACCACCCCGTTCGTTCGAGCCGGAGCCCCGGTAAACCCGCTAGATAGTCTGCAGCTCCGGATTAGTTAATTGGATATTAAGATACTCAAAGAAAATTAGGGTTACTGATAAGCGCCGTCAATTCCAATCGTCAAAGTACAAAATATCTTACCTACACAATTTTTTCATTAAGTTATCCTATGTACCTAACGTAAGTACTTAGTAAATCGTCTTATGTGTTCAGTCACATTCTACCCATTGAGAAAATACGACGTTTGGTACATAATATACATGTACACACCTCCCTATTTACAGTGTACGTATACATAAATAGATAACCGCTTTATACAACGGTCCCAATCTCAATTCTTTACATTCGTGCCTCGTGCAGACGTTATCAAAGTTCAAACTAAATAAATCATAAGACAATAGTAAATAATAAAAATATGAAGAAGACTTGCGTAATAAATATTTACGTTTAATAAAAACAGTTGTCGAGTCAACCGGTGCCACTTATCGAGCGTCTAAGTATATATAAACCGTATACTTACATATAGATGATATGCATAAGAAAAAGTCTTAAAAAAGTCCGCGTTTTTGAAAATAAAAAAAAAATTGTGACTAGACGAGAATAGAGGTATTTAGACCTATTTTCAAAGGGGGATAATCATGCAATGACTTCTCTCGCTGTAGGCGAGGTGAGAGGGAATATCAGACTCTTACTGACTGTTGATGAAAACCACTCCGTCCTCCAGTTGTCTCCTTTGATATAAGTTTAATTTGAGCTTTAACCGTGGAATTTATTGGAGCATTTTTGTCGTCTGCGGACCACCAGTGATCCACGGAACACTGGTTGGGAAACACTGCACTAAAGACGAAAAAGATTTTATACACAAGGGACATCAGGCGTACTTCTAGATTCCGTGCTTCGTTATTGCTAAAAATATCGAAAAAATGGTTTTACCCACTCAGAGACATCCAAGAACACTGTTACCTCGGATCCCTACCCTAAAAGTCATATTATAATGCTGATAATTACCAAAACAGTCTCCAACGTTTAATGGCCATAAAACTACATGTATTTACAAACACTTTTTATTTAAACTGTATTTTTGTAGTAGCATTTTGTTATCAATAAGATGAATTCAGGTCACCACTGAATATCACCAGTTTGCACTGGATTTCGAGATCAATGCGACAAACTTTCGAACTCATGACTGTCATAAATCTTAATTATGTCAATCGATAATAGGAAAAACAAAAAAAATACGATCAATCATCGTGTTCTTTTATCTTGTCCAATTACCTAATTAATCGAGTGGTCACAAGATTAATTTATTATCGTGCAAAAGATTGCATCTCTGGTCAGGCAAAATGCAGTTACCCTTGCTTAGATTTTCGAAATTCTCAGTTTAGTACGGAGCCTGAATTAAAATTCTATTTTAATTATACCAAGACAGTAAACTTTAAGTATGTTAGCCATGCTTAGACACGAATGGGCCGGCTCGACCGGACTGATACCATGGCCTCACAGAAAACCGACGTGAAACAACACTTGCATTGTGTGAGTGGGATTACCGGAGGTCTAATTACACCTAGACCTAAAATAACCGAAGAATAGTTTCTCCCCAAAAACAAAAAAGTTGTCTAATACGTATTTTGTTTTTTAATCCTATCTTTTTTATAAGATACCATAATATTAAGAACTGTCCACGCCTACATCTCTTGTATAGATTATAGCTTATTGATTAGATTTTATTATTTGTACTCGCATAGCTATAGTACTCGCTTACACTATCTTATCATTAAAATTACACGGTTTAACCATTATCGTATGTATTTATCTATCTGAATACTTAAAGGATTTGTTTTGTGTATCCGTTCGTTTTTGTGTTCCCATTGTTCATGTGAGAATATGGCTATACATTTAGCTGGACATTATATTTTTCTTGTTTTAATAAACAACAACTTTTGGAAGGTATACAAATCCCAAATATTTTCCAGGAATTTCGAATATTTTTGTTCCGGAGCCTATGCTCCTTGGTATAGCCACGGAACATATATTTTTGAATGCATCTATTATGTGACAAGTCACTCAATCATATTGACAATAAATATTTGATGCTAAAGTCCACATTAGCCGCAGAAATAGATTAGCCAGTATTGTGGATTATATTGACTAACTCATTCATTAGGTACTAGTAGGTAATATTTAATTGGTGGCAATACCTACATACTTCCCAGTTATAAGGTTTCCTATAAATATTGTTCATATAGGTATAAATATAATACTAATTAAGGAAAAATATTTTGCTGTGTCATTGTCGTTACTACCTACTTAGGTTAAGTCTGGGAGAGCCAGGCTTCGGCACGAATGGGCCGGCTCGATCGAAGTAATACCTCACAGAAAACCGACGTGAAACAACGCTTGCGTTGCATTTTATTGAACTGAACTGAAGTTACCGGAGGCCCTTTTACCTCTTCCCAAACTTCCTGCTTCAGGTGTCCATGGACGGCGGCTTATGCTTACCATCAAGTAATCCGTCTGCTCGTTTACCGGCATAAAATATAAAGAAAACAAAGTATATAATCTAAGAAAATTCTAAGGATATTTAATTTAGATAAAAAATTAGAGTAAAAACAACTACAATTTTTACGCAAATTACTCCTAATATAACGTAATATTATGTAATAAAAATATTCAAATTAATCCAAAGTTTGATACAAACAGTAAAGTGATGATACCGATTGATATACTATCAAAATTGTAAACAGATAAATGTTATCTTAATAAAAGAAAATAACACCATTGATTGACACGGATGTTATAAAGGAATTTGAACTCTTTGGACTCGTTATAAAGTGTGTATTCAGATTGTATATCCTGGTGAACCAACGACCTTGTATGCAAGTCGCCGGGCCAGATTTGAGTCCCTATTTTTTAATCCAGGATGTAATATAAAACACATCAAGTATTTTATTTAAACATGACAAAGGTTTTAATGCCCGAAAGGATATGATATGCTGAACATGCACATTATGTACATACTTATATGCAATGTACGGTGTACCACTTTAAAAATTTGGACTCGAATACCCATATAATACCTAGATAGTTATACTATTAGCCTACCAAGGACTAAAGCATGGTAGTTTTTTTTATGGAATATGAGGTAAACGAGCTGACGGATCACCGCGACCCCGACGATGGTAAGCGATTAGCGATGTCCATTGACACCCATGTAAAGGTAGATACGCTAAAGTGAAACCATTTTAATTTTGGCTAGTATTTCTGTAAGTAACTTAATAACAAATGCACTTAATGATGAGGGACCAATAATAAATTTAATTAGAAACGAATATAAATTCCTATTAGGACTAAGGTTAAAAGAAAAACATCTGTCTTAATTGAAAAACTGCGCTAATAAATCAAACTCAGCGACCTAAGTAAACAACACTGATGAGAATAAAAAATGAAAAAAAATACATAAATCATTATTATTTTTTTAGCTTTAATTCAATAATTAGATTACTTATATCTAGACTGATAGTGATTAGTTACGCTTTTATTATATGAATTATGCATAGTCATATACATATACATATATCGGAAGATATCTCATATAATATTTATCATTCGGACATTCAACTTTCTTTATCCGTTGTATAAGTTCATCGTTCTGTGATGTGCACATTAAACTGTAATGTCCTTGTTTCATTATGTAATATGTAAAGTATAATGTCCTTTATGAATGAAGTTCATAGTTTACTTACTTTTCTTAAGGTACGGAAATACCTAGGGGTATACAATATGGTTCAGTCTGAAATCGGGTTTATACAAGAATGTGGACGACCATGCTTAATAAGCAGGAGTAGGTACGGGATAAACAAGCAGAAGTAGGAACGAGGAAGTTAGGTAGGAACCAGACCCGTGCGTACGGCGTCGAGCGTCAAGTGCTGCTTAGCAGATAATCGGAATTCCGGCTCGGAAAGCAGGAGTAGGGACGGGGTGGTTTTAGTCAGTAAGAGTCTGACACTACCGCTAGCCTCGCCTAAGGCGATGGATGATATGAGTCATTGGATGATTTGGAAAATATTAAGAAACTAGTGCAGTGAACTAAAATCTTATGAATGAAAAGAAAATTTTCATCGCTTATCTTACCACAATCTTGTCTTCTAATTAATCCCCCTGATGACTAATTTCACGAGCCATCGCCATGACAGTCATAAACTGTTCACTCGTTTTATCGCTATCGACAACAGTTGAGCGTAAAGTTTATGTGTTTATTGCACTTACGTATGATTTTATCCGAGGTTACATTATATTATGCCACGAAAAATGCGATGATAGTAACAAGATTTTCTATTCATACTTTACCAAGAATTGAATAATATTATACTGTTTAACGAGGTAACTCGACTAGTTTCAGGTCGTGCTAGGAGCTTATAGAGTTCTGTCAATTGTCTGTGCAAACCTCACCGCGACGTTTAATGTTCATTACTAAGAACCCAGATGTCGATGTGGCTGAAATTAAACGCCATGGGAGACAAAAGCGACCAGCGCTAGCGGAGGATTTGTAGTCTGCCAGCCTAGGCAGTCAGTCTTAGGCATCCATTTAAAAGAAAAAGCTTCTTAAATAAAAAAGAAAAATGAAAGGTCTTTTTATATAAGTGCATTATATTATTTTAGATACTTAGATATTCCTGGTCTTGGTTTAAAAACAAATCTAAGTACTTAATGCACTGACCCACCTTGACAATGAACCCAAACAGCCCGTCCACTGCACGTCACAGTTGAACAAAACATCCGCGTTTCATAGAAGACCACATTCAACCTTAGCGCCATACTTTTAAACAATCTTTTGTTAATCGCTTTATTGTAATCAAGTCAAAACATTCTTGATCTTTCGATGTTTTCAAGGACGGGATTAGCTGAATATTCCTTCTGACCTTTTTCGACGAAGGACTTACGGGAGGGCTAAGTAATCGAAACGAGAGCGCGTTCGAAGCTCAGATTTGTTGGTTTATTCGATCCGGCCAATCAGAGCACCGAACGCGCTCTCGTTTCGTTTAACTGATCTTAATCAAAATCATTGGATTTATCTTAATTTTCGACCAAATCTCCCTTATAACGAATGTCAAAAGTCAGTCTTAATCCAAAAGTATAAAGCAAGAATTCATTTGAAACTCCCGCACTAAACAAAATATCTCCTTATTCCAGGATGCGAAGACAGTGGAATACAAGCCCATCAGAAGTGTCCTGGTGGCCAACAGAGGGGAGATTGCCATCCGAGTGTTCCGAGCATGTACCGAGCTGGGCATCCGCTCCGTCGCCATTTACAGCGAACAGGACAAACTACAGATGCACAGGTAAGGGGTTTATCAAGCTACACGTAACTATTTAGATTACGATCTCCAATCTGCCTTCCACACGTGGAGACAATGGCTTTTACATGAAGCAGCATAAGGCAGCAGTGGATTTTCATACTCGGCTGCTAAAGATCATGTCATGTTAACAAAAAGAAAGGTATAATTAATATAATAGGCCCAATTACCTATCTTCCCAATCCCCATTTCCCCAACAACCTTAAATTCCTAACCCCCATAAGGCCGGTAACGCACTTGTAATGCCTCTGGCGTTTCTGGTGATGGACAACAGAAACGCCAGAGGCATTGCTTGCGATCCGTCTGCTCATTTACCGGCTTAAAAAGGTGGATAACCTTTTAAAAACCCAATGACAGCTCTATTGGCAGTATTTATTACTACTCTGCGAAAATTCGTTAATCGTAATATGGTAACAAAGTGATAATTGATAAGATATACCTACACTTATACCTGATTAAACGAAGAATGTTGAGTTGTTGTTTACACAAACATAAATACGTCCAAAGTTCAATTGCGTTCGCAAGCTGTGTAAACTACTGCTTAATCTTGCCTCTTTTATGCCAAAATGTATTATGCATGTTTACAAATGATCATACATCATTGCTAAACTCAGCAGTTCAATTATGTACCTATCTATTATCTAACAACCCTTAAATTCCTAACCCCGAAAAGGCCGGCAATGCACCTGTAACGTCTCTGGTGTTTCGGGTGTCCATCGGCGGCGGCGATTGCTTACTTTCAGGTGATTCGTCAGCTGGATTAACGGATTTTACTATAAAAAAAACTGGATGTGTTAATCGATCTAACCAAAATTGTTGAATGTATCAACATTACTTAAAGCGAGTTAAGTTGCAATACCACTTTTTTAGTTAGACGAGTTCCTTTGTGTAGAGTTTGTCATCACGATGATTTGTGCTGCTACCTACGTCCTTCTTTCGCTTGGTCTTATCCCAACTAGATTGGGGTCGACACCAAATCACTACTACTTGAATCATTGATATTTCTATTTAATAATTTTCAAGTGAAACCTCAATATGTGTCCATATTAAGTTTGTAATACTTACTGCTTGCCTTTATTTCCAGACAAAAAGCCGACGAATCATACATAGTCGGCAAGGGTCTACCACCAGTAGAGGCATACCTCAGCATCCCCGAAATCATCAGGGTCGCCAAGGAGAATGACGTGGATGCTGTCCATCCCGGTTATGGGCTGTTGTCTGAGAGGTAGGTAGCTTCCTTGTGCGAACTGCTAGGGAGTGGAACTTCTTGCCGGAGTCTGTGTTTCCTGATGGGTATAACCTGGGTGTCTTCAAAGCCCGAGTGAAGAGGTTGCTTATGGGCAGACGTGCTCCATCGTAGGCCGCATCATCACTTACCATCAGGCGAGATAGCGGCCAAACGTCGGCCCATTTAACATGAAAAAAAAACTTTTTAGTCATATAAAACTCTTTTATAAGAGATGGAGTCCATAATACGTAGTATATTTTTCTATATTAACTTAGTTATGATAGTCTTTTTTTTAACGTTGATAAGTCTGCGTTTGGCCACCAACCCGCTTACTGCCAGGACGGCGAAGCGAAGATGTGGCCGAAGATGGAGCACACAGACTTAGGTACTTTCTAAGTCTGACCTGGAAAAGACCCGGGTTGTATTTCTCAATCTGGCTGATATGATGATATTCTTATAATTAATTCCTAAACTTGAAACTTTCCGGAAATGCGGGCTATCGGGGTTGTGGCTCAAAAACCAGGAGTAGGAACGGGATGGTGTTTAATCAGTAAAAGTCTAACACCCTCTCGTCAAACCCAAGGCGGGCGCAGCCATTGGATGATTTTCCTCCCTTATAAAAACCTATAATTTGTTATTACAGAGCAGACTTCGCTCAGGCGATCCTTGACGCTGGTCTCCGATTCATTGGACCTTCCCCATTCGTGGTTCAGCAGATGGGTGACAAGGTCGCCGCTAGAAAGGCAGCTATTGATGCCAGTGAGTATAGCCCTTAGAATAAAGAGACGTTTTAACTCTTTTGAGGAATTCATTAGTAAGATAATTAAACTTAATGAAACAAGTGTAGAAAAGGTCTGACGACGAAGTGGGTCGTCTCTTCGATTACACATTAACGTTACATATTTTTTGTGCATTTCTTTGTTTTAAAAATTCAAATGTATGTTTGTTTCCTTCACATCAAAACTGCTAAATGGATCGTGCCGAATTTTGGAACAGGGGTAGATTATGGTCTATAAATAACAAATAACTTTTTGCACTTTTAATCCCATGGGAAAGCGGGTGAAGTCGCTGACAGAAGCTAGTATTATATGTATAATAGCAGAGTTTATGCAAAATACACGCTTAAATGGCCGTTGCCAGAATTAACAGAATTTATATAGTCTGCACATTTCAACAATATTGAGCTCTAGATAAAGCGTTTCCGATTGATAAATGTAATTAAATAGTGGTTTCTGTTTACCACAGAGGTGCCAATCGTCCCCGGTACCGACGGCCCGGTGACCACAAAGGAAGAGGCCTTGGAATTCTGCAAGCAACATGGTCTTCCTGTTATATTCAAGGTATGTACTTACATTTTGCAAATTTACTGCTATTTACGCGGCGACTGTCACTGCTACTGGCGATTCGAGTTGCGTGCCCATTGCGCCCTGTACTTGGAATGACGCACACTATTTCTATCTCCGCCGGCGATGACGGCGCGCGAGACACTGTTGGCACAACAGCTGCGTTGGCGTCAACAACAATGTTTACCGCGATTTCTGTGTCACACTCCAGACCCGCAACATTATAACCTGAAATCAACCCAGCCACCGTCTCTGTTGAAGTTGAAGTTGGGACGACGAATTATTTCGATGGCCTCACGTATTTTCAGCGGGACGAAGCATTCCTCCTTCGCTAGTACGGAGACCTTGTCGATTCATTACAATTTGTATGTTAATAGATACTTCTTACTTCTAGTTATTACTTCACTTGCTACATGTCTCAATAAGGTCTAAATTCCAATACTCATTACCACCAGGCTGCGTACGGTGGCGGTGGGCGCGGTATGCGAGTGGTGAAGGAGATGAGCGAAGTAGCCTCGTCCTTCGAGCGAGCCTCGTCTGAGGCGCTGGGAGCCTTCGGCAACGGGTCCATGTTCATTGAACGCTTCATTGAGAGACCACGGCATATTGAAGTGCAGCTTTTAGGTAAGTTCATAGTTTTGAACATATTACTGTATTAAAATTGTAGACTACACTGTACACTATGGATGCATTAAAGTGATTTGATTCGATTTAAAGTTCATAGTTTTATCGGTATAAAGAGTATGCGGAACAAATGCCTCTCTGTCTATCTTCCATATAGGTTAGAAGTGACCTGCATCTAGCACTTTATAATTTACAGCTTAATTATGTTACACGGCTTACTCATGTAACTATTTAACAATTTCACGACTAGCTTCAAACCACACTCGGGGCTCTTTACCTTGAGCAGCATTGCGCGAACAACGATACAGTAAACGACACAAACTTAACTAATAAATAAGAGCCCCGGCACGTCTTGAAACTAGTCGAGTAACCACGTCAAAAAGTTGTGTGCGTAAGCTATAAATTATAAATGGTTTAATAACACCAAAGCAGCAAAATGAACTTTATATCAAAACAAATAGAGCATAATTTAGGCTATCTATTTTAATGTTCTATTCTTGTACCAGGTGATAAGGCCGGCAACGTAGTTCACCTGTACGAGCGAGACTGCTCCGTACAGAGGAGACATCAGAAGGTCGTGGAGATCGCACCCGCGCCCGGATTGGACCCTGAGGTAAGGAACTAATAGGCTACTTTCTAACTAGTCAAATTCAATACTACCTCGAAACGTCAAGAACGATAAGTGCTATGAACTTTGTATGAAATAGTGCGTTATGACGTCATAAGTTTTTGACGTCAAATAGCAGACTTATTTCTAGAAATTTAGCTAGAAAAAATCGAAAATTAAATAGTTCATCAAATTTATGAATGAGATTGTGATTATTTTTTAATATTTTATTGTATTGAAAAGTTGTAATAATTTATTTTTGACCGAGGATAGTACCCAATTGCCTTCTAACTTATTTACTACCTGGAAGAAGTAAGTGCATACTTAATGTGTTAAAGAAAGAAGATTTGATATTCTTCACTTTGGTAACCTGCCTTATTGTTGCGCTAGTACAAGTATGACCGCTAGCTAATTCGAATAGGGAATTGGCTTGTGTCATTCGACGTTCAATATTTAACAGATTCACTGATTGGTTAAAACAAGCGTTTGCTACATATGCGCCATCTGTTGACCAAAAATAGTAGCATCTTTTGTGCCCGATATCTTTATATATATAATTCTTCTGTACGTGTGTATGTCACTGAACTCCTCTTAAACGACTAGACGGATTTTGATGAAACTTTTTGTGTGTGTTCAAGAGGATCTGAGAATGGTTTAGATTCACAATTTTGTACGCTGGACAAAGTTTTTTTAATTAATTTTTAATTTATTAGTAGTTGTTGATTTTGGAATGTTTTATATTGGATCCGACAGACGGCGCTACCATCGCAGTTTCAAATATTAATGACGTTAGATATTGTCATAACATTTGAATAATAATTTTCAGTGCAAAAAGGTCCAGAATGTTATAGCTTATTAAAAAAAGATTAAAATTTTCAAATTAAAGACGTGTAGACAGGACAACGTCTGTCGGTTCCGCTAGTAGGTACATATAGTTTTGGCTGACTTCTTATTACATGAGAGTTAATAGGTTGGTCTCATATTGAAAGGAAAGGAAAGAAAAGGATTTGATTTGCTGGTGAAAGGATTGAATGCTACATTGATGCACCTCTACCTTCCAAAAACGTGACGTTATTTATGTAAATAATTGCCTGTATAGTGTATGTAGAAATCAAAAAGAAGACTGCACGATTGGTGCGGTGGCTGGGCAACTGGCTGCCGCGCAACGGGTAGCGGGTTCGATTCCCGCACGGAGCAATTCTTTGTGTGATCCACAGATTGTTGTTCCGGGTCTGGGCGTGATGTGTATTTGAACTTGAATGTTTGTTAACGCACCCACGACACAGGAGAAAAGCCTAATGTGGGGCAACGTTTATAAAAAAAAATCTGTACCTTCCAAAAACATGAGGTAATTATTTTGTCTGTATGTAGAAATCAAAATATTCCTATTTCCTTTCCAGACTAGGAATAAGATGACAGACTGCGCAGTGCACCTGGCCAGGTCTGTGGGCTACGAGAACGCTGGTACCGTGGAGTTCCTGCTCGACGACAAAGGCAACTTCTACTTCATCGAAGTTAATGCCAGGTATGTCTTATTTACACTGTGGTAAAGACTAATTTTGCGTGATACAATACAGAATAATTAATAGGGAACTACAGATACAGGGTGTATAGAAACACATAATTAATAAAAAATAGAAGTGTTTTTGAATATTCTAAAGCGTTTTACAGTCTCATTTATTAATTTATTTATGTATTAGGACAACCAGTAGTTGTTTTAGGACAGTCAGTCTCATTGGTTGAAGAGTCACAAATGCGACCGAGTAAAGGATATTGAAATTGATTCCCAAGAGTAACATTAAAGAGTTAGTCTACTAAAACCTCTCCCTACAGGAGTAAATAATTTTTGACCTTACCTTACCCTGACTACCTTACCGCGCAACGTATAGCGGGTTCGATTCCTGCACGGAGCAACTTACATAAATGTGATCCACAAATTGTTGTTTCATTTCTGGGTGTCATTTGTATGTTAACTTATATGTTCGTAAACGCATCCACGACACAGGAGAAAATACTAATGTGGAGCAACGATTTAAAAAAACTTTTCGTTTCCAGATTACAAGTAGAACACACAATCACAGAAGAGGTGACCGGCATAGATTTGGTTCAGTCTCAGATCAGGGTGGCTGAGGGCATGACTCTGCCTGAGATGGGACTCACCCAGGACAAGATCCAGGCACAAGGATACGCCATCCAGTGCAGAGTCACCACTGAAGACCCCGCCAATAACTTCCAGCCTAGTACTGGCAGAATTGAAGTTTTCAGGTATTTTGGACTTTGTTGTTATTGGGATAGAGGTTGTTTTTCAATGTAGATTTTGAGGTTTATCTGTATAGTGTGTTGAGTGGCTGTAGAGTTTGTTTTTATGTGAAAGTAGAATAAAAGCTTGTAAAATACATTGCGGTTGTGTAAATTGAGCTTTATGTCTTGAGTGTTATGGTAAATATTCTAATGTAATACAGTGTGTAAGCACTTGATGTTCAATTATCTGTGTATAGGGTTCATAATACAATGATACAAATCCTTGTTTGTTTGGCATTAATTTCAAACAATTTTGAACTAAGTATGTGTCCATGTATTAAAATACAATGAAATACATACATCTTAATGTAATGTGTGTATTGATTTCAAACAATTCTGTATTCTATGTCCTTGTATTAAGATACATTTTGCCTTTAGGTCTGGAGAGGGTATGGGTATCCGTCTAGACTCCGCTTCAACGTACGCTGGTGCTGTTATCTCTCCGTACTACGATTCTCTTCTAGTTAAGGTAAATATAAAAACGAAAAGTGATATTTATTCCATTGATAACAAAGACTAATTTTGAAAAAAAAGCCAACCAATAATTTTATTTTTCTAATTTTCAAAATTCTAATTTTGCGTTTATTCTGTTAAACTTTTTATACAAAATAATTTATGTAAATTTATATAAAACCTCAAACTATAGTATTTTTTACTTCTTATCATGGTTTGTACCTACTTCGGCTAAAATTTAACACCAAGCATGATATGAAATTATCTAAAATAAGGCGTAGCTAGGCTTCTCTCCGGTGCTTTTTTATGATATAAGCCGGTAAACGAAGAAACGGATCACCTGATGGTAAGCAATCGCCGCCGCGTTGTCGGCCTTTTGGGGGTTAGTAATTTAAGGGTTGTTGGGGGATCGGGGATTGGGAAGATTGTGAAGGGGGGTAATTAGGCCTCCGGTAACCTCACTTACACAACGCAAGCGTCGTTTCACGTCGGTTTTCTGTGAGGCCGAAGCATGGCTCTCCCACACTTACTATTCTACACTATATTTACTTATTCTCCCTTCTCCCATTCCAGGTAATCTCCCACGCGCACGACCTTCCATCATCAGCGGCCAAGATGAACCGCGCGCTGCGCGAGTTCCGCATCCGAGGAGTCAAGACCAACATCCCATTCCTACTCAACGTACTCGAGAACCAGAAGTTCTTGAATGGTAAGTCTACTTTATTATCAAGGTCTTAAGGTTTAAAATCAAAGTATTAACTGCCGAAAGAAAACTGTTGAAGGCAAATCCTCCGCTAAGTGCAGTGCACTAGTAACCGACGTGGCGGTAAACGTGATAATGCGATGTTGAAACTCCCATAGTATAGTTCTATGTTTAGTAAAATACTGACTGAATACGGAATGATGGCTGCACAGTTGGCCCGGTAGCTGCGCAACCGACTGCCGCGCAACGTGTCGGGGTTTCGATTCCCGCAAGGAGCAATATTTTGTACGATTTACAAATACTTGTCACATATAAGTTGCCATGAAAATATTTCAAGTATTTTTACCCTAATCGTGACCTATAAAAATCTAGAAAACCCATAGAATACTCGTGTCGTTTTAGATATTATACAAAGAGAATATAAGAAATCAGATTGAAGAATAATTGTTTGAGTCGTTTATAATTTTCGTGCGTGTTACTCGTGAAAATTTTGTACGTACATCTAACTAAATATCCTCATTTATCCTTCCTACAGGAGCCCTAGACACATACTTCATCGACGAGAATCCCCAGCTGTTCATGTTCAAAGCCTCGCAGAACAGGGCTCAGAAGATCCTCAACTACCTTGGACAAGTCCTGGTCAACGGCCCAGCCACTCCATTGGCCACTAAAATACCGCCAGCAGTCGTCAAACCCTACATTCCGACGGTACCACTGGGTAAGTCAATAACAAAAATAATAAACATTAAAAAATTACATGCAACATTTTAGCGCCCCTATGAGGAAAGGTGAGATTTATTTAGTGTTCGTCAACAACTAATGTTTTTGGTGTTTTAAGCGATAGTGGGGATTAGAATTCATTTGTAAAGGTATTAGAGAAGTGTCTGGGAATTAGAACTCATATATAAAGGCATTAGAGAAGCACTTATTTTAATAAATATTGACTTTTCATAAGCCCTAGATTCGTGGAAGCGAAGTGCATCGAAATTGGATTTACGGATTGGATTTATTAACTTGGATTTTGCATGATTGCTATTAAATCTGGAGATTAACAGTCATGCAACATTTTAACATGAAATTAAACTGTTTTATCCCCCATTAACAATGAAAAAATAACAAAAATGGAGGATGACATTTTTTGAAATTGGCAACACAAAAAATTAAATAAATTTTGACGATTTTTTGCAGTATATCGCAATGGGTATGGTAGGTTCCAAATTGATTATTAAATAATTCTTTTATTTGCGATTTACGTATATATTATGATCGATGTTTTTATTTTCTTTTTAAATAAAAGCTTCGCATATTTATGTAGCCAATCTGCCTAATACTTGGGACACATTCATCCCATCGGAACACGGGCTATTAATAAAGTATTATGACTTTTGTTTTCAATACATTATTAATTGTATTATGACTAAAATTTCATGCTTCATTTACTTTTTTTTTAATATGCAATATTATAATTATTTTTATTGCCATTAATTGTCTTTAATCCTGTACGTGAACTTACAGGAGATATTATATTGATTGGAGAAGTTTTGTGCTACTTTCAACCCTAATTCACTTCACATAAGAGTTAAAATTAACAAATCAGTTAAAATTATTAGAAAAGGTATTTTTTGGCATGGTATAATTACTAGTAGTAAGAAGGGGTCTAATATAACGTGTATTCATTTGACGTAAAGTAAAAATGTCAACAATAAAAAAATACCTCTCATATTTTTTTACTAAAGGCGATAACAGAAAGTACATTATACCCTTACATTTAAAGGTTCTTGGACTGTGGCACAAACCTTCTACAAAACTATATATATTCGATGTTGTATTTCTTGTACTGGAGTTCATTAGCCATTTTTTTTTAATTCCGCACGTCACGCATTCCCGCACAGTCATTATTTCAGTTAACATGTTTTCAGACCTATCCCCTGAGGCTATTAAAAGACAAGAACTAACAGGGGAAAACACAGGTGAGCCTACTTTATGTTCTAGATTTTTTAGATTCGATCTAGTGATGGAAAATAGCATATTATACTGCTATTTTTGTTAAATTACTGCTATTTTATTTAAATTATTAGAAATTATGACCTCTTTTCCAAATTATTTGTTGATAATTTTTTACTTCCCATTTGGCAATTTCAATATGTTGGTAGATTAAACAAAATTCGACTTTATAAAAACATTTTTAAAAGACTGAAGAAGAGTTTTGATATAGCATATAGCACTGCTATAGCATTTAGCACTGCTATAGCAAATAGCGTGCTTCAGATTTTTTATAATTTCCATTGCTATTTCGGAGTTTTACACTATTGTGTAGCTTCGCCCGATCGTTTCTTGGTTGTGGTGTCAAGCTTCCATACCACACGTGCCAGTATGGCGCGTGCAATGTGATTAATATTAAATGTTCTTTATGTAGTTTATTTATTTCGCTTTTATTCTTATGATTTTATTTATTTTTTTAATTAGATTAGATAAATTATTAGAAAAACCTACCTAGAAGTGTGTATAGAAAAAGATTGAACTAGAATCTCTGAGGGTGATAAAGAAATAAACATTTTTAATTATGTTCCCGACATTTTGCATGTGCGAACGGGACCTTTAAAACAGCTTAGAGTGTTCATTATTAAAAAAGAGTTTTGGCTATTGACCGCATGGAACTTGCAATAAAGAAACAAATCACACGAAACGGTCTTAACAAAACATAAGCGTCTAACTTAGTAGAACGCGTTAAAAATTCCCGTAGATGCTTTTGGAGTCATTTGAAATACTTTACGACGGGACTTCATCAACAATGACATATTTTGACGATAGCAAGTGACATAATACATTGCAGAAGAACCTGATTTAATATCCATTTCCAAAAAATTGCAGCTGTTCAACCACCAAAGGGTTACAAACAGATTTTGAACGAGGGAGGTCCCGAAGCCTTTGCTAAGGCAGTCAGGCAGAACAAGGGTCTTCTTCTCATGGACACCACGTACAGAGATGCCCATCAGTCCCTGTTGGCGACCAGAGTCAGGACCCACGATCTTCTGGCCGTGTCACCATACGTCGCCCATAACTTCAGCAACCTGTACTCGCTTGAGAACTGGGGTGGTGCTACTTTCGATGTGGCTTTGAGGTGAGCTTTAAACGATTTGTTTATATTTAAGTATATTTTTTTGAATTTTCTAATAAAATGAATCCGCAATGGAAAGATTTTGATCAAAGGCAATATTCTTAATAGACGTATAGATTCGCAGAAGCTGTAATTACAAAAGTAACTCCACAGTAAAAAAGGTACCTAAATATATCTATTTTGGTAACTTACAATACGTGTCTACATTTAGTTAAATTAAGCAGATGTTTTTCCAAATTTACCATCTCTGTTTCAACCCAAAACGAAGAACTGATATTGTACGAAATGCAATACATTTTAGACCTACAGTACCTTTAAGTTTTCTCAAATACAGAGCCGCGGATTACCTAACGGCTTCACCTTACCGGGACTCCGGCTCGAAAAGCAGGAGTAGGAACGGGTTGGTTTTTAGTCAGTAAGAGTCTGACACTCCCTCTCGCCTCACACAAGGCGGGAGAAGAAGAATATCCGAAGAAGTTGGATGATATGTACCTCCATTAACCTGGTTTGCTCCTGTGTCCAGGTTCCTGCACGAGTGTCCATGGGAGCGCCTCCGCGACATGCGGCAGCTGATCCCGAACATCCCGTTCCAGATGTTGCTGCGCGGCGCCAACGCCGTCGGCTACACCAACTACCCAGACAACGTCGTCTTCAAGTTCTGTGACATGGCTGTGAGTAGATTGTCCTGTGAAATTCACTGCTGGAATCTAAATAGTTCTTATTTTTTATGGTATAAGCCGGGAAACGAGCTGACGGTTTGTGCTGGTGGTAAACAATCGCCGCCGCCGTTGGGTCACCTCGGTTTTCTGTAAGGCCGTGTTATCACTCCGGTTGAGCCGGCCCATTAGTCCGGAAGCATGGCTTTTCCACACTTTTTGTCTTAATACCATTTTGTCTAAAATCATTTTAAAGAATCAGTCGAGAATTGCGACGTCTTGTTAAATGCAAAAACACTTTGTAACCAGCGTCTAAATATTATACAAACTCAAAATTTAATAACTAAACAGAACCTGCCTGAGTGTCTTTAATGCCCATGTAAATACATAGTTTACTTAATAGATATTTGTGTTTCATCGTAGATTGCGACATCGCTTACCATCAGGCGAGATAGTAGCCAAACGCCCACAATCAATACAAAATATACATTTTTAAACTCAAACCTTATAAACTCCAGGTCAAAAACGGCATGGACGTCTTCAGAGTGTTCGACTCTCTGAACTACCTTCCAAACTTGATCCTTGGTATGGACGCAGCGGGCAAAGCAGGTGGAGTGGTCGAGGCCGCCATCTCCTACACTGGCGATGTGTCAGACCCCAACAAGAAGAAATACGACCTCAAGTATTACCTGAACTTGGCCGATGAGCTCGTGAAGGCTGGTACTCACGTGTTGGCTATCAAGGATATGGCTGGACTACTCAAGCCTCAAGCTGCTAAGTAAGTGTCAGTTTTAGATCTACAGTTACCTATAGTAAAATGATCATAATTTTATCATTTTGAACACAAAACTAAAAAAAAATGTTTTTTGTGTAAGTACAATCAACCAATTTGATGCATGACCCACCCATGTTAGCGACAATTGTTTTACTTTCAAATCGTGAAAGTAATGCAAATCTAACTAAAAAACTAAGCTTATAGCAGGTCACTACTAGATTTGATGATTATTACTAGTAGATGTACTATTTACGCCCGAATACTCAAACGCTACTCAATTTTAAGTTGTACTTAAATATCGTGCTATCTCTGTCATTTTATAAAGAATTGATAGTGACAGTACTACATTTAAAAGCGTCTTAAAATTGGGTAGCGTTTGAGTATTCGGGCATTAGACGTTGTCACAAAAATATTTAAACAAAATAATGTAAGTTTCAAAATTTTTATCATTATTAATGACTGATCACTAAACATTAGTCTCACAGGCGACACGACCTCTAAACATTTTCTGTTTAGGTATGACCTCTGAGTTTGTCCCACCGGCTCAGTACCTTCCTTATTCATTGTTTTAGCGACGAAAGTGCATGCATTGCTGTTTGTACGTGGTTTATTGACGTTTTGACGAATTGTTAGTTTTATAGATCTATTTAGTGATTACGCGTAAATATGATTTATCATTTATTTTATCATTTAGGTTGTTGATCGGCGCGATCCGCGACAAGCACCCGGACGTGCCGATCCACGTGCACACGCACGACACGTCGGGCGCGGGCGTGGCGGCCATGTTGGCGTGCGCCGAGGCCGGGGCCGACGTCGTCGACGTCGCCGTGGACTCTATGTCCGGCCTCACCTCCCAGCCCAGCATGGGCGCGCTCGTCGCCTCGCTGCAGGGAACCAAGCTCGATACCAGTTAGTTACATTGTTTTTTTGCTAAAACTGCTGGGACTGGCCTTTGTAATGAAATTTCTTTTTACGTTTGTAGGTATAAGTCAACTTAAAATTAAGTAAAATAATAAATAAATAGCCATAAGGAACCTTAGAGTTGATTTTAGTTTGTCTAGAAAATTCATTATTTTTTTTAAATTTATTATTATTTAGTTTTGGTGGGATCATATTTCTAAAAAACATTTATACATATAATTTTTAATGTACACAATACTAACAATTAACTACAACTACTAATTATTAAATAAGGCGAACTTAAACATTCCATCATTTAAAACAAAATCTGTCCTTACCATTTCCAGACATCGCCCTCCAAACCGTATCAGAATACTCAGCGTACTGGGAACAAGCCCGTACACTGTACGGTCCATTCGAAGCCACAGCTACGATGAAGTCAGGAAACGCTGACGTATACCTGAACGAGATTCCTGGAGGACAGTACACCAACCTGCAGTTCCAGGCCTTCTCTCTCGGTCTGGGCAGCCAGTTTGAAGAGGTCAAGAAGGCTTACAGGTAAGATAACTATATCTTTTCAATTGATCTGTCAAATGTAGTCTATATGTGATAAGTATGAAGATGTATACTGTAGAACTTTCTACGAATAAAAGGTACCTATTAATTCTTAACTGCAAGCATTGCCTATTGCATAAATATAGAATAGAGTCATACGTTACTTTGCGTAAATTCATGCTACAACAACTCCATTTTTTAATACCTAAAAAATATTGTAAATTGTTGTGTGCAAGCATTGCATTAGTTCGTTAGTATTTCTGAATAATAAATAGGAAAATCGAATTTTCTAATTGCATAAAAAACTGACTTTATAAACACGTGCAAAAATGTTCATATTCCTCCCTTACTTTATTCACAGGGAAGCTAACCTGCTCTTGGGCGATATTATCAAGGTCACCCCATCTTCCAAGGTGGTGGGTGACTTGGCCCAGTTCATGGTGCAGAACAAGCTCTCAGCCAAGGAGATCGAGGAGAAGGCTGAGGAACTTTCCTTCCCCAAGTCCGTCGTGGAGTACCTGCAGGGAGCCATCGGTATTCCTCATGGAGGATTCCCTGAACCACTTAGGTAAGTGTTCATTCTAAAAGACACTTTATACTTTTGTAGTTTAAGTTTATTTTTTAATGACCGAAAATTCTCAGTGTTGATTTGAGCACTTAGGTAGGTTAATTCTAAAAGATACTTTATATTTTTGTACCTTAAGTTGATTTATTAATGACGAGCGTGTAAAGTTCTCAACATTGATTTGAGCAAAGTCAAAGTCATAATTATTTATTTCAAATAGACCAGGACTTTTGAACGTTAAAGCAAATATAGTATATGAATAAGGTCTGTCTGTCGGTTAGTCCTCTAGTGAAGCTATTTGCTAGCAGTTCTGAAGTAGACACTTCTGAAGGCAAAAATATTTTTTGTATGATGTTTATATGTCATTGTTTCCATAAATGCTCTACAAATGTTGTTATAAAATACCAAAATGATCACTATCTATCTAAATAAAGTTACATCAGTCAGTCATCTTCAGTTATAGCTACAAATAACATCTCTAATACCTTCGTAAATAATCTTAATTACAGATCTAAAGTACTGAAGGACATGCCAAGGATCGCAGACAGGCCCGGCAAGGAACTCGCTCCTCTGGACTTCGACAAACTGAAGGCTGACCTCAGAGAAACTTATCCCGAGGTAACATACTTATTTGCTATTATACTTCAGACATTTAAGAGCATTCAATAGAGTTCAAAATTGTTTGCATGTTATATCTGATTTATAAGTTTTAAGTAGGTAAATTGGAAGTTAGAAAATTTATTTGATTTAAGAGCAACAGGATAAGTTGCTTTTGTTCTCTGAGGACCTAAGGCCGTCCCTATTACGTCCCCCATATTCAAAGAGCCATCAGACCACCACAGCTCGGGCACAGTAAGGCTGATACCAACCCGGAGCTGTGGACTGCCTATCGAGTTACCGGGGCTCCGGCTCTGAAAAAGTGTAACGCCCGGACGTGACGATGAGTCACCGAACGAGAGAGAGGCCGGACCGGGGTGGTTTTTAGTCATCAAGAATCTGAAACTCCCTCTCGCCTCATTCAAGGCAGGAGAAGTCATTGGATGATTTTCCCCCTTAAAAAAAGGCCGTCCAAATTCTATTTAAAATCTACTAACAGAAAAACTTTAGAACGCATACTCCCTTGATACAATATTAAGCTATATATTTATTTTTTCCAGGTGACCGACTTAGACGTAATGTCAGCCGCTATGTATCCTCAAGTGGCGAACGACTTCTTCCGCATCCGCGACAAGTATGGGCCTGTCAAGCATTTGGACACCAAGACCTTCTTGGTTGGACCTACTGTGAGTACAATTGGAATTTTATACAGTTATTTAGGAACATTGATTACTTACTATGAAGCGTGTGTACGCTTAACAAACACACATACATATATACATACAAAACATACAAATTAATTGAGAACCTTGTCTTTTTGGTAAAAAAAGTACCTCGTGGACTCTTTACGAACTTAAAATGAATGAAACAACATGATTCCTAGAAATTAGTTTAGCCGTTTTCGAGTTAGCCCCTTGGTACCTAACAATATGTTCACTATTCTCCAATTAAAATTGATGTATCGTTGACCAGGTGGGAGAGACGATAGAAGTGAAGATCGAGCGCGGAAAGACGTTAGACATCAAGACCGTGGCCGTGTCGGATGAGATGACGGCGGCCGGAGAGAGGGAGGTCTTCTTCGAACTCAACGGACAGCTGCGATCCGTGTTCATTAGGGACGAGAATGCTAGCAAGGTGAGTGTCTATATTTACCGTTAAGGATCTATGATCCCACTTCTTTTTTATGGTATAAGCCGGTAAACGAGCAGATGGATCACCTGATGGTAAGTAGGGTACTTGTTTCGCGTGTCCATAGGCAATCGCCGCCGCCTATGGACACGCGAAATAAGTAGGCGTTACAAGTGCGTTGCTGGCGATACAAGTAATTTGAAGATTAGGAATTTAAGGGTTGTTGGGGAAATCGAGGATTGGGATCATAAGGAATTAGGTGTCTGGTAACCTCAACAACCCTTGTTGTTTCACGTCGGTTTTCTGAGGCCGTTATATCACTCCGGTCGAAGCGGCCGAATAGACCGGCTCGTGCCGAAACATGACTCCGACATAAAACTCCGATCAGATAATTATAATTTTTATTTTTTATAGGAAATGAAAATCCACCCGAAAGCCATCAAAGGTGACAAGAACCAGGTGGGAGCTCCCATGCCAGGAACAGTACTCAGTAAGTATTCAGAAAATAATAATAATTATGTGTTTGTAGTAAGTATAAGTATTTCAAGATCGTTTGGTGAAAGTTGGAGTTAAATAGCTATCAATAAACTTATGCCCACAATTACCTATATATTACGATTTCTTCAGTCTTCCTTAGAAATCTTTCTCTTTTTAATTAAATACTTAAAATGCTTATTTATTTTAATCTCACTTAACAATACATCATTTTTTTCACAGCAATCAAGGTAAAAGAAGGCGATAAGGTCGAGAAAGGCCAGCCAATCGCCGTCCTCTCAGCCATGAAGATGGAAATGATCGTCCAAGCGCCCAAAGCCGGCACTGTCTCCTCAGTAGCTATCACCAACGGACAGAAACTAGAAGGAGACGACCTAATCTGCACCATCCAGGATTAAACATACAGCTCACTATCCAATGACATTGTGAAAAAGACTTATCCGGCACAAAATCATTTTTAAACCCAAAATGATTTTTGGTACTATCGACTAATTCGAATCATGACCCACATCGTTTACTTAGTAATCGTCAAAGTAAAGTATTTGATGTGTGCAAGAAAATGAGTTTGTGGTAGGTGGGTCATGACTGGAATTCGTCGATTGTACTTGAAGTAAGAGTGTTTTCTTTATTCGAACCAATCAGATTTTATAATTTTTAAATAAAAGACATTTTTTTTATATTTATGAATGTTCAGTGTATGGGTTTACATTTTGATATGAATGTGATATATCACTATTGAATAGTGGACAGTGACTTACGCATCACAGTACAAAAGTGAATGGTTTTAAACTAAACAAAATTGTTTATATCGAGGAAAATCGAATAGTTTTATTAGGAGAATAATGTAAGTGTATAGTGGAACATGAAACGTGTAACCAGGGTGTAATAATGTTAGGCGCCTCACGTACTGAATTCTAAGTAAAAAATACTAACACATCTTTGTTTTTTCATAATTATGAGTCATTAAAAATTAACCTTAAACCAGTGTTCGTAAGGTAAAAGTTCTCTGAGAGTATTTTACTTAATTTTAATCAAATTTTCGACCTGACTTCCTTGCCATTTTCGTTTCGTTTTTACCATTTTTCAAAGTGTCAAAAAATGTGTCAACTAACTTAATGGAAAATATTCATCAGTGGGTGACAAGAGAAAATTTAACGATAGTACTAAGACAAGAATTCAGTATGTGAGGCATTAGAAAAGTATAGACAGGTCACAAACCACATGAAACTATTCCAATAATTGGTCAAAACCTTGTGACATTTCTATATTTTGTATAAGTTGTTGTTATTATTTGGTTATCGTTAAACGATTCGAGTTCCGGTGCTCATTTGTTATTCATTTATTTGTTAAAATTCCTATCATCACTTTGTTTTTTATTTAATAAAATGATTTTATTTGATAATTTTTGTTTAGTTTCATTTATTACCCTTGCAACTAAAGCTGTTTTGGAATACTATAACTGAAATACGATTGCGGTTTTACTATTTACTAAGAACTGGAGTCTATTACTTTCTGACTAAAGTACCTATGCCGCCGTTATCGAAGTCTACTACAGACAAATAAAGTTAAGTCAGTTCTTAAATAGGTTTTTTAAGTGATTATAACTTGAGACATTCATAAAAATAAATAAAACCATAATTATAATAATAGCAAGGCACATGATCTCACATCGCTCTCAACAAAATATTCAGCTGTAATCCAGCTCTTAATTATTCTGACTGTAACATATATGTATAAAACTCTTCGTTACTGGGTGACTCACTGACTGACAGACTACGCACAGCCAAAACTACTGGACCTGAGAACCTGGAACTTAGCATGTATGTTGCTTAAAGGGTGCAGGGGAGTAATAAAAGCGGATTTCCCTAAATTCCCAGGAAAACGGGAATCACCTATTTATGCGTACGAAATTACTGGTAGAATGTAAGTATTTTATATAAATAAAAAGCAAAAACTTTAATTCAAAAGTATATTTCTGTTTTAATCTGATAATACAATATTTCCTCCCCGATCGTAACATTGATTCATACATATACATACCTACAAATACAGGGTACAATGTTAGTGTACAACGTATGAACTGTTATAAAACGACAAAATATAATGTTTACAACTAAATAGTCTTTCAAACTTCGATTAAATTACGTTTGGGGGCGAACTAAGCGCCTAAATATACAAATTACCGTCGTACTCAGAGTCATTTAATAGTTACTTAACCCATTCCTTAGAAATTGTTTTCAATACAAAATCGATACTAAGGAATAGTTTAAGTAATCATGAAATGTCTCTGAGTGCGGCATTAAGACTTACTAACGAAATAAATAATAATAATTTAAGTGGTTATGTAATGTTTTGATTACTTAAACTATTCCTTAGTAACAATTTTGTTCTGAAAACAATTGCTAAGGACTGGGTTAAGTAATCATTAAATGACTGAGTACGTCGTTAAGTTTGGATTAAATGTAATTATTATTTAATTTCGTTAGTAAGCAATCATACGACACTTAGAGGTCTGCTCACGACAACATGGCGACGTCGCTTTCAGCATAAACATATGAAAATATTTCTAAACATATACAAACCTGTTACAGTACTACATCCCTGCGATATCACCACATTCGTCCAAGCGAAATAGGCCTCTTATGGCATCCAAACTCTATCTAACCTTACATCATTTGCGCTTGGCATCCGATCAAAAACTATGTTATACTCATTTAAATATCAAAAACTGTGAAAATTCTAATTACAAGTGAATAAATGATTAATTAATGTAATGTAACATTTACAATGAAATACTATGCTTACCTGTCAATCTGTCAAAATATTGTTATACAAAGTTATCAATGTATCATTAAAACTGTCTTTCCGCAATACTCAGCTAATGGTTACTTAACCCAGTCCTTAGCAATTGTTTCCGATACAAAATCGTTACTAAGGAATAGTTTAAGTAATCATTAAATGTATCTCAGTACGGTAGTTAGTTGTTTCTATACATAATTAAGTAACAGACAAAGTTTATATTAAGTCTTATAAACTAAAGTTAAAAACACCTTTATAACTTTAGTTTTAAATTGGCTACTGCTACGGAGTACAACTAAAAGCATTTCGAAATACAGAGTGATGAAAGACCACTGAATTATTTTTCTATCACCCTGCATAAAGCGTGTTTCATTACATTTAACGATACATAATATACTCGATAGAACTCTGGAATCCGTCTATAAATTCTACATAACAACGAGCAATAACCCCTATCATTAGTTCATTACGAATCGGATGACCAAAAACGCTAACGCCCGAATACTCAAATGCTACTCAATTTTAAGTTGTACTTAAATATCGTACTATGTCTGTCATTTTATAAAGAATTGATACAGACAGAACTACATTTGAGAGCGTCTTAAAATTGAGTAGCGTTTGAGTATTCGGGCATATGTAATACAAAAAATATTATTCCCAAATTAAAGTACGTTTCCACTGACACTATTACACATGCAAATTAAAACTCTCTTGTATATCACACATTTTGACTAACGTAACAATCGGGATGTCAGTGAGAACGCACTTTAATTTCGCTTTTAATAAAATAGACTATATTATAAACGCTCTAAGAATCAATTTGTACTCGTAGAGCCAACCCCGTGCCCGCGGGGTGAATTTTGAAACAACAAACCTGTCCTTACTGTATTTTTATTATAACTATCGTGAGACATACTAAATTAACTATAAATCACGGTTTACTCACGTAAATTAATGGAGAAAAGCTCTACTAGTGTCTAGTCACCGCGTCTGCGCACGCCGCTCATGATAAGTCCCTCTGTGACTCGAAACCAGTAGAGCGTTTCTCCATTAATTCACGTGAGTAAACCGTGATTTTTAGTTAATTCTGTCTTTACTGATAAAAGATCTTTTATAGAATAATTTCTATGAATATTTCGACACGGAATCCTTCGAAAAAACCTATCATACGAATTAAAGATACATAATATAAAAATATCAGAAAACCTTATCATTGCACTCACACACACAATTTTAAAAGAATTACACATTAGGCTTCAACACTCTTAAGAAAAAATAAATCTTATTTGTATTTCCATCTATTTTCGTTTTAGAAACACGAACATAAACATATTTAGTACCATATAATATATTCTAATTACAAACTAACCAGTGCTATCCAAATGCCATTTACCACTTGGCTACTTGTAGAGTAGAAAACTAAATTATACTAGCGACCCGCCCCAATTTCGCATGGGTGCAATATCATGAATGTATTATACCTACATATAAACCTTCCTCTTGAATCACTGTATCTAATAAAAAACCGCATCAAAATTCGTTGCGTAGTTTTAAAGATTTAAGCTTACAAAGGGACATAGAGACAGAGAAAGCGACTTTGTTTTATACTACGTAGTGATTGACATAAACTTTGACACTCGTCAGAGTCATCCCCATACATTGAGTTATTTGAGTTATCTACTCTCTCGGTAGACAAGCGCTAAAAGGCTATTGACCACAGGCTCAGGTTAAAGGCAAGAAATGTCAAAATTTTGCCTCCATACTCAATAACATTTATCAGTATACATAATCATATGCATTGACAAGCCAGCTAATCTGAGAAAATTAGCCTCTTATTCTTAAATAGCTGATTAGACCATTGATTTATAAAACTAAATGAATTAAAATACACGGTTTACGTAAACCGCTCGAAGACTCTCGATATACACGATTATGAGTCCCGGTGTGACTTGAAACTAATCGAGCATCGTCGAAAAGTTGACGAGTAAACCGCATATTTAAATTAATTTTATTATTTTACACAAAATTAAAACTAATTAAGTATTGAAGTGTAAACTAGAATTTTTGACTGAAGAATTAATTAATGCCAACGATTATGAGTTGGACAACTAAATTAATATTAAAACTAAATGTCGGGAATCTATACGATTAGAATCAAGAGACGTTTAAAGCCATACAACTAAATTAAAAACGAAAGGAATGAGCAATTCAGAAAGATATGTATATTGTATACTGCATTTAAAATAATATTAGATAAATTAATTTAAACAACTCTCTTTACAGCTGTGAATTTATAATTATTACTTATACTAATGGTACAGTACCCTTAGTACGAGTTTGCTTTACCTTGAACTAAAACGAAACGAGAGCTTGTTTGGCGCTCTAAATGCTTCGCTTCGAACCAACAGATATCTGATTTTAAGTTCATCCAAGCAATGACTAGACTAAACGAATTTCCCAAAGATGTTAATTTATTTTATAATACCTATTCATAAATATAGCTACCAAACATAGAATTTTAATAATATATTTTTTTAATTTTTCTATTACTAATCACCATTACTTCATCTCAAATTCACCCACATTAGTATAAATGTTCATCTTTTCCTACCATCTGGCAAACTTCTGAGTATAAACCTCAATATTTTTCTGCCGCCTGGCAAACTCAGTGTATTCGGAAGCTGTAAAAAGACCTGTTTAAAAGTCCAACAATATTTTAAATGGAGTATAAGAAACAAAAAAGTGTTTGAAGTAAAGAAACACCGATGTCTTAAAAAGTACGTAAAACTTTTTTTTCCACCCTATTGTGTTATTGTTCGCAAGGGTTGTCACGCGAGTTTGGGTTTGCTGCACGTGATTAATGTTGAAATCAAGGGTTGCTACGTAGAAGTTTTTTCGAGGCACGTGAATGAATCAAAAAGTCTGAAAATTGTATGGTTTTCTTGGCAAAAGGCAAGGTTTCGCAAATTTCAACCTGAAACCCTATACATTAATTTTTTTCCTACAATTTGACCAGCCAGGAAGACTAAGGTAATCGCATTTTGACAGAATTTTATGGAGATTATCAGGCAATTGAAAATAATCGAACCTACTTACTTCATCGGTTTCAGTATAAACTAAAGGCAAATAATTTTGGCACAACTATTGCATGAAAAATGAATTAAACACATCAAAATAACATTCGAAAAGTAACTTTAATGAACTGGGTTTAAAACTGCTTTTCAAATAGAACTGTGTTTATCTTTTAGCTACATTTTTCGTATAAAAGCTGTGCAGAAAAGAAAACAGCCTTAGAGGACAGACATTGAAATACAAGAGACATTATATATTTTATAAGTATTCTATAGTTATACCATGCTCTGCATGGTTTCATAGATCAATATATTTCCGAATCACAATTTTAATATGAGAAAGTTTTTAATACACCTGTCCCGTGATACAATTTCAATAAATACATGCACTCTTTACATATTGTCGAGGTTTATAATTGATCAACTTTTGCGCATAATTTATTGATTTAGGCACAATATAAGTAGGTACCTCTATTTATAAATAAATTAGGCGATATCTCATTCGATTTGAGAACAGGTCTATTAGGGTACGCGTTCACGGGCCCGCATCGTACGCAACGGATTTTAGTTTGTCTTATATAGAAACTCATACAACTGCGTCCATTGATTCGCATCGTATGGACCGCATCATCAGCAATGCCTACATGCGCTGCGTACTGATGACGTCATACAGAATGCGTACAATGCGAGCCTGTGGACGCTTACCTTTAATATCCAATTTTAAATGATCATGAAGCGATTTTATTATATACGCGTAGAGTGCTTTGATTCAAGCCCGTGGTTGAAATAGACTTCCTAGATTCAATCTATTTCACCGGGGTGTAAATGCGACTTATCAACTAGTGAATTTGAGAATGTATCTACCAGATCCTGTTGAGCCATGTCGCAGAGCCTCTCCGGTACGTCCTGCGTATCTTCGAGGTCGTTGATGGAGTTCACGGAATTCTGGTCGCTGAGAGACAAGCTGGTATCTGTATCGTCGCCATAGCAACGGCGTTTATGGTCCGAAGGAAAATTGTGGTAGGAATGTTCGACGCGAATCGCCTGCATTGTGTTGCTGCGAGAAAAATTTACACGTTATTATTATAATCCAAATTATTCTAAGTCGGAATTGACTTTCTAACTCTCAACATTTGTATTTTAATTTATAGGTATCTCGTGTCAGTTATCTTATCGCTTTATATGGCAAAACATAATAAATGATATTGACTATTGTATCGTGTATGTATCAAGGCTAAAAAAGATTAATGCTCAAAGTATTCAAGTATCCAACACAAATCTACAGACTCATTCTATTAACAAAAAATCTAGGTCAAAATGTTATAGTATTTCTACTATTTTATAAATTTTACCTGTTCTACAAAGAGACGGGATAGTCACCTGGTTTTCCTCAGGACCGGTCGACCCATCTCCACTTGAAGTTCCAAGGAGTAGAGCTTAGCTAGTGACTCCAGTTTCTCCTTTTCTTCAGGATCATTGAGACTTGGCAATTTCAATTCAGTTTGGCAAGAATCTTGCAGGAATTTCGAAAGCTGTTCGTTGGCAGCACTTAGAATTAAGAAACCTGGTCTTTCATCCCGTATCCTGCGACACCCAGCCCTGATCTCCCTCACTTCTGTCACCACAGCGTTCCCCATAGAATGTTCACTGTAATAATGGTCGCTCTGTGGCGACTTCTCACTCAGATTCAAATCACTCGACGATGTTTTCTGTAGCGAAAAATTCGTGCGCGGCGTCTGGTTAAACGATTCATCCTGCTGAGCCGATTTCTCTTGAAAGGCCTGAAAGGACTGAAAAAACGACTCATTCGCATTCTGACCAGACACACCGGCGTTTTTTATGTCACTAAAGCTGCTGAACGAGGAATGTGGCTGGAGAATATCTCTGTTCTCTTTCGAGATAGCTTCGTCTTCTAAATCGACAACAGTTTTAGAATCAGACATCATTGCGTCGTCATCGTTCCCCGAATCCACTTTAGCCCTTTTCTTCTTGAACCTGTTCTTGCAACTGGCCCACCCACTTTTGACTAATAACTTTTCCTTTTTCAAACGTTTCGGTGGTGGCATGTTGCTGGCAGACTTCGGAGAATTATTGTTTACCGATTTCGAAGTTTTGAACGTAAGGCTTTTGTTGAATACTTTCAGTTCTTCGATGCCGGGCCAGTCGGTGAGTTCATCGTCTCCCTCCCTATCACTGTCGTTGGTGACCACGCCATCAGAATCACTACTACTCAGGGAGCTTGATTCATTCCCCGCGCAATCCATTCCACTGTTGGAATCATCGAACATCAGCGGGTTTCTCAGGGAAGGTGGGTGTGATTTGTTCAACATTTTAAACTTTCTATGATATTTCCCGTCGAAACTGTTCTTTCCCGTACTAGTTGTAGGGTTAAAGAAAGGCGGAAGATCTGTCGTTATTTTATACCCTGTCAGTTTTGATAATGTTGGAGTACCATTTTTGGAAGAATTTTTGTAAACAAAATTGAAACTGGAACTTCCTGGTAAAGATGGAGTGTTTGTGGGTGTAGTCGGTTTTGTGCCTTCTGCATTCTGAGATTTAAGTATAATTTTGCCTGGCTGAAGTACAGGCTCCTTCTTCGGGAGATCTGTGTCATATTTCCTTGACTTAAAGTCGTTTTTCGAGAAGTAAGCAGACTTTGAGGAACACCCACCACTGAAGGATCTCTCTCTCATTTCGCATCCGTCGCCTTTATCCCGGTGTGACCATTTCCTTTTGCCGCAGAAGGCGTTTCTGAAAAAGCAGCTATCAAGCCAACATAATGGGAATTAGTAACTTCATTTATAGTTTTGTCAATAGATGATTCAATGACAACTTTCCAAAACATTTTAATACATAAATACTATTGTGAGAGGCTGAGAACCAATTTTTGTGGTGGGAGTAGGTTTGTTGCATTGTGTATTTTATCATTATTATTTTTTGGAAAAGAGAAGAAAATTGTCTTGAAGTTAAAGTGTAAAGTAAAAATCCACAAATAATCTAGCACAGTTCATGCAAGTTATTATACAAATAGTAGTCTGTGCCCTTAGTAAGAGTTTCGGCATGTTCGGCATTCGGCGCTCTGATTGGTTGGTTTATTCGAGCTGACCAATCAGAGCGCTGAACGCTTTTTCTTTTCGATTACTTTAAATGTAAAGCAAACTCATATTAAGGGTACTGATACACAGCATTACAATATAAAGTACTGGATTTTACCTTTCAGGTTTAGAGAGAGTCTTGTGCTTGTTCACATGAATAGCCGGGGACAACACTTGGCTCTGTAGAATTATTGTAGCGGGCAGTGCATTGGGCTAAAAGATAAACAATATACTGTAGACAAACAGACATATGTACATAGGTAGAGAGTAAACTGTCATTGTTAGTTAATGTAGGTAGGTAATAGAATTAAGTAAAATTAATATTAATAACAATAATTAAATCATTATGTCATCTTTTTCTAAGCATTTCCAATTCATGACTAATTTATTGGACTTTATACCATAAAATAAAATGAGGAAAATCAAATCAACATTTTACTCATCCAAAATTCCCTGACTCACCTCAGTAGTGACACTCAGGATCTCAATTGGTGGTGATCTCTTCCCATCGGTATACTCTACAGGCATCTTCTTATATTTGCGTTTCCTCCTAGCATTGGCCGGTCTCGTTGGAGAGAAGTTCTCATTGAAGGAATCCGACTCAAAATTTCCAATTTGACAATAGTGTCGGGATTTGAGGCTGGATTTATGCAGACTGAGGTGTGGGTCATCTGAGTCTGATAGTGGCTGCGTGATGAGGGGGGCCTGGGGTGGACTGCTTGAGCTTCCATCTTCAACCAGGCTCACTGCCACTGCAGCTGCTGCAAATATTTGGTTAGTGTCAGTATATGGTTTTGAGGTGATTCAAAATTACCTAAGTAAGGACATGTAATGAGCAGTTGAAATAACAAATTATTCATAGAACTTTATAAGGCTATAATTACTTATAAATAATGACAAATAATTTTGAACATTATTTCATGTTAATACCAAATTGTTATTGAATAATTAGGTGGAATTTATATACATTTTAATAAATTAAAGTAATTAAGTATAAAAAATTACATCAAGCATTATAAAGTCATCACACTAATTTTTATTCTAAAATAGCAAGTTCAATATACACATACAGTGTGATTAAAATTTGAAGTGATTGTTTATTTACTAAAGCCACTTAAAAACATAAAAATTATAAGTTTATCAACTTATTTCTAGTAACATACTTACAAAACTAAAAATATCTTTAAAATACTAAAACGAATGTATTGTTCAAACATCTCACAAAAGCAAACAATAAAACCTTGAATAAAAATTGCGAGTTACGCTCATACTTACGTAGGTTTCCGGCAGATCTGGTTCGGCGGCGGAGGCCTAGCTTCCTCCGCTCCTGCCTGCCGCAGTTACTCTCCTCCAGAGCCAGGTTGAGGTCATGAGACAACCGCTCCATCGTCCCTAATGACCCTCGAACAAACCCATATCGTGCCACTAAAATCTAGAACATACGATGCACCGGCTCACTTTGTTTACGCCACTTTGTCTCATACGACCTACTTCCCACCTATCCTTTCTCAAATTCCTATATTTGATGATACTGTACTCAAAAATCCGAAATAACACCATCAAAACAGTAACATAACTCACAGGATCACAACAAAATTATTTCGCAAGTCCTTCCACAAAACTAACGGAATGTTTATTTTTATTATCAACTCGTATGATCATTAAAAATACTTTCTACAATCGCAATAGATATAAAGGAGAATTTTGTCAATTAAAATGATTAACTTCCACTTTCGTTTATCTGATTTTTACCGTACATGATTTTGACAAAAAATAATAAATATCACGACGACATTCACGACACTAGATGAATGAATGGAATAGAAAATTAATGAAATCCACCACAGATAACGTTCAAAGTTAGTGACGTAGTTGTCGTTCACTCGCCGTTCGTTTAGATGGTTCCTTAATTATCAAAGCAACCATTAATTTGGTTATTAAAAACAAATTAAGTAAGAAACTACTTTAATAAATATTTTGATGCTATTGGAATAACTGAGTATTGGTATTTGTGTAATTATAATTATTAATTCACTACGTGCATAACACTTTCATGCTTAAAATATAAACTATTTGATAATGTTACCTAGAACGTCAAATAAAAAAAAAAGTGTAACCGTTGTGCTGTGGTTGTCGGTTGTCAATTTTTGCGCCAATTTCATTTATTATTTTTATTTGTTTAATTTGCGTTTGCTCTTCGTTTTTTACGTGAAAATTTAGCTTGAGTGCATCATTCAACATTATTATTGAAAGGTAATGTACAATAAACCAATATACGCTTATATTTTTTGAGATCTACGCTTATCGTTAGCGTGAAGTCCAACGCTATTTTATTTCGTCGTTATTTTGTACACAAATGCATTAGATTCTTAAGTAAGGCTTTTAATGGTCCCCAAATAACAGGTTTCATTTATTATACTGGTTGGAAAGGTCGTGTTATTAGATTTGGTCACGTTTTTCGTTTTAGCTTATGAAGGTATAATGAAAAGACTGCGTCACTTGAGATTGTTTATTTTTGTTATATTTTGCTTTATTTTCGTGTTTGCAAGGCATTTAGAGCTTGATTCCGATACTGGATTTGATATTATACAGTTCAGTAACTATACATTGTTTATATTATAGTGTTACCTCACATAATTATAACTTCAATATGTTTCAGTTAAATGTTAATGAAAGTGCTTAAAATAAACTTCAGCGTTTTTAAAATGTTTGTAACCTTTTAACACGTAGTTCCATTTACTCATATACCAAATTATTAGTGTGCATTCAACATAAGTACGTAACCTACCTCAATATGTTAAGTGTTGATCAATAACTACTTTACTTAATGAAATTACTACCTATTCAGTAATATATGATTATCTTAAGAGGTAAATTGTACATAATAAATGCAGCGAATCAAGTGACACTTATCTCATTGGCTAATAACAATAATTATTTGATTTACTTGCTATGATAATGCTGCTGTATGGTGCTGGTTCTGGTGTGAGGATACAACATTGTGGTCTAGCCATAGCATCAACTTTTTATATTTCTTAAAGTATTAATTGCCGAAAGAAAGTTGTTGAAGGCAAATCCTCCGATAAGCACCGGTCACCAGTGACTGACGTGGCAGTTAACATGTTAATATACATTGTTTGTTAATATACCACCATTTATCTTTTCAAAGTGTAACATTAATTGATCAACTATTTACATTTGTTTCAAACAACCTTGCCATTCACTAGGTTTTATGTTGTGTTTAAGAACTAGACAAATAATTCCAAACTCCAATTGGATAATTACCGTAAAACGGGGTGAATAGAAACAAATCAGGGGTGAATAGGAACAACATTTTGCAGTTTTCACGTAATTTAGAACTGTTTACACCATTTTAATATTTTTTATTAATTCATTATTAAAACCAAAAATGCTCTATTAAAACCAAAAACATGAAAACAAACTAATAATCCTAATAAAAAAAAAAATTCTATTTACCCCATTTTACAGTTATTAATAGTTATTTCTTTGATTCCAGCGCCAATGGAGGGCGCGGTGACACCAGACGGCGGCCGGCGCACCCGCGCTGCCCTCGCCGAGATCCCTGTGCGACTGGATCGTCTCCGTGTTACTCCGTTGCAGCCCGTCACTAACATCAGAGAGCGCTCCCCCGCACTGCCTGCTGGCTACCTCAGCCCAGCAGCGTCCCCTGACGAAATGCTTATACAGCAGAGAGGTATAATAAAAAATTTAAAAGAGTAATATAAAATGTCATGGTTAATCCCTGATGAGGTATGTAAAGGTACACAATTCCAATGTATCAAGTTATCTTGTGTGTCCCATGTAATAGGGGTGAATCTATCGAGTATTTTCGACCTGGGAATCGAACCCGTGGTCCAGGTATCAGATATTACATTATTCCTATGTTTTTTGAACAGATATATTATTGGTAGATAGGTTATTGTAAACTGCAGCTAATGTCCTTCCATTAAGCTCTCGTCCACCGCTACAGGAGACAATAAAATATACTTACGTGATGTATTATTTACTTTTTTTTTTTTTTTTTTTTTTGAGGGGGGAAAATCATCCAATGACTTCTCCCGCCTTAGTGTCAGACTCTTACTGACTAAAAACCACCCCGTTCCTTCTCCTGCTTTTCGACCCGAAGCCCCGGTAAACCCGCTAGGTAGTCCGCAGCTCCGGATCAGGCATCAGCCCTACTGGGCCCCATCTGTGGTGGTCTGATGGCTCTTTGAGGCGCGCGCGGAACGCGACGCGCCGCACGCACGGGTCTGGATCTGGTCGGGCGGCGAGCTACCCTTGCTCGCCGTCCGCAGGCCCGCACTTACGGTGGCCGGAGATCGTCTCGCGATTAAGTGTCCTCTCGCGACGGCTGGGGCGTGAGGTTTGTTCTCTCACGCGCCCCGCCTCCTCCTTAGCTAGCATGACTGCTTCGCAGAAGGAGGAGACGGCATCCCAGTCCCTCTCGCTCCGCACCATGGCCTGAACCAGTGCCGGGCGCGAGAGGTCGCCGTCACCGACCACATCCCTGAGGACTTGGCGGTGCTCAGCCCACGCAGGGCACACCGCCACCGTATGTTCTACCGTGTCCTCCGGGCGGTCCTCACAGTGATGACACCCGGGCGTTTCCTCCCGCCCAATAAGGAACAGGAACCTACCGAAACTCCCATGTCCGGTAAGCACCTGCGTCAGGCGGTAGGTGAGGACGCCGTGGCGCCTCTCTAGCCAGTCCTCAAAGAGGGGACTTACCGCTGCAATGATAGCGAGCCCAGCCCTCGGTTGCGACAGTCGTTGCTGCCATTCCGCCATGAGATCGCGCCGGAGCTCGTCCCGCCACGCACCGATCTGGCGCGGCAGTGGAGTTTTTTTTTCCCACGGCGGTTGACTTTTCCATTCTTCTTCAATCAAATTCAGGCTTTCTCTAAATCTCAATTTTTTTTTATTTTATTCTTTCTTGTCATCCCACAGTTCCACACATCCATAATAACATTTTCACCTCTTCTGCAAGCACTCTTCTTTCATCATCCATAATCTAGCATACAGACAACAGTAGCATAATTATTAAAAGTGTTACTAAAATACTATTTTCTTTTCCAGGCCGTAAACGTCTCCCAGTGACTTGGTCGCCAGATATCGATCTGAAGCGTAACTCTTTCCACTCCACCGTGCGCACACCACCAAAGGACAACCATTTATCTCCTCATAAATTGGGCGTCACCCTTCGTTCGACACCTCGTAAGCGTCTCCTACTCGACACAGAGCGCATACCACTGACTCCCGAAAAAATCGATTTCAGCGACATCAGCACCCCTCAAAAATTCAAAATCACCAGCCCCATTAAAAGTACACCGCCCATAAAGCGATGTAGGCTCGACCGATCATTGAACGCCGAATACAAAGGCCCCATCGATACCGCTCTCAAGGGTTTGAGTCCTACCCAACTCATTCACATGATCAAGACCATTACATATAAGCATCCGGAAATTGAACAGGAGATCAGGAATGATATGCCATTGCCTGACCTGTCACCCCTTGAGGAGCGCCTGAGTTACTTGAAGAGTAACATCTTTAAAAGTCTGCCTACCTCTCGGCTTACTTCCAAAACTGATTCCCCCGCGTACTCTAGGGTCGCCACTCATTTGGCGGCGTTCAAAAAGTGCGTCGTTGAGCAGGGTAAGGTGTTGGTCGAGTCTCAGCATTGGGAGTCAGTGCTACAGTATGTTTTCTTGGCATGGAGCTATGTAAAGGCTACACCTTTGTGGGACAACCAGCCGCATAATGCGCAAAGAAAACAATGCTTCAAAGCCCTCACAACTTATTGCATGACTGCCCTCAAGAAGGGTAACTTACAAAAAGATGTGTTGGCTGATGTTCAAGATAAGCTCGAAGGTATGGTGGCGGACAGTGAGGAGATAGCGTCTTGTTTGAAACACGTGCAAGGTCAGTTACAAGAATTCTAGTAATTCTATTCTTAATCATATTTGGCTTGTGAGATTGACCACATTGTGACAGATTCTATAATTGTTAATGAATTAATTGTTAAAAGACTGAAAATGCTATCTACACCAGTTAGTGAGAATAAAATTCAACAAATTGAAAAAGGATGGTTTCAATGGATGTGGCATTTCTTTGTTATTTATTAGATTTTCTTTTCTTCCTGTATAATAATATCTTTTTTTCTAGTTATGGCAAACAATTATGGAATCTGATTTCTCTTAATTGATACCTCAATGTAGATTGTACAATCAATATTTTTTTATCTTCTTTTTGTTAGCTTAATCTATGTTTTCTTTAAGTTACTCGTACAATGATTTAAAACTAAGATTTTAAATAATATATTAACTTACTTAATTGGTTAAAAAAATATGTGCTACCGCTAAAACAGTAGCCATCACAGCTGAATTATTATTTCACTTTAATGAAATTTCATACTATTGCCGAATCAAAACTACAATTTAATCGTTATTTTTTTAAATATATAATGTATTACCAGTAAATAAAATTGTGCCTTCATTGCATTTAAATAATGATAAATTAATAAGTATCAAATATTTTTTCTTCATGTTTTTGTGTTTTACATAGAATAAGCGTAACGACTTTGGTACTGTTGAAAGGAATCAAAAAGTTTTTTTTTTATTAATATAATATATTTGTCTTCCATATTTTTATGGACTTAGTGTTTTGATTCTTTTCAATGTAGCTGTGACAATGCCAAAGTTTAATTACTATAAGTAGTATGTAGTCTTTGATATTTTTACCTTTTGTAATATTTTGTCATTACTTCATTAGAAATCCAGTGAGACATACTAAATTAACTAAAAATCACGGTTTACTCACGTTAATTTATGGAGAAAAGCTCTACTAGTTTTACTAGTAGGCTGCACGACGTCACCGCGTCTGCGCACGCTGCTTAATATGATGAAGAGTCCCACTGTGACTCGAAACTAGTAGAGCTTTTCTCTATTAATTTATGTGAATAAACCGTGATTTTTAATTAATTTACAAATCCAGTCTCTTTCATCTACAAATGAAAATGCTTTAGTAGTATCATTCGGATAGTCTATTTATTGGTTTTAACTTATAACATATTAAGCAATTCGGACGCGACGTCTTGCGTGAGCGATCTAGACGCGAAGGCGATACGGTGCGGCGTGATGCGAAAACAAAATGTCAAAATCTATTAATCTGGCATACGTGACCAACCGCACGTGTGATGCGGTGAGCATTCAATTGGCTTGGTCACACCGCATCGCGTTGAATTCGCGTGTCACCGCACCGCGCGTTCGCTTCTAGATCGCTCACGCAAGATGACGCGTAAACACTGGATGTTAAACATGAAAAAATTAAAAATAAATGTTCACGCACCCATCAAGTAACTCCAATCAGTTAATTTTATTCACGACCGAAATCAATAACCGATCGCAATTCAAAATCTGGACTAAGATCAATTTTTGACACAGACATTTAGATGTCCTTGTCAAATTAAGATCGATCCAGCGGGCTCATTACGAGTTTGTTTTAAGTTTATCGAGATCGAAACGAGGCGCTCTGATAGGTTGGTTCTCTGGAGCCGGCCAATCAGAGTGCCTCGTTTCGATCGCGTTAAGCGTAAAACAAACTCGTACTAAGTACTCTGATATTTTGGATTAAGTTTCAGAGTAATTTAATGGTTAGTTAACCCAGTCCTCAGCAATGGCTTTCGATACAAAATCGTTACTAAGGAATAGTTTAAGTAATCATTAAATTATCTGAGTGTGGCAGTAAGTTTTGTAATTAACTTCCAAATCTAATGCAAGTGTGGAGTTACTTGTGGCGTTGCGTGTTTCCTGTACACAAAAATCTTGAGATTATAAGCAATAAGTACAATGTGTTGTTTAAATCTAAATGTCGTGCCTTATCATATAAGTGATTGACAAAATATCAATTGATATTGTTAGTTTATGTAATTGTACCTAAGCTTAAATACATTTAATTTTTGTAATAGATGCTTGTTTCTTTCAATATACTGTTACTTACCTTTTTTCTGGCAGAGGATCACATGGTGCTGGGTATTCGGTACCCTTAGTACGAGTTTGTTTTACGTTTAAAGTAATCTAAATGAGAGCGCGTTCGGCGCTCTGATTGGTTGGTTTATTCGAGCCAGCCAATCAGAGCGCCGATCGCGCTCTCGTGTTGATTACGTTAAACATAAAGCAAAGTGATACTAAGCGTACTGTTCTTGATTACGTAACGTCTCTTTTACAGTGGTATGTCAAACAATGCTACTCGTCCAAAAATAAGGATAATAAACATCCAAAAGTAAGGAACAAGTAAGGGTTTCTCTAAAAATAAATATTTTTTTGCAACTCACTAATACAGTTTAATAAATAGTATGGCGTTATCACCGGCCTAACAGTGCTGGGAGGTATGTTCTCGCAGTCTGCTATTTCATTTAGTGTTGTTGTGTGTTAATGTGCTCCCACACAGCAGTTATATAACGTTATACAACATTGTGTAACATTTATAACAGCATGTAACATACTCCACAACCACTGTTATAATTTGTTCAAACACAAATGTTATTGTTACACATTGTTGTATAACGTTATATAACCGCTGTGTGGGAGCACCTTTAGATTGTCACAGTCGGCATCGGAGTCAACACCTTCATTATCATTGCTGTCACAGTCACACACAATTTTATACCAATTACATTAACACATAAGAAATAAAGGAATTTTAAAATTAGAAAAAAAGACATCATAATGAAATAGGTAAAACATAAACAATCAACTAAGTATACACAATACACATAGACTAACAAAAAGTAAATATCATATGATTATCATCATCTTTACAAATATTATAAAGCTGAAGTGTTTGTTTGTTTGATTGTTTGTTTGATTGAATGCGCTAATCTCTGGAACTACTGGCCCGAATTAAATAATTCTGTTTGTGTTGGATAGTGCATTTATCGAGGAAGGCTATAAAACATCATGCTATGACCAATAGGAGCCGAGCAGAGCGGGTGAAACCGCGCGGAAGTAGCTAGTTATTTATATTTATACAATCTGAAAATGTATTTACAGAAAACATAGACTTTGAAAATAGTTCGCCGATACGAAGGCTAGAAAAGTAAAAAAAAAACCTGAATCTGCTCGTTCAGTGGGACCATTATATGTTAATCCCAACGTACCCAGTAATACTTTGCCCGACCCGGGAATCGAACCCGAGACCCCTTGTTCGGCAGTCGCACTTGCGACCACTCGACCAACGAGGCAGTAAATATTAATTATTAATAAACATTCATTCATCCATCTCTTTCACAAAACTTCAAACATTCCGACAAAAATAATCTTCTTTCACTCGAGAACACGTCACACTCTGGCTTTGAACCCAGGAATCGGTTTAAAAGTTTGATAGTGCACGGTAACGGAGACTTAGCTCTACTGACTGTTCTGCAAGATGGTATAGCGAGCAACTGGTGCTTTCTGTTGCGAGTTGTTGCGTTTAAAGTTGTCTTTGTTTAATGTGTTTCTTTCATACTTTTTGTTCTTGGTGTTGTTGTTTTGTTGTGGGACATAGACCGGGCGACAGCAATCTCTGATCTCATTCTGACCCAGATACCAACTCCCTACTCCCATACGCGATGGTTATTACTCCGAATCCATGCTGAGAGTGCATTTCTTCAAAATATCATTCACTTGAGAACTAAGTGACCAATAAAAAAATTAGGTAATTAATTAATACATTAGCTAGTTAGATGTCTAATTGGCATATTTACAGCTATAAGTAAACCATTTAACTCATACTTGTCTAATTTGAATTTCTTAATTAAACACCTACTTAACTAATGACAAAAATTACGTATCGTACTCTTATAAGTAGTTCCAAAAGAAAATTATTTATCATAAGCATCTTATTCTTCAACAAAAAAGCATCTGACAAAGCGAGGTGGTGCGTAAAATGGTTCCTGTATCTAAGACTACCACACATTCTATCCAACCCAAAAAAGAAGAAAGACCAATTCGATCAACGCCGAAAATACGCCATAAGAATGGTGCAGGATACATTAAAGTATGTAGGCGTATCGATGTAGACATACCTGAAAATTAATTTAATAAATATTTATACAGTTAATTTGTTTTTCCTTTATTTTACCTACATGCATAATTATTTAAAATGGACCTGTAGATACACCAGAAAACTATGGCCCTATTCCTCTCTTACCCATACTATCTAAAATACTGTAAAAATTAGTAAATAACTGTCTAGTTAACTACTTCGAAAAATAAAAGTTGAAGTCCGATCGGCAATTTGGATTTCGACGCGGAAAGCCAACAATAGACGCGGCTACGCTTTTAACAACTCAGTAACTTTTATTCAAGCTGAAGATCAGATGCTGGTGTTGTTTTTAGACCTGGCAAAAGCCTTTGACACTATTTCAATTAACCTTTTCTTGAACAAAAAAAAAAAATAGAATGTGTAGGCATACGAGGAACAACATTGGATTGGTTTACCAGTTACTTATCAAACCACAAACAAATGGTAAAAGTGTGTGAACACTCAAGTGCCTTGCTTCCCATTAACTTTGGTATTCCACAGGGTAGTATACTTGGCCCAACTTTTTTCAGCTTCTACATGAATGACATCTTAAATACAAACATACACAAATCCGTAATTATATCATATGCTGACGATACTGTTTATATTATTCTATGATAAAACCTGGTAGAAAGTATATCCACTTGCAGAGGAAAGTATACTGAGCATTTTCGGAGCTCTAGACACAAACCTCTTAACTCTTAACATAAAAAAGACGAAATAGATCACGTTCTATAAAACAGTTGCACCTCAACCACCAAGTCATCTAACAATTAAATACCACACATGCTACAACCACCACCAATCATCACCTATACACTACGCAACTGCAGCACGATAGAACACACACCAACAATTCAATACCTAGGCATCACTTTAGACGAAACTCTGTCATTCAAAGCACAATCACTTTCTGGTAAGGTTCGCAAACATATATTTTTAATGAAGAAACTACGTGACTACAATTTTACGGACAATATATGTACCTTGGTCTGTACCAGCCAGTCCTGCAAAAAAGATGCGGAACTCAGGTGCTAAATATGTTTTGCTTTCTAAAAATAGGCGAGTCGTCCCAGCAAAACAGATAACGTGATTTTATTGCAAACAGTATGACAGTAGTTTAACCTCGCTATCAATACAAACATATTAACGATCGAAATTCTAAACACAATACTAGATAACAGATTTATACAGATAAAACAATACAAAGGACACTGATAATATAACCCATTAGTTAATTAGGTACGGACTTTCTTTTGCATTGTTATAATTATAACAATTAATTCATACTCGTATAGATAATTAGGATTTCTGAGTATTATCTCATTACTTAATTAATGCAGTAATTAAGTGACCTATAAATAGCGTCCCAATTTAATTTATTTTTCATAAGCTCATTGTTCGTGAACAACTGCGCATCAAAATGGAAGTAGCCTATTACATTACGATCGAGACGGAAAATATTGAAGACGCCGAAGAACTACAAATGGACGATTCTCCTGAATCCCCTGAAAGCTACAATCCTAGTAGTAGCAATGCTGACGACGAGGAAGACATCAGAGATGGTGAAAATGGTCCTGCAGAGAAGCCTATAAGTACGACACCAAAGAAGCGCGTGAAATTTATTAGAGGGCGACGTATCAACTTCGATTTGCCGGAGGAACAAGATAATACGCGTCTTAATATGGAAGTGGCGTGCTACATAACTGTCGAGACTCAAGAAAACATTGATGAAGAAAATATGGAGGAGAGTCTCAATGCGACTGCATGCGCAACAATGGCCCCTGTTGCTGAGGTTTCTTGCGGTGATACCGGCAATATCATCGTAGAGAAGCCAATTCGAACGACGCCAAAAATACGCCACAAGAACGGCGCGGGTTATATTAAGGTGTGTAGGCGCATCAATTTTGATATGCCAGAAAATTAAAAGGACAGACGAAAAAAAGAAATTGTAACAAACAATATAATAAAGGGAAGTACGGTGTACAGAAGGGAAGGACGTTGGGACCAACTTCAAATAGTCCCACTGCACGAGTGGAGCCAGAGAATAGCGAAGAATAAATGGAAACCAGTGACAGTGAGCAGGACTGTGTCGATAACAACAACGAGTGCGACAGCGATGATAATGAAGATGTTGGTGACTCCGACGCCGAGACTGTGGTAGTCGAAACACTAGATGAAGTAGAAGACTGCGAGGTTATTCTACCCGCAGTGATAACGTCATACCGCCGTTGGAAGCCTGAGGATTACCTGAAATCATCTAATACCAATTTAGTTGTAATCTTATTAATTTATTATAATAAAATTATGTTTTAAAACTATTATTTTGTCTAATTTGAAAATCTCCTTGTTTGTGTTTCTTTTGCCTCACACATTTTGGTTTTGGTAAAACATGTCTATAAACTATACCTACACATGTGCCAATAGTATCAAAATATGACCAAAATGGACGACCTTCAGTCTGAATAAACAACATTAAATGAAATCTTTGCTTAAACATAAGACTGCAATGACTTTACTAACCAAAACAGGCTAAAGATAACAGAATATACTTAGTAAAATTACTTGGTTGTGAGACCCACAGCACAAAAGACCTACACAATACTATTTGTAACATTAGGAGATTCATGCATAGTTTTGCAATGTTTTCTCACTTAAGCTAGGTGACGGTGTGCATAGCGCTGACTTCCTCGTAGTGATTCCCGGACAACTGTGTCTGAACACCGTGACGGAGTGGCAAACCGGCGCGCTTTCATTTGTTCGTCTTTAATTGCGGTTGCGTGCGAATTGTCTCCTTCGATGCCGAAGCCTTTGTGGGACGTCTCCAGGCGCGCTTCCTTAGAAAACGCCTTCTCAAGGCGAACCCAACGACCCTTCTCAGGGCCTACCTGACGTTTCGTTGTCGGAAGCTAGCCGCGCAGTGTACAGTCTGCCTAGGCTAGACTCTGGGGAACCCTTATTTGAGTCACAGGCGATCGCCAGTAACGATCGACACGACCTGAAGCGGGCCTATATGAGGCAGGTGTCTGACGATTACTTAGAGTCGATTGGCAAGACGAAGAATGTGAAAGCCAAATCGAGTTCCCATGAAGCATTCGTAGAGACTCAACGCCAACAAAGGGCGTCTCTAGCGCAAGCCAGACGGGCGGATGGCCAAAAAGACCTGGAGGGGTAAGTCGTCGCCAAGGAGCGCGCTACCAGTTCCGCAAGGTCAAGGGTTGCAAGTTCCCAGAGAGGCAGCTAGGGAGTGGGAGTTATTCTATCGGAAAGAATGAATGGATGTCAAAGGGTATGAATGTGTAAGTCCCAGAATACTTTGGATCCGCCTTAAAATTGGCTCGATCAGATTATTTATAGTCAATGCTTACGCCCCAAACATGTAAAATCCAATTTGGTGAGGATAGAATTCTGGGATAACTTAAGGAGATATATACTCAATAAGCATGCTTGTGGATTTTAATGCATGGGTTAGGGTGGTAAGCAATGGAAAAGAAAATAAAATCCTAGGGCGATTTGGAGATGAGAGAGTCAACGAGAATGGGGCATGTCTCCTGGATAATGTATCGAAATCGAAAAGAAACTTGTTGTGACCAACACAACGTTTAGTCACAAGAAGATGTGTACTAGGCAGAGGCATACAGAAAGGAGTATGGTTGATTTTGTGATTGTTGATGCACACTTGAGGACAAAAATTTAAGATACCAGGGTTTACCGGACCACGAATGTCGGAAGCGACCACTTCCGCGTAGTTGCTACAACAGCAGGACTGGCGATAAACTAGAGACATCGGTCACGGATTGACTGAGAAGAGACATTTTTTCATCAATATTTAGTATGATGACCAGAACAAAGTAAACTGAATACAAATTGAGAGTAGCACTGAAGGAGTTACAGTCATCCAAGTACCTGTGTTCCCAACTGCTGCGAGAACGAGACGACAGTGAAGTAGAAGTGACAAACATTTATTATTAAAAACACCAAACTGAAAATTGAATTGACTGAACTTCATATGTGTCATACGGACCTACTGCAACATGATACATTAATAAAAAAGGTTACTGCCTTCCAGCGGTGTACCGACACTCACGAACATGCTTAAATACACGTATCACAACTGAAACTAGACAATAGTAATTGTAACGTTGCACGTTATTTTATGAACAAAGAAATAATAAATATCACAGTTACCCTATTTAAACAGAGAAAAAAAAATAATCTTTACAATATACCTAAATACCCGCGCCCCACGTTGGGCGCCATTGTAACGAAAGTGGTTAGGTAGGTAGAAGAAATTTAAAATAAAAAATATTTTAGTTATAATTTTATTCGGGTAGGTAGATGTCGGTTGAGCCGGGAGTGAGTTCGAATATCGAGCGCGTAACGAAGTTTAGTTCGCCGGTAGAAACACCACTATCCTGGATCAGTAGCCGGTTGAGAGGGTAGGTCGCTCGCAGCTCCGCAAATTCGTTTCGTTACAATGGCGCCCAAATAGGTAGAATATCGAGCCGTATAGAATTTTAGCTAGCTAATCATTTTGTGGTTTTTGTGGTGTTGGCTTTCTAACAGTAGTGTTAAGATTATTTCTCAATCACAGGATACCAATTGTGAATTTTTCTACACCTACCTTCAAATTTTTTATTTCACATATTGGTAGACTGATTTTCTGCTGATTTTGCATAATTTTTGTGTTTTAAATTGTGTTACCTATTTATATTGTGCCTTTTAGATTTTTTTGTTTTGCAACACACATTTCGCTGCGGTTTTTTATAAAAAATTTAATCATGTCTTACCCTATTAAATTTTTATCGCTACAAAAAGCTGAACTCGACTACGAAGTTACTGTTCGTGGCGGTACTGGTGGTGATTCAGTCAGCGAACTTCGGAAGCAGATAGTAAAACTATCTTCTATTTTACCTTCGGAAGACATTTTAGAATCCCACTTAGAACCATCCGAGGATTTGAAAGCCGTTAAAGAGTCGTTGATAAAATCTCACAACAATATAATATCAATTAAATCTAAATTTGATAAAAACTTGTTTACCCGCACAGAAAATCTTCTGCATCATATATACCATCGCTTGAATAGGATTAATTACGCGACTGCTGACGTGTCGGATATTTATAAAGTATGCAATACGAACTTTAACTCGCAGTACAAGGAATTGACTTCATTTAAGCCAAACGCACAAAATACCCAAGTTGGTACTAGCCCATCAGAACCGGTACGTGAACCTATTAACGTGTCAGTTACTTGCGAGCGTAAATTCAATTCTGAGATAGGCAAATTAAAATTCTCGGGGAAAACTTGCGTTAGGGCATTCATACAAAAGGTTAATGAGTTTATTCTGAGCAGATCTATACCTCAGGAAAAAAATCTTGCCTTTGCTTTTGAGATCTTCACCGATGACGCCTTACACTGGTATCGGTGCATCAAGGACAGAGTTGAGACTTGGGATGAGGTAGTAGTTTTGTTGAAACAAGACTTTAGTCAAAACGATTACGACTATAGATTACTCGCGGAAATACGTGCACGCACACAGGGTGAACTAGAAAACATAACTATATATATAGCTATTATGCGTGGTATGTTTTCCAGATTGGGGAAGTCCTTACCAGAAGAGGACCAACTGGAAATACTATTGCATAATATCAGGCCTTGTTATGCAAGTACTCTTGCATCTTCTGCTAACATAACTGATATTGACAGTCTCCAGAATATATGTAGGAATTATGAAAATATACAGTCTAGGCTCAAGCAGTTTCGCGAACCACCTAAAGTTAGTGCAGATACTGTAGCTCCAGAGTTTGCATATACCAAGCAAGCTACTACAAGTAATTCAAATATTAATTACAAAAACTACAAACAACAAAGCCATAATTTTAATCCTAACTATTCTAAAAACTACTCTAATAACTATAATCACTACAATAAATCTAAAACTACCTCTAATCTAACACAACAGGAGAATCACAAATTACACGTAAATGAAATGACACCTTCAAACGATAACAATAGAAAATACGTATACTGTCCTAGATGTAGATCTCAAACACGATTACGATTATTTTTAAATAAAATAAAACACAATACTAATTCAAAGAAACGATTTAATCTAACCACTGATAAGCAATTATGTAGAACCTTTCTTCTCCATTGTTCATACCTAACTATCAGGAAACAGGTAATGATGGTTTCTTGGAATCAATTGTAGGGTTAAATAACGACAATGGTTATGTGTGCTATAAATAGCGCCAAAAGTAAATCCATTTTCATTACCTCTTTGATCGTGAAACCGAAAGCATCTAAAATGGAAGTTGCGTACTATGTCACTGTCGAGACGGAAGAAGTAGTACAACTTATGGAGGAAAGTCCCAATGCGACGTCATGTATAACAACGGTGCCTGTTGCTGAGGTTTCCAGTCGTGATCACAGCAATGTCATCATAGAGAAGCCAATTCGGACGACACCCAAAATACGCCACAAGAACGGAGCGGGTTACATTAAAGCGTGTAGGCGCATCAATTTTGAGACGCCAGAAAATTAAAAGAAAGCTTAGAGAACTAAATCAGTGGCAAATAAGTGAACAATGGAAAGTACAGTAAATGGAAGGAAATATTATTATGTATTTACCTTCCAAGTGCATTGGGATTAAAAAGGTTGAAATGATAAATTTAAAAAAAACTTAAAATTGAATCGGTGGCGGTTTCGCAAAAACAAAAGCCCTTTTCAGGGCTACAATTATATGACAGTTTCTATTTAACAGATAGTCAAAAAACGTTAACCTAACCCCCTAATCCTAACACCACGTAAGATGTATTTTAGGACAACTTTCACATTTATACTATTTCTAAGACTGCAACATAAGCGTTAAGGCATCAGGCCCTTGACCCAACCATGTAACGTTAGCCTACTCAGGTGTTGATCGAGGCTCTTTGGCTATGAGACCATTGGCAGATACGACTACTATAATTATTTTCTTAAACATTTTTTTTTCTCAACACTGTACAGCCTCAGTGTGGTAGAATTATTATGATTTTTGATTTGTATACTACTGGCTAAATCAGCGTGGCATTTTAGCTAAGTACTGGCCGTTTGTGCCGTATAAGGAATACGGCACAAACAACAATTTATTTACTTTCAAATTATTACCTTGTTTTGCATGCATTATTTTGTAACGGTGCAAATAAACTGTTTTTCTTTCTTTCTTGTCATATTAGAAACAGATTCAATAATATTGAGATTAATTTTGATAGGAATATCCACGCGTAGGCAAAAGGAATGGTGCCTGTTCCTGGGACGTACACGAGTAGCGGTGTAACTCCAACGACACCAAAAGAAAATTACCATAATTATGAAGCTTTAATAAAAGTACGCAGACGTCTCAAATTTCAAAGAGTTCTAGGGCAATCTGGAGATGAAAGAGTGAACAAGAATGGGGTATGTCACCTGGATACATGTGTCGAAAAGAAACTTGTTGTGACCAACACAACACTTAGTCACAAGAAGATCCACATGTGTACTTGGCAGAGGCATACAGAAAGGAATATGATTGATTTCGTGATTGTTGATGAACGCTTGAGGACAAAAATTAAGAATACCAGGGTTTACCAGACCACGAATGACGGAAGCGATCACCTCCTCGTAGTTGCTACAACAGCAGGACTGGCGATGACTGGAGACATCGGCTACTGATAAGAGTGCCTGGAACCGAGAGTGAAAGTTGAACGGTTGAGAGAAGAGAAGTCTCTTTATCCATATTCAGTATGATGACCAGAGCTAAGGAAACTCAATGCAAATTGAGAGCAGCACTGAAGGAGTTGAAGTCATCCATGCACCTGTATAACCAACTGCTGCAGGAACGAGACGATAGTGAAGTACAAGTGACAAACATTATTAATAAAAACACCAAACTGAAAACTGAATTGTCTGAACTTCATAGGTGTCACACGGACCTACTGCAACATGATACATTAATAAAAAAGGTTACTACCTTCCAGTGGTGTACCGACACTCACGAACATGCTTTAACACACGTACCACAACTGGAACTGGATAATACACAATACTAATTCAAAGGAATGATCGTATCCGACGACTGATAAGCTTATTATGTAAAACCTTTCTTCTCCATTTTCCATTGTTCGTACCTAGCTATCAGGAAACAGGTAATGATGGTTTCTTGGAATCAATTGTAGGGTTAAATAACGACAATGGTTATGTATGCTATAAATAGCGCCAAAAGTAAATCCATTTTCATTAGCTCTTTGATCGTGAGACAGAAAGCATCTAAAAATGGAAGTTGCGTACTACGTCACTGTTGAGACGGAAGAAACCATTGAAGAAGTAGTACATGTACAACTTATGGAGGAAAGTCCCAATGCGACGTCATGTGTAACAACGGTGCCTGTTGCTGAGGTTTCCAGTCGTGATCCCAGCAATATCATCATAGAGAAGCCAATACGGACGACACCCAAAATACGCCACAAGAACGGAGCGGGTTACATTAAGGCGTGTAGGCGCATCAATTTTGAGACGCCAGAAAGTTAAAAGAAAGCTTAGAAAACTAAATCAGTGGCAAATAAGTAAACAATGGAAAGTACAGTAAATGGAAGGAAATATTATTATGTATTTACCTTCCAAGTGCATTGGGATTAAAAAGGTTGAAATGATAAATTTAAAAAAAACTTAAAATTGAATCGGTGGCGGTTTCGCAAAAACAAAAGCCCTTTTCAGGGCTACAATTATATGACAGTTTCTGTTTAACAGATAGTCAAAAAACGTTAACCTAACCCCCTAATCCTAACACCACGTAAGATGTATTTTAGGACAACTTTCACATTTATACTATTTCTAAGATGGAACATTAGCGTTAAGGCATCAGGCCCTTGACCCAACCATCTAACGTTCGCCCATTCAGGTGTTGATCGAGGCTTTTTGGCTTTGAGACCATTGTCAGATACGACTATTATTATTATTTTCTTAAACATTTCATTCTTTTTTTTTTCAACACTGTACAGCATCACAGTGGTAGAATTATTATGATTTTTGAATTGTATACTACTGGCTAAATCAGCGTGGTATTTTAGCTGAGTACTGGCCTTTTTGTGCCGTATTCCTTATTTATTTACTTTCAAATTATTACCTTGTTTTGCATGCATTATTTTGTAACGGTGCAAATAAACTGTTTTTCTTTCTTTCTTTTCATATTAGAAACAGATTCAATGATATTGAGATTAATTTTGATAGGAATATCCACGCGTAGGCAAAAGGAATGGTGCCTGTTCCTGGGACGTACACGAGTAGCGGTGTAACTCCAACGACACCAAAAGAAAATTACCATAATTATGAAGCTTTAATAAAAGTACGCAGACGTCTCAAATTTCAAAGAGTTCTAGGGCAATCTGGAGATGAAAGAGTGAACAAGAATGGGGTATGTCACCTGGATACATGTGTCGAAAATACACTTGTTGTGACCAACACAACACTTAGTCACAAGAAGATCCACATGTGTACTTGGCAGAGGCATACAGAAAGGAATATGATTGATTTCGTGATTGTTGATGAACGCTTGAGGACAAAAATTAAGAATACCAGGGTTTACCAGACCACGAATGTCGGAAGCGATCACCTCCTCGTAGTTGCTACAACAGCAGGACTGGCGATGACTGGAGACATCGGCTACTGATAAGAGTGCCTGGAACCGAGAGTGAAAGTTGAACGGTTGAGAGAAGAGAAGTCTCTTTATCCATATTCAGTATGATGACCAGAGCTAAGGAAACTCAATGCAAATTGAGAGCAGCACTGAAGGAGTTGAAGTCATCCAAGCACCTGTGTAACCAACTGCTGCAGGAACGAGACGATAGTGAAGTACAAGTGACAAACATTATTAATAAAAACACCAAACTGAAAACTGAATTGTCTGAACTTCATATGTGTCACACGGACCTACTGCAACATGATACATTAATAAAAAAGGTTACTACCTTCCAGCGGTGTACCGACACTCACGAACATGCTTTAACACACGTATCACAACTGGAACTGGATAATACACAATACTAATTCAAAGAAATGATCGTATCCGACGACTGATAAGCAATTATGTAGAACCTTTCTTCTCCATTTTCCATTGTTCATACCTAACTGTTAGGAAACAGGTAATGATGGTTTCTTGGAATCAATTGTAGGTTTAAATAACGACAGTGGTTATGTGTGCTATAAATAGCGCCAAAAGTAAATCCATTTTCATAAGCTCTTTGATCGTGAGACAGAAAGCATCTAAAAATGGAAGTTGCGTACTACGTCACTGTCGAGACGGAAAACATTGAAGAAGAAGTTGGACAAAATATGGAGGAGAGTCCCAAAGCAACGTTATGTGCAATAATGGCGCCTGTTGCTGAGGCTTCCTGTGGTGATACCGGCAATATCATCATAGAGAAGCCAATTCGGACGACACCAAAAATACGCCACAAGAACGGAGCGGGGTACATCAAGGCGTGTAGGCGCATCAATTTTGAGACGCCAGAAAATTAAAAGAAGAATTTCTCAGAATTTGGCACTATTATGGGAATAAAGTTGAATTATGACACTACTCAAAGGTCCACAAGAACCGCTGAAATAACTTTTGAAAGGCATGCCGATGCATTGAAGGCTTATGACGAATATAATGGGAGAACATTAGATGAGAGACCAATGGAAATAAGTTTTGAGAATCCCAACATTCAGACCGAAGAAACAAATGATGAAAACGAATGTGGCGGCGGCGAACCAGCTGGGGAAGATATATCAATAGTAGATGTTACCAAATAGCATATCTTAAATTTGGATAACAAAGTCACCAATTCTGACAAAAAAGAGTTATTTTCAGAATTTAACAGTTTCATAAGTGCAGCGGTTAATTACGATGAAACTGGAAGATCCTTAGGCACTGCAGAAGTTGTTTACCAAATGAAAGCAGATGCATTAAAAGCATACGACGAGTATCACGGTAGGACATTGGACGGAAGAACGATGTTCATTGAAATTAGTGAAATGACCAATTTTAATCTTGGAAAAAGCCGCGGTTACAATGGTGGCGGTTTCGATCTTCACCAGTTATCTAAAGTTATCGCCTCCGGCGAAAAATAAAAATTTCGACGGTTGCTGGTGTCTCGAGCAACGCTGCGTGGTCGAACTGAGCCTGACCGCATCGATATTTCAGAACAAAAGCCCTTTTCAGGGCTACAATTGTATAACAGTTTCTATTTAACAGATAGTCAAAAAACGTTAACCTAACCCCTTTATCCTAACACCACGTAAGAGGTATTTTAGGACAACTTTAACATTCATAATATTACTAAGATTAGAAGATTTACGTTAAGGTGAGCGGATCTGTGAGAAAATCACACTCGGCTCTCAGTTCTGCCGCGGCCACGCGGTCCGATCATCGCTATATCTCTATATCTAATTGTTTATTTTATAGTTTTTTTTTGGATCACTATATACACTTGTTGTGACCACAACACTTAGTTACAAGAAGATCCACATGTGTACTTGGCAGAGGCATACAGAAAGGAATATGATTGATTTCGTGATTGTTGATGAACGCTTGAGGACAAAAATTAAGGATACCAGGGTTTACCGGACCACGGATGTCGGAAGCGATCACTTCCTTGTAGTTCTTCTTCTTTTCTTTCTTTTTTTTTAACGTTGCCCCATACTAGGATTTTCTCCTGTGTCGTGGGTGCGTTTACAAACATACAAGTTCACATACACATGACACCCAGATCCGAAACAACAATTTGTGGATCACACAAAGAGTTGCTCCGTGCGGGAATCGAACCCGCTACCCGTTGCGCGGCAGCCAGTTGCCCAGCCACCGCACCAACCGTGCAGTCAAATGCTACAATAGCAGGACGTTGCTACAATAGCAGGACTGGCGATGACTGGAGACATCGGCTACTGATAAGAGTGCCTGGAACCGAGAGTGAAAGTTGAACGGTTGAGAGAAAAGAAGTCTCTTTATCCATATTCAGTATGATGACCAGAGCAAAGTGAACTGAATGCAAATTGAGAGCAGCACTGAAGGAGTTGAAGTCATCCAAGCACCTGTGTTACCAACTGCTGCAGGAACAAGACGATAGTTAAGTACAAGTGACAAACATTATTAATAAAAACACAAAACTGAATTGGCTGAACTTCATATTATGTGTCACACGGACCTACTGCAACATGATACATTAATAAAAAAGGTTACTACCTTCCAGCAGTGCACCGACACTCGCGAACATGTTTTAACACACGTATCACAACACAATGGAACTGGATAATACACAATACTAATTCAAAGAAATGATCGTATCCGACGACTGATAAGCTAATTATGTAGAACCTTTCTTCTCCATTTTCCATTGTTCGTACCTAACTGTCAGTAAATAGGTAATGATGGTTTCTTGGAATCAATTGTAGGGTTAAATAACGACAATGGTTATGTGTGCTATAAATAGCGCCAAAAGTAAATCCATTTTCATTAGCTCTTTGATCGTGAGACAGAAAGCATCTAAAATGGAAGTTGCGTACTACGTTACTGTCGAGTCGGAAGAAACCATTGAAGAAGTAGTACATGTACAACTTATGGAGGAAAGTCCCAATGCGACGTCATGTGTAACAACGGTGCCTGTTGCTGAGGCTTCCAGTCGTGATCCCAGCAATATCATCATAGAGAAGCCAATACGGACGACACCCAAAATACGCCACAAGAACGGAGCGGGGTACATCAAGGCGTGTAGGCGCATCAATTTTGAGACGCCAGAAAATTAAAAAAAAGCTTAGAAGACTAAATCAGTGGCAAATAAGTGAACAATGGAAAGTACAGTAAATGGAAGGAAATATTATTATGTATTTACCTTCCTTCCATTGGGATTAAAAAGGTTGAACTGATAAATTTAAAAAAAACTTAAAATTGAATTGGTGGCGGTTTCGCGTAAACAAAAGCCCTTTTCAGGGCTACAATTATATGGCAGTTTCTGTTTAACAGATAGTCAAAAAACGTTAACCAAACCCCCTAATCCTAACACCACGTAAGATGTATTTTAGGACAACGTTCACATTTATACTATTTCTAAGACTGGAACATTAGCTTTAAGGCATCAGGCCCTTGACCCAACCATGTAACGTTAGCATACTCAGGTGTTGATCGAGGCTTTTTGGCTTTGAGACCATTGACAGATACGACTATTATTATTATTTTCTTAAACATTTCATTCTTTTTTTCTCAACACTGTACAGCATCACTATGGTAGAATTATTATGATTTTTGATTTGTATACTACTGGCTAAATCAGCGTGGTATTTTAGCTAAGCACTGGCCTTTTTATGTCGTATTCCTTATTTATTTACTTTTAAATTATTACCTTGTTATACATGCATTATTTTGTAACGGTGCAAATAAACTGTTTTTCTTTCTTTTCTAGGAATATCCACGCGTAGGCCTACAATTACCATGGCACGTATGAGAAAATACCAGCAGGAAAAAAGTCCCATTACAAATAACAAGTTTTCTTTTCGCTTTGATTTTTCCCTTTTCTTTATCAAACTCAAAACTCGAGCGGTGATTGGTTGTCTACATTTTTGTTATCTTCTTACTGATAAAACTCTGGTCTTGTTTACCACGCTAATAAAGCATTAACCCTCTATTGTTCGAGCAATATTTTCTATGTAATTGGTGAGTATTATCTTAACTATAACCTATTGTCACCACTACACGAACATCTAGTTTAGGTAGCATACTTATTATAATGGGCGACTAGATATAGATATCGTAAAACAGTTATACGGTTGTAGAATATCAATTTCAGTTGTCAAATATAAAGATCTCATAAATCTCTGTGAAAATGGAAGTATACCTAAGAGATGCCATGGCGAATATAGAAATCATCCATGTAGCTCTAAGATTCACGATACTTTAAATGAACCCGACAGAGAGCAGCAGTGCACCGACACTCATGAACATGCTTAAACACACGTATCACAATAATTGGAACTCGACAATAGTAATACACAATACTAATTCAAAGAAACGATCAACTGATAAGCAAGTATGTAGAACCTTTCTTCTCCATTTTCCATTGTTCATACCTAACTATCAGGAAATAGATAATGATGGTTTCTTGGGAGAAAGAGAGAGAGAAAGAGAGAGAGAACAGTGGTTATGTGTGCGCGTTAAGTAGCGCCAAAAGTAAATCCATTTTCATTAGCTCTTTGATCGCGAGACCGAAAGCATCTCAAAATGGAAGTTGCGTATTATGTCACCGTCGAGACGGAAAACGTTGAAGAAGTGGAAGTAGAGGAAAGATGCCAAGGTACGTTTGTTTTCCAATTATTCATGTGATTTGTGTACACATATACCTTAGTAAGTACACACTTACCTAGTACTTTATGTATATTTGTAATGGAGTTCATGTAATTTGCCCTTTCAAGCATTCGGTCCAAGTATATTCTAACAAATTCTCTTTTATTCCAGATCCGCATGCGACGCCATATGTGGGAATGGTTCCTGTTCCTGGGACGTGTAGCGGTGTAACTCCACCGACACCAAAAGAAAATTATCATCATTATGAAGCTCTTTTAAAAGTACGCAGACGTCTCAATTTTGATACGTAAAAAGGTTGAAATGATGAATTTAAAAAAAACTTAAAATTGAATCGGTGGCGAATTCGCAAAAACAAAAGCCCTTTTCAGGGCTACAATTATGTGACAGTTTCTATTTAACAGATAGTCAAAAAACGTTAACCTAACCCCTAATCCTAACACCACGTAAGATGTATTTTAGGACAACTTTCACATTTATACTATTTCTAAAATGGAAGATTAGCGTTAAGGCATCAGGCCTTTGACCCTACCATCTAACGTTAGCCTACTCAGGTGTTGATCGAGGCTTTTTGGCTATGAGACCATTGACAGATACGACTATTATTATTATTTTCTTTAACATTTCATTCTTTTTTCTCAACACTGTGCAGCATCACTGTGGTAGAATTATTATAACTTTGATTTGTATACTACTGGCTAAATCAGCGTGGCATTTTAGCTGAGTACTGGCCTTTTTGTGCCGTATAAGGAATACGGCACAAACAACAATTTATTTACTTTCAAATTATTACCTTGTTTTGCATGCATTATTTTGTAACGGTGCAAATAAACTGTTTTTCTTTCTTTCTTGTCATATTAGAAACAGATTCAATAATACATATTGAGATTAATTTTGATAGGAATATCCACGCGTAGGCAAAAGGAATGGTGCTTGTTCCTGGGACGTACACGAGTAGCGGTGTAACTCCAACGACACCAAAAGAAAATTACCATAATTATGAAGCTTTAATAAAAGTACGCAGATGTCTCAATTTTCAAAGAGTTCTAGGGCAATTTGGAGATGAAAGAGTGAACAAGAATGGGGTATGTCACCTGGATACATGTGTCGAAAAGAAACTTGTTGTGACCAACACAACACTTAGTTACAAGAAGATCCACATGTGTACATGGCAGAGGCATACAGAAAGGAATATGATTGATTTCGTGATTGTTGATGAATGCTTGAAGATGGAAACACTAGATGAAGTAGAAAACTGCGAGAACATACTACCCGCGGTGATAACGCCGTTAAAAGCCTGAGGATTACCTCAAATCATCTAATACCTACATTTAATTTATTATAATAAAATTATGTTTTAAAACAATTTTTTTGTCGAAATAGAAAATATTGAAGAAGTACAAAATATGAAGGAAAGAAGCGAAGGTACGTTGGTTTTTATATTATCAATGTAATTAATTATGTTCACATATAGTTTAGGTAAGTACACACTTACCTTGTGCTTTAGGTATATCTGTAATGAAGTTCATGTAATTGGTTCAAGAATTCAATCTAAGTTTATTCTAACAAATATATTTTCATTTCAGATTTAGCTGCGACGCCATATGTGGGAATGGTGCCTGTTCCTGTGACGTAGAGCTGTGATACTCCACCAACGCCAAAAATACAATACGAGAATTATGCAGCTTTCGTCCAGCTACGTCTCAATTTTTATGTGAAAACAAGATGAGATAATGTATTTAAAAAAAATTGGAAAAATTGAATAAATATTTTGGTTGAAGAAAATTGATTTGTTTCTTTTATACGTGAAAACGTCCATAAGTATTTTAACGTATTAAGACACTATTAAATCTTCATCGTTACGGCAGCATAGCTCCATTGCGTGTGTGCGTGGTTTTAGGTATTAATTTTTATTTTCACACACATATTTATTTTACCAACAACGTTTAGTGGAACTTACAGAAAATAAAATATAGAAAATTCTCAAGAGTAAATCTGTCAATTAGGTCAGCTAGAGATTTGTGTAAGGTTGAGTGATTCTTAATAAGGCATTTAATTTTAAAATTAATCAAAATCACTGTACAGATGAACGCTGCAGCGAGCGAAAAGATGCAGTACCCGCAAAATTTAATTGAGGAGCAATCCAATTAAAGGAAATTCGAATCATTCCAGACTTCGTAACTATGCCAAAAATAAATGCGTAACAAAATTTTAAGTCTGGCACTTAATAAAAAAATGAATTTGCAAATTATGAAACCAAGTAGGTACCACATCTAGAAGTACCTTTTCACCTAAGCTGATAATACCATTACAAGATAATACTGAAGATCAGGCAGGGCCATCTAAGGGATACAGGCGATCTTCATCTTCTAGTTCTAATTCAAGTTCCTCTAGTACCAGTTCAAGTTCTTCATCGTCTAATGCAAAGTGTAGTGGTTTCTTCTCAAGATGAGCACAGTTTAACTGACACGCCGTTACCAAGGCAGAGATCAATATCTTGCAAACCAATTATTTCCAATTCATTTACAGATACATCTTCTGTGACTCAAATTGGAAACATTGGTGCTAACCATGCTAACCATTTAATTTTCTCAATCTAATAATTTTCAATCTAATAATAATTTTCTCAATGGTTAACACCATTTAATTTTCTCAATCTAATGCAAGAATACTTTATATAAGAACACTTTTTAAATTCCCAAACCTATTCATTGTCTAGTGATTTTTCTCCAGACGGAGAACCGTGTAGCTAATACTGTTACTCCAGAAAAGAAACGACGTAAAGGAGTTGTAAATTCTAAAGTAAAGCAAAGAAGCATAGAATGCGGAAATCAGGTGCTAAATATGTTTTGCTTTCTAAAAATGCTTTCGAGTCGTCTCGGCAAAACAGATAACGTGGTTTTATTGCAAGCAGTATGATAGTAGTTTAACCTCGCTATCAATACAAATATATTAACAATCGAAATTCTAAACACAATACTAGATTTATACAGATAAAACAATACAAAGAACAGTGATAAGAAAACCCATTAGCTAATTAGGTAAGGACTTTCTTTTGCATTGTTATAATTAAGGTAACAATTATTCCGAATAGATAATTAGGATTTCTGAGTATTATCTCATTACTTAATTAATGCAGTAATTAAGTGACGTATAAGTAGCGTCCCAATTTAATTTATTTTTCATAAGCTCATTTTTCGTGATCAACTGCGCATCAAAATGGAAGTTGCCTATTACATTACGATCGAGACGGAAAATATTGAAGACGCCGAAGAACTACAAATGGACGATTCACCTGAATCCCCTGAAAGCTACGATCCTAGTAGTACCAATGCTGACGACGAGGAAGACATCAGAGGTGGTGAAAATGGTCCTGCAGAGAAGCCTATGAGTACGACACCAAAGAAGCGTGTGAAATATATCAGAGGGCGACGTATCAACTTCGATTTGCCGGAGGAACAAGATAATACGCATCTTAATATGGAAGTGGCGTGCTACATAACTGTGGAGACTGAAAAAATATGGAGGAGAGTCCCAATGCAGCGTCATGTGCAACAATGGCGCCTGTTGCTGAGGCTTCCTGCGGTGATACTGGCAATGTCATCATAGAGAAGCCAATTAGGACTACACCCAAAATACGCTACAAGAACGGTGCGGGTTTGATTAAAGTGTGTAGGCGTATCAATTTTGATACGCCAGAAAATTAAAAGAACAGAGAAGACAAGAAATAAGAGAATTAGTAAACAATATATCAATGGGAAGTACGGTATACGGAAGGAAAGACTATTATGTACCTTCCAAGTACGTTGGGACTAACTTCTAAAGGTCCCACTGCACGAGTGGAGTCAGAGAATAGCGAAGAATTAATGGAAACCAGCGACAGTGAGCAGGACTGTGTCGATAACAACAACGAGTGCGACAGCAATGATAATGAAGATGTTGGTGACTCCGACGCCGAGACTGTGGTAGTCGAAACACTAGATGAAGTAGAAGACTGCGAGAATATTCTACCCGCCGTGATAACGACATACCGCCGTTGGAAGCCTGAGGATTACCTGAAATCATCTAATACCTACATAGTTGTAATCTTATTAATTTATTATATTAAAGTTTCAAATGTATTCTTTTGTAAAATTTTGAAAATCTCCTTGTTTGTGTTTCTTTTGCCTCACACATTTTGGCCTTGGTAAAACATGTCTATAAACTATACAGGTACACATGTGCCAATAGTATCAAAATATGACCAAAATGGACGACCTTCAGTCTGAATAAACAACATTAAATGAAATCTTTGCTTAAACATAAGACTGCAATGACTTCACTAACCAAAACAGGCTAAAGATAACAGAATATACTTAGTAAAATTACTTGGTTGTAAGACCCACAGCACAAAAGACCTACACAATACTATTTGTAACATTAGGAGATTCATGCATAGTTTTGCAATGTTTTCTCACTTAAGCTAGGTGACGGTGTGCATAGCGCTGACTTCCTCGTAGTGATCCCCGGACAACTGTGTCTGAACACCGTGACGGAGTGGCAAACCGGCGCGCTTTCATTTGTTCGTCTTTAATTGCGGTTGCGTGCGAATTGTCTCCTTCGATGCCGAAGCCTTTGTGGGACGTCTCCAGGCGCTTCCTTAGAAAACGCCTTCTCAAGGCGAACCCAACGACCCTTCTCAGGGCCTACCTGACCACGTTTCGTTGTCGGAAGCTAGCCGCGCAGTGTACAGTCTGCCTAGGCTAGACTCTGGGGAACCCTTATTTGAGTCACAGGCGATCGCCAGTAACGATCGACACGACCTGAAGCGGGCCTATATGAGGCAGGTGTCTGACGATTACTTAGAGTCGATTGGCAAGACGAAGAATGTGAAAGCCAAATCAACGCCAACAAAGGGCGTCTCTAGCGCAAGCCAGACGGGCGGATGGCCAAAAAGACCTGGAGGGTTAAGTCGTCGCCAAGGAGCGCGCTACCAGTTCCGCAAGGTCAAGGGTTGCAAGTTCCCAGAGAGGCAGCTAGGGAGTGGGAGTTATTCTATCGGAAAGCATGAATGGATGTCAAAGGGTATGAATTTGTAAGTCCCAGAATACTTTGGATCCGCCTTAAAATTGGCTCGATCAGATTATTTATAGTCAATGCTTACTTGTGGATTTTAATGCATGGGTTAGGGTGGTAAGCAATGGAAAAGAAAATAAAATCCTAGGGCGATTTGGAGATGAGAGAGTCAACGAGAATGGGGCATGTCTCCTGGATAATGTATCGAAATCGAAAAGAAACTTGTTGTGACCAACACAACGTTTAGTCACAAGAAGATGTGTACTAGGCAGAGGCATACAGAAAGGAGTATGGTTGATTTTGTGATTGTTGATGCACACTTGAGGACAAAAATTTGAGATACCAGGGTTTACCGGACCACGAATGTCGGAAGTGACCACTTCCGCGTAGTTGCTACAACAGCAGGACTGGTGATAAACTAGAGACATCGGTCACGGATTGACTGAGAAGAGACATTTTTTCATCAATATTTAGTATGATGACCAGAACAAAGTAAACTGAATGCAAATTGAGAGTAGCACTGAAGGAGTTACAGTCATCCAAGTACCTGTGTTCCCAACTGCTGCGAGAACGAGACAACAGTGAAGTAGAAGTGACAAACATTTATTATTAAAAACACCAAACTGAAAATTGAATTGACTGAACTTCATATGTGTCATACGGACCTACTGCAACATGATACATTAATAAAAAAGGTTACTACCTTCCAGCGGTGTACCGACACTCACGAACATGCTTAAACACACGTATCACAACTGAAACTAGACAATAGTAATTGTAACGTTGCACGTTATTTTATGAACAAAGAAATAATAAATATTACAGTTACCCTATTGAAACAGAGAAAAAAAAAAATCTTTACAATAGGGAAGATGCAAAAATAATATTTATGAAAATTTTGTTATTAAAATGCTAAAAAAGAATAAAAGAAGGGCCACAGCAAGGTTTTCATTTTATTTAATGTTGATTTTTATCATAAATTATGAATAAAAAGTTATGTGTAAAGAAACGTATTTCAATACACCAATCAGTGTTTAGCGACGTCACTCCTGCTATGACAACTTTGAGTTGTGAATGTCAATATTTTAAGCGAAAATTATTTTGCATTTATCGGCTAAAAATGGAAACTGGGTTTATCAAAGCAGATTCCAGGAATCTACCAAAAGTTAGCGTAGACATGGTTGTAACTTTTTTTATCGAAAGTGCGGAGTTTTTGAGTGTAGAAATAATATGGCGATAATGCAATCGGCTATGTTCAAATCAAAAGAGATGGAGAATTATGTATAGTAAAAAGTCGAGTTACGCCGGAGTATAAAATATGTAAAGAAGGTTATCGTGTTACAGCCATTATAAATGAAACGCAAAGCTTGGTTCAGTCCTGCCAATGCGAAGATTGTGCGGCTTCTGAAGGCAAACATTTCAGGTTATTTTAAATAGTTAAACTGTAGCATGGATAATTTTGACTAAAATCTATTTCCAGGTGGGTGTAAGCATGCTGCTGCACTATTGCTATGGTTACACAGAAGATCTGAGGAGCCTCCGATAACGTCCATCACATGTTATTGGAAAAAGTCAAAATTATCTATATGTGAAAAATAAAAAGAAGTTGATATTTATAATGTGCCATTTGATAACAGCATTGTATCTGTTATGAATGCTACAAAGAAATTCTGGATAGATGCAGATGCTGCTGTATTTCCAAAATTAAAAGATATTTATAATACTTAATTACATGTTTTTTCTGTAACCATTTTGTAGATATTTTAAATAAAACTTTGTTTTTTAATAACTTTTTTTATTTAATTTTAATTAAAGGTGATTGCAAATTGACAAGCGCACAACAAATGATTATACTATAGTCTAAAATGGGGAATTAGGAAATGATCAACACAGGCATGATCAATGATCATCAACACAATGGCACGAAAGATGAGTCAATGCGGCTTTTTTTGGTGCTGTTGTTGTAATCACCAGATGTTGATGGGATGTCCATTTTTAGTTTTATCAATATATATCTTGAAAATAGAGGAAATTTTGAAAAAAGCCAGAGACGGTAACAAACAGTGAACAGTGACAGACATTGACAAACAGGTATGACGTCATCGGAACTATAGGTCCGTTTCCGCGCGAAAATTTAAACTGTCAGTTTCAAAACGCATTTTTTGCAATAAATTAGGGTTTTTTTTAATTTTTAATATACTTGTGGTCTATTCTACATGGAATACTTTACAATGAAAACTTAAATAAAAATATTGCATCTTCCCTATATACCTAAATACCCGCGCCCCACGTTGGGCGCCATTGTAACGAAAGTGGTTAGGTAGGTAGAAGAAATTTAAAATAAAAAATATTTTGCCACTGTAACGTTAGTGGTTACAGTGGGTAGAAGAAAATTAAAATAAAAAAATATTTTAGTTATAATTTTATATTCGGGTAGGTAGATAGATGTCGGTTGAGCCGGGAGTGAGTCCGAATATCGAGCGCGTAACGAAGTTTAGTTCGCCGGTAGAAACACCACTATCCTGGATCAGTAGCCGGTTGAGAGGGTAGGTCGCTCGCAGCTCCGCAAATTCGTTTCGTTACAATGGCGCCCAAATAGGTAGAATATCGAGCCGTATAGAATTTTAGCAAGCTAATCATTTTGTAGTTTTTGTGGTGTTGGCTTTCTAACAGTAGTGTTAAGATTATTTCTCAATCACAGGATAACAATTGTGAATTTTTCTACGCCTACCTTCAATTTTTTAATTGTAATAATTTTTTATTTCTTGTTTTTTTTTTCTTGTTTTTCTTTAAAAAACGTTGCCCCACACTAGGATTTTCTCCTGTGTCGTGGGTGCGTTTACAAACATACAAGTTCACAGACACATGACACCCAGACCCGAAACAACAATTTGTGGATCACACAAAGAGTTGCTCCGTGCGGGAATCGAACCCGCTACCCGTTGTGCGGCAGCCAGTTGCCCAGCCACCGCACCAACCGTGCAGTCAGTCAATTTCACATATTGGTAGACTGATTTTCTGCTGATTTTGCATATTTTTGTGTTTTAAATTGTGTTACCTATTTATATTGTGCCTTTTAGATTTTTTTGTTTTGCAACACACATTTCGCTGCGGTTTTTTATAAAAAATTTAATCATGTCTTACCCTATTAAATTTTTATCGCTACAAAAAGCTGAACTCGACTACGAAGTTACTGTTCGTGGCGGTACTGGTGGTGATTCAGTTAGCGAACTTCGGAAGCAGATAGTAAAACTATCTTCTATTTTACCATCGGAGGACATTTTAGAATCTCATTTAGAACCGTCCGAGGATTTGAAAGCTGTTAAAGAGTCGTTGATAAAATCTCACAACAATATAATATCAATTAAATCTAAATTTGATAAAAACTTGTTTACCCGCACAGAAAATCTTCTGCATCATATATACCATCGCTTGAATCTATATATTAATACGTGATGCAAAAACTTTGGACCGCTTTTTACGAAAATTGCTCGGACATAGGAGCATAAAATTTGATACACTTATAGTTTATGTGTAGGAGAAGTGCAGGACGCTAATATTTTTCAAAAATAATGCTTACAAAGTACATTAAATTAATAAATAAAACATTACACACACATGCATAGTATCTGATCGTATTTGACAAAACGTCAAAATCGATAGACATTGCGATGATATTGACGTTTCATATGAACAGAGTTTTATAAAAGAGTTTGTTTGAGTTTGAGTTAAATAAAAATTATCCTTGAACGTATGTTAAGTGGTATTGTAAATTAAATCGTATATGGTTGAATTTCAACCACTAGGCGTCCACTAGTAGGATTAATTACGCGACTGCTGACGTGTCGGATATTTATAAAGTATGCAATACGAACTTTAACTCGCAGTACAAGGAATTGACTTCATTTAAGCCAAACGCACAAAATACCCAAGTTGGTACTAGCCCATCAGAACCGGTACGTGAACCTATTAACGTGTCAGTTACTTGCGAGCGTAAATTCAATTCTGAGATAGGCAAATTAAAATTCTCGGGGAAAACTTGCGTTAGGGCATTCATACAAAAGGTTAATGAGTTTATTCTGAGCAGATCTATACCTCAGGAAAAAATTCTTGCCTTTGCTTTTGAGATCTTCACTGATGACGCCTTACACTGGTATCGGTGCATCAAGGACAGAGTTGAGACTTGGGATGAGGTAGTAGTTTTGTTGAAACAAGACTTTAGTCAAAACGATTACGACTATAGATTACTCGCGGAAATACGTGCACGCACACAGGGTGAACTAGAAAACATAACTATATACAATGTGATAGGGTTCGGACTTCTAACCCGTTAAGGCTGAGTACTACATCTAATTTTATGGACAAAAGTCGGGAGTCGAAGGGGTCGAATCCCCTCCCCCTTAAAATTATGGCTATTTTAATATTTTTCTTACTTTATGTGATATCAAAGGCTGTATGCGTCGTAGAAACAAAAAAAAAACGACAAACGGTAGCTAATAACCTTGGCTAACTAATTCATTACTTTTTTCATATGTTTGATAATGTTTTGGTGAGAAAAAAAATCATTTGTGAATTATTTTTACCGAAAAAATCACTATTTTTCAATATTTTCAATTAGGGGTTCAACCCCCATATTATTATTTTTGTCGATAAAATTAGATGTAGTACTCAGCCTTAACGGGTTAGAAGTCCCACGCCTATCACATTGTATATAGCTATTATGCGTGGTATGTTTTCCAGATTGGGGAAGTCCTTACCAGAAGAGGACCAACTGGAAATACTATTGCATAATATCAGGCCTTGTTATGCAAGTACTCTTGCATCTTCTGCTAACATAACTGATATTGACAGTCTCCAGAATATATGTCGGAATTATGAAAATATACAGTCTAGGCTCAAGCAGTTTCGCGAACCACCTAAAGTTAGTGCAGATACTGTAGCTCCAGAGTTTGCATATACCAAGCAAGCTACTACAAGTAATTCAAATATTAATTACAAAAACTACAAACAACAAAGCCATAATTTTAATCCTAACTATTCTAAAAACTACTCTAATAACTATAATCACTACAATAAATCTAAAACTACCTCTAATCTAACACAACAGGAGAATCACAAATTACACGTAAATGAAATGACACCTTCAAACGATAACAATAGAAAATACGTATACTGTCCTAGATGTAGATCTCAAACACGATTACGATTATTTTTAAATAAAATAAAACACAATACTAATTCAAAGAAACGATTTAATCTAACGACTGATAAGCAATTATGTAGAACCTTTCTTCTCCATTTTCCATTGTTCATACCTAACTATCAGGAAACAGGTAATGATGGTTTCTTGGAATCAATTGTAGGGTTAAATAACGACAATGGTTATGTGTGCTATAAATAGCGCCAAAAGTAAATCCATTTTCATTACCTCTTTGATCGTGAAACCGAAAGCATCTAAAATGGAAGTTGCGTACTATGTCACTGTCGAGACGGAAGAAGTAGTACAACTTATGGAGGAAAGTCCCAATGCGACGTCATGTATAACAACGGTGCCTGTTGCTGAGGCTTCCAGTCGTGATCCCAGCAATATCATCATAGAAAAGCCAATTCGGCCGACACCCAAAATACGCCACAAGAACGGAGCGGGTTACATTAAGGCGTGTAGGCGCATCAATTTTGAGACGCCAGAAAGTTAAAAGAAAGCTTAGATAACTAAATCAGTGGCAAATAAGTAAACAATGGAAAGTACAGTAAATGGAAGGAAATATTATTATGTATTTACCTTCCAAGTGCATTGGGATTAAAAAGGTTGAAATGATAAATAAAAAAAAACTTAAAATTGAATCGGTGGCGGTTTCGCAAAAACAAAAGCCCTTTTCAGGGCTACAATTATATGACAGTTTCTGTTTAACAGATAGTCAAAAAACGTTAACCTAACCCCCTAATCCTAACACCACGTAAGATGTATTTTAGGACAACTTTCACATTTATACTATTTCTAAGATGGAACATTAGCGTTAAGGCATCAGGCCCTCGACCCAACCATGTAACGTTAGCCTACTCAGGTGTTGATCGAGGCTTTTTGGCTATGAGACCATTGGCAGATACGACTATTATTATTATTTTCTTAAACATTTCATTATTTTTTTCTCAACACTGTACAGCATCACAGTGGTAGAATTATTATGATTTTTGAATTGTATACTACTGGCTAAATCAGCGTGGTATTTTGGCTAAGCACTGGCCTTTTTATGTCGTATTCCTTATTTATTTACTTTTAAATTATTACCTTGTTATACATGCATTATTTTGTAACGGTGCAAATAATCTGTTTTTCTTTCTTTTCATATTAGAAACAGATTCAATGATATTGAGATTAATTTTGATAGGAATATCCACGCGTAGGCAAAAGGAATGGTGCCTGTTCCTGGGACGTACACGAGTAGCGGTGTAACTCCAACGACACCAAAAGAAAATTACCATAATTATGAAGCTTTAATAAAAGTACGCAGACGTCTCAATTTTGATATGTAAAAAGATTGAGATGATGAATTTAAAAAAAACTTTAAATTTAATCGGTGGCGGTTTCGATCTTCACCATTTTCCTAAGTTATCGCCTCCGGCGGAAAATAACAATATCGACGGTTGCTGGTGTCTCGAGCAACGAGCGATATATGTAAGATGATGAATATGAGAAAGATTGTACAGCTACCACCCATGGCCAATACTTTGCCTACTTGTCTAGTGTTGCAAGTTCCCAGAGAGGCAGCCAGGGAGTGGGAGTTATTCTCTCTGAAATAATGAATCAATGTGAAAGGATATGAACGTGTGAACCCCAGAATACTTTAGATCTGCCTCAAAATTGGCTTGACCAGATTATTTGTAGTCAGTGTTTACGCCCAGAGTTACAGAAGAATTCTGGGATAACTTGAGAGATATACAACTGTATACTGATTTTGTGATTGTTGATGAACGCTTGAGGACAAAAATTGAGGATACCAGGGTTTACGGGACACGAATGTCGGAAGCGATCACTTCCTCGTAGTTGCTCGCTTCGAGAAAAGGTAGGTAGTGCCCTTGCGCTTCGCTTGGCTCGCCTACGCCCAAGACATGTCAAAGCCCAGTGGGGTGACAGAAGAATACTGGGATAACTTGAGAGATATACAACTGTATATCTGAGTGCTGACGAATTCACTTGTGATTTTTCTGCTGATAATCCCTTTGCTAGAGCTCGGAAACAGTTAAGACTGAAATGACAGCGTAAATTGAACTATTATTATAATGATCAAGACGTTAAATTGTACTGGTAACTAAGAGGACTTTGTTAAAAAAAGACTCGACGCATATTCAATTTGTAGTTCGTTAAAATAGCTACCCATTTAAGGTTTTAAGTTTATCTTAATGTTGTAAATACAAGTTATAGAGCTGTTTTCCCTTAAGGGGATCATTTTGTACCACCTTCCCCTAATGATGTGGTTTCTTGGTTTCTTGGAATCAATTGTAGGGTTAATTAACGACATTAGTTATGTGTAGTATAAGTAGCGTCAAAGTTAAAATCATTTCCATAAGCTCTTTGATCGTGAGACAGAAAGCATCTAAAAATGGAAATCGCGTACTACCTCACTGTTGAGACGGAAGAAACTATTGAAGAAGTAGTAGAGATACAACATATGAAGGAAAATCCCAAAACGACGTCATGTGCAACAATGGCGCTTGCTGCTGAGGCTGCTAGTTGTGATCCCGGCAATATCATCATAGAGAAGCCAATACGGACGACGCCCAAAATACGCCACAAGAACGGAGTTACATTAAGGTGTGTAAGCGTATCAACTTGATGCGCCAGAAAATTAAAAGGACAGACAAACAAGAGAATTTGTTACAAACAATATAACAATGGGAAGTACGGTATGCGGAAGGGGTTATAATATATTTTATTTACCTTCCAAGTACGTTGGGACTAACTTCTAATAGTCCCACTGCACGAGTGGAGTCAGAGAATAGCGAAGAATTAATGGAAACCAGCGACAGTGAGCAGGACTGTGTCGATAACAACAACGAGTGCGACAGCAATGATAATGAAGATGTTGGTGACTCCGACGCCGAGACTGCGATAGTCGAAACACTAGATGAAGTAGAAGACTGCGAGAACATTGAACATGCCTCTGCCATGTACGCATGTGGATCTTCCACATGCGTACATGGCTGAGGCATACAGAAAGGAGTATGGTTGATTTTGTGATTGTTGATGAACGCTTGAGGACAAAAATTGAGGATACCAGGGTTTACGGGACACGAATGTCGGAAGCGATCACTTCCTCGTAGTTGCTACAACAGCAGGACTGGCGATGTACTGGAGACATCGGCCACGGATTGACTGAGAAAAGACATTTTTATTTATTTATTTAATATTTGAAGGACTAACAGCATTAACATTAAATAATTATAAAACGACTTATGTAACATGCAGCCAATTATAGGTCCCCACTTTTAAGCTATTGTATATAATCCAATTATTCCAATTTTCATCAATATTTAGTATGATGACCAAAGCAAAGTGAACTCAATGCAAATTGAGAGCAGCACTGAAGGAGTTGAAGTCATCCATGCAGCTGTACAACCAACTGCTGCAGGAACGAGACGATAGTGAAGTAGAAGTGACAAACATTATTAATAAAAACACAAAACTGAAAATTGAATTGTCTGAACTTCATGTGTCACACGGACCTACTGCAACATGATACATTAATAAAAAAGGTTACTACCTTCCAGCGGTGTACCGACACTCACGAACATGCTTTAACACACGTATCACAACTGGAACTAGACAATAGTAATACACAATACTAATTCAAAGAAACGATCTGACGACTGATAAGCTAATTATGTAGAACCTTTCTTCTCCATTTTCCATTGTTCATACTTAACCATGAGAAAATAAATACTGATGACTTCTTGGTATTCATTATAGGGTTAATTAACGACAGCAGTTGTGTAGTATAAGTAGCGTCAAAGTTAAATCCTTTTTCATAAGCTCTTTGATCGTGAGACAGAAAGCATCTAAAATGGAAGTTGCATACTATGTCACTGTCGAGACTGAAGCGACCATCGAAGAAGAAATGGAACATAATATGGAGGAGAGTCCCAATGCAGCGTCATGTGCAATAATGGCGCCTGTGGTTGAGGCTTCTAACTGCGATACCGGCAATGTCATCATAGAGAAGCCAATTCGGACGACACCCAAAATACGCCACAAGAACGGAGCGGGGTACATCAAGGCGTGTAGGCGCATCAATTTTGAGACGCCAGAAAATTAAAAGAACGGAGTGAAAACAAAATCAGTGGCAAATAATAAAACAATGGGAAGTACGGTATACAGAAGGGAAGATTATTATATTTACCTTCCAAGTACGTTGGGACTAACTTCTAATAGTCCCACTGCACGAGTGGAGTCAGAAAACAGCGAAGAATTAATGGAAACCAGCGACAGTGAGCAGGACTGTGACGATAACAACAACGAGTGCGACAGCAATGATAATGAAGATGTTGCTGACTCCGACGCCGAGACTGCGGTAGTCGAAACACTAGATGAAGTGGAAGACTGCGAGAACATACTACCCACGGTGATAACGCCGTTAAAAGCCTGAGGATTATTATTAATGTAATTCGTGTTCACATATAGCTTAGGTAAGTACACACTTACCTTGTGCTTTAGGTATATCTGTAATGAAGTTTATGTAATTGGTTCAAGAATTCAATCTAAGTTTATTCTAACAAATATAATTTCATTCCAGATTTAACTGCGACGCAATATGTGGGAATGGTGCCTGTTCCTGTGACGTAGAGCTGTGATACTCCACCAACGCCAAAAATACAATACGAGAATTATGCAGCTTTCGTCCAGCTACGTCTTAATTTTGATGTGAAAACAAGTTGAGATAACGTATTTAAAAAAAAATTGGAAAATTGAATAAATATTTTGGTTGAAGAAAATTGATTTGTTTCTTTTATACGTGAAAACGTCCATAAGTATTTTAACATATTTAGGCACTGCTATTAAATCTTCATCGTTACGGCAGCATAGCTCCATTGCGTGTGTCCAGACATTACACACATCCACAAACATACAATACAAAACATGCGTTTAGGTATTAATTTCTATTTTCACACATATTTATTTTACCAACAGTTTTTATTGGAACTTACAGAAAATAAAATATAAAAAATTGTCAAGAGTAAAATATCTGTCAATTAGGTCAGCTAGAGATTTGTATAAGGGTGAGAGATTCTTGATAAGGCATTTGATTTTAAAATGATTAATCAAGATCACTGTACAGAAAATTTAGCTGCAGCGAGCGAAGAGATGCCGTACCCGCAAAATTTCGTTGTGGAGCAACCCTATATTTAAGGAATTCGAATCATTCCAGACTTAGTAACTATGCCAAAAATAAATGGACGCAGTAATAAAATTTTAAGTCTGGCACTTAAGAATAAAGAAAATGAAGTTGCAAATTATAAAACTAAGTGGGTACCACATCCAGAAGTACCTCTTCGCCTAAGCTGATAATACCATTAAAAATAAAAAAAAAACTTGTTGTGACCAACACAAAATTTAGTCACAAGAAGATCCACATGCGTACATGGCAGAGGCATACAGAAAGGAATATGGTTGATTTTGTGATTGTTGATGCACGCTTGAGGACAAAAATTAAGAATACCAGGGTTTACCGGACCACGAATGCCGGAAACGATCACTTCCTTGTAGTTGCTACAACAGCAGGACTGGCGATGACTGGAGACATCGGCCACGGATTGACTGAGAAGAGACATTTTTTCATCAATATTTAGTATGATGACGAGAACAAAGTAAACTGAATGCAAATTGAGGGCAGCACTGAAGTTTCCAAGTACCTGAGTTGGAGTTATCCAAGTACCTGTGTAACTAACTGCTGCAGGAACGAGATGATAGTGAAGTACAAGTGACAAACATTATTAATAAAAACACCAAACTGAAAACTGAATTGACTGAACTTCATATTATGTATCACACGGACCTACTGCAACATGATACATTAATATATAGCCGTGCACCGACACTCACGAACATGCTTTAACACACGTATCACAACACAATGGAACTGGATAATACACAATACTAATTCAAAGAAATGATCGTATCCGACGACTGATAAGCTAATTATGTAGAACCTTTCTTCTCCATTTTCCATTGTTCGTACCTAACTATCAGGAAATAGGTAATGATGGTTTCTTGGAATCAATTGTAGGTTTAAATAACGACAGTGGTTATGTGTGCTATAAATAGCGCCAAAAGTAAATCCATTTTCATTAGCTCTTTGATCGTGAGACAGAAAGCATCTAAAAATGGAAGTTGCGTACTACGTTACTGTCGAGTCGGAAGAAACCATTGAAGAAGTAGTACATGTACAACTTATGGAGGAAAGTCCCAATGCGACGTCATGTATAACAACGGTGCCTGTTGCTGAGGCTTCCAGTCGTGATCCCAGCAATGTCATCATAGAGAAGCCAATTCGGACGACACCCAAAATACGCCACAAGAACGGAGCGGGGTACATCAAGGCGTGTAGGCGCATCAATTTTGAGACGCCAGAAAATTAAAAGAAAGCTTAGAGAACTAAATCAGTGGCAAATAAATGAACAATGAAAAGTACGGTAAATGGAAGGAAATATTATTATGTATTTACCTTCCAAGTGCATTGGGATTAAAAAGGTTGAACTGATAAATTTAAAAAAAACTTAAAATTGAATTGGTGGCGGTTTCGCGTAAACAAAAGCCCTTTTCAGGGCTACAATTATATGGCAGTTTCTGTTTAACAGATAGTCAAAAAACGTTAACCTAACCCCCTAATCCTAACACCACGTAAGATGTATTTTAGGACAACGTTCACATTTATACTATTTCTAAGACTGGAACATAAGCGTTAAGGCATCAGGCCCTTGACCCAACCATGTAACGTTAGCGTACTCAGGTGTTGATCGAGGCTTTTTGGCTATGAGACCATTGGCAGATACGACTATTATTATTATTTTCTTAAACATTTCATTCTTTTTTTCTCAACACTGTACAGCATCACAGTGGTAGAATTATTATGATTTTTGATTTGTATACTACTGGCTAAATCAGCGTGGTATTTTAGCTAAGCACTGGCCTTTTTATGTCGTATTCCTTATTTATTTACTTTTAAATTATTACCTTGTTATACATGCATTATTTTGTAACGGTGCAAATAAACTGTTTTTCTTTCTTTTCTAGGAATATCCACGCGTAGGCCTACAATTACCATGGCACGTATGAGAAAATACCAGCAGGAAAAAAGTCCCATTACAAATAACAAGTTTTCTTTTCGCTTTGATTTTTCCCTTTTCTTTATCAAACTCAAAACTCGAGCGGTGATTGGTTGTCTACATTTTTGTTATCTTCTTACTGATAAAACTCTGGTCTTGTTTACCACGCTAATAAAGCATTAACCCTCTATTGTTCGAGCAATATTTTCTATGTAATTGGTGAGTATTATCTTAACTATAACCTATTGTCACCACTACACGAACATCTAGTTTAGGTAGCATACTTATTATAATGGGCGACTAGATATAGATATCGTAAAACAGTTATACGGTTGTAGAATATCAATTTCAGTTGTCAAATATAAAGATCTCATAAATCTCTGTGAAAATGGAAGTATACCTAAGAGATGCCATGGCGAATATAGAAATCATCCATGTAGCTCTAAGATTCACGATACTTTAAATGAACCCGACAGAGAGCAGCAGTGCACCGACACTCATGAACATGCTTAAACACACGTATCACAATAATTGGAACTCGACAATAGTAATACACAATACTAATTCAAAGAAACGATCAACTGATAAGCAAGTATGTAGAACCTTTCTTCTCCATTTTCCATTGTTCATACCTAACTATCAGGAAATAGATAATGATGGTTTCTTGGGAGAAAGAGAGAGAAGAGAGGTTATGTGATATGTGTGCTTAAGTAGCGCCAAAAGTAAATCCATTTTCATTAGCTCTTTGATCGCGAGACCGAAAGCATCTCAAAATGGAAGTTGCGTATTATGTCACCGTCGAGACGGAAAACGTTGAAGAAGTGGAAGTAGAGGAAAGATGCCAAGGTACGTTTGTTTTCCAATTATTCATGTGATTTGTGTACACATATACCTTAGTAAGTACATACTTACCTTGTGCTTTATGTATATCTGTAATGGAGTTCATGTAATTTGCCCTTTCAAGCATTCGGTCCAAGTATATTCTAACAAATACTCTTTTATTCCAGATTTGAATGCGACGCCATATGTGGGAATGGTGCCTGTTCCTGGGACGTACACGAGTAGCGGTGTAACTCCAACGACACCAAAAGAAAAATACCATAATTTTTAAAAGTACGCAGACGTCTCAATTTTGATATGTAAAAAAGTAAAAATGATGGATTTAAAATAACACTTAAAATTGAATCGGTGGCGAATTCGCAAAAACAAAAGCCCTTTTCAGGGCTACAATTATGTGACAGTTTCTATTTAACAGATAGTCAAAAAACGTTAACCTAACCCCTAATCCTAACACCACGTAAGATGTATTTTAGGACAACTTTCACATTTATACTTTTTCTAAAATGGAAGATTAGCGTTAAGGCATCAGGTCTTTGACCCTACCATCTAACGTTAGCCTACTCAGGTGTTGATTGAGGCTTTTTGGCTATGAGACCATTGACAGATACGACTATTATTATTATTTTCTTTAACATTTCATTCTTTTTTTCTCAACACTGTGCAGCATCACTGTGGTAGAATTATTATAACTTTGATTTGTATACTACTGGCTAAATCAGCGTGGCATTTTAGCTGAGTACTGGCCTTTTTGTGCCGTATAAGGAATACGGCACAAACAACAATTTATTTACTTTCAAATTATTACCTTGTTTTGCATGCATTATTTTGTAACGGTGCAAATAAACTGTTTTTCTTTCTTTCTTGTCATATTAGAAACAGATTCAATGATATTGAGATTAATTTTGATAGGAATATCCACGCGTAGGCAAAAGGAATGGTGCCTGTTCCTGAGACGTACACGAGTAGCGGTGTAACTCCAACGACACCAAAAGAAAATTACCATAATTATGAAGCTTTAATAAAAGTACGCAGATGTCTCAATTTTCAAAGAGTTCTAGGGCAATTTGGAGATGAAAGAGTGAACAAGAATGGGGTATGTCACCTGGATACATGTGTCGAAAAGAAACTTGTTGTGACCAACACAACACTTAGTTACAAGAAGATCCACATGTGTACATGGCAGAGGCATACAGAAAGGAATATGATTGATTTCGTGATTGTTGATGAATGCTTGAAGATGGAAACACTAGATGAAGTAGAAAACTGCGAGAACATACTACCCGCGGTGATAACGCCGTTAAAAGCCTGAGGATTACCTCAAATCATCTAATACCTACATTTAATTTATTATAATAAAATTATGTTTTAAAACAATTTTTTTGTCGAAATAGAAAATATTGAAGAAGTACAAAATATGAAGGAAAGAAGCGAAGGTACGTTGGTTTTTATATTATCAATGTAATTAATTATGTTCACATATAGTTTAGGTAAGTACACACTTACCTTGTGCTTTAGGTATATCTGTAATGAAGTTTATGTAATTGGTTCAAGAATTCAATCTAAGTTTATTCTAACAAATATATTTTCATTTCAGATTTAGCTGCGACGCCATATGTGGGACATATATGGTGTCTGTTCCTGTGAAGTAGAGCTGTGATACTCCACCAACGCCAAAAATACAATACGAGAATTATGCAGCTTTCGTCCAGCTACATCTCAATTTTGATGTGAAAACAAGTTGAGATAATGTATTTAAAAAAAAATTGGAAAAATTTAATAAATATTTTGGTTGAAGAAAATTGATTTGTTTCTGTTACATTTCAAAACGTCCATAGGTATTTTAACACATTTAGACACTATTAAATCTTGATCCCTGATACGTTCGGTTACGGCAGCATAGCTCCATTGCGTGTGTGCGTGGTTTTAGGTATTAATTTTTATTTTCACACACATATTTATTTTACCAACAACGTTTAGTGGAACTTACAGAAAATAAAATATAGAAAATTCTCAAGAGTAAATCTGTCAATTAGGTCAGCTAGAGATTTGTGTAAGGTTGAGTGATTCTTAATAAGGCATTTAATTTTAAAATTAATCAAAATCACTGTACAGAAAATCTAGCTGCAGCGAGCGAAGAGATGCCGTACCCCCAAAATTTCGTTGTGGAGCAATCCTATATTTAAGGAAATTCTAATCATACCAGACTTAGTAACTATGCCAAAAATAAATGGACGCAGTAATAGAATTTTAGGTCTGGCACTTAATAATAGAGAAAATGAAGTTGCAAATTATGAAACTAAGTAGGTACCACATCCAGAAGTACCTCTTCACCTAAGCTGATAATACCATTACAAGATAATACTGAAGATCAGGCAGGGCCATCTAAGGGATACAGGCGATCTTCATCTTCTAGTTCTAATTCAAGTTCCTCTAGTACCAGTTCAAGTTCTTCATCGTCTAATGCGAATACTGTGTGAAACAAGGTACTCAGCAACGTGAAGTGGTTTCTTCTCAAGATGAGCACAGATTAACTGACACGGTGTTACTATCTTCCGAGTCAATTATTTGAAATTAATTTGAATTACCCTATGAAAGAATATACACATTTTACAAGATCGCGATCCTTTTTATTGTCTGGTGATTTTTCTCCAGACGACAATGATCCTGATTATCAGCGGCAATTGGGTAGAACTATTCCAGAGAGTTCCGACAGCGATTCGATTACTTCTAATCGTGAAGATAATACTGCTACTTCACAAAAGAAACGACGTTAAGGAGTTGTAAATTCTAAAAATAGGCGAGTCGTCCCGGCAAAACAGATAACGTGATTTTATAGCAAACAGTATGACAGTAGTTTAACCTGACTATCAATACAAACATATTAACGATCGAAATTCTAAAGACAATACTAGATAATAGATTTATACAGATAAAACAATACAAAGCACAGTGATAAGAAAACCCATTAGCTAATTAGGTAAGGACTTTCTTTTGCATTGTTATAGTTATAGGTAACAATTAATTCATACTCGAATAGATAATTAGGATTTCTGAGTATCATCTCATTACTTAATTAATGCAGTAATTAAGTGACGTATAAGTAGCGTCCCAATTTAATTTATTTTTCATAAACTCATTGTTCGTGAACAACTACGCATCAAAATGGAAGTTGCCTATTACGTTACGGTCGAGACGGAAAATATTGAAGAAGCCGGAGAACTACAGGTGACGGCTACAGTGGACGATTCTCCTGAATCCCCCGAAAGCTGTGATTCTGGTAGCACCAATGCTGGCGATGAGGAAGACATCAGAGGAGATAGTGGAAATTGTCCCGCAGAGAAGCCTATAACTGCGACACCAAAGAAGCGTGTGAAATATATCAGAGGGCGACGTATCAACTTCGATTTGCCCGAGGAACAAGATAACAAGCATTTAAATATGGAAGTGGCGTGCTACGTCACTGTCGAGACTGAAGAAAACATTGAAGAAGAAAATATGGAGGAGAGTCTCAATGCGACTGCATGTGCAACAATGGCGCCTGTTGCTGAGGCTTCCTGCGGTGATACTGGCAATGTCATCGTAGAGAAGCCAATTAGGACTACACCCAAAATACGCTACAAGAACGGTGCGGGTTTGATTAAAGTGTGTAGGCGTATCAATTTTGATATGCCAGACAATTAAAAGAACAGACGAAAAAAAGAATTCGTAATAAACAATGTAATAAAGGGAAGTAAGGTGTACAGAAGGGAATATTATAATATATTATATTTACCTTCCAAGTACGTTGGGACTAACATCTGGGTCCACTGCACGAGCGTGGTCTGAGAATAGCGAAGACTATAAATAAATGGAAACCAGCGACAGTGAGCAGGACTGTGTCGATAACAACAACGAGTGCGACAGCAATGATAATGAAGATGTTGCTGACTCCGACGCCGAGACTGTGGTAGTCGAAACACTAGATGAAGTAGAAGACTGCGAGAACATTCTACCCACCGTGATAACGACATACCGCCGTTGGAAGCCTGAGGATTACCTGAAATCATCTAATACCTACATAGTTGTAATCTTATTAATTTATTATAATAAAATTATGTTTTAAAACTATTCGTTTGTCTAATTTTGAAAATCTTCTTATTTGTGTTTCTTTTGCCTCACATATTTTGGTTTTGGTAAAACATATCTATAAACTATGCACATAGATAACACAATGGCTACTTAGTACTTACATGTAGGTAAACACATGTGCCAATAGTATCAAAATATGACCAAAATGGACGACCTTCAGTCTGAATAACAACATTAAATGAAATCTTTGCTTAAATACAAGACTGCAATGACTTTACTAACCAAAACACAGGCTAAAGATGGCAGCAAATTAAAAAAAAAACTGAAAACAGCTAGACAAACTTTAAAATAATTTAATTCCGGAACTTTAGTCGGAATAAATAACATTAAATGAAATCTTTGCTTAACCCTATACTTGGCAAGATTTTTTTTTTACAGACTGCAATGAGTTTACTTACCAAAACACAGGCTAAATATAACAGAATATACTTAGTAAAATTACTTGGTTGTGAGACCCACAGCACAAAATACCTACACAATACTATTTGAAACATTAGGAGATTAATGCATAGTTTTGCAATTTTTTCTCCCTTGAGCTAGGTGACGGTATGCATTACGCTGACTTCCTCGTAGTGATCCTCGGACAACGTCGTGTCTAACCACCGTGACGGAGTGGCAAACCGGCGGATACCGAGCGCTTTCATTCGTACGTCTTAAATTGCGGTTGCGTGCAAATTGTCTTCTTCGATGCCGAAGCCTTTGTGGGACGTCTCCAGGCGCTTCTTTACAAAACGCCTTCTCAGGGCGAACCCAACGACCCTTCTCAGGGCCGACCTGACCATGTTTCGTTGTCGGAAGCTAGCCAAGGCCAAATCGAGTTCCCACGAAGCATTCGTAGAGACTCAACGCCAATAAAGGGCGTCTCTAGCGCAAGCCAGACGGGGCGGATGGCCAAATAGACCTGAAAGGGTAAGTCGCCGCCAAGGAGCGCGCTACCAGCACCGCAAGGTCAAGGGTTGCAAGTTCCCAGAGAGGCAGCCAGGCAGTGGGAGTTATTCTATCGGAAAGAATGAATGAATGTCAAAGGGTATGAATGTGTAAGTCCCAGAATACTTCGGATCCGCCTTAAAATTGGCTCCATCAGATTATTTATAGTCAATGCTTACACCCCAGACATGTAAAAGCCAATTTGGTGAGGAAAGAATTCTGGGATAACTTACGGAGATATATATGAAAGAATAAGCATGCTTGAGGATTTTAATGCATGGGTTAGGGTGGTACGCAATGGAAAAGAAAATAAAATCCTAGGGCGATTTGGAGATGAAAGAGTCAACGAGAATGGGGCATGTCTCCTGGATACGTGTATCGAAATCGAAAAGAAACTTGTTGTGACCAACACAACATTTAGTCACAAGAAGATTCACATGCGAACATGGCAGAGGCATACAGAAAGGAGTATGGTTGATTTTGTGATTGTTGATGAACGCTTGAGGACAAAAATTTAAGATACCAGGGTTTACCCGACCACGAATGCCGGAAACGATCACTTCCTTGTAGTTGCTACAACAGCAGGACTGGCGATGACTGGAGACATCGGCCACGGATTGACTGAGAAGAGACAGTTTTTCATCAACTGAATTGGCTGAACTTCATATTATGTGTCACACGGACCTACTGCAACATGATACATTAATAAAAAAGGTTACTACCTTCCAGCCGTGTACCGACACTCGCGAACATGTTTTAACACACGTATCACAACACAATGGAACTGGATAAAACACAATACTAATTCAAAGAAATGATCGTATCCGACGACTGATAAGCTAATTATGTAGAACCTTTCTTCTCCATTTTCCATTGTTTATCCATTCATCCATTTATCCATTGTAATGATGGTTTCTTGGAATCAATTGTAGGGTTAAATAACGACAATGGTTTGTGTGCTATAAATAGCGCCAAAAGTAAATCCATTTTCATAAGCTCTTTGACCGTGAGACAGAAAGCATCTAAAAATGGAAGTAGCGTACTACGTGACTGTCGAGTCGGAAGAAACCATTGAAGAAGTAGTACATGTACAACTTATGGAGGAAAGTCCCAATGCGACGTCATGTGTAACAATGGCGCCTGTTGCTGAGGCTTCCTGCGGTGATACCGGCAATATCATTGTAGAGAAGCCAATTCGGCCGACACCAAAAATACGCCACAAGAACGGAGCGGGGTACATCAAGGCGTGTAGGCGCATCAATTTTGAGACGCCAGAAAATTAAAAGAAAGCTTAGAAAACTAAATCAGTGGCAAATAAGTGAACAATGGAAAGTACAGTAAATGGAAGGAAATATTATTATGTATTTACCTTCCAAGTGCATTGGGATTAAAAAGGTTGAAATGATAAATTTAAAAAAAAACTTAGAATTGAATCGGTGGCGGTTTCGCAAAAACAAAAGCCCTTTTCAGGGCTACAATTATATGACAGTTTCTATTTAACAGATAGTCAAAAAACGTTAACCTAACCCCCTAATCCTAACACCACGTAAGATGTATTTTAGGACAACTTTCACATTTATAAGACTGCAACATAAGCGTTGAGACATCAGGCCCTCGAAGCAACCATGTAACATTAGCCTACTCAGGTGTTGATCGAGGCTCTTTGGCTATGAGACCATTGGCAGATACGACTACTATAATTATTTTCTTAAACATTTTTTTTTCTCAACACTGTACAGCCTCAGTGTGGTAGAATTATTATGATTTTTGATTTGTATACTACTGGCTAAATCAGCGTGGCATTTTAGCTGAGTACTGGCCTTTTTGTGCCGTATAAGGAATACGGCACAAACAACAATTTATTTACTTTCAAATTATTACCTTGTTTTGCATGCATTATTTTGTAACGGTGCAAATAAACTGTTTTTCTTTCTTTCTTGTCATATTAGAAACAGATTCAATAATATTGAGATTAATTTTGATAGGAATATCCACGCGTAGGCAAAAGGAATGGTGCCTGTTCCTGGGACGTACACGAGTAGCGGTGTAACTCCAACGACACCAAAAGAAAATTACCATAATTATGAAGCTTTAATAAAAGTACGCAGACGTCTCAAATTTCAAAGAGTTCTAGGGCAATCTGGAGATGAAAGAGTGAACAAGAATGGGGTATGTCACCTGGATACATGTGTCGAAAAAGAACTTGTTGTGACCAACACAACACTTAGTCACAAGAAGATCCACATGTGTACTTGGCAGAGGCATACAGAAAGGAATATGATTGATTTCGTGATTGTTGATGAACGCTTGAGGACAAAAATTAAGAATACCAGTGTTTACTTCCTCGTAGTTGCTACAATAGCAGGACTGGCGATGACTGGAGACATCGGCAACTGATAAGAGTGCCTGGAACCGAGAGTGAAAGTTGAACGGTTGAGGGAAGAGAAGTCTCTTTATCCATATTCAGTATGATGACCAGAGCTAAGGAAACTCAATGCAAATTGAGAGCAGCACTGAAGGAGTTGAAGTCATCCAAGCACCTGTGTAACCAACTGCTGCAGGAACGAGACGATAGTGAAGTACAAGTGACAAACATTATTAATAAAAACACCAAACTGAAAATTGAATTGTCTGAACTTCATATGTGTCACACGGACCTACTGCAACATGATATATTAATAAAAAAGGTTACTACCTTCCAGCGGTGTACCGACACTCACGAACATGCTTTAACACACGTATCACAACACAATGGAACTGGATAATACACAATACTAATTCAAAGAAACGATCGGACGACTGATAAGCTAATTATGTAGAACCTTTCTTCTCCATTTTCCATTGTTCATACGTAACTGTTAGGAAACAGGTAATGATGAAATGTTTCTTGGAATCAGTTTGTACCTTTCTTCTCCATTTTCCATTGTTCATACGTAACTGTTAGGAAATGGTTTCTTGAAATCAATTGTAGGAGTAATTAACGACGCTAGTAGTGTGTAGTATAAGTAGCGTCAAAGTTAAATCCATTTCCATAAGCTCTTTGATCGTGAGACAGAAAGCATCTAAAATGGAAGTTGCATACTACGTCACTGTCGAGACAGACAACATTGAAGAAGAAGTAGCAGAACAAAATATGGAGGAAAGTCCCAAAGCGACGTCATGTGCAACAATGGCGCCTGTTGCTGAGGCTTCCTGCGGTGATACCGGCAATATCATCATAGAGAAGCCAATTCGGACGACACCCAAAACACGTCACAAAAACGGTGTGGGTTACATTAAGGTGTGTAGGCGCATCAACTTCGATATGCCAGAAAATTAAAAGAACGAACAGAAAAATCAGTGGCAAAAAATATAACATTGAAAAACATAGTTAACGGAAGGGTAAGATTATTATGAATTTACCTTCTAAGTACGTTGGGACCAACTTCTAAAGGTCCCACTACACGAGTGGAGTCAGAAAACAGCGAAGAATTAATGGAAACCAGCGACAGTAAGCAGGAATGTGACGATAACAACGAGTGCGACAGCGATGATAATGAAGATAATATTTCTTAAAATCATACATAACTGTCCATGGTTTGAATGACAATTTGTTAAACACGAGGACGAGAACTTTCACCACAAACAAAGAATCTTCTAAAAATGGAAGTTGCGTACTACGTCACTGTCGAGACGGAAAACACTGAAGAAGTGGAACAAAATATGGAGGAAAGATGCCAAGGTACGTTTATTTTCTAATTATTCATGTGATTTGTGTACACATATACCTTAGTAAGTACACACTTACATTTTGCTTACTTTCATATATTAGTCCTTGCAAGTATTCAGTCCAAGTATATTCTAACAAATACTCTTTTATTCCAGATTTGAATGCGACGCCATATGTGGGAATGGTGCCTGTTCCTGCGACGTATACGAGTAGCTGTGTAATGGTGCTCCCACACAGCGGTTATATAACGTTATACAACATTGTGTAACATTTATAACAGCATGTAACATACTCTACAACCACTGTTACAATTTGTTTAAACACAAATGTTATTGTTACACATTGTTGTATAACGTTATATAACCGCTGCGTGGAAGCGCCATAACTCCAACGACACCAAAAATACAATACGAGAAGTATGCAGCTTTTTTAAAAGTCCGCAGACGTCTCAACTTTGATTCAGAAAAATGTTGAGATGATTTCATAAAACTTGTGGAAAGTTTAATAAATATTTTAATTGAATAAAATTGATTTGTGTCTTTATACATACGTGAAAACGTCCATAGGTATTTTAAAAACACATTTAGACAACACAGAAAATAATTTAAACACATTAAAATAATTTAACACATTTTAGAATTTTGCAGAAGCCGCCCACACATCTTGTAACATTTTTTGTAGAGACAATAGCTGCCCTTTGACATCTCCAATTGCGTCCACGTCTTTTAGCATGAAAAGCTTGGGTTCCCACAGTGATTCTTACAAGCACGCCTTATAAAAGTTTCTTAGAAGAATAAATAACAAAAAAAAAATAAGAAGATATGCAAGAAAAACAATCGCAACTACAACAAGAAAACAACTAAATTAAATTCTTATAGAACAAATGCAACAGTTTCTTTAACCTTTTAAAGAAACTTTTGCAAAAGGAAAGGAAAATTTGTCAAAAAAATATTAGGTAAGGGATGAAAACCTAAAAAAAGAGGAGTGCAATAAATGAATCATCTTCAGAAGATGAAGACGATGCAGAATTTGCAACATTCAACGCTCGGTGATAACGACATACCGCCGTTGGAAGCCTGAGGATTACCTGAAATCATCCAATACCTACATAGTTGTAATCTTATTAATTTGTTATAATAAAATTATGTTTTAAAACTATTCGTTTGTCTATTTTGAAAATCTCCTTGTTTGTGTTTCTTTTGCCTCATACATTTTGGTTTTGGTAAAACATGTCTATACCTACACATGGCAATGACTACTTAGTACTTACATATAGGTAAACACATGTGCCAATAGTATCAAAATATGACCAAAATGGACGACCTTCAGTCTGAATAACAACATTAAATGAAATATTTGCTAAATACAAGACTACAATGTCTTAACTTACCAAAACGACCAAGCAGCACCAACTGGTGTTTAACCCTTCAATTGATTTAATAAAGATTAAAAAAAAATTAAACAATGAACACAAAACAATTGTATATGTATTAAAATAAATAAATAAAAAGGTATTGTAATATAACATTTTATATGTTTAAATTTTATATTTAATATAAATAAATATTATGTTTATTTTAATATATAAATATAAATAAAGAGATAAATAATAATATAACAAATACTATCTAAAACTAATAGACCTCTCATTTTTCTAAGTTAAAAGATCACAAAACTACCCACAATGTATAAAGTATAAAGTTCTACAGAGTTTATTTGACCACGACCAAGCAGCGCCAACTGTGCCACACCACAACTCAGAACTAATTATTAATCTCAAAACTCAATAAACTTAGCCCGCAGATACACAGTTTACATAGAAATCCTAGAGCAAACTCCTTTTTAAAAGGTTGGCAACGCACCTGTGGCTACTCTGGTGTTCCATAAAAAAATGATTAGATTTAATTATGCAGATAAGCAAGTTGGAAGCAAACTTTAATTTGCAGGCCACGCTGATTGACAAGCATGCAATATGGAAAATACAAAAAGCTAATATGCAAAACACACTGAAAGTCATAAGTTATTATAACAGCATGTTCATCTTTCTACATCTTCAGGGTGTTTTCCACCAGAGAGACATGCTACGTTGCTGTGGATGCATTTGGCTTCCACCAATCATATTCATTGGTACACATAACATAGCACTGGTGGAAACAGACTAAGCTAAGCGATGATTTTTAATTGGTAAGATTCATGCTATGGAAGCCTTCCCTACTGTTCATATGTTGCTTCAGCTGCGCATCGTCCTTGCACAGCTACATAGCTTAACATCAATGGAAATGGTCACATTATTTCAGCTTAGTTATTACATCTTTGTAGCATAGCTACCTAGCACATCTCCGGTGGAAATCCACCCTCAATCTAGCAAGGAAGCTAATCTCGGTTAAATTAGTGTCACTGATTCACTTTGGAAGATTTTACTCATCTCATCAAGCATCAAGCTGCTTTCAGGAAGGCTCATCAACATAGGTTACGCTTTTGTTGAAACTTGATATCATGATAGGCTTATATGGCAGCCAATATAAATTTATTTCTGAAGAAAAACAAAATTCTTCTCTGATGCTGTATCCCATAGCGGTGAGTCAATAATGTGAAGAAGACAAAATCAACAATCTGAAACAAAGTGACAATGAAACAAAAAGGATATAGGTATTAATCATGAATGTTTTTTTTTAATGTTGGTGGCATAAGAATAAAGATTTCACAGCAAAGAAAAAAGAAAAAAGCTCGCATTTGCTACATTTACACAAGTCTTTACTTTTTATGATGTTTTCCCATCTATATTCTCTTCATTTCACTTTAAGTCTTCACAATTTATTCCCCTTATATTGTCAACATACCCACTATTTAATGAAACACATTAACTATTGCCAACTATACGAGAAACTTTCAAGAAACAACGAAACATGACGAAACTTTAGAGTTGGCAAGTATTTTAGGGAGCCTAAGAATATTCACTGAACACTTCTATAGTTAGTTTTTTTTTTATTGTTTATTTAACTAGCTATTTACTTACACATGAAGATTAAATTCTAAATACATACATCCTTTACTCTTTCTTCAGCATGCGTCAGACACTTTATCTTTACTTCGTTTTTTGTAATTTAAATCTCATTTGATTTGATATTAAACTTCAAAACTTATATTTAAAATAAAATAGAATAGAAGTAAAGTAATTTAACTAATTCGAAAGTTACAACGGTAGACAACCAATAAAGTTGCTGACAAAATTGACAAGTTGACAATGACAAATGCAATGTTACCAACGCTCATCAAAATTAATCCCAAAGTTTTTTAAGCACACCTAAAATCTCATAATATTTTATAATCGACTTAAAAATAAGAAGTTTTAGTTTGACCTGACGTTTGACCCCGATGATTGTGCGCAATTGGCAGAACCAATTTTATGCGCTTTTTGGGTAAGTATTTGTCACACTTAGGAACAGGTACACTTAGGTTTTACAATATGTACTGACTTCCATTGTTAACCGGTCCGATAGTTATTCGCGCTTGGCACTCCGATACTTTCTCGATAGTTTTCGTGCTTAGCACTCGAAATAAAGTTTGAAGTCATTTGTTTTAAACGCAGTTTATTGAATACCTATTGATTTACATTATTTTATAGATTATGTTGTGATGGCGCGAAGATTATAAGCGCTCGCTTAAATGAGGGTGTGGGTTCTAATCTTAGAAAGTACCTTTTACTTTGTAAGATTATTTAGACAGAAATGTATGAAACCTGGGTTAAATAATTATTTAACCCAGGTTTCACTCACTCAAACTTATAATGTAATTACATTATAATGTAATGTACTTATAATGTAATTACATTATAAGTTTGAAATCGCCAACACGTATGTATTGAGCAAAAGGTGGTGATCAAACTTACAAATCTTCTTCGTGGGAGAAGAAGCCACTTTATAGGGTGTTCATGTGTTTGAAAATTACAATAAAGAATTAAAACATTATAAAAATGGAGATTTACTTTTCCAAAAAGTTTTTTTTTTTACTTGGTATTTATCCATTTTAAGTATTTGTTTGAAGAAAATCCTAAAGACTACAGATGGACACAGTGTTTGTAATAATCCGAAGTCACGTGGGAATTTGCTGACTTTGATTGGATTGATTGAGAATTGATACATCGTCGCTCTTTTTATAGGTAATTCCAAAAAGCTGGTCAGTGGTCACACTCAAATCAGACGATATAACAAAACTATCAAAAAGTTAGATTGTCAGTTGTCACAAAATTTTTTGGCGGGTATCTCATTCATATGTTGATTGTTGTTGTTTTCAACTGAATAAACCGACATCATGAATCTGTGTTGTGGGATTGAACCAGACCACTGTGATGGGATTAGAAAATTTAAATTAGAAGACGATTTCATATTTTCTATGGGTCGCACCTTAAACGGTAAGCCGATAATTTTATTTAAGTAACTTTTTAAAAGTACCCTCCGTGTTGCTCAATGCCTTTAGAATTCTCTCGTCGTGTGCCGAAACGCAGATCTACGTGACACACAATGTATTTTCTATTGTGTATAATATATTTAAGCAGTTAAGCAAACTATTTTATAAAGTGGGTTGCTTATGCGACATTCATAATGAGTTATGAGGCCCAAGAGATTAAAATCCTCAACCCATTACTAAATTTGTAAATGCTTATTGAGTTATTGTACAATATAAAAAGTGCAAATTGTTTGTGTTTGGAACTTTGAGGCATAGATAAAGGAACAGGCTCATAGGTAATAAATGATATAATTGAATTGTAAAATTATATTTTCAATTGTAGGTAAGTACTACAACTTTTAAGTCTATTCTAATGTTACATTTTTGTTTCAGGTAACTAAAAGCAACTTGATATACCTTGCTGGAATGTAGCCTATGCCAATTTAGAGAATAAACAAGCAAGAAGTGAAGAGACTTGTATAGTATTTAAAAAAGTGTGTGTTTACTGTGGATGCTCCCTTCAAAGCAAAAAAGCTAATCCTCATAAAGTTAATAATTACACTGCACATGACCACAGAATACAAGAAGTTATAAAATAATGGATATCACCTCACAGGTTAGTATAATTAAAATTATTATGAAAAAATATGATTAGTATGTAAAATTATAATACCAATTACTATTATAAGATAGGCTTTAGGTGGTGTTGCAGAAGGGCTGGCTGTAACATCATTAGGTCTCCTTTAAAGGGAGTTTTTGAGTGCAGCAAAGATTAGATTTTGACGAAGCAAAGATATGTAACTACTGGTTGGTGCGAATCCAGAACACAATCTCAAAATAATGTGTATATATTATGTATATGTATACTTACTACATATATAATTGATATATAATTGAATAATTAATAAGTACATAGTATTATAAACATATATAATTTGAAATACCTACAGCTAAACAAATACATATACTACATAAATATTACAATACAATTTGGAAAACTTTGTCAAACTAATCATCTCATGTAGCTGAGCTGATGATGGAAGGTATAACTCTTCAAAAGTAAGGAGTTACTTGAAGAGGTATTGATAGTAAATTATGCTTTTGTTTGAAAAGAGGAGCATTTGCCATTAAGTTTCATGGTCTCAAGTCAGGATCTGATGGTGGAATAGCTATAACCGATAGAAATCCTCATAAAACAATGGCATGTATCTCGTGATTTCTATAATCATTAGTTTATGTATAGTTTACGCCATTCCTTATCGGTAAACAATGTGAACATAATTTTTACCAGTTAAATAGATAACAATGAAGAAAGTCGGCGTTAGTTAAACACACAATAAAACATGTTTTAAAATTATATTGACTATCGATTGAAAATAAAACAAAATAATAAATGAGCCTTTATTACTGAAGTTACAACTTTACGTTTCATTTACTATTATTATGCATCGGTACTTTAATGTCCAGCTTGATCTTCGACATTGGCTTCATCGAAAGATTTCCACTTTTCTCTATCCCTCGCAATTCTCATATGTTCTGGTCCAGCAGTTCTCCTTAGGTCATCTTCCCAACGCTTTGGTTGTCGCCCTTTGCTCCTTTTTCCATCTGTGGCAATATCATTCTGATATTGTTTTCGATGATTTCATATTTTTCTGTTTAATCATTTGCTGGCCCTGCCACATGTTCGCCAACTTAATGTACTTAATATGATATTGAGTAAACATTCCATTAGATAGTATGTGTAATTGTGTATCTATCTACTTATCAAGACCCCATGAAATGTGTAAAAATTAAAAATGGAAATCCAATACAGGTGGCGACGAACGCATTCCTGGCGATGGGTGCAAGCGTTACGTGCGCACGTGTGTGGCCTACGTGACCTACCGCGTGTGTGGCGACAAAGCTCTCGAACTCCGGTCTCCTTCGAAAGCCGTCGACAGGTCGAAATACTTTTACTTAATGTTGTTAATTTTCAAAGATATTACAAAAGACACAAACTAGCGGCGACGGTAGCCGAAATTTTAAAAGTTCTACGTCTGAATCGGAATGGATGTCAGAAATATCAGAGAAACCGTTCGATACTTGGTTGAAGTTGTATTTTTATTCGTGTTAACTATTCTCTTCTGAAACACCTCTTACGTGGTGTGGGGTTACGTTTTTTTGACGATCCGTTAAATAGAAACTGTCATATAAATTGACGAATCATATTGTAGCCCTGAAAAGGGCTTTTTGTTTTGAGTGATCGATGCGATCAGACTCGAAGAACCGGTCACTGGGAGAGGCGTACGTTGTGGAGTACAAGTCTTCCCACATCACCATCATAGTATGACGATGAATCGGCAGGCTCCCAATGTATGGGCGAATATGTGGAAGGACTGTCCTCCCAATCGTCCACCTCGTCCAGTGCCTCGACTATCACGGTCTCGGCATCGGAGTCAACGGCATCATCGTCGTCGTGGTCGTCGTCGTCTTCATCGACATCGCTGCCGCAGACTTCAGAGTCAGAGTCCTGCTCGGTGTCGCTGGTCTCCATATGTTCGGAGTCTTCGCTGTGGTCGGACTCCGCGCGCACAACGGGACCGTTGTACGTCAATCCCAACGTAGTTAGGAAGTAAGCGAAAAACTCTTCCCTTGTGTAGTTCATGTTGATCACACGAGTTCTGGAGAGATAATGAGAAAAATTTTTTTAGCGGGCCGCTTTTATACCGATTCCGCCATCACAATAAACGGGGGACGGAGGGGGCGGGGGGGCGCTACCTTATCGGTAAACAATGTGAACATAATTTTTACCAGTTAAATAGATAACAATGAAGAAAGTCGGCGTTAGTTAAACACACAATAAAACATGTTTTAAAATTATATTGACTATCGATTGAAAATAAAACAAAATAATAAATGAGCCTTTATTACTGAAGTTACAACTTTACGTTTCATTTACTATTATTATGCATCGGTACTTTAATGTCCAGCTTGATCTTCGACATTGGCTTCATCGAAAGATTTCCACTTTTCTCTATCCCTCGCAATTCTCATATGTTCTGGTCCAGCAGTTCTCCTTAGGTCATCTTCCCAACGCTTTGGTTGTCGCCCTTTGCTCCTTTTTCCATCTGTGGCAATATCATTCTGATATTGTTTTCGATGATTTCATATTTTTCTGTTTAATCATTTGCTGGCCCTGCCACATGTTCGCCAACTTAATGTACTTAATATGATATTGAGTAAACATTCCATTAGATAGTATGTGTAATTGTGTATCTATCTACTTATCAAGACCCCATGAAATGTGTAAAAATTAAAAATGGAAATCCAATACAGGTGGCGACGAACGCATTCCTGGCGATGGGTGCAAGCGTTACGTGCGCACGTGTGTGGCCTACGTGACCTACCGCGTGTGTGGCGACAAAGCTCTCGAACTCCGGTCTCCTTCGAAAGCCGTCGACAGGTCGAAATACTTTTACTTAATGTTGTTAATTTTCAAAGATATTACAAAAGACACAAACTAGCGGCGACGGTAGCCGAAATTTTAAAAGTTCTACGTCTGAATCGGAATGGATGTCAGAAATATCAGAGAAACCGTTCGATACTTGGTTGAAGTTGTATTTTTATTCGTGTTAACTATTCTCTTCTGAAACACCTCTTACGTGGTGTGGGGTTACGTTTTTTTGACGATCCGTTAAATAGAAACTGTCATATAAATTGACGAATCATATTGTAGCCCTGAAAAGGGCTTTTTGTTTTGAGTGATCGATGCGATCAGACTCGAAGAACCGGTCACTGGGAGAGGCGTACGTTGTGGAGTACAAGTCTTCCCACATCACCATCATAGTATGACGATGAATCGGCAGGCTCCCAATGTATGGGCGAATATGTGGAAGGACTGTCCTCCCAATCGTCCACCTCGTCCAGTGCCTCGACTATCACGGTCTCGGCATCGGAGTCAACGGCATCATCGTCGTCGTGGTCGTCGTCGTCTTCATCGACATCGCTGCCGCAGACTTCAGAGTCAGAGTCCTGCTCGGTGTCGCTGGTCTCCATATGTTCGGAGTCTTCGCTGTGGTCGGACTCCGCGCGCACAACGGGACCGTTGTACGTCAATCCCAACGTAGTTAGGAAGTAAGCGAAAAACTCTTCCCTTGTGTAGTTCATGTTGATCACACGAGTTCTGGAGAGATAATGAGAAAAATTTTTTTAGCGGGCCGCTTTTATACCGATTCCGCCATCACAATAAACGGGGGACGGAGGGGGCGCTACCTTATCGGTAAACAATGTGAACATAATTTTTACCAGTTAAATAGATAACAATGAAGAAAGTCGGCTCTAGTTAAACACACAATAAAACATGTTTTAAAATTATATTGACTATCGATTGAAATTAAAACAAAATAATAAATGAGCCTTTATTACTGAAGTTACAACTTTACGTTTCATTTACTATTATTATGCATCGGTACTTTAATGTCCAGCTTGATCTTCGACATTGGCTTCATCGAAAGATTTCCACTTTTCTCTATCCCTCGCAATTCTCATATGTTCTGGTCCAGCAGTTCTCCTTAGGTCATCTTCCCAACGCTTTGGTTGTCGCCCTTTGCTCCTTTTTCCATCTGTGGCAATATCATTCTGATATTGTTTTCGATGATTTCATATTTTTCTGTTTAATCATTTGCTGGCCCTGCCACATGTTCGCCAACTTAATGTACTTAATATGATATTGAGTAAACATTCCATTAGATAGTATGTGTAATTGTGTATCTATCTACTTATCAAGACCCCATGAAATGTGTAAAAATTAAAAATGGAAATCCAATACAGGTGGCGACGAACGCATTCCTGGCGATGGGTGCAAGCGTTACGTGCGCACGTGTGTGGCCTACGTGACCTACCGCGTGTGTGGCGACAAAGCTCTCGAACTCCGGTCTCCTTCGAAAGCCGTCGACAGGTCGAAATACTTTTACTTAATGTTGTTAATTTTCAAAGATATTACAAAAGACACAAACTAGCGGCGACGGTAGCCGAAATTTTAAAAGTTCTACGTCTGAATCGGAATGGATGTCAGAAATATCAGAGAAACCGTTCGATACTTGGTTGAAGTTGTATTTTTATTCGTGTTAATCATTCTCTTCTGAAACACCTCTTACGTGGTGTGGGGTTACGTTTTTTTGACGATCCGTTAAATAGAAACTGTCATATAAATTGACGAATCATATTGTAGCCCTGAAAAGGGCTTTTTGTTTTGAGTGATCGATGCGATCAGGCTCGAAGAACCAGTCACTGGGAGAGGCGTACGTTGTGGAGTACAAGTCTTCCCACATCACCATCATAGTATGACGATGAATCGGCAGGCTCCCAATGTATGGGCGAATATGTGGAAGGACTGTCCTCCCAATCGTCCACCTCGTCCAGTGCCTCGACTATCACGGTCTCGGCATCGGAGTCAACGGCATCATCGTCGTCGTGGTCGTCGTCGTCTTCATCGACATCGCTGCCGCAGACTTCAGAGTCAGAGTCCTGCTCGGTGTCGCTGGTCTCCATATGTTCGGAGTCTTCGCTGTGGTCGGACTCCGCGCGCACAACGGGACCGTTGTACGTCAATCCCAACGTAGTTAGGAAGTAAGCGAAAAACTCTTCCCTTGTGTAGTTCATGTTGATCACACGAGTTCTGGAGAGATAATGAGAAAAATTTTTTTAGCGGGCCGCTTTTATACCGATTCCGCCATCACAATAAACGGGGGACGGAGGGGGCGGGGGGGCGCTACCTTATCGGTAAACAATGTGAACATAATTTTTACCAGTTAAATAGAACAATGAAGAAAGTCGGCTCTAGTTAAACACACAATAAAACAACATGTTTTAAAATTATATTGACTATCGATTGAAATTAAAACAAAATAATAAATGAGCCTTTATTACTGAAGTTACAACTTTACGTTTCATTTACTATTATTATGCATCGGTACTTTAATGTCCAGCTTGATCTTCGACATTGGCTTCATCGAAAGATTTCCACTTTTCTCTATCCCTCGCAATTCTCATATGTTCTGGTCCAGCAGTTCTCCTTAGGTCATCTTCCCAACGCTTTGGTTGTCGCCCTTTGCTCCTTTTTCCATCTGTGGCAATATCATTCTGATATTGTTTTCGATGATTTCATATTTTTCTGTTTAATCATTTGCTGGCCCTGCCACATGTTCGCCAACTTAATGTACTTAATATGATATTGAGTAAACATTCCATTAGATAGTATGTGTAATTGTGTATCTATCTACTTATCAAGACCCCATGAAATGTGTAAAAATTAAAAATGGAAATCCAATACAGGTGGCGACGAACGCATTCCTGGCGATGGGTGCAAGCGTTACGTGCGCACGTGTGTGGCCTACGTGACCTACCGCGTGTGTGGCGACAAAGCTCTCGAACTCCGGTCTCCTTCGAAAGCCGTCGACAGGTCGAAATACTTTTACTTAATGTTGTTAATTTTCAAAGATATTACAAAAGACACAAACTAGCGGCGACGGTAGCCGAAATTTTAAAAGTTCTACGTCTGAATCGGAATGGAGGTCAGAAATATCAGAGAAACCGTTCGATACTTGGTTGAAGTTGTATTTTTATTCGTGTTAATCATTCTCTTCTGAAACACCTCTTACGTGGTGTGGGGTTACGTTTTTTTGACGATCCGTTAAATAGAAACTGTCATATAAATTGACGAATCATATTGTAGCCCTGAAAAGGGCTTTTTGTTTTGAGTGATCGATGCGATCAGGCTCGAAGAACCAGTCACTGGGAGAGGCGTACGTTGTGGAGTACAAGTCTTCCCACATCACCATCATAGTATGACGATGAATCGGCAGGCTCCCAATGTATGGGCGAATATGTGGAAGGACTGTCCTCCCAATCGTCCACCTCGTCCAGTGCCTCGACTATCACGGTCTCGGCATCGGAGTCAACGGCATCATCGTCGTCGTGGTCGTCGTCGTCTTCATCGACATCGCTGCCGCAGACTTCAGAGTCAGAGTCCTGCTCGGTGTCGCTGGTCTCCATATGTTCGGAGTCTTCGCTGTGGTCGGACTCGGCGCGCACAACGGGACCGTTGTACGTCAATCCCAACGTAGTTAGGAAGTAAGCGAAAAACTCTTCCCTTGTGTAGTTCATGTTGATCACACGAGTTCTGGAGAGATAATGAGAAAAATTTTTTTAGCGGGCCGCTTTTATACCGATTCCGCCATCACAATAAACGGGGGACGGAGGGGGCGGGGGGGCGCTACCTTATCGGTAAACAATGTGAACATAATTTTTACCAGTTAAATAGATAACAATGAAGAAAGTCGGCTCTAGTTAAACACACAATAAAACAACATGTTTTAAAATTATATTGACTATCGATTGAAATTAAAACAAAATAATAAATGAGCCTTTATTACTGAAGTTACAACTTTACGTTTCATTTACTATTATTATGCATCGGTACTTTAATGTCCAGCTTGATCTTCGACATTGGCTTCATCGAAAGATTTCCACTTTTCTCTATCCCTCGCAATTCTCATATGTTCTGGTCCAGCAGTTCTCCTTAGGTCATCTTCCCAACGCTTTGGTTGTCGCCCTTTGCTCCTTTTTCCATCTGTGGCAATATCATTCTGATATTGTTTTCGATGATTTCATATTTTTCTGTTTAATCATTTGCTGGCCCTGCCACATGTTCGCCAACTTAATGTACTTAATATGATATTGAGTAAACATTCCATTAGATAGTATGTGTAATTGTGTATCTATCTACTTATCAAGACCCCATGAAATGTGTAAAAATTAAAAATGGAAATCCAATACAGGTGGCGACGAACGCATTCCTGGCGATGGGTGCAAGCGTTACGTGCGCACGTGTGTGGCCTACGTGACCTACCGCGTGTGTGGCGACAAAGCTCTCGAACTCCGGTCTCCTTCGAAAGCCGTCGACAGGTCGAAATACTTTTACTTAATGTTGTTCATTTTCAAAGATATTACAAAAGACACAAACTAGCGGCGACGGTAGCCGAAATTTTAAAAGTTCTACGTCTGAATCGGAATGGATGTCAGAAATATCAGAGAAACCGTTCGATACTTGGTTGAAGTTGTATTTTTATTCGTGTTAACTATTCTCTTCTGAAACACCTCTTACGTGGTGTGGGGTTACGTTTTTTTGACGATCCGTTAAATAGAAACTGTCATATAAATTGACGAATCATATTGTAGCCCTGAAAAGGGCTTTTTGTTTTGAGTGATCGATGCGATCAGGCTCGAAGAACCAGTCACTGGGAGAAGCGTACGTTGTGGAGTACAAGTCTTCCCACATCACCATCATAGTATGACGATGAATCGGCAGGCTCCCAATGTATGGGCGAATATGTGGAAGGACTGTCCTCCCAATCGTCCACCTCGTCCAGTGCCTCGACTATCACGGTCTCGGCATCGGAGTCAACGGCATCATCGTCGTCGTGGTCGTCTTCATCGACATCGCACACACATCAATGCAAATTGAGAGCAGCACTAAAGGAGTTTGACCGCCAAAAGTAAATCCATTTTCATTAGCTCATTGATCCTGAGACAGAAAGCATCTAAAAATGGAAGTTGCGTATTATGTCACCGTCGAGACGGAAAACGTTGAAGAAGTGGAAGTAGAGGAAAGATGCCAAGGTACGTTTGTTTTCCAATTATTCATGTGATTTGTGTACACATATACCTTAGTAAGTACACACCTACCTTGTGCTTTATGTATATCTGTAATGGAGTTCATGTAATTTGCCCTTTCAAGCATTCGGTCCAAGTATATTCTAACAAATTCTCTTTTATTCCAGATCCGCATGCGACGCCATATATGGGAATGGTGCTTGTTCCTGGGACGTGTAGCGGTGTAACTCCAACAACACCAAAAGAAAATTATCATCATTATGAAGCTCTTTTAAAAGTACGCAGACGTCTCAATTTTGATACGTAAAAAACTTAAAATTGAATAAATATCTTTTTATTATAAATAAAATGGTTTTATTTATTTTTTATACGTAAACACGTACTAAGGTATTTTAACATATTATATATACACTATTATGTCTTTATTTGATTTGAAAATACCCATTCCCAGATCATTTGATAAATTCCATTTAAAGGTTGTCTGGAAGAAATTGCCGTGAGAGATAAGACCGCCCGTTGTACTCTAATTACTATTACAATGTAAATGTGTTTTATGTAATACAATACTTATCATAATACCTGCAGTTACACAGTATTTTTTGGAAGATGAATGTAACATATCTCACTGTGATTAATTCAAATTTTATCAATAGTTTTAAGTAATATAATAGTTTTGCATACATAAAATATATTAAACTACGTATGCACTAGAGGCAGACAGTGATATTGACAAGATAACATCCAAACAATCGAAAAGTTCCTGCGAGCTGTCAACGGTCAACGGACGGAGCAAATATTTCATTAAAATCACAAAACAAGGGAGTATCACCTAGATAATTCTTGTGATATCATTACACAACAATAAAAACACCGTAATAATTCGTAAAATCATACACGACTATTCTCAGCTTGCATGACAATTTGATTGGAGTCCAGAAGAACTGCGTTCAGCATCAGGCCCTCGACCCAACCATCTAACGTTAGTCTACTCAGGTGTTGATCGAGGCTTTTTGGCTATGAGACCATTGGCAGATACGACTACTATTATTATTTTCTTAAATATTTCATTGTTTTTTTTCTCAACACTGTACAGCACCACTGTGGTAGAATTATTATGATTTTTGAATTGTATACTACTGGCTAAATCAGCGTGGTATTTTAACTGAGCACTGACCCTTGTGCCGTGTTCCTTATTTATTTAGTGTTAAATATCTATAAAAAAATGCATGCATTATTTTGTAACGGTGCAAATAATCTGCTTTTGCTTTCTTTCTTTTCATATTAAAAACGGATTCAATGATGTTGAGATTATTTTTGATAGATGCATTGAGCATACGACATATTTTATGGGAAAATACTAGCAGGATAAATGTCCCATTAAAAAAATAACACAAAATGAAAAAGTAACACAAATGTGTTATTTTTTTTCTCTTTAATTTTTCTCCTTATCATTGTCAAACTCAAAACTCAGGCGGTGATTGGTTGTCTACATTTTTGTTATCTACTTACTGATAACACTCTGGTCTTATATACCACGCTAACAAAGCATTAACCCTCTATTGTCCGAACAATACTTGCTTTATATTTTTTATGTAAATGTAAATGGTGAGTATTAACTTAACTATATGACCTATTATCAAGATTATACTAACATCTAGTTTAGGTAGCATACTTATTATAATGGGCGACCTCATTGCTTTAGCACCACCCTAAGAACTTTTGACAGCCAGTTTGTGTGACATCCACTAGCTAAGAAGATACGAACAATGCGAATATGCTACGTATGTTGCCCAGGTTTCCAATGGGTAAAATAATCTTTAATTGAATCTATACCGGCTATGGGATATTGATAAACTATACAATGTAATAGGGGTGCGACTTCTAACCCGTTAAGGCTGATTATTACATCTAATTTTATCGACAAAAAAGAATAATATGGGGGGATGAACCCCTAAAAATTATGGCTATTTTAGTATTTTTTTACTTTATGCGATTTCAAAGGTTGTGTGCGTCGTAGAAACAATAAAAAAACGACAAACGGTAGCTAATAAATAACCTTGGCTAACTTATTCATTACTTTTTTCATATGTTTGATAATGTTTTGGTGAGAAAAAAAAACATTTCTGAATTATTTTTACCGAAAAAATTACTATTTTTCAATATTTTCAATTGGGGGTTCAACGCCCCATATTATTTTTTTGTCAATAAAATTAGATGTTGTACTCAGTCTTAACGTTAAAGCCAGGTTAAATTATTGAATAAGTTAATATCTATCTATCCCAGAATTCTTCCCTCACCCCAATTGGCTTTTACATGTCAACATTTCGTTTTATTAAATAGTTATATTATAAATGTGAAAGTTGTCCTAAAACCACCGTGTATCATAATCACCAAAACCACGTGGTACTTGGATAAAGGGGTTAGGTTAACGTTTTTTGACTATCTGTTAAATAGAAACTGTCATATAATTGTAGCCCTGAAAAGGGCTTTTGTTCTGAAATATCGATGCGGTCAGGCTCAATTCGACCACAAAATTCATCATTTCAACCTTTTTACGTATCAAAATTGAGACGTCTGCGTACTTTTAAAAGAGCTGCGTAATGTTGATAATTTTCTTTTGGTGTCGGTGGAGTTACACCGCTACACGTCCCAGGAACAAGCACCATTCCCATATATGGCGTCGCATGCGGATCTGGAATAAAAGAGAATTTGTTAGAATATACTTGGACCGAATGCTTGAAAGGGCAAATTACATGAACTCCATTACAAATATACATAAAGCACAAAGTAAGTGTGTACTTACTAAGGTATATGTGTACACAAATCACATGAATAATTGGAAAACAAACGTACCTTGGCATCTTTCCTCTACTTCCACTTCTTCAACGTTTTCCGTCTCGACGGTGACATAATACGCAACTTCCATTTTTAGGTGCTTTCGGTCTCGCGATCAAAGAGCTAATGAAAATGGATTTACTTTTGCCGCTATTCGCTGGGTGCGAAGTATGAGGTGGGGGAAACACGAAACGATCGCAGCGCGCGGCACGGCCAAAAAAGGAACTATCGGTGGCGGACGCTGTCACTTTTTGCTAGCGAGATTTAATTTTTAGTAAACAAAGATGAGTCACGAAGCTTGCTGCGTAGTTTATTACAAAAACAATGGCAGAAATAGTGAAAAAATATTCCTAAAACTAATTGTTTTCCTTTCAATGTTGTTTGTGGTTGGAAAATGATGTCGTGTGTGATTGGTCGGAATCCAGTTTTTATGATTAATTTAGCCATGTTTAACTGAAAATACGTAAAAGAATGGATTATTGAGAGCACAAGCACTCATAAATAATCGTCTGCTATTTATATGAAATGCATTATTCTATGAAATTTGCTTATTTCTTTACTTACTGATATTGTTTTCGATGATTTCATATTTTTCTGTTTAATCATTTGCTCGCCCCGCCTTTGACTTTCCGTTAGTTTGTTAGGGCTTTCGCTGCCCTGGCGTGGGACCATATATCGTCGAGGCCATATATCCAGCATTGCTTTCTCGTGGGCTGTTACGTTGCCACATGTTCGCCAACTTAATGTACTTAATATGATATTGAGTAAACATTCCATTAGATAGTATGTGTAATTGTGTATCTATCTACTTATCAAGACCCCATGAAATGTGTAAAAATTAAAAATGGAAATCCAATACAGGTGGCGACGAACGCATTCCTGGCGATGGGTGCAAGCGTTACGTGCGCACGTGTGTGGCCTACGTGACCTACCGCGTGTGTGGCGACAAAGCTCTCGAACTCCGGTCTCCTTCGAAAGCCGTCGACAGGTCGAAATACTTTTACTTAATGTTGTTAATTTTCAAAGATATTACAAAAGACACAAACTAGCGGCGACGGTAGCCGAAATTTTAAAAGTTCTACGTCTGAATCGGAATGGAGGTCAGAAATATCAGAGAAACCGTTCGATACTTGGTTGAAGTTGTATTTTTATTCGTGTTAATCATTCTCTTCTGAAACACCTCTTACGTGGTGTGGGGTTACGTTTTTTTGACGATCCGTTAAATAGAAACTGTCATATAAATTGACGAATCATATTGTAGCCCTGAAAAGGGCTTTTTGTTTTGAGTGATCGATGCGATCAGGCTCGAAGAACCAGTCACTGGGAGAGGCGTACGTTGTGGAGTACAAGTCTTCCCACATCACCATCATAGTATGACGATGAATCGGCAGGCTCCCAATGTATGGGCGAATATGTGGAAGGACTGTCCTCCCAATCGTCCACCTCGTCCAGTGCCTCGACTATCACGGTCTCGGCATCGGAGTCAACGGCATCATCGTCGTCGTGGTCGTCGTCGTCTTCATCGACATCGCTGCCGCAGACTTCAGAGTCAGAGTCCTGCTCGGTGTCGCTGGTCTCCATATGTTCGGAGTCTTCGCTGTGGTCGGACTCCGCGCGCACAACGGGACCGTTGTACGTCAATCCCAACGTAGTTAGGAAGTAAGCGAAAAACTCTTCCCTTGTGTAGTTCATGTTGATCACACGAGTTCTGGAGAGATAATGAGAAAAATTTTTTTAGCGGGCCGCTTTTATACCGATTCCGCCATCACAATAAACGGGGGACGGAGGGGGGGGGGGCGCTACCTTATCGGTAAACAATGTGAACATAATTTTTACCAGTTAAATAGATAACAATGAAGAAAGTCGGCGTTAGTTAAACACACAATAAAACATGTTTTAAAATTATATTGACTATCGATTGAAAATAAAACAAAATAATAAATGAGCCTTTATTACTGAAGTTACAACTTTACGTTTCATTTACTATTATTATGCATCGGTACTTTAATGTCCAGCTTGATCTCCGACATTGGCTTCATCGAAAGATTTCCACTTTTCTCTATCCCTCGCAATTCTCATATGTTCTGGTCCAGCAGTTCTCCTTAGGTCATCTTCCCAACGCTTTGGTTGTCGCCCTTTGCTCCTTTTTCCATCTGTGGCAATATCATTCTGATATTGTTTTTAATGATTTCATATTTTTCTGTTTAATAATTTGCTGGCCCTGACATTTTTCTTGCTAGTATTTTCCCCTAGAATATGTCGTATGGTCAATGCATCGAATTTCCTATCCTAAATAATCTCAGCATCACTGAATCCGTTTCTAATATGAAAATAAATATAGCAAAAACAGTTATTTGCACCGTTACAAAATAATGCATGCAAAACAAGGTAATTATTTAGTGTAAATAAATAAGGAATAAAGAAGCACACAAAATCCAGTGCTCAGCTAAAATGCCACGCTGATTTAGCCAGTAGTATACAATTCAAAAATCACAATAATTCTACCACACTGAGGCTGTACAGTGTTGAGAAAAAAATAATGAAATGTTTAAGAAAATAATAATAATAGTCGTATCTGCCAATGGTCTCATAGCCAAAAAGCCTCGATCAACACCTGAGTAGGCTAACGTTAGATGGTTGGGTCAAGGGCCTGATGCCTTAACGCTAATGTTCCAGTCTTAGAAATAGTATAAATGTGAAAGTTGTCCTAAAATACATCTTACGTGGTTTTAGGATAAAGGGGTTAGGTTAACGTTTTTTGACTATCTGTTAAATAGAAACTGTCACATAATTGTAGCCCTGAAAAGGGCTTTTGTTTTTGCGAAATCGCCACCGATTCAATTTTAAGTTTTTTTTAAATTCATCATTTCAACCTTTTTACGTATCAAAATTGAGACGTCTGCGTACTTTTAAAAGAGCTTGATAATGATGATAATTTTCTTTTGGTGTCGGTGGAGTTACACCGCTACACGTCCCAGGAACAAGCACCATTCCCATATATGGCGTCGCATGCGGATCTGGAATAAAAGAGAATTTGTTAGAATATACTTGGACCGAATGCTTGAAAGGGCAAATTACATGAACTCCATTACAAATATACATAAAGCACTAGGTAAGTGTGTACATACTAAGGTATATGTGTACACAAATCACATGAATAATTGGAAAACAAACGTACCTTGGCATCTTTCCTCTACTTCCACTTCTTCAACGTTTTCCGTCTCGACGGTGACATAATACGCAACTTCCATTTTTAGGTGCTTTCGGTCTCGCGATCAAAGAGCTAATGAAAATGGATTTACTTTTGGCGCTACTTATAGCACACATAACGGCCAAAAAAGGAACTATCGGTGGCGGACTCTCTCTCTCTCTCTAGCGAGATTTTTTTTAGTCTCTCTCTCTCTCTCTCTCTCTCTCTCTCTCTCTCTCTCTTTTTGTCTCTCTCTCTCTCTGAAGAAACCATCTTTATCTATTTCTGGACAGTTAAGTATGAACAATGGAAAATGGAGAACAAAGGTTCTACATAATTGATTATCAGTCGTCTGAGTTGATCGTTTCTTAGAATTAGTATTGTCTATTACTATTGTCGAGTTTCAGTTGTGATACGTGTGTTAAAGCATGTTCGTGAGTGTCGGTGCACCGCTGGAAGGTAGTATTAACCTTTTTTATTAATGTATCATGTTGCAGTAGGTCCGTGTGACACATATGAAGTTCAGACAATTCAATTTTCAGTTTTGTGTTTTTATTAATAATGTTTGTCACTTGTACTTCACTATCGTCTCGTTCCTGCAGCAGTTGGTTACACAGGTGCTTGGATGACTTCAACTCCTTCAGTGCTGCTCTCAATTTGCATTGAGTTTCCTTAGCTCTGGTCATCATACTGAATATGAATAAAGAGACTTCTCTTCCCTCAACCGTTCAACTTTCACTCTCGGTTCCAGGCACTCTTATCAGTAGCCGATGTCTCCAGTCATCGCCAGTCCTGCTATTGTAGCAACTACGAGGAGGTGATCGCTTCCGACATTCGTGGTCCGGTATACCCTGGTATTCTTAATTTTTGTCTTCAAGCGTTCATCAACAATCACAAAATCAATCATATTCCTTTCTGTATGCCTCTGCCAAGTACACATGTGGATCTTTTTGTGACTAAATGTTGTGTTGGTCACAACAAGTTTCTTTCCGACACATGTATCCAGAATGAGTTAAATCTCCATCCATAGGAGACCTACCCCATTCTCGTTCACTCTTTTAATCTCGAAATTGCCCTAGAACTCTTTCGCACCCATCGCGTAATTATTCTTCCATTGAGAATATACCTCAAGTTATCCCAGATTTCTTCCCTCACCCCAATGGGCTTTTTCAATGTATATATTTCTAATATTCATCATCTTACCTATCTAGCATCTTATCTTCTACGCTTCCAAAAAAACGGCTATCTCCAGCCCGCTTTCTGCCTACGCACGGGGAAACAAATTCTTTGTTTGTGCTGTAATAGTACTTTGTATGCGGTGAACGTTCCTCGTAAATACGAAGAACTTGCGAAATGTTTTATTAAATTTTAAATCCACGTCAATTTACTTCATAGATTAATTCTTACAGTCACGACTAATGTGCTGTCTACACTTCTAATCAAACAAAATCCGAAACCATTGGAGGTATAAGTGCATTACTCGGAAAGCCATTTATTAAAAAAAAAAAAAAACTAGAAAATAGACAATTAAATGTAGCGATCTAAATCATTAGCTTGACCGGACCGTGTGGCCATGGCAGACTTAAGAGCCGATCTGCTCACCTTAACGTTAATCTTCTAATCTTAGTAATGTATATCTGTCGTTGCCGTCTGAGTTGTCCTAATTAATACCTCTTACCTGGTATTAGGATAAAGGGGTTAGGATAACGTTTTTTGACTATCTGTTAAATAGAAACTGTCATATAATTGTAGCCCTGAAAAGGGCTTTTGAGACAAAGGTCCACAAAGACCACAAGAACAAGTTTCAATTAATCTAACATAATGTTATTAAATCTTATGAATTTACTTTTAGGAATAATTTTGATCTTATTTTACTTTTAAGCATCTTTCTTCTGACTTTTCAAAAAAATATTCTTCTCTCTTTTTAAAATCATTTATGTACATATCTTCTTTGTCGCTATTGTCCTCATCATTCTCTCCGTCGGGTTCATTTCAAGTATCTTGAATCTTAGAGTTAAATGGAAGATTTCTATATTCGCCATTGAATCTCCTAGGAATAGTTCCATTTTCACAAAGATTTATGAGATCTTTATATTTGACAACTGAAATTGATATTTTGCAATCGTATAACTATTTTACGATATCCATATCTAGTCGCCCATTATAATAAGTATGCTACTTAAACTAAATGTTAGTATAATCGTGATAATAGGTCATACAGTTAAGTTAATACTCACCATTTACATAAAAAATATAAAGCAAGTATTGTTCGGACAATAGAGGGTTAATGCTATGTTAGCGTGGGATATAAGACCACAGTGTTATCAGTAAGTAGATAACAAAAATGTAGGCAACCAATCACCGCTCGAGTTTTGAGTTTGACAATGATTAGGAAAAAAATTAAAGAGAAAAGAAAAATAACACATTTTGTGTTATTTTTTTAATGGGACATGTTTTATCCTGCTAGTATTTTCCCATAGAATATGTCGTATGCTCAATGCATCGATTTTCCTATCCTAAATAATCTCAGCATCATTGAATCCGTTTCTAATATGAAAAGAAATATAGCAAAAACAGTTTATTTGCACCGTTACAAAATAATGCATGCAAAACAAGGTAATTATTTAGTGTAAATAAATAAGGAATAAAGAAGCACACAAAGGCCAGTACTCAGCTAAAATACCACGCTGATTCAGCCAGTAGTATACAACTCAAAAATCACAATAACTCTACCACAGTGAGGCTGTACAATGTTGAGAAAAAGGAATGAAATGTTTAAGAAAATAATAATAATAGTCGTATCTGCCAATGGTCTCATAGCCAAAAAGCCTCGATCAACACCTGAGTAGGCTAACGTTAGATAGTTGGGTCAAGGGCCTGATGCCTTAAAATTAATTAGAAATATTATAAATGTGAAAGTTGTCCTAAAATACATCCTACGTGGTGTTAGGATAAAGGGGTTAGGTTAACGTTTTTTGACTATTTGTTAAATAGAAACTGTTATATAATTGTAGCCCTGAAAAGGGCTTTTGTTCTGAAATATCGATGCGGTCAGGCTCAGTTCAACCACGCAGCGTTGCTCGAGACACCAGGAACCGTCGATATTTCAGTAGCTCTGAAATTCATGATACTTAAATTAACCCGACGAAGAGAATGAAGACAATAGCGACTAAGAAGATAATAAGTATTTTTTTTTGTATAGATGATTGATTACATACATACATGTATTTTTTATAACACAGAAAGAATATTTTTGAAATCAAGTCTGAAGGAAGATGCTTAAAAGTAAAATAAGCGCAAACTAATTTCTGAAAGACTGCCATAAAGTACTAATAAATTGAGTTCTTAAAAGTAAATTATATTAAAAATAAAATATTTTTTTATAAACAATTAAAACAATGGTATCGCTAGACATAAAAACAATTGAAACTTTGCCCTGAGTTCCCACGGTAGTTCACTGCCATTGAACCTGTCTCGCTCGGTATAACGGGAACCTCCCCCCACTCCAACGATTGTCTTTATCTAAGTCGGCAAGTCAGGATTCAGATATCTGTAGTCAGTGTTTGACTCGACGTTGACACGAACAGTCGTCCTTCAGTGATCGGTCATTCTCGTGTGTACGAAATAATCTACTTCATCCAAATATCAAGATGGTCAACCAAATTTCAATGGGTCGCGGTGCTGGGCGTAAATTCAATACGTCTAAGATACCTGGTGGTGGCCGTGGCAAAGCTGATAGTGGAGTCGTGAGGACCATTCTACGAGGAAAACAACGTGGAGTTATTTCTAAATCAGCAAGATTAGCCGCTAAGAAGGAGACGCATATATATGCTGTGCCTTCAGAATGTGTCGCAACCATTCCTACTAAACTATTGGTCTCAAATTTAGACATTCGAGTCTCATGTTTCGACATTCAGGAGCTGTTCTCGGAATTTGGCACTATTATGGGAATAAAGTTGAATGATGACACTACTCTAAGGTCCACAAGAACCGCTGAAATAACTTTTGAAAGGCATGCCGATGCATTGAAGGCTTATGACGAATATAATGGGAGAACATTAGATGAGAGACCAATGGAAATAAGTTTTGAGAATCCCAACATTCAAACCGAAGAAACAAATGATGAAAACGAATGTGGCGGCGGCGAACCAGCTGGGGAAGATATATCAATAGTAGATGTTACCAAATTGCATATCTTAAATTTGGATAACAAAGTCACCGATTCTGACATAAAAGAGTTATTTTCAGAATTTAACAGTTTCATAAGTGCAGCGGTTAATTACGATGAAACTGGAAGATCCTTAGGCACTGCAGAAGTTGTTTACCAAATGAAAGCAGATGCATTAAAAGCATACGACGAGTATCACGGTAGGACATTGGACGGAAGAACGATGTTCATTGAAATTAGTGAAATGACCAATTTTGATCTTGGGAAAAGCCGCGGTTACAATGGTGGCGGTTTCGATCTTCACAAGTTATATACAGTTCACATATCGACGGTTGCTGGTGTCTTGAGCAACGCTACGTGGTCGAACTGAGCCTGACCGCATCGATATTTCAGAACAAAAGCCCTTTTCAGGGCTACAATTATATAACAGTTTCTATTTAACAAATAGTCAAAAAACGTTAACCTAACCCCTTTATCCTAACATTACGTAAGATATATTTTAGGACAACTTTCACATTTATACTATTTCTAAGACTGGAACATTAGCGTTAAGGCATCAGGCCCTTGGCCCTACCATCTAACGTTAGCCTACTCAGGTGTTGATCGAGGCTTTTTGGCTATGAGACCATTGGCAGATACGACTATTATTATTATTTTCTTAAACATTTCATTCTTTTTTTCTCAACACTGTACAGCCTCAGTGTGGTAGAATTATTGTGATTTTTGAATTGTATACTACTGGCTGAATCAGCGTGGTATTTTAGCTGAGCACTGGCCTTTGTGTGCTTTTTTATTCCTTATTTATTTACACTAAATAATTACCTTGTTTTGCATGCATTATTTTGTAACGGTGCAAATAAACTGTTTTTGCTATATTTCTTTTCATATTAGGATAAAACATGTCCCATTAAAAAAATAACACAAAATGTGTTATTTTTCTTTTCTCTTTAATTTTTCTCCTTATCATTGTCAAACTCAAAACTCAGGCGGTGATTGGTTGTCTGCATTTTTGTTATCTACTTACTGATAACACTCTGGTCTTATATCCCACGCTAACAAAGCATTAACCCTCTATTGTTCGAGCAATACTTGTTTTATATTTTCTATGTAAGTGATGAGTATTATCTTAACTATGACCTATTGTCACCATTACACAAACATCTAGTTTAGGTAGCATACTTATTATAATGGGCGACCTCATTGCTTTAGCACCACCTTAAGAACTATTGACAGCCAGTTTGTGTGACATCCACTTGCTAAGAAGATACGAACAATGCGAATATGCTACGTTTGTTGCCCAGGTTGCCAATGGGTAAAATAATCTTTAATTGAATATATACCAGCTATGGGATATTGATAACAATGTGATAGGGGTGAGACTTCTAACCCGTTAAGGCTGAGTACTACATCTAATTTTATCGACAAAAAAATATATGGGGGGTTGAACCCCTAAAAGTTATGGCTATTTTATTATTTTTTTACTTTATGCTGTATCAAAGGTTGTATGCGTCGTAGAAACAAAAAAAAAACGACAAACGGTAGCTAATAAATAACCTTGGCTAACTTATTCATTACTTTTTTCATATGTTTGATAATGTTTTGGTGAGAAAAAAAACATTTCTGAATTATTTTTACCGAAAAAATTACTATTTTTCAATATTTTCAATTGGGGGTTCAACGCCCCATATTATTTTTTTGTCAATAAAATTAGATGTAGTACTCAGCCTTAACGTTAAAGCCAGGTTAAATTATTTTATAAGTTAATATCTTATGCCAGTAATGTGACTCTTTTGTATTGAAATATCCAAGACAATATTAGCAGGATAAACGATGTTCCTAAAACATACTGCTCTTGAAATTTCTAATTTCGGTGTCCTAACATATCGCGTAATTATTCTTCCATTGAGAATATATCTCAAGTTATCCCAGAATTCTTCCCTCACCCCAATTGGCTTTTACATGTCAACATTTCGTTTTATTAAATAGTAATATTATAAATGTGAAAGTTGTCCTAAAACCACCGTGTATCATAACCACCAAACCACGTGGTATTTGGATAAAGGGGTTAGGTTAACGTTTTTTGACTATCTGTTAAATAGAAACTGTCATATAATTGTAGCCCTGAAAAGGGCTTTTGTTCTGAAATATCGATGTGGTCAGGCTCAGTTCGACCACAAAATTCATCATTTCAACCTTTTTACGTATCAAAATTGAGACGTCTGCGTACTTTTAAAAGAGCTTCATAATGATGATAATTTTCTTTTGGTGTCGGTGGAGTTACGCTACACGTCCCAGGAACAGGCACCATTCCCATATATGGCGTCGCATGCGGATCTGGAATAAAAGAGAATTTGTTAGAATGTAACTACTTGGACCGAATACTTGAAAGGGCAAATTACATGAACTCCATCACAAATATACATAAAGCACTAGGTAAGTGTGTACTTACTAAGGTATATGTGTACACAAATCACATGAATAATTGGAAAACAAACGTACCTTGGCATGTTTCCTCTACTTCCACTTCTTCAACGTTTTCCGTCTCGACGGTGACATAATACGCAACTTCCATTTTGAGATGCTTTCGGTCTCGCGATCAAAGAGCTAATGAAAATGGATTTACTTTTGGCGCTACTTAACACACATAACTCTCTCTCTCTCTCTCTCTCTCTCTTTTTGTCTCTCTCTCTCTCAAGAAACCATCATTATCTATATCCAGATAGTTAAGTATGAACAATGGAAAATGGAGAACAAAGGTTCTACATAATTGATTATCAGTCGTCTGAGTTGATCGTTTCTTAGAATTAGTATTGTCTATTACTATTGTCGAGTTTCAGTTGTGATACGTGTGTTAAAGCATGTTCATGAGTGTCGGTACACCGCTGGAAGGTAGTAACCTTTTTTATTAATGTATCATGTTGCAGTAGGTCCGTGTGACACATATGAAGTTCAGACAATTCAATTTTCAGTTTTGTGTTTTTATTAATAATGTTTGTCACTTGTACTTCACTATCGTCTCGTTCCTGCAGCAGTTGGTTACACAGGTGCTTGGATGACTTCAACTCTGCTGAAGTGCTGCTCTCAATTTGCCTTAGCTCTGGTCATCATACTGAATATGGATAAAGAGACTTCTCTTCTCTCAACCGTTCAACTTTCACTCTCGGTTCCAGGCACTCTTATCAGTAGCCGATGTCTCCAGTCATCGCCAGTCCTGCTATTGTAGCAACTACGAGGAAGTGATCGCTTCCGACATTCGTGGTCCGGTAAACCCTGGTATTCTTAATTTTTGTCCTCAAGCGTTCATCAACAATCACGAAATCAATCATATTCCTTTCTGTATGCCTCTGCCATGTACACATGTGGATCTTCTTGTAACTAAGTGTTGTGTTGGTCACAACAAGTTTCTTTTCGACACATTATATCCAGTAGACCTACCCCATTCTCGTTCACTCTTTCTCGAAATTGCCCTAGAACTCTTTCGTACCCATCGCGTAATTATTCTTCCATTGAGAATATATCTCAAGTTATCCCAGAATTCTTCCCTCACCCTAATGGGCTTTTACATGTCTATATTTCTCATATTCATCATCTTACCTATCTAGCATCTTATCTTCTACGCTTCCACACACATTCAGTGTGCCAAAACGGCTATCCCCAGCCCGCTTTCTGCCTACACACGGGGAGACAAATTTCTTTGTTTGTACTGGAATATTACTTTGTATGCGGTGAACGTTTCTCGTAAATACGAGGAACGTCCGAAATGTTTTATTAAATTTTAAATACGCGTCAATTTACTTCATAGATTAATTCTTACTATCACTACTAATGTGCTGTCTACACTTCTGATCAAACAAAGCCCGGAACCATTGGAGGTATGAGTGACATTACTCGGAAACCTATTTATTAAAAAAAAACTATGAAATAGACAATTAAATGTAGCGATCTAAATCATTAGCTTGACCGGACCGTGTGGCCGCGGCAGACTGAGAGCCGAGCCGATCCGCTCACCTTAACGTTAATCTTCTAATTTTAGTAATGTATATCTGTCGTTGCCGTCTGAGTTGTCCTAATTAATACCTCTTACGTGGTATTAGGATAAAGGGGTTAGGACAACGATTTTTGACTATCTGTTAAATAGAAACTGTTATATAGTTATAACAGTTTCTTGTAATATAGCCCTGAAAAGGGCTTTTGAGACAAAGGTCCACAAGGACCACAAGAACAAGTTTCAATTGGTTTTACGTTTTGTGCCCGTGAATATTGTCCTTTACTACCGCAGACGAAAACCTTTAAAAATTGGTCTTCCCTTTATAGAGCAAAAATATTGTATACATGTACCACTGTCGTAATTGTTTATTAAACACTAATATTTAAAAGTAAAAATCTAACGAAATGTTATTAAATCTTATGAATTTACTTTTAGGAACTCAATTTATTAGTACTTTGACAGTCTTTTAGGAATAAGTCTGACCTTATTTTACTTTTAAGTATCTTCCTTCAGACTTTACTTGTATTTATACAAAACATATTCTTCTTTTTTAAAATTATTTATGTCTGTACATGTCTTCGCCGTCGAATGGCACAATACTTCCGTCTAGGAATGATGCCATCGGCACCATTGCTGATCCGTCGTTCGTAGTCATCGTGAGGCGACTCTCGTAGCTCTCGTCGTCGTAGATACGTCTTACGTCGTTTAAATTTCGCTTACGTCTTGTAGTTGCCGAAATGTCGTCTTATCGTCGTTTTATCACCGTCTCAACCCAGCATATCCCGGACGAGCCCCCCAAATTGTGGGAATAAGGCTGCAGAAGAGAACGCGTGATAATTTTAAGAAATCTTTATTAGTTCAACCAAAACGTCTTATATAAAAATCGTCTTAACAACTCTCTATCTGACACAAACACCGGTTGCTAGGTAAACTTTTCACGTTCTAAATATAAATAATTAAATACTCTAAAACGTTCTAAAACGTTCCTATACCTACATATATGTATGTATCTTCTTAGTCGTTATTGTCCTCATCCTCTCCGTCGGGTTCATTTAAAGTATCCTGAATCTTAGAGCTACATGGAAGATTTCTATATTCGCCATGGAATGTCTTAGGTATAGTTCCATTTTCACAAAGATTTATGAGATCTTTATATTTGACAACTGGTATTGATATTCTGCAATCGTATAACTGATTTATTTTACTATGGGCAACTGCCCATTGTAATAAGTATGCTACCTAAACTAAATGTTAGTATAATCGTGATAATAGGTCATAGTTAAGTTAATACTCACCATTTACATAAAAAAATATAAAGCAAGTATTGATCGAACAATAGAGGGTTAATGCTTTGATTGCGTGGTATATAAGACCAGAGTGTTATCAGTAAGTAGATAACAAAAATGTAGACAGCCAATCACCGCTCGAGTTTTGAGTTTGACAATGATTAGGAAAAAAATTAAAGAGAAAAGAAAAATAACACATTTTGTGTAATTTTTTTCATTTTGTGTTATTTTTTTAATGGGACATTTTTCTTGCTAGTATTTTCCCCTAGAATATGTCGTATGCTCAATGCATCGATTTTCCTATCCTAAATAATCTCAGCATCATTGAATCCGTTTCTAATATGAAAAGAAATATAGCAAAAACAGTTTATTTGCACCGTTACAAAATAATGCATGCAAAACAAGGTAATTATTTAAGTGTGGGAGAGCCATGCTTCGGCACGAATGGGCCGGCTCGACCGGAGTAATACGGCCTCACAGAAAACCGACGTGAAACAACGCTTGCGTTGTGTTTCGTTGTGTGAGTGAGGTTACCGGAGGTCCATTCCCCCTTCCCAATCTTCCCCATCCCCATTCCCGAACAACAACCCTTAAATTCCTAACTCCCAAAAAGCCGGTAACGCACTTGTAAAGCCTCTGGTGTTTCAAGTGTCCATGGGCGGCGGCGATTGCTTACCATCAGGTAATACGTCTGCTCGATTACCGGCAAGTCCCATAAATAAAAAAAATATAAGGGAAGCACACAAAGGCCAGTGCTCAGCTAAAATGCCACGCTGATTTAGCCAGTAGTATACAATTCAAAAATCACACTAATTCTACCACACTGAGGCTGTACAGTGTTGAGAAAAAAATAATGAAATGTTTAAGAAAATAATAATAATAGTCGTGTCTGCCAATGGTCTCATAGCCAAAAAGCCTCGATCAACACCTGAGTAGGCTAACGTTAGATGGTTGGGTCAAGGGCCTGATGCCTTAACGCTAATGTTCCAGTCTTAGAAATAGTATAAATGTGAAAGTTGTCCTAAAATACATCTTACGTGGTGATAAAGGGGTTAGGTTAACGTTTTTGACTATTTGTTAAATAGAAACTGTTATATAATTGTAGCCCTGAAAAGGGCTTTTGTTCTGAAATATCGATGCGGTCAGGCTCAGTTCGACCACGCAGCGTTGCTCGAGACACCAGCAACCGTCGATATTTCAGTAGCTCTGAAATTCATGATACTTAATGAACTTTCCATGTAGCTCTGAAATTCATGATACTTAAATTAACCCGACGAAGAGAATGAAGACAATAGTGACTAAGAAGATAATAAGTATTTTTTTTTTTTGTATAGATGATTGATTACATACATACATGTATTTTTTATAAGACAGAAATAATATTTTTGAAATCAAGTCTGAAGGAAGATGCTTAAAAGTAAAATAAACGCAAACTAATTTCTAAAAGACTGCCATAAAGTACTAATAAATTGAGTTCTTAAAAGTAAATAATATTAAAAATTAAATATTTTTCTATAAACAATCAAAACAATGGTATCGATAGACATAAAAACAATTGAAACTTTGCCCTGAGTTCCCATGGTAGTTCACCGCCATTGAACCTGTCTCGCTCGGTATAACGGGAACCTCCCCCACTCCAACGATTGTCTTTATCTAAGTCGGCAGTAGCGGCAGGATTCAGATATCTGTAGTCAGTGTTGACTCGACGTTGACACGAACAGTCGTCCTTCAGTGATCGGTCCTTCTCGTGTGTACGAAATAATCTACTTCATCCAAATATCAAGATGGTCAACCAAATTTCAATGGGTCGCGGTGCTGGGCGTAGATTCAATACGTCTAAGATACCTGGTGGTGGCTGTGGCAAAGCTGATAGTGGAGTCGTGAGGACCATTCTACGAGGAAAACAACGTGGAGGTATTTCTAAATCAGCAAGATTAGCCGCTAAAAACGAGACGCATATAAATGCTGTGCCTTCAGAATATGTCGCAACCATTCCTACTAAACTATTGGTCTCAAATTTAGACATTCGAGTCTCATGTTTCGACATTCAGGAGCTGTTTTCAGAATTTGGCACTATTATGGGAATAAAGTTGAATGATGACACTACTCAAAGGTCCACAAGAACCGCTGAAATAACTTTTGAAAGGCATGCCGATGCATTGAAGGCTTATGACGAATATAATGGGAGAACATTAGATGAGAGACCAATGGAAATAAGTTTTGAGAATCCCAACATTCAGACCGAAGAAACAAATGATGAAAACGAATGTGGCGGCGGCGAACCAGCTGGGGAAGATATATCAATAGTAGATGTGTGCAAATTGCATATCTTAAATTTGGATAACAAAGTCACCGATTCTGACATAAAAGAGTTATTTTCAGAATTTAACAGTTTCATAAGTGCAGCGGTTAATTACGATGAAACTGGAAGATCCTTAGGCACTGCAGAAGTTGTTTACCAAATGAAAGCAGAGGCATTAAAAGCTTACGACGAGTATCACGGTAGGACATTGGACGGAAGAACGATGTTCATTGAAATTAGTGAAATGACCAATTTTGATCTTGGGAAAAGCCGCGGTTACAATGGTGGCGGTTTCGATCTTCACAAGTTATATACAGTTATCGCCTCGGGCGAAAAATAAAAATTTCGACGGTTGCTGGTGTCTCGAGCAACGCTGCGTGGTCGAACTGAGCCTGACTGTATCGATATTTCAGAACAAAAGCCCTTTTCAGGGCTACAATTATATAACAGTTTCTATTTAACAGATAGTCAAAAAACATTAACCTAACCCCTTTATCCTAACACCACGTAAGATGTATTTTAGGACAACTTTCACATTTATACTATTTCTAAGATGTAACATTAGCGTTCAGGCATCAGGCCCTTGACCCAACCATCTAACGTTAGCCTACTCAGGTGTTGATCGAGGCTTTTTAGCTTTCTCTCTCACGATCTCTTTCAAGGCTGCAAGCCTCTTAGCTGGATCTCCACCCTGGGACTTGGAAGCATTTAAAGCCCTCGCATCGCTATACAGGTGGCGCGGGGAGCTGGCTGCCCGGGGCGAGCGATATCCACCTCGAGTTCTTGAGGCACGAAGGACTGAATTCCGTCGTGACACAATGACGGAGTGGAAAATACGACTTGCGCAACCTAGTGCAGGGCACGCCATTATAGCGGCTGTAAGTCCCGTTATTGAGGCGTGGATCGGCAGAGGGCATGGTGTCCTAACCTTCCGGATAACGCAGGTACTTTCCGGACATGGCTGCTTTGGAAAGTACTTGTGTCGCATAGGCCGGGAGCAGACATCGGTGTGTCATCACTGCGATGGTGGTTTAGAGAATACGGCGCGGCATACACTCGAAGAATGTTCTGCAAGGGCAAAGCCGCGCCGTGAACTCATCGCAGTACTTGGTGGGACAGACCTCTCACTGTCGACTGTTGTACAAGCTATGGTCGACAGTGAGAGTGCATGGGACGGAGTCGCTTCCTTCTGTGAACAAGTCATGTTGACAAAGGAAGCGGCTGAAAGGGAGAGGGAGTTAACATCTTTTCCCTCCCGCCGTAGACGCGCCGATCGTCAGCGCCGTGAGGCGGCAGCCGATCTACGACCTCCATAGGAAAGGCCTGCGGGCGACTGACTGGGGGAGTCAGACGTCCGCTGTATAGGCGAGAGTAGGTGTTAGCGTAGTGTTCCACGCGCGCTACTCGAGGAAGGGAAGCAGCCCCCCAGGGCTACTAACGTGGCGGGACCTGCCGCAAAAGTAGCGGTAGGTCGAAGCCTGCCGGGTGCGGTGAATCCGCGAGGGCAGCCCGGATCACGGCCACAGGCAGTGGAGGAACACCGCGGTGGTTTTAGCCGGTAAGAGTCCAACACGCCCCCCGTCGTCCCCACGACGGCGACGTCGGAAGTCCAAGAGGATTTCCATCGCGTTACAAAAAAAAAAAAAAAAAAAAGGCTTTTTAGCTATCAGACTATTGGCAGATACTTTTACTATTATTTTATTAAACATTTAATTATTTTTTTCTCAACACTGTACAGCCTCAGTGTGGTAGAATTATTGTGATTTTTGAATTGTATACTACTGGCTGAATCAGCGTGGTATTTTAGCTGAGCACTGGCCTTTGTGTGCTTCTTTATTCCTTATTTATTTACACTAAATAATTACCTTGTTTTGCATGCATTATTTTGTAACGGTGCAAATAAACTGCTTTTGCTTTATTTTTTTGTCATATTAGAAACGGATTCAATGATCCTGAGATTATTTAGGATAGGAAAATCGATGCATTGAGCATACAACATATTCTAGGGGAAAATACTAGCAAGAACAATGTCCCATTAAAAAAATAACACAAAATGAAAAAAATAACACAAAATGTGTTATTTTTCTTTTCTCTTTAATTTTTTTCCTAATCATTGTCAAACTCAAAACTCGAGCGGTGATTGGCTGTCTACATTTTTGTTATCTACTTACTGATAACACTCTGGTCTTATATACCACGCTAACAAAGCATTAATCCTCTATTGTCCGAACAATACTTGCTTTATATTTTTTACTACTTCCGCGCGGTTTCACCCGCACTGCTCGGTTCCTATTGATCGTGGCGTGATGATTTATAGCCTATAACCTTCCTTGATAAATGCGCTATCGAACACTAAAAGAATTATTCAGTATCCTGAATCTTACGTAGCTCGTAAGATTCAGGATACTTTCCTTTTTCCTATTTCCTTAGATGGAAGATTTCTATATTCGCCATGGAATCTCTTAGGTATAGTTCCATTTTCACAATGATTTATGAGATCTTTATATTTGACAACTGAAATTGATATTCTGCAATCGTATAACTGATTTATTTTACTATGTGCAACTGCCCATTATAATAAATATGCTACCTAAACTAAATGTTAGTATAATCTTGATAATAGGTCATATAGTTAAGTTAATACTCACCATTTACATCTATACATATAATAAAATCGTAGAAAAGTGCTGTCTGTACATTGAAAATAAAAATAAAAAAAATAGCAGGGGTTATTGTTATGTCGATGTCGAACCCAAAAATGTAATTAACTTTTTTTTGTCTGTTTGTCTGTTTGTCTGTTTGTCTGTTCGTCTGTGCGCGCTAATCTCAGAAACGGCTGATCCGAGTTGGATGCGGTTTTCACGAATATATTGTGGGATGCTTAAATTTACATTTAGTGTTTGTTTCATGTCAATCGGTTCATAAATAAAAAAGTTATGTCAAATTAAAGAATCACGTCGAACATTCTATGCTTATACCATTAATCTCCGCAACTATTTGACGGATTTGGTTGAAATTTGGTACAGATATAGTTTAGAACCTTAGAAAGGACATAGATATATTATTATTTCAAAAATCAAAAAATAAAAATAAGAAATAATAAATTATTTATAAATAATTCTATGTCGATCGTTACACGACTTCGGTTCATGTTATTGTTTTAATTTATCGAAAAAAAGTAAATAAATAGTAAAAAGGTATGAAAAAAATAATATCAATATAATAAAACATTTAGTACAAAGAAAATGCTCTAACGGAGTATAGATAATTCTATGTCGATCGTTACACGACTTCGGTTCATGTTATTGTTTTAAGGAAAAAAAAGTAAATAAATAGTAAAAAGGTATGAAAAAAATAATATCAATATAATAAAACATTTAGTACAAAGAAAATGCTCTAACGGAGTATAAATAATTCTATGTCGATCGTTACACGACTTCGGTTCATGTTATTGTTTTAATTCATCGAAAAAAAGTAAATAAATAGTAAAAAGGTATGAAAAAAATAATATCAATATAATTAAACTTTTAGTACAAAGAAAATGCCCGAACGGAGTATAAATAAATAATCCAAGTTGTCTTTATCCTCGATAGATGGCGTTGGGATCGAAATAGATCGCGCTATGGTTTCGTTACATTCATTTGGTTGGGTATCGGCCGAGCGCTTCGGTACTATCGTAGAAAAAGTGTATTATCAGTCGTATGATTATTTATTTGTCTGTAGTGGTCCTGCTGTTTCGTATATTCTACTATAGGTCAATTCTGTACATTGAAAATATTGAAAGAATAAATAGCAGGGGGTGTTACTGGATCGATACCAAAACCAAATATGTGATTAATTTTTTTTTGTCTGTCTGTCTGTATGTTCAGGCATCACGTGAAAATTAACTAACGATTCGAAAAGTAACGGTTCGATTTCGATGAAACTTGGTATAATTATACCATACATTTTATCCTGGAAAAATACGTAGAAAAAAAAACTTTATTTTTCAGTTTTATTCTACAGAACGCGAGCTCAACAGCAGTAGCTCAATAGAGGGATCTCCTTAATTATTATGGGCCTCGCCGTATTTGGGTCTAATAAATATTTATAAGATATTGTCAAAGTTACTCAAAATGGAGAAATAAAACTACCACGCGAAGACCGACATCCACGCGGACGGAGTCGCGGGCGGAAGCTAGTAAAAAATATAAAGCAAGTATTGTTCGGACAATAGAGGGTTAATGCTTTGTTAGCGTGGTATATAAGACCAGAGTGTAATCAGTAAGTAGATAACAAAAATGTAGGCAGCCAATCACCGCTCGAGTTTTGAGTTTGACAATGATTAGGAAAAAAAATAAAGAGAAAAGAAAAATAAAGAGAAAAGAAAAATAACACATTTTGTGTAATTTTTTTCATTTTGTGTTATTTTTTAATGGGACATTTTTCTTGCTAGTATCTTCCCCTAGAATATGTCGTATGCTCAATGCATCGATTTTCCTATCCTAAATAATCTCAGCATCATTGAATCCGTTTCTAATATGAAAAGAAATATAGCAAAAACAGTTTATTTGCACCGTTACAAAATAATGCATGCAAAACAAGGTAATTATTTTGTGTAAATAAATAAGGAATAAAGAAGCACACAAAGGCCAGTGCTCAGCTAAAATACCACGCTGATTCAGCCAGTAGTATACAATTCAAAAATCACAATAATTCTACCACATTGAGGCTGTACAGAGTTGAGAAAAAAAGAATGAAATGTTTAAGAAAATAATAATAATAGTCGTATCTGCCAATGGTCTCATAGCCAAAAAGCCTCGATCAACACCTGAGTAGGCTAACGTTAGATAGTTGGGTCAAGGGCCTGATGCCTTAACGCTAATGTTCCAGTCTTAGAAATAGTATAAATGTGAAAGTTGTCCTAAAATATATCTTACGTAATGTTAGGATAAAGGGGTTAGGTTAACGTTTTTTGACTACATATTTGTTAAATAGAAACTGTTATATTATAATTGTACCCCTGAAAAGGGCTTTTGTTCTGAAATATCGATGCGGTCAGACTTCTAACCCGTTAAGGCTGAGTACTACATATAATTGTATCGACAAAAAAGAATAATATGGGGGGTTGAACCCCTAAAAATTATGGCTACTTTAGTATTTTTTTACTTTATGCGATATCAAAGGTTTTATGCGTCGTAGAAAAAAACAACGACAAACGGTAGCTAATAACCTTGGCTAACTAATTCATTACTTTTTTTATATGTTTGATAATGTATTGGTGAGAAAAAAAAAACATTTCTGAATTAATTTTACCAAAAAATTTACTGTTTTTCAATTGGGGGTTCAACGCCCCATATTATTTTTTTTGTCGATAAAATTAGATGTAGTACTCAGCCTTAACGGGTTAGAAGTCCAACCCCTATCACATTGTATAAACTATACGAAATTATTTTATAAGTTAATATCTTATGCCAGTAATGTGACTCTTTTGTATTGAAATATCCAAGACAAAATTAGCAGGATAAACGATGTTTCTAAAACATACTGCTCTTGTAATTCTTAACTTCGGTGTCCTAACACATCGCGTAATTATTCTTCCATTGAGAATATATCTCAAGTTATCCCAGAATTCTTCCCTCACCCCAATGGGCTTTTACATGTCAAAATTTCGTTTTATTAAATAGTAATATTATAAATGTGAAAGTTGTCCTAAAACCACCGTGTATCATAACCACCAAACCACGTGGTATTTGGATAAAGGGGTTAGGTTAACGTTTTTTGACTATCTGTTAAATAGAAACTGTCATATAATTGTAGCCCTGAAAAGGGCTTTTGTTTTTGCGAAATCGCCACCGATTCAATTTTAAGTTTTTTTGAAATTCATCATTTCAACCTTTTTACGTATCAAAATTGAGACGTCTGCGTACTTTTAAAAGAGCTGCGTAATGATGATAATTTTCTTTTGGTGTCGGTGGAGTTACACCGCTACACGTCCCAGGAACAAGCACCATTCCCATATATGGCGTCGCATGCGGATCTGGAATAAAAGAGAATTTGTTAGAATATACTTGGACCGAATGCTTGAAAGGGCAAATTACATGAACTCCATTACAAATATACATAAAGCACAAAGTAAGTGTGTACTTACTAAGGTATATGTGTACACAAATCACATGAATAATTGGAAAACAAACGTACCTTGGTATCTTTCCTCTACTTCCACTTCTTCAACGTTTTCCGTCTCGACGGTGACATAATACGCAACTTCCATTTTGAGATGCTTTCGGTCTCGCGATCAAAGAGCTAATGAAAATGGATTTTTTGGTGCTACTTATAGCACACATAACCTCTCTCTCTCTCTCTCTTTCTGTCTCTCTCTCTCTCTCTCTCTTTTTGTCTCTCTCTCTCTCAAGAAACCATCATTATCTATATCCAGATAGTTAGGTATGAACAATGGAAAATGGAGAACAAAGGTTCTACATAATCGCTTATCAGTCGTCTGAGTTGATCGTTTCTTTGAATTAGTATTGTGTATTACTATTGTCGAGTTCCAGTTGTGATACGTGTGTTTAAGCATGTTCGTGAGTGTCGGTACACCGCAGGAAGGAGTAACCTTTTTTATTAATGTATCATGTTGCAGTAGGTCCGTGTGACACATATGAAGTTCAGACAATTCAGTTTTCAGTTTTGTGTTTTTATTAATAATGTTTGTCACTTGTACTTCACTATCGTCTCGTTCCTGCAGCAGTTGGTTACACAGGTGCTTGGATGACTTCAACTCCTTCAGTGCTGCTCTCAATTTGCATTGAGTTTCCTTAGCTCTGGTCATCATACTGAATATGGATATAGAGAGTTCTCTTCTCTCAACCGTTCATTTTTCACTCTCGGTTCCAGGCACTCTTATCAGTAGCCGATGTCTCCAGTACATCGCCAGTCCTGCTGTTGTAGCAACTACGAGGAAGTAAACACTGGCCAGTCAGCTAATCACTGATCTGGATGAATTTTCTGTGTCTGAAGCCAATACCTGTAATGTAGAAGATTGTAAACTTCTTCTTCCTTCTGGGGAAAATACGCTTACGCTACTAACTCAAAATATTCGCAGTATTAATCGCAACATGGATGGCTTTGAAGTTCTATTAGAAAGTCTTGACATTAACTGTGATGTTATTGTCCTAACAGAATGTTGGCTATCTTCTCAGACAGCCAATCTACCTTCTCTCGACGGCTACTGCACTCACAAAACAAATTCAAACATGAATCAGAATGATGGTGTAGTGGTGTACATCAAAAACAACTTAAAAGTTCTAGTGGAAGAGCCCAGAGTTCAAAATAGTAACTGTTTAGTAATTAAAATTATTCCGGATACTGTAATTATGGCCATTTATAGGCCACCGTCTCAAAACATTGACAGCTTTTTGGACTCACTTGATGTAAACTTAAAACATTTATCTGCTTTTAAGAACATTATATTAATGGGTGACATAAATATTAATATTGCTTCTGAGAGAGCAGATACACATGTACATAACTACCTAAATATTTGTTCATTTCATGGTCTTTTACCAACCCATTATTATCCCACGCACCAGTCTGGGTCATGTTTGGATCATTTCATCATAAAAACCCGACATCCGAACAAAACATTAGTCACCAATTCATCGCTTACGGACCATCAAGCTATTTTGCTAACAATACAAAAATCCTCACCTAGAAAAAACTGCATGCGTAGCTTTTTAAAAATTGATATGACTAATCTTGCACGTGCCATTCGCGACATCGACTTTGACCCTGTTTACGATACTAATGACGCAAATATTTCATTACAGTATTTTATAAATGCGCTACAACATGCGATAAACAAAAATACAATTACCAAAATAACGTCTAGAAGGTATAAATCGATCAAACCGTGGATCACTCCAGGTCTCGTTCGTTGTATACGGCATAGGGACAAACTACACCAAAAGTCAAAACTTGCACCTGATAATGAAATACTTTCTATTTCATATAAAAGGTATAGAAACTTTTGTAACAACCTTTTAAAAAAAGTTAAATATCAACACGAGAAGAATGAGTTACAGAAGGCAGGAAAAAACAGTAAACTCGTTTGGAAATTTATTAAAACAAATACTTTTCGATCGAAAAATCCTGAACCCCCACTCGAATTACTGTCTTCAGAAATAAACCCATTAGTAGCCGCAAATAAAGTAAATAGTTTTTTTGCTAACATTGGCAAAACCTTAGCTGAAAAATCCTTGAACCATAGTACTTATCCCCACCAACCATTGTCGGCTGTAAATACCCCTACGAAAACATCAAAATCTTTTGTTTTATTAAACACTGACGTCAATGAAATTTTAAGGATAATTACAGGGTTAAAGGACGATTGCGCTGTTGGGTGGGATGGCATTCCTAATAACATACTGAAAAGGTTTAAACACCTTCTTGCTCCTCCATTGACCCATATTTTTCAGTCATGTTTGTCTAAAGGAATCTTTCCCAAACCGCTTAAAAAAGCAGTAGTTACGCCAGTTTTCAAAGCGGGAGATAAAAACTGTGTTAACAACTATAGACCCATTTCAGTATTAACAGGTCTCTCAAAAATTTTAGAAAAAATTATAAATAGTAGATTAATAGATTATCTTGAAATTAACAATTTGCTTTCAAATAACCAATTTGGGTTTAGACCAAAAAGATCGACTAACCAAGCAGTTCACAGACTGTCCGAATACATTAGTACTAACCTTGACAAGGGTATGCATACCATTGGGATTTTCCTGGACCTCGCTAAAGCGTTTGACACAATTTCTTGTTCTATGTTACTACACAAGCTTGAAAAACTTGGAATAAGAGGCGAACAACTTCAGTTGTTCACCGATTATCTTAGAGATCGTCAACAATGCGTTAAAATAGGTCAGTACACAAGTTCTGAGATGGAAAATAGTGGTTTCGGAATACCTCAAGGAAGTATTTTGGGACCTACATTGTTTTTAATTTACATTAATGATTTATGTAGTTTGGTCCTTCGTAATGGGCTAATATTATCATATGCGGATGACACAGCCCTATTGTTTTCCGCTGAATCTCAAAGTGAAACATATGAATATGCCCAAAACGGTTTTAATGTTGTGTCAAATTGGCTTCATCAAAATCTTCTAACATTAAATATAGATAAAACTAAATATATTTCATTCTCAATTAGAAACATTAATCCACCGCTTACTAACCAAGATATATTTGCACATAATTGCAATTCTGCTAATATTGCTTGTACTTGTCCCACTTTAGTTAAAGCTGACCACATAAAATATCTAGGTGTTACGATTGACACGAATCTAAATTTCCGTAAACACATCGAGTTACTATGCAAAAGAGTGCGTAAATTAATGTACATTTTTAAGAACCTACGCCACATAGCCGACTATAAGTTAATTAAACAGGTTTATTTGGCTCTGTGTCAGTCTGTTCTCACCTATTGTATTACATCATGGGGTGGAACTGCAAAGTCTATCTTGCTTCCTCTGGAACGCGCTCAAAGAGCAATTCTAAAGGTTGCTACCTTCCGCCCTTTTAGGTTTCCCACACACCAACTATACACTGCATGTAAAATACTAACAGTGCGCCAACTATTTATATTGCAAACCATACTTTATCAGCACTCTGAGCTTCCTTTCGACCCAGTATCCCAAACCAGGAGGAGGAAAGATTTGGTTTGCTTTGAACCACAGACAAGACATGCATTTGCACATAGATTTTACGTATTTTTAGGACCATTTTTGTACAACAAGGTCAACAAGATACTAAATATATATAGTGTAAATTATTATAAATGTAGTACATTGTTATCAGAGTATCTACTAAATCTTGATTACACAGACACAGAAAAACTATTGGAAGTTTTAGTATGAATGTAAGATTAGTTTGTAAGTTGTTATTCTATTTCTGTACACATGCACCTAAATTGATAGTCTTGTAAGTGATGACCCGAAACACAGGTTTTTATAAACCTAGCTCGGGCAAGTCGCTAATTATACATAAGTCTAGGTTAAAAAGTAAATTTTCCTATAGTTCCTAAATATTGGTAAGTTACTTATTAAGTTATTCCTAGTGCACTAGCATAATTATTGATTAATACTTATTTGTGGCTGTTTCATGTAAATTATTTTGTGAAATAATGAAATAAAGGATTATTTATTTATTTATTTATTTACTGGTATTCTTAATTTCTGTCCTCAAGCGTTCATAAACAATCACGAAATCAATCATATTCCTTTCTGTATGCCTCTGCCAAGTACACATGTGGATCTTCTTGTGACTAAGTGTTGTGTTGGTCACAACAAGTTTCTTTTCGACACATTATATCCAGGAGATATACCCCATTTTCGTTCTTTCATCTCTAAATTGCCCTAGAACTCTTTCGTACCTATCGCGTAATTATTCTTCCATTGAGAATATATCTCAGGTTATCCCAGAATTCTTCCCTCATCCCAATGGCCTTTTACATGTCTATATTTCTCATATTTATCATCTTACATATCTAGCATGTTATCTTCTACGCTTCCACACACATTCATTGTACCAAAACGGCTATCCCCAGCCCGCTTTCTGCCTACGCACGGGGAGACAGATTTCTTTGTTTGTGCTGGAATATTACTTTGTATGCGGTGAACGTTTCTCGTAAATACGAGGAACGTCCGAAATGTTTTATTAAATTTTAAATCCGCGTCAATTTACTTCATAGATTAATAATTCTTACTGTCACTACTAATGTGCTGTCTACACTTCTAACCAAACAAAACCCGAAACCATTGGAGGTATAAGTGCACTACTCGGAAAGCCATTTATAAAAAAAAAATTGACAATTAGATATAGCGATCTAAATCATTAGCTTGACCGGACCGTGTGGGCGCGGCAGAACTGAGAGCCGCGTGTGATTTTTCACAGATCCGCAAAAATTGGTCTTCCCCTTATAGAGCAAAAATATTGTATACATGTACCACTGTCGTAATTGTTTATTATACACTAATATTTAAGTAAAAATCTAACAAAATGTTATTAAATCTTATGAATTTACTTTAAGGAACTCAATTTATTTCTAATTTATGACAGTCTTTTAGGATTAATGTTGACGTTATTTTACTTTTAAGCATCTTCCTAAATTTATTTATGTATGTATCTTCTTTGTCGCTATTGTCCTCATCCTCTCCGTCGGATTCATTTAAAGTATCCTGAATCTTAGAGCTACATGGAAGATTTCTATATTCGCCATGGAATGTCTTAGGTATAGTTCCATTTTCACAAAGATTTATGAGATCTTTATATTTGACAACTGGAATTGATATTCTGCAATCGTATAACTGATTTATTTTACTATGTGCAACTGCCCATTATAATAAGTATGCTACCTAAACTAAATGTTAGTATAATCGTGATAATAGGTCATACTTAAGTTAATACTCAACATTTACATAAAAAATATAAAGCAAGTATTGTTCGGACAATAGAGGGTTAATGCTTTGTTAGCGTGGTATATAAGACCAGAGTGTAATCAGTAAGTAGATAACAAAAATGTAGACAACCAATCACCGCTCGAGTTTTGAGTTTGACAATGATTAGGAAAAAAATTAAAGAGAAAAAAAAATACCACATTTTGTGTATTTTTTTTCATTTTGTGTTATTTTTTTAATGGGACATTTTTCTTGCTAGTATTTTCCCCTAGAATATGTCGTATGCTCAATGCATCGATTTTCCTATCCTAAATAATCTCAGCATCATTGAATCCGTTTCTAATATGAAAAGAAATATAGCAAAAACAGTTTATTTGCACCGTTACAAAATAATGCATGCAAAACAAGGTAATTATTTTGTGTAAATAAATAAGGAATAAAGAAGCACACAAAGGCCAGTGCTCAGCTAAAATACCACGCTGATTCAGCCAGTAGTATACAATTCAAAAATCACAATAATTCTACCACACTGAGGCTGTACAGTGTTGAGAAAAAAAGAATGAAATGTTTAAGAAAATAATTATAATCGTCGTATCTGCCAATGGTCTCATAGCCAAAGAGCCTCGATCAACACCTGAGTAGGCTAACGTTAGATGGTTGGGTCAAGGGCCTGATGCCTTAACGCTAATGTTCCAGTCTTAGAAATATTATAAATGTGAAAGTTGTCCTAAAATACATCTTACGTGGTGTTAGGATAAAGGGGTTAGGTTAACGTTTTTTGACTATTTGTTAAATAGAAACTGTTATATAATTGTAGCCCTGAAAAGGGCTTTTGTTCTGAAATATCGATGCGGTCAGGCTCAATTCGACCAGCCAGCGTTGCTCGAGACACCAGCAACCCTCGATATTGTTATTTTCCGACGAAGGGTATAATTTTACAAAAATGGTGAAGATCGAAACCACCACCATTATTATCGCAGCTATTGCCAAGATCAAAATTGGTCGTCTCAGTAATTACAATGAACATCGTTCTTCCGTCCAATGCCCTACCGTGGTACTCGTCGTATGCTTTTAATGCATCTGCTTTGCTTTGGTAAGCAATTACTGCAGTGCCCAAGGATCTTCCACTTTCATCATAATGAACTACTGCACTTATAAAACTGTCAAATTCTGAAAACAGCTCTTTCAGGTCAGAATCGGTGACTTTGTTATCCAAATTTAAGATATACAATTTGGTAACATCTACTGTTTGTATATCTTTTCCACCTGGTTCGCCGCCACAACATTTATGTTCATCACTTGTTACGTCGTTTTGGAAGTTGGGATTCTCAAAATTTACTTCCATTGGTCTCTCACCTAATGATCTCCCATTATATTGGTTATAAGCGTTCAATGCATCGGCAAACCTTTCAAAACTTATTTCAGCGGTTCTTGTGGACCTTTGAGTAGTGTCATAATTCATCTTAATTGCCTTAATAGTGCCAAATTCGGAAAACAGTTCCAGAATGTCGAAACCTGAGGCTCTTGCATCTAAATTCGAGATCAATAGTTTAGTATGACCGGCTGCGACACATTCTGATAGCAGCGCATTTACATGCTTTTTGATAAGTCCATTGCGTCTTGGAATTCTTGCTGGTTTACAAATATCTCCACGTTGTTTTCCTCGTAGAATGGTCCTCACAACTCCACTATCAGCTTTGCCACAGCCACCACCAGGTATCTTAGACGTATTGAATTTACGCCCAGCACCGCGACCCATTGAAATTTGGTTGACCATCTTGATATTTGGATGAAGTAGATTATTTCGTACACACGAGAATGACCGATCACTGAAGGACGACTGTTCGTGTCAACGTCGAGTCAAACACTGACTACAGATATCTGAATCCTGCCGCTACTGCCGACTTAGATAAAGACAATCGTTGGAGTGGGGGGAGGTTCCCGTTATACCGAGCGAGACAGGTTCAATGGCGGTGAACTACCGTGGGAACTCAGGGCAAAGTTTCAATTGTTTTTATGTCTATCGATACCATTGTTTTAATTGTTTATTAAAAAATATTTAATTTTTAATATTATTTACTTTTAAGAACTCAATTTATTAGTACTTTATGGCAGTCTTTTAGAAATTAGTTTACTTTTAAGTATCTTCCTTCAGACTTTATTTCAAAAATATTATTTCTGTCTTATAAAAATATATAATACATGTATGTATGTAATCAATCATCTATACAAAAAAAAATACTTATTATCTTCTTAGTCGCTATTGACTTCATTCTCTTCGTCGGGTTAATTTAAAGTATCGTGAATTTCAGAGCTTCATGGAATCTCTTAGGTTTAGTTCCATTTTCACAATGATTTATGAGATCCTTATATTTGACAACTGTATAACAGTTTTGATATCCATATCTACCATTGATATTCTGCAGTCGTATAACAGTTTTTCTCTTTCCCTTTCCTTTCTCTGAAGTCTTTTCCTGTAAACTCATAGTGGTGTCTGCCGTATAAAACTTGATAAATATTAGATCGTTTTATATTATTTAATATAAAGGTCCCATCTCAGAAATCTCAATATCGAATGTTTTTGTTTGACATAGCCAATTGACTAAAGTTTAATAACTCAGAATAGTCCAATACAATAACATTATAAGGTCTAATAACATTATTAGGTTTTGCGAGCTGACTCAAAATACAAAGTCCATCACAAAGGTAAGCCTTTGTGATGGACTCCATACAATAAATGTTTGCACTTCCCTTTCGATAACTGCTTGAACAGTATCGACAGGCATGTATGGAGACATAATTATTTTGATGTATTCTAAATCTTTCGTATGTAGCTTTCTTATCTATATAATGTGCCTTCAGTTGTTGTCTTTCTTTTACCTTGTCACTCATTCCATCTTTATTATTTTCTGGATTTTATTCTTTGTTTTATTTTTCTTCCTTAGTCATTAGATAGATAGTTTTGGATAGGTTCCTTAGTCAATATATGAATATAATTTCGAAACATTTTTATCGGTCCAGGCTTTTACCTGTTTTGTTTTTTTTATTGCTCAAGTGTTTAACTAAGACTGACTTAATTTAATGTTATCTATTAATAAAACTACTAATTATAAAATACCCTCGGTGTAGTGATCGTGGATTTGGTAAAAAAATATTCGGTTTTAATTTTTCCTTCGTATCACTGGAGAACTCGTCAATATGGACAGCGCAAGGGAAGAGTTTTTCACTTACTTCCTGACTACATTGTGATTAACGTACAACGGTCCCATTGTACGAGCGGAGTCCGAGAAGCTTGAAGACGATGTGCAAGATGCTGTTGGCTCCGATGCCCAGACCGTGATAGTCCAGACACTAGACAAGGTAGAGGATTGTGAGAACAGTCCTTCCACATATTCGCCCATACATTGAACCTCAATTCATCATCCAAATATTATAATACTCACCTCTTACATTGAAAATATTAAACGAGTATTGCACGAACAATAGAGGGTTAATGCTTTGTTAGCGTGGGATATAAGACCTGTGTGTTATCAGTAAGTAGATAACAAAAATGTAGACAACCAATCACCGCTCGGCTTTGATTTTGACAATGATAAGGAAAAATAGTCAAAGACAAAAGAAAAATGTGTTATTTTTTAATGGGACAACCACGAAAACTCTGAAGATCCACGAGACACTGTGCTCCGAATAAAACGTGTCTTGTCGATCTTTCTTGTTATTTATCTGAATTCCATTGCTCTCGCATCTAAACTTCTTCTTTTAATATAAAATTATGCGTTATATGCCTTTAATGCATCGGCATTTCTTTCAAAGATTATTTCAGCAGTTCTTGTGGACCTTTGTGTTCACTCCTACAATAGTGCCAAATTCTGAAAAGTTGGGATTTGTTGCTGGTATCATAACCGGTCCAATGCCTCCACCATAGTAGCTGCCTTCACTTGTTTTTTTATATATGTACACTTCTAATTGTACCATTGGCTGAGAACAGCTCTTGTTTACCTAATCCGGAAAAGTGGTCTTCCACATTTTCCAAAAATATAATTATATCAAGAACATTGTATATCGGACGATGTTCAATGGATTTGATATATCACCACGGGGTGTTCCTCGTATGCTCCCCATAACTCAATTATTTGTTTTACATAATAATGACCGATCACCGATAGACGACAGTTCGTGGTTCTGGCAATAAATTAAATACTCAGGAAGTAAGGAGTGCACTCTATGAAAGTACAGGTAAGTATGGCATCGCCGATTAGAGCGAGACGAAAATACTCGTTCGTGATTGGTGGTTATCCTTTTTACATTTGTGTTAGGCCACCCGCTACTTGTGATACCGTAGAGCAGTACGTAAGCGACGCAGGCGCATTACTACGGACGCTTGTACTGTACCAGTAATTCAAGATATCAATATGGATATTGTTTCCGACGATTATATTATTGATATGCTTGTACTGGCGTACGAGTACCTCATAGCGGAGTCAGACGATGAGGACGATGAAGAAGTTGCGCCAGCGGCGGCGCCGGCGGGATGACGGATTTCTCCGTCAGATACTCCCGGTAGCCTCAGCCTCGAAGTTTTTCGAGATGCTACATATGTTGGATATGACGGTGGGCAGTTTGGCTTCAGGGCCGGACTATCAACCGACCAGTAAATAGCGAGAACATCACATCGATTTCTCAAAAAAGGCCCTTTTCAGGGCCACCTAAACATTTTAGACAGTTTCTTTTTAACAGATCGTCAAAAAACGTAACCCTCTAACTTTAACACCACGAAAGAGGTGTTTAGGAAGAAAATGGTAATAAAAATAGAATACGCTACGATTTCACCAACACAAAATATCTAATATGATGTATGAGTAAACATTCCATTAGATAGTATATGTCGAATTGTGTATCTACTTATCAAAACTTAAAAAATATGGAAATCCAACCAAGGAGACGACGTGCGCGTTCCTGATGACGGGTTTAAGCGTTACGTGATCTACGTCACCGTGGGTGCGTGGCCTATATGACCTACCGCACGTACGCAACACTACGTTGTGGATGCGACGGTGGCTACAAGTCAGTCAACATATAAATTTCTAGTTTTATTAATGTTAATATTATTACTTTATTTCCCATATATACAGTTAACACTTACATTTATAACAACTAAGCAGTCGAGAGTTTTATTAACATAATCCTTCGAGGCTTTTAAGAATTCAAAATTTTTAACGTTTCTTTCGAAGCTAGGAAGGGGTACCTCAAGGACGTCTAAAGTCGACAATAGAGGGATATAATCATTGGTATCGTTCCAATTTATCCTTCATATTTCCTTTGTTTGCCATATATTTCAAATTTAGCTCATATTTGTTTTAAGTGCTAAATGAAATTAATCTTGCACTCATTTGCTTATTTTAAAACTTGCTAGTAACTTATATTTTGTCCTTATCTTTCCCATGCATTCCATGGTATGTCGTATGCTTATGCATCGATTTTCCTATCAAAAATAATCTTAGCATCATTGAATTTCTTCTAATTTTTTTTTTTTAAGTAATAAAAGATACTAGAAAGTAGCCATTAAAATATAGTGATCCAAATAGTTAACTTGACCGGACGGTGTGGCCGCGGTGGCGACTGAGACCCCTCAGCGGCCACGTCGTCCGATCTGTGAAAAAGGCGCACAAAGCCTAGTGCGCCTTCGATCCGATCGCTTTAACGTTCATCTTCTATCCTTAGTAATACATATTATAAATGGAAAAAAAATGTTAATCTTAGGTATAGGGGAGTTAGGGTTACGTTTTTTGACTATCCGTTAAATAGAAACTGTCATATAATTGTAGTCCTGAAAAGGACTTTTTGTTCTGAGAAATTGGTGCAATCAGTGTTGAATAGGCGGAAGGAATGTAACCACCTATGATTGCCTTCAAAGCTGCCAACTATTCCACCAACGTCGACTGCGCCACGTAACTTGAGAAGTTTGGTGAACATCGTAGCCGCCGCATTGATAGCCTCCGCTTTCACCAACACCGAAGTTGGGAATTTCAGGGGCAGTATATGTTAGGAACATCGTCTTTCCTGCCAATGTTTTCCCGTGGAATGCGTCGTATGCTTTTAACGCATCGATTTGCCTATCAAAAATAACTTCGGCCGTACACGTGGATCTTCCACTATCATCATAAATTATCCCTGAACTAACAAAACTGTCGAATATGGAGAACAGTTCTTGCACGTTAGAATCGGAGACTTGGACATTCAGATTTGTCACGGTTAATTTGGTGGTACTGGTTGATCTTTCTGTCATAGCCGGTTCACTGCCTCCACAGTAGTAGCTGCCTTCACTTGTTTCTTTTATAGTTGCAAGTTGTATATGCATGGTTCTTCCATCTAATGCTTTTCCATTATATTCACTACATGCTTTTAATGCGTCGGCTTCTCTTTCATACACTACCTCAGCAGTTCCTGTGGATCTACCGTTACTGTAACACATAACTACACTTGTGGTTTTGCCAAATGCTGAGAACAGCTCTTGGATATCTAATCCGGATATGTGATCGTCCAGATTTGATATCAAAATTTTAGCAGGGCCGGATGACGGGGCAATTTTGTGATCTTGTCCATTCAGTTTCGATGGATTTGATATGTCCTCACAGGGTCTTCCTTGTGGCATGCTCTCCATAACTCCATCGTTTGTTTCTTCACAGCTATCACTAGGCACTGTAGACGAATTGAATTTACATCCTACACCGGCACCCACTTCTATTTGGTTGACCATCTTGGTATCTTGTAATATTGTATTTGTTCGCACAACAATGACTGACCAGTGAGAGACGACTGTTCGAGTCAACGTCAAGTCAAATACTAACTACTGGACACCGGAGTCTTGGCTTGCTGACTTTGAAGAAGATAAATGTTGGAGTGGGGATTTTCTCGGTATTCCGATAACACTGGAACGAGTCGGGTTCAGTGGTTACGAATTAGGTACCGTGGGATTTTAATTGGTTACTTAAAATAAACAAGGTATGAAAGTTCGCGGAACCAAACAATGGCGGTAGGCCTTTGTCTATATTTTTGTTATCTAGTTACTGATAACGATCTGGTTTTATATCCCACGTGTCGCTAACAAGGCGTTGCTTCCATCTAGCTGCTTTTGCACTCTGGAAAGGTCTATGTTGTGCAGAAAGTTGATATAATGATGTTGAAATTAAAACGACCATAACTATCATTAGATGGTTTGCGGTAATCCTCAGGCATCCATCGCTGGAATAATGTTATCACCGGCATAGGCGCATTAATTAAAATTGAAATAAATTACTTAATCATGTTATTAATTAGGGTAAATTAATTTAAATTATAAGAAATGAGTTAATCACATCGTTATAAATTTCCTTTGTATCTATTATTACAACTGCACCACTAATCACCGTCCCTAATGATTCTTTATTTGGCATATAAAAAGGGTTCTGATTTTTTTACTTATAACCTCTTAAGTCGTCACCATGGAAATAGCACGGGAAGATTATTACATTTACTTCTTAAGTACGGTGGGAATAACTTATAATGGACCTACTGGCAGACAGGAAGCAGAGAACAGTGAAGAATTAATAGAATTAATGGATACCAGTGACATCGAGGAGGATGGCGACGAGAACATGAGTGAAAACGACAGCAATGACGATGAGGATAAAGAAAATTATAACGATGATGTCATGGAAGAAGATACAGACTCCGATGACGAGACGATAATAATCGATACATTAGATGACGAAGAGGACCGTGAAAACAATCGCCCTGCTGATTCGCCCTTGACCGTGATGATGCCGTCCCGCCATTGGCAGCCTGGAGATTACCTGAAACCATCTAATAGGCAGTTCTGATTTTGTGTAATAAAATTGTTTTTAAAATCTTCTTTATATACATATTTTATTTGCTTCAGACATCTTAGTCTTGGTTAAAAATGTTCTGTAAAACGACTACTTAGTACATTACCTATGTGTACCTCATAGCGGAGTCCGATGATGAGGACGGCGAAGACGTTGCGCCAGCGGCGGCGCCGGCGGGATGACGGATTTCTCCGTAAGATACTCCCGGTAACCTCGGCTTCGAAGATTTTCGAGATGCTACATATGTTGCATATGACGGTGGGCAGTTTGGCTTCAGGGCCAGACACCTAACCATAACCACCCAGCGATTAGCGAGAACATCACATCGATTTCTTAAAAAAGGCCCTTTTCGGGGCCACAAAAACATTCTAAACAGTTTCTATTTAACGAATCGTCAAAAAAAACGTCAATCCGTACAACAGTAATCCCCTAACTTTAACACCACGAAAGAGGTGTTTTGGAATAAAATAGTAATAAAAATAGAATACGCTACGATTTCACCAACACAAAATATCTAATATGATGTCGAATTATGTATCTACTTATGAAAACTCAAAAAAATATGGAAATCCAACCAAGGAGACGACGTGCGCGTTCCTGACGACGGGTTTAAGCGTTACGTGATCTACGTCACCGTGGGTGCGTGGCCTATATGACCTACCGCACGTACGCAACACTACGTTTTGGGTGCGACGGTGGCTACAAGTCAGTCAACGTGTCAAATTATTTTTTATTAATGTTAATATTATTTACTTTATTTACCATATATACAGTTAACGCTTACATTTATAACAACTAAGCTGTCGAGAGTTTTATTAACATAATCCTTCGAGGCTTTTAAGAATTCAAAAATATGTTTAATGTTTCGGCCGACCGTCTACGAACATTGGACTTTGGTTCACGTCATTTTTGCAAGCTAAGGACCAACCCACGGGATAACCATCCGGAGCTGCGGACTACCTAGCGGGTTTACCAGGGCTCTGGCTGGAAAAGCAAGGAATGGTTTTTAGTCAGTAAGAGTCTGACACTCCCTCTCGCCTCGCCCAAGGCGGAGAAGTCATTGGATGATTTTCCCCCCTCAAAAAAAAAAAAAAAGGACCTACCATAAGGACGACTGAAGTCGACAATGGAGGAATAAAATGATTAACTGTTCTCTTAATCTTGCACTCATTTGCTTATTTTAAAACTTGCTAGTAACTTACAGTGTATTAACCGTAATCAGCGCGTAAGTTCGTTACAAATACCAAAATTAAATAATATATTTTGTGCTTATCTTTCCCATGCATTCCATAGGTAGGTATGTCGTTTGCTTAAGCTTACGCCAATCACCGCTCGAGTTTTGAGTTTGATAAAGATAAGGGAAAAATCAAAAGGAAATGTGTTATTTGGGACCTGCTGGTATTTGCCCATACATTCCATGGTAATTGTAGGCATACGCATGGATATTCCTATCAAAAATAATCTCAATATCATTGAATCTGTTTCTAATATGAAAAGAAAGAAAGAAAAACAGTTTATTTGCACTGTTACAAAATAATGCATGCAAAACAGGGTATCATTTGAAAGTATTTACTTTCAAAATAAGGAATACGGCACAAAAAGGCCAGTACTCAGCTAAAATGCCACACTGATTTAGCCAGTAGTATACGAATAAAAAATCATAATAATTCTACCACAGTGAAGCTGTACAGTGTTGAGAAAAAAAATGAAATGTTTAAGAAAATAATTATAATAGTCGTATCTGCCAATGGTCTCATAGCCAAAGAGCCTCGATCAACACCTGAGTAGGCTAACGTTAGATGGTAGGGCCAAGGGCCTGATGCCTTAAAGCTAATGTTCCAGTCTTAGAAATAGTATAAATGTGAACGTTGTCCTAAAATACATCTTACGTGGTGTTAGGATTAAGGGGTTAGGTTAACGTTTTTGACTATCTGTTAAATAGAAACTGTTATATATTTGTAGCCCTGAAAAGGGCTTTTGTTCTGAAATATCGATGCGGTCAGGCTCAATTCGACCAGCCAGCGTTGCTCGAGACACCAGCAACCGTCGATATTGTTATTTTCCGACGAAGGGTATAATTTTACAAAAATGGTGAAGATCGAAACCACCACCATTATTATCGCAGCTATTGCCAAGATCAAAATTGGTCGTCTCAGTAATTGCAATGAACATCGTTCTTCCGTCCAATGCCCTACCGTGGTACTCGTCGTATGCTTTTAATGCATCTGCTTTGCTTTGGTAAGCAATTACTGCAGTGCCCAAGGATCTTCCACTTTCATCATAATGAACTACTGCACTTATAAAACTGTCAAATTCTGAAAACAGCTCTTTCAGGTCAGAATCGGTGATTTTATTATCCAAATTTAAGATATACAATTTGGTAACATCTACTGTTTGTATATCTTTTCCAGCTGGTTCGCCGCCACAACAGTTATGTTCATCACTTGTTACGTCGTTTTGGAAGTTGGGATTCTCAAAACTTACTTCCATTGGTCTCTCATCGAATGATCTCCCATTATATTCGTTATAAGCATTCAATGCATCGGCATACCTTTCAAAACTTATTTCAGCAGTTCTTGTGGACCTTTGAGTAGTGTCATAATTCATCTTAATTGCCTTAATAGTGCCAAATTCGGAAAACAGTTCCAGAATGTCGAAACCTGAGGCTCTTGCATCTAAATTCGAGATCAATAGTTTAGTATGACCGGCTGCGACACATTCTGATAGCAAAGCATTTACATGCTTTTTGATAAGTCCATTGCGTCTTGGGATTCTTGCTGATTTACAAATATCTCCACGTTGTTTTCCTCGTAGAATGGTCCTCACGACTCCACTATCAGCTTTGCCACGGCCACCACCAGGTATCTTAGACGTATTGAATTTACGCCCAGCACCGCGACCCATTGAAATTTGGTTGACCATCTTGGTATTTGGATGAAGTAGATTATTTCGTACACACGAGAATGACCGATCACTGAAGGACGACTGTTCGTGTCAACGTCGAGTCAAACACTGACTACAGATATCTGAATCCTGCCGCTACTGCCGACTTAGATAAAGACAATCGTTGGAGTGGGGGGAGGTTCCCGTTATACCGAGCGAGACAGGTTCAATGGCGGTGAACTACCGTGGGAACTCAGGGCAAAGTTTCAATTGTTTTTATGTCTATCGATACCATTGTTTTAATTGTTTATTAAAAAATATTTAATTTTTAATATAATTTACTTTTAAGAACTCAATTTATTACTTTATGGCAGTCTTTTAGAAATTAGTTTGCGCTTATTTTACTGACTTCAGACTTTATTTCAAAAATATTATTTCTGTCTTATAAAAAATACATGTATGTATGTAATCAATCATCTATACAAAAAAAATACTTATTATCTTCTTAGTCGCTATTGTCTTCATTCTCTTCGTCGGGTTAATTTAAAGTATCATGAATTTCAGAGCTACATGGAAAGTCTCTATATTCGCCATGGAATCTCTTAGGTTTAGTTCCATTTTCACAAAGATTTATGAGATCTTTATATTTGACAACTGAAATTGATATTCTGCAGTCGTATAACAGTTTTAAGATATCCATATCTGCCACGGTTTCGTTGTTAGTTTCTTCTTAATTTTTTTTATCGGTAGTTATTTCCCTTTCCTTTTCCTTTCTCTGAGGTCTCTTCCTGTAAACTCATAGTGTATGTTGTTTCCGTAGAAAACTTGATAAATTTTGATCGTTTTATATTTTTTAATATAAAAGTCGCATCTCAGATATCTCAATATCGAATGTTTTTGTTTGACATAGCCAATTGACTAAAGTTTAATAACTCAGAATTTGTGATGGACTACATACAATAAATGTTTGCACTTCCCTTTCGATAACTGCGTGAACAGTATCGACAGGCATGTATGGAAACCTTATATTTTGATGTATTTTAAATCTTTCGTATGTAGCTTTCTTTTCTATATCATGTGCCTTCAGTTGTTGTCTTTCTTTTACCTTGTCACTCATTCCATCTTTATTATTTTCTGGATTTTATTCTTTGTTTTATTTTTCTTCCTTAGTCATTAGATAGATAGTTTTGGATAGGTTCCTTAGTCAATATATGAATATAATTTTCCTGTTTAGTTTTTTCATTGCTAAGACTGACTTAATTTAATGTTATCTATTAAATGGTAAAATGCATGTTCACATTGTTTACTGACACAAAATACCCCCGGTGTTGTGATTGTGGATTTGGTAAAAAAATTAATCGGTTTTAATTTTTCCTTCGTATCACTGGAGAACTCGTCAACATGGACAGCGCAAGGGAAGAGTATTTTATTTACTTCCTGACTACATTGTGATTAACGTACAACGGTCCCATTGTACGAGCAGAGTCCGAGAAGCTTGAAGACGATGTGCAAGATGCTGTTGGCTCCGATGCCCAGACCGTGATAGTCCAGACACTAGACAAGGTAGAGGATTGTGAGAACAGTCCTTCCACATATTCGCCCATACATTGAACCTCAATTCATCATCCAAATATTATAATACTCACCTCTTACATAGAAAATATTAAACGAGTATTGCACGAACAATAGAGGGTTAATGCTTTGTTAGCGTGGGATATAAGACCTGTGTGTTATCAGTAAGTAGATAACAAAAATGTAGACAACCAATCACCGCTCGGCTTTGAGTTTGACAATGATAAGGAAAAATAGTCAAAGACAAAAGAAAAATGTGTTATTTTTTAATGGGACAACCACGAAAACACTGGAACTCTGAAGATCGCTGTGCTCCGAATAAAACGTGTCTTGTCGATCTTTCTTGTTATTTATCTGAATTCCACTAGATGTCTAACAAAAGACATGTAATTTGGTAATACCTATTGATATATCTTTCCCAGCTCGTCCGCCGCCGCCACAGTTGTTTTCATCCCTTGTTTCTTCGTTTTGAAAGTAGGGATTCTCAAAACTTATTTCCATTGCTCTCTCATCTAAACTTCTCCTATTATATGCGTTATATGCCTTAAATGCATCGGCATTTCTTTCAAAGATTATTTCAGCAGTTCTTGTGGACCTTTGTGTTCACTCTTAAGAACATTGTACATCGGACGATGTTCCATGGATTTGATATATCCCCACGGGGTGTTCCTCGTATGCTCCCCATAACTCAATTATTTGTTTTACATAATAATGACCGATCACTGATAGACGACAGTTCGTGCACTCTATTTTCATACAGTACAGGTAAGTATGGTATCGCCGATGGTAACAAAAATGTAGACAGCCAATCGCTCGGCTTTGAGTTTGACAATGATGAGGATAAATAATCAAAGAGAAAAAAATGCGTTATTTTGTTAATGGGACAAGCCTGCTGCATCTCTTGTATGTTAAGTTCTACAATACAGCCATGAAGACACTGAAGATTGCTGTGCGCCGAATAAAACGTGTCTTAAGTTTGGCGTAATATATTGTTAAAAGTTCCTATAGAATATTACAAAAAGATATCAAAATGTTAGTAGGATCGGATGACATGGCAATTTTCTGATCTCGTCCATTGATGTTCAATGGATTTGATATATCCCCACAGGTGTTCCTCGTATGCTTCCCATAACTTGAGTTATGGGAAGCATACGATTATTTGTTTTATATAACAGTGGCCGATCACCGATACTCAGGAAGTAAGTAGTGCACTCTATGAAAGTAAGTAGTGTACAGGTAAGTATGGCGTCGCCGATTAGAGCGAGACGGAAATACTCGATCGTGATTGGTGGTTATCCTTTTTACATTTGTGTTAGGCCACCCGCTACTTGTGATACCGTAGAGCAGTACCTAAGCGACGCAGGCGCATTACTACGGACGATTGTACTGTACCAGTAATTCAAGATATCAATATGGATATTGTTTCCGACGATTATATTATTGATATGCTTGTACTGGCGTACGAGTACCTCATAGCGGAGTCAGACGATGAGGACGACGAAGAAGTTGCGCCAGCGGCGGCGCCGGCGGGGTGATGGATTTCTCCGTAAGATACTCCTGTTAACCTCAGCCTCGAAGTTTTTCGAGATGCTACATATGTTTCATATGACGGTGGGCAGTTTGGCTTCAGGGCCGGACTATCAACCGACCAGTAAATAGCGAGAACATCACATCGATTTCTCAAAAAAGGCCCTTTTCAGGGCCACCTAAACATTTTAGACAGTTTCTTTTTAACAGATCGTCAAAAAACGTAATCCCCTTAACTTTAACACCACGAAATATGTATTTTGGAAGAGAATTGTAATAAAAATAGAATACGCTACGATTTCACCAACACAAAATTTCTAATATGATGTATGAGTAAACATTCCGTTAGATAGTATATGTCGAATTGTGTATCTACTTATCAAAACTTTAAAAAATATGGAAATCCAACCAAGGAAACGACGTGCGCGTTCCTGATGACGGGTTTAAGCGTTACGTGATCTACGTCACCGTGGGTGCGTGGCCTATATGACCTACCGCACGTACGCAACACTACGTTGTGGGTGCGACGGTGGCTACAAGTCAGTCAACGTGTCAATTTCTATTTTTATTAATGTTAATATTATTACTTTATTTACCATATATACATATATGGCACTTACATTTATTACAACTAAGCTGTCGAGAGTTTTATTAACATAATCCTTCGAGGCTTTTAAGAATTCAAAATTTTTAACGTTTCTTTCGAAGCTAGGAAGGGGTACCTCAAGGACGTCTAAAGTCGACAATAGAGGGCTATAATCATTGGTATTGTTCCAATTTATCCTTCATATTTCCTTTGTTTGCCGTATATTTCAAATTTAGCTTATATTTGTTTTAAGTGCTAAATGAAATGAATCTTGCTCTCATTTGCTTATTTTAAAACTTCCTAGTAACTTATATTTTGTGCTTATCTTTCCCATGCATTCCATGGTATGTCGTATGCTTATGCATCGATTTTCCTATCAAAAATAAACTCAGCATCATTGAATTTGTTTCTAATATAGATTTTTAATACGAGTTGTATTATAAACACGTTTCAATTTACTTCAAAAATTTATTCTTACTGTGACTACTATTTTGCTGTCTATATCTCTAACTAAACGAAGGCAGGAGCCATTTGTGGTATGAGTGACTAATACTCGCGAACCTATTTTTGTAATAAAAGATATTAAGATATAGCGATCCAAATCATTAACTTGACCGGACGGTGTGGCCGCGGCGACGACTGAGACCCCTCAGCGGCCACGTCGTCCGATCTGTGAAAAAGGCGCACAAAGCCTAGTGCGCCTTTTTCACAGATCCGATCGCTTTAACGTTCATCTTCTGTCCTTAGTAATACATATTATAAATGTGAAAATCGTTCTAAAATACTTCTTAGGTAGGTTTAGGGTTAGGGGAGTTAGGGTTACGTTTTTGAACTATCCATTAAATAGAAACTGTCAAATAATTGTAGCCCTGAAAAGGGCTTTTTGTTTGCAAAAATTGATGCAATCAGGGTCGAATAGGTGGAAGGAATGTAACCACCTATGATTGCCTTCAAAGCTGCCAACTATTCCACCAACGTCGACTGCGCCACGTAACTTGAGAAGTTTGGTGAACATCGTAGCCGCCGCATTGATAGCCTCCGCTTTCACCAACACCAAAGTTGGGAATTTCCGGGGCGGTATATGTTAGGAACATCGTCTTTCCTCCCAATGTTTTCCCGTGAAATGCGTCGTATGCTTTTAACGCATCGATTTGCCTATCAAAAATAACTTCGGCCGTACACGTGGATCTTCCACTCTCATCATAGATTATCCCTGCACTAACAAAACTGTCGAATATGGAGAACAGTTCTTGCACGTTAGAATCGGAGACTTGAACATTCAAATTTGTCACGGTTAATTTGGTGGTACTGGTTGATCCTTCTGTCATAGCCGGTTCACTGCCTCCACGGTAGTAGCTGCCTTCACTTGTTTCTTTTATAGTTGCAAGTTGTATATGCATTGATCTTCCATCTAATACTTTTCCATTATATTCGTCGCATGCTTTTAATGCATCGGCTTCTCTTTCATACACTACCTCAGCAGTTCCTATGGATCTACCATTACTGTAACACATAACTACACTTGTGGTTTTGCCAAATGCTGAGAACAGCTCTTGGATATCTAATCCGGATATGTGATCGTCCAAATTTGATATCAAAATTTTAGCAGGGCCGGATGACGGGGCAATTTTGTGATCTTGTCCATTCAGTTTCGATGGATTTGATATGTCCTCACAGGGTCTTCTTTGTAGCATGCTCTCCATAACTCCATCGTTTGTTTCTTCACAGCTACCACTAGGCACTCTAGACGAATTGAATTTACATTCTGCGCCAGCACCCATTTCTATTTGGTTGACCATCTTGGTATCTTGAAATATTGTATTTGTTCGCACAACAATGACTGACCAGTGAGAGACGACTGTTCGAGTCAACGTCAAGTCAAATACTAACTACTGGACACCGGAGACTTGGCTTGCTGACTTTGAAGAAGATAAATGTTGGAGTGGGGATTTTCTCGGTATTCCGATAACACGAACGAATCAGGTACAATGGTTACGCATTACCGTGGGATTTTAATTGGTTACTTAAAATAAACAGGATTTGAAAGTTCGCGGACCCGAACAATGGCGTACTTAGGCCTTTGTCTATATTTTTGTTATCTAGTTACTGATAACGGTTTGGTCTTAAATCCCACGTATCACTAATAAGGCTTTGGTTTTATCTAGCCATACTTGCAGTCACAGGGAAGATCTATGTTGTGTAGTTGATATAATGATGATGAAATTAAAACGACCATAACTATCATTAGATGGTTTGCTTTTGATGGATGGTTTGGTACTCCTAAGGCATCCATTCCTGGAATAACGTTATCACTGGCATAGGCGCATTAATTAAAATTATAATTAAGTACTTAATCATGTTATAAATTAGAGTAAATTAATTTAAATTAAAAGAAATGAGTTAATCACATCGTAATAAATTTCCTTTGTATGTATTATTGCAACTGCACCACTAATCACCGTCCCTAATGATTCTTGATTTGGCATATAAAAAGGGTTCTGTTTTTTTCTACTTATAACCTCTTAAGTCGTCACCATGGAAATAGCACGGGAAGATTATTATATTTACTTCTTAAGTACGGTTGGAATAACTTATAATGGACCTACTGGCAGACAGGAAGCAGAGAACAGTGAAGAATTAATAGAATTAATGGATACCAGTGACATAGAGGAGGATGGCGACGAGAACATGAGTGAAAACGACAGCAATGACGATGAGGATAAAGACAATTATAATGATGATGCCATGGAAGAAGATACCGACACCGATGACGAGACGATAATAATCGATACATTAGATGACGACGAGGACCGTGAAAACAATCGCCCTGCTGATTCGCCCATGCCCGTGATGATGCCGTACCGCCATTGGCAGCCTGGAGATTACCTGAAACCATCTAATAGGCAGTTCTGATTTTGATTAATAAAATTATTTTTAAAATACTCTTTTCTATAATTTCGAAAATCTTCTTTATATATTTTATTTGCTTCAGACATCTTAGTCTTGGTTAAAAATGTTCTGTAAAACGACTACTTAGTACATTACCTATCTGTACCTCATTGCGGAGTCCGATGATGAGGACGACGAAGACGTTGCGCCAGCGGCGGCGCCGGCGGGATAACGGATTTCTCCGTAAGATACTCCAGTTAACCTCGGCCTCGAAGTTTTTCGAGATGCTACATATGTTGCGTATGACGGTGGGCAGTTTGGCTTCAGGGCCAGACACCTAACCATAACCACCGAGCGATTAGCGAGAACATCATATCGATTTCTCAAAAAAGGCCCTTTTCGGGGCCACAAAAACGTTCTAAACAGTTTCTATTTAACGAATCGTCAAAAAGACGTTATCCCCTAACTTTAACACCACGAAAGAGGTGTTTTGGAATAAAATAGTAATAAAAATAGAATACGCTACGATTTCACCTACACAAAATATCTAATATGATGTCGAATTATGTATCTACTTATGAAAACTTTAAAAAATATGGAAATCCAACCAAAGAGACGACGAGAGTTTTATTAACATAATCTTTCGAGGCTTTTAAGAATTCAAAAATATGTTTAATGTTTCGGCCGACCGTCTACGAACATTGGACTTTGGTTCACGTCATTTTTGCAAGCTAAGGACCAACCTAAGCTACCATAAGGACGTCTGAAGTCGACAATGGAGGAATAAAATGATTAGGATTGTTCCAATTAATCCTTCATATTTCCTTTCTTTGCTATATATTCCAAATTTAGCTTATATTTGTTTTAAGTGCCAAATGAATTTAATCTTGCACTCATTTGCTTATTTTAAAACTTGCTAGTAACTTACAGTGTATTAACCGTAGTCAGCGCGTAAGTTCGTTACAAATACCAAAATTAAATCATATATTTTGTGCTTATCTTTCCCATGCATTGTATGTAGGTATGTCGTATGCTTAAGCATACGCCAATCACCACTCGAGTTTTAAGTTTGATAAAGATAAGGGAAAAATCAAAACGAAAAGGAAATGTGTTATTTGGGACCTGCTGGTATTTGCCCATACATTCCATGGTAATCGTAGGCCTACGCATATTCCTATCAAAATTAATCTTAATATCATTGAATCTGTTTCTAATATGAAAAGAAAGAAAGAAAAACAGTTTATTTGCACTGTTACAAAATAATGCATGCAAAACCGGGTATAATTTGAAAGTAAATAAATAAGGAATACGGCTCAAAAAGGCCTGTTCTCAAAGATAAGGTGTTTAGTGTAAATAAATAAGGAATAAAGAAGCACACAAAGGCCAGTGCTCAGCTAAAATACCACGCTGTTTCAGCCAGTAGTATACAATTCAAAAATCACAATAATTCTACCACACTGAGGCTGTACAGTGTTGAGAAAAAAAGAATGAAATGTTTAAGAAAATAATAATAATAGTCGTATCTGCCAATGGTCTCATAGCCAAAAAGCCTCGATCAACACCTGAGTAGGCTAACGTTACATGGTTGGGTCAAGGGCCTGATGCCTTAACGCTAATGTTGCAGTCTGAGAAATATTATAAATGTGAAAGTTGTCCTAAAATACATCTTACGTGGTGTTAGGATAAAGGGGTTAGGTTAACGTTTTTTGACTATTTGTTAAATAGAAACTGTTATATAATTGTAGCCCTGAAAAGGGCTTTTGTTCCGAAATATCGATCAATAGTCAGGCTCAGTTCGACCACGCAGCGTTGCTCGAGACACCAGCAACCGTCGATATTGTTATTTTTCGCCGGAGGCGATAACTGTAGATAACTTGTGAAGATCGAAACCGCCACCATTGTAACCGCGGCTTTTTCCAAGATCAAAATTGGTCATTTCACTAATTTCAATGAACATCGTTCTTCCGTCCAATGTCCTCATGTGGTACTCGTCGTATGCTTTTAATGCATCTGCTTTCATTTGGTAAACAACTTCTGCAGTGCCTAAGGATCTTCCAGTTTCATCGTAATTAACCGCTGCACTTATGAAACTGTTAAATTCTGAAAATAACTCTTTTATGTCAGAATCGGTGACTTTGTTATCCAAATTTAAGATATGCAATTTGGTAACATCTACTATTGATATATCTTCCCCAGCTGGTTCGCCGCCGCCACATTCGTTTTCATCATTTGTTTCTTCGGTTTGAATGTTGGGATTTTCAAAACTTATTTCCATTGGTCTCTCATCTAATGTTCTCCCATTATATTCGTCATAAGCCTTCAATGCATCGGCATGCCTTTCAAAAGTTACTTCAGCGGTTCTTGTGGACCTTTGAGTAGTGTCATCATTCAACTTTATTCCCATAATAGTGCCAAATTCTGAGAACAGCTCCTGAATGTCGAAACCTGAGACTCGAATGTCTAAATTTGAGACCAATAGTTTAGTAGGAATGGTTGCGACACATTCTGTAGGCACAGCATTTATATGCGTCTCCTTCTTAGCGGCTAATCTTGCTGATTTAGAAATAACTCCACGTTGTTTTCCTCGTAGAATGGTCCTCACAACTCCACTATCAGCTTTGCCACAGCCACCACCAGGTATCTTAGACGTATTGAATTTACGCCCAGCACCGCGACCCATTGAAATTTGGTTGACCATCTTGATATTTGGATGAAGTAGATTATTTCGTACACACGAGAATGACCGATCACTGAAGGACGACTGTTCGTGTCAACGTCGAGTCAAACACTGACTACAGATATCTGAATCCTGCCGCTACTGCCGACTTAGATAAAGACAATCGTTGGAGTGGGGGGAGGTTCCCGTCATACCGAGCGAGACAGGTTCAATGGCGGTGAACTACCGTGGGAACTCAGGGCAAAGTTTCAATTGTTTTTATGTCTATCGATACCATTGTTTTAATTGTTTATTAAAAAATATTTAATTTTTAATATAATTTACTTTTAAGAACTCAATTTATTAGTACTTTATGGCAGTGTTTTAGAAATTAGTTTTCGCTTATTTTACTTTTAAGCATCTTCCTTCAGACTTTATTTCAAAAATATTCTTTCTGTCTTATAAAAAATACATGCATGTATGTAATCAATCATCTATACAAAAAAAAAACTTATTATCTTCTTAGTCGCTATTGTCTTCATTCTCTTCGTCGAGTTAATTTAAAGTATCGTGAATTTCAGAGCTACATGGAAGGTCTCTATATTCGCCGTGGAATCTCTTAGGTATAGTTCCATTTTCACAAAGTTTTATGAGATCTTTATATTTGACAACTGAAATTGATATTCTGCAGTCGTATAACAGTTTTATGATATCCATATCTACCACGGTTTCGTTGTTAGTTTCTTCTTAATTTTTTTATCGGTAATTATTTCCCTTTCCTATTCTTTTCCCTGGGGTACATATTACTTTCCTGTAAACTTTACTTTCCTTGATAAATATTAGATCGTTTTATGTTTTTTTAAATAAAGATACAAAAAGATATCAAAATTGTAGTAGAATCGGATGACATGGTAATTTGGTGATCTCGTCCATTCGCCGATTAGAGCGAGACGGAAATACTCGATCGTTATTGGTGGTTATCCTTTGAACATTTGTGTGTGCCACCTGCTACTTGTGATACCGTAGAGCAGTACCTAAGCCACGCAGGCGCATTACTACGGACGATTGTACTGTACCAGTAATTCAAGCTATCAATATGGATATTGTTTCCGACGATTATATTATTGATATGCTTGTACTGGCGTACGAGTACCTCATAGCGGAGTCAGACGATGAGGACGATGAAGAAGTTGCGCCAGCGGCAGCGCCGGCGGGATGACGGATTTCTCCGAAAGATACTCCCGGTAGCCTCAGCCTCGAAGTTTTTCGAGATGCTACATATGTTGCATATGACGCTGGGCAGTTTGGCTTCAGAGCCGGACTTTCAACCGACCAGTAAATAGCGAGAACATCACATCGATTTCTCAAAAAAGGCCCTTTTCAGGGCCACAAAAACATTTTAGACAGTTTCTATTTAACGGATCGTCAAAAAACGTAATCCCCTAACTTTAACACCACGAAATAGGTATTTTGGAATAAAATGGTAATAAAATAGAATACGCTACGATTTCACCAACACAAAATATCTAATATGATGTATGAGTAAACATTCCATTAGATAGTATATGTCGAATTGTGTATCTACTTATCAAAACTTTAAAAAATATGGAAATCCAACCAAGGAGACGACGTGCGCGTTCCTGATGACGGGTTTAAGCGTTACGTGATCTACGTCACCGTGGGTGCGTGGCCTATATGACCTACCGCACGTACGCAAGACTACGTTTTGGGTGCGACGGTGGGTACAAGTCAGTCAACGTGTCAAATTCTATTTTTATTAATGTTAATATTATTACTTTATTTACCATATATACAGTTAACGCTTACATTTATAACAACTAAGCTGTCGAGAGTTTTATTAACATAATCCTTCGAGGCTTTTAAGAATTCAAAATTTTTAACGTTTCTTTCGAAGCTAGGAAGGGGTACCTCAAGGACGTCTAAAGTCGACAATAGAGGGATATAATCATTGGTATCGTTCCAATTTATCCTTCATATTTCCTTTGTTTGCCATATATTTCAAATTTAGCTCATATTTGTTTTAAGTGCTAAATGAAATTAATCTTGCACTCATTTGCTTATTTTAAAACTTCCTAGTAACTTATATTTTGTGCTTATCTTTCCCATGCATTCCATGGTATGTCGTATGCTTATGCATCGATTTTCCTATCAAAAATAATCTCAGCATCATGGAATTTCTTCTAATCTATTTTTTTTAAGTAATAAAAGAAACTAGAAAGTAGCCATTAAAATATAGTGATCCAAATAGTTAACTTGACCGGACGGTGTGGCCGCGGTGGCGACTGAGACCCCTCAGCGGCCACGTCGTCCGATCTGTGAAAAAGGCGCACAAAGCCTAGTGCGCCTTTTTTCAGATCCGATCGCTTTAACGTTCATCTTCTATCCTTAGTAATACATATTATAAATGGAAAAAATGTTAATCTTAGGTATAGGGGAGTTAGGGTTACGTTTTTTGACTATCCGTTAAATAGAAACTGTCATATAATTGTAGTCCTGAAAAGGACTTTTTGTTCTGAGAAATTGATGCAATCACAGTTGAATAGGCGGAAAGAATGTAACCACCTATGATTGCCTTCAAAGCTGCCAACTATTCCACCAACGTCGACTGCGCCACGTAACTTGAGAAGTTTGGTGAACATCGTAGCCGCCGCATTGATAGCCTCCGCTTTCACCAACACCGAAGTTGGGAATTTCAGGGGCAGTATATGTTAGGAACATCGTCTTTCCTCCCAATGTTTTCCCGTGAAATGCGTCGTATGCTTTTAACGCATCGATTTGCCTATCAAAAATAACTTCGGCCGTACACGTGGATCTTCCACTCTCATCATAGATTATCCCTGCACTAACAAAACTGTCGAATATGGAGAACAGTTCTTGCACGTTGGAATCGGAGACTTGAACATTCAAATTTGTCACGGTTAATTTGGTGGTACTGGTTGATACTTCTGTCATAGCCGGTTCACTGCCTCCACAGTAGTAGCTGCCTTCACTTGTTTCTTTTATAGTTGCAAGTTGTATATGCATGGTTCTTCCATCTAATACTTTTCCATTATATTCGTCGCATGCTTTTAATGCGTCGGCTTCTCTTTCATACACTACCTCAGCAGTTCCTATGGATCTACCATTACTGTAACACATAACTACACTTGTGGTTTTGCCAAATGCTGAGAATAGCTCTTGGATATCTAATCCCGATATGTGATCGTCCAGATTTGATATCAAAATTTTAGCAGGGCCGGATGACGGGGCAATTTTCTGATCTTGTCCATTCAGTTTCGATGGATTGGATATGTCCTCACAGGGTCTTTCTTGTAGCATGCTCTCCATAACTCCATCGTTTGTTTCTTCACAGCTACCACTAGGCACTCTAGACGAATTGAATTTACATCCTGCGCCGGCACCCATTTCTATTTGGTTGACCATCTTGATATCTTGAAATATTGTATTTGTTCGCACAACAATAACTGACCAGTGAGAGACGACTGTTCGAGTCAACGTCAAGTCAAATACTAACTACTGGACACCGGGGTCTTGGCTTGCTGACTTTGAAGAAGATAAATGTTGGAGTGGGGATTTTCTCGGTATTCCGATAACACTGGAACGAGTCGGGTTCAGTGGTTATGCATTACCGTGGGATTTTAATTGGTTACTTACAGTAAACAAGGTTTGAAAGTTCGCGGAACGAAACAATGGCGTACTTAGGCCTTTGTCTATATTTTTGTTATCTAGTTACTGATAACGATCCGGTCTTATATCCCACGTGTCGGTAACAAGGCGTTGCTTCTATCTTATTTTATGTTATTCATAATATAATGATGATGAAATTAAAACGACCATTACTATCATTAGATGGTTTGCGGTAATCTTCAGGCATCCATCGCTGGAATAATGTTATTACCGGCATAGGCGCATTAATTAAAATTGAAATAAATTACTTAATCATGTTATTAATTAGGCTAAATTAAAAGAAATGAGTTAATCACATCGTTATAAATTTCCTTTATATCTATTATTACAACTGCACCACTAATCACCGTCCCTAATGATTCTTTATTTGACATATAAAAAGGGATCTGATTTTTCTTTACTTATAACCTCTTAAGTCGTCACCATGGAAATAGCACGGGAAGATTATTACATTTACTTCTTAAGTACAGTGGGAATAACTTATAATGGACCTACTGGCAGACAGGAGACGGAGGACAGTGAAGAATTAATAGAATTAATGGAAACCAGTGACATCGAGGAGGATTGCGACGAGAGTATGAGTGAAAACGACAGCAATGATGATGAGGATAAAGAAAATTATAATGATGATGCAATGGAAGAAGATACCGACACCGATGACGAGACGATAATAATCGATACATTAGATGACGACGAGGACCGTGAAAACAATCGCCCTGCTGATTCGCCCATGCCCGTGATGATGCCGTACCGCCATTGGCAGCCTGGAGATTACCTGAAACCATCTAATAGGCAGTTCTGATTTTGAGTAATAAAATTGTTTTTAAAATACTCTTTTCTATAATTTCTAAAATCTTCTTTATATATTTTATTTGCTTCAGACATCTTAGTCTTGGTTAAAAATGTTCTGTAAAACGACTACTTAGTACATTACCTATCTGTACCTCATAGCGGAGTCCGATGATGAGGACGGCGAAGACGTTGCGCCAGCGGCGGCGCCGGCGGGATGACGGATTTCTCCGTAAGATACTCCTGTTAACCTCGGCCTCGAAGTTTTTCGAGATGCTACATATGTTGCATATGACGGTGGGCAGTTTGGCTTCAGGGCCACACACCTAACCATAACCACTCAGCAATTAGCGAGAACATCATATCGATTTCTCAAAAAAGGCCCTTTTCGGGGCCACAAAAACATTCTAAACAGTTTCTTTTCAACGAATCGTCAAAAAAACGTAATCCCCTAATTTTAACACCACGAAAGAGGTGTTTTGGAATAAAATAGTAATAAAAATAGAATACGCTACGATTTCACCAACACAAAATATCTAATATGATGTCGAATTATGTTTCTACTTATGAAAACTCAAAAAATATGAAATCCAACCAAGGAGACGACGTGCGCGTTCCTGACAACGGGTTTAAGCGTTACGTGATCTACGTCACCGTGGGTGCGTGGCCTATATGACCTACCGCACGTACGCAAGACTACGTTTTGGGTGCGACGGTGGCTACAAGTCAGTCAACGTGTCAAATTCTTTTTTATTAAAGTTTATGTTATTCGGCCGACCGTCTACAAACATTGGACTTTGGTTCACGTCATTTTTGCAAGCTGAGGACCAACCTAAACTACCATAAGGACGTCTGAAGTCGACAAAGGAGGAATAAAATGATTAGGATTGTTCCAATTTATCCTTCATATTTCCTTTCTTTGCTATATATTCCAAATTTAGCTTATATTTGTTTTAAGTGCTAAATGAATTTAATCTTGCACTCATTTGCTTATTTTAAAACTTGCTAGTAACTTACAGTGTATTAACCGTAGTCAGCGCGTAAGTTCGTTACAAATACCAAAATTAAATAATATATTTTGTGCTTATCTTTCCAATGCATTCCATAGGTAGGTATGTCGTATGCTTAAGCACATGCCAATCATCGCTCGAGTTTTGAGTTTGATAAAGATAAGGGAAAAATCAAAACGTAAAGGAAATGTGTTATTTGGGACCTGCTGGTATTTGCCCATACATTCCATGGTAATCGTAGGCCTAGGCATGGATATTCCTATCAAAATTAATCTCAATATCATTGAATCTGTTTCTAATATGAAAAGAAAGAAAGAAAAACAGTTTATTTGCGCTGTTACAAAATAATGCATGCAAAACCGGGTATAATTTGAAAGTAAATAAATAAAGAATACGGCACAAAAAGGCCAGTACTCAGCTAAAATGCCACGCTGATTTAGCCAGTAGTATACAATTCAAAAATCATAATAATTCTACCACAGTGAAGCTGTACAGTGTTGAGAAAAAAAAATGAAATGTTTAAGAAAATAATTATAATAGTCGTATCTGCCAATGGTCTCATAGCCAAAGAGCCTCGATCAACACCTGAGTAGGCTAACGTTAGATGGTAGGGCCAAGGGCCTGATGCCTTAAAGCTAATGTTCCAGTCTTAGAAATATTATAAATGTGAATGTTGTCCTAAAATACATCTTACGTGGTGTTAGGATTAAGGGGTTAGGTTAACGTTTTTGACTATCTGTTAAATAGAAACTGTTATATATTTGTAGCCCTGAAAAGGGCTTTTGTTCTGAAATATCGATGCGGTCAGGCTCAATTCGACCAGCCAGCGTTGCTCGAGACACCAGCAACCGTCGATATTGTTATTTTCCGACGAAGGGTATAATTTTACAAAAATGGTGAAGATCGAAACCACCACCATTATTATCGCAGCTATTGCCAAGATCAAAATTGGTCGTCTCAGTAATTGCAATGAACATCGTTCTTCCGTCCAATGCCCTACCGTGGTACTCGTCGTATGCTTTTAATGCATCTGCTCTGCTTTGGTAAGCAATTACTGCAGTGCCCAAGGATCTTCCACTTTCATCATAATGAACTACTGCACTTATAAAACTGTCAAATTCTGAAAACAGCTCTTTCAGGTCAGAATCGGTGATTTTATTATCCAAATTTAAGATATACAATTTGGTAACATCTACTGTTTGTATATATTTTCCAGCTGGTTCGCCGCCACTACAGTTATGTTCATCACTTGTTACGTCGTTTTGGAAGTTGGGATTCTCAAAACTTACTTCCATTGGTCTCTCATCTAATGATCTCCCACTATATTCGTTATAAGCATTCAATGCATCGGCATACCTTTCAAAACTTATTTCAGCGGTTCTTGTGGACCTTTGAGTAGTGTCATAATTCATCTTAATTGCCTTAATAGTGCCAAATTCGGAAAACAGTTCCAGAATGTCGAAACCTGAGGCTCTTGCATCTAAATTCGAGATCAATAGTTTAGTATGACCGGCTGCGACACATTCTGATAGCAAAGCATTTACATGCTTTTTGATAAGTCCATTGCGTCTTGGAATTCTTGCTGGTTTACAAATATCTCCACGTTGTTTTCCTCGTAGAATGGTCCTCACAACTCCACTATCAGCTTTGCCACAGCCACCACCAGGTATCTTAGACGTATTGAATTTACGCCCAGCACCGCGACCCATTGAAATTTGGTTGACCATCTTGATATTTGGATGAAGTAGATTATTTCGTACACACGAGAATGACCGATCACTGAAGGACGACTGTTCGTGTCAACGTCGAGTCAAACACTGACTACAGATATCTGAATCCTGCCGCTACTGCCGACTTAGATAAAGACAATCGTTGGAGTGGGGGGAGGTTCCCGTTATACCGAGCGAGACAGGTTCAATGGCGGTGAACTACCGTGGGAACTCAGGGCAAAGTTTCAATTGTTTTTATGTCTATCGATACCATTGTTTTAATTGTTTATTAAAAAATATTTAATTTTTAATATTATTTACTTTTAAGAACTCAATTTATTAGTACTTTATGGCAGTCTTTTAGAAATTAGTTTACTTTTAAGCATCTTCCTTCAGACTTTATTTCAAAAATATTATTTCTGTCTTATAAAAAATACATGTATGTATGTAATCAATCATCTATACAAAAAAAAAATACTTATTATCTTCTTAGTAAGAAAGATAAGTATCGTGAATTTCAGAGCTACATGGAAGGTCTCTATATTCGCCATGGCATCTCTTAGGTTTAGTTCCATTTTCACAATGATTTATGAGACTTTGACAACTGAAATTGATATTCTGCAGTCGTATAACAGTTTTACGATATCCATGTCTACCACGGTTTCGTTGTTAGTTTCTTCTTAATTTTTTTTATCGGTAGTTATTTCCCTTTCCCTTTTCTTTCTCTGAGGTCTTTTCCTGTAAACTCATAGTGGTGTCTGCCGTATAAAATCGTTTTATATTATTTAATATAAAGGTCCCATCTCAGAAATCTCAATATCGAATGTTTTTGTTTGACATAGCCAATTGACTAAAGTTTAATAACTCAGAATAGTCCAATACAATAACATTATAAGGTCTAATAACATTATTAGGTGTTTGCGAGCTGACTCAAAATACGTAAGCCTTTGTGATGGACTCCATACAATAAATTTTTACACTTCCCTTTCGATAACTGCGTGAACAGTATCGACAGGCATGTATGGAGACATAATTATTTTGATGTATTCTAAATCTTTCGTATGTAGCTTTCTTATCTATATAATGTGCCTTCAGTTGTTGTCTTTCTTTTACCTTGTCACTCATTCCATCTTTATTATTTTCTGGATTTTATTCTTTGTTTTATTTTTCTTCCTTAGTCATTAGATAGATAGTTTTGGATAGGTTCCTTAGTCAATATATGAATATAATTTTGAAAATTTTTTTATCGGTCCAGGCTTTTAACTGTTTTGTTTTTTTATTGCTCAAGTGTTTAACTAAGACTGACTTAATTTAATGTTATCTATTAATAAAACTACTAATTATAAAATACCCTCGGTGTAGTGATTGTGGATTTGGTAAAAAAAATATTCGGTTTTAATTTTTCCTTCGTATCACTGGAGAACTCGTCAACATGGACAGCGCAAGGGAAGAGTTTTTCGCTTACTTCCTGACTACATTGTGATTAACGTACAACGGTCCCATTGTACGAGCGGAGTCCGAGCAGCGTGAAGACGATGTTCAAGATGCTGTTGGCTCCGATGCCCAGACCGTGATAGTCCAGACACTAGACAAGGTAGAGGATTGTGAGAACAGTCCTTCCACATATTCGCCCATACATTGAACCTCAATTCATCATCCAAATATTATAATACTCACCTCTTACATAGAAAATATTAAACGAGTATTGCACGAACAATAGAGGGTTAATGCTTTGTTAGCGTGGGATATAAGACCTGTGTGTTATCAGTAAGTAGATAACAAAAATGTAGACAACCAATCACCGCTCGGCTTTGATTTTGACAATGATAAGGAAAAATAGTCAAAGACAAAAGAAAAATGTGTTATTTTTTAATGGGACAACCACGAAAACTCTGAAGATCCACGAGACACTGTGCTCCGAATAAAACGTGTCTTGTCGATCTTTCTTGTTATTTATCTGAATTCCATTGCTCTCGCATCTAAACTTCTTCTTTTAATATAAAATTATGCGTTATATGCCTTTAATGCATCGGCATTTCTTTCAAAGATTATTTCAGCAGTTCTTGTGGACCTTTGTGTTCACTCCTACAATAGTGCCAAATTCTGAAAAGTTGGGATTTGTTGCTGGTATCATAACCGGTCCAATGCCTCCACCGTAGTAGCTGCCTTCACTTGTTTTTTTATATATGTACACTTCTAATTGTACCATTGGCTGAGAACAGCTCTTGTTTACCTAATCCGGAAAAGTGGTCTTCCAGATTTTGCCAAAAATATAATTATATCAAGAACATTGTATATCGGACGATGTTCAATGGATTTGATATATCACCACGGGGTGTTCCTCGTATGCTCCCCATAACTCAATTATTTGTTTTACATAATAATGACCGATCACCGATAGACGACAGTTCGTGGTTCTGGCAATAAATTAAATACTCAGGAAGTAAGGAGTGCACTCTATGAAAGTACAGGTAAGTATGGCATCGCCGATTAGAGCGAGACGAAAATACTCGTTCGTGATTGGTGGTTATCCTTTTTACATTTGTGTTAGGCCACCCGCTACTTGTGATACCGTAGAGCAGTACGTAAGCGACGCAGGCGCATTACTACGGACGCTTGTACTGTACCAGTAATTCAAGATATCAATATGGATATTGTTTCCGACGATTATATTATTGATATGCTTGTACTGGCGTACGAGTACCTCATAGCGGAGTCAGACGATGAGGACGACGAAGAAGTTGCGCCAGCGGCGGCGCCGGCGGGATGACGGATTTCTCCGAAAGATACTCCCGGTAGCCTCAGCCTCGAAGTTTTTCGAGATGCTACATATGTTGCATATGACGCTGGGCAGTTTGGCTTCAGAGCCGGACTTTCAACCGACCAGTAAATAGCGAGAACATCACATCGATTTCTCAAAAAAGGCCCTTTTCAGGGCCACAAAAACATTTTAGACAGTTTCTATTTAACGGATCGTCAAAAAACGTAATCCCCTAACTTTAACACCACGAAATAGGTATTTTGGAAGAGAATGGTAATAAAAATAGAATACGCTACGATTTCACCAACACAAAATATCTAATATGATGTATGAGTAAACATTCCATTAGATAGTATATGTCGAATTGTGTATCTACTTATCAAAACTTAAAAAATATGGAAATCCAACCAAGGAGACGACGTGCGCGTTCCTGATGACGGGTTTAAGCGTTACGTGATCTACGTCACCGTGGGTGCGTGGCCTATATGACCTACCGCACGTACGCAAGACTACGTTTTAGGTGCGACTATTTTTATTAATGTTAATATTATTACTTTATTTACCATATATACAGTTAACGCTTACATTTATAACAACTAAGCTGTCGAGAGTTTTATTAACATAATCCTTCGAGGCTTTTAAGAATTCAAAATTTTTAACGTTTCTTTCGAAGCTAGGAACGTCCTTGAGGGGTACCTCAAGGACGTCTAAAGTCGACAATAGAGGGATATAATCATTGGTATCGTTCCAATTTATCCTTCATATTTCCTTTGTTTGCCATATATTTCAAATTTAGCTCATATTTGTTTTAAGTGCTAAATGAAATTAATCTTGCACTCATTTGCTTATTTTAAAACTTACTAGTAACTTATATTTTGTCCTTATCTTTCCCATGCATTCCATGGTATGTCGTATGCTTATGCATCGATTTTCCTATCAAAATTAATCTCAGCATCATTGAATTTCTTCTAATCTATTTTTTTTAAGTAATAAAAGATACTAGAAAGTATCTATTAAAATATAGTGATCCAAATAGTTAACTTGACCGGACGGTGTGGCCGCGGTGGCGACTGAGACCCCTCAGCGGCCACGTCGTCCGATCTGTGAAAAAGGCGCACAAAGCCTAGTGCGCCTTCGATCCGATCGCTTTAAGGTTCATCTTATATCCTTAGTATTAAATATTATAAATGGAAAAAATGTTAATCTTAGGTATAGGGGAGTTAGGGTTACGTTTTTTGACTATCCGTTAAATAGAAACTGTCATATAATTGTAGTCCTGAAAAGGACTTTTTGTTCTGAGAAATTGGTGCAATCAGTGTTGAATAGGCGGAAGGAATGTAACCACCTATGATTGCCTTCAAAGCTGCCAACTATTCCACCAACGTCGACTGCGCCACGTAACTTTAGAAGTTTGGTGAACATCGTAGCCGCCGCATTGATAGCCTCCGCTTTCACCAACACCGAAGTTGGGAATTTCAGGAGCAGTATATGTTAGGAACATCGTCTTTCCTGCCAATGTTTTCCCGTGGAATGCGTCGTATGCTTTTAACGCATCGATTTGCCTATCAAAAATAACTTCGGCAGTACACGTGGATCTTCCACTCTCATCATAAATTATCCCTGAACTAACAAAACTGTCGAATATGGAGAACAGTTCTTGCACGTTAGAATCGGAGACTTGACCATTCAGATTTGTCACGGTTAATTTGGTGGTACTGGTTGATCTTTCTGTCATAGCCGGTTCACTGCCTCCACAGTAGTGGCTGCCTTCACTTGTTTCTTTTATAGTTGCAAGTTGTATATGCATGGTTCTTCCATCTAATGCTTTTCCATTATATTCACTACATGCTTTTAATGCGTCGGCTACTCTTACATACACTACCTCAGCAGTTCCTGTGGATCTACCGTTACTGTAACACATAACTACACTTGTGGTTTTGCCAAATGCTGAGAACAGCTCTTGGATATCTAATCCGGATATGTGATCGTCCAGATTTGATATCAAAATTTTAGCAGGGCCGGATGACGGGGCAATTTTGTGATCTTGTCCATTCAGTTTCGATGGATTTGATATGTCCTCACAGGGTCTTCCTTGTGGCATGCTCTCCATAACTCCATCGTTGGTTTCTTCACAGCTACCACTAGGCACTCTAGACGAATTGAATTTACATCCTGCGCCGGCACCCATTTCTATTTGGTTGACCATCTTGATATCTTGCAATATTTTATTTGTTCGCACAACTATGATTGACCAGTGAGAGACGACTGTTCGAGTCAACGTCAAGTCAAATACTAACGGTATTCCGATAACACTGGAACGAGTCGGGTTCAGTGGTTATGAATTACCGTGGGATTTTATTGGTTACTTAAAATAAACAGGATTTGAAAGTTCACGGAACCGAACAATGGCGTACTTAGGCCTTTGTCTACGTTTTTGTTATCTAGTTACTGATAACGGTTTGGTCTTAAATCCCACGTATCGCTAATAAGGCTTTGGTTTTAACTAGCCATACTTGCAGTCACAGGGAAGATCTATGTTGTGTAGTAAAGTTGATATAATGATGATGAAATTAAAACGACCATAACTATCATTAGATGGCTTGCGGTAATCCTCAGGCATCCATCGCTGGAATAATGTTATCACTGGCATAGGCGCATTAATTAAAGTCAAAGTCAAAGTCAAAGCATTTATTTCAATTAATCCTAAATTAGGCACTTTTGAAACGTCAAATTGAATCGTCCGTTAGTCTGTCTATCAGTGAAGCTAGGCGCTCGTTCCAAAGTGTTGCTTCGAATGGAGAAGAACGAGCAAGAAGCTCCATCGTCACTCTTTTTAAAAAATGTTTTTTACAATATCTCTGATACATTATTTGATCATTTATGTATATATATGTAGGAACAATGTAACGACAATACGACGTCAAAACTATGGGACAATAAAACCAATATAATTATAATTAAGTACTTAATCATGTTATAAATTAGAGTAAATTAATTAGGCTAAATTAAAAGAAATGAGTTAATCACATCGTTATAAATTTCCTTTGTATGTATTATTACAACTGCACCACTAATCACCGACCTTAATGATTCTTTATTTGGCATATAAAAAGGATTCTGATTTAATTTTTTACTTATAACCTCTTAAGTCGTCACCATGGAAATAGCACGGGAAGATTATTATATTTACTTCTTAAGTACGGTTGGAATAACTTATAATGGACCTACTGGCAGACAGGAAGCAGAGAACAGTGAAGAATTAATGGAAACCAGTGACATCGAGGAGGATTGCGACGAGAGTATGAGTGAAAACGACAGCAATGACGATGAGGATAAAGAAAATTATAATGATGATGCAATGGAAGAAGATACCGACACCGATGACGAGACGATAATAATCGATGACGAAGATGACGAAGAGGACCGTGAAAACAATCGCCCTGCTGATTCGCCCATGCCCGTGATGATGCCGTACCGCCATTGGCAGCCCGGAGATTACCTTAAACCGTCTAATAGACAGTTCTGATTGTTATTAATAAAATTGTTTTTAAAATACTCTTTTCTATAATTTCTAAAATCTCCTTGTTTATATTTTGTTTGCTTCAGACATCTTAGTCTTGGTTAAAAATGTTCTGTAAAACGACTACTTAGTACATTACCTATCTGTACCTCATAGCAGAGTCCGATGATGAGGACGGCGAAGACGTTGCGCCAGCGGCGGCGTCGGCGGGATGACGGATTTCTCCGTAAGATACTCCTGTTAACCTCGGCCGCGAAGTTTTTCGAGATGCTACATATGTTGCGTATGACGGTGGGCAGTTTGGCTTCAGGGCCAGACACGAAACCATAACCACCCAGCGATTAGCGAGAATATCACATCGATTTTCAAAAAAGGCCCTTATCAGGGCCACAAAAACATTTTTAGACAGTTTTATTTAACAGATCGTCAAAAAACGTAACCCCCTAACTTTCACACTACGAAAGAGGTGTTTTGGAATAAAATGGTAATAAAAATAGAATACGCTACGATTTCACCAACATAATATATCTAATATGATGTCGAATTATGTATCTACTTATCAAAATTTAAAAAAATATGAAAATACAACCAAAAAGACGACGTGCGCGTTCCTGATGACGGGTTTAAGCGTTACGTGATCTACGTCACCGTGGGTGCGTGGCCTATATGACCTACCGCACGTACGCAACACTACGTTTTGGGTGCGACGGTGGCTACAAGGCTAATATTATTACTTTATTTACTATATATACCGTTAACGCTTACATTTGTAACAAATAAGCTGTCGAGAGTTTAATGAACACAATCCTTAGAGGCTTTTAAGAATTAAAAATGTTTAATGTTTTATTGAATTCGTTTCTAATATCGACTTTTATTTCGAGTTGTTTTATAAACACGTGTCAATTTACTTCAAAGGTAATCCTTACTGTGACTACTATTTTACTGTCTAAACTGCTAACCGAAGAAAGGCCGGTACCATTTAAGGTACGAGTGACTATTACTCGCAAACCTATTATTTTAACAAAAGAAACTGGAAATAGAAAATAAACTAGATATAGCAATCCAAATCGTTAACTTGACCGGACGGCGTGACCGCAGCTGAGAGCAAAGTGCGCCTTTTTCACTGGTCGGATCGCCTTAACGTTCATCTTTTAATCTTAGTAATACATATTATAAATGGGAAATTTGTTCTAATATACTTCTTACGTAATCTTAGGTATAGGGGAGTTAGGGTTACGTTTTTGGACTATCCATTAAATAGAAACTGTCAAATAATTGTAGCCCTGAAAAGGGCTTTTTGTTTGCAAAAATTGATGCAATCAGGGTCGAATAGGTGGAAGGAATGTAACCACCTATGATTGCCTTCAAAGCTGCCAACTATTCCACCAACGTCGACTGCGCCACGTAACTTGAGAAGTTTGGTGAACATCGTAGCCGCCGCATTGATAGCCTCCGCTTTCACCAACACCGAAGTTGGGAATATCAGGAGCAGTATATGTTAGGAACATCGTCTTTCCTGCCAATGTTTTCCCGTGAAATGCGTCGTATGCTTTTAACGCATCGATTTGCCTATCAAAAATAACTTCGGCTGTACACGTGGATCTTCCACTCTCATCATAGATTATCCCTGCACTAACAAAACTGTCGAATATGGAGAACAGTTCTTGCACGTTAGAATCGGAGACTTGAACATTCAAATTTGTCACGGTTAATTTGGTGGTACTGGTTGATCCTTCTGTCATAGCCGGTTCACTGCCTCCACGGTAGTAGCTGCCTTCACTTGTTTCTTTTATAGTTGCAAGTTGTATATGCATGGTTCTTCCATCTAATACTTTTCCATTATATTCGTCGCATGCTTTTAATGCATCGGCTTCTCTTTCATACACTACCTCAGCAGTTCCTGTGGATCTACCATTACTGTAACACATAACTACACTTGTGGTTTTGCCAAATGCTGAGAACAGCTCTTGGATATCTAATCCGGATATGTGATCGTCCAGATTTGATATCAAAATTTTAGCAGGGCCGGATGACGGGGCAATTTTCTGATCTTGTCCATTCAGTTTCGATGGATTTGATATGTCCTCACAGGGTCTTCCTTGTAGCATGCTCTCCATAACTCCATCGTTTGTTTCTTCACAGCTATCACAAGGCACTCTAGACGAATTGAATTTACATCCTACACCGGCACCCATTTCTATTTGGTTGACCATCTTGATATCTTGAAATATTATATTTGTTCGCACAACAATGACTGACCAGTGAGAGACGAGTGTTCGAGTCAACGTCAAATCAAATACTAACTACTGGACACCGGAGTCTTGGCTTGCTGACTTTGAAGAAGATAAATGTTGGAGTGGGGATTTTCTCGGTATTCCGATAACACTGGAACGAGTCGGGTCGTGGTTACGAATTAGGTACCGTGGGATTTTAATTGGTTACTTAAAATAAACAAGGTATGAAAGTTCGCGGAACGAAACAATGGCAGTAGGCCTTTGTCTATATTTTTGTTATCTCGTTACTGATAACGATCCGGTCTTATATCCCACGTGTCGGTAACAAGGCGTTGCTTCCATCTAGCTGCTCTTGGAGTCACTGGGAAGGTATATGTTATTCATAATATACAGCCTTGGCCAAAAGTATTGAGCACCTTACAAATTTCGCTCGATCACGGTAAGTATGGCAGAAAACTAAATCTACTGTTGAAGTATTTGTTTGTCGGCTATCTACAAAGATTTAAAAACAATGATTTATGCCGTAGCTAGGAATAAAACACCTAGGTGTAATAAAATGTGATTTTTGCAATGTTTGTATTTATTTATCAGTTCGCTACCATCGCTCGTTTTGACAACATCCCGTGATCCAGGTGCGTTTTTGGTATTTTATCTCAAAGTTATAAGTATTATCGTTGTAATATGCCAAAACAAAACAAACTTTCTTCAGAAAAACGAGTGGAGGTACAGCTTCTGCATGAGCAAGGGAAATCACAAGTAGAGATTTCCAAAACTGTGAAATGTTCGCGCCGATCCTTGCAATTTGTTATTCAGCGATTCTATGCTATCTGATCACATCAAAATATACCAAAAACAGGGCGCAAACGCATCACCACAGACCGTCAGGATCATCAGTTACCGAGAGAGTCGTTAAAAAATAGGAAAAAATTATCTTCAGAGCTCGCTGCTGAGTTGTCAGAACAAAATAAGGTATCAATTTCTGCTCGAACTACTTGTAGAAGACTTTAGGAAGCTGATCCAAAAGGTTGTGACGCTAGGAAGAAACCATGGCTCCCGACAAAAACAAAAAAAAACTCGGTATAAATGGGCCTTACAACATCGAACTTTCACCAATTCAGAGTGGTCAAATTTTGTGTGGTCAGACGAATCTAACTTAGAGGTAAGTAACTATATTTAATGCCCTAATAAAATAATATAAAATGGTTTAAAATCCAAACGCATAGATGAAGTTCTTTTGTTTTCTGGAACTCAATATTTGTCTCTTTATAGCAGATTTTTGGTACCCCTGTTGTGACCTTTGTACGTCGCCGGGTGGGCGAAGATTTTAATCCAGAGTGTGTGGTACCAACCGTAAAACATGGTGGCGGTAGCATAATGGTCTGGGGTTGCATGACCGATTCTGGAGTTGGCGAATTGTTCGTGTGAAAGGGCCGCATGGACTCTTCTAAGTACATAAATTTACTAGAAACTGCGTTCCTGCCTTCATTCACGAAACTTTTCGGCAACAGGAACATGGATATTGGTAAATTCCAGCAGGATAACGCATATTGCCACAAATCTGCCCGCACTATGGCATGATTCCGGGAAAATAACGTAGAGCTTCTTGACTGGCCTGCCTAGTCGCCAGATCTAAACCCCATAGAATATTTATGGGTTTTAGTAAAGCGCAGAGGTAGGCGCCACACAATTAACAACAGAGAAGATTTGAAACGCCACCTATGCCTAGAATAGAACGCGATTACTGCTAAAAACTGTAAAAATCTTGTTTACCATAAGTTTTTTGGTATCTTGTATACCAAAAAAAAAATTCTGCCGTAATTAAGGCAAAGGGTGGACTTACAAAATATTCATTTTGAATTAGTAAATAGTAAAATAAACATATAAAAAACATTTTGTTTTGTTTCTATTTGATATTTCGCATAAAACTCAAAGATTTCATGGGTGCTCAATACTTTTGGCCAAGGCTGTAATGATGATGAAATTAAAACGACCATAACTATCATTAGATGGTTAGCGGTACTCCTCAGGCATCCATTGAATAACGTTATCACTGGCATAGGCGCATTAATTAAAATTATAATTAATTACTTAATCATATTATAAATTAGGATAAATTAATTTAAATTAAAAGAAATTAGTAAATCACATCGTTATAAATTTCCTTTGCATCTATTATTACAACTGCACCACTAATCACCGCCGTCCCTAATGATTCTTTATTTGGCATATAAAAAGGATTCTGTTTTTTGTACTTATAACCTCTTAAGTCGTCACCATGGAAATAGCACGGGAAGATTATTACATTTACTTCTTAAGTACAGTGGGAGTAACTTATAATGGACCTACTGGCAGACAGGAGACGGAGAACAGTGAAGAATTAATGGAAACCAGTGACATCGAGGAGGATGGCGACGAGAACATGAGTGAAAACGACAGCAATGACGATGAGGATAAAGAAAATTATAATGATGATGTCATGGAAGAAGATACCGACACCGATGACGAGACGATAATAATCGATGACGAAGATGACGACGAGGACCGTGAAAACAATCGCCCTGCTGATTCGCCCATGCCCGTGATGATGCCGTACCGCCATTGGCAGCCTGGAGATTACCTGAAACCATCTAATAGACAGTTCTGATTTTGATTAATAAAATTGTTTTTAAAATACTCTTTTCTATAATTTCTAAAATCTTCTTTATATATTTTATTTGCTTCAGACATCTAAGTCTTGTTTAAAAATGTTCGAAGACGTTGCGCCAGCGGCGGCGCCGGCGGGATGACGGATTTCTCCGTAAGATACTCCTGTTAACCTCGGCCGCGAAGTTTTTTGAGATGCTACATATGTTGCATATGACGGTGGGCAGTTTGGACACAGCGATTAGCGAGAACTTCATATCGATTTCTCAAAAAAGGGGCCACAAAAACATTCTAAACAGTTTCTATTTAACGAATCGTCAAAAAAAAAACGTAATCCCCTAACTTGAACACCACGAAAGATGAGAAGAGGTGTTTTGGAATAAAATGGTAATAAAAATAGAATACGCTACGATTTCACCAACACAAAATATCTAATATGATGTCGAATTATGTATCTACTTATGAAAACTCAAAAAAATATGGAAATCCAACCAAGGAGACGACGTGCGCGTTCCTGACGACGGGTTTAAGCGTTACGTGATCTACGTCACCGTGGGTGCGTGGCCTATATGACCTATCGCACGTACGCAAGACTACGTTTTGGGTGCGACGGTGGCTACAAGTCAGTCAACGTGTCAAATTTTTTTTTTAATGTTGATATTATAACTTTATTTCCCATATATACAGTTAACGCTTACATTTATAACAACTAAGCTGTCGAGAGTGTTATTAACATAATCCTTCGAGACTTTTAAGAATTCAAAAATATGTTTAATGTTTCGGCCGACCGTCTACGAACATTGGACTTTGGTTCACGTCATTTTTGCAAGCTAAGGACCAACCTAAGCTACCGTAAGGACGTCTGAAGTCGACAATGGAGGAATAAAATGATTAGGACTGTTCCAATTTATCCTTCATATTTCCTTTCTTAGCTATATATTCCAAATTTAGCTTATATTTGTTTTAAGTGCCAAATTAATTTAATCTTGCACTCATTTGCTTATTTTAAAACTTGCTAGTAACTTAGAGTGTATTAACCGTAGTCAGCGCGTAAGTTCGTTACAAATACCAAAATTAAATCATATATTTTGTGCTTATCTTTCCCATGCATTCCATAGGTAGGTATGTCGTATGCTTAAGCATACGCCAATCACCGCTCGAGTTTTGAGTTTGATAAAGATAAGGGAAAAATCAAAACGAAAAGGAAATGTGTTATTTGGGACCTGCTGGTATTTGCCCATACATTCCATGGTAATCGTAGGCCTACGCATGGATATTCCTATCAAAACTAATCTCAATATCATTGAATCTGTTTCTAATATGAAAAGAAAGAAAGAAAAACAGTTTATTTGCACTGTTACAAAATAATACATGCAAAACCGGGTATAATTTGAAAGTAAATAAATAAGGAATACGGCACAAAGTACTCAGCTAAAATGCCACGCTGATTTAGCCACTAGTATACAAATCAAAAATCATAATAATTCTACCACAGTGAAGCTGTACAGTGTTTTATTTTACTATGTGCAACTGCCCATTATAATAAGTATGCTACCTAAGCTAAATGTTAGTATAATCGTGTTAATAGGTCATATAGTTAAGTTAATACTCACCATTTACATTTACATAAAAAATATAAAGCAAGTATTGCTCGAACAATAGAGGGTTAATGCTTTGTTAACGTGGTATATAAGACCAGAGTGTTATCAGTAAGTAGATAACAAAAATGTAGGCAGCCAATCACCGCTCGAGTTTTGAGTTTGACAATGATTAGGAAAAAAAATTAAGAGAAAAGAAAAATAACACATTTTGTGTAATTTTTTTCATTTTGTGTTATTTTTTAATGGGACATTTTTCTTGCTAGTATTTTCCCCTAGAATATGTCGTATGCTCAATGCATCGATTTTCCTATCCTAAATAATCTCAGCATCATTGAATCCGTTTCTAATATGAAAAGAAATATAGCAAAAACAGGTTATTTGCACCGTTACAAAATAATGCATGCAAAACAAGGTAAGGTGTTTAGTGTAAATAAATAAGGAATAAAGAAGCACACAAAGGCCAGTGCTCAGCTAAAATACCACTCTGATTCAGCCAGTAGTATACAATTCAAAAATCACAATAATTCTACCACACTGAGGCTGTACAGTGTTGAGAAAAAAAGAATGAAATGTTTAAGAAAATAATAATAATAGTCGTATCTGCCAATGGTCTCATAGCCAAAGAGCCTCGATCAACACCTGAGTAGGCTAACGATACATGGTTGGGTCAAGGGCCTGATGCCTTAAAGCTAATGTTCCAGTCTTAGAAATAGTATAAATGTGAAAGTTGTCCTAAAATACATCTTACGTGGTGTTAGGATTAAGGGGTTAGGTTAACGTTTTTGACTATCTGTTAAATAGAAACTGTTATATAATTGTAGCCCTGAAAAGGGCTTTTGTTCTGAAATATCGATGCGGTCAGGCTCAGTTCGACCAGCCAGCGTTGCTCGAGACACCAGCAACCGTCGATATTGTTATTTTCCGACGAAGGGTATAATTTTACAAAAATGGTGAAGATCGAAACCACCACCATTATTATCGCAGCTATTGCCAAGATCAAAATTGGTCGTCTCAGTAATTGCAATGAACATCGTTCTTCCGTCCAATGCCCTACCGTGGTACTCGTCGTATGCTTTTAATGCATCTGCTCTGCTTTGGTAAGCAATTACTGCAGTGCCCAAGGATCTTCCACTTTCATCATAATGAACTACTGCACTTATAAAACTGTCAAATTCTGAAAACAGCTCTTTCAGGTCAGAATCGGTGATTTTATTATCCAAATTTAAGATATACAATTTGGTAACATCTACTGTTTGTATATCTTTTCCAGCTTCATCACTGGTTACGTCGTTTTGGAAGTTGGGATCCGCAAATCTTACTTCCATTGGTCTCTCATCTGATGATCTCCCATTACATTCGTTATAAGCATTCAATGCATCGGCATACCTTTCAAAACTTATTTCAGCGGTTCTTGTGGACCTTTGAGTAGTGTCATAATTCATTTTAATTGCCTTAATAGTGCCAAATTCGGAAAACAGTTCCAGAATGTCGAAACCTGAGGCTCTTGCATCTAAATTCGAGATCAATAGTTTAGTATGACCGGCTGCGACACACTCTGATAGCAAAGCATTTACATGCTTTTTGATAAGTCCATTGCGTCTTGGGATTCTTTCTGATTTACAAATATCTCCACGTTGTTTTCCTCGTAGAATGGTCCTCACAACTCCACTATCAGCTTTGCCACAGCCACCACCAGGTATCTTAGACGTATTGAATTTACGCCCAGCACCGCGACCCATTGAAATTTGGTTGACCATCTTGATGAAGTAGATTATTTCGTACACACGAGAATGACCGATCACTGAAGGACGACTGTTCGTGTCAACGTCGAGTCTAACACTGACTACAGATATCTGAATCCTGCCGCTACTGCCGACTTAGATAAAGACAATCGTTGGAGTGGGGGGAGGTTCCCGTTATACCGAGCGAGACAGGTTCAATGGCGGTGAACTACCGTGGGAACTCAGGGCAAAGTTTCAATTGTTTTTATGTCTAGCGATACCATTGTTTTAATTGTTTATTAAAAAATATTTAATTTTTAATATAATTTACTTTTAAGAACTCAATTTATTAGTACTTTATGGCAGTCTTTTAGAAATTAGTTTGCGCTTATTTTACTTTTAAGCATCTTCCTTCAGACTTCATTTCAAAAATATTCTTTCTGTCTTATAAAAAATACATGTATGTATGTAATCAATCATCTATACAAAAAAATACTTATTATCTTCTTAGTCGTTATTGTCTTCATTCTCTACGTCGGGTTAATTTAAAGTATCGTGAATTTCAGAGCTACATGGAAGGTCTCTATATTTGCCATGGAATCTCTTAGGTATAGTTCCATTTTCACAAAGATTTATGAGATCTTTATATTTGACAACTGAAATTGATATTCTGCAGTCGTATAATAGTTTTAAGATATCCATATCTGCCACGGTTGCGTTGTTAGTTTCTTCTTAATTTTTTTATCGGTAGTTATTTCCCTTTCCTTTCTCTGTGGTCTCTTCCTGTAAACTCATAGTGTATGTTTTTTCCGTAAAATACTTGATAAATTTTGATCGTTTTATGTTTTTTAATATAAAAGTCGCATCTCAGATATCGCGAACTTGCATAATTTTTGATCTTATCGGAGTGAACACATTTGTAGCCAATTGAATAAAGTTCAAGAACTATAGAATAGTCCACTACAATAACTTTTTAAGGTCTTAGGTTTTTGCGAGCTGATTCAAAATATGTAAGCCATTGTGATGGACTCCATACAATAACTTTTTGCTCATCCCTTTCGATAACCGATGAACTGTATCGACAGGCATGTATGGAGACCTTATATTTTGATGTATTCTAAATCTTTCGTATGTAGCTTTCTTTTCTGTATCATGTATGTACCTTAATTTGTACTGTTAAAATGCATACATTGCTTACTGATACAAACTAGCCCCCGGTGTTGTGATGTTGGATTTGGTAAAAAATTGATCGGGTTTTATTTTTCCTCATTATCTCTGGAGAACTCGTTTGGTCCATATGGACAGCGCAAGGGAAGAGTATTTTATTTACTTCCTAACTACATTGTGATTAACGTACAACGGTCCCATTGTACGAGCAGAGTCCGAGAAGCTTGAAGACGATGTGCAAGATGCTGTTGGCTCCGATGCCCAGACCGTGATAGTCCAGACACTAGACAAGGTAGAGGATTGTGAGAACAGTCCTTCCACATATTCGCCCATACATTGAACCTCAATTCATCATCCAAATATTATAATACTCACCTCTTACATTGAAAATATTAAACGAGTATTGCACGAACAATAGAGGGTTAATGCTTTGTTAGCGTGGGATATAAGACCTGTGTGTTATCAGTAAGTAGATAACAAAAATGTAGACAACCACTCACCGCTCGGCTTTGATTTTGACAATGATAAGGAAAAATAGTCAAAGACAAAAGAAAAATGTGTTATTTTTTAATGGGACAACCATGAAAACACTGGAACTCTGAAGATCGCTGTGCTCCGAATAAAACGTGTCTTGTCGATCTTTCTTGTTATTTATCTGAATTCCATTGCTCTCGCATCTAAACTTCTTCTATTATATGCGATATATGCCTTTAATGCATCGGCATTTCTTTCAAAGATTATTTCAGCAGTTCTTGTGGATCCTTGTGTTCACTCCTACAATAGTGCCAAATTCTGAAAAGTTGGGATTTGTTGCTGGTATCATAACCGGTCCAATGCCTCCACCATAGTAGCTGCCTTCACTTGTTTTTTTATATATGTACACTTCTAATTGTACCATTGGCTGAGAACAGCTCTTGTTTACCTAATCCGGAAAAGTGGTCTTCCAGATTTTGCCAAAAATATAATTATATCAAGAACATTGTATATCGGACGATGTTCAATGGATTTGATATATCACCACGGGGTGTTCCTCGTATGCTCCCCATAACTCAATTATTTGTTTTACATAATAATGACCGATCACCGATACACGACAGTTCGACGACGGGGCCGTCTCTACGTCCCCGACTGGGGGCGTGAGGACGCGCGATCCAGGCCGAGGCCTGTTTCGGCGGTTTCATGTCGCTGCCCGCGACTGCGGGCGAGGGGTTGGAGTAGTCGGGCCCCTCGCGGGGCCCGATGCGATGTCAAGTCAGTGTAGTCGCGCCGCTAGCGGCCGCGCTCAAGCCGGGCTGGCCCGGCGAGCAGCAGGCGGGTAGCGGCGCGTGGTCAAGTCCGGTGGTGGAGCCTCTACCGCCCCGCCCTAGCTAGGGCGGGCGGGAGGCTCATGTGGCTGCGTCAGGTGGGTCGGTCGGGGCGACCAGGTCTCGCGGCAGACCGTATCCGTCGGGGGGGCGCCGATGGTATGGCGCCAGCGCCCGAAGGTGGTCGTGCTGCGATTTGCTGGCGCGCTCGAACATATTAGTGCTCAGGCGCTGCACGAAGTCGTCGACGCTCTCTACGCCGAGGTCTCTCGAAATGGTCGCGTTCCGTACGAAGCGCGGGGCCTTGACTATGGTGCGCAGCGTGAGAGACTGCTGCGCACGGAGGCGTTTCTTGTTGGATTCGGACACGAGCGCGTACCAGGCCGGGGCGGCGTAGGTAAGCCGTGTCCGAATGTAGGCCTTGTAGATGCCGAGCTTCGCACGGAGCGGCAGCGACGAGTCGAGGACCGGGCGCAGGAGGTGACGGGCGGCGCGCGCCTGAGCAACAGCCTGCTGCACGTGGGGCGTCATGGACAGGGAGCGGTCGATGGTCACGCCGAGGTATTTAACTCTCGGCGCCCACCGTATTGGCTCACCCATCAGAGTCATAGGTTCCGGCTTCATGATCCCCACGGCGAGTGCTTGGGTCTTGGCCACGTTGACGGCCAACCTCCACTTCTCCAGCCAATCAGGGAGTGCATCTAGGGCGCGCTGTAGTTTGACTACTGCGTGCCGGGCGTTCAGCGACGTCGTGTAGAGCGCCGCGTCGTCCGCGTAGAGGGCGAGCTTGGCGCCGTCCACGACGGGGATGTCGTCCGTGTACACGCAGTAGCACACGGGTGAGATGCAGCTTCCCTGGGGCACGCCGGCTTGGATGCCGCGCTCAGTCGACAGAACGCCTTCCACTGCCACTTGGAAGGTTCTGCCGTGCAGGAAGGTGGCCACGATCTTAACTAGTCGACGAGGAGTAGTAGATGTGGCCAGCTTGCTGAGCAGGCCGGCGTGCCAGACGCGGTCGAACGCCTTCTCCATGTCGAGGAATACTGCAGCGGCCCGCTCGCGCTTGTTACGCGCGGCGGCCAGGTCGTGCAGTACCCTCGCGACTTGCTGGGTCGTGGAGTGTTCGGCCCTAAAGCCGAACTGTTCGCCGCGTGGCTGGAGGTGTGGGCGCAGGTGCAACAGCAGCAGCTTCTCGAAGAGCTTCGAGACGGTGTCCAGGAGCGTGATGGGGCGATAGCTCCCCGGCAGCAGCGTGTTCTTCCCCTGTTTGGGCAGCATGATAACTCTGCCGAGCTTCCACTTAGCCGGGAAGTGTCCGGTGCGGAGGATCCCGTTGAACAGCCGCGTCAGCGTCGCGATTCCTCGCGGCGGCAGGCGGCGGAGGGCCTCATTGGGGATGCCGTCCGGACCGGGTGCCTTGCGTAGTGGGGCTCGGAGAGCCATACGCCGCACCAGGCCAGGGGAGAACACGATGGGGTCCTCATCGGGGAGGATCGGCTGCTCCAGGTACCGTTCGACCTGTTCTTCGATGGCTGCCGTGTGTTGCACGTTGCGGGCTGGGTTCGGCTGGAACGAAGCCTCTAGGGAGTCGGCGAAGAGCTCCGCGCGGTCCTCGGCACGGTAACGGGGGTTCCGTCGCCGGCCAGTAGGGGCCTAATCGGAGCCGGCTTCCTGCGAGGCTGCGGCACAATCGGTGTATGCCCGACCAATCGTCTGTCGCTCGCTCGATGGCGCGTTGCCACGACTCGCCCGCGTGGTTTGCCACAGCGGACGAGATCTTCGCAGCCAGAGCGTTGAGCGAACTCTTCATGGTCGGGCAGCGGGTCCTTTGCCACGACCTGCGAAGTCTCCTCTTCCTCTCGATCATGGCGAGTATGGAGGCCGGGAGTGGTGTCGGCCTCCTAGGCGTCGCGGTGCTCGCCGTCTGGGCCTCGTCGAGTGCGGCCTGTGTGGCCGCGGCGAAGTCGTCGGCGAGGCGGTCCACGTCCGCGGGCGTGTCGACGCGGTAGGACGGCGAGTTCCGCGCCATGTGCGCGGCGAAGGTGCGCCAGTCCCGCCGTGGGCGAGGAGGAAGAGGTCGCAGGTGCTGCGGGATGTCCTCGAGAGTCAGACACACCGGTTGGTGGTCTGACAGGAGATGGTCGTCCAGGACGTCACAGTTGACCGTCGCGGTGATGCCGCGCATGACGGCCAGGTCTATGACGTCGGGTAGCTGCAGCACACGACAGTTCGTTGTTCTGGCAATAAATTAAATACTCAGGAAGTAAGGAGTGTACTCTATGAAAGTACAGGTAAGTATGGCATCGCGGATTAGAGCGAGACGAAAATACTCGTTCGTGATTGGTGGTTATCCTTTTTACATTTGTGTTAGGCCACCCGCTACTTGTGATAACGTAGAGCAGTACGTAAGCGACGCAGGCGCATTACTACGGACGATTGTACTGTACCAGTAATTCAAGATATCAATATGGATATTGTTTCCGACGATTATATTATTGATATGCTTGTACTGGCGTACGAGTACCTCATAGCGGAGTCAGACGATGAGGACGACGAAGAAGTTGCGCCAGCGGCGGCGCCGGCGGGATGACGGATTTCTCCGAAAGATATTCCCGGTAACCTCGGCTTCGAAGATTTTCGAGATGCTACATATGTTGCATATGACGGTGGGCAGTTTGGCTTCAGGGCCAGACATCTAACCATAACCACCCAGTGAATAGCAAAACATCACATCGATTTCTCAAAAAAGGCCCTTTTCAGGGCCACAAAAACATTTTAGACAGTTTCTATTTAACAGATCGTCAAAAAACGTAATCCCCTAACTTTAACACCACGAAATAGGTGTTTTGGAATAAAATGGTAATAAAAATAGAATACGCCACGATTTCACCAACACAAAATATCTAATTTGATGTCGAATTGTGTATCTACTTATGAACACTCAAAAAAATATGGAAATCCAACCAAGGAGACGACGTGCGCGTTCCTGATGACGGGTTTAAGCGTTACGTGATCTACGTCACCGTGGGTGCGTGGCCTATATGACCTACCGCACGTACGCAACACTACGTTTTGGGTGCGACGGTGGCTACAAGTCAGTCAACGTGTCAAATTATTTTTACAGTACCATATATACAGTTAACGCTTACATTTATAACAACTAAGCTGTCGAGAGTTTTATTAACATAATCCTTCGAGGCTTTTAAGAATTCAAAAATATGTTTAATGTTTCGGCCGACCGTCTACGAACATTGGACTTTGGTTTACGTCATTTTTGCAAGCTAAGGACCAACCCACGGGATAACCATCCGGAGCTGCGGACTACCTAGCGGGTTTACCGGGGCTCCGGCTCGAAAAGCAGGAGAAGGAACGGTTTTTAGTCAGTAAGAGTCTGACACTCCCTCTCGCCTCGCCCAAGGCGGGAGAAGTCATTGGATGATTTTCCTCCCTCAAAAAAAAAAGGACCTACAATAAGGACGACTGAAGTCGACAATGGAGGAATAAAATGATTAGGACTGTTCCAATTTATCCTTCATATTTCCTTTCTTTGCTATATATTCCAAATTTAGCTTATATTTGTTTTAAGTGCTAAATGAATTTAATCTTGCACTCATTTGCTTATTTTAAAACTTGCTAGTAACTTACAGTGTATTAACCGTAGTCAGCGCGTTAGTTCGTTACAAATACCAAAATTAAATAATATATTTTGTGCTTATCTTTCCCATGCATTCCATAGGTAGGTATGTCGTTTGCTTAAGCTTACGCCAATCACCGCTCGAGTTTTGAGTTTGATAAAGATAAGGGAAAAATCAAAACGAAAAGGAAATGTGTTATTTGGGACCTGCTGTTATTTGCCCATACATTCCACGGTAATCGTAGGCCTACGCATGGATATTCCTATCTAAATTAATCTCAATATCATTGAATCTGTTTCTAATATGAAAAGAAAGAAAGAAAAACAGTTTATTTGCACTGTTACAAAATAATGCATGCAAAACCGGGTATCATTTAAAAGTATTTACTTTCAAAATAAGGAATACGGCACAAAAAGGCCAGTACTTAGCTAAAATACCACGCTGATTTAGCCAGTAGTATACGAATAAAAAATCACAATAATTCTACCACAGTGAAGCTGTACAGTGTTGAGTAAAAAAAAATGAAATGTTTAAGACAATAATTATAATAGTCGTATCTGCCAATGGTCGCATAGCCAAAGAGCCTCGATCAACACCTGAGTGGGCTAACGTTAGATGGTAGGGCCAAGGGCCTGATGCCTTAAAGCTAATGTTCCAGTCTTAGAAATAAAAATGTGAACGTTGTCCTAAAATACATCTTACGTGGTGTTAGGATTAAGGGGTTAGGTTAACGTTTTTGACTATCTGTTAAATAGAAACTGTTATATATTTGTAGCCCTGAAAAGGGCTTTTGTTCTGAAATATCGATGCGGTCAGGCTCAATTCGACCAGCCAGTGTTGCTCGAGACACCAGCAACCGTCGATATTGTTATTTTCCGACGAAGGGTATAATTTTACAAAAATGGTGAAGATCGAAACCACCACCATTATTATCGCAGCTATTGCCAAGATCAAAATTGGTCGTCTCAGTAATTGCAATGAACATCGTTCTTCCGTCCAATGCCCTACCGTGGTACTCGTCGTATGCTTTTAATGCATCTGCTCTGCTTTGGTAAGCAATTACTGCAGTGCCCAAGGATCTTCCACTTTCATCATAATGAACTACTGCACTTATAAAACTGTCAAATTCTGAAAACAGCTCTTTCAGGTCAGAATCGGTGATTTTATTATCCAAATTTAAGATATACAATTTGGTAACATCTACTGTTTGTATATCTTTTCCAGCTTCATCACTGGTTACGTCGTTTTGGAAGTTGGGATCCGCAAATCTTACTTCCATTGGTCTCTCATCTAATGATCTCCCACTATATTCGTTATAAGCATTCAATGCATCGGCATACCTTTCAAAACTTATTTCAGCGGTTCTTGTGGACCTTTGAGTAGTGTCATAATTCATTTTAATTGCCTTAATAGTGCCAAATTCGGAAAACAGTTCCAGAATGTCGAAACCTGAGGCTCTTGCATCTAAATTCGAGATCAATAGTTTAGTATGACCGGCTGCGACACATTCTGATAGCAAAGCATTTACATGCTTTTTGATAAGTCCATTGCGTCTTGGGATTCTTGCTGATTTACAAATATCTCCACGTTGTTTTCCTCGTAGAATGGTCCTCACGACTCCACTATCAGCTTTGCCACGGCCACCACCAGGTATCTTAGACGTATTGAATTTACGCCCAGCACCGCGACCCATTGAAATTTGGTTGACCATCTTGGTATTTGGATGAAGTAGATTATTCCGTACACACGAGAATGACCGATCACTGAAGGACGACTGTTCGTGTCAACGTCGAGTCAAACACTGACTACAGATATCTGAATCCTGACTTGCCGACTTAGATAAAGACAATCGTTGGAGTGGGGGGAGGTTCCCGTTATACCGAGCGAGACAGGTTCAATGGCGGTGAACTACCGTGGGAACTCAGGGCAAAGTTTCAATTGTTTTTATGTCTATCGATACCATTGTTTTAATTGTTTATTAAAAAATATTTAATTTTTAATATAATTTACTTTTAAGAACTCAATTTATTACTTTATGGCAGTCTTTTAGAAATTAGTTTGCGCTTATTTTACTGACTTCAGACTTTATTTCAAAAATATTATTTCTGTCTTATAAAAAATACATGTATGTATGTAATCAATCATCTATACAAAAAAAAATACTTATTATCTTCTTAGTCGCTATTGTCTTCATTCTCTTCGTCGGGTTAATTTAAAGTATCGTGAATTTCAGAGCTTCATGGAATCTCTTAGGTTTAGTTCCATTTTCACAATGATTTATGAGATCCTTATATTTGACAACTGAAATTGATATTCTGCAGTCGTATAACAGTTTTAAGATATCCATATCTACCACGGTTTCGTTGTTAGTTTCTTCTTAATTTTTTTTATCGGTAGTTATTTCTCTTTCCCTTTCCTTTCTCTGAGGTCTTTTCCTGTAAACTCATAGTGGTGTCTGCCGTATAAAATCGTTTTATATTATTTAATATAAAGGTCCCATCTCAGAAATCTCAATATCGAATGTTTTTGTTTGACATAGCCAATTGACTAAAGTTTAATAACTCAGAATAGTCCAATACAATAACATTATAAGGTCTAATAACATTATTAGGTATTTGCGAGCTGACTCAAAATACGTAAGCCTTTGTGATGGACTCCATACAATAAATTTTTACACTTCCCTTTCGATAACTGCGTGAACAGTATCGACAGGCATGTATGGAGACATCATTATTTTGATGTATTCTAAATCTTTCGTATGTAGCTTTCTTATCTATATAATGTGCCTTCAGTTGTTGTCTTTCTTTTACCTTGTCACTCATTCCATCTTTACTATTTTCTGGATTTTATTCTTTGTTTTATTTTTCTTCCTTAGTCATTAGATAGATAGTTTTGGATAGGTTCCTTAGTCAATATATGAATATAATAAAAATTTTTATCGGTCCAGGCTTTTAACTGTTTTGTTTTTTTATTGCTCAAGTGTTTAACTAAGACTGACTTAATTTAATGTTATCTATTAATAAAACTACTAATTATAAAATACCCTCGGTGTAGTGATCGTGGATTTGGTAAAAAAATATTCGGTTTTAATTTTTCCTTCGTATCACTGGAGAACTCGTCAATATGGACAGCGCAAGGGAAGAGTTTTTCACTTACTTCCTGACTACATTGTGATTAACGTACGGTCCCATTGTACGAGCGGAGTCCGAGAAGCTTGAAGACGATGTTCAAGATGCTGTTGGCTCCGATGCCCAGACCGTGATAGTCCAGACACTAGACAAGGTAGAGGATTGTGAGAACAGTCCTTCCACATATTCGCCCATACATTGAACCTCAATTCATCATCCAAATATTATAATACTCACCTCTTACATTGAAAATATTAAACGAGTATTGCACGAACAATAGAGGGTTAATGCTTTGTTAGCGTGGGATATAAGACCTGTGTGTTATCAGTAAGTAGATAACAAAAATGTAGACAACCAATCACCGCTCGGCTTTGAGTTTGACAATGATAAGGAAAAATAGTCAAGGACAAAAGAAAAATGTGTTATTTTTTAATGGGACAACCACGAAAACTCTGAAGATCCACGAGACACTGTGCTCCGAATAAAACGTGTCTTGTCGATCTTTCTTGTTATTTATCTGAATTCCATTGCTCTCGCATCTAAACTTCTTCTTTTAATATAAAATTATGCGTTATATGCCTTTAATGCATCGGCATTTCTTTCAAAGATTATTTCAGCAGTTCTTGTGGACCTTTGTGTTCACTCCTACAATAGTGCCAAATTCTGAAAAGTTGGGATTTGTTGCTGGTATCATAACCGGTCCAATGCCTCCACCATAGTAGCTGCCTTCACTTGTTTTTTTATATATGTACACTTCTAATTGTACCATTGGCTGAGAACAGCTCTTGTTTACCTAATCCGGAAAAGTGGTCTTCCAGATTTTGCCAAAAATATAATTATATCAAGAACATTGTATATCGGACGATGTTCAATGGATTTGATATATCACCACGGGGTGTTCCTCGTATGCTCCCCATAACTCAATTATTTGTTTTACATAATAATGACCGATCACCGATAGACGACAGTTCGTGGTTCTGGCAATAAATTAAATACTCAGGAAGTAAGGAGTGCACTCTATGAAAGTACAGGTAAGTATGGCATCGCCGATTAGAGCGAGACGAAAATACTCGTTCGTGATTGGTGGTTATCCTTTTTACATTTGTGTTAGGCCACCCGCTACTTGTGATACCGTAGAGCAGTACGTAAGCGACGCAGGCGCATTACTACGGACGATTGTACTGTACCAGTAATTCAAGATATCAATATGGATATTGTTTCCGACGATTATATTATTGATATGCTTGTACTGGCGTACGAGTACCTCATAGCGGAGTCAGACGATGAGGACGATGAAGAAGTTGCGCCAGCGGCGGCGCCGGCGGGATGACGGATTTCTCCGTAAGATACTCCCGGTAACCTCGGCCTCGAAGATTTTCGAGATGCTACATATGTTGCATATGACGGTGGGCAGTTTGGCTTCAGGGCCAGACACCTAACCATAAAACCATAACCACCCAGTGAATAGCAAAACATCACATCGATTTCTCAAAACAGGCCCTTTTCAGGGCCACAAAAACATTTTAGACAGTTTCTATTTAACAGATCGTCAAAAAACGTAACTCCTTAACTTTAACACCACGAAATAGGTGTTTTGGAAGAGAATTGTAATAAAAATAGAATACGCTACGATTTCACCAACACAAAATTTCTAATATGATGTATGAGTAAACATTCACTACTTACTACGTACTTATCAAAACTTTAAAAAATATGGAAATCCAACCAAGGAGACGACGTGCGCGTTCCTGATGACGGGTTTAAGCGTTACGTGATCTACGTCACCGTGGGTGCGTGGCCTATATGACCTACCGCACGTACGCAAAACTACGTTTTGGGTGCGACGGTGGCTACAAGTCAGTCAACGTGTCAATTTCTATTTTTATTAATGTTAATATTATTACTTTATTTACCATATACAACGTGTAACAAAATACCCATATACATCAAGAAGCCCTGATGAATACAGGTTGCATAGAATCTCTACACAAAGTATCAGTTTAAAATACGTTTAAAAAAAATTAGTCGGTACCAAATACTTGGTATCGCATAGTTCTTGATTTCAAATCATATAAACGTTTCACAACACTACAGGGATCACTCGCTAATATTACGAAATATTTTTTCTGTCAACCTGATCGCCTATTACCTGTCTACCTAATTTCGAATCGTGGTACCATGAAAACATGAGTTTAAAAACCCTTCCTGTATCGTTTGTCATATTATCTAGAAACCGTGTAATTGATATGTATACCCCCTTTTTGTTACACGTTGTATACAGTTAACGCTTACATTAGTAACAACTAAGCTGTCGAGAGTTTTATTAACATAATCCTTCGAGGCTTTTAAGAATTCAAAATGTTTAACGTCTACGTACATTGGAGTTGGGTGCATGTCATTTTTGCAAGCTAAGAAGAGGACGTCTGAAGTCATATTATATTCTTTGCCATATATTCCAAATTTAGTTTATATTTGTTTTGAGTGTTAAATGAAATTAATCTTGCACTCATTTACTTATTTTAAAACTTCCTAGTAACTTATATTTTGTGCTTATCTTTCCCATGCATTCCATGGTATGTCGTATGCTTATGCATCGATTTTCCTATCAAAAATAAAATTTGTTTCTAATATAGATTTTTAATACGAGTTGTATTATATACACGTTTCAATTTACTTCAAAAATTAATTCTTACTGTGACTACTATTTTGCTGTCTATATCTCTAACTAAACGAAGGCAGGAGCCATTTGTGGTATGAGTGACTAATACTCGCGAACCTATTTTTTTAATAAAAGGTACTAAAAAGTAGCTATAAAGATATAGCGATCCAAATCATTAACTTGACCGGACGGTGTGGCCGCGGCGGCGACTGAGACCCCTCAGCGGCCACGTCGTCCGATCTGTGAAAAAGGTGCACAAAGCCTAGTGCGCCTTCGATCCGATCGCTTTAAGGTTCATCTTATATCCTTAGTATTAAATATTATAAATGGAAAAAATGTTAATCTTAGGTATAGGGGAGTTAGGGTTACGTTTTTTGACTATCCGTTAAATAGAAACTGTCATATAATTGTAGTCCTGAAAAGGACTTTTTGTTCTGAGAAATTGGTGCAATCAGTGTTGAATAGGCGGAAGGAATGTAACCACCTATGATTGCCTTCAAAGCTGCCAACTATTCCACCAACGTCGACTGCGCCACGTAACTTGAGAAGTTTGGTGAACATCGTAGCCGCCGCATTGATGGCCTCCGCTTTCACCAACACCGAAGTTGGGAATTTCAGGAGCAGTATATGTTAGGAACATCGTCTTTCCTGCCAATGTTTTCCCGTGGAATGCGTCGTATGCTTTTAACGCATCGATTTGCCTATCAAAAATAACTTCGGCCGTACACGTGGATCTTCCACTATCATCATAAATTATCCCTGCACTAACAAAACTGTCGAATATGGAGAACAGTTCTTGCACGTTAGAATCGGAGACTTGAACATTCAAATTTGTCACGGTTAATTTGGTGGTACTGGTTGATCTTTCTGTCATAGCCGGTTCACTGCCTCCACAGTAGTAGCTGCCTTCACTTGTTTCTTTTATAGTTGCAAGTTGTATATGCATAGTTCTTCCATCTAATGCTTTTCCATTATATTCACTACATGCTTTTAATGCGTCGGCTTCTCTTTCATACACTACCTCAGCAGTTCCTGTGGATCTACCGTTACTGTAACACATAACTACACTTGTGGTTTTGCCAAATGCTGAGAACAGCTCTTGGATATCTAATCCGGATATGTGATCGTCCAGATTTGATATCAAAATTTTAGCAGGGCCGGATGACGGGGCAATTTTGTGATCTTGTCCATTCAGTTTCGATGGATTTGATATGTCCTCACAGGGTCTTCCTTGTAGCATGCTCTCCATAACTCCATCGTTTGTTTCTTCACAGCTACCACTAGGCACTCTAGACGAATTGAATTTACATCCTGCGCCGGCACCCATTTCTATTTGGTTGACCATCTTGGTATCTTGTAATATTGTATTTGTTCGCACAACAATGACTGACCAGTGAGAGACGACTGTTCGAGTCAACGTCAAGTCAAATACTAACTACTGGACACCGGAGTCTTGGCTTGCTGACTTTGAAGAAGATAAATGTTGGAGTGGGGATTTTCTCGGTATTCCGATAACACTGGAACGAGTCGGGTTCAGTGGTTATGAATTACCGTGGGATTTTAATTGGTTACTTAAAATAAACAGGGTTTGAAAGTTCGCGGAACCAAACAATGGCGTACTTAGGCCTTTGTCTACATTTTTATCTAGTTACTGATAACGATCTGGTTTTATATCCCTCGTGTCGCTAACAAGGCGTTGCTTCCATCTAGCTGCTCTTGCACTCTGGAAAGGTCTATGTTGTGCAGTAAAGTTGATATAATGATGTTGAAATTAAAACGACCATAACTATCATTAGATGGTTTGCGGTAATCCTCAGGCATCCATCGCTGGAATAATGTTATCACCGGCATAGGCGCATTAATTAAAATTGAAATAAATTACTTAATCATGTTATTAATTAGGCTAAATTAAAAGAAATGAGTTAATCACATCGTTATAAATTTCCTTTGTATCTATTATTACAACTGCACCACTAATCACCGTCCCTAATGATTCTTTATTTGGCATATAAAAAGGGTTTTGATTTTTTTGTACTTATAACCTCTTAAGTCGTCACCATGGAAATAGCACGGGAAGATTATTACATTTACTTCTTAAGTACGGTGGGAATAACTTATAATGGACCTACCGGCAGAGAGGAAGGAGAGAACAGTGAAGAATTAATGGATACCAGTGACATCGAGGAGGATGGCGACGAGAACATGAGTGAAAACGACAGCAATGACGATGAGGATAAAGAAAATTATAACGATGATGACATGGAAGAAGATACCGACTCCGATGACGAGACGATAATAATCGATGACGAAGATGACGAAGAGGACCGTGAAAACAATCGCCCTGCTGATTCGCCCATGCCCGTGATGATGCCGTACCGCCATTGGCAGCCTGGAGATTACCTGAAACCATCTAATAGGCAGTTCTGATTTTGAGTAATAAAATTGTTTTTAAAATACTCTTTTCTATAATTTCTAAAATCTTCTTTATATATTTTATTTGCTTCAGACATCTTAGTCTTGGTTAAAAATGTTCTGTAAAACGACTACTTAGTACATTACCTATCTGTACCTCATAGCGGAGTCCGATGATGAGGACGGCGAAGACGTTGCGCCAGCGGCGGCGCCGGCGGGATGACGGATTTCTCCGTAAGATACTCCTGTTAACCTCGGCCTCGAAGTTTTTCGAGATGCTACATATGTTGCGTATGACGGTGGGCAGTTTGGCTTCAGGGCCAGACACCTAACCATAACCACCCAGCGATTAGCGAGAACATCACATCGATTTCTTAAAAAAGGCCCTTTTCGGGGCCACAAAAACATTCTAAACAGTTTCTATTTAACGAATCGTCAAAAAAAAAACGTCAATCCGTACAACCCCTAACTTTAACACCACGAAAGAGGTGTTTTGGAATAAAATGGTAATAAAAATAGAATACGCTACGATTTCACCAACACAATTTTTTAAATGTTGATATTATAACTTTATTTCCCATATATACAGTTAACGCTTTATATAGCACACTATTTATAACAACTAAGCTGTCGAGAGTTTTATTAACATAATCCTTCGAGGCTTTTAAGAATTCAAAAATATGTTTAATGTTTCGGCCGACCGTCTACGAACATTGGACTTTGGTTCACGTCATTTTTGCAAGCTAAGGACCAACCTAAGCTACCATAAGGACGTCTGAAGTCGACAATGGAGGAATAAAATGATTAGGATTGTTCCAATTGATCCTTCATATTTCCTTTCTTTGCTATATATTCCAAATTTAGCTTATATTTGTTTTAAGTGCTAAATGAATTTAATCTTGCACTCATTTGCTTATTTTAAAACTTGCTAGTAACTTACAGTGTATTAACCGTAGTCAGCGCGTAAGTTCGTTACAAATACCAAAATTAAATCATATATTTTGTGCTTATCTTTCCAATGCATTCCATAGGTAGGTATGTCGTATGCTTAAGCATACGCCAATCACCGCTCGAGTTTTGAGTTTGATAAAGATAAGGGAAAAATCAAAACGAAAAGGAAATGTGTTATTTGGGACCTGCTGGTATTTGCCCATACATTCCATGGTAATCGTAGGCCTACGCATGGATATTCCTATCAAAATTAATCTCAATATCATTGAATCTGTTTCTAATATGAAAAGAAAGAAAGAAAAACAGTTTATTTGCACTGTTACAAAATAATGCATGCAAAACCGGGTATAATTTGAAAGTAAATAAATAAGGAATACGGCTCAAAAAGGCCAGTACTCAGCTAAAATGCCACACTGATTTAGCCAGTAGTATACGAATAAAAAATCATAATAATTCTACCACAGTGAAGCTGTACAGTGTTGAGTAAAAAAAAATGAAATGTTTAAGAAAATAATTATAATAGTCGTATCTGTCAATGGTCTCATAGCCAAAGAGCCTCGATCAACACCTGAGTAGGCTAACGTTAGATGGTAGGGCCAAGGGCCTTACGGGTTAACGTTTTTGACTATCTGTTAAATAGAAACTGTTATATAATTGTAGCCCTGAAAAGGGCTTTTGTTCTGAAATATCGATGCGGTCAGGCTCAATTCGACCAGCCAGCGTTGCTCGAGACACCAGCAACCGTCGATATTGTTATTTTCCGACGAAGGGTATAATTTTACAAAAATGGTGAAGATCGAAACCACCACCATTATTATCGCAGCTATTGCCAAGATCAAAATTGGTCGTCTCAGTAATTGCAATGAACATCGTTCTTCCGTCCAATGCCCTACCGTGGTACTCGTCGTATGCTTTTAATGCATCTGCTTTGCTTTGGTAAGCAATTACTGCAGTGCCCAAGGATCTTCCACTTTCATCATAATGAACTACTGCACTTATAAAACTGTCAAATTCTGAAAACAGCTCTTTCAGGTCAGAATCGGTGATTTTATTATCCAAATTTAAGATATACAATTTGGTAACATCTACTGTTTGTATATCTTTTCCAGCTGGTTCGCCGCCACAACAGTTATGTTCATCACATGTTACGTCGTTTTGGAAGTTGGGATTCTCAAAATTTACTTCCATTGGTCTCTCATCTAATGATCTCCCATTATATTCGTTATAAGCGTTCAATGCATCGGCATACCTTTCAAAACTTATTTCAGCGGTTCTTGTGGACCTTTGAGTAGTGTCATAATTCATCTTAATTGCCTTAATAGTGCCAAATTCGGAAAACAGTTCCAGAATGTCGAAACCTGAGGCTCTTGCATCTAAATTCGAGATCAATAGTTTAGTATGACCGGCTGCGACACATTCTGATAGCAAAGCATTTACATGCTTTTTGATAAGTCCATTGCGTCTTGGAATTCTTGCTGGTTTACAAATATCTCCACGTTGTTTTCCTCGTAGAATGGTCCTCACAACTCCACTATCAGCTTTGCCACAGCCACCACCAGGTATCTTAGACGTATTGAATTTACGCCCAGCACCGCGACCCATTGAAATTTGGTTGACCATCTTGATATTTGGATGAAGTAGATTATTTCGTACACACGAGAATGACCGATCACTGAAGGACGACTGTTCGTGTCAACGTCGAGTCAAACACTGACTACAGATATCTGAATCCTGCCGCTACTGCCGACTTAGATAAAGACAATCGTTGGAGTGGGGGGAGGTTCCCGTTATACCGAGCGAGACAGGTTCAATGGCGGTGAACTACCGTGGGAACTCAGGGCAAAGTTTCAATTGTTTTTATGTCTATCGATACCATTGTTTTAATTGTTTATTAAAAAATATTTAATTTTTAATATTATTTACTTTTAAGAACTCAATTTATTAGTACTTTATGGCAGTCTTTTAGAAATTAGTTTACTTTTAAGCATCTTCCTTCAGACTTTATTTCAAAAATATTATTTCTGTCTTATAAAAAATACATGTATGAATGTAATCAATCATCTATACAAAAAAATACTTATTATCTTTTTAGTCGCTATTGTCTTCATTCTCTTCGTCGGGTTAATTTAAAGTATCGTGAATTTCAGAGCTACATGGAAGGTCTCTATATTCGCCATGGAATCTCTTAGGTATAGTTCCATTTTCACTAAGATTTATGAGATCTTTATATTTGACAACTGAAATTGATATTCTGCAGTCCTATAACAGTTTTACGATATCCATGTCTACCACGGTTTCGTTGTTAGTTTCTTCTTAATTTTTTTATCGTTAGTTATTTCTCTTTCCCTTTCCTTTCTCTGAGGTCTTTTCCTGTAAACTCATAGTGGTGTCTGCCGTATAAAACTTGATAAATATTAGATCGTTTTATATTATTTAATATAAAGGTCCCATCTCAGATAACTCAATATCGAATGTTTTTGTTTGCCGATTGACTAAAGTTTAATAACTCAGAATAGTCCAATACAATAACATTGTAAGGTCTAATAACATTATTAGGTGTTTGCGAGCTGACTCAAAATACGTAAGCCTTTGTGATGGACTACATACAATAAATGTTTGCACTTCCCTTTCGATAACTGCGTGAACAGTATCGACAGGCATGTATGGAAACCTTATATTTTGATGTATTTTAAATCTTTCGTATGTAGCTTTCTTTTCTATATAATGTGCCTTCAGTTGTTGTCTTTTTTTAACTAGTCATTGATTCCATCTTTATTATTTTCTGGATTTCATTCTTTGTTTTATTGTTCTTCCTTAGTCATTAGATAGATAGTTTTGGATAGGTTCCTTAGTGAATATATGAATATAATTTTGAAAAATTTTTTATCGGTCCAGGCTTTTAACTGTTTTGTTTTTTTATTGCTCAAGTGTTTAACTAAGACTGACTTAATTTATTGTTATCTATTAATAAAACTACTAATTATAAAATACCCTCGGTGTAGTGATCGTGAATTTGGTAAAAAAATATTCGGTTTTAATTTTTCCTTCGTATCACTGGAGAACTCGTCAATATGGACAGCGCAAGGGAAGAGTTTTTCACTTACTTCCTGACTACATTGTGATTAACGTACAACGGTCCCATTGTACGAGCAGAGTACGAGAAGCTTGAAGACGATGTGCAAGATGCTGTTGGCTCCGATGCCCAGACCGTGATAGTCCAGACACTAGACAAGGTAGAGGATTGTGAGAACAGTCCTTCCACATATTCGCCCATACATTGAACCTCAATTCATCATCCAAATATTATAATACTCACCTCTTACATAGAAAATATTAAACGAGTATTGCACGAACAATAGAGGGTTAATGCTTTGTTAGCGTGGGATATAAGACCTGTATGTTATCAGTAAGTAGATAACAAAAATGTAGACAACCAATCACCTTTGAGTTTGACAATGATAAGGAAAAATAGTCAAAGACAAAAGAAAAATGTGTTATTTTTTTAATGGGACAACCACGAAAACACTGGAACTCTGAAGATCGCTGTGCTCCGAATAAAACGTGTCTTGTCGATCTTTCTTGTTATTTATCTGAATTCCACTAGATGTCTAACAAAAGACATGTAATTTGGTAATACCTATTGATATATCTTTCCCAGCTGGACCGCCGCCGCCACAGTTGTTTTTATCCCTTGTTTCTTCGTTTTGAAAGTTGGGATTCTCAAATCTGAATTCCATTGCTCTCGCATCTAAACTTCTCTTATTATATGCGTTATATGCCTTTAATGCATCGGCATTTCTTTCAAAGATTATTTCAGCAGTTCTTGTGGACCTTTGTGTTCACTCCTACAATAGTGCCAAATTCTGAAAAGTTGGGATTTGTTGCTGGTATCATAACCGGTCCAATGCCTCCACCATAGTAGCTGCCTTCACTTTTTTGTTATATATATGTACACTTCTAATTGTACCATTGGCTGAGAACAGCTCTTGTTTACCTAATCCGGAAAAGTGGTCTTCCACATTTTCCAAAAATATAATTATATCAAGAACATTGTATATCGGACGATGTTCAATGGATTTGATATATCACCACGGGGTGTTCCTCGTATGCTCCCCATCACTCAATTGTTTGTTTTACATAATAATGACCGATCACCGATAGACGACAGTTCGTGGTTCTGGCAATAAATTAAATACTCAGGAAGTAAGTAATGCACTCTATGAAAGTACAGGTAAGTATGGCATCGCGGATTAGAGTGAGACGGAAATACTCGATCGTGATTGGTGGTTATCCTTTTAACGCTTGTGTTAGGCCACCCGCTACTTGTGATACCGTAGAGCAGTACCTAAGCGACACAGGCGCATTACTACGGACGCTTGTACTGTACCAGTAATTCAAGATATCAATATGGATATTGTTTCCGACGATTATATTATTGATATGCTTGTACTGGCGTACGAGTACCTCATAGCGGAGTCAGACGATGAGGACGACGAAGAAGTTGCGCCAGCGGCAGCGCCGGCGGGATGACGGATTTCTCCGAAAGATACTCCCGGTAACCTCGGCCTCGAAGATTTTCGAGATGCTACATATGTTGCATATGACGGTGGGCAGTTTGGCTTCAGGGCCAGACATCTAACCATAACCACCCAGTGAATAGCAAAACATCACATCGATTTCTCAAAAAAGGCCCTTTTCAGGGCCACAAAAACATTCTAAACAGTTTCTATTTAACGGATCGTCAAAAAACGTAACCCTCTAACTTTAACACCACGAAAGAGGTGTTTTGGAATAAAATGGTAATAAAAATAGAATACGCTACGATTTCACCAACACAAAATATCTAATATGATGTCGAATTATGTATCTACTTATGAAAACTCAAAAAAATATGGAAATCCAACCAAGGAGACGACGTGCGCGTTCCTGACGACGGGTTTAAGCGTTACGTGATCTACGTCACCGTGGGTGCGTGGCCTATATGACCTACCGCACGTACGCAAGACGTTTTGGGTGCGACGTCAACGTGTCAAATTCTTTTTTATTAATGTTAATATTATTTACTTTATTTACCATATATACAGTTAACGCTTACATTTATAACAACTAAGCTGTCGAGAGTTTTAGTAACATAATCCTTCGAGGCTTTTAAGAATTCAAAAATATGTTTAATGTTTCGGCCGACCGTCTACGAACATTGGACTTTGGTTCACGTCATTTTTGCAAGCTTTGGACCAACCTAAGCTACCATAAGGACGTCTGAAGTCGACAATGGAGGAATAAAATGATTAGGATTGTTCCAATTTATCCTTCATATTTCCTTTCTTTGCTATATATCCCAAATTTAGCTTATATTTGTTTTAAGTGCTAAATGAATTTAATCTTGCACTCATTTGCTTATTTTAAAACTTGCTAGTAACTTACAGTGTATTAACCGTAGTCAGCGCGTAAGTTCGTTACAAATACCAAAATTAATTCATATATTTTGAGCTTATCTTTTCCATGCATTCCATAGGTAGGTATGTCGTATGTTTGAGCATACGCCAATCCCCGCTCGAGTTTTGAGTTTGATAAAGATAAGGGAAAAATCAAAACGAAAAGGAAATGTGTTATTTGGGACCTGCTGGTATTTGCCCATACGTTCCATGGTAATCGTAGGCCTACGCGTGGATATTCCTATCAAAATTAATCTCAATATCATTGAATCTGTTTCTAATATGAAAAGAAAGAAAGAAAAACAGTTTATTTGCACCGTTACAAAATAATGCATGCAAAACAAGGTAATAATTTGAAAGTAAATAAATAAGGAATACGGCACAAAAAGGCCAGTACTCAGCTAAAATACCACGCTGATTTAGCCAGTAGTATACAATTCAAAAATCATAGAATTTCTACCACAGTGAAGCTGTACAGAGTTGAGAAAAAAAAATGAAATGTTTAAGAAAATAATTATAATAGTCGTATCTGCCAATGGTCTCATAGCCAAAGAGCCTCGATCAACACCTGAGTAGGCTAACGTTAGATGGTAGGGCCAAGGGCCTGATGCCTTAAAGCTAATGTTCCAGTCTTAGAAATAGTATAAATGTGAACGTTGTCCTATAATACATCTTACGTGGTGTTGGGATTTAGGGTTTTTAGGGTTAGGTTAACGTTTTTGACTATCTGTTAAATAGAAACTGTTATATAATTGTAGCCCTGAAAAGGGCTTTTGTTCTGAAATATCGATGCGGTCAGGCTCAGTTCGACCAGCCAGCGTTGCTCGAGACACCAGCAACCGTCGATATTGTTATTTTCCGACGAAGGGTATAATTTTACAAAAATGGTGAAGATCGAAACCACCACCATTATTATCGCAGCTATTGCCAAGATCAAAATTGGTCGTCTCAGTAATTGCAATGAACATCGTTCTTCCGTCCAATGTCCTACCGTGGTACTCGTCGTATGCTTTTAATGCATCTGCTTTGCTTTGGTAAGCAATTACTGCAGTGCCCAAGGATCTTCCACTTTCATCATAATGAACTACTGCACTTATAAAACTGTCAAATTCTGAAAACAGCTCTTTCAGGTCAGAATCGGTGATTTTATTATCCAAATTTAAGATATACAATTTGGTAACATCTCTATCTACTGTTTGTATATCTTTTCCAGCTTCATCACTGGTTACGTCGTTTTGGAAGTTGGGATCCGCAAATCTTACTTCCATTGGTCTCTCATCTAATGATCTCCCACTATATTCGTTATAAGCATTCAATGCATCGGCATACCTTTCAAAACTTATTTCAGCGGTTCTTGTGGACCTTTGAGTAGTGTCATAATTCATCTTAATTGCCTTAATGGTGCCAAATTCGGAAAACAGTTCCAGAATGTCGAAACCTGAGGCTCTTGCATCTAAATTCGAGATCAATAGTTTAGTATGACCGGCTGCGACACATTCTGATAGCAAAGCATTTACATGCTTTTTGATAAGTCCATTGCGTTTTGGGATTCTTGCTGATTTACAAATATCTCCACGTTGTTTTCCTCGTAGAATGGTCCTCACAACTCCACTATCAGCTTTGCCACGGCTATCACCAGGTATCTTAGACGCATTGAATTTACGCCCAGCACCGCGACCCATTGAAATTTGGTTGACCATCTTGATATTCGGATGAAGTAGATTATTTCGTACACACGAGAATGACCGATCACTGAAGGACGACTGTTCGTGTCAACGTCGAGTCAAACACTGACTACAGATATCTGAATCCTGCCGCTACTGCCGACTTAGATAAAGACAATCGTTGGAGTGGGGGGAGGTTCCCGTTATACCGAGCGAGACAGGTTCAATGGCGGTGAACTACCGTGGGAACTCAGGGCAAAGTTTCAATTGTTTTTATGTCTATCGATACCATTGTTTTAATTGTTTATTAAAAAATATTTAATTTTTAATATAATTTACTTTATGGCAGTCTTTTAGAAATTAGTTTGCGCTTATTTTACTTTTAAGCATCTTCCTTCAGACTTTATTTCAAAAATATTATTTCTGTCTAAAAAAACATGAATGTATGTAATCAATCATCTATACAAAAAAAAAATACTTATTATCTTCTTAGTCGCTATTGTCTTCATTCTCTTCGTCGGGTTAATTTCTTTCATTTCGGCATTTCTTTCAAAGATTATTTCAGCAGTTCTTGTGGACCTTTGTGTTCACTCTTAAGAACATTGTATATCGGACGATGTTCAATGGATTTGATATATCACCACGGGGTGTTCCTCGTATGCTCCCCATAACTCAATTATTTGTTTTACATAATAATGACCGATCACCGATAGACGACAGTTCGTGGTTCTGGCAATAAGTTAAATACTCAGGAAGTAAGGAGTGCACTCTATGAAAGTACAGGTAAGTGTGGTATCGCCGATTAGAGCGAGACGGGAATACTCGATCGTGATTGGTGGTTATCCTTTGAACACTATTGTTAGGCCACCCGCTACTTGTGATACCGCTGAGCAGTACCTAAGCGACGCAGGCGCATTACTACGGACGATTGTACTGTACCAGTAATTCAAGATATCAATATGGATATTGTTTCCGACGATTATATTATTGATATGCTTGTACTGGCGTACGAGTACCTCATAGCGGAGTCAGACGATGAGGACGATGAAGAAGTTGCGCCAGCGGCGGCGCCGGCGGGGTGATGGATTTCTCCGTAAGATACTCCTGTTAACCTCAGCCTCGAAGTTTTTCGAGATGCTACATATGTTTCATATGACGGTGGGCAGTTTGGCTTCAGAGCCGGACTATCAACCGACCATTAAATAGCGAGAACATCACATCGATTTCTCAAAAAAGGCCCTTTTCAGGGCCACCTAAACATTTTAGACAGTTTCTTTTTAACAGATCGTCAAAAAACGTAATCCCCTAACTTTAACACCACGAAATAGGTGTTTTGGAATAAAATGGTAATAAAATAGAATACGCTACGATTTCACCAACACAAAATTTCTAATATGATGTATGAGTAAACATTCCGTTAGATAGTATATGTCGAATTGTGTATTTACTTATCAAAACTTAAAAAATATGGAAATCCAACCAAGGAGACGACGTGCGCGTTCCTGACGACGGGTTTAAGCGTTACGTGATCTACGTCACCGTGGGTGCGTGGCCTATATGACCTACCGCACGTACGCAACACTACGTTTTGGGTGCGACGGTGGGTACAAGTCAGTCAACGTGTCAAATTCTATTTTTATTAATGTTAATATTATTACTTTATTTCCCATATATACAGTTAACGCTTACATTTATAACAACTAAGCTGTCGAGAGTTTTATTAACATAATCCTTCGAGGCTTTTAAGAATTCAAAATTTTTAACGTTTCTTTCGAAGCTAGGAAGGGGTACCTCAAGGACGTCTAAAGTCGACAATAGAGGAATATAATCATTGGTATCGTTCCAATTTATCCTTCATATTTCCTTTGTTTGCCATATATTTCAAATTTAGCTCATATTTGTTTTAAGTGCTAAATGAAATTAATCTTGCACTCATTTGCTTATTTTAAAACTTGCTAGTAACTTATATTTTGTCCTTATCTTTCCCATGCATTCCATGGTATGTCGTATACTTATGCATCGATTTTCCTATCAAAAATAATCTCAGCATCATTGAATTTCTTCTAATCTATTTTTTTTTTTAAGTAAGAAAAGATACTAGAAAGTATCTATTAAAATATTGTGATCCAAATTGTTAACTTGACCGGACGGTGTGGCCGCGGTGGCGAAACCCCTCAGCGGCCACGTCGTCCGATGAAAAAGGCGCACAAAGCCTAGATCCGATCGCTTTAAGGTTCATCTTATATCCTTAGTAATACATATTATAAATGGAAAAAATGTTAATCTTAGGTATAGGGGAGTTAGGGTTACGTTTTTTGACTATCCGTTAAATAGAAACTGTCATATAATTGTAGTCCTGAAAAGGACTTTTTGTTCTGAGAAATTGGTGCAATCAGTGTTGAATAGGCGGAAGGAATGTAACCACCTATGATTGCCTTCAAAGCTGCCAACTATTCCACCAACGTCGACTGCGCCACGTAACTTGAGAAGTTTGGTGAACATCGTAGCCGCCGCATTGATAGCCTCCGCTTTCACCAACACCGAAGTTGGGAATTTCAGGGGCAGTATATGTTATGAACATCGTCTTTCCTGCCAATGTTTTCCCGTGAAATACATCGTATGCTTTTAACGCATCGATTTGCCTATCAAAAATAACTTCGGCCGTACACGTGGATCTTCCACTATCATCATAAATTATCCCTGCACTAACAAAACTGTCGAATATGGAGAACAGTTCTTGCACGTTGCAATCGGAGACTTGGACATTCAGATTTGTCACGGTTAATTTGGTGGTACTGGTTGATACTTCTGTCATAGCCGGTTCACTGCCTCCATAGTAGTGGCTGCCTTCACTTGTTTCTTTTATAGTTGCAAGTTGTATATGCATGGTCCTTCCATCTAATGCTTTTCCATTATATTCACTACATGCTTTTAATGCGTCGGCTACTCTTTCATACACTACCTCAGCAGTTCCTATGGATCTACCATTACTGTAACACATAACTACACTTGTGGTTTTGCCAAATGCTGAGAACAGCTCTTGGATATCTAATCCGGATATGTGATCGTCCAGATTTGATATCAAAATTTTAGCAGGGCCGGATGACGGGGCAATTTTCTGATCTTGTCCATTCAGTTTCGATGGATTTGATATGTCCTCACAGGGTCTTCCTTGTAGCATGCTCTCCATAACTCCATCGTTTGTTTCTTCACAGCTACCACTAGGCACTCTAGACGAATTGAATTTACATCCTGCGCCGGCACCCATTTCTATTTGGTTGACCATCTTGATATCTTGAAATATTGTATTTGTTCGCACAACAATGACTGACCAGTGAGAGACGACTGTTCGAGTCAACGTCAAGTCAAATACTAACTACTGGACACCGGGGTCTTGGCTTGCTGACTTTGAAGAAGATAAATGTTGGAGTGGGGATTTTCTCGGTATTCCGATAACACTGGAACGAGTCGGGTTCAATGGTTATGAATTATCGTGGGATTTTAATTGGTTACTTACAATAAACAAGGTTTGAAAGTTCGCGGAACGACACAATGGCGTACTTAGGCCTTTGTCTATATTTTTGTTATCTAGTTACTGATAACGATCCGGTCTTATATCCCACGTGTCGGTAACAAGGCGTTGCTTCCATCTTATTTTATGTTATTCATAATATAATGATGATGAAATTAAAACGACCATAACTATCATTAGATGGTTTGCGGTAATCCTCAGGCATCCATCGCTGGAATAATGTTATCACCGGCATAGGCGCATTAATTAAAATTGAAATAAATTACTTAATCATGTTATTAATTAGGCTAAATTAAAAGAAATGAGTTAATCACATCGTTATAAATTTCCTTTATATCTATTATTACAACTGCACCACTAATCACCGTCTCTAATGATTCTTTATTTGGCATATAAAAAGGGTTCTGATTTTTTTTACTTATAACCTCTTAAGTCGTCACCATGGAAATAGCACGGGAAGATTATTACATTTACTTCTTAAGTACAGTGGGAATAACTTATAATGGACCTACTGGCAGACAGGAAGCAGAGAACAGTGAAGAATTAATGGATACCAGTGACATCGAGGAGGATTGCGACGAGAGCATGAGTGAAGATGACAGCAATGATGATGAGGATAAAGACAATTATAATGATGATGACATGGAAGAAGATACCGACTCCGATGACGAGACGATAATAATCGATGACGAAGATGACGAAGAGGACCGTGAAAACAATCGCCCTGCTGATTCGCCCATGCCCGTGATGATGCCGTACCGCCATTGGCAGCCTGGAGATTACCTGAAACCATCTAATAGGCAGTTCTGATTTTGATTAATAAAATTGTTTTTAAAATACTCTTTTCTATAATTTCTAAAATCTTCTTTATATATTTTATTTGCTTCAGACATCTTAGTCTTGGTTAAAAATGTTCTGTAAAACGACTACTTAGTACATTACCTATCTGTACCTCATAGCGGAGTCCGATGATGAGGACGGCGAAGACGTTGCGCCAGCGGCGGCGCCGGCGGGATGACGGATTTCTCCGTAAGATACTCCTGTTAACCTCGGCCTCGAAGTTTTTCGAGATGCTACATATGTTGCATATGACGGTGGGCAGTTTGGCTTCAGGGCCAGACACCTAACCATAACCACTCAGCGATTAGCGAGAACATCATATCGATTTCTCAAAAAAGGCCCTTTTCGGGGCCACAAAAACATTCTAAACAGTTTCTATTCAACGGTTCGTCAAAAAACGTAATCCCCTAACTTTCACACTACGAAAGAGGTGTTTTGGAATAAAATGGTAATAAAAATAGAATACGCTACGATTTCACCAACACAAAATATCTAATTTGATGTCGAATTATGTATCTACTTATGAAAACTCAAAAAAATATGGAAATCCAACCAAGGAGACGACGTGCGCGTTCCTGATGACGGGTTTAAGCGTTACGTGATCTACGTCACCGTGGGTGCGTGGCCTATATGACCTACCGCACGTACGCAAGACTACGTTTTGGATGCGACGGTGGCTACAAGTCAGTCAACGTGTCAAATTATTTTTTATTAATGTTAATATTATTTACTTTATTTACCATTATAGTTAACGTTAGTATATACAGTTAACGCTTACATTTATAACAACTAAGCTGTCGAGAGTTTTATTAACATAATCCTTCGAGGCTTTTAAGAATTCAAAAATATGTTTAATGTTTCGGCCGACCGTCTACGAACATTGGACTTTGGTTCACGTCATTTTTGCAAGCTAAAGACCAACCTAAGCTACAATAAGGACGTCTGAAGTCGACAATGGAGGAATAAAATGATTAGGATTGTTCCAATTTATCCTTCATATTTCCTTTCTTTGCTATACAATGTGATAGGGTTGGGACTTCTAACCCGTTAAGACTGAGTACTACATCTAATTTTATCGCCAAAAAAAATAATATAGGTGGTTGAACCCCTAATTGAAAATATTGAAAAATAGTGATTTTTTCGGTAAAAATAATTCACAAATGATTTTTTTCTCACCAAAACATTATCAAACATATGAAAAAAGTAATGAATTAGTTAGCCAAGGTTATTAACTACCGTTTGTCGTTTTTTTTTGTTTCTATGACGCATACAACCTTTGATATCAAAAAAAGTTAAAAAAAAATTAAAATAGCCATAATTTTTAGGGGGAGGGGTTTCGACCCATTCGACCCCGACTTTTGTTCATAAAATTAGGTGTAGAACTCAGCCTTAACGGGTTAGAAGTCTCACACCTATCACATTGTATATTCCAAATTTAGCTTTTATATTTGTTTTAAGTGCTAAATGAATTTAATCTTGCACTCATTTGCTTATTTTAAAACTTGCTAGTAACTTACAGTGTATTAACCGTAGTCAGCGCGTAAGTTCGTTACAAATACCAAAATTAAATCATATATTTTGTGCTTATCTTTCCCATGCATTCCATAGGTAGGTATGTCGTTTGCTTAAGCACATGCCAATCACCGCTCGAGTTTTGAGTTTGATAAAGATAAGGGAAAAATCAAAACGAAAAGGAAATGTGTTATTTGGGACCTGCTGGTATTTGCTCATACATTCCATGGTAATCGTAGGCCTACGCATGGATATGCCTATCAAAATTAATCTCAATATCATTGAATCTGTTTCTTATATGAAAAGAAAGAAAGACAAACAGTTTATTTGCACTGTTACAAAATAATGCATGCAAAACAAGGTAATAATTTGAAAGTAAATAAATTAGGAATACGGCATAAAAATACCAGTTTACTTGCCAGCTAAAATACCACGCTGATTTAGCCAGTAGTATACAATTCAAAAATCATAATAATTCTACAACAGTGAAGCTGTACAGTGTTGAGAAAAAAAAAAAATAATGTTTAAGAAAATAATAATAATAGTCGTATCTACAAATGGTCTCATAGCCAAACGTTAGATGGTAGGGCCAAGGGCCTGATGCCTTAAAGCTAATGTTCCAGTCTTAGAAATATTATAAATGTGAAAGTTGTCCTAAAATACATCTTACGTGGTGTTAGGATAAAGGGGTTAGGTTAACGTTTTTTGACTATCTGTTAAATAGAAACTGTTATATAATTGTAGCCCTGAAAAGGGCTTTTGTTCTGAAATATCGATGCGGTCAGGCTCAATTCGACCAGCCAGCGTTGCTCGAGACACCAGCAACCGTCGATATTGTTATTTTCCGACGAAGGGTATAATTTTACAAAAATGGTGAAGATCGAAACCACCACCATTATTATCGCAGCTATTGCCAAGATCAAAATTGGTCGTCTCAGTAATTGCAATGAACATCGTTCTTCCGTCCAATGCCCTACCGTGGTACTCGTCGTATGCTTTTAATGCATCTGCTTTGCTTTGGTAAGCAATTACTGCAGTGCCCAAGGATCTTCCACTTTCATCATAATGAACTACTGCACTTATAAAACTGTCAAATTCTGAAAACAGCTCTTTCAGGTCAGAATCGGTGATTTTATTATCCAAATTTAAGATATACAATTTGGTAACATCTACTGTTTGTATATCTTTTCCAGCTGGTTCGCCGCCACAACAGTTATGTTCATCACTTGTTACGTCGTTTTGGAAGTTGGGATTCTCAAAACTTACTTCCATTGGTCTCTCATCTAATGATCTCCCATTATATTCGTTATAAGCATTCAATGCATCGGCATACCTTTCAAAACTTATTTCAGCAGTTCTTGTGGACCTTTGAGTAGTGTCATAATTCATCTTAATTGCCTTAATAGTGCCAAATTCGGAAAACAGTTCCAGAATGTCGAAACCTGAGGCTCTTGCATCTAAATTCGAGATCAATAGTTTAGTATGACCGGCTGCGACACATTCTGATAGCAAAGCATTTACATGCTTTTTAATAAGTCCATTGCGTCTTGGGATTCTTGCTGATTTACAAATATCTCCACGTTGTTTTCCTCGTAGAATGGTCCTCACAACTCCACTATCAGCTTTGCCACGGCCACCACCAGGTATCTTAGACGTATTGAATTTACGCCCAGCACCGCGACCCATTGAAATTTGGTTGACCATCTTGATATTTGGATGAAGTAGATTATTTCGTACACACGAGAATGACCGATCACTGAAGGACGACTGTTCGTGTCAACGTCGAGTCAAACACTGACTACAGATATCTGAATCCTGCCGCTACTGCCGACTTAGATAAAGACAATCGTTGGAGTGGGGGGAGGTTCCCGTTATACCGAGCGAGACAGATTCAATGGCGGTGAACTACCGTGGGAACTCGGGCAAAGGTTCAATTGTTTTATGTCTATCGATACCATTGTTTTAATTGTTTATTAAAAAATATTTAATTTTTAATATAATTTACTTTTAAGCATCTTCCTTCAGACTTCATTTCAAAAATATTCTTTCTGTCTTATAAAAAATACATGTATGTATGTAATCAATCATCTATACAAAAAAAAAACTTATTATCTTCTTAGTCGCTATTGTCTTCATTATCTTCGTCAGGTTAATTTAAAGTATCGTGAATTTCAGAGCTACATGGAAGGTCTCTATATTCGCCATGGAATCTCTTAGGTATAGTTCCATTTTCACAAAGATTTATGAGATCTTTATATTTGACAACTGAAATTGATATTCTGCAGTCCTATAACAGTTTTAAGATATCCATATCTACCACGGTTTCGTTGTTAGTTTCTTCTTATTTTTTTTTTATCGGTAGTTATTTCCCTTTCCTTTTCCTTTCTCTGAGGTCTTTTCCTGTAAACTCATAGTGCATGTTTCTGCCGTATAAAACTTGATAAATATTAGATCTTTTTATGTTTTTTAATATAAAGGTCCCATCTCAGATAACTTAATATCGAATGTTTTTGTTTGCCGATTGACTAAAGTTTAATAACTCAGAATAGTCCAATACAATAACATTGTAAGGTCTAATAACATTATTAGGTGTTTGCGAGCTGACTCAAAATACGTAAGCCTTTGTGATGGACTACATACAATAAATGTTTGCACTTCCCTTTCGATAACTGCGTGAACAGTATCGACAGGCATGTATGGAAACCTTATATTTTGATGTATTTTAAATCTTTCGTATGTAGCTTTCTTTTCTATATCATGTGCCTTCAGTTGTTCTCTTTCTTTTAACTAGTCATTGATTCCATCTTTATTATTTTCTGGATTTCATTCTTTGTTTTATTGTTCTTCCTTAGTGATTAGATAGATAGTTTTGGATAGGTTCCTTAGTCAATATATGAATATAATTTTGAAACATTTTTTATCGGTCCAGGCTTTTAACTGTTTTGTTTTTTTATTGCTCAAGGGTTTAACTAAGACTGACTTAATTTAATGTTATCTATTAATAAAACTACTTATTATAAAATACCCTCGGTGTAGTGATCGTGGATTTGGTAAAAAAAATATTCGGTTTTAATTTTTCCTTCGTATCACTGGAGAACTCGTCAATATGGACAGCGCAAGGGAAGAGTTTTTCACTTACTTCCTGACTACATTGTGATTAACGTACAACGGTCCCATTGTGCGAGCGGAGTCCGAGCAGCTTGAAGATGATGTTCAAGTTGCCGTTGACTCCGATGCCCAGACCGTGATAGTCCAGACACTAGACAAGGTAGAGGATTGTGAGAACAGTCCTTCCACATATTCGCCCATACATTGAACCTCAATTCATCATCCAAATATTATAATACTCACCTCTTACATTGAAAATATTAAACGAGTATTGCACGAACAATAGAGGGTTAATGCTTTGTTAGCGTGGGATATAAGACCTGTATGTTATCAGTAAGTAGATAACAAAAATGTAGACAATCAATCACCGCTCGGCTTTGAGTTTGACAATGATAAGGAAAAATAATCAAAGACAAAAGAAAAATGTGTTATTTTTTAATGGGACGACCACGAAAACTCTGAAGATCACTGTGCTCCGAATAAAACGTGTCTTGTCGATCTTTCTTGTTATTTATCTGAATTCCATTGCTCTCGCATCTAAACTTCTTCTTTTATATGCGTTATACTACTCTGTCAAGAAAGTAGCGGGAAAAGATCAATAATACACAAACCGTTTGTTATTCAGTCAAATTTATTTTATCACCTTCAAAATATGATCCTTTAGAAACGATACACTTACGCCAACGAATAATCCAATCATTGAAACATTTTTTAAACGCTGTTTCCGGAATTGAGGTCAGTTCTCGCCGCGAATTCTCATTTATGTCTTCTACCGATTGAAAACGGGTGCCACGAAGTGGTAATTTGAGTTTAGGAAAAAGAAAAAAGTCGGCTGGAGCCATATCTGGTGAATATGGTGGTTGCTCGATGGTATTTGTTGAGTGTTTGGTTAAAAATTCGTTCACAATGATGGCCTTGTGCGAAGGTGCATTATCATGGTGCAAAATCCAAGAATTTTCTTTCCACAAATCTGGCCCTTATCGTCGGATTATCTCTCTTTAACGCCGCATAACACTCAAATAATATTCCTTATTTACCGTTTGACCTTCCGGCAAGAATTCCGAGTGCACAACACCGCGATAGTCAAAGAAAATAGTCAACATGACTTTGACTTTTGAACGACTTTGGCGTGGTTTTTTCGGTTTCGGTTCAGTTGGAAGGCGCCACTCCGAAGCTTGTTGACTAGTTTGCATGTCAAACTCATAAACCCACGTCTCGTCACCAGTAACAATGCGTTTCATGAATGTTGGGTCGGAATTTACTCGTTCTAGCATGTCCTCAGCGACTCTCATGCGATTGAGTTTTTGGAAAAAATTCAGGTCTTTTGGGACTAGCCGAGCGGCAACATGTTTCATACCCAAATTATTAGTTAAAATGGTACGAATCGACTCGTGAGATACAGAAAGTTCGGTGGCTATCTCTCTCAAAGTTGAATGAGGATTTTCAGTCACTATTTCCTTCACTTTTGCGATGTTAACTTCAGTTGCAGACGTTGATGGCCTACCAGAGCGAGGCAAATCTTCTATCACATCTCGACCGCTTTTGAACGCTTTGTACCACTTATAAGCACGAGTTTTTGATAAAGTCGATTCACCGTTAGCCTTCTGTAACATTTATAGTGACTCCGAACACGAAATTCCATTGGCAATGCAAAATTTAAGACAAACTCTTTGTTCGATGTTTTTGTCCATTATGAAATTAGCAATACACACTTAATATGATATAACTAAAAATAGCACTGTATTTAATGTAAACAACAGATGCAACTCAAACTCCGCGCCAAAATGGAAAACAGTTGTGCCAATCTAACAACAACAAAAAAAAACAAAAATTTCAATTTGGAACCATAAATAAATAATCCATTCCCGATACTTTTCTGACTGAATGTATGCCTTTAATGCATCGGCATTTCTTTCAAAGATTATTTCAGCAGTTCTTGTGGACCTTTGTGTTCACTCCTACAATAGTGCCAAATTCTGAAAAGTTGGGATTTGTTGCTGGTATCATAACCGGTCCAATGCCTCCACCATAGTAGCTGCCTCCACTTGTTTTTTTATATATGTACACTTCTAATTGTACCATTGGCTGAGAACAGCTCTTGTTTACCTAATCCGGAAAAGTGGTCTTCCAGATTTTGCCAAAAATATAATTATATCAAGAACATTGTATATCGGACGATGTTCAATGGATTTGATATATCACCACGGGGTGTTCCTCGTATGCTCCCCATAACTCAATTATTTGTTTTACATAATAATGACCGATCACCGATAGACGACAGTTCGTGGTTCTGGCAATAAATTAAATACTCAGGAAGTAAGGAGTGCACTCTATTTTCATACAGTACAGGTAAGTATGGCATCGCCGATTAGAGCGAGACGGAAATACTCGATCGTGATTGGTGGTTATCCTTTTTACATTTGTGTTAGGCCACCCGCTACTTGTGATACCGTAGAGCAGTACCTAAGCGACGCAGGCGCATTACTACGGACGATTGTACTGTACCAGTAATTCAAGATATCAATATGGATATTGTTTCCGACGATTATATTATTGATATGCTTGTACTGGCGTACGAGTACCTCATAGCGGAGTCAGACGATGAGGACGACGAAGAAGTTGCGCCAGCGGCGGCGCCGGCGGGATGACGGATTTCTCCGAAAGATATTCCCGGTAACCTCAGCCTCGAAGATTTTCGAGATGCTACATATGTTGCTAATGACGGTGGGCAGTTTGGCTTCAGGGCCGGACTATCAACCGACCAGTAAATAGCGAGAACATCACATCGATTTCTCAAAAAAGGCCCTTTTCAGGGCCACCTAAACATTTTAGACAGTTTCTTTTTAACAAATCGTCAAAAAACGTAACCTTCTAACTTTAACACCACGAAATAGGTATTTTGGAAGATAATTGTAATAAAAATAGAATACGCTACGATTTCACCAACACAAAATATCTAATATGATGTATGAGTAAACATTCCGTTAGATAGTATATGTCGAATTGTGTATCTACTTATCAAAACTTTAAAAAATATGGAAATCCAACCAAGGAGACGACGTGCGCGTTCCTGATGACGGGTTTAAGCGTTACGTGATCTACGTCACCGTGGGTGCGTGGCCTATATGACCTACCGCACGTACGCAACACTACGTTTTGGGTGCGACGGTGGCTACAAGCCAATCAACATATAAATTTCTAGTTTTATTAATGTTAATATTATTACTTTATTTACCATATATACATATATGGCACTTACATTTATAACAACTAAGCTGTCGAGAGTTTTATTAACATAATCCTTCGAGGCTTTTAAGAATTCAAAATTTTTAACGTTTCTTTCGAAGCTAGGAAGGGGTGCCTCAAGGACGTCTAAAGTCGACAATAGAGGAATATAATCATTGGTATCGTTCCAATTTATCCTTCATATTTCATATTTCAAATTTAGCTCATATTTGTTTTAAGTGCTAAATGAAATTAATCTTGCACTCATTTGCTTATTTTAAAACTTGCTAGTAACTTATATTTTGTCCTTATCTTTCCCATGCATCCAGGTATGTCGTATGCTTATGCATCGATTTTCCTATCAAAATTAATCTCAGCATCATTGAATTTCTTCTAATCTATTTTTTTTAAGTAATAAAAGATACTAGAAAGTATCTATTAAAATATTGTGATCCAAATTGTTAACTTGACCGGACGGTGTGGCCGCGGTGGCGACTGAGACCCCTCAGCGGCCACGTCGTCCGATCTGTGAAAAAGGCGCACAAAGCCTAGTGCGCCTTCGATCCGATCGCTTTAAGGTTCATCTTATATCCTTAGTAATACATATTATAAATGGAAAAAATGTTAATCTTAGGTATAGGGGAGTTAGGGTTACGTTTTTTGACTATCCGTTAAATAGAAACTGTCATATAATTGTAGTCCTGAAAAGGACTTTTTGTTCTGATAAATTGGTGCAATCACAGTTGAATAGGCGGAAAGAATGTAACCACCTATGATTGCCTTCAAAGCTGCCAACTATTCCACCAACGTCGACTGCGCCACGTAACTTGAGAAGTTTGGTGAACATCGTAGCCGCCGCATTGATAGCCTCCGCTTTCACCAACACCGAAGTTGGGAATTTCAGGGGCAGTATATGTTAGGAACATCGTCTTTCCTGCCAATGTTTTCCCGTGGAATGCGTCGTATGCTTTTAACGCATCGATTTGCCTATCAAAAATAACTTCGGCCGTACACGTGGATCTTCCACTATCATCATAAATTATCCCTGCACTAACAAAACTGTCGAATATGGAGAACAGTTCTTGCACGTTGCAATCGGAGACTTGGACATTCAGATTTGTCACGGTTAATTTGGTGGTACTGGTTGATCTTTCTGTCATAGCCGGTTCACTGCCTCCACAGTAGTGGCTGCCTTCACTTGTTTCTTTTATAGTTGCAAGTTGTATATGCATTGTTCTTCCATCTAATACTTTTCCATTATATTCGTCGCATGCTTTTAATGCGTCGGCTTCTCTTTCATACACTACCTCAGCAGTTCCTATGGATCTACCATTACTGTAACACATAACTACACTTGTGGTTTTGCCAAATGCTGAGAACAGCTCTTGGATATCTAATCCGGATATGTGATCGTCCAGATTTGATATCAAAATTTTAGCAGGGCCGGATGACGGGGCAATTTTCTGATCTTGTCCATTCAGTTTCGATGGATTTGATATGTCCTCACAGGGTCTTCCTTGTAGCATGCTCTCCATAACTCCATCGTTTGTTTCTTCACAGCTACCACTAGGCACTCTAGACGAATTGAATTTACATCCTGCGCCGGCACCCATTTCTATTTGGTTGACCATCTTGATATCTTGCAATATTGTATTTGTTCGTACAACTATGATTGACCAGTGAGAGACGACTGTTCGAGTCAACGTCAAGTCAAATACTAACTACTGGACACCGGAGTCTTGGCTTGCTGACTTTGAAGAAGATAAATGTTGGAGTGGGAATTTTCTCGGTATTCCGATAACACTGGAACGAGTCGGGTTCAGTGGTTACGAATTAGGTACCGTGGGATTTTAATTGGTTGCTTAAAATAAACAAGGTTTGAAAGTTCGCGGAACGATACAATGGCGTACTTAGGCCTTTGTCTACATTTTTGTTATCTAGTTACTGATAATGATCCGGTCTTATATCCCACGTGTCGGTAACAAGGCGTTGCTTCTATCTAGCTGCTCTTGCAGTCACTGGGAAGGTATATGTTGTTAATAATATAATGATGATGAAATTAAAACGACCATAACTATCATTAGATGGTTTGCGGTAATCCTCAGGCATCCATCGCTGGCATTAATAATGAAATAAATTACTTATCACCGGCATAGGCGCATTAATTAAAATTGAAAAAAATTACTTAATCATGTTATTAAATTAGAGTTAATCATGTTGTTAATTAAGCTAAATTAAAAGAAATGAGTTAATCACATCGTTATAAATTTCCTTTGTATCTATTATTACAACTGCACCACTAATCACCGTCCCTAATGATTCTTTATTTGGCATATAAAAAGGGTTCTGATTTTTTTTACTTATAACCTCTTAAGTCGTCACCATGGAAATAGCACGGGAAGATTATTATATTTACTTCTTAAGTACGGTTGGAATAACTTATAATGGACCTGGCAGACAGGAAGGAGAGAACAGTGAAGAATTAATGGATACCAGTGACATCGAGGAGGATTGCGACGAGAGCATGAGTGAAGATGACAGCAATGACGATGAGGATAAAGAAAATTATAATGATGATGCAATGGAAGAAGATACCGACACCGATGACGAGACGATAATAATCGATACATTAGATGACGAAGAGGACCGTGAAAACAATCGCCCTGCTGATTCGCCCTTGACCGTGATGATGCCGTCCCGCCATTGGCAGCCTGGAGATTACCTGAAACCATCTAATAGGCAGTTCTGATTTTGTATTAATAAAATGTTTTTAAAATACTCTTTCTATAATTTCTAAAATCTTTTTTGAACCGAACGCCGATATATTTTATTTGCTTGAAAGATTAACATCTTAGTTTTAATTTTTAAAAACGTTTATAACAAATAGATAGGTAGTTAGTTATTAGAAGTTAAGTTATGTTTGTAAACTTAAACAGGAATAAAGGCTGATTTTAGGATTTTATTTTATTTTACTTCATAGCGGAGTCCGATGATGATTTCTCCGTAAGATACTCCTGTTAACCTCGGCCTCGAAGTTTTTCGAGATGCTACATATGTTGCATATGACGGTGGGCAGTTTGGCTTCAGGGCCAGACACCTAACCATAACCACCCAGCGATTAGCGAGAACATCACATCGATTTCTTAAAAAAAGGCCCTTTTCGGGGCCACAAAAACATTCTAAACAGTTTCTATTCAACGGTTCGTCAAAAAACGTAACCCCCTAACTTTAACACCACGAAAGAGGTGTTTTGGAATAAAATGGTAATAAAAATAGAATACGCTATGATTTCACCAACACAAAATATCTAATATGATGTCGAATTATGTATCTACTTATGAAAACTCAAAAAAATATGGAAATCCAACCAAGGAGACGACGTGCGCGTTCCTGACGACGGGTTTAAGCGTTACGTGATCTACGTCACCGTGGGTGCGTGGCCTATATGACCTACCGCACGTACGCAACACTACGTTTTGGGTGCGACGGTGGCTACAAGTCAGTCAACGTGTCAAATTATTTTTTATTAATATTAATATTATTACTTTTCAAATTCAAATTCAAGCGCTTACATTTATAATAACTAAGCTGTCGAGAGTTTTATTAACATAATCCTTAGAGGCATTTAAGAATTCAAAATGTTTCACGTTTCGGCGACCGTCTACGAACATTAGACTTGAGTGCATGTCATTTTTGCAAGCTAAGGACCAACCTAAGCTACCATAAGGACGTCTGAAGTCGACAATGGAGGAATAAAATGATTAGGATTGTCCAATTTATCCTTCAAATTTCCTTTCTTTGCTATATATTCCAAATTTAGTTTATATTTGTCTTAAGTGCTAAATGAATTTAATCTTGCACTCATTTGCTTATTTTAAAACTTGCTAGTAACTTAGAGTGTATTAACCGTAGTCAGCGCGTAAGTTCGTTACAAATACCAAAATTAAATCATATATTTTGTGCTTATCTTTCCTATGCACTACATAGGTAGGTATGTCGTATGCTTAAGCATACGCCAATCACCGCTCGAGTTTTGAGTTTGATAAAGATAAGGGAAAAATCAAAACGAAAAGGAAATGTGTTATTTGGGACCTGCTGGTATTTGCCCATACATTCCATGGTAATCGTAGGCCTACGCATGGATATTCCTATCAAAATTAATCTCAATATCATTGAATCTGTTTCTAATATGAAAAGAAAAAAGAAAGAAAAACAGTTTATTTGCACTGTTACAAAATAATGCATGCAAAACAGGGTATCATTTGAAAGTATTTACTTTCAAAATAAGGAATATGGCACAAAAAGGCCAGCACTCAGCTAAAATACCACGCTGATTTAGCCAGTAGTATACAAATCAAAAATCATAATAATTCTACCACTGTGAAGCTGTACAGTGTTGAGAAAAAAAAATGAAATGAAAATAATTATAATAGTCGTATCTGCCAATGGTCTCATAGCCAAAGAGCCTCGATCAACACCTGAGTAGACTAATGTTAGATGGTAGGGCCAAGGGCCTTACGGGTTAACGTTTTTGACTATCTGTTAAATAGAAACTGTTATATAATTGTAGCCCTGAAAAGGGCTTTTGTTCTGAAATATCGATGCGGTCAGGCTCAATTCGACTAGCCAGCGTTGTTCGAGACACCAGCAACCGTCGATATTGTTATTTTCCGACGAAGGGTATAATTTTACAAAAATGGTGAAGATCGAAACCACCACCATTATTATCGCAGCTATTGCCAAGATCAAAATTGGTCGTCTCAGTAATTGCAATGAACATCGTTCTTCCGTCCAATGCCCTACCGTGGTACTCGTCGTATGCTTTTAATGCATCTGCTCTGCTTTGGTAAGCAATTACTGCAGTGCCCAAGGATCTTCCACTTTCATCATAATGAACTACTGCACTTATAAAACTGTCAAATTCTGAAAACAGCTCTTTCAGGTCAGAATCGGTGATTTTATTATCCAAATTTAAGATATACAATTTGGTAACATCTCTATCTACTGTTTGTATATCTTTTCCAGCTTCATCACTGGTTACGTCGTTTTGTAAGTTGGGATTCTCAAAGCTTACTTCCATTGGTCTCTCATCGAATGATCTCCCATTATATTCGTTATAAGCATTCAATGCATCGGCATACCTTTCAAAACTTATTTCAGCGGTTCTTGTGGACCTTTGAGTAGTGTCATAATTCATCTTAATTGCCTTAATAGTGCCAAATTCGGAAAACAGTTCCAGAATGTCGAAACCTGAGGCTCTTGCATCTAAATTCGAGATCAATAGTTTAGTATGACCGGCTGCGACACATTCTGATAGCAAAGCATTTACATGCTTTTTGATAAGTCCATTGCGTCTTGGGATTCTTGCTGATTTACAAATATCTCCACGTTGTTTTCCTCGTAGAATGGTCCTCACAACTCCACTATCAGCTTTGCCACAGCCACCACCAGGTATCTTAGACGTATTGAATTTACGCCCAGCACCGCGACCCATTGAAATTTGGTTGACCATCTTGATATTTGGATGAAGTAGATTATTTCGTACACACGAGAATGACCGATCACTGAAGGACGACTGTTCGTGTCAACGTCGAGTCAAACACTGACTACAGATATCTGAATCCTGACTTGCCGACTTAGATAAAGACAATCGTTGGAGTGGGGGGAGGTTCCCGTTATACCGAGCGAGACAGGTTCAATGGCGGTGAACTACCGTGGGAACTCAGGGCAAAGTTTCAATTGTTTTTATGTCTATCGATACCATTGTTTTAATTGTTTATTAAAAAATATTTAATTTTTAATATAATTTACTTTATGGCAGTCTTTTAGAAATTAGTTTGCGCTTATTTTACTTTTAAGCATCTTCCTTCAGACTTGATTTCAAAAATATTCTTTCCGTCTTATAAAAAATACATGTATGAATGTAATCAATCATCTATACAAAAAAATACTTATTATCTTTTTAGTCGCTATTGTCTTCATTCTCTTCGTCGGGTTAATTTAAAGTATCGTGAATTTCAGAGCTACATGGAAGGTCTCTATATTCGCCATGGAATCTCTTAGGTATAGTTCCATTTTCACTAAGATTTATGAGATCTTTATATTTGACAACTGAAATTGATATTCTGCAGTCGTATAACAGTTTTAAGATATCCATATCTACCACGGTTTCGTTGTTAGTTTCTTCTTTTTTTTTATCAGTAGTTATTTCCCTTTCCTTTTCTTTTCTCTGAGGTATTACTTTCCTGTAAACTCATAGTGCATGTTTCTGCCGTAGAAAACTTGATAAATCTTAGATCGTTTTATGTTTTTTAATATAAAAGTCGCATCTCTCAGATATCTCAATATCGAATGATTTTGTTTGACATAGCCAATTGACTAAAGTTTAATATCTCAGAATAGTCCAATACAATAACATTATAAGGTCTAATAACATTATTAGGTTTTTGCGACCTGACTCAAAATATGTAAGCCTTTGTGATGGACTACATACAACAACTTTTTGCTCATCCCTTTCGATAGCCGCGTAAACTGTATCGACGGGCATGTATGGAGACCTTATATTTTGATGTATTCTAAATCTTTCGTATGTAGCTTTCTTTTCTATATCATGTATGTACCTTAAGTTGTCCTGTTAAAATGCATACATTGCTTACTGATACAAACTAGCCCCCGGTGTTGTGATGTTGGATTTGGTAAAAAATTGATCGGGTTTTATTTTTCCTCATTATCTCTGGAGAACTCGTTTGGTCCATATGGACATCACAAGAAAAGAGTATTTTATTTACTTCCTGACTACGTTGTGATTAACGTAGAACGGTCCCATTGTACGAGCAGAGTCCGAGCAGCGTGAAGATGATGTTCAAGATGCTGTTGACTCCGATGCCCAGACCTTGATAGTCCAGACACTAGACAAGGTAGAGGATTGTGAGAACAGTCCTTCCACATATTCGCCCATACATTGAACCTCAATTCATCATCCAAATATTATAATACTCACCTCTTACATAGAAAATATGAAACGAGTATTGCACGAACAATAGAGGGTTAATGCTTTGTTAGCGTGGGATATAAGACCTGTGTGTTATCAGTAAGTAGATAACAAAAATGTAGACAACCAATCACCGCTCGGCTTTGAGTTTGACAATGATGAGGAAAAATAATCAAAGACAAAAGAAAAATGTGTTATTTTTTTAATGGGACAACCACGAAAACACTGGAACTCTGAAGATCGCTGTGATCCGAATAAAGCGTGTCTTGTGGATCTTTCTTGTTATTTATTTGACTTCCACTAGATAGATGTCTAACAAAAGACATGTAATTTGGTAATACCTATTGATATATCTTTCCCAGCTCGTCCGCCGCCGCCACAGTTGTTTTCATCCCTTGTTTCTTCGTTTTGAAAGTTGGGATTCTCAAATCTTATTTCCATTGCTCTCTCATCTAAACTTCTCCTATTATATGCGTTATATGCCTTTAATGCATCGGCATTTCTTTCAAAGATTATTTCAGCAGTTCTTGTGGACCTTTGTGTTCACTCTTAAGAACAATGTACACCGGACGATGTTCCATGGATTTGATATATCCCCACGGGGTGTTCCTCGTATGTTCCCCATAACTCAATTATTTGTTTTACATAATAATGTTCGATCACCGATAGACGACAGTTCGTGGTTCTGGCAATAAATTAAATACTCAGGAAGTAAGGAGTGCACTCTATGAAAGTACAGGTAAGTATGGCATCGCGGATTAGAGTGAGACGGAAATACTCGATCGTGATTGGTGGTTATCCTTTTAACGCTTGTGTTAGGCCACCCGCTACTTGTGATACCGTAGAGCAGTACCTAAGCGACGCAGGCGCATTACTACGGACGATTGTACTGTACCAGTAATTCAAGATATCAATATGGATATTGTTTCTGACGATTATATTATTGATATGCTTGTACTGGCGTACGAGTACCTCATAGCGGAGTCAGACGATGAGGACGATGAAGAAGTTGCGCCAGCGGCGGCGCCGGCGGGATGATGGATTTCTCCGTAAGATACTCCCGGTAGCCTCAGCCTCGAAGTTTTTCGAGATGCTACATATGTTGGATATGACGGTGGGCAGTTTGGCTTCAGGGCCGGACTATCAACCGACCAGTAAATAGCGAGAACATCACATCGATTTCTCAAAAAAGGCCCTTTTCAGGGCCACCTAAACATTTATGACAGTTTCTTTTTAACGGATCGTCAAAAAACGTAACCCCCTAACTTTCACACTACGAAAGAGGTGTTTTGGAATAAAATGGTAATAAAAATAGAATACGCTACGATTTCACCAACATAATATATATCTAATATGATGTATGAGTAAACATTCCATTAGATAGAATGTCTAATTGTGTTTCTACTTATGAAAACTCAAAAAATATGGAAATCCAACCAAGGAGACGACGTGCGCGTTCCTGATGACGGGTTTAAGCGTTACGTGATCTACGTCACCGTGGGTGCGTGGCCTATATGACCTACCGCACGTACGCAACACTACGTTGTGGATGCGACGGTGGATACAAGTCAGTCAACATATAAATTTCTAGTTTTATTAATGTTAATATTATTACTTTATTTCCCATATATACAGTTAACATTTATAACAACTAAGCAGTCGAGAGTTTTATTAACATAATCCTTCGAGGCTTTTAAGAATTCAAAATTTTTAACGTTTCTTTCGAAGCTAGGAAGCGGTACCTCAAGGACGTCTAAAGTCGACAATAGAGGGATATAATCATTGGTATCGTTCCAATTTATCCTTCATATTTCCTTTGTTTGCCATATATTTCAAATTTAGCTCATATTTGTTTTAAGTGCTAAATGAAATTAATCTTGCACTCATTTGCTTATTTTAAAACTTACTAGTAACTTATATTTTGTCCTTATCTTTCCCATGCATTCCATGGTATGTCGTATGCTTATGCATCGATTTTCCTATCAAAAATAATCTCAGCATCATTGAATTTCTTCTAATCTATTTTTTTTTAAGTAATAAAAGATACTAGAATGTATCTATTAAAATATTGTGATCCAAATTGTTAACTTGACCGGACGGTGTGGCCGCGGCGGCGACTGAGACCCCTCAGCGGCCACGTCGTCCGATCTGTGAAAAAGGCGCACAAAGCCTAGTGCGCCTTCGATCCGATCGCTTTAAGGTTCATCTTATATCCTTAGTAATACATATTATAAATGGAAAAAATGTTAATCTTAGGTATAGGGGAGTTAGGGTTACGTTTTTTGACTATCCGTTAAATAGAAACTGCCATATAATTGTAGTCCTGAAAAGGACTTTTTGTTCTGAGAAATTGATGCAATCACAGTTGAATAGGTGGAAGGAATGTAACCACCTATGATTGCCTTCAAAGCTGCCAACTATTCCACCAACGTCGACTGCGCCACGTAACTTTAGAAGTTTGGTGAACATCGTAGCCGCCGCATTGATAGGCTCCGCTTTCACCAACACCGAAGTTGGGAATTTCAGGGGCAGTATATGTTAGGAACATCGTCTTTCCTGCCAATGTTTTCCCGTGAAATGCGTCGTATGCTTTTAACGCATCGATTTGTCTATCAAAAATAACTTCGGCTGTACACGTGGATCTTCCACTCTCATCATAAATTATTCCTGCACTAAGAAAACTGTCGAATATGGAGAACAGTTCTTGCACGTTAGAATCGGAGACTTGAACATTCAAATTTGTCACGGTTAATTTGGTGGTACTGGTTGATCCTTCTGTCATAGCCGGTTCACTGCCTCCACGGTAGTAGCTGCTTTCACTTGCTTCTTTTACAGTTGCAAGTTGTATATGCATTGTTCTTCCATCTAATACTTTTCCATTATATTCGTCGCATGCTTTTAATGCGTCGGCTTCTCTTTCATACACTACCTCAGCAGTTCCTATGGATCTACCATTACTGTAACACATAACTACACTTGTGGTTTTGCCAAATGCTGAGAACAGCTCTTGGATATCTAATCCGGATATGTGATCGTCCAGATTTGATATCAAAATTTTAGCAGGGCCAGATGACGGGGCAATTTTCTGATCTTGTCCATTCAGTTTCGATGGATTTGCTATGTCCTCACAGGGTCTTCCTTGTAGCATGCTCTCCATAACTCCATCGTTTGTTTCTTCACAGCTACCACTAGGCACTCTAGACGAATTGAATTTACATCCTACACCGGCACCCATTTCTATTTGGTTGACCATCTTGATATCTTGAAATATTATATTTGTTCGCACAACAATGACTGACCAGTGAGAGACGACTGTTCGAGTCAACGTCAAGTCAAATACTATAATACTGGACACCGGAGTCTTGGCTTGCTAAATTTGAAGAAGTTAAATGTTGGAGTGGGGATTTTCTCGGTATTCCGATAACACTGGAACGAGTCGGGTTCAGTGGTTATGAATTACCGTGGGATTTTAATTGGTTACTTAAAATAAACAAGGTATGAAAGTTCGTGGAACCAAACAATGGCGTTTTAGGGAACAGAGAGTAAAGTTCCCTAAGAAAAGGAGGATCCTCCGACCAGGCGAGGTGATCAGCCTGGCGGGCTTTCTGCCCAACTGTTGTTCGTTGGGATTTTCTATCCGTGTTAATTCGCATGCAAACTTCATATGTGCGATGAAGGATATTTGTGACGTCATCCATTGATTTGCTCGTAGATAGTCTATGTGCGACTTCTGTCATCTGTCATCTGTCACTTGTCAGTGTCGCCACATCACTCCCCCCCAAGACCGGAGGTCGATCCTGTTGAGACGGCTGTCGATGCTTGAGATGAGCGGTGCCAGAGCCAGTGTAGAAATTCCCTAGTTCCAGTGAGTCGGAACTGTGCCGCTGAATGCCCAGTGAGTCGGGTGAGCGGTGCAGGGTGATACTCCAGTGAGTCGGAGTAGTGAAGCTCGCAGTGTCCCCGGGTGAGTCGGGGAATAGATGCTGCGAGGGTAGGTGCGTAGTGGCTGGCGTCTGCGTTGACGGGAGGAAGACGTCCTCAGACCGTGTGCAGAGTGCTGTGCCTAGACGCTGATGAGGCCGTAGGGAAGAACCAGGCTGCATATCTTCGATGTAGCGTGTGGTGGTCCCTGGTGAGGCCGAGGATGCTGGTTGGCTGCGACTTGATTACCGCTCAGCGGAGAAGTGATGGGTGAGGGATATGGCGATGAGGATGACGGTGCTGATCTGCTCCGTGAAGGTTGCTTTCAATCACGTCGGGGTCACCACTTTAGGGAACAGCGAGTAAAGTTCCCTAAGAAAAGGAGGATCCTCCGACCAGGCGAGGTGATCAGCCTGGCGGGCGTTCTGCCCAACTGTTGTTCGTTGGGATTTTCTATCCGTGTTAATTCGCATGCAAACTTCATATGTGCGATGAAGGATATTTGTGACGTCATCCATTGATTTGCTCGTAGATAGTCTATGTGCGACTTCTGTCATCTGTCATCTGTCACTTGTCAGTGTCGCCACAGCGTACTTAGGCCTTTGTCTACATTTTTGTTATCTAGTTACTGATAACGATCCGGTCTTATATCCCACGTGTCGGTAACAAGGCGTTGCTTCCATCTAGCTGCTCTTGGAGTCACTGGGAAGGTATATGTTATTCATAATATAATGATGATGAAATTAAAACGACCATAACTATCATTAGATGGTTTGCGGTAATCCTCAGGCATCCATCGCTGGAATAATGTTATCACTGGCATAGGTGCATTAATTAAAATTGAAATGAATTACTAATCATGTTATTAATTAGGCTAAATTAAAAGAAATGAGTTAATCACATCGTTATAAATTTCCTTTGCATGTATTATTACAACTGCACCTCTAATCACCGTCCCTAATGATTCTTTATTTGACATATAAAAAGGGATCTGATTTTTCTTTACTTATAACCTCTTAAGTCGTCACCATGGAAATAGCACGGGAAGATTATTATATTTACTTCTTAAGTACGGTTGGAATAACTTATAATGGACCTACTGGCAGACAGGAAACGGAGAACAGTGAAGAATTAAGAGAATTAATGGAAACCAGTGACATCGAGGAGGATTGCGACGAGAGTATGAGTGAAAACGACAGCAATGATGATGAGGATAAAGAAAATTATAACGATGATGACATGGAAGAAGATACCGACTCCGATGACGAGACGATAATAATCGATGACGAAGATGACGAAGAGGATCGTGAAAACAATCGCCCTGCTGATTCGCCCATGCCCGTGATGATGCCGTACCGCCATTGGCAGCCCGGAGATTACCTTAAACCGTCTAATAGACAGTTCTGATTGTTATTAATAAAATTGTTTTTAAAATACTCTTTTCTATAATTTCTAAAATCTTCTTTATATATTTTATTTGCTACAGACATCTTAGTCTTGGTTAAAAATGTTCTGTAAAACGACTACTTAGTACATTACCTATCTGTACCTCATAGCGGACTCAGATGATGAGGACGGCGAAGACGTTGCGCCAGCGGCGGCGCCGGCGGGATAACGGATTTCTCCGTAAGATACTCCTGTTAACCTCGGCCGCGAAGTTTTTCGAGATGCTACATATGTTGCGTATGACGGTGGGCAGTTTGGCTTCAGGGCCAGACACCTAACCATAACCACCCAGCGATTAGCGAGAATATCACATCGATTTCTCAAAAAAGGCCCTTATCAGGGCCACAAAAACATTTTTAGACAGTTTTTATTTAACAGATCGTCAAAAAACGTAACCCCCTAACTTTCACACTACGAAAGAGGTGTTTTGGAATAAAATGGTAATAAAAATAGAATACGCTACGATTTCACCAACATAATATATCTAATATGATGTCGAATTGTGTATCTACTTATCAAAATTTTAAAAAATATGGAAATCCAACCAAGGAGACGACGTGCGCGTTCCTGACGACGGGTTTAAGCGTTACGTGATCTACGTCACCGTGGGTGCGTGGCCTATATGACCTACCGCACGTACGCAAGACTACGTTGTGGATGCGACGGTGGCTACAAGTCAGTCAACGTATCAAATTCTTTTTTTATTAATGTTAATATTATTACTTTATTTACAATATATACAGTTAACGCTTACATTTATAACAACTATGCTGTCGAGAGTTTTATTAACATAATCCTTCGAGGCTTTTAAGAATTCAAAATGTTTAATGTTTTATTGAATTCGTTTCTAATATCGACTTTTATTTCGAGTTGTTTTATAAACACGTGTCAATTTACTTCAAAGGTAATCCTTACTGTGACTACTATTTTACTGTCTAAATGCTAACCGAAAAAAGGCCGGTACCATTTAAGGTACGAGTGATTATTACTCGCAAACCTATTATTTTAACAAAAGAAACTGGAAATAGAAAATAAACTAGATATAGCAATCCAAATCGTTAACTTGACCGGACGGCGTGACCGCAGCTGAGAGCAAAGTGCGCCTTTTTAACAAATCCGATCGCCTTAACGTTCATCTTCCAATCTTAGTAATACATATTATAAATTGGAAATTTGTTCTAAAATACTTCTTACATTATCTTAGGTATAGGAGAGTTAGGGTTACGTTTTTTGACTATCCGTTAAATAGAAACTGTCATATAATTGTAGTCCTGAAAAGGACTTTTTGTTCTGAGAAATTGGTGCAATCACAGTTGAATAGGCGGAAGGAATGTAACCACCTATGATTGCCTTCAAAGCTGCCAACTATTCCACCAACGTCGACTGCGCCACGTAACTTGAGAAGTTTGGTGAACATCGTAGCCGCCGCATTGATAGCCTCCGCTTTCACCAACACCGAAGTTGGGAATTTCAGGGGCGGTATATGTTAGGAACATCGTCTTTCCTGCCAATGTTTTCCCGTGGAATGCGTCGTATGCTTTTAACGCATCGATTTGCCTATCAAAAATAACTTCGGCAGTACACGTGGATCTTCCACTCTCATCATAGATTATCCCTGCACTAACAAAACTGTCGAATATGGAGAACAGTTCTTGCACGTTAGAATCGGAGACATGAACATTCAAATTTGTCACGGTTAATTTGGTGGTACTGGTTGATCCTTCTGTCATAGCCGGTTCACTGCCTCCACGATAGTAGCTGCCTTCACTTGTTTCTTTTATAGTAGCAAGTTGTATATGCATGGTTCTTCCATCTAATGCTTTTCCATTATATTCACTACATGCTTTTAATGCGTCGGCTAATCTTTCATACACTACCTCAGCAGTTCCTGTGGATTTACCGTTACTGTAACACATAACTACACTTGTGGTTTTGCCAAATGCTGAGAACAGCTCTTGGATATCTAATCCGGATATGTGATCGTCTAGATTTGATATCAAAATTTTAGCAGCGCCGGATGACGGGGCAATTTTCTGATCTTGTCCATCCAGTTTCGATGGATGTGATATGTCCTCACAGGGTCTTCCTTGTAGCATGCTCTCCATAACTCCATCGTTTGTTTCTTCACAGCTACCACTAGGCACTGTAGACGAATTAAATTCACATCCTGCGCCGGCACCCATTTCTATTTGGTTGACCATCTTGATATCTTGAAATATTGTATTTGTTCGCACAACAATGACTGACCAGTGAGGGACGACTGTTCGAGTCAACGTCAAGTCAAATACTAACGGTATTCCGATACACTGGAACGAGTCGGGTTCAGTGGTTATGAATTACCGTGGGATTTTAATTGGTTACTTAAAATAAACAAGGTATGAAAGTTCGCGGAACCAAACAATGGCGGTAGGCCTTTGTCTATATTTTTGTTATCTAGTTACTGATAACGATCTGGTTTTATATCCCTCGTGTCGCTAACAAGGCGTTGTTTCCATCTAGCTGCTCTTGGATGCACTGGGAAGGTATATGTTGTTAATAATATAATGATGTTGAAATTAAAACGACCATAACTATCATTAGATGGTTTGCGGTAATCCTCAGGCATCCATCGCTGGAATAACGTTATCACCGGCATAGGCGCATTAATTAAAATTGAAATAAATTACTTAATCATGTTATTAATTAGGCTAAATTAAAAGAAATGAGTTAATCACATCGTTATAAATTTCCTTTGTATCTATTATTACAACTGCACCACTAATCACCGTCCCTAATGATTATTTATTTGGCATATAAAAAGGGTTCTGATTTCTTTTACTCATAACCTCTTAAGTCGTCACCATGGAAATAGCACGGGAAGATTATTACATTTACTTCTTAAGTACGGTGGGAATAACTTATAATGGACCTACCGGCAGAGAGGAAGCAGAGAATAGTGAAGAATTAATAGAATTAATGGATACCAGTGACATCGAGGAGGATTGCGACGAGAGCATGAGTGAAAATGACAGCAATGATGATGAGGATAAAGAAAATTATAATGATGATGCCATGGAAGAAGATACCGACTCCGATGACGAGACGATAATAATCGATACATTAGATGACGACGAGGACCGTGAAAACAATCGCCCTGCTGATTCGCCCATGCCCGTGATGATGCCGTACCGCCATTGGCAGCCTGGAGATTACCTTAAACCGTCTAATAGACAGTTCTAATTTTTATTAATAAAATTGTGTTCTTAATTTTACTAATAAAATGTTATTATACATAATTTATAAAATCTCCTTGTTTATATTTTGTTTGATTCAGACATCTTAGTCTTGTATTTTATTTATTAATAAAATTATGTTTTTAAAATATTCCTTTCTATGATTTCTAAAATCTTCTTTTTTATATTTTATTTTTTTCAGATATCTTAGTCTTGTATTTTTATAATAACTATCGTAATATATACTAAGTTGACTTAAAATCACGGTATACTCACGTAAATGAATGGAGAAAAGCTCTACTAGTTTCGAGTCACAGAGGGGCTCTTCATCATGAGCAGCGTGTGTCTGCTTTTCTCCATTATTCAACGTGAGTAAATGATGATTTTTAGTCATCTTAGTCTTGGTTAAAAATGTCTATAAACTCTGTACTTACCTATACGTAAACAAATCTTGGACAAAAATAATATAATAAGAGACAAAAACAATTGAATCATGCATAATATAGGTTCGAAATTAATACCTACCTTATTGGACAGCTAAACCCATCACCCAGTCTTCATTATATTACGGACTATTTATCAGAGTCGGTCAACAAAATAAAGAAATCCATTATTATTTGTTTACCAAAATGTTATTCAGTCTTAAATATCTTGGACCAAAGTCACGAATTGTCTTATGAGTGTCATGTAAGGGTAAGCTTAGTCATATTTCGAAGACATCTCTTAACTTCGTGTAATTATTGTATTTTCACCACCTGTGTACATTAATAATATTTGAATACTTAATTACTGTCACTAAAAAATGGTCTGGAAAATGCCACGTTTATTTTAACGTATAACAGTAGTATCGCGCCATCTAGCGGTCAATGTTGTGCACTCGATATTATTATTACTTACTATACTTTTTATGGTATTAAAATATCATGCTTTAACACTATTTTACCACTGCAGAATACCACAGGCCCAACAAGGCTGATGCCTGATCCGGAGCTGCGGACTACCTAGCGGGTTTACCGGGGCTCCGACTAGAAAAGCAGGGGTAGGAACGGGGTGGTTTTTAGTCAGTATTAGTCTGACACTCCCTTTCGCATCGCCCAAGGTGGGAGAAATCATTCAGAATATCAAATCACGTCAGAATAAAATAAAACAGGAAACAGTTATAAAATAGGAACGAACATTTTTGTTAAAATATTCGTCGCATAGTTTACTCAAAGATATAAAATAGTTTTACGATTTTTGAATTCGAAATAATTATCTCATAGTCGCATAGCGAGCACCCACTCCTAAACTTAAATTCTTTTTATCTAAGCACTAACTACAATATATTCCTGTTTCGATAAAACGACAAAAATGTTTTTTAATATTTTTTGTTATCTAATTGGCGGGCTAAATACCTAGATTTCTGCCGTTATTCCTATTCGCGTTATTATAATACATATTATGTTTATTAATTTAGTGTCCTCAAGCTGAAATGTTCAATAAAATTTAATAATTTCTACGGGTAAAAGAAATGACAAAAAGCTTATGTGAGCCTTTCGTTTTGTCTAAATACGTTATTCATAGAGATCTGGAAAAAAATTACATGCCACAAATATGTATAATCCGTATACTTGTGAATCAAATTTTGAATTGCAATCTAACTAATGGAACACCTCTTTGGCTGAGCGAACGTTAGTGCGACTGCCAAGTAAGAGTATCGGGATTGATTCGGGTGGATATAACATTATTAGGAGTTAAGCGGGTTTAGGCACGGGGTATGAAAGTCACGATATGTGGCGATAGACTCTCCCTGGTGAAAAGAGGGTGTAACATTGTATCTATGTACCTATGTGTTAAAAATATTTTACTAGCTACTCCTGCGTGATTTCACCCGCTGTTCAGCTACTATTCATCATAATGTTATGTTTTATAATCTTCCTCGATAATGCGCTATGCAACACAAAAATAAAATAAAATTGGACCAGTAGTTCCGGAGATTAGCGCGTCCAAACAAACTCTACAGCTTTAATACGTATGTTATAAAAAATATATAGAAGATAAAGATTACAAACTGATACTTCAAACTATTGTCGTACATTTCATTCGTTGGTAGATAAGGCCTACGAAATAAATTAGTATTAAAATACCATTAAGCTTTTATATTAGGACTTAGAACACAACCTACTTAACTAATAAAGATTGAGGCTCCTAACAAGAAAAACAAACACAAATTTGATTACCATGAAAATATATGTGACGAACAACGACTCAGCAAAAAATTTACATTCGACTTTTTTTGTTAAAGGTTTGTCCTAAACAGCTGATTTAACATTTTTATTGAAACAGTACTTTAAACCAAAGAAATGAAAATTTTTAAATAAACTGTGACGAATGGATGTACACGAGTACTCCTTATGTACATTGTAGGCCAGTGAGGCAGTGTTGAGCGATTTAGAAGCGGCTCAAACGGCTGTCATTCGCGCGAGTAGAGTGAACGCAAGAAGACATGTCGAAAATAGAGTTTACTGTGAACGGGAAAAAGTGTACAGGTATGCATTGTTTTTGTTATTTGATTACAGATTAAATATTAGGCTATAATAACAAACAACTATTTATTTTATTCTTATCTACCTTATGTATAAACTTAAATAAGTAATAAATTATATGTGCAAGTTACTATAAATTAAAACTAAACTTTAAAAATGGTAATATTAGGTATATTTTAGTAATATTTGCTGAATAGCGAAGGGTATGAAGTATAATTATTAAAACAATTATAACGAGTAATAGTCAAAAGTGAAGGGAATAATTATGAAAAAATATACAACGATTTTGAGTAAATAATATTTCTAAGCAGCTTAGAAATATAGGTACGCATTTGATTTAAGAAAATTAATGTTTTGGTTTTTATAAATTTATATCTAATATACAAACCATGTCACAATGTTAGTTACCGTATTTCTCCGAAACGGCTTTACCGATTTTTACCAAATTTTATATGCGTATTCAGTTGGTCTGGGAATCGCAAAACAACGTTTGCCGGGTCAGCTAGTAGTATATAAAAATCAATTGCTGTTCGTCTATTTAGTTTCTCTAAAACTCTAGAACTGCGGGACCAATTTGGTGAATTTTAGTCTAGAATTATTTGTGGAAGTCAGGGGGAAAAAGAAGGGTTTGAGGCGTTACGAAGAATAACCTACATAGAAATTAATCAATACTCGTAAAACATGAGATTTTACTTTCAATCTTAATTTACTTGTTGCATTACAAATTTGAATAAAAACTTTACGCTTGTCTATTTACCAAGTGGTAGACAGAAGTGCACGTCAGCTTGACAGATTTAAGTATATTAATTATAAAATTGTTCATGGTAAATAAATAAGTGATTATCACGCGTAAAGATAACAATAGGTTGTTATTCTGATTTTGTTTATGCGAATATGTTTTTCAATATATCATTTGTTATATATTATATGATCATTAATCTATATTACCAAGTTAATTAATAATTTAATATAATAATCCCTAATTAGGTACATGGGGCTCATAATAAACTGGTGTGACAAGTTAATGTTACAGGTGATACAGGAAAAATGTTTTAGGTGTGGCAAAATTTTAGTATGGTATTCATCAAGTACGTATATTATATTAAACACGTTTTTATTGTTACGTTCAGTAGGTACTAAAATCTAAAGTTATGATCGATGAAAAAAAAAAATCCAATTAAAAATACTTTTTATAGCGCCCTATGAGTGATAGAAATTATGTTTTTCATTCGGTGAAAACGTATTCCATTGCCATTATAGAACAAGAAAAAAATGTCCTGTATATGCACACCTCTGCTTATCCCTTCGAGGGTTCAAACTCTTTGCATAAATATCAAAAACCGGAAAATAATGAGATCATATATTTAACATTTTCAACAATAACTAGGGTTTAAAATGTACCATTTTTTTTTTTTGTAAATATACTAATGCCATATTACAATTGGGTTAAATGGTGTACGCTGTACGTAGATAGTAAAAAGTGATTAATAACTCGGTCCTTACACATGGCTAACGCATTTATTACTTATGACCGATAACATAAGTTTTTCTGTCATAAATAAAACATAGCGACACGATTACAACAATGCATAGACGGACATGTAAAAAAAATATTCATGATTAATGAATTACGCTTAATGAATTAATTAGTATTTAATAATTTCTATTATATTAGTATTTAAAAACTCCGTTTCGCCACCAAAGACTTTCCCTATTTTCCTGCTTTTCTTAAATTTTCTTTGCTATCCTCAAACCTCATGTAACCCGAGACCTTTTCGACGAATGTAAACCGTGGAAATCGGTTCGTGCGTTCTGGAGTTATTGCCGCAGGAAGGAAACCCCGATTTATTTTTATATTATAGAATAGATAGATCTAAATCACACTAATATGGAGCAGCTGAGACCTTTGAAAGTTGAAAACGACAATAACTAATCACGTCTTAAGTATCAAACCTCTTATTCGGTAGTCGAGATTGCAAAAATCCAACCAACTGTATAATGCATTATTGATTGAGGAAAAAAAAAGTTAGAAAACTGTCGTGAACAACATTAATATGCAGTACCAAGCTGTTATCATTTTTACATAATACAATGTACTAGAACACATTAAATACGTGTTTATACCTATCACACTTCACACTAATAATATAAATGTGAAAGTTTGTTTGGATGTTTATCCATAAATCATTCTGAAATTACTGAACAGATTCTGAGGATCTTTGGTGTACAGACAGGGTATGAGCTGACTTGGGTGATAGGATATTTTATTTTTATCCCACGGGAAAGCGGGCGAAGCTAGTACATAATAACATATAGTATACTTGAAGAGATCTATTTAATAATATAATTGACAAGTTCAATGCCACATACTCGCCAAGCTAGTTTTTTTAAATGATTATCTTATGCAAGTGACCCGTATGGCAAGTATTTTGCAATATTTCCTTGTATAAGTATTTTTTTCTTTAATTTCGCCCGTGTTTTTTATGCAATACATAAAGATAAAAGTGTTAGAGTAGGTAAAGAATAATATCTACGTTTTTTAAGATAATATTACTAGTACAAACATATTATATAACCTCACGCCTGTCGCCCACAGGGGTAGGCAAAGAAAATGCAACGCCAACGCCGTACTGTTCGTCTATTTAGTTTCTCTACAACTCTAGAACTGCGGGACCTATTTAGTGAATTTTAGTCTAGAATTATTTGTGCAAGTCCAGAGAGAAAAAGAAAGGTTTGAGGCGCTACGAAGAATAACCTACATAGAAATTAATCAATATTCGTAAAACATTAGATTTTACTTTCAATCTTAATTTACTTGTTGCATTACAAATTTGAATAAAAACGTTACGCTTGTCTATTTACAAAGTGGTAGACAGAGGTGCACTTCTGCTTGACAGATTTATATTAATTATAAAATTGTTCATGGTAAATAAATAAGTAATTATCACGCGTAAAGAAACAATAGGTTGTTATTCTGATTTTGTTTATGCGAATATACTATGTTTTTCAATATATCATTTGTTATATATTATATGATCATTAATCTATATTACCAAGTTAATTAATAATTTAATATAATAATCCCTAATTAGGTACATGGGGCTCATAATAAACTGGTGTGACAAGTTAATGTTACAGGTGATACAGGAAAAATGTTTTAGGTGTGGCAAAATTGTAATATGGTATTCATCAAGTACGTATATTATATTAAACATTTTTTTATTGTTACGTTCAGTACTAAAATCTCAAGTTATGACTGATGAAAAAAAAATCTATTCACAATATTTTTATAGCGCCCTATGATTGAAACAAATTATGTTTTTCATTCGGTGAAAACGTATTCTATTGCCATTATAGAACAAGAATAAAATGTCCTGTATATGCACACCTCTGCTTATCCCTTCGGGGGTTAAAAATAGTGATATATAATTATGTCAAGTTATTCACTGTTTATCAAAAACCGGAAAATAATGAGATCATATATTTAACATTTTCAATAATAAAATCGGGTTCAAAATGTACCATTTTTTTTTGTAAATAATCTAATGTCATATTACAATTGGGTTAAATGGTGTACGTAGATAGTAAAAAGTGATTAATGACTCGGTCCTTACACATGGCTGCCGCATTTATTGCTTCTGACCGATAACATAAGTTTTTCTGTCATAAATAGAACATAGCGACACGATTCCAACAATGCATAGACGGACATTTAAAAAAATATTCATGATTAATGAATTACGCTTAATGAATTAATTAGTATTTAATAATTTCTATTATATTAGTATTTAAAAACTCCGTTTCGCCACCAAAGACTTTCCCTATTTTCCTGCTTTTCTTAAATTTTCTTTGCTATCCTCAAACCTCATGTAACCCGAGACCTTTTCGACGAATGTAAACCGTGGAAATCGGTTCGTGCGTTCTGGAGTTATTGCCGCAGGAAGGAAACCCCGATTTATTTTTATATTATAGAATAGATAGATCTAAATCACACTAATATGGAACAGCTGAGAATTTTGATAGTCGAAAACGACAATCACGTCTTAAGTATCAAACCTCTTATTCGGTAGTCGAGATTGCAAAAATCCGACCAACTGTATAACGCATTATTGATTGAGGAAAAAAAAGTTGGAAAACTGTCGTGAACAACATTAATATGCAGTACCAAGCTGTTATCATTTTTACATAATACAATGTACTAGAACACATTAAATACGTGTTTTTACCTATCACACTTCACACTAATATTATAAATGAGAAAGTTTGTTTGGTTGGATGTCAATCACGCTGAAAGTACCGAACAGTTTTTGATGAAATTTGGTGTACAGACAGGTCATGAACTGACTTGGGTGATAGGATATTTTATTTTTATCCCACGGGAAAGCGGGCGAAGCTAGTACATAATAACATATAATATACTTGAAAAGATCAATTTAATAATATAATTGACAAGTTCAATGCCACATACTCGCCTAGCTAGTTTTTTTAAATGATTATCTGTAAGTGACCCGTATGGCATGTTTTTTTGCATTATTTCCTTGTATAAGTATTTTTCTTTTTAATTTCGCCCGTGTTTTTTATGCAATACATAAAGATAAAAGTGTTGGAGTAGGTAAAGAATAATATCTACGTTTTTTAAGATAATATTACTAGTACAAACATATTATATAACCTCACGCCTGTCGCCCATGGGGGTAGGCAGAGAAAATGCAACGCCAACGCCGTACTGCCAGCCAAAAGTTTGCCGTTTCTTGGAGTAAAAAGCAGTTTTAATGCTAGAAAAAATACAATTATTGACAACTAGCTTCTGCCAGCAGCATCGCCGTCGTTCCCATGGCATAAACAATAACTTATGTGTTATTCCAGATCACAATCTACCCCTGTTCCAAATTTCATCCCGATCCCTTCAGTCGTTGTGACGTGGTTGAGTAACAAACATGCACACAGACAAACACTTAAACTCACAAACATTAGCATTTATAATACGAATATGTCCAGAGTGAAGCCAGATCGAATTGCTAGTGAAAAATAAAATATTGTCAGAGTTTATTGACATAATAACTTTGGGAAATATTGTAACAACCTCCAGAAGTACAATGCTACCAGCAGATCAACCTACAATCTGTCAACTTTATTCATTGGAATTTTAACTTTATACCAATACAATAAAGTAGCAAATGTCGTTAGGTGAAAAGGGATAGGTTGATATGCTGGTGACCATACATTGTACTTCTTGAGGTCAACCTTAGCCTCATTACGCGTGATGACGAAACTATGAGAATATTACTGTAATCTGCCCGTTATTATCTAAGTACCAAGATAATGGTCGACCATAAAACTATATCTTACGGTGTAAGGGAACTTTTCCACCAGAGATGTGCTATGTATGCATGCCACGATGGTGTAATAGCTAAGCTGTGAAAGTATGTGACCATTTTCACTGATACTCAGCTTTGTAAATGTGCGAGTAAGATGTGTTATGAAAATGCGCCGCCAAAAAGCAGCTGTGCGAGGAAGATGCGCAGCACGAGTATGCGATGTAGTAGGGAAACCATTCAGAGCATGCACCTATAGCACGCATCTTTCCATATAAAAACATAGCTTAGCTGTGTCAGTTTCTAGCAGTGTTATGCTACCAATGAATATGATTGGTGGAAGCCAAACGCATCCACAGCAACGTAGCATAGCACATCTCTTGTGGAAAAGCACCCTAAGACTTAATGTATAGCAGTTTCCTTTCTAGTTACTATAGTATCGTAAATAACTGTTTTCCGTACAGCACGCATCACGAATGTCTCTTGTATGTTACAATAATATTATGTTAATACAAGCTATTCAGGTATAACAAACAATATTTGTTGATAGGGCCTTTATGTTGTAATAAAGACATGCGTGATATTATGATTGAATGTAACAAATATACCTACAATTAATAGAAATCATGCCAAGATATTCCTACTCTTATAAACGGCATTTCCTTATTTTCCATCTATTTTTGTTTTTATATATCTACGTCGTTTCTTGTATCACTTTTTTCCTGGAACAGTACATAGGCAATGATGTTTACCACTTTTAAACGCCATGGGGGTCACCAGTGACCGTCGTAAGCAGAGGATTTGCCTTCAATAGTTTTCTATTGGCAGCCAAAGACTTACTTAAAAAATATATTAAATATAGCTTAACCTATTCTAAATCTCAAGTCCTAATTTTTGATTTTTGACTGCACGGTTGGCGCGGTGGCTGGACAACTGGCTGCCGTGCAACGTGTCGCGGGTTCGATTCCCGCACGGAACAACTCTTTGTGTGATCCACAGATTGTTGTTTCGGGTCTGGGTGTCATGTGCATGTGAACTTGTATGTTTGTAAACGCACCCACGACACAGGAGAAAATCCTAATGTGGGGCAACGTTAAAAAAAAAAATAGAGAAAAAAGAAAACGGAATCTAATACTTACAACATTTTGTTTAGTAAACGAATGTACACCCCGAGAGACGACGTTGAACGCGTACCTGCGGTATGTGCTGGCGCTGCCGGGCACGAAGGCGATGTGTCACGAGGGCGGCTGCGGCTCCTGCATCGTCATGGTGCGCGCCAAGAGGTACCCCAGCGGCATCGTCGAGACCTTCTCTGTTAACTCCGTAAGTATACAAACCTGCTAAAATATTAAAACCCATTGTACGAACCTATTATCAATGCAAGATGGTCTTGTAGCAATACGCTTCGTGTGAGAAAAAAATATTGAGTAGGTACCTGTATCACCAGTAAAATCTGAATTAGCAGGTATTGAGTCCCATGTAATGGGGGATGAGCCCAGTGTATTGTTTTATACCGCGTATAATTTCAGACTCCGTGTTGCTACTGAGAAATTTTCTACGAAAATCTAAAAGTGCTTTAATAACGCTTTGCTCGGCCTGGATCTCAATTAAACATTGAACTGATAATCTTTTCAAGAAGCCACGTTCTTTTTGGAGACAGTATATTAAAACTATAAAATCTGTCTAGTGTCTGGTTCTGGTGCTATCCTGCAATGGTTGGGAGATCACAACTGTCGAAGGCGTCGGCAACCGTTTGGACGGCTACAGTGATGTCCAGAAGCGACTGGCGGCTTTCAACGGTTCCCAGTGTGGGTACTGTACTCCTGGATGGATCATGCATTTGACCAGGTAAGTATCCTATTGATGACAAGCCATTGGATGGTCTCCAAAAACTTCTTGTCTTGTCATCACGGATGAGAATTACAATAACTAATTTTTATTCCAGTTTAGTCGACAAAAACCTATCAATGTCCGAATTGGAGGAGTCTTTTGGCAGTAATACATGCAGATGTACTGGTTTCCGACCAATCTTGGACACTATCAAATCCTTTGCTATAGACGCTTCTCCAGAAATATGTCAGAAAGTGAGGGATATTGAGGAACTAAATGGGTGTTCCAAAAATCCTAGAAATTGCCAAAGAAAATGTTCTTCGAACAGTGACTGCAGTGACTGGAGCCTTGTAGCTGATGTCAAAAAAGGGAGCCCAATGCGTTTTGATTATGGAAAATACAAGTTCTTCAAGGTCTATGAGATTCAAGACATTTTTGACATCTTCCGCAAATATGGCGTCGATTCCTATATGCTTGTGGATGGGAATACTGCCAAGGGTGAGTTTTATTCTACAATATTTAACCAGCATACATATTATATGTTTTGTCTTCTCAAAGATTAATACTATGTTGCTTATCCAAAAAGTTATTAATTCAGGTGTATTGATTTAAGAGCGTGTATTTAAATATGTTATGCGTCAAGTAGTAGCTTTGAGTTTGGCCCAGAAACCATACTCAGGACGTTGTGCAGGGCAAAGAGTCGTTCCTATAGTGGTAGTGATAGTAGACGTGTTAGGAGCCAAAAGGAAGAATCAGTTCTCAATTTTGGTTCATTTTGTATAAAAACAATAGCCGATATTGATAATACTTCTCTCTAGACACACTACTTTAGATACACATTTCTAGAGACACTACTTTGATAATCGGAAGGGCGGAAAATTATGCATTGAGTTCTCCCGCCTTGGATAAGGCGAGAGGGGGTATCAGACACTTACTGACTAAAAACCACTCCGTTCCTTCTCCTGTTTCTCGAGCCGGAGCCCCGGTTACCCGCTAGGTAGTCCACAGCTCAGCTGTGGCTATGTCATGATCATGTATACCGGAAAGGTCACTTTAAAACTGCTAACTAATTTTGGTAACAAAATAGAACTAAACCTAGACATTAAAATGGTGCCTACGTATAAATATATGTATAATAATTATCTGCAGATCTAATGCACGTATTCTGAACAAAAACATGTCAGTCTACTAGTCATAGCAAATTGCTAGCACTTTGACCTTTTCTACCTTTTTTGCCAATTAAAACTCGAAACTCGGTTGATGTTTTGTTTTATTTTAGAAAGGAATAGTTGTTAGTGGCGATAAAAAAGTGAATGTACTCGTACCAACCAAATAATAAATTGAAGGACTCATTTACTGTCTATTCATTGTATGAACTATTTCTTCATACCTAAGGCCCCTCGGTCACGGCGATTTCTTTTTGTAGCAATGCTGTCGCGTTTCTGCATCGATACAGTCGCAAAGTGCACATAATGGTCCATCTCATATACTTTTTCGTAATCTTCACGCAAGCGGATTGTAGATCGTAATTAGCCAAACTTTAAGCTCTAGACAGACTCTAGTCTCAGTTGAAATCTAGTCCGTCTATTAAGTCTTCAGTTTTATCTAAAAATCGATGTAACCCAAAGTACTGCTTCTTCTATCTGTCAAAAGTGCAGACTTCGTCGGCGCTTAGAATACCTGCGAGTGCAGTAGTAGTACGATAAAACGTATTCCACTAAACCGTTACCACATATTTTTAGAAAATACGCTCATTTCTATAATACCCGATGTTACTATTCTTAATGTGAGTAGAACACTAAAATCAAGAGGTTATGTTAAGCAACCGCAGATATGATGTACTTATTTCAAAGTAATAATTGTTTTAGGTATCCTCGAGACATTTGAGTACCCAAATAATTTGATCGACATCAGCGAAGTGATGGCGTTGAAGACCTTTGATTACGACCAAAACCTGGTCCTCGGAGCGAACGTATCCTTAGAAGATTGTATCAAGATCTTCAAGGAGGCTTCTGCTAAAAAGAGCGAGTTCGCATATTTAGCTGAATTGGTGAAACATCTTAAGCTGGTCGCTCATATACCAGTCAGGAAGGTAAGCAAGCATTTAAGAATTTACATGTCAAAATCTATACTATAATATTTTAAAGCTGAAGTGTGGTTTGAACGCCCTAATCTCCGTAACTACTGGTTCCAATTGAATATATATATTTTTTATAATTTTACGTTAGGTAGTCCATTCATATTCTATAAAGCTTTACGTTACGATCATTAGGAGCAGGGGGGAAACTGTGCGGGAGTAGCTAGTATTTCTATAATAGTATAGTTTGTTTATTTTACTCCTACTCTACCGAAATTATTTTATAGAGATTTAGTTTAGAAATATTGGGAGATTATCATGAGTATTCTTTATGTGGCCAAAAGTTCTATAAACACGAGAACAGAGAAGTATTTAATAGATTTTAATAATTAAAAGGTCGTCACGCCTTTTATCCCCGAAGGGATCGGCAGAGGTGCACATAATGACGACACATAATGCCACTGTACAATGTATACTAACTTTCCACAATTTGTGGTATACGTAAGTCCTATGTAATAGGGGGTGAGCCTATTGCCATATATACTGGGCACTCTTGCCATTCCAGACTCTGTTCTACTACTGAGTAATTTTCGAAAAGCCGGAAAAGGCCTAGCAATGCTTTGCCCGACCCCTCGAACAACGAGGCAGTTTTATTATTTACTTGTATATTTTTAGATTGGTTCCATAGCTGGCAATTTGATGTATAAGCACAAACTGCCGAGATATAAATCTGACCTGTTCTTACTCTTCGCGTGCATTGGAGCAACAGTCACTGTCCGTAAGTATTTGACACTTTTCATAAATAACTTCTGCACATGTTTAGTAACTAAAACGAAATGTTTTAATGCAATACCCAACGTCTCGCCTTTTTATCCTTGAAGGGTTAGGCAGAGGTGAATATTACGGCACGTAATGCCGCTATACAATGTACACCCACTTTTCACCATTTGTGTTATAAGTCCTATGGGGTGAGCCTATTGCCATATGCTGGGCACAATTCCAGACTCCGTGCTACTGAGAAATTATCGGAAACCTGAAAAAATCCCGGTAATAATTTGCCCGACCCGGGAATCTAACCCGAGACCCCTAATCCGGCAGTCTGCACTCACTCGTCTGCACGTTTCTAGAAACACGAAAGAAACTGCAATAATAAATATCTTTCATGTAGTATGATCATGCAATGGTAAAACACTTGATAAAAATTAAACAATTTGTATTTGTTTTATTTTAACGTAATGTTTACCGTTTACCATTCGCTTTTATTTTATGTAAATTTGCATAAAATGTGTTGGAAAACTTTCGTCTCATCGTCTCGTTTGTTAATACACTGTACATTGCTACTAATACGAGAATCAAAATAGCAAAACAAAACAGAAAACAGTATTACATGTCCTGTGACCTTCCTGTGGTCGTTTTCAAAATAGTTCATGGGGTCCGCACTAAATTAACTAGATTTAGCTTTAGCTGGTGATTTTTATGTGACTAGATTAAGGCGTTGTTTTGACAATAATTATGGTTACGCGTTTTGGGAGAGACATCTTTCGGCACAAGACCGGAGTGATACCACGGCCTCACAGAAAACCGACGTGGAACAACGCTTGCGCTGTGTTTCGTTATGAGAGTGAGGTTACCGGAAGCCCACTTACTCCCCTTCGCAATCTTACCAATCCTCGTTTCCATAACAGCGCTTAAATTCCTAACCCCCAAAAGGCCAACAGCGCATTTGTAATGCTTCTGGTGTTTCGAGTGTCAATGGGTGACAGTGATTGCTTACCATCAGGTGATCCGCACGTTCACCGGCTTATAACATAACATGAAAAGAATCCACTGGGAGGCCTACAATTTCCTTGGCCTCGCTGGGCAAGGCACATGGCACACATTAAACAAAGCTAGTTTACCTAATGATTTCTGTCTAAGGTTACTCTAATGGCGACACTAAGACATTGAAGATGAAGAAGTTCTTGAAGACAGACATGGAAGGAGCTCTGTTGGTCAACGTGGAAATACCGCCCCTTAGTAGCTCACACGTTTTCAGGAGTTATAAGGTAACTCTTAGATATTCACGTTCCTAATCCGTGCAGCCAGGGATTAGAACAATCTGCCTGCTTCTATCTTTCCTGAGAAATACAACCCGGGTCTTTTCAAGGTCAGAGTAAATAGGTACTTTCTAAGTCTGTATGTTCCATCTTCGGCCACATCTTCGCTTCGCCGTCCTGGCAGTAAGCGGGTTGGTGGCCAAACACAGACTTATCAACGATAACATAAATAAACATGGAAACTCATAGACATAAATAAACATAGTAAATATACTGTCTTAAGTTCTAATGTTAGTGTTAGTGACTATGTAAGTTTAAAAGCGTATATATTATAAGGGACACTCATTAGACCTTCCTCTTTGTCATTACCCAGTGGTTTAAGGTATCTGATTCCATGGTAAAGAACCTATCAATTGTGTTATTTAATACCATAAACATCTATGACTAAGCGGTAGGCACATTGGGTGATCTGATGCGCATCTTATCGCGGTTTCGATCTCCGCACGGAAAATCTAATTTGTGAAATTGTTGTTTTATGTTTGAGTGTCATGTGTACATTTGTAAATGCACCCACGACACAAAAGAAACTTGCTGTTGCACTTTAAACTATGAACTTAGGTAAGAATAAAAACAATTTTTTTTGCCACATTATCAGCTAGTTTAATGCATCAGTGCCTATATTTATAGGTATCCTACAATAAAACTTTATCTTTGAAGAAAGTGAATGAAATGTAATAAATAACATCGCCTGATTAAAAGAAATAATGTTTTAAAACTTGTTCTTGTGCAAAAATTTTTTCACAATATCTTTAAATGTCTGTAAATTAAATTAATTTAAATTTATTCACAATATCGACTAAAAGAACACTGAATAAATATTTGTGACAATTAAAACGTAAATGTAAAATGCAATGTCATGCCTTTTACCCTGGGGTAGGCAGAGGTGCACATTACGGCACGTAATGCCGCTATACAATGTACACCCACTTTTGACCATTTGTGTTACAAGTCCCGTGCAATGGGGGGTGAGCCTATTGCCATAATTATACTGGGCTCAATTCCAGGCTCCGTGCTACTGCTGAGAACTTTTCGAAAAACCGAAAAATGCCCAATAATACCTTCCCTGACCCGGGAATCGAATCCGAGACCCCTTGTCCGACAGTCAGTTGTAAAATATTATTGTCAATTTTCAGATCATGCCAAGAAACCAGAATGCTTTAGCCCATGTAAACGCAGCGTTTCTTTTGAAACTGGGCCGTAAGAAAGTGATAGAGTCGGCAAGCATAGTGATTGGTAATATTGATCCAGAATTTATTAACGCGAGTAAAACTGAAGCCTTTTTGGTTGGAAAGAACATATTCAATGATGCGAACTTGCAAGCTGCTATACAGGTTCTGAGCAAAGAGTTGAAACCTATTGAAATCCCTGGTGAACCGTCTCCTCAGAGCCGAAAGAAATTGGCTTTGGGACTGTTTTATAAGGTTAGTACAGTAAAGGGTTACTATTTTTCGTCGCGTCTTTGTTTAGGACAGTTTACCTATTTTCATGGAGGTAAACACAGGTACTTGAAAAAATATAAATGAAAGTGAAAATTCTAATTGCTTTTTGTTGATCGTCTTATTATTCTGAACAGTAGGTGCCTGTTACTACCAAGAGCAATTTTCTTGAATATTACAGTCAAAATACTATTATACCCTTAAGTATATCATTTTACAGTCTGAGGAGGAAATGTGTATTATTAATCAACTATGATAAATTTTATTCTTGGTTATATAATGAAAATATGTATTATTCAATGTTTAATGTAAAATTTTTAGTTTTGTATTCAATGTACTGTCTGATCTTGGTAGTCTGAACTATTGAAGATGCGCAATAAGTGTTAATAGTAAATATATTAAGTCTAAATAGTATATTAGTAATAATAATAAGTTAAATAGTCGCAATAAAATAATAAGAACCAAAAAGATTCAAAAACTAGTAAAATACCTCATCTCATCTAACAGCATATCTCATTCACAGTTCATCCTCAACATCAGTCCAGCTGGAACAGCGCTTTCCAAATACATATCTGGAGGAGAACTTCTTCAAAGACCGGTGTCTTCTGGCAAAGAAGATTACCAGACTGACTCCTCATTGTATCCGTTGAACAAACCAGTAGATAAGCTTGAAGCGAATATACAAGTGGGGGGTGAAGCGAGGTTCGCGAACGATATCCCTCCGTTACCGAGGGAAGTTTTTGGAGCATTCGTGCTTTCCACCACGCATAGCGGAGAAGTGGATACGATCGATGTCGATGATGTCATGGTAAGCAACCTTTGTTTAAAGACTTGACTACATTACGTATGTTATTGAGATTTCCTATTTCCGAAATTGTAATAACGTTTTAGTTTTGGACCATTACGTAGTAAAATAAAAAAGTAAAATCTCCCGACCGATTTCGATCTCGGTGGCCAGTCTGTCTAACTAGCTTAGCCCACTATGGAGGAGATATTATAGTGCATAAGTGTGTGCGCAAACACAGGTGTACTCTCTGTTCTCTCATTCTCGAAACCTGATGACCTATGACCAACTGGGCTGGAGGGAGGTGAGGCGCAGCACCAACGGCACGAGGGTGAAACACCGCCGAACTTCCTGACTCTGGGCTAATATAATGCTCATTTTACTCAGAAAATCCCATTAGCACTTTTTGGATAGCGCGGGAATCGAACCCGTGACACGTTGCATAGCAACCATTCACCCAACCACTGCGCCAACCGTACAGCCATCATTACACAGTACAAAAATGCTGTACCTACTTGGTTATTTTCCTTAAAAAATAAGAGTGAATATTGAATGTTATTTATTTTAATACAAACAGTTAACGTTTGCTAAGCAAACATCTGCAAGAGCTAATTCAAACAAAAACTTCAGAGTCATACCTAATTATTCTTTTCCTTAATTTCGACATACATAATAAACAACTTGAACTATATTATGTTATGGAATATTTTGACACCTGTATCAATATCCTATAATCGACATTGACGCCCCGAAACACGTGTTGAGGCGTCATACGTATACGGTACTTTCAATTGTTGGGTCTTATCTCCTAATGTTCCTTTATACGTATGTACTTTATTCATATTTATATTTATTGTGTACAGATCAATTATCTGTAAATAACGTAACAAAATAAATCAAGGCTCATTGACTGCACGGTTGGCGGTTGGCGCGATGATGGCTGAGCAACTGGCTGCCGTACAACGTGTAGCGTGTAGCGGGTTTAATTTCACGGGGCAACTCTTTGTGTTTGTAAACGCACCCACAACACAGGAGAAAAGATTAGTGTGGGGCAACGTTTAAAATTTAATAAAAGGATTTTTTATAGTAATAGTTCTATTCGTTCATTAATGATAATCATTAAACGCAATCATGGCTTCCCTTTCTTTTCCTTTCCTTTCAATCATTTATCATACAATCCAGCTCTTTCTCTAAGATGTTATAGACAAAATCTTAAATAAAACATTTGCTTTATTCTAGTCTAAAGACGGAGTGCTCGCCTTCTATACTGCCAAGGATATTCCCGGCGTGAATTCCTTTGGATTCCCTGGTATCCAATTACAAACTGAAGAAGAAGAAATTCTTGCAACTAAAATCAAATTCTATGGCCAACCTATAGCCGTAGTAGTAGCAACGACCGAAAAAATAGCAGAAAAAGTAGCTAAACAAGTAAAAGTGACATATAAAAATGTAGGCACAAAGCCACCTGTACTAACAATTGATGAAGCAAAGAAAGATAGTAAAAGATACGTGGCTGGTACTCCATCTATAGAACCAAGTGGAAAGGGGGATAATGTAACTAAAGTCATTAAGGGGGTTCTAGATTTGGAAGCTCAGTACCATTATTATATTGAACCTATTACTTGTGTAGTAGTCCCAGTTGATAAAGGCCTAGAGGTGTACGATTCGTCGCAATGGATGGACTTGTCGCAGATTGCTATTGCAAGGTCTTTGGGCATCCAGGAAAGCGAGTAAGTTGTGAAAGTGTTTATGCTGGTAGTAAGCTAATAAGTAAGATGATTATGGCAAATAAAAATATTTTTTACAAAACAAGGTACAAAATTTTGGTGTGCATATTTTTATACGTATCACTTTTTAATCGTATCAAACGCTTTACTTTAAACTGTATTATCTAATAGCTTTTTGAATGGTCGAATATCTATTATTCAATTCTGTTCATAGAAGTTTCTAAAAAACAGGGAATTGTTATCGAATTCTATGTTTAACGTTTCGAAATTCTAGAATATTGCTTACCACGTTAACCATCACGTCGGTTACTGTGACTGATGCTTAGAGGAGGATTTTCCTTCAAAAGTTTTCTTTGGGCAGTTAATGCTTTTAACAGAACACTATCTAAATATTTATTTGTTGATTATTTTAGAGTCGTTGTCAAAGTTCGTCGTGTTGGTGGCGGTTTCGGAGGTAAGATCAGTCGCAACGTGCAGGCTTCGGCAGCGTGCGCATTGGTTGCCAAGAAACTTGACCGACCCTGCAGATTTATCCTGCCAATGCAAACGAATATGGCCATAGCAGGCAAAAGACTGCCGAATCAATGTGATTATGAGGTAATTCTAATTCTTAGTTATTTTGTAATAATATAGAAATAACAATAGTAAAAACTAATACTAATGCTTTAAAAGCGGGAGAACCATGCTTCGGCACGAATAGGTATATTCCCAATCTTTCCAATTCCCGATTCCCCAACAACCCCTTAATTCCTAACCCCCAAAAGGCCGGTAGCGCACTTGTAACGTTTCGGGTGTCTATGGGCGGCGGTAATTAGCATGATGTGATCTGTCTTCTTGTTTACTCGCTTATACCATATAAAACTAAGCCAATGGTTTTCCGTCTGTGGCTTCAATTGTAAATCATAAAAAAAAATCAAGTTACTCTTCTAGGAAAATAGAGGAAAAGCTAAACTGTGGCTTCGAATACTTTTAACGTAGGTAAGAGTATGATGAAATAGTTTTTCAAATTGGTCCGTTAGGTTTATTCTTTATTTATATGCAAACGAACAATCAAATATTTTATTATAAGCATATATTATTTGCAGTTATGATAGTAAAAAATAGTAAATGACTAATAATAATTACGTTTGTGAATGACCCTGATAACGAATTCACCGTATGCTTGTCATTGAAAATACGCCTAACATTTACTAATTACCAAATTGCATTGTTCATATAGTAATAATAATAATTTTGGCTAGTACAAATAGCTTATTAATGGATGCAAATTTAGTCACAATTGTCAATTTCCTATAGTCACGATGATTTATTAGATAATGATACATATTTAGGCCTTAACTACTACTAACATGGGATTTTTTATTTTTGGAAATTTTTGAACGGCGTTCCGTAGCATGGTCGCGATCTGTTTGGTGGAGGCGAACAGGTGAATTTACCCTAATACATAAATACCATTACCAATTGTAAAATAAATAAATACCATCGATGTCTGCGAAAGAAAACTAGGTACTATTTTATTTTATCTTTCATAAGGTCGGCGTTGACAACAATGGTAAAATCCAGTATCTGAATGCGACGATAGTAGAAGACATGGGTTGTTCCAACAATGAGAATATTCTGGACTTCGTCGTGGGTGGGTTCCCGAACTGCTATAACACTGAGTACTGGTCCTTGAAGACTGCTACCGTCACCACTGACACACCTTCCAATTCCTTCGCAAGAGCTCCAGGTTTGTTGCGATTCTTATTTTCAAAGTCATTATTTATTTATTTAAGCTTTATGCACAGAACAACTTAAATGCCATTGCTTCCAGTCTCACCTTTTTATCTGCGTCTTCTCTGGTTCCATTGCCTACTTTCTTAATCCATAAATAGTTTAGTATTAATATGGCCAGTTTTTGGTAATGGTATTTTTGCCTCTAGGGTAAATAACAACACAATAATTTGCAGGCGATCAGTAATTTTTATAGGTACTGTATAATTGTATATATGATAGGACGTAGGTGATAGGTACATTATCAGGTATGTTCTGCATTTTTTTGTACAACACTTTAATCTATCTAGTATTCTATAATGTTGTGTAATTAGGTATGCTAATCACTAAGCAATGCCCGATTAGCTGGTGCAGTATGACGCAAACACTCTCTAAATTATTCATGTATCTTTACAAAACAATCTATTCCGAATGTAAATATTTTGTTTTATGTCTTTTACAACAAGAGATACCGATGCAGTTTTAATTAGCCAATTGAAATTGATTAAATGATTTTATGTATATTTTTTACGGTCGATAAATTAACTGCAACAAAATAAAGCAATATATTTTTACTGATCTTTAATCTCACAGGTACATGTGAAGGCATCACCAGTATAGAACATATAATGCAGCACATTGCTTTTGCCGTACAAAAGGACCCAACTGAAGTCCGTAAAGCAAACATGAGGACAGAGGACAATGACCTTCCAGAGATGATAGAAACTCTCAAAAAAGACGCAGACTACGACAGACGACTTAAAGAAGTAGAACAGTTCAATAAAACAAACAGGTGGATGAAAAAATCTATTTCGGTCAACGTTATGTGCTTCCCAGTAATCTTCTACGGTAACTACTCAGCTCTCGTCTCCATCTACAGAGGTGATGGTACCGTCACAGTCTCCACAGGAGGTATAGAGATGGGACAAGGCATCAACACCAAGTGCGCTCAAGTTTGCGCCTACGAACTTGGCATACCCCTTGAATACGTCAAAATTGTTCCCAATCAAACATTCATTGCTGCAAACAACGTTTTCTCTGGATCCAGTATCACTACTGAAAGTTGCGTCTATGCTATTATTAAGGCTTGTGAGGTTTTGAAAGAAAGATTGGCTCCAATAAAACAGAGTATGCCTGATGCTACATGGAAAGAAGTTATCCAGAAGGCAGGCGAAGAGCAAGTAGACTTAACTTCTCTGTATATGATGAAGGACTCTGATGAGAATCTGAAGGGTTACAGCGCGTTCGCTGTGTCTATTATTGAGGTGCTACTGGACGTGACCACTGGCAGGTTCCAGATTGTTCGAGCTGATGTTTTGGAAGATGTTGGTGTTAGTGCTAACCCTAAATTGGATGTGGGTCAGGTGAGTAGATAGATAGAGAATGACTTGTAATTCGACGTATTCCTTTCGGTAGATGATAGTACAACTAATTTCCTACAAAATTAGTCCTGAAGTCCCTGGTCCGAAAGTGGCATTTTCTGAGATATTTAACATATTTAGTTTCGTCAAAAATTCCGGAACTAAGTACAAAATATGAATAAATAAAAAAGTAATGCTATGATTTAAATTGTTTTAGCTTTTATCAGTAGCCAATATATATAAACAGCGATTAATACTTTAATCTGAGTATGGGCCTTAGATGCCTGAAGTAAATAAATAAATAAATAAAAATAGACTTTTCTATTTCACTACCATTTCTGTAATTTGTGGTAAGCCTTTTTAATTCCTAAGTTCTTTACATGCTATGAAATCGTAATTGTGTTTGTTTCTTCTAGGTGCAAGGCGCATACATTCAAGGTATCGGCTACTTCACCTGTGAGAAATTGATTTATGATCAAACCACGGGCAAGTTGGAAACCAATCGTTCCCTGACCTACCACGTACCGCTCGCTCTGGACATACCGGTAGAGTACAACGTCAAGTTGAGGTATAACCATAAGAATCCAAACGGAGTTCTTGGATCAAAGAGTAAGTATTATTCTTTTCTACTTTACTTCACGTCTTTTACTACCAAAAGAGATAAATAAAAGTATACATAAGTATTAAATGGCAAAAAAAAATTCGCCTGTACTGAAATTAATATTGTCTGCACGGTTGGTGCGGTAGCTGAGCAACTGGCTACCGCGCAATTGATTCCCACATGGAGCAACTCTGTGTGATCCACAAATTGTTGTTTAGGGTCTGGGTGATCACACCGTTTATAAACATACAAGTTCACATACACTGATGTGTATGTTTATAAACGCATCTACGACACAGGTGAAAATCCTAGTGTGGCACAACGTTTAAAAAAGTCCCATGTAACGTTACGGATGCTTCTTGCAAATTTCCAGACCCCGTGCTATAATTAGAATATTCTATACAACTGCTTGCTTATTTGCTTATTAAGTTTTAGCTCAAATTAGTTAGGTTACATAACCTTATGAAAATGTTGATCTTCCAGCATGTGGAGAGATGGGCATCTGTTCAGCTCATGGTGTAACTCACGCGCTGCGCCAGTGCATCATGGAGTCCCGCAAGGACTCAGGCTACGATCCCAACGAATGGATTTATATACGTAAGTATATGCTTGTATGTTGATTTTTGTAAATTATTGAACCAAGGAAGAATCCTTCTCCAATCCTTCGAGATCCAAAAATTAATGGACAAGATCCTCATCAATAATTGTGTCTCGTCGTTTCATTTTGTCCAAAGCACAACCTCCCACTCCCGTTAATTATTCATAGATCCTTTAGCAGAGCTAGATATAATTTGTTTTGTTTTATTAATTTGATTAGTCAAACATACAAATATATTTATGTATGAATGCCTAGTGTTATCTTAAGGCTCAACAATGAATGTAACAGTGGAGCATGATACTCTAAATATAATTTAATAGTGGTATATAGCAAAAGGCTGATGGTAAACCCTCTTATGTAAAGGAGGTCCATAGTCTCGTGATTAATTTTCACGAACTGTTGATGATTATATGTACTTGATGACTGCACGATTGGTGCGGCTGCCGTGCAACGTGTAGCGGGTTTGATTTCCGCACGGAGCAACTCTTTGTGTGATCCACAAATGTTTGTTTCGGGTTTGGATGGAATGTGTATATACATGTGAACTTGTATGTTTGTAAATGCACCCACGACACATGAGAAAATCCTAGTGTGGGGTAATGTTTTTTGAAAGAAAAAGAAGAAGATTTAGACCACATAAATAGATTTTTAATGAAGTAATGTGTTTCCTTTGTTTCCAGCGGTGCCGTACGAGACCGAGGTAATATTGAAGGCGTTGGACGTGAAACCTGAAGAATTTCGTCTAAATGCTTAAAGGACCTCCCTTTTTTAACTTGTAACATGTTTGCCAAATAGTTTTCCTAATACAGTCGATTGTAACTTGCCATATTGTTAGTGTTTGTTAAGTTTTCCTATTCTTTGAGATCTGATTTATTTTATTTTACAAAAATGGTGTTTGGTTATTGCTTTTTTTTATTTTATTTCTGTTGAGTGTTAGTTAAAAGGTTTTTATATCACTGTCCATTGTTTGGCCTCCTAAATATCTCCATTAACATAAAATTATACAATGAGAAATGACCTCTGAGTTGTATTTCGGAATTTCATACTCAGGGCAGTCCGTTACATAAATGTCACGGTCATCATAGTTTTTTTTTAATAATAATTTTAGTGTGTTAAGTCCGTCTATTGTTTGTCCTATGTACATAAATTCATCTTCCATTGTTATAGAATTATGTTTGTGATGTGAAGTACAAACAAACAAACCATTACACTTTTGCATTTATTAGTAACGATGGCTAAATATTAAATGCTGTACCAAGAATAACATGAAAATGTAAAATAAAGCAAGAATTGTGAATTGATTGTTGGTACGAGAGCTAGCAACCGAAAAAACAACAATTTCGCCTATGGTATGTCTCTCACTCTCCCAGACATCATACGGGCTATCTGGCACCTGGTAGTGGTTGCGTTCACCAGTGCGCACATTTGTACAGGCAAAATTTCAATTTTTCAAACCATTTTAAGAAGTTACGTTTTATTATTATTATGTTTTATTGAACTATAGTAGCATGAATCTATTATTGCCAGGCTTTTTTATTGTTGTTTAAGCTATGCCAAGCGCCAAATTTTTTTTATTATTACTTTAGTATCTGAAATTTTTGTATAATGTTATTTAATTAATTAAACCGGCCAAATGCGAGTCGGACTCGCTCGTGAAGGGTTCCGTAACAGTAAATTGACATAATATTTTTTTGGTTTTTATTTTGTATGAACGACAAAGTTATATTTGCGGTTTTTAAAAGTTTTATGTTCTTTAATAATAATATCTGGTTCAAACCAATTGTTGTTAGTTTCTATTGAAATCTACCATATTTTTTTTTAGTTTTCTCACTCTCTTATTTTAAAATAGAGGGGGAGGACACTCATTTTTCCACTTTGGAAGCGTCTAAAAACGATTGATTTTGACGAAAAACGGCTTTAGGAACCTTAACATCTTTTTTAAAGATCTATCCATAGACACCAACCAATCACGGCATTGTAAGCTGAAAAAAATATTTTTGTGATTCAGTTCCATGTATGGAGTGGCCCCCTTTAATTATTAAATTTATTAATTTTCATTCAAAATTCGAATAGCAATTACCAGAATACATCAACCTACAAAGTTTCAACTATGTTAACCCAACAGTTTCGGAAATATAATGAAAATGGTTTGAAAAGTTGAAATGTTACCTGTACAAATGCGATGCGCACTGGTGAACGCAACCACTACCAGGTGCCAGATAGCCCGTATGATGTCTGGGAGAGTGAGAGACATAATATATCTAAAAACTGGCCTTCTTGAAATGCTCTCTCAAAAACGTTGCCAGCTCTTATACGATAATACCTAATTAGTGTTGTCTCTTGTCGCTCTTCTAGTGTTTCAAGTAACTAAGGCTGCTATGCTACGTTGCTGTGGATACATTTGGCATCCACCAATCATATCCTTTGGTACACATAGCATAGCACTGGTAGAAACGGACTCAGCTAAGCTGTATTTTTATATGGAAAGATGCGTGCGTGGGATATGTGCTATGCATGGCTTTCGTACTAACGATACATACTCGAGCTGCGCATCTTCCTCGCACAGGTACATAACTTAGTATCAGTGGAAACAGTCACATAGTTTCACAGCTTAGCTATTACATTTTCGTAGCATAGCTACATAGCACATCTCTGGTTGAAAAGCACCCTAAGGCTAAAAATTGTAATGTGTTAGGTACTAAAACCGTTTCTGATACTTACCGGTTTTTAATGAAATTCAATTAATTTATCAATGTAATCTTCTTAAAATTAATCATTTACATTTTATATCTAAATGAAATAATAATTTATAATTCCAATTAAAGGAAATAATTAATTATTAATACTGGATAGTGGTGCCTTTTACAAAATTTTTTATGTTTTATTCTCTTTTATAAAAAAAAATCTTAAACAGTTTTTGTCTTTTTACATATATTTTTAAGTATTGAAATGTGATTTATAGAGTAAAACTATTCCTGTTATGTTTTATTATTTTAATAAAGTTTATTACTAAAATAATAAGTGTTTTATTTTTAGTTAAAAACAACGATTTCTACACGTAAATGTATTGAGAAAAGCTCTACTAGTTTCGAGACACAGAGGGACGTGATTCAACTGTTGTATTCAGTGTTATTATAAAAATGTCTTATTATTGTTTTTATTTTCCATATTCTCATAGAAAGGTCCTTTTAAGTTTCAGGTATTTAAAAAATCTATCAAGGTATCTAGGTCGCAAGTGCGATTATTGGACAAAGGGTTTTGGGTTTGATTCCCGTATCGGGCGAAATATTACTGGGTTTTTTATTCGGATTTTCGAAAATTTCTCAGTAGTGGCTTGGAGTATGGAAATGTGCCCGGTATATGGCAATAGGTTATTACATGGGACTTATAACACAAATGTTGAAAAGTGAGTGTACATTGTACAGCGGTATTACGTGCCGTCTCTGTCTACCCTTTCAGGGATAAAAGGCGTGACTTTACAAAGTACACTTTGGACAGTACACTTTGGACATCTTTTTTAAAATTTTCTAAAATTATTAAATGTACTAATAATTCTAAAAAAAAAATATGTCGCGTTGGGGGACCGCTCCGCTCCGTTATAGTTAAGTATTTAAACATCAATTTACTTTAATGTTAACACCAAGCATGTAACACTTATTAAAAAATCGTAGATAAGTAAGAAATAATTAGGAGCGGTCCCCCAACGCGACGTATTTATACGTATACGTATTTATTTTTTAGAATTATTAGTACATTCTTAGGTACTTTAAGATTAAGTTTCTTTTATTATTTTTTACTTTTTAAAGGTAAATTAAGTTTTTGTGTCGGGGGTTTTTTAAATTTTTAATTTAATTTTTTATTAACGTTGATAAGTCTGCGTTTGACCACCAACCCGCTTATTGCCAGACTTAGAAAGTACCTATTTACTCTGACCTTGAAAAGAGCCGGGTTGTATTTCTCAGGAAAGATAGAAAGAATGCTTTAAAGAATTCTCATTTTATTTTAAAACAATAACACATAAAGGTTGCAAAATCAATCGCGTAGCCAGCCTTATTTACAGACATTGGACCAATGATACAGGAAACAGGATGCTATGTTCCTTAAATTTTAGAAAAGAGATTATCCCCCATACGATACAGTAGCCGGCTATTGGTCAATCGTTTGCCGTTTCACTACTGGAGGATGCGAGGATGCGCTATGCTGCCTGTGGTACTGCATGGAATAAGCCAGCAAACGAGCAGTGGGATCACCTGATGGTAAGCAATAGCTGCCGCCCATGGACACTTGAAACACCAGAGGCGTTACAAATGCGTTGTCGGTCTTTTGATGGTCAGGAATTTAAGGGTTGAGTCATGCTTCGGCACGAATGGGCCGGCTCGACCGGAGTGATACCACGGCCTCACAGAAAACCGACGTAAAACAACGCTTGCGTCGTATTTCGTTGTGTGAGTGAGGTTACCGGAGGCCCAATTCCCCCTTCCCAATCTTCCCCATTTCCGATTCCCGAACAACAACCCTTAAATTTTTAACTCCCAAAAAGCCGGCAACGCACTTGCAATGCCTCTGGTGTTTCAAGTGTCAATGGGCGGCGGTGATTGCTTACCATCAAATAATACGTCTGCAGGATAACAGGCGAGTGTCCCAAAAAAAAAAACGTTCTCTAAACTATTTATTTTTCCAAAATGTGAAAAAAACAATACAACTTATTAATTACATGATATTCTAGTAAAACAATTTATAAAAATGTACTTCGGTAGCCTTTGTTTTCTCTTCAGATGTTGGATAATTGTACACCATGGTTTTTTTTTTCAATTATATCTAACCTTTACCAATTAGACATATCTGAGGTATGACATGTATGTATACGGGTGCTGTTCAAGGATTACTTAGTTAAGTGCAAAATCGTGAAAATCTGTTCAAGCGTGCATGAGTCATATTTTATGTCGTGTTAAACTTACTTTGTTGTTACGTATTTATTTAATTACTATCCGTATTTTAAGTAAATTCATAATTTTGACTATATTGACGGGCTTCTAGAAAGTAACTTCCAATAAAATATCGATGCATATGTAGATCAACTATCTGCGTAATATTTATTTTTGGTATATTTACTTTTCATTTGCATTTTAAGTATTGCAAGATAAAAGAGAAGACTTCCGTTACACATTGTGAAGTAGGTACCTACCAGTAGACACTTGTGTACTTATATTTTTTCTTGTAATTTTTCCAAAAACAGTCTTTATCGCGTGTCGCAAAAGAAAAGATGTCTAAGAAAATTGAATTCACTGTCAATGGAAAAAAATGTACAGGTATGTGTAATCCATTGTTTTTTTTATTTTATTTTATTTATGTTATTGTTCGAAGTTCTAGATTATTCTAAATTTAAAATGTGACTGTTTATCTTACTTCTTATTTATATTATAAATGCGAATGTTTGTGAGTTTGTATGTATGTTTGTTTGTTACTCAATCACATCAAAATGACTGAAGGGATCGGGATGAAATTTGGAACAGGTGTAGATTATGGTCTGGAATAATACATAGGACAATTTTTATCCCACGGGATTCCGGGCGAAGCCGCTGGCAGAAGCTAGTTTACTATATACAGTGGACCTCCGGTAATCCGACAATCATTATGCAGGGCAGTGTCGGACTATTGAATTTGTCGGATTATAGAGCACTGCCTAAAACCCCCTATAGTCCGGATTTTTTTACAAAAGAGTACCTTGTAATCCGGCCAATTAAATATCCAATGATAAGTTTCTATATGTTATATGACATATTGAAGTACAAAATCATACTTAACTTATGTATATCGAATTAAGTAAATAAAATAACAATAAAGAGCTTACGTTTTATTTATAAAACTAAGCATAAATGCACATACATGCTACACACCAAAATAATCAAACATTATTAATCAAAATCATGTAATGAATTTATCAAATTATGAAGCTTGGAAATATTCATCAATATTTTTTTGTTTTAGATTTTCAAATATGTACTTATCAAAGTCATGTCCGATTACAGGGGGCGCCGGATTAGACAGAGGCCAGATTATCGGGGGTGCACTGTATTGACTTATTATATGTATTTTAATTTTACCTAGCCGATGAACGTTTAGTGGTTTATTTATACGTAGATAGGCTGTAATTTATTTTTGCGAGTCGATAAGTCGGTTTTCAATAAAGTTATTTGTATATTTTTGTAACACAGTGGACGAGAATCTCCGTCGGGAGACGACGTTGAACGCGTACCTGCGGTATGTGTTGGCGCTGCCGGGCACGAAGGCGATGTGTCACGAGGGCGGCTGCGGCTCCTGCATCGTCATGGTGCGCGCCAAGAGGTACCCCAGCGGCATCGTCGAGACCTTCTCTGTTAACTCCGTAAGTTATACTTTCCTATTTATTCTGATTCGCACCTTATTGTATGTTATGATTATCTTAACCTCGTGTAGGTATATTCCTATTTACAAACCATGTGGGTCTATATAATAACCTGAACAAATGCGTTCTTACGTACTACTAACTCGTACTCTATTACCTACATGGTAACACATTTCTATATGAGGCACATACACACATACGAGAAATTAATAAAATACCATTTGATAACAAACACTGCCCTAAAACAGCAACAAGCTAAAGTAAACCTTATTCTCTTTCACCCAGTGTCTGGTTCTGGTGTTCTCCTGCAACGGTTGGGAGATCACGACTGTCGAAGGTATTGGCAATGCTTTGGATGGGTACAGCGAGGTCCAGAAGCGGCTGGTGGAGTTCAATGGCACCCAGTGCGGGTACTGCTCTCCAGGTTGGGTGATGCAGATGTCCAGGTAAGTGGCCTGAATAAAATTATATCGACGGTTAAAAGGAAATAGGGTATAAGCGACAAAAAATGAAATGTTCAGGAGAGCCGTTTAAACTCGTCGGTTACGAAAAAGAATACTAGGAAAATGTTTTTTTTTGCTAGGGTATAAACGCCAAAAATGTCATCGTAGAGCCATGAGAGTAAGCGCATTCGAAAGAGCGGAAAATTTTACGTAGGATAGCATAATAAACTCATTTTTGACCAAAATGTCGCTTATACCCTATTTCCTTTTAACCGTCTATATACATTCCAGAGAAGAATGAGAAAGTACTCTATAGATTACTCCTTTTCAACCAATTACTTTAATGCCATTTCTCCTGTTTTCTCTTTTAGTCTCTTAGACAAGAACCTGACCATGGCAGAACTAGAAAAGTCCTTTGGCAGTAATACCTGCAGATGTACCGGGTTTAGACCAATCATGGACACGATGACCTCATTCGCTGTGGATGCCTCTCCAGAATTATGTCAGAGAGTGAGGGATATTGAGGAGGCAAACCCTTGCTCCAAAAACCCTAGGACCTGCCAGAGGAAATGTTCAGAGACCAGTGACTGCAGTGACTGGAGTCTCGTGACTGTAGAGGAGAACCTGACAAGAGACGTCATCTCTTTGGACTTCGGTAAATCGAAGTTCTTCAAAGTGTACCAACAGGACGACATTTTTGATATCCTAAGCAAGTATGGCGTGGATTCCTATATGCTCGCTGACGGGAATACTGGAAAAGGTTTGTTTAGTTTGGTTATTATTTTACTTTTGCCTACTTTGTCCTGATTTGACAGTTTTTCAGAGAGTTAAAAGCGGTAACGATTAAATCTCGTCAAACATAAAACAAACTCGTACTAGATCTTTGCGAAATCTGTCGATTGTTTCGTCTCTTGTAATGAAAATTTTTAGCAAACTGACTAAGTAGTAGTTATCACAACTTACTATAACTATTTGTAATGTAAAGTCTATGTGAACGACTTTATTACTAAAACACGTTGGAAGCAAAAGTATTGTGCCTAATTTATTACATACAAAGTCAAATGATAACAAAACAATTGAATTATAAGAAATTCTGAATATAAGTACCTAGATCAACACCAATTCACTCAAGCATGAAAAAAATTATTAGAAAAAAATGTAAAATATTCAGTCAATGATAGGCATTTAGGACGTAGAATACAAATAAACTACGTTGTAAGTACAGCATAAATAAAATAAACGGTACAGTTAAAACTAGAAGTGATGTTAGGTATTATGTTTATCACTTAAGCCAAGGTCATTGTGAAATGTTTGTAAACAAACCACAAAGATCTTTGAACTAACCAAACAGTAGGTATCTTTCCGTGTTTTTATTCATCTGCTGTCACTTAAATAGATTTGAATAGGAAGGGGTACCCCCACCCAAAATGGCAACGCACTTGTAACGCCTCTGGTGATTCGGGTGTCCAAACGAGCAGACGGATCGCCTGATGGTAAGCAATCGCTGCCGCCTATGAACACCAGAGGCGTTACAAGTGCGTTACCGGCCTTTTGGGGGTTAGGAATTTAAGGGTTGTTGGGGAATCGGGGATTGGGAAGGAGATTAATTGGGCTTCGGTTTATTCGGTTATTATTTAAACAGACGTGCAAAATTAAAATAATGCTTCTTTACAGGTATCGTTGAATCATTTGAATATCCCAGAATCATAATTGACATAAGCGAAGTTGCTTCGCTGAAGAAATATGAATATGGTCAGAATTTGATTCTTGGGGCAAACGTTTCTATTGAAGACTGCATTAGAATATTCAAAGAAGCTTCGTCTAAGAAGAGCGAGTTCGCTTACCTATCTGAAGTCGTGAAGCATTTGGAACTGATTGCTCATATACCTGTGAGAAAGGTAAGAATAATCACACATATAAATATGATAGTTTTTTTGGATGTATGTCCGTCAATCACGCTGAAACTACTGAATGAATTTTGATGGGGTGATAGTTTTTATTTCATACAAACGCGGGCGAAGCCGCTGGCAGAAGCTAATATAGAAATAAGTAGTAAGTATTAAAATAAGGTTCCTACAGTAAAGTTCAAATGTAGGAGAATTTGTTTTTTTTTCATGATGTTATCTGCATATATTTAGACTTGCTTATTTCAAGAGGACTTATGTTTTGATTGTAATACTTAAAATTATATTTTTTAATTGGTTAATTATCGAAACCTTCTCAACGCTGGAACCTTATACATTAGAAAAGGACTCGCCTATTGCATAATACATATGTGTATTAGTTAAGAACAAAATACCACCATCACTATCTTTGCTTACTGCAAACTACTCATTGATTTATTTTACCTTTTGTTTTAGATTGGCTCCATTGCCGGTAACTTGATGTACAGGCGCGCAGTACCGACGTACCAGTCTGATCTGTTCGTCATCTTCACTTGCCTTGACGCCAGGATCACTGTTCGTGAGTACTTTAATCTGTTTATAGAAATTATGAGTTTAATGTCTATTTAATCTCTAAAAACTTGAACAGCCCTCTATTGGGTAATGAGCTTCCTCTACATCAAAGAAAGAAAGAAAGAAAGAAGAATCATTTATTTGGCACCGGCCACGATGCACCAAAAACAAAACACAAATTATAAAAAAAAACATACAAACACACAACAGGTAAAATCAAGGTGGCAACGTGCCCAAGCCACAAGGGTTGCCACCTCAGTATGAGCTGGGCACCGAAAGTACCCAGCACTGGTTTTCAGTTGCCACCCTTTGCAGTGACCCACGGACGGAGACAACGCACAAAACAAAACACAAAAGTAATATAGTAAAATAAAAATTTACAGAATAAATAAACATAAAAAGGAGAATATTAAAATAAACATACATACATATATTTTAAAATACATTACAATACATACATCAGGTGATTTGACTCCACTTTTGGCAGGTTTTATCCTTACACTTGGCAGGAGAGATGGAGATCAGCTAGTCTATTCTGTAATTGTTCATTCGAAACATTCGAAGTAAGGTCGATCACATCCACACCCATCATTGGTCGAGATGAGTGTACTAGTGCCTAGTCTCTGTCAAATATATAATCTTTTGTTAACTCTAAGATTAATGTTTTTTGTTAATAGGCAACGCTCGCGGTAAAACGAAGACGTTGAAAACGGTCGAGTTCCTGAAGTTTGACATGGAAGGATGGTTGATGACTAGTGTCGCGCTGCCTCCCCTGAGCGACCGACATATCTATAGAAGTTACAAGGTATTTAAACACACCGGTACCCTTAGTATGATTTTGCTTTACGATTAAAGAAATCAAAATGAGAGTGCGTTCGGCGCTCTGATTGGGTGGTTCATTCGAGCCGGCCAATCAGAGCGCCGAAGCGCAAACTCGTACTAAGAGTGAAAGAGAAAGAGAGCAATGTCACGTCAAGTGATTTTAAGTTAAGTAACAGTTTAGGGGTGATCAAATGAATGATTTTTTTTTATAACAGTCAAATTAGTTTTGAATTTTACTTTCTTATAGTCAGAAACTGCTTAGATATCGGAAAACATTATTGTTCTAGATTATGCCAAGAAACCAGAATGCTTTAGCCATCGTCAATGCGGCATATCTCATAGAATTAGGAAGGAAGAACACGGTGGAATCTGCCAGCATAGTCTACGGTAACATAGATCCAGACTTCGCCCATGCTACTGATACCGAGAATTACCTGATCGGGAAGAATATATTTACCAATGAAACTCTACAAGAAGCCATTGATCTGCTTGATTGTGAATTACTACCGAAGGATATTCCTGGAGAACCGTCTCCTGAATGCAGGAAGAAATTGGCGCTCGGACTGTTTTATAAGGTAAGTCAACTTTTTAGGGTTTCCCTAGCCAAATGGCAAAAAACGGGACCCTTATAGATTCATCGTGTCTGTCTGTCTGTCTGTCTGTCTGTCCGTCCGTCCGTCCGTATGTCACGGTCATTTTTTAAAATTTTATTGGGTAGAATTGTGACCGAAGTGATTCGGGATGCCGTTGTAATAGAATTACCTCTTTCAAGCTTATTAATTAGTTATTTGGTTGCTCTTAGTCCTGCATAACTTTGGCAACCTTTAGAAAATACGTGACTGTAATTTCGAGGAGCATTTTTTTAATATATTTTACTTTACTTCTACTATTGATATTCCATATATTTAATTTAAATCCTCTAAAATTACATTATTAAATACTATTAATAATATACAACATAGAATAATATCTTACAATATAAAAATAGGAGCCGACCGATAGCGGGAACAGGGTCCAAGCTACCGGTAGTTAGGGCTCCAGAGAAATAAAACCGCGTCACAATACGTACCGTTTCGAGGAGCACTGCCTTCTGCATGAGGCACTTGATCCATATAAATATCTATATCAATTATTATCACTTTTAAGTCTTTTTTTTGAGGGGGAACATCATCCAATGACTTCTCCCGCCTTGGGTGAGGCGGGAGGGAGTATCAGACTCTTACTGACGTAAAACCATCCCGTTCCTTCTCCCGCTTTGAGCCAGAGTCCCGGTAACCATTTACGTTGGGCGCAGCTTTACATTTAAGTCTGCTATACTATTATCATACCAGTTTCGTTTACATGTCCAGGAGACCACTCTTTCTTCTTACACAAACCATTTTTAACATCATCCTTGTCTTTACAGTTCGTCCTAAACATAGCTCCTGCTGGCAGAGCAAACTCAAGATTCACATCTGGCGGATCACTCTTTAGAAGAGCGGTCTCCCGAGGCAAAGAAGATTATCAAACGGATAAGTCAGTGTTCCCTCTGAACCAACCAATAAACAAGATGGAAGGCCTCATACAAGCCAGTGGGGAGGCTACTTACACCAATGATATACCTCCGATTCCTCGGCAAGTGTTCGGTGCCTTTGTCCTGTCTACTATCCACAAAGGGACTGTTGATACTATTGATATTGAAGGCGCTTTGGTGAGTCTTTTCTTCTACTTTACTTCTACGAATTGTTATTAGATTTAGTTTTCGAAACGTTAATCGCATTTGTTCTTGTATTATCTTCACACTTTTATACTTCGTTGTTGACCTCGTTGATCTAATGGTCACAAGTGCGACTGACGCGCATTGACGGGTTCGATTCCCGGGTCGGGCAAAGTAATGCTGGGTTTTTTTCGGTTTTTCGAAAATTTCTCAGTAGTAGCACGTATTCTGGATTGGTGCCCAGTATATGGCAACAGGCTCACCACCTACTGCATGTGACTTATAACGCAAATGGTAAAAAGTGGGTGTAGATTACAGTGGCATGCGTTACATGCCGTAATGTGCACCTCTGCCTACCCCTTCGGAGATAAAAGGCGTGAGGTTGAGGAATAAAAAAAAACTGCGTCATAAAACCACAAATGCAGGAAATTCTTTCAATAATATTTGAAAATGTTGAGTCAATTGAAATTGAAATAAAAAGATAAGAATAACTGTTGACTGTCAAAACTTGTTTAATTTTTTTTTTGATAAGTAAATTTTGGAACACGAAAGATGTGGCGATGTTATTTCACCGAGTATGCTAATATTGTTTATTATAATTGGCAGCGAGTAAAACACTTGTGAAAACTTATTTTAACACTAATTACGTATGTACCATAATTTTTTTATTGACATAGTTACATTGGTACCTACTTTTATATAATTATAATAATATATGGCTAGTCATGCTTGTTTGGGTAGCATGTTTACTAACAGTTACCTATTTTTTATGTATTTATTAACAATTTTTATGAATGCTAAACACTGAAAAAAAATGCAAACTGCAATACAAAATTTAAAACAAATAAAAATAAAACGGTGCAGTGGACGTCCTTGCCAGTTGTTACGTAATGTCAATTTCGATTACTATGCATCAAATTGTTACTCAGAACCTGGGCGTGATGTGTATGTCAAACTTTTTTAAGGGGGAATTTATTCAGTGCCGTAGTCGACCACATCCCTGTGGACACGGTGGTGATTAACCTATGTAGGGCATATCGCCACCGTATGCTCCACCGTGCCCTCGGGATGTATGTCAACTTAACATAACTTGGGAGAAACATCTATTGCGGAGTAACATTTAAAAAACTACCACAAGTATCTAGGTAGCGATACCTACTTACTGAAGTACATTTTTCTCATTTTCATCACTTATTTGCAATACAAAAGTGGTTCTAAATAGAATTAAATTTTGACAGAAAATGGATGGCGTAGTCGCAATATTTACCCCCAAGGACATTCCCGGCATCAATTCCTTTACTGTCCCTGGCTTGCCTCTACAAACTGAAGATGAAGAGATTATTGCTGATGAAGTCAAATTCTACGGCCAACCTATAGCTATCCTAGTAGCAGAAACTGAGAAATTAGCTGAAACTTTGGCTAAGAAAGTCAAAGTTACTTACAAAAATGTTAGCTCAGCTCCACCAGTGCTTACCATCGATGATGCAAAGAAGGATAGCAAGAGATATGTCGGAGGAGGACCGTCCATAGAAAGAGTTACTAGAGGAAATAAAACTACGAAGATTATAAAGGGTATTTATAATATAGAAGCTCAGTATCCATACTATATTGAGCCTATAACATGTGTTGTAGTACCAGTAGATGACAAACTGGAGGTGTTTGATTCGACGCAGTGGATGGATCTGACGCAAAATGCAATTGCTCGGTCTTTGGGGATTAAAGAGAGCGAGTAAGTTTTAAGTTTACATTTAGCACAAATTATACACATCACCAATACCCTTAGTATCAGTTTGCTTTACGTTCAAAGTAAGAGCGCGCTCGAGGCCTTGATTGGTTGGTTCATTTGCCGCCGACCGATCAGAGCGACGACCGACCACGCTCGCCTTTTGTTTTCGTTTAACGTACAGCAAACTCATAACTTAAAGTACCGTACTGATATTTTTATGAGAAATATAAAAAACTTATTCTGTACGTTTCCAAGTACTTATTTTTGACATGGCTTTATTACGTCCAGCAGATCTTGCTTTAAGATCGTGTTCAAAAGTTAATAACTGTTTCAACTTTACAATCTTCGTTGCAGCAATGTGGTTCTCAAAGATGGATACTAAAATTCACGTTTTTTTTCTAGTATCGTAGTACAAGTACGTCGCGTGGGCGGTGGTTTCGGGGGCAAAGTGAGTCGTAATGCGCTAGCTGCTACAGCATGTGCGTTAGTTGCTAAGAAGCTGGACCGACCCTGCAGATTCATACTGCCGCTGCAAACTAACTTGACCGCCACTGGCAGGAGATTGCCTTGCCAGTGTGATTATGAGGTAAGTGATTTCTGTCAGACATACGTGTAGGCAAACAGTTGTTAGATACGGAAGATTGTGATAAATATTATAAGAATATATAATCATATATTCAGAGATTGGATTTTTAGTTTGATATTTGCCCAGATTTTTTGACTCCAGAGTCTTATATGACAGGATATTGGAAGTATAATATGTTTTATAAGCCACTTCAAAATATTGTGCAGTATAAACTAGATTTCCTTTGTTATAAAGATGTATGAGGGGAGGCGTTTATTCAGCAGTGGACGTCTCTCGGCTGATGATGACGATGATGAAAAATATATGTCTCCTTACTCTTAGGTTGGAGTCGACGATGACGGGAAAATCCAGTACTTGAACGCCACCATCATTGAAGACAATGGTTGCTCCAACAACGAAGATATGTTGGAGTATAGTGTGGGTGCTTTCGCGAACTGCTACAACAAAGACACTTGGTCTGTCAAATCTGCCACGGTCACCACTGACACTCCCTCTAACACTTGGGTTAGAGGTCCAGGTAAGTGTTCTGATTATATTGGTACCTTTTTTAACCTGACTATTTTTGGGAACTTGAAGGTGCAATTATCATTAGGCGTTCCTTACTATCAATACGTTGTCATGTCATCATGTCTCAAAATGCATGATGATATTGTCAATTTCTTATTTCACCTTCGTAAGAGTTCAATAAATAAGATGGCGATTAACTCTTTGTCAACGATAACTAGGTACGACGACTTTAAATATTTATGTATATCCAAAAAATTAAAATGTTTATTTGTCTTTAGGCACAGTCGAAGGCATCACTTGCATAGAACACATCATGCAGCACATTGCCTACGTTGTGAACAAGGACCCTACCGATGTCCGCGAAATAAACATGAGAACAGAAGATAATGATCTTCCAGAATTGATTGCATCCTTTAAAAAGGAAGTCGACTATGACAGACGAGTTAAAGAGATTGAACAATTCAACCAAACTAACAGATGGATGAAAAAAGCCATATCCTGCAACGTCATGAGCTGGCCAGTAATCTTCTATGGAAATTATTCCGCCATGGTGTCAATATACAGAGGTGACGGTACAGTCACTGTTACCACTGGGGGCGTGGAGATGGGACAAGGAATCAACACCAAGTGCGCTCAAGTTTGCGCTTACGAACTTGGCGTACCTCTTGAATACGTCAAAATTGTTCCCAATTACTCATTCGTCGCCGCAAACAACGTATTCTCTGGATCTAGTATCACTACTGAAAGTTGTGCCTATTCTATTATAAGAGCCTGTGAAAAGTTAAAGGCGAACTTGGCTCCTATAAGGGAAAGCATGCCAGGAGCTACGTGGAAGGAAATTATTCAGAAAGCAGGCGAAGAGCAAGTTGAACTGACCTCCTTGTTCATGATGAAGGATACTGATGAGAACTTGAAACCCTACAGTGCATTCGCTGTAGCCATCACGGAGGTGCAGATGGATGTGATAACTGGGCGATATCAAATCGATCGTGTAGATATTCTGGAAGATGTCGGTATGAGCATAAATCAAAAATTGGATTGTGGACAGGTGAGATTGCCATTTTTTAATCGTTTTGCACTACAGGTGGATTAGTCACTTTTGAAGTTGATGCTTATTGCTATTATTTAGATTTGCGTCTGGATTGCACTCACCAGGTGCTTTAAGAGTTATTTTATTAACTAATGGACTGGTGATCATCAATTTTCCCAATCTTTCCAATCCCTGATTTTCCATCAACCCTTATATTGCTGTTTATTTTATTAAGTTACATATTATACTTCGTATTTTTACAGGTGCAAGGTGCATACGTCCAGGGTATGGGCTACTACACGTGTGAGAAGATAGCTTATGACAAGAAGACTGGCAAGATGGAGACCAATCGGTCCCTCAAGTACCATGTCCCTCTTGCCTTAGACACGCCTGTCGAGTACAATGTCAAATTGAGGTACAACAGCAAGAACCCGAAGGGCGTCCTTGGATCTAAAAGTAAGTTTTTGGAAAAATATTCTTTATTATCTACCTCTTTGAATCGCATTTTGTTTATCGTCGAGATTACCAATAAGCAGAAAGAAAATGGCTACGGTAATAGCTGGGAGTGGACCGGTATCGACACTATTGAACAATTTTGCCGCCTGGCTAATGACAAGGACCAATTTAAGAAGTTGACGACCAACCTTCAGGAATGTAGTGGCACCATAAGAAGAAGACTAATAAGCAACTTTTTTGAAAACATATTTTATATCCATGCCTTGGTTTTTTTGAAGAATAAGAGGGATTTGTGAAGTTATGGCAACCCATGATTCTAATTACAATTATTCAGATGTGTTTTTGGTGCCAGTTCTTCAATATTCATATCCAACAAGGCTTTTTAATTGTTATTGTGTCAAATTTGTTTAAAAATGTACTTAACTTATTGTGGTATTCCAGCTTGCGGTGAGATGGGTGTCGGTATAGCTCATGGAATAACTCACGCGCTGCGCCAGTGCATCATGGAGTCAAGAAAGGATTCTGGATACGATCCCAACGAATTCATTTATATACGTGAGTGATTTTTAATGTCCTTACCGATATTATACTCTGCTAGACAAGGGTGTTATCATAATTATGATAATCTCCATGTGTTTTTTGAGGGTAAATCATTCAATGACTTGTCCCGCCTTAAGCAAGGCGAGAGACAGTGTCAGTCTTTACTGACTGAAAACAACCCTGTCCCTACTCCTGCTTTTGGGCAAGCAGATTAGAGATATATTTAGTTGAAATAGTAGATTTGGGTTTGAAATTTAGAATATTTACGTGGTTATTTCTTAAATTATTCTTGATTGGGATTATTATAGCCATCGTAATTATCATAAATTAAATAATTTAAAATAAGATTAATCCTTAAAACAAGTTTAATACTTCATTTTACAGCGGTGCCCTACGATACTGAAACAATACTGAAGGCTTTGGATGTGAAACGCGAAGAATTTGTCCTTAACCCATAAGTTTAAATTACTTATAGAGATTGTTTTTTTTTTTTTATATTTGTTCTTGTTGTTTTTTACCTTGCTCTTAGTCATATAGATACAATACTGTACCGTTATTTTTTGATAATTATATTTTGCTGCATATAATATTCCTTAATTTTTACCCGCATTTTATTATAAACAATTTTAAAAGGTTTCTGGGGAATTTACTGGTGTAAAAGGTTTTATTAATTAAGAATTAAAAAGTACCCTTAGTACGAGTTTGCTTTACGTTGAACGAAAACGAAACGAAAGCGCGTTCGGCGTTCTGATTGGCCGGCGCGAATGAACCAACCAATCAGAATGCTGAACGCGCTCTCGTTTCGATTTCGTTAAACGTAAAACAAACTCGTACTAAGGGTAGAGATACTTAAACTCATGTTCATACTGCAATATACAATGTGATAGGGGTGAGACTTCTAACCCGTTAAGGCTGAGTACTAAATCTAATTTTATCGACAAAAGTCGGGGGTCGAAGGGGTCGAATCCCCTCCCCTTAAAAATTATGGCTATTTTAATATTTTTTTTACTTTTTTTGATATCAAAGGTTGTATGCGTCGTAGAAACAAAAAAAAAACGACAAACGGTAGCTAATAACCTTGGCTAACTAATTCATTACCTTTTTCATATGTTTGATAATGTTTTGGTGAGAAAAAATCATTTGTGAATTATTTTTACCGAAAAAATCACTATTTTCCAATATTTTCAATTAGGGGTTCAAGCCCCAATATTTTTTTTTGTCGATAAAATTAGATGTAGTACTCAGCCTTAACGGGTTAGAAGTCCCACGCCTATCACACTGTATATTAGTTAACAAACGATTTTACTATTATTGTCTGTGATTTTTTATATCTGTTTTGAATAAATATGATTTTACGTTAATATGTTGTTTATTATTTTTATGTACCTAATGTATTTAACCCGTTGTGTACCGCAACACAGATCTACGCGAGACACGGCGACAGAGTTTTTTTATGGTATAAGACGGTAAACGAGGAGACGTATCACCCTGATGGTAAGCAACCACCCAAAACACCTGAGGCGTGTGCGTGACCGGCCCTTTGGGGGTAAGGTTTGTTGAAGAAACGGGCATTGAAGGGAGGTAATTGGGCCTCCGGTAACCTCACTCAACAACGAAAGCGATATTTCACATAGGTTTTCTGTGAGGCCGTGGTATCACTTTGGTCGAGGCATCCCATTCGTGCCGAAGCATGGCTCTCCCACACTTATCAGAGTACCATTAAGTCCTATGAGGGATCCAAACGAGTACCTAAATACACGCATGAGTGCCTATAACTGTATGCTACTGTATACTATTATTCAATTTCATTTTCCATTATTAAAATTATTCGTGTGTATGACGCCAACGCGAAGTATTGTCTTTTTGTTTAGCACATAATATAAGTTACCAGAGTGGTATATTTTTGGGTATTTTAGGGAGTAATTAAATAAATAAAATGTCAATTCAGTAATACAAGTTTATTCTCGCATCATCAAACAAAAAAGTCGTCTAAATACATTCAAAATATAAATCTACAAATAATCCAATTTTAGGCCTCGAATGGTTAGTCTTTAGTTAGGCCATCGTTAACAAAAAAAAAGAGGATTCGTCAAACATATTCATATTCCAAAAAGAACAATCAACCAATTAAAAAAAAAACAAAATACAATAAATACTTACAGAATAAATTATGGATCCTTAATACGATAATTATAATAAAATTAATTTCGGTCCTAATGTAAAATATACATTATGATAATATTTCTATACATAATTATATCAACAGTTAAGTGTTATGCAAAAAGTGCAATCGAAATGATGGTTTAATTCAATTATTTACTAAAATTGCAGACTGAAACACGCGATTTTAGCCTTTATTTATACCCTTATATGATTTAAATTCTAGCTTCGGACTTTACTTTAAGAGCTAGAATCGCGTGTGACAAGGATGAGAAAACTCGATCTTTCATTTCTTTCAAATTTACAAAAAAGTTGTCTTTTCATATTTTCTTTTATAGTTTTCTCTCTCTTGGCTTTCCAGTCTGCTCGGATAGATTGGCCATGGAAGCGAATTGGTCATAATTAGATTACCGTTTCATTTAGCTTCTATGGTCTATATCTACGAATTATAAAACTACCTCTATTTAGTCGCCATTTTAGTTGCCTTTTACAATTAGCCCGTCTTTTACTAATATCTATGCAATAAAGAAGATTAATTTAATTCAAAGCCAAATAAACTTACTAAGTATCTACAATACGGAACGAAAATACTCTTTTAATCTTAAAACCTTCTTTATTGCAAGATATATTTAAATAGAAATAAGATGGTAACGAAATCTTTGAATTATTATTATTAATAATACAAAAAAATGGTAGAAATTTCTTTGAAAGCTAATTGAATATAAATTATATTGCTTTCAGAGTTCCGTGGTAGACTAGATGGGGTAAACTAGTAGAGCGTTTCTCCATTTATTTACTGAGTAAACTGTGATTTAGTTAATTTAGTATGTCTCACGATAGTTTTTATATAAAAAAAACTATATGTGGTGTTCATTATACGTTTTTATATACAAAATGTTTGTATATAATCTGTCTAATGGAGTTTTTAAGACTCCAGTTAGAAATCCTAACAGTGATTTGAGTGCATATCAGTTGCTAAGTCGAGTTTATTAGATTTTTACCCTTATACAATCGTTATAAAGCCGATTCTCCAATGCCAGCTAAAATAAGTTAGCTTGCCATGTATGAAAAACTGACACAATTATGTGAGCTAAACTGTTTTTAGCTGGCGATTGATATTCAGCTTTATAACCAAAAGCATTATTAGGTTGACAATCAATAATCTGACTCAGAAATTCGTGTTTATCACTAGGGGCCATCTAATTTCCAGTTCTTCTATGTGATGTCTAAATTATAATGTATATTAAGCTGTTTACAGAATTGCACTAATATGTTCTGGCATTCACACGGAACCCTGATTAAATAGATGCCAAAAATATACAAAATATACCCTATGTATATTACAATACAGATCATTATTAAAAAATGCCCACAAAATGTAAATCATACGACATTATGCATGTCAAAATACTTATAATTACTTTACTATACTGATAAAAATACATAGAAATATTCATTCTTGCAATTTTCAAGTTTGTACCTTTGTATTTAAGATTCATTTTCAAATGACATTCCTATCAGTATAATAAAGTAATGTATTAATAATAATATCAGCAAAATTCGAAATATATTCCAATTTTAAAAGATCACAAATAAAAAAGGCCCTCTTCAATAAACAGAGCACCTTATACATATCGAAATAAGGTTTAAAATGAAGAAATATTGAGATTCTAAGACTTATTAGAGTAAAAATGTTTCACCTCGGTTTCATTGGTCGTTTAGACGTTAACAATAAGTGTTAAGATTCGTTGAAAGATCTTTAAATATATCAGTCCATAAGTATATCACCTTTACAGACATACAGATTTACCAAATACGACTTTATAACGTGTGTCTCAAGGTTGAATTTAGAATAAAGTTGTTCTGAAAATGTATGTACTAGATTTTTGATATTGTTGTTAGATTTATCGTACACAATGCCTTTTGGCACTTAATAGAGACTAAGTTTAGTACATTGAGAATGTCATACACGGGAATCAAACCCAAGACATTGCTCGGCAGTCAAAAATCTAATACATACATCAATTCCACAAATTAATATTTTAACTAATTTTTAATATCATGGGCACTATTCCAAATGTGATTTATGTGATAGTAAATTATATAAAAGTATATGAAAAATAAGTAAAGCCAAGTCTACATACGTTCTACATTGAGATTCACACGAGCACGTGTCCACACCTTTATATATTAGGCCGCGGTCACACTGGCGGTCAATACCTTTTCTTTTAATCTTATTTGCTTTTTACAAATGCATGAAGAAGAACTGGGGCCTGCTCAATGATCGACCATTCTAAAACAATTGTAATAGCAGACTAAGGTCCCTGCACTTTTTATTATACAAAAATGCAGTGCGACTTATTTAAAAAATACTTTATTTAATTAATAAATCTTTTCTTTTAAACAAGTCAAATGAGATTCAAGAAAAAAAATATTCTAATGTTATTACAGATCGTCTTTATCATGTTTTTGATGATTGAATTAATCACTATTACATCTAACCAAATACATTTTACAAATTAATCGACTAAGTCACTTCAGTCGCATTAAACGCCAGTGTAACCTCTCCCATGTCAGTCGAATGAAAGGACAGATCTACCCGAACTAGCACAGTTAGTAGAAAAGATTAGAATCATACGCCATACGGGACACCCCGTATATTATGCTAAATGGACTCCGATCTAAACAGTACAGGGGTGGATAAACGTATCACTATTTACACCATTTGTGCAATATCCAAGTTGTATAAAAAGCTATAAAACCAGAATTAAATCAAAAGTAATATCTGACTAACTAACATGTAACTCCAAGCATGTATAGAAGAATTTCGTCCAAAAAATATTCAGAAAATTTCGCTAAGAATAACTTCTAGGTACAATTTATCGCGCCCTGTACACGTACATATACAACTACATGTATAAAATTGGCATTTAAACTGCGTATAAACATCGACACATCCATACGAATCATACATTATACACTTCAAGCCGAAACCACTATCGTACGGTAGCAAAACTTCAAACAATTATTTAAAAATTACGCTGAAAAAATAAATTATAAACTATGTTTTAATCTATCATTAAAAAGCCAATAAAAATAGGCTGAATCGTTCGCTACAAAATATGAGGTATATTATTATTTCGTTTATTTCCCATTTGTCCTATATATTTGGTGGAATGCTATCTTAGTTCGCGGGCCATTTCCTATCCTCGAATAAAGTGATGAGGCGACCGCTTTGAGAATGTTACATAATAATAATAATTACACTGTACAAGGAAGTTGAGTGTGATGACAGTAAGATCAACATGTTGGACTACGATATGAAAGAAATCATAGTTTTTCTTGGGCAAGAATACACACAAGGTTTTAGAAAATAACTGGCGCACTCAGAGACATTTAATGATTACTTAAACTATTCCTTAGTAACGATTTTGTATCGAAAACGATTGCTAAGAACTGGGTTAAGTAATAATTAAATGTGTCTGAGTGCGGCGGTTTGTTACCTTAGCAGGGTAGGTTCCCAAAGCGGTGGCGTCAGTGGGGGGGCTAGTGGTGTCGTCACGCGAGGCCGGGGTCGTGCGCGAGGGCGCGCTTCTTGTCTGCGCGGTGGTCGGGCGTGGCCTTGAGGATGTCGGGCTGGCCGTGGTGCGCGTGCGAGTAGTCGTGCGAGCTCAGCGTCAGCGTGTTGTTGCGGTCCGACAGCGTGCCGGCGTGCGAGGGGAGTGTACCATGGCCGTGCGTACCGTGGGGGGCGTGGGCCCCGTGCTGCAGCGTGCAGGGGGAGGAGTGCGGCAGCGAGGAGGCGGCCTTGGTCCGCACGGAGCGGTGGCTGCCGTTGCGCGTGAGGGAGTTCATCTGCGGCGTGCCCGGCCCGCCCGCGCGGAGCAACGCGTTCTTGTAGTCCGCTATTAGATGGGTCAGCTCTGCCATCTGGAAGGAACGAGTTTAGGGTTCGTTGATATATCTATTCAATTATTAAATTACACTTGGAAACTCGAACTCAACATAGGAATACTTATATGATTCGTATCAACATTATATTACTACGTTAAATTCTCTTTGTAAAATGAACAAAGTTAAAAAGGTCCCTAAGTATATTATAAAAATGCACGTGAAGCCCCAGAAATGACATTTTACTTACTTTTGGCTTGTTGAGACTAATCAACATCTTGTGTACTGGACTCGCTGCGTCTTCAGCGTCGATTAGCATCATTAGGTCATCCTGGAACGAAAAATTTATTAAATTAATTTCCTTAGTATTGAAGAGAGAGAAAATAGTCTTCAGAAGTAATCTATTATATAAAAATAAGTCAGATTTTCCTTCCTAACGCTATAAATCGCACGCACGCACGAACTGATTTCCACGGTTTCTAGTATACCAAAATAAAGTTAATTTAAATTTACCTGTAGTCCACCGAAGAGTCCGATGGAGCTGAGCGCGTACCGTCCTATGACGGCCATGGACGCCAGCTCTAGCACCGTCACGCCATCTTCCGACACCGCCAGCCAAACCATCGACAGGTCCGGCTGCTTTATCTACAAGTACGTAAAAACAAGTTTGTTTATAGCAGGTCTGGTGTAGGTAGGGGTATCATGTTATAGAATGTGTGTGAATGGCTAATTGCAGACTCCCTGTTATTTCAGTGTGGTTATAACTGAAAATTTTCGAAAATTCAAAGAATACTCAATAATATTTTACTACTACTGACTTACGACCAGTCGATTGCAGAGAGATATCATATTATCGAAGTCATGATTATTATTTATCATCAAAAGTTTTTATTTTTAAACATTGCCCCTTAATAGGATTTTATCCTGTCGTGCTGGGTTCCAGGGCTGGGTGTCATGTTTACTGAAATTTAAGACACCCCGACTTAACCGACCAAAACACTACGCTGGAAACAGCATCAAAATCAGTTCAGCCAATAGTGAGAAAATCGCGCACAAACATACTTACATACATACATACAGGTCAAACTGAGAACCTCCTTTTTTGAAGTCCGTTAAAAAGACGCTAAGTCTACTCACCCTAGCCTGGAACAGCGTAGCACCAAAGAATGGCCATTTCCTCGTACAGTTGAGGTAGATCCTCACACAGTCTGCACTACTCCTGCCTTTCAGCGCCACCCATTTTGATCGCAACTTTTCTTCCACGTCCCTATAAAACAAGGATACAGATATTAAAGTATTTAAATAGATGGAATGATAACTTCCTATATTTTTAACTACCTATGTTAAAAGACATTTTACATTTGCAGCTAAGTAAATACGTGAATATGAAAAAATAGACGTAGTATGTTTGCCGCTAGACAACACATTAAAGAAAATATGTTAGCAGGTGCAATATGCTATTACCTACAAAACGGGATATCACTAAGAGCTACTGTTTTGTTGCTCACCAGATGCCACTATTATAGCGTGAGGTCTGATTGTATAATAGAGAATTTGTTAGGGCTAAACGATTGAATGTTAAATTTAAGCCCCTAGTGAGTCACAAACACTGAAGGAAATCAACCTAAAACAAGTGTGGGAGAGCCATGCTTCGTCACAAATGGGTCGGTTCGACCAGAGCGATACTACGGCCTCACAGAAAACCGCCGTAAAACAACGCTTACGTGATGTGAGTGAGGTTATTGGTGGCCCGATTACCCCCTTTCCTAATCTTTCCAATCTTCGATTCTCCAACAACCCTTAAATTCCAAAACCCCAAAAAACCCGCAAAGCACTTGCAACGCAACTGGTGTTTCGGGTGTCCATGGGCGGCGGCGATTGCTTACCATCGGGTAATCCGTCTGCTCATTTACCGGCTTATACCATAAAAAACAAACCCTATATCCTCATAATAAAACACAATATTCCTTGACTCACCTTAACTCATCATTACTAAGGCCGGCCCTGTACCTATACGGATAGAACCGATGCGCCAGAGGCTGGTTGTGTTGCGTGTTGGCGGCGGAGTAGTCGCCCATGTCCAGTTGCGCCATCAACGCGCCCAGTTCCGCTGCCAATTCTCTGGTCACTGGGAAACGACCTGCTACCACTGAAACAAATGTTTTTGGGATTAGTTTTACTATTCAAAGTCAAAGTCAAAGCATTTATTTCAATTAATCCTAAATAAGGCACTTTTGAAACGTCAAATTGAATTGTCCGTCAGTCTGTCTGTCAGTGAAGCTAGGCGCTCGATCCAAAGTGTAGCTTCGAACGGAGAAGAATGAGCAAGAAACTCCATCGTTACTCTTTATAACAGTTTTGTACAATATCTCTGATACATTATTATATTGAGATGGAGCGGATAGTGTACATTTCGTTCTGTACCTCTACCATGACTTTGCAGCAATCGTATTTTAGTTCCACAACTGACGGGTAGAGGTGTTGTAAAATTTGACTCGTACAAAAAAATTACATAGTCGCTAGCGACTATCGACTAATACTTCTAGAGGTAACTCCTAGCTTCAAACTCCTAGAGGTACTGAAAGGCAATCTTTGTGTAAACAATGTTTACCAAAAGGAAATAATTTGGGATACATAATAAGGCCGTCAAAATATATATGCCCAGCCAAGATATAGACATCAAGAGGATCACTATATTATCTAATTCAGTTTCGTTTTGGACTTTTGTGTTTTGATTTGGAATTTTGGTTAACAGAAGTGGTAGAGATAGGAAATATGTAACATATTTGTCCTAAGTAACAGAAGCATGTACAACAAACAAATGTAATAATTATTTATTTATTTATTTATTTAGAAAAACATGCATAATTTTACAGCTTAAGCCAATACATTATACAGTTAAAATGTTGAATTAAATTATGAAACATGATAGAACGTACATCAAATAAAAAAAAACATACTGAGAGTTTTCTAAGTATTATTAAAGAACTTACCTTGTTGATTAACCTGGTAGCATTGTAATAACCGCTCCTTGTCAGTCTCTGTCCTTATCGAGTTCTTGAAGTAGAGCCTATTTCTATACGTAAGTCGGATCACTCGAGAGTTTTCGAACTTCCCGGAGCCCTTCTCTCTGAGCGCTGTCTCCCATTTTGATATTACGTCACATAGCTGGAAAGACAAATATAATTTGTATTACAAAATTGTGTGACTTTTCCAAGGGTAGTGGTTTGATATAAGACACATTTTTGCTTGTTAAATCTTGTGCTGTTATGTAGTTGTTGTAAGCTGTTTAATAGGGTACTATTATTGAATATGGTCAGTTTATTATCGAAGCTCTTTCTCTCTGTTCGAGCTCCATTTCTTGTTCCTTACACTGAAAGGCATTAGTCTCCACAACACCCAACCTTAAAGTGTTACGATACACAATTTGTACCTGAATCAAGGATTTTACTAAGAATTAAATAAGCTGGATACAGGTCGCTTCGAATCAGCTTATCTGCATGTCATTGGGAGAGGCCTATGTTCAGCAATGGACGTATTATAGCTGATATGATAATAAAGTAAGTGATAATTTTGTTATAACTTTCGTGAGACATACTAAATTATGCTATTATCGCGAGTAGCAGCGCGGCAATCGCCGCGTCGCAGAATGCTGCTTATGAATATGAGCCTCTAGCATGGCTTGAAATTAGTCGAGTTCCTCGTCAAACAGTTACGTGAGTAAGCCGATAACATAATAATTAATAAAGTAAGCGATTCTAATAATTATTTGGCTAGGAATCACCCGAGCGAGACCAGAGATACCAAATAATAGGCAATCCAAACATTATTACATACCTTTTTATCAGGTTTAATGTGATGTTCCAAGTCCTTCTCGATAGGGTCGTCGCTGAACAGCGCGAACCCTGACGCCGCTGACTCCCTGCATCCAAGCTCTGTACTTAATGTAGACAGGAACTCTTCCACAGTCGTCGAGCCGTCAAAGCTTATCACCTGTGGAAAATTTATTTGGGTTAGTATTGGTATTAAATGGACAATAGTCATACTGAGTTTTATAGTTTAAGTGGATAATTTATTGCTAAAAAATTAAGTACAACGCCGAAATCAAATCATGCCTCTTGATTTTATAAGTGATTGCCATTGCAACATGGAAGCATAATTTGAATGTAGCTCCCATTTTTCACTAGGTATGTTATCAGGAGCTTATTTATACCCTGGATATCATTTCAGAGTTCGTCCTTTTACAAAAATAATGTTTTGTCGTACCCGAAAAATAAAACCTCAGTCCCCATACTTGATACGCACATTTGTATATATAACACTCTTTATCAAAGTAATTAAACACATTATCATTCACAATTTTAACCCATTAATGGTCACATAGAGAAAAAAAATGTCTTTAAATGTGTTTATTTGAGTATTTATAATGTAGAAATCAACGTTTTTACCTTAAATTATTAGGTGTTCCCAAATTGGCACAGCGACCAAGAATGGGTTAAGCAATATTTCAGCAAACAGAACCCAATTATTAAGACCACAACAAATACTTAAAATTCAACATACTCAAGAGGTTAAGGTTTAAAATAAAGGGAGGTACATACCTGGTAAGTATTATTGAGCATATGGACAGGTATGGCGTGGGGTAGGCAGTGGTGGTAGGGGTTCTTCAATAGAATAGATAGCACCTCCATGCGGGACGGCTTGTCTTCGCGCCCGCCGTTGCGGATGGTACGTTCTAACGCACGCGCGCAGTACGCCGCGTATTTACCGCACTCCGTTCTAGGAAAGATGGACATTTTAATGGTCATTGTCAATAGCTCGTGACAATACTACTTCTGGATTATGGAGCTCCTTTACATTAGAGACTTAATAATTTACTTCCAAGTTAATTAGTAATTATGTTTACTTTAATGGGACAGACGTAAAATATTTTAGTTAATGGTTAATTAACGAGAACCTAGCTTCACCGACGGATAGTTTGGTAGACTGTTTATTAGTTTATTTTTCAACTTTATTAACTTTGACTTTAATATTTAATTTTGTTTATTTTTATTTGGATTGTGGCAAACAAACAATAATGAGAGTAAATTAAATGTAATTGAAACTAGTTAGTACAACAGCAACACAGTGATTGTTACTTTTACACCAAAACAACATGATCAACTTTATACTTAAAAAACATACAAACAAATACACTTACTTAGAATCCGCATGCCTACTCAAATGTAGCTTCAGATACCACAGTAGCCTGTTATTCCGTGGCACAAAGAGACTGACGGCCAGAGCCAGGAGTTGCCATCCTTGTACAAAGCTGTACGTGGGAGGGTTGCTCTTGCAGTCCACCGACAACAGCGGCGCCTGGAAACATTCCTTGGATGGTAGAAAACGATAAAAAAATGCGTTAAAATCGTGTACATTTCGTACAATGCTAGGGGAGACGGGTAGATGTGACTATGTGACTTGTAATCTTTGTCTATTATAGCAACAAGTAAAAATAAAACAATCATTCGAACATAGATTCTAATCCTTTTTTTTTTGAAGTCGGTTAAAAACAAATTATCGATAGTAGCATACTAAGGACGACGAGGTGTGAGTTTTTTTAACGTTGACATGGTCGATGCGCTACTTCGTTTTGCCCTCTGATTGGTTAGTTAATTTGGGTCAGCCAATCAGAGCGCCGAACGTTAAAAACGATTGTGTTGGCGTAAAACATACTCGCATTAGGTCTTCGAACTACAAGACAAAAAAATGCCCAATAAAATGACAAAGAGGAATAAATTATGTTATTTTATTAGTTTGTTTGTAAAAAATATAGATAAATTCTGGTATATTTCTGTCACATAAAAAAGGATTGCAGTAAATTAGGCATGTAATTCAACACAGGAAGGTATCCAATCAAAGATCTTTGTAAGGAATTGAACACAAGTCACATCTAACCGTAGTTACGTCTTTTGGGGGCTAGCTTTAAGGATCGTTTTTCCACTGTGAGCTTTTACTAGTACTTTTGTTGTTACATAAGATTTTGACAATAAATAGGATTGTAGTAAAATCTCCGCAGCGTAAAATCGTCCATATTTGAATTAAACCTTCTTTGGTATTACTCAAAACAAGTTATTTAAAAGAAAATGTTATCACATGAAGTATTATTATAACATTATTTCAATTTGTTCAGTTCAGTTCAAATTCAACCTTTATATCAATAGACTTACGGTTTCTTTTACATTGCTTTTCTCATATGATTCCCTAGAAAGACTAGAAAAGAAAGGACAAACACGTCTACTGATTGTGAACATTAGTATTGGCTTCAAGAAATATTTATTTATTTAACAATTTATGTACAAAACGAATATAGGCGGCCTTAATGCCGGCATTCTCTACCAGCCAACCACAGGGGTGGATCAGAGATGTTTTACTTAGTATATTTTAGTTGTAGAATGATTTAGTTACTTTTCTTTTTGAAGTGAAATTCGAGTTTTTTTAGTGAAGACAAAACATTACAAATTACTAGTTACCGGGTAAGTTCGAATTATTTAGATTGTTTGACTTACTGGGGTAACTTTGATCCAAATTCTATAATCAATAGGAATGTAGAACAAAGCGTATTGATTGGTCTCAAAGTTTGGGTCAAAATTACCCCCTGAGGTCAAACAAATCCGACTTTAACGGTAGTTATTAATAACAAACAAAAACTATTATTTTATACAATTGTAGTGTGTACAGTAAAAGTCTTTTTACACATTTGATTTTTTCATGTTCCAATTCAAAATTAGTCATTTTTTGTAAATATTTTAATAACACCGATTAAGCACGACCAATAACTATACTTTAATCTATGTTTTAATCATACAATCATACTTTAAAAATAGTACTTTTTCGAGTTCGAGGCAATTTATACTCTAACTGCTACAACATAAAGTATATTCTTAAATAACCCGTACATCTACCGCGTTCCTAGCCATCGTTTACCTGTATAGAGCTAGGTGAGCCGGCGGCATGCGTGGGGACGTCGCTCTTGCTGTCCGAGCCCACCGACGCGGCGCCAGTGTCGCACGTGAACAGCGACTGAGTCGCGCACAGTAGCAGTTGCTGAACAAATGAAATGTTGGCGGTTGTTGGACCAAATACTTGGCGAAACTAACTTGCTTGGAAATGTGCACTTTATGTAGTACAGAATATGATTGCTTTTTGATAGACTGTGTCTGGTTTTTGGGGAGGTCTATGTGAGGTTTTATTGAGTGATTTATTTATATAGGTTGTGTTTTTGGTGTGTTGTGTGTATAGTATACAGTACATACATAATTATGTATTAGTATATAAGTTACATAAATATGAATACTAATATCAAGAATATACAAGAAAAAAATCTTTTTTCTTAATACATATCATTATTATAAATTGAAAGCTAGTGTCATACATTAACCCATCCGTAACCAATAAATAAGGCACTGCGGTGAAACTCCAATACATGGCATATACAAAAATCCCATAAATAAGTGATGATAAGTGGGTTTAGAATTAAATAATATGTGCACCTCTGTTTGTACCCCCTTTGGAAAAGAAAATTATGTGCTCTTATATTTGTTACAAACATTTGATTTTTAAAGAAAACTGTTCACAACATCTTTATAAAAATCTTTTTGGTAATTATTATTATTTCTTTATCCAATTATAGTGCTTAAGAACAAAATGAGTTATCTTAAAGTTAGTGCGAGTGCTGTATGCCATTGCATTGTGCCTTTAAGTACCAAAATCCCATGAAATTATTTTACCCACTATATGTATGTACAGTAGTTATAGTTTTGTGATTAAAATGTACAGTGTGTTTCTAATAATTGCATAATATGTCATAGAATATTTATTTTTTAATTCTGATATAGAAAATATTTCTTATTTATCTTCTAAATTACATGTTATTCGTTTTAGAATTCATAAGAATTTATTATTCTGTATATTTTTATTTGAATTATAAATTAAATAGCTCGAGATTCAAATGTTTAACTGCTGTTATCAGTCATCTAATGGTAACTTAACTCAGTCCTTAGCAATTCATTTCGGAACAAAATCGTTACTAAGGAATAGTTGAAACTACACAAACGATATATAGTTACTTTGACTGACAATAGAAAATCTCAAAATATAACAATTGGAATAAAATGGTTAGCAAATATGTAATAATCAAACCAATTCAGTAGTCCATATAAAGATATTATAGAGAGACATATTATGCAATTTCATTAAAAATACTTAATCCTACTTACTCCTAAATACTTACCAAGACTATATATGTGTACTATACTTATATAAATATATAAGGGCTATAAGGTAACAGTCTAAAAAACTTGCAACATCAACCTTTCAATACAAAGGAGATCGAACAGTGCGAAGGGTAACACTAGCTATGAAGTATGAATGACAGATAAACGAAAAAAAAAACATTCCCTAAATCTATGGGGCCAAGGGAGAAACATTCTTGGAAGAAAAAAAAAAGAAAATCGGGGAAAAATTTACACCAACATTCCATTTGAAATTTTGCAACGTAATCGTTTTTTTTTAGGTTATGGCAACACTTTTACCGTTTCAAAATTAGAACGCGCCGTTCGAAAATGTTGCCAGAACTAGGACGGATCAAGTTGGAATAGAAACTTTAAGTTTTATTCCTTGTTAGTAATTTTGTCGTTGTATGCTTATTATTATTAATTAGCATATTTTATACGGTATTCTAATGAAGCCAATATGATTGTATTCACAATACAATTCCAAATTGATCAACCACGAGACGAAGCCTTCAATACAGCGACACACAAAGCCCATACTATAGTAATGGTTTGTTAGTGTATATTTACAGTTTTACGCAAATTAAATAATAGTTTCGAAGCATTTTAGAAAATCATATTGTGCTCTCTTTCGAACAAGCATTGAAAAAGATTCATATCTTTGCTTGCAAATAGAAAAAGGTGCCGAGTGAAGTCACATGTAAAAGAACTATAAATATGGCTCTTTTACAAAATAAACTACATTTTTACATACTTTAGTTATTTCCACCTTAAAATAAAGTTTACAGAGCACAATATTCTAGAAATATCTACATACAAAGTATAGTATATTTAAGCGACAAGTTTATTTATATTTTATAATTACTGTATAATATTAATTATTGTATATGATGATTACATATGAGAAAAGCATCAAAGCGTTTGCCCGTAAGCTAAGCCGTTGCGAATATAAAGCTGTATGTATAGTATACCTACCACTTCTCGTATTGGAATTCATTTTGACATTTAGCTAAGATGGCGGCGTTCAAATGACAGATGAAACTTTCTTGACAGTTTCAATTAGGGCTAAGGAATCTATTAAAAAATTACATAGCTATAATTTAAATACCATTACATTTTAAATATTTGATTATTCTAATTAAATTCTGTTTGAAAAATATTAATGTATTTTTAGTCATTACATATTTTCCATCGCCACATATAAAATTTAAAAATTGATAAAAAAAACCTTTTATAAAATCTAATTCGTTTCATGTTACATTTTATAATTTAAGGAAAAAAATAATAAATGTCAAAATGAATGCCAATACACTTTGTATTGATAAAAGACTAGTATTCAAGTAATATGTTTTGTACCTAGCCTAGCCGTAACACCTAAAGCCATGCTAGTATCAGTCATTTTATTAGGAGTAATAACATCCATTATTGACAATGGAACATATTACAGCAAAACCAAAAATAAAGAACTGTTTGGTGTACTCTTATATTTATTCAAAAACATAATTAAAAAGTTTTTAATGAAATTTGACTATTAACCTCTTGTTTGCCGGTATATGAGACACAATAGAAAACAGATTGTGTCGTGGGTAAATTAATGACAAAATTATTTGATATTAAGTAAGTAAGAGTACACCAAAACATTGAAGAATTGAAAACAACAATTGAATTTTTATTTGAAAACACTCATAGAAACTTCTGTTGTTTAAAAGCCAAATTCGTAAGTCATAGTTCCTTATTACTATTACTATATATTTAAATATATTGAAATTCAATTGTTGTTAAAGAAAAGGCAAAATTCAAACAGATGGGTATTAGAAATATCTGTTATGAATTTACCGTTAGTTTTTGGTCTACAGTTTGATCTTGAACCTAAATGTCATTTATATAAGTAACATTGTTATTTATCCGTGGAATAACAGGTAGATTTAAGTATTTTTGTACTGTATACCTGTTTATCACTCGATTTTACTTTGATACTAGTATAAGATTGAATAAGACTGAAATGTTTTGTTATTTTAAAGCATTATAATCAGTAATACACTTTCAATAAAGTTTTACTTTGCGACCTTGATAAATACTGAAGTTGTCTGAAAGTACTATTGATTATTTAACATTAATTAAAAATGATGTACAAAATTATAACTTCAAACAAACAGTTAAATTGAAAACGGTATATAAGTCACTATTATCAAACAAGGACTGTTGCTACGTTGGTTTTAAGTATCATTTTACTTTATTAACCTCATTTTAACCCATTGCTTTTACTTAATCACTTTCAAAACCACAAAACACGTCCCTAACGAAATCAAAATGTAGACCAAACGAATAGCAAGAACTAAGTATAAGTGAGCAACTTACATTCTTAAGCTTGGTGGGCTTAACGTGTAGTTTGTGGCGTCTTGCGGGCGTTACCTGTACGCCGAGCTTGGAGGGCTGGTGCGGCGTGACCTGGCGGGCCAGCACGGAGCACAGCTCGTCCTGCAGCTCGCCCACGTCCAGGCACTGCGCCAGCGCGTTCTGCGCCAGCACCACGTGGTAGTCGATGCCCGCCTGCTCCACCGCCACCGACATGAACAGCTGCACGCACTGCAACACGCAAAGCATTTATTTCAATTAATCCTAAATTAGGCACTTTTGAAACGTCAAATTGAATTTTCCTTCAGTCTGTCCGTTAGTGAAATTAGACGCTCGTTCCAAAGTGTTGCTTCGAATGGAGAAGAACGAGCAAGAAACTCCATATTTTGCGGAATAGTGAGTTCTTGAGTTCGTGAGTGAGAAACTTCCCTAAATAAAAAAGGTAATTTACAAACACAAAAACCCGACTGCGTTTCTTTATAATATTAAAATGAAAAACCCTAAAACAAGAAAGTCATCGTAAAATGTAAGCAGTCGGGACCCATTCTTAATATAAAGACTTTGTGAAGGCACATACGGCTGGCTTTCTTGAATGGGTCCCGACTGCTTAAATTTTACGATGACTTTCTTGTTTTAGGGTTTTTCATTTTAATATTATAAAGAAACGCAGTCGTTTTTTAGTTCAAACAAACAAATTACCTTTTTTATTTTTTTAGTTTTATGTTTTTTTTTATTTTGATATATCCAGTGTCACTCCCACAGTAAATACGAATCCAACGACACCTCTCAAGTCAAAATCCATCAAGCCGTTTAGGCTAGAAAGTGAGAAATATTCGAATTTAGCGCCAAAAATCCGCCACTTTGTTTTTTTATTATTTTGATATATCCAGTGTCACTCTCACAGTAAATACGAATCTAACGACACTTCTCAAGTCAAAATCCATCAAGCCGTTTAGGCTAGAGAGTGAGAAATATTCGAATTTGGCGATAAAAATCCGCCATTTTGTTTTTTTTATTATTTTGATATATCCAGTGTCACTCTCACAGTAAATACGAATCTAACGACACCTCTCAAGTCAAAATCCATCAAGCCGTTTAGGCTGCAGAGCGTGCCAAACAATTATACATACATACATACATACATACATACACTCGAAAAACATAACCCTCCTTCTGGCGCAGTCGGGTAAAAAGGAGGATTTTTGACCAAGCGAAGTGATCATGCGGGGTTTCTGCCCAACTGTTATTCGTTGGGATTTTCTAGCCATGCTTATTCGCATATAAACTTCATATGTACGACCTAGGATTTTTATGACGTCATCAGTTGATTTGATCACCGATCGTCTATGTGCGACTTCTGTCACTGTTACTTGTCAATTGTCATGTGTCGCTACAATGTTATCATTTTACACTCATTGATCTTATTATGACATTGATTACTGATCAAACGCCTATTCTTCCTTACCTTGAATAGTTTTAATGCTTCTGCTTGTAACGCTTCGGAGTTGAGCGATGTGAGTGGAGACGTCAGATTTTCTTTAGAATACAGTAACGTTGGATGCCTCCATAGAACACAATCTGGAAAATAACAAATACATCTATAGTCTTACTTAACGGCTCAATCTTCATTAGTGCGACAGACTGCAAAAAATTTCGGGTTTACATCTAATGTATAGTGGCATTATGTGCCGTAAAGTGCTCCTCTACCTACCCCTTCGGGCGTAAAAGGCGTGACGTTGAATTGATTTAGCTAATAATGAATTTTATTTACTTGAAGTAGACAAAGTTGCACAAAAACCAACTTTCATAACAATCTCTCTACTTAGATACTCAAAATATTTGAACAATATAAAACAGATTAATTATAACATAACACACAATCTTAAATCAACACTTACTAGGATCCCCATCAGTCTCCATGAGCTTCTGTATGAGCTGTTCGAAGTGGGTGCCCTGGCTCAGTCCGCCGCCGCTGACCACCGTCAGGTGGTACAGCCAGGAGTCCTTGTCTGCTTTACTCTCGAACAGAAGGTATGTTGGACCCTGTGATACGAGAAACGGATCACTAGTATTTATGTTGGTAGAGGTATGTGGATTTTTGTGAACTAGACATTATAGATAAAAATAGGGGCTTTCCAAGGTCTAAGCAAAGTTTTTTTTGTATAGAGAAAAATGTATGTTATAAAGTTACGTATCGGATTCAATATTACTGAATTAAACTTACATACAAACATTAAACAGTTTTGCTACACGACTGCAGTAAGAGATAGGACAATAAGTCAGTTATGCTAGGAGTAGATTTTAATTTCATGATAATTAAATACTTTTACAAAGTACAACACTCACAACGATTTATGATAGCGATTCAAAAGTGTAATAAAAGAAACAGTAAAATCTACTTTATAACATCGCTACCAAAATTGCGATGAGCGCCATCTACATCTAAGACGAATCACTACACCAATATAATATATGAATTTGTCACTGACCCCAGTTACCTGGTGTTGCGGATAGATGGCGACGGTGAGGTGGTTGCGAGTGTCATCGTTCTTCTCTTCTGAGTCGGAGTCTGATACGTGTTCCACGTCTTCTACTCGCGCGTCTCGCATGTTGATCTGGCCGGTTGGGTTCTGTGAAGAAAGTAATCATTTTAGAGCAATTATTTTGAGACAAGTATCAATTTACATGAAACCATAAACTTTAAGATTATGGATATAAAACTACACTTTGGACATTTGCTGGTGGAGTACTATACATCTATAGTACGCCGCTGGCTCATCGGCCATTACAAACGTACAAACTGTCATAAGTAATTTTTATCTGATCTCTCGCTCACACTTAGGTGAGTTGTGCGTCACATTCCCTTGACGGGACAATTCGCACTCTTGTACTGGCCTACGTACATGTAATAATATTTTTGTAAGAACTAAAGTAGCGTTACGTCACACGTCTCCTAAGTACATGTCTGAGTTCACTGTAAAAATCTGAAGTATTATTTACTTGAGATAATTATTTACAGAAACTGAAGCAGTGTGATACAGATAGACCCAATCATTTCATATAGGAAAGACATAGTTTACAGATTAAATCTTAATCAATACTATCTATTCCCTTCACACATATTTTACAAATATTCATAATCCTACACATAGCTACTAAACTGGCTTAAAATATCCCAAAGTAAAATAAGTGAATAGAGCTCCCAACATCACCACATACCTGGTCTCCAGGCGACTTGAAGTACAGGAACATCTTCCCAATGAGCACGCACCAGCTCTTCTTGGCGTGGCCATTCTTGACCTTGGTGAGCCAGCCCTGGATCGTAGGCTTATTGTCTTCTTTGCTCAGCAGGAGTTTCGTCGCGTTTCTTCTTTGGACGTTCTAGAATAATACGAGGTGGTTAGTGGTAATGGTAGACAATTGTTTTAGAGGTGACATTTAAAGTTTTTACGGGTCTTATTACATATTAAATACATATATGACTGTACGGTTGGCGCGGTGGCTCGATTCCCGCACGGAGCAACTCTTTGTGTGATCCACAATTTGTTATTTCGGGTCTGGGTGTCATGTGTAAGTAAACTTGTATGTTTGTAACTGCACCCACGACACAGGAGAAAAACCAACCGTTTCATGGAAAAAACATCCTTTAATTGAGCGATGTTACTGTTTGAATTTAAAATACGGTTAAAGGTATAATAATTCTATTCTTATCTAGTATTAAGATCCGCTTTCCCGCGTACCTAGAATTGAATATGCATATTTTGTGACACGTGTAATGTCAAAACATATTAAGACAGCTTAAAACACTGAAAATAGGTACTTCAAAATAAACAGTTAATATTAATATTGCCTCCAGTAGGAGATCTACCTACTCTTTAATTAATAACATGTGTGACCTTCCACGCGTCACTTGATCATGGAAACTAATCAGTTAAAGTAATAAGTAAAATTGCTACTCAAACATTAAATAATTTGTGTACAAAATATTTATGTAATCCCTTTAATAAATTAAACAACACGGAAGTACCAATCTCAACAAACCGTAAGTACTTAATTGAATTTAAATAATAATCATGGGTACACAGTAATGACGTTATTTTTGATAAAAGAAATTGATTAAACAGTGTGCACATTAAGATTATTTCACCGTTTCCTTCACTACTGTGAAGTTTAATTACCTACAATTAAAACGGTAAAAGTTTGTTTTTACTTCTCAGTCTACCTAGAGGTAATTTTATGTTGTAATGCATAAAATTATAATTTTACCTAATACCTATATAGATTCCCAAAATTATTAACAAAACTAAACAGTAGCACGGTGCAACTCTTTGTGTGATCCACATTCAGGCTTATATCCTGTGAGTGGATAACACCGCTCAAGTCCAACCTTTAAATATAATCCGTCGGCTTCTAAATAGAAGATTAAATAATCTTCTTAACTTTTTACCACTCTAAACTAAATGTATGAACAGTTCTTTACATACCTGTAGAACTCTAATCCAGTCCTCCATAGTGGCGATGCTGTCAGCGGTCAAGTAGTACGTCCTACTGCCGGTGAATATCTCGAATGTCGCCGCGCCCTCATTCCGCGATATCTTGCAGGCTTCGCCGAGACCGATCTGACCTTGAGGCTTCCTGTTCACCTCCGATTGCGACTTCCAATATGAAAGCGTCCCGTTTTTGAGGACGAACCTATTTTGTGAGGAAATAATAAAAATATAAGTTTTAGTGAAAAATATTTTGTACTAGTGCATGCGCGCGGGTGCGTTCGCGTAGATTTTGGGCTTTGTGTACCTAACCTGCAATAAATGTCCCATCAAAATCGGTGAAGGTGGAAATTGGTAAGATCAAGAAGCAATTTAATATGCCTACATTTTAAATATGATAATACCTAAGCGATAGACTCATCACTGGCGCCAATTGAAAAATAACATTCATTAACTATAAGATATGTACCTACTCAATTGTTTTTACGCTCCACAGGAACATTCGTGAAATAAACGAATACCTAAGTACAAGTACCGTATTTTCATTCAGATCGCAAAATCTATTCATATAAGTAGGTACTTTTTATGTATAAGGCGGTAAACGAGCTGAGGAATCACCTGACGTTAAGCAATCGCTGTCGACCATGGACACCAGAGGCGTTACAAGTGCGTAGCCGCCCTTTTGGGGGTTAGGAATTTAAGGGTTGTTGGGGAATTGGGGATTGAGAAGATCAGGAATGGAGGTAAGTGAGCCCCGGTAACCTCACTTACACAACGAAACGCAAGCGTTGTTTCACGTCCGTTTTCTGTGAGGTCGTGATATCACTACGGTCGAGCCAGCCCATTAGTGCTAAAGTATGACTCTCCCACACACTTATAAAGTAAAACTTTCGTTTTTTAAACCAAACTTGATCAGAACTCACCATCGTTTCCTCCAGGTCTTGAGTTTGCCACCTAACTTGGCAAGATGGCCGCTCTTCTCCAAGGCGTCGTGTCGCCGCGGCGAGTCGGTGGTGGGCGGCGCGCGACACAGGGACGCTAGCGACGGTGACGCCGTGCTGTCGCAGGACACCGCGTCCGGCGGTATCGCGTAGTCGTCCGACATGCCTGACTCGAATGATGTGTCTGGAATACAGAGAAGAATTTAGAACCATTATATTAGAAGATGAGCGGGGTAAAGTTCGTGAGTTAAGATGATTCAGATATAGACATTGACGAAAGCTTTAGGTACATATTATACTTTGTACAAATGAAAATTTACAAAATGTTTATCGTTCATTAAAGTTATGGAACATAACGTCATATCCTTTAACCCTTGGTGGGACAGAACGCAGATCTACGCGAGACACAATGTGTTTTCTATTGTATCTTATATACAAGCGGTTAATCCCCGAAGGAGTAAGCAGAAGTGTGTAAATACGTCTTATTTATGAGTCTTTTGAAATACTTATTGAGTATAGAATAAAGAAAAAGAATAATGAAATATCTTTATAAATATCAACACTTAACACAACAAAAATAAAATAGAAAGTAAATAAGTATTTAAGTTATTAATGTTAAACTCGACTCACTCTTTAAACAGACTAACTAACTAAGAGTCAAAGATTTTCATTAATATTTTGATCACTTATCCCCACAACAAATTAAAATCACTAGCACTAGAACTAACTCGCGTCACGTTACATTAGTTTGTCCGTATGTAATAGGACAAGGATGTTTTCGAATCATACACAATGGACTATAATAATCACACGATAAGTATTGTAGCATGTCCTCATCGGTTTATAGGTGACGGGGTCATTTCAAATTATAAACGATGTTTTTTTACAAAGTTAAAAACCCGTCGTGATAGCTGCTAAGCGTAAGTGTTTGAAAACAGTGTGGGGCTGCGGACTTTAAAGAGAAAAAGCCTAGCAATACTTTGCCCGACATGGGAATCGAACGAGTCCCAGCATCCACTTGACCAACGTGAGGAGACCCATAATTTCAAATTGTATAACTTGTAAACTGTCAATCTACCTTGAGCAAGCAACAAGGTGATTTCTTAGATTTCCTATAATTTAACTATAGATTTGCCTACCAGAGGTAGAATTTTGACACATTTTGTATGGAGCTTATGTCAAAATTCCGCCTTGAACAAGCGTAAGCGAGGTAATTGATGCCTCATTACTGAGCATTGTGACAGTGACAGTTACAGACTGATAGTTAATAGTAACTGATGCAAATTTTGTAACAGTTGCAAACTAATAGTAATAGTGACAGAAATGATATGTCCGAAATGTTTACATAATTAACAATTACACTGTACATAAGAGGCTTAAGGAATTGTCTTAATTAATAAAAGTACATAAGCGGATCTTTGTCTACTGTTTTTAGGGTAATTACTCAACGAATTATAAAAACAAAAGTAACTAGTACCGAGCCACGAAAAAATAAACATAAATGAAAACTTTGTAGGTAATAATTTGTAGCGTTCGTGTCTAAGTTTCTTCTGGAAGTTTCTACTAAATAATTATTCAGCTATCTACCTAATTGAAAAGCCTTATTAAATATCTAAACGTCTGAAAAGTTCAAGGTGAGAGTCGTTAAGTCACCTTCAAATATTCTCTAAATAAAATATTAGTACTAAAGCACTAACACTGGCCAGGTGTCCAAAGTTAGGTAAAGTCATTTTGGACATTATACAGACTACTTTCATTAATTAAATACTAAGTATATACCACGATGAGACACGTCACATTAAAAATGTATGTAATTATAGAGTCCAAAGGTCATATTTAAGTATATTTGTAGAAGAAAATCATATAAAAAAGGGGAAAGGAAACATTTTTGCTTCAGTCTAAGCAAAGACTTCAGCTCGCATACATCAACCAATCACAATGAGTTTTGCAAACAAAGTAGTGTTGGTTACTGGAGGAAGCTCTGGGATAGGAGCAGCTACTGCTATCCTTTTCTCTCGAGAAGGCGCTAATGTGGTTATAGTGGGAAGGAACGAGACAAAACTATCTGAGACAGCCAAAAAGTGCTCGGATCCTTTGGTCATTAAAGCTGATATCACCAACATGGAAGACGCTAAGAGAATAATTGACGAGACGATTCAAGCGTATGGGAAGATCGACGTCCTAGTAAACAACGCAGGAATCGTGAGAGACGGCAACATACTGGATGAGAACATTCTAGAAACCTTCGATGAATTGATGGAGACGAACCTACGAGCGTTATTCCACATGACCCACTTAGCTGTCCCACACATTATTGAGACAAAAGGAAATATAGTGAACATATCAAGTATTGCTGGGAAAATATACCCTGATGCCTGTCTAATGGCCTATGGAGTGTCGAAGGCCGCAGTGGACCATTTAACAAGAGGACTCGCTCTACAGCTAGCAAAGTATGGAGTGAGGGTGAACAATATAAGTCCTGGGCCGACTGTATCTGATGTCTTGATAAATGCCGGCAATGATACACCTTGGGAAGCTTTAGCACCTACTTTGCCGCTTGGTAAAGTCTCTGACGCTGAAGAGATTGCCGATGTCATACTGTTTTTGGCTAGTGATAAAGCTAGGAGCATTACCGGTGTTGATTATGTGGTTGATAACGGAAAGATGCTGACTAAGTAACTTTTTAATTGTATATATAAGGTGTTCTAAAATTATCTGCCACGGCTTTAATGATAGGGGTAGTGTTGTATTTGAAGATTACAATAGTGAAGAAATTTCGTACCCGTATAAATTAAATAAACTTCGACACTACTCTGCATAAATTGGTCACAAATACGCACGACGCGTCGCTTCGTCAATGATAGCAATTGTTGACAGAGACAGTGAAAGAGACAGCTCTATCGTAACAAACTCATACATAGTTTTTTTTTTTTAATAAAATAAATACTCCTAATTAATAATTTATATTTTACTATTCTATTCTGATCTTCAAACACAGTACTACCTCCCATTAAAGCCGTGGTAGATAAAGCTCCTTATATAAGGCAAAGTTATTATTTGTGTGTAGCTTTATTGAATTTAAATTAAGTTATAACATTACAATGAAATAATGTTTAAACTTGTAGTGAATCTGTAGTTTGAGTTTAGATGTATTGCACTTTATTGATGTCTTTCAATTAAATGATCACATATTGCGTTTGTTTTTTATTACTAAAATATTATGAAGTTTAAATTATTATGTTGTATGTACATAACACAAGCATAACGTGGATTTATTTTCTTTTATAAACGGATCGCCTGATGTGCGCGTAAGTAAGCAATGGTAGGTTTTTTGTCTTTGTAGCATTTTATTTTTTCTACTATTTGCCAGTTATGTAATGAGCCCTATTTTACTATACATTGTACCGACACGTCTCAAGTGACGGATGACAGAAATCACACATAGACGATCGACGAGCAAATCAACGGATGACGTCATAAATTCTACATCGCACCTACCGTTAAACCTAACAAGGCCTAATTAAAAAAACCAAAAGGAACGGAATGTGCACTAGTACGTTTGTTAATGCACCCACGACAGAGGAGAAATTCTTAGTATGGCGCTGTGGCGACACTGACAAGTGACAGATGACAGAAGTCGCACATAGACTATCGACGAGCAAATCAACGGATGACGTCACAATTATCCTGCATCGCACATACGAAGTTTACACGCGAATTAACACGGATAGAAAATCCCAACGAACAACAGTTGGGCAGAAAGCCCGCCAGGCATGATCACCTCGCCTGGTCGGAGGATCCTCCTTTTCTTAGGGAACTTTACTCTCTGTTCCCTAAAGTGGTGACCCCGACGTGATTGAAACCAACCTTCACGGAGCAGATCAGCACCGTCATCCTTATCGCCATCTCCCTCACCCATCACTTCTCCGCTGAGCGGTAATCAAGTCGCAGCCAACCAGCATCCTCGGCCTCATCAGGGACCACCACACGCTACATCGAAGATATGCAGCCTGGTTCTTCCCTACGGCCTCATCAGCGTCTAGGCACAGCACTTTCTGCACACGGTCTGAGGACGTCTTCCTCCCGTCAACGCAGACGCCAGCCACTACGCACCTAAGCATCTATTCCCCGAACCGTGGGAACTGCGAGCTTCACTACTCCGATTGGAGTATCGCCCTGCACCGCTCACCCGAACTGGGCATTCAGCGGCACAACACTGGAACTAATTCTAACTGGCTCTGCTCATCTCAAGCATCGACAGCCGTCTCAACAGGATCGACCTGTCTTGGGGGAGTGATGTGGCGACACTGACAAGTGACAGATGACAGAAGTCGCACATAGACTATCGACGAGCAAATCAACGGATGACGTCACAATTAACCTGCATCGCACATACGAAGTTTACATGCGAATCAAGACGGATAGAAAATCCCAATGAACAACAGTTGGGCAGAAAGCCCGCCAGGTTCGGAGGATCCTCCTTTTCTTAGGGAACTTTACTCTCTGCTAAAGCGCGTTTATTTAAAAAAAAATCAACATACCTCGAGTCTTACTCTGCTTGCTAGGCGAGCCAGAACTGGATCGTTTAGCAGGACTTAGACTGGAGCTGGTCTTCACACTCTTGGACGGGCTGCTGGCGCTGAGGCTGGTGTCGGACGAGCTGCACTGGCCGTTGCTGGCCAGTACCAGCGCGCCCGTCGCCTGCTGCAGGGCTGCTGGTAGTGTACTTGTCAGGTTCACGTTGTTTATCGGCATTTGGGTTGAGGTTTGGCCGCCTAGGAAATAAAGATAAAGTTATTAAGTTGCTTATATTTGTAGGTACATGCGCTCTATTGTCACTTTTTACCAGGTGAAGTGCTGGTTCAGTATAAAGAGGTTCAGCATTTGTAAGATTTTGGTGAGCTTCAACAAAAAAATTCAGTGTAACATACACGACCTCAGAATTGAATCGTATTAGGATGTTACATTTTCAAGTTATATACTAATACATAGTAGATCATGATAAAATTTGTTAACGGATTCAAATTTTTAAATAACAAAATATGATAAGAATAAAAATTTACCAAAGTTCCATACAAGAGTGTCAAAATACTATCTCTAGAATGTATTAAAATTGAATCTCTAGAAAACAAATCAACGCCTAGATAAGTAATAAAACTGGCCTTATCAAATGCAAAAAGCCAAGTATTACTTTGCCCGACCCGGGAATCGAAGCCGAGACCTTTTGACCGGCAGTCGCACCAACGAGGCTGTCTTACAACAATAGGGTAAAAAACAAATAACTTACTAAACATAGGGTTGACGTTGACAAGCTGATGATGCGGGGTGTTATGTACGGTGACGCCCATGGACTCCTCTCCATCTGACGAGTCGTCCGAGGAGTCGCCCGTGAAAGGCATCGACCTTATCTGACTGGCACGCTGGAACAATGAAACGAATATTAGTCGGGAATACAACAAAATATCATCATCATAATGTGTTTTAGAGATGTGCGGTATGGTACGTTGCTGTAGATGCGTTTGGCTTCCACCGATTATATTCATTGGTACACATAGCTTAGCACTGGTGGAAACGGATTCAACTAAGACCTGTTTTTATATAGAAAGATGCGTGCTATGCATGGCTTCTTACTATCGATACATCGCATACTCGCGCTGCGCATTTTCCTCGTACAGTTACTTTGCGATGACGTCTTTCGATCTTTATAGCACATCTTCCTCGCACCGCTAAATAGCTTAGAATCGGTAGAAACGGTCACACAGTTTCACAGCATAGCTCCTAAAAATAAGTTGTATATGTGTTATAATGGCTAACTCCAGAACGGCTGCACCGAATTGGATAATTCTTCTGTGTGTCTTCATTAACCTCTAATCTGTCAGTATATGAGAACACAACACAACACAACGGGTTAAACATGTACGTTAACTTACCCCTTTAACAGTGGCGTAGACTGGGACGGATATATCATTAAACATGCACATAAACTTACCCCTTTAACAGTGGCGTAGACTGGGACGGATATATCATTAAACATACACTTACCCCTTTAACAGTGGCGTAGACTGGGACGGATATATCATTAAACATGTACGTTAACTTACCCCTTTAACAGTGGCGTAGACTGGGACGGATATATCATTAAACATGTACGTTAACTTACCCCTTTAACAGTGGCGTAGACTGGGACGGATATATCATTAAACATGCACATACACTTACCCCTTTAACAGTGGCGTAGACTGGGACAAATATATCATTAAACATGTACGTTAGCTTACCCCTTTAACAGTGGCGTAGACTGGGACGGATATATCATTAAACATACACATAAACTTACCCCTTTAACAGTAGCGTAGACTGGGACGGATATATCATTAAACATGTACGTTAACTTACCCCTTTAACAGTGGCGTAGACTGGGACGGATATATCATTAAACATGTACGTTAACTTACCCCTTTAACAGTGGCGTAGACTGGGACGGATATATCATTAAACATGTACGTTAACTTACCCCTTTAACAGTGGCGTAGACTAGGACGGATATATCATTAAACATGCACATGAGCTTACCCCTTTAACAGTGGCGTAGACTGGGACGGATATATCATTAAACATGTACATGAACTTACCCCTTTAACAGTGGCGTAGACTGGGACGGATATATCATTAAACATTCAGATTAACTTACCCCTTTAACAGTGGCGTAGACTGGGACGGATATATCATTAAACATACACTTACCCCTTTAACAGTGGCGTAGACTGGGACGGATATATCATTAAACATACACTTACCCCTTTAACAGTGGCGTAGACTGGGACGGATATATCCTGGTAGCTGGTGGACTCGTGCATGGGCCGCGGACACGGCGGCGGGGACAGTTCCTCCTCCACTGATTGTTGGAGTCCGTCGTCTGCCACCTGGGGTGCGGAGAGAATATGGTTTAGGTGAATGAGTCTTATTATATACTGGGAGAGCTCTTTTTGAGGATTTTGTTAGTACTTTTAAAAGAACTAAAAATCGCGCACGCGGCGACGTCGCGATTTCTGCGCACGCTGCTCATGATAAAGTCCTATTTGTGGTTATATACGTGAGAGCAAACTGTGATTTTTAGTTAATTAAGTATGTATCACGACAGTTATTACAAAAATATACTTTTAAATTTTGAGCATTTATGACGTGAGTTTGATAAATTAAAGAGTCATCGCTGAGGGTGGGTAAACAGACGTGGTAGCTTGTCTTGATTTGCATATTTCATTTGTTAGACAAAGTAGACTACATTCCTTGACTGACACTGTGATCATGAAGATCACATTCAATCAATGTTAAAATCAAGAGCTTATTCGTAAAACACTGACGTTTGATTACCAATTCGCTTGGTATTAAACGATAAACAGTACATTACCATCGTCAAAACGTAGACAAAATTCAATAAGCTTTACAATAAAACATTACCTGATAAATCTTAGCCTCCCAACTAGGGAACCGATGTAGCGGCGGGGTGGGGGGCCGCGGTTGCTCCGAGGTGGAACTGTCGCCGGTGGAGGACCCGCCGCGGCTGTTGCCCTGCACTATCACGTTCACGTTGCCTTGCCACGCCGGGGTGCGCTCTGGAACGAAATATATGTAGTTTTATGAAGATTGGTTCTGAAAGTTCGCTTTAACTAGAGCCCGGGCTATACTTTTTCTTTCATGGTATAAGCCGGTGAATAAGCAGACGGATCACCTGATGGTAAGTAATCGTCGCCGCCCGAAACAACAGAGGTGTTACAAGTGCGTTGCCAGCCTTTTGGTTAGGGATTTTAGGGTTGTTGGGAAATTGGGAAAGCAATTGGGCCTCTATTAACCTCGGTTTTCTGTGAGGTATCACTCCGGTCGAGCTACATGGCTCTACCACACTTGCGGTCCGAATTTTAACGTCAAGGAATATAGAGAAAGAATAATACCTAATTGGAACTGTTAACCTACATTTTGTTGGCTGTACTCTAATTTTGTCAATAAAATACTTAGGTAAAAATGTGAGAAGAAATGTCAAAATTAATTACAACATATCAATATAAGTACATACCTCTGCTGGGTGTATAAATCTCAGCGTAGTCGTGCGTGGTGTCACCGTCAGTTGAAGTATTAGGCGTTGTCGGTAGCACCACTAAGTTCTCTACGGCCGCCTGGAATTCGAATTAAAATATAATTAATACACAATATTTGTTTTTATTTTTATCAATTCAATCTGAAAACTTAATCTATAAAAACTTTACATGGTGAGATAAATCCTTACATAGTGGGATTAATTTTTTATGCCGTTAAATAATAAGTTTGAGATATTTTTGAGAGGAAAAATCATCCAATGGCTTCTTTGGCCTTTGGCGAAAGGGGGTGTCAGACTCTTACTGACTAAAAACCACCCCGTTCCTACTCCTGCTTTTCGAGCTGGAGCCCCGGTAAACTCGCTAGGTAGTCCGCACTAAACTAAGAAACAGCTGCGCCAATAACCTGAATCTATGACAAGATTATTTTTTGTATAGAGAAGCCATACATATCGTCACGCCTTTAATCCCCGAAGGGGTAGGCAGAGGTGCACATTACGGCACGTAAGGCCACTGTACAATGCACACCCACTTTTCACAATTTATGTTGTAAGTCCCATGTAATAGGTGGTGAGCCTATTGCCATATACCGGGCACATTTCCAGACTCCGTGCTACCACTGAGAAATTTTCGAAACACCGAAAAAAGCCCAGTAATATACAGAAGCCACTTACCGCTAAATCATCAGCCAATAAGCTGGCAGTAGTCTTTTCATCCATAGTCCTATTCATGGTGTTCAGGCCGGGAGGGTTGGCAGCATTGACGGTATTCGCTATGTTGGTAGTACCGATGGACAGGTTCCGTCTGTGTCGCACCGGCGTACTGTAGTGGGGCTCCGATGAATTTATTGGTAACTGTGGAGTTTGAAAATGGAATTGAGTTTTATTTTCTTTTTTTTTGAGCCTAGTATTTGGCTTGTGAGAATTTGGATAGTTTGGTAAACATTACGACATTTAAAGCATGTAAAACATTTAAGGCTTTTCCCTAGCATTTTTTTTATTTTATTTTATACCTGATTTATAATTGTATATTTTACATAAAATTGTTTATTAGATAGTAAGTATAATTTTAATACCTGTAGTTACAACAGCTGAATATATTCAGATTTCTTTGCCTTTCATTATTTTATCAAATGTAAATGATTGGAGGTAATAAAAGATAAGGGAAATAGTTGTGAAACATCTAAAATTGTGCGAGAAATAAAAACTTTAATGTAGCCTTGCATAGTGACAGTTAGCAAATTAATTTAATATTCATGTTCATAGAAACAAAAGTAATGGAAATGATCTTTTGGAAATAAACTGACAGCACAATGAACTTAAAATATTCATATTTACAGCTAAAGAAAAAAAAAGTAGAAGATAATAATGGAGTGGATTTTTAATTTGATATTCTCTTGTTTTTTCTACATCTTTAAACCTTTAATAATTAAACTCATCACTCTTTTACCGCCATACTCAGAGTCATTTAAAGATTACTTAACCCAGTCCTTAGCAATTGTATTCAGAACAAAATCGTTACTAAGGAATAGTTTATGTAATCATTAAATGTCTCTGAGTACAGCCGCAACTTACACCAAGACATCACAATAAAGACAAATATACACATAAAAAAGTCTGTTCTCATAAGACATTTTAATATAACAGTGCAACAATAAAAAAATAATAAGAATAACATCAGCGGTGATTGGTCGCAAACTAAAGATGGCTAGCGCCCTACAGGCAACATAGAACTACCTGGGGACCCTCTAGGCTCTCTGAGCGTCGACGATTTGAGGCCAATAGACTGGATGTGGCTCGGGGTGAACCGTCATCTGTTCGCACCTCAAGCGATAGGCTCGCTCGAGTTGGTAAAAACTGGAGAAGTTTTAAGTTATGTATTTTGTGTCAATAATTGTACTAGCTATATGGGAGGATTTAAATTGGGTTAAATATTCTATTGTAATTTATAGAAAGGAGTTTTTAGCTAAGTTGGAATACTTTTAGAGGCAATATTTTTGATGCCAAATCGAAATGTGAATTTGTGTAACGGAGCATAGTTTTCATGTCAAATAGAACTTTTTGTAGTTATATGGTAGTGAGATAGTACCTAGTCAGAATAAATTAAATTATTCTATGTAACTCTGCCATTGGGCTAGTCGACAAAACTTTTTTTTCTGAAGAATGTAATGAATAAAGCTTCAAGCCTCATGTAACATTTACTAAGCTTAATTAGTTTGTAAAGCTTTAGTATAATAGTGAAATGTATCATGACCAGTTCAGAACATTCTGTTAATGAAAATAACTACTGTGTGTAGTAACATAGTGTAACTACATTATGTTATGAAATCGCCATACTCAGAGTTATTTAAAAGTTACTTATCCCAGTCCTTAGCAATTGTTTATGTAACAAAATCGTTACTAAGGAATAGTTTAACTTATCATTATATGGCTCTGAGTGCAGTTGTTAATCATTTATATCCTACTAATGTATTAGCAGTTAAAATATATCAATTAATAATGATTAGTAGGTAAATACCACAATTTAGAACCAATAAAATATATAATAATATGAGACACAAGTAACATCACTCTGAAAAGCTATTAAAAAAGATTAGTTTCAAAGATTTTAATGATAGCCTATACTTACAGTGCAATTCCGACTACCCGAAGCCGCTATATGGTTCCGGAGTAACTCAAGTTGCTGGTTACAGCGGTCGTTCTGTTCCCTAAGCAGTTGGTTCTGTTGTTCCAGCTCCCGCAACTTGTTGGTCACCCACTCCTTGATGCGGGCTGCCTTCGCTTCCACCTGCTTCGCGTCCTGGAGTCTTAGCTGCTTCTGTCAACAGGATGCTTCAGTTGTAGCAATATGTTGTTTTTATTGCTTAGTAGTAAGGTAATGATATTATTATGAAAGAGAGAGGATATATAAATATTATGATAAATTATTCAGACCCCACAGACAAACCGTTACAATGGTTTTGTGTGATTAACCATCATACTCAGAGTAATTTAATGGTGACTTCACCAAGTCGTTAACAATTGTTTTCAGAACTAAGGAATAATTCAAGTAACCATTAAATGTCAGTGAGTACAGCATTTTGAATGTAGTAATTATTATACATTATGTTTTATTTGTAGTAAATAAGTTAAAATATAAAAGACATTCCTTTCTCTTTGCTTTTGGTAATTTGTTTGGTAAGAATAATAGAAACAAAGATATTGAATCAACTTCATGTATCCAGTATGGGATTAAACAGAAAGATCATAACAGTATTGTAATGGTACTTATTGAACTCTACAATAATAGCCATGTAATTTACAAATTGACTATCTACGTTTTAGTAAAATAATAAACTAAATTGTAATTTATTTAAATGTCTATCAGTAAAATCAAAGTTTAAATTGTATTAAACAAAAACTTGCACTGTTTTATCGTAACTGCAACATAAATATACGTTTAACATTATTTAAAACAAAATTATGAGCTACTTAACATAAAACAATTCCAATAAACTTACATTATCTAAGTTAAAAATCTTAATAGAACGTTATAACTGTAAAAAAGTCAAAACTAATCATAAAATTAACTGAAAAGCTTATTATAAATTCTAGAATGTAACCTAAATCTTAGTCGAAGGTAGTTCAAATAAAGTTATTCATATCAGAACGAGTTTTAATCTCTATTTACCTGCATTTTGCTTTGTATTAGCACTTTCTAAGTTCATAGTTTTTGTCACAACATTTTACCGATTGAGAAACACTTAAACTATTTAATTGTGAGCACAAAAGAAAGTTTGTATCCATTATATTGGAATAACATCATAATAACACACTGTTTTATTCATTATTTTAGTTATTTACGAAAAATAAATATGTTGTAAAGTAAACATTGAACTTGAGCTTTGTGTTTTACGTCACAATGACGTTCCGTTTCGTTTCTGAGTTCAAACTCTGTGGTTACGTTTGGTTTCTCTTTGATTCTACTTGGAAAACCGGTTATGACGACACGGCTTTTTTTTTGGAAACGTTCATAACTTTTGTTGAAATATTTAATTTTAAAAAGAACCTTGTAGGTACGCAAATCTAAGTTAAAAATGTATTAACTTTCGTTATAATGTAATTCGGAAATATTTTAGAGCTTTCAGATTAAAATAATACAATACTACATTTACAATTCAAGTTTCATTACGTACACGAATATTTTAAACGAGCACGCAAAGCCTGTTTAAAATTAAAAAGGTTAAGTTTTATTTTCCTTCAAAATAATATTTAATAATTATTAATGTAAAAGTCATACCTGTTCTTCAATTTGGCCTTCTAGCCGCGTAATGGCTCGGGGTGCACCATCAGTGCCCGCTGGCCAATCGCACAGCCGCTGCTCCATGGCGCGGACCTGTAACAAAAGGAAACAATAGGTATTATTAAAGATGTATCTATTTTTTATCATTGCATTACGATTTATTGGTGTTGTTCTGAGTTAATTTGTTTTTAGTTTGGACTTAATAAATAGTAAATAAACGTCCAAATGAAAAACCGCAGCCCAAAATAGTCTGCAATACAAGCAGCTTATGTTTAAGCTGTCGTAATAAAACCGACCGCACATACCGCAATAGGGCCGGGACAAAATCAAGAGATTTAAAACCAAGCCACGATGTTGCAACTGCTGTGTTGGGATAGTTAAGTATCAAAACATTGTGGTTACTAGTTTGAAGTGAGGCTAACCGCATTATACGGGTTAGTATTTTTAGTAGGATAATGTTGCACATCTTGGTGGACTAGATTTAAATTTTATTGATGTTTTATTAAAACATCTTTTAATTAAGTGACAACTAGAAAACCTACACTTACTTAAGATCTTTAATTTGTATCAAGTCTTTGTTATTTCAACTCTACCATATCCCCATATTTGTTTTCACATTCCCTAACAAAGAATCACAAATCCAATCAAAATGAAACAAATATTGATACTATCAATTCAAACAATGTAGAACTGGTTTTGTTTGTATTAATAAAATGTATAGGAAACACGCGCATTCGGGCATGTTGAGTAGATTAATCCAATCACGAAGTGGGGATTAACAAGTATTACTTTGAATTGAAACAACAGTTATCCGATGCGGATAGGATTACCGTCACTTCAACCTTATTTGACTTGCTACCGATATGGATATTGATCAGGATCCGGAAATAAGCTTTCTGCTTTGCCAAGAAGCTTTCAATGTTAATGGAATGAAATTAGCGAAGCATCTTAGAGCTTATTACGTCACCGCTCTCGAGCAAATAAATCAATAGGAAACGAAATCTATCAAAGCTAGTTTTATTTTTTTTTACAAAAGTATACTTTATTTCTTTGGTATAAAGAGGAATACTTGTTGACCGCCTACATTTTTTTGAAGCTACTAAAGTACTAGGAATGTCTACATCGAAATCTAAGACCTGAATATAAAGCCTTTTGCATACTTAGACATTATGTGAAACATTTGAGCATAATACTGAATAATAAGTACTTAAAGAGCATATGCAGGTCGTATGGTCTATATGTAGATAGTTAGTACTCTCAAAATCATTGAACCATATTAGTAAGCAGCATTCCATTGGCTTCACGTCTCATTCGACACTGAATCATCGAAGTAACTACACTTCATAGTCTATAGTTCCTTACCCCTTTATAACCAAACACATTAGCATTGTATACCTACATGGACATTAGTATGAGTCTGGAAAAGTCTTTTGTAGCCCTAACGTCAGTATTTTATGATTGCCGGCAAGTAGGTGATTGTACACCATTTCCGCTGTTATAAAACACGACGTGAGACGATTTTTACTACTCGCCCTAAAAAGTAAATTAGTTTTTTGACCCCGATACACACGATTTTTTTTTTGTTCTGATGCGCTTTTGGTGCAATTTTATCACAGAAACTGTAAGTTTCGAGTACATAACATCTAGTTCTATACATTATTCGTGCCTAGTATTACAATAGGCGTTTGAAGAACAAAGAAAGGTGAATCGTCGGGTGAAGGATACACCCAGGAATAGCTCGCATTAATCACAAATGCTATAATTTGCCTGACTCACGACAAGAGGGGACGCTACGAGTATCGGGAACTTTCTAAATCGGGTAACACTCAGACAGGCGGCACGATGAAAAATAAGCAATAGTTAGCACTTGTTTGGAAAGATAATTGCAAGTGACGATGAATATGTTTTATCAAAATAAGCAATGTAAAAATACAGTAGTTATAGTCCCAGCAGGCAGGATTTTTATATTGTGTAATGGTCAAAGGCATAGTAGTGAAATAAAAATTGAATGGGTGCAAACATACGTTTAGTTCATTGCTACGCGCTGTCTAATTAAACTTGGCAGCGATTAATTGTACGCTACAAACTTCCTTGTTTATTCAGCATCAACCAGTAGTTAATTTTGTAATGACTGTTAGGAAACTCCTAATAAAAAGGAGGTGTTTAAAATTAGTGTTAATTGCTGTGTATTAACATTTTTGTCATTGCATTTATTGTACCAACAATAAATAAATATACCTAATATTTTCTATTTTGAGCGTTAAAATAAGTTCGATGTCACCACTCGAGATTTATGGTTCAAAATAAATAAGCTGCTGAACGCATCGGTAAGCGCCACCGGATGTACTGGAAACGGTTATTTATTTATTTTTATAATTATAATTATGCGGCGACAAATTCATTCTGCCTACTGCCTGTATTAACCTCGTATATTTCGTCTATAAAGTTCAGGTAAGACGCTAGTATATTATTATTATTTAGGTGTCTAGAGACCTTTGATTTAAGCTAGTTATCTAAGTGAGTGCTAGCAGTTATTAGTTTTCGTAAATTGGACATAAATTGAATAAATTTCCGATAGGATGTCATTGCTAACTTGCGCAAATTATGATCGAGAATATAAATTGCCATCAGGACACGACAGGATTTAGATAGTTATTTATTAGATTATAAATTACTAGCGGACCCGACAGACGTTGTCCTGTCTACACGTCTTTAATTTGAAAATTTGTCGGATCCAATGTAAAACATTCCAAAATCAACAACTATGTACTAATAAATTAAAAATAATTAAAAATACATTTTCCAGTGGACCAAATTGTGAATCTAAACCATTCTCAGATCCCTTGAACACACACAAAAAATTTCATTAAAATCGGTCCAGTCGTTTAAGAGAAGTTCAGTGACATACACACTTACAGAAGAATTATATATATAAAGATTGGTAGTAACTTTCTAGGTAGACTACTTCTCCCTAGAATTTATGATAGTTAAAATTTTAAAAAGTCTTTTCTCTCTCGATCCTAATACCAATTAGCTATGTACGGATATAAGAATTATTGGTCCAGTAGTCACATAACCATTTACTAAGATACATCTAACACCCCAATAGATATCTAACATCTCAAAGCTTATCGTTGCTCATAAACAGCCACTCGAGCAACTAGCAATAGACAATGATTGACGATAGAGTAACGTTTTTTTCTTCACTACCGCAATCAATCGGTACTTACGTAGGTAGCTCTGACGCGATCCATTTGGATCCAAGAATAGATCAAAAGTTGTCTCAAATACTTGGATACGTATCGTAATCGGTTTCAACTCGGATGTGAGACATCCGAACTTCTTCGTATTTGAATTTGGAAGCTAAGTGGGTGGCTGGTTTTATTTTACAATGAAAATGTTTATTTTTTTTATCTGTGCTGTGTTATGGCGGGTTAAGTCAGCTGTTCATGAATTGACGATGAAAGAAAAAAATGTTTCAAATTAAGTTGTAGAGATTTTTAAACAATCAGGATTTTTTTTAAGTGTGAATAAGACGATTCAACCAACTAAACGTCTAGAATAATACACCTGATAACATAGGTATTTTCAAGAATATAAGCGAGTAAATATTTTTTTCCCCAATCTAACAACATAGGACGCCTTACAGACGTGTAGAAAATCTAAGCAAACATTTGTTTCACTAAAGTTAAATGGAAGTAGCTAAATAGATTCTAGATTGGTTTAACAAGTTCAACTTGTACGGAGCTTCTGAAACTAGATCTAATCTAACTTTGTTACTTTACATTTTCTTGGATAAGTAGGTACATTTTTTCTGCGAATAGTAGGTAACTCTGTAAAAGAACCTAGGTACATTTAAATGTTTCTAAGTTGTATACCTACCTATGCAGTACTCAATTTGTGGATAGTGCTATGGGTTAGGCACACACAAATAATGTACCTACTTTATTTTGAAACACTAGTTTACAAGTTTTCATTATGTTAGGTACCTACCTACTGTTTACTTTACCAATTTTTAAAATGGAAACAAAACTATATTTGATATGTTTTTTTTTATGGTATAAGCCGGTAAACGAGCAGACGAATCACCTGATGATAAAATTTAATTTCACGCGGGCAAAGCTACGGGCGGAAAGCTAGTAGGTACCTAAATAAGTTAAAAAGGGATTACTTAATATTAACTTTTAAAGACAAGCATTCACCGTATATAAACTTAACACAATATAAACCGTATCTAAATACATACAAAGTCTAACTTTAAATGGTCGTTGGTTAGTTACATTTTATTACAAGTTTGAAGACTTGCCAACCGTGAAAGTGGATTGGTCCCTCTTCAATTCCTGAATTTGGACAATCTGTCTCTGATTGGCATTTAGGATAAATACATTTAATTCGGTTTGAACAGTTTAGGATTGTATTTGCAAAGGGAAATGTGAACTTTGAGGTTAGGTTGGGTTATGTTGACATCGTTAAAGTTAATAATTTAATTAGGTGCTAGCTACTTGCCGGCGATTTTTCATTCAAGAATAAAGAGAAATGGATTGGAATCCGTTATTAATTTCGACTATACCAAAATTAAATCTATACTATACTAATATTATAAAGCTAAAGAGTTTCTTTGTTTGTTTGAACGCGCTAATCTCAGGAACCACTGGTCTGATTTGAATAATTATTTTTGTGTTGGATAGCGAATTTATCGAGGAAGGTTATAGGCTATAAATCATCACGCCACGATCAATAGGAACTGAGCAGTGCGGGTGAAACCGCGCGGAAGTAGCTAGTTAATTTATAAAACTACGCGAAATGTCACAAAACAGTGCCAATCTTTTCTTATTTTTATACTTATTCCCATTTACTTATATAAAAAAATATCTTTCCTTTCTGTAGCACCTACACCCGGCTCTATTGTTAAGGCAGGTCATAAATTAGCATTAAGTTACCTTACTTAAGCACAGAGTACCTACGTGGGTAAGATCCTAGGGCCAAGTTTATAATGCCAAGATATTTGGAAGAAGAGCAACCACGGAATATTGAATTAAATAGGTATGTTATGAGAATGTGTACAATGATAAGGTATTCGCATTTGTAGATAAAGATACAATCACACAGATAAATAAAATAATAATAATAAATCCGCTTTGGTTTATCACTACAGAATTCCAATTTATTCGAATCTATGATCATACTCATACCTTTTTTTACTAAACTTTTTAGGGGAGAAATCATCCTATGACTTCTCCCGCCATGGGCGAGGCGAGAAGGAGTATCAGACTCTTACCTACTGACTAAAAAACTTATTAAGTACTACTGCTTTTCCAGCCAGAGTCCCAGTAACCTGCTAGGCAGTCCGCAGCTCCGGGTATGGACGGCAATAGGATTGATTAGAAGATTTCAATAAAAAAAATATATTACCTATACATAATTATATGGAACGTTTTGTTTCAAAATGGCTACTATCTCCAGCAATATAACCCACTGACAGATAGTCTATTGAGAACTTAATAAACACCCCTAATGGTAAAGTAAACTTAACAAAAACACGTTGCCCTACACACTTCCTCTCACATCTAGGGTGCGTTTACAATAACCGATAGTAAAACTCATCCCTAAATAGAGGGTGTCTACATATCTACATAAAATGTTAGAATAGGTTCACTCAAACTTGTGTGGTTCTTTCTTTAAAAGAACACTACAGAATAATCTTGTACGGTTTTCTCATTTTATTTTACTTTGGACTTTGTAAAGAGAGACTCATCTCTGAATTTCTTACCAAAGTACTCACGAAAGGAGTTACCGGGACTCATCTAGCTAGCAGTAATAAGTTTTGGAACTATATAAAAGGGATAATTTATAGTGCATTTACAAAATTAAATTATCATTTTTCGACCACTTTAAATACAAAAACAACATAAAAGAATTAATTATTATACTAATGTCTATGGTCAGTAGCAGTACGAAGATCGTCGCGGAATGCTGCTCATGAATATGAGCCTCTAGTATGTCTTGAAACTAGTCGAGGTACTCGTCAAACAGTTACGTGAGTAAGCCAGTAACATAGGTAATGATTAGTTCGTTTAGTCCACCCTCGAGACCCTCGGCCCTCGATAATTTATGTTTCTGTGTCAATAACATAATGATTCGTTTAGTATGTCTCACGTAAGTTATAACATAAGAGAAATTAATTACAATAACGTAATATAAACTACAGTACTCTTGGGATTTGCCTTTCAAAATCCCCTAGCTCTATAGTTCAAAAAGTTTGCACAAAGATAATACACACTCAGCGCTCTGCACATCTCCTAAGCATGGCTAATTGGCTCCGTAATACGTGTGGTGTACACGACACTGCACTGCAGTCTTCTAATTATAAATTAGTAATATACACACATAAATCTTAGGTATACAGTTGACAACGTTCCTACATTAGGACGCATAGAGAAATGACTTGTAAAATTAAATACGTTGCGTTAGAACTTAATTAGAGTTGCAAAAGTACGGTTAGGATGTGAAAAATATGTATTTTTTTTAAAGGTAAAAATAATTACGTTTGTTTATTAACAAAGGAAATATAAATTTAAGTGTAGAAGACCCATGCTTCGGCACAAATGGGCCAGCTCGACTGGAGTGATATCACGGTCTCATAGAAAACCGACGTGAAACAACGCTTGCGTTGTGTGAATGACGCTTGCGTTGTTCCAATTACCCCAATTGGCAATTACCAATTATTACTAAAGTGTTAAACACGTAATGCAGTTGTCAATCCAATAAACGACTAAATGTTTATTGTTTATATTTATTATATTATTTATTTGCAATTAAACAATACATACAACGGGTGGGTGTAGTTCAGAATAATAAACTTGCAAAATTATGTGCCGATTTCAAACTAGATTTTTTGTTACAGTATCGAAATTTAAACTATTTTGAATGTTGTGTACTTTACTTTACTACTTAAGTATTGAATGATCTAAACTTAAAAACTTATCCCAAGTTCATAAAAGACAAAGAAAAGTTACAATCAGACGAACGGCTAAAAATTCACCTCTATAACTTTTTGTTTGAAAAATATTTTTACGTAAAAGTCAAAATTTACCAATAAACAAAATATACATACCCCAAACCATAATGAATGCACCGAACAACATTCCAACAATAAAATACTCCATTTTATAAATTCCACTCAAAAACAAAACAACAACAAAAAATATAATTTTATCACACACAGAATTCACAAAGAATGCTCAATTAAAGGTAAGTCCACACTAGCGGTGCACAGAGCAACGGTCATTTACGGGTATATTTTATAATTGGTATTTGGAACGCGACGTGTGCGCTCCATGCGGCACGGAAGAGAACTAACTGAGCCGAGGATGTCCTACAGGACGTGCGGCGCTTACGTTATGAGGATCGATATTTACATAGTGCTTTTAATATTCAAATGTCAAGCTGTAAACTAACTAATAATTATTGGATGTACCTACTCTGTGTGCGGTGTAGTGTGATTGTAATTTAATTATGATTTAAAAAAAATAAAGGCAAATGAAATGAATAAGAACAAAAATCGACAAAAATTATAAACTTGATAGGTAATAATAATAATATTTTCTGTACTTTATTTTTGCTTCAGACTAACAAGTTGTAATAAATAAAAGTAAAGGAAACAAGAGTTAGACAGAAAAGAAAAATTAAACTTGTGTGTTTTGTTTTCAACAAAAAACAACAGTATCCTATCACTATTTCCCGTTTCCACGACACCCAGTATCAAAAATGTCAAGCATCAATGTCCCGGTTTATTTTTACGCCATTTATAAATACACGCCTGAATCAAGTGAGTAAGCCCGTCAAAGAAGTCCAAAGTTAGACGCTGAGCGAGCGAACTTGCATACCAATACCTCCCCACAGAGAATCGTAGGTAATCCACGTCCTATGAATTTCTAATTTCGAATAATATTCCCGGTATATCGGTATCGAACGAAATAGTGTACCGTCTTCGCAATTTACAAAAGAGATTGTGTATACACGGGTTATAAATCTCAAGTGTTACGTGTTACGGATCATAGATCAGAGAGCTTCGATTTTACATTGGATCCCGATTGCGTTCGCTCCGTAACACCGTATATTCATAGGTGCCTACTTTGTTTTATCGTTCACGTTTATAAGCAACGGTAAATCAAGCTTGTAGCAGCAAAAATCTCAAAGCGTTTGCCTTTTTAATACTAAAATATAAAGTAAAACTATCATTAGTATTTAGTCTATGAGTTTCTGATATTTCGGCACTGTTGCAAGCGCCATGATCACGGATGAACTAAGTTCATGGTAAATATCCCGTCTCAAGTTCTAATGATAGTGTTACTGACCATCAGTTTAAAAACTTATATAAAATAAAATATAGATATGATCTGGATAATCCCAAAAATATACTTTCAAGACCAATTACTGAGACATAATTACAATCCTTATAAGTAATTGGGGACCGACAATCATCCAAATTGGCTGACGTTGAAACAATAAATGAAATTGGTAAGGTTACGTGAACCATGGGCAATTGAGTTCAAATGTTATCGATGGGAACTAAATTGATCATGAACTGTATAAGGACGAAGTATTTGATAAATAAAAAGTAAGACATAATTTTCAATTTACTGAGAATGTTTATGACAATCAAAATGCAGTAAGCAAACCAATATAAATATGTTTACGACAATATTTATGGGATGTTTTGTTAATGTGGTAGATGATCGAAATGAAGTGAGAAAAATCTGTTTGAATACGAAGAAATCGATCAAAACAGGACGTGAGAATATTAGAAGGCTTACGGTAGCAGGAATAGGTGTGAAGTACCTTTCCTTTACATTCTTCCTCTCTCCATAATTGGAGATTCATAGCATTGAATTAATTCAAAAACAAAACGCGATATAAATGCAAAGCAGTACTCGTAAAGTCCCAAAGCCTTGATCAACTTCGTTGAAACTCATATCTCATTTCCATTCGCCTTTGATTATACACCAACAATGTCCCAATTACCTCACATGGGCTTATTAACATTAACAAAGCGTTATCATTTCATCACAGTTAATAACATCATAAATTATTTAGTACATGCTGTATCGCGGCTACTAACATTCCCTCAAATGTTTTATGTAAAACACCTTATTACGTATGTCAAATAAACAACTCCTTTAACTTAATCGTCGTTTTGGTACTTATATGAGGACATGATTCATCGCTTGTGTCTACACTTAATTGGAATCAAATTTCATGAGTGGTGGGAGACCATTATTAGGGAGACAGATAACTAAATATTATGGCGTGGATAACGTATGAATTATCTTATAGCTACTGATAATTTTGTTCACTATAAGATTATTATAAAATAAACAACTTTGGTACAGTATAAGTTATTATATAATCATTATTTTATTGGAAAAACTTAATGTTGTTTTGAATCTGAAATCGAAAACACGATGCATCGTAATCATCTATCAGGAGTTGCATCTAAAATACTACAAAAGAAAAGATTTAAAACTTAATGAAAATTTGACTGTCTGGACAACATTATAAAGAAAAACTCAATAACTTAAACGTGCAGAAACTATAAATCAACGAAGATTAAAAAAGGACAACACGAGAATGGGCAAAACAAAAGAATCTTTCAGCTTTATTGCGCTGCGTCGCGCCGGAATATATCCGTATATAAACCCTAGACTGGTATAAGATAGCACAGAGGTTATAGATGCTAGAATATGTGGGAACACCATGACGAATTTTGGACGAGATCCAGAAACTGGAGGACAAGTCTTCAAGGCTAAACTCGCCTTGAAAACATCAATTCCGTGCCAAAAACGAGATTCGGAAGTATTTGTTGTTCTTTTTGAGATATAACGGTAGATGGGATTGGGGTCTTTATGTTTCCATCGAGACAGATCAGCGATCTATCAGAATTTGTTGGGAAACGAGACGGAGAATTATTCTGCTGTTGAGGTATTTTTCTCTACAAGAGAATAGAGTAGATCTTTACTGTGCTAACTTATCAGAAAAGGTAGTAACTAGTTAGCTGGAGCTAGTATGGAAAATCTAACTAATATTATAAATGTGAATGTTCTTGTGTGTTTGTTACTCAATCATGTCAAAGTGTCTGAAGGAATCGGGATGAAATTTAGAACAGGGGTAGGTCGTGTTTTGGAATAACACATAAGTCACTTTTTAATCTACGGAACCGCGGGCAAACCCGCTGGCAGAAGATAGTATTGAAATAAAACCTGCGTATATAAAACGGTGCAGACAAATGATCGTATAGATGGCACGAGAAAATTTCACAACTTTTGAGAACCTCAAATAGAAAACTTGATAAGTTTCTTCTAACTGACAATCGTGTATATTAGATAGATCAAAGACACTGTCAATCCATTTCAATGAATTCCTTGTCTTGCATAACTACCACAAAAACATCCGTTTACGAAAGATTTCAATTGAAAGCATTACAAATTGAAAATATTGAGCACGGAGTTATGTAGATTAAAGAAAATGTCTGAGTAAGGTGTATTTTAGAGTTCCAGTCGATATCAATCGCTTGTTGGAAAGTTTCCAGAATGGGTAATCTGGAGCACGTCGTCATTGCGACAGTTTCCTTCGATGCGAGATGTAGTGCTGTTTACATGGACTTTGGGATTACCAGTTTTATTTTTATGTCCGCTGTAAAGTTCTTGTTTGGGCATCATTTTTGAACTGTGTGAGTTATGTTGCTTGCAGATGATCGTTATGTTTGTTTGGGTTACTGCATTTTTTTATGTTAAAAGTAACGTCAAGTTTCTTTTAAAACAGTTGGTGAGATGTATGTATAGCTCAGTAATCAATCTTAAAATCAGATGTTGAAATTAGTTTTACGCCACTTTCTTTACAGTGAACATGTAGTTTTAGCTCTCAATGATAACCTATAAGCAAAAATAATACATGTAAACACAATAACCATTAATAATAATGACTTACTTAATAATGAACTACGAAATACATTAAATGACGCATGAAACCCCATAAACAATAATAAAACCAGATATTTTAATAGGGACACACGACATGTCATTTGAATGAACATTTTGAACGAGTAAAGGGTTGAAGGATTAGTCCAAATGAATGGGCAATGGTCGTGGCCAGTTGAGTGATTTGAGGATAAAAGGATTCTATGGTAGACGTAGAACAAAGAGGGGTTTAATGGGTCATGCTACGGGTGGTAATGGACAGAGTATTTTGCATATAGGTGCGAAATAATTAAGAGCAGATTATGAGTCATTTTCATCTTCCAGAATTTAGATAGTATGAAATCAAAAACTGGGTAAAGCAGTATGTTTTAAATTAGACTTTCGTCGATATCCAACAATATTAATTGAACCAAAAACTTAGTCGTGTTTATAAAATTTCAAGACAAAACAAAAATGGAGAGGATTATTCGTAGAAATGAAATCAAATCGAACATGAGCCTCTGGCATGAAACTAGTCAAGTCCCTAGTCAAACGTCACGTGAGTAAATCGATAACATAATAATTAGTATGTCTCACGAAATTTAGAATATTGTAAGGAATTAAAACGTATTTAATATGCTGTTAATCAACTTGGCAAGGAAGAGTGGTACACAGCTTCTACTTGTCGACAGTGTAAGGACTAGGACCCATGTGTTTGAGGACGATTCTATTACCATTTCCATTTGCTACTAATGGAATTGGAAACGAGATTTGCACTGCCACACATACTTAAATGAATATAGATTTTGTAAAAAATACAATTAAGTTGCTGATGAGTTTTTTTATGAGTATTTTGAGTGGTATTTTAGTAAGCAGTTTTAAAACATTTAGATAATGAATACGTATGTGTCGATTGAAACATACTAAATTACAAAGAAAAACGACCGAACCGTTACCTTAAACAAGTTATTTAGTGAAATCTTCCAACACAGACTGCTCCATATTTCAGGAACAACAGCAATGCACTGATTTCTCCTACGAATACGGTGGCAACATTCCCATAAAACTGAGGTCAGGGTTGCTCTGGACTATTTCCAAAACCGTATTTGGCTTTGGTTTCTGTCCACGACCCACATCGAATCAACTCATTTTAATATTTGGGGCAAAAATATCGATTAATGAGTCAAAGTCAACCCTAAAACTAGGGTAGATGTTGCACCCTCCGATACTGCGCTGACTCATGTGGAGGGATCATAATAAACTTGACAGTGTTACAGAAATATCAACTTTATGTCCTGGTCATAAAATTTTTGCGAATGCTTGCTGTTTTATTGTTATAGATAAGGTAGCCAAATATTTGGCCATTAGCTTGATGAAATAAAATGTTCATGTGATTTTATTAACGCCGTGTCGCGTCGCGTCGGCTGAGTAATTAATGTGTGAGGAGAATGTCCAGGTTAATGAAATGAGGAAAGTAAACGTGTCACGTTTGCTTATGTTTATGTAGGCATAGGAAGTAATAGGAACCTTCCAAACAATGTTCCAGAAAAATAAAAGTACGCAATTAAACATAAAAGTAAGATTTTAGACTTTTCGATTAGACTTTTCAAAACAAAATATTCTTGCATTTCTAAATAACAGGTAGAGTGGTCAAGTTTCACAAAGAGTTCGTTTGCAAGGTTTAAGTAAACAAGCCTGGGGCGGCTGGGGCCTGGGGCGACCACCGTAGAAATTTAATTAAAACTACTGCCTTAGAAGCACTTGCAACGCGTGCTAACTTGTGGCTACGAAACGTTAAAGGGAAGGCCACACTGACAGAAAATAAGCGAGTGAGCGAGCATAGTTTCACAGCCTCATTTGAAGTGTGAATAGAGTTTCAAACAAATGCAGTGAAAAAGAAGTGAGATGACGAACGCTCTTGGCCGCCCGCTCGCTTTCCAGCAGTGTGGCCTCAGCTTAAAACGTTAGAAAATGTAAAAGAGAACAAGGGAAACTGGAGGATGGTTCTTGAACGTCTTTTGTGAGAAAATTGAAAATTATTTTCACGCTTAACAAAATAGAGGAGCTACGTCATTATTGTAAGTGGTTCGCTTACAGAGACCGCAACGTGCGAGCGCGCTGCTGTTGGCAGATAATATTTTGTTGTTTGCTTGCTAAAATTATTTCGTCAATTTTGTTAATACGATATTGGAGGTCTGGCTTTGTTTATTGTTGTTTTGAGCTAGACTTATCTCAGAGTTAATTAGTTCAGAGTCGAATGCTGTTCATCAATATAAGCTTCTAACATGGTTTGGTAACTAGTCGAGTTCCACGTCAAACAGTTACGTGGGTGAGCCGGTTATATGTTAATTAATTTAGTATGTCTCACGAAAGTTATAATAAAATTAACTCAAAGTTGTCTAATTTATGTGACTTCTTTGTTTAAACTTAATTAACTAGTCTCTTTTTAGTCAAAGTACTAGATCAACACTTAACCGACGAGCATTCATGAAAAGACTGATGACTGTTGATGAAGCGAAAGAGGTGTGTAAGATTTGTAGCAATTAGCGTTCCATTGTCTCTGCCTATACCCATGGGAGACAGGCATGAGGTAATGTAAGTATATGTATGCGTGTACTAGATAAAAATAATAGATGATTCATTTTTCTCTTTATCTTAGAAATCCGCTCATTTCATAGCCTCGTAGATCGTATCCGGTAGCCGATTAATCTAGACTACTAACGTCATCTCATGGAGATGCATAAAGGTCACGAGGGAAAATAGGTTAGAGGTTATTAGGGGAGTTATTGAATATAATTTTCCTGGCTAACATTATTAACCACGTCATTATATATATATATATATATATATATATATATATATATATATATATATATACAGTCTGTATTTTTTATCACCAGTCTTCTGAGAGTTTGAAATAAAAAACTAAATTTGGCTGGTGATAAAAGAATCAGAGAATGTGACATCGCAACATAGACTATCTAGCTTCCATGTTATCACTTGCGTAACCAACTTTTACATGGTTTTACGTCCCTCGTGTAAAGATAAGACTTTGATAAAGTATTATGTAATGTACCTAGGTCATTAAAAAAGAAAACGTATGTAGATTTAGCCCTCCATTGAATACCACAGTCTTCAAACTAAACAAATAGTAAATTTCATCACAATCAACGCAGTTTTTTAGTAATAAAAAGGTTAATTAATTTTATAAGTAAACCGTGAAAATTCCAACCGAAAAAGACAAGTGAAGTAATTTTCCTTAACCCCTATTTTCACTGTCAAAGTAAAGGTAAAGTATAACCTAATCGATACAAAATTGACGACCGAAATATACGAACGATCGTGACACATAGGTACCATGCGAAATGGTCACCTGTTCATAAATTATGGAAGGAAATTACACGCAAGGGAAGATCCCCCACCATAATCACAAAGTAGGTTGTACCATGGAGTATTTATTAAGAAATGTGTTCGTGTGTGTTTTAGTTTTTTTATTAAAAGGCGTCTAATCGGTAATCTTGACGCTGGAGTCAAAGGAACCGTATTAAGACAAACTGCTGTACGGCGACGCCCAGCCAATGCTCAGGGATGGTAGTATCGAGTTTTATGAGAGTATTGCACAAGTACTAAGTTGCTATGGTAAAATATTATTTTATCGTGTATGGTGGCAAATTATCAGTACTCTTAGTATGAGTTTGGTTTACGTTTAAAGTAATCGAAACTAGAGTGCGTTCGGCGCTCTGATTGGTTGGTTTATTCGAGCCGGCCAATTAGATCGCGCGGAACGCGGAACTTAAGGGTACAATTTTGTACCCTTTGTGTTTGTGTAAAGTATCAAAAATATAACCTTTGATTGAATCACACCATGCCACGAGACCAGAGAGTCATCCAATCTGGTCCATTGTTTTACTCATATAAAAAGATCCCAAAAATCCACACAAAATTAATTCCAGAAAAGGGTTTCGAAACGCTCACACAAGAATTTTAAAACACCCACTCAAAATGTGTCGACACAAAACCTCATTGTGTCCTACCGACAAAGGGAGATTAAACAAAAGACATCAGTGTTTAACTGACAGCCCTAGCTGCACGCATGAGCAGCATTGGCGAAGACATTACGCGTCCCTTAACCCACGCGTCTCCGGCGCCGGCTAGGCGAACAGCTTTTAATATTAGAAAGAGTTTAATGTGTTATGTTACGCTTTCCTTTTATAGTCCATCTTTGATATTAAGCACACGTTTATCTCGGTTTCAAATCGCGGAGATGACGGTCTTTTATGGGACATTTTCTTCAGGCGAAACTAATCTTCTAGCGTTCGTTTATGTCACGTCTTGCGTGTTTCGTGATATTCATTTTTAGTAGAGTACAATAAAAGAACATAGGTCTGACTGCACGGTTGATGCGCTGACTAGGCAACTGCAACTGCAACTACCGTGCAACGTGTGGAGGGTTCGATTCCCGCACGGACCAACTCTTTGTGTGATCTACAAATTGTTGTTTCGGGTCTGGGTGTCATGTATTTGTAAATGCACCCACGATACAGGAGAAAATACTAGTGTGGGGCAAAGTTTTTTTAAAAGGTATTCATTAGTCGAAACAAATAAAAATCCGCATTTCTACCAACTGGATTAACCCAATCAATATGGGGTTTTTCAGTAAAGTGCACTTGTTTTATTCGCTACTATTTGGAATTGTTTAACGCATTATACTTCTAACTACAAAACTCCAATTGAACGAAAATACAGTTCCTATTCCTATACTAACTTATCTTCCGCAAAAATACACACAATGTTACATCAAAAAATATCTTAAATCCAAAAGCACTTTGCTAGGTTTTAATACCAGCCTTTTAGAGCGTGAACATGGTGTCAGTTCATTCAGCGTGACTGCAAAGCCAAGAGCCTTCCATTCAATGTTCAGAGCTGCGGAGCTGAATCGGTGCTTAACAATTGTCTGACAGCTTTGAAATCAATTTTAAAGACCTTTTATATCTGTACCCTTAGTATGAGTTTGCTTTACGTTGAACGAAAAGGAAACGAGAGCGCGTTCGGCGCTCTGATTGGTTGAACGCGTTCTTAAAGCAAACTTGTACTAAGACAGACTGCACGGTTGGTGCGCACGTGTAGCGGATTCGATTCCCGCACGGAGCAACTCTTGGTGTGATCCACAAATTGTTGTTTCGGATCTGGGTGTCATGTGTATGTAAACTTGTATGTTTAAACGGGTTAAAAAAAACTAAGGGTAAGTACAGTTATTTTATGCTCTTCACGTTTATTGGCATTTTTTATATATTGCTCGTATTTGTCATGCCCGATAGTCAATCAGTTCTCAAGAAATGAGTACCTATACTCTTATTGTCATGTGAAGTTATCAGAGCGTGTCATATCATAAAGGACAACTGCAGTTCATACTTGTATTGTTCTTTCGAAATATTTAATGATGGGAAATAATTTATGATGATATATATGGTATTGTCAAAAACTCTTTTTGAAAACCCAAATTAAATGCACTTAGATGCTTGTCTTTATTTCAGATACCTTTCTTCGTTTTTTGAAAACACAAATTTATTGCACTTAGATGCTTGTGTTTATTTCAGATACCAATCTTCGTTATTCCAAGAAATAATCGGATTTCGTATTTTTATTTATGTAACCGTTTTTTTTTTTACAGACGTTGACACTAGGATTTTCTTCTGTGTCGAAATGCCATAATACTTTGTTTTTGACTTTGCTTACAAAACTACAATCTTCACCCACGTCCTTTATTATAATTTAAAATAAACAACAAATAAAATAAGCCCTATATAATTAGGTATCAAATCATAAATGAACCATTCACTTTATTTAAAACCTCAAACTAAAACTAAAAAGCCCTGAACAGAACCAGACCAATACATGGCTAAATTAGCGAGTGGCGTCGGCCATTTTAAGCAGTCATAAATAATATCACTGGCAGGGATAACAAATGGTGACTAACTGGGGATAAACACGATGCTACAGTTTTAGACATATGACTAGTTCCTAAGTATATTGGAAAGTAGCAGGTGACTATAGGTATGACAATGTAGTTTAGGAGAGACGGTTATCGGAAATCTTCGGTACCAACACCTGGGTATCTGCTGTCCACTTGAGTGTACCAATGGGGGGGGGGTGATTAAAGGTATTTGGTAAATTTAGCAGAAGTATATAGGAGTGCACGTATTATATTATTACTTATATGTTGGGTACTATAATACCATGTCGAATCCGTGAATCGAATTTTCAGCTATCCCAGGTCGTGTTTGCGAACACTCGAGCAACTAGGCAGTTTTGTTTAAGTTGTTGGAGATATCTACTATCTAGCTACGCCAATTAGTTAACACAGAATTATTTTACTAATAAAAACAGGAATTGTGGTTCCTATTCATTAATCGTAAATCTATTGACATAGATACGTTTAGCTTTTCAATGCCCGCTGTTAAAGCTAAAAATCAGTACCCTTAGTACGAGTTTGCTTTACGTTTAAAGTAATCGAAACGAGAGCGCGTTCGGCGGTCTGATTGGCCGGCTCGAATAAACCAACCAATCAGAACGCCAAACGCGCTCTCGTTTCGTTTTCGTTCAACGTAAAGCAAACTCATACTAAGGATACTGAACCCAAACAGTTAATTCTATTAACAACGCTCGCTCATTAAGCTTTAACTGACGAATAAAACTATCAACAAGAGCCTCAACAACTGGACAACATGTATTAAATACCGTTCAAACAACTCAAATGAGAACAAAATGCCCATTGGCAACTGGCCAAGACTTATATCACTTCGCTTTGAACTAAAAATGCTGTTAAAACTCCATCTTGTGGTTAATTTAAATGAACAACGGGAATATTAAAATTGTGAAGAGCAATTTCGCTTTTTTAAAAGTTGTTGTTTCAAATTTGCACATAAGTATGTCTAAATCTATACTAATATCTATACTAATATTATAAAGCTGAAGAGTTTGTTTGTTTGTTTGAACGCGCTAATCTCCGGAACTACTGGTCCGAATTGAATAATTCTTTTTGTGTTGTATAGTGCATTTATCGACGAAGGCTATAGGCTATAAAACATCACGCTATGACCAATAGGAGCCAAGCAGAGCGGGTGAAACCGCGCGGAAGTAGCTAGTAATACATAAAATGTCTAATATTTCAACAACTTTTTAGTAGATCAGAAATTAGACATTTTTAAATAACCGTAACGCCACACACATACTTAATTGCCTCTTTCCAAAACTCGATACGCAATATTTATTGAATAGAATCTACATGGTTTTATGAATCACACGAAGAGTTGTTCTGTGAAGGAATCGGAAACGCACTGTGAGCAAAGCGTTGCCAGACAAAAAACATAGGTAGATATAAAAAGAAAACTATTCAGTACTTATGATTACACTGAGTTTTCTTTCATGAAATACTATCGTAAATACAATTGTCCCAATATCAAGCACAATTTGAGAAGGTGCGCGAAATCGGTTGGTTTACGATTACGATTTAGTCGTAAGATAAGTCTATACACACCCAACTAGCACTTAAGAGTTAAAATAAGCTATATAGAACCTGTATAGAGACTATAGCCGAAGTTAATAGTGTTAATGCAGTCCTGTAGTAATGAGTTACAGCATTCTCTAACACACTTGTAACCTCAAAAGAGGCCCACGATTTTACAGGCAAGAGTAATATAAAGTGTATAGAATGGTGTTATACTAGCAGCAGTGTGCCTGCAATTAAGAGTCGAATATAGTCAATAACATACATAAGAGTGTTATTATGGTTATTTAAAACAGTTAGTTAACACCTTGGGTTATAAAAAGGATTTATAATGCTTTCAGATAAAGCTGTCACTGCTTTATTGATACTTTGTTAACTCCAGTGTATAGTTTTTAGTGTACGACACAAAGAAGAATGTTAAATTTTTATAGGTTAAATACTTATATCCACGTAAAGTATAGATATCGAAATATTATGGTGTCCATTTTATTAAGTATACCTAAATATAAATTTTATTTAAAATTACGTCTGCGTCTTTTGTGTATTGTGAATTATTCCTGCCCTTGTGAATTTACGGTAAGTGTATACCATATTTCTCATCTCATTTTTCACGCGCCTGGGATTTATCAACTATTTTAAAGAAATGTGACAAAAAATAATAAAAATTGCTTTAAATTTTTTAACCGAACATGATAAAGTATGTGAGATTCGTAAGTATTGAAATGTATTATGAGAGTATCATTCATTTTACCACCTTTAAAATATATATTATTTAGTATTTGGATGATAAATTTTGTATATACCTATTTGTTTGTAATGTTATGTTTACAAAAAAAATGGCGAGCCCGCTTTAATGTTAAAATACTCTATTAACTCATTTATAGCACTCGTTGCGACACAATATCTGTAGTCAAGAATATTGTGCAGGCTTTGGTAGATATACCAGTGTAACAATACTCTTAGTCAATGAGATTTATTAGAATTAAGACATTATTAGTAGCTATAACGTACAAACCACATTAGGGTTCTTTGACAAATTATTGAAAACCATTTAAATATAAAATGAATAAGCAGTTTCCAGCTTTACTATGTAGATTGTTATTTATTTAGTAGTTTAATATTTAACTAAGAAAATTATGATCGAAAATGCTATGTTGCAAAACATTACTAAACAATCACTCCAACCTTTGACAAGGTCAATTACACACTATCAATTTTTTCTTCTTGTGTCTTCACTTTTACATCCATTGAAAACAGCTTGAGTTTGTTTGTTGCTGATGCAATTAAGAATCTATGTATCGTAATACCGATTTACGAGTATTATTATTCATTTGATGAAATTTTTATTTCAGAATGCCATTTAAAATAATTCAAACGATTGAAGGGAATAAAAAGAAATTATTTACTGTTCCATCGGGATGGGAGATCGATAATATTCTAAGATACCCTTACAAGGCTCCATCGAAGTACAATTCAAAACCTACGCCTGAGTGGGAGATTATGAAATGTACAGTAAAACGTATAAATATTTCAAGCTACGAAGCGGGTGATGAACAAATTTCTGAAATGATGAAATACAGCGATACGGATGAAACCGATGATGATATTCGACTACAGCCACAACGTCCACATTTCAGTTTCCTCAATATGTTGCTCAACGGAACCCTGTTGTGTACAGCTCACTCTTTCTTGAGCAAACCATGTAAAATTATTCATTATATCTTGATTATGTGACAAATCATGTGTATTTTTTATGAAATCATCGGTATTTCTACCAACAGAACCCTGACGAATATAGCTTATAGTGTTCATAACGCCCTAGAACAGTTTTTAATAAAATTGGTATGACACCATAACCCTTAAGCAAGGCTAAAAAGAGTTATTAGATACTTTAAATATTTCGTGTTACTACATTCTCCAATAACTCTACCATAGAACCATTTGCTGCACTTATAGCCGATATAGAACCTATACACGTACAAGACACTTTTTTGTGATAAATAAATAACAATAGAAGTTAATAGGTGTCAGTGAACACCGTTGTAAAACTTGAAGTGCTACCGACAGAGTAAAGCTTTAATATTTTAAGAGTATTAGTTTCCAATACCACTATTCGGAGTTTTAAAGTTGTTTTGCATCGTTTACTGAAGTTATAGTATCACTGTTGGTGTTTAATTTATTTCTTATCTCTTCTAATAGATTAAAATCTACTACTGAAAGCCTTCTAAGCCTGTTATACCTCTTGAAGTTACTTAATTACCTGTAACCAACGCTTAAATGTTAGTTGGGCAGTGTCTAGCTATTCTAGATTAGGTGTACTTAAAGCAAGGTACCAAGTTTTACAGCCGGCACTAACTTTAACACCGTGCGACACTAAGCAAGTTACAGCGAGTCGTTTTGTTCCCTAGTTACCGTGCTACTTCTTACTTACTTTTTTGTTGTAAAGTTTTACTACTGTATGTACCAATATGGGATTTTTTAAAGTTTGTTCTAAGGTAATAGAGTTTTTTACAAGGTTCAGAAGTGTTTCATATTATCTACTAGCTTCCACCAGCGGCTTCACCCGCGTTCTCATGGGATAAGTATATCCTATCACCCTAGTCAGCTCATACCCTGTATGTATACCAAATTTTATCAAAATCCGTTCAGTAGTTTCAGTGTGATTGACGGACTCACATCCAAACAAACTGACTAAAGCTTAGCTTTCTTTCTTATCAAGGTTTTTGACAAAGGTTTAGTTAAGTTTTTTTAAGTTTACACAATAATGAGTGTTTTTAATAGATAATTAATTTGTTCGAAATGCAGCTATGCAGTTAGTTAAGCCCAATGACAGTAAAAAACAACTGGAGTTTTTAGGCCTGCAAAATATAACATTCAATTGAAGGAATCAAAATTCCCCACACAGTATTACAATCCCCGTAAAAATTCAATACGTGCCTACATCAATATCTTGAGAAAACACCGACAATTACTAACAACATACACACGAAACAAACCACACAGTTTATCCGAAAGCTAAAACGTACAAAAACGCAAGTGGCGGCCGGCGCCACGGTCTGGCGGGTTTCCAAATACAGTCATAGTTCACACGCAGATACTGGACGAGATGTATGTATGTAACGTGCATTGCTGGTATTGTATTTTGTAGAATTAAGATAACTTGAGGTCTTGAAAGAAATTGTTATTTTCCGAGGGATATGCACCCTTAGTACTACGTACTTAACTTCATAGTAATCAAACTCGTAGAGAAGCCATCTATAGCACACTTCTTTCCTTTAAAAAAACATAGCATAGTTGAGTCAGTTTCCACCAGTGCTAAGGTATGTGTACCAATGAATATGATTGGTGGAAGCCAAACGCATCAACAAAAACGTAGGCACATCTCTGGTGGAAAAGTACCCTTAGGAACGTACTTGACAGTTGCAAATCCGACCACATATCTTAATGCAAATCATTATTTCTTATAATCTTTCTAGTACTTCATTAAAGTCGCTATTATTGCCTTCATAATATTTCATTACAAGACAAAGACAAGTCAAATGTGAACGATGTATGAACAAAGAATCGCTGGAATACAACCGAACTCTGTCTAATTTTACAAAGCTGTGCTCTAACCTAAAATAAAAAAAACACTCATCGATACATTTACCTTCATCATTTGTATCCTCACCTGGTTTTTGAAGCATATTGCTAAATTAAAAGCACTATAAACCATTTTGGACACACAATAACCCAACTGACACGTTACAACCACTTCATTATCAAGGAACCAAATGGTCTTTCGTAGAATACCAATAAGCGTTGTCCAGATAGAACAGATCACAAAACGAGAATGGTAGAGGAAGCTGATACAATAGAACTAGACAATACAATTGTTTACAAACAAGTTATATAACAAACACAGCCTGTATGTTTCGACGGTAAACGTAAGGTAAGTAAATATTTAGACTACATGAAGACGTAAACAAATAATTGCATAATAACAACGTCAGGTTATGACGATAGTGAATTTACAAATAAATTGACGGAACGGGAACTAGGCGTTTAAATCTTGGAGTTTTCTATCTTCTAAACGACTGTACCTATTTGAAATTGATTGAAATGCGGTATTATGATGGTTGAGGTTGCGGTACAACCCGGGTAAGGACATAGGATATTTTTTATCTAATAGGAACGGGCACAGTACTACAAGCATAAGCCCCTGTGGGATTGTCGAATTTTTATATTCGCGTAACTAAACTAAGGAAGTAAATTAAATTCACAGTAATCATAACACACAGTAAACATAAAATATCGTTTGCTACCACGGTTTGCTACAGTCGTAGAATAGTATGTTCGATGTTAATTATGAAAACTTAGCATCATTACAAAAAGTTGGGACCATTTAGAAAATATAAGTCAACTTATTCAGGAGTAATTTCCTAAACAAACGAATAAACAGGACTACGATCATTTATACTTTGTTAAACATGTCTGACACGACAAGATGACAGTTACATGATTTACATGTAATTTACGATATGTCCAATTAGTATTGTGCTGAAAATGGACGTGTCGTATCCAATTCTACCCAATCATATTCTCAATAAGGACTTTGGATATCCAATCGGCTGTTTGTCAAACAAGGTCAGCAATAAGTAAAGGTGTAGTCATGCTAGAGTGATAAAATGACGCATTTATTTTTTCAAATCATCTTGTTTGGATTGTTGTTGTTATTGTGCATGAATTAAATTAAAATCAGTTAGGTACTTAATAGTGTATTAGCACAGAATAATAAGTAGTTTTTTTCAAATACAAGCAAAGTAGGACAGAAAAATTCTCAATAATTTGTCAACAGACTTTAAAGACGAACTTTGTCAAATAGTAAGACTTTTTTCCAAAAAATTCAAACAATACATTTTAAAGTTTCAATGTAAACAAGCCCTACTCCACAATATTTGGACAGGACAAGACGTGCTGTCTATTACGGCGGTATCTAAACGTCTCGAGTGATGGACAGACGGGCAGCGCATAATAAAATATCGTTACCACAATTCACTAGAGGAAACCATACGATACCAATTTCCTGCGACATTTTTGGACGTGATTTCCTGTAGTATAGTTGCGTAACTCTTAGCTGGAATAGTCCAAATGGAAATTAGAAACATATGGTTTGTAAATGAAATGGAAACGATTGTTGATTTCGTTTTATAGGTCGATGGCGATGACAAAAAAATTGAGAGTCACAAAGTAAAGTAAGTACGACTTTAAAAAACACATGGTAATCTACAAGATAAATGAATAAATACAGGATTAGGATAAGAAAGAAATAGTGAATTATAATATATTGGTTTATTATAATTCACTATTTCAAAAAGGTTCCTAAAGGTAAAAAACAATATAATTAGAGTAACGATGGAGTGTCTTGCTCGCTTTTCTCTATTCGAAGCTACACTTTGGAACGAGCACCTAGCTTTACTGACAGACAGACTGACGGACAATTCAATTTGACGTTTCAAAAGTACCTAATTAAGGATTAATTGAAATAAATGCTTTGATTTTGACTTTGAATTTAACACAAGATGAAAATTATTATTTGTTTAAAAATCTTCTATTTTTCAAAAGCCAGATATCCACCCACGATCTTGTAGATCAAATTGTTAGAGATAATCCTATAGGAAAATCCTCAAAAGACCCGTACAGACAAGGAAACATCCCAATCGGGGTTTAATATAGAGGTAAACATATCGTTGAGGTATTTGTTTCCATCTGTCAAGCTATCATCACAACTTTGTCGGAACCTGGCTCAACCCTTGTCAACGAAACCCGGGGATTGAATAACACTGAATTCGATACGGATGGAGGAAGAATGTGTATATTCGTATGTGAAAATTTTGTTACCGTTTTTGTTTGAAACGAAGCTTAAATTTTATTCTTTACAATAGCATTACGTCGTGATTAAAAGATGATACCTACTATTATCGAGTAAGGGGATGAAAATGGTTCAAGTTTTGAGTTGAAGCCATTAGAGGCATTGTGCACAGGGTGTGCTGAACTGAAGATTTAGGTACTTCGGATACAATACTAGTGAGAAATCCTTTCGAACACGCATCGTTTGAAAACGCGAAGAGAATTTTCTATTCCATTTTCAGATATTCAAATAAGGAACAAAAGAGTACTTGGATATCGGTTTACAACCTCCTTTTAATGCAAAAACTATTTTCAGTAAAAGAGAAAATAATAAAAAATGTATTACAGAAGCAGCTGCGGCCAATGGGCGGGTTGTGTTTGGGAATATATGTAAATGCGCAATGCGTCATACTATGCAGACTCATGAATTATGGAGATTCCACCTTAGGGCTGCAGATCCTCGACACAATAGGAATTTTCATATAAATATTCTACGTCTGTATCGATATGGCGATAAATATGGCGCTATAAGAAATACTGCTGGAGACAGATTCGTTTATGTGCCGAGAATATTTTGCTAAGCGGTGGAAAATAAAAATCTTCTGTATGACGTTGGCTCTTAACACACGTCCCATGCTTTGATAACTGACAGATTTTGTATTGGGTTGTTGTTATTATTTTAATTTGATAGTTAATTACGATATGATTTTCTTTACCTGGAGCATTTGATTTAAATATTAAGCTTATAACTCAGAAACTACACCTACAGCACAATATTCTGTTACCACATGTTATTTCATTATGTTTAATGCATAATGCATTTCAAACGATACGAATTTATCATTTATGTCAAATAAATCTTCAATATAATTTTCTTCACTTGCAAAATATTGTTCTGATCAGTTCCAGATCCGGATCCAGATTTTTAGCAATACCTATAAAATATTCTTTAGTGTAAAGTCCAGTTGACAACCCTAGCTTTTAGAAGGCTCTGTCCGAGACACAGTTACGGCTATCTCTGTGCTTGCTCATCACGTGATTATGTAAAACAAAATAGGCTACCAATTTATAGCCTGTAACTTGACCTTTATTCTTCGGTCCAATACCAATAAGCTCTTCTGCTGAATACAGATCCTAAATCTTTAATTTCTTAAAGGTATGTATATACTGTAAGTATTATTTTAATTTGACATTTTGTTTTTGCTAGTTTTAACAAAACGTTACTACTTTGAAGTCCAGAATCCCAGAATCTCCTCTTCATCAATTATATAGGTTATGAGTTCCGTTGTTTTTTTAAGGAATATGTGGCAAACATGCAGATTTATGTCACCTGATGGTAAGCGATCAACTGCTCATGGACACCCGCAACACTAGAGCAAAACACAGGTGCGTTGCCGGCTTTTTAAAAAGAGAGTCTTTTTTGTATCTACCATTGTACCAATCCCGTCATCGCAAAAGTGAGTGAACCTTTTGCCACCTATCAGGAACAATCCCAGCTATTACTAAGAATTCCCAAAAAAATCCAAAAATACTTAATTGTATTCCATGTATAGTACCAGCCCCTTTTTCTAACTAAATGGTGTATTTTAATTTGTTGAATTTCTGTCATTCCCAGGGGAAAACTATACCTAGGTGACACAAACTTATGATTCACAAATTTTCCATACCTGGCTCATGGGATTTTAATAGAGTCACCATTAGGACACCATTACCGCTTCATAAATTATCATAGAAGTTGGGCATTAAACCGCTGGTGTAGGCCATTTGGGTGCCATTTCGAATGCATTACTACTGCATGGAGTATACGCGGATAATTACGGAACTCTAATACTGGCGATAATGTTATTTACGCATCAACAATTTTGGATTTAGATAAAGGTATAAAACAAATACTAATAGTAGTTTTAAACGTTTGAATAAACAGTCGGTATAACATGTTATTCTGACGTGTGCATCTAAAGGTCTGCAGCTTATAAACTGCTATACTTTGTTGTTTTTACGATTTATAGGTCGATGTTAGGCCGCTATCTCGCCTGATGGTAAGTGATGACGCGGTCTACGATGGAGCACGTCTATAAGCAACCTATTCACTCGGGCTTTGAAGACTCCCATCAGGAAATATAGACTCCGGCAAAGAATTCCAATCCCTAGCATTTCGCAAAAGAAGCGAAGCGCTTATTGAAGTTTTTTTTGTATATATCGTCTAATTCCCACAATTACTATCTATACTTCCATTCATTCCGTCTAATTTCTAGTCATCATTAAAATTCATCACACTCCCGACTTTAACCTTAGCCTCTTCTCATTTCACCTTATCTATTACCTACCTACACAATAACACTTTAACTACCACAGTTAAAATAAACTGTAACTCATGTGATATCAGTACTAACAATAACTTTAAACTAAGTTAGTGCTTGTAACAAAATTTAACTCTGTAACGCTTTGTGTGGTTTATCAGCTCAACTTTGTGCCTCGTGGATGGTATAATGCAATTTCCCCGCTCATGTATTGTGTATACTGTTTTATGGGGGACACGGTTCGTGCATTGCTGCATTAGTTATTCATACGTGGAATATGTTCTGTGGTATATGAATTAAATGAGGATTTTTCTGTGTGTTCTTATTGGCAAATGCTGTAAGAGTTGTTTTGGTGAGAAAAAATATTTTAATCATGAGAAATTTAAATGGACCTATTATTATTATTTCTTTTGTATGGGATAGGAGGCAAACGAGCAGATGGATCACCTGATGGTAAGCGATCAGCGCCGCCTATGCGGGTGTCCAACACCAGAGGTATCACAGGTGCTGGTTTCCAGGTTATATCCTGTACATCTTTTTGGAAAATATCCTGAAGATAAAAATATTAATGCTAAAATAACAGTTTTACGTCTCCAAATAAAAAGGGGGAATATGTTTAACTAAGAAATGTAACACCATAATTGTTACAATGCACATTCCATTAAAGAAACAAACGATAATATGGAGCAGTTATGAAAGAGTTGACCTACTGACCTGGTCACATGTCGAGCATGCGTCTTAGCAAACTTACAGTTCTCCAAGGAGTATTTTAAGCTTTGTTCCAATTTGTCACACTTATGGCCCGTTTGACATAATATTTTGGATAGCCAGTTTCTTCCCACATAAAATACAAAATGTTAATTATACATTTTAACTATCTGTAAGATAAAATTTGGTTAATTTTATTTGAATGTGGTGCACCGGATCTTTAACATATACAGCACCACATGCGGACTACCTAGCGAGTTTACCGGGGCTCCGGTTCGAAGAGCAGGAGTAGGAACGGGGTGGTTTTTAGTCAGTAAGAGTCTGACACTTCCTCTCGCCTCGCCCAAGGCGGGAGAAGTCATTAGATGATTTTCTCCCCTAAAAAAAGGCTTTGACCATGTTATGCAACATGACACGCGTCAAGTTGCCAAGTATAAACCAGGCTTTAGTGTTTTCCGTGTAGAGTCTTAAATAATTAAGTCGCAAGGGATCACTTCTTCCAAACTACATCAGGCCTAGTGCTTAACGTCGCTTATGGGAACGCTTATAGCTTGGATCGCAATCATTATGTTAAATTAACGTAAAACAAAACGGCGATTGTGTTTATGAAACTGCCATTTATAAATGATTTATGAGTTCGTTGATATAAGTAATTACTGTCTTACATACTTAAATCTTAGTGAGTATGTATGTGGAATGGATAGCACTTTGTAAGACGGTAGATATCTAAAGAAATAATACATTATTGTAAAGACAAAGCTACAAAGAGATTTGTACCGATATGTCTTAAAAGCAGAAACTAATCCACTTAGGGATTGGGTGTGAAAGTTAAAGATATTTCTTCGACAATCCATACAAAACTTCTCCAATTAAACCGACCTTTGAAAATTTAAGCCGAGTTCGCCACGAACAATGCCATTTCATCGCACCAATCGTTTGAAACCAACAATAAAATCAGAGAGCACCGGCTTCCATTACCTAGATTTGTGGCTTAAAACGCTAAGTAAAATTCTTTTATCGTTTCCTTCAGTATTTACTTTAAGGCTGCGATCTGCAGACTAATCCAGCGACTGATCCACAATAGTCTAGCTAAGGTTATTGCTCTCTGTGACTCATGGCCGTTTGCCACTACTCAGTGTTCAAATCATCATTTCCACGAATGTGATTTGCTTGCGAGTTCTTGAGTGAGGTGATGAGAACTCACTTACGTTTTGGTCTCAACGTAGCATCCGTGTTTTTTATACTAATCAATGGATATATCAAATCTGTGAAAGTTAATGATGACATAAAAAATTACGCTAACTCTGTGTCCCACAAACTAGCAACATATCAAAATTATTGGAATCTAGCTTCAGCCAGCGGCTTCACCCGCGTTCCCGTGGGATAAAAAGAATCTTATCGCCCAAGTTTATACCCTGTCTGTATACCAAAGTTCATCAAAATCCATTTCAGCCCGATTGACGGACAAACATTCAAACAAACAAACTTTCACATAATTATTAGTGTGTACTACTTTGAGCTAAGAAGAATAGAAACTAAGAGAAATATTTTACTTAAGGACAAACTTCCTATATCACTCAAAACTCGAAATTTTGTCGTCCAAATAACATTAAATAAGATAGCAAAATAAATAGTACTTAATAGTTCCGAAACATAAAGTTGACCAAACAATAACAAACTTTATTATACACACTCGAGAACTTCGCAACTAAAATTTGATTTACTGGCAGAATACAGAAAGAAACAGAAAAAAAAAGAAAAATAAGAGGCAAATGGGTGTCTCTGTGATTCTCGTTCGAGTTTTTCCAATATCACTTACGAGTTGCGTTGCGTGGGTAGCTACTGTTTTCATTGTTTAGTACGATAGATTGGTCTGAGTCTGGCATAGATGGATTGCCTATAATTTCTAGCAGTAATGTTTGTATATTCATCGTAAGCGCTAAGGTAGAACATATTAGTATTGCTTTTTTTGTATAACGTGTAAGGTAATTTTAGGCTGATTTTTCTGTAGGTATAATTTACAAGTCAGCAGGTATGCTCTGAATAGTTTAGGAGTCTTGATTTTAGTATTAAGACCAGTTATGGAGTTTGTGAAATTTAATCGTCTTTGTAAACATTTTATATGTTTTATTATACACACTTAATGCCGTAATCAGAGATAAATTTAAGTCTTTGAGTGCCAATAGAAAACTATTGAAGGCAAATCCTCCGCTAACGTCGGTCACCGGTGACCGTCACGGCGTTCAATGTGTTAATGATGACTTTAACTATTCCTTAGTAACGATTTTGTTCCAAAAATAATTACTAAGGACTGGGTAAGGTTACTATTAATTGACTGTAAATACGTAAGCAGTGATGACGCAATGTCACATAATTTTAAAAGAAAAGAAAGAAATTATCAAAATTAAATACAGCCGTGAAAAACTGTGGGCTATAAAATGTTTCATCGGAAGGCCCAATTATCCTGTCATACAGTAGCTAATTATTATTATTTACATATCGCATTCATTAACGTTAACAACTGTTTTGTTGAACATAAAAGGGGTAACATTTTGGTAAAAATCCTTGAAAAACTGGGTGACATTGCGTGATTAAAATTCTGCGTGTTTAAACCATAAATTAGCATATCTGCTTAGTTATGGCTGGCAACACGGTTATGTACGTAATTAATTTTAATTATTCGAATAAGTAAAGCAAAGATAATCCAAAGTAACGGTGAAACATTTTTTACACTATATTTTTTATTTTTAAAAGCATCTAAGTAAAAATATTAGGCTTTAAAATTAAAACTGAATTCTAAACCTTTAGAAATATTCAAATGAAAATTCCGCACTAAAACTTTACCGGTCTTTTAGATTAAACATAGTTTTGATTAAGTTAAATTTATCAGGCAGTTAAACATTCTCATTACGTCCACATTCGCGTGCTAAAACCCAATAACTTACATACAAGAGTGCTGGTATTCTCGTTTAAATAGCTAACATATACACATTATACATTATACACGTTTTACAATTACCCCATTCTCAGGAAATTCAACCGATTTTTATTACATTCCTAAAGCAGCATTTTACTGCCATGGCGTCCATAGTAGGGCAAAGTTCAAAGATGGCGGGAAACCCATCGCGCATGCGCACCGTACCGAACAGCTGAGTGACGGCCATATTGAATCGTAGACATCATGTGCTTGGCATACTATCGCTTACAACCGACCTTTTCATTTTACGTTTCTACTCTTTTTATTCACAATTCAAAGAAAAATAAACACACTACATACATTTTTGCAAAACAAAAATTACTCTTGTATTATTTCTAATACCAATTTTAGTACGAAGATCAAATAAATATTTGTTTCTTTATGACTGAAGTAATAAGAAACTGTGAAGCATTGATGTAAAATGTAAATAAAATAGTATGGCGAATGTATTTAGCGAAACAAATGAACGTCTGAACGTTTCAAATGATAGTAATCTAATCGGCTAATTGACCGGAATGTAGGCAAGGCTCTCCTCATTATAAATTGAAGAACAATCGATTTTCGATTTCTAATTTGTTTAAGTGGCTGGACTATCTACCTGAGCGTAGTTGTATTAAGGTTATAATTTGCGTAACCTATACTACTTAAGATTCTATAGATAAGCATGGACTGTGGACTACATCAAATTACCTAAAGGACAACAGTCAATATCCCCATTGCTTAGTACTCAGGGAAATGCAATTTAGTGCTTATGTAGACATAGATAGGGTGCTTATTTTAATGTTTTGTCCAGGATACTAGGATCGATGGCAGCGACAATAACACAGGGTACTCACGGGTGGTTGCTATGAGTTCGAAGGATCAGTTTTCTTCACGGTCTGTGCTCGTTTCTCCGCGAACTCCGCACTCAGTCTGTGAGCCTTCAACGTATTAGGTTTCGACATATTAACACTAGCACTAACTCGACAAAACACACGAGTTACTATCAAAATTGACGCTTGACTTCAAAAATAAACACTTTTATTAAAAAATTCACAGTTTTTCACACGTTCGTTGTAACCCTAGGCTTGATTACGTATTTATCACAATTAATACGATATACTAGAACACATTGTAGCAGCCAAAAGCGATGCTTTCTTATCTAGAACACAAATAAATTAATAAAGAGCTCCTATTGATCAAAAGTATTTTCTATACGCAATCGTAACGTTAACGCGCGCGTTACTGAAAGGCGATCACCGTGTCTTACAAATAAGACGTAGACTAACAAGTCGCGGTTTCAAGACGGATTTAATTTACGTTTAGTGTTGTATTTAACTGTTAAATAATAAGGAGAAATGTTATGATGTATATACAGGTATCGGGACGAAGTTGTGGAGTACCGTGGCTTGGTGTATTGTAGTGAAGTTGGTTGCTTATAGCACGCATGCGCGGAAGGGTCGCCATTGAAGACTTTTCTATTGTTGCCATAGCCAGACTTTCGATATAAAAAAGTTCTATTGAATAGACATACATGTATGATTTTGTATAAATTTGTATTTTATAGCTTTGGTATAAAGTTTATTTTGATTCGTTAGAGGGGTGGTAGTTAAAAAGCTAATGTTATTGGGGTGCGGGCCGCGTGGGGTGGCTATCGGTAGGGTTATTATGTCACAGCTTACGAGTTTATGCGTGTAAGTATAGAGATTCGTATCGAACTCATTTGATGATTCTTTCGATAAGCTGTTGATGGATTGGTGGTTAAATTGCATAACGGCAAAATCCTGCTGCAAAAGCGAGAAGTTCCCAGGATTAAAGGACCACAACAATTATTTAAATAATAATCTTATTTTTAAATGCTTTTGGATTCTTTATGATATAATCTCTGTGAGCAAGACGAACTGGATTCGTATTTTAGGAGAACATCCCGGAGCTGCGGACTACATAGGTATCTACGTACTCCTGCGAGTAGGAGCAGGAACGGGGTGATTTTAAGTCAGTAAAAATCTGACAATACCCTCGCCTCGCCCAAGGCGGGAGAAGTCATTGGATGATTTCCCCCCTCAAAAAAGGAGAATATCAACAACCCTTTACTATCCACTGGACTACCTCTACTTCCTCAACATTTGGATACTTTGTACATCTTCACGAATGGCAGACGGATTGGAGATTGCAGTTTAAAAAGTCCAACTTTATCAAAAGCGCAGTTTCTCAGTCTCTATGAAATATACAATTACCTAGTTCTTAACTCGGCTGATCCGTACCAGTACAGTACACAAAGCATATCCATCAATTCCAGTCCGCTTTAGAGAGGACTTCCTTCAATTCAATACAAACTGCACGATGCTGTATCGACTAGTAATTCAAGTAATTGAGTTCGTCTCCGAGACTTGCTTCAGCATTTCCTACAAATCGATTGGAGAGAGACAAGAAACAAGACAACAAGAATAGTGCAAGAACACGCTTTCTAACACGTACAGGAAGATCTTTGTTAGGAAATGTCTAAAATGCTGCTGAGTAACGTAGTAGTAATGTTATGGTGTGCTGTTAAAATTGTTTGACGGATTGACAAACATTTGAAAGGTGTTGACCAGTCTTGTAAGGTGGCAAATAATCAACACCCTTAGTATGAGTTTGCTTTACGGTTGAAGTAATCGTAACGGGAACGCGATCGGTGCTTTGATCGGTTGGTTTATTCAAGCCGGCCAATCAGAGCACTGAACGCGTTCTACTTTTCGCGTAACTTTAAACGTTAAGCAAACTTGTACTAAGGATACAGGTAATTTAAGGTAAGTTCCAATTTTTATAAGACGTATAGCTTTGACATTCAGTTTTTGCTGTTTAGTTACTTGATCTAATATTGTAAATTATGGCGGCAATTTCTGAGACATGCAAGTTAGTATAATAGCCTGTTAGCTAGTATTACACTATTTAATTTAAAAAAAGCAAAGTATTCACGTAAACAAAATTAAAAGCTTGCAACTTCCCACATATTTTCTCCCACACATAAACACTGGAAAGAAATAAAAGGTCCCAGGGCACTCCATTTGAAGTCAATCGAAATAAACCAGTATGGGGCCATCAAAGGAAAATACGTTGTCTTCCATCCACCACGTGCGACTATGCAATCCTACGATAGAGCGATAAAATGCCGCTGCGAGCCATTCTGAACGTAGCACAGTCCCTTAGGCATTGTCATTCGGCAAATTCTCCAACCAAATTGTGATCACGTTTTTGCTGTAAGCTTGAGCTGTTGACACGGTTTTACGTTGATATAAATTGTTGAGCAGCATTTTAGGGCTGTTATATGACTTCGTGATGAAAGGGTTGGCGTGGTGTTATTACTCAATATAGTTTAATGGTTTAGGAATTGATATGATGAATGGTTTGCTAATAGTTTTCGTTAAAAAATATAAAATTGTTATTAATCTTTCCCCCTTTATTTTCTGGCTCATTCTAACCCTCACATGAAGAGTTCAATCAGTCTGTCAAGTGCATGATCAATCAAAAAGGTTTAGGAGTGTTCATAACATCTGTCTTTTTCATTAAAACTAAGAATAGAAGAGTGTGTTTTGTTGTAACTGCCCCGATATACAGCAGAAGTAAAATATTATAAAGGAACAATTATTTAAAAGAAATTTTAAATGATACAGAATCTATTCGCAAAGAAATTAAAACACAAAAAAGCTAACGAAACGAAACAGCTTGAAGCAGAACGCGCATTAAACCATTTCTTTTATTACAGTTTTAGAACGAAAAACAAAAATGGCGGCGGTGTAATAAAGGCGGGAAACTGTTGTCTGTGGTAATGGAAAGTCAGATGTAAAGTGTGAATTTAATCCCGTTTGGAATTTAGTTACATTCGGGTTTCGGGTATGAGGATGTATTCAAATTGAATGAAAATATTATTTTTGTTTGATCATTACCTACCTTATATACTCTTGAGAAGCTGCCTCATAGATACCTAGCACATGTGGTGAAATCGGAATCACGCAAATCAGTCCATAAATGTCGACGTAATCAGTGTACATACATACATAGTAAAAGAAACATACCGGTCGAATTGAGAACCTCTTCCTTTTGAGGAAGTCGGTTATAAATGTAAAGGGTAACTTTTTGATTTAAAATATTATTAATCTTCTCTTGAATCTCAGACTTACAAGCTCCAATCAAATGGCAATGAGTCATAATCATATCATACTGTATTGAATTGTATTGAAAGAAACATATACATACAGTATACAATGGATTTACTTACACATACGAACAAAAAGGTAGGCATTATAGGTAATATATATCAGAAATAAAAGGTATTAAACAAAATATATTTTATAACCCACTTCATTATAAAAGGATATTCGTTTCCAGCATTTTAATCCAGAATTAATTAAAAGCGAAGCGCACACATTGTAAAACAAACAATGCCGGGAGGCGGAGTGAGTCATAATCCTGCAATTGTGAAAATCAATAGCGTCCATCCCCCACGCGATCTGTACTCGCTTGTGTACAAAGCTCTCAGTTTTGAAGTAGCGTCAGACCGTCAAGCGTAAATAGTTTTGCTATTTGATTTTTTTCGTGTGTTATTTTTCGGTTATTTTTATGATTTTATTTTTATTTTTGTTATTTCTTAATATCTCTGTAAAGTATACTTTTTTCTCGTCCGTATAAAGATGTTAATGATCAGTCGTTGTGATCAAGTCAAACAGTCTTTTTATGGTATAGTCTGTAAACGAATGACCTGATGTTAAGCAAACGCGGTCGCCCATGGACATCTGAAACACCAGAGGCGTTACAAGTGCGTTGCCGGTCTTTTGGAGGTTAGGAATTTAAGGGTTGTTGGGGAATCGGGAATTTGAAAGGGGAGAAGGGGGGTAACAAATATTACAGAGTTAAATCTAATAAATAAATACTTAGTTGAAGTCCTGTAACGAATATTTTTATCACAAGTAAAAAAATAATAATAAATACATCCGTGGTAAAAAAAAAGTGACATACAATTTTTTAACATTTAATAATGCTTATTTTTATTTAACGTACCTAAATATTACTAACACGGCTCAAATAAAATTTTTAACGTAATAACTTATCATGCTCACAGTACATTTCCCCTTCATAATCCCAGGATACGTATTTCCCAGTTGTCAGCGTGTATCCCGACAAATGTTCCAAACGACGGGTTTATTTTATGTCATGCTCGTTCGCTTGATACATTGAATGACGTCATTTCGGCCATATCTTATTAGCCCTAGGAAAAAAGGACGAAAACTAAGTGGTTTAAAAAGAAATATGTACTTTATGTCACGGTCCAATGACCTATTTTAGGAAAATATTGTTTGAAAGCTTATAGGTTAAGATTGGGGTACGTTTATTTTTATGTTATGTGTGATATAAAATCGCCTTAAGGCAATAAGTTTGAGCTGCGGACTGCCTAGCGGGTTTACCGGGGCTTCGGCTCGAAAAGCAGAAGTAGGAACGGGGTGGTTTTTAGTCAGTAAGAGTCTGATACTCCTCGCTTTGTCCAAGACGGGAGAAGTCATTGGATGAGTTTTACCCCACAAAAAAAGGAAGTAGGTTTAGTAATTTTCTGTCCTTTACTTTTTCACATTTACACAAAGAGCTACATACATATTTTAGTACAGTTAATGCACTAGAGATTTCAAACTTACAAGGCTCATAAAACATTACCAGAAACATTTATTTTAATACAAATAAATATTAATAAAGATAACGCAATCCATTTAACCAACGGCACGCACTCGCAACATGGACGAGACCTCCCTTAACTTGGTTGGCCTATAAATTAATTAATATCAGCCGCATTAATTAATTTATCGAGTTCCTGCGACATTTAATTAAATCTTCCACACTTTTGCCGACGTGAAATAATTTTATAACGATGATATAATGACATTATAATACTTGTTCGTTGTAGTTAGATGTTTTACGCATAATAATTGTATTGTATGTACTCCTGGAGCTGCGGACTGCCTAGCGGGTTACCCGGAGCTTCGGACTGCCTAACAGGTTACCGGGGCTCGCCTCACCCAAGGCGGGAGAAGTCATTGGATGGTTTTCCCCCCTCAAAAAGAAGGATGTACTAGAGGGAGCTACGTAGCGATTGAGGTAGCTGCTAGATTTAGATCAACAAGGAAAATTATGGAAAAATGGACTTTAATTCAATGAATTTATAGGGACGCCATTGATGAAAGTTAGTTAATACGAGTATAATTTGGAACCGATCACTTCTAAGGCTTCTGCTTTCATCGAAATTCAATCTCCAGCTGCTATTGTAATGGATATAGCTGAGTAAATAGTCTAATACATCATTATTTCATTTGACATACATAATGACTGATTTATTGGAGTAATGTGATACTAATGTGGAAAGGTATTTACTTTTAGTAGTAAATAATTGCAGGTATCTACAGCAATACATACATTTTCATTGTAATTTTGATTTACGTTTTAAAGAGACATTTATTGTGTCGTTTGTCACCTCATCGACTACTACAAAGCATTTATAATTGCTATCAAATTATTTTATCAGTTTCCCCAAGGAAATAATTAGAAATCGCAACTAAATTTTATCAGCAATCGTTTACTTTTCTGATGATACAAAAATAAATATATCAACCACATATGACAGAAGATAGTGAGATATAGTAAATGAACTAATCACGGTTTACTCACGTAAATTAATAAAGAAAAGCTCTACTAGTTTCGAGTCACAGAGGGACTCTTCATTAATTTACGAGAGCAAACCGAGATTTTTAGTTAATTATATTTATTTTCCTAGCTAAGAAAAAATAGTTGCGGCAAACTTTATTAATCCGAAGACCCTAATGGCATCGAAAACAGTGACGAAGGTTCTGTCAAACAAAAGCTGCCAGTGTCGGTACTTAAGGGGATAAATGAAACTGTTTTTGCCGACCCTACTGACTTGCACTTTGTAGGCGCGCGGGGAATCTATTGGCGGGAAAAAATGCGAGTCATATTGGAAAATCTGAGTTAGGATTTGAAAAGGCTTTGCTTTTATGCCAGTAAATGTGTTTTGTTCGTTGATTTTGTGTAGTACTTGCAAAATATTTATTATTCAATATCAGAACTAGTTCTTGTTGTAAAAATATAGATAGTAATAGATTATACTGTGTGAAACGGTATTTAAGTGAAATAAACGAAAAAAAGTTAATATGAATAATACTTTACCTTGTCTTCCGCTTCTTCCGCCCTGCCCTCGGCTTCCAGGACTCGCTGCTCGAGCTCCGAGAGCTGAAACAAAGAAAAACATCACATTACATACATCTCACAGTGAAACACATTGCACTGAACCAAGTACACAAAAGTAACTCGTAACGCCATCTCTCGGCAAACGCGCCGCAACTCTCCATGAAACAGCGCTGTGTGAACCCCGAACAACGCGCCCGACCCATTTTAGAGAACTGTTTCTCCTAGTAATGCCAGCGCCACCCGCTAGATGGCGTTATTGCATCGAAAATAATTTTATTGAACCACGTGGTTGTAGGTTACGAAATATAAGTTCGTATAGCCAGCTATTTATCAGGGAGGCTGTAGAAAAGGTATTATTGTTATGTAAGAGCGAGTATTCGTGCGGTTTCTGAGGCGGGGGGGCGGAATCGGCTCGTGAAAGGGTGTATGTTACTTGCAAAATGTTATAGCTGTGATATATGTCTGTAAGACACGAGTTAGATTGTATTTGAAAGGTTTATTTCGGTGTGACGACGGGCAATCCCTTTTATGTGTACTGGGATTTGGATATAAATTTTAGTATCGAATTCCGATAATTATAATCTGGGCCTGGCGTTTTTTATGAGGGACTATCTTTTTTTTATCCTTACAGCAGTTTTTGTATTATCTAAGTTATTTTAGCAATATTTTAAAAGAACATATCGTTACGCCTTTAATCCCCGAAGGGGTAGGCAGAGGTGCACATTATGGCACGTAATGCCACTGTTTACACCCACTTTTCACAATTTATGTTATAAGTCCCATGTAATAGGTGGTGAATATTATTTTAAAAATAGTATTTTAAAAGAAAACTGTAGTAAAGCATTTATTGGTCTTGCAACTTTTTATGACGACATGGATCGCTGTATATATCTGTTAGTCTAGTCTAACTGGACTCCACTGCATATGGCGATTCATTGACAAAAAGCGATGTTTAATAAATTTCGTAGCTTTCGTTCATTGTTTTTTAATGAAAAATGTCTAAATACAAGGTTTAGGGAGCTCTTAATAGTATATAACGACGGTTAATTGAAATAAGCGATGCATGCTATGCATATGTGCTATCCCTATTATATGGATACAACGATTACTCGAGCTGCGCATCTTCCTCGCACAACTACATAGCTTAGTATCACTGAAAACGGTCACATAATTTCACAGCTTAGCTATTACAACCTCACAACATATCTACATAGCACATCTGATGGAAAATCACCGTACATCTTAAACATCCAATCAGAGGAAAAAATCTATACATCTATCTGTGGAAATAAACAAAAATTTGAGTTTGCAAGTAACGAGGGGGTAAATAAAAGTGTGTGTGCATCGAGATTGCGAGCAGCGCCACTGTCAAAGGCGGAGAGAACGGGAATATGCAATAAATCACATTCAGACCGAACTTTTAGCTTTCCAAAGGAATTTCTACGCCACCACATTATTTCGTATTTGGAAAATATTGTCGCGATAACTTTACTTTTGATGTATTCATGTTTGTGTTCTATGTGATGGGTCTCATTCTTTTAATGGGTAAAGCTATTCATAATTTTGGTTTTGCAATACAGGAGGTAGGTTCTAAGTTCTTGTTTGTTTATGAGTAAGTAATTGTAGTTGTAGTGGTATTGTATCTATGTATCTGTAGATGAATTTTAATAAGACAGAGCCTACCGAAATACTCCTTTATGGGATAAAGGTTAAAGTACGCCGGGAGCGCAGATCTACGCGAGACACAATGTGTTTTCTATTTTGTCTCATATACGGCGTAGGTTAATAGTTGCACAATCCAGAATCTTTCAGTAGTAACCACAATAAGTACCTTATCACCAAAAACATTTATTTTTAACTTTAGGTATCGTACCTAACGGTTTACCGGGGCTCCGGCTCGAAAAGCAGGAGTAGGAACGGGGTGGTTTTTAGTCAGTAAGAGTCTAAAGTTCCCTCTCACCTCAACCTAGACGGGAGAAAACAGGATTGTTTTTGCTCTAAAAAAAGACCTTTACGAAAAATGAGCTTTATATGTATTTTCTAGCCTATTCATCATCTAATCTCTAATTAATGAGATAAGACTAAATATAATTACAATATATATTATTAATTGGTATTAGCTTAACTGAAGATAATTATCTCATTAGATATTAATTGCTTTCATAGATCAGACGAATATGAACTCTATTTACTACTAAATCGACGGAATCCCAGCCGTAGTTTTAAAAACCTGTGCGCCTGAGTTGTCTCCAGTCCTGACACGTCTGTTTCGCCTTTCCTTGGAGACGGGTCAAGTGCCGGTTGCATGGAAGCTGGCCAACGTGCAGCCTGTGCCCAAAAAAGGTAGTCGTGCCGACCCTAATAATTACCGACCTATCTCGGTCACGTCCATACTCTGCAAGAGTATGGAACGTGTACTTAACAACAGGCTCCTGGCATACCTTGAAGGTAACGACCTCCTCAGCGATCGGCAATATGGGTTTCGCCGCAACCGATCTACTGGGGACCTTCTTGCGTATGCCACTCACATCTGGAGCGAGGCCATCGAGAAGCACGGGGAGGCATTAGCGGTCTCGCTCGATATATCAAAGGCCTTTGATAGGGTGTGGCACGACAGCCTTATCGGCAAGCTTCCTGCATATGGACTTCCCGCTGATCTGTGCAAATGGATTGCAGACTTCCTGAGGGATCGGTCAATTCGAGTAGTCATCGATGGCTGCTCGTCTGACCAATTTGGCATCAACGCCGGAGTTCCTCAGGGGTCAGTACTTTCAGCAACGCTCTTTTTGCTGCACATCAACGACCTGCTTAAGCCCGGTATCTTTGGGTATGCAGATGACAGCACAGTTGTTGAAAGGTATGTGTCCGATGCGCGGACTAGCGGAACACAGATCCAGTCTCTAAGAGAATCCATGGTCGAACGGTTGAACTCGTCCTTGAAGGCGGTCTCCGATTGGGGAGACGCCAACTTGGTCAAGTTCAACGCTACCAAAACCCAGGCGTGTCTATTCTCCGCCAAACGGAGTCAATTTCCGCTGGCTCCTACTTTCCGAAATGTATCTGTTCCAGTATCGGATCATCTAGAGCTTCTTGGCGTAACTCTATCGCCAACGCTAAACTTCGGCTCATATATAGAGTCGAAGGCGCATCTGGCTGGTAGGAAATTGGGTATCCTCTCGAAGGTGAGACGGTACTTCACACCAGAACAACTGCTGAGCCTGTACCAAGCGCAGGTTCGGTCATGTATGGAGTACTGTTCTCACCTTTGGGACGGCTCGGCTAAATGCCGGCTGGATGCGCTCGAACACATTGAAAGGCGTGCCAAGAAGCTCATCAACGATGATGCGCTTGTGGAGGCCCGGCTTCAAAGCCTTGAACACAGGCGCAAGGTCGCAAGCCTTTCCGTTTTTTACCGGATACATTTCGGAGAGTGTGCGGGGGAATTGCACAACTTGATTCCTCCTAGTCCTTTCCATCATCGAACCACAAGACAATCGGCGAGGCGTCACCGATTCATGGTGGATATCCCACCCACACGCACGAAGCGCTTCGCTTCAAGCTTCCTTGTGCGAACTGCTAGGGAGTGGAACTCCTTGCCGGAGTCTGTGTTTCCTGATGGGTATAACCTGGGTGTCTTCAAAGCCCGAGTGAATAGGTTGCTAATGGGCAGACGTGCTCCATCGTAGGCCACATCATCACTTACCATCAGGTGAGATAGCGGCCAAACGTCGTCCCATTTAACAATAAAAAAAAAAAAAAAAAAAAACTAAATTGTAACGATAGAAATATCAAATTCATTGAAGTCTAACTACATGTCTTTAAGGTTCGATTTCGATAATTAAAGTTTAATTTGATATAATCAACATAGATCAGACGAATATGAACTTTATTTACTTCTAAATTGTAACGATAGAAATATCTAATTCATTGAAGTCTAACTGTAACATGTCTTTAAGGTTCGATTTCGAACATCAAAGTTTAATTTGATGCAATCAACAGAGCAAATGAATATAAACTTTATTTACATCCAAAATTCGAGTATCAAAAACGTATCTAATTTATCGAAGATTAACTACATGTCTTTAAGGTTCGATTTCGAACATCAAAGTTTAATTTGATGCAATCAACAGAGCAAATGAATATGAACTTTATTCACGTCTAAATTTGGAATAAAAAACATATCTAATTCATCGAAGTCTAACTACATGTCTTTAAGGTTCGATTTCGAACATCAAACTTTAATTTGATGCAATCAACAGAGCAAATGAATATGAACTTTATTCACATCTGAAATCCGAGTAACAAAAACGTATCTAATTCATCGAAGGTTAACTACATGCCTTTAAGGTTCGGATTCCAACTGTACACTTTGATTTGATGCATCAGTGGTCGCCTTAACATGCCATTTGTTGTCAAAGCTCATAAGTTTCCAAGCAGGAGTTCCTTTTGAGCGCCTTGAAGCAAGAAATTGCTTGGTATCAAAACCATATTTTGTGAAATATCAAATTGGAGGATGTTTTCTTGTTTGTATTGAAGCTTGGCGAGTTTGAAGATATATTAATGTTATTTAGGATTTTCACCCTTAAAGTAATCTTTATAAAGAATATTTTACTGTTTATCTATCTGTTAAATAAACATGGCACGCTATTACGCAGAAGGTTGTTTAGGCGTACTTATTAAAAAAGGGATTAATATATTCTGTGTGTCTAATAAAAGTAGCAAATATTTGCTCTAGAGTTATAATTTTATAACCGATTTATGAAAATGTGAAGATAAATATTCATTATTCTCACATTGGAGTTACTCATCGAAATTGTTCGGAAAGTGAATATAAACCGATTTTTTTATCAGTATTATATATTTTATCTGTGATGTTAAGCTGGCCACTAATAAGAGTGGAAACTGTTTTATGATCTTCTTTTGTTTTGATGATACATATTCAGTGTGCTTCTGACTATTTGTTTAATTCACATGAAAAATTATTTCGACAATATATATTTTAAACTAGCTAACCTGGCGAACTTCGTACTGCCTGCAATATGTAGGTACTTTTTCTCACCTTTTAAACCTTCCCTGGACTTCCACAAATAATCCAAGACCAAAATTAGCCAAATCGGTTCAGTCATTTTCGAGTTATAGCGAGACTAACGAACAGCATAAAATTTTTGTATATTTGAAATACATATATTACAAACAGGAACCTTTTTTCGTTCAGCAGATAACGAGTCATTAAATAATATACACGACAATGCACACAAACAATCGAACATACATACAAATAAACATACACAAAGTAAAGACTTCATTAACAAAATCAATTAGCTACACCCCCAAGTCATCGAGCCACAATCACATTTCCAAGATGGCAGCTAAGATGACAAGCCAGGACTCATAAACACCCAGTTAACGAGAGATAGGACCATACGTCAATAAAATTGACATTACTCTTCAAGAGGACTTGCACAAGTCTGACCCAAATGTGTCATATTATTGAGCCATAAATACACAATGTCCAATTTAACAAGACCTCTGAACATCTTTGAAGCCCAATTATGAGATAAGGCAGTAGAGGGTCTTGGTATATGGTTTGTGTAAGCACGGTAGTACTATTATGTCGATTTAGTGGTGATATGTGACTCGAGGCAGCGTCACGCGTTGTGCCTAGCGTTTGAAGTCATAAAGCTTATAGACATTACGTTGATTGATGTTGTAGCATAGTCATTGTGAGAATCAGTGTTTAACACCTACGTTTTGTCTGCTATGTTAGGTAATTCACGTTGGGGGCGAGCCTACACTTTTGTAGTCTAAGAATTATTATGATTACAGCACTATTTTACTATTTTTAGACTACCACACATTTAGTTGCAGTTTAGTCTAGTACTAAAAATAGATCTTCGTGATTGTTTCTTTGTTTGTTTTTACATATTCATGTACATTGTACATACAAAACCGTTAACTCTTTAAGCGCCCAGTAAAATATCAAGTAACTTTAACCGACGAGCATGCATGAAAAGACTGTTGATGAAGCGAAAGAGGTGTGTAAGAATCGTAGCAATTGGCGTTGCATTATCTCTGCCTACCTCCATAGTAGACAGGCGTGAGGTTATGTTTGTATGTATGTATGTATAAAATATCAATTATCGAGCCTAAAAATCGAAAAAGAACATCTACACTAAATAAGGAGGAGCAATCGTGTGAATAGAACGAAAATATATCTCGTAAATATGCGACACAGGCGGTTAAAGGGATCATGTTCATCACTAAACCAACGACGAAATCATCGCAAAATTGAACCGTAACTAATTCATATTAAACTTGTATCATCTATCCAGTTATTTCGGTTAAGACGTTGCCTGTAGGTACTTGTAGCCAAACATCCGAAATTGTTTGAAGTACAAGTGCTTCGCGCCCGGGGTCCCGTACCAATTTTCTGCATCGCATCACTTACTAAAGATTTCAACTGTGAATTGTGAAATTTTCCGCTGGACTAGAGAGACCTTTGATGTTGTACTGTGGCTCGGAACGAACGGTTTCTGAGCGATCCTTGGTAAATTTGAGAGCGTTGAGTGATCATGAACTGTATTACGTTGCTTTAGTTCGAATAGGTTTGAAGTTTGTTGGTTTAGAGGTAGTATTTATGACTTACGAAGCTGATATATACAATAGGTTAACCTATCAAATCAAATAATGTATTACAAAGGTAAAATATTTTTTTTAGAAATATGTTTTCCATTCCAAGCTACACTTTAGAACGAGTATCTAGCTTTACTGACGGACAGATTGACGTACTGAGAGACAATTAAGGATTAATTGAACTAAGTGTTTTGACTTTTACTTTGATGTCGTTGTCTATAGCATGGACAAGGTATTTGGCTAAATAATGGCATTATTTGGCTAAATAATGCCAGGCAAATCCGCATGCAAAGTTTATGTCCGAAATTATGTAAACCACCTATTTTATCGTGACATTTAACCGAAAGATGACGAAGTATTTTTTTAATTTCTTTGACGCCCTTTCAAGGTCTTATCATCTTACTTAGAAAAGGTCAAGTCGATATAAATATACATTTCAATTCTTGAAAATTTTCAAGTAAAAACAAGTTATTTCTTTATTTATTTAGAACTTCATGAAAGAATTAGCTAAATATAGTTTTTTTTGGAAATTTGTATCTTAAACCCGCTTACCTGCGCGGTATGTTTTTTTTTTTAAGTTTTTTAAGTGGTCGATATAAAAAGGCACGGTTTCTGATCATATTGTTTAACTACACGGTTGGCGCGGTAACTGGACAACTGATTGCGGTGTAACGTGTAACGGGTTTGATTCTTACACGGAGCAACTCTTTGTGTGATCTACAAATTGTTGTTTCGGGTCTGAGTGTCGTATACATGTAAACTTGTATATTTGTCATCACCCATGACACAGGAGAAAACTCTAGAGTGGAGCGACGTTTTTAAAAAATAAAAATAAAAATAAAACAGTTCTAAATAAGAAGTCAAAGTGTACACTTAAAAGAACCCCTTTCTTGATAGGTTCCTTGAATTGATTCGAATAAGACAGTGCTATTCGATTAAAACAACATTTCGTGAAATTCAGGCCTTTCATTTTATAAAGCAAACATAAGATAATAAAGTTACCGAAGTTATAGGTAAGTAACAGTTCTATCTCCAACCAATATTAAATTATCAATTATTATTTCAAACTAATAAGTCCAGGTTTTGATGACGATGTTTTTCTTCACTTTTGACCGTAGTGTCTAAATATGCTTACCATGTGAACATAATATAATTGTATTAATCCATTTTCAAGTACTATGAATTCTAAATTTAAGTTGTCTACGTAACTCTAATGAGTTTCCCTTCAAATAGGATTTATTACGCAAAGCTCTTGCGCAACTAATTAAAAAGTTGCGTTATTTTTTTAAAGTTTTATATAACTTTTATAAGCTTTTTCAGTGTTTACGTAAGTCGTATAAAAGATACTTTAGTGTTATAAAAAAATAAGATTTTTATGCTGGCTTAATTAAATTAGTTATTAATTGATGCAAGAATCATCTACGGATCTGCACAAACAAATTCACAGAAATATTCTATAGTAGAGATTTCTTGACATTTATTTTAAAGTAAAAAGGTTCGGCGCTCTGATTGGCCGGCTCGAATAAACCAACCAATCAGAGCGCCGAACGCACTCTCATTTCGATTACTTTAAACGCAAAGTAAACTCGTACTAAGGGTACAGAATTTGATTCTGTATTTAATCCTAGCCAGACAGATAATACATAAATACCAACTTCATCCATATTAAAATATTCACGAGAAACCGTGTTATTCAATAGTTTACGAGTAATCATTGAATAAATATCATTTATCACTTAACCAGCAAATATCATTATGCAGCACATTTATTTTCATTACCGAACCATACCTATATTTTACTGGGCTCCCATAAATCGTAGTTTACTAATAATATTCAATAGTTACCTGTCATTAAATGTTATTTTAATCTCATTAAGCAGTTAAATTCGGCCGCGTGGTGCGGTAGAACAGTGATAAAGTAATTATCGCTTTGTGCACAGCAATTAAGGCGTGTGCATCAATCATAATACCTATCAGACCGTCTAATTACTGTCCCGAGTGATTGCAGTCAGCTATGTGTAGGTTTGTGATGTGATGAGGAAACTTTTGCTGATAAACTAAGGAATTATTTGGTTAAATACTTACTATTGTTGCTCTTGTGCTTTTGTGTAGAAGATATAAAGATTAAAGGTGCTTTTTCTACCAGAGATGTGCTATGTAGCTATGCTACGAAGATGCGTAAAAGTTAAACTGTGAAACTATGTGACTGTTTCCACGGATACTAAGCTGTCTATAGCTGTGCGAAGCTCGAGTATATATATCGATAGTACGCATCCGTAGCACGCATCTTTTCATATATTAAAATATCATAGCTTAGCTGAGTTCGTTTTCACCAGTACAAAGTTATGTGTACCAATAAATATGATTGGTTGAAGCCAAACGTAGCATAGCACATTTCTGATGGAAAAGCACCCAAAGCCGTTTATTATATTCAGTCTCCAAAATCTAATACCAAAACATTTCCAAGCCAACCCAATTGCTAATTCAATAAAACAATCTCAACCGTAAAGCTAAATAGCCACTCTCAACAATTTACCTTCAAACATCTTAGTGTCCGCAATAAACGCTTACTACGGCCACAAGACGTCCGCCCGGCGCGGCGGCCGAGCGATAAATGATCCCCGCGGTGCAACGGGACACGGGCCGATCAAATATTAACAAACTACCCTACCTCACGGCGATTCAAATGTACTCGTTTATTGCTACTATTGCAAGATTCAACTGAGTTATTGCACTATTTCGAAATAGCGCTTCAGATTCAATTTTAGGTAATATTAAGTGAATTGTAAATGGTCTTGTAGGTTTTGATTTACAGAAAGTTTTATCAGAAGAGAATTTTATTTACTAGAAGTAAACAGTGACAACGATTTTTATACGACGTTTTAAAAAGCCACTAAAACTTGATGTCTGATATCTACAAAGTGCAAACGAAAGATATAATAAAAGTTTTGTGACAAAATGTCTTTAAATGAGCTCCAGATCGATATTATACTATTATTCTCGTATAAAGTACGAGTAGTATGGTCTTCCGAGCAAGTTCTGCTAAAACGATGTTTGAACGAAGCGCAACTTTATATTTTAAAGTCCATCTAAATCTTAGTGACTTGAAAGTTTTGATGGGAATAGACTTGCTCAAAGTTCGCCCTTCTCTTTTCTATAATGCTCTCTATGAAAGTTGGAACACACCATGTATTGCCGCCAAGTTTTGGAAGCCAATATCGTGTTTCAAAACGCGGTTTATACCCAATAAACAAGTATTGTTTGAACAAAAATAAACCGAACATTTCCATACTGTTACAATATTGCCGGCCAAATAACAAAACAGGGATTTCACGCTACAAAATAAAGTTCCAAGTCTATGAAACTAGAATACACATATTTTCCCCGGACCGTTTAGATCTCAAAACTAGATTTTGGAAGTTAGGGGCTTTGCGAAACTAATCCTAGTCACAAAGCGCGGAATATTCTAGAAAAAAATGCTAGTTGGGTATTTAAACAAGGGTCTCGGGAGCAAAACTTTTTATATAGTGTCTCAGAAACGATTTTATTTTTATTTTACGCGTACACCGAGACCAAGTTGCGGAAAACTTTTTAAAGTTGGCAAACTTCTTTGTGATTAAGTTACAAAAAGAAATGGATCTATTTCCTAAGTTGGAACTTGCGAGCGGAATTCCTGGATTTTCGACGGGTTTTTTTTCTTCAGCTGGTTATTCGACGATTTTAAAAGAGCAATTTGTGACGAAACGGTTTTCGCTAACTTTGTACAGTTTGGTAATAGAATTTAATTTATGGTTTGCCTCGGGCTCCTTCGTGACACCGTGTACCTGCTGATGCCGTAACAATTTGTAAAATAAATTGCTCTTTCTGTGTTTGTTTTTACTGTTTATTCTTTATGTTGAAGTTTTAAATTAGATGACTGAAGGTCTTTGACCGCTGTTGCGATCTTTGTTCTTTCGGTAAGGATTAAATTCTGAATTGTTAGCTTGGGTTTTTGACATCGGGGAACACACCTGGTGTTTCACATCGTGAGCAAGAGTTGGAGGGCTTTTGTTACTCGTATTGAATTGAAACACGAACGTTATATTTTTAGACTATTCCAGTAAATTCAAGTTTACTTTGAACTTGTATTTCTAGTTACTAACAGTTTACATAATCTATTTTACTTAACTTATCGACATGTTTACTCGTAATTCACACAACAATTTTTCGCGCCACCAATTAAAACTAAACAGTCACAAGAGACGTGTATTTTACAAAACTACTTTAGATTAAATTCAACTACACAACCGCCACGTTGAACTTCAAATGAGTTACATCTGCTGTTCAGCTAAATGCAGCTAAGCATGCTACCATTGGGGAAATGAAGCTCAATTCAGAGTCGTCACTGTACATATAACGTATGTAATTAGACGTAACAAAGAGAGCTCCCCCCCTCCTTCCATACCCTACCTCGCCCCTCGAGTGTTGGACTCCGCTAAATGGAATTTACTTTTTGAATTTATAAAGTTGGAATTTCAAGAGTGGAACTGGAATATACGTATTGTGTTACACTGGGTAATTGAAACGTCGTGTTTATTTGGAATTGTGTTTTTGGTGCAGGCTTTTTGTTATTTTTTTTGTGTGTTTATTTATGTGTTCTTTGCATGGTAAACAGGTTTTAAGCGGTGTTGTTGGAGGAAACATGTTTTTTATAGGATTGAGGAGGAAATTCAGAGTTCGTAGTAGAGTTGTTGTATTTTTAATATTTAATTAATAGTATGAATTTGTGCCGAGTGTATTGCAACAGGATCAACTCATCATAACATGAGACATAGAGAGTTATACCAATTTAATAATGGAGGAAAAGTTGTTGATATATTTACTTATTTTTACCGACTTCAAAAAAGGAGGTACTATGTTCGGATGTTTTGTTTTATTGGTTCATCGATTACTGTGCCAAATGTGGGCCGATTTTCAATGGCACCTATCAGTGGGTGGATAACCTGTCAGTACTAATAGTATTTTTTTGCATTTTAGTTTTTGCTTATTTTGTTTTAGTTGTTTTCGGTTTTTAAACGCAGTTTTTCATATATCTCTTTTAAAATCTTAACCTACTTCATTCGCAAAATAAAAATCATGTCTTATCGTGAGGCACTGTCCTATTTTCGGTATGAGAACCAATACTTATATCTGTAAGTAACCCTCAAATATCGATGACGGCACAGGTTCGAAAGATCCCTTAAAACTGTATAAGTTTATTGTAAGAGGGCCGTAATGAAACTTGTCCCAGTTTTACCCCTAGAAGGGGTTGATTACAAAGGAACTTTGTGAAGTGAAACGTCGGTGGTTGGGTTGACAAGTAACGCCCTCTGTAGGGAGATATGTTACCTAATTAATTTTGGAAATAAATTGATATATGTGGTTATTAGCGTGATAGGTTTCAAAATAATTTATTTATAGATTAATAATCGAAAATAAAATACATAAAATATAATTCGTTTGCAATTAACATTTATTCTATCACTAAATATATTATATAAAATAAGTAAATAATATAATCAAAATACATTTCGGCATCGAATAGATCGGCTTGACCGAAGTGATACCACGGCCTCACAGAAAACCGTTGTAAGGTCAAGTTGTTTGCTAATATTTATCTGAAGTATTCGGTAGTGCATGGGTGGCGGTTAATACTCACGATCAGGTGATCCATCTGCTTGTTTACAGCCTATTTCCCACTGCTGAAAAAGAGATATCTTGTTCAATAAAAGCACAAGACAATGTATTAGTAATCAATTCAATACAGACAGACACAGCAATTACACAACTACACTTCGTAATACGCAAAACTTTCAAAAATATCAACACCATTATATATGGTGTCTTTTGTAAACAAAGCCACGAACCCAAACGTATCCTAAACTTGCTACCCAATTCCACTATCGTATGTACCTGACACTACCCAACTTACCCAAACTTATATGAAAGTGCAACTGGAAACGATGCAACTGACATTATAAGCCAACAAAGTTCAAAACCCGAGATTATATTAGAACTTGTATTAACGGCGAGTACAACTAGGTTAAACGGAGATCAGAAGGTTAATCCCAGATTAACCTACGACTTTTGTGTTGTGGTTTTGTAACGTTGTTTATGTTTACAATTTATGTTATAAATATAGGTTTTGTTATTGTTTTCTTTGTGATTTTATATAGTACCTTCCTTTCTTACAGGGATAAGCAGAAGTGTTCCTATAAGAGCGGGTTTCCCAAATCGTTCCAAAACTAATTTTTAGTCTACTTTGTCTGTAGAAATACGCATTAACCATTTGTTCTTAAGGTATTTTATTTTTCATATTGGTAACGGTTTAATTCCCTTGAAGTATGTTTTGGAATTTATAATAAGTCGTAGTCCAGACAACTAAGGGAATCACTGTTGTAAGACAATGGCTATTCATTTTGTATAGACATGACTACAAGATAAGGTGTAAATATTGAGTCCATATCCATCTTTCAATGCCACTATTGAGATTTTTTAAATCGAATGCTCCACGCAGGAAATGGTAAACTGAAAGTATCGCCTTATTAAGACCAATTCAGGCAGTCAAAATAAAACGATACAAACTACTAAACATTTGATCAGAATCAACTTTCTGTATCCATTCACATACTGACACTGGGTGGGTTGCACCACGAAGTATATAAAATCAGTTTAGTTCTATTTACACCTGTGTCGTAGTAAAGTAGCGCATGTAATATTCGTTCAAAGACTGCTCTGTTAATGCCCATATTCAAGTTGAACGAGGTTCAGTTTAACTATAGTTAAAATGGTAATGGTGCCATCGAGCACGTTTTCTCGGCTGGATGTATATATACAATGTGATAGGGGCGAGACTTCTAACCCGTTAAGGCTGAATACTACATCTAATTTTAACGACAAAAGTCCTGGGTCGAAGGGGTCGAATCCCCTCCCCCTAAAAATTATGGCCATTTTAATATTTTTTTTAATTTTTTTTGATATCAAAGGTTGTATGCGTCGTAGAAACAAAAAAAAAACGACAAACGGTAGCTAATAACCTTGGCTAACTAATTCATTACTTTTTTCATATGTTTGATAATGTTTTTGTGAGTTTAAAAAATAATTTGTGAATTATTCTTAGCGAAAAAATCACTATTTTCCTATATTTTCAATTATGAAAAGGGTTCAACCCCCATATTACTGGTTTTTTTGTCGATAAAATTAGATGTAGTACTCAGCCTTAACGGGTTAGAAGTCCCACGCCTATCACATTGTATAGAGTAAATAGGTAATTAGTATTTATCGTAGCTTAAGAAATATTATTTATTGTGGCTTTTTTATGGAATAGAAGGCAAACGAGCATACAGATCACCTGATGGTAAGCGATCAGCGCCGCCCATGGACACCCGCAACACCAGATGAGTCACAGGTGCGTTACCAGCCTTTTAAAAAGGAATACGCTCTTTTCTTGAAGGTCGTATTGTTGAAGCTTGTTCTAACCATTTAAAGTTTTTGTTAATAAATTAATGAATAAGGAAAGCCATTATTTTCTCGTCCTTGAGCCGACAAAGATAGCACCGCCTACAGTTTTGTTAGGCCGATGACCTGAAAAACTGAAAGCTTGTACATTGAAAACTATATTTTATAAGCTACTAGCTTCTGGCAGTGGCTTCGCGTCTGTTTGTTATTCAACCACGTTAAAATGACTGGAGTAAAATTCGGAACAGGGGTAGATTATAGTCATATAGGAATGACCTATATAACTTATACTTAGAACACTTTTTGACCCACGGGACCGCAGGCGAAGTCGCGCCGGAAGAAGCTAGTTTTATATATTTGTTTAACCCATTTAAGCACATTTATTTATTTTTATGACAATCACAATTCATTTTTTTAAAACATTGTAACAGATCTTATTGTCCAGAGTGAACTTGTCACTTACAGTTAGTTGTTTCAAGTTTACAAGTTAAATAATGATAGGTACAAAATATATATAAAGCAAAGACGAAAACATAGTGTGATTATATTGCAACATGTTACATAACACGAATACACAAAGCCACTCCTACAGGATGTCCCAAGTAATGAGAAAAGGGTGATCATGATGATACTATGTCATGGCCTCGTGCTGCGGGCATGTGTCGTCGCAGCCACAGTCGCCATCTTTGCATGATTGATGCTGCGTGACACGCCGGCCAGGCAGGGCTGCTTGCTAATCAATTTTGGTCTTTAATTATATTTGTTTAAAATATGAATTCTATTTTTAATTGTGCTATGTAGTATTTTGTGATGTGTTACAGTATGTTTATATATAAAGACTAGCTGACCCGGCAAACGTTGTTTTGCCTTATACATTATTTCTAGAAAATAGATAGTAGCCGATTTTCAGACCTACTGAATAATAAAATTTGGTAAAAATCGGTAAAGCCGTTTCGGAGGAGTATGGTAACTAACATTGTGACATGGGAATTTTATATATTAGATTAATCTCATTTGATATCTTTTTTATGCCAAACAATTTTATTATTATTCGCCTACCTATTCACACTTGCACATAATAAACATTTACTCTGCTACGTTGACAGCAGTTGCGTAAAAATATGTATTCTCAGTTAACCCAAAAATATTTATTTAGCAGATTAAATTGTACGCTATAAAAATAGTATCACGAAAAATCCTATAAATAAACGAGTGTACTGCAAATAAACATTTTCACGAACAACAAACAGTACACACAATGCGAACGGAAAATCCGTATCTCTGCAGAGGCAACCCTGAGTAGGCGGCGCTCAACAAAAGCAGGAACGGGCTTTTAATAAATTATTCTACGGAACCCACTGCAGCTTTCAGAGCGGGTTTCAGCGAATTTAGCTCCCAGTAACCATTTATTACGGGACCCCAACGAGATTCATCGTGTACAACTGATTTTTGACGAAAATACTAAAGTTGATCGCTTTGACGTTTCACCAAAAGTTGATTAAACGAATTTGTTGATCGTACCACGGCCACGTTGAGAAAAGTCAATTGTTTCCGATTTTTCGGTATTTCGCCGATATTTTAAATTGCCGGTTTGCGGAATTGCCGGTTTTCGGGGTTCGCGATAATGGATATAATTTTTTTATAGGGTGATTTTTAAATTATGAACGTATTTTTCCCATGATTTTTATAGGGAGTTTGGAAATTGATTGATGCGTGTCTGTCTGTCTGAATGTTTGCGGTACTTTATCATATTACTGTGTCGATATATCTAGCAAGCGTTAATAGGGATAATAAACATAAGATTTATTTATCGAATAGAACAGAGTTATTGTAGTTTTTCTTTTTTTTTGTACGTTGCCCCACACTAGGATTTTCTCCTGTAACGTGGGTGCGTTTACAAACATACAATTTCACATGCACTTGCACAAGACACCCAGACCCGAAATAACTATTTGTGGAACACATAAGAGTTGCTCCGTACGCAAATCGAACCTGCTACACATGGTACGGTTTCCAGTTGCCCAACAACAGTGCCAACCGTGCAGTCAACCTACAGTTCATCGTACGCAAATGTTATTGCAGAACTTGTATTTCATTTTTCATCTTTTACCAACTGGTTGTTTCCTTATAAAACCTTTAAAATACAAGTAGGTACGTTTATAAAAACGTAGGTAAAACAGAACCTTCCCACATCCATTTTAAAAAGCAATCTACTCAACAGAATTTCCAAGCACATTATCTTGAAGTAATATTCAATATTGCATCGCAGGCTATCCTGAAAATATTGCACATTATTACAGCCACTTCCCGCAGCTCCCGTTAGCGGAAATGTTGGGAAAAAACGCAGCCTCCTTGCCAACAGCGCGTACGAAGCCTCGATGCAGCCGTAACGACATTGCTCGATCTTTCTAGTACGGTACAATTTTATTGTTTACTGTTGATGTTGATATTACATTGTGTAAGTGTTAGTGTGATGTAGATTATCATGTGTGTTTGAGATAAGCGCTTGCGTTTATTTTTGGTATTATTGTTGGACTTTAGCATATTGACCATCTTGTTGGTCAAGCGATAACAATTTTGTTAGAATTTGAGGTTTTAGGTTAAGTCTATTTTTAGAGAGTTACGGTAATGATGCTGTTCGGTCCTTACATCTGACTAATTATTATCATTGGGAGTTTCTATATTTTTAATTAGTGTTTTTTATATCAATAGTTTTTTTTAATTTTTTGGCAGTAAGATAATTATCTAGATTTTAAAAAGGTGTTTAAAGAAAGTCTTTACTTTAGATTACACCGTCATCCAAAGTGTACCATCTATCTAACAAAACTAAAAACACCCAACTCCCATCTAACTAAACCTACTCTAATATCAAACGTAGCCTTTGATTGGAACTTCGCATTCAATCCATTGAGCATTTCAAACTCCATTTCATCGTTCTGACCACTTTTCTAAAAAATATGCTCGAATGGCTGACCGCCAATCAGCAGTATGACGGCCGCCCATCCATCACGACCACCGCCTCCAATTTTCAACAGGACTCTATGCGCTCGACATTTTTTTTCTAGCAATTAAAAATGGCCGCTTCAAACATTTATCATCTGTTCGTTTTGTGTTTTTGAGATAGTATGCCGAAAGGTTTGAAGATTTTAAGGGTTGGTGGTATTTATTTTGATGTTATTGGTGTGGAGAGGAAAACACTGATACTAAGGTATGTAGCTGTGCGAGGAGGATGCGCAGCTAGGAGAACACATCAATAGTACGCATCCGTAGCATGCATCTTTCAATACAAAAACATAGTTTAGCTGAATCCGTTTCCAGCAGTGCAAAGCTGTGCGTAACAATAAATATGATTTGTGGATACGATATATCGATAGCAGGGGAGCACGCATCTTTCCATATAAAAAACATAGCTGAGTCCGTTTTTACCAGTGCTAAGCTATGTATACCAATGAATATGATTGGTGGATGCCAAACGCATCCACAGCAACGTAGCATAGCACATTTGTGGTGGAAAACCACCCTAATATTACTCTCAACTAAACGGCAAGTACACTTTATTGCACATCATTAGCAACTTTTCATTGACAAACTGTCCAAAAGTAAAGGGGATTACACAACATACGAGGCGGAACACACCATCATTACGTCTAAACGCGAAACAAGAACAATAATTTTCTACAGGGGGCTTTAAAATTCTTCTTGTAACCAACATTGCCATATATCCCGGTCCCATGGGCGTAGTGGGGCAATTCTCAAGAAATACTGATAAGTGTCGCTTTATCTTGAAAGTTAAACGATTTAAAACGTTTGTGTGCAGTCTGTAGAACGATAAGAAGGCACACTTAGTACTACAGGATGTCTAGATTGGGAATGTGAGAGGAGATTCGTTTTTGTGGCCTTTTTTATTGAGATGATGTTGGTGATGACCATTATAACAAAGTAACACATATTTTTTATGTTAAATTTGACCCAAAACACAAACGGAAGTAATTTTTACTAACGTATTAAGCTGTATAATTGGTATTTTAACAATATGTAAAGATGAACGAGTCTTATTCGACAACCAATCTGGAAATAATTCAGGATACCTAAGTAGACCTCTTGTGACCGCAAATCTTTAAATTATCTTCCTTGTAATCACATTAATAATTTAAGGATTTTAAATGGTTTAAGTCATCTTTTAATCACAATTCAAAAGTAATTCTTACTTTTAGTCTCTTCAAACTTTCCTCCATAGAAAAAACAAGACAATTTCATTTAACATCTAAGACAATGCAGATGTGTCTAGAAGCTAATGTACCTTCTACAAGTAATATGTCCCATAGCGTTAGAACGGTCGGCTCATTCAGAAGATATACAGCGGAGTAATGATGCTTGAAGTTAAGCAAGCGAACGAACCACTAGTTTTGACGCTAGCTTCGTGTACTTTGTTCGTGTTTGGTGCAAGTTATAGGACTAAGCGTTTTGACTTTAGTAAATATTTTAAAAGAAACTGTGTTTAGAACTTTTTGAGTGTATCGTCACGCCTTTTATCCCCGATGAGGTTAGCAGAGGTGCACATTACAGCACTTACGCCCGAATACTCAAATGCTACTCAATTTTAAGTTGTACTTAAATATCGTGCTATCTCGTGCATTTTACAAAGAATTGATAGTGGCAGAACTACATTTGAGAGCGTCTTAAAGTTGAGTAGCGTTAGAGTATTCGGGCATTAATGCCGCTATACAATGTACACCCATTTTTTGTGTTGTAACTGAAAACCTAAAACGTGTTTGTACTAACCAAAAGTAGAATTTATGTGATTGTATTAGAAGCGTTTTAAATAGATACATTGTAGTAGCATGATATCACGTATTTAATTAGTTAAGCGTGTATATAAAACTTAACCAACTATTTTAATAGTTTTGACAATCAAACGCTTTCCATTACTTACACACGCAAATCATCGCGACTCTGCAGTGTACTCGACAGTCATAATTAGCCAATTTTTTGTTTTATATTTTCTATTCGCTTAGAATAAGTCTCGTGTGTTTACTTAATGTAAAGTACGCTATCGCTTATAACTTAACTACTTAGATCGAACTTATTCATCTGGATTCCAGGATCTGGAAGGAAAATATTTTCCGAGAGAAAGAGCATTTTTTTACAATATTATGACGTCGTAAGTTTAGTTATATGTATATACTTATATATATTATGTAACAGTATTAGTAGTATAGGAGGAAATGCGAGACCGAGTGCAGTTATTCAGAATGGAATGTCGATATGAGAGAAGAAGAATGGCCGGCAGTGACACGGAATTTGTAATAGCTTTGTAAAATATATACGATGACCCAGTGCCATTTCCGTACTAGATTATTATTCTTTTTTTATATTATAAGTCGGTAAACGAACTGATGGTTCACTTGATGGTAAGCAATCGCCGTCGCACGTGGACACTCGAAACACCAAACACCTTATAAGTCCGTTGCCGGCTTTTGGGGGTTAGGAATTTAAGAGTTGTAGGGGAATCGGATATTAGTAAAATCGGGCACCCGGTAACCTCACTCACACAACGAATCCCAACACAAGCGTGGTAAGCCGTGGTATCACTCCGGTCGAGCCGGCCCATGAAACATGAAAACACAACGACATAAATTATCATAGTTTTTTATAACTTATTCGATAATTTTGCATTACAAAAACTAAAAAAAAAATTACAATTCAAATAAAATTCTCTTCAAAATATTTCAAAATTTTTAAACAAAACAAAATTCTAATCCTAATCCTCTTACTGAATAAGCCTTTACTTATTGAAAGAGAAACACTTCAAAGCTCTTAATAACGTGCTCAGCTGTTCTCAGAAGACAAAAGATAAACGTTAACTAATCCAGTAACTGTATGAACATACGAACACTTTGGTTTTAACTATATCGCGCGCTACAGCCCATAAAATCTTGCTACGTCGTAGACTTCGTAGCCGGCTACGAGATTTCGTAGCACACTATATGTTAATGTTGAAACTGTTTCATTTTAATACTGTTATGAAGGAGGATATCAAATATCATGGTTTTGGCTTTAGACAATTTGTTATTTGTATTAATGAGGGTCTGTAATACGTAATAGGTAAGATTTGATGGAGTTTGTCGTCACTTTAATGACTATTTCACTAGTTAAAGGTTATTTTTTTGCAATTAAATATTTATTATTTTTCTTTCAATCGTTTAGAAAATTATCGTGTGACTAATCTTGTAATTACTTTATGTCTAGGCTTGAAAAAACATTTTTAATACCATATATCACCGAAAGGGTGCTCACATTAGGACATAATGCCACATACACGATACACTTTTACTAGTAATAATTTTTCACATAAATACCAAACCTAGAAATAAAATTCAACTAAAAAATGTATACCCATTTACGTAACACAGAAGAGAGAGAGCCTGTAAGAAAATATACAGGGACGCATATTAAACCACAATTAGGCTGAAAAAAACATTTCACGTTTAGTGCGGTGCGAACACGTTTTGCACTTATTTTAATCTGCAACAACAATGCGCGCTTAAATAACAGGAGGGTGGAATGTACTGTCACACTGTGTGAGGGAGATAGAAGGTTAAGAAAAAAAATCTTTTAAAGTAAGTACAGCTTACGTCACCTGCTAAATGCTACTGGTATCTTTGCATTGCCTTCAAGTGTGATTGAGAATAGTTAAAGCGTCAAGTTCAATTGTTCAAGTGTATGTATGAAGTTATAAATTAATAAAAAGGACTTTGTATGTATTGATAAAGGTCAAAAGTTGTGATGCATGTTGAACTTTTGAAAACTATATTATTTGCACTAATAATATTTAAAACAACCTTTTAAGTTAACAAGCTATTTAAATATCTCCGTTTTTACCCATTAAAATATTTTTCAAGTTACCATTCACTTTTTGGGTTATAGAAAAATTGAATTCACTCCTAGATCACTAAACACGGCTTTACTATTATGTAATCCTGGAACTTCTGCATATAGTTATTTGGCGTCACTCCTGTGCAAATACCAAAATTTAACACGGAAATTCAGTGGAGCGAGGAATCTGCCCTAGCGTCTATTGTAGCTACGAGCCGGCTTATCTTTACTTACTATTGAGTGTTATAACATCTGTGCATTGCCACGACAAATTACTATTGGCATATATTTCTAGATACTATGGTTTGCCTCGATACAAGCGCAATACATATACATACAAGCCTTTCTTGATAGTTCGTTACAATAGTGATTCAATACAGTATCATGTTGTATAGTAAACATTATAACTGTTACTAGTAACGAATAGAACTGTTAAAAAATTTAGTCAGAATCATAATTTCAAATCAGCTCGTAGCTTCGTAGCAGATGCTACGAAACTTCGTAGTAGCTACGGCTACGCCATTTTTATGTCCAATTTTTATCGCCTGAATCCAATTGCCAGACCATAACGTTAACTAATAAATCCATTGACCAAAAACGGACAGAAAAGCCTTTGTCCAATATGTTATTTGCTGTGGCCAGTGATGCTCTAACTGAATAAAGCCACCTCGTATCCCAAAAAATCCACAAAAAGTTACCAACGAATACAATCCATCTCGGGGTTTTAAAATTCCGTTTTTTAATCTAGACACAAATGGGTTTTTAACCAGTCGGTGCGCAAACACCAGACAATCGCATACGTTATGTGTCCGGACATTTTTGAATGCCATTTCTGTGCCGGGCTCATATGGTGCGATTTTTTTTGCGACATTTTTTCCCCGTTCGCGGCTACCACGACAATTTATTCACTGAGACGTATCTTCCCTCGGCCCGGCTCGCCCTAAAGCTGTGTTTAAATAATCGTTTGTTCTTTGTTTTTCGTATATCGTTGCACATTTGTCGGGTGATCTGTCGACGTTTTTTAGACGCGCAGTTTTTAGTTTCATCAACGATGTAGTTTGTTTAGGGGGACATCAAAAGGACTGTTGAATATTTATTAGGGACGTAGTGAATGCGAAACTAATTATTTTATTTCATATTCAAAATATCACTAGCAACGTTCGTCTAATGGACATTTAATATTCTGTTTGTATTTTTTTGTGAACATAAACAAAATTTCTTATTGCGAATAACTGCTAAAAGAAATGTTCATTTGTGGAAATACTATTGAGTTTCGACTAATTTGTCAACTATCTTATTGTGGGAAGTCACGCCATGGCGTTCGATACTTTCTAAGGCCGAACAAACTTTATTTCCTCGATTTACGAACCTAGGTCCGAAAACGGAGCCTACATCTCATAAAGGACCCATTACGGCTGAAACAAGGCGTGGGGTGGGGCGGTCACAAATTATCCTTAATGCAGTACCGTCAACTGCGAACATAACACACAGAGAGACGCTTATTTTTCAAAAAAGTTACCTTCAACAAAATGAATTAGTTGAAAAGTGGGTCACAATGTCGTTTCCCCGTGTTAGCCTAAATATTTTTGGCATAACGTAATTTTTATCATGAAGTTTGAAGACGATATTATGCTTTCGAGGTTATCCTCGTTTGTGTTTTTTGATGTTCGCAAGCTGTTTTCTCAACGTTTTATTTCGGGATGGTATAAGTAATTTTGTAAACAGTATGTGTGTTTATTGGGTGCAGTGTTTGAATGGGAAGTGGTTATTGACTTGCTTATCAAATAGAAAGTTTGGTTAGCACAATATTTCTGCAATCTCTGTAAGACAAAAGTCATAAAACGTTTTGTGAAAAATAGAACCAAAACAAAGAAGAAATACGAAAACAAATATAAACAATCTTTACCGGCAACCAATTCGAAAAACGTCACACTTTTTACCGAAAACCTCCTCGGCGGGCGGATTATTCAAAAAACTTCTCACAAAATCCGCCCGAAAGCGGTTTAATCCGGTCGAATCCAGAAAGTGCGGACATGGCAGAGGCGTGGCGACCGCCGGTGACAAATGGTCAAACGGAATGATGGTATTGGCAGTAATAGGCGCTTAATGGCACGTTACGTACTGGCAGGATCCGATAGTTTTCGGTCACAAGTTATTGGCTAGTATTTGTGGACAATCTTGATATGTCACGCTTTATTGAGCTAGTGTTTTGCACCATTTGAGCTGTTCAAATGGAACAATTGAAGACTTGTTTATCTTAACTTATACTAAGTTCTTCAAGAAGAAAAATAGTCGTAACTTGTAAAAAGAATATTGTACTCTTGAAACTATTGGATAACATACTACACTAGAAGCGCATAAATAGTTCTACTTTACGATAATAACTATTAAAAAGTAACTAAAAACTTCAGTCACTTTTTAGTTCGACACCAAGCGCCACCTGCGCCCGAGTTTCTTAGCTATTAGTTTCTTAAAGAAAATAACATGAAAACTATGAGATATTGTTCTACACGACATTTTTTTTTCTTATTCTAAATCAAATGTTTTTTACACCGACTTAAAAAAGAGGTTCTGAGTTTGATCTGCATATATGTTTGTGTGCGATTATCTCACGATTGGCTGAACCGATTTGGATGCGGTTTTCAGCATAGTATTTTGCAGACTTAGGAGAAGGTTTTAGGATAAAGTTAGGTTAGGTTTAAGGTTTTAGGTCAAGATTTATAGGTTTTTTTTCCTGACTTAAAATAATGTAGGCAGTAAAGAAAATTGAAGGCGGTTCTTTTTTAAAACAAAGTCCTTATTACATCAAAGAATTGATATCTCCATAACATTCTATAAAGAGATATAAAATAAATATTTAACGAAATTGATTTTTCTTCGAGGGTGAGTTACCCTCCTGCTGCATGATTGAGTTTATTTTGTTGGATCATAACAAAAATATGTTTTTCTAAAAGAGGAGGCTCGAAGGGTACTTCAGCGTTTTGTCAGTGATTGTACAAAGTGCTAGGGTGCTAATAATTATGAATGGAAATTCAGTAAAGATCTTTGAAGTGAATCAGGGTTAGAGGTCTTTTGATGTCCCTTCGAGGTTTTCGAGTTTGTTCTATTTTGAGTTTTTTTTTTGTTTAGTCGATTGATAGGTTAAATTAAAGAAAAGGGAAGCCATAGAAGTAGTATAGGGGGTACGCGTAGCCCCTGATAAGGACATTCACGGCTAGATAGTCGTTTATGTTATGAAATGTGTCAAAATTTTTAAATAAACAATGATGTACCTAAGGTTTTGTAGTATTATTTTTCAGTTTTATAATTATGTCTACTTAGCGCCTGTTTCATATAAGTGCCTGATAAACTTATGAGGCAGATAGTGCATAAAATTACTGTCTTAATTCAAAGTTATATGATACATGGCGGCTATACAGACATTGCGGAACAAGTTCTTAGTCAAATAGCTATAATAATATAACAAGCGTGGTGACACATACCACCAGCACCAATTGAAAAAAAGCATAGCAAAACGAACCTTAAAAACTTCTACAGAAATCAAATCCACGACCTCCAAAAGCCTAAACGGCTGAGTATCATTAATCCTAGCACAGCACGGCCTTTGATACCATACCATAAACTTTAATTAATCAATACTAAACCAGGGATCAGCAGAATACATGCAAATAGCTAACGGTTCCGTACGTAATCTCTGATTTAAATTTACAACGATCGCTAGTACGATAGGCTCGACAAATCCTACGTTGGATACGTTTTTAATCTGTGGTTAATTGATTGTACAGGTTATGTGTGTTTGGTCTTGTATTAATATTTTTATGTATAGTTGAAACTGTGATACAGTAAGAATAAAAGTATTTTAAATAGAAAAAATAAACATTACTGTATTTTAAAAAGTGTCTACTTTTAAAATTTAATAGAATAGTATCATCGAGATAATCGAGGGTAATTGGGCCTACGCTAACCTGTCTCATACAACGGAACACGATGCAAGCGTTGTTTCACTTCGGTTTTTTGTGAGGCCGTGGTATAACTACGGTCGCACCGGCCCATTCGTGCCGAAGCATAGCTTTCCCACATACATAACTATAGGTAGTAATAAACACTCCAAATTAAATAGAGAGAAATAAAAAGAGTTCCAAATATCCACACTTATATCACAAAAAAGAAGTAGGTACTCTCTATTTTTCATATAAAACTAAAATCTCTCGACTATAACACGACTACCACATAATTTCTCGCATAAATGTTCACGGAACACAACCGATTCATCTAATTTTCACCGTTACAAATCTTTCGTGGAAATGGTGGTACATTCTATGTGCCTGCTGTAAGAATTAGAGTTGCTTAGATTTATATGGAAAACGTGGTCGCACGGCTTGGAATAGGATATGCATTTTAATAACATCTTAGCTGTGCTTTTATTGCGGACATATTTTTAATGCATAGGTGTCATGAGTTATATGAGCCGTGTGAAAATGATTGCTTTAGTGTAGTGCTTGAGTTTTGAATTTGGATTTTTGGGTTTTGTTTTCTGTTACTTATAGTTTGGTTTCTGGGTTGAGTATTCTATAATTTTATTGGGTTTTAGGGATGGACCGGGATCTATAGTTCTTTAAGTATGTAGAGCTATATGTTTATTCCAGTTTACAAGCTGGACAACTGGCTGTCGAACAACGTGTAGTAGGTCCGATTCCCGCACGGAACAACACTGTATATGATGCAAAATTTATGTGTCGGTTCTGGGTGTCGTGTATATGTGAATTTGTATATTTGTAAATGCACCTAAGATCCAGAAGAAAATTCTAGTATGGGGTAACGTTTAAAAAATTAAGAAGAAAGTTATATAAGTATGACATACATTAAAAAAAACAGATATTTAAAAATACTTTATGTATTTAGATGGGTGACCTAAATACATAACATGTTTACGTAGGTACGTACGGTACGAACGGTACGTACGTTTTTCATAGTAAACGACTTACATTCATACAATTAAAGATTACAAAAATAATACATTAAAACAAAATTGAAGGCAAATCATAATTTAACAATCGTATTCGTTAAAAACGAAAACTTTATAACTCATAAAATACACACAATTTTTACACCACCCAATACAATACAAAAATCAGCAATAACAATAGAAAATCTACCATTAAAAAAGCTGAGATAGAAATCTGCGAACAGATTATAATCCTCAGAGAGCTTGCATCGGTACAAGAGCGGGCGTTCTCTAGATTATTCATCTATGAATTTTTCATCTCAACTCAGTCGGGACATGTAAACCTTTTATATACATTTGCTTCAGCAATGCTTTTATAAAAAGGCTCTTTGAATTTATTTACTTGAATTCATATTATTAATAGCTGTTAACTTTGATTTTTTTACGCGTGATTCCACGGATTAGGCGGGTTAAAGCGGTTTAACCGTAAATGACAATGCCAGATCCTGCCCCACTCAATTTCATAAATGTACAAGAAAAGTAAATTAATCAAAATGAATGCTATGAAAATAGGACCCTTGGTTACTTAATCATTATTCTGATAAAGTTGCGGATAAAAAGTAGGAAATAAAAAGAATTTAAAAAACCCAAGGCCTATTTTCTGTTCCTATGGCGACCATCTGCGTTACTTAGTACGCATACACGAGGAAAAAAACGATTTATTCAATAAAAAAAAAAATTATTAATGTAACGTGTACGGATTTTAATATGAATTTGGTTTTAATACATACTGTTAGTTATTTTTTTTTATAATATATATAATATATATTATAATGAATGCATATTCTAATTATTATTTCGTGTTTGAACGTTAGTGATTAAATGTAACGAAACGTCATTGGCGTGCGTGCGCCAGTTATGTCCAAAAAGTCATTATTTGACATTCGCTCTGTCTGTTCTGTTTACATTGTTGTTTCGTTATGACTATGAATTAAAAGTAGGATTACTAAAGGTGATATTGGTGATAACATTCCTGCCTTGCATAGCTAAACACCCTATGATAGCATTGTAATAATATAAAGCACTTAATTTAATTATTTCTACCATTATAACTGCAATTAACCTAAATTGTTACTTAACCCAAAAGTGGTATTTTTTCTTAGATTTACATAAAAACCGCAACTTCTAAAGGCTTTTAAACATGTTTTTAGTTATCACTAATAGAGCAGCAATAGAATGCTACATTTGGCATGCCTGTACAATATAGTTTTTTAGTGGGGCAAAGCTCTATAGAGATTCTGGCATTGTCATTTACCGAAAAATATTGCTACGTTATTACGGTTCTGATTTCTGTTAAGTATGCGTATAGAGGCAATATGTTCTTGATTTTTTTATGGTATAAGCGGGTAAACTAGCTGAAAGATCATATGATGGTAAGCAATCGCCGCCGCCCATTGACACTTGAAACACCAGAGGCGTTACAATTGCTTTTGGGGGTTAGGAATTTAAAGGTTGTTAGAGAATCGGGGATTGGGAAGAGGGGTAATTGGGCTTCCGGTAACCTCACTCACATAATGAAACACAACGCAAGCGTTGTTTCACGTCGGTTTTCTGTGAGGCCGTGGTATCACTTCGGTCGAGCCGGCCCATTCGTGCCGAAGCATGGCTCTCCCACTCTTTGATGATTCTCCCAAGTTATCGTAATGGAATTCTATTCATTGTAATTAAGAATCCAAACCACAATAATTACAAAACACAATTAATTACCAAATTCCAAACTAATCTCAACCCCCGAAGGTGCTTAAAAATCGCGTAAAAAAGCATCTAGGATAAAAATCATAAGAGGCATTTACCGGCACGCGATATGAGGGTTTTAACTGCACTTTTTATTATAGCTCGTTTATTATAAACTTTACGATCATATAAAGTATAGAATTATGGCGTATTTTTATAACCAGATGCAATAAAACACCTTTTATGTCGGTGATAACATCGGTATTGAGCATTCGGCATGGGTATTGCATTAGTGACCGGATCACGGCTCAATTGCCTAGGATTTATAAAATGGTTTTAAAACGAAATCGTTCTTTCGTTCTTTTTAAACGAAGGTTTTAATCTGGGCTTTTTAGTTAGGATTTTATGTTAGTGATTACTTCAGAAATTGAAATGCTGTGAACAACTTGATTTGAATATCGAGTGTTCTACGTAGTAGTCGTAAAAATATTACCGTTAATAAATTTAAATATATTATAATATAAAATAGGACTGCATAGTTGGCCGAGTGGTTGTAATTGTTGTGCGACTACCAGGCAAGGGGTCTCTGGTTCAATTCCTAGGTTGGGCAAAGTATTACTGGACTTTTTTCGGATTTTCGATAATTTCTCAGTAGTAGCACGGAGTCTGGAATTGTGCCCAGTATATGGCAATAGGCTCACCCTCTATTAAATGGGACTTATAAAACAAATGGTGAAAATTAGGTGTAAATTGTATAGTGACATTACATACAGTAATGTGCACCTCTGCCTACGCCTTCGGGGATAAAAAGGCGTGACGTTGTGTGTGATGTACATGAGAACTATAGCTACGAAATACAATCGCCTCATCGTATTTAACGCAATAAACTCTTAATTTAACACAGAGCGGGTTCGAGACTGATTCGAAGCACTAATGCACTTTTATTAAACCTGAGATAGCCACTTAGTCTCAGTCTAGTCTGAACTAGTCTTAGACCAATTTGAACTAAGTTATAAGTTCTAGTCTCTAAAGGCTGCGTTCGATACGTTCATATGTTTGACGGTGAACTCTCAAGGGCTTCAAGTTTTCAAGTGATGACTGAGTACACTAGAAATTTGCTTGGAAGTAATTTTAAAACTGTTCTTCAGAAACTTGATGTATCAAGAGGTTTTTCAAAGTGTTCAGTTTGAGTGGTTTGAAGGTAAAGAGTTTAGGGTTTTCATTGAAAATTTGGACATTTGTATTTGTGTTTGCTTAGATGACCTAGTCATTAAAAATGTGATTTCTGTGAATACAGATCTAGATATTCTGTATTCGCTATGTATAATATTAATTTATCAATATGTTTTTTTAAAGATTTTACGACAAAGGCACATTGTATTATTTGTAACCAATATGCACTAGGAGGGAGGCCTTCATTCAGCAGTGGATGTCTTCCGGCTGATGATGATGATAATAGTGAATTCAACAGTGGACGTCCTTCGACTGATGATGATGATAGTGATGATGCCAACTTGCCTGACTTACTTATACTTGTATGAAAAGGGATCTAATTATACATACAACCATATCTCATTACAGTACACAAAAACAAAACACCATCTATCATTAAACAGATCAACACACATGACCAATCAAAAACAATATTCCTTCCTAAAAATCACGTTTCGACAATAGGAACAAAGTCACAGTAAATCGAATAGAACAGTTCACAAAAAGACGGTATCAAATAATTCTAGAAAATGTGGAACTTAAAAAGCCCTCAGGTCCGGCAACTTTGCTAATAAACAAACCTCAGGCGCTTGTGAATTCAAAGCACACCCGATGCGCTTGAAAATTTTCACCCATTTTCTAGAAAATAGATTTTCAGCGGGAGTCCTGAAGACAAACAACGGTGCCTTACTTATTCTTACATTTGGGGATTAGTTTATGTTTAATGATTGGGAGGTTCTTTGTTATGTAGGTGAGTAAGTGCTTTTAAGCGTGTGTTTGAAAATATTGAATTTGATTATGTATATCAGAATGTGGTGTAGGTAATGATGAAAAAAGTTTTTATTGATATGTTTGTATAGTGAAACTAGGTAAATAGCTACAGAAGAGGGTTGCATAAATATTGGGAAAATATTCTAACATCTCTTTACTACTTTCCTATATCTATTCACCCTTTAAATTCTATTCACCACGTTTTGCGGTACAGAGGTGCGGTGAGAAAGAAGTTCATTTTTAAATTTTGTTTAAGAGCAACTATCATATTATAATTCTTTCTTGAGACATATTCATTAAAATATCAGACCCAAAACAAAAAAATAATCCTTAACTAAAACGAAACCTCATTAAAAACAGCCAAAAACATAAAACACATCGATACCTAACTGACTTATCTCCAAACCCCATTCCTCAACCCTCACAAAACCTGCTGATAAAACCCATAAAAGCGGAGGAAATGACATAAGAGAGTGAATTGAGGCACTCAATGAAACGTGTGTTAAGCCTGAATTCAATAATAACTCAATACAACACTTGTCTTTCCTGAAAAAGTGGCTCTAAAGTGTCCTTAATTAAATAACCGAATAACGTGCTCGAGTTAGGGTTGGCGCGGTCTGTATGTGCATTTTGCTCTTTATAACCGTGTGGTAAAATTGTTTATTGTTTGTGAAGTCTGAATGTGTAATTGTTTTTTATTTTAAGTTATATTTATCTATTAAAGTTCATTAAATAAAAAGTTTTATCAGACAATTTAAGTGAATTACATAACATCCTATAACTACTTTTTGGTAAGGATTTACATTTGTGTTTGTCATATTTATGTAAGCTAATGGTTAGATCTTACCAACAGAAGCCACACTGCCATATTGTTCGTACCTGTAAATTAAGAAAGAAGTAATTAGTAATTAATACAATATTGCAAATAAACTAACAAAAAAAAAACATAACACAATAAGTTTTGTGAACTAAAACCAAAATCATCAAACGGACAGCCCTGTAATTGAATGTGTTCTGATTGGCTAGTTCATATCACGTTCGATGACGCCATGTCCGGTCGTGTCACGTGGTCAATTTCCGTTCCAATATCCCATGCAGTCAGTTTCATTTGAAATATAGCGAGCGACCGGCGCGGACGTCTAGTCGAAATGTAATTTATTTATGTAATAAATTCTAATGTCCTTTGTTTAAACGAAAACCATATTTATATTGGAAATCGATATCAGAGAAGGCTTTTTATATGAGGTGTCTGAAAGATAAGGTAAATCCATAGCCATGTTTTGATTATAGTAAGCTGAAAAGTTGGTTTTCTTAGTAGAGCGTACGGAATGTGAAACTGTTTAAAAGGAGAATCACTTTCGAAAGTTAAAGTGCAAAACCCTATTTTTTAAATCGGGCAATATAACAAAAAAATTCTCCTTAGTCAAGTCAAATATACTATGCTTCAAACAGCATCAAAATCGATGCAGTCAAATGCATGGGACTGAGAACCTCCTTATTTTTAAAGTTGATGTAAGAATAATTTTACGCACCTGCGGAGTCGTGGGCAAAACTCAGTATATGACATAGGTAGATACTTTATAACATTAACAAAGAACCCTACAACAACCACTCATAGCAGAGAATACAAAATTACTATCAGCCATCAAACAATTTACAGCGATAGCGATTACATCACACGTAATACAGGCACGATAGCATAATGGAGGCTATTCCGTTATAACACGTAATTGGACACAAAGAACTTAGAACGCGTTTGGAAAATGATGTAAGCTTTCATTTTGGAGTATTGAGAACTGTAATTTAATGTGTTTATTTGCTAGCAGAGTATTCAATTTTATCGCCATTAATATGTTAAAGCTGGACTGGTCATACAGAATTTCGTTCAGGGTATGAAACACCCGTTATATCTCGTTTCCTATTACAGGACACTTGTACATAACTTAACTAGCAATAAGAATCGTAAGCAGTTCTTTTTTTACGGCATATTTAAGGTAAACGAGTAGACGGATCACCTGATGGTACGCAATCACCGCCGCCCATGGACACCCGAATCACCAGAGGCGTTACAAGTGCGTTGCCGGTTAGAAATTTAAAGGTGGTCGAGGAATTAGGGATTGGGAACATCGGACTTAAATGAATAATACCTAAGTGTTAAAATCGTAAGTTTAACCACAAAGAAGTACTAGCCACAGATAATTTACTACGAAGTCTAAAAACATTCATATCTTCATATGTTTGTTAAAGTTTAAGCGCAAAACTTTTCTCCCAACTTTGGAAGCAGTCAGGGAAAGCCATAATTTTTATTCTTTTGGTCAGCTAAAAACTTTCAGTATATGGGTCGCGGAGACACTTTCTTCATTTTTATGAGAAATCTGGAGACAGAAACTTTTTTCTGAGTGGAAAAAAATGTTTAAGCAAAAGAATATACCTATTTGTCTTCTTACAGCTTATCATAATCGCAGTTTTTTGGGTGTCTCAAGTTCTATTCCCGAGTCGGGCAAAGCACTGCTGAGCGTTTTTCGGTCCACGGCAGAGTCTTTAATTAAGTCCGGTATATGGCAATAGCCTACCCTGTATTCCACGGGACTTATAAAGCAAATGGTGAAAAGTGAGTGTACATTGTACAATGGCATTAAGTGCCGTAATGTACACCTCTGCCTACCACTTCGGGGATAAAAAGGCGTGACGATACGATACAGAAAAAAAATCGCTAATGAACCTATCACAACACATGCCCCCTATTTTCAATAACCATCAACTGTGGTGGCCATTAAAAACTTTATTTAAGCCCCATTATTCGTTCAGTGTGGATAAATTAATTGAATTTTCCGACGACAAACTTCGTTATAAAGTAAGGCAGAAGTTTCATAACTTTCTTATTTGAAAGTCGACAATCTTGTACGTAAATCGATTGATTGTATTGTTTAGTCGATGGTCGAGAGTTTATTAGTCTGTAGATGGGTAGGTAATGATCTGTGACGCTGTGAATGGTTGTAGTAAATCCTTATTGTGTTGGTGTAATTTGATTATGTTGGATGAGTGGTGGGTGGCTTTGAGAAAAGATGTCTGTTGTGGACGTGGATGGGATGGTAAATTGCGTGGATGATTTATTTAGGCTAAGGTTAAAATTCAAATAGTCAGTTTGTATATTCTAACTACCATACTCAGAGACATTATTTAATAACGATTTTTATCTAAAAAAAATGCTGAGAACAGGGTAAAGTAACGATTTAATGACTCCAAGTACGGTAGTTAAATACAGTGAAACTTGGTTAAGTGGGACCTGGATAAGTGAGAAACCTCCACAAATGGAACTCATACTGAGGTCCCTACCCATTGGCACTGAATTACCTCTATTAGTGGGACAAACAAACCTCTTTATCTGGGATTCGTTCTTTTGATTTATCATCTTAGTTACCTCTATAACTGAGACAGCAAGTGAATTTTAATGCATAAACCTCAGTAACTGAGACAACATCGTTTTGTTTGTATTTACTTATTCTTATTCATTTATAATGTGCACATAACACATTGTTTTATTTCAGAATTACACCTCTTTATCTGAAATAACCCGTATGTTCACCTCCATTAATGAAACCCTCTGTAAATGAGACAAATGTTTATTTATACCTGGTTATCTGAGACACTGGGTTAGTGGAATACCTCTATAAGTGATACCAATTTGAAGGTCCCTTGATGGTCTCACTTAACGAGGTTTCACTGTAATTGAATATGATAACATCCTATACACATATGTACAAGATAATACTATCTAATAAAACACATACACCATATAAATATAATATAAACTCTTAATTAAAATAACACGAAATAGAAGAGGTCAACAATAGCATTAATTATCAACAAATCAGATTTAATTTAAATCCGTTATTAATGAAATACGTCTTTTAATTTTAAAAAGTACCTTAAACACTCCTTACAAAATTCCATTTTAAAACCATTTTTAAAGCCTAACACAGACTGTTCCTAAATCCAGATATTAATATTCTCCATAATTAGTTTGAAAATTAAGTTTAGAAGCACTATCCACTTCCCAGTAACTAGTTCTTCTCTAGCACCTGAGGCCAGGGTGCGATCCATCATCATAACTACGTTAGGAACTGTTCTGCCTGATACTGTAATTACGATATTGACGTTAATATGAAGTAAATTAATTAAGATTGTTGATAAAAGCCTTGCTTTATCATTATTAGAGAATGAAGTGCTTTTATGGAGGTTTGACTGCCAATAGAAAACTGTTGAAGGGAAATCCTTCGCTAACGTCGGTCACCGGTGACCACCACGGCGTTCAATGCGTTAAGGTTTTTTTGGTCTTATGGAACACTGGCTTCTGCTTGCGACTAAGCCCGCGTTTCCATAAGATAATTAGTCTATGTGTTATTACTGTGACTGGTTATTACAGACCATAATTTACCTCTGTTTCCATCTCGATTCCAACAACAGTTTTGATATGATTAAGTAACAAACATACATATATATACTTAAAAACATTCGCATTTATAATATTAGTAACACAAATCAAAATATTATTAATAAAAATAATATGCCCCCTAAACAACCACACGTCCGGATCGACCATCTGATCACGTGGGGGGCGGACACACGACTACGAAATTACTGGCGTGGCTAACGTGGCTCTGGAAACCCATTCAAAATGGAGACTCGTTCTAAAAGAAAACGTATAGGACCGCTGCCCGGGGGCGATCGCCGGGGCACACCTGGAGCTGACGCTGGGTGTTTCAGCATGCGAACCGTCAGTGGTGCGGAGTTGAGCAGGCGGGCTCCCACCAACAAAGATACTACAGCCGACATCAGTGACGACGGCGACACACAAACAAACAGATCAAACACACCACTGGAGCCATATAGCCCCAGCACCATATCATACACACCATCTAGATCCACATCACCATCCATACCGTCGTCACCAGTTTTACACACCGTTTCACCCACTCCGACCTTGGATGTTGCGCGGGGGGCAAATGCCTTTCTACCCGCGTCCACCAAGGCCGGAAAACCTAGAGTTCGCATGAAGTGGAGTAAAGAAGTAAACATATTCATCATGCGAACTTACTTCTACATCACGAAATTAGAAACTGACATGACCATTTACAGAAAAGTCTTGCATGAACTCTTCTGCCGACAATATCCTGATGTTAATGTATCCGAACAGCGAATTTCAGACCAAAGAAGAACAATAGTTAGAAATAAACTCTTATCCCCAGAAATTATAGACCAAATAAAAGAAGAAATACGGCAACAACTAGAAGCAGAATCAGAAAATAGTAATAACACAGCATTGAGTCCGCAAAACATACAAACAAACGATCCACAAACACATCCGCTCACTCAAACACAACCTCTTAACACGCAATCACTACCATACGACTATACACAAACAACACACTCATCTACACAAACAGAATCTATCACATTAACCCTAGAAAATGATATCGACACCTTAGCCCCAGCAGAACAAACGACAATCACAGAAGAATACACACAACAAATATACGATAAATTCAAAACGACACTCACACAATATTCAGGTATGGATCCCGCATCACGACCAAGATTACCGAAGCTCCCGTATAATCGTAACCTTTTTCGGTTAGTCAATTTGTTTAATGAAAAGATTATCGCTCATTTTATCTCACAAGAAAACCAACTTACAGACTTACACACTATTATATATTGTACAGCTTTAGTCATATCAGAAGAACTAAATTTTAAAATAACAGGAGAAACAGGAAACAGAAGGCCAAGGACCAGCATTAAGCCACCATGGCAACAAAGATTAGAAAAAGGTATAGAAAAATTAAGAGCAGATTGTGGTAGACTTACACAATACATTAATAACAATAGATCACATAAAGTAGTCAGAAAAGTAGAGGCCATTTTTAAAAACACACGCATACACACCAGACACGAAAATGACAACCGTACACCAGAGGAATTCTTAGACACACTGAAACAAAAACTAGCACTAAAAGTACACAGACTTAGAAGATACAAAAAAGCACAACAACGCAGAAATGATAACGCCATATTTACAACGAATGAAAAAATATTCTATAGAAAACTAAACACACCACACACCAACATAACAGACAACCAGAACACGACACCAACTAAAGAACAACTAGAAGCATTTTGGGCGGGTATTTGGGAAGAATCTGTTAATCATAATGACAGAGCTGCTTGGGTAACAGAGGAAGAAAGAAAGTGGATAGGTATAGATGAAATGGAATTTATAGAAATCACAGAATCAGATATTGCAAACGTAACAGCTAGAATACATAACTGGAAATCCCCTGGAATAGACAAAGTACATAATTTTTGGTATAAGAAATTAACTATACTACATAAACACATAGCTAAAAATTTAACTGAAATAGTCTTAGGAAAGCAAAGAATACCGGAATTTATAGCAACAGGAATAACGTACATGTTACCCAAAGTTAAACACTCACCACAGCCTTCACAGTACAGACCTATCACCTGTTTACCCACCATTTACAAAATACTCACATCAGCTATTACAATCAAAATTAATTCACACATAGAACGACATAAAATAATGGCAGAGGAACAGAAGGGATGCAGGCGAGGCCACATGGGGTGCAAAGAACAATTAATCATCGATTCCACTATACACAAACATGCCACATCCAAAAATAGAAATTTACACTGTACTTACATTGACTATAAAAAAGCCTTTGATAGTGTCCCACATTCTTGGTTGATACAAATATTAGAAATATATAAAATAAATAATAAAATTATAGATTTTCTTCGTAACATAATGCCTCACTGGAAAACTACACTACTGATTAATACTACCAACAATAACATCATTACACGACAGATAAGTATCAAGAAAGGTATCTACCAAGGAGACTCCCTAAGCCCCTTGTGGTTCTGCCTTGCCCTGAATCCTCTCTCTCATTTGCTGCAGAGTTGCCACGCCGGATATTGCCTCAAACATAACTCTGAAGAAACAATAGTCTCACATCTAGTATATATGGATGACATTAAACTGTACGCTAAATCAGAAAAAGAAATGAAAAATCTAATAGACATAACAACAACTTTCAGTAAAGATATAAATATGCAATTCGGTTTAGACAAATGTAAGACTCTACACATTATACGAGGCAAAATACGACCTGGCGACTATGTAGTTAATGAGAGAGATACTATAACTGCAATGGAACAGACCGACTTATATAAGTATTTAGGCTACACACAACTTAAAGGATTAGACCACGTAAAAATAAAAAATAACCTCACTGCCGAATACAAAAGACGATTAAACGCCGTATGTAAAACACAACTTTCTGGAAAGCATCTTATTAAAGCCATCAACACTTTCGCTGTTCCGGTGTTAACTTATTCTTTCGGTGTCATAAAATGGACAAAAACCGACGCAGAACAACTAGAACGCACAACACGCACTACACTCACCAAACATAATAATTTACATCCAAAATCGGCAATAGAGAGGCTCACCATTAAAAGACAAAATGGTGGGAGAGGCTTAATAGATATCTATCAGCTTTGGCAAAAGCAAGTCCGCAAATTAAAATCATTTTTCCACATGAAATCTCAAACTAGTGATATCCATAAAGCTGTAGTCAATAACGATTTCAATTACACACCCCTCAACCTAAATGAACCAATAGATGCAGAAAACGCCAACGAAATTGATCCGCAGAAAGAAAAGATAGAAGCCTGGAAAAGAAAAGTCCTCCATGGCCGACATCCGCATGACTTAGAACAAGCCCACGTAAACACCATCGCCTCGAATAAGTGGCTAAAAATAGGAAATTTATTCCCAGAAACTGAAGGATTTATTATAGCTATTCAGGATCAAATTATTAATACTAAAAACTACAGGAAATTCATTATTAAAGACCCTACAGTAACTAACGATAAATGTCGCAAATGTCACAATCAGCCAGAAACTATTCAACATATAACAGGAGCATGCACAACACTTACACAAACCGATTACACACACAGACACAACCAGATAGTAAACGTCATTCACCAAAAACTTGCACTCAAATACACACTCATACAAAACACAAACACACCATACTACAAATACACGCCAGAAACGGTTCTAGAAAACAACACACACAAACTCTACTACGATCGCGCCATACTTACCGATAGGACAATACATTACAATAGACCGGACATAACACTACAGGACAAAATCAATAAAATAACTTACTTAATAGATATCGCTGTACCAAATACCCACAACATACAAAAAACAATCACCGAAAAAATAACAAAATATGCAGAACTCAAAGATGAAGTCACAAGAATCTGGAAACAAAATAAAGTTTATGTAATCCCCATAGTTCTCTCCACCACAGGTGTAATACCAAACCATCTCCTACATAGCCTCAAATTATTAGATCTAAAAGAAACACTGTATATAACCCTCCAAAAAGCAGCAATTCTAAATACCTGTAGAATAGTCAGAAAGTTCATGCAAATAGAAGACAACGAAATTAATCACCAAACGACACCCACTAACACCTAACCCTACTCACCACACCTGTATTTACTTGGCCTCGGCCCGTAAATACGGATGAAACTAGCTTGATAGCTAAGAAAAGAGATACTTTCTCAAAAAATGTAACGGTATATTAGAATAATACGGTGTGTATTTTATATTTCAGTCAAATACTATATTATTATAACAATACAATTTACTATTTACATAATGGAGTTGTGCATTCATTAATACAAATTAAATGAACAAAAGCGAGCCAAACGCAAATAAATTGAAATCATGTTTAAATTCATGCAATTATTGTTTTAATGTAAATAAATAAATATATTTTGTTAGCTCCGGAAGTAATAATAAAATACGAATTGTGTGAAGGTAACGTTGGTTATAGAGACACAGACAAATTGTTAGTAAGAAATAAATTTCTAGTTAAAGTGTAATTAATGTATGACAAGGGCACGGACTCGACTCAGTTAAAAACCAACTTTAAAAATATAACTATAACTACAAAATTATAATTATAACTATAATATAAAAAACCCAAACACAGTACAGACAATAAAAACATGAATATAGAAGAAAACTGCAACTTGACAACAGCATACGTAGTTAATTAGTGCTGTCACTACACTGGGACATACGTACCCCGTGCAATTTCCGACATAATCTCCGCGGAGTTAGACGTTCCTAGGGTTGCCTTTATAATTATTTAAATGTTCTTCACATTACAGTGCTACCAAGTGGAGACCATCGGCGCCCGAGTCTCCCACATGGAGGGCGCGCAGGCCGAGCGGGAGTCTTTTAAACTTTATTTTTCTTTATATACCTATATACATATAATTGTCATGAATTTGTTGGGTAGTAATCACACTATAATATTATAAATGTGAAAGTTTGTTTACCTGGATGTTTGTCCGTCAATCACGCTGAAACTACTGAACGGATTTTGATGTAATTTGGTATACATATAGAGTATGAGCTGACTTACTAAGGGAACGCGGTCTAAGCCGCTGGCAGAAGCTAGGGACCGAAATAAATTTAAATTCACAAGAAGGCAATTTTGGTGAAAGTAAGTTTGAACAAACTCTTCACGATTAATTATCACCATCACTCACTCAAGCTAGTCAAAATCAAAGCTGCTACATGCATAGGATATTAACACAATTAATATTTAAAACATAAGACTCTAGTTAAATTCCAACCGACTGTCTACAGGCATGAGAACCTCATAGACATAAAAAAAAAATTAAGAAGGAAAGAGGAAAAGCCGAATAAAATAGAAAAAAATACTGGTTTTTTAAATAAAAATCGTAGCAAAGCAACCCTAGACCGTCCAGCACGCTGATTACATACGTGTAGCGGGATTCGTTTGAATAAAGGATTAAATTAATGAAAGTTTCAGATAAATTACGTGTCGAAGTTTTTCCTTCGCCGTTTTTGGGTTAATTGAACATTTTAATTTGAGATTCCGATACTAGAAGGATTGAGTAAATACCTTTTACGTTAAAAAGGATTTTTTAGAATTCGAAATCTAAATACGTTTATAGAAACGTAGACTGTAAAGACTATTCATTGTTTATTTACTTTTAAAAAACGTATTTTAATGAACACAGTTGAATTAATTAAATTGTTAGATCAAAGAACAAAGTCGCTTTATGCTCTGACGAAAATCCAATGTCCAAAGCAAATATAATTATGAACGCGGAGAATTGAAAATGAACTTTTTTAAACATAAACCAATTCCGTGATCAAAGAAACTGGAAGAGTCGAAATTGAATCCCGTTGCTTGCAGGCGAGAACTTTAAATAATCTTATTTTTCTTTTTACTTCATTATGTTTTATTCCATTTGCGTCCTCAAAGCTTTAATAAAGTGTATCTCTTCCAGGAAATTGTTTACTTTGACTGATGTTCCCTGATCCGGTTCGCAACCAGTTAAATCTGGTTAGAAACAAGTCGTAACTTGTTAAATTGGTCAAAAGTAATTTTCGGGCGCGGGAATTTGCGCTTAATCCATTTATTTTTTTGTTACAACTTTCTTCATGGGTATTATAACGTCATTAAGTTCAGTTATGTTGTGGATTAACACGAATAAGTCAGTTTAACATAAAAATAAATAGCTTTGCCTTAATTTCCATTTGTTTTTGTCAGTGAGCTGTGACCCAATTCCAGGGGGCTTATGTGTAGTCATGCGAAATGTCACAAATAGGACAATGGGAATAAATATTATGGAGTTAATGGAGGGTGAACCGACTGGTTTATGGGCTGCACTAATTTTTATTCGTTTGATTTCGATATTGGCTCCGATAAAGGTCCAATCACACGTGATTTTAAGGGTGATGCAAATTGGAATTGATATTATTTATGAGGTTATAGTATATTTAAATTACAACGCTTGTGTTGTGTTTCATTGTGGAGTGATTCCCGGAGACCTAATTATCCCCCTTCCCAATCTTCCCAATCCCCGATTCCCCAACAACTCTTAAATTCCTAACCCCCAAAAGGGCGGCAACGCACTTGTAACGCCTCTGGTGTTTTGGGTGTCCATTGGCAGCGGCGATTGCTTACTTGCGGTGATCCGTCTGCTCGTTAACCGGCATAAGATCGACGTAAAGTGAATACTTTTATGGTATAAACCATAAAAAGTATTCACTTTTCTTTAGTAACTTTTTTAGTTTTGCAATATAAAACAACATGTTATTTATTTGTTATGAATAACTATCGGAATTAAAAAACAGTATATATCCAGGTCGACAATTAAACCTAACCAAAAATAAACTCAAAGGGACCTAACTACCTCATAATTTCCCAGAAAACACCATCTTTCATAAGTGTCCATTCAAAACAGTTATTGTATCAACACCACGAACTATATATTTTTACAGGTCCCTTTTAAATTGCTTCCTAAGCCCATTATCCCATCCGTTAATAGATTTAAGTCCCGGTTTAGGCACACAAGGATGTCCCTGAAGACCGTTGTAATGTCCAAAGCTTCCGCTAGTGCCTGTATGGCGCTAGTGTTGTTTTGGGTCTATGTGGATAGCCTACAATATTATGAGCTTTAAAATGGGTATAAGTAGTTTACAAAGATAGTCTATGTGACTGGATAATTAACAGATGTTCATGTCATTTACTGCGGTTTCTACTTTCATCATCTTATTAGTATCTCATACTTATTTAAGAACATTATTTACAAAATAAAATAAAAAATCTAATAATCTTCCTCAAGGATTGCAAAAGAACACAAAACCAAGTGATCGCGAATACGTCAGGCACGTTAGGTTTGACTACACGATAGGCGCGGTCGCTGGACAAGCGGCTGCTGTGTAACATGTAGCAGGTTCCATTCCCACACAGAACAACTCTTTGTGTGATCAACGAATTGTTGTTTCGGGTACGGATGTGGATTCTATGTAAACGTACCCACAATACAAGAGAAAAACCTAGTGTGGGGCAATGTTTTCAAAAAATGTGATAAATAAAATTCAACACAGGTTTAAATTCACAAAACTCTCATTGAAGACCCAAAAATAAACTGTACACCCCAAATTCTTAACCCCATTGCACATTAACCACCACAAACACAAGTTAAACTTGACGACGACAAATAATACAACGAGAACAGCACTGGAAATCGTTGGATAAGTCTTTAATCCTAATCCGCGTATAGCTAATATTATGCGTGGCACGCCGGCGACCCGGTTCGCCGTTACCCGGGTTACCCGGCTTACCTTGTAACCGGTTAAGCTTTGCATCTTGCGTTTGATGTTTTACCCGGTATTCTGATGGCGAACGACGTATTGGTTTTGTGAATTAATTCGGTATATATCTTCTTGGAATATCGTGGGAATTGTCAGGTGTTTGATCAAGAAATGAATTATGTTTTTGATCTTATGATTCAGTTAGATATACATATTATTATTATATACTTATAGAGACATAGACGCGTATAACTAATGGAGGTAAATACGTATCATAATCACTACGCATAGCTCTCATTTTGATCATACAGTTACGTGGATTGTGTTGTAATAAACTAAATCTATAAAATTGCCTTCGCATCAATCCGCTTCATTTCACTGCACTACCCTATGGTTGACTGTTAGAGAATGCCTAAAGGCATTAAGACCGCCATTCACTATTTTGTGATGAAGATTAAATAAATAAATTAAATCTGCATAACATTACGAGCTAAGCCCAATAAGGCCTATCTAAAAACTCCAACGATCATTCAGTAACATAATTGAGTTAACTGGATCCCTATAAATTCCCATCAAACAAACTAAAAACAAAACTGGTGAAAACCAGATCGATACCCGCCTACCTAAAAACCGCCATGATGGTTTATATGAAAAAGGTTCCCACAAAAACACACCATACCTAATCTTGATGGTATTTAGCGCACCGCATCAGTTTGAGCGCTGACTGGCAACAAAGATAAATGGCGAGCCGCTAATACGAGCTAAACGCCAATAAATCAATACTCCCGGTCATTACGGCACCCGGATCACACCCGGGTATGTCCTGATGTATGGAATACCGCGGATGGTGATAAAATACTCTTTTCCAGAATTTCATATACTAATTTTGGGAATTTATTTGTGTTTGTTTTGAAAATTCTGTGTTGTGTGTGTGTGTGTGTGTGTGTGTGTGTGTGTGTGTAATTTGTGTGTGTGTGTGTGTGTGTGTGTGTGTGTGTGTGTGTGTGTGTGTGTGTGTGTGTGTGTGTGTGTGTGTGTGTGTGTGTGTGTGTGTGACATGACGTATTGTTACATTTATTAATGTTGTTTTGAGAGAACCAAAGAATTAAAGTTAAAATTTACAATTCTTTTCAATAGACAGTTTCGATGTCAAGTAGCTGCAGATTATAATCTATATCTATTCTTATATATAAATCTGAAGATTTTATTTGTTTGTTTGAAACGTAACGGAACTACTGCTCCGATTTGAATAATTCTTGTGTGTTGGATAGTGCATTTATCGAAGAAGGCTATAAAATAGGCGATAAAACATCACGCTATAACCAATAAAAGCCGAGCGGTGGGTGACAAATTAAATATAAATACAAAAGTGACTTCCGTCTCTGTGTCTTCTTTTCGCCTAAACCACTGTACCGATTTGAATAATTATTTTTGTGTTGAATAGTACATTTGATTCGATGTATATAAAATATCTATATCCGATGTATATCCGGATGAAACCGCTCGTAAGTAGCAAGTAGCTAAATAAATCTAAAAGGACTACAAATCTAACACAGCATTACCTATTATTCCTTAAACAATAACAGAATCATAAACCATACTCAAACACACCGTAAAACATGTCACAGTCCCTAATTGCAATATGCAAAACAGGGCCGTACTTGGTGACGTGACGCGAGGCGGGACCTGTCAGGACTCAGGCCACGAAAAGTAGGCCAAAGCGAGGCCAAAGTCATCGGATTGGGGGCTCAACATGTGTTATTTTGTTTACAACTATCTTTCAAGCGTATTTTGATTCCGTTTAGTCAATATTCAGTTGGATCGGGTTGAAAGGAAAATATTTGCTGTGGTATGCTTACATGTTTTAGTGTATTTGTAAAGGATTGCCTATGTTTGTGTATATGTTTAATAATGGTTAATAAATAACAATATATAAAAATATAATTCCGGAAATATAGTTTATGTGTAGGAGAAGTGCAGAACGCTAAATTTTTCAGATGCACAATGTTGTCACAGTTAGGTTTATTTATTAATGTAGATAATAAATTAAATACTCAAATTAATAGTAATACGACTAATACTAACTTCTTTCTTTCTTTTACTTTACTCGAATATTAAACCCAAGTAAATGATTAATTGTGTTTATAATATGTTGTGTTTTTTATCAAATAAAATTGTATAATGTTTAATTATAATTAAACAATGTTGCTAATGAAACAACATGCACGAAACAAGAACACAAAACAACGTATCTTATTACCAAAATTATAATACATATCTGTACAAGACAAGACAATGAATATATGCTATGTGTATAAACATATATATACCTATTACCTATATATACTCACACAAAAACTTCCAAAGTACGAGTATAAACTCATAAATCCTTAATTAGCCTTCAATACAAATTGCGAAAATTAATTAAAACAGTCAGATGTGACGGGATTAAATTACGCAGCTTCCGTTAAACGAAGCCTCCAGATCAATGAGAGATGTTACTCACGTTTTAATTTTACACAAAAATGATTAATTACCTGAATTTATTAATTACATCAACACCCTATAAGTGCTTACTGTTGAGCAAAGCCTTTTCTCAAATGGAAAAGCCTTCTCGAACCTTTAGAAGAGAAGGTTCAACCATGCTTTGCACTTTTTTTAAGGGGGAAAATCATCCAATGAATTCTCTCGCCTTAGGTGAGGGAGTGTCAGACTCTTATCGACTAAAAACCTAAACCCGTTCCTACTCCTGCTTTTCGAGCCGGAGACCCGGTTGACCCCTGAGGTAGTAGGATTTACTCCTGTGTTGTGGGTGCGTATACAAACATACAATATCACATGTACATGATATCCAGATCAAAAAACAACAAATCGTGGATCACACAGAGTTGATCCGTGCGGGAATCGCACTCAATACACGTTGCACGGCAGCCAGTTGTTCAGCCACCGCGCCAACATGTAGTCAAATGCACCGCGCAAACCGTGAAGGTTGATGATTAGAAATTAGAAATAATAAGCCCAGGTTTCCTCCCGATGTTTTCCTTCACCGTATATCATTGGTGCCTAAATAATCTTAGGAAGTTCATAGTTCTTGAAAAAGGTCAGTCACATTGATGCTTGCCAGGTTTCGAACCCTTGTGCATGACAAGCGGGCGTCTTAGACCTCCACAATAACTCACGATTTAATTATTACCATTCTCAAAAATAACAAAAGAATATCACGGTCATAAATTAAACCATGGAAAGATTAACCCGGGCATATCTTCACCTTAACCGGGTTTAACCGGGTGTCATTCGACGTGCGACGAATACATTAACGGCTGTTTCCGCTTCCGGGCCCAGTTTCATCCGGATATCCGGGCGCATGATCATCCGCGTTTGACGGTTACTTCGTAATTTGATCGTATAATGTTTTTTAATCTTTTCGATTGATCAATCGGTTTGGTTACGGAGGAATTTGAAACAAGACGAATGGGGTATGCATTATTTAAAATGACACGATTTGAAAGTTTTCGCGCTGTCTGATAGCATTAGGTATACAATACTTGAAAAGCATCTTAGTACAATAGAATAAGATTGCTCTTTGATAGTTTTATAGCGGCCGGGGTGTCGTGGTGGCCCGGAGGTTTAGGATACCGCTTCTCATGCATGAAAGTGTGGGTTCGAAACCTACCAACGGCAAGTAAGTACCAATGTGATGATTTTCGATTCATAATTATGTACTTTCTAGGATTATTCAGACATCACTGACAATCGGTGAAGGAAAATATCGTGAGGGGTTTCCTCACGATATTTTGGGCTTATAATTACTAATTGTAAGTTTGAAATCACCAACCCACATTCAGCAAGCTTGGTGATTAACCTTCTGTGTGTAAGAAGAGACCTTTTGTTAGCAGTGGCCACTCATAGGCTGTTGATGCTGTATGATATAATAAAAATGAATATTTAAGCGTTCATCAGCAAAATTCAGGCAATATTTTATTTAAGTAGTAATAAGTTTGTCATCTAAACTAAGATATAATAAAATAATACTATTTTCATGGTCCCATAGTTTACCACTTACAAAAACCCAGTACAGCTAAGTCCATGACAAACAGACGGACAGACAGACAGTGACGTAAACACGTCGGAAAAACTAGTAAAACCTGGTGTTAATTGGACACTTCCCGGGCAGTTAGATGTCGTTAAAATTTCACCAGAATGTACCCTCACGGTTTGCTTTGAATCCTCGCTGTGGGTGGTTTACTGACATTTGTGGTTGAGGTCTCTTGGACCAGATTTTTAGATACTTACCATCAAAAAATTGCTATGACTAGCTGCAAAATAAAAGGGTTTCAGTTTAATAATGATGAAAACTATTGAGAATTGATTAAACAGTTTTTGTTAAGTTTACTCTAGGATTTTCTCCTGTAAGGGTGCGCTTCAAACATACAAGAACAATCTTTGCATCACACAAAGAATAGCTCCGTGCGGAAATCGAATCTGTTACACGTTGCACGGCAGCCGGTTAACCAACCACAGGACCAACCCTGCAGTCAATACAAAACTGTCATGCAGAGAGAAAACTCATGTGTTTTCACACAAATGGTTCAACCTCTGCCTACCCCTTTCCCGAACAAAATTACCCCTTACATTCAAAACAACACTATAGAGAAGTGTTTTAAAAACTATCCAAAGGTATCACACCGTACACAAAGTAAACACCATATACATCAAAAACCAATTTATCTTGGTCTCGCTTTGTATCATCTTTCCGTACATTCAAAGACCAGGTTATACTGGTTCTGCATAGCTCTATGTGTGCGACACAAGTACACTTGAACACAAAATCAGCAACTCAACGTACACTCACGAACACAAGTGTCGTCAGTATACAGGTACAGTCACGTACAGTTTTGCGTAACGCAGTATCGATGGGGTGTACTGAACCAACCAGTATAAACAGACCTTTGAAATTGTGGAATGTTCATATAAAGTGAGACCAAGGTAAACTGGTCTGTATAGTTTGATGTAGCGTACATAATATATGACTTGTTACATATATACAGGTTGATTCGAGTTTGTTTTCTGCGGATTGTGTTTGGTTAAAGCCATTGAATTGATCTATTATGCACGCGGTACTCGTAATCGGTTTTTCTGTGTCAAATATTTGATTGTACCTAGATATTATATTATATGGAAATGGAATATTTTTTGTTATATATTTCTTGTGTTGTTGATGTTCCAAATATTTCAAGCAAAGGTTCATTCACTGCTATAATTTCTTTTTTTTATACTTTGCCTCACACTAGGATTTTCTCTCGTGTCATGGATACGTTTACAAGTTTAAACATACAAGTTCACATACACATAACACTCAGACCCAGAACCACAATTTGTGGATCATACAAAGAGCTGCTCCGTACGGGAACCCGCTACACGTTGTGCGGATACCGTTCGCCCAGCCACCGCATCTACCGTGCAGTCATAATGTACTATTTGATTAGCAGTAATAAAATACAATCGGGAATAATATCACCATTTTGTCTATTATTATCACGGATACAAAACAGTCAATTGATATGCATTAGTATTGACATTATTGTACAAAATGTACATTATTATTGATATGTATACTACGTAACAAATGTATAACCTATTGAATTCCTGCTTTAAACTCCCCGAAGAGCTGAAGACGAAACAAATAATTTAATCACCACTCCCAACTAATCCGTTCATTAGTAAAGACTAAAGTCCAGAGCAGCTTTATTCAGACAAAATATATAATAATAATCCTTTTCCATTCAACCTAAAGTAAAGCAGAACTGAAAGTCTTTAATCCCAGTATTCTTCCATCTAAACGATTGGTTTTAAAGCCAGCAATCAGGGCTTCCTTGGGGCCAACGTTTCAGTTCTCAGGTACTGAGTAAAATATAGTTGGGGATGCCTGGACTCGTCTGGGTGTGGGGTCCAAGGTGTAAACTTACCGGGTTACCGGGGCTCCGGCTCGAAAAGCAGGAGTAGGAACGGGGTGGTTTTTAGTCAGTGAAAGTTTGATACTTCTACTCGCCTCGCCCAAGGCGGGAGAGTCATTAGATATTTTTTTCCTTTAAAAAGGGTGTAAACTAGCATAGGAGATACTGGAGATGATTATTATTTTTAGTGGTGAAGATGAAGATTAACATAACTTTTATCTTACTATTGGTTGATTTGAACGAACGTAATATTAAGATAATCGTCCTGACATCCAATCCCTTTAATAAATTAGACACACTAATGGATGATCAAAAGTATTAATACCTTTACAATTTAAACCATATTTGGATGATCAAAAGTATTAAAACCTTTATTTACTAATTTAAAAAACCTTTACAATGGTATAATTTAAAATGTAGAAATTATACCGTTATAAACGAATAATATGATTTAAAAAGTGCAATAAATAAAAAGTAAAAAGTTTCATTCAAACGTAGAACACCAAACAGATACTAAAAAAAAAACAAAACACAAACGTTCCATTTTTTAAAACCCGCTATTCTTTCATACGCCACACCACGTCCCAAGGTACGCCTTTCGTCGGCTAGCGGTGCACAGACTAGGGTGTCTAAATCGGCCGATTTATATGTGTTCCTTCGCCGACAAGTGTAAAATTTAACTCGAAAACGTTTTACTGCCCCATCGGAAGTAGATAAAATAGTTTGGTATGGTAAATACTTTGGTGCACTGCGATTGGTTGAACGTTGAAAGTTGAAGTGTGAACTGATTCCGTGGTTCGCTTTTGTACGTGCAGATTTTGTTCTATGTTACGTGGCTGAATGTTTTGAGTGCGAGGACATTTTGCTGAATAAGTATATTCTTTGACATACAGAGATTGTTCAAAGAGATTGCAGAGAGGTAAAAAAAGGTTTCATTTTGTGCATTTTGCGCAGTCGTCTATGAATCAAATCATCCTTTGCAACGATGATTGTAGAAATTACATAATGAATTAGATTCATTACCAATTGGAGTGATCAGAATTACAACAAAAAGCTAAATAAAATCGATACTTTTCTTTCTGATTATGCATGGGACAAACAAGCAGACAGATCCACGCCCGCTGGGGCAGAAAAGTTCTCGACTGGAGGCCGTGTACCGGCAAACGTAACATAGGACGTCCACCCGTAAGATGGACAGTGACCGCTGCAAGCCAGGTCGCTTCCAACCGGTCTATCTGGAAGTCATTGGGGGAGGTCTATATCAGCATTGCCCAAAAACATCCAAGAAAACCAGAGGAAGTAATTCAAACAAATAAAAGGAGAAGATACACTCTTTTCTTTAATGATTTACGTCACAACATTAATTGATACTCAAGCTGTACTAAGCTACCAGGGCAGCAGTGCCATATAAAAGTTAATCCTAAGCTATAGACATTTAAGAGATATAATTCATTAAACGTACCGTACACAGCTATTGCTGTTGTCGTTAATCCTAGATTAAGATCTTAGCTTTCAGTCCGCCATAATGTTTCATTAGGTACCTACGTAAGTTTACCGTCTTTTGTTTTAAGTAGCACGATATATTGACACGGAGATCATTAGAAGTCTAGATAATTTATTGGCACTCCTCTTTTCCAGTACGGTATCTAAAGATTTTTAGATTGAAGTTTGATGTAGCCCGTTTTGGGCGAATATGAATATGAATACTATTTAGTTTATATGGATATTTTGTGACGGATTTGAAGACCACTACCATAAAACTACTTTTTGAGAACTTAACTGACAAAGTTATGAATTCGGTCAATTTAATAAATAAAAATAACGTCGTGAGACAGTTACGTCGCGCAGCTTACACAACGACGTCGCCGCGTCTGCGCACGCTCCTCACGATGAAGGAAGAGTCCCTCGGTGACTCGAAACTAGAAGACCTTTTTTCCATTAATTTGCGTGAGCAAATAATTTGATTATTCATATTTTATTTGCTCACGCAAATTAATAAAGACATAATAAGAGTGTAAGATATTTTCACAATATGTGGTTTAACATTTGTAAACTTGTTATATACTCCTTGGTCTACCCCTATGTCTAATGTACCTAGAGATTTATACCAACCATAAAACATACACACTAAAAGCGCGATGACTTCTTTTCTGACAGATCTAGATTAATATTCGCAAATATTCATCTCAGGACAGTGAGATAAATTGGAACGCGTGTAATGGCGGTCTGGATCCAAGTGATTAATCAGACTAGCACATGTTTTCAGACCTTTATTACTTTTTAAGTACGAGTTGTACCTACAAGGATTAATTTTGTTTGTCAATTTTTTGGGTTATGTCGATGGATAAGAGTGATTATCAATTTTAATTCCAATAAAAAATATGCAGTAAGTAAATGCATCTGGAGCTGCAGATATTCTATCGGGTTACCGGGGCTCCGGCTCAAAAGCAGGAGTAGGAACGGGTGCTTTTAATCAGTAAGTGTCTGACGCCTCGTCCCGAGACGGGAGAAGTCATTGGATGATTTAAAAAAGGAGTCTATAAATGTGGCTGAATACATTAATATTATAAATGTGAAAGTTTCTTTGATGTTAATTCTTTAAATGACAAAAATTTTAATGTAATGTCTGAAATGTGTCGCAAGTAAGAAGTAACTCAAATAATCTTCTCTAGTAATCTTCAAACACCACACTACGTTCCATTAAAGCAGCATGGTAGATAATTTTCGAACACCTTATACATCAATGCACATCAGCTTATCCTTTCAGAAATTAAAATTACCTACATAGTGCTAAGTAAAGACTAAATATAATAACATTACTTCAAGCCTCTTTCCCAATGTCTCCAGTCAGCTCTGAGTCTAAAGTAATAGAAACCTGAGAATATCTTGAACGTTAAGAATACAATTTCAAGGAATCCAGGCAGAAAATCAGGAAATTGGGTTAGTCTGAAACTAGATTTAGATTTTATAATAGAAGTTGGAAATACCTAGTGGTCCCGATTGAAACTGTTTCAGGCACTTTCCTAAGAATAGTTCAATTTAATAAAATTTTATAACTTAGTTAAAGGTTAGGTGCGGTTAAAGTTAGTATTGGTTAGAAATTATATGTATAGTATGTATTACTCCTCTTATAACCATCTCTCGACTTAGATTCTGCTCGAAATCGAGTACTTAAATTTTGCCACTTATACACCCATTTTTCTCAGGTCTTAGTAAACCAAAGTAAGGCAGTTGTCCCACCAACGGCGAGTGAACGACTAACTATCGGCTATTTTCTCGCTCAAGAAACGTACAATAGATATACTTTCCGTGTAAACAAAAGAGATGCATATACAAATAGTTGATCGCTGACTGTTCACACTGCCGGCGAGTGCTCGCTTCACTTGTTTGTTTTTGTTTTCACTCGTTTTCACTCGTTTCTAGTTCTAGCTCTACTCGTTACTCGTTCATCGTTGCCGGTGGGACAACTGCCTTACTGATACTTTTCTTACTTTTGAAAAGAAGAAATAAAAGTTCTCGATTAATTTTAATTGTGATAAACTCGATTATACTGTGACATCAAAACTTACCTAGCGACGACTCGATTAAATTTCGAAATAAAAAAAATCGAGTCGTAACTCGGTCCCTTTTTGAATTTCACTGGATTGTTTTGTTTTTAATTGAAATATGTAAACAAGATTTTAACTTAAACCAACTGTTAAAACATTTTCTTACCTACAATCTTAAGTGAAGGCCCAAATCGATGTGTCTATTAAATGTTTACGAGTGAAACTCATTGGTTACGACATGTGGGAGCAATTCGAGCCGCAATCATTCCGCGCCATATACACGGTGATAAAATGTTAGATTGTACATGCAGTTTTTATTTTCATAGGGGCCAATGACCTGCCAAATAGGTTTTAAACAAATATAGGACTGGAATACGTTGAAGGTTGTTATTTGATTTTTTTTTATAATTTTGAGGAGTTCCTTAAGAGATATAAAACATATATGGGGTTAGGAATGTAAGGGTTGTTGTGCCTCCGGTAACCTCACTCACACAACGCAAGCATTGTTTCACGTCGGTTTTCTGTGAGGCCATGGTATCACTGCTGTCGAGCCGGCCCATTCGTGCCGAAGCATGGCTCTTCCACACTTATACTGTACTGTAGTTAATGGTGACTATTTTACTTGTAAGTGTTAACTCCTTCCAAAGACAAATGTAATTTAAGAACATAACTACACATTACTCATTAACTTTACCCATTGATTTGCCAGCCAGTAAGCAGCAATTTGCCATAACTCACTCCTTGAACAAATATGTCCCTATACAACAACCTAACAAAAATACCCAATGCAACACCAACCCAACTACTAAATACTATTCATTACCAATTCACCTACAACAGCCACAACTCATATTTACCCCATCACCATTTACCACCATGACATTTACCCCGAATTTATTTACCCCACTCATTTAAACAATGATTAGTGAGCGAATCGTTAACGTAAATAGTACTTATCAATGCAGTTTTGATGTTCAGTGTACAATATCGAATTGTCGGTTTGGATTCGGTCCAAATGTTTAGTGACTGTGCCATGTAGCTATATTTTGGTACAACGGGACTATGTTGCATATGGTGACAATATTTACTTATATATAGTGGGAGGTGATAACATGTTACGTGCCTTTTTTAAACGGGTTTGAAGAGAAAGAGATTCTTTACCCATAGTATGCCGGGTGCGCAGATCTACGCGAGGCACAATGTGTTTTCTATTATGTCTCATGTACCGACTACAAGAGGTTACAAGGTAACACGCTTCAACATTAACTCTTCAAAATTATTTCATGAGAGTTATCCCCATGTTATGGAGTTATAGGCATAGAACAGAACCAATTTCAGTCTCTATCATAATATTTTTTTAAAACATAATTATTTTCAGGAATCGATCTCGAAATCCCTTGCTCGGCAGTCCATTTGCAACCATTTCACTAAGGAGGTAGTTTGATTAGTACTACGAATTAACCATTAGACATAGTAGACATAGTGTGAACTCAGAATTATCATCAGTCATGACAAGTAACAAGATTAATAGGGAAAATTAAAAATGTATTAAGTCCGACAGTTAGGTAATGTTTTAAATTAATCTATAAGACGGAGATTAAAATAGAAATTAGTCATCTACTCCATTATCATCGGTCCTGACAAGTAACAGAATCATTCCTAGCGACACCCATCCAGACACTAACGACATCTAAGGGTAAGCACCCAGGAAAACCGATCGATCCCCACTATTACTTAACTACAAGCTCCTTGTGTAATTTACCTATTTATAGCTATGCTACCTATATATTTTTTCCTTCTAACTGCAATGTTGCGTGTGGTGAAAACATTAATCGGTTTTAACGCCAGTCGCGCATTTCAACCGATTTATAAAACCCCCCCTGTAAGTAAGAACTGCATTGCAGGCCACTATATCACACAATTTAAGGTCCACCGGATGCGGGGCCTGTCCGAATATAGCCTGCTTGCACGCTGTATCAAAGTATATTATAGTAAATTTTATAAAATGGTGAAAACTTGACCATCACGAAACGATATTAAAGTTATATTTTTTCGAGTTGGTAAGAAAATAAGCAATTATTTTCATTACCTACTTTAACGAATTTAAATTGTAAAATATAATCTAGGTACATTTTGGGTTGAAAGTTTTTGTACTGTGACTACACATGACAAGTGACAGAAAACAGAAGTCACATGCGAATAAACATGGATCGAAACATAAGTTGGGCAGAAAGTCACGTCAAGTCACAATCACCTCACCTGGTTGGAGCATCCTCCTTTTCTTAGGGTACTCACTGTTCGCTAAAGTACTAAACCAGCAGATTTTCTTTCCTATCACGAATGTCTATGACACACAAATATAAGAAAAGTTGTGGAGATTTTTTACGTCATATTTATTATACTTCATCCCAACTTAAGACGTTATAAGACATAATATAATACGATTTACTCAAACAACCCTTAAACAGTAAACCCACTTCCACCCCTTTACAGTAAGCTATTTAAAAACAAAATCTACGATCCTATCAAGTAAGCATGGAAAGTAATGTTTAATACTAAGCCCAACTTTCAGCTCTGAGCTTAAAGTTAAGCCCCGAAGTGGCTCTGAAGGCATTGTCTTAAGTTTTTACAACCTACCAGCTTAAAATCTTCGTTAGTCGTGTAAAAACGGGGAGAAGTTAGTTTTCGTACAGTCACCGGCAAAAAGATGGAGTTATTACTTTGTTTCTTAAGTCTTATAGTCAAGGAATTCCTTTCTATTACTTTTGTTTTAAGTGAATATAATTTAACCAATTACACTAGCGTATTTATATTGTGGTACACAATATTTTGTTTAATTATTACACCACAATTATTATGATAAATATCTTCTCCTTGCTTGCCTTGCTTTAGTTTCGGTTATTAACTAATAAATTTGTCAGTAAATTATTTACGTTAGTCCGGACATACGCTGTACCCGTTTGACGATTCGTTTCAGCCAGTAGAGGCTCATGTTCATGATAGCAACTTATAACACGAATGCGGTGACTATCACGCTGCTACTGTCGAGTAGCCCATCGAAAATGCATAATAAAACTATTTTAAATATTTAATTTTAAAAAAATATATTATTAAAAAATAGTATTTTTGCACGCCACTGTACTTTCCGTTTTAACTCACCCGTCAAAGTCAATTAAAAAGTTGTTTTTATTAGGTTCTAAAACAAAATTGATTGTTGTGATTACGTTGGTTGTGTATGTATGTGTGCACGTATGTATGTATGTATGTGTGTAGCAATGTAGGGAACGGAATTCCCTTTTATGGGTAGAGTTAAATGGTGCTTGAAAATGTTTTAGATTGTATTGAATTACGGAATTGAGTGTCTCAGAGTGTGTAGGAGTACGTTTGTATCGGTTGTTGTTTTGTTTTTCTTAGTAGATATATGTATTTTATATGTTTTTGTTGAGGTGCTATGAGTTTATTTTCTTTGGTGTCTTTGAAACCAATAAACATGATCATGTTTATTGTTTAAGCAGTATGTAGTGCCTCTTTGGTCGAGTGGTCGCAAGTGCGATTGTCGGACAAGGCGTCTCGGGTTCGATTTCCGAAAGTATTGCTGGGCATATTTGGTTTTTCGAAAAATATCTCAATAGTAGCAATCTGGAATTATGTTCAGTAAGTATATGGCAATAGACTCACCCCTTATTACATGGGAATTATAACACAAACGGTAAAAAGTGGGTGCACTGTATTGTAAAGCGGCAATACGTGCCGTATTGTGTGTGGCGTGACGTTACATGCATGATCAGTCCATAGTGATTCATTTTGCTAAGTTTATCATTAGCGTCATACTCTCTCTGGTATTAAATCTAAATGTGTCTTACAGCAAAAAAACACGATGGATGCGACTATGCTTTAATAAAATTAGTACAGGAAACACTTCATCATTAAAACCTTTCATATTTATAATTTCATTCCCCGATAAAATAACATGAATAAACAATTTCAATATCCACATACACCCACCATGTCAATAAAGGTACCTCTTTAAACAAAAGATAAAGTCAATCCATCAGGTACAATGCTCGCAACGACCGCTACATCAAACCTCCTTTAAAAATTCAAAGTCAACCCCAAAACGCCACCGAACAGGTGACGTTTAACATAACAGTCGTACAACATAAATGAATAAATAATACACTTTTCGAATTTCGCCGAAAATCTTTGTCGTAACGAGTTGAGAGAACAAATAAAGGCCGCTCGGTAAAACTTATTATTCTGGCAATAAATAATAAAGCGGGTTTACTCCTGGGGTTGCCAACTTTTAATACAAATGTGCTGGTTGGTAAGGTACTGTAGGTTCTGTAGAAGAACGCGTGCTGTTTAGGGTTAAAATGTGTAATTTGCGTAATCTCTTCAATGAAGGTGTTGTTTGTTTTGTTTACATTTTTTGATGTGTTGTTGTGAGTTGTTGTGTGGGTCACAAGACTACTGTGTTTGTACTGTGTCCTACTTCATATTGTATATGTGTGAGTTATATTTATGTAAATGTTTTACTCGTAAGTTAGTTTATGATCATGGGAACGTCCTGAATCTGAAACTAGATATGAAAAAAACATTTAAGTGTAAGATTGCTTTACCACCAGCGATATGCTATGGAGCTATGCTACGAAGTAATAAATAAGTTGTGAAACTATGTGACCATTTCCACTGATACTAAGCTATGTAGCTGTGCGAGTAAGATGTGCTGTTGTTGTAAAAGTAAACAGTTACATAATAAAAATGTATAGACTTATACAACTTATAAACTAGTGTTTCAAAATAAAACACATTATTTGTGTATGCCTAACCCATAGCACTATCCACATAATAGAGTACTGCATATAAAACTTAGATCATAACGCGATAACATTCAAAATTCGAAATTTCACATTCAACGCACAAACAGTGTTACCAGCTCACAAAATAGTTTGACAATACCAATGTTGCCAACCAAAAATTAATTAGCCAATGACATTATTAATGACGCGACAATCCAACCGAACCGATTTAAATTATTAATTAACAAAGAATTAATAGGTTTTGCCCAACGAATAAATTGAATATTTAAATCAGAGGCCATTTTGTATAGTTAGTTTCGGTAGCAATTAATTAGTAGCTACAAGTGATTTATTTTAATTTTATTTAATAGTATTCTATGGACCCTCGAGTTCGGATCGATAATACTTCAGGTCTGCCAAAGTAGATACATGTGTGGTCGGAACCAAAAGACACTTTAAGCATTTAGTGTGTGTATAAGAGAAAATATTTTATTTAAAACACATCACCTGATGGTAAGCAATCGCCCATTGACACCCGAAACACCACAGGCGTTACAAGTGCGTTACTGGCTTTTTGGAGTTAAAAATTTAAGAATTATTGGGGAATCTTAGATTGGGAAGATGGGGAAAGGGACTAATTGGGCCTCCGGTAACATCACTCACACAACGTAACATAACACACGCGTTGTTTCAAGTCGGTTTTCTGTGAGATCGAGGTATCACTCCAGTCTACATCACTTAAATAAACACAGGAACTCATTTTCCCTGACTCACATAACACAGAAACTTCTGAAATGTAAAAGTAATCACTCATACACACCTGATTCTGCCTAAAACACGCGTGACTGCCCGTTTTTCACGAACCCGTCTCTAGTCCCCAAAACCCCCCATCGCAAGTCCCATAGCCAACACACGTTAAAACACTTCGCCATTAATTTTTAATTTCTCTTTTACGACTTTTTTTTAATGGCGTCCGCCATTTTGTTTAAATTTTTATACGATCCGGATTTGCTTTTAGTAATTTCTGGATTGATGAGATGGAGTTTTGTTTAGGTGTATTTATGTTTAAGTGTTGGGCAGTTTCTTATAGCTAAAGATTGGTTGGTTCTAAAGATTTAACTATATTTTCGTTTTTTTTTTGAGTGGGAAAATCTTCCATTGACTTCCTCGCATTGGGCGAGGCGAGAGGGAGTGTCAGGCTTTTACTCTGACTGACTGAAAACCACCCCGTTCCTACTACTGCTTTTCGAGCCGGAGCCCCGGTAACCCGCTAGGCAGTCCGCACCTCTAGTGAATAATTTTTCTTAGGTTTTAAACATCTTCAAACTATCTGAACAAAAATTTACATTGAAATTTATAAACATTAAAATCGTCTCTAGGCAAGTTTTTGGATTTGGAGCCAATAATAATACAATAGAAAACAAATTGCAATTTAACAGGAAAAAAGATAAGATAATCCATATACCAAGAATATATTAACTTAGTTCAAACAAATATAAACTCTAAACATATTAAAATAAGTGCCTCGCAGTATGCAAATTAAGGTTGTTTAGTAACAAAGTTTATGAAGAAAGCTGCAGCTAAAGAAAAAAGGCGATGTAAACTCATCAGCTAAGAGGTTGGTGCATTCATTAAATTAATAATTAAATTAAACTAGCTTCTAGATGCACGTTGTCTTAACTAGTCTTATAGTACCCAAGTTGGTAATCTCTAGTTAGCTATCTGTTTTTAATAAAGAAGCTGGGAAATCAAGGCAGTACTGTTTTTCTTAAAGGCGTGACGATTTGTTAAAAGAGTTCTCAGAGGGCGATTCTTCAAAAAAGATCATCAACCAAAAGTTAACAATTCTGCCGATGGAAACAGAAAATTTGGTTTCAATAAATTAAGCCGTGTCACTGCTTTCAAACAATCCGATAAAAATAAGGATGATAATAAGGTACCACGATGCTTAAGGACGCTTAATATATAATTAAAAATTAAATTTTTGAAGAAACACCCTGAAAGTAATTAGTCATTAATGACATTTTACAACAGTTATAATATTATGTTCATTGTGTATTAACATAAATAACTATTCTTGTAACGCACATTATATTCCATAGAGTAGGCTACTCAGTCTTCCTACGTTCTATTCGAATTTCAAACGTCAATAGCAGACGTTGCTGAGCTATGGTTAAACTTTTCAAAAAAAGAATAATCCGTCTACGAGTGCACCAGACAGTGCATGGCGACATGATTTTATAGACAAAAAATAAAAAAAAAGAAAATACGCGACCCGACGCCTACAGCGCTTTTCGTCACTACGATGGTACGATATTTTTCCATTTACAATCGTACAGTTCAGTTTTTCATTCCGTCGAAGTTTCGCGAAGGATTTATTGATAGATATGTACAAGTCCAGATTGTCCAGCCCCAGTTTTCGGGGTAAAATATTCGGGAAGTTTGGATGTACGTACGGCCGAATTTCGAAATTAACAAAAAAGGAACACAGCTTTTTGCGTCTGTGGGTTTCGAATAAATTGAAAATGGAAATGGTTGTACATTACTGGCCGCTTGTTTTCGGTGAAATTTCTGGTCCCGCGTTATTATGTAATGGACACGATGCTCAATTCTGGGATAATTTGTTACGTTTTCATCTTCATTAATCGTTTTCATACGTTGTTTTGTTTACGCAAATTTAGAGGCTATGTCATATTTTTTATGGTATAAGCCGGTAATCGAGCCGACGTATCACCTGATGGTATGCAATCGCCGCCGCCCATGGACACCCGAAACACCAGAGGCGTTATAAGTGCGTTGCCGGCATTTTGGGGGTTAGTAATTTAAGGGTTGTTGGGGAATCGGGGATTGTTGAGATTGGGAAGGTGGGTGTAATTGGTCCTCGTCGGTTTTCTGTGAGGCCGTGGTATAACTCCGGTCGAGCCGGTCCATTCTTACCGAGGCATTGCTCTCCCACACTAAAAATGATATATCTGTTTTTAGTATTTAGTTTATTCAAATGATATTTGGTGTTGTTTTATAACCAACTTATAACCCATTCACAAAACAAATGCTTATTAAAATTCCGAATTCCGCCCAATCAATAAACACCACTTGTACGAAATGCACCACTTATTAGGTTAGGTTAGGTTACCTAGCGTGCTCTATCGACCTCGCAGCCAAGACCTAGGTAAATAACTCAAGGTTAGGTTGAACGGCAGCGCAAACACTCGGCGTTGGCGTGTCGCTAATTAATAAGCGTGCAAATACACCGGCTTAATTAATTCGACGTAGCTAGACGTCACTGAAGGAAGGAGATTCGTGATTTTTATTGTTTTAGGGGTAATGACACTGCTTTTTTGTTTGTTGAGGTTATAAATGTATATAGTGATGTGGTTTTTTTGTTTTGTTTTAAGAAACGTTGCCTCACACTAGGATTTTCTACAGTGTCGTGAGTACAAGTTCACATACATTTTACATCCAGACAGTAACAACAATTTGTGGATCACACAAAGAGTTGCTCCGTACGGAAATCGAACCCGCTACAAGTTGCATGGCAGCCGGTTGCCCAGCCACCACGCTAACTGTGCAGTCGGTTGTGGGAATAAAATCAAAAGAATTAAAAATAAGATAATTACTTTATTAGAACGTTATAAGTTTGAAAATCGATAACTGCTAATAAACGGATGACTTTATGTGCCGGTGCCTGTGTTTATATTTTCACGGTTATCTATCCTGTTGGATTATGTTACGAAGCTATGAATGTAAATCAAACTCAATCAACACGTGAATAATTCACCAACGAAGCAAAGAACAAAGAAATATTGTTCACATTTTATAAAATACGGGTCTTATATCAAAAACAATAACTCCTTCGAAAATTCTAGCAAATAAATACTTTGGACAAAAAGCGAAAACAGTAAGAAACTGTAACATTATGTAACTACGAGTCCGAATGAAAAAAAAACCTCCTCCACTATTTTAAGTCTAAAACATTTTAGAGGCATAAACCTTTCCCGTTCCCCGGCGTTCACCGAAATGTTCACGTAATATCTGAAGTAGGAAATTTCCAAATATACTGAAACGGAAAACATTGTGAGCTGTGCAGTTAACATAAGTATTTCACTTAGAAGAGCCATGCAAGGCATGAAATGGCCAGCTCGAGTAATACCACAACCTTACGTTATTTCACGTCGTATAAGTAAGGTTACTAAAGGCTGTATTTCTAAACCTTCAATCCTCAATCTCCAAATTCTTGATACTAAAATGCTGACTATCTAGCTGTTGTCCATGGTTGATTGTTTACCATCATGTGATCCTCCAGCTGGTTTGCCGATTTTTTGGGGATTTTTGGGGCAAACCCAAAAAAAAACCACAGTGCGTGTGTCTCGATGATTACGCGGTTAAAACGGTTAATTGTACAAAATACTGTGATGTGTCCAGAGATATCTAAAAATCCGAATGTGCTGAAACGGATAAGACTGTAAGTTGTGCAGTGAACATAATTTGGCTTACCTTACGAAGCATTTCCTCGAGCGACTCCATGTCGAGGGCGGCGGGCTCGCCGGCCGCGCTGCCGTTCACACCGTTATTGTTGTTCGTCATAGGTGAGCCGCACCCCACCGCACAACACACCACATGTGAATTACACACACCGCCACTTTCACACCCGAATTTCTGTCACCACTCTTTTTATTTTTATTCTTATATTCGTCACATATAGGCCGCACTTTTTGTTCGTTTTACTTTTGACCGTTATGTTTAAATGTTATGCTATGCTATGCTATGTATATTGCACTAGGTTTTAGACTAGAATTGTTAAGGAAGACTGTTTTTGCTGGAACAATAATGTAAGATTCATTCAAGTGGGTTTGACAGTCGTCTGCAGTTGACATTATGTTGAGATATGACAACATTCTTACAATATTTAAATGTAGTAGAGATTTCTAGTAGATTTATAACAAATATTATTACAACAACATATCTAACACATTGAACGTCGTAGTGGTCACCGGTGACCAACGTTAGTGAGAGGATTTGCCTTCAACAGTTTTCTATTTGCAGTCAAAGACCTAAGCATATTTGACGTTATTTAATTTTAACCCAAACCCTCCGCACAAGACGCAACGTGTTTTCTTTTGTTGTTTTATATACAAGAGGTTAATGAGACTCCGTCTACGCATAACCAATTAAAATTACTCATCCACAATACAGCTTACTACAAAATGATAAGTACACATACAGTCAGCAAATTTTAAAGACCCTTTTGACAGACTAAGCACAAACCAATCCCCCAAGTAAATACAATATATCTCGTATCTTTATACGGAACAATTTATCCACTTCATTACAAAATCCACAAGAGCAAATGAGAATCAAACAAGAATCCTATCTCCCCCGACGGCTAACACTGTGTCAACACTGATAGAAGCCCAGAATCCCACTAGTGGGGGGTGGGACTATGTGACAACGCATACATTTAGGGCATCACTCCTCCCCCCTCTTTAAGCCCTTTCCCATCAAATTAAACAAAAATTAGCCGCAGGGTGCAAGTTTTAATTACGGTTTTAGATGAAGCCCCATTCTCCCCCTCTCTTTTAAATGATTGGTCAATATTGAACTTCAAAGGTATGAGAGTTATTGGTGTGTATGTGCGTTTATGTGGATGAAAGGATTGTATTTTTTGTGTATTGTTTATTTTATTTTGTTGGTGGTTCGTTTGTTTAATTGTTGTATTTTATTTAGTATGTGCACTTAGAAGCATTTTCAAACCCTGTAACCTGTTTGTGAAAGACCAAAAAATGTTGATATATAATTTATTATTGCATTCATTTTATTAACCACTTTTCACCATAATATGTATAGTTGAGCCTATACTGGGTGAAATTCTAGACTCCGTGCTATAACTGAGAAATTTTTGTAAAACCGAAAAAAACCTGCTTAGTAATACTTTGCTCGACCAGGGAATCGAACATTATATCGAGCATTATGAGCCTAGCCTTTTGACGTATCAATCTAATTCGTATATTAAGAGTCGAATGTTAAACAATTTCTATCTATAGCAAATATCACTTCAGCACTACAATTCAAAATACATTAAATTAAAAATGAGAGCTCGCGAGACGAAGATTGATGCTTTAATATATAATCTTATGTACTCGTACCAACGTACCTATATACCTATTTACATAGTCTAGACGTATTAATGACTTAGGAGATCGTATCTATTGAAAGCACAGAGGAATACCTAAAGAGAATTATCGTTAAAGTAATTCTAGACACTTAAGTAAAGTAACATACCTACTTAGTTTAATATTCGTTGAAATGCCTCGTTGATCGAGTTGCCTAAAGAGTGAGTTTCATTTTATTCAAATTTATTACGTTTTAAATTTAAATTTCTAAGTACCGATTCAGTTCAGACCTTTTTTAAACGTTACCCCACGCTAGGATTTTCTCCTGTGTCGTGGGTGCGTTTACAAACATACACATGACACCCAGATCCGGAACAACAATTTGTGGATCACACAAAGGGTTGTTCCTTGGGAGAATCGAATAAGGTTTAAGGTTATAAGCCCAGGTTTCCTCTCGATGTTTTCCTTCACCGTTTGTCAGTGGTGTCTAAATAATCTTAGAAAGTACATACATATAACTCGAAAAACGTCACATTGGTAGTTTGCTGTTGATAGGTTTCAACCCCCGCCCGCTTGAGAAGCGGGCGTCTTAAACCTCCGGGCCCCCACGACAGTCCAAAATTACTTAATCCCTAAACGACACTACTAAAGTGCTAAGCCGTAGATTTCACCAATGTATCACATTCGCCTAATGAAGTGAGCTAAGCTAAACCCGAGCTAATTGCCAGCGTAAATAAGCTGTTAACCTAACGTGCTCAGCAGCTTAGCTTGAAATATTGCTGGAGATATATTTCCAGCTAATGGGGGTCAGTTGGTCTTACAGCTTCATTATAAAAGAAGATAAATAAGAAAGAATTAAGAATTTTATAAGTTTTTAGAATAGAGAATTTTGTCGTCACATAGTAAAGGTTTTATTTCGATATGAAAACTATCATAAATAATAATATTAAATTTCACACATATAATTATCTAATTATTACAAGTACCATACTTGTATTTCTTGCATTGTTTTGAATTCTCAATTTTTTTTATTAAAATTATATGTGACCAATATTAGTCGAAATAACAAAAGGAAATCTGAAGGGAAATTTGAATTCAGATTGGCGACTAGAACTCCTAATTTACCCATTAGTGATTATTAATTTTTTACGCCTGTACCAAATTAAAATTGAAAAGGAACTACGAAAATCAATCCTCATCAGTTTACAAATAAAGTCCACTACATGATTCCTACCATTCATAGAAATAACAATGTACCTACTTCAAAAAGTACCAAATGGTAGACAAAAGATAAAAATGTCACGTTCTATTGTTATTTGACACTATAGCGGTATGGTGCAGGAATGTGGATATACAGGTTTGTTTAAATATGTAGTACAATGGGTACAATATGTAGTATAATGCCTACACGGTTGACGTGGTGGCTGGGCAACTGGCTGCCGTGCAACGGGAAGCGGGTGCGATTCCCGCACGGAACAGCTCTTTGTGTAATCCATAAATGCTTTCTTTGGGTCTGGGTGTCACGTGTATGTGAAATTGTATGTTTGTAAACGCACCCATGAGACAGGAGAAAGTCGCAAGTGTGATGCAACGTATTAAAAAATACAATATGTAGAAAAATGCGTAACACAAAGTTTAAGCTATATGCGTCAGAACCTACCACATTTCTCATATATCTTAGTAGTACGCTTTATTTGAATATTTGTCTACTTAATAAGAACTTAGATCTAATCCTACAAAGTTTCTTCAAGATTTGAAATAAATCCAAAACAATTTCATTTCAACAAATTCGTTTACACGTCTCAAAGTAACAATATTCCCTTCAATCCTTTATACCCACACATTTACACGCCAAACTCATCACAGAACACAAACAATCCCTTCCATTCCCACACGACAATATCACACAAAATAACTGCATGATATCAGCAAATTCCTTAAATTATAAAATCCACACATTCACGCGAATGGCTTCAATATAAACAGCAGGAGCGAGGTCATTGACACTTGGCACTAGATTGCAGCCCAGCGGGACTCGCACCGAACTAATACGTAGAAGTATAGAGCATTATATAACAACTCTTGTACGAACATGCCGCCCTGGTACTTACGGGGAATATGTCCTTTGTAAATTAGTTTCTGTGGCACGTCATTAGAAATTTAACAAGTATAGTAGTATTCTGCCCGTTATAACTGGATGAAATTAAATTTAATAATAACAAATATTGCACTTTTAGTTGTTGCGGATAGATGTCATTAGTGATCTTATGTACAGTAACACAAATGTTAGGGTATTAGTCCAATTTGGCTTCTAAGCGTGTAAAATTGAGTAGTATGATATTTTCCAGATCAAAGTGCTTACAAACATACTTTGTTCAGCCTGATTGACGAATTTTCCTATTAACATATTTATACTTTACAGTTTATATACGTATAGTCTTATGTAAAACGGTACAATAAAGTAATTTTTTTGTTATCTATAAATAAGTTCCAGTACATTTTGTTTTCAAAATTAAAACACTCCTAGAAGACAGGGTACAACATGTCTAACATTTTATTACAATCTTCCTACATATACTATAAGCTCAAATAGGTGATATTGAAAGTTAATAAAGGCATTTTAAACTTAATCTATTTATTTTCAGACTAGGATCAAGACGTAGACGTACCTAATTGTTTAGTTTTTCCTCGCTACAACAATGTTTTATTAATTTTGCACTCAATGTTAATAGTTTTAGGAGTTAGTTTAGATTATAGACATTTGTTTTAATATTGTTTGTGTGCTATCTCGGAGCTCAATGATAGGTATTTATAAAGTACATTGTAGGCAAGGCAGTGGTACACAATTTAGCATCATAATATAATGTATAATGTAACATCCAGCTTTCAGCAAATATGTAATAAGTCTCATGTAAAATTTTATTAATTGTTAGAATCCCTAAAATTAAGTTTCTTTCACTCAAACATTCTATAAATAAAATCCAAGAAACTAACTAACTGTCCTACTCAGGGACATTTATGATAACTAAAACTATTCCTTAGTAACATGATTCTGATTGCGGCGGTTAGTATTATAAGGCCCAAGATTATATTACGAAAACAACTCATTACATACCCATCCCAAACAAACCATCACTCAATTTATAATAAAATACATATTTATTTAGTACATAAACCTAAAACAATGGCCGAATCCTTTACCCAAAATCAAATATTCGTCGATACAATATTACAATATTTGTGCTCAGCAAACATCGATCTATGTCGTTGGAGAGCAAACACAATTATCCTAGGTAAACACCTGGGCTTCTGGCTAACTTCTGCGATGTATGCTAATGCACCTCTCGTCAATTTACATATATTATAAGTTATTCTATATTCTGTGTTTACATCTTGATATTATGAGAATGATTGGAGACATGTTGCACGTGTAGTATTTTTTATCTACCTTATTTTAACTCACTCGAATACAAGTGTGGGAGAGCCTTGTTTTGGCATTAATAGGCCGGCTCGACCGGAGTGATACCACGACCTCGAACCGACGTGAAAAAACGCTTGCGTTGTGTGAGTGAGGTTACCGGAGGCTCAATTATCCTCATTCCCAATCTTCTGAATCCTCAATTCCCCAACAACCCTTAAATTCCTAACCCCCAAAAGGCCGGCAACGCACTTGTAATGTATCTGGTGCATCCGGTGTCCATGGGCGGGTGTGATTGCTTACCATCACCACTTTCCTCAAAATTTGTAGCAAACAAAATTAATCACCTCAACTCACCTCCTACCGAAATTAAGTACGGCCCTAATATCAGCCACTGGGACAAGGTTCAAACCACGCATTATGTTAAGCAGTTATTGCTAACTATTAGTCAACTATTGAAGCAGACGGCCATTCAAAGAGTACGGTTCATTCATCAACGCCTACGGCACTAAAGTGATTTAAAGTACGCGGTGTTTTGAATGCTAAGCGAAGGCTATTAATATCTCACTCGCTCACGTATTAAAACATATCAAAACTTAAAATTAAAATAAAATATGTGATTAAAAGACATATAAAATATCACGAATTGGGAGTAAGCAGAGATCAGAGGTAACGTTACGCCTTTCTATTCTCGAAGGAGAAAATATGTAGAGATGAACACGCACTAAAATCAAAATCATTAAAATCTTTAAATCCCACCAATCGTCAGTTCTGTTATGAGTTCCATATAATTTAATAGTTTTTCTACCAGAGGTGGGCTATGTAGCTCTGCTACAGAGATGTAATAACTAAACTGTAAAATTATGTGACCGTTTCGAGGAAGATGCGCAGCTAGAGTATGTGATGTATCTATAGTAGGGAATTCATCCATAGCACGCATTTTTCGTATAGAAATACTGGGTACAAAGTTATAAAGCTTTAAAGATATATCTGTCAGTAAAAGTATAGCTTGCAGTGGAAGACTACAATGTCGTAGTGTCGAGGCCGTCACGCCTGGGCATCGAACGCACTTTCAATTGACATTCTATAAACACACTAGTGTCTGGTAGTATTAAGTAATCATGTTTTATGTATGTTTTTGATTTAAAATTACGTGCTAACGTGATCATAACATGTGCTTACTACAGTTTAATAGAAGAAGGTTTGGATCGAGGTTTCTGGTTTCATTTAATTTTATACATAATTATAATCATGTATATGGATTATATTTATCTGATAGCTATTGTTATCCGAAAAATCTTGGATGAGGTGGGATTTGTCGAGTGGGTCTGATATCTTATTAGAAAATAATTCATCCTTATCATACTGAGAAACTAATAAATAAAAATAAATTAAATCGATATCCCTATGTTTATACTATAACGATAACACTCAATATTATAACGTAATGTCGCAAGCGTCAATTGCCGCGTCGTATGTCGCGGAATGCTATTCATGACTTTAAGCCTCTAGCATGGCTTCAAACTAGTCGACTTCCTCGTCAAATAATTATGTGAGTAAACCGAAAATCCCACATAATAACCAATGATGAGTGTTATTGTTCATCTCGGATACTCTCCGTTGACTCTGTTTTAAAACCATTAGAATAGTTACACAAACTTATTAATTTTAATATTTTTTGCATATTGCCAAAACTATACCTTCTGTCACACACTTACACAGTGGCAATCGTTTAGCAGTCCGAACGGACGCAGGATATTATCTGACCATTTCCGTTGCAACGTGTTAGAATTATTCATTGATCGCTCCGGTGTGAGTGGCAGCTTATACACGTACTACATTATTATCTCATAGCGATCTGATTATATTAAGGAGTTAGGTATGCATTTTGGGACCGTGATTTATTCATATGTGTTTAGTTTGGCAGTGGACTATCATAGGCTGTTGATGATGATAAGTATTCGCACTATTGTTTAGAGAGGGTAAAGTCATCCAATGACTCTTGTCTTGGGCGAGGCGAGAGTAAGTGTCAGACTTTTACTGACTAATAACCCGGTTCTTTCTTTTGCTTTTTGAGCCGGAGCCCGGTAAAACTGTTAGGTAGTCCGTAGCTCCGGATCAGGCATCAGCCCTACTGGGTTCTCTGTTTGGGTTATCTGTAGTTTACCTGGTATCTGGGTTATCTGTAATGACTGTTTATTATGTGTTCATCACTAATTAAAATAAATCGTAAATCCATCTCACAAAACTGGTAATATTTTAATTAAATAGACAAACGAATCTCCTGATTTTTCTCTATCTTTTACCAATAACTCTAGACAGACTAAACAAATATTTAACCTAAGTCTAAGCATTTCGAAAATCACCAAAATATTCAATTTTAAACGAGCCATAGTTAATATAAAAGCGAACACAACTTACTCTTAGTTTAACAAACTATACAGCAGTAATTGACTTGAGCGAGCACCGCTATACAGGATGTGTAGGAAACCGCCGCGAAACTTCCACTGAAGACGCCTTTAAATATTAAATACAAACACAAATAACGCTTGTTTTAAACTGTGAGATTTGTTTTCTTTGCATGTGTGTGTGATTCCGTAGTAATTCCATATATGTATGTTTAGAGAGAAGTTAAGAAGTAATATTGTCTGTACCCTTAGTACAAGTTTGCTTTACGTTTAAAGTAATCGAAACGAGAGCGCGTTTGACGCTCTGATTGGCCGGCTCGAATAAACTAACCAGTCAGAGCTAAGGGTACCGAACATGGACGTAATTAAGACAATATTGATAATATTCTTAACTCAACAGAGAGAACCAACTCGACTTGATCTCACTTCACTTAACTTCCACCAATCCATATCATACTAAGATAATTTTGTTATGTTTGTCCGTCAATAACGATGAAACTACTGAATAGATTTTGGTGAAATTTGGTATACAGATAGGATATGAGCTGATTTAGGCGATAGGATATTATATTTTATCTCACAGAAACGCGGGCGGAGCCGCAGACAGAAGTTAGTTATTCACTAAAATCCCCACTAACATTTCTTAACACCAAAACGCAGTAAGAAATAAGTTTAAAACACAATAAAATCGTCAGCGACTAACAATAAATAGGCGAGTAGCGAAGCGAAGTTGCAGCAATTAATGTAGGAACAACTTTGTACCAGGTAACTGGGTAGCTACCCGGGTATACCCGGGTACTTTGGAAATAATACAACCTGTACATAAGTTCACTTGTACGCCTCACTGCGGATGCATCTCGGGAATTTTCTGCTACCTATTTAACGTTTACTGAGAAGCGAAGTTAAATATTTGTGTAAAGTTAACAAGTATGTATGTATTTATATTTACATATGTATTATACTTTTTATTCTATGTACATGTTCTTTTTGTATAAGATACAGATTGGCAATACATTAAAGAAAGGCCAAATTATAAGTACCCTTAACCGACGAGCATGCATGAAAAGACTGTTGATGAAGCGAAAGAGGTATGTAAGCTTCGTAGCAATTGGCGGTCCATTGTCTCTGCCTACCCCCATGGGAGAGAGGCATTAAGTTAGCAGGCAGCACCGAAGTTAAAATTCATGTGGTGCTATTATGACATATTATGTACAAAATGCTAAAAAATAATCCAATCACTTAAAACAAAATTCAAGAATACAAAATTCAATTACTTATATTTATTACAAACTTTTTAATTTACAAAAGTATGTAATGTAATGAATATGCAACTAAATGAAATGGAATGAAATGAAAGAGAAACATTGTTTTTGAAATGAACCGTGTAGATTGATATAATATTGTTTCTAGAGTAAATTAACTTCGTTCAAGATGTTCTTGGATTTATTCATGAACTCGAAATTTACTATGTTTAATGAAATGAAGTATGAATTTTAGTTTGGGTAATGTACTATAGATGTACTACGTTTATATTGTTGTATTAATTATTGATATAGACTGGCGTATTTATGTAAATGAGAACGTAAATAATTTAATTAGATAAATAAGTGTAAGAGAGCCTTGCTTCTGCACGAATGGGTCGGCTACACCAGGAGCATTTACCACGTGCGTTACGCAGAAATTAGGACGTGAAACAACGCTTGCGTTGTTGGCGATTCTTGTGTGAGTGAGGTTACCGGAGGCCCACCCTTCCCAATCTTCCCAATCTCCGATTCCCCAACAACCCTTAAATTCCTAACCCCCAAAAGGCCAGCAACGCACTTGTAATACCTTTGCTATTGCGCGTGTCCATTGGCAGCGGCGATTGCTTGCCAGATTGTGATCAGGTGACTCCGTCAGCTCGTTTATTCGCTTATACCATAAAAAAATCTCTCCTACGACGTGGAATATCAATCAAGCGAGAGTGAGTATAGGTTAAAAATTATCTTGATGTTTCTGATGATTTGTAAAACTAGTACCAACTTTACTTAATTATTGTCAAAACAGTAACTACGTATGGTATCAATACGCATTCACCACCAACAACACACACTAAAGTCAACAAAATCTTTATTCACAATTTTTATTTCACCACATTTCATAATACCATTTCACTTTGACAGTCCAGAGATTCGGTGCGACGTAAAACAAAAGGCGATCGTCACAATGGCGGCCAACGTTCTAGAAAGTTCGAGCACCAATCGTCGACGGTTATTTTCAAGGAATTCGAAATTCGAACAAAGCTTCTGTGTAGCCAGTGCCTATATAATAGTCCGGGTAATCATTTTAATTCTGCGCCACATTTCATTTAGTAAATGTGACTTTAATAAATTAGTGGGATTGCTTTCAATGGGAACGTTTGATTGATTCGGTTTAGTATGGATTATTTTTGTTTGTGAATTGTTGAGTCATTGGTTACATTGATATTGTTAGAAAGTGCTTAGTAATTTGTACAAAGTTACGAACTGATCAAAAGTAGTTGGATTTAGCAAAGAAACGTATGGTATGCGTCTAGATTTAAGTTAGTTCAAAGTAAAAATTGACTTTAAGAATTATGAATTAGAGTTGCTTTTGCAATATTTTAGTATAACTCATATTGTTCATTCATATCTCAAGCTCTACAATATTCATAGTTTCATAACAAAATGTTCTTTAGATAAATATAAACGTAATAACAAAGAGAGAACTATCCTCCCACACAGCAAACTGACGTCAATACCACGTAGGAAGGGAATAATTTAGCTAAAACTTATAAAAAATTGAGAAAACTGTCTAAGAAATGACGATAAGCAAACGTTGAACCAACGCAAAAGAAATAACTCTGATAATATAAAAAAGAAACTTTGAAAAAGGTCACCTTTTATTTTCGTGTATTAAAATGAAATAGGATTTATATTGTCATTGGGCAATCGTAGTGTTATAATAGGTCATTAAAACAATGAAAGCTAGAGCTAGTACTGTTAGCTGTTTCAATAAAAAAAAAATCCAATGACTTATCCCGCCTTGGACGAGGCGAGAGGGAGTGTCAGACTCTTACTGAAAAAAAACCACCCCATTCCAACTCTTGATTTTAAGATGGAGCCCCGAACACACACACACGTGTGTGTGCTAGGCAGTCCACAGCTCCGGGTCGGATCCGCAAAGTAGTTGGAATTAGGATGCGAAGAGCTGAAGATTGAGCTCAGAAATATCTAATTGGAGATGCTCCAGGTCAGATGTGAATCATTTTCATTCATCTATCACGAAGATCCTTTCAAACTGGGTTTTAACGAAGTTTTAATAAGGTACGTATTAGAATAACAGTTATAGAAACAGAAAAAAAAAGTAAAAGGATTTGTTCAATACTGTACCTATTGTATTTTATTATTGTAGACGTTAACATCAAGCATAGTCTTGTTTATCGATTTAAAACATTATAAATAAAATAATAAGGTTCAAAATCTATTGAAGCTAACAAAGTAAATAAAATAAAAAAGAATTTAATTTAATTTGAATGAAGATAATAGAACGTTTCTGTTATTTTTGAATTTCGTACTCTGACATTGATATGGCCAGCGGCTACTTACATTGTCCGCTGTTTTATTTGAACATTTGAAAAGAGAACGTTTGTAATTAAAATTCATACATTTTTTTTTTAGCAATGTCTAAATAGTCTAGCATTTTATTTCAACTTTTTAATATGAAATGAACTGAATTTATTTCGTAAATAGGCATATTACAGAAATAAATATTATTATATAGGTAATATTATAGTTGGATTAGTATGAAAACTAAAACATTAAAAATGCTTATAAAAGAGAAAAAAAAACTAAATTAGAATAGATGAACTTAGTTAAATAAATTAGCTTAGATATGAGACTCAAATATGTCAATAACAGAAACAAACATGTGATAAGATATATTTTATTATAGAGAAAGAATACACAAACATGACATCATTCTACATTACCAAATGACTTTCCAAACCACAATCCATCATTAAAATTTACAGCCATTTTATTTCGTCATTTCGTCACAAAACAAATAGGTCACGTCTCATTAGGTAATAAAAAATAAGCAATTGAATAGAAAATGACGTCACGTGCCACAGAAACAATATAAACTCAGTAAGGAGCTGATTAATTACTTTAAACTTAACGAGCGTCCTTAGTCTAGGCCGTTTGTTTAAAATGCGCTCTTATTATTATGTTTGTAGTGTTGATATTGTGTTGTAATGGGTATTTTAAATTACTGTAGATTTCTAGATAAAAGGTTTTAATATTTAAAGTACCTATAATAAAAAATATTTTAAACACATTTGTTAAATAAATTAGACTTGGAAATACTGAGTAAGATATAAATTTACTATGCCTATTTATTTGACTGGCAAATTAAATTATGCACTCGATATTATTCTTTAATAAAAAACAACTTTGCTTCTCACTAGGATTTTCTCCTTGTGTTCTGAGTGCGTTTACAAACATACAATTTCATGTACACATGATACATGGATTACACCAGTTGTTTCGTGTGGGAATCGATCCCGCTACAGTCATTAATCAATAATATTCGATAAGAACCTGTATCAATAAAAAATGCGTTGATATGTTGCGAGCGCCGTAAACATTAGTTACAATTTTACACGTTTTTAAAACTCATTAACCTGTTCCGTATTAAAATTACCTAAGAAACAAGTAAATATAGTGACCAAACGATCTTTACCGGAATAGAAATGCCTAACTTCTGTATAACAACCTTTACCCTGGAGTAGCTGCAGGCTATCCGGCACACACGGTCCGGTACGACGAGACCCGGTTCACTGCCCATTGGATAACGCATCACCGGCCTTTGATTACCTAAACCCGGTTATAGGCATTTATGACCCCTGAAATTTCAAGGGAAATTTTGCTTCCTCGATTGCTGTGGCGTAATGTTGATGAGCAATAAAAAATAGTAAAGTAATATTAGCGTAAATTATTTTACTGAGTGTTAATTTTTTTTTTTAACCCAAGCACACATCGTGCCTTTCATAACTGGTATACTCGAGGCAGTTGGTTTCAAATTCTATCGTTTTTATATAATACTAGTTGACCCGACAAACTTCGTACCATTTCAAAAAAATTTTTTTTCACCTTTTAAATCTTTTCAGACAAAAGTCAGGAATTAGACAAATCGGTCCAGCTGTTTTCGAGTTTTAGTGAGACTAATGAGACTAACAAACATAAAATGATTAAGATTTATTAATAAGATTTACTAGCACAGCTCATAGACTGCAGCACTAGAGGAGATACAAATGTGTTGCCAGCTTTTTAAAAAGTATTTTAGTTTAGTAGTTACGTATACATGTTATGCATTCTGTTAGCCTTATGTACCACTATTTCATTGAATTGTGTACTTTAAAGTCTAATTAAATAATGCGTGACAGAGTACATACTACTTAACACTGTATCAATTATTAATATTAATCAATTAGCTAAACGCGTAAAGGCGTTCAACCATCGTAATGGCGAGTTATTCAGAATCAAACCACTGATCCGGATTATCGAATCAGTGTTAATTATCATACCGATCAGTGCTACTGGGTGACTGATACAGTGTTATCTACATGTAAACATATGTTGTTGATTACGGTTTGTAAACAGGTGTATCTACAGCTTTAACGTAAAATGTATTCACCTAATGTAAGACGACGGATTAAATAAAATGAACAAAACATTTCAAGGGTTTTTTTAATTACTATGTAATTTTCTATCATCATAAAATATAATGTTTTGTATGTATCACGTAAATGTAATTTACTTTTGGCATAGTGTACCTAATTAATGCTTTTAGAATAGAATCTAGAATACTTTATCAAAGACTTTCAAATTTCATTATAATAATGTTCAATCTCTGTGTCTCAAAATACATCTCACTTGTATTAAAAGGATCGGACATTACCCGGCGATACTTTGTCAAAAATGTTTGCCAAAAACAATGCTTGTTTCTAGGACAAAAAGAATGATCGATGGTAACTCAGAATTGTTTGTTTTTAATCTTCTGACCAGGGATATATATTATGTTGAAGTGACGATGGGATTTAAAAATATAGGACTACGAATGAGCTTACTGCCATAATCAGAGTCATTTAATGGTTACTTAACCCCGTCATTAGCATTTGTTTTCGGCACAAAATCGTTATTATGGAATAGTTTAAGTTATCATTAAATGTCGTTAAGTACGGCAGTTAGCTATTTTATTTTAAAGTTGCATAGTAGGTATGACTATGAACATATATTTTTTTTTCTTATTTGATCGTTTTTTATCAGTGATTAGAGTCTATCGTCGCAAATGTATGTCCATAACGTAGGTACTAACTTTGTCATGATTGTTAAACAATTAAATCAATATGTAATCACTAGAAAATTCACAGAATTCGAGAGTGTAGACGTAATTTTTTTATACAGAGTTGTTTAAACACACAAAACTTACTTCAAGATTAATCCTTGACATTTGAAATCTTGTGGTTATTCCTTGCGCTTAATTATTGACGTAAACATTGTAGCGTCATGATATTTAAAGAAGAACAAAATAAAATACATTCTTAAAGCATTTTTACCTCAAACTTTCGTCTACTCTATCCAGAAAACACAACCATTACATACAACTTTTTTTTTCTTTCAACGTCACGCCTTTCATCCTGGAAGGGGTAGGCAGAGGGACACATCACAGCACTTAATGACGATATACAATGTACACACTTTTCACCTTTTGATACAACTCACTATTATAAATACACCACTACATACAACTGATACAAATAAAGGCTACATCTCGTACAAATAAAGCCAAGAACACATCGATGGGAGGAAATTAATTCAAAACAAAAGGGCAATCAATTGCTGGCGCGCGTGTACTGGCACATTCATGCAAGTGACACGATAAACCCATGAGCAGGTAGGTAGCGGCATTGTGTGGAGGTTGCCGGTGTCAAAGCCAGCCGGTATGTACTCGGCTTTATGTGAAGATCGAAGTGGTGATACTACATGTGTGTCTAGTGATCGATTTGGTGTCTCATTTTGGTTGTATGTTTGTCTGATATAGGATTTAAACATATATGTATTAATATGACGCCTACTTACACTGTGATATAAACTTTTCACTAGTCCTGTTTAATATAATGAAAGCCTATTGCCCTATACAGGGCACAATTCTAAACTTCGGAATTTTATAATAACTCGATAATATTTTACTCGGTCCGGGTGTCAAAATTACTGAATAACAATAGTTTAATAGAAATCAAAGTACCAATAATCATTATTTCTACAAAACCATTCGTACATCGAATTCAACAATACTTTTCTTTGTATGAAATCTTATTATCCTTGGGAAAAGCTGGTATTATTAGTTAATGATAATAAACAATCATATAACTCAATGCGAAAGAAAACATGACTGTTTAGATAGCTCTTATATTCGCTACAACGAAAACGTTTGAAAATACTACTTTAATCTCAATTCGATAAATGTTATTTAAAGTAAAAAAACGACATTATCACAATAACATCCTAAATTACACTTATGTATTCAAAACAACCCACCTTTGTAAATATACGCAGAAGAAAAACATTTTAAATATAAGACAGTGATAAATACTAATAAAGTTTAAGTTAGAAATATGTATATTTCAAAGATTAGCGAAACTTTCATTAGACAATAATAACACTTATGAGATATTCCTATAATGTTAAATGTCCATAACATAACGATTCATATTATGCAAAATATTATATTACAACTGCTACAGGCCATTTTTGTAAAAAATCTAATTTTTTTTTCAAATAATGTAAAAAACCTAGTTCAAACTTTAAACAAAAGTAAATAAAAGTCTAAAGACCTATACAACACATATGGAAGAAGATTGAGGGACAGAAGTACATGGGTGTTCAACTTGTACTTAGAAATCATAGTAGACATAGTAAATACATTAATAAAAACAAGTATAAATACACTACTAATACCTATAAATTCTATATCTATCTATAAAACCACAGTTCCATGAGAAAGGATTGCAAGGAATCATCTGGAAGGTACTCGAATGCAGTACCAACATCCTTGTAAAAGAGAATTCGTTTTTGTTTTTCTGTGTTTACCATGTAAATATTAGGTAAATATATGTGTTTGTATTTGCATATCTTTGTCTGAATAAAAACAGCATCAGTAATAATTTTTGGCTTCAATAGAATATGTTCTCAATTGTAAGCTCTATAAATAGTCTAGTAAAGACTTCTAATTGATTGATTGATTTTCAATTTTCCTTAATAATTTCCACAAAAATATTTGTTCAGTCCAAACTACTCAACCCCACTTCACAATTGCAATGAAGACAATTTCTATAACGCTTTAATTTAGTTTTTATTTATTTTCCTATTTTGTTTGTTATGTCCAAACTTACAAAGACAATATACTAGTATTGTTTTTAGTAACTAATAAAATATTATGATATTCTCATTCATTGTTTTGCTTTCAATTTATTTATGGTTTTCAATTTTATGGGGAAATCGAAAATATCCTGAAAGATTTATCACCAGTCACTGTGAGATACTTAATGTCACATCCCACATTTCATTGTTGAAAATCTTTTCAAAACATTGGCTTAATTTCCTACTGCAGCTGGTAAATTACCAGCTAAATTATTAAATTACTCGACGTATTCGTGTAATAATATCAAAAATCACTGTTTAATAGTTTACGTCAAAAACAACGATTAATAGTTTCAACTGCAGACGAATGTCAGGGAAATGCCTCCAGTATAATTAATGATCCTCTCTCATACAGCCTACAACACAACACTACGGAACTACGATCACTAGAGATACGTAACATAGACCACAGAGGTCGTAAAACAATTACTCTGAAGGACGACTACTCCGAATTTTTGCATACACCCGAAACGACGTGTTTCACAACGAACCCTACAACTGTACATACTCACATCTCAGTTACACTAACATAATTACACTACGCGTAAACACACGAAAATACCGTCGAAATAAAAACCGTTGACACTCAAATATTCACACCTTACACCAGCACAAGAATCACATCCGAGCCAAAACACGACACCATTAATTAAAATCCACCTTTGAATTTTCAGAAAAAGGGGGAAAAACTTGCGAAAAAAAATTTGCACCCCGAGTCGTGAAACCCCTGTAGTTTCGTAGCACGCGACGCGCGACTACGCGGTCCGCGGCCGCGACGCAAACTGAACCTCTCGTAGTCCGTTACTATAGCACCCGCCGGCTACGGCCCGTAGCCAGGCGCTACGTCTGTAGCTACGCCGTGCCTATATGATTGTTGCGAGCGTACAAAGTCATGTTCGTTTACAATGCACGGTTTATGCTAAAAGTTGATACATTGTCCGTTATTATGCATATTGCTGGCTTAAGATATTTGCATTTCGCAAATTGAATACTCAATTGGGAGGGTTAACTTACTGTTGTGCTCGTAATTCATTCATACTTACTTAATATTAGCTATCCGTCTTTTTGTATGAAACAATTTCAGTCAGACTATTCTCTTGTTTAAAATCACATTTACAACCGAAACACATTTCCAAAATACGTGTTTGTAATTTTAAAGATAACAAATGCTGTGAAACCTGAATAAATTCACTGCGGCTAAATTCAACAAAGCAAATTAGTATTTGGCCTGGATCTAGACTCAAATAGAAAGGTAAGTTTAGGCATATTCAATGAACATTCAGAATATATGGAACGTTCTAGAAATGTTTGGTTATGTAAGCTGTAACTTTCAGTATGTGTTTGTGTATTACATACATACATATATACATCACACATCAACAGCCTATAAGTGGCCACTGCTGACCAAAGGCCTCTTCAGACACGGAGAAGGTTTGAGCATTAATCACCACGCTTACTCAATACGGATTGGCGATTACAGACTTCAATTATAAGCCAAGGTTTTCTCACGATGTTTTCCTTAAGCGTTTGTCAGTGATGTCTAAATGATCTTAGAAAGTACGTATAATTCGGAAAAAGTCACATTGCTACTTGCTGTTGGTAGGTTTCGAACTCTGTATTAAAGGGTAATTACTATTAGCAGCGGTTATTCATATTTTCATGAGTTTATGTTTAACAAAATAATGAAAAATTTTATAATAATATCACGAAGAATTGTATTTGTGAGTGTCAAATATACCATGGTGTGAGTGAATGATTTTCTACAGAAGTCCTCGCCTATTTGGGATCAAATTTATTTTAAATTAGCGATACCGTATAAAGAAAAACTTTTCCTATCAAGGGTCGTACCACTGTATTTGCCAATTTTAATCGATTTAAGGATACCCTCTGGTTATTTCCATTAAATTCAAAACTGCCTGCATATTGGATGTTTACACTTAATAATAGTAACTGTAAGTTATCAATCACAATAAGTAAGTTTGATGTTTGGTTCAGTAAAAATTGCACTTCGTAATTCGATAAAAATTAGGATCAGTTATATTTTAACTCATTGAACGCCGTGGTAATCACCGGTGACCGACGTTAGTGGAGGATTTGCCTTTAACAGATTCCTATTGGCAGTCAAAGACTTACAAAAATTAACACAATCTGATATAATTAAATTCATAGCTATTTTCTTATAAAACCACTTCACCATACAGGACATTGCACTGTAAATTATATGAATATATTATTATAAGATAAGCATCAACTACCGATTCACAAATCAGGCAGAAAACCTTCAATCTTGGGGCGATACGCTCAGATGTGACAAATTGGCTCTGCATTAATCATGAGAGCCTGGTACTTTGAGAGCAACAGAAGATTCATTTTGTACAGATATTTTAAGTTTTATATAATATAAATTAATGACATTAACTTCTAAAATAGTTATCTTATTGAAAAATAACTTGGTCACATTCAGACTTATTAAAAAATGTATGTATGAAACCAATTTTTTTTATATAATTTTTACACTATTGGAGATGTCAAGCTAGTAAGCTGTAACTTTCAGTATGTGTTTGTGTATTACATACATACATCTCACATCAACAGCCCATAAGTGGCCACTGCTGAACAAAGGTCTCTTCTCACACGGAGAAGGATTGAGCATTAATCACCGCGCTTGCTCAATAATTACAAATTATAAGCCTATATTTCCTTACGATGTTTTCCTTCACCATTTGTCAGTAGTGTCTAAATAATCTTAGAAAGTACGTGTAACTCGGATAAAGAAAACCTTACCATACGGTAAGGTTTATAGACTACCTAACATATCATTATACCAGAAAGCAACATCGTTCATACCATAAAAATATACCTTTAACAATCTAAGCCAGTGATGCACAGACTTATTAATACTAGGGGCCACTCGAACAAATTATGAACGGATTTCGGGTCGCCAGAAGTATAGGAGATGCAAATTACTTTTTGAACATATATTTTTTTGGTTTTATTCTGGAATAGAATTCAATATTTTTCGAATGTACGAGAGTATTATTTTTGCTGTCGGCGGGCCACCAGGATTCGACCGGCGGGCCGCGGTCTGTGCATCCATGATCTAAGCTAAACTTCTGCCACGTTCCTGTCAAATATCCTAAGACACACATAAAATCAACTTTAAGCCATCATACACTAATAGTACCAGTACAACAGCGTCCAATCAAAGGATTTTGTCACCAAATTCATTAGTGAGGCGAAAGGGTTGAGATGAATAGTTAAGTGAAGGGATTTCTTAATGATGTTCGGCCGGCCAATATTGGGGGCAACGTTTGGTCAAAGGTTGGTTGTTGATCTTGTAATGACGTCGGGTTTATGTGTTGGTGATTAGTAATTACGTATTTTGTAAATGGGACTAATGTGAATGATTTGGTAAGTGCCATGTTTAAGCGAACTCATGAGGTATCCTGTTTTTTTTAGGTACACGGATGATGTCTTAATTAGATAAAGTGCTATTTAATTTGCTGTGCCCGACAGGGTCCATAATTGTTACCTACCAATTGTTTACCACCTAAGTCTACATTGTGGAATGCAATAAAGAATTGAGTATTGAGTAATTGATGAGTGGATTATACTCATTCATATTACGTTCGAAAATAAAAAAAAACCAATAATACTTAACCCGACCTGGGAACCTAACCCAAGTCCGCTAAGCTGCCGAGCTTACGAGTCGCAGTACTTGCAAAAAGTCGACCAACGAGGCAGTCATAAACAAAAACATAGGCTGAAAAACTCAGTCACTAACTTACCACGTGCAATCCGGAGCTGCGGATTATATAGCCGGTTACCGGGAATCCCGGCTCGAAAAGGTGTAGTGGTAGGAACGCGGTGGTTTTTAGTTAGTTAGGATCTGACACTCCCTCTCGCCTCGCTTAAGGCAGGAGAAGTCATTGGATGATTATCCTCCCTCAAAAAAAAAAAACCATCGTGCAATCGTATAAAAACTATAGGTATAAATACTATACTTATATATAACTAAAACATGTATTCAATAATCGTCATCAGTCTTATCACAAAGCTTATCCTACCTTATCACTCGTATCATTACTATGACAACATAATCCAAAGATTATGTAAGCGAAAACATTCCCACGTAAACACAGACACGCAATTTTTTCATTGTCATTCTGACTCACAAAATAATGCAAGTGTCATGCGCCTACGTCGAAAATTATCCAATAACCGCATTGGCATATTAACCTCTAAACTTTGCCAAACGGAATTAAACCCTATCATCTTTGGTATTAGATCAAAATTAGCATGTAAGTGAAATGAAAATAAGACGTTAACCTCTAAAGTAGTTTAAAGGAAATTGAACTTTAGTGTTTTTGGTATAAGACATAGTTTTCTTTGGACAAGTGTGAAGAGAGTAAAGTATGAATGAATGTTAGTTGCGCCTACACATTCCGGTCGATAGGTGGAGGCCTTGAGTAGCGCACGCTTTGCAATAGACCGTATTTGGGTCTGTGTGATAGTTTATTGTAGGTTAGTAGGTACCTATCTATATTTAATTCAAATCAAAATCAAAACCAACAATCTTTCCTCAATAAATATCGTTATAGATAAAAAAACCCCTGAGGGTTTTTACAAAAAGAAGATAAAATGTAGTTAGCTTTGGAGTACCTACAGAAAAATACTCAAAGTAAAAAAAAAACCCAAAAAAATTATTCGTACCAAATGAAAACATAGTTTGTTTTCGATGATTTTATATCTACTGTCTACTCCTGTAATTGTCTGCATAAAGTACCTGAAACAATTCAAATAAAATACCATTAAAAACATTATCAAAGCAATAAATTTTACGCTGACACTTTAATTAACCACTTCAAATCACTATCTTTAACACTAGGTACAGAATATAATAAATTATTCCGACTCAACTTAAAATTACTCATATAACAGTATAAATAGAACTACATTATAGTGATTGTAATTATTCTACTTAGTTTAAAAAACTAAAAGCTTCCTCTTAATCAAATTAATTATCCGGTAACCTCACTCACACAACGAAACACAACGCAAGCGTTGTTTCACGTCAGTTTTCTGTGAGGCCGTGGTATCACACTCACTCCGGTCGAGCCAGCTCAGCCGTGCCGAAGCATGACTCTCCTACACTTAGTTTCATGATGATACAAACATTCGAAGTTTTTATGAAAAAGCATGTTAAATATAAATTAATATCTCTCCTCTTAAATAAATATTTTTCGAAACAACACCTATCCGAAAATACAAACAGGATACCGTCGACCACTCATACACGATCCATTAATTTAATTAATAACGTCTACCATTTTATTTACACTATCATACATAAAGAGTTTACAAACTTAACCATCCAACAAACAGACTAAAATAAACCTTATCTGTTTGGGAATAAAGATGATACAAAATGCAAAAGTGCGGTTTTTATTAACATTGGTTGGCTAGCCACCAAACCAGTTGCAATGAGCTAGGTTTGCCCATTAGAAAAATAGGATACATTGCGACATGGTGGTAGTTTCAACTATATGTTTAGTGTTTATGAAATTCAATAAAAATTTACTATAATATACTTAGACGAAATTAACAAGTTCTAGAAACATTTTACATCTTGATGTTCTACTGCATAATGCTAAGTGCTGACAAGTGCTTCAAGTGCGGACGAAGCCGCTGGCTGAAGCTACTGTTCAATATTTTAACCAAATATCAAACGAAAAGTATCCATATTTAAATAATAAAAAAAAAACATAAAAGAAAACAAACTGTCAAATATTGTACTCAAATTAATATCTTTTTCGTAACTCCTCGTCACCCCTATACAGAAATAAGTGGGTACTTCTGTCATTTTATCTTCGGAAAGTTCGTTTTTATTAATAGGTACCCAAATTTCGAAAATATTTTCCAAGTACAAAGGTTTTTTGGTACTCAAATAACCTGGTTGCTACGCAACGGCACGTTTAACCAAAATCCTAATGTTACCCCTTGAAAAAGATTTCGTAAATAAATCAGTTGCTATAGTAACCGACTTTAATAAGGGTTATTAGAGAAAAAGGCGTATTTCTGTAATTATTCATTAATTAGATTGTAAGAGGTTTTGGTTTAAAGTAATTAAATATTTATTCTGAAGACGAGATTAATCCTTTTAAGTATTATCCTTTTATTTATAATCCTAAAATTTAAGGAGTGAGAATAAAATAAAAATGTTGTTATAACTTTCGTGAGGACATACTAAATGTATTACGTTATGCCGATAACATAATACATTTAGTATATATAGCAACGTAACTGTTTGATGAAGAACTCGACTAATTTCAAGCCATGCTAGAGGTTCATACATTCATGAGTCAAGTTCCTCGTCAAACAGTTACGAGAGTAAGCCGATAACATAATAATTAAAAATAAAAATATATTGTAAAATGTTAATAAGGCAGGCCCGATGTGTGTAACTTTATGGAAAACAATACCTATGGCGGTTTTTACTTACATAGACATGTAGTAAATTACAAATCTTTATATATATAATTCTTCTGTACGTGTGTATGTCACTGAACTCCTCTTAAACGACTAGACGGATTTTGATGAAACTTTTTGTGTGTGTTCAAGAGGATCTGAGAATGGTTTAGATTCACAATTTTGTCCGCTGGACAATGTTTTTTTAATTAATTTTTAATTTATTAGTAGTTGTTGATTTTGGAATGTTTTACATCGGATCCGACGGACGGCGCTACCATCGCAGTGTCAAATATTAATGACGTTAGATATTGTCATAACATTTGAATAATAATTTTCATCAAAAAGGTCCAGAATGTTTTAGGTTATTAAAAAAAGAATAAAATTTTCAAATTAACGTGTAGACAGGACAACGTCTGTCGGGTCCGCTAGTATGTATTTAAATTACATATGTATATATGTATGAACATATATGTATCGCCCAACACACACTAATAAATTACTAGATTCAATGTAAAAACAACTTTAATACAAGGCCATAAATCACAAATAACATATAATCATAAAAACAAAATAATTTTAAATTTCCTTCTACCGTATCTCAAGTAGCGGGTACCCTAGCACGGCTAACATTTTAAGCTGCCTAACTAACTAACAGGTTGTACAGCCAATTAGCAGCTATCAAACAGTTTACTTGCTTCATTTTCTATACACAGATTAAACTACCAGTGATGAACTTTTAATTGGCAGTTTTTACTTTTAATTTTTTAATTGGATTATGACGATGGGAATAAAATGTATTGGAGTTTCTCAGTTTTGAGATATATATTTATGAGAATGTTTTTTTGTATGTAATAATATTATGCATGTAATAATATGAGGTATGACGTTGACTTCATTGTAGGTACTATAACATTTTTTATTGAAACACTAAAAAATAAATATAAAAATTTGCAAAAAAAATGCCCAAAACAATACAAAAAGTAAAATTCAACCAAAAAGGATTTCTAGCAGAGCGTGGTTTCGATCCACGGACCTCTGGGTTATGGGCCCAGCACGCTTCCACTGCGCCACTCTGCTCTTGTACTAGCTTGACGAAATTACCGTTCACTAGTCGCTACTAACGCTTCGAGTGCGCATGCGGGTGACGTCACGTGACGACGCGTCTATTGCGTCAGCCGACAAGCGATAATGAACTTTACGACATACCAGTTTAGCACGTTTATTATTAGAATTTGCTTTGTAATAGTAATATCCTTACCGTGGTTCCGTTTCATACCTTTTCTATTTTTAGACGTTACATGTATTGTATGAAAATACGGTTTTATATTATGTAATGTAACCTTTTTGTAATTGTTTTCTGTGTTTTATTGTAATTAACAAAACATACAATTTGTATTTATTTGAATAGATTAGTTTGTGCCAAGCAAATTTGAGCGTTATGTTAATACACAGAGGATTGAAATTGAAAATTAATAATTTCAAGTGTTGTCAAAGACGCTTTCTTCCTAGGGTAAATGACGCAACTTATGGATCGGGTTATGCAATAAGGAAATGTCAAGGTTGCTAGTTACATGTCGAACATAACATTTCCATTCATGTGAATGTTTAATCTGAATTAAAGTATGTATTTATTTATGAATTTAATAGCATCGAGTACAGGAACTAGCACTTAATAGGAAAAAAAGATCGTATTGTATACAACTTCTAAGTAATTTTTAAAATAACTGTCGAGTGGTCACAAACATGACTGACAAGGGGTTCGATTCACGGGTCGGGCAAAGAATTACTGGGATTTTATCGGTTTTTTCAAAACTATTCAGTAGCACGAAGCCTGGAATTGTGCCCGGTATATGGCAATAGGCTCACCCCCCATTACATGGGGCTTATAACACAAACGGTGAAGAGTGTGTATACATTGTACCGTAGCATCATGTGCCGCAATATGCACCTCTGTCTACCCCTTCGGGCATATAAGGCGTGACGTAACTAGCCATAGTTGTTTACTCTTTGATCTCATTTAATATTTTTTCAACTCAGTTTTATCCTTCTTAGGAAATACTTTTATACCTATTACATGCCATTAAAGTATCATAAACAATACCATCTTCAAAACTCCAATGAACACAGAACACCGACCAACATAACACAGCAAAATAACACACGAAACACAATATGTTGTGTTAGCCGGTCTAAACAACCCATAGCCGGTGTAGCCGTAAACACGAGCAAGTGAGGGTTAAGTAGAGAGCGTGACATGTCGTTTTGTTACCGGACCTTGCTACCGTCATTTTTAACGGGTTAGCTTGGTACATGTCACATGTAACCATCTGGAATTTTTGAGGGTTATGTAGTTTTTTGATGGGTATTTTTTGTTGAATGTTTTTTTTTTGGCAGCATGGGAGTTTGTGGAATTATAGGATTATTATGAGATGATTGGAAGTTAAATGCAAAATTGATATAAGTACATAGAAAAAGTTGAATACAAAGTCACACGTTTATGTTATTTTTGTTTCAAATTATAGTTCTATTCGTTTGTCGTCTGCTTCTGATAACGTGTAATAGATTAAGGAAAAAATGTGTAACAAATATAACTAATCAGATCGCAAAATCAACATAATTAATAACCTACCTAAATTAGAAAGTAATCTAATGCTACGTAAACAAGTGTTTACATACCATACACCTCTAGATTCAAGAACAAAAAATCAAGAAATACACTCAAAAAAGGACGACTCAAAAAAGCAAAGTCACATTATTAAGGTTTAAAATTCCATCCAACCTTGGTTCCCTTCACAATACCATCATCCAAATCCCAGGATGCATGCATCAAAGTAATGTATCCAAAATTAAAGTAGCCCTCCAATTTCCGGCTAAAAATAACAACACCTGTCCCATAAGCGCCCCCTGGCGGGTAATAGCGTGAAGATTTATCTTCTGATACATGGAATTTTAATGTCACAGAAGGACACGAGAAGAAATGCCGCAATAATGGGGTTTTGTCGTACTTTTCATTAGGTGTCTGTTTTGCAAATGCTAGAAAAAGGTTTTGTGGTTGGTTGAGTTTGGTAATGATGATTTGGATTTATGGGTATGCAGTTAATGCAGTGTAATGTTTTTTTGAATTTTAAATCTCCTTTTCGTCTCAGTACTGTGAACTCATTTTCTGTTTTTCAGATCTGTGAGATAAAAAATATCTCTAATGAAATAACAAATATATACAATAGTAACAATAACACAACTAACAGTCCACTAAAATATTCCTCAGTAATAATTGCACCAACACAGCTTAAATTCGCGTAACAGCAAAACGTACATTCGGTAGAAAATAACTCGCAGAATTCCGAACGCCAAAAGCAATTTAGACTTAATGCAACAGAATTATTAATTACCTGTGTCTGTCATATTCACCTTTATGGCCATTACTGCATGTACCTGCTGAACCGTTACTAATGTCCAACAGAATGACCATTGCAGACACACAACGGATCCATCGGACGTCCCATCAATTCCACTTCATTTCTCATGTCATTTTCAACATAACCAACGTAATATGAACTCCCATCCTCTTTTCCCCAACAAAATACACTCTTATTTAAGCTTTTATTTAGGGTCATTAAAGATCTATACATTTTGGATACTAAGAATAAAGGACCGATTTATCTTGAACTATGTACAAGTTGTCTTTGTTAAGAATAGAAGGAGGTAAAGAGAACGCTGAAGTTCTATTTAAATTGGCCATGGTGGCCAGCCATTCGGAAACTCACGATAATGTAACTGAATTATGGATTTCAGATCTCGAAGTTAATTTCTTCCAGTTTGATATTTCATTACATGGTTTGCAAGGAGAAATGAAATTCACTGTTTCATATAAAATGGATGGACTGCACAATTCATTGGATTTTATGCGAAGTGTTCGCTCATTGAATTTTCCACTTATTCATAATGTACTTATAGCTCATTATCGAGATTCGGTTGACTGTATCCGTTACACAACGAATTTCTCTTTAATTCACGACGTGTTTGATTTAAAATTAAATGTTGTTTCGATATGTTTTATTTTTCGTCACCATTGAAACTGAAAACTTCTGTATTACGTTAACAACTTTTGTACATAAATGTATTTCGAACGTTTTACACTGCCAATAAATTATTACTTAATTGACAAAAAGTATATATTTTGATACATTTCATTTGGCCAATAGTTAAATTATCCATCAGCAACACTAACAGAAACTAAGCTAGAAGTTATAAAACAAAGCCTTATTATTACAAACCCATTCAGAAACCACAAACTCAAATACGAAACACTACCAAAAATAAACACCAATTCCAACTAAATCCCTAATCATTTAAGCATTGTCTTAAGCATACAAGATCATGGTAAGCCCTAGGCTAGTCTAGCAGGAGAGGGGTGAACTGAGGGTGACCGCCAACACGTATGTAAACAATCAATATGCTAATTTAGTTAACCAGCCCTCAGGTGGCCACCGTACCATACTACATACAAATTTCACCGTTTCCAACCATTGTATTACGAACCTGATTTAGTGACTATTCAGTCCTCACATTGGTAAATACTAGTGGAAAACCTATAGGCGAAATGGATGTAAATAAAGAGACAATATTTGATGATGGAATAACTGGTGGATTTATCGTCAATGGTAGTGTTATGTGAATAGTTGATGATTATTCTGATGTGGATCTGTTTTGGTGAGAGACAGTTGTTGTAAAGGTAATAGAGAATCGTTTTAAATTTGAATGCTAGCTTAGTAACAATTGTTTATAATGAAATTTCCAACTAGCAGAAAAAGCAAAGGTTTTGCAAATGATCGATAAACATCACAATGTGCGTAAACACAAAGGAATTAATTGGAACCTAACATTTGACAATTAGACTTTAGTGTCAATTTTCGTAAAACACGTCGCGGAACATAAAAAGTTCTCTAACATCGTACAAAAGGCCATCATCAACGGGCACTGTTCAATTCACAATACTGCTAACTGCGTTACCAGGAATGCACAAAAATCATAAAACTTTATATCTTGTGTGGTCGTTCCGTGCACGCATCGCGCCAATATTTTTTTTATTTCTATTTCACGCACGTGGCGGCCATTTTAAATCCAAATGTAATTGAGAGTTATGTAAATGCGGCTCGGTCAGCCTGTTTACCATTTGCGCAGAATTTCGGGATTTGGTATTTTGTGAAAAAGGAATAAATGGGCGATCGGTAGCAGAGGCAGACGAAATGTGGGTTTAAGGCTGGTATTTGGAAGATTGGATGAATTTGTCTAAAAATATGCCTTCTTGTTATTCCTTAGATATTTTTGGACGGTTTAATTTGAGTGGGATGGACGGGAATGTAACTTCCTTTATCTAGTACCAAAATCTATAACTTCGTAACAATTAGGGGATCAAAGCTTTCTTTTGTGTTCTTAATGACCGGACTTTATAACATGAATCCATTATAAGCCAGAATTTTCTTTATATTTTTTCAAACCTCCATATTTATAATATTTTGGTCAAAAGAATATCGTTTCCCATGATCCCATTGTCCTGATCAATTTTTCCAGCGAACACTCGAGAAGTCGGCGCCATTATCTCGTCAGTGGCGTTTTAAGCGCCATCTATAACAAGTTGCCTCTAATGGAGGTGTCATGTTACTTTCTCGAATAATGTCGTCCCACTTACTTTCGATGTTCGAAACTTCATGTTCAAGGCCTTTCTAGTAAATAATACCTTTTTTATAGGGGGAAATTTTCATGTTGGATGAATTTTCCTTTTTTTGTTGTTTGGAAAGGACTTGAAAGAAAATACTTGTGACGGCCGAGAGTAATTGTAATTAGTGAAGAGACCTTCAGACAGCGATCAGATTATAACCAATAGGTATAGTTGCTTTGTGTCATCAACGTCTTAAAAGGTAAGAAAGACGTCGAGACTCTAAGGTTTGAGGGTAGTATGATGAAAACAGCAATTCCTGATCAAAAATTAACAATGAGGCATCCCAGCCTCTGCCATTTTTGCTAAAGAACGTCCCTAATTTAAACACAGACATAAAAGAAGAAAAAACCCTTCACAACAAACAAATGCAGACAGTTTGCGTACATGCAACAAAACGTTCAGATAAAATAAATCATTCATTAATTACAAACTAGTAGAGGTTTTATTCAGAAGGTGATATACGATGGAGGTGTTATCACCTAACTCGCTAATTGCGTTTCTACGGTTGAGTTATTGCCCATCCTGGGGCCAGTCCAGACGCAATAACCACAACACATGTGGAAATATGCAGAAGGTTTTTATTTAAATGGTTCAGAAAAAATACGAAAAAATGTCAATGACACTGCCCTTTGAAAAACTTAAAAGCATTTTGTCCGTCTTGTCACTTGCTATTTTTTATTGATATAAATCTTTAACTTAGTCGCAGTGTAAAAGACTATACAAATCTCGATATTAAATCGATATCTGATGTCCGTAACGCTTTAAGAATCGATTACAATTACGATTTAAAAGGCAAAAAAAGTATGTTAATGATCAATGGACTTAATATTTTTTCAAATTTCTGAAACCCAGAACCAGACTTTACAATCCTAGCGTGACCAACCAACCAATAACTTCTGAATTCACCCTTCTGCCATTTTATTTATTTCATCCACCAACCGCGGAGGCGTCGAGACGCACCGATGGTTTATTCACAACTATTTTAATGTGGACACTGCACAATCTGTACGTTCGATTGATGACGTCACACTTGCTTTTTTTCTGACTACCCTCATATGATGTAAAAAGTTTTAATGAGTTACGGCTTGTCTGTATTGCTTGTTTTATTTTTAATAGAGTTTTGTATTGGGTGAATAAATAACGGACTCATTGTACACAATCGGGTGTGACTTTGTTTATATGGCCAAAAATGATTTACTACTCCATTTTTGGAGCTTATCTTGTTGATCAATGGCAAGTGTGATTGTGGAAAATGAAGTTTTTGGGTTCGAATATCGGGTCAGACAAAGAGTTATTGCGAACTGAAATATAGTGTCAGTGTGTGGCTAATCCCTAGTATCTAATAATGACCAGTAACCAAAGTTAAGCCTAAATCCAGTGATAGGCAGTCAATTGTCATTCTAATGTCTTTATGAAATGTAGTCAAAATCAGTAATGTTAGCCTTTTGTCTGCCAATATATGAGACACAATAGAAAACACATTGTGTCTCGCGTAGATCTGCGTCATACCACGGGTTAATGCTAAACTAAACAATAACCAATCAAGGCCCGATAAAATCTATAATAGACTTCGGAAACTAACAACTGCCCAAAAAAGTTTTCAATGGAAATCAGGTGGGAGAGGGAATGGGAACGAATAAAATATTTCACGACATTCGCCACTAGAGACGTGGTCGGTCAGCAATTGTGGAGTAAAGGAATATTCAAGAATGTTTGCCTTTTAAGGACATTTTCTATCAGTTGCACTCTTGGGTTAGATAAATGATTATTAATAATATTGATAATAGTTTCCTACTTGTCAAATTCAATACTTCTTTAACGACATCTTACTGAGTAATTTTGTATTAAATAGTGCGTTATGACGTCATCAAATTGTTACATCAAATAACAGACTTTTTTATAGAAAATTAACTAGAAAAATTCGAATATTAAGTAGTTCATCAAATCAGTATTTATTTTAAAGTAGAATTAATTTATTTTTGACTCAGGAAACTACCCAATTATATATCCAATCATAATAAAAAAGCAAAGAAGTTTTTTTATACTAGTATTCCGAATGGATTGCTGCATTAATTGAGTGGTCTCAAGCATGATTCGGTTAAGAAAACAATGATTGAGAATTTCTCGATTTAAAAAAAAACCATCTCAGTAACAGCAGAGTTAAACGAAGTTGTGACATTACACAATTTTTGGTAAAATTCAAAGAAACACTCCTTCACAATAAATACAAACAAAATACGTCCTTATTGCACTCACATACATGTGCATCTGCAATGAATGTCTGCGATAAAGGTGTGCACAAATTGCAGTTTTATCTAGCGTCGTGATCAGTGCGGTGCAGTGATCTATTGTACCATTTTGTATTTAACGAGTTTGTAGAGCGGTGATTTGCTTTTGGTAATAGAGAAATGTATATGAAACCATGAAACTATGTATACCGTGAATTATTTTTTAATAGATTTTAACATTTATCTTGTTTTGCTTCTGTGACCGTCAAGCGTTTTATTCCGAAGAGGCAGGTATTGGCGCACATTACGGCACGTAATGCCGCTATAATAATGTACAATTGCACACCCATTTTTCACCATTAAGTCAAATCCCATGTAATAAAGGGTGAGCCTATTGTCATATATTGGGCAAGATTCCGTGGTATTTTCGAAAAACCGAAAAAATCCTAGTAATACTTTACCCGACCCGGGAATCGAACCCGAAACCCCTTGTCCGGCAGTCGCACTTACAACCACTCGACCAACGAGGTAGTCAAACCAAATAAATACCAAATTTGATATTAAAACAATTCAGCCAACCATATTCAAAGCAAGTTACCTGAAAACGTAGTACATAACAAGTTTACCGTCCATTGGAATATTATGCCAGCGTCAGGTAGGAAATAATTTAGGCTAAGTCGCAGTTTGTGGGTAGTTTATGAACGTTAATACTCTACAACCAAAATGTCAAGGACTACAGCGATTTTATCTTCTATAATCAGTTTTCTTTTTTGGTACTGAATTAATGAGGTTTATTTCTAAGTTATTTTGTATCGAGCCTGTTATTTCAGGTAGAATTTTGGGGTGCGAAAAGTGAAGATCTGTTTTGAATAATCTATTTTGAAAAGGTAGTTTTGAACTAATTTTTATTTTAATGTGCGTCTTGTAAATTATTTTAAAATATTATAAGTACACGTATTTTTTATTTTCTTACGGAAACAATTACTTTCGCAGATATATCGATTAGAAATATTGCGTGACTTTACTTCTAGGATGTACATATTTTTATACGTAGAAATGACGTATTTGCTCCTAAACTTTGATTCGTTTTATCTAAGTATTTTTATCTTATATGACAAAATAAAAAAAAATGTGTCTAATATATTTTCATTACCTAACTGACAGACAAAATAGATTTTTAATTTTCATACTCCGTCATCATCCCTATAGATACATACAGTTGTATAGAAATCATGTTTTCATGATAGTAGTACATACGGCAAGACATCATCTATACAAAACCAGTTTAACATGGTCTCGCTTTGTATGATATTTCCATACATTCATCGGTCAGCTTTTGCTGGTTATGCATAGGTTGATGTGTAACCAGCCCTTTGTACCTGAAACAGTGATCACAGAATTGCAGGAATCCTGAATGCAAGGATCGTTCAGCTTTCCTCTGTAATTGGGGCTCAGTGCAACGTTCTTGTATTTGCAAATAGCTGTGATTACATGCTAGGTGTACTGGACAGCACCGCTCTCTGATAAACCTAAACGTTTTAGACTGTGATCTGAAGCCTGACTGCTGAGCGTGGCAATTGTAGCAACAAGACCTTTTACGTAGACTAGGTTAATACTCTGACAGTGGAATGCGACGAGTTGGTAAAGATAATTATGACATGTTAGTTGGAATTGTGACTTAGGTTTTAAAGTAACCGGAGCTGCGGACTATCTAGCGGGTTTACCGGGGCTCCGGCTCGAAAACCAGGAGTAGGAACGGGGTCGTTTTTAGTCAGTAAAAGTCTGATACCCTCCTCATCTCGCCCTATGCGGGAGAATACATTAGTTGATTATTCCCCCTCAAAAAAGGTTTCAAAGTAAAAGAGTATTCCAACGAGAAAGTATAGGATTTCTGTAATATCAAGTCTAAAATTCGTCATTTTAAAACAAAATACCGTAACATACACTACAAACGCGTAAAGTACAAATTCCCATACTCATATTAATAAACTAACTTCACAAGACATTAATACATTCCTCTACTCATAAGGTATATTTCAGTCTGAATTACCGCCGCTCTCAGCGCTGCAGCCCTTGCAATATTGCACACTACCTACAATACAATACAATGTAATATACAATAAAGCATAAACAGCGCTGCAAAGCGATAGCTAATACGCTGCATTATTACACTGCAGTGCTTTATGCTACCCACACTTATGATAATATCTATGACTTAGCGGGAACTAGAGAGCCTAAGTTGTGTACAGAAAGATAATTATATATTTTCGGGATAGTTTAAAAGTAATCAATGATATTTTATGTTTTATGTTCGAATGTTCTAAAGCGACGATTATCTTTTGTTTGTTAGTTTTTTAATTCAATTAAGCCACGTTTTTATTCCGTGTTGACTGATTACAAATAAACTAAAGTGTAAACCATTGGTTACTATAACGTGAACGATTCTTAGGGTGAAGAGCAGGTGTAGAAACGAGCTGGTTTTTGGTCATTAAGTAGTTATTAGGGCTTAAATTAGTATTGTATTCTATTCACGTGAATTAGCTCTTACACTAGTGACATCTTACATAGTATGACGTAATAAACCGTCTGTCATTGCTAGAGAGAATTAGCATCCAACAGCAATTCACGTATGCAGACGCAGAGTATGTTAAATGTTAATGCGATGCTATTCTATTTAAGTTAAAATTATTTATTTAACAGAACTAAGCGTGGTGGTAACTAAGGTTTAAGACGCCCGCTTCTAAGCGTGGTTAAGCATTAGGGTGCAGGTTCAAATTAGGATTTGACAGCCGGTGGTAGGTCACCGGCTAGTAACAATGTGACATTCTCGAACTATGATTCTATGTACTTTTTAAGATTATTTAGGCACCACTGACAGCCGGTGAAAGAAAAAACATCGCGAGGATACCTTTTAAATTATATAACGACTTCTCTCGCCATGAACGAGAGGGAGTGTCAGACTCTTACTGACTAAAAACCACCCCGTTCCTACTTCTGCTTTTCGAGCCGAAGCCCCGGTAAACCCGCTAGGTAGTCCGCAGCTCTGGACTTGATATGTGTGAGTACCTACACACTACACACGGCTTAACTTGATGTGTAACCACGTGTACCACTACAATCACATTCAAAGCTACTTAAAACTGAAACCCACACCCTCAAATTAATACAAAATCCTCTTAACAATAAATAAATCCTCATCGCTCAGATACCCAATCACACAGCTTCAGTACGGTACAAGATATTTTCAAAGCACTTCATTCAATACAATTAATAACGAAACAACGAACTAACGAACCAAACAACTGAACGTTGCAAACTATCACATATTACAACCAAAACGACATATCTCATTACCATCAAACAATTGAAAATCAACTTTATTTTACCTGTTTATAAAGTTGCTTCTTCATTGCTTGTGAAGAGGTGTTTATAGTAGTATTATGAAGAAAGGGTATGGAGAAATCACGGGTGGATAGCTTTCAATTGATAGTATAGTTTGTGGATGAGTTGTACTGGGTTCGATGTCTGAGTTAAGTATAAGTCGACTGTGTAGTGTTTTGAATGGATGTTTGTTAAATGTTTCGAGTTTGTTTGTTGTAGTTGTTGAGATAGATTATGCCATTTGAAACAGTGTATAGAGAGGTGTTAAATTGCATGGTATTATGCACTTTATTATCTGAGGAATAAGATATGATATTCCTTAATGTAAATCCTATGAGTTCCATGCGATCGACATCTTGGTACTAAGGACACACGATTCTAAACTCCAAATAGTGTTAAAGAGCTATCGTTAGCGGTATTTCCGAACCGATACGACCTTCAAACCTTCAAGAAAAGAACGCACTCCTTTTTAAAAGGACGGCCGGCAACGTATCTGTAACTCCTCTAGAGTTACGGGTGTCTATGGGCGGCGCTGATCGCTTACCATCAGGTGACGCGTCTGCTTTTTTGCCCCCTATTCCATAAAAAAAGGAAATCGAAAAAAACATACAAGCGAATTGTTATAACCGTGTCATTTCGGGAAGACGGTTACAAATCCTAACCGCCTTTCAAAGTACCAATTAGACATTACATCGAAGAGAATCGAAGTATTCGCCCAGCAATTGCATTCGCAACCAATTTAATAACAAGGCAGTCGAGATGAAATGCCATAGTTAATATGCAAATTGTGAGCTGTTACGTGCCATTCAAATTATATCACGAACCGTGTATTCCCAAGTGGTGGTAGACAGAGGTGGTGGTCCCAACGTCATAGGTTTGTAGTGTAGATTGAAACATAGGGATAATAACATCTATAGAGCAGATCGTTGTATTTATCTGTCTAGTGGTCTATGAATTTTATAAATTCTAAACGGAATATTATTGGCACAAAATTACTTACTAAATCAGTTTTTTTTGCGAGATATCGGTATAAAACAAATTAAAATATAGCCTAGAATGGTCCGGAGCTGCGAACTATCTAGCGGGGTTACCGGGGTTCCGGCTACAAAAGCAGGAGAAGGAACGGGGTGGTTTCAGTAAGAGTCTGACACTCCCTCTCGACTCGCCCGGGGAGAAAGAAGTCAATTGATGATTTTCCTCCTCAAAAAAGCCTAGAATAGTAAACTTGCTAAACCAAATAACCATTGATAGTCTTGCTTTACTCTTCTTCAGAAAATAACACTTTGGCACGAGCAAAGACGGACAGACGGATATTTCTAGTTTTAGATTATTGTACTGTCAAAGGTTTACGTTAACTTTAGATAACCGTTGGTGAAGAATTCTCTGATATTATAACTCATTCTTTGTCATGTCGTGTTAAATAGAATTTTCTATTCCCAAAACAAAAACAATGTACGGAACATAATCGATAATCCCCAACAAAGTTGCAAGCTTAGTCTTAATCCCATTTAAAATTGCTTAAGCTTACCATCCCCGTCTTTTGTCGTTCACTCAATCTAACTTCCTTAGTGCATTAACTTAGTCTTTGAGTACCTCACTGCATAGACAAAAGCACAAGAAACTATACTAAAACGTCCAATTACTACAAGCAATTTTCAACCTTAATTATTTGAGTGATAAAGGTGAAAATCTTTTGAGGATTTTTTGACATTTGTAGTAGGTTGATATGCAGGTGTTTGAAGTAACTAGGTTGGCGCACCTGCTTCGAAATATGAGTGTCATTTTGTGAAGCGCTACGGTGTATGTCACGGTATAGAGTAAGCATCGAATTCAGAGATTACAGTAAAACAATGTCAAATAAAAAATGGGATAGATCAAGCAAAGCATATGCATCGAATGATGGTAATTAATGCCGCCAATGGACACCCACATCACCAGAGGAATTATAAATGCGTTGCCGGCGTTTAGGAAGGCCCAATCGATTTGGATTCGATCAGCAATTATATAGTAATTACTTTTAATTTTAATAATAAAATAAAAAAACAAGTTTTTACATTGAGCTCCACATAATTGCTAGGTTTAATAATAGTTTCAGAACAATTTCATGTTACATGTAATTTATTACCAAATCGAATATATAAAACTTAATTGAAATTATTACGGTCACGTCTTTGTAATCCACTTAACTTAGTCCCTTTATAAGTTAAGTCCAAGAACTAAAAAAGTTATGATTAATGATCGTTCTAATAACTAAAATCTAGATCGCATTAATTTCTACATCAATCCTTATTATAATTTCATTTTCTTACTACATTTAAGTAAATGGACTTTAATTAGTGACGTCGAGACATTATTGCTTAGAACAAATCGAGTTTAATTTAATTCCAATAAAGAAAATAGTATTTCACTAGCTGGCCCGGTAAACTTCGTACTGCGTCAATATTTTTTTCTCACCTTTTAAACCTACCCTGGACCTGCACAAATAATTCAAGACCAAAATTTGCCAAATCGGACCTGCAGTTCTCGAGTTTTAGCGAGACTAACGAAAAACAATTGATTTTATTAAATAGATTACTAGTTTCTCACTTTTTAGAGGAATACTTAGTTTCTGTTACGCGACTCCGGTACTCTCAAAAGTTGTCCAAAACTCCTCAAACGGCAACCATATCAATAAGTAATCAGTGGAACCCCACAATTCACATTCGGCACCTCGCCCCTTCAATCAATCATGCGCAAATCTCCCGACACTAGCGCCTAAATAAAGTATTAAAAAGACATTAGGAAACAAAAAGTTTCGGCAAAACTCTCTGACACTGTCGACTGCTCTGTGCGACGCACTTCTTGAGATAAGCTGTGCGTTGCCTAAACCTCTGAATAGAACTAACGATCCGTGTACCAGAGTATTGAAAATTTATTCTAAGTACGCGAGGGCGTTTGATGGTTAGTTATGTTACTGCTTTTGAGGAAACACCACCAGACTACGAAGACCTATACACACCTTAACAAAACCCCTTTTTTAAACACAGGTGTTGAGCCTTTAGAAGGGCAGGGGAGGTCTCAATAAATTTGTCACGTCTACCGTTGCTTCTTCGTGTAAATGGTGTACAAGATATGTGTTGTGTACAATGTTATTTTTTGGACTGTAAACGAGAGTTTATTTTATGACGGTGTTAACATAAGATGTTGGTGGAATTTTTGAATGTTCCTGAATTGTGAGGAGATTGTGAGCGCAATTCATTTTGAATGGCGCGCCAAAACTATGGGGGTGTAACGCGGATTTATAAACGGCATGTTGAATGAATTTTATGGGTAAGCTTTGGGATTTTTTATGGAGTTTACAAGTGGTTTACTTACTTATAAAAGTATCTTTTTTACAGAGTAATTTGGCGTAAAAATACCCGATGTATTACTTTTTTAACTTATCTTGTTTACTACGAAAAAACCTTATCGAAAGAAAATTAAGCTTAACTTTTCAATCTAGAAGACATGATTTATTTGATTGAAAGCAGCAATGTTTATAAGAGACTTTTCCTGGAACCAATTTCTATTACTTTACTAAATATGCTTAGTGTCAAGCTTCCATCATACAAATCCGTTAAAAGCCATTAAATATCACTCACCACTCAAGGGATCTTAAGCAAAAACACCAAATATTTTACATCAAATCATTAGAAAAATATTGAAAGGCCAAATCTGAGTAAAATAATATTCGATCAATATTATATCGTAAGGTCACACCATTAGGCTTAAAATTTAGTAACGTCAATGCTATATCCTTAGAATCTCATTAGAGCAAAGTAAGAGACTGACAATATCCAATAATCGAAAAGGTTTTTCAAATTCTCACGAGATTTTGCGTTCAGCAATGTTTATTTCTACGATATTTCCTAATATTTTCTGAAATTAACATTAAAATATCGTGACATAGATATCAGGCTAAACGTCTATCTCAGTTCCATACCCATTAATGATTTATCAGTATAAAAGGATTTATACTTTTGATGTATTTCACCTAGCAACCACGAAAGTACTTAGGCACAAGTGAAATTTCGACAATGACTGTAAACCACTACTCTACTATCATTAAATAATAATTAATGTTAATAGAACATTATGAAGTGAAAACTCATTAAATCAGCGCACTAGTTGGTGAAAGTTAATAAAAAAATAAGGCGAGTCAGGGACGGATTAAGTGTTGGTCAGTGGGCCCATTGTCCATTATGACTTGGTCATGATTTATCGCCGCGAGGCCATGAGCCCTTGGATTTCAACACATTTTACACATTAGTCCCATAAACCTTTTGCAGTTTCATGGGATCGCGAAACCTTTGTATGGTGTAATGTTTTCTTTAATATGGGACTGGGTATATTATAAATATATTTAAAAAAATGGTTAAAGATATTTTTTAACATAAACCTTAATTTAATTACGTGATTACCCTTCTTAATGCATTTTGGTTTACTGTTTAATCAACACAAACATATAAAATACATAATCTCAAAATCGCAAACTTAATTAATCAACAAAATAATTAATATTTCATTACAAACCTTTTCTCAAACTAATTTAGGACTCACGTCACATCAAATGAGCCTGACGTTGCCACAAGTTCAACAAAAGTACTTAATTACTAGGCTTTCAAACTTCACCGCTTGTTACACTCAAAATCTGAACATTCAAAACAGAATCCTAAAACCTGCAAAGCCCTCGCACTCACCCATAAAGTCCAATCTAGTGTACATAGTAACTACAAAGCACAATGACTCGGCTTCTACAGGGCTGGATTAAGGGTGGGCCGCTGGGCGCATTGCAAGCCGGCCCGTGATTTATGACGAATGCCAACCGGCTTGGACTTCGACATATTTTTCGCATTACTCGAGCGAAAGAAAAAGTGATGGCTATGCAGCGACGCGTGTTGATTTCCAGATTTGAAGCGGTTTGGAATGTGTGGAATGGAAGGTGGGATGGTAATGGTTTTTCGGTAAATATTTCGGATCGGCAAATTGTTTTTAAGCGATTTTTAAATGGAAAAGAAATCAGAAGTGTAAGTCTTCTTAGAACAGTATCAACTTATACATATGATATACAGACATTACTCGTATTTAACTTCAGCGTTTTCTTTCTTCTTCTAATCAATTTCTCAATTGTATTTTTAACCGACTTCCCAAAAAGGAGGAGGTTCTCAATTCGGCCTCCTCTAAAAATCTCTTCACAATTGTTGATTTTAAAGTTATTTGATTTAAACCCTCCTTTTTACACTAAGAATTTGGCACCCAGTTTTGTCTGTCTCTTAACAAATTTCATTTCATTCCTGATAATTAAATTGGTGACATTTCATTGTATACCTTTGGAATGAAATTAGAAAACTTGAATTGCTATTGGGAATTCTCTACGCCTAAAACATCTGTAGAATTTTTGTAATAACTAGAGTAAGTATAATGATATTTTCTGAATAACTTTAAGAAAACTTTTCGGGTTTTCGATTTCGCGTCAAATAACGATAATATTTTTGGAACGGATTAAAATTAATTTCTGTTACAGAGGTTGGGAACAAGATTACTTTTTGTGACAAGAAAAAATGCTTATGATTTTCTCGAAATAAATCTGTAATCTTAATGTACAGATGGAAATTGGATCAGAGAAAATCCTGAATCCGTATTACTGCTGACATTGTTGAGATACACAAGGTGATAAGAAAATCGGAAAAATAGAACAGAAAACGACAAAATACTCTTTAATATTAAACTTTGACGATACTCTTTGATGATAGACTTGACACTTTTGATCAACTCTTACTTTTGATTTACGAAACCAAAAAAAAAGAAATAAATGAGAAGGTTTAAATCTGACGTCTAGAAAAATTCTAGCCAAAAATCTAAGTAGCACCACCAGGCTAAATAAACAGACACACATCATAACAACATACACTTATTTCAAAACAGTTTCATTCCGTACCATACATACAGGGGAAAGCTTCTTGGAAACTACAGGGTGTGTATATTTCGGAGAGAGAGCCGAGGATTGCATGAAATAATCCGACCATCCCCCTTTTAGCACCGGACGTTGCTACGAGGCCTGGACTTCGTCTGACGGTGTATATTGGGCTAGCTATGTATTTCATATGTGGATGGTAAGTCAGTTTCTGTTTTGTACTGAGAATTCTGGAATTTTAAATATTTTTATACCTAAGTTAATAAAGATCTAGAATGACTTTATTTTTTCTATATTATTTCTATACTTGCTTCTGCCAGTGGATTCGCACGTGGTCGATATATGGTCGGTGGTCGGTATATGGCAATAGACTCATCCCCTTTAAATGGTGTACAAAGTACGGTAGCATTATGTGCCGTAATGAGCACCTCGTCACGAAAGGCCTTCGGGGATAAAAGGGATAAAAGACGATATGAAATAATAATTATAGAAGTATTTTTTAACAATAGAAAAAAAATAAACATTACAATTGAATTGATTGCCAGCTATTTTAAAACAAAACAGTTACACTATTAACCATTTCTTTCTTTCTTTCTAATGAGAATTTATTCAAACGACTGGCCCAGGGTCAGATTTCAAAGTTTGTCCAACATTGTCTTTGTAAAACTGGAAACTTGTTTAGCATAAAAACGTAACTTTGTAACTGTTTTTCTTACTTTAAATATGCAACCGTTTAACTTGCTAAATGTTTTAAACCAACTTTATGTTAATCTTTTCAAAATTTAGGTAATAGTCGGTTAAGTTTTTAGTACAGAAGTCATATTTTCTTTAGCAAAATTTTGTAGTGTCAATTTGCCGTTGGTGTGTATAAAGTTTTGTCGCAGTTTGTTTAAAGCTGTTATAACTGTTATTTTTTCAAAAATTTTCTCACAATACGAACGTATAAATACAAGACTACTCTCACGTTTTTATTCAGTAATAGTCTAACACTCCTCTCACCCGTCTCACCTCATCTAAGGCTAGAAAAGGCATTGGATGATTTTTTTCCTCAAAAATAAAAATAATTAACCACCTAATGTGAACTGAAACTCGTTACCAAGACTAAATCAGTATTCTATTCTTTCTTAATACTTCTTTACCATCCAATACAATACAAAACCTGAGACGCAGCAGTCACACCGCCATCCAAATGAAACAGTAAGGGTAGTCCAAAGTAATTTTATTTAAGCGTCCATTTTTTATACAATACCGACCGTACTTATTAGTTCCATTTCCCCTTGCAACAATACAAAAACAGATACCTAAGATACAATACACAACACAGGGAAAACAGACGAAAACAGCGCACTGAGCAAAAATATAAATGGCGCGCAACAAAAGTTCATATAAGCATGAGACGAACTCATATTCAACAATACATTACTGGAATACTCTCATTCCAACTCCGGGAATAACGACACAAACGACTGTCAAAACGCATTCAATTTCCAACCGTGACTAAACGAGATAGAGTTTGAATTTGGCTGGTGGCTGTCGAATTTTAAGGCCTGTTATCAGTTGCAGGTTAGTTGCCCACGGTCAGTTTTCAATGGCTCGCGTGTAGTTCCTGCGCTTAATGAAAACGGTGGAGTTTCTATAGACCTTTGGTTTGTACCTGTTGCCATACGTTAACTGCGTCCAAAGCAATTGTTATTGTTTCAAACTATTAGCTTTGTGATGAGATTTTGTATGGATCGTCTGCTGAATGGCAATCGAGAACGTTCTGCTGTTATGGTTACTGTGTTCTCAAACGTAGTTCCGTGACCGATAGTGATGAAGGAAATGTGTAAACCACATTATATATTTGAAAGTCTAAGAATTACGTTTAGACTTCCATCTGTTAATAAATAAGAAAAAATAAAATAATTCTTTTATTTTTTCTTATTTATGTAGGACAAGGACACGGATCAAGAGTCCGTGGAGAACTAATATAAATAGAATTAAAAAAATAAACGATAAAACCAATCAGATACCTTGGTTATCAGGTGACCACTGACTAAAAGACCAAGCCTTGGCAATAAAAACCCATCAAAACGAAAATAACACTATTGAACATGCTCCAACTTCACACCAAAAGGTACATCAAAAAGCAGACTCCCCAAACAAAACCATCCGAATTAAGACAGAACAACTAACATATATAAAAATATGTTGTTCACAAGTAACCGAAGTTACGAGTAAATAGGTAAACTTATAACAAGGGGGTAACAGAAAGTCTTTAACTGGTCAGCGTAACAAAAACTTGGTAATGAGATATCCCCTCAAGGCCTTAAGCAAAGGGATTTACTAGCCAATGTTTGTAAATAAACTCCATGTATAGTTATTGTGTAGTGTGTGATTTGGGGGAGAGCTTCGTGGGTTATTCGGAATCACCATGTGTATAATTAAGGGTTTACTGCATTCATGGGAAGATTTTAATAAAATACATGACTAATTTTTACATGACGGCTTTGTAGATTATTTTAAAATATTAGACACATATTTTTTTTTCTTACCGTACTAAATACTTTCGAACATATTATGTCGATTTAAAATATCACGTGACGTCACTTCTAGTTACGTTTTATACGTATAAATGACCCGCGTGAGCGACACCGCGGTATGTTTTAGTCAGTAATGTCGTGGTTTTTAGTGGTATTCTATACAGCTCATTTAGATTTTTTGTGTTGTCTACAAAAACAATAATTAATATGTAAAATTTTATCTATTTATCCTCAATAATTACTGAACCCAACTTTACAATTTGTTTCATTATAATGCAACTAAATCAAACTCACAACTTCACTACACATACCCCTGTTCAAAACATTCAATGAATAAAGTCATACACATTATAACGTAGGCAAATAAACAAACTAGTATTTATGGACTCAAATTGCATTACAAACAAATAGCCAGGTGCATTCCAAAACGGATGGCAACTAACATCAGTTTGAAATCACATTACAGTAACTGCATAAACAAACAAACTCACACAAAATTAACATGAAATCCTATTTAGATCTAAATTATACTGAATAGTGCCATCTATTGAATCTTTAATGAGTTATTATTGTATTTTGTTTATGATATGATAGCGAGCGGTTTTAGAGTTAATTTTGAAATGACATAAAATATTACGAGCCTAATACCTGGGCTAGTCGTTGTAGTTATTATTTCTTAACACAAAGTTCAATTCTTGATCTCAGATAAGTTATAGTAGGTTCTTATTTGTGTCAAACAGGAGATTCAGCGTCGAATCTTGTGTTGCTTATTATAAAATCAGAGAATGTAAAAATCTGAGATTATACCCAGTGAAAAGAGCATGCATTTAGTGCACCTTCCCTATTTTGTTACAGAAATTTTAGATACAATATTGCCCAGGTTAATATTAAACAAAATAACCCGAAAATAGTACCTAATGCTTCAATACATGACAAGGGCTTTCAAATCTTCAACGCATGATAAAATCCCTTCAAAAATGAGTCACAGCCTGTATACAGTCCCCTATCGAGGTAAATCAGGGTTCTGATTGAGTATTTCTGAAGACGCATTACAGAGGGGCGGCTTGAGAGGCTCTATACTTATATTGGTAGACATGTAAGTATAATGTGTACCACTGGACAATGGGAATGGAAGGGAGATCGCTTCAATGTAGGTACGATATTCTACGAAGCATGTGAACCCCTCCCTTTAAAAGACCAGTGACGCTATTTGTTTTTTTTTTTTCTGTTATAAGCCGGTAAATGAGTTGACGGATCACCTGATGGTAAGCAATCGTCGCTGCCCTTGGACACCCGAAACCCTACAGACGTTACAAATTGGCCGTGGTATCACTCCAGTCGAGCTGGCCCATTGGTCCGAATCATACCGAATCATGGTTCTCCCAGACTTTATAGAACTAACTACATATTAACTCCTCTGGTGCTGCGAGCGTTAATACAACTGCGCGTTTGGCCTATATTCCATAAACAATCAATATTTCTTAATTATTTAATTATAAAAATAAAAAAGAGTCGCCCAATAATAATGATTAAATCATATAATAATTTGCTTTGTTCAATTTTTTTTAATTCAAATCCAATATACGTAACATACTCGTACCATAAGTCGAGTGTTTGACTGTAAATATAATAAAATTCAGCAAATAACGCTGCTCCTCAATATGCTCTAAATTCTGAAACTGTCAACTATCCTGCATGTATTTGGCGACAACCATATCTGTGATGTTGGCCCAAACGTTGGTTTTAATGACATTAGTCCAACGTGTGTTGGAATAGCTAATGGGCAATGGCTAATGGACATACTATAACTAAAAATCTTTTGTCATACGTCATCTCATTTTCATCATCACATCTACTACTGAACAAAGGCCATTCCCAAACGCTACTTGACCTACCTATAACATAGCACTTTACCAAATATTAGGTGCGGTAACTTTAGTTTTTAAGGTGACATGACACTAGTAATATCATTAGAACTCAGAACGGGATATTTACCATGTTTATCCAATATTTCGGCACTGTTGCAAGCGCCATGATCACGGATAAACTGGTTGGCGAATAAACTTGGTAAATATCCCGTTCTAAGTTCTAATGATATTACGGTAACTATTATTTTAGCTTCACACGTTGCAGTTGGGCGATGTTAGCGCCAACATTTGCGCCAATGTGTGGAGCTGTGTGAACCATAACTGTGACTATAAAAATAATAAAATTTATGTTCGTATTCAAATTGCATTTGTTTTATGATGTTATGCTTTTCATGTTAGTCCGCATAGCTCGTCGGAGTATAAACGTGATACTTGGAAATACAGTTCCGAGCTGCAGGTCAAACGAAGTCATCGTCATCGACTGTGCTTGTCCACTGCTGCTAGGCTATGTTGTGAACTAATTCGCGATCCACTATGTTATTAGTAGTGAGAATTATCTCGATCAATGACGGGCGAGAATACGGTCGAGCTTACTTCGAATCTTGTGCGAGGTGAAGGGACTGTAGACTAACTAAAACCACACCGTACCTATTCCTGCTTTTCGAGTCTCCGGAACCCATGAGAAACCCGCTAGGCAGTCCGTAGTCAGAATAGGCTGGCTGTACTGCCTTTTTAACGTAATCTACAAATACACTTTGCTGATTTAAAACCATGGTATTCTATAGTAAAAATGGTTGACATGACTATTAATCAGTATCAAAACGAACTCTTTCATAAACACCATAGGACCAGTAACTCGTATCAATACAAAGACCAACTTTAATGCGACGCAGATAATATAAACATGTTATGTCCACTCCAACAACGCAATATTCAGAAACGCATCTAAAGTTCATCACAATCGGACGCAACAAACACAATTTCCATGTCATCAAAATTATTTCATTTGTTTTGCATGAGTTCGAGGAATGGAAGAAAATTTTGATTCTATCAACTAATATAATAAACATCAATGGCATAGTAAATAGTTATCCATTGTTGATCTATTGGTTTTCTCATGAAGCAAGTATATAGAGAAGATGCTATAATGTAGTTGTGCACTGTGACACAAAAATTCGGCCCTGTTCAATGATATTATAAGTAAAAAGTATAAGCGCTCAGAAAGTGACACATTAAAATGTGGATAAATGGCAACAATGGTTTGTAGTATCGGACCGCTAAATAGAAATTAGAAAGCGCATAGTTTGTAACGTTTCGCGCTCCCTGTCAAGTGTCACACATTGTATTAAAGGGAAATCCAGTTATGAAATCTCATATTTGTATTTGTTTCATTGGTTTTATCTACATATCAAAATCGCACGCTGACAACAGTTTAAAAAATCTCAGTACTTAAACGAACTTCAACTAAGTATCATCTCAATTTTTTATACTTAATCACAAAATTATACGCTGTGTAAAATAAAAAATAACACAGACTATAATAATAGCATTAAACAGTTTATAAAAATCTACAGTTAAACATTAATGCCTTCACAGCGACAGCCTCTTAGAGGCACACAGACGCCATTATACAAAATGGCGTATAATGAACTACTTAACCTGTCAAAGGGTGAAGAGGATATCCAATTACAAAGTGGCAACTGTAAAGTGCCGCTCAAGGTGTTACGAGTTATGTCTACAGATTATTTTACCGGAATAGTTTGAGATTGTGTGTAAAGATTTTATATTAATTTACAATGTCTTATCTTTTTGTTTCAGAGGCAGTTTTCTACGCTGCTGATAACTTGCGCTATTTCTTAAGCACTGATATATTAAGATTTCCAACTTTTTCAAGTCATTCAAAAGTACATGTTACGCTGTCTCGTGATTTAATATGTTGTTTAAAATGTATCCTAACATTGTTGTAAAATTATTGACATTGGCATAACGACATTGAAATATAATACAAACTAACGCCCCCAAAAGACGTTTACCTGTTATTTTTGTACAAAAGAAGCGCCAGAAATAACACCTCAATTTCTATCAATAACCCGACCCAGATACAATAAAATAAATATAATAGATTATAGAAAGTTTCGCTATGTCAAAGCTGTTTACAAGACCGTCGATATTTTAGCAATGTCCGCACAAACACGTGTTTGTAAGACCATTTATCATAGCACAAATATCAATAACTCGGTCGCGGACGAGGCCGACAGTAACTAATGGCGTCGCCCGTACTTCGTGATGACGTAGGCGCGGCATTAGGCAGAATACTCCCAGTTTTATAAGCTTTTTGCACATGTCATATTTATTATTATTAAGTAATATGATGGTCTTATGCTGCTTATGTTACTTTGAAGCTTTGAAAGATAACTTTGAAGGCTTTTAAGGTGTTTGACGTGGAGATGTATTGTATTGTAATAAACATTATTATCAAATCGTTTCTCTTCTTCGATGTATGTTTTGAAATGAGCAATAATCACATAGTGAATACAATATTACATCAAGATTTAAATAATATGCAACAAGAAATATGAAAACTCTTTAAGAATTCATCACTGTTCTATTGCTGACAATTGGAATTAAGACTAAGGCACGACCAATTCTTATTGCAAACAAGTATTATTGCATAGTTTAAGTGTGGAAACTGTTTTGGATTAAGTGTTGGCTATGTTTTTATAATTAGATGTTAGATAATATCTGTTTGTTTCCCAAATGAAATAAAAATAATGAAATAAACAATACCTACCAAGATTTCATCAGCAGTTTCTACCTACATTAAACATTACCCCTCTGCGATTAACATAATCATTGGCTGACCACGTTACTGTTATCTCCGCGATATGGATATGAAGTTTTGTTTCGACACTTCCTCAGATGAAACTTTGAATGATTTACGAGTGAAAACTTTGACTAAACCGGGTACTGCGGAAGATTTTAGATGTAGATTGCCGGTATTAGGTTGAAGGATTTAGCTTTAAAGCGCTTTATCTCGGCTGACTTGTCGTTAATCATTGTAATTCATCATTATATTATTATAGCTAGCTTTCTTTTATGGTTATATTAATTCATAATTTTGTACTAGACTGGTAAAAATTACAGATTGTTTAAACACATATCTTTTTTTATGTAGTTCCCACACACATTTTCTCTTGTGTCATGAGTGCGTTCACGACGCTACGCGTGTGCGGCAGCCAGTTGCCCAGCTGCAGCGCGAAAAGTTTAGTCTTTTAATTATTTAATCTTTATTGCTCTTAAACTATGGATTGGAGACTAATGTACCATATATATAATTATATTCTCTTACATTTATCATAGGTGGTGCGGATAGGTAAAGCTTCTGCTTTACCTTTCTTTCTAGGAGTAAATAGAATGGTTTGAGACAAGTTAAATTAAAATGGCTACTAATCAACAGAATTAGACTGTTCATGTGAACAAGAGAAATAAAATTGCGACATTTTGCACAAATGACGTCTAAATAAATCTTATCACATTTTATTTTGTATGTATTTTAACATTCCCTTCCAAAGTTTGCATGCTACACGCTATATCTCCGGTTTTTAATGGTCAACCGTGTTTACATTCTTATTTCTTAATTTTATTTGGATATTTTTAATAAGCGACGTTTTTGTAGTTTTCTTAATTTCTAGCATTTTCTTTAATGATTATGGCTAGAATTGAGACATTGTAGACATTGTTTATACACACTTTACATTTGGTCAATGAAAGTCAGACTGTGCATCTGGTTAACAAAAATCATAATGTAGGCTGCAAATAATTTTATAAAAAACAAATTGTACACGCTTGTGCTGAGCAGCACAAGCGTGTACAGACGATAACTAGACAATAAATAAAGATAAAACATCAGTAAGTCTAAAAAAACTAAACTTCCTGATAAAGAGGTTCTTTAACTCGAAACTACTTGCTTGTTCCAAGTACAGAAATTAAACAAAACAAATGATGTAAGTTAAGTTAGTAAGTTTTTTTGTTTAAACTCTTCACAACACTCTCAAACCAATCTTGTTAACTTCAAATTACCCCAAACACCTCTTCAAACACTAATTTCCTTCAACACATAAAAATAAAAAATAAAAAACATCAGAAAATCACAGCGAACCGTACGGAACACACCACGCTACAGGGTGCTCTATTCTTGCGAGACGACAATAATTGGAGCATGATGTATAATAACAGGCACGGCGAGCCTTTGTTGAACGAAATTAAAGGCAAGACTGCGTTACCATGGCAACGGACGGGGAGACCGAGTTTCTTCAAAGAAGACGTTTTTGAAGCGACTGTACTCCGTGTATTGTACGGGCTATATATGTAGAAATATATTTGTGGGCTGATGTAAAAATAGCGTGCTAAAATTGTGGCGAAAAGAAAGAGTTATTTTTAATTTCTTTTGGGGGAGGAGGTTGGGCATTTAAGGCTAAACAGTATACATATATAAGCTTTTAAACTGACGGATGAACTGATCGTTTCGGACGGAGTTCACAATTATCTACAAAAACTAATAAACATGATAAATACACCGTCTTATGTTCTAATGATATTAAACAGTAGATATGATCATCTAGTGCTGTTCATCATTAGTATATAGGTCAGGTCTTCACTGAGAAAACACGGAATACCCAATAAATTGAGACGTTTTCTTAAGGTAAAAGCCGATAAACGAGCAGACAGATCAACCGATGCTAAGCAATCGCCGCCGTTCATAAACACCCGAAACACCAGAGGCATTACAAGTGCGTTACCAGCCGATTGTGACATTGAAAAATGATTACAAATATCTTCAAACACAGTAATTATGTTAATACTATGCTTCTGTTAGCAGGAATTCTTTTTTAAAACTCTTAAGAAAAAGATCCTTTGTTTCAACAGAATCGCGCTCTGAGATAGAGTTACCTGTTTTAAGCAAGAACAAAACTTAATACCTTACTTACTTATTCCGCTGGAACTATTTTTACCTGAAACAAAAATTTACAATGTTTACTCAGGTGTTGAAAAACTGAAGGAAAATGGAATAGAAAACTTTAACTATGTATTTTCCTTTTTTTTTTTAATATAAGAGACTGGTTTGGATACTGTGCAAATGCGGGACGGAATTAAAAATTTTGAATATTGTTAAAATTAAGACCAATCTTATTCCATTTATACAATTATGCCGAATGCCAAGCTTTTAACGAATTTAGGTAGGTTTTCTTAAAAACAAGTTGCTGCAATTATCAGATTATTTTCTTGTTTATAAAGTAGTATTATTTAAACATGGATTTATTGGATGTACATATTTTAATCATCTACCAACGCATTAAATCCTAGTGTTGAAAGTACCTAGAATTATTATTTTTCCATCATTTATGAGGTAATGGGCCAATCCAACGCATCTTTCAAGACAACGCCATTAGTCTCAAATACAATCAAACATTACGGTAAAATATTGACCAAATCAACTCCAATATAGAAGCCTTAACACAACACAAATCACACAATAACAAAGCGACCACAACCAAAAACACCACAAAATATTACTCCATTACCACATTACTCCCCAAAAGACTATAACAGATAAATAAATAGACCTTCAAAGAATACAAAAATTATGATAAGTTAGCACGAACAGTTCCAATAAGTACCGAAGTTGCCGTCTCTCCCCTCAATGATTCTTAATTAAAAAGACTATTGTTGCACCTTGCAAGCAATTCATAACAAATGTCAGGCGTTAATAGCACAACTTGTGAGCAAAGTGTGGTCCTACTGAGGCGAGCTTCCCCGGATAATTGGTTTTCTCCTAGATTATGTTCGCGTGGACAGTCGAGAACTTTCTTTATGGGGAAGAAGGTGTGTTAATTAATATTGCTTGTTTTAATATGTATTTAATGTTATATGTAGATTTGACGTTTTAACCATAACGTAAAATAATGCCCAAGGATTTTACGAATAAACAAATAGTTCTGAAAACTGATTTTTTATAAATTTTGAACTAAATATAACTTAAAATGATTATGATATAGCCAATTATGTTACAAGTGCCTACAACAACTTACAACACAAACATTTATCAACAGGTTACTAAGGATAAAATAATCAGATGGGGCCCAGTAGGGCTGATGCCTGATCCGGAGCTGCGGACACCAGCTGCAGCAACCACCACAGAAGTAGGAACGGAGTGGTTTTTAGTCAGTAAGTGTCTCGTCTCGCACAAGGTGGGAGAAGTCATTGGATGATTTTCCCCACTTAAAACAAAAAAAGATGAAATAATGCCAGTTTTTCAAAACACTACACTCTTATAATTGAAGAACCATATTTATAATAAAGTGCTGCTTAAATAAAATAGCCAAAGGGTACAAAATATAATTAAAGTATAAATAACCATATTTATAATAAAATGCTGCATACACAACGTAAAATACTTCATTAACGATAAAATAAAAGGGTACAAAATATAATTAAAGTAAAACAAACAAAAGTGAACCGAAAACACTAGTTAAAGTAATCGAGTTAATTTAATTATTCGATGCATACACAACGTAATTACATACTTCGGTTATTATTAACGATAAAATAAATAGGTGTAATTAATCATTATTCTGATGTTAGCTTACTGGTCATGAAAATTTTAATTAACTATAGTTTCGTGTGTTTCATACATCATGAGAGGTGACTTTTACCTTTATTAATGCAGCCTTGCAAAGTGACTGTGATCTATATAGGATAGATAAGATCAAAATGTTGTGTTTTCATACAAAAAATCTACGTATGAGTTAGTCATGAAAGAGCTACGTATCTCTTTCACTGTGTCTGTCGCTTCGTCAATCGTGGAACTACTAACGTAACTACTACGTGGAAAAAATAGTGGTACATAAGGTGAACTCGCCCTAGGCGGGAGAGTAAAAAAAACATCATATGGCATTCTCTACTAGTCAACCTTAGGGTTTACGTTTAAAAAATTGAATTAACTGGTCCGATTTACAAATTTTCTTCACTATTGCAATCTTCATACACAACACTACCTCCTATTAAAGCCGTGGCAGATAATTTTAGAACATCTTTTATACTTAACATTTACATTTAATTAAATTCTACATTATCTAAACTATTAATCATTTCATATCCAACGTTATAAAGTCTAAGAACAAATTGAATGTCTTTGAGGTGCAGACTTAGTGCTAATTGAATGCATCGATGACGTTCCTTCATTTGAGCGAGCAGTTATTATAGCAGGCACTTCGTTATGAGAATAAAATTAATTAATGTTCGCTTCGCTGATATTATGAAACTAAACAGTAAAAGAGGAGAATATAACTATAATATAATTTGAAATGTATTGCATACATTGCATTTAAAATGTATACATTACTTAACTGATGGTCTAAATACCTAGATTTTATCTTGCATTGGTACTAGTGAACACAATTTGATGATCCATAAAATTAGTGGAATTTTTCAAATTTTCAAAGCAAAAATTTAAATAAAAAGTCTGTTTGTCTATCACCCTCTGATGAAGCTATTTGCTCGTTTCAAAGAGTACAATCCTATGGAGAAGAACGAGCATGAAACTCCATAGGTTACTCTTTTTCAGTCAAGTTCACAAGTTCACCACCTTAAAACATAGCTACATACATACTTAAATATGGAAAAAGGCAACCAAAAATAAACGCAACACGAAGTATAAAACGTTTATGAACATTGAAATATTTCTGGTGTACTTTCGCCCAACTTTTCTCGTTAAATAATGTTTGCGTGTTCAACATATCGCCTCATGTTAACAGTTCAACGAGGTGTCTATAGAAATATTGTGAACTGAAAAAAATACTGAAAATACAGTAAAAAACACGATTCATACGAACATTTACAAGTCTCCAAGGTATCGGTGAATGTTTATGCTTTTATATTTCCAAAGCTGGGAATGAATGTAGATACGACTGGGGTTTTCATCAAGTGATTTTATAGGTATTGCTGAGGTTTTATGTTTATGTGTGGATCGAGCGATGTTTGTCAGTGTTTAACACTAATGATACAATTCAAACTTACGTATTTATATTGGTGATGGTCATTTCAAAATAAAAGACGGAGTAAATGTAAAGAATGACTTGGTATGTAAGGGTTTATTAACGGCTAGATCGCTAAATCTAATCAAAGGCAAAGACATGAAATGCTTCTTTTGTGACATGAGACAAAAAACTGTCACATGACCTCCGACCGACCAGAGGTTTTCTATGTATCTATGCTAAGAGATGTAACAATAAAGCTGTGAAACTATGTGACTATTTCCATTGATACTAAGCTGTGCGAAGAAGATGCGCAGCTCGAGAATGCGATGTATCGATAGTAGGGAAAATCACTTATTGTTGAATAACCGTAAATTAATGTCGATATCAGCTCTGTTCTACATGCTATTAATGGTAATTAATATGTAATTAATCCACTTACTACATCTTCCTACATCCTGTACTATCTCATTACACGAACAGAAAATCAATTACACGCTGTCATCATCTTCAATTTCCGTCACATCTATGACATTAAACTTTCATCTCATTTAACTATTCAAAGTTTAACTTGAACCCTCTATAGCATTGTAACCTATTAATATTAGTAAATACGAAAGTTTGTAAGGATGTATATTAGGGTGGAGTGAAAAAATTTTTTCTTAATCTTGAAGTTTCCTGTGTTTTCAAACATTGACCCTGGATAGAAATGTTCATGCAAAATTACAGCTTTCTAACTCAACATCTTGAGGTGGAAAATTAGGTAATGAAATTTGAAAAAAATAACAAAAGTAGAGTTACAAGCAAATATTGATTTCTAACTATATTACGATACTAAATGAATTTAAACTTTAAACCACTGAATAATTACTATATGAAATTACCATAAAACCAACTTATGTCCAGTACAGGTTCCACTGTCTTCATTTTGGCAAAAATACTGAGATAATCTCAGTATTTTTGACACTAAATTGTAGTGTCAAAAATAGGTATTTCTTGCTGGATTTTATTTTAGTTAAATTTCTATCATCAGTCCAAAACAGATCCTAAGCCTCCGTTATACGTTTGACACACCTTTCTGTGCTTTAGTAGACTCGACTAATTATTATGAATTGATAGAAAGATAACAAAACGTCCTCTCAATGAAATACAGCGACTCGGAAATCACTACAATTATTGCATCAGTTAAATTGTTTGAAATTGAAAAGTCCATATCCTTACCACACTCAAGCAGTAGAAAGGTATTCAAACGTCTAGCAGAGGTTTCGGCATCTGTTTGTGGACCCGTTATATTTTGCAGCAAACTCGCTTCTTAACATGACATCGCATAGATTGAATCTTATCTACAGAACCAATGCACATTTTGCGCTTATTTCGTTGACCTTTTATTTTCCTACAGGTGCTTTAGTCAAATTTGCATACTTTCGGGATAATTTACGTGGTACGATACAAAAAAAAAAATTGTATATCGGCTAATTTTGGGGCATTGCGTAACATTTTACATATTTGATACTTTAACCGTACAAAATTAGACAACTAGAGACGACTTTTAGATAATTGTAGAGATAGATGCCTTATTCTATTCGCTTTAATAGAAAGTCAAAGTCAAAATTATTTATTACAAATAGACCGGGAAGGCACTTTTGAACGTCAAAGCAAATATGAAATACAAAGAAAACAAATTGTCTGTCTGTCGGTCAGTCCTCTAGTTGATTTGCTCGAAAGTGTAGATTCGTATGGAGAAGAACGTCACTCCATAGGTCTTTTACAGTCAGGACAATACAATAGTTGGCTAAAAGCAATCATTTCCACTCCTAAGGATCCTTTCCATCATTCAACTCTAACATATTGTTTTTTATCTAAGTAGTGTTTTATCTTATCAAAATATATAGGTAACATAAATTATCATTTAATTTGATTGGATCGCCAAGTAAAGTACATCGCAAGTCTTTGCCCGTTTTAGGTATTTTTTAATAAAATTTACTTAACTTTGGCACTATTTTACAACTATATAATAAAGTTTTATAAGAAAATACTGAATTTGCATACGAGACACACTTCTAGAAGTTAAAAACAATACATTTGTAAGCAAAACATATAAGCACAATTCTTTTTTGTTAGTCTTATTAAAAATATGAATTTTCTAAAAACTATTTCCTCGATGCGCCACCTTAGTAGAGCTTTGATTTTTTGCATAAACAAAGCTTTTACATATGGTCATCAATTAATAATACAGGACAAATAATAGAGTCTTTTTTTGTATGTTTCACTCCACCCATATGTAATGTATGTGGCATATGTCTGTTTATCTTTAACGCAATAACTACTGCACGGATTTAGATAAAACTTTTTTAAAGGGGGAAAATCATCTAAAGACTTTTTCCGCCTTAGGCGAGACAGAAGGGAGTGTCAGATGCTTACTGACTAAAAACCACCCCACTCCTACTCCTTCTTATCGAGCCGCAGCACCGGTAACTCACTAGGCAGTCTACAGCTCCATGTAATTATTTAGATAAAACTTAGCTTAGAAATAAATTATAATCTAAGATCATGCAGTGTAGCTTTCACTTTTTATTTATTAGCTCTTCATGCACATGGTTGTGTTCATAGGTAGGCTTAATGCCGTAAGCAAAAGCCAAACCTTTAAATCCAGTAATTCGTTCTTTCGTCTACAAAAGACGGGAGAAGTCATTTAGTGACTATTTCCTCTCAAAAATGTCTAGTAATGCGGGCGAAAGTTGACCAAAGCCAGTTATAATTACAATTACAAAACACAAAGTTTGTAGCACTATTAAACTCATTTGTAGCAGTTCCGTGCCACCGGAAACTGGTGTAGTGACGTGAACGGAAGTGACGCATGGAAATGCATCGGACGAGAGCGGCCATTTTGTGTTTGCAGCGATATTATCTACACTTTATTGTAAATTATAATAATTAGATAATCTGGTCTACTGACAAAATATAAATACATTTATATAATTTTGGTATTACTAAAGATATAGCTAAATGAAACTTCTACGTGAAGAATTAAAACAAGAATGTGTATTTTATAACAAGACATAGGGTAGAATAATCTATTTAAATGTCTGTCTTATGGATTGTTTTAAACAGACACGTATACGGATTATTTGCGTACGGTAAACAAATACTTTCGAACCCGAATATATTGATTTGAAATATCGCGTTACGCCACTTCAAGACGTACGTTTTATACACAGAAATTACGTATTTGCTCCCACTCCTAACTTAATTCGTTTTATCTAAGTTACAAAACACAACGTCACGCTTTTTCATCCCCAAAGGGGTAAGCAGAGGCGCACGTTTTATTAACTATCTATAATGTACCTAATCACCTATATTTGATAGACGAAGACACATGACTTGATCGAACACAGTTCTACATATTAATAAAGCCTACATTCGCCTCAAACATTATCACCCTCCATTACCTTCCCTCATTACAAGGTTGTGTCATTCGTTCCCGCCTCCTTAGAATTTGAATTAACCGTCGCTTTTTCATCACTGGCAATACTAGCTAATGTGTCTTGAATATGTATGTGTACCTACATAAGTAAGGTGATGTGTGGCAATGTTTTTTGGTAGGGAAAAAGCTATGGGGATAGCACGGTTCGACATTTGTTGGTATTGCGTAGACAAGAAACAAGTTTTTAGCACATTGGAAATGGAATGGAGAATGGAAAGATGTGGGCTATGGATGGCTTCCCTAATATTGATACATCACATACTCAAGCTACGCATCTTCTTCGCAATATCAGTGAAAACGGTCACATAGTTTCACAGCTTAGCTATTACATCTTCGTAGGATAGAGAGAGCACATCTCTGGTAGAAAAGTACACTTATGCTAAATTGTTACAACATTTTCAGGTCATTGCCCTCAAATAATATCTAACAAAGTTCATTAATCTAGAAGCTTAGGTATAAAATATCCTGTTAGCTTGTCTCGTCCCAAAAGGATATTGAAATTACAAGCAGGAGATTTTCTCAGCTTAAATATATATAGTGCTTTTATCTAAGAATCCTTTATGAACTAAATAGTAAAGGGAAATTTAATGAAAGTTGTCGAGTAAATTGAAACTATCTCGTGCTAGGAAGCGAGGGCTTTGGTGCTGTATTATATCCGTAAGCATCTTACAGATAATCTATTCAGGTATTTTTACGTTATAAACCAGTAAATACGGATCACCTGATGGTAAACATTCACCGCTGCCCATGGATACCCGAAACATCAGAAGCGTTTCTAGTGCGTTACCGGCCTTTTTGGGTGTTAAGTTAAAACGGATATTGGAAAAATTGGAAAGGGCCTCCGGTAACCTAACTGACACAACGCAAGCGTTATTTCACGTTGGATTTTTGAGACGTAGTAGTATCACTCCGGTCGAGACGGCCTAATCGTGCCAAAGCATGGCTCTCTCACACTTAAAAATCACCCATAAGTGGTCTTACGGACCTTCATTCATGTGGCATAGCCATAAGCATTATAATTCTCTGTTCAAAAATAATTAAATTAAATAAATTAAAAATAATTATAACTTAAATTTCAAATATTTTCATCACCACGAAGAACCATCGAAGAACAAATGAACTCAATTCTTATCACCCTTATTGACACAACCAATCACCAATACCTACACGCCTGCTACAGAATCCTATCTCACCGTCAATCAAAAACGCGACTTGCCTTTGTAAAAAGACTATTGTCTAGAAAGAGAAGTAAAAAGGCCGACCTAAATGCAAAGAATGGCGTACAATCATCTGAAGTAGCACTCGGATGGAGTCTGCCCCAGTTTGCTGGTACCCGATACCGTATTCCAGATTTGGAGACTAAAACATCTGGTATTGCGGAGTAAAAAGTGATATGTCGAGTTTGGAGGCCCGTACTATAGTTTTGTTTGTGGTGTTATGATGTTTTTCATAAACTATATGTTCTTACATATAGTTTACGTTATTTACGTTTATTGTAAGTATATCTTACAATACAATACATTTTTAGTTTTAATTCCGCTTATAAATAGATACCTGCTCACAATTAAATGCTCACGCAGCAGAGGTGCAACACAAAGACACATGACATACGACACTCGTCATAATAATATGTTTCGCTCCTCCACGGAGCATCTTCAGGAGTTGTTGATGTCGTTTCTGAGTCGACAACTTCTCTCCGTGCGGCATGGAGTTCCAAACAAACGCCTGATTCTATTCTATGTATTCTGTAGGATTCTATTCCATGTATTCTGTAGGAATGTAAAAAAAAAATACGCAGAGCAACTGTTCTCAGCTCCTTAACACATTGAACGCCGTGGTGGTGACCGGTGACCGACGTTAGCGGAGGATTTGCCTTCAACAGTTTTCTATTGGCAGTCAAAGACTTAATTAGATAATTTTAAATTAAGCTATACATTTTGTATAATGCATTGGAATAACAATCATCAATCAACCTATAACTAAATAATCACTTGATAAACCAAATCTAACACTTCGATAAAAGTATACCATCGACCTATACGCTAGCTATATTTAGAACTCCCAAAAGTACTTAACTCTAACAATCTAAGATCCAACAATAGCATTTCCTAAATTCATAGTCCATAAACTTTGCGAGCTTGTTAAAAACTCAATGGCCGGGTCCCAGGCTCCCGAGGCTCAACAAAGAAGTCCCCTTTAAATCTGGACTCTGGATTTTCACTAGCCAGACGTGCTTTTTCCAGAATTTACTGCCAGACTGCCGTATTCTGAGAAGACATTGTTATTTTACTTATTGGACAAAGAAATGTCCATGAAAGACGAATTACATTGTTAAATGTCACAAGTATTCGAGGTATGTTGTCGTCCTTTGAAGATAGTTGTGATTCTGTAGAAAGGAATGTCTTTTATTTTGATTGTCATTTACGAAATTAGTTCTTTAAGTATCTACTAGGAAAACTGGGTATAGTGTTAAAAAATTAATACTTTTTTAATGAATAATTTAGTTAATATGTTGTTCGCGATTTCTCTGATAAAACTGAGAAGAGGGGTCGATACCTTGACATAAGTACAATACCATTTAAATTATCGAATATTAATCGACTGCACGGTTTTGCTCGCTTCGTGTTTGGGTATCATGTGCATGTATGTCTGTAAACGCGCTCACGACACACGACAAAATCCTAGTGCGAGGCATACATTTTTATAAAAAAAAATAGAATACAAATTTAAAATCGAAACAAAACCAAGTGAATATCGTATGAGAACCACAAGTAAAGCCTGGCTCAGTCTCAAAAGTAGCTGCGAATTTTATCTAGGTTACGTTCACGTACTTTAAGTAATATGAGAAGTTTGAAAGAAACTAATACGGACCGAGATCCGAGATCCGAGTGATATGTCTTAGTTTACGTTTTGTATTCATTTCCAACTTGTAGGATTTAGATAGATTGATGTTTGCGTACGTATTTTGACATAGCCGTTTCGTTATATTTAAAGGAACGGTTTTATTTTTGGCCGTGTTCGTTTAAGCGACGATTATAGACTACGGCAATACAATTTCTATTTGGATGATGTGATTGGATGAAGTGTGGCAAAAGACCGCCAACGCAACCGAGTTTTTCAAGTATTCATAGGCGGCGATTGCTTACCATCAGGTGATTCGTCTGTTCGTTTAACGGCTTATTCCATAAAAAGATCTTTTGCCCAACAGTCGCACTTGCGACCATTCGACTAACGAGGCAGTCAATAATATGATTAATCAATAAAAAATTAAGATCGATCTGGTGGTGAACTCATCACGATCGTTTCAGCAGAGTGTGAATGTATCTTGAATGAAAGTTTTGAAAGTCGTGAGCCACAAATGTGAATATTAATGGTTCTCTGTGAGTCTTGAGACTCCGTCCTTGGGTCCTGAGATTACATAAGGCCAGGCCATGTGGTTCAATGTACTAGATTATGGTGACTGAGAAGGGATCTTACTGTACTGTGCTTAGTTACTTACTCTTTTGTACGTTAAGAGATCTTAAGTTTACCTAAGTAAATAAATTAGGTTAACGGTACTTCAAAATGTTTCTTTTTAACAAGGAAACAACCTTCTAGACTTTAGTGTGTGAACCTCCATTTTTAAAATCATCTACTACATCTTAACTAAGAAAAATACTGTGCTGAAAACCACATCAAATAAATTAATAATTTCAGGTAAGTACATTTCATTTACTAATAAAAAATAAAATAAAAATCTACTTGTAGATTTAAGAATCTATCTTACAACCATATCACATTAAAATATCGTCACAACTAACTCATTATTAACACTACCAAATAAAGCCCACCTTACAATATTCCTAATTGTTAACACTAAATAATCACCCAAATAAGGCCCAACGTACAATACCTAATTGAACACAAACACATAGCATTTAAACAAAAAATGTCGCCTATTTACAACTCCAGCGCTCTCGACATCTCGACAACAGCCGTCTTGGTCTAGACAAGACAAAAAATAAAAAAAGAAGTAGTCGTCTGCCAAATTCTAGGACTCTTAGCTTTAATGACACTATAATGCCAGCAATTTGAACAAGACTGCCTAAGACTCTTGTTATTGCCGTTAAATGTTTGAGTAGTAATAGGACAAGCTTTTCTTTTTTTCTTGTAGTTCTTGACATTGGTTCATAATTTGTTATGGGTGTACATGTGGCTGTGTCACATCACACGCACTAGTTCACACTACCTGTCAAGTCGATTTAATAATTAAAATTGAAGTCTTATAACACAATTTAAAAAAAGTTTTATCACTGATGAGTAACTAGTCTAACGAGTAACTAGTTGACTAGTTACTAAAATTGCGTTACTTTTAACATGTCTGTAATTTATTTATTTATTAAGGTTTAACAACAGCTTATGTATAAAGTATAATAAGTACAGTAAATACATATCAGTATTGGGCTTATACAGTCGCCATAGAAAATCTGTACAATTTTATAATCCTTCATCTGTTTTTCTCATCATAGCAATGGAGAATTTTCTTACATCAACTCGTTGCAATTCACATGATATACCGTTGTTGGTCTATTTCATACGCAAAGGTTAGATACAAAACCTAGTATTGTTAGTAAAGTAAACATTTTTATTTCGTGTGTGGCATCTAAGATTAAATAAACGATGTTATTTACTTTTTATTAGACATACGACTCTGAGTGCTTCTACTTAAGGTTGAAAAATGGTTTTGTGTAGGCGTTTTTTTCTTAAGGACTCACTTAATATGAAGAAAGCCTTTAATTAAAGAAGGTATAAAGGTTAGTTTTATAGTTTAATAGGAATTTCCGCGCGGTTTCCTTTTAATCGCAGTGTGATTTTTAAAGCCTATAACCATCTCCGATAAAATGGCCTATCCAACACAACTATAATTGTTCAAATCGAACCAGTAGTTCCGCAGATTAAGGCGTTAAAACAAACAAACAAACTACAGTTGTATCTACAATAATTTTTCTGACAAATAAATCTTACGTTCACACCTAACCATTCACAGACACGAATAAAACGCACCCACACACACATAGACACAATATGCTTCTAAATCAACAAGTAACATTTGACGGATTTCGTCGAAAGATAAAGGAGGACTATATTGACACTAGCTAAGATAGAGTTAATCCGTTTAGGGTCCCAATCACGAGCGAGAAAGGTCCAACCTTAGAGGGAAGCCTCATGAAAATGTATCAGAAAAATCAAGAAACCGCTTCCACGTTTCTTGTTATGGTGTGTGGTCTAATGTGGGAGAGATTAGCTTGAGTTGATATAAATATATGGTTTGATGATTAAAATTAGTATGTTTTATGGAAAAAATATATGTGTTGTATTCTTGTCTACACAATAACTGTTTTCTTTATATCTATAATTAAAATTCAGTCTGTCAGAGTTGCGGACAACGTAACAAGTTACCCGGGCTCAAAGCAGGAGTAGGAACGCGGTGGTTTTTAATCAGTAAGAGTCTGACACTCGCTCTCGCCTCACTTAAGACAGGAAAAGTCATTGGATGATTTTACTCCCACAAAAAATGGTGTCGTGTCCAATGACATACAGACTAGTAAGATTTTTAAACAGCATATTCTTCTATCTTTCGTACCCTAAAGATGTTAACTGGATTGCACATATTAAACTAAATACTCGGAATAGTTACCAAATTAAAGATACACGTAACTGTGCATAAAAAAAAGATTAGTCAACCTATTTCCAAATACTATTCACAAAATCCAAAAACCCACGCTTGCACCACACACGCTAAGCATAAATATTCAGTGTGAGGACCAAGATCTCCTATTAATGAAAAAGGGTCACAAGGTATTTTAATTTAACTACGTGCAAAGGATTTCGGCGGGCACTTACGATAGGGTTGTCTAACGCCCTGTATTGCACTAAGTTTCTTAGTACCTTGTTCTTGGTATTTACACGGACATTCACAACCCTATTTGTGTTTACACGAAGATTTTGAACGTTGCTTGTCTATTTTACCGATGTATTCTGTGAAGATGTTTTTGTAGTGTGATCATTTTGGAGATACTTAAGTAAGTTTTTTAGATTTTTTTTTTTTTGCTATTATTCGAGTGATTATAATGATGACACTAGGTATAATGAAGATCGTAATGATGACGCATATTCGTAAGTATGTTATTTTAATATCGTTGATATTTAGTACCCAATGGAAAACAGTATTTATTTTCTTGCTTCATACAATCAACAAAAATTTTATACTAAAGACGTCCTTTAGTAAATAAGAGCTACATAAATACAACAGCTTAAAACTCAGAACTTAAACATTCAGAATATTTTTCATTCCAAAAGACTTTTCTCACTTCATTTAATTTTCCACCGAATGGCTCCAAATTCTAATGGAGGTTTCTAATTCAGTAACAAAAGAATACACTTAAGGAGGGGATGGAATTAAATAGAAATAGAATTTGTCGGTAATCTTAGGACGATTGTTGGAGAAACAATATAAACAGGCCGTAAGCCTGCAATCCGCTTAGTGATACTGAGATACAGCGAGTGTTTTCATCAAGGGAAATATTGAATTTTGTTACATATAAATAAACAAACTAGCTTCTGCCAGCAGCTTCGCCCGGATTTCTGTTGGAAAAAACGTAGCCGATGTGTTATTCCAGAACATAATCTACCTCTATTCCAAATTTTATCTCGATCCTGCCAGCCATTTTAACGTGATTGAGTAACAAACTCACCAACTCACAAGATCTGGCCTTTTTTAATATTAGTTAAATAAGATTAGGTAAAGAATATATGATCGTAGGTAAAGTGCAAACTTCAAGGCTAATGGCCAATTAAGCAATATTCGTCGAATTTCCGTATAAGAGTAGCCTTGAAAAACGAAAGCAGACAGATGTATATTAACTTGATCAACAAAATACGACGGAATTATTGTAAAGCTATTTTCTTTGAGTAAAAGCCCAAAAATAATAGATTTTGGATTTTTTTCTGGAATAGACTGAATAAAAAACTGCTTTTTGTTACAGGGCCGAACTTGGTCGTTCATTTCCCATAAAAAAAAAATCAGCTGTGTACAAAACATTTTCTCTCACTGTACAACAAGCTTACAAAATGTTTCGGAAACAAATAAATGAACTCGAATCTCACTAAACAGCTCACAATTCATTTTGTGTTACAATTGACAGTTAAGTCCTTACGCTTTTCGCTTCGAAGGATGAAGATCTTTCCTAATATTGTTGGTATAAACAATAAAACATTAATTTGAGCAGTTATTTAAATTACGTTTTACTAAATGTTTAATATTATTATGATTATTATAAATTGATTGAGTTACTGAACGACAAATTAATGATTGTAATTTTAAACTCATTTCTTTTTTTTTTAAACCATTCTTGTTATTTTTTTTTCGTAACCTGTTAGCAGCGTTTGGGAGCGTTCCGTTTACAATCTGAAAATGGTATATAGATACTTAAGTATAATCCAAAAGTAAACATCTGTGTTAAAAGATCACTTCATCAGCACAGAATCAGCACGCACATTTTATCTCTCTTTTTGTAAACCAAAACACTAATGCCATAACATTTAAACCAATCAATTCCACCTCTACTCTGGGCAAGAATCTTTACCCTGGCCATAGCCAATAAGTCTTAACGACCACCATCTAAATAATGTCTGTCCTAAGCCAACTGTCTATCTACATGGCGCCCCGTATCAACACATACCCAAACAATTACTAGGTTTAAGTGTAAAGGCCGAAATACCGTGTTAAATGTCCTATAGGGATTCACTGGTCATATAATACCCACCCATCAATGTTGACCCTTCCAACTCAAAGTAAATGTCCACCAAAATACACCATTCTTAGCTCAACTTATACTAGTCTTTGGAATCTCCTTACAAAATCTTACGGATCCTATAAAGTGCTTTGCGAATGTGGTTTATTATGCAATTATGTATTCTGTGTTGTAGACTTTATGAGCTGTTTTAGATTGATAGTTACGGAGGTGGGAGTCGGTAAATCAAAGTAGGTAGTAGTCGATTAAAACTGGGTTTTAAAGCAGTATTAATGTAAGCTAGTTATTTAGTGTTCAGGATTAGGTAGCACGAATATCTAAAATAATAATTTGGCTGGTAGAAAATGCCTACGGCATTAAGCCTACTTTGTGTACACATTTATGGGTATAAAGAGTTAAATAAATAAAATAAATATCAGTTATATCAAGGCATCATTTCATACAAAACTTCATCAATTTTCAAATACATACCTAAATGTATTGACAATAGTGACATTATTGTTTTTAAATATATTTTTTCTTGAAAATCGCCGTGTAAACTTTTGAGCTTTTTTGGTGCATAAAGTTTGATTACTCATATAGAAATACATAATCAAAATCACTGAAGACATTCTTCTATAAATAAACAACATATGCTGATACATTATAAAGAATTCTATCATATACCAACACCACCAGAACCCCCGAAACTACAAATCGAAAACCTCGCCGTCCAAAACCCGAATCCGCTGCAACCCGACTCAAATTCCTGCTCTAAGTGCACAGATGATATCGCCAATAATTTCCGTTCCATTGCCGAAATACCTAAATTAACCTCTACGAATCTCCTTCAGATTTCCCCCGGTAAATTTCAGCCAGGACAATAATCTAGTAGATTGCATACTCAGCAATATGAGCAATGACCACTGAACCAGACACCTAGACCCCTCAACCGCACTAACACTCCCTACTTCGCATGTCAAGTTACATTGGACAGTTTGGAGTTCCAAATCCTCTATTAATATAGATTTCCGATCGGTCTGTCAATATGTAACGATGTTTTGAGAATTTCTGCCTTTGAATGTGATTTCTCATTGTTTAGGGATTTAATGGAATTAGAGTTGATTGGAATCGATACGACAAAAAGATATGTTTCTGATTGAGCCCTGAAAAGAAATAAGGGATGGTTTTAAGCTAATAGGCCATTATTTTGTTTGTTTCTTTCATGTATCCCTAAAGCAATTTGTGTAAGTAATTGTCAACGCGTTATCGGCTCGTTCAGAATAAATTCTGATTAATTGGAGAAATATACAATATATATGTGGAATTGATTTCAGTGTCCTCTTAAGCTTCTTTTTTCGTAAAAACATCATGCCTCTATTCTATGGAATAACAATCGCATCGAAATAATACTAATTTTATCAGTTACAAATCACACTAATATTATAAATGAGAAAGTTTAGATGTTTTTCCATCAATCACGCTGAAACTACTGTATACAGACAAGGTATGAGCTGACTTGGGTGATAGGACTTTTTATCCCACAGAAAACCGAGCAAAGCTGCTGGTAGACGCTAGTATCAAATAAAAAGGCTGTGAGCCCATCATCACCCTTATCCAATTCATAATTTAAACATAACAACCATAAAATAAACCTTAATTTCTAATCCTTCCTACTAAATTATTTCTCCTTGTACAAGTCCATTGGACAAGACAATTTAATTAAAACGAATATCTTCGAGTGAGATTCGCAGGCTCCATGTGAGCAGAAGAAATCTACCTCTGACCATATATTTAAGCTTTCACTGAGCGGCAATAACAGTAAAGCGTCTTGAGGGAACACTCGCCAGAGACGGACTCGGGGCTTGAGACTGGTGGAAAACGTGTGGTAATTTTGTATGGATTCTAATGCTTTTTGGTGTTATGAATTATTTACTAAGTCAGTTTTAAATTTCGACGAAAATTATATGTATACAGAATTTCGATTGGGTGTAACATTTTTTATTTAAATCGCAAAATCACAAAATCCTTAAATACGCGCACGAGTAGGTACGATAAATAAACAAATAAAAAATTGCCATAGAAAATACGTTATATAAATAATAACAAGTTTATCTAAAAATAACGGTTTACTCATGTAGTCACAAAACGACTCTTCATCATTCTTTGCGTGAGTAAACCGTGATTTTCAGTTAATTTGGTATATCTCACAACAGTTATTATAAAAAAACAACAAGTTTACCACCCAAACATTCACCTCCAAATCCCTCCCTGTCCTCACTTCGGTCGAGATTTAAGAAGATAGGTATTACCTCCTCGAGTACTCACAGTAGAGTGTCTCTCTTTATGGACACCTTAATGGTCTGATGGTGTAGATGCGAAATGTTAATGAAAAGTTCTTGTCGGGCGGGCGATGAGGTGGAAAATAGAAGCGAGTGCATCTCCCGATGTGTGAACTGTGAACCAATTTATTTAGGTCATACGATTTGTTCGATGGTCTTGGTTTTCTTCTTGTATGTATATTTATTTAAGTCTTTCTGATTCGGACTTTCGTTTCTATGTTTTTCTTATACAATGCAGTGGAGTGTCATTTTTGAGAGTGGTTTATTTTAATTTTGATCTATCTTATCTAATTACCTTTTATTCTTGAAGGGGTAGGCAGATGTGCACATTATGGCACGAAATGCCACTGTACAATATACACCCATTTTTCACAATAAAATTAATGTTGTATATATCCCATGTAATAAGAGATGAGTTTTATCTTTAGTAGATAAATAGTATAATTCGAAGATTTTCAAAAGCGCCCATTTAGAGGATTAAGATGTCGTTGTTGAGATTGTTTTTCAATAACTAATTAAACTCAGAATTACAGAGGTGAGTTCTATTTATATGTGGCTCTAGGCTCTAGGATAACAACCTATATCGAAAACTGGAAATAACTTAACATTTTGAGTGTATAAATTTGAAAACAGGTCATGATAACAATGAACTTAATAACTAAAGTCTATTTCTATTCTACAGTCTTTTTCGCCTTATACATATACACAATATTCTTCCAGTCATCTTTCTGCATAAAAATAAATAACATAACCCTGTCACAATCAGATAAGTGGGGGCTTACGGCTCGGACACACGAGGACATTTGTATCAGCATTTTGTAACGCCAATGATGTGGAACGTACTTTATGTGCCGATGTATCGGGAGTGAGACGCACTTAATTGACATTGTGATAGGTACACAACGCCGGACGCGCGCGGTGTTCTTTTTATAAAATTTGAATTTTCCGTGTTTAGAATTAATTTTTGTATTTTAATTTAATTCTGGTGTTTAAATGCGACTCTGTATAGTTTGTATATTTATTTAATAATTAATTGAACTTAGTTTTTCTAATTTGTTACCATTATCATGTTTGTAGAATGCAATTCGTATACATATAAAAGGTATACGATAGAAATAATAAAGAAAAAACATATACATATTTCACACACACTAAAAAAAAACAAATGTCAAGTATGTACTCGTCCAGTTTATGAAAAGCTTAGATAATAATAATTATGTATTGTATGTATTTTATACGTATGCCCCAAGTCTGGGGTGAAATGGGACCAGTTTAGCATGTGCAAGACGGAGCCTTGGGCTGGATTTGCTATTCTACACACTATCGTAACTCATCTTACTATCATAAACGATTGTCTTAAAACAACAAATAAAGAGTCCCTCAAACTGATTTTGTCTTAAAACAACAAATCAAAATTCCCTCAAACTATTTTCCAAAACGATAAAAACAAACAAACACACCAAATCCCCCTCACCCCTCACCTACCCTAAGTCTACCTCCCAACAGCTACCATCACTAAAAGCTTCTAAAATCCCGACTAGCCACAATCCTACCAATATTTATGTCACCGCGAACGAAGTAGTCGCAAGCTAGGCGCATTACCCCGGCTTCTGCTAAGAAAATCTTTATTAATAGAGAGGACGACTGTGCGACAAGAACAAGGATTTCGGACTAGGATTGAGTGACAGAGATAAAAGATATTTTAATCCTGTTTGATGAAAAAAGCTGTCTGTTCGTGTCTTACATAATAATATATAGTGAGTGAGGTTTCATATGATGTTTGAGGGAGGGAGGTAAAGAGTAATATTTGAGGGTAATGGGAGGAGTATTTCTTGGGATTTTCGTCTGAAGAAGTGGTTGAGGATTGCTTGAAGAGATGTTTATGGTTGAGAAAAATGTGGAGAGTGGTTTTGAAGAGTTTATCAAGTTGAAACATTACTTAGATATTTGAGATATTGTATTGAAGTCAGTAAAGACGATTGAAACAAACTTTACTGTAACGATCGAATTGATTTTTCTTTTATACCACGACGGCGGTGGCAAGAACGCACACGGCTCACCTGATGGTAAGTGGTTACCGTAGCCTATGAACGCTTGCTAACACTTGGGGCATTACATGCGCTTTGCCAACCCTTAAGAAACCTATTTACTCCGAATAACCGGTCTTTATCCAAAATCTTTTGATTGATCTAAGTTTTTGACAAAAACTCTAGAGAACTAATGTCAATAATCGATTTATAACCTATCATTTTTGGGAATAGCTCCCGTAGGTCAACACTCTCTATATAAAAACAATAAAACAAAATTAACCCACTGCACACCTTTACACTACACCACAAAAAAAACCACTTCAAGCAATTACAAACCTTATATACGTGATCTAAATACCACACATACCACATTTCCCGTGGCACGCCCAAAAATAAATAACATAGCCGTGTAAGTTATAATCGCAGAGAATTCAACACACAAATAACATAATATTGAACAAGTTGTAGCCGGCGGTTTTACCTAAAAATGACAAACAGTATAAAATCACACAAATGCGTGTAAATACGTAATAAATTCGAAAGTAGAAAAAAAAATTGCGGAGTATATTGTAACAGAAAATACCGCGAGCTAAGCCCGAGAGTAACACATCAAGTTATATAAAACCAGTTTATCGTGGACTCGCTTTTGTATAATCTTTCCACAGTTACGGCGGTCAGGTTATACTAGGTATGCGTAGCTTGATGTGTGTATATGAAAGTTTTCCCCATTACTGAATTCGATAGTACCCTACCTTAAAAATGTAATTGTGTTAGAAACAGCGCCTGCCCATAAATACTCGTGAATTTATTTTTCTTGACAACTTTGCTATGGAAGTTATTGTACATGTTGTATTGAGGTTTGTCGTATGTTGTAAGTCGTTTTATGTCTAGTACGAGTAAGTTCATACAATTAGGACGTCTTTGTACGGTGGGTAAATGAAACGCAATGATAATATATAAACCTGAAAATTTTGTTTATTTGAACGCATTAATCTCCGGAACTACTGATTCGCTTTGAACAATTCTTTTTGTGTTGGATATTCGGTCCATTTATTGAGAAGGTCGTGGTTATGAGTGAAGGTTAAACTATACAACATAACGCTACGATCAATAGGACTCAAGTAGAGCGGTTGAAACCGCGAGGAAGTAGCTAATAATTATGTATAAACTTCTAATTCAATAAAAAAATGTGTAGTCCAAAGATCTCAGCAGTACCGGTTCAACTTTAATTAAATAAAATAAAAATATAGTTATACATTTTTTTTTACTGAAGTGAATAATCACTTCTGCTTTAGTACTTTATACTTTCGGTTAAAAACAAAAGCGTGATATTATTTGAAGAATACAAATACATGACTCCCATATAATTTTGATACCAAGTCAATAACATATTGTAAACACGCAAGGCGCCTCGTCTAGACGCCATACAATTTATTAGTGTTACTTCAATAACACAAGACAAAAGCAAGCACATAAAACTCTTAATATCAAACAAATAACCTCCGTTCAGAATATTTTCATTTCGTATAAAATTTTAATTTTGAAATATTTAAACTGTTTACTTGTCTGCCAAATGTCTGCATCGCTTCAATTTCAAAGATTGGGCGAATACCTATGTAATTTTCTCAAAGACCGTCGAAAAGAATCTGTATTTTCGATAAATATCTCTAATGTGTGCATGTTATAATCATGCTGGTTGATAAACTTTATCACGTTTTTTTTTTGAGTTTGGGATCGAATTTTCCAATGACTTTTCCTACCTTGGGTGAGGCGAGAAGATGTATCAGACTTTACTGACTAAAAATCACCCCGTTTCTACACCAGTTCTTCAAGCCAGAGTCCAAGTATCGCATTAGGTCTTCCGCAGCTCAGTATCGGGCATTATCTCTACTGGGCCCTGTCTGTGGTGATCTGTGGCTTTTTGACGCGCGCGCGAAACGCGACGCGCCTTACGCTCGGGTTTAGTTCTGGTCGGAGTGCGAGCTAACCTTGCTCTTAGCACTGTGACTATAAATATTGGCTTTACTGTATGTAACTCCCCTCTAACACTAATTACAGCAAACTAACTTTAACAGAATCAAGACACGAATTAAAAATTGCACAAGTCAATTACAATTCCCACTCCCACTCAAAACACAACAGGTATAATCCCCAAAATCACCAATTATGCCCCTGTAAGTCATCCCCGAAATTCTGGGTAAAGTCAAAAATCAGTAGCGATCAGTAACAGACCGGGGGAGGATGAAATCGAACCCCCTATTAGCATAATGAAGTCCGATGCTATAAAACAGGATCGCTACACGGAATTAAAATATGCAAAAGAGCTTAAAGAAGTTTAAAATAAATATTCAGTGTAAATTTTTTAAAGTGTATTGGGTCTGCGAATTTTTTTCGTTTTCGAAAAATGCAGATCAAATGTTCAGTTCGTTAGTATTACACCAATTGGTGAATTAATGTACCGCGTTGTATGTTATTGAAACTGAAGAAGTATGTAATGATATACTAAATGACTGTAGTTTATGCCTACCCGTACTTATGGGACAATGGAGTTAGTATATAAAAACTAAAGAGACGACTTTAGATACTTATATACACTGTTTATTTATTTATTATTCATGTACACACATACACCACAAGGGGAGGAATGCTCTGGTTCGAAAAGCAGGAGTAGGAATGTGGTTTTTAGTCAGTAAGAGTCTGATACTCCCTCTCGCCCAACCCCAGGTGAGAAAAGAAATTGGATGATAGTCCCCCTCAAAAAGAAACTCTTAGTGACAATCTCTTCTAGCCCACATGCAACTAATTCCATGTAAAATGTTCAGCACAAGTGATCGCCGGTGATGTACGCGAGCCACTCAAGTGCCAACCTAATGGGATTTTTTAATGGCATCCCTATGTAAGTGGGACGGGATTGTTTAGGAAATTTCCTAAAAAATAAATAAGAAAATACCTTAGTTCCCGTTTTCCCAAGAGTTCTGTTGAATGAGATCAATTTTCTTTAGATAGGTCTATTGTTAAAATTTTACAGCAAATAAGAAAGCAGCAGCCTTAAACTGTAAGTATTTTATTTTTAAATTGAAGTAGTCGTATCAGGGCTTTTCTAATTGTGGCCTAGATTAAGCACATCACACTTCAGGGTGTTTCAGGAGTATCCACAAATTTCCAAATTTCCAAATGTGCGACATTTCTCATCTCAACTGCGCGTGTTGCGATGCTACTCTAGCATGGCTTATAACTAGTCGAGTTCCTCGTCAAACAATTACATGAGTAAGCCGATACTATAATAATAAATTTAGTATGTCTCTTGAAATACTGATAAAATATTTAATTCATCAAAACAAAAATTGTCAACTACGAACAAAACTGGTAACAAACAAAGAACTAATTCAATCAATATCAATAGGTCGTTGAACTTTTGACATTTTGCTATTGAAAGAAATTTATTTAATTTTGTACTTTAACGACATGTCATAAGAGATAAAATGCCTTTGTAGTCATCTAATGACTTGTGACGTTTTTATGCTATCAGTTGCTTGCAGACTTCTTTGATCAAAAGTTGTGTTTGAACGTTTGAGAGCTGAAAAGTCGTCATGGTTCACAAGGCTTTCAAATGAATTTGAAATGCTTATACACAGATTAAGGACATTAAACTTAGAAACCATTTTATTCAACACTAGCTTCTGCCAGCGGCTTCCCCCGCGGTCCCGTGGCATAATAAAGTATCCTATGTGTTATTCCAGACTATAATCTACCCCTGTTAAAAATTTCGTGCCAATCCTTTCATTCCAATTAGACGTGATTAAATGAAAACATACACACAAACATTCGCAATTATAATATTAGTAAGATTTAAACATTGTTTTAAATACATACATACACAACGTCACGCCTATTAAACCCAAAAGGACAGAAGAAGTAGGCAAAAGTATGTACGTACAATGTAGCACCAACTTTTCTAAGCAATAGAGAGTGAATTACCCTTTACCGACTACAATCTTAGGCTCCATGCTTATTACAGATTCTTGTAAAACCTGAAAAAGCCCTATTATAATTAGCCCGACAATTGCAGTAACGAACTAGCGACCATTGAACCAACGAGCCAAAAAATACTTCTAAGACAACAAACATTACACTAAGACACTTTACAAAAAGAAAAAAAAAAACTGTCCAACTAATACAAAACTTTACGTAACCAACTTAAGATAGCATTTAGGTTCACAGCTCAGCAATCTGTATTAATATATGGGCGATAAAGTGCAGAACACATTATGTGCAGGCCCCATTCGTTGGTCCATTACAACGGAGATGTTTTGTGTGATCCCGCCTTTATATCACTTTTTCTATTCAAATAGAAATGTTGTCTCATATTTTTAGTTTATTACGTGAATTTATTTGTTATGGGGACGTTTCAAATGTTAGGTTGTAGTTTTTGTAAGACATTAAGTAAGTTTTGTGTGTGGAAAATAGAAATTTATAATATTTTTTATGTTGATTTACGCCAGAACATTATACATATGTGTGTTAACGGAACACTCCCGAAAAACGATACCCATATTTTTTTTTTGTTTCTATAATTCAACATCAGCCGTACACAGTTGTTTACAACTACTATTACATAAAATAACATTTAATTCCTTACTTCCTTAATATTTTGAAAATAAATATTGTATTTGGGAGCAATTCGTTTACATCCTGTATATTATGAACTCAGCTTCCAATTAGAATGTACTTAAGATGTTCAGTAACAATGTAGCACACATGAAAGACGACTTTATCATCTACATGTACATGATAGACACGCTTCACTAGCGCCAATCAGTCATTAAATAAATTAAACACGTCCAGACAATTTTTCTTAGCAATTGCCTTGTAATAGGGTAGGTACAATTGTAAAAACATCTACTTATATTTTCTTTCTATACTGCCAATTAATATTCAATCCTATTGCCCACAACATAAAAGTGCTCCACCGAAAAGTTGTCAACAACAAAATAAACTACAAGAATTTGTTATTGTAATAATATCTCCAGTGATTTATTTACAGACGATGAGTCAAGAGCAGCGCCGGCGCCACATTTGTTAAAGGTTCAGACCAAAACCTAGACACAGTCTAGAAATGCCAACAATGTTTTGGTAGATCTAGACTTCATGATAAACTAGATAAAAATATGGAACACGACTAGGGGTGAAATGGTAGGATAGTTTTTAATCAGTAAGAGTCTGACATTCGCCTCGCCTAAGGTGGAAGAAGTCATTAACTGATATTACCCCCACTAAAAAAAAACTTAATAGAGCAACATCTTTTAATAGTTAAGTCAATTGGTAAAATGAATAAACAATTAGCAGGATCGGTTTCCAAATGAAAAAAATATTTCCACCATCCTCCACGCAAGTATCCAATTTGTGGTACCATTCGAGTGTGTTTGTAAAAGCTCTCAACGTGTCGTGTATCGTCAAACCATTTTAATTGAACTCACGGACTTTTTATATCAATTGATAATAGGGGATGCAATCTCGATTATAATGTCTGAGATTAATTTATTATGCTATCGGCTTACTCACGTAACAGTTATACGAGGAACTCGACTAGTTTCAAGCCATGCTAGAGACTCATATAGTAGCAACGCAACAGTCACCGCGTCGTGGAATGCTGCTCATGAATTTGAGCCTCTAGTATGGTATTCGATAACATAATAATTAATTTAGTATGTCTCACCAAAGTTATAATAAAAAAGACTTCCAAAACGTACTTACGTAAAGCCTTGTTAACATGTTATTTACCTGAAACAAATACAATACACAATTAATTTACAACAAATATAATACAAAGTTTTTGATATTCATCTCGAAACAATCTCTCTTTCGTCTATATTCACTTTATTATTTACCTTTGATAGACATGTCTACTTGAAACTTCGTGACGAGTTAATAAACCACACAAAACAAGTAAATAATAAACCTTCGAGATTTGTTACAATATGACCGTTCTGTATTTATTTGTAAGGAAGATTATATTTATTAATTTACGTTTATTACGTAGAGTTTCTATTAAGAGCTCATAAATGTTATAAAAGTAAGAGTATCATGGAAGTGTGGGAGAGCCATGCGTCGGCGAATGGGCCGGCTCGACCGGAGTGATAACGGCCTCACCGAAAACCGACGTGAAACAACGCTTGCGTTGTGTTTCGTTGTGTGAGTGAGGTTCCGGAGGCTCAATTACCCCCTTCCTAATCCCCGATTCCACAACAACCTTTAAATTTCTAACCCCCAAAAGGCCAGTAACGCACTTGTAATGCCTCTGGATAGCCATGGGCGGCGGCGATTGCTTACTATCCCCCTGTTCGTTAACTAGCTTATAATAAAATAATAAAAAGAACATAATCCATGATTTCATCAATGAGATGGTCAATTTTAATAAAAATACCTTAAAAACCTTATCCTATGAAAACCACTTAAATAAACAACATAGAAAACAAACAACAACTTCACTATGAAAAAAAAGCATCCCTAAACTAAACGCATCTAAAGCGAGGTACACACGAACGGCAAATTACTTTCAAAACCGCCACTTCGCATCTTATACACAAAAATATCCACGTAATCAAAATAAAAGTATAATATAATGGCATAACAGTGTAATAGTGGATGTAAGGCGTAACTCCACCGACTCCATAAAGTAGATTAAATTTAAATTGTCAATTCGGTTTTACGAGCAACAGCGGGCGAGCCGGGTATGTGTCCCTACTAGGTATGAGACATTCCCGGTATTTGTCAAGCGTATAGTGTGCTCCTAGCTTTATGAAATTAGCTTGGAACAGCGAAATTTGGTGTAGATTAATTGACTGCGCTTTTATGGCTTTACCTATATAACGTTGTATGGGACAGTCTTGTGAGTAAACTGTTAGAATGTGAAAGGAAAATTGTCGTACAGTGAAACACAGCACTTATTTTTCTATTTTTGTATCTTTATGCTCGGCTGAACCGACTAGACTTCCACTCCTAAACTTTGATCCGTTTTATCTAAGTATTCTATAAGATAAAATAAAAAAATACGTATCTAATATTTTTTATTACCTAACTCAATATATTTTTAATTGTCATACCCCGTCATCATCCCTATAGGAAACAAGAGCAAAATGAACTCTCTACTGCTCATTTACAATACAATAGATTAACAGTACAACACACGGCACTAAGCGACAATAAAGTCACAAAGCCCAAGCTCACAATTCGCTCTTCATCACAAGAACCACGTAGCCATTAGCGACAGTGCTGCCAAAATTTAATTCGCACTAATTATACGAATTCGTCGGCGAAAACGGCAGAATAGCCGTCGTGTCCTGACGTATGTTGGGCGCGACAGCCCTCATTACTCACAATTGTGCCGCATTGCATAACGCCGTCCGCACAATGTTACAGCGAAAATTGTAGATTTCCCCTCCACCCCCGTTTATGTTGAAATTATTAAGGGCTATAACTCTGAAGCGCTAAGTGAAATAAAGCGTGTGTTTAAATATTCCAGTTGGGCGACACTTTAAGAAATATTGTTGCGATAACATGGGGGCTACTTATAATAACTAGCGCATAACGGATTTTGGAATGATTTGAAGGAGGGGGAGGGGTGCTGTTTTGTGCAATTTTCTTTTATTTTGTTACCGCGAATGATGGTGATATACTGCCATATGTATGAAATTATATTTCTTTGGATCTGGAGGCCTAGTTAATTTTCTACATAATAAGAATCTAAAATGTAATCAGAAAGCTTAACTTTTAAAACGTTTACTATCTATAATATATCGTGAAGACCAAGCAAACGTTTAGTGTAAGATTTTGTCATGAATTTTTAAACCTTATCCTTTTTATACGTACAAGTATTTATTTAATGCTCTCGCCTTGAGTGAGACCAGAGGGGAAAACAACCTCGATCCGAATCCTGATTTTCGACCCGGAGCCTCGGTAAATCCGTTAGATAGTCCGCATCAGGCATCAGCCCTACTCGGCCCCTTCTACGTACAAGTACTTACTGAATGTGGTAAGACCACGCCATAGGGAATACTTACCGTAATAATTCAACAATACATTCTCATTGTCATTTTCAACTTAAAAAAATACCAAATTAAAATTCCTTTACACGAACAATGTAATACATCAAACCATGGTTGTCCGACATGTCTATTTATTATTGTACAACTAAACATGTTGACGTATTGGTCCCACGAGACACGGCAATGGACACAACTTGTTGATAGAACGTGCATTTGTTATTACTTATTTTTAGTTGTAGTAGTTGTCCCACCCACAATAGGTAATGTTCAAATGACTATAAAACAATATAAATTATTATGTTATTGACTTACTCAAATAACTGTTTACAATCACCGCGTCGTGTATCGCGGAATGCTGCTCATGAATATGAGCCTCTATCATGGCTCGAAACTAATCGAGTTCCTCGGCAAACAGTTACGTGATACGTGAACTATACATAAATTTTACTGATATCTAAGTTAATGACTAAGGTCGTTATTAATACGAGAATGGCGCCCCTCTAAAATTTTTTGTAGAAAATTGTGTTTGGATACGTAGAAGATTGAAGTCGGTAGCCATGACAAGTGACAGATGACAGAAGACGCACATAGACAATCGACGGACAAATCAACGGATGGCGTCATAAATCCTATATCGCAAATGAGAAGTTTACATACGAATAGACATGGATAGAAAATCCTAACGAACAACAATTGGACAGAAAGCCCACCAGACACGATCCTACCAGGTACGATCACCTTGCCTAGTCGGAGTCGGAGGATGCTTCTTTTCTTAGGGAACTTTACTCTCTGTTCCCTAAAAATTTCAAAGTTTCAATTTTCTCCTTCATACTCCAAACTAAATAATTTACATAATACGCCTGCAGTTCTTTAGTAAAACAACAATGTAATGAGAACGACATGAAACACATTATAAATTAATAGGACGCCATTATGCGTGCTCATAAACCCGTAAACCACTTAGTGACATCATAATACATGGTTTTAAGTAAATGTTTAATGACTTTCAACACACGAAACAAGTACACTACATACTTTTACTTTCATTAGAGATTCAGAGCGGTTCTTAAATAGAATGGGAGTACTTTATTTAGTTACTTACTGTTAAGTTGGTCTACTCACCTTGCTAATACCAAACTATAATGTATCTTAATTATATTTTAAGTTTGTATACTTCAAAAGGGAAAGTAGAGAGAATCAGATCAGCGATCAAGTCAAATCGGCTAACTGAATCAGATTGCGCCAGACAGACCACAAATAGGGAGAGATGACAGGAGAACTTGAAGAAAGCAGCATCAACCTCCAATACAAATTCGGCCGCGTCAAGGTGACCAAAACAGAGAAGAATACTTCAAAAATCTTAAACCATAGTTTAGGTTTGCTAACATAAACTATTTGAAGATTCTCGATCACTTTCGAGCCAAGTCAGGATTCATAATCATATCAAAATGCGAGCGATATCATGCAGTGAACTCCTAATGAAAAATATGTGTTACTACCTAATAGTGCTTTTGATTACAAAAAAGTATACTTACCCTAAAAAATAAAAAGAAATAAATAAAAGAAGGAGACATGAGTGACGTCACTGCAACATAGTTAATGTCGCCCCGGACGCTCATTAGTAAGACCGCTGCTGCCTACATATTTGATAATGCGCGCGTTTTTTCAACAGCCCTTTTGGGACGAGGACAATGGGCGACGCCTGCTCTATATTAATGATGTGATTCTGGTAATAGGCTTGTATTACGCACTATTTAGGCAGGACTGTTGAGTAGTTGGGACTGTTGATCATGAGAATACTTATACCTAACGTCACGCCTTTTACCGCCGAAGAGGGAAATAGATGCACACTACGGTACATAACACACATTTTTGTTTTAAGTTCCATGTAATAGTGGATGAGCCTATTGCCATATACTGAGCACAATTCTAGACTCTGTGCTACTACTGAGAAATTTTTGTTAAACAGAAAAATGCCCAGCAATACTTTGTCAAATTATTTAAATAGATCTAATTAATGGTTACAAGAACAATTCCTGAATTCAACGTGCCTTCAATGACTTTGACAAACTTTGTTCCACACCAGACCTACATTTCACCACGACTTGAACTATCAAACTGATAAGGACCTCACTATCACTACTCAAGTTATACTCACTCACAAAGGACATCAACCACTTTGTATGGCGTTTGGGCTTGAACATGAACATGAAAATATTGTACTATTTTTTACTTTATTGAGCGGCTTACAGTACAAAGAAAACGTATAGATAAGAAACTTTGTATCAAATTAATAATTAAACATAATATATGAAAAAACTTCAACACTTTAAAATAAATCGTTTATTTGTGAAACTATTCATTTTCATAATGTTAACAAAACATTTTCAAGAAATTGAGCTGGTGGAGTTACATTTTCATGCCTTGCCCAACTTAAATACCATATCAAAGACATGATATGAGCGCAGCAACCACTTACACTTACTTACTTAATGACTTACCACTTGTGGTGCGATCCATTGCAGTATAACTCGCTGCACTTCCACAAGATTAACATTGTGTCTTCTCCTGTGAGTGATTTCAGCTCCACAATTGACACAATATATAGATTCACTAGGCAAAATCGGAAAGTCCAAGTTTACGGGGTCGTCGTCATGTAAAGCGGCTTCGTTGCCAGGGTTAACGTTTGAGCGGGTACTACTGAGTCTAAGAGTGAACCGGGGTCATCGGATAGAAAATCACCAGAATCCATTTTGAATAGCACAGTCGTCAAAAATAGCCAAAATCGAAATAATATTCACAATATAATACGAAAAAGAACTGTCACAAAACTGTTGTCATGGCAGTGTCACCAATAATAACAATAATCAATTACAAAACTGTTTTTATTCTTATTTAATATTATTTATATTTACACTCCCGAATAGAAATCAAAATTCATTAAATATTATTATTAAATTATTTGTGAACTTCTTTTTTCTCAATACAGCTGTTCAAAACTCTAGCCCATTTTGGTTGATGTCCTTTACGATATATTTTTACTCACGACTCGCACTTTGCCAGTTTATTTCAGTCGTAACGTTGGTACGCTACCGAACTGTCTACAGGAGGGGACAAAATCATATTACGGGGAGAGGGGGGTCATTCCGATCCATTACCCAATTAATAGGGGTCGAATTTTGTTCACACCCCAAAAAACTGGCTGAAACTATAAAGTATCGGCTGAATTGGATTTTTTATTCATTAATGAACTTCGTGGTGTTAGATGAGGAATTTTGAAATAGAAAATCGCCATAAGCATTTTTATCGACTTGTATATCAAGCCTTTGACTTCATTTTGTGTAAACAGTACCCTTAGTACGAGTTGCTTTATGTTTATAGTAATCGAAACGAGAGCGCGTTCGGTGCTCTGATTGGCCGGCTCGAATAAATCAACCATTTAGGGCGCCCAATACGCTATCGTTTCGATTACTTTAAACGTAAAGCAAACTCGTACTAAGGGTACAGGTGTCATGGCCGCTTTTAAGAAGAGGGCTGTTGTTTAGTCCAAGTTTCCTTTCTATAAAATAAGAGAGTGTTATTTCAAAATATTATCGTTGTAAACTTTGCACAAAAATTATTAGTTTACAAAACTTTCCACTAACATGAGCAAAAAATACAAGTTTCCTTAGAAAATCACGAACACACGTCTTGGAAAATCAACACGCTGTTATCCTAGCTTAGGCCACTAAATATACGGAGTATACCCTACATTTTAAAAGGCATGTTCCTCCTTACTATGCGTATTAAAAGACAACTAGTCTTTATTAACAAAAAAAATATGTTGGAATATTTTTGTCCTCTGCAAACAAAGTAAAATATGTCATTTGTCCAAATATTCGTTCTGCTCCTATATCTACTACATTGTGTTTTTACTGCATACACTATAAAATTTGAGACTAAGTTGCTGCAGAGTTAAATATGATAATGATATAGCTTTGCTATGAAATAGCCTCATTCCTCAATAATGAAAAATAAAAAGAGGAATGTTTCCAATTATATTTTACCCTGTCTATAATTTTCAGAAAGGTTTCAATGTATGACAAACCTGTTCTCTGGTCTCTAAATTGTCAATATTAATAATTCTAATGGACTGGCATGAAATTTTAACACATCAAACGTCATGGGGCACAAAAGTGACCGGCGTTAGCGCAGGATTTACCGTTAACAGATTTTTGTTAGTCAAAGTCTTAAGATAATCTACTTCTCTATTTTCTTCTAAAATAATTATCTATAAACATAACTATGTAATAATAAAACAATTAATAAACAAAACTCCCGATTTTCCTAAAACACGATCAACCCTCTTAAGACAACCTCGCGAACTTAGCGACCCCCTACAAAAAAAAACCCGTGAACTAAAGAATAACGCTCCTATCCCCTGTTTAATGGTATTTGCTTTCAATAAGAACGGCCATGTTTGAGGCCCGTGGGAAACTGCACCAGTCACTAGTGTTGTTACGCATAAGCCGGGATTGGGATTTTCAAAAAATATGGAATTTATTATCACAACTAAAATATCGGTAGGTAAGGATAGGTAAGGGATAAGCTTTTTCGCACTAATGGTTAGAAGCCAGTTTTTAAGGGTTGTTTTTCTAGAAATATACTGAAAATAATTTTCTAAAAAAATACAAAATTCTTGGACATTAAATAAAACTCCAAATAGGACGGAGAACCCTTCAACGCAACCCTTGTTGCTGCTAGGATTATCGCTGACTTTGGACGTTGTTATTTGTATTTTCTACCGTAAAACAAACATCATTAGGTATATATTTATTTAATAAAAACAAATGTTAAAATATCACAAGAATAAATCCGAAATTTACTTTAAATGTAACAAAAGATAGTAAACAAATTCAAACTAATTTATAGTGCTGCTCATTCTAAAACATCCACATCACATTAATATTATAAATGTGAAAGTTTATTATTTGGATGTTTGTTCGCCAATCATGCTGAAACTACTGAACTGATTTTGATGAAATTTGATATACAGACAGGTTACGACCTGATTTGGGCGATATGATACTTTTTTATCCCACGAAAACGCGAGCAAAGCCACTAACAGAATAAAGTACTGCAATAACTAATTATTATCATAATAACGGCAATAATAACATAATTATTTTAACACGTAGGTACAAAATGTTACCCAATACATAATCCCAATTTCCATCTGCTGCGAATCCCGATACTGTGCACAACACTAGCGATGTTATTTCATATCTTCCTTTGTTTTTCGAGCGCATATGCTGCGTATCAAATTATTGCAAATGGATCTCAAATGTGCTTTGAAAACGGACAAATATTTGCATTGTCGCTAATTTCATTGGTGATGGAACAGTTAGTATGAAAAATTAAACACACGTGTAAAGTTATATGTTTCTCTATTTATACTTGGGAGCAAAAAGAGCCAATAGCGTTATTTTTTTTTTCATTTCTTGATAAATATTTTCAGATACAAGTATTTTATTAATAGGTAGCGTATGTCATATGAAAGTCAATCTAACCTTTAAAATGAGACAATTTTGTTGTTAAACGAATATACTTTAAAGTTACAGGGTGTTCTTTTAAAATAAAATAAAAAACGCTAGTGGCTCCGTTTCTTTGCTCCCAAGTGTATTTAATTTAATTGAGTCATTAATCTTATCATACTTGTCTTTACAAATTAATTCAAGATATAATAAGTAAATTCTATAATAAAACCCAGTCCTTGAACCCTAATATCAAATTCGACGCAAACGTAACACCTTAATAATACGCTAAAATCGCGAAATCCGAGTAAGATTTAACAATAAAACAGAAATAAACGGTAACAACTTAACCTACAATAAACATAAGGAGTTTAAATTAATCAAGTTAGAAATCACGTCGAAACGTAGGCAGTAACAAACATATCCAAACTTGAAGAATTATTAGCTTGCGCTGAGTTTAAATCGGAATTGCCGAAGGGCCGAGTTATAGGGCCCTGAGGATTTGAAAATTTGCAGCTACCCTTACCCCTTAGTGAGGCATTGCTACCCACCTGCTGTAGTTTTAAGTTTAATTGTGACTAATGTCTGTTTGATGGGTTAATTTAAATGTGTTGGTCTTTGTTGGGAAAGAGGTTAAAGTTTTGATATTTGTTGGGAAAGAAAAGTGTAATGGGAATTAGATATTAGGTAGGTTAGGTTATACCTAAAAATTTATCAATTTTCTCGTTTTTTTCCCGAAGTGTTAAAACACATAATTTTTTTATGGTATGGGTGCAAACGAGCCGACGGATGACCTGATGGTGAGCGATCAGCGTCGTCCAGACACCCGCAACACCATAGGAGTCACATTATCGTTGCTGGCCATTACATTATTACGTTGAGATCACTTTTTAACACAATTTCAAACTCTATATGATTTATATATCCAAGACCGTATTTTTAAACCGAAGCCCATACTTTCGGCGATTTCACCACCCAACTTACAAATCGCTCCAAAATCCACCACAAACAATTTTCCCAAAACACCTTCTAAGCCGTAAAAAATTCAATTAACCCTTTCAACATGTTGAGAGGGGAGACAGTAATAAATCTACAAAGTCTGCCACTGCCACTCTAAAGCACAAAGGGTGGCTGAATCAAAATTTTACATGCAATCCACTATGCAGTATGCACCTTTCATGCATCTTCGTTGAATTTCCATAGCAAAAGATCCCGACTCTTTTAACCTAAGTTGGATGCGGCACTTATATGACCCAGTTTATAATTTAGTATTATGAAGTTGGGGATTGTTGAGTAACTTAGTCATAAACTCATAATATTCCTTAAATCTCTTTGGTAGAAGTTTTCCTTTTCTATGCGGTTGGATTGCTGTAGCTGCTGTAGATGGCAGAAAACATGGCTGTTGTATTTCGTGCGTGTAATTAAATTAGAATGGTTTGTGATTAAATAATGTTTGTGAAATATCACTTAACTACAGTACCTTTTAGTAGTGTTTTATATTGTCTGAGTTTCAAACGAATCCGCATTAGGCGCTCTGATTAGCCAGCTCCAGTGAACCAACCAATCAGTACCCTTAGTATGAGGTTGGTTTATTCGACCCAGCTAATCAGAACCCCGAACGGGCTCTCGTTTCGATCTCGTTCAATTTAAAACAAACTCGTACTAAGGGTACAAATAGACAAAAACATATATCGAATGTAACACCCAAATAGGCATAAATACGCCACAAATACTACTTGTGTATACAATCCGTAATTAACCGTTCTGGAAGTGATTGGGAGAGGTGTATATTCAAGCAGTGGACGTCTTGTGGCCGATATTGATAATATTGATGAAGAATGAAACGCAAATAATGATTTACTAACCAAAATTATTTGCCAGTTATATTTCCTAGCGAACACGACATAAAGCTATTAAACAAACACATAATAATTTAAATCCACTAATACCATCTCCATCATTCGCACATCAGAGCCCCCGCTGTCGCCTTGTAAAAACACACTTTGGCTTTGAAGCACATGTGATTGCAGCTTTATTGCAATTTGAAAGCATGCTTGTGACGTCACGCCTTCCGGAAGATAAACCCCCCTTTGAAGGCACCAGTCCTGATTCAATACAGTGGCTTTTAGCCTTTTTCGTGTGGTTATTGGTTTTGAAAGCAACTTGATAGAACAAAGTGGAATTATGTGAAGAGAAATGATAATATTTTTATGTGGTCTCGTATGTTTTTCTTGGTAGAAGGTTCCTTTTTTTGTGGTGTTGAGAGTTTAATGGGAGTTGTGTGATGAATTGACTTTATTCGGTCGTGGTTTTGAGACGTATTTGTAAGTATTTTTATTCAGTCGTTGTTTTGAGCTGTATTCGTAGGTACGAGTATTTGATGTCGGAATAAAATATTGAGTTCAAATTCTTCAAGGATCGATGTGCTCGCATAGAAGGAAAATTACGACTCTCTAATTGGTATTCGAATACATTTTTTCAAATTTTTATCTAGATCTAAATAATATTTATCGATAATAAAAGGTGGATATACACCATAGTCAGCAGTGATTGCAAATCACAATCAAAAGCTATGGTTGACTTTCAGAGAATGCCTTAAGACATTAAGTCCGCAATTCACTGTTATTTGATGAAGATTAATTAAATAAATAAATAAAAACCCTTAACTTACAGCGACAGGATTTAAAAAAAAAGAAACAAATCTTGAGTGATTCGCAAACACTGCTGACTATGGCATAGGTGTTTCATCTCATATTATTTCCCAATCCATCATTAAATAATCTCATCTTATCACAAGAAAATTTCCTTTCGCCAAACCAACAAGAATGAGAAAACAAATCCTATAATATAAAACAAAGTTCCACGTACGAAATCAGGATTTGGTTGGTAACGAAATTTTCTGCACTAACGTCCTAACGTTTCCAGAGGAATCACCTTGATAGTGGGTGACGTAAATGCGATTTGTTGAGGCAGCACGTGGGGAACGAACCGCCTGCTACAATCTCTGACTTCTGAATTCCTGATATTATTGTTCCGAGCGCTGTTTTGTACGGAAGATGGTTTTTCTTAAGTTAAAATTTTGCGTTTGTGTTGTTTTTCTTTTTGGTTTTGGTTGTGATTTGTATCGTGTTAATAATGTTATTGATCTTAAATTTGTTTACTGACATAGCCAAATTTTACTAAGAATTCTTGTTATTAACATTATTGCCATTATTGATAGAACCTCCTATAAATTTAATTTAAAACATTCAAAATAAGACGATAACTATTACAAATCTCTTATGTATCCTTAGCTTCACCATCTGATTTTAATACATAACGAACGTCACGCCTTTTTATACCCGAAAAGGTTAGGCAGAGGAGCACATTACGGCACGTAATGCCACTATACAATGTACACCTTCCAGACTCCGTACTACTACTGAGAAATTATAAGCCGAAAAAACTTCAGCAGCAGTTATAATACAAAATTATTAATAATCAAAACAGCCTGGCTGGCTAGCTTTAAAACCAACAAGCTAAAGAATCCAAAATCTTCCAAAATAAATGAAACCATTTAAAAAACTACAACCAAATAAGCGACCACTTCAACCAACAAAAACAACATCACATCACATCACACTACACACTCTCCCCCACATCGTTACGCACTACGTCATCTAAACAAATGACGTCATCATTCCCTAACACACCTGCATCCTCTATCGGGCCTCTCTCCTCAAGGAACACATCGTGATTACCATTATGTTCCACGTCACCTGGTGCTGCTTCTTTGACAACTTGTTTCGTTAAAATTACTTGACTGATGCCACTTATCTTAGCTGAAAGTGGGTTTCTGAAAAGGGTCTTTGGTTTATTTATTTGTTGGTTTATTAACTGAGCGATTGGTTGAGATATTTTAGCATACGAGATTCCTGAGTATGAGGTTCTAAACTTCATACTTGGGAGAACAAAATAATACAATTATGGTTTAAAAGTTCTTCAGTAGAATTGCCTCTCAAACCGCCGTACTCAAAGATATTTAAAGATTACTTAAACTATTTCTTAGTATCAATTTTATTTCGAAAACAATAGTTAAAGACTGGTTTAAATAACTATTGAATGACTCTGAGTGCGGTCAAAAGTATGCTTAATTAATGGTAATAGGTTTCATTTAATATTACGTTAATAAACCAGAAAAGTAAGACATAGTAGAAGGTTTCAATTTACGAAAACAGCTCAGGTATGTGTAGTAGGTAAGTAAGGTTATAAAATTTAGGCACTATGCAAAACCATCACTTCAACATTAAGAGCATCTGACAGCAACAGTAAAATCTTTCGAAAACCAATCAAAGTAAAATCAATACACGTAAACGATGTTTGTTTCCCTTTTCCATAGCCACATCTATCTTATACACGAGTGTACCAACAGCGCATTTTTCCAAAGTTTCCCGTCATATATCAGGAGTGAACGATTTTGCCCATCAGCCGTTTTAAAGGTAGGCAACACCTATATTGGACTATATTTCATGGGGCAAGGGGTTTGGTACTTTGTTGGTTTCGAAGGTCTATGGTGGAGTAATGTTATTTTTCTAAACTTCATGATGATGAATCTGTCTGTAAACAGGTATTTCAAATCTTTATATGTATAATTCTTCTGTAAGTGTGTATGTCACTGAACTTCTCTTAAACGACTGGACCGATTTTGATGAAATTTTTTGTGTGTGTTCAAGGTGATCTGAGAATGGTTTAGATTCACAATTTTGTCCGCTGGACAATGTTTTTTTAATAATTTTTTAATTTATTACTTAGTAGTTGTTGATTTTGGAATGTTTTACATTGGATCCGACAAATTTTCAAATTAAAGACGTGTAGACAGAACAACGTCTGTCGGGTCCGCTAGTATCTATGTATAATGTTCGCAATGAACGATAATAGCGCACACTAATTTTATAATATTCACTTTTACGAAATAAGACTAATATACATTATTGGATTTCAGCATAAATTCAAAATCAAAATCTCCTCGAACGGGCAACAAGCTATCTCTGTTAATAAAACTTTCTTGCAACCAAAAGTACGTAAGTAGTAGTAAACAAATTGGAACTGTACAATATTTGTTTAGTCACCTTTACAAACTACTTTTACCAACAAGCAAGACTTATAATACAGACACTTTCAAATCCAGAACTGAATTGAAATTATTTATTTACACATTCATGATCAATGCACGTAGCAAGATCATCTATCAGAACCCTCACTGGCTGGTGCACGCACCATACATCAACGTTCCTCATAATTACGGGAACCATCCATACATTGCTGAGGGCATCTGATTCTCACCCCGTATTGAGACATGTTTATCTGGAGAGAAATGGAGAAGTAATTGGCCTTTGTCGTTGGGGCCATTTTCAATGAAATTCTGTTTTTACTGATCTTACTAAAGCACATTGTTAAAAACAGTAAAATATTATAATATGTCACGCCTCTTAACATCTGATTTCATCAGTCATAAAGTCATAAAGGCATACAAGCGTATGGCATAAAATACCAGACTCAAAATACAGAAAAGTCAATGATACTAAAAACTAAATAGGCAAAAGTTTAATTGGCAATACATATACATATGGTGTATGGCATAAAGGCACATGACATAAAGGTGTACGATATAAAATACCAGAAAAATCAGAATACAGAAAAATCAAAGGTCCTACTAAAAACTAAATAGATAAAATAAAAATGACGGTATTAACATTAGACATTAGTGTCTCCTATAAAAATGGAGACAGATAAAATACAAATCCTTCCATTAAACATGTGATAATCAAACAAAAACAAAATCCCCCAGAAGACACACTACCAAAAACTGCCAATACAAACGACCGTATGCCCTAAAATCGCAAAGCATGCTCGTCACAGCTGATAACTGAGAGCTCATGTCCCGTCAGTAAATAAACAGTCGTATTACATTAGTTTATTAGGTGTGCAAGCGTCCGTACATCCGTCAAAGTCGGTGCAGTGGGAGGGCTACAACCCATTTTACCGCAATTTGCAGTCGTCCCCTAATGCTGGTGGTAAAAGTTAGGAGAGGTGAGCGATTATGTGGAAAATGTAACGTATTTTGTCGGTAGTATGTTAGTTTTTTTTTCTTTTAAACGCATTAACTGCAGAAAGAAATCTGTTGAAGGCAAATCCTCTGTTAAGTGTGGCGGTTAACGTGTTTTGTACTTTTAGGAAAGTGAAGGACAATTTAAATTATCAAGCTGTTTTAAAACGCAATATTTTATTAGCAGCGTACTTGATTGAAGTTCTTCATAGATTTCATTCTTTGTTATGACTTTCTACTCTGAACTGTGTGTAGTGAGTCATTTCATCGTATTTTTTTTTTTACTTTTTATGAAGCTAATGGATCACCCTTTTTACTTGTTATCTTACGAATATAAGTTGAATATGAGTTGAAACCTGTGTGATGTATATATATGTTAATCCTATATGATTGCGCACATACTCCTTGATTCTTGAAAATCGTTTTAAATCTTCAGCCAACCGCTCTTCTCTCAACCCTTACCCCACCTCAATTGCAGTGTAGGGCCGTGTCTCCCTCGGGATTCGAACCGCAACTCAGTGCAGCGTTGCCGGTGATTTGTCTGTACCCCCGACGATTAAGAAATTGTCCTGCAGTCTTAAGGTAAGGGTGAACGACGGTTAGATGTGCATTAGGATATTGGAGTGATCGATTCCGTGGTGCAGGAGTGATGTATTGGTCGTGGACTTTTTATTGGTGATTTGGTAGAAGATTAAGAAATAAGGTGTGTTAGGGTGCTAGGGAAAAAGTTGTGGTTTTGTTTGTGTATAAGATTTTTGCTGTTTTACCCGATTGGTAAATTCTCGTGTATGCAATATTTTGCGAGTGTTTGTCTTTGATGGTAGAATTCATTAAAAAAAAAAAAAGGTTTAAAAGAGTCCCAACAATTTTGAAATTATAGAATTTCCTAATGAAAAGGTTAAAAACTGTAAAAGACCATTCTAAAATTTACATTCAACCATAAACACCTCACTTAAAGTAACTAAAATTACCATAATATTTCCACCAAACTTGACAACTAGCCCAAAACATTCCCTGGTCCCCCTGCATTCCTCCACAAATTACCTCCAGGCAGTTGATACAAAACGGTGGGGAATCACGCTCACATTATTATCGGAGTACTGCAATGTACTTTTATCAGTTTCAATAAATCCGAGTCAGTCACCAATTGCGTCAGCTATCAATCTAAACGGTGTTATGCTGTTACGAACCCCACTGTGAAATTGGGTGTGGTTGCTATTGCAGCGGGTGAAGGAGTGATGGACAACACATGACTTTTGTTTATCTTTTTGTATTATTTTGTGGTATTTTATAAGGTGGCTGATTTTGCATCAAGGATTTAGTCATGAAAGACTAAAAACTAATTGCCTGATTTGCGAGTCTACAGAGATCTACAAGAATTAGTCGAATTAATTGTTTCTGATATTTTCTCGTATTTTTGTTGTTTTCCATATTTTCAGTACTAAAAATACTAATTATGAAATGTATCGGGCCCAAAAAAAACAAATTGTTCATTACGCGTCTTTAATTTATTATTTCATGATTATAGGCTCCATTTTGAGCGTCGTAAAGTAAGGCTATGGAGCCTACAACCACAAAATGTGAACGTATGACCCTAGTGTTTTTACTCTGTCACAAGATTGAGATTATTATAAGAAAAAATCGCTCAAACTAGCACTCGACCTCAAACTCCCCTACAGCAAAAGACACAGAATAAACATAGTTATTTCTCTTCGTTAGGCAACAATTTGTCATGAATACTTAACAGATATTGTTTTTAGAGTGAGCGGTGTCTGCTAGGGCGCCAGATATAAGGGCGGATTGATTGCCGTAATTAATAATGTGGACATTAAAGTGAATTCAAAATATATTTGGGAGTTTAGTGTGAGGGATGATCATTTTTGGGGAGCCCTCCTCCCCAAAATAAAGGCGCAATTAAACAGTTTCTTACATGGTTCGCAAAGCTTTGGTGTTCTAGGAGTATTGGAGTGATGCTGACCATCTAAGAATTGGATTATAAGCTTAATAATTGCTACCATAAAGTAGTATAACAAAAATCGTTGATCCTGATCATTGAGGTTGGAATTCCATGATAAACACGAGGTGCGATAGTGCAAGGTCCACTAACAAAATAAAATATAAAAGTTATTTTTCTATTTATGTCAAAAGTGACAGTTTTAATGTAGCAGCTACACTGTAATAGATGATAAACAAGAAAACAGTTTTAGCACTACTCAAGTGGATTTTTTCAACACGTCCCTCACTCACAATCCAGCACTAAATATCGGCAGACCACGTTGTGTTATTCAATTAGGGAACCTCCTTATTGCGAGTGGTTAGGGCACGCAATGGGGTGCTAACTAGGGTTCTTGTTTCAGCTCCATTTAGGAACCAATTCATGGTTAATAAAAAGGATCGGCGTTCCCTTGGAATTAACCGCAAATAGCTTTATTTAGTTCTGAGATAGAAAAGCCACTTACTCAATGGCTTTATGGTAGGATATTTGGTTGCGGTTACCTAAATGTCCTTTAATGTGCATGGGTGAACTGACAATATTTATTTAAAAAAAAAATTGACAAATAAATTCATTTTCTTGGAAAATTATTCTCCTCGGGAGATAAAGGTTAAAATTATTTTCTTTCAGTAAAACAAGACTTTTTTAAGTGTGGGAGAGCTGTGTTTCGGCACGAATGGGCCGGCTCAACCGGAGTGATACCATGGCCTGACAAAACACTGACGTGAAACAACGCTTGCGTTGTGTTTCGTTGTGTGAATTTTCCAACCTTTTCCATTTGACCTTCCCAATCTACGATTTCCCAACAACCCTTAAATTCCTAACCCCCAAAACCTTACATATCACCAGATGATTCATTTGCTCGTTTACCGGCTTAAAGAAGTTTATAGAAGAAGACAAAAAAATCTAGAGCAAAAATAACAATTTATTCCAAACATTAAATTCATTTACACTACATAATTCAAATATTCATACAACTTCTCTAATAATAGTAGCTCGGTTGTGAACGCGTGAACTTTCCCGTGTCCCGCGGGAACGGAGCGCACTTTCTGACCCACATTTTGTTAGGAAACTACCTCGTGCTTTAAAGGTTACAACGTTAATGCAATAGTGAATAACCTTCTTTGGAATAAAACAGGCTAATAAGTCCAGCTACCGCACTCAGAGGCTTTTAATGATTACTTAAACTATTCCTTAATAACAATTTTATATCGAAAATAAGTGCTTAGGGCTGGATTAAGTAATCATTAAATAACTCTGAAGACAGCAGTTAAACCAGAACTAAAGCATTGTGACATCATAAGTTTTTAATCGAAATGTCGTATTTTTATCGCTCAAAGGTTATTTTTATTCCGACCGGAGCTGCGGACTGTCCAGCGGGTTTACTGAAGCTCCGGTTCAAAGAGCAGGAGTAGGAACGGGGTGTTTTTAGTCAGTAAGTGTGAAACTCCCTCGCCTCGCCAAAAGCGAAAGAACACATTGGATAATTTTCCCCATCAAAAAAAAACATTATATGGTTGATATAACATTACTTTATTCATATTTAGCATAAATAAAAAAAAACTCCAGTAATAACAAAAAACTGACAAAAAAAACAAACATCCTAAATCAACAACAAAATGAAAAACAGCCCTATTCTATTCAAGATCAGGACTCGATAGAGCTGCACCAAGATGCATCTTTGTCGATAAATAATTCAGGCAACGGGAGATGGATGCCGTTAATAGGGGCTATCGTTCAATGTGTGCCGCGTAAATCGTCTGGGACTTTCGAATGCACTCACGGAATACGGATGCGAGGTTTTATAAAGCGTTACAGGTGAGATTATAGTACGTAGTGATTGAGATATATTGTGTGAGGGTGCTCTCATACAGGGGGTGTTTGTTTGTTTGCTGTTCAAAATGCGATTGAGTGTTTTTAGTAGAGATTGTTTTGTTTTTGTGTGTGTGTGTGTTGAAGTGACTTTTTGTTTGTAATATGTTTATCGTGCAATATAATGATGGTAAGGTTGACAGTATAATGTATTTGCCAGTATTCATGATTATCTTTTACTATTCTTGTTGATGTTAAGTAAGGATATTAAAGAGAAACCAGGCAGCAATATTCTCTGATAAACTTGAACCTTTTAAACTTCAACCACAAAAATTTACTGCACGGTTGGCACAGTGGCTGAACAACTAGCTGACGTGCCACATATAGCGGGTTCGATTCTCGTACAGGGCAACTCTTTGTGTGATCCACAAATTCTTGTTTCAGGTTTGGGTGTCATGTACACGTGAAATAGTAGATTTGTAAATGCACCCACGACGCAGTGACAGTTAGTAAAATCAATGTGTTTTTTTATTCCATTAGGTACTTTATTCTTCATATAATAAAGTTCTTAGTTGTAAATTAAAGTTGAACAAAAACAAAACACCGATCGGTTTATCCGTACGTCCGTCTATAATCCTTTCTTTATTGAATTCCTGGTCGTCTGGCGGTGGTATGCGGTGCATTCGAGCTGGACTCCTGCGAGGACCCAACTATTGCAGCGCACGCTAATACCGCGTATATTGCATAGTGTGATATTGAATTCGGGAAATGTGGTTCTCTTGTTTTTATTTATTTATTTAGAGTTTGGTGTGGTTTGGTGTAAATTAATTCTTAGATGCATAGTGATTGGAAGTAAATTAAATAATACAGATATTTACAAAATGATACTTAAGAATATTTCGAAAAGAAAGTTTGAGGTAGTATTATTAGTTTGAAGTAGTATATTCGTATATTTGACTGCACGGTTGATGCGGTGGCTGGGCAACTGGCTGCCGCTTTGTGTGATCCACAAATTGTTGTTTCGGGTCTGGTTGTCATGTGCATGTGAACTTGTATGTTTGTAAACGCACCCACGACACAGGAGGAAAACCTAATGTGGGGCAACGCTTTTTTTTAAATAAAAAAAAAAATTGGATTACATTAAGGATTTAAACCCTTAAATCCTAGATTGATATAAAATTAATACATTGTTTGATGCTTTATCCTTGGAACCTAATTGATATATCATGGTAATTTCGCCGGATACTCCGCAGCGTAACCACTTTAAATCGAATTAAAGTTTACGTCGAATCAAGACATATAGACTTATTTAATACTAAAATTTTATAGATATTCCATAGAATTATTTACGGTTTGCCAGGGAGCATGACGGCAAACGGCAAAATAAGGACAATAAACTGCAAACGAAATTAAACATCAACAAATCAAATTCATTGAGACTGTTAATGACAATAAAACCAATTAAACTTTATCATGCCCCCTATAAAGTCTAAATTCCATCAAAAAATTTAAACTTCCTTCCTCTCTCTCTAAAACACAAAATAATTTAAATAATAATTCATAATCCTGCATAAGGGCGCGCACACACGTGCCGACAGCTCATTATGCGTGGTCACACACGAGCGATTTAACATCGCGCGACCGAACGATACGCGTGATGGTATGCACCATTGTATATTGGTAATGGTAATGACATTTGAATTTGGTCGTATTATTTAATAGACTTTACAATAGTCGTATATTTGGACTTGTTGTGAATTTTAAATAGTCTCATCATTCGTTTTCGTTAAAGGGGCAACCCTTTAACACTTTTGCACTAAGCATACCTATTTAGTTTTGTAATACGATGTAACAAAATTTTTATTTACTATTTTGTATGAGAATTACAAATGTCGGCAAAGAATATGAAAGATGAACGCACATGCACTGTATTTTTTTGGGGAGGATTTTAATTACTTACGCCTTTCATGCTCTCTACATGAATAGAGTATCAAACTTTTAAATTATAATAAAAATTGTAAAAGTTTAAAGCTCATATTATATCCAAGAGAGAGAAAGAGAGATTTAGGTGTACTAAATCAAACTCAAAATCATTTATTTCAAATAGATCAGGAAAGCACTTTTAAACTTCTACCAAAAACTTAGTGAAACATTCATCCAGGCTCATTCCAGGGTTTAGACTCCTAAGTATATTCATATGTATTGTAGATACTTAGGTACTAGTTTAGTCTATGTGTATGGTCTAGCCTTGCGGTCTAAGCCTGGACGCCTACCATACGATTACCTACCTACCTCTCATGCTACGCTCGGTATACATAATGCATACTACATACAAACATGTCTTTGAACCTACAAATATCACCCTTATTGCTACGTAATAAAAGTGCTTAAATGTATTTTGATATTTAACACCATACATACACATACGCTGTGTAATTCAATGCTATTTTTTCTCCATTTCAATAGTTTACACAAAGTTTCTATAGAAAACTTAACTTCTTACAAACAGGCAACTTTTGAACAGATTTCGGCAGCGAGTTAAAAATGTTGAATATGTTTAGAAAACTCGAAACTTTCCAACGAGTTTGATATTTCTCACAAAGTTATGCATAGCGTAAAATTTATTGAATAATAATCGACATTTTGATCTACAAACCCGCTATTCAATTTACCTGGTATCAGATTCCTTCGATGAAAAACATAACCCCAGCAAGTTAAACAAAACCCGATCTATTTTGCTCAAACAAGGTAAAAAACGCGATAACAAGAAAATGTTCTCTGAAAACACCTAGCCTGAACCTTAAGCGGAGTTCACACCCCATCGCCCTGAGGGCGTTTAGCTTACAAAATTGAATTCCCCGCAAACGTTCGCAGCGTAAACTATCCGACAAGACGGGGTGGTTATGCAAAGATCGCATAAGGCCGGTGCGGTAATGACACGCGCGGTTTGAAATGGTAATGAGCGGCGCCGCGCCGTCTGTGTGAAACGGCCCTTATGTCATTGTAATTGCATTGATTAAATCGGCGCGCATTGAGGTGATAATTTTATTCAATAACCATTGTTTGTGAAAGTTCTGTGTGATAATGTGCATTATGGAGATAAGCTGAAAGTGTGGGTGAGCGACGTTTCGGTACGAATGGGCCGGCTCGACCGGAGTGATACCACAGGCTCACAGAAATCTAACGTAAAACAACTCTTGCCTTGTGTTTCGTTGTGGGAGTGAAGTTACCGTAGGACTAATTGGCTCCCTTTCTAATCTTCAGGAATCAAAACTGCAGAGAGCCACTGGATGCAGGTCACATTTAACTGGTAGATTTGGAGGTAGGTAATTAGGGAAGGCCTATCTTCAGCAGTGGACCTCCTATGATGATGATAAAAGGTTAAATAAAGGATACCAATACCGTGCCGTATGTGTTTAATTTTAGGTTCCTACGGCAATATGATATTTCAAACACCGAAATTAAAAAATCCGATACTTCAAAGCGCTCTCTCCTCGCAAACACACTTCCATTCCATTCGAATGAAATCTGAATATTTTCCTATTTCGATACGAGAATCACCTGAATATGTGAGCTCTTAGTAATTCGAAACGTTAGGAATATTGCATAGCGCAATAGAACGCGAAAAAATTCGAATGAAAATGTAGTCTCTTTATTGATTAAATGATGTCTATTTTATATAATTAGGTGAATTCCAAATATGTAATTATGTTGTTTTAGCAAAACTACAGTCAATGGAAGATGATGTCCCATGAAAAGAAAAATACTTTTTCTTAGTATAAGCCGGTAAACGCGCCGACAGATCTCCTGATGTTAAGTAATCGACGCCACCAATGAAAACCAGTAACACCAGAGAGTTACAAGTTCGTTGCAAGCCTTTTAGGGGTTAGGAATTTAATGTTTGTTGGGGAATCAGGTAACGTTTCACGTCAGTTTTCTATGAGGCCGTGGTATCATCCAAGTCAAGCCGGCCCATTCGTGCCGAGGCGTGGCTCACATTAAACTTCATATTACCGCCAATGAAAAAACAAACACAAGAGCTGAACTTATAAATTCACAACACGAGCAGAAAAAACATATTGAGAACCACACTTATTGTTCGCTAATAACAAAATACCAATAATAAACACTATAGCATAGCATTTTAACAATTGTTGAATCTTGATAAAAATTTAATAAAACGCCAACTCGCTAGCGGCTGCTCACATTGAATTCTATCGGAGCATTGAATACAATGGCCACCGATTTGTATTCCACTGGGTGAAATGAAAACGCAATTGTTGCACTCATCTCTTCTAATAAATAAATAAAAAAAAAATACTTTTCTATATTCGTAACTGCTTGTTTAGGAACGTGCGGATTGTTTGAAACTTTTGGCGGGTGATGTTTCGTTTCTAGTTCTTTTTTTGAGGTTATGTTGGCGCGGTTGTCGTTTATCAAAATGGATGCTACGCGCTTCTTTTGTTTGAAAATTCATTTGTGAATCTATAGAAACGAGTTTTTGACGATTCATACATACATAACCTCACGCTTGTCTCCTATGGGGTAGGCAGAGATAATGGATCGCCAATTGCTACTATACTTACCCACCTCGTTTGCTTCATCAACAGTCATCAGCATTTTCGTGCATGCTCATCGGTTAAAGGTACTTTTAATTTGGCCTTTCTTTAATATATCGCCAATCTAGTCGCCATTTGTCCGTCTAAGGCGCCCTCTACCGGCCCCATTCATATCCGCCTTGTATATTTCTTTCGTAAATCTGCTTTCATCCATCCTTTCTACATGTCCAAACCATCGTAACATTCCTTTTTCAATCCTTGTCACTACCTACATGTCCAAACCATGTTAAACATTCCTTTTTCAATCCTAGTCACTACATTGTCTTTCAAGCCAGACTTTTCTCTAACAACAATCACAACTCACAACTTTCCAATCAATTCCAACCTTAAAACGTCATCATCAATAGCTTCATTGTCATGTCAGATGAGACAGCCCTTCGAAGCCATTCTCAATAATAACAATGCCACGTCTGCACAGACGTCTGTCAAGTTGTCAAACATTTAAGTCGAGCCCTGAGGCAACACAGATTACTGACAACTTTGCCCTTTGACTACAGACTAACACCCGTATTCACAAACGATACTATGCGGTCTCTTAGTGCGCGCGAGCGCACAGGGCCCCTAAATCTAATTCATAAACAATACTTGAGTGACAGCTGGTACTATGCGTCCTTCAAAATGAACGCACAGCTAAAGTAGCCTGCCAGCTGTTTTAAGCAACGCATAGCCATTGTCAATGGCAATAGATGTCACAAGGTTTATTTCTTGTTAGAGAAATATAAGTATTTTTCGGACAGACAGTTGTGTTTAGGGATCCCGATTTTGTTATTGTATCCATATTTGTGAATATAAAACCAACACAAATATTAACAAAATTGTTCTTGGATACCGGTAACTGTTTATGTTTTGACGTTGTTGTATGACAACTCAAAATTGTTCTTGGATACCGGTAACTATTAATATTTTGACGTTGTTGTATGACAACTCAAAATTGTTCTTGGTTACCGGTAACTGTTTATGTTTTGACGTTGTTGTATGACATCTGATATGAACGTCAAGCAGCGACGTGAAATACGCAACATACGAGAACCAATCACAGAGCTCTATTCAACGCTACGGGTTTGCTTAGACAAGGGTCGCTTAAATATCGTTTATGAATTGAAAGGCTTGCCAGATGTTACGCAGTGAGAAATGCCTTACTTCGCAGAGCGTTGCTACTTCCCTGAGGAAAGTATCGTTTGTGAATACGGGTGTAAGCTGCTACTGTCGTGAGTGTTCATTAAAGACTGTTTTACTTGTATTTGCTTAGTGTGTCTCTTTAAATAAAGTTATCTGTTTTCCGCGTAAGATATTATTGCTACTTCTATTACATAGAATAAACACTAAAGAATTTTTTTTTGAAGAGAAAACCATCCAATGACTTCTCCCGCCTTGGGCGAGGCAACAGGGAATGTCAGACTCTTACTGACTAAAAATCAACCTGTTCCTACTTCTACATTTAGAGCCGGAGCCTCGATAACCTGCTAGCTAGGCAGTCCGCAGCTCCAGAAACACTAAGAATATAAAGAATATAATAGAATAGAATATAATATATAGAATAGAATAAAAGAATATAAAGTACTAAGAGTACTTATGCTTACTATTAATTCAAAAATCCTGATCTTTTTGTGTTCCGATTTATTTTCGTTCAGAGTCAAAATTCAAGCCTCTCGTACTTACATGAGGACAGCTGTTGGTCCTTTCAAATCCATAGGAAACAAAAAAGTTCGTTTTGATATTGGCAAATTAGACAACAAAGAAAGAAAAGTCAAAATATCTCACCAGGTTATTCAACCCTATTTGAAATGAAACTGCACAATTACACTAAAATAATAGTCATTAACTATCTCAAATTTTCGTATCTAAGTACAAAATACAAGTTCAAAAGTTGTTAATATTTAAAGTGCTTTGTGTGTGTCAAGTTGTCACTGCGACGACACAGCCTGCGGCCTGCGAGGTAACAAAGACTTTATTACACACAGGCTGTTAGCAAACAAGGATATTTAATATTGACTCGTATTCACCCTTATGACGGTTTAATTTTACTTTATTCTGCTCCTATCATCCCTTTATATGTTTGGCTCAAGATTTCTTCATAATGATAATTCATTGTTAGACAGTAGACCTATCAAAGAGTCGTCGAAACGTCTTTGAGCTGACTTCCGATCTTCAGCTCATTACATCAAACCATAACCAGCCCAGGGTTAAGTCGATCAGGAGAAGGAACGGGGCGGTTTTTAGTCAGTAAAAATCGAACACTCCTCTCGCCTCGCCCAAGGCGAGAGAAGTCATTGGATGATTTTTTCCCCTTAAAAAAAGGGGCTAGATCAGATCACCTATATAAGTTTATTCTGCAATTAATCGAATCTAGTTCTATTTAAGTTTCTATTTCATATTTACATTGCAACAAACCTAAATTATTGCGTTGCATTATGGCAACGCTCGGCACTCATATTCAAACACTCTGTACACATAAACACCGCACCACGTGACTTGCAAAATATGGATAACATTTTATGAGGGGAGAATACGTCTTATACTTATTAATAAATTGTTCTACAGGTGGGCTGTGAGTTGCGAATTTTCACGCATAATGAAATATAATGAATATAATTGTGAATGATTTGACATGTTGTTGCTGTTATGGAAAAGATGGATTACGTTTTGCAGAAGATGGTAAAATTAAAGCAAAGTGATGATACAAAGCGTAACAAGTGTAAGCGTAACTTCTAACAACGATTATTTGTTTGATAATAATATAATTTACTAATAAAAAAGAAATAATAAAAACCAATTTAAAGCGTCGAAAAAAATTGTCCTCATCGGAGTCATGAGGTATAGCGCCCAAAAGGCTGGTAGCATTGCTACGTTGAATGGCAATGCTTAACCTTTGGCCAAGGTTTGGTCACCTGAAATGTCATTATCGCATCCTAACAACAGCAACCAAAATCCTCACTCAAAGAAACCATCATCTATACTTAAGTCACAACAAACATTTTATTTCTACATATCAAACCCAACTCATCATTAAGGGGCCTCAGTATGAACAATGGCGTCTATACATCTATACGAAGCTAGAAATCCAGTGAATAGCACTAATCTCCAACATTAGGAGTCCGTCTGTCAAGTTGACAGACTCAGCCTCGAGGCCACAGATAACAGAAAGTTTTGGAACGGTAGTTTAAACTATAGACTATAGAGAGGGGTGAATAATCGAGATGCGTTTTGGGGTACACTATATAAGTCTTTGACTGATAAGGGGGGGTTAGATATGCTAGGGATATTTCTATCTATAGGTAAGGTAAAATAATGAGATACTAAAACAGCGTCGGAGTATTTAGTAAGAGACTAAACGGATTTAATGTCAGTCCTTTTGGTGTTATAAGTAAGTGAGTTAGATTTGAGTCCCAGGTCAGGTTAGACATAATACAGACACTGTCTAGACAGTTATATTCAATACCTTTAGTGTGTATCCAATAGTATCCAATGTTTCATAAAGAATTAACCTATACTATTAACATAACATAAAACAATTAGATACACTATACTTTTAGATATATAGTACCCTAACCAAATAAGGCCTATGCCCCAATAAAGCCTATTTTGAAAATTTCCCTCTTCCCGATGTCAAATGGTCGCCAAAGTTTGTAGAAGTGTGCATGCACATTACTTAACTAATTTGAGCACAGCAAGCAACCCGTGCCGCGATTATGTTGGAACCTACAGACGAAAACAATCACGACGTGGAGCGCACTTTAGTTTTTATAAAATTCGAGTAGCGTAAACTGTTAGTATTTTTATATTTATCAGTATACGACGTGCCGTGTTTTGTCTGTATGACAATTATACATTTACCCATCTCCTCACATAAGTGAAATACCTATAATATCGGTGTATTTCATATAATCGTTGTTTTGTTTACCTATGTGCCATGCCCTAATAAAGCCTACAAAAAAAACGTGTAGGCCTTATTACGGCATAGTTGTTTTTCAGTAATTTCATAGAAAACGGATCACCAGCTTCTGTCAAAAAGAACGCCAATGGATTTTGCAAAAGATGGAAAACGCTGTTAAAATGGTAGAAAGGGGTAAACGGGGTGAATAGATACAGAAAAGGGGTGAATGGATATCGGGAAATTCTTCATAGTATCTATTCACCCTTTGAATTTTATGCACCCTGTTTTACCCGGTAGGCTGCTGCAGCCAGATTTAACTTCCAAAGAAGTACGCACCATCTAAAGAGTGGTTTGACTACACGAAAGCTAGGTCGGTCGCTGAATTGGCTACAGAACAAGAAGTTATTCTCATTCGTTTGACTGATGTTGGGGTACCGATGACTTCAAAGATGTTACTTGGGTATTACATGATGAGAAACTCGTTTAGCCTGATGTATAATGACCAAAATTAATTAATAAGATCTCATTACATTTATTATAAGCATTGACAAAGTTTTATTATAATTAAGAAGTTGAATACTTACTAGGTTTTATTGAGGCCTTATTAAGACATAGGGTTCCCAATAAGGCCAAACTGGCACTTTAGTTTTTTGTGTTTACAAAATTGTAATTTTTGTTTCTAAAGCCATTTTGATTCCATTATTACAAAGTTTAATAAATAAATATAAGATTTTGAAATTATCAGCCCATTGTCATTTTAAACCTACGAGCTAGGCGGTAATAAAAATAAGGTAGGCCTTATTTGGTTAGGTTACCTTATATCCCTAAGCAATATTCCAAGAAAAAAGCCAACAGCAAACATAAAAAGCCCCATAGGCCCAAAAACTCAGTCTCCACATCAATACCTTCAACAATCGAATACAGAGGGAAAATATGATAGCATGTCAGCCGTACAAACTGGCAACTGCAGTAGCATTAACAGATACGTCCCCCGAACACTTAGGGCCGTTCGTGTCGGAATTTTTAATTCAATTATGATAGCGATCATGTTTAATGACCGTCTCCTAACAGCCAGGAACGCTTTTGCCCCTCCATTCGACCGAACATTTCTTTTTTTTTCTCCTTTTTCTAAATGAAAAAATTGTGATTCCACGTTTTAATGTCTTGGAAAGATTGATAAATTTTCATAATTGTTTACGTGGAGATATTTGGGGAGATCTTTTGTGAGGTAAGCGCTCTTTTTTTTTGGATTATACTCGGTGTTATGTATATAAACTGTGAGGAAAGAAGAATATTATATTCAAAATACAATTGAAGTCTTAGAATAAGAAACAATGATTCAGCTCGCTCGTGTGTATATTCCCAGAAAAACCAGGGAATGTGAGACATTGGATAAGCATGTGATACAAAATACTCCCCAAATATAGGGGGAAATATGACATAACAGAGTGAATGACCGTTACTAAAATCAAAACAATTCAATCGAAATAATCTGCTACCAAACCCTTATAATACTATAATGGAGTAATACCATAATGGCTTTCGAATCCATCAAAAACAAAAAATGCAAAAACAAAGATAATACACATTTTATGGCGGTAATAATAGACCGAGATCATCTGCAAATATCAAAATGGAAGCCCATAAACGCTGTCAGTACTCCAAATGAAATAAAAATGTAATTCCAACCCTGTTTTTCACAGTCTGGCCGCAAAATCCTATGGCGATAAATTTGTCAAACGGGACCAAAAACTTTCATGTTAATTCAATCAAACGCTCTGGTTGCCTCAAATTTGATGAAGGGAAACCTCCTTAATGCCAGTTTTTTTTAATTTCACTGGCACAAAATAATTTCGCGTTCCAATTTCGATTTTCGGCAGCCATTTTATTTGATAACGGTCGGTTTCAATTGACAAACGAAATTAAATGTTTGTTAATTCTATGAGTAATTTGCTGTGTTGTATTTTAATTTATTTTTCTGTTTCTGTGATAGTAATTAAAGCATTTATCCTACATTATTGGAATTAAATAATAAAAAGTTGCAGCATCCTAATTTAAATAAAATTAAAAATGCAAAAAAAAACGATTCGCAAACAACGTGACTTTTCTTTTGCATCCAAATTCAAATTAAACTTTTAATGATTTTGGGACACCATCAGCAGATATTTAGCCGACAAAATAAAGAGAAATGCTGATTACCTTCCATTGTGTCCTGCCCCCTCAAAGTAAACACCATGGAGGATATACATTTAAAAAAGTCCCGTAGACTTTCAATGGTTAATTTGCACATCAAAAGTCGCAAGATTTCTTCTAACAAAACATATTTTTGACAAAGATTCTGGGTAGCAAGAGGTCAATGAACGGGGCTTGATGACTTTAATCAATGTTTTCTTGAGTTAGAATGTTTATAAATAGGAAATATATGGCGAATATTTAATTGAATGCTACAGATTTACCAAATGTAAAGGAAACATTGTAAAATTGAGATTTTTTCCTTTCGGAATTATCAGCAAACGCACAAAGCTAAGTAAAAGGAGTATACTACATTTATTTATTTATTTACTAACAAACCTCGTAAACCCAAGTTGCTTAAGTCACTCTACCAGGCAACAGGCCCCGTCAACTGGGACTGGTCAACTCCAGACTGTATTATTTTAATGGCCTCAAGGTTATTATCTTTTTCGAGCTCTTTGACTGAATATTGTGTTACATTGTTCTCACATAACCAACGAAACAATGTAACCAAGAATTGTATTGTGAACCTGATTGAAAAGAGTAACCTATGGAGTTTGCTGCTCATTCTTTTTCATGGGAATCTACAATTTGGAATTTGCAAATAGCTTTACTAGAGGACTGACTGACACCCAGACATTTTTTTTTATATTGTAATATTTACTTTGACTTCAAAAGTGCGTTGAAATAAATAATTTTTAGTATGACTTTGACTTTGACGATCGAAACACGAAAGCTCTCGTGCAGCAACCAAAGCAATAAACAATTCCAAAGAAAAAAAACTTCCTTCCTAAATACAAACAACTCTATATCATTCCTATAAATTAAAAAGTAAAGTAAAAGCCATAAAAATAGTTGAAACAACATAATTGAAGCAAGTTAATAAATTACAAGTAAAATTCACAGTAGAACGTTCCACGCGACATCACTGTGATGATTTATAGAGGTAGGCGCAGAATATAAGTTGAACACTAATTAGTATGCAGGGGCCCACCATGGAATATTTAAAGGGAACGTCATGTTAGAATTTCGTGAAATCCTATGCGAGACTTATGGGTGGAAAGATTAGGCAACTTATGTTTAGACATGTTGTGTGTGACACTTATTGTGTGAATTTGTATCCCACCCAAAACATAAATGTGAAAGGCTGCCAAGTTCGATAATATTGGAATGCTTCGCCTATAAAAGAAGTGAGATCTAAATAAGTACCAAGTTCCATACACAGATCTCATTTAAAAATGATATAACAAGTTGGCAAGTTTTCACACACTTTGTTATAAACCTACTAAACGCAATGAGTCAAGTATATAATTTTCTATTAAAACTTGCCAAGTTATATCATTTTTAAATGAGTTCTGTGTATGGAACTTGGTACTTATTTAGATCTCACTTCTTTTATAGGCGAAGCATTCCAATATTATCGAACTTGGCAGCCTTTCACATTTATGTTTTGGGTGGGATTTCATTTATTTTTGTAAGGTTTGTTTTCTTTTTTTCTTATTTTACTTTACTTTGACTAAATACAAACCTTCGTAACGAATTTTAGGTCGGTACGACCATTGGAAGATATAGATAAATTTTTTGTTTTAGTTCCTTAGGGGTATGAATTTACACCTTCATTATTTTTTAAACCGACTCACACTTGGCCATTTTCAGATTTTTTCCTTTACCTTGACCCAAAGACCTACCTCCATGCCAAATTTCAAGTCAATACGACCATTGGAAGTGGTCTAGGTTTTTGATGAGTGAGTCAGTCAGTGAGTGTATAGTAAAAATAGCGATTTTCTGACGTCAATATCTCAAGACCTACAATAGGTACATTAATGAAATTTTGTATTTTAGATAAGTAAGTAGGTCTCGACAGATACTAGAAATTTCATATGCGTAGATAAAATAGATTTTGAGTTATAGGTGGGTCGAACTTGGCCCGAAATGGTTCGTGTAATATAACCCACGGCCGGTGTGTCGGTTTTTTTGCTCGAACTTGGCGGACACACTGCCGTGTGTCTAGATTACAACCGTACGCAGAGTCATTTAATGGCTAATTAACCCAGTCCTCAGCATTTGTTTTCGATACAAAATCTACTAAGAAATAGTTTAAGTTATCGTTAAATGTCTCTGAGTGCGGCAGTAAAATCTTTTCTACATATGAGACCAATATCATTGAGTTTCAATCATCTTTACATTAACAGTTTAGCTATCTCAGGTGTTATCAAATATAAATGAACTAATTATACATTTTATAATGTGTAGTTTATAATTAAGAAAAGCTAGTAGCAGCCCTAACCGCAAATAGTTTTACTACCTTAATATCCAAGGACAGGCATCTAACTTTATAAAGTCTACTAGCAACTTCCGCGCGGTTTCACCCGCTCTGCTTGGCTCCTATTGGTCATAGCATGATGTTATATAGCCTATAGCCTTCCTCGATAAATACACTATTCAATACAAAAAGAATTATTCAAATCGGACCAGTAGTTCTGGAGATTAGCGCGTTCAAACAAACAAACAAACTCTTCAGCTTTATAATATTAGTATAGATAAAGCTTATTCAGATACATTTGGTATATTGATCTTTTATTAAATAAAGAAAGATTAAGATTATCAGGTGCACTACAAACTTTACTGCAGTGTGTCAGATGTCATGATCATTACTTGATTACATTACGCAATCGCGACAGGACACGACGTCACGACACGATTACAGCGACCACGACCAGCATTACTACTTTTTTTTTTAAATATATATATTTTTTATTTCCACTCGATTCAGTTTTCAAACTTGCTAATAATAAACCAATGAGATGGCTTTATCTAAAGAGCCAAACATTCCTAACTTAACCTAACCTACCTATAAAAAGTATAAAATAAAAAATTAAATTAAAAATTTAAAAAACCCCCGACATAAAAACTTAGTTTCCCTTTAAAAAGTAAAAAATAATAAAAGAAACTTAATCTTAAAGTACCTAAGAATGTACTAATAATTCTAAAAAATAAATACGTCACGTTGGGGGACCGCTCCTAATTATTTCTTACTTATCTACGATTTGTTCGTAAGTATCACATGCTTGGTGTTAACATTAAAGTAGATTGATGTTTAAGGACTTAACTATAACACAGAAAATAGAAATATAGCGGTCCCCCAACGAGACGTATTTTTTTTTTAGAATTATTAGTACATTCTTAGGTACTTTAAGATTAAGTTTCTTTTATTATTTTTTACTTTTTAAAGGGAAACTAAGTTTTTATGTCGGGGGTTTTTTAAATTTTTAATTTAATTTTTTATTTTATACTTTTTATAGGTAGGTTAGGTTAAGTTAGGCTTAGTACTTACATATACTTACTATAATTTCAATTCTTGTTAAGGTAACGATTACATCTAAAGTCAAGCTCGTTCGCTTTTATTTATTTTTTTGACTTATTAATTACTAGTTTTTGTTTCTATAAGTAGGCTAAAGATTACATTGGTGCAAGATTTTTTGTTTATAATAAAAAGTTAAATTAAAAATTTTATATTTTTGTTATTAAATTATTATTTTTTTAATATTATTTAATTTTTTATTCTTGTTAATACGAAAAAATAATATCATTCAATATCTTCTTTCAGCGCGGTTTAATTTGAGACCCCATCCCAGTATATTTGCAGACCTTCGGCTAATCTCCCCATTTTCACCGCTCATAACTTTAAAACGGCTCAACCGATTTTCATCAAATATGTCTAAGAACACTCGCACATAAGTCCCCTTTCATACGAAAAAAACTAAATTGAAATCACTGCATCCGTTCGGGAGTTATGATGCCACAGACAGACAGACAGACAGACACGTCAAACTTATAACACCCCTCTTTTTGCGTCGGGGGTTAATTAGTATAGATAAAGCTTATTCAGATACATTTGGTATATTGATCTTTTATTAAATAAAGAAAGATTAAGATTATCAGGTGCACTACAAACTTTACTGCAGTGTGTCAGAAGTCATGATCACTGTTTGATTACATGACGCAATCGCGACAGGACACGACGTCACGACACGATTATAGCGACCACGACCAGTATTACTACTTTTTTTTAATTATATTATTTTTTATTTCCACTCGATTCAGTTTTCAAACTTGCTAATAATAAACCAATGAGATGGCTTTATCTAAATGTCAGACATTGGATAATACGCGACTCATGTCCTTTAATATTGCTAGAAGTATAACGTTCACTGCATCCAACATATTATCACAATATATAGGGTGGTAATAAGTCAATAGTCATGAGTACAATCACGTATGTATGTTATGTTTTTTTAATAAAAATTGTACCTATAAATGTTATAATTATAATTATTTTAATACTATTTAAAACAATGTTACCAATTACTATGTAGAGTAGATTAAGTACTTTTGCGCCTGTGCCTAAAATGGCCTATAATTGAAACATATTACTGTATAAAATTGTACACTGTACACTATGGACGCATTAAAGTGATTTGATTTGATTTAATTAAATATCCTTTACTAGTTACCAGTCACCCTATAATAGCTACGAGACACCCACTGCAGAACATAGGCCTCTCCCAACAACATTTAGATCAAACTTACTACTTAAACCGTATCTCTATCCTTTTCTACCAACCCCTTAACACATGGATCAATACAGCATGATCAAACACAAGATCACTCTCACACCTATCCCACTTCACTCCGATCCTATTTTCCGATCGCAAAATAATCCCTGTGAACGTAATTGCTTCGGGATGAATGAGACACCTCAATCTGAACTGATGACCTAGTAGTTCAGTCCTTGGCTCTTTTGATCAGGTTCTCTCTTAGAGTTCAATGGAAAGTTCGTTCATTATGATTGTGTCTGTGTGTGAAAAGTAATCTTTTGATTTTGGCGGAGTTTGGAATGTGAAGAACATTTGCCATGCGAGGTTACGTTTGCAACCATGTTGTTATGTTGAGTTGTATATTATAAATCACTAGCAAACCCGGCGAACTTCGTTTCGCCACCAATGATTTCCCTGTTTTCCTGGTTTTTTTTCTTGTATTTTTCCTGAATTTTTTTGCTATAAACCTCACGGAGCCTGAGATCTTTCCAACGAATGCAAAACCGTGGAAATCGGTTCGTGCGTACTGAAGTTATAGCGTCAGAAACCCGACTTATAATATAGGTTACAAATGTGTAACTAAATACTCTTAAAACCTTTCAGAATAGCTATATTGTGTTTTTTAATACCTATGCAGGTTCGGCATCCGTGAGATCTTTCGTAATTCTTTTACATTATGTATTTCTGGCAATCACTTATCAAAAAACCAAACATGACTCCATTACATTTATTAAACTAATCAAAATAAATCCACATACAAATTCGCGTGAAGCAGTACAAGCTAGAACTGGGCACGTATACAACTGGCCACAAATACAAGCACACAGAAACAGTTGAAAAAAAAAGTAAAAATTAACATAATAAAACAATCTAATCGTGGAATGTATAAAAACGCTCGGTGTAACGGTCGGATAGTGTAACATTAATTACAAAAATACCACTTACGAGTAAATTAGTGTTATCAGTGACACGTCTGCGTTATTTATTGTGGCCGACACTGTACGACAGGCGAGTACACAGGGTTTACTTTGTTTTTTTTTTCTATTTAATTTAGATTTTTTTTTTACTGTTGGTGGAAAGTCTTGAAGTGGTTTGGTGTTGATTTAAGATGGCGAGTTTACAATCATACAGTTCTTTCTTTATTCATTCTTAGTACTGAAATCTTAATAACAAAGACAAACGGTAGCTAACAAAGACTGAAGATAAAAGGTGTACTTACAGCAGGAGAATTCAGGTTTTAACGCTAGAATATTCCCACTGTATAATAATAGACAACTTCTTTTACCTCAGATTGACGATATATTATAGGGCCAAATCAAATTAAAAGCTAACCGACGAGCATGCATGAAAAAACTGACTGTTGATGTCGTGTCGTTTTGAGTCAATAAGAGTCTAAGGCAGGAGAAGTCATAATATTCGTAGCAATTAGCGTTCCAATGTCTCTGCCTACCCCCACAACCGTTCTGTATGTATATAAGTCTTTAACTACGCAACACAAGTAAAATCACACACAATAACAGAAACCGACAACCATATAAAACACTAAATAACTATCATCTACCATCCTATAGACACAAGCATTTCTCAAGACGAGATCGTAATTCACATCACACGCCTTCGACCTAGCAACCCAAATTCCTTAATCGCCTTGAGGACCAAAACACTAATAGTTTAAACCCCGACTAAACCCGTAATCAAGTGAGCATGTCGATTACCTGGTCGGTAATCGAAAAAGCATTAGATTGTGATTAAGAGAGCATGCTCGCTCGACCTATAAATTTGCATCCCTTGCGGTCAGAGCACCGTGTGTGCAAGTTACGGGTGGGTTGGGTTTGATAATAAACTATTTTTGTGTAGATAGCTATAATTATGTTCTGTGTTATGTTTTGTTGGAGTATTAAGGCGTTTCTGGTGTAGTTTAGTTTAAGTAAATGGATAATAACTAAACAAAAAGCTCATGATCAATCGTGTTTTGAAACTTATGTAAACGTATGTAACTTAGTTTTTTTTTAATAACGTAGTCACCCACTAGGATTTTGTGTCGTGGGTGCGTTTACAAACATACAATTTCACATGCACATGACACCCAGACCGGAAACAACAATTTATGGATCACACACAGAGTTGCTTCGTGCGGGCATCGAAGAGCTACACGTTACACGATAGCCCACCGCATATATACCATAGTTTTAATAAATATATTAATAAGACTTACCTAGTATCCTTGACAACAAAAAACTCACATCCACATTCGCAACCATTCCCCTTAAAAAGTAACTCATAAACGGCTAAAAATAAGTACCACATCAGCCAAACTTCATTCAAACACAAACGTGAGCAATAAAATTCCAATTTCCATAATTAAAACTTTTCATAGCAGGTAACTAGTAACAGACATACGTGGCGTAAAGATTGTGCTCAAATAAAATTATTATCCTCTGTAATTAACAGAGCATGCTCAGCGAATAAATTTGCATGCCCTGCGGTCAGAGAACAGACTGCACTCATAATGCCGGTACAAGGTATAAGAGAAAGCGGAGAAGTCAATTTCTTTAAATCTATTAGGAATATTTCCCCAATATAGAGATTTAATCCACTTGCATCTCTTAGAATTAGGAATCTTCACTGACGGATACTATTTGATTTTCCATACGGTATTATTAATCAATTGATTAGGTATAAATGCAGCAAATTATATATCGGTACGAAATAATTGCGTACTGGCAAACGCAGCTTAGGACGTCCACCGACAAGGTGGAAAAACGGCCTGATTAAGGTAGCAGGGAGCCGCTGGAAGGGCTATGTTCAGCAGTAGACGTCATGTGGCTGATATGATGATGATGATGATGATGACACCTAGTCATAATAAATCATTCTATACCAATTATAAGCTAGTTTGGAACAGTTAGAAAGAAGTGCCTATTCTACGATTAGTACCAGAATATTTCTCGCAGTTCTAATAATTTCGAAGAAATAAAATCGCTTTCTGAATGTCCATGGACCACACATAGTATTTACTTACTACCGTACTTCGAATTATTTTACAGGCACTAAAAGCACAAGAGAATTTAAGATTTAACACTCAAATTAATTCGTACATTACATTTATCCCTGTTTTTGTCATGTAATTTATTATTATTATGTACCATTTTTGCTTAAATAAGTATGTGAAATGATTTATTAAACCGTCATTCACAGTCTATTTATAAAGAACTCTACTCGCCTGCTTAGAGTGAAAATTATTGAAAAGCTTATTTTGTAAAGAAGGCCCAACGTTATAGGTTAATGATAGTTGAAACTAATTTAAACAAACTCTTTTTTGGGTGTAACGCCTTGTACTTATTATTCTGTGGTAATGCTAATACTGAAACTACCATCTGGAAGAACGTTAGAACATCTATGACACTTAGGTACAGAAAACCACACTTAAATCTAAATCCTAGTACGATATTGAAATAAAGCGATGCAGTTATCGAGATGGATAGCAAACGAGTCGCCAAGTTAGCCGACATCAACCCATAAACTTAATGTTCCGAATCTTTTTATGTTATTATCTTTCTTTGCTTTAAAATAACGTCTCGTGCTAGTCGTTAAAAAACTAGGTTCGGAGAGTTTTAATGGCAAACTGTTCACCATCTGCTTTATAAGTACAATATTCTATCACTTTAAATCTGCTGAGATAAATGCCTTTGAAACTCTAGTCGAATTAATGTGATATGAAAGTCAATGTAAGGGTAAAAACTGTATTTTTATAATAACTATCGTGAGATGTACTAAATTAACTAAAAATCACGGTTTACTCACGTAAGTTAATAAAGAAAAGCTCTACTAGTTTCGAGTCACAGAGGGTCTCTCCATCATATGCAGCGACGTCGCGAGAGTAGACTACAGGACATCACTCAGCTTTTCTCCATTAATTTACGTGAGCAAACCATGATTTTTATGCTTTTTAGGCTTAACTGTGTACTTTACGACATAATAATATATGTTGACTTTCAGTGTCAATCACATAAATAAGCCATTTGTCTACGAGGCTGTTCATAAAAACTGTGTTCATTACAATAATATAACATACGAAACACAAGAGAAAATTACTAAACTTCTTCTTTAGATAGGTAACCAGAAACTATTCCTTTTTTACAAGAACTTCAAAACAAACTCATGTATGTATGAATGTATTCAATAATATAATGGATAATGTCTCCCCACATTGGCGCGATACTAAAACTTTCAAGAAACGTAGACAAAAATTATCTATGTCGGTAGTAGGTAGTGTGACAATAATATCGGGACCAGACGTACGTGCGAAATGCTGGTTGCAACACTGTGCGACGGTACGGTACTGTGACCATGTATGATTCGTGGATTTTAGGATAAGTTGGACTATGGAGCGACGGTTTAAAAATTTTGATACCAGAAACGATAGTTTGATAGTTTGGATGTAACTGATTTTAGGTGTACTTATTACAAATTACTGCATATTGCGATTATTTTACAGTTTAAATATATATACCTACTTGGGTGGGTTACAGCCTTGATAAGGTTTCAAGTATGCATAGAAATATCCTTTTTATTGTAGAACACAAGTGGTGGTTATTTTGTCATATAAAATAATAATACTAAGATAAAACTAATCAAAGTTTAGGAATGGGGGCAAATAACTTATTCCAACGTATTAAACGTATCTAAAAGTGACGTCAAGCGATATTTCAAATCGATATATTATCTTCGAAACTATTTGTTACCGAAAGAAAATAAAAAATACGTGTCTAATATTTTAAAACAATCTACAAGACAGACATTAAAATAAAAATGAGTCATCTACCCTGTTTATGCAAACCAATACATAAAAGTTAGCAAAGGGGAACACCATTTTTAAAACCATTTTCTCCAACATGTCCTCAGCAAATACTAGTCACCGTAGTTCAGTGAAACGCTATTGCTACGATATCTACTCCATTTGCAGTATCTTCAGTATATTGGTGGAGATTTGATAGCCCTGCCGAGGTGGGTTTTGAGTGAGCACCGTAGTGCCGAGCCGTCCGTGCTATGCATGGCTATCGTGTTAGACTCCTACATCGTTATGCCGCCCTGGTACTTGCGTTGTAATATCGGTTACTTTATAATGGTTTTTGTAAGGAAATAATATCTGAGTTTCTGTTTTCTTTGACGATACAGATGTATTCGTAGTTATGATTGTTTAGGAAACAGGGGGTCTACTCTAATTCAACGAAACTTCGCAAATACAACAACAATACTTACTACAATTCCATTTATTGCGAGCCTTTGTGAAAAACATGAACGAATGAAATGAAGATAAATAAATAGGTTTTGATTTGAAATTAAAAATAAACGTTATTGTAAGTAATTTCTCTTCGGATTCTCGTCATCCGTTGATTTGGTCGTCGATAGTCTATGTGCGACTTCTGTCATCTGTCACTTGTCACATGTCGGAACAATTCGATTAAAATTGTTTAAGTGCTTAAAATATAGAGCAACTAGAAGTAGATGAGCAAGTGTGGTGATTAGTACTAACTTCTTCTCCATATGAATAGAGAACAGAGGTATTTAACCACTAACGGGATACGTGTATACTGATAATGATGGTGACAATAAGAGGCATAAGCAGTACTACACGGTGGATGCGATGGCTGGGCAACCGGCTGCCGCGTAACGCGTAACAGGTTCGATTCCCGCACGAAGCAACTCTTTACGTGATGTATTACAGACATGCGACGCGGCTGTTATAATGCCGTATTTAAAAAAAGTGTCCAAATTAACTAAAAGACAATAATGTACTTCTTGGCTAACCTACTGGGCCTATTCCGCTTATTTTTCGTATATTGTCAGCCAAGATCATAACAAACATGTGGTTTAAATTAAGTCATGAGAGGTTTCCCCATACGGTATTTCTTGTTGTACATACGCTTATGTGACACTAACCAAGTATCGACATTTCTCACCCACTTTCTCTTAAACAAAACAAAAGCAACATTACACATTCCTCATACAGCCTTCGATATATCAAATAAGACAAGCAATACGGACGGGATATGGTCATCGTCTTTTACGTAAAATATCTGTTTTAGTCGGCAACAGTTTGCCGATTGATTTATCGCGACCTAAGAGAGATCGTGATGAATTACTCTATAGAGATTTGCACAGAGCAATTTCGGGACAGGAGCGTCTGAAGTTCGTAAATCAAATGCGGTTCGCCCCCTTTTTTTGCGAATGAATGATAATATTCGGTTAATTTTTTTGGCTTGGTTGTTAAAAATAAGAATTTTGAAGTAGTATCTTTTTCTTACGGCGCATTCCAATAAACTACGGATCGGTAGATGTGCCTACGAGCCGTAGAATTTTGACACATTTTGTATGGAGCTTATGTCAAAATTCTACGGCTCGTAAGCAAATTTACCGATCGGTAGTTTATTGGAACGCGCCGTTAGTCTATTTGCTTATATTTAGCATAGATAGACTTGATTAAATTCTCGTATATAAGACACGATAGAAAACACAATGTCTCTCGCGTGGATCTATGTACATATGAACGCGCATAGAAAACACATTGTTTCGCTGTCTATGGACATATTTACAAAGCTATTGTGTAATTGGTTGGCAAAAGTGAGCACTAGTTCTTCCAAATTGGCCTGTTAGAAAGCAACTACAGAAAGTACATATTTTACTCCAAATATATTCTCATGCAAGAAAAGCAAAGACAAAACGTGGATAATTTTCTACAGTTTTCTGAATTAAGTAACCAAGCGTTATTATCAACTATCAAGTGCAGCCTCTGTCACGCACTACTCTGTACCACACACGGTACGTGCATAGGCGCAGAGCGTACGATATGTAAAACAAATGCAACTCACGAAATATTCACATGGGAAAACTTTGTTCGCATGGTTCCAAGGAAATGCATTACTTTTTTCACATCTCAGATACCTAGAAGACGGGCAAAAATCAACAGTATATGTTTAAACTAGCGATCCACCCCAGCTTTGCATGGTTGCAGTGGTGATATATTAAACATGTATAATACATATAAACCTCCCGCTTGAATCAATCTATCTATTAAAAAAAAAACGCATCAAAATCCGTTGCGTAATTTACATACAAAGCGACATAGGGATAGGGAAAGCGACTTTGTTTTATACTATGTAGTGATAGTATGTGTACTCATAGCCAGACTGTTTATATGGTATATCTAACACGACTAACTAAAATGGAAAGCGATTTGCTTCATAAAATTAATTAAGTCATCTACAATAATCAATTGGGACTGATTATAATAAATCGCGTATATATAACTGATTTACTCTCGATACTAACTAATAAACCAATGCGGAAACTAAAATGTTGAAAACACAAAAGTACCACAACACACAGCAAGCGACACCCGAAGAACTTTTCCGAAAAACTTCAACCAACACCGAACGAAGCGACGTCATTCGCGAAAATCTGAGCGAAACATGTCCCAGCACTAAGTGGTTGCTTCGCGATAAACTATGCACCACGGAGATGTATGGCAGTTTCTTGCGAACACTCCCGGGATTTCACCGACAAGTATGCACCGTGTACCAGGGATCTTGCACCGATATCAGATTTAAAGTGAAGGATTCGGGTAGGTGAGAACTTATCTTCAGACTTCGGAGTGCAAGTTCCGTCGAAATGTACAAGTTTTAGAGGTGTTTTGGGAGACATTTGTACTGTGTTTGCTTAAGTACCTAGTATGTTTTATTGATGTGTAGTTTTTCTACGTTAGCTTGTAGCAGGCAGATTTGGAACTTACGAGGATTTGAAATTTACCGGGGCTCCGGATCGAAAAGCAGGAGTAGGGACGGGGTGGTTTTTAGTCAGTAAGAGACACTCACTCCCGCCTGGCCCAAGGCGGGAGAAGACATTGGATGATTTTCCCCCCTCAAAAAAAAGAGGATTTGAAATGTGGGTGTCAATGATAGTGTGGGTGGACTCAAAAATTTCAATTAACTGCGAAAATAAGTATCGCTCTCGGGAATATCAAATATTTTCCTGCTTTAATCTGCATTATAAACATTAAAGATTCTGGCCAAAGAATCACAATTTCCTTAGGCCGATCTTGTATTTACGCAGTCCGATATTTTTAATCGAAAGCCATTTCCTATTACGTCACAGACGCTCGAGCCGCCATTTTTTCAGTGTTGCCACTTCTAAATCGATCACCGTCGACTTTAAATCGGTCCCAAGCCATTCAGTGTTGACAGTCGTTAAAACTTTCACAAATTGGCTGAAACGTCGTTTACTGAAATTCCCTTTACTTAATTAAAACTTTTGAGTCTGAAGTCCATAAGTTTACAAGTCGCCCAACAAATTTGAATTGTTTGATTGTCATTTTGTTGCAAATAATTGTTTGTTTTGTTCGGTGGAGCTAAATGCAAATTGGTTCTTGGGGACATCTGTTACGAAAAATGTCGGTAGGAAAGTTGGGTAACGAGTTCAATGATTGGATTATGATTAAATAATTTCAAATGGGATTAATGAAAGCTTTGACGGTTTGGTTCAAAATACGTATTGAATGGATTTTACGGATTTCATATCCGACGTTGGCACGCAATGAAAAAGGTAGAAAAAATGTCACAACGTCCTAACGTTACTGTCCCAACAATATTCCGGTAAAAAACTAATTTGCCCGGGAGTTATGACAAAAATCCAGGGTATCGGGTTTTTTATCCCGGCTTAGTGATTTCATAAATGGCGTACCTATGGCGTATAAAGGTGCGTTCACACTTGTCACAATCGATTCGGTATTGGCAAATACTTTTGTCACAATAATATTTTAAATCAATTAATTTGCTTTCTACAAAACGTTGTGATCGTTAGCGGATTTTTTTTAGAGTATCCACTATAATGGGACTACATTATTTGCTTAAATAATAACCGCTAAAAAATAGCAAACCACATTCCATTATATTTTAAAATTTGTTGACTTTACTGTACATATTAAACGCAGATTTTAATGACAGCTCTGTACACAATGTAGTAAACCACAAACTGACACGTGTCAGCACTATTGAAATGTTTTGCTAAAATTCCGAAAATATGAAATATTTTAATGTTAGATTTATTTATTTTTTTGTAAAGGGAGAATATTATCCACTGGCATCTCCAGTCTTGGGCGAGGCGATAGTGAGTGTCAGACTCTTACCGACTAAAAACCACACCGTTCCTACTCCTGCTTTTCGAGCCGGAGCCCCTGTAAACACGTTAGACAGTCCGCAGTTGTGTGTTTATGTGTTAGTGTGTATGTTTGTTACTCAATCACGTCAAATTAGCTGATGAGATCGGGATGAAATTTGGAACAGGGGTGGGTTATGGTCTGGAATGACACATAGAAATATTTTTTATTTAAGATCACGGGCAAAGCCGCTTGCTCAAGCACTCTAGTAGAAGCTAGAAGTACTATAAAATACTATATAGTTAACCAAAACTTTCAAAAAGGTACTAAAATACCATCCTATCTACAAACATCCTTAGAAAATTTAACACCAATACACACACATACACACATGGCCATCGATGTAAATCCCCCTTGTTTCACGTCAGTACCGGTATCAGTATACATAGGCGAGTGATTTTATGGCATTTCATACCATGGCCAGTGACGTATGAAGGACTTCGCAAGTCACTGAGCTGATGTGAGCTTGGCATTTACTGGGGAGTATATGTAAGATCGGTGATTCAGATCGTCTATGGATTTTTGTTATGTTGCAAGTGCGACTACCGGGCAAGGGGTCTCGGGTTCGGTTTTTCGAAAATTTCACAGTAGGTCGGTAGCACGGAGTCTGGAAATGTGCCCGGTATATGGCAATAGGTTCACCACCTATTACATGGGACTTACAACATAAATTGTGAAACGTGGGTGTACATTGGCATTATGTGCCATAATGTGCACCTCTGCCTAACCCTTCGGGGATAAAAGGCGTGATGTTATAAAAAAAATTGAAAAGAGAAACACACACACATGCCTACATTATACATTGAGATAACTCTCTGTTCTCCTAACATTAGTGTGTTTTATAAGAGTATTCCTGTATTTTAGCTAGTAACTGTTAAATAGCTTATTGAAACTGATAATAGAAAACTCAGCTCACTTCGGTACTTGCCAGTGGTAGGTTTCGTACCCGTATCCTCATGCATGAAGAGTGAGCTTCTAAAAATCTTCGGACCACCAAGACATTCATACCTTATATGTATGTAACTGTTTTAATAAAGGACGAGGCTTAATTCGATCTGTGTGAAGTTTTCGTGTTAGAACTTCAATCTCGCAATAGAATTGCTTTTTTATTGTTTGAAATTTCCTTTTTATTGTTTTATTATAGAGTAATATGAAAGCTCAAACTTATACGAATAAATTAGAATATACTTTATACTGTAGACTTAATACAATAATTGAGTATGTTCTCAATAAAATTATCTCGACTACCTCGTTGGTCAGTTACTCGCAAGTGCGACTACCGGGCAAGGGGTCACGGTTTAGATTCCCGGGTCAGGCAATGTTTTATAAGGAAAGATGTGTGCTATGGATAACTTTCCTACTATCGATATATCGCATACTCGAGCTGCGCATCTTTCTCGCACAGCTACATAGCTTAGTATCAGTGGAAAAGGTTTCACAGCTTAGCTATTCCATCTTCGTAGCATAGCTACATATCACAAGGATGTGCTATGTTGCCCATCTCTGGTAGAAAAGCATTCCTATACTATCCAGAACCAATAAAAGAATCAGGTAAGAAATCCAATACCAATACTTCACCAAATACTTTATGAACCAAAAAATAAAAACTACAAAAAACACCAATGAAAAATGTATAAGCCATTTATCATAAATTCCATAGGACAGTCAGCAGCAGAAAAAGCCAAGGGGATCGTGAGTAACGTCGTACCAAATTAAATCTGTGGGCTATAAAGAACAGATGTCGGGGCAACTTCTACCTACTGCTGTATTATGGGAGCCTGGTACTTGTTAGCCTATTTGTCGATGTGTTTTACTACAAATCGTTGTACTAAAAACATAATTATTAACATAGATTTGTGCTGAGTTTTTGGAAAGAGAAACTTATACACATAGAGATAACTCTCTGTATAACTTCTACCTACTGCTGTATTATGGGAGCCTGGTATTTGGTCTTAAATGTATTTAAAAACAAGATTAAAAGAGACTTACAAATGGACTTAAACAATCACACTAATATTATAAATGTACAAGTTTGTTTGTTTGGATGTTTGTCCGTCAATCACGCTGAAACTACTGAACGGATTTTGATGAAATTTTGTATACAAAGAATTCAGTAGTTCCGACAGGGTTGTCGGAATGTATGTAGTACTATGAGCAAATTTAGGTGGTAAGATACTTTTTATCCCCCGAGAACGGAACGGAAAGCCATACCGCTAGAAGAAGCAAGTTTTTATTATTCGTTAAAATTGTACTAAATGTCGCATTTAGTACAATGTATGTATCTACAAACAAAAGTATTATTTAGTTACTATTTTATCTTTTTTCGATAAATTTTTGCTAAAATCACTTTAGTATACGAGCACAGTACTTAGTATACGCAAAAGGTATAAAATGTCGAAATTAGAAACGTTGTTTGTGTAAAATAGATATTTTGTAAATTAAGTACATTTCTTCTCTCCGAAAATTTGTAAACGTACCTACGTTGTACGTTTATAATCTAACTAAATAATCGGGTACTACTTAACCATTCCATACTGTGTAGACAAACCTCAATACCAATGTTACCATAACTCAAACGCACGTCCGCACACCTGACTACGTCACCATAAGCCGCACGGCCCATGTACCTGATGTACCATCTAATTGTGACGTATGACAACACACGTCGACGTCACGGCCATGACGTCATCGATATCTCCTTGTTAACGCGATATTAATTACGTACGGTAATTAGAATATATTGGTGCTATCGCCAATTTGTCGTGAATAGGGGTTTAATATGGGCGGTATAATTTATGAGTAACTGCCGAACGATCGGATGTCGATAAGTGAATGGGCGTGTGATAAGAGATTGAGAAAACTCAAGTAATGTTTAAGTATAAAATGGAAATAAGAAAAACCTATACTAACCTATCGAATAGAGGCGGATACTCCACGCATATGATATTCCAGACTAATTAGTGTTATCGACGCCACTCACAGTTTTAAAAAAATACTTATGTATATCTTAAACCTATAATTAAAGAAACAAGTAAACATAAATTTTCCAACAGCACTCCACTAACCTAAAACAAACTTTAGACTCCTCAAAACAGAATTCAAAATTGCTTATATATAATATAATCCTACCTTATCTCTCAGCATGTCTCGAACCCTGGTAGCCTGGTGTCTGCTGCGGTGAAGCTCCAGCTGCAACTCCAAGCATCGCTCCTGCCAGTTGATGGAGCCGACTTCTGCCGCCGCCAGCTCATACTCTAGAGGGTCCAGGCGAGACGTGTGGGCTATTGGCCTGGAGGAAATAGGGTGGGTTAGTGTTTTTTTTATAATATATGGGGTGACCGGTAATTAGTAAACGATATTTAAACAAGTGATTGTACTCATGATTACAAACAACTTTCCTAAAGGAACTTTTTTTGCTATATTAATTAGTTTTATTTTTATCACAATAACAAAACAACTAAATTTCAATCAGAATACCAAATAATCTTCTGATAACGCGGGCGCGGGCGGTTTGTTGCTAACAACTGATCATGCGAAAACACGTGCGAAAGAAATTTTGTTGTTTTGTTATTGTGATGGGAGCATATGGTTCACCTGTGGTAAGCGTTCGGTGCTGCCCAGAACACCAGAAAAATTACAATGTTCGTATAAAAAGGAGTATGCAAATTATACATTTTCGTTATCGTAGCACACATTATAGTTAAAGCTACAGGTGAAACTAAGACTGCCGAGGTAAAAGATAACATGATAAGTACTTACTTTTCAATATAAATCGAATCCGCTCTAACTTATACATATACTAGGTATTAAATTCATTATCTACCAGTCACTAGTTGAAATCTAAACGTCCAATATTACTTGGCCTGAGTTTGAAATTAATCATTAATTTATTAATGAGCTTCACAATCTTAGTCATAATACTATATCACAATTTATTTAGTTATAGTGTTATCATTAATTGAATCGTTAGTTCCCAAACTAGGATAAACCTTTATATTAGCAACAAAACAACAACTAACATGTATATCAAACCAAAATTTCCAAATGCGATTCACGTAAGCAATCTTCACCCAAAAATGTGCAGAGCGTGTCATAAATATTCCACTGAGCTCATTAATTTAAATGCACAATATTTCGCCCCCACTATAAATACTTGAACGGCCGGGAACGAGCTCCATAGGATTAATACTAACAAATGAGATATTATTAATATTGAACGACTAGTTTGGACATGCGGTAGTCGCCTGTTTCAAAGCTGACCAATTCTGGTGACCAAAAGGATTGGAGATGAAACAGAATTCAAATTGCTTTGCATCTTAATGTTTTGAGACCTCAGAGATGTTTGTTGAAGTTACTATTTATTTATTTAATATCTAGGTGGCTGTTGATTATTTATTACTAGGTTCTTGGTCAAGCAAGGTCTAAATGTGGGAGAGCCATGCTTCGGCACGAATGGGTCGGCTCGACCGGAGTGATACCGTGGTATAACTGAAAACCGATGTGAAACGCTGGCGTTGTCTTTCGTTGTGTGTGTGGGGTTACTGGAGGCCCAATAACCCTCCCTTTCCAGATTTCCCCGATTCCCCAGCAACCCTTAAATTCCTAACCCCTAAAAGGCCGGCAACGCACTCGTAATGCCTCTGGTGTTTCGGGTGTCCATGGGCGGTGGCGATTGCTTATCATCAGGTGATCCGTCTGCTCATTTACCCAATATACCGTATACCATAATTCGATACTCAGAAGGCTTTTAAATACTGATATATACGGACAGACAGACACTTCCACAATAATTATAACATTAGTATGGATTATACGCTAGGGTTGAAACGGGCCGGATTATCCAGTGGAGATCAATTGAATTGATGGAATTCACTTAATTGAAATGTTTACTGGCTTTGCCCAATTATTTGTTATTGTTGCATCTAGATAACTAATATGTAGATAGGTATTTGGTAGATGAGTCTTTAGTATATAGTGTGGAGACTGTTTTCAAAGATTTCTTAGTACAATAAATAAATAAAATAGATTATTTCAATATCTTATACATCTACTACAATTTATCTTACATAGCGGTCTCCAATTATGTAGGTATATGAGATACACGTGTTAGGAGTTCTCTTCACGGACCAACTCTTTGTGGTGATCCACAAATTGTTATTTCAGGGTCAGAAAATGAGAGAGCGTCGCAACGTTTTAAAAAAAAAGTTAATCATAAGATCATATGATGCTTGAAGAATATAAAACAAAGATGGAAAAACTTCAAGAAGACTTTTTATGGGCATTCCTTTTGCTTTTCAGTCGGACTTGTAACCAATCATCGAACTGAGTAGATGTTAAATACAATTTTATATTCCATAATCAAAGGATGGGCATATTATTGTATGTACAAAGTAGTACATAATTATGTATGTATGTCAACAAATATAGAAACAAACAAACACAATTACATATATTTACCAAGCTACCGTAACAATTAACCAACTGATTCTTATCTTACAATTACAAATGTGATTTCATCCAATCGTGTTTAGCAATTTAGTATCTAATGCCTGACGCCCACGTCGCGAAGGTAGGGTACCTACAATAACTTTAATCATTATCTGATTAAAATATGCTAATCCGTTTAGTAAAGCAGACATGTTAAACCTTTGGATACACTTCACTTGATTGGATGTGGTAGACGAAAACTGTTAATTTTTCACACTTAGGTTGACTTGTATTAAGCCTGTATTTTGAGGAGTGAATATCATCCAATGACTTCTGCCGCCTTGGATGAGGCTTAATCGGCGTCTAATCGAGAGAAATTGTCTAAACATGGGCACGCAGTCCCAGACAGAATCTTCACAGTAATAAAACCTTAACCAGTACGAGTTTGCTTTACGTTTAAAGTAATCGAAACGAGAGTGCGTTCGTTGCTCGAATAAAGCAATAAAGCAACTAATCAACGCGCTCTCTTTTCCATTACTTTAAACGTAATTTAAAATTATACTGAGGGTACTGATCTGCCTATAAGAGACTGATCAGATTTACAATATCAAATCATAAATCATGCCAAGAAGGTGCAACATCTCTGTCCTACCTATAACTAATTAAAGGGCCGATTCTATTGATAGGGTCATTATTTCTTGCTATGTAGAATATAGGCATCGGTATCCATATAAGGCTGTTTCCAATTTCATAGCATTACTAAATGAATTAATAAAATAATGTATGGTATAGTAATATTGGTGGTAATTTTCTGATAATGTTGTAACACTAGTGTTCCGTATAATAGGTTTCAATAAACTTATTTAGTTGTGAAATTTAATTAAAATATTGCGTCTATTTCTTGTAATAGTCAGATATAGGTAATGAATATGATTGGTGGAAGTCAATCGCATTCACAACAACGTAGCATAGCACATCTCTGGTAGAAGAGCAATCTTGAGCTAACTAATGCCAATCCGTAGCTGCGGACTACCTAGCTTATTACCTACCGGGGTTCCAACTCGTAAATCAGTAGGAACCGGATAGTTTTTAGTCAGTAAGAGTATGACACTCCCTATTACCTCGCCCAAGGCGAGAGTAGCCATTGGATGATTTAGTTGTAAGTCTATATATTTATACCGCTAACCGATAGACATAGCGAACTATACTTTACCAATGACTATGTATACCTTTTTGTACCTATGTTCTACAAATAAACAGTTTGATATTCCTACCTCAAAAAGAAAATTACTACAAGTCTTTGCCTAGCCCTATCTAGAAATTAAACACTAATGACAATTATGCTGTGTTTATGAAAACATAACGTTATATGTTATAATATAAATAATTATGACCATGGACATTCTCGAATACACAATGTGTGTCAAACATTAACTACCAAGGATTTATAATTATAAACATGTAATATTATTAAACTTTATGACTTTCTTCCAGTATTAAAAGCGTTATGTTTCTGTTTATTCATTTTAGTTAACATTGACCCAAAAACGATATTACTCGTATATAAAAACATCATTCAATATATTACGTTTAGCTCATTATTATAAAAATCAATTGCTGTTCGTTAGTCTCGCCAAAACTCGAGAACGGCTGGACCGATTTGGAAAATTTTGGTCTTAAATAATATTTTTTAATTTCAGAGAAAGTTTAAAAGGTGAGAAAAAACTGTTTGAGGCGGAACGAATTTTGCTGTGTTAGCTAGTTTCTAATGAAATTGTGGAATAATCAGTCTCTGTCACCATAATTACAGTATTTGTAAATGTTACTTTCGTTAATTTTATTTATACTATATAATGTAGCCTTCAACTCTCAGTCTCAAGAACCTCAGTATCAGTACATAATTGTGAATTTAGGATTGAGTATGCAACTAAATAAAATATCTTATTATTATGCTAAGCAGAGTACATGAATAGATAGTCTTAATAGCAGTCACTAATTAAAACAACTATCCAATATTAACATTCACTACCTACAAACAGAACAATCATACAAAAACCAGCTTTATACAGAACCAAATAGAGTGGCTTTTCGAATACAACTGTAACAGTTTAAATAACAAGCACAAAGCCTTTTGTATGTGTAATCTGCGCACGAGTGTCTGCGCCAGAAATAGTTCAACAAACGTAATCAGGTGACAGAAAATAAACATTAGTCATCGATTCGTCATAGTAAGGGTTGCCTCTAGAGATAAACAATCTATTCTAAAGTATTGAGAAACGTTTATCTTATATCTATGCTTTTACTGTTATATGAAATGCTAAAATAATAATAAAGTTATATCATCAAATAACATAATATGTATGGAGCAGAAAAGTCTAGCGTGACAACCCTATTGTTAGTACCTACTTAATTTTTTTTTCAACTACCCTCAAACTATTGTATGACCATATTTTTATTAATTATGTGAAGCATGTTTATTATATAAGTATAAATATAATTGTATAAAGATAAAGTTTTTTTATGACTTACCTAGGTGGCGGGGGCGGCGGATCTCGCGACCTCCTCGGCAACAGTCGGGGACTGTTCGGAGTACTGGCAGAGTGGCCAGCCCCGCTGTGGTCGGTAAACCGGGCCAGAGGGTCGAAGATCTGCGACAACCGCCGCGACCTCTCCTCCGACATTTTAAACACACAAACACAACACAACACTAAAATTAAATAATATTATATCACATTACGACCCCGCACTGTCCGCACTGTCACAGTTAAATCACAAATGACTATTTCGAACGGTCCGAATGATTCAAACTACGGAAGTGGTTGTCTCCCGCCGCTAGCAGATGGCGCTGCCAGTGACGCGGGATTTGGCGCGCAAACGCCGCCGCCATGTTGTCCGTCTGATCTTTTTCACAGTTTAATTTGCCTTTGCGCCGTCGCCGCCGTATTTAGAACGCTGGAAAATAAATAATAAGTATCAGTTGACGTGTCATCGTTAGGTGGACAGGGGGGAATTAGGGAAGCCAATGCAATTAGCGATTGGTTATGGGGGGACATTTTGGAGCGCTATCAAAATAAAGACGACAGGTCGTCGTTAACTAAACGAGTTGAGGTCGAAATCGTTTTTCAACACTTAATTTATTACGTTTCCAATTACATGGCTAGACAAATACACGTAGTTGATAGAAGTGCTATTTTTATTCGAAGTTGCTATGAGGAAATTCGAAAACATCTTTCAAGAACAGAAATTAAAACACAAATAAAACTATCTGCCACAACACGTGTAACAAAAATGCAACAGAATACGCAATAAGTTGTTAAACAAACCGTTTACAACATCGTTGTAGCCGAGCCGTAGACTAAAAAAAAAATACGAAAAAAGAAACATTAAAATCACAGATCACTGGTTTTTAACGATTACTATAAAACTATTTCAGACTCCATTAACAACCTCGCGTAAAAACGGTACATAATAAATGACAGTGTATTTTTATTTTTTAACTTCTTTAATGTAATCTCGTAAATTACAATTTGTAGCTAACGTTACGTAATTAAGAAAACATAAGGTTTCTTTGAATAAGACTTGGAGGAAAACCTTTGATATGTTGATTTAGAAAATCGCGTTTATGAAGACCGTGGCTCCGGTGTAAAATATTAATATTTTGCTTTAATTTTCTATGCATGACATTATGTGTAATTATGCTAATTACTAAAATATCTACCTAGTAAATAGGAGCACATACCTACAGAAATCTATTCGTACCGTCCTGTCTAATTTTCGAAATACTTTCGGTCCAATAAGATGATGGGACACCAAGACAACTCTAACCCAACATTTCCTTGGAGCTGCGGACTATATAGCGGGTTACCAGGGCTCTTAGTGACAAAAACGGGGTGGTTTTTACTCAGTAAGAGTCTGACACTGAGAAGTTATTGGATGATTTTCCCCCTCATAAAATAACCAAACATTTAAAATAGTTTTTTGCTACACAACTCATAAAATGAATTTATAATGAAATCAGTTAACAATATAAGTAAATCCTACCTCATTCATCCATGAATAAGTAGCGTATAACCAAATCAATGATTTCCACTACACCTCAGCTCAAGTAAACAAAAACAACATCTTGATACAAGTCACTAAACTCAACTCATTCAATAATTCAACAGCATCACACGAATCAACACATAAAACACAAAAATTGCACTTTTAATCTCCTCCCAACACAGAACTATGAATACTAAATAAACAATTTTGCATTAAAAACAATATTTCGTTGCATAGACTAAAGTATTCGTCTAATTCACGCAAGCCAAGATGGTTGACTGACGATGAATAACAGCACCAAACTCTTTGATATTCAATTAGTTTGTCTCACCTCAGAAAAGTGATTCCCAATGAATAAACTTAAAGGTTTACTTTGAATAAATTTGAAATGATAAATATGTAAGACTGTTGTGATTGCGCCTTTAGTATGGTTGTAAAGGAATAATTTATGTCTAACGTTAAAGTTTTAATCCCTAAAGGAATCGATTATAAATGGGATTTTAACAGAACAAAGGTGCTATACTTTACACTCCTACTTTTACAAGATAGGTGTATAAGTTTCATCTTTTATTGTGGTGTGAGTGAGTATTACTTGGAGGCCCAATTACCTGCTTCCCAATCTTTCCAATTCCCCAACAACCCTTAAGTTCCTAACCCGGCAGGCCGGCAACGTAGTTGTACCGCCGGTGGTGTTTCGGGTATCCATGGGCGGCGACGATTACTTGCTATCATGTGATCCGGCTCATGTACCGACGACTTGCCATAAAAAACTATTCTTAAACATCTAATAAAAACTAAAAATACTAACAATCCTGACTTTAATAGACCTATATAGACTCGAGACACCCCGAAATTAATTATGTCCGATTAACGGCAATAGGTTACGTCGCGAAAACCAGCTCCAATTTCTCAAATCAAGGTATAAAACTAAAAACCTCGCGATTGAAGTGAAAAAATAAAATGAAATAGTGCCCGTATGTATGTAATATCAAGACAAATAGCAGACAATTGTGTTTCGCAGACGGTAATTTGTCTAATACTAGCTAGAACATTAAATCTTCCAATGTCGGTCTTTAAGAAAGATTTTGCAAGATTGCGTTATAGGGTGTTAAAAATCCGAGTAATCCATTATTACTCTCCAAACTATCCTATGTATTTTCTATTGGTGACTTATAAATCGGCATACGAAAGATTAAAAATCTCGTTGGTCTTGTGGTTGCAAGTGCGACTACCGGGCAAGTGGTCTCGGGTTCGATTGCCGGGTCGGGCAAAGAACGCTTAATACAAGAAAAAAATTTATTACACTAGATCACATTTTATCCAAATTCGTCAAAAGAAACTAGTTTTAACACTGTTTTACCTAATTTTTTGGCTAACAGTAATTAATTCGTGTTGTAATTACAACGAATTCAATTTCGCTTCATTTTATCCGATTATGATACCCGATTAAATCGGAACCGAATCGATTAATTTTGTAAATACAAGCAACGCTTGTTTAAGTAATTAACTTCGTCCGGAACGCTTGATGATCGAAACGATAAGGTTATTTATTTTTATAGCGAAAAATCCTAATTTAACTGTAACACAAATTTTAAAAGAGCTTACTAGTTACTCTTTAAACCAAATGGCATTAAGCTGTAGTCGCGGAGAGAATAAAAAACTCAAAACCAAAAAAAAATAATCTTGTATAACAAAATCAGTACCCTTGGTATTAGTTTTTTTACTTTGAACGAAAACGAAACAAGATCTCGTTCGGCGCTCTGATTGGCCAGCGCAAAGGACCAATCAATCAGAAAGTCAGACGCGTTTTCGTTTCGATCTCGTTAGGCGTAAAGCAAACTCGTACTAAGGGTACAGAAATAATGTGGGGACCATATTTCTTACCACAAAATGAATTAGCCATTTCATCATGTCATTTTTAATCAATTTTAAATTCAATTATCATTAATACGTAAACTACACACATATTTACTTACGTATTTTGTTTATACAACACCAATTTTACTCAAATACACAACACGAAACGAAACGCTTTGACATCGAAATTTCAACACTACTGATAAAAATCTCGCTAAAAGCCAACAAATCTACGTTCTCTCATGAAATCTATTCAAATAAAATGAGAGCCACTCAACCGTAGTTTAAATTTTAAACTCTATTCACTAAAATATACATATTTTATTCAAGAGTGTTAAGGCTTTGCGAAGCTGTGCCCGTAGGTGCTGCCATCTCATTTGAATGAAAGAGCAATTCTATACAGCGTGTTTTGGATTTTTTGTTTTTCTTTTGCGCTTAAGCTATGTTGGTTGCATAGGTGTTTATGTGATTACTGTTTATTATAGAATCGTTGATAATAAGTATGTGAGATGATAATTAATGATGACTTTGCAACAAATGCATCTTTATCAATAATCTGTAAAAATGCATCTTTATCAATAATCTGTGCCTTTTGAGACAGGTGACAGCGGCTTTGACGTTTACAACGAAATGTCAAGTCTCAATAGATTTTGTAAACAAACGGATTATCTTTTGGTTTCGCCCTTTTTCTCCCATACCTCCAACATTGAGTGGATGTAAGAATTGGTAAAGAAGAATAAAACTATTTAAATCTACAAAGACTTTTTATTTATACATAAGATGTATAACATGGTATTCTCATTATCATTAGAATGCCCTCTGGCATTGAGCCCACCAATGTACACTGTACATAATGTTAAATAACACTAATATTATAAAATATGTGAAAGTTTGTTTATTTGGATTTATGTCAGTCAATCACACTGAAACTACTGAACGGATTTTACACACACTGTATAGTCCAACAGCTGTACAGTCACCCATACAGTCAACACTACTAAATGTGTATTGAATTAATTTACACAAAAGAATTTTATTCAAAGTAAATTATTTGAGGGGTCCTTTTGAATGAAGTGTCCTTCGCATCTTATGAACGATCTTCATCTTATAGGTACTTATACCTACTTGTACATAAAGGTTAATTCATCAACATTTGACCCCGTTTGAGTTCATCTTTTCATTGACTTTGGTGTGAGAGCCATGCTTCGGCACGAATGGGCCGGCTCGACCGGAGTAATACCACGGCCTCAGAGAAAACCGACGTGAAACAACGCTTGCGTGTTGTTTCCTGGAGTAAGTGAGTTCATAAGCCCAATTACCCTCTTCCCAATCTTCCCAATCCCTGATTCCCCAACAAACTTTGCATCAACACAAAATTGCAACCAATAAAAAAATATATACCAGCCGAATTGAGAACCATCTCCTTTTTGGGAAGTCGGTTAAAAATGCCTGTAACAGACGTGCTACGTTATTCTACCAAATAATTTTATATTCATTGGAAGTCTACAAAAAAAACCTTTAACACACACAACCTGCAACTACTCCTGAAGAAACACCAAGATGTTTTCAGTAAACAAGTGACCTGAAAAATTGCCAAGGAAACTGAAATTACAGGGGTCAATGACCAGAAAATTGACGACGGAACCCAAATACTGTACAGTTATGTCCTTTGATTAATGTTATCAAGCCTGTTATCTGGGGACAGCCCTTAAATTGGGGTCAACCCTTTTTTGGGGCCAGTCGCGGAAATTTTTATCTTCGTTGTTATTTTCGGCTAACGATTGTTTTAATTCTAAACGCTTTTTGTTTCTGTAGATATTAATGAGGATTGAAGTAAAAAGTTTTCTATTGGGTAATTGTCTTTTGGTTTTTTCTCTATCTTCGAGTTGATTAGTTAGTGGGTGTAAGGAATAATAAATTAAGCGGAAAAGGATAAAGTCAGAGTCAAAATAATTTGTTACAAAAAGACTGGGAAGGCACTCATAGCGAATATTATATATTAAAAATACTTAAAGTGTATCTATCGGCCAGTCATCTAGTGAAGCTATAAGTTACTAAGATAAAAGTATTTTTTTTGTATTGTAACTCTAGTACGTGACAACTATGACTATGGGCCCTCAGCGTAGCTTGAAACTAGTCGAGAAAGTTACGTGAGTAATTAAAAAAACTTCGTTATGTTATTTACCGAATCCAAATGAGACCTTTCAAAGAGTATTCAACAATTCTAGTTCAACAGTTCACAACAATTCTAGTTCTCAATCCCAGAACGAAACAACAACTTTTTGCCCTAAGTCTGAGCTAGGAACTGCTAAGAAAGACACCTAAGCTCGGAGCACTGACTGCTGCAAGTGTTTCGGTTCGAAACTAACACTACACCGGGATACTGAGATTAATTTATTAGCTACACTGCAGGGCTGCCACGGAGCTGGTACATCGTATTGACTTAAGATTCACAAGATGAAATGTTTTATTAAAGGTACAGATTGTATTTTCAACCTCGTTGGTCGAGTGGTCGCAAGTGAGACTGTCGAACAAGGGGTCTCGGGTTCGATTGCCGGGTCGAGCAAAGTATTACTGGGCACTTTTCAGTTTTTCGAAAATTTCTCAGTAATAGTCTGGAATTGTGTCCAGTATATGGCAATAGGCTCGCTTCCTATTACATGGGACTTATAACACAAATGGTGAAAAGTGAGTGTACATTGTATAGCGGTATTAAGTGTCGTAATGAATGCCTCTGTGCCTACCCCTTCGGGGATAACAGGCGTGACGTTGACGTTGTTGATTGTATTTTCACAATTTTGTCACGTAAAATATTTAATGTTTTATCTCTTTTTACTTCTAATAACTTTTCACCATTTGACGAGCAATCCTTTACATGATACAAACTCGAAATTATTCTTTAATTGTCCTGTCAGTACAATAACTGCTTTAGGCTTTGTTCAATGTTATAAGTCTGGAAAGTTAGTCCGAAATGTTTGCTGACCTGGGAATTTGCTGACAAGCTGACATTTGGAATACAAAACTAATTACATTGTCAGATCTATTTCAAGAAGGTCAGGTTTAAATGAGAAAATCTAGAGAATTTGGGTCTAGATTGTGTTTAGTTGTGTAATGCCTAGCAATAGACTGAACAATGATTGATGTAATATAAAGCTAGGTATTGGGAACTGTTGTCCTGTTTTAAATTTTGAAATAGAATTAAGTTGTTTGTTATTTTGTCTTTTTTGGAGAACTTACAATCAAAACGGGAGGTATTGGAAGATCTAATTAACCGACTTCAAAAAGTATGTAGGTATGTTTATACGCGATTATCTTGCGTTTGCCTGAACCGATTTTGATGCGGTTTTCAGCATAGTATTTTTCAGACTTAGGAGATGGTTTTAGGTATAATATCCGAACACGTGTTTTACGTATTGTCTGCGAATTGTTTGTAATTTTAGACTAACAATTGCAGCATTGATTAAATATATTCTTATTTACTCCATTCTCCTCTAAACCCTACGATCTTGTCTCGGCAAGACTGAGACGTAGCATGGTGTACTTTGCCAAGAAATGCCAATAGCAACCGGCGCCTTAGCTTATGGCAGCATGGTAGATTACACGGGATTTGTCGTGTAGCTTGCAAAGCGTTTGACTGCGAAACAAGCGTTCTGCATATTTGTTATAATTAAATAGTCAAACGAACTTACCTGTAAGTGAAGTTCGACTGTAATTATTCTTGTTGTTGCATTGTCCGAAGATGATTAGGAAAACAGTTGTAGTCTCGGCGTTAGTCCGTGGCGTCACACATAATTTTAAAGATTAAAAGCTTAAATTTCTGAACGCAGCCATGCACATTGGCAACACTGCGTCTGCAACACTAATTTCATTAAGTTCATAGCCATTTATTGGTTTTACAACATAGGGTTCATGTTTATATTTATATAACATGAAGGATCTGGGTAGGGTGGGACTAATCATCTTCGGACAATGCAACAACAAGAATAATTACAGTCGAACTTCACTTACAGGTAAGTTCGTTTGACTATTTAATTATACTTGTTGTTGCATTGTCCTCTATGATTAGGAAAACAGTTGTAGATGTTCAAAGACTAGTTGTAAAAACAATAAACATTTGTTTAAAAATAACAATCAACAGAGTTATTTTTTAAAAAATATACACTTCTTAATTAAATATATAACTGAACAGTTATATATCTATTAACTGCGTAATTCAAACTAATTCCAAATATCATTCACATTGTTGAAGAAAAGGTTCTAAGAAAACTTTTATTAATTATTGGTCTGTTATGAAAAAACTTGCAAAAAATTGAAGACTCTCCAATCCAAGCAGCCGTTCGTCGTATATCATCAATACTTCCCCACTTGCTGAAAAAACTGCTAATGTTGTTGCATGTCGGGTACTGTGTGTTGAAAATACACTAGTGTCAATTCCACTCTCTTCCATGGCTCTTTTGACCCAACGGCTGATTGTACTGAAGCACACAGCTTTATATGGCTCCTTTGTAGATACAAATAAGCTAGTACTTTTAAAATCACGTAAACCCTTTGTAACTTTTAAATTGTTGACCACCGCAGTGGCTGGACATACTCCTTTCCTAGCATTAAAGAAAAGGATCAGTTATAAAAAGTTGACCCTGTTTTGTCCTAAAGTCTTGATCAATCTATCTTATACAAATAGATTGATGAATTGATTAATACAGTCTTGTTTAATCATTATATTAATAATATTAATCATGGCTACTGTTTGAGCCCTTTAACCAGTGGCCAACGTTAATAAGGTTTTCTTGGTAACAATCTGCAGATAATTCTTTCTCTAGAGTATAATTCTTTTCAATATAATCAAGTACAAAGACATATCCCAAGTATTATTATATTTGGGTTTGGGGGTCTTAATTTAAAAAATCCCTTGAACAATCTTTTGATCTAATGATCGGTATCCAAATGTGGTCCTATAACTAATGATAGAGCTAATCTTACGGAATTCAAATTACCATATGTTACTAACTGTAACTCTTTCATTGAATCACAAAGTACGGTACTGAATAACTTCAGTAATGGTAAGCTTAGTAATGTTTATATTTATGGATTTAAATACTTAGCCTATGATACTAATGCACATGCATGCATGATTTGCATGATTCAAAGTATCTTTAGATATTGAATTCATCAAGACAAGAACTGCTTCATCATAAATTCCTAACTCTATGTTTTCCTGATAATGCTTCTACCATCAATACCACTTTCTTATAAAAGGGGTGTAACAATCTGGAATTATGCAAGATAAGGACTTAGAAGGTAAAAATATAACAGGTTCCTTTAACAATAATCTATTAACATTAACAATAACCACTGAGTGACCCAATGGGGCACAACTATTATACCTGTTGCTTTGTCTGTAATTTATTTTCTAGGGTTTTAAGAACCATAGAGAATGGAGGAGAAATAATAAATAAAATAAGCTGTATTTAGTCCAAGGAATGGTGAAAGCATCAACTGCAACAGCTCCTAGGTCTGGTTGCCATGACATATAAGTGCAACACCTTGCATTAGTATGTGATGCAAATAAATCAATTAAAGATTTACCAAATTCATCAATACCCTTTGGATTGTTTATATTGCTCAGTTCCCATTTTGTAATGTCTATCTTCCTATCTTCCTTCTAGACTCAAAAAAGCTATCACACTATCTTTAGTGTTTATGTAATTAGCATCAAACAATAGTCTTTTAAAATTCACACCATTGCCAAATATTCTTAGAAATCCTATGTAAAAAATTATATTAAATTCCTCCTAATCTATTTATACATATAGGTTACTGCAGTAATATTATCACTATTTCTTCATTTATAAGCAAACATTTTTAAAACAAAAAAGGCAGCTATTCATTCCAGTGAATTTATGTGAGCCCTAGACTCTTTAATTAGCCTAAATTCTAACTTTGATCATAATTTTATACAGTAATTCTTTTATAAGCTTGGAAAAAACAATAAAAGAATATATTTCTTTCCTTTTCAGTAATGTTAAGAGTCATATCTATAGTATTGAATAGTAACAATAAAAGTTACAGTTGTAACATCACACTTAACTATTCTCTTTGCTCGGCTAACTATAAATCCTAATGTTTTTAGTAAATTCACAGTTGCTTGTATGTTTTGTATACACTGTTGTTATAACAATTTTGTTTATGTAACATAATAATATAGTTGTTTCATATACTTAAAAAACAAAAAGTCATCTAAATAGATAACTGATATACAACCTCTTTCTCTTAAGAAAACCATCATTGGTTCATGATTTTTGTGAATGTTGATGGAGCCGTACAAAGGCCCAAGAATAAAACATAAGTATTTAACTGATAGTGTTTTCCTTGAAAAATAAATCTTAAATATTTCTCACTATCCTTGTTGATACTTATCATATAACAAGTATATTTCAGATATAAGATGACAAGAACATCATCTTTTTGTAAAAACTTGCACACTGTTCGGTATTTTCCAATTTGAAATACTCAGTTTCAACAAAATTATTTAAATTCTTTAAACTTAGAACAAAACGAAAAGTTCCATTGCTCTTTTTAACAAGGAAAATAGGTGAACACAATGAATCTTTTTACAGGTTTGCAAGTTTGTATTGCTTTCATAGCAAGTACTTAACTGGTTAATTTCTGCGGTGATCTGTAAAGATTCTAGTTCAGAAAACCTATCATTTTGAGTACAACTCTGGTATGGTTTACTATGCAAAAGGATTGAATATCCTGCAACCCAACCGAGAATAATTGGATCTTGAGTTAAACTCTGGTGTGGTTTATCACACAAAGGGGTTGAGTATCCCGCAACCCAACTGAGAATAATTGGATCCTGAGTTATCAAGTTTTCAATTATTTAAGTGGTAGTTAAGTCTACTCACCTGTTGGTTCATTTGCGTTGAGGTTGACTCCTCTTGCTCTCCCTGGTCCTGACTGCTGCTGGTGTTCTGGGTGACGGCCCCCCCTCTTTTTAGCATCTGCCTGAGGAGGACCCCGCCAGTTTAAAGCTTTATTATTATTTATTTTAGGAGTACCTGTCTGAGTCACCCATGTACTTCGCTTTGTAGTGAACCTTTTTGTTTCAGCCACCTCAGTTCTTGACCAGATCTCTTGACTGATCTTGCTGTTCTGATCTCTTCTCCTAGATCTTCACCAAATAGATAGATTTCTGTTCCAGATTGCAATAGAAAATCTTTCACATTTTTATTTATAACTGATAACAGGAGGGACTTACGTCTCTTTCTATCTAAATTTATAGTCACAGAGTAGGATTGGAGCATCATTCAGTATTCTAATGATATCCATCTATGTCCTTAATTATCTCTCATGCACATTTGAAGACATGAACCCAGACATGCCAAGGCTGTTGAGGTTTGTTTCTGTTTTGTTTGTATCATTTGGTCACACTTCTGGGATTATTAATCATTGATTGTAGTGCTTACCTCCGGGTTTAACAAAAGATGCACCATTAATTTCATGTTGGAGAACGGTGAATTTTCATCAGTATGCCATTCCCCCAATCACCTTTGTGCTATTTGTTTGTGTAACTCTCCTCCTACTCTCACCAGCTGTGACTTCACACCTTATATGTCTATTACCTGAGGATCCAACATCTCTTCATGTGGTAAGGCTTCAGGTAATTCTCATAAAGATTCTATATTTTCCACATTTACATCTTGTTGTACAATGTACATATGTATCATTTTGTTGAGCATTGCTCAATTCTATGCATTCATTATCCGGAGGGACATTTTCAATGTCTTCCTCCATGTAATGTGATAATGTTAATGGTGTCTTTCCAGTTTCTGGAAGTAAAACACAATGCAAGCTGTGCTTATGGTACAGCATGTGACTTATGGTACAGCATGTGGCGTATGGTACAGCATGTGGCTTTCGCCACATCACAATATAACCATGTAAGTTCCCGCAGAACTTCCCTTGAAGGTTATATAAGACTCAACCGCGTGTGCTCCCACAGAACACCCCAGAGGTTGATTATTTGATAGCTTAGCAAGACTCAACCGCGTGTGCTCCCACAGAACACCCCAGAGGTTGATTATTTGATAGCTTAGCAAGACTCAACCGCGTGTGCTCCCACAGAACACCCCAGAGGTTGATTATTTGATAACTTAGCCATTGTAGACCACGTACGCCCCCGCAGGACGTCCCACAGGTCAGGCCAGTTCTTGCTAGAAAATAACCGGCCTTGTAAATGCTCGTGCGATTCCTTGTACATAAGTATCTATCGCGCATGAAATAGCAAAATGTCGCCGCGTCCTTTACATACACATGCAAAGCGCAAGACGCCCAGGCACAAAAGTAAAAACACACGTTCTTTAAACGGTGTAGCGTTAAATGTTTTGCTGCATAGCGAAGCTATAAACTTTGTTGCAAACTTGCAAAAGATGAAAGGCCGGCCATTTTCGTACCATCATCGCTCGAATCGGAGCTCAAAAGTTCCTTTTCAAGTTTCTTCAATTTCTTCAGCAGTTTAGATCTTGACTCCGACTTTATCTTTCCCATATTACAGTTTTAGAAACACTTATTTTAACTAAAAATTGGTAAAAAGGTGGGAAAACGTGACGCCGTTACGTGACATAAAATCCGAATGAAATTAGTGTTGCAGACGCAGTGTTGCCAATGTGCATGGCTGCGTTCAGAAATTTAAGCTTTTAATCTTTAAAATTATGTGTGACGCCACGGACTAACGCCGAGACTACAACTGTTTTCCTAATCATAGAGGACAATGCAACAACAAGTATAATTAATATTGAGTCAAGGAACATTCTGAATTGAATTAAGGGTTCAGTTTTTGCTGTGTACAAGTCTATAAAAGTATTATAGCTTTTACGCAACGAAGTAAAAAGGTACAATAAGCTTGTTGAAAATATCGCAACATTAAATCTTTTATTATTTTTTCTCTACTATAAAAACTTATAGGGATTTTTTAAATACCCGTCCAATTTATTATGTTAAAACATTAGAAACGATTTTTCTTTTCATACAAAATTAAATACTTACGATGTTACATTGATTTGAAATATCGTGTGACTTTTAACTCTGTTTAACTAAGTATGTATTGTAATCTTATACCACGAGATATACGTGTTAAATATTAATCCCACCCAAAACATAAATGTGAAAGGCTGCCAAGTTCGATAATATTGGAATGCTTCGCCTATAAAAGAAGTGAGATCTAAATAAGTACCAAGTTCCATACACAGACCTCTGTTAAAAATGATATAACAAGTTGGCAAGTTTTCACACACTTTGTTATAAACCTACTAAACGCAATGAGTCAAGTATATAATTTTCTATTAAAACTTGCCAAGTTATATCATTTTTAAATGAGGTCTGTGTATGGAACTTGGTACTTATTTAGATCTCACTTCTTTTATAGGCGAAGCATTCCAATATTATCGAACTTGGCAGCCTTTCACATTTATGTTTTGGGTGGGATTTCATTTATTTTTGTAAGGTTTATTTTCTTTTTTTCTTATTTTACTTTACTTTGACTAAATACAAACCTTCGTAACGAATTTTAGGTCGGTACGACCATTGGAAGATATAGATATTTTTTTTGTTTTAGTTCCTTAGGGGTATGAATTTACAACTTCATTATTTTTAAAACCGACTCACACTTGGCCATTTTCAGATTTTTTCCTTTACCTTGACCTAAAGACCTACCTCCATGCCAAATTTCAAGTCAATACGACCATTGGAAGTGGTCTAGATTTTTGATGAGTGAGTGAGTCAGTCAGTCAGTCAGTCAGTGGGTGTATAGTAAAAATAGCGATTTTCTGACGTCAATATCTCAAGACCTACAATAGGTACATTAATGAAATTTTGTATTTTAGATAAGTAAGTAGACCTCGAGAGATACTAGAAATTTCAAATGCGTAGATAAAATAGATTTTGAGTTATAGGTGGGTCGAACTTGGCCCGAAATGGTTCGTGTAATATAACCCACGGCCGGTGTGTCGGTTTTTTTGCTCGAACTTGGCGGACACACTGCCGTGTGTCTAGATTAATTATCTAACTGATGGACGATTAGATTTTTAATTTTCAAACCCTGCCTGCTACCCTATTATCTTAATTAGCAGAATTAAGTGATAACTTCAACAACGTAAACCCATTCACATTCGAATTAAAACAAAAAACAATCACAACACACACTCACCTATCACCGTTCTACACCTAAAAACCCTACACACTACCCACCAAACATCTCCCAAAGTACAGTCGCAAACAAAACAACATAATACAAGGTACAGTCGCGGACTGCTACTACATAATACAAGGTACAGTCGCGGACTGCTACTAATGACTGATGGTAGGGCCGCGTCTCATTAGTGACACAGTTTATGGCGCTCCGTTGAGGAAAAATCGTGAAAGAATGTTTGCCAAAGTTCTTGTGTGATGGCGGAGGCCGGCTTTTGTTTACTGTGTGAGTTGGAAAAGGTTTTATAACAATATCTGATAGTTTTTCTTCGGTTAAGGGTTAGATGGAGTGGAGGTGTATTGTTGAAATGAGAGTTAACCTTAACTATACCTACATTAGACATATTTTCATATGAAACGAATTATTTATTAAAGGCCAGAAATCGTTAATAGTCTCACCAATTCAGTAGTTGGATAATATATCTCACCCCCCAATACATGGGACTTATAACACAAATGGTGAAAAGTGGGTGTACATTGTACAGCGGCATTACGTGCCGTAATGTGCATCTCTGCCTACCCCTTCGGGGATAAAAGGCGTGACGTTAAAATTATAAACGTTAAAGGCGTAATATGGATCCATTCTAAACTATTCCCCTAAAAAAATGCAGAATGAAAATTACCCCACTTTTAATTACACCTAATAATTCAAATGCAGCATCAGACAAGTAAACAGAGCATCATTTGAAACCACCAAAAAGAGCCACAACAGCGTACAACGTACTAGAACCAGACAAAGCCGTAATAGCTACTAATAACACACAATTATGACAGACTAGGTACCATGGATGCGTAAAAAATGGAGGTGACACCACGTCTACATTCCCATTGTCGGATTTCGTCCAACAACGGAGTTTTTGTCGGCGCTAACAGCTCTCATTAGTGAGGTCCTGAACGCTACTGCCATAGCTCCACATCAAGCTAACATAACCAGTTTATCATGATCTCCCTTTGTATAATCTTTCCGCACATTCGAAGGTCAGTTTATACTGGTTAGGTGTAGGTTGACGTGCAACCGTGTATACTATTACTTGTCTTTGTGTCTGTAATAGCGGACGTCGGGTTTTTATGCAGAGAAACGTTACAGATGGATTGTTCAGGTAGCAATAGCGAATTTGTTACGTTTTGTTCGGGAAAATTCTTTTTTGTTTCTGCGTTTTTTTTTTTCGGTGGGAAATGTTTTGTAAGGGGAATGGTTATGGTTGAGTGATTGTGGTTTTGTTTTAGTGTGTTTTCTGGTTTGGTTTTTTTGTTTTTGAATATCGTTAGTGGTTGGTAATTTACTAATGTGTAGGTAATGTGTAGGTCCTACCGTGTAACCAACACGATAGGTTTTTGTTTAAGGGGAGAAAATCATCCGATGACTTTTCCTGCTTTGTGCGATGCGAGAGGGAGTGCAGACTTTTACTGACTATAAACTACTCCGTTCCTACTTCTACCTTCTTAGATTTCTGTTAGAATTTTTCGGGTGCTGGCAATAAAGTTGTAAATGTTTATAGCAATAAATACCAAACATATGAAGAATTACGCGGGGAAAGCAAGTGTGAAACTCATATACAACTTTATGATATCTTAAAGTTTATGATATCTAGCAATGAACATCAAATATTACCTCCGTCATCATTTCTATCTGCGTTGAAAATTACTTTAAACAAAAATATATTATTATTATTATCACGTAATGTTCATAACACGTTCAATAGTTTACGACCTCGTTGGAAGAGCTATGGCATCGACAATCAAATACAGGCGTTATGTCCACTCAATAGATCTTATAGCACAATTTCGAAAAATAATCTCATAGATTAGAAACTAAAATTGTGTGCTGAAATTGATAAAAATCTCCTACAGTAACAATTTGTAGAAAAAAATTGTGTATGTACACTAAATACACACGACTTTCGATAGTTCGAACCTCTCTATAATTCGAAGTTATCACGAGGTCCCTAAAAATCTCTTTATATTTCGAAATAAATCAATACATTTTTATACACTTGATAATTCGAACGAAAAAAACAATTCGACGTAACCAAATGACTCGATAAACCTAACTTATCGGCATCAAACTCTAGACAATTCATAGTAGGAGAAAGAAAAGGACAGAAAGATATCAAAACTTATACAGGTCAATTAGTACCTACATTTTGAGGCTAGTTAAATCTTCGAACCATTTGCAAATTCAAACATTTGGTAATTCAAAATGTTTGAAGAGTCCCTCCAGTTTTGAAGTAACGTGAGTTCACCTTTCAGAAAACAAAACCGTCTTCCAATAAATAATTTCAAACAAAATTATTCCTTAAAATAGTCCTCATAACGAAGTCTTCTATCAATAATTACAACACTTACTTCTGACACCACTCCTTGATCAATATCCAGTCGAGCGATCAAACGACCGAGCTGAACGTTTTGTTCCTGGCGTCGCGCCAACTCCTGGCAATCAGGACGCCTATCAGTTCCAAAGATCAGCCTTCATTTCAACCCCGATCCAACTTTCAGTTACAATCCTGCCAAATTAATACCATTTGTAGATGGTATTCATATTTTTTGAATGTTGATAATAAGAATGTTGTTTGTGTATTGGGTTTTCGAAAGTAGGACTATTAGGGGTTCTTATTTATGCTATGCTTTTAAACAACTTTAACCTTAAATATATTTAAGACAAGGGTGGCTGACTGACTGACATAGTAATCTATCAACGCACAGCCTAAACCACTGTTTGCTTTTTTCATATCCGTCTCGTGACCTAGAATCGATATAAATATTCAAATAGGTACTACTAGTAGCGTTTTGAAACTGACATAATTCTAACTTAATTCCTGATATTTTTCAACAATAATAATTACAAAGAGGAATAAGAACTCTTTAGAATAAAAAAATTCATAAGAAAATTCTCACATCTGGGAATTACCTAAAAAACTTGAAACGAAAAGCAAACTTAAAAAAGAGGCGAATCGACCATTTATTTCTAAGGTCAATCTCGTTATCGTGAACATACTTAAAGGTAAATGAGACCCAAGGGTGGCAGAGATACGGCCAAATAAATAGGCTAACCGTATCGTCTGATATTAGGCACCCCCTAAAATTAGGGTAATCGATCCTCCTTGGGCAAATGAGGAACAATATTAGGGGGGCGCTGATAGCTTTATCGGGGTTTTTAAGCCGTTCCAAGAGTTCATAATGGTGCACCACATTGCCGTAAGTGCGGAACAGAGGTTTTTTATAGAAATAGATGGTGATTAGGTAGGAGTGAAGGTAATGATAATCTGTTATTAAAAGAGTTTTATCGTGCTAATAGAATTTCTTTATCGTTGTTTAGAAGAGGATTTTTTTTCATTTTTGATGTGGCAGATAAGCGTTGGGTTTGGGTTAGTAATAATGTTTATCATTCATATCATAACTTACGAGTGAAATTTAAAACTGCATGGAAAAATGGAAAATAGAAGATTTATTTTATTGTGTAACAGATTACAGGCTACAATAAAAATGACCGTTTTATGAATAAATAGAAATAGAGGTAGAAACAACGCTTGCGTTGTGTTTCGCCTAATTACCCACTTCCTAATCTTCCCAATACGCGATTCAACAATCTTTAAATTCCTAACCCCCAAAAGGCCGGTAACACACTTGTAACGCCTCTGCTATTTCGGGTGTCCAAGGGTGGCGGCGATTATTTACCATCATGTGATCCGTCTGCACGTTTACCGGCTTATACTATTTAAAATATATTTGAATAATCTTTATTTGAATATTTTATCGCCATTTTCGTCTCATTTTAAAACCTATTCACTCTAAAACAAAAACAAACACTTAGATGAGAGAGAAAAAATGCCAAATCGTTTAGAAAAAAAGGGGAAATGAAAATACCGAAACAAGATTGACGAGTTTCCGATGTCTGTAGCTGACGTAAGCAATTTAAACGGTTCCCTATCGGAAACCGGCTATCATTCAAACAATAAATGCGATAAATTCCACCTTTTTTGGCATCCATTGAGTGAAACAAAAAAAAATTAGGGAAATTTCTTTATTTGCCACTTCGTTTTAATATTTCGAGTATCACCGTAACCTAGAACGTGACACAGTTATCACCGTGTTTCCAATGTTATTATTTATAACATTCTAACTGTGTTACTACTGTGATTGTGGTACATTTCTATAATTAGTATAAGCACATGACATTGTGTCTTCATCTTGTTTTTCATTAAAGTTCTTGTTTATTCTGTTGACGTGCCTTAAATGCGCCTGTCGGACAAGGGTCTGCGGTTTGATTCACGGGTTGGGCAAAGTACAAAGGAGTTATTTTTTTCGGTTTTTAGTAAATTCTGATGGCATCACAGAGTCAGGAATTTTGCACTAGGATCAGCCGTGATAGGTTATGCTATATTAAAAAATATGTATCTCCTAGCTCCATAGACTCCACATAGCTCTTAAAAAGCGTTGTTTTGATACAAAAATAAACAAAAACACTCTCAATTATAGAAAACCTTAAGGAATGCCATAGAAACCATGGCAGGTATGCATTAAACGTAACAAATCCGATGCCCCCTACCGAATAACTGGGGTCAAGAATCTTTCTGTTTGACCCTTAATTAAATATTTGGAAGGGTCAGAATGTAAGGTGAATTAAACATTAGTGAATGTGTGGATTTAAGGCCACAAGAAAGGGGGACGTGTGGTTTGGATACACATTGTATTGTACAGTTGCGAATATTGGCACTTCTGTAAATGTAAAGAATGCTACTTTTATTCTCCAACTAGCTTCTGCCATTTTTCGTGCCTATTCCTGTGGAATAAAAAGTATCCTATCACATAAGTCAGCTCATATCATACCCTGTCCATATACTAAATTTCATTAAAATCTGTTCAGTAGTTTCACCGTGACGAAGATCCAAACATACAAACAAACAAACTTTCACATTTATAATATTAAGTGAGAAGAGCTAGAAGTACACATATTTCAATTTTATGCATATAAGTACTACATTATGCTGGACCCGAGAAGTACCCAAAACCTCGAACTTGACAGTTCCTCTTGACCAAGGAAGCATTTAAGAGCCAATATGTACAAGTAAAATCTACTTCATTTATGTGGAAAAATGTCTTTGAAAGGAAGAACCTCCAACTGACATTTCCTCTCTGTAGACAAAAGAACGTTACATTTCACATTGTACCCTCTTTTTATCAGTTGTCACTTGTCTGTCCTCTTCTTAAGGGGAGCGAATTGCGCTAAACACCGTGCAAAATTACAAAAACCCCTCCTTTGATAGAGCAAAATTAAAAGTATTTTTGACCAAAAAACAGTTTAAGTAAAATTGTAATATAACTTTTGTGAGACATATTAAATTAAATATGTATTATGTTATCAGCTTCGACACACGACGCGGAAATTGCGATTACAGTGCAGTCATAAAATCGTTTACCTTATTGAATAAGGTTTTTATTTTTTCTTTTACAACACAGCACTAAATAAGTAATAGTATCAACTTAACTATAAACATTATAGTACCTAATTTTCTACACTCAAACACAATCATGAAAAAGAAAGAATATTTCCTAAAACTTTAAAAACGTACTACAAATAAAACGTAAACTCTACAAAGCGTTCTCATCAAACCTATCGTAACAGCAGTTCCTAATTTACTGTTTCTCGTCAAAATCTTAATCCAAGAGCTGATAAATGGCATGGCGTTAAGTGATCAATTTGGCACGGAGCCCAACACCGGCCACTTTAGCACACACTTCCTTAGCGTAATCTTATATCCAGTCGACTATGACATATCTAATGAATATTGATGTTTAGCTCCGTATTTATAAAGGTAAACAGTTTTATAGAGGTATTCCTCGAAGCGCAACTGTTTTGAAAACCTCTCCAAGCGCACCTATTTTATTCCTCGAAGCGCACCCGTTAGTTGCGCTTCAAGGAACTATTAAAAATATTAATTTTTATTTCCTCGAAGAGAGGGGATGCTAACTGAAACTATGTTCTTAGATTCAATTTAAGATTGTTTGAACTCTTAAGAATTCTGACATTCTTACATTATATCAATACTGTACTAAATAACGAAAACTGGTGAAATAATTATATTAAAAGTACCTTTAACCGACAAGCATGCATAAAAAGACATGATTGATGAAGCGAAAAAGATGTGTAAGAATCGTAGCAATTGGCGTTCCATTGTCTCTGCTTACCCCCATGGGAGACAGGCGTGAGGTTATGTATGTATAACGAGAACTGGTACTATTTGGGGGGGGGGGAATCATCCAATGACTTCTCTTGTCTAAGGTGAGGTGAAAGGGAGTGTAAGACTCTAACTGACTAATAACCACCCCATTTCTACTCCTGCTTTTCTATATCTAGTTTTGCATCATCATCAACAGTCTATGACAATCTACTGCAGGACTATGAGCCTTGTCTACATAAGTAACATTTATCATCTTCGCCAAACAGAAGCGTTGAAGATCGTAACCACAATCGAAAACAGCAAATACAACTTAATTTGCATCAAAAACAACACCAACCATTATGTATATCTCCGATCTCAATACACATGCATTCTATGTAAACGAGATATTCTCGTTCGCACTTATAACGAGGTAATAATACGAGTAGAACCAGGTCATATCGCATACCGATGCATTATTACGTGCAATTAATATTTCAAGACAACCTTAACCCACTTTCCAGTTATTTGTTTCATACTGATTTATATCGTGGGGCTAGTTGTAAGTATGTAAAACACGATTTTTAAGAATAAGAAGATGCATGCTATAGTCTACTATTTATTTTCATGGTATAAGCCGGTAAATGAGCAGACGGATCTCCCGATGGTATACAATCACCGCCGCCCATGGACACCGGGAACACCAGAGGCGTTACAAGTGCGTTGCCAGCCAGCAGTTTAAGGATTGTTGGGGATTCGGAATTGGGGAGATTGGGAAAGGATAGTAATTGGACCTCCAGCCTCCTAATTTAGAAAATAACGTATCCACATAGAAAAACACAAGACCTCTGAACATATTTTACACCCCCAAAACAAAAACCATTACCAACCTTAATGCTAAAAATTCCATAACCACTAAAATGATTACAACCGCCTTGTAGACACAACTAGACTTCAAAATCCAAAAGGCAGATTTTAATTACGGGAACTGCCTCCGGGCTTGAAAGTCCCATTGTGCCTTTGTGCCCGTATGCAACTGTTTGTGCTTCACTATCTGACACACACAGCTCTGTTTGTGGCGAAACAACTGAATTTTGTGCACACTACCGAATTTGTACTACACAGTCATAAAGTCATGGGTGGATGAAAAAATAGTAACACCCTTTAAAAATAAGCTTTACACTAGAGTAGGATTTTTCCTGTGTTGTAGTGTGCGTTTTACATAAAAACGCTTGTTTGAACATTGGTTTGTTTGTAAACCAGAGGTTGGCATACATAAATATCGTATCAAATCACATAGCCAAACTCGAAGTGACAGTTTTTGGATCACACAAACAGTTGTTCGGTGTGAAATATGTTTGGTTACGTGTTGTACCTAGTGATACCAAATTGAAAGACAGAGAGAGTCCATTATCTTTTAGATTTTCTAATTAGTGATGTGACCTACGAAGTCTAACATCAAATCCTAATTAGTAGATCTACAGCATTTTATATTAAACTAGCTACTTCCGCGCGGTCTTACCCGTTCTGCTCGGTTGCTATGACTTTTGACCAAAATAAATCTTAATTTGTAGACCTACAGCAATTAATATTTAAAAAAAACCTAAAATGTTGTCGTGGATACTTTAACAAACATATAAAATCACTTGGATAAGAAATATACTAGGGTAAGTGCACCTATACTCGTACCACATGTAGCCAACAAATACGCACTCATTTACTGATGCTAATGCAAGCATAGCGATTATTGTTTTGTTATTTTCACAATGCATGTACAAATAACGGGACTTTTACCCTACCAGAACAATACAGTGTAAATGACACACACTCAGTAATTACATGTCAAAAGCTTTTGTTCAAAACTGTTCGTAAAATGCCGATGGCAGGAAACCAGATGAGACTGAATTGAATTCCTGCGGTTTTGTTTGTGATGTGGATTTTGTTGAATCAATGTTACGCTGAATTGTATGAAAATGGGTCTTCTATTTTTTGGAAGTTTTGTTAAATATGTCTATGTCGTGGTGGCCCGGTGGGTTTAAGACCGCTTCTTATGCATGCATGAGAATGCGAATTCGAAACCTACCAACAGCAAGTACCAATGTGACTTTTTCTGAGATATATACATTGTAAGATTATTTAGACACCACTGACAAACGGTGAAGGAAAAACATCGTGAGGAAATCTGGGCTTATAACTTCTAATTATAAGTTTGAAATCGCCAACCCGCATTGAGCAAGCGTGGTGATTTATGCATATGCATCCATGTAAGAAATAGCCTTTGGTCAGCAGTGGCCACTTATAGGATGATGATGTGCGTGTGTGTTAAAATATTAGTCATTATCCAAAACTATGTCGCTCGACCTGCAGGCAGAAGCAAATTGTTTATCAATATGCTACTGAGAATTTCTGATAATACACCAACTTAACACTTCCGACTTTCTGACCAAAGGCACAGAATCCAAAGGATTTAAAATCGATAAGTATCGTCCTAGATTTCATGCCAACTAAAACTCACCTAAACAATATTACACCTAATTAGATACAAAACTCATAATGAACATATCAGCTTCACTATTCAGGACTGCAATTGAAAATAGCAATTAACGGCCGACATATTACGTAATATAATAATGACATATCATTAACTTGTTCAATAAAACAATGCTACCAATTTACATTGACGGTTTCAATTCCGCTGCTTTCATGGAAATGACTGTTTTCAATTAATTTTCCAGGTATACACATTATTTCAATGTTTTGGTTATTATATGCTGTATTGCCAGTTATAATAGTAGGTTTAAAGTTATCGTAGAGAATAGTATTTTAAACTAACAGTACAATACTTGTTATAATTAGTAAACCTGTCGCTACTTAAGTCACATACTGGATGTTAGTCACTTCCAATCGGCTGATGTAGAAGTCACTAGGGAAGGGAGACCTATGTTTGACAGTGGACGTCTTGTGGCTAATATGATAAAGTTTTATATCAATGTTTATTTTATGGTATAAGCCGGTAAACGAGCAGACGGATCACCTGATGGGAAGCAATCGCCGCCGTCCACGGACACCCGAAACACCAGAGGCGTTACAAGTGCGTTGCCGGCCTTTTGGGTGTGAGGAATTTAAGGGTTGTTGGGGAATCGGGGATTGGCAATTGGGGAGTAATTGGGTCTCTGGTAACTTCACGCACCTTAAAAAACCTTCAAAAACTACAGACCAGAAACTCACGGTGGGCTCAAGCACTACCTATTCTATCTGCGAAACAAACAATGTACATTTTTTTTTTTTGTTTATTTAATTGGGACAAGCCCGCCACAACCTCCCATACCGCTGCAACTCCTGCAAGCTAGGATCTACAGTATCTATCTAACACTGAAGTCCGGCGCGTCCCAGGGAAATGAATGACTGTCTTGGATCCCGCAACGAAACAAATCAGAAGATGTTATTAGAGGAGAATAAAAAGAAAACGATAGTTTCCTCTTCCTTCGGTGAATTTAATGCATGAGACAGGATCTCCCACACTTAAAAATTTTCTAAAATATTAAATGCTAATACTAAACTAGAGAAGTTATTGTTGGCTCAAGCAGAATTCTATCCACGAAACAAACCATTTACCCATGTACAGTTAGCAACTTTTCCCACTATTCACACGATTGAAAAACACGGCGAATTCCAGAACATTCCTGTGAGTAAACATAAACATATATACACACTACACACAAACAAAACAATGAACTATATCTATATATATAGCTGCCAAACTGTACAGGATGTATAGTGGCTGTCGTCACCGCAGCGCCCCCTGGCGGCCATTTTAATTGCGCTTGTATTTATCTTTCATTTGGCAGGAACAACGTACGTTTCCATTTGTAGTTCCCAGCAAAGCGTTGTTTGATTTTCACTTATTGATGTGATTTCAGCTTGTATGGTATTTACATTTATATGTTACGCTTTTGAGGGTAAGCAGAGATGTACCTGTATACAGACATATAAAATACAATACTCACTTTTTATCGAGTATGGCCCATTAAATAATGAGCAAATCTATTAAAACTCTGAAATACACTACTTAGCTCTGTAATAACAATTAGCTTTTGTCGACAGCATCACCCGCGTTCCCGTGGGATAAAAAGTATCTTATCACCCAAGTCAACTCATACTCTGTCTGTATACCAAATTTCATCAAAATTAGTTTCGAGTACTTTTCATAATGAGCTGTAACAGTCAGTAGGCTGCGCGCGCTGCTCATGATGAAGAGACCTCAGTATGTCTCACGATAGTTATTATGAAAATACTCAGTAGTTTAATACTTTCTCTATACCCTCTGATTGAACGTGGTTGAATTTAAATTCGAGCAATATCAAGTAGGTACACTACAAGCTGAAATAGAAAACCAATTTTCTTAATAGAAAAAAAAAAACCTCATAAATAATTTAATGTCACACAATCAAGTTTGCTCGATTTATATTCATGAACAAATTATATTTTGGATAAAACCCAATAAAATGGTCTAAAGGAGGTTACACATCAGTTTGTCGAATCTGCAGACTGAAAGTTAATTTGGAGAGAGGAATTAAGCACCGTTTACAATGTCCGTGGCGCCATGATTTATTACGGTGCTTGCTATCAGGGGCCACTGAGTAGGAGAATAAGTAAAACTGTCTTACGTATCAATTAGAGGTTATTCTCCTAAAGACTAGATTTTTTTAAATAACTAAAAGAAAGAATGATGGTAGCCATCTACATTCAATGAATATCTTGTTGAAGTGGGTTATTATCCCCCCTTAAAAAAGGCCCAATGACTTCTCCCGCCTTGGACGAGGCGAGAGGGAGTGTCAGACTCTTACTGACTAAAATCCACCCCGTTCCTACTCCTGCTATTCGGGCCGGAGCCCAGGTAACCCGCTTGGCAGTCCGCAACCACTGACTACCTGCAAGCTTTATTTTGGGCATAGCCTAGATAAATAAAACGCCAGTTAAATAGTCCCTCAAAAACACTTAAACCAATTCACTACTCATACACACCAACTTCGAACCATCATTCATCATAACAACACAATCTGACACAACATAACACACAAAACAGATAAAAACTTAAAGAGAAACATTCCCCCCACCCCTTGCATCGCACTAAATTAGTTACAAAACTTTTACCGGCAAACAGCCCTTAGCTCGCAGATTTCATGGCCTCGGGCTAAAACGGGCGATAAACGTTCACATTAAAGTTTACGACATCAGCATTTGACAGGCTGTCTGCAGACGTAGCGATCATAAATACATATAAACAGAATTCGCGATGTTTGACTGTATACGTCTCGAAGACGTAGTGTATCCAGCCTGTTGTGGGGGATACTAAATAGGTGTTTTATTACGGATCTCAGTGTAAATAATAAAATTGGTGGTGATGTTCTTCGTTGGAGGCTGCGAAATGAAGGTCTGTGATTTTGTTCGTCTGTTAAAGTTTAGAGAATGAAGGTGACTGACTGCCATACTCAGAGACGACGATTTGGGTCATTCTCCAAAACGGGCGTACTCGTGTGAGCACTCTGGCAAATACTGATATTCACATATTTTTTTTTTTTTTGTTATTTTCAATGAAATACATAATTACCATTAAATATCTTTATCTGAAAAGCGCCAGAGCGATTACATGAATACGCCAGTTTTAGAGGTTGACCCATTTCTTAAACTATTATTTTGTAACGATTTTGTATCGAAAACAATTGCTGAGTACTGGGTAAGTAAGCATTAAATGACTCTGAGTATGGCGGTAAGTACACTAAGTTTAGTAGTAACTAAGACTAAAAAGTCTTATATTGTAACCTTGACCAAGTTTTAAAGAGTGTTAACAAAGAGTCTGTGTCAAACAACAGACAAAGGGTGTCCCAAAATTAACGCAAGATTTGAATTAAATAGAAAACGCCGTTTTTATTCTTTTGATAGTTATATTTTTATTGATTCGTAAAGTACATAGGATAGGGTTATATGTGGAATAACAGATCGGACAAATGGCCTCCACGGCTTTGTTGAAATTTGGCATGACCATTCTGCATAAATGTGGCTGAATTTCGTTGATGCAGCGTTGAATCTCCTCCTTTAATGCACGGGTGGTTGTGGGCTTGTTGACATACTTGTGATTTCAAATAACCCCATAAAAAGAAGTCTAATGATGTTAAATCACACGATCTAAGAGGCCAATTTTGATCACCGAAACGAGAGAGTACACGACCTGGAAATGTCTTTAAAATATTCTTTAATAATGAAGACACGTTGTTCTATCGTGTAACGCTCCATTTTTAATAACCCTATACTGTTAGCTGTCAAATTGCTTTCAGGGTTGCCAACACTTCACTGCACAAATGGGGGCAAATTCAAATCTTGCGTTAATTTTGGGACACCCGTTATAATAGGATTAAAAGATTGATACAGGTTTCTGCATGCTTTTACATAATACTCGTACAAAATGAATTGAATTTCATTGCAATGAATTGGATATTCTTTGCATTCTACTTATTAATAGTAATTGATGGCTTTTAACAGACTTGAAAAAAGGAAGTTCTCTGCTTGACCAGTATGTTTGTATGTATGTGGGCGATTATCTCATGTTTGGCTGAACTGATTTTTAAATGGTTTTCAGTATAGTATTTTCCAAACTTGAGAAGTTTTAGGGATATTACGTGTTTTAAAAAAATGGAGGTGATAAAGAACTTATTTTTAAGTTTTATTGTATTTTTCTGCTACATAAACGAATTAATATTATTGCTACTGTTTCTACTAGATTAAAAACTTTTAATAATACTATAATATGTCAAACACATACTTAGGCGTATGTATACTACCAAGACTTTATCGGAAAATTTTATGAAAATCTCAATGAAAAAATACAAACTAAACAAACGATCCAATCAATTAGCAAACCAAATCTCGATGGTGTACAGACACACCATCAAAACGTCCAGACAATAATAAACGCTAATAACATTAGAAAATAGACTAAAATTAACTGCAGTTTATTTACCGCCGGATACAGAATTGGGTTAGCTCTGAACGGAAGCGAGCGATCTTTTATTGTGACAGATATTTCGCAATAAGATTTAAAATACGACCGACAGTTGTGTGACTTGTGTCATGTGGATGCGACGTAATGGCGTCCTATGATTTGTTAGACTGACAGACAAACTGTTTTAGATTGGTTATTGAACAGTAAAATTTAATATAATGAGTCGTTAGAGCTAGTACTGGGTGTTGCCTTATCTAGTTTTGGGTTAAATAATTTGTCTGCCAAGATATTACTGATTGGAAGCCATTATCGTAACTAGCTAATATTAGTGTGTTCTTGGACAGATAATGTCTCTCGTAGCGTATCACTTTCTAGTAGATACAATTAGATCCTTTATTGAGCGAGGAAAATCATCCGTTGACTTCTCCCGCCTTGGGCGAGGCGAGAGGAAATATCAGACTCTTACTGACTAAAAACCACGCCGTTCCTACTCCTGCTTTTCGAGCCGGAACCCCGAGTGCACAGCTCCAGGTCAACATCAGCCCTATTGGGCCCATCTGTGGTTGTCTGATGCGTCTTTGAGACGCGCGCGGAACGTAATGCACCGCAAAATTGGCTCCTAAATTACTGTATTGATATTGATATAGTTGATACAACTGAATAGAATAATTTACAAGTCAAAATCACAAGTAACCATAATTTCAGATGAAACTTTTATTATCATAATATTTCTAAGTCTGGAACAACTAGTTCTGCAAAAGCAATGGAGACAATAACTTAAATATATAAATACGAGTGCTAATAGTAACTTGTGTTTTGAATGCAGACTCAATCTCATAAGTATTATAAAGGAGATGTTATAAATATCGCCATCTCAAGAGTAATTGTGAATGTTTCGAAGCTCATTTTATTATTTCGTAAAGATATAACTGAATATTTTATATATAAACCCATGCTTATCAGACAAAAGCGAAGCATTTTAATATAATTGAGCTTAACACAAGAGACAAAATCGATGCGTAGCTTTTCACTCGATTACAAGCTAGTCCATATCCCAAAATTAACTTCAACCCCTGTCGACAGAAACGTATAAAAAAAGTTACAAAAATTTTTCATCAACGTTTTAATGGTATAAAAATCATTAAAATTGCAGCTACTGGGCACTACACTACAGGGGCAACAGGGTGTATGAAAGTCAGTTCAACCACAAGTTATAGTAGGTGTGTGAAAAATTAAACGATCTTTCATCGCTCCATCGCGCCCTGTATACGCAACGTTCGTTTTAAATCAATATGCCCGTACAGCCTTCAGGCTTATTCCGTTTATATGAACCCCCTTTGTTACTGAAAAAATCTTTTGTTACTACGAATACATGAAATGTTTTGTGCATTTTTTGTCGATTTTCCGTAGTTATTTCAGGAATATTCGGCCTATTAAAATTGCTGGCTGGTATTCCGTGAATGTAAACAAAACTCCGGTTCGTTTTCATGGCAATTATTTTTTTATCGGTGTTTGATTTCTGTTTTAATTGAGATTTAGCCTTAAATCAGTTTTGGATTGTTTTTTCTATTCACGTTATGTGGCACTCTCTATATTGATTGCACTTTTAGAAGCGAAAATAAACGGAAAATATGTAAAACATATTTAGTTTGCTTCCCAATCTTCATCCAGTCTTTAAAGCAAACTTTGAATGAATAAGAGATTTTCGTATTAGCAAATAGATAGGCATGTTTACTTACTAAACCAACTGAAGTAAGTAACGAATAAATATTTTATAAACTAAGTATCAAGTCAATTGATGGCGTTCATACTAGAAGTTAAGCACTTAAAATTCCGTCTGAGCTCGACTTAAAACTTGGAGTCTCTTCTCTCAATTAGATACGTTTTTTTATTTCATTTTCGCAATATTGAGTGTTCGGTTATCGGCGTTGGGTTTCTTTTATTAATTACACTAATTAATGTCTGATCTGGGATTTGATAGACAGACAAGAAATCTATGATAAGAGGTAGACTAGGTTCTTATGTTTAATATATTAGATTTTATATAAATTGAGAGTATATTTTGACGAGATTTTAGCTGTCACAACAACGTGGCCAATTAGTGTTTTATACTATTTGGATCTGAAAATCTAGAAATTGGTCTTACTTAGGTTAGTCTTCACTGCCAAAGGCTTTTATGAAAACATACTCCTATAAAATTTTCACATTGTGTAACAAGTTTATTTTATGAAAAAAAAGCCATTTTTTTTAAAAGAGTAACGATGGAGTTTCTTGCTCGTTCTTCTCCATTCGAAACTACAGTTTGGAACGAGCACCTAGTTTCACTGACAGACTGACGCACAATTCAATTTGACGTTTCAAAAGTGCCTAATTAAGGATTAATTCAAATAAATGCTTTGACTTTCATCCGAATCCGAGTTGCATAAAATTATATTCTATTAAAAGTATTTTACTTACAATCACTGCCCTAATTTGGCTAGCGAAGTCAAAGTCCTTACCAAAATTGCCGCCAAAACGTTACCAATACAACACAATAGACATTAGTGATTAGAACCGATACACCAATTCACTGCACATCGCACATCGCACACAGGTACGGGCGGACAAACAAACAAACACGTCTACTAAGTAATTACGGACAGCCAACAGTTAAGCCCCACTCAGACAGGATTACCGTGCGTTTTAAATGGCGGACAATGTTTTATATTAGCTCATTTTTATTGGTTTCTAGCTGATACTAATAGCGTCCTATTGGTATGAATGAAATCAGAGATATTGTTAACTGATAAATTATTTTTTAAAGAGTAAAGAACGTAGTTTCTTGTTCGTTCTTCTCCATTTTCAGCCATACATTGGAACGAGCACCTAACATTTATTTCATTGTTTGTCACGGTCACGGTTTTTTCATGGTCTCGGATTTTCTGTTAATATATTATCTAATCATCACAGCATTCATTTCGCCCGCTTGGGATGTAGAAGTGTTATTATTTATAGTTACACCAATCAAATAGAAACGTATCTACGCAATTAGATCATAAAATATGATTAAATAATCAACCCTAATAAACCCATGATCAGATTGGGCCCAGAAGGGCTGATGCCTGATTCGGAGCTGCAGACTACCTAGTGGGTTTACTGGAGCTGCAGCTCGAAAAGCAGGAGTAGAAACGGGGTGGTATTTAGTCAGTAAGAGTCTGACACTCCCTCTCGCCTCGCCCAAGGCGGGAGAAGTCATTGGATGATATTTCCCCCACAAAAAATAAATAAACCAATGATAACATATTTATTACCCTTACCAAACTATTTATTTTCAATCCAAACACATTTTAAACAGATTTATGAAAATATCACATTGCGATGGCAAAAGATATGACACCCTATCACATAAACTATACTTTTGGACATAAATCATCTTCAACGGTGACAAAGTAAAAGAATACTTAATACCTATAACAAACAATAGAAATTAGCATGTCTATTTAGGGGTACAGTTTAATTTATTAAGGCGGGGTGGGAGGGGGGTTAACGTGGATCGTAAAACGGCTTTTAGGGGATATTGCGGAACTCTGGATGTGGTTATGCAAGAATGTCTAATCGTTTAATGTAGTATGTGTTCTTTGCAATGTATAATTGTAACTGACATCAGATTCTTTATAATCACTGAGATAAAGATAAATACATCGCATATCTCGGGAATCGAACCTAAGGCTCCTTGCTCGACAGTCGTACTTGCAATGACACATTAAAGACAGCACATTAAGTCAAATGTTTCCATTTACACAAAATTTTGGAAACACAACTACAGTGCAAGCGAAAACCTACTTTGACATTACAAAAATAAAACTCAATTTACCCTAATCATGATTAGTTCAAATAGGCGTTATGAGAAATCTAAAAGGTCACATTTTCATTCATATTCCACGGCCATAATGTCGGTCTAGACGCACTAAATCTTGCCACATACATGGGCACAGAGATTTACTTCAAACACGCAAATACAGGCTTTGAGTACCTTATTATGAGGGTGCCTTGAAATTGTGTCAATGATTTTTCGTTTTAGGTATATATAAGACCTAAGGAAACTTTAACTGCCGTGCTCAAGACACATTTAATGAGTATTCAAACTATTTCTTAGTAACGATTTTGTTCCAAAAATAATTGCTAAGGACTGGGTTAAGTAACTATTAACTCTGAGTCCGACGGTATGAATTTAAACAAAGTGATAAAAGAGACAACCATTTTTGTAAATTACCAAATTTAATAACAATAAAATTTATCTATAGACCGGCCGATAATAATTAATATTTTCCCTTTTTTTGTACTACTTAATGTCAGTAAATTCTTGTGTCAGTAAATAAAAAAATAAATAGTATGGTAAAACTGGAAAATCAAGCTCAATGTTCATCGAGATAAAAAATAAAAATAAAACACAACATGTTAATTTCACGCCCTTAAAAATGAATTGCACTATTGGTGCACTCTCGCATACAGTCATCCAATTAATTAGTGTCATCTCACAGTTAACAAGGTAAGCCAGCCGCTGCGTATTGTTGGGACGTTTTTTCGTGACGGCTCTTGACCTATATTTGTATGTAATTACCACGATTTTCCCACTGAAGAGATGATAGAAGGATGTGTAGGTTTTGTTTAGATTTATTTGTAGTGAAAGTAGAAATGTAGTATGGAGGTTTTCTATACTGGTCCCTTAGTACGAGTTTGGTTTAGGTTGAACGAAATCGAAAGGAGAGCGCGTTCGATGCTCTGTGCTTTTAGTATGAATTTGCGTTTAAAGTAATCGAAAAGAGAGCGTGTTCTGAGCGTATTCCTTTTTTAAAGTTGGCAACACAACTGTGACTCCTCTGGTGTTGCGAGTTTCCATGGTTGATCGCTTACCATCAGGCGATACGTCAGCTCTTTTGCCTCCTCACATCAACAGCCTATAAGTGGCCACTGCTGATCAAAGGCCTCTTCTCACACGGAGAAGGTTTGAGCATTAATCACCACGCTTGCTCAATGCGGGTTGGCGATTGCCTCCTATTCCTTAAAAAACTTGTTTTGTTTATTTTATTCGTTTCTACTTCATCACTGATCATGCCCTACGGCTCCCATAAAAACAATAACAATCACTACAAAAGCACTTTCACCACTACAACCATTTTAAAAGACTACACAACAAAATCTATGAACATTTGTTTAGTAAAACCTTTCGGTTTCCCTTTTAAACGGGAACAACTATCAGGCGAACAGTAAGGACGTAATAAATAACTGTTTCACAACCCACTTAACGAATGTACTGAAAAACTTATCTAATTCTTTGGAGGAGTAGGTACAGTTTTGTTCAAAGGTGATAGCAAGGATTAAATATAGGAGACACTAGTCCAATACTGGAGCGATTAAGTAAAGATTTATTGCAGAAAAAACGATGTCCTTTTGAGATAGTTCGATACGGTTTGGTGTAGAATTGTAAGGAAGGGAATTAAATTACGTTTTTTAGGGGAAAGGGTTAGTTGAGTAACAAAATAGGAGGCACGATTTTTTCATGAAATAGGTGGCAAAAGACCAGACGTGTCACCTGATGGTAAGCGACCAGCTCCGATGGTGTCTTCAGTGGCGTCATCGCTGACATTTTACCATCATATCATAGATCACAGTTTTTATAATAATATAAATTATTATATTCTATTAAGAACACTCAATGGGATATGTAGGTAACTACTAGGTTTTAAGAGAATATTCGCCCCATATAAAATTTTCCTAAAAGCAAAACATGAAACACATCAAATTGCTTAACGCACATACACTTCCACAAAATGAAAACATTACCATATTAACAAAAAAACAACCTACCCACAATCTACGTAGTAAATAATAAAACTTTAACCATAATACCACTATAACGAACCACTGTTGTGGTCACCAGTACCCCAGCCGCATATAAAGAGCCATATCGATGGGGTTAGTTCCCCTAATGTTCACATAAATAATCATGTCCAGATCTTATCAAGTGAAAATACGACGCCAACCTGGAAAATAGTTTCCTTCAGCCCCATTCCCCCTAGTGGGAGAAAACGGGAATTTTAATTAGGAAGCCTTTCATACACTTATATACAAGGAGAAAAATGCACTTCGGTTTTTACGGTCAATTAAAAAAAGGGGGGTCATATTCAAAGCAGATTAAAATGGAGGTGGGAATGAGTTGAAGCAGACTGTTCTTGTGAATGAATTTGCATTTAAAGTGATTGTAAGTTCACTTTTCGGCGGGTTGAGAGTACGGAAAAATAATCTATTAGGCCCTTTATAAATTGCGCTTACGTCTTTTGTTGAGCGTTTTAAATGTGGAGTTAAATAGTAGAGGTGGCTGGCTTTTTAGCAGTTGATGAGAACTAAAGCGATTGTTTTTTTAATCGTATTTTAACTTCATATAAAGTGTGGGAGAACCATGCTTCGGCACGAATAGGCCGGTTCGACCGGAGTGATACCACGGCCTCATAGAACACTGATGTGAAACAACGCTTGCCTTGTGTTTCGTTGCGTGAATGAGATTGCCGGAGCGGAGGCCCAATTATTGAACATTTTTATACTAAAACTCTGATCAACGTAAGGGACCAAGACGATAATAAAACTATACCCAAGGTTTCCAGGCCTAGGAGATCACATTACTAGTTTAAATATTGCCAAGAACCAACAAGGATTAACGAGGTATCCTTTAAGCAGACTAATCATAGTCTGCGTAAACTTTGGATATCAATCCAAAGTATTAAAATTTTTCTGCTATCATAATCATTATGGCGTCATTTTAACAATTCAATTTCAATATTCAATCAACATGATCCGTTGATGTAGAAACTGTAGCAACGCTCCATATAAATTGTTGAATAACAGGCGATGTCAACCCGTCACTGACGATGCGGGTACAATGTGAAAATATGATCGTCATAAGCGGTTATAAGCGGTCATACATCGCGGAACGCTGGACGCTTATTATGACGTCACAAAGTAGTGTGAAAACAGTGTGAAAAGTGTAAAAAGAATGCTTGTTGAATTTTAAAAAAAGTCTAAAATAGTCCTCTATATTAGGACATTGTAATGAAGGTTATTTTAGTGTGAACACATTTTTTTTACAAAAACGTTGCGGCGTTCTAGGATTTTCTCCAGTATCGTGGGTGCGTTTACAAACATACAAGTTCACATATACATTACACCCAGACCCGAAACAACAATTTGTGGATCACACAAAGAGTTGCTCCGTCCGATTGCACGGCAGTCGGATGCTCAGCACCAGTCGTGCAGTCTAGTGGCATAAGATAGTACTATATCTTACGCCAATAACAGATAATAATGTAAGGTATAGGTACATAATTCATTTTTATAAACATTTCTTCGTACATTATTTTTGTAAACTTGTACAAAACAAGAACAAACATCGATCCACAAACCGAAACGCAAATAAAAAGAAACCTCCAGACTATTTTGATAGTAAAATTATGCACTATTCAATCTCTATACACAAACTAACCTATATCTTAACACTACAACAGACGCGGGGGTCGGCTAGACCCGTGCAAATGAGCGCGCGCCTGACGAATGCACGACATTTGTTCCGTCCGCGTTTGTTAACCCGCCGCGCGCGGAATTACCTACATTACGGCTCGCGCGATCAACTCTATTAAATTGGTCATTCAGACCCCCTATGTGGGTATTTTTTGTTCAGATAAGCTTTAGGCTTGTTTATAGTGTCAATAAAATTTAATTGTTCAGCCGTAACGAGGTATTTTAATGTTTAAATTATGAATATTGTAGAGCAACACTACTAACTAGAAAGTACAGGAAAGTACAAGGTTTTCGATAAAATGTCGGTGTTCTACTGATTTCCTTTGGGTTACGGGTTTTACGTAATAGTTACTCAAGAAAATACGAAAAAAGTTTTGTAAAATATTTTTTATGGATTTTTACAGTTTTTTTTAATTAGTGTTTTTCATGTGCTACTTTATTTGATGATTATGCTGCCATAAAACATGAAAACGTTTGTATATTACTACATAATATTTACAACTAAACTAGAAAACTTATATCTGCAAACGCCTGGTCGACGTATCTCGTAACCGGAGAGCTGGTCTGTTCCTCAGTCAGAGGATAAGCATCGCCATACAACTTGGCAATGCTGCCAGCCTGCAAATGCCTGTAAATATTTTTTGATTTCCAATTAGTTGATTTTCTTTAAAAGTTTATAATATTTATATAGCAAACAAAGTTAAGACCATCACTAAACTCCTAATACATTTAAAGTGAAATAAACGTTTAAAGAAAATATTTTCTAAGAGAATTGTTTGCGCGCTATGAACAATGGCGACGGTGGCAGGTGCAATGTGAATTGCAGGCAATTTCCTAAGAGTCTGCGCTGGAAATTATTACATATTACCTTAGGGATAAATTTGAAGAACTAAGCACTAAACTGGAGAAGCAATTTAAAATTGTTTATTTGAAAAACACACACACGTACATAGTTAGTGCCAATGTCGTCGTTTTGACAAGATATATCATTGTCAACTTTTTACATAGTTTAAGGAATAACTGATTAACTTTAGGAAACAGAGAGTTTTCCATAAGAAAAGGAGGATCCTCCGACCAGGCGAGGTGATCATGGCTGGCAGGCTTTCTGCCCAACTGTTGTTTGTTGGGATTTTCTATCAATGTTTATTCGCATGTAAACTTCATATGTATGTGCGATGTAGGATTTATGACGTCATCCGATGATTTGATCGTCGCGTCGATCGTCTAATGTGCGACTTGCATCTGTCACTTGTCATGTGTCACCACAAAACCCAATTCATTTGGCTCCAGTCACACATCACATTGCCGAACATAACTGACCAAGGTGCTGGCTAGCTATACTTGTCTAAGAATAAAAGGCCCCTAAACACATTCAAATCTGTCTCAAAACTAAAACAAAACATTAAAAAAACATAAAACAAGTAAAAAAAAAGAAAAAAATGCTTAGCCATTACATAAAAAGAAAAACATAATTCAAAAGAAGAATGTGCGGTGAATCCAATTTAAGCAATTGAATAGGAACAAGAGTGTTTTAAAGAACAAAACATCAGAGATTCATTACGACGGCGCGTATCTAATCGGCAGTCAGACGCAGGCTGCGCTTCCTAATAGAAAATACACGCAGGCAGTAAGGAATTGATGCGGCATATTCATTACCATTTAAAATTTGTCATTTCCAGGAATATATTGTCATCACAATATCATACTGATATGTTAAATGTGAAAGTTTGTTTGTTTTGATTTTATGAACGGATTTTTATGAAATTTGGTGTATATTATCTATAATTATTACAGACAGGGTATGAGCTGACTTGGGTGACAGGAGACTTATCCCACGGAAACGCAGGCGAAGCCACCGGCAGAAGCTCGTAGGAAAGATAATTATAAATTATCACACTTAAGGAAATAGCGAGATTTGAAAAAAAATAGTTTTGAGTTGATAGTGGAAGGATAAAGAGTCTTATGTAAATGGAAATAGCTGATATTCAAGTAAATGTTTAATACTCGTATTCGGTTATATCAACATAATTACAGAAAAAAAAACATTATACATATAAAAAAACTAGACAACTAAAACAACTCCGAAAACTAGACAACAACATTCGGACATCCGTCCCTCCTTAATTAGCCTCACAATCTCTGCCACATCCATCCTTTTCATCCTCCGTTTAAAAGAAACAAAAGGAGCATTCAAGCGAGCACTAGGGACTTGAACGAATTGAAATATCAACGCACAATGCTCCTGATTTCGAGATTTGCGGCAAACGCTACGCCAGAGTGCCACTCGCGATGAGAGGGTTAAACTGAATTATTTAAATGTGGTAATGTAAAATGTATTATGTCAAAATGGTGCTCATGAATCGTGGCCCGTCTTTGTGTACGAAAATCATATTTTATTTTTATTTTATCCTTTTTTTGGAAAAGCCGGTAAATGAGCAGAGGGATCACCTGATGGTAAGCAATCACAGCTGGACACCCGAAACACCAGAGGCGTTACAAGTGCGTTGCCGGCTTTTTGGGGGCTGGAAATCTAAGGGTTGTTGCGTAATCAGGGATTGGGAAGATTGGGTAGGAGGGTAATTAGGCCTCCGGTAACCTCACTCACACAACGCGTTGTTTCACATCGGATTTCTGTGAGGTCGTGATATCACTTCGGTTAAACCAGCCCATTCGTGCTGAAGCATGACTGTCCCACGCTATTTCCATTAATACTGAAATGTCATCTAAGGTTTTTTTATTTACATTTTTATTGCTTCTAGATGAGTTCGCCTATACACAAATGATCATTCAAACCTTTACAGTTACTAAACTAATACAGACTAAGCTAGGCTTGATTCTGAAACCGATCAAAGGCATTATTGCTTTAAAATTCTTAAAATTATACTCAATTCGTAGGTAGGTATATCTCTGTCTATTGTCAAATTAATTATACCTAATGCGCTCTAACAAGGTGCGGCTGACAGATTCAGTAACGTTTCGTATCACTCTTGAAAGTTGCTGCGATTTAAAAATTATGCCTTAATATTTTAGCTGTATCACATTCGTATTATGTTAAATCATTCGGATGCGTAGTTAATTAAATTAAAACCAACCGGAATGTTCTAGTATTCAATTAAAATTTAATGAAATGAAAAATAAAGTAAAGTGTTATGCGTATAACGTAAAGCCATAGTCGTGTTTAGTGATGGGATGTACGGCTACGATGGATGGTAGAGTAGTCGAGGTAGTCGATGTTTTTTTAGAATAAAAAACGAAAATCGTGCGTCGTTCAATTATCATTCTTAAAAAACCTTTAATTATGTGGGTAAATCCACTGTAGACGCGGCTCTCTCTGCTCAAACCACAGTGACATTATCTGAGCAGAAATATGTAGTAGGCATTTTTCTAGACATTTCCGGCGCCATTGATAATGCGTGGTGGTACTATTCCAACATATACAAACTAATATATCCTGGTTTTCTTCACGGTTCTGTAAAACTGTAACTCTGAAACACCTCAGGGCTCGGTCATAAAATATTTATTTTGACAAGTATATACACGTAGTTAGACTGCACAACTAAATAACACACACATTTAATAAAAAAATTCAAGAGAATTAAATGTATGCTGCGAGTATCGATAGCGATAAAAAAAGATTTTTCTAATGTCCATCCCTAAAGAGAGACGTCAACGTCATACTGGCATCTGTCAGCCGCACCTTGTTAGAGCGCATTAGGTATAATTTCATACAACTACCCCAATTTAGATAAACCTAGAAGCACTTATATTACATTTTCAAAATGAAATAATAGAAATCTTTTTCGGTATATTACCAAAAACAAACGATAGCAGCCAATCTTTTACTCTCATATTTTCTAAATAAACTTTTCAGTTCATCTTTCTCTCGATTCTCAACTCGAGTATTTGGTTTCATAATAAATCTAAGAAATCTCTGGGAGAATTGCAAGAACAAATATCAGTGAAAAATAAATTCTTGGCGATCCTCTACTTATTGTTTCTTTTAGTAGAAATTGTAGAGTAGAGAATTATTGTTGTATATATAGTTAGTAACCATGACTACTAATCACGAAAGATCAAGCCATCCTTAGCACGCATCTTTACATAGCTCAAAAACGTATCTTAGCTAAGACCGTTCCACTAGTGCTAAGCTATGTGTACCAATGAATATGATTGGTGGAAACCAAACGCATCCACAGCAACGTAGCAAAGCACATCTCTGGTGGAAAAGCACCCTAAGACTCAATATCAAAACTATACAACCCTAATCGTAGTAGTTAAAATAGCATTCCGAGTACGGAATATAAAACCAAACTCAATACCATTTAGTTCATTCAATATCCACGCAATACGGATGCAATGGGCAATAGTTTTGCAACTCAAAAGTAAGGAATTTCACAATAGCTATCAATGTCGATCGATCGGAATTGTATTCAAGAGTAAACCCCCAGATATTTTAAGAGAAAAATAACGTAAAATTGCTAAAAGAATAGCCATTAGGTACTATCACTTTATCTCAATTGAACCAAACCTTATTTATAACAACCTAACAAAAACAAAATGACTAACTAACCGATCACTAATCAGGGTACAAAAAACACCAGCCAGCATAAATTTAGATCTCCAGACCGTGGCATGTCACAGGGTTATTAGCTGAAAAACTATTACAGTAATTTGTGAGCCCCATCTAGATATGAAACGGAGTTTATCGGCGGTATGAGCGGAACATTGATATAATTAAATATTTTTTTCTGGTGTAGCGTGAGCCTAATAGACCATGGACTCGCTTAATTTTTATTGTATTACAATTTTTTTGGGTGTATTACGGAATTGATTGTGTTAATGTGTATTGAATTGGATGTAATGTTGCTTTTGGTATGTTATGCATTCAAACAGTATGCGAGGTATTGTATATACCTACCTACATATGTCACAAGTAACTTCCCTAGTTTTGTTGCTTTAAGTGTATTTTTGGCAACTACCAGCCTTAGTGTTAGACTACAATTTATTCAATTTGTACTAACTGATATTCATGATTAAATCCATGATATCAATGATAGCAATACCTTCCATGAAGCCTTAGTTCATACTCATAAAAGACTTACTCGCATAACCGAGTAAAAAAAAAATCTCTGAAAATAAGTAACATATACGTAAATACACACTTAGGTAGTGGAAAGTATTCAGACACGTCAAATTAACTGCAAACGGAAGTTTAATAAACTGCGATAATATTTATATTTTAGGGAGTCTTTGCAAGCGAAGTATGGACAATTAATTATATTCAAGACATGCCACTGAATCTAAATTGTCACGCGAGTCACAATCGTCACTAATTGTTCTCGAATGTAAGTCGAATGAAATTTCACTGATCCACTTTCGAGTTGATTTACACCCTTTCTTAAGTCCAGTATAAGAACTCATAACAACTATAATGTTATGAGTCCTTGGTATTTGAACGCTAAAGTTTTGTAACAAGTAACGTAATTGTGTATGAACTAAAATTACTAGTCACTGTTTAGTCTAAGAACAAATTACAAGTTGATTTTGTGAAACCCCGTGGTCATTATGTTATTACAATCGTGCGAAAATTTTAAGAGAAAGCCTGAAGGATAAATCTAGGTTGTAAAACTTCTCGATCAAAAATGCGGTCAACGTAGTTTTTATCACAAAAACTTAAACTAGCTCTCCAAATACCAGTTGATAGCGTCAAATAAATTAAGTTTCAAAAACTTTAAAAGTTGCCAAACTTATTTAATTTTCACTTTAGTTACTTGAACAACAAACATTAATCAAATATTCCTTTAGAAACTTGGAACAAGATAAGTATTTAAAATGACGTACATTAATCACTTTTTCTTTGGGAAAAAGTGTAGATATTTTGCGATCGAGTTTTGATCGAAAACCGTTAGTAGTGGCTTCTCAGATTAATTCAAAAAGTTTGTTACAACAATGCGATTTGTATGTCATGGCGGATAAAATTGTCATGAACAGACTCCGCGCTGAGATATTATAATTTATTTACACAAATCTAAAAACATTTGTGAACAATATTTTTTTACTCTAAAAAGGTAGGCAGCGGCTTTGAGCTTATGTCCTAGGCTAAATGTCAGACAAGGGTACAGTATTAAGCGGCTTTTCTATATCATAATTTTCAGATTTTTTTAATAATAGGATTTTTAATTCTCATATGAAAACTACCTAAAAGTTTGGAATAGTAACTGTTGAATCACGCTATAATTATATAATGTTATAAATGTGAAAGTTTGTTTGGATGTTTGTGTGTCGGACGGATTTTGATGAAACTTAGTATACAGACAGGGTATGAGCTGACTTAGGTGATAGGATACTTTTTATCCCACGAGAATACGGGCAAAGCCGCTGGCAGAAGCTAGTAATAAAATAAAAATGCTCTTGTATATTACAAACTCTCAACTTTAATATGAGCAGTGTGATTATACTTGTCTAATAGTTTATTCAGAACGCGATCGCTTTTGTTTTCATTGCACTTGAGATAACTCGACTGTTTGTCTCGTAATGCACGGGTGGAATACAAAGTGAGAACGTTTTATAGAAGACTTAAAAAAATGGTTTTAAAACGTAGGTACATATTTTATTAAACGGTTTTATTTACGACGTCCGATCGATCTGATATTTGGTACACACTCTTAATCTTGATGACCATACAACATAAGCCCATTAAAACCGTTTGACATAAAAAATATGTGTATGTTGTCTCGATTTTTTTTAAGGGAGAAACCCTATTTGCGTCATTCTAGGCGCAATTCTAGGCTCCCTGCTGTTATCGACATATTAAAAAAATCCTTAACTAATATTTAGACCAACCCGAAAGCCGAATCCAAGACCTCTTGCCACTCAGTCACACGACCATTCAACCAGTCAAATGCATAAAGGCTTGAAGAAAAACGTACGAACCAATATGCCCAAGGCTTTTACACGATACGCCTATTATGAATACTCTTACAATACCATATTATCACGACCAAAAGCCTAAAGGATTAAGCAGAAACATAAACACAGATGTAGACTGCATTGGAGCTCTGCATATAATCTCCTTCCTTGTGTGGCCAACTGCACACTAGTATTGTCTTAAAGGAATTATCACCTTAGTACTACTGTTTTTAGGGACTATAATTGCTTGTAGGTAGATAGTTCACATTGTACAAATGATAAAGTTAACTAGTTCTAACCTTTAGCTTGAACTATAGTCTGTGGTTTCAGCTGCGTACGCTGTTTCTGAGTGTCTAACTTATATGTATGACAGATTGTCCAAACAAATTTTGGTTAGATTTTAAATGTCTATTGTACCCGGAACTGCGGACTGCCCACCGGGTTCCCGGGGCTCCGGCTCGAAAAACAAAACGGAACGGGTTGGTTTTTAGTCAGTAAAAGTCTGACACTCCCTCTCGACACGCCTAATCTGGGAGAAGGCATTAGATGATTTTACAAGAATGAAATTACAAAGTTTTTAAACTGACATGGTCACTAACACTATTATTAGAACTTATTACGGGATATTTACCATGTTTATTAATTTTGTTGAGTTTCCGATATTGCAACAGTGCCCAAATATCGGAAACTCAACAAAATTAATAAACATGGTAAATATCCCGTAATAAGTTCTAATAATAGAAATTACAAAGGTTTCATTAAAAGCTTGATCTAGTATATTAGGTATTTTCTAATGGTTTACCATTAGAACATATGCTTCAACTTACTTGATACGTAAAGACCAATATCCAAAAAAACATTATGTTAAAAACTTTTCAATACACGGAAATACCATAACCTATACTACACACAAGTCATAACTTTTCGCTCTAAAACTTTAAACTACGCTATTTAATCATACAACATTAAGCTGCACAAGTTGCAAGGCGGGCCATTCACAGTGAGACGCGGTCGCAACTCAGTCGCAAGTCGCAAGACTTTCATTGTTGCCCACAAACTCCGGTGAAACTCGAAAACTATAGACTTGTCGACATGTTACAAGTGCGAGTCGACGCAGACTTTTTGATTTATGCATGTTGCGAACTTTGAATGGGCTTTATATTGCTTTTTTAATGAGCTGAAATGTGTTTTAAATGTTTGCTCAATAAGGTTGTATATGCAACGCATAACATCTTGTTCCTTGAATTTCTTTTTATATTTTTTTTCTGTTCAGTAATTTGATGTAAGAATTTTTAATTTTAATTAATTACCGGTATATTTTTATGCATCCTAATAATACAGTTTTTTCTCATCCACATTATTCTCAAATTGCCAGTTACTTGGTCATTTATAAATCCTGATGTCTACAATGTCCAAAGTTTAAGTGGTTGCTTGTCCAGTAGCAGAACTATTCGACTCTTAGCCGGCGAGGCAATATTGACTGTACACCAAGTTACTGACTCAAGTTAAATTTATGTATTTTAAGATAACTAACTTTATCGTACTTATTTTAAAGTTTATTTTTCAATAAGGAAGAATCACACTTATTAATTCTTTGGGCATCAGAATTATATTGAACTAACCCAGAGCATTGGACAACTTAACGGATTACCATGTGGCCTAAACGGCCATCAGACCACCATAGATGGGACCCAGTAAGGCTGATGCCTGATCCGGAGCTGCGGACTACCTAGCAGGTTTACCGGGGCTCCGGTTCGAAAACCAGTAGTAGGAACAGGGTGATTTTTAGTCAGTAAGAATCTCGACACTCCCTATATATATATATATATGATATCCCACACTTAAAATAGATAAAAACTTATTGAACTACGTATCATTTTATCATCTACGTATCATACGACTACTTAAATGTGTACAATAAAGCATAGATAAATAAATAAATAAATATCATTGTTCTACGCAACCGAAGCAAACAGCAATCTTAAAGAGTCGTAAAGATTCTGCAATTTAATTACACCAGACACTTTAAAGAAATCGAATAAAAACTGCCACCTTAATGAATCCAACTTGAACGAGTTAAGTAATTATTTACTTCAAACCACTTTCTCATACTTAGTTGCGGAGTTCAAGTTTCTTAACTAAATTGCGGAATACCATTAAAAAATTGCATTTAAATATTCAACAAACAAACGCAAAAAGGATTATTCTAATTAATCCGTAGACGAGTTTCAAGAATCTTTTGAGTTCGAAATTTTATTATTTCAATGCAGATATAATCTTTGGAAAGATAAAAGAAGACAAAGTTTTTTGTTTGAAAGATAGGGGTAACTGTCAACTTTTTTATCTTTTTTTTTGAGTCATAAATTTTAAAAGTATTTGCGATAATGGAGTTGGTACCGTAGGAAATCGATGATCTGTTCTGAAAAATCCGATGAGGTTTTTGTCAAGTTTTATGACTTCCAATTATTTATTTTAGTTCAAAGTCTGGTTGGCGAATATGACGTTTTCGAGTTCTCACATATATGTACAATTATTTCCATTATTCTCCATTCGAAGCTACACTTCGGAACGAGCACTTAGCTTCACTGACGGACGTTGACATTTCCAGTCGACGTCTATTCCTATTTATCCTAATTATGGTTTAATTGGAATAAATGATTTGATTTTGACTTTAACTCAGAATCAATGTTAGAAACTAATTTTGTTAACCTTTATTTTTTTTTCTCAAATCATGTTTTCCCTAATCATCGTGCACGTGTCAGTTGTCATTAAACTTGACACTCCTAACCTAATCCAAACACGTCCAATATTAAGGTAAAAGACACTATACACGTCCCACTAAAAAAAGTGAACAAAAATGTTATCATCCCACTTCTATAAAAAAAGAAAGGTAGAACTCGCCATCGTCGTTGCGATAAGGATTCAGGAGACAAAGATGGATGGTTTGCTGGAGACGCGTTATCACGACGATCCCTTCCTATCTGCAGGCTAGTGGAATATTTTGTTTAATTACATTTTTACGGCGGGAACGTGGGACGGTATTTGGGGCATTTACCCTTTCGTGGGTATGTTGTTGGTTGTTGCTTACACTGTACTGTAATTTGAGTGACCTATTAACATGGATAATTTAATTTTAGTGGGTTTTTTAGTTTATTATATGTGTGTCATGAGTTTTTTGTTGTACATAATTTAATAATAACCTGAATATATTTTTAAAACTTTGTACTAAATCAAAATATGAAGTAAATCGGCAAAAATCAAAAATATCGCAAGTTTGCATGTTGGTAGATGTTTGGTTAAATCTATTCAGAATCACTTTTTTAACTGAGCAAACTACTAAACTGATTTTGATGAAATTTGGTATAAAGCCAGGGTATAAGCTGACTTGGGTGAGAGGATGCTTTAAATACCACGGTTACGCGGGCGAAGCCGCTTACAGAAGCTAGTTGACCATAAAACTACGGGTAGCAATCAGTATACATCCATAACCGCAAAAACACAGTCACAAGCTCACAACAGAGCAATCAAAACATAGTTATACCCAAGTCACTCCCAAAAATATTCAAAAGATAAAATTCCACTCAAAATCGCAAAAATACAATGAACAACCCCATAAAATAGCGAAGCTATCTAACAAACAAATGTAACGATTATTTTTGGTCGGCTTTATCTTTGCATCCGTACCGGTCTTAATGACCCCCCATTACGTATGACTCGGACAAAATGACCCCCGTTAATTTATTTTATTCGAACGTTTTACAACGAATATTGTCGTTCGATTTTAATTTTCGCACCGTTTATTCGATTCGGTTAAATAAAATTTTATTAAGAGATAGTACTCGTAATGCTCAATCGTTAACGGTATTAACTAAATAAATTGGTAGCTATTGTGTTCAGTATAATGCTGTTTATTTTGTGTTTCATTTTTTAAATGTTATTTTTCAATAGCCAAACAGAAAACGTGTGCTTGGAAAAACTATATGCAAGGACCCCCTAATATAATATGGATAATGATCGGTTATAGCCAATCTCCACGATCAGAGTAGGTCAAACAGCATACCTACTAAGCTACTACTAGATAGATAGAATAACCTTGGATTGTGGTCTGCCAATATTAAAGAAAGATTACTAGATATTATTTCTTCATTCAGTAGCTATCCAACCCCAGCCTGCACCTAACTACTGCAACAGCAATACAAAAACACAAAAAAAAAACTTCCACAATTATTCAGAATCCACCGAACGAAGACAAAACAATGCCTTTCTTACTCCCGTTTATTAATATTCAAATGAAACAAAGAAAAAAAAAAGCATAAAATCTGAGAACACAAACGCGGACGGCAAACTTTAAAATATATAAAAACAGAAGCGAAGTTGCGGGCAGACGTATAGTCAAAGTTGTGAAGAAGTTGCGAGGAATGATAAATACTTCTTTGCCATAAAAACATGCATGAGTAACAGTAGAAGTGTTATTGTTGGCAAGGGGACACTTAAAGGAGAAAATATAACTAGTAGTGCAATTAAAAAAGAACACTAAATTCATGTAGTTGTAGTTTAATTTACTGGTGCTATGTTTAAGAAGTCGCCAGAGAATTGTGTGATTGAAGAGGTTCCACGACGTATCTTAAGAGTTCGTGAAATTGTTAAATCTGTGGTTCATCACGTTGCAACGTTGTAAGTAAACCACATGTCGAACTGACTGTTCCATGTCGTCAAATGTTCTAATCATTGTCCTGATATGTCTATGCGGCTATTAATAATGACTTAATGTCCATTTCCTAAACATAAATACAACGAAATTAATTATGATGTTATCAGCTTGCTGACGTAACTGTTTGACGAGGAACTTGACCAGTTTCAAGCCATGCTAGAGGGTCATATTCATGAGCAGCATTTCGCAACAAACGACGTGGCGAATGTCGCTACTCATGAATATGAGCCTCTAACATAATAATTAAATTTAGTATGTCTCACAAGAGCTATAATGAAATCAATATTGCAAAATACATTCAATAAATTTTCCAGTAATCAGACAATTAATAAATTAAACAATGAAAATGTTATACACCATAAGTAAATTATAAATGAATCATATCAAAACAGCGAATGCAGCTCATAACAAAGACAGAGCTCAATTTGTTGATATAACAAATTCAATTTTCTCACCAACGACCCGATTCCCAAGTAAACTGAAAGTGCAACAATCGTGTTACATTACTGAAACATCCACTAACACTACCACATCACGTTTCACGGACTGGGGAGGAGGGGGGAAGGGTAATAGTACATAAATCACAAAAACTACCACCTACACATGGAATGTATGAAAGTTTTCGCGCTAAACAAAACAAGAAAACTAATAATTGTTGCTATTTCCCACCAGTTTCGGCGGTTGTAAATAACGTTCAAGTGTTTGAAAGATTTAGTGCCGTTTGTGCCTTTGTTCCTTTTTGGATAGGCTCGTTTCTGATATACTGTAATGTATGGTGTAGACAGACCCGACTTTATTGACAATCATAAATATGCCTACGAAAATTCTGGGTTTTGCGTCACTTGATAGTATTTTCACGCATGGATCTGATATGTAGATCCTGTTCAAAATAATATTGGAGAACTACGTAATAGAAGCTGAGTATTTGGTCCTCATTAGAATTAGACAGTCTGCACATGTACACGATAGCTAAGCCATTTCATCAAAAACAGTCTACCAAGTAATAAAATTACAGTTAACTAAATCCCCATGCAAATTGTAACTTCGTTATGAACAACGACATCAAGATAACGTTAAATGTAAACAGTAAAACAAACAAACATAAAAGAACAAAAAGGGTTTCCGATTTTAATAAACGTGATTTCATATTTCCGCATACATAAATGATTGTGCCAACAGACGAATGAAACAAAACAGATTTACAAACAGAAACAGGAACTCCGCAGACTGAAACAAACTCTTTTATAGACGACAAAGGAATGTTAGGAGAACCTCTCAAAGAAATGGCTTCAACTATTCCCGGCGTTACAGTTACAAGCATTCTGAGACAAGGAACATTTCAAATTTCCCCGAATGAAGTAAACATAAAATGGTGTTTAGTTATGCAGATCCTGACTCAATTACAACCCCCCTATTAATTCCGAGGTCTTCAAATTTTACAACCGTCCTTAGCAATTCCGTTTTATTAAAATATACAAGCTTTATATGGTTCACAGCGGAACGTAAAATAAAATTTTAATTCTATCCATTTTACATTCGGGAACCGGGATTTTTTACGATTTTTCATTAAATGGACTATTTTTATCGAGTCGCCAATCAGCGCTCGAGTGTTTCGACTGAAATAAATGAAACAGGAGAGTTTATTAGTCGTAATTTTCGCAGTGAGCCCTTGTCCCATCTGATAGTTGAAAAATTTAATTAAACCTGTTTTTAGATAACGTAAGGAACCTCGGATTCGGGGGAAAAATATTATGGTCGGCTTTAAAAAGCGTTTCGTATTAAGTTCTCCCAGCGTCCGCTTATCTGTTTTTGCCAGATTTACTTCTTCTATGGACACCGGCGAAACTGTTTTTAATCTTGGATCCTTTTATTCCAAATCTTTGGGTCAAAGTAATTACTTGTTTGCAGTTTTATATCTACGAGATTTACGGCCTTTCTAATGATGTACCCTTTGGTAGAGGGGTCTTTTGATACGGGATATTTCGTAGGACCTTTAATGTTGTGCTCTTCATAAAGAGAATAACGATCTGAAGTTTACTCCGACAGTAAAGACTTTACTGTACAGACAACGAGATGAAGAATCCAAATGATCTCGTAAACAATTAAAGCTAGGTACACAACGAATTGTTTTGTCATTAATTAGAATTCACTAAAGCGAGTAATTTCAGCATCGTGGGATAATAATATTCTTCATTAATGTTATAACAATGAATTTTGATAACAAAAGCAATTTGAAGTTTGGAGAGAATTTTCATAGTAATATTAGACGAGTCGAAACAATATCTTTTATGGACACACTGTTCTTGTTTTAACCACAAAACAAATTGGTATTCAGTGATTACATTCATTAATTTGCTTTTACACCAATCTACACAATAATTAGTTCAATATTTTCATTTGCTTTGAATCACGAAACATTTTGCCAACCAGAGCCCCAATAACCCAGAACTCACTCACAACCATAACTCAAAAAGACATCAAAATGAAAAACAGTCACCAATTAGGGGTCTAAAACGTCTAAAACTTGAAGCATCCAACACTCTCTTGATTGAAGTTAGTGAGACAAGGAGCCAAGTGTAAATCCCTCAAAAGCCAAGTTAGCTGCATTAATCACAGAGAGTAGACGATAACCGCAAGGCGTGCAGAAATTGCCGCACTTAAAATAATTTAAGTCTTGCCCGCAAAAGTTGGGCCCATAAAGAACCGAGGACAAAGTCCCGGAAACATTTTTCATTACACCGGTTCAAATTTCTCGCCAATTTCTACTGTAAACAATTATAAGATGTGTCCGGTTGTGCTAATTGCTTTCTCCTTGCTTTTGTTTTTATTTTATTTATTGTCATTGTTTTAACTCGCGGCTGCTTGTTTTAGATTTTATTCAGCAATGATATTTATATTTGTACCTATACTGTTATTCTTGCCTTCCTTATCATCTATGTTACTGACTAACAGACTCCTAATATCAAGAATCAAAGGTTTTCCATCTACAATAGGTATAAAGTCTCGTTTGATTTTAAAAAAGAATCCTCACAATATGTACAACGAAGAAAAATATTGAAAAGGGAAAAGAAAATCTTTAACATTTTCATAATGATACGCGGAAACAAAAACAGAACTATACAAACGCCCCGAGGAATAACAAACACGTACAATTCTTAGTAATTAGATACAATAAGTGCAGACAGAGGAAAAAAGAAAATCACAATACAACGAACAATGCAACATTTATTAGAAAACATTAAAAACAAGGAAAGAATTGAAAAGCGAACGAAGAAACGCAGACAATAGGAAATGAGGGTTTAAAATGAAAAGGTTCATCAAAGGTACTGTGGAAGGCAGATAGTACTAAGTATTCAAATATGGACAACTTACCAACAACACATTCACTGCACTCATCTGAAAATAAAAGAAAATTATGTTAATTTTCGTAGGTAACGAAATAATTTACACAAAATTGAATCTTAATTGTTGTGAAGCAAGACAAATTATGTAGGTTTAGACGCTTTCTATTTGGATAGCAATGGAACTCACAAATTGTATCAGTATATGAAAATTTTTGGGGCCAAATATTGAATCTTCAGCTCAAAACCCTCAATCAAACTGCTAGAAAACGCCATAAAAATCACATCAACCGATACAATATCGAAATTAGAACCATTTTCAATAACAACCTGATTCTTAGGGAAGCAAATTTTATACAAATGTATACAATTTACCTTACAACTGAATCTGAGGACTCAATCTGTTACAATTATTTACATGTAAATTAGACAAGTTTATCATATTGTCGATGTCGGCCGATGTATAACGAGACCTCTTGTGATCGACAAAGTTAGGAAACGATGTTTTAATTGCTTTATAAAGGATGGAAATGTAAATGAACATTCGGATATTGAAACAGGAAATATGGATGTTGTTATTTGGATTGATTACACGAGAGCTGTCCATGTCTACTGGAAAGTTTGCTTTACAATATTTGATTGAAAAAAAAATTGTTTACATTGCTTTAAAGAGTTGCAGTAAGAGGGTAAATGATTTTGATCCAATTACCTTGGTCATAAAGAGAAGAGCCTACAATAAACCACGGTCTCAGTTGCACACAGAGCAAGAAGGAATAAAAATATTGACGAGAACATAACACCAAAGTTGAAAGCATAGGTGCAGAAAGCAGAAAATAAACAAAACAAAATCCAAGAAAGACCGTAGCTTAGCGAGACTAGGCAAGCAATTAACACAACATTCATCATTAAGCTAAATGTCGAAACAACACATTTCATTAAGAGCTGCAACCACACAAGTCTCAAAGGATTGTAATTTCTCAAATCTGGGACGGATCCTTCATCCTGTGCCATGAAATTTCGGCCTAACCCAGGCTTTGGCGAGCGTTCGCGAAGTGTCATTAGTTAAAATTACTGAACTCCAGCTATCGCTCCCAGGGAAGCAGTTGACAAAGTTTGCGAAAGGGCCCAGGATTACCCTTTGGGTTGTGGTCTGTTATAAAGGCGGGAGCGGTAATATATCCTATTAATCATTGACCAGTTAAAACGCTAAATAGCATAGGTTCTTTTATTCTTACTAGTTTTTGCTTATGGCATGGACTCAAAAGTAATTTATCAATAGAGGACTGCGTGCATTGTTTCTACATTGTGTATATCTGTAATAGTTATATTATGATAGTTTTAGTGCAAAGAAGAATTAATTCTGGAACAACTCCACGAGTCAGATTTTTAATTTTCTTTTTAAAATGATTTAGTTTAGTTACCTATTTTTTTTATTTGCTTATACGGTATACGCCATCACCCACACCTTGCACCACGCAATTATTCAGAGCAAGAAGCTGGTGTTTCCCTTCATATACAAGTATAATACAATATTTTAATTATTCTAGACTAACGTTGGTGAAGTTGCGCTGTTACTGTAATTATTAAGTTCTCGTGCGCCCTTGTGGATTTATATTATTATTCGGATATTTACATTTATTTCTGGTTTGTTAATGTTAGGACATGGTAATGTTGGGTTCTGATGTGGCATTAGAAGGGACAGAATGTTCTGGACCAATGTTCAAGGGTTAGTTCGACATGGAATTCCAAAATTTTGATATTTTATACTAACAAACTTGATCCACTACTGATTTCCTACATGAATGATTTTTGATGGAAGTTCAATGCATTCAGTTCGATTGGCTGGCAAATCTAGAATTATATCGTGCCTTTCAATGCCGTTATCATTTCATAAGTCGGTATGTTAAGTATTAATTTTTGTGCTTCGTTTTGTGTTTTTGTTAAAATAAACATACTTAATCTTATGATTTTAAGAGCTAAAATCACGAAAATATAACTTGGGAACCTTAAATCTCGAAATGGTTTTCGAATTAGCATAGTTTGATTTTTATTTAACGTACAGAATTGCCAATCGAATTGCAAGAGTTAGATTACCATAAATTAGTTTCCAAAACGATTATTTCTTTTACAATATGGTCATCATGGACTTTAATGTAAACTACAGGAACAAAATTCGATTCACAAAGTCTCTAAATGAATCTCAACATCGAATAGACCTCACAATCACCGCCACACAACACAACTCATAAAATAATGTAAATCGTTCATCAAAAGCATATCGCGAAACTTGTTTAGGGTCAAAATATCGGGGGCTGTAAAAACTAAAGGGTTCACGTAGGCTTGGGACGCATTTACGAGTTAGGGACACAATTTAAATTGTATATTAGGTTCCGTATACGCTTATTTCTTTGGAACGATGGACCAAAGGGGTCGCGGCAAATAAAAACTTTATACAGGGATCAGATTGCATTCGGAAGACGATTCTTATGGTGCGAGAAATGGAAGTGTGGAACTAAATATGGTATGTTTTTTTATATCGCTCGATGGTGGTAAGTTTTTCGCAGTTTGACCTTTTGCGGTTTTGTTATACGAAGACAATGTTCGCGTAGTTTTCGGATCGAAGTTTCCAGAATGTTTGTTGCGTGTTTGTGTTTTCCGGGCTTTTTGAAGAATTTTATCACGACTTTTATGCTAATAATAGAAAGCTTCCAATATTTCAACAAAATACAATTTCCTTAAGATTTAATTTCATAAGGTAAAAAATACCGTAACAGTTTCATTAAATACATATATTACTTATTGTAATAAAATGATCGAATTATGCAGATTTTTAATCAGCATTTGTAATTTTTTAAAGCTTCTTCATCAACACCAAGTAAATTATAAAGAGTAATTTAAGAAACGGATATGACGTCATAGTGCTTCCGCCGGAAGCACTCCGGGAGGGCCAAAACGCCGAAGGTCCTTAGCACAGCGGGGTTACTAATGCCCTCCAAGACCATTATACAACCTTTTGGTGGGAGTTAATAGCCCTCAGAAAGAGGACAAACGGGTGAGAGCCAAAAACTTTCCTAAGAATATAAAATATGTATGGGATTCATACATAAACATGTCGCGTGAGTGGAAGGATAGCATCTGTCCTTTGATGGAGGATTAAAAAATGAATTTTTTGGGACACCTATATATATACCTTCCAAAAGACAAATTCATTAATAATTAGGCGAAAAAAAAAATTGTTTTTGGTAAAACCACCTACGACTATAGAGAAAATCTTACAAGTAACTAAGTACCTTATATAAAGACATGTAATTCTAAGAAAACACAAGAAAGATCACATTCATGAATGGCTTCATCAAATCTCGTCTTACATTGAAGACAGCTAATTTTGCTACTCTGTCATTTTCTTGCATATTACAGTGTCTAGCCACTTCAGACGTAAATTAGATGGCACTGCAGTGCTCAATGGCAGCTTTGATTGCAATACAGGAGGTGGATAATCTAAGAATTTCATTAAATAAATCAACACTTTTTTAAGGAGACAGATAGTCCCAAACACCAGCAACAATCTCAACTTTCGGTCTGTCACCATTAGGGTTAGAGATGTGCTATGCTACATTGCTGTGGATGTGTTTGGCTTTCACCAATCATATTCATTGGTACACGTAGCTTAGCAATCGTGAAAATGGACTCAGCGAAGCTATGCTAAAGATACGTGCTATGGATGTGTGCTATGGATATGTGTTATGGATGGCTATCGATACATCGCATAATCTAACCGCGCGTCTTGATCGCACAGCTACATAGCTTAGTCCTCGCACAGCTACATAGCTTAGTATCAGTGGAGATGGTCACATAGTTTCACAGCTTAGCTATTACATCTTTGTATATTTAATCGAACGAAAGAGAGAGAGAGAAAATCTCCAATTAACTTATTGATATTGTAACCTACTTCATTTGGTATTTTTGTTACACAACAGTAAACCTTTGAGTTAACGTGTACTGTCAAAATAGAGGACACATACAAACAAAGTTAGGCAATGGAATAGTGAATATCGACACCGTTCCGCGGCGCGATCAATTTCAACGTGAAACAAATATTTGTATGACATACAGACAGCAGTTCTGTTTGTATTTATTTGTGTAAGCGACAACAACGTGTCTGTTTTAAAGGACAGCTAGGTATACAAGTATATAACTACAATATATTAGGTTTTTAATCAGAGATGTGCTATGCTACGTTGCTGTTTATGCGTTTGTCTTCCACCTATCTTAGCACTGGTGGAAGCATCCGCTTCACTCTGGTCTCAGCTGAACTCTGTGTTTTTATATAGAAATATACATGCTACGGATGCGTGTTATAGGTACATGCTAAGGATGGTTTCTCTACTACCGATAACATCGTATACTCGAGCTGCACATCTTCCTCGCACAGATACTTTACGGCGGTGCGTCTTTAGGCCGGGACTCCACCAAAGCGGAGACGAGACGAGCGGAGAGGAGATGTTTTTTAAACAACCAATAGAATTGAGTTATTGACACGTCTCCTCTCCGCTCAGCTTCAGTGGAGATTGCTGTGCGGAGATGTGTAATATTTGTATGTCGCGATGGAAGCGGAGATGTGAGCTGTGCGCGGACGACGCGCAGTGGGGACGAGAGATGTGAGCGGCGTGCAGTGAGCGATGTCACCCTCCCCCTCTCGCCCGCTAGCAACCCGCAGAACCCCGCGCGCGCCGGCCGGCCGTGTCAGAATGCGTACTGGAGCACTCAACGCCCCGCACCCGAGCTGAAAAACATCTCTTCTCGCACAGCACACATCTAGCTTTGGTGGAGTCCCGCGAGCTGAAAAACATCTCTTCTCGCACAGCACACAGCACACCGCACACATCTCTGCACATGCACATCTTATTTCAGTTACATAGCTTTGGTCACATAGTTTGACAACTTTGTAGAACAGCTACGCACCACATCTGGTGGAAAAGCATCCTAAGGTTACTGCAAACCCTCTTAACCACTCTAACGTCTATGAAAGCACGGTATCCAGGAGCTCGTACGTCCATGGATACTATAGTATCCACGACTAGTTTAATAGTTTAATACGGTTGTTTGGTGAGTTTTGAATGAAAATCTATACAGCATAAATTGTTCGACGAAAAAATAACCATGGCGTTGTAATATCTTTGACAAACATCTCGTTTAAAGTTAGTGGAGTCGTTTTTGAAGTGTTTTTGTGAGTTCCAACAATTATGTCGTAAATACTACAGTTATATGGAAGTGTTTACATCATAGAAGATTTATTCGCTTTACAGTATCAGTTTTATGATGCAAATCATAGTCAAATTTTAAATTATCGATTGTTTCTACAAAAAATGGCCGGTTGTATGGTGTTGGCCACTTTTAGTTTTGTTTATAATACTTTGCAACATTTCGTAATAAGCAAAATAATACATTTTTCAAAGAGAAATATACTAAATTCATTGAAGATTCCATAATAATGTCAATGTCTTCCTCAGGTTTTTTGATGGCTAAAATTAGAGTAGTGTCGATTTAATTACAATACTTAGAGTTAACCGAATATAATCTATATACACATGAGTCTAGTTTGTTGTAAAAATATTTTATTGTATGCAATAGTTGTGCCGTATATTCTAAAAAGGTAGAAATAATTCTGTTTTTTTTTCTGTGTTTCATGTTTAACCCGTTTTATTGTTAAAGATTAACTAAAGATTTTCGTTAAGATTGTAGAGTAATCTTTTTTTTGGTATTCTTTTCTTTATTCTAGGCATACGGTTCAGTAGCTATATAGGTTTTTTGTTACGACGAACTTGCGAGTCGCGCGCGGTTAGTGCGCGGCTGTTAGAGAGATAAACGGACGTTAGAGTGGTTAAGTGGAAGAGGTCCATGCTCGTAGTCCAAGAGATTCACGAGATATTAATGTTGTTATAATAAAATCTAACCATCTTTCTTAACCATGCTATCTCATCTCGTCTAGTCTAGTCTATCAGTTTTTTGCCAACAACGAGTTACACGTAATATATGGAATTCATTTTATTCGCAAACAGTATCAATAACGCAAATCATACCCAAACAAATTATCTTTTTCTATAAAATTCGGTGTAAACGAAACCACTGATATTGCTACCTATAATTTTCTTTCATGGCTAAATATAGAGCGTGTATGGAAAAATACTACGACACATAATATGTGTGTTTTGATACACAAATACACAAATAAACGCGCGGTCTATTTACGTACTTCCCTAAGCTGAAATTACATGATAGGTGAGGCGACAATCACTTAGTTGTTAAACGCTGTGAATGGCCATCGCTATATAGAAATATGCTGGACATTGTGTCTGTTTGTGTGGGAAATAATGAAGCAATTTTTTTACATTTAATGGGTCGACGTTTGGCCGCTATCTCACCTGATTTAATTTTGTTTTACAATCGCGTATAGCAAAGAAAATGTGGTTCTTCATCGGACTTTTTATGGTAAGCCGGTAAACGAGCAGTCGGATCACCTGATGGTAAGCAATCGCTGCCGCCCATGAACACCCGAAACACTTAATCAATTGTTGCGTTATTAACGCATCAATTGATTAAGTATTTCGTAAAGAAATTAATCTTAAAGAAATTGAGACTCGACTTCTATTCCCAGACCTGATACCTACAGCAATTTTGAATATTCCTATGATAAAACTTCCCTTACACCATGACATACGGGATCCAGGAAGTCCTAATTTCTTCGTGATATTGACTTACACATTCAGCAAGATAATAAAAGTAAAAATGATAATAAGATTCGAACGAAAATACTTCAAACAAATCCAAATACGAAGCCTAGTCAAATTATAATGTCCCTCAGTAAACATCGCTAGTCAAATACAAAACAACAATCATTACGCCATCATAATTTACTAAAAAAACATATGTGTGAGCATTTGTATATAAGCGGGGAGACCGGGTCACGTCTCAATTTGAAATAAACCCTTCGAAGTAAATAGTACTCGGTACATATCAAAATGTTCAAGAAATTATTCATCATCGTTTGTGTGGCGATTCTGGTTGAAAATGTAAGTTGATTATTATCATATTTTTTTCGTTCTTTATCTTCATTTTGCTTCTATTAATTTGTAAGTTTAATTTTCTTTGATGCACATTGGTTTTTATGTTTCTTACAACGTTGCCCCACACTAGGATTTTCCACTGTTTCGTGGGTGCGTTTACAAATAAACAAGTGCACATACACGTGACACCCAGACCCGAAACAACAATTTGTGGATCACACAAAGAGTTGCTCCGTGCGGTAATCGAACCCGCTACACACTGCACGGCAGCCAGTAAAGTTGCCCAGCCAGCCAGTCGTATTGTCGCAGTCGCAGGAATGAGAGCACATAGGTCATTTCTACATATGAAACGAACCAAGAAGTGACGTTACGCAATATTTTAAATCAATAAACCTATCTTCGAAAATATTTGTTTTCGTAAGAAAATAAAAAATATGTGTCTAATATTTTAAAATAATCTAAAAGACGGACATTAAAATAAAAATTAGTCATCTACCCTATTACAAAGTCAAAACTTGCAGGGATGTGCAATAAGTTCATTCCAAACTGCATTACATCTCTATATCCATTCGAAATGGAACTCATGACGTTACGTAATGTTCCTTTGTTCTAACATTGTGTAACTCACTTGAGAGATGAAAGCTCATATCCTGATGTCATATGTGTTAGTTCTGATCTGGATTAGAAGACAATGTAGCTCAAAATCATAGAAATAATTCCTACTCACTCCCTTACTAGATTTAGGCTGAGATTTTGGAAATTAAAGTTCAAAATTAATCATATAAGTGACCACTACTGACCAAAGCCTCTTCTCAATTGGAGAAGGTGCATTAATTACCACACTTGCTCAATGCAGATTGGCGATTTCACACTTACAATTACAAATCATAAGCCCAAGTTTCCTCACGATGTTTTCCTTTGTCACTGGTATCTAAATAATCTTAGAAAGTACATTTATAACACGGAATAAGTCACATTGGTGTTTGTCGTTGATAGGTTTCGAGCTATGGTTTCGAACCCGCACTCTCATGTATGAGAAGCAGACGCCTTAAATCCGGGCCACCACGACGTTATTAAAGACCTATATTTATTTTTTGTGGATATCCTACGATATCCACAAAAAATCATGAATACTCTTCTAAGCAAAATATTTAAATAGAAATATTTATCTTTACAGAGCCTGCAAGAATCTGCAGGAACGGGCGGCAACGCCGGTGCAGGTAACTATTTAAAATGACAATCAGAATAGTTTTATTCCAAGTAAATATTAAAAATTATTACAATTGCACATTATTTACAACTTAAAAGTAAAATAAAGAAAAATAGTTATTTAATAATACCAGAATACTTATTTTTGTAACAAAAATACACTTTCGTAAGACATCCTAAATTAATTATTATGTTATCGCCTTGCCTACAATGTTTCACGAGGAACAGTAGCAGCGCGACAATCACCGTCGTCGCGGAATGCTGCTCATGAATATAAGCCTCTAGAATGGCTCGAAACTAGTCAAGTTCCTCGTCAAATAGTTACGTGAATAGAACTATAACATAATATTTAAAAAATACTTTTTTCAGCCCTCTAGACAAATGGTATTTGAACGCTCAAACAGAACATAAGCTGGTTAATCTACACCTTTGTCTTACAGAAAAATAAATAGTCTAATAATATTGTATTCTTTCACAGGTTTTAGTGCAGGCGCCAGTGCCAATATGGGAGCTAACGGTGGAGGTAAATTTCCTTTTAAATATATTTTTTATAGAAAAAGAGGCAAGGTAGTCAGATCACCTGATGGTAATTAGTTAGTACTACCCATGGATCTGATGGTAATTAGTTAGTACTGCCCATGGATCTGATGGTAATTAGTTAGTACTGCCCATGGATCTGATGGTAATTAGTTAGTACTGCCCATGGATCTGATGGTAATTAGTTAGTACTGCCCATGGATCTGATGGTAATTAGTTAGTACTACCCATGGATCTGATGGTAATTAGTTAGTACTGCCCATAGACATCTATAACACCAGAGAAGTTACAAGCGCGTTGCCCGTTCTGCATAAATATAGTTAGGAATTGGAAGCAAGTATAACAGTTCACACATAGGACCCACTTAGTTTTAAATCTTTCCGTGGTACTTGGCGACTGAACTTCTCCTAGTTGAGCAGTATCTTTTGTGACTTTAGGCTAAAGTCATTCTGTCTCCTGCATTAAATTCACCGAAAGAAGTGGAAACTATGATTCTTTTTCTCGTCTCCTTTAATAATAATCATCTGATTTACTTCGTTGAGGCATCCAAGACTGACATCCAAGGTATCCAATTTATGTCCCTAGTACGCGCCGGACTTCAGTGTTCCGATGTTTTCATGGATGTATCTACTACAGTTCCTGGTGTACAGGAGCTGCAGTACAGGCACATAGGCTACCTAAGCTGGTGTTCATACGTTCAAAAATTTGTGTTACATAAAATATATGAATTCGTCCGTCCGAAATGTCCGTCACACAAACATGGGACAAAAGTGTAGGGTTATTTATAAGTATTAATTAATGTAATTCGATGTAATTAGCAGGGTCTTCAGGCAACGCAAGTGGTGGCGCTGGTGCCAGTGGAGGTGCAGGGTTCAATGCCGGCTTCGGAGCCAACGCAGGCGCAGGAGCTCAGGGACAGGGCAGTGGAAAGTGAACTATACAGCAAATTATTTTTATAACATTACTTTTACGTAACAGCTTCAGGTTTTATTAAACGCACTGTTTTTCTCGTTTATTTGATTTTTGTTTAAATTACGATAGTCTTTCTACTGTTTAATATACAACAAAAGTTTTCCAATATCAGTTATTCATTGGTTTAGTAGTTAGAAGTTCAAATTAATATGAAACAAAATTGCAAAAAAGTTAAATTATGACGACCTTCATTACAATACACTACGTCTATCCGATTTTTTAATGATACATTAAAAATTACTGATAAGGAAAAATCAAACATTTTTGTTAATGACTTGGAGAGAATCACCGTTGACAGTAACTAGATAAGGATTTTTTTAAAGAATAAATATTAAAAAAGCCAAATTAAAGTACCTTTAACCGACGAGCATGCATGATTAGACTGATGACTGTTGATGAAACGCATATGTATGTATGAGAGAATGAAAAGCTAGGAAGCACCAAAATATTAAACTGAGATACATTCATTACCAACTGCAATACCAAACATGGGGCCTTGTAAATCATAGCTCGATACAAAGTAGGTAGACATTAAACAACCTCTCCCCCCTCCTCCCCTGACCTCTGATCTCGTTACTATTACTACAATAGCGATATGAATCATGATATGTAATGACAATAGAGGTGAATGACCTCGTGCCGTGACGTCATTCCTATAAATGTACCATAACTAGAGAGAAAAAATAAAACCGTTATGATTAGCTTTGAACAGATTGTGAGGTGAGATGCAATGGTTACTTGTGAGTAATCAGCATTAAGGCGTTAGTGACAAACTAAGGGTACTTTCCACCAGAGATGTGCTATGCTACGTTGCTATGAATGCGTTTGGCTTTCACCAATCATATTTATTGGTACACATAGCTTAGCACTGGTGGAAACGGAATCAGCTAAGCTATGTTTTTTATATGGAAAGATGCGTACTACGAGTGGTTTCCCTACTATCGACACATCGCATACTTGAGCTACGCATCTTCCTCGTACAGATAATTGCGGCGGCGCATCTTCATAAAAAATATATAAAAAAACCCTACCTTTATTTTTATATGCAAGAAGTATAAGCTTTTTTAATTACATACGTGTCCATTCTTCTAGCCACGTTTAATCATTTCACATCACACATAAAACGATGTTACTATCAACATAAAACAAATTATTTTTACAAATAATCACAGCATTATTTATTTGTATTTACTTTATACAAACACTTATTAACACTACACTCACTACCAAAACCACAACACTCCTTTAACACTCCCACACATTTACACTAAAAAAAAAAATTCTCTCACACAATCGATTCAAATAATCGAGTCCACTATCGGTATCAAAGTGCACGTTACACACGGGAGGACATTTCAATAAAAACTTCGCCAATTGAGCTCCTCTCGACAATCACGGCGGTCACGTGGACACGTGGCTAGATGTCATATTGTGTACTGAACTGAACTATATAGAGAGATAATTATATATGTAATGTATACGGCTATGTATTAAATGTTTGTGTTTCGTTCTAAGATCAGTTTTAAACAGTTTAAAAATAATGTTGTTGTAGATCTTTAGTTGTATAAGGAAGATTCGCATCGCACGCTGTATGACTCATCGATACGCATAGGCAGCCAAACGGTCCGTACGATTCAGTGGACGCAGTTGTATGAGTTTCTATACAAGACAAACTAAAATCCGTTGCGTGGGATGCGTACGATGCGGGCCTGTGGACGCTTACCTTTAGCGTGCTTGCTTGATATTAGGATAAGCGTAGTCTGTACCATTAGTACGAGTTTGCTTTACGTTTAAGGAAATCGAAACGAGAACGTTTTTTTTCGCTCTGATTGGCCGGCTCGAATAAACCAACCAATCTGAGCGCCGAACACGCTCTCGTTAAACGTAAATCAAACTCGTACTAAGCTCTCAGTACTTCACCAGCAAGTCCTTGCACTCAGTAGTGACTCTAATGAGCTAATTTTGAGCACGAGAACAGCTTTAAATTTCTTGCTTACAGCAAGCTGTCTGGAAAAGCAAGTATTAACAATTGTTAGAAGTCTACGGGGAGTCTATTAACACCACAGCAAAAAAACGTAGTTATCACAAATCACATCTACAACTTCTATGTAATAAATAAGTAACAAAAAAATATTTTCCCTTTATTATTATATTCCCAACTTAAGAACCAGTTCACAACAAGACTCCCACACTTCATCTCCTAAACTCTCAAGTACTTTCAGGAGACTAACTCGTAACTTAGGAGATCCTTATAGCTCGGCTCACTTCAAATGGTTCCTATCTTTTACTACCCTATCCGCGACGGTTTACAGCAAATAAACGTGATAAGACAATGCACTAAAATCTAGACAACTCCCGACTCCATTTTGTTTTTATTAAATGTCTCCGTCTTTGGAATGGTTGATGGAATTGAAGACTTCAGTTGTTGGTGTTGAGTTGAGTTTTGATTGTGATTTATTTTTCGGGACGTGGAGAATTCGTTCGTTGGTAGCGTGTGATGATTTTGTTGATTTATCAAAGAGTGAGAACCTGAATTGGCGTGACGTCCCTGAACTCATGAGTTCTTATTTTGGAACGATTTTAGGGGTGAAGTTATTAATCACAAAGTAACAACTATTGACTACACGGTGGTTGGGCAACCGGCTGCCGCGTAACGCGTTCGATTCCCGCACGGAGCAACTCTTTGTGTCAGCAGTCGGCACGCACCCGCGACACAGAAGACAATCCTAGTGTGGGGTAACGTTTAAAGAAGAAAAGAAATAAAGAAAGAACTTCACAAGACAAAATAGGAAAAGCAAAACAATTACATCGGCAACTTAACTGACATAACAAATTCCTATCTCTCACTTCAAAACCACACACCTTTCAATACTCATCATCACTACTACCATGCAGCTATACCAACAAAGTCCTATCAGGAAGCAGAAAGTTCAAGTAACACGATTCTCCAGATGGAACCTCATTGGAGAACAAATTAGGTTGGACCCCGGCAGGGTCAGATAGTAAAATCATTTAGATAATCGCGCGCTCCTGCACGGATAACCTCTCGTCCTACTATTGATTGTGGGTGATTTACTATCTTTGCCACTGAGTATTGATAGGACAAGCTTCGGTAACCTAAGTATACAAAATGGTGTTATCAAAAATCGACATATTAATATAATTGTCGGGATAATTTATAGCGATGTGAAGTCCAGTATTTCCTAAATTATTTCTATGATAACTAGAACCGATTCATGATGAATAAAACTGTTCTTAAAGGCATACGATCCTGCTTTCAGTGATATTAAAAGTGGTCCATCGCCTGTAGACCTCAGCAAATGTTGCTTAACCACATTTATGTAAAAAAAGATCAGAAAGTTTAAGAACCTTATCGACAGCTACACAAGTAACTATACACATAAGTATTCACATTTTGAATTCCAATCAAAGAAAAAATAAAGGTACGTTAGTAAGTAATCGTTATAGCTTGTCTGATTACTACTGCGTATCCACAGAGTGGTCAGTAAATCAAGATACGGTGCGTTATTGTTTTCTATTGAATCTCATCAATTAGTTTTGTTTGTTATCTTAATGCTTTGTGTGGAGTTCGGCCAGGCAAGGGGGGGGGGTCTGATAACATTTCTATTAATGTGTGGCTACTGAAGATGTTTTGTAAGAAAGTATTTAACCTGTGTGTGTTTGTAGAATAAACTGTTCCATCATTTTGATATCTTAGTTTTACATCCAGCCACCTACACTGTTTTATTGTAACTATAACAGAGACTTTAAAAGCTTAAACATCCAATAACTCTTTCCTTGTCCTAATCCTATATCCCTATTCCTATTCCTATTCCTAAGCCAACTAATTTCTTGGAACTGCATCACATCAATGAGGTCAGAATTCAATAGGTAGGTAGGTGAAGAACTACTGAATCAAGAAAAGCAGTTTATAACTAGATCACACACAATAGAACCTAAAAAACTTACCTACAAACAACTAAAAGAAATGCTCAAACAACACTCTCACGAAACTAAACAACCAAATTAAATCGCAACACTATTTAAAACGCATTCAAGAAAGTAAGAAAAGCATCTTATTAAAAGCTAAAATAGATTTTAAATCTAATAGCAGTAAAGAGGAGATTTAATTAACATTATCTTCTGTCTAGATAACTTTATATTCAAATATTCACTTGGATAGTTTCTATGCAGAAATGAAACTAAGAAGGAAATCTCGCATCTACTAAAAAGTATTCCTGCAGCTTTATTTTAATCCCAGGAAAGTATAAAGGAGATAGCAGTGGATATTAAAGATGCTAACTTAATTGTATCTAATGAATGCTTTGCTTGCAATTATGAGATATTAAAAAAAGGCTTTATTAGTTTCTCTGAGATTATTACATTCCCGTATATTGAGGCAGGGTTATTAAAATCATGCATTTTTCCGTCTGCGCTTCCAATTAAAAGTTGAGTCGAATAAATAATGCAAAACTTTTATATAGTTTTTTTTTATATGTCACCAAGAACTTTCAAATAATTTTCAGTAAATTATATTTAAAAAAATAGACTTTAACCACCTCTTTCTGAATATACTAAAATCATAACAATCGTCGCTCGTAAATATAATAAACACTTTTCTGAAAACCGCATCAAAATTGGTTCGGCCAATCGTGATAATCGCGCACAAACATGGATACATACAGAGAAGGTTCAACAGAAAACCAAATTTTTTGAAGTCGCTAAAACATTTAACGATAAAGAAACCTCAAAAAGAAAAACCCAAATCATAAATCTTAGCAACCATTTTGCATAATAGACGCAGCAATTAATATACTAACTTAGTTTAGTTAGGAAGTTAGTTTTCGTAACTTGTAAGAAACTAAATCGCCAACACGAACACACACAAGAGGACTCGTAGTTAATCATAATAGTTTGTATTTGTGATTAAACGTTGTTGAAGAAACACCACAAGTTTCCTGGTTGCGATAAAACTTTTATAAATGCTCTATGAATAATGATTTTCAACTTTCCTGCGAGTTCAATGGAGAAGCGTGATAGTACTTTGTAGGGCGAAGTTTTAAATATAACATAACTTCACCATACGCTTTTATTTTGTCGGTTAAAGACTTTTTTAGAATACGTATCCCAAGAATATTGGGTCAAGAAGTTTTAAGTCCAATTGCAGAGTGACTAGCCAAACATTATAAGGTAATCCAAAAGTAGTATTTTTAGAAATTAGAAGATGTATGAAGTCTAAAAATCTTATCCTACCAATATAATAAATGCGAAAGTTTGTATGTCGGTTGAAGAGATCGAAATGAAATTTGGAACAGAGGTATCTTTTGGTCTGGAATAACACATAGGCTACTTATTCTCATCCCACGGAAAACTGGCAAAACCACTGGCAGAAAGCTTAACCCTTTTAGCAATTTCAAGGAGGAAAACATCAAGCAATGACAATGTACTACCAAAACCAAACCATTTTACCATCAGGCGAGATAACAGGCCACACGTCGACCCATCAAAATTAAAAAACCGGCCAAGTGCGAGTCGGACTCGCCCATGAAGGGTTCCGTAACAGCATGTAGCTGACATAATATAAAAGTTATAAAATAACGTGGTTTTACATAGTTTTAAGTGTGGGAGAGCCATGCTTCGGCACGAATGGGCCGGCTCGACCGGAGTGATACCACGGCCTCACAGAAAACCGACGTGAAACAACGCTTGCGTTGTGTTTCGTTGTGTGAGTGAGGTTACCGGAGGCCCAATTCCCCCTTCCCAATCTTCCCCATCCCCGATTCCCGAACATAAATTCCTAACTCCCAAAAAGCCGGCAACGCACTTGTAACGCCTTTGGTGTTTCAAGTGTCCATGGGCGGCGGCGATTGCTTACCATCAGGTAATACGTCTGCTCGATTGCCGGCTTGTTCCATAAAAAAAAAAAAAAAATAGTGTTTGTATGAACGACAAAGTTATATTTGCGGTTTTTGAAAATGGTTTATTTCTTAAAAACTAATAATGATATCTGGTTCAAACCAATTTTCGTTGTTAGTTTCTATTGAAATCTACAGCATATATTTTTTTTAGTTTTCTCACTCTCTTATTTTAAAAGTTAGAGGGGGGGGACCCTCATTTTTCCACTTTGGAAGCGTCTAACTTTCAAACGGTTGATTTTCACGAAAAATGGTTTTAGGAACCTTAATGTCTTTTTTAAAGACCTATCCATTGACACCCATGACGGATATGTGAGCTGAAAAAATTTTTTTTTTTAATCAATTCTATGTATGGAGTGCCCCCCTTTAATATTTAAATTTATTAATTTTTATTCAAAATTCGAATAGCGGTTACCGAAATACTTCAACCTACAAAGTTTCAACTATGTAGGCCCAACAGTTTCGGAAATAAATGGCTGTGACATACGGACGGACGGACGGACGGACGGACGGACGGACAGACAGACATGACGAATCTATAAGGGTTCCGTTTTTTGCCATTTGGCTACGGAACCCTAAAAAGACCTTTCTTGGTGTAACTAGTAATTATAATAACGTCATCGCTTACTCCTCATCCACAAATAGAAACAAACTATGTCTCCAAAACACGGACAAGTGTTCACCAGCCACCAGCCACCAGCAACATAAGGGCCACATTAAACTCGAGACAAGACTGACTGACAGTATTTGTATCCTCGTCCGTCCCAATGTTATCTAACCTGTCATGTGTGCTTACTCCCTGACAGGCCGCTGTTATGCAACACATTATATAGCTGTGCTGTAACCTTTTCATGTAGATATGTATTATTTTAGATAGAATATAAGAATTTGAGAAGAGATTGAAGAAAATACTCATTGGGCTTATAAATTTCAATCGTAATTATAAATTTAAAATCGCCAATTAACCTTCAACAAGCACGGCGACTAATACCTTCTCCGTGTGAGAAGATGACTTTACTCACACAGTGAGCACTTATAGGCTATTGATGAAGATGAATCCATGCTTACTTAGAAACTTGACAAAGCAAATCTGTGGCATTCTACAGTATCGGCATTGGCATTCCAATTTCCGAACCAATACCACCTTCAAACCCTTAGGAGAAGAGCTTATTCCTTCTTAAAAGTCCGACAACGCACGTCTGACAACTCTGGTGTTGCGAATGTCCATGGGCTGCTACGATCGCTTACCATCAAGTGACTCGTGTACTCTTTTGCTCCCTATTCCATAAAAAAACTGACTCAATATTGCATAAATTCCATAAAATTCAAGTCTCCATATGGACAAACACAATTCAAACCTTACACACATTCATTTCAACTCAACAACAAAAAAAAAATCCTATACACGAAACAACGACCTAATTCAAAATTTCACCAAGTACCGTACATTTTAAAACACATAGCAATCACTTTGCGAGGCCACTTTTTTAGAGTCCAAATATAATTAAAATCCCTCCTTTAATACGTGGACGTGGACCCCTTCTCCCTCGAATGGGGTGAGCGGAGTAATTTGAACGGATTTCAGGAAAAGGTCCCATTTAATATATTGTAGGGGAAAAAGGGAAAAAATGTTGACTAAATAAGTCTTGGCTTAGGCTATGTGAGGAATGGCTTTAAAATCCATCGATGTACAGGATTCAGACTAAGTACAGATGCTAATGAATTAGAGACTTTAAAGTTAATTATTTCATGGTACAAATTGCACTGGACTAGGAAATGTCTGCTTGATTATATGGTGATAAGCTCAACTGTCTTGGTCCGGGATAGTCGTATTCTGTTCAAGATTCTTTAGTTTCACAACTAAGATAGTAAAGAATTGTGTCTATTGTATGGTATTATGCCCGCTTTTTATAACATAACACTTGTAGCTAATACATCATCACGTCACATCAACTGCCTATAAGTACACGGAGAAGGTTTGAGCATTAATCACCACGCTTGCTCAATGCGGTTGGCGATTTCAAACTTATAATTAGAAATTATATAAGCCCAGGTTTCCTCACAATGTTTTCCTTCACCGTTTTTCGGCGGTGTCTAACAATAAGGCCATATTGCGATTAATATACTCAATTTACGAAGGTACCAATTGTAGTACAACAAATCTTGCGTCAAACAGCGAGGTGATGTACCATTGAAAACTAGGGCAAAAGTATTTTCATCCATCGTAAACCGGTCAGTCTCGGTTGTCATACAAACATCAACGGCATTGGTTACGGGTGGTCCCAATATCGGGCAACAAACCTATAGTGTTGGTTCTAGAGTCATTTTAAGACATCCTGTACTGGAAGCGGTGATGGAAATTGTTTTAGGTCATCTCAAGTTAAATTAGTGGAACGTGATGGCTTCGAGTGTTATATTGAGATACAGAAGCAGATCACCTGGTAAGCAATCGCATCCGCCCAATTGCGTTGCGGTGATAACAAGTGCGTTGCGGGCCCATGGGTTGACAATTTCAGGGTTGTTGAAGAATCGAAGGCTGGGAAGATTGGAAAGGGGTGTCCGGTAACCTCACACAACGCACGCGTTGGTCATTTCATGTCAGTTTTCTGTGAGGCCGTCATATGACTCCGGTCAAGCCAGCCCATTTGCGTCGAAGCATGACATGAATCTATTCGTACTTTTGGGAATGAAAAACGAGACGATATGGGCAGATGGAAAAATAAATCTATTAAGTTCAACATAGCTCAGCTACTGATAAAAAAAATATGTAAGAAAACAGTTCTGTGTATACCTAGTTACTTCTAAAAGGCGTTCGTGGTTTACTAACATAATAAGATTACAATATGTTAACATATATTCAGGCCTGATACATAGGATATCGAAAACCCGCTCCACATATTCTATCTACACCATATTTTCCAACGAACCACATTTTACGACTTTACTATTTTCAACACAAAATCATAAAAGTGAATCCATTCTTCGTCAAAGTCGAAATACGTCTTCGTTGTAACGTGACGAAAAGAACCACTTACAAGGGTTATCTATGAGACGCGTCACAATACCGGGTTCAGATGGGGGTGCCGGGTTTAGGGGCGACCCATCAAAAATAGCGAACGATGATAACATATCATCGAGACGACCAAACAACCAAACTAACACTCGTAAACTTGCTCTACATGAAGATGCAGTGGGCTTAGTCGTGGAGAGTACACTAGCGACTTATTTGTCGCTGCGGTTTGTCGCGCTAAGAAAATAGTTGGACGGGCTGACGCTTTGGTATGTGTTTGTTTTAAAATTGTGCCGACAGATGATTGGTATGTTGGATGTAGAAAAGTAAATGTGGTTAATTAAGCAATTTGTCTCAAAATACAATAAATGTAAACCATTGATCCAAACTTGGGAGCTGTTAAACTTATCATTGTTTGGAGTTTTGCTTCAGAGATTCTATAAAGTTACAATCCATCAGGACTCGACAGTCTTCAGAAAAAGTCGCAAGTCTGTGCAATTTTTTACAGCCTTTATCATTACACATTCTGACTCCTACCCATCAAATGGCCGAGACCCCTATAAATAAGCTACGGGGCCTCCAGATTGCCGGGATATAAATGAAAGGGTGCACGGAAATTAGGGTTTTTTACAACGGAACCCTAACTCGCGAGCGTGTCGCACTCGCCGTAAACAATTTTTCATACCGTGAAAAAGGCTACTTCTATCGCTATATTGAGTAAATACGCCTTATTTCAGATGATGGAATATTTTTTATGGGAGCCCATGGTAACTGATTATGCCGACATAAGGCTGGGGATATTTTTCCCGTAATAAGGAAGACAATCAGACGTAAATCCTGCTGAAGACGGATCATTTAATAGTTTGAAGGGGAAAGAATTGCTCTTTTTTGTGGATCAAGAAAATAGGCCAGTGGTTTTGGTAGTAAATTGGTGTTTTTGATGATGTTTTCATTCTAGGATTCCGTGACTTGATGTTGATGCGAGTTATTTTACTCATATGTAACATGAAACGCGATGGGTGTGATGTATTTATATTTTGGAAATGAACAGACGAGACGTTTTGTTCTATGTAAATTCTGAGATCTAAATATTGTACAATTTTCCTTATAGTCATGCAAAGACTAAGCGAACGATTATTGCGCAACGTGTCATGGATTCGGTTCCCGGATACAATACTTCTTTATGTGATACTTGCATACATTTTTGTTCCGGGTCTCAATATCGTAGTGTACAAGAAAAAGTTTATTGTCAACAAAAAAAAAACACTAGTCGACATAATATCTTAAACACTAACTGTTCCATACATTTCTATTCAATACACCTTTTTCTTAAACCTATTTTCCGATAACCTGGACAATTGTTGAGATGGGAAGCCATTTTGTCGGCAGTTGGAGTAAATGGGAGTTTCCACCTGCATGTCTGAGTCGATCTTGTTGAGAATTAATTTGCTAAGACAAATGCTGTGTGCTCCGTGTGTGCCTAATTCCAGCCTGTTGTGTTTGAGTTAGGAAATTCGGTAAATTCGATGCAGACGGGTCTCGTCTTGTCTTGAAGCTAATATTAGTGATGTATTGCTAAACGTATGTTGCAAGTTTGTTCGAATTAACGTCATGGGGTTTGCATGGTGTTTCTGTTAGGGATAGGTATGTATTAATGATGGAAACAAGGAAAGATGTAGTCGGAATAGTCTTATGATAAAATGTAGTGATTATTTGGAAGACCTTTGGTGTTGAATAAGATTTAAGTAGAAAGTTATTTGATTGTTCGAATATTGTTTATTGATTACAAAGTATGGATGATTGATACCTTAAAGGATGATTCATGATTGACGAAATTGTTATGAATCAAAAAAAAATTTCTTCAGCTAACCTATACGATGGGTGTCTATGGATAACGCTTTAAAAAAGACATTAAGGTTTCTAAAACCGTGCGCCGGCTGAAGCACGGTTAAACAATACCCCAATACCGACATTTCAACGCCGCCCATACCCTGACTAGCCCGCCCAGAGCACGGTACGGTCGTACAAAAGATATTTAATGAAACCCTTGCTTTTAACCATTAACTAACTGCTAATTCTGCTTTACTTTTCGGTTACTCAGTGTGGCAAAATTACAACTAGCATGTGCATAACTGTTTATGACCGCAGAACGATCAAACTTATTTGTCCTGTGTACCAAACAGAAAAACAAAAATAACAGCAACCGATACGATATGTTCGAACCGTTGCTAAGCACTTGAAAGTTTTGAAACAATACAAAAATTACTCAAATACATACAAGCATCATGTTTCTCAAACTCAGCTCCATGCAAGCTCACATAATGAAGCATGCATCGAGCTACTAAATACACAGTACACAATACACATGTACGGGGCCCCGGGTCCCGACGGAGCCAAGTTTGCAGGGGCCCGCCGTCTCGGAACTTACGAGCGATGCATTAATTAATTCATTATTAATACAAGTTTAGTTAAGAGCAAATAGAGAGATGTTAAGTTTTTATGTCTTCATTTTATAGATAACTTATTTGTTATGAATTGAAGACTGAGTTTAAAATTTTGTAATCTAAGTTACGCCTTACTTGATCGTTTGTGGAATGGGGTGCAAATGTTCAGACGGGTCACCTGATGGTAAGCGATCAGCGTCGCTCATGGACACCCGCAGCACCAGATAAGTAAGGAGCGCGTTGCCGACCTTTTAAAAAGGAATATAGTTACTCTTTTCTTAAAGGTTTGAAGGTCGTATCGTTTCGCAAATACCGCCGACGTTGTTAATTTTAGTTCATTTATGATACGATGACGATGACGAGATACGATGAAGGACAATACTGCGAAGATTTTTTTTAAGCGTTTATATGTGTTTGGCCACTAACCCTCACTGCCAGGACAGCAAAGTGAAGATGTGGCCAAACTAAGAGAAATTTTGTTTTGATCAAATTCAATGCATTTACTTGGCTAACTATAAAACCAATTTTCATTACATTGCTAGAAATGATACAAAAATCACCTACATTTAAACAAAAATCAGGCGTCATCTAACAGCTAAATAAAATCTGTCACATTCAAATGAACTTAATCAAAGTCCTCTACCACCCTCAGCAATGAAGCAAAGATGACAAAAATAAAAGCAACGATTAACACAGGTTGTCCATTTCGTGACGTGTCCAAATTAGGTCGGACGATGCAATTTAAACTTGTAGGGTCTACAGAATAGGACCAGGGGGCCATAGTTCATTATTAGAGAACATTCCACAATAGGGACTTAATTTTGGGGAAGTATGTCCATGCTTGACAAAAAACGGTCAGCCAATCAGAGATTCAACCTTAACTGAAAGAGAGAAGGTTGGTTTTTGGTTAGTAAGTTAAAGCTTTACGGGTCACAGTATTGTCTAACTTCTTCAGTTTGTTGTAGTTCCCTTAGTAAAACGTGTCGAGGGACAGAAAGATTGCCAATAACTTACTTACTTAGTTCTTGTAATGTATGCACGGCTGTGTTAAGCTGCGTTAAGTTGTACTTGTCAGCGGGAGTATTTAGGGTTGGGTTGTAAGTAAGCACTTAGCTTAAGAGACTGCTTCACAAGGGGTTGTAAGGACTGTGTTTGTTTTAATAAAAGAAACAAAGAAGGAAGGAAAATGTTACTATCTGGTACAAGAATACAATTAAGGGTATGTTTTTAAAAATATCTCTGATGATTGGACGATAAAACTGTGATTATCTAGTACGTCACAAAGGATGTTTTTCCACCAGAAATATTCTATGCTACGTTGCCGTAGATGCGTTTGGCTTCCACCAATCATATTCATTGGTACATATAGCTTAGCACTGGTGGAAACAGACTTAGCTAAGCATATGTTATATGGAAAGATGCGTGCTATGGATGGCTTCCCTAATATCGAAATATCGCAAACTCGAGCTGCGCATCTTCCTCACCCTTATACACAATTGTTCCTAAAAGTAACATTCATTAATGCAGACCTAAGAATCGCCAAATTGATTAATGATGCGATAATTTTCTTCTGAAATGACTCAAGCCACAAAAGAAGCTATAATAATAAAATCCCCGCTAAATCTAAATCAATACTTCAAAGGAACAAAGTAAAATGAAAAAGCCTAGAAAATTCAGTAATCCTGGTTTCACTGCGAAAGTTGAGTCTGCTCATTTTCTAGACGATTTGCGAAGACGAATAAAACTAATTAGCATAAACCGTCCTCCGTGACTACGGATTTTGATGGCTGAAGGAAACTTTCTGGATACCTTGGAAACTCAAAAAAATCTGACAAATCTTGAATAGCTTCAAACAATAAAGTGTTGCTAGAAAGACTTATTAGCATAACTATAAAGTGACTGTCTTTATTTCTTAAGCGACAGTTATTTAATAGTCCCAATTTTCTGTTTACTGCTAGGATTTATTTTTTATTATTCTTTTAAAAAAACGTTGCTCCACACTAGGGTTTAGTTTTGCATGACACCCAAAACCAAAATAACAATTTGTGGATCATACAAAGAGTTGTTTCGTGCGGGAATCGCCACTACATCGTTGCACGGCAGCCAGTTGCCCAACCACCAAGCCAACCGTACAGTCGAATTTACCATATACAGAATTATATTTCTTGATAGACTATCGTCATCAACGTTATTATTTTGGTCCACTGCTGGCCTGTCCAATAGCACGCCGCTGAGCTCGTAGATAGTAAAATCTAAAGCTACAATATGGGGTACTTCAAGAAGGGATTAAATAGATTCCTTGCCCCAAATGTTGCAAGCGTTCATAGGCCATGGTGACCACTTACCATCTGATGGGCCGTGTGATGTGATTTTTTGCCACCGTCGTAGTAAAAAAATCCTAGATAAATAAAAGCCACGAAACCATAATAATATAGGGGAATTTGGGAATCAAATCTAGGGTCGTTTAAAGTAAAAAGTACACGACTGCCCGATCGAGTCAAAGGACGACAACAATAGAGCGTCTATCAATAAATCTCCACCATAATGAGATTCTTTACCGAAACAAAGAAAGGAATTTCTCATTGTTTTCATTTCTGTGATAATTTAATTCAAAGACTATATTTTGGATTACTAAACAACCATTAATTTAACTAAGAATGTAAAACTAAACATTTGTAGACTGTCTTTATAAACTGACTCATCATTTTTGCATTCACATTCATATTGGTTTCTCCCAAGTTCAAATAAACATAAACATCAACGCATAACCCATTAAGGGTGCTTTTCATGCGTGATGCGTGCTATGGATGGCTTCCCTGCTATCGATACATCGCATACTAGATCATCTTCCTCGCACAGCTACTTTACGGCGACACAGCTACATACTCGTAGCTTAGTATCAGTGCAAACGGTCACGTTTCAGAGCTTAGCTATTACATCTTCGTAGCATAGCTACATAACACATCTTTGGTGGAAAAGCACCCTACAGTTCAACAAAACTACCAACAATAAAAACACACAGTACCTACCACAATTATACATCTGACAAATCTTTCAAGGCTGCAACCACAATAATATCTTTTGTAAACCACGCAACAGAGGCACGTGTTGAAATAAAGCCTTATCTGAAGGAGCCGGTGCGTTATATTTGGAACATGTCCTCATCAATATCAGCACCCGTGTCAATACTGCTCGACTCAGACCCAATTTCTCTCACTACATATTACATTACCTGTCAAAACATGTACAAACAACGTGCGCCATGTTGTAACGTGCCGCGAATTGAAACAACAATCTTGTTTTGTCACTTCAGCTTTTCAATTTAAATTATCACGTTTGGTGTTCAGTTTTTAGTTAAAATTTAATAGTTGCTAAGTTGAAGCAGTATTAATAAACTAAATTGGAATATTACAAAGTTTGTTTATTGTTTCTGATCAAGTTTTGACCTTCGGCATAAACCCAGTAATATCAATAATTTTATTTCTAGAAACCAAATTGTGAAAATAAAGTAAACCAACTGTCCTAAACTTATCTTTATTCATTAGAAACAGACCAAAGCGAGTTTGAGCAGGCCAAAATAAACACTATTTACTCGCAAAAAAGCAGAATAAAGTGAAACGAAGAAAATACTACATCAATATTCCTCAATTTCCACATCGGAACGTTTGAAATACGCCTCCAAGTATTTCTATCTATCATTCTCATGAACTCCGCGAAACAGGGACCGCGGGACCATCCATTACAGACAGTCTGCTGTGCAGTCGAGAGCCAATCGGAAATTCAATTTCCGATATGATACGATCCGCTAAGAGATTGCTGAAATACGATAGCACCGCTCACCGATACACGGTGAACATAAACGATCTCCACTCAAGCTGATAAACGAATCTTTGATCCGCAATTTATTAATAAAGAAACGTTTAGATAAACAAACTACAATGAATTTGAATGTTTCTAGCGATATTTATTTCTTTACTTGATTTAAGGACAAGGAAAGCCCAAATGAACAAACAAAAGTGAGAATTGTGTTTGACATAATTTAGTAAAAAGTGATAACAGATTCTACGTCCGACTCGCTTGCAGACTCCAGGTACCGCTTGAAGGGAACAACGTTAGATAATTTCCCGAGGTACATCGACTTAATGTTGGGCCTTTTGGCTTTAGAAGGGCCTGCTTTCGGTGGCCGCCCAGGTCTTTTTCGTCTGGTAGATTCACCAGAAGTTTTAGATGGTTTACGGGAACTCTTTGTAGGTTCTTTTTGAGGTTTCGGCAACATTTGCGAAGGTGTCACCGTTTCTGGTGTCGTGTTTTCTGGTAAAGACGTCACTTCAGCCGCAGTTTGTCTCTTATAGTTCCAAGCCGATGTAAACTTGTTGTGAATTAGACGAACGGGTCTCAACATGTTGTGGGTGCGTATAGATTTATTCGTTTCGTTGATTTTCACTGGGTCATTGTTACTTGGAAACGTATTGCTGTCCTCCGCGAATGACTGCGGAGGCATTTTCCCAGATAGCATCACCTTCATAGCTTGCCTAAAATGAATAGTGAATTGATATCTTAAAGTTCAAGTTATTAGTCAAATAAAACAATTTTATCTTGTTCTAATGTTCTTTTTTTTAATGGGACAAGTAAAGTATATCTTGAACTTACCTAACTTCGTCAGCAGAATTAAAATCTATAGTCCTTACCTAACTTCATCAGCGGAATTAAAATCTATAGCTTTGAAATCATTCATGTTGTGTGATATTTGTTCAGGGTTAAAGTTGTCTCCCCTCGACGTGGTCGGCACGTCATCGTCTCCTTGGTTCTCTCCTTCATCTCCAGAAGTATGATTTTGCACTGTATTGCTGTCTGATTTCTCCATTTAGTTATTTTTCCATTTAAATAAAAATACAAAAATATAATATCACTGAAAGTATTGAAGAATAATGTCATCTTGACATTGCTTTCATTTACTTCTTTTCAGCAGAATTAAGTTGAGAGCAAAAAGGTTTATTGTCTCCACGATTTAATATAAATTCACTAGATCCGTGGTATTCACCTTGAGAAGACGAAATGCTTTGGAATATATTAAGATTTTATTACAAATAAGACGAAATGAGTTTCAACTCTCACAGCTCCGTCCAGACGCAAACAAAGGCAAAGAAAAATGTCACATTCAGGATTTAATTAATCAAAATCTCCCAGGGTAGTTAGGAATCCAGTAATAATTCAAGTTAACAAGAAGCTTGGATGAAGTAACGCACCTACAGAGCAACGTTTCATTGCAGCGGGTTACGACACACAGGGGAACTATGGTTAATAAGCTTTATAATTTAACGCAAATTCAGCCCGCCTTGGAACAACACGAAGACTTATTAGTGGCAGAAATTCTGCAGTGCGAAATTAGTTGGAGGTTTACGACATTGCCGGCGAACCCCGGAGGAAGCGCTTTACCGGATTTCTCGATATTGACACGAATGTTCGTTTCCCAGAAGACGAAATTCAACCGAAAATCAACCTTAACTGTATACACAAAGATGATTATTGGAATCTTCTATAGATTTTAACAAATGGAAGAAATATTTTATATTGAATTGATAAAAGAATATAGGAAAGTCTCGGGTTTGTGAACTAGTACGGTAGCTGATTGAAGTATTTTCTCTAGTGAAACGGTCTACAGCGGCCCACATCTGTGCTGCCGTTTTCATAATGGAATCGCCTGTTTATCAGCATCCAGTCTACGTCACGGTCAACATGTTTAAAATGAAATGTAATGAAATATTGTATTGTTTTACTTTGATCTGTTATCGATATAATGTATATTACGTTCCGTTGAAACCAATTGTTTACCACCTAAGTCTACATTGTGGAATGCAATAAAGAATTGAGTATTGAGTATTGAAATAATCAGCGCGACTGTTGATTTCACTTGCATTTCATTGTTGCATTTTTTTATATGAAAAAAAATTCAGAATGTTTAAAGTTATTAGATTTTCTCTTACATAACACACAACCGATTTTCTAATTAAACGACTATTTAGAAACAATATTTTAACCCCGTACATACTATCAAGAAACAAGTAATATACTAATTTCATCTCATCATTGAAATAACTAGACAGGTGTGCTACAATCAACCAGCTTTCCACCTTACCCAAGACTTAAAACACGTGCCAATAGTAAATTGTAAAATTCCCCGTTCAATCCTTTACCGGATTAATCCGGTTCGCTCGGTTCCAATTTTTCCCCTGTACCATGTCACCGTTTCAATACGTCACTGCGATTTATGGCTCTTCTTACGTCTGTATCGGCCTTAAGTAGTGCCCGATAAATTTACGGAAGCAATCACCTACTGCACTTAGGCAAGACAACATACTATGCTGCAAGCTTTATTAGAAATGCCCCAATAAACCGAGATTTAGTGTGATGGTGTGTGCATTTATGATGTATAGAAGTTGTAGGGTCAGGCCTTAATACCCTGGTTGTATGTAGTAGCTCATTACCTTGTAACTGTGGTGGCTGCCATTAACTGGACCCAAATACTGGGCGTAAGTTTTATGGGTGCGGCAATAATACTCGTACTTTACCTGTATTCGTTATTCAAGTTATTTAGCTCCGCGTAGGGCAGTTTGGAGTATGAAATATCTACGAATATTGTATGTCTTAGGAAAATAAAAAAATAATGTTTATTTTTTTCCTATTACATGGGACTTAACAATAGGTGAAAAGTGGGTGTACTTTGTACAATGGCATTACGTGCCGTAATGTGCAGATGCACCTCTGCCTACCCCTTTGGGGATAAAAGGCGTGACGTTGTTGTTGTTGCTTGTTTATTTTTCCTTTATGAAAATAAATAAATTGGACGTCTTCGTTTGTGGTTGAAAACACTTTGGTTGGACAAACAAATGTAGTGTAAAAGTATAACCTTCACGAGACGAGCTAGCTACCTCGTCTAAGCTCTTAACTAATGAGAAACATCTTCAGAATACAAGTCTTCAACCATCTTGGAACTGAGAACAACTCTTCACAACAGACCACAACCTCGTCCCAGTTTATACGTTTCATATGCGAAAACTCAAGTGTGAAGTTTCTAAAAACGGCTTGCTTAGCCTTGACCGCCACGAACTAAAGGCGCTGGTTTCTAGGCTCAAGTTAGTATTCATATTTCTAGTGCTTGAATAACAGTGCTTAAGATTTCTCCTGGGTTTATTTTTGAGATGAGATTTGAAGTTTTTGAAGAAATCTAGTAGGTAGGTATGTTTTATTTTTAATTTGTAAGATATTTGCAATGATATTTATAGCTACCAAGCGTCGAGACTAGACTAATCTTGAGACAGCAGCGATTGCAAGACAAGGGGTCTCGGGTTCGATTCCCGGGTCGGGTAAAGTATCAGTGTGCTCTTTTCGAAAATTTCTCAGTAGTAGAACGGAGTCATTTATAATAAGATCACCCCTTATTACATGGGACTTATAACACAAATGATGAAAAGTGTGTGTACATTGTACAGCGGCATTACGCGCCGTCATGTGCACCTCTGCCTACCCCTTCAGCAATAAAAGGCGTGACATTACAGAAAAAACCTAAATACAAAACAATTCCTTATTCTTTTAAACGGCACTTTGATACTATAAGAAGAGAAAGATACAGCCATAAGCTTTTAAAGAGATCTCCGCGATGTAATAGACCACTTAAAGAAACGGGTTGCTATAGACTTGGGGAGATGAGACGGCTGTATAACGTACTATGTTACTGCTGTACAAATTGCTCGAGTGTTCTTCACATTGCTTCGTATTTTACTCTTTCTTTCAATTGGACTGTACACTTAGTACGAGTTTTACGTTCAACGAAATCGAAACGAGAGCGCGTTCGACGCTCCTATTGGTTGGTTCATTCGTGCCGGCCAATCAGAGCGAACGAACGAACGCAATAAAAATAAAATAAAGCCTCTTCTCGCATAGAGAAGGTTTGAAGCATTGATGACGCCTGCTCAATGTAGGTTTAACGATTTTAAAATTATAATTAGAAATTATATAGCCAGGTTTCCTCACGACGTTTTTCTTCACCGTTTGTCACGCGAAAAAACGCGCAGTAGATACACGCGGAAAAAGTCACATAGGTACCGTTGGTAGGTTTCAAACCATATATAAGGGCTTAAACCTCCGGACCACCACGACATTAATAGCGATATGGTAGATGCCTCAAAACATTTTTTCTAAGTAAACCAAAATACACATATTGCCCTACAATCAAGATAGCAACTAGACAACAAAGCAGTCAATATCACCCATTTCAAAAGGAAAAATATAAAACGAATACGAACAATAATAAGGGAATAAAATTGTCTGTCTGTTAGTCCTGGGCTCAGATGTTCAAGAAAATTGACCCGCACCGCTTGTCCGACCAACAGATTTATAGAACAAAGATTATACGGCGGGATCTTATATCTGTACTAGTTATATTGGCATCTGGAATCTGGGCAGTAAGTTAGCAGTATTGGCTACTTTTGAGTGCATTTTCTTTGTATGCCACATAAGACTTCATTTAAAAAATATAACTTAATGGTCACACAAATGTGCTTAATAAGCCTAATCTTATTCTTTTCCTTTCACGGGACCGCAGGGTTCCGGACCTTCGGAAGGCGTACGAGGAGCCTAAGCCAACTCGCAGAGGCCCGTTGAATAATTTTAATCTAAGTGAAATAGGATATCAGCTTGCGATTATCAATGTATGCATTGTGGAAGTACACCAAAGGACAATCCCCGGTTGATGCAGGACTATTGTACAATATGGAAGAAAATTAGGGTTTTATTGTATAATTTTGTTTACAACTTATCGAACCGACTACTAACCTATCAGTGGGTGGGTAACCTATCAGTACTAATAATATGTAGCTATTTAGTTTGTTTGTTATTAGTTTTGAAGTCGGTTTTTAAACGCAGTATTTTATTAGCAGCTACAATTGGAGTTGTATAGTTTTGACATTGAATAATTATTTAAATTGAATTGGATTAAATAACATCGTCATTGACATTCGTTTCAAGAGTTTACGCCCAGGTGTCACATAACATAAACATCGTCAAGATTGACAGACAACCGTTACTCGAGTTTAATATTCACTAATAATGTATTGAGTTCGAGGGGTCCTTTATGAACTGGACACCCTTTGACCAGGCCCCTGGACCCTTTCAAACGACTGACCTTCTTAGTATAATGAAGTAGGTACTTAGTGTAGTTCGTTAGTTAAAGGTGTTGTCGGTGGCAAAGAGAATTTTGAAGATAACCGCAAGACTATAGATAGAAGAGGTTTAACGTGTATCTCCTTACCTAAGGGGTGATTTTCAATAATAAGTATCAAAATTTCTATGGTAGTTGTAATAAATGTTTCTTATTAACAAGGCTCGGAACCGGTTTAAAAAATACCGGTTAATACCGGTTTATATCGGTTTTCCTCCGAACTTTTCTTAAGAACGTGAACATTAAAGAACTTTATTTTAAGCTAAATTAACCGGTTTATTCGACGAGGGGCATGTCGGTACACGCGTTGAAATATTATTATTGAAATAAGCTGAACAGCGCGCGGCGTTTCTTTGATGTGCGTCGTATTAACCGGTTTTTATTGCTCTAAACCGGTTAATCCGAAAAAACCTTTATGAAAATACTGTTCCAAATACCGGAAAAAACCGGTTTCGCGAACGAAACCCAATGTAAAGGTTTTGCGTACAAGTACATAATAACGGTTTAAAAATTTAACCGGTATCCGAGCCTTGCTTATTAATTTAAAGCAATATAACGTGTCTGGTAATTAGTAAACGATATTTAAACACGTGATTGTACTCATGATTACAAACAAAATAAAAATTAAAAATAAAATTAATGAGTATACAAAAAATGATTCTTTGGGAAAGTAGTTAGCAATCATCACGTGTTTAAATATCGGTCACTAATTACCAGTCACCCTATGTGTATACATGTTTAACAGTATTTTACCAAACACAATTTAAAACATTATCAATTGTCAACAATTTTTTTTTTTTTACAGAAGAAACATAATTTCTGCTATTCATATGCTGCATCTTAATTACGATCAAGGAAACCATTACTCTCCGCAGTCCTTGATGTAATTTTATCACCAAGATTAAAAAGTATTTCTTCATAATCTACCACAACTGTTTGCCTTGACATATGGACCACTGTAATCTTCATTTTCTTCCTATTGTTAAAACAATAATAAATATTGTTCTGTACCGATTTCATTTCAGATAATATCTGTTGGTGTTTAATTCTAGATTGTTGTCATTATAAACAGCCTTACTGCTAGACTAAAGTCTCCTCCTAGCTCCTACATAAGAGAGATTGCCTTAATCTCCACATTGATAGACGTACTAGAACAACAAAGAAAATGTTCTATAGTGTATCCGTTATTTGGCATTTAATGTATTTTTTATCTGCATACCTAGTGTCTATATGATTTTTAATTTTATTCTGTACTTTATATGTGAGGACTTGTTATTGGCTGACAGTCCAACTTTCTGTTCCTAATCTGTTGTATTTTAGTTATAAGTCCTCCGTGTAACTTAAATAAATAAATAAATTAGCCCACCAATTGATGCAGTATTATATCTACAGGTATTATGTCTTCTACATTTAATGCTAAAGCGTCCTTAAAATACAATAAAAGCAAACTCAAAAGACGGAACAAAACGTTCTTCAATAGAAAAGAATCAGCACAAAACAACTAACACAAGCGGTTAATACAAAATTGATTTTAAGTGAGACACCTAAAGTTTAAATTCCAATAAAAGCTGATGGTTATCAGATCATGGGAGGGGACTCCATCTTTGTATTTACTTTGGAGACAAAGATAAAAGCGTTCGTCCGAGGGATTTATACAATGGATGTTTGAAGCTCGTAAAGATCTCCAGAGCATTGGGAAATATGTATTAAAATGTGGTTCTAGGATTCATCTTGGGATTTTATTAAGTTTGCAGAGAGAAGATTTCATGTCTACCGACTTGAGGAGACGGATATTTTAACAAAAATCTGAACTGTAATTTATACTTTATTACTGTGAGAATATGGGACACAAAGTAAAATCAGAATTTGTATTTGGCTTCTCTGGGTTTCAACTGTAACTAAATTCTGTGTCACTAGTTTTGATGTCGGATAGTTCACTGATCTGTATATGCCCCTGTATCTAAACAGTCAACTCCATGATAGTACTTTTCTGTACCATCCTTAGAAAAATATGTCGAATCCAGATTACAGAATAAACATTGTCAAAATACCTTTATCATCAATCCTCGCTTTAAACGACTTAATTTTCCACTCTAATCTCAATAAATAACTTACATCAAGTTACGGCAACTTGTAACTTCATTAAGTAGCAGAAAACAAACAAATTAGTAAAATTAAGAACAGTTCCATCCAATGATACAGTCAAGGAGACCAGTAATCAGGCATAATTAGCAGTATCGTCAAACTTTCTGAATGACTTCTGTCTAAGTTTCGACGTAAAAACTTCACCATTGTTAACTGAGAAGTAATTGAGGCAGTAAGACCTGATCGAATTATAGAGGACCGAAGTGTTACACCACCTTCGGCAATTATCACTTCTACTGTTAACCCGTTTATGGAGTTAGGAGATAGTTGAAGATAGTTAAACTACATTTTATGGGTAAAATTACTATCCGTTCTACAAGTCTGTAGATACTTATATCATGGATTGTTTAATGGTTAGCATTTTAAACCCTGGATGAGTATAAAAGTATGAGAAAAGTGAGTATTTCTGGTTTGTTATACTATTTTTATACTAGTCAACACAGAGTTCAAACATAAAAAAATAGGAGAACACAATAACATTAGCTAGCATTGTACAAACAAATCATTTTTCTTTTTTTCCGGAAGAGAAAGGTACAGATGCGCAAAAGTCCAATACTGTAAACATGTTATTAGTAACTAACAACAATCGAAGAACTGGAGTTCCTTTAGTTTTCCTAATAACCAAACTATACTTATTTCAAGAACATTGTCACATAGTTACAAAAACCATATTATCACATCATACCATCAACAACCTACAAGTGGCCACTGTTGCCCAAAGGCCTCTTCTCGGACTATATTATAAACTGCTACAATTCTATGTCCACATCCGACAAGCAATGTAACGGTGATACCTGCCATAAGACAATGGGACTTTCTAATTATTCCAACAGCAGTAGAAGCCCCAAGCATATTGATACACTTCCCACAACTTCTATAACTGTAGATATACATTATACATAGCAGAACTTATAGCAATTAGCAATAACTAATGTGGGAGTTAGATACACCTTGAGAAATATAATCTCCCACAATATTTTCCGCTTCCAATTAGTCTTTATACAAGTCCCACACTTGTCCTAATAAACTGTAACGTTATATAAGTATCCAGAAATAGAAAAGACTTTTAGGTTCTTCAAATCAATTAGGAGCCAAATGTTTTGAAAACGCATCTATTTCATGAGGACATTACATACGCCATTCCTGGAACAATTTTATTAGTAGTAACTTCATTTTATATTCATAATACTTCAGTATAAATAGTAGTACCGTCATACTTATAACGGTAATACTTTTTACTGAACTAGTGGTTTTATTGAACCTTTGCATAATAGTCATGTTGAAACATAATAAAAATTAAGTACCTATATGCCGCATATGCTAAGCCTGAACGCCTAATACTTCGGGTTTAGCTTGTCGTAGATGCTACACTTGAATCTACGCAGCGATCATTAAAATTGTCTTACCAAGCTACCACCCACATATACAAACACATAGACAGAAAAATCTCTCAATCTTCTTCATAAATACATTTCAATTTTCAAATCCATCCCCATGGATTTAAAAATCCATTCAAACAGGTCTTTAACATAAACACGGCACAATGGCGGTGCCCTCAAATCCATTGACAATTTTCTATGGGAATCGTTTAAATCATATCGCACAAAGGTTTGGGGAATGCATTGTAAAGCCAACATGAGTCAGAAAGCGGTGTGGAATGGAATAAATGCTATTATGAATACCTACAGATGTGCGTTTTACAATTTATTCGATTATAATTTAAGTCTCTGTTCGAACAGATGATGGTGTGTTCACTTGTAAATATTTATCCATGTCAGAAGAACCGTACAGGTTGGGTACCAACTTTCGTAACGGAGTCGTTAATGCATACATAACCTTATGCCTGTCTCCCATGGGGGTAGGCAGAGTCAATGGTTCGCCAATTTCGCTTCATCAATAGTCATCAGTCTTGTCATGTATGCTCGTCCGTTAAGGGTACCTACTTTTTATTTGGCCCTTTAATATATCAAGATACTTATCCTACTTCCCAATTCCACAAATGATAGTTTTAACAGTAATTTTGTCGCTACATTAATACTTTACACAGACCCAGATATTTTTACAGACAGACAGATATTTTTGGTATAGTATACCAAAAACATACATAACGAAAATAACCAAATCCATAATTGATAAACACATAATTTCCAAAGGGGGGGAACCTTTTGAAAAACTTCTCATAATTTATACACAAACGCGAAGAAAGCATTCGACCTCTCGGAGTAAAGTGGGGCAAGATGAATAGAATCTCAACTTTAGTACGGCGTCGGTACTTAGAAATGATGTGATTTCGGTTGGCGTGAACGAGAAGCATTTTATTTTGATATGTGTACGTACTGAATGTACCTGAGAGGTCTTGAGCGAACAAATCGAGGCATAGAAGGGTCGCTGACAGACCATTTCCGTATTGCTGGAGAAATATGTCGTCAAAAGTTTCAAGTATTTTGGTTTGAAAAGGTTCTGCCTATGAGGGATAATTTGGTTTTTGAAGAGTGGTTACTTGAAGGTTTATTTTTGATACATAATTTACAAAACTCAGTGAATTTCGAATAAATATCACTACAAATGTATATGTATCTTTATATATATAATTCTTCTGTACGTGTGTATGTCACTGAACTCCTCTTAAACGACTAGACGGATTTTGATGAAACTTTTTGTGTGTGTTCAAGAGGATCTGAGAATGGTTTAGATTCACAATTTTGTCCGCTGGACAATGTTTTTTTAATTAATTTTTAATTTATTAGTAGTTGTTGATTTTGGAATGTTTTACATCGGATCCGACGGACGGCGCTACCATCGCAGTGTCAAATATTAATGACGTTAGATATTGTCATAACATTTGAATAATAATTTTCATCAAAAAGGTCCAGAATGTTTTAGCTTATTAAAAAAAGAATAAAATTTTCAAATTAACGTGTAGACAGGACAACGTCTGTCGGGTCCGCTAGTAGACATATATAACACTTAAAATGTTCGCTAGATGTTATCAAACGCAACGCAAGGGCAGGCTAGGGAGCACTAATCTCTACTCCCTACTGAGAATGTCACGATAAACCAAACAACGCTTTACCACTAAACCAACAAGGTTTTAGCAATTAAGGCTTTACTTATAAAACACGAGGGACTAGCTGACGCACTCAGACACATTTAATGATAAACTATTTCATAGTAACGATTTTGTTCCAAAAACAATTGCTAAGGACTGGGTTAAGTAATTATTAAATGACTCTGAGTACGGTGGTAAACTAGTTGCCCAAACCTAGATTCCTAAAATATAAACACGGTTGTGTTTACCCTTTCTGAGTACGAGTAATACACCTGTGACTTAAAACACAATAAAAGAAGATCCACAATAAATCTCATTAAAACAAAACAGAACAGACGAAGCTCTCACGACTCCAAATGGACACATGAATAAAACAAAAACAATTCTCGTTATTTACCTTAAAGAAGATACTCCCATCCGAGTGCTTACGGAAAAATTAAGACGAATGTTGAAAGAGGAAAACATTGTACAAATAAACAATAGAAACTAGTTAATAGTTACAGAGCTTGGGGAGTGTCCAGCTCAAAGAGACTAAATGGTTTTGTATAGGAGCAATTCAATAGACACCTGGGTCCCGTCGGGTACAAAAGGGACAACTAATACAGTTAAGATAGAATTACTGCTATAGACGATCTGTTGTATGACGGATAAAGTGCAGCTCAAACTGTTGAATGATGTTGTTGTATTGTGAAGTTTGTTTCGATTATTCTCAGAGAGGGAATGTGGACTTTGTGCTTATGTTAATTAAAGTCAGTATCGTTAATGTGTGGGAACGGAATAGTCGTTTCTGAACTGAAATCTGCTTTCTCGAAACCATTGAAAAATATGTCACAGATAATCGACGTGAAACAACGCTAACGTTTTGTTTCGTTGTGTGAGTAAAGTTACCAAAAGTCCAACAGCCTTCCTTCCCAATCTTCCCAATTCTCGATTTCCCTTAAATTTTCAACTCCCAAAAAGCCGGCAACGCACTTGTACCGCCTCTGGTGTTTCGGATGTCCATGGGCGGCGATTGCTTACCATCAGGTGTCCCGATTGCTCGTTTATCGGCTTATACCATAAAAAATGTCTTTATTTTACATATCCGTATCGCTATACATAAATAACAGCTCCAAACAAGTTCCAAGTTCTACAATTGCTAAAGAACCCCAATAATTACAGACCAGTCTTTAAGTAACGCCCACTCGACCAATCAAATATCAAGAAATTATTTGATTCCTTACAACACAGACTTATTCCAATTACACCAAGCAGAAGTCTTTGAATGTCAAAAAAATCGTTTATTGAGGTAGAAATTTCAGTCCCAAGATATTACTATCAATCAATTTAATGGCTCGCTAATACTGTCCCAACTTCCAGCTTATTAATTTTTCCACCCATTTTGCTTCGTTCTCATCAAGGAGACTTTCAATCTTTTTTTCCTTTTGGATGCCATGTCACGCCTTTTTATCCCCGAAGGGGTAGGCAGAGGTACACATTACAGCATCGTAATGCCGCTATACAATGTACACCCACTTTTCAGCATTTGTGTTATAAGTCCTATGTAATAGGGGGTGAGCCTATTGTCATATACTGGGTAAAACTCCAGACTCCATGTTACTACAGAGAAATTATAGAAAAACAGATAAAAGCCTAGTCGTACTTTGCCAGACCCGGGAATCGAACCCGAGACCCATTGTCCGGTAGTCGCACTTTCGACCAACGAGGTAGTCTTTTCCTTTTCTATCCAACTATTTATTTTCTTCCATAAAATGTTCTTATATCGAACATTTTGCCGATGTATCTCCTATAAGGAAGTTTCTCCCGAATTTACCATATTTTATATGGGGATAATCGCAGTCATTTCCATCTTTGATCATGTTTACTGCTAGTAAATTCGATTTAGCTTGTATTTAGATTTCAGATATACGAGTTTTCTCCGAATCGAGTTTGGTATGGAGTGTGTGGGTTGTTCATTTGCGTTTAATATTTGCTTTGATATTCTTAAGCATGTTTTTAGAAGGCTTCCTGATCATAACAATTTTATTTATTTATTTTTTGTTCATTACAATAATCTTTGTACAATATATTTTTTTCAGCTACTTCCCAAAAACTAACCAAGTTCTATCTTTGTTTTGTTCTCCAATTCATTACTGTTTCTCTTACGTGCATAAAACATCATAAACTTACCTTTACTTCCCAGCACTTCCCAATGTTTTCCTAGTAAAACACTTCCATAGCTACATGTATTCAATTATAATCACAACTGACATACTTCCATCTTGAAAACAAACATCCCGCACCCACGAGCCCACAAACAATCAGAACAAAAGGGGGCGTTAGTTAGCGAAACAGGTTACCCATCTAAACGGAGTGGGTAACAATAATTCATATCTGGGCACAAAGCAACCAGCTGAATTAATCTCGTAGATCCCCTGGGAAACCTACAGACGCTGCTGTTTCAATTTGAATAGAAAAAAAGCCTCTATAATAGAGAGTAATTTAATTCTAGTTGGTACAAAAGTTATCCCAGTTTTATTGAAAAGCGAATCTTTTGTGTTTTTTAGTTGGAAATTCTCAAAGGTTTTTGTTCTACGATGGAACTTGATGAATGTATTGTCGACTGAGTCTTTCGTTGGACGGCTGTGGATGGGCGTCGAGGAATAGTTTTCATTGTTTCATTACAAATGACTTGATTGAATTCTTGGCGCTGTGGGTGGCGTCGGATGAAAGGGAGTTGATAAAGAAAAAAAGCGACTACTAGATTAGATCCCAGACAAAGTCAAGATAAATAAAACAGTGGTCATAGCAGACAAAAGTTTTAATAAAAAATCTGCGATCACATAATTATGAAAGAAAATTAAACTATATAATATACCAAGATTTGACTAAATGATTTCTGATAACATTCGAAGGACCACTAGACGAAAACGTCAAACATTACAGCAGTAAAAATCACCTCACAGGACCGTAAGCAGACGAAGTGAAGCAAAATAAAAGTTCCACGCTACACGGTAACAGGGAAAGCCCCATGGGGTGCTCTTAATTAAATACAGCCGCGATTGAAACCTTGCCCAGAGAAATCCAATATTTCTTCAGATTTTTTTCCTCCCGCTGCAACGTGAGCGAATGAATGAATCGCAAATGAATCGGTCAACATAATTACTGACTTAACTTGGGACCTGATGAAGACTTTACTGGGAAAGTAATTAAGAACTCTGATGTAGTACCTATGTAATGCTTTAGTGACTGTGTGAATTGTGGGTTTTATTTAGTTGGGATAACCCATGAGTATAGACTTATGAGTATGTTGAATCAACTCAAGAGAATGGACTTATCAGTACCTATATCTATTCTATTATATTCAAGCTATTGAAGTTTCAGCGTTCACGAAAATCTACAAACACATTACATACAATATTCTAACCTAACTAAAGTCTTTTCACCCAAAATTAATGCAACGGTCAAATAAATCAACCCATCTTAAAAACTAGCTCTGATATTAAAATCTAGGGTAGCTATTATCAAGCAAACTTTGTTCTCTCCTACATTATTCACTATGAAAATTCCTAGCGAGCCACTTTGGAAGTGCTTCCAAAAACCAGGGTTAACTGACTAACGTCTTCAAACTAGACTGAACAAACTTACCATAATATTTTACATAGAAAAATATGTAAAGTAACTTCATCATCAAGCTATTACCTCCACGCAGAACGTTAGGCGTATATTTGATGACCATTTTTGCGTATAAAAAGCTGTGTTGACTTTTCTCTTTATTAAAAATTCAAATACTAAGATGAAGTTGGGTTCTCAGACGAGGCCGGTAAGTGATCTTCAAGATCATGATTGAACATTTTATATTCACTATAGGGCCCTGAAAACGGTAGAATATTATAGCGACGACGTAATTACGAGGACTCAGAGTTAATGAGGTGGACTATTTAGTCTTATGGAGGTTAAATTGTGGGTATTCGTTTTTGAAAAGGTAATGTTATTATGAAAGGAGAGTGGTAGTTAATTGAATAGTTTTAGGGGGTGTTTATAATAGTTGATTTTTATTTTTTGAGAGGTGGAAAATCATACAATGACTTCTCTTCGCCGGTGAGGCGAGAGGGAGTGTCAAATTCTAACTGACTAAAAACCACGCCGTTCCTATTCCTGGTTTTTGAACTGGAGTCCCGGTAACCCGCTAGGCAGTCCACAGCGTTTACAGTAGTTAGTTCTGTACTAATTAATGGTAAGAAGGTATACACAATTCTCAGGCTTTGAACTATCGAATGCCTAAATACGATTCAGGCTACCTAATGCAAAATATTTATATTTTATATTGTGTCTCACGGATTTTATTGTACAGCTTTTCAATCGCTTTTTATCAATTAACCTAAACGATTTTTTTACATTTAATGGGTCGACGTTTGACCGCTATCTCATTTGATGGTAAGTGATGATGCGGCCTACGGTGGAGCACGTCTGCCCATAAGCAACCTATTCAACGATTAAGAAAAATGTGGATATTGAAAATAATCTTTAACACGACATGTTTAAGCATGTATTCAGAAACAAAGTCACGATTAAAAGCAATCGAGAAACATAAAGCCAAGACGATATACATGAAGAGGTGTAAGAGAGAATTTTTCCAGAAATTGTAAATCTTTGATAATTAAAGATTCGTCTCAGAAAGAAATTGCCCGAAATTAATGGGGGAAGCGGTCTTTGGAACATTTTATTTAATAAGTCTCTGTGCAGCCCTTCGTACATAATTGTAAATTAATTGCGTTCTCAGGAAAAAGGGACCTTCTAATGGCTAATTAGGTAAACGATAAATATATTTTGAACGGAAAGCCTCCCAGTTTCTTTGCAGTGTGCCTTTTGAATTATAATATCGCCTTATTAATATACATCATACGTAATTAGGTGTTTCTAAACGCAGTTATTTATGTATCCTTTCTAGTTAGCTGACAAATTGACTTTACTACGTATTCTGATAAGAATAAAGACAAAAGAACTAACTAAACTAAAACTAAACTTAACTAAAAAGACAAACACTTGTCTTACTGCCGCACTCAGATTAATGATTACTTAAACTATTCCTTATAACGATTTTGTGAAACAGATATAAAATAATTGCTAAGGTAGCCCTTAGCAAGCCCCGCTCAAAAAATAACCCTAGTGGTATACCTTACGGCGCGTCGCGTTCCGCGCGCGCCTCAAAGAGCCAGACCACCACAGATGGGGCCCAGTTGGGCTGATGCCTGATCCGGAGCTGCGGACAACCTATGGAATTACCGGGGCTCCGGCTCAAAGCAGGGAAGGAACTGGTTTTAGTCAGTAAGAGTCTGACACTCCCTCCCGCCTCACCCAAGGCGGGAGAAGTCATTGGATGATTTTCCCCCCTCAAAAAAAAAAAAAAAAAAGTGGTATACGAACCAATGGCTTCTCCCACCTTGGGCGAGCCGAAAGGGAGTGTTAGACTCTTACTGACTAAAAACCACCCCCTTCCTACTCCTACTTTTCGAGCCAAAGCCCCGGTAACCAGCTGCGTAAAGACAAATTTAAGTAATCATTAAATGACTGTGAGTACAGCGATTAGTGTCTGTATTCAATGCACCATGTAAACAACAATTAATGAATGAAGTCGACCAGGCAACTGGATTTCACCAAATTCCACTGTAAAACTTTAATCACCGCTTAATTAAAGTCGAGTAACTCGTACGTGACCGGTATTTGGCTCTCCACATGCCCCGGATACTATCGCGGCGGGAGATCCGAGATAGCACAACACAAAAGTGGGCTATAAATTCTCTGTACCTAGTTATAAACCACCCTTATAAAACTTAATATCAAACATGTATAATTTACGACGGTTCCTTCAGGTAATATTAAAAAGGCTTCATCATAAACAACTTCCCTGTAAAAACCTGTAAAGTATTTTTAATGCAACGCGTAAAATGATATTAATAAAGTAGTCCCACGGTGGGCGCCAACAAGACGCGGTCCGCGAATGAATTTCGCTAAGTCCGGTGCAGAACTTTAATCGCCGCTTAATTAAACTGAAGTGTGTACGTGACCACCCTTCGGTGCAGTACATGCTTGAGATAGTGTCTCAGCAGGTTCCAGAATGCACTACAACACTCACGAGTTCCGACTCGACTTCCCAGTCAAGTTGCACCACTTACTCTATATTTACATAGTAAAGACTCCTTAAATTACTTTGTATACTTAGTTACTCAAGCACTTAGCCTTAACGATACCGTTTTTTTAAGTACAACGTTTGTTTTAAAGACTTAAAACTTTCATAACCTTTTATTTCAAGACATGAAAAATATTAAAACTTGAGAAGCGAAATTCTTACGGGTCTCTATTACGACTAAAACGGTATTTTGGCGTCACGAACACCCAAAAAAATATGTGCATCCCAAGAGTGATTTATGCACGTCTAAATAAATAATCGTATATCAGAAGGAGCGGTGTACGCGAAACATATGAAGATAGTTGAAGACAGTAATTTTACGCATTATATAACCCGTCCCAGGGCAAAGATGTGGACATTCGTCATCCGACTTCCGAGCGCGGCGGACCTGCGCCTGTACCCTTATTTTGAAAGGACGGATAAACTTGTATCCGCTTACAGATTTATTTTCCGCACATAAATTATACTGAGGGCCCCGATTTATCTGTTTTTGTCAAGTTATAAATTCTATGTATTTTGTATAACATCTGCCGAGTGGTACGTGTGACGCGAATACTACATGTTACATATTCAAAAGTAATATGTCTTTAAAATGTTGAATCATATTTCCATGTGGGACGTTGGGCGCCATTTGCAAGTAATACGTGAAAGCAATAAAGTCGACCAAGTCACATGTGAAAATGTGACTTGCATAATGTTACGTTCACTGCCTATAAATTCCATTTAATTAAAAACGTGACTGTACGAAAAAGTCCTACTAATCTACATTTATTTTAATGCCACCCTTGTTTGCATTCTCCCGCGTTTCATTTTGGCACATGTGGAAATAAAAGAAACATTTACTGTACAGAAATATACAATAATATTACTCAACGTGTTCTCAATACCTGTTATAACTCAAGCTGATGCGTGCGCGTGTCTCAAATATAGGATATATTATTTCAAAACAACACGTAATGACACATCGACACGTAACATAAAAGGCGAACGTTTCTTTGAAGGCACAAAGCTGAATCTGAAACCCCTTACTTGTAAGTCGAAACTATTTGAATTCCCGCCCCATTCCTCTGTATATCGAAAATTCTGAACGCCGCCATGACACGGGACAATGATACATATTTATATAATAATATTTATTGCCGCCATGAAAAAGTGGCGCGATTTTCTCGTCTCTCTTCCTATTTAAAGTTTGGATGGTTTATGGGTGACAGGCTTTCGCTCGGTGACTACACTAGCGAACCATATTGTTATGGAAAATAAATCGGTTGACATGGCGTGAGTTAAGGCTTTACAATGTCGAAGGAAGCTTTATTTTGGAAATGAAGGAAGAGAATAGTCTCAGAATGGTTTAAGGTTAAATCTGCAATTTTATCTAAAACTATTTACATAATCTTTCGAAGGGCATTTGGGTTTGTGCATCTTTATCACCAATCCGTCGTATCACCATACGTCTGCCTCTTCAAGCAAGGGGTTTATCGTGCAAAGGGACCAGTTAGGCCTACATCACATACAAATTTGTCTTGTGACGAGATATTATCAAAAAGAACCCTTCCACGGACAGAGGTTCGATCAAGCGTCTCGTTTATCAAAAAATGAGGAAGGGCAGTACCCGGATAAAATTGGTACGCCTTTTAAAGGCAGATCCTCCGATGAATTTATTATGCTACCTAAAAATGTCAGCTACACTTTACTCGAGCGGAATGATGCTGAAATAATGTGTGTACTGGTTAATCCTCGGTGTCCTTACATATGTGTGTTCTGGTTTATGTGTATACAAAATGAAATAGAAAGGTTTAACTAAGTCTAATATTGCAGGTTTGCAATACCACCAATATTGCCTTTTATCCCCGAAGGGGTAGGCCGAGGTGCACATTACAGCACTTAATGCCACTGTACAATGTACACCCACTTTTCACCATTTGCGTAATAAATCCCATGTAATAGAAGATATATAGCCTATTGCCCTATAATAGGTGACCAATATTTGATTTTCCAATTTAAACAACCATATCTGCCAAAACAACTCAAAAAACTCGATAAGTCATCCGAAAACGATGAAACAAATTTTCTGTGCGACATTAACAGGGTAGGTACATGGAACAATGGCTCATCCCATAAGGAAAGGTACGGTGGGGGGGAAGCAGGTGGACTGAGGGTCGATGTATTACCCGAGGACAGATGTTGGCTGCCACCGGCTTTTTAAGTACCCGAGCAACTTTTATACGTCATCCAATGAAGCTTCGTAAATTGTCTGTGTGTTATAGATGTACCTAGTTATATGCCTGTTTGTGTGTCGATGATAATAATGTAGTGCACTTATTTTATTCTTCTGTAATAAGTTGGTTTGATAACATCACTACATAGTTTAAAATAAAGTCGCTTTCTCTGTCCCTAACTATGTCCGTTTGTATGCTTAAATCTTTAAAACCACAGAGCGAATTTTGGTGCGGTTTTTAATAGATAGAGTGATTCAAGAAGAAGGTTTATGTGTATAATACATGCATGATATTGCACCCATGCGAAGCTGGAGCGGGTCGCTAGTTATAATAAATTATTTCTCTCAATACGTCTTTCAGCTCCAAACAGAAGTATTAATTATTATGTTATTGGCTTACTCACGTAACTGTTTGACGAGGAACTCGTCAAGTTTCAAGCTATGTCAGAGGCTCATATTCATAAGCAGCATTCCGCGACGCACGACGTTGCGATTGTGGCGCTGCTATTGGCGACTAGAGTTTCGCGCCCATGGCTTGAAACTAGTCGAGTTCCACGTCAAACAGTTACGTGTGTACAAGCCAATAACATAATAATTAATTTAGTATGTCTCACGACAGTTATAATAAAATTCTAAGTATTGTAAATAATGTCTATTTGACAATTAAAACATTTACTACAACAATATTTAGTTACTACCCACCCAAAACAACTACAAACATTTCTTCTCTCTCTCAACTATTCATAGCCATTTCAATAACACATCAATGTCTAACCCCAATTATATCTCCATCACTCAAACAACACCGCCCACTTAATAGACACCTGTACTTACCTCATCAAAAAACATAGCTTGGAAATCAGTCACCGTATTACTAAGGCTAAGGACACACTATAGCTTTTTTTCCCTTGAAATCACCTAGGGAACACGTTATTTTTCTAAGGGAGTAAATCATCCAATGACTTCTCCTGTCTTGTGCGAGGAACACGCACTACGGTTATGAACTGTAAAATTAGATTATCAACCTTAAGTCCTACTACTAAGTTTTCTATGAATTATAACTTTTATGCTGCTACTAGCTTCTGCCAGTAGCTTCACCCGCAATTCCGTGGGATAAAAATTACCCTATCTATTATGCTATAACTAATCTACCTCTGTCTTAAATTAGATCCCGTTTCCTTCAGCCGTTTTGACGTGATTGAGTAACAAACATGCACATAAACACTCGTCTTTCGTATTTAATATTACTAATATATGTAGATTATTCGCGACAATTTTGTAACACCGCTTTCCGGAGTTGCTGGTTTTCTGGGACTCCGGCTCGAAAATCAAGAGTAGGAACGGGATGTTTAGTCAGTAAGACTCTGACACTCCCTCTCGCCTACCCAAAGCGGGAGAAGTCATTAGATGACTTTCCCCCTTGCAAAAAAAAAATTAAGGCCACTTGTAATCCGTTTAAAAAATTTTTTGTTTCACAAGTTCACGCAGTTAAAAACCGCTGCAGTTTTGAGTTTACCCTCAGTGTGGTCCATGCCTTACACCAGTGATGCCGGAACCCGGGGGCACTAATATCCATTATAGTTGAATTAGTATCACCATTACACACAAAGGTGTCGCCACGGAGTCATTCAGTTGACGTACTTGTAATTGGATGGTTAAACAACATTACTTAATATGGGTTATAAAAATAAATTGCTGTCTATTTCGGATCATCGGTTTTAAATTGTTATGAATTTTAATTTATTAGTTAGTTATGTTGGTTGGTAGGTGTTTAAGTTGTTTCTTGTTAGGATGTTTTTAGTTCTATTTATGTAAGTTAGGTTTAGCTTAGAATTTGTGCCTAGATCTGTAGACAGATGTTGATTCATAGTGTAATTGTAGTTCGAATTGATTTATGATACATTTAATAAGTAACTTTTGATTTTGATTAGTTTTTGACTGATTTAATTATTTATGAGATTTATGAATTTTATAGATTTGCATACATATTGGGTAACACAAAAAAATCAGTTGTTAGAACACCTTTGTTCAGCAAATAAATTGATTTGAGTAGTTAACAAAATATTAAATAATATTTCCTTTAAAACCAATTTAGTTTTCTCAGTATTGCCTAAAAATAATCAGGTAAACTTAACTGCAAAATAAGCAGAAGCACCAACAAATGCATAACGAATTGCTCATTTGCATCAAAGGCCATCATTAATAAACAACATCTTCGTCATAATAATTTACGAGACCGTCGCCACTAAATCAGGACATTCACTCAGCCGCGAGATGGCGCACTGAATCACCATTTCTCCGCGTATTATTATTGCGTGAGCCCTAAATCTAAAGATAACGCGTTTCAACGACGTGGGAGGGCCATCAAAATCCCTTTCTATGTTTAAAATAAAAATTTAACCCTAAAAGCAGTTTCATTTTATGAAGGTTCTTTATGCCCTGCGGCATCGTAGATGCATTTATTTGTTCTTATAAAATTGTTATTACCTCGTTCCACAATTTCGTAGTTTCTCCTCAAGGCGCCGGTTTATATTAAGTCGGTGGGATGTTCAGTATTAAACTTTTCTGCTCCCTTTTAATACTGTACGAGTTCTTACATTTTTAAATTATACGCTGAACCTGTGCTTTGTCGTGCGCTGCATTTAATTTTTCTACAGCATGTTAACTATTTTAACGTACCCGACATTATTAATTGGTGTGAATGTTAATTAGGCACTATTTTTTCTCTGTTTTTTAAAATGAAACGTTATAAACTTGTTTAAGCATTTACTAGAAGATTGTCATGTAGGTTAAGAAAAACGATTAACACATTAAACGCAAAAATGACCGGTGCTACCGGAGGATTTGCCTTCAACAGTTTTTTGTTGGCAGTCAAAAGTAGTTATTAATTTTATTCATTATTGAAGTCTGTCAGTTTAAAATTGGATAAGGTTTATCTGTTAGCCATAATAAAAGATACCCAGAAACATATCAGCCACAATAATAACTTAACTACAGTTAGTTAAGTTATTATTGTGGCTGATAAATGTTTTAAGTTTTAGGTCAGTACCTAAAACTTAAAACATTTAATATTTGCACAAAGCATCTGAAATCTGAAACATACCTCACCATATTTTTTTTATCTCAAAATGGCGTCGAACAAAAGGCAAAACGTTTAAAAGATCATTACTCCTTGCAAAAGGGTAAGGAAGAATATAGAACTATAAGACGTATATCATTGGAACAGTGCATCATGTAACTGGAAGACGGGACTCGGCATTTGTACACACGAGTGCATATAAAGCTACACAAAACCAGTATAAACTGACCTTTGAATGTGGGGAAAGATCATACAAAGAGGGTTCATGATAAACTGGTGGTGTGTAGCTTGATCTGATGTGTACACGACAGTTGTGACGACACTCGCAAATGTAATATGTCGCTCTCGGGACCCAGTACCGTCTGAAGGAACGCTTTCAACAATTGCACACATTTCTCTGTTTACTTTCTTGACATTTTATTCCTGTGGCGAAATGTCAGGTAAATAATAATTGGGGATTGTTGAAGAGTATTTCTCTGTTTTTTGCTGTTGTCGTCTTATTTTTTTGTGGCTGAGATTGTCGTTTCGATGGGAGGGTTTAGTAGTTATGTTTTAAGTGTAATGGGAACGAGTGAATGGACTTGTAAGGGTTTAGTTTTACTACATAGCCGTTAGAGACAAGAGATTATTAAGCAATCAATCTATCAAACATCTTAATTCGTTAGTTGTATTAAATCATGATGACACTCATTTAACATGAAGCGAGTCTTTTTATATACACAGGACCTAACACCATGGTACTAATTACTCAATTTTGGAACACTGCCCCGCAAATAGAACCTGCTGTTCTAAGGCCGGCAATGATACCTGTTTTTCTCAGCGTTATTTAGGGAAAATAGTTACAAAGACTGCCTATCCCATCCTAGGGCATTAACTACAGCTGCGCTTTCATTCAATAAACTAACTTCACAGACCTTTTCCAAAACTCTACGAGTATAAGGTTCCATTTCCTAAATAAACAGCTCCAACATATTGGACTGAACACGGTTTCATAGAAAAAAGTCCAACACTTGCAAAAGATGGTGTCACACAAAATTCTGATGTAAATACAAATATTCAAAGTCGAAAATTCCTTTTCGTTTCCCCAAACTCGATTCTCGATAGCTGCAGAACATTTCATAAATATTGAGAACAAAGGATGCTTTTAAGATCTCTCCTTAACGGTTCGTTTGTCTCAAGTTCTAGTTCAAACGGTACAGAAGATGTTTATTGTGTTGGTTTTAGTTACAGCCGACATAAGTCGTCTCTTGCTCGGTAAAGGCCATAACTAGGATAGTGCTTATAAATTCCTTGTACTAAAAAAGGGAGAAATTGTTATACTTTGTTCATGATAGGTTTAACATGATTGCCAAGGTCTCTATTTATTTAATATTTGCTTACAAACTTACCTGAATGTTCTATGTGGGCAAATAGATACCATAGGTTTTTAAAAGTTGTACTTAATGCTTAGTATGGGTACACTTACTTACCTCAATGTTCTATGGGGGTAAATAGATATCATAGGTTATTAAAAGTGGTATTAGTTAATGTTTAATGGTGGTATGGTTATGATACGATAGTTGGTAGGTTTAGGGCTTCAAATCCTAAGTAACAAGAACCATAGTAGCAAGTGAATGTGCAAACATTTCCATGAAAACTGGTGTAATATTTACTATGGAACCTAAGTACTATCTATCTATAGGAGATAACATCTATCCCAAAGGCAATTTATGGCTCTTATGAATACATGATATAATATAAGAACAGGAATCAGATAAATCACACCACTATTACGCCAATTACGCAACGGTCAGGCTTCCCTTAATCCGTATGCTCGGTCCCAAGTTAGAAAAAGGGCTCAGAAGCGACCCAACTTATACTCAGCCTCCATGATTCAAATTGATTTATGTCCGCCGATAAGCAGATCGAAAACTTTCCCAACTAACCATTTTCAGAAGCTCACACGAAGTGGGAAAAACTATTGTTTCACTCTTCAGTTGCGTAACGCCGAGTGCTATTGTAATAAGTTATTGGCGGAAGGATTTGTGGCTATAAGTTAGCCCGCGCACGGTGCCCTGATTCCACAGATATTGATCTTTCCAAGTCGGACGCTCGCTCCGTCGACGAAAGAAAAACGATCACAGTTTAACGAAAGGGAACACCAGAATCTAATTACGTTTTCCTACTTTACTTTTTGGCGTCCTTCGTAAACAATTTAGCTTAACATATTCATTAATAGATCGATTAATTGCTGCACTGATCACCTACAAATACAATTGTTAAACGACACAGCATTTGTTTTGTTTGATTATAGGTATATTTCTGTAGTAACGAGGCACATTACATGGGTAAAAAGAAATGAATATCCGTCAAAATGTAGCCGTTTCACCACAAATGCGCCCTCATCCATCATAGGTAATCGGAAACGATCATTGCAAAAATGAGTATAATTTACTGTGAGCTTCGCATTTTACAGTCGACCCAAATTGCTGCCATTACATGCTACATGACACTGCGGTACACCATAACGACTGTCCATTTTGTTCAAAATGATTGTATACCCAATAATCCGGCAACTAGTGTAGTCTCTGCTATGTGACTTTTCTAGTCTTCTTAAATGGAGGTTCGACGAGAATTTTTTCATCCCTTCGGCGTTTTTTTATCATGGGAGTAACACATTTCATGGGGGTAACACATTTCATGGAGCTTCCGACAACAATCCTTTCGATCACGCGATACTGTTTATCGCAGAATGGCCTCAGGACGGCAAAACTTATACCCAACGCTTTGCCTTTCAGAAGATCCTCACGCAACATCGTGTTGTCACATAGGCGAGTCTTTACGTATTTTAGGAGATGGTCTAGTTCAAGGTTTGTCAGTTTTACTAAAGCTGCAATAGCTATTTTATCATGATCTTCAGAGTCTTTGAGTTCTACTTCCAGCTTAATGTCACTGCCGCCAGACGGGTAAATGACTTCTTGTAGCTGGAAGCGATTGGGGCCCGCTCCGACCATTAAAACGCATCTGAAGTTGTTCTGTCTACCGACTACCGTGTTCAGCCAATTTGAGTTCCGATCTAACGCTGCTAGCAAGAAGTTAATGAAATCGCCAACTTCCTTCTGCTTCTTGTAAGATGCGATAGCTGCTAGAGCCACCTCGGGCAGCTCCGCAGTCTTGTCAGGTAGTTCTCGTGGCTTTTTGACGGGGAGTCTCTTACTTGCCATCGTCACTGTCAGCCTTTTGAACAAACTCTTAACACTTCTAAAAATATTTCGAACACGTTTAGTCTGAAATTTTGCCGTTTTTAGAAAAATTGGACGAACAAAAATATTTTTGGTGTCTTTTTTACTGTTTGAATTTTGTTTGTCACTTTGAAGTTTACCTCAGCCATGCGTTACGTTTACTTTAACTCTTTGGTGTCGGCCAGTTTTTATTACTCCTAAAAAATATTGGTAAGAGGTTGAATACCTAGTCATTGGTTACCTAGGGCATGATTTAGGAAAAATATGGGGTTTGATAATTAGATTTTGGTTATGAATAATAAATCAGAATACTTATTACGAGCAATAATTTCGCCTACGCCGCCGCCTACTAGTCCTACAATAACGATAAGGCGCGTAGGTAGGGAGTAAACCTACATTATGTAGATAATTACTTTATTCCGACGGTGCGGTGCAGTAAAAACTTCGATCCAACAGCCATAAACGATGGTAAAGGTATTTGAAACAGTTAAATAGTGATCGTAAATGCAAAATGCTAGTTGGAATTCCAATAAACTCGTTTGGTCGAATGCAAGTCGCGATCAGATTTGTGGCATTTCCATATGAATTTGTTGTTGATATGGATTCAGAATTTTAATAGATATGTTAGTTTTAAGGTTGGTTTTACTAACTAGTCGTAATGCTAGTACTAAATAGTACTAATAGTCCAATAATTGGATTTATTACTTCTTCTATTGGTCTTAAAGTAGGTTAGTTAGTTTCTAATTGTTTATCTCATGACTACATACCTACTTTTTTAAAAGAATAGGTGGCAAACGAGCCTTCCCATCACCTGAAGGTACGCGATCAGCGCCGGCCATGGACACCTTAACACCCGAGGAGCCACTGGAACGTTGCCGGACTTGCCGGCTTTTAAAAAGGAATAGCCACGCTTGATTTTTTACGATTTTTTTCTTTTTCGATTCAATCATTTTCTCAAGTATCTTCTTCTAGCTAAACCTAACCTTAATCTAAACTACAGATTATAATACTAGATATAATATAATTCATCACTAAACATTAATTACTTGGTATTTTAACTTCAGATCCTTGCCAAAAATCTTTAAGACTAACTTAAAAAAATATTATTACCCACACATACCAAACTCACGATACACGATAACAATAATGAGACCAACGACTAGAACTAAAGACTATTATAATTAGGTTTATAATCCAATTAATTATTGTCTAGCAGCTAATACGAAAGCAGGTCTGAGAGCATTGACCTTTACTCATACATTAACAATTTAAAATGTTTATCGTTCGGCTGGCGATGAGAGAACATTGTAGAGGCAATTAAGAAGTAATTTGCTTACTATGTAAGACTACTTATGAGGTCAGCAGTGATGTAAAGTAGCCCTTTACCTAATATCAGTTATGATTAGTTAAGACTTAAATTAGTTTCGAATCAGTTGATCTGTGAAATAAACATTGTTACGATATACACATCTAATAGCTAGTTATATAAAATTTCCATGTCACAATGTTAGTTACCGTACTCATCCGAAACGGCTTTACTGATTTTTACCAAATTTTATATGTGTATTCAGTAGGTTTGAGAATCGGCTACTATCTATTTTCTAGAAATAATTTAGTTACAAGACAAAACAACGTTTGCCAGGTCAACTAGTAATCGTATAAAATCCAGTTCTAGAATTTGTCTCGAAAAGTGCCCTCAGTTTGGCAATAAATTAAGTCTTCTGTCTATGTATTTCTAGGACTTAAAACATTACATTTTACTTAGTTGTACACTAAGTAAAATGTAATAACGGTACGTAAAGTAATGTGTTCGCTGATATGATAGAAAAAAATAGTTAATAGATTCTCTTTAAATCGAGCAGAAGTAAAACACTTGTAACTAGCCTTTTTCACCATTTAGTTACTCCAAACTTGGCGTGAGGTGTCATTAGTGTCATTTAGTTATAGATTGTATTTTGATTGAGATTGTATTTATCTGTATCAATTGAACAGTTTTATGCACACATGCTGTTATTACATTTTTAGTTCCTTTAATCATAATTCTGCTCACTCTTGCTATTCCAATTTACTTTCGACATTGGCAGAATAGTCGACATCGGCTCAATTTGCTATTAAAAAAAAATATTTATAATGAAAACAAGTGACGTTAAATGTCACCTATCTTAGCTTAGGGGTTCCGTAAACTTAAAAAGAGTTTGAAGAAAACCGGATTTATTTATTACTAAGTAGATGCCTAATATACTAATCTCTCGCCACTTAATACGAAATACCTTTATAACATAAAGATAAACTAATGGGATAAGTACAAATGATTTGACATTTATTAATACCTTGTTAATAAAAAATAAAGCCAAGTCTGAATATTAGAGTGACGCAAATGAAACAGGTTCGAATCCAAGTGTAGTGCGATATGATCTAATATTTGAAATGCCATCGTCCAATCGTTGATCGTGCATCGAACCTGTTCTTAGTTTTTGCGTTAGTATTTACCTTTTCTATTAAGTAGTTATGTTATGGGTGACTTTGTCGTGAATTGTCAATCTTGTGGGTAATTTTAGATGAAATAATTTTGCGGTTGTTTGGTTTAAACATCGATTTTATTCTGTCTTATTCAAGTCTTGTTCATCTCTTAATATTAATACTGTATTTGTGTCAAAGGGTATATTAGACGTAGGGTCTATCTAGGTACATTTCCGAGCTAGATACGAGCTACGTTCTTTTGAAGGACGAAAATCATCGAATGACTTCTCTTGCCTTGGGTGAGACAAGAGGGAGTGTCAATCTCTTACTGACTAAAATACCACCTTTTCTACTACTGGTTCGATCCGAACTCCCGGTAAGGTCTTCCACAGCTCTGGTCAGGAAAATGTCATACTACGGACTTAGTACTCATCATAGTGAAAAAACTCAAACCTACTTTTTTATTATTTCATTATTATAAGTAGTTACCTCCCTGTGTAGGTTGTCTAACATTCAATTCAACGATGTTTAATTACCTGCTCGTCTAATATAAACGATTAGAAATAGGTTTAGATTTAAATTAGGTTAGAAAATAATTAGAATTAGGTTTAATAGTTGATACGTCACCTACTTCGTTTAAGTTTTGTATACCCGCATTATCACCTGATCAGGTAATATCATATTTATTTGTACCTACTTACGTTTGATATTTACAACTCAATATTTTCAAGTGTTTAGAGTGATTGACAAAATTATTCACTCAATTTTGTGGTGAAATTTCTTACGAGGTTTGTGTTAATTTCCTTACCTACATGCTTACTGACATAATTTCCATCAAAACTGCAGTGTCTGCAGTCTGCAGCTACATTCTAATTAATGTTAATTCAGATCTAATTAGTTGGACTCAGTTATAATTGTTCGATGCTAGCTCTCAATTAAGTGTACCTCGGTGCTTGTACAGTGCAACTGTGCAGGTGTTGCCTGCGGACGTAGGTACTACCGGGTTCGACAGACCGGCAAGTGTCGGAATATCAATTTTCAACATGTGGGGTCGATTGTCGATTCGATACGAACTACTGCACACCGCTAACACTTCGTCATAAACCACAGTACATATCTATTGAACTCAGTTATAGCTTCGATAAATCAATCTAAACAAAAATTTGTCAATCGACCCGCAACAAATAAAATCAGCTGTCAATAAAACTAATTACAACCTTACTCCACTAGACATAGGGGTGATAAGGCTCACAGACAACTTACTACCTGCAATTTATTATTTTATTTTTATATCGTTACCACCGTAACTATAAATTAGCTAATCAAACAGAACATTCGTGCGGAAACGCCGCGGTCGGTGCAGAAAAAATTACTAACGCGAGAAATTGCCTTTCAAAGGGAAATAGCGAACGAGATCGCGCCGCGTATCGAGGTCAAACAATATATACGTACTTATGTAGAGCGCCCCAGCGCAGGCATGAGCCAAATAGGTTAGGTCTAACATCGCCAAAACAATATAACTTACCTAAAACAGCATTCACATCCAATAGGTACTTATTCCGTTACAAGATTCGCTTCAACGGTCGTCGGCAATGCTGTCACTCACGCACACACACACAAATACACCGTAGTAAACGTCATAACCAACGTTTACATCGTTAATTACACTATTTCGCGTTGTTTTCCGACGCTGCCAACAATATATCACATGTAGAACAACTTTAACTTGCACATATAACGGTCACCAGTCACAAAATGTTAATGAATCATTGAAAAAACGTATTTTTTAGGCAAAGACAGACCTAATCACCACTCCTTTTCTCTCACGGATTTCTGTGATAGCGAACAGCTGCGGCGTGTGTTGTACCAAAACAAATACCCGTAACGCCATCTATTGACATTTTATGCGTAATTTATACATGTGGGGCTTGGTGTCAATGCACTCCGGTGAACTTCTCTACACTAATTGCTGTAGACGCGCCTAGATGGCGCTGCGTGCAAGTTGCGGTTGACTTGTGATAAACATGATGAATAATAAATGAACATAATTTTGATCAAGTTAACAATGCAAGGAAATGTTTTGTTTTTAATAAAAAATGTATTTGATAAGAATAATACCGCAACATTGTATAAATCAAAGTTAACTTTTATTAGTTTTCAAGCTTCGAAAAATATCAACGTTATTCTGTATAATAATTAGAAAAAAAGGCATAAAAAAGGCCAAAAACATTTAAAAAATAGTTAGAAAGTCAAAAAGAATACTCCGCCGTAACAGTGTATGACACTGCCGTGACCAGGATTCGAACCTGGGTTACTACGGCCACAACGTAGGGTCCTAACCACTAGACGATCACGGCTATCGGAGCAGATACTAATGCTGTCGAAATTAGTAGCCGCTATCGAAGTAATATTTTAGCACCCCAGTAATAGAATAATTTGTTAGGTAATTAATTCACATAAAAGAAAATGTTTGGAATCGCTAGTTGTTGCCTTAATATAAAATTCTACTTTAATGTTTCATTGCTGATTAAATTATGACACTTGGTACTAACTTCATATCCATGTTCATAATTATACCTTTCATCGAAATTGAAATGATATAGTTCCCTACTTTCTAAGTAGCTACATTTAAAGACATTTATAATGCTAATTATATTTAATTATTGCTTGCAAAAATAAAACAAGACAGTCATTCTTTGAAAAATCACTGACAGTCAAGTCAGTATTTTGTGACTAAGTATGTGTGAATAAGATGGAATAATTAATTAAATAAACTTACAAACAAGTTTAGTTTTCCACTTTTAATTACTCTCCTATAGTATCCAATCCCTATAGAATGTGTTTACATATTTTGTAATATTAATTTATTTATTGAGTTATATTGAGTGTGGGAGGTCATGCTTGAGCCAGCTCCACCAGAGTGATATCACGGCCTCACAGAAAACAGTTGGCGTTGTTTCACCGTGTAAGGTTATCGGAGGCAAAACCACCCATGACCTCCTCCTCTCCATTCCCTAAATCTCCAATTTTCAAATCCCTAATGCACTTGTAACTTGTCTAGTGTTTCAGGTGTCCTTTGCTGACCATTAAGTGATCCGTCTGCTCGCCTGCCGGCTTTACCTATAGAAGACCACATTTTTCTCCTCGTCAGTAGGTAATTATATTTTCTTAGTCTCTACTCGCCTACATAAATATACTAAATAAGCTGACCCGGCAAACTTCATACTGCCTCAAACATTTGGTTCTCATCTTTTAGACCTGCCCAGGACTTCCATAAATAATTTAAGACCAAAATTAGCCAAATCGGTGCAGCCGTTCTCGAATTTTAGTGACACTAATTAACAGCAATTGATATCTTTAGAAGCAAATTCTTTTTGTGTACCTATAAATAATTATGTAAATACACAGTGCAGTGTATTAGTCAAGGAACATCTTAACAAGCTGCGCTACATATCGCCATGTATTCTTTATTGCTGAGGTTCCACAGTACTTACTTATTAATTTATCGAACATGATAGTTCTCCATTAAGTATTATCTGTGGTACATACATACTTACCAACCTCACGCCTATCTCCCATCATCCCATGGGGTATGCAGTGTCTATGGAACGCCGATTGCTACGAATATTACATATTATCTGTGGTTTGTTTAGAATAGATGATAGTCCGAAAAAATAGAGGGCAATTGCAATAAACGCTAGGAACACATAATAACTGAAACACATTACGTAGTACATTGTATGCCTCTCTCTCTCTCTCATGTATCCCATTTCAACTTGTGAGATTTGACGTCATAGTGTGCTATTATTATTAATTTATTAGTTGTTATCATGATGCCATTTGTTATCATTTTTAATATCAACTACAAGCTAACGCAATGTGGTAAAAAATTATATGAACCTAGTTTGCAGACTGGGTTCATATAATTTTTTTATTTTTGCAAAAATACAATACCTATATTAAGAACAATTCGTAGATTACACAGAGTTGCTTCGTGCGGGAATCGAACCCGATACACGATGCGTGGCAGCTGGTTGCCCAGCCACACCGCTCCAACCGTGCAAGAAATGGGTATTTATAGGCAATAGGTAGTTTCTTCTTGTTAATCGATTTCAGAATTCTCATTACACACTGTAGTCAGTGTGAGTATAGTAGGCATGGGCATAACTGGACAAAACACTCTCAGGAAATAATAGACAAGAATGCATAATCAAACCTTTATTAATTGGAAAATATTCTGCCGATACTGCTCCTCCATAACAACACAGGGATAAATAAAAATAAATATATCAATTGCTATCGTTTATTGATTTAAAATACAAAACTTAGTGACATAAAGCTCTATCCTTTTATTGTTACAGTGCCTGCGAACTGACAATCCGATAGGAAATAAACACTTTAGCTCATCGCTTCGCGCACCACCACATGCCAACTCACACATTCCATATAACCCCATACTGTCACAGTACAAATAAATAGTATAGTATATTACATACTCAAGCGCAAACATCTAGGGCCATCCTTGAGTAATGGATTTAGTTAGAACTATATCAAAGGTTGGTGTTTTACGTGGTCGTTATCACTTAACATCCCGACTAGTTTGTCAATTATTAACATTTTCACGGCAGATTTCCCCCTCGACTTGGTACCATAACAAGGTAGCTATGTCACAAAATTAAATTAATCATTGTCTTAAGTTATACACAAGTGTTACACTGAGTAAATCATATAACTGTATATTATACGGTGGATACAGCATCTATTTTAGCATAGTTATCCAGTTAAAAGGAACTAAAATATTAAAACAATTATAATAATGTATATTACAATTAGGTACACTTGATAACATGTGCCGCTTCTGACTGTACAAATGTTGTAAATTCTGTTGTAACCTCTGTTTTGTTGATTTTGGCGTAATTTGTCTTTTGTCAATATAAATACCGACAGTTGGCGACTGTCTTCTTATGTGCTATATCCCTATTTACATTAGTGTACCTTGGTGCAGGCACTTACTGGCGACATCGCCAAACACAACGCTAATAAGCAATAATATCCAGCACATTGAGCAATAGCAGCAGACCGGCGAAGTAGTTCCACGGTGCCCGCGTCACAAAGTCCGTCGTGTCCAACGCGCGAGTCCATCGACATTTTAAATTTTGTCGTACCGCAATGCAGTTGCCACCTTTTTGTATGTAGGACCCCGTAATTTGGTTCTCGCATATATGTATCTCGTAATGCGGACATCATACAATGATGCGACCAAATAAATTACCTCATTGTATATCGAGAGCACCAATACTCTAAGCAAGTAATTTCTCCCCCTACCAAATAGTGAGTATGAGAAGCTCGAGCACGAGCTCATCTAAGAGGCTCGCCGCGTCACACGAAGGAGTGGAGCAGCTCCTCGCGTACGAGGATACCGGGAGACCGGGAACCTTCGCAGTTCAGTCAGAAATCTGAACTAGTATCCACTGCTATCCTTCCAAACCCTCCGCCTATCTCATCTCAGACTGTCCACCATTCCAAATCCTCAAACTATCTCTCCAACGTCTTTTATATGACATCATTTGACATGTTTCCGCAGTGGAATTTCCATCACTGCGCCTATAGCCAAGGCGTGAATATCGTTGGAACAAATAGTCCGAGGGTTGCCTGACCCTCACAACAACGCTCTCAGTGCTGGAGTGACCCTGGCCACATCTTCAGCGTCCACATAGAGCAGAGGTTCACACGAACAGTTACGCATTTGTACAGTCAGGAGTGACACGAACACAATTTAATATTTTACATACATTTGGAAACCTGCCTGTCGATAACATCGTTATTGCTCTAACATTATCAAATTAAACGTGTTTCCCATACTTATTCCTTAACTCTCTCTAACATCCCTATATCTCATGAAGCAGAAAAGTATTACAGTAAATATTATACAGATATTTGAAAAATTTATAATACAGAACAGCGAGATTAGAAATAGATTCAAATCTACAATTAAATGAAATAGATAGCACGTATTATTAGATAAATCAAATGTAGAAAAATACTTTAATGCTTCATGTAAACGAATAGCTGTACCATACATGTGTTTCGTTTAAAAATAAATCCATTTTAGGAAGGTTTATTTTATAAAAACTCGCAACAATACTTTGCGATATGAAATAATTTGCTATCAGTTGCAATTCGTCATAAGTAGCTGCTTTATTCTGAACAATTGTCATTTCAGTCAATTTCTTAACTAAAAATAATTGAACATAAAAATTTTACTATATCACGACATGGTCAGAATAAAGAAGCTACGCTCCAGGACCGCTACTAACAAGATCTTTCAAGTCTATGGACAACTGTACACGTTCTCGGCAGCATCTGCTACTCGAGACAATCCTCACTCAATCCCACAACTTCACATTTGCTAACCTTTATCTAGAATGTGTGCATCCACATTCTCGCCATCTTAAATGCAATTTAAGATCACCCACGAACAAAAGTCAACAAAACTCAATAACCAAATATTGACAATAATTTGATTACTTTACATCGAGCGACCAAAAAGTCGTTAATTAGTAGCGGGCCTTACACATAAAAAGTTCCGGCACAATAAGGCAGTGATTCAGTGTATGCTATACAAAATATCTCCGTTTACAAAGTTTCAACCAGTCTGTTGCAATGAGGTTAGTCTATTGTAGATTCAAATCCAAAAAGGTTGAACAAGTCAGTTTAATTCAATTTATTAACTCTTATCTGAAATACCCAAATTTTTATATATGTTTCAACATTTGTCATAACCTACAAGTACATTTTGTGTTTTATAGAATTACCTATACACTATTCTCTGTTTTACACATCGTCTGAATATTCCAATGGGTCAAAGTAACCTATACGCGTTAAATGGAACACTTGGGACCTTCATCACAAGCGTTATACATTCGAAATAAAACATTTTTACAATATACAACAACTCTGAAATGCGAGGGCATAGTTTTATTTAAATAATTTAAGTGTGTACGAGTGTGTGTCGAATCGAATCAATTTGTGCAATAACAAAAATACTTAATCTATTTCTTCGTTTGTATAAACAAATTCTCATTGGCCCTTTGAATTTCAGTCATCAGTTGCCGACACTTTAAGAATATAAAGCTTGCGATAATTAAAACCGAACGAAAGCCTAACTAGCATAGATCGTAACTAAACTATAGATTATCCAGTTTATGTCGCAGTCTGTATCGATTAGTCGGTTTCCTAAATTTTATATACAATATTTATTTTCTACCATATTGCGTCCTTGATATGCATCGCGTAACAATAAAAAAACCTAGCTCTCATGCCCTCGATGCGTCCGGATGCGATGAACGGGACCGTCGCCGTCGCGGTCGGCGATCTCTCGGAACGTTCTCTAAGTACTGTCGGTGAAGCGATCAAGAAACAAATAATACAAATACACGGTACACGGTACAACGTAACAAATCGTCACCATAATATTTCTTTACAGTCAGACTTATCGTATTAAATAAAAATATAGAATCATAAATATCGGATTCAGTCCAGGAGTGTGGCGGGGCGCTAGTGGATGGCCACGGGGCTGTGCGCCAGCGGACACACGGGCGCCAGCAGCTCGGCCGAGCGCCGCGCGCCCTCCACGTCCATGCGCTCGGCGCCGCCGCCGCCCACGCCGCCCCACACGCGCGCGCCCACTGCACACAACACGATCACTCTACCGGCTACTCATGTTACACGCCAACACTACAACTAACATTCACAGGAGTAGTCAAATTATATCAAAAAAATATTGGTGTTGCAATCAAATTAAAGTAAAATACGTAAACAAGTAAGAATTCTATAAATGGTAATAATAGTATTTGCTATACATACATAAATAGATAAAAATAGGAACACAGAAAATAAAAACATTAAAGTCTGCGGCTTGTGTTTGGTTTTATATTTAGTGTAACTTAACATTTATTCTTAGCATAGTTAAAAAAATTTAAATGACTCCATTTCATTAGAAATAGGATATTGGATTTTTTGACATTTGAAGTAACTAGAGTTGTTGTGGGGATAAAATCGTGACATAAATATGAAAGTACATATAATGTTATAATGATTAATTCAATCGACAATGTTATAACAACTCTAGCGACATCAAATACCGAAAACCTCAACAACCTTCTCAAATGAAACGGAGTACAGAGGTGGGTAAATAATAAGGTGGGGAACAAACTCAGGCCGCAGACGGCAGGTACACAGAAGCCATGCGTGAGCGACATGCTCGCATGCTACGGAGGGCGCATAACATTCCGAAGTGAGTAGAGTGAGGGCAGACCTGGCACGATATCGTTAGGCACTAGTGTGGCGGCGCTAGTGTCGCGGGCCGGGGCCGCCGGACCGCTCTAGTCATCGCGGGTCCGACGGGCCATCTGCCGCCACAACATATAGCCAACATTAAAAACGTACACACTGCATGGAAGTTACCGGACCAATATTGCCTTTAATGGGACGAACATTAAAAATTTTGATTGAATTAATTATGGTTAGAGAATATTTTTTTATCATTATTTTAATGTTAAAAATGTATAGAAAATTATTAATTACTTATCAAGGTGGGTTTTTATTCTTAACTAGATAGTTTACTTGTTGATATTGTAGCATTTTCTCAATGCTGTCTTATTTTACTTTAGTGCTTTACTAAGAAGTAACTTCCATAATTTCAAATGTTTGAGAATTACTTTCTTATTAAAATGATTATGAAGAAGCATTTATGTTAGCAAAGAACACGACACAAGCTTGAAATGATGATATTAGACTTATGTACTATATGGTTTTGTTAGAAATACTGCCTTTAGGAACAACAGTGACCTATTGCATTATTAAAAGAGCATTTATATAAAGCACCATTTCTAGAAGACAAGGGATTCCGAATTTGGTTTGTTTTTAGAAACCCGTTACATATATTGCACATTATTATAATAATTATTTATTTCTAAAGAGATTCATTTACTATTTAAAATTTTCTCCTTACATAATTTTATTCAATTTATTAATTAAGTATATACAATCACATTGTCAGATCAAAGAAAGAAACAGAGGTATTAGCGATACACCTGGTAGAAATTAGTAAGGTTATCCTTGGTGATGGGTAGGCAAATACAATTAGTTTGTTTTAGAACATTTGGTGAATATGAGAGAGGTGTTGAAGAGATTGGGGATTAGGACAAGTGTGATGGAAACTAACCGTGTTGGTGATGCGACTGTGCTTGTTGTGTGTTTGTGGACTCGTCTGCGGTCCGTTTAAAGAAATTATGTTGTAACGCGTAGTACGGCGTCACACGCTGTTTGGGGTCGTACTCCAACATGCGGAGGATTAGGTCCTGGAAATAGATACACGTGTTTTGTTACAAAACTGTTTAGATGACAGCAAAACATTGAGCAACTAACAAGTCACAAACTGTACCATATAATTCTTACACAAAAGAATACAAGAAGTGAATCTCCTTCATAAAAAGGTTCTTGTAATTAGTCTACCTACTGATAGAAATAAATATTCTCCTAGTACTTCCAATAAAAATCCTCCTAGTAACAAACCACTACCAGCTATTTTGCTGATATCGTCCCTTCACCTAGCTGAAGGGCACCCCGTACACTACGTTTCATCATCCTATCAGACAGAACCACTGCTGAAACATAGGCTTTCCCCATGACCTCCAGATCCAATCGGTATGCATCCAGCACGCATTAGACACTGATCCAGCAGTGGAAAGAAACTGATGTATGATGACCACAGAAGCTAGTAAAGAAAGTATATACAGTGTCATCTTGCCGTGACTATAAGAGAGGAGAGGAAAGTGTAACCTTACCTTGAACTTGAGATAGTCGGAGACGGAGTGCCCGGGCTCCCCGCGGCGGCGCGCGGCGGGCCCGCCGCCCTCCACGCCGAGGATGTCGTGCAGCCGCCGCGTGCCCGGCAGCCGGTACTTCCTGTAACCGCTGCACACATTAACACCACTTCGTATATTGTACTCACTCGCTACTAACGCTATAGAATGATGGACTGAATTTCAAACGCATTTTGTCTGCTTTGGAGTTTGAAAATTAACTACAATTGCAAAGCATGAAGCCAAAATGTAGTTAAAATGAAGTCTGTCTAACACAATGTGAAAAAGTTCCACCTTAGTGGAAAATTGGTGAGTGACAGCTTCAGTGCCGGATTCTATGGGTTCTTCACAACAAACGGCGTCATATAGGTTAACTGTATTGAGTTTCGCAAGTGACCATTAAAAGCGAACTTAATCCGGCACTGGATAGCGATATATTTCACAAACGCTATACCATACTTGTCATAGGTATTCATATTGTTAAGAAGTTTCCAATGTTTTAAAATTAGCAATATGTATGTGAAATGAGGACTCGAACAGCATCCACAATTTATTGAAACTCACCTTCCATCCTTTCCATTAACCTTCTTTAATACATAACCACCGCCTTCTGACGCTGGTAATTTGTCAAAGAATTTTCTTGTTTTGTGTGCCTGTGGATGAGAAAAGTACGATTTAGAAATTGATTCAAATTAACTCTGTGTAAATTAACACATTAAACGCCATGGGGGGCAAAAATGACCGGCGCTAACGGAGGATTTGGCTTCAACAGATTTTTGTTGGCAGTCAAAGTGTGAACCGCTAGGGAGTGGAACTCCTTGCCGGAGTCTGTGTTTCCTGATGGGTATAACCTGGGTGTCTTCAAAGCTCGAGTGAATAGGTTGCTTATGGGCAGACGTGCTCCATCGTAGGCAGCATCATTACTTACCATCAGGTGAAATAGCGGCCAAACGTCGACCATCGACATCTATACTGATATTATAAAGCTGAAGAGTTTGTTTGTTTGTTTGTTTGTTTGTTTGAACGCGCTAATCTCAGGAACTACTGGTCCGATTTGAATTATTATTTTTGTGTTGGATAGCGCATTTATCGAGGAAGGTTATAGGCTATAAAACATCACGCTACGACCAATAGGAGCCGAGCAGAGCGGGTGAAACCGCGCGAAAGTAGCTAGTATAAAAAAAGTCTTAAAGAACAAGGATATAAGGCAGACCTGGTCTAACAGATGATCAGGCGGCATGCCGAGCACTTCGACAATTTTGTTCATCTGATCGACCTCGTTGGCTCCACTGAACAACGGCTCGCCCGTGTGCATCTCGACGAGTATGCAGCCCAGCGACCACATGTCTATCGCGAGGTCGTACGGCACGCCGAGCAACACCTCCGGCGACCGGTAAAACCTCGATTGAATGTATTGATATATCTGTAATGAGAAAATTGTATTCTGTTAGCTTCATGTTAGGTAAGTGAGTTAGGTCAGGTTCAAGAAACGATAAAATTCTGTAGTTAACTAGTTGCAAATTTGACCAAGTCAAGTCAGAGGATTCGATTTCAGATTCTTGCTAACTATTGAGTATTTTGATTCCGTAATTCCAACTAACATCTCATGCAGTCTGAAATTGTACAACAGTGACACTGTCACTAAATAACTAGACCAATTTAATAGGCATAAGTTAATAATTTTAATCTATCTACAACGTACCTTTTCAAGGTAGAAACAACGTATTTAATACCTTGTCAAGAGAAATAACGGAAATCATAAAGAAATATACAGTTTACGACAATGCAATATTAATCTATAATCTAATTAGTAAGAACAATACTAAAGTAATTAAATCTAGAAGCTAATTACATTGACTTAGCTAAAGTCAGAGGTCTTTATGAATACAATGCAATAACTGTAACATTTGTAAAGGTGATTTTGAAACATCATTTCAAGACATTAGTTAGTACGCTGCTCATGATGAAGGGTCCCTCTGTGACTCAAAACTAGTAGAACTTTTCTCGATTAATGTACGTCAAAATACCGTGATGTTTTTAATTTAGTATGTCTCACGGTAGTTAGGTATTATGATCGAATATAAACGTGTTGCCACGTGTAACCGTCCTTTGTGACAAAGTAAGTAATAGAATGAATGTTTTAAGTAATAATATTAGGCTAGGCGGGGCTTAGGCTAATCCGTAATTTACTTCTCTATAGGCGTTGTTCGCGGACACATGTTCGCATTCACGACATTATGATATGATATTACCAACACAGATGTACATAATACACATTTAAATACATAGAAAGATTATATACGGATAACAATACATGTTATAAATAAACAAATCGCATCATTATCATAGTATTATTTTTTATCGGATGACCATTTTTTTAATTATTTGTACTGAATAGCAGTGAACGCACATGGACAAACGATGGACCAATTTCAAATACTAAATAGTAATTAGTTACTTATAAAAAATATTATTAAAGGCGAAGAACCATCTAGTTATTTGAATAGCATAGAGAGTCGCCACGCTAATACTGCTACTACGGTTCACTAGTGTAATAACCAAAGAAGTTGGTGAGGTTTTAGAGAGTGAAGCCGTCTGAGTGAATTAGTGAATTTTGAACTCAACCATTTAGGTTCTAATAAGATTAGTCTTGGAACAAATGCAACAGCAAAACTAGTGTTCTTCCGAAATAATAAAGTTAAATATCAATGTACCAAGTAGAAATGCACCGTAGCATTTGTCCAGTTGAAGGAAAACTGACAACTCTATCACCACAATGCGAAATGAGCCGGGACACTCAAGAAAATAAAGTTAAACTTCAACATTGTTGAGTTAAGAGTGAATATTAATATTATAATGAATCAATCTCAGTTGAAACTTACAAAGTAAGTAGCAATTAAGTTTACCACTTCCAACACAATTTGAATAAAGCAAAGAAAGATAACAAGAGGTCTGAAGCGGTCAAGTTCATACCATGACCTTAATTACTTCAGTCTTTACAATATTGAATCATTGCAAACATTGAGAAAACTGATGACAATATAGCTCTTATAATTAGTATATCAAGGTAGATATTCTGGTTTCCTAGTGTACAAGCAACGGTTTCAATTATGGATATAGCCTGATAACACTAGGATTCAAAACTAATAGTAGATTGTATAGTATTACTACTTCATTAAACCCTGATGTCCTGGTATTAACACGTGGAGAAGAATAGCAGTTTCATATAAAATACTGATATTCAGAAGACTCTGTTCTAATAACTGCTCTTAATGTATTGGAAAGGCATATAGGGAGTATCGGTTAAAAAAAGAGCGTTCAAAAATAGATTCATTCACAAAAATGTAAGGATAAAAAAGCGATATCGGAAAGCTATATATAAAATCTCAATTATGAATTAATTAATGGATGTTACGGTACAATGAATGGGTTTATCGTGTGCGTTGTATTACGTTTTAAGTACATGTGCGAAGTTGGCGATAACCTAGCCTCGTCTACGAATCACACGACCCCGTTGTGATTTATCTCAGCAATTAGCGTGTACGGGAATCGAGTCCATAAATCGAGTGACTCGCGTTAGGTGCACTCCGATAACTCACTGTGTTCCATTGAATTTCTTCGTGCTTACACTAATTCATATTTTAATGTTACTATTACGAACATTTAATTATATTAGAATTCTCGGTAATAATTAATCGTAGCTAGTTATTTCATACAGAATAATTAAATAGGTCGCTTTTAGCCTTTGTAATATTTTTAACGTGGCCTTTTTTAAAAATAAAATAAGAATTAATCTAACTTTTTTTGGTTTAGGGCTGTCTGTTGTTAAACAACTGACAACTAATTCGAATTAGTTCTGACTACTGAGAAGCAAAGGGTGACTACAAAGAACAAAGTTCTTTTTTTTCATAGTATTTATTTTAAAAAGGACGTCTAGAGTTTAGGCTATAACAACAGCGGTAGACTAAAGTGCCCCAGGCAGACTTACCCTTTGACCTAGTTGACACGAGCTCCCGAAATCCACAATTTTAATGGCTGACCTTTTCGGGTTGCATAGTAGTATATTCTCGGGTTTAAGATCACAGTGAATTATATTTAGTTCTGGAATACAAAAGAGAGAGGTATTAGTATTGTAGATAAGGGGTAATCTCATCAAGATTTGCTTGACAATAGAATTTCGGGACAGGCTTGTGATATTAAATGGACCTTCTATCAGTTCCGGGAATGTAGGTATAATTAATTCAGATTCAATCGTTCGCAGGTAACTACGCAATTCTTTTGTTAGCCAATAATGGAAGAGATCGTGGAATGATCGGACTATAATAACATAACTTATTTGGAATTAATTACCATCAGTCAACATTCTTCATTGTAGTTTTGTAGAAGATATCAACTGTTTTGTTGGTTAAGACTTTGAACCCGGCTCAGCTGAGTATTACTATTATTATACTTCGGTTTTAGAAAATTCTCAGTAATAGCACGGCGTCTGCAGTATAACCCAGTGAATTGTAAGAAGCTTCCAAATTGGACTTGACAACACAACCAGAGCAAACCTTTGCTCCAATCACTTCACCTCTTAAGACAACAAGGTGTCTCTCACTTCACAATTTATCATTAAAGGAGGCTACATAAAGTTACTAGAGTAAATAATACATAACAAAGAACTTACCAGGTTGACTAAGGAACAGTAACGCGGTGCACAACTGCTGCGCAAACTTGCGCGTTAGGTTGAGCGAGACGCCCCTGAAGTTGGTGTTGCGTAGCAGGTCATACAAGTTGTACGACAACAGCTCGAATACTAGGCACAGGTGGTTCCGCCACATAAAGTGACATTTCAGTTTCACTGTAAGTAAACAAACAATATATTGTTAAATCAGGGCTTATATGTAGTTGTATCCACTGTATTTACTGGCTTACAAGAGTTGCAGCAGTTTTGGGTGGTTGAGGCTTCTTAGTCTGTGATAAGATTATCATTAACTGACACCGATTCTGTTAATAGATATTACTGGACTATGAACCCCCTCTACATAAGAGGGTTTGCCATAATCTCCACCTCTGGACAGGTGGGTTGGAGATACATACTATGTATTTTAATATCAACTACTATGATAGTGACTCTCTGTGTAAATATGATAAAACAGGAAAACTACTAAATGGATTTTCATTAGAGTAGATTTGGCCCTACGACAGTTTTCAAAATCATATCTTCAGCAGATTAAGAAGCTGCTGAGACTGATCATTAAAGTACAGTGCAATACAGAAGTGGATAAGCACCTGTGTACCAAGTATTTATGAAGTTTATCCAATAAGACATTAATAAAACATAATACAATTTGAATTCTGATGTCCACAGTCCACAGTAAAAAGAAACCACAATGCGGTTGCGGTCGGAATAAAGTTACTTTTAAAAGTAACGCGCAATTAACTATTAAATAGTATTTATTTATATTTGATTGGTGAAAACAAGTCATTAGCTAATCACTGTAGCACGTGTTAGGTTAGTTTCCTCCGAGACTGGTCACGTGTTCGCATTGACATTGCAACTGTAAAAGTAAACATTGGATGTGATTCATGGTCTGTTTACTTTTGTTGCACACACATACCGCCATATAATTTGTTTGCACGTTAATAAATTATGTTATTCCATGTAAACGATGAGGATTGAAATCATTGTATTGTGAAAAGCAAAGAATCAATGTTCAGTTTTTGTTAAACAAGTGGAAACGCAAAGCAGTGCAATTATTTTGTATCTCCAAATCAATTGTCTCGTAACCAAGCTATAGATTAACAGGACCAACCGCATCACTAGCGCCAAACAGCAAGTGCAAAAAGCTTTCACAAAAAAGTATGAAAATAAAAACTCACCTATATAATACTTATTTTCAGGATCCGCTCTGTTCATCATTTTTAGTAACTTGACTTCTATTTGTGCCTGGTTTAGGAAGGGTTTCTTATTCTTAATTATTTTAATCGCTACTTGACACTGCTCCTCGTGGTCATACGCTTTCACAACCTGGAAATAGACAGACATACCATCATTAAATTAACCCTAGTTAAAAAGACCAACGGATTTATTTGGGCAATCAAATACCAACTTTATTCAAAGGTGTTAGAAAAGAGAATTGTAATATTACGTTTCATTGTAAGTTCAGCATGTTTCCACCATTTCACCATCGTGGCTCAGAAGCCAGAAAGCCCGGGAAAGGCCTGACAAGTGACCTCTTTCAAGTCTTGTCGGATTACTGACTCAGTCGACTGTGAGAATGTGACAAGAGCATGCATTGTGAAGCTTGCCCTTTGACTTAACTAATTGAGTCTTAGAGAAGGCTGAAGACGTGTTCATAGAAACGACACTTGGATAAACACGTTCAAGTTTAAACAAGGTAATAGTAAACATGTAGTTTTCAGAAGCATTCCTAATCTCTGTTTACTACAACTACGATGAGGAGAAACTCATTATGTTCTCAATAATCTGGCTGTAAGTAGCTTAGTGGCGATAACAGGATATCTATTACAATGTATTGTGTGAATCATGTACTTGACCACGAAGTGCAACCTTTACTCATATTATTTATTATTTTTCTCAGAACATGTGTAACACACCTGACATGACACATATTCTACTGGTTTCATTACCTTGCCATTTAATGTTGCTATGAGTAACTTAAATGAAAACGAAAATATCTAAAAAGAACTGTTGAAGAAGTTGCAAAAGTGTTTCTTGATTTATTTTCTTAGTATTTACTCTAAATGCTTTGAAGATCAATCGAGACATCGACTCAATCGAGATTTCAAAGGTAAGTTTTGTATATGGAGTATCTTAGTATGTTGTTACTAGGTGCGAGTCGTGATAATAAGAACCTGCAAGGTTATATCACAGCAAACCATAATACGAATGTACCTTCTATCTTGTATTGTATTCCCTCAGACAAAAATACATCAGCAGGATAAGTAAGGAAATGGAAGCTTACCTGTCCAAAAGATCCCTTCCCAATCGGCGAGGAGATCTCATACCGGTCGAGGAACTTCTCGCCCTGTTTGATTATGTAATCATGGTTATCATCATCATAGCCGTCGTTATATAACTTCCTCTCTTTTTTGTGCGAGCCATCCTCGCCCAGGTACTGTTGCGCTCTCCGTTTTTTCTTCGCGTAATACACCTGATGACAAAATAGATTAACATTAGTATACGTATTCTATTAACATAACGAAACCAAGGCATTTTGGTCAAAGAATAAAAGGTATATTTGAGTTTATTATCAGCCCTAACAGTGATTGTAAGACAGGATAAAAAATAAAAGAAATTACATGAATAATTGGACGCAAAGATCACCTCATTGTTATTCAACGTAGATTTTATATTGCCCAGTTTTTTTGGTGGATTTGTCAGCCCAATAGTATAATATAAAATCATTGGATGGATTTTTTTTGGTTATATTTTTTTTGTTATTTACCCATTGTGCCCATTTTGGTTTGTTAACATTGACAATGTAACATTGACAGTTATTACGACAACATTACCAACTTTTTAAATAAGACTGACAACAGTTTTCAAGCAGTTTTAGAACAGAAAAGTACGAATATGTTAAAAAGCTTTCTAGTTATTTCAGTAAACTGTTTTAAGAATTTTGTATTAATGATAAAGTACATTGTATTCATAAATCTGTATCTGTTAAAATAATATTTCGATGTTCTAAACAATGCACGATTGCTATATGTATATGCGTTATAGGAAATGAAGAGTAGCCGAACGCGGGAATTCTCGGTTGACGGACGTTGACCCAAATATGCGGTTGACATTGATCGACGACGGGCCGCGATATGCTTATATAAAACATTTGTACCGCCTGCCGACCTGCGACGTAGGTATCAACGCATGGATTTGGGACTAGGAAGTTCATTGCTACCAATTTTACGAGGTACCGCGAGACTCGCCCGAATATGACTCATTGTTTTGCGACTGGTTGCTAACTTCGGGAGCTTTATAAAAATATATATTTTGAAGTTTGCGAACTTTTGCTGTTCTGTGAATAGTTGTCGAATGCTTTTAGTTGGGAACGTGTTAGAGAGTCACACGAGAGGACCGTGAGAGTGCGTCACGTGACCAATAACATCTGGCATTTAGAAGCCGCTATTACGTAACACGGAAGCATGACATAGCAATAATATCGGCGAGTGCATAGCATTCGCATCGTGGTGGCACGGAAGTGTCGCATATCGACGCGGCCAAACGATAACCCAAATTTCTGACAGCGACCTACATATTACATTGTATGTTTTACAGGCGACCGAGCGCCCCCAACAACTGGCAAGGCTTCGTGCAACCGCACACTTATCTGTTGGACTAAACTGTTTGTTTGTTGACCGATGCCAGGCTATTTGCCGTGATTTGTGCCGGTCGCCCGAATACCACGTGTGTTGCGACAATTGACATTTTTTGGCGGTTGACAAAGTGGGGTTAGAAAAATATTTTTTTAAATGATCGTGTTAAACTTTTTTAAATGAGCATATATGTTTAACTGTGCAAGTGGCAACGCTGACGATGAGCGGAGACAAATGATGGTGGTTATGGTAGAGGATGGTGTGGTGAGCCAGGCCAGTGACCGCGGCACGTGGCCGCGAGATGAGCGCGTCGGGCCGGGGAGAGACGGCGCGCGGCGGCTGTCATTGATTTTCCCCGTTTCCCCCCTACCCCGAGGCTGGCTCCCTCCCCACCGCGTCTCACCCACTTCCAGCGCCCGATAACGAGGTTAACGGGCGACGTGAGCGTCTCCTAAACTTTAATTATACCCGTACACCCGTCGTGCATGTTTAACCCGGCCTCTATTGAGCGTTTTGTTTGCAGCGCACCTGATAGCGAGACGTGATCCACTATTCGGTCGACGGTTAACTATCTAATGAACATGGCCGGAGATGGAAACGTGAAGAGCGCTACTTGCACAACCTGTAGGTAGGAAGTTGTCGTTGCCAACCGAGCCCGATACAAATCTGTCGGGTCTTAACTCATAAGCGTGAAGCGACACAAACTTTACAAACAATACGGAACCACATCTGCTCGTGTTTCAATAGGTGAGTGTGGTACGAAAATAAATTATTAGTTAGTGGAAATGTGACAGGTTACGAGAGATATTATTGTATTAAAATAATATGCTTTGCTTCCTTTATCACAAGATTTATGTTTTAATGTTGACACGTGTGTTTTGTATACTTTCTTCGTTACTTTTCAACTTATTATTTTACTTTGCAGGAATAAAAAATTACGCCTACTCAACCAATAACAATACCTATTAAAATTACATAAAAGAAGAATTAATTAATCTTAAACTAAAAGCGCAAATATTTTTCCCATATTCGTAGTAATCCGTAGCACGACATCAAGTTGACGCGAAGCGGCGCGGCGTAGTCTGAAAAAATCCGTAGCACGGCGTAGCAACCGTAGCGCGTAGCTCTCGTAGCTTGACTACCACTCACCTAATGTCTATTTTTAACGTCAAATGTATCATGAACAATTTTAGGCTTGCTTGAATAATTTATAGTGTACATTGCAAATAAGCCAACGAGTTCCGGCGCAACCTCATCGGTTGGCTACGAGAACGAAGTGAGGGCGTAGCGCGCGAAACAATTTACCATGATCTAGTTTTGTACAAGAAATGCCTAGTGGTGGTATCCAGTAGGCATTAATTATTATCCTTAGCTTACAAAAAAAAAAAGTTTTGTTTTTAGATAATTTTATTAAGAAGGCTAATTTAATACGTATGATTTAATTATTAGATTATAGAAACAGTTTTTAACAGTAATTTAATTAGAAAACATCAAGAAAACAGAAAACAACGCAAAAAAAATACCCCAAAAATCATATCGCATCTAGTTGCCAATAATTCTGATGCATCGTCAATTATTTAATTAGGGGTGGACACCAATGAGAAGTAAGTGAGTGGGGTACATACTGTGTATCCTTTCCTAACGCTGGCATGTGAACATAGGCTAATTATTAACTGCGCCGTAATAGCATGCATTTCCTGGAGACCAAACGAGTCGAGGGTCGCGTTGATTTAAACCAATAAAACTTTTATAGCATGTCGATACTAAAACTAATGGGGTTTGTTCGTGGTGGTGATTCATTTATATCGTTTTTATAGGGGGGAAACAAGTTTGTTTATGAATTTATTGTTTGTTATTTTAATATTATAATTTATGATTTTATTATGCTACATGCTATTTGTTTCTTTTGAGTATTTTATTGTCACTTTAATCGTTCGAGTTTTTTAAAAGTTTAACGTTATCTGAATTGAGATGAGATCAGTATTAGTAAGTCGTTACTGTACACACAGCTAAGCACGAATATTTTTAAATAATGTGGTGTGGTGAGTTGTATATTTACCTAATCTGTGATATAGGTAAGGAGTGGCATACTTCATCAGACCTGTCATTAGTCTTTCTGACCCAAACCTAATGAAAATTAACAACTAATTGATATAAAGAAAACAATCGATTTCTTATTAATGGGAAGCAATATTGTTGCACTTAACAATAGTTATTGCCACTGAAGTTAGACATCAATTAAAACTTTGTTATTTTGCACTTGCAATTAGTAGTTGTTCGAAGTTTGGTCTCAAGGAGCAGATACCCAGTTTCTTGGTTTTAATAAGTTCTTTTTACGTTTTAACAATAAAATTAACATTTACTTTCGAGTTGAAATCTTTTTACTAACTATTTGGTGAATTCGCAATAATGCTCTTTCCGTCTGTAGAATTAAGGTATTCATTCATTTTTTAATACGCCACATTGTTGCCATGTGGAAAAGTTGAACGAAAATGTTCGTAATGAAAATCCCGCCGTAATTTAACGTACATTTTGTATAAATGTTTACTGATCAGCTTGTTCACTGTAAATACTTTCTTCGAACTTAAGAAAATCAGTTGTCACGTGACATAAACACTGTCGGTTTCCAAACAAGAATGCATTAGAATATTACATGGTATTCTCTCATTGTTGCTGAGTATTGCATGAATAAAAATGCTACTTTATCTCTCATTCGCAGATCTCCATAGAAACATAAAGTAAGCAATGTATCACACAATTGAATAGGTCAAGATGTTTAAAAGACCGCGTTGTGCGGCAATCATGCCAAAACGGGCGCGTTTATGATGGCATTGCAATTCTATGCGATTTTTATTGCATGTATTTATTGTTGGAGGGATGTTGGCATCACACGGACGCGTACAAATTTTATTTATACGCATTGCGCCGTGACGTCACCGTGATATCATCCAAATGCATTCGATGATGTAATGCTTGGATCACCCACAATTGATTGCGTTATCAAGTTATTCTGGTTCTATGACAAAACGCACAGCTGTCTATATTTTTCTTTCTCGCGTGCCTGCCTACTCGTAATAGATAGTCCGAAGCTTTTCTTCTGATTGTACCAGAGTTATGTAAACTCGTGCCAAGACGCCGATTGCTTTTGATCTTGCTAAATAAAAACTAATGAATGCTGAATAAAAGATTTCAATCGAACGATTTCATCGAAGGAAATAAAAAATGCAAAATCAACTTTGTAAAGTTAAGAGCTTCGAGGCCAGCTTACTATATTTAATTTTTCTGCGTACGTTTACTTTCGCTGGTTTGTTGAAAAATAACAAGGTTTTCTATAGTATTTAGTACTGGGGAAGCTCACAATAAAACACACAGCCCATTTGTAGCTCGGTATAATTAAAACTGCCCTTGACAATTCACGTTGACAACTGACATAGACAACTGATGTTGTACACAGATTATGCGCTTACACTACATCCCTCCCCACTTAATTAAGAATTACAACAATTACCCCTCTCTAACTTATTAACTACTTAATATCTAACAAATTATGATTAACTTAAGAATACTTATAGTTTATGGTTTTACCCACTCGACAACTCCGAACGGGACGTGGCTGGGTCGGTACTGGGGTGGTAGGAGGCGTGGTAAAGTCCTCACTGATTGGCATGCCTAAATCCTCAACGGACTCTGTATTGGTACCTATCTTACCCCCGGGCTCACCCAGCTGCTCGCCTCGAACTACGGTCCGCTCAGATGGGATCTCCGCCTGGATATCAGGCTCCAAAGTCTGAGGGTCCACGGAAGACGGTCTCGTACCTGTGGGGACTACAAGCGAACTCCTCGTTCTACGCTTTAGCTGGTCGAGATGTCTATGGTGAACGTTACCCTTATCGTCAAGAATTTTATAATCATTAGTTCCTGTTGACTTAATCACAGATCCTGGTTGCCATTTTTCTGCCTTTAGATACTGACGGTACCAAACATCGTCACCTACTCCTACTTCTCTACTCTCCCCACCTTTACCTCTAACCTGCCGCTGCTGCGACTCACGAACCTTGCCTTCCCTATCTGGTTTCAACGCGTCTAACCTAGTCCTTAAACGTCTGCCCATCAGTAATATCGCCGGACTTTCTCCCGTAGAACAATGTTCGGTATTACGGTAATGTAGTAAGAAATTATTCAAGGTCAATTCTATATTTTTGTTCTCAGCTATAGCCTTTTTAATAACCTTCTTTAGGGTCCTGACTGCGTTCTCCGCCGCCCCATTTGACGCGGGATGATAAGGGGCTGTAAATACGTGTTCCACCCCGTCACCCTGTAAAGAGGTGGCAAATTCACTACTTGTAAATGGTGGACCGTTATCTGTCACTATCTGCCTAGGAACGCCAAACCTACTCCATAGTTCACTAAGCTTAGAAATAGTACTTCGAGCTGACGTATTAGGAACCAAAAAAACTTCTAACCATTTTGACATGGAGTCTACTACGACCAAATACAATCTACCTCCGATGGGGCCCATAAAATCTAAATGGAGCCTAGTCCATGGGCGGTGAGGCCAGGGCCAGAGCCGTGGGGATGCGCTGGGGGCGCGTCCGCATGCTGGGCGCAGGTGGCGCACGCGCGGCACTCGCGCTCCACCGCCTCGTCGATGCCGGGCCACCACACGTAGCTACGTGCTATGGCTTTGGATTTAACTATCCCCATGTGCGGCTCATGTATTAATTTTAACACTTTATCTCGGCAACCATCAGGAATTACAACCCTATGCCCCCACATAACACATCCTAATTCCTCGTATAATTCCGACTTCCTATTAAAATAAGGTTGCATACCTACTATACTACACACTTCGGGCCAACCGTCCCGTATAAACGATAAAACCCTACTCAGAATGGCATCCTTCAATGTAAATGTTTTTATTTGTTTATTATCCAATAATAACGCTTCTTGTGCAAAGTGTAAATATGTCTGTTCCGGAATTACGTCACTTTCTTGTTTAGTAGTATTGATCGGCAACCGCGATAGGCCGTCCGCACAGTTTTCGTTAGTTTTAATGTATTCTATATCGTAGTCATAAGCAGACAAAATGACGGCCCACCTCTGCATCCTACTCGCGGTCATAGTCGGTATCCCGGCATTAGGGCCAAAGATAGAAACCAACGGTTTATGGTCAGTGCGTAATGTAAATTTTCGTCCGTATAAATATTGATGGAATTTCTTTACACAGAAAATAATAGCTAAAGCTTCGCGGTGTATTTGAGAATAATTTTTCTCCGCAGCAGTGAGGGCACGCGACGCATACGCCACTGGGCGCTCGCCCCGCACCCCGCGCTGCGCCAATACCCCTCCAATACCCCGCGCGCTCGCATCACACGTCACGATAACCGGTTTCCTAGGATCGTAGTGAGCTAACACCTCGCTACTGACTAACGCTCTTTTGACTTCTCCGAATGCGCGCTCGCACTCACTGTCCCATTTCCATGGAATCTCCTTCCGCAGTAAACTATGCAAAGGAGCTAGTAAGGAACTAAGATTTCTAGTAAATCTTGCGTAAAAGTTAATCATACCTAGGAACGAACGTAATTCTGTTACATTGGTAGGAGCTTCAATCTTAAGAATAGCATCAATCTTAGAAGTATCCGCTTTAATTCCATCTTTTGATATCACATACCCCAAATATTTAACATTGTCTACCAAGAAAACACATTTATCCTTCCTTAACTTTAATCCGTTGTCAGCTAAACGCTTCAAAACAGCCTCAAGGGCCTGTAAATGCTCCGTTCTAGTCTGACCTCCTATGATGATGTCATCAAGAAACGCTTGCACATGCGGAATGCCCTGTAATAAATTTGTCATAATGCGTTGGAAAATTCCTACGCTAGATGCTAAGCCAAATACTAACCTATTGTATCGAAATAACCCTCGGTGTGTGTTAATGACAGTAAACTTTTTGGAATCATCCAACACAATCTGATTGTAAGCATTAGATAAATCTATTTTGCTTAAATATTGAGCTCCATTTAACCCTACCAAAACATCATCAATTCTAGGAAGTGGGTAACGATCGACCAGCAAAACGGGGTTTAAAGTAGACTTGTAGTCCGCACAAATACGTAACGTACCGTCAGCCTTATTAACAGGCACCAGTGGAGAAGCCCAGTCCGAGCAGTCCACCGGCTCGATGACGCCGGCGCGCAGCATCGCATCGAGCTCAGCGTCGACGCGCTCACGGAGTGCATACGGCAGGGGCCGTGCTCGGTGAAATACGGGTTCCGCGCCCTCACGCACCCGCAGTGTTGCCTTGCCCCCCCTGTACCGTCCCAGCCCTCCACTGAACAGTTCTTTATACCTGTCAAGTAATTTACACAACACAATATCAATTTGTTTGTCATCCTTCCTGATAAAATTACACTGAAACTTTGGAATATCTATTTGTAATTCTGCCAACCACTGTCTCCCAATCAAAGATGTGGTACCATTCTCAATGACAAATAATTCTAATTGTTTTTCTATGGCATCATAACACACTGACGGTTTAATTATACCCAAGGGCTTTATTTTCGAGCCATCATAAAATTTTAGGATAGTATTATCATTTTTAATAGGCAAATGGTCAAAATACAAATCATATACATTTTTATTTATACACGAAATGGCTGTGCCAGTGTCTATCTCCATTACAATTGGAATGTTATCTATAAGAATGGGTAAACTCACCGCCTTATAATTATTTAATGCCATGAGATTTAGATCTTCGATAACCCCTTCTTCATCACTGGTCCCGTAGTCGAGATCTCCGAAATGAAATCCGCGCCTAATCGCTTTTTCTTGACCGTCATTGTTTTCCTGCGACCTTCGACCTTTCCACTCAGGACACACCCGCCGCAAGTGACCCACATTTTGACATTTGCTGCACACAAAGTTCCGATAGCGGCACCTGTCAAAATCGTGATTCGCCGCCCCGCATGCTGCGCAGCCTGCGTTCACCGACCCGGCTGAACCCGTCATCCTGACATTGACCGGCCGCGTGCGGCCTCTAGCTGTCGGTGCTACCGGTCCCGCTCCGCCAACTCTGCGCCCGCGTCCTTGTCCGACACGCCCCGCGCACTTTTCTAGCGCATGGACCGAGCACGTACTCCTCGCCTCTGATGCTCCTTTCCCCTCAACCACAGCTGCGTCCCTCTCCGCTGCTTCTAACGAACACGCCAACTTGACCGCCTCCGCAAAATTTATGGTGTCATTTTCAGCGAATAACCGCTGCCGAATGACGTCACTGCGCAGCCCGCAGATAAATTGGTCGCGTAAGTTTTCGTTCAAATTGGTGTTGAACTTACAATTCCGCGACAATTTCTTCAGTTCCGCTACGTATGTGGCCACATCCTCCGTAGCACCTTGCCGTTTCTGTCGAAATCGGTATCTTTCCGCTAACGAAGATGGCGGCGGTTGTAAGTGTTGTTGCATCAAATCACCAGCTTGTACGAAAGATAATTCCGAAGGCTTGTTTGGACTAGCGAGATTAACCAGCAACTCGTAAGCTTCATCCCCCATACTAGCAATCATCGTCGGTAACTTCATTTCGTCCGAGACCTTGTTCACCTTGAAGTACATCTCAAGTCTGTCCATATAAGACGTCCATAACCCCGACCGCATGTCGAACTCTTTGATTTTACCAATCGACATTGTGACACACTGTAGATTGAATGCGCACGCAAAACCGTAACTAATTGTCCTCGTCGCCACTATAGTATTTAGTACTGGGGAAGCTCACAATAAAACACACAGCCCATTTGTAGCTCGGTATAATTAAAACTGCCCTTGACAATTCACGTTGACAACTGACATAGACAACTGATGTTGTACACAGATTATGCGCTTACACTACACTTTCCATAGCAAATTGGAAAGCCAGAGATCGTAACGGAATCCCGAAAAACAAAATTCGCCGTATGCTAATTAATTTTTCATAGTCCCGTCGACGACACCGCGGTGATATGGAAATGAGAATTCGTCGCGCATTAGGTACTCTGGTTTACAACTTATCACGTCGTCGAGTATCAATTAAAGCGGCGGAACTGCGCAAGTTTACATCATTAACACCATAAAAAGACAGTTATTGCGAGAAAATTTGTGCAATCAATTAGGAGTTTTAAGAGGGGTCGGGGGTGTATGCGTGCAGAGTGCAGCGGCGACGACCGGGCAGGAGGGGGCGAGCGGGGCCGGCGCGCGCATCTGTGTGCATTCGGCATATTTACCCCGATAGTGGGCGGGCAGGTTCACTGACCCGACCCAATGCAAGGCCCGCGTACGTAGGCCGCCACGACGCACACGCCGGGACCCGTTTCATTAGTGCCACCGCACACCGCACACACACGTAAAAAAGCTAACACTGTGCGTCAAGTGGGCACGCACGCTTTTTTAATCATCTGTCGGATTACCCGACCCGGCGAAAAAATCCAACAGGTAGGTACTCGCCTAAGTTTTAAGATGTTGTAGTGATCTGCTCTAATGTACTACCTAATACATTTCAGGTGTAAACCTAAAATGTCGAGGGGCCCAAACAAAGTTTCGGCCGTCACCGGAGCAATATCGATCTCTGTTTATTTCCACCTCGGTACCAGTCTAGATAACTGATTTAAAATTTACAACTAACTAAAACGGCCGAGTGTTCGATAATAATTGAAAACAACGCCGTACAAATCTTGTATTTAAGAAGGCAGGAAGTACGGGCGCAGGTGTACATAAATCAGGTAAAATGTTTAAAGCACGTAATTCAAAACTTTGCATAGCAATCGGAACAGCGTAAACACACACACGCACACTAGTACGAAACGTCATAATTGCACCGCAGCATTCATAAATCCAGCGGTTAGACAGACACATTCAGGGCTGTAAACTATAAGCCGAGGTATACTTATGCAAAACCACCCTTGCAGTCGGCGGATCGGCGAGTGCAATACCATAACCTACCCCAAGCGTTCCCCTCGTTGAGGCAGGTCCGGGCAGACGCCTTTGATGGGGCATTACCATAATAACCAAGCTAACAGATACTATTCATTAATAAATAACATGTATCGAACATATCTATTATGTTTACATAGTTGATAAATAAATTGACAGTCGGAATTCTATGAGATACGTTTACGGCCATTTAAATCAATAACTGGCTTTCTGAATGATAATGTGACATTAATATTTTGATAAGAAGCAATGAAGATATTACTCTATGTAAACAAACAAACACTTAACCATTTTGATAGCGACTTCAAAAGCTCTTAAGTACGTCTAGATGTAACTCTCGCGAGAGTCATAAATCATAAACATAATGCAAGTTTATATTAACAAATATTTGATGTTCCTGTGCTCTGGGCGAAACTGGTTAGGTTTTAATTAAGCTTATGTGTAATATTGTTGGTGGTTCTTTTATGAAAACCAGAATAAGCTAAAGCAAGAAGTTTTATGGAAGTTTTTGTCCAATTTGCCACTGGAACTTTATAAGCATTATTATATCACAGTTAGAAAAGATGGTACATGTTTATCCACATATTGCACTTGCTTTCATGCACAATACTTTTTGATATTGATAAATGCATATCCACTAAGAAATGAAATATATTTACGTATACAGAATAACTTATCAACAGAGCTCAGGCTCAATCAAACAAATCTAAAAAAACAAATCTAAATATAGAAACGTAAAACATCTATCTATTTTCCCAAAATCTCTCTAAGGGATTGTGAAAGTTCTTAGTTTGCCGCTAAAGGCTCTTGTTGCCTCTCGAGGGATGTAAGCGTGGGTGTAAGAACATTATGATTGTAATAGCAAGCAATTACGTATACCTTAACACAACTCTTGTTAGACAAATTATACCTGTTAAATTGAAATCAAGTGGAATGTTTAGTTGGAACATTGGTATGAATAATTCTTGTTGTATTGAGAACACAGTAACAGTCGCTTTAAATACCATAGTTAGTAATAAAACTGTTACAGAATCGTTATTTCCAAATGCACTTTGGAAAGGAATGCATTCGATTCGGTGACGTAATTTTTATATTCGGATCCGACGCATAAACTGCGGCTCATGTGTTGTAAATCTGTTTTTGTACAGCCTTGGAAAACTGTTTGATCTCCCGCGATGAAAGTAATTTCGTGTCCGCGACGGGTTATTTTTTTTTTTAAGCTTTTTACAATGTTCGTATACTTCCTGAACGGTAGTGGAAAAACAGCGGTTTGATTGTTATGTTCTGTTGTGACTGTTTTATTATTTGACCAAGTCTCTTAAATACTAAAAGTAGGTTTTTAAGCCACTCGCGACTTAATGAAATATGTTAAAAATTTAATCCAACGAGAAAACCACTTACGGCTCTATTGAGATGCATGAAAAAGGAAAATGAAAAATGCTGCGCAGGAGTCGACATTCCACAAACAGCTGAACATCGAATAACTTTAAATAATACCTTCTATATTATCAAAATGATTCAATAAACCACGCATAAAACTTAACAACATCATTTCTTAAACGAAGTTATTTGCCCTGACAATTTTGTGCCATTCACTTATTCAATGACCAGATGCACCTTTGCGTTTAAGCAGTAATAAGCCATTTATATTGTCGTCTTGTATACCGTCAGTGTTAAACGGTGATTAGCTATGAAAACGATGCATAATCTCGGGACCTACCACAACTGGAGTACTGTTATCTTATAGATCAGAGATCAGTGAACTAAATATGCAGTAGGAATGTTGAATATATTTTTTTTATATATTTGCACAAATGTTTTAATGTGCACATCGCTGTATGTGGGCGGTCTACGTCAATAAAGGTTGCAAGTAACGCAAATAGGTAGTAATAATAGCTTGGACTAGAATAGAATGCATTTTTCTAGATTATTATGTTACGTAGTATTCCAGTGACATTGAGACACTTGGATATACAGATGTAAAGTTGTTATTATGGTATTTTATTGTTTGGTGCAAATGTTGGCTTAAACTCTGTCTCTATAATGTTATTGCATGATGTAATATTTAAATATTTGTTGTGGGTGTTTATTGTGATGTTTTCGTGTTCTGTATATAGTAAAGGTACAATGTCATTTTATGGAAATGTCTGCTATTATGTGGGATTAATGCAGTTATTATAAATCATACTATTTTAATTTGTTACCAAATACGAAGCTATCTATGATAAATGTTCAGAAGATTTCAGAATATAACCATTCGGTTGTGCCGCCAAGTTTGAACATCCGCGAGAGACTCCGTGTTCGGACTGCGCGATGGTAACAAACAGTTTCGGAGTAAATTTCAAGTCCGACTATCGAGGTATTGGAACTAATAATTAAATCACAAGTTGTCTGTTGTCGCATCGAAGTTTCGCATTCCTCATTAGATGACATTCTCGCGACAGTCCGACACACAACTATGCAAGAACAAGAGCGCCCATTAAAAATCATACGCGTTTAAAAAGCCCGCCCTCAGCGCGCGCCGCCACTTCAAAGTTTGACCTCGCAATTACTAAAATTGGTTTGATTTACCATTTTAATTGTAACAAAAAGCTTATTTTTTCCAACGGCGTGGACGGCGGAGGCGTCGTTGTAATCTCGACCGAGTGACTTTCGGCCGGAGGGTCCATTAGGGATCGGCGGGAGGACGTCAGGCTGGCGTCAGGGATTGGAATTTTGAGCTGTGGCGTCATGTCGTTAAGGCGTAGTTTCTGTCGTAGGTGTTCGGTAGGCGCGAGAGGAGAGCACTCGAGGTCGGATGCTGAGTGCGGGGGTGTGTGCCGGGCGCGGGGGGAGAGTGGGACAAAATCGATATCGTCGGGCGGCGCGCGACGTCTTGCGCCCCGGCCCTCCCGCCCCTCTAATGAATGAGAGCGAGCATAGTCATCTCTGCGGATGGCGGCTCCGGCGATACGGCACGCCGCCGCCGACGTCGACTAGACTCCGCTGCGCTCCCGATCCAATGTATTGCTGCCCGCCACGATAACGAACCGAACACTGATCAACCGTGCACACACACTGCAGCTGCAATTTTATACAGCTTTAAGCTATTTTGTACGCTCTTTTTTGTATCCGAGGGAACGACATCGGTTTTCTTAAAAACTCATACGAATGTCCAAACAAATGTCATGCATTGGTTATTTTTATTTTACATCCAATTAATGATCTTGTGTACAACAAAAATACAGAAAGTTGTCACTAACAATTTAGTTGAAACATAACAGATTTCGACCTCCAAATTACATAACACGAAAGTCAGATTTATGTATAGTACGGCGAGAAAATCTCGGAACTTGTAAATGAAGTTTAGAAACAAATTTAAAAGCGACAATTTTGTAAGAAAGAGAACAAAGATTAAATAAAGTTTACAGTCGAAAGTTCATAGCATTCCTAACGTCTATTATAAGAACGACAGACTATCGTAATAAATTGTTGCAAATTTATCTTGTACGAATAAAATAAATATTTCTGGATTAAAGATTAAGTATGAAATTGGTTAATATATCAGCGGGGACCACCTTAATAATTCTCCCTCCCACACTTTGATATTAAAGATGGTGGGTGTTCCCAAGAACCACGGAAAATATTCATCAAATGCCACCTACCACTTAATATTTTTACGTAGGCTTAATAAAGAGTCTGAATAACAACAAATTGCGGAGGGTGGATGAGGTAACGGTTAACAAATTCTCGGGGCACGAGCGCCTGGGCACAATACCGTGTAGGATCATTTAAAGCGTACTTTACGGCCCATGCACGCCGGAAGGATGCAACACATGAATATATCAAGCATTTTATCCTTTTTAAACAAAGCCAAGTTGCGAAGGTAATGTTGATTGTTGACGCGTGTTGTCGTTGTTGAAATATTAATGTTGCCACGATTCTTTAGTGATGCTGTGGAGTCGACCTCTCTTGGGAGAGAATTTATTTCCGTACGACTACCGGTGGTTACAGAAAAATATGACTCGAGTACTGATGAATGTTTGTTTGTTTACTGATAACCTTTGTTATTGAATAATGAAAATTTGTCAAATTTACTACTATTCGTTTTCACAACAAAATTGGTCTCTATAAAGGACGATTCCTGAAGCAATCTTCTAAACCCACAAGGAACCAATGTACAATATTTACTGTTACTCCAAAGTCATAAATAGTTAAAAGCCAGTTCCAAAATTTCCCTACAGTCTGACTAGTCGCTAGACAGGAGTCGGGCTGGTATGTGACTGTCCTAACAGCTTTATTAATAGCACCGAGACGCCGCCACAACAGCTGAGTCCCATCCTAGCGAAGAGAATGCCGACTAATGGTGATGATCATAATGCAAAGCATACTTACAGACAGACTGTGTCAAACCGTATTAGCTGTACGTGGCACTTCTTTAAGGCTAAAGGTCAAAGTATCTGAAGTTTTTTCTTTACATGAGTCAGTGTCATGAGTGAGGCAGACCTTTATTATTTGATTAGTCGTAATGATATTCCAGATGGTTGGAATCCTTTACAAACAAGTCATATTGTAGGAAGTGATAAAGCACTGCAGCGATGTTGATGCAACGAAACTGACACGTTTATATGACTAATACATGATGCCAGTAGGTGGCACGAATACGTTCTATAACTTCACTTGTTATCGTATTCACTGTCCTAGTTCACATGTGAAGGCTGTGTTTACATACATAAATATGTTAGGGAAATGTTTGATCCATTTGACAAATATCGCGATGCAAAGAGATATGCGACTCTCTCTTACGCATTAAATCTTATGCAAAACTTAACTCAACATGGTAGCTTAATGATTTGTTTTATCCAGGTTCTAAAACTGAGCCAATTACATTGTCTGTAACTAAACTTAGTTACATCGTCAATAAAAATAAAATTGGTCTCATTACTTCGTCTCCTAATATGACTAATCTTAGGCGAGCGTGCAATAACAAAAGAAGTTGCAACTTCCTCAAACACCGAGGACAAAATTACGTTGGACAAGTTATTACTAGTTTTCAGGACAAACCATGAAAGAAGCAAAGTTTCTTGCAGACTGGTCAATCCAGACTATATCTAGTAGAATAGATAAGAAGTGGCTTTAACTGGGTCAGAGCAAGACCCGGGCCGAATGTCTACGCCGCACCTGTATACACGTATGTACGTACCCCCCTATTATGTGTACATATGTAGGTATGTAAACAAAATGCGACAATTCGCTCACCGTTCTAGGTTACATATGCATCGCACTCGACGTTTATTTGACCTAATTTATCGGTTCGTTGGTTTGTGTATCAACTTTTTATGAACGTTGCAGAGTGCCAAAATCTTTTGTTTGTTGTCTGTTCATGTTTATTGACATTTAGAAATTGTTATCAGTGATTTGATTGCACTTCATCGTGGCCAATATATTGTGACTTTATGTACGTAAACAAAGGAATGACAAATTAAGCAAGTAATCATCGTGAAATCCATTAAAATAAGGAGTTTCGTGATAAAATGTGCATCGAAGGTAAGAAATGATATGGCACGGTGTCACTGCGCTTGTTTACGCAACGTGATCTCCGCCCTTGAGGTCAGAGATTGCGATAGATTCCGATAAACGCACGTGAACTGTCCGAGATGGTCACACGGACGCATCGTGAGCACATGTCAAAACATTGACTCCACGTCAATCGATATTACCGGCGTACGAGTTATCGTTTATCTGATAAAAATCGAGTTTCCTACAAGTTTTGCACAATACAATGACGTCAATAAACCGAGAAGTAAGCATAAACCGCGATAACGAATAACGACAAACAATTGTTCACACCTGTGAGTATAGTAAATAATAGAATTATAGGATAATTATTTCAGTAGTGGCTGCTACGTGTTAAGCACAATAAATGTTTTTAAATAATTAAAACAATGGCTATGGTTAAATAGTGATATGCGTTGAAGCGTGTTGCTTACCGAACGCACCAAAGTGACGGCGCGGAGAGTTTGCCAGCGGAGCGTGTCGGCCAGAGTCCTGAGCAGGGTGGCGGTGGACTTCTCCCCTTTGCGCACCATCGTACCGTCTTCACGCACGGCTGATGGGTCACTGCACCACCGCTTACGAGTTTACAAGCTAAACAGTTTACAAGCCACACGTTGCACTCCTTCCACACTCGCCTTGACAGTTTTAAACGCAAGGCTAGGCGCAGATATTCAACCGACACCTGACTCCACAAAGCGCGCGACGAGGTTCTTGTTAATGCGAATTATATTTTCAGCGGTTAAATGTACGAGAACAAATATATTGATGTAGCAACCGCAATAATCGGCTGCGAGGACACGACTGGCTCGTTATCGCTGCGATACCTATTCTCCAGCTCAAGTAGACGATTCCGCATACGTGAATAAAGACCGACCTCGTTGTTTTGGTCAGTTGACGCGCGTCCCACATGCGCCACTTTGGGACTCCACGCGTATTTCTCACGTCAACACACTTAGAGCAACAAACTTTGGCAGGATAGAAATAGTCTTTAGGCCGGTTAAACGCAAGCTGCGGTTAATCTCTGTCTCTTCGGAAGGTGGGAGAACATTACGTTTTTCAGATTAAGGACAGATGTGTCGGATGTGATAATATTTCTGTTACTAAAATAAAATATATCTAAAGAAAATATTTACTCAGTGTACGGAATGTATATTTATGTTATCGACCTCGGCAGCCTTAACAAGTCAATGTATTGGAATTGTAGCAATTAGCGCGTCATCCGCGATATAAAGTAGCTTCCAACAGCTCATTAATTGTGTGATTCTCGAGTTGGTGTAAGCAATTTTATTCCTTGGTACGATTAGCATGGAATTGTTTATTCTATAAGCGAGTGTTTATAATTAGCTGGGGCGCCGGGATCGTGGCAGGAGTCCAGGTCGATCACTCGGCTAATATAACGGGTCCGAACTATATCGGGTGGTCGGTCGTTGACAGGGCATTTTTCCGGAATCGCAAACGATCCACATTCCTCTGTGCTGGAGTCGGTGGAAAGAATAAAGATTAATGAGATAAATCGTATTAAATTGCAACAGCGACTTCGATATACACCTTTACGAAAGTATAACAACGTTTTGCTATTTTTTCACAATTACATAGTTGTGAGACGAAAACATTGGTTTATCCAACGTTATGTTTTATTTGACAAGACATGCCATTACAGTTACCATGAACATCGTTCGTAATTGTACGGAAAAACCTCTGTAACTAAGGTTGATGATATTATCTTCACACGAGAAAATAAAAGTAAAATGTTTAAAGGAAAGTAGTATATTTCTTTGCATATGCATGTATGTAGGATTGCTCGACAAAATACATTCTGGTGAAGTGGCACTCGACGTTTACTGTTTAGTTCATAAATTATTTTAATTCATTTAATAACTGGAACACTCACCATCAAATAATATTTATATTTATGATCCTCAAAGCAAATTCGCTAATAATTTCGAAACACATTCTCAAACACTATAGTACTCCAAAATATTTACATAATTCACTGTTATCATAATCACTCCTAATGATAACTTGTCGCCAAAGCTACAAATTGTTTTATCAAGGAAGTGCCAAGCATAATTGACCTAATTGTCTCGATCAATCAGTATACTATCGCTACTTGTTATCACTGGAAAATCCACGTGTAATCTTGTGTTTACCTCAAGCACTGGAGATTTAAGTATTTGTAGAATTTTTATGAATTTATATCACATCTCCAAACCGCATAATGGAATGTACTTTGCTGAATTTAAGCTGAAAAATCAGTACAGTTTCAAAGAGCGTCCATATGCACTAATCTCGTGCGGTTTTCTTTGTTCAATGGAGTACATAAACAAACGTTAGATATGTGGGTCCGTATGAGTAAACACACGTACAATCGTACATAAATAAAGGAAATGCATAAGAGGCGTCGCGTCGTCGCAACTGAGCATCCCAGCCATTCCTAGATAGAGCACGCTGTTTAGAGAATTTCATTTCATCCGCTTCAGATTAAACGGAATTCAATTTTCATTGTGCGCCACCGATTACATGCACATGCTTGTGTACTTTACAATTATTGTAATTGTAATGTCAAGACGTTTCGTGTTTCAAACGGTTCGGAATGTCTCGGTTATACGTCAAGTTTTCGACAAATTAAAATGGTTTTTCGATAAAAGGGCGACTTGTTTGAGAGACTAATGCGTGAGAATGAAATAATAAATAACAATTTAGGGGTACACCGTACACCTGATGTTTAGGTTTATATCAAAAATTGGTTTTGTCGGTGTGGTGTGACATCGCGTGAAGGTATCGGCGTGTATAAATAAGGAAACACATTAACCGTGCTTGGTTGGTCAGAGGGCGAAGTGTGACGCGCGGCGTGCGTGCTCCGTAATTAACGTCAAAACGCTCGGCAAGATATTTTGCCACGTTAACGTGGCGCCCGCCGTCTGACACTCACACCGACATGTAACGAGAAGAGAAAAAATCTGACGTACCCAATTATACACATTGCCGTCACTAAGAAAAAAAAGCAACGCTTCATTAATCATTTGTCATCAAAAAGCCTTGATGTTTAATTTAAAGTTTACAAAATGTTTCAAGACTGCAAATCGCAATGGACGCCAATGAAAACAATGCAATTTACATGCATTCCTTCAGCTCACCTGCCTTTAATCACAAAGAAAATTTATGAGGCGGAATAGATAATAATGTCCACGAGTTAATGTTCCTAGCAACCAACAAGTTACCGTTTAGTTTCTACGCGGAAAATGACGATAACAAGCACTATAATGGATTACACGTGGGAGATTATTGTTTTAAATATAGTTAAAAACAAATACTTACGTACAGACCAAACATTACTCAACTTCAGTGCATTGTTATGAGTGTTACACAATATATTACGAAAGGATTACGCAACCGTGTGACTGCAATCAGTAAATAATTGCCTAATCAATTATAGTTTTCGTCTAAAGTCCAAAATTATTATTATTTGTTTGTGCCTGCATGGCTGCATGGATTTGTATTGCTTGTCAACAATAATATAAAGTACATAGTATATGGTCACTTTGCTGTGAGGTTCGTTTTCATTTACTCAGCTCAGGATTTTGACAAACCGTAACCAACTAAATGAATAGATACCGTGTAGTGAAAATGAAATTATGACAAAAAGACTTTTATCATCATTCAATCGCCAAACTAATCGTCAAACATGGTCTATGGGTATTTCTATTGTCCACAAGGAATCATCTCAAGGACCTAATAATTTCTTGCATTCCATCAGCAAGTTGTACTTCCCCTGTTTTTCTAGCGAACCACCAGCCGGTACATCTTCAAACAACTTAAGCATACGGACAATGCAGTCTGTAAGTACGCAAGCAGACCTCACATAAAGTGGTTACCGATGCCGGGAGGGGTCCAATCATTACCGGCCCATTTATTCGGCAAATTGCCTTCATCGATAACCGTTCGCGGGTCGCGACGCGGCGAATAATTTCCATTATTTCCTTTATTCGCCGCCCGACGCCCGCCGGCTGTGTTGACGAAGACAACCGAGAGTTGTTGTCAAGTAAACATATTGGGATTTGTTGCTATTACTATGATTAATGTGTTTTTTTTATGAGAAAGGCGTGGAAAGTTCACCTTTATAAAAATGCGTGTTAAGCTATTCGTGAGGACGTATAGTTCTAATTCATTTCTATGCTAGACTAAAGACGGTATACTTGATATAGGTAATTAGGTAACAAGAACGTAAACAATAATAAACGTCACAATCACAACTGACACTATATTTATTAGCTGCTGCACGTGGGAAATATACAAAACGTGAACGCGAGAAATCGTGTCATTTACATAATGTTATCTAAATCAAGTTGACAGTATCAGTGCATTTGGGAAGTTGTTTTATTTAGTGAGTTGTTTGCAAATACACAGTAAAGTTATTCAAACCGCACTTGCAATGGCAATGGAGACTGAATGCCATGAGCATACAGAATCGTGCAGCGATTCGTATAGGCCGCAGGCGATCGGATCACGTGACAGCATTGAGATACCATCTCGGGTTTAATAGAGTTCTTTGCTGCACTCAATCATTGCCTCTGTTAGTTCGCAATTGAGTCGCAGACAGCAGCGATTTACGACGCGAAATCGAACCACGTTCTCGATAAACACGAGTCAGAACTAATGCTTTAATTTGGGAAAAGAAGCTCACCATTTCGAATAGAAACGGTTGAAATGTATTGGATTAGCGAGATATAATCAAGCAGGTATCCTCGGGTTCGGCAATAGGCAGTCGAATCAATAATTCGTATTATAACAAGATTCGGTCATCTAAGTCTTGTCTCCCGAATGGGGTCGTCCACCCTTTGGCGTGTAATCGAGCGAGGGCTATATCGGTCAATAAATCCACCGGTTCGCAGTGCAACGTACAATTCAAGCTATTAGCCGACAGATTGGCTGCAGGCAAGACGATGGTGAATTCCGCAGTGACGGATGCCACAGTGCAACCGGCCTTCGGGCCGCGCACTAAAATAGAAATATAAATATGCAGCAGTTGGTAACTAGGTATGCATAATATTATCACATAATTAAGTAATGTATTCAGAGTAAAACCAATGACGATAAATTCTTCTATGACGCATTCACTCTGATATTGATGAGTGTGTGAGTCGGATAGTCGCCAAATTGCATAACTAGTTCAAAGTTTTAAGTACATTAGATAATTCGTTTCAATATGAAACTTACATTCTAGTTTTAAAAGATAAAAGATAAAGAAAAATGTCACGTTTTTCTTACAATTCCGATTTTTAAGTTTGCTATTGATTTTGATTAGAGCATAATAGCTGTGAAGTGTTACGATTTATCATAGATTGGGGTGGTTTGTTTGAAATCGACAGCAGTCGGCAAGCGGGCCGCTAATAAACATAGGCGCGTCGCGAACTCGGGTGTTCTGATAAAGGCGTCTGAATGTCAACGCACCCGCCGGTCACCTTGAGCCAACGAACCGCTCAAGTGAACGAGAGAATTTTGGCCAATGTCATACTATCTTATCGTAATTTAGTTACGTTGATGAGCTTAGACCGGGAGCCTGGGAACGTTGACCGCACAATTGCGCACAGGTATTGTGCCTAGTCAACAACTTCGAGCAATGCACCCCACAAATGCAACATTGAATGTCAATTTTTCCTTTACATAAAATAAAACGACAAAACGCTTCATAACTTAAGCATGCAGACTTAAAAACATAACGTGATTGGTAATTAGATACTCAATACAATATAACAATAGAGACTTATTGTCACACCTAGCTGTTATCTTGGTTTAATACGGTTTGTTTAATTACGTGTTTAAAACTTTAAACACAGACTTATTAGGTTAGCAACAAGACGTTTTATCATACAATTTATGTGTATAACAGTACTGCATGCTCGATCATGTGTAGTTAAGCAAACGGTATGATTACCGTCCACAGTCGCGACCAGACTGTTGACGTACGTAATCGTAGGTATAATTAAATGTCACCGCGACACTCTGTTACCGGGTTCATACTACGATCGCGCCAAAAATAAACGAGTATTCCATTATTACCAAGCATTGAGTTTTCATGCTAATTACATCTTAAGACAACAACATAAAGTTATGCAAAATTGACGCTTAACTCAATCATCTTTAAAGATCATACCGTAATAAATCACAATCATTTGACCATTTTCAATTCAGAGAGAGCAGAATTGACGCAGTTGGAAGATGTCGATCTCGCAATAGTTGATGTAGTTTGATGCATCTCAGGTGCCAATGAGGCTGCTCCAGTTAGGTGGCTTGGATCGATGTCGACGCGCCGAAATAGCTCTCGCGGCCGCTCAGAATACACCCGCAAGGTCGCTAGCCGACCTGTGCCCTCTTTATGACCCGTCGCGTATCTTACAATGCCTTTGAAATTGGCGCGCACCTTTGTCTAATTATAAATTATTCGAAGATGATGAGGGTTTTCGAGGATCGATTCCGAAAACTGCGAGCCGGCGAGCTGTCAAATCATTAAGTTTTTATAGAACCGGCGGATGTCTGACGAGAACCGTTAATGAATTCACATTCGTTTGTTGTACCGCAACTCATTTAGCAAAGGAACCGTAATGTGTATGAAAATGCTCTCAGTGTCACGTCCACCTCGAACTCGACAGCGGAAGGATATTCACGTGAAAGTTTCCATTGGTGGCATTTCAAGACCAAAAATGTGCATAAGGGGGCGGAACTTGGCTGCGCGAATCGTGTCAACTGTTTACCAACTCGACTAACAAGTGGGAACTTGGCAGATTGTAAACTCTCGCGTTAACACTCACTTAATTTGAAGGATGCCTTGTTTCGAGGCCGAGAAGATTTTCAGAAGATTATTTTGTAACAGATAAAGTCGTTTTGACAGAGTCGACTTTTTTCCAGTGTCCAGTCCATTAAATCAGTAATGCGGTCAAGAGAAACAAAAATACATTGTTACGAAAAATGTGAGACGTAAACACATGAGAGTCGATTTGTTTCAGCAATAGCACACGTTTATAATTGTTCCGCGTTCGACTAGGAATGTCCGTCAGATGGTCCGTCCGGCGCGCGGCAGTAAGGGTCATCTGAGGAAATTGTGGACTTGAGATAACGGATACAGCAAATACAAAGAAATGTAAGATGTTACGTACAGTTAATCTCACAAGTGTAAGATAAGATTAAATAATATTATTTAATACTGATGATAATTGCGTCAACAACAGTAGCAAGATATGCACTCAAATCGAGGTTCCGTATTGTAAGTCCTGTACATACACGACATTACAACATATTGTGCAATAAGTTTATTAGTCACCTGCTTACAAAAACAATATTTTTTCCAGATGAAATATTAAGTTAGTAACAGCGTGAAACAAAGCGGAAGGGACGTTTCTTTAGTTGTACATAAATTGTCTTACATTTTTTAGGTAGGTCATCATGGCAGTAATTTAACGCGGCGCGCAGTCGCAGGAACGATAATTAGCGAAAACAAATAGTCGCCGTCATCGGGCACACCACATGAGTAGGGCAGGCGTTAAACTGATAATTCTTTATTTAGATTTGCGAGTGGAGCGCTCAGAGAGGACTTCTATTTTAAACTAATTTGGTGCGTATTTTTAGAGTAAAAGTATGACTCACGTGAGTTGCTGGCGATCGCCGAAGAATTATTTAACAACAAAACTTTTGCGAAAATAGATTGTATTTTAAACAAAGATGACTTAACTTTCCGAGAATGTGCTGTTACTAAGCTTTAAAATTGAAATGGAAAATTATTGTAAACTAACAGCTACTCATACGTAACTCAGGTGGTCCGGTGTATGCATACTTAAATTAGCCAACGATGTCTAACATACATTTTTCCAATGAATAAATAAAATTGTCTTTCAATTTAAAATGACGGGTAATTGCATGTCTGTATGCAAGGCAGTCATAACAACAACATAATAATGTGTCTGGCTTAACATGCAAAAAGCTTGTGGTAACCCCTGTATAATCATGTATCTGGTCTGCTAGCTGGATGCGCAGACGCGGCAACTGGAGCGTTGAGGCGCCAGCGTCTCGGGCAGGCGCGCGCGCACTTTTATTGTTCCACCTTTACCGCTAACTACATTATGACGTTTTGAAATTCAAATAGCATATTGCAAATATACATTTTTATAAAGTGTAACGTACACTCGTCTGGGCCGAGATAAGTAGCTATTGTAACCGATTGTGTTTATAAATCATGCGCTCTTCCTATCTTGGAAATTATGCTTAGTGAAACGTTAAACTTACTTCATCGAT